>NC_142647.1:35012500-40012500 GCF_053813885.1 Theobroma cacao | reverse complement strand
GTTCAACCTCCTCAATTCTTTCAATATGGCATCTTTGTTTAGCTATGTAAGCACCCGATCACATACCCAAACATTTCATTTTTTTTGGTATTAAAGTGGTCCAAACATAATCCAATTGATAAGCATGCATAACTACGTACAACCTCTATATAATAAGCTTTTAATTAGTTTGATCATTCTCAACAACAAAATATATATAATGTATTTTTATTTAATCCATTTAATTAATATATGAGGCTAATATTATAAAAAAACTGAAGTCTTTACAAAATAGATACCTGGTTGTAATCCAATTATAGGGTTCCTGTAAACAGTCAAGCGGAGGTCAGCAGTGGTATTAAGAGTATGATGCGGTCTTTGCCTTGTTCCCGAGTTTACAGGGAACAGCGGGAAATGCAGTGGTCAAGGTCACGGTAATGATTCTTGGGAAGGTAATTAAGTTTACTTTCACAAGGTTAAAGGCTTTTCTGTGTGTCGGTTAAGGGTAAAACCTTTGATTGCAAATTTGTTGACATGGGACCAGCAGCTTCAGTTGAATACCAGCCTTTTTTGAGCTCTGAAGGACTCTTCTCAAAAGCAAATAGGATCTCTCTTTCAACTTATATCCCACCAGCTGAATCAAAGTTTCATATTCCAATCCTAAGAAAAGGAGGGACATGATTTATGAAATGAAAGACCATCATTTTTTATATATGTAAATTAAAAAATAAAACAAATAAAACCCCACTTGGATTAATTAGTTTGCATTTCACATGCAAACAACTAATTTACATGTACCAATAAAAATTATAATTAACTAATTTTTAATATGCATGATGCATCTGGGTGGTAATTAGTTATTTGATCCAAAAACAAGTTTCTTTAATTAATTCCATGAGTTGGGTTCAAATTCTATTCTTCCAAAAATATAAAAAATTAATAAATGAAATTCATATTTAATAAGATTTTAATTTGAGACTATTTCAAGGTATCAAGATTTTTTTTTTATCATTGAGACAAAGTCTCATTTACATTAATTTCATATGACTTAATAATGAAGCAAATTTCAGCAAAATTGCAACAAGTGGGTAATAGGGACTGGAAGAGTGGAGTTGAGACACTTTTGTGTTTTTCGGCTTCTGCGGTCTTTAGTTTGTGTGGATCAAAGGTGGTTGAAGGATTGTAGGATTGGGCTGGGCTGGGCTGGTAGCACAGCTTTCGCTTCCTATCCCTGAATCCAATCGAAAAACTAAGGCTCAGGAATTCAAATATTTGGGTTCATTTCCTAGCTAGCCCAAGAGTGAGTAATTGTTCTAACAACACTCCAAAGCCATAGTCTCTAAACGGCAAAACCAATCGCCTATCCTACATTTGGCCGCCAAATGTGGCAGACACCTCCTTCACCTTGTCTTTTTATCACAAAAGCTGACTTTGGATGAGGGTCAAGCCTGATGCCAAACATCATATACATATATATCTATTGAAATTGTGACTCAAGTTTAGAATATGTCCTAAAACCCAAATAGAAAGTTCTGGCTTTGAACGCTGGTCCTGCCCACCATCCTTCTTGCATTGCTGCTAGGGTGGATATTGACGATCTTGATGATATCTCGTTTTAATATGTACAGAATCACTCCTTTTCATATTTACAGAATCATTAACTTTCATTTTGTGCATAATTCGTAATTAGATTATAGCATAATTCCTAGCTAAATTGTAGGACATTACCTTTATTAGGTGATATGATCTTTATTACACAGATTGTAATTAACTATAATATTTTTTATAAAAAAGTGCATCACTGACTATCAATGTATGTAATTCTAAAAAAGTATTCTGATTTTATACGAAAGCCTTATGATTTTATAGTGGATGACTTGAAAGGAAATGGCTATGTATGAAGCATTAATCCAAGCTGATTTTTCCTCAAATGGGCCATTTACCTATCTCTGCTGGCCCTGCATTTTGTGGTTCTGCAAAACTATCATTAATTAATTAATTCATGTTATTTTCTCATCTCCCTCGGCATAAGTTTCTCTTCTTTCCAAGTCTTTTCCCAAACACACAATTGTGCTGCGTTCTATTGTACTTGCTACTTCTTCAATTTTAAATTAAGTTTTTATCTTTTTATTTTAGGACCTTTCAAAGTTTTATATATACATTAAACTCTTGTTCCAGTTTCTATATCTTTTTTTGGTACAAATTAGTCTTTCTTTTTTACAATCCAAAATTACTTTCCATTATTATTTTTTCATCTTTTGATATTAAAAGCATCATTATTAATTTAAGTAATTCAAAATTTTAGGGAGGGACGGTCGTATATGAAGAATTTTATTTAATTTTGAATTATACAAAAGGATCGAAATTATTCTCTTACAACCAAATATAAATATTTTATTTTGTGTGATTGATATTCACTTATATTTGCTATTTACTTTTTAAATTTCTCAAAAGTTGTTAAATGCAAGAGCAAAACACTAATAAAAAGCAAAATTAGAAGTGATAAAAAAATTAACAATGACTAAAATATAATTCCACTTTTGAGCATAGTTAAAACTAAATTTATTTATTTTGTATTTTACATCATAATTATATTTTACCATTTAGAATTTCAAAATTATTGTTTGCTTGGTATATAGATCCAAATATAATAATGGTTCATTTTTCTTAATAGAGGGAGAACCTAAGTAAAAGAAGTAATAACAAGTAAGCGGTTGCTTCAACAATGAGAAGAGTGACATATTTGCATACTTGGCCAACCTGACCAGTACTACTTTAACCCTTGCACTCCGTCTGTATGGTTGCTGCTTGCTTCACTTCTGCCCATTCCTGATCTATGCATCCTTTTCCAATGATGTTCATCTCTTACCTATAAAAGTTTTTCTCAATTAAATGCACCATTCTTCAACGGTATAGCCCTTTTGTATTTAATGCTTTTTACATATGGGTCACAATTATTGAAAGGATCTAGCTCTCTCCACTTACATGGAGACAAATCTTGTGAATGGCCATCGAGTTCCTCTTGAGTCGAAGCTACTTGAACTAGGAAACGGGGGAAAGAGTTTGTTTCAGAGAGATATATTCTTTTTTTAGTATCTCTACTTGTCTTGGAAGAGAAAAATTATCTTCATTGCTTCCTTTTGGGGTGTGAATGTGATGAATGATGATGTAGTGGGATACACTTGCTCGCTACTCCTTAAACCATCTGGCTCTACAGCTTGAACTCGATCCACCCAACTTGCACCATATGGTTCATGATTGCTTACTTAATTATATGATGAAAACAACGGAGAAACCCAACAACTTTTCCTCCTATTTAATTACTGCTTTCCAATTCATGGCTACGATTTATTTGCAATTATGAATCTCGGTTGACTACATGTTGCCTCAGTGGTGCCCGAGAACATGATAAGAACTTGATTATATCTCTGCTTAAACGAGGGCCTTACTTGTGACAACTCTTTCTATCTGACATGACTACTACCAAAGAACAACTGTGATACAATCAATATTAATTTGTGTTCCTAGTCAGAAATATAATCATTTGAAGCTATATATATTGCTCAAAGATCATGAGTGTCTCAAGTTGGTACATATGTTCATTTGTGGTAAGTTCTTCCTATATCCCAAAACAATCATACTCTCATCTCTAGCAAAAGAGGAAAAAAAAAAGAAGAAGAAATCATGCTCTCGTATGATTAAAATGGTAAAAATGAATTCAACTTCTCTAAGACTTTAAGATATTTTAAGCACAATAAATATAATCTCACTCTAAATTTACGTTTCTAAAAAGTTCTTATAATCCTTTTTTTGATAATTTTTTATATTTATTTTCCATGCTATTTACTCTTTGGGAGAGAGATGTTTTAAAATATTTTAATATTTGCGTGTAATTAATATTTTACAACATCCATTTCAAATTGAAAGTCTATTCTTTAAATGGTATAAAATTTTAGAAGTTAAAAATTTTATTTCTTACTTACATATTTTACCTTTCAAGTGACATAAAAACTAAAGAGTTCCTAAAGGTATTTTAAATGAAAGACAATATTGGAAAAACATTTTCATTTGGAGAAAGTGAAACTTATTTTGAAATATCTTAAATAGTAAAGTGAATATTTAATTTGAAATGAAGGAAGTATATATATCTTTAGTCAATGGTGTAACAAAAGCAAAATATATATATATACACGTCAGACTAAATTATATGATGAAGTTTAAGAGGTTGATTAATCGCTATAAAAATATTAGCACTTGATCACAACCAATAGTTATATATATATATATATATGATAAATGTTTATTTCATAAGGAAGATCTCTTACACTCCTACTCATACAAGCGTGAATGTAAGACATCTTCCTTATGAAATAAACATTATCATATATAGATATATATAACTCATTAATTTGTTGTTGTTTATAACATTGTGTAATATTTGTGTTAAAAAAGCAATGGGATCAAGACCAGGTTAGCATAAGCTGACATCAATAAATCTTCTTGAAACTTAAAAATGGATTGGCACACGAGAAATGCGATTCATGCCACGAGCACGAGGGGGTTGAACCTTGATCATGTGATGGTCTGAAAAGATGCAAGTAGAAATAGAAACCTTTTGCCCTTGAAGTTGGCAAAAGTATTAGAAATACGGTAAAAAAAATTAAAAATTATAATCATCCGAATAAGATGCTAATTCTTTACTCTTAAAATTTGGCAATCACCTTTTGTTTATACATCGTTTAGCATAATGGCAGTATGCATGTTTAATCATTGACATTAAAACGGGAAAGTTACTAATAATGGACAACTAGCCACTCACCTTTTAGAGGACAAGGCACTAATAACACGTTTGGTTTGTGAAATAGACAGAAATGAAATAGAATAGCTATAACATAGGAATATAATATAATAATTATTACGTAGTTTGGTATAATGAATGAAATAGGACAGAAATAATTATTATGACTTATTATAGTGTTTGGTTGGTAACAATAACTTTGGAATAAGAAAATAGTATAAAATAAAAAAAAATAAAAATATCCTTTATTATATCTATATGATTATTTTATTTTATTTTATTTTTTAAATATTCATATTTTATTTATAATTTAATCATTAACATTATAAAATACTAATATTTTATTTATAATTTAAATGTTGTTATGATTATTTATTTTTAAATATTAATAATTTATAATTTATTTTAAAATATGAAAAACTTATAGTTTAAATACTAATATTTTATTTTTACTTTAATAATTAGTATTAAAATAATAATATTTTATTTATAATTTAAATTTTATTATGATTATTTATTTTTATTTTATTTTATTTTTAAATATTAATAATTTATATTTTATTTATAATATTAATACTTTATCATTTACATTTTAATTTTTATTTATAAATTAATTATTAAAATTTTAAATTACTAATATTTTTTTATAATTTAAATGTTATTATGATTATTTATTTTTATTTAATTTTATCCTTTAAATATTAGTAATTTATATTTTTATTTAAAATATTAATAATTGATTATTTAAATATTAATATTTTATTTATAATTTAATCATTAACATTATAAAATACTAATATTTTATTTATAATTTAATGTTATTATGATTATTTGTTTTTATTTTATTTTTTAAATATTAATAATTTATAATTGATTTAAAATACTAATAATTGATCATTTAAATATTAATATTTTATTTATAATTTAAATATTATTATGATTAAAATATTACTACTTTTATTTAATTTTTAAATTTAAAATATTTTATATTATATAATTAATAACTTAAACTTTTTATTATAATAAGATTTATTTTTTCTCTATTTGCATTTTTCATTTTTTAATTTATATTTTCACTTAATAATTTAAAAATAATTAATATTTTATTTGTAATTTGAATATATTATAATTAAAATATGAAAATATTAATAATTTTTTTAATTTATAATTTAAAATATCAATTTTATAAGTTTAAGTTTGTAATTTTTTAAAGTAAATAAGAACATAGTAGTCAAAAAAGTTTAAACTTTATTCCCATGGGTGTAGAATAGCTAATACCACAGAAGATGGTGGTATTAGCTATTCCAAACTTTTGCCAAATTTTGAGGAATAGTCATTCCTTTTGGAATGGCTATTCCTTCTCCAAAAGGCAACCAAACGAAAGGAACAAAATTTGATAAGGAATAGAGGTTAGCCATTCCCCCAACCAAACATGACGTAAGGGGCGTTTGGTGTTGTAGAAGGGCATCACATTCCTTACAATTTAAATGGGTATAATGACTTTGCAACGCTTATTTTGTAATAAAAGGAAGAGAATGTGTTTGTAATGTAATATCATTGCAATTAGGTAAAAGAATGTCATTCTCTTTAACTCACAGTGGGAAAGTAACTTTCCCTCAGCAAGGGTAAAGTAAAAAAAAAAAATTTTTCCCAACTTCTCCATGCCACTCCTCCTATTTTATGTTGCTCTTCTTCTTCGTCTGTCCATTCACTTGCACATTTGGATCAACTCTTCTTCTTCTCGCTCACTTGGACATTTGGGTCAACTCTTCCTCTCCCTGCTAATAGTTTCAAGGGCTACTTTCTTCATTTAGCATTTTTTTTCTTTTTCATTCTCCTACGTCAAAGACTACTCTTTTGTTTAGCTTTTTTTTCTTTTTCATCTCCAGCATCAAGGTTGTTCTTTTCCTTCACTATTTTTTTCTTTTTGTTCCTTTTTCTAATGGTAAAAATATAAATTATTTTTAATATTTATAAGTTTAGGGTATAAATAAATATTTAATAATTTTATATATTTTAATAATTAAATAATTAATAGTAAAATATTATATATTTTTGTTATGTTATTATTTATTATTTTAAGGGATAAAGTTGAAAAGTTAAAGTTTTACATTATAAAATGTAAAGTTATTTAATTTTCACACTAAGGGTAATTTTGTAAATTTATACTACATTTATGATAAAATATTTCTAAACCAAACACTATAATATAATTTTCTCAGCAATCATATTTTTTTTAATAATCACTTTCTCATGTTATACACAACGCTGCAAAGTTATCTTCGCAATAATCGCATTCCCAATAAAATATCAAACGACACCTAAATATATTTAGTTTCAACTTTTTGATAAAATAAATAAAAGTTCATCAAAGCACAAAGGTGGATTAAAACACGTACACTTGTCTCCCTAGAGAGGAAAAGGAAAAACAATTCTTAAATTTGATTTAATTAAATTACTTTTAGGAGCACATATATCTCACATAATACATACATCATTTTTTCTGTCATTTTAATTGCTTATTTTATATCATAAATTGTGCAATATTTGAAGAGTT
This sequence comes from Theobroma cacao, assembly GCF_053813885.1. Lineage (NCBI taxonomy): Eukaryota > Viridiplantae > Streptophyta > Magnoliopsida > Malvales > Malvaceae > Theobroma > Theobroma cacao. The sequence continues at coordinate 40,005,166 of NC_142647.1, read as the reverse complement.
GATACAAAAGAATAGTGTGCGACTATTTTACAAATCTCAAATAATGCAGTAAAAAGTAAAATACACACGGTACTATTTTCTTTCACCAAGATTTTTTTCACTAGATTTTTTTTATAAGGCTTTTAATAAGGCATTATTTCAAAACGTATTCTTAAAAAGAATTATTTACTCTTTTCTCTTTGCTAGGTTTTTTTTATGAAGTTTTTTTCTAGCAAAGGTTTTTTTTACTAAAGTTTTAACGAAGTATATCCTTAATATAATGGATATTTATAGGGAATGTTATAAATATACTTGTGAATGTCCATTATGTCACATGCAAGAGTTCAAACCAAGTCAGGCAATCTAAAAATTAGGAGCCTAAGCAAGCCAAGCAATCCAGGCAAACCAAATAACCCAACAAGCCAGACACAAGATTTGATTATATATATTTAGATTTGGATTTAAATTAAATTAGATTAAAATTAAGATTTAATTTGAATATTATCCATTCAAATTAAATTTTTTAGTATGATCTTTAACTTATTAATTTTTATTTAAATAAGGAGATATTAACTTATAAATCCTACTTATTTCACTTGTAAATACACGTTGTCACTTTTTTTTAATACTTTTCACTATTGAAAAAATTTGATTCTAAATATTTTCATTATTAGGACGAACTTCTACCTTTTTCCCACTTATCACCATGGTAACCTCATTATTTAGCAGTCATTTATTCCCCTAAACATCCTTCTCTCAAAGCCAATTTTTAAAAGAGCTAATTTATGTTGTACCTTTTTTCTTTGGTTATGTTAGTAGTGGCTTCATTTGGTGAAAAATTTTAAAGAAAAAGACACTTTAGAGAAAACATAGAACAACAAATTGAATAAATAAAACTATTACCCTGCTTTCTGTTACTAGTCATAACTAATCATAGTAAAAGTAATTTAAATCTTTCAGGCATTTAGAAAAAAAAATAAAAAAGCGTTCTTATGTTTTTAATTCTTCTATTTTCTTTCAGTTACTCATTTTATCTTTTTTTTTTTAATTTTTTTAACTTTTACGAAAATTAAAGCTAAAATTTTAATTTTGATGTATTTTATATTAAAATCTGAATTTTTTATAGTGTAGAATGCTGATGTTTAATACTTTTTAATATGAAAAATAAAAAAATTATAAAAATTAATTTATGATATAAAAAAGTAAAAATTATTAGGTGTCCAGAAAAAAAAAAATACTTCATTCAGGAACATCCCCCGAAACAAAAGGTTTTTTTTTTTTATCAGGAACTGCCGACATGTGGATGCCATTATCCAATTGACCAATGAAAGCAATTTAAGTTTGAGTGAAAGACCCCAACTCAACTGCCATGAGCAAATTGGCGACAAAAAATCAGGTTTGAAGTTTTGACACGTGGCCTTGTTTTTTCTTGGCTATGTTGACAATTAAGGCATTAACTCCACAAAGTCAATCTGAACAGTAGGAAAATGATCATCCCCAAATACAATTTTGCCCTGTTTTACCCTTGGTGCTATAGCCATTTGTCTCCTTCTGCTTCTTTCTCTTTTATTTTTCAAAAAAAAAAAGTTTATTTTTCAATTTTTTCTTCCTTAAAGGTTTTAAATTATCTATTCATTTAATGAAATAAATAAATTTATATAATTGTATAAATAAACATTCAAAAATATTAAATAAATACATAGTAATTATATGATCAAATCAACTATATGTTTATCATTAGTAAGTAAACAAATAAATGGATACAATTAACACAAGTAATTCAGTTAATAAATATAAAATACATAATCAAATTAATTTATAAAACATATAGCATTTCTGCATTAACTTTGTCAAACACTATTTTAACTTGTATTTAAAATACTTCCAACAGCTCTATTTGAAGGCTGAACAACATTTCTTATAAAAGAATCCGAACATATATAAATCATAAGTCAAAATTGAGTTGGACCCTAAGCCCAATTTATAAATTTCTTCCTTACATAAAAAGAACTAAATAAAAATTAAAATAAAAAATCCCAACATATAAACTGATAAAAAGATAAAACATTTTTAATATTGAGCAAGGTTTAATAACAAGATATTTTTTATTAAAAATAATGACAAAAATTTCACCCTTCAATTATTTATGATTGAGTTTCATGCATAGATATTGATTTTAATTTTTTTTAAACATATTGTTGATCTAGTCATAGAACTAATTTGTGTATGTATATTAGTTTTGATATTCAAAATTCAATTTTATTGATTTGTTTTTAATGGGAAACTTTATAAATGTGAGCAAAAAGGGAAATTAAAAGCGAAAAATGTTGTTGGGGAGCCGATGCATTGTTGTTGGAAGGGTAAGGGTTGGTCCATGCTCATATCTCAATAACATACCACGTGATTATAAATCAATATCAACTCTCTCTTTCTCTCTCTCAGGCTGCTTTGTCCTTAGGCTGTTGCGTAATAATGTCAAATAAATGTTGATGCATTGCTTGTCCTTTCCCTCAATTGTCTGTCCAATTTCTGCCAATCCTAAAAATATTTATACTCAAATATATTCCTACTTCAATTAGAATTCTTATTTAATATAAATTGAATTGAATAAATCTTATTCCTATTTATAATATAAAATATTTTAATTAATGAAAAGTCTTTCGATACAATTAAAATTTTTATTTACAATTTATGCATATTTACAATAAAATTTATTTAAACCAAAAAGAAAGAAAAATACATACTATTAATTATTAAGTATATAAAATTATAAACTTTTGATGAGATAGACCAAACTTTTGTTGAGTGATAATACTATGAATGTGTAGAATACAAAGAATAATAATTTTAAATTTGAAAATAATAATCTACTTGAATAATAAGATTATAAGGGAAAACCAATTGTCATTTGAAAAGGTAAATTTGCATAGTAAGAAATCGGAACTTAAAAATTTCTAATGGATCCAATGTTTCAAAGTTTGGGATGAACTACTATTATATATTAGTGAAGTCATTAGTTGTAAAATGTTCTTAGGTTTCTAACTTTTAATTAAGAACGAGTAGCATTATAGATTACTTAGATAATTAAATTATATTATAACTTTGTTAATATAGATATACCATTTAATTGAAACTCATTGTTAAAATTCTTATTTTCAAATTGGATAATATGATTACTAAATATTTATACTTAAAATGGCAATTTAAAAACATAACGAGTTAAAATGTCTATTTTTATTAATTAAAATTTTTTTGACATTCATACTTATATATATTTATATATATGTGTGTGTATTATTATAAATTATAGATAATTAGATATAGGTAAATTATAGATAGATAGATAGACAGATTTAGATTGTTGATAAATAGATATAGATTGATATAGATATTGATTATAAATTATAAATAGATTATTATGTCATAAAATGGAATTTTTAATAAAATTTTATAGTCAGTTTATATGTGTATTCGATTTGACACATGGTAATCCAATGAATCTGGTTTTGTTGCATGGAATAAAATTTTTAAAATCTATTTGGTAATTAGCATATAATAGACCTTTCATTGAACTATACAGCTATCATGTAAAGTAACTCCTTTTTCTATAAATCTAAAATCTGATTGACGAGATTATGCAGAGATTATAGTATATAAATATTAAATCCATGACATATGTTTTTTTTTTCTCAATAACATAAAATATAAATTATGACAAAAAAAAAAGAAAAAAAGGCAACTATGTTCTTTTCATGTAAACCGTTTCAAGTAAATTTTAGTATCCTAGTTTAGATCTCGGCTAAGTAAGTTACTCCTGTATATTTTCTACACGTGCAAATCATTAATGGGATATTAATCAATTTATCTAATTTGTAGATAAGAATTCTGATTGTTTTGAATGAATTTCATTAAAAGTTACCACTGATTGTATTGTAAACGTTTCCAGCCTCACTGAAATTGAATTAGAGATTTCATCCCATCCAAATATATTATTCCACACTAATCTAATCGAATTGAATTGTTCAAGAGTAGTCCTCCATTCGGATTCTGAATTACAGCCTCTGAGAGGGACAATCAACACACCACATTCAAGCATTTGCAAGAGTTTGCTGACCTTATCTTATCATCAAATTAAACTTCCACCTCATTTGTTTGATAATTAATCTCACTATTGTTCGGCCAATCAAACCACCGCTGTCCGCCAGTATCTACATTAGAAACTCCACCTACCATCACGCCTTCCTCATTTTTGTCCATTCATTACCACCATTCAATTAATTCCCACAAGCCACTAAGTAAATTAATCAAACACTTGTGTTAACTCGGTTGCTCGTTGTACACCTTCCTTGGCAAGCATGTCAACATCACTATTAGTTTCTCCTAGAACATGAGTTATTTCCATTGCTTCACACTGTGTTGCAAACTTTCCAATATGCATTAACCATTTCCTTAATCTTCCAGGGATTGTTTTGAGGTTGTTCGTTCGTAGAATTACACTTTCCAAGGTACTTTTGATCCACAAATTAAACTATTAATATCTTGTGGAATTTGTGATAAGTATGAAGGTCTCTCTAATTGTCAACAGTTGTACTAAAAGTAAAATATCCTAATCCAATTGACTTTGAGAATACAACTTTAATCAACCCACTATTATCACGCAAAATTACTCCAATTCCTACCTCCCTTGTACTTGCAGATGAACCATCCTTCACATTCAATTTCATCCAACCATTTAATGGAGCCATCTACATATGGTCCTTCAATTTTAACTCATTATATGTGATGCACATTAATCGGACATCTAAATAAATATTTCCTCTGTCGTGCAATACGAATTTAATAAGATATTAAGCTTGAGACACAACCCTAAACTTTGCAACTAAAAACTATCTCGTTACAAATCATTAACTACATGGAAAGCTAGTATTCAAATATGTTGTTTTTCACTAATAAAGTACGTTAATCTCCATAACAAAAAATAAAAATAAAAATTAAAAATTATTCGGTGAAACCCATGAAACATTTCATTGTGCACATCATAAATTCCAAAACTTCCATGCCTCGTCAAAAGTAAAGAACAAACGTCTCACTTTAGTTTTAATTATTTTTTTCTCTTCTCTCTCATATTTCCTCCTTGTTTCTCTCTCTTATTCCCTCTTCCTCTTTCTGTTTGGGTTTCTTTAACAGATCAGTATCCTTCTCACCTCTAGTGGATTTGCTCTTTTTGCCTTGCGAAATCAAATCATTAATGTAATTCCATTAGAACCACATGGTATGTGGTTTTAGAAACGAACTATGGTACTGACATGGTTGGATCCCATTATCAGCACCAATCAATCGCTGAGGGATCACAAGTTACGTTTGTGTTGCATAAACATCTAGCACAACACCCTTGTTGTTTCATCTTAGCACAACTGAATGATAAAAAGAAGCGATCATGGTTTGCTTAGTTTGGGTGAAATGCCATACCCACTAAACCAAATTCAGTGTCAAACAAACCCAAGAAGGAAGAGGAAGAGGAAATATGAGAGAGAAAAAAGGATAAAAAATTAAAACTAAATAGGTATTAGTTAGTAATAAAAAAATAGACACACGCTATTCTATGAGAGTTGGTGTAAATTGGGATAAGAGATGGGACAAAAGAAAGGATAATAATAAAAAACGAGAAAAACTGGTATCTCTTAAAGAGAAAATAACCAAAGGCAATTCTAATAGCTAATCCTTTACTTGTCAAGAAATTTAAAAATAAAAATAAAAAGAAAAAGAAAATAAACAAGTGTTAGCAGTAAAGAATAACTAAAAACAGAAAAAATATCCCTTTAGAACGGCTCGCCTTTAAAGCAAAGGAAGTTGAAATATGGATGATAACAGATTCCTCCTCACTTTGCTTCTTGATTCTCTCTCACTGTAAATATATATATATATATATATATATATATATATATATATATATATATTCCCATCTCCTCTCTCTCTCTCTCTAGGCCTCGGTCAACAACTTACCCAAACCAATCCCCTTGGAAAATGACTTTGTATCCGTGATTCTTCTCTGTCTCTTCCTCTCGTAAATATCTTTGTTTTGTTTTTTTTTTTTTTAAATTTACCTTTCAAGGAACAAGCATTTCTTACATTTCACGAGATGTATTTTTTTTTTTTTTTGTGAGCTTCCTCTGAAATGCTTGGACTTTTGCTCTGTTTGGTTTTGTGTATAAATACAGGGAATGTGGAGTCACATGTTGCTCTATGCTTTAAATTGTTACTAGAATAATTCTTTTCTCAGTCTTTTTAGCTTGAAGTTTTCGCCTTCGCTGCCTTCTTGGACTCTTGTTCTTTACTGATTTCTTTTTAGCTTTCTGGGTATTTGTTTATAAAGTTATAAAATTTTTAATTCCCATGTTTTGTAAATGATTTTTGCTTTGTGGAGAATATCCAATTCAATAAGTTTAAGGCTGTCCTTTCTGGGTTTTGGATAATGATCATTGGTTTTCCTTAAATTTGGAGAATGTCTTTGACTTCTTTTCTGAGTTTTGCTATCATATTCACTTGAATTCTGCACAAAGATTTGGTGTTTTTCTTCTGTTTTTGAACTTTTGATTGTAAAAAAAAAAAAAAATTATGAAGGGTTTGGTTCTGTTTCGAGTGTTTGGTATTTTCTTACTATGTGGGAGTGTTGCGAGTAAGGAGTGTACGAACATTCCAACTCAGCTTTCATCGCATTCTGTCCGTTATGAACTGTTGAAATCACAAAATGAGACATGGAAAGAAGAGATGTTTGCTCATTACCACTTGATCCCAACTGATGACTCTGCTTGGTCTAATTTGTTACCAAGGAAAATATTAAGAGAAGAAGATGAATTCAGTTGGTCAATGATGTATAAGACAATGAAGAATCCTGGTAGTTTCAAGTTGGCTGGAGATTTTTTGAAGGAGGTTTCATTGCATGATGTTAGTTTGGATCCTAATTCCATTCACGGGCGAGCACAGCGGACGAACTTGGAGTATTTATTGATGCTGGATGTGGATAATTTGGTTTGGAGTTTTAGGAAAACTGCAGGTTTGCCAACGCCTGGGAAGCCATATGGAGGGTGGGAGGCCCCTGATGTTGAACTCCGGGGTCATTTTGTCGGTAATCATGGCTTTAGTTCGATTTCTTTTGTTGTCAAAAACTTTTAATTATACCACCTTCCTGATGCAAATTATTATAAGATTTTGTTATATATTCTGATGCAGAAAGATTGATTCAATTACCTTTTGCCTTTTTAGAAAGGTCTCCTTTGGAGTCTTTTAAAAATTATAATGAATGAATAGGACACGAATCATTCCATTCTTCTTTTTGTTCTTTAAGTTTAATGTTCTTCTTGTTTCCATACAGTAACTTTTGCACTTGTGCTTGTTAGCTTGTTCCTAATAAAAATATTTGATTGTAAACTTGGGAGACGGGGGGTTAAACTTTGGAACCTCCTTTTGGGAGGTAAGGTTTTAGCTCGTTAAAATTTTTCTCGTGTTCTCTTTTTCTTTTCTCTTGTTTAATATACGCTTCAATCTTGAATGGAAAGAACTCTCATCTACTATTTGGATTGCCATAAAATAAGGAATGCAGAATACACCACTGATACATCACTTCCTCCCTTTTCCTACTCTTTGAGCATGCTCAGTAAAGTTCTGTTGTCCATTCATACCTTTTACTAGTTGTTGCAGCCAAAGCAACAGTGTATGATGCTAGAATCTAACGTGTTTATTTTGGATTTTGCTTTATGTTCTGATATGTTCGCCATTCATACCTTTCACTGTTATGCCTCCTCTCCTGTGGCTACCATTGAGTTGGGACTTTAAAGGTTAATTTTGGTTGTTACATAGTCATTTGTAAGTCCTTTTGAGATTAAATCTTAATTGACATGAAAATAATAGGTTGGTCCTATGACGCTAGTCATTGGTATATAAAGCATTGCTCAGTTGGTCAAGTAAAACTTTTTTGTGTATCTTTTCTTTATGGCATTATGAGAGGACTTTGAGCAATATTTTACATTTCAGTAGTCTGAAGTTGGATTTCTTCCATTTTGTAACTGTTGAAAATTAGATTCTATTAAAGTTCCTGTTCATTTTATTTGAAAATAGTTTAGATTCTCCCACTATCTTGTTCCCTTTTATATATAAGTATCAATGAAGTTTTAATGTGCTTGAAGCAAGTAAACATTCTCAACTGTTCGTTTAGTTTTCTAAATTATAGTGTTCATTGTAAAGTTTATAATGGTTAAATTGTCTTTGGAATCTTGAAGGGCATTACTTGAGTGCAACAGCACAGATGTGGGCTAGCACTCATAATATCACTCTCAAACAGAAGATGTCAGCAGTTGTGTCTGCCCTATCTGCCTGTCAGAAGAAAATGGGCAGGGGATATCTTTCTGCATTTCCATCTGAATTTTTTGATCGCTTTGAAGCAATAAAACCTGTCTGGGCTCCATACTACACGATTCACAAGGTTGATTATAGTTCTATGGTTTTGAAGGATGCTTATGGGGTTTATTTTAAGGATGTGTATAATAGCTTCTAACTTGGTCTACTTTCACAGATCTTGGCAGGTCTCTTGGATCAATTTATATTAGCTGATAATGCTCAAGCTTTAAATATGACAAGATGGATGGTCGATTACTTTTATAATCGTGTTCAGGATGTCATAACAAAGCACAGTGTGGAGAGACATTGGCTGTCCCTTAATGAAGAAACTGGTGGTATGAATGACGTCCTCTACAGGTTGTTTACCATAACGGTGGGTAAAGCTATTCATATATCTCCTTTAGCCTCTTCCTGAATTATTTACTTCATCAACATGATTTAAATTGTTGGCTGGCTTGGTTGATTTGAGTGCTGTCTGGCATGGCAAGATTTAAGAGTGATTTGCAACTTTCATTGAATACACTAATCAGGAGATGTGATTTTTGTTGTGCAAATCTCATCATGCTTTCTAATGATGTTCACTGCACATTCTCAGTTTGACAATCTCACACTAGAATATACAATTTTCTTTCTCCAACAGTTGCAAATAATATTGGAAAGTTTATTAAACTTGCAATGCATGGCAAGATTCTTGCCGTTGAATGTTCTTGGCATGACATAACCACAGGAAGCTACTTGTGCATCTATCGAACTGACCCAACCTTATGACCCAATAATTTACAAAGAACATATGTAATTTTGAAAAAAGTAGCACATTACGGCATGAAGTTTGCCTAATATAACAGATGTGTGATGCCATCCAACCAGATGGTAAAGCTTGTGAACTTGGTTCAAATTTCCATCGGAGGGTCTAATACATACAGAATCTACTATTATGCTTTGTGCAAACTATCATACTAATGCCCTTATATTTATTCGCAAGGAGAAAAGTCTGAGAGCAGATTTCTCTAAGCTGTAATTTTTTCATCTAGCATTTGAATTTGTAAAGCTGGCAGCGTTCTTACCGCTGTCACTCTCACTGTAGTTTCAGAGTTTTCAGATAATTTTAAATTTTATTTGATAGAGTCTTCCATGTCACTTTGTGCAGGGAGATCCAAAGCATTTGTTGTTGGCTCACCTTTTTGACAAACCGTGTTTTCTAGGATTACTTGCAGTTCAGGTAATTTTGAAGATTTCTTTTGTTTAAAACCTCTTGATTTTTATATCAGGCTGCTGGTTTTGTAAGTATTTGCCCAAACCAAAGTGACAGTACACTGTCATTCGTACCTAAACCATTGAGAACTCATCAATCTTATGGAGCTTTGGTTTTTGAAGTGTTGGGTGAAATTTTCTGCCCCTTGGTCAAAATATATCTTGTTGTCTTGGTCCAACAAAAAAACTGAGAATGCTTGGAAATTTTAGATGAAATTCTTCATTAGAAAATAATTACTCTGAAGTTGAGTGCAGAAGGTTCTTGCAGTGGAACATCTTAAATTCTTAGGATTGGAGAAGAAATATGTTCCAGTTGACCTAGATGTTCACTAATGAAATTATGAGAGCCTTAGTTTCTGGACATCAAAAAATATAGATCCTGTATCCTTGGGTATGGCAGAGCTGCAGAGGTGGTTAGTGGTTTCTGGTTTATCAAAGAAGTAGGCCTTTGTAGTATGAAGAAGGCAGAAAGAAGTGTACAAGACAAATGATTTTTTTGATACTGTGTATTGTTAAGTCCTGCTAATTTGACAATTTTCTTTCTTTTTCTTGTAGGCTGATGATATATCAGGCTTTCACGCCAATACACACATTCCTGTTGTTATTGGATCTCAAATGCGGTATGAAGTGACTGGTGATCCTCTTTACAAGGTAAATCGCTGGATATGCTTTTATCTCTTTGAAGTACGGTACCCATTTGTATCCCAACCTATTAAGGCATCTGACCTCAAATCAATTGGAGATAGGTGGATTGGCCCAACTTGAAAATAAGGCAACTACAAATCCCAAACTTAACCCAATGTAAAATTTTAGACAAGTGGCTCTATCATATGGGCTATGAAAACAGGACAATGACAGACAACAAACACTAAGCAATAATAGGCAGCAAAAAACATGATTTTGAAATTGTGGTAAGACATCCAATATATAATAAATTCATCAAATATAGGTAATGTGCACTATACCAACACTGCTCTGCCCATTTCTGACTGCTGTTGGATATATAATTTGCTTATTGTGTTATGGGAGTCTTGCATAAGTATTGTTCAGAATTCTTTTTCCATTTTTTAGGGGTTCTCAATTAAATGGCGCTACCTTGATTTTCCTCTAATGATTCAAATTGTTCTGAAAGGTGGTTATGAATACTTCTGTAAACGTTTTAATTGCTTTATTTTTAATTTTTTGATGCCAGACAATAGCGACATTCTTTATGGACATTGTTAATTCTTCTCATAGCTATGCAACAGGAGGAACATCAGTCAGCGAATTCTGGTACTGACTTTGTAATTTTCAAGATTTAAGTTGCTGTTTGTTCTCAAAGAATCTTTTCCTTCTACTGAGTTTCAATGTGCTCTCCTGATGTGTGGTTTAGAACAATGGTCTGAAGCTTGTCTAATTACTTTTGCTCCTTTCATTGCTGGCCTTTTGCTTTTGTGGTTCATTGCATTTGCTATGAGAAGGTCAGATCCAAAACGATTGGCAAGTACTTTACAGACTGAGAATGAAGAATCGTGCACAACTTATAACATGCTGAAGGTGTGTATGTCCATTGCTCTTCAATTCTGGAAGGTTATGCTGGAACTCACTAATTACAATCCAGAAAGTTCTTTGATGACTTGCAATAGTAAAATAATTTTGTGTGGGAATTTCCTTATGACCTGCCCTTCTCTCGCTCTCTCTCTCTCTCTCTCTCTCTCTCTCTCTCTCTCTCTCTCTCTCTCTCTCTCTCTCCTTTTGTTGTTTTTTCCTTTTCAAAAGAAATTCTATTTAGCTAATGAGAAGTTATTTTTATCTGTCAATTGTGTTGCATCTCTACTCCTTTTCTTGCTACCAGAAATAAATCACATTTCTGTGGCGGTTTTAGGTCTCTCGCCACCTATTTAGATGGACCAAAGAAGTGGCATATGCAGATTATTATGAGCGTGCCCTCACAAATGGCGTACTAGGCATCCAAAGGGGAACAGAGCCTGGAGTGATGATTTACATGCTACCACAAGGTCGTGGGGTCTCTAAGGCCACAAGCTACCACAAGTGGGGAACACCATTTGATTCTTTTTGGTGCTGCTATGGTACAGGTCTGGGATTCATTGCCCATATTTAAATATTCCTTTCATGATGAATGAACTGCAATAAACTTTTCTTCAATCTCATGGCTCTAGAGATGATGCCTCCAGGTCTTCCCATAATTAGTGGTTTTCCTTGATCCCTCTGCAGGAATTGAATCGTTTTCCAAGTTAGGAGATTCTATATACTTTGAAGAGGAAGGGAGCGACCCTGGCCTTTACATCATCCAATATATATCAAGCAATCTTGATTGGAAATCTGGAAAAATTGTGCTCAACCAGAAAGTTGATCCTGTTGTTTCCTGGGATCCTTACCTTCGTGTGACATTGACTTCTTCTTTGAAAGAGGTACTTAGAGAAACTAATTTATTTTATGATCCAAGCAGGACTTCATTGCAGATATATATTTTTTTAATGTTAGTATTTAATGATATAAGAAACTTGGCTTCTGTCTTCTGTTTTGATTTTATTGTTTATATTATTATCTTTGGTACATTGTGATTAAGGCTTCACATGGTAGAGCAAAAGCTTCACCCGTAAATGGTTCTATACAACTTGGAATGAATAAAGAAAAAATGAAAGAAGAAGCAAAGATTGCTAAATTATTTTCTTTCCTTTTCTTTTTCTAAGTAAACCTTTTATGGTGGGGGTAGTGAAGTTGTTTACTAGTTGTTTCAGTTGAGTCGCATCACATGATTATCAAAATGAACAGGTGTAGTTCTTTGTGTATTGGAGGCTATGACTATAAGTTTATAACACAATTTCTAGTCATGGTAATATCCTTTATAGAATTCAAATTGTAAAAGAGAACCAGATGATAGTTCTCTGCACGAGTTCTGTCTATGAGTGGCCCTGAGCCTTTTTACTCAAATAGATGTCCATGTGCTTTCTCTTTATCCCCACTCTTTATTTTCTTAGCTGAAACCTGAAAGAAAATTGTTTCCAAGATCCTGTTTACCTTGTATTGTTCTCAACTCCATGCAAGTTCTCACTTAGTTTTCAGTTTCATCAGGAGTGCACCTAATAATCATACTTAATTATATATATGGAATGGAAACGCAGAAAGATCATTTAGAATCTGGTTTATGTAGGGAGCAGGGCAATCGTCTACCTTGAATTTGAGGATACCAATCTGGACCTGGTCAGAAGGTGCCAAGGCAACACTAAATGCTCAGAATCTAGACCTACCAGCACCAGGTGTGAAATATGTTGAGAATTTTCTGCTCTTCTTTTCTCAGAAGATTGTCAGTTTTTCTAATATGCTGATTCTTTTCATGTGCACTTTCTTAATGTTATATAAATAATGTGGGAACCATTATGACTTGCGTTACAATTCAGGTAGCTTCTTACCGGTAAAATGGAGTGCTGGGGATAAATTAACCCTTCAGTTGCCAATTAGTCTGAGAGCAGAGCCAATTAAAGGTATCTTCATTGTATGATAAATTCCCAGTCCCCTGTATATGCAAAAAAAAATGTGTTCCCTCCGTATATGTTTCTATAATCTGCAAAATATCGTTGATAATCTAACACTTTTTAACTTTTTTCCTTCAATAAAATTTCAGATGATCGCCCTGAACATGCTTCTGTTCAGGCAATACTGTATGGTCCTTACCTGCTTAGTGGTTATAGCAGTGGTGATTGGGACATAAAAACTGGTTCAGATGCAGACTGGATAGCTCCTGTTCCTTCTGCTTATAACAATCATCTTGTTACTTTTTCCCAAGAGTCTGGTGACTCAACTTTTGTCTTAACAAACTCAAACCAATCAATCAGAATGGAGAAGTTCCCTAAAGCGGGTACTGATGCTGCTCTTCATGCCACCTTTAGGCTCGTCTTTGATGAAACTTCAGAAAAAATTTCAAACATTAGAGAAGCCATTGGTAAAACTGTCATGCTTGAGCCATTTGACTTTCCAGGAATGGTTTTAGTGCATCAAGGAACAGAAAATAACCTGGCGGTAACTGATTCTCCTAATGATGAGGCTACTTCTGGTTTCCGTTTAGTTGCTGGATTAGATGGAAAGGCTGATAGTGTGTCCTTGGAATCAGAGAGCGAAGAGGGGTGCTATGTATATAGTGGTGTAAACTACAGTTCCAGTGTGGACATGAAGCTCAGCTGCAATTCAGCATCATCCGAGGCTGGATTCAATCAAGCAAGCAGCTATATAATGAACAAAGGGGTAGCTGAATATCATCCCATCAGCTTTGTTGCAAAAGGGGCAAGGAGGAATTTCCTTATGGTACCATTACAGAGCTTCAGAGATGAATCTTACACCATTTACTTCAACATTCAACCATAATGAATTTGGTTATAGGACTGAACAAGACGTCAGCACTCCTACCATTTATTTCCTTATGCTGTTGGGGTTGTATTTTTATTCATTTACATTACTTGGAGGTAGGTTGTAATTGTTTTACAAATGAATTCACTGTAATAGGAGTTATAGACTCGTGTAAGAAATTCAACGGCAATTGTTCTTTGTTTGCCAGGAATGAAGCTATTCCTTACTCCAAGTCTGAAATAATATTTTTGCTGGGAATATTTGGAATGCATTATAATATTTGATTCTTGGAAAAATTCTTGGCAGCCAGTATTTTGAAAGAAGAAACATTGAGACCGGTAGGCCCTGGAGCCTTGCAAATGCCCAACCGAATCACAGCTTCATAAACTTCTTCTTCATGAATCCCTTGGGCCAAGCTTGATTTCATTCATTCAATTCATGAATATAAGACAGTACATCCCTCCAGTTTGGATAAGAGACTTGCAAAAGTGTATAAAACATGTTATGATCCGAAGTTCTTGATCTATCATTCTCCATGACCATCCTTAAGCCTCAATACCTTACTCATCTGTCTTCTCTGACAGGTAACTTAGTGAAAAAACTTTGTATTTTGTTTACCGTACAGCAACAACAACAACAACATAATACGAGACCTTTGAAACTAGCAACCTGCCTTTCTTCCCTAAGTTTTTCTTCCGTCTATTTTAAAGAGGACGAATTAAGCTTGATCCATACAATCATTGCTTGAATTTCTGCTGTCTTCCCTTTCATTTCTTCAATAACAATTATGTATACTTTCAAAAAAAGAAAAAAAAAACAATTATATATATATATTGCAGTAGCAGCCTAAAAGGCATGAGGGCCCTTAATGCATTACAACTGCCAGCCTTCCTATATAATATCTTCACTCGCAAGTTGTGCCCCAAAGAAGCTCAAACTTGAATCTAAATCAAACAGGGTTCGTGAATGATACATTAGATCCTATTGGTGGCACATGAAAGCTTATGGAGTTTTAGGAAAAACTTGCTTCGGCTCCAGATTAACCAAGGCTGCGTCCAGCCATTCTCTAATCCATCTTCCTAAACCAAGTCACTAATAATGTTCCATTCTGTCCTTAATCCGTCCACCATCCTCTTCATCACTATGTCATTCAAGTCCCAGTCCCAAGCTTGTCTCCTTTCATCAAAGTCTACAACTAACAAAACCCGAATCAAATCACCAATAGTAACCATGGAATGGATCATATGCTTTTTGAAGATGCAATACTTTTGGGCTTATTATTGGGCTCCTCCTTGGCGCTTCGGCTGAATGGGAAAATTCAACAGAATTTGTTACTAATTGATTTCATAAGTGCCTCTGAGTGAGATTTATATATAACTAGAATAATACCTGTGTGCTACGTGACGGGTTTGTAAATTTTATGAACAATTAATGTTAAAATTTTAGTATATAAAATTTAAATTAGTAGAATCAAAAAATATTTATTAATGTTAATAATTTTTAGTATTATAGTTGTTTAAATTGTTTAAAGAAAAAGAAATAAAATGATGTATTTGTTATGATGCGAATGTAAAAGGACAAATTATGCTATGGTAAAAATAATACACAATAATGGATAAATAGTTAAACAGACTTTGTTCTAATAAAAATAATACATAGTAATGTATAAATAGTTAAACAAATTGTGTTAATTTATGTATTGTTTAAAAGGCAAGAATAAAAAAGATGAATATTTATTGGAAAATTAGTGAAAATTTTGTTATCAACTTTAAAAAAAGAAAAAAGTATTCTAAGAAAGACAGTTTTCTAAGCAGAAGAGTTCTTGAACTTTCTTTTATTTTCCTGTTTTAGTCTTTAGAAGTTAGATGTGATTAATTGGATAACATATCATAAAATACAATCTAAATAATTAAACCTTTAAAACCAAATAAAAATAATAAACAGTCATAAGTTGAAAAAAATTTAATTTGAAAAAGATACTCTTAAAACTTTTATCATTTCAAAACAATTATCAATTTAACACTAACACTATTGCCATGAAGTCACTTAACTCAATTATTAATTCAAATACTTGAATTCAACTAAACTCATTATTTGAGTTTCTTGAGTTTGAGTTCGACTTGATAGTGAAATTAATTAAATTTTTATTAAAAATTTTAGAGTAAATTATGTTTTGTTATGAAATAAATTTAAAAGAACAACTATAAGAGAAATATAAGAGAAAGTATCTAAAGGGAAAGCAAGTATTTAGGGGGAGTAAGAAGATCTTATTCAAGTGTGTGTTTACAAATAAAGTGAGAGACCTATTTATAAGCCAACAACCTCTTGAATCATAATCCTAATCTAATTCTATCTAAGAGTTCAAATCATATTACATTTCTTGTATCTTGCCTATTGGGCTGTTTGACTTGGTTTGCACTTCTTGGGCCATAATATAATAAACATTCACATATTTGTTCATAACACTTCCTCTTGAATGTTCATTATATTAAGAATATGCCTCGTTAAAACCTTATTAGGAAAAACCTTATTAGGAAAAAACCTCATAAGAAAAAAATCCAAGTGAAGGAAAAAAAGTATATAACTCTTTTCAAGAATACGCTTTTGAAATACTGCCTCATTAAAAACCTTATAAAAAAAACCTAGTGGGAAAAACCTTGATAAAGGAAAAGAGTATAGTGCGTATTTTACTCCCCCTGATTATTGCATTATAGGAATCTTTAAAATGATGCATTCTAATCTTTTGTACCAACTTTTCAAATATTGCAGTAGGAATGACTTCGATGAACAAATCTGCTAGATTATCACTTGAACAAAGTTGTTGAACACAAATATCACCATTTTCTTAGAGATCATGAGTGAAGAAGAATTTTGGCAAAATATGTGTTGTCTTATCGCTTTTAATGTATCTGTCCTTTAACTATGTCATGCAAGCAGTATTATCCTCATATAACGTTATTAGAATTTCTTTCTTGGTTGACAAACCACACATTTTTTGAATATGTTGAGTTAGAAATCTTAACCAGACATATTCACGACTTGCCTCATGAGTTGTTAAAATTTTTGCATAGTTAAAAGAAGTAGCAACTATAGTTTGTTTTATAAAATAATATGAAATAATCGTACCTCTACATGTGAATAAAAAACCTGTCAGGGATTGAGCCTTATGTGGATCAAATAAATATCCTGTATTTGCATAACCAATTAAATTTTATTTTAATACATTTGAATAATATAAGCCCATGTCCATTATTCTTCGGAGATATTGAAATATATGGTTAATTTTATTCCAATGTTTTCGAGTTGGAGAAGAACTATATCTTACTAATAAATTCATAACAATTGATATTCAAATCATGTATTGCTAGTAAGATACATTAATACTCCAATTGCAATAAGATACAGTACTTCAGGACCAAGAAGTCCTTCATTATCCTCACGAGGTCGAAAAAGGTCTTTTTTCACATCTAGTGACCTTATAACCATTGGTGATCTCAATGGATATGCTTTTTCCATATAAAATTGTTTGAACATTTTTACTATATAATTTGATTGATGGACAAAAATTTCATTTGCCAAGTGTTCAATCTGAAGACCCAAATAAAACTTTGTTTTTTGCTAAGGTCTTTTATCTCAAATTTTCTCTTTAAATAATTCATGGCTTTTGATAACTTTTCAGAAGTTTCAATAATGTTCGAGTCATTAACATAAATAACAATTATTAAAAATTCATATCTGAAATTTTAATAAAAACACATTGGTATATACAATCATTTTTATAGCATTCTTTCAACAAATATTCACTAAGGCGATTATACCACATGTGTCCAGATTGTGTTAATCCATATAAAGATTTAATTTAATCAAATAAATTTTTCGAGAATTCAAATTTTGTGCTTCAAGCAACTTAAATCCTTCAAGATTTTTCATATAGATATCGATATCAAATGAGCCATATAAATAGGATGTAACTACATTCATTAGATGCATTTCAATTTCTTATTTATTGTCAGACTAGTTATTATAAAATTATAATTGTATCCACCACAGAGAATATGTCTTACAATATTAGGTCTTTGTGTAAAACCTTGTGCGACAAGTCGTAGTTTATATCTTATAATCTTATTTTTCTCATTTCATATTCGCACAAATACCCATTTATATCTCATTGGTTTTACACCATTTGATGTACGGACTGCAAGTAAAAAAACTTCATATTTTGCAATTGAATTTAATTTCACTTTGATTGCTTCTTTCCACATTGGCCAATCATTTCGTTGTCTATATTTTTCAATAAATATAAGTTCAAAATCCTCATTTTTTCTCTCATAATATTGAGCTCTATATTATATACAAAAATATCATCGATGTTTATTTACTAGTGTCATCTTTTCTCATCATGACATAATTGATTGAGATTTCTTCATTTTTAACGCTTTCAGGTACCTAAATTTCTGTTAAAATTTTTTTTATCAATTATGTCAACAGTCTCTTCTAGAGTTTCTACTTCCTCTCTCTGACCATCTTGAATATTTGCTCTTTTTTTTTTTTGAGGATTTTATCTTTGGAATCGATTGGTCTCCACCCTTCTAGCATGCCTTGTCCTAGAAGGACATTAATTCTAATAGGAACATTTGCTGCTGGTATATAAGATTTGGTTATTTGTTTAGGTCAATAAATACGTATGACAACTGATTTACTATATTTGCAAAATAATAATCTTTTGAACTTCAAGTTTATATTAATTAGTGCGAGGATCAAAACTAGATAATGATAATTAATTTTAAGAAATTTTCTTTTCCAGTTGCTTATTTTCTCCCCTTAATGCTGGAAAAATTGTTTTATTAAAATGACAATTGACAAATTTTGTCATGAATAAATCTCCTATTGATAATTCTAAATAGTTAATCACAAATGGAGATTCGTATCTAACCTATATTCCTAACCTCCATTGACAACCCATCTTTGTGCATTGTGGTGGAACAATTGAAACATATACTGCACATCCAAAAATTTTTAGATAGAAAATATTTGATTCCTGACAATAAACCAATCGTATAAGAAGAATTTATAATAACTCGTTTGACCTGATGAATACAAATGCTATTGCATCCAAAATGGCATGCCCCCAAGCAGACATTAAGAGTTTGAATTTCATAAGTAATGGCCTTGAAATCAATTGGAAGTGTTTAATAAATAATTTTGCTAGACCGTTTTGTGTATAAACATAAGTAACAGGCTGTTCAATAGTTATTCAAACTAATATGCAATATTAAAGGCTTAAGATGTAAATTCACCAGAATTGTCAAGACAAAAAATCTTGATTATATATCAAGAAAATAAGCTTGCCAATGAATGACTGTAAATGCCAAATTGCAAGCTAATAATAAGCACACATGTGACTATTTAATCGATACATTGATTAAAATCATAAAATATTTAAATGGTTCACATGGTGGATGTATGAATCCGCATATAACCCTGAATATTATTCAAAAACGTAGGAAATTCAATCCCAACTTTAGCTAGTGATAGCCTTATAATTTATTTACCTTCAGAGCAAGCGGCACATGTTGGCTCCATTAGTTTTTTATAATGATAAAACATTCACATTTATTTGTTTCTAATACCTTTACTTGAGTGTGCAGGAAATTAATATGTGAAATTAATTTATTGACTCTTCAAAGAGTATTTTTGAAAGAAAAAGAGAGATAAAATCAACAAGATGTAACTAAATAACAAAGAGGAAGCTTATTGGTGAAACAAGGAAGAACATTGGTTGACCAAATTTCAAATTGGAGAAATGGCGGGCTGAAGAGTTTGAGAAATAGAACTAATTTAGTCAACCAAGTCAGTCAACTAAATGCTCTCTGCCAGAATCTACAAACCAAAAACAGAACCAACTTAGTCAACCAAGTCAGTCGACTAAGAGCTCTCTGTTTGCAATTTACACTAGAGCACTACAAGACAGATTAACGGCTAGAACTCATCCTCAAGTATTTTCAACGGCCATAAACTGTCAAACTGCCATCATAGTTGCATCTCTAAGTATAAAAAGGTCTTCCAACAATGAGAAACAAGTTTTTTGAAGCCTTGAATGAGATTTGAGTCATAAAAAGTAGATAAAATCATAAAAGCTCACTGCACCTTACTGCACTTAAACGTCAATCTTTGTAACAGAGTTCAGCACTTCATCTTGTACCATCTAGATCAAGTATGTGCTCATAGGTACTTCTTTATTACTTCTCTTGTATTCTTAGAATGAGGGAGTCACTCTAAAGGATTGTTCAAGCTTGGGATAGCTTGATTGTTAAAGGTTGTGGTTGAGCCTTGGAAAACCATATTGGGTTTTAGTTGAGCCCGTGAAAAACTAGTGTAAAAGGTTTTTGGCTGAGCTTGGTAAAAGCCATTGTAAAGTTTGGTGAAAGCTTGTGAATTTCACCGGTTTATAGTGGATTTGTGGAAAAATCCTTGGTTGGATAATCAAGGTAGTGGATGTAGGTCTTGGACTGAACCACTCTAAATTACTGTGCATTTTATACTCTATTTTTGTTTTCTTAAGTTTTGAAAATTAGTTTCCAATCTTATCAAGAGCCAAATTGTGCTATTCACCCCCCATCTAGCACATATTATCGGGACCAACAGCACATAAAAATTCACTAGATTGAAAAATCTTCTGAATTTTCAATGAATGATCATATAAATTTTCAATTATTTTTTGCATCATTATTGATCCGGAATGGTCCAATCAATTATGCCAAACATTAAAATCATTAGTAAACTTCTGGTTTACTATGGGTTTCAATTATTCTAATATTTGTGAAGTTTAATTCAAAGAACAAAATGAGTAATTTTTTTTCAACACGCACTTTCTACTTGAGGTAGTAGATGTAATATATATGTATTAAGTGTCTCTTTCATTCGTTGTCTCCATATAATATCTATTTAGACAAATATCTTTAAAACTTGATAATCTTCTTTAAGACTTAATAGAAAATAATACATCCTCTACTATAAATTTTGTCTTCAAGATAGTAAAATATTAACTATTCTGGAGCCTTCAATTAATCTTGTACTATCAGTATTGTATTGATATTAATTTTTTCCATTGCCAAGTAAGAAAAATATTTCTTATCTTTAAATATAGTGTGTGCTGTAGCAATATCTGTTAGACATATTTATATCATAGATCTTGGATCTAATAAGATGAATATCCATATTTTCTTCAATAAAATAAGATGTATACAATAAGAAACTTGTAAGTTAACACAAAAAAATATTAAATATAGAATTGAAACACATAATAAGAACATATCATTTAAATATAATAAAAACATATTAAAGCATCTTCATAATATAGTTACACTAAAATATACCAATTACTATTAAGTTCATTCTTAGATATTTCTAGTACCAATCGAGTGATTAATTCCTTTTTCAGGATAAGAAAATCAATAACGGATATTTCTATTACCAATCATATAATCAATTCCTTTTTCAGGGTGAAAAAAAATCTTGATGTGCTATATCAACTTGGTGATGATTAAAATCATCACAAGATGTTGTAGTTTTCAGTGATGTTTGATAAAATTCAAGACATACAACAAGTACATGACCAATTGTCTTTCATGCCACATCAATGACAATATGTTTTCTATATTCTTTTTTTTTTCTATTTTCGTCTTTTTCATTATTCATCCACTTCTGGTGGATTGAAAGTATTTATCTACTTTTGGTAGGTTACAAGTATTTATCCACTTTTGGTGGGTGATCCACTTCTCGTGGGTTAGTGAGTTAAGGTGTACGTCAACTTCTGGTGGTAAAATTATCCATCTACTTATTGTGGCAAAATTATCTATCCACTTCTTGTGACAAAATTATTCTTAGATTCTGATGGTAAAATTATCCATCCACTTTTAGTGGCAAAATTATCCTTAATTAAGATAGTGATAGTGTAAATTATTATGGCCATCATAATTATCAAATGATGTTGCATTCACTTCAAGGAATGGATGAATTCATGATTATTACCATAATTGTTAAATGATGTTGCATTCACTTCAAGGAATAGACGAATTTATAATTTTTTTTAGTAACTCATTTGTCACATTCACTTCAGGGAATTAACATTCATAATTTTTTCATTAATAACTATTTAATAGCAAATTCACTTTCCAATCAAGGGACAAAATATAATATATACAACATGATAGTAAATTTCATATTAAGGTTGATTTTTAGGGAATGAAAATACTAACAAGATATCAAGTCACTTACCTGATTTTCTAAAATCAGAAATCAAAATACAATCATTGAAATCCTTTTGAAGCTTGAAAATGTTGAAAACATAATAATTCTAAAACTTGAGAGATCATAGAATTGTGTTGATAACGTGTTATGAAATAAATCTGAAAAAACAATTATAAGAGAAATATAAGAGAAAGTATTTAGAGGAAGTAAGAAGATTTTATTCAAGTGTGTATTTACAAATGAAGTGAGAGATCTATTTATAGGTCAACAACCCCTTGAATCATAATCCTAATCTAATTCTATCTAAGAATTCAAATCATATTACATTTCTTGTATCTTGCCTATTAGGTTGTTTGACTTGGTCTGCACTTCTTGGGTCATAATATAATGAACATTTATATATTTGTTCATAATATTTTTTTAATTATTTAATTTTCAAAATTTTTGTTTTGATCATTTAATTTTAAAAAATCATGTTTTTTGGTCATCAACATTTGTAAATATTAATGTTTTAATCACTTAATCATCAAAAGCTTATGAATGGCTTTCATGGTTTTCCATATCAATTGACTTTGGTCATGTGGCTATTACATGTAAACTCATCCACATGAAAATACAAGATTTGGAAAAAAAAAAGAAGAAAAAAATTTTGGGTATAAAAAGAAGGAAAAATATGTTTTGGGAAGGCTTTTAATAAAAGGGAAAAAGACTGCCAAAATCATCTTGTGCGAAAGCTATGGATGTCAAATGAAAACAAAGAGACAAAAGAGAGAAGAATTAAACGGAGGGCAAAGGAAAACAAGTGAAAGAGAAATGGAGTTGGCTTTTTTTTTTTTTAAGGGAGATTTGAACTTTACTTTTTAAACGAAGATCATGCATCAATTAATAAATCAAATACTCGAATGCGAAATAGAGTTGGCCAATGTTGTGATTCAAACGACAATCTTGGAAAAGAGGTTTTTGAGTTGCTCAAGGGTGCATGGTGATCCTTTGGACATTATTGGAATTTTGGAGACCCAAAGCAGAAAGGAGCCAATGCTTTTGATTTTTTGGGTTTGTTTATTTTGCAGTAAAATATTTTTCAAAAAATGTTTTTAGGACTTATGCTTGTTTGGTAGACAAAAAATTAATTTCAGATGTAAAACATTTTACGAGTCAATAAGGTTAACCACTGAAAATGTCTTACGCCCTTGAAAGGCATAAAACATTTTTCAGATAATAACAAAAACACTTTTATACTAAGTTTATGAGTATAAGTTTGATGAATATTAATATTTAACTTAAAATATTAAAAAAATAAAAAAATTAATATTTAACTTTAAAATAATTAATTTAAAATATTAATATTTAAATTATACAACTCTATTAAAATTAAAAAATATTATTTTAATGAAACCATTCAATACAATTAAATTTTTTATTTATAAATAGAATAAATCTTACTAATAAGTCTAATAAAAAAATATTTCAATTATCATCATTTGATAAATACACATTTATAGTAGGTTTAAATCTTACTAATAATTAAAATAAAAAATATTTCAATAATTGTTATTTAATGAATACATATTTATAAGTATAGGTTTTGGATATCTTACACAATTGATGAATTATATTTTTATAGTTATTATAAAAAAGTGATAAGATGGAAAATTTTTTAAAAGTTAGAGTTTATTTTCATTACAGATTTGTGGTTAAATACTTTGGGAAATATCATTATTGATTTTATCCATTTTCATTTTCATTCTTAATTTTGATCCCAAATTAGTGAAAATTAAATATCAATGTTGTTTTGTACTCAACTCCTATTTATTATTTTAACACCTAAATAACTCCATCATGATGGAAAATATTTTCATAAAATGATCCAAACGACAGAAAATATTTTCAATAGTTTATCCAAAAAATAGAAAATATTAAAAATTTTTGTAAAACATTTTACACAGAAAATTTTTTTTTCCAGCAAGTCATTTTTCGGTTATCAAACGAACCCTTCTTTACTCAATTGAAGCTAGCTTCAGAATCTCTCTCTCCAAAATATTCTTTCTTAAACGTCTTTCTTTTTATTTTTATTAATAGGTCACCCTAAAAAAAAAGAAAGAAATTATAATTTTACATAAATGAGATCCTGTGACATTGTCACATGTCCAAAATCAGTTATTTGGTCAAAGATAGATAATCGTTAATTTTTAAGCAATCCAGTAATTAACACATTAGTATTTGTAAATTTCGTGAGTAAAATATTATTTTTCAAAATTAGAAGATCGAAAAAAAATCTCAAAAAAAATTAGATGACAAAATTATGACTTGTATATATATGAATAATAGAGTCAAAATAACTTGCTTCATATATATTACAATCCAACTGTATAACTATATAGTGAAACAGTTTAATTCCCAATGAATTGTGAAGCATTCACAGCTTTAATTGTTGTGCAAGTGGCCAAGCCAAGCTTTTTAATTGTCCACGGTTAAGTCCCCACTCCCTTTAATGAGCAGTTTCGTAGAGTCGTTATCACACCATCGTTTCACGTGTAATGTCTTCCTATATAAAATAAGCAAGCACCACCAAAATTAATAAACACATTCCTTCTTTTGTTGACCAAGATGCATTTATAATAATATGCTCCGACTTAACATATATTTATGTTTATAAGAACATGTCCAAATTAGTTAAAAAGTTTACTTTAATAAATACTTTTTCATTGAACATATTACTGTCACTGAACACAATTACAAACAATACGTTAATTATATAATTTTTTTATCTATAAAATATCACTTAGACTAGTGTTTATAGACACATAATAATAATAATAATAATAATAATAATAATAATAATAATAATAATAATAATAATAATAATACGACGTTATAAGGTACAAAATATAAAAAAGACAATTGATTGAATCCAAATAACATGAGAAAAAAGTGTATTTACAAATGCATGCAAATTAGTAGATATCTATTGAAGGAAAAATAATTAGTCAAATAACATGTCATAATTGATGATAATGTGGTGTGTTGACATAATATAATGACATGATCTTGTGGTATTCTCATTCCCTATGTAAACATTACATGTGCATGAAATAATAAACAACATTTTGATTAATGAAAATGAATTAAACATTAGTCATAAGGACTAATTTGATTTAAAATAAAAATATAAAGACTTAATTGAATACAATAGAACTTAATTTTTTTTAAATAATTCAAGAATTTTTTCAAATATTATGTGAAAAATAACTTCTTGGAACCTAATATTTGAATATTTATTTAAATGCAATCGGGTAATATGCAATATGCATGTTAGATGACTGTTTTTCTCTTTTGGAAATATAATTTGGTTCACCCGTTACTACAAACTAATGGTTGCTATGATGCAGCAAATTACAAGAGATTTGAACAGAAATAAAAAAACAAAAGACAAGTATAAGGGAAACTGAAGTAAACAAAATGCATATACTAATTTCTCTTTAGGTTTACACCAGCATAATACAGAAGATATATATTGAGGAGATATGGCTGATCTGATCAACAAGCTCGAAGTGGTTTTCCACAAAGACAGTCGTTATACACAAATGAGGACGCTTCAAGATGATCGAAGGGTGCTCCCGCCGGAATGCTCCCGCAGAGATGGTTGTAACTCAAATCTAGGTGTCCGATATAAGACGCCGCCGACAAAGATCTCGGTACCGGACCCCTAAAGTTGTTATGCGATAAATCGATGACGGTGAAATATGATCTCGCCCCGAAAACATCCGGAATTTTTCCTCCCAACGCGTTTCGGCTCAAATTCAAGTTGCTTATTGCGGAAGTCAAAAGAGTCGTTGGTATCGTACCCGTTATATTGTTGCAATCCAAATTCAGTGTCGCGAGAACCGCCATTCTTCCGATAGAAGGAGGAATCACCCCCGATATTTTGTTCATGGAGAGATCAAAATCAGCAAGACGATATATTTGAGATATCGAGCCGGGGATTGGTCCGCTTATCTGGTTCCCGCTCAACAAGGCCCGGCTCAACATCCTGAGTCGCCCGAATGCCCTCGGGATCGGACCCGAGATTTTGTTATTTCTCAAATCCAGATGCATCAAGCTTGATAAATTCGTTAACGAAGAAGGAATTCTACCCGATATTTGGTTATCGGCAATATTTAAAACCGTGAGACGCTGCAACCTCCCGATATCAGAAGGAATTTCTCCCGAGATTTTGTTACCAATCAAATCAAGAATACGAAGAAACGGCAACGTAGCAATACATTTAGGAATCTCGCCAGTAATTCCTTTCCAATCGGCTATAATAATACTGGAGAGGCGAGGTAACTTACATATTTCGGCTGAGATAACCCCGGTCATAAAACCGGACCGGCCTGCTCGCTCGAAGATAGGGTCTTCGGACTCACCACGGAAGTTAATGTCAGCGACTTGGTGTGACTCAGGGTCGCAGCTAATGCCGTACCAGTTGTGGCAACAGTCGGTGCCCGTCCATGAGTTGAAGATGCCCAAGAAAGGCTCGTGGAGAGCTCCCTTGAATCTTAACAGTGCAGCCCGGTCAGACGGCGGGCAGCTGGTGACGGTGGAGATAACGGTAACTAATAATAGCAAAATAATGCTGAAGACTCTCTTCATTCTTACGTTGTTTGGTTCGAAACAGATGATGTTTTTGTCTTGGAATTTGTTTAAAAAAAATAATAAAAAACCTTGGTTGAGGGGAGTGAAGACTGAAGATGGGCAATTGAGCATGATTTACGTTGTTTATTTATAAGCGGGGAATTGTGAACTTTTAGTGACGATTTTGCCCCTAACGTCTACTGTGGCAGTTTGTGGAGCCTTCTTAGAATGTTCATTGTAGTTTTGCCACATCATATCGTCGACGAGTGATTGTCTCGTTGATTTTTTTTTTTTTTTTAAAAAGCTTAATCATGGATGTGATTAAGAAATTAGTGTGATGCAACATATTGAATTACTGCAACACTTTATAGTTAATTAATTTATAAAACATGAAATATGCTTTTGTTAGATGAGAAAATAATTCGATTATTCATAAATGACGTGAATGTAATAAATATTAGAAGTAGTCGAATTGTCCAAAAATCAAACACTTGAGTATCTCTCATTATGAATCCTACAAGTTGTTGTTGGAATTGTATATTAAGGTAGAATTGAAAGCAAAAATATATATAAATTAGCCGGAAAAAAAAACTTTCCGAGCATATGCAACTGAGGTATGGATCAGTACTTTGAAACATCATGTGCTGTGTACTGGTTTCTTCTTGTGTTTCAGTGTAATTTAGGAAAACGAAGCAAAATGCATATATTCGTCCAAAATGAAATCTAAGTAAAGCATGTAGTACAAACTACAAAGCGGGGATAAGGAAGAAGGGAGGAAGAGCCGAGAGTTGGAGAGTTAAGTCTAATAATTGATAAGGATGAAACAGCGGAACATGGGGAAGGGATAAGCTTTGGGGTGGGAATTGAGCTACTGTTTCAAGAGTCTAAACATGAAGCATGGTCGCTGTGCGACGTGGCTTCTTCGGACTCATGCACGATATGATTTAGCTCGTAGAAATCCAAATATATGTGGTGTCCCCGTAACTCAGAAAACAAAGGTTTTATACTATTTAATTAGTCCAAAAAAGAAAAAGAGTGAAACATTCTTAATTTAGTCTCTCCTCATACTAGTTTTCGGAATTAAGAATTCGTTTTGAAAGAATAAAAGTGATAATGTAACGCAAATTAGAAACATTCTTTTCACTATGCAATATTTAATTAGTCAAGAAAGGTATAATTAGCGAGTTTCCTAAAAGCGTCTTCTTTGTTGGGAAACTGAAGATGGCAATTTGAATTTAGGTAATTGGGCCACAAATCTGTTCCATCTAATTAAATATGATTGCCAAGTAGGATGCTCCAAATTGTAGGCCAAGGTCATCTTGTTGATTCAACCCTTAATCCAAATCACAAAATTAGACTCATCAAAATTCAAACAATATACAATTAAAAAAACTTAGGACAAGAAGAGTAACGTAAAGAGAGAGCACCTACAATATACGTGATTCGGGAATCAATTATTCAACTTAAAAATTAAATCGATCAAAATCACACAACAAATAATCAAAAAACTCAAAATAAGAAAATAAACATAAAGAGAAAACAAACATAAAGAAAAAACACCAATAATATACGTGATTTATTAAAAATAAATTTTTTTTATATCCACAAGCATAATAAAAAAGAAATCAACTACCAAATATCTAAGATTACGACGATCAAGCTCACCTCAAACCCAATCGATCTTTTATCTCTAGTCACTCACTTAGGATTTTCATGTATTTACAGCTTTTTCAATGATAACACCACAACCAAATCTAAAAAACACTTTTCAAAAAAAAAAAAACAGATCTAAAAAGAATTTTATACTAACTTTTGAGAAACACAAAAATTAGTATTGACCCTAAATATAAAGAAAAAAAACATTAAATGGGTTTAAGAATCAACATAAAACCCAACATATGATAATTATGTTGTTAAGAGTAATGCATTGAGTTGGTTTGTCCTTATCTTGCATGAGGATTTAGGCTACAAATACACAGTTTTTGACAATGATGATAGCTAAACTAACTATTTCCATGAATAAATTTGGGCAAATAATTGAGCCGCACGGTATTCGTGGGCAAGATGGAATAGTATAGGACCATCTTACTACCCAGTGAACGTCAACGTCTCAGTGGATTGCCCCACGAGTACCTGAATCTGTGTCTGCTTGAAAGGAATCACTTCTTGGTCATTTCGGGAGCTAGTCTATTCATTTATTTAATGCAAACTGATGAAGCAAATACAGTCTACTTGATACGAAAGTGTCCTCCTTGGAAATGATCTGGACCGTTGAACTACCGTATTATCCCCATACGCCCCACTTAAATTGAGGACATAAATGTGTGGGAGGAGATCACGTGAAGACAAGCCATGAGCTGTTCATGTTATGTGGATGTCAAGCAACCAGTGTAGATTTCAATGTGCCCAAAGCATATCCAGAAGAAAAGTGATTCATCACCCCCTACCTGATTGCTTTGATGGGACATGACCTTTAATTTTTCATTTTTAGCAAAATCATTTTAGATCTTTTTACTAATTCAAAAGGCTCCTTTTTAAGTTTTTTTAATTATAAAAAGTAAAAAATCAGATTCAATTTTTTGAAAATACACGCACTAATTAATGAGTTAAAGACCCCAATCGATTCAATTAATTTTTAGATATTGAAGATTACATATTTTCTACTTTTGACTATTACTTTAGTAATTTATTGATTTAAAATGTTTAAGACATATATGGGAAGACCTTTTCACTTCAAATTTAAACATTACTATTTACAAAATAATAAAATAGCATATAAAACAGTAGCCTAAAACTAAAAATGACAAGAATATTACGATAGACAAAAAAAAATATTAAATTTCTTCATATATTATTAGGATTCAGTTTTTTTATTCTCCTATAAAAAGGTTTTAAGTAATAAATTGAAAGAATGATTGACGACAGAAATTAAAGAGCATTGATGGGCACATCAACGCGAAATCACGCCCCTTTAATAATACATACTTTGGAATTTACTTCAACAACAATCGCACTTGACTGATGAACCCAAATTATTATATGCATTTTGATGAGACTGCAATAATTATACCGAAAAAAGGGACTATTTTTAGCAGAAATAGTCGTAAGCATGAAGCACGAATGGTGTTTCCGACAAAGCAGCGAAATAGTCATAGGCTACAACATCCCCTATCCTTCTCCTTCAAAGCAAGAAATGACTCCACAAATCTCAATTTATATTATTTATTTTTGTTTTCTCCTAAGATTTTGCAGTATATCTGACAGCTATCAAATACCTTTTTTTTAAAAAAAAAAAAACTCTTCATTTGACAGGAGAATTAATAGATTCTCATAAATGACTTCCTATTTTCATCCTAAAAAAAGGTGAGATGATAATAAAATTACCAAAGAAAACAAAGGAGTTAAACTTAGTTAACCAAAAATAAATATATTAAAATAAAGAGAGTAATTAATTGTTTTGTAAGTAACTAAATTTTTTTTAAAAAAACTTACCTTAAATCTTACACAATCAATAAAGTAAAGAAAGATAAAAATATAAAAATTTAGGTGATTCAATCTTTTAATTGTCTATATTTACAAACATAACCATTAAAAAAAAAGTCAAAAGATTACAAGTTCAATAGCAAACTCACAATCTTTGTTCCACGTACGTCCAAATATTTGTTTTTTTAGATCGAGGTGCTCATTAAACTCACTCTTGACTAAGCTTAGGTTTTTTATAATTTATTTACTTTTTAAAAGTAAAAATCGAGTCAAACAAGATTTTAAAAAAATAATTTTTTGAAAAGAATAAAATCTAAAAGAAAAAAAAGAATTTCAAAAAAAACTCGAGAGAAGAGTTTTTTTTTCTTTTTTTAAAAACATGTCCGCTTTACAAGAGAAATTTTTTTGTTTTAAAAATATCCTCATTTATTAAATAATTTCAACATTACCTTATAAAAAAAATCTCATTTCTTTCAATTGATCTCTCTCCTCTCTCTCTGCGAATCAAGATTTCCCTCACCTCTACCTCTCTCTACAAAAATTACTAGAAAAAAAAATTCATGAATAAATGAATTCGTGATTAATTGAAAGTTATTTATTAAATACTTTTTATGATAATTTAAACTAAAATTAGAATTTATATAAGTTGTTTATCTATAAAAAATAGTTTATAAAAATTAAATTACAAACAGTTCTGGTTTAATTTTAAAATTTATTATTTTTTATAACAGCTTTATAATATTTTTTAAGAAAAAAATCAAATCAAACAAACTCTTAATAATATTTTTTAACTGCATATTACTTTTTATAGAGTTAAAGTACAAAAATCTTATCTTAGTTGAATTAAAATTTAGGGTAAAAGTTTTTTACTAATATTACTCTTGAGCGGTATGGAAAATAATAAACAATAACTTTTATAGCCATATATTTATAGTGAAAAAGTAGACAATTAAGTTGTAAAAGATTTCAGTATATATTTATTTTTTTTGATCCGATACTTTTTTTGTCATTACACTTTTTATAACCTCAAATGTCTCAAATGTACAGGATCCACAATGATATTAGATAATTGGATTGCATGCATACATACATATATATATATATATATATATATATATCAATTAAAAAAATAATAAAGAGAAACCATAAAATAAATGTAAATTTGATTAGGCTTCTCTCAGATTTTGAACAAGATGCCGACAGTGGACGAGTAGCTGGCAAACAATGGTTTAATGAATGAATTTGAATAAAAAACCAAGGTTTAACAAAAAAAAAAAAAAACATCGATCATGCCTGCCTTTCTTGTTGTTGCATGATTGGCATTCAGCACGTGGTACATGTGCAGCTATACTGGCCTCTACCTTCTGACAATCCAAAACAAGAAGCTAATCAAGGGCTTTTCAGATTTGGTATAAAATAAGTCCCAGTCTACCTTCATAATTTCTTCTTGTCAATGAAATACAGTCCATTAAATTTTTAATTACCCAGAAAAAAAGACACACACACAAAGTTTTACAAATTTGAGTCAGAACCGACTCAAAAGTAAATAAACAGTTTTGCATTTTTCATACAAGACTAAAGTTAAGATTCTTCAAGAATCAAAGATCAAATGTGTTTGCAAAAACTATATTACAGCAAAACCCACTATAGCAATAAATGTTACAGATGGTTTAATTGATAAGCTTGTCCCTCTTGACTTAAGAAATGTAATTTTACTAGTACACTATCTTGATATGGTATTTTACTATAAAGTGACATTTTATCCCTAATTGGAGTTTAGGGTTAAAACAACCTATTTGCATCTTAAATTTCAGAAAATAAATAAAACAGAAAAAAAAAAAAAAAGGAGAATTAATTGGTGGGCATATACAATGTATACAAGGTTTCATTTCTCATACTTGGATGAGTTAGAGTGGGTTAATAATTATTGTGAGAGTTGAGCTTGTCTTTTATTGGCGCAGGTAGTGTCCGGGGGAGTCAATAACAGTGACTCTGGAGTTGACTAACAACATACTCCAAATCCTATGTCGGTCCAGATGGTTGGGATGAAGCCATGTGCAGTGCGCAAGACATGCCTCTGAACAAGGAGAGAGAGAAATTGCCTGATTATCTGCATGCCTCTCCTTCTTCAACCTTGACTACCTCATCTCTCCCCTTGAAAACTTGATAATGACGTGCAGTTCCCCTTGTTGTTCCTCATATTCTTTCAGGTATGGGATGTCTCTCAACCATTTTTATTCTTTATACAAGGAGAGGGAGCTTGGTTTCTTTTCGATAGTTAATCCCAATGAGCTTCAGGAAATACCAATATAGTAAAGTCAACATGTTGTATCTCTATAATTTATGGCTACGCGGGTAATTAAAGGCATATCTTAAGATGACATCCACACTTCTTTTGCCAACAGTCTCGACCTGTTTTATTATCGTTGAAATGAAATATATAGATAAACACGGATGTTATTGTCAAACCAGTTGTCCATCCATGACTCTCGCCATTCATAGTATATTCTCTCCTCTCGTCAAATCAATCAAATGCAAGCACACAGTAATTCTTCTTTCCAAGGAAAGTTGCCAAAGGGACAATACAAGCATGAAACAAGAGCTTCAGTTTATGTAATTGATTAATTCATGGTTCAAGCAAAACAAAACAACCCCAAAACCCAAACATAGCTCATACCATGCAATTTTACTTTTACATCAGAAAATGCGGAAATGATATGGCTGTTTGCCAACCTTTTTCTTTGCTGCAAGTGGACGATTTCCGTATCAATAATTAAATAGAGATTATGAAACAGCCTGGATTTTGAAGCTACACATTTTAATATCAACACATAGCAGCCAGTGCCCCCCACTGCAATCATGTACATGCTTTTACACCATGCTGCATTGATTTGGACTTGAGTGTTGGTAAAACTCAATTTAACTCATTTGGTAGGACCAACCACATAAAATAAAATTTACTCAAAAATCCAGTGATTTTGCCACTAGGTTCTTGAAATAATATAAAATTTCTTGATTTATACAGTTTGATTCACTGAGATACACAAATCATATGAGAAAAACCTTACTTCGTTTTATTCAACAATGTATATTTGGAATATTTAATACTCTCATAGTGATGCACTAGAAATAGTAAACTACGTTACAAACTTTTTCTTTTCCCTAAAAAGCCCAGGTAAAACCACACCCAAAACAACGGTTTGGTTGCTCAATGTTTGAGGGTCACCTGCACACTGTGACAATCTATGTCATTTACCGGTATGTACGGTGCCATGCACATGCAAACAAAACAATGCAGCACTCTGGCAGGCAATTCTCCAAAACAAAATAAGTTGCTTCTCTTGCCAAAAATCAGTATGCAAATTGACAAAACACAACACTTGTCCATCACAAACTATATTAATATATGAGACATGGAATAGGGAGAAATCCAATTAGCAAGCTAACATACATGTGTAAAAAGCTCATTCGAGGCAGAAACATGAAACTTTAGTCAGCTGTATCATACCTCGTAGTGAAGTCAAGGCAATTGCAAAATGATAATATTGCTCTTCCTGCAACCCTAAAGTAGCTTTTCCTTACATGATCTTTACAAAATGAAGAAAAAATATAAGTTATCGCTGGAGTCGATTGTCATGCAAATGTGTAGCAGCCACGTTATGAAAATGTGTTGATGCAACATTTGTTAACATAGTTGGCACCATATTATGTAGCTGTGTTGGCATCACATTATGCATTGGTGTTGGCCTCATGTCTGACAGCTCCTGCAACAAGCATACAAAGATATTAAGGTTTAAAGACGGCATACCATTATCCAAATATAATAATTAATCAATCAAAAACTGCATATCAGTAACGATAAGTATATTTCAGGCAAATGCATATTAATTGACACTCATTTGGAAAACTTAAACTTGAGTAAAGCATAGATGATGATGATGATAATGATGATTTTGATGAGTATAATCAAGTGCTCTTTATCATATACTGCTGCCAGATACAACTCATTGCACATTCATGCTCTCTGACTATGCAAATCAAACGAAAAGAACACGTACATTAACCTATATTAAGTAGGGTTACTCAAAATTGATCCAATCTTCATATTAGCATGCTAGATGAAAGTTCAGGACTAAAGTCACCCTAAGCATCAGATCCAAATTCTGATCCAATCTCATATTAGCATGTTATGCACACAATTAAACACAATAAGGTGCATACACTATGGTTCAGCCACCACATTCTTCTAAGGCATCAAAATCATTAGAACTAAGTGCATTAAAATAGTTTCAAGAAAACATCAAATAAATTCAACTTTGAATTTTCTGTGTCACATATAATAGCATTACATTACATTGGAATATAAGAAAATAAACCACATTATCCCTACTGAAAAGAGAGAGAGAGAGAGAGAGAGAGAGAGAGAGATGAAAGTTGAACAAACCATTTGATGAAAACCATCTTGTGACCCAACATTCGCAGCTCCCACAAGAGATACCTGCTGTTTACAGAAGCAAATTTTAGTGATTTTTCTTTTTCTTTCTTTTCCTTCCCTTTATAAATCAAAATGTTCTAATATGAAATTATACATATCAACAGACTGCTCACTGACCTTTCCATTTCTAGTTGGATTATTCTCATTAATTTGCCTCTCCAATACAGCCTCAACACTTCGGGAAGTCTTGATTGTATTTGCCATTCTAGGGTCTGGATCTTTTTCTTCGGGAGCATTAACACATTGATTTTGTCCTTCGACACCAGAAACAGCATAAATCACTGAGGTGTTAGGTCTGGCATCATTCTCAACCGAATTATTGACACTTGCACATTGCTTCCTAGCTCCTTTTATAGCAGCTAGTGCAAGATTATAGCTTTCTTGAGAAAGTGAACCTTCTTCACTTAATATTATGGCACGTCTACACAAATCACTGTACCGACGGACCTTAGATTGGACCTCATCCAATTTCTGACTGATTGGACGCCTGCTCAAGGCAGCATTAGTCCACCGCTGCAAAATATACTTAGATGGGATGCTGAAAATACCAGACATCTGGAGCACGACAATAGCATGTCTGCAAAGGTAGCCTTTATATTCAAAAGAGTGGCATGAGCAATATATATCTGATTTTGATTCATTCCATTCCACCATATAATTTTGATTATCTTCAAAGTCCTTAACACTATATGTCATGGACGCCTGATCTTCATTTTCTTTCTTAAGATGACAAGCAGCAGCTCCCAAAACCTCAGCTTGGAATTTCTTGAAAATTTCATGTGTGTATACAATTGACAATTGTTTTTCAAAAGGTGATGGAGACTTCAACTCAGGAGTCTCATGCCATGCATTAAAATCAGCCTTGGCTTCCTCTTCATACCTGTCCTCAAGAATTACTCTATACTGTTCTATAAAGGCCCTCAATGATGTTTCCCCGTGCACGTATTTGTCGAATGAAGAACTCAAACTGTCTGAGCGTAAAGCAGTAGACAATCCAGCAAAAGATATATCTCTCATAAAGGTAGGTACCCACTGTTTGCGATCTTCATACAAAGACTGAACCCACTGCATCTCTCTAAGATGGAATTTGTCAACCATCTTCCACCACCTTTTTTCAAATTGCTCCTCATTCCAAGACCTATAAATACATTTATCAAATTTTAGCATTAGACTTTCATGCCACAGGCTTAGATATTCAAGATGCCTGGGAAGTTTTTCCAACACATGCCATAAACAGAAACAATGACGTGTATTAGGAAACACAGCGGCCACAGCTGCTTTTATGGCATTGTTTTGATCCGTGAGCATCACTCGTGGAGCTCGTTCCCCCATTGCTATAAACCATGTTTGCATCAGCCAAAGAAAAGTATAAACTGTTTCATCTGCAATTAATGCACAACCAAGCAATGTGGGTTGAATATGATGGTTGACTCCAATAAAGAGTACCAAAGGTATTTTATATTTGTTTGTGAAATATGAAATGTCAAAAGACACAACATCACCAAAGTTACTGAAATCTTCCATGCCTTTGGCATCAACCCAAAATACATTTCTCAGCCGATGCTCTTCATTCAAATCAACAGCATAGAAAAATTTTGGGTTTTCTTCCTGCATATTCATAAAAAGTTCAAGAAGTACTTGAGCATCTCCCTCTTCTAAAACCAAACTTCGCCCCTTATCATGCTGATTTCTCATATAACCTTCCAAAAATTCAATATTTTGGTAGGCACCAAATAGTTTAGAAACTGCAGCAAGATTCTTCCGCCTCCTTCCAACATCATTCTTAAGTGGATCAACATTCCTGTGGCTTCGAAAAAAATGTGCTTGGGCTGGCAAAAGTTCGTGATTATGGTCCTTTATGAAACTATAAACATACCACTTGCCATCCTGCCTTCTCTTCACATGCATGCTTGCTTTACATCCAATTTTTGGAGAAGGCCGAGGATTAATAGCATCATCCGACTGTTGCTTATTTCCATATCTTATGCATGTAAATTTAGCATCAATAAATTCCTTGGACACCCTGGACCGACGACTGCTCAATTTAGCAGTGCCAAAGCCCACAGACTTGGCATACTCTTTGTAATATGTATAAGCAGCTTCATGTGATTCAAATTCCAAATCTGAATGTGGCTCTAAAATGGTGTCACTGGTGCTGATGCTAGAATCCATTATCTTAAAGGGAATATTCAGATCCACTCTGCATCTGGGATGCACTTTCAAATGTATACTCAGCTAGCACTTAGTTTACCATAAAACATTTAATGGAGACAAAAGAAACCTTCAACTAAATGATTTCATAACAACAGTACCTGAAATATGGAAATCTTGCATGTCAAGACAATACAGGATTATAGAATATCATTAACAAAAAAAGATGGCAATAAGAAAGGAAACAATATCTCAAACAATACAGGCAAGAGAGACAACAGACTAACTTTATACTATATCCAACCAAGTTTAACTCCTGCCTGAAGTTAGAATAAGTAGTTCCATTTAATGATTACCACGAGGAGATTTTTCACACCAGAAACTACTGAGATATTTTTTAGGAAAAATATATGACAAAAGAAAAGACTGTTCTCCTAAAGAAAGGATGTCATACCTAAATAGACTTACCAATTTAAACCATTTACTTTTCCCCTTCTGAAAAATAAGAACTTGGTTCTCTAAAATGCTATGCAGATTATAGCAAAGCAATCATCAGAAAACGGTAAAAGACCTAATACCATGTATCCTTTAAGACTTGAAACCTCAAAACTCCTTATTGTACATGAGCACACAATTGTAAGTTTTACACTTCTACAATAAGATAGATCTGAGAGCTTTGATGTAGCAACCCCCTCCCTCCTTCTCTTCCAAAGCAACAAAAAAAAAAAAAAAAACAAAGATACCCTATAAAAAGATTTTTAAGGATCACAAAAAGTCATCAACGGATCAATGAAGAAACAGCTGCCTTAAGTCTAACATTTAACAGTTTGAGCTTAGAAAGTAACAACCTCATCAAAAGAACAATAAACAATAGGCAGGTACTAGCATCAACTTTCAGAAATGGGCTTTAATATGGCTACACAAACTTCTAACAGTCTAAATTTCAAAAGCAAAAGGGTAGCATATCCCCCACCCAACATTAACAATCATATTATCTATCATACTTATGCTGAATGCATTCATTCTGTGGACAAGTGCATTGCTAGACACCAAACGTGATGTTAATGGATCATTCCCCTTCCTCAAATGATACACGTATGTCAACCACATTCCAGAAATAGACCTCCATATCCTTGTACAAATTAATTCTTATCTTCCTCCCTTGGTGATCATGCAACAAGTATAACAAAGATGCACTCTGTCAAGGGTAACCGATTTCCCCATTTCTGCTTCCCCTGCAGCTAAAGTACCAATCCATATATATGTTTATGGTTGTGGAAATCTTTAAAATCTAAAAGCAAGGAGACCTTTTAGGCTATACATCACCCCTCATACTTTAATAAACCAATTCACATGCACTTAATCAAAGACTTCACAGGCTCACACCATAGCTTCTATCCCCAATCTTTCCAGCAAACTCAAGCCCTAGTCTTGGTTGTTAAAGTAATAACCAAAGCAACCCTCTCTTACATTGCACAAAAATTAAACTAGCTCCCAAAACAAAAATTCTTTTGCTACACTGCCACAACTGAACCAAAACATTTCAACCAAAAGAACCTCCTACATGAGAATTAACCACAATCAAGAGCCAACAGCCAAACTCATAACTCATTCAAGGTTATATTAACTCCATAAAATAAAGTTCCTTCCTTTTATATTCCTAATTTTAGTTCCTGCAAACATTCATTTTCGATATTGAATTCTTTTTCTTTTTCCTATTTCCCCTTTACTTCCATCATCTTTAACCCAGTTCACGAATCAACCACATGCACTATTTCATAGCTAGAAGAATTAACAGTACCCTTCTTAGAAGATAGAACTTCATAAAACTTTTTACTTTCATAGCTTAATTTACATAAACCCAAAAAGGAGAAAAAAAAAACACCCAAATCAAGCATCCCAAAGAATCCCAAAACACAACCCAACAACAAGCAAAAAATCTTCAACCTAAATTTAAAAACTCTCAGAGACCCAGAAGGAATATTAATCCAAAATGCTTTAAAGAATGATATATAAAGAAATGCAACAAATTCATTAAATAAAATACCTGAGCAGAAAAAGAATGGAGGAAGATTCGAAAAAGGAAAGACTTGATAGGCCTCTTACAAAAAATTTCACTGGGAATTTTTTTTCATTGCATCATCGAATCAATCTGTGGTGGATGGGAAATAGAAATGGAAAAAAAAAAACAAAAACAAGGGATGGGCAGAGAGCAAGAGGGCAGGGCAGGTGATAGAAATGGAAAATTATTACCAAAAAGTATTTTACTAGGATGTCTTTGCCAATAAAGCTGAGATTTAGTCGTGCAAGGTTTTTTACATAAACACGAGTTATTCAGCAATTGAATAATGCATTAGTTACCATTTTATTTAAATATTGACCTCGTATTTAAAAAATCTCTAAATTATTTAATTAAATTTAAATAAACTCTTGATTTATTAAAAAAAGTAATTAAATTCTTATACTTTTATTATATTTAATTAAATTCTTATATTTTTACATTAAATCAAATAAATCATTATCACATATTATTGATAAACTATCATTACTTAAAGTCATAATTATCAATTTAATGTTACGTTATCTGTTATACTCACATGGTAAGGTGATATGTTATTTTAAATGATAAAATTGTCACATAACCGATGACGTGGATAAAAATATTGTTGATTGGATTTTTTATTGTTGATTTGGATTTTAATATTTTTTGTTTAAATCTTTAAATTTATTTAAAAATCTAAGTCAACAATTAAAATCTCAATCAATAGCATTTTTATCACATCATCGACCACGTGACAATGTCTTCATCCAAAATTATATATCACGTTGCAAATGACATGGCATTAAACTAACAGTTATAACTTTGATTAACTGTAATTAGTGATGAAATATTTATTTGATTTAAAATAAAAAATATGGGGCTTAATTAAATGTAATAAAAGTATAAAAACTTAATTAAATTTTTTATATAGTTCAAAGGTTTATTTGGGAATTACGTTTTATTCTTTTATTGCATAAAATCAAAATTTTATATTTTTATTTTAAATTAAATAAACTTTTATAATTAATGGTTACCTAACTATTATTAATCAAAATGTCATTTGTTATTCTATATCGCATAGTATGATAACATGTCATAATGAATGATAACAGTAACATGTTAATGTGATATAATAACATAACTATGTGACATTTTTCATTTTTCACATCAATGCCATATGGCATAAAAATGACAAATGACCTTTTGACTAACAACAATTAATCAATAATTAATCATAAAAAATTATTTATTTCAAAAAAAATATATAAAAACTTGATTGAATGCAATAGACACTATACCTTAAATATTATGCCTTAAATACTCAAAATTGCTAATTCTAAATGTAAGGTTAAAATGACCCTAAAAAGAAGCTCATATTAATTGCATCGTCTAACCAATGTAACTAACTCCTCCTTTTTTTTTTATGGATTTATATATGTATAATACATTTGTTGTGGTAAATTTAGTTAATTTTGATTGTTGCATAGCTACTTAAATTAGACTTAAAAAGGCTTGAAAGCTTTGTACTAGTGGTTTGAAGAGAAGCTGTATTAGTATGATTGAAAGGCCGTTATGAGAATTGGGTTGGGGTGTTGATAAGAATGAATGATGGGCTTTGAGAATGACATGTCCAGTAAAGGCTACAACCTATTAATATTATAATTCCAAGTTGTACAGCATGCCTAAGATGCTCTCGTCTTATTTCTCAGTGCTTTTTATGCTAGGATATTTACAACATTGACCCGTAAGGAACAGTCCACGTCAGGGTAAAGGGAGGAAACATAAAGCAAAGCAAATGCTTCCCCTGTTACTATAACTTACGAATGCTTTCCCCCTATCCAATACCCCTACACTTTTAATCTTCTTTTGTTTTTAATCACACAAATGTCTCACTCCTCTCCTTTTTTTTTTCTTCTGCTTTCTTTAATTCTCCGGATTTAACTACGAAATAGTTTTAAAATTCCTATGCAACTTGGCACTTGCCTGTAAAAGTTTCCACTGTGGTTTTAAAGTCAAGGTGAGTTCA
Source organism: Theobroma cacao (assembly GCF_053813885.1). Classification (NCBI taxonomy): domain Eukaryota; kingdom Viridiplantae; phylum Streptophyta; class Magnoliopsida; order Malvales; family Malvaceae; genus Theobroma; species Theobroma cacao. The sequence continues at coordinate 39,964,138 of NC_142647.1, read as the reverse complement.
ATATCATTCACTTTAAGCCAAATTAAGAAATTAAAAAAACATTTAAAAAGTGTTTAAAAGCCGAATTAAGAAACATTTTCCATCCTCAACATTTCAATAACTTGGGCATGTTTTTAGGGCAAATAAATCAGAATGTTCATCGAACAGCTCGTGAATAAGCTCAAATTAAGTTCGTTTAATAAAATAAAAAAAAATCAATTTCAAAAAAAAAAATAGAAGCTTGAATATATATATATATATATATATATATATATATATATATGTTTATTATTCATTTTGAAAATCGTTTATAAATTTCTTAAGGGCTCGTTTAAAACAAGTTTGTCTATTGTTTGATTAGTATAAAATAATAATATAATTATATTTTTAATAAAATTTTCTTTTTATTTTTATTTTATTTTTTTGCAAATTAATTTGATTATTGATTTCTTTGATTATTTAAAAACAAATTCATTAATTGTTTACGATCAAACTTGTTTAAGTTAAATGAATCGAACCCAATTCAATCTGGAATTCAGCCAAACTATAATGAAATGAAGCTTGAACACCATTATAAAAATCCCCATTGAACTGGATAGCTAAGATCATTTAAACCCCTAGATAAGATCAAAAAAGGATTTGAATATTTGGTAATCAATCAGGGCCATATGTCTTTGTCACGACTAGGACGTATAGTATAGGGATTTGGTTCTCACCTGCCTATTCGAATATATGCCCACCCTAAAACCCAGTGTATGGTAGGATTAATTAGACTCAGTTATTTGCATAGATAGAAAAGAAAAATCACTAGCAGTTGGAAGATATGGACCGGAGGGCTAAAGATAAGGCTGCATGATAAACATTTTGGCAGGAGTAGAATCACATGGAGATGGAGGCAGGAAATAGGAGGGAGTGACTGTGATGAGGCAGGGAAGGTTTCTGCCACAATGGGCTTAAAGATTTGATACCCGAAGTGGAAATCATTCGGAGTTTGTGGCATTCACATTTTGGGTGAGAATCTGTTCCTTTTGAGTTTATTCAAAAGTATAGCAGCGCTGCACTGCACTGCACTAGTAGATGTTGACACTTGTACCAACCCAGCATTGTGGGAATCTCCCTTTTCTCTTCTTTCCCTTCCACCTTAATTAAGGTTTTGTTTTTCTTTAAATAGCACAAAGATTTTGTGCTATTTGAAACTCAATCATACAATGTGTAATCCTAAGTGCAACATCCAACTCTTTAAGCATATATACATATAACAAATTACCATCATTTCTGTAAGGTCCGTGGACAACAATGACTATGTAGTATATGTACAAAACGTAATTAACAAGTCTAATCAAAACTAAAATCATGATTTGATGGTTAGTTTGAATCCATACAGTAGATTTTGCAGCCTCAACATTTAGGTAGCGTTTGATAGATTACAAGTAAGGGACATTTCCTACAATTAAATTGCAAGAAAGCACATTGCAGTGTTTTGTTTATGTTTTAAGATGAAAAAATAATCTTTCAGCAATGTGATTGCAATTAGAGAAAGGGATGTCATTCTTTTCTTTCTTGGAGGGAAAATTACTTTCCCTCTGCAAATGAAAAGTAAAAAAATTTTTATTTCTCAACTTAACCTCCCAACTATTTTTTTCTCCTTCCTGCCTTGTTCACTTTTTTCCTTCCTTCCTGCCTTCTTCTCATTCTTCCTTCCCACCTTTTTCTCTTTTTTCTCCTTCTCCTTCTTCTCACCGTCCTTAGGAGAGGTAGCTCATCACCAGCATATTTGGGTCAAATTTCACCATCAAATTCAAAAATTGAAGATATTGGAACCTTGAGTTTTATATAACCCTAATTCAAATTTTTAACAAATTTGAAAGTGTTTGAGAAAAATATGTTTTTGATATCAAAAATTGAGAAAGAAACATTTAAATGGTTTAAAATCGAGAAAATTTACTAAGAAATTCAAAGGATTTGAGAGGGAAAGGTGTTTGGGTGCCATGGTTATGAGAGAAAGAAAGCTTCAAGTAAGCTTAAAATAATATATCTATCAATAGATGTTCTCATCTATCGATAGATTACATTCAAACTTTTGACAACGAGTTTTATCTATTGATAAATAGTATAATCTATCGATAGATAATGTGATCTATCGATAGAATTTTTTATTTATCGATAGATTTTTCTTTAGATAATTTTTTTTAGTTTTAATTTTTATAAGTTTAAGGTGAAAATAAATATTTAGTAATTTTACATATTTTAATATTTAAATAATTAATATAAAAATATTATGTTATTATTTATTATTTTAATTACTTAAAGTTAAAAAGTTAAATTTAATATTAAAAATGATAAATTTATTCAACTTATATGTTTTTTATTAATAGGGTTTTGTCAATTTACATTATACTTCCGATAAAGTGTTTACAAACCAAACACTACAATATGATCTTCTCACCAATCACATTCCCTACAATTATCACTTTCTCTTGTTATATTAAATGCTGTAAAGTTATATTCTCAGCAATTATATATTCAACAATTACATTCTCAGCAATCTCATTCTCAGTAATATACCAAATGCAACCTTAGATCATGTAGTGTTCGAATTGGCTACTTTCCTCCACCTAAAACCCAGCAGCTTATTTTGATCGGTGAGCTGTTTTCCTCTTGTTATTACCCTCTCTTAAATTCAAACTATAAGATATAAGGTGCTTAAAAAACGATAGTCAAATATTCAATTAAGAACAGTCAATCAAAGCATCAAGTTTAGTCCATTATTATATTTGCAAAATAAACTTTGATTTCCGTTCCAAATTTAGGTCATCAAATCCAGGAAAAGCTTATTACGGCACTTGGTGTGTTTTTTCCCCTTGAAACTGGGGAGGTGGTCCAATCATATTTTGACATTGATCTTGATTGTTGGTCTAATTTATGCATTGTTGTAGGTCACTATTTAAGTTTATCCCTTTTTTTTGTTTGTTTGGCAATAGTTTAGCAAGATACAAATGTTAAAAATAAAGGATTTGTTCAGTTAATCAATCAATCATTGATATAGTTTATTACCTTAGTGGGTATAATAATTCCTGTAACATTATTAGGATTATTTTATTTATTATATTTGAGCTGAAGGGGTAGCTGAAACGGTTGAAACATGAAGTCAGGAGGCTAGGCTTTAAATACGGGCATTGACATTTGAGGAAGGAGCTCCACGAGGAACATGATCCTCTATCTCTCATGTTGCATTCATCATCTGGTATCTGTATTTATTTATTTATTTTCTCTTTTAGCTGCCTTTGGAGTTTTGCCCGACTCCCTTTATACAACATGCTTTTAAAAGTCAAACAACTGAACAAGTTTAAGTGAAATGTGGTTTATTAGAAAAAATAAATTTGTGTAAAGCAACAAGTCGGTGAAATGAAGTCAATTTAGACTTGTTAATTACGTCTTTGATTTGAAGACAAATCATGATTTTTCTCGCATTCATTTCGTTTTATCTTTTTTAAAATACATTTACTGCAAGCTTATGATTTTATATCTCTATTCGACATCTTCATTTCTTTTCAATTGATTTTATTTTCTCGTAACAAACTTTCAAATGTCTTATAATAAAGTTTAATATTGCATGAGACCATCCTCTCTACATATTTTGCGTGTGAGAATTGTGCATATAAAGATTATATATCATGTAATAAATCTATTTTCTCTGTATATAAGAAACTACGTTAAAATAATAATAACAATAAATCTCTTAACGAAAAATTTAAATATCTTTGATCGTCAAGTACAACAAAAATCTTTATCTATTATCAATTAATTTTAAGTCAACAAGTTTCCCTATATTCTTTCACTTAATTTGTCTGCGAGTGATGTTATATACTCTCTCACCTTAAATCACTTACTTAATCTTGTGATTTCTTATGAGAAGAGAAATTTTATATTCTGAATTATAAATTATACAAAATTTAATGAAATGTATATATACAAGAGATTCTCAATAATTTGTGAAAGAATTCAAACTCATAGTATTGTAATTGTAATTTAAGAATATTGTAATCATATCATAATCTAACAAATCCCACTGATTTGGTCTGTAATTCGTATAATTGCTATAATTATGTTGACACTCTCCTCAAACTCAGGTTCTTCCCGTGATGGTAATTGTAGTGTAGTGGCGGTGAAGCTAGATAAATGTTGGTTGAGACAATTTTTCGTAAAAACTATGGATAGCTCATACAATGCAAAGACGAGGTTTCAAAAAAGATAGAAAATAAATAAGATCACTCTAATATCATGTTATGAGAAAACAAATTTTGTATTTTGAATTGTGAATTGATAAAAGTAAATGAGGTATATATACAAAGGAGAGTCCAGCTAATACTATTGTAATTGTAAGCTAACAATATCGTAATCGTATTAGAATCTAACAAAATTGTTCTAATTTAACCTATAATCAATTCTATATTATTGTTATAATTATGTTAACGTTTTTTTTTATCAAATCTCATAATTCGATGCACCTGATATAACTTTTATATAGTTGAAGTAATTAATTTGCTATGTATATTGAATAATATACAACACGCAATTTTAAGAATTAAAATGTTGATTTTATTTTTATTAAGTAATCTCAATTAATGTTTTTATGGTTTTTGGTTGAAAATCCACCAATTAATGCTGGGCTGTAAATGAAACTATTCATGAATAACTCAAGTTGGACTCAATAATTAGCTATCAAACAAGTTACATATATGGCTTATATTCAAGTAGAAATGCACATTGTGAAACCTAACTTATGACTTACAGATTTTAAGACCTCTTACTTATAATTGAAAAAGTAAGTGTTTTAATACATTTCGGAGATATCCAGAGTAATATATGTACTAAGAAAATGTTTTATGGTAAATCTAACCTTTTTTTATGAAATTAAATATAGAAGTAGAAATCAAATATCTTTTACTATTACATAATTAATATATTTAATAAAAAAATTTAATAAACAAACTAGTAAAGGAAACAAATGAAATAAAATAAAATAAATCAAAATAAATTCATAAAAAATGAAATTTGAACTTGAATATTTTTCAAAACTTTATATTGATTCTTATATGTTAACAAAACAATTATATAAGAGCACAAAAAAAGACTGAGTCATACGCAACCTTAATATACTTAGAGCTTAAGAATCTTTACAACCATGATTAAAGGGAAAGCGATGATTAAGTGAAGTCACATCTTTAAACTTTTTCAAGATTGAGGGTTTGGTTATCCAAAAACAAAAGTTTGTGTGCACAAAAGGTGAAAAACCCACCCCACGTGTCCATAACAATTTGTGTTAGATGTGGTCGGTGACTAGGGTAGATAAATTGTTGGACAATCAGCCCTCTTAACAATTTTTATACCACATGCAATCATCACTTTTGCTTTCTACTCTAAATCCCTAAAATTCAACCACAATACGGAATAAACATAATTCTTTAAAAAACTTCAGAATTATTAAAAAAATTTAAATAAAAATTTATTTTTTATTACATTTAGTTAAGTTTTCATATTTTTTATTTTCGATCAAATAAGATTTTATAATTAATAGTTGATTAATTGATATTAATCAAAATGTCTTTATCATTTTTTATGACATTGATATGGTAGTTAAAAATTCTCACACGGTCATGTCACACATCAACATATCATGTAATTATTTATATTAAAATATGTAAGCATATCACGTCAACACCATATGATATAAAATGATAAATGACACTTTAACTAATAATAATTAATTAATCATTAGTTTTAAAAATTTATTTAATTTAAAATAAAAATACAAAATTTTGGTTGAATATAACAAAAAAAAGAGCTTATTTGAATTTCTTTTAAATAGTTTAAAGTTTTATTTAACTATTATATTCATAGAATATCATAGGACAGACTACATGCTCTAATTAAATATTTAAATAATTTATTTAGTAAATTTCTAATTTTAAAAAATAAAATAAAAAATTGGCTTTACCATAAAAATTTTTTAAAAAATCACCTTGTTAATTAAAGACTAGAAATTTTCTTTTGAAAATTTGGATTTTAAATTTTAGAATTAAAAAAAAGGGTGAGACTGTTATTTTTATAAATGTAATTAAGCTTACTCCTCTAATTAAGTGGCTAATCATGTTTACATTTCTCTAATCTCATTTGAGTACATAAGGCTTTTTGCCCCCCACTGAGTTGTCTAACAAAGGTAGGTCGACAAAGGCAGGTCGAAGTGCTGAAGGTTGGAACTTTCCAGGTTGAGATGATATCACTTTTTACCAAGTGCTAGTGATGACGCCAAGAAAACGACATCGTTCCAATCATTCATTAATTCAAATCTTTCTTTTTCTTTTTTCTATTTTCTTTTTCTGGGTCAGGGATGAGATTTAAAATCAATGAAGGAGATGAAGTTTGCTATTGGTGGACCCTCAAATTTGTCACATGGCACGAAATGGCTTAATGACAAATAAAATAAAATAAAAAAATGTCATTGTCTTCACATCATTTGGACAATGCCCCTTCGAACATGCAACATTATCTGCAAATCTGCTTTCTCTCCACTCAATGGCTTTTTGTCATTTAGTGACTTGGGTTACATTAAACAAGATCTAAAACAAAGCAAAATTAAGTTTCCATCACTTTTGTAGATTCTAATAGGTCACAAATTACTAAATTATAATAAGTCACCACCAGTTCTTTGTACTTTGGGTATTGAGCTTAAGCAAATTATCATCAAGAGTCTATGAGGAAGATTGGTAGGCAAGCATGTTGATAAAATCAAGTACCCATTTCATTGATTAGGGTCTTCATTAAAACGTACCTTAATTGCTATGTTCCTTCAAAAGAAAGGGAGCCACAACCCCAATGAAGTCCAATTAATGAGGTTGAAGATGTTCATAACTTATTAAAAAATGGCTAGACCTCCCATTTTGGTTCTTCTCCACCATGTTTCAATTTTATCAAATCTCTTTAGAATGCATTTGGTATCCATCACCTTAAATTAAATCTTAATGATAAAAGGTTAACAATAATATCAAATTGCCATGATGTCTTACAGTATCAAACGTCACTAATTATTTTTACTTTACGTAATTTTATAAATATAAATGCTCAAACACAAATCATATTTTTATAGCATTCATTATTGATAGCAATGGATGGAATGGATACAAAATTAATAATTTTTTTATTCATGTGTGCAATCATATCCTCATATTGTTTTTATTTTTCTTATCGTTTTTTTGACAAAAATGGTTGGGTTTTTTTTTTTTTAAAAAAAAGAAGGAGATATAGCTGATATTAAGTGTATAAATGAATGTGAAAACAACTAGATGGATGATGATGATTAGTAATAAATAATGGCATAAAGATGACACTTTATCAAGATATCTAGTCAAATCTAATTAAATAACTTGTGATCTTAAGCATAACTTAGTAGTTTAGTAATTTATTTAGCAATCAAAACGAGTGTCATCTCGATCTTGCTTTCTATTTTAAGTTTGGGAAAATGTTGTTTGTGGGATTTGGCATCCAAGATGTTGGCAAAACTTGATTGACAGCAAGTCAAGCCACAACAGTCGGACAACAACACTATTTCTCCCGAATCAAAGCTATTTAAAATTACTAAACTATCCTTCCATTCACTAATTTTCGAGGGGCAATATTGTCTTTGCGGTGCTTATTGAACATAGGGGCCCATAAAAAATAAAGCCCTAGTCCCTCTCTTTAAGCTACAAATGGCCGCGTGGCTCCGATGGTCCCCCATATAGGAGCAAAAGAAACCAGTATATCATTTATTTTAAGCTGAAGAAAAAAATGCATTGGGTAAATATTAATGGAGTTATCTTCTTTAGGACAAAAAAGAAATAGTTTAGAGATTTTTGTCCCTTTTGGGGGAATTTTTATTTTTTCATGTGTTGGGCTCAGAAGCAAAGAAACTGTCAATTTTGCCCCTAATAAACCCAATGATTAATGAGTGCTTAATTAACTTGATAGTGGTAAAAGGCAAGTCCATCAAAACCCAATGCTAGCTCAATGAGATCCAAAAAAGAAATAAAAATATAGATTCCTCCCTCCATGCCTGTTGGCTGTTAATCGTACAAACAGGTAAACCACCTTGAACTCCACTCCCATTAATTATATATACTTTGTACTTTTTAATCTACAAAAATACAAGTGTAATTAGAATCAAATATATTTAGGGCAATATATAATTTCTTTATCAATATCTAGACCTCTTAGGTCTAGGCGTAGGTCAGGCAAGCACGTTATCTATTCTTTTTTATATTTCTTGTGGATGGTTGGAAAAAGAATCATTGGCTTAATTTGGTTCTAACTCCTCATCGGTGTTCTTGCTTATTACTCTTTAGTACACCCTGTTAACTGTATTTCTGCTCTGGAAGGTATAGGTGTAGGTATAGGTATAGGTATAGGTATAGGTATAGGTGTAAGGGGAAGGGGTTTATGTTTTTGCTCAAGATGATCACTTGATTCTTCTTGTTTGGGTGGAGACTTAATACATGGAACAAACAAGGAATGCTTTGGTTTCCTGTAAGCCGTGATGGGAACAAGGCAGCAGAGCACATCATGTTGCTCGATATATATAGGGTTTGTCTTTAAAGGCTGCTTTTGTATTGGCTTGGAGAGAGGGAGCTCCTGCATCTTTGGAGCCTTTCTTAACTGCTCATGTTTCTTTGACTGACTGCAATAATATTTCTATTTCTCATCAAATAAAAAATCCGCAATCAATGATGTAGACTCAATCCCTTCAACAATTAATATTTCAACATTTCAACTTCCAATTCTAAAATGAAAATTAAGGGCATGTTCATAGATTCAGAGAGAGTTACTTTATCCTTGTCATGATGCAATTCAGGACTCAATTGCTTTCCACATAATATATATTCATATTTGATAATAATGAGATGATCATTCACCACACATCAAGCAGAAATTTGTTTTACAGTGTTAAGTGGAGATCAACTGAAACACTGCAAGAAGAAATTAAATGTATACATGCATGCATACTTACATTTATATTTAATAGGTAAAATTATGTTTTTGCATAATAAATGCAAGTATTAATTTTTTTAATAAATTGGTATTTACATTTGTTTATATGTGTGTGTGTAAAGTTAAGTTTTTGCATAATAAATGTAACTAGTAAATGCCTTCTTCTTAAATAAATTAATATTACATTTGATTTTAAATAAAAAGCTTTTTGTAAACTGCTCATTACTTCTTTTTTATGCTCATTAATAGTAAGCAGAGAAGAAGCATAAAACAATTATAATATACAGCAATTTCATGTAAATAACTTTTTATATTATACTAAACCCTGAAAATGGCTGAAACGGTAGGGAGAAGAAAAGTTATAAATATTCTTAATAATAAAATTCAATTTTTTCATATTTCATTAATTAATATTTGAAAAAAAAACCTTTATAAAGAAAAAAAAATAAAAATCAATTTCAGCACAAAGACTTTGCATATTGTACCTAAGTTACTGCTAAAATTAAATAGAATGGTAGGGAAAGGGAAATTGATAGGATATTGTCATATTAATTTCAGTCTTTTCATATTTTATTTATTAATGATTTCAAGAAATAATATATGATGTAGCTTTCTATTTAACCTAATTAGCTTTTGCACTTCTATATTGACAATAAATGACAAAAAAAAAAAAGTGTTTACCTTTTTGTAACACTCATTATATATGATTTTGTATCTCTTATGTACTCATTCTGTGCTTTCTTATCAGTTTGTTTATTTATGACTTTTGATCTCTTATATTTAATTTATATATAGAGTCATTATAATGGAAGATGATAGAGTTTTACTTTCCTGATATTTTATTCTCACTTTTTTTTTTATAAGTTACATGGCGATTCTTATTGTATTTTTTGGTTTTATTGTTATGTTTTCTTAAAATTTTGTTTACTTTTTATTTTTAATTATTATTCCAATAAAGTAGTATGAGTATATATTTTTTTAAGGAAAACTCTTCGAATTTTAGAAAGCCATTATGTATTATTATTATTATTCAAGTATTTTCTAAGTTCCAAACAAAGAAAGTATTTTTTAAGTATATAAAAATTAACCATACAAAGCCATACTACACCAGGTATGTATATGACCATTAAAGCTAGCATTTAATTATTTGATTATCACATCTTAAATGATTAAATTATCCAAATGGAAGTCTCTTAATTATTTTAAGAGAAAGGATTTTGAGTTAAATTTTTTTAATCATTACCCTAATATTATAACAGAGAAGAGTACATCCATTGGTTACATTATTTTGATTGAACGGCCAAAATAGTGTTTCTCTTTCATTGTTTTTGAAAAAAAGAAAAATCCAAATATGCAAAAGATTAAAGGGAAGAAACAAGAATTAAAAGAGAGAGTTGACTTGAGATCAGATGTAAATGTAATTGCTTAAGTAAGGTTATAGTTTTACTTTTTTTTATTTTTAATTTATGTAAGTATATATAGAGGGAAAATAAAATGTTGAAGTTGAGATCCTTTAGCTCATGAGTTGAGTTTGTGCATTAAATAATTGACCAACACCTTGATATTTTTCCACTCTCAACTATAGTCTTGCTATGACAAGAAGAACTCTGAATTTTGTGTAATTTGGCTAATGAAATCCCATGGTTTAACCTTCCATTGAGATGAAAATACATATGGAGTTGTGGTCCAACAAAGGATAAGAAGGCCATTTTATTTGTGGGGTATGCATAATCAGGGAAATCCTTTGCTTTCTTCTAAAATTGGCTATCACCTAAGTTCCTCTCTCTTGGGGTACCCCCCCCATTAAATGAGTTTGAAACCGTGAAACACCAGCACCCTAAATTTTCCACCATCTTTAAATGTTGAGGCTCCTTTGTAATAATAAACAAAACCAGAGGCCATTACTGTCAACAACATCTTATCATAAAAACGTACTACTCAAATCTGAGGGACTACATTTCTTGCCTCTCTTACTTCCTATTGGCTGAGCCTACAAAACTGAGAAAGAAAATGCCTTTCACTCTTTAATTAACACACCACCCCCCCTCTCTTTTTTTTTTTTTTTTTGCTGTGTTGCAAATTTTATTCACTTTCTTTCTCTGTCTTCACTCACTTGGATCAACAGCACTACCTCCATTACCCCTGAAACACATGTCAAGAGAGAACTGAAGATTAAAAAAGAAAAAAACCAAATGGAAAGTGGAGGGACAGAGAGGTAGGGTGGTGATTGTATTTTGGTTCCTTGTTCTGTTTTTGTGCTGTTCTAATTTAAGATATTCCTTTCATTGAGTGGCTCACTTTTTTTTTTCTTATTAATGTTATCTTCTTCAGCTAAGTGCTTTGGTTTCAAGAATAGAAAATTGGGTTTCTTCCAGATTTGATTGTAAGGGTTGTTTTTGGTGAAGAACTGTGGTGGAATCTCTTCTCTGGCTCTCTGTACTTTTCTCTGTTTTCCTCTGCTTTTGGAGCTACTGTGATAGCAGAGCAGTGATAGTACTTGAGTTTCAAGCCAACCAGATTCTTGGGATTCACCTTTTAGGTTCTTAAGTTAGATCCACACTAAGGAGCTGTTATTTCTGGGTGATCAATTTGTTAGATTAGATGAAGGTTTCCAAGAAAAAAATTTCTGGAGCTACTTTCTTGGGAAACAAACAGAGACTTTGGTTCTGTATTTCTTAGTGGGTCCGTCTAGAATCTTGAGCTTTTGATATTCAATCTTGATCTGATTGAATACCCTGACAACAAGGAAAATTTACTGAATTGGGGTTTTCGAATCCTTCGAGTTTCGATTTTTTGAAGGAGAACTGAAAAGGGAAATGGAGTCCGATCTTCAACACCACCATCACCATCTTATAGATTATCATCAACCACAACACCATCAAAAACAGATGAACTCTGGCTTGATGAGGTACCAATCTGCACCTAGTTCGTATTTTTCAAGCATCTTGGACCGAGATTTCTGCCAAGAGTTTCTAAATCGGCCGTCAAGTCCTGAAACAGAACGAATTATCGAGCGATTTTTGTCAAGCAGCGGTGACGGTGGCGGCGGTAATACTGTGAACATTTCAGACCAGAATCTTTGCGCAATAACGCAGAACTCACCTGTTAGAGAAACAGTTATAAAAATTGAGGAGCCAACGCAGATTATGACACCAATGAATAATCAAACAGGGGTTATGCAGCAGCAACAACAGCAGCAGCAGCAGCCGCAACAGGGGAACTATTCCTCTGCTTCACAGAATTTTTATCAGAGCCAACCTCAACAGCATTTGCCAAATCAGCAATCAGGTTCAACGATGGATTATAGAATACCAAATTCAATGGGGATGGCTCGACCAACACAAATGAAGATGGGTGGAGGCAATAATTCCAATCTTATACGACACAGCAGCTCACCTGCAGGGTTATTCTCCAACTTAAACATTGACAATAGTAAGTGATTTTTATTTACATATACGTTCTTAATCGATTTTTTTTTCTTTGTCAAAGAAGCTTTTCTCTTTCTTTCTTTTTTTCTTTTTTGGGTTTCCAGAGTAATGGGGAGAAAAGAAAAGAAAAGAAATATGTTTCACGGTAGTACATACAGAGGCTTCTTTTTAGAATATTTTGTCTGTTCGTTCCTCTGTTGCCTTCTAATGGCCACTGAAATTTCAATTAAAAATGAGAAAGAATCACTGAAAAAGTTTCTTTTTAAAGACATGAGCTGTGTTTGTACCAGACCAATCAAATTAAGAAGGTAGGAGTAAATACTAAAAGTCAAAGAAAGAAATCCGGTCACCATTTTCTTTGCTCTTTATTAGGATTTGATGCCATGGATTAGGTTGATTACCTTCTGATGTTATATTTATCAGTGACGACTTTTTGTTATCTTTTGCGACTAGCGTTGAGAATTTAGGGTAGATATTTCTTGCTTTAAAAAGCTGAGGATGACACTGAAGAAAAGTCTTATTATAAAGTTTCAGGCTATGGTGTGGTGAGAGGTATGGGAGATTATGGAGGAGTTAATAACAGTAACAGAGAAGCATCATTTCCTTCTGCAAGCAGGCCGCCTCCCTCTGGGCTGATGAGTCCAATTGCCGAGATGGGGAACAAAAACGTGGTTCCAAATAGCTCAGAAAATGCTGGATTTGGTGAAAATCGTCACAACAATTATTCCTCAGGGTTTCCAGTTACTTCTTGGGAGGATTCCATGATGATCTCTGATAACATGCCAGGCGTAAAAAGACTCAGAGAGGATGATAGATCACTTTCTGGCTTAGACTTAGATGGAGCAGAAACTCAGGTAGTACTCATTTATCGCAATGCCTCATTTCTTACGTCATATTCTCATCTGATTGGTCATTTTTTTGTTGTCACAACTCTAACAGAACACAGATGCCGGAAACCGTCCACCACCAATTTTGGCTCATCACTTGAGTTTACCGAAGAGTTCAGCAGAAATGTCTGCCATTGACAAGTTCTTGCAGTATCAGGATTCTGTGCCTTGTAAGATTCGGGCCAAGAGAGGCTGTGCCACTCACCCTAGAAGCATTGCTGAGAGGGTAACGCTTACCTAACTAGACCGTTGTCATTACACGGCATGCAAATTAATGACTTTGGCTTTCTGGAAACAGAAACCCTATGATCTTGAACCTCCTTGCCCAAGTTTGTTTTCTATTCAGGTGCGAAGAACCAAAATAAGCGAGCGCATGAGGAAACTACAAGACCTTGTTCCAAACATGGATAAGGTATAAATGCTTGATTTGGAATTGCTTCCTGCTATTTGAAATATGTGGAAAGCTCATCTCATATTTCCTTTCCATTTTTGCAGCAAACAAACACTGCAGACATGTTAGATTTGGCTGTTGATTACATCAAAGATCTCCAAAACCAGGTCAAGGTATGTTGCAGAGACCTCTTGAATGAAAACCTTGCACCCAGCCAAAAAGGCCTAGCGTTTTGTTTTGGTCCATTGATCTGGTTTTCCTTTTCCATTTTTCAATATTTTTCAGACACTCTCGGATAATCGTGCAAAGTGTTCGTGTTCTAACAAGCAGCAGCGATAATAGCTAATGGAAAAAGGTCTGGTTGTTGTGACTTTGATTTGATTATTATGTATAGAAGCAGAAGCAGAAGCAGAAGCAGAAGCTGTAGCATTAGAATTTGCAAAAGCAGCTAGCAAAGCTGGTCTCTCTTTTGCACTGAAGATCAACGAGAATAGGGAGGCATTTATTATGTGGGTTCGATATAAAAAGGCTGCTACAAGCCAACTGTAGACTCCAAACCCTTTCATATGCCATAAATAGACACCCATCCAGCTGTATAGTAACAAACGATTTTTATGTTTTCATGATTATGTAGGGTTTCTACGTTTATTTATTGTTTTAGGCTTATTTTTATGAATATTTTGATTTTTTTTCAATACAAATAAATACTCAAATACCATATGAGTTGGGTAGATAAATGAATCCGAATCCATCTTATCAATAAATAAAGTCATGAATTTAAAATTATTGTTGTGTCGAATAAAAGTTTTAATCATGTATTTATTGTATAGGGTTTTAACAACTCTTACGACAGTGTATAAGATTTATAATAAATCTCATCATTTACCTAATATATTTCTGCTTTTCATTATCATTTGGATATGCCAACAACTGAGATTGGCAAGGCTTGTCAGAATGATATTGTGGCATGCTGCTGCACCCTACACGTACATTTCTATCTTGAAAAACCTGTTGGAACAAGTGAAGAGGGTTTGTATACTATTTTGGGCAGCTGTCGCAGTAAGTAGGGTAGGGGGTGGGGAAAATACATAGGGGGCTACTGGTGCCTGATGGAACAAGTCGAGAAAGCAAATTGGCTCATATCCCTCTCCAACTGGTTTACCAGTAACATCTTTTTCTCTCTCTCATTAGTCTCATAAATTGCCTTGCTTCTCTTTAATCTCATATCCCTCTTTGGGCCTTTTCAATTTTCCTTTCCAAGTAAGTTGAGCCCCACCACCATCATCTGTCTGTTGGTGAAAATGCATTCTCTGTTTTAAGCTATAAACAATAGTAATCACGACTAAGCATCTTAACATTTAATTTAGCAATTGACTTATAATATCTTTATTTTTTTAAAAAAAAATTCGAATCTTTCTTTCCCCTCTGCTTAAACAAAACAGTAAAGACTAACTAACTTCTTCCTCTTAAAACTTAATTAGTCTGGTTTGCTTTTTCCTCCTTTCTCATGATACCCTAATTGGATTATAACGTGATGGCGAAAAGATTTCTCTTTTTTGGAGATAGATTTTTTTGTCATCATGTACATGTACATAGAATCCAACATACTAAGGAGTGCATTAAATTCAACAATAAAAGAGACAAATTCGAATCCCATTTCCTAAATAAAAAAAAAAAATTCAATACTAAAAAAAGGTAAAAGATTATAAAATGTAATAACGATTTTCAACTTTTGCAAATTTTTGTTAAAAATTTTTTGAGATATATGATCTCATATCTCGCATCTTAAGATTCAAATTTAAAATTTCAAGTTTTAACACTGCACTAATATATTTCATCAGCTAGAGACCTTTTTAATAAGTGAAATCGGTTATTATAAAATTTTCACTAAAAAGTTATCTAATTTAGTTTGTGGTTGACTTTGTATAAAAAAAAAGGAAGACCAACCTAAAACTTGGTCTGACTTATGAAATAATAATATAGTTTAACAATTAATATATGGAAAAGGGTCGGCCTAACTAGTGGTCCTTGAAAACTTCCTTTCTTTGAGAATTCATGTGAAGGGGCCTTTCCTCTCAAAGTGTCCAAAATAGGGGAGTTAATATGCCATGTTTTTATTGTTTTCATTATTAAACTTCCATTCCATATGCTTGAAATTAAAGAATAAAAATCATTAAAGAAAAGTAAATCAAGATGAAGAATCAAGTACTTATAAAATTTGGAAGTGTTAACAATTATCTGAACAAATTCAAACACAAACGCAGAAGTTTTCTTCTTAAAATTGACATAATTATTTACCTTTCATATCATTAGTTATTTACATCTCTCAATGTCAGATTAATTAATTAAAAAGCATTTACCCATAAATTCTTTTTGCCTGTAAATGGGTTCCTCTTGCATTATGGAAAATGCAAAAAATCAAGATGCAAAGATGATGGTGAGGGGTAGATATATATGTGCATGTTGGGCACAGCTGGATGCAATGCAATGGTTGAGTCACTGTCCTGTTGGTCACCAATTCTCATATAAGTGAGTGCCACGTCATAGCTGATCATGCCACCTTCTTTATGCAAGAAAAAACTATGGGAAATTGTTTTTTTTTCTTTTCCTCAATAAAATTTTTCATTTGTTCATTTAACAAACATATTAATTGATTATTTTTTTTGAATACAATGTAATATTGGATGTCTGTAATTTTCTAAATCTGTTTTGTAAATTTTTTTTAAAAAAACTTTATCGTTGATGTTTAAGATAAATTAATTATAATTATTTGAGAATCTTAACGTATAATTATTGTATAAAATAAGTTGACTTTGAGACAACCCAACCACTAAAACTTGAAAGTCTTATCTTATCTTCAAGCCCAAAGGATGATACAAGTTTAGGGTTTTAAGGACCAAAGCAAGGGCGTTCTAAACTCAAGAAAATGGTTTTGTGGTAAAAAAAAGTCAGAGAGAGAGGAGAACATGTTTCTAGTTTTGTTGGTGTTGAAACATGACATGAGGGGGAACAAATACAAAAAACAATGCCTACGTATATATTCAGGTTCTTGCTGGTTAGGGTAGCTTAGGGCAGAAGAAGATAAAAAACAGAGCAAGCGTGGGGGACCTCAACAGCCTGTGGTATAGGGCAGCTTGGGGTTGTAAAACCTTTGTTTTTTAATGCGTGGGGGACGAAGACGAGAATCGTTCCCATCGACTGAGGGTGAGGCTCCGCACTGCTTTCACACTCAAAGTACCCTCATGCAAAGTAAACTTTGCTTGTCCTTTTTTCTATTTTGTTGCCTTCCTTTTCGTCTTTTATTTCTCTTGTTTTTTATCAACTTTTGGACAATGGCCTCATTTTTTCGGCTTGTAAGGCATTGACAAAGGTGCTATTGTCAATGCAAAAAACTGTTTGCATTAAAATTATTCAAAATGTTGAAAATTTTCTTTGCCTTTTTCTTTCTCAGGAAGGTCATATGTGAAATCAATTTATTGGTCATATGTAAATTCATTTATAATACGGACTCCAACAAAGCCTAACCCTACAAAAAAATTACCTTTATTTAGTTTTTTTCTTTTTTTTTTTTGTGTTGGGAGTATTATTTTATTGTATCTTTTGTTTGAAAAAGAGTTGTTTGTGAAACACAAATTGTCGCCACAGATCGGCTCAGTAGCTTGGTGCCCACCTCCTCATGGACCGTTGGTGGTCATGCGTTGGGAAATCCAGGAGAGTTGGCAACTAGATGGGAAGTGGATTTTTTGCTTCTCTATATATGTGGCTTGATGATAGTTAGAGGTATCAATATGGGTTAGTCCGATCTAGTCTGGTCCAAAACATTGTAGGTTGGAAAAAAATGAGTTGAGCCGAGTCAATCCATTTTTTATATGAGTTATCAAAATTCCAACCCAACTCATCCTTTGCGTGTCCATAGGTCGGACTGGGCCACTTATTTTTTTTTCAAAAAAGAACAAATTCATTTTTACAATTTTACCTTACAAACTCTCTATCCATAAAATTATTCTATGATTTAATCCATAAATTGAATAATAAAAACATATTACAAATTAAAAAATTACACAAAACATAAATAAGCAAATTAATTACATCAAATATAAATAAAGTTTCAATTTTTAACACAAACTACAATCCCATCAACATAAGTACATAACCAAATAAATAGAAACTTCAAAACTTATTTATATCTCCCTTAATCCTCATCCTCAAGCAAAAAATTTGAATATTATTTGGATAGCAATGATGTCTTAAGCTCTAAATCATTATCATCTAATATTCATTGCCATAAAAGAAAAAGAGAGAGTGAGTTTCAATTTTAATTAAAATTATTAATTTGATAAGCAAAGATTAAAGACATTGAAATATATAAACTAAATAATACCATCGGTAGCTAAAGAAAAGCCACACAACCAATTTTTTGTGCAGACAAGCATTTAAACATTGTCATGGCAAAAGGAACTTCTAAACTTGGTAAGAACATGGCCACCAATACTAAAAGCAGACTCTGATGCTGCAGTAGTAATCAGAAAGCTCAATACATCTTGTGCCATAATAGAAAGATTAGGAAAGCGCTTAGCATTTAAGCACATCCTAGTTTTCAAACACTTCATAATCAAGTTTTGCCTCATCTAAATAAACATCCAACTTAGACTTTCCGGTAATAGAAATTATTTCATTTTGAAACATTTTGAACTCCTACAATTTTTAAATACATAGACAAAAAAAAGTAATTATCAAAACATAAGTACAATAATATAAGTTCTCATGTAATAAAATGTTAGAAAGACACAAAATTTACATTAAAGATCTTTGATCCCCTTGGGTTTAGTTCCCCATTTGGCTTGCTTAGGCAAATTACTCATTAAGTGAGAAGAAATACTTGATGCACAAGTGTTGCTTGCATATTCTTCAAAGAGCTTGTACAACTTTGTCTTCACATTTTCTAACTTTTCATAACAAGTAGAAATATCAATCTTAGAATAGCAAAATTTTAAGAAATTAGGCTTCATCTTTGGGTCAAGAATAGCTCCAAATGCAAGCACTAGACTATAATCGTTCCAATACTTGTCAAATTTCATTTTCATCATTTGAGACATATCCTTGATAACCTCATCTACACTATGTAATTTCTCATTTAAAATGGATTCAATTTTCCAAATTTGCATGAAATACATGTTGAAAGTTGGAGAAGATGAACTAGATATCAAGTTTGTGATCTCATAAAAGGGCTCTAAAAATTCACAAATTATCGTTGCTTTCCTTAATTCTTCATCGGATGGATTATATTTATAAGTTTTATCAACAAATTGGAGGCTAACAAAAGCTTTTTGATATTTGATTGCACTTTCAAGCATCAAATATGTTGAATTCCATCTAGTTGACACATCTAAACGCTACCCAACACTTACATCAATGCCAACTTGTTAAACACATTCTTGAGACTCTTTCATCCTCTTATCTAATGCCTTTACATATTTCACACTCTCTCTCATTTTAAATAATGTTTCATTGATTACTTTCAAGTCCTCTTGAACAATAATATTTAATATATGAGCACAACAATGCACATGAAAGAAATCAAGTTATTTTGCAAACGGAGATGGCCTTTCAAGATAGATTGCATGTTATCGTTAGCAGAAGCATTATCTAAAGCAAGAGAGAGCTTTTTCATCTATTCTTTATTCTTTCAAACAATCAAACACAATAACAACTAATTCAACTCCAATGTGTGGAGGAAACATATGACAAAAGTTAAGTGACTTGCTACATAACTTTCAATATTCATTGACAAAGAGAGCAGTCAAACAAATATAACCCTCAGAAGTAGATGCTGTCCATACATTAAAAGTTAAACAAATTCTATTAGGTACCTTGGCCATTGCTTGTTTAAGTTTCTTTTTCTTTCTTAAATGAATCTTTTGGACATCAAATACAACAGTGTTTCTAAAATGCGTCACAACATCTGGATTTACATACTTAGCTTAAGCTTTAATCTTATCATATTCAACAAATGCATAAAACATGTCATGCTTAATTATGGCTTCAACAAGCATATCACGTGAAACACTAAGATTAAATTTTATAGCCCTTACTTCTCTTCACGATTCATAAGCATTTTATGTGGATTAAGATATGAAATGAATTTACAAGTTTCAATGTGACGACACAAATGTGAAGTGCCGTAATTAGAGCCACCAAGTTTAGGGCCAACCTTATACTCCGTTTTACAACCGTTACAAGTTGCCCGTTCTGCTCAATCTTGCTTTTTGCCTATTTTAGTGAAATAAATCTGAACATTTGAAGTTTATTTTTTGGCCCTCTTACTCAATTGTTCAAATTCAGATATATGGGATTGGGAAGGAATTTCATTCTCATTCAAAATTTTCACATCATCAGCCAAATTTCCATAATTTCAACTAATTAATCCATCACCATCACCTTCTAATAACATAAACATGAATAACAAACATTAAAAATTTACAACAATAAACAACAATTGTTGGATCCATTAGTTTTTGATGATAACAAAATATTCCCATTCATTTGTGTCTAATATTTCTACTTAAATGTGCAGGACAAGAATTGTATGCCAATGATAAATAAATTATTCCAAGGAACATATCAAAAATTATATGTGTAAGAAGTCACAATTGATCAACAAAACATAAGCTCCTTAGTTGAATAATAAAGGGTTAGTAAGCTAAAATTTAAATCAGAAATTGGCGGGTTCAAGAGATTTGAGAAACAGAGAAGACTTAGTCGACCAAGAAGTAGGTTAGTTGACTAAGAGCCTATTGCCAGAAATCTGGACTTCAAGATAGAAACAACTTAATCGACTAAGAAAGAAGTTAGTCGACTAAGTGCTCACTGCCAAAAACTGGGATCAGAAAATAGAAACGACTTAATCGACTAAGAACGCAGTTAGTCAACTAAAATCATTCTGTCAAAAAATTTGAATTGAGCATTAAAAGACAGATTAATGGCCAGATCTGCCACTTAACTATTTTCAACGGTCAAAAATTGCCTAACACCTATCAGAGCTTATTTTCCAAGTATTTAAGAGGTTTCCAACGGCTAGAAAAGTAATTAAGGCTTCCAAATCCAAAAAGAGCTCAAAAACCAGTAAAAACTCTCTACATTTTGACTGCATTTCACTTCTATCTTTGTATTTGAGATAAACACTTCACTTTGTACCACTTAGATCAAGTAAGTGATCATAGGTCTCTTTGCATACATAAAGTGTGCGAGACACTCTAAGGGATTTGTTCAAGCTTGGATTGCTTGATTGAGTGTATAAGTTCAACTTAGCCTAGAAAAGTTAGTTGTTGGGTTTTGGTTGATCTCGAAAAAAATCATTGTGAAAGGTTTTGGCTGAGCCTGGTAAAAGTCATTGTACAAGCTTGGTGAAAGCTTGAGAATTTCACCGTTCATAGTGAATTGGTTTGGAAAATCCTTGGTTGAACAATCAAGGTAGTGGATGTAGGTCTTAGACCAAACCACTATAAATTTTGGTGTGATTATCTGCTCTGTTTTTAGTTTTTCATTCATCTTTAAATCTCTCTTTTATCTTACATTTGTCCCCAATTAGAAGTTAATTCTTGTAAGAGCCAAAAAGTGTTATTCATCCCCCTCTAGCACATTTACTTGGGACCAACAAGTGATATCAGAGCAGTTCCCTGTTCTTAAGGTCTAACACCTTTTAGGAAGATCCAAATGGCTTTTCAAAAATCAGTAGTTGCTGAGGGACAGTTCACAAATAGACTACTTCTATTTGATGGCTCAAACTACCCATATTGAAGTACTAGGATGTCAATATACATTAAAACAATAGATTATGAGATGTGGGATGTCATAACTGATATTCCTTTTATTCCTTCAACCTTAAATGTTGTAACCAATGAGATGATTCCTAAGCCAAGGTCTGAATGGATCGAAGTTGAAACTAAAAAAGTCCAAACAAACTTTAAGGCAATCAATGCACTGCATTATGCTTTAACTCCCAATGAATTCAATAAAGTGTCAAGTTGTACCATAGCTAAACAAGTGTGGGATAAACTTAGGATTATTCATGAAGAGACTTCACAAGTCAAGGAGTCCAAGATAGCCTTCTTAACCCATAATTATGAGATGTTTAAGATAGGATCTGGTGAAGATATCAACAGCATGTTAAATAGATTCACAAACATCACAAACAAATTAAGTCAGCTAGGCAAACCAATTCTTGAGTATGAAATCGTTAAAAGACTTCTTAGAAGCCTACCAAAAAATTGGAAGCCAAAGGTAATTGCCATCCGTGAAGCCAAGGACTTAAATGTTATAACTCTAGATGAAATTTGTGGTTCTCTTCTTACTCACGAGCTGAACTCAAGGAAGAGGAAGAAAAAGACAAGAGGCAAGTAAAGGAAAAGAAAAAAAGTATTGCCTTAAAAACAAGCATCATTGAAGAATAGTTGGATAGTTTATCTTGTGATGATGATGAGGAGCTTGCTATGGTTGCAAAAAGGTTCAAGAAGCTTGTGGGCCAAAGAAACCAGAGATTGGCTAGAATAGGGTATAGAGGAGAGCAAGGCTTTTCATGGAAAACTAAAAATAAAAACGAATCCAACAAGAAGGAAGAGCTTATATGCTTTGAATGCAAGAAGCCAGGACACTTCAGGTCAGAATGCCCCTTGCTGAAGGAAGAAACGCTAAAGAAAAATAGAAAATTAAAAAAAGTAATGGTGGCTGCAACCTGGTCAGATAGTGATACCTCAAGTTTTGATGATAAAGAAGAAAATGTGGAAGAAAGAGTTAATCTGTGTCTAATGGCAAGGGATGATGAATCCGAGGTATCTTCATCCCCTTGTGATATTTTAATTGATGAATTACAAGAAGAGTATGAATGTCTTTATGATGAATTTGAGAAACTTGCATCAAAATATAAAACTCTGAAAAGAAAAACTGCATCCTTGAGACTGATTTGCAAAAAATAAAACATGACTTTAATTCTATTTTTGAGCAAAGAAATTTTCTGCAAATTAAATTAGAGCATTCAAAAACAGATTTTGAAACTCTAAAATTGGAATTGAAAAACAGAACAGAAGCCTTGCAAAAGGCAGTTGAAGAAAATCTGATCTTAAAAGTTTGAGGAAAGAAACATCAAGGAGGAACACATACTTTAAGAAAAATTATGATAATGCTTCATCTAGATGTTATAATTGTGAAAAACATGGACATTTATCTTATAATTGTTATAGAAATAGAAGCATGCAGAAAACTAAAAAAATTTGGGTTCCAAAAGGATCATATATTGCAGCTAACCTTTAAGGACCTATCAAAGTATGGGTACTTATTAAGAAAAACTAAAAATCTATTGTGTAGGTTGAGCTAAATCTAAAAGACATATGTTCAAGAGCTCAACTAAAGGAGAAGGAACCATGGTTTATGGACAGTGGCTGTTCAAGGCACATGACTGGAAATAAAATGTTATTTGCTCAGCTAGACAAGAAAAAGAGAGGCACTGTTTCCTTTGGTGATGGCTCAAAAGGTAGAATTTATGCTATAAGAACCATTTGTAAGAACTCTTAAGCTCGAATTAGTCATGTGTTGCTGGTTAAAGGTTTGAAGTACAATTTATTGAGTATCAGCCAACTATGTGATAAAGGTTTTAAGGTATATTTTGACTCAAATAAATGTGAAGTGATAGATATAAGTACTAACAAAGTTTCATTTATAGGAAAAAGAATTAAGAATATGTATGTTATATTTCTTGAAGATCTTAAAGTGAATTGTTAAACATGTCTTATAGCCAATGTTGAAAATGATGGTCGGTTATGGCATAGGAGACTTGGTCATGTAAACATGCATACCATTTCAAAATTGATAAGAAAAAATCTAGTTATAGGATTGCTTGAGCTTAAATTTGTATATGATCAAATTTGTGATGCATGTCAACTAGGAAAACAAGTTAGAACATCTTTCAAAAGTAAGAAAAGTGTGTCAACCTCTAGACCACTAGAACTGCTGCACATTGATCTATTTGGGCCAATTAGTACAACTAATCTAGGAGAAAAATCATATGACTTTGTGATAGTTGATTATTACTCTAGGTATACGTGGGTCTACTTCCTTGGTCATAAGAATGATACACTACCAGCATTTATAAATCATTGTAGGAAGGTTGAAAATGAAAAAGGACTGGTCATAGTTAGTATTAGGAGTGGTCATGGTGGTGAGTTTGAAGGAGATGAGTTTGAAAACTTTTGTAATGAAAATGGGTTGGATCATAATTTTTCTACACCTAGAACACCCCAGCAAAATGGAGTTGTAGAAAGAAAAAATCGAACCTTAAAAGAGATGGCTCGAACTATGCTTTGTGAGAATAATTTATCAAAATATTTTTGGACAGAAGCTGTCAACCCAACAGCATACAATTCTTAATAGAGTCTCAATTAGAGCCATGATATCAAAGACTCCATATGAACTTTACAAGGGTAGGAAATCAATCATCTCTCATCTTAGGAGTTTTGGTTGTAAATGTTTTGTATTGAACAATGAAAAATATTCTCTATGATAGTTTGATGCAAAGAGTGATGAGGTAATATTTTTAGGATATGCATTAAACTCAAAGGCCTATAGAGTTTTTAACAAAGGACCTTAACTGTTGAAGAATTGATTCATGTAGTTTTTGATGAATCAAATGCCTTGCAGAAGGAAATTCCTGGTGATGAAGATGATACGGATGATCTTGAAAGACAAATGGAATAAATGAATTTAGATGACAAGAAAAACAATGAAGAAAAGTCCCTAGGAAGAGAAATAGAACTTCCACCTTTAAAATTGAGCCTAAGAGCTTTGAAAAAGCAAAAAAAGAGGAAAGCTGGGTAATGGCCATGCAAGAGAAACTTGATCAATTCAAAAGAAATCGTGTGTGGTCATTAGTCTCTAGGCTTTTAAATCACCCTATTGTTGAGACAAAATGGGTGTTTAAAAATAAGGTAGATGAGCAGGGAAATGTTATTAGGAACAAAGCGAAGTTAGTGGCTCAAGGATATAACCAAGAGAAAGGAATTGACTATGATGACACCTTTGCACCTGTTGCTAGGGTAGAAGTTATAAGATTGTTGCTTGTATTTGCTTGTTTTATGAACTTTAAATTGTTTCAAATGGATGTAAAAAGTGCATTTTTTAATGGTTTCATTCAAAAGGAAGTTTATGTTGAACAACCCCCCAAATTTGAGGACTATGAAAAACCAGGTTATGTGTTCAAACTTCATAAAGCTTTGTATGGACTAAAACAAGCTCCAAGAGCTTGGTATGAAATACTCTCTAAGTTTTTAGTTGAAAAAGGTTATATTAGAGGGAGTATTTATACAACATTGTTTATTAAAAGATACTTAAATGATTTAATTGTTGTTCAAATCTATGTGGATGATATTATTTTTAGTGCAACTAATGAGGCTTTATGCAATAACTTTGCTGAAAAAATGCAGGGTGAATTTGAGATGAGCATGATGGGAGAGCTGAAATTCTTTCTTGGGCTCAAAATCAAACAAAGTAAGGAAGGAATTTTCATCAGCCAAGAAAGATACATTCAACACATGCTCAAAAAGTTTGACATGCTGAAGCTGAAATCAATTAGCACACTAATGAGTCCATCCACCAAACTTGAAGTTGATGAAAAGGGAAATGATGTTAATCAAAAGCTCTATAGAGGTATGATCGGATCACTACTCTATTTAATAGCCAACAAGCCTGATATCGGTGTATGTTTGTGTGCTCGTTTTCAATCTCAACCCAAGGAATCATACTTAACTGCTGTTAAAAGAATTTTTAGATACCTCTTAGATACACAAACTTTAGGGATATGGTATCCTAGAGAATCATCCTTTAATTTAGTTAGATATTCAGATGCAGATTTTGATAGAAGCAAAACTGATAGAAAGAGCACTAGTGGAACCTGCCAGTTTCTAGGTAGTATGCTTATGTCATGGTCAAGTAAAAAACAAAATTCAGTTACTCCCTCTACAGCTGTAGCCGAATATATTTCTCTAGGTAGTTGTTGTGCTCAAATCTTGTAGATTAAACAACAACTAAAAGACTTTGGGGTAACAATGGATAACATACCAATATATTGTGATAATATAAGTGCAATCAACATTTCAAAAAATCTTGTACAACATTCTAGGACTAAACATATCGAGATTAGGGATCACTTTGTTAGAGATCATGTAGTGAAAGGTGATATTAAGATTGAGTTTGTCAATACTCTACAACAATTAGCTGACATGATCACAAATCCTCTAAATGAGGAAAGATTTTGTGAGATTAGAAGAAATTTAGGAATGGTTAGTGTGCAGAAGCTTTAAGAAAAATTTTGAAATTTTCTCAAAAGACAATAGGCACTTAGTTGACTAAAAGAGTTACTTAATCAACTAAGAACATTATATCTCTTTAAATAATAAGACTCAGTCAGTTTAAGAAAGGAGGAATTAAATAATGAAAAGAAACTGCCAACCGGGTGATGGAACAGAAAAGAAAAATCGCCTCACTAAAAATAAAATTTAAGAGGGAAATTTTTAAATTTTAAAAGAGGAGGTTACTAAAAATATTTAAAGAGGGGGAGACAAACAGTTTTGATAGAATTCAACCTCACTTAACACATTCTCACTTCATTTTCTCTCATCTAAAATCAACCCTGTTGAAACAAAAATTCTTCCTTCTTAAACCCACAAAACCCTAAGCCATAAATCTCTTAAACCGAATGGCAAAATCATCACAGACTAAAAAAATTCTGAAAAAGAAAACGGGGTAAATGACCAGTGGAGGAAAGTAGACAAGTTGAATCTCAGAAGAAGAAAAAAAAGAGTATGTCCACCTCTGAGGTCCAGAAATCTGAGAAAAAGCAGATCATGAAGGAATACAAAATAGAGAAGAAGAAGAAGAAAAGGGTAAATCCTCCAAGAAAGGTAATATTCCGTTCTCCAAATTTAGGAATAAAGCCCATGAAGATAGATTTAAGAAAATAGAAAATGCTCCAATTACATGTGAAAAATTCATAGATTGGAATAGCTTTAATGAAGCCCCTGAAATTCAGGTTATTTTATCAGATTATTTTGAAGAAATGAAACTGAAGGATTTTAACACTTTTAAGAATCGAACCTATAATGCTAGTTTGGTGAAAAAATTTTATGCAAGCATAGCATTAGATAAGGATGAACTTGAAGATTCTGATGATTATATTGATGATGGTCTGAATGTCTTTTTAAATGGAAAGGAATTTGTTGTGACTGTTGCTGAATTAGGAAATCTGCTTAAAATTGAAATTGAAGATAGTGACTATGAGATGCTTGAAAACTATGATCCCACTTTTTTGTGGGAGATAATTACAGGGAGGAAAGAAAAATATTCATCAAAAAGTAATGCTGGTTTGATTAAAAGTCCACAAATTAGAATTTTGTATTATTTTATTGCTACGAATATTTATGGAAGAGATGGTAGTTTTAGCTACATTAGACTTCAAGACTTATGGTTAATGGAGCATGCCTTCAATGGTGCTCCACTAAATCTAAGCAGATTCATGATTGAAAGAATGAGAGGAGTCTGTCTACTAGAAAAAATAAATCTGCTTTATGGAAATATCATTACATCATTGGTACAGAAAAATGGAATTTGGAGCTCTAGATATGAATTGGATAAAGTAAAGAGTAGGGATCAAGCTATTTACCTTGAGAGTTTGCTTAAGATGGGGTATAAGCTTGATGGAGAAAAATTTATTAAAACCCCCAAAGTCACTCTAAAAAGAGAGTCTTCTCTCCCTGCTCAGTCAAAGACAGCCCCTTCACAAATCTCAAATGAAATGGTTTCCAATCTACTCATGAAAATGGATGGAAAGCTTACTGACTAGGCTATGAGGATGTAGAAAATTGAAGAAAAATTGGCAAAACTGGAAAATGTGTTAAAGAAAAAAAGGAAAAATGCCTCCTGAACCTGCAACTGCAAACACCTCTGCCACTCTAAGCCCTGCACCAGCAAGACAGGATGTTGAAGGCTCTGCCTTCCAGGGCAAGGGTCATGAACCTGAAGTTTATAAATCAAGGAAATCCCCCTCACTTGAGCCACAAAAGGAAGCAAAATCAGAACAAGGTACTGAAGTGCTTGGCTCACTTGGTGAAATTCCTCCATCCTATCATGAACCTCAACAAGAGTAGACAAAGGAAGTCTCAATAATGGATGTCTTTCACCAAATGGTTAGAGAAGAACAAGTTGAAAAGGAAGCAATTAAAGGGAAAGCACAAAAGTTAGTATCCCTAAGAAAATCCCCTGAACCAGCTTCAGTTACAGAGGAACAATTTAGGAAACGAAAAGAAAAAGCTACTACTGCTCCACAAGCCAAGTCTAAACCATTTGGTAAAGGCATGAAGACAATGGCAACCTAGACCAAATTCCTCAAGTGATGAAAATCCTCTAGAATAGCTGAAAAAGCTAGACCATCAGCTATCTCTTCTCCTCAAGACCCTCTTGAAATTCCTGATAAATCATCCCCTGAACCCTCACCACAGAAATCACCTCAAGAACCATCTCTTGAACCCCTTAATGTTTTCTATTGCACGGATGAATCTACCCCATCACCTTCTTCAGAAGATGATTGAGCGTCCTTAGGATTTGATGATGACAAAAAAAGGGAGAATTATGGTAGAAAGTTTATGGGAGAACTAGGGGCAGTTTAGGAACAAAATAATGACTACTTTTTCTACTATTTTTTGTTTTGTTGTCAGTTGAACATTTGAATTTAACTTTGTGGTTTATGTTAATGTGTTGAAAATGGGATGCTGTTAAGCTGCTTATATTATTTGTTTGCTGATGGTTAAATCTATTCTTGAGCTTGTTTGCTATTGTTTTGAGATTTGGTACTGATATTGGGTGGTATGATGATAACCAATTTCTATCAATGATATTGTGAATGGAATGTGAATGGATTGTGTTTGTGAATGTATATGGATGTTAATTATACTATATTTGTTGGATGTTAAATGGCATAGATAAAATCTGGTAACAATATGTTGTTGACAGACACAACTGAAATATTGATGATATTCTGTCAACCAGTCACCTATTGTTGATTACTTTATATGTTTGCATAAATATATTATGAATGTATAATGTCATTGTCTGTATGACATGAATAAAAATTTGCTGAAATGAATAAGTAAAATAAGCACACACTAAGGGGGAGCACTCACTTAGGGGGAGAAATTCTCATTTTTTTTGCAGAACTAAAAAGATTAAATGGACACTATACTGTTAATCAATGAATGTTTTGTCATCATAAAAAATGGGGAGATTGTTGGCTTCATTAGTTTTTAATGATAATAAAACATTCCCATTCATTTGTGTCTAAGATTTCTACTTGAGTGTGCGGGACAAGAATTGTATGCCAATGATAAATAAATTATTCCAAGGAACATATAAAAAATTATATGTATAAGAAACCACAATTGATCAACAAAACAAAAGCTCCTTAGTTGAATGAAAAAGGGTTAGTCAGCTAAAATTCAAATCAGAAGTTGGCAGGTTGAAGAGGTTTGAGAAACAAAGAAAATTTAGTCGACCAAGAAGTAGGTTAGTCGACTAAGAGCCCACTGCAAGAAATCTGGACTTTAAGACAGAAACCACTTAATCGACTAAGAAGGAAGTTAGTGAACTTAGTGCTTACTACCAAAAACTGGGATCAGAAAACAGAAACGACTTAGTCAACTAAGAGCGCAGTTAGTTAACTAAAATTATTCTGTCAGAAAATTTGAATTGAGACTAGAAGACATATTAATGACCAAAACTGCCACCAAATTGTTTCCAACGTCAAAAACTGCATAACACCTATCAGAGCTGATTTTTCAAGTATTTAAGAGGCTTCCAACGGTTAGAAAAGTAATCAAGGCTTCCAAGTCCAAAAAGAGCTCAAAAACCAGCAAAAACTCTCTACACTCTTACTGCACTTCACTCCTATCTTTGTATTTGAGATAAGCACTTCACTTTGTACCATTTAGATCAAGTAAATGATCATAGGTACACATTTATTTCTCTTCTCCTTGCATACTTAAAGTGTGCGAGACACTCTAAGGGATTTATTCAAGCTTGGATTGCTTGATTGAGTGTATAGGTTCTAATTTAGCCTAGAAAAGTTAGTTGTTGGGTTTTGGTCGATCCCGGAAAAAACCATTGTGAAAGGTTTTGGCTAAGCCTGGTAAAAGCCATTGTAAAAGCTTGGTGAAAGCTTGTGAATTTCACCATTCATAGTGGATTGGTTTGGAAAATTCTTATTTGAACAATCAAGGTAGTGGATGTAGGTCTTGGACCGAACCACTATAAATTCTGGTGTGATTGTCTACTCTATTTTTAGTTTTTCATTTATCTTTAAATCTCTATTTTGTCTTGCATTTGTCCCCAATTAGAAGTTAATTCTTGTAAGAGTCAAAAAGTACTATTCACCCCCCTCTAACACATTTACTTGGGACCAACAACAATATTTATTAACATAGATATTATTGAATTCATAAAGCAAGCATATTGGAAACCACCTTTAAAAAGCTTGGTTAGGCAGAAAAATAGTGCACTAGTCAAAACAACTACCTTGTAAACACCTCAAACAAACTAGGCATTTTCCACTAAAACAAGTTGGAAAATATAGACAAACTCCATCAACACAAGCAATGGCATGTCAATGGTTCTAGCAATCACTTTGTACCTATTTAATTTGACAAAGTAAGATAAGATTATTGAAATTTTCTAAATATTTTAATCACATTCTTGTTCAGTTTTTCATGTTATTGTATGACATATTGCAAAAGTGCTTAAATCAAATCAATAAATTGTTAGAAAAATCAAAGTAAAAAAGTAATCTCTTTAGATAGTTAAGTAATACATCTTTTACACTATAGAACCATAACATATTATCTACAATAATACAAAATATTCTAAAAATGTTACGCTAAAAAAATGAAGAGTTTTTACGAAAAGTGTGTATTGTATAAATGTTCAAATCGAATCAACAGATTGTAAGAAAAAACAAAATAAAAAATTATACACTTTAAGCAATTATACTCTTTAGACCATTAAGCAATGCATCTTTTACTCTATAAAGAAAAAAGAAGATAATTTCAAATTTAGGCAATTAAGCAATGCCTTTTTTACTCTATAAGGAAATTTGGGTTTACTTTATAGGGAAAAAAATAATTTCAAAATTTTAAGCAATATTTTACTGCATAAGGAAATTTTGGTTTACTTTATAAAGAAAAAAATTTTCAAAATTTGGGCTTAGAAGGTATTGAACCCAAGCCTCCAAAATTTAACTTAAATGACTTACCACTATGTCAAGCCAAATCATTTAATTTGAATTAGAGTGGCAAACTTATATATTTACAATTTTATACCTATACAAATAAAAAAAATTAAAAACTGACCCTTTTGCCTCTGCCACTGATCACATGGGAAAATTTGGCTTGATTGCACTATTGGCCATGGGCAATATGAATTTCAAAGGATTGGGTCCAAACTACTTTAAAAAT
Organism: Theobroma cacao; assembly: GCF_053813885.1. Lineage (NCBI taxonomy): Eukaryota > Viridiplantae > Streptophyta > Magnoliopsida > Malvales > Malvaceae > Theobroma > Theobroma cacao. The sequence goes on along the minus strand of NC_142647.1, from coordinate 39,932,886 downwards.
GAAAAATATGTCTTTTCACTTTTATATTGTTGAGGATAACTTGGTTAGAATATGGATATCTATTATCTTTTTTGATGGAAAAAGACTCAAAGAAAATAGCAATAAAGCATAGCCAATGGCAATATTATATTTAAATAAATAAAATAAAAAAGATGATGTTCATGCAAGGCTGAATTTTGTCTCTCAAATGTTGCTATGAAGCCAATTAATGAAAAGAATTATGGAAAAGAATTAAAAGGATATCTTTGGAGTTTAACATATACATATATATGAGAAAAGAACTTGTAGCTTCTAATCAAATTTGTGCATGAAGAATAATGTTGCTATAATTCAAAACATCCAATTGATAAACCTTATAGCTAGGCTGTCTTTGTTGCAAATTTTGAGGATAATTAAGGAAGGCGGAAACATTATTATTAGTGAAATTAGTGAAGTAATTACATGATTAAGTTGTTTATTGTTTAAATTGATTTGAAGTAGTTTAAGTTATATGACCATGTTCTTGGGTTGTGATTATTATTTAATACTAATTATGATTCTGATAATAGTAATTATGTTACCATAGCAGTCTAAAAGAAAAAAAATCCAATAAAAGTTGAATACTTTAAGATAAAACAATTAAACTAAATAATAATTTAATTAATAAGAAACAAAAATTGAAAGCCAAAGCATAAAGCAACTGCTAGCAACAGATGTGGAAGCCATCTGTTGCAAAGATAAGAAAGAAGAAGAAAGAAATCAAGAGCAACCCCTATAAACAAGACGTAGAGGTAAATAACTCATAAATTGATATGGGTATTTAGATCCATCACTTTTATCACTTTTGAAAGTTAAATAATAATTTAGTTTATAATAAAGTTGAATATCTTTAGTTATTCAATTCGATTCCATTTTTGAAGTAAACAAGTTTGCTAATTTGTTTTTTTTTTTGGATTTTTAGTAGTAAACAGACCACATCATCTGTTTACACACCCCTATATTTTTATGTTTCTTGAGATTAAAAAAATTCATTTACTATTTATATTAGTAAATCAAAATTTGTATCTCATGTTAAAAGAAAAATCACAATCAGAAAGGGATAAGAACAACAGAGCAAGAAAAAGGAAAGAAGAATTCGAGAGAATAAGAGGGGTACATGACCTAGTAAAAGCTTATGTTTTTCACCATCATAAGAATAAAAGGTAGATTGGTTGAGAGAGAAACGTTATCAAGTTCAGACTTTAGAGAGTGGGTGCTTTCAACAAACAGAGAGAGTGGGTGCTTTCAACAAACAGAAGAAATTGTGAAAAAAAAAACCATTTTCCCATTATTTTGAGTCCCTGATAGTACCAATCAGTATCGTATTAAATTCTATTAATTTATAAAAAAAACCATCTTCAATATGCTTACCAAGGTTGCTAAAGGAGATCGGAGAAGAGATGCCCACCTAGCCTGAATGAGAAAAACAAATCTGAGGAGAGATGCTGCTGATAGAGGTGGGTGCAAGACTCGGAGGTAGCTAGCATCAGGGACTCTTGAAGTGGAGAAAATAGTGACCGTTCAACGAGAACTAGGCAAAAGATGTTTGAAAGGTGTGAAAGGAGTGAAAGAACAGAGTGAAAAATGGGCTGTAGAGTGAAAAAAAGGAAGAGGATGTCTTAATTTTTTTTTTTTTTAGCTCCCGAGGCGAGCCCACACCAGCTTGGGACAACCCACTGATTAAATAGGCTGGCCCATTTAAGCCCGCTTCTAATATGGGCTTGCATTTTCATACCCTAACCCACCCCACCTTCAATAAAAAATGGGTCGACCCAATGGGTTAAGCCCATTTTGACAGGTCTAATCATGGTTGTGTATTCTCAAAGCTGAAGTTTATGCAATTTTTATGGTGGAAAAGGATTCTTGATGTATTGTAGGAGATTAACATTTATGGGCACATTATTTATTGATGCATAATAATTGGCTGTTGACTTTTTCCATAAGCTTAATTAATTTATGTACACATTGATTTGCTTCGAATATGAATCACTTTCCTTTCTAGTAGTTAACTTGATGCAAGAGAATTGTCTTAGAATTGCTAAAGCCTAGAGGTTGTGCTTTTTAGCAAGCTTTTCCCTAATCCACCCCCTTTCTTTCTCTCTCTATCTCTCTCTCTCTCTCTCTCTATATATATATATATATATATATATATATATATAGTTGTGTTCCTTAATGTGACCTTTTTTTGGTGCCATTCCTCCGAGGGTATGATCAATTGTTTCAAGTTAATTTAATCTCAACACTTTTTATTATGAGATTTTGTCTAACTCAGGCTCAATAAATAATGCATCACCATTTTTGTCTTTAGATAAACTTGGCGGGAAATTGATGGCTCGAGGCCCAAAATCAATACAATTCATGCTCTTATGATTATTAACATACACGAAGCTTGGCCCAACCATCTGGGCTCAATCAATTTCGATTAATAAAATATATATAGACAACTGAAAGCTGCCAATAAGTAAATTAGTTAAGTGTTTGCCAAAACAATAGCCAGTCAACTGTGTTTATTGCAACACCTTCACAAAAATGATGAGGCAAAAGTATAAAAGCTCATTTGGAGGTTGAACCCACAAGCTCTTCATGCTTGGTATGGCATCCCAGTAAATAAAATGGAGTAATGTGTATAAGCATCTAATCATCATAATAACAAATTAAACTCAAGATAATTTCCAAGTCGTCTTGGGAATTTTCACAAAAAGTTGTGCAAATTTTAAGTCTAGAAAAATTTAAAAGAACATTGCATGCTAATTTAAGGAGTATGAATTGAGTTCATTGGAAGCTATACGCTCATTTGCGAATAATTGAGTTCGTTAACAAAAATGAAGGGTGTCAAAGACAGCATAACCTTCATAAAGCTAAACATATTGTTGATGAATTAACAAAGGAAGGTGTACATAGAACTTTGGACATGTTACTAACTTTTGAGTGGTGGGTGTTTTGTTGAAGTTAATGCTTGCATGTACTAAGTAGACAAAAAACCAAGTGGTAATCCACTTGGATATCATGCATATTAATACGTGTTTTGCTCAGTGTTAAATACCACTACATCGTGCTTTGCATGCTTATAATTAGATTATGTTTTACATTTGTATAATCACCTTGAACAAGTGTTTTAATATGTTAATTATGTGATTCCTTATCCCTATATATATATAGTAAATGATGAATGAAAATCAAGTGTGGTTGTCACCATAGCCACCACAAGTCTTTGTTTTTCTCTGTTTGTCATATCTAAAACAAAGGCTACATTACAACAACTGATAACTCTATAATATAGAGTTGTTTGAGCTTAATTTTTTATAATAATTTAGCTTAGTTCTTGTAGTAATGCATAGAAATTAGTAAATTTTATTTAATTATTTTAAATTAGTTATTTTAGAGGAGTTAATCTAATCATGGCTAATTTTATGCTTAATTTGGTGTTAATGTGGATAAGATAAGTTGTTATTAATTTATTTGTGCTTTTGTAGGTGTTTGAAAGAAAAATTTTAGTAAAAGAATGAGAGCATTTTAAAGGTGCAAACTTTCACTGCATATATTTCGATTTTTTGACCATAAATCTCTCTACAAAGCTCCAAATGAATCAATTCTTGAAACATTGGAAAGACAAGTAAAAAGCTACAACTTTCATGTTTATCACTTCACCTAGTTCGACCTAAAAGATGGTTAAAAATCTTATCGAAGATGATGCACTGTAGCAGTTTTAGAGCAATTATGATTTCTGTTAATTAATTGGGCAAAACGATGACTCACATAGTCTGATGAGGAAATCCTACCTGAAATTGACTTCTTTCTTCACCGAACTTGGCCTAACTTCAAAGCCTATAAAAACAACCTTTCGGAGGACTTAAAAAGGAGAAAGAAAAACACCAGATTGAAAGTTGAGAGTCAAGTCGCAAAGTCATTAAAGCTGAGAAGAATGTGAGGGACTCAAGAAGACTTGGAAGATCAATACTATGATTCTTGAGTTTTATCCTTTTGATTATTCTTTTATTTTCTTAGTTTATTTTTATTATTTAAACTTTATTCAATGATGATATGTGACTTGATGGGGAACTAAATTGTTTATCTAAGATTATGATTGAACTCAATATATAGTCTGAATTATTTATCTCTCTTTTACTTATGTTTGATAGATTTAAGTTGTTTATTTTATTTTGTTCTTAATGCTTCTAAATGCTTAATCACCAATTAGATTGAATTGAAAACCTAAGTTAAACCTTGACGAAGGAGATTTAGGTAAACCTTGAATAGAATAACGTATGATCGAATATACTTAGTTGATTAGTTGATTTGATTTGTATATAGGGTAGACATACACTTATAAGCCATACGTAGCCAGGATTAGAGCACAAACTTAATAAATTTTTCTTCAATTTAATTTGCATAGACATATAGTAAATTAATTGGGAGAGGTATTTTTATGAGAAACTCGACAGAGACTTGTAAATAATTTAGGACTTTAGGTTAGCAACTTAATCCATTAACCTGAGTTAAGGGTGAGAGAGAGAGAGAGAATAATCAGGTGAAGTATTGAGGGATCTTATAATCTTGGATTTGATAGTTAAGTGAGTTTTATTTACCATTTAATTTTAGTTTTAGTTTATTATTTTTAATTTTTCTTTTTTATTTTAATTATTTAGATAAAACTAGGGTGTTATAATTTTAGTAGTTAACAGTATGAATAAAACAATTCTCTATGGGAACGATACTCTATTTCATTACTATATTACTTGTTAACGATACATACACTTACGTAAAAAATCAACAACCATACACCAACTTTTTCTTAAATACAACATGATATCAAAACAAACCAATTATCTTTAAAGGACCTGTAAAAGCATAACTTACTTAAAAATCACTAGTACATGCAACCATATTCCAACTGTCTCTTATATACAACATGGTATTAGAACATACCTCTCTAAAACAGAGGTTACTTTCAATAGCCATATACCTTTCTTTCTCTAAACTTTGAAATGGTATCAAAGTTGTTTTGAGTTCTTAAAGGACCATAATTAAAAGAAAAACTACCAAAAAACTTCCAAACAATAGCCTACTCCTTAAGCATGGCAACTAGCAGTACTTTTTCTTATCAAACACCACTATTAAGGGAGTTTGAGGTTTTGAAGATGAAGCAGAATGAAGCTGTGAAGGACTATAGAGATAAAGCTCATGCATATAACAAATCAGATGAGGATATAGTAGAGAAAAGGGTCATGAAGAAGATTCTAATTAGTATACTAGAAAGATTGGAAGCTAAAATCTCATCTTTGGAAGAATCCAAGCAGGAACGACTCAATAACCTCAAAGGCCTAAAGCTAAATATTCAAATAAGGCCTTTTTTTTTTTTATTGTTGAATGCTTATTGCAGATAGCAACTGAAGCTCATGGCTTTATAAAGATACTCACATAACAGATTTCTACGTATTCTTTGAAGGAAATTGAAGTTAAGGAAGAAAAAGCAAATAAGGAAAGAAAAAGTCAAAAGTGAATATTATAAATTGAAAAAAAAAATTGGTCTTATATATAGGAAAAAATTAGCTATTGGAGATCATTAAATACATATTAATATTAGTTGATGGAAAATAGGAGAAATAGTTAAGAATTAATAGCATTGTGGGAATTGGGAAGTGATAAAAATTTGAGATTTATTAGGCACATAATTAAGGAAGTGAAAGAATATGTCATTTTATTAATTATATTGACTTTTGCATATTCTAAATGGAAAATGAGATAAATAGTTAAGAATTAATAGGGGTGTGGGAAGTGAGAGAAAATAAACATTTGTTAGGCACTTAATCTAAGAAGTAAGAGAATATGTAGATATTTTATTGATTATCTTAATTTTTTAATATTTTTAATATAATTAGTTATGTTAATATAAAATTATGGGACTTATGAAAAATTGAGGCTTAAAGCAAGGGCTTTAGAGGCTTTCTGGTATAACCGACCTTGAATCCAAGGAACTATCAAAGTTCACAATCTTCGAAGTGATGAATGCTTTTTAGACGTTTAAGCACAAGAGGTCAATTCAACAAAATGACGCAGTGGAGAATGCTTTAGCCATGAAACTGAAAGGTACAACAAGTTTTGATACTATAGAGAGAAAGAGCAAAAATAAGAAAGATAATGGTGCTTTGCAATTTGAAACACCTTTGAACGAAAAAGGACATGCAATGAGTTTGGGCATGTGGAGAAAGTTTGTAAGAACAAACCTAAGACACATGAAAAGCCAACTTAAACAATTAAAAAGGCTGATGCAGCGGAAAAACATTTGATCATTGCTATGACCAAAGCCAAACTTCCAGCTTCTGATGAATGAGTTAATGTTTTGCAATGCTAGCATTAAAAAGAAGTGTTGATCATAACGCTTGCATGCACTTTTTGGTTGATTGCCACATGGTTACTGACTTGTTCAACATGCATTTGTTGAATGGTTCCCAAAAAACAAACACCTTTACATGGTGCCTTACATGTTTATTATTTATTCTATCATAACACTAGTATTACTACTTTGAACAAGTGTAATCTTTTATGTTAATATGTTTAAAGGTGTGTTTGTATAAATCAATGAAAGTAATGAAGAAGTAGTATGTGTGTGTGTGTGTGTGTGTGTTCTACACCCTCTGTTCTTCCTTATTTGCCATACCCTAAACAAAGGCTACATTACAACAACCATATATTAACTTTCTTTCAAGTATAACATGGTATCAAAGCATAATAGTGATCTTTAAGGGACTTATAAAAGCTTAACTCGCTTAAAAATCTCTCTCAAGTAAACCTTATTATCAAACCATCCAATTTACCATACAATAAGAATGAATGGAAATACTGAAAATACCTTGGTTGCAAAGGTTAAAGGCAAAGTCAATGGCGAGACTACATTAAAGAAGAGACCTGGTGAGTTAAAAAAGAAAGAGAAGAAAAGCTACCAGCTTGGCTAATCACAATTCAAAAGGAACAAGTTTCAGGTTTGTTCTCATTGCAAGAAAAAGAACCATGTAGAGATTAATTGTTGGCATAAGCTCACTACAAAGTGCAAAATTTGCAACCAATTTGGCCATGCAAAGAAGGTCTGTGAAAACAAACCAAATACGCATGAAAAGATCACTCAATATATAGAGAAAGCTAAGAGTAGCAAATGAGCATCTATTCATGACATTGACCAAACCAAAGGTTGCATATGCAAGTCAGTGGCTATTAAATAGTAGTTGCTCCAACCATATGACTCCAAAGGTTGAGTTGTTTGTGGAACCTGATACACAGCATCGGTCGAATGTTCAGATTGGAAATGGGACTTCCTGCATGCAATAGGCAAAGGCATAACTAGCATTCGAACCCCCTCAAGCATCAGTTCTGAAGAATAGCTCGCTAATATAATGACCAAGTCACTAAGTACGTAAGCCAAAATTTGAATATCATAGGGATAAATTGAAGGTCCTCAATGCAAGCATTAAAAGGAATGTTAAAGCTAATGCTTGCATGTACCCAGTGGAAGAAAAGCCAAGTGGCAATCCACCTAGATATCATGCATATCAGTGCGTGTTTGCTTAATGTTGAAGACTACTAAGTGGTCTTTGCATGCTTATAATTGGATCATGTTTTACACTTGTGTAATCACCTTGGACAAGTGTTTTAGTATGTTAATAATGTGTTGACTTATGCCTTTGTATATATAGTAAATGATGAATGAAAATCAAGTGTGGTTGTCACCATAGCCACCGCAAGCCTTTATTTTTCCTTATTTGCCATACCCAAAACAGATGTTGCATTATAGCAGCCATATGTCAACTTTCTCTCAAATATAACATGTTTCATTTTTTTCCTGGAACGTTTACTGCATATATGTTGTACAGGTTTTTGATTTCTAGCTTTGTGGGCTGCTTCGTAATTTTTCTTGTGTGGTTTATTGTTGCAGCAGGTGTAAGTAAGTTATGTGGGAGTCAGCTAATGTATGTTGGAACTTGAAGTTAGTTTTTTATGTCAATATAGGCCATTTTAGCAGATTCTAAGTAATCTTAATCTGTTCATGCAAATGGCATTTACTACCATCGTGAGGTAATTTTTTTTACCTTTGAAAGTAATACAAAACCCAACTTTTCAAAAAAAAAAAAAAAAAAGGACGGGTGAGAGTGAGTAGAAGAAGAGGAGATAGGGTAAAAGGCTTGGGTGAGGTGAGAGATAGTTGGAGAGAGGTAAAAAAATTATTTTTATTTTTTTAATTATTTTTGCTAAAAAATTATTGTTTTAATAAAATTAATAATATTTATTTTTAAATCTCTCAAAATTTTAAATTTATTTTTGATTGAGAGGCGGTATAGAAATTATACATTATAAATGCATCAAATATAAACCCTTATTTTCATCCAAGTAAACATTTCAATTTACTTTTTCTCATCTAAAATTTCTCTAGCAACCCCAGCTTTTCACGATTCTAACAATGAACCTTAGATCAAAAGAAGTACAACAATCGAGATGCAATATATTTTGGCTCTTCTAATTTCCATAAGAAAATCTTGAATCATAAAGTCAAAAGGTTAATCATGGTTCATGATCGACACTAGTAATTTTGGGTTTTTGGCCGGTAGACTCTAGGCAACAAAGATTATTATTAGAGCATTGTTATATTTTATCCGTTGGAAGATTTGAAAAAAAAAAAAAAGTTGAAAAAGTTCAAGAAAGAAAAAGTTAAAAAATGTAAATGGATTTAATATTTTCATCTCAATTTGTTTAGCAATGGCTTGCCTTGAAGTTTGTTGAATGAAATGGATAAATACATTAAGGGCAATTAGAAAAGAAGGAAAGAAAAACAACTGCAACCCTAAAGAAATATAATTGCTTTATGAGAAATCCAAAATCAATAAGTCGTACAAAATTTTTAATATGAATATGCGTGTTTGAATGCAAGTAGGAAACAAATCAATTTGTACATAAGAATCATAATCAATTTGGATTTGCTAATGCCACAATTTGTTGTTGTGGCTTGGGGGTGTTAGAGGCATCATACTTGTGCAACCAGTTCTTTTGATAGTTTAGTCCCTATCTCTTCTGTTTGCAATATTTCAATTTGTTTGAGCTCTATGTTAGTGTTAAAAAAAAAAAATTAAGAATCTAGGGTTTCAAATCTATTGTTGTTGAGGGAATGAGATGAGAAGATTAAGCAAGGAAGAGTTGGAGAGAGATAAAAGAATTGTTTATCTTTTTTTGAATTTTTAAAGAAAATTAGTAATATTTATTTTTAAATCTCTCAAAATTTTAAATTTATTTTTTAATGAGCTTGGCATCATCCAATGTCTTGACCGTGTATAAAAGATATACACACTTAACGCATCAAATAGAAATCCTTTAATTTTATTTATTAATGAGATGGTATGTTTTTTTATTGACTGACAAGGTATAGCATATATACATTAACAATGTACCAAATATAAACTTAATGTCCATTTGGTTACCGGAAAATAACTTGTTGAGAGAAAATTTTTTTCGCATAAAATATTTTACAAGAAAATTTAATGTTTTTTATTGTTTGAATAAACTATCGAAAACATTTTTTATTATTTGGATCATCCTATGAAAAGTATAAATTTTGAATAACATTGTAAAAAATAGTTTTTTGATTTTAAAAGATTAATATTATTCAATTAAATTTCTATAATAATAATAATAATTTCAAAATCATCTATATATTTATTTTTGTGCTCTATAAGTTGTGAATTTATTAAGGATAAAAGTCTATTATCGATGGTACGAATTGAAGCTCACATTACGTTAGCCTACTAAGACACTACATCTCCACAACATTGAAAAGCAAATCCACTTAATCCCAAGAATTACAATTATAGGACTTCAAGAAGAAAAACACCACATTACACCACATTATTTACACCACCAGCATATAACAAAAAAAAAACAGCTTGCACTCGCCTCCCCAACATTAGGGGGACAATAAGAAAAGCATAAACATTAAGAGAGCATCACCATGCCAAGCAACATTTTGCTTATCAGCATAAACATCAGGAAAAAGAGAATTAACCCCCTCATGGTCAGGAAAAAAAATATTTCAGCCTTCTCCACTCTAAATTATGTACAAATTAATACAACATTTGAAAAATCCATCCAAAATCTGAAAGAAAAAATTGAAACCCATTAAAAAAGAAACAAAAGCCGGTGGACTTGTCTTTATCCAATCTTCAAACTCTGTTTTTCGATCTCTAATATTATAAGATACAAACAAAATCAATAACTCATATAGATAAGTCACCAATACATTAATCAACAGATCCTTCTTTATATTTTTTTATTTTCTTTTGGGTCGATGGGTCTCCACTGATAAGGCTACCAACAACAAAGCTTCAATTGTTGCAACTTGTTAGTTTATGATAGAAGGCTATCTTGGTGATGGAAAGGAAATGGAGATTTGCTGGCAAGAAAGTGTAAATATAGAAAGGGAGACCATTAAGGGAGGAAGGAGGTTGTAGAGGTTTAGCTGGAATTGTGGTTTGTGGGGATTGCTGATAAAGGAGGTCGACAAAGGAAAAGGTTCAACATAAAGAGGAACGATAAGGGTACGGGATGTCACAGTCTACAAACCCGTGACCAGTCCAATCTGACACTGCCGACCCAGCAGCACGCATGTCTGCTGCCTAGCCCACAAGCACGATTGGGGCAGGGAATTCATTGAGAACTGTAAGCAAGTAGCTCGCAGAAGAGGGGTTCCAAACAGTCCCAACAACAGGGTGGCCGGGCCACAACAGCGGCACACAAGCCAGCAGACAGCATACCCTGAAATAGTTCAACCAGCATGGCCAGCCAATACGACAGGCTGAGCTAGCACAGCCACACGACACGCACATTCCACAGATTCGCATGCCAGCTGCACCAGCAAATTTGGGCCACATAGTCCAAGCAGCGCAAGGCCTTGTAATAGGGGTCATTGCGCACACAGGTCGCACACATTTCAACCTAGCAGGAGGAGGCTGAGCGCACATCAACCCAGCACCATCAAGCAGAGCAAAAGAAGCCCACATGATCCTTGCCGCGCAAGCAGCTCACGCACGGAACAGCAACGCGCATGGGTTGCATGACAACAACAGTGCAAACGGGCAGCACACTCTCAATGCTCACGCTCCAGAAGGGCTGCACACGGGCAGTGTACTACATAGCCCAATGGCAGGAGGCTGCGCATCACTAGGGCTCGCACATGCCGAGTGCCCATTAGCAGTGGGTGCAGGCCAATTCCACATGAGCGTCGCGCACCAAGCCAGCCAGTTTAGGAGCCGCTTGTCCATAAAGTCCGACCCCAAGGAAAATCACGCCTTAGCAGGCATCACTTTGGAGGACTTGACACGGACACCAGTTAGGTCACCCAGGAGCAGCACCCTAAAGTGCGCTTCGCCAAACCACAATCGCACAGGGCCATAGAGCTTTACAGAGATATGGGCCACCCATAAACAGGTCATTCACACTAGACCAGCAGAGTGTTCCAGCAGCCCGGCATGCACTAGCAGGCAGTAGTAGTAGCCCGCACGCTTAGCACATAGAAGCATAGTGCTGCCGACTTGGCAGCTAAGCAAGTTTCTTGGGTTTTTAGAATACTTGTCAATTTTCCTTACTTGTGAGGATACTTGCTTACCAAGTAAACCTAGTTTTAGGACTTGCCTTTCATGCAATTTTAAATTACTTACACACCAAGTTTAGATCAAGTAGGCTATTATAAATAGCACCTCAGAAAGTTTTTGTAAGGTATTAAATTGCCGAGTCATATCATCAGTAATCTATTTTGTGCTTAAATCCTAGATATTTTATTTTTTTTTCATTAGAGTAATAATATTTATTTATTCTTCCCAATCTCTTTTTTTATATTTATTTACTTTACGTTTCCGCGTCGTTCATCAAGAAACCTTGTTTAGGCTTGCTTGGTCTTACAAACACAAGACAGCAGCATCACACAAAACTTGGCTAAAGTTCCAAGCCCGTGACACGAGACAGGGGAGAGAAAGGAAAAGGTAAGGATAGAGAAGGAAAGAGTGAGTGAGTTTTTCAACCAAGAAAATTGTCTACGCCCTTCAAGGGCGTGAGACAATTTACAAAGTCAATTGGTTATTTTCAATTGATATGTAAATTTTTTTCCTTCTTGAAATTATTTGATATAATATGTTTAAAAATTCTTAATTTATTTAGAAAAATTCAAATAAATTATTATATTTTTATTGTGTTTAATTAAGGTTTTATACTTTTATTTTGAACTAAATAAACGCTTGTATTTTTATTTTGAGTTAAATAAACTCTTATCACTAATAATTGACTAAGTTAAAATATTATTTGTCATTTTATATCGCGTTGCACTAACGTGACATACTAACATATTATAATTGATAATGATATGATATACTAACATATCATAATTGATGATAATATGACATGTTAATTTGGTATAATAGCATGATCATATGACATTTTCACAATCGACATGTGAATATAAAATGACAAATGACATTTTGATTAATGATAATTAGTCAATTGTTATGTATAAATGAATGTGTCCATTGAATCTCCCAACCCTTCAAGTTTCATTCATAATCAATGTATATATTTATGTTGGTTCATCAATATCCACATCTATGTAAGGCTTTGTACTTGATGAAAAATAGACAATCAATAATAATCAAAAATAGTGAGAAATGAACTAGAAGTTCTTATCTCATGAGAAATAAACCAGAAGTTTTTTCTCAATTCTTTTCTAAATTCTTCTCTCAATTATTTTTTTAGTATATCTTTCTTTATATTTTATATCACGTTATCAGCACGAGTCTCTAAAGGTGATGAGAAGGTATTTTTTTTTCAATTAGACTTTTAGTTTTTTTGTATGGTCTAATCAGCCTGAAATCGATTACAAATTTAGAATATATCTTTGTCCCCCTAAAGTGGTGATAAACTGTCTCCCTAAAGTGATGATAGACATCTGAGAACCCCAATCTAAGGGTCCAAATTTTTTTATATGTAGTATTATGGTAAATATCGAAAAGCCCAAGTTCCACATTCTAGAAGTGAGTGGAAACAATTATTTGTCTTGGTACCTTGATGTTGAGATGCATCTCCAAGGGCAAGGTCTTGCTAATGCAATTATTATAGATGGAAACGCAAATGACAAAGATAAAGCGAATGCTTTGATTTTCATTCATCGTCATTTGCATGAGAGCTTGAAAACTCAATATTTATCTGTCCGAGATCCTCAGATACTGTGGACGAGATTGAAAGAGAGGTATGATCATACAAAGATTATTATTCTCCCTCAAGCACAATATGATTGGTAACATCTCAAGCTGCAAGACTTCAGATCAGTGTTTGATTATAACTCAATCTTATTTGATATAGTTTCTCGGCTAGAGTTATGTGGTGTTAAGCTCACTAAATCAAAGCTATTAAAGAAAACTTTCTCTACTTTTCATGCTTCAAATATTGTATTGCAACAGCAATACCGGTAGCTATCAATTTAAGACGTACTCGGAGTTGATTTCTGTCCTCTTGACTGCCAAGCAAACTAATGAACTATTGCTCAAAAATCATGATTTTAGACCTGCTAGCTCAAAAGCATTGCTTGAAGCAAATGCTAGCTTTGGTAAAAGTACTGGCAAATTTAAGGGCCGTGACCACAGGCTAGTGCATAACCCACGAAAGGGTGGCAGAAGATATAAACACCCTAGGCAAATTAATCTTGACTTGAATCATAATAACGACAAGAAGCCTAAGAATGAGCATGATGAAAGTATTTGCTATCGTTGTTGCATGACTTGACATTGGTCACGTATCTGTCGTATGCTAAAGCATTTTGTTGATTTATATCAAGCATCCCTAAAAGATAAGGGAAAGCGAGTTGAAACTCATGCCATTAAAAATGCTATGACCAATGTCAAGTCAAATAATACCTCTGTTAAAGTGACTCTTCCTGCTCCTGTAAAAGCAAAAACATCGTTGGATGTCTCTAATTTTTTTGAGGACCCTGAAAAGGCATAAGATTGGTGAGAGTCAGCCCAGACTTTGGATCTAAGAATTTTTAATGTTATTTTCAATGTATTACTTTTGCTTGATTGTTTATAAATAAAATTATTATCCCATAATTGATTTGTGAATTTTTGACACCTAAAGTTGTTAATACAAGTGACACCTGAAGTTGTCAATAAAAGTGCAAATGGGAACCATCGAGAAAAAGAAAGAAGTCTGTTTGCTTGATAGTGCAACAACACATACCATTCTTTGTGATAAGCATTTTTTCTCGAGTATGATATTACGTAAGGTAAATGTCCATACAATATCAGGTCCTATTGGGATTATTGATGGCTTAGGGAATGCCACAATCGTTCTACCAAATGGCACCACTTTGCATATTAAGGATGCATTGCTGAGCAGTAGATCGAAGAGGAATCTACTTAGTTACAAAGATGTACGTCGTACTGGGCACCATCTTGAGACAATTGATGAGCAAAATAAAGATTTTCTTTGCATCACCTCTTACAAGATGGGCCAGAAGACCATCCATGAGAAGTTGGAAGCTTCAACTAAAGGATTGTATTATGTCCCTATTAGAGCTATTGAAGTCTACGCTACCATGTCCTGGAGATTAGTAAATCCCAATGAGTTTGGCCTTTGGCATGATCGTCTAGGTCACCCGGGAGCTACGATAATGCGTAGGATAATCCAAAATACTAAAGGACACCTTTTAAAGGATAAAAAGGTTTTGTTGTCCAAGGATTATACTTGGAAAGCATGTTCACAAGGAAAGTTCATTACTAAACCTTCTATAACAAAGGTTAATCTTGAATCCCCTTCATTCTTGCAAAGAATCCAAGGTGATATTTGTAGATCAATACAACCAACAAGTGGACCTTTTCGATATTTTATGGTATTAGTGGATGCATCCTGTAACTGATCCTATGTTTGTCTATTATCTACACGCAACGTTACTTTTGCACGCTTACTTGCACAGATTATAAAGCTTCGGGCGCATTTCCCTGATTATCCAATTAAGAGCATAAGGATGGATAATGCTAGTGAATTTACATCAAAGAGCTTTGATGCGTACTGTATTTCATTAGGAATCGAGGTTGAGCACCCAGTTCCACATGTTCATACTTAGAACGGATTGGCAGAATCCTTGTTAAAACACATCCAAATTTAGCTCGTACTCTATTATTGAGAATAAATCTCAATTATACAGAGTGGGGTCATGTTGCTTTGCATGCGGCGGCACTAATTAGATTATGCCCCACTGCTAGTCTCCTGCATTCCTCCATGCAGTTGGTTTTTGGTTATGAATCAGATATTTCATATTTACACACCTTTGGTTGCGCTATGTAGGTGCCTGTAGCATAGCCAAAAAGGACTAAAATGGGTCCCCAACACTGTTTGGCCATTTATGTTGGGTTTGATTCACCATCCATTATTTGGTTCATGTAACCATCAACAAGTGATATTTTCACCGCCAGATTCGCGGATTGTCATTTCGATGAGACTGTGTTTCCATCAATTGGGATAACTAAGGCTTCTATGGCTAAGAAGCAGAAACCAATTGAGATTTTCTCCTGAGATGAGAAAAACTTATCCCATTAGACCCAAGAACTCCTGAATGTAAAAATTAGGTGCAGTGTATAATCCATTTACAGGATATTGCTAATAGACTTCATGATGCATTTAATGATGTTGCCAAGGTCATGAAGTCTCATATTCCAATGGTGAATGCTCCAGCTAAGATTGTTGTTCTTGAAGAACAAGTTAAAATAGATTAAAATGGTCTACACCTAAAGAGAAAGATCAATAAGATCAAAAGACATTATTCCTCGAAAACAAAGGGGGAGGAATCACGAATCCGCTTCAGAAGAGCCTATTGCCCCTAAAGAGGCACGAATTGTTTCAAAAAAGCCCATTGCCCTTAAAAAGGCACGAATTGCTCCAGATGAGCTTATTGCCCCTGAAAAGGTACAAACCCATGAAAAGATCACCGACCCCAGAAATACTGAGATTTCCATTACATATTGTAATGAGATTTGAGATCGGAATGAGATAATCATCAATGATGCTTTTGCATTCTCAGTTGCTTATGAGATTATGAACGATGATTATGAACCACGATCTATTATTGAATGTCGTCGAAGGCAAGATTGGCATAAGTGGGAGGAAGCAATCCAGGTTGAATTAGCTTCCTTAGCTAAACGAGAGGTTTTTGGGCCTTAGCTCAAACCCCCTACAATGTAAAGCCTGTTGGATATAAAAGGGTCTTTGTCCAAAAACGAAATGAGAAAAACGAGGTCGTGAGGTATAAAGCTCGACTCGTTGCCCAATGTTTCTCTTAAAGACCTGGGATTGATTATAATGAGACATATTCACCTATAATGGATATGATTACTTTTCGTTTCCTTATTAGCCTAGCAGTTTCTGAAAAACTGGAAATGCGTCTTATGGACATTGTGACGGCATATCTATATGGATCATTAGACTCTGATATTTATATGAAAATTTTCGAGGGATTAAAAATGCTTAAAGCATACATTCCCCGTAACTTATTCTCAATAAAGTTGCAAAGATCTTTGTATGGGTTAAAACAATTCGATCGCATGTGGTATCAACGCTTAAACGAGTACCTAATTAAGGAAAGGTACAAGAATGATCCTATCTACCCATGCTTGTTTATTAAGAAATCAGAAATCGGATTTGCTATAATAGCAGTTTATGTCGACGATATGAATTTGATTGGAACTTTAGAAGAGTTATCTAAAACTGCTGAATACTTGAAACATAAATTTGAAGTTAAAGATTTGGGTAAAACCAAACTTTGTCTTGGTCTAGAGCTTGAGCATAAAGCAAATGGAATACTTGTCCATCAGTCAGCATATATGGAGATT
This sequence comes from Theobroma cacao, assembly GCF_053813885.1. Classification (NCBI taxonomy): domain Eukaryota; kingdom Viridiplantae; phylum Streptophyta; class Magnoliopsida; order Malvales; family Malvaceae; genus Theobroma; species Theobroma cacao. The sequence goes on along the minus strand of NC_142647.1, from coordinate 39,915,964 downwards.
GCTTAGATGTTTTAACATAGTCAAGGCTCACCCATTGAGCACCCCTATGGTTGTAAGGTCTCTTGATCCCCAAAAGGATCCATTTCGTTTTAGAGAATCTGATGAGGAAATACTTGGTCCTGAAGTACCATATCTCAGTGCTATTGGGTCTCTAATATACTTGGCATAATGTACGAGACCAAATATTACGTTTGCAATAAATTTGTTGGCCCGTTTTAGTTCTGAGCCAACCCGAAAACATAGGAATGGGATAAAACATATCTTCCGTTTTCTCCGAGGAACCATAGATTTAGGGTTATATTATTCTAAGGATTCCACTAACTCTAGCTTAGTTGGATATGCTGATGCAGGATATAAATTTGATCCGCACAAAGCTCGCTCTCAAACCGGTTATTTATTTTGCTATAACAACACCGTCATTTCTTAGCGCTCTACTAAGCAATTGCTAGTAGTTACATCCTCCAACCACTCTAAGATTATTGCTCTATATGAAACTGGAAGAGAGTGTGTTTGGTTAAGATCTGTTATAGCACATATTCATGATTCTTGTTGTTTAACACCAGTTATAAATTCTCCCACTATAATTTATGAAGATAATGCTGCTTGTGTTGCACAAGTTAGGGGGGAATATATTAAAGAAGATAGGACCAAGCATATCTCAACGAAATTTTTCTATACTCACGAACTTCAAGAAAGTCGACAAGTTGACATTGAACAGATTCACTCTTCCGATAATCTTGCAAATCTTTTTACCAAATCATTGCCAACGTCAACATTTGAGAAATTAGTATGTGGCATTGGAATGCGGCGAGTTAATAGGATGCAAGATTAATTTGCCCTTGAAGCAGCAAAGTATCAAATGCCCCAAAAGTGGCAAAATGGCTCAATTAAAAGGGAGTAGATTATGGACTATCAACTGTACTCTTTTTCCCTTATGTCTGATTTTTGTCCCACTGGGTTTTTTCGGCTTAAGGTTTTTAACGAGGTAGTTTGAAGAATGTCGTGTGAAGCCCTTGAAATGGTGCTTCATTTAAGAGGGAGAAATTATTAAGTGCTCTGTATTTTTTCCTTTTGTCTAGTTTTTGTCCCACTGGGTTTCTCGATTTAAGGTTTTTAATGAGGCAGAATTTTAAAGCATTGTTTTCATGATACAATGGACATTCAAAATGGAGTGTTATGAATAAATGAATATGTCCATTGAATCTCCTAACCCTTCAAGTTCCATTTATAATCAATGTATGTATTTATGATGGTTCATCAATATCCACATCTATGTAACCTTATAAATAAGGCTTTGTACTTGATAAAAAATAGACAATCAATAATAATAAAAAATAGTGAGAAATGAACCAGAAGTTCTTCTCTCATGAGAAATAAACTAGAAGTTTTTTCTCAATTTTTCTCTAAATTCTTCTCTCAATTATTTTCTTAGTATACCTTTCTTTATATTTTATATCATTAATCATTATTTATAAGGTCTTATTTGACCTAAAATAAAAATATAGAGATTTAATTGAATGTATAAAAGAATAAAGATTTATTTAAATTTTTTTAAATAATTTAAACATTTTTTTTAACATTATACCAAATTATTTTCAATCTTCCCAACACTCGAAATGGCTGAAAATATTTTCTGAAAACCATTTTCACTTACACCAATAAGACCCTTAAAAAGAAAAAAAAAAGGTTCTTTGATATTTGAATTTGAAGATTTTTTAATGGTAATAGAAAAAAAATGACAAAAAAGAAGAAAGCAAATTTGTATTCTACACTTGTCGCAATCTGAAAAGGCCAACAGGGCAGTCTAACGTTCACCTTCCCCTTCCAGATCAAAAACTCTTGGCTTTCCCTCTCATATCAAAAACATTTGAAATTCCAATTCACAAATAAGAAAACAAAAACCTCACAATAAATTCTTACTAAAAAGGACCGAAATCAAAATTATTTCCAAAATTCAAATTCCAGTCTTATAATAGCAATTGACAAAATCAATCAAATTCTTACAATCCAAACGATCCTCTTCTTCTTTGTGTGGCCACTGGGGATGGAAGAAGCCGACTCAACTGACATGGCACCTCCATCCCTGGTGTCTCTTTCCCCATTCTCTCCTTGTCCACGCCGTCTTTCCACCAACTTCTTGCAGCCGAGCCGGCCGGTTGTTTCTTCGGCTAGGCAACTGGCTTGGGTGTCTCTCCAGGGGCGCCTCATCAACGCTGAGGAAGCCAGCTCGGCTCGTGCTATAGGAGGCGGCTTCAGTCGAGACGAGGCGGTGGCCTGGGAGCTCTTTAGCCCCATTGAAAGGTTCTTGATCGTGGCGGTGATCGGCGTTGCAACTGCCGAGTCTAAGAAGAATCGGCTGTTATGCCAACTCAAAAATTCGATCGAGCTAAGGGTTTGTTTTCTGCTTTGATTTTAGTTTCTCTTTAAATATAGTTAAGTTTAGTTTTACAGTGTGCTACGTAAAAATTCTATAATAATTCTTACGGACTCGAGTGTGTGAGAATTGAGATCATTACTCAATTGGGTTTTTATTTATTTTCTGTGGAGTTGTAATGTTCAATTAATTCAAATCATTTGTTAATCTAATGAAGTTTATTCTGTTGTGTATGATATAGAAAACGTTTATATTGCTATTCTGTTTTTGTGATTACATCATCGCTCTATTAAAGGTACTATCAGTTACTAATATATTTGCTCATGTTATTTGCCTTGTAACCTGTTTTTGCCTTGTAACCATGGTTAACACTTAAAAAATTCAAATTTAGAGCTCTCCGACTCAAATATTTGCTGCCTATCGCGTATAAATTTTTTAAAATCCAAACTTTTTGTTCACGATCTTGTGTGCAGAATTGTCATGAACCAAACTGATTTAATTTTCTATAAATGGATTTACAGGATCAGGTGCTTTCAAGCATGCAGCAGAAGGTAGACAATCTGTGCGAACAGCTGAATACCGCTGGGAAGCAGCAGGGAACAGGGGCCAAAGCCAATGTAGAATCACCATTGAATGAAAATTTTGGCTCTGGGAGTATTAAGTTTGTTGATTGTGGCTGTTGGATTTGCGATCAACATCGTGAGCAATTCAAAGTAAGAATCTGATTTATGGCAGTTGCAAAATAATTACCTTCTTTCATCACCTGATTGAACGGATTTTAATTTCCCTTGTTTATTGATGTGTCAGGGTAACTCCATTATGAAGACGTCTGGTGGGGATGAGACACTCCAGTATAAAATGGCATTGTCAAATGAGACAGAACAAGAGGAGCGCCGCATGTCTGATTTGTCTGACTGGGCTTCAAGCGTCACATCTGCAGCTGAAATCCAGGTGATGGAGGATTTATGTCATTTGGAGTGCCAAATTTGATTTATGATCATTGACAATGGCTTCAAGTTTCCTTTAGTTTGATGTTGTGCATACTCTTTTGCAGTTTAGCAACCTTGCAATAGAACAAGATATATTCAATCTTAAGAGGGAGTGTGAAGAGAAGGATGCGGTCATAAAGGAGCTAACCACTTTTGTCCAGTCATCCAATTTGGCTAATTCAGAGGTAATGCTCCATTTGTGTTCACGATTTTGGTGTGCTATACTTCGTCCTTCATCTACTTTGAGTGTAAACTTTTCCTAATAACAGAGGATATCAGAGTTGGAGGACATCATACGGAGGAAGAACACAATAATTACAAGATTGAAGAAGGACATGGTGGTTCTAGAACAAAAAGTGAGTAGTTGTTAGCAGCTATATTTTTTAAGTTTAGGGAATAAATTGAAAATAACTAAACTGATCTGAGAAGATAGTCAGCAATTTACTTTTTCCATTTTTTCCTTCTAACTAGGGCAATTCTTTCTTTCATCAAGTTATATAGAACGATGCAATCAACTTTATAGATTAATCTTTGATTAAAAATATCGAATTATCATTTTTGGTGCATAATATGGAAATTAAGGATATGAATCAGTTTTTGCACGTATGGAAAGAAAAGATTCATGAGCAATTGTGAATTTTCAGAAAAATTGTAAAAATTATGGCTAGTCTTTATAATGTTCACGTATCATTCAAGTATTAATGGCTTATATGCAACAATTTCTGGATTATGATTAGCTTGTCTCAATGACATTCTTGTATGATTGATGTATTAGTGGATCAAATGCATCAAATGTCTGACTCAATATAATTCATATGATGTCCATGGTTGTGGTTTCCTGGACTCGGATCATACATTTTTACTACAGGTTGTCCACCTGACAAGGCTTCAGAGACCTTCCTCTACCTCAAGCTCAAACTGTTGGCAAATTCCAGTCATGACAGATAACCTCCTTTACGACATGGATAGTACTACTAGCCCTTCATCTTCTGATTCAGATTGCTCGCCAGAGAATCATTCACAAGCTCCAGTTCCTAAAGTTGAGGAAGGTACTTTCCAGAATGGTGACTTTGTTTTAAAGAGAGAGCACAAATCAGCACCTGGAAAAGTTTCAAGCTCTTTTATGGGACAATCCGAATGGCATTCAAATTCTCGACCAGCTACTCCTCTGAAAGAAATATCAATAAATCACAAGCCGAGTGCATCGTCAGCGCAAAGGCATGTATCGGCTAGTCGAGATTCAAACAGGATTAGGAGGCAAACTCAAAGTGCATCCCAAAATCCTACCCGAAAGAAAAGATGGGCTTAGTAAGTATTTTGCAATTGATGGTTTAGAACCTGTTAGTTCCAATTTGACATTTTGGATGGAACACAAGCCCAGCTAACCTGGACTGGTTAGCCTGGTGATCCAGCCACCAACTAGGACGAGGCTTCTATGTGGACTATACATGAATTTGACCCGGTCAAAAATCAGTTGGCCCACTAAGTTTTGAACCAATCCAAATGGACCGTAAACCCTTTATAATTTCTTTTAACCTTGCTTTGATTTACATACATGCGTTGATGATTTTTTTTTTTTAATTCTTTTTTATTAAAAATTTCTGTTATTTAGATGCACTTTCAGCTGTGTTGTTGATACTTTTATTTCGATAATTTATTATTACATCTTAATGTTGCTAGAATTTTATTATAATATTGAAAAGAATTTCCCAATCTGGGTTTTAAAACTATGGTTTCAAATAGTATTAATTTTATCAAAAAATTAATAGTGAATTACTTATTGAAAGCCTAGCATTTCCTGTAACTCCAATATTTGTACGACTGTTATATACTTGTTTTGGCGGTTAGTAGAAATTGGCCAAATGAATGTGCTTCAGAACTTTAATATGGATATGTTTCGATTTTCACTGCAATCACAGAAATCAAAACTTTGTAGTATTTGTTTTAAGATGGATAATAGTTTTGTAAATTTACCATGTTCTGAATTTATTTATTATACCTTTTCTTTTAGGTTGCTGCATTCAATGCCTCTGTAGAGGATATATGCCCAATTCAGATTGATGTGTTGGAGATATACTATACACCAGTACATATCTAAATGTTCAGAAAAGTTCTGCTGTATATGTTCATTGTTGTTACCATTTGTAAGTCCTATGAATTTTGGAAGCGTAGTAAGTTGAATTCAGTATATCTTAAAGAGTATATTTGATGGTTGTTTCCTGGGTATTCTCATACAGAAATGTAGTTATGTAGTTATTCTATCATCTGGTTAGATTTTAAGAATTCTAGAACCATAGCATGCTGAATTGGGTGCATAGTTATCTTTGAAGAAAATTAAAACTTGTCCGTAAATGAACATTTTCTGGTGATTTTTGTGTTTGATAAATGTCTTGGCATTTTTTAAGACATCTTATGAAAAATTAAACTATTTCCTTGTGTTTGCTCATGGCTATTTCATTATCCAAAGAAGTGAAGTTTATAATCTTACATGTTTCTGCTGCACTGTTGCATTTCGTACCTATTTCGCCATTGGAGAATTACCCATGTCAAAGCCCATGATTGGATTGTCAAAGTTAAAGGTAAATGGACAGGTACTGCTATGAGCTTAGCTGATTACTATTTGAGATGATCTTAGGTGGGTAAAATCAAAATTTGTTCTTTCAAATGGATCAAAAGGATCAACACATCAAGGTCATGGTTAACAAAAAGCTCCACTTGATAGAAAAGGAAGAATCAATTTTTTTGGTCTAAGCTCACGAAGGTAACATGATTTTGTTTTTCAAATCTGTGCTCTTTGAAAATCAAAATTTTTGTCAAAAGATTTATTTCAAATCACAATCAATTTTTTACACTTTCTAGGCTCATCATGTATAGCATTTTGATAGATATCAAGACCAGCTTTAAAGACTTAAAATTTACATGGTTATTTTGGAAGAGAAAGATTAAAAATTCAACATTGATTTTCTGACAAATCTTGGATCTTACATTCTTGGATATTTTGAGGGTCTTCAATGCATTTTAGTTGCTTTGAAATGATATCTTTCTTGTGCTTCTTGTTACAACCTCAGTCAAAATCATGAATAATTTCATAAGTTTTCATATTTACTCTAGATTGCTCTTACAGGCTTTCACCCTAAAGTTCCATTTTTCTCTTTTTTTTTTTTGTCAATTTTTCTTTGATTTCATTGACCGTTCCATTATACATTTTGAAAAAATTCAAACTATTTTCAAAATGGATCGATGGATTCAAATGGGTAATCTTGGTAAAGAAAAGAAGAAAAAGCCTTGTTTTCAATATAAGATTGTTTCTTTTTTTTTTCCTCAAAGAAAGCTCTTCCATTTAAACATCCACACTGGATCAAAATAAACTTTTTTAAGCATGTAATACAAGTTAAGATTAAGGGTTCTGAAGAATGGATAAAATGGCCTAAAAATGTACATAACGGTGATCAATTCAGAAATTATGTGGAAATCTTTTGAGACATTTGTCCTTTTGATTTTCAAAGCATGCCTTTCCATCAATTTTTTTCTTTTTCTTTTTTTATTTTTTTCATCACTTTTTCATCATTATCTTTTTTTTTTTTTACATTTTTCATTTTGATGGACTGAGTTCAAGAAACCTTTAAAATTCAAATTATTTTACATTTGTCTTTTCATATAGGGTGTTTCCTTTCTTAAAATGAGATCTTATTCTCCATGCTTTTTGATAAGATTTTTCTACATATATTTGCCCCCTAATGTGAGAGATTATTCTTAAATGAAGAGCAATTTAAAAAAAGTTCAATAGACTTAAAGGGGTAACAAACGGATAATTTTTCATTTGTGAAAGGGAAATGAAACATGGTCATTTTTCATCTCAAGTATAGATGCTTATAGTGAAAAGCAATCCCTAAAAGAGAAAGATTTTGAAGCAAATGTTGATTTTTCTTTGTTTTTTTCGTTTTTGTTTTTGACATCATTTGAATATCTCAAGTGCATGATATCACTATTAACTTTCTTCACCATTCCTTTTTTTTTTCTTTTCTTTCTCTATTTTTTCTTCTTTTTTTTGGTTTCATGCCTTCACAACTCAAAACTTGACTCAAATTTTCTAAAATGAAGAATTCATCGATGATGCCTTTCCTTAATCAACCATTTAGATGAAGGTTCATATAACAATTTAGAGCAACAATGACCTTTTCAAAATCTTTTCATCAATCAAATTTCCTTAACATGAATTGCTCATGTTATCTTTCCCCAATGGGAGAGAAACAAAGTGTATCTTACAAGAAATGGTGTTCTTGAGGTATTGAGAAATCTTTCTTCTTTTGGTCATCCTACCCCAAAGCGTAGGTGAAGGATAGTTTTAGACAATGGGTGAAGAAGTTCACATCTTAGACCTAATTGAAAGAGATCAAGTGGCTTAGGCATATTTGAAGTTTAGCTAATCTTGACACTTATCAAACTACTAAATTCATATTCTTTCTTAGAGTGCAGGATTTGCTTTTTTTAAAAAAAATGAATTTTGCAAATCATCTTATCACAACATTGATCATTACCTAGACAAAGATCATCGTCCCTTAGTGTTACATGATAAGGTTGATGAAATTTCAAAACTTTTGCTTCCTTTTGGATTCAAGCCCTTAAGTGGCCTTTATTCACTTGGTCAAGGCACTGACCATGTTTGAAAATATGGTTTGAGAATGCTTTTTAAGGATGGGCTCATTTGTAAATAGTAACCACCAATTCTTTTGAGATTCTTTTCACCATGTATTTTACACAAACCTTTTTCTTCTCTTTTCTTTTCTTTTTTTACTTTTTCTTGCATGACTTTAGAAACAAGCAATGCAAGACTTTATTTTCAATCAATTTTAAATTGCCAATGTTCTAAAACTAACTCCCTTTTTGTTGAAAAGAAAATAAATAAAAAATAATCGAAAGAAATTTGAGCAAATTTCAAAGACTTATGTTTATAAACTTAATTCAACTCATGGCAACATTTTATGATGCTTAAAAGTGAAAATTCACTCATCTCCAATTATATGATTATGCATGAAAGACGAGTTCATATTCCCAAGAGTTTATGCTTTTGAAATATATGCATGTACAAAATTGAAAAGTGATTAAGGATTACCCTAAATTGGCATGCCACTAAATTGTTCCAAAATCTAAGCTTTGCATTTATAACCCTTTACTTCCACAGTTGTAGAGAAGTTATCTAAATTTAATTGGGTTTTCATTGATTAAAACTTGAACCTTGTTCTTGAATGTAATGCAATACTCCATGGAATGACCTTCAACCCCAACAAGGTAATCACATTTAGCATTTGAGTCATACCATCTTGGGTAAGGAGGTTTTCTATGCTTTGAAAGAATTATGGAAATTTTATGGTTTTGTACCAACAAAAGAAAGAGCTCTATATAAGACACTGGTAGTGAATGGTACATTTTAGCTTTCTTTCTCTTGTTGTTTTGAAGGTAATTTGGATGATTCCTTGATCATTTGAAGCGAACATATAGGGTCAAAGAGCTGGCACAAATGGTAACTAAGTGTAAGAACAAAGGGTCGAGGTAGATCATGGACATGTGGTGATGGGTGCAAATAAGCGCCCATAGGATCTCCTTGTATGTCACAAAATTTCCTTTTGTTTCTCTTTTCAAAAGTCATTGCTTGAACTTTTTTATCAAGAGACTCATTTTTCCTTTTGACGATATCATTTGTTCAAGTGTCTACGATCTTCCCTTCTTTTATCCCATCTTCAATCTTTCCCATGAAGAATATCAAATCCGCAAAATCTAAAAAAGCATTACCCATTAATTTGTCATAATATGAAAGAGAAAGAGTATCAACAAATAAAAAATTTAATTCTCTACTAATATGGGATGGTTGGACTTGTGATGCTACCTTTTTCCACTTACAAGCATATTTCTTGAAACTTTCAAAAAGGTACTTTTCCTGTTTTGAAGGGTCATTTGATTGGGAATTGCTTTTAACATGTGCACGTATTGTCCCAAAAATGCTCAAGCCAAATCTCTCCATGTGCAAATCTTATTTTTTTTCCAACTTGAAATACCATTTGGTTGCAATACATCTTGTTGCAATACAAAGCCCAATGTGCCTTAAGGCATTTGGTTCCATCATACTTTTTGAAATCCATGACTTTGAACTTGGGTGGAATAACCACATCAGGCACCAAATCCAATTCGATTTGTTTGATGCATTCATAGACATCCATCCCCTTAATGGCTTTAAGGCACTCTTCTAAAAGGTCATATTTTTATTGCACTTTCAATTCTTCTTTCGATCTTGACAAGTCCTTTTCCATTTTTCTTGCTCTTTAAAATCCTCCAAGTTTAGTAAATTAATTAGGTCAGAAAGATTTGCCCTCGTAATTGACATAGTTTCCCTTGTGCAAGCAATTAGCTTAGATTTTGCGAACTTAATCCTCCAATAGTTCCTTTTCCCTTTACTGACAATTATCATCTCCATTAACTTTGCCAACTATTCCCTTATCTTTTCTTGATGTTTCTCGATCTTTTCCATCCGTCGTAAATGTTTATCTCCCATGATTCTAACTTAAGCCCGCATATTGCAGAAACGGTAAGTGAGTTCCCTTGAGTTTTTTCACTTTTTACAAAATGGATAGAAATTAGACCGAGAGACAATTCATACCCTACCAAAGATCTTTCTAAATATAGTTCTTCTTCATAAAAGACTTAGAGAGAGATCCTTTATCCTCTAGAATCAACAATATTGTTGTCTCTTCTTTCATTGAATGCAGTAAAGTCAAATGATGTCATTTACAACAAAAGTGAATGAATGAATGCATGTGTATCAAATTGATGGACGCTTGAATGCATGATGGGATGCTTGAACACATAACAGGACGATTAAATGTATGTGTGAGTCAAGGGATGATGAATGACTTGAAACACAAAAGCACTTGATCATGAATGGCAATGAAACTTTATATGCACGATGAGATTATGACAAATTCTAAGTTGTACAACACATTTATTTTTCAAACCAACTCTTTTTCATCTTTTTATCTTTTTCCTTTTTGGAAATTCCTTTTGCTATTATGAAATAAAATTTAGAAGAAGTTTGAACAAAACCTTCAAAAGCCAATATTGATACATTTAGTCCAATCCATGACAACACTTTGTATAATTCAAAAGTGCAATCTTAAACACATTCATTTCCACATTAATATTCACAAACATAAACCTATCCTTACGAGATTCACAAGAATTTAAGGATTGCCATGGCTAAACATTAAAATCATAGTCTCAAAAAGCCTTTACTAGAAAACAAAAAAAAAAAGAAAAAGAAATCATACTACAGTCAATTCCTTTTTCATCCTAACACTTAATGGTGCTCCCCACAACCAACCTCAATTATATTTGTTGGATCAAACCATTTAGCATCTATTAATGTTTGTACCCAATACTTGAAGGAGTCACAATCTTCAATGGAATATCTCATAGCTCCACAATGATAATCACATCTTTCGTTTGAATTATACTACTTAGAGTATGGAGGTCGCAACTAGAGGCATCGAGACAATGAGATGATCATGCACCAATTGATAAAAGAGTTCTCCATAGGTAATAGGAATGGGGTCAAACTCTTTTTTCTTTATGAATTGTTTTTTAGTGTTGCTTAGGCTAAAAGTAGAGGTCATTGACAATGGTGTGCGTGATTGGTTTTGAAGAACTTGTTGAAAAAGCTGTTGAAATATAGTTGAGCGGAGGTACGAATTTAGACGCAAATTAATGCTCATGGGTTAAAAGTTGGTCAAAAGGTGATAGGTTAAAGATATGTGTTTGGTTGCACACCACTATTTAAAGGTTGTGTGCGACCCAAAGATCTCGTTTTGAGCATGATTATCTTCAATTCAATCATCATTGTATTCAACTCATTCATCCTTTTCATGACTTTTCCTAAACCTTGATCTTCTCTTGGGCCATTAAGCAAAGTGTTAAACCCATCAATGACCAATTGGTTTTCATTCAATGATTGTTTGCGACATGATTTGGTTTGAAACGACATGGATTCCTAATGATGAATTCTTTTGGTTTTGTTGAGAATTTCAACCATTTTCATTAATTTGGTAATATGTCTTTTCATCTCTTGAAGGTAGTGTTTAAACTCATCTTAATTGTGCTCCAGTGAATTTATCCTTGCTTCCAATTAATGTTTCATATCTTTCAAACCTCTCGACCCAAACCAAAGTAAATTAGGAAAAGAATAAGAAAATTAAAACTTCGTAAAAAAAAAGAATTTTTTCACTAAAAAAAAAAGATTTGTCCTTTTTCCTTTAAAGTTGACCACATTGTAGGTTCCTTTCGTATTAAATAAATATAACCAAAAGTGAACATGAGATTAATAAATACATATGATATGTGCATGGATGCATGATGAAATGCAATAATGCCTTTTTGAATGATATGAAGGGATATGAAATGAAAAAGATATTTGTAGATTTTACTAAAATTGAAATTTTACATGTAATGTGGGTACAATGAAAACCACAATAGAAAAATGATGTAAAATGCGAAGTAAAGAAATTTATTCAAAATGAATTGCCTTTTTTTAAAAAAAGAAAAGTAATCATCATTTCAATTTTTTTTAAAGTTTTGGGAAAAAGCATAAATCAAGGCTAGCTCTTGGGTAAGGCCACCAAAGCAAGGACTTTAGGCTTCAAATTTGGAAGGGCTTCATATTTTTATAATAATAATAGTATAATTAATTATATTAAAAGTATATAAGTTAAGATAATTAATGAAATATTTACTTATTCTCTCATGCCTAATAAATATTTATTTTGTCTCACTTCTAGATCCCTATTAATTCTCAACCAATTATTTTATTTCCCATTAAAAATATGTAAAAGTCAAAGGTAATTGGTAAAATGAGATATTCTCTCACTTCCCTAATTATATGCCTAATAAATCTTCATTTTTTATCACTTCCTAATTCCTACAATACTATTAAATCTCAACTATTTCTTCTATTTCCTATCAATAAACAGTAATATCTATTCAATGATCTTCAGTAGCAATTTTTTCTCATTTATTTCTCTTATTTCTAATCAATTAACGATAATATGCATTTAATATTTCCAACAACTATTTTTTTCTTACATATAAAATTAATTTTTTTTAATTTATAATATCCACTTTTGAATTCTTTATTCCCTATTTACTATTTCTTCCTTTAATTTCAATTTATCTCCAAAAAATACATAAGATGTCAAGCCCGACTCTACAATATGTTTATTATGCCATTCTTACATAAGAATGCATATTTACTTACTTGGGTACCTAAAAAATCGTTAAAGGACGGTATTGTACCAAATGGTACAATTAAGTTGAATTAAGCCTCGAGCTAGTCCAAATAGAGATTTTAAGATGAAATTGAGAATTTAAAACCCCAGAATGACTTAAAATGGTGATTCGGAGTTCGATGACCGATTTGGAGTCAAATTGAAATTTTCATGACCTAGGGGTAAAATGATCATTTTGCCATCCGAGGTTAAAATTGGAATATTGGAAGAAGTTTTTGATCAAGATTGACTATTTAGAACATAATTTGAGTTTGAGAAGTGAAAAATTTTAATTCCGACATTTTTTCGAGCATAGGGGTAAAATAGTCATTTTGCCACCCCAAGGGCAAAATTGTAATTTTACACCACCCAACACTTGTCCAGCACATGGATTTTACCCAATATTATCATGGATAATTGAGAAAATTTAAGTGGTGGAGAGAGATTGCTTAATGGCTAAGTATGACACATGGACCAATGGAATGGTGACATGTGTCAAAATCTCATCCATTTATTATTTAGCTTAAAAATCAGCACATAAACTCTCCCAACTCATTTCTCATGGCCGGCCATAGCAAGAACAAAGGAAGAAAAGAAGAACAAAAACCCTAGGTGGAAAAATTCAAGGGAAAAGTGTGAAAATTCAAGTAATCAAGCAATCAAAGGTAAAATTTCTTGATTTTGACTTGTGATCCACCTTTTCCATGCATTCTTTTGCATTTTTCATGGTTGAATCACATGATTTCATGATGGGTATCTTGCTGGCTGAACATTTAGAGAGAAGTTTTGATGCTTGATTTGGTTAGATTTTAAGATATTTTAGTGTTTTTAGTTAGTTAGTGGTGTGTAGCATGAAAATCAAGTAAGAAAAATTCATGTTCTTCCATCACCCATCATTGGCCGAATTCTCCATGTGGAATATTAAGGATAATTTTGATTTTATTTCAAGTGATTTGGTTAGGAATTAGTGATTTGTGGTGTGAGAATCAAGTAGGAAAAATTATAGTGTTGATGCACCCATCATGGCTGAATTTTTCAAGAGAAAATGTGAGGATGATTTTGCCATATTTCAAGTTATTTAATTTGTGTTTGATGATTTGGAGTATTGGGTGAAAAATGAAATTATTTGGAGTTGAATTGGACGTATTGATCAATTAATCGAGTGATAGATCGAATTAGGCCAATACTGTTTAATTTAGGTACACAATTGAATTTGTGTAGAACACCATGTTTAGACAATAATCTGAATAATTTGCATCCCATTTCATACATTAGTATAAAGCCTGAATTGGTTTTATAACAATTTAGCACAAATGTAGTAAATGGCTTATTATGCATTATGTCTAGATGGTGAGCATTTTGGCAAAAGTAAAGAGATAGTATCCGAGGATCAAGAATCAGAGTATTTGGAATTTGACTCCCGAAATAGTGAGTAACCTTACTATCGTCTTAATTATCTAAAGTAGTTTTATTCGATTTTGTGAATTTTATGAAAAATGAATTAAATGATTAATTTTTCGGTTTTATAAACAAAATGTGATTTAATGAAAAAGATTTTATAAAATTGTTTTAAAATTGAATGATGGTTTGGAAATAGAGTAATTGGATACTATTTTTGTGTGTTGTAAATTCATGATTCTAATTGATTGGCTTCTGGAAATATTGGCATGAATGGTTGATTTGATAAATGTGTTGGAAATGTATAAATTGTTGATTTACCTTGAAAGGCTGTAAAATAAAATAAAATAATTACCATGTCATGCTATTGCAAATTTTATTGTATGGTGGGTTTAGCTTGCTGTAGTGGGCTGGTTCTATGGATCAGCCTATTAGAGGGGCACGGAACTTAGTCATATTCTTACCTCATTGGAGAGGAGAGTAAGGTAACTCCCGAGGTATAACTTTAGAGTTCACTTCACACCAAACCACCTCGTGATGATGAACTCCGCTAACGCCAAGGAACGACTATGTTTTTAAAATAAAAACATGATTTATGCGTACATAACTTTTTAACAACCTTGACGGACTTGATTGGGATAGCCCTTGATCAAGGCATCCCTGATAACTGGGTACAAAAATGATTTTGGCATGAGCCAAGCTTTTAAGAAATTCATAAGCCATGTTGATTACTCGATTTATATGAATGGATTTTATTTGGTTGAAACAAGTTGTAAGGTGATGAATTACAGTATGTTAAACTGTTTTATCTGTCTCTATTTACTCAGCTTTAGATATTTTAGATGGTATTTGTTTACTCACTGGGATTATATAATCTCACCACTCTCCTTTCCACCCATTTCAAGCTCAGGATAGTCTATAGATAGCTGATTTCATCGATGACCACCATTGGATTTGCATCTTTCAAACTATAGGTTCACAATCTTTCTTATTTTTGGTTATTCAAGGGCCCACTTGTTACTGTAAATTAAATTAAATACTCTGACTTACTGTATTACAATATATATGAATTTATTTTGCTTTTACGCTGTAGAAATTATTTATGCAGTGTTTTAAAAATATTATTTTATGAGAAAATTAAATATTTTTTTAATATTTTTATTTTATTCTAACAATCATAATTTCACTTTAAACGAATATTTTAAACATCTAAATTTATTTTCGATTTTCAAATATGTGTTCTGCACTTATATACTACATTATTAGCTGGTATTGAAATTTTCAAGAAAAATGACCAAAATACCCCTATGAGATGAAAATTATTTTTTTTATTTTTTTATTTATTTTATTGTTTTAAGTTGAAAATAGTTTAAAATCTTCTAGAACGTGATATTTGGCAACTGTTACTCACAGGGGAAATGAGAAACTGATATTAAAGCCTTACGGGGTTTCGATTGGCATTTCGGGTGATGAGTGTCTATCGGGACACCGCGGCGGTTGTCACGAGTTCGATGGGAGTATCGGGTCGTGACATAAGAAATTTGTTTTGTTATAATTTTCATAAAATTGTGAGTCTCATTTGTAGTCTGCAATAAATATTCAACAATTAAGTACTGTCATTTGCAGTTTGTAATAAATATTCAACAATTAAGTACTGTCATTTACGGTTTGTAATAAATATTTATATATATAGAAAAAAAAAGAATCCACTCTCTTTTTTCATGTTTCTTTATTTTTTGTTTTTTAGGAGAAAAGACAAAAAACTACACTTTTCAAATTTTGAAAGAAAAAGCAAAGAGAAAAATATTCTGAAAATAGAGATAAAGAAATAATAAATATTAAAAACTTTATCCTCTTCTTTTTTCATAGGATGGAAAAAGCAGAAAAGAAATATTTTTTCGCTTTATCTTTTTTGAAAAAAGGTCACTTTGACAAAAAATTATACGAATTATTATTTGTTTTATCTACCATCCAGCTGCTAGGACAAAATGGTTCCTTTGTGTGTCGTAATTCAAGGAGTTTCTATGAAAGAGATTAATATGACTCTACATAAAAATTAACTTCCTACTGTCTTTTACATGCTAAGTTTAGATCTCTTTTACATGCTAAGTTTAGATCTCACTCGAAAGTTAAAAAGTTTTTAAATTGTTTCTTATTGTCATCTAACATGGACTAGTAAAGCACTCTGGTGCTCACCCGTTACAAGTCTCAAAAGGATTAAATTTAATTTGAGTGGAATCGTTTTGCTATTTTATGCAAAAGTTATCATCTTACGAGAGTGTAAGTAATTAATTCTCTTCTAATAAAAAATAGAGTTTGAATAGAAAGCTTATACATAAATACAAACGTGTCGTGTGTGTGTGAAGTAACATACTAAGTCAATAAAAGTATTGTCAAAGTACAAGGTAAACGGACAAGTACTGCTATGAGCGTTGCTGATTGTTATGGTTGAGTTTGTAATTAGTTAGCATCTCTAGAGAAGATATTTTAAGAAATTATTTATTTTCCTTTCATTGATGCTTATCTATCTTTTGTGAATCACACCGGCCTATATTTTCAGTCATTTGCTTTGCTTTCTTCAGATGTTGATATAGGATCTTATCTGCTTTCAACCAATAAGACACCATACTCGAGTAATTATTTTTTTACTAATTTTACAAGTCATCTCTATCAATCAATTTTTCTCAAGGCCATCTGTATATAACATAAGTTTTTGAAACGATCAAGTGGCCAGAATTTGCATCTCGCACGTATATAATTCCAATTATTTTACTGAAAGGCGCTTTGGGTTTTCTGAGAAGATCTATTTAACCTTGAGGCTGGAGCATTGGTTTAAGTTCCATTGTTGCAGAAAAGCAAGAGATGAAAACAGAAAATTTAGTGCGTGCCTTGGTCATAGGAGATATTTTTAAGGTAATGAGATTATTGAGTTGAGTTGAGTAGATATGGACTAAAGTGAATGGGCATGTGATATATGAAGACTTTTCTTGTCGAGGTGACGGACCCATAAATGGGAAAAAGGGCAAAGCCATCCCACCAGCACCAGGTTCACAATCATGAGATACATGACATTGCGTGGTTGTACCTCCAATCAAGAGGCAGAGAAAAGGAAAAGTGAGTTTGAATTTTGGAGCAAAAACCAACTGGTGAGACTTTATTCTGCTGAATAGCTTGGGTGTATCCGGTCAATTCTATCATTAAGAATCAAATAATGCGAATTGTGTAGTATTCGCAGTGAAATGTTGACCCCCAGCACCACCCCTTCCCCCCACAAAAAAAAAAAAATATATATATATATATATAGTTTTAGTGATTACAGCCTTTTTGGGTCAAGATTGTAAATTCCATGCTTGAAATATCCCTCAATTCTCACCAAAACCTTTCTCATCGTTGCGTTTTGCTAAAATCGTAGCTCCAACTGATCAATCTAATTCTAATTCTAATATTATTATATATTTGATTTTAAGTTACACAAGGGTTGTATTCATGACACCCACCTATTAGTTGGAATTACATTAAATTTAAAAGATATTTTGAAGTTTGAGGAAAATTCAATGGTAACTTTTTTCTCTTTTTTTCCTTCTTTTTCTCGTCATTTCGATTCATACGAATACATATTATTTTTAAATATTAAAATAAAACACATAAAAAAATCAAATAAAAATAAATTAAAAAAATAGAATAATTTAGTACTTGTAGTCAAGGACGGAACCTCCTTATGTGATGGGGCCATGGCCTCTCCAATACTTTTTAAAATTTTTTTATAATATATATTTAAAGTTTTTTATATATTCTATTAATGATCTCTTTAAAATAATTTTTTATTTAATAATTAAAATAAATAAATAATAATAAAATAATTTTATAGATCTCATTTAA
The DNA here is from genome assembly GCF_053813885.1 of Theobroma cacao. Lineage (NCBI taxonomy): Eukaryota > Viridiplantae > Streptophyta > Magnoliopsida > Malvales > Malvaceae > Theobroma > Theobroma cacao. The sequence continues at coordinate 39,898,016 of NC_142647.1, read as the reverse complement.
TTTTAATTTTTTTAATTTATATTATTATTTTTATTTTTATTTATTTATTTTATTCATTTCTATTCCATTTGTTCATATGTTATAAGTTTTTTTAAATTTTTTTCTCAAATTTTTACAAACTATTAATCATATTTTTTTTCATTTTTGTTATGTAATATGTGGCATCTACCTTCTACTTGTTATATTCTTTTTTTTTATGTTACACAGATTTTATTTTTTATAATTTTAATTTTTAAAAATTAATAAATTATTATATAGTTCTCAAATATAAATTGTAGTGTTACATTATTACTTAAAATTTTATTAGTGTATCATTTTTTTATTAATCTTGATTATGTAAGAGAAAATTAATTTGAGTATATTTTTTTATATGCTTTACGTTTTATATTTAGTTAAAATGAAATTATCTTGAATATATAATATTTAAATAATTTTGATTGTGTAAGAAGAAATTATTAATCTTATATATCGTTTTTAATTATTTATATTTTATAAATTATAAATTTATATTTTTATTATCAATATTTTTATTGTTGATTGAATTTAACATATTAATTTTTTAAAAAAATTTAATTTTAATTTTTTTATATTTGACCTCTCTAATAAAATTTGATGAACTCCGCCCTGCTAGCAGTAGTATTAAAATTATTACACATTCGCATTGAGTTGCTCTTATCTTTACCACTTTTCTTTAACTACTTTTTCATCCTTTTTTCCCTCATTTATTTCTTATTTTGCAGGATTATGTTCTCCATTTTTCGTGCCATTTTAGCCTTACGTCAGCCAAGGGGTCAGTCCTGGTAACGTCATTAGCTTGGACAATTTACAACCACCGAAGCTCATCCAAACACGGACCAATAGTCGTGGTGAACTTGGCTCATGAGTCAAAACACGTGGTTGTATCGTGAAAATTCTGTCCGTCATTGGGAGCGTGGTAATGATCTACTGCGGTTTGTCTTTACTAAAATCATGGTATTATGCTTAGAAGCTTCGCCTTATTATCATTCTATTAGCTTATACGAATTTTCTTTTCTTTTCTTTTTTGGGCAATGTAATGTGCCGACTAATTTAGAAAAAGAACATTATTTTATATATTATTTACACACACACAGATGATGATTATTTTATATAATATATATATATATATATATTTCTGAATTTGGGATCATTTAGCATAAAATCTTCGTCATTTTTGTATTTTTGGCTTTGGGTGCACATTTCGTCAACAGGGGCATCATCGCTTGCCCTCTTTCTTCTTTTGTTTTTAGGGAAAATTTTGTGGTTGAGGTTCAAACTAGGCATCAGTCGGCGCTTGACAAAATTGAGAATTGTACACACATAATAAACCAACAATGTCTCTTTGTTTTTAATTACCTTTAAATTAACTAGGGTTGAGTTTACATATACTGAATCATGTCATTTTAAAGGGGTATGGTGGTCTATTCAATTTATAACTTTGTATTAGAATCTTATTAATTTATCTTACTCACCTCACCTTCAACCCTATTAATAAAAAGTACTCCCTTCCTCTTCTTTTTATTGTCTTTAATTGATTTCTAAGAGATTTCAAAAAAAAATTTTGAATTTGATGTATTTTATATTTAATTTTAAAATTTCTAATATAAAAAGTTTAAAAAATATATCTACAAGTATTTTTTTCAAAAAAATACAATTTTAAAATATGCAAGAAAGAAAAACATGAGCAATTGAATCAGAAATGAGACAAAAAGGATAACTTAATTTCATCTTTGTTTATCAACAGAAGTGATTTTTTTTTTTGGTTGTCTTATTTATCATTATCGTAGTCTTTTATCCAAAATCATACTATTTTTTTTTTTGCATCTTATTTTTTAAAATAAAAAATAAAATTATACACAAAATGACAAACGTAACGTTTTTCTTTACTTTTGGTAGGTAACATATGAGAGATTGTGGTAATTAGCAAATCGACAAATGCTACAATTTGTTGTATTTAAATATTAAAAAGTTTAACAATTTCGATAGTTCGTTAGCCTTGGTGAATCGGTGATATGGTCATATATACATTTAATATTATTTTGAATAGATTATTATATAGGTATTTTCCATTATATCAAAAATAAATTTAATAAATTAAGATATGATGCCTAATTATTAAAATTTATAATGTGATCATGTATAGGTCTATATTATTTATTCATATGATGTTACAGTTGTCACTCTCTTTATCACATAAGCGCTGTGTTAATTTGATTTTTTTTTATAATACAATTTGACTTAATTATTTAATCAAATTAAATCTTAATAAAACATATTACTATAAAATTACTTTATTTAAAGTTTTGAAAGAGTATTTTTAAAATTTCAATTAATAAAAAAAGATTAAAGTTAAAAAAAAAAGCTGATGAAAAAATCAAACTGAAACACTGATTATAAAACAAAAAGATGATGGCGTGATAATTTATAATTATAAATCGTAGTTTATAAAGAGAAAGATAATAGGAGAAGAAGACAAAGATGGGGCACTTTTTTGACTGTAGGATGTGATTAAGGAGAACAAGTTACTTGGCAGACAGATATGGAATTGTATTCTAGTATGAATCTAGAAGCACGCTGGCTACATGACACACACCAAACTGTGTGGTTCATGTCGTTGTTGTACTGTTAAACTTTGACCCCGCCCCTCATAATCTTTCTTTCTCCTTTCATGATTCCGAATCACTGCCTGCGCATTCCCCGAAATTAAGATTCCGTACCTTATCAATATTCAACAGTTCGTTTCCATTCTAATTCTCCCCCTTGACTTCCCCCTCCCTCCATTTTTCTTTCTTCTTCGAGCCATGTTTTCCCTTTAAAACAATATTGAATATTCCATCATTTCTCGCTTCTTCTTTCTCCAAACCCCCCCCCCCCCCCCCCTCCCCTTCAGAAATCCTCTCTCTTTCTCTCAAAAACTTTTCTTTCTCGAAGAAAGCCCTACAAGTTTTCTTATGTTTTCTCTTCTCTTTAATATGAGGTGGTGATCATTCAGAGTTGTTTTTTTTTTGTTTTCTAAAAAATTATAAAAGTTTTTCTGTTAATTTCGACCCGAAAATGCCCATGGACCGAACCCTACAATCGGAGAGCATGAGATCGCCCACCGTACTCTCAATCGAGTGTCTGAGAGGGAGCTCAAAAGCCGACGAATGGGCCGGAGATATGCTCCAAACAGGAGATATCGTCGAGGAGATTCGAATTGGATTCGGGTCAAGTTCGGGGTCTAGTCTGACCCATAAGGCACCTTTTAAAGGCGGGAAGAGCGGAGTCCAGAAGATTCTTCACAGCTCGTATAAGAACAAGGAGACGTCGATTCTCGTCCGAGTCAGGCGAGGAGGCGACGACTTCGCTCAATTGCAGGCGTGTATCGTGCCTAACGAGTCTGGCGGGAAAAAGCATTATATGTTGAGGTCTATAGCGGATCCTAACTACGCCGTCGGGTTCTCGGATCGGACTGAGTCCGAGTGCTTCGAGTTGCAAGGTTCGTTTTTTTTTTTTATTTTTTTTTTTGACCCACCGAGTTGGCTCGACAGAGGGCCTGATTTTTTTTGTTTATCTTTTTATTTTTTAAATAGAAATTCCGAGTTTTTGTGTTGACTTTGAAACTTCGATTTTGTCGTTGGATTCCCTCTTCTCTTCTCTTCTCGTCTGTTTGGTAAACACAAATGTTGTCTTGACACACGTGTACTACTTGTGTATTTCTCCCCAATTTTTTAAGTATCAGAACATGTTTTCAAATTTTTTCTTTCGTGGTTTTTCTTTTTTTAAAAAAAATTCGATACAAGATTTAGATAAGGTTGCTGTCGGATTTTTGAGCTGACAAATGGGTTCCCTCGCTTGTTGGGAAAGTAGTTTCCCTAATAATGACATACAATTTCACTCTATTTGGGCCCCACTTGATATATATTTTTTTATATAGAAATGAATTTTATAATTTATTTTCAATATGATATTTTAATGTCCAATCCCTTTAACTTCTCTCCCAAGTTTAGGTCAGGTCCAGTGTTACATTCAAAGTGTGGATGGTGGTCTAGCTATATTTATTTATTTATTTACTCATTTATTGCTTTGATGTAGTATGGGATCATTTAATGCTCCATAATTGAAATAACTTAAATGCTCACACGTGATTTTGAACGGTTTGGTGTAGAAAGTCAGTCGCTTTATTTGTTAACCTTATAAGCCGAGTATGAACTGAAATTTCTTGACACGGTAGTAGTGTAGATCAAGCTCTAGTCAGGGTTCACAGAGGCCCTCCCTCTATAATGGAAACTTTAGCTTTTTTGGGTTTTGATAGTCAAACTTGTTTCTTTCATTGCTGGTGAACTTCTCATTCTCCTGGATTCGTTTTTCTCAACTGCGTGATACGAATGGGATGATGTTTCTTTTGTTATGCTATTTCACCTATAATCTTGCTTTGCTTCATTTACAACCTTTGGTCGTTCAACCACTTTTCAACATCCGCTTATCACCTTTCACACCTGGGTTCCATTGGTGGGCTCTTCGAGTTCACACCAGTAGGGATTACAGCTTGAAAAAATATGCTCCCAGCAGGAAAACTTGGAAATAAGTTGGATCTTTGCAGGCTTGCACTAGTCTTTGGACTTCTAAAGCACTGATCAATGGTTAACTAGGGCCGTACATGTTCTGAAATGGAATTTATCAACATCCTTTTAGTCTCTTCTTGGTTTATAATTTCACATCTTCCAGTGATAGAAAACATGAAGATAAATTTTTGGCAATTGGTGGGAGTAGGGACACCCTGCAGAAATGCAACCTTAACCTGAACCATTGTAGTTTTATGTTAGTTGAAAGATGTGATGATGATGTCCTCAAGCTGAAGACCAGTGCCCACAAATGATTTGATTATTAATTTAAAAGCATCTTTTGTAATTAGGGGAAAGAGCACCTTTGTCTTTTCCATCGTAGATGGTGCTTTCTCCTGATGCAAACTGTTCTGGTTTAGTGGATACCAGCATGATGTGTGATATTTCTTGAGGTGTTTTGCTCTCCTTTAACATTTCATCATACATTGTATTTAAATATTGCCCCAATCCATGACTGGGTTTAGGGTCTTGTCCTTATTCCTTAAAGTGGTGTGTAAAATGCCATAGGACAAGTTAGTCCATACAGAAAAGGAAAGATGTTAGTTGGTTCTCTGGCTATTTAAATATCCTGTAATTGTTAAGGACAGCCTACATCTTTATCCCTTCATGGATCTTTTACCATTCCTTATCTCTACTGCAATCAATGCTAATAAGATATTTGAAATCCTAGTATCGTATTATGGATGTAAATTGTAACCTACAAAGTGTGCTTTGATAAGTTCTAAATAAGCATACATGGTCCCGCCATAATGCCGCTTAAAGGTCTCTTCAACTTATCTAGTAATATGGTTTGCTGGATTTATAGTTTTGAATAGAAAAACTGAATAAGTAGATGAATGGAGTATTGATGATGCTTTCTTTTTTACCCCTTCTGCCCTTGGATGATCGCTATCCTTTAATCATTGTGTAGAAATTCTTAAGAAGTATCATTAAGTGTTCTGCATCGACCCATAACTTGTTGAAAATAAAAGTTTGAATCTTCTTCTATACTCTTTCTAATTTCTGATGCAAACTTAAATACTGAGTTTGCAGCTTCAAGGAACTCCAGGATGGTCAGTGAACTATCAAGGACACGGCTTCAGGATGGATATGTCTCGTATCCATGGGAGAGAAGGATGCAGGAGGTGCTATCAGTTCCAAACTCAAGCTCTTTTCTTTCTATTCTCCTCCTTCCAAAAGCTTCAGATCGAGTGGCTTCTCGATACAATGACTTGGAGGATACTCTTGCTCGAGCAAATGCTTGGCTTAATGCATCGCAGGCCTCTGGGGTCCCCATTGTTTTCATGAATATCCAGACGGAATCTCTGCTTACTAAGGTACAGTCCTTAGCCTCAAAAGCTTTACAATACAAGCTGAAGTGAGTCAATATCTTCAATGGGAACATCACAATGTTGTTTCACCACTAAATTGCATGCCAATTTAGTATTTACAGTGTTCTAAAGGACATGTTACAGATTATTAAAAAACAAAAAAAGCAACATGATGCATTAATAGCTATATGGAGCTCTTCCTCTGTACCCAATAGCCGATGGTTGAACTGAGCAAAAGAGACCTGATGCCATTTGCAATTGCAGTGTCTTTTTCTGTAGTACAAGTACTAGGTGAAAGAGAGGATCATACATGGCATTACGGGACAGAGTAGCTATTCTCAGTGAACCAAATGTCCACAGCATAGATTGTGCATATTCAATATGTATACATAATATTCCCTGCGTTACGCTGTTTGGTCCCCTTCTTATTCTATTTCTAGAAAATAGTTATTCCATTCTCCCTATAATACATGACAGTATTTACTATGTTAATGCATAGAACAATGTGTAAAGAAGAATTCCTGGTAATTTAGTATTCTTCCTGAATTTATGTATCATCCTTGCATCTATAAGCAATTCAATTAACTCCATAAAATACAAGAAAGTAACAATATATTCCTAATTAAGTAGTTTAATCCCTCAATTGGATTCTTTGCATTCTTCATCATCATACCTTCTTATCATGCAAAAATTGTGAAAGATTGCCATTGGTATAATTACGAAACATGAAGGTTGCCAAATATGCTATAGTGCCTTGTAAACTAGATGTTAAATGGATGGTATATAACTTTTAACACTGTAGAGAGGCTTCATTCAGGTGCTGTTCCATGGACATTAGTGGCCAAACACATATTTAACTCTTGAGATATGTCACAAATGATAAATATCATATACGTCTTCTATCTAGGAGTAACATTCTCTCAGGTGGACCATTTAGCGAAGATTGTACATGTTTATGTGAATATTGAAACTGAATTTTTTTTCTTTGATTTTTGGAGCAGATCTCAGGAGAGACAGCCTCATCTACTGTAAATGCTGGGTCATTATCTGATTTATCAAACCTAGCTAATGCAAGCCTGTATGGTTTTGAGGACTACCATGGGGTTGACATTGGAGTTGTTCGAGCAGTTCGTCTATGGTACGCTCCGCTTGCAGAAGAAATTCCAATTGAGATCAAACTAAAAGAAGATGATACAAAGCTTGGGTTTGCCATTAGCCGCACAGAAGAGGTCTACTATCTGAATCTCCATGACTCTATTCTAGGGTGAAACTAGGATTTCATTTGAAGGGGCTTCAAATAAATTACAAATATATTTTTCATATATAACATCTTAATACTAATTTATAACTTTAAAAATTATAAAAAACAGGATAAGCAAAAAGTTTTTGATCAATAGTTTAGCAAAATAGAAAGAAGAAAGAAAGACATTTTTCGTTGATCTTGATCCAAATGAAAACATGATAACTGTTCATAATTTTTAAGTTTGGTACATTTTCGTCCTTATTCCTTATCATACTATTCGCTGAGCTTAAATTTGCTGAAAAGATGAATTTCACATTATTAATGCAGGGATATGATAAGAAGTAATAGGAACTCATAGTTTTACTAAATAATTAAAATACTTGGAAAGGAAAACTAGTAAAATCTTAGCTATAATCACAAACTGGCATATGCCCTTACTTACGAAGGCACATAAAGTATTATACTATCAGGAGCTAGATTTATGAAAATAAAAACTAAGAGTTATAATGGAAATAGCCTTGAAGAGATTATACTAGGGGAGTTCGGCATATGCTGTATCCTATAGTTAAAGGATAATATGAAGAAGTTTATACATTATTTGCTTATTGTTTTGTGTGTAATAACAGGGATTCATCTATATTTCTTCCGTTATGGATGGTGATGAAAATGTGCCTTCGACGAGATCAGGACTCAGCAATCTTTACAAAGAATCAGTGAGTGCATCTAGGCTCCTGGTTGTCTCAAGATTGTCAAACCAGAAGGTTCTTCCATGGATGGTTTCTTCAACAGGAGCTGTTCGATGCTTCGATACCGTTTCCCTAAGCCAGAAGCTCTCACTACACCGGCATGCGAACGTGCCAATTCTTATGCATGTCTTTTTGTGGGATCAGTCATTGGTTTCCCGAGGTTTTGGCAGTGCCAGGCTTCGGATTCCTTCTCCATCAGTGTTACCATTGCCACCTGAAGTTAGATTAGCACACCAACCTAATGAAAATCAAATACTGCCTCTGCCACCTGAAGAACCAAATGAGAGCATAGTCACAGGCGAGCAGCCAGAGGTGAGACTACAGCGAGATACAGCTGGGGAGGTGTCGTTTAGATTTCATGATTTTTCACTTCCTAACAATTGGGTGTGATTTTTGTACCTCGTATGATGATTCTCTGCTTCATTGTGTATATATAAAAATTTTACAAGTAGGCGAGTCCTTTGAACAGAAGCCAGTTTCAATCAGGTAGCTTGAGCAAGAAAATCCAGAATAAAGTTATAGACAGAGTTAACACAGGATAGTCAGATATGGATACATGGTTTTTGGGTGTACTCTTTCTTTGGGGGGGGTGCATATGGGATACAGGAACTTTGTGGCATTCACATTTTTGTATGTTTGTTGGCATTTCCTTATTTGTTTTTATACCAAGCATTTGGGGCGTAAATGAGCTACTCTAGCTTGGGTGGGGCCAGTTTGAGTGGCTTATAAGTTAGGTTATTAATTTTTAATGAAAATATAATTATTATTATTTCAATAAATAAGGTTTAAAGACTAATTAAATAATCCCATTATCAAAAACCTTTTTTGTATATAATTAAATTAAAAAGAATTAATAGCCTCCTGCTTGCTTGTCGTGTTTTTGGTCTTGTTCCTCCTATTTCTGCTAAAAATGAGATTCCATCTCTTCATTAAAAACATAAAAAGAAATTCAAGTCTCATGCTTTTTCCACCATAATATTTGTATTTATAAAAATACTTCTATTATTCTTTATATATATATTAGCTCTAAAATTTTTAAACTCCACGGGTAAATCATATATGTCAGCCAGTTAGCTTGCGCCTTGGGCAATGCAAAAGATGGTTTTGCCTACTTAAATATTTGTAAACATACCAAAATTAATATTCTATGCACACTTATATTTAATTTTCAAATATTATAAAATAATCTAAAATTCAAACGGAAACTATCATTAAAAATCCAAACTTTTTAAAAACACATATATGGTAAGTAGTACTATAATTATAATATATATATATATATATATATCTCTTTTAATCTTGCCAAAGTTATTCATTCGTTCTAACCTTTTAATTTTGTTACCAAACTCTTTCTTTTATTCAAAGTCATTCTTACTAATTAAACTTAGTAGTTACATTTGAAGTAAGTTCTAGGTACTTGAAGTATGCCATTAATTGTAGCACAATTTAAATGTCTAAGTATGACTTAACAACTTCTTTAGCCTTTTTTTTCCTTATTGCTTAGATTCAAGTTTCTTTAAGGATGTCTCATATCAATCATAGGTCAAGAAAAAATTATTGAAACATAAATAAAAGTCTTATACTTTTTTTTTTATAGCAAGTATTAGAACAATTTAACTACATTAGTTTAGGCCATGCAATACTCAAAGTATCAGCTAATAACAAGGAAACTAAACCAATAGGAGGGGATTCAAATACATGTAACCTCAAAGATAAATTGTCATTATGGGTGGCCATCTAGTTGGCACATTGATTTGCTTCACGATGAACGTGAGACAGTAGGCATTCTCAATTCCTTTGAAGCAGTATCCAATCCGGTTATATAGGGTTAAAATACCCTATAATCGTGTTCGAGTAGTAATTTTACTTCCCGTATCGGGTTTAGGTAGGGTTCATATATCACCCCTTGGGTACCCGATACCCGAACTCGATTATATATTTTTTTTTACTTTTATGTTATTAAAGACAAACCCATATTATTAATGAAATTAATTCATAAAACTATGATTATTAATTAAATTGTAATATCTTTTAATACATATATTTTATATATTATGTTAATTTATAAAGAATATAATTACTGTTGTATATATACTTTTAGTATATATACTTTAAATATAAACATGTTTACTTTCTATTTTGTGTTAACGTTATAGAAATTATAACTTCTAAAATTATTGCTTATAATATATACTTTTGTGTGTATAAACTTATAAAATATATACCTATAACGAAATTGTAAGATTAGAATAATTTTTTAATATAATTATTTTTTTTAATTTCATGGACAAACCCATATAGTTAATTAAACTTGTAATGTTTAAGTTGTTGTTTGAATATTTGTTTTTAATTATTTAAGTTGATATTTGAGATATTTGTTTTTGATTATTTAAATTTAAATTTTATTATTTATGTGCTTTTATAAATTTAATTATTGGTGAATTATATGAAATATGGATGAAAATATTATTACATATAGATACGAGTACGGATTCGGGTTCAAGTAATTGGGTATCCATGAAGAGTATTTTAATAATTTTTTAACATAATCGGGTTTTTAAACAAGTTCAGATAATTATCGAGTAGTGAGTATGTATTAAGGTTTGGGTTAGGGTAATAAATTTAAAAAATATTCAGGTAATTATAATGTTCAGGTACTCCATTTTCTAATCGGGTTCGAGTACCTCAAAATTAGTGAGTACCCTACCCGTTGACATCCCTAAATGCATTACTCTACTTGTACAATTTTTAGAGAGCTATCAAGGAGTCCGTCTCCACTTATACCTTTTTGAAGCCTCTTTCCCAACAAAGTTTTAACCTTTGGTAGAGTGCCCATAACTCGGTTGTCAATGAAAATAAGACTCCAACTTTATATGTGAAGCCAACAATCCAGTTGCCTTTATCATCACAGATTATACCTCCACCAGTTACTTCCCCAGGTTGGCCCTTCGCACTGCCATCTACATTAAGTTTAACATATGATGGCCATGGCTTTTCCCATGCAATCAGCACCTTGAGCTTAACTCTTCGTTGTTCACGGCTATATTGTCCCATGCCTCCTTAGCTTTTGTTTAGATTTGCTTCCATGCATTACTTGGCCAGATAAAAGACTTAACATAAATAACCAAGTTATGCCAAAACCATACAAACCATATAGTATGCACAAAAATCAATCTCCATGTAACATTCTCAAAGGATACATCATTTGATATGTTCCACAACATCCAATCCTTCAAGCTCAAATCAAAGAATTCACTATTAATAAGTTCAGGTCTAATCTGAATCCATAAACACTTTGATGAGATACAGTCCCGCAAAGCATGTATGATTGTCTCCTCAGCAACTCCACAATTTGGACATGAAATAGCTATGCTTGTGATCCTTCTATTTTAACCAGGAGAATGTAGGGAGAGAATTGTGCATAACACACTAGAGAAACATGCAAACCTTCATGGAGCTTTTAAATTTCTAGATTTTCTTCCAATAATTTTCAATAATTGTATTAGTCCTCATTTGAATCTAGTATGCTGTCTTAACTGAAAATTCACCATCATTTGTCATAAGCCAAACTTCAATATCACTATCATCACTCAAAGGATCTATAAATGTAACGGCTATCATATGAACAATATGAATAGGTAAGACCTGTTCAAGGTGATGAAGATTCCAATTTCTTTCTTCATCATAAAAACTTGCAATATGTAAATCGGCTTCTATGTCAAAAAGCTTTATAGTGGAAAAGTTTATCAAAGGTCCACATCTTAGTCATACACCTATCCAAAACTTGGTTAAGTGACCATTACTGATGTTCATCCCAATACCTTTCTCTAACATTGATCGTGCCTTTAAAATGTTCCTCCATATACATGAGTCTGTAGGCTTGGCTTACACTATCATAAAGTCTCTTACTCATAAATATTTCATCTTTAAAATTTCCACCCAGAAACATTCTTTATCTTGCCAAATGTTCCACCCAAGTTTAACAAGTAGAGCCAAATTAAACTTCCTAAAGTCTCTAATCTACAATCCACCATCCTCTTTTGATAGATAGATTTTTTCCCAGCTTATAGCATGAATATTCTTTTTTCCTTCCAAGTGTCCCCAGATGAAATTTCTGTTGAGACAATCAATTTCTTGAATAATGTTTCTAGGAATCAAAATGGTTTGCATTAAATAAGATGCCATAGAGTTAGCAATATAGATTATACCAATGCAACCCAACCCGTTAGTGATAAATTTTTATTACTCATTTTGGACAATTTTTGCTTCACTTTGTTCACCAAATCCAAGTAAGTTAATCTAAAGACTTTGTCATGAATCATAGGTGCCCCAAAATATTTACCGAAATCTTTTATGAGAGGAATTTTGGCTACCTTGCTTAATAGTTTAGCTTTTCTGATGCGGACATTAGAGGAAATTAGTATCTTGGATTTCTCCAAGCTTTCCTTTTGTCCCGAAGCTTCACAAATCTATCAAGTATATTCATTATAATCTTGACTTGATTTTCTATAGCTACACCAAATAGCATCAAATCGTCAGCAAAGCATACGTGAGAAAGACTAGGGCCATGCCTTGTAAAATTGAGTGGTTTCCATTACCCTTGTTGCACAGAATATTCTATTAAATGTGAGAGTTTCTCTAAACACATTACAAATAAGTAAGGAAAAAGGGGATCCCCTTGCTTGATTCCTTAAGATGGAGAGAAATTTTTTGTATGACTACCATTCCAAATAATAGAAAAGGTTGTAGTCTTTACGAAGTGCATAATTATATTTATCCAAGAAGATGGTATCCCAATTTCCTCTAGCACCTTTTACAGAAAATGCCACTTCAAACGATCATAAGCCTTCTCTAAATCTATATTTATAGCTAAGGCCCTTTGCTTTCCCTTCATCATTCTCATAGTATGTAAAGCTTCTTGGACAATTATAATATTATCCATCATCCATCTCCCTGGTATAAAACTGGTTTGTGTCTTGGCAATAATTTTGGTCAGCAATGATTGTAATCCATCAATAAGCACTTTACTTATAATTTTAAGTGGTACTGTACATAGACTTATTGGATGAAATTGTGTAATTTTCTTAAGTAAATTAATTTTTAGGATAAACGTGATTAAAGTATGATTTAAATTTGGGGAAAAGTACCTTTATTATATGCCTCATGGACAAACTTTACAAGATCCAGACCAATGCTCTCCCAATTTCTTTGATAGAAGCTAGCTAGAAACCATCATAGCTCAAACTCTTATGTGGATTCATATCAAAGATAGCCTTTTTAACATCTAAAGTAGAAAAAGGCTTTGAAACATCAAACTCATCTAGCCTCTGCCATGAACTCTTCAACAAGGAAAACTTTACTCCATCGTCTGCATATAGTCTCTTATAAAATTGTAGGATAAGATTCTCTAGCTCAACTTGGTCATAACACCATGTGTCATCCTCGCGCTTAAGTGTTACAATCTTCCTTCTGTATTGCTTTCCATTACCTATCGCATGATAAAATTGAGAATTAGCATCACTATATTTCAGCCAGTCAATTTTGGCCTTTTGCTACCACATAAGCTCTTCTTGATAAATAATTAAATTATACTCTTCAACTAAAGCAACTTCCAAGTTTTTAAGATAATCATTTGGCTTTTTGTCAAGGTGCCATTGAACACCTTGAAGTCTTACCAGTAAATTTTTTTTTCCTATTGGATAAATCACCCAAGGACTCATATTTTCATATGTCCAATGCATCTGTTAATTTCTTCAAGGTTAAAGTAAGATTACTATCTTTGAAATTCCAAGTTTCTCTCACAACTTTATCAAATCCTAAATAAGACAGCCAAGCCTCTTTAAATTTGAATCTTTTGTTCTACTATTTGTATGATGAATTACTTTGGCACTGCACTAAAATAGGATGATGATCAGAGTGAGCTCGATGGAGGTTTAATACTTGAGTATATGAAAATAAATTACAATAGTCCTCGTTAGCCACTGCTCTATCCAATTTTTCTCTAGTGTACGCCAAGACATCTCTTTTTTTGCTTCGTGTCTATTTTAGTCTAGATGCACCTAAATTGCAAAAGCTACAATAATTTAAGCAGTTAATCATCTAGTTACATTAAGAAAAATTCACGTTATGCCTCCCTATCTTTTCATCAGCTGAAATAACTTGGTTGAAATCTCCCATTATCAACCAAGGCAAATAATGTAGTTTGCTAGCTACGCATAGAGACTGCCAGAGCCTTTTCTTCTCTCCTACCTTAGGACTTCCATAAACTGCTGTTAAAAGCCATTTACCTTTTGATGTTGTAACTATAGCATGGATTAATTGTGATGAGTATGCCAATATTTCAACCTTTAATGAGGCTTCATCCCACAACAACCATATACCCCAAAAAAAACCATTTGCCTTTACTCTAAAAAAATATGTAGAAATCTAATTATACGACATATCTTATTTGCTTTATCATCAAAAATTCTTGGCTTTAAGATGATTACCAATTCTAATTTGTGGATTTTTATCACATTCTTTACATTCTTAACACTTCTACAAGAGGCTGTTCCTTTCACATTCCAACTCAAGATATTAGTCATAAATAAATAAGTAAAGAAGAAGAACTAGTAATAATACTATCAAAACATCAATAAGAACTAATCTTGCATAAGAACATGTTTTTCTTCTTCCAACTCCATAGCTGTTGATGAGGAACAGCCAAATGTCTCATCTATAGGATCATTTTTGGTTTGGTTAGTTTCTTTTTCACGAGTAGTACCATTTACTCCCACCCATAAGTTGTTAGCAGTAGCTTCAAAGGGTAAGGTATTAGTAAGTGCAAGATTTGGCCTGGCCATTTGAAGGCTTCCATCTGGTGACTTATTTGTACCTGCTTCTTTATTCATTAATTCATGAGACAAAGTAACGACATCTAGAGGTCCAATATTGTTCTGGATCTTGGCAGCATTATTCAGTATCGAATTTTTCTCTGAAAAGGCTATTTTAATGGCAATAAGGTTGATCTCTATTTGAAATGTTGGTTGATTGTTGCAAAGATCTCTTCAATTCTTTTTATCAATCAAGCTAGTTTTAGTTTTATGAGATTTGGCTACCATTGGCACATGGAGTGTTTGTTCTAACAATTCAAGGATCACCTCCTGTTCATCATGATCATCCTCAACTACATTAGCAAGTAGAATCTCGAGCTTGACTTTGGGTTACTTGTAGTAATCTCTTCATTGCTAGTTTGCTTCCCTCTAACCTTTGCTCATTCCTCCATTCTGTTAACAACATTCTTTCTATAGCTCTTTTTGGCTATCATCCATGGACCAAATCTAGAGGTATTAACATCCTTCACAAGGTTCTTACTTGATTCATCCATCTTTAAAGCTTGTTCTTCAGACAAACCTTCATTCATTCTTTGTTGCACAAGACAAATTTCTGTAATATGACCAAACTTGCCACAATGAAGACAAAGCATTTTGAGTTCTTCATACTCAATTCTCTACCATTGCCCACTAATGTAGACCTTGGACGCTAATGGCTTAGTAAGATCCAATTGCATACACATTCTGACAAATTTGCCTCTAGTGGCATAAGAAGTTGTCTTGTCTATCCTTAAGGTTTGTCCCAACTTATTTCTAATTCTTGATAAAATTTCTCTGTCATAGTACCTAATTGGAAATAGAAGCTTCCTTCGTACGAAAGCCTGAAGATTATTTTTTAATGGTTAAATAGTGATCCCTAATGATCCACAGACCTTTAGAAAGAACATAGTTATAGTCTACTCTACTATTGAATCTAAAACAATGGTACCCATTATCAAAGTCCTTTACCTGAAAATCACCAATCAAAGACCATAACTGCTTGACCCTATTACAAAGATAGGTATAGCTAATGCCCCTCCCAAGTAGCTTAACAATAAGAGTATTTCTCCATGGTCCCTGAATTCTTTTTTTCTCTTCTCTATTCAATTGTATGTAAAGGCCTTTGATCACGACTTCATTGGTTTCTTCATTCGAATCAAAATCATCAATTAGATCTCCTTCTTTTTCCGATTCCTTATCAGGCTGTAAGGTTTCTTGGTCTTTCTGCATAAGAATTTTGCAATAAAACGATCTGGCAGTGTTTCCTGCATCTAGAGCCTGATCAGCATCATGGGAAATATTTTGTTGAGTTGAATCTGCATTTGAATCCAAGTGAAACCTTCCTCTTTCTGATCCTACTTTTATTGCATTTAGTTCTTTATTTTTTCTTACTAGCATTGGTGGATCCTTAGTTGGATCTGCCTCCATGAGGCATGATGTGCAAGATTTTCCAATATGGTGTAAGATAGTGACAATCTCTTAATGTGCGCCTATAGAGAAAACCTAAGTCATTAGTATTTTTAATCTTATACTTTTTTAAATCTATTGTATTTTGAATTAGATAAAATAAATTACTGATTTCAAGTTAATAGATAACTAAATGACACCTAATATGAGTGGAAATGCTCTTTTGCAGTGTAAATTATATCTTAAATTTCAAATCATTTATAAGAGAAAGATAAGAAATACAATTGAAATTTTAATATTTACACTCAAATATATTTTTAAATAGTTTTAAATTTATATTCTATATTAACTAAAAGATTTGATCTTTTATTATATTTTGAATATAATGACTTGCATAATTTTAGGCGTTTTTCTATACAATGATTTGATGTTTTATTTGAATTTGGTAAATTACAAAATTATAGGGATTTTCCTACGTGACTAATAGAAACTACCAACATAGTCATTGCATTGCCATTTAAAGGTTTCACCCGATTCTTATGTCGAAATCAAGAACCGGATATATAAGCTTCAAGATCACAAGTTTTGTCGTTACCAAAGAATTTAGTTCGAAAATTAGGAATTGAGTAAAAAAATGAACCAACGCTTCCAATCTTATTGTGATTAGATCAGCCTTTACTATTTACTATGAATCACCTGGATTTTGGATCAGAGTCAAAAAGCACACCCCACATTTACTTAGTATCTCATGCAATTATAAATAGATAATATCTCAAGCTATGATGCATGCATCTAAAGAGGTATATAGTAAAACTTTTATAAATTAATACCTTAAGGACCATAAAAATTTATTAATTAATTGAGATAATATTTAATCGATAAATTAATAATTTATTAACTTATATATTAATTAATAAAAAAAATTATCAAGGTTTCTTTGTTTTTCTTTTCAAAATATTGAACTTTATACATGTGTTGTGTGTTGTGATTATATGAATATTACCTAATTATCGAATTATGAATTATCATTATTTGTAACAAGCAAATGATTGAAAACGTTATGGGAAATGACAAAAAAGATGAAGTTGAAAATGATAGTTTGTATTGGAGCCTGTCTAACTCAAAGATACACTTAAAACAATAATCACATTGCATAATTTTCTCTTACAATATAAGAACACTATACCAGAGTTTCTTAATGTATTAAAACAAATTTAAAGATGAGGTCTAAGGAGATATCAATTTCAAGAAGAAACAAGTAATATTGGAGTTATATTTTATAAAGATCTCCTAATTGAATTATATATATATATATATAATTTTGATATATAAAGAGATTATTAATTTATTTATCAGGTGAGACTTATGTGTTTTTTTTAAATGTGTTATCTTCTAAATTTAGCAAATTATTAATTTACCATGTTAGCCTAAAGTCGTGATCGATGAAAAATATTATTTAATTGAGATTATTAATTTATCAAGTATTGATTTATAGAAGGTTTACTAAAGATAACAACCTTAGGTGATTTATCGACTATTAAATGATAAATGCAATTATCTAACTACTTAACGTAAAACATGGCAAGACGTAAAGGAAATTAACCATTCAACATAAATAACATTTAAAGCTTACTATCATACATATTCTGCATCACCTGTAAAATTATAAAAATAGCCCTTATACTACATGACATGTCAAATGATGAAAATTAAATATTTTAAATTAAAAATCATAAATTATAATTAAAGTTATTTTTATTATTTTATCACTTATTTTTTGGTTATTCGAAAACTCTTTTTGCCAACCAAATATAGAAATAATGTCAGAATAAAAATTATATTTTATAAATCAAATTATATAATAGTTATTTGGGTAAAATATCCTTACCCTCTTAAATTTTGATTGAAATTATACAGAAGTCTATTAGTTTTCGAAATAGACACTCGGTAATAAAAAAATATTTTTCGATGGACATGTAGGTTTAGTCATTAGTCAACCATTTGTATTTTTGTCAACTTGTTGACTTGGCAAGAGTAAAAAGATAAATTTATCCTTCATTAATTTTTATAATTACTATTATATTTTTTATTAATTAAAAAAAAGCTCACCATGTGGGATCACCGGAGCTCCCATGGGGAGCCCCGATCAGGCTCCTCAAAGGGAGCATTGGTGCTCCCTTCCCTCCCCTTTCTTGGTGAGTTGGAGAGCACCAATCGTTTCTCTTTTTTTTTTTTAAATATAATAATAATTTTTTAAATTAATGAAAAAAAGCATTTTAGTTTTTTCATAACTTTTATTAATGGTGTTTGTATTCTTTTGACGAAGTGTTCATTTTGAAAAATAATGAATTTTCATGGAATTTCGATCAAAACTTAAGGAGGTAAGGATATTTTACTTTAGTTATTTTTATCTTATTCTATTCCTATAAAATAACTAACTTTTAAACTTTTCATTTAATTCATAAGTGCTTTATTTATCGAAAATTTTTTTTTGAATATGTTTTTACTTATTCTATTCATAAACTTGTTACTTTTAACAATACTCTTTATAACATATTGAGTTTGGCTTCTCCAAAATTCATTTCGATTTTTTTTTAATTTTAACATTGTTTGTTTGGATTTTTTTATATAAATATAGTTCCAATTTCCATAAGTTATAACTTCGAAAAAGAGGGATAAAATTTTAAATGTTTTTTGTGGTAGGAAAAACAAGTACTAATCATTCAATCAATAAGATTATATTTTCTTACATTAGTATTTCTATGGTGAATGTTATTTGAATAGTCGAGAAAATATTTAAGTAAATTTATTTATTTTAAAATATATAAATAATAAAATAATATTGAATTGTTTTTTTCAAACTTAAATTCTAGTTAAAAGATATTTTAACTCAATGTATATTGATTGGCGGCTTAACTTTCAATTATAGTTGGTTCACTGGTTATCCTAATTTGGACTTCGGTAGTGTTTGGCATAATGGAATTAGAAGCACATTTCCTACAATTTACTTAATTAAATTAAATTACATTATAGTATTTGTTTTGCAATAAATTACTGTAATGTAAGATTGCAATACAATTATATTATAGTCAATGGATGTAATGTTATTACAATTAGATATAATATGATTGCAGTCCAAAATAATGCAATTAGATTGCATTGCACTCTTCAATGTTATTAAAGATATTTTTACCTTTTAACTTTATTACTTTGTTAAATACATTTTGCAATGTTATAATTTGTTTTTTATATATATGTTGAGAGATGACTCTTTGTTACTCTCATTAGCCATTTTCTATTGAATGGTGGATGGTGATTGTCAATAAAATTTATATTGTCATTTAAAAAAAATTAAAATAAAATATATAATACAATAAATTATATTAAAAATGAAAATAAAATATATAAAATTATAATATAAATGAAAATAAAATATATGATATTAAATATATATTTAAGAGATGATATTATCTAAAAATTAATAATAAAAAATACAAGTATATTAAACTTGTATTTTAATAAATAAGGGTAATTTTGAAAATTGACATTATATTCCAACAAATTATTTGTAAATCAAATACTGCAATACTATATTTCCTACGTTTTAATCATTACTTTGTTTATATACCAAACATTACAATGTTATCTCGCTTATAATTGCATTAGTTATAATCATATTACGGTAGCATTTAAAATGAAAGAAGTGAAAGCACATTCCATGCAATATATCCAATTAAATTATATTGCAGTATTTGTTTTGCAACAAATCACTATAATGTAAAATTGAAATGTAATCACCTTACAGCCAATGAATGTAATGTAATTGCAATCCCAAATCAATACAATCATATTATATTGTACTTTACAATGTTATTAAAGACATTTTTATTCTTCAACTTTGTCACTTTGTTGAAAATATTTTATAATATTATAATTTATTTTTTATATAGATTTTGAGAATTTTTTATTATTTTTAGTAGCCATGGTTACTATCGATAAAATTTATATTATCTTTTAGAGAAAAAAATTAAAATAAAATATATAATATAAAAAATTATATTAAGAAATGAAAATAAAATATATAAAATTATAATAAAAATAAAAATAAAAATAAAATACATGACATTAAAAATATATTTGAAAGATAATATTATATAAAAATTAATAATAAAAAATACAAGTATATTAAACTTGCATTTGAATAAATAGAGGTAATTTTAGAAATTAACTTTATATTTTTAGTAAAATACTTGTAAATCAAATGCTGTAATGTTTTCTTCTTTACATTTTAATCATTATTTTATTTATCTATCAAATACTGTAATGTTATATTTATTACAATCATATTGTTTGCAATTACATTATTTGCAATTATAGTACTTGTAATTATATTGCATTATAAAATATCAAACACCAATTACTTGTAATCACATTATATTGTAAAGTACAAATACTAACTTTGGGTCATATATTGCACATTGTATCAAAATTTTGGGGTTTTATAGTATGCTTACTACTATTGAATAAAATACTCCATAAACCATGCTGAATGAACAAGAAAACAGAAATTACTGTCACGGATCATGATCCGTGTGACTTCCTTCTTCAGAGTATTAGCCGTAGATTTGTTATCAATCTACAGCACACGTCTTTTTATTCTCAAATCTATGCACGTCCAAGGGGCGCTTTGATATTCATATCTTATTGGTTCATTTCCACCAGCACACGGATCGCCGACTCCGACAAGAATTGACAACCGTCGATGAATAATATGATATAATCCGACCGTCCAGATTAGTCACTAAAAAATTTCGAAGTTGCCGCGCGCTCTCTCTCAACTTCCTCAATATATGCACCCAAATTCACTTCCCCTCGTCGCCGCTCATTACTGGAATCATCAGTTTCCCTCAACTTTCTCGGTAGACAAACACAGTTTCGATAATCTTTTTCACCTTTCCAGCCAGATAACGATGGCACGCACAAAGCAGACAGCGAGGAAATCAACGGGAGGCAAGGCGCCACGTAAGCAGCTGGCAACCAAAGCCGCCAGGAAATCAGCTCCAGCCACCGGAGGAGTGAAGAAGCCTCACCGTTTCAGGCCTGGAACAGTGGCGTTGAGAGAGATCAGGAAGTACCAGAAGAGCACGGAGCTATTGATTCGGAAGCTTCCATTCCAAAGGCTGGTGAGGGAAATCGCTCAAGATTTCAAGACGGATCTAAGGTTCCAAAGCAGCGCTGTTGCCGCTCTCCAAGAAGCTGCTGAAGCCTATCTGGTGGGGCTCTTTGAGGACACCAATCTCTGCGCTATTCATGCTAAGAGGGTTACAATCATGCCTAAGGATATCCAGCTGGCTAGGAGGATCAGGGGAGAGAGAGCCTAATAATGTAGTAGTAAAAAGCTGTTTCTCTTCTTTCTGGTCTCGTTGAAAGATCTGTTTCTAGAACATCTTTGTTTACGTTTCTTTAAATGTAGATCTCTTGTTTTAGGGTTTTTGTTCTTGAATTGTTGAAATGCAAGGTTGTGAAATCTAATCAGAGTACTTGGATTAGTTTAAATTTTCGATGGCCTTCGTCTTACTCCCTTACAATATTTGGGTTCCAGTTCATCTGTTCATATTTTCGGTGGCATGTTGTGTTTATTGGCTTTTGAGTTGGACCAAATTTGCAGTGGAAAACGCTAAAAAGGACTTCATTTCGTTAACATTAGCAGGGTTTCGAATTTCAATAGATTGATCGATTTTGATCGTGATTCCTGGAGAATTTTGGTCAAATTTTGGTTTGATTATTGTAATCTTTTATTGGGATTAGATGATAAAATTTTTAGTTGAAGAAGAGAAAAATCAGTTCTGAGATACAACGATAAGTTCGGCTGGGTAACGTGGATTCAAAGTTTCTTTTAGTA
The DNA here is from genome assembly GCF_053813885.1 of Theobroma cacao. Lineage (NCBI taxonomy): Eukaryota > Viridiplantae > Streptophyta > Magnoliopsida > Malvales > Malvaceae > Theobroma > Theobroma cacao. The sequence goes on along the minus strand of NC_142647.1, from coordinate 39,875,935 downwards.
CCTGGGGCTTGTTTAATTCGTCCAGAGGCCCAACCCTCTACCTCCAACCTGACCCGAATCCAGCCCACCCAACTTTGCGCGGTAAGCAAAAATGCGAAGTATGGCACAAAATCCCCAAGGCGGGAAAAGGGAAAATGCAACAAAATAATAAAGTGCAAATCTCCACAAAAAAGAAATTGGATCGATTAGCTGTCTCTGTTGTGTTTGTTCTAATGGACAAATTCTTGGTTCCTTCCAAACCCTCAACTGAAAGCCCTAAACCCAAGCCAAGGTATCTCTTTGTTTCTTTCAATCTCTACTTCTCTGAAATTTGGGGTTGAATGATTGATGCAATTCAAAATGTTCTTTTGAATCCAAAGATGTCGTCCATGGCAAAGAAGCATACTCGAATTGAACGGAAAGTTCGATCCTAAGTACCGCCACGACCTCTCTGGCCTCCTCATGCATTCTTATTCCGAGGTCTTTCAAATTTTCTTCTGCCTTTTTCTTTTTTTTAATTTTACTTTCATTGTTATTATTTTTTAAGGTTGATTTTGTTCAATTACTGATTTTTGCTTTGTGATAGCTTAGATTGGGGCATTTCCGCATTTTTATCACATTGATGGAAAGCCGTGTCAAACCCATGTATGCATCAAATTCTTTAGGGACATTTACAAATTTTTTTTTTGAAAACTGTTTCCCAGCTTTCCTTACTCTATTTAATCTGTTGCATAAACTTAGACATCTGTTTTGTAGATTAATCGGATAAACAATGCTGTGAATTCAGGTGGCCAACTTCCATTCAGAATGTTAGTGGTTCTTATCTCTCTTTTTTCTCCCTTATTCTTTCTAGTGAATATTTATGTAACTTGGTTACAATTATCACTTCTGAATTCTGATTATTATCTCTGTAATAGTTTGTCATTGGCTATTATTAGTCATATTTAACTCAAGAAATATCTTTGTGCAATGTAATTTCCTCACTAAATACTATTTTGACAGGGATCTGTTTCACTACTATAATTTGTGTATAAGCATCCGTTGTACATAACCCATCTGCTAGAGAGAGCTAACTATTATGACAATTTTTATCTGAAAAAAAAAAATCAGAAATAACGATGCCTGCAAATTGATTTTCAAACCTTCTTTTTTGTAATGATGGTGATACTGTTCTATTGTTATTTGTTGTTAGAAAAAGGCGATAATAGACCTGTAGAACAAAAAATAATTAATTTTTACCTGTTGGAAGCTAAATGTCAGTGGCATGAGCTAGTGTTTGGATCCGTCACACCTTTCTAGCTGCATTGATAAAAGTTGGGCGCAATGATTGGAATTTTGACCAAATGCCATTTAGTATATTTTTTTAAATAGTTACAATCTCACTTTTTGAGTAAATAAAATTTTAGATGTTTAGATTTTTTTTTTCAAGTTATGGTGTTAATTGCGAATGACTCAAAACTACAGCTTTTTCCCTTAGACTCGAGCTGTTTGCTAAATATTTCAATTTAATTCTTAATTCTGTAATTATTTATTTTTGTTCCAAGTGAAGATCAGAGATAATTTGATTTGGCCTCTCTTTCCAATGTTAATTCCTTCTACAATTACCAGTTACTACTTACTACAAGTAGTTCTCTTGAGAATTTCTATGATCATCCTATTTGTTTTAGCATTCAATTGTGCATTTTCTAGATTCTTTTGAACAAGAAAAATTGTTGTTTGGTGAAGCCTTTGATATCCTCTCTCTCAGATATTATTTATTCATACCTCTTGTTTCATTTCAAGAGATAGTTTAATATGATTCTCTTTTCAGGCAAGGAATATCTGCAGTTGACTTTGACAACAAGGTGATACCTCCCATTAATATCTCATTAAATTATAGCTTCTGAAATCTTTTGATGATAAATTTACCCTACTAATTGTGTTTCTTGACTTTTTTTTTTTTAGGTTTATACAAATTTCTTGTAATTGTAAAGCTAGTCATTTAAGAATGATATATATATGTATATATTATATTGATTTGGATGAGTAAGAATGACATATTTTGGACTTATGGTTCAACTCAAAGTAGGGGTTGAGTATGACCCTAGCTAAACTATTTAAACTTTGGTTTCAGAATAGTCTGAACATATTTAGAAATTATCAAGCCATGTTTTGAAGTCAAAATTTGATTTTATGAGAAGCCAGACACTTATTTGAACTTCCTGCAAAATAACAGTCGCATTTTAAGGTAAAAATAGGTGACCATTTTTTTGGGTACATGTTACTTGGCTACACATGGGGAGCTAGCTCTTTCTCATCCTGGAAAGTCCACCCTCCCATCTCCAAGATTCGAACTTAAGGCCTCCAGTTTGAATTTTCAAGTTCTAACTATTCGGTTGTCCCCCTGGGCACAAAAACACATGATCATACTATAACACTTTGTCAAATTGAAACTACTGTTCAAGGGCATAGTCATAGGCATGAAGATTTTTCATTGGGTTAGTATGTACAATGGGTGTTTATTGCAGAATTATCGTGTCCAAATGTTAATGTGATATCTGCAAGCATACTAGAAACCATTGTGTCTACAAGGCCTATGCACCATGCCACTAAATAGGCGAACTAATTTGAGTTTTACTTATTCTGTTGCAGTTGGTGTGACTTAATGCGAGTTAACCAGTATGAATAAGAGATACTTGCTATTTCTTAATTTTCTTCCCCTACCTCACCCTTTGCTTTCCATTGCAACTCCTACTATTCTTTTTGTCCTTCTTTCTCTTCTCTCTCTAACCTCCCCTAATTTTTTGCCCATATAATTGTCTCCAGGGAATTTACTTGGTGTCTGTAACAAAATCAGGGTGCTTAACAGTGCATGACTTTGAGACTCTATATTGCCAAAGTAATGATTCACTGCCACGTAAGTTGATCAACTAAAGGCTTGCTTTGCCTCCCCCCCTTGCCTTTGTGTTAATCTTCAGCACATGTATATGTTGGCAGAGCAAAACAGATGCTTTTTTTTTTACTTGGGTCTCTACCATATTTGCTATGCTTACGTAAAACTATAATGTACATTATGCCTGATTTTTGTGCACAAGTTAAATTGAAAATTGCATCATTAATATGCTTTTCTGACAATGTCCAGACATTTGTGGGTAACACATGCATGTATGTAGAAACCCTAAATAAAATTCCTGCAGTTAAACAATGGTTTTCTGAATTAGGAGAGAAACATCAGACAATATTGTTCAAGTGGCATACCTATTTAAACATGGTGGCTTTGTATTCTTAGGTAATTTGCTCATGATTGGACTGAATATCTGAAACCATGGTCTGATGTGCACCTTTTTCCATGTTAGGGGTAGGGTACAGTTATGAAAGAGCAGAGGATAAGGTCTACATACTTACTCTATAATGCTTAGTAGTTGCTCATTTGGTAATAATGTGCCATCCGGGGATTTGGTTTAGGTGTCAGTTTGTCATGATGTAAATCTGCCACTCGAGCCTCATCTTCTTGAATCGTTGGTTATACAGTTATTTTCTCGTCATTCACTGGGTAATTATATGTCATCCAGGAAATTGTTTTGGGGTTCAGGGTGTCATTGTCTAAACCTGCCTGTTTTACAGTCAGAACTCATTTTGGTAGCCCTTCTGCATAGTTGCCATGTGGTTACTCATGTTTAGGTCCTGCTCATGGTGTTGGGTGCAACAAAAGAACATATTGCATCCGCAATGTCTTTTGCATAATATTCTCAACATCTATGATGGTCGTTGTTAGTTGATTAGTAGGTCTGTTAGTTACAAGGATGATTGTTTCACCGTATCTCAACCTTAGTGATCCTGGATAAGGATGCTAATGAACTTGGTGGCCAAAAAAAGAAGTCACTTATTAATCACTCTTCTTTAGATTTTGAATTTCAAGTGAAAGGTACATCGTTTCAGTTTTTCCGATCTGGACATTTTTTAAGAGTATAAACATGTTTTATTTTACTGTTTCCTTGTTCGTCTGTTTTCATTTTCTTTTATGGTTTCCTATCTGGATTCATACTTAGGTTCAGCTATCATGTATTCTTGCCAATCTATCTCACTTGTTTGTTACTTCTTTGGAATAGGCTTAACCGAAGATGAAAGTAAGCACTTACTGCACCTCTATTTGCGACAACAACTTGATGTTGTTCGGTGGAATCTTGCTAACCAAGATGAGGTTCAGTTTAGTTACATATCCACAAACTATTATATGTTTAGATATTGTAGATGGTCTAATGACATTTTACTTCACTGTAATTTGCACTTGCCATATGTAAAAGGAAATGGTTAGCATAATGTTCTTGTATATATTTGACTCCAGCTTATGGGTGGTAGTATAACTATAGAGTTTACTAAATGTCATTGGTCAAAATTCAGTATATAACTAACAAATAATGTTTATGGTGGATTTGCTGTTTTCTTAATTTGGATATTTTCCTTGATGATGACATTTCGAACTAGTGTGGCAATAACTATTTCTGTTTTACTCTTTAGTTTTGTTCTTCTTTATGCTGTAAATGTTTGCCTTAGTTTTTATTTATTATTATTATTATGTAGCTTTTTGTACTAATCAATTTCCAACATCTAGGGTTTTAGGGCATGCATAGATCTGGCTGTCAAAACTTTGTAGCTTGCTTATTAAGGTTTCTTGGCTTCAGGAATACACAAGTGAAAACCACTGTTTGAATTATTTAAGAAATATAGCATGTACATATGGATTAAGCGGAGTGGAATATTTTTGGATTATTAAATTTCACTGATATGAGTTAGATCTGCATTTACTCATGTTCACCTCTAGATGCATAATGTTTCCAAACATGAGACATACCTTTTTTTTTTTTTATGTCCAAAGAAACTCGAATTTCATACTTGGATTCTCTAGGCTATTATTCATGTATGGGTGGTCAAGAGTTTAGAGTTCTGTTTTCCTCTATTTTTTGTCACTGTTTTTCTAATTTGATTTCAACAGCACTGATCTAATTACTTTATGTGTCTGGTTTATATAGCATTAATTAAATTGTGAATGCTCTGATGGATGGTGCGTAATGTGGTTGTAACTGGGTTAATATCATTTTTTATCTTGGACTTCTAACTTTTGACATGGTTGTTTACTTTTCTAGGTTGCTTGTACTTCTGTGAAAAGTAATGAAGTACTGATCTTTGATATTGGTTACATCTCTTCTAAACCAGTTGAGGTAAGTTTCTCTTTTGGTTTTCCTGTCATATATGAAAAGTATCTTTATTGAATGTGATATTACCAAACTCCTATGTGGATTAAATAATCATAGATTCGTTTCTATCTATTATGGTCGAAAATAGTTTTAGCATGTTAATCACACTGATATAAATAAATACAAACATCTACTACTATATTCATTATTATCTACAAAGACCAGCTAGGGCATTGAATAGCAGGAGCAGAATTTCTGGTATTTTCTATAACGAGGTGTCAATGTATCTCTGGAGAGAGAAAGAAGATTGGCTTTGGGGACTTGCAGAGAAACTTGAAGTGTTTAGTTGAAATTAATGTAGTTTCATTTAGTAAGCAACTTTTAACAAGATTCTGAGGGCCATGATCCTCTGCTTCCATTGCTGACCCATAACCATACTATGACACTGCTTTTGCATCGGCACAAAATTTCTTCTACCCCCTGATATGTCACCATATTGACATTTGGTGGTTGGATGTACAATTTGGCCTGAATTTATGGGAAATTGCTGACATAGGAATGGATATGTTTTCTAAGGTAAAGAGAACTTTTGAGTTCTTACTAACTTTAGGGTGAGAGAAATTGAGAAAGCTATTGGTCTCAAAAGGAGTTTTGAATGTATGGCATTGACAGAATAGGGTCTGAGGGAACAATTATATAATTATTGAAGTTAATTATAAGACACTTGGTTTGGAATAATATATCTGACAGACACGGACCCATTATCTGGCATTTATTCATGAGACGAGGAATGAAAGAGGAACTCTTCCACATCAGGTTGATATTCCCAATGGGTTGTCGTAATGGAATTATGAGTGACTGCATTTAGAGATTTGGAGTTTAAGCCTGATAAAGTATAATGGAGTTTAAATTCAACAATAGTTATTGTGATTTCCTTGCTGAATTTCGACAGGTTGATATAAATTATCTCTTGCTTCCTTGATTCTCTCAAATTTGGACCTCTGTTCTGCATTTATTCACTTCTAGCACTGCAGAGTTTCTGCGGTAGCTACTTTTGATGCACTTAATGTGAATTCTTATAATGTTCAAATACATGTATTTGATCTGAAATTTTTTATGATCATCCCCTCTTAAGCTCCAATCTGATCCTGTATTAGGATATGTAAGTAAGAGACTTCAAATAGTTTTTATTAGTCATTTAATTTCCAAGTATGTGATAAACTGATTCAAATAAATCAGTACAGTTGTCAGTTTTATTCTTTTGTTCAAAAGTTAACCATCAGGGAATTATTTTAGTTTCCTTATATCTGGTAACATCCTCATTTTAATGTATCATGATAATTTGTTCACTGTTAATTCAGGTGTTAAGAACGAGACGCTCTCTCTCTGTTCTTGGTTCTGAAGTCTATAAGGGTCTATGTGATATAGCTTTTACGGCAACTGATGATTCAAGGTTTGTAAAAAGCTGAGAAAAATATTTTCCCCCTCATATTGGATATGGATTTTTGAAAGATGAAAAATAAATACGAAATTATGAAAAAATATAGTAACTGTTCAGGCTTATTGTGAAGAAACCTGAACTTGGTTATTGAAGTAGAGTTGTAATATTGAGTTAGTAAAATTGACCCTTTCATATTGAGAAACCACTTTTGTTAACAAAGTAGAAAGGAACACTAAAACGTCATAAATTTTGGAGACAATTTTGAGTGGCCTGATGTCAACCTGAGAACTGCATTTAAGATTATTATTTTTTGTTCTGCTGTGGCACAAGAAGCTTAATAGTTTATTAGAGGTTTGCCTGGAACATTCTTTATGCCTTTCCTCTGCATATCTGGTTCCTTCATGTTAAAGTTATGCTTTGAACTTCCTTCTAAAAGGAAACTTTATGTTTTTGTGTTTTCTACAAGAACTACTTAACTCTACATTGGTATCCATAAGACGACTAGTTTGAGGTGAAAGCTATTAGTCTAGAGTGTTTGCTTCACTTGTATCCCATTGCTAAAATATTGACATATGAGTGTTTTTTTTTTTGTTTCAAATTTCCATAGATTGTTAGTTTTGCACATGAAGATGAAGACAAGGTATAAAACTATACTAGAAGCAAGGAAAGCTATTATTGTTAATCATCCTATTTATTAGGCCATTCTAAATTATTGGTAGTGTTTATAATGTTCTTTCAACGCTAACCAAAAATCAGAGAAAAATACCTGAAAGTATTCAATATTGGGAAGAGACATTGTTGTGAGAAACAGCTAGTTATTGATCCCCTTTTCAGATTTTGAACTAGCACATAAACGTTAGGTACAGATACATGTTGGAAACTATTTTCAGAAACTTGATGGTGAGAAACAATCTAGTTATTGAGCCCTTTGTCTGTTTATAAACTTGTTTAGCCATCTTTGCTATGACTTATACCCAAATATATCTTTAGAGTGCTCAGATCCATAATTGCCTGGAGTTACAGATAATAAGATAGTGGGGGTCCTGACAGGCCAAGCAGCAAACTAACTGATAATTCGGCCACATTGTTGCTGTTAGTTGTTGTTTAGGCATTGGAATTACTATAATTCAAAAAGGATTTGAAGTAATTTTTCCTGCTCTAATGCCAAGTTAACTAATATGTTATTTCTTAAATTTATTCTAGTAGCTGTTATTAATTTTGGATTCAGTATTGAACTTTTCCGATGGCTAGTTTTGGAATCTCTTTTATATTACTGGTCATATATGTTGGTTGATGACATTGTGTTGAATCGATTTAAATTTTCATGAGGTTTGTCTTTAGCTGCCAGTATTATTCTTTTCTTCCTGATGGTTGGTCACCGTAGGTTGATTGCTTCCGACACGCATGGCATAGTCAATATATGGGATAGAAGAAAAAGTGTTCTTCCTTGCCTCGAGCTTATAACTGGTTCCTGTAGCACCCTCAATACTATCCAACCGCATGTGGAAAATCAGGTTAATAAATTGAAGACCTCTCTTAATTTATTAAGAAGTTACTTATCTGAATCTGTAGGAGAAAATTATTTGTATGTCATCTTTGCTTTTTCCTTTTATGAGATGAGCATGAGACTTGTTTTATGTTACATGTTACTGAACTACATATTGAAGTGGTAAGAGTAGAGTTTAGCATTCATTTGTTCAAACTTGTATTAAAGGTGCATTATAATATTGAATTGAGAATTGGCTTTACTAGTCAGGCTTCAAGTCTTATAAATTTGAACAAGATTCTGATAAGGGCACCAAGTTATTGTGGAACCTTTTCTGCCAATTAAGAACAATATCTTTTCATGCGTGCTTTACTTGTCTAAATGTCAATGTAGTTAAATAGAATCAACAGATTCGCAAATGAATCTTCTATGGCATATATCTTTACATCTATGCGATACATAAAAAATTGAGGTCCAACTATTCCCAACCTGATGCATGTTAGTCCTCCAGACTCAAGTATGTTGTTGGAACTTCGTAAGGGTATTCTTGATGCTTGCAAACAAATGTGGGAGCTCAATGGGCATTTCACAGAGTGTTGTTGCATATTGAGACTGGAATCCCCTCTAATGCCATGATGCATTGGTGTTGATAGTAGTCAGACTTTCTCCCCTTGCTGGCTGGAAAAAAGAAAAGGAAAAGGAAAAGGAAAAAAGATTTGGAAAAAAAGGAGAGAACCAAAAAAGTTTGAGGGGAACAAGTAAGTTAAAAAAAAAAGAGTAAAATTGAAGGATAAATAACATGAAATATTATAACACAGTACCATTAAATATGAAAACTCATTATTATGATATATAATTGATTTGAATGGAAGGAAAAAAAATCTATAAATGATTAGTATAATCAGTAAAACGAAATCCATAGTTATATGTTATATTATTTGAAATGCATAAATATTAACATAATATACAAAATTTAAAACAATGAACATATCAATCTATAATGTAATTAATGCAAATTAATACATCAATTAGGATTAATGTGAATTTATAAATGTTGAAATCAATTCTAAAACCTATTTGTGGCTATTCTTTTGTAAATATAATACAGGTGTATGCTTATTTAAACAAATTATATGTTTATTTTCAATAAACAATATTTTTAGTTTAAAACTTGCAGCATAGGTGTTTATAAAATTAGAGAAAATGTTTACCCATTTAAATAGAAAAAATGGCACTTATAGCATCGAAATGGAACACTTCTAGTTTTGTTAAGAAATCTATGTTATTTGGTATTCGATTTACTGAAGTTCTTATATTATATTTTGTAATTTTTCTTGGCTTAAGGCATTGTTAGCAACAAAAAAGTTAGTAAAGTTATTGAAAATGCACTCAATAGAAGGAATGTGCAGGTGTATTTAGTTTCTTTTATAGATGCTGTGCATTTTGTGGTTAGTAATGTTTTCTTTTTAAGCTTTTGAATAATCCTTAACCTTGAAAAGTTCATTTATTGTAGACAATTTTTGGTGCTAGTAAGGATGGGAATATATATATGTGGGATCTTCGTGGAGGAAGAACAGCTGCTGCTTTTCAATGTCATAATGAGGTAAGACATTGACGTTCTAATTTTTGTCTAGGAATACACACCACCAGAACAGGAAACTTTTTTAAGAAGGAACATGTAGAGTTACAGTTTAAATTACTTAAATATGGTTATTTACTTTTAAAATGTAAATCCAGCCCCTCCAATAAATTACATTTAGATAAATCTAAATTTCAAAATATATATTTTGAATGTGCAAGTTTGTGATTGTACTTTTAGATTTTTAAAGCTTTTCAAATTAATGTTCCCGCTTTTACAAAGCTATTATATCTTTTACTTTTATGGTATGTAGCTCAATGCATAGTTCTTCCATAAGGCAAAGCCAAGCCCATCTATTAACATTGCTCAATTTCAGGACTCAATTGTAATCAAGATGCATAATAAATATTGGTTATTCAGCTTTTACTTATGCATTTACTTTTTGAGTTATGTATGATCCCCAAGATTTTATATAAGGGAAACATGTAATGAAGTTCATTAGCCACCCCTTTAGGATGAAATCTTTGTTTGTACCCCACTTGTAATCTGTTGCATGTTGGCAAAAGTATGTCAGACTGTTGCTGGGACTAACAACCCTGCTAAGGACAAATAGTCCAAATGGTGCTAGCAGCAATCTTAGCCACCTTTTGTCACTGTCAGGATCCATTTATTTGATGACTTATCTTTATGCATATGGTTAATATAGCTTTGGTAGTTGATAAAGTTGTATCTTAATGATACATGCAGTGACATTTGTAATGTTTGACTCATTTAGGCTGGTCATCCACCTCTAATATCTTTGAAGTTAGCAACAATGCTGGAAAAGATTGGATCTTTAAAGGTATTCATGATGAACTTGGCCACTTTATTTCCCTAGGGAAACACATGTGCTTCTGTTAGACTTTCATTTCTATAGGGCTTTAAGGTGGATAATTTCATTGCCTATGAACTACTAATATTTATGTATGCCAATATCCTCTTGAGTCTACCTGTTCATGAAAGTGCATTTTCATATCTTTATGTAAAAACATGCAGATGTGAAGGGTTCTTAGTTTATGGAATATGAAATCCAGGGGAGCATACTTTCATGTTATAGTAAAAACATAATCAACATTGTTGCTTTCCATAATATGCTCTTAATGATTTGTTCCCTTCTCTTTTCAGGCACAATCAGATATTGTTCCAAAGGAAATACACTCCATTGATCTTGATCCTTCTTGTCCATATCAATTGGCATTCCATCTAGATGATGGATGGTAGGTTGTGGAATGATACCAATTTATTGCCTGTGAATTTTTTTATCAGTGATTAATAATCAAAGAAAAGCAAATATATAGCAGTCATGATATGGAATGCATTTGCCTACCTATTCATTGGTGTTGATCATGAATCTACTGATTGTGGACATATTTTGCCAAAGCTTCCACCCTCAATAAATAACCGTTTGCTAAAGAGTGACTTCCGTTTTAAGTTTTGAATCCTGTAGATGCTTGATTTTGGCTACCAATTTATTATTTCTTCACGAGTTGTTTTATGGCAAGCAACCTCTTTCCTTTTCTCTCTTACCTTTTACTCAAGAGCAAGTCTCATTACATCATTAATGGCCATGTGTTAAAAAAGCCCACTACTCTCAATGGCCACATAATGGGGTTTCAATAATTGTTACCCATTTTGTATATTAAAGCTCATTTTAGTACTGTTACTCATTATGTTCGTTAAAGCTTGTTCTTGAGTAATTGTTTCTTTCTGCTCTATACATAGAGCTTTGACAACTTGTTTTGGCAGAACAAGATTCTTTAGACATAGGCAAATAGACTTTCAGTCTTAGTTCTCTCTCTCTCAAATTTGATTCTACTTAGCCATTCTCTGCCCTATTCTTAGCCTTGCTCTGCCGTTTACTTATTCTCTACCCTTTGTTCATCAACACTTGTTGTGACACTCAGTATTTCAGAGACTACTCTAGTTTTTCTCTCTGCCTATAGCACATCTTTTTTAACTTATTTGCAACACTACCTCTTTTTATCACAAGAACCTTTTATACAAATCACAAGCAAGCATCAGTAATTTCTTCAGGTCACTTTGCATGAAGTGCTGTATGAAATCTAAATATCTTCAGGGTTCATTTATGTTAAAATGTTGATTGCAGAAATTATAACTAATTATTATTGCGCCATGCATTCAATCTCCTTTGTTATTTTTACAATGATTAAAATGTTCATTTGCCAATAAGGTAACTCGCATTAGAGACCAAGAAGATTGGAAGCCCCAACTTTGATGTTTTCTTGTGTTTATTTCCTCATTTCATGCAGGTCAGGTGTTTTGGATATTTATAATTTAAGAGTTACACATGTTCATTGCCCTCCTCCAGCTTGGTTGTAAGTAAAAGTTGAATATATTTACAATTTCGTCATGTATTTATAGGGGTATTGGCAACTTGTGTATAATAAGTTCACATTTACTTATTCTTGTTCTTTTCTTTTTAATTTGAATTTGTTAGAAATGGAGCCAGCATATCAGCTGATCTACTATACTTGAGAAAACCATCATGGCTGCCAACATCTTCTGTAAGGTTTTTTTTTCACCGGATTTCCTTGTTCAACTTTTTTTTATATGATATTACAGAAATGGCCCAGTCCACAAGTCCACTATTCACAATTGGTTGCAAAACTCAGGATAACCTGGGCATTTGTGTCAATTTACTTGGAGGGGAAATAATTGGTCACATTAAAGGAAACATAACTTCTGATCATTGTGCAACAATCAGCTTAATTGTCGTCATATAATCCTTCACTTTTGTACTTTTGACAACATATATTCTATGATTGTTACATTGCATATGGTACAATGCATGCTGTATTGTCTCTATTAACGGCATCATTCAATACTTAGCAGCATATGCATCAGATAGCCTTTTCTGGGTTTTTTTTTTTTTTTTTCACAACTGGGGCTCAAACAGTCATACTTCTCCCTCGGAGCAGAGTATTGTTTTACTCATAAAAACGGTCTTATCTCACACTAGTATATGTCTGCTGCAGATTTACGCGGTCGGATCATCATCTGACAGTGGCATTCATATTTTAGATTTTTATCCAGATACCAGCTCTCCCAGCCATGTGGACTACAAGTAAGAGACTCCTTACACCTTCTTACATTAGCCATCAGGTTCTCTGGAGGTTGAATTGGTTATTTTGGATGGACAACCTGGTTTACATTTGCTTTGTTAGGTGAAAACATGTCGAATCTTAGTACTGTTCTTGTGTGAGTAAGAATGAATCAAAACAAACTGTTTTGTTTTTGTAGCAATAAATGCTGCTTATTTTTTGGAGTGCTGTCGTTGGTGTTGTGTTGCAATCTCTTTTTGATGGCTGCATTAGGTATTTTATAGGCATGGCAGTTACTTTCATGTACAAGACACCACTCATAGGAGGGTAACTGCATGTTGCTTCCAGGAGTTGATTTTCTTTTTCAAAAATCTTTTTTTCCTTTGTGTATCTTTTGTTGTTCTAGGGAGGATCTGCAGAGTTTGTCCAAGATGAACTATCAAAGGAAGCAAAATATTTTTGTTCCATTGTCTGAAGGTGTAACCACATGTGCAAGTCATCCCCTTAATGGTACCATTGTAGCTGGGACGAAGGTTAGTGTTTTATTCTGATACCATTAGATGATGGGTATAGTTTCTTTCAGTTCTCTAACTTCTTCCTTTCCCTCTTATAAGTTACTAATATGCGTTTTGAAAAAGGGATGGCATCATTTATAGGTGCCAATTTCCAAGCACAAGAACTTGTGCCTGACCAGGAGCTTGTGTACATAATCTCACCGGACAGAAAATAGATATGCCCTTAGGAAATTGACAAAGGGCATTTTTAATAACCATTACAGCCAAGCCAAATAACTTTCAGTATTCAAAGTTAAAAGTTTAAAAGAGAATAGACTTGTACCGAAGTCCTAATCGGAGAGTAAGCAAGCACATGTAACTGTATGGACTCTTCTTTTGCTATTGTTGTTTGTCATACTCTTAAGTAACATTGCATCTTCTTTCTGATAACAAGCAAGAACTTTTCTTTCCACAGCGAGTATCAATTTATACAAATCAAAATCATTATGATCATGATTTATTTCAATTTAAAATCAAGTAGTGAAACATTTACGAACAGAAATTGTCTTTTATTACCAGGATCATAGATCATTTAACAAACTTTAAAATTCTATGATACTGAAGAGCCTACAACCTTCAGTTGTTTGAGTTGGTTTCTGAAGCCTTTCACTACATGCTTGGATACAATAAAGTTGGCATTTTTTATTTTTTTGGTGGTCGACATAGTGGCATAGCTTATGCCCTGTTTCGTCATAATATGTATTGAAATCATTGTAGCCGTATATCATCATTAGCTTTAGATTTTAAAGTTTTTATTGAATGGCATCATTCACTTTTTCCTGTCCAAAGTCTGAGTTTGAATGAATGATTGGTTTCAGCATTCATCTTTGCTTGTCGTTTCTCAACCACGCCAGTCATTCTGAGGCAGAAATTTGTGTAAGCGACAGGAAAGGCCATCTGAAGTTAGGAAACAGGAGTTTTTCCCTACAGCATGCCAAAGAGTCCCGAGGCAAAAAAGCATTGAAGCTGGTAACTCAGAACTGTTTGATTGGAGTCTATCAGTTTCAAATATAGGATCTTGAGATCAAGTGCAGGGAATGATTTTGCTGTATGGAGGATTCTTCATTAACAGGTTTGTTTTAAAAGACAAGCTCTGCTGTATTATTGTCAATCTTTTTCTGGCACTTGATTTGTATAATTGTATAATGAATAGATTGCAAGTAGCTCTTGTTTCGTTATAGAGTAGATTAGATTCACCAGAATTCCTGTCTCTACAGTTTTGATCTTCCTAAAGATGCTGTATTTGTATCAATATACGCCAAATTAGTTTGGGACCCTAGCCATTACAAGCTAAGCAAGCATGCCTTAAGAGTTAGACCTCTTTTCACGTATTTAAATAATTGTAGTAAGACCTTGCTTCAGTGATTAGTCTTCCACCTTGTAACTCTGGGAGAATTTTGGTGGAAAAAGTAATTACACAACCTTCACTACAACTTCTATACCCTAAATTGAGACGAGAAGCAGAAGCAAAAGTAGGTTTTGCATTCAATACTCTTGATTTGCCGATAAAGAACAGTAATATAGTTAAACACAAGTCTATCGGATAATGATTTTTGTGTAACAACGCCTGCCAGGGGGTGTTCATGCTGAGGCCAATAGAGTTTTGGCCGGAGGTAAGAGAGCAACACAATCTCTACCTGGACTTGCAAATTTTGAATAAATCCCCACAAGCTCCCCTTTTGCAGCCGTCTGGTGAAAAGCAACCAAAAGCTTTGCACAATTTCTGCAACATGTATGTATGTATGTCAGCTGATCTGAACAGCCACTCACAGAGTAAAACATAACATCTAGGAATAAAAGGAAGAAAGACCATACGTTAGTTGTTCCAGAGTAGCCTGTGTGGTGCTTCAAAGTTTCACTCCAGAAAGGGCTCCTATTAAGAGTACAACGTGCTGCATAAACAGCTCCAGCAGCAATCATAGATGGGGGGTACAAAACAACAGTGTTATAATACACAATACCGAGTTCAGCCAAGAAAAACACCATGTACTCCATCTAAATAAGGCCAAAAACCACAAGATATACATACCAGTATTACAGAAATGAAAACAAATTAAAGAAGTGGTTCAACAAAATTATATGTACTACCTCTAACTGAGCCAAAAAAAAAACTACCTCCATATCAGGTGAAACGGAAGCCTTGATATATCGAACAAGGAACACATATGCTGTAGGAACTGTTAAATACCACTCTAGCGTCCCTAAGATTGCTTTCTCCATTGCAAGCACCTGTTCCTCAACATAAGCATTGTCTGATATGCAGACTAAGTCCTTAACCTGCGAATTTGATAATAACATTCAGAATCACTTCAAATGGGTGAGATTGAAACACCATCAAGTTTTTCAACACTAATTATACAAACAAGAGAGAAGAGCTCTACCCGTGGAGGCCAGAGTTCTTCATATTTGCAAGCGATGAGCATTGCACCCAGACCAACCAACTGAAGTTCATACCTCGATACAACCTTCTTCGAGAGATATCGGTCAAGTATATTAATGGTCAAATAGAGGCTTTCAGGCATAAGTTGAAATGAGTTGTGAACTTGAATCAGCCAGTCCACTAGAATTTTTCTCATCCGTACGTTTGAGTGGCTGTGACCAGAGGAAATCCTGGACTTGGGTATCATTCTGCAGCCATTTTACCAATTACGAGATAATGAATGAAATAAATAAGGAGGGACATGGAGAAGAGAGATGGGGAAAATAAATGATTAAAACAACATACTTCTGTGGACTTTTAGAACTTGTAGAGGTCATCAACATATTCTACAACTGCTAATTCATCATTAACATCAGCAGCATCAATACTAACAAAATGATCCTTTAACTCATTTGTTACCACAGCACAAGCAGCCTGAATCATAAGCCAAAACCAGTTACAACAAAGAACAAATAAAATATCTTTCAATTGATCTAAAAACAATAACATGGAACTACAGTTGAAAAAGAAAACATCTAAATTACCCTGCTTTGAGCACTAAGAATTGAAGTGTCTTAATATTCTTCCTAAAGGACCTTTGATGCGAGCTTTTTTCACTAACCGGATTGACATTTGCCTCATCATTTGAATTTATCAGGATGGCACTCTCAGGTTTTGGGTCATTAGATGCCTGCTTTCCACCTTTTTTCTTAACCATTTCTTCATCATCAGAGCTATTAGCAATTGTGGTATCAAGGTTTGGCTTATCAGATAACTTCTTGTTAGCTTTAGCTACCTTTTTCACATTGCCGCCTTTGCCATTAACTGGTAACCCATCACCAACTGCTGCTACAACTGAGTTCTGCAAATTAAGGGTACTAATAGATGTTCAATGCAATAGAGTTGGTAATGAAAAAACATAATTGACAAAAAAGTGACACAAGGCAAATTACCTTATTCTCTAGTGCAGCTGCTTGTGCATTTGCCAACAGTTTTGCACAAAAGCCCCTGCGAAAGCAAAAAGAAAACAGGTCAGAAAAACACAAGATGCAGTGAGAAGGAGGGAGAGAGAGGGGACCTTGTAATTGGTCGGGTAATATTGGTTGGGGGCTTCCCTTCAATGAGTTGTAGAGTGTCAAGATTTCCAATGTCACACATAGCTCGCCGATTTCCTTTCGCTACTTCATTCTTCACCTTGCCTCCCCCTGAAACCGTGGCCAAAATTTTTTTAGTAACTTAGACTGTAGTCAAAGGACCAACAAAGAACCAAGAAATGGAGCAAAATAAATAAAAAGAAAAGGATCAAGGAAGAAACCATGTGAATGCAATCCCAGATGACATTCATAAAAGAGAACAATAAAACAAATTTGATATAAACCCAGAAAATCCCATGAATAGTATAAAAAAAAAAGGGAAAAGAAAAGTCCTTGAAGAAGTTGATGCATTAAAAAAAAACCCCGAAATATCCGAAAAGAAGAAAGAAATAAGAGAACCCAGAAAATGGGATGAAAGGATATTTACATTTAACAATTAAAAAAAAATCATATATTTACAATGAATCAAGAACCCCATTTTATCTATAAAACACACCAATACAATAGGAAACTAAACAAACACATGCCAATGACATGATCCAAAAAAATAAAAGATCAGGATTCTAAAAAAATAAAACCACAAATTGGTTAAAAGATATAATCCCAAGATTAAAATGAAAAAAAGGTCCATCCTGATCGAAAAGCAGATATATTTACCTCTGGGGTGCTGAGGAGCAGCAACTTTGTTGTCAATCTCCCAGTAAAGATGAAATCTCTCTTCCTTTCTTCCGTGTTTTTTTTTGTTTGATTCAAATGAAGTTGCTTTTTGGGAATCCTTCACTACTGATTTTCTTAATTGCCTAACGGTCGTATTTTTGTTTTCATTTAAAATCTTGACAATTTAGATTATTCCCTGACTCCATGTTCGCCTCAATAGGGTCTAGGGACTCTGGGCTATGCTTAGCCCCCTGGCCCAACTTTACGCCACTGTATCAAACTCTATATATTCCTTTGGTTAGAAATAGAAGCAGGGTCATTCATTCACCTCAAAACAGAGGGACAGAAGGCTTTAAAGTTATGCAAAATGTGACCCAGCCGTTACTCGTCTACCCAAAAAGAAATACAATAATTGTAGTGTCCCAAATGCTTTATCCAGAATCATTTTTAAACCAAAAATATTGAGAGAGAATAATTTTAGTCAGATTAAACAAAAAATTTATATAACAAAACCCACAATGACAAAGATGGAACCGGAACAATGACAAACACAAAAAGAAAATGAAACTATTTTTAAGCTCTCTCTCCTCTGATTCTCCGAGCAAGCTGAATATCCTTAGGCATAATGGTGACTCTCTTGGCATGAATAGCGCAGAGATTGGTATCTTCGAAGAGCCCCACCAGATAGGCCTCGGCAGCTTCTTGGAGAGCCGCGACAGCGCTGCTTTGGAACCTCAGATCCGTCTTGAAATCTTGAGCGATTTCCCTCACCAGCCTTTGAAATGGAAGCTTGCGGATTAACAGCTCCGTGCTCTTCTGGTACTTTCTGATTTCTCTCAATGCCACTGTTCCAGGCCTGAAACGGTGTGGCTTCTTCACTCCCCCGGTGGCTGGAGCCGATTTACGAGCCGCTTTTGTTGCCAGCTGCTTACGTGGCGCCTTGCCTCCCGTTGATTTCCTGGCTGTCTGTTTTGTGCGAGCCATTTCGAAAAGGTATTTTCTTTGTTTGTTTCTCTGGACAGCAATAAAGGAAAGCAATCAGGAACAGACGAGAAAACTGATGGAGAAGGAGGGAGGGATGATTCGGGGGTAATTATAGGATAACAAAAAAATTTCGTGGGAGGCGGGAAACTTTAAAATTGCCGCTTCTTTTTGAAGGATTTTTAAACGAGTGAATCTAGAC
This sequence comes from Theobroma cacao, assembly GCF_053813885.1. Classification (NCBI taxonomy): domain Eukaryota; kingdom Viridiplantae; phylum Streptophyta; class Magnoliopsida; order Malvales; family Malvaceae; genus Theobroma; species Theobroma cacao. The sequence continues at coordinate 39,857,268 of NC_142647.1, read as the reverse complement.
CGTTGCTTATCAACGGCTGTGAATCAATGGGTTCGAAATCCGCGTGCAGCGTAAATGGACCAATAGAATCTGTTCTTTTAAGAAAGGGGAGCGTGGAGTGTGGACCATTGACGTTTATGGTAAAGACGGCTAATAATCCGTAAAGCTCGCGAGCCACGGACACTGTTTTTTTTTTTTTTTGGTTAAAACTTCAGTTAATTGTATTTATTATTTAGTTTAATAACTTAACTTCAATTTCTTTTCCATAATTAATCTTTATAATTGTTGAATTATTTGCTTGAGATAAACTATAAATAGAGTTTATCTACTTTTACATTGCATAAAAATTATTTAAATTTTTATGAATCTATTATCTCATTAAAAAAAGAAAATATTATGTAGTTATTCTTATTATTCTATCATCATTCATTAAAATTTAACCCAGTATAGCAAACTGTACAAGAATGTATAGTTTTTACTATCTCAACAAATGTGAAGGCAAAGAAATAGTTATGGTGATGCATATAATTAAGGTGGTTATATACAAGTTTCTTCAAAAAATTTTGAACCACAGCATATACTTATCGAGTTTTGCATTTTTTTTAAAATACAATTACGTTAATAATACTGCCAAGAGGAAAAGTCGTCACAACAGATCTAGGTATTGTGACAATATCTGAGGTGATCATCTCATCAGTAAATGCCTGAATTGTTATAGATAAAATAAATAAATAAATAAATAAATAAATAAATAAATGTTTAATTTAAGATATTATTTTCACCAAATGTACCATTTAAAAATATGACACAATTTCATTTTGATCAATTTTATTTAGGATTCCAACTCATCATCAATTTTGTTCGATAAAAAAAAAATGGCTAATATGTCAGTGTTAACTTGGTTAAATGTGGTCATACGGCCAACAACATTATAAGTGGCAATCTATGTGGCAGTAAAAGCCATGTCATCCTTTTGACCTTTTGTTTTCTTTTACCGGATTTTTTTTTTCTTTTGGTTTCACTGTTTTTAGTTCATTGATGTCAACAATACATGATTTAAACATGTGGAAAAAAATATAGTATCTGTTTTCTCTTCTTTTCGTTTCACCAATTGAAACAACTAGTAAGTGAAATAATACTAATACAAAAGGAGAGATCGACTTTAACTGGTGTCAAACTTATACACCCTCAATAAGTTTGTTAATTCAACCGTTAGATTCATGTTTTTGTTTATCTATATAAATCATGCATCTAATTTTTATAATTAGTTTTAAAAGAACTTTTGACAGTATAAAATTTTCAACTATTCAATATAAAATAAATGTAAAAAAAGATTTCTTCATAGATATGATACAGCTATCAAATTGGTTTTAAGATTTTTGTGCATGACCAGCATTCATATATTGTTAAATTTAATGACTGATTTCATAGATTATTATTTCTGTAGAACCTTATAAAAAAAACTTTACACTTATGTAACTGGAAAATAGAAAGATTACCATCTCAAATTAATTTATTTTGTTGGACGGGATTTATTCTCATACATGAATGGACTATAATTTCTAAATGATTCGAAACCAAACGAATGAATAAATAAAAGTTGTTCTATAGCTGTATCTTAGCATGCCGTAAAATGCAACATTTTTCGCTATTGATGAACAAATTAATTTCAATTGCTGGGTCTAGCTCCTCACTTGTTATATAAAGCCCTGATTCCTTGAATATCATCCCCGTGCAAACCCTTGCTTTCTCCGGCCATAAAGGTAGGATACATTATGGCCCCCTCAACTGAGCTGTGGTGCAGACCAAGAAGGTGTCCGATTTCATGCAATGCAATAGTCTCCAAGTGATATGCGCCAGGGGTTACACTTACGGACCATTGTTCATCTGCATCATAGTGGAATCTCCCATTAGTTGGCGCAAAAGCGTGAGCTAAGGTTCCATCAGGGCCATCGAAAGGGTTTCCATCTGCATGATCCCGACTTTCGAAACTAATTGTGATGTCAGCATTTGTATAGTCCTGAGTCCGGGAAAAGCTAAAGTGTGTATTTGCAGCCCATGTTTGGAAAGCTCTTACAACAGGGTTAATGGCATCAGCTCGGGTCCCTGGAAGAAATGCGTAGGTGAGATGGGACTTAGAATCTGGCCATTTGGGGTTTCCTGGGAAGAAGGCGTAGTGCGCGACTGTATGGAAAGATTTAGATCCCGCAGGGTGTTGCCTTTTCTTACCGGAACGCATCCCAGTAGTACCATTGGTGATATCTGCTACCGCGCAACGAGACGTCATCATCTTTGATACTGTTTTGGAATCCAAAGTCCCAGTCGTCTTTAAATTATAGTTGAGCTGGTAAGTTCTGATGGCAGACTCCAAGAAGTCATCGAAATCATCATCGTTGGCATGAGTTTCGTTCTTGCTATAGCTCAAGTAACCGAAACTTTCGAGATACTTTTTGAGTTTATGTATGTCTTTAACCTTCTCTCCCTTATGACATCCTTGCAGATGCTGGAGAAACTCAAATGGGGATGGCTTTTTCTCATTTGAGTCAGCTAAAACAGCCTGAAACAACATGGGAAGGAAAAGGAGGAGGGTGAATGAGAAGAATGGAAGAGCTTTGGATGCCATGATGGATGATTATGTAATGGCTGCTGAGAAATTAAGCTCTTCGGTGGTTGTGACATTAGCTCATATTTGTTGCCTATTTATAGGTGTAATAATGGGAAAAGTATGGAGTCTGAACCGAAATCTTGAGTCAGTCTTTGTTTGTAATATGACTTTAATTACTAGGTCTTGCAAAAGAAGACCAACTTTTAATTTGGAAAGAAAAGGTCATCATATGTTTCGCTCTATTTTTTTTCCAATATTATATTTAATTATGTTTTTCCTAGAAGTAGTACATACATAATTCTTGAGTTGACGAATTCTCAACTTATAATAGACACCAATTGGAATTTAATGACATTTCAACGGAACAAACCATTGAAGAAGGCGGAGGTTCATTTCATTTTTTAAAAAAACATGGAAGATGCTAATTGTCCATATGAAGCCATGTGTCTGTATGAAGAAAGGTTAACAAAAAACCAAGCATTGGCCCTCCAGACTTGAAATTAGAAACAATTTTTTGACTTGATTAATTTTTGGCCTGCTTTGTTAAATTAAGCATATAAAGAAAGTCAAGTTATATTGTAGTAATTGTTGTTAATCATAATTAGATCAATATGCTCTGCAAAGTTAAAAAATAAAAGTGGAAACTTCATATGGGGATCCGAAAGAAAATATAAGACTAATGACTATGCTATCTGGTAAATCTAGGGACAACATCAGAAACTTTATTTCTACAGGAAAACAACTTTAATGGCAGTGCCATTTTATTTAAGGTACAACTGCATACTTTTATCACATTTTGTTGGCACAGTTTTTCAGATGCAAATGGTTTTAAGAAAAACCCAAACACACACACACTCAAGTCGTTCAGCACAGATAAATGCGAAATCCATCGGGTGGATCAAGCTGTTTAACAATCTCAGAGACTTGGGTTTATGGGATGGAAAGTAGCTTTTTTTTTTATTCTACAATTTCAAGATCCGTATAAAATCTTCAACTTAAAATCTCAAAATTTAACATTTCGGTATCATTTTGAGAAAGCTATTTCTTTTGTCAAATTTAGAGATTAATATATGAGAGGGTTCAAAGCTGTATAACGGAAAAGATTTAGATCATTTTGATTATGAATTAATTGACACTTGGGCAATTGCTTACTTGGGTAAAATCACCAAAATACTTTTTATAGGAAAACTGTGAAAGAGCTTGTCAAGCCCAGCTCTATTATATACTTGCCATGTCATTTATGTGCTTGATAGCATGTCTGTAAATTTGGATGCCCCGAAAAATTTTTAAAACGTCAGTATCGTATCTAGTGATACAATTAAGTCGATTAAGCCTCGAACTAGTCCAAATAGAAATTTTAGGATGTATTTGAGAGTTATCGAACCTTAGAATGTTTTAAAATGGTGATTCGGAGTTTGAGAATTTATTTGGAGTTCAATTGGGAATTTTTATAACGTAGGGGCAAAATGGATTTTGCTACTCGAGGACAAAATTGGAATGTTGGATGAAATTTTTGACTAAGTTTGACTATTTGGAGCATAGTTTGAATTTGAGAAGTGACAAATTTCAATTATGACATTTTTCGAGTATAAGGGCAAAACGGTCATTTCACGTGTCCATGAGGACGAAATTGAAATTTTACACCACCATGACACTTGTCAAGCCCATGAATTTCACCTATTATCACTTTATACTTTAGATAATTATGGAATAATTATGTGGTGGTGAGAGATTTCTTAATGGTTAAGTTTACCCATGGACCAATCAAGTGGTGACAAGTGTCAAGCTTTAATATTTTTATAATTTTCTTTATAAACCAACATAAACCTTTCCCAATTCACTCATATGGCTGGCCAAGCAAAGAACAAAGAGAAAAAGAGAAGAACAAACCCTAAGAAGGAAAAATTCAAGAGAAATTGTTGGATTTCAAGGAATCAAGCAAGTAAAGGTAAGATTTTTTAATTTTAGCTTGTGATCTACCTTTCCCATGCATTTTTTTTCATTTTCCATGACTGAAATTCAAGATTTCATGAAGGAAAGTTTGCTGGCCGAACCTAGGGGGAGAGGTTTTGATCACGAGTTTTGTTAGATTTCATGCTATATACGCGTTTTTAGTTATTTTGTGATACTCGGTGTGAAAAACAAGCATGAAAACCACATATTCCTCATCAAACCCTTCTGGGCCAAATTTACTAAAGGACATATTGATGATGGATCTTTTTATATCTCATGTTATTTAGCTCATATTTGATGAATTGTGGTGCCGGATATTGAAAACGGTTATGGAGACGTATGGTTCCTTTAGTAAACGATTTGAACAATAATAAGAAAATCATAGTAAATGGACTTGGAATTAATTTTTAATGATATAAATGGATTTATTGAACTGTGTTGACACTGATTAGCAAGTTAGTCTGAAATTGGAATGAATTTCGGTTACAATGAATTAAGTTACAATCAAGCTTATTGAGGTACTTTGGTGTATTTGAAATATTGATAGTGTAATGAATATATTTAGAGTTGAATTGAATGTTTTGGCTAATTAAACAAGGCATAGTGCGAGTTAGGTCGAATGCCAATTCAGTCCGATCATAATTGAATCTACTTAGAACACCGTTTTTAAGTGACTATCCGGACACTTCTCATTCCATTTCATGCATTAATGTAGAGCCTGAAATAGTTTTATAACAGTTTGGCGTAAATATATTGAATTACGTGTCGTGTATTATGTATAGGTGATGAGCCTTCTGATAAGGGTAAAGATATCGTACCCAAAGATCAAGAATAGAAGTACTCCAAACTCCTGTTAAAGTGAGTAATTAGACGATCATCTTAACTATCTAAAGTTGTTTATACTGGTTTTTATGTTTTAAAGAAAAAAATGAATTTAAATTGCAAACTATCATGTTTTAAAATTGAAGTGTTGATTAAACGAAATGAGATTTATAACTTGTTTTGAAATTGAATACTAGTTTTGGAAATTGAATAAGTGGAGGCTGTATACTTGTGTTATACATATGTTTTGACATATGGTTTGAATTGATGACTTATGACAATGTGATGGCAAGCATGGCTGGATTTGTGTTTGTGTGGAATATATGAACTGTTTTGCTTTGCCTTGACAGGCTGGTAATATTATATTAGCCATGTCATACTGTCAGAAATTTTATTGAATTGATGGGTTATTTGATTAGCTTACTACAGTGGGCGGGTTTTCGTGGACCAGCCTATTAGAAGGGCACGGTAAACCCGATTATATTTTACCTTGGTATGAGAGGCGCGGAGGGTATCTCCTAAGGTAACGTTAGAGTTTACTTAACGCCGAACCACCACGTGAAGGTGAAACTCAGCCAACGCTAAAGAATGGTTGTGTTTTAAACGTAAAAACTTGTTTTATGTGCATATGTTATTTTCACAGCCTTGACGGACTCGGTTGGATGCCCCGGACCAAGGTGTCACCGAGTATAAGTTTGGCATGAGCCAAGTTTTAAGAGAGTCATAAGCCTTGTGGATTATAATTGATGAAATGCAAGTGATTGATATGGGTTGAAATGAGATTTGATATTATGAATCATATTATATTGAGATGTTTTAAATTGTCTCCATTTACTCGGTTTTAGATATTGTAGATGAACTTTGCTTACTCACTGGGTTTATAAAAACTCACCACCCTTCTTTCACACATTTTAGGCTTAGGAAAATCTGTAGACCGTCAATTTTGTCGAGGGTTTGCTGTCAGATTCGCACCCTTAGAAATCGCAGGTTTACAGTCGTGTTTATCTTGGTTATTTTGGGGGCCCACATGTCATTGTAGAATATTTTGTATACCTGACTGCGTGTGCCACTGTATGTATAAATTTATTTTGCTTTTACGCTACAAAAATTATTTATGTAAAGTTCTATAAATATTGTTTTATAAGAAAATGGAATATTTTATTTAATTTGAATAGCTATAATCTCACTTTAAATTGATGATTTAGACAACGAAACTTATTTTTAAACATGAAATGGATGCTTAATACTCGTATATCATATTTTTATCAGGATTCGAAAATTTTCGAGTAAAAATGACCAAAATACCCCTGTGTGGCAAAAATTACTTTTTGATCGTTTTGATTTGAAAATAGTCTATATTCTTTTAAAACATGATATTTAATAACTAGTGCTCACAAGGGAGATGTAAAACTGATGTGAGAGCCTTGCGAGGTTTTGGTTGACATTTCGGGTAATGAATGTCTATCGAGACATCGTGGCGGATGTCACGGGCTCGAAGGGAGTACCGGGTCGTGACAGAGCTAGTGCTTTATTCGGCCCAATACATTGAGATGTATGTTTTCTAGTGACTGTAACTGCTAGTGAATGTATCTTTTAGTGCATTGTTGTCTTCCTTTTATTTTCACTCTTAAGAAATAACAAAATAAAGTATTTAGACTAGATAATAATAACTTTAAAAACAAAAGGTAATCCATATATTAGTAAAATAGTTGACAATAATTTAAGAAAAATTAATTGTGGACACATGTTTCTAAACATTTTACTTTGGTTCCATTTGTTTTGATGCAAAATATTTTTGGAAAAACGATTTCAAAACTTATACTTGTTTGGAAAGTAGAAAATTTATTTTAGAAACATTTTACGAGTCAATCGGAAGAATACATGTTGACCATGTAAAATGTCTTACACCTGTTAATAGCGTAAGACATTTTTCAAAGAATAAAAAAAAATCTTATATTAAACTTAGGAGTATACGTTTGATGAATATTAATATTTAACTTAAAATTTAAAAATATTAATATTTAAATTGTTCAATATTATTAAAATTAAAATATATATTTTTCAATGAAATCATCCAATGCAATTAAAATTTTTATTTATAAATTGAATAAATCTACCTAATAATTATAATAAAAAGTATTTCAATGATTGTCATTTGATGAATATACATTTACAATAGGTTTTGGATATCTTAAACAATTAATGAATATTGATATTGTTATAGTGCTATGGTAAAAAGTGATGATATGGAAAATTTTTTGAAAAATAGAGCTTACTTTCATGACAGATATGTGGTTAAACGCTTTGGGAAATATCATTATTGATTTTGCCCATTTTCATTTCCACTCCTAATTTTAATCCTAAATTAGTGAAAACCAAATGTCACAATTGTATTGTAATCAACTCCTATTTATTATCTTATAACCTAAATGACTGTATCAGTGATGGTGGAAATTATTTTCCACAAGATGATTCAAATAACTGAAAATGTTTTTGACTATTTATTCAAACAATGGAAAATATTAATTTTTTCTATAAAATATTTTATATAGAAAAAAATTTCGCCCAAGAAGTTTTTTTTCTTTATTACCAAACGAACTCTTTATCTTATCTTAATTTCACCTCAAGTAGATATTAGATAGTTAATTATAAAACACAATTTCAAATAACGTGGTCAGCTAAACCAACCAACTGCTTTTGGCACCATGCAAATGTTAGAAAAGTAGTATAAGAAAAGAAGTAAGAAGCTTTGAGGCGTGTTGTAACACACTATGTTTAAAGAATTGTTGCCTACACTATTAGGATTTGCAAATAAGGACTTTTCAAGATGTAATAAGTCTATTGTGGAATTCTTTTAAAAGTGAGAGTCTGTTTTGGAAGTATGCTTTTTTTTATAAACATTGAATCAGTGTATTTCAACTATTGTCTTTGTCAACAACACTGAAAAGAATCTATTTATTTTAACAGTTGCATCTAATAATTAATTCTGAAAATAATAAAATTGAGTAAAATTATTTCCAAAATTAGTAAAAGGTTTATTTGAATTTCAAGCCCAAGCCCCAAGTCTAATCAAGTCCTTTAATTATAAATATGTATATAAATAAATAATATATATACCACACATATTGTCAAGACCCGGAACACCCATCGGGCCCATGACAACTGCCGCGACGTCCCGATACTCATTATCTGGAATGCCGATTGAAACCCCGCAAGGCTTAGCATCAGCTTCCGCATTTTCTCAGTGAGCGACAGTTATTAAATCTCACATTTCAAGAAATCAAAAGTCGTTTCCAAATCAAAACAATATAATATTATTTTCTAGCTCACAGGGGCATTTTCGTCATTTTTCTTCATAAATACCAAAACCCTCCAAAAACATGGTGTAAAAGCTAAATATGTTCATACATACTTTAAATTAGATAACTGAAGTATAAAATTACTTTTACAGTGACACGTGGGCCCCCAACTAACCAATAAGGTGCGAGTCTATGAACCTACAATTTTGTCGATGCAACTTCGAGATTAATTCTCATCTTAATCAACTATCAACAAACTGTCCTGAGCCTGAAAAATGGATAGGAAGAGGGGTGAGATTATGATTACAAAATCTCAGTGAGTAAACAATTACCATCAAAAGCATCTAAAGCCGAGTAGATGGAGACAATATGAAAACATTATATCTCAATAATGTTCATAACGCAAAATTCATTTCAATCTATACCAAACAATTTATTTTCATCAAAATTTCTCGGCTTATGAATTTCTTAAACTTAGCCCCTGCTAGAATCATTCTCGCGAGTACCTTTATCAAGGTATCCCACTGAGACAGCCAAGACTGTTAAATGACCCATACCCATAAACATGTTTTTGCATCTGACACAAGCCGTTCCTTGGTGTTGGCTGAGTCTCACTCTCACGTGGTGGCCCGAACGTGAGGTGCACTCAAATCATACCTCAGGAGATACTTCATCCAACATCTCCCCCCGGAGGTAGTTATATAATTGAGTTACCGTGCCCCTCTCATAGGCAGTCCACGAAAACCCCCACCACTGCAGTGATCGTTTAATATACCACAAGACCCATAAAAATTTCAGTAGCATAAAATGTCGAATAAAATGTAATCCAGTCTACCGAGACTAATCCAAAACTGTTCATATATTTCATGCCAACCTAAAAAATTTAGCCATCATGCTACCATAGTGTCATAAGCCCCAATTTCAATAACATATAAAATCATAAATTTCAACACGGTCTCCTTATACTCAATTTTCTCAAAACAATATTTGATTTCAAAACCAATATAAATCTCATTTTTATTAAAAAAAATATTTTAATTGAAAAACATAATATTTTATAATTTAAACTCACCATTCAATAAAAGCATCAAACAAGTATAATTACTCTAGATATTTAAGATGATAAATTGTCTACTCACGGTATTAAGAGTAGAAATACTCCTGTTTTCAGTCTGCGGGTACAGTCCTTTACCCGTATCCAATGGCTCACCACTTAGCCATTATCCATGACACATATTCCAATTAAATTATGTCTAACAGTCATAAGCTATTTCAAGCTCGATGTATATGCATGATATGATATGTAAAATGTTTAAATTTTGCCTAAACGCGATATTAGCCTATTTCGATCTTTTACCCGATAAATCGATATACGCAACCGTTTAAACTCCAAATTAATTTTTTTCAATTTCTATACCTCAATTGCACCCAAATTGACTTAATGTCCCTCAGTGTGGTGCAAATTATCAATCTCGATAGCAAATTACGAAAATACCCCTAGTGGGTAAAAATTCATATTTTTGCTTTGAAAATTCCCATTTTTTTTCTAGGCTCAATTCATTATTATTCATCATAATTCCTCAAATAAACATCAAGATCAGCAGCCAATATTCCCCTAGAAAATTCGGCATAATGGGTTTCAATGGGAGAAAATTATTCCTCTAGCTTATTTTTGCTATATTTCAATATAACCTAACTAAAATCACTTAATTCAATTAAAATCAACCAAAACTCAAGCTCAAAACTCATACATGGAGGTTTGGCCAGCATGGGTGTCCATACCCACTTTCTAATTTTGCATGGAAATGAGAAAAAAATGCATGGGTAGTGAAAATCACAAGGAAAATCAATGAAATTTACCTTTTTAATGTTTGATTTCTCTTGATTTTTCCCAAATTTTTCAGCTAGGGTTCTTATTTCTTTTCTCCATTTTCTCTCCTGGTTTGGACAGCTTGAAGAAGATGAGAATTCTGGAAATTTTGGCCTTTTTAAAGGCTAAAATAATATAATATTATTTTATTCATTTTTTTTGTTTTATTAATTTCTTAAATTCTAGCCATCCATTTGTTTCCAAATTTTCACCATACACTTGTCCCACATATCCATAGCTCAGATAAAATTCTCAGACTTGTCCAAAGTCTTGGTGGAGTAATTTTTGAAATTTACACTTGTGCCTTCGTAAAAGTCAAAAATTACATTTTTGCCCCAAAAATTGAAAAATTGCCCATAGACATATTTTTCATCCCTTATACTCATACCATTCTCCAATTTGTCAAATGTGATCTAAATTCTCTCAAAATCTAAAATTTTGTCTGTGGGTGGAAAAATTACGATTTTGCCCATACACTCTAGAAATCACCAGAATTAAACTTTTTCACTGTCAAACCCTCAAATTATACTCCAATAAGTTAAATGGGGCCAAAAAAGTTTTCTAAAAATTTCCATTTTGTCCCCAAGTGGCAAATGACCATTTTACCCCTAGATAGTGAAAATTTCGGTTTGACTCCGAATTGATCCTCGAACTCCCAATTACCATTTTGAGTCATCCCTGAATTGTGAAACTCTTAATTTCACCTTAAAATTCCTATTTGAACTAGTTCGAGGCTTAATCGACTTAATGGTACCATTAGAGGCAATATTGTCTTTTAACGATTCCTCGAACTTCCTAAATATGCAAACATTCTATTGAGCATTTAAATGACGTCGTAATTATTTTATAGAACAGGGTTTGACACATATAGTCACTAGCATATAGCAATTTGGTCTTGAATGGTTTGAACCACTATATAAACCTTTATTCAACACTTCCAATGTGGGACTCCAATAAACCCACATATATATTTTTTTTTGCTCAGCAATAAACTCACATATTTCAAACTATCTAATAATCTCCCACTAATTTGTAATGTTAATAATATTATGCATAATAGAAAGTTTATCAAATATTTGAATTTTTTGTTAGTGTAAGATTTTAAATTAAAGATGAAGTTATTAGTATCACATGGATTTAACCACAACTCCTTATGTTATAGCTGAAAATATCAAACACATAGCATTATTTAATTACATTGAGATTTTGTCAACTACGTTACCAGTTATATCGCCTTTTGCTCATCTTGGCTTTATGAATATTTACAAGCATAAACCTTTTTAACTCTTGTTTGAAGCGACACCATTTCAATATTCATATAGGTGGATTTTGTCATTATGCCCTTGTTACTATATGCAATTAACATTTCCATTAAGAACTTTTTGCTCATCCTCTCATCCCAATAGTCACACTAGACATCCTAGAATAAGGCTATTTAATATTAAAATTTAATGCATAATAACAACATATAGTAACTTGTTATTACCCATCGAGCTTCTATTGTTAATTTTGTTAACTCAAAGTTAAGTTTCCATTACTAACACATTTAAGTCAAGGGTTTTATCTCTATTCCACTAGATGTTGATTTTACAGCTTCTCTTGGCAATGCTTTGGTAAGTGGATTAGTCAAATTCTTGCTCTATTTAATGTAAACTATTGTTACAATGCCATTTGAGATTGATTCTCTTACATAGGGATATTGTAGAGTTATGTGTCTAAACTTTCAATTATAAATCTTTTTGTGGGCTACACACATTGTAGCCTCACTATCACAATACATGGAAATGGCTAGCATCGTTGGTGGTCACAACTTTATATCTAATAACAAATGTCTCAACCATTTCACTTCCTTTCCAACAGCTGCCAATGCTAAAAATTCATATTCCATTATAGAACGTGTAGTACAAGTTTGCTTCTTAAATGCCCAAGAATACCACTTTCTAAGATAAAATCCATCCTGATGTAGATTTATTGTCATCAATCGTAGGTATCGAACTAGTATTAGAAAATCCTTATAAAGTATTAGGAAAACCACCATAATAATTCTCAAGTTTTTGGGTTTCTTTAAATATCCAAATACTCTAATAATAGCCTTTCAATGATTTTTTGCTAGGTTTAATGGTAAACCTTGAAAGTTTACAAACAATAAAGGCTATATTCAGTCTGGTACAATTTGCAACATGCATTACACTACTTATGGCACTTGCATTTTCTAATTGTGCCATAATTCTTCCACAATTCTTAGTCAATATTATACTAGAATCATAAGAAATATTAAACTCTTTGATTTCCAAATGACTAAATTTGTGGAGAATTTTCTTTATGTAATGTGACTAATTCAACAAAATCAAAATTTTGTCTCTTTTAACGTTAACTCCCAAGATTGTATCAACTTCATTAAAATCTTTCATTTTAAAAATTGAAGTCAAATATTTATTGGTTTCAACAATTCCAAGCATATTTTTACCAAAGATCAACATATCATCCATATAAAGACATATGATTACACCATAGTCTTTTGTAAATTTAGAGTAAATGCACTTATTTGCAATAATATGTACAAATCTGTTTGATGGTATAGTACTATCAAATTTTTCATGTCATTGCTTTGGCGCTTGTTTAAGTCCATAAAGAGATTTGATTAGTTTACAAACCTTTCTCTCATTTCCAAGAAGTATAAAACCTTTAGGTTGCTCCATATATATTTCTTCACTTAGATCTCCATTTAAAAAGTTAGTTTTAACATCCATTTGATATACGGTAGCGTTTGGTACTTTACAATGTAATGTGATTACAAGTAATGTGATTGCAAGTAGTGTGATTGCAGGGAAGATAACATTGTAGTGCTTGGTATACAAGTAAAATAATGATTAAAATGCAGAAAAGATAACATTGCAGCATTTGGTTTACAAGTACTTTACTGAGAATGTAATGTCAATTTTCAGAATTATCCCTATTTATTAAAATGTAAGTTTAATATACTTGTATTTTTTATTGTTAATTTTTGTATAATATCATCTTTTTAATGTCATATATTTTTTTAATTTTTTATTATAATCTTATATATTTTATTTTCATTTCTTAATATAATTTTCTATATTATATAATTTATTTTAATTTCTTTTTCTTTTAAAAGACAATATAAATTTTATTGATAGTCACCATGGTTACTGAGAATAATAAAAAGACATTCTTGAAATCTATATTAAAAACAAATTATAACATTATAAAATGTTTTTAACAAAGTAACAAAATTAAAGGGTAAAAATGTTTTTAATAACATTACAGAGTGCAATGCAATTTGATTGCATTAGCTTTGGGTTCCAATCACATTACATCCATTGAATTTAATGTGATTGCATTGCAATCTTACATTATAGTGATTTGTTGCAAAACAAATACTGTAATGTAATTTTATTGAGCACATTACAGGGAATGTGCTTCTACTTCCCTCATACCAAACGCTCCTTACATGTAATTTATAAAAGGATGCCAAAGCCAAAGGCACTCTTATGGATGTTATTGTTGGCACTGGAGCGTAAGCATCAAAATAATCAATGCTTTCTTTTTGCATTAAACCTTTAAGGCTAGACTAGTTGCTAAAAGGTTTTAGTCATCCCTTTAGCAACTTGTCTAGCCTTAAAGGTTTACATTGAATCATCTATGTTATATTTATTTCTAAATACCCATTTACAACTTATGAGTTTTAATCCAGGAGGAAGATCAACCAAATCCCATATTCTATTTGACAAGATTGAATCTATTTTATCATTTATTGCTTCTTTATAAATACCCATTCATGTTCTATTATATTTCTTTGAATGTTTTTAGATTATCTTCAACGTTTAATAAAATAGGTATATTTTTATACATTTTGGTTCTACTTCCTTCCACAAGAAACGTTAATGCTAACAAGTAAATGGAATTAGGATCTAAGTTCAATGTTGAACTTGCACATGCCATCACAAAAGTATCATTTTCCTCCAAATAGACCACCTTTGGTTACTATGACATTGTCATATTCTATTACAACTTTAAATCCTTTCTTTGTAAGCAAACTAACAGAAACTTCCAAATTTTAGGAATATGAAATTCATTGAGCAATGTTACTTTCTGTCTAAAAGTGAAATTCAGCTCGACAATCCCTTTTCAGTCAATATTTTTGTAACATGATTTCCCATTAGAACATTTTCTGATTTATTAACTTCCATGTAAGTCTTGAACAAGTATCTGTCATTGCAGACATGAATTGTAGTACCAAAATCCAACTACCAATCTTTACTTTTATTGGAACCAACAATCATATTCAATTTTGTTATCATTCCAATATGCATTGTGGAAACCATGGCAACTAATTCCTTGATAGCCTATTCTACTGCGTATGCTTTTTTAGGATTTTCAGAACCAAAATTCTTTCTTGCCTTCCTTGACTTGCATTCACGAAGCATATGACATTCCACAATTGAAACAATTTATATTTTTCTTATCCTTTTTCTTAAGGGTTTTTTTTGAAACTTTCAGAGTAGATGAATTAGATTTTGTAGAGTTGTTAGAGTTCTAATTTTGTCTAGAGTTATTATAATTTTGACTCACATGATTCACATTAAATTAGAGGGCTGAAATAGTGCATCATGTGCTTGTGTTTTACATTCTATTTGCATTTGAATAATGAGCAGTTCTAAAGATCGAGAATCAGTAGAATGCAAAACATTATTTCCATAATTATTCTGAGACCGAGGTAGTTTAGAAAGGATTGCACCTATTTGTAGTGCATTTGGAGTCTTAACCTCAAAATCTTTTAGTTTTGAAACTAAAACTTGTAGTTCATGCACTTAATCCATGATAAGCAGATTGTCACTTATCTTAAACTCGAAATATTTTAAAGATAGAAATTTATCGGTACCTCATTTTTCATTATCGTAAGTAGTCTCCAAGGTTGCCTAAATTTCCTTCAGAGTCTTCAAATTGGAGTAGAGATCATATAGACAATCTATCAAAGTATTCAAGATTTGTCATTGGCACATCAATTCATCTTCTTCACATTTGTTCCTTTCTACCTGCATCCGAATCTTCATCGGTTGGTTATGGAAGTGTAGCAAGACTCAAATCTAGCACATAATAAATCTTCAAGGTTCTGAGTAAAAACACCATATTATTCCTTTAATAGGTGAAATTGATTTCATCAAATCAGTCAAGTTTGATGAATTCTTGATTCATGATTTGAAACTTCAAATTTGGAGTAATATCTATTGAGAACAACTTTTTAAAATTGTTAGAAATGCAATATAAGAAAAGAAGTAAGAAGGGTTGAGGCATGCTGTAATAAACTATCTTTAAAGAGTTGTTGCCTACACTATAGGGATTTGCAGACAAGGACACTACTAGATACAACAAGCCTATTGCAGAATTCTTTTAAAAGTGAAAGTCTATTTTATAAGTATGCTCTCTTTTATAAATATTGAATCAGTACGTTTCAATAGTTGTCTCTATTGAAAACATTGAAAAGAATTTATTTATTTTAAGAGTTATGTCTAAAACTCAAAACAATTGCATTTAAATAACTAATTCTAAAATAATAAAATTGAATAAAAGTATTTCCAAAATTTGTAAAAAGTTTATTTGAATTTCAAGCCCAAGCCCTAAGTCTAAGTTATTTAATTATAAATATGTATATATAACTAATATTTATACCACACATACAGTCACTAGTATATAGCAACTTAGTCTTGAATGGTTTGAACTACTATATAAACCTTTATTCAAAACTTCTAATGTGGGACTCCATATATTACAAACTATCTAATAGGAAATTGAGGAGGTGAGTGCTTTAAGTTGAAAGTTTGAAGAAAGAAGTTATTAAATGGAGGATTACTCACACTCTAAGAGAAGGAAATTACATGTAGAGAAACTTGCCAAATAGGGTGTTGAGAGGCAACAAGACTTACTAAAAATCTTTGAGTGGCAATGGAAAGGAAGAGTGATTGAAAGTAAGAGTTTTTGTGTGCCCTAGCTGTTTATGAATTGTTTGATATGCACTTTGTAAAGCTCGACCTTATAAAATACTATTCATGACATACATGTGATGATAGCATGATTGCATGCTAGGAGAGTCCCGAAAAATTTACAAAAGTCGGTATTGTACCTAGAGGTACAACAAAGTTTATTTAATCCTCGAACTAGATCAAATGAGAATTTTAAGGTGAGATTAAGAGTTTCACAGTTCATGGATGACTTAAAATGGTAATTTGGAGTTTGAGGATCAATTTGGAGTCAAATCGGAATTTTCACTAACTAGGGGCAAAATGGTCATTTGCCACCTGGGGACAAAATGGGAATTTTAGAAAAGAATTTTTTGGCACCATTTGACTTATTGGAGTATGATTTGAGGTCTAGAAGTGAAAAATTTTAATTTCGGTATAATTTGGAGTATAAGGGTAAAATGGTAATTTTGCCACCTCAGGGGCAAAATTGTAATTTTCCACCACCAGGATATTTTTTCCAGCACATGGTCTTCCTTTGTCTTCATCTTTGACCCTTGACTAAACATGTGGTGGAGATAAAATGTTTAAATTTTTAAAATTTTAAAAATGGACCAATTAGAAAATGCCATGTGTCAAGCTTAGGATATTTTATTATTTAACTTAAAAATCAGCATAAATCAGCCATTTACTCTCCAAATATTCGGCCAAGCAAGGAAGAGAGAGAAAGAGAGGAAGAACAAACCCTAGGTGAGGAATTTCAAGAGAAAAAGTGTGGAAAATCAAGGAAAACAAGTGAAAAAGGTAGGATTTTTCAACTTAAGCTTGAAATCTATTTTCCTTAAGCATTTCTCTTCATTTTCCATGCTTAAATTGCATGTTTTTATGATGAATTGTTGGCTGATCAAAATGGGTTAGGAGAGAGAAAGTTGTTGGATTTATTTGATTTTAATTTATGTTAGTGTTTTTAGTTAGTTTAGCATATTTAAAAACAAAACAATAAGAAAAGAATTTATTTTCTCCCACAACCATTACTGGCTGAATTTACCATGTATTGAGTGAGGATGAGTTTGATTTTTATTCTAGTAGAATTGGTTAAGAAATGATGAATTATGAGCCTAGAAAAATAATGAAAATTTTTGGAGCAAAAATATGAATTTTTACCCACTAGGGGTATTTTCGTAATTTACTATTGAGACTGATAATTTGCACCACACTGAGGGACATTAAGTTAATTTGGGTGCAATTGAGGTATAGAAACTGAAAAGAATTAAATTGGAGTTTAAACGGACGCGTTAGGAATTTAATCGGGTGATAAGACGAATTAGGCCAATACTGAGTTTAGATAGTTACCAGTGCATTTTTGCATTCCATATCATGCATTGGTAGTCGAAATTACTTTAATTTTGATTTAGTACCAACTTGGTGAAATTCTCGATTTTGTACTGTGTCAAGGTGGTGAGTTCTCCGATAAAGGTAAGGAAATTGCATCCGAGGACTAGTAGACAGAGTGCTTCGAAAGTCTGCATTCTAGACATTGTGAGTAAACTTACTGTCATTTTAATTATCTAGGGTGGTTTTTGGATGCTTTCATGAATTCTATGGAAAAAGGAATTTAAAAAGATAAATTTTCATGTTTTATGAATAAATGAGTTTCAATGAAATTAATTTATAAATTGTTTTGGAATTAATAATGATTTTGAAAAATAGAGTACACGGAGACTGTTAATTGTGACAATTTGATTGTTTAAATTGATTGGCTTATGATAAATCGAGCATGATTGGTTAGTTGGCAATTGTATTGAAATGCAAATTGTTTGGTTGCCTTGAAAAACTGCGAATTACAAAATTGCCATATCATGTTATTGAGTTTTATTATATGGTGGATTATATATTAATTAATCACTGCAGTAAGGGGTTTCTGTGGACCAACCTTTTAGAGGGGCACGGTAAACCCCATTATATTCTTACCTCGAACGGAGAGGCGCGTAGGGTATCTCCTGGGGTAAATTTTAGGGTTCACTTCACGCTAAACCACCACGTGAGGGGGAACTCAGCCAACGCCAGGGAACGGCTATGTTTTCAAAACAAAAACATGATTTATATGAAATGTGAATTTTAATAGCCTTGGCGGTCTTGGTAGGATGCCTCGGCCAAGGTGTCCCCGAGAATGGATTTATGGCACAAGCCTAGATTTTTATGAGATTCATAAGCCTCTTTACGTATTTTGAACGAGATGTGTTCTAATTGTATAACCCTGTTTATGATGATTTACTTTATTGTCTCCATGTACTCAACTCTAGATGTTTATGATGATGTCTGTTTACTCATTGGGATTTTATAATCTCACCACCCTCCTTTCCACCCATTTCAGGTTCAGTATAGACTGTAAATAGCTGATCTCATCGAGGACTACAGTGGGATTTGTATTTTCCAAACCGTAGGTTCACAATCCTCTTTACTTTTGTTTATTCGGGGGCACTCTTGTTATTGTAAATTAAATTAAATATTTTGGCTTACTGTATTTAAGTATGTATAAATTTATTTAGCTTTTACGCTATAAAAATTATTCACGTATAACTCTATAAATATTATTTTATGAGAAAATAGAATGTTTTACTTAATATTTCTTTTATTTTCTTATTATATTCAAATAACCATAATTTCGTTTTAAATGAAGATTTTAGACTTTTAAACTCATTTTGAATATGAATTATGTGTTTTGTACTTGTATATTACGTTTTAGCCAGTTTCGAAATTTTTGAGAAAAATGACCAAAATACCCCTGTGAGATGAAAAATTAATATTTTATTTGTTTAAAGTTGGAAACAGCTTAAAATCTTTTAGAACACGATTTTTGACAATGGTTGCTCACAAGGGAATAGAGAAACTGATAGTAAAGCCTTGCGAGATTTCGGGTTGACATTCCGAGCAATAAGTGTTTACCGGGACACCGTGACGGTAGTCACGGGCTCGAGGGGAGTACCGGGTCGTGACAATTCGATTGGTATAAGAGCTTTTGGTTTTAAAGATCAAATTTTTTAGTTTTAAAGTTGTTTTAAAAATTTACAATATCAGTGTGGCCCTGGATTAAGTTAAGTTAGGTTAAGTTGAATAGAATGCATGCATCTGCATATAGAGCCTAAGGTTACCTAAACTTGCTCGTATTTTTTTATAGATTACAATGCCTTCTCGACGCGGACACCCACCTCTCACTAGATCGGTTGGGAGGGGAGGAAGTCGTTCCCAACGTCATCAACCAGATACAGTAGAGGAGGAATCGGCTGCATCTACCATTCGGGCAGCACCTGCTGCTGAGCAGGCCGATAGTCCTCCACATCCTCCATCTCCTCAGCCATCTACGGGTATTCCCGTCATGCCTACTGAGGCAGCACAAACATTGGCAGCTTTCTTTGCCGCAATGGCTGGTCAAGCTCAGACTAGTCAAGTTCCACCTGTAGTGCCTCCAACTACTCCTTTAGTTCCACCACCAGTACAGGATGTATCCATTTCCAAGAAGCTGAAGGAGGCTAGGCAATTGGGTTATGTATCTTTCACGGGTGAGTTGGATGCCACTGTGGCAAAGGATTGAATTAATCAAGTTTCAGAGACTCTCTCTGATATAGGATTAGACGACGACATGAAGTTGATGGTGGCTACGAGATTATTAGAGAAGAGGGCTCGTACTTGGTGGAATTCGGTGAAGTCCCGTTTCGCTATTCCTCAGACATGGTCCGATTTTCTCAAGGAATTCGATGGTCAGTATTTCACTTATTTCCATCAGAAAGAAAAGAAGAGAGAATTTCTGAGTTTGAAATAGGGAAATCTAACTGTAGAGGAGTACGAGACTCGTTTTAACGAGTTGATATTATATGTGACAAATTTGGTGAAATCTGAGCAAGATCAGGCCAGCTATTTCGAGGAAGGGCTCCGTAATGAGATTAGAGAGCGAATGACAGTGATTGGTAGGGAGCCACATAAGGAGGTGGTACAGATGGCTTTACGGGCTGAGAAGCTCGCGATTGAGAATAGGAGGATTCGGACTGTGTTTGCAAAAAGGAGGAATCTTGGTATGTCTTCTAGTCAGCCAGTAAAAAGAGGCAAGGACTTAGCGACTTTAGGGAGCACTACTTTTGTTTCCGTGACATCTCCTCGACCTCCATTTCCACCATCACAGCAGAGACCTTCGAGGTTTAGCAGATCTGCTATGACTGGTTCTGGGAAGAGTTTCAGAGGTTTTGATAGATGTAGAAATTGTGGGAATTATCATAGTGGGCTATGTAGAGGGCCAACAAGATGTTTCCAATGTGGACAGACGGGTCATATTAAGAGTAATTGCCCACAGTTAGGACGAGTCACTGTAGTTGCATCATCTCCACCAGCTCGCATTGATATGCAAAGGAGAGATTCTTCTGGGTTACCACCGAGACAGGGAGTAGCCATACTGTCCGGTGTGGAGAGTAATACCCTATCACATCCACCTTCGAGACCACAGACTCGTACAACGACAAGAGTTTTTGCTGTGACAGAAGATGAGGCACGGGTCTGACCTGGAGCAGTGACAGGTACTATGTCTTTATTTGATAAAGATGCTTATGTTTTGATAGATTCTGGCTTAGATAGATCTTATGTGAGTACGACATTTGCATCAATTGCTGATAGAAACCTGTCACCATTAGAGGGAGAAATTGTAGTGCATACCCCTCTAGGAGAACAGTTGATTAGAAATACTTGTTATAGAGACTGTGGGGTAAGGGTAGGTGAGGAAGAATTTATGGGTGACTTAATTCCTCTAGAGATCTTGGATTTTGATTTAATATTGGGTATGGACTGGTTAACTGCACATCGGGCGAACGTGGATTGTTTTCGAAAAGAAGTTGTTCTTCAGAATTCGGAGGGAGCAGAGATTATGTTTGTAGGGGAACGTCGAGTATTACCATCTTGTGTAATCTCGGCCATCAAAGCTTCGAAATTGTTACAAAAAGGGTATTCGGCTTATTTGGCATGCGTGATCGATACTTCAAAGGGGGAACCTAAGTTAGAGGATGTCTCAATAGTAAGTGAGTTTCCTGATGTATTTCCTGATGATTTACTGGGACTACCTCCTGATCGAGAGCTTGAGTTCCCTATTGATTTACTTTCGGGTACTGCACCTATTTCTATTCCTCCATATAGAATGGCTCCAGTAGAGTTGAAGGAACTGAAAGTCCAGTTGCAAGATTTGGTAGATAAAGGTTTCATTCGCCCTAGCATTTCTCCTTGGGGAGCACCAGTCCTATTTGTAAAGAAGAAGGATTGCACTCTTCGATTGTGTATCAATTACCGTCAACTGAACCGAGTGACCATCAAGAATAAATACCCTTTACCCCAGATAGATGATCTTTTTGATCAATTACGAGGTGTTATGGTATTCTCTAAGATTGATTTGAGATCTGGGTACTATCAGTTGAGGATTAAGGAGCAGGATGTACCCAAGACTGCCTTCAGGACGCGTTATGGGCATTATGAGTTTCTGGTGATGCCGTTTGGTTTGACTAATGCCCCGACAGTTTTTATGGATCTTATGAACAGGGTGTTCCATCCATCCTTGGATAAGTTTGGTGTATTTGGAATATTGGAAGTGTAATGAATATATTTGAAGTTGAATCGGATGTTTTGGTTAATTCAATAGTGTATAGTTCGAGTTAGGTTGAATACAAATTCAGTCCGATCATAATTGAACCCACGTAGAATACCGTCTTTAAGTGATTATTCGAACAATTCTCATTCAATTTCATGCATTCATATAGAGCCTGAAATAGTTTTATAATAGTTTGGCACAAATATATTAAATTACGTGTCGTGTATTATGTATAGGTGGTGAGCCATTTGAGAAGGGTAAAGATATTGTACCTGAGGACCAAGAATAGGAGTACTCCAAACTCTCGCTATTGTGAGTAATCAAATGTTCACCTTAACTATCTAAAGTAGTTTATATTCGTTTCTATGATTTTAAAGAATAATGAACTTAAACCGTAGATTTTTATGTTTTATAAGTTAAGTGATGGTTAAATGAATGAGATTTATAAATTTTTTTGCAATTCAATGATGATTTTGGAAATTGAGTAAGTGGAGACTATATACTTGTGTTATCTATATATATATATGGTTTGAATTGATGGCTTATGACAATGTGATGGCATGAATGGCTGGATTTGTGATTTGTGGATTATATGAACTATTTTGTTTTACCTAGACAGGCTGGGTAATATCATATTAGCCATGTCATACTGTCGAAATTTTTATTAATTTGGTGGGTTATTTGATTAGCTTACTACAGTGGGTGGGTTTTCGTGGACCAGCCTATTAGAGGGGCACGGTAAACCCCGTTATATTTTACCTTAGTAGGAGAGGCGCGGAGGGTATCTCCTAAGGTAAGTTTAGAGTTCATTTCATGCCGAACCACCATGTGAGGATGAAACTCAGACAACGCCAAGGAATAACTATGTTTTAAAAGTAAAAAAACATGTTTTATGGGTATATGTCGTTTTAACATCCTTGGCAGACTCGGTTGGATGCCCAGGCCAAAGTGTCATCGAGTACGAGTTTTGGCACAAGCCAAGTTTTTAAAAGAATCATAAGCCTTGTTGATTATTTTGATGAAATGTAATTGTTTTATATGAATTGAAATGAGTTTTGGAATGTCATGAATTATATTATGATGGGATGATTTAATTGTCTCCATTTACTCGGCTTTAGATGTTGTAGATGAACTTTGCTTACTCACTGAGTTTATAAAAACTCACCCCTTCTTTTTACCCATTTCAGGCTCAGGACAGTCTGTAGACAGTCGATTTTGTTGAGGGTTGCTTTTGGATTTGCATCCTTAGAAATCGAAGGTCTATAGTCTTGTATATTTTTTGTTATTTTGGGGCCTACATGTCATTGTAGAATATTTTTGTATACCTAGTTTAGTGTTCTATTATATATATGAATTTATTTTACTCTTACGCTACAAAAATTATTTATGCAGGATTCTATAAATATTGTTTTATAAGAAAATAGAATATTTTATTTAATACTTTTATTTAGTTTGAATTAGCCATAATTTCATTTTAAATGGATGATTTAGATTACTAAAATTATTTTAGATAAGAAATGTATATTTTTCGATCGTATGCTGTATTTTCACCAAGTTTAAAAATTTTTGAGTAAAAATGACCAAAATACCCTTGTGTGGCAAAAATTATTTTTTATTTGTTTTTGATTTAAAAATAGTTTATATTCCCTTAAAACATGATATTTAGTAACTGTTGCTCGCAAGGGAGACGTAAAATTGATGCAAGAGCCTTGCAAGGTTTCGGTTGACATTCCGAGTAATGAATGTCTATCGAGACATCGCAGTGGTTGTCACGGGCTCGAAAGGAGTACCGGGTCGTGACGGCTCTGATACCAATAGTCATGGTGCACAATAGCCCCTTTAAGATATTGTTAGTTTTGGCTCACTAGCATCACTATTTCGTCTAACAAAAGGCATCTCATAGGTTGAAAATGGTGTGGACCTTTAATGTCTAATATTATACTAGTATACAGTCGATGTAGGATTCATGACTCCCCTTTAGAATCATGACATCCTTTGTGGGTTCCCTACTAGAACTTTTTCTTCAATGTGGGACTTATGGCCTTACTCACTGGGAGCATATATTCTTTTCAATGTGGGATTTAGATCGCTTCTCTCTTGGACTGTGACATTGAGCATATCTTGATTAATTATAAATTTTCATGGGAGTGGTGGGGGTTTAAATGGGTAACACCTTCTATGTTCTTGGCTTTATTAGAATTTTATGAAAATTTGATATAAGATAGCAAAGTTAGTAAGAGGTGGTTAGTAGTAGTAGGGGCTACAATGTGGTCAATTTGACTTACTAGAAATGACCTAGTTATTAATGATAAAAGGTGGGGTAAAGAGGAAGTGGTGTTTATGATAAAAATGAGATCAAAATTTTGGATTAAGACACTATAAGGATGCCGATTTAGAGGAAATATGGTGGTGGGAAATGCCTTATATACAAACTACGAATGTAAGGGCTGTCGATTCGAGGATGGTAGTCTCATGGGTTCCACTGAGAGAGGAAGGGCTTAAGTTTAATGTTAACGGATCAATGAGAGGAAAACAAGGGCTAGTTGGGTGTGGGGGAATGCTAAGAGACAACAATGGGTGTGTTTTAGGAATGTTTTTTAGACCCTTAGGTAGCCAAGAGTCGAAATTTTTAGAGTTGGTAGTTTTTAAAATAGCCTTGTAGTTTTTTAGTACGACACAGTGGCAAGGTGTGAGACCATTGGTAACCTAGTAGAGAAGAGGAAGGCAAGAAGCTAAAAGTAGAGAAAAGGAAGAACTAAGAGGTGTCTTGTGAACTGAGGCAGAGGCTGGTATTTATAGGTTGAGAATTGAAGTTAACGTTGTACCAAATCAAGGAATTCAATGTTCAAATCAGATATGTTATAAAACTCAGTCAGAATTCAACGTTAAAATCTGAAATTATGTTAACAATTATAAAATTCAGTCAAAAGGTAGTGTTTGAGACTGTTTCAACTACCTTAGTATAAAAAAAAGAATGAGTCAAATGTTGAGGTAAAAAATAAATAAAACTAAGGTATAAAATTTCACTTGGGCCTAACCTATATGTATGCTGGCGCACAGAGGTAGGGAGAATCTACATTTTCTCAAGGCTTTAATCGATCTCATGTGCATGTGAGCCTACTTTTTTTTTTTCCTTGCAACAAGCCCATAATGGGTTTGCTTATTTAAATTGCTCACCTTGTTTTGCACCTTGGCAATGTGGGATATTGAAACATTATGAAATACCACTATATGTCTAACAATCCCCCATATATTTCATAAGGTTTTACAATAGAAAGGTTTTGCTGGGTTTAATCTCACTCGAGTGTAATGCATCGAGATTGGTGCTTTTTTAAGCTATTAACTAGGCCTAAAAAGAATGAAACATAAATCACAAAATTTTGGTGAAGTTTATAACTTATATGAACCAAAAATTCTTTATGTGAAATATGATTTTCATTAATCAATTACATCTCCACAATTTCTGCTGTTCAATGCAGTTTTACACGAATAAGCCATATGCGTGCTTGGTTATTCATAAGTGCTCTAGAAAATTTGCCACTATTCTCATAGGAACAGCCCTATTCCACACTTATATAAGTGATTCCATCAAATGTTTACTGCAATTTAATACACCACCCATAAAGAATATGGAATTCATTAAGAGTTTAACTTAATTTCTCTTGCATTGCAGTCTTACACTATTCAAGTATCATAGGAAAGACAATAATTTTAATAGTGCATCAATTTATCAACAAAT
The DNA here is from genome assembly GCF_053813885.1 of Theobroma cacao. NCBI lineage: Eukaryota > Viridiplantae > Streptophyta > Magnoliopsida > Malvales > Malvaceae > Theobroma > Theobroma cacao. Next base: position 39,831,403 of record NC_142647.1, on the reverse strand, counting down.
AACTTGTTATTTTCATATGAACCTAATTCATAGGATCACCACTCACATAGGTTAGGTTGCCATTATTGTTGATTTTTCTCAACTGACTTAAGTCCCATTCCCCTCAATGTATCATTAATTAATTTTCTTCCCAACGGTTTAGTAAAATGATCGGCCAAATTCAACTTTGAATTCACATAATTAATGGACATAATTCCATCTTTAAGCAGCTACTTTACCACATCATGTCTCAAGTAAATGTGTCTATTCTTACCATTGAAAGTTTTATTTTTTGCAATGCTTATTACCGCTTGGTAATCATAGTGCATAGACACAGAAGGTGTTGGTTTCATTCCTAACAAAATATCTGTTAAGACGTTTCTTAACCACTTAGCCTCATTACCAACCAACTCTAAAGCTGCAAATTCTGATTCCATTATAGATTTAATAATTATTGTTTGTTTGGCTAATTTATAAGTTATAGCACTCTCACCAAAGGTGAATATATAACCATTTGTGGATTTTGTCTCATCTGAATCTAAGATCTACTTAGCATCACTGTACCCTTCTAATACAGTGGGAAATCCATTATTAAAATACCATAGTTTATGGTACCTCTCAAGCATTTCATTACTTTATTTAAGGCAGTCTAATGATCTTGATTGGGACTTTGTGTATATCTGCTCAGTCTACACACAACATAAGCTATATCAAGTTGAGGATAATTCATCAAATGCATCAAACTCCTAATAATCTGAGCATACTCAGGCTGAGCCACATTATTAGCTCTATTTTGTTTAATTGGGTATTAGCATCATAAGGAATATTCATAGGTGTGATATTAAACTGTCTAAACCTTTTAAGTAGCTTCTGAATATAATACTCTTGTGTTAGCATTAGGCCATTATCACATCTTACGATTTTAACACTCAAAATAACATTGGCTTCTCCTAAATCTTTCATATCAAATTTAGAAGTTAAAAAACATTTTGTTTTATTTACCATATCAATGCATGTACTAAAAATAAGCTTATAATTAACATATAAGCTAATAATTGCACATTCATTATCGATAGTTTTTGTGTACATGCATATATCAACTCCAACATTAGAAAATCCATTCCTAACAAGAACTTGATCAAATTTTTCATGCTATTGTTTTGGTGCTTGTAAGCCATATAAAGATTTAATTAATTAACAAACTTTGTTTTCTTGACCAAGAAGAACACATCTCTTGGGTTGTGTCATATAAATTTCTTTTCTAAATCACTATTTATAAAAGTTGTCTTAACATCCATTTAATGAACAACAAGTTTGTATATTGAAACTAAGGCAAATAAAACACAAATAGGTGAAATTCTTGTTACTGGAGCAAAAGTATCAAAATAGTCAATATTTTGTTTTTGAGTAAAACTCTTAACAATTAATTTAGCTTTGTATTTATCAATAGAACCATCAAGATTAAACTTTCTTTTAAAAATCCATTTACAACCAATTGGTTTACTTCCAAGTAGTAAATTAACTAATTCCAAGGTTTGATTTTGTAAAATAGAAACAATCTCATTTTTTATAGCTTCTTTCCATAATGGATTTTCTTTAGAAGAAATTACATCAACATAAGTCAAAAGGTCATTTTCTACAAGATAAGTGTAAAAATCATTATAAAAAAAAAAATTTCTTTCCTTAGTCTTTTACCCCTTCTCAAATTATCATTTTTTATTTCAAAATTATTTTTACTAAAAGGTGCATGAGAAATTGTATTACTTTTCAATGGAAAAATATGCTAAAAAAATTCAGCATTTTTTGTTTCAACAATTGTATTATTATCAAGAATATGACTTTTTAATACAAGAACATCACTATGTTTGGCATAACCAATAAACATGCAATGAGATGTCTTAGAGCCAATTTTTCTTTTCTTAAAATCAAGAAGCATAACTTTAGCAAGACACCCCCACACTTTTAAATATTTTAAGTTAGGAAAATAACCTTTCCACAATTCATAAGGTGTCTTACCAATTTTCTTATAGGGAATTCTATTTTGAACGTGACAGGCAAATTCTTTAAAAGAAAATATGACATACAGATAATAAAGCTTCACCCCACAAATTTTCATGTGCATTAGAACTAACAAGCATAGAATTCATCATTTCTTTTAATGTTCTATTTTTTCTTTCAGCTACATTATTTGATTTAGGGGAATATGGAGGAGTTTTTTCATGAATTATTTACTCCTTTTCACAAATATATATTCACTCTTTTCTATAATCTAACTCTTTTTATCTTTTTATTCAATTAATTTTCTACGTCAGCTTTATATTTTAGAAACATGTCAACGGCTTCATCTTTATGCCTAATTAAATAAACTTTAGTAAATTTAGGGTAGTCGTCAATCGATGTAACATAATATTGCTTACCACCTCTAGTCATAGTTTACTTCAAATCTCCCAAATCAGTATGAATTAAACTTAACAATTCAGATTCTCTATTTGCTGCAATACAAGTTTTCTTAGTCAATTTTGTTTCAACACATTTTCACATTTACTAAAGCATGCATTTTTAATGCTAGGAATTAAACCTAGAAATTGCATTTTCTTAATATAAGGAATGCTAACATGTCTTAATCTACCATGCCATAAATCAATTGAGTCAATCATGTAAGTAGAAGAACTAGAATTTTCATTCATGACATTTGCAATGTTAAGTACAAAATGTCCCTGAATATAATATCTTTTATCCATAAATACATTATTTTTTTGTCATTACGATCTTGTCAAATTCAAATGACATTTTCATCCTAACCTTGTCCAATAAAGCCATATAAATTTGGTTTGCCCTTATATTAGGAACACGTAGAACATCATTCAAAGCTAGGGTCTTGCAAGATGTAAGCTTGAGAAAGACTTCCCTCTACAAAGAATTTAAGCAGTTCGAGAATTACTAAGATATATTGTCTATTCTCCTTCCTCTATTGGAGTATAAGAGGTAAATGCATTTTTATTTGCACAAATATGTTGTTAGCTCTTGAGTCTACCACCCATTCCTTCACACTAGCCACTATATTTGCTTGAGAAATGATTGCAACAATTATATCATCGGTTTCATCTACTTTAACTAAGTTGATTTTTGGATTAGCAAGTTTGTCATTTCCTTTTGCTCTCTTCCTACATTGTGCTGCATGATGCCTTGGCTTCCCACAAACAAAACAACTACCTTTTTTTTGAAGGTGGGATGGGGAGCTTGGGGTTTATAATCAAGTTTATTAGTGCACCTTTATTGATGATGCTGGATTCTGCCTTGTATCAAATTGGCTTTAGTTATAACCTCTTTAGCTTTGAAGGCTTAAATCTCCTTTTGGGTTTTACCTTCTATGATGATGTGCACAATGAGTTCTATAAGTGACAATTTCTTTTCCTCATGCTTTAGTTGTTGTTTATAGCAATTCTAGGATTTTGGTAGCTTCTTTATTAGTAATCTAGCAATGAACTTTTCTTGCAAGTTGATATTTTTTGCCTTTAAACCATGCACCAGCTTGTGATACTCATTAATTTGAGTCTTGATATCCTAGTCTTTTGTCATCTCCTAATCATAGAAGTTCCAATCACGAACTTTCATTTCCCAACATCTTCAACAGTATATTTGGTAACCATTGAATCCCATATTTGCATATGTCCATTGTTCTAGATTTTAACATCGTCTGGCTTAGAATCAGACAATGCAAAAGCCACTTCATGAACATCAAGGATGGAAAAGATCCTTTCTTGCCACCTTTTGAAATTATTGCCATAAAACACCTCGATTTTGGATATGTTAGGAAACAATTTTGCATAAGACACTGAGGACATGGCAGCAATGCACATGACAGTAGGAGTTGGGGTAGAACCATTAACGGTGGTGGCAGCAGAAGGGATAGTGGTGGCAACATTATCGGTATGAGAATCCATTATCTTTAAGATTGTTGGAAAAATAACGAAGCATAGGAATAATTTAAGAAATTCTGAGGCATGAAACACTGTCCTCAAGTATAATTTTTGCTCCTTTGAATTGATAAACTCTACACAAAAGGACTATAACAATTATCCCTTAGGATTCAATAGACTTTTCTTGATTAGTTTACACAAACTATCAGGGATACTAGGAATAGTAAAAAATTAAAACTACGAAGTAACCTAGCAGAGAAGATGTCAAGTGCTACTCTATTATATATTTGTCATGTCATTCATGTACTTGATAGCATATCTACATACTGGGATGCCTCGGAGAATCGTTAAAAGTCGGTATCGTACCTAGTGGTACAATTAAGTCGATTAAAACCTCAAACTAGTTTGAATAGAGATTTTAAGATGTATTTGAGAGTTATTGAACCTTACAATGTTTTAATATGGTGATTTGGAGTTGGAGGATTAATTTGGAGTCAAATTAGGAATTTTAATAACGTGGGGGCAAAATGGTCATTTTGCCACTCGAGGGTAACATTGGAATGTTGGATGAAATTTTTGACCAAGTTTGACTAATTGGAGCATGATTTGAATTTGAGAAATGAAAAATTTTAATTTCGACATTTTTTCGAACATAAGGGCAAAACAATCATTTTACGTGTTCACGAGGATGTAATTGGAATTTTTAGAATTTTACACCACCATAACACTTGTTAAGCCCATGAATTTCACCTCTTATTATTTTATACTTTGGATAATTAAGAGATTACATGTGGTGGTGAGAAAATGCTTAATTGTTAAGTTTTAACCATGGACCAATCACATGGTGACACATGTCAAGCTTCAATATTTTTATAATTTTCTTTGTAAACTCAACATAAACTCTCCCATTTCATTCTTCATGGCCAGCCAAAGAAAAGAACAAAGAGAAAAGAATAGAAACAAACCCTAGAGAGGAAAAATCAAGAGAAATTTGTTGAATTTCAAAGAACAAAGCAATCAAAGGTAAGATTTTTCAATTTTAGCTTAAGATCTACCTTTCCCATGCTTTCTTGTTCATTTTCTATGGTTGAAACACAAGTTTTCATGAGAGAATACTTGCTGGCCGAACATAGGGAGAGAGGTTTTGATGATGGATTTTGCTAGATTTCATGATATCTTAATGTTTTTAGTTGTTTGATGATGTTTGGCATGAAAAACAAGCAAGAAAATCACATACCCTTCAACAACCCTCTTTGGCCGAATGTTATAGGTGACATGTTCATGATGGATTTTGTTGTATTTCATGTTATTTAGCTCGTAATTGATGATTTACAGTATCAGATATCAAAAACGATTATCGAAAAGTATAGTTCCTTTAGTAAACGACTTGAACAATAATGAGAAAATCATAGTAAGTGGACTTGGATTTGATTCCTAATGATGTAGATGGATTTATTGGACTGTGTTAACACTGATTAGCATGTTAGTTCGGAATCGAATTGAATTTCGATTATGATGAATTAAGTCACAATCAAGCTTATTGAGGTATTTTGGTGTATTTGGAATATTGAAAGTGTAATGAATATATTTGAAGTTGAATCGGATGTTTTGGTTAATTCAACAATATATAGTTCAAGTTAAGTCGAATACAAATTCAGTCCGATCATAATTGAACCCACGTAGAACACCGTCTTTAAGTGATTATTCGAACAATTCTCATTCAATTCCATGCATTCATATAGAGCCTGAAATAATTTTATAACAGTTTGGCACAAATATATTGAATTATGTGTCGTGTATTATGTATAAGTGGTAAGCCCTTTGATAAGGGTAAAGATATCGTACCCGAGGACCAAGAATAGGAGTACTCCAAACTCCCGCTATTATGAGTAATTAAATATTCATCTTAACTATCTAAAGTAGTTTATACTCGTTTTTATGATTTTAACGAATAATGAACTTAAACCGTAGATTTTTATGTTTTATAAGTTAAGTGTTGGTTAAATGAATGAGATTTATAAATTGTTTTGCAATTCAATGACGATTTTGGAAATTGAGTAGGTGGAGACTATATACTTGTGTTATCTATATATATATATATATATATATATATATATATATATATGGTTTGAATTGATGGCTTATGACAATGTGATGGCATGAATGGCTGGATTTATGGTTTGTGGATTATACAAACTGTTTTGTTTTACCTTGACAGGCTGGGTAATATTATATTAGCCATGTCATGCTGTCGAAATTTTTATTGATTTGGTGGGTTATTTGATTAGCTTACTACAGTGGGCGGGTTTCCGTGGACCAGCCTATTAGAGGGACACGGTAAACCCCGTTACATTTTACCTTAGTATGAGAGGCGTGGAGGGTATTTCTTAAGGTAAGTTTAGAGTTCACTTCACGCCGAACCACCACGTGAGGATGAAACCATGTGAGGATGAAACTCAGCCAACGCCAAGGAATGACTATGTTTAAAAGTAAAAACATGTTTTATGGGTATATGTCGTTTTAACATCCTTGGCGAACTCGGTTGGATGCTTGGGCCAGTGTGTCACCGAGTACGAGTTTTGGCACAAGCCAAGTTTTTAAGAGAATCATAAGCCTTGTTGATTATTTTGATGAAATGTAATTGTTTTATATGAATTGAAATGAGTTTTGAATGTTATGAATTACATTATGATGGGATAATTTAACCGTCTCCATTTACTCGGCTTTAGATATTGTAGATGAACTTTGCTTACTTACTGGGTTTATAAAAAAACTCACCCTTTTTTTTACCCATTTCAGGCTCAGGACAGTCTGTAGACAGCCGATTTTGTCGAGGATTGCTTTTGGATTTGCATCCTTAGAAATTGACGGTCTACAGTCTTGTATATTTTCGATTATATTAGGGCCCACGTGTCATTGTAGAATATTTTTGTATACCTGCTTTAGTGTGCTATTATATATATGAATTTATTTTACTCTTACGCTATAAAAATTGTTTATGCAAGATTCTATAAAGATTATTTTATAAGAAAATGAAATATTTTATTTAATATTTTTATTTAGTTTGATTAGCCATAATATCATTTTAAATGGATGATTTAGATTACTAAAATTATTTTTAGATAAGAAATGTATATTTTTCGATTGTATGCTGTATTTTCACCAAGTTTCAAAATTTTTAGGTAAAAATGATCAAAATACCCCTATATGACAGAAATTACTTTTTGTTTGTTTTTGATTTAAAAATAGTTTATATTCCCTTAAAACATGATATTTAGTAACTGTTGCTCACAGGGGAGACGTAAAATTGATGCAAGAGCCTTACGAGGTTTCGGTTGACATTTCGGGTAATGAATGTTTATCGAGACATCGCGGCAGTTGTCACGGACTCAAAGGGAGTACCGGTGTCACGACCCAATTTTTGGACCATGACCGGCGCAAGGGCCCAATAGACGTAGTCTATTAAGCCCAAGCAAGCCTATCGATTTATCCTACTCATCATTCCATCAAATATTGCTAAGTCACAAATTATAACTTTAAATCAAAATAGTAATAGACATTTCCAACTCGTAATGGCATTACTCATTTAAAATATCATACATTGTCTACAGCATGTATCTTAATAATTTACATCAAGTTTGTCTATACATCTCAAAAAGAAGACTCGATTTCCAGCGAAAGGACTCTGACGAATGTACAGTTACTGAATGCTGAGACACCTACCAAAAGATGGATATAAGTCTACAAGGACACCTCGTCCTAGTTACCGACTGCCTCGTGATCTAAAAACATGAAGTTGAAAGCAATGAGTATAAACCCAGTGAGTGAACAAGAAAGGGAACAAGCATACCATAAGGAATATTTAATGAAATCATGATGCATTCTTTTTCAAAACAATGCAATTTGTTTCTATTCTTATTAAAAACCCCTCATCAAGCCCTTAAATGATTAATCATTTGAAAATCACGAACCTATATATAACGAACCATTTGACGAATGAAAGCTTCAATATTATGCAAGTAAGTCAAATACGACAACGAATCTTCGCTACAGCAGCGAGAATGAATTTTCGTTGCAGCAACGTTGGGATTTAGTTATTAGCCAAACGAGAGTTTCTCAACTGGCCGAGGGTTTTTCACTAAACCTCCCCATTTTGAACTTAACTCATTTAATCCTTAATGTTGGAAGTCCATGCTCCGATATGGTAGTAAAGAAGTGAAAGTTAGGGCAGCAATTTGACAAGATAGGAGACCAAAACAGAAGGTTTTTCGCTGTAGCTAGATTTTTCTCGCTGTAGCAAAATTATAACTCAGAAACAGAAGGTTTCTCACTGCAGCGAAATTCAGCTGATAAAACAGAGAGTTTTTCACTGCAACGAGATTCTTTTTCGTTGCAAAGAGAAGCTACAGTGACTATCTCGCTGCAGCGAGATTCATTTTTGCTGCAATGAGAACCAGTTCTGGTGAAGGTTCTCAAACCTGAGAGTTTCTCGTTGTAGCGAGAATGAATTTTGCTGTAGCGAAAACAGAGCAAAAAGAGAAAAGTTTCCCTTCACTTAACAAAAAGGCCATCCTGCTAAACCAACAAAATAAACATACAGCACATGAAAATTCCCAAAGTGCAATGTATCAAATTTCTCCTATATGTCAATCATATATCACATTCATAAGTTTTCCATTCATAAGTCTAGATATGCATAATTACATAGATATACATCAACATCATCATAATCACACCCGACTCATGTACATCCCCTCACATCATGCACATAGCCGGCACCATCGTGTGCATCCCCCTACATTGTGCACAATCAGTGCCATCGTGTACATCCCCCCACATCGTGCACACGGGCACTATCATCATCCATCTCTCAAGCCACCATTATCACCGGCATGTGCATCTCCCCACATCGTGCACACACACGGTTACAGTCATTATACACAATATCATTCATCATGCACAACACACACATTTATATATCATCATACTACAATAGTGCATGAATCCATAGCAATCACATATCACAATATAAAACCATTTTGCAAAAGCTTGTTCCCAAGGCACTTGTCTTTATGAAAAACTTGATAATTCATTCAAATGGGTGGAAAATACATTATATTTTCCAAAACAAGTTTTGAAGGCAGTCCATTCACCAATTGATTGTAGAGCCTTTAGATGACTCCAATTCCCCTAATTGTCCAAATGAGATGACGGGGCTTCCTTAGAACCTAGGATCACATTAGCATAAGCAATAGGTCAATTTACACACTATGAACCCTAAAAGCTATCTTTTAGCTAGCTTTCAATTGTCACATTAAATGGCTATCTATGTTCACTATCTTAATCACAAAAAAATAATGAACATAGTCAACAACAAAACAGCTCATAAATCCTAATTACTAGCCATTTTTTGCAGCTAAAAACCAAGCTTAATTCATCACTTACCCTAGGGCTCCTTTGTAGTCAAATTCTCTTCCAATTGCTTTCAAATTAATGGGGTAATTCTCTTTTTCTCTCTCTAGAACGTCCAACTAGTGAGAGAAGGTGCAGAAATGAGATTTATCAAGGGTTTTAAAGTGAGAGGATGAAATAGCATAAGGGTTTATGGAAGGGTGCACCAAAAGCATGAAAATTGAAGCTAGAGAGAGAAAGTTATGGAAGCTTGAAGAAAACTCCCATGGAGGAATTGAAGAAACATGAGAGGGAAGAAGGAAGAAGAAGACAAGCTGCTGGAAATTTCAAGAAGGTGCTAGAAATTCAAGATATTTATAGGCCAAATTTATCCATTCCCTTACAATTACGAAATTGCCCTTCCACCAATTAACTTACTCTCCTTCAATCTTTTATGCAATCTTTTTGTTCTTTTGACATTGGGACAAGGTCCATAATGGTTTAAATATACTCGGGTTCATAAAAACTTAAAATTTTAACTCGAAGTGAAAAATGACCATTTTGCCCCTACCGTGAAAATTATTATCATTTCTAGTTTTCTTTGTGTTTTCATCATTACACGTCATTTATGCAGTCTTATGCCTATTTAGACCTTAAAATATCATAAAACTTTATCTTGGGAGCTTATTAGAGAAAATGACGAAACTACCCTTGGCTCGAATTATTACATCTATGCTTAGTTTCAAGCCTATAGAGGTTAGGGTCTCACAACCGAGTCATGACAAAAGAGGATGGTAGGAAGTAGAAAGTAGAGAAAAGGAAGAACTTGGAGGTGTCTTGTGAATTGAGGTGAAGGTTGGTATTTATAGGTCAAGAATTGAAGTTAACATTGCACAAAATTAGGGAATTCAATGTTAAAATCAGATACATTATAAAAGTCAGTCAGAATTCAACGTTAAAATCTCATATTACGTTAACAGTTATAAAACTCAGTTACAAGGCAGTGTTTAAGATTGTTTCAATTGCTTTGGAAAAAGAAAAGGAATAAGTCAAAGGCTAAGGTAAAAAGTAAATAAAACTAAGGTACAAAATTTCACTTGGGCCTAGCCCATGTGTAGGGGTGTGCAAATGGGTGGATTGGGTGGTTTGTCTGTCATATTTAAGGACCAAATCGACCAAACACTTTTAGAAAACCAACCAAAATCGACTAAACATAAAGGAAGACCAAACCAACCAAACATAAAATTGGTTCGGTCGATTTGGTATTGGACCAATGGACCCAAATTTTATCACTTGTTTTTTTACAAATTACAATATTAAAACTTATAAACTTCATCCATAGTTATAAAATATACAAATTATGTATAAATTAAATATATGTATATATATAATATATATTACTTTATTATATATATGAAATTAATGACACAACTTATATGTTATAATATTTTAATTTTTATATCAAAGTTTCTATAAATAATAACTAATTATAAACAATATGTTATAAAAACAAAGGCGATAACTAATAAAATTATTAAGTATAATCATATAAATAAAGTATATTATAAGTTACAATATATTACTTATGTATATGTGAAATTAATGGCATAACTTGTATGTTATAATGTTTTATATCAAAGTTTGTATAAATAATAACTAATTATAAACAATATGCTATAAAAAGTAAAGTGATAACTAATAAAGTTATTAAGTATAATCATATAAATAAAGTTTATTATAAGTCATAGTAGTGCTTATGTATAAACTAAATATATGTATATACATAATATTTATACAATTATATATATATGTATTCATAACATTCTATATTACGAAACATTACTAAGGTGTAATAATTATAACATATTAATATGTAAGATATTTACTATCATATATTATAATATTAACATATAAGTTATATGATTTAAAATATATAACTTGTAATTCCATATTAATATAGATTTATAAATAAATAAATATATATAACTAAAATTAAATTGCTATGATTATGATTTGTATACGTATATATAATAAACTAATATATTTTAAATATATTATTAATTAAGTCTACTATCAATTCTTCTTAATATATAAAAAAATATTATATATATAAATATTAGTTTGACTTTTTGGACGGATTGGTCTAATAATTTTAAAATCGAGAACTGATAAAAAAATCAATTGGTCTAATTAGACCAAACCGTTTTACCCAAATCGCATTTGGTTTGGGTAGGTAATTTGTCGGTTTGGTTTTACTCACCCCTATCCACGTGTATACTCGCATGTAGGGGGAAAATCTATATTTTCTTAAGGCTTGACCTGATCTTGTGTGCACGTGATCCTATTCTTTTTTCTTCCTTACAACAAGTTTATAATGGATTTGCTTTTTTAAAACACTCATCTCTTTTTATACCTTGGGAATGTGAGATATTGAAACATTATGAAATATCACTATAAGTCCAATAGTAACCATTTCACATAAATGAGATGTGTACGTTGTTTTAAGTTTTATCTAAAGAAATCTATTTTGTTTGAGTAAAAGATATAATAATTATTTTTTAAAAAATTTATTTGTATTGTGTCAAAAGTCAAATTTGGAGGTATGGTATAAGTTGATGAAAATGTAACTTAGATAACATATTAGGGTTTATAAAATCAGGCTTAATCAGAATGATCTATTCAAATACAATTTGATTTGATTTTAAGAAATCAACAACTTGAATTCATGATAACTTGAACTTAAATAACTGGAGTGTCAAATCCAAGTAATTTAAACCAGACACGGTTCAAATAAAAAAATGACATGACATGACCCCTCAATTACAACCTCTCCCAAAGAGTATTTTCTTTTCTCCAAATCGGCCAACAAAAGCCAAAGGAACGGTAATAGTGATGAGTAGACCGATAAGGGTTATAAAGCTTACCTGAAAACCCTAGCAGAATTATCTCTCCTCAAAATCGGTCAAAAAGAAAAAGTAACAATAGTAGATCTATAAAGAGGAAGCATCTGCAACTTGCAACACACTTTTCACCAAAACACATCGTTTTTCAATATAGCTATGAGTGCTACATATGATTCGATTTGGTTGGATTTTGGATAAAAACTTTCAGTTAAGTTGTAGTATGCAGATTTCTCAAAAACTAAACCAAGCCAAATCGAATTTCATTGGTTCAGTTCTTCGGTTTTTAAAATTTCTTTCATATGATTTTTAGTTTATTTAGGTAAATTTAGAGATGAAATAAAGTTTTTATTTTATGAAAATAAAAATTAATATAAAATAAAATTAAAAAATACAATTCAATTCAGTTTAGTGATTTCGGTTTTTCAACTTGTGGATATCGAAAATCAAATCAAACCGAATACATATTATAAATACTCGAATTGGATGAAACAAAAAATAAAATTAAATCGAACACTCGATTTTCGATTCTCTCCTTTTTTTTTTTTTCCCTTTTACTTAGCCTTAATCGCTATACAATTGGTCACGAGTCGGCCAGCAAAGGAAACCTATTGGATTTATGTAATTATTAATGAATGAGAAACTGGGTTAAGTTTAAACTTTCCAGAAAAAGTTTAAAGTTTAGCTAAGCATTTAGCCATCTTTAGTAAAAAAATCACACATACACACACATTAATCTTTAAATTTGATAAATGATATGTATTAAACTTCTGAAAGGGACATCAAGCAGTTAGAACTTAAGAGGTTTCATGTTAAATGATCAAATTTTGCTAAGGATAGAATGAAAAAAGATTATCTCCCGTTGTATAATTCAAGTAGGGACGATAAAACTTGATTTCACCTTGAAGGGTTTCGCACTGATCTACGTTGAAATGGGATGTTATTAAAGGTGGCAATTGGGCGGGGTAGGTCACTTTGGATTGGTTCTTTTTGGATTTGAGCTTTTCAGATTCAAGTAATTTTAAATTCAAGTCATCTTGAATTTGAGTTATTCAGATTTGACATTCAAGTTATTCATGTTTAGGTCATTTTAAGTTTAAATTGTTGATTTTATTAAAGTCAAACCGAATTACATTTGGACAAATTATTCGAATTTGAGAAATTTCTGATTAATTTTTCGAGTTGTTCAAATTCAAGCCATTTTAGATTTGAATCGTTTTGGATTAAAAACATTTTAGATTTAGATAATTTTTGGTTTAGGTCATGAGTTCGGGTTGGAGAGCTTCGAGTTGTTAAAATTTTCTGATCTAATTGGATTGAGTCACGTTCGGGTTCAACAGGTCGAATCAAGTTTTTGAATTTGGATCAGCTTTGCCAGCTCTAGATGTAATACATATATATATATATTATAATATCAGAAAAACTCTTACTAAAATAAGTGATCAGTTGAAATAGAAAGTGCGCCAACAAATGTGATAAAAGCAGTGGTTTCTATGAAGCAAATTATTATGCAAATAAAATGGTTTTGCCGTTGTTTTCCTCTAAAAATAAAATTTCTGATTTTGTCCTTGTAAAAAAAAGCCTTGAAATATCTGTTCCATGTATCTTTTTCGTAGATTCTTATCCTATGCTATATTTTTATATGAACCAAACAAATTACCTGATAGCATGATCAATATTCTATTTTCTTTCAAAACCCCATAAAAATTTTTGAGTAAAAGTTATTGGAGGTCTGTGAATTTTTCCGTAAATATCTTCTGGAATTGTACAACAATATGCTTTACGTAGCAAAGCAGGCAAACCATCTAGTCAAAATCTAGTTTTTCCAAGTTTGGGGGCCAATGCTACTTTCTTTGTCAACCTTTCTCATTACAAATATATGGAGAATTAAGGAAACATCCTTTGTTTTTTAAAGGGAAATGAAGCTTGGTCTTCTTTTCAGTTGAAATGTCATTAAATTCCAATCAGCGTATAATATAAGTTGAGGATTCGTCAACTCATGATGGCCGTTTATTCCCATGTTAAAAATGGTCTACGTTTACAAGACCTAGTCAAGTCATATTACAAACAAAGACTAACTCACAAGATTTCTGTTCAAACTCTATACTTTTCTCATCAGAATGGCTATAAATAGGCAACAAATATGAGCTAATGTCACAACCACCAAAGAGCTTAATTTCTCAGCAGCCATTGCATAATCATCGATTATGGCATCCAAAGCTTTTCCATCCCTCTCGTTCACCCTCCTCCCTTGTCCTTCCCCTGTTGTTTCAGGCTGTTTTAGCAGACTCAAAACAAAAAATTCCGTCCCTATTTGAGTTTATCCAGCATCTGCAAGGATGTCATAAGGGAGACAAGGTTAAAGACATACATAAACTCAAAAAGTATCTCGAAAACTTCGGTTACTTGAGCTATAGCAAGAACGAAACTCATGCCAACGATGATGATTTCGATGATTTCTTGGAGTCTGCCATCAAAACATACCAGCTCAACTACAATTTGAAGGTGACTGGGACTTTGGACTCCAAAACAGTGTTAAAGATGATGACGTCTCGATGTGCGGTAGCGGATATCATCAACGGTACTACTGGGATGCGTGCCGGTAAGAAAAGGCACCACCCTGCCGGCTCTAAATCTTTTCATACAGTCGCGCACTATGCCTTCTTCCCAGGAAACCCCAGATGGCCAGATTCTCAGTCCCATCTCACCTACGCATTTCTTCCAGGGACCCGAGCTGATGCCATCAACCCTGTTGCAAGAGCTTTCCAAACATGGGCTGCAAATGCACACTTTAGCTTTTCCCGGACTGAGGACTATACAAATGCTGATATCACAATTGGTTTCGAAAGTCGGGATCATGCAGATGGAAACCCTTTCGATGGCCCTGATGGAACTTTAGCTCACGCTTTTGCGCCAACTGAATGGGAGATTCCACTATGATGCAGATGAACAATGGTCTGTAAGTGCAACTCCTGGCGCATATCACTTGGAGACTGTTGCATTGCATGAAATCGCACATCTTCTTGGCCTGCATCACAGCTCAGTTGAGGGGGCCATAATGTATGCCCGCATTACGGCTGGGGAAAGCAAGGGTTTGCATGGGGATGATATTCAAGGAATCAAGGCTTTGTATAACAAATGAGAAGCTAGATCCAGCAAGGGAAATTTGTTCATCAATATTGAAAAATGTCGCATTTTCATTTATCTGGTTTCAGATAATTTAGAAAGTTTAGTCCAGAGAATATGCCTCTTGTCCAACAAAATAAATTAGAGATGACGAGAAAAGTCTTTACATTTTCAAGTTTGGGCATAAATAATTGATTACGCTACTTGCTAGTTGTTTCTGCAGTTGATTGATGAACCAAAACAGATACTACACATTTTTTCACATGTTTAAATAATGTCTTATTGACATAAATAAATGAACAAAAATACAGAAACTAATATAATCGAAGAAATATATGGTAAAACAGAAAACGTAAAGGACAAAAGGAAAAAAATGTTTTTCTTAAAACATGTTTGGCTTTTGTCTGCCACTTAGATTATACCGCGTCTATTTTTTTGGTCGTATCTGGAATTGCACATTTGATGAAAGTTATTGCCGTAATTGGAAATTAATTAATTATGGAAAGAAGGGAAGATGAAAAAGGTTTAATCCAAAACTTAAGGTACAAAGTAACTATGATTATGAAACCTAACCATATATTAGAGTAAAAAAAATTTTATCCTCCTTATCAAATATATATATTAGAGTAAAAAAAATTTTATCCTCCTTATCAAATAAAGCACTG
Organism: Theobroma cacao; assembly: GCF_053813885.1. Classification (NCBI taxonomy): domain Eukaryota; kingdom Viridiplantae; phylum Streptophyta; class Magnoliopsida; order Malvales; family Malvaceae; genus Theobroma; species Theobroma cacao. The sequence continues at coordinate 39,815,422 of NC_142647.1, read as the reverse complement.
TCTTTGTTTTATCTCCACATAACAACATGCTTATCCATGGAGTATTTTGCATCAAAGGATTCTTTTCCATTAAGCATGCTTACCTATCCAATTCCTTCAATCACCAAACTATATTCTCAATAATCAGATCCTAAAATAATCCAATTTAAATTTGAGCACAAAAATTTCCAGCAAAGTAGAGGTGTCCAATTTTATGCTTTGGATTCTGGTCACTTGGCGTAGGTAGCGGCGGGAATTTTTTCAACAAAAAATAAATTTAGAGTTTGTTTGGCCTATTTTTTTTTTTAATTTAAAAATTATGATAAAGTTCTTATGAAAATAATAGCTTTTAAAATTAAGTTAAAGCTGTTTGGTAAATTGTTTGGCAAAATAAATTATATAAGTTCTAATTTTGGTTAAAATTACCATAAAAGGTATTTTAGTCATCTTTATCACCTAATAAACCAAAGTGGAAACAGTCTGCTTCGAGTTTATATATGATTTCAGATGTTAAAATCAAAGAAATCCATACCAAAATGGAACAACTCTCAAACTTTGTATAGTAGAAATAATATTAGATTTTTAGGAAATTGTTAGAAATGGTCAACCTAATAAGGCCATTTTAAAAATAGTCCTTAATATAAAGTTAACTGTTTTTACAAAATTTTTATCATAATTTGACAAAAATACCCTTAAAGCCATTTTAGATATATTAAACCATTTATTACAATTTACCCTTCTGATTTCTCTCTCTCACATCTGTCTGTTGTGCTCATGATTTCTCTTTCTCGCCATCTAGCTCTCTCTAATTTTATCCATTTCTCTCTTCTACATCTGTGATCTGTTGTGCTTCCGATTTCTTTCCCGCCATTTCTCAAATTTTACCATCATTGCCATCTCTTTCTATATATTTCTCGCCATATTGTCGTCAATTTATAGACCAAAGAGTAGAGATGACATCAATGTATGTTCTTGGGTTTATTGATTTACATTCACAGAACCTTAAAGTTGATAAGTTGAAATTATATAAGTGAAATCTGTAAATTAGAACACTGCCCAAAGTTGTTACACGCCATGCTTCCATGTAACAACTCTAATGCACTTAGCGTGTAACAAATCTATTGAATATGGCATGGTTCAAATATGACATGTAACTTAATCTTTATTTTTATATTTCACTAGAACATAAACTTTTGGAGTTAAACACTTTAAACATGGCTTATAATACTTTTTTTTTTCAACATGATGTGTAATAAATTTTTTTAATATGACGTGTAACTTGGTCTCTATCTTGTTATTTCAGTAAGACATAAATTGGAGTTAAACTCAAACATGGTGTGTAATAACTTTTTTTTTTCAACATGACGTGTAATAACCGAAGCTGTTTGGCAAAATAAATTATATAAGTTTTAATTTTGGTTAAAATTACCATAAAAAGTATTATTGTCATCTTCAATCACCTAATAATCAAAGTGAAAAAAAGTCTATTTCGAGCCGATATATGATTTCAAATGTTAGAATAAAAAAAATCCATACAAAATTGGAACAGCTCTCAAACTTTGTATAATAGTAATAATTTGAGGAAATTGTGAGAAATGGTCAACCTTATTAGGCCATTTTAAAAATAGCCCATAATATAAAGTTAATTGTTTTTACAAAATTTTTGCCATGACTTGTCAAAAATACCTTTGAAGCCATTTTAGATATATTAAACCATTTATTAAAATTTACCCTATTAATTTCTCTCTCCTACATTTGTTTGCTGTGTTCTTGATTTCTCTTTCTTGCCATCCAGCTCTCTCTAATTTTATCCATTTCTCTTTTCCGCATTTGTGATTTGTTGTGCTCCCGATTTCTCTCCCGCCATCCAACTCTCTCTAATTTTACCACTATCGCCATCTCTTTCTATCTATTTCTCACTATATCGTCGTCAATTTACATACCAAAGAGCAGAGATAATATCAATGTATGTTCTTGGGTTTATTGATTTACATTCATAGAACCTCAAAGTTGATAGGTTGAAGTTATATAAGTGAAATCTGTAAATTAGAACACCGTCCAAAGTTGTTACATGCCATGCTTGGATGTAACAACTCTAATGCACTTGGCGTGTAACAAATCTATTGAATATGACATGGTTTAAATATGACATCGAACTTTATCTTTATCTTTGTATTTCACTAGGACATAAACTTTTGGAGTTAAACACCTTAAACATGGAGTGTAATAACATTTTTTTTTCAACATGGTGTATAATAACTTTCTTTTTTCAATATGACATGTAACTTGGTCTCTATCTTAGTATTTCACTAAGACATAAATTGGAGTTAAACTCAAACATGACGTGCAATAACTCTTTTTTTCAACATGATGTGTAATAACTAAAACTGTTTGGCAAAATAAATTATATAAGTTTTAATTTTGGTTAAAATTACTATAAAAGGTATTACTGCCATCTTGAATCACCTAATAAACCAAAGTAGAAAAAATTTGCTTCGAGTTTATATATGATTTTAGATGTTAAAATTAAAGAAATCCATACAAAATTAAAATAGCTCTCAAACTTTGTATACTAATAATAATATTAGATTTTGAGGAAATTGTGATAAATGGTCAACCTCATAAGGCCATTTCAAAAATAGCTCCTAATATAAAGCTAATTGTTTTTACCCAATTTTTACCTTGACTTGACAAAAATGCCCTTAAAACCATTTTGGTTAAATTAAACCATTTATCACAATTTTTCCTCTTGATTTCTCTCTCCTACATTCGTTTGCTGTGCTCCTGATTTTTCTCGCTTGCCATCTAGCTCTCTCTAATTTTGCCACTATTGCCATCTCTTTTTGTCTATTTCTGGCCATATCATCGTTGATTTATAAACCAAAGAGCAGAGATGATATCAATGTATGTTCTTGGGTGTTTTTGGTTTACATTCACAGAAACCCAAAATTGATAGGTTAAAGTTATATAAGTGAAATCTGTAAATTAGAACACTGCCTAGAGTTGTTACATGCTATGTCTGCATGTAACAACTCTAATGTTCTTGGCGTGTAACAAATCTATTGAATATGGCATGGTTTAAATATGACATGTAACTTGAAATTTATCTTTGTATTTCACTAAAACTTAAACTTTTGGAGTTAAACACCTTAAACATGGCATGCAATAAATTTTTTTTCAATATGGCGTGTAACTTGGTCTTTATCTTGGTATTTCATTAGGACATAAATTGGAGTTAAACATAAACATGGGGTGTAATAACTTTTTTTTTTCAATATGACGTGTAACAATTTTTTTTTTCAACATGGCGTATAACTTGGTCTCTATCTTTGTATTTAATTAGGACATAAATTCTTGAAGTTAAATACCTTAAACATGGCGTGTAATAATTTTTTCTCCAACATGGCATGTAACAACTTTTTCAATATGACAAGTAATTTGGTATTTATCTTTGTATTTCACTATGACATAAACTCTTAGAGTTAAATATTTTAAACAGTCATGTAATAATATTTTTTTGAACATGGTATGTAATAATATTATTTTTTAAACATGACATGTAACTTGGTCTCTATCTTTGTATTTCACAAGAACATAATCTCTTGGAGTTAAACACCTTAAATATGACGTGTAACAATTTTTTTTTCAACATGGCGTATAACAACATTTTTTTTTGGGTTTTCTATGTTGGTTTGTCAAACCCTGTTTTATAAAATAATTACGACGTCATTTACATGCTCAATAGAATGGTTACATATTTAGGAAGTTTGAGAAAATCGTTAAAAAACGATATTGCCCCTAATGGTATCAATAAGTCATTAAGCCTCGAACTAGTTCAAATAGGAATTTTAAGGTGAAATTAAGAGTTTCACAGTTGAGGGATGACTCAAAATGGTAATTCGGAGTTCGAGAATCAATTTGGAGTCAAACCGAAATTTTCACTATCTAGGGGTAAAATGATCATTTGCCACCTAGGGACAAAATGGAAATTTTTAGAAAAATTTTTTTGGCCCCATTTAACTTATTGGGGTATGATTTAAGTATTGGAGTATAATTTGAGGGTTTGGTAGTGAAAAAGTTTAATTCCGGTGATTTTTGAAGTATAAGGGCAAAATCGTAATTTTTCCAATCGAGGACAAAATTTGAGATTTTGAGAGAATTTAGATCACATTTGACAAATTGGAGAATGATATGAGTATAAGGGATGAAAAATATGTCTATGGGCAATTTTTCAGTTTTTGGGGCAAAAATGTAATTTTTAATTTTTACGGGGGCAAAAGTGTAAATTTCAAAAATTACTTCACCAAGACTTTGGATAAGTCTGAGAATTTTATCTAAGTTTTGGATATTTTAAGGAATAATGTGTGGTGGAGATTTAAAGCTTAAAAGATAAGAATTTAAAAAATGAACCAATAATGTAGTGACATGTGGCAAGTTTAGATTATTATATTATTTAACTATAAAAATCAGCCCACACCACCATTTTCTCTTTATTATGGCCGGCCATAGCAAGAAAACAAAGGGGAAAAGAAAAACAAAAACCTAGGGGGAGAAATTCAAGGGAAAATTGGTGAAAATTCAAGGAAACAAGTGACAAAAGGTAAAATTTCTTGATTTTGACTTGTGCTTTACCTTTCCCATGCATTTCTCATCATTTTTCATGGTTGAATCATGTGATTTGAGAATGAATTCAATTCTGAAAAAATGGGTTATGAGAGAGAAACTTGTTAGATTAATTTGATTTTAAGTTATGTTAGTGTTTTAAGTTAGTTTAGCATATTTAGGAACAAAACAACAAGAAAAGAATTTATTTTCCTCCATTACCATTATTGGCCAAATTTTCTAGGGAAATATTGGCTGATGATCTTGATGTTTATTTGAGGAATTATGATAAATAATGATGAATTATGATTCTAGAAAAATAATGGGAATTTTCGGAGCAAAAATATGATTTTTTACCCATTAGGGGTATTTTCGTAATTTACTACCAAGACTGATAATTTGCACCACACTGAGGGACATTAAATCAATTTGGGTGCAATTGAGGTATAGAAACTGAAAAAAATTAATTTGGAGTTTAAACGGACGCGTATATCGATTTAATCGGGTAATAGGCCGAATTAGGTCAGCACCGCATTTAAGCGGTAGTCGGATAAGTTGTATATCATATCATGCATATATACCGAGCCTGAATTGATTTTATAATGGTCAAGCATTGATGTGGTGAATTATGTATTGTACATTGTGGATAGGTGGTGAGCAAATTACACTAGTAAAAGTACAGAAATTGTGCTTGAAGACTGAGATTAGGAGTAGATCGACTCCTAGAACTGTGAGTGGACAATTTATTGTCTTAAATATCTAGAGTAATTATACTTGTTTGATGCTTTTATTGAATGGTGAGTTTAAATTATAAAATATTATGTTTTCCAATTAAAATATTTTTTTTAATAAAAATGAGATTTATACTGGTTTTGAAATCAAATATTATTTTGGAAAAATTGAGTATATGGAGACTGTGTTGAAATTTATGATTTGATATATTATTGAAATTGTGGCTTATGACACTATGGTAGCATAATGGCTAAATTTTTAGGGTTGGCATGAAATATATGAATAGGTTTGGATTGGTCTCAGTAGACTGGATTACATTTTATTCGTCATATTATGCTACTAGAATTTTTCTGGGTCCGGTGGTATATTAAACGGTCACTGTAGTGGTGGGGGTTTCCGTGGGCTGCCTATGTGAGGGGTACGGTAACCCAATTATATAATTACCTCCGGGGGGAGATGTTGGATGAAGTATCTCCTGAGGTAAGATTTGAGTGCACCTCACGTTCGGGCCACCACATGAGAGTGAAACTCAGCCAACACCAAGGAACGACTGTGTCAGATGTGAAAACATGTTTATGGGTATGGGTCATTTAACAGCCTTGGTGGTCTCAATGAGATACCTTGACGAGGGTACCCGCGAGAATGATTCTGGTAGGGGCCAAGTTTAAGAAATTCATAAGTCGGGAAATTTTGATGAAAATAAATTTTTTGGTATAGATTGAAACGAAATTTGTGTTATGAACATTATTGAGATATAACGTTTTTATATTGTCTCCATCTACTCGGCTGTAGATGCTTTTGATGGTAATTGTTTACTCACTGAGATTATTTAATCTCACCCCTCTTCCTATCCATTTTTCAGGCTCAAGACAGTTTGTTGATAGTTGATTAAGACGAGAATTAATCTCGGAGTTGCATCATAGGAAGTAAGGGTTCGTAGCTTTACACCTTCTTGGTTAGTTGGGGGCCCACGTGTCACTGTAAACGAAATTTCATACTTTAATTAGCTTTATTACTATATGAATAAATTTATTTTACTCTTACGCTACAAAAGTTATTTTAGGAAGACTTTGAAAATATTGTGTTTTAAGAAAATAGAATATTTTATTTAATATTTTTATTATATTCAAATAGCTATAATTTTACTTTAAACGAATGTTTTAGACTTCAAAATTTAATTTAAATCATGAAATATGTGTTTCCACTTACACACTACATTTTTATGGATTTCGAAATTTAAAAAAAAAATGACGAAAATGCTCCTGTGAGCTAGAAAATAATATTTTATTATTTTGAGTTGGAAACAACTTATGATTTCTTGAAATGCGAGATTTAATAACTGTCGCTCACTGGGGAGATGCGAAAGTTGATGCTAAGCCTTGCGGGGTTTCGATGGGCATTCGAGGTAATGAGTGCTTATCGGGACATCACGACGGTTGTCAACGGCTCGATGAGAGTTACGGGTCGTGACAATTCAGTTGGTATCAGAGCAAAGGGAAAGATAACCCTATTCTTGGGAACTCTCGCATATGATCTATGGCGAAGTTTGACTCTCCGCGCAGGAGCTTGGAAGAGGAGGGAAGGGACTACTCCCGGTGCATCTCGGAGTGAAGTGCACCTCTTGTCGAGTACTCTGATAGGTACCATTGGATGCCATTATGCCTTGAGGGGTTGAGTCGAATTCAGTTGGTATCAGAGCATGGTTTAAAGATCAAAGATTTTGATTTTAAAGCTTTGGTTTTTAAAGCTTTTGGTTTTAATATTGTTTTAAGAATTCACACTGACACTGCGTGGCCCCAAGTCAAGTTAAGTTAGGTTAGATCGAGTTAGTTGCATATAGAATTTAAAGTCATCTAATTCTATTCCATTTCTTATTGTAGAGTACCATGCCTCCTCGACGTGGGTGTCTACCTCTCTATAGGTCAGTAGGAAGGGGAAGAGGTCGTGCTAGACTTAGTCAGCCAGATCCCGTGGAAGGGGAGTCTGCTGCACTTACTTTTTGAGCAGCACCTGCTGCTGAGCCTACTGAGATTCGTCCACCTCCTCCACCACCTACTGCTACTCCTAGTGTTCCTGCCATGTCTCTTGAGGTAGTCCAAGCATTAGTAGCTTTTCTTAATGTCATTATGGGCCAAGCTCAAGCTGGTCGAGTCCCTCATACTGTTCCCCCAGCAGTATCTCCAGTGCCACCACCACCACCTCCTGTTCCACCACCAGTGCCAGATGTCTCCATTTCCAAAAAGCTTAAGGAAGCTAGGCAGCTGGGTTGCACCTCTTTTGTTGGTGATTTGGATGCAACCGCAGCTAAAGATTGGATTACTCAGGTAATAGAGACATTTGTGGATATGAAATTGGATGATGATATGAAATTAATGGTGGCCACAAGATTAGTAGAGAAGAGGGCTCGTACATGGTGGAGCTCGGTAAAATCACGTTCCATTACTCCGTTGACTTGGACAGACTTCCTACAAGAATTCGACGGTCAATACTACACCTACTTTCATCAAAAAGAGAAGAAGAGAGAATTTCTAAGTTTACAACAAGGGAATTTGACCATAGAAGAGTACGAGGCTCGTGTTGGTGAGTTGATGTCATATGTGCCAGACCTGGTGAAGTTTGAGCAAGATCAAGCTAGTTATTTTGAAGAAGGGCTCCGTAACGAGATCAAAGAGAGGATAAATGTGACAGGTCGGGAGCCTCATAAAGAAGTTGTACAGATGGCTTTAAGGGCCGAAAAACTCACGAATGAAAATCGGAGAATGCGAGCTGAGTTTGCAAAGAGGAGAAACCCGAATGTATCCTTTAGTCAACTGCCCAAAGAGGTAAGGACACATATGCTTTTGAGAGTACTGTTTCTGTTCCGGTGATATCTCCTCGACCCTCACTTTCACAGTTACAGCAGAGACCTCCGAGATTTAGTAGGTCTGGGATGAGTAGTACTTCCGAGAAGAGTTTTGGAGGTTCAAATAAATGCGAAAAATGTAGGAGATATCATGTTGGGGCATAAGATGCTTTCATTGTGACCAGCCGGGCCACATTAGGAGTGACTGCCCACAGTTAGGACGGGCTACGGTAGCTGCTCCATCCCCATTAGCTTATACGGATACGCAGAGGAGAGATTCCTCTAGAGTACACCTGAGGCAGGAGGTAGCTGTACGATCTGAAATGGGTAGCAACACCCCAGCGCAACCACCTTTGAGGCCATTGACTCGTTCTTCAACAAGAGTTTTCACTGTAACGGAAGATGAAGCACGAGTTCGATCTAGAGAAAGTGAGTGAAAAGTTAGACGAAGGTGTAAAATAGTAATAGGGGATGTAAATACCAAGTGATGGACGTGTAAATAAAGGTTTCAAGAATAATATAGTAAATGAGTTCATATGGAATATGGTTGTAAGAATTTCTTACTATATTGTGGAAATTAGAACTCAAAAATACTTGAGGTATACAAAGTTCAAATGAACTTAAATCTTAAGCAATAAATTGATGTCGAAATACAAGAAGGATACAAAGCAATATAAAGGCATGAAAGATGATTAAAGACAAAGGGATGACTTTGAGGAATTGTGATACTGCATCGTATACACATATGTGGGTTGATATTGTGATCAACTAAAATGAAGAATGATTTTTAGTGAATTAAGATTCCCTATAAAGGAGATTACAGGAGAAGTCAAGCATCGAATAAAAAGATAATACCCCACCTTTTTTTTGAGCTTGATAAGTGAAATTTTGAGGACAAAATTTTATTTTAAAGGGGATAGTGTTGTCAAACCCTGTCTTATAAAATAATTACGACGTTATTTACATGCTCAATAGAATGGTTACATATTTAGGAAGTTTGAGAAAATCGTTGAAAGACAATATTGCCCCTAATGGTATCATTAAGTCGATTAAGCCTCGAACTAGTTCAAATAAGAATTTTAAGGTGAAATTAAGAGTTTCACAGTTCAGGGATGACTCAAAATGGTAATTAGGAGTTCGAGAATCAATTTGGAGTCAAAACGAAATTTTCACTATCTAGGGGTAAAATGGTCATTTGCCATTTAGGGACAAAATGGAAATTTTTAGAAAAGATTTTTTGGCCCCATTTAACTTATTGGAGTATGATTTAAGTATTGGAGTATACTTTGAGGGTTTGGCAGTGAAAAAATTTAATTTCGGTGATTTCTGAAGTGTAACGGTAAAATCGTAATTTTTCCAATCGCGAACAAAATTTGAGATTTTGAGAGAATTTAGATCACATTTGACAAATTGGAGAATGATATGAGTATAAGGGATAAAAAATATGTCTATGGGCAATTTTTTAGTTTTTAGGGCAAAAATGTAATTTTTGATTTTTACGGGGCAAAAGTGTAAATTTCAAAAATTACTTCACCAAGACTTTGGATAAGGTTGAGAATTTTATCTAAGTTATGGATATTTTAAGGAATAATGTGTGGTGGAGATTTAAAGCTTAAAAGATAAGAATTTAAAAAATGGACCAATAATGTAGTGACATGTGGCAAGTTTAGATTATTATATTATTTAACTATAAAAATCAGCCCACACCACCATTTTCTCTTCATTATGGCCGGCCATAGCAGGAAAACAAAGGGGAAAAGAAAAACAAAAACCTAGGGGGAGAAATTCAAGGAAAAATTGGTGAAAATTCAAGAAAACAAGTGACAAAAGGTAAAATTTCTTGATTTTGACTTGTGCTTTACCTTTCCCATGCATTTCCCATCATTTTTCATGGTTGAATCATGTGATTTGAGGATGAATTCAATTCTGAAAAAATGGGTTAGGAGAGAGAAACTTATTAGATTAATTTGATTTTAAGTTATGTTAGTGTTTTAAGTTAGTTTAGCATATTTAGGAACAAAACAACAAGAAAAGAATTTATTTTCCTCCATTACCATTATTGGCCGAATTTTCTAGGAGAATATTGGCTGATGATCTTGATGTTTATTTGAGGAATTATGATGAATAATGATGAATTATGAGTCTAGAAAAATAATGGAAATTTTTGGAGCAAAAATACGAATTTTTACCCATTAGGGGTATTTTCGTAATTTGCTATTGGGATTGATAATTTGTACCACACTGAGGGACATTAAGTCAATTTGGGTGCAATTGAGGTATAGAAACTGAAAAAAATTAATTTGGAGTTTAAACGGACGCGTATATCGATTTAATCGGGTAATAGGTCGAATTAGGTCAGCACCGCATTTAAGCGGTAGTCGGATAAGTTGTATATCATATCATGCATATATACCGAGCCTGAATTTATTTTTTAATGGTCAAGCATTGATGTAGTGAATTATGTATTGTACATTGTGGATAGGTGGTGAGCAAATTACATTGGTATAAGTACAGAAATTGTGCTTGAAGACTGGGATTAGGAGTACATCGACTCCTAGAATTATGAGTGGACAATTTATCGTCTTAAATATCTAGAGTAATTATACTTGTTTGATGCTTTTATTGAATGGTGAGTTTAAATTATAAAATATTATGTTTTTCAATTAAAATGTTTTTTTTAATAAAAATGAGATTTATATTGGTTTTGAAATCAAATATTATTTTGGGAAAATTGAGTATATGGAGACTGTGTTGAAATTTATGATTTTATATATTATTGAAATTGTGGCTTATGACACTATGGTAGCATGATGGCTAAATTTTTGGGGTTGGCATGAAATATATGAATAGGTTTAGATTGGTTTTAGTAGACTGGATTACATTTTATTCGCCATATTATGCTACTGGAATTTTTCTGGGTCTAGTGGTATATTAAACGGTCACTGCAGTGGTGGGGGTTTCCGTGGACTGCCTATGAGAGGGGTACGGTAACCCAATTATATAATTACCTCCGGGGGGAGATGTTGGATGAAGTATCTCTTGAGGTAAGATTTGAGTGCACCTCACGTTCGGGCCACCACGTGAGAGTGAGACTCAGCCAACGCCAAGGAACGGCTGTGTCAGATATGAAAACATGTTTATGGGTATGGGTCATTTAACAGCCTTGGCGGTCTCAATGGGATACCTTGACGAGGGTACCCGCGAGAATGATTCTGGTAGGGCCAAGTTTAAGAAATTCATAAGCCGGAAAATTTTGATGAAAATAAATTGTTTGGTATAGATTGAAACGAAATTTGGGTTATGAACATTATTGAGATATAACGTTTTTATATTGTCTCCATCTACTCGGCTTTAGATGCTTTTGATGGTAATTGTTTACTCACTGAGATTATTTAATCTCACCCCTCTTCCTATCCATTTTTCAGGCTCAGGACAGTTTGTTGATAGTTGATTAAGATGAGAATTAATCTCGGAGTTGCATCATAGGAAGTAAGGGTTCGTAGCTCTACACCTTCTTGGTTAGTTGGGGGCCCACGTGTCACTGTAAACGAAATTTTATACTTTAATTAGCTTTATTACTATATGAATAAATTTATTTTACTCTTACGCTACAAAAGTTATTTTAGGAAGACTTTGAAAATATTGTGTTTTAAAAAAATAGAATATTTTATTTAATATTTTTATTATATTCAAATAGCTATAATTTTACTTTAAACGAATGTTTTAGACTTCAAAATTTAATTTAAATAATGAAATATGTGTTTCCACTTACATATTACATTTTTACGGATTTCGAAATTTAAAAAAAAAATGATGAAAATGCCCCTATGAGCTAGAAAATAATATTTTATTATTTTGAGTTGGAAACAACTTATGATTTCTTGAAATGCGAGATTTAATAACTGTCGCTCACCGGGGAGATGCGGAAGTTGATGCTAAGTCTTACGGGGTTTTGATCGGTATTCGAGGTAATGAGTTCTTATCGGGACGTTGCGACGGTTATCACGAGCCCGATGGGAGTTTCGGGTCATGACATGGTCTTATTGTCAGAACTCTTGTAGTAGTTGTATAGCACCAGTACATCCTTAGGGTTGCAGCTATCAAGGCTTTGGGATTCATATGCAACCCCACCAACTAAAGAAAAAAAAAGACTCATCAAAAACCAAAATAGCTTTGTCTAGACTTCTCTTTTTCTTTTTCTCCATTTGTTCATTTGTGTATATGAGAGGATGATTATGACGATGACTTTTCTTTCTTCTTTTTCATCTTTCTTTTTTTTTCATAATTTAAATATTTTGTTGTTAGCTTTTGCACCTCTATATCATTGTTCTTGAGTAACGGTGGTGTTAATTTTTTCTTTTTAAAAAAACAATATGAGGAAGTTTTATTAAGGGTAATTTTGTCCAAAAATATTTTCTCTTCATTAAATTAGTTAAAATTAAAATGAAGATTATTTTTGAAAACACCTTATCTTTAAGGGATCTAAAAAAATCATCCCTTAAATTTTTGTTGATCTAGCAAGTAATCGGACTATAATGCTTTAATTCCCCAAGGAAGAAGAGAAAAAGAAAACGATGTATTTGACATTAAAATCCTTTTTGGTGAAGAAGAAAGAAAACTTTTAAATAGTACCTAAATGCAGTTTTGAATTTTAGGTTTTCTTTTTTCTTAATCTTTGTAAGAACAAAAAGATTTCAGATTTTGCTATATTATTGTTGGCTTTTTTTTTTTTTCTAGTAGTTGTTGTGGAGAGAAGTAGAGAAGAGGGAGATTGTGATTTGCATTGGAGAAAGTTGATTTGCACAGGGAGGGAGAGGAGAGGGAGATCAATCGATACAGAGAGAGAGGGATATTTTTTGAAGAGTTGGCGTGTTTTTAAAAGAAAAGAAGAGAAAGCTCATTTCTAGAGTTTTTCTTTAAGCTTTTTTTTTTTCTAAATTTTGTTCTTTAAAAAAAGCTATTTTTTTTTAAAGCTTCTCAAAATTCTGTTTGACTTGGCTTTTTGTTTTAAGAGGTAGATAAACTGAAAAAAAGTTAGGCCAAATAGGCACTTAGTATTTGGAACAATTTGATTGAGCAAAAGACATTGTTCACTTTTGTAAACAAGAAAGTAAAAGGTTGGAAAGGAATTGTAAGTAAAAGTGTTGAAACTGATAACTTTATGTATAATTAATTTATACTAATTCAAAATCTATCATAAAAAGAATTTAGAATACAAAATTTATCTAATTCTTAATACATGATTAGACAACAGAAACAATACAAATAAGATTAATTGCCAGGATTCAACGCACTAAGATTTTCCTCCTCTTTATCTCTAATGGGTATGGATCTTAATGTTTTTTTGTAGAGAGGAGACCTAACCTTACCTTTATATTGTGAATCCCATGAGAGTGATCCTATTCGCAAAAGAGAGATATTTGCTTTGCCAAAGTGCAAGATGCATCTTAAAATTGTTTATAACTAAAACCCATGGGTTGGCACATCAAGGGTTTGCACTGAAGAGCATACCAAAATAAATAAATGGTAATGAACCCATTTCACGTTGAAAAAATCCAAGACAGCCATGCCCATATCCTTCAAAAAATGCATATACATATGATATATGAAAATTTATATGACAATACTAACTCCTTACAAGTTTGCTTCAATAAACAAAATGGTGTCATCAGCAAATTAGAGATGAGAGATAGTGATACCTAAGGCTATGAGAGTAATACCTCTAAAGAGCTGAAGAGATTCCGATTTGATTAGGGTAAAATGTAAAGTTTCCATTGCCATGATAAAGAGGAACGCAGATAGAGGGTCACCTTAGTGTAGTCCACACCTCATGGGGAATTATAAAGTGGGAAAGCCATTAATAAGAACAGATACTTTGATAATAGAAATATATCCATAGATCCATTTGCACCATTTATGCCCAAAACCGATAACTTCCATCACAAGGATAAGATAACTCCAATTGACACAATCAAAGGATTTTTCCAAATCAAGGTTCAAGACAATCCCACATTTGTTGTCCTTTTTTGTCTTCATGTTATGAGTGATTTCATTGGCCAACATAATGCCATCCACAATTTGGCACCCACTTACAAAAGCACTTTGATTATCACTGATCATCTTATAGATCACTATCGTGAGTTAGTTTGCAAGAAACTTTGAAAAGATTTTATAAACCAAGCTTATCAAGTTGATAAGGCAGAATTCTTTGAAGGTAGTGAGACTTTGGACCTTGTGAATAAGGGCAATGAAGGAAGAACTAAAACCCTTTTCAAGTTTGTCTATGACCATGAATTACCAATAATAGTTGTAAGCACCATTTTGTGTCAAAACCCTTTATTTGTATTTAAATGTTATATTTATTTTTGTTTTTAAATTTTTTTCTTTTCATTATATTTCTATTGGGTTTAATTTTTATTTGGGTCTTTTACGGGCTTTCACATAAAAACATGAACTACTCTTAGTGGGCCTTTTAAGTCTTTAAAGCCAAAGGGTCCTCAACTTAATTAAAATAGTAATATTAATAAATATAAAAAAAAGCTGTTGCCATGCCAAGCATGGCAGTCGAGGTGACTGTTGTCGTAGCCAACTAAACTAGATTGCCATGATAGTCAATAACTTTTTTTCTCTTTAAGGCAAATTGACGCCTTTTTCTCCTAGGGAACACCATTTTTAGCTAAAATCTTTTCTCTTTAAGATTCACCCTTTTCCCTTTCCCTTAATTTGTCACGACTCAGTACTCTCCTCGAGCTCGTGACAACCGTCGCGACTTCTTGATCGACACTCATTACCCCGAATATCAACCAAAACCCCGCAAATTTTAATGTTAGCTTCTCATTTCCCCTGTGAGTAACTGTTGCCAAATACCACATTCTAAAAGATTTTAAACTGTTTCCAACTTAAAATAAATAAAATAATAATTTTCATCTCACAGGGGTATTTTTGTCATTTTTTTCAAAAAATTTGAAACCGGCTAAAATGTAATTTATAAGTACAGAACACATAATTCATAATCAAAATGAGTTTAAAAATCTAAAATCTTCATTTAAAATGAAATTATGATTAATTGGACATAATAAGAAAATAAAAGAAATATTAAGTAAAATATTCGATTTTCTTATAAAACAATATTTTTAAAACACTGCGTAAATAATTTTTACACCGTCAAAGAAAAATAAATTCATACATACAGTACTATAGATATCTAGAGTACGAAATTTAATTTACAATAACTAGTAGACCCCCGAATAACCAAAAGTAAGGAAGACTGTGAACCTACGGTTTAGAGAATGCAAATCCCACAGTAGTCCTCGATGAGATCAGCTATCTACAGTCTAATCTGAGCCTGAAATGGATGAAAATGAGGGTGGTGAGATTATAAAATCCCAGTGAGTAAACAGACATCATCATAAACATCTAGAGTTGTCATGACCCGGAACCTCCGTCAGGCCCATGACAATCGCCGCGACGTCCCGATTGACACTCATTATCCGGAATGCCAACCGGAACCCCGCAAGGCTTACATATCAATTTCTTTCCTTTCCTGTGAGCAATCATTGTTAAATATTGAGTTTTTAGAGAATATATACTATTTTAGATAAAAAACAATCAAAATAAAATTTTCGCCACACAGGGGTATTTTGGTCAATTTTTTTTCAAAAATTTCAAAACTGGCTAAAACGTAATATACAAGTACAAAATACATAATTCATATTCAAAATGAGTTTATAAGTCTAAAATCTTCATTTAAAACGAAATTACGGTTATTTGAATATAATAAGAAAATAAAAGAAATATTAAGGGAAATATTCTATTTTCTTATAAAACAATATTTATAGAGTTATACGTGAATAATTTTTATAGCGTAAAAGCTAAATAAATTTATACATACTGAAATACAGTAAGTCAAAATATTTAATTTAATTTACAATAACAAGAGGGCCCCCGAATAAACAAAAGTAAAGAGGACTGTGAACCTACGGTTTGGAAAATGCAGATCCAATGGTAGTCCTCGATGAGATCAGCTATCTACAGTCTATACTGAACCTAAAATGGGTGGAAAGGAGGGTGGTGAGATTATAAAATCTCAATGAGTAAACAGACATTATCATAAATATCTAAAGGCGAGTAAAATGGAGGCAAGTTTAAACAACAAATTTCAACCCATTTCATAATGTTTTCAATTTATTTCTTAAACCATAAAATATTTGTAATTTACCAAAATAGTTGTTAAGGCTTATGTCTTTTATTAAAACAAGGCTCAAGCCAAAACTAATCCTCGGGGATACCTTGGTCGAGGCATCTAATCGAGTCCACAAAGGGTGTTAAAATATTCACACGTGAAACACATTTTTATTTTTAAAACAAGCCGTCCCTTGGCGTTGGCCAAGTTACACATTCACGTGGGGGTTCGACGTGAAGTGAGCTCTAATAATACCCCGGGAGTTACCCTCCTCGCCTTTACAACCGGAGTAACTATATAACTGGGTTTACCGTGCCCCTCTAATAGGCAGTCCACGGAAACCCGTCACTGTAGTGACTAACCCACCAATTTTAATAAAATTTCGACAGTATAACGTGGCTTTTATTTATTTATCCAGCCTGCATAGTAAAATCAACTTACATAAATTTCCCAAATGCACTCACAAAATATAGCCACATATACTCATTTCTCATAAGCAATTCCTAGGAAAATATATATTTTTCAAGTCAATTTGTAGCCTCCAATTACTCAATTTCATAATCAATACAATATATTTTTATTTATCACATTTATTCCTAAAACATCAAAAATCCCGTTTTAATCTCGTTTTCATTTCATAAAATACATAAAGGGCATTTAAAAATAAACTCTAGATAATTTACAATAATAATAAGTTTACTCACCGTTTGTACAAACTAAAAGCTTTCTACGTGCCCCGATCACTACTCGTCGGGTACGACTTCTTTGACTTTTCCGGAAGGCTCTCCTCCTTGACACATTACAAAAATTTACACAATTCATCACATTGATGCTAAATCACTATATAATTAACTTAAATCCTATACTAATGCATGGTATGAAATGCAATAGCCTAAAATGGCTTAAACGCGGTATTAACTTATTTTTGGCACTTTGCTCGATAAATTGCTAACGCGCTCCATTTTAGCTCTAAATCATCCCATTCTCTCTCCAACATTTCTAACCATTAAATATCAGCCAATAACCTTCTAAAAACAAAAAAATTAGCTCACTCCCTTCCTTGGAAAATTCGGCCAAAAATGGGACATTAAGTCGGTTAATTTTCTACTTTGTTATTCTATCACGTTTAATCGTTTTTCATCATTTTCTCTTCATTTTCCTTAGAATAAAATCAATTCATCATCATTGTACAGCATTGAGCATCCAGCCAAGAGTGGGTATTGTGAAAATTTACTGATTTCTTGCCCAATTTAATTTCTAAACACATTTAACTAACTAAAACTATCAATTTAACTAAAAATCAAAACCTAAAAATTTCAATTTCTCTCCCCTAGAATTTCGTCCAGCCCTTGATATCACTTTTTGATCTCTCTCCTCAAGCATGCTAAATGGAAATAAAGGCATAGGAAAGGTAGAAAGCAAGCTAAAATCGAAAAATCTTACCGTTAGACGCGTAAACGATCGAAAACCGTGAATTTCCCTTTGAATTTTCTTGTTTCTCTTTGGTTTTTCTTTTTTTCTTCCTTTCCTCTCTATTTCCTCTCTTGTTCTTCCTTATGGCCGGCCAGCACTTAAAATTTGGGTTTAAATGGGCTGATTTTTCATTAAAATAATATTATATCATTAAAAAATGCCACATGTTACTTTCCCATTGGCCCATTTTTAAAATTTCATCCATTTGTTTCCAAATTTTTCACCATACACTTGTCTCATATATTCATAGCTTAGATAAAATTCTCAGACTCATCCAAAGTCTCGGTGGAGTAATTTTTGAAATTTACACTTTTACCCCCGTAAAAGTCAAAAATTACATTTTTACCCCAAAAATTGAAAAATTGCCCATAGACATATTTTTCATCCCTTATACTCATACCATTCTCCAATTTGTCAAATTTGATCTAAATTCTCTCAAAATCTCAAATTTTATCTGTGGGTGGCAAAATTACGATGTTGCCCCTACACTCCAAAAATCACCAGAATTAAACTTTTTCACTTCCTATCATTAAATTATACTCCAAATAGTTAATCTTGGTCAAAAATTTCACTCCATGATCAAATTATTATTTTAGGTGGCAAAATGACGATTTTGCCTTTGAATATCAAAATTTCTAATTTTACCCCAAATGAACCCTCGAACTCCGAACAATCATTTTTAGTCATTCTTGGACTATAAAATATTAAATTTCATCCTACAATTCGTATTTGAACTAGTTCGAGGTTAAATCAATTTAAGTGTACCGTTAGGTACAATATCGGGTTTCGTCTATTTTTAGGTGCTTTTCTAGCATAATAACATGCTACTCAATGCATGTATGTCATGACATGTATTTATAGGGTCGGGTTTTACAATTTTACCCCCCTTAAAATAAAATTTTGACCTCAAAATTTCACTTACCAGATTTGACAAATAGATGCGGGTATTGGTTCCTCATCTGATGCTCTACTTCCCATGTCATTTCCTCAATTCGAGCACTTTTCCACAACACTTTGATCATTGAAATACTCTTGTTTCTCAGTACTCGATCCTTTCGATCCAAGATACTCACAGGTTGTACCTCGAACTTCAAATCGTCATGCAACTCGATCGGAGGTGCTTCGAGGATGTGAGAGGGATCTGGTACATATTTCTTAAGCATGGAGACATGAAAAACGTTGTGGATCCGATCTAACTTCGGAGGTAATTCTAACCGATAAGCCAATGGTCCAATCCTTTCAATGATTCGGAATGGTCCAATATACCTCGGGTTGAGCTTTTCCCTCTTCGTAAATCGAATCACACCTTTCATTATCCAATAAAACACCATAATTTATCATGATAGTATAATCAACAAGATTTAATACTTCAAAGTATTCAAATTATTACCTTTCCAAGGAGAAACCTTAAGAAAAACTTTATCATCGATCTCAAACTCCAAGTCTTTTCTCCGTTTATCTGCATAGCTCTTCTGCCTATCCTGGGCTACCTTTAGCCTCTCTCGTATAACCTTGATCTTGTCATTAGTTAGCTCGATCAATTCCACACTCACTAACTTTCTTTCACCCACTTCATCCCAACAAAGTGGAGTACGACATTTCCTTCCATATAAAGCTTCGTATGGTGCCATACCAATGCTAGACTGAAAGCTATTGTTGTAAGCAAATTCCACCAATGGCAAGTCTGTCCCAACTCCCAATAAAGTCAATGACACAAGCCCGTAACATATCCTCCAAGGTCTGGATAGTCCTCTCTAACTGACCATCCGTCTGTGGGTGAAAAGCAGTGCTAAATTTCAATTTGGTTCCGAGAGCTTCTTGAAATTTTGGCCAGAATCGAGAAGTGAATTGAGGATCTCGGTCTGACACTATAGAAACGGGAACTCCATGTAGCCTCACAATCTCATCTATATAGAGCTGAGCCAGCTTCTCAATAGAGTATGTACTATGGACAGCTAAAAAGTGAGCGGACTTAGTCAACCGATCTACGATCACCCAGATCGCATCATTTCCCCTCTGTGTCTGCGGCAATCCCAAAACAAAATCCATAGTTACATGCTCCCATTTCCACTTGGGAACAGGTAAAGACTGAAGTGTACCTGCTGGCCTCTGATGCTCCGCCTTAACTTGTTGACATACGAGACACTTTGCTACGAATTCTGCTATGTCTCGCTTCATACCCGACCACCAATAATTCTCCCTGATAGTCCTATACATCTTGGTGCTTCCGGGATGTAATGCATAGGCAGATGAATGGGCTTCTTCCATGATCGCTTGTCTCAACTGGTTTCCCTCAGGAACACAAACTCGATCTCTAAACATCAAGACGTTATCCTCTCCAAATCTGAACTCACTGACTCCCCCATCGGTCAGTTTTTGAATTTCTTTTCTTAACTCATCATCAGACCTCTGAATGTCCTTGATCTGATTAAGTAACGAAGGTCGCACAATGAAGTTTGCCAATAAGGATCCATCCTCACCATTTCTCAACTGGACCCCAAGAGATTTCATCTCTATTAATGCTGGAAAATAACAACTCTGAAGTGCTGCTAAAGATGATGAAGACTTACGACTTAAGGCATCAGCTACAACGTTCGCCTTTCTCGGATGATAGTCTATCACCAAGTCATAATCTTTTATCAACTCCAACCATCGCCTTTGCCTCAAATTAAGCTCCTTTTGGGTGAGCAAATATTTTAAACTCTTATGATCCGTAAATATCCGACAATGCTCACCATACAAGTAATGCCTCTAGATTTTTAAAGCAAACACCACTGCTGCTAACTCTAAATCATGGGTAGGGTAATTTGCTTCATGCCTCTTTTGCTGTCTAGAAGCATAAGCCACAACTTTTTCATCCTGCATCAATACGCACCCCAACCCCAACTTTGAGGCATCACTATATACTACAAATCCCTTACCATTAACAGGAAGTGTTAAAACGGGAGCGGAGGTTAACCAGTTCTTTAGCTCCTGAAATCGATTCTCACAAACATCATCCCACACAAACTTAACTCCCTTACGAGTTAGACGGGTCAAAGGAGCTGCTATTAAGGAAAACCCCTGAACAAACCTCCGATAATAGCCGGCTAATCCGAGGAAACTACGAATCTCCGTCACTGTCTTAGGTTGCTCCCATTGTAAAATTGCCTCTACTTTCTTAGGATCAACATATATTCCAGTTCTCGATACTACGTGTCCCAAGAATACCACTTCCTGTAACCAAAACTCACACTTTGAAAACTTTGCATACAACTATCTTTCCCTCAAAGTTTGTAATACTATACGCAAGTGGGCAGCGTGCTCATCATTATCTCTTGAGTAAACCAGTATGTCATCAATGAACACAATAACAAACTTGTCCAAGTAAGGGTGGAACACCCTATTCATGAGATCCATAAAAGCTGTCGGTGCGTTAGTTAACCCGAAAGGCATGACCAAGAACTCATAATGACCATACCGAGTCCTGAATGCTGTCTTGGGTACATCATGTTCTTTAATCCTCAACTGATGATACCTAGACCTTAGATCAACCTTGGAAAACACTGTAGCTCCTTGTAATTGATCGAAAAGATCATCAATCCTCGGTAACGGATACTTGTTCTTAATGGTCATTCTGTTAAGCTGTCGGTAATCGATACATAACCGAAGTGTACCGTCTTTCTTTTTCACAAATAAAACCGGTGCTCCCCACGGAGATATACTAGGGCGTATAAAACCCTTGTCCACCAACTCTTGCAATTGTACTTTCAACTCCTTCAACTCTGCCGGAGCCATTCTATATGGAGGGATAGAAATAAGTGCGGTACCCAGAAGCAAATCAATAGGGAACTCAAGCTCTCGATCAGGAGGCAGTCCAGGTAAATCATCAGGAAATACATCAGGAAACTCACTTACTATCGGGACATCCTCTAACTTAGGTTCCCCCTTTGAAGTATCAATCACGTATGCCAAATAAGTCGAATACCCTTTCTGCACTAATTTTGAAGCTTTGATGGCTGAGATTACATAAGACGGTAATACTCGACGTTTCCCTACAAACACAATCTCTACTCCCTCCGAATTTCGAAGAACAACTTCCTTTCGGAAACAATCCACGTTTGCTCGATGTGCAGTTAACCAGTCCATACCCAATATTAGATCAAAATCCAGGATCTCTAGAGGAATTAAGTCACCCCTAAATTCTTCCTCGCCTACCCTTACCCCACAGTCTCTATAACAACTGTTTCTAACTAGCTTTTCTCCTAAAGGGGTGTGAATTACAATTTCTTCCTCTAATGGTGACAAGTTTCTATCAGCAATTGATGCAAATGTGGTGCTCACATAAGACCTATCTGAGCCAGAATCTATCAAAACATAAGCATCTTTATCAAATAAAGACATAGTACCTGTCACTGCTCCAGGTCGGACCTGTGCCTCATATTCCGTCACAGCGAAAACTCTTGTCGAGGTACGAGTCTGTGGTCTTGAAGGTGGATGTGCCGGGGTATTACTTTCCACACTGGACCGTATGGCCACTCCTTGTCTCGGTGGCAACCCAGAAGAATCTCTCCTCTGTATATCAGTGCGAGCTGGTGAAGATGATGCAACTACCGTGGCTCGTCTTAACCGTGGGCAATTACTCCTAATATGACCCGTCTGTCCACATTGGAAACATCTTGTTGGCTCTCTACATAGCCCACTATGATAATTTCCACAATTTTTGCATCTGTCAGAACCTCCGAAACTCTTCCTAGAACCAGTCATAGCAGATCTGCTAAACCTCGAAGGTCTTTGTTGTGATGGTGGAAATGGAGGTCGAGGAGATGTCACAGAAACAGAAGTAGTACTCCCTGAAATCGCTGAGTCTTTGTAT
Organism: Theobroma cacao; assembly: GCF_053813885.1. NCBI lineage: Eukaryota > Viridiplantae > Streptophyta > Magnoliopsida > Malvales > Malvaceae > Theobroma > Theobroma cacao. The sequence continues at coordinate 39,792,757 of NC_142647.1, read as the reverse complement.
CTTTTTACTGGCTGACTAGAAGACATACCAGGATTCCTTTTTTTTGCAAACTCAATCCGAATCCTATTATTCTCAGTCGCGAGCTTCTCAACTCGTAAAGCCATCTGTACCACCTCCTTATGCAGCTCCCTACCAGTCACTGTCATCCGCTCTCTAATCTCATTACGGAGCCCTTTCTCAAAATAACTGGCCTTATCCTGCTCAGATTTCACCAGATCCGGCACATATAACATTAACTTGTTAAAACGAGTCTCGTACTCCTCTACAGTTAGATTCCCCTGTTTCAAACTCAAAAATTCTCTCTTCTTTTCTTTTTGATGAAAATAAGTGAAATACTGACCATCGAATTCCTTGAGAAAATCAGACCACGTCTGAGGAGTAGTGGAACGAGACTTCACTGAATTCCACCAAGTACGAGCCCTCTTCTCTAATAATCTCGTAGCCACCATCAGCTTCATGTCGTCGTCTAATCTCATATCAGAGAGAGTCTCTGAAACCTGATTAATCTAGTCCTTTGCCACAGTGGCATCCAACTCACCCGTGAAAGACACACAACCGAGCTGTCTAGCCTCCTTAGCTTCTTGGAAATGGATACATCTTGTACCGGTGGTGGAACTAAAGGAGTAACTGGTGGTACTATAGGTGGAACTTGACCAGTCGGAGCTCCACCAGCCATTGCGGTAAAGAAAGCTGCCAATGCTTGTGCTGCCTCAGTAGGCATGATGGGAATACCCGTAGGTGGCGAAGGAGGTGGAGGATGTGGAGGACTATCGGCCTGCTCAGCAGTAGGTGCTGCCCGAATGGTAGACGCAGCCGATTCTTCCCCTACTGCATCTAGCTGACGACGTTGGGAACGACATTTTCCCCTCCCAACCGATCTAGTGAGAGGTGGGCGTCCGCTTCGAGGAGGCATAATAATCTATAAGAGAAAACGAGCAAGCTTAGGGAACTTTAGGCTCTATATGAAAATGCATGCATTCTATTCAACCTAACTTAACTTAATCTGGGGCCACACTGATATTGTAATTTTTTAAAACCAAAAACTCTTATCTTTAAAACCAAAAGCTCTTATCTTTAAAACCAAAAGCTCTGATACCAATAGAGTTGTCACGACCCGGAATCTCTCTCAGGCCCATGACAATCGCCGCGACGTCCCGATTGACACTCATTATCCGGAATGCCAACTGAAACCCCGTAAGGCTTATATATCAATTTCTTTCCTTTCCTGTGAGCAATCATTGTTAAATATCGAGTTTTTAGATAATATATACTATTTTAGATAAAAAAACAATCAAAATAAAATTTTCGCCACACAGGGGTATTTTGGTCAATTTTTTTTCAAAAATTTCAAAACTGGCTAAAACGTAATATACAAGTACAAAATACATAATTCATATTCAAAATGAGTTTATAAGTCTAAAATCTTCATTTAAAACGAAATTACGGTTATTTGAATATAATAAGAAAATAAAAGAAATATTAAGGGAAATATTCTATTTTCTTATAAAACAATATTTATAGAGTTATACGTGAATAATTTTTATAGCGTAAAAGCTAAATAAATTTATACATACTGAAATACAGTAAGCCAAAATATTTAATTTAATTTACAATAACAAGAGAGCCCCCGAATAAACAAAAGTAAAGAGGACTGTGAACCTACGGTTTGGAAAATGCAGATCCAATGGTAGTCCTCGATGAGATCAGCTATCTACAGTCTATACTGAACCTAAAATGGGTGGAAAGGAGGGTGGTGAGATTATAAAATCCCAATGAGTAAACAGACATTATCATAAATATCTAAAGGCGAGTAAAATGGAGGCAAGTTTAAACAACAAATTTCAACCCATTTCATAATGTTTTCAATTTATTTCTTAAACCATAAAATATTTGTAATTTACCAAAATAGTTGTTAAGGCTTATGTCTTTTATTAAAACAAGGCTCAAGCCAAAACTAATCCTCGGGGATACCTTGGCCGAGGCATCTAACCGAGTCCACCAAGGGTGTTAAAATATTCACATGTGAAACACATTTTTATTTTTAAAACAAGCCGTCCCTTGGCGTTGGCCGAGTTACACATTCACGTGTAGGTTCGACGTGAAGTGAGCTCTAATACTACCCCGGGAGTTACCCTCCTCGCCTCTACAACCGGAGTAACTATATAACTGGGTTTACCTTGCCCCTCTAATAGGCAGTTCACGGAAACCCGTCACTATAGTGACTAACCCACCAATTTTAATAAAATTTCGACAGTATAACGTGGCTTTTATTTATTTATCCAGCCTGCATAGTAAAATCAACTTACATAAATTTCCCAAATGCACTCACAAAATATAGCCACATATACTCATTTCTCATAAGCCATTCCTAGGAAAATATATATTTTTCAAGTCAATTTGTAGCCTCCAATTACTCAATTTCATAATCAATACAATATATTTTTATTTATCACATTTATTCCTAAAACATCAAAAATCTCGTTTTAATCTCGTTTTCATTTCATAAAATACATAAAGGGCATTTAAAAATAAACTCTAGATAATTTACAATAATAATAAGTTTACTCACCGTTTGTACAAACTAAAAGCTTTCTAAGTGCCCCGATCACTACTCGTCGGGTACGACTTCTTTGCCTTTTCCGGAAGGCTCTCCTCCTAGACACATTACAAAAATTTACACAATTCATCACATTGATGCTAAATCACTATATAATTAACTTAAATCCTATACTAATGCATGGTATGAAATGCAATAGCCTAAAACGGCTTAAACGCGGTATTAACTTATTTTTGGCACTTTGCTCGATAAATTGCTAACGCGCTCCATTTTAGCTCTAAATCATCCCATTCTCTCTCCAACATTTCTAACCATTAAATATCAGCCAATAACCTTCTAAAAACAACAAAATCAGCTCACTCCCTTCCTTGGAAAATTCGGCCAAAAATAGGACATTAAGTCGGTTAATTTTCTACTTTGTTTTTCTATCACGTTTAATCGTTTTTCATCATTTTCTCTTCATTTTCCTTGGAATAAAATCAATTCATCATCATTGTACAGCATTGAGCATCCAGCCAAGAGTGGGTATTGTGAAAATTTATTGATTTCTTGCCCAATTTAATTTCTAAACACATTTAACTAACTAAAACTATCAATTTAACTAAAAATCAAAACCTAAAAATTTCAATTTCTCTCCCCTAGAATTTCGTCCAGCCCTTGATATCACTTTTTGATCTCTCTCCTCAAGCATGCTAAATGGAAATAAAGGCATAGGAAATGTAGAAATCAAGCTAAAATCAAAAAATCTTACCGTTAGATGCGTAAACGGTCGAAAACCGCGAATTTCCCTTTGAATTTTCTTGTTTCTCTTTGGTTTTTCTTTTTTTCTTCCTTTCCTCTCTATTTCCTCTCTTGTTCTTTCTTATGGCTGGCCAGCACTTAAAATTTGGGTTTAAATGGGCTGATTTTTCATTAAAATAATATTATATCATTAAAAAAATGCTACATGTCACTTTCCCATTGGCCCATTTTTAAAATTTCATCCATTTGTTTCCAAATTTTCACCATACACTTGTCTCATATATTCATAGCTTAGATAAAATTCTCAGACTCATCCAAAGTCTCGGTGGAGTAATTTTTGAAATTTACACTTTTGCCCCCGTAAAAGTCAAAAATTACATTTTTGCCCCAAAAATTGAAAAATTGCCCATAGACATATTTTTCATCCCTTATACTCATACCATTCTCCAATTTGTCAAATTTGATCTAAATTCTCTCAAAATCTCAAATTTTGTCCGTGGGTGGCAAAATTACGATTTTACCTCTACACTCTAAAAATCACCAGAATTAAACTTTTTCACTTCCTATCATTAAATTATACTCCAAATAGTTAATCTTGGTCAAAAATTTTACTCCATGATCAAATTATTATCTTAGGTGGCAAAATGACGATTTTGCCCTTGAATATCAAAATTTCTAATTTTACCCCAAATGAACCCTCGAACTCCGAACAATCATTTTTAGTCATTCCTGGACTATAAAATATTAAATTTCATCCTACAATTCCTATTTCAACTAGTTCGAGGTTAAATCAATTTAAGTGTACCGTTAGGTACAATATCAGGTTTCATCTATTCTTAGGTGCTTTTCTAGCGTAATAACATGCTACTCAATGCATGTATATCATGACATGTATTTATAGGGTCAGGTTTTACAAGAGTTGAGTACATGGAGACAATAAAATAAATCATCGTAAACTGGGTCACAACATTAGAACACATTTCATTCAAATTACGTAAAGATGCTTATGAATCTCATAAAAACTAAGCTTGTGCCATAAATCTATCCTCGAGGACACCTTGATCGAGGCATCCTACCGAGACCGCCAAGGCTGTTAAAAATTCACATTTCACATAAAATACATTTTTCGTTGGACATCATAACCGTTCCTTGGTGTTGGCTGAGTTCACCCTCACGTGGTGGTTTAGCGTGAAGTTAACCCTAAACTTTACCCTAGGAGATACCCTACGCGCCTCTCCGATCGAGATAAGAATATAATGGGGTTTACCGTGCCCTTCTAAAAGGCTAGTCCATAGAAACCCTGTCACGACCCGAAACTCCCATCGGGCCCGTGACAACCGCCCCAACGTCCCGATAGGCACTCATTACCCCGAATGTTGATCGAAACCTTGCAAGGCTTAGCATTAGCTTCCGCATCTCCCTAGTGAGCGACAGTTATCAAATCTCGCATTTCAAGAAATCATAAGTCGTTTCCAAATCAAAATAATAAAATATTATTTTTTGGCTCATAGGGGCATTTTTGTCATTTTTTTTTCAAAAATACTGAAACTTGCCAAAAACATGGTGTAAAAGCTAAATATGTTCATACATACTTTGAATCATATAACTGAAGTATAAAATTACTTTTACTGTAACACTCGACCCTAAATTATCTGTGATATACCATTCACATGCTTTGAATAGCATATTTGTATATTGAATTGCCTCGAAAAACAAGTTAAATGACTGTATTGCCCCTAATGGTACGGTTCAGTTAAATAAGTTTTGAACTACTTTAAACAGAGAATCGAGGATGAATTTGAGAAAACTAAAACCCATGGATATATTTAAAATGAGGATTCAAAATTTGAGGTCCGATTTGGAGTTAATCTGGACTTTAAGTATTCTAGTGACAAAATGGTAATTTACCATCGGAGGACGAATATGAAATTTTCAAAAAATAAAAGAAGATTTTTAATCCCGTTTGATTAAGATTGATTATATTAGACTTATTGGAGTATAATTTGAGGGTTTGGTAGTGAAAAAGTTTAATTCCGGTGATTTCTAGAGTGTAAGGGCAAAATCATAATTTTACCACTCACGGACAAAATTTGAGATTTTGAGAGAATTTAGATCAAATTTGACAAATTGGAGAATGGTATGAGTACAAGGGATGAAAAATATGTCTATGGGCAATTTTTCAGTTTTTGGGGCAAAAATGTAATTTTTAACTTTTACCGGGGCAAAATTATAAATTTCAAAAATTACTCCACCAAGACTTTGGATAAGTCTGAGAATTTTATCTAAGCTATGGATATATGGGACAAGTGTGTGGTGAAAATTTGGAAACAAATGGATAGCTAGAATTTAAGGAATTAATAAAACAAAAAAAAGAATAAAATAATGTTATATTATTTTAGCCTTTAAAAAGGTCAAAATTTCCAGAATTCTCATCTTCTTCAAGCCGTCCAAACCAGGAGAGAAAAGGGGGAAAAGAAATAAGAACCCTAGCTGAAAATTTTGGGAAAAATCAAGAGAAATCAAGAAATGAAGCATTAAAAAGGTAAATTTCATTGATTTTCCTTGTGATTGTCACTATCCATGCATTTTTTTCTCATTTCCATGCAAAATTAGAAAGTGGGTATGGACACCCATGCTGGCCAAACCTCCATGGATGAGTTTTGAGGTTGAGTTTTGGTTGATTTTAATTGAATTAAGTGATTTTAGTTAGGTTATATTGAAATATAGCAAAAATAAGCTAAAAAAATCATTTTCTCCCATTGAAACCCATTATGCCAAATTTTCTAGGGGAATATTGGCTGCTGAACTTGATGTTTATTTGAGGAATTATGATGAATTATGAGCCTAGAAAAATAATGAGAATTTTAGGAGCAAAAATATGAATTTTTACCCACTAGGGGTATTTTCGTAATTTGCTGTTGAGACTGATAATTTGCACCACATTGAGGGACATTAAGTCAATTTGGGTGCAATTGAGGTATAGAAATTGAAAAAAATTAATTTGGAGTTTAAACGGACGCGTATATCGATTTATCGGGTAAAAGACTGAAATAGGCTAACATCGCGTTTAGGCAAAATTTAGACATTTTGCACTTCATATCATGCATTAGTAGTATAAATTAGTTTATTTTGGTTTAGTACCAAAGTAGTAAACCTCTTAATTGTGCAATTTGTCAAGGTGGCGAATCCTCTAGCAAGGGCAAAGAAATCGCATTCGATGAGTAATAGTTGGAGTACCCGAATTTAGTTTTCAAAAACAGTGAGTAAACTTATTATCGTCTTAATTATCTGGAGTAGTTTTATACAATTGTATGATTTTATGAAAAATGGGTTTAAATGGTAAATTACTGTGTTTTAGGAGAAATTATGATTTTATAAAATGATTTTATAGATTTTATGGAAAATTGAATACTGGTTTTGAAAATAGAGTGATTGGAGATTGCTCGCTTATGTTATAAATTGTGTTTTAAATTATATGGCTTATAGCAATATGTGAGCATGAATGGCAAAGTCTGTGTTTGTATCAAAATTATATATACTATGTATTCAGCCTTGAGAGGTTAGATTTCGATAAATTATCATGTCATGCAGATAAGGATTTTATAAATCAGGTGATAGATAAAATAAAGATCAGCTACTGCAGTGGCGGGGTTCCATGGACCAGCTTATTAGAGGGCACGGTAAACTGCTTTATATTCTCACCTCGATCGTAGAGGCGCGTAGGGTATCTCCTGAGGTGGGCTTTTTGAGTGCACTTCACGTGGACCACCGCGTGAGAGTGAGACTTAACCAACGCCAAGGCATGGCTAGAATTTCGGATGTAAAGACATTTAACAGCCTTGGTGGATTCGGTCAGATACCTAGGCCAAGGCATCCCCGGGAATGATTTTTGCAGGAGCCAAGTTTTGTGAGATATATAAGCCATGTTGATTAACTGAGTAAACTGAATATTCATGTTATGAAACATATATTGGAAAAGAATATTTTAATTCGTCTCCATTTACTCAGCTTTAGATAGTTTAGATGGTGTCTATTTACTCACTGGGATTATGTAATCTCACCCTTCTTCCTATCCACTTTTCAGGCTCAGGACAGTTTGTTGATAGTTGATTAAGACGAGAATTAATCTCGGAGTTGCATCCTAGAAAGTAAGGGTTTGTAACCCTACACCTTCTTGATCAGTTAGGGGCCCACGTGTCACTGTAAAAGTAATTTTATACTTCAGTTATCTGCTCTAAAGTACGTATGAATATATTTAGCTTTTACACTACAGAAATAAATTATGAATTTCTCTATAAATATTATTATATTTTTATTTAAAAAATAGAATATTTTATTAAATATTATTATTTTATTCAAACAATTATAATTTCATTTCAAATAATTATTTTAGACATCTAAATTTATTTTTAATTATGAAACATGTGTTTTTTGCCCACACACCATGTTTTTGTCAAGTTTCGGTATTTTTGAAGAAAAATGACGAAAATGCCCCTGTGAGCCAGAAAATAATATTTATTGTTTTGATTTGAAAACGACTATTGATTTCTTGAAACGTGAGTTTTAATAATTGTCGCTTACCTGGGAGATACGGAAGCTAATGCTAAGCCTTGCGGGATTTCGATCGGCATTCGGGGTAATGAGTGCGTATCGAGATGTCGCGGCGGTTGTCACGGGCCCGATTGGAGTTCCGGGTCATGACATTTACAGTGACACGTGTGCCCCCAACTAACCAAGAAGGTGTAGGGTTACGAACCCTTACTTTCTAGGATGCAACTCCGAGATTAATTCTCGTCTTAATTAACTATCAACAAATTGTCCTGAGCCTGAAAAATGGATAGGAAGAGGGGTGAGATAACATAATCCCAGTAAGTAAACAGTTACCATCAAAAGCATCTAAAGCCGAGTAGATGGAGACAATATAAAAAAGTTATATCTCAATAATGTTCATAACGAAAAATTCATTTCAATCTATACCAAACAATTTCTTTTCATCAAAATTTCCCGGCTTATGAATTTCTTAAACTTGGCCCCTGCCAGAATCATTCTCGCGGGTACCTTCATCAAGGTATCCCACTGAGACCGCCAAGCCTGTTAAATGTCCCATACCTATAAACATGTTTTCGCATCTGACACATAGCCATTCCTTGGCGTTGGCTAAGTCTCACTTTCACGTGGTGGCCCGAACGTGAAGGGCACTCAAATCTTACCTCAAGAGATACTTCATCCAACATCTCCCTCCGGAGGTAGTTATATAATTGGGTTACCGTGCCCCTCTCATAGGCAGTCCACGGAAACTCCCATCACTGCAGTGATCGTTTAATATACCACCAGACCCATAAAATTTTCAGTAGCATAATATGGCGAATAAAATTTAATCCAGTCTACCGAGACCAATCCAAAACTGTTCATATATTTCATGCCACCCAAAAAATTTAGCCATCATGCTACCATAGTGTCATAAGCCACAATTTCAATAACATATAAAATCATAAATTTCAACACAATCTCCATATACTCAATTTTCCCAAAACAATATTTGATTTCAAAACCAGTATAAATCTCATTTTTATTAAAAAAACATTTTAATTGGAAAACATAATATTTTATAATTTAGACTCACCATTTAATAAAAGCATCAAACAAGTATAGTTACTCTAGATATTTAAGACGATAAATTGTCCACTCACAGTATTAGGAGTAGAAATACTCTTATTTTCAGTTCGCAGGCACAGTCCTTTACCCGTATCCAATGGCTCACCACCTAGTCATAATCCATGACACATATTCTAATTAAATTGTGTCTAACAGTCATAAGCTATTTCAGGCTCGATATATATGCGTGATATGAAATGAAAAATGCACGGGTAGTCATCTAGACTCGGTATTGGCCTAAGTCGATTTTTCATCTGATAAATTGGCCAATGCGTCCAATTTCACTCTAACTTGCTCCATTTCTTTTCCAATTCTTCAATTCACCAAAAACTATTATTTCTTAATCAAATCACCTAGAATAACATCACATTCTTCCTCATTATTCACTTAGAGAATTCGGCTATTGATGGGCACCAAACCTTTGGTGGTTTTCTTCACTTGTTTTCACGCTACACATCATTAATTACCTAAAAACACTAACATACCTAAAAATCAAACCAATCCAAGATCATTCTCTCTCCATACCCATTTTGACCAGCCATGAATTCACCATGAAAGCATGCTTTTCAACCATGGAAATTAAGGAAAAATGCATGGGTAAGGTAAATCACTAGCAAAATCAAAGAAATTTTACATTTACTTGATCAAATCCTTGAATTCCAACACTTTCTCTTTGATTTTTCCCACCTAGGGTTTGTTCTTCCTTGGTTTCTCTTCTTTTCCGGTTTGGCCGATCACTATGGGAGAAATAGGCTGATTTTTATGCCTTTTTATAAAAAAACAATAAAATAATAAAAGCATGACACATGGCATTTCCTTATTGGTTCAAATTTTAAATATTTGACTTTTAATTTTTTAATTCTCCACCACAAATTTCTCATGTTTATCCATTTCCATGATGAATAAAATCCCTTGGTCTTGATAAGTCTCAAGGGTGAAAATTTATCGATTTGCCCTCGGGACTGTAAAATTACTGTTTTGCCCCTATACTCCAAAAATATGAAAATTATAACTTTTTCACTTGTCAACCTCAAATTATACTCCAATGAGTCAAATGTGATCAATCTTGATCAAAAACCTCTTCCAATATTCCAATTTTATCCTCAGGTGGCAAAATTACCATTTTGCCCTTAGATAATGAAAATTTCGATTTGACTCCAAATTAATCCTCGAACTCCGAATCACCATTTTAAGTCATTCCTTGACTGTAAAATTTTGAATTTTCACCTTAAAATCCCTATTTGAACTAGTTTGAGGCTTAATCGACTTAATGGTACCATTAAGGGCAATATTGTCTTTTAACGATTTCTTAAACTTCCTAAATATGCAAACATTCTATTGAGCTTGTAAAAGACGTCGTAATTATTTTATAGAACACGGTTTTACAAACCCCCTATTGCAGCGATTAATTAATATATAATCCACCAATTCAATAAATTTTACAATAGCATGACATGACAATTATTTTATTCACAGCCTTTCAAGGTAAACAAATAATCCGTATTTCAATACAATTGCCAACTAGCCAATCATGCCTGATTTATTATAAGCCAATCAATTTAAACAATCGAATTGCAACAATTAACAGTCTCCGTGTACTCTATTTTTCAACATCATTATTAATTTCAAAACAATTTATAAATTAATTTCATTGAAACACATTTATTCATAAAACATGAAAATTTACCTTTTTAAATTCCTTTTTTCATAGAATTCATGAAATCATCAAAAAATCACCCTAGATAATTAAAATGACAGTAAGTTTACTCGTAATGTCTAGAGTGCAGATTTTTGAAGTACTCAGACTATTGGTCCTAGGGTGCAATTTTCTTGCCTTTATCGGAGGACTCACCACCTTGACATAGTACAAAATCGAGAAATTCACCACATTGGTACTAAATTGAAATTAAACTAATTTAGACTACTAATGCATGATATGGAATGCAAAAATGCACTGGTAACTATCTAAACCCGGTATTGGCCTAATTCATCTTATCACCCGATTAAATTACTAACGCGTCCAATTTAATCCCAAATTACTCCAAATTATTCCAATTCTTTTCCAATATCTTAATTCACCAAACTCAAATCAAATAACCTAAAATTTGGCAAAACTATCTTCACTTTTCTTCTTAAAATTTTTGACCAATAATGGTGCATTAACACCGTGATTTTTCCTACTACTTTTCCACACCATAATTCATCATTTTCTAACCAATTCTTCTAGAATAAAAATCAAATTCATCCTCACTCAACTCATGGTAAATTCGGCCATTGATGGTTGTTGGAGAAAATGAATTATTTTCTTGTTGTTTTGTTTCTAAATATGCTAAACTAACTAAAAACACTAACATATCTTAAAATCAAATCAATCCAACATCTTTCTCTCTCCTTACCCATTTTGATCAGCCATGAATTCATCATGAAAACATGTAATTTAAGCATGGAAAATAAGGAGAAATGCTTAAGGAAAATAGATTTCAAGCTTAAGTTGAAAAATCTTACCTTTTTCACTTGTTTTCCTTGATTTTCCACACTTTTTCTCTTGAAATTCTTCACCTAGGGTTTGTTCTTCCTTTCTTTCCCTCTCTTCCTTGCTTGGCCAAATATTTGGAGAGATAATGGGCTGATTTATGCTGATTTTTAAGTTAAATAATAAAATATCCTAAGCTTGACACTTGTCATTTTCTTATTGGTCCATTTTTAAAACTTTAAAAATTTTAAACCTTTTATCTCCCCCACATGATTAGTCAAAGGTCAAAATGAGGATAAGGGAAGACCATGTGCTGGACAAATGTCCTAGTGGTGGAAAATTACTATTTTGCCCTTGAGGTGGCAAAATTACCATTTTACCCCTATGCTCCAAAAATATCGAAATTACAACTTTTTCACTTATCAACCTCAAATTATACTCCAATGAGTCAAATGTGATCAATCTTGATCAAAAACTTCTTCTAATAACCCAATTTTATCCTCAGGTGGCAAAATTACCATTTTACCCCTAGATAGTGAAAATTTCGATTTGACTCCAAATTAATCATCGAACTCCGAATCACCATTTTAAGTCATTTCTTGACTGTAAAATTTTCAATTTCACCCTAAAATCTCTATTTTATCTGGTTCGAGGCTTAAATCAACTTTGTTATTCCTCTAGGTACAATACCGACTTTTGTAAATTTTTCGGGACTCTCCTAGCATGGAAACATGTTATCCATCACATGTATGTCATGAAAAGTATTTTATAAGGTCGGGCTTTACATAATTTGTGAAAAACAATAAAAAATAATTTAAAAATCAAGTGTTAGTGTCACGACCCGAAACTCCCTATCGAGCCCGTGACAACCGTCGCGAAGCCTCGACAAACATTCTTCACCTCGAATGTCGATCGAAACCTCGCAAGGCTCTCGTTATCAGCTTTCGCACTTCCCCGGTGAGCAATAGTTATCAAATAATCAAAATACGAATGATTACAAATCATTTCCAAATTATAACATAACATATTTTTTTGGCTCACAGGGGCATTTTCGTCATTTTTGTCGAAAACCTCGAAACTTGCTAAAAATGTAGTAGGTAAGTCGAAAATATATATTTAATGATTTAAAAAAAATTAAATATCTAAAACGTTCATTTGAAGTGAAAATTTGACCATTTGAATATAAAAAAAATATTCAATAAAATAAACTATTTTCTTGTAAAATAATTTTCATAAAATTATCAGTACATAATTCTTATAGCGTAAAAGATAATTATATTTATATATACTATAAAGCAAATAACCAAAGCATAAAATTTCTTTTACAGTGACACGTGGGCCCACATTTATCCAAAATGCATCGAAAGCTGGAAACCTACAGTTTTTACCGATTCGAGTCCAAATGAAGGTCCTTGTCAAAGTCAGTTAACTATGGAATTTCCCGAGCCTGAAATGTGAGGAAATGAGGGTGGTGAGATTAAAAAATCCCAGTGAGTAAACAGATACCATCTAAACTATCTAAAGTTGAGTAAATGGAAACAATTAAAATAAATCATCATACTGTAATTTCATTACCTTTCAACTCATTTCAACCAAATAAAATCAATCCATAAAAATCGAGTAATCAACTTGGCTTATGAATTTCTTAAAACTTTGGCTCGTGCCAAAACTCATACTCGGTGATACCTTACACAGGGCATCTAACCGAGTCCGCCAATGCTGTTAAAATTTTGTATACACTTAAAATATATTTTAGTTTGAGAAAAATACAGCCGTTCCTTGGCGTTGGCTGAGTTCCCCTTCACGTGGTGGTTTGGCGTGAAGTGAACCCTAATCTTTACCCTAGGAGATACCCTACGCGCATTTCCGTTCGAGGTAATAATATAATGGAGTTTACCGTGCCCCTCTAATAGGCTGGTCCACGGAACCCCCTCCGCAGTAAATAATTAATATATAATCCATCAATCAATAAAATTCATTCTAGCATGACATGGCAATTTATCGCAACCTAGCCTCTCAAGGCTGAATACACAGTATAAATAATTCTAACACCAAAATCAGTTTAGCCATTCATGGTCATTTATTATTATAAGCCATTCAATTCAAAACCATAAATTTGCAACACAAACTAGCAGTCTCCAATTACTGTATTTTCCAAACCAATATTCGATTTTTCAGAAAATTTATAAAATCATTTTATAAAATTACAATTTCTCTTAAAACATAGCAATTTACCATTTAAACCCATTTTCCATGAAATCACACAGTTGTATAAAACTACTTTAGATAATTAAGACGATAATAAGTTCACTCACTGTTCTAGGAGTCGATGTACTCCTAATCCCGATCTCCAAGCACAATCTCTGTACTTTTACCAGTGTACTTTGCTCACCACCTATCCACAATGTACAATACATAATTCACCACATCAATACTTGACCATTATAAAATCAATTCAGGCTCGGTATATATGCATGATATGATATACAACTTATCAGACTACCGTTTAAATGCGGTGCTGACCTAATTCGGCTTATTATCTTAAATTTAACTCCAAATCAATTCTTCTCACTTTCTACACTCCAATTATACCTAAATTACCTTAATGACTATGAATGAGATTCAATTTATCAGTCTCGGTAGCAAATTACGAAAATACCCCTAGTGGGTAAAAATCGTATTTTTGCTCCGAAAATTTTCATTATTTTTCTAGGCTCATAATTCATCATTTCTTAACCAATTCTCCTAAAATGAAAATCAAATTTATCCTCACTCAACACATGATAAATTTGGCCATTAATGATTGTGGGAGAAAATAAGTTCTTTTCTTGTTGTTTTGTTTCTAAATATGCTAAACTAACTTAAAACACTAACATAACTTAAAATCAAATTAATCTAACAAGTTTCTCTCTCCTAACCCATTTTTTCAGAATTGAATTCATCATAATAACTCAATATTCAACCATGAAAATCAAGAACAAAAGCATGGGTAAGCTAGGTATCAAAGAGAACTAAAGAAATTCTAACTTACCTAGCTTGTTTCCTTGATTTCTTCACTTTTTCTTTAAATTTTCCACCTAGGTTTTCTTGTTTTTCCCTTTGTTCTTCCTCTCTTTCTCTCTTTCTCTCTCTTCCTTGCTTGGCCGGCCATATGAAGAAAATGGGCTGATTTTATGCCTTTTCAATAAGAAATAATAAAATAATAAAGGTATGACACATGTCATTTTCTTATTGGTCCATTTTTAAAATTTTAAAATTTTAATCCTTTTTATCTCCACCACATAATTAGTCAATGGTCAAAATGAGGATAAAGGAAGACCATGTGCTGGAAAAATGTCCTGGTGGTGGAAAATTATAATTTTGCCCATGGGGTGGCAAAATTACCATTTTACCCTTTTACTCCAAATTATACCGAAATTGAAATTTTTCACTTATAAACCTCAAATCTTACTCTAATAAGTCAAATTATACTCCAATAAGTCAAATGGGGCCAAAAAAAATCTTTTCTAAAATTTTCATTTTGTCCCCAGGTGGCAAATGACCATTTTTGCCCCTAGATAGCGAAAATTTCAGTTTGACTCCAAATTGGTCCTCAAACTCCGAATCACCATATTAAACCATTCTGGGACTTTAAAATTCTTAATTTCATCGTAAATTCTCTATTTGATCTAGTTCGAGGCTTAAATCAACTTTATTGTACCTCTAGGTACAATACCGACTTTTATAAATTTTTCGGGACTCTCCTAGCATGCAAACATGCTATCCATCACATGTATGTCATGACAAATATTTTTATAGAGTCGGGCTTGTCATCTCCTCCCCCACTTGGATCAACCATATGATCCTTTTTCTTGATTGACTTCGATATCTGGCTAAATATTAATATTTTAATATTATTTTATTAATAAAATATTATTTTATTCTAAAAAGTTTGTCTTGTCTCCCTAGTACCCAAAATACCTTATTATGCCTCACTTGACTTCCAAATCGCCTTTTATCTCACAAATTCTCCTCCGATAAAATTTTTATTATTTTATTATTATTTTCACACTTGCGGAATATTTTATCATAAACTACTCCTTTCGTCTTTTATCACTTCTAAACATTTAAATTGACCTCAATTTGTATTCGATCAACTTTATTTATCACCATATCAAAGTATGGGGTATTTTAGTTAGGCAATAAGCTACCAAACCCAAAAATGTTGCCATTGGCAGCATGTAACCATTGAGGCACTGTTAATGGTTACAAGCATGGGAAAAGGGGTTTTCAAAACCCTCTTCCTTTTTTCCTTGCATAGAAAGAGGGGGAAGCCATTTTAAGTAAGGGGTTTTAGAGAAAAAAGGAGAAGAAACCTTAGAAAAGAATCCTAATAAAAGAGAGATATGAAAGAAAAAAGAAGAAGCGAAAACCCTAAAATAAATAAAAAGTGTTTTGCAAAGAAAAAGTCCTAAAAACCCTCATCTAACTTTTCTACTAGCTAGAATACACAAAAAAATAAAAAAATAAAAAGAGAAACAAAAAAAAAGAAAAAAGGAAAAAGGGGAGGGAGAGAAGATCAATCTTAGACCTAGGCAGCCATACACACATAGCAAGAAAAAATAAAAACAATAAAGAATAGGGGATGGTTTTCTGGTGAGGGTTAAGAGTAACGAAGATTTATTTTTTATATGGGTTTTGGAAGCCTTTTGGCTAATTGATAAGCGATCTTGGTAGAAGAGGTAAGGGTGGTGTGCCATTGGTGGCAAATTGATAAGAAAAGGGGTGACTATGTGAGGGTTTGTAGAGAAAGGGAGAGAGAGCCGTGTGGTTAAAAGAGAGAAGTAAATGGTTGAAAATAAGGTTAGGGCAAGAAAATTGGGATTTTATACTTAGGGTTTGAAGGTTTTAAAACGACGTTGTTTTGAAGGGACCAAAAAAAAAAAAAAAAGCACAACAAGTGGCCTAGGAGAATATGGGAGGCTTGTGAAGTGTGGCCCAACGAAAAGAAAGAAAGAGTAGCCCACTGGAAGAAGAAAGGAAGAAAATAAGAAGGAAAGAAAAAAAGAAAGGAGAAAAGGACTAGGCCAAGCAAGCTTAGCCTGCATAAGGCCCACACACGGGCCCATCTAGTCAAGTGTTCTCTAGGTCTTAGTTGAATCCAAAGCAAGGCCTTAGTAATTTGCTTTTTTTTTTTTTGCATTTTTATTAGTTGTTTTAACATAATTAGTTAAAAAGTAAATTTATTTCTTTTAAAAAATATGTATATAATGAAAATAATGATAATGCCAGTAAGTTAATACACAAAACAATTAAATACAAATGTGCAAAGTAGAAAAAAAATTATAGATTTTGGTCTTGCATTCGCCTTAGATGAATATGTAAAATATTAAAATACGATAAAATTAAAAAAAATAAAAAATAAAAAATAAGTAATGGTTATTTTGAGTTAACTCGATAATGGAACTTCACTCGAGAGTGTGAAGAGTCGAACTTTAGTGTTGAACTTCTTAGGTAAAGAGTTTAATTAGAGTTTTCACCAAAGCATTGGGAAAACCTATTATTATGTTCCGATGGCCCTTTTATTGAAATAACTATTTTAAACACCTTTAAATAATAATAATAATAATAATAATAAT
Organism: Theobroma cacao; assembly: GCF_053813885.1. Lineage (NCBI taxonomy): Eukaryota > Viridiplantae > Streptophyta > Magnoliopsida > Malvales > Malvaceae > Theobroma > Theobroma cacao. Next base: position 39,775,713 of record NC_142647.1, on the reverse strand, counting down.
AATAATAATAAGTTTTAAAGCAAAAAGAAATAAATTTATTAAAAATGTATAAACATATAAATATAATATGAGATTAATTATTTTGAATTAATTTTCAATGATGGAATTTCACCTTGGATTGTAAAAAGTTGCATTTTTGGGATGACTTTCCTAGGTAAGGAATTTGATTAGGATTTCACCGAAGCGTCATGATGAATCCTAATCTTTATATTCTAATACTTCAGTAATTTAAATAATTATCTTAATGAGAATAATACTTTAAGGGAATTAATTTATTAAATATTTTATTTAAAATTAATATAGTAATCAACAATTAATTCAAGTAATTATTTTAAATAAGAGATTTTTGAAGTCAATATATTTACTTGATTACAAGGTAATTTACAGGAATAAGTAAGTTGTTTTGAACCAATCCCCCATGATGGAATCTCTCCCGGAATGTAAAGAGTCACATTTTCTAGTTGGATTTCCTACATGGAAAATTTAATTAGGATTTTCACCAAAGCATTGGGAAAGTCCTAGTTTTATATTTTGAAACTCCGTTGGTTCAAATAGATATTTTAAAATTTAATAAGAATAAAAGAGGTGTTCAATTAAATAAAAATATCAATTATATAATCGCAAAGTTCTAGATCAAATATTATATTTATAAATGCATTCATTTTGCATCCCACGCGACTTGATTATTTTGCCAATGGGTATGAAAACCCTGATGATGGAATTTTATTGAGAAGTTTGTAAAGACGAGTTCTCTTAGAAATCTTCTTAGGTAAGGAAAAACTTCTTGACTTTACCAAAGTGTTGGAATGGTCTATGAAAAATTTTTTCAATATAGGATTTTTGTTTTCCATTATTTAAAATTGAAAAATCATATCACTATTTCATGGTTGCATCATGTGCATTAATAAGAAATTTTATTCATGAGTGACAATCTCTGGTGATGGGATCTTCTTTGGGAGCTTGTAAAGATGAGCTTTTGCGAGAAATTCCCTATGTGAGGAGAAATTCTTAGACTTCACCAAAGAGTTGCGATAGTCTTAGAAAATTTCTCCAAGATGAAGATTTCATTCACGCATTGCAAAAAATATAATAAATAATAATAATGAATAAAATGAATAAATAATAAAAATAAATTAAAGAAAGAAAGAAGGATAGGGAAAAATAAGACATATAAAACCGATAACATAAGAATGAATAATGATAAATGAAACATAAGAATAAAATTAAAAGTTAAGGTTAAAATATGATAATGTATGATTAAATGGTACTATTCATGGAATAGGCATCATTAGGGTGCTAGACCTTCTTCGTGCGTAACTGTACTCTTAAACCTAACTCTAAAATTCATAGATTAGGTTTGTTGTTTTTTTAGACAAACTTAAAATCAATTTAGGACTTCGGTAAATAGACTGAATTTAATAGGTGGCCAATCACACCTTATAAAAAAAATTGATGGCGACTCTTAAAATTGCACGTCGCATGTTGCCACAGTTTAGTGACTCCATTAAAGGACCTCTTTAAGAATCAAGCCATTAAATAATCATAAGTTATCCTAATTTTTAACTAAATGTTAATGTTTTTATATCCTTAATCTTAAGTTATATCATTTTATTCACTTTTTATGTGATTGAATATTATTTATTGTTATTTATTTATTTATTTGCTTGCTTTAATAAAAGTGGGGAGTTTAGGATAGAGGGATATGAGATTAACGATCAAAGGTTGGCACGTTCCTTTGCATAAATGACATGTTTTGCATTCATGCATGAGCCTTCTACTTGAGCTTTGTCTTTTATTAGGAAGTAGTTAAGTAATTATGTTTTCGTGAGGTGACAACCTTCGTATGGGCTAGTGAGACACTCCCATTCAAATTGAACCTGGTTCATGTAAAGCTTGTATTGAGTGAGGACTCGGGTGCTTTACTAGCCCATGTGGGACGATGTGAGGAACAATTTGGGAACCTTTACCTTGAGTGAAACCAAACTTAACATGTAGAAAACCACAAGAAGCTAATTTTTATGTAGAGCCTTACCAATCTTTTTCATAGAAACTCCCTAAATTAGGACACACTGAGGAATCGTTTTGTCCTAACACCATAATTGTTGACAAAACAAAAGAAATAATACGTCTACATTTTTGTCAAGGTGACTTTTTTGAAAAAAAGAGAAGGGAAAAAAAAAGAGAAAAAATTTCTTCTGTCCTTTTTCCCTCATATGAAAAAAAAAGAAAAGGAATATAGTTTTTTTATATTCATTATTTCTTTATCTCTATTTTTAGTAGACTTTTCTCTATGGTTTTTTTTTCAAAATTTGAAAAGAGTAGTTTTTTGTCTTTTTTTCCTAAAAAAAAAAAATAAGGAAACATGAAAATGAGGAAAGGGTTTTTTTTCCTTCTTTCAAAAAAAAAAATTTTAAGAGAGAAAAATGAAGAGAGAGGTCATTTTTGAGTGATGTCCTTTCAAAAAAAAAAAAGAAAAAAGAAAAAAAGGAAGTAAGCAAAAATAAAAAAGAAGGTCTTTTCTTTTAGCTGTTTTTGTCTTTAAAAGGAAAAAAAAAGGAAACAAAAGAGAAGTTTTCCCTTTAACAAAAAGAAAAAAAGGAAAAATGAATAAGGGATAATAAAAATGATATTTCTTTCTTGTGAAAAGAGAAAAAAAAAGAGAAAATTAAAAGGTTTTTAATTTCTTTCTTTCTCTTAAAAAAAAAAAGCAAGAGAGAGAGAAGGGTTTCTTTAGGCAAAATATTGTTTATCTTCTTGAAAACTTAAAAAATGATGATCATTTTTTCCTAAAACAAAAAGAATATTTAAATTTGGAATAAATTTTCCTACTTATTTTATAATGTGGTTTTCATTATACGCACATTGCACCAACAGTTTCAATTTTAGTAAAATTTAAGAGTATCTTTTCATAGCACATCACTTTATATCATCCATTCATCAACTTATCATTGTATTTCATGCTTACCTACACATATCATATTTTCATCTACATAGATTTATTCATCTCATTTTTTTTAACCATATTTATTCCAATAAGGAAAAACCCAAGGGTATTGTTAGCTTTGTAAGAAAAAGGATAAATCCTTTCTTGTTTTGAAAAAAATCCAATTTTTAAGTGAAGTCTGGGTCAAGAAGTTTGAAAGGTATGGGGCATCAATTGGAAGCAAGAATAAATGCATTGGAATGCAATCAAAAGGAGTTTGGACACGACCTTCGAGAGATGAAATAATAGATTGCCAAATTAATAGAAATGGTTGAAATTCTAAACAAAGCCAAGGGAATTCTTCCTCAAGAGCCCTTGTCGTGTCAAACTGAATCATCATTGAATGAAAAGAAATTGATCTTTAATGGGTTTAACACTTTGCTTAGTGGATCAAATGATGTTCAATGCTTGGGAAAAGTCACAAAAGGGATGGATAAGTTGAATACAATGATAATTGAATTGAAGAGTTTTATGCTCAAGACAAGATCTCTAGGTCCCACATAACCTTCAAATAGTGGAGTTCAACCAAACATATATCTCCAACCTACCACCTTTCGACCAACTTTTCAACCCATAAACATTGATTTGTGTCTAAATTCGTACTTTCGCCCAACCGTCTATCAATTGCCTTTTTAGCTAGTTCCCCAAACCTAATCACGCACACCATTGTCAACCACCCCTACTCCTAACCTAGGTACCCCTCAAAAACAACCCAAAAAGAAAAAAATAGTTTTACCCCATTCTCATTACCTAACTCTTTTATCAATTGGTGCATGATCATCATATTGTCATGGTGCCTCTAGAACCTTTGCGACCTCCATACCTGAAGTGGTACCATTCAAACACAAGATGTGATTATCATGGTGGAGCTATAAGACATTCCATCGAAAATTGTGATGCCTTTAAGTATCGGGTACAAAAATTAATAGATGCCAAGTGGTTTGATGTGGCAAAGATGGTCAAGTATGGTGACAGGGAGCGTAATTAGGTGTCTAGATATATGAAGGGTTGACTTTAATGGGTTTTTCTTTTTTTATTAAAGGCTTTTTGAGATTTAAAGCTCTACGACACTTAATGTCTAGCCATGATAGTCTTCAATTTCTTTTAGATGTTGTGAGATTACTTTTTTGATCAGTTATGTGAAAATGAATGTGTTTTAATATTACATTTTGAATGTTACAAATTGCTACCATGGTTTAATTGACCTTTCAAGAATTGAATCATTAAGTCATGCTTTGGAATCCTTTCAATCCTTATGATAAGTTATCTTGCAATTTCATTCTGCACACTTCATCCTCAAGCTCACGTATTGATGCATTCTTTCATCCCATGATATCTCATTTATTCATTCATGACCAAGGTTGCATCGATTCCATTGATGGAAAAGTAAGTATTGTTGTCAATAATTATTACTCTTTGGGAGTAAAGCATTCTTTATAAAAGGATTATGATGAATAAGATCTTTGATAGGGTCTAAGTTGTCCATTGAATCATATTTTTTCATTTTCTTTAAAGGTCAGTGGTAAAATTGAAAATTAGAAAAGAACATGCATCTCGTATGGATCAAATTGGAAGGGCTCAGATGGAAATGAACGACTAGATATCCAAGTTAAGGCACATTATGGTATCCATGAAAAGGGAAAAGAGAGTTATGGAGGAACAAGAAAGGAATGAACATGTGGAAGAAAGGATAGAAGCTTTCGAAAGGTTAAATAATCATGAATCCTTAGACGCAAAAGAGCTTTGCTTGGTTTTGGATGTGACCATGCTATTAAAGTTCAAGGTTCCAAACTTTAAGAAGTATGATGGAACTAATTGCCTTAAGGCACATTTGACCATGTATTGCAACAAAATGGCTACTGTCGTTACGTGTGACATGGAAATTTATGCAGTCGCCACCAATCTTTTTTATCTAGGTGTGATTAGCCACCTACTAAATTTGTTCTATTTGACGAGGTCCTAAATTAATTTTAGGTCAATCTAAAGAACAATAATCTAGTCTACAAGTTTTGAGTTGGGTTCGAGAGTACAGTTATGCACAAGGAAGGATTAGCACTCCTATAACACTAGTTCCATGAATACTACCATTTAATCATATGTTATCCTATTTAAACCTTAATTTTTCATTTTATTCTTGTGTTTCTTTAATCATTGTTTATTTATTATATTTTTTATTTTATGAGCAACTTAATGTTTTTAATTTGGTTTGAGGGGTGTGACGTCTACTGATGCAATTATCAAATGCATGGCATAAATCTTGATAATGCCAAATGAAAACATTTTATTGAGGATATTTCCCGAATCTATCCATTATGCTAGTGGGATTTGGGGATACTCTCTCACCTAGGGAATTACTCGAGAAAAACTCACCTTCGCAAGCTTATCAGGCAAATCCCATCATTAGAGTAATCATTTGCAGGTAAAAATAATTTTTTCATGAATGCAAACCCTAATATGAGCAAAAACCTTTTATTAAGGACATTCTCTGAGCCCTCTCATCATACTAGTGGGACTAGAAGATATCTTTTCACCTAGAGATTTTTTGAGGGAACTCACTTTCGTAAGCTCTCTAAAAAAGTCCCATCATCGGGGTTTTAACTCACATACAAAATACATCAAGATGTTATGACATTTAAATGATGCAATGATGGTGCATGATGTGTAGTAAATTTCAACATTAATCATTATTTGCACTATATGTTTATTATTATTATTTATAAATTTATTATTTCTTTTTTAATTTCATTTCTATTCTATGCTTTTCCATTTTTAATATCTTTTTTTATTAATATCTTAAAGAAATATTATTTTAGATTAAAATATTAGGGCTTGAGATTAAAACTCTCCCATCATACTAGTGGAGTTTTAACCAAAATCCTTTACCTAAGAAAATTAGCTTGAGATTGCGACTTCTCATGTCCTGAGTAAATATTCCATCATCAGTATAATCCGAATAACATCTTTCTATGTTAATATTCTTGATAGCATAGCTACCCTATTTTCCTAAATCTTAATATTTTAACCCTCCAATTTTTAGACTAATTTTATCTCTTATTAATTTATATACTACATTTTTTATTATTATATCATTTTTATATTTCTTTCTGACCTATTATCTATTTTATTATATTATCCCAAGTATTTCAAAATAACAAAGGTTTCTATTATTTGTTTATATATATATTTTTAAAAAACATAAAAATACTTTTTTATCATTTTATTCTATTTAGAAACTATATATGTATATTCATTAATTAAACATTTCATATTAATTTATGCATATTATTTATACATTTTCTTGAAACAAACTAAATCAATCATCAATTAAAGCTAACAAATAATCACACAACGCAAACAAATAAGGGTAAAACAATCCAATTTAAACTAAACATTAAAAAGGGCCTAAACTGTAAAGCCCGACCTTATAAAATACTATTCATGACATACATGTGATGATAGCATGATTGCATGCTAGGAGAGTCCCGAAAAATTTACAAAAGTCGGTATTGTACCTAGAGGTACAACAAAGTTTATTTAATCCTCGAACTAGATCAAATAGGAATCTTAAGGTGAGATTAAGAGTTTCACAGTTCATGGATGACTTAAAATGGTAATTTGGAGTTTGAGGATCAATTTGGAGTCAAATCGGAATTTTCACTAACTAGGGGCAAAATGGTCATTTGCCACCTGGGGACAAAATGGGAATTTTAGAAAAGATTTTTTTGACCCCATTTGACTTATTAGAGTATGATTTGACTTATTGAAGTATGATTTGAGGTTTAGAAGTGAAAAATTTTAATTTCGGTATAATTTGGAGTATAGGGGTAAAATGGTAATTTTGCCACCTCAAGGGCAAAATTGTAATTTTCCACCACCAGGATATTTTTTCCAGCACATGGTCTTCCTTTGTCTTCATCTTTGACCCTTGACTAAACATGTGGAGGAGATAAAATGTTTAAATTTTTAAAATTTTAAAAACGGGCCAATGACATGATGCCATGTGTCATGCCTTTATTAATTTATTATTTTCCTTTTTAAAAGGCACAAAATCAGCCCATCTTCCACCCCATGGCCGGCCAAACCAGCAAGAAGAGAGAGAAAATAAAAACAAAACCCTAGAGAGAGAAAATCAAAGAAAAAGTGTGAATTTTCAAGGAAATTAAGTGAAAAAGGTGAGTTTTTTTCTATTAAGCTTGAGTTTTCTTATTCCCAAGCATTTCGCTTTATTTTCCATGATTAAATTACATGTTTTCATGATGAATTCAATTCTGAAAAAATGGGTTAGGAGAGAGAAAGTTGTTGGATTTATTTGATTTTAATTTATGTTAGTGTTTTTAGTTAGTTTAGCATATTTAGAAACAAAACAACAAGAAAAGAATTTATTTTCTCCCCCAACCATTAATGGCTGAATTTACCATGTAGTGAGTGAGGATGAGTTTGATTTTATTCTAGGAGAATTGGTTAAGGAATAATGAATTATGAGCCTAGAAAAATAATGGGAATTTTCAGAGCAAAAATACGAATTTTTACCCACTAGGGTTATTTTCGTAATTTGCTGTTGGGACTGATAATTTGCACCACACTGAGGGACATTAAGTTAATTTGGGTGCAATTGAGGTATAGAAATTGAAAAGAATTAAATTGGAGTTTAAACGGACCCGTTAGGAATTTAATCGGGTGATAAGACGAATTAGGCCAATACCGGGTTTAGATAGTTACCAGTGCATTTTTGCATTCCATATCATGCATTGGTAGTCTAAATTAGTTTAATTTTGATTTAGTACCAACTTGGTGAAACTCTCGATTTTGTACTGTGTCAAGGTGGTGAGTCCTCCGATAAAGGCAAGGAAATTGCATCCGAGGACCAGTAGACAGAGTGCTTCAAAAGTCTGCATTCTAGACATTGTGAGTAAACTTACTGTCATTTTAATTATCTAGGGTGGTTTTTAAATGCTTTCATGAATTCTATGGAAAAAGGAATTTAAAAAGATAAATTTTCATGTTTTATGAATAAATGAGTTTCAATGAAATTAAATTATAAATTGTTTTGAAATTAATAGTGATTTTGAAAAATAGAGTACACGGAGACTGTTAATTGTGGCAATTTGATTGTTTAAATTAACTGGCTTATGATAAATCGAGCATGATTGGCTAGTTGGCAATTGTATTGAAATGCGAATTGTTTGGTTACCTTGAAAAACTACGAATTACAAAATTGCCATATCATGTTATTGAGTTTTATTATATGGTGGATTATATATTAATTATTCACTGCAGTAGGGGGTTTCTGTGGACCAGCCTTTTAGAGGGGCACGGTAAACCCCATTATATTCTTACCTCGAACGGAGAGGCGCGTAGGGTATCTCCTGGGGTAAAGTTTAGGGTTCACTTCACGCTAAACCACCACGTGAGGGGGAACTCAGCCAACGCCAAGGAACGGCTATGTTTTCAAAACAAAAACATGATTTATGTGAAATGTGAATTTTAATAGCCTTGGCGGTCTCGGTAGGATGCCTCGGCCAAGGTGTCCCCGAGAATGGATTTATGGCACAAGCCTAGATTTTTATGAGATTCATAAGCCTCTTTACGTGTTTTGAACAAAATGTGTTCTAATGCTATAACCCAGTTTATGATGATTTACTTTATTGTCTCCATGTACTCAACTCTAGATGTTTATGATGATGTTTGTTTACTCATTGGGATTTTATAATCTCACCACCCTCCTTTCCACCCATTTCAGGTTCAGTATAGACTGTAGATAGCTGATCTCATCGAGGACTGCAGTGGGATCTGCATTTTCCAAACCGTAGGTTCACAGTCCTCTTTACTTTTGTTTATTCGGGGGCACTCTTGTTATTGTAAATTAAATTAAATATTTTGGCTTACTATATTTAAGTATGTATAAATTTATTTAACTTTTACGTTATAAAAATTATTCACGTATAACTCTATAAATATTGTTTTTTAAGAAAATAGAATATTTTACTTAATATTTCTTTTATTTTCTTATTATATTCAAATAACCATAATTTCGTTTTAAATGAAGATTTTAGACTTTTAAACTCATTTTGAATATGAATTGTGTGTTTTGTACTTGTATATTACGTTTTAGCCAGTTTTAAAATTTTTGAGAAAAATGACCAAAATACCCTTGTGAGACGAAAAATTAATATTTTATTTGTTTAAAGTTGGAAACAGCTTAAAATATTTTAGAACACGATATTTGACAATGGTTGCTCACAAGGGAACAAAGAAACTGATAGTAAAGCCTTGCGGGGTTTCGGGTTGACATTCCGGGCAATAAGTGTCTACCGGGACACCGCGGCGGTTGTCACGGGCTCGAGGGGAGTACCGGGTCGTGACAATTCGATTGGTATCAGAGCTTTTGGTTTTCAAGATCAAAGTTTTTAGTTTTAAAGTTGTTTTAAATATTTACAATATCAGTGTGGCCCCGGATTAAGTTAAGTTAGGTTAGGTTGAATAGAATGCATGCATTTGCATATAGAGCCTAAGGTTACCTAAACTTGCTCGTATTTCTTTTATAGATTATAATGCCTCCTCGACGCGGACGCCCACCTCTCACTAGATCGGTTGAGAGGGGAAGAGGTCGTTCCCAACGTCATCAGCCAGATACAGTAGAGGAGGAATCAGCTGCATCTACCATTCGGGCAGCACCTGCTGCTGAGCAGGTCGATAGTCCTCCACATCCTCCATCTCCTCAGCCACCTACTGGTATTCCCGCCATGCCTACTGAGGCAGCACAGGCATTGGCAGCTTTCTTTGCAGCAATAGCTGGTCAAGCTCAGACTGGTCAAGTTCCACCTGTAGTGGCTCCAGCTACTCCTTTGGTTCCACCACCAATACAGGATGTATCCATTTCCAAGAAGCTGAAGGAGGCTAGGCAATTGGGTTGTGTATCTTTCACTAGTGAGTTGGATGCCACTGTGGCAAAGGACTGGATTAATCAGGTGTTCGAGACTCTTTCTGATATGGGATTAGATGATGACATGAAGCTAATGGTGGCTACGAGATTATTAGAGAAGAGGGCTCGTACTTGGTGGAATTCGGTGAAGTCCCGTTCCGCTACTCCTCAACATGGTCCGATTTTCTCAGGGAATTCGATGGTCAGTATTTCACTTATTTCCATCAAAAAGAAAAGAAGAGAGAATTTTTGAGTTTGAAACAGGGAAATCTAACTGTAGAGGAGTACGAGACTCGTTTTAACGAGTTGATGTTATATGTGTCGGATCTGGTGAAATCTGAGCAGGATCAGGCTAGCTATTTCGAGGAAGGGCTCCGTAATGAGATCAGAGAGCGAATGACAGTGATTGGTAGGGAGCCAAAAAAAGAGGTGGTACAGATGGCTTTACGGGCTGAGAAGCTCGCGACTGAGAATAGAAGGATTCGGATTGAGTTTGCAAAAAGGAGGAATCCTGGTATGTCTTCTAGTCAGCCAGTAAAAAGAGGCAAGGACTCAGCGACTTCAGGGAGCACTACTTCTGTTTCCGTGACATCTCCTCGACCTCCATTTCCACCATCACAGCAGAAACCTTCGAGGTTTAGCAGATTTGCTATGACTGGTTCTGGGAAGAGTCTCGGAGGTTTTGACAGATGCAGAAATTGTGGGAATTATCATAGTGGGCTATGTAGAGGGCCAACAAGATGTTTCCAATGTGGACAGACGGGTCACATTAGGAGTAATTGCCCACAGTTAGGACGAGCCACTGTAGCTGCATCATCTCCACCAGCTCGCACAGATAAACAAAGGAGAGATTCTTCTGGGTTACCACCGAGACAGGGAGTAGCCATACGGTCTGGTGTGGAGAGTAATACCCCGTCACATCCACCTTCGAGACTACAGACTCGTACCGCGACAAGAGTTTTTGCTGTGACAGAAGATGAGGCACGAGTCCGACTTGGAGCAGTGACAGGTACTATGTCTTTATTTGATAAAGATGCTTATGTTTTGATAGATTCTGGCTCAGATAGATCTTATGTGAGTACGACATTTGCATCAATTACTGATAGAAACCTGTCACCATTAGAGGAAGAAATTGTAGTGCATACCCCTCTAGGAGAACAGTTGATTAGAAATACTTGTTATAGAGACTGTGGGGTAAGGGTAGGTGAGGAAGAATTTAGGGGTGACTTAATTCCTCTAGAGATCTTGGATTTTGATTTAATATTAGGTATGGACTGGTTAACTGCACATCGGGCGAACGTGGATTGTTTCCGAAAAGAAGTTGTTCTTCGGAATTCGGAGGGAGCAGAGATTGTGTTTGTAGGGGAACGTCGAGTATTACCATCTTGTGTAATCTCGGCCATCAAAGCTTCAAAATTTGTGCAAAAAGGGTATCCGACTTATTTGGCATACGTGATCGATACTTCAAAGGGGGAACCTAAGTTAGAGGATGTCCCAATAGTAAGTGAGTTTCCTGATGTATTTCCTGATGATTTACCGGGAATACCTCCTAATCGAGAGCTTGAGTTCCCTATTGATTTACTTCCGGGTACCGCACCTATTTCTATTCCTCCATATAGAATGGCTCTAGCAGAGTTGAAGGAACTGAAAGCCCAGTTGCAAGATTTGGTGGATAAAGGTTTCATTCGCCCTAGCATTTCTCCTTGGGGAGCACCAGTCCTATTTGTAAAGAAGAAAGATGGTACTCTTCGATTGTGTATTGATTACCGTCAGCTGAACCGAGTGACCATCAAGAATAAATACCCTTTACCCCGGATAGATGATCTTTTTGATCAATTACGAGGTGCTATGGTATTCTCTAAGATTGATTTGAGATCTGGGTACTATCAGTTGAGGATTAAGGAGCAGGATGTACCTAAGACTGCCTTCAGGACGCGTTATGGGCATTATGAGTTTCTGGTGATGCCGTTTGGTTTGACTAATGCCCCGGCAGTTTTTATGGATCTTATGAACAGGGTGTTCCATCCATACTTGGATAAGTTTGTGATAGTATTCATCGATGACATCCTAGTTTATTCGAAGAATGATGATGAACATGCTGCCCATTTGCTCATTGTGTTGCAAACTTTGCGCGAGAGACAACTCTATGCCAAGTTCTCTAAATGTAAATTCTGGTTGAAGGAAGTGGTTTTCTTGGGACATGTGGTGTCCGGAGCTGGAATTTATGTCGATCCCAAGAAGATTGAGGCAATCTTGCAATGGGAGCAACCGAGAACGGTAACTGAGATTCGTAGTTTCCTTGGCTTAGCCGGTTATTACCGGAGATTTGTTCAGAGATTTTCTTTGATAGCAGCTCCTCTGACTCGTTTGACTCGTAAAGGAGTTAAGTATGAGTGGGATGATGTTTGTGAGAATCGATTTCAGGAGCTAAAGAACCGGTTAACCTCCGCTCCCGTTTTAACACTTCCTGTTAGTGGAAAAGAATTTGTGGTATACAGCGATGCATCTAAGTTGGGATTAGGGTGTGTGTTGATGCAGGATGAGAAAGTAATAGCTTATGCTTCCCGACAGTTGAAGAAGCACGAGACGAATTACCCTACTCATGACTTGGAGTTAGCAGCAGTAGTATTCGCATTGAAGATTTGGAGACATTATTTATATGGTGAGCGTTGTCGAATTTTTTCTGATCATAAAAGTTTGAAGTATTTGCTCACCCAGAAAGAGCTTAACTTGAGACAGAGACGATGGTTGGAGTTGATTAAGGATTATGACTTAGTGATTGATTATCATCCGGGAAAAGCAAATGTTGTAGCGGATGCTTTAAGTCGTAAATCCTCATCGTCGTTAGCAACACTTCGGAGTTCTTATTTTTCGATGTTACTTGAGATTAAATCTCTAGGGATCCAGTTGAATAATGGTGAGGATGGAACCCTACTTGCTAGTTTTGTCGTGAGACCTTCATTGTTGAATCAGATCAGAGAATTGCAGAAATCTGATGATTGGTTGAAACAGGAAGTTCAAAAGCTGCAAGATGGAAAAGCTAGTGAGTTTAGACTCAGCGATGATGGTACTTTCATGCTTAGAGACCGAATTTGTGTTCCTAAGGATGATCAGTTGAGACGAGCTATTTTGGAGGAAGCTCATTCTTCTGCCTACGCTTTACATCCCGGAAGCACCAAGATGTATCGGACTATTAAAGAAAGTTATTGGTGGCCGGGTATGAAACGAGACATAGCAGAGTTTGTAGCGAAATGTCTCACATGCCAACAGATCAAGGCGGAGCATCAAAAACCGTCAGGTACTCTTCAACCTTTACCGATTCCTGAATGGAAGTGGGAACATGTGACTATGGACTTTGTATTGGGTTTGCCGCGGACACAAAGTGGGAAGGATGCTATTTGGGTGATTGTGGATAGATTGACTAAGTCTGCCCATTTCTTGGCTATCCATAGCACGTATTCTATTGAGAGGCTGGCAAGACTTTATATAGATGAGATTGTGAGATTACACGGAGTCCCAGTTTCTATTGTGTCAGATCGAGACCCTCGATTTACTTCTCGATTTTGGCCGAGATTTCAGGAAGCTCTTGGAACTAAATTGAGATTTAGTACTGCCTTTCATCCACAGACAGATGGTCAATCTGAGAGAACTATTCAGACCTTGGAGGATATGTTACGGGCTTTTGTCATTGACTTTATCGGGAGTTGGGACAGACACTTGCCATTGGTGGAGTTTGCTTATAATAACAGTTTTCAGTCTAGTATTGGGATGGCACCATACGAGGCTTTGTATGGAAGGAAATGCCGAACTTCGCTCTGTTGGGATGAAGTAGGTGAGAGGAAATTGGTGAATGTGGAATTGATTGATTTGACAAACGATAAGGTCAAAGTTATCCGAGAGCGATTAAAGACAGCTCAAGATAGGCAGAAGAATTATTCGGATAAACGAAGGAGAGATTTGGAGTTTGAAGTCAACGATAAAGTTTTTCTTAAGGTTTCTCCTTGGAAAGGTAATAATTTGAAATTTCCAAGTATTAAATCTTATTTGATTATACTATTGTGATAATTTGTGGTATTTATTGGATGATGAAAGGTGTGATTCGATTCGCGAAGAGGGGAAAGCTCAATCCAAGATACATTGGACCTTTTCGTATCATTGAAAGGATTGGGCCAGTGGCTTACAGACTTGAATTACCCCCAGAGTTAGATCGAATTCATAATGTCTTCCATGTCTCGATGTTGAAAAAGTATGTTCCCGATCCCTCTCACATTTTAGAGACACCTCCCATTGAGTTGCATGAGGATTTGAAGTTCGAGGTGCAGCCTGTACGTATTCTAGATCGAAAGGATCGAGTGCTAAGGAACAAGAGCATTCCAATGGTGAAAGTATTGTGGAAGAATGCTCGAATGGAGGAGATGACGTGGGAAGTCGAGAGCCAGATGAGAAACCAATATCCACATCTTTTATTCGAATCAGGTAAGTGAAATTTTGAGGTCAAAATTTTATTTTAAGGGGGGTAGTGCTGTAAAGCCCGACCTTATAAAATACTATTCATGACATACATGTGATGATAGCATGATTGCATGCTAGGAGAGTCTCGAAAAATTTACAAAAGTCGGTATTGTACCTAGAGGTACAACAAAGTTTATTTAATCCTCGAACTAGATCAAATAGGAATCTTAAGGTGAGATTAAGAGTTTCACAGTTCATGGATGACTTAAAATGGTAATTTGGAGTTTGAGGATCAATTTGGAGTCAAATCGGAATTTTCACTAACTAGGGGCAAAATGGTCATTTGCCACCTGGGGACAAAATGGGAATTTTAGAAAAGATTTTTTTGACCCCATTTGACTTATTAGAGTATGATTTGACTTATTGAAGTATGATTTGAGGTTTAGAAGTGAAAAATTTTACTTTCGGTATAATTTGGAGTATAGGGGTAAAATGGTAATTTTGCCACCTCAGGGGCAAAATTGTAATTTTCCACCACCAGGATATTTTTTCCAGCACATGGTCTTCCTTTGTCTTCATCTTTGACCCTTGACTAAACATGTGGTGGAGATAAAATGTTTAAATTTTTAAAATTTTAAAAACGAGCCAATGACATGATGCCATGTGTCATGCCTTTATTAATTTATTATTTTCCTTTTTAAAAGGCACAAAATCAGCCCATCTTCCACCCCATGGCCGGCCAAACCAGCAAGAAGAGAGAGAAGACAAAAACAAAACCCTAGAGAGAGAAAATCAAAGAAAAAGTGTGAATTTTCAAGGAAATTAAGTGAAAAAGGTGAGTTTTTTTCTATTAAGCTTGAGTTTTCTTATTCCCAAGCATTTCTCTTTATTTTCCATGATTAAATTACATGTTTCATGATGAATTCAATTCTGAAAAAATGGGTTAGGAGAGAGAAAGTTGTTGGATTTATTTGATTTTAATTTATGTTAGTGTTTTTAGTTAGTTTAGCATATTTAGAAACAAAACAACAAGAAAAGAATTTATTTTCTCCCCCAACCATTAATGGCTGAATTTACCATGTAGTGAGTGAGGATGAGTTTGATTTTATTCTAGGAGAATTGGTTAAGGAATAATGAATTATGAGCCTAGAAAAATAATGGGAATTTTCAGAGCAAAAATACGAATTTTTACCCACTAGGGGTATTTTCGTAATTTGCTGTTGGGACTGATAATTTGCACCACACTGAGGGACATTAAGTTAATTTGGGTGCAATTGAGGTATAGAAACTGAAAAGAATTAAATTGGAGTTTAAACGGACCCGTTAGGAATTTAATCGGGTGATAAGACGAATTAGGCCAATACCGAGTTTAGATAGTTACCAGTGCATTTTTGCATTCCATATCATGCATTGGTAGTCTAAATTAGTTTAATTTTGATTTAGTACCAACTTGGTGAAACTCTCGATTTTGTACTGTGTCAAGGTGGTGAGTCCTCCGATAAAGGCAAGGAAATTGCATCCGAGGACCAGTAGACAGAGTGCT
Source organism: Theobroma cacao (assembly GCF_053813885.1). Lineage (NCBI taxonomy): Eukaryota > Viridiplantae > Streptophyta > Magnoliopsida > Malvales > Malvaceae > Theobroma > Theobroma cacao. Next base: position 39,759,813 of record NC_142647.1, on the reverse strand, counting down.
TCAAAAATCTGCATTCTAGACATTGTGAGTAAACTTACTGTCATTTTAATTATCTAGGGTGGTTTTTAAATGCTTTCATGAATTCTATGGAAAAAGGAATTTAAAAAGATAAATTTTCATGTTTTATGAATAAATGAGTTTCAATGAAATTAAATTATAAATTGTTTTGAAATTAATAGTGATTTTGAAAAATAGAGTACACGGAGACTGTTAATTGTGGCAATTTGATTGTTTAAATTAACTGGCTTATGATAAATCGAGCATGATTGGCTAGTTGGCAATTGTATTGAAATGCAAATTGTTTGGTTACCTTGAAAAACTACGAATTACAAAATTGCCATATCATGTTATTGAGTTTTATTATATGGTGGATTATTTATTAATTATTCACTGCAGTAGGGGGTTTCTGTGGACCAGCCTTTTAGAGGGGCACGGTAAACCCCATTATATTCTTACCTCGAACGGAGAGGCGCGTAGGGTATCTCCTGGGGTAAAGTTTAGGGTTCACTTCACGCTAAACCACCACGTGAGGGGGAACTCAGCCAATGCCAAGGAACGACTATGTTTTCAAAACAAAAACATGATTTATGTGAAATGTGAATTTTAATAGCCTTGGCGGTCTCGGTAGGATGCCTCGGCCAAGGTGTCCCCGAGAATGGATTTATGGCACAAGCCTAGATTTTTATGAGATTCATAAGCCTCTTTACGTGTTTTGAACAAAATGTGTTCTAATGCTATAACCCAGTTTATGATGATTTACTTTATTGTCTCCATGTACTCAACTCTAGATGTTTATGATGATGTTTGTTTACTCATTGGGATTTTATAATCTCACCACCCTCCTTTCCACCCATTTCAGGTTCAGTATAGACTGTAGATAGCTGATCTCATCGAGGACTACAGTGGGATCTGCATTTTCCAAACCGTAGGTTCACAGTCCTCTTTACTTTTGTTTATTCGGGGGCACTCTTGTTATTGTAAATTAAATTAAATATTTTGGCTTACTACATTTAAGTATGTATAAATTTATTTAACTTTTACGTTATAAAAATTATTCACGTATAACTCTATAAATATTGTTTTATAAGAAAATAGAATATTTTACTTAATATTTCTTTTATTTTCTTATTATATTCAAATAACCATAATTTCGTTTTAAATGAAGATTTTAGACTTTTAAACTCATTTTGAATATGAATTGTGTGTTTTGTACTTGTATATTACGTTTTAGCCAGTTTTAAAATTTTTGAGAAAAATGACCAAAATACCCTTGTGAGACGAAAAATTAATATTTTATTTGTTTAAAGTTGGAAACAGCTTAAAATATTTTAGAACACGATATTTGACAATGGTTGCTCACAAGGGAACAGAGAAACTGATAGTAAAGCCTTGCGGGGTTTCGGGTTGATATTCCTGGCAATAAGTGTCTATCGAGAAACCGCGGCGGTTGTCACGGGCTCGAGGGGGGTACCGGGTCGTGACATAAACATTCGTACTTGATTTGGCTTCCTAGGAGACCATGGGCCTGGTGAAGAAAGGCTCCCCTTTTGCATGATGAAACGACACCATTTAGTTAAGAAACCTAGCTATAAATCTCATTTTTCTTCTCTCTCATCGTTTCCTCCTTTCTTCTTATTTATCCGTCATTAAATCAAAGCCACATCCTTCTTTAACCAACTTTACTCCAAACTCTTTTCTTTTTCACTAAAACCCTAGCTTAGATTTCTTGAATGGACCAAAGACCCTTGAATCACCCAAAAGCTAACAAACCCTAAGGTTTAGAGATGAAAAATCATCACTCCCATTATATTTTTTTTGTTGCTTCTCTATTTTTGGGTTTCAAAGTTTCATTTTTTTAGCTATTTTCTTTTTTTGATTGTGGTAATATGCAGTTGCTAGAAATGATATCTAAGGTTCTTATAAATTTTTTATTTTTTTAGGTTGTTTCAAAATATAGGGTTCTCTCGTTTTTTTCAGATCTTTCTTTAAGGTTTTTTTTTGTTTTTTTTTTTAAGAAAAAACCAAAGGTTGTTAAGGCTGCTCAAAAAAACCTAGGGTTTTTCTATTTTCTCTTAAAATCGTTCTAGGCTTTTTGTAAAATAGTTTCTAAGGTTCTTATCTTTCAAAAATAAAAAACTTTTTCTTTTCTCTTTTTTCTAAGGTTTTTTCTTTTCTAATCAGTTCATTTTACCTTTGTTTCATTTTTTAGCATTTTATACCGACAAAGGATGCTGTTCTTGGCACCCTTCAACCATTGGATCTTTGCCATGGTTGGCAATTTTTAGCCAAGTGGCTTTTGCAAAGGCGTGAAAACCACTCTTGCCAGAAGGCACATTTTGCCTTGTACATTTTTGTTTTTGGCCAGCTGGACCTTGTTCTTTAGAAAGTTCATGTTTAATTTAGCTTAATTGTGTTTATTCAATTTGTTTTAATCTCAATTACCCTTGTTAATGCGCTATGCTTTGAGAATGGGCTTAGAACATTTTAAAGAGAGACTTGATAAGCCCAAATAAGGCTTGAGCCCTTTTAGGAGACATTTAAAGACCCAATAAACACTTAAGCATTCAATTAAATTTGGACAAATAATATATAAAATGATAAAATAAAAATAAAAATAAAAGAAATAATTATGGTAAAAAAATAGTGTCTACAGCTACATATGCCCATGCTGAGAAATTGCTCATTCATTTTTTCAAAGATAGTCTAAAAGGAGCTGTGGCTAAATGGTATTCCAAGTTGGAAAAAGATCGGATGAGCACGTGGAGAAATTTGGCTTGAACTTTTTTGGGACAATATATGCACATGCTAGAAGATATTCCTGATCGAATGACCCTCTAAAACATGAAAAAGAGCTTTTCTGAAAACTTTAAGGAATATGCTTGTAAGTGGAAAGAAGTAGCATCACAAGTTCAATCACCCTTGACTAGTAAAGAATTAAATTGTCTATTTGTTGATACTCTCCCTCCTCCATATTATATGATAGATTGGTGGGTCACATTTCTTTAGATTTCAAGTATTTGGTGTTCTCCGTGGGAAGGATTGAAATGGGATAAAAAAGGGAATGATTGTAAACACTCGAGCAAATCATCTCATCATAAGGAATAATGATGCTCTTGATAAAGAGGTTCAAGCAATGACTTTTGAAAGGAGAAACAAAAGGAAATTTTTTGACATGCAAGGAGATCCTATTGGTGTTTATTCGCACTTATTGCCACATGTCTATGATCTACCTCGACCTTTTACTTCTTACACTCAATTGCTATTTATGCAAGCTCCTTTACCCCATATATTCACTTCAAATGATTAAGGAATCAATCCATATTACCTTTTGAAACAATAAGAGAAAGAAAGCTAAAGTGTACCACTCACTACTAGTGTCTTATACAAAGCTCTTTCATCTGTTGGTACAAAGCCATAAGATTTCCACCATTCCTTTAAAGGCTAAAAAACCTCCTTACCCGAGATGGTACTACCCAAATGCTAAATGAGATTGCCATGTTGGGGTTGAAGGTCATTCCATAGAGAATTGCACTTTGCTCAAGGACAAGGTTCAAGCTTTAATTGATGCAGACCCAATTTAATTCAGAGAACTTGTCAACAACTATGGAAATCAGGGGTGATAAATGCAAGGCTCATGTTTTGGAATAATTGAGTGGCATGCCAATCGAGGGCAGTCTTTGATCAGTTTTCAATTGTGCACATTGTTTCGAGAGCATAAACTCTTAGGAATATGAGTTCTTGTTTTTCATGCATATAACATGTTGTCATGAGTTGAATCATGTTTGTAAATGCGAGTCTTTGAATTTTGGTAAAATTTCTTTTGGTTTTTGAAAATAAAGCCCTGTATTGCTTGTTCCAAAATCAAGCAAGAAAAAGAAGAGAAAAAATGTTCTTATAAAATAAATGGTAAAAAAAATCTCGAAAAAATTGGTGGTTACTATTTGTAAATGAACCCATCCTCATATACTGTAACACCCGATCCTAAATTATCTGTGATATATCATTCACATGCTTTGGATAGCATGTTTGTATATTGAATTGCCCCGAAAACAAGTTAAATGATTGTATTGCCCCTAATGGTATGGTTCAGTTAAATAAGTCTTGAACTAATTTAAACAGAGAATCGAGGATGAATTTGAGAAAACTAAAACCCATGGATTGATTCAAAATGAGGATTTAGAGTTTGAGATCCGATTTGGAGTTAATCCGGACTTTAAGTATTCCAAGGGTAAAATGATAATTTGCCATCTAAGGACGAATATGGAATTTTTGAAAAAAAAAGATTTTTTTAATCCTGTTTGATTAAGATTGATTATATTAGACTTATTGGAGTATAATTTGAGGGTTTGGCAACGAAAAAGTTTAATTCTGGTGATTTTTGGAGTGTAGGGGTAAAATCGTAATTTTACCACTCTCGGAGAAAATTTGAGATTTTGAGAGAATTTAGATCAAATTTGACAAATTGGAGAATGGTATGAGTATAAGGGATGAAAAATATGTCTATGGGCAATTTTTCAATTTTTGGGGCAAAAATGTAATTTTTGACTTTTACGGGGGTAAAAGTGTAAATTTCAAAAATTATTCCACCAAGACTTTGGATAAGTCTGAGAATTTTATCTAAGCTATGGATATGTGGGACAAGTGTATGGTGGAAATTTGGAAACAAATGGATGGCTAGAATTGAAGGAATTAATAAAACAAAAAAATGAATAGAATAAGATTATATTATTTTAGCCTTTAAAAAGGTCAAAATTTCCAGAATTCTCATCTTCTTCAAGCCGTCCAAACCAGGAGAGAAAAGGGGGAAAAGAAATAAGAACCCTAGCTGAAAAATTTGAGAAAAATCAAGAGAAATCAAGAAATCAAGCATTAAAAATGTAAATTTCATCGATTTTCCTTGTGATTTTCACTACCCATGTATTTTTTTCTCATTTCCATGCAAAATTAGAAGGTGGGTATGGACACCCATGCTGGCCAAACCTCCATGGATGAGTTTTGAGCTTGAGTTTTGGTTGATTTTAATTGAATTAACTGATTTTAGTTAGGTTATATTGAAATATAGCAAAAATCAGCTAGAGAAATAATTTTCTCCCATTGAAACCCATTATGCCAAATTTTCTAGGGGAATATTGGCTGCTGATCTTGATGTTTATTTAAGGAATTATGACGAATTATGCGCCTAGAAAAATAATGGGAATTTTCAGAGTAAAAATATAAATTTTTACCCACTAGGGGTATTTTCGTAATTTGCTGTCGAAACTGATAATTTGCACCACACTGAGGGACATTAAGTCAATTTGGGTGCAATTGAGGTATAGAAACTGAAAAAAATTAATTTGGAGTTTAAACGGATGCGTATATCGATTTATCGGGTAAAAGATCGAAATAGGCTAAAACCGCGTTTAGGTAAAATTTAGACATTTTACACTTCATATCATGCATTAGTAGTATAAATTAGTTTATTTTGATTTACTACCAAAGTAGTAAACCTCTTAATTGTGCAATTTGTCAAGGTGGCGAATCCTCTAACAAGAGTAAAGAAATCACACCCGAGGAGTAATAGTTGGAGTACTCGAATTTAGTTTTCGGAAACTGTGAGTAAACCTATTATCGTCTGAATTATCTAGAGTAAGTTTTATTCAATTTTGTGATTTGTGAAAATTATTTTAAATGATGAATTTCTTGTTTTATGAGAAAAATATGAATTTATAAAACAAATAGAATTATAAAATAAATTAATTTTTTTATAAATTGATTTGAAAATAGAATGTTGGATTTGAAATTTTGAGTAATTGGAGACCATGTGATTTATTGTAAATTATGATTTGAATTAAATGGCTTGTGATAAATTGGCATGATTGGCTGAATTTATACTTGTGTTAAAAAATATGAACTGTCTATTTTGCCTTAATAAATTGGTTAGTAATGTAATTGCCATGCTATGCTATTGAGATTTGATCAATTGGTGGATTAAAGATTAGCTACTGCAATGGCGGGGTTCCGTGGACCAGCCTATTAGAGGGGCACGGTAAACTCCTTTATATTCTCACCTCGGTCATAGAGGTGCGTAGGGTATCTCCTGAGGTGGGCTTTTTGAGTGCACTTCACGTTAACCACCACGTGAAGTGAGACTCAGTCAACGCCAAGGAACGGCTATTTTTTTTTAAATAAAAACAAGTTTTATGATTATATAAAATTTTTCACAACCTTGGCGGACTTGGTTGGATACCCCTGGTCCAGGTGTCCCCGAGTATAGGATTTGGCATGAGCCAAGTTTTGAGAAATTCACGAGCTATATTGATTATTTGGTTGAAATGAATATTCGTGTTGTGAAAAATTTACTGAAATGAATTATTGTTAATTGTCTCCCTTTACTCGCCTTTAGATTATTTAGATGGTGTTTGTTTACTCATTGAGATTTTATAATCTCACCCTTTTTTTATCTCATCATTTTAGGCCGAGCTAGCCTGTAGATAGTAGATATCGTCGAGAACTATAGTTGGCCATACTACTTCAAAAACTGTAGGTTTACTGTCTTTACTACTTTTGTTCATTTGTTAGCCCACGTAGCACTATAAATTAAATTTCATACTTTGGTTTTCCGTATTATAGTTTGTATAAATATATTTAACTTTTACACTACTAAAAATCATTTTCAGAATACTCTATAAATATTAATTTGTAAGAAAATAGAATATTTTGTCGAATATTTTTATTTTATTTAAATGGTTGTAATTCCATTTTAAATCACGTTTTAGACATTCAAATTTAATTTCGATTTCAAAATATGCATTTCTCGCTTAAGTACTACATTTTGGTCAAAATTTGAAATTTTTGACGAAAAATGACCAAAATGCCTTTGTGAAGTGAAATTTATTTTTCCACTGTTTTAAATCGGAAAAAGGCTTAAAAGCCTCTAAAATACGACATTTGGCAACAATTAACCACAGGGGAGATAAGAAACTGATACGAAAGCCTTGTGATGTTTCGGTTGGTATTCGGGGTATAAATGCCTATCGAGATGTCGCGACGGTTGTTACGAGCTCGATGGGAATTCTGGGTCATGACATATACATTCTCAAACCATATCTTTAAACACTCTCGATGCCTTGACCGAGTGAATAAAGGCCACTCAATGGCTTAAATCCAAAAGAAACAAAAGTTTTGAAATTTCATCAATCTTATCATGTAACACCAAAGGACCATGATCTTTGTTTAAATAATGATCAATGTATTGACAAGGTAATTTGCAAAATTCTTTTACATTCTTTGAAAATCAAGCATATAAGGCACTTTATAAAGAAAATGAATTTGGTAGTTTGATAAGTGTCAAGACTATGTTAAAGTTTCAAATAAGCCAGCGCAACTGGAATTCTTTCAGTTAGGTACCAAATGTGATCTTTTCAACCTATTGACTAAAGTCACCCATCACCCACACTTTTAGGGTAAGATAACCAAAAGAAAGAAGATTTCCCAATAACTCCAAAACACCATTTCTTGTAAGATACAGTTTGTTTCTCTCTCATTTGGAAAAAATAACATGAACAATTCATGTTAAGGAAATTTGATTGATGAAAAGACTTTGAAAGAGTCATTGTTGCTCAAAATTGTTACATAAGCCTTCATCTAAATGGTTGAATAAGCAAAGGCATACTCATTGAATCCCTCATTTTGGAAAATTTGAGTCAAGCTTTGAGTTTTGAAGACATGAAACTAAAAAAAAAAAAAAAAGTAAAAAAAGAAAAAAAATAAGAGAATGGTGAGGGAAGTTGATAGTGACATCATGCACTTAAGATATTCAAATGATGGCAAGAACAAAAACAAACAAACAAAAAAAAAGAAGAAAAATTAACCTTCGTTCCAAAATCTTTCCCTTTTAGGGATTGCTTTTCAATATAAGCATCTATTTATGAGATGAGAAATGGCCATGTTTTATTTCCCCGTTCGCAAATGAGAAATTATTCGTTTGCTACCCCTTTGACTCCATTGAACATTTTTAAATTGCATCTTAACCACGGATCACTTCTCACATTGTCGGGGGGGGGGGGGTCAATATGTAAAAAAAAATCTTATCTAGAAGCATAGAGGATAATATCTCATTTTGAGAAAGGGAACACCCTATATGAAAAGGCAAATGTGAAATATTTTGAGTTCTAAAGGTTTCTTGAACTCAATCCATCAAAATGAAAAATGCAAATAAAAAGTGATGAAAAAATAATAAAAAAAAAGGAAAATTGATGGAAGGGCATTGCTTTGAAAAAACAAAAGGACAAATGTCTGAAAAGATTTTCATTTATCAAAAATAATCCTTGGTTTGATCACCCTTAAATACATGTTTTGGGCTTTTTTTTATCCATTCTTTCAAAACTCTTAACCTTAGCCTCCATTTCAAGCTTTAAAAAGTCCATTTCGATCAAGTGTGAATGCTTAAATGGAAGAGCTTTCTTATAAAAAAAATCATCATATTGAAAACAAGAATTCAGCTTTTTTTTCTTTGCCAAGATTACCCATTTCAATCTATTGATCCTTTTTAGGATGAGTTTGAATTTTTTCAAAGTGCATGACGAAATGATCAACGCAATTTAAAAAAAGAGAAAAATGGAGCTTTGAGGTGAAAACTTGAAAAGACAGTATAGAGCAAAAATGGGAACTTATGAAATCACTCATGATTTTGTCCGAGGTTGTAACAAGGAGCTGAGAGAGAGAGATCATTTCAAGGCAACTAAAATGTGTTGAAAATCCTCAAAATGTCCAAGAATGTAAGATTCAATATCTGTTAGAAAATCAATATTGAAAAATGCAAATAAATCTTATCTAGAAGCATAGAGGATAATATCTCATTTTGAGAAAGGGAACACCCTATATGAAAAGGCAAATGTGAAATATTTTGAGTTCTAAAGGTTTCTTGAACTCAATCCATCAAAATGAAAAATGCAAATAAAAAGTGATGAAAACATAATAAAAAAAAAAGAAAATTGATGGAAGGGCATTGCTTTGAAAAAACAAAAGGACAAATGTCTGAAAAGATTTTCATTTATCAGAAATAATCCTTGGTTTGATCACCCTTAAATACATGTTTTGGGCTTTTTTTTATCCATTCTTTCAAAACTCTTAACCTTAGCCTCCATTTCAAGCTTTAAAAAGTCCATTTCGATCAAGTGTGAATGCTTAAATGGAAGAGCTTTCTTATAAAAAAAATCATCATATTGAAAACAAGAATTCAGCTTTTTTTTCTTTGCCAAGATTACCCATTTCAATCTATTGATCCTTTTTAGGATGAGTTTGAATTTTTTCAAAGTGCATGACGAAATGATCAACGCAATTTAAAAAAAGAGAAAAATGGAGCTTTGAGGTGAAAACTTGAAAAGACAGTATAGAGCAAAAATGGGAACTTATGAAATCACTCATGATTTTGTCCGAGGTTGTAACAAGGAGCTGAGAGAGAGAGATCATTTCAAGGCAACTAAAATGTGTTGAAAATCCTCAAAATGTCCAAGAATGTAAGATTCAATATCTATTAGAAAATCAATATTGAAAAATGCAAATAAATCTTATCTAGAAGCATAGAGGATAATATCTCATTTTGAGAAAGGGAACACCCTATATGAAAAGGCAAATGTGAAATATTTTGAGTTCTAAAGGTTTCTTGAACTCAATCCATCAAAATGAAAAATGCAAATAAAAAGTGATGAAAAAATAATAAAAAAAAAGGAAAATTGATGGAAGGGCATTGCTTTGAAAAAACAAAAGGACAAATGTCTGAAAAGATTTTCATTTATCAGAAATAATCCTTGGTTTGATCACCCTTAAATACATGTTTTGGGCTTTTTTTTATCCATTCTTTCAAAACTCTTAACCTTAGCCTCCATTTCAAGCTTTAAAAAGTCCATTTCGATCAAGTGTGAATGCTTAAATGGAAGAGCTTTTTTATAAAAAAAATCATCATATTGAAAACAAGAATTCAGCTTTTTTTTCTTTGCCAAGATTACCCATTTCAATCTATTGATCCTTTTTAGGATGAGTTTGAATTTTTTCAAAGTGCATGACGAAATGATCAACGCAATTTAAAAAAAGAGAAAAATGGAGCTTTGAGGTGAAAACTTGAAAAGACAGTATAGAGCAAAAATGGGAACTTATGAAATCACTCATGATTTTGTCCGAGGTTGTAACAAGGAGCTGAGAGAGAGAGATCATTTCAAGGCAACTAAAATGTGTTGAAAATCCTCAAAATGTCCAAGAATGTAAGATTCAATATCTGTTAGAAAATCAATATTGAAAAATGCAAATAAATCTTATCTAGAAGCATAGAGGATAATATCTCATTTTAAGAAAGGGAACACCCTATATGAAAAGGCAAATGTGAAATATTTTGAGTTCTAAAGGTTTCTTGAACTCAATCCATCAAAATGAAAAATGCAAATAAAAAGTGATGAAAACATAATAAAAAAAAAGGAAAATTGATGGAAGGGCATTGCTTTGAAAAAACAAAAGGACAAATGTCTGAAAAGATTTTCATTTATCAGAAATAATCCTTGGTTTGATCACCCTTAAATACATGTTTTGGGCTTTTTTTTATCCATTCTTTCAAAACTCTTAACCTTAGCCTCCATTTCAAGCTTTAAAAAGTCCATTTCGATCAAGTGTGAATGCTTAAATGGAAGAGCTTTCTTATAAAAAAAATCATCATATTGAAAACAAGAATTCAGCTTTTTTTTCTTTGCCAAGATTACCCATTTCAATCTATTGATCCATTTTAGGATGAGTTTGAATTTTTTCAAAGTGCATGACGAAATGATCAACGCAATTTTAAAAAAGAGAAAAATGGAGCTTTGAGGTGAAAACTTGAAAAGACAGTATAGAGCAAAAATGGGAACTTATGAAATCACTCATGATTTTGTCCGAGGTTGTAACAAGGAGCTGAGAGAGAGAGATCATTTCAAGGCAACTAAAATGTGTTGAAAATCCTCAAAATGTCCAAGAATGTAAGATTCAATATCTGTTAGAAAATCAATATTGAATTTTGAACCTTTCTCTTTCAAAATAACCTTACAAATCTTAAGTCTCTAAATCTAGTATTGACTTTTATCAAAATGTCACACATCATAACATTGTGAGAATATCAAAATTGATTGTGATTTAAAATAAATCATTTTGTGAAAAGTTTGATTTCCAAAAAATGCAGATTTGGAAAAAAACATTTTATTACATTTATGAGCTCAGATGAAGAAACATCAATTCTTCCTTTTCTATCAAATGGTGAAAGCTTTTTTGTTAACGAAGATCTTGATGTGTTGATCCTTTTGATCCATTTGAAAGATCAAATTATGGTTTGACCCACCCAAGGTCACCTTAAATAGTGATCACCGATTCTTAAGAGATTCAAATATCATATGTTTTTCCAAACTTGGATACCTTATTGCTCAAAAAAAATGTAGAATTGATACATTTCTGTTCCAAGATTTAACTATCTTTGATCATGAAGAATAGTTGTGTAAGGCAATTTTGTTGTCATGTTGTCAAAAAAAAAAACATGATGTTTTTTAAAAGAAAATGTGAAGGAAGCATGATCATTGTGAGGAAAAGTTTGACAAAATGGGTATAGTTTTGAAAATGATAAAAACATTTCTTAAGGAAGAGAAAGAAAATGTTGTGCAAAAGAGAATTCTCATGGTCAAGAAACATGAAGTCATTGAAATCAAATTTGGATCATCGCATAATCCTCTGTTGATATCCATTAAGAGGAAAATCAGGTTTCAAAAGGGGAACACATTCTGTGAAACAAAAGGAAGTAATGGGCATCATTTCTTTCCATCATTCAACCATGCATACATGTCCAATCATGCACGTAACCATGCATAATCAAAATTGTTTTTTCAAACACAAATGACGACTAATGCTTGTTTTTTAAGTTTTGAGTGAATTTCACTAAATGCAAAGTTTTAAAGCTTGAGAAACCTTGATTAAAGAGAGATTTGAATCTTTCACTGAATTTCATAAACAACTAATTGAGAGTTTAAGCCCAATTTAGCTGCCGCCAAGATTTAAGCCCAATTAAGTTGGCACAAAAGAGTTTAAGCTCAATTTAATGAGCATCTAAGATTTTTAAGTCTAGTTATATTAGGATCCAAAAGAGTTCAAGCCCAATTTAGTTGGCATCCAAGATGTTTAAATCTAGTTATGTTGGTACAAAAAGAGTTTAAACCCAATTTAGTTAGCATCAAAGATGTTTAAGTCCGGTTATATTGACACCAAAAGATTTAAAGGCCTAATTTAACAGCCACCAAAATTTAAGCCCAGTTAAGTTGGCACAAGAGAGTTTAAGTTTAATTTAGTCGGCATCCAAGATGTTTAAGTCTACTTATGTTGGCACCAAAAGATTTTAAAGCACAATTTATCTAGCACTGTCACGACCGACACTCCCTTCAAGCCCGTGACAACCGTCACGAAGTCTCGATAGACATTCATTACCCGGAATGTCAACCGAAACCTCGCAAAGCTCTTGCATCAGTTTTCCACTTCCCCTATGAGCAATAGTTACTAAATATCGAGTTTTAAGAGAATATAAACTATTTTAGATAAAAAACAATCAAAATAAAATTTTCACCACATAGGGGTATATTGGTCATTTTTACTCGAAAATTTCGAAACCTGATAAAAATACAACAAATAGTAGAAAGATATCCATCTTCGATCAAAAATAAATTTTTGTAATCTAAATCATCCATTTGGAGTGAAAAGTTGGCTAATTAGACTAAATAAAAATATTCGATAATATATTTCATTTTCTTATAAAATAATTTTTATAGAACATGCATAAATAATTTTTGTAGCGTAAAAACAAAATAAATTCATACACATAGTGATACAGTAAACCAGGTATTCAAAATTATCCTACAGTGGCATATGGACCCCGAGATAACCAAAAGTGTGCAAGAATGTAGACTTACGATTTCCAAGGAAGTAAGTCCCAAAGAGATCCTTGATGAAATCGACTGCCTACAAACTATCCTGAACCTGAAATGGTTAAAAAGAAAGGGTGAGTTTTCATAAACTCAGTGAGTAAACAAAGTCCGTCATTAACATCTAAAGTCGGGTAAATGGAGACAGTTAACTTTTCATCATACCATAATCCACAACATTTTGTACTTATTTCAAATCATATAAAACAACACATTTCATTACAATACACATCACGACTTGTGATTTTCTTAAAAACTTGGCTCGTGCCAAAAATCATACTCGGTGATACCTTGGCCGAGGCATTCAACCTAGTCCGCCAAGGTTATTAAGTTAACAATTACTCATAAAAACATAGTTTAGCCATCCCTTGGCGTTGGCAGAGTTCATCCTCAAGTGGTGGTTCGGCGTGAAGTAAACTCTATCATACCTTAGGAGATATCCTTCGTGCCTCTCATACTAAGGTAAATATAATGGGGTTTATCGTGCCCCTCTAATAGGCTGGTCCACGAAAACCCGCCTACTGCAGTGGCTAATTAAATAACCCACCAATCAATAAAATTTTGACAGCATAACGTGGCTAACATAATACTACCCAGCCTGTCAAAGGAAAACAAATAGTTTATATATTTCACAACCCAAAAACCCAGCCACATATGTCATCACGTATCAGTTCATAAATCATCAATTCCAAACGTAGGTACGTAAACTTAAATATATAGGCAACATCAAAGGTTGGTCTCCACATACTCACATTTTCAAAAATATTATTGAATTGTAAAATAAGTCATAAACCTTATTCCTTAAATCGATTATTAGTCATAAAACATAAAATTCATTTAGGTTCAATATTCTTAAAATCATAAAAACGATTGTAAAAAATACTCTAGATAGATAAGATGAACAGTGGTTACTCACTTTGACGGGAATTTACAACACTCCTAGTCTTGATCCTCGGGTGCAATACCTTTGCCTTTATCCGAGGGCTCACCACCTATACATAATGTGCAACAGGAAATTTAATATACTTATGCTAAATTGTCACAAAACTATTCTATGTTCTATATGAATGCATGCAATAAAATTGGTCTAAACGTCCAATTCAATTCCAATTAATTTATTGCACATCCAGTACTGCCCAAAATTCCACACATTTCACTAAAAATCTATTCTAAGTGCAATTACCAAAACATCTCTCATTATGGTGCAAATTGCTAACTAACGGCAGTAAAATTTTTCGGTACCCGTTTTCAATTTTCGGTATTCCTAAGCACCAAATACAATCTAAAGGGCATGAAAAACAACCAAATTCATCATCAAATCTCACCCATAAAATTCGGCCAAGATAGGTTCTATAATGGGCATGTGGATTTCTTGCTTAATTTTCATACTAAATGTTACTAAACACCTAAAAACACTAAGTTACCTTGAAATTCAACTAAATTCATCACCAACTTTCTCTCTCTAAATTTGGCCAGAATATTGCCCCTCATGAAAACTTGAATTTAATTCATGGAATATGGAAAAGAATGCATGGGCAAGATGACTTTCAAGCTTAAGATTAAAAATCTTACCTTTAGTCACCAATTTCTTGAAAATTCAACAAATTTTCCTTAGTTTTTCCTCCCTAGGGTTTTTCTTTTCTTTTCTTCTCTTTCTTGCAGGTGCTGGTCAGCCCTCAATTTCTAAGTGGAAGAGTATGGGCTGGTTTTTAAATGGCAATATAATAATATTTAATTTTTGACACGTCACCTTTTTATTGGTCCACTTGTTTTAACTTAATTTTTAAGCCTTTTCTCACCACCACAAATGCTCTAATATTTATCCATAGCATAAAATAATAATAGGTAAAATTATGGAGCTTGACAAATATCATGGTGGTGTAAGATCGTAAAATTCCAATTTTGCCCTTGTGGACTCGAAAAATGACATTTTTGCCCTTATGCTTGAAATTGAAAATTTTCACTTCTCAATCTCAAATTATACTCCAATTGGTCAAAATTGATCAAAATTTTCATCCAACTTTCCAAACTTGCCCTCGGGTGGCAAAATTACCATTTTACCCCTATGGTATAAAAATTTCTAATTGACTCTAATTTAATCCTCGAACTCTAAATCACCATTTTAAGTCATTCTGGGGTTTTAAAATTCTCAATTTCATCTTAAAATTCCTATTTGAATTAGTTCGAGACTTTAAATTAACTTAGTTGCATAACTAGTTACGATACCGATTATTTAACTATTTCTAAGGCATTCTAACATGTAGATGTGTCATCAAGTATATGGATGTTATGATGAGTATATAATGGAGTAGGGCTTGACAAGCACTAAGATTTAAGCCTAGTTAAGTTAGCATAAAAGAGTTTAAACCCAATGTAGTTGGCATCCAAGATGTTTAAGTCTAGTTATGTTAACACCAAAAGATTTTAAAACCCAATTTAGTTTGCATCTAAAATGTCTAAGTCTAGTTCTGTTGGTACCAAAAAAGTTTAAGCCCAATTTAATTTGCATCCAAGATCTTTAAGTCTAGTTATGTTGGCACAAAAATAGTTTAAACCCAATTTAGATGGCATCCAAGATGTTTAAATCCAGTTAAGTTGGCACCAAAAGATTTTAAAGCCTAATTTAGCTAGCATTCAAGATGTGTAAGTCCAGTTATGTTGGCAGAAAAAGAATTTAAACCTAATTTAACTAGCATCCAAGATGTTTAAATCCAATTACATTGGCATAAAAAGATTTAAGCCCCATATAACTAGCACCAAGATGTGCAAATTGATTGAGTTGGCGCAAAAAGAAAAAAAAAAGAAACAGAAGAGAATTTAAACCCAACATAACAAGCACCAAGATGTGCAACCCAGTTAACTTGGTTTACACAGTCTCGTTCAAAGATGAGGAGCTCTTTCAATTTGGTCAAAGTAAGGTGTTTATGTCTTTGCTCAATTCTTGATCCTCAGCAATATGAAAAAAAGGGCAACTGTAGACACCATTTTATGTTCGAACACTTTATTTGTATTTAAATGTTATCTTCAGTTTTATGTTTATGCTTACTTTTGTTTTTTATTTTTTTCTTTTCATTATATTGTTATTGGGACCAATTTTCTTTTGGGCTTTCACATAAAGCCTGAATAGCTTCCTAGTGCGTTTTTTAAGTCTTTAAAGCCCAAGGGGCTCAACTTAATTAAAATAGTAATTTTAATAAATATTAAAAAAAATTCCTATTGCCATGCCGAGCATGGCAGTCAAGGTGACTATTATGGTAGCCAGCTTTCTTCTCCAAGGCAAATCGATGCCTCTTTTTCCTAGAGAACACAATTCTTAGCTAAAATCTTTTCTTTTTAAGATTAACCATTTTCCCTGTCACAACCAGAAACTCTCATCGAGCTAGTGACAACCGCCGCAAAGTCTTGTCAGACATTCTTTACCCCGAATGCTAACCGAAACCTCGCAAGGTTTTCGTATCAATTTTCTTACCTCCCCTGTGATCGAGAGTAACTAAAATCGTGTTTTGAAACGATATGGACCATTTTCCCATCCAAAAACAATGAAAATTTGTTTCTGTCTCACAGGGGTATTTTAGTTTTTTTTTTTAAAATACCGAAACCCACTTAAAACATGGTGTAAAAGCTAAATATGTTCATATATACTTTAAACCAGATAACTGAAGTATAAAATTACTTTTACAATGACACGTGGACCCTCAATTGTCCAAGAAGGTGTAGGGCTATAAATCCTTTCTTTCTAAGATGCAACTCTGAGATTAATTTTCGTCTTAATCAACTATCAACAAACTGTCCTGAGCTTGAAAAATGGATAGGAAGAGGGGTGAGATTACATAATCCCAGTGAGTAAACAATTACCATCAAAAGCATCTAAAGCCGAGTAAATGGAGACAATATAAAAACGTTATATCTCAATAATGTTCATAATGCAAAATTCGTTTCAATCTATACCAAAGAATTTCTTTTCATCAAAATTTCTCGGCTTATGAAGTTCTTAAACTTGACCCCTGTCAGAATCATTCTCGCGGGTACCTTCGTCAAGGTATCCCATTGAGACCACCAAGACTGTTAAATATCACATACCCATAAACATGTTTTCGCATCTGACACATAGCCGTTCCTTGGCGTTGGCTGAGTCTCACTCTCACGTGGTGGCCCGAACGTGAGGTGCACTCAAATCTTACCTCAAGGGATACTTCATCCAACATCTCCCCCCAGAGGTTAGTATATAATTGGGTTACCATGCTCCTCTCATAGGCAGTCCACGGAAACCCCCACAAATGTAGTGACCGTTTAATATACCACCAAACCCATAAATTTTCAGTAGCATAATATGGCGAATAAATTGTAATCCAGTTTACTGAGACCAATCCAAAACTATTCATATATTTCATGCCAACCCCAAAACTTTAGCCATCATGCTACCATAGTGTCATAAGCCACAATTTCAATAACATTTAAAATCATAAATTCAACACAGTCTCCATATACTCAATTTTCTCAAAACAATATTTGATTTCAAAACCAATATAAATCTCATTTTTATTAAAAAACATTTTAATTGGAAAATATAATATTTTATAATTTAAACTCACCATTCAATAAAAGCATCAAATAATTATAATTACTCTAGATATTTAAGACGATAAATTGTCCACTCACAGTATTAGGAGTAGAAATACTCCTATTTTCAGTCCGCGAGGACAGTCTTTTACCCGTATCCAATGGCTCACCACCTAGTCATCTATCCATGACACATATTTCAATTAAATTGTGTCTAACAGTCATAAGCTATTTCAAGCTCAATATATATGCGTGATATGAAATGAAAAATGCACAGGTAGCTATCTAGACTCGGTATTGGCCTAAGTCGATTTTTCATTCGATAAATTGGCCAATGTGTCCAATTTCACTCCAACTTGCTCTATTTCTTTTCCAATTCCTCAATTCACCAAAAATTATTATTTCTTAATCAAATCACCTAGAATAACATCCCATTCTTCCTCATTATTCACTTATAGAATTCGGCTATTGATGGGCACCAAACCTTTGGTGGTTTTCTTCACTTGTTTTCATGTTACACATCATTAATCACCTAAAAACACTAACATACCTAAAAATCAAACCAATCCAATATCATTCTCTCTCCATACCCATTTTGACTAGCCATGAATTCACCATAAAAGCATGCTTTTCAACCATGAAAATTAAGGAAAAATGCATGGGTAAGGTAAATCACTAGCAAAATCAAAGAAATTTTATCTTTGCTTGATCAAATCCTTGAATTCCAACACTTTCTCTTTGATTTTTCCCATCTAGGGTTTGTTCTTCCTTGGTTTCTCTTCTCTTCTGGTTTGGCCGACCACTATGGGGGAAATGGGCTGATTTTTATGCCTTTTTATAAAGAAACAATAAAATAATAAAAGCATGACACATGGCATTTTGTCACAACCCGAAACTCCCATCGGGCCCGTGACAATAGCCGCGACATCCCGATAGTCACTCATTACCCCGAATGCCGATCGAAACCCCACAAGGCTTAGCATCAGCTTCCACATCTCCCCGGTGAGCGACAGTTATTAAATCTTGCATTTCAAGAAATCATAAGTCGTTTCCAAATCAAAACAATAACATATTATTTTCTGACTCACAGGGGCATTTTCATCATTTTTCTTCGATAATATCGAAACTCGCCAAAAACATGGTGTAAAAGCTAAATATGTTCATACATATTTTAAATAAGATAATGAAACTATAAATTTACTTTTACAATGACACGTGGGCCCCCAACTAACCAATATGATGCGAGTCTGTGAACCTATAATTTTGACAATGCAAGGCTAACTGAAGTCCTTGATGCAATCGGCTATCTACCGGCTATCCCGAACCTGAAATGTGGGGAATTGAGGGTGGTGAGATTATAAAATCCTAGTGAGTAAACAGATACCATCTAAACTATCTAAAGGCGAGTAAATGGAGACAATTAAAAATAATTAACTTCAACAAATTTTTCACATCACGAATATTCATTTCAACCAAATAATCAATATGGCTCGTGAATTACTCAAAACTTGGCTCATGTTAAATTCTGTACTCGAGGACACCTGGACCAAGGGTATCCAACTGAGTCCGCCATGGCTATTAAAAATTCATATTTCGCATAAATCATATTTTTATTTTGAAACATAACCGTTCCTTGGCGTTGGCTGAGTCTCACTCTCACGAGGTAGTCCACGTGAAGTGCACTCAAAAAGCCCACCTCAGGAGATACCTTACGCTCCTCTACGACCAAAGTGAGAATATAAAGGAGTTTACCGTGCCCCTCTAATAAGCTGGCCTACGGAACCCCCCACCACTGCAGTAGCTAATCTTTTATCTACCACCTGATTTATAAAATCTTTTTCTGCATGACAAGATAATTTATCGCAACCTAGCCTCTCAAGGCTAAATACACAGTATAAATAATTCTAACACCAAAATCAATTTAGCCATTCATGCTCATTTATTGTCATAAGCCATTCAATTTAAAACCATAAATTTACAATACAAGCAGGCAGTCTCAAATTACTCTATTTTCAAAACCAGCATTCGATTTTTCAGAAAATTTATAAAATCATTTTCTAAAATCACAATTTCTCTTAAAACATAGCAATTTACCATTTAAACCTATTTTCCATAAAATCACACAATTGTATAAAACTACTCTAGATAATTAAGACGATAATAAGTTTACTCACAGTTTCCGAAAACTAAATTTGGGTACTCCAACTATTACTCCTCGGGTGCGATTTCTTTGCCCTTGCTAGAGGATTCACCACCTTGACAAATTGCATAATTAATAGGTTTACTACTTTGATACTAAACCAAAATAAACTAATTTATACTACTAATACATGATATGAAGTGCAAAATGTCTATATTTTGCCTAAACGAGATGTTAGCCTATTTTGGTTTTTTACCCGATAAATCGATATACGCGTCCGTTTAAACTCCAAATTAATTTTTTTCAGTTTCTATACCTCAATTGCACCCAAATTGACTTAATGTTCCTCAATGTGGTGCAAATTATCAGTCTCGATAGCAAATTACGAAAATACCCCTAGTGGGTAAAAATTCGTATTTTTGCTCCAAAAATTCCCATTATTTTTTTAGGCTCATAATTCATCATTATTCATCATAATTCCTCAAATAAACATCAAGATCAGCAACCAATATTCTCCTAGAAAATTCAGCATAATGGGTTTCAATAGGAGAAAATTATTTCTCTAGCTTATTTTTGCTGTATTTCAATATAACCTAACTAAAATCACTTAATTCAATTAAAATCAACCAAAACTCAAGTTCAAAACTCATCCATGGAGGTTTGTCCAGCATGGGTGTCCATACCCACTTTCTAATTTTGCATGAAAATGAGAAAAAAATGCATGGGTAGTGAAAATCACAAGGAAAATCAATGAAATTTACCTTTTTAATGCTTGATTTCTTGATTTCTCTTGATTTTCCCCAAAATTTTCAGCTAGGGTTCTTATTTCTTTTCCCCCTTTTTCTCTCCTGGTTTGGACGGCTGAAGAAGATGAGAATTCTGGAATTTTGACATTTTTAAAGGCTAAAATAACATAATATTATTTTATTCATTTTTTTTGTTTTATTAATTCCTTAAACTCTAGCCATCCATTTATTTCCAAATTTTCACCATACACTTGTCCCACAGATCCATAGCTTAGATAAAATTCTCAGACTTATCCAAAGTCTTGGTGGAGTAATTTTTGAAATTTACAGTTTTATCCCCGTAAAAATCAAAAATTACATTTTTGCCCCAAAAACTGAAAAATTTCCCATGGATATATTTTTAATCCCTTATACTCATACCATTCTCCAATTTGTCAAATTTTATCTAAATTCTCTCAAAATCTCAAATTTTGTCCATGAGTGAAAAAATTACAATTTTGCCCCTACACTCCAGAAATCATCAAAATTAAACTTTTTCACTGTCAAACCCTCAAATTAAACTCCAATAAGTTTAATATAATCAATCTTAATCAAATAGGATTAAAAATTTCCATATTTGTCCTCAAGTGGCAAATTAACATTTTGCCCTTGGAATACTTAAAGTCCGGATTAACTCCATATTGGACCTCAAACTCTGAATCCTCATTTTAAATCAACCCATGCGTTTTAGTTTTCTTAAATTCATCCTCGATTCTCTGTTTAAACTAGTTCAAGACTTATTTGACTGAACCGTACCATTAAGGGCAATACAATCATTTAACTTGTTTTCCGGGGCAATTCAATATACAAACATGCTATCCAAAGCATGTGAATGATATATCACAGATAATTTAGGGTCAGGTGTTACACATTTCCTTATTAGTTCAAATTTTAAATATTTGACTTTTAATTCTTTAATTCTCCACCACACAGTTCTCATGTTTATCCATTTCCATGATGAATAAAATCCCTTGGTCTTGACAAGTGTCTGGGTTGAAATTTATCGATTTACCCCCGGACGGTAAAATTACTATTTTTTCCCTATACTCAAAAATACCGAAATTATAACTTTTTCACTTATCAACCTCAAATTATACTCCAATGACTCAAATGTGATCAATCTTGATCAATCAAAAACTTCTTCCAATATTCCTATTTTATCCTCAAGTGGTAAAATTACCATTTTGAGTCATCCCTAGACTATGAAACTCTTAATTTCACCTTAAAATTCCTATTTGAACTAGTTCGAGGCTTAATCGACTTAATGGTACCATTAGGGGCAATATCATCTTTTAACGATTTCTCGAACTTTTTAAATATGCAAACATTCTATTGAGCATGTAAATGACGTCGTAATTATTTTATAGAATAGGGTTTGACATTCCCCCTCCACTAATTAGTGAAAAACAATAAAAAATAATTTTGAAATCAAGGGTTAGGCAGTAAGCTACCAAACCCAAGAACACTACAATTGGCAGTATGCAACCACTGAGGCACTATCAATGGTAACAAACATGGGAAAAAGGGTTTTCAAAACCTTTTTTCCTTTTTCCCTTACATATAAAGAATGGGAAGCCACTTTAAGAGGGGATTTTAGAGAAAAAAAGAGAAGAAATCCTAGAAAAAAGCCTTAAAAAAAGAGAGACTTGAAAGCAAAAAAAACAAGCGAAAATTCTAAAATAAAAAAAAAGGTTCTGCAAAGAAAAAGTCATAGAAACCCTAATTTTACTTTTTTTAGCAGCCAAAATACACACAAAAAAATAGGAAGAGAAACTAAAAAAAAAACAAAAAAAAAGGGAGAGAGAAAAGATCAATCCTAGATCTAGGCAACCATACACACACATAGCAAGGAAAAATAAAAAAAAATAGCAAAAATGGGGGATAGTTCTTTTATGGGTGTTTAGAGTTGTGAAGATTTTTTTTTGTTTTTTTGGGTTTTGAAAGTCTTTAGGGTAATTGATAAGTAATCTTGGCAGAGGAGGCGAGCGTGGTGCGCTATTGGTGGCAAATCGGCAAGAAAAGGGGTGGCTATGTGAAGGTTTGTAAAAAGAGGGAAAGAGAGTTGTGCGATTAAAAGAGGGAAGCAGATGGTTGGAAATGAGATTAGGATTAGGAAATTAGGGTTATATACCTAGGGTTTCAAGGTCTTAAAATGATGTCATTTTGAAAGGACCAAAAAAAAAAAGCAAAGCAAGTGGCTTAGGTGAAGGTGAAAGGCTTGTGATGTCACGACCCGGAACTCCCATCGAACCTGTGACAACCACCGCGAAGCCTCGATAGACATTCTTCCCCCGAACGCCTTTCGAGACCTCGCAAGGCTTTTGTACCAGTTTTTCCATTCCTCTCTCTTTTTTTTTCCTTTTTTTTAATAATAAAATAAAATAAAAATATTAATTAAAATTATCTATTTTAATGTAAAACAATATATATATATATATATATTTTTGAAACATCAAAAAATTAATTTTCTGCACATAAAGACAAAATAAATTTATACATACTGTAATATAGAAAACTGGAGTATGCAATTTAAATTACAATGACACGTGGGCCCCCAAATAACTGAGAAGGTTTAAGTCTATAACCTTACTTTCTAGGATGCAACTCTGAAATTTACTCCTCGATGCAATTGACAGTCTACTACCTATTATGAGCCTGAAAAATGTATAGGAAGAAGGGGTGAGATTATAGAATCCTAGTGAGTAGACAAACATCATCAAAATAATCTAAAGCCGAGTAATAGGAGACAATTAAAATAATTCATCCCAACCCATATAAATAATTTAATTTCATCCAATTACTCAACATGGCTTATGTACTTTTCAAAAACTTAACCCTTGCCAAAAATCCATTCTCGGGGATACCCCGCGAAGGCATCTTACCGAGACCGCCAAGGTTGTTTATTGTCATACACACAAACACATTTCACCTCTTACAACAGAGCCGTTCCTCGGCGTTGGCTGAGTCCCAGCTTCACGTGGTGGCCTGCGTGAAGTGTACTCAAATCCTACCTCGGGAGTTATTCTACGCGCCTCTCCAATCGAGGTAAGCTCAATAATTGGGAACCGTGCCCCTCTAATTAGGCTGGCCCACGGAGCCCCCGTCACTGCAGTGCCCACTTTATAATCCACCAACCAATAAAATCACAATAGTATAACATGGCTCACTTAACACATTCAAGGCAAATCAAAGCAGTTCACATATTCTTTAAATCATAAAAATAACCAGTCATACCCACATTTATCATAAGCCATTTAATGTAAAATCATGGATACACAACACAATCATAGTATAGGTCTCCAATTACACTATTTTTGAAATCATTATTAAATTTTCAAAAATTTTATAAAATTATTTTATAAAATCTCATTTTCCCATAAAACACAATAATTTTTCAATTAAACCATTTTTTCATAAAATCACACAATTAAATAAATCTACTCTAGATAATTAAGACGATAGTAAGTTTACTCACTGTAATATGAGTAGATATACTCCTATTCTCGGTCCTCGGGTGGTAGTCTTTTACCCGTATCAGATAGCTCACCACCTATCAACAATACATGACATAAAAAATTCAATAATTTGTGTGAAATCAATATATATTATTTCAAGCTCTTATCCATGCGTATGCACTAGATAGGGTGTGAAATGTTTGGACAATTGCTTAATCACAGTGTCCGACCTAACTCGCCTATACACGATGTAAATTTCTAAAATCTCCAATTCAACTCCAGTTATATCCACAATACCTCAATGACTGTGAATGTGGTCCAATTTATCAGTTCGGACCACAAATTACGCTTTTACCCTTAATGGGTAAAAATTTCAATTTTTTTGCACCAAAAATTCCCATTTAATTTCCAACCTCATAATTCATCATTTTTCCATCTAATTCTCTTAAAACAAAGTCAACCTTATCCTCACACACCATTGGCTAGATTCGGCCTAGAGAAATTCATGGAGAAAATGAATATTTTTCTTGTTGTTTTACTCATAAACATGCTAAACTAACACTAAACACTAACATAGTTCAAAATCAAATTAATCTAACAACTTTCTCTCTCTAAACCCATATGATCAGATTTGAATCCATCATCAAAACACATAATTTAACCATGAAAAATAAGGAGAAATGCATGGAAATGATAAATCTTAAGCTAAGCTTGAAAAATCATACCTTTAAACACTTGATTCCTTGAAAAATCACACTTTTTCTTTGAATTTTCTCACTCTAGGGTTTGTTCTTATTTCTCTCTCTCTCCTACTGGTTTTGGCTGACCCTCCCAATGAAGAATTCTGGAATTTTCAAGCCTTTTAATAGGCTTAATAAAATATTATTATTTTATTTACCTTTTGAATATTTTATTATTTTATTTTTTTTCTAGCCATCTTTTTGACTTTCTTTTTCTACCACTCAATCCTCTTCACTTATCCATGTCTTCCATTTTTAGACTTTTCCAAGGTTTTGGTGCAGCAAATTTTTAAAACTTACACTTTTACCCCCGTAAAGTGAAAAATTACGTTTTTACCCCAAAACTGAAAAATTGCCCATAGACATATTTTTCATCGCTTATACTCATACCATTCTCCAATTTGTCAAATGTGATCTAAATTCTCTCAAAATCTCAAAATTTGTTCGCGGGTGGAAAAATTACGATTTTGCCCCTAGATAGTGAAAATTTTGATTTGACTCCGAATTGATCCTCGAACTCCGAATTACCATTTTGAGTCACCCTTGAACTGTGAAACTCTTAATTTCACCTTAAAATTTATATTTGAACTAGTTCGAGGCTTAATCGACTCAATGGTACCATTAAGGGCAATATTATCTTTTAACGATTTTTCGAACTTCTTAAATATACAAACATTCTATCAAGCATGTGAATGACATTATAATTATTTTACAAAGCAGAGTTTTGACATGTGAAGTGTGGGCTAACGAAAAGAAAGAAAGAACAACCCACTAGAGGAAGGAAGGAAGAAAAGGAAAAAGAAAAAGAAAGAAGAAAAAGGAAAAAGAGGATTGGGCCAAGCGAACCCAACCTGCATAAGGCCCACGTGCGTATTTTGTTAATTAAGAAAACAGGAACCCAGCCATACTATTAATTTATTGTTATAATTGACAAATTATAATCAACTTATTTTTTTAGATATCCATACTTTTATATATATTAGTATTAAATTTTTATTTATTTTCCAATAATAATAATATTTAAAATGACTACAATTTAGATATATATTAAAAAAATAATATTGAGTCAAGTAAATCACTTTCTAATGAGAGTGATTCAATGGAATTAGAATTCTTATAAATGTATCAGATATATTTTATCACTATTAATTTATAATTGTTATTGAAAATATAATCAATAATATTTATTTGGAATGATCATTTAAAATCAATGAACAAAAAATATTTTGTTTTTATTAATAAATTTTTTTTACATATAAATAAATAGATAAATTGAATAGTTATCAACATTAACTTCCAAGTGGACCAGTTATTATAAAATTGAGCTTTAGTAGGTATTTCTGAGATTTGTTCAATTTAATCCCTATGATGTGGTTTAAAAATTTTTTTTAAGGTCTGCCACATCAGCTCAGCAAATTCTGACACGTCAACAACAATAATAGTAAAATTGAATGGTGTTAGAAAGAAAGACTTAATTACACAAAACGTCAAAATAGAAAAGCTAAATTAATCAGTTTTGAGGTAGAAGGATTAAATTAACAAAAACAACATATTATAGAGACCTATTGGGTAATTGACCATTATGTACGTAAATGTGCATCCTTTGATGTACTTCTTGCCCTCTGTTCCAACTCATGTCTATATTTTGAAGGTGCATGACTCCGAAAAAAAGAACCTATCCAAGTAGTTTGGTAATATATAATTGTTTCCCTCTCCTTGTAATTCTTTTTATTTCATCAAAAAGAAAAAAAAATGGTCTGGGAAGCTGTGTTAATTGTTATGCGGGAAGTCCAATCAATTTCAAAAGAAAGAGTTCTATTTTTGGAGTTATTTTCTTGTTCGATTTAATTTTCCGACCCCCTGTCTCCCTCTTTTGAAGAAACGAATTGACTCACTAGGTCTGAATACTGGTACTCAGTCAGAGAAGATTGACGGATTAAATGGCTACTTTATTAAAAGATAGTCCATGTACAAGAAATTCTTGGACTATATAATAGAGTTCAAAAGTCATCAGCAAATGTTTTTCACGTATTGTTGCCTTCTAGAAATTTGGATAGTCATGAAAGACCGATGACACAATGAATCTTGCCCTGAGAGTGACACATATTAGCTATGCCTTTGTCAAATTTGACCACAAATTGGAAGCAAAAACTAAGTTTGGTTTTGCTTTGGTAGTTTGTTTTTCATTTGTTCATATTTGGTTTATTTGCTTTTCCTAAATTGGTATAAAGTAAAAGTAGATAACAAAAAGGGAAATAATTTATGAATTAAAGAAAGAAAATAACTAATATATATTAACACCAATTTGGACATAAATTGTTTCCTATGTAATAAATAAAACAATCAATTTTAGTATATATTATGAAAAATTAAATTTTTTAGACATAATGCTCAAATAAACTCTTATATCATTTTAGAAAATTTAAATAAGTCTTTATTCTTTTATTACTTTTAATCAAGCACATATATTTTTATTTTGCATCAAATAAGCTTTTATAACTAATGATTGACTAATTGTCATTAGTCAAAATAACACTTGTTATTTTATATCTATATGGTACTAACATAACGTTGATGTGGATGATGAAAAGTACCACATGCTCATGTTATTATATAAAACTAGCATGTAATATTATCTTCAATTATGATACATCAATATGCTATATCATCATCAATTATAGTCTGTTAACATGCTACGTCAGTGCCATGCGATATAGAATAATAAATAGAATTTTGACTAAGTCAATTATTAGTAATAAGAGTTTATTTGACTCAAAATAAAAATATAAGCGCTTATCTGGCTCATAATAAAAGTATAAGAACTTGATTGAATGCAATAAAAGTATAAAGACTTATTTAGAGTTTTTTTTGAATAGTTTAAGGGCCTTTCTAAATATTATGCCAATTTTTATTTTTTATTTTTTTGCTGTTGCATCTTTTATATTAGGAATTCTAAGGTGGAGATCAATTTGGTCTTTAAACTTTATCGTTCTTAAAGAAACCATAACAACCAGTAAATCAAGTCTAAATTGTTATATAAAAATGACAAGATCTTTTACTAAAAAGTACTGAATAAATACTATATATAAGATTGGACTGTATCTATCTATCTTATCATCATTAACCTTATAAACTTTAACTTACTTAAAGAAATTAGGGTTCAAAAAAAAATTGAATTGGGTTTTTTCTCATCTTCTGAGTCATAGCTGAGAAGAGTGTGTACGTTCCCCATGAATAATTTTGGGTTTCAAAATGTCATCCCCCTAATGAATGAACCTACATTTTTCAACCTATATTAAATTTTGATAAACTGACGCAACTAAAACTTATTTTTATCTAAGAATTAATCACTTTTAATTAGCAAAAAATAATTTAAAAATATAACGAATAATGAAGTCTTTTCTCTTTATTAAGAAAAGTTCTTAACACATTCATTTTTTAATATGTACTAGATTTTACCTGACGTGCAATTTGCACAAGAATTATAACGTGTTATCCTAATTATTTTAATAAAAAAATGTAATCTACATGTCACTCTTAGGGGAAAGCAAGCTTTGGTCGGTTCAATTGTCGGTCGGATTTTCATAAAACTGACCAAAAAATTAAGCTCTTCCAACTGATCGAACCACATTGTATCAAAGGTTGATTTTGGTCAGCTTTAGGGGGCTTCGGTTCAATCGGTTTCGGATCGATTTTTGTTGTGAGTTGACTTGGACTATTTAGGGTTGACATGAGCTTAGTTGGGGTTTTTTGTTCAAAATAGTCCTTTTTTTTTCTTTGATATGGGCCTTTTTTATATAATTTCTTACAAATAGTTATTTTAGGTCCATTTATTTATATGTAATCTTTTTGACCTATTTATTTATTTTTAAATGATTAATAATATTAATCTTCATGCAATAAATAAACATTAGTTGGAAAAGTTCTATAATTAAATATGATCACAAAGAAATTAACATTAATCTTCATACAATAAATAATCAAAGAAAAGTTCTACAACTTAAAGCTTCACAACATAAATTACTAAATTTCAAAAGATGGATTTCCAAGGCTCCAATTTCAATTTTTAATGATTTTGCAAAACATGCTCCTAAAAAGGTTAAACGCACATATATAATTAGTGTAAATTTTTATGGTAAGATAATCTAAATGAATTATAAATGTAATATAAATATTGCATAATACCTAATGATAACATTACCTGAAAATGTTAGTCTGACTCAAGCTCAAACTTAGCTATTGTCTCTAATGCAATATTAGTCAACTCTAAAAAATAAAATAACAAATATGGTAAATTGATTTTTGACAAATCTAATAAATTAAATTATAAATAAAACTATAAAATAAATAAAATAGTTACAAAAATCAAGTTTATCAAGCTCGTCCAAATCATCTTCAATCAAATCCGAATCACCACGTGCCAATCCACGTAACCAATCTTGAGCACAAATAAATGCTTGCACGACCTTAGAAGTCAAAGAACTCCTATATGCATCAAGCGCGCATCCACTAGTACTAAAAGTAGATTCCGAAGCAACTATTGATACGGGAACAGCCAAAACATCACGAGCAATAGTTGCAAGCACAGGAAACCTAAACTGATTAAGTTTCCACCACATAAGAACATCAAACTCATCATCATCCACAAGCTCAAATAAATATTTCTCCGATTCCGTTTTCAGCTCTTTTAATCCAATGTTTAACCGATGCTTCTTAAACCTATCCAATCTATTTTTAGTACGTTCTTTGTCCTTGCTAGTCAAAGTTGAAGCAACACTATCACTATAACCACCACTAGTGCCCTGACCGATGGACATTGGACACTCTTGACCACTTTCACTAACATCACGAGCTGGAGGCTGTAACATATTTCTATAACAACAAAACAACTCATCCATTGTTTGTGTCATCAAAAAAAACATCATTGAGGCTTGAGTAGGAGGATACATGTCTAGTAAAGTGCATTCAACATAAGAAAGTTTTTTCCTCGAATCAAGTATAACAGCAATAAATAACACCAAATTCATTTTGTTCGCATTCCCTCAATTCTTGTCAAATTTCTCTTTCATCTTAATTGCCATAGACCATAAATCAATATCATCACCATTTTGCCATTCAATCAAAATAGTATACACATCAGAAATGGAATCCAAAAAGGAATTAGCAGTTATGCAAGACGTGCTTGAAAAACTCAAGGTCAAATCATAAAATTCTCTTTAGAAACGAGAAATCCTCCAAACATTTGCCCAATCTCTATCATTGGGCACCCCATCTCCCAACCTTATGAGCTCAGGTATATAGCTATTATCACATAATTCAAATGATGCAAATGCCCTCTGAAATTTCAAAGCTGTATCCAATATCAAAAAAGTAGAATTCCATCTAGTGCTCACATCTAAACACAATAAATACTTGCTCTTAACTCCCGCACTAGTAGCACACTCTTTAAACTTGGCTAATCTAGTAGGGGATTGTCTAACATATCTCACTATCCCTCTAACATGAGCAATTGAGGTATTCATATCCTTCAATTAGTCAGAGACCACAAGATTAATAATATGAGCAATGCATCTCACATGAAAAAATCTTCCTCAAATCCTAGTTCCAGCAACATTAAATTTTTTCTTCAAATGTCCTATTGTAACATCATTTGAACTAACATTATCAACAATGATAGAAAAAATCTTTTGGATCCCCCAATCGCCCAAACATTTACTAATTGCCTTACCAATGGCTTTACCTTTGTAACTAGTGATTAGACAAAAGTTCAAAATTTTTTTTTGCAACTTCCAATCATTAACAATAAAATGTGTAGTTAGACACATATAATTAATTCTTTATATCGAAATCCATGTGTTAGTAATGGGACACATTCTACTAGGACATGATCTTAACAATCTTCTCATTCGAGTTTTTTCATCGGTATAAACCTTATAACAATCCCTAGCAACAGTCCATTATGATGGTATACGAAATCTAGGACATGCTTTGTTTATGTGTTTCCTATATCCTTGATTTTTCACAAACTTAAAAGGCAATTCATCTCAAATGATCATCTCAGATAAACTCCTCCTAATTGCCCCTTGATCAAACTTCCAACTACTCAACCTATCCCCTCTTGAAGCAAAAACTAATTCCATTTGCTTGTTCTCCTCACTATTTCGCACCAATTTCAACTTAGGATAAACTTTAATATGATTGTTCAAAGAAGATGTTCCATTCTTTTTTGTATTAGCACACAATTCTTTACCATAATGAGAACATGTAGCCTTCTTATTACCTTTCTTATTAACAAAATTGGTGATGTGATCCAACACAACCGATGTAGATTGAGATGACTCCCTTTGCTTCTGGACTTTGCTTACAACTTTACATGTTTTGTTGGCTTCGATAGAACTAGTATAAACATGAGGTGTAGATGTTGATGGTGTTGGTGTTGGTGTCTCATTAGTTGCGAAATTTGTTTCATCATTATTTGACATCTACAAAAAAAAAATATAATACCCAAATATTAATTCCAATGTTTAATTCTAGCATATTGCCAATCATTTTAATTAAAAATCTAATTAATAATGCTAAACATTAACTCCCAAACATAATTTTTAATATTTAATTCTAGCATATTACCAATTATTTTAATTAAAATCCAAACAATAATTCTAAACATTAATTCCCAAACATAATTCTTAAAGTTTAATTCTAACATATTACCAATCATTTTAATTAAAACCCCAAACAATAATTCTAAATATTAATTTCCAAACATAATTCTTAATGTTTAATTCTAACATCAAATCATTTTAATTAATTATCCAAACAATAATTCTAAATATTAAAGTCTTTGAAATGTTTAATGTCAACAAGGTTGACATAATCTACAGTTGAGAAAAAAATTTAATTCCCAAAAATTAAAAATCAAACCTATTATTTTTCTAATCCCTTGGAATTATTTTTATTTGCACTAAAATTATTTTTTACAAGCAAAAAATAACATATCATACTCATAATCTCTAACATATTTTCTCTCTAGCATGAATTTTAATAAAAAAAATATTCATAATCTCTCAAGCTTTCTCTCTCTTATTATTTTCACAAAATAACTACCAAAAAAAAAAATCAATGGTTTACCTTGCTAGAATAAATGATTGACAGTAATATGGACTAATAATGAAGCACCAGTTGAAGAATGGAAGAGAACCAAGTGACTTGGTTGGTGGCTACTGGTTTAGGGTTTAGTATGAGATGGAAAGGTAGAAAGGGGAGTGAAAATTAAGGGGGTCGAGGGAGAAGAACAGCAACAGATGTACTACTTTAGGGGGGTTTAATGAAGGGCAATGGAGTCTTCTCCCCCCCCCCCCCCCCCCCTAAAAAAAAAGAGAAGCAATGTCGGTTAATCGATTGGTCAGAGGGGAGGCAATCCCCCTCGACGATTAGGCCAATTGATCGATGAAGCCAATCGAAACAACTAACGGTTGCGATCGGTTGCCCCCCTGCACCGACCGCTGCACAATCCTAGTCACTATAGTAAAATAAACATTCTATTAATTATGAACTCTAATAATTATTTTTAAAAGACATATTAATTTTATTGTAGATTTAAGAAGAATGGAAGTTTAAATTTTACAAGCAAAAGAAAAGAAGGAAGAAATAGATAAATTGCTTCTGTTAATGGAAAATTATAAAATAGTATAAAAATCCTTAGTACGAGAAATCATTGCTTTTGACAAGTCATCTTTAATAAATTATGTCTTTTAAGAATATACTAGCTCTAAAATGTGATATTTTTTTTATCTAAATGTCGTTCAAGATATGTTTCATTATGAACGGAGTTAATCAATTTTTGTTGAGGAGTTAAAGATAAAGGAATAAGAGTTAAAAATTTTAAAAATTAATATATTGAACTTAACCAATAGTCAAAAAATTGATAATAGAAAATAATTTTATATAACATGTTAATAAAAAAAAAAAGACTTACAATACTTTTTTAGAAAAAAATTATACTTGATCGTTTTTCTTGGACCAAATTCATCAATTATTAATTTTGTATTGAAAAATATCTATTTTTTAGAATTGAGTTTTGGACGTTTTGGTTTACATTGCTCTTATTCATAAGTTGAAGCATTGAAGTTTGGTGGCTTAAGTATAAGAGAATCATTTGAATGCTTTGCATTCTTTCTTTTAAAAGAATTGCTAATTGTTTTCAACTTACTCATACTTTAATCAAACATAAAAAAATCAATGCAGTTAACTTCTAATATTCTTATTTTATTTCTATTTAAACTTATAATACTAAATATAAAACTATAAATATAAAATATAAAAAGTTAAATACGATATACAAGATTAATAATTTCCTCTTATATGATCAGGATTATTTAAAAGGCTATATATTGAAGATAATTTTTTTGACTAAATATAATTTCCTTGTGCCTCTGCCGTTGTTGGAAAATCAGTGAATCAGGCCAAGCCAGATGTAATGTGGGTTTAGTTTAATGCCCCTAGTGCATCGAAAGATAACCCGAGAGAAACTAGCATTGGTGGAATTTTAAGAGATAGTATAGGTATGATTCTTGTTATTTTTCTAAATTGATGGGGTTTAATGACTCAAATATGGTTGAGCTCCTTGCGGTAAGAAAAGCTATATTGGTCTTCATGGCGTCATATTGGAGCAACTACAGGCTGGAAATTGAATCTGATTCCACCAATGTTGTTAAATGGGTTCAAAACCCCATGAGGTTCCATGAAGGATGAGAAAGGTGATGATCAAGATCTCGAATTTGCTTCACTTCATTCATCATTGGAAAATCAAACACATCCGCTGATTTGTCAATGGGGAAGTTGATGATCTTGCTAAAAGTGGGGTTCAAAGACCCCTAGACTTTATATGTAATAATTGGGATCTAGTGTAGCCTTTTGGTAGATGATGGATTATTTTTGCTTTTGCTGATTGGTTGAGTATTTCTATGCTTGGTGTCACGGTTTTTTTTTTTCTAATTCTAAACTGTGATATTTATGTTTTTTGTGGGATACTCTTGGTGTTCGGTTATTGCTATACAAAGATATTACTTTAGGTTTTTGGATGATATACCCAATCTGTGGCTTATAGCAACCTAAAATCTGCGATCATTTTGTACATGGAGAGAACTTGCTCTCCTTCTAGATATGTAACCACTAATTTTCAAAAAAAAAAAACTAAATATAAAACGTAAACATATTAAAAAGATATATTAAAGATAATTTCTTCTTACATAATCAAGATTAATAAAAAATGATACAATGATAAAATTTTATGTAATAGTGCGATACTACAACTTATATTTAAAAACTACATAATAATTTATTAATTTTTAAAGATTAAAATTATAAAAAATAAAATGCAGATAATAGAAAAAAAATATAACAAGTAGAAGATAGAACTCACGTATGACATAACAACAAAAAAAGAATATGATTGATGGTTTGTTGAAATTTGGAGAAAAAAATTTATAAAAATTTAGAACGTATGAGTAAATAGAATAGAAATGAAAAAAAATAAACAAATATAAATAAAACTAATAATATAAATTAAAAGAAGAAAACAAAACCTTTAAAGTTGAATGAGGTATGTAAAATCATTTTATTATTCTTTATTATATTAATTATTAAATTAAATTATTTTAAGAAGACTGTTAAGGAATATTTAAAAAATTTTAAAAATTTTATATAATATAAAAATTTTTTACAAGTTTTGAGGGGTCAAGGAGGCTCCGCCTCTGTGTTTCATTTGTCAAGAAAACAATGAAATGATTGCTCGATAAAAAACTTTATTATTGGCTGGGCAACACCTCCAAATGGTTGATTAACCTTAAATACATATGGAGCATTTCGAAGATCATTAGGCTTGGCAGCAGCTGGTGGAGCGCTCTGAGATGGTAGTGGAGACTGGTTTGGTGGTTTTTCGGTCAAGCTAGGTGGATGCATAGCTTATCGAGCGGAGTTGTGGAGTGTTTATCCAGGTCTAAGCCTAGCTTGGGAATTGGGTTATCCCAAAATAGAGCTCCAAGTTGATAGCAAGTTAGTGGTGCAAGCCATAATTTCCCCTAAGGGTCATCCGTGCTCAAATTCAAATTTGATTGAAGCTATCCAACATTTACTCTAGCATCTAGGGGCGGAGCTAGCCAATTTTTATTGAGGGGGCTAAAGGCTAAAAAAAATAAAAGTTAAAAATTTTTAAAATTAATATATTAAACTTAACCATTAATAATCAAAAGATTTAAAATAAATAATAATTTTATATAACATGTAAATAAAAAAATATAAAAAAAAACTTATAATAGTACTCTATGAGAGTTTTGTTCGACGATGGTAATATCTTTTTGAATATAAACAACTAAATTATTTGTAAGAAACTTATTATCCATTTTGTTTCGAAGTTTTGTTTTTATTGATATAAATGTCAAACCCTGCTTTGTAAAATAATTATGATGTCATTCACATGCTCGATAGAATGTTTGTATATTGAGGAAGCTCGAGAAATCGACAAAAGATGGTATTGCCCCTAGAGGTGTTGTGAAGTTGATTTATACCTCGAGCTAGTTCAAATGAAAACTTTAAAAAGAATTTGAGAGTTCTGAAACCCCAAAATCTACTTAGAATGGTGATTCGGAGTTCGATGATCAATTTGGAATCAATCAGGAAAATTGACCAATTATGGGGCAAAATGGTCATTTTACAATTTGAGGACAAAATGAGAATTTTCAAAAAAAAAATTTCTTAGCCCCATTTGACATATTTGAGTATGATATGAGTATTGAAGTATAATTGAAAGATTTAGCAGTGAAAATATATGAATTTTCGATATTTTTTGAGTATAGGGGCAAAACGGTAATTTTACCACTTGAGAACGAAATTGAATATTTCGAGAGAACTTAGATCAAATTTGATTAAATGGAGCATGATATGAGTATAAGGAGTGAAAATTATGCATTTTGGTAATTTTTCAATTTTTGAGGTAAAAATATAATTTTTCACTTTTACGGGGGCAAAAGTGTAATTTTTTAAAATTTACTCCACCAAAACTTTGAAAAAGTCTAGAAATTTCATGGAAGATATGGATAAGTGATGAGGATTGAGTGGTAAAACAGGAAAGTAAAAAAGATGGCTAGAAAAAAATAAAATAATAAAATATTCAAAAGGTAAATAAAATAATAATATTTTATTAAGCCTATTAAAAGGCTTGAAAATTCTAGAATTCTTCATTGGGAGGGTCAACCAAAACCAGCAGGAGAGAGAGAGAAATAAGAACAAACCCTAGAGTGAGAAAATTCAAAGAAAAGTGTGCTTTTTCAAGGAGTTAAGTGTTTAAAGGTATAATTTTTCAAGCTTAGCTTAAGATTTATCATTTCCATGCATTTCTCCTTATTTTCCACGGTTAAATTATGTGTTTTGATGATGGATTCAAATCTGATCATATGGATTTAGAGAGAAAAAGTTGTTAGATTAATTTGATTTTGAACTATGTTAGTGTTTAGTGTTAGTTTAGCATGTTTATGAGTAAAACAACGAGGAAAATATTCATTTTCTCCATGAATTTCTCTAGGCCGAATCTAGCCAATGGTGTGTGAGGATGAGGTTGACTTTATTTTAAGAGAATTAGATGGAAAAATGATGAATTATGAGGTTGAAAATTAAATGGGAATTTTTGGTTCAAAAAAATTAAAATTTTTACCCACTAGGGGTAAAAACGTAATTTGTGGTCCAAACTGATAAATTGGACCACATTCACAGTCATTGAGGTATTGTGGATATAATTGGATAATTGAAATTGAAATGGATGGAATTGGAGTTGAATTGGAGAATTTAGAAATTTACACCGTGTATAGGGGAGTTAGGTCGGACACTGTAATTAAGCGATTGTCCAAACATTTCACACCCTATCTAGTGCATACGCATGGATAAAAGCCTGAAATAATATATATTGATTTGACACATATTATTGAATTTTTTGTGTCATGTATTATGGATAGACGGTGAGCTATCTGATGCGGGTAAAAGACTACACTCGAGGACCGAGAATAGGAGTATATCTACTCCTAGTACAGTGAGTAAGCTTACTATCGTCTTAATTATCTAGAGTAGATTTATTTAATTGTGTGATTTTATGGACAAATGGTTTAATTGGAAAATTATTATGTTTTATGGGAAAATGAGATTTTATAAAATAATTTTATAAAATTTTTGAAAATTTAATAATGATTTCAAAAATAGAGTAATTGGAGACCTATACTATGATTGTGTTGTTTATCCATGATTTTACATTAAATGGCTTATAATAAATGTGGGTATGACTGGTTATTTTTATGATTTAAAGAATATGTGAACTGCTTTAATTTACCTTGAATATGTTAAGTGAGTCATGTCATACTATTGTGATTTTATTGGTTGGTGGATTATAAAGTAGGCACTGCAGTGACAGGGGTTCCGTGGGCTAGCCTAATTAGAGGGGCACGATTCCCAATTATTGAGCTTACCTCGATTGGAGAGATGCGTAGGATAACTCCCGAGGTAGGATTTGAGTACACTTCACGCTAGCCACCACGTGAAACTGAGACTCAGCCAACGCCAAGGAATGGTTGTGTTGTCAGAGGTGAAATGTGTTTGTGTGTGTGACAATAAACAGCTTGGCGATCTCTGTAAGATGCCTCCGTGGGGTATCCCCGAGAATGAATTTTTGGCAAGGGCTAAGCTTTTGAAAAGTGCATAACCCATGTTGAGTAATTGGATGAAATCCAATTATTTATATGGGTTAGAATGAATTATTTTAATTGTCTCCTATTACTCGACTTTAGATTATTTTGATGATGTTTGTCTACTCACTGAGATTTTATAATCTCACCCCTTCTTCCTTGTCACGACCCGGAACCTCCCTTAGGCCCATGACAATCACCGCGACATCCCGATTGACACTCATTATCCAGAATGCCAACCGAAACCCCGCAAGGCTTACATATCAGTTTCTTTCCTTTCCTGTGAGCAATCATTGTTAAATATTGAGTTTTTAGAGAATATATACTATTTTAGATCAAAAACAATCAAAATAAAATTTTCGCCACACAGGGGTATTTTGGTCATTTTTTTCTCAAAAATTTTGAAACTGGCTAAAACGTAATATACAAGTACCAAACACATAATTCATATTCAAAATGAGTTTAAAAGTCTAAAATCTTCATTTAAAACGAAATTACGGTTATTTGAATATAATAAGAAAATAAAAGAAATATTAAGGAAAATATTATATTTTCTTATAAAACAATATTTATAGAGTTATACGTGAATAATTTTTATAGCGTAAAAGCTAAATAAATTTATACATACTGAAATACAGTAAGCCAAAATATTTAATTTGATTTACAATAACAAAAGGGCCCCCGAATAAACAAAAGTAAAGAGGACTGTGAACCTACGGTTTGGAAAATGTAGATCCAATGGTAGTTCTCGATGAGATCAGCTATCTACAGTCTATACTGAACCTGAAATGGGTGGAAAGGAGTTGGGTGAGATTTTGCAATCCCAATGAGTAAACAGACATTATCATAAATATCTAAAGGCGAGTAAAATGGAGGCAAGTTTAAACAACAAATTTCAACCCATTTCATAATGTTTTCAATTTATTTCTTAAACCATAAAATATTTGTAATTTACCAAAATAGTTGTTAAGGCTTATGTCTTTTATTAAAACAAGGCTCAAGCCAAAACTAATCCTCGGGGATACCTTGGCCGAGGTATCTAACCGAGTCCGCCAAGGGTGTTAAAATATTCACACGTGAAACACATTTTTATTTTTAAAAACCAGCCGTTCCTTGGCGTTGGCCGAGTTACACATTCACGTGGGGGTTCGACGTGAAGTGAGCTCTAATACTACCCCAAGAGTTACCCTCCTCGCCTCTACAACCGGAGTAACTATATAACTGGGTTTACCGTGCCGCTCTAATAGGCAGTCCACGAAAACCCGTCACTGCAGTGACTAACCCACCAATTTTAATAAAATTTCGACAGTATAACGTGGCTTTTATTTATTTATCCAGCCTGCATAGTAAAATCAACTTACATAACTTTCCCAAATGCACTCAAAAAATATAGCCACATATACTCATTTCTCATAAGCCATTCCTAGGAAAATATATATTTTTCAAGTCAATTTGCAGCCTCCAATTACTCAATTTCATAATCAATACAATATATTTTTATTTGTCACATTTATTCCTAAAACATCAAAAATCCCGTTTTAATCTCGTTCTCATTTCATAAAACACATAAAGGGCATTTAAAATAAACTCTAGATAATTTACAATAATAATAAGTTTACTCACCGTTTGTACAAACTAAAAGCTTTCTAAGCGTCCCGATCACTACTTGTCGGGTACGACTTCTTTGCCTTTTTCGGAAGGCTCTCCTCCTAGACACATTACAAAAATTTACACAATTCATCACATTGATGCTAAATCACTATATAATTAACTTAAATCCTATACTAATGCATGGTATGAAATGCAATAGCCTAAAACGGCTTAAATGCGGTATTAACCTATTTTTGGCACTTTGCCCGATAAATTGCTAACGCGCTCCATTTTAGCTCTAAATCATCCCATTCTCTCTCCAACATTTCTAACCATTAAATATCAGCCAATAACCTTCTAAAAACAACAAAATCAGCTCACTCACTTCCTTGAAAAATTCGGCCAAAAATGGGACATTAAGTCGGTTAATTTTCTACTTTGTTTTTCTATCACGTTTAATCGTTTTTCATCATTTTCTCTTCATTTTCCTTAGAATAAAATCAATTCATCATCATTGTACAGCATTGAGCATCCAGCCAAGAGTGGGTATTGTGAAAATTTAATGATTTCTTGCCCAATTTAATTTCTAAACACATTTAACTAACTAAAACTATCAATTTAACTAAAAATCAAAACCTAAAAATTTCAATTTCTCTCCCCTAGAATTTCGTCCAGCCCTTGATATCACTTTTTGATCTCTCTCCTCAAGCATGCTAAATGGAAATAAAGGCATAGGAAAGGTAGAAATCAAGCTAAAATCGAAAAATCTTACCGTTAGACGCGTAAACGGTCGAAAACCGCGAATTTCCCTTTGAATTTTCTTGTTTCTCTTTGGTTTTTCTTTTTTTCTTCCTTTCCTCTCTATTTCCTCTCTTGTTCTTCCTTATGGCCAGCCAGCACTCAAAATTTGGGTTTAAATGGCTGACTTCTCATTAAAATAATATTATTTCATTTTTAAAAATGCCACGTGTCACTTTCCCATTGGCCCATTTTTAAAATTTCATCCATTTGTTTCCAAATTTTCACCATACACTTAACCCACATATCCAAAGCTTAGATAAAATTCTCAGACTTATCCAAAGTCTCGGTGGAGTAATTTTTTTCAAATTTACACTTTTGCCCCCGTAAAAGTCAAAAATTACATTTTTGCCCCAAAAATTGAAAAATTGCCCATAGACATATTTTTCATCCCTTATACTCATACCATTCTCCAATTTGTCAAATTTGATCTAAATTCTCTCAAAATCTCAAATTTTGTCCGTGGGTGGCAAAATTACGATTTTGCCCCTACACTCCAAAAATCACCAGAATTAAACTTTTTCACTTCCTATCATTAAATTATACTCCAAATAGTTAATCTTGGTCAAAACTTTCACTCCATGATCAAATTATTATCTTAGTTGGCAAAATGACGATTTTGCCCTTGAATATCAAAATTTCTAATTTTACCCCAAATGAACCTTCGAACTTCGAACAATCATTTTTAGTCATTCTTGGACTATAAAATATTAAATTTCATCCTACAATTCCTATTTGAACTAGTTCGAGGTTAAATCAATTTAAGTGTACCGTTAGGTACAATATCAGGTTTCGTCTATTCTTAGGTGCTTTTCTAGCGTAATAACATGCTACTCAATGCATGTATGTCATGACATGTATTTATAGGGTCGGGTTTTACAATTCTACCCCCCTTAAAATAAAATTTTGACCTCAAAATTTCACTTACCAGATTCGACAAATAGATGCGGGTATTGGTTCCTCATCTGATGCTCTACTTCCCATGTCATTTCCTCCATTCGAGCACTTTTCCACAACACTTTGACCATTGAAATACTCTTGTTTCTCAGTACTCGATCCTTTCGATCCAAGATACTCACAGGTTGTACCTCGAACTTCAAATCGTCATGCAACTCGATCGGAGGTGCTTCGAGGACGTGAGAGGGATCTGGTACATATTTCTTAAGCATGGAGACATGGAAAACGTTGTGGATCCGATCTAACTCCGGAGGTAATTCTAACCGATAAGCCACTGGTCCAATCCTTTCAATGATTCGGAATGGTCTAATATATCTCGGGTTGAGCTTTCCCCTCTTCGTAAATCGAATCACACCTTTCATTATCCAATAAAACACCATAATTTATCATGATAGTATAATTAATAAGATTTAATACTTCAAAGTATTCAAATTATTACCTTTCCAAGGAGAAACCTTAAGAAAAACTTTATCATCGATCTCAAACTCCAAGTCTTTTCTCCGTTTATCTGCATAGCTCTTCTGCCTATCCTGGGCTACCTTTAGTCTCTCTCGTATAACCTTGATCTTGTCATTAGTTAGCTCGATCAATTCCACACTCACTAACTTCCTTTCACCTACTTCATCCCAACAGAGTGGAGTATGACATTTTCTTCCATATAAAGCTTCGTACGGTGCCATACCAATGCTAGACTGAAAGCTATTGTTGTAAGCAAATTCCACCAATGGCAAATGTCTGTCCCAACTCCCAATAAAGTCAATGAAACAAGCCCGTAACATATCCTCCAAGGTCTGGATAGTCCTTTCTGACTGACCATCCGTCTGTGGGTGAAAAGCAGTGCTAAATTTCAATTTGGTTCCAAGAGCTTCTTGAAATTTTGGCCAGAATCGAGAAGTGAATCGAGGATCTCGGTCTGACACTATAAAAACAGGAACTCCATGTAGCCTCACAATCTCATCTATATAGAGCTGAGCCAGCTTCTCAATAGAGTATGTACTATGGACAGCTAAAAAGTGAGCAGACTTAGTCAACCGATCTACGATCATCCAAATCGCATCCTTTCCCCTCTGTGTCCGCGGCAATCCCAAAACAAAATCCATAGTTACATGCTCCCATTTCCACTCGGGAACAAGTAAAGACTGAAGTGTACCTGCTGGCCTCTGATGCTCCGCCTTAACTTGCTGACATACGAGACACTTTGCTACGAATTCTGCTACGTCTCGCTTCATACCCGGCCACCAATAATTCTCCCTGATAGTCCTATACATCTTGGTGCTTCTGGGATGTAATGCATAGGCAGATGAATGGGCTTCTTCCATGATCGCTTGTCTCAACTGGTTTCCCTCAGGAACACAAACTCGATCTCTAAACATCAAGACGTTATCCTCTCCAAATCTGAACTCACTGACTCCCCCATCGGTCAGTTTTTGAATTTTTTTTCTTAACTCATCATCAGACCTCTGAATGTCCTTGATCTGATTAAGTAACGAAGGTCGCACAATGAAGTTTGCCAATAAGGATCCATCCTCACCATTTCTCAACTAGACCCCAAGAGATTTCATCTCTATTAATGCTGAAAAATAACAACTCTAAAGTGCTGCTAAAGACGATGAAGACTTACGACTTAAGGCATCAGCTACAACATTCGCCTTTCCCGGATGATAGTCTATCACCAAGTCATAATCTTTTATCAACTCCAACCATCGCCTTTGCCTCAAATTAAGCTCTTTTTGGGTGAGCAAATATTTTAAACTCTTGTGATCCGTAAATATCCGACAATGCTCACCATACAAGTAATGCCTCCAGATTTTTAAAGCAAACACCACTGCTGCTAACTCTAAATCATGGGTAAGGTAATTTGCTTCATGCCTCTTTAGCTTTCTAGAAGCATAAGCCACAACTTTTTCATCCTGCATCAATACGCACCCCAACCCCAACTTTGAGGCATCACTATATACTACAAATCCCTTACCATTAACAGGAAGTGTTAAAACGGGAGCGGAGGTTAACCGGTTCTTTAGCTCCTGAAATCGATTCTCACAAACATCATCCCACACAAACTTAACTCCTTTACGAGTTAGACGAGTCAGAGGAGCGGCTATCAAAGAAAATCCCTGAACAAATCTCCGGTAATAACCAGCTAAGCCAAGGAAACTACGAATCTCCGTCACTGTCTTAGGTTGCTCCCATTGTAAGATTGCCTCAATCTTCTTGGGATCGACATAAATTCCAGCTCCAGACACCACATGTCCTAAGAAAACCACTTCCTTCAACCAGAATTCACATTTAGAGAACTTGGCATAGAGTTGTCTCTCGCGTAAAGTTTGCAACACAATGCGCAAATGGACCGCATGTTCATCATCATTCTTCGAATAAACCAGGATATCATCTATGAATACTATCACAAACTTATCCAAGTGTGGATGGAACACCCTGTTCATAAGATCCATAAAAACTGTCGGGGCATTAGTTAAACCAAACGGCATCACCAAAAACTCATAATGCCCATAACTCGTCCTGAAAGCAGTCTTGGGTACATCCTGCTCCTTAATCCTCAACTGATAGTACCCAGATCTCAAATCAATCTTAGAGAATACCATAGCACCTCGTAATTGATCAAACAGATCATCTATCCGGGGTAAAGGATATTTATTCTTGATGGTCACTCGGTTCAGCTGACGGTAATCAATACATAATCGAAGAGTGCCATCCTTCTTCTTGACAAATAGAACTGGTGCTCCCCAAGGAGAAATACTAGGGCGAATGAAACCTTTATCCACTAAATCTTGCAACTGGACTTTCAGTTCCTTCAACTCTGCCGGAGCCATTCTATATGGAGGGATAGAAAGAGGTGCGGTACCCGGAAGTAAATCAATAGGGAACTCAAGCTCTCGATCAGGAGGCAGTCCTGGTAAATCATCAGGAAATACATCAGGAAACTCACTTACTATCGGGACATCCTCTAACTTAGGTTCCCCCTTTGAAGTATCAATCACGTATGCCAAATAAGTCGAATACCTTTTCTGCACTAATTTCGAAGCTTTGATGGCCGAGATTACACAGGACGGTAATACTCGGCGTTTCCCTACAAACATAATCTCTGCTCCCTCCGAATTTCGAAGAACAACTTCCTTTCGGAAACAATCCACGTTCGCTCGATGTGCAGTTAACCAGTCCAAACCCAATATTAGATCAAAATCTAGGATCTCTAGAGGAATTAAGTCACCCCTAAATTCTTCCTCGCCTACCCTTACCCCACAGTCTCTATAACAACTGTTTCTAACTAGCTTTTCTCCTAAAGGGGTGTGAATTACAATTTCTTCCTCTAATGGTGACAAGTTTCTATCAACAATTGATGCAAATGTGGTGCTCACATAAGACCTATCTGAGCCAGAATCTATCAAAACATAAGCATCTTTATCAAATAAAGACATAGTACCTGTCACTGCTCCAGGTCGGACCTGTGCCTCATCTTCCGTCACAGCGAAAACTCTTGTCGAGGTACGAGTCTGTGGTCTCGAAGGTGGATGTGCCGGGCTATTACTCTCCACACCGGATCGTATGGCCACTCCTTGTCTCAGTGGCAACCTAGAAGAATCTCTCCTCTGTATATCAGTGCAAGCTGGTGAAGATGATGCAACTACCGTGGCTCGTCCTAACCGTGGGCAATTACTCCTAATATGACCCGTCTGTCCACATTGAAAACATCTTGTTGGCTCTCTACATAGCCCACTATGATAATTCCCACAATTTTTGCATCTGTCAGAACCTCCGAAACTCTTCCCAAAACCAGTCATAGCAGATCTGCTAAACCTCGAAGGTCTCTGTTGTGATGGTGGAAATGGAGGTCGAGGAGATGTCACGGAAACAGAAGTAGTACTCCCTGAAATCGCTGAGTCCTTGCCTCTTTTTACTAGCTGACTAGAAGACATACTGTAAAGCCCGACCTTATAAAATACTATTCATGACATACATGCGATGATAGCATGATTGCATGCTAGGAGAGTCCCGAAAAATTTACAAAAGTCGGTATTGTACCT
This sequence comes from Theobroma cacao, assembly GCF_053813885.1. Lineage (NCBI taxonomy): Eukaryota > Viridiplantae > Streptophyta > Magnoliopsida > Malvales > Malvaceae > Theobroma > Theobroma cacao. The sequence continues at coordinate 39,715,064 of NC_142647.1, read as the reverse complement.
AGAGGTACAACAAAGTTTATTTAATCCTCGAACTAGATCAAATAGGAATTTTAAGGTGAGATTAAGAGTTTCACAGTTCATTGATGACTTAAAATGGTGATTTGGAGTTTGAGGATCAATTTGGAGTCAAATCAGAATTTTCACTAACTAGGGGTAAAATGGTCATTTGCCACCTGGGGACAAAATGGGAATTTTAGAAAAGATTTTTTTGACCCCATTTGACTTATTAGAGTATAATTTGACTTATTGAAGTATGATTTGAGGTTTAGAAGTGAAAAATTTTAATTTCGGTATAATTTGGAGTATAGGAGTAAAATGATAATTTTGCCACCTCAGGGGCAAAATTGTAATTTTCCACCACCAGGATATTTTTTCCAGCACATGGTCTTCCTTTGTCTTCATCTTTGACCCTTGACTAAACATGTGGTGGAGATAAAATGTTTAAATTTTTAAAATTTTAAAAACGGGCCAATGACATGATGCCATGTGTCATGCCTTTATTAATTTATTATTTTCCTTTTTAAAAGGCACAAAATCAGCCCATCTTCCACCCCATGGCCGGCCAAACCAGCAAGAAGAGAGAGAAAACAAAAACAAAACCCTAGAGAGAGAAAATCAAAGAAAAAGTGTGAATTTTCAAGGAAATTAAGTGAAAAAGGTGAGTTTTTTCTATTAAGCTTGAGTTTTCTTATTCCCAAGCATTTCTCTTTATTTTCCATGATTAAATTACATGTTTTCATGATGAATTCAATTCTGAAAAAATGGGTTAGGAGAGAGCAAGTTGTTGGATTTATTTGATTTTAATTTATGTTAGTGTTTTTAGTTAGTTTAGCATATTTAGAAACAAAACAACAAGAAAAGAATTTATTTTCTCCCCCAACCATTAATGGCTGAATTTACCATGTAGTGAGTGAGGATGAGTTTGATTTTATTCTAGGAGAATTGGTTAAGGAATGATGAATTATGAGCCTAGAAAAATAATGGGAATTTTCGGAGCAAAAATATGAATTTTTACCCACTAGGGGTATTTTCGTAATTTGCTGTTGGGACTGATAATTTGCACCACACTGAGGGACATTAAGTTAATTTGGGTGCAATTGAGGTATAGAAACTGAAAAGAATTAAATTGGAGTTTAAACGGACCAGTTAGGAATTTAATCGGGTGATAAGACGAATTAGGCCAATACCGGGTTTAGATAGTTACCAGTGCATTTTGCATTCCATATCATGCATTGGTAATCTAAATTAGTTTAATTTTGATTTAGTACCAACTTGGTGAAACTCTCGATTTTGTATTGTGTCAAGGTGGTGAGTCCTCCGATAAAGGCAAGGAAATTGCATCCGAGGACCAGTAGACAGAGTGCTTCGAAAGTCTGCATTCTAGACATAGTGAGTAAACTTACCGTCATTTTAATTATCTAGGGTGGTTTTTAGATGCTTTCATGAATTCTATGGAAAAAAGAATTTAAAAAGATAAATTTTCATGTTTTATGAATAAATGAGTTTCAATGAAATTAAATTATAAATTGTTTTGAAATTAATAGTGATTTTGAAAAATAGAGTACACGGAGACTGTTAATTATGACAATTTGATTGTTTAAATTAACTGGCTTATGATAAATCGAGCATGATTGGCTAGTTGGCAATTGTATTGAAATGCGAATTGTTTGGTTACCTTGAAAAACTACGAATTACAAAATTGCCATATCATGTTATTGAGTTTTATTATATAGTGGATTATATATTAATTAATCACTGCAGTAGGGGGTTTCTGTGGACCAGCCTTTTAGAGAGGCACGGTAAACCCCATTATATTTTTACCTCGAACGGAGAGGCGAGTAGGGTATCTCCTGGGGTAAAGTTTAGGGTTCACTTTACGCTAAACCACCACGTGAGGGGGAACTCAGCCAACGCCAAGGAACGGCTATGTTTTCAAAACAAAAACATGATTTATGTGAAATGTGAATTTTAATAGCCTTGGCGATCTCGGTAGGATGCCTCGGCCAAGGTGTCCCCGAGAATGGATTTATGGCACAAGCCTAGATTTTTATGAGATTCATAAGCCTCTTTACGTGTTTTGAACAAAATGTGTTCTAATGCTATAACCCAGTTTATGATGATTTACTTTATTGTCTCCATGTACTCAACTCTAGATGTTTATGATGATGTTTGTTTACTCATTGGGATTTTATAATCTCACCACCCTCCTTTCCACCCATTTCAGGTTCAGTATAGACTGTAGATATCTGATCTCATCGAGGACTACAGTGGGATCTGCATTTTTCAAACCGTAGGTTCACAGTCCTCTTTACTTTTGTTTATTCGGGGGCACTCTTGTTATTGTAAATTAAATTAAATATTTTGGCTTACTATATTTAAGTATGTATAAATTTATTTAGCTTTTACGTTATAAAAATTATTCACGTATAACTCTATAAATATTGTTTTTATAAGAAAATAGAATATTTTACTTAATATTTCTTTTATTTTCTTATTATATTCAAATAACCATAATTTCGTTTTAAATGAAGATTTTAGAATTTTAAACTCATTTTGAATATGAATTGTGTGTTTTGTACTTGTATATTACGTTTTAGCCAGTTTTAAAATTTTTGAGAAAAATGACCAAAATACCCTTGTGAGACGAAAAATTAATATTTTATTTGTTTAAAGTTGGAAACAGCTTAAAATATTTTAGAACACGATTTTTGACAATGGTTGCTCACAAGGGAATAGAGAAACTGATAGTAAAGCCTTGCGGGGTTTCGGGTTGACATTTCGGGCAATAAGTGTCTACCGGGACACCGCGACGGTTGTCACGGGCTCGAGGAGAGTACCGGGTCGTGACACCAATCGAATTGTCAAGACCCGATACTCCCCTTGAGCCCGTGACAACCGCCGAGGTGTCCCGATAGACACTAATTGCCCGGAATGTCAACCAGAAACCCCGTAAGGCTTTACTATCAGTTTCTCTGTTCCCTTGTGAGCAACCATTGTCAAATATCGTGTTCTAAAAGATTTTAAGTTGTTTCCAACTTTAAACAAATAAAATATTAATTTTTCGTCTCACAGGGGTATTTTGATCATTTTTCTCAAAAATTTTGAAACTGGCTAAAACGTAATATACAAGTACAAAACACATCATTCATATTCAAAATGAGTTTAAAAGTCTAAAATCTTCATTTAAAACGAAATTATGGTTATTTGAATATAATAAGAAAATAAAAGAAATATTAAGTAAAATATTCTATTTTCTTATAAAATAATATTTATAGAGTTATACATGAATAATTTTTATAGCGTAAAAGCTAAATAAATTTATACATACTTAAATACAGTAAGCCAAAATATTTAATTTAATTTACAATAACAAGAGTGTCCCCGAATAAACAAAAGTAAAGAAGACTGTGAACCTACGGTTTGGAAAATACAAATCCCACTGTAGTCCTCGATGAGATTAGCTATCTACAGTCTATACTGAACTTGAAATGGGTGGAAAGGAGGGTGGTGAGATTATAAAATCCCAATGAGTAAACAGACATCATCATAAACATCTAGAGTTGAGTACATGGAGATAATAAAGTAAATCATCATAAACTGGGTTATACAATTAGAACACATCTCGTTCGAAATACGTAAAAAGGCTTATGAATCTCATAAAAATCTAGACTTATGCCATAAATCCATTCTCGGGGACACCTTGGCCGAGGCATCCTACCGAGACTGCCAAGGCTATTAAAATTCACATTTCACATAAATCATATTTTTATTTTAAAAACATAGCCGTTCCTTGGCGTTGGCTGAGTTCCCTTTCACGTGGTGGTTTGGCGTGAAGTGAACCCTAAGCTTTACCCCAGGAGATACCCTACGCGCCTCTCCGTTCAAGGTAAGAATATAATGGGGTTTACCGTGCCCCTCTAAAAGGCTGGTCCACAGAAACCCCCTACTGCAGTGATTAATTAATATATAATTTACCATATAATAAAACTCAATAACATGATATGGCAATTTTGTAATTCACAATTTTTCAAGGAAACCAAACAATTCGCATTTCAATACAATTGCCAACTAGCCAATCATGCTCCATTTATCATAAGCCAGTCAATTTAAACAATCAAATTGCCACAATTAACAGTCTCCGTGTACTCTATTTTTCAAAATCATTATTAATTCCAAAACAATTTATAAATTAATTTCATTGAAACTCATTTATTCATAAAATATGAAAATTTACCTTTTTAAATTCCTTTTTCCATAGAATTTATGAAAGCATCTAAAAACCACCCTAGATAATTAAAATGACAGTAAGTTTACTCACAATGTCTAGAATGCAGACTTTTGAAGCACTCTGTCTACTGGTCCTCAGATGCAATTTCCTTGCCTTTATCGGAGGACTCACCACCTTGGCACAATACAAAATCGAGAATTTCACCAAGTTGGTACTAAATAAAAATTAAACTAATTTCGACTACCAATGCATGATATGGAATGCAAAAATGCACTGGTAACTATCTAAACTCAGTATTGGCCTCATTCGTCTTATCACCCGATTAAATTCCTAACGCGTCCGTTTAAACTCCAATTTAATTCTTTTCAGTTTCTATGCCTCAATTGCACCCAAATTAACTTAATGCCCTTAGTGTGGTGCAAATTATCAGTCTTGATAGTAAATTACGAAAATACCCCTAGTGGGTAAAAATTCGTATTTTTGCTATGAAAATTCTCATTATTTTTCTAGGCTCATAATTCATCATTTCTTAACCAATTCTACTAGAATAAAAATCAAACTCATCCTCACTCAATACATGGTAAATTCAGCCATTAATGGTTGTGGGAGAAAATAAATTATTTTCTTATTGTTTTGTTTCTAAATATGCTAAACTAACTAAAAACACTAACAAAAATTAAAATTAAATAAATCCAACAACTTTCTCTCTCCTAACCCATTTTGATCAGCCAATAATTCATCATAAAAACATGCAATTTGAGCATGGAAAATGAAGAGAAATGCTTAAGGAAAATAGATTTCAAGCTTAAGTTGAAAAATCTTACATTTTTCACTTGTTTTCCTTGATTTTCCACACTTTTTCTCTTGAAATTCCTCACCTAGGTTTTGTTTTTCCTTTCTTTCCCTCTCTTCCTTGCTTGGCCAAATATTTGGGGAATAATGGGCTGATTTGTGCGGATTTTTAAGTTAAATAATAAAATATCCTAAGCTTGACACATGGCATTTTCTAATTGGTCCTCCACCACATGTTTAGTCAAGGGTCAAGATGAAGATAAAGGAAGACCATGTGCTGGAAAAAATACCTTGGTGGTGGAAAATTACAATTTTGCCCTTGAGGTGGCAAAATTACCATTTTACCCCTATACTCCAAATTATACCGAAATTAAAATTTTTCACTTCTAAACCTCAAATCATACTCCAATAAGTCAAATTATACTCCAATAAGTCAAATGGGGCCAAAAAAAATATTTTCTAAAATTCTCATTTTGTCCTCAGGTGGCAAATGATTATTTTGCCCCTAGATAGTGAAAATTCTGATTTGACTCCAAATTGATCCTCAAACTCCAAATTACCATTTTAAGTCATCCATGAACTGTGAAACTCTTAATCTCACCTTAAAATTCCTATTTGATCTAGTTCGAAGATTAAATAAACTTTGTTGTACCTCTAGGTACAATACCGACTTTTGTAAATTTTTCGGGACTCTCTTGGCATGCAATCATGCTATCATCACATATATGTCATTAATAGTATTTTATAAGGTCGGACTTTACAAAAAGAATCACTTTTAATAATAAAATACTAAAAAGTAATTCAAGGGTGGAAATAGAAACTAGAATTACCTTCCTTAATAGTCACAAATTCAACATAATTAGAGCCTCCTATGGTAATACACTTTAACTATTGAAGGGTCTGGCTTCCCAACTTTTAACCCGTCAACATTTAGTTTTGGAAATCTCGACCAAGAAATTAAAAGGACGAGGCTTTGAACTAGTACTAGCAGCAAAAATTTTTGTGCACATAAAGAAAAATTAAACTCTTTAAACAGCCTAAGAAAACCAAAATGTAATGAATGCTATCCTGTATAATTTAATTAGTTATCCCTTGGTAGCATCAAGCGAGTAATAAGAAAACTGTAAACTTATAGTTCTCTTATTTGTTACTTAAATTCCTATATCCATTAATTCTAAAATTGGATCAACAATTAATTTGAGCCAAAAAGAAGAGAAAGGAGCATGTGCATTTGATTCCCAAAATTGTCGTTGGTTCCACTGTTAGAAATCATTCGATAGGAATAACGCGGATAACATGTTTTATTTTTCATGGACTTGTCCAGAACATTTCCAGTTTCATTTTGGGCCTTAGGGGTTAGGTAAGGAGAACCTGGAAGGCCCATCCAGATTAAAAACCATAAAGCATAAATGCATTCATCATTCTTATTATCATAAATTCATTTTATTGTCATTTTTTATTATATTTTGATATAATATCTAAAAATGTTCTTAAACTATTTAAAAAAGTTCAAATAAGTTTTTATATTTTTATCACGTTCAATGAAGTCTTTATACTTTTTATTTTGAGATAAATAAACTTTTATACTTTTATTTTGAATCAAATAAGCTCTTATGACTGGTGTTTGACATGATTAAAATGTTATTTGTCATTTTATATCAAGTGATTCGAATGTGGTATCTTAACATATTATAATTGATGATGATATGACATATTAACATATCATAATTGATGATGGCATAAATGTTAATTTAGCATAACAATATGACCATGTGATATTTTTCACGTTTCGTATCAATACCATGTTAGTGAGATGTGGATATAAAATGATAAATGGTATTTTGATTAATAATAATTAGCTAATCATTAGTTATAAGAGCTCATTTGATCTAAAATGAAAATAAAAAGACTTGATTGAATAAAATAAAAAAGTAAGGGCTTATTTAAATAATTTACCGACTTAATTGAGCATTATGTCTTATATTTTTTATTTTCCCACAATGAAACATAATACTAATTAGATTTCCAAGTTTGATTCTTTGAGTAAATACAAAAAGATTATTTGGGCCTTTGAAGTATATAGTAAGAGATAGTTCTTTCTCGTTTTATAAATTTTAATCCTACTTAATAGTCACTATATTATCCCCTAGATATCTTTTTCTTTATTTTTTTTGGGTTTTTTAGTTCAAATAATGAATAAGAAATAGTTTAGTTCCAACTTAAATTTCTTACTTAAACCTTCACTCCACTTTACCACTTGAGATAACCACGTGCCATAAAGAAATTAAACGAAAATTTCGCTTCCATTATTATTGTATTAAATGTTTTGTATGAGCAGAAACAGAAGAGACAAAATTCAATGCAGAGTTGTAAATTTTGATGTAACTTGCAACAAATAGACTCGAGAATCTCATTTGAAAATAGAAGCGCAATTAAAGCTTTGATTTTTGGTCTTGAGAGAATGAAAGGCTTTAGTTAGTTAACCTAAAAACAGGAAATAGTGGTGAACACATCTTGTCATGCATGACCCTTGCATTAATTGGCGGGCACAATCGAGCATCATTATTCAGCGCTCTTATTATTTAATGTCATACGTGTCCCCATCTCCTAACCAGTTTGGCTTTAAAGCCAAAATAGATATATAACTCACATGACATTGCCTTTACTCTACTCTACTCTAATTATACTTGGTACCTCTTATAATGTTAATCCAAATTGATTTTAATCATTGACCAATCTTGCATGTACATTGTTAGAATTTAAGTTGAATTTTGAGATAATGTATTAATCACCAAATTTAACATTATATCAATTTCAAATTTCAAATTTAAATTTTTTAAAAATTTCACACCCATTGAGTCATATATACAGTGCTTTTCTTTCATTTGGATCCACATATAAATTTATCAACTATTCACTCAATTATTCATTACTCATATTCTTCAGATAATCAGTCATAAATATTCTTCTTATAGTTATGATTTTAGATTACACGATTAATTATGTCTCAAGTTCTAATTACTAAATTATCCCCACATGGAGAATATATTTTTCATATGAGATATTAAGTTTCATAATGGATTAAGAATAATGTTGGTTTTGTTAGATGTACAAGGCCAGGGACATGGCCCTTATGTCTAAGTTGGTTATTGTATTGAGCTAGATCAGCTTTTCAAGAGAGAAATTCATATACCTTGTACCAGATTCAGACTTTTTCCTAAACGGTTGGCAATCTGCTGGTATTTCCCCACCTAGCTATCAGGAAAGTTCCTCATTCACGGGTCTTTATTGGTCCTTGTCAATCTATACGTGGTCATGCCCACATTTCCACCCCCAAAAAGACCCTAGGCTGCAGATTTGTCACATGAAGATTGTCTCTCGCCCTCTCTCTCTTTTTGCTTTTTGCTTTTTTCCCCACACAAACGTGTGAGCAGGTTTACCTTAGATCACGTAACTTGTTCTACTTTTCTTTTCCCCTTTTCTGGTCATTCACTTGGATGAACACAAGTCAAAGCTGGAGATTGATTTTAAAAAGACTTATCATCAGCTGATGCAATTATATTTAGCAAGTCTATATTTTCCATTCGAAACTCCTTTTTTGCCCTCCAAAACTTTGGTCAACTAACATGAGCTTTTAAAGAATTAAAACTTTAATGTTACCATGTTTTTATAAGATGATAGCATATACCAACAAAGCTGTGCTTCTAAGCCTACTAGCCTACAATGTTGTTTTGCCCCTCCCTTGTAATAATTCCCTATATTAGAGCTAAGGCTGCTATGCTCCTAACACCCATAGGTTCTTTTTCTGAGAAACTAACATTTATAGGATCAGTAAAAGATTTGAAACAAAGTGTCATGCTGGACTGCACCACAATTATTCCTCAAGCTGATGTACTTATCGATAGAGAAATACTAAACAATTCGAAAAGAAATATCCACAGGATATAATTTGAATGAGATATATTAAATTTTTGTTTTTAAAATTTATTCTATTATTTATTACACATTATATTGTTATATTTGTTTTCCTCATACGAATGCAACCTATTTATCAAAGTTTAAAGTTCAAATATAATCGATCAAGTTTATGAAAAAAACTATTTGTCAATCTAATTTTCAGATAGTATAACATAATACTATTAGAAATACACCAATAGATAGAGATGGGTATGTTTTTGTACATAGTCCCATTTGTGTACTTCAAATTTGGATCAAAATAATAGCGTAAACAAGACAATCATTTGCCAAAACAAGCAAAGGTGGGTCCAGAGAATTTCATGTGACAACTAGACCCGAGGCCTAATGAGGAAGGATGTGAACTTTGTAGCTCAAAGGGTGTTGGTTCGCCTTTAATTTAGAAGGTGCTAGTAGTCTAGCCCGTCTGACAATTTATCTGCTTGCTCTTTCCAAGGCATCAAGTCACATGAAACTATTACCCTATAACCCATTCGAAATTTCCCTAGAATTTCATATATAACAAAATGCTTTGGAGTGGTTGAGAATTGAAATGGAGCATTGAAAAGGTAAGCTAGCCGTAGACATGACATTCTATCTCCGGTCCTGCCTTTGAAGGAGATATGCTTCAATTTACCTAACACCAAAGAGATACTAACGATGAAAAACGGAGAGAGTATAATATTAACTACTAATTTTCTATATATCTAGAAGATAAAATTCTTTATTAATTACTTTCTTTGCCATTTGCAATTTTAAATGCTAATATAAATTTGCAACATGTGTGTAAGATGTAGTAAATATGTTAATTAATTTACCTTCTTTATATGTCCATTATAGTAAGGTTATGAAGATATTGTTCTTGTAATAGAAATAATAAGTTCAAATAAAAAACTGTATATTAAAGTAAAATTTTCGAGTTTACACCCTGAGCTCATCCTTTTTTCTTTTTAATTTTTCATCCAACGTGTCTTACTTATAATTGAGACTTATGCCTAACGTTTCTTCGAATTTTTTTTTCAGCTTGTATCATTCCTCTACATTTGGATTTACTTACAAGTCTATTTAGTCAAATATCATTCATCTACTTCACATGTGAGAGGAATTTTTAGAACTTAAATAATATAGATATTGAGCTATTTCATAATAGTTTAAAGGGTTTTTTTTTTGGATAATTTATCATTTACCTATTGTTTACATTAGAAACTTGAATATAAAATGTTAGAAATTATAACTCAAATCACAAAAAAATTGAATTCGAATTTTTGATGGGTGATATTGCTTCTTAATCAATTTTGCTTGATAGATAAAAGACTTGTTAGACAATAAATCTAAGAGGAAAGAGATGGTGTATATTAACAAAATCAAGACTGAATTAAATTGTAAACTATATTCAAAATGAATGGATTACAGATTGTTATATACACAGAGAAGTAAATACTTCAATCTAGATTAACATAATTTGTTAATCCTTATCTTAACTAAGTTAATCCTTAATTTGAATTAACAACTAATTTGAAATATTCATGAGGTAAGCTTCATTTGTTAATAATGCTTGATTGTTGATACTTCCCCTTAAGGTGAGCATGCGTATTTAATATGTTCATCTTGCTTAGAAGTAGAGTAAACTATCTTGGCAACAACACTTTTCTAAACAGATTAGCTATTTGCAAATCAATGGATACATGTTGAGGGTTAATTAGACCATTAAGAACCTTTTCTCTAAGAAAATTATAGCCCATATCAATATGCTTGGTCCAATTTTATAAAAGGGTAAAATACATTCACCCTTGTAAGTTTTGATCGAAATTACACGAAGGTCCATTAGTTTTCGAAATGAATACTCCAACCCTAAAAAATATTTTTTGTTGGACACGTAGATTTAGCCGTTAGTCAACAGTTAGTATTTTTATCAACTTGTTGACATTGCAAGGGTAGAGAGATAATTTTACCTTTGATTTATCCATAATTTTGTAATTTAATCACTATTTATATTTATGTAGATAAAGCCCAAAGAACTATATGCTTTGCAAAGGAATTGTATTATGATACAATTAGGAGATCTTTATGCATCAAAGCATGTTCCTAAAAGTTCTTGATCATTGTATTATTGAGACGGGGCATCAATAATGCTTAAAGATCGACACGTTCTATGTTCCTCAGTTGTGAAGTAAGTAATCGCTCTCATAGATTGAAGTATAGAGATACTTGAAACTAATATGCAGGTACTTACCATGGGAAAGCAAGTTTACTAAACATGACCTGACATGATAAGTGCATTTTGTATCTCACTCTAGTGTCTATGCAATACCTCTCATTTATCATTTATGTAGTTAATCCTTAAACTTGAGACACCAAATTGTCTTATATGTGGAGTACTATGTTTGATTTCATCCTTACGGGTCTTACCAAGAATGCCAAATCAAGATGCTTTTGAGTATAGTATGAAGCATATAAAAGCAAATAAGTGGTTAAGATAAAAATCATCATCCCAAGTGATTCAAGGGGAAATATCTCTTTAGTTTTTTGTTCATATTAGCTTAACCAAATCCTTGGTCAAAGTGATTGGGAGATTATTAAATGAGTTTTATAAATCTCTATAAAGCTAATGTTCTAACTGTAGGAACAAATATGGAGTTCAATAAGAGATAACACTGTACCAAGCTCTTATCATCTTTGAGATATATAATGAGAGAATGAATTAAACTGATAAATTATACACTAAAAGGTTGTCAAAGAACCCTTTGACTCTCTTAATAATTGAGTGGCTATGACGTATTACTAGATATCAATCTTGGTCTATGAAATTGAATTGATTAATTTAATATGAATTGGATTCATTTAAATTAATCAATAAAGATTAATAATTTAATTTCATTGCCAACATGTTAGGAACTTAATGAGTCACACATATAAAGTTACATTATGGATTAAATTGGGAATGTGATGATTTAAGTTGGACTTAAATCACAAACTAGTTTAATTAACTAAGAAGGACTTAACTAAAGTGGTTTAATTAAGTGCTAAGGTCAATATTATAAGAGGTTATAATATTGAGGATTTATTAGCAAACTTAATAAGTTAATTAACCTAGGTATAAAGCCATCTTTTTAGCCACTTTTGATTAGTAGTTTTAGTTTTACCAAAAACTAATACAACTTTTTCTAGTGTTGCCATCCCTTGTATAAGCTTTTTGGAAGAGTTTCTTATGTGATTTGGCTGGAGACTAATAGAAGAAGAGATAGACAATTTGTCATCCACTTAGTTGGCACAAAGGCGTGGTTGGAAGTTCCCATCTCACTAAAAATTCCATTATGGCTGCATGTGCAATATTAGAGGTCAAACAATTGAGTGGCTCGAGTTACTATACACTTTGAGGTGTACAATAGTTTTAAACATCAAGAAGATACCATTTGATTACAATATCATTCGACAAGGTAATCAATTCTGATTGCACTTCTCATAATGTTCTATTCACATTAAAAACTACAAGGTAATTTGAGGTAGGTGTGGCATTTTATTTTTCTATTTTGTTGCTTTTTTAATCTGATCATGTTGTACCTAATAATTTTATCCATTTTATTTTTATATAAATGGTGAAAAATATCGATATTTTTGGGTGAGGTATCCATACTTGTGTTTCTAGGTTTCAAGTATCGATACTTGTTCTTCAAAATCTTTTTAAAAGCTTTTTGGGTAGTAAGTATCAATATTTGTTTTTTAGATATCAATACTTTAACTGAGGCTACCTCCTTGGAGCAAATTTTCTTCACTTGCCTATGCAATATGACTATAGGCTCCTTTTCATAACTCAAGTCATCTCTCAATTGGATGGCCTCATGCTAGATCACATGAGATGGATCGGGATTTTACTTTCGAAATATTGAAACATGAAACACTAGATGCACATTAGAGAGATCCAGTGAAAGTGCTAGACGATAAGTCACTACACCAGTTCTCTTAAGGATCTCAAACAGTCCGATATACCTTAGGCTTAACTTTCCCTTCATTTTGAATCTCATAATTCCCTTAGTTAGCCAAACTCTCAAAAATACATGACCATCCACCTCGAACTCCAAGTCTCTACCTTTGTGGTCGACGTATGACTTCTAATGACTCTTTGCTGCTAATATCCTTTCTCTAATTATCTGAATTTTGTCAGTGATCTCTTGAACCATCTCCAGTCCAAGGAGCTTCCTTTCAACAATCTCAAACCAACAAATGGGTGATTTATACTTTCACTGGTATAAAGCATCATAAGACATCATCTATATACTAAACTGAAAACTATTATTATAAGAAAATTCCACCAAGGGTAAGTGTTGGTCTCATGTGACTCCAAAATCAACGAACAAATATGTAACATATCTTCCAAAGTCTGAATGGTCTTTTCGAATTACCTATTGGCCTGTGGGTGAAAAATTGTACTCAAATTAAGGCCCAAGCTAACATTAACACTGTTTTTGGAGTTCTGTTTATAATCAAGTTTTCTTTATAGACAAGAACACTTGCTAGATGATGATGTGGTCGTTAAGAACAAGGGTCGTGGTGAAACTAAGACCCAAAAGCTCTTCATTAATGACAGCGTTAGAAATGACTTCAAGGGCAATTCATGTAGAAATATATGAAGCAATTAACTTGGATGCCCAAGCAATTAGGGAATTGAGTGAAACATTTCATAGTTCGAGTATCATTAGTGGAATTGAAGATGGTCTACTTTCCTATAAAATGTGATGTTCGGTGTCAAACATATATCTCCTATGGTTTGTTGTTGCCATATAGTAATATATGGCACTGATAGATGTATTTCTTGAATTGGTTAAGATATACTAAAAGACAAATATTCTTAGCAACTCGAACTTTTATTAATGACTTCTCTACTTTAAAAAAAAAAAAAAAGAAGAAAGGGATTTTTAGTGTGCAAGTTAGTGGGCTTATAGATAAAGGAGGGTCTCCATAGGATGAGGTATGAGAAAAGGTGTAAGTAGAGTTGTAGGGTATACAGGGATGGATGCGTAGACACATCGTAAGACTAAGGGATAGTGCTCTTGACTGTGAATATTTGATAAATGGTTAGAGTTTGTTGAGATCGAGCGAGAGTGCTCATATGCATAACTTTTTGTGTTTGGGATTAAATTTATGTTGTATCTGGTGAGTCCGAGTAGTAGTATTCACGTGAGTTTGATTGAGATGGGGACGTGAGTTGAGTTGGAAGCTGATTTGTATGTTGTTTGTAATTTTTTATAACTCATGAATCTTTTTTCATATCTATAGATGTAAACCAGTTGATGTGTTGAATCACGTTTCGTTCGCATCTGTTACGGTATTGGAATACCCTTTTGCTTTTAACTAAATGCCCATCATTTTCAGTAGACAGAAAAATAGATGTCTGATGGTTTCCATCAGTAGAGTGGCTAGGGCTATTTAATTAATGTTAGCAATAAATGTAAATTAGCAGGCAAGAGAACAGAACTTTTGCAAAATTAGAATAATCTTGATACTCCTTTGTGTGGATGTAATGGGCATGAAGCCATGAACACATGTATTCTGTATTATCCAGTTGTCTTCAACGAGAGAGTGGTCTACAATTGCGAAGAATCACAATTTTCAAAGGAAACAGAGAATGGACCTTTTGCCTTTAACAAGCAAATCTGTTGGACCTTGTGCCCAAACTTCCATGGAATCTATTAATAACACTATAGTAATACTTATCAATAGGGTCCGTGCAAGCTCCAAAGCCTAACACAAAGCTAATGGATTACTAAAATACACTTCATATCTAATTCTTTGATTTTAATATACGATGAGAAACCAATTAGTCATTAAATACGTAACAACCGGAATCCAATTTTACCAAGATGCAACAAACAAAACAGGACAAAATCCAAGTGTTCCAGCCAGAAGCCTGCAGGAATATCTGTTCTTTCTACTTTTACTTTTGGAAGGATGCTTAACATGGCATGGCAGCAGTAAAATTGTAGGCATGTAAAAATTGAAAGTGAGTGGTAGATTTCACCAAAGCGTGTAGCGCTTCTGTTAATTTCACAAGGAAAAGAGAAGCACACTTTCTGCAATGCTGTTGGGACCTTTCAGTGATGTATTTTGCTTGAGTACAAAGAAAGAGACACCCAAAAGCCACCCTCTCTTGTTTCTTTCAGCCAAGGCTGGAAGTGAAAACGAAAGGGTTTGGGCTAGATCTTCCCAAACATAAAGCTACAATCATGTAAATTTATATATTCTCTTTTAAAGGTGAGATAAAGAGATTGCATGCGAAAGTAGCCAAACAATGGAGAGTTGTTTACGGGAAAGGCTTGTAGCTAGTACATTGATAATTAATGACTGGGAAAATGCATGTGGCCAGAAAGCCAAAGAGGTTGACGGTCGATAGGGCCCAATTCAAGATTAGAAATTGCTTAAAATTTAAGAAGATTAAAAGATGTCATGTATAGATTAATTCAGGACACTTCTTGGGGGTTTGTGTCTAATTAACATTTAGAATAAAAAATATATATATCGATTATTTTTTTTATAAAAAAGAAAAAAAAAAGGGTTATTTTTACTTTTACCATGTAATATGATATAATGGAAGTGATAAACTTTACATTATTTACACAAACTCCCATTATTTTTGTTTTCATTTAGAACCATTTAACACAATCTTAATCTAATAATGGGACCCAGAATATATGAATCTGACGTAGAACAATTGACATGGAAAGAAATATCCAAGGATTGGATGGATTTGATAATTGTTTTTTGCTTTAGATCTATACGGTGGAGGAAGTCTTCAGATGGCAAGATTGTTATATACTTGAAAATAATGCAAAGTATTAACTTGAGCGTTACGCTATGGAAAGAAAAGTGATTCGTATGTGGTTGAATAAATCTTAGTGGTGAGCTTGCATGGTCGGGGCCGTTGTGTTGGCTATTTATCGAACAGGCAGAAGCAGACGGTATAGTTATGTCACCTATATATATATATATAGATATATATATTTACATCAATTTGCTGACAGTGTTTCGGCTTTATGAAGTGCTTTTAAGAATCTTCTGATCATGTTTTGATGAGTTAAAAACAAAGCTCAAGTGCGAGGGAGAAGTACATGTTTGATTACGATGCTCGAGGTGGATGAATTTTGTGGACAGGTTTCAAAAATAAGAACACTTCATTTGAATAACCTCTCTCTCTCTGTCTCTCTCTCTCTCACACACACATACACACAAACTTTAATTGCTTGAAATCCCGCTTTTTGATCTCTCAACTCATAAAAAAGCCGTAATGATGGGAAAGGTGGATGACTTGAAATCAAGGATAAGAAACTCATGTCATCAACAGTTGCTCAACATAAGATCTAAACTATGAAAAGCCGCATAAACTGAAAGGTTAATAACTAGGAAGAATAGGTATAAATATTGAGGCTTAATTAATTTATCATTATCACAATTGGATGTGTTTTCTCATCTAACAAGATTGCATAAAGTATTATCGTCAAAACAAAGTAAACCTAATTGTTAGGTACCGAAGACTTACATGTCTCAACTACTCAATTAGAGCTCCAAAAACAAGATTTTAGTGCTTAAACCTTAACAATTTCCAACAAAAGAAGAAAACCCTTTCGATCGTTTAAGCTTTAATTCGATAAGATGATTGTTGCATTGCTGTTGATTAAACAAGTAGAAAGCTTTTTGCATGTGGAGGTTGACAAACCAAGCTTACTTTCAGGGAGGGTAGTTGGCTTAAAAGTTGTAATTTCATTTAAGTAATTATTTTTCAAGCAAAAGTAGTTATGGGAAACAACGAACTCCCATATAAAATATTTCCTTTATCCTAAATGGAATTCCATTTCAAATAAACAAAAAACCTAAACCAAATTCAATAATACTATTTTTATTTCTTCAAAGATACCCTTGATTTCTTGAAATACTCCATTTAACCCCCACAAGTATTTATACTCTTGCATAGGGTATGAAGATGGGTTTTTTTTTTTTTTTTTTTTGATAATTTAACAACTAAGAGAAGGCCATGTTTGGTCCCCACTGTGGCATTATCTCCTCACAAGATTTCACTGTTTTAAAGTAAAAAAAGAGAAAGACAATTGAGTGTTTGGAAGGAATTGGACATTTCTGTCCCCCACCTGTGCGCCTTTCGGCAAAAACTGCATTGGGACACCTCACTAGACTAAATTGCCCTCAAAGCTCTCTGCTCTTTCTTTGTACAAATAATGTCTGTACAAAACTCTGTACAGTATATATATATTATAAAACCTAAGTGCAGATGGGAGAAAGGTAGAAAGGTTGAGAGAGAACAAAGATTCAAATGGCAAATGATTTCCATTCCAACAGCTAATCTCAACTTTCCTAAATAGCAATCAATGAGAAAGCTTCCATATGTCAAATGCATCCATGATTTGAAGGAGATGTGATGCTGCTTCCACAAAGATGGGTCTAGAGTGCTACAAGTATTATATTTCCTTTCTGTTTCTCCCCCTTTTGCAGCCATAAAAGATTCATCAAAAAGCTTTGTTTTCCAACAATGAAATGAAAAAAACTTACTTGGCATGTGTTTATTGACCATTGAAATGATGTTTCTTAATTTTCTTCAGTGTTCTCATTCAGATAAAGAAATTTGTATAAAATAAAGGTTTTTAACATACATTCTAACAATCATATCAAAACCCTAAAAAAAAAAGAAAAACAAACTAATAATAACATCAGAAAGATTACATAATACATTATTAATTATCATCATGCTTTAAATATATTCTTCAAGAAAAAAAAATTTAATAAAAAAAGCTTGTAGTTAGTTAAATAACACATGTCTAATCAACAACCATTGTGGGTCTAAATACATCCTAGCAGGCAACCCACCAATATGATTAATGGTTATGATTAGACAAAGAAAGTATTAAAAACTACAATAAAAAAGGGGGAGTGTTGAGACGATGCTACCACATGAAAACTACTACTATATAGTGGTATAGTACTCAAGTAATCATGCTTAATGTGTGGCACCAACATTTTCTATATTCTATCATGATTATTTTGATACAGTTATGGGCATTTTGGTAAACTGCAAATCTCATCTATTCTTGCTACATTGAGTAAAAACTACTACTCCCTCCCCCCACTGTTTCTTTGCTTCACATGCTGTCATTCTATTTATTCATTGAGAACAAAGACAAAAGCACATTGGATTTGAGATACCCTACATTCATCTCTCTCTCTCTCTCTAGTTTCTGGTTCTCCAAGATTCTAAGCTGGATATCATCTTCAACTCTGCAAATCAAATCCAATCGTTAAATACCTACTTTCTAATCCTCTTTGTTGTTGTTTTCTCTCATTGAAAAAAAGCAAGAAAGAGAACAAAAATTCATCATTTTTCCTTTGTTGTATTCTTTGGGTGTATATGTGCTGCTCTGTTTCATCCTCTGTTCATGGCTGCAGCTGCTACTGCTTCACAAATCTTTGAAAGCCATCAAAGTGATAACAACAATAACAGCAACAATGAAGTTAGCAGGCAAGAGATACAGGCTGCCATTGCCAAGGCTGTGGAGCTTAGAGCCTTACATGCGGCTTTGATGCAAGGAAACAGCCCTGCCCCTGCAAATCTCAGATACCCATCTTCTGCTTCCCCTGTTTCACGCCCTGTTTCTCAGTTCTCTGCTCAAGATTACCCTGTTTTTACTCCCGTGAGTTAGTATATCTCTTGGGTCTTTAATGCTGCTTTTTCTTTTGCTCTGCTTTGTTCATCAGTTTTAATAAGTTATTTGAATTTTGTATCTGTTTCTTGTTAAATGAGGTTCCCATTTTGTTGCTATCTAATTGTAGTTTACCTTGTTTACTGAATTCTATGTGAAAAAGAATGAGTGAGATTTATGATATAATTAAGTTACTTAACTTTATAATGATGATTGTAACATGCGTTAATTTTTTTCCCTGTAAAACCCTCTTGAAAAATTTTGCCCACTTGCTGGTCTTGAGTCTCTACAGCAATGAAACAATAGTCTAGGAAAGTAGTAGTATATTTTTTCACGAGGATTAGTCTCAATATTCTTCTTTAATTAATTGTACATTTGCATTTATATATATTTTAAATTCCTGGCTATAATTTTAATCCCTGATTACCTAACACAAATTTTTTTAAGCTTATTTTGCTAGAGTTCAAACTTTTATTTCTTACTGAATTTATGAAAAGAATAACCAGGAATTCTATAGGTTGCAATTATTTTTATAAATTTTGCTTTCTACCTCTTATATTAGAATGCTTTAAACCCCTAGCTTAAGTTTCAGTGCACTGTCAGTGGTTAATCTCACTCACTCTTTGGGAATTTTGGACAGAGTTATGAAGATGAAACATTATCTGGCTACCATACAAATAACCAAGCATTATCTGAAAGTTGGGATGAATATGGCCTGGAAGCAGGAAATGGCACTGAAACTGTTTTATCAGATTATAAGAAGGAGATTTCAGCTTCGAGGAAAGGATTCTCTCCGGCTTTGGCCGCCTTAGAATCACATATTTGTTCTGCTGAAGATCAAAAATCTGTTACTGGTTCTTGCGCAAACCACATCACTGTCCTGCAAACATCACCAGGAGCAGAATTATACAAGTCATGTAGAAGTAGGAGAAACAGTTTGGGGGATTTCAAATCTGTATCATCTTGCAATAGATGCAAGCCTGCTGTTATAACAACTGAATCTGAAAATGTCATTAGGAACATCAAGAATTCTAATACTGTGGTGCCACTAACAGATTCTCACTCGTCTGTTCAATCACAACCGAAGAATCGAGGGGTGATGTCGTGGTTTTTCCCTCGGTTAAAGAAGAAACAGAAGAATGAGAATTCTCCTAACCGAACAGAGTCCGAGGAAGTTTCACAAATATTCAAGGACTTCGGCATGTTGTCAATTGAAACATTGAAGAGAGAGCTGATAGAAGCAAATGAGAATAGAGATGCGGCCTTAATGGAAGTTGCTGAGATGCGATCTTCATTAGGAGAGCTCAAGCAGAAGCTGGAGTATTTAGAAACCTATTGTGAAGAGCTCAAGAAAGCCTTAAGGCAAGCAACACAAACAAAGGATTCTCAAATCAATGAAAAGCTTGGAAATTTTCCTAGGAGAGGGAAATCCATTGATGGGAATGGTGAAAACCTGATGCCTGTCAGTGAGGAGGTAATGGTAGAGGGTTTCTTGCAGATAGTATCAGAAGCAAGATTGTCAGTGAAACAGTTCTGCAAGACACTTGTTGGACAGATTGAACAGACTGACAATACTTTAATGGACAACTTGAATCTGCTTCTTCAACCATATAAACTTTCATTGAATTCAAAGTACTCTAAGGCAGTATTATACCATTTGGAAGCACTAATAAACCAGTCACTCTACCAAGATTTTGAGAATTGTGTATTTCAGAAGAATGGGTCACCAAAGCACTTGGACCCTCAACAAGATCGCCAGGCTCAATTTACATCATATGTTGCACTTAGAAATCTAAGCTGGAATGAAGTGCTAAGGAAGGGAACTAAATATTATAGCGAAGAATTTAGTAAGTTCTGTGATCAGAAGATGAGTTTAATCATTACAACGCTGAATTGGACTCGACCATGGCCAGAACAGCTGCTTCAAGCTTTCTTTGTTGCTGCTAAATGCATATGGTTGCTGCA
Source organism: Theobroma cacao (assembly GCF_053813885.1). NCBI lineage: Eukaryota > Viridiplantae > Streptophyta > Magnoliopsida > Malvales > Malvaceae > Theobroma > Theobroma cacao. The sequence goes on along the minus strand of NC_142647.1, from coordinate 39,694,427 downwards.
TTTGCTTGCTTTCTCATTCAATCCACCATTGGGAATTCTACGGGTTGAAGAAAATAGAACCTTCGATCCACATTACATGGAAGATATGTTCATGGAAAGGCAAAGGCCACATGGACCAAGCCGGGTTAAGATCATGGTGATGCCAGGATTTTATGTTCAGGCAAGGGTTTTAAGGTGTAAGGTGATCTGCCGATACAAATTTGTAGCATAAGTAATTTGCTTAATATTCTTTTCTCAAGTGGTTTTTCAAGGGCAGTTTCAAGTAGAAAAGTTTGTAACTAGCAAATAGATTTTAATAAATGTGCAAATAGGTTTCTTCTATATTATTTCCACTTGACATGAATTGTTACTGGTAAATTTTCGAACATTTTAGTAACTGAGTAGTTTGTATAAAGGATAAAATTCATCTTTCTATGTTTGATATTTTAAGCCTAGGTAATAAGACTGTAGGTTGATTCTCCTTAAAAGTTTCTAATTTCTTAAAAATGCAAATGGGTTGGATATAGCTTATATGGATAGTTTATTCTTGTGACACCTAGAATAATTTCTAAATTTATGTTATTCAATACATTAAAAGGATCCTAAGATGTTTCTAGATGGCGTTTGGCATGAAAATTAATTTTCACAAAAATAATTTATTTGGATGGGAGTCAATCATTCTAATCTTGAAAGATGGATGGTGTGTATTTATTGTAAGATTTTTTTTTTTTTTATAATTGGGAGAGGAGAATTCAAACCCTGCTTTTTAGACAGAGAGATCATGCACCAGTCAATGAGCCAAATGCTCGGGTGCGTGTATATATTTATTGTAAGATTGGAAATCTACCTTTACGTATTTAAGGCTTCCTCTAGGTTCTTCTCAGAGCTCTTTGCAAATATGAAAACCGTTGGTGGAGCATGTAGAAGCTAGACAGGATACTTGGAAGTGTAAACTGCTATCAAAAGGAGTAGGGTTGTTGACTCCATATATTTTTTACAATAACAAAACATTCTTCATTCATTAATATCTAACCACTTTATTTAAATGTACAAGACTAAGTTTAAATTCCTTAGTATAAATGTTGTTTGAAAATAAGTTAAGAAGCCTACCATGCTACTAAAATGATTAATCAGTTAAAGGAACAAAAAAACAAAAGACTAAGTGAAAGCAGAAAAATATTAACTGATTAACATGAGGTATTAATTAGTTAAGGCAATTCATGGCACTACATGAGTACAAAATAGAAGTCTTTTAATTGGTTAAGGCAAAGGAGATAGCTGGTTAAAGGTTAAAGTTGAAGTGTCAAGAAGAGCCAAAATTCAAATTTAAAATATCGTTGACCATTCAAAGGCACCAAACCATAAGATTCAAAGTTGAAGAATTTCTAATCGGTTAGAGCCTACTTCAATCAGTTAGGGTTGAAGGGAATGATGCCTTAATCAGTCAAAGAGAAGCCAAATCAGTTGAAAGAAAGCTAGTGAAAAATGCTGCTTGAAAACAAAAAGTTTTTAATCAATTAAAATTGCAATTAACTGGTTAACATAGGAAAACAGTATAACAAACAGTAAAAAAGCTTTTATTTACTTTTGCAACTATATCTAGCTAAATTTATTTTTTGAGGATTACAATTGAACTCACATGTAGTTTAAATTTTTAATCTCTTTCTAGCTTATTTTCAATAGGATATAATTGTTTATTTCAATTTGTTCTAAATGCTTTTAATTGCCTAATCACTAATTAAATCAATCTAAAAATATAAACAAACTTGGGAAAAGGAGTTTAGTGTAGACTAAAATTGGAATAGCATATGATCATATTTATTTGATTAGATGAATAAATTGATTTGTGTATATGATAGGAATATACCTATATGCCGTATGTAGCTAGTATTAGAGCCTGAACTTAATGAGTCTATTTTAATTTCAATTCACATAATAATATAGTGTTTTGGTTAAACTAGATATTTTTATAAGAGACTTAGGAGAGCATTATAAATAATTGAGGACTTTAGGTTAGCAATTCAACCCAATAGAATAAGTTAAGAGAGAGGTAAGATATAGATGAAGTGTGAGGGATATTGTAATTCTAGGTTTTTCCAATTTGATTTTTATTCAATTATCTTTTTGCTTTGATTTTTAATTAGTGTTAATTAGTTTAGTTTTTGTTGATAAATTTTTAGTTAATTTAATTATCCAAAGTTTGATTGTTTGAATAAAACTAAATTGTTTTAATTTTAGTACTTAGTAAATTTTTAGAACAATTCTTTGAGGGATCAATACTCTGCTTACTAATATACTATTTGTTCGATACGTATACTTGCGTAGGTAGAATTTTAACTAACAAAGGCGTAATCAGTTAAAGTCTGTTTTTAACAGGTTAAAGGAACATTGTCAGTAGATTTTGATTTTAAGCACAAAAGGACAAAATAATAGCCAAAAACTGTTTGTAACGGCTAGTTTTTGTCTCAAGTTGTTAGAATTGATTTTTCAAATATAAAAGGCATCTCCAACAATAAAAAATGGATAGAGAAGTTCCAAAAGAGTTTGAAATAGGCCAAAAGAGCAAAAACCTTTTCTTGTGCACATGTTTTTCATTTTTATCCTTTGTAAAGTGTTTAAGCTTGGATTTGTACATCTTAGAAAATCTAGGTGATCAATTGTACTCCATATTTTCTTAATTTCTTGATTAATTAAAGTGTACAAGGTTGCACACTCTAAGGGTTGTTGTCAGAGTTTTAGAGCTTGGGTTAGAAGCTCATTTTGTAAAAGCTTGGTGAAAGTTGTTAATTCCACTAGTTTAGTGAAGTTGGATTGAAAATCCTTGATTGGGAAATCAAGGTAATGGATGTAGGTTAAGAAGACTGAACGACTATAAATAATTGTGTTTGTGCATTTCTCTTTACCTTCTCTTTAATTAGTGCTTTTTAACTTTAACAAGTTTTAAACCTTCTATTTCAAATTATTTAGAAATTTTTAAAGCTCAAGAGTGATTTTAAGATATCCTTTAAATGCTATTCACCCCCATTAGCACTCTATTGGGGCCAATAAATGGTTTCAGAGTCTAACTCTTGACTTTAAAGGCTTAACATCTTTAGAGGAGATCCAATGACTATGCAATAATCTTTTGTTATTGAGGACCAATCTACAAATAGGTCACCTCTATTTGATAGATCAAATTATCCATATTGGCACTAGGATATTCATTTACATTAGAGCTGTAGACTATGAGATGTGGGATGTAATCACCCAAGGTCCTTATGTTTCCACTAGTGCGAACCTTATCACAGGTGAGAAATTACCTAAGGCTAGAGAAAAGTGGATTGAGGCAGAAATGAGAAAAGTCTAAATAAACTTCAAGGCTTTTAACATTCTTCATTGTGCCTTAACCCGTATTGAGTTCAATAAAATTTCAGGTTGTACCATAACCAAAGAAATTTGGAAAAAACTTAAAGTCATTCATAAAGGGACTTTTCAAGTTAAGGAGTCCAAAATTGCTCTTCTTATCCATAATTATAAGATGTTTAAAATGGAATCAAGTGAAGATATTACCACTATGTTTGATAGGTTCACTAACATTACAAACAAGCTCAATCAACTTGGTAAACCTATTTCTGAACATGAACTAATAAAGAGACTTTTTTGTAGCCTACCATAGAGTTAGAAACACAAGGTCTGACATACCCTATACTTTGATATAGTGATTAATAAAGTTGATCGGATGCAAATTGAGGTCAATTAAAATGTTTAAAAGTGATAAAAGATGAAAAGAATAGTTTATGATAAAATATTCTGCACGCGAGTAAATAATAATAAAATAATAATATTTTATTGGATGAGAATTTGAGAGATAAAAGGGTGATTCGGAGGTCAATTGAGGTATAATAAGGAACTTTGGCAACCAAGGAGACAAGATAAAATTTTTAGAATAAAAAAATATTTTATTAATAAAATAATATTAAAATATTAATATTTAACTGGGTGACAAAATCAGTTATAATGAAGGATCATATGATTGATCCAAGTGGGGGGGAAGAAATACAAGTGAATTTTTGTAGAAATAAGCGATAAAAGTGAAATACGCGTGTTTTGTTAAGTCGAACCAATGCGGATAAGTAAATATTTAAATATTGTGGTAATACCGCGTTGAGGTGTAATTTTTATATTTCAGTGGTACACGCACCGAGAAAGGAAGTTAGATGAAAATTGGAATTTTTAGACGTATTAAAAGGATCGAATTTAACATATAAAAGTAAAAGGATATGTAGTGAAATTAATGAGAGAAATAAAATGAATATAGAGTAAAATAATAATAGTATATAAAAAAAATATTAGAAGACCAACATGGGCAGCCGCCCATGTGGTCAATAAAAGAGTCAAAGACTTTTTACTTGGTAAAATAAAGGGGGGGCCGGCTGTAAAGCCTGACCTTATAAAATGATTGTCATGACATACATGTGATGATAGCTTGATTGCATGCTAGGAAAGTCTCGAAAAATTTACAAAAGTAAGTATTGTACCTAGAGGTACAACAAAGTTAATTTAAGCATCGAACTATATCAAATAGGAATTTTAAGGTGAGATTAAGAGCTTCACAATCTATGGATGACTCAAAATGGTAATTCGGAGTTTGAGAATCAATTTGGAGCCAAATTGAAATTTTCACTACCTAGGGGCAAAATGATCATTTACCACCTAGGGACAAACTAGAAATTTTTAGAAAAGATTTTTTTTGCCCCATTTGACTTATTGGAGCATGATTTGAGTGTAGGAGTATGATTTGGGGTTGAAAAATGAAAAAAATTGTGATCTCGGTATTTTTCGAAGCATAAGGGTAAAATGATAATTTTACCATTTCAGGGGCAAAATTATAATTTTACACACCCGACACTTGTCCAGCACATGGATTTTACCCAATTTTATCATGAATAATTGAAAGGATTTATATGGTGGAGAGAGAAAGCTTAATAGTTAAGAAAAAAAATGGGCCAATGAAATGGTGACACATGGCATGTTAATATCCATTTTTTTTTAGCTTCAAAATCAACAAAAATCAGCGTATTTTCTTCATTATGGCCGGCCAAAGTATGAAGTGAAGAAGAACAAAGAAAGAACAAAACTTAGGTGGGAAAATTGAAGAAAAAGTGTGGGATTTCAAGGGATTAAGCTAATAAAGGTAAAATTTTGTGATTTTATCTTGTGATTTACACTACCCGTGCTTTCTTTTTCATTTTCCATGCTTAGAACTCAAGTTTTCATGGTGAATTCATGGCTGACCAAATGGGTATGGAAAGAAAATGAAGTTGGATTGATTTGATTCTAAGTTATGTTTGTGTTTTTAGTTAGTTTAGCATATTTAGAAACAAAACAAGAATAAAAAAAATTCATTTTCTCCCATTACCCATAAGAGGCCGAATTTTCTAGGGAGAATATTGAGGCTGAAATTGATGATATTTCATGATATTTTGGTGATATTTAATGATTGGTGAGGCTAGAAATTTAATGGGAAATTTTGGCATGAAAATATGAATTTTTACCTAATGTATAGACATGTGGGATTTATGGTTCGGACTGATAAATTGAATCACATTCATAATCATTGAGGTATTTTAAGTATATTTGGAGTGTAGAAAGTGAAAGAAATCGATTTGGAGTTAAATTGGAGGTTGTAGCCAATTACATCGAGAATAGTGCGAATTAGATCGAATACCGTATTTAAACTGCTATTCGGACATTTTTGCATTCCATATCATGCATTAGTAGTCTAAATTAATTTAATTTCGATTTAGTAACAATGTAGTAAGTTTCTCGATTTTGTACTATGTCTAAGTGGTGAATCCTCCGATAAAGGCAAGGAAATTGTACCCGATGATCGATAGTCAAAGTACTCTAGAAATTCGACTCCCAAAATAGTGAGTAACCTTACCATCATTTTAATTATCTAAAGTATATTTTTATTCAGTTTTGGTGAATTTTATGAAAATGAGTTCAAATGGTAAATTTTTATGTTTTGTAAACAAAATGTGTTTAAATGAAAAGATTTTATAAATTGTCTTGAAACGAAATAATGCTTTTGAAAATAGAGTAATTGGAGACCACCGGTATGTTGTAAATTTATGATTGAAAATTGATGGCTTATGTTATATTATTATTGTGTTGGCATGACTGGCTGGGCTGTGTTTTATGAATTATATGAATTGTTTTATTTTACCCTTGTAGGCTGGGTAGTATTATATTAGCTCTGTCATGCTGTTAAAATTTTATTATATGGTGGTTTTAGCTTGCTGCAGTGGGCAGATTCTGTGGACCAGCCTATTAGAGAAGCACAGAATCCGAATATATATATACCTCGATCGGAGAGGCACCTAGGGTATCTCTTGAGGTATGGACAGAGTTCACGTCATGTCGAACCACCTCGTGATGATGAACTCCGTTAACGCCAAGGAATGGCTGTGTTTTTCAAACTAAAAATTTGTTTACGTGTATATGAACTTTTTAACAGTCTTGGCAAACTCCGTTAGATGCCTCGACTAAGGTATCCCCGAGAATGATTTTGACAGGAGCCAAGTTTTTAAGATACTCATAAGCCATGTTGAATATTTAAATGAAATGAATATTTATGTTATGAAATAGATATTGAGATGAAATATTTTAATTGTCTCATTTTACTCGACTTTAGATATTTCAGATGATGTTTGTTTACTCACTGGGATTATAAAATCTCACCACTCTCCTTTCCACCCATTTCAGGTTCAGATTAGGTTGTAGATAGCTGAGTTCATCGAGGACTACCCTTGGATTTGCATTTCTTCAAACTGTAGGTTCACAGTCCTCTTTACTTTTGGTTATTCGGGGGCCCACTGGTCATTGTAAATTAAATTAAATACTCTAGTTTACTGTATTATAGTATATATGAATTTACTTTGCTTTTACGCTACAAAAATTATCTACGTATAACTCTGAAAATATTGTTTAATAAGAAAATAGAATATTTTACTTAATATTTATTTTATTTTCTTATTATATCCAAATAATCATAATTTCGTTTTAAACAAATGTTTTAGACATCTAAATTTATTTTTGATTTTGAAATATGTGTTCTGCACTTATATACTACATTATTGGCTGGTTTCAAAATTTTTGAAAAAATGGCCAAAATACCCCTGTGAGACAAAAATTAATATTTTATTTATTTTAAGTTGAAAATAGCTTAAAATCTTTTAGAATACGATATTTGGCAATGGTGGCTCACAAGGGAAATGAGAAACTGATATTAAAGCCTTGTAGGGTTTCGGGTTGACATTTCAGCTAATGAGTGTCTACCGGGACATCACGACGGTTGTCACGGGCTCGATGGGAGTACCGGGTCGTGACACCGGCCATGTGGAGCAAAAAGTGAAGGAAGAAAAAAATTTATGATGTGGCCGGTCATGTTGGAACAATGTGAAACACTATGGAACATTCATGAAGAAATAAAATATATATATATATATATAATAGACCAAGCTAAGTAAAGAAGACAAAGAAGAAGAGAGGTCGGTTGTGAGGGAGAGAAAAAAAGAGAAACAAAAGAAGAAAAGGAAAGAAAGAACAAAGAGAAAGCCGAGAGAGAAAAAAAATAAAAGGAAAAAAGAGCTAAGTTGAGGGGCCGATTTTGACACCATTCAAGAAGGAAAAGAGAGCCATTTAATGGCTGATTTTGGACGCTGAAAAGAGCTATTTTTCTGCTGATTTTAAAGGCTGAAAAGAGCTTTTTTTTACTATTTTGGAGGCCAAAAAGTGTAAAATTTTTACAGCAGAATTTAAAGGTTGTAAGGTGCTATTTTTGGTGGTTAATTGTTGTTGTTTTGGTTGTAAATTTTTGGAGGGAAAGGTGCAGCTTAGCTGCTGAAAGTTTAAAGAAAAACATAGCAGCATAGCTGCTGATTTTGGAGCCAAAATAAGCAGCTTTAGCTACTGAAAAATTGAAGGACAAAAGGGAAGAAAGTGTGGCCGGTGGTGAGAGGGAGAGAGAGAAAGAGAGTGTCACGACCCGGTACTCCCCTCGAGCCCGTGACAACAGTCGAGGTGTCCCGGTAGACACTTATTGCCCGGAATGTCAACTCGAAACCTCGCAAGGCTTTACTATCAGTTTCTATGTTCCCTTGTGAGCAACCATTGTCAAATATCATGTTCTAAAAGCTTTTAAACTATTTCCAGCTTTAAACAAATAAAATATTAATTTTTCGTCTCACAGGGGTATTTTGGTCATTTTTTCTCAAAAATTTCGAAACTGGCTAAAACGTAATATACAAGTACAAAACACATAATTCATATTCAAAATGAGTTTAAAAGTCTAAAATCTTCATTTAAAACGAAATTATAGTTATTTGAATATAAAAAAAAATAAAAGAAATATTAAGTAAAATATTCTATTTTCTTATAAAACAATATTTATAGAGTTATACGTGAATAATTTTTATAACGTAAAAGCTAAATAAATTTATACATACTTAAATACAGTAAGCCAAAATATTTAATTTTATTTACAATAACAAGAGTGCCCCCGAATAAACAAAAGTAAAGAGGACTGTGAACCTACGGTTTGGAAAATGCAGATCCCAATGTAGTCCTCGATGAGATCAACTATCTACAGTCTATACTGAACCTGAAATAGGTGGAAAGGAGGGTGGTGAGATTATAAAATCCCAATGAGTAAACAGATATCATCATAAACATCTAGAGTTGAGTACATGGAGACAATAAAGTAAATCATCATAAACTGGGTTATACAATTAGAACACATCTCGTTCAAAATACGTAAAAAAAGGCTTATGAATCTCACAAAAATCTAGGCTTGTGCCATAAATCTATTCTCGGAGACACCTTGGCCGAGGCATCCTACCGAGACCGCCAAGGCTATTAAAATTCACATTTCACATAAATCATATTTTTGTTTTGAAAACATAGCCGTTCCTTGGCGTTGGCTGAGTTCCCCTTCACGTGGTGGTTTGGCATGAAGTGAACCCTAAGGTTTACCCCAGGAGATACCCTATGCGCCTCTCCATTCAAGGTAAGAATATAATGGGGTTTACCGTGCCCCTCTAAAAGGCTGGTCCACAGAAACCCCCTACTGTAGTGATTAATTAATATATAATCCACCATATAAATAAACTCAATAACATGATATGGCAATTTTGTAATTCGCAGTTTTTCAAGGCAACCAAACAATTCGCATTTCAATACAATTGCCAACTAGCCAATCATGCTCGATTTATCATAAGCCAGTCAATTTAAATAATCAAATTGTCACAATTAACAATCTCCGTGTACTCTATTTTTCAAAATCATTATTAATTCCAAAACAATTTATAAACTAATTTCATTAAAACTCATTTATTCATAAAACATGAAAATTTACCTTTTTAAATTCCTTTTTCCATAGAATTCATGAAAGCATCTAAAAACCACCCTAGATAATTAAAATGACAGTAAGTTTACTCACAATGTCTAGAATGCAGACTTTCGAAGCACTCTGTCTACTGGTCCTCGGATGCAATTTCCTTGCCTTTATCCGAGGACTCACCACCTTAACATAGTACAAAATCAAGAATTTCACCAAGTTGGTACTAAATCAAAATTAAACTAATTTTGACTACCAATGCATGATATGGAATGCAAAAATGCACTGGTAACTATCTAAACTCGGTATTGGCCTAATTCGTCTTATCACCCGATTAAATTCTTAACGCGTCCGTTTAAACTCCAATTTAATTCTTTTCAGTTTCTATACCTCAATTTCACTCAAATTAACTTAATGTCCCTCAGTGTGGTGCAAATTATCAGTCCTAACAGCAAATTACGAAAATACCCCTAGTGGGTAAAAATTCGTATTTTTGCTCCGAAAATTCTCATTATTTTTCTAGGGTCATAATTCATTATTCCTTAACCAATTCTCCTAGAATAAAATCAAACTCATCCTCACTCACTACATGGTAAATTCAGCCATTAATGGTTGGGGGAGAAAATAAATTCTTTTCTTATTGTTTTGTTTCTAAATATGCTAAACTAACTAAAAACAATAACATAAATTAAAATCAAATAAATCCAACAACTTTCTCTCTCCTAACCCATTTTTTCAGAATTGAATTCATCCTGAAAACATGTAATTTAATCATGAAAAATAAAGAGAAATGCTTGGGAATAAGAAAACTCAAGCTTAATAGAAAAAATCTCACCTTTTTCACTTAATTTCCTTGAAAATTCACACTTTTTCTTTGATTTTCTCTCTCTAGGGTTTTGTTTTTATTTTCTCTCTCTTCTTGCTGGTTTGGCCGGCCATGGGGTGGAAGATGAGCTGATTTTTGTGCCTTTTAAAAAGGAAAATAATAAATTAATAAAGACATGACACGTGGCATCATGTCATTGGTCCGTTTTTAAAGTTTTAAAAATTTAAACATTTTATCTCCACCACATGATTAGTCAAGGGTCAAAGATGAAGATAAAGGAAGACCATGTGCTGGAAAAATATCCTGGTGGTGGAAAATTACAATTTTGCCCTTGAGGTGGCAAAATTATCATTTTACCCTTTTACTCCAAATTATACCGAAATTAAAATTTTTCACTTCTAAACCTCAAATCATACTCCAATAAGTCAAATTATACTCCAATAAGTCAAATGGGGTCAAAAAATCTTTTCTAAAATTTTCATTTTATCCCCAAGTGGCAAATGACCATTTTACCCCTAGTTAGTGAAAATTTCGATTTGCCTCCAAATTGATCCTCAAACTCCAAATTACCATTTTAAGTCATCCATGAACTGTGAAACTCTTAATCTCACCTTAAAATTCCTATTTGATCTAGTTCGAGGATTAAATAAACTTTGTTGTACTTCTAGGTACAATACCGACTTTTGTAAATTTTTGGGGACTCTCCTAGCATGGAATCATGCTATCATCACATGTATGTCATGAATAGTATTTTATAAGGTCGGGCTTTACAGAGAGTGAGACGGGTTGAGCATGTGAAGAGAAGAAAAAGAAAGGTAACAAGGGTTGCTGGACGGTGGAGGAAAGAAAGAAAGAAAGAAAGAAAAGAAAAGAAAAGAAAAGAAAATAACAAGAAAGGAAAATGGGCATGGCCCAACAAGCAAGAAAAATGGACATGGTCCAATAAAGGAAGAATGGGCATGGCCCAATTAAAAAGAAATGGGAGAAGTCCATGAATAAGAGTCCAAAAACAACAAATGAAGAAATATCCAAAAGAAAAGGAAGGTGGAGATTTGGGTCAACCTAGCTTAATTGGGTAAAATTTCTTTACTCTTCACCATGACTTATTTTGAAATTGGACTATATAGAGGCTAGCTTATTTTATTTAATTATGCATTGGTTAGTTGGTGATATGAAGTAAATTTAAGTTGCTTAGAAGGTTGAAATAGGTACTTAATACCATACATAAGTTACCGATGTTAATAATCTAAAGAATTATGTGAACGAAGGATGCAATCAATTATTGTAAAAATGTATTAAGATGTGAATTAAGTGAGTGGATTTATGATAGAATGAGAGAGAGAAAAGTAGAATTGATGCACTAAATTTATTGAATTTAAATGGTTGCTAGGAAAGCGTGTTGAACGAAGTAGGTGACGGGCAATTAGGAATAATTGTATGTGTATACGAATCAATAGCGACTTAGAAATCCCTCTATTGTGAGGTGAGTAACCTTACTATCATTTTAATTATCTAAAGTATGTTTTTATTCGATTTTGGTGAAATTTTATGAAAAGAAGTTTAAATGGTAAATCTTTATGTTTTACAAACAAAATGTATTTACATGAAAGGATTTTGTAAATTGTCTTGAAATCGAATAATGATTTGAAAAATAGAGTAATTGGAGACCACTTGTTATATTGTAAATTTATGATTTGAAATCGCATGGCTTATGACAATATTTGCATGAATGGCTGAATTCGTATTTGTGTTGAAATATATGAAATATATAGTTAGCTTGGAAAGGCTGTGAATTACAAAAATTGCCATATCATGTTATTGAATTTTATTGTATGGTGGGTTTAGCTTGCTGTAGTGGGCGGGTTCTGTGGACCAGTCTATTAGAAGGGCACAAAATCTGGATATATATGTACCTCGGTCGGAGAGGCGCGTAGGGTATCTTTTGAGGTATGGTTAGAGTTCACGTCACGCCGAACCACCTCGTGATGATGAATTCCACTAACGCCAAGACACGACTGTATTTTTCTCAAACTAAAAATATGTTTTACGTGTATACAAAATTTTAACAACCTTGACGGACTCGAGTGTACGCCTCTGATCAAGGTATCCTCGAGTACTATTTGATGGCATGAGCCAAATATTTATGGAAGTCATAAGCCTTAATGAGAAATTAAATGAAATACAATCGTTTGCATGGGTTGGGATAAATTTTCAAATTGTGAAATACTTAAAATGATGGGATATTTTAACTGTCTCTTTTTACTCGACTTTAGATGATTTAAACGATGTTTGTTTACTCACTGGGATTTTATAATCTCACCACCCTCATTTCCACCCATTTTTGGCTCAGAGTAGGCTGTAGATAGCTGATTCTATCGAGGGCTTCCATTGGACTTGTCACGATCCGAAATTACCATCGAAGCCGTGACAACCGCCGCAACATATCGATAGGCATTCATACCCCGAATACTGATCGAAACATCGCAAGGCTTTTGTACCAGTTTTCTTATTTCCCCCGTGAGTAATCATTCCATAGACCATATTTTAAGAGGAATATTTTATTTTTATTTGTTTAAAACAATAGAAAACCGATTTACACCTCACAGGGGCATTTTTTTTGCCAAGACTTCCGAAAATTGATCAAATTATAAATATTCAATAAAAATATTCTATTTTCTTGAAAGGTAATTTTTATAGAAATAACAGTAAATAGTTTTTATAACGTGAAAGCAAAGTAAATTTACACATAGTGTAATACAGTAAGTCAAAGCATGAACTTAAATTACAGAGACACGTGAGCCCACAAATGAACAAAAGTAGTAAAGACAATGAACCTACTACTGGTGAGGTTGCAGAGCCAACTGTAGTCCACGACCAACTTAGTTATTTACACACTACTTAGGGCTTGTAATGGGTGAAAAGGAGGGTGGTGAGATTAAATAATCCCAGTGAGTAAGCAAACATCACCTAAATAATCTAAAGGCGAGTAAAAGGAGACATTCAAAATAATTCATTCTAACATGTTTTTTTTTTTTTACAACACGAATATTCACTTTATTCAAATAATCAATATGGCTCGTGAATTTCTCAAAACTTGGCTCATGCCAAATCTTGTACTAGGGGACACTTGGACCAGGGGTATCCAACCGAGTCTGCCAAGGCTGTGAAAAATTTTATATAATCATAAAACTTATTTTTATTTTGAAAAAAAAGCAACCGTTCCTTGGCGTTGACTGAGTCTCACTTCACGTGGTGGTTAACGTGAAGTGCACTCAAAAAGCCCACCTCAGGAGATACCCTACACGCCTTTACGATCAATGTGAGAATATAAAGGAGTTTATTGTGCCCCTCTAATAGGCTGGTCCACGGAACCCTGTCACCGCAATACCTAATCTTTAATCCACTAATTGATCAAATCTCAATGGCATAGCATGACAATTACATTGCTCACCAATTTATCAAGGCAAAACAGATCGTTCATATTTTTCAACACAAGTATAAATTCAGCCAATCATGCCAATTTATCACAAGCCATTTAATTCAAATCATAATTTATAATAAATCACATGGCCTCCAATTACTCAAATTTTCAAATCCAACATTCTATTTTTAAATCAATTTATAAAAAATTTAATTTATTTTATAATTCCATTTATTTTATAAATTCATATTTTTCTCATAAAACAAGAAATTCATCATTTAAAATAATTTTCACAAATCACAAAATTGAATAAAAACTACTCTAGATAATTCAGACGATAATAGAATTACTCATTGTTTTCGAAAACTAAATTCGGGTACCCCAACTATTACACCTCGAGTCCGATTTCTTTGCCCTGGCTAGAGGATTCGCCACTTTCACAAATTGCACAATTAAGAGGTTTACTACTTTGGTACTAAACCAAAATAAACTAATTTATACTACTAATGCATGATATGAAGTGCAAAATGTCTAAATTTTGCCTAAACGCAGTGTTAGCCTATTTCGGTCATTTACCCGATAAATCGATATGCGCGTCCGTTTAAACTCCAAATTATTTTTTTTTCAGTTTCTATACCTCAATTGCACCCAAATTGACTTAATGTCCCTCAGTGTGGTGCAAATTATCAGTCCCGATAGCAAATTACAAAAATACCCCTAATGGGTAAAAATTCGTATTTTTGCTTCGAAAATTCTCATTATTTTTCTGGGCTCATAATTCCTCAAATAAACAACAAGATCAGCAGCCAATATTCTCCTAGAAAATTCAGCATAATGGGTTTCAATGGGAGAAAATTATTTCTCTAGCTTATTTTTGCTATATTTCAATATAACCTAACTAAAATCACTTAATTCAATTAAAATCAACCAAAACTCAAGCTCAAAACTCATCCATGGAGGTTTGGCCAGCATGGGTGTCCATACCCACTTTCTAATTTTGCATGGAAATGAGAAAAAATACATGGGTAGTGAAAATCACAAGGAAAATCAATGAAATTTACCTTTTTAATGCTTGATTTCTTGATTTCTCTTGATTTTCCCCAAATTTTTCAGCTAGGGTTCTTATTTCTTTTCCCCCTTTTCTCTCCTGGTTTGGACGGCTTGAAAAAGATGAGAATTCTGGAAATTTTGACCTTTTTAAAGGCTAAAATAATATAATATTATTTTATTCATTTTTTTTGTTTTATTAATTCCTTAAATTCTAGCCATCCATTTGTTTCCCAATTTTCACCATACACTTGTCCCACATATCCATATCTTAGATAAAATTCTCAGACTTATCCAAAGTCTTGGTGGAGTAATTTTTAAAATTTACACTTTTACCCCCGTAAAAGTCAAAAATTACATTTTTACCTCAAAAACTGAAAAATTGCCCATAGACATATTTTTCATCCCTTATACTCATACCATTCTCCAATTTTTCAAATTTGATCTAAATCCTCTCAAATTCTCAAATTTTGTCCAAGGGTGGCAAAATTACGATTTTGCCCCTACACTCTAAAAAGCACCGGAATTAAACTTTTTCACTGCCAAACCCTCAAATTGTACTCCAATAAGTCTAATATAATCAATCTTAATCAAACGGGATTAAAAAAATCTTTCTTTTTTTCTTTCAAAAATTTCATATTCGTCCTCAGGTGGCAAATTACCATTTTGCCCCTAGAATACTTAATATTCAGATTAACTCTAAATCGGACCTCAAACTCTGAATCCTCAGTTTGAATCAATCTGTGGGTTTTGGTTTTTCTCAAATTCATCCTCGATTCTCTATTTAAATTAGTTCAAGACTTATTTAACTGAACCGTACCATTTGGGGCAATACAGTCATTTAACTTGTTTTTTGGGGCAATTCAATATACAAAAATGCTATCCAAAGTATGTGAATGATATATCACAGTTAATTTAGGGTCGGGTGTTATAGGATTTGCGTCCTTCAAACTGTAGGTTCACTGTTTTCCTCACTTCTAGTCATTCGTGGGCCCGCTTGATATTGTAAATTAAATTAATTTAATTTAAATGCATTGGTTTATTGTGTCACAGTATGAATGAAATTATTTTGCTTTTATGTTACAAAAAGTATTTACGTATAACTCTAAAATTACTATTTATAAGAAAATAAAATATTTTATTGAATATTTTGTTTTATCTTTTCATTATATTTAAATAATTATAATTTCCTTTTAAATAAAGGTTTTAGATGCTTAAACTTATTTTTGATTGTGAATTATGCGATTAGTACTTGCTTACTAAATTTTTAACTGGTTTCAAAATTTTTCAGTGAAAAATGACCAAAATGCCCCTGTGAGACGAAAACTTTTATTTTATCTGTTTTAAGTTGGAAATAGCTCAAAATCCTTTGGAACATAATATTTGGCAACGGTTACTCACTGGGGGAAATGAGAAACTAATATTAAGCCTTGCGAAGTTTCGATTGGGATTCCGAGAGATGAGTGCCCATCAGGGCACCGCGACGGTTGTCACGGGCTCGAGGGGAGTTCCGGGTCGTGACAGGTCACTACTATCTGAGAAGCCAAAGACCTCAATGCTATCACTTTTGATGAAGTTTATGATTCACTTCTCACACATGAGCTTTAGATGAAATAGGAAAAAGAAAAAGAAAATAGGGAAGCTAAGGAGAAAAAGAAGAGTCTTGCCTTGAAAGTAAAAACATTAGAAGAATAATTTGAAAGTATTTCTAGTGATGAAGATGAAGAATTAACCATGATAGCTAGAAAATTGAGAAAGCTTATAGGACAAAGAGATAGAAGGTTTGGAAGAAAGAACTTCAGAAGAGATCAAGGTTCTTCATGAAAAATAGGAATAAGATTGATTCTAACAAGAAAGAAGAAGTAATCTATTTTGAATGCAAGAAACCAGGCCATTTCAGATGTAAATGTTCATTACTCAATGAGGAATCTTTTAAGAAAAATAAGAAGCCAAAGAAAGCAATGGTGGCTGCAACTTTGATGGGTAATGATTGCTCTAATTCAGAAAATGAGAACGAAAAAATGGAAAAAAGACCAAATTTCTATTTGATGGCCTAAGATGAAGAACTCGAGGCAACATCTAACTTATGTGATATTCCATATGACGATGTTCAAGATGAGTATGATTACCTATATGTTGAATTTGAAAAACTTGCTTTGAAATACAAAGTTTTGAGAAAGAAAGCCTTTTCATTAAATGATGAATTGGAGAAAATTAAGCATGATTTCAACTGTAAAGCCCGACCTTATAAAATACGTGTCATGACATACATGTGATGGATAGCATGTTTGCATGCTATGAGAGTCCTGAAAAATTTACAAAAGTCGGTATTGTACTTAGAGGTACAATAAAGTTGATTTAAGCCTCGAACTAGATCAAATAGAGATTTTAGGGTGAAATTGAAAATTTTAAAGTCACAGAATGACTTAGAATGGTGATTCGGAATTCGAGGACCAATTTGGAGTCAAATTGAAAATTTCACTATCCAAGGGTAAAATGGTAATTTTGCCACTCGAGGACAAGATGAGAATTTTTTTGAAAGGTTTTGATCATATTTGACTTATTGGAGTATGATTTGAGGTTGAGAAGTGAAAATTTGTAATCTCGGTATTTTTCGTAACATACGGATAAAATGGTAATTTTGCCACCCCAGGGGCAAAACAGTAATTTTTCACCATCAGGACACTTGTCCAGCACATGGATTTTACCCAATATTATCATGAATAATTAAAGGAATTTATATGGTGGAGAGAGAAAGCTTAATAGTTAAGAAATAAAAATGGACCAACGAAATGGTGACACATGGCATATTTATAACCATTAAATATTTGGCTTATAAATTAACACAAATCAGCCCATTTTCTCTTCATATGGCCGGCCAAACCAAAGATAGAGGGAGAAAAGAAAAACAAGAACCCTAGGTGGGAAAATTCAAAGAAAAATTGGTGGATTTTAAGGAATCAAGCAATTAAAGGTAAAATTTCTTGATTTTGACTTGTGATCTACCTTTCCCATGCATTTCTCCTTATTTTCCATGGTTAGATTTCATGTTTTCATGGTGAATTCATGGCTGGTCAAAATGGGTATGGAGAGAGAAAGATGTTAGATTGATTTGATTTTAAGTTATGTTAGTATTTTTAGTTAGTTTAACATATTTAGAAACAAAACAACAAGAAAAGAATTCATTTTCCCCATCAACCATCAATGGCCGAATTTTCTAGGGAGGATATTGTGGCTGAAATTGATGATATTTCATGATATTTAGGTGATAATTGATGATTGGTGAGGTTAGAAATTAAATGGAAAATTTTTGTGTGAAAATCTAAATTTTTGCTCAACGTATAGACATGTGTGATTATTGACCCGAGACTGATAAATTGAATCTCATTCATAGTCACTGGGGTAATTTAGGTATAATTGGAGTGTAGAAAGTGAGAAGAATTGATTTGGAGTTAAATTGGAGATTTTAGCGAATTACACCGAGAATAGTGCGAATTAGGTCGAATACTGTATTTAAACGGCTATTCAGACATTTTGCATCACATTTCGTGCATTCATATAGATTTATAGAGCCTGAAATGGTTTATGATAAATTGACACAATTTATTGAAATTCGTGTCACGTATGATGTATAGGTGGTGAGCCCTCTAACAAGAGTAAAGAGATTATGCCCGAAGATCGAGAATAGGAGTATATCGAACTCCTAGTATTGTGAGTAACCTTATCATCATTTTAATTATCTAAAGTGTATTTTAATTCGGTTTTGGTGAAATTGTATGAAAATGATTTTAAATGGTTAATTTTAGGTTTTATAAACAAAAATGAGTTTAAATGAAGATATTTTATAAATTGTCTTGAAACGAAATAACGATTTTGAAAATAGAGTAATCGGAGACCACTGATAAGTTGTAAATTTAAAATTTAATTGATGGCTTATGTTATTGTGTTGGCATGATTAGCTGGGCTGTATTTTATGAATTGTATGAATTGCTTTATTTTACCCTTGCAGGCTGGGTAGTAATATATTAGTCTTATCATGCTGTCAAAATTTTATTGTATGGTAGGTTTGACCTGCTGCAGTGGGCTGGGTTTCCGTGGACTAGCCTATTAGAGGGGCACGGTAAACTTTGTTATATTTTACCTCGGTTGGAGAGGTGAGTAGGGTAACTCCCGAGGTATAACTTTTAGAGTTCACTTCACACCAAACCACCACGTGAGGGGGAACTCGGTCAACGCCAAGGAACGGCTATGTTTTCAAAATAAAACATGACTTTCTAATAGCCTTGGCGGACTCAGTTGGGATAGCCTTCGGCCAAGGTATCCTAGATAAATGAGTATGATAATAATTTTTGGCATGAGCCAAGCTTTTAAGAAATTCATAAGCCATACTGATTACTTGATTTAAATAAATTGATTTTATTTGGTTGAAATAAGTTGAAAGGTGATAAATTACAGTTTGATGAAATGTTTTAATTCTCACGACTCGGAACTCCCATCGGGCCCGTGACAACCGCCGCGACATCTCGATAGGCACTCATTACCCCGAATGTCAATCACCCCCGCAAGGCTTAGCATCAACTTCCGCATCTCCCCGGTGAGCGACAGTTATTAAATCTTGCATTTCAAGAAATCATAAGTCATTTCCAAATCAAAACAATAAAATTTTATTTTCTAGTTCACAGGGGCATTTTCATCACTTTTCTTTGATAATACCGAAACTCGCCAAAAACATGGTGTAAAAGCTAAATATGTTCATACATATTTTAAATCAGATAACTAAAGTATAAAATTACTTTTACAATGACACGTGGGCCCTCAACTAACCAATAAGATGCGAGTTTGTGAACCTATAATTTTGACAATGCAAGGCTAACTGAAGTCTTTGATGCAATCGGCTATCTACCGGCTATCCCGAACCTGAAATGTGGGGAATTGAGGGTGGTGAGATTATAAAATCCCAGTGAGTAAACAGACACCATCTAAACTATCTAAAGGCGAGTAAATGGAGACAATTAAAAATAATTAACTTCAGCAAATTTTTCACATCACGAATATTCATTTCAACCAAATAATCAATATGGCTCGTGAATTACTCAAAAGTTGGCTCATGCCAAATCTTGTACTCGGGGATACCTGGACCAGGGGTATCTAACCGAGTCCGCCAAGGTTGTTAAAAATTCATATTTCACATAAATCATATTTTTATTTTGAAACATAGCCGTTCCTTGGTGTTGGCTGAGTCTCACTCTCACGCGGTGGTCCATGTGAAGTGCACTTAAAAAGCCCACCTCAGGAGATACCTTACGCGCCTCTACGATAGAGGTGAGAATATAAAGGAGTTTACCGTGCCCCTTTAATAGGCTGGCCCACGGAACCCCTCACCACTGCAGTAGCTAATCTTTTATCTACCACATGATTTATAAAATCTTTTTCTGCACAACATGGCAATTTATCGCAACCTAGCCTCTCAAGGCTAAATACACAGTACAAATAATTCTAACACCAAAATCAGTTTAGCCATTCATGCTCATTTATTGTCATAAGCCATTCAATTTAAAACCATAAATTTACAACACAAGCAGGTAGTCTCCAATTACTCTATTTTCAAAACCAGTATTCGATTTTTCAGAAAATTTATAAAATCATTTTATAAAATCACAATTTCTCTTAAAACATAGCAATTTACCATTTAAACCCATTTTCTATAAAATCACACAATTGTATAAAACTACTCTAGATAATTAAGACGATAATAAGTTTACTCACAGTTTTCGAAAACTAAATTCGGGTACTCCAACTATTACTCCTTGGGTGCGATTTCTTTGCCCTTGCTAGAGGATTCGCCACCTTGATAAATTGCACAATTAAGAGGTTTACTACTTTGGTACTAAACCAAAATAAACTAATTTATACTACTAATGCATGATATGAAGTGCAAAATGTCTAAATTTTGCCTAAACGATATGTTAGCCTATTTCGGTCTTTTACCCGATAAATCGATATACGAGTCCGTTTAAACTCTAACTTAATTTTTTTCTTTCTTTTGTCAGTTTCTATACCTCAATTGCACCCAAATTGACTTAATGTTCCTCAGTGTGGTGCAAATTATCAGTCCCGATAGCAAATTACGAAAATACCCCTAGTGGGTAAAAATTCATATTTTTACTCCGAAAATTTTTATTATTTTTCTAGGCTCATAATTCATCATAATTTCTCAAATAAACATCAAGATCAGGTGCCAATATTCCCCTAGAAAATTTGGCCAATAGTGGTAATGGAGGAAAATGAATTATTTTCTTGTTGTTTTGTTCCTAAATATGCTAAACTAACTAAAAACACTAACATAACTTAAAATCAAATTAATCTAACTTCATTCTCTCTCTATACCCATTTGGGCAGCCATGAATTTACCATGAAAATATGAAATCTAACCATGGAAAATAAGGAGAAAAGCATGGGAAAGGTAGATCACAACTTAAAATCAAGAAATTTTACCTTTGATTGCTTGATTCCTTGAAATCCACCAATTTTCCTTTAATTTTCCCACCTAGGTTTCTTGCTTTTTCCTTTCCTCCTTTTGTTCTTCCTTTTTCTTTGTTTGGCCGGCCATATGAAAGAGAATTGGCTGATTTTATGTTTATTTTAAAGTTAAATAATTAATGAATATAAACTTACCACATGTCACCTTATTACTGGTCCATGTGTCATTTCTTAACTATTAAGCTTTCTCTCTCCACCACACATTATTCAAGGGTCAAAAATGATGATGGGTGAAGACCTTGTGCTGGAAAAATGCTCTGGGGGTGCAAAATTACCGTTTTGCCCTCGGGGTGACAAAATTACATTTTTGCCCCAAAAACTGAAAAATTGCCCATAGACATATTTTTCATCCCTTATACTTATACCATTCTCCAATTTGTCAAATGTGATCTAAATTCTCTCAAAATCTCAAAATTTATTCGCGGATGGAAAAATTATGACTTTGCCCCTACACTTCAGAAATCACCGAAATTAAATTTTTTCATTGCCAAAACCTCAAATTAAACTCCAATAAGTTTAATATAATCAATCTTAATCAAACGGGATTAAAAATTTCCATATTCGTCCTCAGGTGGCAAATTACCATTTTGCCCCTAGAATACTTAAAGTCCAGATTAACTCCATATCGGACCTCAAACTCTGAATCCTCATTTTAAATCAACCTATGGGTTTTAATTTTCTCAAATTCATCCTCGATTCTCTGTTTAAACTAGTTCAAGACTTATTTAACTGAACCGTACCATTAGGGGCAATACAGTCATTTAACTTATTTTTCGGGGCAATTCAATATACAAACATGCTATCCAAAGCATGTGAATGATCTATCATAAATAATTTAGGGTCAGGTGTTACAGCACTACCCCCCTTAAAATAAAAATTTTGACCTCAAAATTTCATTTATCAATCTCAAAGAACTAATGGGGGTATTATCTTTTCATCATATCTTAAGTTTAAATCTTGAACCGCCAAGAATCATTTTTCACTTGAACTGATCATAATATCAATCCCTACACATGTGTATACGCCTCATAATCCTATTGGTGCTTCAAAATTTTATCTTGACTTGATCATTACATCATATGCAATACCACAATTTCTCAGAGTCATCCTTTTGTCCTTAATCATCTTTCATGCCTCTATATTACCTTGTATCTTTCTTGCATTATGATATTGATTTGTCACTTAAGACTCAAACTCATTTGAATCATGTATACCTCAAGCATTTTCGAATTCCAATTTTCATAATGTATTAGGAAAATTTCATTATCTAACTTCATTTTCAAGGTTAACTTCTATCATCCTTTGTTTTACTCTTTCATATAAATATAACATCATTCTTCCTTAACCAATTTACAAATTGTACTTGAAATTGTAAAACTTGAAACTAGATTCTCCTCAAGTATTTTTCAATATTAATATGAATATCACTTTCAGCTTATAGCTTCTTTTTTATAATCACATAACTTAGTGATTGCTTTAACGAAATCCAAAGCAAAACTTCTCTTAAGTATTTCATTGGGAATATCTATCTTAGACTTATGTCTCACAACAGATGATTACTTAACTCGTGACTTAGCCATTTGACTCCTCAGCAAGTTTCAAAATCACACATCTTATACTCATATCGTATAATGTATAATTCTTCCTCAAGGGTATTTAAATATTCTTGAAACACCTAATCACTTATTTGCTCTTTCATACTCCAAGTATATCATTTCCATAAAGGTATACCCACTACTCATATTTCAATTTATTTCCAAGAGTTTCTAGCATGTCACCTAGTTTACTTGTGTTGTTACTAATCCTTTCCTTTCAACAAAGTCAAGACAAGATCAGTATATTCTCATAACAATATTCTATATCAACTCATTTGCTATATCATTATTGAAATCTTTATTTACATTTTTCCTCACTTGGCATTGACATCTCTTATCAGTATCTCATACATTCATCTAACCTTTCGCTCGCTTCCTCATTAGTCTTTAACAAGACTTAATCTCTTATCTTCCTTATTTCTTAATATTTGACTTCAGTCATCATATTATTCATCTTAACACTCCCCATGTTAATTTATTTTTATGTAACCATCTCAAAAACTCTCTAACTTTTCTTTCTCTTACATGCCAATATATAAGGCAATAAAGAAACTTTACAATTTCACTTATCATCTTTATCTTAATACCTCCCCAATGCACTTAAGATTCCAAACAACAAAGCTTACCATGAAAACCAATGACCATTCCTCAACTCGTAAGTTTCATCTTCATGCCACTCTCAATTTGCTCATGCTTGCTAGCCATTAAGGGTTCTTAACGCGATAGCGTTTGATAGTCAGTACCGTGGCATTGCAACTGTTTGATTTCACTTTATCCTAGCAACTCTTCTACCTTTAAAGCTACTACCTCAATTATTCATAATCATGTGGCTTCCCTCTGAGTCTATACCACAATTAGCAATACTGTCACGACCCGGTACTCCCCTCGAGCCCGTGACAACCACCGCGGTGTCCTGGTAGACACTTATTGCCCGAAATGTCAACCCGAAACCCCGCAAGGCTTTACTATCAGTTTCTCTGTTCCCTTGTGAGCAACCATTGTCAAATATCGTGTTCTAAAAGATTTTAAGCTGTTTCCAACTTTAAGCAAATAAAATATTAATTTTTCGTCTCACAGGGGTATTTTGGTAATTTTTCTCAAAAATTTTGAAACTGGCTAAAACGTAATATACAAGTACAAAACACACAATTCATATTCAAAATGAGTTTAAAAGTCTAAAATCTTCATTTAAAACGAAATTATGGTTATTTGAATATAATAAGAAAATAAAAGAAATATTAAGTAAAATATTCTATTTTCTTATAAAACAATATTTATAGAGTTATACGTGAATAATTTTTATAGCGTAAAAGCTAAATAAATTTATACATACTTAAATACAGTAAGCCAAAATATTTAATTTAATTTACAATAATAAAAGTGCCCCCGAATAAACAAAAGTAAAGAGGACTGTGAACCTACGGTTTGGAAAATGCAGATCCCACTGTAGTCCTCGATGAGATCAGCTATCTACAGTCTATACTGAACCTGAAATGGGTGGAAATGAGGGTGGTGAGATTATAAAATCCCAATGAGTAAACAAACATCATCATAAACATCTAGAGTTGAGTACATGGAGACAATAAAGTAAATCATCATAAACTGGGTTATACAATTAGAACACATCTCGTTCAAAATACGTAAAAAGGCTTATGAATCTCATAAAAATCTAGGCTTGTGCCATAAATCCATTCTCGGGGACACCTTGGCCGAGGCATCCTACCGAGACCGCCAAGGCTATTAAAATTCACATTTCACATAAATCATGTTTTTGTTTTGAAAACATAGCCGTTCCTTGGCGTTGGCTGAGTTCCCCCTCACGTGGTGGTTTAGCGTTAAGTGAACCCTAAACTTTACCCCAGGAGATACCCTACGCGCCTCTCCGTTCGAGGTAAGAATATAATGGGGTTTACCGTGCCCCTCTAAAAGGCTGGTCCACAGAAACCTCCTACTGCAGTGATTAATTAATATATAATCCAGCATATAATAAAACTCAATAACATGATATGACAATTTTGTAATTCGTAGTTTTTCAAGGTAACCAAACAATTCGCATTTCAATACAATTGCCAACTAGCCAATCATGCTCGATTTATCATAAGCCAGTTAATTTAAACAATCAAATTGCCACAATTAACAGTCTCCATGTACTCTATTTTTCAAAATCACTATTAATTTCAAAACAATTTATAATTTAATTTCATTGAAACTCATTTATTCATAAAACATGAAAATTTATCTTTTTAAATTCCTTTTTCCATAGAATTCATAAAAGCATCTAAAAACCACCCTAGATAATTAAAATGACAGTAAGTTTACTCACAATGTCTAGAATGCAGACTTTCGAAGCTGTAAAGCCTGACCTTATAAAATACTATTCATGACTTACATGTGATGATAGCATGATTGCATGCTAGAAGAGTCCCGAAAAATTTACAAAAGTCGGTATTGTACTTAGAGGTACAACAAAGTTTATTTAATCCTCGAACTAGATCAAATAGGAATTTTAAGGTGAGATTAAGAGTTTCATAGTTCATGGATGACTTAAAATGGTAATTTGGAGTTTGAGGATCAATTTGGTGTCAAATCGGAATTTTCACTAACTAGGGGTAAAATGGTCATTTGCCACTTGGGGACAAAATGGAAATTTTAGAAAAGAATTTTTTGGCCCCATTTGACTTATTGGAGTATAATTTGACTTATTGAAGTATGATTTGAGGTTTAGAAGTGAAAAATTTTAATTTCGGTATAATTTGGAGTATAGGGGTAAAATGGTAATTTTGTCACCTCAGGGGCAAACTTGTAATTTTCCACCACCAGGATATTTTTTCCAGCACATGGTCTTCCTTTGTCTTCATCTTTGACCCTTGACTAAACATGTGGTGGAGATAAAATGTTTAAATTTTTAAAATTTTAAAAACGGGCCAATGACATGATGCCATGTGTCATGCCTTTATTAATTTATTATTTTCCTCTTTAAAAGGCACAAAATCAGCCCATCTTCCACCCCATGGCCTGCCAAACCAGCAAGAAGAGAGAGAAAACAAAAACAAAACCCTAGAGAGAGAAAATCAAAGAAAAAGTGTGAATTTTCAAGGAAATTAAGTGAAAAAGGTGAGATTTTTTCTATTAAGCTTGAGTTTTCTTATTCCCAAGCATTTCTCTTTATTTTCCATGATTAAATTACATGTTTTCATGATGAATTCAATTCTGAAAAAATGGGTTAGGAGAGAGAAAGTTGTTGGATTTATTTGATTTTAATTTATGTTAGTGTTTTTAGTTAGTTTAGCATATTTAGAAATAAAACAACAAGAAAAGAATTTATTTTCTCCCCCAACCATTAATGGCTGAATTTACCATGTAGTGAGTGAGGATGAGTTTGATTTTATTCTAGGAGAATTGGTTAAGGAATAATGAATTATGAGCCTAGAAAAATAATGAGAATTTTTGGAGCAAAAATACGAATTTTTATCCATTAGTGGTATTTTCGTAATTTGCTATTGGGACTGATAATTTGCACCACACTGAGGAACATTAAGTAAATTTGGGTGCAATTGAGGTATAGAAATTGAAAAGAATTAAATTGGAGTTTAAACGGACCCGTTAGGAATTTAATCGGGTGATAAGATGAATTAGGCCAATACCGGGTTTAGATAGTTACCAGTGCATTTTTGCATTCCATATCATGCATTGGTAGTCTAAATTAGTTTAATTTTGATTTAGTACCAACTTGGTGAAACTCTCGATTTTGTACTGTGTCAAGGTGGTGAGTCCTCCGATAAAGGCAAGGAAATTGCATCCGAGGACCAGTAGACAGAGTGCTTCGAAAGTCTGCATTCTAGACATTGTGAGTAAACTTACTGTCATTTTAATTATCTAGGGTGGTTTTTAGATGCTTTCATGAATTCTATGGAAAAAGGAATTTAAAAAGATAAATTTTCATGTTTTATGAATAAATGAGTTTCAATGAAATTAAATTATAAATTGTTTTGAAATTAATAGTGATTTTGAAAAATAGAGTACACGGAGACTGTTAATTGTGACAATTTGATTGTTTAAATTAACTGGCTTATAATAAATCGAGCATGATTGGCTAGTTGGCAATTGTATTGAAATGCGAATTGTTTGGTTACCTTGAAAAACTACGAATTACAAAATTGCCATATCATGTTATTGAGTTTTATTATATGTTTGATTATATATTAATAAATCACTACAGTAGGGGGTTTCTGTGGACCAGCCTTTTAGAGGGGCACGATAAACCCCATTATATTCTTACCTCGAACGGAGAGGCGCGTAGGGTATCTCCTGGGGTAAAGTTTAGGGTTCACTTCACGCTAAACCACCACGTGAGGGGGAACTCAGCCAACGCCAAAGAACGGCTATGTTTTCAAAACAAAAACATGATTTATGTGAAATGTGAATTTTAATAGCCTTGGCGGTCTCGGTAAGATGCCTCGGCCAAGGTGTCCCCGAGAATGGATTTATGGCACAAGCCTAGATTTTTATGAGATTCATAAGCCTTTTTACGTATTTTGAACGAGATGTGTTCTAATTGTATAACCCAGTTTATGACGATTTACTTTTTTGTCTCCATGTACTCAACTCTAGATGTTTATGATGATGTCTGTTTACTCATTGGGATTTTATAATCTCACCACCCTCATTTCCACCCATTTCAGGTTCAGTATAGACTGTAGATAGCTGATCTCATCGAGGACTACAGTGGGATCTGCATTTTCCAAACCGTAGGTTCACAGTCCTCTTTACTTTTGTTTATTCGGGGGCACTCTTGTTATTGTAAATTAAATTAAATATTTTGGCTTACTGTATTTAAGTATGTATAAATTTATTTAGCTTTTACGCTATAAAAATTATTCACGTATAACTCTATAAATATTGTTTTATAAGAAAATAGAATATTTTACTTAATATTTCTTTTATTTTCTTATTATATTCAAATAACCATATTTTCGTTTTAAATGAAGATTTTAGACTTTTAAACTCATTTTGAATAAGAATTGTGTGTTTTGTACTTGTATATTACGTTTTAGCCAGTTTCGAAATTTTTTAGAAAAATGACCAAATTACCCCTATGAGATGAAAAATTAATATTTTATTTGTTTAAAGTTGGAAATAGCTTAAAATCTTTTAGAACACGATATTTGACAATGGTTGCTCACAAGGGAACAGAGAAACTGATAGTAAAGCCTTGCGGGGTTTCGGGTTGACATTTCGGGCAATAAGTGTCTACCTAGACACCGCGGCTGTTGTCACGGGCTCGAGGGGAATACCGGGTCGTGACAGAAGCACTCTGTCTACTGGTCCTCGGATGCAATTTCCTTGCTTTTATCGGAGGACTCACCACCTTGACACAGTACAAAATCGAGAGTTTCACCAAGTTGGTACTAAATCAAAATTAAACTAATTTAGACTACCAATGCATGATATGGAATGCAAAAATGCACTGGTAACTATCTAAACCCGGTATTGACCTAATTCGTCTTATCACCCTATTAAATTCCTAACAGGTCCGTTTAAACTCCAATTAAATTCTTTTCAGTTTCTATACCTCAATTGCACCCAAATTAACTTAATGTCCCTCAGTGTGGTGCAAATTATCAGTCCCAACAGCAAATTACGAAAATACCCCTAATGGGTAAAAATTCGTATTTTTGCTCCGAAAATTTCCATTATTTTTCTAGGCTCATAATTCATTATTCCTTAACCAATTCTCCTAGAATAAAATCAAACTCATCCTCACTCACTACATGGTAAATTCAGCCATTAATGGTTGGGGGAGAAAATAAATTCTTTTCTTGTTGTTTTGTTTCTAAATATGCTAAACTAACTAAAAACACTAACATAAATTAAAATCAAATAAATCCAACAACTTTCTCTCTCCTAACCCATTTTTCCAGAATTGAATTCATCATGAAAACATGTAATTTATTCATGGAAAATAAAGAGAAATGCTTGGGAATAAGAAAACTCAAGCTTAATAGAAAAAATCTCACCTTTTTCACTTAATTTCCTTGAAAATTCACACTTTTTCTTTGATTTTCTCTCTCTAGGGTTTTGTTTTTGTTTTCTCTCTCTTCTTGCTGGTTTGGCCGGCCATGGGGTGGAAGATGGTCTGATTTTGTGCCTTTTAAAAAGGAAAATAATAAATTAATAAAGGCATGACACATGGCATCATGTCATTGGCCCGTTTTTAAAATTTTAAAAATTTAAACATTTTATCTCCACCACATGTTTAGTCAAGGGTCAAAGATGAAGACAAAGGAAGACCATGTGCTGGAAAAAATATCCTGGTGGTGGAAAATTACAATTTTGCCCCTGAGGTGGCAAAATTACCATTTTACCCCTATACTCCAAATTATACCGAAATTAAATTTTTCACTTCTAAACATCAAATCATATTTCAATAAGTCAAATTATACTCCAATAAGTCAAATGGGGCCAAAAAATTCTTTTCTAAAATTCCCATTTTGTTCCCAAGTGGCAAATGACCATTTTGCCCCTAGTTAGTGAAAATTCCGATTTGACTCCAAATTGATCCTCAAACTCCAAATTACCATTTTAAGTCATCCATGAACTGGGAAACTCTTAATCTCACCTTAAATTTCCTATTTGATCTAGTTCGAGGATTAAATAAACTTTGTTGTACCTCTAGGTACAATACCGACTTTTGTAAATTTTTCGGGACTATCCTAGCATGCAATCATGCTATGATCACATGTAAGTCATGAATAGTATTTTATAAGGTTGGGCTTTACAAATACTAACTTCCTATCACAAGTACGCGATCAGAACATTGATTTAATGTCTTTATTTTGCCACTAACATTCATATATCTTTACCATAACATTTAGTACGAGTTTGCTTAAGCAAAGATCTCCAAATTTATTCATAGCTACATGTATCTCAGATTGCACACCACTTATCATCAGTCAATAAATCCCACTTTAGAATACTATTTCCATATTGTATAGTAACTTCATCATATAGTATCACGGCACTCTGTTCCTCCATTCTACTATCATGTATACTCCACAAAATTTAATTAGAAGATTCACGTACCTTAACTAATGCTAATTCCATTTAATCATATCTTAAATACTCCAAACTTGTAAATTACAACTCCAAGTGTATGTCCATATATTATTAATCCTTATATATTTCATGAAAACTACAACTTACAAACTAGCTTTCTATCATATGCACACTATTAGAACATTAACTTCAACATGTTTAATTCTCCTTTGGTGATATGTTAAGATCATTCCTGGATACATTTTCATATTAACATTGATATGCCTTTACCATAGCATTTAGTGCAAATTTGATAAAGAAATTGTCTCCAAATAACCCTTAAATACATAATTATCAAATTGTATACCACTAAACATCAAGATCTTGACTTTATTAATCAATAATCAATCACATTTATTAAGTGAATAATTTACTTAGTTATTACACCTTGCCTTTGCAATCATAAGATCAAAGTTGTCCCAAACTTAGGATGCAGAAGTTCTCTCTCTTAGAGTATATCCAAGCATCAACATTTTCTAAATTCCTTGCTCTGGGGAGATCACCTTTAAGACTGATCATTCTATCATAGACCACACTTTGAATCGAATAAACTTTTAAATTGATCTTTCAAGTAATTCGTATATCAATCTCAATTATAGAACTTCATATGGCACTTAGACTAGATTCGATAATTCCAAGTCATTTAACCTCAGGCTGCCAATTCCACATCTAGTCCTTTAATCCGTTGGCTCCTCCTTACTATGCATAACAAAGTTCAAGCTCATCCTTAGAGCATATTTGTTTACTAACTTCTTACTTCATGACCACACATCAATTATAGTAATCATTAGTACTCACTCTCGAGTTAATTCAAGTGCTTATATCCATGAACTATAATAGATCCAATCAATTGTTAAAATCTCACAATCGCTTAATTGAAATCAACACCACTTTTATATGGGCATAACATGCTCAATTAACATAGTGTTCTCATCTTCATGCACATATGTATGAATTTACTCTTACCTCAATGCTTAATTTGTACACTCCACCAAATGAATAAATTATCACGGCCTATTTATCCAATTCCAAATTTCTCCATCCATAATCGAAGGGATATATAATTTCATTAATCTTTCATTAGGAGCATTCGTTTTAAGATCTCTCCAATACTAGCTCGTGGCACGGGTGACATTTTAAACCCGAACAACGGCCTTACTTATGACCTTTGCATGACATTAACAAGGTAGTGAATTACTGGGAACAGGAGTTTCTATAGCTCCTATAAGATCTATAAGAAAAAACAAAACAAGTCTAAACAACTCCAAATTCTATATGCAGATGCACTATTCTATTCTACCTAACCTGACTTAACTTAACTTAACTTGGGCCACGCAATGTCAGTGTGGATTTCTTAAAACAACTTTAAAACTAAAAACTTTAAAATCCAAAGCTTTAAAATCAAAATCTCTGATCTTTAAACCATGCTCTGATATTAATAGTCTCCTTTTACTCGCCTTTAGATATTTTAAATGATATCTGTTTACTCACTAGGATTTTATAATCTCACCACCTTCCTTTCCACCCATTTCAGGCTCAGAATAGATTGTAGATACCTGATATTGACGAGGACTACAGTTGGACTTGCCATATCCAAAAACTGTAGGTTCATTTCTTTAGATACTTTTAGTCATTCGTGGGCCCACGTGTCACTATAAATTAAATTTTATACTTTGGTTATCTGTATTATAACATGTATGAATTTATTTTGCTTTTACGCTGTAAAAATTATTTACACAGTATTCTAAAAATATTATTTTATTAGAAAATTAAATATTTTATTATATATTTTTATTTTATTCTAATAGTCATAATTTCATTTTAAATGAATGTTTTAGACATCCAAAATTATTTTTGATTATGAAATATGTGTTTTCCACTTATATACTACATTTTTAACTAATTTTGAGATTTTTGGAAAAAATGACCAAAATACCCCTATGAGGCAAAAATTTTTATTTTATTTGTTTGAAGTTGGAAACAGTTTAAATTCTTTTAGAACGTGGTAATTGGCAACAGTTACTTATAGGGGAAATGATAAGCTAATATTAAAGCCTTGCAGGGTTTCGATTAACATTCCGGGTAAAGAGTGTCAATCGGGGCATCGTGGCGGTTGTCACGGACTCGAAGGGAGTTCCGGATCGTGACATCAACTCTATTTTTTATCAAAGGAATATGTTTCAAATTGAGCTTGAGCATTCAAAAACAGATTTTGAACTCTTGAAATTAGAACTAAAGAGTAAAAAATGAAGCCTTGCAAAAGGCATTGGATAAAAATGTTACTTTCAAAGCTTCAATAGATAAAAACTCAAAGCTGAATTTGATTAGAAATGAAAAACCAAAGAGAAGTGCTATTTTGAGAAAGAAAAATTATGCATCTTTATGTCATTGCTATGTATGTGGAAAAAGATGTTACCTCTCTTATGATTGTTATCATAAGGGAAGCAATCTTCCTAAAACTAAATTGGTGTTAGTGCTAAAAGGATTATGTATTACTACTAACCTTCAAGGATCCATCAAGGTATAGATACTTTTAAGGAAAACTAAAATTATGTCTTGTAGGTTGAGCAAGGGAAAAAACATCAATCTTTTAAAGCTCAACCCAAAGAAAGGTAGCCTTGGTACATAGACATTGGCTGCTTAAAACATATGATTGGAAATGAAAAATTATTTGCCAAGCTTGATAGAAAGAAAAGTGGAAGCGTTCCTTTAAGGATGACTCCAAAGGTATTATCCAAGAAATTGGAACCATTGGTAATGTCACGACTCGGAACTCCCCATCGAGCTCGTGACAACTGCCGCAACGTCCCGATAGGCACTCATTATCCCGAATGCCGATTGAAACCCCACAAAGCTTAGCATCAGCTTTCGCATCTCCCCGGTGAGCGACAGTTATTAAATCTCGCATTTCAAGAAATCATAAATCTTTTCAAATCAAAATAATAAAATATTATTTTCTGGCTCACAGGGGCATTTTCGTTATTTTTCTTCAAAGACACCAAAACCCGCCAAAAACATGGTGTAAAAGCTAAATATGTTCATACATACTTTAAATCAAATAACTAAAGTATAAAATTACTTTTACAATGACACGTGGGCCCCCAACTAACCAATAAAATGCGAGTCTATGAACCTACAATTTTGTCAATGCAAGGCTAACTGAAGTCCTTGATGCAATCGGCTATCTACCGACTATCCCGAGCCTGAAATGTAGGAAATTGAGGGTGGTGAGATTATAAAATCCCAGTGAGTAAACAATTACCATCAAAAGCATCTAAAACCGAGTAAATGGAGACAATATAAAAAAAAACGTTATATTTCAATAATGTTCATAATGCAAAATTCGTTTCGATCTATACCAAACAATTTCTTTTCATCAAAATTTCCCTAGTTTATGAGTTTCTTAAACTTGGCCCCTACCAGAATCATTCTCGCGGGTACCTTCGTCAAGGTATCCCATTGAGACCGCCAAGGCTGTTCAATGACCCATACCCATAAACATATTTTCACATCTGACACACAGTCGTTCCTTGGCGTTGGCTGAGTCTCACTCTCACGTGGTGGCCCGAACGTGAGGTGCACTCAAATCATACCTCAGGAGATACTTCACCCAACATCTCCCCTCGGAGGTCAGTATAAAATTGAGTTATCGTGCCCCTCTCATAGGCAGTCCACGGAAACCCCCACCACTACAATGACCATTTAATATACCACCAGACCCATAAAAATTCCAGTAGCATAATATGGTGAATAAAATGTAATCCAGTCTACCGAGACCAATCCAAAACTATTCATATATTTCATGCCAACCCCAAAAATTTAGCCATCATGCTACCATAGTGTCATAAGCCACAATTTCAATAACATATAAAATCATAAATTTCAACACAGTCTCCATATACTCAATTTTCCCAAAACAATATTTGATTTCAAAACCAATATAAATCTCATTTTTATTAAAAAATATTTTAATTAGAAAACATAATATTTTATAATTTAAGCTCACCATTCAGTAAAAGCATCAAACAAGTATAATAACTCTAGATATTTAAGACGATAATTTGTCCACTCACAGTATTAAGAGTAGAAATACTCCCCTTTTCAGTCCGCAGGTACAGTCCTTTACCCATATCCAATGGCTCACCACCTAGACATAATCCATGACACATATTCTAATTAAATTGTGTATAACAATCATAAGCTATTTCAGGCTCGATGTATATGCATGATATGATATGCAACTTATCCGACTACCGCTTAAATGCAGTGCTGACCTAATTCGGCCTATTACCCGATTAAATCGATATACACGTCCGTTTAAACTCCAAATTAATTTTTTTCAGTTTCTATACCTCAATTGCACCCAAATTGACTTAATGTCCCTCGGTGTGGTAAAATTTATCAGTCTCGACAACAAATTACGAAAATACCCCTAGTGGTTAAAAATTCATATTTCTACTCCGAAAATTCCCATTATTTTTCTAGGCTCGTAATTCATCATTATTCATCATAATTCCTCAAATAAACATCAAGATCAGCAGCCAATATTCCCCTAAAAATTTTGGCATAATGGGTTTCAATGGGAGAAAATTATTTCTCTAGCTTATTTTTGCTATATTTCAATATAACCTAACTAAAATCACTTAATTCAATTAAAATCAACCAAAACTCAAGCTCAAAACTCATCCATGGAGGTTTGGCCAGCATGGGTGTCCATACCCACTTTCAAATTTTGCATGGAAATGAGAAACAAATGCATGGGTAGTGAAAATCACAAGGAAAATCAATAAAATTTACCTTTTTAATGCTTGATTTCTTGATTTCTCTTGATTTTCCCCAAATTTTTCTGCTAGGGTTCTTATTCCTTTTCCCCTTTTTCTCTCCTGGTTTGGAAAGCTTGAAGAAGATGAGAATTCTGGAAATTTTGGCCTTTTTAAAGGATAAATAATATAATATTATTTTATTCATTTTTTTTGTTTTATTAATTTCTTAAATTCTAGCCATCCATTTGTTTCCAAATTTTCACCATACACTTGTCCCACATATCCATAGCTTAGATAAAATTCTCAGACTTATCCAAAGTCTTGGTGGAGTAATTTTTGAAATTTATACTTTTACCCCCGTAAAAGTCAAAAATTACATTTTTACCCCAAAAACTGAAAAATTGCCCATAGACATATTTTTCATCCCTTATACTCATACCATTCTCCAATTTGTCAAATGTGATCTAAATTCTCTCAAAATCTCAAATTTTATCCGCGGGTGGAAAAATTACGTTTTTGCCTCTATACTCCATAAATCATAAGAATTAAACTTTTTCACTGCCAAACCCTCAAATTATACTCCAATACTCAAATCATACTCCAATAAGTTAAATGGGGCCAAAAAAAATCTTTTCTAAAAATTTTCTTTTTGTCCTCAGGTGGCAAATGATAATTTTGCCCCTATATAGTGAAAATTTCAATTTGACTCCAAATTGATCCTTGAACTCCGAATTACCATTTTGAGTCATCTCTGAACTGTGAAACTCTTAATTTCACCTTAAAAATCCTATTTGAACTAGTTCGAGGCTTAATCGGCTTAATGGTACCATTAGGGACAATATCGTCTTTTAACGATTTCTCGAAATTCCTAAATATGCAAACATTCGATTGAGTATGTAAATGATGTCGTAATTATTTTATAGAATAGGGTTTGACAGGTAACCCTTCTCAAACTCAAATCAAGCACGTTTTACTTGTTAAAAGTTTAAAGCAAAATTTATTAAGCATCAGTTAACTTTGTGGCAAAAGATATAGAATTTGTTTTTATTCCCATGGATGCCAGGTCATGGACATTAACACTAATAAAGTGATATTTATTTGTAAAAGAATTGAGAACATGTATGTGATATTTGTTGATGAAATTAGGAATAAATCATGTCTCATGACTAATGATGTATGTGATAGTTGGTTATGGCACAGAAGACCTAGATATGCTAGCATGCACACTATCTCAAAACTTTTGAGAAAAGACTTGATTATTGGACTGCCAAGGATTTCTTTTGAAAATGATAAAATTTGTGATGCATGTCAATTTGGAAAACAAGTTAGAACTTCTTTCAAATCAGTTTCAAATCAAAAAAAGTAATTTCAACTTTTTAGACCACTTGAACTATTGCATGTTGACTTGTTTAGACTTATTAGATGAGTTGGGAAATGTGGTAAGAAACAAAACAAGGTTAGTTGCTTAAGGCTACAATTAAGAAGAAGGTATTGATTATGATGGAACCTTTGCTCTTATAGCTAGATTAAAAGCAATTAGACTCTTGCTTACATTTGCATGTTACATGGATTTCAAATTATTCCAAATGGATGTTAAAAGTGCATTTTTAAATGGTTTTATTCAATAAGAAGTTTATGTTGAACAATCCCCAGGTTTTGAAAACTGTGAAAAGATTGATCATGTTTACAAATGGCATAAAGCATTGTATGGATTGAAACAAGCTCTTAGAGCTTTGTATGAAAGACTTTTAAAATTTTTGATTGAAAAAGGATTTTCTAGGGGGAGTGTAGACACTACACTTTGTATTAAGAAAGACAAAAAAGATTTGCTTATTGTTCAAGTTTTTGTGGATGACATTGTATTTGGTGCTACTAATAAAAATTTTTGTGAGTATTTTGCTAAGGAAACGCAAGGTGAATTTGAAATAAGTATGATGGGAAAGTTAAAGTTCTCCCTTGGTCTATAATCAAGCAATGCAAGGATGGAATATTCATCAACCAAGAAAACTATACAAAAGAAATGTTAAAGAAATTTGGGGTGATGAAATTGAAACCAATTGGAACACCAATGAGTATTTTCATAAGGCTTAATAAAGATGAAAAAGGCAAGGATGTGGACCAAAAGATCCATAAAGGTATGGTTGGTTCACTTTTTTACTTAACTGTTAGTAGACCAAATATATTATTGAATGTATGCTTTTGTGCAAGATTCCAATCCTGCCCTAAAGAATCACATTTAACTATTGTGAAGAAAATCTTTAAATACCTCTTGGATACACAAAGCTTACGTCTATGGTATCCAAAAGGGTCATTTTTTTTTTATTTTCTTAGCTACTCCGATGCTGATTTTGTAGGAAGCAAAACTAATCGGAAAGCATAAGTGGTACTTGTCAATTTTTTGGGAACATGCTTATGCCATGGTCTTGTCAGAAACAAAATTCAATTGTTCTTTCAATTACTGAAGCTGAATATATTTCACTAGGTAGTTGTTGTGCACAAAAATTATGGATTAGGCAACAATTGAATGATTTTGGTTTGTCAATGCAAAATGTATCTATCTTTTGTGACAACATTAGTGCCATCAACATCTTCAAAAATCCTATTCAACATTTTGAACTAAGCACATTAAGATTAGAAATTACTTTATTGGAGATCATGTGCTTAAAAGAGATGTTACAATAGAATTTGTGGATACCTTGCATCAATTAGTAGATATCTTCACAAAATCTTTAAATGAAGATTAATTTTGCAAAATTATAAGAGAGTTAGGAATGCTTGATGTTAATGAACTTTGATTGAGTTAAATTGAACATGTTTTTGATGATATCTTGTGTGATATTTGGCTTTATTTTTTGTTTTATTTGGTTGAAAGTATGTTTTAATTAGTTAAAGAAATCTTAGAAGAAAGGTGAAACTTGCATTGATTATTTAAAACCCTTTTTAACTAATTAGAGTAATTTTGTGTTAAAATGATAGGCCTAAGTCAGCAAGGTTTTAATTAGTTAAAATTTCCCTTAACTAGTTAAAGCAATTCTAGTTATTAGAAGCCTCTCAAGTCAGTAACACTTTAATTAGTTAAAGTATACTCTAATGGATTAAAACGCCTTACATGAAAAGAAAACTGTCATGCGAGCTTTTTAATTTTTTTTTTTAAAAGAAGAGAGTACTGGAAAACCACCCACTTAAAACATGGGTTAACCAGTTACCCCCTACAATCATAAACTCTTTAGTTGCTTTGAAAACCAAACCTTTAGAGATTAAAACCCAGAAAAATTTTAGAGAATTTTAGAACCTTTTTCTTCTTTCTCTACTCATACTCCCTAGAAACCCTAGTCTCTCAAAACTTGTAGAATCAATGGCCAAAACCTCACTAACTAGCAAAGTCACTAATAAGGAAAAAGAAAAAAGACCTGTTGAGGAATCTCCACCACCCTCTCTTCAGAAAAAGAGCAAGATGGTGTTGAAGATATCATTAGAAAACAAGGAATCGGATTAAAAGAAAAAAAGGGCAAAATCAAAAGAATCTATAACTAAAGGTCTATCTGTTGAGAAAAGTACTATTCAAACTCCTCACTTTAGAAATAAGGCCCATGAAGCTAGGTTTAAAAAGATAAAAAATGCCACCACATCATGTAGTAAATTTCTTGATTGGCCTAGGTTTGATACAATTCCTACAATTAAAGAAGCCTTAACTAGTTATTTTGAAGAGTTGAAATTAAAAGGATTAAGTATGTTTGGAGAAAAATTTTTCAGTCCCACACTAGTCAAAGAATTCTATTTTATCATTGTAGTAGACAATAATAACTTAGAAAATCCAGAAAATTTTCAGGAACATGGGTTAAATGTATTTTTGAAAGGGGAAAAAGTTTATTGTGACTGCCTCTAACTTAGGAAAGCTACTAAAAACTGAGTTCCAGACAAGGGAATTTAAAATCTTTCAAACTTATGATCATTATACTCTTTAGGAGATAATAATTGGTAGGAAGGAAAAGTTTCCTTCCAAAAGCTATGCAAGCTTTATCAAGAATTCTCAGTTGCCAATTTTTCACTACTTCATAGCCTCTGCTCTTCACAAAAGAAACAGTAGCTATAGCTACGTTAACTGTTAGGACATTTGGCTGATGGAATTCGTATTTAATGATATTCCTTTGAATGTAGGGAGGTATATGATAGAGAGAATTAGAATGAGATTCCTTCAATTTAATGCTTCAATTAATCCTAATTCAAAGTTCACAAAGCTTAAATTGATTCCTTAATTCCTAATGGTTACAAGGTTTTTGATATAATAAAAAAGGGGAGAATTAGTTAAAATTTGTATTTGCTTTTTACTTTACAAATCAAGGTTTAAAATGCAAAGGTTAAGGGGATGTCAAGTCTA
Source organism: Theobroma cacao (assembly GCF_053813885.1). NCBI lineage: Eukaryota > Viridiplantae > Streptophyta > Magnoliopsida > Malvales > Malvaceae > Theobroma > Theobroma cacao. The sequence continues at coordinate 39,655,404 of NC_142647.1, read as the reverse complement.
TTTTAAATGCAAGGTTTCAGGGGGAGTTTTTGCACACATAATCTTTCAAAACTTAGTGCATGAAATTAGGGAGAGTTTTGCAAAGAAACAAAAACAAATTTTGTTCAATTGTTTTGTCATATCAAAAAGGGAGAAATTATTAGATTTAATACTTCATTTGATTCCAAGTTTTGATTTGACAAAAAAGTGATCAAAATTGTCTTTCAGATGTTCAAACAAGTCTACACAATCTTTGAAAAGGTTTAAATGAAAGAACAGAGTACTTTAAATTGAAAACAAGCAAAAAGGCTTTTTTTAATTGATAATTTTCCTTCAATCTATTGATAAATGATCTACATCTGGATCTCAAAGACTATGAACATCTATTGATAGATAACCACCCAAAAAGGACCCTAGCTTGCATCTATCAATAGATGACTCACCAGTAAAGAAAATCAAAACCAAGTATGTAAATTATGTTAGCCAACATACTTTTATTGACCTTATAATGCAATAACAATCAATATACCAAGCACATATTAGCATTTTATGTTAACAACAGTTTTGTAGAAACTAGCACAAGTACAGGAACCAAAAGAAAGCTTTATGGTAAAAGGAGCAAGTAATTTTTACTAAAGTTGGAGCAGTTTTTTGTAGCTTCATTGTATTACAATCTCTATGGTAGATATGAACAAAAAATTAAATAGGGACAACATCCTTATGATTCTACAAGACAACTTACTATTATATTCTTGTGATTTTTTGGAAAATTTAATTTCCACATCTAATGAAATAGGTATCTTTAACAAGTTAAAACAATATTAACTATAACATTTTTCCAACCATTTATAATTTTTGTGGCTATATATCAATTTATATATAGTGTGTTTTCATAGCTCCATCTTAATCTCATCCTGTTGATCAATGTTGCTATAGTGCTTTCTAATATAAATCTAATGTTTATGTGTGTAAACAATTAACTGCTACTTTGCATTGTAAATGCAGGAAATGCTTTTCTTTGCTATTTCTTTTGCATGCTGAAAAGTAAATTATTATGTTGATCAATGATGATGTGATGCAATACAAAAATAAACAAATTATCAATGATAATATAGCTATCTTGAGTAGGTACTGGTTTTAGACAATAAAATTTGATTAATGAGTACAATGCAATCAACTTTTATATATTTGTAGACACCATTTTTTATAAATAATTAATATTTACTTTTATATTTTACAATTTTATTTTTTATTTTACTTTCACTTACTTTTACTTTTATTTTTATTAGTATTTATTTTCTGTTTTGAGCCAAGATCCAAGATTGGAGCCTCCTAAGACTTTTTGACCATTAATGATATAGGCCTCGCTTGGGGTTATTTTGTTTAAGAGCCTTGCAGACCCTAAAGTCCAAAGCCAAAATAGATTTAGCAAAACCAATAAGAATTAAAACAGATTAAACACAATGTTAAAACTAGATTAAATAAAATAAATAAGATTAAAGCAAAAACAAATCAAGAACATTCCAGAATGCCAACTGGCCAAAACTTACAAGAGGCCTAAATGAAGAATGGTGAAAAAACGTACAAGGCCCCTTTTAGGAGCGTCTTGATAGATTAGCAAAGGTCACTTGGATCTTTCACAAGTCGTGAAATGCATCCAATGGTTGGCAGAGGGTGCCAAGCATGGCACCTTCTACCCATATAAAATGAAAAGCACACAAAGAAAAAGGGGAGGCTATTGAAAAAAAAAAAAACCTGGTAGAAAAAACCTTAGAAATAGAGAACTTTAAGGAATAAAAAAACCTTAAAGAATTTTTTTTCCTTTTCTCTAACGGCCGATCACCACAGAAAAAATGATAGCAAAAACTTAGAAACCCTAGGTCTTATAGTCTAGCAGCCTTAAAAAACCACAAAAGTAAAAAAAAAAATATAGAAAAATAAAAAAAAGTGAGGGAGCACTAATAGCTGTAGCTTTCATTTTAGGTTTTGGTTTTGGGGAGTAGTTAACTGAGTGATTTTTCTAGATAGGTTCAGATTTGGTCTAAGGGTTTTGGGGTTAGATGAAACTTGGATTTAACTCGAACTAAGAAGAGAATAAGCTTTTTGGGATCTCCAATGGCGAAAAAAATTGAAAAGCGATAGAGGTATTTGTTTTGGAGAGAAAAAGGGTTACGTTTATGGTTAGGGTTAGAAAAGAAGTGAAAATTTGAGGAAAAATAACCCTTTTATAGTTAGGGTTTTGATTAAAAGAAAAAAGGATGAAACAATGTCATTTTGGGGAAATTACCTAGGCCTTTCATCAGTGTTTGAAATGATGCCGTCTAGAGCTGAAAGTGCAAGATTAAGGTAAATCCTTGGCAAGACAAGCTTGGATAGTGAGTTGGGCAAGGAAGAAAATGTGTCAACCCATTTCTGTAACCCATATCTCTTGGGATATTTTTGAGCCCAAGCAAGGTATGGTTTCTTCCCTTCTTTGTGGATTGCCAATCGAGCTTTACCTGTAGAGATTATTGGGTTGTTGCTTTGGGTTTTAGTTGTTAAAATTATTAAGGTTTTTGTTTGCATGTTATTTGGGTTAATATATTTTTAGAAAAAATATAGAAATAAAGGTATATGTTTAAAATAATATGATAAGATAAAATCCAAAAAAATACTTATTTTTATGTCATAGATGCTGTGGAGATATAAACGGTAAATTATGAAAAAAGTAGTCAAAAAAATTAAAATATAAATATAATATAATAAGATGAAAATATTTAATTACATAAGATACACATAGGTAGATGTAAACATAAAATAATAATAATAAGATATTCACTTATATAAATTATACTTGGGTAGATATAAAAAAATAAAAAAATATTTAGTTCTATAAAATATATATATAGGTAAAAAAGAAATAACAATAAAAATAATAAAAAGAATATTTACCTATATGAAATATACATTGGTAGATGTAAAGATATATGTATATAAAATAAAAATAAAATAGTTAGTTACATAAAGTATAGGCAGGTATACATTAAAAAAAGAGAGAGAAAAAAGAGAGAGAAGGAAGATAGGATAAAATAAAAAAATTAATCATGAACATAAAAATGGAATAGTTATACTTTAAAAAATAGTAATATAAGAAAAATATTATTTAAATTAATATTCGACAATGGAATTTCACCCCGAGGATGTAAAGAGTCGCATTTTTTAAACGACTTTCTTAGGTAAGGAATTTGATTAAGATTTTCACTGAAGCATCAGGATAAATGCTATTTTATATTCTAATACTTCCTTAATTCAAACAATTATCTTAAGAAAAATAATAATTTAAAGGAATTAATTCAAGTAATTATTCTAAATAAGAAATTTTTGAAGTTAATTTATTTAATTAAAAGCTAACTTAATGGTCAAGGTCAATTGTTTTGAACCAATATCCAAGGATGAAATCTCTCTTGAAATGTGAAAAGTTGCATTTCCAAGTTGAATTTCCTATATGAGAAATTTAATTAGCATTTTCACCAAAGCAGTGGGAATGTCTTAATTTTATATTTCGAAACTCCATTGGTTCAAATAAATATTTTAAAATTTAATAAAAATAAAAAGAGGTATTCAATTAAAGCAAAATATCAATTATATAATCACAAAGTTTAAAATTAAATATTACATTTATAAATTTATTCATTTTGCATCATTCATTATTTTACTTCGCACATGACATGATTATTTTGCTAATGGGTATGAAAACCTTGATGATGGGATTTTCTCGAGAAGCTTGTAGAGACGAGTTCTCTCGAGAATCTCCTTAGATGAGAAAAAACTTTTAGACTTCACCAAAGTATTGGGATGACCTATAAATGATTTTTTTTATACAAAGTTGTTGTTTCCCATTATTTAAAATTGAAAAATAATATTATCATTTCATAGTCGCATCATGTGCCTTAATAAGATATTTGGTTTGTGGATAGTGGGAATTTTTTGGACAAGTTTGTAGAAACGAGCTTTCTCAAAAAGTTCTCTAAGTGAGGAGAAATTCTTAGATTTCATCAAAGAGTTGGGACAGTTTTGGGACATTTCTTTGAGATAAAGATTTCATTCTCGTACCAATAAAAATAATAATAATAAATTAAATAAATAAATAATAAATTAATTAAAAAAAGAAAGGTAAAAAAAATAAGATATATATAATCAAGAATAAAATAACAAATAATGATTAAGAAAATATAAGAATAAAGTTAAAAATTAAGGTTAAAATATGATAAGGTATGCTATAGTCAGTGAAATGGGTGTCACGGGTGTTAATCCTTTCCTGTGTATAATCGTACTCTCAAACTTAATTCTGAAATTCATAGACCAAGTTTTTATTATTTACAAAAACTTAAAATCAATTTAAGAATTTGTCGAATAAAACGAATTTAAAAACTGACCAATCACATCTTATAAAAAAAATTAATGATAAATCTTCAAATTTTTTACGTCAAATCTTTCAAAAAAATTTTATATTTTTACTAAAAGATTTGTTATAAATTAAATAACCATGTGGCAATGCATGAGCCACCCATCTAATACTATATAAAACCAAATTGTAACTATTTTCTTCGTAATGGAAATATCAAAATTTCTAGAATTCTTATTCTCGTTCTTGATTGTTCTTTGAAACCCATTCCAATCTCAGATTTCAACAGGAGGCAACGGAGCCACAGTGGAGATTCAAATAGAAGTGCGGTGAAAAGGGGAGGATGCACTACGGCGGGGGTTGGGCCTGATGATCTCCCAATGCAGGCCTGGTTTGAAACGTTGTGTTTCGAATTACTGCCCCATATTGTTACTGTCGGAGAACGTTGACTAGGGACTGTGGCCTTTTATATTTCTTGATTGATGGCTTGAGGCGAAGATTTCCCTCAGTTAATGGACCAAAAAATCTTTAGCAGTCCAAAGCAGGCCGGGCTTAGGCTAAAGGTCAAAGTTTACAGATTAAAAAGGTGCCTAAAGCAGTTGAACAGGGGCACATCCTACTTGCATGATGTGGTGCTAGGTGCATGGTTGGTATGGATATATTGTCCCGCCAAGGGTCATTCGGCTCCACTTATAGATTTATTTGTCATGGTGCGGTGATGTTTGGGTCGTATCCTGGGTGCTGCTCTCTGTGTCCATGGTAGCATGTATTAAATTGGTGCGGATTCAGGTTTTTGTTATTTTATCTGATTTCACTTTGTGCCTGCCATTAGTTGATCTGGTGTCTTTTATGAGAAAGGTGTGTGGTCATGGCTTATGTTGTCCTTGTAGAGTCAATAAATGCAGGGGTTATTTTGTATTGGTGTTTTGGGACATCTATGCTCTGCATAGGATCTGTTTAGGCGTCATGACGCTGTTGTGATGACAGATCCAGCTCCGGATCATGGCCGGCAGGCTCTTTCCCTTAGCTTGTTGAGGTCTTTATATCTTTTGCGGGTACGTAATGAATATATCAGCTTTGATTGAGGAAAAAAAATCCTCTAAAATCTTTTAAAAATCTAACCCGTTGTTTTTGTTATTATGCTCTCGATTATTCAGTAGGACGGTATATGTCTCTTCCATATTTAGACTAAACATTTCATACCAAAAAGCATGATTAAAAGGTGAAATCTTACCCTCCTCTGGCTCGCCAACCTAATTTGTTTGTCTTCAACTTAGATAAAACTAAATTAATCCAAAGCAAAACCTAGGGTTAGATTTGGCAATAATTTATAATTTGTTTGGGGTCCCAAAATATATATTATAATGTTGATTTTAAACCCTAGTCTAAATGAAAAAGAATTCTGTTTAATATATTTGGAAGCAATAATAAAATTTAATTAATGACTTTTAATTTAGAGAGAAATTCGTATTATTATATTTGATAAGTTTGAAATTCTAGTATCCAAAAAATCATGAGATGAAATAATTAAAGTTTTAAATTTAAGCATATTGGATTAATTATAACCCTGTTCAGAATTGGTGACAAGACTACCTGCCCGAGTACTCTATAATAATTATTGTTTCAAAATAAATTTTCTTGTATGCTAATATATATATATATATATATATATGTATATATATAAAGCATTATTTTTTGTTCGTATGCAATACACTCACATGATGTTTTTCATTTAAATATTGTTCATTCAAGTGATGTACTCGATTGCCTTCAGATTAGCTCTAAGAAGCAAGGGATATATATATGATGGACATTTCATTTTTTGTTTAAAACTTTGGGATGTTGAAAACTTTGGGGAAGTTTTGGTTGGGGCACTGCTCTAAGGTGGCAGTACAAATTAATTAGTCGTGACTTTTTTTTTTCTACAATAAATTTTTAAACTGAAATGATTAAAGGCAAAAAAAAAAAAAAAAAAATTCCCTCTCCAAATTTAAGATCATCACAAAATATGACTTTTATGATCTTCATCAATTTCTTTATCATATCTTATCATTCAAATATTAAATGATATGTGCTACAACATTTTTTATTTTAGTTTTCAACTTTCCTTTGAAAATATTACTTTGTTATTTATCTACTTAGGTGATTTCATCATTACAATTCATTCAACATCATTTTTTTATTCAGTTTTTTTTTCTTATTGATTCTCATCTTTGAAATATTTTGTTCATCTAAAAAACCAATATTATGTCTTCAATTCATTTTTCTTTTTGGCACATATCTCCTAGTCCAACAATTTTGTTTCAAATACTAAGCTGAAAACTCCTGACCATTAAATTAGTGAACCCTATATATGCTTACAAATTATGTACACACGAGTAAGTTATTCCGTACATTATTAAAACATTTAAAGTCATAATATTTCCTAACACTATAAAAAATTGAGTTTTAATCACATTTCTTTAGACGATATATTTTTTTCTATAGTAAAATTTTAAAAAGTACAACTATTTAAACCTTTAGTTTTATTTTTTTCACATTTAATAGCAATATAAAAAAAATATAATCTTTACTAGTGTATGCAATTTTTATAATTACATTTTATTCATACTGCATCTAAAAATTTATATAATGAAGTTAGATCTACAAAAATGTTCTAAAATACATAAAAAAATATTATTAAAAATATTTTTAATAGCACATTTTAAAAATGTGCTGTCTTTAAGTCAAATTTGTTATAGTGTAAATAAATATATTTTATTTTTAATTGATATAAACTTACACATGTAATCTTATTTTTATGATTTGAATATATATATTTTATATAATTTTATTTTTAAAATAATAAATATAATATAAACTATTAGCATATTGATATTAATAACTTTAAGTTATCTTTAAAAGTTTAATTTCGTTAATTTCTCTTTCATTTTTACGTAACTTTGGATACGATCACTTTTATTATTATGATTAAGAAAAAGTAAGAAAACAAATCCTTCTGTTATCAATTTGTACAACTACGCTTTTCAAAAAAAAAAATTGTACAACTACATATCATATATAAAAGTTTTTTTTTTCACTCTATAAAACAATAAAATAAGTAATAATTTAAAAGCAAAAAAACATAAACTAGAGAAATAATTGACAATAATTCCATAAAACTAATTGTGGAACCTACTTTTAAACAATTTACTTTGCTTTACCTTAAGTAGATATTAGGTAATTATCAAAGATAATAGCATAAAATGTATCTAGAATAGAAGTAGATTAGAGAACGGTTCATTGTGTCATCTAGAAAAAATTATCATTGCTTATCACCTAAGTTTTATATAAATAAATCTTAACTCCTAAAAATAGTTAAAGAGAAAATTAAATAATATTTACATTCAGATGTTCAAATAAAGTTTTATTTTTATATCTCAATAAAAGTATAATATTTGAAAAACTAATTATAGCTTACATATGTTTTTCTCTTCATCATTCTTTAATAAATAGGCAGTGAGACATTCAACTCAATTAAATTCATTATTGGGTTTCTAAAATGCTAATATTTTCATATATCTGGCATCATTGACTCAAGTAAGTTACTATGACAACAAAGAAATTTCTAAAAAAATAAAAAGAGTTCAAATTCAGAAAGACTCTTCTAAAGGTGTGCAGACACTTCTATCCATATTGTGCGGAGAGGTTGGGTCTCAAATTGTTGACATATCTAACCTGTTAACGTGCTTGGGCTACTTAGATGTTTGGATTGTTGACGTGGTTGGGCTGTGGGGCTGCTGACCACTTGGCCCGTGACATATGTATCTTAAAGTTGAAAATTTATAAAGAAGTTTAACATTATATTAATGTGTAATATGAATGAAGCATTTATGATACTAAATTGTTTTAATTGCTCTCTTTTATTTTTTTTGCAAGCCATTCTATTAAAATGAAATTATGATTTATTGCTCAAACTTATAGTCTTGACAATTAATACGAAAGCCGAGTTTATATATATATATAGATAGATAGATAGATTGTTGATTGTTAACTTATCAATTGATAAACATAAATTTTCATGCTTATCTGTTTCTCTCGCCTTGCTTTCACTTTCACAAATGTAATGACGTTGCTAAACATCTTGTTTCTTCTGCTACCTTTTGTAACAACTACTTTTACGTTTAAAATAAAATATAATGTCGCTTTGGTAAAAAAAAAAAAAGAAACATGTTGATAAAAAAAATTAATGGTTAGATATTGACGAAAGGAGCTTTTGATAAAAAGTAAGAGCTATTGTCCCAAAGTGTGATGTGTAAGGCCATAAATAATAAAGGAATCAAACTTTTAGAGATGTAATTTAGTCTTGGAAGGACATATTAAATGTTCCATCATCAAGTTGTGTAATAGTTATAGAATATCCGTCATATGCCTTTGTTCCTTGTAGTGAACCTCCTTTTCAACATGCTTTTGTTTTTTCTATTTTATTGGATACTGGATGCTCTCTAAAGATCCATTGTATTCCTGTTTTTGTTGACCAAAATCCACAAAGAATCAAAAGAGTGGTTACAGTTAGGTAGGGAGCTTAGCCCAGTCAGAATCTGCTTTTACTCAAACCCTTATTCGGCCACGTCGGTGTTTGGCTACAGTTGTGATGTTCAATTTTCTTTTTAAAGAAGCAGAACCAATTATTTGTGTAACTCAAATAAGATGAAAAAAAAGTGTTTGTTACAGATTCCAATTCCCTCTCTCTCAAAAATAAAATATGTTTATTGGAAAATCCATGTGTCCTTTGTTTTCTTCTTTTTTTTTTTTTTTTTGTTTCGGTAGAAATGCATAAATCCTCGGGAAATAATTACCACCTAATGATACTTTTCCCACCTCTAGTTTCTCATGAAAACTTTATGTATAATCACTTTTACTTATTTTGGGATTTATCATAATAAAAATTTAAAACACATAAAATGATTTCGATTTTTTATCTTGACTTTAGCAGTGGAAACAATACAATTATCACATTAACTGTTGGAAATTAGTGTATTAGGACCTTTCTCATCCTTTTCTGCAACTCTTTAATATCTGTGTAATAGAACGTGTCAAAGGGGAGAGGAGACCTAACATTTCCGTTATATTAGTGAATCCTTAGTCCCACTCATTATAGGATTTAGAATTTCTTACATAAGCCTACACAATACCCACAGAATATTGAAGTTTAGCCCACTTTATTAGCTCATATTATGGACTATAATATTATATCATTATCCAAAACAAATTAACTTAGCCTCACTTTGACAAAATACAAAAAATAAATAATGTAAGTCCACATTTTAATTATTTGCAAAAATCTAACATCTCCCTGTAGAATCCTCATTTAATTTACAAGGGTAAAATGGTAAAGTTACTTGTTGAGTTAGAGCGAGAACCTTATCTTGAGCTCAAAATATAAGGACTAACCCTTAGGAGTGTTAAAACGAGTAATTAGGAGTGTTGGAAGACAAGGGGACAAGAAAAAAAATCAAGAGAAAGGCCTTAAAAGGCATTCTACCATGAAGAATCGACCTCCTGAATAAAAAGGATCGATGCCCATGGGCTTTAAAGGCTAACTTCGGCCTATCCGCTTGTTCATTCTTCTTCTCTTTTTTTCTCTTCTCTCAACTTTAGATCTCCAAAACACTCTTCTCTTCACTCTCACTCACTCCTTGGAACTCTAGAATTGGAAACCAAAGTGAGTTTAGGCTTCCTTGCACTGTTAGCTTCGGTTTAATTGGTTTATAATTTTTTCTCTTTATGGTTACAGCTTGGTCTCTCTCTCTAGGCTAAGGAAATTGGTGGAAAGCTACTGTTAATTGCTTACCAAGGTAAGGACTTGATATTTTGACATTGTTGAGGTTGTGGAATGATAGTTGAAGGTTATTGGCATTGCAATGTGAAATTCGTAGCTTACTTGACTAATTTCGAATTAAGAAGTTACGAATAATCTTAGTGAGCTATTGTTGTTTTACCTTCCTTTGAAGCTCCAAGGAACAATTTGAACCAAGGTGCATTGGTTTACTTGTTAGAGTAGGAAGAAAGCACTTGAGCTAAGTCAATTGCATCAAACTATTTTGCTAACAAATGTGCATGAAGGATGGTTTACATGCTCACTCAAATTGATTTAAATGTTGTGTTCTAAACCAAACTTTGTGATGAAATTATTGCTGGGAACACGTTTTGATACTACGGCATCTATATATGTATATGAATGCTATGCTATATAGTATATGAATGACTATACTATATAGTATTGAAATTTGCAGAGGGAACAAGCCCTTGCATGATTTATTGAAAATGGTTTTTTATGGTATTGACATGAGAGCCACATGGTGGTTGAATTGTATTGTGAAAGAATAAGTTGGCATTGATGTTGGTATATACAAACTTGGACGAGGTTGGTTGATTGTGAAATTTAGCTATCAAGTGAAGAGGTATAAATGGTATGTGAGGCCCATTTAGCAAGGCATGGTGCTAAACATGTGCAGTGGCGAGACACATGCTTGTGAGGCCCATCTAGCAAGGCGTGGTGTTTGACATGTGCAATGGTGAGACATATGCTTGTTGACCGTATCTATTAGGGGCCATGGTGCTAGACATGTGCAGTAGATAAGTCACATGCTTATTGACCCTATATAGCAACGCTATGGTGCTAGACATGTGTTGGGGCACATCGCTCGTCATTCCTATCTAATAGGGGCTATCGTGCTAGACATGTGTCGTAGATAAGTCACATGCTTGTCATTCCTATCTAATAAGGGCTATGGTGCTAGACGTGTGCTGTCACACATGGCTTGTTTTCCCATCTAGCAGGGGTTCTAGTGCTAGACATTTGCAACGAGTAAATCACATACTTGTTATTCTTATCTAGCAAGTGCTATGGTACTAGATGTGTGTTGAGGCACATCGCTTGTTGCCCTAAGTAGTGGGGGTCATGGCACTACTCCTTTGGTTGAGAAACCTTTGGCTTGAACTTAGACTATTAGAAATTCCATTGAAATGGATACTTGGTTGAATCTTGGAATTGGTGCTCAATTGAACTAAGTAATAACAATCTTTAGTTATCAAGAAACAATTATCTCAAGGTAGTTTTATAAAGATTACATAAAATCACAATGTTCTTGATTTGAAAATTTTAAAATTCTTGGCCTTTAGAAAATTTAGTTTCTTAATCATGATTTCAACCAATTACAGAGGTATAGTTCAACTAAATTACCATATTATTGATAATTATATCATTAAATGAGTGTATACACTACAAAAAAATAAAGCATTACTGATGAAATTTTCCTTAAAATTTCATTGGAAATAGTATAAGTTGGTAATGGGAAATCCGTTGGTGACAAAATATTCCATCGGTAATTTACCCATTGAATATTCCGTCAGCAATTAATTGGTAATGGATCCAATCCGTCGGTCGATTTGTAGTCAGTAATGGGATAATTTCGTCAGTATTTTTGTCGAAATTGATGACAAAAATTTTCATCGGTAAATTATTTTTTTTCTCAATTTAAAACTTAGATTAACAATATAAATTTTGACTTTAATATTGGAGAACTGTTTTGCAAAAGTTAAAGCTATGGCTTTCTACAGTGGCTAAAGAGATCATCGCAGCCTCAACTTTACGTCTAGAAAACTCCATTTTTTCAAGATAATTCTAAGGAACGCTAAAGATTATGTAAAACTAGTGAGAGATCTTTTTCCAATTATAAACCATAATTTGAATGTGATTTTAAAGTCTGTTGTATGCCAAGAACATCTTTCATATAGAATACATTAAATTCACATTCAAAATTATAGTTTATAATTGCAAAAAGATTACATAACAATTTTTCATAATCAATAGCAATCCTTTAAATTACCTTGAAAAAATGAGGTTTTTTGGACATAAAGTTAATCAGATTGCTATGATGTTCTCTTTGACCATTGTAGAAAGCCATAGTTTTAACTTTTGCAGACCACTACTTCTCTAATATTAAAGTCAAAACTTAGATTGTTAATCTAAGTTTTAATTTGAGAAAAAAAAATTTTACCTCATACGCACCACAAAATTTTTAGTTAGAAACCAATTCACGTGACGGCTTCTTTGTCTTACAGAACTTTAATATATCAGAGATCAGAAGAATACATCAAATAAATATAATATTATATAATATTATTTATTTAATTAATTACTTAATTACTTATAACACTAAACCCTAATCCCTAAACACCCTAAATAAATTATTTAATTAACTCATTAATACATTAATTTAATCACCCTAAATATTTTTAAAATGATATAATATTACTAATTTAGTTAACTAATTTATATAACTAAACCTTAAATCTAATTATATAATTAAATTATACATTAGCAGATGTTAACACAAATATCAATGGACCACAAAATCTAACTTATAACACATGTATTTGCTTAATTACTTATAACACATTACATTACTTAATTAAATAAATTATTTAATTAACTCATTAATTACATCTTAATTTATTTAAATATTTGAAAAATGATATAATATTACTAATTTAGTTAATTGCTTAATTACCCATACATAATTATTCATAATTAGTTAAATTATGTAACTACTTCCCTAAACCATTAATTAATTTAAATAAATAAAATATTATCTAATATTATTTTGTTAATTAATTTCTTAATTACGTATAATACATTATATGATTCTTTATTAACTAAATTATTTAATTAACTCATTAACACCTTAATTAATTTAAATATATTTTAAATTAAATCTTATTACTAATTTAGTTATATGCTTAATTAACTAAAACATTTTTCCATTTGCTTAAAAACTAAACCCTAATTTATTTTGCATAATTACTAATAATTATTTAAATTATTCTCAGATTTTTCACCAAAAAAGATTATTCAAAACAGCAATAGATTGTTCAAAACAACATTTAAATAATAACAACAATTTCACACAAACAACAACCACAATTTCACATATTGATAAAGAAACCTACAATATTGGGGCAGCAACAATTTCATAATTTCACAACAAGAGCTAAATTACAATGGGGGAAGCAACAACATATATTTGAAGCCTACACAAATCACCCGTCTAGTCACTCCCAATTAATGTATCTTAGTTACCAACTCACCAAGGTTTGATAACTATATGGCTATATTCAAAATTTTTCATACTCCAATAAATAATTTTAAAATATAAGAATAGGCTTCAGATATATTGTTGGGAACATCATGATCAAATTCAACGCAGTAGAATGAAACAAAAAAAATTCTAAATGAAGAACAAAAACATGCCGCACCTACCATCGATCTCCTTGGTAGTTTTAATATAGACAAAACCAGAAGAGAGGAATAATTAGAAAATATAAGATTACCTTGACCAAGTGATGTGACTATCATGATGGTACTTTTTCCTTATCCAACCCGTGAACACCACAAAGGGAGCAAAGAACTTGAGCCAATCAAAGGCTTGGCCTTCAATGATTACACACATGATTGCACTTGAACCTTCACAAGGAGAAAGCTTTCTCAACTATGCCTTTGTGCTAACAAGGTGGACAATAACTTGTCTTCTCCACACAATCACACTCTTCCTAGCCGAATCATAAAGTTGGAAAACTATTTTTCCAAGTTACTCATGAAAGCGTGTGGCTAGGCTTTTCTTATTAGTTTTCTAGTGACTTAAAAAACCTAACTTGTGTGTTTCACTTGTTTTTTGAGGAATAGCTGAAAAGTGATATTTATATCTAGATTGACTAACTTCTTAAATTGCAAATAAAGCCTCAATATTATAACCATTTATAATATTAGCCCAACACGTAATTAAACCTTTTTAATTAAGTCATTGTAAATTAAAATTAAAATTAATTTGCTTTATTTGTTTTCAATTAAGGCTTTAATATTATAACTAATTATAATATTGACCTTATACTTAATTAAAATATTTTAATTAAGTCCTTAGAAGTTGAAAACCTAGTGTATAATTTAAGTCCAACTTAAATCATCACACTTCCAATTTAATTCATAATGTAACTTATTGTGTGTGACTCCTTAGGTTCCTAATATAATAGCAATGGAATTGAATTATAATTTTTATTAAATTAATTAAGTCAATTTCATAGATCAAGATTGACGTCTAACAATGCATCATGGCCATTCAATTATTAGGAGAGTCAAAGGATTCTTTGACAACTTTTTAGTGTATAGTCTATCAGTATAATTCATTCCCTCATCATATATCCTAGAAAAGATAAGAGTATGGTGTAGTGCCTACTCTTATTAATTTCCATATTCATTTTTAAAGTTAGATAATTAGCTTTATAGAGACTTATGAAACTCTTTTCCATAATCTCCAAGTCACTTTGGCAAAGGACTTCAACAAGGTAGTATCAACCAAGAAGTATTAGAATTTCCCCTAACTCACTTAGGTGATGATTCATTTCTTGACCACTTATTTTTCCTTCACATGCTTCATGCTACAACCAACCATATCCTATTTTGGCATCCTTGGTAATACCCATAGGGATATGATCAAATATGTAGCACACCATATAAAAGACAACTTGGTGTCTTAAGTCTAATGGGTATTTACACAACTAACACATGAGAAATATTTGCATAAACACTAGAGTGAGATACCAAATGCATTTCTTATGTTGGGTCATGTCCAGTGAACTTACTCATGGAACAAGCACCTACATTCTAACTCCAAGTATCTCTATACTTTAACCTATGAGATCGGTTGCTTACTTTCCTAGTAAGGAACATAAAATACACTAGTCTCTGAGCATCATTAATGTTTAGTCTCAATGATACATCGACCAAGAACATTTATAGATTATCCTTTGATGTATAAGGATCTCATAATTGTAACCTATTATAATTCCCTTACAAGGTATATTAATCTCATGGATTTCATCAAATAGACTTATAACCTTTATAATTGATGCCTTATTGATGAATAAAAACCTCTAATCATTCAATATGAATTATATGATTGCATGTTTGGAACTAAGTCTTGACCAATCTTAATTGGCTGTAGGGCTCACTCCAACATTTTCTCACTAGCACAAAACTAATTGTTACCTTATCGTATATGGATCCAATCCACTTAGCAATCATGTCTTCTATGAGACTCATTTGTGCTGTTCAATGTGGTTAATTGCTTTTTGTTATTTGTTTATGTGATATCCAAACATCTTATCATATTATTATATTTAGATCCAATGGACTTAGGTTCTTTTAGTGTGGCTCCATTATTACATTAACAATGTTTAGAACCCTTTATTAGTTCAATGAACTAATGATCTAAATATCTTCCTGTCGGAGCCTTTTACAATAGGATGTATATGACTTTATTTATATACATATATAGTCCTTTTTGCTCTTTGAAACCATTCAAACTGGACTATGCTATATACATTATATGCTTATGTCACTTCATGTTATGCCATCCGCTTCTTAAAATTTTGTAGTTTCTTTATATACACATTGCATCCTATGCTATTGTATCATCAAAGAATCAAATTCGCTCCCACTAACCTCCTCATATGTTTAAGATAAATACACTTGTATATTTAAATAAATCGAACCCTTTTAGATTCCCTTTTAAAGTGTACAACTCCAATGATAACTTATATTTAGTATATTTGTCAAACCCTGTTCTATAAAATAATTACGACGTCATTTATATGCTCAATAGAATGTTTGCATATTTAAGAAGTTCGAGGAATCGTTAAAAGACGATATTGCTCCTAATGGTATCATTAAGTCGATTAAGCCTCGAACTAGTTCAAATAGGAATTTTAAGGTGAAATTAAGAGTTTCACAGTCCATGAATGATTTAAAATAGTGATTTGGAGTTTGAGGATCAATTTGGAGTTAAACCGGAATTTTCACTATATAGGGGCAAAATGGTCATTTGCCACCTGGGGATAAAATGAAAATTTTAGAAAAGATTTTTTTTAGCCCCATTTGACTTATTGGAGTATGATTTGAGGTTTAGAAGTGAAAAAAATTTTAATTTTCGATATAATTTGGAGTATAGGGGTGAAATGGTAATTTTACCACCCCGAGGGCAAATCGATAAATTTTCATCCCCGACACTTGTCAAGACCAAGGGATTTTATTCATCATGGAAATGGATAAACATGAGAAATGTGTGGTGGAGAATTAAAGAATTAAAAGTCAAATATTTAAAATTTGAACCAATAAGAAAATGTCATGTGTCATGCTTTTATTATTTTATTATTTCTTTATAAAAAGGCAAAAAATCAACCCATTTCTCCCATAGTGATCAGCCAAATCAGAAGAGAAGAGAAACCAAGGAAGAACAAACCCTAGGTGGGAAAAATCAAACATAAAGTGTTGGAATTCAAGGATTTGATCAAACAAAGGTAAATTTTTTTTGATTTTGCTAGTGATTTACCTTACCCATGCATTGTCCCTTAATTTTCATGGTTAAATTACATGTTTTCACGATGAATTCATGGCTGGTCAAAATGGGTAAGGAGAGAGAAAGATGTTGGATTGAATTGATTTTAAGATATGTTAGTGTTTTTAGTTAGTTTAGCATATTTAGAAGCAAAACAATAAGAAAAGAATCCATTTTCCCCAAGAATCTTCATTGGCCGAATCTTCCTTGATGTGTGTGGGTGATGGATTGTTATTATTTCAAGAGAAATGGCTTAGAAAATGATGAATAATGGTGAGAAAATTAAGTAGAAAAAATCACGGTGTTAGTGCACTATAATGGCTGAATTTTTCCATGAAGAAATGGGAAGGTTTTGATGCTGAAATTGGTGTTATTTAAATAATGTTTGGTGAATTGAGGTATTAGAAATGAAATGGAGCAATTTGGAGCCAAATCGGACACAATTGTCATTTAATCGGGTAATAGGCCGAATTAGGTCAACACAGCATTTAAGCGGTAGTCGGATAAGTTGCATATCATATCATGCATATACACCGAGCCTGAATTGATTTTATAATGGTCAAGCATTGATGTGGTGAATTATGTATTGTACATTGTGGATAGGTGGTGAGTAAATTACACTGGTAAAAGTACAAAGATTGTGCTTGAAGATTGGGATTAGGAGAACATCGACTCCTAGAACTATGAGTAAACTTATTATCGTCTTAATTATCTAGAGTAGTTTTATACAATTATGTGATTTTATAGAATATGAGTTTAAATGGTAAATTGTTATGTTTTAGGAGAAATTGTGATTTTATAAAATGATTTTGTAAATTTTCTAGAAAGTGGAATACTGGTTTTGAAAATAGAGTAATTGGAGACTGCCTGCGTGTGTTATAAATTGTGTTTTAAATTATATGGCTTATACTAATATGTGAGCATGAATGGCAAAGTCGGTATTTGTATCAAAATTATATATACTATGTATTTAGCCTTGAGAGGTTAGATTGCGATAAATTGTCATGTCATGTAGATAAGGATTTTATAAATCAGGTGGTAAATAAAATAATCCATAGTCACTGCAATGGTGGGGGTTTCCGTGGACTGCCTATGAGAAGGGCACGGTAACCCAATTATATATTTACCTCTAAGGGGAGATGTTGGATGAAGTATCTTCTGAGGTAAAGATTTGAGTGCACTTCACGTGGACCACAGCGTGAGAGTGAGACTCAGCCAACGTCAAGGAATGGTTGTGTGTCAGATGTGAAAACATGTTTATGGGTATGGGACATTTAACAGCCTTGGCGGTCTTAGTGGGATACCTTGACGAAGGTACCCGTGAGAATGATTTTGACAGAAGCCAAGTTTTGTGAGATATATAAGCCATGTTGATTAATTGAGTAAACTGAATATTTATGTTATGAAGCATATATTGGAAAAGAATATTTTAATTCGTCTCTATTTACTCGCCTTTAGATGGTTTAGATGGTGTCTGTTTACTCACTGGAATTTTATAATCTCACCACCCTCATTTCCTCACATTTCAGGCTCAAGGAATTCCATAGTTAGCTGACTTTGACAAGGACTTTCATTTGGACTTGAATAAGCAAAAGTTGTAGGTTTTCAGCTTCCGATGCATTTTGGTTAGATGTGGGCACACGTGTCACTGTAAAAGTAATTTTATACTTTAGTTATCCGATTTAAAGTATGTATGAACATATTTAGCTTTTATACCATGTTTTTGGCGGGTTTCGGTATTTTCAAAGAAAAATGACTAAAATGCCCCTGTGAGCCAAAAATAATATTTTATTGTTTTGATTTGAAAATGACTTATGATTTCTTGAAATGCGAGATTTAATAACTGTCGCTCACCGAGGAGATGTGGAAGCTGATGCTAAGCCTTGCGGGGTTTCGATCGACATTCGGGGTAATGAATGCCTATCGAGACGTCACTGCGGTTGTCACGGGCTCGATGGGAGTTTCAGGTCGTGACAATATTCATCCAATATGAATAATACATCTTCAATGTATCCTACTAAATTGATGGAGTTCTCATACATTTAATTATGCATCTTTATGCAAACTTGAAGTGTTAGATTCCAATGTAACTAAGTAATACTAAAGAAAATTATTTTCTTAGTGTCATCATTCTCCCACTAAATGCAAGATCCTTTGTGAGAGTAATATTCAAACTCTTTTGAATATTTCATGATGTTATATACGTACATCTCAATGTGTGCTTGGAATCATATTGGTTTGGAGTGTTATAATGGGCTATATATATTGGAGAAGTATGGACCAAATCATATCTCCATATGAATTTGCTTTTTTCTTTGAATAAACAACTCTATGTTCTACTCAAAAGAAAGTTCCATTTTATATGAATCTATATTCATTCTTTTGATCAATTAATCACAAATTCATGTGACCTTTACTAAGATCTTATCCAAGTATGGTCACTTAATTTATCAATTAATATGAATTCTTGATCAATCTTATTTGATATTATTTGCAATTCATAATTGATCAAGTATAATTGTAAGGATAAATATGAAATGTGGATAATTAAACTGATATAATTATTTAAGCTTGAAACATATAAGTTTTTCACATCTAATGTCAAACATAAATGTTTCACCAGCCATCCATATGGCAATAACAAAATAATGTTTCAAAAACATTCCAATAAATTATCCAACATATCAAAATAAATAAGAGTGCAATTACTCAATGTAGCATTTAATGCTCTATGTAGTTTACCCATGGGGTCACCTCCTCAACTAAGATCCTACTCATTTTTATCCTTGGTCCATACAATTTGTCATACATATGAGAACCAATTTTGAGGTATCATATGCCTTTAAAATATAAAGTTGAGTTACTTAGTCCATAGTACTTGAATTAGAAACTTCAATAAGCTTCATTTTCTTGCTCACAATAGCTAGGTACTCTTCGCAATTTCTCCTCCAATGCCCAAGTTTGCCATAGTGATGGAAAATTCCCTTTTCATTGCACTTTTTGACACCTCTCTTAGGCTTCAATGCCTTTTCTTCTTAAGATTCTACCTTCTGCCCTTTTTAGGTTTTCTTTTTCTTTGGCTTCTTTTAAGCTTTTGAAGAAGAAAAAAATAGTAAAGCTCCTTTATCCTTTTTGATGGACTTCTTTGTCGCGTCTAGCATGTTCAGAAGTTCAGGAAGAGTAGCTTCCAAATGGTTTATATGGAAGTTCAACTTGAACTAACTGAAGCTGTCAAGAAGAGACTGTAGAATTAAGTCAATACTTAACTCATGGTCCATTGCTAGTCCTAATTATCCAAGCCTTGCGATGAGTCCAATCATCTTCAGCATATGGGGCTTGACAAAACTACTTTTTGCCATCTTGCACCAGAACAATGCCTTAGAGATCTCATATCTCTTAGTTTGCCCTTCTTTATCAAATAATTCTCTAAGGTGAAGAATCATGTATTGGACATCCATGTGCTCTAGCTGTTTTTGAAGCTTACGAATCATGTTGGCCAGCATCACACATGTTGCCTGATCATCATCATCCTTTTGATGTTGATATGCTTCACAATCCTCAACACCAACATCATTAACGGGGATTGGTGGAATAACAGTGCCAAGGACAGATGATTTCTTCTCCTATTTCAAGACAATATTGAGGTTTTGAAATCAATCTAGGAAGTTTAGGCTAGTGAGTTTATTTGCATCCATGATGCTCCATAGTGATAGATTATTAGCCATTTGTAATGCATATAAATATGCTTGAATAAAATTGTATCTCCATACAACTCCTAGCTCAGTAGGTGGCAATACATTATCTAACATATCATATATGTTTCACCTAGCTATTGCCTTTAGTTTCATAATAATAAAGTTTTCATGCATTTGGATTATATGAAACTAGTTGAGTAAGACCCACCAAAAGCTCAAACATACTCGTGTAAAACTTTGGCCTTGAGTTTTCTCAACAGGCTTCCAATTAAAAAAACAGCTAGGTTATCTTGTTATATGGTGGAAGGGAACTTAGTCATCCGTTGCATGTGCCTTAATATATAATGAGAGATTCTGTTTTCAATTTTATTAATGTCTCATCTTTTCATGCATAGCATTTATTGAATCGCATAAAATAAATCTATAACATTTGTACTACTTTGCATTGCATAGTATTTATTAGATCACATAAAATAAATCTATCACATGCAAACTACTTTGGATGATTATGACTAACTATGCTAATTTCTTGAGCCATCAAAAGAAATTAGCTTGGTCAAACCTAAAGGATTACATACAACAGCCTTAAAGTCTGCTTGTAATCTCCTTGTTGTCTTAGTTCTTCATTTTTTATTTTACAAAAATTCAATTCTTAATCTATCCTAATTCTAATTACATTTAAATGTAGAAACCTCGAGCTACATCTGAGAGGAGTTAGATGAGGAAAGAATTCTACAAACTGAGATAAAGATTTAAGGCAAGACACAGAGGCCCTATTTCAAAAATTATAAGAATTTACATTCAACCATAGTACAATCATATTGAGCCTAAGTCCATAATCATCCACATACATTCATCAATATGAATAAAATTTAAAGACATATCTCATTCATATTGTTAATTATATGAGATTAGCAATTTTCAACATTTGAATTTTGTCAATTTCAAATTTTTGGGTAACCAATTAATTCTATACATGAAACCTTTTCCATATATGAAAAGTATTACTAATCAAAATTACTAACATTATCCACTCATAATCGTATCAGTATTAGAATTAAAATTTTACAAATCAAAACTATTTTAATTTATACTTCCCAAACATTTTAGGTAACCTTTTATTAATCCATTTTAAATTCTAGATTATATGTGTTCAATTACTTAATCTCATTAGGTAATTTAAATCTAATATTACAGACAAAAATCTTTAATTCATTTTCCTATGTTAAATTTGAATTTCCTTCCCTAAATGAAGGGAATTAATTCATGATATAATCTTCCCCATAATTTTAAACTTCTATAATTCATAGGAATCAAATTCCTTGATTTATGGATGTGTTCAAATAAATTCTGACATCCTTAATTTAAGTATGTCAAATTTATCTTTAATAGAACCATTTCCATAAAATATGGTGGCGTTTGGTACTTTACAATGTAATGTGATTACAGGTAATATAATTGTAAGTAATGTGATTGCAAGCAGCATGATTGTAGGAAAAATAATATTACAGTGTTTGGTATACAAACAAAGTAATAATTAAATGCAAGGAAGATAATATTACATGGTTTGATTTACAAGTACTTTGCTAGGAATGTAATATCAATTTTCAAAATTACCTCTATTTATTAAAATGCAAGTTTAATATACTTATATTTTTTTATTGTTAATATTTATATAATATCATCTCTTAAATATATTTTTAATATCATATATTTTATTTTCATTTCTTATTATAATCTTATATATTTTATTTTCATTTCTTATTATAATCTTATATATTTTATTTTCATTTCTTATTATAATCTTATATATTTTATTTTCATTTCTTTAATACAATTTCTTATGTTATATATTTTATTTTAATTTCTTTTTCCTATATTATATAAATTTTAATTTCCTATATTTTATTTTATTATTAATTTTTAATTCCTATATTATATATTTTGTTTTTTTATTTTAATTATACCGTTACAAAATGTCTTTAACAAAATAACAAAGTCAAAGGATAAAAATGTCTTTAAAAACATCGAAGGGTGCAATGCAATATGATTGCATTAGTTTTGGACTGCAATCACATTACATCCCTTGATAGTAATGTGATTATATTGTAATCTTATATTATTGTGGTTTGTTACAAAACAAATACTGTAATGTAATTTAATTGGACACATTGTAGAGAATGTGCTCCCACTTCCCTCATACCGAATGCTACCTATTAGTCAACCAGTTAGTGCTCTTGATTGTAGCAATTTAGGCTTAAAATATGGAAATTTAAAATTCCCAAAACCAAGACTTTTCCAAGTTGTTGGTAACACTGTACCAGTCACAGTTTTGTGGCTTAAAGCGGCTCCAAATTAGGGAATCTAATCCTCAATTTTTAATCATGGTCAGCTAACATATGGAACCTTTCCATAGGAAATTTTCATGATTTTTGGATGCAAATTGATTGGCCAAATCACCCAAAAACCATGGCCCTATTGCTATTGCTGGCAACAATGGTGCAGCTATGGTTTTTGATTTTAAAACAGCTCTAAATCAGGGAAGTAATTCCTAAAGTTTTATTTCTGGTCAGATAACATATGGAACCTTTTCATATTAAATTTTCATGATTTTTGGAGGCAAATTAGCTGTCCAAAACATCCAAAAACCGTGACCTATGTCTGCTGGACATAGTCACGATTTCAGCCACTTGTGTGGCTTTATGGTGGCACAAATTTAGGGATTTAATCCCTTAATTTTAGTCATCTTAGCAGGAAATTTTTGAACTTATTTCAAACTCTAAAAGTCAGTCAATAAATGCAACAGTTTGCACAATTTTAGGCCTCCTCTAAGTTGCCATATTCAGCTAAAATCGTGGCCTGAAACCGTTTCTGCCAGCAGCAGTTTCAGTCATGGTTTTATAACTTTCGCACCACTGTTTGCTGCTGGTTTGCAACATTATTGGAACTATTCCAATGTACATTGCTCCCAAATTTTTCTAGCAATTTTAGAGGTCTTAAAACCCCTTTTAAAAGCTGAAAACTGGATCACTAGCAAAGCTGGATAGAATCTAATTCTGTCACCAAAACTGCATCATATCACCATGAATCCGAGTCCTTTAGTTGCCAATCTCTTTTGCGCATCTCATGCACATATTGGTTTGCAAGAATTAGACACTTAAACTAGATTAGTAATCAAATAAATAAGTATTCAAATTAATAAATCAAATCTGTCATAAACAACTTTAAAACAAAATTGAAAATTTTAAAACTTACTTTGTGATTCTCGAACACTTCATATCCATCTTTAATATGGAATCAACAGCAACAAAACATTAGTTTGTATTAAACAAGCCAAGGGAGGCTCTTATGCCACGATTGGGAATGGCATAATCAAATTAAACGCAATGGAATGAAACCAGAAAAAAAATTCTAAACGAGTAACAAAACATGCCGCGCCTACCACGGATCTCCTCGATGGTTTTAATACAAACAAAACCAGAAAAGACGAATAATTGAAAAAAATAAGATTACCTTTACCATCGTGATAGGTGGTGTGGCTATCACGATGGTGCCTCTTCCTTGTCCAAACTTTGAACACCACAAAGGGAGCAAAGAACCCAAGCCAATCAAATACTTAGCCTCCAATGGTTACACACACAGTTGCACTTGAACCTTCACAAGGAGGGAGCCTTTCTCAACTATGCCTTTGTGCTAGCAAGGTGGAAAACAACTTGTCCTCTCCACACAATCACACTCCTCCTAGCCGAATCACAAAGTTGGAAAATTATTTTTCCAAGTCTTTCAAAAAAGTAAATGGCTAGGCTTTTCTTGTTAGTTTTTTGACAACTAAAAAACCTAACTTGTGTGTTTCACTTGTTTTTTGATGAGTAGTTGAAAAGTGATATTTATATCTAGATTAATTAACTTCTTAAATTGCAAATAAAACCTCAATATTATAACCCTTTATAATATTGGCTTAAAACTTAGTTAAACCTTTTTAATTAAGTCATTGTAAATTAAAATTAAATTTAATTTACTTTATTTGTCTGCAATTAAGACTTTAATATTATAACTAATTATAATATTGGCCTTATGCTTAATTCATCATATTCTCAATTTAATTTATAATGCAACTTATTGTGTGTGACCCATTAGGTTCCTAACATATTGGCAATGGAATTGAATTATAATTTTTATTAAATTAATTAATTCAATTCCATAGACCAAGATTAGCATCTAGCAATGAATCATGGCCATCCAATTGTTAGGAGAGTCAAAGGGTTCTTTGACAACCTTTCAGTGTATAGTCTATTAGTGTAATTCATTCCCTAATCATATATCCCTAAAATTATAAGAGCATGGTGCAGTGTTTACTTTTATCGATCTCCATATTCATTCTTGAAATTAGATTATTAGCTTTATAGAGACATATGAAATTTTTTTTTCATAATCTCTAAGTCGCCTTGGCCAAGAACTTCAACAAGTTAACATCAACTAAGAACTGTTAAGATATGTCCCTTAAATCACTTTGAGTGATGATTCCTTTCTTGACCACTCATTTGCCTTCACATATTTCATACTACAACCAACCATATCCTATTTTGGCATCCTTGGTAAGACCCGTAAGAATATGATTAAATATATAGTGCTCCACATATAAGATAACCTGATGTCTCAAGTCTAAGCAGTATTTACACAATTGATACATGAGAAATATTTGCATAGACACTAAAGTGAGATACCAAATGCATTTCTCATGTTAGGTCATGTTCAGTGAACTTGTCCATGGAACAAACACTTACATTCTAGTTTTAAGTATCTCTATACTTCAACCTATGAGATTGGTTGCTTACTTCTCAAGTAAGGAACATAGAATACACCAGTCTCTAAGAATCATTGATGTTTAGCCTTAATGATACATTGACCAGGAACATTTAGAGATTATATTTTGATGCATAAGGATCTCATAATTGTAGCCCATTACAATTCCCTTGCAAGGCATATTAATCACACGGACTTCATCCAATAGACTTATAACCTTTATAATTGATGCCTTATTGATGAATGAAAACCTCTAATCATTCAATGTGAATGATATGATTGCATGTTTGGAACTAAGCCTTGACCAATCTTAATTGGCTGCAGGGCTCATTCTAATATATATGCTTGATAAATCTTACCTGCGATATCCCAAATTTTAATATTCGCAGAGAGTAAAGTAATAGTGGTGATGTGGACTAAGGGTAATTTCATCCTCTTCTTGGTGAGTTTTAGCAAATATTTTATATCCAAGATTCAATAAATTATTCTTATAAAAAAATATAGTTTTCTTTTTGTCAAGTCAAATTGGAGACTTAAAAAGCTAGATACATGTAAGAAAAGTGTAAACTTTTTACTAAAGGCAATTCCATCTTTTTACATGACGAGCTTAAATCAAACTTTAAACTCAAAATCCCACAATTATACTTTTGAAAACTTAATTTATAATTCATTTAATGTATTTGACAAAAAAAATGAAAATATGAAGAATTTTGATGGAAAGGAAGCTTTAACTCTTTCTTCTATTCTACATGGCCGACCATCACTTGAAAGATTTCCTTCTTCTTTTTTTCTTCTAAAATGCAATTCTTTCTTCTTGTTTTACTTCCCAACCCATGGCTTCCTCCAAAGAAAACCTTGCACCAATTTTTTCCATTTTTCCTTTTGTTTCTTCCTTTCGACCTTCATCCTCACAAACAAGCAGCAGTTTTTTCCTTTCTGTCCTCCATAGCCGAACCTCAAGGAAAAGGAAAGCTTCTCTCTCTTTATGATTTTTCCTCACTTTCTATCATTTTCATATACATAAGATTTAAGCTTCTAAACCTTCAATTTATCAAGCTAACTAGGTAAGGTTTTAGATTTTAAAACCCTTAATCTCATGTTTTCAAGTTTCAAAGTTTTATTCTCTAAATTTCAAATTTTCTCTTCTCCAAATATGTTAGGGTTTTGTTTCCCATCTTTAAACCAAGCTCACCAAGGTAAGGACGTTACAACTTTAAGTTATTAATTTAGTGGGTTTATTATTTAGACTAGATTTCTAGGTTGAACTTGAGGTTAGATTGAAAATGGGTAGATGTTTATTTATTAGTAATAAATAATGAATTTATTAGAAACAATTGAGTTAAATGTGTTGTTAGTCATTATAGCATCCATTGGTGCTTCAAAACCCAACTTCGATTGAGGTTCTAGTGTTGTGGTAAGGTAGCATAAAAGGTGAGTGAACCTACATATAAAATGTTTTGCAAAAATGAATATGTGTTTGAATGAAATACTTAAATATACTTATTTGAATCTTTCATGGGAACAAGCTTTTAATGAATGATATCCTTATGTTGCAAAACATATAATGTGATGAACCATGTATATGAATTATTATATTGAATTGCTATATGAATTATGGTGTGTAATATGTTGGAAACCTTCGAAATTGGATTACAAAACCATGTGTGTGGTCTAAAATAATGAATTGTGTGGAAGGTATTGATAAAAAAAATTCTTAATTATATGTTATTATGTATGTTATGGCTTAGGACGTATGGTCCAATGACATCTATAATCGTGAATGTGTAGTGTGAAAGTGCATATAACGATAACGGTGGTGTACAATAGGGAAGAGCTCACGACACGATAACCTTGTGCAGTGTGAGAGTGCACATGGTGATAATAGCTACATGGGGTTTGTGAATGCACATGACTTGTGTTGAGGTCAAAGGCTGTATGTACAGGACCATATTGGTTATGAAGGTTAGCTATTAGAGTATTATCCTAGATAAAGGATGGAATTGACTATTCCTGGGAATAAGCTAGATATCCTTGACGCATGTTTGAAAATATATATATTTATATATATACATGTGTACATATACTATAGAATAGAGATGTTTGAGAAATGTAATGTGATTACATTGAATGCTAAAGGTTGGAAACTCCTAAATGTATTCGAAACGGTTTGAATGACAACGTAGAATATGATTTGATTTTAAAAATACACATTACATTGTTTCTATCAAAAGTGCATCATTTTAAATAAAATCTTCCGTTTGGTTTGCTTGTTCCCTTCCTATGTTCACTCACTAGGTTTATACTCATTCTTTCAACTTCATGTTTTGGTTTATAGATCCAGAGGTAGTTGGATCCTATATTGAGGAGTCTACTCATACTTATCTTTTGGTAAGTTTACCGAGGCATTCAATAGTAGTGCCCACGCCTAGAGTCACTTCGCTAGTAGTCAAGGGTCTTTTGCATGTGTACATGGATGCTTTGATGTAAATTGTGAGATTTATTTTGTAAACACTATGTGTCTAGTTTGATTGATAACATTACGTTGGGGATAATATATATTTGGTTGCCATGGTATATTATTGAGAAATTATGATTGAAATTATGAATTGTGACTATTAATGAATGATGTATGCGGATGGATTGATGAACAGGCCTATACAAAGAGGCTTGCTTGGGCCTAGTGGGTTATGCTTATCGGGCTCATGTGCTAGTCATGGCCCGAGATTGGGTTGTGACAAAGTTGGCATCAGAGCAAAGTAAAGATGGTGGTGTTGTCTCGCTTGACAATTCTTGGAAACTCTTACGCATGAATTGTGGCAAAACGTGGCTCTGCCAAGGTTAAAGTGCCATATGTGCCATATGTGATTCTTGCCTACAATGCTCTGATAGGGACCCTTTATTGCCATTAAAAAAAGTGAAAGTTGGTATCAAAGCCTTAGGTATAAATGAGTCCTAGGTTACATGTTGAGTCCAGTGGAGCTGTCGAAACTATACATAGGATCTTATGGATGGTTTACGAACCGCGGTGCAACTCACACATAAAAGACTATGTAAAATCCCAATTATGATAAAAACCTACCCTTTACCTTGTGTATTGATATAAATTGTAAAACTGATTGGTGTTACTCTTTCTCAAGTGAGAATGCCATCTAGGACACGAGCCACCTTTAGAAAGACTTTAAAGCAAAATGCTCATAACGAAATGTAAACGAGATTATGTATCCTATGACTAGGGTTCATGGTAAATGAGGTAGGACTATTAGGTTCACTAGAGCCAAGACATCTATGGACAAGCACATCTTGTTCATTCTCAAGATGGTAGAGGTAACACTAAGCAATTCGATAATGATTATGTAGCACATTAAGGAAGTTGATAGATAGTAGTTGAATCATGAATGTAAATATATACACAATACTTTAACGTTAATGATTCTAAGAGTTGGAATACTTAGCTCTTTTGATGTAAGATAGTAGCTTTCGTAGTTGTTAACAAATTGAGAGGTTTAGTCAGTTTGATAAAGAATAATAACATATTTATAAATTGATGGAGGTGGAGTTTGGTTTGAATTTCAATAAGGTAGATACGTTATATTCAAAGTTGTGACTAAAGGACTTTGTTTTTGGAGACCTTATGGAAATGAACTCAAACTTTGATTTTGAAAACTTCTAATGGGCAATTAGTAGATTTTATCACAAGAAAAATTGATTCATTAGGGTTGAAGTATGGAGTGTTAAAAATTGACACAAGATAGTGCTTTTGTAGCTTAGAGAATGTTTGATGATATAAATATGTGTTGGATACCTTAGTGAAAATTTGATTCAATCTTGTGCTTGAAGTGAAGTGTTATTTAACACAAAGAAATATATGTTCCATTTAGTGTGACATTGGAAAATGTGTTCTTTTTGGGATCTTGATCTAATTATTGGTATTAACATTGTGAATTTCCTAAAAAAAAAATTTTTTTGTTTGTTCCTAGTCCTACAATTGCAAAGATTAGTATTACAATAATTAAGGAAAATATTCACCTTAATAGCATGGTTGATTGCCTTAGACACTTATTAAAGGTTGATGTAGAGAGTCATTAATAGCACAAGCAATTAAAGGACTTGATAATAAACATCTTTTGGAGTGCTATTAAATGGTTACCAGTTAATGAGATTGACTTTCGAATGGTAACCCTAGTTTTTAGCAAGGTACAATATGACATTTGACTAGATAGTGTTTGTTAGGAATTATTTGTTGGTCCTAATTATATGTGCTAGAGGGAGGTGAATAGCACAAATCGGCTCTTGACAAGATGAAGAATTAATTTTCAAAACAAAGAAAATAAAAACAGAGTAGACAATGTGCAGGAATTTAAAGTAGTTCGGTCCAAGACCTACATCCACTACCTTGATTATCCAACCAAGGATTTTTCAAACAATTCCACTAAGAACCGGTGAAATTCACAAGCTTTCACCAAGCTTTACAATGGCTTTTACCAGGCTCAGCCAAAACCTTTCACAATAGTTTTTCACGGGCTAAACTAAAACCCAACACCTAACTTTTCAAGGCTAAGTTAGAACCTTAACACATTTAAGCAATCCTAGCTTGAAACAAACACTTAGAGTGACTCCCTCACTCTAAGAATACGAGAAGAGAAGCAAAAGAAAGTACCTATGATCATAAGGTTGATCTAAATGGTACAAGGTTGAGTGCAGAATACAAATACAAAAGATTGGCGTTTAAGTGCAGAAAGGTGCAGAGGAGATTTTCTAGTTTTTCAGCTCTATATGATTCAAATCGCTTCCACACTTCCAAAAACTAATTTCTGATAGTTGGAAGACCCTTTTATACATGGAGAAACAGCTCTGATGGTAGTTTGGCAGTTTATGGCCGTTGAAAACAATTGAGAATTGGTTCTAGTCGTTATTTTGTCTTCTAGTGCTCTGGTTCAAATTACAGACAGAGAGCTCTTAGTCTACTAACTTTTTTCTTGGTCGACTAAGTTGGTTCTGTCTTCTGGTCGTAGATTCTGGCAGAGAGCATTTAGTTGACTAACTCATTTCTTAGTCAACTAAGTTGGTTCTGTCTTGAAGTTCAGATTTTGGCAGTAGCTTCTTAATCGACTAACTCTTATCTTGGTTGACTAAGTCGATTCTGTTTCTCATTACTCTTCAGCCTGTCATTTCTCCAATTTAAATTTTAGTCAACCAGCATTCTTCATTATTTAACTAAAGACCTTCCTTTTTGTTGATCAATTGTTTTTTCTTCATTTTCATGATTTTTGATATACACATTTGAAAGGTTGATTTATTATTTCCATATGACTTTTTGTCCTGTACACTTAGGTAGAAATATTAGACACAAATGAATGAGAATGTTTTATTATCATCAAAAACTAATGGAGCCAACATTATTGTTTATCATGGTATGTGGTTTTGTCATGATCCTGAATACAAAGACTAAAGTCATGGTTGAAGGGGTAAATTGTACCAAAAAAGTCAACTTTTGAATAAGTACATTAAACCAATGGACTACGCCATAATATGAGAGTCCAACATGTTGTAATTGCAAAGGATATTATTAGGTAGCATGGTAAAGCCAACAATGAGTGTATAATTGGAAACCTTAACTACGGTTCCAAATCTGAAAAAATATGGGAGAAATCAATGAGACTATGGGTGGCACTTTGAATGGTGGTTACGATCAAGCCTTGATATAAGTCATAAGGATTGGGATTTGTAGCAATCTTTAAAAGTTCGAATATTAGAATTTTGGGTTGTAGTGTGATGAGTTGTTAACTCCTAGTTAACATAAAATTCAAGTTGTTAGCTCCTAAATTTTATATTTTCCCCTCTCCAAAAATGTTAGGGTTTTGTTTCCCATCTTAAAACCAAGCTCATCAAGGTAAGGATATTACAAGTTTAAGTTGTTAATTTGGTGGGTTTATTATTTAGACTAGATTTCTAGGTTGAACTTGAGGTTAGATTGAAAATAAGTAGATGTTTATTTATGAGCAATAAATTATGAATTTATTAAAAACAATTGAGTTGAATGTGTTGTTGGTCATTCTAGGATCCATTGGTGGTTCAAGACCCAAGTTCAATTGAGGTCTTCGTGTTGGTTTTGGTAAGGTAACATAAAAAGTAAGTGAAATTAGATATAAAATGTTTTGGAACAATGAATATGTGTTTGAATGAAATACTTGAATATATTTATTTTAATATTTTAAAATATACATGGGAGCAAGCCTTTGATGAATGATATCCTTACGTTGCAAAATGTATAATGTTATGAACCATGTGTGTGAATTATTATATTGAATTGCTATGTGAATTATGGTGTGTGATATGTTGAAAACCTTGGAAATTGGATTGCGTAACCATGTATGTGGTCTAAAATAAGGAACTTTATGGAAGGTATTGATAAAAAAATTTCTTAATTATATGTTGTTGTGTATGCTATGGCTCAAGAGGTATGGCCAAATGACATCTATAACCATGTATGTGCATTGAGGGAGTGCACATGACGGTAATAGTGGTGTACGATGTGGGAGAGCTCATGGCAATTATAACCATGTGTGCGGTGTGGGAGTGTACAAGACTGTAATAGTGGTTTATGGTATGGAAGAGCTCATGACACAATAACTGTGTGCAGTATGGGAGTGCACATAGTGATAATAGCAACATGCGGTGTGGGAATGCACGTGACTTGTGTTGAGGTCGATGGTTGTATGCACCAGACCATATTGGCTATGGAGTTTGGCTATTAGAGTATCATCCTAAGTAAAGGATGGAATTGACTATTCTTGGGAACGAGCTAGATATTCTTGATGCATGTCTGAATACACACACACACACACTTATATACATGTGTACATATACTATAAAATACAGATGTTTGAGAAATGTAATGTGATTGCATTGAATGTTGAAGGTTAGAAACTCCTAAATGTTTTAGAAATGGTTTGAATGACAGCATAGCATTGGATTTGGTTTTAAAAATACAAATTGCATTGTTTATAACAAAAGCGCATTGTTTTAAAAAAAATCTTCCGTATTGTTTGCTTGTTCTATTCCTACGTTCACTCATTAGGTTTATACTCATTCTTTTTAAACTTCATGTTTTGGTTTTTAGATCCGGAGGTATTTGGATCCTATATTGAGGAGTCTACTCATACTAATCTTTTGGTAAGTTTACCACGGCAATTAGTAGCAATACCCACAACCAAAGACACTCTGCTACTAGTCAAAGGTCCTTTACATGTGTACATGAATACTTTGATTTAAATTGTGATATTTATTTTGTAAACACTATGTGTCTAGTTTGATTGATGATGTCGTCATGAGTTGGCAACTGATAACACTATTTTGAGGATGATATTATTGACGAAATTATGGTTGGAAATTATCAATTGTGGCACTTAATGAATGATGTATGATAGATGGATTGATGAACAGGCTTATACAGAAAGGCTTGCTTGGGCTTAATGGGCTACGCTTATTAAGCCCATGTGCCGATCATGGCTCGAGATTAAGTTGTGACATTAGCGGTTGGAGCAACAATAGGGAAGAGGATGATGGCTAGAGCTTAGGGAATCAAACTAGCAGAGGGATTAGGCAGTTGAAACGGTAGGAGAAGGAACAAGCAACCGATGGAGGGCTTGAGTCTAACATCAACGGTGCTCTAGTACGATAGCTTGGAGAATCGAATGAGCGGAAGGATCGAGCACTTCAAACAATAGGAGAAGGAATAAGCAATCGATAGAGGGCTTAAGTCCGATGTCGACAGTGCTCCGGTGCTTTTCAATCGACAATTTTGGTGGCAGAGGTAGAGTATAGGGTGGGGCAACAGTAAAGGTAGAGAGGAGAAGAGAGGAGAAAAGAAAAGAGAAAATAGGGGAAAAAATCCACTCAAGTTGTTTTAATATGATGTACCGACAGAAATGTCTGTCGATGATTAAAAAATAAATGGATGGAAAATAAATCGTTCAATGGGGTTTTAATTGGGTTCACCGATGGAAATTTTTATTGGTGATTAAAAAAATAAGTTGGGGGGGGGGGGGGCGAATGAATCGCTCAGGAGTTTAAATTTGGCTTATCGACGAAATTGTTGTTAATGCTTCCATTTGTAAACTAACCAATATCTTAAGCAACTAAACCACATTACTGACCATACACCTCGCCAGTAAACGGTCGATAAATTTTGTTGATAAATGTTTATCGATGGATTGGTTCTGTCAGTAAACTTCGCACAATTATACTATTCATACGCACATTTGTTTTAACAATGGAATACCGACGAATTATATTTCGTGGGCATTTTCTATCGATTTTTCATTGGTTTTTCCATCAGTATTGCTAGCGTTCAAGTTACATTGGTAATCTATTGCTTATTTCTGACAAAATTTACCAACGAAAAATATTCCGTTACCAAAACATGTTTTTTTGATAGTGACCCTAGATTCCAATTGCAGCATACATAAAAGAATTACGAATTTTAAAGTTATAGTTACAAAAATTTGAAAACTATACAGGACCCTGCATTCAATATTAATTCATGTAATCAACAAATACCAACAATTAATTATTACAATAATGATTTACTACATCTCTAAATCCATATATTCATGTTTCACACATAAATTAATTAGAGATGAAGTTACAATTTTTTGAGTTCTAAATCCAAACTGAAGTTGCTCTGACTCCCAGTAAAAACCCTATGTATAATAAATAATACCTAATAGATGTAAATCTAAAACAAGTTAGGTAACTCATATAACCTAGAGTTACGAAGTTAAGACTAAGAGACATAAGAGGTTTTTTACGTTAATGGTAGAATTAGTGACAGATGTTAACATGAAATTTTGTTAGAAGTGTATTTCTTTTAGAAGAAAGGTGGCACATGACATAGAGAGACCCCTTTGTAGAGCTTTTGGACTCCACCAATCATTGGTGTATAAGATGAATTCATTATTTTTTGAAATAATAAATGACTTGATCATTATCAATGCAAGCTCTTCAAATTAAGACTTACATAAAAGGGAAAACCCTAAATTTTTTTATATTTTAATTTAATGAAAATCAATATTGAAATGAAAATTTGCAACTGAATCAGAATTATTATGATATAATACATAAAAAAGCTCTTGTACTTCTTTTTATTATATTTAATCAAGTTCTTGTACTTATTTTGAGTCAAACAAATCCTTATAACTAATTGTTGAGAAATTATTGTTAGTAAAAATGTCACTTATCATTCAATGTCACGTGACGCTAACATGTCATGTTAAAATTTCATAATAGATGATGACGTGACTTACTAATGTGATACGATGATGTAATTATATAATATTTTCACTCTCCACATCAACACCATGTCAATGTCACATGAGTATTAAATGACAATTAATATTTTCACTTATGACAATCAATCATCATTTAGTCATAAAGGCTGGTTTACCCAAAATAAATGTATAAGGACTAGAAGAATAAGGATTTATTTGAATTTTTTTGAATAATTCATGGGTTTTTCAAGCATTCAACCAATTATTATATACTAAGAGACGGGATACAAAAGCGTTAGAAATATATTTGAAAATTTTTACACATTAATTTAAGGGTAAAATGCCCCCAACCTCCTAAGTTTTAATTAAAATTTCAAATAGATCCATTTGTTTTCGAAATAGATACTCTGTTCAAAAAAAATCTTTTGCTAAACACATAGGTCTCTCGTTAGTCAACTGTTAGTGTTTCCATTAATTTGATAATGTGATAATATTGAAATGACAATTTTACCCTTTATTAATTTTAAAATTATTATTATATAATTTTTTTAGTAATTAAAAAAAAAAGAGCATTGTTGGTGATTAGTGCTCCCTCTCTCTTGGGGAGCACTGGTCTTAGGGAGTTAGGGAGCACCGATTGATGCTCCCTTTTTTTTATTTTTTAAAAATATAATAATAATTTTTTAAATTAATAAAGAAAAAGGGCATTTTAATACTTTCACCATCTCTGTTAACGGTGTTTACACTTTTTGGGTGGAGTGTTCATTTCGAAAACTAATGGACCTGCTTGAAATTTTGATCAAAACTTAAAAGTGTAAGGGTATTTTACCTTTAATTTAACTATATATGTATAATATAATTTTTAACGTAATTTAGTATTCTAATTTTATAATTAAATGGATAGATGGAAAACAACCCTAAACTCTTAATCTTTTTATAAACATTGCCAAGCATAAGCTAAGCATTCATAAAATTTTGGATTAAGTAAATATCTTTTTACCCTTTTTAGATGAAAGAAAAAGACAAACACCAACCTTAAAAAAATATTTATATATATATATATATATATATATATATGCATATTTAATAAGTATAACTATTGATTTGTAAATATGATATAACTTAATGCATTACATAGATAAAAATATTTCTTTTAAAAAATTATTCTTAGTAAAAGTGTTTATAAATTGGGCTCCCAAGTCAAATCCCAAACTCGACTCAATTCGGTCAATTTTGAGTATAATCTCTCTCTTCAAATTGAGCTTGAGCTTGAGCTTGGTCTTTCCAGGTGTTTTTATTATGTTATTTTAAAATCAAGAATGTAAACTCTAAAATATAATATTTTAATATTTAAATAAAAATGTATAAATGAATGTGACTTGCCAAGGTCGAACTTGATATTTAAAAGGGTAAAATACTCTAATCTTTGTAAATTTTAACCATTATTCCACGCGAGTCCATTAGTATTCAAAATGAACAGGTCACCTTAAAAGAATATCTTTCACTAGATATGTTAATGTTTAATTATTAATCAATAGTTAATGTTTCCATTAAGTTTGAAGATGTGGCAATATTTCTCATACAATTTTACCTTTTATTAATTTTAAAAATTACCACACTATATAAATTATAATTTTTTACATTTAAAATTTTTTCTCTCCTATTAAAAAAAACTCTCTCTACCTTACCTCTCCCCAGCCAACCACCTTGAGACTGAATCTGGCCGAGGAAAGCCAGATCTGGCCAAGGAAGTGTGGCTAGATCACCCTCCCTTAAGGGAGCATTGAGCTCGATCACACTCTCTAGGGAAGCGTCAATCTCAGCCTCTCCAAGGGAGCACAAGATCTGGGTTGCGCAACCAGATCACACTCCCTTTGGGGTGATTCGGCTGAATTTGACATTCGCGATTAGATTCAGCTGCAAAGTGGTTGGTCGGTGTAAAGAAGCGTTGTTGGTCGACTTAAGAGAAAAAAAATAGTAAAAAATAGTAGAAAAAAATATTTTAGATATTTCACGTTTACCCATTATTATCATATACATGTATGAGATAATTGTCTATTTAAATACTAAAAGACTTATATAGAATTATAATTTAACCCAAAGAGAATCAAAGTATTTTATGCTATTTAAAAGGGGACAGTCAGATGTCACGTGCGGTCTACGAGCACCTCTTGCTCTTACACACTGTTTTGGAAGACGAAAGCAAAATTGAAAGTATTCCATCGAGAAAAATATAGAAAGAAAATTACCCACTTTATTTTTGGAAAAAGCAAAAAAAAAAAAAAAAACCTAAAGCCAGTATAGGGCCAGGTATGCCTTTTCAGTTTTCAACACAATGTCACAATTGACAATCCAATGACTAAATAATAATCCCTTGAACCTTTTTGAAAGTGCTTTGTATCCTTCGAAAACCAGTAAACAGGAACCACTCTCTCTCAACTTCTTCAGTCTTCACCAAAACAAAAAATGGCAGAAAAGAGAGAATATGTGGTAATGTTCCCCTTCATGGCACAAGGCCATATCATTCCTTTCCTAGCATTAGCCCTTCACATAGAAAAAACAAGAAACTATAAAATAACCCTTGTAAACACCCCTCTTAACATCAAGAAACTAAGATCATCCCTGCCTCCGACCTCCTCTATCCAACTCCTTGAAATCCCTTTCAATAGTTGCGATCACGGCCTCCCTCCAAACACTGAAAATTGTGATGTTGTTCCTTACCAATTTGTCATCCGACTTCTTGAAGCTTCAGCTTCTCTCGGGACTGTTTTCAAAGATCTTATTGAAGATATCATACAACAGCAGGACGGCCAACTCCCGCTTTGCATAATTGGAGACATCTTTTTTGGGTGGATGGCTGGAATTGCTCAGGAGCTTGGCGTGTTTCATGCAGTGTTTAGTGGGGCTGGTGGGTTCGGTTTGGCTTGCTATTACTCCATCTGGCTAAATCTTCCTCATAAGGGAGTAAAGGCAGATGATCACTTTTTGTTGCCAGATTTTCAAGAAGCTTCAAAGATACAGTTCACCCAGTTGCCTATAACTATGTCAAAGGCAGACGGCACAGATTCTTGGTCAGTTTTCCATGGTAAATATCTGCCAGAATGGGCTAACTCTGGTGGGATTTTGTTCAACACAGTGGAGGAGTTCGATCATATTGGATTGACGTATTTTAAGCGAAAGCTAGGTACGCCAGTCTGGCCTGTCGGGCCAATATTGTTGTCAATCGAAAACAGAGCACGTGTTGGCAAAGAAGCAGGAATCACACCTGAGTTTTGCAAAGCATGGTTAGATACAAAGCCTCAAAATTCAGTGTTATATGTCTCTTTTGGATCTATGAACACCATCTCTTCATCACAGATGATGCAGTTAGCCAAAGCTTTGGAGGTAAGTGGCAAGAATTTTATTTGGGTTGTCAGGCCACCCATAGGGTTTGAAATCAATTCAGAATTCAAAGCCAAGGAATGGTTGCCTGGAGGATTTGAAGAGAGAATTAGAGAGTCAAAGAAAGGGTTGGTAGTGCATAAATGGGCACCCCAACTGGAGATTTTATCCCACAAATCTACATCTGCTTTCTTAAGTCACTGTGGATGGAATTCTGTGCTGGAATCACTCAGTCATGGGGTACCATTAATTGGGTGGGCTATGGCGGCTGAACAATTCTTCAATGTGAAGTTCTTGGTGGAAGACGTAGGGGTCTGTGTGGAGGTGGCAAGAGGAAAAACTTGTGAAGTTAAGCATGAAGATATCGCAGCAAAGATTGAACTAGTGATGAGTGATTGCATGAAAGGAAAGGAGATGAGAAGGAAAGCTTCTAAAGTGGGGGAGATGATCAAGAATGCCATGAAAGATGAGAAAGGTTTCAAGGGTTCTTCTGTCAAAGCGATGGACGATTTCTTCAACGCAGCGAGGACAATGAGGGGACAGAATGATCAGAAGCAACAAAAGGGTAGGACTCAAAACTTAAAAGAGTCAAAAAGAGGTTGATCTGAACAGAGCAACAAGTCAAAAATGTTGGATGAGAAAAAGGACCTGGAGCTGAGAATTATTAGGTGATTGTCTTGCCCCTTGAAAAAATCCAAGGCTGGAAAAACGACTACTCCCTTTTTTCAATTTTCAACATCTCTCTTTTCTTATTTCAGTTCCAGCTTTCTGCACTATAAACATTTATTATCACCACTTTTTCCTTCTTTATTTTCCGGTTTGTTTACATGCTCGTGCATTTCCTATCTGGTGAGGCGTGCACTTCCAATACTATTCATTTGAACCCCAAATGAACTTGGTCCAATATTTGATGGATGAGGAGACCTGATATCTGAATGACCAGGGTGCATGGAAGAGTGCCAATAGGGAATCAACTTTCCTCTGTTCTTGAAACTGATATATGACCCCCAAGAGTAATATCCAAGGATAGTAGCCAGTTGGTACAATATTGATGCATGATTTTCTTTTTTTGTTTTTTGTTCATGTCTAAGTTGGACAACACAATATAAAGACAAATCTCTTTCATATCATAAACTTTGTTTTTCTCATTTTGTATTTGATTTATGTCTTCAAATCACAGTTTCAGACTTTAATATTTAGATGTCCCCTTGGAGATCTCCCGACTTCGTGCTCACCGAAACGGTATTTTCAACAGCAAAAAACGAGGATTGCAAAAAGGAGCAATAAAGCCAGCATATGTAAGGACGCATGTATGAATCCTTGTGGACGAAAGGAAGAAGTATGTCCTGGTTCCACGCGATACACGACTTCTTTCACACCCTGTCCTTAAGGTCCCTGCCGACATGGATGAAAGTTGCATCCAGCCATTAGGCTATCCTATCTATCTGTTCACACTTACCTTCCATCAAAGAAGAAGAAAAAAGGTTTTTTAACGTAAACTACATAAACTGTTGCGGCAACAAATTAAGGCTTTCTAGTTTCTGCTCTTCTTTTTCTTTCTTTCTTTATTGACTTGGTAAAAAAAGGCCTGCCTGTTGGTTGCTACTTTCTAGTCCAAAGCAGGAGCCACGAAGTTTCTCGTGCCCCCTTTGGATCCTCCGCCAAGAGAAAGGCCAGATGTTATCGTTCCAAGGGGCATCATAGTTAAACTTTGCTTTCGAATCTAGGGCAGGGTACTGTACTGATTAAAAATTTGATATGTCAAATGAAAACAACTCTAAAAAGTGATAGCTCGAGGCCCACCTCAGCTCCAAAACAAGAAAACGAATCAAAGGGTTGGTAGATGGCCGAGCTGTCAGTCAGATGGTAATTGGTAGTACAATCTTTTGCAAACCACTTTTCCGTGCTTGGTGGCAGTGATTTAGATATTTTACAAGCATGTAGGTTAGAAGCAGATGAGAAGTTAACGGCCTCCGATTCAATGTCAATGGACTTTTTATACTCCCTAAATATTAGATTTAATTTTATTTATATAACACATCAATATCAATTAATATTTAATTTGACGAAAGTTAATTTTTCTTTACAAGAATTAATCAAAATTGAATGACCCATTCAGCTGAAAAAAAAGAAAAAAATTAATTGAAAAATGGTCTTCGTACATGAACCTTTTTACTATTTAAGTTTTGAAAAAATATTTTTCTAACACATTTTCTTAGCTAAATTTAAGGATGTACAATATATTAATTAAAAATCTTTTTATAAATATCATCAAAATAATGGTATTGATTAACATTTCTCATTAGATTAAATGGTATCATATCAGACCTACCAAAACCTGCCTCTCATACTAAATATGCTAAGAGAAATGTATTAATTTATCTCTACAAATGTTCATTTTTGTTTTATGCTAAACAACTTGTTTCCTTCCTTTCTTAATTCAAGAACTATTCAACCCAAATACTGGATAAGAGACCTGGTGGGGTTCGCTTGTTGACTTGTTGTTTTGTTATGCATGATTAGCGAAAGTAGAGTTGGCACTTTTTAGAACTATATGGTGAAGCTAACTTTTAGAATTAATACTTTTGGGGGTTGAAGTGATGAAAACAGTTTACCAAACAAGAATAACATCAAAACATAAACCAAAACGTCATATTTTAACTGGAAATACATTGTTGGCCTTTATAAAATGCTACAAATTGCTTCAAAACTTTCCTACTTGGTACATGTGAAAAGAATAATGAGAATATGAAGTGACAGCTTACCCTAAACCGCACTTTTCTCAACTAAAAGTCTG
Organism: Theobroma cacao; assembly: GCF_053813885.1. Classification (NCBI taxonomy): domain Eukaryota; kingdom Viridiplantae; phylum Streptophyta; class Magnoliopsida; order Malvales; family Malvaceae; genus Theobroma; species Theobroma cacao. The sequence goes on along the minus strand of NC_142647.1, from coordinate 39,614,662 downwards.
TCGCAACTCAAATCTAGGGACTATGATTGGTATACGAGTCCCGAGCAAGTCCCAAAATAACAAATAATAAGACAGAACATATGTCCAAACTAAATATATACAATGACTCACTTAAATATCATGAGTTTAAATCTCTTTACAAACAAATGCACCTTGGCACATCTTTCAACATATCATTGTGCTAAATCAGAAACAAAAGTGCAATTATGCACCATATACAAAAGATGCTATAACTTGGCTAACATGATGGGTCCAAGACAGAATCAAATGGCAACTCCATGCCTACAAACCAAAAGCAAACTGAGACCAAGACTAGAACTAAAACAGAACCAGCAGAGTGGACTTGGTGGATTGGAGGTGCCTACCAGATGTCAAAAAGTCCGTCTATTAGACAAACACTAACCACTCGCTTCCTAAGCAGGGATCTTGAAAGAGCTACTATTTGCACAAGGTAACAATTAACTGAGATGTGTCTTTCATAACTCAGTGAGTGAGCATAAAAAGAAAACAAGTTAAATATGGGAGAGTTTTTATATAAAAATAGATAATTCAAAAGTATACAATGTAAATCAAACTTATAGACAAAAGCAGAACAGGTTATATTAAACGTGAGATGTGCAAATCGAATACAAAGCAATTATGGCATACTTAAAGCCAATTCAAATATCAAATAAAGAGTAACTTGAAAGTCCATCTCATATGCAAATTGTATATGCATATAGCTTGTAAACCAAATGTACAGAAATAGGGCATGCTCAACCAAGGTAGATGCCACATAAAGGTTGGCTTAAAACCCATCATATTACCCACATTTACCTAAGGAAGGGTTTTGAATCATAACAGAGTTCATCAAAATTAGATTGTGGTCTTTTACCCGTATAAGTCAGATTTCATTCGAGCATCAAATGCTCTCATTGACTAACTTCCTTTATTAATCATATTGCCTCACTTAGGCACAAGTCAACGTGATCTCGATCCAAACTAGAAATAAGAAAGGAAGAACATGTATAAATCTAACAGAGACTATTAAGAAGAAACAAATTATATAGCAACCAAGTGTACAACCTAACGCATAATCAAGTCAATATAAATGTCCAATAAGGACTGACTCGGAAGTCCATCTTACTACCCAACATACACACAAAGGGGCCTCGAAGTTTTTCAAATCTTACCAAAACAAATTTAGGGTTCTATCCCACCAACAGATTTCATTTAAGTATCATGCATTCATATTAATTAATAAGCTTCATCAAACTAATACCCCATCTAACTCAATAAACAATATCAAATTTCTTCCCAAATCAAAATTCAGAGCTCCCTCTTTGGGGCTTCGCCAACCAACACATTATTTGACTCATTATCTCTCATGATCTACAATCACAACTAATTTAGTGAGGTACAAGCTTCTCACTAAACATGACAAAATTGAACTAACCTTAGTGCCATTTCAAATGCCAGATACCTTTAAGTTCATGTAGATATCATAAAATAGAATTTAGACAATAATTCACCATGGACAGATTTCATCATTTATATCAAATGCATTGGGAACTTACCTTTTCTTTTGCTGTATAGAAATCCTGATTTGAACAAATTGCCAAATTGTGGCATGAAAAATATTGGACTTAAAGCAAGGCTCAGATCTTTAACTAAACTCCAATTACAATAGCCCTTTTACTAAAGCCTTTCCGAGATTTATTATTTCTAACTCCTTTGTCTTAAAGAATTAAATTCATAGTTGATTATTCTCAATCCTAAGATGCTTACCAAACCGAATAGATTATAAAATGATCTTTCAAACAATATACGCATATATGCCAAGCATATCCTTAAAGCTAATACATAACCTGACCCTTTAAATCATAGCTACACATCAAATTAGATTTTATTTATAAGGACTATTCCATAGAGAATACATTTGTAGGAAGCAGAAGCTTACCAACAACCAAATAGACAGAGCCATCATACCATGGCCAACCGATGGAAATATAGAGCTAGTCCAATGTCAAACTGTCGACGGCATATCAAAGTCATCATCGAAGTCACTAACTAAATATCAAAGTCATCGTCCAATGCCGTAGTCATTGACAGAATATCAAAGTTATCATCCAATACCGTAACCATAGATGGAATATCAAAATCATTGTCCAATGCTCTAGCCACCGACAAAATATAAAAGTTATCATCTGAAATTAGAATCATTGGATAGAATTAGAGCATTACATGGGAGAATCACAAGCGGGACTCTTACCACTATCCCTACTTACCACCATCCCTGCAGGCAAAACTAATACTCATCAAAGCACTACAGGCAAGAATCACAAGTTTGACTTTTATCACTGTCCTTACTTACCACCATCATTACAAGTAAAACTGGTACTCATCAAAGCACTGTAGGCAGAACTTTTACCATCGTCCTTGTTTACCACCATCTTTGTAGACAAAACTGGTACTCATTAAAGCACTATAGACGGGAATCATAGGCGAGACTCTTACCACCGTCCTGCTTACCACCTTCCTTACAAGCATTAGGCAAAAAACCCTATGCAACACATAGATGTATGCACATTCCATAAACTCAACAATCTTTCATCAAACAAAGAAAACAATGCTCAATAAACCATCATAATGCAGACATAATGATGCTTGATGGACTACCATAATGCAGGAACATTAACACATTATAGAAGCAATTGTGTTCACTGAATTAATAACAGGCAGAACAATAGGGTTGTGGGCCCTATACCTCAACACAGAGAAAATCATGCGCAATAGCCATCATAGGGCTCATCACAAATCAAATAAAAACTGTAGAAAAACATTGAGGATTTTAAAATGTCTTTAAAGGGCTTGTTTCCCATTTTCAAATTGTGTATATATAACTTGTATACATATACATGAAACCTTTTTTAACAAATCATAATCATTGCTCAGACATAATCAAAATTCCAATCTCATAATCAAGCAATGGCCTAGGTGTAATGCTTCTAGGCTAACATTTAAAAATGTCTCAACTGGTGTTAGCATATAGATATATACATACAAAAACTTAATTATTTATTTTATCTCAAAAGAATACCCCATTCACAATTTCAAGAAATTTTCCACCAACATCCCACTCAATTCTTCTTTGCTCACCAACAATCTCCAAGTGCAGCAACAATCCCCTTAAGCTTGTATTCTCCCTTAACAAAATATAAAACCTTATTTCTCAGCTTTCAAATAAATTCAGAGCATAGTTTTAACTCAACCTTCAACAACATTTCAACCACAACTTCTACTTCTAACATCAAAATGCATAAATCCTTACCTTAAGTGTTAAATTTAACTAGCTTAACTCCAAAGAATCACCAACTCATGGGAAAATGGTTTAATTGAAGTAAATAATAGAATTTTAATCATAAACCGATCAAATAGTAAATTAAGTTATTAATAGAATTTTCTAAGCTTCAATCACCTCAAAAGTAGCTTGAACACCAATGGAAGGCTTGGGGTTTCCAAAAGCAAACAAATGAAGCTTAGTTTCTTTCAACTCCAAATGGGCAGACTACCTAAAGCCAATTCATATATATTTTGCAAATTGTACTATAGGTCTCGATACCTATTATTAATGTTTTGAGACTTTAGTGTCTTTTCAAGCCAAAATAGTAAGCCTCCCTTCATGTATCGGAACACTCTTTAATTATTTTCATACTTTGTATCAAAACTGACTAAAACATAAGCATAAGTTTCATGTATTGGGACATCTCTTTGGCGGTCTTGAAACCTCATGTCCGTTGGAAAATTTCCAAAACATTATGGCTTATGTATCAAGACTCACTAGCTCATGTCTCGAAACATGGCCCAAACTTGTAAATTTTTTTATGGTTTCAGCACTTGAACACTAATATACTTAATCTTATTTCACATACTAAGTCTCCATACTCATTTTTCATTCATCCAACACCAAAAATCAACAAACAAAACCCATATTTTTAATGTGCATACCAAATCAAAATGACAAATCCTAACTAAGCTTCAAAACATTTACGCCATTAATCATTCCTTAATGTCTATGCATAATTGGCATAGCTCCCTTTACTTATACCTTGACGTTAATATATTATCACTCATTAGTCCTCAGGCTTATCAAATAACATAATTATGCACTAAAACACGGATAACACATATCCACATATTCGCATCAACTCTTAAAGTAGTCTAATCTAAACTATTTGTAGCTTATATTAGCCTTCACCAAGGTCAGGGGTATTACATATTATCTCAAGTTCATATACATACATGCACCTCTCATGTCATGGCCAATTGGTTAGTCTAATCAGATTTTGCATGACTCACTTAACCTCCACTAAGGTCAGGGGTATTACAAAAACATTAGTAAATATTATGTTCTTCCCTTTTTCGCTTTGATCATTTCACTCTTTTTTTCTACCAAGCTAACTTTAATCTACTCTAAATAAATAAGTTAGTGTTATGTGCAATTCCCTGGCTGAATAACATTGATTTATTTCAAGATATGGCTACTTATGGTCTATTAGGATGACAAATGATTGTCCGAAGTGTTAAAGATATTTATTTACTATTCTTGTTAGTAATCCTAATTTTTAGGATTTAATGGTTTGTTATTTACCAAGTCTTTAAAAAGTGGTTTGTTATTTACCAATTGTGCAAGTAGTTATGCAATCATATGCTATTGCACATTAGAATTAGTGGAACCTATTTTAATGATATTAACTGTTGGTTTTTACTTTATAAAGAGCAATGATTGTAAATTCCACAAAGTAAGTGAACAAAAGTTTATCCATTCTGTTTTTATCTTTTTCCTTTCGCTCTACAATTTATTCCTTTATAACAGTGGTATTAGAGCAAGGTTGGTGAGAAAAGTGAGGCGGAGTGATAAAAAAGGTTAGGTACAAAGAGTAATATAACAAAAAACTTTCATTCTACAATTTTGTGTTGTAGTAGTGAGTGTTTATGGCGTCTGAGATGTTTGTTCAAGAAACTATTCCATGTTTTGATGGTCACTATGATCATTAAAGCATGTTGATTGAAAATTTCTTGAGATCAAAAAAGTATTGGCAAGTCATTGATTCTAAGGTAGCAAAACTAGCCACTAGTGTCACGTTGATGAATGGACAAAATACTAAACTTAAAGCACTGAAGTTGAAGGATCATCAGGTAAAGAATTACCTTTTTCAAGCCATTGATAGATCAATCTTAGAAATACTTCTTTGCAAAGACACCTCCACAAATTTAGGGGTCAATGAAGAAAAAATATGTAGGGAATGCAAAAATGAAACATGCATAACTCTAGGCACTTCGCACCAATTTCAGGACACTATGAATGAAAAAAGGGGAGTTTGTTTTAAATTTCTTCTGAAAAACAATGACAATCATGAATAACATACGAATCAATGGCAAGAAAATGAAAGATGTGATGATCATTGAGAAAGTTCTTTAATCATTGATGCTGAAATCCAATTATGTTGTTTGTTCCATTGAAGAATCAAAAGATATTAATTCTCTTTCAATTGATGAATTGCAGGGTTCATTGTAGGTTCATGAGTAAAAAATGAATCGACAAAAACAAAAGGAGCAAGCATTATAGGTCGCAACCAATAATCATTTTTCAACACCAAGTAAGGAAGATCAAGGAAAAGAATGAGGCAAAGGAAACAAAAATCAGAGATAGCCACACCAAAAGATAAAAAAACAATCAATCTCATTATTCTCAAGGGAGAAGAAAAGGTCGTGATGGTCATCACTCAACAAATTACAAGACAAAATTAGTAAACAAATCAAAAGTTGAGTGCTATAAGTGTCACAAGTATGACCATTATAAGTTTGAATGTCGAACTAATTTAAATAAACAACATGGAGAAAAGTCAAATTTTGCAAAGAAAGAAGAAGAAATTTCTCTCTTGATGGCATGTTATGCTAAAGAAGAAAGCCACCAACACTTGTGGTATTTAGATACCGACTACAACAATCATCTACATGAAGAAAAGTCAATGTTTTCATAATTGGATGAACCATTTTGCAACACTATGAAGTTTGGCAACAACTCTACAATTTCTATCATGGACAAAGGAAATGTAAAAATTCACATCAAAGAAAAATCCAATCAGATTATTTCTAAAATTCTCTTTATTCCAAAACTAAAAACCAACTTGCTTAATGTTGGTCACCTCCAAGAGAAGGGATATGTGATTTTTATCAAAGATGGAGTTTGTCGCATTCAAGATAAAAAATTGGGCTTAATTGCTCAAGTTAACATGATGGCAAACTAGATTTTTTCACTACATCTCAACAACACTACTCAATCATGTTTCTTTGCAAGATTGAAGGACGAGGAGTGACTATGGCATTTTTGCTATAGACATCTGAAGTTTGGTGGTCTAAAAATGCTACAACAAAAGAATATGGTGGCTGGTCTTCCACAAATTTAGAGTCCTTCTCAAATTTGTGAAGATTGTGTTGTTGACAAACAACATCGAGATCATTTTCTAGAAGGAAATTATGAGAGCAAAGAAGGTGTTGGAGTTAGTTCACTCCGATATATGCGAGCATATCAATTTGACATCAAATTGTGGTAAACGTTATTTTATAACATTCATTGATGATTATTATAATAAAAAAACTTGGGTTTATTTTTTGCATGAAAAGTCTAAAACATTTTCAGCTTTTAAAAACTTCGAAGTGCTTATTGAAAAGGAAAAAAGCATGTATATAAAGATTCATTGCAGTGAACATGGTGGAGAATACAACTCACAAGAATTTGTAAATTTTTGTAAGGAACATGGAATCTAAAAGTAACTTATAATAGCTTATACGCCGCAATAGAATGGCATTTTAGAGAGACAAAATCTTACAATCTTGAATATGGTACAAATTATTTTGGTAAGAAGAGGTTGTCGTAACGTGCGGGTCCGGGAACCCGACCGCTAGACGTGAATGTGAAAACTCACTAAAAATTAAACTAGGAGTCGCCATCAATCTTTTTTTACTAGGTGTGATTGGCCACCTATTGACTCGATTCTAATTGATGAAAACTTAAATTAATTTTAAGCCCACCGAAAAGAACCTTAAACCGGTCTACAATTTTCTGGATCTAGGTTCGGGAGTACGATTACGCCCGGGGAAGGATTAGCACCCCTCGGACGCCCATTCCATGAACGGTACCATTTTTAGATTATCCTATTGGGCTTTAATTTTTAATTTCACTAGATTTCCTTAATTATTATTTTTTATTTTATCTCCTATTTAACCTAAAATGGAATGCAAATAGGTGGCGAGATGAAATGCATGGCGTGAGATAAAAATGCCGGACAAATAACCTTTTATCGAGGATATTTTTCGAATCCACCCATCATACTGGTGGGACTCGGGATATTTTCTCACCTAGAGAATTATCCGAGAAACTCGCCTTCGCAAATTCGACGAATAATTCCCGTCATCGGGGTCATCGTACGTTTTCTTTTTAAAATAATATTTTTGTGCATAATGAACCCAATTCGGGCAAAAGCCTTTTATTAAAGATGGTTCTCGAGCCCTCCCATCATACTGGTGGGACCCGAGGACATCTTTTCACCTAAGGAACTTTTCGAGAAATACCCGCCTTCGCAGGGTCCCCGAAAGATCCCATCATCGGGGCTTAAACTCGGAAACAGAAATATTTATATGCAATGATATGTATGATGCAATACATACATGCCATGCTAATGCAATTATCTATGTTTTTTTGTTATTATTAATTATTTTTATTTTATTATATATTTTATTATCATATTTTCTATTCTTATTTCTTATTATTATTTTTTTATACTTTACATTTTTTGTTCTAAGTTCTTATGTTTTCCATTTATACTTAGACAAATTGCTTATGATTCTATGTTATTTTAGTGAACAAAAATTATATATTTTTTATTATACTACTTTTATTTTATATATTTTTTTATTTTTTTATTATATTTTTCATAAGCAATCTTTTATTCAAACCTAATGCCTAAGATCTTATTTATTATTTTTTTTTATCTTTATCTTCACATTTCTTTATGCCACTTAATACTCAATGTTTAATTTTGAATTAGTTATTTTTTACTATCATATATTTATTTATTTTTATTTATTTAATGTCATGTATATTGTATTTTCAAATTAATTATTTATTATATGTTTAAATTGTTATTATTTTATCTTTCTTTTTTTATTTATTAGTTATTTATTATTTTTATCGAGTAATTTTTTGTATCATCAAACTCTTTATTTATTAAGAATTTCGGAATCTTGAAATCGAGGCCCTCCCATCGTACTGGTGGAGCCTTGATTCGGATTCCGAGCCTAGGGAACATAAGCTCGGGATTGCGACTTCTCGCATCCCGATCGATTATCCCATCATCGGCATTGTTTACTTAACTTATTTAATATTATTGTGTCTTAAAATTCAATTTTTCCAAGGTCAATTCTAATACCTATCTTATTATAATTATTTGACTAGCTCAACTATATATTTTTTATTTAACATAAAATGTTTCTTCCTTGTTTATTCTCATTCACTAAATATATTTTTATAATCTAATGTATAAACATATTTTATATGCTCCTTACATGGTTTTACCCAAGAATACCTCACCAATGTCTCAATAGTCTCCAATTTTTACTTAACTTAACCTTTATATATTTTTTTTTGCCTATCATCTATTTCATTCATTTATATTTTTATATTTTATATTTAGATCTCTAGATCTATCACTATAAACATATTTTATTTAGCAATTTATTATTTTTTTTGCTATGTGCTTTATTTTCCTAAGTTTCAATACCTCTAATAAATATTTTCTTACATTTGAATCCTTTTCTTATGTAAAAATTTTTTATATTTATATATTCCTTTATTTGTATTACTTTCTTAAATCTCAAAAATAAAACCTAAGGATTTTAGAACATTACATTGAAGTATTAATCTTAAATGATTAAACAATAGTCCTACAAATAAATAAAATGAACCAACTCAAGCCATAAAAATTTAAGAGAAATGATAAATATTTTACCTTTCTAAGCTCCTCCAAATCTACAGCCCACTCCAATCAAGCCAGCAAATTTTATTCTTTCCAAAATATGCCATTTGGGGTGGGAAATGGGAGGTCTACCTAGAATACACTTTAAGAAACCCCATTATTTTTTATCATTTCTTCACTTTTTCCTCCCCTTTCTCTCTCTAGTGCCCAGCTACTTCTCTTTCTCTCCACCCGTTTCTTTTTTTGCTTTCTCACCCAAGATCCTTTTTTGCTCTCTCACCCAAGATCTCTTTTTGCTCTCTCACCCAAGATCTCCCCCTTCCTCACTCACCCAAACCGGCGGCACTAAGAAAAAGCCCCCTGCCCTCTTTCTTTCTTCCCTTTTTTTTTTGTTTGTGGCTTCTCCCTTTTGCTGGAAATCTGGAAAATTTTTTTTGATGTGCAGATTTTTTTCCTCCCTCCCCCGAATGCTACAGTGTCCCCTCCTTTATACCCGATTCTTGGGCTCTTGAGGGGGCACGCTCCACTACCTTGCCAGACGCGAATTTTTCGCGTCTGGCAGGGTGAGGGAGGTGCCTGGCAGGGTGCGTCCGCACCCTGCCAGTTGTACCTCACTCCCCTCTTTTTTCATTTCTTTTTATTTTAATTTTTATTATTTTTATTTATTTTTTGTTTATGATTTAGTGTCTACAGAGGTATCCTAAGAAGTTTTTGGCTTGAAGCAAATAATTGGAGCATTCATGTATTGAACAGAAGTCCCACACTAATTGTTCAAACCATGACACCTCAAGAAGCTTGGAATGGACGTAGACTAAGTGTTGACCATTTCAAAATCTTTGGTTTCATAGCTTATGCTCACATTCCAAATCAGAAAAGAAGAAAGCTTGATGACAAAGGAGAGAAATGCATTTTTCTTGGTGTTAGTGAACATTTAAAAGCATACAAATTGTACAATCCTATCACCAAGTAAATCGTCATTGGTTGTGATGTGATCTTTGATGAAGAAAAATTCTAGATAAGGAATGAAAACAATACCAAACAACAAATAAAAGCTGATTTTGATGGAGAAAATGGAGATAAAGGCACCAGCCTTTAGAAAACGTCTAGCCTATGGCGAACGAGCAATCACCAATCAATGAAAACAATTCAACAGTTGAAGCTAATGATGAGCAATGACCTTGACGAGTTAGAAGAAGACCTGTATGGATGGAGGAGTATGAAGTACAAAGAATTAACAATAATGAAGAATCACTTGTTCAATTTGCTTTATTTTCATATTGTGATCCTTTAGTTATCGAAGACGATGTAAAAGAATTAAAGTGGCGAAGGCTATGGATGTTAAAATTGATGCCATTGAAAGGAACAACACTTGGGAGTTGACAGAACTTTTAAAAAGGCAAAATAACATTAACATGAAGTGGATATATAAGACAAAAATGAAGAAAAATTGTAGGATTGACAAACACAAGGCATGGTTGGTTGTTAAAGGCTACAAACAAGAGTTCGACATAGATTACAAAGAATTTTTTACTCTTTTTGCAAGACACAACACAAATAGATTGGTGATCGCATTGGCAACACAAAACTCATGGTCTATCTTCCAATTGGATGTGAAATTGGCTTTCTTGCATGGTGATTTAGAAGAATAGGTATTTATTGATCAACCTTTTGGATATATTAAGATTTGAAATGAGCATAAAGTGTATAAACCAAAAAAAGCCTTTTATGGATTAAAACAAGCCCCACATGTTTGGTATAGTCGTATTGAAGTTTATTTTTTTGAAAGAATGGTTTCGTAAATGTTCATATGAGCACATGTTTTTCCTTAAAATTAAATATAGTGAGAAAATGCTCATTGTCCTATTATATGTAGGTGATCTTATATTCACTAGAAATAATAGTAGTATGTTTGAAAAGTTTGAGGAGTCCATGATGGTTAAATTTGATATGTTTGATCTTAGTTTGATGCATTATTTTCTTGGTATCAGCCAAGATAAGGGCTCATAAATTATAATAGTAACTGGGGTTGAGCTTAATATTGTAAGAAACTGAGCAATGTCATGAAGGCTTAGTGTCAAAATTGTAAATAAAAGTAACTCATGTTAATTTATTTGGATTAGTTAATTTATTTTACTTTTATCTATAGTAAAATAGTTGTTAGTACTTAGTCATAATTGATTTTCCCTCCTTAGTTTAGTTTGTTAGTAAACTGAGTATAAATACTCTGTTGTACATTTTATTTTGCTTTTTAATGAAAAAGCTAACCGAGAATTTCTCTCATTTCTCTTTCAACTATTTTTTTTTGTTCTTACATGGTATCAGAACGGGAGCTATAAATTCCTAGTATGAATCTTAGTTTTTCTTCTTCAATTCCTTCAAATAATTTTGAAGAATGTTGAATTGTCAGATTGAATTTTCTGCTTCGGAATTTTGTTTGTTCATTTGATTGAATCTTGTGCTTGATGAAATTTTACTTCTGTTAGTTACTTTTGAATCTTGAAATTGGAAATTAGTAATGGAATCCGTATTAACTCAAAAGTCTTTAACATCAATTGTTGAAGACATGCAATCTCCCTACTATTTCTATCATATCAATCATCATGGAATTATTGTGATAAACCTTAAACTTACCTCAAGCAATTATGTGGCCTGGAGTATGTTTTTCTTGTTAGCAGTTTCAATCAGAAAAAAGATAAGTTTTTGGATAGAATCATACCTAAATCAGATAGTAAGGATCCTCTATTTGGAGCATTAATTAAGTGTAATAATTTGATCCTGGCTTGGCTGTTAAAGTCTATTTCACCTCTTATAGCATCTACAGTGCTATACATGGATTCAATATCTAATGTTTAAAATACATTAAAGCTAAATTTTAAACAGCCAGGCTATACTGAAGTATGCAATTTTCAATATAATCTTGGTAATGTTTTTCAAAGGAATGGGTTTATAGATTCATATTGGTACTCAATTAGTAAGCAAATTACAAAAATCGTCATATGGCCTTAAGCAAGCATCTAGGCAATGGAATTCTAAGTTTATTGCTTCATTAATATAGTATGGTTTTAAGTAGTCTTTATCAGATTATTCACTATTACTTTGCATACAGTCTAAACTCAAGGATCTTGGAATAGTGAAGTATATTTTGGGGCTTGAAGTTGCAAGGTCTCATGAGGGAATATCATTGTGTTAGAGGAAATATACACCGGACTTGTTAAAAGAATATGGTTTACTTGGTAGTAAACCAGTAACAACTCTAATGGACTATAATCAGAAGCTCAAGAAAATGGAAGAAACAGATAAAGAATGGATCTTACAGGCTATAGGCAATTGATAGGGAAGTTGTTATACTTAACATTCATAAGGCCAGATATTTCATATGTAGTTCAAGTATTGTCTCAATTTATGGATAAGCTTACTCAAGAACATTTAATTGTAGCACACAGAATTCTGAAAGTTTTTGAAGGCCTCACCAGGACAAAGGGTTTTAATGAAATCAAATTCAGATTTAACAATATCTGCCTATTGTGACAGTGACTAGACTGGATGCCCAGGCACAAGAAAATCAGTAACTGGATATGGAATTTTTCTTGGAAATTCATTAATGTGTTGGAAGTTAAAGAAACAAGCAATAGTTGCTCATAGCTTAACTAAGGTCGAGTATAGATCAATGGCATCAACCTGCTATGAAGTAATATGGTTGAAAAGTCTTTTGGCAGATTTTGGAGTAATTCAAACTTCAGCAATCAAGCTTTGTTGTGATAATCTATTAGCCATTTACATTTGTAAAAATCCAATCTTCCATGAGCGTACTAAGCATATAGAAATGGACTATCACTTTATACGAGAAAAGGTGCTTAGCTAGGTAACTGAACTTGCTCATATTTCAACTGAAGATCAAGTTACAAACTTGTTTACCAAAGCATTGCTGCCAAAGCAGTTTCACAAATTGCTTGGCAAGATGCATGTTCATAATATGCACATGCATCTTAAGGGGGAGTATCATCTAGGATGAGGGCTCACATATTGCAATAGTAGCTAAAGTTGAGCTTAATATAGTAAGAAACAAAGCAGTGTCATGAAGCCTTACTGTCAAAGTTGTAAATAAAAGTAACTCATATTAATTTATCTAGGTTAGTTTATTTTACTTTTACCTGTGATAAAATAGTTGTTAGTTTAGTTAGTCATAATTAATTTTCCCTCCTTAATTCAGTTTGTTAATAAACTGAGTATAAATACTCTATTGTACATTTTATTTTGCTTCTTAATGAAAAAGTTGATCAAGAATTTCTCTCATTTCTCTTTCATCGATTCTCTCCGGTTCTTACACTTGGCATAAGAGTGAATCAATCTGTTGCTGGAATTTTTATTTCTAAAAAAAAAATATGTTGGAGAAATTTTAAACAGGTTTCAGATGAAGAATTGCAATCCTGTTAGCACACCAACCGAAATGGGACTGAAGCTTGCTAGAGATCCAGAAGGTAGGAAGAGTGATAACACTCTTTACAAGCAAATTGCGGGGAGTTTGCTGTACCTTACTGCTAATGGAATTTAAAGTCTCGGTTACAGAGCATGACATCAACACTTCAAAGATAAGGATGTCCATATGTCAAAACACATGACTTAGAATTTTATCCTTAAGCAGTTAAGCAGTTTTTTTTTTAAATAAAGGCCACATGTTGTGAGTCGTTAAAAGACAGCAGTTATCAGTTGTGCTGTCTTTGATCCCCTATTTTTAGAGTAACTGTTTCTTGCTCTTATCCTCTCTATATTTGTGTATAAATACACTTACTGCAGCAGTGAAAATAATCCATTATTCCTTGTTTTCAATTTATCTCTTTTATGAAATTCTCTCTTATAAATATTCTCAAAAGATCAACATGGTATCAAAGCGTTTTTGAGTGATCTTAAGGGACCTTGGCAAAATTGTTTCAAAACATTTATCTTTTACAAAAAAAATTTTCTTTATCTATTCTTTCTATCAGACTTTAAAAATAAATGGCTTCCTCCAATTACAGCATTGCTGCTCCTCCAGTTTTCAATGGCAACAATTATCCCATGTGGGCTGTAAAAATGAAGGCATATCTAAAGGCCTTCGACTTGTGGGAAGTTGTGGAAGTAGGAGGAGATCCTCCTACCCGACAAGCCAACCCAACAATTGCTCAAATTAAGCAATACAATGAAGAAGTAGCAAAACGGTTTAAAGCTTTGTCTTGCATCCACTCTGCTGTCACGGATGCAATCTTTGTAAGGATCATGGCATGTGAATCTGCAAAGGAAGCTTGGGACAAGATAAAGGAAGAGTTTCATGGTAGTGATCGTACAAGGCAAATACAGATTTTAAATTTGTTGAGAGAATTTGAAGTGCTAAAAATGAAAGATGAAGAAACGATGAAGGATTATTCTGATAAAGTTTTAAGAGTTGTAAATCAATTAAGACTATTTGGTGAAAATATAACAGAAAGAAGAGTTGTCAATAAATTTTTGGTAAGTTTGCCTGAAAAATTTGAATCAAAAATTTCCTCTCTAGAGGATTCTAAAGACCTGACAACTATGTCAGTATCAGAATTAATAAATGTTTTACAAGCTCAAGAGCAACGCAGAGCATTAAGGCAAGAAGACCATGTTGAAGCAGCCTTGGCTGCAAGAAGAGTTGACAAACGAACCAGTAGTGGAAGTCACAAGAAGTCTGAATATGAGAAGAAAGACAAAGACAAGAGGTATGAAGAAAAGAAACAAGGAAAGAAAGGGCAATTTCCACCATGTTCCTATTGTAAAAAGAAGAATCACATTGAGAGATATTGTTGGTATAGGCCTCATGTAAAATGTAGAGCTTGCAATCAAAAGGGACATGTTGAAAAAGTTTGCAAAAACAAAGAAAATCGGGTTGAAGAAAAAGTTGCAATTGTGGAACAAAAGGAAGATGCTGAAGAAACACTATTTATGGTTATTGAATCAAATGACTCAAAAAAAGACAGTATTTGGTTGATTGATAGTGCCTGCTCCACGCATATTACAGGTAAGATTAAGAATTTTCTTGATCTAAATAAAGCCTACAAGTCAACTGTGGAAATTGGAGATGGAAATTTGCTAAAAATTGAAGGTCGTGGCACTATTGGTATCACTACTAAGAAAGGTATAAAAACCATTGCAAATGTTTGCTTTGCACCTGAAGTTACTCAAAACCTTCTAAGTGTAGGGCAGTTAGTGAAAGAAAAAAATTCACTTTTGTTCAAAGATGAACTGTGCACTATTTTTGACCCATCTGGTAGAGAAATAGCAACTGTAAAAATGAGAAACAAATGTTTCCCATTAGATTTGAATGAAGCAGGTCATATGGCTTATAAATGTGTTTCAAATGAAGCTAGGTTGTGGCACAGAAGATTAGGCCACATCAACTATCAATTCATAAAGAACATGGGATCTTTGAATCTTGTCAATGATATGCCAGTAATTACTGAAGTTGAGAAAACATGTGAAGTTTGTCTACAGGGCAAGCAAAGCAGGCATCCTTTTCCTAAACAAAGTCAAACACGAGCCACAAATCGGTTGCAACTCATACATACTGATATTTGTGGTCCTATTGGCACTTTATCACTCAATGGAAACAAATATTTCATTTTGTTTATTGATGATTTCAGTAGGTTTTGCTGGATATTTTTTCTTAAGCAAAAGTCAGAAGCCATTCAATACTTTATGAAGTTCAAAGTTCTTGTGGAGAAGCAAACTGATCAGAAAATTAAAGCCTTAAGATCAGATAATGGCTCAGAATACACTTCAAATGAGTTTAAAGCCCTGTTAACTCAAGAAGGAATCAAGCAATTTCTTACAGTAACCTACAGTCCTCAGCAAAACGGTGTGAGCGAGAGGAAGAATCGTACTATTATGGAGATGATCAGATGTCTATTATTTGAGCAACAAATGCCAAAATACTTTTGGGCAGAGGCTGCAAATTTTGCTGTGACTTTGCAAAATTTAATACCCACTACAGCTTTAAATTCAATGACACCATTTGAAGTTTGGCATGGATATAAACCATCTATTTCAAATGTGAAAGTATTTGGCTGCATTGCATATGCCCAAGTTCCCCAGCAAAAAAGAACCAAACTGGACTCAAAAACCCAAATCTCAATCAACTTGGGTTATAGCAGTGTTTCAAAAGGATATCGATTGTTTAATGTTAAAACAAAGAAAGTTTTCATAAGTCGAGATGTAGTGTTCAATGAAGACATTCACTGGAATTGGATGAAGAATGAAATTGCAGAAAATAAAAATGATAATGTTGCGGTAAACCTGGATGTTTTTGAAGAAGAAGCAGGACATGAGTTAGATGATAATATCGATGACATACCAGTAAGAGGAATTCGATCTTTACAAGATATTTATGAGCAATGTAACGTTGCTATAACTGATCCATGTTCCTATATTGAAGCTGCATCTGATGAACAATGGAAACTTGCTATGGAGGCTGAAATGACAATGATTAAAAGAAACCAAACCTGGATTTTGGTTGATAGACCAAAACATCAAAGAGTTATCAGTGTAAAGTGGATTTTCAGAACCAAGCTAAACTCTGATGGCTCAATAAATAAATTGAAAGCCAGGTTGGTGGTGAGAGGTTTTTCTCAAGTCCATGGTGTGGATTTTTTTGAGACTTTTGCTCCAGTGGCAAGGCATGACACCATTAGACTTCTTGTAGCACTTGCAGGAAGGGAAAAATGGAGGATTTGGCACATGGATGTTAAATCTGCGTTTTTAAATGGGACTATAAGTGAAGATATTTATGTCGAGCAGCCTGAAGGATTTGTTGAGAAAGGCAAAGAAGACAAAGTCTGTAAATTGATCAAGGCTCTTTACGGTTTAAAGCAGGCACCAAGAGCTTGGTATAAAAAAATTGATGCTTATCTGAGGAGTAACAAATTCTTTTGCAGTGAAAGTGAACCCACCTTATACGTGAAGAGTTCACTGGGTAAAATCCAACTTTTTGTCTCAGTTTATGTAGATGATTTACTTATAACTGGACCAAATAAATCTGATTTGAACAGCTTCAGAAATAAAATGAAATCCGAGTTTGATATGAGTGACTTGGGTGAAATGAGTTATTTCCTTGGTTTGGCAATTCAGCAAAGGTCAGACTTTATCTGCTTGCATCAAAAAAAATATGCAGGAGAGCTGTTAAAAAGATTTAAAAATGGAAGGTTGTAAGCTTGTGTCTACACCACTTACTACTGGAACCAAACTATGTAAAGATGATGGAAGTACCTTGGTTGATGTTACTCAGTATAGGAAATTAATTGGTTGCTTGCTATATCTCTCAGCATCAAGGCCAGATATAATGTATACCACTAGTCTGCTTTCTCGATTTATGCAATCACCTACAAAGACTCATTTAACTGCTGCAAAACGAGTTTTGAGGTATGTGAAAGGGACTCTAAATTATGGTCTTTTGAATGGACAAGTTGAAAATAAAGAATTGGAAGGGTATAGTGATAGTGATTGGGCTGGGAGTTATGATGATTCAAAAAGCACCAGTGGATACTGTTTTTCTTTTGGAAGTGCTATGTTCAGTTGGAACTCAAAGAAACAAGACATTGTTGCTCAATCCTCTGCTGAAGCAGAGTATGTGGCTGCTGCGTCTGCAACAAATCAAGCTCTGTGGCTTAGAAAGGTACTTTTGGATTTGAAGTTTGAACAAATAAATCCAACTGTTCTCTGGTTAGACAATCAGTCTGCTATTGCTCTGGCTAAAAATCCAATTAATCACAGTAGAACCAAACACATCAGGATAAAGTTTCATGTAATACGAGAAGTTGTGACGAACAATGAAGTTGTTGTAAATTACTATGGTACTGATGATCAAATAGTAGATATTTTTACTAAGGGATTATGCAGAGAAAAATTTGAGTTGCTTAGAAGCAAACTGGGAATGGGCAACGTCGACTTCAAGGAGGTGTAATGGAATTTAAAGTCTCGGTTGCAGAGCATGACATCAACACTTCAAAGATAAGGATGTCCATATGTCAAAACACATGACTTAGAATTTTATCCTTAAGCAGTTAAGCAGTTTTTTTTTTTAAATAAAGGCCACATGTTGTGAGCCGTTAAGAGACAGCAGTTATCAGTTGTGCTGTCTTTGATCCCCTATTTTTAGAGTAACTGTTTCTTGCTCTTATCCTCTCAATATTTGTGTATAAATACACTTACTGCAGCAGTGAAAATAATCCATTATTTTTTGTTTTCAATTTATCTCTTTTATGAAATTCTCTCTTATAAATATTCTCAAAAGATCAACAACTGCAACCAGACCTGATATAAAGCATGTTGTAAGCCTTATTAGCAGATACGTGGAGTATCCAAATTCATCTACTTGCTGCCAAAAAAAATTTTCGGTTACTTAAAAGGTGCCATTAACTATGGGTTGCTCTACGAAAAGGGAAAAAGGTCAGATTTATTTGGCTTTACAGATAGTGACTACGCAGGAGACCCTGATGACCGGAAGAGTACACCGAGGTATGTTTTTGTGATGGGCTCAGGGGCAATCTCGTGGTCCTCAAAGAAGCAATCAATTGTGACATTATCATCCACAGAAGCTGGGTTCGTAGCAGCAACATGTGCTTGTCAAGCAATCTGGTTATGGAATATTCTTGAGGAGCTTCATTTCAAGCAAGAAGAGCCTACTCCCATTTATCGTGACAGCAGTTCAGCAATAAAGCTCTGCAAAAATCCTGTTCTACCCGGAAGAAGCAAGCATATTGATGTGAAATACCACTTGCAGGATCTCACGAAGGATGGAACCATTGATCTCATTTTCTGCAGAAGTGAAGACCAGGTGGCAACTATATTTACCAAACCCCTCAAATTGGCTGCGTTTCAAAAGCTTTGAGAAATGCTAAGAGTTTGCAATATTGAAAATTCAATTTGAGGGATGATTTGTTGCAGCAAGGTGTTATTAAACTGAATGTGTTTTGCACATCAGTTTGAGGGATTGTTAGAGATATTTATTTGCTATTCTAGTCAATAATCCTAGTTCTTAGGATTCACTGTTTTGTTTTTAACCACGTCTTTAAAAAGTGGTTTGTTATTTACCAAGTGTGTAGGTAGTTGTGGAGTCGTGCTATTGGTATTTGCTCTATAAAGTGATTGTAAGTTCTGCCAAGTAAGTGTGAACAAAAGTTTATCCATTCTGTTTCTATCTTCTTCCTTTTAGTCTATAATTTGTTCCTTTAATAACACGAAGAAGTTTACCCAATAATTGGGTGTCCAGTTCATTATTCCACAAAGACCTACACCTCAATGAGAAAGCAGAGAGAGATAGAAACTGTGGAAGATGATGGTATTCAATATCATACTTCAGATAACCCGAAATACTCTCAAAATTGTAAATGATTACATTCTACCAACTTCCTTTGAGTAGACAAACTCTCTATACACATAAGAATACACTTATCATTGTCCTCTTTCAGCCTGTATATGAATTTACCAGCTAAGGTTTCGATATGAGGCCCAGTTCTATTCCAAATGAATTAGAGCA
Organism: Theobroma cacao; assembly: GCF_053813885.1. Lineage (NCBI taxonomy): Eukaryota > Viridiplantae > Streptophyta > Magnoliopsida > Malvales > Malvaceae > Theobroma > Theobroma cacao. The sequence goes on along the minus strand of NC_142647.1, from coordinate 39,595,117 downwards.
TGGAAAGAATACATTATCAAGACACTGCTGAACTCCCAGAATCACTCCACCAAAAACTCACAGAAAAACTTGTTGTTAAGGATCGCACATAATGCCACCATTTCGGTGGGATATAAAGCATTTCACCTTCCTCCAAAATGCAGTCTAGGAATTCTAAGTCACGAACCTTTGGAAACTCTACATCATCCATATTGTCTAGATCAACCTTCAAAAAAGAGATCTTTGGTCAGTATTCAGCAAAAAAGCCTTTTTACTATTAAGGTACCAAAAGAAAAGTAAAACTGCCCCTTAAACTGCCTGCATAATGAAGGGGATCTATAGTAGGAGATAACTTGCATTACATATCCAAAGTAAATAGCCATAAAATAAAGGCATATAATGCTCTTGATGAAATCCAGAAGCTCTACAACTTTTTCCTTCAGCCTACCACATTAACTTTTACAGCCTTAAACATTATTCACATAACAGTTAAGAGATATTAAAAATTGAGGAAAAAAAAGGCAATATAGCACACAAATGAACAAGGAGCTACTAGAGAATGCAATTATTTAACATCGATACTAGACAAGCTTCTTCTACCCTATGCAAGGAAGTGTCTGCTCTGCTGCAAATTAACTGAGCTAAAAGCTTATCGTGCAAATAGCAGGAACAAATCTAAGACATTGCCACCTAGTTGAAAAATAATAGATGCAAGTTTAATTAAAAATCATAAGAAAGCCTAATCTGACACCAGATATGCACACTGCACTCACCAAGATAAAAGAAAACAAAGATGATTAACCAACAGAGTATTAGATAACCCAACAGGCAGGCAAGGTGTCTGAGTGAGAGAGAGAGTGTTTGTGCATGTGTCTTAAGAGACTATGGATGATTTGTGGGGATATAAGTTGTCTCATTCAAAATATCAAGTGAAATCTTGCAAAAAGTTCCGCTACCTGGCTGGAATTATTGAGCATTGTTTCACTGTATGGGTAAAGCTCCTCAGAATATGAAGCAGAGTAGAGTCTTACATACTTTTTCCCAACAACCTGAAATTAGGAAGTATAATAATGATTGAGGAAAAACTAAATCCACACAGAGATAGGTCTAAAGTGCACCTACTATCCACCAACCAATGTGCATAAAAAGTGCAGCATAAAGGAAATGAAAAATGACAGAAAGCTATTTAAAAAAATTTAAAAGAAAAAAAGGAAGAAGAAGTTCATGCCAGGCATTGGCATCAAGCATGTTAAATAGTTGAAGAGATAGAATAGCTATTTGAAGCAATACTCTTGAAGAGAAGCATAAGTCAACCATCACCAATGAATTACTGGTGCTCTTCCATAACACAGCTCAAGAAATGCTATATGCTTCCCCAACTCACATTATTACCCTTTCCATAAAGGAGATGATTGAATGAATGCCTCTAGTGGCATGAACAGTAAGACATGTGACCCCTCAGATGATTTGGTACTTACAAGAATGCATGTTAAAACTGGATATTTACATTGTGTATATTTATTTAAAAAGAAAATTAGAAGAGGAAACAGATTAAAACATTTTTAATTTCATGCGAAATCAATTCCAACCAAATGCCCAATGGTTTTCCATTTTAGGACCCCAAATCAAACACACTATCTTTTAAACTTAACAACCAGGACATCCAATTTTGCATGCAAATACTCCAACAGACCCAAAAAGTGAAGCAGAAATTAAATGCCTGATGACCTAAATATATCAAAAAGCGAAAACAGAAATATATAACAATGTTGGTTAAGATGATTTCCCTGATTATGCAAGAAAACATCCCTTTATTCACTGAGTTAAAACCCCAACAGATACAAATACAATTCATATTAGGGAGACCTTGACTCCCTAGGCTGCTACTCATTATTTACTCAATACAAACTGGAAATTCTCTTTTGTGATTGATTCAGTAGATGGTAAATAGCTACTCATTTTCAAATGGCTAAAATACTAAATAAGCCCCTAAACTATCTCAAATTTCTTTAAAACAAGCCCATATTCTTTGATTATGCCCAGATAAGCTCCTATTCTATGATTTCTATCCAGATAAGCCTTCATGTTGACAAAAAGTTGTCCCATAACACACATTACCTTAACAGCTACTAAGCTCATAGCCAACTGGCATCCTTCACACTCATGGAAGACAACGTGGCTTTTTTGACATGGTAAAATTAGACTGGAATAACCACATCTTGGGTGGGAAATTTTTCCGCTCAGCCAATTTCACCACATCAGGAAAGCTACATCAACATCTATATGTGCAGAAAATACCAATTGGCCAACTGCCATTAAGAAAACATTATACAAGTACATCTTTTCGTCAAAATAAGAGCCTATATGGATACAAATCATAGAATAGGGGCTTGTTTGGGTACAGTATAATAATAGAGGCTTATTTGAGAAAAAAGAGAAAGTTCAAAAACTTATTTAGTATTATTTTAGCCTTTCCAAATCCAAACCACTTAGAGGTTTACCAATTTGAAGCCTTCCATACATGTGTACATAATATGTAAAATAATAGTACAAGATAGCATGTCAATGATAGTTCAACTCATTTAAGAATGAGCATAACAACCAGATTGGACATCTAGCTGAAACAAATCAAGCAGTGGCAAAAGGATTATATGCATTATTGCATTTAGACTTACTGAAACTGGTCTATGCATGATTGAATGCAATATAGAAAAATAAATTGTTATCATGGGGCACTATAAGAACAACCAACCACCTACCCCAACCGAAGGGAGAAAAATTTCAGACCATTAACATGTATAGCAGCACAGTAAGACAAGACAAGCTAGTACTTCTAAAATAAGCTAAGCTCCAATATAGAAGTCACATAACATCTCAAATTGGTAGCTTCAGAGTTCCCCAAGGTTTTCATCTTAAGCCTAATGAGGTTTTAAAGCAGTTTCATGAGACCACAATTCCTTTTTACCATTTATTATGAATAATTAATGCATACATCCAACTGTACAGTACCTGAGCAAGTACATTATGGTGTGGATCATGGTGCAATGGTGTCACAGTCCCAGCTGGACCAAACCATGCATTGAGAGATCTCAACTCCCCACCCCCAGCGTAACAGTAATCAGGAATAGAAATGTCTTTCCGCAGCTCATTTATCTGCCATTATTATAGAATAGCAATAATTTAAAGGCTTCAGTACACAACAGTGAAATTAAATCTTTCAAACATAAAATAAGAATGAGGATAATACTACCTGATCAAACAACTGGTGTTGTGCAAGATAGGTGGGGACCTTACTTCTGCAGCCATTAGATTGAACCCTCTCAAGAAACTGGGAAAATGTAATAAGTTCTTGCTTCCATTCTGAACATAAGTAGTTTTTTCCAACCTGAAGAGCATTTCAAACTTTACCAGTTTTCAGTTAAAAAATTAAGAAGTTATTATCTATGCATCAATTATTCTTGCCAAAAGATAAATAAAAAAAATGAATTGGAACTACATGGTTCTCAAAATACAACCTCTGTCATCAATAAGAATTCTTATTGACAATAACCAGGTGGTAAAGATAAAAGTAATTTTACAATTTTAAAGACTAGAAAATCTTCTTTTTTGGTTCATTGGATATGCAGGAGCTGGGCTAGAACCCAGCCCTGCAGGAAGTCCACCACCCAAAGAGGGTGGATGAACCATCAAGGCCAAACGCCAGGTTCCTTCAGTTAACCATTTTTAATCTCAGGGCAGTTAACCGATCATGAGTAGAAGTATATAGGCTGCTTTACAAAGTTTTCACATCAAGAATACTATAAACAAGATTTTTAGTACAGCACTTTTTTCTTTTTTTACACTTCTTGCAGCTTTGCAGAATAAATGAAAAAAACCTGTTTGGTTCACAATAGTCCCCACTGTAACAGTCCTTTTTCTGCAAGATTTATCCAACTGAGAAGATCTGAAGCTTCTTTCCCATTCTTCTTCAATAAATTACAATTAATAGGAATCATATTATCTCACAAGGATTCCATTTCTCATATCCTTTTCCAACAAAATTGTCTAAGAACTACAGATAATCACATGAAACTCAACCAAAGAAGTAAGAAAAAGAATAAGGTAACTCACAGATTAGAAAGGGTTTCGTTAGGAAAAAGCTTGAATATTTGCAAATACTGGGTGTGTGTGCCCACTAGGTTGGCTGATTGTGACAAGGTAAGCAAATTCTAGCTCTAGTCGCAATACTATTCTTGACATGGGATAAATAATTCAGAATCAAGAAGGTGTAGAAGGATATTCGGATTCAAAGTTGGCAACAATGGCTCCATCCACTAAGGATTATTAGTTCAGTGGGGATACACTTGAAGATCCATTATTTGATAACCTTGCAGTCAGTAAAACCATCAGCTATGCGAGTCTTGGCAGGTGCCTAAAGATGGAGTAAGTTAACTACAAGGTCTACAAAAGAAACAAAAGCATCAATATCTTTAACCTAGTAATAGCTCATTGAGCATATGAATAAATGGTTCGCCTCCGGAACCAAACTAAAACTATCAAGATCTATGTAAGAATACAACAGATGAGTTGCCAACCACGTTAAATTATCAAGATCCACATACTAGCGCACCTTAGCTTAAATTCTGGGAGCAACCAATTAAGATCACTAACAGAGTAAATAGTCTCAGTTAAGCGACTCAAGCTTGCCTAGTAAATGTATGATGCCCTGGAACATCCCTAAATCAGGGTAACACCTATAACTTCAAATTATGTTGAAAAATAAAAAGCAAAAAACTATTTAAACAAAAAAACAAAAAACATATATTTAGCTAGGATATAAGGCATAGAATATTGTCTGAAGAAAACAGAATAGAAAAGAGCATTTGTAGTGACTCTGATCTCTACTGAAATTTAATAACAAACAGGAAGATTAATCACCTCAACTGGAACTGTACGATCACCAGCAACCCTTCTTAAGTAATCCATATCATTCCACCTTGTCCTGGCTGCCCAATGTGTCATACAATCAGTAATTATAACTGGAGAACCAGAAAGGAAATATTCGCGTAGAAATCCCTCCAAAGATAGGGCAGACCTCCTCCCCACAATCTTAGAAGACAAGGATCTTATTGGTAAAATCCGTAATAGCTACAGGATGAAAAGGCAACAGAATGAGTCATAAAATTCAAAATATCATATTCCCACACCAATTTCTCTTTATCAGCAACATACCAACCAACGTAATCACAAGCAACAAATTACAGCAAAAAGGAGGTCAACATGATAAAATGATGAAAAGAGAAAATATATAGTGTCAACAGCAGAACTAAAGAAATGGGAATGAGTGAGTTACCCTGTTTTTATTTTAAGTTATCAGTTTAAAAAATAAATACTAGATATAGCAAATATACCCAATTACACCTTCCAAAAGTTGAATACCCTTTAGGAACAGGCAAGTGTGAGTGTGTCATACAAAGATACTCTTCCCCCTTTCCCCTGTGAACATGTGTCTGTATGTCAAGCTCATTGTTCATTCTCAACAAATACAAAATAAAAAGATAGAGGATATTTGTATAATAGAATCCATATGACAACAAGTTACAAGAAAAAAACTCTACATTTCTGTAAACATCAAATCCAAATTAGCCACAAAGAACAAAGTACAGCTCCTATAATATTATGTCCTGATTGTTTAGCGCATTAAAGGCATATAAAGAATAATGAAGCAAGAACCAAATGATTTTATATACTCAAAAATATAGAAAAGGTTACAAATAGTATTTATAACCCACAAAAAGGATCCAAAGCTCAAAGAGTTGCCCAATGTCAACATTTCACCAAACAAGCAGATGTCAAATAAACAAACAAATACTTATAATCAAATAAAAAAAAAACCCTAAACTACACTCTGGAAGCCCAAAGATCCTAAATTCTAACATATTATAAATATGATCAGCCAAATGGGCATTTAAAGTCACATAAATAAGCATATAAAGCTCAAGAGGACATTAACATTTACATGGCAATCAGAAAAACTAATACTATAATCAACTCACAGAAGAGAAAACCAAAGCTCCATTTGGCTGTTGGATTTTCTATTTACATTTTGATTTGTTCCAAAATTGATGAAAAGCAAAAGCAAAAGCAACTAGTAAAATGCATAATCTTATTTAATTAAAAAATGAAAACAAATAACTAAAGTGTAACCTCAGTCAAGTATAAATCTATCATATAAAGGAAAACCATGCATTTTGTTATTGAAAAAATAAAGAAAGATTCATTTTCCATTTTTAATTATTAAAAACATTATTTTGCCATGTATAGAAACACTCTTTTTGGCTATAATATCAAAAGGAACGACCACAAGGAAACTACACTAAACCCATAACACAAAATCCTTTAACATTATAACTATGCTCAACCAAAAGCACGAACATAAATACATCTGGTAAATGGGTACACATTGGTACTAATCGTGATTGGTTAAGATACTATTCTGCTTTTTCATTTCAAGGAGGAATTACGAAATTCTTTCTATAAATATAACCTTTACCACTGCCTTTAACAATTTCCACATTAGTCAGAACAAGCCAAAAAAAAATGTAGAAAACGAACGTTACCTCGGACTTATCAAGCTGCTCCGGACACACCAATAATCGACACCTTGCTTTTTCGGGATCCTCATTATCAGCATCAGCTCCTCCGTTATGATCCCGTCTTGCTTTGGCGGCCGAAACGGCTTCGATTGCGGAGTCCAAATCTTTCCTAAGCAAAGGACCGCCCATTATGATGCCCATATCCAAAGCCCTAAGAGCATCTCTAAACTCACCATTCGAGAAATGGAACTTGGCCATGTGGAGGCACGCCATGGAGTAAGCGTCACGCCAGACGGGGAGAACGGAGTGCCAAGGGCCAGAGTGAAGTTGCTCCCATGCCATCTCACGCGCCGCCTCGGCAGCCCGTTGGTCGCCGGCGGCAGCTAAAGTGGCCATGCGAGCATAAGCATAGCCGCCATGGGAGGTGATGGATTGGAGAAGGGCAGGGGACTCGGAGTCCAGGGTTGGAGTTGAAATTGTGGTAACGGTGGAGGCGGCGGACATAGGTGGCAGTGAGGTGATGCAGCGGGGGGAGATATTTGGTGAAGGTGGGGTGGGGGTGTGTTAGGGGCATGCACTTTTTAATGATTAGTGACGGGAGATATTTGGAGAGGGTCGTTGGATATTTATACCATGGATCTTATAATCATTGCTATTTGTCTAAAATCTATTACATTTTCTTATCAAAGTAGTAGGCTTCTCCAAATATTAAATCTTGGGAATTTGTGGTATCAATTTTCCCAAAATAAAAACTATAGTTCATATAATATCAATGTTACTTACTAGTAATTAGCAAATCATATTGTTTCCATCTCAATTAATTCAATTAAGAGATTTTAATATTATATTTGAATTTAGATTTGATGTATTAAAATATATATAATTTTTATACATTGTCAACCCACAATCAAATAAAATATTATATTTTTTAACTTCATCTCTCTAAATTCTCTTCTACATTTGTTTTTCACGCCCATCAAGCGAGCAGTAATACTAATATGTATTTTTGTGTGGATATGTGAGGGTGAATGGATGATTATCTTGGTCCTTGTGTGGGGTGCAGTTTCTTCTTCCTTTGGTTCATGACTCTCTGAGTAGTCTGGTTAATGCTATGAAAGATATAATTGCGAAAAATAGATACTGGCTATCCTTTCCACTTCATTTATTGAGAAACAAATAAGTATAAAAGTTATACAACTAATCAGGGAGACCTTACATTCTTCTTCTCCCATCAGTCTTCTCCTTCCATTCCTCCCCTAGTTTTCCAACAAAGGGTTATTAGTAACGGATAAAAGGCAACATTTTCATTAAAAAGAAAGTGATTATTTATGGTAGGAAAATGCGATCGGTAAGCTTACATTCCCACCCAAAGCTGTCAAAGGTATGAAATGTTGTTGCACATTTCAAGCAAAAATAAAACATGTAAACAATCAAAACAACCTCTTTGACATTCACTAAAAAAAAATTAAAAGTATACGTGTGTTTAATTATTTCATTAAATTTGGTAAAAAAAAAAAAAAGAATCTGTCACGAAAGGGTGCACTCGGTGTGAGGATATCAATGGAGTACTTACTGATCTTCACAAGGGGTTGAACATAAAAGCAGTTTGTAAAGATTATAATCGATCATGATATTGGAGAGACATTATGAAAAATGAAACTAGACTCAAACACATGGCAAGATATTAAACAAATATCCACAAATCATTGTCGTGTATAAGAAAATGATATCTAGTCATTGTCTTCGACATGTTTCACAAGAAACACACCCGGCCGTGTGGTAATCCCCATTGCTTGCTTCTATATCATTTAGACAACCAACAGGAGCCAAAGCAAATATCTTAGCTCAGGTGGGCAAAACTTTCGTAGACCACCAAAAAAAAAAAAAAGAAAAGGGTAAAAATAAAAATCATGGCCAATGTTACGAGGGGCCCTAAGAAGGATAGATGTTGTTTCGCAATGTCTCTCTCCACTTGTTTATATGCAAGTCCCTTTCGAAAATCATCTTTCCTCGAAGGCCCCTTATCAGAGAGTAGCAACAATTCTTTCCTCCATGGAAACAGCATTATTAGAGGAGAGATCATTGTCTGTCCGTACGTAGTCGCCTGTTCCCGACGCATCTCATTCAACCACATTAACTAACAACCATGCACCCATGAATCTCTGTCTCTTTCACCATCAAAAGACACACTGAGGTCCAAATTGAAGTACGTCACTCTCTTTTTTTGTCTGCATATCTTCCACAGTCACGAGTCTCATGATGTCAAATTGGAAGCCCAAGCTTATGGGAGGCATATATTTATCCATGCCTCGCCATCCTTCCTACTTCAGTCTGGATTGGCATTATTTTTCATCCAGTCGTTTGATACATTTGCAAGGACTTACTACTGTCCATCATTGGCAGTACTTGGCGTTTAGTAGGGCGATAGTGAAGTTTTATTCAAATATCTTAGATGATACTTTCGGTAGTTGCTAAGATATTTCATAAGATACTTATGATTGTGTTCGAGATTTTTATAAGGAGATGCTTCTTCTTCTGCAAAACGTATCCTTGATATAAACAGTTGAATCTCAATTAAATACGGCCGAATCTTGCACTTCTTTAAATTGATTTAACTGATGGAATTATCTGTCCGAATTTTTTAGTAATATTTTTTACACCACTTAACGAGAGAGATAATTTCTAATATTTATTTATTTTTTTATAAACTCATTGAAGTAATTTTTTATATTTATATTGGTATTCTTTTAGCATAAGAAAGAAGAAAAAAAAAAAAAGTAAAATGCCTAACTTCAACATAGGGTGATGTTAGCATTATCTGTTGACCACGCGAGGACTGGGAGGTAGTACAAATAATGATATGTTGAAAATCTGGCAACAGAAGGTAGTACAAGAGGCTTAGGGTCTATTCCTCCATATAAGTACAAGGAACCCAAAAGAAGAGCTATCAAATGATGAAGAATGCAAATAATTGAAGCGAGGCAAAATCAAAGACCAATCGTTTGGCAGTTAAAGATAGATATTTCTTCCTTTTGTATCAGGCAAAACGACTAAACACATCAATGCAAATCAAAATTATTGATGTCTCACTGATTGCATCCATTGGTGCAACCTCATATTCATTGCAACCAGATTCGGAGTCCAAAATAATTCAAATTTTTTGTTCAAAACGTTGAAGTAGTTCTAAGGAAAGAGATTGGAGAAAAGCAACACAAATGAATGCAAAAGACAACTTGGATTTCGTGGCATGCACAGCACAAATGAAAAGTACAACCAAGCACCTAGGCAAGTGATATTGGAGATTTTGTTGATGCGGCCCTTCAACAAAATAACATCAGGCACTGATTCAACAAAAGGAAAAACTGAGAGCAACCGTTTTTCAGTAAATTAATTATTGACCAAATCATTTCTGTAAAAATGAAGACAAGTATATTTCTGCTCATTTCTTTTATTTCTTTTCATTTGATGCCATCTCACCAGGAAGAGTGCTACTAGAAACATGATTAAGATGAATAGTTATCTCTAAAGGGATTGCTGCACCCAAATCATGTCACTTCTTTCTTGCTTCTACTGAAACTTGCGCAAATAACAACATCAACAACATTGATAATGACACTCCCAGGGGTATGTATGTTAATTACATTCTTTCATCCCGCACGGACATGCAAGCTTGAGTTAAGGGTATGTATGCAAAGAGTAATTACATTACGATAGTGTTTGAAATATGGAAAAGAGAAACAGATAACAATACAAACCTTGAGGAAGGAGAAACAACTGGCATCCTAATGCAAATGCTGGTTATGAGCTGGCAGTTTTCAAACTCCTTGAAGAAACAAATAGATAACAGTCAATTGAATTTTCTTCTATAAAAACCAATTAAAAACTAGCCTATTTTATTGTCATAATATTCCTTGCACATTCATCTGTTCTATGGAATTAATAGATTTCGTGCACCATAAAGTTAAAATCACCAAACTCAGATTGAACTGATGTAAGTACATCTACTGACCAAGTCCAAGCACCAGCACCTCCATAGACCCCAAAATACCAAACACAGAAAAAGAAAAAAAAAGATGCAGGATAAGAGGAAAGAACTAGTGTGCTAATGCTACTGGACCAAAGGAAGTCAAATAGAGAGACTAGTGGACTGCTCAAGAGCCTAAACAGAAACAGAATGACACATCAATTGAAGAGGAACACCAGTTCCCAGTTAAATGAATCAAATGAAGAAACAACAGGCTGCATAGCATTCAGACTCTATCAGACATTAGTTGATCCAATTAACAGTTGAAGGAACAACATATTCAGGTTCCAGAAAGAAACTGTTACAGGAAGAAATAGAAGGAAAGAAATCAACATGTTATTCAAAAGAGAAGGAAATGGATTTCAGCAAAATAAATTCACTAGTAAGGAATTAGACTGACAACTGATATAAGGTAAGATTATTCCACAGCTGTTTGCTTATCCCCATTCCCTGTTATTGTAAATCACCAAGTCATTAAGAGGCATGAATGGGGAATAACTTATTCACAAAGAGAAAATGGCAACTCCTGTAAATATACGTGAACAACCTAGCTATCTCCATATCTCTGATCAAAATTTTTCCAGGACTCTACTATCCTCCAAACCAGAAAGTAGCATAAAAAAACAAATCACAGATATTGCAATACCCTACTATATAATTGTTAGCCTTATACAAGCAATTATGACATAGAACAGAATTAGAATTATCATGTCTTCCATTCACTATTTTCATGTAGATTATTCCACAGCTGTTTGCTTATCCCCATTCCCCATTATTGTAAATCACCAAGTCATTCAGAAGCATGAATGGGGAATAACTTATTCACAAAGAGAGAATAGCAATTACTGTAAATACATGTGAACAACCTAGCTATCTCCATATCTCTGATCAAAATTTTTCCAGGACTCTACTATCCTCCAAACCACAAAGTAGCATTAAAAGAACAAAGCACAGACATTGCAATACCCTACTATATAATTGTTAGCCTTATACAAGTTATTATGACATAGAACAGAGTTGGAATTATGATGTCTTCCATTCACTATTTTCATGTAGATGATCCATGCTAATAGAACTCTATGTATGACCCATGCGATAAGCTGCGCATGGTAACTTTAGCTTAAGGGTAGTAAAAGAAATCTACCTTACCATATTCATCTGCATTCATTGCACGCATGATACATGAAAATATGCATACACACAAACACACATATATAAAAGAAATGGAACACTATAGCAAGATAAGCCTTCTTCATTCCAGATTTACTTGCCTTTTTTCTAAGATGATTATCCTGATAATCTTTTACAGCTACCTATTTTGTCCTAATAGTCATGATAAATACAGATGAATTTGCTATGTATGATTCAACATGACCCAAATACATACAGTCATGAGGTTGACCTTACAACTAGCTTATTCACTACAGAAACCAAACATAAAGGCTCATTTCCTGCTTTTGACAGGTATTTATCCAAAAATTTTCACAAAAACTTCACATACCTATCTTCTAAGATGAAAAACAAAAGGAACATATATGTGTGTGTATCTATACCAGCTAAGGAAAACAAAAAATATTTTTCAACTAGTGACATATTCAAAGACTTCACATTTCAAGTACAAAGCAAATCACAATAAATGATATCTAGTAAAGAGCCCATGGACAAAGTTAAACTCTTAATTGGTTAGGAAAGGAAAACTCAGCACCAGGTAGAACCACATAACAAATTAATGAATGAATTATCTTGTGTACTGGACATCAAGTATGCCATTGAGAATTTCTACTGAAACAGGAAGGATTACGAAGAAGCTTTAATTTGTTCTAAGCTCAACCATATGGGGATAAATGAGTTCCAAATACAGAACATCTAGAACAAAGTCAAGTCCCGTCCCCGTCATGCAGAACACTATTAACTTATATTCAGAAACAGCATACTTGCCGATCAACCATTTTTATCATCACTTAGAAGCTAATAAATGCAAAAAATTGGTTTCATATAGGCTTATACAAGCAGATATCACCATTATTGCGAAGGGAGTGAAAATGTCAAACACATTTGAAAAGATGAAAAGAACGAAACATGTTTTTATTCTAAAGATGACTAAGTACCAAAATCAAGAAACGACCAAATGATATTCTAAGAGTAAAAATAACAAGCAGTTCGTTTATCCTGAACACCAGAACACTTAGACATATCACAGAATAACAAGCAGAGACGCAGACAGATGACTAAAAGCTCTAATTACTAAGCACCACCGCGAAGCCGAAGGACAAGGTGAAGGGTAGACTCCTTCTGGATGTTGTAATCTGCAAGAGTACGCCCATCCTCCAATTGCTTCCCAGCGAAAATGAGCCTCTGCTGATCAGGTGGAATCCCCTCCTTATCTTGAATTTTCGCCTTCACGTTATCGATTGTGTCAGAACTCTCCACCTCAAGCGTAATCGTCTTTCCAGTCAGCGTCTTCACGAAGATCTGCATCCCTCCACGGAGCCTCAGCACAAGGTGAAGAGTGGACTCCTTCTGGATGTTGTAATCCGCAAGGGTCCTGCCGTCCTCCAACTGCTTCCCGGCGAATATCAACCTCTGCTGATCCGGAGGGATCCCTTCCTTATCCTGGATTTTTGCCTTGACGTTATCAATTGTATCCGAACTCTCTACCTCCAGGGTAATAGTTTTCCCGGTCAAGGTTTTAACGAAAATCTGCATGCCTCCACGCAGCCTGAGCACAAGGTGAAGGGTTGATTCCTTCTGGATATTGTAGTCGGCCAGGGTGCGGCCGTCCTCGAGCTGCTTGCCAGCGAAGATCAATCGCTGTTGGTCCGGAGGGATGCCCTCCTTGTCTTGGATCTTGGCCTTAACGTTGTCGATCGTGTCAGAGCTTTCGACTTCAAGAGTGATGGTCTTGCCGGTTAGGGTTTTGACGAAGATCTGCATGCCGCCACGGAGACGGAGTACCAGGTGGAGAGTCGATTCCTTTTGGATATTGTAATCCGCAAGGGTTCGGCCGTCTTCAAGTTGCTTGCCGGCGAAGATCAAGCGCTGTTGATCAGGAGGAATGCCTTCCTTGTCTTGGATCTTGGCCTTGACGTTGTCGATGGTGTCTGAGCTCTCCACCTCGAGAGTGATGGTTTTGCCGGTTAGGGTTTTCACGAAGATCTGCATCTTGTACGAGGGATTGGAGGAGGAAATGCGAGGAGCGACGGTTGAATGGAAAGAAAATTTTCAAAGAGCAGAAGAAAGAAGAATTGTTGATTGCAAGGATGGGGAAACGAAAGGGAGGAGTGGTTTGATTATATACAAGGAAAAGATTAGCTTGTCAAGGAAGGAATTTGGGATCTGGAAGGTTCCAGAGCTATAACAGAAAGGCAAGGATTAAAATTGGCCAGAGAATTCAGAAGTTGCCTGTAACTGCACGGAGTTTCCACATGCGCATTACGTCATGCATGAGCGCCTCAAGTTTTTTCTTTTCAACTTCTATAAAGAGGGTATTTTTTAGAAAAATGTGCGAATAAAGTCATTTTAAAAATAATATTTAACATAAAATTATTATTATTATTATTTTTAAAAAAATTATGTGAATAAAGTCATTGCAAAAATAATATTTAATATAAAATTAATTACATGATAAAAATATTCTTAAAATTATTTTAAATAAATTAATTATTTATCACAATTTTTCTTCTTGATTTTTCTTTTCGGCATTCGTATTACTTTTGATTTTTCTCTCTTATTATCCAACTCTCTTTAATTTTATCAATTTTTTTCTCCCACATCCGTTTGTTGTGTTCTTGATTGTTCTTTCTCACCATTTCAATTCTCTCTAATTTTACAATGATTGCCATCTCTCTCTATTATTTCTCAGCATATCAATATTGATTTACAAACCATAGAGCAAATATGACATTAATGTACGTTTATGGGTTTATCGATTTGCATTTACAGAATCTCAAAGTTGATGGGTTGGAATTATATAAATCAAATTTATAAATTAAAGCACTTCCTAAAGTTGTTACACGTTATGCCTACATGTAACAACTTTAATACATTTGACGTGTAACAAATCTATTGAATATAACATAATTTAAACATGGCATGTAACTTATTTCCTATCTTTGTATTTCACTAAGACATAAACTTTAAGAATTAAACATCTTAAATATAACGTGTAATAATTCTTTTTTTAACATGATGTGTAACAACTTTTATTTCAATATGTTGTGTAACTTAGTCTCTATTTTTGTATTTCATTAGAACATAAATTATTGGAGTTAAACACTTTAAACATAACGTGTAATAACTTTTTTTTCCAACATGCTGTGTAACAATTTTTTTTTCAATTTGACATTTAACTTGATCTCTATCTTTATATTTCACTAAGACGTAAACTATTGGAGTTAACCACCTTAATATGGCATGTAACAACATTTTTTTTAACATGACGTGTAATAACATTTTTTTAAACATGATGTGTGACAATATTATTTTTTAAACAAGGTGTGTAACTTTGTCTCTATCTTTATATTTCATTAGCATATAAACTCTAGGAATTAAACACCTTCAACATGATATATGTAAAGCCCGACCTTATAAAATACTTGTCATGACATACATGTGATGGATAACATGTTTGCATGCTAGGAGAGTCCCGAAAAATTTACAAAAAGGTCGGTATTGTACCTAGAGGTACAATAAAGTTGATTTAAGCTTCGAACTATATCAAATAGGAATTTTAAGGTGAAATTGAGAGTTTTACGGTCCATGGATGACTCAAAATGGTAATTCGAAGTTTGAGGATCAATTTGGAGTCAAACCGAAATTTTCACTATCTAGGGGCAAAATAGTCATTTGCCACTTGGGGACAAAATGAGAATTTTAAAAAATATTTTTTTGGCCCCATTTGACTTATTGGAGTATGATTTGAGGTTTAGAAGTGAAAAATTTTAATTTCGGTATAATTTGAAGTATAGAGGTAAATGGTAATTTTACCACCTCAGGGGCAAAATTGTAATTTTCTACCACCAGAACATTTGTTCAGCACATGGTCCTCCTTTATCCTCATTTTTGACCTTTGACTAATCATGTGGTGGAGATAAAAGGTTTAAAATTTTTAAAGTTTTAAAAATGAACCAATGGAAAAATGTCATGTGTTAAGCTTAGGATATTTTATTATTTAACTTTAAAATCAGCATAAATCAGCCCATTACTCTCCAAATATTCGGCCAAGCAAGGAAGAGAGGGAAAGAAAAGAAGAACAAACCCTAGGTGAAGAATTTCAAGAGAAAAAGTGTGGAAAATCAAGGAAAACAAGAGAAAAAGGTAAAATTTTTTCAACTTAAGCTTGAAATCTATTTTTCTTAAGCATTTCTCCTTATTTTCCATGCTTAAATTACATGTTTTCATGATGAATTGATGGCTGATCAAAATAGGTATGGAGAGAGAAAGTTGTTGGATTGATTTGATCTTAAGTTATGTTAGTGTTTTTAGTTAGTTTAGCATATTTAGAAACAAAACAACAAGAAAAGAATTTATTTTCTCCAACAACCATCAATGGCCGAATTTACCATGTATTAAGTGAGGATGAATTTGATTTTTATTCTAGGAGAATTGGTTAGAAAATGATGGATTATGGTGTGAAAAAAAAGTAGAAAAAATCACGGTGTTAATGCACCATTATTGGCCGAAAATTTAAAAAAGAAAAGTGAAGATAGTTTTGCCAAATTTTAGGTTATTTGATTTGAGTTTGGTGAATTAAGATATTGGAAAAGAATTGGAACAATTTGGAGTAATTTGGGATTAAATTGGACACGTTAGTAATTTAATCGGGTGATAAGACGAATTAGGCCAATACCGGGTTTAGATAGTTACCAGTGCATTTTTGCATTTCATATCATGCATTAGTAGTCTAAATTAGTTTAATTTCAATTTAGTACCAATGTAGTGAGTTTCTCGATTTTGTATTGTGTCAAGGTGGCGAGTCCTTCGATAAAGGTAAAGGAATTGCATCCGAGGACCAGTAGTCTGAGTATTTCGAGAATATGCACTCTAGACATTGTGACTAAACTTACTGTCATTTTAATTATCTAGGGTGGTTTTTAGATGATATCATGAATTCTATGGAAAAAGGAATTTATAAAGGTAAATTTTCATGTTTTATGAATAAATGTGTTTCAATGAAATTAATTTATAAATTGTTTTGAAATTAATAATGATTTTGAAAAATAGAGTACACGGAGACTGTTAATTGTTGCAATTCGATTGTTTAAATTGATTGGCTTATGATAAATCGGGCATGATTGGCTAGTTGGCATTTGTATTGAAATACAAATTGTTTGGTTGCCTTGAAAGATCGTGAATTACAAAAATTACCATATCATGTTATTGAGTTTTATTGTATGGTGGATTATATATTAATTAATCACTGCAGTAGGGGGTTTATGTGAACCAGCCTTTTAGAAGGGTACGGTAAACCCCATTATATTCTTACTCCAAATGGAGAGGCACGTAGGGTATCTTCTGGGGTAAAGTTTAGAGTTCACTTCACACTAAACCACCACGTGAGGGAGAACTCAACCAACGCCAAGGAACAACTGTGATGTCCAACGAAAAATGTGTTTTATGTGAAATGTGAACTTTTAACAGCCTTGGCGGTCTCGGTAGGATGCCTCAGCCAAGATGTCCCCGAGAATGAATTTATGGCACAAGCCTAGTTTTAATGAGATTCATAAGCCTCTTTACGTACTTTGAATGAAATGTGTTCTAATACTGTGACCCAGTTTATGATGATTTACTTTATTGTCTCTATGTACTCAACTCTAGATGTTTATGATGATGTCTGTTTACTCATTGAAATTTTATAATCTCACCACCCTCATTTCCATCCGTTTTAGGTTCAGTATAGAGTGTAGATAGCTGATCTCATCGAGGACTATTGTTGGATCTGCATTTTTTAAACCGTAGGTTCACAATCCTCTTTACTTTTATTTATTCGGAGGCCCTCTTGTTATTGTAAATTAAATTAAATATTTTGGCTTACTGTATTATAGGATGTATAAATTTATTTAGCTTTTACGCTACAAAATTTATTTACGTATAACTCTATAAATATTGTTTTATAAAAAAATAGAATATTTTACTTAATATTTCTTTTATTTTCTTATTCTATTCAAATAACCATAATTTCGTTTTAAATAAAGATTTTAGACTTTTAAACACATTTTGATTATGAATTATGTGTTTTGTACTTGTAAATTACATTTTAGCCGGATTTTGAAATTTTTGAAAAAAATGATCAAAATACCCCAGTGAGATGAAAATTATTATTTTATTTGTTTTAAGTTGAAAACAGTTTATAATCTCTCGAAACAAAATTTTCGACAACAGTTACTCACGAGGGAAATGAGATATTGATATTAAGCCTTGCGGGATCCCGGTTGGCATTCCTGAAAATGAGTGTCTATCGGGGTACCGCGACGGTTGTCATGGGCTCGATAGGAGTACCTGGTCGTGACAACATATAACAATTTTTTTTCAACATGGCGTGTAACAATATTTTTTCCTGAATTTACTTGGTTGGTCCTTTCGTTAGAGCTCTTATAGCAACGGCATACCACCAATACATCCATTGCAACTATAAAGGCTTTGAGATCTTTTTGCAGCAACCCCACGAACTAAAGAAAACAAACAAAAGACTCATCAAAAATCAAAATAGCTTTGTCTTCATTTCTTTTTTTCTTTTTCTCTATTTGTTCGTTTGTATGTATGAGAGGATGATTATGATGATAACTCTTCTTTCTTCTTTTTCATCTTTCCATTTTTATACTTTAAATATTTTGTTGATAGCTTTTTACACCTTTGTACTATTGTTCTTGAGTAATGGTGAAGTTGATTTTTTCATTTTAAAAAAACAACATTTTTTTGTGCTTGAACATGAGAAGTTTTCATTAATACCAATTTTATCTAAAAATCTTTTTTCTTAGTTAAAAACAATTAAAATTAAAAAGAAAGTTATTTTTGAAAATATCTTATATTTAAAGGCTAAAAAAGCATCCTTTTTTTCTATACATAATGTATAAAGAGGTTTTTAATATATTCTTTATAATATTAATATGGGATAACTATGATAACTATAAAATTAAATAAAAATGTATAGTACAATAAAACTTAAAGAAATTTTGAGAATGAAACAACTATTAAGGTGTTTTTTTTTAATTGAGGAAAGAGAGATTGGAACCTTACACTTTAGGCAATGGGATCATGTACCAACCAATGAGACAAATGCTTAGGTGTTAAACAATAACTAAGGTTATTGAGGAAATTTATAATTTTTTTTTAAAAATAAAAAATTTAAATTTAAATCTAAAGTCAATATAATGAGACCTTAGTGAGTATATTTTTTTTTGAAAAGCACCTTAGTGAGTATATCAATAACATGTAAACGTTTTATTGAAAATGATAAAGTATTATTTGTTTAGAAAAAACAAAAATCATGCATGAAAGTATTTCTATTATTTGGTTTTTGTTGGGGGGGGGGGGGGGAATTTGCATTCTTGTCAAAATAGTAATATTGACATGATTATTAAAATATTTTTATTCAATAATTTAAATTTTATGATTAAAATATTAAAATATATATTATTATTACTATTTATTATTAAAATATTATTTATATTTAATATTAAAATATTACAAATAATAATATTTATTAGTAAAAATAAAAGGTATTATTTATTATATTAATATTTTATTTATTATCAAATTGTAATATAACAACATTTATTTATTATTAAAATATTAAAATTTTTGTTAATAATAATATTCAAAACAAGAATATTTATTAAAATATTAATAAAAATTTTATAATTAATATATTGATATTAAATAAAAATAGTTATGTGATGAAAATATCATTTAAAAGAACAAATAAAGATAATTTGAAAAAACAATTAAAGAGAATAAAGAAAGTATTTAAAGGGAGAGAAGAGATCTTGAAGTGTGTGTTTACAAATGAATTGAGGGAGCCTATTTATAGGCAAACAACCACCTTATCTAGATAGAATTTACAAGATGAAGATAACATTTAGAGATTAGATGAATTAAATCCTAATCCAATCTAATTTACATTAAATCTAGATATGGATAATATAAATGGATATTCACAAAAAATTCATATCACTCCCCCTTGAATATCTATTATATTAAGAATATGCTTTGTAAAACCTTATAAGGCAAAACCCTCATGGGAAAAAAATCCGAGTAAAGGAAAAAGAATACATAATTCCTTTCAAGAATACGTTTTTGAAATACTGCTTCATTAGAAACTTTATCAAGAAAACCCAGTGGGAAAACCCTTGATGAAAGAAAAGAGTATAGTGTGTATTTTACTCCCTTTGATGACTGCATTATTTAAGATCTTAAAAAAGTGCATTCCGATCTTTTACACCAACTTTTCAAATATTGCAATAGGAAGGGCATTAGTAAACAAATCTGCTAGATTGTCACTTAAATGAATTTGTTGAATACTAATATCACTATTTTCTTGAAGATTATGAGTGAAGAAAAATTTTGACGAAATATGTTTTGTTCGATTGCCTTTAATGTATCTTTCCTTTAACTATGAAATGCAAGCAGTATTATCCTTATATAACGTTATTGGAATTTCTTTCTTGGTTGACAAGCCACATGCTTCTTGAATATGTTGCGTTACAAATTTTAGCCAGACACATTCATGACTTACCTCATGAATTGCTAAAATTTCTATATGGTTAGAAGAAGTTGCAACTATAGTTTGTTTTATAGAACACCATGAAATAGCTATACCTCCATATGTGAATAAGTAACCTGTTTGGGATCGAGCTTTGTGTGGATCTGATAAATATTCTACATATATATGATTAATTAAATTTAATTTTAATGCATTTGAATAATGTAAGCCCATATCCATTGTTCTTTGGAGATATCGAAGTATATGTTTAATTCCATTCCAATGTTTTTGAGTTGGAGAAAAATTATATTTTGCTACTAAACTAACAACAAATGATATATCAGGTCGTATATTGCTAGCAAGATACATTATTGCTCCAATTGCACTAAAATATGATACTTCAGAATCAATAAGTTCTTTATTATCCTCACGAGGTCGAAAAGGGTTTTTTTTTCACATCTAGTGATCTTACAACCATTGGTGACCTCAATGGATGTGCTTTGTCCGTATAAAATCATTTTAACACTTTCACTATAAAATTAGATTGATGGACAAAAATTTCATTTGTTAAGTGTTCAATCTAAAAACCTAAACAAAACTTTGTTGTTCCAAGGTTTTTCATTTCAATTTTTTTCTTTAAGTAATCCACGGCTTTTGATAACTCTTCAAGAGTTCCAACAATGTTTAGATCATCAACATAAACAGTAATTATCACAAATTCAGATCTAAATCTTTTTATAAAAACACATGGGCATATAAGATCAATTTTACCATATTCTTTCAACAAATATTCACTAAGGCGATTATACCACATGCATTTGGATTGCTTAATCCATATAAAGATTTATTTAATTTAATTGAATAAATCTCTCGAGAATTCAAATTTTGTGCTTCAAGCAATTTAAATCCTTCAAAGATTTTCATATAGATATCATTATCAAGTGAGTTGAATAAATAGGTTGTAACTTCATTCATCAGACGCATTTCAAGCTTTTCATGTATTGCTAGACTAATTAAATAACGAAATGTAATTGCATCCACCATAAGAGAATATGTCTCTTCCTAATCAATATAAGGTTTTTGGGTAAAACCTTGTACAACAAGTCGTGCTTTATATATCACAATCTCATCTTTCTCATTTCATTTCCACACAAATACCCATTTATATCCCACTAATTTTATGCCATTTAGTGTGCAAAGTACAGGTCCAAAAACTTCACGTTTTGCAAGTAAATTCAATTCCACTTTGATTGCATCTTTCCACATTGGCCAATCATTTCTATGTCTAAATTCTTCAATAAATATAAGTTCAAGATCCTCGTTTTTCTTTCATAATATTGAGTGTGATATTATATACAATAGTATCGTCGACGTGTATCCTATTCCAATTCCATCTTTTCCCATAATGACATAATTAATTAAGATCTCTTCATTTTCAATAATTTTAGATACCTAAATTTCTTCTGAAATTTTTATCAATTATGTCAAGAGTTTCTTCTAGAGTTTTCACTTCCTATTTCTAACCATATTGAATATTTGTTCTTTTTTTTTTAAGGATTTTATTTTTGGAACCAATTGGTCTCTACACTTTTGGCATGCTTTATCCTACAAGGATATTAATTCTAATAGTAGTATTTACATCTGGTATATAAAATTTAGTTGTTTTCTTTAGGTCAGTAAATACGTTTGGCAACAGATTTACTTTATTTTGCAAAAAAATTATCTTTTGAACTTTATGCTCACATTGATTTGTGTGAGGATTGAAACTAAATAATATTAATATATTCCAAAAGAATTTCCTTTTTCAGCTGCTTATTTTCTCCCCTTAATGTTGAAAAAATTGTTTCATCAAAATGACAATAGGCAAAACCTTGCCATGAATAAATCTCATGTTGATAGTTCTAAATATTTAATTATAGATGATTTGTATCCAACATATATTCTTAATCTCCTTTGAGGACTTATCTCTGTGCATTGTGGTGGAGCAATTGGAATATATACCGCACATTCAAAAATTCTGAGATGAGAAGTATTTGATTTCTTATCATAAATCAATTGTATAGGGGAGAATTTATGATAATTCATTAGCCTGATGCATATAAGTCCTGTTGCATGCAAAGTGGCATGCCCCTAAACAAAAATTGAGAGTTTAGATTTCATAAACAATGTCTTTACAATTAGTTTGAAGTATTTAATAAACGATTTGCTAGACTGTTTTATGTATAAACATGAGCAATAAGCTATTCAATAATTATTCCAACTAATATACAATATTCATTAAAAGTTTGAAATGTAAATTCACTAATATTGTAAAAACGAATAGTCTTAATTACATAATCAGGAAAATGTGCTTGCAAACGTATGATCGTAAATGTTAAATTGCAAGTTGATAATAAACACACATGTAACCATCTGCATCGATTAAAACTGTAAAATATCTAAATGTTCCACATGGTGGATGTAAGAATCCACATATATCACCCTGAATATGTTTAAAAAATGTAGGGGATTCAGTCCCAACTTTAACTAGTGATGACCTTATAATTAATTTACCTTCAGAGCAAGCAGCACATGAATATTCATTATATTGAAAAATCTTCTAGTTTTTCAATGGATGATCACGTTAATTTTCAATAATTTTTGCATCATTATTGATTCGGGATGGTCCAACTGGTCATGCTAAACATTAAAATCATTAATAAACTTCTAGTTTACTATAGTATAAGTTTCAATCATTCTAATATTGTTATAATATAATCCATAGAACAAAATGAGTAATTTTTTTTTTCAATACACTTTTTACTTGAAATAATAGATGTAATATAGAGGTATTAAGTGTCTGTTTCATTCATTGTCTCTATATGGTATCTATTCAAACAAATATCTTTAAAATTTAATAAATTTCTTTGAGACATTGAAAATAATACATCCTCTATTAAAAACTTTGTTCTTCAAGGTAGTAAAATATTGTCTCTTCTGGAGCCTTCAATTAATCTTGTACTATTAGATATTGTATTGACATTGGTTTCTTCCATTGTCAAGTTGGAAAAATATTTCTTGTCTTTAAATATAGTGTGTATTGTAAAAATGTCTGCTAGAAATATATTTACATCATGGATGTTGGATCTAACAAGATGAATATCTATATTTTTCTTCAATAAAAAAAATGATATATACAATAAGAAACTTACAAGTTAACATAAAAGAACATTAAATACATAATTAAAACACAAAATAAGAATATATCATTTAAATATAATAAGAACATACAAAAGCATCTTCATACTATAGTTATACTAAAATCTACCAATTACTATTAAGTTCATTTTCAGATATTTCCATTACCAATCAAATGATCAATTCCTTTTTTAGGATAAGAAAATTAACAATGGATATTTTATTAACAGTCATAAAATTAATTCCTCTTTTAAGGTGGACAAATATCTTGATGTGCTATATCAATTGGCCATGATTAAAATCATCACAAGATGTTTTAGTTTTCAGTGATGTTTGATAAAATTCAAGACATACAACAGGTACGTGACCAATGGTTTTTCATGCCACATGAATGACAATACGTTTTCTATATTCCTTTTATTCTTTTCATTTTTATCTTTTCATTATTCATCCACTTTTGGTGAGTTGAAAGTATTCATCCACTTTTTTTAGATTATAAGTATCCGTTCACTTTTGGTGGGTGATCCACTTATGATGGGTTATCTACTTTTAGTAAATTATCAATTTTTAATGAATTAGTGGGTTAAGGCATTCATCCACTTTTGATGGTAAAATTATCCATTCACTTCTAGTGGTAAAATTATTCTTAGATTATGATAGTATAATTATCTATCAACTTCTGGTGGTAAAATTATTCATAGATTCTGATGGCAAAATTATTGTCACGACCCGGTACTCCCCTCGAGCCCGTGACAACCGCTGCGACGTCCCGATAAACATTCATTGCACGGAACGCCAACCGGAACCTCGCAAGGCTTTAATATCAGTTTTCGCACCTCCCTTGTGAGCAACAGTTGTTAAGTATCATGTTTTGAGAGATTATAAACTATTTTCAAATCAAAATAATAGAAAAATAATTTTTTTCTCACAGGGGCATTTTGATCATTTTTCTTCAAAAATCTCGAAACTAGCTAAAAATGTAGTATGCGAGTGAAAAACACATATTTCATAATAAAAAATAAATTTAGATGTCTAAAACATTCATTTAA
Source organism: Theobroma cacao (assembly GCF_053813885.1). Taxonomy (NCBI): domain Eukaryota; kingdom Viridiplantae; phylum Streptophyta; class Magnoliopsida; order Malvales; family Malvaceae; genus Theobroma; species Theobroma cacao. Next base: position 39,570,613 of record NC_142647.1, on the reverse strand, counting down.
AGTGAAACTAAACCTATTTGAATATAATAAAAATATTTAATAAAATATTCTATTTTCTTATAAAACAATATTTATAGAGTTATCGGTAAATAATTTTTGTAGCGTAAAAGCTAAATAAATTCATACATACTGTAATACAGATAACCAAAGCATAAGATTTAATTTACAGTGACACGTGGGCCCACGAACGACCAAAAGTATTAAAAGCGGTAAACTTACAATTTTTGAGGATGCAAGTCCAACTGTAGACCTCAACAAAGTGAGCTATCTACCAACTATTCTGAGCCTGAAATGGGTGGAAAGGAGGGTGGTGAGATTATATAATCTCAGTGAGTAAACAAATACCATTTAAAATATCTAAAGCTGAGTAAATGGAGACAGATAAAATAGATTAGCATAAAAATGATTCTCAGCATTTCGAACTCAGTTTACTAAGATAAAATAGATTCATTTCACCAAAATAAACAACGAGGCTTATGATTTCCTGAAAAGTTTGGCTTGTGCCAAAATCATTCTCATACTCAGTTATCAGGGATACCTTGGCTGAAGGCTATCCCAACCGAGTCCGCCAAGGCTGTTAAAAAGTTATGTACGCATAAATCATGTTTTTGTTTTGAAAACATAGCCGTTCCTTGGCGTTGGCTGAGTTCACCCTCACGTGGTGGTTTGGCATGAAGTGAATTCTAAAGTTTTAACCTTAGGAGTTATCCAACCGCGCCTCTCATATTGAGGTATGAATATAATAGGGTTACCGTACCCCTCTAATAGGCTAGTCCACGGAACCCGTTCACTGTAGCGACCAATTTATAACCCACCAATTCAATAAAATTCAACAGCATGACATGACGATTATTTTATTTTACAGCCTCTCGAGGCAAATCAATAGTTCATACATTTTCAATACATTTACGAATTCAACCATTCATGCCAATATTATCATAAGCCATTCAATTCAAATCATGATTTATAACACGACAATTAGTCTCCAATTACTCCATTTTCAAAACCATCTTTCAGTTTCAAGACAATTTTATAAAATCATTTCATTTAATCACATTTTTCTTAAAAAAAATAAAGATTTGCCATTTAAACTCATTTTCCATAAAATCACAAAAACGAATTAAAATTCACTTCAGATAATCAAGATGATGATAAGGTTACTCACTATTTCGGGAGTCGAATTTTGAGTACTTCAATTCTTGATCCTCGGGTACTATCTCTCTACTTTTGCTAGAATGTTCACCACCTAGACATAATGCACAATAAGCCATTTACTATATTTGTGCTAAATTGTTATAAAACTAATTCAGGCTCTATACTAATGCATGAAATGGGATGTAAATTATTCGGATTATCGTCCAAACACGGTGTTTTACACAAATTCAATTGTCTACCTAAATAAAAATGTATTGGCCTAATTCGATCTATCACTCGATTAATTGGCCAATATGTCCAATTCAACTCCAATAATTCCATTTTTCTCCCACTACTTCAAATCGCCAAACACAAGTCAAATAACATAAAATTTAGCAAAATCATCCTCACATTTCTTCTTGAGAATTTCGGCCATGGTGAGTGCATCAACATTATGATTTTTCCTACTTGATTTTCTCACCATAATTCATCATTTCCTAACCAATTCACTTGAAATAAAATCAAATCCACCATCAACACTCTACAAGGAAGATTCGCCCTATGATGAACTCATGAGGAATATGTGAATTTCAAGCTTAATTCTTACACTTAACACCATAAACAACTAAAAACCTTCATATATCTTAAAAATCTATCTAAATCATCATCAGGTTCTCTCTCCTAAGGTTTGATCAGCACACTATCCTTCATGATATCTTGTGATTCAACCATGGAAAATGCAAAATAATGCATAGGAAAGATAGATCACAAGCTAGAGTTAAGAAATTTCACCTTTGATGGCTTGATTACTTGAAATCCACCAATTTTTTTTTTGAATATTCACTCTAGGGTTTTTGTTCTTCTTTTCTTCCTTTGCTCTTGCTTTGGCCGGCTATAAGAATGAGAAATGGGCTGGTTTTGTGCTAATTTATAAGGAAATAATAAAGAAATAAAAGCTTAACACTTGTCACCTTACCATTGGTCCATTTTTAAATTCTTAACTATTAAGCTTTCTTTCTCCACCACATAAAATCCTTCAATTATCCATGATATTAATGGGTGAAATTCATGTGCTGGACAAGTGTTGGGTGGTGTAAAATTGCAATTTTGCCCTTAGGGTGGCAAAATTACTATTTTACCCTTATGCTCGAAAAAATATCAAAATTAAAATTTTTCACTTTTCAAACTCAAATTATGTTCTAAGTAGTCAATTTTGATCAAAAACTTCTTCCAACATTCCAATTTTAACCTCGGGTGGCAAAATGACCATTTTACCCTTGGGTTATGAAAATTCCAATTTGACTCCAAATCGCTCTTTGAACTCCGAATCACCATTTTAAGTTATTCTAGGGTTTTAAAATTCTCAATTTCATCTTAAAATCTCTATTTGGACTAGTTCGAGGCTTAATTCAACTTAATTGTACCATTTGGTATAATACCGTCCTTTAACGATTTTCAAGGTACCCAAGTAAGCAAACATGTATTCTTATGTAGGAATGACATAATAAACATATTGTAGAGATGGGCTTGACAACATTACCCCCCTTAAAATAAAATTTTGACCTCAAAATTTTATTTGCTGAACTAAGAGAAAAGGTGGGGATATTATTTTCTCATTTAATGCTCAACTTCTTATGTCCTCCCCTTTATAGGGAATTTCGATTTGTTCACCTCATTTACCTCCAATTCAACTCGAGTACTTCACTTATGTCTATTATTATCCTTTAAAATCATATCAATAGTAACTTTTACAATTATGATATCTTATATCGAGACACAAAACATGCTTCTATTACTATCATTAATCTTGAACCATAACTCCATCTCAATCATACCAATTTCGATCTCATTTTATACTTATTTATGTATACCAATCTCTATCTTATTACTTCATTCCATATCAAACTTCTCAACTTTCATTCATTCATACTATCCTCATACACTATTGTGTAGTTTACGGCATCATTAACATGCCATACTCATTTCTGTACATATCCTCAGCGTTAGGGAAGATTAATGGCTTCAATTATTTTCACAAACTTCATGTTTACCTTGCATTTAGGAAATTTCAATCTTCTTAATCCTATTAATCCATCTCATATGGCTTAATCGCACTATAGATTACATTCCCTTAACTATTTCCCCAAAATTCCTTAGGTCCCCATAAATCGACTTCTGATAAGATTCTTGATCGTTACATTATCTATACAACTCATCAAATATATTGAGTTCAAATCTCGAACCACTAAAACCATTCTTCATTTTAGTTGGGTACATCACTTGAAATACCCCATACTTTGATATGGTGATAAATAAAATTGATCGAATGCATATTGAGGTCAATTAAAATGTTTAGAAGTGATAAAAGACGAAAGGAGTAGTTTAGGATAAAATGTTTCGCAAGTGAGAAAATAATAATAAAATAATAATAATTTTGTCAGAGGAGAATTTGTGAGATAAAAGGCGATTTGGAAGTCAAGTGAGGCATAATAAGGTATTTTGGGTACCAAGGAGACAAGATAAAATTTTTAGAATAAAATAATATTTTATTAATAAAATATTATTAAAATATTAATATTTTCAAGAAGAAAGATCATATGGTTGATCCAAGTGGGAGAGAAGATGACAAGCTCGACTCTATAAAAATATTTATCATGACATACATGTGATGGATAGTATGTTTGCATGCTAGGAGAGTTCCGAAAAATTTACAAAAGTCGGTATTGTACCTAGAGGTACAATAAAGTTGATTTAAGCCTCGACTAGATCAAATAGAGAATTTACGATGAAATTAAGAATTTTCAAGTCTTAGAATGGTTTAATATGGTGATTCGGAGTTCGAGGATCAATTTGGAGTCAAACCGAAATTTTCGCTATCTAGGGGCAAAATGGTCATTTGCCACTTGGGGACAAAATGGAAATTTTAGAAAAGATTTTTTTGGCCCCATTTGACTTATTGGAGTATAATTTGACTCATTGGAGTGAGATTTGAGGTTTAAAAGTGAAAAATTTTAATTACGGTATAATTTGGAGTAAAAGGGTAAAATGGTAATTTTACCACCCCAGGGGCAAAATTGTAATTTTCCACCACCAGGATATTTTCCAGCACATGGTCTTCATTTATCCTCATTTTGACCATTGACTAATTGTGTGGTGGAGATAAAAAGGATTAAAATTTTAAAATTTTAAAAACGGGCCAATGACATGATGCCATGTGTCATACCTTTATTAATTTATTATTTTCCTTTTTAAAAGGCATAAAATCAGCCCATCTTCCACCCCATGGCCGGCCAAACCAGCAAGAAGAGAGAGAAAATAAAAACAAAACCCTAGAGAGAGAAAATCAAAGAAAAAGTGTGAATTTTCAAGGAAATTAAGTGAAAAAGGTGAGATTTTTTCTATTAAGCTTGAGTTTTCTTATTCCCAAGCATTTCTCTTTATTTTCCATGATTAAATTACATGTTTTCATGATGAATTCAATTATGAAAAAATGGGTTAGGAGAGAGAAAGTTGTTGGATTTATTTGATTTTAATTTATGTTAGTGTTTTTAGTTAGTTTAGCATATTTAGAAACAAAACAACAAGAAAAAAATTTATTTTCTCCCCCAACCATTAATGGCTGAATTTACCATGTAGTGAGTGAGGATGAGTTCGATTTTATTCTAGGAGAATTGGTTAAGAAATAATGAATTATGAGCCTAGAAAAATAATGGGAATTTTCAGAGCAAAAATATGAATTTTTACCCACTAGGGATATTTTCCTAATTTACTGTTGGGACTGATAATTTGCATCACACTGAGGGACATTAAGTTAATTTGGGTGCAATTGAGGTATAGAAACTGAAAAGAATTAAATTGGAGTTTAAACGAACCCGTTAGGAGTTTAATCGGGTGATAAGACGAATTAGGCTAATACCGGATTTAGATAGTTACCAGTGCATTTTTGCATTCCATATCATGCATTGGTAGTCCAAATTAGTTTAATTTTGATTTAGTACCAACTTAGTGAAATTCTCGATTTTGTACTGTGTCAAGGTGGTGAGTCCTCCAATAAAGGCAAGGAAATTGCATCCGAGGACCAGTAGACAGAGTGCTTCGAAAGTCTGCATTCTAGACATTGTGAGTAAACTTATTATCGTCTTAATTATCTAGAGTAGTTTTATACAACTGTGTGATTTTATGAAAAATGGGTTTAAATGGTAAATTGCTATGTTTTAAGAGAAATTGTAATTTTATAAAATGATTTTATAAATTTTCTAGAAAATCGAATATTGGTTTTGAAAATAGAGTAATTGGAGACTGCTAGTTTGTGTTGCAAATTTATGGTTTTGAATTGAATGGCTTATGACAATAAATGAGCATGAATGGCTAAATTGATTTCGGTGTTAGAATTATTTATACTGTGTATTCAGCCTTGAGAGGCTAGGTTGCGATAAATTGCCATGTCATGCTAGAATGAATTTTATTGATTGGTGGATTATATATTAATTATTTACTGCAGATGGGGTTCCGTGGACCAGCCTATTAGAGGGGCACGGTAAACTCCATTATATTATTACCTCGAACGGAGAGGCGCGTAGGGTATCTTCTGGGGTATAGCTTAGGGTTCACTTCACGCCAAACCACCACGTGAAGGGGAACTCAGCCAACGCCAAGGAACGGCTGTATTTTTCTCAAACTAAAAATATATTTTAACTGTATTCAAAATTTTAACAGCCTTGACGGACTCGGTTGGATGCCCTGCGCAAGGTATCACCGAGTATGAGTTTTGGCACGAGCCAAAGTTTTAAGAAATTCATAAGCCAAGTTGATTTCTCGATTTTTATGGATTGATTTTATTTGGTTGAAATGAGTTGAAAGGTAATGAAATTACAGTATGATGATTTATTTTAATTGTCTCCATTTACTCGACTTTAGATACTTTAGATGGTATTTGTTTACTCACTGAGATTTTATAATCTCACCACCCTCATTTCCTCACATTTCAGGCTCGGGGAATTCCATAGTTAGCTGACTTTGACAAGGACTTTCATTTGGACCCGAATCGGTAAAAGCTGTAGGTTTCCAACTTTCGATGCATTTTGGATAGATGTGGGCCCACGTGTCACTGTAAAAGAAATTTTATACCTTGGTTATTTGCTTTATAGTATATATGAATATAATTATCTTTTACGCTATAAGAATTATGTACCGATAGTTTTATGAAAATTATTTTACAAGAAAATAGTTTATTTTATTAAATATTTTTATTATATTCAAATGGTCAAATTTTCACTTCAAATGAATGTTTTAGATACTTAATTTTTTTTAAATTATTAAATATATATTTTCGGCTTACCTACTACATGTTTAGCAAGTTTCGAGATTTTTGACAAAAATGACGAAAATGCCCCTGTGAGCAAAAAAAAAAAAGTGTTATGTTATGATTTGGAAATGATTTGTAATCCTTCGTATTTTGATTATTTGAGAACTATTGCTCACCGGGGAAGTGCGAAAGCTGATACGAGAGCCTTGCGAGGTTTCGATCGACATTCAGGGTGAAGAATGTTTGTCGAGGCTTCGCGGCGGTTGTCACGGGCTCGATGGGGAGTTTCGGGTCGTGACAATTTAGATTGGTATCAGAGCATGGTTTAAAGATAAAAGATTTTGGTTTTAAAGTTTTGGATTTTAAAGTTTTTGATTTTAAGGTTGTTTTAAGAAATCTACATTGACACTGCGTGGCCCCAAGTCCAGTTAAGTTAAGATAAGTTAAGTTAAGTTAAGTTATGTTAGATTGAATAGAATGTATGCATCTACATATAGAAATCTACCTATTTTTGAGATGCATAAATAATTAAACAATTACTATTTGATTGCATATAGGTTTTGAGGTGCGTTGGTGACACATACACCATGTCTAGGAGAGACGGTAGTCCCGATGCCTCTCATAGTATTAGCGAGGGATCGCTAGATTGTACTGCTAAGAGCCGATGGCAACCTGAACCGAGTAGTCCAAAAAGTGCAGATAGTAATAATATTAATGTAAGCATAAGAGGTTCCCTTTTGAGAAAATCTAAGGAACATGTTAAAGAAAGGGGGAAATTAAGGATAGCCGAATGAGGTATTTGTTCTAGGAAGAGCGTGACAGTAGTCCGACACTTTCCACCAGGTTGTGGGAGAAATGTAAGGGGACAACCAGAAAAGGATAAGGAGAAAGTAACAGTGGCAAGTAAACCTCTTAGAAAAGTGTCAGGTGTACGACATTTTCCTCCCGGTTGTGGAAGAAATGCTACACCGGTGAGTGATGAAGAATATAAGAGAATACAACAAGCCTGGATTGAAGAACAAAGGAGAAAATCTCAAGAGGAAGAGGATCCATTGATGTGCCCGGATCAGGACAATGAGGAACCTAAAGATGTTTAATACTTTAGTTGAAGTTGTATTGTCATAAATCTAGGCAAGTGTCGTTTAAGGGAAGATGTAGTAGTTACCTGTGTAAAGGAGTTAGGAGTGGCTTTTATTTTGTATGACTCGAACGGAATGTAAAATAGCAGTTTAAATAATTGGATATGTATGGGAATCTCTTAGTATAATAGGGATAAATTGGTAATATAATTATTGAGGAAGGTTATAGAAGGAAGCAATAAGGTTATAAATGACATTCGGAATGGATAATGTGATTACTTTAATGATTGTAATTTAAGCATGAAGGGGATTATTCAGTGATGCCATGATACTATGAGGTAATAATTGGGCACAAATATACCCCAATGAAGTTAAATTATGGAATATGGGGAATATAAAATTTTAATTCAGTAAGGATTACTAGAATAAAGTAAGGAGGAAGCTGAGCTATTTTCGTAGTTCATTATACCGAAAGTCAATAAGATTATTGGAGTATAAGACAAAGAAGATAATTGGATAGGGATGACAATAAATTTGAGGAAAGTTGTAGATAGTAAGTAACTTATGTGTGGAGTGGTATATGTATTTTGAATTTATTACACTGTATGGAAATGATGTTTTGAGGTGGAATTTTATGAATGTTGATAAACGTCAAAAGATGACATGAGATGAAAGTATTAATCTGGCTTAGTGTGTATGACAAGAAAATAGAAGGTACCTATTCTTATGGAACTCATGATATATATCTAGAATGGAAACCATTGGTTGAGAATGATTGATGTGGTGACTTTGAATGCAAACAAATAGCTTTGATGAGAAAATTTCTATAGCTACAATACTTCAGCATTGACTGTTCAACGCTATACTGCTTCAAATACCTCACGCTTATGATGCATGAGTAAGATGGGAGTGACATGATAATGAGCTTACAAATTGAATTTTGGTTGTTGGTCATTGTGTTTTGTTATCTGGGAGTCTTAAATATTCTGGAGAATGTTTACCCAAATGAATTGAAAAACTTCTTTATTGCCTTGTATAGAGGCATATAATAAAAAAAAATTTTTTGAAAGATTCTTAAGATGACTATATTGAGATGAGATACCAAATAATGAAAGTGTGAAGGAAGAATTACGAGACTGGTATAGAAAATCAGTTTATATAGAATATCATTATGAGAATTTGTAATATCTGTTTTGATACAGTAAAATGACAAGGGTTAGTAACAACATGAGGCTAATTGTGTGGCACCCTAGAAACTTATGAAGATGAGTTAGGAGTTGAATGGATGAGTATGTATTTATATATCTTTAAGAGTAAATGTTTTAGGAATACATAAACATCTTTGAGAAGAGATTCTAATCATACACAGCAAGTATGAAACGTAAAATTTTTAAAACTTGCTGAGAAGCCTAACGGCAAAATCACAAGTTAAGGGATCACATGCTATGAGACATAAGTTTAAGATAGATATTCCCAAGGAAATACTCAAGAGAAGTTTTGCTCTGGATCTCGTTAAAGCAAGCACTAAGTTATGTGATTATAAAAAGAAGTTGTAAGCTGAGAGTGATATTAGTATTAGTATTGAAAAATACTTGAGGAGAATCTAGTTTTAAGTTTTACAATTTCAAGTACAAATTATAAATTAGTTAAGGAAGAATGATGTTATGTTCATATGAAGGAGTGGAACAAAGGATGATAGAAGTTGACCTTGAAAATGAAGTCAGATAATGAAACTTTCCTAATATATTATGGAAATTGGAATTCGAAAATGCTTAAGGCATACATGATTCAAATGGGTTTGAGTCTTAAGTGACAAATCAATATCGTAATGCAAGAAAGATACAAGGTAATATAGAGGCATGAAAGATGATTAAGGACAAAAAGGATGACTCTTAAGAATTGTGGTATTGCATGAGATGCAATGATCAAGTTGAGATAAATCTTTGAGGCATCAATAGGATTATAAAGCATACACATATAATAGATTATAATTCAATGAAGATGACATTGTGATGAATGATATATAGTATAAGGAAACTCAAACATATGGTTGGAAATGATATGAATGATATGAAGTTATACACAAGTATAATAAGAAGGTTGACATGCACTATAAGAATTATTATATTGAAACTAGGATTAGGATATGGATGAATAAAGGGGGAATGTAGTCCAAGGCATGTGAACACATGGATTCCAATATATAAAGAGAGATGTTGACATTTGAAAATGCATGTATCTATGTATATATGAAATTGATAATTTTACTAACTAAAGTGAAGAATGGTTCTCAGTAATTGGGAGATTTTGAAATAGTGTCCAGAGAGGTCAGTGAGCTAAAGTGTTAAAGGACATGCAATGAACGATTAAAGTTATGAGTGACTTTGAAGGTAAACCTTGGATTGTTTAAGTTCTTAATGGAACTCTATTAAAGGAAGTGTATAGACCAGTATAAGATGGATGAATCAAGGTTGAGAAATTTGGTACGCAGCGAATTAATAAAATGATGATTAGGTATACATAAGTAAGTATGATATGTGATCGAAATCGGTATAATTGAGATGAAGTTATGGTTCAAATGTAATAATGGAGATAAATGCATGCTTAGTGTCTAGATATAAGAGATCATGGTTGTGAAAAGTATTACTGATCTGGTTCCAAAGGATGATAATTGCTTTAAATAAAGCATTTAATTGAACTGAAGGTGAACGAGGGAAATAAATTGAATGTCCCTATAAAAGGAACAAGGAGTAGGATCATAGAAGGAGATTGATAATGCAACATCGACAGGAATTTGAGGACGAATTCTATTTAAATGGGGGAGATTGAAATACCCCATACTTTGATATGGTGATAAATAAAATTGATCGAATGCATATTGAGGTCAATTAAAATGTTTAGAAGTGATAAAAGACGAAAGGAGTAGTTTAGGATAAAATGTTTCGCAAGGGAGAAAATAATAATAAAATAATAATAATTTTATCAGAGGAGAATTTGTGAGATAAAAGGTGATTTGGAAGTCAAGTGAGGCATAATAAGGTATTTTGGGTACCAAGGAGACAAGATAAAATTTTTAGAATAAAATAATATTTTATTAATAAAATATTATTAAAATATTAATATTTAGCAGGATGTCGAAGTCAATCAAGAAGAAAGATCATATGGTTGATCCAAGTGGAGGAGAAGATGACAAGCTCGACTCTATAAAAATATTTATCATGACATACATGTGATGGATAGTATGTTTGCATGCTAGGAGAGTTCCGAAAAATTTACAAAAGTCGGTATTGTACCTAGAGGTACAATAAAGTTGATTTAAGCCTCGACTAGATCAAATAGAGAATTTACGATGAAATGAAGAATTTTAAAGTCTTAGAATGGTTTAATATGGTGATTCGGAGTTCGAGGATCAATTTGGAGTCAAACCGAAATTTTCGCTATCTAGAGGCAAAATGGTCATTTGCCACTTGGGGACAAAATGGGAATTTTAGAAAAGATTTTTTTGGCCCCATTTGACTTATTGGAGTATAATTTGACTCATTGGAGTAAGATTTGAGGTTTAAAAGTGAAAAATTTTAATTACGGTATAATTTGGAGTAAAAGGGTAAAATGGTAATTTTACCACCCTAGGGGCAAAATTGTAATTTTCCACCACCAGGATATTTTCCAGCACATGGTCTTCATTTATCCTCATTTTGACCATTGACTAATTGTGTGGTGGAGATAAAAAGGATTAAAATTTTAAAATTTTAAAAACGGGCCAATGACATGATGCCATGTGTCATACCTTTATTAATTTATTATTTTCCTTTTTAAAAGGCATAAAATCAGCCCATCTTCCACCCCATGGCCGGCCAAACCAGCAAGAAGAGAGAGAAAACAAAAACAAAACCCTAGAGAGAGAAAATCAAAGAAAAAGTGTGAATTTTCAAGGAAATTAAGTGAAAAAGGTGAGATTTTTTCTATTAAGCTTGAGTTTTCTTATTCCCAAGCATTTCTCTTTATTTTCCATGATTAAATTACATGTTTTCATGATGAATTCAATTCTGAAAAAATGGGTTAGGAGAGAGAAAGTTGTTGGATTTATTTGATTTTAATTTATATTAGTGTTTTTAGTTAGTTTAGCATATTTAGAAACAAAACAACAAGAAAAGAATTTATTTTCTACCCCAACCATTAATGGCTCAATTTACCATGTAGTGAGTGAGGATGAGTTTGATTTTATTCTAGGAGAATTGGTTAAGGAATAATGAATTATGAGCCTAGAAAAATAATGGGAATTTTCGGAGCAAAAATATGAATTTTTACCCACTAGGGGTATTTTCGTAATTTGCTGTTGGGACTGATAATTTGCATCACACTGAGGGACATTAAGTTAATTTGGGTGCAATTGAGGTATAGAAACTGAAAAGAATTAAATTGGAGTTTAAACGAACCCGTTAGGAATTTAATCGGGTGATAAGACGAATTAGGCTAATACCGGATTTAGATAGTTACCAGTGCATTTTTGCATTCCATATCATGCATTGGTAGTCCAAATTAGTTTAATTTTGATTTAGTACCAACTTAGTGAAATTCTCGATTTTGTACTGTGTCAAGGTGGTGAGTCCTCCAATAAAGGCAAGAAAATTGCATCCGAGGACCAGAAGACAGAGTGCTTCGAAAGTCTGCATTCTAGACATTGTGAGTAAACTTATTATCTTAATTATCTAGAGTAGTTTTATACAACTGTGTGATTTTATGAAAAATGGGTTTAAATGGTAAATTGCTATGTTTTAAGAGAAATTGTAATTTTATAAAATGATTTTATAAATTTTCTAGAAAATCGAATATTGGTTTTGAAAATAGAGTAATTGGAGACTGCTAGTTTGTGTTGCAAATTTATGGTTTTGAATTGAATGGCTTATGACAATAAATGAGCATGAATGGCTAAATTGATTTCGGTGTTAGAATTATTTATACTGTGTATTCAGCCTTGAGAGGCTAGGTTGCGATAAATTGCCATGTCATGCTAGAATGAATTTTATTGATTGGTGGATTATATATTAATTATTTACTGCAGATGGGGTTCCGTGGACCAGCCTATTAGAGGGGCACGGTAAACTCCATTATATTATTACCTCGAATGGAGAGGCGCGTAGGGTATCTCCTGGGGTATAGCTTAGGGTTCACTTCACGCCAAACCACCACGTGAAGGGGAACTCAGCTAACGCCAAGGAACGGCTGTATTTTTCTCAAACTAAAAATATATTTTAACTGTATACAAAATTTTAACAGCCTTGGCGGACTCGGTTGGATGCCCTGCGCAAGGTATCACCGAGTATGAGTTTTGGCACGAGCCAAAGTTTTAAGAAATTCATAAGCCAAGTTGATTTCTCGATTTTTATGGATTGATTTTATTTGGTTGAAATGAGTTGAAAGGTAATGAAATTACAGTATGATGATTTATTTTAATTGTCTCCATTTACTCGACTTTAGATACTTTAGATGGTATCTGTTTACTCACTGAGATTTTATAATCTCACCACCCTCATTTCCTCACATTTCAGGCTCGGGGAATTCCATAGTTAGCTGACTTTGACAAGGACTTTCATTTGGACCCGAATCGGTAAAAGCTGTAGGTTTCCAGCTTCCGATGCATTTTGGATAGATGTGGGCCCACGTGTCACTGTAAAAGAAATTTTATGCTTTGGTTATTTGCTTTATAGTATATATGAATATAATTATCTTTTACGCTATAAGAATTATGTACCGATAGTTTTATGAAAATTATTTTACAAGAAAATAGTTTATTTTATTGAATATTTTTATTATATTCAAATGTTTAAAATTTCACTTCAAATGAATGTTTTAGATACTTAATTTTTTTAAATTATTAAATATATATTTTTGGCTTACCTACTACATGTTTAGCAAGTTTCGAGATTTTTGACAAAAATGATGAAAATGCCCCTGTGAGCAAAAAAAAAATGTGTTATGTTATGATTTGGAAATGATTTGTAATCCTTCGTATTTTGATTATTTGATAACTATTGCTCACCGGGGAAGTGCGAAAGCTGATACGAGAGCCTTGCGAGGTTTCGATCGACATTCAGGGTGAAGAATGTTTGTCGAGGCTTCGCGGCGGTTGTCACGGGCTCGATGGGGAGTTCCGGGTCGTGACATCACTAACTCCACACACACGTATACACGCACATTCAAATGTCCATATTCCTCATTATGTATACGGGTCTCTGTTTTCAAATGCCTTCAGACTAATTTCTCTTTGTTCATTCCCATCCATAACCAAGATTCAATAGAATAATCTTCATAATTCATACAAATTCTCATCATGCTTGTGCATAGTTCCACATCATTTACATACTTATACTCTCTTCTCATCATTTCCAATTATATGCTTAAGTTTCCTTGTACTATATATCATTGCATCATAATGTCATCTCTATTGAATTATAATATATTATGCGTGTATGCTTTATAATCCCATTGATACTTCAACAATTTTCCTTGACTTGATCATTGCATGTTATGCAATACCATAATTCCTAAGAGTCATCCTTATTCCTCGATTATCTTTCATACCTCTTACATATATTGTATCTTTATTGCATTCCGATATTGATTTGTCACTTAAGACTCAGACTCATTTGAATCATGTATGCCTCAAGCATTTTCGAATTCCAATTTCCATAATATATTAGGAAGGTTTCATTATCTAACTTCATTATCAAGGTCAACTTCAATCATTCTTTGTTTCACTATTTCATATGAACATAACATCATTCTTCCTTAACCAATTTACAAATTGTACTTGAAATTGCAAGACTTAAAACTAGATTCTCCTCAAGTACCTTTCAATGTTAATATGAATATCACTCTCAATGTACATATCCGCTAAAAATGTAGTATGCGAGTATAGAACACATAATTCATAATCAAAAATAAATTTGGATGTCTAAAACATTCATTTAAAATGAAATTATGACTATTAGAATAAAATAAAAATATTGAATAAAACATTCAATTTTCTTATAAAACAATATTTTTAGAACACTGCATAAATAATTTTTACAGCGTAAAAGCAAAATAAATTCATATATATTGTAATACAGTAAGTTAGAGTATTTAATTTAATTTACAGTAACAAGTGGGCCCTCGAACAACCGAAAGTAAGAAAAATTATGAACCTACAATTTGGAGGATGCAAATCCAATGGTGGTCCTTGATGAAATCAGCTATTTATAGACTATCCTGAGCCTGAAATGGGTGGAAAGGAGGGTGGTGAGATTATATAATCTCAGTGAGTAAACAAATACCACTTAAAATATCTAAAACCGAGTAAATGGAGACAGATAAAATAATTTAACATACTGTAATTCATCACCTTTCAACTCATTTCAATCAAATAAAATCAATTCATATAAATCGAGTAATCAACATGGCTTATGAATTTCTTAAAACTTTGGCTCGTGCCAAAACCATTCTCATACCCAATTATCAAGGATGCCTTGATTGAGGGTTATCCCAACCGAGTCCGTCAAGGCTATTAAAAAGTTATGTATGCATAAATCATGTTTTTATTTTGAAAACATAGCCGTTCTTTGGCGTTGGCTGAGTTCACCCTCACGTGGTGGTTTCGCATGAAGTGAACTCTAAAGTGTTAACCTCAGGAGTTATCCACCCGCGCCTCTCATACTGAGGTAAGATATAACGGGGTTTATCGTGCCCCTCTAATAGGTTGGTCCACGGAAACCCGCCCATTGCAATAAGCTAATCAATATCCCACCAATGCAATAAAAATTCAACAGCATGACATGGCAATTTATCATTATCCAGCCTATCAAGGCAAACAACAGTTTATACATTTCAACAAAAATATCAATTCAGCCATTCATGCCAATATTGTCATAAGCCAATCAATTAAAACCATAAATTCACAATACATCAAATGGTCTTCCATTACTCTATTTTCAAAGCCATCATTCAATTTTAAAACAATTTTATGAAATCATTTCATTAAATCACATTTGGTTTATAAAACCGAAAAATTAATCATTTAATTCATTTTTCATGAAATTCACAAAATCAGATAAAAACCACTTTAGATAATTAAGACGATAGTAAAGTTACTCACTATTTCGAGAGTTGAATTCCAAGTACTTCGATTCTTGATCCTCGGGTACTATCTCTTTACTTTTGCCAGAATGCTCACCACCTAGACATACACGACACATAATTCAATATATTGTGTCATACCATTATAAATCTATTTTAGGCTCTTTACTAATGTATAAAATGGGATGCAAATTGTTCAGATTACCATCTAAACAAAGTGTTCTACACAAATTCATTTGGGTCCCTAATTAAATCGGTATTGGCCTAATTCGATCTATCACTCGATTAATTGGCCAATATGTCCAATTCAACTCCAATTAACTCCATTTTTCTCCCAATACACCAAATCATTAAACACAATTTAAATAACTTGAAATGTGGCAAAATCATCCTCATATTTTATCTTGAAAAATTCGGCCATTTTGAGTGCATCAACACCATGGTTTTTCCTACTTGATTCTCACACCACAAATCACTAATTCCTAACCAAATCACTTGAAATAAAATCAAAATCATCATCAATATTCTACATGGAGAATTCGGCCAATGATGGGTTATGGGAGAAAATGAATTTTTCTTGTTTGATTTTCATGCTACACATCACTAACTAACTAAAAACACCAGAATATCTTAAAATCTAGCCAAAACAACCATCAAATCTTCTCTCTCTAAATTCGGTCAGCCATGAATCCTTCATGATATCTTATGATTCAACCATGAAAAATGCAAAATAATGCATGGGAAAGGTAGATCACAAGTCAACATCAAGAAATTTTACCTTTGATTGCTTATTACTTGAAATCCACCAATTTTTCTCTTGAATATTCACCCTAGGGTTCTTGTTCTTTCTTTTCTTCCTTTGTTCTTCTTTGGCCGGCCATATGAATGAGAAATAGGCTGATTTTGTGCTAATTTATAAGGAAAATAATGAATGGATGAGATTTTGACACATGTCACCATTTCATTGCTCCATGTGTCATACCTAGCCATTAAGCAATCTCTCTCCACCACTTAAATTTTCTCAATTATCCATGATAATATTGGGTAAAATTCATGTGCTGGACAAGTGTTGGGTGGTGTAAAATTACAATTTTACCCTTGGGTGACAAAATGACTATTTTGCCCTTATGGTCGAAAAAATGCCGAAATTAAAAATTTTCACTTCTTAAACTCAAATTATACTCCAAATGATCAATCTTAGTCAAAAATTTCATCCAACACTCACATCTTAACCACGGGTGACAAAATGACCATTTTACCCTTAGGTCATAAAAATTCCAATTTCACTCCAAATCGGTCCTTGAACTCCGAATCACCATTTTAAGTCATTCTAGGGTTTTAAAATTCTCAATTTCATCTTAAAATCTCTATTTGGACTAGTTCGAGGCTTAATTCAACTTAATTGTACCATTTGGTACATTGCCATCCTTTAACAATTTTCAAGGTACCCAAGTTAGCAAACATGCATTCTTATGTAAGAATGACATAATAAACATATTGTGTAGTTGGGCTTGACAGTACTCAAGTAAGCAAATATGCATTCTTATGTAGGAATGGCATAGTAAACATATTGTAGAGCTGGGCTTGACAATTATCCATCCACTTGGTGGTAAAATTATCTTTAGAATTAAAATAGTGATGGTGTAAATTATTATGATGACTTCTTTTATGTTCATGATCATAATTATTAAATGAAGTTATATTTATTTCAGGGAATGGATGGATTCTTGACCATGTCCATAATTATTAAATGATATTGCATTCACTTCAAGGAATGGCTAAATTTATGATTTTTTATTAGTAGCTCGTTTGTCGCATTCACTTCAGAGATGAACATTCATGATTTTTCATTAATAGCTATATAATAACAAATTCATTTTCCAATCAAGGAACAAACTATAATATATAATACATGGTAGCAAAATTCATATTAAGGTTAATTTTTAGGGAATGAAAATACCAAATAGATATCAAGTCACTTACTTGATTTGCTACAATTAGAAATTAAAGACCAATTATTGAAATCCTTTTCCAACTTGGAGATGATGAAAACAAAATAATACCATCACTTGCCTGATTTGCTAAAACCATTGATCAAAACCTAATCATTGAAATCCTTTTGAAACTTAAAGATGATAAAAACAAAATAATTCTAAAACGTAAGATATTAGAGGATCTGTTGATAATGTGTTATGAAAATATAACTAAAAAGAACAAAAAAGATAACTTAAAAGATTAATTAAAGAGAAGAAAGAAAGTATTTAGAGGGAGAAAAGAGATCTTATTGAAGTGTGTGTTCACAAATGAACTGAGAAAGCCTATTTATAGGCAAATAACCCCCTTATCTTGATAAAATTTACAAGATGAACATTAAGGGATTAGATGGATTAAATCTTAAGCCAATCTAATTTACATCAAATCTAGATTAGATAACAAAAAATGGATATACAATCTAAAACATTTTGTCTAAAACTTGCCCATGACAAGCTTATTTGCAAATTTATTTTGTGCTTTGGTTAATTAGATTATCTTTATTTTCGTAAAATTGAAAATAATTTTCAAAATTTTAAATTTATTTTTCATTAACCATCCTATGTTATATCTACTAAATATAAAAACAAAAATGAAACCAATTTGTAAAAACTAATTTAAAACAAAAAAGTATTAATGCAAAAGATAATAGTATAATATATGTGAGAAAAATTTGAAGTATATCATGTTTTAGTCATGCTTGTCTCCATGTTTTCAATATTTTGAAATTAATGCCCCATTGTTAGAATAATCACATGGCATCAATGTAAGTAAATGTGACAACCATGAGATTTGATTGTGAACATCTTGGATCATATTCATGGTTCTGAGAAGCAGGTTATGTTATGAAATAAGATAGTGTTAACTACGACAACATTGGCGTAGTAAGTTCTATGCAAGATATTGAAACTAGCCAAACCAGTAAACTAATTTCTTAAGGGAATTAACCAAAAGGGTACCAATAAAATATATTACTGAAACTTAAATATGGATTGACACATGTTGGGGCACTGCCTTCTTATTCTCACTTGTGGAGGGAAGAAAAAACAAGAAATTCAAATTCTACAGGGTTGCCTTCCACACGCCAAGTATAAAGAACACAAAAATGCATCCCCCAAAATACAAAAACATCTTCTCAATTGATTCACGTGAATAGATGTGTAAAGATGACAACAAAGAAATTGACACAAGCCTCACCTATAATCTAACATTAAAAAAGGGAAGGCTACAAAATTTAGAGTTGAACATTTGAATGTTACATCCATTTCCTAAAATGAGCAAAGATTTAGACCTCAATGGTTAATGCTTCTCTACTGTCCACTTCCTCTGCTTCCAGCTCTTTAACTGCCTTTATAAGACCTTGCATGATTCCATTAAGATATAACCCATTCTCTTTCATTTCATCTAGTAGCTTCTCAACTATTTGCCAATCTAAAGCCTTTAAGCAAAGAGATTGGATCAATTTATTGTATTCATCCACATTAGGTTGGACCTCAAAATCCTTCATCTCAGCCAACAACTTCAAAGCCTTGTCAAACTCTTCAATTTTGCAATATCCACGAATTAGAGTGTGATAAGTCATAGGGCTCAACTTCATATGCTTTTTCCTGGCTTCTGACAATACTTCACAAGCCTCATCCATTTGGCCACCATTTGCATAACCATTCATCACAACAATGTATGTGTAAACATCAGGTTTCAACCCCTTATCCTCCATCAGTTTTATCATCTCCTTCGCTTTGTCCATATCTCCAACCTTAGAATAACCATTGACCACTGAATTAAATACTGCATTTCCAAGAGGTGGGCCCTCTGTAATCATTTACAGAAACAATGTTTTTGCTTCATCAAGATTCTTCATCCTACACAGACCACGAATAACAGATGAAAACGGCTTGATTGCATATTTCCTTGCTTCTCTAGAAAATCCATCCAACATCTCCAAAGCTAAACTCACTGTTTCATCCTTTTTACAGAGTGAACTGATCAAGAAATTAACAGAAGACCAAGTCAGCTGCTTGTTTTTCTCCTTGGCCAACAAATAAACAGTGTAAACATTCTCAACCTTACCGCCTCTACAAAACCAAGATATTATCTTTCCCACTTGCTCACCATCTGGCAAGCTTTCCCCATCAAGCATTCTTTCACATACAGGCTAAGCTCAATCATAAATCGACTGTCAACATAGAGCTTTAATAGTGAAATAATAAGTAACCATATATGGGACACATCTAAAATCCCTAAATTTGTTGAACACCTCTATAGTTGCCTTTCCTTGACCCAACGTTGAAAACAAAGCAATCAACTCATTAAGAACATCCATAGTCAAAACCCCGTTCTCTTTGTCCCCAATATCCTTAACCAAATCCCATAAATCATAAGCATCATTCTTCCTAAGATCACTACAAATAACCTTAATGAGTGAGTCAACAACAAAAGTAGTCATTTTACACCCTAGTTTTTTCATTACCCATTTGAAAAACCTAATCAAATTTTCACCCGATATAAATAGAGTCTGAAGAACTTTGACAACAAAATCTTCATTCAAATCCAAAGCCATAACATCAAGACTTGACTCCAAAGACTCATCAACTCTACTTTGCAACAAAGACAACACATTTTTTAACTTGTTCCTATCAATCTCATAAACTTGGATTGTTGGCCCCAAATAAATGTGCTAAAAGGGGGTAAATAGCACTTTTTGGCTCTTACTAAATCTGATTTCGAATTGAGGGCAAATTGCAGGTCAATGATGAGAAATTTGAAGAAAGATGAAGGAACAATTTTAGAAAAAATGAAAATGAAAAATAAAACAAAGGAGACAATACTTAAAGATTTATAGTGGTTCTGTCAAAGACCTGCATCTACTACCTTGGTTGTTCAACCAAGGATTTTTCAAACTAAATCACTAAAAATGGTGGAATTCCCAAGCTCCCACCAAGTTCTTACAATGGTTTTTCACAAGCTCAGCCCCAACCTTTAACAATGGTTTTTCTTGATATCAACCAAAACCTAAAACTAACTTTTCCTAGGTTGAGTTAGAACCTGTACACACAATCAAGCTAACCCAAGCTTGATCAGTCCCTTTAGAGTGTCTTGCACACTCTAAGTAATCAAGAAAAGTAGAAATAAAGAAGTACCTATGATCACTAACTTGATCTGAATGGTACAAAGTGAAATGCTTAATTCTATTACAAAGATTGGAGTGAAGTGCAGAAAGCATAAAGAGAATTTGTTGCTATTTTTGAGCTCTTTTTGATCTTGGAAGCCTTAGATATGTTTTTAGCCGTTGAGGAGGGTTTTTATACTTAAAAAATAAACTCTGATGGATGTTTGATAGTTTCTGACTGTTGGAAAATAGTTTGGAGTAGCTCTAGCCGTTAATCTGTCTTCTAGTATTCAAATTCAAATCTTTAGACAAAATGCTCTTAGTCGACTAACTATGCTTCTTACTGAATTAAGTCGTCTTTGTCTCTGAATCCAGTTTTTGGCAGTAAGCTCTTAGTTGACTAACTATGCTTTTTAATCGATTAAGTTATCTTTGTCTCTGAACCCAATTTCTGGCAGTAGGCTCTTAGTCGACTAACAATACTTCTTAGTCAATTAAGTCGTCTATGTTTTTGAATCGGCCATATTCATTCTTGAGTGTTAATTGACTAACTCCCTTCTTTATCCAACTAAGAGGCTTCTGTTTTGTAGCTCAATTTTTGTTCCTCATTCTTATGAGATTTGATATTTGCTTGTTAGTGATTAATTTATTATTAGCATACATTTTTCATCTTGCACACTCAAGTAGCATCGTTAGACCATAAATGAGTGGGACCGTTTTATTATCATCAAAAACTAATGGAGCCAACAATCTCCCCGCTTTTTGATGATGACAAAACATTCCTTGATTACTAGCACAGTGTTTATTAGATCCTTTTTGTTTTGCACAAAATGAGGATTTTCTCCCTCTGAGTATGTGCTCCCCCTTAGAGTATGCATGATTTTATTATTGAAGAGCTAGAAGAGGTAGACTCATCAATGCCAAAATGGACATTGAGGGGTTCAAGAGATGGCAAAGGTGATGATCTTTTTGGTGAGGAGTCAAGAGAGGATCATTCTGAAACTTGGAGTCGATCTTGAGCAAAAGACTTGATTGAGGGTTTGGCTTTCTCAGCTATTCTTGAAGACTTTCTTATTTTGAGGAATTTTATCTTTGTTGCCATGGTTTTCCTGCCTTTACCAGTAGGTCTAGATTTATTTTTTGTGGAAGCGGTTGTTTGCCCTTGTTTTGTGCGAGTAGGTCCACTCTTTTTGGCAATGTGAACTAACTCAAGAGAAGCCCTTGTAGATGTTGACTTCTGATCTTTGTTCTGTGCTGTTTCTTTTTCTACTTGTTCTTCTCTAACCATTTGGTGAAAGACATCCATTATTGAAATTTCCTCAAAGTTAGAAGGATATGGTTTTTTCTAGTTGTGGTTCATCATGTGGTAGAGAGTTATCATTAAAGGATCTAAGTACTTCAGTGCCTTCATTGGATTCTTCTTCATTTTAAGGCTCATGAGTGGGGGATTTCCTTGCTAGAACAAATTCTTGTTCATCACCTTCAGCTTGAAGGACAAGACTTTTAATAGCTTATTCTGCTGGTGCTGGACTTAGTGTTGCAGAAGTGTCTTCAATTCCAAGACCAGAAGGTGTTTTTCCTTTTCTTTCATCACATTTTCCAACTCTTCCAACTTATTTTCAATTTTATGTGTCCTCGTAGACTGGTCAGTGAGTTTCCCATCAATTCTCATTAGCAAATTTAGAATCATTTCATTCGAAATTTGGGAGGAAGCTATCTGAGTCTAAGCAGGGGTGGAATGCTCATCCTTTGGAGTAATCTTAGGGGTCTTGACAATCTTTTCTCTTTCTAGTTTGTACCCCATCTTTGGCAAACTTCCTAGATAGATTGCCTAGTCTTTGCTTTTCACTTGGTCCATTTCATATCTTGAACTCCATATCCCCTTTTTCTTAATCAAAGAGGTAATTATGTTTCCATATGACAGATTTACCTTATCAACTTGACATGTTCCTCTCATCCTTTTTATCATGAATCTGCCTAAGTTACGAATAGTAGCATTAAAGACATGCTCTATTAGCCACATATCTTGAAGGCTTACATAGTTAAAGCTACCGCTTCTTCTATGAATTATAGAGGCAATGAAATAATGCAAGATCCTAATCTGAGGGCTTTTAATGAAACTAGCATAACTTTTGGATGAATATCTTTCCTCTTTCCTTGTTATTAGTTCTCACAGAAATGAGGGATCATAATCTTCAGGAATTTCATCTTCTCCTTCTTCACACTCAACTTTGAGCAGACTTCCCAAATTCGTGGCCCTGACCACAAACTCCTTATCATTCAAGAACAAATTCAGACCATCATTAACAAAATCCTCAAGTTCTTCAAGTTCATTTTCATCTACTGCAATGCTAACATAGAATGCCTTCACTAACTAGCACTATAGGTTCTGTTTTTAAAGACACTAAATTTCCTTAATTTTATCTCTTCAAAATAATCTGATAAACCCTATTTAATTTCTGAAACCTCATTAAAGCTATCCCAGTCAATGTATTTCCCATAGGAAATCGGTGCATTCTCTATCTTCCTAAACCTATCCTCATGACTTTTATTTCTAAATTTAGTGGATGAAGGAGTACCTTTTTTGATGGATTTTTCTTTTTCCTTTTTTTTCTCTGATTTCTATTCTTTCTCTTTCTGTTTCTTCCCAGTTTTCTCTGTCACCGAGGCAGACTCATCCTTTTTCCTATTCTTTTGAATTTTGGATGGTGGATTTTCTTCCATGGGTCGTTTTCCTTTCTTTTTTTTTTTTCCAAAATATTGCTAGGTAAAGTGGTTTTGGCCATCGATTTTGAGTGGATTCAGACTTAGGCTTTGAGAGTTTGAGATAAATGGGGTTTCGATTTTCAGAGGAGTGGCTTTTGATGTGAGAGAATGAAGGTGGGAAGTTAAAAGTGGTTTTTCTTTTTTAAAAACCGTCAGACTCCCCTTCTTAAATGTAGTCAATTACCCCATTTTTCAAATTTCAAAATTTTGCCTATCTTTTTATTTTTCACTTAAGTGGTTTATTTTTATTTTCTTCTTTACCCGATATGCTTGCTCTTTTTTTATTATATTTTATCTTGGTTTCTTAACTAACTAATTTTTGCTCTTATTCGACTAAGTCTAGTAACATAAAGAAACAAAATGCTCTTAGTTAGTTAAGCGATTCTTTTAATCAACTAAGTACCTACTGTCTTATGAATGAAAGCTCACAAATTTTTCTAAAGCTCTTGTACATTAACTATTCCTAGATTTCTCCCAATTTCACAGAATCTTTCCTCATTCAGGGGCTTGGTGAATATATCAGCTAATTGTTGCAAGGTATTAACAAACTCAATCTTAATGTCTTTTTTAATCACATGGTTTCCAACAAAGTGATGTCTAATTTCAATATGTTTGGTCATAGAGTGCTGAATAAGATTCTTTGATATATTGATGGCACTCGTGTTATCACAGAATATTGGTACATTATGCATGGTTACTTCAAAGTCTTTTAATTGTTGTTTAATCCATAAAATATGAGCACACCAACTACTTAAGGAAATTTATTCAGCTTCAGCAGTTGAAAGTGCAACAGAGTTTTGTTTCTTACTTGACCAAGATACAAGTATGTTTCTTAGAAGCTGACAAGTGCCATTAGTACTTTTTTTATCTGTTTTACTTTTTGTAAAGTCAGCATCAAAATATCCAATAAGATCAAAAGATGATCTTCTTAGATACCATAGTCCTATACTTTGTGTGTTCAATAGGTACCTAAAGATTTTTTTTACTGCAATTAAGTGCGACTCTTTAGGTTGTGATTGAAACTAGGCACACAAGTATACACTAAATTGAGTATCAAGCCTGCTAGCAGTTAAGTAAAGCAAAGATCCAATCATACCTCTATAAAGCTTTTAATCAACACTTTTTCCTCTCTCATCAGCATCAAGTTTAGTGGAGGGACTCATTGGTGTGCTGATTGATTTCAGTTTCAGCATATCAAACTTTTTCAGCATGTCTTGAACATATCTTTCTTGATTGATAAAGATGCTCTCTTTACTTTGTTTAATTTGAAGGCCAAGAAAGAATTTCAGCTCACTCATCATGCTCATTTCAAATTTACCCTACATTTCTTCAGCAAAATTCTTGCACAAAGCCTCATTATTAGCACCAAACACAATATCATCTATATAGATTTGAACAACAATTAAATCATTCAAGTGTTTTTTAATAAACAGTGTTGTGTCAATACTCCCTCTAATATACCCTTTTTCAACTAAAAACTTTGAGAGTCTTTCATACCAAGCCCTTGGAGCTTGTTTTAGTCCATACAAGGCCTTATGTAGTTTGAAAACATAATTAGGTTTTTCACAATCCTCAAATCTAGGAGGTTGTTTGACATAAACTTCTTCTTGAATGAGACCATTTAAAAATGCACTTTCACATCCATTTGAAATAATTTGAAGTTCATGAAACATACAAATGCAAGCAATAATCTTATGGCTTTTATCGTAGCAACATGGGCAAAAGTTTAATCATAGTCAATGCCTTCTTCTTGGTTATGTCCTTGAGCCACTAACCTAGCTTTGTTTCTAATAACATTACCTTGCTCATCTACCTTATTTCTAAACACCCACTTTGTGCTAACAATTGGGTGATTGACTGGCCTAGAAACCAGTATCTATACATTGTTTCTTCAATTTGTTCAAGTTCTTTTTGCATGGCCAATATCCAACTTTCTTCTTTTTCTGCCTCTTCAAAGCTTTTAGGCTCAGTTTGTGAGATGAAAGTTAGGAATTCACATGTTTCTCTAATTCCTTTCCTGGTTTTGACTTTTTGTGTAAGATCACCAATGATCTGCTATTGTGGACGATCTTGGATATATTTCTATCTCTTTGGAAGATTAATGTGTTGATTTTTAGTCCTTTGCAGAGTTTCTAAAAGTGGAGGTTCTGTTTCTCTTCACTGTTTTTCATGTTTTCTAAGCTCATTTCTTCCATTTGTCTTTCGAAGTCCTCTGCATCATTTTCATCAACGAGAACTTCCTTTTGCAAGGCATTAGATTCATCAAAAACTACATGGATAGACTCTTCAACTGTTAAGGTTCTTTTGTTAAAAACTCTACAAGCTTTTGAGTTTAATGCATATCTTAAAAATATTGCCTCATCACTCTTAGCATCAAACTTTCCTAGAGAATGTTTTCCATTGTTCAATACAAAGTATTTGCAGCCAAAACTTCTAAGGTGAGAGATGTTTGGTTTTCTACCTTTGTATAGTTTATATGGGGTTTTTGATATCATGGTCCTTATTGAGACCCTATTAAAAATGTTGGTTGCTGTGTTGACAACTTCTGCCCAAAAATACTTTGGTAGATTGTTTTCACAAAGCATGGTTCGACCCATTTCTTTTAAAGTTCGATTTTTTCTTTTTACAACCCCATTTTGTTGAGGTGTTCTAGGTGCTGAAAAATTATGATCCAACCCCTTTTCATTACAAAAGTTTTCAATTCATTACAGAAGTTTTCAAACTCATCTCCCTTAAACTCACCTCCATGATCACTCTTAATGCTAACTATGACAAGTCCTTTTTCATTTTGAACCTTCTTACAATGATTTACAAATGCAAGTAGAGCATCATTTTTATGAGCAAGAAAGTAGACCCAAGTATACCTAGACTAGTCATCAACTATCACAAAGCCGTATGATTTACCTCCTAGGCTAGTTGTGTTAATTGGACCAAATAAATCAATATGCAACAGTTCAAGAGGTCTAGAGGTTACGACAATCTTCTTGGTTTTGAAGGGTGTTCTAACTTGTTTACCTTGTTGGCAAGCATCACAAATATGATCATTCTCAAATTTAAGTTCAGGCAATTCAATAACTAGATTTTTTCTCATCAATTTTGAGATGGTATGCATGCTCACATGTCAAAGTCTCCTATGCCATAACCAGCTATCATTTTCTTCATTTTCCATAAGACATGTTTCATAATTAAGCTCAAGATTTTCAAGGAATATAACATAAATATTTTTTTATTCTTTTTCCTATGAATGAAGTTTTGTTGGTACTAATGTCTATCACTTCACATTTATTTGAATTAAAACATACCTTAAAACCTTTATCACACAATTGACTGATACTTAATAAATTGTGTTTTAAACCTTTAACAAGCAACACATGGCTAATTTGAGCTTGAGAATTCTTACCAATAGTTCCTATACCATGAATTCTACCTTTTGAATCATCTCCAAGAGATACAGTACCTCTATTTTTCTTGTCCAGTTGAGCAAACAACATTTCGTTTCCAGTCATATGTCTTGAGCAGCTACTGTCCAAGTACCATGGTTGCTTCTCCTTCAATTAAGCTCTTGAGCATATGTCTTTTTGGTTTGGCTTAACTTGCAAGACAGATTTTCAATTTTTCTTAATGAGTACCCATACCTTAATGGGTCTTTGAAGGTTAGCTGCTACATAGGATCCTTTTGGAACCTAAATCTTTTTTTATTTTCTGCGTGCTTCTTTTTCTATAACAATCATAAGATAAATGACCAAGTTTATCACAAATATAACATCTAGATGAGACATTATCAGAATTTTTCTTAAAATATGTGTTTCTTCTTGATTTTTTTTTGAACACTTAAGAGCAGTATTTTCATCAACTGCTTTTTGTAAAGCTTCGGTTCTATTTTCCAATTCCAATTTCAGAATTTCAAAATCTGTTTTTGAATGTTCTAGTTCACTTTGAAGAAAGTTTCTTTGTTCAAAAACAGAATTGAAGTCATGTCTTATTTTTTTCTAAATCTACCTCAAGAGATGCAGTTTTTCTTTTCAAAACTATGTAGTTTGAAGCAAGTTTTTTGAATTCATCATAAAGACATTCATATTCTTCCTAAAGTTTATCAATAGAAATATCACAGGGAGCTGAAGATACCTCGGATTCCTTATCTTTTGCCACCAAACATAAATTTGCTCTTTCTTCCTATTTTTCTTCTTCAACATCTAAACTTGAAACATCACTATCAGACCAAGTTGCAGCCACCATTGCCTTCTTTAATTTTCTATTTTTCTTGGGAGTTTCCTCCTTCAGAAAGGCGCATTCTGATCTAAAGTGTCTAGGATTCTTGCATTCGTAACATATAACCTCTTCCTTCTTGTTGGACTCATTTTTATTTTTGATTCTCCATGAAGAATCGTGATCTTTTTTATACCCTTTCCTAGCCAATCTCCTGTTTCTTTATCCCATAAGTTTTCTGAATCTTCTTGCCACCATAGCCAATTCTTCATCATCACCACAGGATAAATTGTCCAATTCTTCTTCAAGAATGCTTGCTTTTAAGGCAATGTTGTTATTATTTTCTTTTGCTTCTTTCTTGTCTTATTCTTCCTCTTCCTTAAGCTCCAGCTTGTGAGTGAGAAGTGACCCATAAAATTCATCAAGGGTGATGGCATTTAAGTCCTTGTCTTCACGAATGGTAGTCACATTTGGTTTCCAATTTTTAGGTAGGCTTCTAAGAAGTCTTTTGACAATTTTATGTTCGAGAATTGGTTTGCCTAGCTGACTAAGTTTATTGGTGACATTAGTGAACCTATCTAGCATGCTAGTGATATCTTCACCAGGTTCCATCTTAAACATCTCATAATTATGAGTTAGGAAAGCTATTTTGGACTTCTTAACTTATGACGTCCCTTCATGGATAATCCTAAGTTTATCCCACACTTGTTTAGCTGTTGTACAGCTTAACACTTTGTTAAACTCAGTGGGAGTTAAGGCACAATGTAAGGTATTTATTGCCTTGAAGTTTGTCTGAACCTTTTTGATTTCAGCTTCAGTCCATTCAGCCCTTGGCTTAAGAATCATTTCATTTGTCACTACATTTATGGTCAAGGGAATGAAGGGTCCATCAGTGATGACATCCTACATTTAATAGTCTATGGCCCTTATGTAGATTGACATTCTAGTGTCATCAAATAGAGGTGGTTTGTTTGTGGACTGTCCCTCAGCAACTACTGATTTTTAAAGAGTCATTAGGATCTCCTTTAGGATGTTAAGCCTTGAGAAAGAGGGATACACTCTGATATCACTTGTTGGTCTTAAATAAATGTGTTAGAGGGGGTGAATAACACTTTTTGGCTCTTACTAAATCTGATTTCGAATTGGGGGCAAATTGCATGTCAATGATGAGAAATTTAAAGCAACATGAAGAAACAATTTTAGAAAGAATGAAAATGAAAAATAAAACAAAGGAGACAATACTCAAAGATTTATAGTGGTTCTGTCAAAAACCTGCATCCACTACCTTGATTGTTCAACTAAGGATTTTCTAAATCAAATCACTAAAAATAGTGGAATTCCCAAGCTCTCACCAAGCTTTTACAATGGTTTTTCACTGGCTCAGCCATAACCTTTAACAATGGCTTTTCCCGAGATCAATCAAAACCTAAAACTAACTTTTCTTAGGTTGAGTTAGAACCTATACACTTAATCAAGCTAACCCAAGCTTGATCTATCCCCTTAGAGTGTCTCGCACACTCTAAGTAATCAACAAGAGTAGAAATAAAGAAGTACCTATGATCACTAACTTGATCTGAATGGTACAAAGTGAAGTGTTTCATTTTATTACAAGGATTAGAGTGAAGTGCAGAAAGTATGCAGAGAATTTCTTGCTATTTTTGAGCTCTTTTTGATCTTGGAAACCTTGGATAAGTTCTTAGTAGTTGGGGAGGGTTTTTATACTTGAAAAACTAACTCTGATAGATATTTGACAGTTTCTGACCGTTGGGAAATAGTTTGGAGTAGTTCTAGCCATTAATCTGTCTTCTAGTATTTAAATTCAAATCTTCAGACAGAATGCTCTTAGTCAACTAACTATGCTTCTTAGTCGATTAAGTCGTCTCTATCTCTAAATCTAGTTTTTGGCAGTAAGGTCTTAGTCGACTAACTATGCTTCTTAGTCGATTAAGTTGTCTCTGTTTCTTAACCTAGTTTCTGGTAGTAGGCTCTTAGTCGACTAAAAAAGCTTCTTAGTCGATTAAATCATCTCTGTTTCTCAACTGGCCATCTTCATTCTTGAGTTTTAATTGACTAACTTCCTTAGTTATCCAACTAAGAGTCTCTGTTTTGTGGCTGAATTTTAGCTCCTCATTCTTATGAGATTTGATATTTGCTTTTAAGTGATTAATTTATTATTAGCATGCATTTTTCTACGTGCACACTCAAGTAGCATAGTTAGACCATAAATAAGTGAGAATGTTTTATTATCATCAAAAACTAATGGAGCTAACATGGATATATTTTTCTATGTCATTTTGGTCATCCTTAGAGACAGAACTGTCCATCTGGGTCTCATCACCAACAGAACTCTCAAAAGAGGGAACTTCCATGGCATTAGTCTCAATCCCAAGGGAAAACTATCCAACTAGGAATTCCTATTTTCTGCAAATCCCAGAGATGAATCATCACTTAGATTTGCAGAGAAATTAGAGAGGAAATGAAGGGTTTGAAAGAGTAAGGTTTTTGAGAGATAATGGTAAGGTTTTTGAGTTTCAGAGAGAACCTAATTGATGTTGGCTGCACAGAAGATTCGTGCTAGCGCCTGTTTGGACTTTCTTGCCATTGATATCCACATTTCTTCTGGTTCCAGGAACTTCGAAGCTATGTAAATGTGCAAAACCTAATCCCTAATCTTTGAGAGGTTTTTGCTTTTGCTTTTGTTTCTTTTTTTTTTTAGTGGATCAAGTTACCGAATTCTAAGTCTTGAAGAATGGGTTATGCAACATCTGCTTAAGGCCCATGTTATAACTAATAAAATTATTTTTAAAAAATAAAAAAATTTATTAAATGGGTTGAGTTTTTTTTTTGGAAAAATGGGCTTATATTACCAATAATTTAGATGTGAATGTGGCATATGATACAGTTTCAACTAGGTTGGTGGCGTCACTATTTTTTTATTCCAATTTGTTTAGCAAATTTATGAGAATTTGGTACAAAACTAAAGAAGACAAACAAAGGGTACAATGATGGCCACAATAGCAATTTTGTTCAAATTTTATGATGATTACAACTTTTTATGTTTGAATTCCAAAACTCAAGTATGGTTACAACCAACTAATAACAAAATACATCTTTAGTAAAAAAATGAATTCTTGTGTCGAGAAATAGGTTCCATTGTCTCAAAGTTACTATTCTAGCTACTCATTTTCCTTCACAATGGCATTAAGATCTAACGTAAATAGTCTAATAATCTAACAAGTTATTTTAATATTTAATTTTTTATTTATTATTTACTATTTAGAGTTTTCCTTTCATTTTATTTTACTTATACGACAAGTAAATATGGATTTAGGAATTTACTTTTCTTGTACTCCAAGGAAGTTTAGAGTAGCATACTTCTTTATTTTAATTCACTTTGCTTGCACTTTAAGTTTAGATTAAGTAGAATTAGACTATTATAAATAGCACTATTAGGCTTAGTTTTTAGACAACTTATTTTTTTGAATTATTAAATGATATTATATTTTCTCTTAAATTTTGAGTGTAAGTTTTTGGTTTGAAACTTGGTTATCAATTTTAAAGGCTCTGTCGAGTGCTAGCCTTTGTTTTCACGCTAATTTGCTGTGTCAATTGATATCAAAGTGGGAAAAACTTGCCTAATCTAATGACAGGTGACCTAGTTATGGTAGACGACTGTTCTCATGGCGAAGATCATGGAACTGAGACCTTGCGATCTGCAGTGCAAGATCAAGGGGTGGCGTTGAGAGCTTTGAAGGAAATAATGGATCCTAGATTCCAACTTTTGGAATGATGTTTTGAAGAAATTGCAGATCGATTTGATGCTCTAGGAATATCTGCCAACAAAAATCAAAATGACGAAAAGACACATACCAAAGATGATGTAGCTCATGGACAACTTATCGGCAGACCTGTTCTTGCAAATGGGCATAGACTATAAATGTACAAGGAAGATTCAGACAAAGAAGATGATTATTTTGTATAACCTGTGAGATACACTGAACATGGAAGGAATGATTATAGTGATCGAGATACCAAAGATTTCAAATTAAAGGTGGATATTCCTTGCTTTAATGAGACTCTAAATATTAAAGAATTTTTGGATTATATTGCAGAAATAGATAGATTTTTCAAATATATGGAGATTCTAGAAGGAAAAAGGGTGAGACTTGTTGCTTGCATCTTAAAAGATGGAGCTTTTGCATGGCGGGAAAGGTTACAATCCAGAAGAAATCGTGAAAGGAAAGCAGTAGTTAAAACCTGGTATAGGATAAAGCAACTGTTACAGAAGGATTTTTTCCCTTCTGATTATGAGCAGATTTTGTTCTAGAAGTACCAAGGATGCCATCAAGGTCAGAAAATTGTACATGAGTATACTGTTGAATTTATGAGATTGGCAAAGAGGAATGACCTGAGGTAGACTAAAAGGCAACAGGTTGCAAGGTATCTTGAAGGGTTGAAGCCAGTTGTTAGAGAAAAGATAAGGGTATAGGTATTGCAAAATTTATCTAAAGCATGAAATATTGGTTTAGAACTGATGTTACAGGAAAAGAATAGACTTGATTATTCTCGCAAAAGTTACAATGGGGATAATTATAGAGCATGCAATAGTAAAAATCAATCAGCTCATGATATTTTGCACGTAATGACCAGTATAGAGAGGAAAAGGCAATTAGAAAGTAGAAAGTGATAGATGCAAAAGAAGGGCAAAAAGTTGCAAATCCCTATGTCAAACTAACCCTAGGAAAGTGTTTCAAATGTAATCAACTTGGTCACAAATCTAGTGAATGTTCTATCAAAAAAACAATTCATGCGGTAGAACTAGGAAAAGAGGATGAAGAGATTTGCTATGATCCAGATGGGGATGATGACAAGTACGAGGATTATGACAATGGCTAGAATTATGTGGTAAGAAGAATGATGTTTTCTCTAAAACAAAAGGATAACACTAAGTGAAAGCAGTTATTTCCAACTAGGTGTACTTTCACTAAATGTTTATTTGATGTGATTATTGATAATGGTAGTTGTGATAATATTATTGGTAAAGATGTTGTTGAGAGTTTGGGATTAAAGCTGAAAAGCACCTCAATCCCTATACTATTGTCAGATTAATGCAGTAGAAAAGATTCAGCTAACAAAACGATGCAAGGTAACTTTTTCCATTAGTAAATATAAGGATGAGATACATTATGATATTGTGGATATAGATGCTTGTCACTTGTTATTTGGTAGACCTTAGCAATTTGATGTTGCATCACAACATGATGGGAAAGAAAACACCTATAGATTGGAGAAAGATTGCATAAAGTTTACTTTATTGCTAACGAAAGGAAGTGCCAAAACCAAAGCTTCTAAAGTGGAAGGGTGAACTTTTTTTACCCTTACTCATTCAAGGAATGAGATAGATGCTACTTTCAAGTAGTCAAAGAGGTGCATGCTCTGATTGTGAAGCAAGTGTTGTCAAATGAAAAAGATCAAAAAATAGTAGAGCATCCAGAAACAGTTAAACTATTATTAGAAGAATTTAATGAGGTGATGCCAAAATATTTACTTGACGGTTTACCATCCATGAGGGATATTCAACACTATATTTGTCACAACTCGGTACTCCCCTCGAGCCCGTGACAACCACCGCTACATTCGGATAGACATTCATTGCCCGAAAATGCCAACCGAAACCTCGCAAGACTTCAATATCAGTTTTTGCACCTCCCCTATGAGCAATAGTTGTTAAGTATCATGTTTTGAGAGATTATAAACTATTTCCAAATCAAAACAATAGAAAAATAATTTTTTTCTCACAGGGGCATTTTGGTCATTTTTCTTCAAAAATCTCGAAACCAGCTAAAAATGTAGTATACGAGTGGAAAACACATATTTCATAATAAAAAATAAGTTTAGATGTCTAAAACATTCACTTAAAGTGAAACTATAACTATTTGAATAAAATAAAAAATATTCTATTTTCTTATAAAACAATATTTATAGAGTTACCAGTAAATAATTTTTGTAGCATAAAAGCTAAATAAATTCATACTTACTGTAATACAGATAACCAAAGCATAAAATTTAATTTACAGTGACACGTG
The DNA here is from genome assembly GCF_053813885.1 of Theobroma cacao. Taxonomy (NCBI): domain Eukaryota; kingdom Viridiplantae; phylum Streptophyta; class Magnoliopsida; order Malvales; family Malvaceae; genus Theobroma; species Theobroma cacao. Next base: position 39,536,782 of record NC_142647.1, on the reverse strand, counting down.
AGCCCACGAACGACCAAAAGTATCAAAAGCGGTAAACCTACAGTTTTTGAGGATGCAAGTCCAACTGTAGCCCTCAATGAAATGAGTTATCTACCGACTATCTTGAGCCTGAAAGGGGTGAAAATGAGGGTAGTGAGATTATATAATCCCAATGAGTAAACAAATATCATCTAAAATATCTAAAGCCGAGTAAATGGAGACAGATAAAATATATTAGCATAAAAACGATTCACAACAATTCTAACTCATTTTAATAAGATAAAATAGATTCATTTCACTAAAATAAACAACGAGGCTTATGATTTCTTGAAAAGCTTGGCTCATGCCAAAATCATTCTCATACTCAGTTATCAGGGATACCTTGGCCTGGAGCTATTCCAACCGAGTCCGCCAAGGCTGTTAAAAAGTCATGTACGCATAAATCATGTTTTTATTTTGAAACATAGTCGTTCCTTGGTGTTGGCTGAGTTCACCCTCACGTGGTGGTTTGGCATAAAGTGAACTCTAAAGTTGTACCTCGAGAGTTACCCTACACGCCTCTCCGACCGAGGTAATAATATAACGGGGTTACCGTGCCCCTCTAATAGGCTGGTCCATGGAACCTGCCCACTGCAGCAAGCTAAACCCACCATACAATAAAATCTCAACCGCATGACATGGCAATTATACCATAATCCAGCCTCTCAAGACTAAATACACAGTTCATATATTTCAACACAAATACCAATTCAGCCATTCATGCCAATATTATTATAAGCCATTCAATTCAAACCATGATTTATAACACAATAATTAGTCTCCAATTACTCCATTTTCAAAACCATCTTTCAATTTCAAGACAATTTTATAAAATCATTTCATTTAATTACATTTTGCTTATAAAACATAAAGATTTGCCATTTAAACTCATTTTCCATAAAATCACAAAAACGAATTAAAATTCACTTCAGATAATCAAGATGATGATACGGTTACACACTATATCAGGAGTTTGAAATACTCCTATTCTCAGTCCTCTGACACAGCGTCTTTACCCTTGTTAGAGGGCTCACCACCTATATACAATACACGATACATAATTCAATATACTGTGTCATACCATTATAAATCTATTTCGGGCTCTTTACTAATACATGAAATGGGATGTAAATTGTTTGGGCAACCATCTAAATACGGTGTTCAATATAAGTTCAATTGTGTACCTAAATAAAATGGTATTGGCCTAATTCGATCTATCACCCGATTAATTGGCTAATACGTCCAATTCAACTCCAAATAATTCCATTTTTTTCCAATACTCCAAATCATCAAACACAAATTAAATAACTTGAAATATGGCAAAATCATCCTCACATTTTCTCTTGGAAAATTCGGCCATGGTGGGTGCACTAACAATATAATTTTTCAAGCTTGATTCTTACACCATAATTCATCATGTCCTAACCAATTCACTTGAAATAAAATCAAATCCACCATCCATATTCCACATGGAGAATTCGGCCAATGAGGGTTACGGAAGAACATGAATTTTTTTTGCTTGATTTTCATGCTACACATCACCAATCAACTAAAAACACTAGAATATCTTAAAATCTAACCAAAACAACCATCAAAATCTCTCTCCAAGTGTTCGGACAGCAAGATACCCATCATGAAATCATGTGAGTCAACCATGAAAAATGCAAAAGAATGTATGGGAAAGGTAGATCACAAGTCAAAATTAAGAAATTTTACCTTTGATTGCTTGATTACTTGAAATCCACCAATTTTCTCTTGAATTTTCACTATAAGGTTTTTGTTCTTTCTTTTCTTCCTTTGTTCTTACTTTGGCCGGCCATAATGAAGAGAAATGGGCTGGTTTTGTGCTAATTTATAAGGAAAATAATAAAGCAATAAAAGCTTGACACTTTTCACCTTACCATTGGTCCATTTTTAAATTCTTAACTATTAAGCTTTCTTTTTCCACCACATAAAATCCTTCAATCATCCATGATAATAATGGGTAAAATCCATGTGCTGGACAAGTGTTGAGTGGTGTAAAATTACAATTTTACCATGGGGTGGCAAAATGACTATTTTACCCCTATGCTCGTAAAAATGTCAAAATTAAAATTCTTCACTTCTTAAACTCAAATTGTACTCCAAATGATCAATCTTAGTTAAAAATTTCATTCAACACTCACCTCGTAACCTCGGGTGGCAAAATGACCATTTTAATCTTGAGTCCATGTGTAGTTCCCACCTCACTAACTCTAAAGAAGGATGGGAGTTAGAGGATGTGTGTGGATAACCGAGCCATTAACGAGATTATTGTTGGATACAAGTTTCCAATTTATGGTCTAGATGACATGCTTGATAGGTTACATGGGGCTAAGGTGTTCACAAAGATTGATCTTCGTAGTGGATATCACTAATTCGAATTAGCCTTAAAAATGAGTGGAAAACAACTTTTAAAATGAAGGAAGGATTATATGAGTGGCTTGTAATGCCATTTGGGTTAACTAATGCACCTACTACCTTTATGCGATTGATGAATTAGGTACTAAAATCTTTTATTGAAAAATTTGTTGTGGTTTATTTATAGTCGATCAGAAGAGGAGCATATTTTTTATATTCGTGAGGCATTAACGATTTTACAAGACAATAAGCTGTATGTGAACTTAAAGAAGTGCAACTTTATGAAAAATAAGCTATTATTTCTGATCTACATAGTTAGTGCAGATGGAATTCAAGTGGATGAAAAGAAGATTCGAGTTATTAGAAAATGGCCTACCCCAAAAATAATACCAAAAGTCAAAAGTTTTCATGGGTTGGTGACATTCTATAGGCATTTTATTAAAAATTCCAGTAGTATTACAGCGCCTATTACAGAGTGCCTGAAGAAGAAGAAGTTCAATAGAGTGAAGAAGCTCTAACTAGTTTTGCTGTGTTAAAGGAGAAGTTATGTACAACTCTTGTTTAGCATTGCCAGATTTTGATACATTATTTAAAGTTGAATGTGACGCTAGTGGTGTAGGGATAGGAGCTGTTCTTTCACAAAAGAGGAAACCGATAGCTTATTTTAGTGAGAAGCTTAGTGATGCAAGACATAAGTGGACCACGTATGACAAAGAATTTTATTCAATTGTGCTTGCTTTAAAGAATTAGGATCATTACTTGGTCAGGCAAGAATTTGTTCTGTACTTGGATCATGAGGCATTGAAATACTTGAATAGCTAGAAATGAATCAATAAAGACATCATGCCAGGTGGTCTTAGTTTTTGCAGAAGTTTTCTTTTAAGTTGAGGCATAAGGTGGGAGTACAGAATAAAGTAGTAGATGTATTGACTAGACGTGCAGATTTGATAATGACAATGAAACAAGAAATTATGGGTTTTGATATAATTGGGGAATTTTATCATAAAGATGAGGATTTTTGTGATGCATGGGAGAAGAGTATAACAAATCAACCTATTGAGGATTTTTACATTCATGATGGTTTTCTAATGCGAGGCAACTAGCTTTGCATTCCTAAAACTTCATTGTGAGAAAAGTTTATTAGAGACTTGCATGGTGGAGGTTTTGTTGGTTATTTAGGTCATGATAAGATGATTACTACTGTTGGAGAAAGATATTATTGGCCACCTTTGAGAAGAGTTGTAAAAAGATTTACGCAACGATGTTACATATGCCAAACTGTAAAAGGATAGTCCTAAAATACTGGTTTGTACATGCCTTTACCTACTCTAGAAAATATTTGGGAGGATTTATCTATGGATTTTATGCTTGGATTTCCTCGAGCACATAAGGGCATGGATTCTGTTTTTGTTGTTGTTGACAGGTTTTTTAAAATGGCATAGTTTATCCCTTGCAAGAAGACTTCAGATGCAAACAGAATAGCCAAATTTTTTTTCAATGAGGTTGTTCGTCTACATGGTGTGCTTAGAACCATCACTTCAGATTGAGACAACAAGTTTCTTGGCCATTTTTGGAAGACTTTGTGAAAGATGTTTGATTCATCCTTGAATTACAGTAGCATAGCTCATCCACAAACTATGGTCAAACTAAATCAGTAAATAGAACCCTTAGCAATTTGATTTGTAGTATTTGTGGAGATAGACCAAAGTAGTGGGATTGTGCATTAGCACAAGTAGAGTTTGCTTATAATAGTGCTATTCATAATGCCACAGGAAAATCACCATTTTCTATTGTATACACAAAGTTGCCATAACATGCTCTTGGCTTGATCAAGTTGCCTAAAGTTCTTGGTTTTAGTGCAGCTGCAAAAAATATGGCTAATCAGATGCAAGATATTCAAGTTGAGGTGAAACAGAAATTAAAACAAGCTAATGCTAAGTACAAGAAAGCTACAGACCAACATCACAGAAAGTAAATTTTTGAAGTAGGAGATCAGATGATGGTGTTTCTGCAAAAAGAAAGGTTTTTAGTGGCAACTTATAGTAAGTTGCAGCCTAAGAAGTATTGACCATACCAGATTTTGAAGAAGATCAATGACAATGCATATGTTGTGGATATACCAAACATAATAGGAAATTTCAAAACATTTAATATGGTGGATATTTACCCATTTTATTCATCAAATGAACCCTTATAATCAAAAAATACAAGTTAACTCGAGGTTAAGTTTTTCTTAAGTGGAGGGGAATGATATAGATAGTTTAATAGTCTAACAAATAATTTTAATATTTAATATTTGATGAATAAATGTTGCAATGTCCCCCATAGTCTAAAGAATGGCAATGCTTTAATATGCTTTCAATTTCTTCCTTCGAAATGCAGCTTCTAAGAATTTTGTTAGCACATTGCTTAAATAGGAAAGTTTGATCCCTTTCAAAACACACTGTTTGGTGATTCAAAGGCCCTCTAAGTGATGTCGTTTAGGCCTAAACTCACTCTCCCTTCACCTTCCAAAACAGTGCCATTTTTTTAGGTCCTAACCCCTAGGTATATAATCTACTTTTCTTCTTTCCCCTTCATTTTCTCTTTTTGTTTTCTCTCTCTACCATCGGCTTCTCCATCTTCTCTCTAAAAAACCAAAAGCCAAAATCTTTCTTCTCTTCTCTCTTTCTAACTAGACACCTACATGCCTTTTCTCTCTTTCTCCTTCAATCTAGTTTCGAAAGTGACCAAATCCGAAACCTAAACTCTCCAAAACCATTTAAATCCCAAAAGAAAAGAAAAGGAAATCCTAGATCCTATTTTTTTTTGTTTTTTTAATTAGTTTTGCCTTTTTTGGTTCCTTTTTTTTTTTTTTGTGTTTAGTTTTTTATTGTGGCTAGGAATTTCGGCTGGTAAAAAACTAAGGTATGTTGGTTCTTGTTTTCTTAAGGACTTTTAGACTTTTAGCAAGGGCTTTTTTAGGTTTCAGTAGGCTAGGGTCTTTTAAAAATGAGATTTTTGGCTGTTGGTTTTTTCATTTCTCGAGTTTTTGTTGAAATCCGATTTCCTATTTAACCAACAATTTTAAGGGTTTTTATAAAACTTGATTGTTCAAATTTTTGGACAATCAAAAAGTGATATCATGCTCTTCTGAGCATGATTTCATAGATGAAGAGCTCCAAGTCAAAGAAAATCTGTGGGTGGTAGTCGAAGGTGACTCAAATTCGACTACCCAAGGGTTATTGAATGCTCTGCGCAGGCTGCTTCTTGAAGGAGTTGACTATGGAGGCCATATGTCTCACTTTTTTTTCATTGTGATTTATTCATTTTATTTATTATTTTTTATTAGGGGAAAAAAGAATAGGTGTCTACAGGTATGTTTACGCCTCTTTCCGATACTAGAGACTTTTGTAACAAGGATTGAGTATGGCACGTAAATGCCTCAGCTAACAAAAACTTAGTTTTATCAAAGCAGCTGCTATTACTTCTCCTAGCTTTCTTAAGTGCCATGATATTATTCTCACAATTTAATCACAATGAAAATTCAACTTTCAACGACAAATACCCAACATAATTAACACTAAAACTTACAATTTACTCAACTCTTTCTATAAAATAGTCCAAATGTGAACATCACCAAAAATCACCAAATTAACACTATTCAATATAAAGTGTAGAAAATTGCCACTATTCACCCTTGTTGATTATCAAAACCTCAAAACCACCAACATAATTAAAAAAATCTTCAAGCACAATGAACATATTATCAAATATAGCAAAAACCCATCCATATTCACCAATAAATCTCTTCCACAATGTCCAATTCCACAAAAATAAAAATTCTAGAAAGAACTAGCCACTTACTTGAAAAAATTCTACACTTTGTTGATGTTTGGTGGAGGAAAGATGCTTTAAATCCTTGAAACTAGTGTTTCTATGCAAGAAAATTGAAAATTTTCAAGTGTTTTTGAAAGCGTGTGAGAAGTTTCTACACTTTTGTTGAGAGAGAATGAAAAATTTTAGGAGCTAGGGTTCAAATAAGGAAGAAGGGGGAAAATGATGTTTACATAGGGCAAAGGGACCCAACATGGCTTCGTGGTGCCGTGGGCTTCGGTTGAAGCATTACAAATTTTTTTTAAATGTTGTTCAATGCCACGACACTGACCTTGCTAGAATAATAGCACTCACTTAGCCTCGCAGTGCCAAGAGTGCTGCTTTTTTTTTTTGAATGTAAACTAGAGTAAAATAGAGAAATATATGTAACACTTCAAAAAGAGAAAACAACAAAGAAAAATTACTCAATCACATTAAAATGAAAAATTAAAATTCTGAATTTAATGAAACATAAAGAAAATTACTAAGGAAACATGACTAAGAGTGGAAAACTTGGTTGCCTCCTAAGTAATGCTCTTTTTATAGTCTTTAACCGGACTCTCTTCCAATCTCAATTTAGGTTAGAAAGATTGATGGAGGAGCATTGATGGTCGATGTCACCTCCTCAATAATGTTTCAACCGTTGCTTATTCACCTTAAACTTCTTATTAGTCTTGCCATCAACAACTTCCACTACACCATGTGGGAACACTCTTGAAACAAGAAAAGGTCTTGACCACCTTGATTTTTACTTGCCTAGAAATAGTATCAATCGAGAGTTAAACAAAAGCACATGTTGGCTTGGCTCAAAGTGACATTCAACAATCTTCTTGTGATGCCACTTTTTAGTTTTTTCCTTATAGATCTTGGCATTTTCATAAGCATCTATTCTAAACTCATCCAACTCATTCAATTGCAACAAATGCCTCTCACCAACAACTTCCAAATCAAAATTCAACTTTTTAATGGCCCAATAACATGTTTTTTCAAAAACTAATTTATAAGGAGACATACTTATTAGAGTTTTATAGGCAGTCCTATATGCCCAAAGCATATCATCTAATCTCTTAGCCCAATCCTTCCTCGATGGGGACACAACCTTCTTCGAAATCCTTTTGATTTCCTGATTGGAGACTTCAACTTATCCATTTGTTTGTGGATGACAAGTAGTTGTAACCTAATGTGTCGCTCCATATTTGGCAAAAATAGCTTGAAAATACTTGTTGCAAAAATGACTACCTTCATCACTTACTATTGCCCGTGGTGTGCCTAATCTAGTGAAAATGTTCTTCTTATGAAACCTTAATACAACTTTTGCATCAATTGTAGGCAATGTCATGGCTTCTACCCACTTCAACACATAATCAATAGCTAATAAGATAGAGCAATTGTTGAAGGATGAAATGGAAGGACCAATGAAGTTTATGCCTCAAACCTCAAAGATCTCCATTTCCAAGATATTGGTGAGTGGCATCTAATGCTTCCTTGAAAATCTTACTTGTTCGTTGACACCTATCACAATTCAAAGCAAAATTATGAGTATCTTTGAATAAAATAAGCCAATACAAACCTAACTGAAGCACTTTTGCTGTCATTTTATCTCTTGCAAAATGTCCTCTATGGTCTAAAAATGGCAATGCTTTAATATGCTTTCAATTTTCCTCCGAAATGCACTTTTTAAGAATTCTGTTAGCACATTGCTTAAATAAGAAAGTTTCATCCCAAACATAAGATTTAACATCATGAAGAAATTTCTTTCTCTAATGAAAATTTAAATTAAGAGGTAGAAGGTTACGGACAATGTAATTGACATAATTGTTGTTTTAATTTTCTACCTATGCAAGTATATGTATCGAATAGATAATATAAAGGTAAGTAAAGTATCATTCTCACAGACAATTGATCTAAACTTTTACTAAGTATTAAAATTAATACAATTCAATCTTATCCAAACAATCGAAATTAAATAACTAATTCAACTAAAAATTAACTAAATCTAATTAACAAAAATCTAACTAAAAAAATCAAAGCAATAATATAACTAGAGAAAAATCAATTCAAACAAACCTAAGATTACAATATCCCTAACACTTCATCTAAATCTTACCTTTCTCTCTAAACTTACTCTAATGAGTTGAATTGCTTACCTAAAATCCTCAATTATTTATAAGGCTCTCTCGAAACTCTTATAAAAAATATCTATTTTAATCAAAACACTATATCTTTATGTGTAGTGAAGTTAACACAAAGTCATTAAGCTCAGGCTTTAATACTGGCCACATACGGCATATAGGTATATCTTTATCCTACACACAAATAAATATATTCATCCAAGCAAGTAAATATGATCATATGCTATTCGAACCTTGGCCTACACTAAATTCCCTTTCTTAAGTTATGTTTAGTTTTTCAAATCAATTTAATTGGTGATCAAGCAGTTAAAAGCATTAAGAACAAATTAGAATAAATAATTCAATTTCATTGAAAATAAGCAAGAAAAAGATTAAAAATTTAAACTACATGTGAGTTCAATTGCAATCATAGAGAAAAGAAATTAGCTATTCATAATTGAAAATAAAGAACATAAAACAATAGAGCTTAACCATCTCAAACAAAAGAAACAAGAAAACTAGATAGAGAAAGAAAACTAGAGATTGGTAATCTTCAATCTTCCATAGTTGATCTTGTTTTTCTTGAGTTTTTAGTGGTTAATCTCCTCCAAAAATAACTTAAAACTGATTCTCTTTGGCGTAACCTTCAATTTAGCTTCATAAGGATGTATTTATAGGGCTCACAAACATAATTTCGGTCTAATTCAAACTCCCATCTTCGAAAAGGCATCTTTACAAACCCAGCTCGCCATGGTGCTGGATTCTAACTTCGCAGTGTTGTCTTGTGGTGCATTTTTCTCCTTTGTTAGGGTAAAACTGGGGAAAGTGGTAAATATGAAAGTTGTAGCTCTGCCTCTTCGCTTTCCAATGGTCTAAGAATCATGTCATTTGGACTTTTTTAGTGGGAGATATTTTTGAAATACTAAAACATGTACAAAATGAGCACTAGTCCATTATGCACCGTTTTTCATCAATTGAAGTTATTTTCAATTCTATTCCTATAAAATCGTAAAATAAACATAAATAACATAAAACTAACATTATTAAATTAAAATAAACATTAAAACATATAATAAACTAAACTAATAAAATAATTAAAACACCTAAATTCGATCATAAATTTAGTCTAACTTAGCTTAATTGGGTATTTAATCTTGCATGAAATATATGTATTTGATGCACATATCAATAATTAGCATACCAAGGTAATTTCTTTTGAACAACCTGCAATAATTGCTCATCAAGAAAAGTCTCATTGATCAAAGTTAAATCGTTACCTTGGTTGTCATTCTCCAATCTCGACAGATGGTTTACTACTTGATTTTCTGTGCCTTTTCTATCTCTAATTTCCAAATCAAATTCTTGTAGCAAAAGAATCCATCTTATTAATCTTGGCTTGGCATTTTTCTTGGCAATCAAATACTTAAGTGCAAAATGATTAGTGTACACAATAACCTTAGTGCCAGCCAAGTAAGAACGAAACTTATCAAATGCAAACACAATAACTAATAATTCTTTTTTAGTGGTAGTGTTGTGCATATGAATTTTAATCAATGTCTTGTTAGCATAATAGATAGAATGAAAAATTTTTGCTTTCTTTTGGCCTAACATTACGCCTATAACATAGTCACTAGCATCATACATAAGCTTAAAAGGGAGATTCTAATTTGGAACTATATTAATAAGTGCAGATACCAATTTCTTTTTTAATTCTAAACATGCAGCATGACATACATCATCAAATTTAAAAGGGACATCTTTCTCTAACAAATTGCACAAAGGTTGGAAATTTTAGAAAAATCCTTAATGAACATCTTATAAAACCTACCATGTCCTAAGAACCTTCTAAAACCTTTCACTGAAGTTGGCGGTGGAAGCTTCTCAATTCTCTCAATCTTGGCCTTGTCCACCTCTAAGACTCTGTTCAAAATCTTGTAGCCAAGAACAATGCCTTCTTGCACCATGAAGTGGCATTTTTCCCAATTCAGCACTAGGTTTGTCTTTTCACTCCTTTTGATGACCCTAGCAAGATTCAAAGACAATCATCAAAATTATTACCAAACATAAAGAAATCATTATAAATATCTCAAGACATTGCCCAACCATATTCGAAAGATTACCATCATCTATCTTTGAAAAGTAACAAATGCATTGCAAAGCATCCTTCTAAAGGCAAAAGTGCCATAAGGGCATGTAAAGGTAATCTTTCTTGATCACTAGGAGCTATTGCTATTTGATTATAGGCAGAATATCCATCCAAGAAATAATAAAACTCCTTACCAACCAATCTATCTAGCATCTGATCATTAAATATTAAAGGAAAATGATCCTTCATTATAGCTTTATTGAGTTTCCGGTAGTCCATGCATACTCTCCATCCAGTCATTGTCCTCGTGGGAATGAGCTAATTATTTGAGTTAGCTACCATAACCATCCTACCTTTCTTTGGCACACACGAACCAAACTCACCTAAGAACTATCAGAGATAGGATAAATGATGCTAACATCCAACCATTTAATGATCTTCTTTTTTATCACTTCTTTCATTATAGGATTGAGTCTTCTTTAATGCTCAATGGTGGCTTTATGGTCATCTTCCAAAAAGATCTTGTGCATGCAAATGGATGAACTAATCCCCTTAATGTTGGCAATGGTCCATCCTATTACCTTTTTATGCTCCTTTAGCATTGTCAAAAGCTTATCTTCCTATAAGTTAGTAAAAACAGAACAAATAATAATACGAAGAGTAGATGAGTTACCAAGATAAGCATACCTCAAATGTATTGGCAAAGCTTTAAGATCCAATGCTGGAAGTTCCTCTATAGATGGCTTTGTTGGTGAACATTGTAGACACCCACTTTTACCACATTACCTTTTTAATTTCATATTTAACTAGGTAATTAAGTTTAAAATGGATTAAAACATAAATAAACCAAGATTAAGGTAAAATCAGAGAAAAAAATTAATTTGAAAAACAAAGAGAAAAAAAGAAAAAAAAATTGAATTACTGCCATGCTTGCTCGACTGTTGTGACAACTAGCAAAGACTAGACTGCCAAGCAGTCATTTTTTTCTCATTTCCCTAAGACCCAATGTCTTTTCCTCCAAAACAAACACCACTTTTAGCTAAGGTTTTTGCAAAAAGTCAATTTTAAAAAAAAAGTCAAGGATTTAGCAACAAGTTGCCAAACCCAAATACGTTGCCACTAGCAGCAGCCAACCGCCAGGACGCTACCATTGGCAGCAAACAAGAAGGAAGGATCTTAAAAATCCTTCCCCTATTTGTAAAGGAGGTTAGATTTCAAAAAGAGAAAAAAAAACCCTAAAAATCCCCTAGTAACGGTAGCAAAAAAAAGAACTTTTGAAAAACCTAAAAATCCCAAAAGAACCCTAGAAATCCTAAAAAAGCCAATAGCCAAAAACCTTAGATAAACCCTACAAAAATCCCTAAAATAAAAAAATAAAAATCCTAATTTCTACCAACTAGAAATCACAACAAAAAAAAGCCAAAAAGCATTAAACACCGAAAGCCAATGTTTACAAAAGAAAAGATATGGGAAATGGGTTTTGTGGGGAAATGATTGAGGGAGTGAAATGAAGGTTCGGGTAATGTGAGAAGGAGAGAAAGTTGATGTTTTTGGTGTGAGTGTTAAGTAGGGGTGAGCAAATATCAACTGAACCGAAATGAGTTTAATTTTTTCGGTTCAGTTAGTCCAGTTTTTCAATTAATTCGGTTAAGATAGTTCGCTTTGTAACATTATTTCGATTCTATTTCAGTTAGAAACATTTCTAACCGAACTAACCAAATTAATCGAAGGGCATTATAGACATTTTACATAAAAAACTCCAAAACCTAAATGCTAATCTCATCGCTTTGTTTGGTTCCTCTTTGCCGTCCCATCTCCACTCTTCAATCTCCACCATCTTCTCTTCCTCTTCTCTCATCCATCCTGTCTCTAGTCTCTAGTCTCTAGTCTCTGTTGGTCCCGTTAATATGTGCTAGAGGGGGGGTGAATAACACAATTTGGCTCTTGACAATGTGTCGAACTAATTTTCAGAACTCAAGAAATTAAAAGCAAAGTATAAGATGCACAACAATTTAGAGTGGTTCGGTCCAAGACCTACATCCACTACCTTGATTATCCAACCAAGGATTTTCCCAACGATTCACTAAGAATCCGGTGAAATTCACAAGCTTTCACCAAACTTTTACAATGGCTTTTCACAGGTTCAGCCAAAACCTTTACACTAGTTTTTCACGGGCTCAACTAAAACCCAAAGTGATTTTCCAAGGCTCAACCACAACCTATAACATTCAAGCTTTTCCAAGTTTGAACAACCCCTTAGAGTGACTTTCTCACTCTAAGTATACAAGAAGAAGTGGTAAAAGAAAGTACCTATGATCACAAGTTGATCTGATTGGTACAAGATGAGTGCTAAATACAATGACAAAGAGTAGGCGTTTAAGTGCAAACAAGTGCAGTGAAGCTTTTTTGGTTTTTCTACTTTCTATAGCTCAAACCTCATTCAAAGCTTCTAAAAAACTTGTTTCTCATTGTTGGAAGACCCTTTTATACTTGGATATATAACTTTAATGGCAGTTTGACAATTTATATCTGTTGGAAACGATTGAGGATGAGTTCTAGCCATTAATTTATCTTGTAGTGTTCTGGTTCAAATTGCAGATAAAAAGCTCTTAGTCGACTAACTTGGTTGACTAAGTTGATTCTGTTTTTGGTTTGCAAATTCTAGCAGAGGGCACTTAGTCAACTAACTTAGTTTACTAAGTTGGTTCTGTTTCTCAAACTCTTCAGCCCACCATTTTTTCAATTTGAAATTTGGTCAAACAATGTTCTTTCTTGTTTAACCAACAAGCTTCCTCCTTGTTATTCAGTTACATCTTGTTGACTTTATCCTTTTTTTTCTTTAAAAAATACTCTTTGAAGATTTAAGAAATTAATTTCATGTATTAATTTCCTGCACACTTAAGTAAAGGAATTGACACAAACAAATGGAATTTTTTATTATCCTCAAAAACTAATGGAGCCAACAATCTTCCCCTTTTTTGATGATGACAAAACACTCTTTGATTAACAGCATAGTGTCATTTTAAATTCTTTTTAGTTTTCTGCAGGAATTGAGGATTGCTCCCCCTTAGTGTGTGCATATTTCCTTATTTTATTTCAACCAGTTTTATTCTCATCATATAGAAAATGATATTGTATATTTAGAGAATATATATGTGCAGCAATATAGAGTGATTTACATCCAGAGATTTTCAGCTACAAGTTTTGACAGATTTTTATCTATGTTCTAGCAGCTGTCAACAGTAAATTGATTTCAGATTGGGTCTACATCATCCACATTTCAATTGATATGCTTTATGCGTCATCTATAACTCATTCTCATCAAACATTATATAAACATTATCTTATCAGCATGTAAATCCATATCAGCAAACTAGCAGCAGATTTTGTTTGTGAAGGTCAACATATCAAAACATCAACATACTTCCGTTTACAGTAGTTAAATATCATAAACATATCAGCATTCATATTTCACATACATCCACATAAATGATAAAATTAAAGCTGAGTGCTTAAGTGCCACCAAGGCACAAATATCAATTGAATAAAAAGTATTTCGAAAATGCCCCTGAACTAGTTATGCTTCATATCTCCTATTTTTCTAATTTCATGCTCCCCTGCTTCTGCTTTCTTGCCTTTCCTAGGTTCTTGGTTCCTCTACCCTAGTACCATACTACTCCCCTTTTTTGTTAGCATCTTAGAAGGAGGATTCTACTCATTGGATGAAGTAGAGGGAAAGGATTCAATTCCATAAAAAAGGTTAAGAGGAAAAGAAGAGGGTTCTTGGAGAAGATATGACTTTCTAGGAGAGGATTCTGGGGTAGATTTGTCTGAAATATGAACTGAACTTTGAGGAGAAGAGGCTGAAACTGGTTTGGACTTTTTTGTCAATCTAGAAGACTTTCTTCTTTTGAGAAAAGTTGTCTTGGTTGCCATAGTCTTCCTTCTTTTGGTTGGTTGTTTTGCCTCAACTGGTGGTGCTATGGTGGCTTTTGGTTTCCCTATTTTTGCCTTTGGTTTAGGAGTTGAAGCAGGTTTCTTTCCTTTTCTTACATTTGCACCATCCTTCTAAGTTGCTGTCATGACAGTGTCTTTTTCAGCTTGTTCCTCTCTGACCATTTGATGAAAAATGTCCATAATGGAAACTTCCTCTGAGTTTAGAGAAGAGACTTGCTATTTCTCAGTTTCTGCACCAACTACTTCAGTTCCTTGTTTTGAGTCATTTTTACTTTGAGGTTCAAGGGAAGGTGATTTGGCTAACTGTTCAACTCTTTGTGGGGAGTCCTCAATTTACAGAACAGGACTGGTAGACTTGTAGGTAGAGCCTTTTGCTTGAGTGTCAAACTTGCTAACTTTTTTACTAGCTCTACTGAACCTTTAGCACCTTGCTTTGTAGGTGCAGTGCTGGATGTGGCAGAACTGTCTACAGCCATAGGTTCAGACCCCATGTTTTCCTTTTCCTTTAGCTTGTTTTCTAACTCAGTGATCTTATCTTCCATTTTTTGTAGCTTCACTCCTTGGTCAGTCAACTTACCATCAATTCTCAGAAGCAAATTAAAAATCATCTCATTCGAAAATTTGGAATGAGCTTCTTCAGGTTGAGCAGGCAGACTGTGATCTTTTCTTGGGCCAGTTTTAGAGGTTTTGATAAACTTTTCTTCATCTAGCACAGACCCCATCTTAATTAGGCTACCATAATATATGGCTTGGTCTCTAGTTTTCACCAAGTCCATATCATACCTTTTAACCCATATTCTTTTCTTCTGCACAAGGGATGTAATCACATTCCCATATGGCAGATTTACCTTATCAAGTCTGCAGGCACTTCTCATTTTCTCAATCATAAATCTCCCCAGATTTAGAGACACTCCATTAAAAGCATGCTCCATCAACCAAAGATCTCGGAGGCTGATGTAGCTAAGACTTCCACTCCTCCCTTGAATATTTGCTGCAATGAAGTAATGCAGTATCATAATCTGTGGATTGATTATTATACCTGAATTACTTTTAGAGGAGTATTTTTCTTTTCTTCCAGTTATAATCTCTCATGGTGAGAACAGATCATATTACTCTGGAAGTTCAAATTCACCTATTTCACCCTCTAATTTTAGCAAGTTCCCTAAATCTCCAGCAGTCATAATAAACTCTTTTCCATTCAAATAGACATTCAGCCCATCTTCTACATAGTCATTAAATTCTACTAATTCTTTTTCTTTCAGAGCAATGCCAGAGTAAAATTCTTTAACTAGACTTGGACTATATGACCTATTCTTAAAGGTGCTGTGACCTTTAAGTTTAAGCTCAACAAAATACTCAGATAGACTGGTCTAGATTTTTACAGTTTCCTTAAAACTCTTCCAATCAATAAACTTTTTGCAAAAGATTGGTGCATTTTCTATATTCTTGAATCTATACT
This sequence comes from Theobroma cacao, assembly GCF_053813885.1. Classification (NCBI taxonomy): domain Eukaryota; kingdom Viridiplantae; phylum Streptophyta; class Magnoliopsida; order Malvales; family Malvaceae; genus Theobroma; species Theobroma cacao. Next base: position 39,520,917 of record NC_142647.1, on the reverse strand, counting down.
CATGTAGCTTATTTCTAAATTTCGAAAAAGAAGAGAAACTAATACCTTTTTGGAGTTAGGGTTCTGTATCTTTCTTCTTGTGCATTCTCTACTTGTTTTCTCTTAGTTTCTCAACTATTTCCTTCACTGAGGCAGGCACAATTTTTTTTTTCTGACTTTCTGTTCCAGTTTCTTCCTCCATTGGCCTTTTTCCTTTCTTCTTCATTGATACTTCTTTACTCTGAGATGTTCTAGCCATTTTGGTTCTAGAAATTTCTGAAGGTTTGAGTCGATTTTAGAGGCAACTAAGAAGATTTAGGTTTTTGTTTTCAGAACAGCGGGTTACAGAAGAGAGGGAAGAAGAAGTTAGCAGCAGTTATTGCTTAAAAAACTTCTCATCTTCCTTTAAGAACCGTCATTCTTGTATTTCCTTATATTTTCAAATCTCCCTCTAAAATTTTGATTATTTACCTTTGGCAACTCTGCTCTTTTCCTCTTAACACTCGGTAAATCAAATTTTTACCACAATTTACTCTTTTTTCATTAAACTCACTGAGTCTTATTATTTAAGGATGTTAGGCCACTCTTAGTTGACTAAGAAATCCTTAGTCGACTGAATGCATTCTATTTTCAATGTGTGAGTCAAAGATTTTCTTATAATTCCTTCACATTAACCATCCTCAAATTTTTTCTAATCTCACAAAATCTATCTTCACTCAGTGGTTTGGTAAAAATGTCTGCTAATTGGTGTAGAGTATTCACAAAGTCTATTTTAATGTCATTTTTCATTACATGGTCTCTAATGAAATGGTGTTTAATTTCAATGTGCTTAGTCTTAGAATATTGCACAAGATTTTTTGATATATTGATTGCACTTGTGTTATCACAGTATATTGGTACATTATGCATAATTATTCCATAGTCGTTTAATTGTTGCTTGATCCAAAGGATTTGTGCACAGCAACTACTTAATGAAACATATTCAGCCTCTACTATAGATAGTGCTACTGAGTTTTGCTTCTTGCTGGACCAAGACACAAGTATCCTTCCTAAAAATTGGCATGTTCCATTAGTGCTTTTCCTATCAGTTCTGCTGCTAGCAAAGTCAGCATCTGAATATCCAACTAAGTTAAGAGTTTAGTTTCTAGAGTACCATATTCCTAGTTCTTGAGTGTTTATGAGGTATCTAAAAATTCTCTTAACAGTTGTTAGGTGTGATTCCTTAGGCTGTGACTGAATGTTTGGTCTACTTGCTGTTAAGTAAAGAAGAGAGCTAATCATACCTCTATAGAGCTTTTGATCTACATCTTTTCCTTTTTCATCTATGTCAACTTTGGTAGATGTACTCATTGGTGTGGAAATTGATTTTAGCTTCAACATATCAAATTTCTTGAGCATATCATGAGTATATCTTTCTTGATTGATGAAGATTCCTTCCTCACTTTGCTTAATTTGAAGACCAAGGAAGTACTTCAACTCTCCCATCATGCTCATCTCAAATTCACCCTGCATTTCCTTTGCAAAGTTCTTGTATAAAGCTTCATTAGTTGCACCAAATACAATATCATCTACATATATTTGCACAACAAATAAATCATTTAGATATCTCTTAATGAACAATATAGTATCGATGTTGCCTCTATCATATCCTTTTTTAACTAGAAATTTTGAAAGCCTTTCATAACAAGCTCTAGGAGCTTGTTTCAATCCATACAATGCTTTGTGAAGCTTAAACACATGATTAGATTTTTCATAATCTTCAAAACTAGGTGGTTGTTCTTTAAAAACTTCCTCTTGAATTAGTTTATTCAAGAATGCACATTTTACATCCATTTCGTACAATTAAAAATCATGAAGCATGCAAAAGCTAGCAACAACCTTATAGCTTCAATCCTAGCTACGGGAGCAAAGGTTTCATCATAATCTATTCTTTCTTCTTGATTGTATCTTTTTGCTACCAGCCTAGCTTTGTTTCTAATTACATTTCCTTGCTCATTTACTTTATTTCTAAATACCCATTTAGTACCAACAATAGGATGATTTGAAGGTCTAGGTACCAATGACCATACATGATTTCTAGTGAATTGATCAAGTTCTTCTTGCATGGCCATTATCCAACTTTCCTCATTTTCAGCTTCTTCAAAGTTTTTAGGTTCAATTTGAGATATAAAAGCTGAAAACTCACAAGTTTCTCTAGTTGTTTTCCTAATTTTAACTCCTTGTGAAATGTCACCTATTATTTGGTCTTGTGGGTGATCTTTTACAAATCTCCAACTCCTTGGCAGATCATCATGCTGATTTTCTGCTCTTTACAGATTTCCTAGAAATGGAGTTTCATTTTCTCTTCTGGATGAGCTTTTTTCATTATTTTTATTGTTCTCTAAGCTCACTTCCTCCATTTGTTTTTCTCAAATTTCTATATCATCATCATCATCATCATGAACTTCTTTTTGTAATGTATTTGACTCATCAAAAACTACATGAACTGATTCTTCAACGATTAAGGTCTTTTTGTTAAAAACTCTACAGGCCTTTGAGTTTAATGCATATCCTAAAAATATTGCTTCATCACTCTTTGCATCAAACTTCCCTAGGGCCTATTTTCCATTGTTCAATACAAAGCATTTACAACCAAAACTCCTAAGGTGAGAAATGTTTGGTTTTTTATCTTTGTAAAGTTCATATGGAGTCTTTGAAATCAAGGGTCTTATTGAGACTCTATTAAGAATATAAGCTGCTGTATTTACTGCCTCAGCCTAAAGATATTTAGGTAGGTTATTCTCACATAACATGGTCCTAGTCATTTCTTTTAATGTTTTGTTTTTCCTCTCTGCAACTCCATTTTGTTAGGGTGTTTAAGGTACAAAAAAATTGTGATCCAACCCTTTTTTATTACAAAATTTTTCAAACTCATCATTCTCAAATTTTCCTCCATGATCACTCCTTATGCTAACTATGGCTAGTCCTTTTTCATTTTCTCCTTTCTTAAAATAACTTAAGAATGATTGTAGAGCATCATTCTTATGAGAAATGAAGTATACCCAAGTATATCTAGAATAGTCATCAACTATTACAAAGCCATATGACTTACCTTCTAAGCTAGTTATGCTTATTGGACCAAATAGATCAATGTGCAACAATTCAAGAGGTCTAGATGTTGACAATATTTTCTTAGTCTTAAAGGATGTTCTAACTTGCTTTCGTAGTTGGCAAGCATCATATATCCTATCTTTTTCAAATTTCAATTTCGACAGTCCAGCAACAAGATTTTTCTTTATTAATTTGAACATTGTATGCATGCTTACATGTCCTAACCTTTTATGCCATAACCAGCTATCATTCTCAGCATTTGCAACAAAACATACTTCACTATTCACATCAAGGTCTTCAAGAAAAATTACATACATGTTCTTCAACCTTTTTCCTATAAATGAGATTTCATTTGTACTCATATCAATCACTTCACACTTAGTTGAATCAAAGCATACTTTAAATCCTTTGTCACATAATTGACTAATACTTAGTAAATTATGCTTTAAGCCTTTAACTAGCAACACATGACTAATTTGAGTTTGGGAACTCTTACCAACCGTACTTATACCATGAATTCTGCCTTTTGAATCATCTCCAAAGGATACGGTTCCTCTCTTTCTCTTTTCCAACTGAGCAAACAGCTCTTCATGTCCTATCATGTGTCGTGAACAGCCACTATCCAAGTACCAAGGCTGTTTCTTCCTTAACTAAGCTCTTGAACATGTCTCTTTTAAGTCCAGCTCAACCTATAAAACAGAATTTCAGGTTTTCTTTATAGGTACCCATACTTTGATGGGTGCTTGAGTGTTAGTTGCAGCAAAGGATCCCTTAGGAACCCAAATTTTCTTAACTTTTTGCACTTTTCTTTTCTTAAAATAGTCATATGACAAATGACCATGTTTACCACAATTATAACATCTAGGTAATACTTTAGCTAAATATTTATTGTGGTATGCATATCTTTTTGAAGATTCATTTTTCAAGCATTTAAGAGTTGTGTTTTCATCAACGGTTATTTGCAAGACTTCAGACTTATTTTCCAGCTGTTGTTTTAAAGACTCAAAGTCTGTTTTTGAGTGTTCTAACTCAGCTTGAAAAATATTTCTTTGCTTAAAAACAAAGGTGAACTCTTATTTGATTTGTTCCAAATCAAATTCAAGTAATGCAACCTTTTTCTTCAATGACTTGTATTTTGAAAAAAGTTTTTCAAATTCATCATAAAGGCATTCATATTCATCCTATAAATCATCATAAGAATTAATGCAAGGGGATAAAGGTACCTCTGTTTCATCGTCTTGTGCCATTAAACAAACGTTTACTCTTTTCTCAGATTTTTCATCATCAGTTTCAGAGCTTGATGTGTCACTGTCCAACCATGCAGCAGCCACCATTACTTTCTTGGATCTCTTGTTTTTCTTGGGGGTTTTATCTTTCAACAATGGACACTCAGACTTGAAGTGACCAGGTTTCTTGCATTCATAGTAGATCATCTCCTCCTTTTTGTTAGAGTCATTTTTGTTCCTTATTTTCCATAAAGTGCCTTGGTCTTTCTTGAAACCTCTTCTAGTTAGCCTTCGATTTCTTTTGCTCATTAGTTTTCTGAATTTTCTTGCAACTAGAGCTAAATCTTCATCATCATCACAGGAAAGCTCTTCCAGCTCTTCTTCAAGAATGCTGGCTTTAAGTGTAATGCTCTTTTTCTTTTCCTTTGCTTCCCTTTGGTCTTCTTCTTCTTCTTCCTTAAGCTCCAACTCATGAGTGAGAAAAGAACCACATATCTCATCAGAGTGATGATGTTCAGATCTTTAGCCTCTCTAATGGCAGTCACTTTTGGTTTCCAGGATTTTGGTAGGCATCTAAGTAGTCTCTTAACTAATTCATGTTCAGGGATAGGCTTACCTAGTTGACTTAATTTATATGTAATGTTTGTAAACCTATCAAACATGCTGGTGATGTCTTCACCAGGCTCCATTTTGAACATTTCATAACTATATGTTAAGAGAGCAATTTTGGACTCCTTTACTTGAGAAGTCCCTTAATGGATTATCCTAAGTTTTTCCCACACTTGTTTAGCTGTTGTGCAGCTTGAGACTTTATTAAATTCAGTGGGGGTCAAGGCACAATGTAATGTGTTGATGGCCTTAAAGTTTACTTGAACTTTCTTAGTTTCAGCCTCAGTCCACTCGGACCTTGGCTTGGGCATCAACTCATTTGTTACTACATTCACTGTTAAGGGCATAAAAGGTCCATCAGTTATGATGTCCCACATTTTATAATCTATAGCCCTAATATAGATTGACATTCTAGTGCTCCAATAAGGATAATTAAAGCCATCAAATAGAGGTGGTCTATTTGTTGATTGTCCCTTAGCAACTATGTTTTTTGTTGAGCCATTTAGATCCTCCCAAAGGATGTTAAGCCTTAAAAATAGGGAATTAGCTCTGATACCAATTGTTGGTCCCCGTTAATGTGTGATAGAGGGGAAGTGAATAACACAATTTGGCTCTTGACAATGTAAAACTAATTTCTAAAACTCAAGAAATTAAAAGCAAAGTATAAGATGCACAACAATTTAGAGTGGTTCGGTCCAAGACCTACATCCATTACCTTGATTATCCAACTAAGGATTTTCCTAACGATTCACTAAGAATCTAGTGAAATTCACAAGCTTTCACCAAGCTTTTATAATCGCTTTTCCTAAGCTCAGCCAAAACCTTTACACTAATTTTTCACGAGCTCAACTAAAACCCAAAGTGGTTTTCCATAGCTCAACCACAATCTATAACATTCAAGCTTTCCCAAGCTTGAAAAACCCCTTAGAGTGACTTTCTCACTCTAAGTATACAAGAAGAAGTGGTAAAAGAAAGTACCTATGATCACAAGTTGATCTGATTGGTACAAGATGAGTGCTAAATACAATGACAAAGAGTAGGCGTTTAAGTGCATACAAGTGCAGTGAAGCTTTTCTGGTTTTTCTACTTTCTATAGCTCAAATCTCATTCAAAGCTTTTAAAAAACTTGTTTCTCATTGTTGGAAGACCCTTTTATACTTGGAGATGCAACTCTGTTGAAAATAGTTGAGGATGGGTTCTAGCCGTTAATCTATCTTGTAGTATTCTGGTTCAAATTAAAAACAGAGAGCTCTTAGTAGACTAACTTGGTTGACTAAGTTGATTCTGTTTTTGGTTTACAGATTCTGGTAGAGGACACTTAGTCGACTGACTTGGTTGACTAAGTTGGTTCTGTTTTTCAAACTCTTCAGCCCGCCATTTCTCCAATTTGAAATTTGGTCAACCAATGTTCTTCCTTGTTTAACCAACAAGTTTCCTACTTGTTATTCAGTTACATCTTGTTGACTTTATCCCTCTTTTTCTTTCAAAAATACTCTTTGAAGATTTAAAAAATTAATTTCATGTATTAATTTCCTACACACTTAAGTAAAGGAATTAGACATAAACAAATGGGAATGTTTTATTATCATCAAAAACTAATGGAGCCAACAGTCTCTACCTTCTTCTCTTCCCCTTCTCTCATCTTTAGCAAGTTGCTGCCATCTTTCACCCTTCTCACATCAAGTAAGTTTTTATGGGTTTTTAGTTCCCCTTCTCTTCCTTTTGTTCTATGTTTTCTTAGCTTGAAATGTTATAGGTCTAGTTGATGAGTTTTTCTATCTCTTTTTTCATTTTTCTTTAAGGTGGTTACTTGGCCTTTTTATTTGTTGTTCAACAACAAAAAAATAGAAGGGCCACTCAACAAGTGAAAGCTGGCAGACAAAAATGGGAAGGCTTTTAGCAGATAAAGTTTACCCTTGAAACGTGTAAATGCCATGGAAGATTCCTATTTGCTGCAAAGTGCAACCATTGTTGTGTTTTACTTTTTGGGTCATGGAAATGAACTAGAACAGAGCTGGACTTGCAACAAGATGAGTGTTAAAGTGGTTGACCAAAACAAAATAGCAGAGGGAGTGAAAGTGGGGGTGGGGGAAGCCATGCTTAAGTTGATATCTTGAAGGAACCTTGAGGGTAAAACTATGGTTTTTTTTTTTTTTTGTGAAAGCAACCGGCCTTTGTTTCTTTGGTACTTTGTACCAAGATGTGGGAACTTTGTAGCTGTCTTTGTTTAAGTTAATGTAAATCCTTATTTAACCAAAAAAGAGAAGTACTCTAAGCAATAGAAACTCTTACTCTATTCACTTTCTTAAGTTTTGTACTAGTTCAGTTCTGTCTACCTGGGGCAATTCTCTGGGAGTGTAGAGGTTATTCAATCATTCAAATATGATTTAGTTCCATAAATTGGAGACTACAGACACCCATATAAAACCTCTACAATTAACTATTAAATATTGTTCCCATGGTTTACTTTCTTGCTTTTTTCTTTCCTCAAGTTTTTGTTTTTCTTCATTTTCTTTTGACAAATACAAGTAATATTTGAGATATATACGAAAAAAAATTATTAAGTTCGATTTTTGAAAACCGAACCGAACTAACCGAATTAGTTCCATTTTGGTTTGCTTGGTTAGTTATATAGTTTGGTTAAGTTTCAGTTATTTTTATATAAGAGTTCGGTTAGTTCAGTTATTGGATATCCAATAATTGAACTAATCGAACTAACTGTTTACACAACCCTAATGTTAAGCAAGGTTGAAACCAAGAGAGGAAAGAGGCAGTCAATGGGGTAAGCCGGCAGTGAGGTTGGCAATGGCGTTAGGAAAGAAGGAAGGATGAAGAAAGACTTTGAGTTTTCGAGCTTAGATAGAAGAAGGAGAATTGACGGCTAAAGAGAGAAAATCAAAGGGAGAAATGGAGAGAAATGGAGAAAAAGAAGTTTTTATACCTAGGGTTAGTGGTTGCTAAATGGTGTCGTTTTGGCATTATAGGAGAGAAATCCGGTGTAACGCACCACATGTTGCGTTTGGTTGAAAAGTTGCACATGGTTGAAGAAGGTTGCGGCTACTATTACTGGACTCTTCGACCAACACGAACCCATTTCTTCCTGTGGGCTTCAGTGATTGTTGGCTTGATCCCAGTTGACCTTAAGTAGGTATGGGTTTTTTCTTTTTGGCTCATTGCCTATTGGGTTGGTCTATGTGCTTGCTTTTATTTTGTTTAGTCTAGATTATTAGTGCTTTCAATTAGGAAAGAATGTAGGAATAGAGATTTAGAAGATATAAAGAATATATGCATTAACAATATTAAAATAGATAGATGCATTTGGAAATTTAAAAATTTAAAAATGTATGCATTTAATAAACACAATAAATAGAATAGATAGTTTATTAAAGAAACATATTAGTAAAAATTTACTTTAAGATTAGATATAAAAAAAATAATAGTACATAATAAATAAAATATAATACAATGACTTAGAAGAAAATATTGAAAAAACACATATAATGATAGACAATGAAAAGTACAAAAAATTAAATCAATTAAAATATAACTAATTAATCAATTTGGGAAAGGGGAAGAGTCACCAATCCCAAATAGATCGAGGCTTCACCAGAATGATGGGAGGGTCTCAATTTAGTGACTTAAAGTAAACCGAATAATTATTTTAAACAATAAAATTAATAAAATTTATTAATATACGTACCAAAATATATATAATAATGGATATAAAAACAGTAAATAAGATATGGGAAGAATCATAACAAAGTGGATGAGAATATATTATCCGAATATGCCAATGATGGAATTGTTACCCAGAACGTGAGAAGTCGTAGCCTTGGGTGAATATTCTCATATGAGAGATTTAACTAAAACTCCAACAGTATGATGGGAGGGCTTTAGTTTTCAAGTTATAATAGTTTTTAAATGAGTTAATAAAAAATAAGGAATGTTGAAAGCATAGAGTAGAAATATAAAATGTTCATGCTTCAAAAATATATAAAATATTTATGCTTTTAAAAATAAAATACATAAAAATATAAAATATTGTTACTTGGATTTTATCGATAATGGAATATTCATTCGGAATGCGAGAAGTCGCAATAACGAATGAACTTTTCCAAGCTAAAGGTTTCGATTAAGACCCCACCAGTACGATGGGAGGGTTTTAATTTTGAGTCCCAATGTAAATAATAATAATAATAAAATATATATAATAGAATAGTTAGTCAAAAAGAAAATAAGATAGGTTAATAAAAATGTAGGAAATAAGTTAAGGTATAAAAATATATCTATAATATATATAAAAGTAGGATGTTTCAATTTCCTTCAATTGAGCCTTCAATTCCTTTAATTAAGTCTCAAATTGGATGACAAGTGTCATTCAATTAGAACCCATTTCCATTTTTTCACCTTTGGTCCATCGAAACAACATCGTATTGATATCAGGCTTTTTGCATTTCTGTTTGACTTTTCCTTATTGGCTCGTCTTTATTTCTCTAAGTCATTTGACTCTTCCTTTTTTCTCCGAGTGGGTTCCTCTTTTTTGCCCGCCAGTAAGCTTCCATCTCCTCCTTTGTGACGTCAGACTCTCTTTCCTCTATCAGTACCTCCTCTCTCTCTCTTCCCACTCAATTAGTTAAATGGTTTTTTGAGTTGCATCTCCTCCGTCCTCATTTCTTTCTTCTCATTTTGTAGGTAGTTGTCATAGAAGCAACATCAATTTTCTCTTAGGTACTCTTTTTCTGATTCCTCATTTGAATTCGGTGTTGAGAGATGTTTAATTTAATATGAAAATTTTCATTTTTATTCCCTATGTACTTGTTGGTTAAATCTGTTGATTTTTTTTTCTTCAATGGAGGGAAATATTTTCCTGATTTGGGTTTCTTTGGGTAATTAGTTTGATTGTTTATAACAAATGAAATGATTTAGCTTTTCGTGCAAAATGAATCTAATTTTAGAACCTTTTGAAATCTTGATTAAGATTATAGATGCACGAGAGATTGAAACCATCTAAGCTATGTTCTAGATTCATAAAATTGATCATCCTCTACATGTAATGTAAAATAAGTTTCAACTATGTTTAGTAACTCCTCTTTTTGTTTTTTAATTTCATTTTCACTTTTCTTATGCAAAAGAGTAGTTTTATTAGAAGTATTAAAGGTTTTTGGAGTTTCTGTGAATTAGAATTCTTTTTTGTATATTTGAAACCTTACTCTGTGGGGCTTCTAAGAAGCAAAATTTCACTTCATAAACTATGGTGTTGTGGTGAAACTATATTTCACTGCTGAAAATTATTAGTATGGCTTTCTCAAATGTTGTGTTAAGATCAACTGTCATGTTTTATGGAGCTATTATAGAAAAAGGGAACTATCATGAAATCATAAATTTGGTAGGTGCAAGTGATGTCTACTCTATAATGCAAATTTAAAGATATGGGTTGTGGGGGAATAGTAGGCATGTAGGATTTTACGGAGCATGAATTTCAACCATTTCTATTAATTAGCGGGATAACAGATGCAAAAAAAAAAAAAAAAAAAAGATGCACCAAATTTTTTAAAAGTTCAAAGTAGATCAAAATGTACATTCAAACTACAGCAACATAGACAAAAAGTAAATTTTTTTTTCTGTTTCCCTTCTTAGTCCTTTAGTTTATATTTTAGAAAAATCTAAGTTGATCATTTCTCAATCATAGAAATTTAATCCAAAAGCATTCACTAAAAAATGAAAGAAATATTAATCTAACAACAACGTTAAGCAAAATTATTAGAACACATACATCAAAATTATGAAGGATAATTCTCTAATACTTCTCCTTTCATTGTCACAAAAAGAGAGCTCTTGGAGTTTGAAACTATAGGCATATTAGCTCCAATCCAAACCCATTAGCAGAAACTATCACTTCATTTTAAGTTCAAGCCTACTAAATAACTCTCCAAATTAAAATAGCTACAAATTCAAACCCACCAGACATATTTCTGCTCCTAAGGCACAAACCATACTGATTAACCCATTCCAAGTGGATGCCACAGTTATTACATCCACGTGGTAACATCTGCATTGCCATCTTATTTTGAAATTTAAACACATGATACCAGTATTTCATCTAAATTCTGAAAAGATCATATTTTTATTCTTTTATCTACTATAGGAAAACACTAGGCAGAAATTGGTCAACTTTGATAATAAAGTTTGCCAACTAGAAACTCAATTTTGTGACACACAACAAGCCGCAACAAATGCAAGGAACGTAAGCATGTCTTTTTGTGCCTGCTTATGTAGACAAGCACATGTAAATCGATTCTGAATCTGACATTTAATGTGCAATTGTGTGTTTAAGCAGAAAGTGGAAGAACTTAAACATGCAATGAAAGGATTAAGGAAATAGCTTGAGGCTGAAAAGGTATAAATTTTTATTATTTTCTCTTTATGCAATCACTATGTTAGATTGTTTGATATGAACTATCTGTACATTCGCTCTGATAAACAAGATTTAAACTATTTCTTTACAATGACACCTCAAGTAAGATATGTTATAGTATGCAATTAAAGATTTTTACGCCTTTAACCATTGTGTTGGTTGTACCAGCTTTCTTTGTTTCGCCTTGAAGGCAGTAAGTGTAGCTATTCTATTGTGCAGTTTGATTGTTCTAGTATTTTCACGACCCAAATTTCGGACCATGACCGACACATGGGCCCAATGGACATAGTCCACTAAGCCAAAGTAAGCCTATCAATCTGACATGTTCATCATTCCATCATAAACTACTAAATCACATTTCATAACTCAGGATCAAATTAATATTAAACAATGCCAACTCAAGTTTGTATCTCAACCAATTAAGTGTACATTGCCTACAACATGTATCTCAATAATTTACATCAAGTTTGTCTATACATCTCAAAAAGAAGACTTGACTTCCAGCGAAGGAACTCGGACGAATGTACAGCTACTGAATGTTGAGACACCTACCAAAAAATGGATATAAGTCTACAAGGACACCTCGTCCTAGTTACCGGCTACCTCGTGATCTGAAAACATGAAGTTGAAAACGGTGAGTATAAACTCAGTGAGTGAACAAGGAAGGGAACAAGCAACAACAAGGGAGAATTTAAAATCATGATGCACTTGTTTCAAAACAATGCAATTTAGTTCCATTCATATTAAAAACCCTTTCATCAAGTCCTTTCATGATTAATCATTTGAAAATCATGAACCCATACACAACGAACCATTTGAAGAATGAAAGCTTCAATGATACGCAAGCAAGTCAAATACGTCAACGAATCTTTGCTGCAATGGAAAGGCATTCTCGCTGTAGCGTAACTGCAGTGAGAATGAATTTTCGTTGCAGCAACGTTGGGATTTAGTTATTAGCCGAAATAGGGTTTCTCAACTAGCTGAGGGTTTCTCACTAAACCTCTTCATTTTAAACTTAACTCATTTAGTCCTTAATGTTGGAAGTCCATGCTCTGATATGGTAGCAAAGAAATGAAAAATAGGGCAATAATTAGACAAGATAGGAGACAAGAACATAAAGTTTTTCGCTGCAGCGAGATTCAATCTCGTTGCAGCGAAATTGTAACCCATAAACAGAAGGTTTCTCGTTGAATCTCGTTGCAGCGAAATTGCAACCCAAAAAACAGAAAGTTTCTTGCTGTAGCGAGAATGAATTTCGCTGTAGCGAGAAGCTACAGTGTCATTCTCACTGCAGCGAATATGCATCCTCACTGCAGTGAGTTTTCGGCCAACCTACTCCTCCAAAACCCGAGGGTTTCTCTCTGCAGCAAGAATGATCTTCGCTGCAGCGAGAAATAGAACACCAATGCAAAATTTACCCTTTTCCCAAAGGAAAACCACCCTGCTGAAATGTCCAAACCAACATGAAACACATAACAATTTCCTAAGGTTTAACATGTCAAGTTTCACATGCATTACAACCATAAACCATTATCCATTAATTTCCTATAACACACATACTTACATATGTATATATGTATACGTATATACCCATCATCATCATACACACCATCCCATCATCATCATCATCACCAGTTCATGTGCACTCCCTACTCACACATGGCTGGGTCATCACCGGGTTATACGCACTCCCTACTCACACATAACCGGGTCATCCTCGGCTTATGCGCACTCCCTACTCGCACATAGTCGAGTCAATATCATTACACAACAATATATTCATATATATATATCAACACAATTTGGTAGTGCATGAATCAATAATAGTCACATGTCACAACATAAACCATTTCTCAAGAGCTTGTTCCCAAGGTACTCATTATTAAGAAAGTTGTATAAAATCATTCAAACACTTTGCACAAAACAATTACATTCCCAAAATAGTTTTGATAAGCAGTCCACTTACCGGTATATTGTTGAGCCTTTATATGACTCCAATTCTCCTAATTGTCCAAATGGGATGATGGGGCTTCCTTGAAACCTACCATCACATTAACATCACCATTATATTAATTCACATACTATAAACTGTAAAAGCTATCTCTTAGCTAACCTTCAATTGGCACTTTAAATGGCTATCTATGTTCACTATCTAAATCACTATAAAATGAATGAACATCCTCAACAAATAAATAGCTCATAATCTAAATTTCTAGCCATTATCCATAGCTAAAAACCAAGCTTAATGCATCACTTACCTTAGGGCTCCTTTGTAGTTGAATTCTTTTCCAATAGCTTCCAAATCAATGGGGTAATTTTCTTTTTCTCTCTCTAAAATGCCCAACTAGTGAGAGAAAGTATGAAAATAAGATTTTTCAAGGGTTTTGAAGTGAAAGAGTGAAAGAATACAAGAGTTCTAGTCAAAAGGGCTCAAAAGTATGAAAACTAGAGCTAGAGAGAAAATCATGCAAGCATCGTATCAAGCTTCCATGGAGGTTGGAAGTAACGTGAAAGAGAAGAAGAAGAAGAAGAAGAAGACAAACTGTTGGAAAATGGGAGAAGAAGCTGCTGGAAGAAAGTATTTATAGCCAATCTTATCCCTTCCACTTAAATTACCAAAATACCCTTCCACCAATTAACTTACTCTCCTCCAGCCCTTTATGAAATCTTTTTGCTCTTTTGACACCGAGACAAGGTTCATAATGGTCCAGACATACTTGGGTTCATAAAAACTTAAAATTTTAACTCGAGGTGAAAAATGACCATTTTACCCCTATCGTGAAAATCATCAAAATTTTGGTTTTCTTTCCATTTTACCCCTAATTTCACCATCCATTTATGCCTTAGGCCTACTTAGGCCATAATATTGTTAAAAATCTTACTTTTATAGGCTTACTAAGGAAATGACGAAATTACCCCTAATTAGGGATATCGCGTATACTTCCCTTTACGAATCTATAAAGGTCAAGGTCTCACAGGTATGTTTAAACCATAATGAAGCAAGGCACAGCTTCAAGCACACAGGAGGTATGTTAAAGTTTTATGTAATGAATGTGGATAAGAGTTTAGTATCAGGCCATGGTATTAATTTCTCTCATCTTTAATGCTGTTAAATCTCTTTAAAGGTTCTAAGATTATTCCTTTGCAAGGGTTATTGAGTTGTTATCTACCAGTTTGATGGTCTTATTAGAATTTTTTTCAAAACTTAAAAAACCAAGTGGCATAGTTGTTCAAGAAGAATTTGTCAAATGTTACTTTTTAAAAAAAAATCAAAGGCATTAAGAATATTTATTCAAAAGTAGTTTGAATGCTGTTATTAACTTAAAATACTACAATGTTATAGGCTTATGATTTGATTTGTTCATCTGTTTTCAGATTTCCTTTGCCCATTTGTTCCCTTCTTACTCTCTACTTACATTTTGATTAACACATATGTTGGTCCCTATAATATGTGCTAGAGGGGGGTGAATAGCACAATTTGGCTTTTAACAATATTGGAAACTAATTTTAAAAACTTAAGAAAACAAAAGCAAAGTATAAAATGCACAACAATTTAGAGTGGTTCGGTCCAAGACCTACATCCACTACCTTGATTATCCAACCAAGGATTTTCCCACAAATCCACCATGGACCGGTGAAATTCACAAGCTTTCACCAAGCTTTACAATGACTTTTACTAGACTTAGCCACAACCTTTTACACTAGTTTTTCACAAGCTTAACTAAAACCCAATATGGTTTTCCAAGGCTCAACCACAACCTACAACAATCAACCTATCCCAAGCTTGAACAACCCCTTAGAGTGACTCCCTCACTCTAAGAATACAAGAGAAGTAGTAAAAGAAGGCACCTATGATCACTGGTTAATCTGATTGGTGTAGGATTGAGTGCTAAATACAAATGTAAAGAGTAGACGTTTAAGTGCAGACAAGTGCAGTGAAGCTTTTCTGGTTTTTCTACTTTTTATAGCTCCAATCTCATTCAAGGCTTCTAAAAAACTTGTTTCTAATTATTGGAAGACCCTTTTATACTTGGAGATGCAACTCTGATGGCAGTTTGGCAGTTTATATCCGTTGAAAACAGTTGAGGATGGGTTCTAGCCGTTAATCTGTCTTGTAGTGCTCTTGTTCAAATTGTAAACAGAGACCTCTTAGTCGACTGACTTGGCCGACTAAGTTGATTATGTTTCTAGTTTGCAAATCTTGGTAGAGAGCACTTAGTCAACTGTCTTGGTCGACTAAGTTGATTTTGTTTCTCAAACTCTTCAACCCGCTATTTCTCCAATTTGAAACTTTGATTAACCAACATTCTTCCTTGTTTCACCAATAAGCTTCCTCCTTGTTATTCAGTTACATCTTGTTGTTTTTATCCTTCTTTTTCTTTCAAAAATACTTTTTGAAGAGTTAATAAATTAATTTCATATATTAATTTCCTGCACACTCAAGTAAAGGTATTAGACACAAATAAATGGAAATGTTTTATTATCATAAAAAACTAATGGAGCCAACAATCTCCCCCTTTTTGATGATGACAAAACATTCCTTAATTAACAGCATAGTATCTTTTTAATTCTTTTTAGTTTTCTGCAGAAACTGAGGATTGCTCCCCCTAAGTATAAGCTCCCCTTTAGTGTGTGCATATTTTGCTTATTTTATTTCAGCCAATTTTATTCTCGTCATATAGAAAATGATATTGTATATTTAGAGTATTCATATGTTCAGCAACATAGAGTGATTTGCTGCAAGTAAGTATTAACAGATCATCATTAAACTTTCAGCTTTAAGTGTTGACAGATTTTCATCAATGTTTCAACAGCTGTCAACAATTTATTGATTTCAAATTTTGTTCACATTATTCATGTTTCAATTGATAAACTATTCACATCATCTATATCTATTTTCAAACAGAAATTATCCACAATGCCATAACAAAAATCATTTATCAGCATGTAAATCAATATTAGCAAAGGATCAGCAGATTTTGTTCATGACAGTCAAAATACCAAAATAGCAAAATATCAGCAGACTTAAATTTTTAGCAATTAAGCAATCATAGTTATATCAGCATTCATTTTTCACATACAACCACATAAATAACAGAATTAAAACTAAGTGTTTAACTGCTACCTTGGCACAAATAACAGTTAATCAACAAGTATTTCGAAATTGCCCCTGGACTATTTTTGCTTCCTATCTCCAATTTTTCTAAGTTCATTCACCCCTGATTCTGCTTTCTTTCCTTTCCTAGGTTCTTTCCTGGTTCCTCTACCCTAACATTTTTTTTTTAAGTTTATTATCTGGTTCCTGCACTTTTATTCTTTGGTTCCTTCACCCATTCTACTCCCCCTTTTTGTCAGCATCAAAGGGAGGGGCTTTTATTCATGTGATGTGTCAGAGGGTGGGGATTCAGTGTTGTAGAAAGGGTTAAAAGGAAAAGGATAAGGCTCTCAGAAAGGTGATGACTGTCTTGGGGAAGGTTCTAGTGAGGACTTGTTTAAGACAGGGATTGGAAAAGAGGCTGAAACTGGTTTGGATTTCTCTATTAATCTAGAAGACTTTCTTCTCTTGAGAAAAGTTGTCTTGGTTGCCATAGTCTTCCTGCTTTTGGTTAGTAGTTTTGCCTCAGTTGGTGGTGCTGCAGTGGCTTTGGCTTTCCTTGCTTTTGTCTTTACTTTGGTAGCTGATGCAGATTTCTTTCCTTTCCCTACACCTTCACCATCGTTTTGAGTTTCTATCCTGGTAGTGTCTTTTTCAACTTGTCCCTCCTTAACCATTTGGTGGAAGATATCCATGATGGAAACTTTCTCTGAATTTGGAGGAGAGGCTTGGTGTTTCTCTGTATCTGAATCATTTTTGCTTTGGGGTTCAGGGGAGGGTGTCTTGGTTGGTTGATCAACCCTTTGGGGAAAGTCCTCAATCTGCAGAACAAGACTGGCAGATTTAAGGGTGGAACCTTCAGTCTAAATGCTAGAACTTCCAACATGATGAGCAGATTTTTCTGCTGACTTAGCTGAACTTTTAGCACCTTATTGTGCAAGTGTAGTCCTGGATATGGCAGAACTGTCTATAGCCATAGGTTCATATGGCATGTTTTCCTTCTCTTTCAGTTTGTCTTCCAACTTAGTGATTTTATCTTCCATTTTCTATAACTTTACTCCTTGGTCAGTCAGCTTACCATCAATCCTCATGAGCAGATTAAAAATCACTTCATTTGAAAAACTGGAAGGAGCTTCTTCAGGTTGAGCAGGTAGACTGCGTTCTTTTCTTGGATCAATTTTAGTGGTTTTAATGAACTTTTCTCCATCGAGCACATATCCCATTTTAACCAAGCTGCCATAATAAATGGCTTGATCTCTTATTTTTACCAAGTCCATATCATACCTTTTTGCCCATATTCTCTTCTTTTACACAAGGAAAGTAATCATATTCCCATATGGCAGATTGACCTTATCAAGTCTGCAGGCACTTCTCATTTTCTCAATCATAAATCTTTCTAAATTCAGAGATATTCCATTAAAAGCATGCTCCATCAGCTAGAGGTCCTGGAGGCTAATGTAGCTAAGGCTTCCACTTCTACCCTGTATATTGCCTGTTATAAAATAATGTAAAATCCTAATCTGAGGACTGGTTATCAAACCAGAATTACTTTTTGAAGAATATTTTTCTTCCTTTTCAGTGATGATCTCCCACAATGAGGACGAATCATATTTTCAAGCAGTTCAAATTCATCTTCTTTACATTCTATTTTCAATAGGTTCCCTAAATCCTCAACAGTCATAAAAAACTCTTTTTCATTCAGATAAACATTCAAACCATCTTCTACATAATCATCAGAATCTATTAATTCCTTTCCTTTCAAAGCAATTCCAAAATAAAACTCTTTGACCAGACTTGGACTGTAAGGCCTATTCATAAAGGTGCTGTAACCTTTTAGTTTCAGTTCATCAAAGTACTCAGATAGACTCGTCTGGATTTTTACATTTTCCTCAAAACTCTTCCAATCAATGAATTTTCCACAAGAGATTGGTGCATTCTCGATATTTTTGAATCACTACTCATGTAACTAAATCTTAAATTTTGAAGAAGAAAAACTAGTACCTTTGTGGAGTGATGACTCTGTTTTTCTCTTCTTGTCCATTTTCTTCTTCTTTTCTCTTAGTTTCTCGGATATATCTTTCACTGAAGCAGACATGATTTTTAGTTTCTTTTTCAAACTTTCTGTTCTTGTTCTTTCCTCCATTGGCCTTTTCCATTTCTTCTTCTCTAATATCTCTTTACTCTAAGATGTTCTAGCCACAGTGGTTGCAAAAATTTTTGAGGGTTTGAGTCGGTTTCAGAGGCAAACAGAAAGATTTAGGTTTTTGTTTTTAGAACAACAGGTTTCAAGGGAGAGAAGAGCAGAGGCAGTCAGCAGTTATTACTCAGAAAAAAAAATTGCTCACCTTCCTTTTAAGTTCTGCCTTTTTTATTTCTTTATAATTTCAAACTTCCCTCTAAAATTTGGTTATTTACCTTTGACAATTTTTCTTCATTCTTTTTACACCCAGTAAACCCAAATTTTTACCACATTTTACTCTTTTTTCTTTTAAACTCACTAAGTCTTATTATTTAAGGCTATCAGACCACTCTTAGTTGATTAAGAAATCCTTAGTCGACTGAAAGCATTCTGTTTTCTATGTGAGAGCCTAAGGTTTTCTTATAATTCCTTCACATTAATCATCCCTAAATTTCTTCTAATCTCACAGAATTTACCTTCACTCAGAGGTTTGCTAAAAATGTCTACTAATTGATGTAAAGTATTCACAAATTCTATCTTAATATCATTTTTCACCACATGGTCTGAAATACCCCATACTTTGATATGGTGATAAATAAAGTTGATCGAATGCAAATTGAGGTCAATTAAAATGTTTAAAAGTGATAAAAGATGAAAGGAGTAGTTTAGGATAAAATATTTCGAAAGTGAGGCATAATAAGGTATTTCGGGTACCAAGGAGACAAGATAAAATTTTTAGAATAAAATAATATTTTATTAATGAAATAATATTAAAATATTAATATTTAGCCGGATATCGAAATCAGTCAAGAAGAAGGATCATATGGTTGATCCAAGTGGGGGAGAAGATGATAAGCCCGACTCTATAAAATATTTGTCATGACATACATGTGATGGATAGTATGTTTACATGCTAAGAGAGTCTCGAAAAATTTACAAAAGTCGATATTGTACCTAAAGGTACAATAAAGTTGAGTTAAACCTCGAACTAGATCAAATAGAGAATTCAAGATGAAATTAAGAATTTTAAAGTCTTAGAATGGTTTAATATGGTAATTCGAAGTTTGAGGTCCGATTTGGAGTCAATTCGGAAAATTGACTAGTTAGGGGCAAAATGGTCATTTGCCACCTGGAGACAAAATGGGAATTCTTGGAAAAGATTTTTGGCCCCATTTGACTTATTGGAGTAAGATTTGAAGTTTAGAAGTGAAAAATTTTAATTTCGGTATAATTTGGAGTAAAAGGGTAAAATGGTAATTTTACCATTCGAAATCGAAAATTTAATTTTTGAAAGGATTTTGATCAAATTTAATTATTTGGAGTGTGAAATGAGTATGAGGATTAAAAATTATGCATTATGGCAAATTTTCAATTTTTGGGGTAAAAATGTAATTTTTGAAAAGTTCGGGGGCAAAAGTATAATTTTGAAAAATTTGCTCCACCAAAACTTTGGAAAAATCTGGAAATTTCACTTAAGACTTGGATAAGTCAAAGGGAATGCATGGTGGAAAAAGTAGGACAAGTGGAAGGCTAGAAAAAAAAATGAATTAATAAAATATTTAAAATATGAATAAAATAATATTATTTCATTAAACAATAAAAAGGCATAAAAAAATCAGCCCACCCATTCTTCTTCTTCAACATTCGGCCAAGCAAGAAACAAGAGAGAGAAAGGAGAAAATAAAACCCTAGCCAAGAAATTTAAAGGGAAAATAAGTGGAAATTCAAAAATCAAGTGAAAAAAAGGTAACATTTCTTAAATTTGTCTTGTGCTTTACCTTTCCCATGCATTTCTCATCATTTTTCATGGTTAAATCATGTGATTTGAGGATGATTTTAATTCTGGTCATATGGGTTTAGAGAGAGAAAGTTGTTAGATAAATTTGATTTTGAGCTATGTTAGTGTTTAGTGTTAGTGTAGCATGTTTATGAGTAAAACAATAAGAAAAATATTTATCTTCTCCATAAATTTTCCTAGGCCGAATCTAGCCAATGGTATGTGAGGATGAGGTTGACTTTATTTTAAGAGAATTGGGTGGAAAAATGATGAATTATGAGGTTGGAAATTAAATGAAAATTTTCTGTGCAATAAATTGAAAATTTTACCCAATAGGGGTAAAAGCGTAATTTATAGTACGGACTGATAAATTGGACCAAATTCACAGTCATTGAGGTATTGTGGATATAATTGGATAATTGAAATTGAAATGGATGGAATTGGAGTCGAATTGGGGATTTTAGGAATTTACACCGTGTATAGGCGAGTTAGGTCGGACATCGCAATTAGGCGATTGTCTAGACATTTCAAATCCTATCTAGTGCATACGCATGGATAAGAGCCTGAAATAATTTATGATAAATTGACACAATTTACTGAATTTTGTGTCATGGATTATGGATAGGTGGTGAGTCAATTGTTTCGGGTAAGAGACTGCACCCGAGGGCGGAAGATAGGAGTATTTCTACTCCTAATACTGTGAGTGAACTTATTATCGTCTTAATTATCTATAGTAGTTTTATACAACTGTGTGATTTTATGAAAAATGGGTTTAAATGGTAAATTGCTATGTTTTAAGAGAAATTGTGATTTTATAAAATGATTTTATAAATTTTCTGGAAAATCGAATATTGGTTTTGAAAATAGAGTAATTGGAGACTGTCCAGTTTGTGTTGCAAATTTATGGTTTTGAATTGAATGGCTTATGACAATAAATGAGCATGAATGGCTAAACTGATTTTGGTGTTAGAATTATTTATACTGTGTATTCAGCCTTGAGAGGCTAGATTGCGATAAATTGCCATGCCATGCTAGAATGAATTTTATTGAATTGGTGGAGTATATATTAATTATTTACTGCAGAGGGGGTTCCGTGGACCAGCCTATTAGAGGGGCACGGTAAACTCCAATATATTTTTACCCCGAACGGAGAGGCGCGTAGGGTATCTCTTGGGGTAAAGCTTAGGGTTCACTTCACGCTAAACCACCACGTGAAGGGGAACTCAGCCAACGTCAAGGAACGGCTGTATTTTTCTCAAACTAAAAATATATTTTAAGTGTATATGAAATTTTAACAGCCTTGGCGGACTCGGTTGGATGCCCTGCGCAAGGTATCACTGAGTATGAGTTTTGGCACGAGCCAAAGTTTTAAAAAATTCATAAGCCAAGTTGATTACTTGATTTATATGGATTGATTTTATTTGGTTGAAATGAACTAAAAGGTAATGAAATTACAGTATGATGACTTATTTTAATTGTCTCCATTTACTCGACTTTAGATACTTTAGATGGTATCTGTTTACTCACTGGGATTATAAAATCTCACCCCTTATTCCTATATATTTTTCAGGCTCAGGACAGTTTGTAGATAGTCGAGTAAGACGAGAACTAAGCTCGGAACTGCATTATAGAAAGTAAGAGTTCACAGTCTTACATCCTCTTGGTCAATTGGAGCCCACGTGTCATTGCAGATCAAAACTTATATTTTGGTTATCTGTATTTCTATTCATACAATTTTTACTTTACTTTCATGTGCGAAAAATTATTTACGAATATTTCTATAAAAATTTATTTTATGAGAAAATAGAATATTTTATTTATTATTTTTGAATAGTACTAGTTGTCAACAATTTGCTTTCAAATGAACGTTTTAGATACTTAATTGTTATTAAATCATTAAATATATATTTTCTGCTTACCTACTACATTTTTAGCAAGTTTTGAGATTTTTGACGAAAAATTACGAAAATACCCCTATGAGCCAGAAAATAATATTTTATTGTTCTTATTTAAAAATGACTTATGATTTTTTTGAAATGCGAGATTTAATAACTGTTGCTCACCGGGGAGATGCGAAAGTTGATGCTAAGCCTTGCGAGGTTTCAATCGACATTCGGGGTGAAGAATGTCTGTCGAGGCCTCGCGGCGATTGTCACGGGCCCGATGGGGAGTTCCGGGTCGTGACATGGTCTCTAATAAAATGGTGTCTAATTTCAATGTGTTTTGTCCTAGAGTGCTGCACAAGGTTTTTTGATATATTAATTGCACTTGTGTTATCACAGTATATTGGTACATTATGCATAGTTATTTCATAGTCTTTTAATTGTTGCTTGATCTAAAGGATTTGTGCACAGCAGCTACCTAAGGATACATATTTAGCCTATGCTATAGACAATGCCATTGAATTTTGCTTTTTGCTGGACCAAGACACAAGCATCCTTCCTAAAAATTGGCATGTTCCACTAGTGCTTTTCCTATCAGTTCTGCTGCTAGCAAAGTCAGCATCTGAATATCCAACTAAGCTAAGAGTTGAGTTTCTAGAGTACCACATTCCTAGTTCTTAGTGTCTATGAGGTATCTAAAAATTCTCTTAACAACTATTAGGTGTGATTCTTTAGGCTATGACTGAAATCTAGCACACAAGCACACACTAAACTAAATATCTGGTCTACTTGCTGTTAAGTAGAGAAGAGAGCCGATCATACCTCTATAGAGCTTTTGATCTACATCCTTACCTTTTTCATCTAAGTTGAGTTTGGTGGATGGACTCATTAGTGTATCTTTCTTGGTTGATGAAGATTCCTTCCTCACTTTGTTTGATTTGAAGACTAAGAAAGTACTTCAACTCTCCCATCATGCTCATTTCAAAATCACATTGCATTTCCTTAGCAAAGTTCTTGCACAAAGCCTCATTAGTTGCACAAAAAACAATGTCATCCACATATATTTGCACAATAATTAAATCATTTAGATATCTCTTAATGAACAATGTATTATCGATGCTGCCTTTATCATACCCCTTTTCAACTAAAAATTTTGAAAGCCTTTCATACCAAGCTCAAGAGCTTGTTTCAATCCATACAAGGCTTTATGAAGTTTGAAAACATGATCAGATTTTTCAAAGTCTTCAAAACTAGGTGGTTGTTCTACATATACTTCCTCTTGAATTAATCCATTTAAGAATGCACTTTTTACATCCATTTGGAACAATTTAAAATTCATGAAACATGCAAAAGCTAGCAACAACCTTATGGCTTCAATCCTAGCAATCGGAGCAAAAGTTTCATCATAATCTATTTCTTCTACTTGGTTGTATCCTTTTGCTACTAACCTAGCTTTATTTCTAACTACATTTCTTTGCTCATCTACCTTATTTCTAAATACCTATTTTGTACCAACAATAGGGTTATTTGAAGGTCTAGGTACTAATGACCATACATGACTCCTTGTGAATTGATGAGTTCTTCTTGCATGGCCATTATCCAACTTTCCTCTTTTTCAGCTTTTTCAAAATTTTTAGGTTCAATTTGAGATATAAAAGCTGAAAATTCACAAGTTTCTCTAGTTGCTTTCCTAGTTTTAACTCCTTGTGAAATCTCACCTATTATTTGGTCTTGTGGGTGATCTCTCACAAATCTTCAACTCTTTGGTAGATCATCATGCTGATTTTCTGCTCTTTGTAGATTTTCTAGAGGTGGAGTTTCATTTTCTTTTCTAGGTGAGCTTTCTTCATTATTTTTGTTGTTTTCTAAGTTCATTTCCTCCATTTGTTTTTCTAGGACTTCTACATCATCATCATCATCATGAGCTTCTTTTTGCAATGCATTTGACTCATCAAAAATTGCATGAATTGATTCTTCAACGGTCAAGGTCTTTTTGTTAAAAACTCTATAGGCCTTTAAGTTTAATGCATATCTTAAGAATATTGCTTCATCACTCTTTGCATCAAACTTCCCTACAGGCTATTTTCCATTGTTCAATACAAAGCATTTACAGCCAAAACTCCTAAGGTGAGAAATATTTGGTTTCTTACCTTTATAAAGTTCATATGGAGTCTTTGAAATCAAGGGCCTTATTGAGACTCTATTAAGAATATAAGCTGTTGTATTTACTACCTTAGCTCAAAGATGTTTAGGTAGGTTGTTCTCACCTAGCATGGTCCTAGCCATTTCTTTCAAGGTTCGATTTTTTCTCTCTACAACTCCATTTTGCTAGGGTGTTCTAGGTGCAGAAAAATTATGATCCAACCCCTTTTCATTGTAAAATTTTTCAAATTCATCATTTTCAAATTCTCCTCCATAATCACTCCTTATGCCTACTATGGCTAGTCCTTTTTCATTTTCTACTTTCTTACAATGACTTAAGAATGCTTGTAGAGCTTCATTCTTATGAGTAAGAAATACACCCAAGTATATCTAGAATAGTCATCAACTATTACAAAGCCATAAGATTTTCCTCCTAAGCTAGTTATGCTTATTGGACCAAATAGATCAATATGAAGCAATTCAAGAGGTTTAGATGTTGACACAATCTTCTTAGACTTGAAGGATGTCCTAACTTGTTTTCCTAGTTGGCAAGCATATCATTTTCAAATTTTAACTCAGGTAGTCCAGCAACAAGATTTTTCTCGATTAATTTTGACATAGTGTGCATGCTCACATGTCCTAATCTCCTATGCCATAGCAAACTATCATTTTCAGCATTTGCAACAAGACCTACTTCACTATTTACTTCAAGATCTTCAAGAAAAATTACATACATATTCTTCAATCTATTTCCTATAAATGAGATTTTGTTTGTACTCATATCAATCACTTCACACTTAGTTGAATCAAAGCACACTCTAAATCCTTTATCACATAATTGACTAATACTCAGTAAATTATGCTTTAAGCCTTTAACCAGCAACACATGACTAATTTGAGTTTGGGAATTCTTACCAACCATACCTATACCATGTATTCTTCCTTTTGAATCATCTCCAAAGGAAACGATTCCTTCCTTTCTCTTATCCAGTTGAGCAAATAGCATTTCATGTCCTATCATGTGCCATGAACAGCCACTATTTAAGTACCAAGGCTATTTCTTCTTGAGTTGAGCTTTCGAACATGTCTCCTTTAAGTCCAGCTCAACCTACAAAACAGAATTTTAGTTTATCTTTATAGGTACCCATACTTTGATGGGTCTTTGAGTGTTAGTTGCAACAAAGGATCCCTTAAGAATCCAGATTTTCTTAACTTTCTGCACTCTTCTTTTCTTAAAATAGTCATATGATAAATGACCATATTTACCACAATTATAACATTTAGGTAATGATTTAGCTGAATTTTTATTGTGGTATGCATTTTTTTTTTGAAGATTCATTTTTCAAACATTTAAGAGCTGTATTTTCATCCAGAGTTATTTGCAAAGCTTCAGACTTGTTTTCCAGCTCTTGTTTTAAAACCTCAAAGTCTGTTTTGGAGTGTTCTAACTCAATTTGCAAAATATTTCTTTGCTCTAAAACAGAAGTGAATTCTTGTTTGATTTGTTCCAAATCATTTTTAAGTAATTTAACCTTTTTCTTTAATGATTTGTATTTTGAACAAAGTTTTTCAAATTCATCATACAAGCACTCATACGCATCTTGTAAATCATCATAAGAATTAATGCAAAGGAATGAGGATACCTCTGTTTCATCCTCTTGTGCCATTAAACAGATGTTTGCTCTTTCTTCAGATTTTTCATCTTCAGTTTTAGAGCTTGAAGTGTCACTATTCGACCATGATGCAGTAGCCACCATTGCTTTCTTGGATTTCTTATTTTTCTTGGGAGTGTCATCTTTCAACAATGGACATTCAAACTTGAAGTGACCAGGTTTTTTGCACTTGTAGCAGATAAACTTTTCCTTTTTGTTGGAGTCAATTTTGTTTCTGTTTTTCCATAAGGCACCTTGGTCTTTCCTAAAACCTCTTCTAGTTAGCCTTCGATTTCTTCTGCTCATTAGCTTTCTGAACTTTCTTGCAACTAGAGCTAATTCTTCATCATCATCATAGAAAAGCTCTTCCAGCTCTTCTTCAAGGATGTTGGCTTTAAGTGCAATACTCTTTTTCTTTTCATTTGCTTCCCTTCGATCTTCTTCTTCTTCATCCTTAAGCTCCAGCTCATGAGTAAGAAGAGAACCACAAATCTCATCGAGTGTGATGATGTTCAGATCTTTAGCCTGTCTAATGGCAGTCACTTTTGGCTTTCAAGATTTTGGTAGGCTTCTAAGCAGTCTCTTAACTAATTCATGTTCAGGGATAAGCTTACCTAGCTGACTCAATTTATTTGTGATGTTTGTAAACTTATCAAACATGCTGGTGATGTCTTCACCAGACTCTATTTTGAACATTTCATAACTATGTATTAAGAGAGCAATTTTGGACTCCTTTACTTGAGAAGTCCCTTCATGGATTATTCTAAGTTTTTCCCACACTTGTTTAACTATTGTACAACTTGAGACTTTGTTAAATTCAGTGGGGATTAATGCACAATGCAATATGTTGATAGCCTTAAAGTTTATTTGAACTTTCTTAGTTTTAACCTCAGTCCATTCAAACCTTGGTTTGGGCATCAACTCATTTGTCACTACATTCACGGTTGAGGGCATAAAGGGTCCATCAGTTATGACGTCCCACATTTCATAATCTATAGCCCTAATATAAATTAACATTCTAGTGCTCCAATAAGGTTAATTAGAGCCATCAAACAGAAGTGGTCTGTTTGTTGATTGTCCCTTAGTAACTATGGTTTTTTGTTGAGCCATTTGGATCTTCCCAAAGGATGTTAAGCCTTAAAAACAGGGAACTAGCTCTGAAGCTTTTGGATCCTCCCAAATGTAAAGAGTAGACGTTTAATTGCAAACAAGTGCAATGAAGCTTTTCTGATTTTTTTACTTTCTAGAGCTCAAATCTCATTCAAGGCTTCTAAAAAACTTGTTTATAATTGTTGGAAGACCTTTTATACTTGGAGATGCAACTTTTATGGCAATTTGGCAGTTTATATCTGTTAGAAACAATTGAGGATGAGTTCTAGCCGTTAATCTATCTTGTAGTGCTCTAGTTCAAATTACAGACAGAGAGCTCTTAGTCAATTGACTTGGTCGACTAAGTTTATTCTGTTTCTGGTTTGTAGATCTTGGCAGAGAGCACTTAGTCAACTGTCTTAGTGGACTAAGTTGATTCTGTTTCTCAAACTCTTCAGCCCGTCATTTCTCCAATTTGAAACTTTGATCAACCAACATTCTTCCTTGTTTCACCAATAAGCTTCTTCCTTGTTATTCAGTTACATTTTGTTGTTTTTATCCCTCTTTTTCTTTCAAAAATACTCTTTGAATAGTTAATAAATTAATTTCATATATTAAATTCCTGCACACTCAAGTAAAGGTATTAGACACAAATAAATGGGAATGTTTTATTATCATTAAAAACTAATGGAGCCAACAACATACTTACTAATTAGTCTTGGGTAAGCACTTAACAATACAATATTCCCTTCTTTTCATTGTATACAAAAGAAATAGCATTTAGTAAATGTCATCATTAAATTTTTAGAATTCTTTAGTTTGCTTTTATTTATTTCATTTAAAATTACTTGAAAACAATAATTTCTAATTTTTAAAACTTAGAGGACAGATTCATATCAAACTTATTAATCACAATTTAATATTATTTACTATTTATATCATCTTATTTTACATGAACTTGAATATATAGTATTTAGACATCTCTTTTATACATTAATATTTAAAATACAATAAATATCCATCCAATTCATTGAACAAAAATATTTTTAATTCTTTGATTTGCTTTTATTTATTTCAATAAAAAATACTTTACAACAATAATTTTTTACTTTTAATAGTTAGAAAACATATTAATATAATATTTATTAATGCAATTTAATATTATTTACTATTATACATGAATGTTTAAATTTCAATAAATATCCATCCAATTCATTGAACAAAATAAAAAAATAAAAAAAGTCTACTCATTTCTTAGTATACATAGCATACAGTCATCATTGAATAAACAAATACACTGAATTTATAAAACTTTTGCCATTCATTATATATATAAAAGATAGATACTACTACAAATTTGATAATATTCATCTCATTTGGTTGTTTTTTACATCTTTGCTTTCAACGATTAGCCTCCCAACTGTCATTAGCCTCTCTTCTACACACTGGCTAGTTCCTGTTTCCTCCCCTGTTGAGTCGGACTCTCTTTACTATGACGGTACATAAGGTGAATGATTGCTTTTTTTTTTCTTTTTAGTAAGGAAATTAAAATGTTTATTTTTCTTTCATATCCATTTTAGAGGTGCAAATAAATATGAAAACCTTGATGAAATATTGAATTTTACTTTTTCATGCCCACCCAAAAAATTTTTGTTTCCCTAATTGGAGGGAAAACAAACTGCCAATAAGTGACAAACAATTGGCTTTAGATGACCCATTTGAAAGCAAAGTAGACTTGGGGAGAATGATTGCATCGATCACTCTGTTTTTGTGTTGTTATTTAGCATGAGTAATTAATAAAGAGAGGATTGTTGAAAGGGCCAAATGTATCTCAAAGGAGTAATCCATCATAATCAAGCCAAATTTGGAAACTTGATTAACCATTAGCTAAAGGGAGTCACTATCAAAGGCACGATAACTCTAAACATGATATCTATTGTGATTGTTTTGCCTAGCGATTCAGATTCTGCTACTGTTATAGCAGAAAAGATACGACCAAAAATATTACTCCTATCTTAACAACTGAGTACTTAATGTTAGAAGAACCACCAACGAAAAAAATCAAAAATCATGTATGTTAATTATATTGCTTTACAAATCTTTTACTAATTTAACTTAAAAGCCTATTAAAAATTAGACGCTAAACAAATTTTATCTTTTCATTTCATGTATACAACAGGTCTAGCAAAAGCAGCATAACAACAGAAAGCAAACAAATGGGAAAAAGATGTATCTGATAGTTGTCTAATTGTGTGATCATTTTGTTTAACCAAAATAGGAATTATTTTTTGATAATTTGATTTGCTTATGGTGTTCCCTTTCGATTATTTTATTGTCTCTTTTACTTAAGGAACGGTTACTATTATATATACTACTGAAATAAATTTATCTTCTACCAACTTTCCAATGATTGAAACTAAAACAAATAACTATTTGCAATTAATACCAATTTATCATTTTCTCTACAAATAATTTATCTTTTGAATGTATCAAATTGAAATCCAATACAATATAATTTATATTTCCTGTGATATATTCTATAGTGTAGTTACGAGGCATCATCCTAGTATAAATAATAATAATTATGAAATAAAATATTTGGTTAAAAATAGCAATTGGGTAAAAAGACAATATATATCGCAAAATAGATAAATGCTTAAGTCTAAAAAAATATTTAATAAAATAAACATATAGTTAAAAATAATAATATAACATACTTATCCATGATATATATGCATATAGAGAAAAATAACGAAAAGAAATTTCAAAGAAATAACAAAAAAGTTGTAGGAAGGTTAATAAACAAATATTGAAATTTATGGGCATATTACACATTATCACTGCATTGGTAAATGTCGTGGCATATAGACGTATTGTGTGCACAAGTTAAAGCCCTGATGATCGGACTTTTCAAGAGAGCTTGTGAAGGCGAGTTTCTTTAGAAAATTCTCTAGGTGAAAAGATACCTTCGAGTCCCACCAGTATGATGGAAAGGCTCAGAGAATGTCTTTAATAAAAGGCTTTTGCTCGTATTAAGGTTTACATTCATGAAAAATATTATTTTCGCATGCGAATGATTACCTCGATGATTTGATTTATTCATTAAACTTGTAAAGGCTAGTTTCTCAAGTAATTCCTTAGGTGAGAGAATATCCCCGAAACTCTCTAACATGATGGGTGGATTCGAGAAATATCCAACAAGGTTTTCGTTTGGCATTATCTGAATTTTATGCCATGCATTTCATAATTGCATCATGTTCATGTCACACTCGTGAAGCCAAATAAAATGTTTTAATTAGCTAACAAAATAAAGAATAAAGTAAATAAACAATAATTAAGGAAACACAATGAAATAAATTATGGCTTTTATAGGATAGCATATGACTAGGTAGTACCATTCGTGGAACGAGCGTCACGGGAGTGCTAATCCTTCCCCGTGTATAACCGTACTCCCGAACTCAACTTTAAAAATTCGCAGACTAGGTTATTTTTCCTTAGACGAACCTAAAATCAATAAAGGACTTGGTCGAATGGAACAAATTTAATAAATAGTCAATTGCACCTAGATAAAAAAGATTGGTGGCGACTACCTAAATTTTCCACGTCTAGCGGTCGGGTTCCCAAAATCGCACGTTACGACAAAGATGAACTATCAGAAAAATCCAAAGACTCAAATTGTGTCCTCATGACATGAGAATGAGCATCTAACAAATTCATACATTCAAGAAACTCTTCATCGTTTCTCTTAAAGCTAACAACTAATGATGCCTTAAGTGGGTCATTGGGGTGGTTTTCAATAAATACCTCATTAGTGACACTGTTCACAACACTCACTACATAACATTCATCATGCTCATTGGGAAACTTTAAAGCTTTAAAAATTTTGAAAGTTACCTCTTGGTCTTGCACTCTCAAGGTAAGCTCTCATTCTTCCACATTAATGAAAGCTCTAATAGTGCACAAAATGGTCTCTTAAGTATGATTGGAACTTCACGATCCTCCTTTATATCAATAAGAATAAGGTTTACTAGAAAGATAAACTTATCAACTTTCACAAGAACACCCTCAATATTACCTCAAGGAAAGGTGAAAGAACGATCGGTAAGATATAGTGTCACACTGTAAGCTTATATTCCCTTAAGCCCAGCTTTCGATAAATTGACAAAGGCATCAAGTTAATACTAGCTCCCAAATCACTCAAGGCTTTGGAAAAGAATAAAACACCAATAGTGCAAGGAATAGTGAAGCTACCAAGATCTTTGAGTTTTGGAGGAAGCTTGTTTTGAATAATAGCGTTACACTCCTCAATGAATGCCATGGTCTCAAACTAACCCAATCTTCTTTTCCTTGTCAAGATATCTTTAAAAAACTTCACATATGTAGGCATTTGTTTTAAAGTTTTTGCAAAAGGAATGTTGATATGAAGCTTTTTAAATACCTCTAGAAATTTCAGAAATTAGTGTCCAATTGTTACTTTTAGAAGTGTTGAGGAAATAGTGGAGGAGGTGGTGTTGCTTTAGCATCCTTCACTTGACTTTGCTTGTTGGAACAATCAACCATTGTTTCATTTTCCATTGACTTCTTTTGTTGCTCAACTTGCTTACTACTACTAACCTCTTTCCGACTCCTAAGAGTAAGAGCCTTGACATGCTCCTTACTTTCCCTCTTAGGATTAGCTTTTGTATAACTAGATAAGGTCCCTTAAGGTATATTGTTGATTGTGTTCGCAAGCTATCCAACTTGAGTCTTAATATCTTTAAGTGAAGTTGTCTGACTATGAATGAGAGCATCTGTCTTAGCCATTTATTGCATGTGCAACTCTTTTGTAGACAACTTCTTTTCTTGCACTGGAAGTCTAGCTTACTATGGAAATTCAAGAGGAATATTCGATCTTAGAGTCAATGAAGACCCTTGATTGTTGCTCCAAAAGAAGTTTGGGTGATTCCTCCACCTAGGATTGAATGTGTTGGAGCATGAAATATTTTACAGCCTATTCCTACAAACTACACTGATTCGAAACTTACTAGACAATGATCTGTGGAATGCCTATTCCCACAGTAATCACAAGTGACAAAAAGGGCTCTAAATAGACTAAACTTCAAAAGAATCAAACTTTTTAGGTAGAGCGGCTACCTGTGTTGTCAAAGCATTAATGGTGTCCAAGTCATGAATCCCATCCACTATCTTATGCATAGACCTCTCCAATGGCCATTGATAGTTGTTTGAAGCCATCTCTTCTAATAAATCATACTCTTCATTAACAGAGTTAGCCATAAGAGCTCCTCTAGCAGCTACATTAATAGTAGTCCGAATATGACCATTCAAGCTATTATAAAATGTCAGTATCTAAAACCACTTAAGTAGACCATGAAGAGGGTAATGCTGAAGTAAATCCTTGTATCTCTCCAAGCCTCACACAATGATTCAGAGTCAAGTTGCATGAAAGAAGTAATATCATTTCTCATCTTCGTTGTCTTGGCCAGAGGAAATAATTTAGCTAAGAACTTCTGAGCAAGATTATCCCAAGTTGTAATAGAGTCAGTAAGAAGAGAATTTAATCAAACCTTCGTCTTGTCCCACAATGAGAAAGGGAAAAGTCACAATTTAATAGCATTATCAATAACTCCATTGTGCTTGAAAGTGTCACAAATCTCTAGAAAATTTAAAATGTGAGCATTGAGATCATCGTTAGGAAAACCCCCAAATTGGACTGAAGTTTGGATCATTTGGATGATTGCCAACTTTATCTTAAATTTGTTAGCTTGAATAGTCGACCTTCACATGCTCAAATTAAGACCTTGCACCAATAGAACAACATAATTTAGCAAAAATAGATTCTTCACTACTTACTCTTAAATTTGCTGCTCTCTTTGATTATCAGCCATTGTTTTCAAATGATTGGAGTTTATGAATTTTACCTCAAAAGCTTCCAAAAAGTCTTCTCAATTTTCGAATCACAAGGGACAATTTCCAAGCTCCTTACGCATTTCATACACAGGCTAAAAAGTACCTGAAAAAAAAAAGAAAAACAAAACTTGAAGTAAGACTAGTTTGCTTGTTATTAATATTAGCAAAAGAATAGAAAAACAACTCCCCAACAATGACACCAAAAACTTGGTGCTGATTTTATGCATGCAAGTGCACGTGTCACACAACTAATACAAAGGTAAATAAGTATCATATCCCATGAGGAATTGTATCTAAATCCTTGCCAAGTACTAAAAATTAATGCACCCTAGTTTTATCCAAGTAAATCAAATATTTGAAGATTAATTAAGGATAAAATCTACTTAACAACGCTAAGCTAAGAAATGGAAGCTAAAATTAATAGAAAAGTAGTGGAATAGAGTCTAGGAGTATGGTTTCATTCAACATTTCATTTGGACTAATATTTCTCTTAATACTTATATCAATGCATGGCAATGCTAGTCTAGAATCCACATTTATGTACAAATCTCTGTCAAGTTGTTGCACAAATATTTAACCTAATTGGATCAGTATATGTCTATAATAATCAATTAAGATAGGTTCTTTAAGCATATGTTCTAATTGGACTGCATATGGCATTTAGCTGTATGTCTATCCTAATTGTTAATCAATTTACTCAATTTCTAAGTGAAATGAACACACACTATTCCAACCATGGTCTAATATAAACTTACTTCATCAAGTCTCATTTAGATACCCATGTCCATTCAATTGTTGATCATGCAATCAAAGGCAATTACCTTAGATTTGAGTAAACATCACAATAACCATTAATATTAATTAAAAAAGACACGTAATATCCAAATTACATGTTAAAATCTATCACAATCCTAGAAAAATCAATTTAGCTCATGATATCTTCAGCAAATAGCAACATCCCAAGAGAATAAATCATTTTATAACAAAAGAAAGAGAGAGAAAGCCAAATCTAGTGAGAGAAACAGCTTCAACTTCTTTTAAAAACTCTTTTGTCCTTGATTTCTTCTCCTTTCCTCTTTTGTAAAAGTCTTTTTTCTTCTTTGAAAAGATGCTCTACTCTAACCCCTTTTTTTTAGCTCAAAAAGTCTTAGATATACCCCCCATTAAAAGCCCTAAGGTAAAAAATTGAAAGTGTAGAAAATTTGAAAAAACATGTTGATGCTGTGGCACCAAGCTCTCTACCTTAGTGTGGAGTACATTTGGGGTATTAGGGCACTATAGCATTTGAGATTTAGCGCCATGACATCCTGCTCTTTGTTTTGATGTGGGGTGCATTCTAGCACCGTGGCCACAACCATTCAAAGTCGCGGGGCAAATCTTCTGTTCTATCCCTATTACCATTTAGCCACTTCCAATGCAATTTTGACCACTATCTGATCAAAACTAAATGAAGTGATAAACATGAAAGTTGTATCCCTTCCTCTTATCTTTTCAATGGAAGAATCACATCAATTGGATTTTGAGAGTAAGAGTTATGCTCAAAATAATGTAGCATGTTCAGTGAGAGTCTGCACTTAGCCATACTTGCACGATTCATTGCCGCTTAAGCCTTTTTCAACTATGGACCTTTAAAAACAAGGAACTGAACCAATAACAGCTAAAATTAGGCATTTTAACATGCAAATGAATTAAATAACTAAAGTTAAATTGACTCAACATGCTTTTATTAACTTAAGAAAAACAACTAAAACAACTTAAAATTGCACTTAGAACTCAAGGACTTAGCCATTTTAGCACAAAAAATTGACAAGATAGTTTTATGTAATAGAGTTATTTCACGAATACTATGTGAAAGTCTTTCCATACATAACACAAAAATATAAGTTGCCAATGGATCACCCTATTGCACAACTTTAAATGGAGAAAAGCTATCTAAGAGAGTTCCATTCCATAGAATTTGGGAACTACATCGATTCCAACTACATATAATTATGTTAATCAAAAGTTCAAGATTATGTGCTTTTATCAAGGTATCATGTATAAACTCCCAACGAAGATGGTCATAAGCGTTCTCAAGATCAATCTTTAACATCATCCAACCTAAGTTCCCTTACTTCTTTCAAAATGAACGAACCACTTCCTGCACAATAATTATATTATCAGTAATGTGTCTTCTAGGGATGAAGCCAAACTAAGTATCTGCCACTAAGTGACTCATGTAAGGTTTCAACTAATTTGCAATTACTTTCATCATAATTTTAAAGACCATCGAGAGTAAGCTAATCAACCGAAAATGAGAAAATATTTCTGGAGCATTATTCTTTGGTATCAAAGTAATTACTGATTTGTATAACTCGACGCCAACATCTGCCCTTTCAGAAACTTTACGTACATAATTAATAACAAATATGGAGCTGACAGCACCTGCAGAGGAATGGACTAGGGTGACCAAATCGGTGCAAGAAAGTGCTAGTGAAAATCAAAAAGTCATTTTTATATGCCACTAAGTCGGGCAGCAACTGTCCCGCAAAGAGGACAACCAACAAATGGCAGAAAGTGAGGAAGGAGGTCAGACTAGGCCAGTGGACACGTTGGAAAGCAGTGGAGAACACAGCCCAATTATTGAAAAGAGTGCAAGTCAAACCACTAGTAAAAACAAGTTTGTTTCAATAGTAACATGCTCACAAGACAGAATGGGAGCTTATGCTGAAAATCCTGTAAATTTGGAATCCGCCTAGGGTAAGGGCATGTACAATAAAGAATTAAGTGACGTTCCTTCTATTCTTTTTGTCTACGGAACAAATTTCACAGAAATTGAAGTTCATCCTCGGGTACGGCGTAAGAGACATTCAGACACTGAAGTTTCAATTAATAAAATACTCAGTCTAGCCTCAGATAAAGCCGTGAATGTGGGGGAAAATGATGAGGCCATGGATGAAGACGCCATCTCGGTGAACTTTGCAGCTAGTTGGGAACGCGAGAGGTATTTCTAGTGCGCGACTCTAGAGAAAAATCAAGAAATTGCAGCTATTGCAAAAATAAATAATCTTTGTCATTTTGGAACTTATGGTAGATGCTTCTAAAGTCAAATTTATTTACATAGATTGTTGTAATATGAAATGTTTCAATTTTATGACGGTAGTAAAAATTATGATCCTAAAATGAAACACTCCATTCTAGGTGCTTTTCTTATTTACATTTTCTATTTTAAATTTTCTTACGGTCATGTAACTTGGAAGTACGGTTTAGGTCTCCTTCCTTTGTACTTTTTATTTCGTTCTTAATCAACTTTAATAGGGTAGCGAGACCCTATTTAAAAAAAAATTAATAACAAACTTTCCAACTATGTTCCACTAAGATTGAAAGAACAAAGCAGGGAAACTGTTTATTCATAAAGCCTTGAGTGGCTTCATCTCTAACAAAGCCTCATGGACCTCCTTATCCTTTACTAACTTAATTAAACTATCCAATGCCATCTGATCAAAAAGAAGAGAGGAATCACAGATGGGAAATGTTGGTAGTACATTCTGTTCTGAAGAATATAATTCTCTAAAAAAGTTTATGGCTAGTGATTTTAATACCACTTGATCATCACACCATTCACCATCATTAGATCGGAGACAAAGAATTTTTGCTTTGTTTCTCTGGCAAGTTGCTCTAATATGGAAATAACAAGTATTCTAATCTCCAAATTATAACCACATTGCCTTCGATTTCTGCATCCAAAAAATTTCCTTTTACCGTAAACTGCTTCATACTCAAGCTGCAAACTAAATTTGAGTTCCCTTAATCTTGGAGAAGGTCTAGATTCAAGAACCCTTTCAATGCCTCTAAGCCAAGCCAAAAGTCTTCTCTTCCTGAAAAATATATTTCCAAATACTGCCTTATTCCACTATTTTGCTTTACTAGCAAAATTTGATAGAGACTCATGCATACTCAAAGATTCATCCTAGGATTGTTCCATAAGATTTTTAAAATTATTATGTATTAACCAAGCAACCTGAAATCGAAAGGCTGTATTACCATTCCAAGTACCTTTATCAAATAACTTAACTAATAGCAGCCTATGATTCGAGCCAATTCTTGGAAGATGCTAAACCACAGCTTCATGAAACATTAATCTCTAATCAAAATTACAAATTGCCTTATCGAGTCTTTCTAAAACCTAACCTCTCTTCCAAGTGAAACATGGTCCTTGAAAACCCAATCTAATAAAGCAAATGTTGTGGAAATTGCCCAAGAATCAACAAAGATAAAATCCAGAGAAAATAAGCAAACAGAAAAATACAAGAATTTACGTGGTTCGGCCTCTTGCCTATGTCCACGGAGTGAAACTGTTCTTCTATTATTGAGAATTTAAAGTACAATAAATTGACCTTTATGGTTCCCCAAAACAACCCAAGATCCCTTGCACACTCTTCCTCAATAACCTCCCAAGAATATTCACTCAAACCACTCTAGCTCCACCTAGAGCAAAAGATAGAGTTACAAGATGTTCCCTCTCTAGAGCTCTCAAAGCACTACTTGTAATTCTAAAGCCTAGAAATCCACTTTTATAGTATAAAAGTCCAAATTAGAATGTGATTAGGATTCAATGTGGAATAAGAAGTTTAAAACCATACAACTACTTAATATTGTATACAAACAAAAATCCTAATCAAATAAGATCTAGAATTCTAGTCAACCTAAAACTAAACAAATCTCCACCTTTGACTTGAATTCAAACTCTTTAAACCTCTTCCACTAGTCGCACCTAATTGCAACTTCCTAACTCCACCTACTTTTCAACACCTTGAACAACTCTCCAAGCATAGGATTTTCTAAATCATTGGCCTTTATAATTACAACGACTACACATACTGAATCAAGCATGGTCCAACACTTGATTCCACAAAATGGCCAATGCACCTGTGTAGCCGTCAAGTCAATGGCACTAATTGACTTCAGAAAGGGACCTCGACGACCCTTCCAATTCACTACTGGCAAGATTTTTCGTCCTTTCACCATCGTTTACACCATGGGAACCTTTCATCACCTATTCGGCAAATGAAATCTCACTTTGGTAGCTACCATCCCCTGTGCACTGTTCCCATCCTTTCGAAGCCTCACATTCTAGACGATACAAGCCATTATGCAAATTCCCCCTCATCAGGACCATGTCGCCTTGTGTGACTTTTACTACTCCATCACAAGCAGAATATCCATACCCTTTGGAGTCTAATAGGCTAAATGATATTAGATTCTTACGTATCTTTGGGACATAGGCCACACCACCCAAAGAGCGCACAACCCCATCAAACATTTTGATTTTCACCACTCCAATACCTATGACCTTCACTATTGACTTATTACCCAAAGTTAAATTCCCAGCCACCCCTTCTTGAAGTAAATCAAAACAATCCTTTTGATAACATATGTGAGTAACAGAAGCAGAATCTAAATACCAATAAGAATTTGCATCCATATTTTCTGAAATTGTAAGGACATCACAATCATCACCTTCAGCAATGAAAGCACACTCACCTTTGTTCTCGTTACTTTCATCCCCTTTTGTAGGATAATCTCTTTTAATATGCCTATACCCTTTGCATTTAAAGCATTGAACATTGTTGGATCTAGACTTGCCACCCTTAGATCCCTTACTAGTTGACTTTCTCCTATTAGCCTCAATTACTAATGCCAAACCATTTGGATCTCTATCCCCTTCTTTACTTTTCTTTCGGGCTTCACGAGACATTAACGTTGCTTGTGCTTGTTCTAACGTTATTGTATCCATCCCACATATAAGAGATTCCATAAATACCTCATAGGAATCTGGAAGCGAAGCCAGGAACAATAGTGCCTTTTCCTCTTCCTCCACCTTGACATCAACCTTTTTCAACTGATCAATGATTCCATCGAATTCATTCATATGCTTCATGAGGTCTCCATTCTCCTTCATCTTTAAGCGATATAACTTTCGCCTAAGCTGCAACTTGTTAGAAAGACTTTTCGCCAAGCAAATTTTCTCTAACTTTGCCCATAATCTTAGAGCAGAATCCTCATCAATAACATGATTAAACACATTATCTCCAATGCAAAGCCGAATGGTGCTCACACACCTTTGCTCCAACTCTGCCCATTCAACATCCTTCATGTCATCTGGTTGCCCTTCCTCCTTTCCTAGCAAGGGGCGCATTAAACCTTGCTGTACAAGGAGATCTTTCATCCTTCTCTGCCACTGCGTGAAACTAGTCTTCCCATCAAACTTCTCAATTGAAAAATTCGCAAAACTAGTAACTTTCGACATCCTTGTTGAATCTTGAATTTACCAAACCTGAAGCTTTTATATCAGTTTGTTGTGGAAATTGCCCAAGAATCAACAAAGATAAAATCCAAAGAAAATAAGCAAACAGAAAAACACAAGAATTTACGTGGTTCGGCCTCTTGTCTACGTCCACGGAGTGAAACTGTTCTTCTATTATTGAGAATTTAAAGTACAATAAATTGACCTTTATGGTTCCCCAAAACAACTCAAGATCCCTTGCACACTCTTCCTTAATAACTTCCCAAGAACATTCACTCAAACCACTCTAGCTCCACCTAGAGCAAAAGATAGAGTTACAAGATGTTCCCTCTCTAGAGCTCTCAAAGCACTACTTGCAATTCTAAAGCCTAGAAATCCACTTTTATAGTATAAAAGTCCAAAGTAGAATGTGATTAGGATTCGATGTGGAATAAGAAGTTTAAAACCATACAACTACTTAATATTGTATACAAACAAAAATCCTAATCAAATAAGATCTAGAATTCTAGTCAACCTAAAACTCAACAGCAAACTCATTGATAAAATTCTGAAACAATGCACATGGTTTACTACCAAATGGTGCACCACCCGACTTCTCTTGAGAGACTAGAAAAGTATTAAAATCCCCTACTAACAGCCATGGCTTATCAACAAAGGTCGTGAAGGTAGATAACTCCTCCCATAATCTATGCCTCACCATAGCATTTGGATGCCCATAAATTGCAGAGAAATTCCAAACTAAACCAGTAGGAAATTCAATTGAAAAATGCAAGCACTTATAATACTTACAAACAACTGAGAGTTGCATACCCTCTTTCCGAAACACCCAAATTCCACCTGAGAAACCCAAAGCTTCAACCCGATGGGATCTATCATAACCAAGATTGCTAATTATTCAATTTGCCTGAATACTGCTAACTCGAGGTTCAACTAAACAACAATTGAAAACTCTTATTGTCTCTCAAAATCTCTAAGAATTTTAACTAGGTTTCTTTTATTAGCACCCTGGCAATTCCAAACAAAAATTCAAAGATCCATTAGTCAAAAAACAAGATAAAAAAGAGGTAGAGACTTGCAAGGTATCCCCGTTCATCATCAACCAACATAGAGGTCTCCTTATCACCTATGACATTCAAACTCATCTCCATTGGAGTTTTCGTTTGGTTAATCGTTTTATCTGCTTTCAAGTTTCCATCAATCAGTAACTGAGATAAAGAAGAATTATGGTCAGTTGAAGTTGTGATTATCTGTTGAGCCTTCTTCTTAATAATTCTTACATTACACGATCTGGTCTTTATAGGAGGTTTAGTGGGAGGAATAAGGTCATCAACCACTCTAACTATAAAGCACTTCGAGTTATCTAAAGTAACGGGCTATGGACTAACTCTATCGCATTACATGACATGCATGGGCTTCTTAGAATAATTTTCTATTTCTTCTCTAAAATTTGACTTTGAAGCATTTTCACTATTATAGACAACAGAGTCGTTGACATTATTTGACCCTTTGACCTTCTCGTAATCAAATATGTCATTCAACTCTACTACTTTTGACTCCACATTATCTCTCTCAACAACCTTTGAAACCCCAGAGACGGCTCCTCAGAATTGGCAGAATTGTATTGGATTAATCATGGTATTGTGCGCTTTGATTTTCTCTATTGGCTTGAGTGTAGTTACCTATCCTTTACTTGAATTGAAGACTCCCCTATGGTACACTTTTGACTATCCATCTCATCCTTGTCAATGGAGTGATCCACATCACTCATGCTGTGTCTCAAAATCGAAAATCAGGATCCCTGTTGACATTGTTTTCCTTGATTAATATTCTGCGAAGAGTCTCGTTTCATCTTTCAAGCTCAATTTTTCCTAAGCAAAGCAATTGTCCACGGACCAAGTGGGGCTGTCTCGGGTTGAGAAGCTTCAACATTCCTTTTATCTCGTGTAGCACATACATTCACAACCTCTGTTTTTCTGCAAGTATCCTTGCTATGCCCATAGATTCCACAAGAAAAGCACACATGTGGGAAGCCCTCATACTCTATCGCCTGAACTTTCCCATTAATGAGAAACTTGGGCAATAATGGCTTGGAGAAAACCAATTCCACTGCAATTCGTGTAAATTTCCCTCTTTTCTCAACATTAGTATTATAATCTATTTTCAAAAGACGTCCCAATAGAGATTCTGTTTTCTTAAGCACCGATTTATGGTAAAGGTGCAAAGGCATACCTGAAAGCAAACCGACGTTGCCACGGCCAACAAATCTTGGTTTTCACGGAAGCAAGATGGAGACCATGGACTCACCATTAAATAATGCCCTAGATCGTCCAAGGCCTCTCTAGCAAAGCCTTAAGGTAATCACCCTCTTGAGAAGACTTCACAAGAAAATTAACTTCATCTAGATCCATAATTGTGAATCTCCCTTTTGGTCTGCACAAAGTCTCTATTTTTCTGCACAAAAGTCTATATGATAATGGTGATCCATGAAGTCTCACTACAACTGACCTCTGCCAGCGTCTCGACAGTTTCTCGTGTTTCCTGTTAGAGATCGTGATAGATGGTACCCCATCCACTATTTGGACTCGAAATTCATCAAAATTTTCCATCTCCAAATCGACATTCTTTCCTTCAGATCCATCAATAGATTCTTTCTCAAAAAAGCCCTTATTATTCGACTCCATGTTATCATCAGAAAAGAAAGCTTCACCATCAGAGGCCATAAGCACATCTTTGGAAGATGGATTGTCATGAGCAATTCCCAAATCACCCAAAGAAGATGTTGCAATTCCCAAATCACCCAAAGAAGATGTAGCAATTCCCAAATCACACCTCCTTACTTTTTTTTGAGAACGATCATCAAGAATGTCCGGAGGTAGGTTCTTCTCAAGCAAACCCTCAACTGCCATTTGATCCGTTTTCCTCAATGCATGTGCTACTAGCTTGATCTCTCTTATGAATTTTATTTAATTTTTTATATGAATGAAAATTAAATTATATATAAAGTTCCCCTTGATTGTTATTTTTTTTATTATTATTTAACCCCCTTTAAAAATACTTTAGTTCCCCTCCTATTTTGTTTGGTTGCGAACATGGGATTCTGTCGGTATCCTTGCTGGATCCTCTGTTGGTCTTCGAGTTTGGTGCACTCTTTTGATTGTGCCTTTGTTACACTTTGACCTCAGTCTACTGCTGGCTGGGTTTTTCTTTTTTATTATCTTGGTTGGCTCCCTTGGACGTTGTGTTTTGTAGGGGCTTTGTTTCGTTGTTGGCGACCTTTTCGTTGTTTGCGTTTCCTATGCCCTGCTTGGTTTTTTTTTTAGGGTTGGTTCTCTGTTTACTTTTATTGACTAGGTGAGCAATTTGGAGTGCTTTGCTGTCCCAACTTTGTGATTTTCTTCTAGGTCCTTTTGCTCTCATGGGTCTCGTCCGACTTGTATTTTTGTTCAAGAAGGAAGTTGGTCTGTTGTATGTGGTGTCTTTCATCTTTTCTAAAGAAGTGGGCATTGTGGGATGGGTGAATCACTTCATCGATGGGGCTTTGAGAGGTCTTTGTATAGATTTTTGATGTGGGATCTCATCTGAGAAAGAAGAGGGAATCTGTCAGAAAGGGGAAAGAGAGGAAGGAAAAATTGAAGAGGATGGATTGTTTCCTTTTATCTTTTTGTTTTCTAATAAGTTAAAAAAAATTAACTTTATTATATTACCTGTCACAAGTTTTTGTGAACGCATAATGGGACATTCAAGGGCAAAGGATTTCTATTGGAGGGCAGCCATGCTTGATAGAAATTAATATTCTCTTAAAGCTGTTTTATTATTATTAGTTTTAAATTTAACTAATGAAGTTATATTTTATTTGTACGTGTGTTTTTTTTGGAAAGATAAGTGATTCATTACTCAAAGAGGGAATTGAGAGTTCCCTACATCTGTACATAACCATAGCCCATGATTTTGGTGTGTTATCACAATAGCAGAACCAGAATAACAGACCAAAGAAAGGGCTACCCATAACCAAAATACAAGGCAAGCTGCAAC
Organism: Theobroma cacao; assembly: GCF_053813885.1. Lineage (NCBI taxonomy): Eukaryota > Viridiplantae > Streptophyta > Magnoliopsida > Malvales > Malvaceae > Theobroma > Theobroma cacao. Next base: position 39,477,556 of record NC_142647.1, on the reverse strand, counting down.
CCTGGAAGCAGAAACAAGAGAGCTATACAAAAGAAGCCAAGAAACATCTTAACAAATATGGTATCTACATATTTGTATGTTAAAATTAAATTATTAACAAAAAATATTTTAATTTAAATAGGTTATTTCATTATAAAAAATTATTTAATCATGTTAATCATCTTAAAAATTTAATCGTATTAATCATATTAATTGTCTTTTACGTTATATAAAATTTAATTCAACTTATTTAATAGACGTGTAGGGCATGTCATATTATGTAATATGATTAATAAATATTTATATTTGTGTTTAGGACCTTGACATATTTAATTAAGTTGTGAGTCATATAACCGTTAATACTTTATGTTTACATAACATGAGTAAAACATAGAAATATATGAATTGTCGGGTATTACTTGAGATTGTTGCAATTTGCCAATTTGGAGGAATTAGTTCCTGCTTCCAAGTGATAACCAGAAAGAAACCTAAACAAAAGGTGAATTTTTCGGAAAGGTACATGCTTTAACAATTTGATACATTTACATTTCATTGTCATGAACTTGACTGGCAACACATTTTGTTTCGATGAAAAAGTTTATTGCAAAGTTAAGGAAAATAAAGTAATGCGTGTTCAATTACATATATTCTTAAGAAATATAAATAGGTTGTTGTTATACAGGTACTTGCGAGTACTCAATTCGATAAACTCGATAATATAGAGTTTAGGTATCCTATATTCGATTATGAAGTGAATTAGGGTAAGGTTTTTAAAAACTTACACGGATTCGGGTATCACCTTTAGGACCTTAAACCCGAACTCAATTATAAATAATGTTAAAAAAATTTTAGATTTAGTGAGATTTAAACCTTTGTCCTTTTAACCTTTAAAACAATTTTTGTCATCTTAATCAACCTATTTTTTTTAAAACTAATAATGTAAAATTGTTATAAAATATAACTTTGAAAGAAAAATATTAGAGAGAAAAAGTAAGGTAAGAAGATCTTCTATTTTTATTTTTTTTCAAGTGTGTACACCTTCAATTATAATACCAATATTTATAGGCTTACATAGATGGAGGGGAATGAAGTTACATAAATAGAGAGGATAACTTAATAGATAGGAATGTACATATACTAAATGGATCCAGAAGATAGGGATGTACTTATATAAATATGTATATTGGATATGAAAAGGTACATTGGATATGATAAAACACAATGAATATTCACATATATTCATAACAAAAATTAATTTATATTAGTTGAATTATGGTGCAAATTTAAATATGTAAAATTTTGTTACTAGTAGGGATTAAACTCATAAGAGGATGGAAGTACTCCGAGTCTTTGACAAAAATTTTGCCATATATAATTGGGTATTTAATATATTCGAATAATTAAAGGATAGTGTTTCACTATTAGGATTCGATTTTGAATAATATTTTGTAATTTTATTTGAGTTTTAATAAAATTTGGATACCTTAATAGTTAAACTGTCTCAAAATCAGGTATCTAAAAAATAACAAGTACCTTACCAGTTTATATTTCTATATTCCCTAATTTGAGCGTGGCATCGTGACATTGTCAAGCACAATAGTTGATAATGCTATTGTAACAAAGCTTTTTCCCTACGTACACATTTCCATGATTAGAAGAAATTGACACATACTTACCAATTTATAGTTTGTCACACTGAATTTTGTCAGATTTGTTAATTTTTTTTTTGTTGGACAGAAAATAGTAAAATGTGACCTTGGCAACCCTTGCCTTTTAAAGCGAGATGGCTAGTAGGTGGCTTAAATGAAAGGCACCTTCAGGGATTGAATCTAATGATTTTTGCCTCAAGGGAATGATTCGACCTAGGACTCCTTTTGCAACTACAATGGAGCTCAATACACAAATCGAGAAAAAGTGCCACAATATTGGATAGAAAAATAAAGTAACAAATTTTACAACAGAAATGAACCTAAAATAAACGAATCAAATGATGAGGTTTGGAACTTGAGGTTTGGACAAAGCCAATTTGTGGGGCTTGATTAAATTGATTGAAGGAAACGTTCATGGAGTGAACAAATATCATCAAAATAACAAGATTGTCTATTGGAGATAGAATTGAATTAGAATTACTCTCTAAGAGCTTGAAGAAATGTAGCTATGAATTAAGTTATGACAGCATAGGTTTTAAAGAATTCAAGGACTTGATAACTGAGCTATTTTGATGTAACAAGGATATAATAATTATAAATTTTTATAATTCTTTTTACAAAACATATGGCATTCCATGAACTTCATTCCATCTGATCAATATTTACAAATCTTATGAAAATAAGGAATGTCTTTTATTAATGGTAAATGCTTAAAATATAAAAGAGAAAATTATAAGAAATAACTTTCTTGATAAGGACATTCCAAAAATAACTATCAAAATAAATTTAATTATTTTTAATCATATTTAGCTATGACTTGACAAAAATACTCTTGAAACTATTTCAAATAAACTAAATCATTCATCACAATTTCTCCTCATTTGTACTTTCGATTTGTCTCTCTCACCATCCCTCTCTCTCTCTAATTTTATCGATTTCTCTCTTCGACATTCGTCTGCTATGATCCCGATTTCTCTCTCCCATGTTTTCAAATTTCTCTTTCCTGCTCTTTCAAGACACCAAGCGATGGTTTTGATGTGCTTAGGTAGATGGTGTCGTAACGTGCGAGTCCGACAACCCGATCTCTAGACGCGAATGAAAATTCTAAAAAAATTAGGAGTCGCCACCAATCTTTTTTACTAGGTGCGATTGGTCACCTATTGACTCGATTCTAATCGATGAAGCCTTATATTAATTTTAAGCCCACCGAAAAGAATCTTTAACTAGTCTACGATTTTCTAGATCTAAGCTCGAGAGTACGGTTACGCTCGGGGAAGGATTAGCACCCCTGGGACGCCCGTTCCATGAACGGTACCATTTTTTAGATTATCCTATTAGGCTTTAATTTTTAAGTTCACTATATTTTCTTAGTTATTATTCTCTTATTTTATCTCTTATTTAATCTAAAATGGAATGCAAGTGTGAGGCAAGATGAAATGCATGGCGTGGGATAAAAATATGTCGGACGAATAACCTTTTATCGAGGACGTTCTCCCGAATCCGCCCATCATACTGGTCAGGTCTGGGGTATCCTCTCACCTAGGGAATTATTCGAGAAACTCGCCTTCGTAAATTCAACGAATAGTTCCCATCATCAAGGTTATCGTATGTTTTCTTTTAAAATAATATTTTCGTGTATAATGAACCTAATACGGGCAAGAGCCTTTTATCAAAGATATTTCTCGAACCCTCCCATCATACTAGTAGGATTCGAGGACACCTTTTCACCTAGGGAACTTTTCGGGGAATACTCGCCTTCACAAGATCCTCGAAAAATCTCATCATCAGGGCTTAAACTCGAAAACAGAAATATTTATATGCAATGATATGTATGATGCAATATGTATATGCTATGCTAATGTAATTAACTATTTTTAGTATTTTATTATTATTTAATTATTATTTTCACTTTATTATATTTTTTATTATCATATTTTCTATTTTATTTCTAATTATTATTTTTTCATACATTACATTTTTTATTCTAAGTTTTTCTTATATTTTCCTTTTATAATTAGACAAGTTGTTTAGGATTCCATGTTATTTTAGTGAACAAAAATTTTATTATTTTTTTATCATTTTTATATTTTATATTTTATATTTTTTATTATTATTGTATTTTCGTAAGCAATCTTTTATTCGAACCTAATGTCTAATATATCTATATTTAATGTCTAAATAAAAATACTTATTAATTCATAATTTATGCCACTTGATATTTAATGCTTAATTTTAAATTAGTTGTTGTTTTAGATTTTTTACTATTATTTATTTATTTTTCATTTTTCTATTTATTTAATGTCATGTATATTGTATTTTCACAAATTAATTATTTACTATATATTCGAATTATTATTATTTTTTTGTCTATTGTTATTTATTTATTATTTTTATTGAGTAATTTTTGTATAGTCAAATTCTTTATTTATTAAAATTTTGAGATCTTGAAATCGAGGCCCTCCCATCGTATTGGTGGAGCCTTAATTCGAATTCTGAACCTAGGGAATATGGGTCCGGGATTATAACTTCTCGCGTCCCGACCAATCATCCCATCATCGGTATATTAAACTTAATGTCGTAGAATATTACTATTATTTTCCTTTTTATTATTACTATTTTTATTTTTATTATATATTTGTAGTAAATATTTTCCTAAGCTTAAATTCTTTGTATAACTAAACATTTTTTGAAATATATTTTTTTTATATATATATTTTTATTTTTCATGCTCTATTATTTCTATATTCCTCTATGTTATTCTATTTGTATTAATTTCCTAAGTCTAAAATATCATCTAAAAAATTTAGAACATTACACTATAACAATTAATTATTCTACCTAATATTCCAAAGAAACATGTAAAATGGGCCAGCAAACAAATTCTTAAAAGGGATAAAGATTTACCTTGCTAGTCTAATTGTAGCCCAAGATAGCCGGCCTGCCCCAACTAAACTGCCTCCCTAAGGCCCGCGTAGCCTCTTATCAACACGCACCATTTTGGTGCACGAACCAAAGCCTTTTGATGCTCAAAACTACGTCATTTGGATTAGCACTACCTTTTCCCCAAAACGACGTCGTTTCACTTTAAGCTCTAACTATAAAAACCTTTTTTTTTCTTTTCGTCCCATTTCTTCCCTTCACTTTCTCTCTCTAGACCCAAACACTCTAACTTCTCTCTAAAAAAAAACCTTTCTCTCCTTCATTGCCCGTTGACGGCTAGTGGGGTTTTCTACCGTCGCCGGTGTTGCGACCCAACTGACCAAATTTCGCCCTTTCTTTTCTCCGACGCCGGCCTGATTTCCTTCTCTTCCCTGCGCCTATAGCTCCTCCCTTTTTCACTCTTTTTCTCTCTCTCTGGATCAATCGATCCACCAACCCAAAAGCCCTATCTCTCCCTCTTTCTCTCTCTCTCTCTCTCTCTCTCTCTCTCTAGATCAATCGGTCGACCAAACCAAAAAAACCCCAACTCCCTCTAAACAGGCAGTTGCAACCCAAAATCCCTCACTCTCTCTAAATCGATCGGCCAAACCAAAAACCCAAGGCTCTCTCCTTTTCTAGATCAATCGGTCGACCAAACCAAAAAACCCCAATCCCCTCTAAACCGGCAGCCACAACCCAAAAGCCCTCACTCTCTCTAAATCGGTCGGCCAACCCCAAAAACCCCACGCTCTCTCCTTTCCATTGATTTTTGGTATTTTTTTTATATAGTTTTTCCTTCGATTGTGGATTCTTTCTGGCTGCTAGAAAGCTAGGATGTTTTTTTATTGTGGTTGGGTTATTGTGGATGCTAGAAACTAGGATTTGTTGGTTTCAAAAAAAATTTTTTGGCTCCGGTTCTCGCTTTCGATTGCTCTAGATCCCCCCTTTATACTCTAATTTTTTTTTTTGGCTTCTGTAGGGGTATCTTCCCACTACTTTGCAAACGCGATTTTTTCACGTATGGTACTGTAGTGGTGGTGGTATGGGTACTGGCAAGGTGAAGGTGGCGCCTGGTAGGGTGCGTCCGCACCCTGCCAGTCATACCTCTTTTTTCATTTTTCTTTATTTTTATTTATTATATTTTTTTGTCATTTTTATTTATTTTTTGTTTTGATGATGATTTTTTTTAATTAATAAAATTACAATTTTTATAGTGTTTATAGTTGCCCATCTTTGAGCATTTCGAAAATCTGAAATAGTGCAAAGACGTAAACACTGTTTTGATGATGATTTTTTTTAAGGGACTCTTCAAAGTTGAGGCAATGACACTTTAAAAGTAAACTCCTCAAAATTGAGGCAATGAAAATTTTAAATTTTTTTTTTAAATAAACTCTTCAAAATTGAGGTAACGAAACTTGAAAAATGAACTCCTCAAAGTTGAGGCACCAAACTTTAACAATGAACTCCTCAAAATTGAGGTAATGAAACTTTAAAAATAAAACTCCCCAAAGCTGAGGCAACGAGACTTTTAAAATGAACTCCTCAAAACTGAGGCAACGAGACTTTAAAAAAATGAACTCCTCAAAGCTAAGGCAACAAGATTTTTAAAAATGAACTCCTCAAAATTGAGACAATGAAACTTTAAAAATAAAACTCCCCAAAGCTGAGGCAACGAGACTTTTAAAATGAACTCTTCAAAACAAAGGCAACGAGAATTTTAAAAAAATAAACTCCTCAAAGCTGAGGCAATGAAACTTTAAAAATAAACTCCTCAAAATTGAGGCAACGAAACTTTTAAAAATGAACTCTTCAAAACTGAGGTAACGAAACTTTTTTTTTCTTTTTTGAAATTGTGAAAAATAAATCAATTCCTCATCTAAGGTTCTACGACTTTAAAGATGAATTTCTCTATTTTTCAGTTGTTTTAAAACTTTGAACATGGCAATTTAAATACCCTAATCACCTTCATCAGTTTTTTTTTATTATTATTATTATAGCCTTCTCTTTGATCAATGGGGGAGGAACCGATCATGCTTCCGATCTCTCATCTTTCCCAATTCATTGCTCACAACTGTTTTCTTCCTCTATCATATGCATGGTCCAATCATTCTTCACATTTTTACTGTTCTCCATTATGTTGCTATTTCCCTTTCTTTCTCTTTTTTTCTTAGTCTTTTCTCTTTCCTTTTTTACATTACCAGACTCCATTTTATTCTCGGTCAATTATGATCCTTTTTGAAAATACTGCAAACATTTCTTTACTTTATCATGCTCTTTATTAAATATCATTCCAATTTTATAACAAATGCAATGCAATGTAATCATATCTCCTCTCTTGGCAAAATGGAAATGATGACCATGTAGGGAGCAGAAAGGCTATTTTTCATTAGAAAAAAGGGAAGTTTCTACAATCAGGCATAATGACAAGGAACAGGGGAAAACCAATTAATACAAAAGGGATACAGTTCTTTCTTAATGACTGTTCTGATAGATATTGACAGTAATCTCAAAATTTTATCTCGATACAAGCACAATCGTCAGCTCTTGTCTTTTGTCTGAACATCTCGGATCATGATTTTCACCCCTTTTGTGTTAAGCCCTTGTAGTACTTAGACCTCCTTCGTGTCTAGACCGCCCTTTCAGGTTTTTGCCCTAAACACATCTCTCAGATTCAAGCCGCCTTTTCAAGTTTTCAACTTGAAAATTTTTTCTTTTTTCTTTTTTCTCTTTTTTTATATTTTTAATTCATTTTTTCTTTTTTTTTACGTAAAATATTTCTTGACAGCATCAAGATTCACTAGGTTAGAAAGCTCCCTTCCGTCCATCTCTGCCAAAATTAGTGCTCTTCTTGAAAAAGCTTTCCTCACCACAAATGGTCCTTCCCAATTCGGTGTCCATTTCCTATGAGAATCCTGCTGGTTCGAGAGAATTCTTTTCAATACTAACTCTCCCTCTTGGAATTGACGAGGATGTACCTTCTTGCCATACGCCCTCATCATTCTCTTTTGATATAACTGTCCATGGCAAAGTGCAGTCAACCTTTTTTCTTTTATGAGATTCAATTGCTCATAACGAGCGTTAACCCATTCGGCTTCTTCCAACTGTACTTCTTTAAGGACCCTTAGGGAGGGGAATTCTACTTTAATTAGCAAAACTGCTTCCATCCCGTATACCAAAGAGAACGGTGTAGCTCTCGTGGAAGTTCGGACTGTTGTGCGATAAGCATGCAAAGCAAAGGGTAACTTCTCATGCCAATATTTGTATACATCTGTCATTTTTTCAATTATACTTTTAATGTTCTTGTTGGCTGCTTCTACAGCTCCATTCATCTTTGGGGGATAATGTGCTGAATTGTGATGTTTGATCTTGAACTTGACACAAACCTCTTTCATCATTAAACCATTGAGGTTACTAGCGTTATCTGTGATGATCCTTTCCGGGAAACCATAGCGGCATATTATTTCTTTTTGGATGAACTTACATACCACTTTCTAGGTCACATTGGCATAAGATGCTGCTTCTACCCATTTAGTGAAGTAGTCGATCGCCACCAGGATAAACCGATGCCCATTTGATGCCTTTAGGGTTATTAATCCAATCACATCCATGCCCCACATTGAGAATGGCCATGGTAATGTCAATACATGCAGTGAATTTGTAGGAGTGTGGATTCTATCTGCGTATATCTGACACTTGTGACACTTTCGAGCGAAATCTATACAATTCGTTTCCAACATGAGCCAGTAATACCCTGATCTCACGACCTGTCTTGCCAACATATGCCCACTTGCATGTGCCCCACAAATTCCTTCATGGACTTCCTCAATTATTCTCCGAGCTTCGGCTGAATCCACACATCTCAAAAGCACTTGATCCCTACTTCTCTTGTATAAGATATCGCCATCCAAGAAGAAATTCATTGCCAGCCTTCTAATGGTTTTCTTATCATTTTCTGAGCTTTGCTCCGGATATTGCTGAAACTTGAGATAATGCACAATATCATGGTACCACGGCTTCCCGTACTTCTTCCTCTACACTGGAGCAGTGTGCGGGGCACTCTCGAAGATTAATCATGATGGGTTGAATCTTGACATCGATACCAACTTTGAACATTACTGCCAACGTGGCTAATGCATCAGCTATTTGGTTCTCCTCTCGGGGAAAACGGGTGAAGCAAATCTTATCAAAATTTTCAATCCTTTGAAATAAACTTATGATACCGGACTAACTTTGAGTTGCATGTCTCCCATTCTCCTCGTAACTGATAAATAACTAAAGCAGAATCCCCAAATACTTTCAAAATGTGAATTTTCCTCTCAATTGCTACTTGAAGTCCCATGACACAAGCTTCATATTCAGCCACATTATTGGTGCAATAGAAATTGAGCTTGGCTATAATGGGATAATGACCTTCTTCTGGTGATACTAACACAACCCCTATGCCATGCCCCAAGTCATTCGAAGCTCCATCGAAAAACATCTTTCAATTCTCTTTCTCTAATTCCTCCTCACTTGTTTAGCATATTGACATCAAGTCCTCATCCGAAAACTCAAACTCCATAGGTTCATAATCCTATTCCACCCTTTCCATCAGAAAATCTGCCATTGCACTTCCTTTGATAGCTTTTTGGAACACATATACAATATCATATTCAGACAACAACATTTGCCATCTTGCCACTCTACTTGATAAGGATGGTTTCTTGAAGATGTATTTAATAGGATCCAACTTCGCAATGAGCCAAGTGGTATGATATAGCATGTACTACCTGAGTCGATGCACCGTCCATGCTAAAGCACAACACATTTTTTCCAACGAGGAATACTTGGACTCGTACTCAGTGAACTTTTTACTCAAGTAGTAAACTGCTCTTTCTTTCTTACTAGTTTCATCATGCTATCCCAACACACATCTCATGGATCCTTCATTTACTGTCAGGTACAAAAGGAGGGGTCTCTCGGTCACAAGTGGTACCAACACTGACGGACTCAACAGATAATCTTTAACCTTGTCAAAAGTAACTTGGCACTCCTCTTTCCATGCCCCAAGATTGTGTTTGCGAAGGAGCTTGAAGATTGGGTCACATTTGAGTGTGAGTTGTGATATGAACTGGGCTATATAATTCAACCTTTCCAAAAATCCTCTAACTTCTTTCTGCGTTTTGGGAGGAGACAAATCACGGATTGCTTGAACCTTATCCGGGTCAACTTCTATTCCTCTTTCATTGACAACGAAACCAAGTAACTTTCCTGAAGTGACTCCAAAAGTGCACTTTGCCAGATTTAATCTAAGCTGAAACTTCTGTAACCTCTTAAATAACCTTTCAAGATTGGTCGCATGGTCTTCTGTTTTACGAGCTTTTACAATCATATCATCCACATACACCTCAACCTTTGTGTGCATCATGTCATGGAAAAGAGTTACCATGGCTCGTTGATAAGTTGCCCCAGCATTCTTCAAACCAAATGGCATTACCTTATAACAAAAGGTTCCCCACATAGTTATGTAGGTAGTTTTTTCTCTATCCTTTAGTGCCATCTTAATTTGGTTATACCTTGAAAAACCATCCATAAAGGAAAACATGGAATGGCGAGCAGTATTGTCAACGAGGGTGTTGATGTAGGGCAATGAAAAATTATCTTTTGAGCTAGCTCTATTCAGATCTCGATAGCCCACACACATTCTTACTTTCCCATCTTTCTTAGGTACTGGGACAATATTTGCAACCCATTTGGGGTACTTAGCTACTTCCAAGAATCTTGCAACGAACTACTTTTTCATCTCTTCCTTAATTTTCAACAGCATTTCAGGTTTCATCATTCTCAACTTTTGCTTAATTGGTTTGCATTCAGGTTTCAAAGGCAGTTTATGGGCTACAATGTCTGTATTGAGTCTTGACATATCTTGATAGGACCATGCAAACACATATACATATTCATGGAGTAGCTTTATTAGTTTTTATTTTTCAATTGGTGCCAACGTTATACCAATTCTAACTTCTTTCTTATTTTCTTCATTTCTGAAATTAATCATTTCAAGTGTCTCTTAATGTGGGACAATTTGTCTCCCCTCCTGTTCTACTAGTCTTAACAAGTCCGAAGTTAAATCATAATCTTTCACGTTTTCTGTATCGTCAAGTTCACTGACACTTATACCTTTTTCAAAATTAACCTCAAAACCACTGTCATTATCATCTTCGCATTCATTATTTGGAATCCTATAAGGTAAAGGGAATTGAAAGATGTAGAGCTATTGTATAGGTAAACAGTTAAAATAAAGGGATGAGATGACAAGAATGAAAATGGTGAATTATGAGGGGAGATATGAGAAATGAACTACGCATGTCAATTTATTAGAATGACAAGTGATAAAAAGCCCGATACATAAAATTTTCAATGCTCTTGGGCATAAGCACGGATGTTTAGTTTGCATTACTTTGAAATTAAATCACAAGTGACTGGTAAACTCATGGTGGTCCAGCTACTCAACTTCAGCTCAGGTGGTCCGAGGTATGTAGTAAGGATCCCCTCCGCATTTCCTAGCTGCTCTTCATCTTCCTTCGTTACACATATTGATAAATTAGAAAAGGTTTCCCTTAATGCTAATACTGATTCTCGGCTCCCAATGGTGAGTGATTCAGGAAAGATGTAGCCTCCGGACCAAAATGTCTCATAGAGATGAGGATATATCATTCTATGATTTTCTAACATGTGCCCCTTAAAGCGAGCCAACCTTTCCCTTCTTCTTTCGGCTATCATTTCTTCTCTTTCCTTCTTAGTCCGCTTATACCCCAAGCCAAACCTTTCTTCATTTTTGGTAGCACGTATTGGCCTTTTAATGCCTTGCAGCTTTTTTCCCAGTCTTGCTCCCGCTCAGTATACTTTCCCTACTATTTGACTGACAGCCATCTTGGTGGTTTTGGAAAGCCTCAGAATGGGTGGTGTGGTTCCTTCTCCAACATACGTGGTGTTAACAAACTCGAAGGATCGAAAGGAACATTCAGGCACTTTTTTCGCAGCTTCCACGTAAAGAGTATCCACTAGCTTGCTTATGAGTAAGTCCTCTTCCCTATTAACACATACAATCTTCCCATCCACGATGAACTTGACTTTTTGCTGAAGCGATGAAGGTATGGCCCCAGTCAAGTGGATCCAAAGTCTTCCCATCAAATAATTATATGAAGGAGCGATATCCATAACCTGGAATTCAGTGGTAAAGGTACACAGGCCAATTTCTATCGGTATCTCAATGTCCTCTACTACTTCTCTCCTCGTCCCATCAAAAGCTCTCACAATCATTTGGCTCTTTCTCATGTAAGACATGTCGATGGGTAAATGGGCCAAGGTCCTCATAGGCATCACATTCAAGGACGATCTGTTATCAAGCAACACTTTTACGACGGTACAACCTTCACACTTGGTAGTGATATGCAAGGCTTTGTAGTTTCCCCTACCTCTAGAAAAGATTTCTTCACCGCTAAAGGATATTATGTTACCCACTGAAATGTTCCCAATGATGTAGTCCAAATTTTCAACTGAAATGTCGTGATCCACATATGTTTGGTTTAAAATCTTCATCAAAGAATTCTTATGTGGTTCTCAGCTGAAGAGAAATGATAATAGTGAGATACGAGTAGGCAACCTGTTCAATTGCTCAACCACATTGTACTCACTGTGTTTGATGAACCTGAGAAACCCTGTCGCTTCTTTTTTTGTCACCGGTCCCTTTAGGCCATTTGTCGATTCTTGAGATTGTACTTTTTCTTCTATCAGATTTTGCTCCTTTTTTTTTCCCTTCTCCTTCTTGAGATTTTCCAATGCCTCTGGTGTATAGCAACGTCTGCTGTGGGTAATCTCCCCAACACCAGTTATATTTACAACATTATCTTGAGATTTGACCATCCATTTCCCCGCATTTGAAACTTGTACATTGCAATTGTAGTTCCATGGGACAGCTTTATCATCTTTGTAGGGGAAAAGTTTAGGAACTTCGATGGTCATTTTGGCATGGGTTTTGTCTTCCACAAACTCTCCTCTTGGTTCATAGAAAATGGTTAAAGATTTTATCTTTGTTAGGTGAGTGGAATCTTTGGCCATCATGTTTGCTGCTGGCCTTGAGGCTTCTACGTAGAATTCAATCCTTGACTCATCCATCATCCTTTGCACTTTCTTCCGGAAAGAACTACAATCTTGAATTAAATGCCCCACACATCCCTTGTGATATAAGCAGTAGGTCCTTGGATATCTCTCGAGTCATTCACATCAGGACATTCCAACCAAACCTCGAGCATATCGGCCTTTACTAAGGCTTCAAACACTTCCTGCATGGGGGTTTCCACTTCCCAAATGTTCCTTTTAACATATACCTCTCCTTCGATTGCATTTACCCCTGCCTTAGCATGATTTGGCAGTGGGTTATTGTTAACATTCTGTTCCGGCTTCTTTTCAAAATTCAGGATTCCTGCCTTGATCAACCCTTGCACCTTATGTTTGAATTCTGTACAATTCTCGATTGAGTGACCATCGATTTCATAGTGATAATCACAATGGGCGAAAGCGTCATACCATCTCAAGAATGGAGGTTTTAATGGCTCTATGTATAAAGGTGCCACTATATGGTTTACAACTAACTGAGTGAAAAGTTCAGCATATGGGATTGGGATTAGGTCAAACTGCACTTTTTCTTACTTGTTTCGCCATCCTCTTGATTCACTGGCAGTATGGTTGTTTGAAGGTGTCAAACCCTATTCTATAAAATAATTACAACGTCATTTACATGCTCAATAGAATGTTTACAGATTTAGAAAGTTTGAGGAATCGTTAAAAGACGATATTACCCCTAATGGTACCATTGAGTCGATTAAGTCTTGAACTAGTTCAAATAGGAATTTTACGGTGAAATTAAGAGTTTCACAGTTCATGGATGACTCAAAATGGTAATTCGGAGTTCGAGGATCAATTTGGAGTCAAACCAAAATTTTTACTATACAGGGGTAAAATGGTCATTTGCCACTTGGGGACAAAATGGAAATTTTTAGAAAAGATTTTTTTGGTCCATTTGACTTATTGGAGTATGATTTAAGTATTGGAGTATGATTTGAAGTTTAGAAGTGAAAAATTTTAATTTCGGTATAATTTGGAGTATAAAGGTGAAATGGTAATTTTGCCACCTTGGGGGCAAATCGGTAAATTTTCACCCCCGACACTTGTCAAGACCAAGGGATTTTATTCATCATGAAAATGGATAAACATGAGAAATTTGTGGTGGAGAATTAAAGAATTAAAAGTCAAATATTTAAAATTTGAGCCAACAAAGAAATGCCATGTGTCATGTTTTTATTATTTTATTATTTCTTTATAAAAAGGCAAAAAATCAGCCCATTTCTCCCATAGTGATCAGCTAAACCAGAAGAGAAGAGAAACCAAGGAAGAACAAACCCTAGGTGGGAAAAATCAAAGAGAAAGTGTTGGAATTCAAGGATTTGATCAAGCAAAGGTAAAATTTCTTTGATTTTGCTAGTGATTTACCTTACCCATGCATTTTTTCTTAATTTCCATGGTTAAATTACATGTTTTCATGATGAAATTATGGCTGGCCAAAATGGGTATGGAGAGAGAAAGATGTTGGAATTGTTTGATTTTGAGTTATGTTGGTGTTTAGAGTTAGTTAAACATGTTTAGAAACAAAACAACAAGAAAAGAATCCATTTTCCCCATGAACCTTCAATGGCCGAAAGTTCCAAGAAGATAAATTTGCCTAATTGTGTGTTAATTAGTTGTGCTTGGTGAATTGAGGGATTGGAAAAGAAATGGAGAAAGTTGGAGTGAAATTGGACGCATTGGCCAATTTATTGGATGAAAAATCGACTTAGGTCAATACCGGGTCTAGATGGCTACTTGTGCATTTTTCATTTCATATCATGCATATATATCGAGCCTGAAATAGCTTATGACTGTTAGAGACAATTTAATTGAAATATGTGCTATGGATTATGGCTAGGTGGTGAGCCATTAGATACGGGTAAATGACTGTACCTGCGGACTGAAAATAGGAGTATATCGACTCATAGAACAGTGAGTAAACTTACTATCGTCTTAATTATCTAGAGTAGATTTATTTAATTGTGTGATTTTATGAAAAAATGGTTTAATTGGAAAATTATTGTGTTTTATGGGAAAATGAGATTTTATAAAATAATTTTATAAAATTTTTAAAAATTTAATACTGATTTCAAAAATAGAGTAATTGGAGACCTATACTATGATTGTGTTGTTTATCCATGATTTTCATTAAATGGCTTATGATAAATGTGGGTATGACTGGTTATTTTTATGATTTAAAGAATATGTGAACTGCTTTGATTTGCCTTGAATGTGTTAAGTGAGCCATGTCATACTATTGTGATTTTATTGGTTGGTGGATTATAAAGTGGGCACTGCAGTGACGGGGGTTCCGTGGGCTAGCCTAATTAGAGGGGCACGGTTCTTAATTATTGAGCTTACCTCGATTGGAGAGGCGCATAAGATAACTCCTGAGGTAGAATTTGAGTACACTTCACACTGGCCACCACGTGAAACTGGGACTCAGCCAACGCCGAGGAACGGCTATGTTGTCAGAGGTGAAATGTGTTTGTGTGTGTGACAATAAACAGCCTTGGCGGTCTCGGTAAGATGCCTTCGCGGGGTATCCCCGAGAATGGATTTTTGGCAAGGGCCAAGTTTTTGAAAAGTGCATAAGCCATGTTGAGTAATTGGATGAAATCCAATTATTTATATGGGTTGGGATGAATTATTTTAATTGTCTCCTATTACTCGGTTTTAGATTATTTTGATGATGTCTGTCTACTCACTGGGATTTTATAATCTCACCCCTTCTTTCTATCCATTTTTCAGGCTCAAGACAATTTGTTGATAGTTGATTAAGACGAGAATTAATCTCGGAGTTGCATCTTAGAAAGTAAGGGTTCATAACCCTACATTTTCTTAGTCAGTGGGGGGCCCACGTGTCACTGTAAAAGTAATTTTATTCTTCAGTTATTTAATTTAAAATATGTATGAATATATTTAGCTTTTACACCATGTTTTTGGCGAGTTTCGGTATTTTCAAAAAAAATAACAAAAATGCCCATGTGAGCCAGAAAGTAATATTTTATTGTTTTGATTTGAAAATGACTTATGATTTTTTTTTAAATGTGATATTTAATAACTGTCACTCACTAGGGAGATGCAGAAGCTAATGCTAAGCCTTGCGGGGTTTCGATCGACATTCGGGATAATGAGTGCCTATCGAGATGTCACGGCGATTGTCACGAGCTCGATGGGAGTTCCAGGTCGTGACAGAAGGTGTTATTTGTTGTGTGGTTGAAGCTATAATGGGTGTGAAAGTATGTGGGTGGATATTTGTAGGGTAAGGTGTCCGTTGGATGGGAGCATATGGGTACAGGTTAGAAAAGGCATTTGGCATGGGTGGATATAGGTATAGGCTTTGTGAAGCGTGATTCACAACTGGGTAATAGGGGTATGGTGGATATGACTGGTAGGGGTTGTAGTTTCCTCCTTGGGGTTGTCCCGAAGTGATGGCTTGGGTTTCTCCTTCCCTTTTCTTAAAAGTTCTCCCTTTTTTCGTGTGTGTCGCATCACCTCTTTCTATCTTCCCTTGCTTAATGGCAGTCTCTATCATCTCTTCTGAAATCACCATATCAGCGAAGTTCTTTGTGGCACTAAGGACCAATCGTTCATAGTAAGGGGCTCGTAGGATGTTAACGAACATCACGGTAGTCTCTTTCTCAATCAATGGTGGCTGAACTTGAGAAGCCATATTCCTCTATCTTTGAGCATATTCTTTAAAGCTTTCAGTGGGTTTCTTCTCCATGTTTTGTAAAGAAAAGCGATCCGGAGCCATATCTGTAACATGCTTATACTGAGCTACAAACACCCGAGCAAGGTCTTTCCATGTGTGGATTCGATTGCGGTCCAATTGGACGTACCACTTTGCTGCAGCACTAATGAGGCTATCTTGGAAGTAATGTATCAAGAGCTTGTCATCATGGGCATATGCGGCCATCCTTCTGCAATACATGGTGATGTGTGTGACCGGGCACTTGGTTCAATCATACTTTTCAAAGTCTAGAACTTTGAATTTCGGGGGTATAACCACATCTGGAACCAGACAGAGTTCGATTGCATCCATAGAGCAATACATTCCCATTCCTTCTATCATGCGTAGTCTCTCCTCAAAAAGGTCAAATTTCTGGTGGGTATCGAGATTGTCCTTTGATTCAACAAATCCATACTTGAGCTTATCTTGTTCCTTCGGATCATCCAGATCAAGTACAGAGATGGGGTCTAAAGGACTTGCCCCTCCAATTGGCCTTTGTTGGGCATAAGTCGGTGGTGGCCCTGTAGGCGCTAGCATATCAAAGAACGGATATTGTCCTATCGATGGCATGGGGATAGACACATTCCTTGTTGGTGGTGGTGTGAATCCTAGTGGATATACAGGTTTGTATTGGCTTCTGTCTGTTGAACATCTTCTACACACCAGAACTCCCCGTCACTCTCTTCCCTTTATCTGTCAATATCAACTCCAAAATCTTTGACAACTGACTCATGATCTCTTCTTGCTTCTTTTCGATCTTGTCCATTCTCTCTGAGTGTTCATCCCCCATGATCTTAGAGCGAGCTCTTGTGTTGTATCTGTGTAGGGTTCGTTTCTCTGAAATTTTGTTCTTTTATAGGCTAAATGGATAAGTTAGAATTTTATGTCATTTGTTATTATTTATATGAATCATGTAACTATGATGCAAGTGAAATGTGCTTGAAAAGAAAAGAAAAATAGGAAAAATATTGGCCATCCAACATTTACCATAAGAAAATCCACATCCATAGAACTAAAATATCCGATTACATCATTGTCTAAAACCATTACATAACTATCAAAAGGAAAAGCCAACTTTGTCATATTGGTCCCTAACCATCTTGAGGTGATCGATCAACCGCTCACTCAACTCATCCCTCGGAAGAATCTCTCGCTTGAGTTCTTTGGTCTTGTCTGCCATCACTCGCGCTCTAAATGCCACTTCTCTCATCTGTCTCAGTATCCATCGCATTTCAGCTTTTTTCCTTTAAAGGCTTTATGTGCACGAATCATTTTTTTCCCTCATTTAGAAATACTCTTGCCTTACTGCTTCATACTGTGCCTTGTATCCCTCCATGGCAGTTTTCAACAAGCTGCAGTCATTTCTCAACTCTTGGATGGTTTGTTCTTGTCTCCGTACCTCATGTTGCAAAGCATTGTTGGCACTTTAGAGTTCTTGCATTCTGGCTATCAGAGAAGAATTTGCCACGTTCACTTCCTCAAACTTGCTTTGCCACTCATCCCGCTCTTCCAAAGCCATCCGTACCTTTCTTGCCGTCTCTTTCTTCACTTCTTCTAACTCATCTTCATGTCTCCGTTTCATATTCATCATCTCATTTTCAAGTCTCTTTCTTGTCAACTCACTCTCTAGCAGGACATCTTAAGGTTCTAGGTTTATGGAATGTTTTAATGGATTTCTCGGGGGACATACGACATTCTTCACCCTTTGGTCGTGCCAAGCATCATATCCTGTAGTGACTTCATCAATAACCTTCCCTTGATCCACTCGGCATGTTTTCTTTCAGTCTTGTGCAATTTTCTCAATTTTCTTTAACGTTTTCAGCTCTTCATATGTAAACTCTAACTGGTTGAGCTGGTGAGTCAAGGACAAGAATTGCTCAGATTAGAACTGTCTCCGTACCATTATCGGTGCATAGCTAATGGCTCCCCATGGTCCCATCAACGGCACCCACGGCTTGTCCCCGCATTTATACATCACTTGCATTCGCGGCATCCATGGAGCTTTCCAAGTCACTTCAACGCTCATTAACCTCCGGAGCCTCGTAACCCACTCTTTTTTCCTCTTGTAGTCGGGCCATTCACTTTCGCAGAACTCAAGGATAGAGCAACTCGCAGACAGATAAAGCTTTCAAAATTTGCTCTCTTTGTATTCGAAATGGCTTTTGATCCATATGGTTAAGAGTTGGGCGCATCCGATGAATCGTCCCTCGCCTTTGCGCCGATAGAAATTCAAGGATCTGAAGGTTTCAACTAAGAAGGATGGGGTCGGGGTTAATGCTCCTTGTCACCTGATCGAAGAAGTCTATGACCGATACCTCCACGTGACCCAAAACCTTCAAGAATACCACTAAGCCATAGATTACCATTGCGAAAGCTATGAGACCTTGTTCATCCTCCATGTGTTTTTTAATATATCCGTTCAAGAAACTCCACGAAAGGCATTCTGTGTCTCCTTTCTTCTTCAGATGTTGATCCACTTCTACTGTAGTCATTCCTAACAACTTGGCCAACTTCTGCTAGTGTCCCATCTTCTAGGCCCTCCAATAGATCTTGTCAGGCTGCATATGATCTATCCAGAGTAGAAAGGAGTACTCTTCTATGGTAGGGGTCATGTCCACCTTGTTAAAGACAAAGCAATGGTATGAAGGATCCCAAAACTGGACGATGGCTCGGAGCATTTGGTCATCAACAGGTACGTATAGGAGCCATGCAATGTGTCCATACTTGCTCTGAAAATTGTCTCGGTGAGCACGTCTCTAGTGTTCCCAAATTCCTATCATCTTTGTGAAGTCATTCTGCTAAAGGTCCAAGTGAACTCTCTCGGGTAAAGTTGGGATATGTCCTTGGGTCAAACAGTCTCCTTTTTCTTGTTGAATTTGCCCCATTTGTAACTCTATCTCATAGTCATTTCTGTATATGTTGAGTGGACCTGCTAATGACGATGCCATGGATGTAACTAGGATCTCTTAGGTTGGATGTTATGTAGCCAATATTTCTCCTATATGCAATTACGATGCATGCAAATGAACATGTAACATGCACATGACAAGCAACATAAACTTAAGTTAGTATGGTAAAAAGAAATAATGAAGTATTAAAAATAATGAGAGAATAATAAGCAATATCATGGGTATTACTGTCTACTCCACGATACTTTATTATCTCGTGGAAAAATTTAAAATAGAGGGAGTGGAAGAAATTCCTTCATGTGTACCTATTTATAGGATATACTCTCACGGGTATGGCTCTACCTAGGGCTAAGCTGCTCTTAGTATTCTATATGTTGAGCGGGGTTTACAAACAGAGCTAAGGTTCTCAAATCGTTCCTCACTGTCGTCCATGCAGACTAGTAAGGCACCCCGGTCCTCACCCATTACAGGCTTCAATCGGACTAGGTTTGATTTGAGTGGGAGTCTTCACTAGCCCGTGCGGAGGTTATCACTTCACGAGAGTGTAGCTACTAAACTCCCTCATAAAAAGGACATAACCCGGGTGAAGGGTTTATGCATGAATGCAAAATGTGTTGTGTGTGTGAAGGAAAACATCGCGTTTGGATTAACATTCTCACATCTCTCTATCCTAAATCCCCATAATTATTAAAAGCAATAAAGTAACAAATGCTAAATAAACAAATGCACTAAACAAAATATGCAAAACAAATCACCAATACTAAGGAAACATTGAATTATTTAAATCCTTGGATAACCTATTATTATTTAATAGTTCGACTCTCGACATTCCCCAGTGGGGTCGCCAACTGTCGTAACGTGCAGGTCCGGGAACTCGACCGCCAGACACGAGTGAAAACTCTAAAAAAATTAGGAGTCACCACCAATCTTTTTTACTAGGTATAATTGGCCACCTATTGACTCGATTCTAATCGATGAAGCCTTAAATTAATTTTAAGCCCACCAAAAAGAACCTTTAACTGGTCTACGATTTTCTAGATCTAGGCTCGGGAGTACGGTTACGCTCCGAGAAGGATTAGCACCCCCGGGATGCCCGTTCCATGAACGGTACCATTTTTTAGATTATCCTATTAGGCTTTGATTTTTAAGTTCACTATATTTTCTTAGTTATTATTCTCTTATTTTATCTCCTATTTAACCTAAAATGGAATGCAAGTGTGAGGCAAGATGAAATGCATGGCGTGGGATAAAAATATGTTGGACGAATAACCTTTTATCGAGGACGTTCTCCCGAATCCGCCCATCATACTAGTGAGCCCCGGGGTGTCCACTCACCTAGGGAATTATCCGAGAAACTCGCCTTTGCAAATTCAACGAATAGTTCCCATCATCGGGGTTATCGTATGTTTTTTTAAAAATAATATTTTCATGTATAATGAACCTAATACGGGCAAAAGTCTTTTATCAAAGATGTTTCTCGAGCCCTCCCATCATACTGGTGGGACCCGAGGATACCTTTTCACCTAGAAAACTTTTCGGGGAATACCCGTCTTCGCAAGATCCTCGGAAGATCTCATCATCGAGGCTTAAACTCGAAAACAGAAATATTTATATGCAATGATATGCATGATGCAATATGTATATGCTATGCTAATGTAATTAACTATTTTTAGTATTTTATTATTATTTAATTATTATTCTTATTTTATTATATTTTTTATTATCATATTTTCTATTGTATTTCTAATTATTATTTTTTCATACTTTACATTTTTTATTCTAAGTTTCTCTTATATTTTCCTTTTATAATTAGACAAGTTGTTTAGGATTCCATGTTATTTTAGTGAACAAAAATTTTATTATTTTTTTATCATTTTTATATTTTATATTTTATGTTTTTTATTATTATTGTATTTTCGTAAGCAATCTTTTATTCGAACCTAATGTCTAATATATTTATATTTAATGTCTAAATAAAAATACTTATTAATTCATAATTTATGCCACTTGATATTTAATGCTTAATTTTAAATTAGTTGTTGTTTTAGATTTTTTATTATTTATTTATTTATTTTTCATTTTTCTATTTATTTAATGTCATGTATATTGCATTTTCACAAATTAATTATTTACTATATATTCGAATTATTATTATTTTTTTATCTATTGTTATTTATTTATTATTTTTATTGAGTAATTTTTGTATAGTCAAATTTTTTATTTATTAAAATTTCGGGATCTTGAAATCGAGGCCCTCCCATCGTACTGGTGAAGCCTTGATTCGGATTCTGAACCTAGGGAATATGGGTCCAGGATTGCAACTTCTCGCGTCCCGACCAATCATTCCATCATCGGTATATTAAACTTAATGTCGTGAAATATTACTATTGTTTTCCTTTTTATTATTACTATTTTTATTTTTATTATATATTTGTAGTAAATATTTTCCTAAGCTTAAATGCTTTGTATAACTAAACATTTTCTTAAATATATTATATATATATATATATTTTTTTTTTCATGCTCTATTATTTCTATATTCTTCTATGTTATTCTATTTGTATTAATTTCCTAAGTCTAAAATATCATCTAAAAAATTTAGAACATTACACTATAACAATTAATTATTCTACCTAATATTCCAAAGAAACATGTAAAATGGGCCAGCAAACAAATTCTTAAAAGGGATAAAGATTTACCTTGTTGGGCTAACTGCAGCCCAAGATAGCCAGCCTGCCCCAACTAAACTGCCTCCCTAAGGCCCGTGTAGCCTCTTATCAAAACGCACCATTTTGGTGCACGAACCAAAGCCTTTTGACACTCAAAACTACGTCGTTTGGATTAGCACTACCTTTTCCCCAAAACGACGTTGTTTCACTTTAAGCTCTAACTATAAAAACCCTTTTTCTTTCTTTTCTTCCCATTTCTTCCCTTCACTTTCTCTCTCTAGACCCAAACACTCTAACTTCTCTCTAAAAAAAAACCTTTCTCTCCCTCATTACCCACCAGCGGCTAATGGGGTTTTCTGTCGTCGACGGTGACGTGACCCAACTGACCAGATTTATCCCTTTCTTTTCTTCGACGCCGACCTGATCTCCTTCTCTTCCCTGTGCCGGCAGCTCCTCCCTCTTTCACTCTCTCTCTCTCTCTCTCTCTCTCTCTCTCTCTCTAGATCAATCGATCTACCAACCCAAAAACCTCTCTCTCTCTCTCTCTCTCTCTCTCTCTCTCTCTCTCTCTCTCTCTCTCTCTCTCTCTCTCTCTCTCTCTCTCTCTCGATCGGCCAGACCAAAAAAACCTCAGCTCCCTCTAAACCTGCGGTCGCAACCCAAAAGCCCTCACTCTCTCTAAATCGATCGGCCAGACCAAAAACCCAAGGCTCTCTCCTTTTCTAGATCAATCGGTCGGCCAGACC
Organism: Theobroma cacao; assembly: GCF_053813885.1. Classification (NCBI taxonomy): domain Eukaryota; kingdom Viridiplantae; phylum Streptophyta; class Magnoliopsida; order Malvales; family Malvaceae; genus Theobroma; species Theobroma cacao. Next base: position 39,454,807 of record NC_142647.1, on the reverse strand, counting down.
AAAAAACCCTAACTCCCTCTAAACCGACAACCGCAACCCAAAAGCCCTCACTCTCTCTAAATCAGTCGGCCAACCCCAAAAACCCCAGGCTCTCTCCTTCCCATTGATTTTTGGTATTTTTTTTTTGGATATATTTTTTGCTTCGATTGTGGATTCTTTCTAGTTGCTAGAAAGCTTAGGATGTTTTTTGATTGTGGCTGGGTTATTGTGGATGCTAGAAACTAGGATTTGTTGGTTTCAAAAAAAAATTTTTGGCTCCTGTTCTCGCTTACGATTGCTCTGAATCCCCCCTTTATACTCGAATTTTTTTTTGGCTTTTGTAGGGGTGTCTTCCCACTACTTTGCCAGATGCGATTTTTTCGCATCTGGTATTGTAGTGGTGGTGGTATGGGTACTAGCAGGGTGAAGGTGGAGCCTGGCAGGGTACGGACGTACCTCTTTTTTCATTTTTCTTTATTTTTATTTATTATATTTTTTTGTCATTTTTATTTATTTTTTGTTTTGATGATGATTTTTTTTAATTAATAAAATTACAATTTTTATAGTGTTTACAGATGGTTGTTTGGAGAATTTGTTTTTTAGGTATTTTGGATAAAACTAAAGTGATAGAAATTATCACAGATGTTTGAAATAGCTTTTAATTAAATCAATTCAGAAACTAGACATCAATAAACTCAAAATTTTGAAATTTATAAATCTAAGTTTTCAAAGGAAATTTTTTTCGATTTTTAGTCGAAATAAGTGTTTTAGATAAAAAAAAATTCATGTTTTAATTTATGAAAACATGTTAGAAACACTTTAATCGGTACCAAATTGTAAAAAAAAACAAAAAGAAATGAAGAGAGTTGAGAAGATTTGAAGTTTTGGTTCGTAAATAATAATATTTAAGCATTAAAGTGTAACAAAATATTTTTGAATATGGCGTATAACAATAATATTTTTTCAAAATGGCGTGTAACAATAATATTTTTTTTTTTAATATGGCGTGTAACAACCTAACCAGGCGTGTCACATGTTTTTATACATAACGTGTAACAATCTAACCATAGCGTGTAACAACCTAACCATGACGTGTGACATATTTTTATACATGATGTGTAACAACCTAACCATGGCATGTCACATGTTTTATACATGACGTGTAACAATCTAACTATGGCATGTCATATGTTTTTGTACATGACGTGTAACAACCTAACCATGACATGTTACATGTTTTTGTACATGACATGTAACATGTTTTTATACATGGCGTATAACAATCTAACCATAGCGTGTCACATGTTTTTGTACATGACGTGTAACAATCTAACCATGATGTGTCACATGTTTTTATACATGGCGTGTAATAACCTAACCATAGCGTGTAACATGTTTTTGTATATGGCGTGTAAGTTCATTAAGGGTAATTTTATTCAACTTGGCTAAAATTAGTTAAAATTATAAAGAGACTTATTTTTGAAAATATCTTATCTATAAGGGTTATTTTTAAAAATGCTCAAATACAAAATGTATCTCTAAACAGCAAACCCATTGACCTGCAATACATGCAACTACACTATCAGGAAGCTCATATAACTTAGCTATTATCCATGATATTCTCTTCAAAATTACCTGTTGATGGTTAGTGATTGTTGGTTTTGTCTCCAAGTTTAGCAAGATTTTCTAAAATAATCCTAATCAAGTATGCTAAAATAGGGATGAATATTATATATAATATAAAATATATACATAAAAATATATTATAATAGACTTTAGATTTTTAGATTACCTTATCAAAAGATTGCTTTGTGCAAGATCATATAAATAGAAATATATTCTAATAGACAAGACTTAAGTTTAATTAATTCTTAAAATTTGTGAAAGCTATTTATTAAAAATTATTAAATAAAATCTAAAACTATAGAACAAAATTGACACATTTATAAAGTTTGTCAAATAGATTAAGCATGGAAAAATATTTAAAGCAATTTTTTAATACTATATATATTATAGTATTAAAACTCCCTTGAAGTTAAATTATCAATTGTAAGTTCACAAAATCCCTTTCTTAAAGATCAAAGATCTCTTATTATTGTATTAAATATTTTTCAAATATATTTCTTATTCAAAAAAGTTGATCAAAACTCCCCTTTGCAAACATCATCCATCTCCCCTCCCTCAATATATATACACACACATTATATGTAATCTATATTTTAGCTGAAATATTTACACCAAAACTTTCACTATATATTACACAACTGTCAACTGAAATTTGTGTATATATGTTTTATTTTTAGTTAATTCTTCACATATTTTGGATTTTATTAATGTATTGATTTTGTTCTTCGATTTTAATTTTACATAATCATTTTTTTTTATTGATAAGAAAAAAGAAATTTAAATTTAAGTCTTTGAAAAGGGAGATGGAGATGCATCCTAAGAGAACTTTACCTACATCTTATGCTATTAATGTTATTAGTTATGCATTGATTAGGCCATGAATACATCCTTGTCTTCTTGTAGACATTTTAACTGGACGCTAAAGGGAGAACAGATCCATTGCATAATTTGGCATCACAGTAATAACTTGAAAACTATAAACAATATTTCAAGTTTTTTCCTCACGGGTTTTGCACTTGATGCATGTCAAAAAGCATATGTGCCCAAAAAAACTAAAAATTGTAAAAATTGAACACAGGTGTTGATGCACTAAGATTGAAAGGAATAATTACTTAATTTTCTTTTTTAATTTTTTTTATATATTTACAAATATAGTACGAATAAAAAGTTGCACCCCTGCAACTGAGGAGCACAAATCTAGTGCTGTGTATATTGAGTATCAGTCATGCATTGACTAGGAAATAAATGCATCCTTGTCTTCTTACCCTTTATTAACAATAGGGGTTACACAGGTTAGAAACAATCATGTTTGTTTTTAGATGAATTTTCATAAATTTGACAATAAATTTTCAAGAGAAAAGAAAATATAGATCTCATTACTCTATAAATTGCTTTCTTCTTCCAGTGAGTATACAATGCAACATATATAAAAGGAAATGAAAGGCCAACCATGTGGCTTGTGAGTTCGCAATACTCGTGCTTTGTCTTTGCAAAATTGCAATGGAGGGGAGTGATATATAAGATGATATGACCATCTTCTTTTATCTTCTTCTAAGGAGAATGATATGATGATCAGTAAGCATGTGATGCTTTTTTTTTTCTTTCTAACAAAACATTTATCATTAAGATACCCGTCAGTAAAATTTTTAATACTATAATCTTTTAATATGGATTTGATTAAAAGATTATCACATGTATATTAAATTATAGTTATTAAATTAATAAATTAATGTAATTATAAAAATTAGCCATGTAAAATCTTCTAAATCTATGCTTTGTTCAATGAAGATGAAAATTTTTTAGGGAAAAATTTTTCATTTTTTTTTTGTTTGAAAAGTAAAAACCTGTTACGAATATAAAATGTTTTATAAATCAATAAAAAAATTGTGCTGACCAGCGTACAATGTCTTAGCTCAAGAATGACATAAGACATTTTTTATTTGCTTTGTCCTCTCTCCTGGATGAGTCCCATATGGAGAATATTGCCCGCCCTTTCTTGTGATATTGATCCCACAACGTAATAAAGTAATATTTATCTTTAACAATTTATATGTCAATTATCAAACGGATAATGTAACGTATACACATTGCATAACTGTAGCATTTATTAGGGCAGGCTAGAGCTTGCAAAATGTTTTTAAGTAATAGACATTCCATAATACCATTACGATAAAAAAAAATGAAAAGATGTATAATATTTTCACTATATATAAAATAGTATAACGAGAGTGAAAAAATTATTGTGTGCATGAAAAAAAATTTGTAAAACAAACTTGTTCAATCGAAAAAGGAGTAAAGTATTTATCTAAAAAAGTAAACTCACCTCCTAACATACTTAATTTTCTTTCTTAAATTATTTTTTATAACTATCAGATTTACAAATACAACACAAATAAAAAGTTCACCTCTGCAAAACTGGAGCATGTATCTATTGTAGTATAAATTGAAAATTAGTCATGCATTGACTAGGCCATAAATGCATCCTTGTCTTCTTACCCTTTAGTTACAACAGTGGTTACACTTACAGGTCAGAAACAATCATGTTTGTTTTTAGTTAAATTTTCATAAAATTAAAAATAAAATTTCAATAAAAATCTCATTACTTTATGAATTACTTTCTTCATCCTGTCAGTATATAGTGCAACATATATAAAATGAAAGACCAACATACGTGGCTCATGCATTGGCAATACTTGTGCTTAATTTGTCTTTGCAAAATTCCGATGTCTAGATAGAAAGATTTTCCTAGTTTTTATCGAATGATCAGATGATCAGTAAGCATGTGTTGCTTTTTCTTTTTTGAGTGGAAAGACAAGTTTTGGTGTTTTAGGATTATGGGCAATTTAGTTATTTTCAACCATTCCTTAATATCCATTCTTAATACTAATGTGTCTAAGATGAGTTAAGATGAAATCCTAAAAAACTTGGGAATAATTTAACCGATTCATTTTCGTAACGTACACACATTGTCTAGTTGTCGCATTTATTAAAGTATATAAAGTAGTACAGAGGGAGAGCAGCCCCACACAGCTCTTCCTCCTCCATAAATAGTTAGAGGCGAAGGGGAAGAAAGAAGCTGCCATTATGGATTTGTTGCATTCTTCCATCTTAAGCGTGATTGCCCATTTTTCTTCCCTTGTTTCTGGCTCAATGATGATCCTAGCAGTAACAATGTCGATTGCTTCCTATTTTCTTATCCCTATCCTCCTAGGCGGTCGCTCTAAAAATTGGAAGAATGCACCACCAGGCCCTGTTGGTTGGCCCATCCTCGGAAGCCTTCCGCACCTCAGCCATCGTCTCCATGAAGATTTCTTTCACCTTGCCAAAATCCATGGCCCACTATTCTGTCTGAAGATGGGCATCAAGCCAGCCATAGTGATTTCCTCGCCAGAAATGGCATCCGAAATCCTCAAGGAAAAGGAAGGCATGTTCTCTAGTCGTACCATAACCGAAGCCATTCGAGTCGTCTCTTACGATGCTCATTCCATCATTTTCTCGCCCTACGGACCGAGGTGGAAGGCTCTTCGAAGAATCTTGATCACTGAACTACTTTCTCCAAAAGCCTTCGAGCAATTCGAGCCGGTTCGCACCACACAGGTTAATTCAATATTACTTGATTTATGTTTGGCAACATGAGTCTATGTTATAGTTGAGAAAATAATTTTGGAGAATGGATTAATTAAATTTAATTTATCATACACGATGCCAATATTATGTAAAACTTATTCAAGATTCAATATTTAGGATGATATAATTAATATTACGTATGAGATTACCATCACTGCTAGTGGTATTTGAAAATACAATAATGTTTTATATTTTTAAAGTTGCAAAGTTGTGGATTTGCTTGTTTTTCAATCGATAGGTCCATGGTTTGCTCAAGTATCTATACATACTCTCAAAGTCGAGCACTCAAGTGAATATAGCAGAATCAGCTTTTACGGCATTGGCCAACCTTGTGAGTAATATTTTATGCTCCAAAAGCCTTTTCGACAACTCAAAGCCTGAAGGAAGAAAAATGAAAGAGATGTTCTGGGAGATGATAAAGGTACTAGGAACTCCGAACTTTTCTGATCTCATTCCAATTGTTAAACCATTTGACCTACAAGGCTTGAAGAGAAAAATTTCTGGGATCTTTGACCAATTGGATGCTTTCTACGAAAAGCTAATTGAGGAGAGGTTGGCAGAGAAAGGAACAGCTGAGCTTCAGAGAGGTAACAATGAGACGATGGATATGTTGGATGTTCTTTTGAGTTATAAGAGTAATGACAAAGAAAATGGTTTGGACCGATTCTCAAGAGCTATCATCAAAGGAATGCTTTCTGTAAGGAAAATTCATATGGCCAAAATTAGCTGATTTTACCTTGTTTTTGCCATTTTTTGTCCAACAAATTAATCTTGTTATTTGAGGTTCCTTTTAATCTTGTTTTGGCAGGAAATGTTTATTGCAGGAACAGAGACAACCTCAAGCACTGTGGAATGGGGCATGACAGAAATACTAAGGAAACCTTCTGTTCACAAGAAACTACTACTCGAACTGGACCAAGTAGTTGGAAAGAACAGATTTGTGGTGGAGAGTGATATCCCAAACCTGCCATACCTTCAAGCAACTGTTAAAGAAGTTTTCAGACTGCATCCTGGAGTTCCGCTCATCATCCCTCGTCGTACCAATGAGGCATGTGAAGTAGCTGGCTATCATATTCCGAAGCATTGCATCGTCTATGTGAATATCTGGGGAATAGCAAGGGATCCCAAAGTGTGGGAAGATCCTTTAGAATTCAAGCCTGAGAGGTTCATTGGGTCGAGTGTAGATGTGAAAGGTCAAGACTTTAATCTCCTGCCTTTCGGGACAGGGAGAAGGTCTTGTGTCGGATGGCCTCTTGCTCATCGGATGGTGCATTATTACTTGGCTGCGTTGCTCCATGCTTTTGAATGGGACTCTCCTCCTGAGATTTTAAGGGATATGAACGAGAGGGTTGGCCTTACTCTTCAGAAAGACAAGAGCTTGCTTGGCACTCCCAAACCTCGACTGCAAGCTTCTGTTTATGAGCATTAGACCTCATCCTGGTATCAGCTGTGCGAATGATAAAAGTAGTAGTTTTAAGCAATTTTCAAACTTGTTTCTGCAGGCTCATTTATTTTCTTGTTTAGAATGAAGCACAATATATGCGGGGGCGCTCAAAATGAAGGTGTGGTAGCAAATACATCAAGTTTCCCTGCAATAATAATATTACAATAAATCAAGGACTTGTTTCTCCTGGTTGTTCTTTCCTCTATCCTTAAATCTCTTGAACTTCTAGTATGTGCCGATCATAATTTTCTGGTTTTTTTTTTTTCTTATTTTCATTTTATTTGGGTTTAATGAGCTTATTAGAAAATTAAATGGATCAATGCCCATAATTATGAATCCTAATTTCATAAATTGAGATCCTCTTCGTTATCTTTTTTTGTCAAACGTTATAATTCAACATACTCATTTGCATCATTCATTTATATATGTTTAGAGTTCAAGTAGACCTCAAATATACCAAGGGCGATTTTTAGTGTATTAAAACGTAGCTGAGGAGAGTCAAAATCAAGCTCTTCACTTGTGCAACCTTGAACAAAGACATCCGAATTGATTTTGTTGAGACTTTTTAAGAGAATAGAGAATATATTTGCGAAGTTTGAAAGCTTAATTCTAATTGGAAAAAAATAATCTCTCTTTTTTAATAGATTTCCTCAATGCTAGGTTTATGAAGATTAATCGTTCATATGAGTTGCAATTTCATTTCTTATTGCTTTACAGTCAAAATCCAAACAACAGGTTGATTAATCAATGATTGCTGGGCACCTATCCAATCATAACAAACATTTGATTTGGCTATCCTAAATCTGCTCACTTCTATGACAAATTGAGAAAATAAAAATCAATGCACATACCCAAAATTAAAAAAACCCAAAAAAAAAAAAAGGGAAAAGGTTTCATCCGCTAGGTTTAGTACCTCATAGACTGGTTGTACTAGTGTATAATAGTAATACTACTCTGCGAGGCAGGAAAACTTGTTACTTTTATTGAATTTCATAAGTATTCTCTTATTCTATCCTCCCAATAAATTTGACCGATGCTTTGTACTCTGACTGAAAACAAAATATGAGGGCTGCCCTTAGTTTTTTTACCCCAAAAAAATCACAATTACAGTGTCACCCATAGGCCATAAAAGAAAAGACAAGGTGAATAAATGCCCAACATAACAAAAATTAAGCAAGAAATTACCCAATCCAGTCTTGATGCTATTGGCAGAAACGTGAAAAAAGCAGCTTTGATTGTTGAGAAGCTCATGAACAAAAACATTTCTTTTAGTAGGGAAACATCGAACGGCATAATTATGCATATATATATATATATATATATATATATATATATATATATATTAATTCCTAATTCCAAATTTCAAAAATTTATTTCTGATATTCAATTTCCAGAAGTTAAATTCAAACAAACAAGGAATGGACAAGGAAACAGATTATTTTTAACCAAATAAGCTCAAAAAGTAACTAAATACAGGTAGGTAGGTACCCTCTCTCACAGTGAATATTTCTTTGAAAAAGAAATGGAAAAAGAGCTTTCATCATCAGAATAAATACAAAACCAAATCTATACGAAGACAGTAGTCCAGTGAACAATAAAAACCATGGCTAAATAAGGCAGAGAGATAAAACTGGTTAGAAAACCCATATGTCACCCTGTATAGGAAGGTTGATCAAGGTCCTGTAGGGTTACTGTTATGGTGAAGAGGGTCAGGTCCAGTTGGAACTTCCCTTTCCTCTACAATAAGAACTGAACCTCCTCTCCCAAATCTATTGAAGCAGTAGTTGCTTTCAAGCTCCTATTTGTCAAAAACAAAACGGTAAACTTTAGCATATTTTATAACCGCCGGGAGAAAGAACAGAAATCAAGAAACATGAAGAAAGCTAAGGTTTTAAGCCAAAAAAGTTTGAGTAAGAAACTGTACGAGTGGAAATGTAAAAAAAGAGAGGATTTTTTTTTGGAAAATGGGTTTTCTTTACCCCTGTGATTGTGGAGGTCTCTTCCGCCATTGTTCTTTCTCCAAGCAATCCTGAGCATGTCATTAGTTGATACAAGGTTACCATTTTTTTACCAAAAGAAGAAGAAACAGAAAGGGAGAAGCTGGCAAAACTACATCAGAGAGAGAGAGAGGGGAGGGGTGGGTGGGGGGAGAACGGGCGGGAGGGAAGCTTACTGTTACTGGTCCGAGAGGAATGGACAAAAGGCACTGAAGCCACCATTAAAATGATCAGAATCCCTTGGAGAGCCCTGATGAACACCATACTTGAAAAGGGCATAAAAATGAGAAACCTTTCTGTATGCCAAAACAAAAACAGAGAGAGAAATATATATGATAGCCTTTTTGTCTTTTGAACAATGCTCTTTATAACACTCATTTGAAAACGTGGCATATATTCATTAAAAAAAAGATATTAGGACTATATTTCTTTATGTAAACTTGTCCCACTTCCTAGATGTATTTCTTTTGGCAGGACAGAAGTTCTTCTTAGAATTTAATTCTATTTTTTATATAAAATAAAAAAGGTTGTAATTATATTTCCTTATTGTAGAATTCAATAAAAAAATACATATATTAAGATTTGCTTTTTTAATTTCTTGGGAAAGAAATTATGTTAAAGACATTATTGTTGTCTGATGAAGTAGAAATGTCTCATAACAAAGAGAATTTTATTCTTTGGATTGTGTCTCATCATGAAGCAAAAGAGCGGAGAAGGGTAAGAATGTCCAAAGGAGAAAACGATGAAAGGGAAGGGAGGGCCAAGGTGCGAAGGGTGTCGTTTCGTTCCTAGGCAATGAAAGCTATCAACAGGCTGGCACGTGTCGGGACAGAAATCCTGGTACGGTGGCTGGCGGCGTTAACACCAGGGCAGGATTTGTCTTGCACTGAGGAATCGGCATTCTGCAGGTCCAGGTGCAGCAGTACTTTTTTTGCCAAATCATGCAATTACGACGATGCCGGTAGAACTGACTGTTACTTGGGCGTTCTACCAGGGGTTTATTGGACATTTTAATTGGAATTTTAACTCCACAATCAACCAGCACCGTCCATCACACAGTGGCTAATGCAGTAATGGTGATTCAAAATAAGAGATAATTTACGTCTTATTATATAACCCAATATCATATGTAATGTAAAAATAAAAGGAAAAATAGCAACCACCCGTCGATAACCAAAACTAATTGCAATAATAAAGATGCTGCATGAGTCTTATCATGCATTCCTTCTCACGAAAGAAATCATTAGCCACCATTTGCAGGTCCAGGTCCTTGCTTCATCAGAAGTTTCACTAAAGGAAGTAGCCTTGTGTAAACTGATAGTGGAACTTGTGATTGCTATATGATACTGACAGAACAGCAGGGAGGTTCCTTTCTTTTCTTTCTTTTGTGGGGAGTGATGGTGGAATCCATAGCAGTGCTGTATAAAAAGGGCCAGTACAAGCAAAACCCCTCAAGACAAGTGCCCTAGCAATTGGCATTAGGACTTAGGAGTGTTAACAAGTCAGCTAGTTGACCAGTGAGCTCTGGCAATTAGCATTAGGAGTCTAAACAAGTGCAGCTAGCTGTATTGGTTACCTACTCAAGCTTGACCATTTACTCTCAAGTTCAAAAGGTAAACAAAACCTAGTTTTGAATACTTACTCAGTTTGTGTAGCTAACAAACTTATCAAACCTTTAAATCTCTTGTTATATAGTACTTGTTGTTACATCTAATATGCATTTCATCAAAAAAAATGTATTTAACATAGAGAGATAAATGACATGTAATATACTATTTTATGTCTTGCTAACATCCTACATAAAGAAACCTTAAGCCCTCTCTTTCAAACAACATCAACTGTCCAGTGCACAATAATATTTCATTCAACTCTCCTCTTTGTATATCAAACACCCAGCTCCTCGTGGCAGCATATATCCCTTCATTTCAATTCCTTTTCCTCTTTAGTCGTTTCTTATATTAGTTTCTAAGGCTTTTGATTCCCTCTATTGGATTTTCATTTAATTTTCCCTTTTTTTTCCCTTTTTTAAAGCTTAACCTCATATAGCCTCACTCAGCTTGGCTCCATAACGTTAAATCTCCCCCTCTCGGAAATTATAGAATATCATCAAGGTCCAAAATTCTTCTTTTTCCTCTCTCCCTCAATATAGCCTTGTTCAAAATTCTATTTTCAAAGCTCATTCCAAATTGTAGAATATCATCAAGGTCAAAAATTCTTCTTTTCCTTCCCTCCCCCCTTACCTCCTGCTTTTTTACTTAGGTGTAATTTGCCTGGGCTGGACTCAACAGGAGGCAGTTAGGGAGAAATGCTGGTTTTGAGGCCTTCAACGACCCAGGGAAGCAAAATATAGTATAAGAATTTGAATAAGGTTATCCATATTTACAAGCAAGGATTAAATCCTTTTAAGATATAGCCCCAAGAAAAGGCCCTAATCTATTATACCTATGTACTATACAATCATCCAAAAGGTCAATAACTAGCTCAATACAAATGCAAAAGAACATTGAAGATAAGACAAATAATCAAAAGTGCAGCTTATGTCATAAGTAAGGGGAGTTTTGGGGGGAAGAGGGGGGGGTGTTGTATAGATACCTATATACAGATAAAAGTTCAGATACAAGGAAAGAAACATATTGACTAACAAGTTCTTTTGTCTAGAGAATATGTCACCAGTTTGTCCTATGGACAGTTTTTAAAATTGACACATTTACATGAACCTTTCATGGCAATTGCCATTCAGGGGAAGCAGGAATCTCTGACACAAAAAATTATGATTTTGTTTGCCTTCTTTAAAACAGAATGAGCAAAACTGAATTAGAAAATTTTCTTGACTTACAGTCTTTGCATGTTCAAGTCGTAACAGCTGCACTAGAAAGACTCAATGGATAAGAGAAATTCCTCCATCCAGGTCAGTAATGAATGCATAATTTCACACTTCCTGCAAAACTAACATCAAATAAAACGTCTGAGGCCATATTGTGAAGCATTCATTAATGAAACAGAGGGTTGAAGAGAAAAAATTACTTGCAATCTATGCTCTGACATCTCAAGTTTCCCAACCTAAGCTCCAAAGTACTCTATCAAGTCATCATCAAATAGTTCATCTAGTGAACTGGTACCATCAAATCCAAATTCATACGGACTGTGAAATGCACCATACAATGACGGATCACTTGTTGGAGAACCAAAGGGATTATGACCAGCTCTATCTTGCTCATTCTGAAATATGTCCTTCACATAATGATGCAATTCTCCCACAGTAATTTCATTTTCATTTCTACCTGGTAATGACACATGGACCCCATTTTCTGGCCGAATCTGCGTTACATTCATTTCCATCTGAGTTTGCTGACCCTCATGAGTAGGCCCAAATTCAACCGATGGATTATAAAATTCATACGCAGCACCATTTGGCAGCTCAGCATCTTGCACTAACGGATAGAGCATCGGCCTTCCATCTACATACATGCTCTGTGTGGAAATTTTATTAGCAGAAGGAATGGCAGGATAATGGCTGTATCCAGATGCAGGTAGATGTGGTGGAACATCTAAACCTTTCTCCACATGCCTCAAAGCTGTGCTTGCATCATTTTCCTTCTGTGCACCAGGCATCTGATATTCCAGAAATGATACATCAGTTTGGTTGATGTCAGGCAAAGTGCTTCTCGACTCGGTATTTGCATGTTCATCAGATGGTCCAGGTTGTTCATCACCATCGCTTGATCTTAAACGACGTCTCTTCTTCGGATGTTTTCCCACTGGCTCTTTCTCTTGGACTGGATGGGAAACATCATTGCTGATATAAGCCACAGGCTCCGCATCTGTTGGTTGATTTCTCCTGTCATCTTTGGAAGAAACTGAACCTACTCCTTCTTCACCACCATCAACATCATAATCACTGTCACTACTGATAGCAGGTTGCTTCTTATTACCACGACCACCTGCCAGCATTTCAGTTATGCCAGATGTTCCATTATCACTGCTAGGCTGCTGAATCAAAGCTTCCTCTCGGCTCAAAACCCCCAACCAAATTGCACTCTCCTTTGCTGTCATCTTATCTTGTAAACATTTTGACTGGCGTACGAGCCTCCTAATCTTCGCAATATCAGGTGACATGTGCTTTATCACAGCTGTTAACACTCCAACTTTCCACATCTTCTTAAGATCATGTGGCTTCTTATAAGGAGGAGTTTGACCCTGCTGTAGGCCTAATCTAACCCACCACTCTTCATTCCCAGTTGGCCACCAAGGTGGAGGAATTCTCTTTTCTAGTGGATACTTTCTCTGAGGAGGATCACAGTGCTGCATCAAAGAAGACAAGAGGGACCCAAGAGTAGCATCTTGCAAGTCTTGGAGACTGCTTTGTAGGTTTCCATTTCTGTTGCTATCTGACTCACTCATAGCTATACACTCTGCCTCATACTTGGCTATGGCTGCCGGCCCATTCTTATCGAACTTCACCTTTTCTTTCCACCAAGCTCTTATATTCTCTGATGCACCACTTACAGGCTTACCCTTCTCTGGAATGATGCCATAGACAAATCCACGTGCTTTGCAAACTTCCATTAGTTTCAACATATACTTAAGAATCCCATCTTGAGCTCTCGACATTTTCTTCCTGCGAGCCTGATCAGTGGTCTGCTTGGGCTTTTGCTTTTCTGCAGCCTGTTGGGCAGCAATCTTCTGCCTTTCCTTAATCCTGTTGAGTTTGATACGATCCTTCCACATTCGCCTCTCCAATTCTTCTGCTTCAATCTCTTCATCACTGACATCTTTCTCCGCTATATTTTCACACCTTAAGTCATCAACTTCAATGTCGGAACTGTCAACCCAACAAATCGGCAACCATCATAACATACTCAATTCACTCAAACAACATATTATCTTCCTTTGTTTGATGAGAAGGACAAATGGAAATAGAAGACCAAACCAAATTTTGAACCTTAATTGTTGCTGTTTTTTTGTACTAGAATAAACAAAAACCCTCACCTAAACTGGTCAAAATTGTTGTGTTAGGCATAAAACTTGAATCTTTTTTGTTTACTTGGTCCCAGAAAAAAAAATGATAAACGTTCAAAATTTTTTTTTTTTTTGGACTGGATAAACGTTCAAATTTTAATTTCATTTCTTCCAAGTTAATAAACCAAACAATAAAATTTAATAACATTTCAATATGTTATATAGACTGCCAAGAAATGCTTTGACTCCTATTCAATCAAAATCCATCTATTCCCTGATCTCGATTACCTACTATCTCTAACCACACATCAAATAAAATAAAATAATGACAAAATCCCATGTCATATTCACAAAAGCGCCTGCTTCCAAAGGTATAATCAATTAGAGTTACTCTAACGAAATAAAAATATATTCAAAACAAATACACCCCAAATCATTCCCTTAACTCTTGCATGCATAAACAAATCGAACAAAACCGAAACAAGAATACTCCATAAACCGTCCAATATACGATAAGAAATTAATGAATAAATGAAAATTAAAAAAATCATGAATTTAACTTATTTTATTGAAAAGAAGGATAAAAAACGAAGCAATACCTAATATCAGCTCCAATATCTTCAAATTCACCCATGAAAAACGGGGGTCAAAAACTCAAAATCTTTTAACTTGAATAGCGAAACAAAATGCTTGGGAGGTTTATTTGACCTTTTTTCCACGGAGAGACTTTGGGACTGTATGAAAGGAGACAAAAAGAAGACAAAAAGGAAATCAATTGAGAAAAGATTCTGTGAATTACAAAGCCGCAGAGACGTTAGAGAAAAGAGAGAGAGAGATGAGAGGCAGCCGCAGGCATAAAGAGTCCAAGTGGACGAGATCACCTCAGGGGATGCCCATTTAAGGAGGACTCATCTCCTGCACTGCGTCCACATACATTGATCCTGTTCCCTTTTTTTATTTATTATTCTTTTATTTTTTTTTGACGGAACCCTTTTTGTACCAATCATTTTTTTTTTTCAAATATTTTTATTTCAAATTGGTAATTTTCTGTTGTTCAATTATGCAACGTCTATCGTTAATTCAACTTTATGATTAATTAAATTTTCATATGTCTGCAAATATTTTATAATTAACAAAAATCTGCCTAAGTTTGAATGAGTTGGATATAAGGTGAAATCATATTCTCAACTCACACTGTGTAATTTATATGAAAAAAATAACAAAATTGAACAATAGTAAGTAACAATAAAAATTTGAAAGAAAATAACCACATGTGGGATGCATTTGATTGGTTACGACTTAAAAGCTCACTCGTGATTTCATTCAAATTGCTCCAACTTGTTATCAGCAAGCTCGATGTCCCCCTTCTCAATTTTTTTTTTCCTTACTCTTTAGGTAAAGGATAATGCATCAATCAATGAATCAAATGTTCAAGTATTTTTTCTTTCTCAAATTTGATCAAATAATATAACACTTTTAACAACTTAAAAAACTCTTTTTTTGAAAAAAAAAAGACAAATTAGGTTGGTTTGCACAATGAAATAATTATTTTATAGAATAGAATAAGATATGAATAGTTATTATATAATTTGATTCATAAAATAAAATTGTTATTATAATTTATGAATTTTAATTTAACATATTTAATTTTTTATCATTTATTAAAATATTAATAATTTTAATTAAAATTTTAACATAATTATTTAATTTTTAGTTTTTCTTTATTTTCATTTTTAAAATATTATATATTTATAATTTAGTTTAATATTATTAATTTATAATTAAACCTTTAATATGATTATTTATTTCTATTTTATTTCATTTTATTTTATCACCGATTTCATTTTTAAAATGTTTAACTATTATAAATTTATCACTTAATTTAAAATATTAATAATTTATAATTAAAAATTTAATATGACTATTTATTTATGTTTATATTTTTATTTTATTTTATCACATTATTTCATTTTTTAAAATATTTAAATATAAAAAAATTATCATTTATTTAAAATATTAATATTTTGTAATTAAAATTTTAATATGGTTATTTATTTTTATCTTATCCCTAATTTCAATTTGAAAATATTAAAATATTTTTAATTTATAATTAAACCTTTAATGTGATTATTTATTTTTATTTTATCTCTATTTTCTTTTTTAAAATATTAAAATATTAAAAATGTATAATTTCTTCAAAATATTAAAAATTTATAATTAAACTTTTAATATTTTCAATTTAATATTATTTTATTAATATTTTAAAAAGAGAAAAAGAGAGGCAGATGAGATAAAGAGAGAAAGAAAGGAGGCAAATGAAGGCTTTGATATGCTAAGGTTCGGTTTTAACATATATAAAGCAATAATTTCACAAATAATTAAATTGTTCTGAAATATAACTTGAAAAAACAATTTTGAGAAAAAAGTATTAAGAAAGTAAGGTCTTATTTGAGTTTATATTTACAAATAAAGTGGAGGGTATTTATATGCTAAAATTCTCTTATTTAGATAGAATTTACACGATAAAAATAATACTTAGGGATTTAATATGGATAAGTAATATTCAAATTAAATTCTAATCTTAATCTAATCTAATTTACATCTAAATCTAAATATACATGTTTAAATCTAAGAGTTCAAATCAGACTATACTCATATATTTGGCTTGTTGGGCTCTTTAGCCTGTTTAGGCTACCTAACTTGCTTAAGCTATTGTTTGCTAAACTATCTAGCCTGGTCTGAACTTTTGGGTCATGGCATAATAGATATTCATATATATATATATATATATATATATATATATATATATATATATATATATTCATATATTCATAACGCTCGCTCTTTAATATCTATTATATTAAGAATATGCCTCGTTAAAATTTTACTAAAAAACAAGTGAAGAGAAAAGGGTATATAATTCTTTTCAAGAATATACTTTGAAACAATACCTTATTAAAAACCTTACCAAGAAAAATCTAATAGGAAAAACCTTGGTGAAAGAAAATAGTACAATACATATTTTGCTCCTTCTTAATGAATACATTATTTGAGATCTTTAAAATAATATAGTTTAATCTTTTGTACCAACTTTTCAAATGTTATAAAAGGATGGGCTTTGGCGAATAAATTTATTAAATTGTCACTTGAACGAATTTATTGAACACTAATATCACATTTTTCTTAGAGATCATTAGTGAAAAAGAACTTTGGCAAAATATATTTTGTCTTATCTCCTTTAATGTATCCTTCCTTTAACTAAGTTATAGTTTTTTTTGCAGAACGCCATGAAATAGTTGTACTTTCACATGTTGACTATTTTTAGGCTTTGGGGAATAAGGACTAGTTAAACTATAATGTCGGTAATTTGGAGAAAAAAAGATTATGGAGAAGAGTTATTATTAGAAGTTTGGATTGAATTAGAAAACGTTTAAAATTAAGAATGGGTTAAATATGGTCTGTCTAGAGCCTTAAAAATTTTTAGACTCTACTCAACAATATACTCTTTATCTTGCATGGTTTCAAGTTTTACGAACTCTCCTGTTTTTTTTTTTTTTCTAGATTTTCAGTTATATGGGTTATTTCCTGTTTTTTTTTTTCTAGATTTTCAGTTATATGGGTTATTTATTTGTATTAAGCCTTTTGTTATTGTTCACTAGTGTCCTTTTTATGGTTGCATTGCGTATTATTTCTTATGTTTAGATCCTTAAAGGCATAATGGCCTTGAATGAGGTCATATGTATTTTGCATCCAGTTCTTTTTTAGGATAACACTCCCATATCCATTCTTTATGGTTATGATAGGGTAACTGAAAAATGCTTCTACTTTTTCCTTTTTCTACTTTACTAGTGATGCTTTTATCATTTTTCTCATGCATTGGCTTTGGTTTCATTGTAAAGCATTCAGCATTCCGTGTAGCTGCATTCATATGCATTATCTTCATAATGACGCTAGATATTGAGGTTGAAATACTTGTCTTGTTTAGCGAATTAGTCAACTATTCATTAAAGCAAGTGATATGGAGGTCTCGATGGTTGGTTGAAGTGAATCCATCATCTAGGGGCACCTTCTATAAAACTAAAATATTTGGGTTCATTGTTATTGGTAAAGGTCAAAGAATAATATATATGGCCCCAGAATATTAGTTCTTTTTTGGTCTGAAGCTTTCTACTTTTTGCGAATTGATTGTTCATTCTTTAAATATCGATATTTCTTGTTCCGAGAACCAATTCTTGCCTTTCCAAATATCGATTCTTTGTGCTTATTTTTCTACCCAAACTTGCGAGAATCAATTTCTTGACTTTTGGGAATCGATTCTTAAGTTTTTAGAAAATTGTCTAAGTATTTTATCTTGCAAGAATCGATGTTTCTTTTTCCAACAATTGATTCCTTTGTTTGAACTTGAGATTCAAAGTGTATAAAAGATTTTTTTCTTTCACTAAACAACTTCAAACACAAGTTCAAATGCCAAATCAAGTAAGGATATATAAAAACACATCAAAAGCATTCAAGGATCACTTGGAGAAGAAATTTTGATTATTTTTGTTATGTCAAAACTCTAATCATTTTCAAGCTATTAAAGTTAACATTGATGATACCTTACTTTTCTATCAACCTGTCACAACCTAAATCTCGGGCCATGACCGGCGCATGGGCCCAATGGGCATAACCCACTAAGCCCAAGCAAGCCTTTTTATGCAATCTTGATCATCATTCCCAACCATTATTTCTAAAACCACATATTGTAATTCTCTACTAAAAATATTTTAGTAACATTTTATAGTGACCCAATACTTGCAATTTTATTATGTCAAAATAATGTCGCCCATTTGCCAACTTCTAGTGGCATCAGTAATCTGATATACATATTTGACTTATAATATGGATACTAGCGGATTACATTACATATTGGTGTTCACAGGTAACAAACCCTTCATCGTCAGCGGAGTGATCGTGGGTGAAGGTACAGCTACTGAGATATCATAATACCTACCAAGAAGGCGAGCATACGTGGACAACTCAATCTAGGTCCCAACTGCCTCCAAATCTGAAAATATGAAGTTTAAAAACGTGAGTATAAAACTCAGTGAGTGAACATAAGAAGGGAACAAGCAATCGATAAGGAGAACTTGGAAATCATGATGCACTTGTTTCAAAAGTAATGCAATTGATTTAATTTCTTACTAAAACCCCCTCATTTCAAGGTTTGATTAATAACCTCATGGTGTTGCAAAAACCCATGATCAATCCATGAAGTTAAATAGGTGAAAAATATGTCAAAATCAAGCAAGGTAGCAAGCATGACAGCAAGTTTTTCGCTACAGTGAGAAACAGTCTTAGTTTGTATATATTTTGATTTTTCAAGCATATCTCTCATTTCAGAAGTCCAATTGACATGATTTTTAGACCATTAGAAAGCTAAGAGGTTGGGCTATAACTTTTATGTTTACAACTTTGCCCAGTTCTGAATGGAATGTGGTCAAAATCGTTGTCAAATTCAAAGCACTGCAGTAGAATTTTGGGGTTACCCGAGAGTTTCTCACTACAGCGAGAATTCATTTTCGCTGCAACGAAATTTTCTCGCTACAGCGAGATTCATTCTTGCTGAGGCAAGAAACAGGGCTGGTTTATGCCCCTACCACCCGAGAATTTCTCATTGCAACGAGATTCAGGGCAGATAACAATTAAGAGGTTTTCACATGCCACAAAATCCATCCTTACCATATTGCACATCAAAGTGAACACATTGACAATAATCAAGTTATCAACATTCAAAACAACCACATATTATAATCATAAACTTACTATCACATATACATATATAAACATATATCAACAAATACACCACCCCACTTCATTCATCATCATGTGCACTCCCTACTCGCACATTTCAACATCATCAGCTCATGTGCACTCTCTATTTGTACATAGCCAGGTCATCATCGGCTCATGTGCACTCCTAACTCGCACATATTCGGGTCATCATCGGCTCATGTGCACTCCCTACTCGCACATAGTAAGGTCATCATCGGTTCATGTGCACTCCCTACTCGCACATAGCCGGGTCATCATCATCACATAATTATTATTTATCAAGGCACAACATATACTTATATATATATATCAACAAAATGGAGGAGCACATGGATTCATTTTTTTTTCACATTTCACCACATCAAAATAATTTATCAAGGGCTTGTTCCCAAGGCACCCTTTTTTTTTAAAAAAAAGTTGGATAAAATCATTCAAATGTTTTGTGCAAATACATTCACATTCTCAAAATAATTTTGAAAAGCAAGTTCACTCACCAGTATTTGTTGAATCTTCAATCGACCCTAACTTCAATTATTACTTCAACAAACATGTGAGGCCTCATTGGAACCTATCACACCCAATAACACCTTAATCAACCCAAATTGGCATTAATACACTCTCAAAAGCTATTTCCTAATTCAAGTTTAGCTAGTTATTCCTAACTAGCTGCCAATTACCATTAAGTGGCTATTTGTTTACTCTACTCTAGTCACTCTAAAAATGATTAACAATCTCAACAATAGATTAACTCACCACTCTAATCATCAACCATTATCAACAACTTGAAAATTAAACCTAATTCATTACTCACCTTGGTGTTTTTTGTAATTGAATTCCTTTTCAAAAGCTTCCAAGCTATTGTGGACAATCTCCCTCTCTCTCCACCCATCCAGCTAGTGAGAAAATATACCAAGGAAAGACCTTTAAGGGTTTTTGAGGTGTAGAAAAGAAATAGTATGAAAAACCCTATGAAAAGGTGTAGAAAAACACAAGGTTTTGGGTTACCATGGGAGGCTTCCATGGAAGATGAAGAAAACATGAAATGGAGAGAAGAAAGGGGAGGAAGAAGAAAAGTTGCTAGAAGCTGCTGGAAATTTGCTAGAGTTTTAGATATTTATATCTAAAGTTTATCCAGTTTTTACGTAAATTACCAAAATGCCTTTAACATGGTGACTTTGTCTTCCTCCCATCCTTTATGCAACCTTTTACTCTTTTGACACTGGGGTAAGGTCCATAATAGTCTAGAAATACTTAGGTTCATGAAAACATAAAAATTTAGACCCGAGATGCAAAATGACCATTTTGCCCCTACCGTGAAAATTATCATTATTTTTATCTTATTCATTTATTTTACCATCATAAACATCATTCATTCATTCCTTAGGCCTATTTAGACCTTCATAGCATAAAAACAAAACCCACTTGTAGGAGCTCACCAAGAGAAATTACGAAATTACCCTTGGTTGCATTATCGCGTCTACTTCTAGTTATGTGTCTATGGAGATCGAGATTTCACAGGTTCACTCTTGAATTACCCTTTTTAACTCAATAATTAATTTCAATTGGCATTCGTAAACTTTATTAGCTACCGTATCAAAATATGAGGTACTACACAACCAAACCTTGAAGGTTTGCTGAATAAGAAAAGTGTATTGTGATGCTTTCAGATTGTGTCATGCCTGAAGATAAACTTTCAAAAAAGCAGCCTTGTTGGTGTTGGGATTAATGCAAAAGTATTGGGAACTCTGCATTTTGTGCCAAAAAAGTTCAGAAATTTTTAGACATTTATTTTTTACATGTTGTGAGTCTTAGAAGGTGTGGTATATGTGGTGCTCGAATTGGAACATTAGGTGGGTTCCCTATAATAATGCAAAATCCTTTTTCATGTCATGGTTAATGTGTAATAGTGGAGATAGAGAAAAAGTTTGGATGCTTACTTTTAATATAATTACATGGTCAGTGTAGTTGTTCCGTGATGAAGTAGTCTTCAATAGGAAGGTACAGGATTGCCTACAATTGTATGATCTAATTAAATTACATATTACAATATGAACCAAAGCCAAATGATCAGAATTCACGAAATTGACTAAGAAAATCTTTCGATGTCCTTATAAGGCGAAATTGGTACAAAAAACTAGACTTGTAAGACTAGATGTTAATTGGATGGCACCACAAAAAGAATAGGTAAAAGTCAATGTGGATGGGGCATCTTCAGGGAATCCAAGTGAGGCATGAATTGATGGACTTCTATGAGACCATGGTGTTTGAATCAAAATTAAGTTCTCAAAGTTGATAAGTGTGGGTGATTCGAACCTTGTAGAATTACAAGCCATCAGTGACATGTTTTTTATTTTTATTAATTACATGTAACAGAAACAAGATAATTTATGGATCAAAAGTGATTCCAAGAATGTTGTTTTGTGGATAAACAATCCTCAAGAGGCCTCTTGGAGGTTCAGAAAATGGTTAGTACAAATAGAAAGCATGCAGAAATTAATCCCAATTTGGAAAGTAACCCATATCTTGAGAGAAACAAATAGTGAAGCCGAAATACTGACAAAAAAAGGTGTGCAAAGGAGTGTTGAACTCTTCCAAGTTTTTGATTAAGAGTTTGGAGGCATGTGGGTATCTTGTGAAGCGCATATTATGACTGCCATATAATTTGACATGAATTAAATGGAGTTTAAATATGATAGAGGGATAATGGACTTAAACATGGGGGTGATGGGGTTCACAAAAGTATAGATAGCTCAGACTTGTCCTTAATTCAAAAATGAATTTGGATAGGTTTGAGTTGTTATAGTTAAAATAGGGCTCTACCATCGCAAGCCTTCAGCTTTTTGGAATCTGAGACTTTAAATGTAGAGTTTTGATTGTAATTAGATTCGGATAGCATATGTTGTAACTTGAAAACTACGGCTTGGGTTAACATGGTTAAAGATCCGAATGTAATGCCTAATTCAGATAGCATTCTCGGGTGTAGTAAGTGGAGTATAGCAAGTTCATATATAAGCTATATATCTTTAGACAACATCATATGAGGGAATTAGCCTACATGAATAGACCTAGACATCTCCAAATAATATGATTGCCATATAATTTGACATGAATTAAGAGGAGTTTAAATATGATAGAGGGATAGTGGACACAAATATAGGGGTCATGGGGTTCACAAAATTATAGATAGCTCAAACTTGTCCTTAATTCAAAAATGAATTTGGATAGGTTTGAGTTGTTATCGTTAAAATAAGGATCTACCATCGCAAGCCTTCAGCTTTTTGGAATCTAAGACTTTAAATGTAGAGTTTCGATTGTAATTAGATTCAGACAGCATATGTCATAACTTGAAAACTATGGCTTGGGTTAACATGGTTAGAGATCCGAATGTAATGCTTAATTTGGATAGCATTCTTGGGTGTAGTAAGTGGTGGATAGCAAGTTCATATATAAGCTGTATATCTTTGGACAACATCGTATGAAGGAATTAGCCTACATTAATATACCTAAACATCTCCAAATCTAAGTACTTAGCTAATGAGGGTATTTATTTTACTTCTATTTGTAATCATAAAGCCGAAAACTGTTTTTGACTTCAGCACCAAGCAATAAAATGCATGCTTTTAAAAAAATAATAATCTTTTATGGAAGAAAAAATAATATATATAATAAAGTGGAATGAAAAATGAAAAAGAAAAAGGAAATTAATGATTAGATTCGTTTTAGAAATTCAATCACTTCATTAAAAAGCTATTATTTTATGCAATAATATTTAAAGATGTGCAATAGTTGGTTAAAATTGACTTAATTAACAAAATTTGGTAAAAATGATTAATTCGGTTAAAAATGTTAGTTTAGTTGATTTAGTTCGATTAAAAAGAATTTAATTAGTTAATTGAATTAACCGATTTTAAAATGAGTACAAAAAAATATTAGATTGTTTCCTTTATAATGTTTGTTTGTTAGATTATTTACTCTGTAATACTTATTTGCTGGATTATTTGCAATATAATTAGCATTGAAAAAATAAAAATAAGAAAATTGAGCTTAAGTGTATTCGAGCTCATTTTTTTTTAAAAAAATTCAATTAAATTGATTAAAACCAAATTAACCGAATTATGTTGGTTAATTGGTTAATTTGGTTAATGTAGGAAAGTAAGTTGGTTTGATTAAAATACATCAAGAGATAAGGTAAGCTAGTTAATGGTATTTCTTAATCAATTTAACGAACTTAATTGATTGCTCATCCCTTGATATTCAACATTTCATTAACAAATTTTATTTTATACAATGAGTATGGAATTTTTAAATTTCATGAACAAAAATTTTTTTCCTACATCTATATGGTCATCATATTGATCATTTGTTCTTTCAAAGATAAAAGACTTAGATTGACAATTATTAAGATAATTTTTTTTTCATAAAATGAGGTATTGAAACTAAAATAATTTAACACTGATTGATTAAAACAAATTTGATCCTTAATTAATTCCTTTCTTTACATTCTTAAACTCTTATAACAAACACCATGAGAAAAGACAAATTAATTGCATTTTCTTTCCTTCTGCTTTTTTTACTTCCCCATTGACTTCTTTCCCACCAAATATAGTATAAGTCCTCATTAATTTTGGTACCACGAGTCATGTGACACCAACTCACTAAGAGAATTGACAAAAAAAAAAGTAAATTTATAAAATAAAAATTATTATGAATAAGATTATAATAGTAATTTTTTCCTGAAAATAAGGTTAGAGTTTATATTCTTAAATACAATTCTGGTTATGTTTTCTCCAATCTTACTGTATGTGCAATTATTGTACTTATTTTTTTTCTCTTTTTTATAATTTAATATAACTATAAAGTTTTTTCTTTCTTTTGAATTCTTTAACCCTACAATTTACATGAAATGTGCAATTGAATCCTTATCTTTTTGTTTCTTAATGATCAAACTAAAAACCATAAACTCTAATTTTAAAGTAATTATATGGCATTTTGGATGAAAACCATTGAATATCATATATTTCTAATAAACCTTGATTCTTTTGTATAATGGATTATTATTTACATTATCATATTATTATTAAAATAGCAAGTATTGACTTTTCTCAGCTTAAATTTCAAATAAAAGATCATCAAGACTTACTTTTACTAGTGTAATGTAAGCACCTAATTAAAACCATCATTTTATATAAGAAAAGCATAGGGTGTTATAAAGGAAGGTTCTGTTGGTCCCGTTTGAGTGCTAGAGAGAGGTGAATGGCATTAAAAATTTACTACTCAACCTTTTAGAACTTGAAGAGCACTTAATCAACTAGATGAAGGGAAGAACTAAAACTTGTTAAAATTACAAGACACCAAGTAAAGAAGGGTAAAGAGAAGTGGACAATACATGAGTATTTATAATGGTTTGCTCCCTTTGACCTACATCCACTACTTTGATCTCCCAATCAAGGCTTTTCAACCAAACTTCACTAAACTAGTGGAATTAACAACTTCCACTAAGCTTTTACAAAGTGAGTTTCTAACCCAAGCTCTAATCCCTTATAACAAGTTTTAGAGTACTTCCCATAATCTAATTTTTCAAGAAAAAGAAGCACAACTAAGTACCTTTACAAGTCTAAACAGATTACAATCAAGCTCAAGCACTTTTTTTGGATATGGAATGAAAAACAAGTGTTTTTTGTGAAGAATATTTGGCTTTTTGCTCAAAATAGCTCTTCTCTTCTCAATTCTTCAACTCACTACCTTCTTTAACCATTGGAACTTTTTTATACTTAGGGAGTCAGATTTTTCTATTGGAGACAGTTTTTAGCCGATAGGAATAACTCTGATGCACTTCTAGCCGTTATTTTTATCTTTTAGTGTTTCAATTAAAAAAGGGGAACAAACTTTCGCTAACCGGTTATAAGCAGCTCTAACCAATTACAGCTTCTCTGCCTTGCACTGTCCTGCTGTTGTGTTCTCTGCTCTAACCGATTACAGGAGGTTCTAATTGATTAAAAGTTCTCTGCCTTCAAACTTCTCTTATTCAGCAGATTTCCTGTAACTGGTTATGGCAGGCTCTAATTGATTACAAACTTTCTGTTTTCACTTTTCTACATAGCAGTCTTCCTTTAATTTGTCAGCACTTCCCTTAACTAATTGAAGCTTTACTTCATTCAACCACAATCGATTAAAATCACCTTTAATCAACTATAAGATCTTCGAATTTTGAATTTCTCCATTTTGGCTCCTTTTAACGGTCAATAATATTTTTAAACTTGTTTTTGGCGCTTAAAGATACTAGGACTTTATGCTCTAACCAATTAAGTAGACCTCTTAACTGATTACCATTTTTTTGTTTTGCTTTAGCTTATCACATAGCTATGCCTTAGCTGATTAAGGTCCCTTGATAATCAGTTACTAAGGTTCTGTTTTTGTCCATTACTTGCTCTTTCCTTCTTAATTGATTAACTCATCATTAAACTTAGCAAGCTCCTTTACTTGCCTTAATTAACAACTTTGTTAAGGGTATAAAATTAAATCCTACACACTTAAATAGTGAAGTTAAACATTAATGAATGAGGATTGTTTTGTTATTATAAAAAAATATGGAGTCAACATTCTCCCATTTTTTTGATGATGACAAAACACCCTTAGATTAAGAGCGCAATGTCTGTAAATAAAAGAATATTTTATGTAGTTTTGAGGATTGCTCCCCCTGAGTATGTGCTCCCTCTAAATATATGATCTAATGAAATTATCCAACATAAGGCCATTCAAACACAGGAGCATATATACATATATGTATGTATTTATTCAATGTTCAACCATTTAGTAAAGTAAAATATATAATTTCAACATTCAGTACAACATAACCATATAAGCATTGCTCAGCACATAAAACCATCATAAAACATATAAACCACGCAAACTTTGCCAACATTGTTCAGCACAATATAAGCCACATAACATTGTTCATCACAAACCAACAAACATACCAAGACAAAGACAATAAAAGCATATACAAAGATTGAGTTCATCATTCCTATCATCTCTACTTCTTAATCATATTTCCTTGTTTTCCTATTTTAAACTTTTTCCCCCTTTTTGGCATCATCTAAAAAGGTTTTAATCTGAATCAGATGAAGGTAAGGATTTGTCAATACCAAGATGAACATTGAGAGGTTTGGGAGAAGAACGGGATGGAGAGTCTAATGGAATAGGCTAGGGGTTTACAGATTTAAAGGATTGTTGGGTGGAAGTCAATGCAGTCTTGCAAACTTTCTTTTTCTGAAGGTTTTGGTCTTGGTGGCCATAGTTTTATTACCTTTACTAGCAATCTTTTTTGCTATAAGATCAATGTTAGTAGCTTTACCCTTGTCTGGATATGTTTCTTCTGTAGTTTGTTTTGTTTCTGGTGGAGCTAACTAAGCTTCTTTATGTATTCTTGTCTGTTGGTGTGCTTGGTCAGCTTTAGCTTCATTGATTATATCTCTTATGAAATTAGAAACAACAATCTCTTCAAATTCTGCAGAGTAGCTCACAGCACTCTTTTCAGCATTTGAATGTTCTTTTTCAACTTGGGGTTCTTTCTCTTTTTCATTTTCTTCTATAGTGTGTTCTTTTTCTTTTTCTTTTTCTTGTTTTTCTTGTTCAACATTTTTCTTTCCAGATTCTCAATTCCAGCTGGAGTCACTTCTAGATTTTTAGGTATTTCCTTTTCAATTTCCCTATCATGACTAGAAGCAACACTTTCAAATTGTTCTATAGCAGTCCTCTCACTTGATTGGCTTGCAATAGAGCTGTGGCTTCGAGAACTTTTGTTTCCTTAGCTGGATTTAATGCAGCTTCAAAGTGTTAAAGTTTTTCTTCAATCTTTACCATCTTTTCAGCTTAATCAGTCAATATACCATTTATCCTCATGAGCAGATTCAATATCATGTCATCTTGAGAAAAGGTTTAATTTGTCCTACTAAAGGGTGTGGAAGAGCTTATAGTTGGAGGGGGTAAAGGTGTACCTTTTGTTACATTGATACATTCATTTCTCTTAATCTTGTACCCCTTTTTCAGTAAACTTTCAAGTAATATTCCCTGATTCTTGTTCTTAATGAGATTAGACTAAAATCTTCCACTCCAGATTCTCTTTTTTTTCACTAAGGCTAGAAAGATATTGCCATACGACAGATTTGCTTTGTCCCCTAGTGTAGTTGTCCTAATCCTTTCCACCGTGTATCTTCCCACATTTAATGGGATTTCATTGAAGACAGCCTCTATTAGCCATAGATCTTGTGCACTCACATAACTGAAACAACTATTTCTTCCATGGAGAGTAGTTGCTATGAAATAGTGAAGAATTCTGAGCTAAGCATTTTTTATTTCACTAGCATATCTTCTAGAGGGAAACTTCTCCCCATTTCCTGTGATAACTTCCCATAGATAGTTTGGTTCATATTTCTCTGGCATTTTGTATTCTCCTACTTCAAATTCAGTCGTTAAGAATTCTCATAGATCTTGAGCACTAATTGAAAAATCTTTAACAACTAAGAACACATTTAATCTATCCTTTGCAAATTCTTCTTCTTTTTCCAATTCAGTTTTGTTAATAGCTATACTAGAATATAACTCCTTAATCAGAGTTGAACTATACATTCTATCTCCAAATGTACTTATAAATCTTAATTTTAGAAATGCAAAATATCTCTTAAGATCTTCTTTTACTCTTGGTGAATCATTAAAACTTTCCCATTCAAAGAATTTCCCACACGAGATTGTAGCATTTTCAATCCTTATAAATCTATCAGCATGCAAGTCATTCTGAAAATGAAAGGAAGAATCAATACCTTTCTCTGCAGAGGATTTTCTATCTGTTGATCCTTTTCCTTTCTTTGTCAATTTCCTTTTGCTTTCTTTTTTCTTATCCGCTAAATGTCCTTTGATTTTTCTTTTCTTTTTAAAGGAATGTGATGAAGAATCATCAGTTTTCCTTTTACGTTTCCCTTTTTCAGCTACTTTGTGGGTGAAAGAAGTTTTTGCCATCGAATTTTCTTTTTTAGGGTTTCTCAGGTTTCAGAGAAAAAAATAGAGAGGAAAATCTAAAGGCTTTTGATATTGATTTTCAATGTAACTGACTTTTTAAGTAGATGGGGGGTCTTTTACAGGGAGTTATAACCGGTTACCTACGTTTTGAGTATGAGCTATCCAGTACCACTTACCCAGTTTTTTTTTTATTATTTTGAAAAATTCCTGCACGATAGCCTATCTTTTTCATAGTTATCATCTAATTAATTAGAGGAGGCCTTAATCGATTACTATGTTTCTGACTTGAAAGCCCTTTAACTACTAAGCTTGTATTAATCGGTTAAGGGAGTTGCTAACTGATTATTGCCTCACTAGCTCAGGTTAACTCCTATAACATAGAATTGTTTTAATTGATTAGGGAAGTCCTTAACTAATTAGAATGAATCTTATCTTCCATGTAAGGTCCTTTAACTAACCTAGAATATTCACTAATCAATTACACTAAGCAGTAGACACACTTATCATGCACTATATATATATATATATATATCAACAAAAACATCATCATTTCAACATAATTCATATTTCAGTAGCATCAATCATCCTTAAATTTCTCTTAATTCTACAAAATTGTTATTCATTCAATGGTTTTGTAAAAATGTCAGCCAATTGATGCAAGGTAGCTACAAAATCTATTTCAATATCTCTCTTAAGCACATGATCTCTAATGAAATGATGTCTAATTTCAATGTGCTTAGTTCTAAAGTGTTGAACAGGATTTTTGGAGATATTTATGGCACTCATATTATCACAATAAATGGGAACTTTCTGTATAGCCATTCCAAAATCATTTGGTTGTTGCCTAATCCATCAAATTTGTGCACAACAACTACCTAGTGATATATACTCAGTTTCAGCAGTTGATAAAGCAACAAAATTTTGTTTCTTGCAAGACCAAGACACAAGCATGTTTCCAAGGAATCGACCAGTACCACTTGCGCTTTTCTAATTAGTTTTCCTACTAGCAAAATCAGTATTAAAGTAACCGAAAAGATTAAAAAAATAAACCTTTTGGATACCATAAGCCTAAGCTTTGAGTATCCAAGAGATATCTAAAAATCCTTCTTATAGTAATCAAATGTGATTCCTTAGGACATGATTGGAATCTTGCACATAGGCATACACTAAATAAGATATTAGGTCTACTTGTAATAAGATAGAGAAGTGAACCAATCATACCTCTATAGTGCTTTAGGTCTACATCTTTCCCTTTATCATTTTTGTCAAGCTTTGTGAAAAGACTCATGGGAGTTCCAATTGACTTCATATTCATTCCACCAAGCTTTTTCAGCATTTTTTTGGTATACTTCTCTTGGTTGATGAATATTTCATCCTCACATTACTTGATTTGTAGATCAAGGAAGAACTTTAGTTCTCCCATGATGCTCATTTCAAATTCTCCCTGTATTTTCTTAGCAAAATTCTCACACAACCTTTCATTAGTAGCACCGAATACTATATCATCAATATATATTTGAACAATAATTAAATCATTCTCATTTTTCTTAATAAATAATGTATTATCTACACTTCCCTTAGAGTATCCTCTTTCAATTAAAAACTTAGAAAGTCTTTCATGCCAGGCTTTAAGAGCTTTTTTAATCCATAGAGTGCTTTGTGCAGTTTATAAACATGATCAAGTTTATCAAAAACTTCAAATTCAGGGGGTTGTTCTACATAAACCTCTTCTTGTATAAAGCCATTGAGAAATGCACTTTTAACATCCATTTGAAACAATTTAAAGTTCATAAAGCATGCATAGGCAAGTAAAAGTCTTATAGCTTCTAATCTAACTATCGGAGCAAAGGTTTCATCATAATTAATACCTTTTTCTTAATTGTAGCCTTAAGCAACTAACCTTGCCTTATTTCTTACCATATTTCCTAACTCATCCATCTTATTCTTAAATACCCATTTTGTACCAACAATTGGATAGTTGGTTAGCCTTAGAACTAAGGTCAAAACCTTGTTCCTTTCAAATTGACCTAACTCTTCTTGCATAGCAATCATCCAACTCTCTTCTTTTTCAGCTTCCTTAAAGCTCATTGGTTCCACTTGTGATATGAATGCAAGAAACTCACAAGCTTCACTTAATCCCCTTCTAGTTTTGATACATTCTAAGGGATCACCAATGATGAGTTCTTGAGGATGATTCTTTACGAATCTTAAGCTTCTGGGAAGATCATTGTGCTATTCTTCAGTTCTTTGCAAGTTTTCTAGTGGTGATTCATTATCATCTTTCCCTTTTGACCTTTCTCTATCATTTTCTTTGTTGTCCAAGCTCATATTCTCCATTTTCTTCTCAATGTCATATGCATCTCAAGTACTACCTTTCTTTATGCAACATTAGTCTCATCAAAAACAATATGAATTGACTCTTTAATAACTAAAGTTCTTTTGTTAAACACTATATATGCTTTAGAATTCAATGTATAGCCTAAGAAAATTGCCTCATCATTCCTAGCATCAAACTTTTCCAAAATGTGTTTCCCATTATTTAAGACAAAATATTTGCATCCAAAACTCCTTAGATGAGAAATATTTGGTTTTCTTCCTTTGTAAAGCTCATAAGGCGTTTTAGAAACCATGGCTCTAATGGAAACTTTGTTCAGTATATAAGTTGCAGTGTTTACAGCTTTAGTCCAAAAATATTTTGACAAGTTATTTTCACAAAACATTGTTTTTGCTATTTCTTTTGGAGTTCTATTTTTTCTTTCAACAACTACATTTTGCTTTGGAGTTCTAAGAGCAGAAAAATTATGATCAAAACCATTTTCATTGCAAAAGATTTTAAAATTATCAATTTCAAATTTACCAACATGATCACTTCTAACACCAACAATGGTGAGGCCTTTTTCATTTTGAACTCTTCTACAATGTTTAATAAAAATTGGCAATCCATCATCTTTATCAGCAAGAAAATACACCTATGTAAACTTAGAGTAGTCATCAATAATGACAAAGCTATATGACTTGCCTCCTAAACTAGCAATAGTGATTGGTCCAAACAAGTCAATGTGAAATAATTCAAGTCACCTACAGGTTGATATGACTTTCTTTGATTTGAAAGAACTTCTAACTTGTTTTCCAAATTTGACATACATCACAAACTTTGTCATTCTCAAATGATATCTTTAGAAGTTCAATGACTAAATCTTTTCTCATAAGTTTTGAAATTGTGTGCATACTACCTTGTCTTAACATTCTATGCCACAACCAACCATCACAAACATCATTTGCAATCTAGCATGATTCATAATTCTTAATTTTATCAAGAAAAATGATGTACATATCTTTAATTCTTTTGCCAATGAATGCTACTTTGTTAGTGTTAACATCAATTACTTGACATGCATGGGAATCAAAGCATACTCTAAAACTTATATTACAAAGCTGACTAACGCTTAGCAAATTATATTTTAAACCTTTAACAAATAAGACATGTTTGATTTGTGTTTAAGATGTGTTACCAATGGTTCTAATTCTTTGGATAATACCCTTGGAGTCATCACCAAAAAAAACACTACCACACTTTTTTCCTATCAAGCTTAGTAAATAAGTTTTCATTGCCAGTCATGTGTCTCAAGCAGCCACTGTCCAAGTACCAAGGCTGCCTTTTCTTTGGTTGAGCTTCAAAACATTGATCCTTTTGTCCTCACTCAACCTACAAAATACATTTTCGATTTTTCTTTAAAGGTACCCATACTTTGATAGGTCCTTAGGGGTTAGCAATCACATGGGATCCTTTTGGAACCCAAACCAATTTCGTTCTAGGAAATATTTTATTAGAATGAAAACATTCATAAGACAAATGAACGTTCCTACCACACACATAATAGTAACATGAGACAATATTAATTTTCCTTCTAAGATTTGTTTTTCTTTTAAACTATTCTTCATCTTTTGATTTCAATTTTAGTCTTTTTTATCTATCAACTTTAAGTGCAGCATTTACATCAAAAACTCTTTGTAATTCTAAACTTTTCTTACCAATTCAAGCTTCAAGAATTCAAAATTAGTTTTAAATTGTTCTAGTTCAAATTGAAGCATGTTCTGTCGATCAAAAAATAAAGTTGTACTCATGCTTGATTTTTTTTAAGTCTTTATTCAATGCAACAACCTTTTTCTTCATAGTCTTATATTTTGAAGAAAGTTTTTCAAATTTAACATATAGACAGTCATATCCATCTTGCAATTCATCACAGGAAATATCACATGAATTAGAAGTTACTTTGATTTCTTTTTCCTTTGCCATCAAGCAAAATTGGCTCTTCCTTCCAATTTTTCTTTTTCTTCTTCTGAACTTGATGAATCACTATCAGACCATGTTGCTGCCACCATTACTCTTTTTGGTTTCTTTACTTTCTTTAAGGTTTCTTCTTTGAATAATAGGCATTTTGATCTGAAGTATCCTGATTTTTTACATTCGAAACACATCATCTCATCCTTTCTGCTGAAATCACCTTTGTGCTTGTTTTTCTAAGAAGGACCTTGATCCTTCTTATAATTTTTTCTTCCAAACTTTATGCCTTTTCATCCCATTAGCTTTCTAAATAATCTGGCCATCATAACTTGCTCTTCATCATCATCACTTGATAGCTCATCAAATTATTCCTCAAGTAAACTAATCTTGAGTGCCAAGTTTTTCTTCTTCTCTTTTTTCCTCCTCTTTTTTTTCTTTCATTTCAAGTTCATGTGTGAAGAGTGAGTTACAAATTTCATCAAGTGTGACCACATTAAGATCTTTGGCCTCTCTAATAGCTGTGACTTTGGGTTTCCAGCTCTTAGGGAGACATTTAAGTAATCTTTTTACTAACTCATATTCAAGGATGGTTTGTCCAAGTTGATTGAGCTTGTTTGTAATCTTGGTAAACCTATTGAACATGGTAGTGACATCTTCACTTAGTTCTATTTTAAATATTTCATAATTATGGGTAAATAAGGCAATTTTGGACTCTTTTACTTGAGAAGTTTTCTCATGAATGACTCTAAGTTTTTCTCAAATCTCTTTGGCTGTAATATAGTTGGAGATTTTGTTGAATTTCAAAGAAGTAAGTGCACAATAAAAGGGTGTTGATGGCTTCAAAATTTGTTTGGACATTTTTGACGTCATCCTCAGTCCACTCAGCTTTAGGCTTAGACATTTTCTCACCAGTGACAAAACTAGGTGAGGTGGGAACATAGGGTCTTTCCATAATAACATTCTACATTTAATAGTTAAGGGCTTTAATGTATATGGACATTCTAGTGTTCTAATAGGGATAATTTGATCCATCAAATAGAAGAGGTTTATTTGTGTATTGTCTCTCAACAACAATTGATTTTTGCAAAGCCATGTAAATCTTCCCTAAGGATATTAAGTCTTAAATTTGAAAGTATGGCTCTGATACCACTAATTGGTCTCGTTTGAGTGCTAAAAAGGGGTGAATAGCATTAAAAATTTTCTACTTAGCCCTTTAAAGCTTGAAGAGCACTTAATCAACTAGATGAAGGGAATGACTAGAATTTGTTAAAATTACAAGACACCAAGTAAGAAAGGGTAAAGAAAAATGGACAATGTAAGAGTATTTATGGTGATTCGGTCCCCTTTACCTACGTCTACTACCTTGATCTCTCAATTAAAGCTTTTGAACCTAACTTCACTAAACTAGTGGAATTAACAGCTTCCACCCAGCTTTTACAAGGTGAGCTTCTAACCCAAGCTCTAATCCTTTACAACAAGTTTTAGAGTACTTCTCAAACTAATTTTTCAAGAAAAATAAGTACAATTAAGTACCTTTACAAGTCTGGACAGATTACAATCAAACTCAAACTCTTTTTTTGGATATGAAATGAAAGACAAGTGTTTTTTGTGAAGAATATTTGACTTTTTGCTCAAAGTAGCTCTTTTCTTCTCAATTATTCAACTCACTACCTTTTTTGACCTTTGGAGCTTCTTTTTATACCTGAGGAGTCAGATTTTTTTGTTGGAGACAGTTTCTAACCGTTACGAATAACTCTGATGCACTTCTAGCTGCTATTTTTTTCTTCTAGTGTTTAAATTCAAAAAGGGAACAAACTTCGGCTAACCAATTATAGGCAGCTCTAACCGATTACAGCTTCTCTGCTTTGCACTATATTGCTACTGTGTTCTTTACTCTAATCGATTATAAGATGCTCTAACTGATTAAGAGTTCTCCGCCTTCAGACTTTTCTTTTTTAATAGACTTTGTCTAACTGGTTATGGTAGGCTTTAACTAATTACAAACTTTCTATTTTCACTTCTCTACACAACAGTCTTCCTCTAATTGGTCAGCACTTTCCTTAACTGATTGAAGCTTTACTTCATTCAACCACAACCAATTAAAATCAACTTTAATCAACTAGAAGATCTTCGAATTTTGAACTTCTCCATTTTGGGTCCCTTTAACGGTCAACAATATTTCAAACTTGTTTTTGGCTCTTGAAGATACTAGGACCTTATGCTCTAACCGATTAACCAGACCTCTTAACCGATTAGCATTTTTTTGTTTTGCTTCAACTTATCACACAACCATGCCTTAGCTAATTAAGGTCCCTTGATAATCAGTTCCTAAGGTTTTGTTTTAGTTCATTAGTTGTTGTTTCCCTTTTAATTGATTAGCTTTACATTAAATTTAGCAAACTCCTTGACTTGCCTTTAATTAACAACTTTGTTAGGGGTATAAAATTAAATCCTGCACACTTATATAGTGAAATTAGACATTAATGAATGAAGAATGTTTTGTTATCATAAAAAATATATGGAGTCAAAAGGTTCTTGTGATAAAGAGAGAAAGCGTTGCAAACAAGTAAAATGATGCACCGGAGGCAACGGAGTAAAAAATCGGAGTAGTTTTTGAAGTACTGAGTGTAGTGGCAGGTGGAAGAGAACAAGAAGAGAATAGGTGTTCTGAGTGAGAATAGGGTGTAGAGAGAAGCTCTAAGTGAGAGTAAAGTAATTCTGAAAGTGAAAAGTCCCCTTTTTAAATTCTGAAGGCTCTATATATAGTGCCAAAAGTAATTTGGGCACTGTAGCAAACGGGGTAGAGAATAGGGTGTCCCCTCTAGAGGCAAAGAACCAGGTATAAAGGGTAGGGGGCACTATAGCAAACGGGGGGGATCAGGAGCCAAAAATCCTAGCAAAAATCCCCAACAACCTGCAAAAACCATAGCAACAAGCAGCAACCCAAAAAATCCTAGTTCTCTAGCAGCCAGAAACAATAAAAAATATCAAAAATATCAAACAATACCCAAAAAAATACTTAAAAAAATGTGTGTGCAGTGAGCGCTGGGGCTCTTGCCGCAGGTTGGAAGAGAAATTTTTGAGGGTTTTTGGGCTTTCGTTTGGGAGAGACCAAGAGCTTTGGGGTGGAAGTCAGCAAAGGAAAAAGAAAGAGCTACCCGATCGGTAGCAAAGGAAAGCATTAGAGGAGGGAGTTTTGGCGTCTGCAGTAGAGAAGCAAGAGATCGGTAAAGGGAGAGCCCGATTTGGGCAAAGGAAGAGCAGATCCAGGCAACCGACAAAGGGGGGTCCGGCGTGGGCTAGTGGCCGATGGTAAGAAGAGAGAAAGGAGAGGATTTGGGTTTTAGAGAGAGAAACAAAAAGGAAAATAAAGAGAGAGAAAAGTAAATTAGGGCTTTATAGCTAGGGCTCAGAAGGCTTAAACGACGCCGTCTGGTAACTCACCCAAAATTCGCTTTTATTCCCTCAAAACTGCGTCGTTTTGGGCACATCAAGGGCTACTGAACAAGGCTCCGAAATAGTGCGTTTTGAAAGAGAAATGCCGGCTTTAGAATAGCAGATTGGATTGGAGCAGGCTAGGTAGTTGGGTCAATTTGGCCCATAAAGATAAATTCCTTATCATTTTCTTCATAACTGTTGTGATTAGGGCTAGTCCATCTTGTTGGTCCATAGGATTATTGATTAATAATTATGTAAGATTAGGATTATATTATTTTAGTATAACATTTTTAAAATTTTTATATATTATTTTTAGGATTAAGAAGATGATAAAAATAAAGGATTATAAATATATATATAAATATTAATAAAAAAATATAAGTAAGGAAATTTAAATGTAAGATAATATTTATGAAAAGAATTTTAGCTAAGGTAAGTGAAGTATATATATAAAAAAATGAATTGCAAATTAGGATGTATTTTAGAGAAATGTAGATGGAAATAAATAATGAATATAAAAATGAATGAAACAAATAAATGATAGGCTAATATATATATATATATATATAGATTAAATTAAAAAATTAGAAAATATTAGATTAATTATTAAAATAATTACAATAAAATAGTTATGAGAATCAATCTTAGAAAATTTAACTCTTAAAAAATATCATAATGTTAATTACAAATATAATATACCGATGATGGGATGATTGGTCAGGACGAGAGAAATCGTAATCTCGGGCCAATTTTTCTTAAGTTCAGAATTCGAATTAAGGCTCCACCAGTACGATGGGAGGACCTCGATTTCAAAATCCCGAAATTTTTTTTATAAAAATTAACAACACAAAATCATCAAAAAATAATAAATAAACAAATAATAGATAAAAAGAAAAAAAATAAATAAATAAAATAATAATGATAATAATTTAGATATGTATATAATAAATTTGTGAAAAGGTAATATCCATGACATTAAATAAATAGACAAATAATAAAAACTATTAATGAGGAAAACCCAAAACAATAAGTAATTTAAAATTGAGTATTAAATATCTAATGGTATAAACTATAGATTAATAAAATGTTAAGTAAAAGAAAAATAAAATTTTGTTCATTAAAATAACACGAAATTATAAACAATTTATCTAATTATAAAAGGAAAATAAGAGAAACTTAGAATAAATAATAAAATATAGGAGAATAAAAAAATAGAAAATATGATAATATGAAATAAAATGAAAATAATAGTTAAATAATAAAAAATGATAAAAAAATGATAATAATAAAATAGATAATCGCATTAGCATAGCATATATATATATATATGTCGCATCATGCATATCATACCATATAAATATTTTTGTTTTCGAGTTTAAGCCCCGATAATGGGATCTTCCGAGGATCTTGCGAATGTGGGTATTTCTCGAAAAGTTTCCTAGGTAAAAAGATATCATCGGGTCCCACCAGTATGATGGGAGGGCTCGAGAAACATCTTTAATAAAAGACTTTTGCCCGGATTAGGTTCATCATGCATAAAAATATTATTTTAAAAGAAAACGTACGATGACCGCGATGACGGGATTTATTCGTCGAATTTGCGAAGGTGAATTTCTCGAATAATTTCTTAGGTGAGAGAATACCCCAGATCCCACCAGTATGATGGGCGGAACCGGGAGAATATCCTCTGTAGACACTAAATTATAAACAAAAAAATGAATTAAAAAATATATAATAAAATTTAAAAAAAAATGAAAAAGAAATGAGAGAGGTACGACTGGCAGGGTGCGGAGGCACCCTGCCAGGCACCTCTCTCACCTGCCAAACGTGAAAAATTCGCGTCTGGCAGGGTAGTGGAACTTGCCCCCTGGTGCTCAGGGACAAAGCAGTGGAGCGTGCCCCCTCCAGAGCTCAGGAACCGGGTATAAAGGGGAAGGGGCACTATAGCATTTTGGTGGGGGGAAGAGGAGAAAACGGGTAAGAAAAATCGGAGATCCGGCAGGCCAAAGCAACAAAGCAACCTGCAAGCAAAAAAGGAAACCACCAGCAACATCGGCAACCACGTCCACCATGGCTAGAGACGAAGCAGTGAACAGCACAAAAAATTCCTAAGCCGCCGGAGCGAGGGAGAGAGAGTCTGCATATTGGCGCCAAGGATCTGCTACTGGCGCAAGGGAAAGGAGAGTTGAGCGGAGGAATAGAGAGAGGAGCGACTGCCAACGCAAGGGAAGGAAGAGTGAGCCTAGTGTCACGGCATCAGATCCGGTGAAAGGCGGACGGCAAAAACCTTGGATCCCATCGCCGGTGAAGGGGGTGGAGAGAAGAAAGAGAGTAAGAGAAAACAAAAAATGGAGATTATTTTTTAGAGAAAAAAGTCAAGAACAAGAAGAATAGAGAGGAAAGGACGAAAACCATACCTCAGTGCAAAAAGAGGCTCCAAACGACACCGTTCAAGAGAGGATAAAGTCATTTCTTCAACTACCCATGGTGCGCACGGCAAAAGGGTGCAGTGGGTTGTGATCCTTCCACCCGGGCTACCATCTAATTCCAAGTGAGGTAAAAAAAAATCATATTTCTTTCATAATTTATTGTGTTTTGTATGAATTGGGTTTATTGTGGTGATTGATGATATATGGCAAAGTTAAATCATTTTAGTATAATGCTTTAAAATCTTCAAATAGCATTCTGTAAGTAGGGAAATTAGCGTGAGCAAAAGTGTAAAGATGCAAAGGGGTAGAATGACAAGAATTTCATTTTAAAGATGATTAGTTAAAAACAAAAACAAAAAAAAAATGAAATAGGTAAGAATAAAAATAGAATGTTTCATAATATAAAAAATGTAAAAAAATGGAGATAGATAAGAACATAGGAGTATATATATATATATATATATATATGATTAAATGTATAATAAGTAATAATAAAATTATGAAGAGGTAGATATTTGGTTACAAAGGTAAATGAAAAAAATAAATAAATATATAACAAAACAAAGAAATACATCTAATTGTTGAAACTAAATATATATAATATGTATACATGTAAAATGTAATGGAATAAGATCGGTAAAATGACAAACAAATCAAAGGAGATAATTTTACGTAAAATGTAGAGTTGATAAAAATGGGATGAGATAATAGATTATTTAATATAGATAAAGAATCATTTAACTTGGTGCCGATGATGGGATAATTGTTCGGGATGCGAGAAGTCGCAATCCCGAGCTTATGTTCCCTAGGCTCGGAATCCTAATCAAGGCTCCACCAGTACGATGGGAGGGCCTCGATTTCAAGATTCCGAAATTCTTAATAAATAAAGAGTTTGATTATACAAAAAAAATTACTTGATAAAAATAATAAATAAATAATAAATGATAAAAAAATGATAAAATAGTAACAATTCAAACATATAGTAAATAATTAATTTGTGAAAATACAATATACATGACATTAAATAAATAAATAAAAATAAATAAAAAAATAAAAATAACTAATTTAAAATTAAGCATCGAATAGTAAATGGCATAAACTATAAAAAAATGTAAAAAATTAAAAATAAAAAATAAAAAAATAGTAATATATATATATATAATAAGATATTAGACATTAGGTTTGAATAAAAGATTGCTTATGAAAAATATAATAATAAAAATATATAAAATAAAAATAGTATAATAAAAAATATATAATTTTTGTTCACTAAAATAACATAGAATTATAAGCAATTTGTCTAAGTATAAATGGAAAACATAAGAACTTAGAACAAAAAATGTAAAGTATAAAAAATAATAATAAGAAATAAGAATAGAAAATATGATAATAAAATATATAATAAAATAAAAATAATTAATAATAACAAAAAAAATAGATAATTGCATTAGCATAGCATATATGTATTGCATCATACATATCATTGCATATAAATATTTCTGTTTTCGAGTTTAAGCCCCGATGATGGGATCTTTCGAGGATCTTGCGAAGGTGAGTATTTCTCGAAAAGTTCTTTAGGTGAAAAGACGTCCTCGGATCTCACCAGCATGATGGGAGGGCTCGAGGACCGTCTTTAATAAAAGGCTTTTGCCCGAATTAGGTTCATTATGCACAAAAATATTATTTTAAAAAGAAAACGAACGATGACCCTGATGACGGGAATTATTCGTCGAATTTACGAAGGAGAGTTTCTCGGATAATTCCCTAGGTGAGAGAATATCCCGAGTCCCACCAGTATGATGGGCGGATTTGGAAAAATATCCTCGATAAAAGGTTATTCGTCCGGCATTTTTATCTCACGCCATGCACTTCATCTCGCCACCCATTTGCATTCCATTTTAAGTTAAATAGGAGATAAAATAAAAGAATAATAATTAAGGAAATATAGTGAAATTAAAAGTTAAAGCCCAATAGGATAATCTAAAAATGGTACCGTTCATAGAACGGGCGTATCAGGGGTGCTAATCCTTCCCTGGGCGTAACCGTACTCCCGAACCTAGAGCTAAAAAAAATCACAGATCGGTTTAAGGTTCTTTTCGGTGGACTTAAAATTAATTTAAGTTTTCATCGATTAGAATCGAGTCATTAGGTGGCCAACCACACCCAGTAAAAAAGATTGGTGGCGACTCCAAGTTTAATTTTTTAGTGAGTTTTTTCACGTTAGTGTCTGGCGGTCGGGTTCCCGGACCCGCACGTTACGACATCCTCGATAAAAGGTTAATCGTCTAACATATTTTTATCCCACGCCATGCATTTCATCTTGCCTAATATTTGCATTTTATTTTAGGTTAAATAGGAGATAAAATAAGAGAATAATAACTAAAAAAATATAGCGAAATTAAAAATTAAAGCCTAATAGGATAATCTAAAAATGGTACCATTCATGGAACGGGCGTCCCGGGGGTGCTAATCCTTCTCCGAGCGTAACCGTACTCCCGAACTTAGATCTAGAAAAACATAAACCAGTTTAAGGTTTTTTTCGGTGGGCTTAAAATTAATTTAAAGCTTCATCGATTAGAATCGAGTCAATAGGTGGCCAATCGCACCTAGTAAAAAAAGATTGGTGGTGACTCCTAATTTTTCCTAGTTTTAGAGCGTTTTCACTTCAAGTTTGGCGGTCGGGTTCCCGGACCCGCACATTACGATAGTTGGCGACTCCACTAGAGATTTTCGAGAGTCGAACCATTAAATAATAATAGGTTATCCAAGGCTTTAAATAATTCGATGTTTCCTTAGTGTTGATGATTTGTTCTGCATATTTTGTTTAATGCATATTTTGTATTTGTTACTTTATTGCTTTTAATAATTGTGAGGATTTAAGATAGAGGGATGTGAGAATGTTACTCCAAACTCGATGTTGTCCTTCACACAGAGAGCACATTTTGCATTCATGCATAAACCCTCCACCAAGGTTATGTCCTTTTTAGGAGGGAGTTTAGTAGCTACGCTCTTGTGAGGTGATAACCTCCGCACGGGCTAGTGAAGACTCCCACTCAAATCAAACCTAGTCCGTTTGAAGCTTGTAATGGGTGAGGACCGGGGTGCCTTACTAGTCCACATGGACGACAGTGAGGAACGATTTGGGAACCTTAGCTCTGTTTATAAACCCCGCTCAACATATAGAATACCGAGAGC
The DNA here is from genome assembly GCF_053813885.1 of Theobroma cacao. Taxonomy (NCBI): domain Eukaryota; kingdom Viridiplantae; phylum Streptophyta; class Magnoliopsida; order Malvales; family Malvaceae; genus Theobroma; species Theobroma cacao. The sequence continues at coordinate 39,412,999 of NC_142647.1, read as the reverse complement.
AGCTTAACCCTAGGTAGGGTCATACCCGTAAGAGTATACCCTATAAATAGGTACACATGAAGGAATTTCTTCCACTCTCTCTATTTTAAATTTTGCCACGAGATAATAAAATATCGTGGAGTAGACAATAATACCCATGATATTGCTTATTATTCTCTCATTGTTTTTAACACTCCATTCTTTCTTTTTACCATACTAACTTAAGTTTATTTTGCTTGTCATGTGCATGTTACATGTTCATTTGCATGCACCGTAATTGCATATAGGAGAAATATTGACTACACAATATTCAACCTAAGAGATCCCGGTTACATCCATGGCATCGTCATCAGTAGGTCCGCTCAACATATACAGAAATGACTATGAGATAGAGTTACAGATGGGGCAGATTCAACAAGAAAAAAGAGACTATTTGACTCAAGGACATATCCCAACTTTACCCGAGAGAGTTCACTTGGACTTTCAGCAGAATGACTTCACAGAGATGATAGGAATTTAGGAACAATGGAGACGTGCTTACCGAGACAATTTTCAGAGCAAGTATGGACACATTGCATGGCTCCTATACATACTTGTTGATGACCAGATGCTCCAAGCCATCGTCCAGTTTTGGGATCCTTCATACCGTTGCTTTGTCTTTAACAAGGTGGACATGACCCCTACCATAGAAGAGTACTCCTCTCTACTCCAAATAGATCATATGTAGCTTGACAAGATTTATTGGAGGGCTCAAAAGATGGGACACCAGCGGAAGTTGGCCAAGTTGTTAAGAATGACTACGGTAGAAGTGGATCAGCATCTGAAGAAGAAAGGAGACACAGAATGCCTTCCGTGGAGTTTCTTGAACGGATATATCAAAAAACACATGGAAGATGAACAAGGTCTCCTAGTTTTCGCAATGGCAATCTATGGCTTAGAATAAATAATAAAATATAGGAGAATAAAAAAATAAAAAATATGATAATATGAAATAAAATGAAAATAATAGTTAAATAATAAAAAATGACAAAAAATGATAATAATAAAATAGATAATCGCATTACCATAGCATATATATATATATATGTCGCATCATGCATATCATACCATATAAATATTTTTGTTTTCGAGTTTAAGCCCCGATGATGGGATCTTCCGAGGATCTTGTGAAAGCGAGTATTTCTTGAAAAGTTTTCTAGGTGAAAAGATGTCCTCGAGTCCCACTAGTATGATGGGAGGGCTCGAGAAACATCTTTAATAAAAGTCTTTTGCCCGGATTAGGTTCATCATGCACAAAAATATTATTTTAAAAGAAAACGTACGATGACCCCTATGACGGGATTTATTCATCGAATTTACGAAGGTGAATTTCTCGAATAATTCCTTAGGTGAGAGAATACCTCAGATCCCACCAGTATGATGGGCGGAATCGGGAGAATATCCTCGATAAAAGGTTAATCGTCCGACATATTTTTATCCCACGCCATCATTTCATCTTGCCTCATATTTGCATTTCATTTTAGATTAAATAGGAGATAAAATAAGAGAATAATAACTAAGAAAATAGAGAAATTAAAAATTAAAGCCTAATAGGATAATCTAAAAATGGTATCGTTCATGGAATGGGCGTCCCGAGGGTGCTAATCCTTCTCCGAGCGTAACCGTACTCCCGAACTTAGATCTAGAAAAACGTAGACCAGTTTAAGGTTCTTTTTGGTGGGCTTAAAATTAATTTAAAGCTTCATCGATTAGAATCGAGTCAATAGGTGACCAATCGCACCTAGTAAAAAAAGATTGGTGGCAACTCCTAATTTTTCCTAATTTTATAGTGTTTTCACTTCACGTCTGGGGGTCGGGTTCCCGGACCTGCACGTTACGACAGTAATAAGACTTGTTCTCAAATAGAAACTAACAAAGAAGAGCTGTACATGAATAGTTATAAGAGAAGAAGTTATATTGAACAAGTATAGGAGAATAAGCTATAGGTGAACAAGTATAAGAGAACAAGGTAAACGAGAGAAACACTTGTACTTCAGGAAATAGTTAAGAAAGAGACCTCTTAACTACCTCCACATCTGAGCCACCAATCCAAACTCTCGGAACATCCTTAGATGAAAGTAACCCATGAGCCCTACCATTTATTCCAAATTACTTTCACTGTTATCTATGTAAAGTGGTTATTCTATGCAAAGTAGTTGTTCTATTTGTATTAGTTGCTCCACATTGATTAATGCTCCACTTATTCTAATTATATCATGTGAAGTAGTAATTCACTTCTTGTAGTTGTTTTGTGTGAAGTAGTGCTTCACTTATAATGGTTATTCTCATTATTCTCTGTACAATATTATGTTATAAAGTAATTCTTTAGAGAATAAGTAATAACCAAAATCGACTATCTACATGTGTTAAGTGGAAAATCATCAAACCAAGAGCTGCTATGGAAGTTTACCTTAGAACCTATTACGTACATGCACAACTATATATTTTTTGGTCATTGTGGTTGATGTTGGAACATTGTATGTGTAGGAGTTTGGTTATTATTCTCTGTCTTACCATTTTTAATAACTGAGGTTTATATTGGTTGTTTAATGTTTAAAGTTCATATGTGTTTTATTTGAGTTAAACGATATATGTTTTGTTTGATTTATAAAATGTATTTGATATTGACTCTATATGAGATTTGCATATAAACCCATATACACTGAATTTAAAATTTGATGTGCAGACATGCATGCTTTTTAAGTGTATACTACAAATAAAATCTTCTAACATGTATTTTGGCTAAAAAATTTCTTCTTTTTCCTTTTTGAGGAAAAAGCAACATATTTTGTATGAAATTAGGATGCTCCTCACTTGCATTTGTGCATAATCTTCTAATGGTTGGTCTTTAATATTAAATGTTTCAATGGAGTATTTGTCTTTTATTGAGCTTGGTTTTAATTTACTAATAAAAAGATTGAATTGTATTAGCATTGTCACATTACTATGATTATCAGTTTATCAGCATCAATCACATATTGAAGGAATAGTTTCAATAAGGAAGGCTAATAGTCGTGAGTTATTTGGTAATGGAAATTTGTTGAATAGTTAAGGAGTAGAGATTGATAATATCTGAGATGAAGGAATGCTAGATTTTGGCTTTCAATAGACATTCACATTGAATGATAATAAAAGAAGTTTTGTTTCCTTGAAGATTTAGGAGTGATCTTGTTACGAATTATCTGTATTATTTTTCTTTTATATTCGAAACATAAAATACAAGATTTTGATTACATATGTAACTTACATTTATGTCATTTATACATGTATATACCAAATAACTTATAAGAGTAAAATAATGGATTTAAGGCTCTTTTGACACCAAACACATCAACAAATAACAATTTCAATGGAAGCTACAATTAGAGACAAAGAGCAATGATGAGCAACATTGAGTAGTAAGTAAAATGTTTTAGAAAATCTTTTTAGTTTTTTGCTGCTTAGATAGACATAAAATTTATTAATTTAAAACAAAAAAAAACTACTCAAGTAATTTATGATAAATAACCTTTATACTACTTACCAATGACAAATTGTAATATTATAGTAAAAAAATTTATCCCTATCATAACAAAGAAGGAAAAATTTTTGCAAATGAATGGCTATAAAAATTAATTTTATGAAATGAATTAAATAACCAAAAATATTTTTAATAATTTAGCTAAATAATAAGAATTATTTTTCTTATGAAATATTTTATTTTGAAAAAAATTTCGTAAATAAATTATTTTCTGATTAGCAAATAGATGAAAATTAAAAAAAAAAAAAACAACAAAGGAAAAGAAAGAAAGAGTAAGAAAAAAACTTTGAAACGGCTACTTAAACATAACTCTCGCGGATGAGATGACCAAAGATACTCACGCGCATGTAATGCACGTGGTAACTCTCTTTAACTTTCTGAGCTCAACAGATTTTTGTTTGGAACGTACGCTCTCTTTTCCTCATTCGAAACAAAAAATTCAGAAGGAAAGTGCTGGGGAGAACGTGACGCATAGTTTTTTGCTTTTGTTTTTTAGTTTCTACTTTTTTCCATTTCTGTAATTTATGCAAATGGTGAATCTACCCCAATCTCTGTCGATGAACACGCCTTTTGGGGGACCCACATCGTCGAATCCAACTGCCGCCGGAGCTCCGGCTAATAAGGATAGGAAAATGGCATCGGCTGAGCATTTGGTTCTCGATCTGAGCAATCCCGATCTCCGAGAAAACGCTCTTCTCGAACTATCCAAGGTAATTTAATCTTAAAAAACTGTTATCTTCTTTTTTTTTTTTCCTTTTTATAGTATTTGATTAAGCGATGTTGTTCTGCTCTTTTCCTTTATGTGTTTGACAAAGTAGGGTTTTGGTTTAAATAAAGTAGAAAATTTGGATGAAATTTGATTTTGAACTTTTTACTGGTTTAGTTGATGAGGATACCCATTAAAATTGTAGGCAAAGGTGAAATGTTTTATATTTATGTTACTTCTAAATGATAAAATGGGGATGAGAATAGAAATATGTTGTAGCTAAGTTAACAAAAGAAGAAACTAATTCCAAAATTTTTGGTTTGGCTAATAATTTTTGGGTTTATAGATGGCTTCTCTACTCCCTCTGTTTTTTTTGTAAGAGATACAAAGTCATGGAAATGGATATGACATACCTATTAATGGGATTTAGTCATTGATAATGTGTGGAAATGAATACCTATAGGAACATGAGACTATTTTTGGGCTCTGGGGAATAAGGACTAGTAAACTATAATGTCGGTAATTTGGAGAAAAAGAGATTATGGAGAAGAGTTATTATTAGAAGTTTGGATTGAATTAGAAGAGAGTTAAAATTAAGAATGGGTTAAATATCGTCTGTCTAGAGCCTTAAAAATTTTTAGACTCTAATCAGCAGTCTACTCTTTATCTTGTATGGTTTCAAGTTTTACGAACTCTCCTGTTTTTAAATGTAATTTTTGACCAGATTTTCACTTATATGGGTTATTTATTTGTATTAAGCCTTTTGCTCTTGCTCACTAGTGTCCTTTTTATGTATGCATTGCGTATTATTTGTTATGTTTAGATCCTTAAAGGCACAATGACCTTGAAGGAGGTCATATGTATTTTGTATCTGGTTCTTATTTAGGGTAACACTCTCATATCCATTCTCTATGGTTATGATAGGGTAACTGAAAATTGCTTCTGCTCTTTCCTTTTTCTCCTTTGCTAGTGATGCATTTATCATTTTTCTCATGCAATGGCTTTGGTTCATTGTAAAGCATTTAGCATTCCATTTAGCTGCATTCATATGCATTATCTTCATAATGATGCTGGATATTGAGGTTGAAATACTTGTCCTGCCTAGGGAATTAGTCAACTATTCATCAAAGCAAGTGATATGGAGGTCTGGGTGGTTGGTTGAAGTGAATCCATCATCTAGGGGCAACTTCTTTAAAAATAAAATATTTGGGTTCATTGTTATTTGTGAAGGTCTAAAAATAAGATATATGGCCCCAGAATAATTGTTCTTGTGCACTGAGCTTGTTAGGTCAATATCTGCAACTTGATCTCCTGTCATGTTCTTTCTCTGTATGTGGTTATGCAATTTAGCTGTTCAGCATTTGTCTGTTACTACTATAAACTAGTGTCTACCTTTGGTTATTTTTTAGAACAAGGAATTATTTCAAGATTTGGCTCCTTTCGTGTGGAATTCTTTTGGTACTATAGCTGCACTCATACAGGTATGCCTAATAAACTTGTTTTTGTTTTTATTTTTAGAAGAGAGAATTATTTCAAGATTTGGCTCCATTGTTGTGGAATTCTTTTGGTACTATTGCTGCACTTTTACAGGTATGCTATTTATGGTTGGTAGTTCATAATTATTCCCTGTTTCCTCCCTCACCCACTCCCGTTCTCCATGATTTTTGTAATTTCTTGCTCGCTGTTTAATGCATATAAGCTTGATAGAGAACTTTGGCAGTTCATTTTATCATCTTTCTTTTATTGAGTTATTGATGCTACTGCTGTTGTTTTATACGCTTTAATTATTGTGTACTTCTTTTAGCAAGTTGATATCTTTCCATGTTGCTCATGTTGTAAGCTAGCAGTGTAAGGTTGGATGTGAACATCAATGAAATGAGGAAAGGCAGCTAAAATATTATTTGAAGTTAAAGTTAAATGTCATGGTATTATTTCTTCAAAACTGGGTTATGAAAGATGGTATGTCTATATTGTTACTTTGGTAACATTCCTGTGCATCTTTGTTAACATGCAGTTCATTTTACCTGATCGGTTGATATTTGCATCTGCATGATGGCTGCATATGTTCCAGTTTACTGTTTGAGTGTTTCCGTATTTGACTTCAGCTTTGTTTGTTTTGAGAGATTTTACAGTGTTCAACATTTTCTTTGTAAACATAAAATTATGAGTTTCTTTCTTTCTTTCTTCTTCTTTTAGTTTTTTATAGTATGTGAAATTTTTTATCTGGTGCAATTTCATTCAGATATGGTGTATTTACTTCACATATAAAATCATTTTAACTCAATTTGTACTCTATGCCTTCCTTTTAGGACCTACTCAATAAGATAGGGGTAGGAAAAAGTAGAAGTGGTTGTGTTAATTGGAGATATGGTAGAAAGGCATAATTGACTCCACTAGTTAAGGGTGTGTTCTTTTTTGGCTAATGAGAAATGACTCATGGGAAAAAAGGCTTAAATTAGTTTTTCTTTCAAAATAAGGATATATCTGATGTAAACTAATTTAATTTATTTTACATTTTTATCATACACATGGAAAATGTTCTTTTACATGGAAACATTTTAAATCATGGATTGTTTCCCTCAAAACAAGTGTATTCTCGTTGTTTTGAGTCTAATGACCACATAATACATTAGATGCTTCTTATATAGTATTTTGTTATTAATTGAGTTTCCAGTTTTTGAAGTTGAAAATCTTTCATGGTTAGGGGCTTATTCTGTCTCAATCCTTGATGCTAAACCATTTTTACTTGCAGGAGATAGTTTCAATTTATCCTGTTCTCTCACCACCAAATCTAACTCCAGCACAATCAAATCGAGTTTGCAATGCTCTTGCTCTACTTCAGGTGATATGTTTTTGGCCTTTCCAAGTTCTTCTGTTATATTGATTTTTACTTCACTTATAGTAACTTATTACCCTAAGGTTGCCTTTTTTGTTAGTTTGTTGTACATTTTTCCTTATATTGTTGTTGAAGGCTAAAAAAGATAGAAGATTGCATGATTTTTGTTTATTATTGTATTTGTCAATTAGAAGGCACTACTAATGCGTCATAATTTTTCATCTTTCTTACAGTGTGTAGCTTCTCATCCAGACACAAGGATGTTATTCCTAAATGGTACTTTATTATCTGATGAGCATACGTGTTCGGTCTTGAGATGTGTATTTGTTGCTTAACACATGTCAGGGATATTTTCTGGTTTCAGTGTGCATTTTTTTTTTTTGGATTTTATTGATCTTGAGGTTGCATTGAAAATCAGAACATTGTGCGATTAATTATAGACTATCCTCTGAAATAGGATAGTGATGCTGTCATAAATGGAGCTGCTTCTCAGTTCCTGAGTACAAGTCATTCTATTGAGATTACCTGTTGCTAAAATCATAGAAGTTGATATTCCCTTGGGAAGGGAGAATAGCAGTTTGAGATTGTGGAATAAACATTTTAAGTGATACTTGAAATATTAATTTCACTGTAAAATTTCTTTTGTTTTAAGGAAACTTATCCTTTACAGTGGCGGTGGAGTTTTTAAACTCCCCAAGTGCAGTTTAGTGGACATATTTATTAAAATTAATAAGTTAATTAATTATTAAATGGACATATGGAAACTATCTAACTCTGCTTGTGGAGCTCCATTGCTGGAGTAGAGAATAATAATCCAAATTCCTTTTTCAACTATAAGTCCAGTTAAAAGACTGCTGGAAAATTTATATTGTGGCTGATTGGTTAATTAAATGGATTGATCTATACTTCATCTTATTAACAACTGTCATGATTTTCTACTTTAAGATGGCCTCGCAAAATTGTACAGTATTAAAAGTCAAGGGCTAATTATTTCCAACACCTTTTAATAACTTTTCAACTATGATACAAAAGGGAGTTAAAAGAATCTACTCCGTTTATGTGGGGGAAAAAATTGTCAGCTATAATTTAATGCATTTTCTTAGTCTTTGAGCTTTTACAAAGAGAAGAATATTGACAGAGGGAGAAAATTGGTTTCTAAATTTGTTCTTTATTGTAAGGTTGTATTGGCAGAAAGTTTGAATTTATATTGGACATTCGTGTTATTGTCTTTTTTAGGTAGCTTTGAACTAGAAGTCCTTCCCTGTGTGCAGCCTATGCCCTTTGGGCTGTGTGCATAGCTTGTAAATAGAGGGTTGCATTGTGTTGATTTTTCCATATCATCAGTTGGTTTCTTAGCCCATTTGCTGGTTGTTTAGATGTGTTCTTTTCATCCCCCTCTCCCCTCCATAAGACAATATCTTTGTCAAATGCTTAGGCATTTGTGATGTTACTTTCTTGCTTCATCTATTACATTAACGGATTGTAGATTGTCTTTCATCCCCTCTATAAAGTTGTATATGTTCTAATCGATGCCTCTCACTAAATATTTTCCATTTGCAGCTCATATACCGTTGTATCTGTATCCTTTCCTTAATACAACAAGTAAATCAAGGCCTTTTGAGTACTTGAGGCTTACTAGCTTAGGTGTCATTGGTGCCTTGGTGAAGGTAAATTCATTCTTGCTTTATTCAAGTTGATTGTGTCATCAACATTGTGATCTTCATGGATTATAATGCCATTATACGTTTTACTAGAACATGCAAGGCTGAAGGAAATGCATTACCCATGCAGGGTGTGAAAGAATTCTAAAGGCAAATCAATGGTCTATGATTAGTGGATCCATGATCAAAACATAGAAAATAGCAAAGATGTTGTTTACCCACTGTTATAAATAGCATAGAGGGACTTTGCATGATCTGTAACAGATAATTATAAACTTGGATGGGACCCTCTGGAAATTTATGTTCAATGAGACTTGCATTAATTGGCGTAAAGAAAAAGCTTCCATAGCTATTTTACAAACCAGTCTGCAATTTGATTTCCTCTATGTGTTACTTGAACTCTGTAATCAGCTAGCCAGTAGCAAGTATCCATTTCTTGTTTATGAGGAGCTCATACAGTGAACTACATGATCTAGGGAGTTTCCCCATTATTATGTGCTGTTGTCTTTTTAGTGCAGAGGATTGTGAACCTTTATTTCCTCAGTAGTTAGTGATTTTTTCTCCACTTATAAAATGTAAATTGATATGTATCAAAACAAAAAGAAAAGAAACGAAAAGAAAATTCGTATATTGCTTTTGCTTTTTTTTCCCCTCTATTTTAGTCTCTCAAGTTTGAGAGCTTGCAATTCATGCTCTGTATCTTGGGTTTGTTTGATAAAGTATATTAGTATTTTTGCTAATTACTGGTAATGATATTTGCTTGCAACTTTCACTTCCTTTCCCTCCCTCTGTTATGAATGTGTGGGAAAGAGATATTATAATGGTCAAATTGAAACAAACTAACAATTATCTCTTTGTTGTTATTCAAAATGTTGTCTGTAGAATTATTCTAAAGATATTAATAAAATGAGCTTACTTTCTTGCTTTTGCAGGTTGATGATACGGAAGTTATTAGCTTCCTTCTTTCAACAGAGATAATCCCGCTATGCCTGCGCACAATGGAGATGGGTAGTGAACTGTCGAAAACAGTTGAGTTTGTTGATTTTGGAACTTTGCTTTTCTAATTGTGCTGAATTGTCTACTTTTTCTGTTTCCCTATGTGTTTTATCTGAAAATATTTTTGTTATTCAAGTAGCAGGATTTGGGTGGAATTGTGTGATAACTAACATGCATGCCTGGTGGTGCCCATGGCCGGGCAGCCTGCCCAGGCCTGCCATTCCAGCCCTTATTTTGAGTGCGATACAACACTTTTTATTTTATTTTGTGGCATACTTGGACACATACTTCCATAACAATGCCAAAAATATTAGTATGAAATATATATTTGAGATATATATATTGGTTTATAGATTTTTATGATAATTTATAGCTTGTTGATAACACCGTATATTTTTTTAATATAAGTTTTATACTGTTTTATACTGAATACTTAATGGATGGGCTTGGGTTTCCAAATCTAGGTTCCACTTGAGCGCGGCTTAAGCCTGACTTGTATTTTTTCTTGGACTTGGACTAGGCAAAGGCCTGCTTATGCACACCTGATAGTATGCACATGCTATATTTTAATTTTGCTTACATTATATACTAGAACAGTAAATTAGAATATGCATTTTTTTATGGTTTGTTAGCATCTCAAAGATTGTGTCTTGTTATTTGTCTTACATTTCAAAGTCAATTTGGGGTTGAGATAGCATGTCTTGGAGGTTTATGCTCGTGTCACGTGCTAAGACTTTAGTCTGACCCCCGTGCAGCCTTAGGCTCCCCTCATGCACTACTAGGCCACTAAGTGAGCCTAGAAACCCACATTACCTTCTAAGGAAGGAATGAACCAAGAATATGCAGCAGAAAGTTCTCAAGAAAGGAGAGTTAGGAAAAGGGTATTGTATTCACAAAAATACAATATCTACACAAGAGAAACCCCCAAAAACCTTTGCCCATGATAGGGGGTGGGGAGGAGCTCTTTCACTCCACACACTCACATCCCCCAGCTACCCTTTGCTTGGGTGGGGGTGTTCTTTTATAGGGCAAGGAAACCCCTTTACAAAGCCCTCTCCTCTCTAACGGCTAGGAAGAGCCTTTGCCATGATTTCAAACTCCTAGCCTGTTAGAAGACTGTTTCTTCCTGCGGGAACAGTGAGCAGATTGTTGGAGCAGTGCTGGTGTGCTGCCTACCTGTTGGCAAGGCCAGCTGGCTCGCTGGGCATGCAGTCTGGCTCGCCTGGTGCACAGGCAGTGCTGCTGCTGGCTCATTTGGCCCTCCTAGTCAGCTTGAGGGTCCCCTTCAACCTATATCCGCTTGGCTGGTGGCCCTGATGGCCTCTTCCTGGTGCTCCCTAGGCATCCCTCATCTGGTCTAATCACGTGAGGCATGACATGCTCCCCCACTCAATCTAGCGACAGCCTCGTTATTGAGGGTAGTTGTGCCTGTCTCGTGCTCCCTTGCCTAGCATATGCTATTGCATCGCACACGTAGCTTCAGCACCTCACTGCCTTGCATGCTCTCCTGTTGAATGTCATTGTCCCAGACCAGTTTGGCCCTGTGCACTGCGACTCCCTGTGATGTTGCCTTGGATGCTCTCGCCTGGCATGTTGTCTTGTTGCATGCTGCTTCCTTGGGCATCACAGCCTTGCACTGCCTCTGCTGCACCAATCGATGCTTCAGACTTGCATCCCTCTGCCTTGACCTCTCTGTTGAGCAAGCATTCTGCTGGTTGTCATGCTTCTCCCTCTGGCTTCCTTTTTTGACGCACTCTGTGCGACCTTCGTCTCGTGCTCTCAGCCAACATGCCCAACACGTGTTTTGGGTGGAACCTTTTTAACTTGATGGAGTTTGGTGGCATCAGGTTTGGATCATGTCTTGCTGCTGGTACTCTGCTATAAGTGGGACTGGATTTGGGTTTAAGTTTAGGCTGTTGACTTTTTAAGATTAGGTTGGGTTGGGATTTGGGTGTCATTTGGATTGGGCTGGCTTTTGCTATTCCTAGCTGATGCCCCTTTTCTCTTGCTGATCTGTTAAGTTAGTAAAGAACACAAACTTTGCTATACAAATGTTGCAGACCATCTTCACTTTACTCATTAAGAGATTCATAGTGAGAGTTCTATATTTTCTGCTTCTTATGTGATTGCTGAGTTTTGGTAGCTTGACTAGTTCACAAAGGATTTCAATGTTCTCATTCTGTTGCTTTCGCTTCACAGAGTTAGTCATATACCAGCTAGTAGATATGGTAATTAGATCACCAATTTGCAGAATAGTCCACTCTCCTCCCCACCCCCTTTTTTAGGAATTTTATTAGGTCTCTGTTCTCTCGAGCTGGAGTATGTTATAGTCTGGGGCTGCATAGGAGGCAGCAGATTGTGGTGAACCGCGAGATATCTGAAATGGTTGTGCACTTGACAGCTGTTCCACCTCATTGTTAGAGTTGATTCTGTAATAGTTGATTTTAATAAGTGGTTTATCCTGAATTCATTGGATTATGTATGAGGTTCTTGCTTCCTTGATATGTGACAAATGATTTTGTGATGGCAGGTTGCCACTTTTATAGTTCAAAAGATTCTATTAGATGATGTTGGCTTGGACTATATTTGCACTACGGCTGAGCGGTTTTTTGCAGTTGGTCGAGTTTTGGGAAATATGGTTGCAGCACTTGCTGAGCAACCCTCTTCACGACTGTTAAAACATATTATTCGATGTTATCTTCGATTGTCAGATAACCCTAGGTTTGTTAATCAAGTTGATCATGGGCCCATGTGTCAATTTTTGGCTCTAAGCTTACGCTCTTTCCTTTTCCATAATTTTGTTTCTGAGGTTGTTTTCATAATACAGGGCTTGTGATGCGCTAAGAAGTTGCCTTCCAGATATGTTACGAGATGCCACCTTTAGTACTTGCCTTCGTGTAAGTACTGTATGTTTAATTTATATTCCTTTTTGTTAATTTATTTTTGGCTATAATCAAGTACATGTTATTCAAATTATATTTTATCTTGAAGAGTCCTGCTGAGAAGGGTGGTATTCAGCCTTTTTCATATGCGAATTCAATAATCAACATGTGATAATACCTAAAAATGGCCTCGAACTTCACCCAAAAGTGTATTTCAGTAGTCCATCTGTTATTGCTTTCAGTTAAACATATATACTTCTATCTCAATGCAATTTATAATCTTTATTATAAAGATTTGTGCGATGTAGGCCACTAAAACATCAAGACACTACTTCCTGTTGGTTACGCTTTGTTTGCAGCCATGTGGCGTTTATAATGCTTTGTTGTCAGCCATGTGGCATTTCATAAAAAAATAAAGCTAAAAATGAAATATTACTATTGTTTTTGTCTGACTTTGGAAGATATTCAATTTTTTCCTTGCTTTTCTTTGCTTTTTACCCCTTCTTTCTGGTTAACTTTTACTGACATGGTATGGTTTATGGCTTTCACTTGAAATATAAAATTCATAAACTGTAAAAATTTTCAGCAACCATTTGCCTTCATTTGAAATTAAAAAAATAAATGAAAGCCAAAACAAAATGTCACCGAAGCTTTACAAGATTGCTTCTTATGTTTTTCTCAAACATTTTCTGGTGCTTGATTTTACTTTTGCATCATGTTTTGGATTTTGGTAATTGTATTATAGAAAGAGAGAAAGAAAGACCTAAGAGTTGGCCTTTGTCTTGTTGAGATTGTTAATTTGCTTGGCTTCTGGGTGAATTTGGTGTACCAAGACTAGTCAGTCATGTAGTGGATTTGTAAAGGAGATAATTGAGAGAAAATTAATCAAGGTTATCATCTAAAGAATTTAAATATATATATATATCAGTTAATTATATTAAGTGGTGCTAATTTTATTTTTGTTAAGTGGAAAAGCAAGATAGAGAAAAGTGGAAGAGTGGAATTAAAAGAGAGTTGAGTGAAAGGGGAGCCTAAGAGAGAGAGAGAGGGTACTTGGAGAAGACTCCAACAAGATCTAGAGAGAAAGTGGAAAGCTCTTGTTGACCTTGCGGTTTGTTTCAGCTAGATCTTGCTTGACCTGGCCAAGCTGCTGCTAGCTCAGGCAGTGGCAGGTCAGAGAAGGCCTGCTCTAGGCGTGTGGAAACAGCAATTTTTCCGACTTCAAGGCTGGCTGGCGGCAGGGAAGAAAAAGGAAACAAAATTTTTCCCTAATCTTGTTGTCCATGTGGACATAATTTTTGCGGCATTTTTTAAGTTAAATTTTGCCTGCTAAGCATGATAACGGATTATTGATATTCCTTATTGGGTTAATGATACAAAATTTGTGCATGTAGCCTTAATTGAATGCAATAAAGATGCAGGGATGAATTACATTATTGAGTGAAGTTTGAGGGTATTTCCAGCTATTATCTGTATCAACATATAGATATATGTACCTGTATGTATTTGAGGGATCAATTATTGTCAAACGTCTTCAGGGTTACTAACTTTTATACCAGTTTGTGAAATTATGATCTATATTTTACTAAACTGACTTAGATTTAACGTTTTGTTTATGTTTCTCCTTTCGGTAAAATTTCAAGCCAATGAATATGTTTAACTTCTATTTTTTTTTTCAAATTTTAAAAAAAATGTGGAAGTGAGTTTAGGGAATTGTATAAATTTAATGCTAATAGATGTTAAATTGACTGTAATTTTGTCTTGTGACGTTACATTGAATATTGTTCGACCACTAGTTTTGTAAAATGCTATTAATAATGCACTCGAAAGAAAAATACTAGTAATAATATGGTAAGTTATTGATCTGTATTCTTTGTACACATTTCAGTTACAATAAAATGGAAAGGTGCACATGTACATTTATTAGAAAAAAATACCTTTTTTCTTGGCATAGTTGAAGTTGATCTTAAACTCTTTACATATCTGCTGAGAGTTTTTGAGACTTCATAGTATTATGTTTGATGGGCTTCAGGATTTTAGTTGTGTATCTTTTATGCTTGTGGTTATTTGTTAACGTGTAGTGATTGGGTTTCTTGAATGTAAAACCTACATTGGGAGAATAGTTAAACAAGGTGACTTTTTAGAGGACTTAGCATCTACAGATCTTTAGGAAGATATAGCCCACAATTGACCAGAATGGAGAAAAGGTTCATGTTGCTGATTTAGGTTGTTTTAAAGATAAAGGCACGGTTGAGTTCAATCGGTTGTGACTGCTGGTTGTTGGCTGCCTGTGAAATTTATTTTATTTTGTGGTGTTAATAAAATCCATTTGATCTAAACTTGTTATTCTTGCAGAAATGATGTGTGTACATGTGTTCTGGAACTGGAAAAGAGAATTATTCAATTTAAGCAATGAAATCTGAGTAATCTTAATAATTGGGTGATGGGAAACTTATCTTTTTTGGTCTCATCCTCTTTGTTGATGCTTCTAGGAAGATCAAACCACTAGAAGGTGGCTGCAGCAGTTGCTTCACAATGTTGGGGTGAACCGGGTGCCAACCCTGCAGGCTGGTGGGGGATTTGATCACATGCTGGTTAACTGAATAGCTTGCAATTTTCTTTGGAAATTCAAAGCTGGTTTCAGCAGGGAGGGAGGTGTCCTTTATGATTTTATCTAACTAGTGTTTTTGTAATTAGTGATTTGGCCTTGAAAGAAAAATCCAGTTGGAGATTTAAGCTGGTCAGACTGTTTAAATGTTTTCAATCCAAATTGTGTACATTTAGTTTAACTAATCCTAATGTGTAAGGAAATAATGATCAGGCTGCTGATTGGTATCATCGCTTGCTTCGTTGGTTTGTTTGGGGGAATAGTTCAGTCATTCCCCATTTATTCTTTGGCCTTTTATATTACCTTTTGGTTCATTTTTGAATCAAGGAATAGACAGTTCTTTAAAGCAAGGAATAACTAATATTAACCTCCCAGGGTATTAGTTATTTCAAGCTTTATGAAATGGAGTTTAAATAGTTATGGGCAACCCTGCTTATACTGTAAAATTATTATTGGAATAATAAATTTTTAAATTTATTATATTTTGATAAAATTTTAATAAAAAAGATATTAACAGAAAAAAATGAAAAATGAGAAAAGGGAAAAAATTTAATGGGAAAAGAAATTAAAAAATTAAAAAAGGAAAGTTGAAAATAAAGAAAAAATAATAATAAATTAAAGTAAAAAGCATACATAATATTGTAATACTACATTTTTAATATTTTAACAGCAAATTAATATTTTAATAAAAATTATTAATATGTTAATGATAAAATATTATACTATTATTAAATCGTAATTTAATAATAACATATTGCCAAAAGAAAATGAGTTTCAAACACTCCCAAAATTTTATTAAATTGTAATAAAGGTATCATTATCATCTTATCACTTAATCTTTTATTATTTCAATGTTATTATTGATAACTAAATATTGAAATAGTGTCAGAATAACAATTTCATTTAATTAATCAAATTATATAATGATTGTTTTATTTTAATTTTAATTTTTTTTTATTTTTACAAAATAGTTGTTACATTTGTTGAACCAAACGTGTCAATGAAAAAGACAAATGCTAATCGTAGTATATATATGATACCTAGAGGTGGCAAAGAAAACTCATTTGAAAACTTTTGAACTCAAACAAATCAAATTTGAATTGATCAAAAGATTGGGAATGGAACTTTTTGAATTCAAAATTATTCCAACAAAAGCGGAATTCTTGTAAGAATTTGAATTTAGCATTAAAATTATGAAATTCAATCATTAGTTTCATTCTAACTTGAATTCAAAATGATTTCAATTCAAAATATAACTTAAATTCAAAATGATTCAATCGAATCATTTCATTTGTTATCTCTCTTTAACGATAAACTCAAAATGATTCAATCGAATTAATCTATTTGTCACTCTTGTCTAACAATAATTGTTGATCTAAATTCAAAATGATTCAAACGAATTGATTCATTTACTACCTCTCTCCCTCCCTCCAATGATAACCATAATTTTGTTGAAAAGCGAAGGCAAATTAGACACTGCTTTGTTTTAGGGCTTAATCCTTTCTTGGATGCAAGTCATTATTGATTTTGTCTAGTCTTTTCCCATTTGAAAATAGGAAGTGCAAACCAACTCCATAGTTGCCATCATTTGTATTTACTACTAAATCTCACGCAATGAATTTTGGGAAGTCTCACTTGAATTACATCTTTTTAGCACTTGAGCTTCTTAAGTTTGCTGCATCATGAATAAAGTTCATGGCCTCCCAAGGAGGGAAGGACAGGCTAATTCTATGTGATATAATCTAAAGGGTTCTTTTTTTAAATGAGTCTTATGCATAACGTGTTTTTGATAATAAATCTCTCTATAATTTTAACTATTTTTAGCCAAGAGAATTAAAATTTAGACAAAATTACTCTTAATGAAATCGACCAATTTATTTGGCTTCACGTTTCAACCCGAAATCTATTAACGGGTCAAGTATGTTTAGATTTGCACCTCAAACTAACACATATTTTTTTAGCTTTCCTCACCAGACTATTCATCTCTAGAGCATTCCTTACCAGAAAGAAAAATGTTTAAGTATTTTGAGCATTTTGGAGTAGTTTTTGATACACGAAGAAAACCTGTGAGTGTTTGAGCATTTTTAAGCATTTTAGAATGATTTTTGATATATGAAGAAAAACTTTTGAACATTTTGAGCATTCATATTTGTTAATTATGTTGTTAAATAGAATATGGTGTATCGTTTAAAATTGTTGATCTTATTAAATGGAATTCAGTAGTTTTGGTAATTTTTGAGAATTACGTGACTAGTTTTTAGGCATTGCGTGACTGACTTTGGGTATTGCGTGACTGACTTTGAGCATTGCGTGACTAATTTTTGATAAGGCATTGCGTGATTAGTTTTTGATAAGGTATTGCGTGACTAGTTGATAGACATTGCGCGACTAGTTTCTGATAAGACATTGCGTGATTAGTTGATAGGCATTGCGTGACTAACTTTGGGCATTGCGTGACTAGTTTTTGATAAGACATTGCGTGACTAGTTTCTGATAAGGCATTGCGTGACTTGTTAATAAGGCATTGCGTGACTAGTTTCTGATAAGGCATTGCGTGACTAGTTGATAGGCATTGCGTGACTTGTTAATAACGCATTGAGTGACTAGTTAGTAAGGCATTGTATGACTTAGGCATTGCTTAAAAATCAATCATGCAATGTCTAAAAACTAGTCACGTAATGCCTAAAACCAATCACGTAATGCTAAAAACTAGTCATACAGTGATTTAGTCATACAGTGATTAAGTCATGCAATACCTAAAAACCATTAAACTCAATTTTGAGGTCTATGAATAAACCAATAAACTCAAGAACCTAAAACACATACTTTTGTTTTTGCTAAGCCATGAAATTGTGCATTTCATAAAAGATAGGTTACAAAACTCCATAACCCTTTAAAGCAAGAGAAAATATATTCCTATTGGAAGGCCTTGCTTACTCCCCTTATACAAAAACAAAATATACACTCTTTACAAAACATTCTCTGAACAATTTCAACTTAAAATCCCATAAAAAAAATCAAAATCCCTAGCAAACATGCTTAACAATCATCTCAATCAAAAACACAACAAAACCGTTAACCACTATAAAACCCATCAAACATGCTTTAGTTTTTCTTTCTCCTTGAGCAAAATTACTGCATGTAAAGAGCAAAATTACCGTTTATTGCCCTTAAGAACCCCAAGATCCACCATCCAAAAAATTAAAACAAAATAAGAAAGAGCTTGATGTTATCTCTGCGAATTAGATGACGAGATAGACATATTTGAGCAGAGAGAGAAATCGAGATTTAATTTTGAAATTTTTATCTGGATGGTAGGAGAGAGAAAACTGAAACCATTTTAATTTGTCTAAAATTGTTTAAAGGGTATTATTGTCAAGTCATGCAAAAAATTGACCAAAAATAGTTAAAATTATAAAAAATGATATTTTTGAATTGGACTTATGAGGAAGGTTATTTCTCACAATTTCCTCTAATCTAAAACATAATTTCCCAAAATTATGCACCATGAACTAGTTTGCTTTGCTGGTGTGCTTATTCAATTATAGAATCAAAACAGATTCCATTGAAGACAATTGTCCATTGATCCACGTTAAATATTGTAGGAAAATCTTTGATGAGCTTTTCCAATGCAAATGATCAGTTGCCATATGATCTTCAAATTTGCACTTAACTAACCTATTTTTGTTAAAAATTGAGTTCTGTCTAGATATGGAGATCTTTTTTGTTATTGTTCGCACTAGGTAGTCGCTTGTTGCAAAGAGAAAGATAATCACTAGTAAGTGAGTCATCTGATTCATTAACCTATGCAACACTTTTTTAGTGTTACAAGTTTATATAGAAAATGAGGCTCTTTAAAAGAGGCTCCATTCATTGATTATGTTTGGGTCAAAAAGGTGTATTTTGTATTTCCCATTGTAGTAATTATGGGGTCCATGTTTCATTTTTTTTGTTGGTTTCAATTGTTAATTTGTTTTATCCAACGGTTTTCTCTTTATAATAATATGATAACCAATTGTTGCCTTTAAAAAGATAGATTTCTCATTAACATTGGTATCTATGTGTTGTTCTTTATCTTTACTTTTCATTCTCATATTTTCTCTCTCCATCAAAATTTTTTATTATTTTTTAACGTGTTAAATTTATCAAAAAGTAAAATTTATCATGCTATTAGAGCCCTTAATAATATTAAAGGACCAGTATTTTAAAATAAAAAAATATCAAATAAATATTCAACCTTTTAGATAGTATTACCAACCAAAAGCTCTTCGTGGCATCCTCAAATTTTAATGCAGCTGCACTTCCAATATTCTCAAGTGAAAATTATTAAATTTGGATGGTCAAAACAAAAGCCTATCTTAAGGCTTTTGATCTCTAAGATATTATTTCGATAAGAGGTGAACTCTTGGAATTAAGATAACCAAACCCAACCAAAGCTCAATTAAAATAGCATAGTGAAGAAGTTTGTAAAAGATTTAAAGCATTATCATGTATTCACCCTACTATGTTTGACACAATTTTCACTAGAATAATGACTTGTGAGACAACTAAAAAAGCTTGGGACAAATTGAATAAGGAATTTCATAGAAGTGACAAGACTAGATAAATTTAAAATTTTAATCGGCTTAGAGTATTTGAAATATTAACATTGAAAGAGGATAAAATGTTAAAGATTATACAAATAAAATTATGAAACTTGTTAACCAACTAAGATTGTTGGGAGAAAACTTGACTAAAAAAGGATAGTTTATAAAATTCTTGTGAGCTTGCCAGAGAAATTTGAAGCTAAAATTTCTTTTTTAGAAGACTCCAAAGATATCTCACAAATTTTAGTAACTAAGTTGATTAATGCTCTTCAAGCTTAGTAGCAATGAAGAGCTCTAAAACAAGAAAATTCCATTGAAAGAGCATTGATTGTTGAGCAAAAGAGAAAGGCATCAGTAGCAGTCATTTAAAGAAAAATGATTATGACAGAAAAAATAAAGAAAAGAAGGGCACTGATGGAAGACAAGGAAAAAGCAAAGCAAAGTTTCCTCCTTGTCTTTACTGTAAAAGGAAAAATCATTCAAAAAAATTCTGTTGATTTGGACCCAATGTTAAGTGCAGATCACGCAACCAAATGGGTCACATGTAAAAAGTTTGCAAGCAAAAAGACACGCATAATGAATAGAAAGCAACGATGATGGAACAACACAAAGAAGAAAATAGACTCTTGTTCATGGTGAGGAAACCTGATAAACTAACAGAGCAAATACTTGGCTCATTGATAGTGCCTGCTCCAATCATTGAATAGGGAGAAATGAGAATTTTTTTAATATGGACAAGATAAGTCACAGGTTGAGACAGGAAATGTTGATTGCTTAACAATTGAAGGTATTGGAATTGTGGGAGTGCAAAGTGTGAATGGTATTAATTTAATTGCAAAGGTCATGTATGCACTAGAGGTAAGCTAAAACCTTCTTAGCATGAGCCAATTGGTTGAAAGTAATTATATTTTAAAGTTTAAAGACTGATGTTGCAAGATATTTGATGCAAATGGAAGTAAATTGTTGACATTAGAATGCATAATAGATGCTTTCCCTTGAATTGGATTAAAATAAGACAACAGGTATACAAATACATTTTATCTGACACTGAATTGTGGCATTAAAGATTACACCATGTGAACCGTGACTCATTAAGTCACATGGACACGCCAAACGTGATTGATGTGTTGCTAAAAACCATAAAACTAGAAAAAGTTTGCAAGACATGTCAACTTGGCAAACAAACAAGGACACCATTCCTAAAATAGAGTAATTCAGGTACCCATAGCAAGTTGCAACTCCTTCATGTAGAAGTGGGAGGCCCCATGACAGTCATATCTCTCAATGAAAATTTCTATTACCTCTGGTTATTGATGACTTTATAAGGTACAACTGGGTTAGTTTTCTAAAAAGAAAAGCTGATGAGTTTGACAGGTTTAAGAGGTTTAAAGTCCTGGTAGAAAATGAAGTGAACTGCAACATAAAAGCCATCAGATTAGATAATGTGGGTGAGTTTAACTCAAAATGAATTTAAAAATTATTTGAATACAAATGGCATCAAACACTTTACCACTATACTAGACAATCCCCAACAAAATGGGATTTGTGAGAGGAGAAACAAAACCTTGATTGAAATGGCTAAATGTCTTTTTCAAGAGAAAAAAATGCCTAAAACCTTTTAGGTAGAAGGCGCAAATGTTGCGGCTTAATTGCTCAATATTTTGCCAACAAAAGCATTAAACATGAAGAGCCTATTAGAAGCATAACATGGACCTAAACCTTCAATCTTTCATCTGCATGTATTTGGATGTCCTTGCTATGTAAAATTTCCTAATAAAAGATGTACAAAGCTTGACATAAAATCTGAGGTTGCTTTTTATTTGGATTTTAGTAACTCTTCTAAAGATTATCGGTTTTACAATGTGCACACAAGTAAGGTATTTTTGTCAAGAGATGTAAAGTTTGAAGAAGACATGAGATGGGAATAGAAGACTAATCAAGTTAAAGATCTTTAAAGTACAAATAATGATGAAGGTGAGAATACCAAAGAGACTGATGAAGAAGGCGATGATGATTATGTTGTAAAAGGGACGAGAAGCCCCCAAGAATTTTATGAAAAGTGCAACATGTCCATTGTAGAACCCACTACTTATTTTGATGCAACAAAAAGCAAAGCTTGGCAAGAAGCAATGCTTGTCGAAATGGATGCAATCAAGAAAAATGGCACATGGGTATTAGTTGACAAATCAGAAAATAAAAGAACCATAGGTGTCAAGTGAGTATATTGAACCAAGCTAAATGCAAATGGTTCAATGAATAAGCTCAAGGCTAGACTTGTAGCCAAAGACTATTCATAAGCGTACGGGACAAATTTCATCAAGATTTTCACAGCAGTAACTTGGCATGATAAGATTTTATTATTATGTGCTTTGGCTACAAAAGAAAAATGGTTTATATGGCACTTGGATGTTAAGTCTACTTTTCTTAATGTCTTGATTGAGGAAAAAGCTTATATTGAGCAACCAGAGGAGTTTATGGAGCAGGGAAATGAAGACAAAGTTTGTAAACTCATTAAGGACTTGCATGGCTTAAAACCTGCTCTAAGAGCTTGGTATGAACGAATTGGCGGCTACTTGCTTAAGAAAGGATTCAGACGCAACTTAATGAACCAACTTTACATGTCAAGAGCTCACATGACCAAGTAAGTCTAATAATTTCCCCTTATGTTGATAATATTTTGGTGACAAGACCTAACAATTTTGAGTTGAAAAATTTCAAGATCCAAATGAAACAAGAATTTGATATGATTGATCTAGGAAAAATGCATTACTTCTTGGGTCTTGAAATCATAACAGAACCTTAATATATTTGTCTTCACCAAAGCAAAGATTCTCAGAAACTTCTCAAAAGGTTTACTATGTAAACTAGTTGATACCCCTATGGCTTTTGAAAATAAACTGTATAGAGAAGATGATGCTCCAGCTACAAACATGTCTTAGTATAGAAGTTTGGTGGGTTGTCTACTATATTTAACAACATCTAGATTTGACATAATGCATGCAGCAAGTGTTTTGTTAAGATACATGCAAAATCCTTCTAAGACTCATATGATAGTAGCAAAACGAGGCCTACGATACATCAAAGGAACTATAAAATGTGGACTCAAGTATATCCATAAAAAAAAGTGGAAAACTTATGAGATTTTGTGATAGTGACTAGGTCAATTGTTCATTTGATGCCAACAACACCACAAGTTTTTTTTTTTGTGCTTGGAAGTGCTGTATTTGCGTGGAATTCAAAAAAACAGGAAACAATGGCTCAATCTTTTGTTGAAGCCGAATAAGTGGTTGTTGCCTCTATTGCCAACCTGCACTTTGGCTAAGAAAAATTCTAAATTACTTGAGTTTTAAACAAGTTTGTGAGACAACAATTTGGCTTGACAACCAATTCGCAACAGCCATTGCCAAGAACGCAGTACAACGTGGTCGTACCAAGCATATCAAAGTCAGATATCATGCAATGAGAGATGCTATAAAGAATGAAGAAATCAGTGTAAAATATTGCAATACAGATGAACAGGTTGCAGATATCTGCATGAAAGGATTAGGCAAAGATAAATTTCTTACTTTCAGATCAAAGTTGGGTTTGTGCAAGACAGAACTCAAGGTGGTGTGTTAAAAAATGAACTCTGTCTAGACATTCAGATGTTTTTCATTGTTGTTCGCAGGTGGTCCCTCGTTGCAAGAAGAGAGATAATCACGTATAAGTGGGTTATGTGATTCATTAACCCATGCGGTACCGTTTTTAGTGTTACAAGTTAATATAGAAAATGTGGTGGTTTAAAAGAGACCATGTTCATTGATTATGAGTGGGTAAGAAATGGTACTTTGTATGTGCTATAATAGTAGTTATGGGATCCACATTTCATTTTTTTTTTATTGGTTTAGATACTTGCGTGTTGTTTTAACTTCACTTTTTCATTCTCAAATTTTCTTTCTCCATTAAAATTTCTGATTTAATTTATAATGTGTTAAATTTATCAAAAAGTAAAATTTATAAATTTATGTGTCAATGAAAAATTTTTGACGTGCATCTATATCAAGACGTTGAAGAATGTTGTCCTCAAGTCATTTTGATTTGGTGCCAAGGCAGCTGTAAATGAAATTAATTGTTCTACGAAGTTATCTGAAGCTAGAACTAGAAAATTGCTCCATTTAGTGAGGGAAGAGGATATAAATTACAACATGCGACCTTTGTTCAGAGAATGAAAATATCTATTTATCTCAAAACTTGGTGGTACATGGAGAATATTCGTTCTTATATATCTGCAAATGTATTGTACGAAGTAATCGCATTAGGCTTTTAAAAGCAGAACTGTTTCGCTCTCTGATTTGTACAGAAGAGATCAAGAGCTCGAGACAGAAAGATTATTTCACCTATAAATTATCTTCCTAAATTTCTATAAAAGCTGGTGATTTATTGATAAGACCAGCAAGTTTGCATAATATTATAAGCTGAGAAGGTATATTACTTCTTTCACAAAACAAGTGACAAGTAGCGAAGCATTAAGAACCCTTTACCTTGACTTAATGATCTCTTCTTTCATGGCAAGGGAAAGAGAACATAGACTCCCTCCACTCTCCACCCTTACCCCAGGCATGACCACTGCTCGACTTCCTATAAACCCGCCTTCTCCAATTCTGATTTTCCCAAACTTAACTTTCCCGCCTTCTCCTTCATATATGTGTCCAAACAAGTGAGCTTCCCTTCCTACACATCCTCCTCTCTCAATCTCCACCATTTCAGGATTCAGTGAAGCTCCCATGCTATCCACATACACCCCTTGGTCCAGTTCTATATCTGAACCCATTAACTTCATCCATAGCACGAACAAAATAGATCCACTAGTCATTTCCATGAAATATTCCCCCACTAGTGTTCTAAAAGCTTGCCAGATGGTGTCCATGAAGACCCCTTTGCTCCAAATCTGTACTGTTTCACCTTCATTCTTCTTTCCCACAAGAATCCATTTGGCCACAACACAAGTTAATGCAGCTATAAGTCCGGAAGAAACCCAAAGCAACGGAAGCAACCAATGTAGGGGGAATTTCTTTGACTCCTTCATGTAAAGAACAGAACTTAAAGGTGCAAAAACTGCTAATCCCAAGAGGAAATAAGGGAGCACAGTTTGTAGTAATGGTTGAGCAAAAATTGCCCACGAGGTTTGATACCACGTTCTTTCCAAGGTCACTTTCCCTGTTTCCTTTTTCTCCAATGCTGCTGCCATTGGACAGCCTGAAAGGTCTACTTTTACATCAGATTGCTCAAGAAAGATCTTCCAGGCCTCCGGAAGTGGTTCCTTATTTCGCAAGCGTTGGCAAATCTCATAGATAAGAGAGCGACCATGATCAATAGAAGCACTCTGAGAGGATGTTGAAGCCCGGATGACATCAACCTCATGGCATCTGAGAAAAGGATTAAACTCTAGTGCTTCTGCTTCTTCCTTGGTGAGATTTTGTTCAATATAAATCTCACCAACATTGATATAAGGGAACTCAGTCTCATCCCATGGTTTAGTGCAGTCAAGTGCAATGTCACGTGTGGCTTCATCTTGTGGAACTGGCCGGACTTGTAATTGGAAGATGTAGCGAACACCACCAGAACTTATGCGGTGCTGGAAATCTTCAGCAAGGAAAAGTAGGGGGCGGGTATCTTTATCATCCCTTGGAATGGCACCTGTTTCTGGTGGGAGAATCCCAGTAGGTTCCACCTTCCCAGCATCCTCACTGATACTTTCATCATAAGGTCTCAACTTGAATTTCACATACGATTCCTCTCCATCTGCGAATCGAAGAAGCCTAACAAAATTTGAGTAATAATGCAACTCTGTATATGAGTTAGCTTGGCAAAGGGACATCCACACTGCATTACGGACATGTGGGACTCGCTTTACATGCTCTTCTCTTGCAGCAAGCCCACACACAAGCCATGTTGCAAAATCGGATATTGTGCGAGCATAAAACGCCTTGCCAGTTTTAAGTGTTAAGTCAAGGAGTGGGGTGTTATTCTCTGCAAGTATTCTCACTGCAGCACCGCGAGCATCTATTCTTGCATCATCATCAGCACTCAAGCTATTGCTATGTCTAACTACGACACCATAGCATTTTCCAGGGTGCAAAATCTTGTGATCTGGAAAGCCTTCTATCTTGTCATATACTTTCAAATAGCCATTCCCTCCAACACCAATTCGATGAAAATATCTTGATTTAACCTTCAAAGTAGTAGAAGCTAAACTTGCCGCCAGATTTCCTACTATTTTCTTATATTTCATGTCCATTTCTTCTATCCGGTCATCCAAAGCGTGCTTGGTATTCTTGACCATGGTCGGAGTTTGAGATCCAACATAAACACCACCTCTTTGTAGAACTGTGTTTTCTGGAGCCACTGAAAGTGCACCAAGAATTACATCCTTTTCAACTAAAGAGCCAGGGAGGATTAGGCTTTGACTCCCGACAACTGAATTATCTTGCACCTCAACTTTCTTGCGAATAAAACCATTGCATGTATAGAATCCGGTAACGATTCTGCTAAAGTCACCAAGATGAACACCATCCCCGATTTTGACCAGCTCTGGATCTGAAATTGGATTGATAGCTCTGATTGAACAATGTTGCCCAACCTTGGCACCCAAAAGCCTTAAGTACATACAAAAAGCTTCTGTTCCAGAAAGAAGTTTGGCAAATCTGAGGTGGCAAGCAATGGTAATTCGGTGTCCAAGGAATACCTTGACATGAGATTGCTTTGACTGTTGTCTCTCAGTAAGAAGATGGGTTAAAGCGCATGTAAGGAAACTGAGTATTATGCCATGAGCTAAGTAAGCAACGGCAACTGAGATGGCAAAGCTTGCTGGATTCAATGTGATGCTAGCAAACATGGTAACGTATGCAATAACCGCTAAAGGAATCCAATGTACGGCTCCAGATATGCAAACAAATGCAAAGTGTTCAGCGGAAGGAGGAGTTTTGGAGAGCCAAACGCATAGGAAATACAGAATAGCTGCTGAGAAACCGCTAAGGAAACCCACCAAGTAGATGCCCATGAAGTGGGACATGGTCTTATTTGGAGTAGCATTTGATAGCCCTGTGCTCTGAAACCATGGTAGAAGAGACAATAAATGATCAATTTCCAACTTATCTCATTAAGAAGAAAGGGAGAAGAAGAAAGAGAAGAGTTCATATACATCAAATCCTATATGACATTTTCTTAATGATACTAGTAGAATTAAGCACTATGAGCTTGATCATTAGTACGGATTGTATTTGAGACTAAAGGCCCTAACTTTTATTATTCAAGTAATCAAAGAATTGCATTATTAACTTAACAATATCTTCTATAAGAATCTTCAAAAAAAAAAAATATCTTCTATAAGAAATTCCAATTAATTTCACCAGTTTACTAAGATGCTAAGTTTGTAGAAAGTTGTTTGCTAACAGCGGACACTTTGTCCAAGCTCTATGTGTTGAGTCTAAGATTTAAGCTAGTCCTATTTTTTCCACCCATCCCTTCAAGCACCCATCTCCAGTTCTCCCTTCTTTGTGTGCATGCCGGTTTAGTTTTAGTGATTTAAGAAACTTCAGGAAGATCATGTTGCCTTTAAGGAAGTAGCATGTGTAATAGCAAAAGATATGTGCAAGATACTATATTTCTTATATAAATATTTATTAAGAAATACAATTGCGCCATATTTATATTATCAATGATGAAAGTTGCAACCTTAAAACTAGAATCAAATGAAAGAAATCCTAACTGCTTAGTTAATGCAATAATTTTTCTCTGCAGTTATGGTGACTTTATACATGTCTTGATCAGCTATGTTATTTGCTACTTTTGAACCATAAAACCTGGAGATTTGAAAGTGCTAAGTACTTACTTTTTGGGCATTGTTAGCCTTGGCTGATCTGATTATGGGTGTGCCTCCTTCACTCTTCTGTAGGGGCAATATTTCAGCTCCTACTCCCAATACACTACCCTTTTGGATCACTGTATATGGCCCAATTGTTGAATTTCGGCCAATTCTAATGGAGTGGAAGCTTAGTATTCCATTCTTCACCTCATGGCTTTGAATTAGTGCCCCTTCTGCAACCACAGCTCCATCTCCAATTGAAACTAAAGATGGGTCCGTAATGTCAACAGTATCTAGCAAAACTGACGACCCAATTCTTGCTCCAAGCATCTCAAACCAGTAATTTAAGAATACCGTTCCTCTCAAATGCTCTGCAAATACTTTTGAAGATATTTGTTGGACCTTGTAAAGTGCCCACCACTTAACAAAATCAATTGACCAAATGGAAATGTCATGACTGAGTGCATAGTTTGGTCTCAAGAATGGATTTCCAAAGACAGCTATGCATATGCAAGTTAAAGCCATGCAGAGGATCCAAACAAGTGGTGCAATGGCCAAATATATCAAATAGGTCGACCAGTGTATTCCGCCTGTTGTTGTGTGGCTCACGGAGGTGAAAGTCATGAATGCAGAAACTGATAAATATGCAGGCACACTCAACATGATAGACACGACGATTAGAGCCAGAAATTGTAGACACCAGAAACCCACTTGGCGGTATATCGATACTTCCACCAGATACTCATCAGAATCGAGATCAGGTTCAGGAAGAAGGGATGAAGTTGTCATAAGTTCAGGTTTAGACTTTGCTATGAGATTCTCTGAGAAGTTTGCCAAGTCCACAATGCAGGTTGCAGTGAAGATATCTACTGCTCCAACTGGCACGCCTAGATAATCTGAAAGCTTTTGAGCTGCTCTGACAACACCAATTGAATCAATTCCATACGAGGCAAGGCTTTCAGTAGCAGAAATATTCTTGGTGGGGATCCCGGTTAGCTCAGAGATTAGGCCTTTCAGGAATTCTACAATGTCCTTATTTCTCAATCTTGGACTTGGTAAAGGAGAACTCAAAAGTTGACGAGGTGTTCTTCCTTCTTTACAAGTCCCAGTAGTGAATGATCGGACCAAAGTTCTCTTTGAAAAGGTTGGTTCTTGGACAATGTTCAAAGATCCCTCAGTAAATTGTTTGAGGCATTCAAATCTCTTGATCTTTCCGGATGTTGTTTTACTGATGGTCTTTGGCTTGATCAGTTTGATGGCAGCAACATTAACACCGTGTTCTTCTGTAACACGTGTTTTAATTTGTTCAATGATGTCCTTATCAACAGGTTTTCCATCTCTAACTTCTGCAATTACGACAAGGCCAACATTGTCAGAACCATCTGGAACTGAAATTCCTTTCTCCGATAGGACTTCCTCTGGAACACCAATGACAGCACAACAACCAGGCCGTAAAAGTTCAGATGAGCTCTCAACCGTCTTTTCTACATCTGCTGAGTAAATATTCCTTCCTGCTACAATTATTATATCCTTGATTCTTCCGGTGATGAACAATTTTCCATCAATGATTCGTCCCAAGTCTCCAGTTCTAGTGTATTTTCTTCCAGTGCGATTTTTTAGCTCATTTCTAAATGTTTGGTGGCTATATTCTTCCCTACCCCAATAACCAATGCCAGCACTTGGACTACTAATCCATATCTCTCCTTCTTTTCCAACTTCTTCAAGCTCTACACCAGTCTCTGGATCAACTATTCTTATCTCAACATCTTGATTACCTGGATCAACATAACCACAACAAACTCTTCCCTGCCAATCAACCAAGATGGGCTTCCCTTCTCCATAAGCACAACTGACAAAGACGCAATTTTCAGCCAAGCCATAGCCAGGAGCCATCACCTCTTGAGAAAGGCCAAATGGATGAGTGAGCTCAACAAATCTTCCCAGAGTTCTCTGTCTTAGTGGCTCAGCAGCAACCATGAGGAAAATAAGGGAAGAAAGGTCATAGTTCCAAACCTTATCCTCAAACTCCAGTCTTCGAACCACTAGCTCAAAAGCAAAATTGGGGCCAGCACTGTGAGTTGCTTGGTATTTGCTCATGATCTGAAGCCACATGAGGGGGTTTCTGATGAACGTCATTGGGGAAAACAGTATTGCCGAGCCACCACTAACCATTGCAGTAAAAAGTCCCCCAATGAGGCCCATGTCATGGTATTGAGGAAGCCAACTGACTAATACAGTCTTTGAGGTGCTCTTGTATATCTTTCGCATCAACTTCACATTATGAATAAGCCCGCTGTGAGTAATCATGACCCCTTTGGCATCACCAGTTGACCCAGATGTAAATTGCAAAAAGCATATGTCATTTGGCTGAGGTTCGGGTTGATCAGCTATGTCATTGAGAAGTACTTTCTTGAAGTTCTTGATCCATGAATCCGTGTGCAACCAAGGAAGATTAGGCCAGTTAGCTGATGATTTTCCATTCTTTCCAGTCAATGAGAGTAGATTCTTCACCATACCAGCCCGAACTGCTGAGTGATAGACAATAGTTGATAAAATTGCCACTGCGCCACATGATTTGGCAATATTTTCAATCTTTAAAAGTGCTTGTCCGCCTCTTTGTAGAGGATCTGGAGGAAGAACTGGAACTGGTAGCACCTTTGCTCTTAAGCAACCAAAAAATGCATCAATGAAGTCCAGACCTGGAACATAGACTAATAGAACCCTGTCACCGGGCTTGATGGCTGGTTTTCTGCTTGTCAAGATCTTGTGAGCGATGGAGAAAGCATTAGCATGAAGTTCTGCATAAGTCCTTTCGCCGAACGCTGCACCTTCCTCGTTAATCCACGTATAAAGTGTTTTGCTTTGAATAACTTCATGAGTTCCCCAGTGCTTCAAATAGCCATCTAGTGTGGACAGATCAGGAAATTGCACTCCTGGGTCTTCACCTAATTCTTTGGGATTTCTATTCCCACAATCTGATTTTAATGGAAATAAACTCTGCAAAAATCACATTATAAGTCAAGTTCTGGTTTGGATCTTTGATTTTAAGCAAACAATTCGGAACATAAATTTCACAGTAAAAAATCGATCGCCTTAAGCATGTAATTATGTATATTACCTTAACATATGGAAGCACTGGCGGAGAATTGTTATTGGCAAAGTGCTTGCAGACTAGGGCCATTGCATAAGAAGAATTCCTCTCTGTAAGCTCAAATGCCGTAAGCCCACCAACGTAGTAAGTATTCCTTTTACCTTGAAGTTCAGACTCTATGCGCTCGTAAAATCCATTCTTCATATCTGTAGTAAAATTAAAATATCAGCATCCATCTGGCATAGTTCAATGGTCTAGCAGCAGCTGCTTTAGCATACCTTGACTAGAAACGTGAGGGAAATACTTAAATCGTCGTTGTAGAACCACCTGCTCAACTTCTCCTCCCATGGTTTCAACTGCCTTTATTGCAAGCTCACAGACAGTTGCTCCTCGTATATTAAGGGAGTTGCCATATGACCAGAACAAGAAAATGTCAGCATCAGCGAAAAATCTCTGCATTGCAACAGGTTGTCCAATTGTTGCGGGATCGTCCATATATTCGCCAAAGTAATAAAAACCAACAGGCATATCTTCTAGCCCTTTTATTTTCAAGGCAGTGGTGTAGTAGTCAATTGTCATTACTTTACTGAACAGCTCCTTTTCAAGATCATTCAAATCCATTACTCCAGTTTCATTCTCTGTGCAAAAACACTCGGTTGAGCTTCTTGTGGGCAGGGCAGAAAAGAAAAAAAGAGAAAGGAGGAAAAGAAGAAAAAGAAGCTAGGCTTACAGAAGTTGACGAACCTGCAGGATGTGAAAGTGGTGATCTATATGTTTTCCCATTCTTGAAAGGAAAGGCTCCTGAAACGATCAACTTATCGAACTCCATAACATCAGAATCCCCATTAACGTTTTTAACATCAATACTGACACCAAGAGCATTTCGTCTCACTGCCAATACTTCAGCGTTACAAATGACTTTCACTGGAAGAGACTTACTGATCTTCTCCCAAAAACTTGTGTATCCACCTTTAAAACGTCGTATTTTTCCAGCCATTGAAGTTCTTGTGAACTCGTGGACGTAGGCATAAGGCATGTCTTGAACGAATCCATAACCAGAAGCAGTGTATCCATAAGCTACAGATTTTGGAACAGATTTAAATCCATGACCCTCGAGATAGGTTGGGGTTAAGTCTGCAGCTAAGTCGCTCACAGCATTGACACCAATTCGATTCGAAGCCTTTGCTTTATCCTGTGAAAAGTAAAATGGATTCTTAAACTAACTCCCGACTTAATAGTCTGGAAACAATGAAAGTAGCAACTAACCTGAAGTTCTAATGTTAGTGAGATCATGGACACATAATCATCCGCAACTTTAATATCCTGATACTTCCCTGTAGAACTGTCTATATGGGCAAGCTTGTGGGAGTCCATTTCTTCGAGTTCAGACCCAATCTCTTTTGCCAAGTGAAAGATGACTGGTGCGCTGTTTGCAGCAAGAACTTGGCCACCTAAATCATAGATCTTTCCTGCATGATGACATATGGCACAAGTAGTTAACATACAGAGCATTAAATTTAAATAATAATAAGAAGAAACTCATTTTAGTACCTTGTATTTCAACTGATTCACACATTCCACCTACTGTATGATACTTCTCTAATATGGTTACATTATTATAACCAAGCTTGATTAGCGCATAGGCAGCAGATATGCCACTAGGACCAGCCCCTATGATCCCAATACTTGTGTTTGTAGGGAGGCATGGATGCAACTTGGAGAATTGATCTTCTATTGATTTTCCTTGGTCCATTTTTGACAAGTTTAGACCTCCTACCAGCAGTGACTGTTGAACTCAAGAAAAAAATCTTGTCCAACTTCCGTACATTGTTAATTTCCAGTTTCTGCAGAGAACCACAGTACAAGGATAAATCAAATAAAGTCCTGAATTTAAAAACGGAACTTGAGGGTGCAAAAAGGATGCTCTTATGCATCTTCTTGTCTATTCTGGTTAAGAAAGAAGGCTTACATAACCTCTAAAATCGACACATGAACAGAAGGACAAACATATATAGTTGAGATAACAATTCTAGCAAGAAGCTGACAGGGGAGAAATGTGCATCATACAAATTTATCATGAAGAAAATCCAAAATGCAATAAAACTTCATAGTAACTAGCTACTTTCATCATCGCTGCAACTATTTAGAACATTAATGAATTTACTTTAATAAATACTGCAGCCTGGTTCTGCAAGAATCGCAATAAAAAAGAAGAGTGCTCGATAAAACAAATTAAACACCAAAAATCTGAAGTTGTTTGGCATGGTGGTTGTCACACCACAATTTTCTGCCTATGCAGAAAGACATTTTGCTTAGTGCAGCAAACGTAACACGAAGCAAATGGAAGCGAAAAGCCTGAGAACAATAGCAAAACTAGAAGAGGCTGTCTTGGCAGACTAAAAAACCATGTGTGAGATAAAAGACTTGTATGGAAACAAAACCTTACAAATTATAAAGAATGCAGAGTACGACGTCTTTTCCACACCGGCGTGAACATTTCCGAACACAGTATGAACCACTCCCTGTTATGCCATGACATGACCCCCACAACCACAATCTAAAAAATCAAACCTTGTAGACGTCCTAACAACACAAAGCATATTACATTCTTCTTTCTTATACCCTTCGCTTCCATTTTCTTTCCAAACTCAAATTTAAGAACATATATTCTACCCCACCAACAAAAACAAACACATTGGTTCTTCAGTAAATGTATTATATATGTTTCAATCAGAAACTAATAACAAATGAATATATGACACTAGGCGGTAATAAGTTTAGAAGCAGCAAGAATCTAACCTTGGAGCTGAAGTTGGCAAAAGAGTCTGAGACCAAATGGCGAAACAAGTGGAGAAAAGAATAAGAATTATAGAAAGCGTCAAAGAAGCTGAAGACGCCGTATCTCCATACATGAAATCTGCTGAGATCACAGTCGAATTTAAAGACGGAGAGATTCCTGTAGCCTCCATCAAGAAGACGACAAATCTCACTGTTGTTAATATTCGAGATTCCTCGTTTACTCCGAGCATGTTCTTTCTGTTTCGCAAATTCGGTTTCTTTGATGCTCATCCTTTCCTGTCGAAGCTTGGGAACACCGTCGCTTAAAATGAACAACATTAATAACGACTAAAATGTCTCTTCCTGTGCATTCATTCATGCACACTTATGCATGTGTTTCTATATGTTCATATACCTTTTAACAACAATGTAAAGGAATCTATCGGGAACCAAGAGATAGGAAAAGACGATCAGTTGGATTTCTTGGAAACGATTATGTGTCTTTTGTGGATTCAGTGGGTCGAGTACTCGAGTTTAGTGTCCCATTCTAATTGTTGATTCTCCCATTTTTTTCATCGTAAACCTGTGTTTTCATCGTAATCGAAAACAATTTTTTTGATTGCATACCAGGAAATTCAAGGAACAACAATTTAAACTTCCAATCTTTAACTTTTGAAAGACATACAGAGAGTTGTTAAGTTCCATCTGGATTCTTCCCCGTATTAAAATTCGTACAAGTGATACTCAAGAATTGTTGAGTTTTCAAAGAAAAGATATCCAGAAATCTAAAACTTGAAGAACAGAGGTAGAGAACAAAGAAGGGCAAAGTGATGAATTAGTGAAAACTGGAAGCGGCCAATATTCATTTCATATGATGCTGATATACAAGCATTTTAAAATAAGAAACTACCCGAGCTTAGATTTAGCTTGGGAAAGCAACCACGAGAAAACAGGAACAAAATAGCTAAGCTCAGAAAACCAGTATAGTTTTCTGCGCAATAACGACTTCAGTGAGTAACAACCAAGTGGCTGTTAATCCTTGCAAAGAAAGCCTCAAAACGACCAGGAGGCCTTCGACACTTGAAATGACAGTAGGTGATTATATTTCACTAAACATAAAACACGACAAAAATAAACACCATACAAAGATTTTCCGTTTTGGAGAGCTCAATTTAGTAAAGCTGATACGAAGACCTTTTCATGTCCATGATTGTTTTCTTCAACCTTTAAGTGACCTTTTTTCCCACCAAAACATTGCTACTTTAGTCTACCAGACTTAGATCACTTTTTAACACACCCACATGATTTAATATCTGATAAACACCCAAACACGATCTCAAAAATTCAAATTTATCTCTGTTTAATCCTTTAGTAAGGATGTCAACCAATTGCTTGTCAGTTGGACGGTACTACAACTCACCTTCATTCTCTTTCCCAGCATCTCGTAGGGCATGGTATTTAACCTTGATGTGCTTGGTTCGACCACGCTCTACAAGGCTTTTAGCAAATGCAATGGCAGACTTGATAACAATTTTCAGCACTGTACCTTTCTCTTGTTTAAATCTCAAGTCAGACAAAATCTTCCTTAGCCACTGAATGTGGTTTGCAGTAGCAGCGATGTGTTGGAGTAAATAGGGTTTAGATGGAATTTAGGAAACCGGCAAAATTGACTTCAAGGCAAACCTTTCAATAGATATTATGTTTAAAATTTATTTTGTTCTTACCACTCGGTATGCAAAGGGGAATAATACGAATAGCTTTAGAGATACAATAAAGTCAATGTTTAACTTCGTCTTGCACTTTACGAGAGTAAACCTCTATATACACCCGAGGGTTTGCAAAGTTATTCAGCCTTAGAGCTTATTTTTTGCAGTAAGTAGATTATAAAAACTTTGGACGCTTTTGTAGTTGATAGGAACTTAAGTGTTTATGTTAAGAGAAAACAATACTTTTCTTACTCTTGATTTTCGGCTCTTGTTTTGTTTTTGATTTGATATGTCAAAATAGTTGATAACAAGCCCTTTATATAAGCTTGCAACTGTCTCTTCTTCAAAGACACAACCCTTTCATTAATACACCATTTTGTCTAAAAGAGATCTTTACGTTTTGCAAGACACAATCTTTGGATGAAGGTATTGTTTCAATAATCATTTTATAGAAGGACAACTATTTATTCTATAAAACATAATCTTTGAGTTATAATTTGAAATAATAACTTTTCATATTTAAACTTTAGAGCTATGATATTTTTTCAATTTGTCTCATAACCTTTGGATGTTATTTTACCAAAAGATATAAACATTCATATGAAAATCGACTTACAATCCAATAGTCACACTATGTCACTTTATGTGATATAACTTTTAAGTTAAGATAGCTTTTTATTATATGACATAATCTTTGGTTTTGAAATTACACCAATACAGTGGCTATATATTCAGCCTCTACTGATGATTGGGTCACTATGTCCTACTTTTTAGAGTTCCAAGAGAAGACTCCACTCTTAAATAAAAAGCAAAATCCTCCTGTACTCTTCGAATCATCTATTGGCCTTGCCTAGTCACTATCAGTGTACCTTTAAAGATCTCTGTTCTCTAATTTACAGTACATGAGCCCAAAATTCACAGTGCCTTTTATGTACCTTAGTATTCTCTTAGCAACTTTAAAATGCATCTTACTAGGAGACTATATGAACCTTGACAACAAACTGTGGAGAACATTATTTCCGGTTTGGTAGCAAACATATAAAATAAAAAACCAATCATACTCCTATAGACAAAACCACTAGCATCAGTTGTCTCATCATTCTTCCTAAGCTTATCTCCAGTTGATAATGGTGTATGCATAGGCTTACAAGACTCCATTTAGAACTTTTTCAAAAGATCTTTTGCATATTTTGACTGATGTATAACAATCTGATCTGCACTTTGTTGAACTTCCATTCTAAGAAAGTAAGTCATCAATCAAAGATCAATCATCTCAAAAACATTCATCACCTGATCTTTGAATTTTTTTAAATAATCAGTATTAGGTCCAGTGATCAATAGGTCATCTACATATAATGTTACAATCAACATAACTAAATCATTTGAACTCTTGATATATAGAGTAGGTTTAGTCAAGCTTCTATTAAACCCTTAATCTCTAAAATGCTTATCTATTTTTTCATATCAAGCTCTTGAAGCCTGTTTAAGACCATGTAAAGCTTTAATAAGCTTACATACCTTGTTTTCAGAACCCTTCTGTTCATATCCTTCACATTGTTGAATGCAGTCCTCTATTAAGACTTCATTTAAGAAAGCTGACTTAACATCCCAATGAAATATCTACCACCCTTCCCTAGCTGACAAAGCAGTTAGTAATCTAATTGTGTCATGCCTTGCTACAAGGGCAAAAGTCTCTAAATAATCAACTCTATAAGTTTGTGCATATCCTTTCATAACCAATATGACCTTATACTTGTTGACAGTGCCATCAGGATTTAACTTGGTCCTGTAGATCCATTTAACCCCAATGACATGTTGTGTGCTTTATTTGTCAGCTAAAGTCCAAGTTACATTCTTCAATATCGTGTTTATCTCAACATCCATTGTAGCCCTTCAATGTGCATAAGAATTTGGGTTAATGGAGCTCACTCGATCAAATTTAACATCCTTGTTGATGAATAGCTTCTTAGATTCAGGATCATAAAGTATGAAACCTTTAGAATGCTCACTGCAACTAAGATGTATAGCCAGGACAGATTTAGGATCTAGCATAGTCATTTTCTCATTTGGACCCTTGGCATAACAGATGCAACCAAAGGTTCTCAAGTGACTTACTAATGGTTTATGCTCAAACCATAGTTCATAAGGTGTTTTGAAGACTAAGGACCTTGTATAGGTCATGTTTAACAAGTAATTAGTAGTATTGATTACTTCTACCTAAAATACCCTTGGGAAGTTCTTCTCAAATGATAAGCACCTAGCCATTTTAACCAAGGTCCCATTCTTCCTTTTTAAGACACCATTGTTGTTAGGGTGAATATGTCACTGTAAGTTGGTGTTTAACACCTAGCTTTACTAAGAATTCTTTAAATTCAGCTAATGTGAATCTTAAGCCATTGTCACTTATCATAATTTTTATATTAACTTTGCTTGATTTTCAACTAAGCCTTTGAACCTTCTGAAATTTTGTAAAACTTTTAATTTGTTCTTCATGAAGAATATCTAGTAGTATCTTGTCAGATCATCAATGAACACGATGTAACACCTGTTGTTGTTTGGTGACAAAGCTTTCATTGGGCCACAAATGTTAATATGAACAAGTTCAAGTTTCTGAGAAGCCTTCCACTTTCTTTCCTTTGGAAATGACTTTCTAGATTGCTTTCCATATTGACACACTTCACACAGCTTGTCAGGTTTCATTATAGCAAAGAGGCCTTCCACAAGCTCACTAGAGACCATTTTGCTCATTTAACCATAATTAACATGTCCCAATCTCTTATGCTAGATCTTAGATAAGTTAGTTTCATTATAGTAAGCATTCAACTCAGTTTCCATTAGCTTTTAAAGGTAGCATTTGTTTCTCATTTTGACAATCAATAGTTCCACACCAACAAGGTCAAAAATGGTGCATTGCTTATCTTTCAATAACAATGCATAATGATTATCATCTAGTTGCCCTACATTATGCAGGTTTTGATCAGCTTCAGGTACATAATGCACATCATTTATGAACTTGATACCAGAAAGAATGTCCACACTTACGGTACTAATGCCAAGTATACCAAGATAAACTTCATTCCTTATTTTCACACGAGCTTTATAACTTTTATCAAGTTCAGTAAACAAGCTTTCATTATCTATAAGATGATTTAAGCACTAGCTATCAATCAACCAAATGTTCCTAGCTGATGAGATACCATCCACTTGAGCCATGAACAACAACTTTTTAGGTTCACCAGCATCTTCAACTACTGCAATTTTACCATTTACTTATAATTTCTTGTTTTTGCATACCTTCTCGACATGTCCTCGCTGATTACAAGCCCTACACTTCACATTTGGTTTGCACTAGCAATATTTTGGAGTGTGATTCTTATTTTTATAGTGAGTGCATGAAGGGTATTTTTCATTCTTCTTTCCCTGTTTTCCTTCACTGGACTACCTTTGCCTTTGAGCTTCTTTGAACCTTCACCTTTAACTCTTAAGCCTTTGGTTTTTGCAACCAAAGCATTTTCCATTGAGTCTTCAAACTTGAGGGTTCTCCTCTGCTCTTGAGCCAAGAATGCATTAATCAACTCTGTTGTTGAAATCTTGGTTAAATCTTTTGAATCTTCTAATAATGAGATCTTTGCTTTGAATCTCTCTGCAAACCTACCAGAATCTTATTCACAACTCTCCTTTCAATAACCTCTTCTCCCAATAATCTCAATTGATTCACTAACTTCATCACTTTATCTGAATACTCTTGAATATTTTCTTTTCCTTTATTCTTAGAAGTTCAAACAACCTTGACAAATTCAATACTTGCATTTGCCTTATTTGATCACTCTTTTGAAATTCCTCCCTTAGAGTGTCCCAAACTTGCTTAGGATAATCGAAATTCATAATCCTAGCAAATATAGAATTGAAACAGTAGATTGTAAGCATGAAATAGTCTTGTACCTCTTTGTTACCTCCTCATTATGCTGCTTGATTTAAGCCAAAGTGGGATAGCATGTCTTTGCACTAGAGGTTCACTACCTACCTCAACTACATCCCATAAATCAAAAGCCTTCAAGTAAGATCTCATTTTTATGACCCAAAATAAATAATTCAAGCTTGAAAAAGCTGGTGCAGTTGAAGTACTGAAGCCTACCGTTGCCATAAAAAAGTGACTCAATTAATTAGAAAATAATCAAGGTAAATAGAACAAAGTTCTTTTGTAGGTCCCTTGAGATGAAAGCTCTAATAACATGTTGAGTTTTCAAAGAAAATATTGCCAAAAATCAAAAACTTGAAGAATAAAGGTAGCAAGCAAAGAAAGAGAAAGTGATGAATTAGTGAAAACTGGAAGCACCTAATATTCATTTCATATAATGCTTATATACAAGCATTTTAAAATAAGAAACCAGTATAGCTTAGATTTAGCCTTGGGAAAGCAACCACAAGAAAACAAGAACAAAATAGCTAAACATAGAAAACCAGTATAGTTTTTTGTGCAATAACGACTTCATAGAGTAACAAACCAAGTGGTTGTTAAGCCTTACAAAGAAAGACTCAAAACAACAAAGAAAATAGGTGTACAGTCCTTTGACACTTGAAACGACACTAGATGATGACATTTCACTAAACACAAAACATGGAAAAAATTAAAACAACATAAAGATTTTTCGTTTTGGAGAGCTCAATTTAGTAAAGTTAATGCGACAACTTTTTGGTGTCCATGATTATTTTCTTCAAACTTCAAATGACCATTTCTTCCCTCCAAAACACTGTTACTTTAGTTTACCAAACTTAGATTACTTTTTAACAAGAATCAATATACACTTTTCTATGTTGACGAGTAGAAAAGTCTATATATATAATTCATAACATTCTATTTTAATGAAATTAGTTTATGAGGTATCGTCTTAATCAAAAAGGGAGACAGTACTAAAAATAAGACATAATGTAGCAATGTATAAATGGATCTCCAAAGATTTTTCCTGAATAAAAAAAATCATGATATTTAATAATAAATTTTTTGTAAAATCAAATAATTTCCTTATTCTTTCCTTAACCAATTAAATTAAATGGTGCATCATACTTCTAATTGTAAAATCAACATTGACATGTAGTATAATGATAAGTTTGGCTTCAATCTCCTTTTTTTTTTTTTTTACAAAAATCTTCATATAGTATACAAATATTTTTTCAAAAAAAGTCATTTCAATCTAAAATGTGAACTAGAAACTATGCATTGCAGAAATTTTTGTTCAAGGAGTAATTGACCATTAGGTGTAAAGTTTATTATTCCATTAATCTTATAAATACTGTCTCAATTTAACTATTTTTTAATTAAAATTATTCAATTTTTATTTATCTATTTCTAATTTATCATATATTGAATTCTAAAATACAAAACTGCTCTTTGAAAGCTTTGAATGAAGTAAATTTCAAATATAATTATAAAAATTTTTCAAAAAATAAAGCCAAAATTTTATTTAAAAAATTATCATAAAAAGTCAACTTAAGATCATGGGAGAAAGAGAAGAATGTAAGTAAAAATTAAAAAGCATAATTAATTTCGATTAGTTCTCTCTAAACTAAGGTTTATGAGAAAGAATGTCTTATGATTCAAGGTAGTCGCCAAGACAATTTTTAGATTTTGGCTCTTTCATTTTTTGGGATTGGTTCTAGTTTTAATTTTATGAAACTTGAGTAGTGAATTGTAGGGAGAATTTTCAATCAAAATGGAGAGAGCTTAGGTTGACTGAGGCGAAAACATGTCCGCTACGAATACAATAGAATCCTTTGGTAGGATCTTCTCGCACTAGAAAAGAGTTCTATTTGATAGGATCGATTTGGGAGCCCAAGTCAATTAAGAAAGATGCAATGATAAAGACATTAGGTAATATGTGGAGATTGAGGGGGCAGCTTTCAGCAAACGAAATTAGAGATAACATGTACCTATTTACTTTTACAAAAAAGAGTGATTATAAAAGAGTAGGAATCGGTAAACCATGGTGTTTTAATAGATGCTTGTTGGTTTTGAAAGAGTTTAATGAATAATATATGGATTCGACTGAGTTGGATTTTAGTATGGGGGAATTCTGGATTCAAGTTACAAGTGTCCCTTTAAAACTAATGAATGGGGAAACAGCTAAAGCAATTGGGGGTATGATCTAATGTTTTGTGAAGATTGATGGTGAGGAGGATAATTTAACATATTGTTTTTTGCATATTAGGATTTTAATGGATCTTACAAAGCCTCTAAGAAAGGGTATAATGTTAGCTTGTGAGGATAATCAGACCAAGTGGATTAGTTTTCAGTATGAACATTTGCCTAGGTTTTGAAATAGGTGTGGAGTGAGGGGCACAATGAGAAAGATTGCAAAATTCCAAGCGTAAATGAAGACTATAAAAAGGTCACTGATCAATATGGTTCCTTTTATGGTAATGCCACTGCAAAAAAAGGTTTCAAGAATTGTCATTAATGGATCTATCTCTAAAGATACTGAAAGTAAAAAGGAAAGGAACGTGGAGACAGATTGTAGTTTTAGTAAAACAAATGATACAATGGATGCAAATTCACTAACAAAAATTTGGATGAGTTTCTCTCTAATGATCAAAATTTTGTGGGTTCAAATAACCATAATGTAGTGTCAAGCTTCAGGGTGATTCTCTAATACGAGTCAA
This sequence comes from Theobroma cacao, assembly GCF_053813885.1. Lineage (NCBI taxonomy): Eukaryota > Viridiplantae > Streptophyta > Magnoliopsida > Malvales > Malvaceae > Theobroma > Theobroma cacao. The sequence continues at coordinate 39,371,111 of NC_142647.1, read as the reverse complement.
AGATGACATTAACGTGGAGCTTAGGGGTATACGTGGTGAAGATGGCAGCCATAATAACATTGAACTTGGGTGTGAGTGATTGTACGTGTCGAAAATGGTAGTAACGTGGAGACTAGGGCTATATGTGGTGAAGGTGGCAGCCTTAATGATGTCGAGCTTCAGGGTAAGTCTCTTGTACATGTCAAAGATAACAATAAAGTGGAGATTAGAGGCGTGTTTGGTATAAGTGGTGAAGATGGTAGTAATTTAGAAATTAAAGACAAGGTTGCAGCACGTGTTGAAGATGAGAATAGTGGGCAGGATGCTGTAAAGTTAATTAATTAGATGGTAAATGATGGGCCTGTGCTGCATGAGAGTGACGCATAAGTAAGGACACAAACAAAGTTGAGAAAGGAAGTGGAAAATAGCATGAAGTGTAATACCTTATTAACTAAGATCAATGGGGCTAATCTATTTACTGTAGATGTGTTACCAGCCTTAGGTTAGGGTTCTAAGGTTCATAAGCAAGTAAATCGTAAGAGGAAGAGAACGGGATAACAAGCTAAAGGGTTGGAGTATGGTAAGTGTAGCAGGGTGCATGCAGATTTAATAAATGAAACGATAGTGCAGAAGTGTCACGACAACCAGCACCGTCTAACTAAATGAGGTTAGTAAGCTAGAACTATCGAGGATTAGGGAATCCTTGTACAGTTGAAATACTGCTGAAATATTTAAGGAGTTTCAATCTCGATGTTTTATTTTTGATGGAGACTCGAAAGAATAGTGTTGAGAGGGAGAGATTAAGGTTGAGCTTTGGTTTGGACTATTGTTTTATGGTGGATTGGATTGTTAGAGCTAGCGGGCTAACTATATTATGGAAAAAGGAAATTTCCTTAGCAGTGACATCATTCTTTCTGAATCACATCAATCAGAGATTTTGTGATGAGATGAAATATGGCGATTGACAGGATTTTATGGTAATTTTAATACTTCAGATAGGCCACTAAGTTGGGGATTGCTCAAAACACTGAAAACATAGTCACAATGTCATTAGCTTTGTGTTAAGGATTTCAATGAGATATTTTATGATAGTAAAAAGTTTGGGGGTAGATAAAAATGAATGTCAAATGCGAGCATTAGAGAAGTGTGTGACAATTGTTTATTAAGAGACATGGGGTAAAAGGTCTTAGATTTACATGGTGGAATAACAGAGATGAGGAGGCTTATATACGATGCAAATTAGATTGGACTCTTGCTACTTCTAATTGATCCAATAAATTTTCTAGAAAGGCAATTTTCATGAAATCTTTAGGAGCTTCGGATCATCTAGCCTTGAAAGTGGACCTTTATTTTCAAAAAAAGGTTAATTGGAGGCGTAGATTTCATTTTGAGGTAACTTGGTTGAGGGATGACATGTGCGAGCGCATGGTGTCAAATGAATGGCATGACCCTGTGTCCTCTTCATCGAATTTCCTTGGTAAACTAAGTAATGTTAAATTGTTATTTTATTCTATTAAGCCTAACCCATTAAAGGATATAGAGGATAGAATTAAGTTGAAACAAAAAGAGTTGCAAGTTGTGCATAAGGCAGATGTTACGATATTTGGGAGTTGCAATACAAAGTCTTACAACGAGAATTGAATGAGTTAGCCAAAGAAGAGGAAGTTATGTGGAAATAATAGTCTATGGTGGATTGGCTAAAAGAAAGTGAGTAAAATTCAAAAAATTTTCATCAAAGAGCTTTAGAGAGAAACAAGATGAATACTCTCTAGACATTGAAAAAAAATAATGGTGAATGGGTGGATTCACAAAATGGTATTTCTTTTAGGAGTATGATTTTTTTTCTCATCTTTCACATCTTCCCATCCTTCAATGATTGATGAGGTGTTAGCTTATATCCAACCGTGTGTGACAATGGCAATGAATGAGGAACTGTCTACAGATATCTCATTAGAAGAGGTTCGATTGGCATTATTTCAAATGGCCCCATTAAAGGCTTTTAGACTGGACGGATTGTCAGCTTTGTTTTTGTAGACACTAAAAATTATAATAAAATTTTATTAATAAAAAAATCATAAACAAAAATCACACCAAAAAAAATATAAAAATAAAAAAAGGAGAGAGAAAAGGGGAGAGGGGTATGACTGATAGGGTGCGGACGCACCCTGCCAAGCACCTCCCTCACCCTGCCAGATGCAAAAAAATTTTCCCGTCTAGCAGGGTAGTGGAGGCACTACACTCGACCAAAAAGCCGAGTGTATAAAGCCCCACTGTAGCAAAGGGGATCCGAGGAGGAAAATAAGAGCGACAGCTAAGAACGAGCAATCAAAAACCCTAAAAAATCCTAGCAACCAGCAACAAAAAAATCCCTAGCAAGCTTCCTAGCAGCCACAAAAAATCCACAATCAAACCCAAAAACCAATAAAAAACCAAAGAAAGAAAAACCAAAAATCATAATAGAAAACTTTAGGTGCCGCCGGATTTGGGAGGAGAATCTTGGGTCTCCTGTCGCTGGTTAAAAAAAGAAGGTTTTGGGGGGTTTTGCGCCTCGACTGGAGGGTGAGCGAAGGAAGGAGAGTTGCGGGCCTCTTGTCTTCGGTTAGAGGAGGGCAATCTAGGGGGTTTTTACGCTGTCGTTGGGAGAGATCTGAAGTTGATTTGGGTGGTTGTCGGTAAAGGGAGGAGAGAGAGATTCGAACGGCACCAGGAAAGGGAAGGCTATTGGGTGGTCAGCGACTGGCAAGCTAAAGAGGGTTGAGAAAGCCGACGCCGGTGAGAGAGAGAGGAGAGAAGAAAAGTGAGATTTTTTGTAAAGAGAGAGGAGAGAGATCCGACTGCTAGAGAGAGAATTTGAAAGGAGAAAATGAAAAAGGGTGAAAAAAAAAGCCATTTTATACTTAGGGTAGGACATCAAAACGACGTAGTTTTGTACTTGGAGAAGTGGGCTTCTGGAGCTATTGTGGGCATCTGTGGGTTCAGTTTTGGGCTAGTCCAAGCCCGACCTTGGTATGTTCTGGACTCTACAGTTATTGGGTTTGAATCTTTGATGTCTATTTTGAATGTTTTTAATTTTGTTTTATTTATTTATCTAATTTAATTATTTTTAGGGAAATAAAATTACAACTTTGTATATAAGAAGTGGGATAAGACAAAAATATAAGAATATATATATATATATTTGATTATGTAATAAATAATAGCAAAATTAGGTAGAAAGGTTATTTAGTTATAAAAATAGATCCAAGAATAAAAATATATAGAAAGAAACAAAAGAACATTTAACTAAAAATAATAATAGGTTTAAGTGGATGTTGAATATAAAATAACATTAAATATTTAGTAAATGGGAATAGGTTCACTTAAATTAAATTATATATATCAGAAAAGGAAATATATGACTAGATTAAGAATATGGGTAAGAAAAAATATAAAATGTAGGAAGAGTTGAAACATGAGGCATAATAATAACACACTTAACTAGGTGAGTTTATATGGGAAAATCATGAATGGAAAAGAACTTGAAAAAATAATAAAATAATAAAAATAGAAAATATAGTAGAATAAAATATGTAATTGTCAAAGTATTTAAAAAGATAGCTTCATAAATGAAAAAGAATGAGAATGGGGCAAAGTGATGAGTTATTCAATTTAAATAAGATAAGTAAACAATATCGATGATAGGATGATCAGTCGGGACGCGAGAAGTCGCAATCCTGGACCCATATTCCCTAGGTTCGAAATCCGAATCAAGGCTCCACCAGTACAATGGGAGGGCCTCGATTTCAAGATCCCAAAATTTTAATAAATAAAGAATTTGACTATACAAAAATTACTCAATAAAAATAATAAATAAATAACAATAGATAAAAAAATGATAAAAATAATAATAATAATTCGAATATATAGTAAATAATTAATTTGTGAAAATGCAATATACATGACATTAAATAAATGGACAAAATAAATAAAAAAATAAGGAAAAAAATCCAAAACAATAGCTAATTTAAAATTAATCATTAAATATCTAATAGTATAAATTATAGATTAATAAAATGTTATGTAAAAGAAAAATACAATTTTGTTCACTAAAATAACGTGGAATTTTAAACAATTTATCTAAATTATAAAAGGAATACATAGGAGAAACTTAGAATATAAAAAAAATAAAATATAAGAGAATAAAAAAGTAGAAAATATGATAATATGAAATAAAACGAAAATAATAATTAAATAATAAAAAATGACAAAAAATAGATAATTGCATTAGCATAGCATATATATATGTTGCATCTTCCATATCATTGCATATAAATATTTTTGTTTTCGAGTTTAAGCCCCGATGATGAGATCTTCCGAGGATCTTGCGAAGGCGGGTATTCCTCGAAAAGTTTCTTAGGTGAAAAGGTGTCCTCGGGTCCCACCAGTATGATGGGAGGGCTCAAGAAACATCTTTAATAAAAGGCTTTCACTCGTATTAGGTTCATTATTCACGAAAATATTATTTTAAAAAAAACATACGATAACCCCAATGATGGGATTTATTCGTCGAATTTGCGAAGTTGAATTTCTCGAATAATTCCTTAGGTGAGAGAACGCCCGGATCCCACCAGTATGATGGGCGGATTCGAGAGAACGTCCTCGATAAAAGGTTATCCGTTCGACTTTTTTCATCTCATACCATGCATTTCATCTTGCCTCACATTTGCATTCCATTTTAGGTTGAATAGGAAATAAAATAAGGAAATAATAACTAAGGAAATATAGTGAACTTAAAAAATTAAAGCCTAATAGAATAATCTAAAAATGGTACCGTTCATGGAATGGGCGTCTCGGGGGTGCTAATCCTTCCTCGGGCATAACCGTACTCCCGAACTTAGATCTAGAAAAACGTAGACCAGTTTAAGGTTCTTTTTAGTGGGTTTAAAATTATTTTAAGACTTCATCGATTAGAATCGGGTCAATAGGTGGTCAATCGCACCTAGTAAAAAAGATTGGTGACGACTCCTAATTTTTAGAGTTTTCATCACGTCTAGCAGTCGGGTTCCCGGACCCGCATATTATGACAACTGGCGACTCCACTGGGGAAGTCGAGAGTTGAACCATTATATAATAATAGGTTATCCAAGGCTTTAAATAATTCGATGTTTCCTTAGTGTTGATGATTTGTTTGGCATATTTTGTTTAGTGCATTTGTTTATTTCGCATTTGTTACTTTATTGCTTTTAATAATTGTGGGGATTTAGGATAGAGGAATGTGAGAATGTTACTCCGAACTCGATGTTTTCCTTCACACACATAGCACATTTTGCATTCATGCATAAACCCTTCACCCGGGTTATGTCCTTTTTAGGAAGGAGTTTAGTAGCTATGCTCTCGTGAGGTGATAACCTCCGCACGGGCTAGTGAAGACTCCCACTCAAATCAACCTAGTCTATTTGAAGCCTGTAATGGGTGAGGACTGGGATGCCTTACTAGTTCACGTGGACGACAGTGAGGAACGATTTGGGAACCTTAACTCTATCTATAATCCCAACCCAACATATAGAATACCAAGAGCAATGTAACCCTAGGTAGGGCCATACCCTGAGAGTATACCCTGTAAATAGGTACACATGAAGGAATTTCTTCTACTCCCTCTATTTTAAATTTTGCCACAAGATAATAAAATATCGTGGAGTAAATAATGTCTAATGACGTTAGCAATACCCATGATACTGCTTATTATTCTCTCATTATTTTTAACGTTCCACTCTTTCTTTTTACCAATACTAACTTAAGTTTATTTTGCTTGTCATGTGCATGTTACATGTTCATTTGGATGCATCGTAATTGCATATAGGAGAAATATTGGCTACACAACATCCAACCTAAGAGATCCCGATTACATCTATGGCATCGTCATCAGCAGGTCCACTCAACATATACAGAAATGACTATGAGATATAGTTACAGATGGGGTAGATTCAACAAGAAAAGGGAGACTGTTTGACCCAAGGACATATCCCAACTTTACCCGAGAGAGTTCACTTGGACCTTCAGCAGAATGACTTCATAGAGATGATAGGAATTTGGGAACAATGGAGACGTGCTCACCGAGACAATTTTTGAAGCAAGTATGGACACATTGCAAGGCTCCTATATGTACCTGTTGATGACCAGATGCTCTGAGCCATCATCTAGTTTTGGGATCTTTCATACCGTTGCTTTGTCTTTAACAAGGTGGACATGACCCCTACCATAGAAGAGTACTCCTTTCTACTCCGAATAGATCACATGTAGCTTGACAAGATCTATTGGAGGGCCCAAAAGATGGGACACCGGAGGAAGTTGGCCAAGTTGCTAGGAATGAATACGGTAGACGTGGATCAACACCTGAAGAAGAAAAGAGATACAGAATGCCTTCCGTGGAGTTTCTTAAACGGATATCTCAAAAAACACATGGAGGATGAACAAGGTCTCCTAGCTTTCGCGATGGTAATCTATGGCTTAGTGGTCTTCCCGAAGGTTCTAGGTCATGTGGAGCTATCACTCATAGACTTTTTCGATCAAGTGACAAGGAGCATCAACCCGGCCCTATCCATCTTAGCTGAAACCTTCATATCCTTGAATTTCTGTCAATGCAAAGGCGAGGGACGATTCATCGAATGTGCCTAACTTTTAACCATATAGATCAAAAGCCATTTCGAATGCAAAGAAAGCAAATTTCGAAAGCCTTATCTGTCTGCGAGTTGCCCTATTCTTGAGTTCTACAAAAGTGAATGGCCCGACTACAAGAGGAAAGAAGAGTGGGTCATGAGGCTCCGGAAGTTAATGAGAGTTGAAGTGACTTGGAGAGCTCTATGGATGCCGCGAATGCAAGTAATGTATAAATACGAGGACAAACCGTGGGTGCCGCTGATGGGACCATAAGGAGCCATTAGCTATGCACCGATAATGGTACGGAGATAGTTCAGATCTGAGCAATTCATGCCCATGACTCACTAGCTTAACCAGTTAGAGTTTACATATGAAGAGCCGAAAACACTAAAAAAAATTGAGGAAATTGCACAAGATTAGAAAAAAATGTGCCGAGTGGATCAAGGGAGGGTTACCGATGAAGTCACCACAGGATATGATACTTGGCATGATCAAAGGGTGAAAAATGTCATATACCCCCCGAGAAATCCATCAAAACATCCCATAAACCCAGAACCTCAAGATGTCTTGCTAGAGAGCGAGTTGACAAGAAAGAGACTTGAAAAGAAGATGATGAATATGAAGTGGAGACATGAGGATGAGCTAGAAGAAGTGAAAAAAGAGATGACAAGAAAGGTATGGATGGCTTTGGAAGAGCAGGATGAGTGACGGAGCAAGTTTGAGGAAGTGAACATGGCAAATTCTTCTCTTATAGCTAGAATGCAAGAACTCCAAAGTGTCAACAATGCTTTGCAACACGAGGTACGAAGACAAGAACAAACTATCCAAGAGTTGAGAAATGACTGCGGCTTGATGAAAAATGCCATGGACGGCTACAAGGCATAGTATAAAGAAGTAAGGCAATAGTATTTCCAAATAAGGGAAAGAAATGATTCGTGCACACAAAGCCTTCAAAGGAAAGAAGCTGAAATGTGATGGATATTGAGACAGATGAGAGAAGTGGCATTTAGAGCGTGACTAATGGCAGACAAGATCGAAGAACTCAGGTCAACAATGCTTTGCAACACGAGGTACGAAGACAAGAACAAACTATCCAAGAGTTGAGAAATGACTGTGGCTTGATGAAAAATGCCATGGACGGCTACAAGGCACAATATGAAGCAGTAAGGCAATAGTATTTCCAAATAAGGGAAAGAAATGATTCGTGCACACAAAGCCTTCAAAGGAAAGAAGCTGAAATGCGATGGATATTGAGACAGATGAGAGAAGTGGCATTTAGAGCGTGACTAATGGCAGACAAGATCGAAGAACTCAGGTGAGAGATTCTTTCAAGGGATGAATTGAGTGAGCGGTTGATCGAACACCTCAGGATGGTTAGGGACCAATATGACAAAGTTGGTTTTTCCTTTTGGTAGTAATGTAATGGTTTTAGACAATGATGTAATTGGATATTTCAGTTCTATAGATGTGGATTTTCTTATGGTAAATGTTGGATGGCCAATATTTTTCTTATTTTTCTTTTCTTTTCAAACACATTTCACTTGCATCATAGTTGCATGATTCATATAAATAATAACAAATGACAATGCATTCATCAACATAAAATTCTAACTTATCCATTTGGCCCATAAAGAACAAAATTCCAGAGAAACGAACCCTACACAAATACAACACAAGAGCTTACTCTAAGATCATGGGGGATGAACACTCGGAGAGAATGCATAAGATCTAGAAGAAGCAAGAAGAGATTATGGGTCAGTTGTCAAAGATTTTGGAGTTGATGTCGACAGATAAAGGGAAGAGAGTGGCAAGGAGTTTTGGTGCACCAGAAGATGTTCAACAAACAGAAGCCAATACAGACCTCGTATATCCACCAGGATTCACACCACCACCGACAAGGAATGCATCTATCCCCATGCCATCGATGGGTCAATATCCGTTTTTTATGGGATGCCAATGCTTATAAGGCCACCACCGACTTATGCCCAACAGAGGCCAATTTAAGGGGCAAGTCTTTCAAACCCCATCTTTGTACCTGATCTGGACGATCCAAAAGAACAAGAGAAGCTCAAGTGTGGATCCGTTGAATCAAAGGACAATCCGGATACCCACCAGAACTTTGACCTTTTGGAGGAGAGACTACGCATGACAGAAGGAATGAGAATGTATTGCTCTATGGATGCAATCAAACTCTATCTCATTCCAGATGTGGTTATACCCCTAAAATTCAAAGTTTCAGACTTTGAAAAATATGATGGAACCAAGTTCCTGGTCACACACATCACCATGTATTGCAGAAGGATGGCTGCATATGCCCATAATGACAAGCTCTTGATACACTGCTTCCAAGATAGCCTCACTAGTGCTGCAGCAAAGTGGTACATCCAATTAGACCCCAATCGAATTCACACATGAAAAGACCTTGCTCGGGCGTTTGTAGCTCAGTATAAGCATGTTACAGATATGGCTCCGGATCGCCTTTCTTTACAAAACATGGAGAAAAAATCCACTAAAAGCTTCAAAGAATATGCTCAAAGATGGAGGAATATGGCTTCTCAAGTTCAGGCACCATTGACTGAGAAAGAGACCACCGTGATGTTCGTTAACACCCTGCGAGCCCCTTACTATGAACGGTTGGTCGGTAGTGCCACAAAGAACTTCGCTGATATGGTGATTTCATGAGAGATGATAGAAACTGCCATTAAGCAAGGGAAGATAGAAGGAGGTGATGTAGCACACACGAAAAAAGGGAGAACTTTTAAGAAGAAGGAATGAGAAGCCCAAGCCATTACTTCGGGACAACCCCAAAGAGGAAGCTACAACCCTTACCAGCCATATCCATCATACCCCTATTACCCAGTTGTGAATAACGCTTCACAAAGCCCATACCTATATCCACCCATGCCAAATGCCTTTTTTAACCTATACCCATATGCTCTCATCCAACAGACACCTTACCCCACAAATATCCATCCATCTACTTCCACACCCGTTACAGCTTCAACCACATAACAAACAACACCTTCAAACAACCATACTGCCGATGAATCAAGAGGATGGGGAAACAAGCAAGAGAAAGTGCAGTTTGACCCAATCCCAATCCCATATGTTGAACTCTTCACTCAGTTAGTTGCAAACCATCTGGTGACACCTTTATACATAGAGCCATTAAAACCTCCATTCTCGATATGGTATGACGTTTTTGCCCATTATGATTATCATTATGGAATTGAAGGTCACTCGATCGAGAATTGTACAGCATTCAAACATAAGGTGCAAGGGTTGATCAAGGCAGGAATCTTAAATTTTGAAAAGAAGTCGGAACAGAATGTTAACAATAACCCACTGCCAAATCATACTGGGGTAGGGGTAAATGCAATCGAAAGGAAGGTGTATGTTAAAAGGAACATTCGGGAAGTAGAAACCCTCATGGAGAAAGTGTTTGAAGCCTTGGTAAAGGCTGATATGCTCAAGGTTTGGTCGAGATGTCCTGATGTGAATGACTCAAGAGATATCCAATGACCATACTGCTTATATCACAAAGGATGTGTGGGACATTTAATTCGATATTGTAGTTCTTTCTGAAAGGAAGTGCAAAGGATGATAGACGAATCAAGGATTGAATTCTACGTGGAAGCCTTAAGGCCAGCAATAAACATGATGGCCAAAGATTCCACTCACCCAATGAAGATAAAACCTTTAACCATTTTCTATGAACTAAGAGAAAAGTTTGTGGAAGGCAGAACCCATGCCAAAATGACCATCGAAGTCCCTAAACCTTTCCCTTACAAAGATGACAAAGTTGTCCCGTGGAACTATAATTGCAATGTACAAGTTTCAAATACGGGAAAATGGATGGCCGAATCTCAAGATAATGCTGCAAATATAATTGATGTTGGGGGGATTACCAGCAGCGGACGTTGCTATACATCGGAGGCATTAGAGAATCTCAAAAAGTGCATTCTCAAGAATCGACGGATGGCTCAAAGGGGGCTGTGACGGAAAAAAAAGCTGTCGAGTTTTTCAAGTTCATTAAACATAGTGAGTACAATGTGGTCGAGCAATTGAACAGGTTGTCTGCTCGTATTTCACTACTATCTTTGCTCCTCAGCTCGGAATCACATAGGAACTCTTTAATGAGGATTCTGAACCAAGCATATGTGGATCATGACATTTCAGTTGAAAATTTGGACTACATCATTAGGAACATTTCAGTGGGTAACATAATATCCTTTAGCGATGAAGAAATCCTTTTTGGAAGTAGGGGAAACTACAAAGTCTTGCATATCACTACCAAGTGTAAAGGCTGTACCGTCGCAAAAGTGTTGCTTGATAATAGATCGTCCCTGAATGTGATGCCCATGAGGACCTTGGCCCACTTACCCATCGACATGTCTTACATGAGAAAGAGCCAGATGATTATGAGAGCCTTTGATAGGACGAGGAGAGAAGTAGTAGAGAACATAGAGATACTGATAGAAATTAGCTCGTGTACCTTTACCACTGAATTCCAAGTTATGGATATCGCTTATTCATACAATTATTTGTTGGGAAGACCTTGGATCCACTTGGCTGGGGCCATACCTTCATCGCTTCACCAAAAAGTCAAGTTCATAGTGGATGGGAAGATTGTATTTGTTAACGGGGAAGAGGACTTACTCATAAGCAAGCCAGCGGATACTCCATACGTGGAAGCGACGGAAGAAGTGCTTGAATGTTCCTTTCGATCCTTCGAGTTTGTTAACACCACATATGTTGGAGAATGAACCACACCACCCATTTCAAGGCTTTCCAAAACCACCAAGATGGCTGTTAGTCAAATAGTATGGAAAGGATACTGAACGAGGGTAAGATTGGGAAAAGAGCTGTAAGGCATTAAAAAGCCAATACTTGCTGCCAAAAATGAAGAAAGTTTGGCCTAGGATATAAGTAGACTAAGAAGGAAAGGGAAGAAATGATAGCTGAAAGAATAAGGAAAAGGTTGGCTCGCTTTAAGGGGCACGGGTTGAAAAACCATATAATGATATATCCTCATCTCTACGAGACATTTCGGTCCGGAGGCTACATCTTTCCTAAATCACTCACCGTTGGGAGCCAAGAATCAGTGTCAGTATTAGGGGAAGCCTTTTTTGATTTATCAATATGTGTAACGAAGGAAGGCGAAGAGCAGCTAGGAAATGTGGAGGGGATCCCTACTACATACCTCGGGCCACTTGAGCTGAAGTTGAGCAGTTGGACCACTATGAGTTTATCAGTCACTTGTGATTCAATTTCAAAGTAATGCAAACTAAACATCTGTGCTTATGCCCAAGAGCATTGAAAATTTTATGTATCGGGCTTTTTATCATTTATCATTCTAATAAATTGACATGCATAGTGCATTTCTCATATCTCTTCTCATGATTCACCATTTCCATTCTTGTCATCTCATCTTTTTATTTTAACTATTTATCTATACAATAGCTCTACATCTTTCAATTCCCTTTACCTTTCAGGATTCCAAATAATGAATGCGAAGATGATAGTGACAGTGGTTTTGAGGTTAATTTTGAAAAAGGTACAAGTGTCAGTGAACTTGACGATACAAGAAACGTAGAGGATTATGATTTAACTTCGGATTTGTTAAGACTAGTAGAACATGAGGGGAGACAAATTATCCCACATCAAGAGACTTGAAATGATTAATTTGGGAAATGAAGATAATAAGAAAGAAGTTAAAATTGGTACGACGTTGGTGCAAATTGAAAAAGAAAAACTAATAAAGCTACTTCATGAATATGAATATGTGTTTGCATGGTCCTATCAAGATATGCTAGGACTCAATACAAACATTGTAGCCCATAAACTACCTTTGAAACCTAAATGCAAACCAATTAAGCAAAAGTTGAGAAGGATGAAACTTGAAATGCTGTTGAAAATTAAGGAAGAGGTGAAAAAGTGATTCGATGCAGGATTCTTGGAAGTAGCTAAGTACCCCAAATGGGTTGCAAATATTGTCCCAGTGCCTAAGAAAGATGGAAAAGTAAGAATGTGTGTGGACTATCTAGATTTAAATAGAGTTAGCCCAAAAGATAATTTTCCTTTGCCCCACATCGACACCCTCGTTGACAATACAGCTCGCCATTCCATGTTTTCCTTTATGGATGGTTTTTCAGGATATAACCAAATTAAGATGGCACTAGAGGACAAAGAAAAAACTACCTTCATAACTATGTGGGGGACCTTTTGTTATAAGGTAATGCCATTTAGATTGAAGAATGCTGGGACAACTTATCAATGAGCCATGGTGACTTTTTTCCATGACATGATGCACAGAGAGGTTGAGGTGTATGTGGATGATATGATTGTAAAAGCTCGCAAAACAGAGGACCGTGCAACCAATCTTGAAAGGTTATTTAAGAGGTTACGAAAGTTTCAGCTCAGATTAAATCCGGTAAAGTACACTTTTAGAGTCACTTTAGGAAAGTTACTTGGTTTCATCGTCATTGAAAGAGGAATAGAAGTTGACCCGGATAAGGTTCAAGCAATCCGTGATTTGCCTCCTCCCAAAACGCAGAAAAAAGTTAAAGGATTCTTGGGAATGTTGAATTATATAGCCTGGTTCATATCAAAACTCACACTCAAATGTGACCCAATCTTCAAGCTTCTTCACAAACATAATCCTGGGGCATGGAACGATGAGTGCCAAGTTGCTTTTGACAAGGTTAAAGAATATCAGTTGAGTCCGTCAGTATTGGTACCACTTGTGGCCGGAAGACCCCTCTTTTTGTACCTGATAGTAAATGAAGGATCCATGGGATGTGTGTTGGGACAACATGATGAAACTGGTAAGAAAGAAAGGGCAGTTTACTACTTGAGTAAAAAGTTCACTGAGTACGAGTCCAAGTATTCCTCATTGGAAAAGATGTGTTGTGCTTTAGCATGGACGGCGCATCGACTTAAGCAGTACATGCTATATCATACCACTTGGCTCATTACGAAGTTGGATCCTATTAAATACATCTTCGAGAAACTATCCTTATCAGGTAGAGTGGCAAAATGGCAAGTGTTGTTGTCTGAATATGATATTATATATGTGTCCTAAAAAGCTATCAAAGGAAGTGCAATCGCATATTTTCTGGCGGAAAGGGTGGAGGAGGATTATGAACCAATGGAGTTTGAGTTCCCAAATGAGGACCTGATGTTGGTTTGTCAAACAAATAAGGAGTAATCAGAGGAGAAAGAGAATTGGAAGATGTTTTTCGACGGAGCTTCGAATGCCTTGGGGCATGGCATAAGGGTCGTGTTAGTGTCACCAGAAAGAGATCATTATCCCATCATAGCTAAACTCAACTTCTATTGCACCAATAATGTGGCTGAATATGAAGCTTGTGTCATGGGTCTTCAAGCAGCAATCGAGAGGAAAATTCACGTTTTGGAAGTGTATGGGAATTCTGCTTTGGTCATTTATCAGTTGCGAGGAGAATAGGAGACACGCGACTCGAAGTTAGTCCGGTATCATAAGTATGTTTCAAAGCTGATTAGAAATTTTGATAAGATTTGCTTCGCCCATTTGCCCTAAGAGGAGAATCAAATGGCTAATGCATTAGCCACGCTGGCAGCAATGTTTAACGTTGGTACCGATGTCAAGATTCAACCCATCATGATTAATCTTTGAGAGTGCCCCGCACACTGCTCTAGTGTAGAGGAAGAAATAGACGGGAAACCGTGGTACCATGATATTGTGCATTATCTCAAGTTCCAGCAGTATCCGGAGCAAAGCTTAGAAAATGATAAGAAAACCATTAGAAGGTTGGCAATGAATTTCTTCTTGGATGGGGACATCTTATACAAGAGAAGTAGGGATCTAGTGCTTGAGATATGTGGATTCAACTGAAGCTCAAAGAATAGTTGAGGAAGTTCACGAGGGACTTTGTGGGGCACATACAAGTGGGCATATGTTGGCAAGACAGGTCATGAGAGCAGGGTATTACTAGCTCACGTTGGAAACGGATTGTATGGATTTCGCTCGAAAGTGTCACAAGTGTCAGATATACGCAGACATAATCCACACTCTTACAAATTCACTGAATGTATTGACATCACCATGGTCATTCTCAATGTGGGGCATGGATCTGATTGGGTTAATAACCTCGAAGGCATCAAATGGGCATCGGTTTATTCTGGTGGCAATTAACTACTTCACTAAGTGGGTAGAAGCAGCATCTTATGCCAATGTGACCCAGAAAGTGGTATGTAAGTTCATCCAAAAAGAAATAATATGCCGCTATGGTCTCCCGGAAAGGATCATCACAGATAACGCCAGTAACCTCAATGGTTCAATGATGAAAGAGGTTTGTGCCAAGTTCAAGATCAAGCATCACAATTCAGTGCCTTATCGCCCAAAAATGAATGGAGTGGTAGAAACAGCCAACAAGAACATCAAAAGGATAATTGAAAAGATTACAGATATATACAAAGATTGGCATGAGAAGTTACCCTTTGCTTTGCATGCTTATCGCACAATAGTCTGAACTTCCACGGGAGCTACACTGTTCTTTTTGGTATATGGGATGGAAGCAGTTTTACCAATTGAAGTAGAAATCTCTTCCCTAAGAATCCTTAAAGAAATTCAGTTGGAAGAAGCCGAATGGGTTAACGCTCGTTATAAGCAATTGAATCTCATAGAAGGACAAAGGTTGACAGCAGTTTGCCACGGGAAGTTATATCAAAAGAGAATGATGAGGGCATATGGCAAGAAGGTACATCTTCGTCGGTTCCACGAGGGAGAGTTAGTATTGAAAAGAATTCTTTCGAACCAACAAGATCCTCGCGGGAAATGGACACCGAATTGGGAAGGACCATTTATGGTGAAGAAAGCTTTTTCAGGAGGAGCACTAATTTTGGCAGAGATGGACGGAAGGGAGTTTTCCAACCCATTGAATGCCGATGCTGTCAAGATATATTTTGAGTAAAAAAAAAAGAAAAAAAATTTCAAGTTGAAAACCTGAAAAGGCAGTTGAGTATGAGAGATGTGTTTAGGGCGAAAACCCAAAAGGGCGGTCTAGACACGAAGGAGGTCCAAATACTACAAGGGCTTAACACAGAAATGGTGAAAATCATGATCCGAGATGTTCAGACAAAAGACAAGGGAGCTGACGCTTGTGCCTGCTTTGAGATAAAATTTCAAGGCTACTGTCAATATCTATCAGAACAGTCATTAAGAAAGAACTGTATCTCTTTTGTATCAATTGGTTTTCCCCTGTTCCTTGTCATTATGCCTGATAGTAGAAACTTCCTTTTTTTCTAATGAAAAATAGCCTTTCTGCTCCCAACATTGTCATCATTTCCATTCTGCCAAGAGAGGAGATATGAGTACATTGCATTGCATTTGTCATAAAATTAGAATGATATTTAATAAAGAGCATGATCAAGTAAGAAATGTTTGCAATATTTTGAAAAATGATCGTAATTGACGGGGAATGAAATGGAGTCTGGTAATGTAAAAAAGAAAGAGAAAAGACTAAGAAAAGAAAGAAAGAAATGGAAGTAGCAACAAAACGGAGAACAGTAAAAATGTGAAGAATGATTAGACCATGCATATGATAGAGGAAGAAAACAGTTGTGAGCAATGAAGTGGTGAAGACAAGAGATCAGAAGCGTAATCGATTCATCCCCCAATGATCAAAGAGAAAGCTCTAAAACACTCAAAAAAAAAAGCTGATGAAGATAATTAAGATATTTAAATTGTCATGTTCAAAGTTTTAAAACAATTGAAAAAGAAGAAAATTCATCTTTACAGTCGTAGAACCTCAGATGAGGAATTGATTATTTTTCACCATTTCAAAAAAGAACAAAGGTTTCGTTGCCTCAGTTTTGAGGAGTTCATTTTTAAAAGTCTCACTGCCTCAGTTTTGAGGAGTTCATTTTTAAAGAAGTTTCGTTACCTCAACTTTGAGGAGTTCATTTTTTAAAGTTTCGTTGCCTCAATTTTGAAGAGTTTACTCTTAAAGTTTCATTGCCTCAATTTTGAGGAATCTATTCTTAAAGTGTTATTACCTCAATCTTGAGAAGTTCATTTAAAAAAAAAAACCTGGTAAGAGAATTAAAGAATTTAGTCAAATACAATGTCTACGTCTTTGTACTATTTCAGATTTTCAAAATGCACAAAGAGGGGCAGCTGTAGACACTAAAAATTATAATAAAATTTTATTAGTAAAAAAAATCATAAACAAAAATCACACCAAAAAAATATAAAAATAAAAATATAAAAAAAAAAGAGAGAGAAAAGGGGAGAGGGGTACGACTAGTAGGGTGCGGACGCACCCTGCCAAGCACCTCCCTCACCTTGCCAGACGGGAAAAATTCACGTCTGGCAGGGTAATGGAGGCACTACACTTGGCCAAAAAGCCGAGTGTATAAAGCCCCACTGTAGCAAAAGGGATCCGGGGAGGAAAATGAGAGCGGTAACCAAGAACAAGCAATCAAAAACCCTAGAAAATCCTAGCAACCAGCAACAAAAAAATCATAATAGAAAACTTTAGGTGCCGTCGAATTTGGGAAAAGAATCTTGGGTCTTCTACCGTTGGTTAAAAAAAGAAGGTTTTTAGGGGTTTTGCACCGCGACTGAAAGGTGAGCAAATGAAAGAGAGTTGCGGGCCTCCTGTCGCTAGTTAGAGGAGGGCAGTCTAGGGGGTTTTTACGCTGCCGTTGGGAGAAATCTGAAGTTGATTTGGGTGGTTGTCGGTAAAGGGAGGAGAGAGAGATTCAAACGGCACTAGGAAAGAGAAGGCTATTGGGTGGTCGGCGACTGACAAGCTAAAGAGGGTTGAGAAAGCCGGCGCTGGTGAGAGAGAGAGGAGAGAAGAAAAGTGAGATTGTTTGTAGAGAGAGAAGAGAGAGATTCGACTGCTAGAGAGAGAATTTGAAGGGAGAAAATGAAAAAGGGTGAAAAAAAAGCCATTTTATACTTAGGGTAGGACATCAAAACAGCGTAGTTTTGTACCTGGAGAAGTGGGCTTCTTGAGCTATTGTGGGCATCCGTGGGTTCAGTTTTGGGCTAGTCCAAGCCCGACCTTGGTATGTTCTAGACTCTACAGTTATTGGCTTTGAATCTTTGATGCCTATTTTGAATGTTTTTCATTTTGTTTTATTTATTTATCTATTTTAGTTATTTTTAGGGAAATAAAATTACAACTTTATATATAAGAAGTGGGATAAGACAAAAATATAAGAATATATATATATATATATATATTTGATTATGTAATAAATAATAGCAAAATTAGGTAGAAAGGTTATTTAGTTATAAAAATAGATCCAAGAATTATAGAAAGAAACAAAAGAACATTTAACTAAAAATAATAATAGGTTTAAGTGGATGTTCAATATAAAATAACATTAAATATTTAGTAAATGGGAATAGGTTCACTTAGATTAAATTATATATATCAGAAAAGGAAATATATGACTAGATTAAGAATATGGTTAAGAGAAAATATAAAATGTAGGAAGAGTTGAAACGTGAGACATAATAATAACACACTTAACTAGGTGAGTTTATTGGGGAAATCATGAATGAAAAAGAATTTGAAAAAATAATAAAATAATAAAAATAGAAAATATAGTATAATAAACTATGCAATTGTCAAAGTATTTAAAAAGATAGCTTCATAAATGAAAAAGAATGAGAATGGGGCAAAGTGATGAGTTATTCAATTTAAATAAGATAAGTAAACAATACCGATGATGGGATGATCGGTCGGGACGTGAGAAGTCACAATCCCGGACCCATATTCCCTAGGTTCGGAATCCAAATCAAGGCTCCACCAGTACGATGGGAGGGCCTCGATTTCAAGATCCCAAAAGTTTAATAAATAAAGAATTTGACTATACAAAAATTACTCAATAAAAATAATAAATAAATAACAATAGATAAAAAAAAGATAAAAATAATAATAATAATTCGAATATATAGTAAATAATTAATTTGTGAAAATGCAATATACATGACATTAAATAAATGGACAAAATAAATAAAAAAATAAGGAAAAAAATCCAAAACAATAGCTAATTTAAAATTAATCATTAAATATCTAATAGTATAAATTATAGATTAATAAAATGTTATGTAAAAGAAAAATAAAATTTTGTTCACTAAAATAACATGGAATTATAAACAATTTATCTAAATTATAAAAGGAATACATAGGAGAAACTAAGAATATAAAAAAAAAAATATAGCAGACTAAAAAAGTAAAAAATATGATAATATGAAATAAAACAAAAATAATAATTAAATAATAAAAAATGATAAAAAAATAGATAATTGCATTAGCATAGCATATATGTATGTTGCATCTTGCATATCATTGCATATAAATATTTTTGTTTTCGAGTTTAAGCCCCGATGATGGGATCTTGCGAAGGCGGGTATTCCTCGAAAAGTTTCTTAGGTGAAAAGGTGTCCCCGTGTCCCACCAGTATGATGGGAGGGCTCGAGAAACATTTTTAATAAAAGGCTTTCGCTCGTATTAAGTTCATTATTCACGAAAATATTATTTTTAAAAAAAACGTACGATAACACCGATGATGGGATTTATTCGTCAAATTTGCGAAGGCGAATTTCTCAGATAATTCTTTAGGTGAGAGAACGCCCCGGATCCCACCAGTATGATGGGCGGATCTGAGAGAATGTCCTCGATAAAAGGTTATCCGTTTGACATTTTTCATCTCATACCATGCATTTCATCTTGCCTCACATTTGCATTCCATTTTAGGTTGAATAGAAGATAAAATAAGGGAATAATAACTAAGGAAATATAGTGAACTTAAAAAATTAAAGCCTAATAGAATAATTTAAAAATGGTACCGTTCATGGAACTGGAGTCCCGGAGGTGCTAATCCTTCCCCGAGCGTAACCGTACTCTCGAACTTAGATTTAGAAAAACATAGACCAGTTTAAGGTTCTTTTCGGTGGGCTTAAAATTAATTTAAGGCTTCATCGATTAAAATCGAGTCGATAGGTGGCCAATCGCATCTAGTAAAAAAGATTGGTGGCGACTCCTAATTTTTAGAGTTTTCATCGCGTCTAGAGGTCGGGTTCCCGGACCCGCACGTTACAACAGTTTTATCAAAGGTTCTGGGATGTTCTTGGGGTAAGTGTTCATCAATTGGTGATTGATTTTCTTGAAGGAAGGCCAAGACTTGCAAGCATAAATCATGCACATATATCTTTAATCCCAAAAGTTGGTAACTCAGAATTGGTAAGCGAATTTAGACCAATAAGCTTGTGCAATATTTTTTTATAAAATAACCTTCAAAGTACTTACCAATAGATTGAAATCTATTTTTCCCATTACAATCTCTGAAAAACAAAGTGCATTTGTTCTTGACAGACTGATTACTGATAATGTTATTATGGCTCATGAGGTTGTTCATTTCTTGCATAATAAGAGACAAGGATAGATGGCAAACTTTGCACTAAAGATGGATATGAGCTAGGCATATGATAGAGTAGAATGGCCTTTTGTTCCAACTATTTTGTAGAAGATGGCCTTTTATTGCAAAACTGGACAGATAAAGATAGCAGACAAAACCAGCACTTACTACAAGATTGAAATTTTAAGCGAGAGAAAACGATGAGAAAGAACGAGTGCGAGAAAGAGCTAGGTATGAGGATTGGTGGGATGACCGTCGAGTGGGAGCTACAGAAAGAGCTAACGCAAAACCAAACGGATCAACGGAATGGAAAAAAGATGGGAGAACATGCATTTTGACCGTTTGAGGAAGACCATTTTCACAGCCTTTGTTGACAATGTTAGCCTGAGAGTTTCGTGGAAGGACTTGAAAGCTTTCTTCAATCAATTTGGGGTGGTAGTAGACATCTACTTACCTAGAGTGTCAAGGAATAGAATCACAAGATATGCCTTTGTAAGGTATCGATACAGAGTGGAGCTAAACAGAGCCATCGATATGGGCCCGAACAGAAGGTTGGATGGAAGGACTTTAAGTATAAAAGAAGCAAACAAACCAAAGGAAAACTCGTACAGAACAGGAGAAAGACCGACTAGGATCTGGCAAGAGATGGGGGTAGGGAATGGAAGGAG
Organism: Theobroma cacao; assembly: GCF_053813885.1. Classification (NCBI taxonomy): domain Eukaryota; kingdom Viridiplantae; phylum Streptophyta; class Magnoliopsida; order Malvales; family Malvaceae; genus Theobroma; species Theobroma cacao. Next base: position 39,350,409 of record NC_142647.1, on the reverse strand, counting down.
AACCTTCAGAGAGGTGGTTACCAATGGGGCACTTTACAGTGATTATGGAGACACAAGGAAACTATATATGGAAAAGGAAAACATAAACTCATTTCAGGAAACCAAGGAATTGGAAGGAATTAGAGTGCCTATTGAAGCTGATGAAGTTGAATGCACACAGCGTAGCGCCATAGGCAACTTGAGAGAGACTGTAAGTTGCAAAGCCATTGAAAGTTATTTGGCTTGTGAAGGGGTAACCGCAAGGGTGAGGCCAGTTGGAGGAATGAACGTACTGGTCACCTTTGATGATAGAGAAGAGATGGAAACTCTCTTAAGGCAATATTTTGAAATATTTGAAAAATTGTTTCAGGAACTTAAGCCCTACAACCTGGAGAAGGATGAGCGGAGGTATAAGGTCTAGGTGAAAGTGGAAGAGCTGCCACCACACTTATGGAACATGAAAATCTTCAAAACTCTAGGTGAAAGCTAGGGAAGATTTATTACAGTTGATCAGGCAACCGAGAAGAAAAGTCGGCTAGATCAAGCAATCATAAAGGTTGAGGTGACTAGTAAAAGACGGGTCCTGACATGCCTTCAAGTGATCGTTAATGGAAAGAAGTGCACGATGAGAGCAACAATAATAGAAACTGAAACAATTGATATTGATCTGAAAACTTTTTCGGTGATCGAAAAGAAGCTAGAGGAATTGAGACCATCAAATAGTCAAGAAAGTCAACAGGCAGATGGAATACGAGCTGGATCAACCGTTCATGGGATGGATATGACCCATGTCAGAAAAATGAGGGTTGAGATTAAACATGGGGAAGATCAACCTGACATGGCACTAGAAAATAGGACTAGTATGACTAGGCAAATAGAAGGTTCCAGCAGCCAAGGACATAGGAGTCAGAATGAGGGGGACCCATAACTTGGGGATGGGAGACAAGGAGAAGGAAACATGAAAATTCAAAGATTTGATAAGGTTGAATGGGCTAAAGAAAAGCAGGATGGTGAGAAAGGCTTGGTAAGCCCAAGAAAAATAGTAGAACGGGTTAAAAGGCTATCTGAAAGAGCAATTGGGCCCAAAGGAGCAGGTGGTGGAGGGATTGAGAAAAAAGAGAAGATAGAGCTGGGTCAAGGAAAAAAAGGAATAGAGATAAGATAAGGAAATAGTAATCAAGTTGGGCTGGGAAAAGATAAAGAGAATGGGTCAGAAATAGGAATGGGCAAGAAAGAGCACAGACAGTCCAACTTCTTAGGAGATGACTCTAAACAAAATTCACAAGGAAGAGAGAAGGATAAAGATCTAAATCAAAATCGGGATATGGAGAAGATGTCGTTGCATAGTAGTAAGGACAGCAAAACTGAATGGCACTCAAAGAAGGAAGATAGGGGGATGGACAGCATATCTCAAGTTTCGAATGAAGTGAAAAGTATGAAAAAAGATGGAAAGAAAATTCCAGAGAAAGGGTTAACATTGAAAAAGAAACTTAAAGACCATGGGTTAACAATCTCAGGAGATGTTGTGTTGAGAGACCTCAAAAAAAAAAGAAAGTGGAAAGAAAAAAAGAAAAACATGGGTGTTAATTAAGAAAACAGCATCATCAAGAAAGGCAGATAAAGCCTCCAGCTTGAATGAAAGAATAGTTAAAACAAGAAAAAAAAATCAAGCGTTGAAGGAGATGGATCAAGAAGGATGTAATCATTGGGCTGAGTCTCAGACGAGCCAGAACCAAATAGAGGAATCAGAAAACACAACAGGGAGAATTCTGGAAAGGGAAATAGATTTGTGAAAACAAAGAACAAAGAAGATGAAGATAGACAGAGGAAAAAGAAGTTGAAATTAAAGAAAAAAATAAAGAAAGCAACACAAGAATGGAATAAGGTCAAAGGGAGAGGTGGAGGACAACTTAACGTTTCGGGTTTGGAACAGGATATTAAACTCAAAAATGAGGTAATGTAGAGGGAAGCTCTTGCAACAATGGATGTGAGTGATGGGCTTGGGCTTGAATTTGAAGAAGAAAGAGCAGAGATGATCAGGACTTTCAAAGAACTGGCTACCCAATATGGATGACTTGACAAAGGGGGAAGGTAGAGATAGGCAAGAGGTGTCAAGGTAAGTTGGGTTCCTTTATTTTCAATGATTATATTATCTTTGAACATAAGAGGCATGGGTAGTGGGGAGAAAAAAAGGGTTGTGCGAAGGTTGATTAGGAAAAATAAACCGAATATGGTTTTTATCCAAGAGACTAAGATGCAAATTTTGTATGAAGGAATGTATGAAAGACTATGGCCAAGAGATAAGATTAGTGGTAAAGTAGTACAATCAGTTGGAAAGTCGGGTGGAGTGTTATGTATGTGGCAGGATAATTTTTTCTTACTGAAAGAGTGCATTATCAACAAGAATTATATTTTGTTAATCGGAGAATTTAAAGCTTCAAGGCTAAAATGTGGGTTTGGTAATATCTACGCTCCCAATGATGAAAGGGAGAGAAATGGCATTTGGGAAGAAATCAAACAGATCATTGGAGGGGTAGAAATTCTATGGATATTAGGGGGTGACTTTAATGTTGTAAGAAATGAAGAAGAGAGAGTGGACAGTGGGGAGATTGGGAGAGTAGTAGCCAGTTTCAATGAATTTATCAATGAAGTAGGGTTGGTGGATCTCCCCTTGGTGGGAGGGAAATTCACATGGTGTAATAATCGTGAAACTCCAGCTTTTAGTAGGTTAGATCATTTTCTAGTTGACGCTGAGATTCTGGATTCAGAGGCCACTATGCTTCAGAAGTGCTTGCTTATTTCGTTATCGGATCACAATCTGATTGTCCTTAGACCAGTGCAATTTGATTGAGGGCCGAAACCTTTCAAGTTCTTTAATTAATGGATGGAGGAAAAAAGTTTTAATACAGTGGTGAGAGAATTTTGGAATCAACAGGCAAATAATCAGGAGAGTCCAGGGATGTGGAGGAAGCTTAAGAGGTTGAAAAGTTTTTTAAAAGATTGGCATAAGCAAGTCTGTGACAACATGGCAGAGAAGATATCTAAGCTGGAAATTGAACTCCAACATATCAATGAGAGATTACAAGAAGGAGAGGTAGGGAATGGAGCCCGGGAAGAAGTAGTTTGCAAGAGACCTGCATTATGGGACTTGTATAGACAAGAGGAAAGATAGTGGAAACAAAAATCGAGAACAAAATGGGTGCTGGAGGGAGATCGAAACACAAGATTCTTCCACATAATGGCATCAATAAGAAGGAGGAACAATTACATTTAGCAGCTTCAGGTTGGGGATGTTGAATTTAAGGATCTTGAAAGAATTAAGGAAGTAGTGGTGGACCATTACACAGAATTCTACAAAAGAAGAAAAGTCCTAGGCCTCAGAAGTTTTGGCAGGTAATTCAAAAAGTTGAATGAGAAGGCCAAGCTTTTCTTGGAAAATGATGTAACGAAAGAAGAAGTGTGGGATACGATATGTAGTTACGATGGGAATAAAGCACCTAAACCCGATGGCTATAACATTAATTTTTTCAAAAACCAGTGGCAACTGATTAAGGATGAGGTCATGGTTAGCTTAAGGAGTTTTTTTGAGGAGGGTAAGTTAGAGGAGGGAGCAAATAATTTTTTTATTACTCTTATCCCAAAAGTGGTTAATCCTAATAAGATTGCTGAATATAGACCTATTAGCTTGGTGGGAAGCTTATACAAGATTGTGGCCAAACTCCTTGCTAATAGGTTGAGATAGGTCATAGGGGAGGTCATAGGTGAGAAACAATTCGCCTTTGTGAAAGGAAGACAAATGATGGACTGCACCTTAATAGCAAATGAAGTTATTGACTTTATAAAAAAGGGAAATAAAGGGGGTTTTTTGCTGAAAGTTGACTTCGAGAAAGCCTACGACAGTGTGGACTGAACTTTCCTATAACTTGTGATGAGGAATATGGGGTTTGGTGAAAGATGGAGGAAATGGGTGATGGGGTGCGTGTCAAATGCTAAGGTTTCAGTTCTTGTGAATGGAGTGGCAACAGAGCCTTTTAAGATGGGTCGTGGGCTGCGTCAAGGTTGTCCGCTCTCGCCTTTTCTCTTTAATATTGTGGCAGAGGCATTCAGTCAAATGATGGATGGAGGAGAGATTGTGGGAATGTGTAAAGGAATTCCAATTGGATTAAGGGGGTTGAGAATCTCCCATTTATAGTTTGCTGATGACACTATGATTTTCCTTAAATCGGAGATTGAGAGCCTTGTCAATGCCAAAAGGATCTTAAGATGCTTCCAAGCAATATCAGGTTTGAGGATTAATTTCCATAAGAGCAGCCTTGCGGGAATTAGAACAAATGAGAATTTTGTTAGAAAATGTTCTGAGATGATTAATTGTAGGTTTGAAGTTATTCCCATGGTGTACTTGGGGTTGCCACTAGGGGCAAATCCTAATTCGATACAAACGTGGAAACCAATCATAGAGAAATTCGAGACAAGGCTAGTAGGATGGAAAGCAAAGACGTTATCCATAGGAAGAAGAGTTGCACTACTTCGATCAGTCCTTTCCAGCTTACCTATTTTTTACATGTCTATATTTCAAATACCAAAAGGGGTGATAAAGGAGTTAGAGAAAATTGAAAGGAGGTTTCTATGGTGCGGTAGTGAAGAGAAACAAAAAATCCATTACATTAAGTAGAACAAAGTTTGCAACTATAAGGAGAACGGGGGGCTAGGGATCATTGATATGGAAGTCAAGAATAGAGCTTTACTTAATAAATAGTTGTGGAGGTATGGAAGTGAGATAGGCAGCTTATGGAGAGAGGTAATTATGGAGAAAGTATGAGGGAATCCCATTAGCCTTATACCTGAAATGAGTGCAAACAGGAAAGTTTCAACAGTGTGGAAAAATATTATCAAACCCCTATCCCCAACTAATGATTTTTCTTTGCAGGTGAGCACTGATATGCAACTGGTTGTAGGAGATGGAAGCAGGATTTTGTTCTGGGCCGATAGATGGACTGATGGTGGTATTTTAAAAGACCTTTATCCCAGAATCTTTGCCCTTGCAAGAAACAAAGATGGATACATCCAAGAGTTTGGCAGATGGGAGGAGGAGGTCTGGGTGTGGAAGGTGCAATTAAGGAGGCCAACCTTTGGATGGGAGGAAGACCAACAGAATCAACTGAAAGAATGCATTGAACAATACCATCTAAGCAGAAAATTAAAAGATTCTCTTGCTTGGAAAGGTACTGCTTCTGGCCATTACACAGTTAAATCTTTTTGGAAGCAAAAACTCACAAATGGTAGGAGCATTGAAAATGTGTGGAAGAGAATATGGTCGAATCTAGCACCGTATCGAATTGAAGTGTTTTGTTGGCAGATTATCCATGAAAATGTGGCAGTCAAGTACGAATTATTACAAAGAGGATTAATTAACAATGAGGCAGCTAGATGTGTCCTATGTCACAGGGAGTAAGAGACTACGAGGCATTTATTTCTGCACTGTCCAGAGGTATGAAAGGTCTGGGCAAAATGGAGTGAAGATTGGGGAGCATGGTGGGTGCTCCTTGGTAATGTTATGAATTTTTTCAACATATGGAATGAGGCGGCAATAACAAAAAGGGAGAGACAGATTTGGAAAATGGCTTTCTACGCAGTTTCATGGTCTGTATGGTTGCAGAGGAATGAAGTCGTGTTCAAAGGCATAGCTTGGGATTCAAACCAAACCTATGAAATCAGTAAATTGAGGGTTGCCACCTGGGCCAGAGTGAAGTGGCCTATGAAGTATGGTGAGATTCTAGACACCTACAGGTTCCCCTAATTGGGTGCTAATTTAGCAAAAGAGGATAACGGTAGGAAGGTTGAGGGGTGGTGCAAACCAGCATTGGGGGAGATGAAGTTCAATGTTGATGGGGCAGCCAAAGGAAGCCCAGAAGAGGTTGGGATTGGCGGAGCAATGAGGGATGAACACGGACATGTTAAGATCATTTTCTCAAAAGCTATAGGCATAAGGGATTCAAACCTAGCTGAAATTAGAGCAATTCGAGAAGCTTTCTTACTATTTATCGCATCCAAATGGAATCAATCTCACAGTCTGATAATTGAGAGTGACTCATGTAATGCTGTTAAATGGGTGAACAAACCTATGAAAGCACCCTAGAGATTAAGAAAGTGGGTTCTTCATTTTGAACGATTGAAAAATGATGTAAGAAGATGGGAGGTGAGGCATACCTTTAGAGAGAATAACAAACTGGCAGATCGACTTGCGAAAGCTGGGGTTTAACGCACAGAGGACTTAGTGACTGTGCTGGAATAGCCCTCAAACTTTGGTGTCACTGTTAAAGTGAGAAAAGAACCTAGGTAATGTGGAAAATTTTCTTTAATTTTGGGGTCAAGACTTTTTTGAAAATTAGGTGCTACTGTGTGGGGGTGCTGACTGTGGAAGTTGCTGTGATGATTGGTGTTTGATGGGTGAATGATAACAACTTCCACATCTATCATGATTTTGTTTACTGTTGGGAAGGTGTTTTAGGGCTGCTAACGATTTGAAATGTGTTATAGTGACGTTAACTTCAGGCAGAGGGATATGGGGTCTTTGGTTCTTGACACTTGTCTGTTAAATGTACAGGTTCTTGAAAAAAACAATTATGTTGGGGGACATGAGATGGCATTTTGTTTCATTTGCTGGGCAGGGCCACTTTGACCCTGAGTAAAAATAGTATGATAGTCATGAGAGGATGCTGGAACTATAGGCTTTTCTAAGGAAGGTAGACTCTTTTTGTGGATAAGTTTTTTCAATGAAGTTCCTGAAAAAGTTGTTGATAAGTTGACTTATGAAGAGGTTTATGGGTAGCAGGATCTTCTGCGGATTTATGGAACTGGTGAGGAAAACTCTGCTTGTGAAGTATCGAATGTCTTGTAATCTATCACCGGGTGGCTGACTTTCTGCTGTTTGAATTGATGATTTTTGCGCTACTTGATTGTCTTTCAAGTTTTTTTGTGGTTTAAGGGTAAGAAGGGTCGAGTTTTATTTTGTTCTACTGCCAGGACCTGATGTGTTTGTGTATTGGCAGGATTGTGCATGTATCAGTCATGGGAAGTGTATAGTGTCAGATTTTTGTATATGCAATTTTTCTGGGTTGATATGGTTAAGATTTGGGGATTATACCTGCTTTTTGTGCCCAGGTATAGCCCACAAATCACTGGTTCTTTACTGATGTATTTTTGAAGGGGATTATTTCCACCTTTCTTTGCACTGAAACTAAAATCTTTAAAAAAAAAAAATAGAAATTTGTTACAATAGTTATGTACTATATTTTGATAGTGACTTACTCAGTGCTTGTTAATAAGGGCCCAAAAGATATGATTGTGCTTACCAACGGATTAAGGCAAGGTGATCTGATGTCTCCCTTTCTATTTGTAATCATTTCTGAAGCTTTATCTAGCTTGTTGTCAACAACGAATGTTAGTAAAAATGTTTTTGAGTTGTAATTGAATAGGGATGGTCCAATCATTACCCATTTATTCTTCGCTGATGATAGCATGATTTTGGGAAGACACTAGTTTAGAAGGTGATGAATTTGAAAATTTTATTTGAATGTTATGAACGTGTGTTACAATAAACTATTATAACATAAGATTGCAATGCAATCACATTACAACCAATGGATGTAATATAATTGCAATCCAAAACAAATGTAATCAAATTGTATTACACTCTGCAATGTTATTAAAGATATTTTTATCCTTCAACTTTGTTACATTATTAAAGACATTTTGCAATGTTATAATTTATTTTTTTAAAATAAGATTTCGAGGGATGTCTCTTCGTTACTCTCAATAACCATTTTCCATTGAATGGTACTTGGTGACTGTCAATAAAATTTATATTGTCTTTTAAAGGAAAAAGAAATGAAAATAAAATATAAAATATAGGAAATTATATTAAGAAATGAAAAAAATATATATAAGATCATAATAAGAAATGAAAATAAAATATATGATATTAAAAATATATTTAAGAGATGATATTATATAAAAATTAATAATAAAAAAATACAAGTATATTAAACTTAGATTTTAATAAAAAAAGGTAATTCTAAAAAATGACATTACATTCCCAACAAAATATTTGTAAATCAAACACTGCAATATTGTCTTCCTTGCTTTTTAATAATTACTTTGATTATATAACAAACACTATAATACTATCTTCTTTATAATCATATTGCTTGTAATCACATTACATTGTAAGGTACCAAATACCATCTAGTACTTATGAATGTAAATTATTGCAACTCTTCTTCTATGAGGAAAAAAAAGTAGGTTATAAGACAAATATTTTAACTTTCAAATGGACATGTTGATACTTGCATTAAGGCATTAAAATATTTGAAGATACATATATACACAAACCAGGATTAAACTAATGTATAAGATAATAATCATATAATAATTGATTAAAACAATTGTTTGGAGCCTAGTAGACTGTAGAGCCAGCAATTTGTTAAACCAGTGCAATATTGTAATTAAGTTGCTTAAGTAAGGAAAGCTAGAATAGTGTGGTAGTGCTATGTGGCATTTAGGAATTTACCTTATAAGGAAACATTGGTCAAGATGCTCGGATCTCGATTTATGAGCCTGAAAATGAGTGTTGTGCAATTTTTTTACAAGCACCTTGCCTAATTCGCAGGCCGAAACAGATTATAATTTAGGCAATTTCCAAGGACTCCCCCTTGTTATTTAGTGACCCAGTTGCATATTGGCAGCCGGATTAGCCAGTATAATGACAACACTCTTTAAGAATTTTGAGCTGTGAGGAAAACTAATCTCAGCCACAAGAAAAAAATTATATGCTGGCATAATTTCACCTATGCTTTTTACTCTCAATGCTTAGCGAAAAGGTCTAGAAAATGGTTTTGGCATAACATAAACTTCTCTCCAATGATCTTTTGCATGTGATTTTTATGATATGTTAAACCTTTGAAGTTTGCTATTTTCAACTTTTTTATACATATGAGAAGAGAGAGAGAGATTTGATCAATCACGGATATCAAATCTTTTAGAAAGCAATAATAACCGCTAAACTAAATTCTATTCAAATATTCATTTTAAAAATGAAACTGAGAATATGTTTAGATTCTATTTGATCGATGCTTTTGCTATTTAGTAATTTTTATTTTTAATTGCTATAAAGCAGAATTAAATGTATAAAATCAAAATTTTAATTGATTAAAAATGAAAAGTAATTAAAATATAACACCAAGTTTTAACATGATTAGTTTATATAAAAATAGTAATTATGATTTTTTTTTTCATGTAAGAAAATGATATATGTTATGTATAATCCTTCAAAGAATCAACTCAAAATTTTATTTGCTTTTGTAATTATTGCTTTTTTTTCTTTCAAAAATTAAAAAAAAAACGTAACAAATAGACCAATCAAATGGAACATCTTCTGTTGAGCAACTTGGTCTTAGCTCATATGGAAAAAGTGAGATGAGGTTGATTTCAATAGAAATCCTAAATTTTGAGCCAAAATGCTTCATTATATATATATATATATATATATATATATATATATATATATATATATATATATATATATATATATATATATTGATTGACGATGCAAATATATATTATATTAGCTTCTTTAGCTTTGTATGTGGAATCTCGTAAGAATAGTTCACCTGTTTTAGCAAGGACTAAATCAATTGAGAGTCAAGCTAACGAGTTGAGACAAAGAGAATAAATTGGAGTTTGGTTTTCAAGAGATTCTCCTTGCAAATAAATCATAGGAAACTTTCAACCTTTATATGATTTGTAATCGTACTTACAGAAATATCTGTCATTTGACCAGAAGAAGACTAGAAAACTATTACGAAATGACATGGTTACGCTGCAAGCAAAAGATTAACATATCCTTTATCACTTGCTAAATGTTATAAATAATAAAGGTTTAGTTAAGAGTTATTTTCCCTTGCTTAAAAGCTGAAATTCATGACAAAATTCCTAAAAAATGATCAAATAAAAATAAATTTGAAGATCAAAACCTATTAATATATTGACAAATTAAGGAATAAAAAAATAATACATATATATAAATAATTATCTTAAAATTATATATATACTGTTCATTGTGTTGAATGACAAAAGTTGTATAATAATTTTAATTAAAGCATCTTAAAACTTGTTCAACTTCACAAGTTGTACCAATAAAGCTAGTTTTGACTTTTGGTTTTTTTTTTTTTCAATTTTTTTGATGGGGACTTCACGCATTCATCTCAATTTTGCCTACTTATAAAAACAAATGTAGTTGATTGGTAAAACTATCAAATTGTGTACCATCTTAGCTGAAATTAAGCTCTAGATGTCTAACCAATGCACTCCACGTAAATCATGAACATCCTTTTCAAAACCAATTAAATAATAAAAGGGTTTTTTTTTTTTCAATCCTAAACCTCATAAATATACCTAATATATTATGTGCCAACCCCTGCTTGTGGATTTAAAAATTTTTATTGTTGGTATGTAGGATAATTATCTTTATATTAATCCTATCTCAAGAGTTATACTGTTATAAGTAAATATAAATGGATAAGATTAACCCTGCATTCTTTTTATCCTCTTTTGAGGTTGTATATACAGTAGTGTGATTGAACTTTGAACCTGCCAGTGGAAAAATGACATAATACTCAGTTAATTGCCTGCCAAGAGTTTTCTCCTTGGCATTTCTGTCAAAGTTGAGAAGCATATTCCTTGTTCCAGGCTATCCAGATCAAAACAGCATTAAAAATTCCAAGTGTAGGACTCTGCTCCATTCGGTAGTAAGCCTGAGTCAGAATTGAATGCCCTAAAAGAAACTCTAAAATAGATTTGTCAATGCACCCAAATCAAAAATTCTTATCTCAGCCTTGATGCTTACACCCCTTTAGTATACCTGAAAAATACAAATTAATGAAAACGAAACTCGAAAAAAATAAAAAAAAAAATTAAAACATTAAATATTTTTTGTTTTCCTTGAATATATATAAAATGTTTACAAGATAAAAAATAGAATCCTTCACTCTCATAAAGAAAAAACAAATGATGCAATGTACAAAAGATTTTTTTAAAAAAATTATTTATTTTTTTAAAATTTAAGCTTTATTAACTTATTCGGAAGATTCCTGTTACAAAATTGAAGCCTGTGGACATTATGCTATTACACTAGCATCATACCACATCATCATACAAGACATTAAGGTGACATTTGGTAATTGATTGGAAATGTGATAATTGAAAATGTGATTATTGACATTTAGTTTAAGATTGTAAGTTTTGTATTGTAAGAATTTAAGTAGAAAAGCTTGAATTCTAAAAAAAAAACCAATAAGGGAAAAATGGTCACAGAAATTTGCAAAAGCGAAAAAGGTAAAATAATAAAAGTTTAATGGACTTTTTTATATAATACAAGGACTTATTTAAATATTGAACTTGTATTTTTATGCAGTACAACTAACCAAAGTAATGTAAAGGATTGTGCATTAAGTTGTATAATTCATCATGTTTTAAACCTATTTGTATGAATGAATTGTTTAATCATATTATATAGATTAAGCGTATAAAGTTATTTTCAAAATAAGCTCACCCTAACGGTAATATCACATGAAAATTCTATAGTTAAATTTTTATGAACGTGAATTATGAGATTATAGTTATAGTATTATTCTAACATGAATGGACAACTTTCTCTTTATTCAAGGTCATGCTGAGACTTGAGATGTGTAGCCTGTAAATGAGGCTGGCCTGGGTTACTTACTTTTTGTTGTAATTTTGAGATTTTCACCTCTCTCTTGTCATCTTTACTTGTTTTCTTGTTGAACGTAATTATTGATATAAATAAATAAATTATGACAATTTGTGATTGGTTTTTAAAAGAATACCTATTTAACAGCTGAAATTTGAAATTTAATTTCACTAAATATATAGAGTAAGATTTATGAAATAATTATAAATAGTTTGTAAATCAAAATCATTGTGTAAAATAAAAAAAGAATAAGAAGAATAATAATAATAATAATAAAAACAAGAGTGTGTGGTGCATTCAGAAAGCAAAATTTCATTGTTTTCAACACGTGGTAAGCTAAGAAAGTCAAGTCATTTTCCCTTGACGTTACCGCCTCGTATATCCGCATATTTAAAACAAGGGCCTGCCTCAATATTTTGGACATTGGAATGGCATTCATCGACCTTTTGGTTTTAATTGTGAAAACAAAGCAAGCATCAGGAAAAGTGAAAACGTCATGGATGACAATTTTTTGGCTTTTAATGTCAATAAACCAACACATGGATCGTTCTTGTTAATCAGAACCAATTCAAATCTTTATTAATTAGGTGTTGAAAGCAAGATAGGGACACAGCACAAGCACGATGTGGGTGGATTTAATCCCATTTAACCTGCAATTAATATAACAAATGAATTGTCAGTACAAACATTTTGATGAAGCAGATGCTTCATACAAGCATTCTCAGATGTTGTGTTAAGAGAACTAACCATACTCCTAATGTCAATTGCTCAAACCGTATAATTGGATTGGAGCCATAGCTGTGACAAGTGAAACAAAGGGAACACAATTCTCTTTCGTGATACAAAGAAGTACCATTCATATATCCCCCTCACCTTTTCAGCTTTTCATATTCTCATGATATAGAGGAAGTCAAGGAAACGGCACAAAAAAACCGTTAGGAATAAGACACTATATATGAAAACAGATGAACTTCTACCAAAAATTCTTGTTCCCTGCTTCTCTTGGAGGACTCATATACATTACAAATTCATAATTGAAAACAATTTCATTGACTTCTTTCTTCTACTACTAAGGTTTTCTCTTGGACCATGCAACGCTGCCTGTTCAGATATTTGACAAATACCCTTGTACTCTGATGATTCCATTTCTACTCCCTGTTGAAATCTTACTTGCATAAGCATTTACTTTTGCTTGGAGCATAAGCAACTTTGTTTAGCATTTAAAATTAAGTACCATTTCTGTTTTAATGGCAACATTTACCCTTTTTATGTTTATCAGTTTTGAAAGCAAATGAAAAGAATTAGATTTTTGAAGTCTCTGCAATAGTAAGCATAACATATCTGCCACCCCAAGTCAAATTATAGTCTCCAAATCCAGTCATTTTGCAACCTAAAAGAAGATTGACTCAGGAAATAAAAGACATCAGCCCAATGGAGATCAACAAAAGTAACAGTCATGAAAGCCCACCAATTGGTTTAGTTCATGCAAAACCGCGAATTCTCAATTTAGTTAATGCCAAACATTTTGAGCTCTCTGGTCTGCATAGAAGAACAGATAAAACTGTTGGAAAGGCATCTGGTTTAACATTCACATAGACTGACATGAGATTGAAACCACAGGGTTCTAAACAGTGATGCCATCCCAATCGTTTATGATCACTTCTGGTTTGTTGACTAAGTTGTAACTGTCGTTTCCTCCAAAAACTGAACACATACATTCAAATGTCCTGGAAAACCAAATGAAAAGGATGATTGTAAACTTTGATCACACAATCATACTTAGGCAAATAATATTAGTAAGATAAATAGGGGAAGAGAAAAATGGAATAATGGTGAAGTTGAAATCTAAAAATTGACAGCATAATGACAACAGGTTGCCGGAAAAAACATAGAAGAGGCTACAGTTGCGTGAAATTTACTAGATAAGGCAGATGAAAATTACACATTATACCAGAACCATGCATTTGCAACCAAGTAAAGAGCTCGAAGTGCTGCTTCTTTTGCCCAGCTTCTGGATTTGCATACTAGACATTCAATGAAAAGGAGGAACATATAATGGCTGGTTATGCTTATAGCATACTGTCAGATCTTGCAGGCAACCTCCTAAAGAAGTTGAGAGGTACAGAAGGAAGTTTGTGGCGGAACCTTGGATGCCTTAGGGCATAAAGGCCTATGAGGAGAGCCACAACCTGGAATGGTGTAACATAAAGAACTATGGCAGCTATCAAACAGAATGTCACAAAAAGAGTGGTTGCTCTTGGGTCTCTCCAGCTTAGCAGAGACTGAAATCTTTCCCCTTGAGTTGCAAGATCACCAATCACAGTCTGAACTCTCCCTGCTATACTTCTTAGACGGTCATATCTCATCCTGACAATATCTGAAGGCCGAGAAGTGGGGAAGGTATCAAACTCTTCATCTAGTTCATCAGGATGGGCAGCATCAGCATGAGAGAGCCGCGTGTCCATGTGAGGAGGGTGTCGTGGCCTCCACCGGTAGTTCCAGATTCCAATTAGGAAAAGGTAGAGAAAAACTGTGGGAAGTATTAGCTCAGGATAAAGAACTAATATAATGAAAAGGATATGAATCAGAATGGTTGTAAGAGGGTTTCTCCAATTGCATATTTGATCCAACCATTTTCCAACTGCAATCAACCCACTTAGAACTCCCATAATTCTGAAAAAGTTCGCTTTGCTTCTCCTCATGCTCCACATGTGTGAATCAACATCAAGCATGTACTCCACAACTTCCTTCCTCAATGGTGGCTCAGCCCGGCTCAGCCTCATTGAGACAATCTGCATAGCCTGGTGCCTCAAGCTATCAAGCTGAATCACAGACAATGGATGGATGTAGTGCATCTTAGGCAACAGCGGATGTGAATACATATGCAGCATGTTAATCAAAGTTGAGCAGGTGAACCTCACAGCCAATTGAACTTCACCTGTCTTCTTAACCCCTGAAGAATGCAGCACCAGAAGAGGATACGAGTGAGTATAGACCCTATCGGCTTCAAGTGTAGACAGCCGTATCCTTACCTTCCCAATTCTCGCATCCTTTGTCCCTCCAGCTTCCCCATGTATATGACCATTATCGAAAACCCCTACTGTAATAACAGTACAAGGGTCGAAAACCTCCCAAGTGTATTGCTCATTCCACTTTGGCATAAAGTTGTCAACAATTGTCCTCGTCCGAATCCACTTCTGCCCATACTTAGCCACACAGTAAGCATCAGTGGTTCCTCGTCCATCTTTTGTTTTCATTGGCATCAGCCCATGAGCACTTAGAATACCCAGTTCCAGAATTCCAATGCTGGGTCTCCATAACTGTTTTGCTGTTGGTCTAAGATCACTACTGTAGTGTGTAGATTCATCCAAAACATGATACCCTCCTTCCAAACAAATCCTTAAGTGAATCCTACTGGAAAATTTTGTTTCTTTCTTCTCTCCATCCACAATCACATGTTTCTCCAGATTGTACCACCTACTGTTCACAGGTTTATGGTCTAACCTTCTCTGCACAGCATGCAGAGGAATTACACACTTCCCCAAGGTTTCATCCTTGTTTGATCCCACCCTATCTTCCACAGTTAGAACCAAAGGCTCCTCAAAAGGTTCAGCAACTACAAACATTAAGTCCTCATTCCACATTGGATTGATAGTCTTAATTTGAGATGTTCTAGTTCTTAAAGCCTGATTTCCAAGAGCAACTTTCACAAAAACTTCTGGGAACCTGCTTTTATCAGTCGGTACCAAGTCCTGAGCTTCAATCACATTCACCCTCACATACCAAAGCTTAGGGGAAAGATACACTTTTGATCGAATATTTGCAACAGCATCAGGGCCAACCGATGCAGCATCTGAATGCCATGCATCAGGAAATGCCTCATCTGCTTGAGTTCCCATCCAAACAGCCAACATGAGCTCTCCCTTAGCTTTATTGCCCTTTCGATCTTCCAATCTATACCACTGTGGTGCCAGTGGGCTATCTGGAGGAACCCTTCTTGGAATTTCATTGAGATCAAACATAACCCTGCCGATTAAATCATCTATAACAACGTCCTTGTCCTTCACTAACACTTCCAAAACAGAAGCTTGAATTCTTTCTTTCGAGAAAGCAAATACTTGATTCCATTCAGGATTGGTCTTCTTCTCGAAATGCTTGGTAACTCCCTTGTAGTTTCCAAGTTTGACCTCAACATAGGGATCACAACTACCAGTTACATCTTTTCCAGGTAAATCCTTGGCCTTGACAACTCGAACATAGAGGTATTGCATTTGCTCAACGAGGTCATAGGTGCAAGACAGCTTATCACCCGTGACAGCTCCTGCCCCAATGTTGGGCGAGGTCTCCTTTAGGGCAAAATCTACAGATTGTGGAGGCTTCTGCATCTTTCTTCTAAAGAACACTCAACAATTATGCAAGACGAGACAACTGTTATCAGGCAAAAAGAAATAGAATATTGAAACACGGTCGGGATGGTAGAGATAAAAATGCTACAGAAACCAAAAGCTGAAGTGTTCAGCTGTGATTATCAGGCAATTTGAATACAAAAGAAAAGAAAAACCCTGCTACAACCTTAAGAGTTGAAAGCTGAAAAAAAAAAGGCAAAAGCTGGGGGAGTTCGAGTGTTGAAGGCTCAAATCTCTAATTAAGGAAGAATAAAAGGAAGTGAAAGAAGACAAGAGGATAAAAATATTTAGCTTTTGAGTAATAGTTTAACACTAGGCACTTGTGGAAAGCTTTCAAGTTGAGACACAAAAACCTGCAAAATCAAAGGAAGAAACACCATGAAAAAGAATTATAACCCATCACCTCCATCTGGAAGCTGAGCAAGAGGAAGAAACTAACATAGTAGGATAAGAATACAGTTTCTATGTGCTGTCATTATTATTGTCCATAATCATTATTAGGGGAGCATTTAATGCAGTTAAAAGCCAATGTAAGCTAAACTTGAAGATTCTTTAAAAAAAAAAACATTTTCCCAGCAACCAAACAGCATTAAAACTGAAACGTTTATCAGAATGTACAATAAGACAATGAATGCGCATTTTGTAACAAGAAAAATCAGAAACAGATCTAAAGCAAGAAAACCCATTAAACCAAACACAAGAAACGGGAAACTCAAGCAAACAAAGAAAATATCTTTATCATGCATTATTGATATTGTCACATAACTTAAAAGAGTAAACAAAGAAAACACACGGTTTCAAAGTTTGAACAACTACTCAAACCAACCCCAGAAAAAGAATCCAACTAGCAATAATGTACCTTTTGCAAGAGTGTAAGAAAAGAAGCAGCTTTCTTGAAGGTGCAAGAATGAAAACCTTTTAGAATATATCTGCTTTTATCTCCATGTTTAGAAGCAGAAGCAAGTGAGGAGTGAAGCAAGATAGAAATGGGGACAAAGGGGGCGGGGGGGTAGTGAGAGAACTGTTAAAAAGACTGAATCTATCCATAAAGAACACAAAGAACCTACTCAGTACCAACTTTTTTCTTTTCACCTTTTCTTTATTGTTTAATTGGTTTTCAATTCTTCTTCGAAGCAATAACAATTAGTAGGAGTAGCAAAGGGGTTAAAAAGAAGAAAAAGAAAAAGGTCACACGTGGGAAGACTGTGGTCGGTTTGGGCACATGCGAGGAGAAGAGTTTGCTTTGTTTTGTTTTGTTTTGTTTCGTTGCGTTTGCTTGTTTGTTGTGTACGTTGGTGGACCTCTGACTTGGTGTTGGGGGTTTCACTTTCTCTTGGGGCACCACAAATCTCTTTGTCTTTTAATCTTATTGGTTTTCTCGTGATATCACCCACCAGTTACAATGTACGGGGCTTTTGTGACAAATATACCACCTTACCCCTCCCTTTTTTAATCTCAGAAAATTCCAGCGCAACCCTCGTAATTAAACAACTCTTACATTTAAAGTCAAACTTTACTTTCATTATTGTCACCATAACGCGTATTAATTAACACCAAGATAATTAACCCAACCAATAAGCACTGGATGTTAAAAGTAATGATTTCAGTTTTGGGAGTCTGAAACGTCCAATTCAATCACCCAACACTCCAACAGCACTATTACTTATAGAAAAATTATTGTATAAACTCCTTTTACAACGTCAATTATTAATACCATAAATTAAAATATGATAATGTAATTAAAGATTATTATGTGAATATGTATAAATTTACACATTTCGTTTATGTAATATAACAATTATTATAAAACAATAAAGTCATACATGTTTGCATAATAATTTTTAACTGTACATAGCATTAGAATTTATTAAAATTATAGTTCACATGATTGAAATGAAAATGTTATAAACAGTTTTTAAATTATTTAAAAAAAATTTTATTATGTTTAATCAAATTTAAATAAAGATATTACGTAATTATGTTATTGTATTACATTAACATATTACGTTATTATCCATTAGCATCACTTGAAAGGTGACAATGACATGGTAACATAACTTGTTAATACTATATAATATAAAATAATAAATGACGTTTTAATTAAAAATAAATAATTAATTATTAATTATAAGTGATTATTTAATTCAAAATAAAAATATAAAAAATTGATTAAACATAATAAAAAATAAAATTTTATTTAAATGTTTTCTAAATATTATGCATAATAATATTTTGTTTGCGACAAGTAACCAATTCTTAAGTCGGACCAAAAATACAACCAGTCCCATAAATTCTAACTTTAAATAAATCTCGTATGAAAATATCGTCAACCTAATTCCATAAATACTCCGCAAAACTACAGCATACGGTCAATTATCGTGTGGTCCAGCTCAGCTACTCCCAAAGAAAACGAAAAGAGAAATGATAATGTACAGTCACTCTCTTCGAAACTCTGAACATCAGTGGCTGGGCAGGCCACAGACTCTATACTCCCGTTCCACGTCTTTGACGTGGTATTCTCTTATTGGTTCAATGAAAAGAATAGACTTTCTGCTGCTTTGGAGATCCTCCTCTATCGAGTGGGGTCACTTTTGACCCGGTGTCAGAGAGGGTTGGCTGAAAATTTTCGGACGTGGCTCACCATTATTGGTACATTACATCTTAACGTTTTTTTTTTCTCTGGTTGTTTTTTTCACTAATTATTAATTAAATTATATCTCTGAATGAAAATCATTGAAATTTACTAATATTACTGTAAATAGTTGTTAGCAACCATTAAGTAAATAACAAAAGTAAAATACACTGATCTATTAATTTTTTATCATAATTACAAGCAAGTCTATTAATATTCAAAATTGATCATTTGTCTCAAAAAATATTTTTTATTAGATACATAAATCTTGTCGTTAGTTAATCGTCAATGTTTTCGTTAATTTGATAACGTAGTAATATTTTTAAAATAATTTTATTTTTCAATAATTTTAAAAATTAACATTATATAAATTATAATTTTTTATTTTTAAAATTTTTTTCCTTTTTATTAAAAAAAATTCTCTCTTAGTTGACTACCTTGTGGCCAAATTTAACTAGAGAGCGCCATTGACCAAGGGAGCATTGATTTGGTGCTCTTTTGGGGAGATCTAGGCGGATCTGGCATTTCACAACTAAATTTGGTCGTAAGGTGACTAATCAATGTAAGAGAGTGCCATCAACTAGTCTGGGAGAAAGGAAAAGAATAGAGAAAGAAGAAGAGTATTTTAGACATTTCGTATTTAAATATTAAAGTCATTTATATTTTTAAAGTGAATTATTTATTTTAAAAACTAATGGACCTACATATAATCATGATAAAAAATTAAGAGAGTAAGTATATTTTACCAAAATAACAACACTAATCTCTCAATATGATTTTATTTTCTCAAGTTGCTTGCATGAGTTCTAGCTGCTTAATGAAGGGCTTGATTTTAAAATCGAAAAGAATTAAATGATAGCCACGACTGTACCCAAGATTAAATAGTAAACAGTGAAAATCTAAGGACAGTGGTTATATTTGTGCATAAATAATCAAAGATTAAATGATAATGATAGTTTTAAAACATTCCCTTTGTCTTTGGATATAATAAGATAAACTTTTCTTCTTTTTTATATTTCTTTTAATATAAAAATGAGAAAAACAAGTGAGCATGGAGAAGATGCCAAATGTTCCCTCTGAAGATTTGGACAAATGCCTTACAGCTTTGTGCTCTGTGCATTTTGTTCTTACGAATTTGCCATGCATGCAAATTAAATAAATTACAAATAGCAGTTATGTGCATTTTTTTTTATGAGATTATATGAATAAGCAAAACCAACTCAATAATTTTAAAAGTTTTAAAACGACATATTCAAATGAGATTTTTTTTAATTGAAATTAAAAAAATTTATTCTTTTAATTTTTTGAGATGCAAAATTTATAACTAAATTTTTATAATCAAGTCATTTTAATATTTTTTTAATTGATAATATAATCAATCCATTTAATCTTTCTTTAAATATTGTTGATCTTAAATAAGATTTTATTAATTTTATTTTGAAAAGCTTCTTTTTCTTAAAGCAACACTTACGAGAATTGTTAATATTATTCTAAAAGCAATATATGCATTTCAAAAAGAATCGAGACTTTTTATATGATTAAGTATGCCGATTGGATTGCACCCGAATATTTGACTCATTAGTTGGTACATGATCCTTGTCTAAAAAGCAGGGTTCAAATCCCTTTCGAACTAATTAAAAACAAATAGGTGGATTGGACTATTATCTTCTATTTGTATAATTTCTTTTAAAATTCTTAACTTTGAAAATAAATCTAAACCATCAATATCAGAATAGTTGTTATATTTTAAAGAATATTCAAAATTAAGGCAATATTTTTTCAATCTAAATAAAAAATAAAAAATACTTTCATACATCTTAAATTGTTCAAATTTACTTTGGAGTGAAAAAATTGCTTAATCTAATATATTTAAGAAGTAATTAATTCTAGATGATTCTTCAAGAGATTTTGTTATTTCATTATTAATATTCTCATCAAATTATTTTTTTCTACGAATGATACGTGTATCACGGAATTTAGATTCTATATTCATTTTAGATGCAATTTTTTTAGAAGAAATCATAGTAAATGCAAATCCATATTACCCTAAGTTGATTGGAAATAGGAGAAATAGTTGAGAATTAATAGTCTTGTACTAATTGGGAAGTAATAAAAATTGAGATTTATTAGACATATAATTAGAGAAATGAGAGAATATGTTATTTTATTAAATATCTTTGACTTTAATATATTTTTAATGAGAAATGAGATAAATAATTGAGAAATAAAGATGTGAAAGTGACAAAAAAAATAGATATTTATTAAGCATGAGAGAATAGGTAAATATTTTATTAATTATTTTAATTTTTATATATTTTTAATATAATTAATTATATTATTATTATTATAAAATTATGAGACCTCTTAAATTTAAGTCCTAAAGCCTTGCTTGGGTGGTCTTACCCAGGGGCTAGCTCTGTGAATAAATGTCTTTATATATATCACAAAGTATTATACATTCAAAAATTTAAAAGTCAAATGTAAAGTTAAACCAATCTTACATATGACTGTGAGACTTGAACTTAAAAAGACCTCAAAGCTTTAAGGTTCAACTTTGTTTTTTTTTTTTCATTTTTTTTGTTCATTGGTATTATTGTTAAGGATGCTAGCTTCATAATAATAAGAAAATATCCAAGAGGATGTGAATTGGATTTCTAAAAAAAATTCTTTTCAACAAATCAAACTTTTAATTAAAACAAGCTTGAAGACAAGTTCACAAGTTTGCTTCCACTTTAATGAACAAGCAAATTAATTTAGAAATTTAGTAAACAAATTAATGAACAAGCAAGTTGAAAATATATTTTCAAAACTCTTCAAAGGAAAGTTCACAAATATATTAAGGTGAATTAAAAGTAATTTGAAGAGTAGATTAAAGAATAAACAAGCAAAGAACAAATATTCAAATCTTTTCAAACTAAAGTAAAATGTGGAAGTATGATAAGTGAAGTGTGATGATGAAATGCATAAGTTCAAGGAGTAAAAAGAAGAGAGAAAAGACAAAGAATTTATAGAGGTTCAACCCTCTCCATAGGTGCCTACATCTTCTCCCCTAACAAGCTAAGGAGTTCAAATCCACTCTTAAAAAAACTACTTTTTCAAAGGATCAAGTGTAACTTTTACAAAGCACTGCCTTTTATGGATTAAGTATAACTACTGCCTTTTCAAGGATCAATCATAACTATTGCTTTTTCAAAGATGAAGCATAATCTTTAAACACTACCTTTTAAAGGCTAAAGTATAACCTCTCTGCCTTTTAAGGATCAAGTATAATCTATAAATACTACTTTTTAAAGGCTAAGGCATAACATTTTTCTCTCTTACAATTTCGAATAGAAAGGATACTTCTAGAAGGTGCATTTTTGCTAAGTGAATTCAATGCAAATAGAGTATAAAGAATACAAATGATAGGAGTGGTAGCACAATGAATTTGGAGCTCAAAGATAGCTTAAAAGCTGAATGGTAGAATGTGAGTTGTTTGCTCTAGTTTGGTTTCTCTTTTTTTGTTTTCTTTTTTTTTTCTTCATGTTACTTGATTCTTGATCAAATGATATTTTTCTCTACTCTTCTCTCTCTTAAAACATGTTGGAGAAATCCTTTTTATACTTGAAAAAAGTTTGGGGTTGTTGGGGATGATTTAGTGGAGGAACTAGTCGTTTTTCTTGTCTTTTTCGTGTCTAATGGCTACTTTTTGAAGTCTAAGAGTTGACTTTTTCTTCTCGAGACATCAATTCTTCTTGTTTTTGAAGCATTCTATTTTCTAAGAATCAATCAGCGCATTCTTGAGAAGTCGATTTTTCTTGCCTTTTGAGCTTTCTGTTTCCTAAAGACCAATCCTTGCATTCTTAAAACATTGATTCTTCTCATCTCAGATTTTTTGAGAATTGATCTTTGTCTTTCCAGAAGTTGATTCTTCTTTTACTTTAGGTGCCAAACTCAAGATTCAAATTTGTTTTCGTCCGCTCCATCCTTATCCTATTATCCCATATCTTCTTCTTTTTCAAGTTTTTGAATTTTTCTCTTGTAACTTTGAGAAAGGATCAATTGATGCTTGAGAAGTCAATTCTTGCTCATCCAGTGATTTTTGTATCTTCATAATTGATGTTTCTTTTTCCAAAAGTCGATTTTTATAGCTTGAACTTGAGATTTAAAGTATTCAAAAGATTTTTCTTTTCACACACAACTTCAAACAACAACTTCAAAGATCATTCACGTATAACAATACTAAAGCACTTCAAAAGCATTCAAAGATCACTTAAATAATAAATTTTAATCATTTTTATCATTTCAAAACTCTAATCATTTTAAAGATAATAAAGCTAACAACTTTGATGGATTAAATTTAGGATTATTTATAGCTCCATATCTCAACCATTGTTAAATAAGCTCAACTCACAATATAATGTATTTTGAACTTGTTTGAAAATTTTTAAAATTATATTATATATTCTGTTAGTTTCTTTGTTTACGATAAATGCGGAATTTTTTTTATAATTCAATAACAACAATTGTCATCTACTATAAAAGTCAGTGACCTACCATAAGAAAATTATAGATCAAGATATGCGTATCTCAAAAAACAATTCAAGTACTTTGCTTCCAAAAGGGATTAAAAATTATATATCAAGAGATGCATATCTCAAAAAACAATTCAAGTACCTTGCTTCCAAAAGAGTTATATTATAGATAAAAGATATAGATATCTAAAAGCGATTCAAGTGTCTCACCTCTAAAAGAATTCACACTTCTTTTTTTTCTAGTGTTTTTTGTTTTTTAAAAATTGTTGCTAATTAATTCTGATGGCCAACTAAGTAACAACTCTTATTTTTATAGATATACTAATGAACTTGGATCCATGAGACCTAATTATTGTCCAACAAGACTTATATGTAAAACCCAAAAGAAATTATGTGTGGGATCTTAAAGATCTCTCTACAACTATGGGTCTAAATCCATGTCATCTCATGACTCATATTTTACTTAGAATTTCATTTAATCCAATATTGTTATTTAGTTTCTTAAATTAATTAAGAAACCTTATTTATCCATTAATTGCAATAATGTTCATCAACACATTGCAACTAACATTTGCAAAGAATAGAATTAGCAAAGAGGCTCTTTTTATTACAATCTTTACTAATAAGTCCTTTCATAATACTACATTCCTCATGAACCTTAAGGATAAATAATTTTTACTATCACATCCAACCCATGTGACACCAATTCATGATTTTTATTTTTGTTGGACTTTGAAAAGTATTTTTCTTCAAAACACTAATATATGATATTAATATAAATAATATAATTCTAAAACCCATTTTAGAAAACATACTGGTCAGATTTATTGAGTCCAACAATCTTATGAAAATCATTTGAATATCTTTCTCAATAAAGAATGGTGAATCTTTTATTGAGCATCTAATATAATTTATTTAGCATATACATAACCCAATGTAACAGGGTATAGCCTTTAAATTCAGCATCACGTATTGACGACACGAATGTCATATAGATAGTAAATAAATTACATTGACCTCTCAAGTCTAAGGACAATTATTAAATTGTAATATAGCTCTTTTTAATTATTGACGATGACAGACTTATATGAAGTTCTTTAATTAGATTTTATTCAACGTATGTATCTCACACACTATGTCTACTTGTTTGCTTTAGGGTTAAACATTCTATCTTTTTGATAGAGACATAACAAGTGTAAGTTTTAAACAGTTCGTCGCATTTAGCCTCGAAAAATTTTGACAAATAAGGAATTGAAAAACTATAACTCCTTACTTAATAGTCCATCAACTATTAGCATAGTTTTTCTACAATGTTATCAAATAATTTATGATCATATCATATATGTTATAAATAGATAAATAAAATATCCATTAAAATATTATAAATATGAAATTAATAATTGATGTAATAATTTATTTATCTAATAAATAAATTATAAAATTAATTTTTAAAGATATATGTCTAACACATTCATCATTATATATGATTCATAAAAGAATATTCATTAATTTAACAAATATATATTGGCAAAAAAAAAAAAAACAACTTCTTGATACAATTTAGTCCTTAAGCTATAAAAACTGTGTCATTGTCATTATTTGACTCTTATAAAAGGATTTAATATTCGAAAATATGTCAACAGTAATATTGATGTTTTGCCTTTATATCTTTGCCTTTTACCGTGACGTTGTAAAAGTGCAAATATTGATGTTAAAGTAGATATAACAGCTGTATATAAAAGTTTAATGATAACAAGGCAGACTAATTCACAAAAGTTGTAACTTGTAACGTTAAATTGCTTATAAGACAAAACAAACATAAAAACTTCTTTGACCATTACGAAAAAGTTTGTAATGATAAATTAAGGTTAAAATATATTTTTTTTAAAAAAAGGTTTTTATTTTTTATTTATTTCTAAATAAATCTTTATTTTAAAACTTTTTTATTCAGATAAACATTTATTTTAATTCATGACTAGTTGAATTTCTTCTCACTCATGACAGATGGTATTCCTTTTTTAACATTAAAAACTGGCTAACTAAAATGATCATGTCTTTAAAGAGAATTTCCCATGAAACAATTTCTTATGTAATAAAAATTACATCAACACTCGTGTGTGCAAAAGATATCAATTGATCATAATTTTAATAGTCCGCGATTATGTGATAAACATGACATATTTTTGTCAACGTAAGGATTTATTTGAATATAAGTCATAGAATAAAAATTTATCTGGGTATAATAAAAAAATTTGAATTATTTAGATAAAATAGGAAATATTAAGAACTTATATTTTAGTCATAAATAAGTATATTAATTAAATTTTTATTTTAAAAATTGTATTGTCCATTTAGTGCTCTAAATTTGAGAAAAATACTCACTTTTTTTGGATATCTTAAAATTATACTTCTTTTAATATCTAATGTTTTTACACTTTCATATTCCAAAAAAGAAAAAAAAAAGAGTATTAAATAGAAAATTTTGGGTAAAAAAGCTCAAAGTAAAGAGTAAATATATAGTGAAGTGGCAAGTAGCATATATCCGAAGTCCAAACCCAACAAAAAAAAAAAAATCGAAAGGGACGGCAATGGGGCCAGAATTGAAAATGTGAAAACTACTGTTAACGCCCTATTCATATATATATATATATGCATGAATGGCCTCATGATTTTGATTGGAAAGCTGATGTTTTCCTCGGGTCTTTTTCCATCAATAATGAGAGAATTGATGTTAGGTGGATTACTTGGTTTTTTCCCCATTTCTTTATTGAGTATATTTTATATAATTTTTTAATTTAAAAGTAATTGTAAAGTTTTTATAAAAAATAGTAATTTTTTAAATTAACTTAAAACTATGTGATAAGTAGTTTGACAAAATGAATTACATAAGATTAAAATTATCATGAAAAGTATTCATATCATTTTTAATCATCTAATAAATCAAAACGAAACAATCTGTTTTGAACTTTTATATGATTTCAGATGTTAAAATCAAAGAAATACATATAGAAACGGAACAACTATTAAACTTTGTATAATAGTAATATTATTATATTTTTATCAATTTAACAAGCAATCGGACCATGATCTTTTAATTTCTCAAGAAAAAAGAGAAAAAAAAATAATGTATTTGATATTAAAATTTTTTTAGTAAAAACAAGAAAAAAATAATTTTGAATTTTAAGTCTTCTTTTCTCTTAATTTTTATAAAAACAAAAAATTCTCAAATTTTTTTTTTCTATTTTTGGGTCTTCTATTTTATTTTAGTAGTTTTTGTAAAGAGAAGTAAAAGAGAAGGAGATCGTGCTTTGCGTTGGAGAATGATGATTTGCCGAAAAAGAGAAAAAAAGGGAGATCAATTAAGAGAGAGGTATTTTCTGAAAGGTTGATATTTTTTTTTTAAAAAAAAGAGAAAGCTCTTCTCTAGAGCTTTTCTTTAAAGATTAAAATTTTTTTAAACAAAAAATATTTATTTTTTAAAAAAAATTTCTCAAAATCTTATTTAACATGATTTTTATTTTAAAAAAAGTCAAATCAAACAAACACTTCATCTTAAAGAACCCAAACCAATAATTCTTTCCCACTTCACTCTAATTAATTTTACCAATGGAAATTTAACATGGAACCCTTCACATTTAAGCTTTCCATCATGAAGTTGGTGGATTGATGGCAACGTGCCAAGTTGCCAGTCTTATGCACAGTATTGACCACGCAAAATTTATTCAAAGGTTTGAATTCTATTCTGCTGCTAGATGATTTGCACTGACAACCTAACTGCAAAATTTCAAGGATGTCTTTTTCTTTTTGTTTTTTTTTTTTTGTGTAAATTAATGAGAGCATGACTTCATCTTACTACCCTTTGTGGTAATTAATGCAATTATCAGTTTGGCATATTTAAAAGGAAATCTTATTTTTTAAGTCTTGGGAAATAAAATGATGTAGAAAATTAATGATTGGACATTTTCAACACTTAAGTGCTAATTTTTTTTAATTAAAAAAGAGAAATAGAAAAGGATTCATAGCATAAAAATTGTGAAAAGAAAATGGTATCCATCAAGCATGGTTGATTGAGAATATGAAGGCTATGACATTCTCTTTTTCATGGAGGACCTTTCAAAGATCATGTAATTCTCACCAATTTGCCGAAACTATAGATGTGTGTAGGTATGATCATAATATGACAAGCTAATTTTGGTAAAGAGATTATCATGTTTTTTTTATGGAAAATGAAATAATATATTCAACAATAACTCAATCCAATAATTATATTGTGAAGGTATTCACATTTTGCATTTATTAAGTTATTAAAAGCACTACAACCCAATTATAAAGTGTTAATAAACCATTGATCTTTATTTCATTATAGAGGAGGCTGAATTGTTATCCCATCTTAATCTAATCGACACATCATGGTATAAAGAAGTTGGTGCCTCAAAATGATCCCACCCTTGAGCAGTTTCGGAATTATTTTTTTTTTTTTTGCATCTTCATATTCAATTAATAATTAGAAATTGAGACCTGATTTAGAATTTTTAGACTTGATTCTTAATATTGGAAAAGAGAAATGAATGAGAAAAGAAAAGATTACTGTTGGCTGTGTAAAATAAGATTTTATATATAACAAATTTTGGGATTCATTAGATGTTAGAAAATGTAAAGCTCAAAATCTTTATAGGCAACAAATAAATAAAATCAGTGTACTTATAGTGTGCATGTCAACTTACGACTTGAATCATTACATCATGATAATGGTGGAAAGATGGTGAACATGGTTAGATGATTATGATCATTCACTGTAACATCAGAATAAAAGCAAAGAGATAAAAGAACTCAGGTGAAACCTGACTGGGATCTCAGATCTTGTAACAATCAGAAGTTGAAAAGAAGAAGGAAAAAACCAAACTCAAGTTTTGATTATTGCGAATTTGTGCATAGGGAATGATGAAGCTTCTCGTACCGTTCAACTGTTATAATAATAATGTCATGCACATGTGGAGTGGTGGTCATCGGGCATGGACAATCCCCATACCTTTTCTCTCCTGTCATTTTCTTTGCCAGCTACAACCTGCCATTTATTGGATTACAATTACAATTCTTATCCCCCTTTCCCCCTTTTCTCGCCTCTGTTTTTCATTCCATTAATCAGATTGTTCCCATTAAACCCTCAACAAAATAATCACCAGTAGCAAGGCTTCATTTTATTATTAGGAAAATCATAAAAAGTCCACAAAATTTATAATAATCCCAAAGATCCCAATTAGAGACCGAATTTTTGTATTTGGAGTTTCCATTATTTATACCTATAAACATTATTTCTATCTCTCTTCCTCAAATTTTAGATTATTTAACGTAATTTTTGTTGTTATTATTACTGTTATTATTATTATTATACATAATACTTAAAATAAATTCTTAAATTATTTTAAAAAAATTTAAATAAATCTTTACTTTTTTATTACCTTCAATCAAATATTTATATTTTTATTTTGAATCAAATAAATTCTTATTATTAGATGTTGATTAACTAACTATTGTTATTCTAATCTGTCATGTTAACATATCATAATAATGATAACGTAATATGAAGATATAATCATGTGATATTTATATCCTTCACGTCAATACCACAATAGCACCATGTGATATAAAAAATGATAATTAATATTTTAATTAATAATAATTAATCAAACATTAATTATAAGAACATATTTGATTTAAAATTAAAATATAAGAGCTTAATTCAATGTAATAAAAAAATTAAAAATTTATTTGAATTTATTTAAGTAGTTCATGAGTTTTTAAAAATATTATGTTTTATAATAATAATAATAATATTGGAGTTGATATTTTGAGTTGTACGGATTTTTAAAAGAGAAAAACAAAATTGAGCTGTATTAAGTTTGGGCCATTTGCAAAAGCAATATTATAAAAAAAAAAAAAAAGGAGGAAATAGAAATAACCTAAAGCAGTTTGGCGTGCATTTTATGCTTCACCAGGTTTGGTTAGTCACATTTATCCCACGTGCCCCACGTGTCAGAGGTATGGGTACGACAGGACCATGCTGCTTCTCTCAGCTCATTCCCAACTTAAAAGATAGTCACAAGCTGTAGTGGAATGGGTTTAAGCAGTGTGGCAAAACAAGATATGCAATGCAACCTGCAACTTGACTCATTTTGTAATAGGATAGGGGAGCTCACAACTGTACTGCAGAGAAGGAGAAAACATTCCTCATTTTTATTCAATTATACCCATTTCTATGGTTTCTACACCCTACTTTTATTGTTACAAGTTTCCCTCTATGAGTTCCTCCAATTTTATCATCCCTAAATGCTTCATTCAATTGACAATCTTGTAAAAGAGTTTGTGAATCCATATTCTTACTGCTAGACTTTTGTCAGCAGTCGAGATCCATGGCCATGCTCAATCTACAATTTTTTCACATGAACCAAGGCTCCACCCTTGTTTCCAGATTCAAGCATGGCCTCTAACACAGCAACATCCCTCGCGCCTTCCACAAATGAGCTGCGAGGTTCAGCTTCATAGCCACTTCCCTCCTGCAAAAACGTATACAAGAGGATCAGGGTCATTTCAAAAAGTAGTTTGTAGGGGAACAGGCGCATACAAGCTAGCATTGTTCTTGAACATTCACAATTTTATTAAGCCAGAAAGAATTACCAAAAGAAATCAGGATAATCTGATATGTTGCCTAATTTATAAAATTAAAAAAGAAAAGGAAAAAAAATTGCATCTAAACATTTGGCTTAATGGTAGGTGCATTTATTTCTTGTTCAAAGAGCTGTGTCCAAATCCTCCCTCCCCAAATAAACTAAAAAAAAAAAAAATGCCACCAAAACTATTTGAGTAGTTCAGGTAATTTAAGAGAATAAAAAAAACATACAAAGAAGTCTGAGAGTACGTATTAAACTTAAACCAACTCATACATTCATCCAATGCTAGGACAGGCTATTTTTATCTATAGAAAAGCTCACTCTAATGAGAATAATGCATAGATAATCAAAAATAGATCAACACTGTTGCCTGCTAATGACCTAATGATCCTGTCAGTCAAAAATTGATGCTAAACACCTTTGAGAGCAACACAAATACTAGTATGCAAGTGGTGGAATGAAAAATCCAACAGCCAAAACATCATGAACTTAACATCAGATCTTACCTTGACGGTCGCCTGCAGAATGTCATGTATAAAAGCTTTTAATTCTTCGTGTACTCCACAGAATGGGTAGAATGTGCTTTTGCATTGCCCATCTGCACTATATAGTGAAACCTGAGATGGCATTCGAAGATATCAAAAGAAGGATGTCATTTGTCAGAAATTGATCAACAAAAAATCTCCAAAAAAGCTTTAGAATTTAAAAAGAAAGTATATCAAGAAGAAATTTCCAAAGTAGCTTTAGATTTTAAAAAGAGACTACAAATCTCAGGAAAAGTTCAGTACAAGAGTTTCAACATGTAATGAATCAGCATTGCAAGAATAAAATCTGGTTTACCAGGTAACCATGCCTTCCCTCTTGTTTTCCACGCTCAACTTGTACTGTTCCTTTCAAGCCGACTACTCGCCAAATTACCTAAAACCACTAAAAACTATGAGCACAACATAACAATGTATGCATAAATTGTTTGAAGTATCTCTCCACTGTATACCTTAGGTGAACTCGAGGATACAACCAGCACAAAGACTCCAGAGCACCCATTCTCCAGCTTACTGAGGCAAGCAAATTTGATTTCCAAGCCTTTAGCCTTTCATTTCTAAGATAAAATTCGTAGATAGAAAATCAACTATATTCCATAGCTAACTCACAAATTAGAAGAAATGATGTCTGGAGGAGGTACAGTTGTATCTATATGAGAGGTTATAGCCGATACCGAAGTCACCTCACAACCAACCATCTGCTCAGAAGAAAGGGAAAGTCATATTGCAAATTTATTGATAACTAAATAAAAATTGAGCCATTTCATACATAGCATAATAATAATCAAGCTTAACTTTAGCGTCTAATTTTGCTTCTATTCATTTTCTTCTTATCTGCATTGGGTAGAGGGTAGGGATAAGGGAGCCCCAGTAGGGGAATTCAAAGAGTTGATGGATGGGTTTCTCTTCATGTGTTTTGCTAATTGTTTATGCTCTTGATTGTACGGCCTAGTATCTTGCTATTGTCTATCCCACCATCAAAAACTACGACTAGTTAATGTAATTTTAAAAACAAGAAATGAAGCTAATCATCCAGCTGGGCTTCAACAGTTATTTATCAGGCCATAAAGAAACCTGGTCATAGGTTTTTTGACATGATTTGCATGCAGCATGATGTTTGCCATTTTGGAAGAAAATAGCAGCTTTAACTTTACATACAAAGGAATAATCCTTTGAGAAACACAGTTTCTCTTCTCTTCTCCTGTCTTTAGAGGGAGAGTGTGAGAACAGTTTCTCTTCTCTTCTCTGGCCTTTAGAGGGGGATTGTGAGACGGTATGATATCCAAAAAGGATCCGAAGAAGAGTTAATTAGCCACTAAGATAGTGGAAGAGAGACGTACCATCCTCAAACCAGCAATGAAATGCACGCCCATATCCAAAATAAAACCTCCCTGCCAAAATGAAAGATTTTCTTGTCAAATGTAACAGGCAAAAATGTAGAGAAAATTATAATGTACATTATGTAATTGTATTTAACCACCCATATTTTGGCTTGTTAGCTTGGTTTGCTTGGGTCAGAGTTCTCAAGCGAGCTTACTGCACTGTTACAATAGTATTAGCGAGTGTTTTATGCTTGACGGCATTTATTTGATTTGGTACCTTTTGTACTTGGTATAAATTGTTAGCTGTTGTGAGTGAGTAGCAAAAATATTTTACACCTTTATCAGTACTGGTTTATGTGGTATCAGAGCTTGGTGTGAGACTTAATTTGGCTTTTGTCCCTAGTGGAATGAAGACTTTGTTTAGCTGTGGCTGGTCCTTACTCTTTGTTGTAGCTCTGTTTTGTTGATTCTAGTTCTCTGTTTTCATTTATCTTGGCTTTTCTGCTTTTAGAGCATTACTCTCAAACAGCAATTTTATCAACTGGATAATTATTTCTGACTTTCGATCTCCTAGTGAGGGTCCTTGTGATTGGTTAGTTGGCAGTCTGGTTTGTTTCCTATTTGTTGATTATAAGCTTTGTTACTATTTGATTTTTGGTTTCAATGGCAACTGATGAGAGACATTGGCTATCAAACTGGATGGGAAAATTTAGCCCTCCTAGAAATTTCCTTTTAAATTCTTTGTTTAAGGAAAAGGTTCATGGGGGAATATTGATGGAACAGAAACTAAATCAGATGTATCAAATGTAAAAGAAAATCAACGATGGAGGATGAATAATGCAAAACTGTTTCTTGGATATTGGGTTTTTGGGAAACAGTGGAATACCATGAGAGGTTAGTGTAATGCAAAAGAGATGTAGGAATATCTTGGAAAGGTGTATCAACAACCAAACTGGGCAGGAAAATTTCAAAATGAATTTGAGATGTTCAAGTATGGACAAGATGAGAAAAGTGTGCAAGATTATTATGCCAGTTTAATGACTTAATGGATTGAATATAAGTTTGTGAATATAGAGAATGTGATTACAGTTTGCAACATTTCCCTCATGGATTAAATTTAAGGTGAAATTCCATAAGTGAAGGCAAGAATTTCAAAATAAGTTATTCTTGAAAAGGAGATTAATAGTTGATACAGTATTTCGTTGCTAAAAGAACTAGAAGAAAGAAATCTCAAAAAAGATCCTCATGCAGTGTTTTGAATGTAAAGAATTTGGCTATATAGCCTCTGATTACAAGATGAAGAATGCTGGTGTCTACTCCAAATAATCAGGATATATTGAGACAAATTGATGAGATTGAGAAACACAAGGGTGAGCTTTGTATGTATAGAGCACCTGGGGTGGTTGGCCCACTCCTTACACAACAAGTGGAAGAGCTGAAGCCTAAGCCGTTTGTAGGAAGCTACTTGGAGAAGGATGTTGATAATTTTGTGTAGGGCATGGAGTGAAACATCCAAGTGGTTTTTATGTAAAGAATATAATTCAAAACCATAACCAGATCTTCAGCATTTTCTTATTCATGCAAAAAGGTTTCAAGACCTAATCTAGAAAATCTTTTCTTTAATCATATTTTGCAATAGAAAGTTTTGCTAAATGAGATTTTCTTCTTAGAAAACCCAAAACCATATTTGTTAATTTCCTTGAAATTTTTTAATCAAAACACGTAATATCAACCAACCAGGTACCTCTATTCATTTTCCAAACTCATTGAGCAAAATATGAGCAATCTTTCATACAAAAGTCCTAACATTAATGGCTTAAAAAAAGTAATGACACCATAAAACTCACCCCTCTTTCATATTTGGAATCTGTGAAGAAGAGGTCTTCAGCAGAGGGATTAGATTTGGTTGGGACATGACCGTTGTTCTTATAGATGGTGCCAGAATGTTGACTTAAAAATTAAATTCTACCATCAACAATGGTGCCCAGCTGAAACTCGCAAGACGGATAATAATGCAAGAGCTGGAGTTTTACTCCAGCCAACCCTTTGATGTTTACGTCAGTGAAGTGTAGAAAAATATAGAGAGAGTGAAGAAAGAATCAGTAAGAAGTTGAGGTGAGGCCCCTTGTGCAGACAACCTTATCATAAATATCAGTGTTGTCAAGATGTGAACCTACACGCTAAGGCACAATGCAAATCAAGCAAAGCACCTCACACCCCTTTGGTGAGGTGCCTTATATAAATCAAATGCTCTTTTGTGCCTAGGCACTCCTTTTTAAGATGAAAGGTGCATCAAAAGCATGTGTGATTTCCGCATCCCTTTGGCTTTTTACTTATATCTATAATAGTTAAAATAGGACAATGTCAACTACCTTTAGAAGAATAAAACACTAGGTAATAAGTAATATGGTAGATGCCTAATCTTTCATTGAAGATGGAAGTAAACATTGAGCGTTGTTAGATGTTGTTAGATGTGATAGTTCTTCATCTTTGAGCACTAGGCAATTAAATGGTGGCAACTCTTTAATATTTATTAACAAAATCATATATTTAAAGCTTATTAGATATAATACATAGAGTTTTCTTTGTGTGCAATATATTAATTATCTTTAAGAATGTAGCACCTTTCTTCACTTAGGCAAGTATTTTTTTGCGTCTTGTGCCTCAAGCAATGTAAAAGTCCTAGCACCTTGTGCCTTTGACAACATTGATATGCATGAATGCACATATGTATGTATAAATAGTACATAGAATTTTCATTGTGTGAAATATATTAATTTTCTTTAAGAACTTAGCACCTTCTCTCAAGCAAGTACATTTTTTGTGCCTTGCATCTCAAGCAATGTAAGAGTCCTATTGCCTTGTGCCTTTTACAACTTTGATATAAATGTGTGTACATACATAAGTACATACATACCTACATACATATATGTGTTTGTGTGTATACAAGGGGGAATTCACCTACATCAGTATAAAATTAAAGAGTTTTACACACCTCTTTGACTGTTGGATCAAAATTAAATCTAAGGCTAAGATTAGAAAATTTTTTTTTTACTCATCCTAACTTTTCTCTCCTCATTTCTTCTTCATTTCTCTATTTTCTAGCTTTTTCTACTAAATCTGCATCTCTTTACGGCTTTCAACAACTCAAATCTCTCAAACAAATATTTTATATTCTTAGATTGTAATCTCAAAATTAGTGTCCAGGTAGCTACTCTCAAAGACACATAACTATAAGTGAAGAAGATCCATGACCCAACCAAATCTTTCAATTGCCTCCAACAGGCTTAACCCAAATTTATTAGCTGATGCAATTGCTGTGGCTTTCTCTCATCTAGATAAAGTTTAAATTCTATTTATGTTGTTTTCCTTTAACCCTAAAATGTAGAATGATGAACTCCTATAATACTTAGTAATCAACAATATCAAAAAACAAAAAAAATGGAAAAGAGACTCCAAAAATTACTTCAAAATGACGAATATCCATCAGCTTGGTGAAAGCGAGAAATAGAGAAGAAACGATAAAGAGAAGGCAATGATTGAAAAAAAGGTTTTGATCTTAGTCATAGATCTAATTTTGATCCAACATTAAAAAAAAAGCATAAAACTCTTTTGTTTTACATTGATGTAAGTGGATCCCTCCCCATATATATATGTATAGAATATTATGGTATGAAGAATGACCACAATGTACTTTATTATTTCCCACATCTGTAAATAATATCAACATGTAGTTTAAAAAGGTTTAGCAAGGGCTTTAAGTTTAAAGGTCTTTATTTGTTCCTTTTATACTTACTATAAACAGCAAACTGTTTAAGGGGTGTGCATGAGACACGTTTTACACACCTTCCCCTATCTTAGTTTATTAAACAATTCAAGCATGCTAATAAAGGTCATAGAGCTGATAGTATCAATATTCATGCCAAGATGACCCTTGAATTTCAAGATTCACAGAACACATACTACAAGAAACAACTGTTGACTTATTGTACCCATGTCAAACACATATAAAGTATAAATATCTCAAATAAACATGACATTTTGGGTCAAACCTCACACATATAGATACATACATGAAAAATCAAACAAAAAAATATTGGATGTGGGAACGTGTCTGGCATCTGTATTCCACTCAGCAACATAGCTTCTCATCTTAGCAAGGAATGGTTTAGAAATCTGATTTATCAATTTCTCATTGGGTGAAGTATAATGTTTAACTATGTGTTGGAAATAGTTTATGCCATCGTGATAGATGGTATACTTAGACAGAACAGCTTGTGCACAAGAAAAGAAGCTTACGTCATTAGATATCATTTTGAAAGACATACCTCAAAATTTCGCCTCCAAGAGCTAGAGAAATAAGGATTTGAACTATTCATCGAACCTTCAATAATAATTTGGACATTCATCATATCCCCAATGTCAGCAATTAGTTTCTTGCTCTGCAAAAGCAAAGAAATTTGAAACTTGGACGGCAGTATAGATTTAACAAAACCAGGAATACACAAAAGAGTACCTCTACAAAGGCAGGTTCAAATCGATAGTTTTCTGCTACAGCCCAAATTGGTTGACCAGGGTTGCTACAAATGGATTTGTAACTAGAAAGTGCAGTTTCTGTCTCAGTTGTGCCTACAATATAAAACCATTCCAGTTGCTAAAGAAATCAAATATCATAATACTTTTTCTTCTTTCTTTCTTTGTTTGGGTGGGAAGAGGATGAGAGAGAAGTTATTTTAAAAGCTCGTAGCAGCATATATAATCTATACAAGAAGGATCTTGAAGAATATATATCAATAAAATTTTTTTGATACCAAATATTGTCAATGCTGCTTTGGAAAAAATTTTGGAAGTTTTGTTCTCAAGTATCAAAGAGAAAAAATTTGTTTCCAGTACCAAAATATTTTTGCTTCTGTCCAAAAGTGAAGTTTGTAAATGGGAAAAGCTTTAAACAAATCTTTGCTTTCCTGTCTTCATTTTGCTGTCTTAGGTGATGGGGAGAAAGTAGACAACATTGTCGAAACATACTACATTTGTAATACAAAGAACTGGAAGTTGTGGAGACCTGTCATCATTCAGACTTTTGGTAAGATGTTTTTTACTTCTGATTATTGTTTCCAACCTCCAGCATTTTGTGCATTCTATCTTTTGTTAATAATTCTTTGATTCATGTTTTGCTATGTGCGTATGTTAAGTTCATAATAAGCAAAAATTAAGAGAATAAAGGATAGAAATAGCATTTTCTAAAATTAGAAACCAACTGAAGAACATTTAACTGAAACAGTATTGAACTTACTAGCTGCTGCAGGTTTCTCTAGAGATCCATGAGTTAGCCAGGTGATACATATGGCACATGCAAAACAAAAGGAAATTTAGTGCATTACGCATGGAAGAATAAACAATAAGACTAATATCTAATCATATAATCCAAACTATGATTATGCTAGCTACGTACTACAACAAATCTAGGAGGTGCATCATCTGTCTCTCCTGCCTTTTGTTCAAGAAAAAACAAGGGGAGCGGTGGGATGCAATTTTGTTTGATTTTATTTTCTTTGAAAGGAAAACGTAGGGTGGTGGTTGAATATAAAGAGAATCTATGAAACAAATTGAAACTAGAAAAAGCTAATGAGCCTCATTAAACGAACAAAAAAACATAATGCGCTTGTCTTTACGGTTAGAACATAAAACCATATGTCACCTTGAATGACATGCTTCCCTCCTTTTAGCAACTTCAGTGACATATCTACCTGCATAGTTTATTTTAACATGTAAGTGACAACAATTCACTAATTAGTAGAATTAGCATAATGTCATGCTAAATTGTACAATGGTCTGGTGAAGAAAAGTAAGCAGGATATCAAAACAGAATTTGCTAAAAGTTTCTCTCATAAAGAGTTGGATTGAACTCTAATTATTACAGTTTTGTCACTGTTAATTTTCTGAGTCATCTACCTCTGCATGGTGCTTGTAATAACATAAACTTCACAAGAAATTCATCAAAAAAGGATAGGCATATTTCAAGAGTTAGGCAAGTGTTAACAAAATTAGATCAAGATGAGGATAAAGAAGCAAGGAAAGAGACCAGACAATGAGAAAACTCCCAAAGGATGATTAGCAAGTATAAAAATGTAATTTGTTGTCCATCAAAGTACTAGTTTCTCTCCGAGACAATTTGAAAGCAAAAAACAAATACAAAAGCAAAAGTTCAATAAACTTATTAATGGCCATTCAAGGTGCTTGATATAGAGAAGGCAGCAACAGCCCAACAGTTACGTGACATGAACATTCATATTTTACTCATTTTACAAATGCAAAGCCATCCCAAACCATTTCACCTTAAAATTTTCTGGCAAATCTTAATGAGTGCTGTAAGGGCGCTTATTAAGGTACTATTTATGAAAACATTATCAAATTCTAATGCAGTAGTTTGATATATATGTATGTATACACATTAAAGAGTTTGTGGAGAAAATAATGATGAAGAAAAGTGAAGTAAAGAACCTGAGCTTGGCCAGCCAAAACGACAGCAACACCAAGAATAGAAGCATCTTGAATGATGTCGTTTAGACCTTGGTCTCCCCATTTACATTCCACTCCAGGGAAATGCTGCTTCGCTAACTCAACAGCTCCTCTGGCAGATTCCTTCTCATTGTCATCAACAAGATCATTACTATTTCAATAAGCAGCAAAACGAAATAAGGAAATCTTTCAATGAAAAAAAGAAAAAAACCTGTGTACGGCTCCAGATGTATTTGAGGCAGAGGAGATGCGAGATCTCGGCGAGTCTCGGGATGTATTGGGTTTTTACGAATATTCCGGCTCCCAGAACCGCGATTTGTGGAGGGGCTGCCATGCTTGAGATTTCTTATTTTCGTTTCTTTTAATTGTAAATCAAAGCAATGGTGGAGGTTGGAAGGGGTTTAAATTGTGGGATGTGGGAAGAAAAATGTGTTACGAAACTGAGAGAGAAAATTGTGGGATGTGGGAAGAAAAATGTGTTACGAAACTGAGAGAGAAAGAGAGAGACTGTTTAAGCCTAAGCCCAAGGCTGTCCTCCCTCACAGGTTTCACACTTCAGTTTTTTCTGTTGGGAAACTCTCAAACTACTACTCTTTATTTTTGTAGCTATTTTCTAATAAATAGATTATTCTATATAAGTAAAAAAATAATGAAATAAAATAAAAGAACCATTTTTTAAGAAAGAAATGGGTGTCAAAACGACACCTTTTCGGCCGTTGTACTGTATATTATTTTAAACATGTCAACAGATGTAACAGAGAAGAACTAATGGAGTTCATCATTCTCCTTGAACGAATAATTTTGGAGGGTACAACTTAATTTCTTCAAGTAATAAACTTAATCCAACATTTTAGGTGACCATGGGTTTAAATTCACAATTGATTAAAGTAAGTAATATAATAGAGGTAATAAATTTCTAAAACCAGTCCTTTTTTTGGTTCTTTCATTTCCATGAATATTGCATATTTATAAAGTTTTGATTTTTGTCTTTTCGTAGTCATGATCTATCAGTTTCAAAGTGGAGGAGGATATTTCGAGTTTAAAATATGCTCAATCAATCTCTCAAATCGATTTGCATATCTTTAAATTAATAATATGTTTTTATATTGATATTTTCAAGGTTAATTATACATTTTTCATATTTTAATGAAAATTTTTAATTTATAATTGAGATTTTTAAACATGGTTTATATATAATAATAAAGTATGTGTAATTTTATTGTTAAATCAAAATACCACTTATTTATATTTTATAACGATAATATAGAAATAAATTAACAACACATATTTTAAAAATATATATATTTACATCTAATGGACGTGACTATGTACTTGTTGGATTTAAAGTGTCTTATTAAGTATACTAGAGTATGACTTCTGCATTGCATACGGCCTAAATATAAGACACTCACACATGCGGTCCGAGTAAAGCTCATACCCTTACAACCCCATGAACAATTTCATACCTCTTTTGAAAATATTGTTCAACCTTTTTAAGCACTCTCTAAAATTGACACATGGTTAAGCGAAATAGCTTTTTTGGAGCTTCCTTTTAAGTATATTATAGATAGACTATCGATTTTTTAATTAAACAAAAAAAGGAAAGTGATAGGAATAAAGGTATTTATGAGGTGGACTCCAACTAGGTTTATCAATTTTTTATTTTTTAAAAATCAAGTTTGAGCTCACCTTAATTTGTATTTTTATGTTTTTTGTTATTACAATAATAAAATAAATATTTTATATTAATATTTAATATATATTTTAAAATTAAAATAAATATATAATATTATTAATAAATTCATTCATTTTAGACAAGTTAGGTTATACAAATGGGTCGAGTTTAAGCTTAAAAGTCTATAAAAAAAATTACATATAATTATTTGAAATTTGCATTTAACTAACCATTGATATCAATCATATCATGGGCCATAAACATACAGATGACATAATTAATTTATTTTGAATACATTTTTGTTATTATTATTATTATTATTATTATTATTATTATTATTACATTTACTAGTTGTCGAGTAATTGCATTTCAAAATTGTCTCCAATTATCGTGGATGGTATCAGTGATTCATGTGCTTTGGACTCTATTAATCAATGGTCAATGCTTTTAGTTTTACATAATAAAAAACTATTGAACTATATACGTTTTTACAATTGAGTTTTTTTTTTATTATATTTAATTAAAAAATACTTTTATTTATATCCAATTGAGTTTATATTCTTTTATTTTACTTAATTAAGTTCTTGTCTTTTTTTTTATATATAAAATTAAGTCATCGTCTCATAACGAAGACATGATGAACGATATTCCAATGATACTTATCATTTTTTATATATGTGAAATCAAATATGATGTGTTGATTAGACAAAACAAAAATTATTGACGTGACATATCACATCATAAAAAATTTCCTGTCATTAGTATTTATTATGTATGGTTAAAATTTTGATTAATAACCTATTTAACATTGTCTAGAGAGTCACTTTCAATAAAGATTTTACAAATACTCACTCATTTTGAGGCAGCAAATGCCAACAATGCCTATCTAATAGTTAAGATTTTCGCAAGATTTGAATCACCAAAAGAGTACTAGGTTGCTTCATTAGCTATTTCTCAATTAAGCATTTCGATTATCACCTGTTTTTTTTCATACTATTGACTACTACATGCTATGTAGATGACACTCAAGATTCCATGGAAGATGGAAAACCAATTGGCTAAACTTAAAGATTGGATCAGAAGCTATCATCTTGATACTAATGAACTTACTAATGATACTTTCTCAAATTTCCCTATTATCTCAATGGTAAAGGATGTTTCTTTATTTAAGACAATTTATTCCATAAACAAGCAAAAGGTTATTTTTAAGTTCACTAGAGTATACCCATGCGATGCACTCGTGCAACATAGGTAATTTTGGAGTTAAATGAGAGTGGTAGAATAAGTTTGCAAACAATGATTAGTAAAATATATTTACATTTTAATGATCATAGTGTAGTCACAACACATAAATATTTATAAAGCTACTTATCTAATTGGCTGCTCCCTTGTGTTGCAAAAGATATGTTAGTGTTTTATCATCATTAGTTACAAAAAATTTGGGCTATTGTGTCTATACAAGAGGTCAAAAGCTGCACAATTATTTAAGTGCTAATCTATTCACAACATACAGTTGTAAAGAGTTGTGAATAAAGGTTGCAGCAGAAGTTGCTATCTCTATACAAAAAAAGAAGGACAACTTTAACTCTAATTGTTGTTCGTCTTGCAACCACATGGTTATGAACAGAAGTTTACTAGTAATGTTGCAGTTGAGATTGAGGTCTATTAGTTCGTTCTTTTGGATACCAACTTGCATTGGAGTAAAATAATTCATTGTTATATATATATATATATATTTTTTGATGCAAGAAAACGGAATTATATTGAGTTTAAAATGTTTTTATACTTGGTTTTGAATTTTTTGGTTGGTGATTCTTGTTTATGGTTGATTGTTGCTAGCTTTAAAGGTGTTGAGTTTGGAAATAGCTCTCTAGCAACTTGACTATAAATCGGTGATGACGGAAGTTGCTTTTGAGAGTCATCAAATATGATTTGAAGTGGTGTGGCTTAAGATGGAGTAGTAGCACATGAAGGAAGATAATGTTGGTCTTGAATTTGATCGCAATCAAAGAGTTTAAAGTTGATGACTCTAGTTTTGATTACCTTTGATGTTAAACCTATTATGAAAGTTCTTGTTTGATTAAGGCTCTAACAAGTATAGGCTGTATCATTTTGTGAATAGTTTTTACTATTGCCAGTTCTGCAATTGTTGCCCCCACTAACTTTTTCGCTGGTCTATCAAAAGCTACAAATTCCATGTTACCAATATCATCTTGAACAATGATTTTTAGCAGTTGTTGTTATACATATATATTTTTATGTGATCGAATATTTTTCAATTGGCCTAGTAGATCAAGGTTTGATAATTCATTCTACGATTTATGTGGCTACCCTAGAAGATCGTTCTTAGTAAAAAGTATCACCATGATCCAAAAAATCGTATCACAGAAATTATCCAAGTACATATCTATAGATTTAAATATTGAGACTATATAAAACTACAAGTATTTAATGATAGAAAGGCTTTGAAATCATTATATACATCAACACATAAAGCAACTAAGATCAACATATCTACAATGATAGAAATGTTTCAGAATCATCATATATATTGGTACATAAAGCAGCCAAGATCAACTTTGTTTCATAGATTAAAATACTAAAGCTGTATAAATCTAGGAGAATTCAATGATAAATATCTTTCCAAATCATCATATATATAAGAAGATAAAGCAGCAAAGACCAACAGATCAAATAAAATATATATTAACTACATCAAATGAAATAAAGTGGAGTGATTTGATCACTAAAGTTGTCTTCCAATAAACAGTTTTCTTTAAAGCATTAAATAACCAAAAGTGGGACATGGATAGTTTATCAAACATTTATCGTATAAGGAGCCTACTAGAACTCACCAACAAAAGGTTTTCTTCTTAAGTTTCATTGTGTAATCAAAACGTGGTAACTTTGCTTAGGCTTTTAGCTATTAAATTTTAGGAGAAATATCCAATCCAAGATTAATTAATTATAGTAAAAAATAACTCTTACAATTAAATCATTAACATGTATTTCTATTAAAATAATGAGATGTATATGCCTTTGACAATTTGAATGTTACATACATAAAATGACATGTGTAACATTTTATGTGAGGAATTCAACTCCTTAAAAACATTGAAATTGAAATTTTCTCAATTTTAGGCATCCAAGAAAAGAGAGAGAGAGATGGTAACTATTGGTAGATTATTCAATCTATACTAAAACTTGGAAGAACAACACTTTAGTAAAAGCTTTTAAGCAACTTCCTTACCAACAACAATCATTAAAACCTAGCCAATCTGCTTTCTTCTCAATATCATAAAACCCCTAAAACCATTCAACAGTAACCACAAATTAATAGTGTAACACCAAAAAAACGTCATCATGAAATTTCATACTTTAATATTTAAGACAAAAGAAAGTACCATTTGATTTAAAGTTAAAAGATCAAACATTTGGTGGGTGTCATCACTCAGTAGACCCAACCAAACTCTAATCTAGCCAATTTACTTTATTCTGAACATCATAAAAAACCTAAAACCAATCAGCAGTAACCATGAATTAATAGTATAAGACCAAGAAAACGTCATCATTAAATTTCATACTTGAATGTTTAAAACAAAAAAAAAAATACTATTTGATTTAAAGTTAAAAGATCAAACATTTTGTGGGTGTCTTAACTTAACAAACCTGACCAAACTGTTGGTTCCATTGAAGAAGTAGGTATGAAAGTGTAAAATAGATTGATCATAACTGAGTTTCAGAAGCTAACAATTTATGCATTGAGTTGTATTAATGGTCTTAAAATCATGGTAATGAAAAATTTTCTTTTTAACCCATCGTGAATTAAAGATGTGTTCAACAAAAGGATAGTGTTGATTCTAAAAGCAAGCTCTTACTTTAGACACATTAGTAAAGATTTTGTGATATTTTTATGCTCTCTGCTTTAACCTGAACATGTGAGAGAACAAAAAGATATTAATTGCAGAAAGAAAGTGAAACTAAGGAATAAAAACAGGGCATATATGTAGGTGAAAAA
The DNA here is from genome assembly GCF_053813885.1 of Theobroma cacao. Classification (NCBI taxonomy): domain Eukaryota; kingdom Viridiplantae; phylum Streptophyta; class Magnoliopsida; order Malvales; family Malvaceae; genus Theobroma; species Theobroma cacao. The sequence goes on along the minus strand of NC_142647.1, from coordinate 39,306,367 downwards.
AGAAAAATAAAAAAAGACGGGGAAAAAAAGGATGCCTATTGGAAAAAATATGGTAAATACAAGTCAAACTATAATTATATGGTATAACCTTACCATGAGAGAGACATTTAATTCTTGGTTGAAATTCATTAGGAATTACATTTGCAAACTATATTCTACTATATGGTAAAGGTTTAATGTAGATTTTAATTACTAATCTCACTCGCTATTATAAACTAGAATTGGACCCCTACTTCGTGCTAGATTCCAAAACCAATTGTGTAATAAATTGTGCATGTAAATCTATATTCATAAAAGATGTTGATTTTTTGAGTAGAAGCTGTATGTGCAAATAATTTTTTTTTATAGCAGGAAGCATTCATAAAGGTATACAAAATTTGTTTTTTGGTTGTAAGACCAATTTTGAGGTGTTTATACTTCATTGATTTTTGTTCACCAATGTTTTGGAAATGATTTGCTGCACATTTATCCGGTATCATTTACAAAAATTATGACGATAATGTCGAATTTATGTTACCGCTTCGATGTAAAATATAAGGAAACGTGGGTATTAATTGTCAATCAGATTTGAGCATTCAACGACATATATCCTAATAAATTAATAATTAAAAGGTTATAAATTAAGAACTAAAGGATGGAAGTAATGGGATATAAACTTATGACTAATGGGATATAAATGTTTTAGTTAACTAAAAATTTATATCATATTGTTTATGAAAAAGAAAAGCCAAAAAGACTCCTGCAACTTAATTCAAGATTCGAAAAGTTATAGTTGAATTGGTAAACAGTGTCCAATTGATCTCACAAAAGAAAAAAAAGCGAAATGTAAGCTATAGATTTAAATTCTAGAAGAAGACAGAACAAAAAATCCAATATGGGAAACTCAAAACTCCAACCTCTGTTCCAACAAGAAATGTAGCTTTTCACAAATCTTCCTACACAACAGAAAATGACAACTTTCATAAAAATGAATTGGAAAAGCAACAACAACGTAGGACTTTGCCTCATTTAATTATCCTAAAAAATAATATTTAGGCTCTAAATTCGTATCCATTATGAACAGTAAGCTTTAATATTCACATACGAGCACGGAAGCTAATAATAAAATTTAACCTCTACTATCCAAAATTAACAACTCAATGTAAATTAAAAAAGTCAATAGAATTAAGAAATTTACTCTTAACCTAAATCTTTTAACTTCAAATTCATTCAGATATATTCAACAAATCAAAATAATAAACTTAAAAAAAACCCTAAAGCTATCGTATTCAAAATTTCAATCATAAACAAAAACATCAAAACTTTGACTTAAGGAAAAAAAAACATAAGATAAGACATTGCGGGGAAATTTAGAGGGATCAAGTTTTGCTTGTCTTCGAAGTACTTAAGCTCAGGCTAAGGCTTGGAGGTCTTAACACGTTTAGCTTTGGTGTTGGTTTATGGTTCTCCTTCTGATTTTCTGGCGAAAAAGACAAAGCGAAGAAATGCGCCCAATCTAAGACAACTGTTTTGTAGTAGAGTTGTTTTTGTTTGGTTAAATTGCTTTGAAAAATTTCTTGCAGGTCAACCTGTTGTACAAAATTCAAGGGTTAAAATGAAATCTCAAAATCAAAGCATAACACTGAATCCCAAAAATCGAAACTCTCTGACAAAAATCTATTAAAAATTCATGATCCCTTTTTCTTCCCCAAGCAGGCCCGAAGGCAAGCTTGAAATATAACACAGGCTCGAGGATAATGATCAGACTCGAGGGCAAGCCGACAATAAGTGAAGTTGAAAAGATAGAAAATGATCAGGTACGTGTAAGCCGACTCGAGGAGTAAAAAGAACACAAGATGGGAATGGACACAAAAACACCAGTAGGGTTGAAGTCGATCCTCCACGCCGATCATCAAAGGATTATTCACAGATGGGCAATTTGGATTTTTTTGTTTGGAAGCCTTGCTAGAGATTTAAAACCCCTTTCTTCAAGGCTGGGTGTGGCAACTCTTTAAGAGCAATTCTTCATTTTTTTAGTTTGAATCACACATAAGCAATTTGTCTTTTCTTTTTGCAAACTCTGCTAGAGATTTAAAACTCCTAGCTCGAAATCGTGGCCATTCTCTTAGCTGAGATGTGGCAAATGAAATAGATATACATCAGTTTCTTTTTTGTTTAAATTATTCATGCATAATTCAACAACTTTCATATAAAAATGACAATTTAAGTGATACCAATATGATTCACTTTAGTCAAAAATATCTTATTTTTCAATCTTTTATCTTCAAGAAAAAATATTCAGATTGAGATTCAACATTAAATAATCAAATACTGTTTACAATTTAGAAATATAATCAAAGAATAAGAGACAAAGTTTGAATATGCATAAGCCCCACTATACCATTATCATCAAAATTGATTGCAATTTAGAAATATAATCAAAGAATAGGAAACAAGGCTTAAATATGTGTAAGCTCCATTATACTATTATAATCAAAATCGATTAAAAAAGGTGAGGATTTGATATTTATTTTTAGTTTTATTATAGATAAAACTCCTCAAGAACCCGAACAAAAGATTGAAAGTTCAAAAGACAAAGTACACTAGTAAAATAAAAATAGGATGGCCAAGTGTTAGACCAAAAGGAAGCAAGTACATCAAAAATACCTATTCCCCTCAATTAAGCCAATGAACTCCTACATGAACCCATCACAACAGGGACTTAAAAAAAGCAAAGCAATATGTATTGCTCAAATACCATAGACCTTTCTAGCCCTAACCATAACAAAAAAAAAAAATTAAAGAAACCCATTTAACCTTGGAGCTTTTTTTGCACTTTTCACAACAGAGAGAGAAAATGAGATACGATGGGTTTAGCTATGTGGATGATGTCTTTGGATGCCACTTCACCCTCAAAAGTGAACACCTACTTTAATAGAAAGAGAGAAAATGAAGTAAGCAAACAAAAAAATCCAAAAAATGCAAAGAACTAATAAGAAAGAAATGAAAAGTAGAAAGAAAAAGATGAGAAGGATTTGGACATTGGAACCGAAAAGAACAAAGAGAAGGGAAAATAGAAAGGCAAAGAAATCCAAGAGAAAAACAAAACAAAAGATAAGAATGTTCTTGATATTGGAACTGAATGGAAATAAAGGGAAAATAGAAAGAAGGAGAAACCAAAGAGAAGGAAGGTTCCAAATACCAAAGGGAAAAGATAAAAACAGCCTTTAAAAAGTAAGCAAAACCCAGCTATGTCCCAAACCCACAAAACAAAACCCCTCATGGGACAACTCTCACTTAACCCAAAATTGAAACTCCACGAGTCAATCAATTAAGCTATCGACGTGGTGCTCCATTGGCTCTCAATTGTCCCTTTTTCAAGACAACTTTTAATTATAGGTGTAGATATTTGTTTACTTATTTCCAGCTTATGACTCATACTTCTTTGTTCATAAAATATAATGCAAAAGGTTGAATACAAGTTCCTAGTTAAAGAAAAACTAGATTTCCAAGTCTTGATTGGCAAGGAATCTCTAAGGGTTGAAGATTATATGAAGGTGAGTGAATCTTTTTGTTGTTTATGTGGGAGATTGCAAACAAACTTTGTCTTATCGGATTATACTCATAGCTAATTGCAAATATTTGTGAAGGGATCTACTATTAGAGCCTTTAATGTGAAATTTTCTAACAATGGGTTAAGTCTCAAACTTCAAATTGAAAAGAAATATAAAGTATTGCTAAAAACATGTAGAGGCTAGTCTTTGGTGGCAAAGTTCTTCAAAATGATAGAAGACTAAAAGAGTAGGCTTTGCATAATAATTCAACAGTTTTCCTTTTACATAGACTTCTTGGGGGAATAGAGAATCAAACCATTGCAACAGTAAAGCAAATCAAGATCGAGAATGATGTAAAAATATTGTCATAATGTGCGAGTCTGGAAACTCGATCATCTTGATATGGGTTAAAGAGTCACCACTAATCTTTTTTGTTTTAATGTGATTAGCCACCTAATTGTACCTATCCATTCTAATGAGATCCTAAACTCATTTTAGGTTCATTAAAATGGATAAAGTCTGGTATATGCAATTGAGTTAGGGTTCGGGAGTAAAATTATGCAGGAAAAGTATTAGCACCTTGCAATTCCCATTCAAATAATAGTATCAATTAATCACATGTTATTTTAATCTTAATTAAAAATTCTTGATTACATAATTATTTTTCTTTCCTTTAATTGTTTTTCAAAAAATGGTATTTGATATTGCATTTCTGGAAATTACAAAAGCTACTCCTATTTAAGTAGTATGCAGAATTTATAGTTAGGGGGCATAGCTACCCCTACCTTGGCTTAAGACTGCTTTTAGTAAAAGAATGCCCAAATGTTGGTTACATCTAAAGATCAAAATGGGTATATAGGCATGCTCAAATCATCCCACTGTAACTAATACTGCCTAAAAACTATACAAAATCCACCCTTGTAATAATAAAAAACAATGCAATAGAGTGAAAGTTTCCACCATCCTAGTTGCTCTTGAGAATTAACTCTTGCAAGCCTTACTGCACTTTTTCACAATGGCCACAAATCAAACTCAAGTGCTAGTGATATATGCATTACCTCTTCAAAAATTGGCAGCCATTGCTTCAAAAATCAAATAAAGAAACCCTGCGTTACTCAGAAATAAACGTCCACAAAGTATATAATTATTTGCAGCCACTAACTACTCACAACTTATCCCAACAATCAGCAGTCCATCAACAACAAAACTTGATAATTATTAGAGCATGTTAATGGCTCATACCAATAAAACTCCCTTTCGTCCATCCCATTGGAAATAAACAGCATGTGGACACTTGTTGCAGCCTTTACACCTACCTGCTTCATCATCTCAACTCATCCAGCCATATATTCCAAAAGTTAATAGTCATGCCCCATGGCTCCTCTACTCTGATGAAGTTTAAAAGTAAGAGAAAGTCTCGATGTTATCTTAGAACATGTTGTTGCTTTGTGAAAACCTCAAGCTTAAACGTCAATTCACAAAAGCTCAATCACTCAAAACTGAACCGAAAAACACATAGCATCATATTGTCTTAAACCATCTCCTAAGAAACATGTCCAAAAATATCAATGGATCAACAAAGAGATTGCAAAGGTACAACTTCATAAATGACAATAGCATTAAAAACATAATAGCTTCTATAATACCTCGTACTTTGATATGGTGATTAATAAAACTTATTAGATGCCAATTAAGGTATAATAAGGTATTTTGGGTACCAAGGAGACAAAAGAAAATTTTTGAAATAAAATAATATTTTATTAATAAAATAATATTTTATTAATAAAATAATATTAAAATATTAATAGTTTATTCAATGTCAAAATTTTTCATGAAGAAGGAGTATATGGTCAATCTAAGTGGGGGAAAAGAAGAATGAGAAAATTTTGGAGAAAAATGAAGTTAATGGGGCTGCGTGTTTTTATTAAGTAAAGATAGTGCAGGTAAATAAATATTTTAAATATTATCAGGACACCGCGTTGGAGTACAAACTTTATACTTTGTTTGTACATGTGTAGAAGAAGGTAATAGAAGGAAATTGGAGTTTAAGAAATGTTGGAAGGAACCAATTGTAAAATATGGAAGTTGGAGGAGTCATATGGTGCATAAGGAAAAGTTTAAGGACTCATTTGCAATTTTGATATTTGAAGTTAAAAAGGAGAATTTTCTAATTAAGGAAGGCTAGGTTATGAGTAATATGAGATGCACATGTAGGTTGAATGGGACAAGAAATGAATAAATAAACCATAAAGTAAAAATAATATAAAGAGTAAAAATATGAGTGGTGGGTAAAAGGTGATAAAGTCTTTGTTATGTGATTTTAATACATAAAATAAGTGGAGAAAATAAGTCAAAAGTCATGAATTCATGGACAAGCCGTCCATGACAAAGAAAATGAAGACAAAATATGAGAAAATAGTGAAATGGGGAAGAAAAGTCAAGTAAGGTGGTGGTAAAGGTTCCAAGCAATTGTTGACTTGCATTTTAACCACATGGCTGGTCAAAGAAGACAATAAAAGAAGAAGGAATGATGGTATGGGCAGTCACATGTAAAAGAATAAGGAAAAGTAAATAATAATAAAAAAGAAGAGAAAAAGACCAACATGGGCAGTTGCCCATGTGGTCAATTAAAGAATCAATTCATATAGATATATATTTTTGGTGATAGGGGCCGGCCAAGTTGGTAAGAAAGAATGAGATAAAGATGAAAGATAGAAAAGATAAGAAAGAAGAAAAAAAAAAAGGAAAGAGTCAAAGTCGGTTAAGTGAAGAAGGAAAAAAGGAAAAGAGAAGTCGATGTGAGAGAGAGAGAGCAAAGGGGAAAGCCGTCGACCAAGGGAGAAAGAGAAGGATGGAAGAGAGTAGAAAAATGGCAGCTGCTACCGCTTAGAGGAGTGAAGAGAGAGGCCTTGTGTTGCACAATTTTTAAAAGGAAATAGGAAAAGTTTTGCTACAAATTTTTAAGAGAAAATAGTAAGAGTTTTGCTGCAAATTTTGAGAGGAAATAGAAAGAGTTTTGCTGCAAATTTGAAAGAGAAAACAAGAGCTGGTGCTATTGGGTTTGTGAGGGAGTAAACAAAAGCTTGAGTTGCTAGCTTGTGAGTGTAAGAAAAGAAAAAGAAAGAGAAGAAAGGTGTTGCCGACCGGTGGGAGAGAGGAAAAGAAGAAAGAGAGAAAGAAATGAAAAAAAAAAAAGAGAAAAAGAGAGAGTGGGTATAGCCCAATAAGAAAAGAATGGGCATGACCCAATAGGAAGAAATGGGAAGAGCCCATGGAAAGGGCCCAATAGCAACAAAGAAAAAAAAGTCCAAAAGAGAATAAAGATGGAGACTTGGGCTTGGGCTAACCTAGCCCAAATAGGTAAAAATTTCCTTGTTTTTATTGGGCTTGTTATGAAGTTGGATTATGTGGGGCTAGCACATTTGTTTAGTTAAATTTTGGTAATTAGTGATATGAATTAAATTTAAATTACTTTAATACAATATTTAAGAATTCTTTTGTGATGTGTCATAGGACTAAAGTAAAGAAAAAAATATGAAATTGATGAATAGTGCTCAAGTGAAGTTAAGAAATTTTAAATGATTAGTTGTGAAGAATTATTGTTGTCGGAGGAATTTATTGGCATAATTTAGTTGAAAGTGTTAAGTTGAGTGGTATAATATTTGGAAGAAATAAGGAGAAATAGTGTGGATTGAAATTGGAAATAATTGGATAAATTTGAAATGACTGTGGTTGCCGCAAATATAGTTAATACTGTGGAAATATAAGATGGATTTGGGCAAAAATTATTTAGAAAGGTTGAAGTAGGCACGTGATATCATAAATAAGTTGTCGGAGATATAAAATAAGGAATTACGTAAGTAACTGATATAATTAATTTCAGTAAAAATGTATTAAGATGTGAGTTAATTGAAAATGGTTTCATGGTAGGATGAAAAATATAAATTTGAGTAAGGATTAATTGATTGAAGTGCTGCCCGTATATATATGTAATTAAATATATTAAGTTCATATTATTGCTAGGAAGTGCAAAGATAAGTTAGAGCACTGTGGTGGCGTGCCGGAGTAAATAACGAGCGACCAGCTAGTGAAAATAGTTAGAGACACCTCCGAACAAATAGCAACTTAATATCTCGTTGTTACCAGGTGAGTGAACTTGCATTAAAATATTTTGGGATATACAAGTTTATGTTTGATTGAATCCTCTAAAACGTTTTATTGGTTTTTCTTCAACAACTTGCACGGGAACAAGCCTTTATGAAATGTTTTTATGTTATGAAATGGATAGTGTGATGAATTCATATGTTTCTGTATAATGTGGATATATATATACTATGTCATAAATGGTACCATTGTGTGACAAATGCAACCATGCATGTGCGGGGTGAAGTGCACTTGCCGGTGATGACAATGGTGAGGGAGATGGATGGTGACACTGCCCGTGTGCATGATGTGGGGGGATGTACACGATGGTATTATTTTGTGCACGATGTGGGGGGATGCACATGATGACTCCAGCTATGTGCACGATATGGGGGAATGCATATGAGCTAGGTGAGATGGGATGTTCGGCTATGTGCACGATGTGGGGGGATGCACAGGAGCTAGATGAGATGTGGTGATATACTAGTTGATATATGCTTAAGTATATGTATATGCAATAGAAAGATTATGATTATAATATGTGATTATATGGCATGATGAATCTTGAAAATTTTCCATTTAGTTGTGAATTGATTTTATTGCAGCAAGAAACATTCTATTTAAACTGCTTTGCTTGGATGATTGCTGGAAATTTCCTTTCTTTCCAATTTCATGCTGAATATGGTTCCTTCATCATTAAATAATTTAATAACCAGGGGTTAAATGGAGGGATTTTAATAAGAACTTGGATTAAGTTGTATTGTTTTCGAACTTAAGTGCATCATGATTTCTAAACTTCCTTAACGTTGCTTGTTCCCTTCCTATGTTCACTCACTGAGTTTGTGCTCACGTTTTTAAAATTCATGTTTTAGGTTTCCTGAGTTAAAGGTGATTGGATCCTAGGACGAGGTGTTTCTCCCTATACATTGCTCAGTAGGTTTAACGTAACACTAAGTGTTATCAATCGTACCTAGAGTCACTCTGCTGACGGTCAAGGTCTAATTATGTGTATATGAATATTTGATGTGAAACATTAAGATTCATTTGTTAATATATATATATGTATATAATGGTTGATGATGCCATTATGAATGCATGCCTTGGTTTTATAAACTGTTGTCAAAGAAACTGTAATTGAGCATTACGAATTTCAGATTCTAAAAGAATATGGATTAATGTATAAGATCATGTAAGTAGGCTTGCTTGGGCTTAATGGGCCGAGTCCATTGGGCCCTTGCGTCGGTCATGGCTCGAAAATTGAGCTGTGACAATATTGGTATCAGATCTCTAGGTTTAGTTGAATCCTATGGATTTCTGTGTTGTCAACGGAGTTATTGGAGTTCGTGTAGAGTCTTGTCCTTGGATTGTGGGTGCGCAACGCAAGTCAAGGACGGAAGGCTACATGGGCCCCTACTTCATTAGAAACCTACCTGTTCTTATGATGTCTAGATGGATGAGTAATTAATACTTAGTTGCGTATAGGTGGCGATGCGCCGGTTGCACACGCCATGTTTGGAAGAGACGGTAGTCCCGATGCCCCTCATAGTGCTAGTAAGGGATCATTAAATTCCACTGTCAAGAGCCAATGGCGCCCTGATTTAGGTAATCCGGAAGGTGACTAGTCCAGAATTCCTATTAATTGGATTCTCCCAGAATTAAAAGAGTGGTTTCATGATAAGGAAAGCCTTGAGAGTAGTGAGAGTCTTGAAAGTGAGGACAACTCTGACATTCAAAAAGTTATAAGAAATTTCCTTGTGAAAAGATCTGAGGAATGGCATAGGGAAAAGACAAAAAAGGCAATTGCAAAGGGGAATATTCATCCCAGGAAAGTATCTGCTGTCCGACACTTTCCTCCTGGTTGTGGAATAAGTGTTGCGCCTGTGAGTAGTGAGGAATGCAGGAGGATACAACAAGCTTGGGTTGAGGATAAAATGAGAAAATCTCAAGAAGAAGAGGAGGACCCAAAAGAGGATCTGTCGATGTGCTCGGATCAAGGCGACAAGGATCCTAAAGACACTTAATACCTTCCTTGAAGTTTGTATCACTCCAAGTCTGAGCAGATGCGGTGTAAGGGAAATAGTAATAGTTATATGTACAAAGGAGTTAAGAGTTGGCTTTTATTTTGTATGACTCGAACAGATTATAAAGTAACTGTTTAAATGACTGGATGTGTATGGGAATCTTTTGGTATGACAGAGATAAACAAGCAATATAATTATCGAGGAAGGATATTCACCTTAGTGGCATGGTTGGTCGCCTTAAATGATTATTGAGAACCGACGTAGAAAGTCATTAATGGTACAAACAACTACGAGACTTGATAAATGATTACCAATTAATCGTAGAAAGGTGAAATTGAAATCCCAGTTGCAATTACAATTCGGTAAGATATGGGAGAAATCAATGAGGATATATGTGACATTTAGAAAGGATGATGCGATTAAGTCAAAGATTGTAAAATTTAAGTATGGAGGGAATTACAAAATGATGCCATGACATTATAAGATGACAATTTGGCACAAATATGGACTAAGGGAGGAAAATTTGGAACTTGGGAAAAGGTGAATCCTTGATTTAATAAAGATTGTGAGTGTAGAGCGTGGAGAAAAATGAACTATTTTCCTGGTCATTTGTACTGAAAGTCAACAGAATTATTTGAGTTACATGACAAGAAAGACAATTAATTGTGAATGTTAAGGAATTGTGGAATGTCATAAATGGTGGATATTTTTGTGTGTGGTATTATATATTGAAAACTTGCTGCACAATATGGCAAGATTGTCCTAAGGTGGGACTTATTGGTTGAAGATAAGTGTTAAAGGATAAATTGAGTACGAAAATATTGACTCGGCCTAGTGCATATGATAAGCATAAGAAAAGATACGCATGGTCATGAAAAATTGTGGGATATGCTTGGAGGAAAGCCAAATGGTTAAGCATGATCCCTGTAGTAACTTTAAAGATGGAAGAACTTATTTGTGGAAGAAACTTCCAACAGCCATAGTGCCACAACACTAACTCTTTAGCATTGCAGTGTTGAAACTATCCCATATCCAGCAGCCACGACGTTGCAGCATTGACTGTCTAGCATCGCAACGCTAGGGACACCTCATGTCTAAGCTGCATGAGCAAGATGGGAGTGGCACGATAATGAGCTTACAAGTTGAACTATGGTCATTGGTCATTGAGCTTTGTTATTTGGGAGTTTTAAATGTTTCGAAGAATGTTTACATGAATGAATTGAAAAGTTTCTTTATCACCTTGTATATGGGCATATAATTAAAAGAAAAGTTGAAAGATTCTTGAGATGACTACATTGAGATAAGATATCGTGTGAAGTATTAGGATGGATAATATGTTGACTAAAGGCAAACCTTAAGAAATAAAGGAGACGAGAGATTAAGCCTTGTTAAAGGCTAAAGAAAAAGTGAGTGAAGAGTTAGATGAATATATGAGATATGGGTAAGGGATGTCGATGCCAAGTGATGAAAGTGTGAATGAAGGATTACAAGGGTGGTATAGCAAATGGGTTTATCCAGAATATCGTTATGAGAATTTACAATTCTTGTCTTGACTTAGCTAAATAAAAAGGGTTAGTAACAACCCAAGGCCAATTGTGTGGCACCCTAGAAACCTATGAAATGAGTTGGGGATTGAATGAATGAGTACATATTTATATACCTTTAAGAATAAGTGCATGTCTATAGAACGATATGCTCGAGATGTTAAGGAGCAAATAAGAGACTAAGTGTTTCAGGAATGCACAAACATCTTTGAGAAGAAATTTCTAATCATACACGCAAGTATAAAATGTGGAATTTTTGAAACTTGCTGAGGAGCCTAACGGCTAAGTCACGGGTTAAGTGATCACATGCGATGAGACATGAGTTTAAGATAGGTATCCCCACGAAAATACTCAAGAGTAGTTCTGCTATGGATCTTGTGAAAGCAAGCATTAATTTATGTGATTATAAAGAGGAAGTTGTAAGCTGAAAGTGAGATTCGCATTGACATTGAAAAGTACTTAAGGAGAACCTTGTTTCAAGTCTAGCAATTCCAAGTACAAACTACAAATTAGTCCAGGGAGAATGATGTCACATTAGTATGGAAGAATAGAACAAAGGATGATTGAAAATAATTCGAATAATGAAATCCGATTATGAAAACTTCTTAAGGTAGTTGAAAATTGGAATTCGAAAATGCTTAAGGCATGCACGATTCGAATTAGTCTAAGTTTTTAAGTGGCTTATTAAAATCGAAATGCAACAAGGATATATATATATATGTTAGAGGTATGAAGAATAATTGAGAAACAAGGATGACTTTTGGAGATTGTGGTATTGCATAAGATGCAATGATTCAATAAAGATAAACCTTTAAAAGATCAATGAGATTACAAAGTATATACGAATATCGGATTGCAATTTAATGCAAGTGACATTTAGCAAATGAGATGTGATTAATGACATTGTGATGTAAGGATATAGTGTGATGAAACTCAAGCATATAATTGGAAATTATATAAACTATATGAAGTTATGCGTAGGCATAACAAGAATGTTGACATGCACTATGAGGATTATTATATTGAATCTTGGATGGGGATGCGGATGAATAAAATGGAAATGTAGTCCAAGGCACGTGAACACATGGATCCCTATGCGTAACGAGGGATGTTGATATTTAAAAATGCATGTACACATGTATATGTGAAATTGATGACTTGACTAACTGAGGTGAAGAATTGTTCTCAGTAATTGGAGATTTGAACTTCATGTATTGATGAGTTGTATAAATAGTACAACAGCAAGAAGTCCCAATAGAAGTTGAACTATGATGATATAAGAAATTTTAGAAAAGATAATCAGAGAATAAGATTAAAGAAATATAATCCATAGCGTGGGAATAATTGAAGTATGTGGTGTAAATGCAAGATAAACCTGAAGCATGTAGAAATGATTGAAGGCATTAGCCTTTCTCAACGTTGAGATTATGTGCAGAAATGAATATGGCATGTTTGTAATTTTGTAGGCCACATAATAGTGTATGTGAATAAGATGAATGAATTAATATCGAGAAGTTTGGCAATGAGCGAAATAATACGATGGTGATTAGGTATATATAAGTAAGTATAATATATGATCGAAATCAGTATGATTGAGATGGAGTTATGATTCAAATTTAATGATAATGATAGAGGTATGTTTGGAGTCTCAATATAAGAGATTGTAATTGTGAAGGGTACTGCTGATCTGATTTTAAAGGATAATAATAAACATAAGTGAGGTATTCAAATTGAACTGGAGGTGAACGAGGTGAATAAATCGAATGTTCTTATAATAGGGGGGGGTAGGAATAAGATCATAGAGTGAGATTGATAACTTGACACCTACGTGAATTCGAGGACGAATTCTATTTAAGTAAGGGAGACTATAATACCCCGTACTTTGATATGGTGATTAATAAAGCTTATTGGATGCCAATTAAGGCATAATAAGGTATTTTGGGTACCAAGGTGACAAGAGAAAATTTTTGAAATAAAATAATATTAAAATATTAATATTTTATTCAATGTCCAAATTTTCTATGAAGAAGGAGTATATGGTCAATCTAAGTGGGGGAGAAGAAGAATGAGAAAATTTCGGAGAAAAATGACGTTAATAGGGCCGCGTGTCTTTATTAAGTAAAGATAGCACAGGTAAATAAATATTTTAAATATTATCGGGGAACCGCATTGGAGTACAAACTTTATACTTCGTTTGTACATGTGTAGAAGAAGGTAATAGAAGGAAATTGGAGTTTAAGAAATGTTGGAAGGAACCAATTGTAAAAGATGGAAGTTGGATGAGTCACATGGTAAATAAAGAAAAGTTTAAGGACTCATTTGTAATTTTGATATTTGACGTTAAAAAGGAGAATTTTCTAATTAAGGAAGGCTAGGTTATGAGCAATATGAGATGTACATGTAGGTTGAATGGGACAAGAAATGAATAAATAAACCATAAAGTAAAAATAATATAAAGAGTAAAAATGTGAGTGATGGGTAGAAGGTGATAAAGGCATTGTTATGTGATTTTAGTACATAAAATAAGTGGAGAAAATAAGTCAAAAGTCATGAATTCATGGACAAGCCGTCTATGACAAAGACAATGAAGAGAAAATATGAGAAAATAGTGCAATAGGGAAGAAAAGTCAAGTAAGGTGGCGGTAAAGGTTCCAAGCAATTGTTGACTTGCATTTTAACCACATGGCTGGTCAAAGAAGACAATAAAAGAAGAAGAAATGATGGTATGGGCAGTCACATGTAAAAGAATAAGGAAAAGTAAATAATAATAAAAAAAAAAAGAGAAAAAGACCAACATAGGCAACCGCCCATGTGGTCAATTAAAGAATCAATACATATTTTTTTTATTATTTACTTTTCCTTATTGTTTTACATGTGACTGCCCATACCATCATTCCTCCTTCTTTTATTGCCTTATTTGACCGGCCATGTGATTAAAATGCAAGTCAACAATTGCTTAAAACCTTTATCGCCACCTTACTTGAATTTTCTTCCCCATTTCACTACTTTCTCATCTTTTCTCTTCATTTTCTTTGTCATGGACGGCTTGTCCATGAATTCATGACTTTTGACTTATTTTCTCCACTTATTTTATGTATTAAAATCACATAACAAAGACTTTATCACCTTCCACCCACCACTCACATTTTTACTCTTTATATTATTTTTACTTTATGGTTTATTTATTCATTTCTTGTCTCATTCAACCTACATGTACATCTCATATTACTCATAACCTAGCCTTCCTTAATTAGAAAATTCTCTTTTTTAACTTCAAATATCAAAATTGCAAATGAGTCCTTAAACTTTTCCTTATATACCATGTGACTCCTCCAACTTCCATCTTTTACAATTGGTTCCTTCCAACATTTCTTAAACTTCAATTTCCTTCTATTACCTTCTTCTACACATGTACAAACGAAGTATAAAGTTTGCACTCCAACGCGGTGCCCCGATAATATTTAAAATATTTATTTACCCGCGCTATCTTTACTTAGTAAAGACACGCGGCCCCATTAACATCATTTTTCATCAAAATTTTCTCATTCTTCTTCTCCCCCACTTAGATTGACCATATACTCCTTCTTCATGGAAAATTTTGACATTGAATAAAATATTAATATTTTAATATTATTTTATTTCAAAAATTTCTTCGTTTTCTTGGTACTCAAAATACCTTATTGTGTTTTAATTGGTATCCAATAAGCTTTATTAATTACCATATCAAAGTATGAGGTATTATAGCTTCAATGCCTCATATCATGGCTTCCTTGAAAAGAACGCCAACTTGTGGATATCTACTCAACTATCACCCAAAAGTAAAAACTTGGGGCTTAGCATACAGTAATGAGGTTGAAATAGAAGCGTGGCCAATCAATTACATGGTGAGTTGATGTAAAGGGCTCCCCTTACCAACATCTACTGCTTCAAACTCCATAATCCTTTGAATTACCTATTCCTTGCCCTCAACAAAGGTTAAGCCCAACATATTACTTAACTCCCAAATTTCTTTGGCTTCCCTAGTAAAGACCATATTTCATCTTTTAATATCCACATCTAAAATTAACCCATCATCTATTGCCCATTTTTTTTCCATATTCTACTCCTCTTGAAAACCCATTATCCCACTGTCCCTATTTCTTCTCTTCCAGCTTGGGTTTGTCCTTTGTGTTGCTGAACCACATTTTCCTTTCCCACTGTCATTTGAAGTTTAGCCCTTCCTTTTACTTCTACTACCCTGCCCTTTTACCAACTTTGGTGAAAATTTTTTGAGCATGATTTTGCACCTTTTACTTCTCCTCACTTTATTCAGCTCCCACTAATCCTCCACTTTATTGCCCATCTCATAATTTATTCGCTCATCATCCTTAAATACCAAATTATTTTTCTCACCATCATCGCTACTCTCTCCATCCCTTTCCGTTACTATCTTCTTTCCTCATTCTCTAGAAAGCTTTGCCTTATCATTCAACTCTTCTTACATTGCTTCAATATCTGCTGTAACTTCTTTTAGCATATAATCACAACACTCCTCTAAGCCATGTTTACCCTTCTCTTCAAAAATACCCTTTGTTCTTTCTTCACTTTCTCTCATGTTCATTTTGTTTTTCAGTTGGTTTTTATCTAAGTTCGGGTTGTTAACTTTTGGATTTGGCTTCAGAAAATTATTCCCAGATCTGGGCCTTTCTTTAAATTCTAGCATTTTATTCCTAGATTTTAGCCTAAATGACTCTTTTCTTCAAGGTGTCACACATTTTTTTGAACCCATATTCTCATGTACCAATGGGCTTGTTTTGCCCATTTTCCATTTAGTTTTCGAGCTTTGCCACAAT
This sequence comes from Theobroma cacao, assembly GCF_053813885.1. Classification (NCBI taxonomy): domain Eukaryota; kingdom Viridiplantae; phylum Streptophyta; class Magnoliopsida; order Malvales; family Malvaceae; genus Theobroma; species Theobroma cacao. The sequence continues at coordinate 39,290,294 of NC_142647.1, read as the reverse complement.
GGGCCTTTGACTTCCAGTTTCTCCAAACTATCTTTCTTCTTTGGGCCTTCTTTGTCACTTTTTTCACCTTGCTCTAAAGCTTTTCTTACCATCGACCTTACAGCAATCTAATTCTTAACATTGTCCTTACGCACTAAGTCTAAAGAACATTATTTCTTCGTACCTTGTAGCTCTTGTCATCTTTGTTCCTTGTCATCTCTTTTTCCCTTTTCTCAATCACCTTCTTTTCCTAGCTTTTCATACTTCATTTTATCTACAAAAGTCCACTACTTTACTTTTTCTTTCTTACAACCTTTTTTGTCCATACTACTCTGTCTTATTCAAATCCTTCTAACGTGTTTTATTTTTTCACCTAACATTCTCCATGTCTAATGTAATCTTTTACCTCTTTTATGCTTGTCGAAGTTTTTTGAACTTCTTCTTTCTTCTTTCTACCATTATCGTTGTGCTTTTTTTTCTCCTTTAACAATCCCTCCGTCATTTGGATAATTTCCTTTTCTTTGTGATACACTTCATAATGGCATGTTCTTTCGATCCCGATCATGTTTATCACAATGTTAAAAAACTTACCGTTTACTTCAATCTTGACTAAACCGAGAATGTTTGCCCCACTTTTCACTTGAACAAGCATAATAGCTAGACCAAATCGTATTTGCTTGTATGTATCTTTCTCAACTCCAATGGAATTTACCCCAACAATCACTTAAGGCTTTGAAGGTGTTTAAATGCTATACATGTAGAGGTCCTTTGCAAAGCCTATCCCAAATTCTGATTTTTTTTTCTCACAACTAATGTATAATGCCAAGCTTACTGAAACAAAACAAGCTTCCAGCAAATCCATATAAAACTCCAAGATTGTCTCCATCATACCTTGTTCCTTGAAGGTGAACACCATAGTCAACTTTTCAAGAACGATGCAGCTAAATGTGGACTCCTTCATTTGCTAGTTCCACCTCTATAACCACAAGAGCAATCTTAAATCTTAACTTACCCATCATGTTTCTCTTTGCCCATTCCATATCTTTTTTTGAGCTATGCATGTTTACAAAGACCATGCTATTTGCTTGCATTTGGTTACCATTACATGAGCTCTTCAAACCTTTAAGTTCCTCTTCTAGGATGTTTCTCTCAATCTCATTTTTTACCATACTTGCTGGTTTTTCCATTCCACTAGTCTTTTTAACCTCACCCGTGTTCCTATTTCCATGCATAAACATCCCTTACACTACCTCTTCAAAAGTCTTTCTATCCACACCTTGGTTACTGGTCCTAATCTACTTCATATCCCTACCCTAAGTCCTTACTCATTTTTGCTCCTTGTTCATCGTCTTCGCCTATCTCACTGTCACACACCTCCCATTTATCCATTAATAACTTATTCACTTAATGGCTTTCTTCATCTCATGTTTCCCTCGATATCTAAAGAAGGCAAAGTTCACAAGTCTCCTCACATCCTTCATGCATCTTATTGGAATAAAGACGTCAACAACTTTATCATATTCTTCAAAAGCTCCCTTGATTCCAAACCACAACACCTTCTTACTACTGTTATCAACAAAAATGGAGAAAAGTTTATCTTGCCACCGTCACGTGTTTTTTTTTTCTTCAGCCATCACTTAAGTTTCTCCTTTCCCTTAATTGTTATGTATTACATTTTTTTTCTATCCTTCATTAGATGTTGGAGGCTTTTCCTAAGCATTCCCAATTCTTTGATGGGACTTTAGAAATTCTCCGAACCTTAAGAGTATTTGAGAAAACACGTTTATTTCCTCAAAGAGACTCTGTCATCAGGCTTATTCAACATTTTACAAGAATAAGTCTCGATTTTAAATTATATATATTCAAAATTTTTTGTTATTTTAATTTCTTATTATTATAATTTTTTTTGTAATATTTGTCAATTTTGATACATAAATGAAATCTGTTATATTGAAAATTTTTCTAAATTTGCCCAATGCTTTTAAATGAATCTAAAAATTTTTCCTCACTTAGAGAATTTCTTAAAAAACTCATCAATAAAATTCTCTAGAGAAAGTCCTGTCATCGGAGATTTTCTTTCATGAATTAGATTAGCGTTAATGATGCACATGATGCAATCATGGAATGAATAATGCAATTTTGTGATTTTTTTAAATAGTGGATGCAAATCTTTATATTGAAAATTTTTCTTAAATTTATCTTTACAATTTTCTCGAGAAAATCGTGTCATTGGGATTTTTTATCCCTTTGTAGAAATAATTATCTTAAATGCATGCAATACAGTAAGGAATGAATACTAATAATGAGAAAATGAATTGTGTGATCGAGGAAAGCTAATGACGTCTATCGAATGCCATAAATAACATACTAAGTGTAGTTAAAACCCTTTCCAAAGATGAAGAACCAATCTCTCTATACAACATGAATTTAAAAAGGTGAATATAAAATTCAGTAAGTGAATATGAAAAGGGGAGACAAGCTAAATGTAAGAGTTTTTATTATAAAATCTATTCAATTGAAACGATGTAAGTATGCAACATGAACATGCCATTTAAAACAATTGCAGTGAATGTGAATCCTTTCATTATCAACTATTAGAATTACAATAGTTTTATGTTTCCAAAGGAAGAGTTTAGAATACTTTGAGGTTCATGCATAATGAATGTAAAGATAAAGCATTTAAAAGCCATTTGAATGTCATTGGATGTTTCTAAAGTTCTTTAGAACATTTATTTGAAATATGTAATCAAGTGCCATTGAAAACCTTTAATTTTCACATTTCTTTAAAAATTGGACTGCAGGTATCGATATCTTTGTGGCAAAATGCCTTTTGTCTTTCAAGTATCGATACTTGAAGGGTATGTATCGATACTTAAAAGAAAAAAGGCATTTTGCCACAAAGATATCGATACTTGTAGTCCAATTTTCAAAGCAACGTGGTAAGTATCGATAATTTTGTGACAAAATGCTTTTGGAATGCATTATGTTCTTTAGGTATCGATACTTGTTTCATGAGTATTAATACCTCATGCTTAAAAACTCAGATTTTCATGTTTTCTCGAAACTAAACAAGTCTATAACACAACCCCATCTTGGGGGCAACATGAACAACATACAATCTTATTAGAAGTGCTTAATATGAGACATGGTACATGCATATAAGCAAGTAAAGAAATACTTTTCAATTTCAAATAAATTCACACAAGAAAATCATTTCAAAGTCACACTTTTACTATGAATATTTTACCATTTGTAGAGACTACTCAAGAATAATCATCATCATGGTCCGCGAGCACTCCGACCTAAAACAAAGTGATAGGCTTGCTATCTATAAACGTTCAATGCATATAACCACTGATGTAGCATGCAAAATCATTTAAGGGCATTATGGCCTTTAGTCATATGCTTTCTCCTTACACCACATATGGTTAACACCATCGCTCTTGCTAGCGAGAATGAGCTTATAGCTATGTGCACAAAGGCTAACATTTCTTCTACTGTTAACTTACATGTCCTTAGCTCTTAGTATCTCCACAAAATATATTTCTCTTTACATTTATAAGAAATCATTCACATTATTGTTAAACATCTTGCTTATAGTCATGAATTGAACATAAATAAACTAAATGCATTTTATATCCATGATTGGTACTTTCAACATCAATATTTCATTTTCACGTTCATCCTCTTCTTTCATTTTCAAAAGAAGTATTTAAAACAAGAAAAATGTTTGACTTCCATGCATTTTAAATACTACATAATATGCATATTTACATTATAGTATTATAAATCATATTTAAATCATGCATCACAACAATTAAGATCCTTGGAAATCAACATTTGAACATGCATGGAAATTTCATTAAAACTTCATAAATCATGTATTTGATAAACCTTTCGTTTGACAATAGTATTTAAACATATATACTTAATATATCAAAATAGGTTTGAAAACACATATCCAATCACCATAATTTGTGACCTTTTCTTGACACCAATTACCACAATCAATGGTTCAATCCAACTTGGGTCTTAAAACTTCAATGGGTCCTATAATGACCATTAAGCAACAATAAACACAATTTAATTTTAAAATTTGAACTTAACAAACCTAATAACTATACACTAACTAAATTAAATTCTAACCTAAAATCTGACCCAAAAATCTAGTCTAATTCATGAACCCATTCAACTAACAACTCAAATTTAAAGTTCCCTTACCTTGGTGAGCTTGGTAGTGGAGAAATCAACAAAACTTAACATTTTTAAGAGAGAGAAAAATATGGAAAATTAGAAAAAATTTTGAAAATTTAGAAAAAGAAATGTGAAAAAAGAGTTTGTGAGCTGAAATCTTACTTTAACTAGCTTTAAAATGAAGATTGAAAACTAGAAACCTTGATTGTCAAAGAGTGTGAAGAATGGAAGAACAGAGAAGATATTTTCTCTCTTAGGGTTTTAGCTAGCAAGGGGAAGATGGGATTTTTAGGCTGTTGATTCATGCAAATGGAGAAGAATGAAAGCAAGATTGAAAGAAAGGAAGATGAAGTGAAGTAAATGGGAGAAAAGGAAGAAAATGGTGTTGGAGAGGAACAAAGAGGTTTTTGGAAGTGGAGAAAAAGGCTTGAGATTTTGCAAGCTCGAGGGTTTTAAAAGTTTTTTAAAATAATCATTTTTTTTTTTGTAAATCGAGACATAGGTATCAATACCTAGCGTTTAAGTATCAATACTTCTTGTTTTGAGTTTTAAAAGGTATCTAGACTTGTTCTTCAAAATGCTTTTCCAAAATCTTTTAAGCATCAAGTATTGATATCTTCTTCACAAAATGTTATTTTTCTTTTGAAATGCATCCATTTTGGATTATCTCTCTGTAGCATTTTTCAATGCACTTAGTAACTTTAAAAATGTAATATTTTTAGAGAACAATTTCAAAAATTTGAACCAAATTGTTGTTAAGAGCTCACCAAGTAAAAGGATAAAATTTCTCCTGATCCACGTCACCGTTATTTCACTGTCCTACACATATGTGAAAATCTTGGGTTTTACAAGCTCAATTGAGTAAAATAAAAAAAAATAATAAGGACTCAATTGTGAACAAATAAAAAAAGGTTTAATTTATTACAATAAAAATTGTAAGGGCCTAATTATAAAAATGCATATAATTTAGGGTTTCTTTTTATTGTTTCAGCCATTCTTTTACGAACAATACTTAGTGTTAGTTCGACAAATGATAAAGGCTTCATTCAAAACATGCAGAAACTGGTTGCATTGGAACCTAAAGAATTATGTGGCCTAAAACTTTATAATGGAATTCTCATGTAACACCCCATACCCTCGTATAGAAACGAATATGACCTTACCGACAAGACGAAGGGTCAACTGATGTAAATTTAAGTGTTTAAGAGTGTTGAAGGATGAAAGGAGTATTTTTGAATAAAATATTTCGTACTTAATAAAATAGTAATTAAATAATAATATTTTTATCGAGGATGAATTAGCGAGTTAAAAGGTGATTCAAAAGTAAATCGGGGTAAAGTTAGATGTTTTGGAGCCCTGGAAGGCTAGAGGAAAATTTTGAAATAAAATAATATTTTATTAATAAAATAATATTAAAATATCAATATTTTATCTGTTGTCGAAATTAGTCATGAAGGAGAATTATATGACTAATCTAAGTGGGGGAGAAGAAATAAAAAAGAAATTTAAGAAAAAAGACGATAATGGGCCCGTGTGTCTTTATTAGATAGAGCTAGAATTGGTAAGTAAATATTTAAATATTATGGTGACACCTTGGTGACTTGCAACTTTGATATATTGATTGTACACATGTAAAGAAGGAAAGATAAAAGAAAATTAGAGTTTAAGAAATGTTGGAAGGACCTAATTGTAAAGGATGAAAGTTGGAGAGGTCACATGGTAAACAAGGAAAAGTTTGAGGACTCATTTGCAATTTCAATATTTGAAGTTAAAAAAAGGGAATTTCCTAACCAAGGAAGGTTAGATTATGAGGAATATGAGATATACATGTGCAAGTTACTATTACATGCAAACTATGGTGTGCAAAAGGAAAAGTTAGTGGGGGATATGTGGGACTCCCACCATATGAAGTAAAAGAAAGAATAAGATAAAAATTTATTTGCATGTAATGTGATTGGTGCATTGGTGGTCAAACGAAGAAAGAAGAAAGTGGGTTGCATGTGACTTGAATGGGACAATGAGTGACTAAATAAAAACATGAGATAAAGTGGTGCGTGGAATAAAAATAAATGAAAAGAAAGACTGGAAAGTCAAGGTGGCGGGTGGAAAGGTTGCAAAGCCTTTTGCCTTGTAATTTTATCACATAAAATAAAAGGAAAAATACCAAAAAGTCATCAAGCTTTGGGCAATCCGCCCATGCAAGAAAAGTAAAGAGAAAAGAAAGGAAAATAATGGAAAAGAATGTGGCTTTGGGGAATCAGCCCATGCTTGGGCAAAAATGAAAAAGTGAAGCCATTTTCAAGGCTTTGGCCTTGAGAAGTCCGCCCATAACCAAGAAGAAAAAAGAAAGGAGAAGAAAGAAAGAAGAAAAGAGAAAGGAGAAGAAAAAAAAAACAGAGAAAGGAAGGAAGGTTCGGCATGGAGAAGCTAGAGAAAAACCGAGAGGTTTTTCCTCCCACCCACACGCCATTGTTGAAATTCAAGGAGAGTTTAGTAGTTTGACTTAAAGATTTCAAGGTAAGAAAGGTAAAAATTGTTAGTTTGATTGAATGCATGCTTTTTGAACCAATTATAATGTGTGGAAATGTTTGTGGTAGCAAAAGAATACTGTATCGGTGCTAAGAAACCATGCATGTTGGTGAATCACAAGGAATGTGAGATTTTGCTATCAAGAAGCTTGAGATTTCTTGGTTTTAGTTCAAGTTGAATCATTGAGGAAGTTTAAGACAAATTGTGGCCTAATCCTTGATTGTTTATGCTATATGATTACGGGTTAAAAAGAATGTCTATATTGGTTGTGAGAATGTAATGTTTGAAGAAAATAAAGGATAAGAACTATGCATGCAAAGATTTAAGACTTCTTTAGTAAAGTTGCTACCATATATGATTGTGTGTAAGCATGAGATTAACTATGAAATTAGGTTAAAGATTTGTTGATTGAAGTGCTGCCCATACATGTGTGGAATTAAAGATATTGAGTCTAAATTGTTGCTAAGTAGTGTAAGTGAGGAAAATTGCCGTGGTGGCGTGCTGGACTAGGTAACGAGTGATCAACAAGTAGAATTAGATAGATGCGTATCTGAGTCAATAGCGATGTAGTATCCCGCTAGTATAAGGTGAGTAGGGGGTGTCGATTTCTAAATTTCCATAATATATATAGATATATTGCCATACGATTAATAGATGTGTCAATTTACTTTAAATGCAATTTGTGGACAGCATGAGCTAGTAGATATCCTAGGAAATTGTGAATGCCAAAGTGTTTGAAGTTGTTTTGACCATATATATATATATATAAGTTATATACATAAAGGATTTTAAAATCAGGAAACAAGCTTTTCAATACGATTTATATCAAAATGTGGCTTATTGGTTGTGTGATGTGCATTCATGAATGAATTTCATGTTCACCATCCTGATTTGACATCTAAATCTCATGCAAAAGGTTTTACATTGCAAAGTTTTACAAAAAAGGGTTTTAGTACAATACCATGATCCGTATTTTGAAAATGATTTGAAATGATCTTTTGATAACCCAATTTTGGCTTTTAAGTGATTTTATTAAATCGAGAGATTCGAGAGTAGGCCGAATGTCACATCGAGATAATGTGACCCTTGTGCACAAGTGAGCTCTAGCTAGAGAACCTTTGGGTCGTCGACAGGTTGTTAGACATGGCTGGGGCCATGGTTTGTGATATATACGTGGCAAGGCCACGGGATGATATACATGGCTAGGCCACGGGTGATATACGCAGTTGCGACTACTTGATTCTCCAATGTTGACCAACAACGTCGAGACTGCCATGGCTGTGGGAATCCGGTGGAGCAAGGCTCCCGAATTGTTATTACGTGGAAGCGGGTCCACGATTAATACTATGTTTACCTACTCAAGAGTGATATCTCTTTGGGTTTTCTATACGTATTCTTTCGCATGGTGAAAACTATAAGATTTTTTGTAGTTCCCCTATTTATACTATGATGTTGGATTTAACTCTTCGCGTATGAGGCAATTTGCGAATTTGTGCATAAGCTTTGATAATATTTGATTTCACGAGAGCGTGCGTGATTATACTGATTTGATTTGAGTAAAGATGTTAAATGATTTCGACGATAGAAATCTTTTTCTTACATTGGTTTTAATAAGTTACTTGAAATGATTATTTGCAATCTGACTTTTGAGTTTTCATATAAGGCACCAATACCCCATTTGATTTTAAATTGTTTATACATATTCCTATGTTTTTAATGTCAAACTTATTTGCTTTATTCATGTTTCCCATCTACGCCCTACTCACAGGGTTGATGATCACTAAGTCTGTGAGACTCACTGTAAAACCCGACCCTATAAATACATGTCATGACATACATGCATTGAGTAGCATGTTATTACGCTAGAAAAGCACCTAAGAATAGACGAAACCTGATATTGTACCTAACGGTACACTTAAATTGATTTAACCTCGAACTAGTTCAAATAGGAATTGTAGGATGAAATTTAATATTTTATAGTCCACGAATGACTAAAAATGATTGTTCGGAGTTCGAGGGTTCATTTGGGGTAAAATTAGAAATTTTGATATTCAAGGCAAAATCGTCATTTTGCCACCTAAGATAATAATTTGATCATGGAGTGAAATTTTTGACCAAGATTAACTATTTGGAGTATAATGTAATGATAGGAAGTGAAAAAGTTTAATTCTGGTGATTTTTGGAGTGTAGGGGCAAAATCGTAATGTTGCCACCCACGGACAAAATTTGAGATTTTGAGAGAATTTAGATCAAATTTGACAAATTGGAGAATGGTATGAGTATAAGGGATGAAAAATATGTCTATGGGCAATTTTTCAATTTTTGGGGCAAAAATGTAATTTTTGACTTTTACTGGGGTAAAAGTGTAAATTTTAAAAATTACTCCACCGAGACTTTGGATAAGTCTGAGAATTTTATCTAAGCTATGGATATGTGGGACAAGTGTATGGTGAAAATTTGGAAACAAATGGATGAAATTTTAAAAATGGGCCATGGGAAAGTGACACGTGGCATTTTTTAATGAAATAATATTATTTTAATGAAAAGTCAGCCCATTTAAACCCAAATTTTGAGTGCTGGCAGGCCATAAGGAAGAACAAGAGAGGAAATAGAGAGGAAAGGAAGAAAAAAAGAAAAACCAAAGAGAAACAAGAAAATTCAAAGGGAAATTCACGTTTTTCGCCCGTTTACGCGTCTAACGGTAAGATTTTTCGATTTTAGCTTGATTTCTACCTTTCCTATACCTCTATTTCCATTTAGCATGCTTGAGGAGAGAGATCAAAAAGTGATATCAAGGCCTGGACGAAATTCTAGGGGAGAGAAATTGAAATTTTTAGGTTTTGATTTTTAGTTAAATTGATAGTTTTAGTTAGTTAAATGTGTTTAGAAATTAAATTGGGCAAGAAATCAGTAAATTTTCACAATACCCACTCTTGGCTGGATGCTCAATGCTGTACAATGATGATGAATTGATTTTATTCTAAGGGAAATGAAGAGAAAATGATGAAAAACGATTAAACGTGATAGAAAAACAAAGTAGAAAATTAACCGAGTTAATGTCTCATTTTTGGCCGAATTTTTCAAGAAAGGGAGTGAACTGATTTTGTTGTTTTTAGAAGGTTATTGGCTGATATTTAATGGTTAGAAATGTTGGAGAGAGAATGGGATGATTTAGAGCTAAAATGGAGCGTGTTAGCAATTTATCGGGCAAAGTGCCAAAAATAGGTTAATACCGCGTTTAAACCGTTTTAGGCTATTGCATTTCATACCATGCATTAGTATAAGATTTAAGTTAATTATATAGTGATTTAGCATCAATGTGATGAATTGTGTAAATTTTTGTAATGTGTCTAGGAGGAGAGCCTTCCGAAAAAGGCAAAAAAGTCGTACCCGACGAGTAGTGATCGGGGCGCTTAGAAAGCTTTTAGTTTGTACAAACGGTGAGTAAACTTATTATTATTGTAAATTATCTAGAGTTTATTTTTAAATGCCCTTTATGTATTTTATGAAATGAGAACGAGATTAAAACGGGATTTTTGATGTTTTAAGAATAATGTGACAAATAAAAATATATTGTATTGATTATGAAATTGAGTAATTGGAGGCTGCAAATTGACTTGAAAAATATATATTTTCCTAGGAATGGCTTATGAGAAATGAGTATATGTGGCTATATTTTGTGAATGCATTGGGAAATTTATGTAAGTTGTTTTACTATGCAGGCTGGATAAATAAATAAAAGCCACGTTATACTTTCGAAATTTTATTAAAATTGGTGAGTTAGTCACTGCAGTGACGGGTTTCCGTGGACTGCCTATTAGAGGGGCACGGTAAACCCAGTTATATAGTTACTCCGGTTGTAGAGGCGATGAGGGTAACTCCTGGGGTAGTATTAGAGCTCACTTCACGTCGAACCCCCACGTGAATGTATAACTCGGCCAATGCCAAAGAACGGCTGATTTTTAAAAATAAAAATATGTTTCAAGTGTGAATATTTTAACACCCTTGGCGAACTCGGTTAGATGCCTCGGTCAAGGTATCCCCGAGGATTAGTTTTGGCTTGAGCATTGTTTTAATAAAAGACATAAGCCTTAACAACTGTTTTGGTAAATTACAAATATTTTATGATTTAAGAAATAAATTGGAAACATTATGAAATGGGTTGAAATTTGTTGTTTAAACTTGCCTCCATTTTACTCGCCTTTAGATATTTATGATAATGTCTGTTTACTCATTGGGATTGCAAAATCTCACCCAACTCCTTTCCACCCATTTCAGGTTCAGTATAGACTGTATATAGCTGATCTCATCGAGGACTACCATTGGATCTGCATTTTCCAAACCGTAGGTTCACAGTTCTCTTTACTTTTGTTTATTCGGGGGCCCTCTTGTTATTGTAAATTAAATTAAATATTTTGGCTTACTGTATTTCAGTATGTATAAATTTATTTAGCTTTTACGCTATAAAAATTATTCACGTATAACTCTATAAATATTGTTTTATAAGAAAATATAATATTTTTCTTAATTTTTTTTTATTTTCTTATTATATTCAAATAACCGTAATTTTGTTTTAAATGAAGATTTTAGACTTTTAAACTCATTTTGAATATGAATTATGTGTTTTGTACTTGTATATTACGTTTTAGCCAGTTTCGAAATTTTTGAGAAAAAATGACCAAAATACCCCTGTGTGGCGAAAATTTTATTTTGATTGTTTTTTATTTAAAATAGTATATATTCTCTAAAAACTCGATATTTAACAATGATTGCTCACAGGAAAGGAAAGAAACTGATATGTAAGCCTTGCGGGGTTCCGGTTGGCATTTCGGATAATGAGTGTCAATCGGGACGTCGCGGCGATTGTCATGGGCCTGAGGGAAGTTTCGGGTCGTGACACTCACCCCCTTATTTCCTTTTGCAAATAAGTAATTAGCTCAAGTGCATCGCGCAACACATCGAGACTTGCTGCAACGTAGGTAATGGCATCTCTTAGACTTCCACCTTGAGTCGCTCCACTGCCTAGGTGTCGTGTCACATAAAACTGCTAGATTGTATAAAATTATCATTAATCTTTCGGATATGTAGTTTGTTAAAAACTTTAAGGTTGTGTATTGGATGTTAAGGGTGAAGTGGGACAAGCTAGGATATTGTAACTAGTTGCTATACTTTTATTGCAATCGTTTATTTGGTTTAAGTAAATGATAGCACTAATGTTACCAGTTAATTTTAATTATTTGGAATCTCAACTAAGGTTGGTTCGGGATTTGGTGGGTTTACTCGTAAGTCTCGGACGCCGGTAACGATCAGGGAGAAGGTTGTTACATCTCATGCATTACATTAAGGCTTCAAGTGGTTACTCAAGAAAACAAGGAGATGTAATAAATTTCGATTTATCAAGATGTTTTGGAAGAATTGAGCATATCGCCATATTAATAAATTGAGCCTTGCCATTGGCCACATTGGGGAAGAACCAAAACCTAGCATTTGATGGGGTGATCAAGAAATACATAAATGTTGGACAATTCCTACTGGTTAAGAAAATGTATGACTATGATCCATCTAGCCTCTTTGGCTACTATGGGGCTGCATGGGTTGTACTTGAGAGGTTGTAGCAATAGGGGACACAAGTTAGGAGATTGTCTCCATTGTCTGCTGCTTGTTATTTTTTAATATTTGCATCCTCTCTTGTGAAGAGTGGAGCATTTTCATTAGCTCTTCGACATAAGTGAAAATAGATGTTTCTTGATTGTTAGGAGAATTCTCCATATCTTCTAATAATGTGATTTTTTAACATCTTGTACTTAATATAATCACTCTTTCCTAATAGAGTTACTAAAATGTAGAATGTTATTTTGATAAGGAAAGAGAAAATGTCACAACAAATAACTAAGACGTACTAGACGTGACTAAAAAGAAGATTGGAACAATATCCTAAACCCTAAATCCTGGAAGGTTTAAGTGCTTTGTGCTAAGAGGTAAAGAAATACAAATTTGGGAAAAGGTAGGAAGTGTAATGGCAGGCACGGAGAAGAATAAGAGGGAAAGAGTTGAGTAAAGAAGAAATAAGAATTTGAGAGAAGCTTAGAGAGAGCCTTTTAGAGAGAATATTTAAAGAGAGAATTCGTTGAATTTTTAATTTGTCCATTGCATTATATGGGTACCAAGTAAAAACAATTCTTTAGGAGCAATTGGCTAAAAAGTAGTTACCAAAACATCATGTGCTGAGCACGTTTCGGAACAACTTTCATAATTGGTAAATCACGTCCATTATGTGATAAAACGTTTATTATGAGAATAATACACTAACCCACTACGTATATTAGTGTTGGCGGAATGTTTTAATCAAATGATACAATAAAGCTCAGTGACACCTTAAGAATGTGTCACATATTTCTTGAGAATGAAAAATAAGGTAAAGCATTTATAATTAAAGAGAAGGTTGGAAAAAAAAAAAAAAAACCTCTTAATTATCTCAATATCTAAATCATCAAATCAAGCTCTCTAAAACATCTTAAATGTAAAATTAACTTATGAACCTTACCACTTGTTCCAAGTTATTTTCACTATTCTCCATGTTACATAACTATTCTATACTCGTTCTTAATCAATAAACTACACAATTAAAAAAATCAAACTTTCATGACATCAGGGCTACAATGTACGTTCACGTTCAACTCAAATATCTAGTTTTCTTTGTAGGCTACAGATCAGTAAAAATGGTATAACTAGTGTTCCTTACTATATTGAGGTTGCCAGGTTGGAAAATAAAAATGGTATAATTGAATAATAAGCATATGAAATACTCCTATTGGAAGAGTCTGAAGACAAATATGGGACTATGGAAATCAAAAAAGTTACTTTTAGCATATAGCGACTGTAAATACATATCTTCTCTTGGTTCCTCGTTTACTCCACTTTGTGTGGCATACTCCAATGCCATTTCATAATCCACCTGCAAACATCACCACCATGGGAAAATGGACAGATTACAGCATTGCCATAACCGAAAGAAAAATATAAATACTCCCTTTAGCTATAAACTAGACTTCATTCATTAAACGATTTATTCTACTGATGGCATGAATGGATATTTCCTACGGTTTGACAAGATAAAAGGGATCATTTTGGATCACAGGATTCAATTGTGGTGAACGTATAAATGTCATGATGATATGCTATATTAAATATCAATATTTTGTTGAAAGAACATAAAGGATTTGGCATTTTTGGGACACGTTTCAGGTACTTGGGCGGCATGCAACTCAAAACTCACCTTTTCAACATGTTGAGTGAGCTTTTCCTTGAGTGTCTCTTTAGTAATCAACTGATCAGATACATTTTGAAGAATATCTGCATCCCTTTCCTCAATTCGTTTCTTTTTTGATGCATGTGACTTTGCCATTTCTTTCAAAACATCATACACAGCATTTGTAGCATCAGGAATATACCTGCCAGTTGATTGTTACACTTGTTATACGTTTTGTGCAAAATGAACAAGAAATACCATTTGATAGGACAGGTGACTCGAATTTACTTGCTCAAATTTCGCTTTCTCTCTTGCTGTTCACGAGCCTGCATTTTCTTTACTATTTTCGACTTCAGCTGGATGCAGCACTGCTTAATTGCAGACTGAAACATAATGTTGTTAGTTTACTCATTACATTCATTATGGAAATCTGGATGCAATAAAGCAGAGAACTTCCCCACCTTGACAGCACTAGCTATTTCGCTGATATCATCCCCAATGTACTCCTTCCCAGTCCCTTTAAAGGGGATTTTTGTGCTTACAATACTCACAAAGACACCAATTTTATCTTGTGTTTGGTTGATCTTGTAACTACTCCAACTGAAAATGATTGTTTGAGTAAGAAGCCTTGTTTCAATCTTGCATTGCTTCTTGTGCTAGTTTTATTGCAATAAAAGTTGGCATCCCTGCTTCCCACAAATGTAAGGGAATTGCATGTAGTATAGCTTACCTGATTCTCTTTAGCGCAGTCCTTGTGACGACATCACCACCTTGCTCAAAAAGAAGGGGTATTCGATTTGCAAATCGAAAAATATTCAAACCCTGGAATTTTTGGAGTCTTTAAATGCTTAGAATGCACAAACACCATGTAGATAATGAAGAACCAACATGAAAAGGAAAAGCTATCCTGACAATACCCATCTAATTGTCAAGCATTAGACTATACGGTAAAGATAGAAAATTTACTTGTATAAGTAACACCTCAACCCTGCCATCCCCATTGACATTGGCTTTGAGAGATGATAAAAATGATATATTGCCAGAAAATGGGGGGATGAAAACACATCTTGCTTGTTTATTCACACTCTGGAACCTTCTGTTTTTTATCTCTCTAATTCAAAATGATAGAGAAGTAATCAACTTATTTCTCCAGAACCCACTGACCTGTTTAACATCTTTTCCACCCACACTAACACCAGCTTCCACAATGAACGGGTGCCCCTCAAAAACTTGAGCACTGTATAATATTGTAAAAAAAATTACATACATTTAGCAAAAAAGCTTATCCACCATTAACTGAGCAAGGTGTATAATTGATCCAGGTAGAAATCAGCACACTAGGACAAACCTGCCTGAATAAGTCGCAACCATGTCAGGATGTAGTTCCTTTATAATTCCTAGGCGAAGATTGTACTCACCTGCAGGACTTAGACACTGAAAAAAGCTTTGAAGTTAACAGGGGAAATGCTACGGAATGCAAGATGTAGTAATGAATGAAACAGAAAGGCAGTTACATTAGAGTGTAGCAGACAGAATGATAAACTATTTAGGAAAAGCTGCTTACATCACCACTGGGGTCATCAAATTTAGCTTGACGAAATAACTGGTGGATGCGAACTATTTGCTGATCAGTTAGAGACTTCACAGCCAATTTTGGACTAAACTCTGGACCCATTTCTCCTAAAATGTAAGCAAAATCACAACACAGATCAGGTTGAGCATCTAAGGACTAGCCTATATCAACTAAGGCAGGAACACATAATATTTCGTATGTCACCAAACTACCAAAACTTGAATCAATTTCAGCACCAAGCACACTTAAATTGACTGATATTAGTTCAATATAGCAAAAGTTTGCAGCTTCAAACATGACCATGACAGAAAGAAGCTTCTATATAATCTTGACCACCTCATAGAACAGTAATCCACAATAGCAAAATCACTAATATCTCCTGTCCCGTTAGAAATATGCCAACAGCCAGGGAATTGGTGTAATGCATAAATGTCTCTCCACTCTACAGCTTCTAAAAATTTTCAAATTTTTACAAATGAGATATATAAGCAACTCAAAATGATAGAAGATCGCCTAATTTACATTTCTTTCATAAGATACTAAAGTGCATCCTTTTGACAGCTGTATAATAGTAAAAAAAATTAAAAAAAAAAAGGAGTTAAAGAAAGAGCAATTAGCCTCAACACAATGAGATAAGAAATTCAACCATAACATCCTTAAAAGAATGGTAAAATGGGGTCAAAGAGAAAACTCCAGGAGGAATAAAAAGACAATAAGTGAAAACAATTCCGAAGATATATTCACAAACTTCTTACCAATTAGACGTTCAGCAAGGGATTTTCCAATATTTACAAATTCATGCTGAAGAAACTGCATTAGGTTCTGTTTTGATGTTTCAGCAATAAGGCGTTTGATTAGTAGTATGTCAACAGATGAAGGATGGTGCTTCGTCTCAACAGGAACCGGAGGCATTACATCTGTCCTCCGTGCAAACTTTATAGTGACATTTTTACTGTATGAAAAAAGGAAAACAGAAACAGTTCACAACAAGGTCAGCAAGATTGCGTGTGTGTGTGTGTGTGTTGAGGACCATCAAGCAACAGAGAGAGAGAGAGAGAGAGCTTACTCAGGGGCATCAGATACAAACTTAAAAAGAAATTGAGCATAAGGGGTGATAACAGCCATTTGTCGCATGTAATGCAATATCTTGGACTGCAAATACAAAAACAATGACATTTTTGTTATTAAGGAGTACCAACTGTTAATCTCAATCATCCTTGACAACCTAGAAATAAAGCATCAAGGAACTCTAAAAAGCTTGAACAGCTATGAAAGTCCAATAAAATAATAGAAAAGGAGCTGATGTATACACGGTAAGTTGTCCAATTTCCCTCAATGACCACTTGAATTTCAGCCCCATGCCATCTATCCTTGTTGTCACGTTTTTCATGTAAATGAATGTGAGGAATGTTCCTGAAATTATAAACACCATTATGGCATTACAATACATCAAACTCAAGAATATAACTCCTAATCATCTATCATCATAGTTTTTTCAAATATAGTATAAGCCTCCAAACAGATACAAAGAAAAGAATTCAGCATGCATACATCTGAATGGACAAAAATATTCCACAGAGTGCAAATTGCAAAGATGAAATAAAATGAATATTTGGGGTTTATGTTGACCAGAAAAAAGTGTGATTTATGAAATAACTAAAAATCTGTTTGCCTTGCATTTACATCATACCTATGAATGTCTATATCCAGCCTACAGAAGGAAATATAATTTTGACCCATCATTGATGATGAGATCTCGATTGGCAGGCCTGTACTCATTTTGGACCAAATTAAGGCCTGCACGAACACAACTTAAACAAATTCAATATGTTCCACAACACAATAGTAAAGCCAGATTCAATAACTAATCTCTTAACAGCTTTGTTCAATACCATATGCAGGGAAATTTAAATTGAATTGCTTTAAATCATGATCTCCTATGGCAGATCCAATGAAATCCCAAAGGCAAACCATATTTTATGAAGGAGCATGCAAAGTAATACACTGACAACTCAGATGCTACGTAAATCACAACTCAACATATGCAACCTAAAATATATCCCAGCATAAAAATAAAGCAATTATAATACATGTGTATACACATGTCGAATGAAATACTGCAGTTAGAGACATGGCACACATGTCAGAAGCACTACCATTTTTGCACCAAGACCAAACTTTCCACGTGTCTGCTTCAAGCCATATTTTGTGCCAGACAGAACTGCATAAATGAGCACGCTATGTTAGATGTTAAAATGGAACCACAATAAATCATCAGGAATAACAAAAGTGTTAATGTGCAGTCAAATTTGCATCAAAAAGGAACTTAATGTCACAAGTAATTTGACCTCGTCCAAACATGTTTGGGATGTCATCATGTGGCATTCCTCTTCCGTTGTCCTGCATTTCGAGTCAGCAGTCATTGACTTAGACCTAAGGAAAAGTTTTAGAAATTCATTTACAATAAGATCAATTTAATCGAAGAACTCAGACAATAAAAAACCAATATGGTAAGGAAGGTTGAGATAGATTGTAATTATACCTTGCATGTAACCCTGTAAAAAGAAGCTTCGCCTCGACCCTTGACACTCTTGGGAGCTGCAGATTCTTTGACTTTCTTCCCAAGGGCAGCATTCTTTGCTTGTATTTCTTGAGCTCGAGCTTCCTTCGCTAATCTTTTCTGAATGCGTGAAAACAATTGAAGCATGAGGTTTGAGATAGCAGACAAAATGGGTAATAGAACACTTCTTGCATTCCTTAATACAACAAATTGCTAGCATAAAATGCTGTTGAAAGATGCAACATGCTAAAAATGAAAACTGGAACGAGGTTGCAAATATAACCATTTTTAACACCTAAAGTAAACTTATCACATATCTGACTCCAAAACGTAACTATAATCCGATGTACCACCTACGTAGTTCATAAATGAAGTCAAAAACAATAGAGGATGCACATTAGAAGGTATAGATACCTCGCGGGCCTTAGCTGTCTCATAATCATCGTATAATTCTTCATCAACACGTTCCCTATCAACAAGCCCAATCATGGAATTGAACTTGTTTTTGACAATCTCTTCTCTGCAATAGCAATAAGGATTTAGGCAGAAAAAATATATAATATTTTTGCATTGCTAAATGATAGCTAAAAACAATTTACAACGTTTTTTGTATAGACATGAAGCTTACATTGTTATTTCTACAACTGGAAGCTCAGATATTGACTCCGCTGAATCTAGTGCATTTTCAACCAGTTCTCTAACAGTGGTGTATAAACATTTACCGGGCTGATATCCATGCACAAATAAATCACATAAATTAATAAAAGTTTAAAAGAACTCGCTAAAAAAGAAAAAGAAACTTCCTTTTTATCAGCACTTAAAGTTTATAATATAAGATTTTTTTTTTACATTCAACCTGAATTTACCAAATATCAAAATTATTACTAAAATGTATCTTAAATCAATTAGAAATTTTCAACTACAATACAAGTTGAATTTTGCTTGCTAACTTCCCCCTAATTGCAGTTCCTTGTACAATAAAATGACAACAAAATAAAGAAAAACTAAATTCCAAAAAGAAAAATTGAAGAAGTAGAAGAAGAAAGAAAAGAGAAAAACGCAACTTACGTTATCAAAGCCAGCAATGTTTTTGTTCTCTGCAAAGAACTCAGCTGGGGACTCTGCATAAACCACAAAAAGGAATAAAATAAGATAACCTCAGCCATCATCCGTGCGTACATCCATAGATCCATCCATCTATACGTACTTTGTTTGAGAATGCTTTCTTTAGCTTTCCTCGGAGTTTTTGATTTGCCTTTCTTTGTTTCTATTGGACTTTCACTCTCCATTTGATATTCACCGAAGAACAAAATGGAAATTAAAGCTTGAAGAAAGAATTAGAGTCAAATCGAATTTAAGATAAAATGTTGAGAAATCAAAAACAGCAAAACCAGAGGAGCAGTAGCAGAGCGAAGAGAAAGAGGGAAGCTAGGGCTTGTAACGGAAACTTTGATACCCTGCGGTCATCTGCATGACGAATCATCGCATGGGCCAATGCTTTCTCATTAAACGGTGCCGTTTTAAAGGTTGACAATGTATAAAGCTTTGGTGAGACAGTAAAAGCGGTGGCACGTCGGATTAGCCAAGCCATTGTAGGCCATGCTGTAGTTTAGCGTATCGGATCTCAAAATTCGTTCCTCAATTTCCCGCCAATGGTTTTGATGAACCCGCCTTAGTTTAGACGGCACGTCAGACTGTCTCGCATTCTAACCTCGGACATTGAACCTGGAGGCGTCTGTAGATTACAACATTTAAAAATAAAAACAATACAAATTAATATTTATATTAATTAAATATTAAAAGTGTATTGTCTACCATAGGATTTACTTTTTATAAATTTTATCTTTACTTAATTATTACAAATTCATTTTTATTTATTCTTTTGTTGGTTGAAACATTGAAAAAAACTCAAAATTCAGACTTCAAAAAAAATAGGATTTACCTTTTTGATTTCAACATGTTAAATGTTCTTTATCTTTTAATTAGTAAATTAACATTAAAAATATATAAATAGTATGTTAAGAGTTTAAATTAAAACAATCATCTTTTTAAGTTATGTCATATAATTTTCAATCCTATTTTAAAATTTTCATTAATTTTAAAATTTTTTTACCATATTTCGCCATACCATATAATGCTCGATATTTAAAATAAAATTTTGAATCTTTGATACATGATACGTATGTTGATTTAATAACTACAATAATAATTTTTACCTATCACATGATTAAGAGTCAGTTTGCACTCTCTTTTCCATTTATTTTAAATTTAATTAATTAAAATTATGAATTTAGCACATTATTATTGTATTCTTTGTCAATACTTTCTATTTAATAAAAAGATTAAGTATGTTCTTATACTTTCTTAACCTTTTAAATAAATTTTTGGTTTTTTATTTTATTCAATTGAACTTTTAAAGTACAATTTTTATTAGATAACCATGTTTTTAATTTATCATGCCAATGTCTTCTTGGGTTTTTTTTTAATTTTTTTTAAAGACATCCTCATAATTATTAGCTGTGTTACCTTAACATCTACGTGGCAAAATAAGAATTTTATAATCACTAATATGGTATGTCATACAAGTGTCAAACTTAATGAGTTTTCATATTTAAACATGTAGCGATAATATAAATGTAGACATGACCAAATTAACGAATTTTAATTGTTTTCATTTTGGAAAATGTTGAATTGAATAAAATAAGAAAATAAAAAATTATCTAAAACTTAAAAACTCGTCAAGGGCCCTCTTAGAAACCCAAATTACTAAAGAAAATGTGGCATGCCAAGTTACAGCCCAAAGATAGGGGGTCACGTTGGGTCCAGGATTTGTATCTCATTGGGTTTGTCCATGTTGGGGCATTGTTTTAAGGGTCAATCTAGCACGACCTACTACTTCAATTAATGTTTCTTTTTTCACTTTTTTTAATTAAAATTTCTTTTCATAAATAATCTAATCTAAAGTCACTAAAGGGATTAATCTATTCATTTAATTATTATTTTTATTATTAAAATAATAAAATATTGTTTTATATTAATATTTTAAAATTAAATTTAAATAAAAACTATACTATTTATTAATAAACAATTTAATCGAATCAAGCTTGGCACTCAAACTGATTGTTTTGGATATTCGATGTCACGAGCTTACAACTCGAACTGATGTCTAATTGATCTACACAAATACAAGAAAAGATAAGAGTGAAGCATTTATGAGCTAGAAGAGAATCTCTTTGAATTGTCTCAAATCCCTTTTGTTGGATGTTCTAGTTGTTGTATGTGAAGCCTTCTTGATCCTTTTTATACTTAATTTAAAAAAAAAAATTGTTTGAGAGCGTTTAGAGTGAATCTGGCTAATAAAAATATTAAAATATAGTATAAATTTATAAAATTTATAAAGCAGTCTAACACAAGATTAATCACTTGAGGATTTTCTTTAATAAACTAATCCATTGAAATCTTGAACTTTATTTTTCTTGTTAATTGCTCGACAAAAGTTGATGTTTCCATAAAATGCTTCAAAATCTTTAACACGGTTATGGCCACATTCAATCCCTTAACCTTGTTGCTTACTCAATTAGGCTGGACTTTGAAATTTTTTGATGTTTTTTCGAGGAATTTTAATAACATAAAGATAAATACTTATTTGATTAACTTTTATTTGAATTTGATTCCAATCGATCAACACTCCATATTAATCATTAACTTATTAACTTAACCCTTGTCTCGACTCATTCAAACTAGGCACCCTTTGTGTTAAGCGTAGGATGAAATACATCACTTGAACACATTTATGCACACACGTTAGCTCAACCAATAACACGACGTCAACAAACGTGGTAGGAATGGTCATTGTGATAATTTTCTTTTACTTTAGTGATTATGACAAGGGGAAAAGAATATATATATATATATATATATATATTTATATATTAAGTCTTATTTGTGAAATGAAGAAATTCTTGGTAAAAATCTGACAGGAATGGATAAGATTTGAAGGGTCGACGTAGAGCTAACCAATGGACCACAAAATTGTGCTTGAAATAAAGCCATGGTTGGTCCACAAAGCCATGTCTCAATTAAATAACAAACAATGTTTTCCATATGCCTGAAAGTGTTGCAACGAATTTGGCAACCAAATATTAAAATCTGAGGCTCTGATTAATCTTAGGTACAGAAGTAGATAAGACAGGCAGATGGATGTGGGATTGTGGGCCTGCTGTCGATAAAACCGCAAACCATTCCCAGCTTTCAACCATGAAAAGTTGAAAACTCTTTGAATGAGAAGAACCAAAGGACAAGTGTTGTCATCATCGATCAGCACACCTACCATTCTAAGCATTTTACACATGACCAAATTTTGCAAATCTCTCATAAATATGATTAATTTGAATAAAAATATTAATCTTAAACTTTCAATTTCATATCTCTCTCAATATCAATTCCATCATATTTTGTTTAATTAATTATATGTTAATTTATTGATTTGTTGAATAATTTTTTACATCGAATGTAATGATCATTGTAATTTGTATTTTTTTTGTACTCTCCTAAAATATTGATAAGAAATGCTCTTTTCGTTTTTGTTTTGTTTATCTTCTTTTAGGGGGTCTCAAATTATATATATATATATATATATATATATATATAATATAGATTTTACCTTTTTCGATATTTAATATTTTTATTTTTTATGTTATAAATTTATTTTCATGAATTTATTTTCTAATTTTTATCATAAAAAAATTTTCAACTTTTAATATAAAATATATTAAAATCAAAATTTTAATTTAATTTCCATAAAAAATTTTAAAAAAAATTTTAAAAAAAAATCGAAAAGAGTATAAAACAATGTAAATGAAAAAGATAGCAGTTGATGTGTCTCAAATCAGTGGCTGTCCTCATCAAATGTCTCATCAAGGATGCAAACTTGATCGCTAGTTACTAAGCCAACTTGTGAACTTGAACGGATGCAGTCATTTTCATTCGATCCTTGGTCGATCCTTTCGCTCTTAGTCCATTTAATTCCAACTCAGGTTTTGTTTTTTTTTGTAAAAAAAAGAAAAATAATTAATTGACATAAACATCGACTATTTGGCTTTTTATGGAAGTACATATACATGCAATTTACAAGTAAAAGTTATAAATATAAACAAATCATACAAACTCATAGTGATATAGTAGCATTGCCGGTAAAACTAGTTTAAATAATCAATCTGTAATTGGGAAAAAATGCATAAATTTGCTATAAGATGCGTAAGAGGTGGGACTCAGACTAAAAATCAAGGCATTCACTATTACCACAAAGGCAGAGGTCTCCCCAACATCAAATATCGTTAGATGATTTCATTTAAAATTTTGTGATAATATTAAATTTTTTTTAAATTAATAAAAAAATTATGTAAGTTATTTTTTTATTATATTCAATCAAGTCTATTTTAAATCAAATAGATTCTTATAACTAATAGTTGTTTAATCGTCATTAATTAAAATGTCATTTGTCATATTATATCCACATGTTACTAACATGATATTAATGTAGAAGGTGAAAAATATCACATGGTCATGTTATCATGTTATATGGTCATGTTATCATGCTACATTAGTATGTCATGTCATCTTCAATTATAATACGTAACATGTTATATTATCATCAATCATAACATATTAACATTCTACGTCAGCATCATGTGATATATAATAATAAATGACATTTTGATTAAATTAATCATTAATTATAAAGGTTAGTTTGATTATAAATAAAAATATAAAGGTTTATTTGAATCTTCTTAAATAGTTTAGAAGCCTTTTTAGATATTATGTTTAAAATTTCTAAATCAATGATTTAATTTTGGTTTCTATTTTTATTTGAAAATTTCAAATTTTATTGAAACGCAAATCAAATGGATTTATAAAGTTTATTTTAAATGCACCAACAATGTACAGCTTTCAATGTCTGTGTTAAAAACAAATGAAAATTTGCAAAAGTCAAAAACGAATTTGCAATTGCAGCATCATTCTCGACTTTCCTTAAAAACACAGCATCCCCCCATCAAGCAAGAGGCTAGAAGAACCTCTAAGTAGCAGTCAAGAGAAACACAATCAAGCAATACTTGAACAGAAACCAACCTATACAATCGTAAAAGAGCTACGATATCAGAAAAGAAAAAGCCACGCCCCATCAACTAGTCTCCTTGAAGGCAAAAGCAATTCGAATCAGAAATCAAAACCAACCACAAAAATCAGAACCAAAACCATCACAAAGTACCAATTCTTTTTTACCCCAAAACGAAAGCTGATTGAAATGAAAACCCACTTGGAATTCATTCCCTTTTTGATATTTATTGATTTGAAAACAATAGGAATTTATGGTAAGAACCTCGAAAGACCATATACAGAAACAATATATATTTGATTACAGCCTGAAAAACCCACTTGTAATTGTAGCAAAATAAACAACCCAATAAATCAATGGCATAAAAAGTGGAAAATAAGAAAATCAAGAAAAAAAAACTGCCATTTACCTAGCGGAGAAAGAAGAAACTCTATGGTTTGTCGTTAGGGGAAATTTTAACATTTTGGACACCTAGCTTTAAAATAGAAATGGAGCAAGCAAGGGGACACATGGATGGGGCAAGATTCCCATGAAATTAAAAGTCTATGGATACGGAGTCTAGCTTCATCCTTGGAAGACACATTACTGATAATATAATTATTGTGTAGGAGGTGGTTCATTCATTCTGAAAGAAGCAAGAACTTAGGTTGGATGATGGTAAAGATTGATCTTGAGAAGGCTTATGACCATCTTCGTTGGGAGTTTATACATGATACCTTGAGAGAAGCACATATTCCCAAACCTCTGATTGACATAATTATATGTACCGTAGTTCCCAAATTCTATGGAATGAGATTCTCTCAAATAGCTTTTCTCCATCTAGAGGTGTTCAACAGAGTGACCCATTGTCACCTTATATTTTTGTGTTATGCATGGAAAGACTAGCACATACTCCTGCAGTAGTGGAAAATGGGATATGGAAGCAAAACTGTTGTACAATGATGAAAACATGGCATATAACTTTATCATGACTTATGCCATCATTAAATATATACTATCATACAATGTTTACCATAAATATGTTGTTTACCAATACACATTTTTTTTCTTATTTGACATTTCATGTAGTGTAGGGACATTTTCATAATGTTATTGATACAAGAATATATTATTTAGGTAATTTGCGCATTAAGTTAGGAAAGGTTATTTCTATAATTATTTTTTTCTTAATTGTCTTTTACTTTGCTTGTATTCCAAGTAAGTTCAAATTAGGTTATTTACTTATTTAATCCCACATAGAAAAAATAAGATGGCTCTCTTCTTTAAGAATAGTTATATAAAGCTCTCTTGGGTTAATTGTTAAGCATATTCAAGTTGAGATTAAATAAAGAATATTTTCTTTAATAAGCAGGAGTGCTTATTTTCAATAGGTTCTTTCAAAAGAGTAAAAGATTTTAATATCTTTGGTTTGACTACTCAAAGTGAGATTTTGGCCATAATTCACTTTAGTGGGGTTTTTTAACATTGCCAAGATTGGTGTTCACCTTAGTGGGGTTTTTAACCTAGCCACGATTGGTGTTTTCACAATATCCTGGTGTTAGTTGATATTAAAGCGGGAGGATCATTTTTTGCTGCATAGTTCGAGTTCATGTCGTTGTCGAGTTTTGACTCTTCTTGTTCGGGTAATTTTGTCCCTTTTATTGTTTTATAGTTTTGTCAATATTTTTTTTTCTGCATCACCACATTGTCATTGTGAGACCTCAACCCCTATAGGCCTATAACTAAGTGTAGACACAATGACACGGGCTAGGAGTAATTTCGTCATTTCTTTAGTAAGCCCCTAGAAGTGACCTTTTAAACAATATTAGGGCCTAAGTCGGCCTAAGACATAAATGAATGATGAAAATAAGGGTAAAATCACGAAGGAAATAAAAATAATGATGATTTCCAAGGTAGGGGCAAAATAGTCATTTTTCATCTCCAGTTGAAATTTTAAGTTTTCATGAACCTGAGTATTTCTATACCATTATGGACTTTGTCCCAATGTCAAAAGAGTAAAAAGATTGCACAAAGGATTGGAAGAGAACAAACCAACTTGTTAAGAGCATTTTCGTAATTTAAGGAGAAATTGAATAAGCTTTAGTTATAAATATCATTTGTTCTAGCAGCTTCTTCATTTCTCCAGCAGCTTCTTCTTCTTCTTCCTCCCATCTCACGTTGCTTTCATCCTCCATGGAAGCTTGTTTGGAAAGCTCCATAACTTCTCTCAAGCTAGCTCCAATTTTCATACTTTTGTGCACCCTTTCATAAAACCTTTTGTGTTCTTTCACTCTCTCACTTTGAAACCCTTCGAAAGTCTTACTTTCATACTTCCTCTCACTAGCTAAGTATTTTAGAGAGAGAAAGATAGAGCTTCTATAATAGCTTGGAAATTTTTAGAAAGAATTTCAATTACAAAGCTACCAAGGTGAGTAGTGAATTAGACTTGAGTTTTAAGTGTTAAGAATGGTTAGTGATTACACTTGTGAGTGTTTTGTAGTTGAGGTTGTTCATTCATTTTAGAGTGATTAGGATAGTGAAAATAGATAGCCATTTAATGGCAATTGAAAGCTAGTTAGGAGATAGCTTTTAGAATTTATAGTTATGTGAATTGAGTTAATTGTGATGCTAATGTGATGATAGGTTCCAACGAAGCCCCACCGCTCCATTTGGACCATTAGAGGAAGTTAGAGTTGAGTAAAGATTTAAGGAATACCGATGAGTAAACTTGCATTGAAATGTTTTGGGTTTTGGGCATATGCGTTTGATTAAATCCATTGAAACATTTTATCCGTTTTTCTCTAAAATATGCATGGGAACAAGCTTTTAATGAAATGTTTTGCGTTGTGGAATGCAATTGTGATGAAGCCATGTGCCTTGTGTTATGTTGATATATATGTATATCTAAATATATATGATATGTATTGATAGTAATATTGTTTGTAATTATAATTGAGCCTGCAAGTGATGTGGGGGAGCACATGCCAATGATGATGGGTGCGGGAGTGTGGATGATGATATTGCTTGTGCGTGATGTGAGGGATGCACACAGTGGTATTAGCTGTGCACGATGTGGGGGATGCACATGATGACTCCAACTATGTGCGCAATGTGGGGGTTGCATATGAGTTGGATGAGACGACGGTGGTATTAGTGTTTATATATGTAATGTGTGTATATATATATATATATGTTTATGCAATAAAAGTTCATGAATATGGTATATGGTTGTAATGCATGTAAAATCTTGCATGTTAAACATAGGAAATTTCTAAGTAATTTCAAGTTGATTTTGTCATTGTAGCAAAATGGCCTTTTCTTGAGGGAATGAAAACTTGTTCTTGGTGTCCTGTTTCTCGCTGTAGTGAAAAACTTTCGAGTTGAGGGATTTACAGTGGCCTGGTTCTCGCTGCATCGAGAAATTTGCTGGAGCTTTTCGCTGCAGCGAGAATAAATCTCGCTGTAGCGAGAAACATTATGTTTTGATTGCTACCTTGTGTGGTTGCTGCCCTATTTTCCACTTCTTTAGTACCATAGTTGATCATGGACTCCCAACAATAAGGAATTTATTTAATTAAGTTGAAATGAAGGGTTTTAGAGAGAAACCCTCGGTCAGTTGAGAAACCATCGTCCAGCCGATAATTTAAGCCCAAGTTTTGCTGCAGCGAAGACCCGTCATTTTACTTGACTCGCTTAAATGCTATAAAAGTTTTTACTCTTCAAATTCTTTATTATGTATGGATCCTTCATCATCAAGTAATTAACCGATTTAGGGTTTAATGAGGGGTTTTAATAAGAGTTAAACTAAATTGCATTATTTTTTAAAATAAGTGCATTATGATTTCTTAACTTTTCTTTTCAATTGCTTGTTCCCTTCCTTTGTTCACTCACTGGGTTTATACTCACCGTTTTCAACTTTATGTTTTCAGATCAGGAGGCAGTCGGTAACTAGGTCGAGGTGTTCTCGTAGATTCATCTCCTTGGTAGGTATCTCGGCATTCAATAGTTGTACTTTCGCCTGGGTCTCTCCGTTGGAATTCGAGTATCCCTTTTGTGGTGTATAGACAAACTCATTATAAATTATTGAGATATATGTTTTAGACAACATATGTATATTTTGTTTGGCAATGCCACTGTGAGTTGGAAATGTTTAGCATTATTTCGAATTGAAATTATGAAATGTGATCTTAGCAACTTTTGATGGAAATGATGAATAGGTCATATAGATAGGCTTGCTTGGGCTTAGTAGGCTATATTCATTGGGCCCATGCATCAGTCATGGCTTGGAATTTGGATCGTGACAGTCATCACCAGATAATAAAATGTCGCCAAGATGCCAAAATCATCAAAGAAATGTTCACGAGGTCGTGGTTGCGGAATTACGTCGTCAAGTTCAAGAATTATAACAGCAACTTGCAAGACGTGATACTACTTAAATCAACAATAGCAGCTCTAGTGATGAAGAGGATAATACCTATCTTTTCCATCAAGAATCATATTTTGATGAAAAAGTACTTATACGTCGTTTAAGAATTGTTGCTAATAAAGATTTGAGAATCAAGGTAAACATTCTTGAGTTTGAAGGAACGTTTTACTCGATGATTTTCTTGAATCGCTCTACACAGCAAAAAGAGTTTTCAAGCTCAACGATATTCCTGATGAAAAACATATGAAGTTTGTTGCAATTAAATTAAAAAAACACATCTCTATTTAGTGGAAAAATTTCAAATGGTAATGAGAAAGAGAATGCCGTAACAAGATTAGAACATGGGATAAGACGCTTTGAGAACTCAAACATAAGACCTTTCTTGAGCACGATTGATAAGAAAATTTTATTAAATTTCATAACTTGAGGCAGAAAACAATATCGGTGGATTAATATACATTCGAGTTCGAACAACTTCACATGAGGTGTGATGCTTATGAACTTGAAGAGCAAATTGTAGCTTATTATCTTGGAGGTTTCAATGTTGAAATTGCGAATGTTGTTCAACCACAACCATAGTGGAACATAAATGATGTCACTAGATTGGCATTAAAGGTTGAGAAACAACAATCATGGAAAAGCTCAGTGAGTTCATTTAGACAGAAAGATTCTACTTTTAATTGTAAGAGACAAAGTTTAGTAACCATTCTACTTCCAAAGGTAAACTCTTCCAAAATTGTAAACAATAATAATAAAGAAGTTGTTCTACTTGTGCTTCTAATGTCAATAAGAAATACTTCAAATGCCAAGGATTTGGGCATATTGCTTTGGATTCTCGAAATTGAAGAATTATCTCCTTAGTAGAAGAAAAAGTTATGGAATAACCTATCATGGAAGAAGTAGAGGATCGATTAGAAATATCCAACGAATGTGAGACAAAAGAAGTTTCTGCCAACCATGAGAAGCTCTTGTTGTTTGCCTTAACCTTAACACTGTTATGATGATTGAAGATGAAATTTGGCTTCACCATAACATCTTTTATACAAGGTGCACATCCTAAGGGAAGGTTTGCAATGTCATTATTGATAGTGGAAGTTGAGAGAACGTTATGGCCAACTACATGGTGGAAAAATTGAAGCTTCCAACTAAAGTACATCCTCATCTTTACAACCTACAATGGTTGAGAAAAGGAAATGAAGTTAAGACACACTACAGACTGCCACCTATGCAAGATATTTAGTATGCCATCACTTTCATCCCTGGTTCTATAATTCCAAACAAGCCTGCTTATCAAATGAGTCCATAAGAGCATAAAGAGTTACAACATCAAGTTAAACAACTTTTGGAGAAAGACCTGGTAAAAGAAAATATTAGCCCTTGTGTTGTTTCTACTTTACTAGTTCCAAAAAAAGATGAAACATGGTATATGTGCATTCATAGCGTGTTGTCAACAAAATCACCATCAAGTATCGTTTTCTCATTTTGAGACTTAATGATTTATTTGATCAATTACACAGTGCTATTATCTTCTCCAAGAATGATCTGCGTAATGGTTATCACCAAATTTGAATGCGACATGGAGATGAATGAAAAATTGCAGTTAAAACTCGTGATGGGTTATATGAATAGACAGTTATGCCATTTGGCCTCTCTAATGCACTTAGCACTTATGTTCCTGATGAGCCATGTATTCTGCCTTTTTATTAGGAAGTTTGTTGTGGTTTATTTTGATGATATTTTGGTGTATAGTAAAAGTCAAAAGGAGCATTTTGAACATTTATGATAAATCTTTGAAGTACTTCCACAGTAAAAGCTTTTTGCTAACTTAAAGAAGTGCGGGTTTATGATAAACAAAGTTATCTTTTTGGAATATGTTGTGTCAAGCCAAGAGATTGAAGTGGACTAAAGCAAAGTTGATACTATTATAAATTGGCTAGTTCCGAAGTCACTTCATAACGTTCAAAGCTTTAATGGATTGACCACCTTTTATCGACATTTCATCAAAAATTTGAGTTCTATTATTGCTTCACTTACTAAATGCCTTAAGTGAGATAGTTTTATATGGAGTATTAAGGCACAACATAGCTTTGAGGAATTGAAAGAAAGGATTACTAAGGCTCTCGTGCTTTCACTTTCAAATTTTGATTTGGTGTTTAAAGTTGATTACGATGCCTTCAATGTAGGTATTTGTGTTGTTCTATCTCAAGAAAGATGACCAATTGCCTTTTTTTAATAAGAAACATAATAAAGCAAAGTTGAAATACTCAACATATGATAAAGAGTTTTATGCCATTTTTCGAGCCCTGGACTATTGGAGCCATTATTTGTTGCCATTGGAATTTGTCTTGTAGTCTGACCATGAAGCCCTTAAACATCTCAACTCCAAACACAAGCTTAATCACCAACACGTAGCTTGGAGTGAGTTTCTTCAAGCCTTTCCAATTCTCTTCAAGCACAAGTCAACTATGTAAAACAAGGTAACTGATGCTTTAAGTCGTCGCCTTACTTTTTTTTCTACCTTACAATTAAAGGTTGTTGGTTTTGAAGTTGTGAAAGAATTGTATGAGAAAGATTTTGAATTTTGTGAAATATGGAAGTCTAGTTCTCAACATCCTTATCGATAATTTCACCAACAAAAGGGCATCTTTTCAAAGGTAACCAACAGTGCATCCTTAAATATTCTCTACGCTAATCTATTATTTACGAAACTCATAATGAAGGATTAGCTGGATATTTTGGGAAAGACAAAACATTGACTTTTGTGAAGGAAAAATTTTGTTAGCCAAGCTAGAATAAATATCATCTAACATATTCAAAGGTGTCATATTTGCCACATTGCCAAGTTTGGAAATCAAAACTCTGGTACATATAAACCATTACCATTCCTAAAACCCTTGGGTATATGTGAGTATGAATTCTGTTTTGGGTTTTGCCAAAAACTTAAAGGCAACAAGACTTTGTAATGGTAGTCAGCAATAGAGTTTCCAAAATGGCTCATTTATGCCATGCTATAAAATAGATGATGCTTCTCATATAGTTGATTTGTATTTTAAAAAAATTGTACATCTCTATGGAATTTCAAAAACCATCACTTGAGATTGAGATGTGAAGTTCATGAGTCATTTTTGACAAACTTTCTAGAGAAAAATGAGAACTCACTTGCAATTTAGTTCAGTAAGTCACCCTCAAACGGATAGTCAAACAAACGTGATTAACAAAAGTTTAGGAAACTTATTACGAAGCTTTATGGGTAAACACATTCGCAAATGGGATCTTATGTTAGCACAAACAAAATTTTCTTAAAATAATTTTGTCAGTCAAACCACTAGAAGATGTCCATTTGAAGTTGTCACAGCTCAAATCCGGGGCCATGACCGGCACATGGGCTCAGTGAGCATAGCCCACTAGGCCCAAGTAATCCTTTGTATGAGATTCTGTTCCTCATTCCATCCATCATCTTTAAAACCATGTGTTGTAATTCTCAA
Source organism: Theobroma cacao (assembly GCF_053813885.1). Classification (NCBI taxonomy): domain Eukaryota; kingdom Viridiplantae; phylum Streptophyta; class Magnoliopsida; order Malvales; family Malvaceae; genus Theobroma; species Theobroma cacao. The sequence goes on along the minus strand of NC_142647.1, from coordinate 39,258,205 downwards.
CGATGAATGTTTTAGTAATATTTTATAACAACCGAATATTCATATTTATATTTTCTCAAAGTACTATCATTCATTGCCGTCTCATAAGAGCATCATTATCAATCCAACATATACATACTTCATTTATAACATGACTCTTAGTAGTTTACATTACATAAACGTGTACATAGACAAAAGACTCTCAACCGTCAACGGAGTGACTTTAAGTGAAGGTACCGCTACTGAGATGCTATAGTACCTACCAAGAAGACGAGCATATGTGGACACTCAATCTAGGTCCCAACTGCCTCTAAATCTGAAAACATGAAGTTTAAAAACGTAAGTATAAAACTCAGTGAGTGAACATAAGAAGGGAACAAGCAATCGATAAGGAAAACTTAGAAATCATGATGCACTTGTTTCAAAAACAATGCAATTGATTTAATTTCTGACTAAAAACCCCTCATTCAAACTTTGATTAATAACCTCATAGTGTTGCAAAAACCCATGATCAATCCATGAAGTTAAATGGGTGAAAAATATGTCAAAATCAAGCAAAGTAGCAAGCATGAAAGCAAGTTTCTCGTTGCAAAGAGAAACAGTCTCAGTTTGCATATGTTTTGATTTTTCAAGCATATCTCCCACTACAAAAGTCCAATTGACATGATTTTTGACCATTAGAAAGCTAAGAGGTTGGGCTACAACTTTGATGTTTACCACTTTGCCCAGTTCTGAATGGAAGGTGGTCAAAATCTTCGTCAAACTGAAAGCTCTACATTAGAATTTTGGAACCATCTGAGAGTTTCTTGCTGCAGTGAGAAACAAGGTTGGTTTGTGCCCCCACCACCCGAGAGTTTCTCGTTGCCTCGAGATTCAGGACAAATGACAATTAAGAGATTTTCACATGCCACACAATCCATTCCTACCATATTGCACATCAAAGTGAACACATTGACAATAATCAAGTTTCTTATTATTCATTTCAATCACATATTATAATCATAAATTTTCTATCACATATACATATATAAACATATATAAACACGTACACCACCCCACTTCATTCATCATCATGTGCACTCCCTACTCGCACATAACCGGATCATCATCGGCTTATGCGCACTCCCTACTCGCACATAGCCAGGTCATCATTAGCTCATGTTCACTCCCACATCGCACATAGCTGGGTCATCATTAACTCATGTGCACTCTCACATCGCACATAGCTGGGTCATCATTATCACACAAAGGAGCATCCAAAGCATAATACACATATCAATATAATGTGATAACGCATGAACTATTCATATTGCACATTTCACAAGATAGAAACATTTCATCAAGGGCTTGTTCCCCCAAGTATATTTTTGAAGCAAAAACAAATGAAGCTTTTAAATGATTTATTTAAACATGTGGACACTCCCCAAAATATTTTTTTGAAATGCAAGTTCACTCACCGGTATTTGTTGAATCTTTACTCGACTCCAACTTCGACTATTGCTCCAAATGAAGATGTGAGGTCTTGTTGGAGCCTATCACACACCAACATCACAACCAACCCAATATGCATAAATACAATTCTAAAAGCTATTTCTTAAATCAAGCCCCACTAATTATTCCTAACTAACTTCCAATTACCATTTGACTAGTTATCTTCTCTCTACTCTAGTAACACTAGAAATAAATAAACAAACCTCAACAATAAAACAACTCACAACTCCAATTACTAGCCATTATCAACAACCTAAAATCAATCCTCATTCATTACTCACCTTGGTGGATTTATAATTGAATTCTTTCTGAAGAATACTCAAGCTATCATGGAAAGTCTCTCTCTCTAAAATGTCTAACTAGTGTGAGAAAGTGTTGAGGAAAAACTTTTAAGGGTTTTAAGGTGAGAGAGTGAAAGAGCACAAAAGGTTCTATGAAAAAGTGCTCAAAAGCATGAGAATTGAAGCTAGAGAAAGAGAGAGAGAGAGTTATGGAAGCTTTAAGGGAGGCTTCCATGGAAGATGAAGAAATGTGAGATAGGAAGAAGAAGAACAAGAAGCTGCTGGAAAATGAGGAAGCTGTTGGAGCAATGAGATATTTATAGCCTAAGCTTATCCAAACTTCACTTAAATTATGAAAATGCCCTTAACTAGTTGGCTTTGTCTTCCTCCAATCCTTTATGCAATCTTTTTACTCTTTTGACACTAAGATAAAGTCCATAATAGTCTAGAAATACTCGAGTTCACGAAAACTTAAAAATTTCGATCCGAGATGAAAAATTAACCATTTTGCCCTTACCTTGGAAATCATCATTATTTCTATTTCTTTCATCATTTTATCCTTATTTTCATCATTCATTTATCTCTTAGGCCTACTTAGGCCTTAATAATATTAGAAAACCCACTTTTAGGAGCTCGTCAGGAAAATGACCAAACTACCCTTGCTTCCATATCATAGGGTCTACCTCCGTTACATGTCTGCGAAGGTTGAGGTCTCACAGAAGTAGTGCATGGAAAACGCTCTTTTAGTCCTTTAGACCTTCCTATGTTGCCAACTATTCATGAATTTAGTGCTGATGCTGAAGAACGTGCTAAGCAAATTAAAAAGCTTCATGAAGAAATTCGAGAAAAGATTATTCATCAAATTGTCAGATACAAAAAGTAAGCCAACAAGCACAAAAAGCCAACTAGTTTCAAAGAAGGAGATTTATTGTGGATTCACTTAAGGAAAGAACGTTTTCCTAAGTCTCATGCCAAATTATCTCCTCGAGTTGATGGACCATTTTAAGTTTTGGAATGTATTAATGAGAATGCTTACAAGATCAAACTTCCTGAAGATTATGAAGTTTCTTCTACCTTCAACATAGCTGATCTTTTCCCTTACTATGGGGAAGATAAAGAAGACATGGATCTTAAAGGCGATTTTTCTCCAATTTAGGGAAAATGATACATGAGTATATTATTTAGGTAACTTGTGCATTAAGGTAGGGAAGGTTATTTTTATAATTATTTTTTCTTAATTATTTTTTACTTTACTTGTACTCCAAGGAAGTTTAGGTTAGATTATTTTCTTATTTATTTTATTTAGGAATTGTAATAATCTTACATAGGAAAAGGAAAAAGGCTTTCTTTCTTAAGAATAGTTATATAAAGCTCTTTTGTGTTAATTGTTAAGCACATTCAAGTTGAGATTAAATAAAAAATATTTTCTTTAATAAGCAAGAGTGCTTATTTTCTCTAAACTCTTTTCAAAAGAGTAAGAGATTTCAATATCTTTGGTTTGGCCAATCAAAGTGGGATTTTGGCCATTACTCACCTTAGTGGGGTTTTCTAACCTTGCTAAGATCGGTGTTCACCTTAATGAGGTTTCTAACCTCGTTATAATTGGTATTTTCACAATGTCCCGACGTTAGTTATACATATTGGATTCAATATTATATAATAAAAATACTATAGTTAATTTTACTGGTTTGGTTTTCAAAACGTAATGCTTCCAGTTTTTTTTTTCTGCTTATTCTTGATTAAATGCAAATTAGAGTTAACTTCTTATATATTTACTATTTTGTTCTGATGCAGCGTGGTGTCCAAGAATGTCTATTAAGATTTGCTTAAACTTGCCAAAAAATCTTTTGTTTAAGAATGATTATCAATTCAATGCTATGTACAGTTTTGTTTTTTGTAACTTCTAGCAAAATACAACAGTTAATGTGTGTCACGACCCGGAACCTCCCTCAGGCCCATGCCAATCGCCGCGACGTCCCGATTGACACTCATTATCCGGAATACCAACCGGAACCCCACAAGGCTTACATATCAGTTTCTTTCCTTTCCTGTGAGCAATCATTGTTAAATATCGAGTTTTTAGAGAATATATACTATTTTAGATCAAAAACAATCAAAATAAAATTTTCGCCACACAGGGGTATTTTGGTCATTTTTTTCTCAAAAATTTCGAAACTAGCTAAAACGTAATATACAAGTACAAAACACATAATTCATATTCAAAATGAGTTTAAAAGTCTAAAATCTTCATTTAAAACGAAATTACGGTTATTTGAATATAATAAGAAAATAAAAGAAATATTAAGGAAAATATTCTATTTTCTTATAAAACAACATTTATAGAGTTATACGTGAATAATTTTTATAGCATAAAAGCTAAATAAATTTATACATACTGAAATACAGTAAGCCAAAATATTTAATTTAATTTACAATAACAAGAGGGCCCCCGAATAAACAAAAGTAAAGAGGACTGTGAACCTACGGTTTGGAAAATGCAGATCCAATGGTAGTCCTCGATGAGATCAGCTATCTACAGTCTATACTGAACCTGAAATGGGTGGAAAGGAGTTATGTGAGATTTTGCAATCCCAATGAGTAAACAGACATTATCATAAATATCTAAAGGTGAGTAAAATGAAGGCAAGTTTAAACAACAAATTTCAACCCATTTCATAATGTTTCCAATTTATTTCCTAAACCATAAAATATTTGTAATTTACCAAAACAGTTGTTAAGACTTATGTCTTTTATTAAAACAAGGCTTAAGCCAAAACTAATCCTCGGAGATACCTTGGCCGAGGTATCTAACCGAGTCCGCCAAGGGTGTTAAAATATTCACACGTGAAACACATTTTTTTTTTTAAAACCAGCCGTTCCTTGGCGTTGGCCGAGTTACACATTCACGTGGGGGTTCGACGTGAAGTGAGCTCTAATACTATCCCGGGAGTTACCCTCCTCGCCTCTACAACCGGAGTAACTATATAACTGGGTTTACCGTGCCCCTCTAATAGGCAGTCCACGGAAACCCGTCACTGCAGTGACTAACCCACCAATTTTAATAAAATTTCGACAGTATAACGTGACTTTTATTTAGTTATCCAGCCTGCATAGTAAAATCAACTTACATAAATTTCCCAAATGCACTCACAAAATATAGCCACATATACTCATTTCTCATAAGCCATTCCTAGGAAAATATATATTTTTCAAGTCAGTTTGCAGCCTCCAATTACTCAATTTCATAATCAATACAATATATTTTTATTTATCACATTTATTCCTAAAACATCAAAAATCCCGTTTTCATTTCATAAAATACATAAAGGGCATTTAAAAATAAACTCTAGATAATTTACAATAATAATAAGTTTACTCACCGTTTGTACAAACTAAAAGCTTTTTAAGCGCCCCGATCACTACTCGTCGGGTACGACTTCTTTGCCTTTTCCGGAAGGCTCTCCTCCTTGACACATTACAAAAATTTACACAATTCATCACATTGATGCTAAATCACTATATAATTAACTTAAATCCTATACTAATGCATGGTATGAAATGCAATAGCCTAAACCGGCTTAAACGCGATATTAACCTATTTTTGACACTTTGCCCGATAAATTGCTAACGCGCTCCATTTTAGCTCTAAATCATCCCATTCTCTCTCCAACATTTCTAACCATTAAATATCAGCCAATAACCTTCTAAAAACAACAAAATCAGCTCACTCCCTTCCTTGGAAAATTTGGCCAAAAATGGGACATTAACTCGGTTAATTTTCTATTTTGTTTTTCTATCACGTTTAATTGTTTTTCATCATTTTCTCTTCATGTTCCTTAGAATAAAATCAATTCATCATCATTGTACAGCATTGAGCATCCAGCCAAGAGTGGGTATTGTGAAAATTTAATGATTTCTTGCCCAATTTAATTTCTAAACACATTTAACTAACTAAAACTATCAATTTAACTAAAAATCAAAACCTAAAAATTTCAATTTCTCTCCCCTAGAATTTCGTCCAGGCCTTGATATCACTTTTTGATCTCTCTCCTCAAGCATGCTAAATGGAAATGAAGGTATACGAAAGGTAGAAATCAAGCTAAAATCGAAAAATCTTACCGTTAGAAGCGTAAACGGGCGAAAAGGCGAATTTCCCTTTGAATTTTCTTGTTTCTCTTTGGTTTTTCTTTTTTTCTTCCTTTCCTCTCTATTTCCTCTCTTGTTCTTCCTTATGGCCGGCCAGCACTCAAAATTTGGGTTTAAATGGGCTGACTTTTCATTAAAATAATATTATTTCATTAAAAAATGCCACGTGTCACTTTCCCATTGGCCCATTTTTAAAATTTCATCCATTTGTTTCCAAATTTTCACCATACACTTGTCCCACATATCCATAGCTTAGATAAAATTCTCAGACTTATTCAAAGTCTCGGTGGAGTAATTTTTGAAATTTACACTTTTGCCCCCGTAAAAGTGAAAAATTACATTTTTACCCAAAAAACTGAAAAATTGCCCATAGACATATTTTTCATCCCTTATATTCATACAATTCTCAAATTTGTCAAATTTGATCTAAATTCTCTCAAAATCTCAAATTTTGTCCGTGGGTGGCAAAATTATGATTTTACCCCTACACTCCAGAAATCACCAGAATTAAACTTTTTCACTTCCTATCATTAAATTATACTCCAAATAGTTAATCTTGGTAAAAAATTTCACTCCATGATCAAATTATTATCTTAGGTGGCAAAATGATGATTTTGCCCTTCAATATCAAAATTTCCACTTTTACCCCAAATGAACCATCGAACTCCGAACAATAATTTTTAGTCATTCCTGGACTATAAAATATTAAATTTCATCCTAAAATTCCTATTTGAACTAGTTCGAGGTTAAATCAACTCAAGTGTACTGTTAGGTACGATATCGGGTTTCTTATCGGATATCGAAAAATCTTACCGTTAGACGCGTAAACGGGCGAAAACGCGAATTTCCCTTTGAATTTTCTTGTTTCTCTTTGGTTTTTCTTTTTTTCTTCCTTTCCTCTCTATTTCCTCTCTTGTTCTTCCTTATGACCGGCCAGCACTCAAAATTTGGGTTTAAATGGGCTGACTTTTCATTAAAATAATATTATTTCATTAAAAAAATACCACGTGTCACTTTCCCATTGGCCCATTTTTAAAATTTCATCCATTTGTTTCCAAATTTTCACCATACACTTGTCCCACATATCCATAACTTAGATAAAATTCTCAGACTTATCCAAAGTCTCGGTGGAGTAATTTTTGAAATTTACACTTTTACCCCCGTAAAAGTGAAAAATTACATTTTTACCCAAAAAACTGAAAAATTGCCCATAGACATATTTTTCATCCCTTATATTCATACAATTCTCCAATTTGTCAAATTTGATCTAAATTCTCTCAAAATCTCAAATTTTATCCGTGGGTGGCAAAATTACGATTTTACCCCTACACTCCAGAAATCACTAGAATTAAACTTTTTCACTTCCTATCATTAAATTATACTCCAAATAGTTAATCTTGGTAAAAAATTTCACTCCATGATCAAATTATTATCTTAGGTGTCAAAATGACGATTTTGCCATTGAATATCAAAATTTCCACTTTTACCCCAAATGAACCATCGAACTCCGAATAATAATTTTTAGTCATTCCTGGACTATAAAATATTAAATTTCATCCTACAATTCCTATTTGAACTAGTTCGAGGTTAAATCAACTCAAGTGTACTGTTAGGTACGATATCGGGTTTCTTATCAGATATCGAAAAATCTTACCGTTAGACGCGTAAACGGGTAAAAACGCGAATTTCCCTTTGAATTTTCTTGTTTCTCTTTGGTTTTTCTTTTTTTCTTCCTTTCCTCTCTATTTCCTCTCTTGTTCTTCCTTATGGCCGGCCAGCACTCAAAATTTGGGTTTAAATGGGCTGACTTTTCATTAAAATAATATTATTTCATTAAAAAATGCCACGTGTCACTTTCCCATTGGCCCATTTTTAAAATTTCATCCATTTGTTTCCAAATTTTCACCATACACTTGTCCCACATATCCATAGCTTAGATAAAATTCTCAGACTTATCCAAAGTCTCGGTGGAGTAATTTTTGAAATTTACACTTTTGCCCCCGTAAAAGTGAAAAATTACATTTTTACCCAAAAAATTGAAAAATTGCCCATAGACATATTTTTCATCCCTTATATTCATACAATTCTCCAATTTGTCAAATTTGATCTAAATTCTCTCAAAATCTCAAATTTTGTCCGTGAGTGGTAAAATTACGATTTTGCCCCTACACTCCAGAAATCACCAGAATTAAACTTTTTCACTTCCTATCATTAAATTATACTCCAAATAGTTAATCTTGGTAAAAAATTTCACTCCATGATCAAATTATTATCTTAGGTGGCAAAATGACGATTTTGCCCTTGAATATCAAAATTTCCACTTTTACCCCAAATGAACCCTCGAACTCCGAACAATAATTTTTAGTCATTCCTGGACTATAAAATATTAAATTTCATCCTACAATTCCTATTTGAACTAGTTCGAGGTTAAATCAACTCAAGTGTACTGTTAGGTACGATATCGGGTTTCGTCTTTTCTTAGGTGCTTTCCTGGCATAATAACATGCTACTCAGTGCATGTATGTCATGACATGTATTTATAGGGTCGGGTTTTACAATGTGACTTATCCAATCTTGTTGCCTTTAATTTTTTGACAAGTGCAGTACTGTAAAACAAATAATTAATACCCAACCAACATTTTATGATAATTTTTTGTCACATTAATGTGCATGTATTCAAGTACTTCATTTGTCTATAAGCTTGAAATATGTTTTTATATTTTATGTGAACATTACTCACTACTTTGGTAGTTTAGACACTATTATTCATATTCTAATTTTTTATTTAACTTCTATGACTATTAATATAAAAAAATTCTTTACATTATGTCAAATAGTATTGTGATTTACATATTGAAGCAAATAAAACAGATAAGGGTCTCTTTGACTCTTTCAACCCGAAAAGAAATTTAAAAAAAAAAAAAAACAAAAGAAAAAGAATCATGGTCTTCTCTTTCGCCATCTAGTTAAACCCTACAGTACATAAGATATCTTAGAGCTAATTGGCCGAGGCACCCTTCTCCAACCACAACCTTTAACCTCAGATATATCTACTCTCTCTAAGGCAAGGATTAAGCCAAAAAATAGGAGAAAAAAGAAACAATGTTGAAGCCACATGTTTACCATTCCAACACCACCAAAACCCTATTGCCATTGCATAAGCCATTTTTCCATGGAACTGGCTGTGCTTTTCTGCCTGTGAACTCCAGGCCTTCTTCTTCATTCTGCAAAACTCGTACAACCTTTAAACCTGGCTGTGTCCCAAACAGAATTAAAGCAGCAGTAGCCAGTACTGTTATTGATAATGTTGATGGTTCAGCTTCCGCTGTCAAAGCTTTAGTCACTGTAAAACAAACTGTTGGTGGTTTCCTCACGAACTTAGGATTAGAAAGAGGGCTAGATGATATCCAAGACTTGCTTGGTAAATCAATTCTCTTGGAGCTTGTTAGTGCTGAGCTTGATCCAAGTAAGTGAAACAAAGATTTCAGGGTTTTTCAAGGGAAGTACTAAAATTTAGTATTATTTGTTTCTCTCTTTCTTTTCTCTTAAACTATTTATATAATTTTTATTTTTTTTGAAAGGGTTTACACAATTTTTTATTCGAAGGGTAACCAAGATTTTTGGAAACTGGATTTTCCTCTCAAAAACCTTTTTCACTTCATTTTTCCGAAGAAAGCTCTATTTATTATTGAAGTTCATCTTAAGGAGAAAAGTATATCACAAAAATTTCAGGCAGCTAGATTCCTCTTTTCTTCCTTCTAGCTGCTGTAATCATATTTCTCAAAAAGAGATTAATTACGTACTGCTTTTTGATTCTTTTTCCTTTTTGTTTTAGATAAATTTTTTCACACAATCACACAGAGAGGTTTTGATTTTGTTTTTTAAATTATTTGGAGAAAGGAAATTTTAATTTTAATTTTTTTAAAAAATTATACATTAATTAATGACATGAGTACGGAAGTTTTGATTTATTAATAGATGCTTTTGTTAATAATTAAATTTCATTTTTAAAAATTAAAAATTAAAAAAGAAGAAAGAAATTTGGGGTGACCATGTGTTTGTGACAGTTCAGTTATATTATGAATGATGGGACACTGGAAGTGGGAGCTTGCAGTTCTCAATCTCAAGCTATAATGGAGGAGTACTGGAGCTAACCCAGTCCCATGCACTCTGTACAAACGAATGGAGCCATTGAAGAGAACATTTATTTACCTAAGCTTTAAGCATTTTATTATACATAATTAAACAAATAAAATAAACAAGAAATAATGGAATCCAGGTACTGAGTTAAAGGGAAAAGATCCATCTATTTGTAAAGAAGCCCCGTACGTTTGTTTTTTGTCTGTTTTGTAGAGACGGGGCAAGAGAAGAACACCATTAAGGCTTATGCACATCGAGTGAAACAAGAAGGTGACGATGTCACTTATGAGGCGGAATTCAAAGTAGGGGCAGATTTTGGGGAGATTGGTGCAGTTGTTGTCGAGAATGAGCACCACAAAGAGATGTTTTTGGTGGACATAGTGCTTCGTGGTTTCAAGGATAATGGTCCGATTAGTGTCAAGTGTAATTCGTGGGTTCACTCCAAGTATGACAATCCTCAGAAGAGAATTTTTTTCACTGACCAGGTCAGAATTCGCGACTTTCTACATTTATTTATCAATTTTTTTCTAATCAATGTTCAAAGGGTACAATTATCATATTAATTACTAACGCTGCATTAATGCAATAATATTTTTATAAATAACATCTTCACTTTAAAATACCTGTCAATAAAAATACATTTGTTATCTTTATTATATCTTAGTTTGGAGTGCGCCTGTGCCATAGTGTGCATATAATATGATATATAAGAATTTTTGAGCTAAACAATAATCATATTAATGTTTAAATTATAAATTAATTAATATTTTAAAAAATAAAATAAAACTAAGATTAATAATCATATTAAAGTTTTGAATAAAAATTTATCATTAATTTTTTTTATAAATTATTAAAAATAAATATTTTAAATTAAAAATAAAATATTATAATAAAGGGTAATTTTATCATTTTGTCATTTATTCTTTGATTATTTTAAAACTATTCTTACAAATCAAACATTAGAAGGAATTATAATAGCAATTCCTACCTTATTCTATTTTATTATATGACCCAAATATGTCGTAATTATTCTATTATTTCATCCCTCATCTATTTTATTATGCGAACCAAATGTGCCGAAAGAGTATTAATTTCTCCACCTATTTAAGCAAAGTATTCAAATGTTGAATTTCTTTGATCCTTATTTTTCTTAAATATTAAACCAAACTAAGTACTATTTTTCCAGAGATCTTTTTTCATTATTAAATACTTTTTCCTTTTTTTTTTAATTTCATAGTAAAATTTCTCTTTTTTACATTAAAAATATTGAACATCAACATTGTGGAAAAAACAAAAATCAAAATAAAAAAATACAAAAATAAAACGTATCAAATAAAAAACTAGATTAAAAATGTTGAAGAAGGGCTGTATCTTTCTTTTGCCGTAAAAAGTACAAAAGAAAAGAAAAGAAAATACTAAGATGTTTCTCTCATCGATTTTTTCAATTAGAAAAAAAAATTTAAATTTTACTCTTTAAATAAGAGATATATACTAATTAATAAACTAAATGTTTGAATACATGTCCCCCTTATTGTTAACACCAAAAGAAACATGGTTTTCAAAAGAGCAATAATACTGAGCTTAGAAATATTATCTGAAGGTGGGAACAAAGGATACTGATCATTGCTGCCAACAAAATAGCTTAATTTATTGTGATGAAGTGGTCCCCCAATTATAGTTTGGTAAACGACAGAACTGGCAAAGCCAAAACATTTTGGAAATGTCAACAACAATTTATCAGACCCCCGGGGTCCTTGATGCACCAAATGTTTCCACATAAGTGGTCCCTGTAATACGTACTGGGAGTGACACCAATCAGCTTTTATTGCTTCATTTCAATTAATACGAAATTGTTAAAAAATCCAGAAAACTTGACTTGCAATAGTCGACGCATTACCCTACATTACTGCCAACAAAAATATCTGATGTTAATTACTTAGTTTAATTAATTTCGAGATACAAGAAAATAGAGATAAAGTTTATGGAAAAAACCTAGATCCAGAAATTTAAATCTGAGTTTTGTCCTGTAAACAAGAAAAAGCAAACTCTAGCAGTGGAGTACTATCAAATTGGGCATTGAGGGGTACATTGTACATAGTGATGCATGCTTGTCAAATGATGTGAAAGCTCATCACCGTACGTCTGATCAAAGCTAAAGAGAAGAAACACAGTCGCTTCTGCTTTGTTTTAATAATAAAATAATAATTGAATAGATGAGTTGGAAAACCTTGAAGTCATAGATCAATAATCCCCTGGCATTGTAGCTGTCTAGTTTCATATTATCGGTAGTCTTCAATAAATATGAAGGATGCAGTCATAGTCAGAAAATGAAAAACTTGAAACTGAGATCTGCTAGCTGAAAAGTAATTATATTAAGTGTAATTCATCATAACTTTGATTATTAATTATTTTTTGGGGTTCAGTCACACTTGCCATCACAAACACCAGGCGGATTAAAGAGATTGAGAACTGAAGAGCTGGAGGCTTTGAGAGGCAACGGTGTAGGAGAGCGTAAGGCTTTTGAGAGGATATATGATTATGATGTTTACAATGATATTGGTGATCCCGATTCTGATATAACTAAAAAAAGACCTGTGCTCGGCGGCAGTCAAGATCTCCCTTACCCTAGACGTTGCCGGACTGGCCGTCCGCCCTGTGATTCAGGTATAAACAAAGTTTAATTCATGCCTTCAGTTTACCCACATATATAAATGACAACAACATTCATAGTTATGAAATCCACTTTGCTCAAAAAGATTAGTCTTTTTCTATTTTGATGGTTAACAGAAACAAAAATAACAAATAAAAAGAGAAGATGGGATAGTCTTTACGTAATGTATAGCTTGATAAGTAGTTTTGTGGTCCAGAAACTACCAAACGTAAATGCTCAATTAACTTTGACATTCGACAACAAATTGTGTCATTATTGGAAGGTTTGGGGGACCGCTATTGTGATAGTACTAATGGGGGCGGCTCCTTCGCTTGACTTGCATGTCCCTTCGCCTTTGCCATTCAACACGGTCAACCTTAGCAATTAATATTTTTTCAGTCATTTTACTGTGTTACAGGGCTTAAATTGTCAAAATGTTATAAGGAAATTAATTAGTACTCATATTTATTAGATAGTAATTGAAAATTTCAAAAATGTATTTGAAAAGAGTTTCCCTGGCAAAATTTGACAGAAATTCGTCAAAAAAAATCAATTATTTTGTAATGAAATTACACTCAATATTTATCAGATAGTAATTGATGAAGACCAGACATTTCAGTCGAGAAAATTTCAAGAAAAGTAAAAAAAAAATGGTCCCTCGTAGTTGTAGTCTTGTAAATGATAGGAAAAAAAATCCTTATCAAGTGTACAGAACATGTACAGGTGGATTGTGTTTCTCTGTAACTTTTTGTCTAATGCAGGTTTTTGAAAGAACGATTGGGATATCCTTATTCCTTTCATTGAATTATTTTCATCTTCTGACTTTTAAGAAAAATTGATACGAAAAAATCAGTGACAGAGGCGTAACAATCTAGGTAAATTGACTTGGTGCACGAGAAAGACGAAGAGGAAAAAGTGAATTTGGACCATAAGTTGTCACATGCCTGAAAGCCTGATGAGATGAGAGTATACATCAATATCTTACCAGGATATTTTTCTCTGTTATGAATTGAAATTTCACAAAGGACATGGGTTACTTAATTTAAGAGAAATATTAAGATATTTGATTTAGCAACGTACATATTTTACTGAAACGTGAAGAGTTGATTACAATTAATTAGTAACTAGTGCTTGTGATGTTGTTTTGATAATAAGATTGATGGAAATGTATGCAGATCCTCTTTCGGAGAAAAAGGGCAATCTTTTCTACGTGCCAAGGGATGAAACCTTCTCCGAGGTGAAGCAGCTAACATTCTCGGCAAAGACCGTCTACTCTGTGTTTCACGCAGTGATCCCATCGCTGCAGACAGCGATTGTGGACAGTGATCTTGGATTCCCATACTTCACAGCCATAGACCAGCTGTTCAACGAGGGGATTGACTTGCCCCCCCAGGATAATCAAGGCTTGTGGAGAACACTTCTTCCCAGACTTCTCAAGGCTATTTCTGATGGAAGTGACAATGTGTTGCGCTTTGAGACTCCTGAGACAATGGAGAGTGAGCTCTCCCTCCCTCCTCTTTCTCTACTATCTGCGCCTGCATGTACATATATACAAATTAACTTCCTACACATGAACGTCTAAGAAGTGAAAAATTCAACCCTTTTTTCAAAAAAAAAAAAAAGAAATTAAAATTTATAATAAAGAGGATATTATAAAAGAAACTAATATGAACTTCATTGAATTTGGAACTGCACTGATTATAATAAAGAAGGACTCATAAAACTTATTATTAATTTACATGAGAGTCAAGCTCGTCAATTATAATAAAGCATGTTGCATGGATGATCAATGCTACCAGCACACTCATTCGCTTTTTTCATTTGCAGGAGACAAATTCATTTGGTTTAGGGATGAGGAGTTTGCTCGACAAACCCTCGCCGGAATCAACCCATATGCTATTCAATTACTGACGGTATGATTTATACAGATGCCGGAAAGTGTTCTCTCATTGTGGATGGACTAAAATAACTCAACCTAAAACCCCAAACGACTTAATACATGATCGGGGTGTAGGAATATATAAGGTTTAACGTAGGTGCTATTTCCATAATCTGAAAATTTAATATTGAACATTAAGTGTTGACATTTAATTTAAATTAACATTGAATTTATACTATGAAATTAAATTATTTGGTATATCGTTGAAAATTAAACACCAATAGATTTTTATTGATTTTTTTTTTGTAAAATAATTGCATAGAATTTTACATTTAGTAAGAATTAAAAAAGAAAAAAACCTAAGATTAAAGTCGAAAGAAGATAAGCAATGAAGTCAATTAATGATAAAAAAAAATTTAAACAAACTTGACTAAATGATTAGATAGGTTTAACGATTACTAATATTTTTAATAATTTATCAAAAATGCTCAATATTGAGTGGTGTCCAGACGAGTAACTAATTGTACTTGGAAATATTAAATCTTCCAATATTAAAACTTTGAATAGTTTTTAACCAAGCAACACCTTAATCTCTACTATTGATATGGGAGCTGTTTGATAAATTAGTTCATAGCTCATGATTATGTACCCCAAAAAAAAAATCACAACTAATGATTACAACTACATCCATCTATATATGCATAACGTTTTTCAATAATTTTGTATCAATTTATGTGTAAAAGGTCTTATGGCTAGCTATTGGGCCTGCATAATTTATGGGGCATGTTGAAGAAAAGATAGAAGTACATTGGTTTAGGCCCAGAGTTATAAAATTTTCAATAAAATCCTGCAGGAATGGCCAATGAAGAGCAAACTTGACCCTGATATCTATGGTCCCCCAGAATCAGCAATTACCAAAGAAATGATCGAGTGTGAAATCAAAGGTTACATGACATTTGATGAGGTAGGCAATGTTCACTTCAAATGTTCAGACAAAGATGGTGAAAAGAAACAATGGTTTTGATTTGGAATAAATTTATGCAGGCAATGAAACAAAAAAAGTTGTTCGTCCAAGATTACCACGACTTGTTGCTACCATATGTCAAGAAAGTTAGAGAGCTTGAAGGCACAACACTGTATGGATCACGCACACTATTTTTCTTAAATCCAGATGAGACGCTGAGGCCTCTGGCCATCGAGCTCACTCGGCCACCCATGGATGGGAAGCCGCAGTGGAAAGAAGTATACAGACCTTCTTGGCATTCCTCGGGTGTCTGGCTTTGGAGGCTTGCCAAAGCTCATGTCCTTGCTCATGATTCCGGTTATCACCAGCTTGTTAGTCATTGGTATGTACACTTTCTATATCAATTTAGATTATTAGAATAGAATCAATGTTTTTCCATTAACATGTTAACTTGTAATTTCTGTTGCAGGTTAAGAACTCATTGTTGTACCGAACCTTATATAATTGCTACTAATCGACAACTCAGTGCAATGCATCCAATCTATAGATTGCTACATCCTCATTTCCGTTACACAATGGAGATCAATGCACTAGCTCGGCAATATCTTATCAGTGCTGATGGGATCATTGAGAGCTGCTTCAGCCCTGGCAAGTACTCCATGGAGCTTAGCTCTGTTGCCTATGGCCTTCAGTGGCGATTTGATTATCAAGCACTGCCTGCAGACTTAATTAGCAGGTAATTTCTTTTCTTATTATTAGATTCTCCGAAATATGAGGCCCTGGCCATGAAATAATAGATCAGTGCTAACATTTTAGTTTCCTATTTTCTTCACTTTTTTTTTTCTAATTATAGGGGGATGGCTGTTGAAGATCCAAGCGCTCCTCATGGCCTAAGGCTAACAATCCAGGACTATCCTTTTGCCAATGACGGACTCCTTTTTTGGGAAATTCTCAAAGAATGGGTTTCCGACTATGTCAACTACTACTATCCAAATGCAAGTCTTGTGGAGTCAGACGAAGAACTTCAAGCATGGTGGACAGAAATTCGTACGGTTGGACATGGTGACAAGAAAGATGAACCTTGGTGGCCTGTCCTCAAAACCCCAGAAGATCTAATCCACATTATTACAACCATTGCTTGGGTATCCTCAGGTCATCATGCATCTGTGAACTTCGGACAATATACATATGCAGGCTACTTTCCCAGTAGGCCAACGATTGCCAGAAGAAATATGCCCACCGAAGAGGCAACCGATAAAGATTGGGAATTTTTCATGAACAAACCTGAAGTTTTACTCCTACTATCCTTCCCTTCACAAATTCAAGCAACTACAGTGATGGCTATTTTGGATGTGTTATCAAATCATTCTCCAGATGAGGAATACTTGGGAGAACTTTCGGAGTCAGCATGGGCTGAAAATCCTGTGATAAAAGCGGCATTTGAAAGATTTAATGGGAGGTTAAGGGAGCTTGAAGGGATTATCGATGCAAGGAATGCAAACAAGGATTTTAAGAACAGAAATGGAGCTGGGATAGTGCCATATGAGTTTTTGAAGCCATTCTCTGAGCCTGGGGTGACTGGAAAAGGGGTTCCATATAGCATCTCAATTTGAGGTTAAGAACTCAAATGTTATATATGCTATGGTATATTATGGATGTTCAAATGCCATTAGGATGCTGACTTTTTTTATTATTTATGGATGTTGATGTTAAAACATTTCACGACATATATCTCTTTGAAGTGAGTTTTTTTTTTTTTTTTTTATAAGCCATGAAAAGATTTCATTAAATCATAGAGATTGCTCAATTTCGTAACCCAACAAAGTGAACAAAAGTTTGGCATTTCGCCTATACCCTGTACAAAAATTCTGCTCTAGCAGCCCATGTACAAAAACCCAAATTCATCCTTATACAAAAGCCATCTTGTACATTCCCACCCGAGGCATCAGCCCATTCAAAACATTTCTGTTCACTATTATGATCACATAAATTACTTACAACTAGAACACTAAACAGATCTTCCTATACGGCTACAGGGTGACCAAAATACTAATCAACTTGATATTGTTACCCATCTAGTTCAAGCAAAACAGATTCAATCAAGGCAGAATATCCATCCAGATCATACTCATTTCAGAAAACAAGAGCATAGGATTCCTACCCCTTCTTGAAGGCTTTATCACTCTCACACTACAAAAAAAATTGACTTTTTTCTATGAAAGTTTTCATAGGAAATAGTCAAATTTTCATTGGAAATACTTTTTTCAAACAAATTTTCAATAGAATATTCTATTGAAAATTCCGTCTCTGAAAGTGTTGTCATAAATACTTTTCGTTGAAAATCTGTCCGAAAATTTTTGACGAAAATTCCGTAAAAAATATATAAATCCATAAAAAAAAAACTAAATTTCAATAGAATGTTTCTCACAAAATCCGTATGAGAATACAAAAATTCCAACGGAAGATTCCGTTTGATATGAATTTCTAATGAAATTTGATTGGAAATTTCTAACAAATTTTCCTTTGGAAGTTTTCAACAGATTTTTAACGAATTACAAATGAATTTTTTGGGGGAATTTTTTATTAAAAATTACAAACGGATTTTTTCGATGGAAAGCTTTACCAATGAAAAACTCCGTTGGTAATTTCTTGGCGCTAGGCCTCCAACAGAGTCTGTCTTCCCTTCACCATTTATCAACTATGTTTTCGTTTTTATATCCATGCTACCGGTATCGATCTCTTGTCTTGAGATTCCATTTTAGGCAAATGATTTGCACATTCATTGGCCTCATGCGAAATGGCCCCACCAAGACGGAACCAATTTTTTTCTTTCAGCTCATCCAATCTT
Source organism: Theobroma cacao (assembly GCF_053813885.1). Taxonomy (NCBI): domain Eukaryota; kingdom Viridiplantae; phylum Streptophyta; class Magnoliopsida; order Malvales; family Malvaceae; genus Theobroma; species Theobroma cacao. The sequence continues at coordinate 39,239,827 of NC_142647.1, read as the reverse complement.
TGAAATTCCATCCACCATCTCCATGGCCTTACCTCTTTTATCATTCCCCTTTCAGTACAAAATATAAGACCTATGGTAGCGGAAAAATTCATCGGTAATTTAAATTACCAATGGAATTTTGACAGACAATTTCATAGGTAATTAAGTGACAATACCATGGTCGGTCAGGTCATTCCATCAGCATATTCGGTTGGTACAATATCCAATTCATTGAAAGCTTTATTACTCGGTATTCAATGACATCCATCGGTAATTTTTGTTTATAATATATTGTCAAATTTGTCAACAGAAACCTGAATGAAATTGAGTGTTTTGACTTGTAGTGAATTTTGTCAGTAATGTCCTCTACTTTGTCGATGATGAGGTTGATTTCGGTGATGATATTGATTCCAATTCTATCAATAAAAACAAAAAATTCATCAGTAATGACGTGGAATGTGAAAAGTTTTTTTTTACGAAAATTGAAATTGATTTATCCCTATTGTCATTTTAAACGAAAAATACAATACAAATAATTAATAATATTAAACATTGCAAATATTTATAAAAAATATTTTTTATTAATAAAAAAGAATACAAATTATATTATTTTTCTCACAATTAGTAAAGAAATACAAATAAAAAAACCTAGAAACTACTCCCATTGGTTGCATGTCTTCATTATTAGAAAGGCCTGACTGCTCTAATGAAGACATGGAGTGGGCTGCCGACCTCATGTATTGGAGGATCTACACGATTCTTGTCTCGAAGTTTTGAATTATGGTCTTCATAGTTGAGACTTCTTGTTTTAGTGCCTCGTAGCCCTCGAGATTCTTTGAAGAAGCGATTGCAACATTGGCAGAAAGGGTTAAACAACAAGCAAATTTCGTTGTTTGAGCTACATCAAGTATTGATGTAGACGACACCCTGATGCCAAATTTGTGGACTTGGGTCCGCGTGGTCTTCTCCCCTTCAATAGCGTCTGACCACACTTGCGAATTGAACTCTGGCTGGGACAATGGCTGTTGATTGTACTTCTGTGATAACGCAGAAGCATAGTTTGTAAATAACTTATAATGGATAAGTCAACGATAATTGTTTTTTAAAACATATAAAATTATATAATGAAATGGAAGACTTTTATTACTTACACTAATGGTCTTGGACTTGTTGTACATATACTTTCTGCTACCTTCATTCACTTATGGGTGTAATCAAACAGTTCAGAGAATGTCACCAGCCTCTGCATCGCCTCTGGTTGCAAGACAATTACAATGACATCAATATTATAACATAATATATGCAAGTATATTAATGAAAATGAAGAACATGCACCATTCTCTTACCATGTATGGCAAATAGTAAGGAACTGCTTATGTGTTTTGATATGCTGCCTTCTTTCTTTGTCAGGCAGTTCTTCTTCGCCTCTGGGATCAACGTTTACACTCATTGGTGCCCCAGACATTACCGATTAAGGTATCCTAGACTTTGCAGTGATCTAGGCGTAAGGCATTCTTTTTGTCTGGATGATGTTTAAAACCTTGACCTCCCTTTGCACTTTGATGAGCTCGTCCCCTAACAGATACCCAACCGGTTTTTGCAAATTTTCTCCCATATCTTCCACACCATTCAAGCATCTGTAGGGGCTCATGTAAAAGACTCCTACGTAACAAATGGTAATAAATTAGTGTTGCCAAGAAATTATATATATATATATATTCAATAACAATTAATATTTTAGTGAAAATACAATATGCTATCTCAAATTTTCTCCACATCTAGTCCTTCACTTCCATTTGACCAACCCACCATGTAGGCTAAGCACCACCGAAGTGACTCTTGATTATTCTCGGGATCGTCGGAGTCACCTCAGTCTTAACAAAAGTATTGTAACATAATTAGAACACATTAATAAAAAACATATTCATTTTTTAAGTAATAGTTGTATTTGTTTTATAGTCAAAATTACCTTTTTCCAATAGGAGTCAAACGGATATGTTGCTCCAGATCGATGGGAGTAGATAAACCTACATTGACCCCTCGAACCCTCAACTATTATGCTGAACTAGAGGCACTCTCACCTCAATCGATAGCAGTAAATGTACCAATAACATGCGCTGAAGTAGATGGAGGTGGCACTGTTGTTAGTGGAGGTACTAAAGTGGTAGCTATTGCAGTCGACAATGGTACCGAAAGAGCCACTACTTTAATGGATGTTGGCATCAACGATGGTGGCGGCAGATGCTACTCAATTGAAGCAGTTGTGGCCTTTAGCCATTCTCGATTGTTGGCATGCTTGAACTTAACCATAGTTGAGTGATCTATCAACAAAGAAAAACAATTCATCAATACTTTTTAACTAGAACCAATTCAGCATCAGATTGCTAAATTCTAAAAACCATTTCAACTCAAACTAGTTAGATCTCCATTTAACTAGACAATTCCCTAATAAATCTTTAATCATATCTTTTTAACTAGAACCATAGCAACCCATTTATAGCATGTACATAAAATCTTGATCGGATAATGACCTGTTCATCTATTTATCGCTTAGAAGCACTGGGAAATGATTGGATAATTGCTAGTTAAATTTCTACTTATGGAAGTATACGTATTTAAAAGATAATATAGTAGTAAGCAGAGTATCGATTCTACAGAGAATTGATTAAAAATTTTACTAAGTACTAAAATTAGAACAATTTAATCTTATCAAAACAATCAAAATCAAATAACTAAATTAATTAACTAAAACTAATTAACTAAAATTTAAACTAAAAAGAAAGATCAAAGTAATATTAACTTGAGTAAAAGTCAAATCAAATGAGCTTAAGATTACAATATCCTTCACATTTCATCTAAATATTACCTCTTTCTCAACTTATTTCAATGGGTTGAATTGCTAACTTAGAGTCCTCAATTATTTATAAAGGTCTCCCGACTTGTCTTATAAAAATATCTATTTTAATTAAAATACTATATCTTAATGTGAATTGAAATAAAATAGACTCATTAAGTTCAAGCTCTAATCTGGTTACATATGACCTATAGGAATATCCTTATCTTATATGCAAATCAATTAATATGATCAATGCTATTTCAATTTTAGGCTACATTAAACTCCTTTTCCTAGGTTTGTTTAAGTTCCTAAATCAATTTTATTGGTGATCAGGTAATTAAAAGCATTAAAAATAAATTGAAATAAACAATTCAAATCCCATTAAAAATAAGCAAGAAAAAGATTAAAAATTTAGATTATATGTGAGTTCAATTGCAATCTTAGAAACAGAAAAATATCTACGCATAATTGCAAAGACAAATGACATTATATAAATTTCAATCATTAAGAGTAACAAGAAAAATAAAAGCTAAAGAAGAAAACAAAACGATTGATTGTAGCCTTGCTTTTCGAGTTTCTACCTCAACTTTCAACCTCTTGAATCTCCAATAGTTGTCTATTTTGTTTTAGGATATTTTATTTCTCCTAAAACATATTGTTTATACTAAAAGTCTTAACCTAAAATTCCCCAAGTTAACCTATTAACTCTAATTATTGAGCTTAAAAGTGTAATGAGGCCCAAACATCAATTGTCAACCTTACAATTGCCATTCCTACAACAATATGCCCAATCATTTTCCGATGCGAGTTTCTTTATCTTCAAAGTAGAACTGGGAAAAGTAGTCCTCATGAAAGTTGTAACTCTGACTCTCAGCTTTCCAATGGTTAAGAATCTTATCATTTGGAGTCTTATAACACAAGTTATGGTCAAAACACTAAAGTATATGCAAACAGAATTTTAGGTTCTTCAAATATCTTACTTTCCAAAATTAAGCCCAATTCCTTTAATTCCTACAAAAACATAAAAACTAATAAATAATAATCAAATTAAAGTAAATAAACATAAAATTAAAATAACTCACTTAAAAAAAAACTAACTATAAAAACAACTAAAAATAATTAAATTATATAAAAATTAAAGACTTTGCTAATTTTCAATAACAAAATTAAACTAAAATAATTCTATAAAATAGAATTATCACATCTCCAAACTTAAAATTTTGCTAGTCCTCAAGTAAAAGAAAGTAAAACATAAAAGAAACTTGAACAAGAGATAGAAGTACCAAATCATGATTTTCCAATTTTTCCATAAGAATTTATCTCAATTCTAGCTTAAGGTAAACTATAGTTAATCTTTAAAGTCACGCATCAATTTAAGTGAAAACTTATTCTTCGAATGGACTTCCTGTGTGTGTGTGAATAATCTTTTACAAAGAATATCATGCAATTCGGATTAGTTTATGCCAAATCTAAGCATAGATTAATACTAAAATCTCATAAGTTTTTTTTCATCTCTCTCTTTACTAATGTAGAATAACACTTATTCAAAGATCAATAGGTCTTTATTAAGCTTATAATGTAAGGCTAGGGTCAAGGTATGATAAAGGATATTTTTAGGCTCAAATTCACCCTAAACACTTAATCAATCTAGGACCTATAAAGAGCTCAATAAAGTTTCATAGCACCCCCAAACTTGAAGTAAAACTTCCTTTGTACAACACACTTTGTTTCTTTTTCTTTTCTTTTCTTCTTTTTTTTTTACACCCCCAAACTTATTTTTGACAATTGTGAACAAGGGGTAAATTTCAAGAACCCATCACCTTTTTTTTTAACACCTTTCTCCATCAATTTATCTCTAAGCTCAATACGTTTCCTAGAAAAATCAAAATATTTAAAGGTGAAAAGTTCAAACTGTTGGAATTAAATAAAAAGATTAAGGCTAATATAGTTGTGTATATACAAAGAAAAAGTAGGTGACTAAGGATAAATATATAACAAGGTAGCTCAATAAGGCTTAAACAATCCAAAAGATGGCCTAAATCACTACTTATCCTAAGTGTTATCTAGGATTTCACCTTAAAAGAGAATCAAACAAATTTTAGAATTATTGACTTCACTATACTTTTTATCAACATAAACTTTCTCTAAATCACATAAAAATTCTAAGTGTGTGTGTGTGTGTATGGTGCTCAAATTATTACAAGTCACATTCTAAAATAAAGCCAACACAAGAATATCACATAAAATTAAATCATAACTATATGTTTTCGAAAAGCTAAGAATCACAAGATCAAATTATCATCCTAGGATTACGACAATCATGGATAAGGTGCAAACTATCTCAATTTTTTTAAACACAATTAAAACATGCAAAACATAACTTCAAATAAACGTAAAAACAATTAAAAGCTAATAAAACTAAATAAAGCTAACATAATGAAAAGCATAAACTAAATAAATGCGAAAAAACTTCCCTAAACTTTGAATAAACATTGTCTTTAATGTGATAAAAGAGACTTAGAGAAAAAAAAGTAAAGAATACTCCCTTAACTCTGAAACTGTAGTCTACTAGTCCTCTTCATCATCCCCACCAAAATCGTCATTAGAGTTTGAATCCGTAGGCATCAAAAGAAAAGTAGTCATATCGATCCCAATATGTTTTGCATAAGCTCTCATAATTTGTTCAATTGCTTGATTTTGCCTCTCGTGACGGTCCAAATGACGACCAATGTGCTCCATCCATTGAGTAACACTATGCGTGGAAGCTTGTTGTTGAGATTGTAGGGCAACTTGTGAAGAGCTACCGGCTACTAGTGTAGACTCTTCTAATCACTTCAGAATGCCCATTATGATTGGTATTTTTGATTGTTGCAACTCCTCTTTATCACTCCATTGCACTCCAGTTTTGGCACATAATGTAGTTATCAAAGAAGGAAATCCTATGCCATCTTGTTTAGTTTTGCTCATATGTAAGATGGCATGAGAGATAACTTTACCAATGTCAATAGATTTATGCATCAAAATGGCATAAATAAGAACTGCATGATCCCTTGTCACGTTGCTGATGTAAGTCGATGGAAACAATCTCACCGCTACAAAATGTAACCAGACATTTAGCTATTTTTTCATGGCACTTCGTTTGAAAGAAACAAGTTCTCCATGTGACGTTTTCCATTGGACTCTTTCAACACAGAGCGTCGATATGATCTCATTAAAATCCTAATGATAACCTAAGTGTTTCCCATATTCATCATTCTCAATGTTGGGAGTTCCAAAAAGTACGTTGATGGCTTGACTGTGAAAAGGAACCTATTTGCCACGCACAAAAGTAACACCATCAGCATGCTCGAACACATTTGCATAAAACTCCCTTGCCACTGGCACAACTGCAACTTCAGGTTGGTCACAAAATAGCTGCCAACGTCGTTCTTGTATCATCTGATGAATCTCCTCATAATGGATGACGAGGATATTGAGTCCTCATTCAGGAATAGGCACTTTGTTGATCAGTGAAGTATAATATCTTACAGAGGCATCAATTGAGACGAACTTGGATCGATTGAAAGCACCACTTGAACTTGGTTTGGATTGTTTTAGTGCCATTCCTGCAAAAGAACTTTAATCAATCAAAACAAATCCAAAGTACTTTTGTGCAATTAGTACTAATTACAAGATATGTCAAACAAATGGCCATGAAAAGTGTAAAATTTCAAGCACACTAATTAATTATGTCACGACCCAAAATTCCCATCGAGCCCGTGACAACCGCCGCGAAGCCTCGACAGACATTTTTCCCCTGAATGCCTTTTGAGACCTCGCAAGGCTTTGGTACCAGTTTTTCCATTCCTCTCTCTTTCTTTTTTTTTATAATAAAATAAAATAAAAATATTAATTAAAATAATCTATTTTAATGTAAAACAATATATATATATATATAGTTTTGAAACATCAAAAATTAATTTTTTGCACATAAAAACAAAATAAATTTATACATATTGTAATATAGAAAACTGGAGTATGTAATTTAAATTACAATGACACGTGGGCCCCCAAATAATTGAGAAGGTTTAAGTCCATAACCTTGCTTTCTAGGATGCAACTTCGAAATTTACTTCTCGATGCAATTGACAGTCTACTACCTATTCTGAGCCTGAAAAATGTATAGGAAGAAGGGGTGAGATTATAAAATCTCAGTGAGTAGACAGACATCATCAAAATAATCTAAAGCCGAGTAATAGGAGACAATTAAAATAATTCATCCCAACCCATATAAATAATTGGATTTCATCTAATTACTCAACATGACTTATGCACTTTTCAAAAACTTGGCCCTTGCCAAAAATCCATTCTCGGGGATACCCCGCGAAGGCATCTTACTGAGATTGCCAAGGTTGTTTATTGTCACACACACAAAAACATTTCACCTTTGACAACACAGTCGTTCCTTGACGTTGGCTGAGTCTCAATTTCACGTGGTGGCCAGCGTGAAGTGTACTCAAATCCTACCTCGGGAGTTATCCTACGCGCCTCTCCAATCGAGGTAAGCTCAATAATTGAGAACCGTGTCCCTCTAATTAGGCTGGCCCACGGAACCCCCGTCACTACAGTGCCCACTTTATAATCCACCAACCAATAAAATCACAATAGTATGACATGGCTCACTTAACACATTCAAGGCAAATCAAAGCAGTTCACATATTCTTTAAATCATAAAAATAACCAGTCATACCCACATTTATCATAAGCCATTTAATGTAAAATCATGGATAAACAACACAATCATAATATAGGTCTCCAATTACTCTATTTTTGAAATCATTATTAAATTTTTAAAAATTTTATAAAATTATTTGATAAAATCTCATTTTCCCATAAAACACAATAATTTTCCAATTAAACCATTTTTCCATAAAATCAACCAATTAAATAAATCTACTCTAGATAATTAAGATGATAGTAAGTTTACTCACTGTACTAGGAGTAGATATACTCTTATTCTCGATCCTCGGGTGTAGTCTTTTACCCGTATTAGATAGCTCATCACCTATCCACAATACATGACATAAAAAATTCAATAATTTGTGTCAAATCAATATATATTATTTCAGGCTCTTATCCATACGTATGCACTAGATAGGGTGTGAAATGTTTGGACAATCGCTTAATCACAGTGTCCGACCTAACTCGCCTATACATGGTGTAAATTTTCTAAAATCTCCAATTCAACTCCAATTCCTTCCATTTCATATTCAATTATCCAATTATATCCACAATACCTCAATGACTGTGAATGTGGTCCAATTTATCAGTTCGGACCACAAATTACGCTTTTACCCTAATGGGTAAAAATTTTAATTTTTTTGCACAAAAAATTCTCATTTAATTTCCAACCTCATAATTCATCATTTTTCCATCTAATTCTCTTAAAATGAAGTCAACCTCATCCTCACACACCATTGGCTAGATTCGGCCTAGAGAAATTCATGGAGAAAATGAATATTTTTCTTGTTGTTTTACTCATAAACATGCTAAACTAACACTAAACACTAACATAGTTCAAAATCAAATTAATCTAACAACTTTCTCCCTCTAAACCCATATGATCCTATTTGAATCCATTATCAAAACACATAATTTAACCATGGAAAATAAGCAAAAATGCATGGAAATGATAAATCTTAAGCTAAGCTTGAAAAATCATACCTTTAAACACTTGATTCCTTGAAAAATCACACTTTTTCTTTGAATTTTCTCACTCTAGGGTTTGTTCTTATTTCTCTCTCTCTCTCCTGATGGTTTTGGCTGACCCTCCCAATGAAGAATTCTGGAATTTTCAAGCCTTTTAATAGGCTTAATAAAATATTATTATTTTATTTACCTTTTGAATATTTTATTATTTTATTTTTTTCTAGCCATCTTTTTTACTTTCTTTTTCTACCACTAAATCCTCTTCACTTATCCATGTCTTCCATGAAATTTCTAGACTTTTCCAAAGTTTTGGTGGAGTAAATTTTTAAAAATTACACTTTTGCCCCCGTAAAGTGAAAAATTACGTTTTTACCCCAAAAACTGAAAAATTACCCATAGACATATTTTTCATCCATTATACTCATACCATTCTCAAATTTGTCAAATGTGATCTAAATTCTCTCAAAATCTCAAAATTTGTCCATGGGTGGAAAAATTATGATTTTGCCCCTAGATAGTGAAAATTTTGATTTGACTCCGAATTGATCCTCGAACTCCGAATTACCATTTTGAGTCATCCCTGAACTGTGAAACTCTTAATTTGACCTTAAAATTAATATTTGAACTAGTTCGAGACTTAATCGACTTAATGGTACCATTAGGGGCAATATCATCTTTTAACGATTTCTCGAACTTCCTAAATATACAAATATTCTATCAAGCATGTGAATGACATTATAATTATTTTACAAAGCAGGGTTTGACAAATTAATTCAACTGAGCCAACTCAATACTTGCACATTGATACATAGAGAACATCGTCCTAAAGACATTCGATTTTCCCACACCACCACCTTCAAGAGTTCATATATTTTCCACCACAATCAACATTAATCAAAGAAGATTCTATTAACCTTCACAAACTTGACTCATCCAAAATACTCAAGAATTTCAACCATTCATCAGTAGCCATAAAATATCAAACAAATAAATGTCGATTTATTAAACAACATCAAAGATTCAAAATATGCCAAATTTTATGAACTCAACCCATAGTCAAGAGAACATGATAAAGCCTATCATTAATCAAATAAAAATTACTCAGTTATGCAAAAAATCCATGAAATGAAAATAATGGACAGGTATTATTAGCAAAAGCCAAGAAAAATCTCAAAAACTCCCAAAAACTAAGGAAAAATGAAAAGAAAATCCTTACTTGAGAGAATATGTGGAGTGGAGGAGAAATACTGAGTGACAATGCAAACTTTGAGGACACAAGAGACAAGGTTTGCAGTGAGAGAGGCAAGAAAAGTTTTTAAAGGAAAAATATGGAGGCAGAGAGGGTCGGTTGAAGAATTGGGGGGGAGGGGGGAAATGGGGGAAGAAGAAGAAATAGAAGTTTTTAAATCAAATAAAGTAGGGTCGGGCTCGCTTCAGCTTTGCAGCTCTCATATTTGAAGGTCACGGTTCTCGCTTACGAAAGCCTGAAATGGTTCGCTTCTAGTTTTGGCATTGTGGCGCTCAAACATTTTATCTTGAGCTCATCTTTCCAGCACCATGGCTTTCAGTGTGAGGGCCGTAATGCTCAATCTTTCTGTTTCTAATGAATTTTCTTTCTTTTCACTAGAGCTACGGCTCTAAACCTTTTTGTGTTGAGTCAATTATTTCTTGTCTTTAACTCTTTTTTTTTATTTTTTATTCTTTTTGAAACGAAACACCTACAAAAGGAAACAAAAATTAATTAGAATAATAATAATAATAATAATAATAATAATAAAATAACTCAAAAGAAATAAATTGTAACTTAAAAATTAAATAAAATAAAGATTAAAATGAATAAAGTTAAGAAACTTGGGTTGCCTCCCAAGAAATGCTTCATTTATAGTCTTTAACTGGACTGACTTGAACTCTAAGTTATGTTAAGCAAGTGAATTAAGGACTTTTGGCAATCAATTTCGCCTCTTTAATTATGCTTCAATCTTTTTTTGTTGACTTTGAATTTTTGACCATCTGCCACTGGTTTCAATTGCTCTATGTGGAAATACCTCATTGACAATGAAAGGACCAAACCATTTTGATTTAAGCTTCCCTAAAAATATATTCAAGTGAGAGTTTTAAAGCAACACCAATTGACCGAGCTCAAACCTTTGTTCCAATGTTTTCTTATCATGCCATTGCTTTATTTTCTCCTTATAGAGTTTGACATTCTCATAAGTTTCAAGGCAAAATTCATCAAGTTCATTTAATTGCAACAACCTTTACTCACCCGTCACATGTAAATCAAAATTTAACTTCTTCACGGCCCAATGAGCATTGTGCTCAAGTTCCATTGGTAGGTGACAAGTTTTGCCAAAGACCAACTTGTATGGAGACATGCCAATTGGAGTCTTACAAGCAGTCTAATATACCCACAGTGCATCATCCAATCTTCTTGCCTAGTATTTTCTTGTGGGACAAACCGTTTTTCCAAAATCTTCTTGATTTCTCTATTGGACACTTCCGCTTGGCCATTAGTTTGAGGATGGTAAGTAGTTGCAACCTTGTGTTTAACTCCATATTTTGCCAAAAGTGTGTCAAAATATTTATGGCAAAAATAACTCCTCTCATTACTAATAATTGCCCTTAGAATGCCAAAATGAGTGAAAGTGTTCTTCTTGATGAAATTCATCACCACCTTGGAGTCATTGTGAGGAAAGGTTGCCGCTTTAACCCACTTGGAGACATAATCTACAACATGCAAGATATATTTATGGTTGTATGAAGATATGAACGGACCCATAAAGTTAATACCCCACACAGTAAAAATTTCTATCTCAAGGATGTTGTTGAAAAGCATCTCATGTTGCCTTGAGATATTATGCACTCTTTGACACTTGTCACAATGCAAAATAAAATTATAAGCATATTTAAATAATGTAGTCCAATACAAACCTGATTAGAGGGCTTTAGTAGTAGTTTTTGTTCCTCTAAAGTGTCCTCCATAATCTGAAGATTGGCAATGGTGAAGTACGTTTTGAATTTCTTCTTTTGGGACACATTTTCTAAAGATATAGTATTTACATTACTTAAACAAGTAAGGCTCATCCCAAAAATAAAATTTAACATTATGTAAAAATTTCTTTTTCCGATGAAAATTTAAATATGAAGGAATAATATTGCTTACCAAATAGTTCACAAAATTAGCATATCAAGGAATTGATTTCTTACCCACTTGAAGAATTTGTTCATCAGGGAAAGTCTCCTTGATTAAGGTTGAATCCTCACTTTGAGCTTCAATGTTCAGTCTTGAGAGGTGGTCTACAACTTGATTTTTTGTTCCTTTTCTGTCATGAATCTCGAGATCAAATTCTTGTAGCAAAAGAATCCACTTTATCAATCTTGGCTTAACATCCTTTTTGGCAATCAAATATTTGATAGCTAAATGGTCAGTGTACATTGTCACCTTTGTCCCAACTAGATAGAAGCAAAATTTGTCAAAAGCGAAAACTACAACTAAAAGCTCATTTTCTGTTGTGGTATAATTTTTCTGGGCCTCATTCAAAGTCTTGCTAGCATAATAGATGGAATGAAAGATTTTATCCATCATTTGTCCCAAAACAGCTCCCATCACATAATCACTTGCATCATACATTAGTTTAAAAGGGAGATTCCAATCGAGACTAATTATGATAGGTGTAGAAATTAATCTTTTCTTTAATTCATCAAAAGCAACAAGACAGTCATTATCAAATTTAAATGGCGTATCTTTTTCCAATAAATTGTAAAGTGGTTTTGAAATTTTTGAAAAGTCCTTGATAAGGCTTCGATAAAAACCAGCATGACTAAGAAAACTTTTAATACCTTTGACATTTATTAGAGGTGGTAGCTTCTCAATTGTTTCAATCTTTGCTTGGTCTACCTCAATGCCGCTACTAGAGATCTTGTGCCTAAGAACAATACCTTCTTGCACCAAGAAGTGACATTCCTCCCAGTTGAGTACCAAATTTGTTTCTTCACATCTCTTGAGTACCCTAGTAAGATTTAGAAGTCAATCATCAAAATTATTTCCAAAGATAGAAAAGTTATCCATAAATACATCCAAACATTGCTCTACCATGTTTGTGAATATGGCCATCATGCATCTCTAGAAGGTGGCAAGTGCATTACATAATCTAAATGGCGTTCTTTTAAATGCAAAGGTGCCATAAGGATATGTAAAGATAGTCTTTTCTTGATCTTTAGGGTAATAGCAATTTAGTTATAACCAGAATAACTATCTGAAAAACAATAATATTCTTTACCAACTAGTCAATCCAACATTTGATCAATGAATGGGAGAGGGAAGTGATCTTTCCTTATAGCTTAATCGAGCCTGCGATAATCCATGCAAACTTTCCATTTAGTCACAGTTTTTGTTGGAATAAGCTTATTATTGTCATTAGTAACAACAGTCATCCTTTTTTTCTTAGGAACACATTGAACCGGACTTACCCATAAGCTATTAGAGATAGGATAAATTATTCCAGCATCCAACCACTTAATGATTTCTTTGTTGACCACTTCTTTCATGATGGGATTCAATCTTCCTTGTTGTTCAATTATGGCTTTGTGATTTTCCTCAAGAAGAATTTTTTGCATGCAAATAGAAAGGCTAATTCCCTTAATATTAGTTATGGTCCACCCTATTGCTTTTTTGAATTCTCTAAGTGTCCTCAATAACTTCCCCTCTTTCATGTTAGTAAGAAAAGAAAAAATAATAACTGGAAGAGTAGAGGATTTTCGAAGAAAAACATACCTGAAATGTGTGGGCAAAGGTTTGAGTTTCAAGGTAGGTAGTTCTTTAATGGATGGTTTTGAAGCAGGCATAAAAAAAGCTGAAACATCTAAAGACTCAAATTGATGATTAATTCTAAGTCTAGAATAAGCATTTAAGAAATTTGAATGTTCAATAAACTCATCATAATCATGTTAGAATTAGCAATTAAACATGCTTTAAGAAGATCATTGAGATATTCTTCTAAGACATCTTTTGTAAAACCGTTTACCACACCCATAGAAAAACAATCTTCAGATATCACAGGTAATTTTAAAGCTTTGAAAATATTAAATGTTACATATTGGTCTTGAACTCGCAAAGTAAGCTCACCTTTTTCAACATCAATCAAAGCTCTAGTAGTTGCCAAGAATGACATCCTAAGGCTGATTGGAATTTGCTTATCTTCTTCCATGTCAATAACTATAAAATCAACTGAAAAAATAAATTTATCTACCTGGAGAAGAACATTTTCAATAATTCCCTTTGGGTAGACATAAGAGTGATAAGCCAATTGCAAAGTAACAAAAGTGGGTTTGTATTCCCCCAAACCAAGTTTCTCAAAAATTGACCAAAGCATTAAATTTATACTTGTACCTAAATCACTAAAAGCTTTTGCCAAAAATAAATTACCAATAGTGCAAAGGGATCGTGAAACTCCCTTAATGTTTTAGTTTTGGTAGTATTTTATTTTGGAGAATTGCACTACATTTCTCTATAAGGGAGACAGTTTTAAACTCACGTAATTTCCTTTTTTTTTTTGGAGAGGATGTCCTTCAAGAACTTAACATAGCTTGGCATTTGTTCCAAAGTTTCAGCAAAAGGAATATTTATATGTAATTTCTTGAAGACATTGATAAATTCTGAAATTACTTTTCAAGCTTTTGCTTTTGGAGCCTTTGGGGAAAAGGTTGTGGAGGATGGATGACTTGAGAAATCTCTTGAGTTTTAGCTTTTTCATCTTCTTTATGTTTAACTTCAATTGTTTTTTCACACATTCCTTTCTCATTAGTAGGTTCATTCACAGATTCAATTGTTTTTTCATTTACCCCTTCAATTTCTTTTCCACTCCTTAAAGTGATTGCTTTACATTGTTCCTTACCTTTGGGATTGATTTGTGTGTTACTTGGTAAGGCACCTTGGTGTCTATTATTGATGGAATTTGCAAACTGTCCCCTTTAGGTGTTGAGATTTCTTAAGGAGGCTCCATAGTTTTGAATTATAACATCATTCTTTAATATATATTGCAAGAGAAGTTCTTCCACTTGGGATTTCTTTTCAGGAATTGGTGGTCTAGCTTGTTGTTGAAAACCCGGAGGCATGATGGGCTTTTGATTTGAAAGCCCTGGTTTATTATTCCATGAAAAATTTGAGTGGTTTCTCCAACCAGGATTATATGTTTTGGAATATGGATTATTTTGCTGCCTGTTAAAGTTCCCCATAAATTGGACTAATTCAAAATTGTATGAACATTGATCACTTGAATGACCATCTCTATACATCTCATAGACTACAAAAGAATTTTGAATTGCAGGAATTCTCAGTGTGTCTAACTTCTTGGATAGTGCAGCCACTTATGTAGTTACTTGTGTAGTTAGGGTGTTAAGTGCATGAATTTCATAGGCTCCAACAGCTTTTCTCGGACCATACTTTTCTGAAGGCCATTGTTAGTTATTTGATACCATATATTCCAATAGATTATTAGCATCTGTAGTATTTTTACCCATTAATGCCACACCAGCAGCAACATCAATTGTGGTTTTTATTAAACCAACCAGCCCATTGTTGAATGTCTGAACTTGCAACCAATCAGGAATCCCATGATGTGGATATCTTCTCAGTAGTTCTTTAAATCTTTTTCAAGCTTCATACAAGGATTCACTGTAATTTGTGTGAATGAGGTTATATTGTTCCTCATATTTGCAGTCTTGGTAGGCGAAAAGAATTTTGCAAGAAACTTTTGAGCCAAGTCCTCCCATATAGTAATAGACCCATTGGGCAGTGAATTGAGCCAACTTTTTGCTTTGTCCGTTAAAGAAAACAGAAATAGTCTCAATCTGATAGCGTCATCAGTTACTCAATTATATTTGAAAGTATCACAAATTTTCAAGACATTCACCAAATGAGAATTAAGATCATCACTAGGTAACCCGCCAAATGGATTGAAGACTAAATCATCTAAATGTAAGTTGGCTTAATTTTGAAATTATTTTCATTGATGGAAGGTTTTCTACACCTTTGGTGTAAACCTTGCAAAAGAGGAATAACATAATCTCGTAGTGCTCTATTTTCTTCAGGAACTAGATTAATGGCATCGTTGCCATTGTTGTTGTTATCTTCAGCCATTGTCTAATTTAAAGTTGCAACTTGCAAATTCTCCCTTTGACATTTGCTAAAAGTTCTTTCTATCTCAAGATCAAAAGGGACAAGATTAAAGTTATTTCTTCTTTGCATACAATGATCAAAGATATCTGTAAGCAAACAAAAACTAATGTTAAAACAATAAAAATAAAATTTGAAAGTAAGACTAAATTGTTTGGCATTAATATTAGTAAAAATTTTAGAAATAATTCCCCGACAACGACGCCAAAAACTTATTAGTTAAATTTCTACGTAAGCAAGTTTACGTATTGAAAAGATAATATAATGGTAAGTAGAGTATCAATCCGACAGAGAATTGATTTAAAATTTTACTAAGTATTAAAATTAGAACAATTTAATTTTATCCAAACAATCAAAATCAAATAAATAAAGCTAATTAACCAAAATTTAAAGTAAAAATAAAAATCAAAGTAATATTAACTTGGGTAAAAATCAAATTAAACGAGCCTAGGATTACAATATCCCTCACACTTCATCTAAATATTACTTCTCTTCCTCAACTTATTTCAATAGGTTGAATGGCTAACCTAAAGTACTCAATTATTTATAAAGGTCTCTCGATTCATCTTATAAAAATATCTATTTTGATCAAAACACTATATCCCTATGTGAAATGAAATTAAAATAAACTCATTATGTTTAAGTTCTAATCTGGCTACATATGACCTATAGGTATATCCCTATCCTATATGCAAATCAATTAATATGATCATATGTTATTTCAATTTTA
Source organism: Theobroma cacao (assembly GCF_053813885.1). Lineage (NCBI taxonomy): Eukaryota > Viridiplantae > Streptophyta > Magnoliopsida > Malvales > Malvaceae > Theobroma > Theobroma cacao. The sequence goes on along the minus strand of NC_142647.1, from coordinate 39,223,420 downwards.
GTCTACACTAAACTCCCTTTCCCAAGTTTTTTTAGGTTCCTAAATATATATAATTGATGATCAGGCAATTAAAAGCATTAAGAATAAATTGAAATAAAAAATTCAAATCCTATTAAAGATAAGCATGAAAGAGATAAAAATTTAGATTATATGTGAGTTCAATTGCAATCCTAAAAAAAAAAATTAGCTACGCATAATTGCAAAGACAAATAACATTATATAAATTTTAATTATTGAGAGTAACAAGAAAAATAAAAGCTAAAGAAGAAAACAAAACGATTGATTGCAGCTTGCTTTTCGAGTTTTTGTCTCAACTTTCAGCCTCTTGAATCTCCAATAGTTGTCTCTTTAATTTCCACTAAAACATACTATTTATAATAAAAGTCTTAACCTAAAATTCCCTCAGTTAGCCTACTGATTGTAATTATTGGGTTTAAAAGTGTAATGAGGCCTAAACATCAATTGTCAGCTTTAAGATTGGCATTCTCGCAACCCTAAAGTAGTCTCATGAAAATTGTAGCTGTAACTCTTAGCTTTCTTGTGAGACCCTGTCAAGCTTGATTAAAAGACGGTATTGTATCGAGTGGTACAACTAAGTTAAATCGAGTCTTGAACTAATTCAAATAGAAATTCTAAGAGAAAATTGAAAATTTTGAAACCCACATAATGGCTTAGAATAGTGATTCAGAGTTCAAGGTTCAGTTTGGAGTCCATCAAGAAAATTGACCGATTAGGGATAAAACGATCATTTTACCATTTGATGATAAAATGGAGATTTTTAGCCAAGATTTGATTACATTTGACCAAGAGTAATTATATGAAATATAATTATGATTATCTGAGTATAAAATGATGTTTAGCAGTGAAAAATTGTGATTTTCAGTATTTTTGGAGCACAAGGGCAAAATGATAATTTTACCACTAGAGGACTAAACGAAAATTTTTATAAAACAATTTGTGCCCCATTTGGTTAATATTGATCAATATTAGTGTTATTTGAGGTTGAAATATAGAAATAATGTGATTCCGGTACATTTCGGAGTCTAGGGGTAAAATCGTAATTTTTTTCTCTTCGGGGGTAAATCGGTAAATTTTTCACCCTAGCACTTGTCAATACCAAGGGATTTTAATTGTGGTAGGATTGGATAAGTACCAGAATATTTGTGGTGGAAAATTAAGAAGAAAAAGTAAAAAAGTTAAAAAAATTGGGCCAATAAGCATGTGACACGTGGCATGCTTGATTATTTTATTATTTTCTATAGAAATCAGCCCATTAAATCCCCAATACTCTCACCATATTCAGCCTAGGCAACCAGCAACAAGAACAAAGGAAGAACAAAGGGAAAAACAAGAAAACCTAGGTGGAAATTCAAAGAAAAAGTGAAGAAATCAAGGAAACAAGCCAGGTAAGTTAGAATTTCTTTAATTCTCCTTGATACCTAGCTTACCCATGCTTTTGTTCTTGATTTCCATGGTTGAATATTGAGTTATCATGATGAATTCAATTCTGAAAAATGGGTATGGAAGAGAAATTGTTGTTGGAATAATTTGATTTTAGACTATGTTAGTGTTTAAGGATAGTTAAGCATGGTTATGAACAAAAACACAAAAGAAATATTCAATTTCTCTATAGTTCCTTGTTGGTCGAACCATGAGGGCTGAATATCAATGGGGGATTGTTTTTATTTCAAGGAAAATGGCTTGGAAAATGATGAATTAAGGTGAAACGGTTATGTAGAAAAATTTTCGGTGCTAGTGCACCAAATGACCGAATTTTTCTATTAGGAACTGTGAGGGTTCTAATGCTGAATTTGGCTTTATTTAAATGGTATGTGGTAAATTAAGGTATTAAAGGAGAAATGGATTAATTTAGAGTGAAATTGGACGCATTGGCCAATTTATCGGATGAAAAATCGACTTAGGCTAATACTGGATCTAGATGGCTACCCGTGCATTTTTCATTTCATATCATATATGTATATCGAGCCTGAAATAACTTATGACTGTTCGACACAATTTAATTAGAATATGTGTCATGGATTATTGCTAGGTGGTGAGCCATTGGATACGGGTAAAGGACTGTTCCCGCGGACTGAAAATAGGAGTAATTCTACTCCTAATACCGGTGAGTGGACTTGCATTTCAAACTTGTTTTAGGGAATATGAAAGATTCTATCCAACTTGTCTTAGAAAATGTACCTTGAGAATAAGCTTTTAGTAAAATGATTTTATATTGTGAAAATGTGCTATACAATGGTTTATGTGTTATCACAATATGATAAAATGCATGATATGCGTTGGATGCTTCTTTACATGTTGATTTGAACCCGGCTATGTGCGAGTAGGAGTGCACATAAGCCGTTGTTGACCCGACTATATGCGAGTAGGAGTGAACATAAGTCGTTGCTGACCTGGCTATGTGTGAGTGGGAGTGCACATAAGCCATTGTTGCCTCCGTAGCGAAGGGGGGGATGCTCTGTGATCTCCCACCCCTTCGCCCAGGAGCTTGGAAGAGGAGGGAAGGGACTGCTCCGTTGCTTCGTGATCCGGAGTGAAGTGCACCTCTTGCCGAGTGAAGGGGGGGATGCTTCATGATCTCCCACCCCCTAGTGACAATAGCATAAGTCGTTGCATATTAGATGATGATGATGGGATGATGTGCATGGTGATGATGATAGGATGGTGTGCATGTTGATGATGGGTATATGGTTGTAAATGCAAATATGTAAGCATTTATTTTGTTGAAATTTGGAAGTTTACATGTGTTACATGTTGCTATTGTTATTTTAGCAGGATGACTTGTTTTAAGGGAAAAAGGAGACTTTTTCCTTGATGTTCTGGTTCTTGCTGCAGCGAGAATGAAGTTCACTACAGTGAGAAACTTTCTGTCCATTTTGCTAACTTGTGGGTTTTTGCCATATTTCCCATTTCTTTGGTACCATTTAATGCCATTATGCCCTAAAGGGTTGAGTAGTACGTCCCTCCGTAGCGAAGGGGAAAGGGCTGCTTGTAGAGAGGGTCGTCCCCTATGAGTGGAGCCGCCCCTAGTTGAGCATGGATTTTTTTGTGAAGTGATTTACTCATGTGGGGTTTACACGAGGGGTTTAAAGGAGCTAAAACAATTGCATATTTTTGAGAAAATGAATGCATCATGATTTCGATAAACATTCCTTATGGTATGCTTGTTCCCATCTTGTTCACTCATTGAGTATTGTACTCACGTTTTATAAAAAAATTTATGTTTTCAGATCAGGTGACTGTTGGACCCTAGATCGAGGAGTCCCCGTAGTGCATCTCCTGGGTATGTATATGGCATTCGATAGTAATCTCTCTTATTGTAAATGTCTTCGCTGGAAGTCATGGGTCATTTTGTATTGTGAATACAATCTAACAATGTGAATATGTGTATGCAATGTAAATTGCTAAATACATGACTGGTATAGTGCATGTATATTATTATCGATAATGCCATTGTGTTTTGGCTATGTTCACACCCGGGAAAAGGTGTGTGTATATGCATGATATGATAAATTTGTTAAGCAAAGGTAAATGGATAGGCTTGCTTGGGCTTAGTGAGCTATGCTCATTGAGCTCATGCGCCGGTCATGGCTCGGGAAATTGGGTCGTGACATTTCTAATGGTCTAAGAATCTCATCATTTGGAGTCCTATAGCGCGAGTTAGGGTTAAAACACTAAAGCATATGCAAGTAGAATTCTGGGTCCTTCAAACACATTACTTTTCAAAATTAAGTCCAATTCCCTTAATTCCTACAAAAAACATAAAAACTAATAAATAATAGCCAAATTAAAGTAAATAACCATAAAATTAAAATAACTAACTTAAAAATAAACTAACAATAAAAACAACTAAAAATAACTAAATTATAATTAAAAATTAAGGACTTAGCTAACATTCAATAACAAAATTGGACTAAAATAATTTTATAAAATAGAATTATCAATAATGACCTATTCAAAGCAAATTGTCTCAAGCAAACATAAATTGTTAGCCAGTTAGATGAAATAAGGAACCTATCAAGCCTACTTCTTTTTGTATCCCCTTAAACCATGTGAATTTCTTTCCCACTAGTGGCAAATCAATCAACTTTACCTCTTGAACAAAGTTCCAAAGTTGCTCTACCTCATGCCTCATAAAAGAACAATTTTCCCTCTTTGTATCATCTAATACAGTGTTGAAGGCACCCGCCACACACCACTCACTTTCTTACCTACCTTTTAACTCAAGCAAGTCGTCTTATAATCTATTTGAAGTAAGTTTGGGTCCAATCTTTTTGAAACATTTATTGAAATTCAAAAAAATTCAAACCTAAAAGAATTTTATCTCTTAAAAGGGTTTAGATTAAAATCAACTATATGAAACTTGAAAGAACTTGTAATAACTCAAAATGATCTAACCTAATGTTTTCTAAGATATGCCTTTTTTCCTTTCAAATTAAATTGGCTCATTATATTCTATTAATTAATAATTAAAAAGAAAAAATAAAAATAAATCATAATAAGAATAATTGGTATAATATAATTAAATTCTAAAATTTAGTTCGTTAAGGTTTTTCTTTTGCAAAAGTTTGTTTCATGTACTTCTTTCACTCACTAAAAGAGCATTATTAGCATTGAAAATTATTAAAACTAAGCTTTGCAATAAAACATAGGATGAGTTTTGTAACACTCCGTACTTTGATATGTTGGCTAATAAAGCTTATCGGATGCCAATTGAGGTTAATTAGAGCATTTAAAAGTGATGAAGGGTGAAAGGCATAGTTTGAAATAAAATATTTCACACGCGAAGAAATAATAATTAAATAAAAATATTTTTATTGAAGATGAATTAGCAAGATAAAAAGTGATTTAGAAGTGAATCGGGGCATAATAGGACATTTTGGGTACTAGGGAGACAAGTGAAAAATTTTGAAACAAAATAATATTTTATTCGATGTCGAAATTGGTCATGAAGAAGGAGTATATAGTCAATCTAAGTGGGGGAGAAGAAGAACAAGGGAATTTCAGAGAAAAATGACATTAGTGGGGTTCGCTTGTTTTTGTTAAATAAAGTTAACGTGGATAAGTATATATTTAAATATTATGGTGATACCTTGTTGAAGTGCAAACTTGATATTTTATTGGTACAAGTGTTAAGGAGGAAAAATAAAAAGAAATTGGAATTAAAAGATTATGGTAGGACTTAATTAAAAAGGGAAAAACGTTAGAGGGTAAAATCGTAATTTTGCCTTTAATTTGGTCAAAGCTTTGCAAAGGAAGCTTTGACTCTTATCTTCTTCTCTGATGACTGGTTCTTATCCACCCAAAATATATTTTCTTCTTCTCCTTCATGCTCAAACACCATTTTCACCTTACCATTATGGAAATCAAATTTTTCATTTTCTTTTCCTTTCCTTTCTTTTCTTACTTCTTCCTTCTCCTGCCTTATTGTGCATCAAAACCACAACTTCTAACCCCATTTTTCAGCACAGCTAAACCTTAGGAGAGAGAGAGAGAGAAAAATCTTTCTTTCTTTATTTCATTTTCTATTTCTGCTCCACCTTCATTGACACTTGAGTTTTCAGCTTCAAATCTTCATTTTAAAGCCAAAAGGTATATATTTTCAGCTCTTGAAATTTTTAAATTTATGGTTATATTTTCAGATTTTATTTCCTAATTTCTTCAAATTCTTTTTTTTTCTAAAATATTAGGTTTTTGTTGATCTTTGTGCCTCCAAGCTCATCAAGTTAAAGAAACCTGAAATTTGAATTAGACTAGAATTTTAGATTAAATATTAGGTTAAAATGCAATTTAGCTAGTGTATATTTGTTAGAATTTTTAAGTTCAAATTCATGACTTATTTGAGGCTGTCATGATTTAATTGTAAATATAGGTTCTGATGGTATTGTAGGACTTCCTTGGATTAGCATCTTGTGGGTGCTAGTTTTGTAAGGTGACATTATTAAGGTGAGTGAACTTGCATTTAAAAGGTTTTGAACAAATGCATATGTGTTGAATGAAATACTAGCATATCCTTGGTTGACTTTTTTTAAAATTTATGCACAGGAATAAGCTTTTCACAAGTGATACTTTTACGTTTTTAAACATATAATGTGATGAATTACGTATTTCAAATATTATGTGAATTCCCAATTGAATTGTGGCATGTGATGTATTGTTATGCAAAGATTATTGTTGCATGTTGTTATGTGTGACATGCATTGAAATGTAATGTTGAATGATAATTATAACCGTGCGTGTGTGGTGTGGGAGTGCACATGACGGTGCCAGTAGTGTGCAGTGTGGGAGAGCGCATGCCGATGATATATGCCATGTGTGGTGTGGAAGAGCACATGATGATGATATATGCCATGTGCGGTGTGGGAGTGCACATGAGCTGAGTTGAGGTTGGCGGGTGTATGTGTGGAGCCGTGGTTGCTAGTGTGGGGATGACCTTGGTGTATGTTTGAATTATCTATATATTTATATATACATAATGTATACATGAATTTTTACACACATGTGCACCTGTCCTATAGAGTAGTGATTTTTAGAAAATGGAATGTGACTGAATTGTATATTGAAAGTTTGTATTCTTAAATGTTTTCAAATTGAGTTGAAAAATAGCATGGCATCGAGTTTTGTTTATGATATAAAAATGGCATGGTTTCAATACAAGTGCATCGTGTTTTTTAAAGATCTTCCATATCATTTGCTTGTTCCCTTTCTATGTTGACTCACTGGGTTTATACTCATTCTTTTCAACTTCATGTTTTAGTTTTCAGGATCGAAGGTAGTTGGATCCTAGGTCAAGGTGCTCCCTCCTATTCATCTTTCGGTAAGTTCACTACGACTTTCAATGATGGCATCCACGCCTAAAGTCACTTCGTTGGTTGTTAAGGGTCATGTATGTTTATATGTGATGGTTTAATATAAATTGTAAGATTTGTTATGAACTTTGTATGTACTTGATTTTCACGTTTTAAATTTGAAGAAATTGTTATTAGAAATCACGAGTCTTAGATCTTAAAGAAAAAGAAATAATAGATAGACTACTGATGGGTTTACATAGAGAGGCTTGCTTGGGCTTAGTGGGCTATGCCTATTGGGCCCATGCGTCGATCATGGCCCGGGTTTTGGTTTGTGACAAGTTTCTTGCAAATAATCTTGTTGTCTACATTAAGATAGAAATTACTGAAGTTTTTTTATTCATATAGTGTTTTATGATTTTATTTCTACGAAAGAACATCATGCACAATTTTGAATAAGAGCATATGACTTTCCTTTCTATATATATGTGTGTGAGTGTGTGTACATGTGCGTGTGCGTGTGCGTGTGCATGTGCATGTGTGTGCACATGCACGCATGTGAATGTTGTATTTTGTTTTTTGCTCAACTTGTGTGTGTTGTATGTGAATACTTGTTTTCTAAAATAACAATTATATATAAATAATTTTTTTTAAAGTGTAAAATTTGAAATATATATAGTTGAAGTTTTATAATACTAATCTATAAATTTCAATAATAATCTAGATTAAGTCTTTAATAATTAGTTCGAGTACTAGTTTAAAACTTTTTAAACTTATTTTATTTGAGCCTTGATTAAGTTGATTATGTGGACAATTTGCTCTTGGGCATGATGATCCAAACTGTAAATAATCAAATATTATGGAAAAAGAAAAAATACCATGGTAAAAGTTATGCTAGTGACATTAACAATGTCCAAATGAGGACTCTCTACTACTTCCTTGCCTCCACACTTCATGGAAAGAGCAATAACAGCTTTAGCTATGTCAACTCTCAAGATCTTTGGTTGATGGAATTTGCAGTAAATGAACTCCATTTAAATGTTGCTAGATATATGATTGAAAGAATGAGGGAATATGGAGTATTAGATACCAAGCTGACTAGACATTGAACAAGGATCAAGGTATCTTCCTAAGGGGTCTTCAAAAGATGAGGTACAAACTTGCTAGCAAAGAGTGTATTAAATTCATCAAAGGTGCACTAGGAACAACAAGTGCTTAAAATCGTTCAACCCCTCCATCTAAAGCAAGTCATCCCTCTATTCCTAATGAAATGATCATCAATTTGCTTATGAGGATTGATAAAAAGTTAAATGAGAAGGCAGAAAAGGAAGGGAGGATTAAAAAGAAATAGTTGACTTTAAAACAATTTTTAGAAGTGCTATTCACCCCTCTCTAGCATTCTTTAAGGACCAACAAGGAAAGAAAGGTTAAGAGAAGTGGACAAAACTCAATATTTATAGTGATTCAATCCACCTGACCTATATCCATTACCTTGATATTTCCAATCAAGGATTTTCAACCCAACTTCATTAAAGCTAATGGAATTAACAACTTCCAGCAATCTTTTACAATGTGAGCTTTTAACCATAGCTTTAAACCCTTACAACAAACACTTAAAGTGCCTTGCACACTCTAATCAAACAAGAAATAAGAATAAGATGAAGTGAAATTAATCATGTAGCTAATCTAAGATGTACAAGTTCAAGCTCAAATACTTTTCCAAAGGATGAGAGTGAAATACAAGTGTAAAAAGAAGGTTTAAAATATTCTAAGCTCAAAATCGCTTTGGATAGCTTCTCTCTCCATTTTTGACTATTTAAAACCTTTTAAATACTTAGAGGATAGATTATAGCCATTAAAAATAGTTTTGGGGCAAACCTAGATGTTATTTTGTTTTTTAGCTTTTGAATTTAAATTTGCTGGCAGTGGTTTTTAAATTGGTTAAGGTGAGCTTTAACCAATTAAAGCTTTTCTGTTTGGTAGTTTTCTTCATTTGAGTTAGCTGATTAAAGGGGGCTTTAACCAATTAAGAAAATTTTGTCATCGGACTCTTTTAAGCATTGTTTTTCACCAGCTTCCTTTGAATTGATTAATCTTTCTTTTAACTAATTGAAGCTTCTTTTCCTTCAACGTTAACTGATTGAAATAAACTTCAATCGAGTAAAATATTTTTGAATTTGAATTTTTGACTTGGTGCCTTTCAATGGTTAACTTCATTTTGATTTTGAATTTTGGCATTTTTAGGTACTTCAAGTTAGACCTTTAATCGATTAACTAGTTTGGTTAACCAATTAATAACCTTCTATTTTGAGTCCAGTACCCTCTTAACTAATTAAATCTTGTGTTAACTAGTTAAATCTGTTTGCTAGTCTTTAGAATAGTGCCTAATGCTGCTTTAACTAATTGAAGCCTCTTGTTAATTGATTAAAACTAATTTATCTTCATTGTATCCTTTCTTTTTTACTTGTTTAACTGATTAAATGATCTTTTAACTCAACAAGCTTCTTGGCTTACTTTCAAACACTAATTATATTAAGACATTTAAGCTTTTTCCTACACGTATAAATAATATGGTTAGACATCAATGAATGAGGAATGTTTTGTTATCATCAAAAACACATGTAGTCAACACACCCTTAGGATGCTCCATCAGTATTAAATTTAAGCTTATTGTTAACCAATGATTGCCAACTCAACATTAGTTTAACCTTGGTAACTGCCCTCTAACTACAAGCATCAACTTGGAACCTTAACACTTTCAGCACCGATGGATTATCATTCGGCCACTTGGCTTTAGCCCATCATCCTACCCTTAGTTTAGACATTTCGAAAGCTTGGCTCAAGTACCAAATTTTGCCATTAAACACAATCCTGTTCCTCATAAGCCAAATTGTCTAAATGACCAAAAAGAAAGCCTTGCTCTAAATCTTATTCGCACCCTTAGCATTATCCAGCCATTCCACCCGAGGAAAAAAGACAAGGAGTCCCTTAGGGTACACCAAGTAAGCCCTCAAATACTGCACCATAACTTCCACACCTTCGGAGTCTATTCACATTGGCAAAACAAGTGATCAACTATTTTGGCAAACGAGTGTAGACTTTAAATAGTTTGTCACATTTACCATAAACAATTTTGACACACAAGGAAATGAAAATTTATAATTCCCCATTTAATAGTTCCTCAACTATTAGCATAATTTTTCCATAATGTTACCAAATAATTTATGATCACATCATATATGTCATAAATAATAAAATACCCATTAAAATGTAATATATATGAAATCAATAATTGATGCAACAATTTATTTATCTAATAAATAAATAAATAATAAAAAATAGTTTTTAAGGGCATATGTCTAATATAAACAACACTTTTTGAGCATTTGGATATTTTGTTTATTAAGCTATGTTGATGATGTATGTACTGAAGAATTAAGACAAACTCAATTCTCAAAATGTCTTTTGTTTTTGGCAAATCGTTCAGCTATGGTTAAGTACAACCATTTTAGTGACCAAGGATGGTTGAGGTTTGTAGCTGCTTCAGTTGAGTAGCATTTACCACCACCATCACCGATGTCAACGTCCATTGAGACGATGGTTTTTCTTGTACCATCGTTGACAATAGTAGTGACTACTTTAGTTCTTTCACCAGTAATGGTGCCACCTTCATTTACACATGTCTGGGATGCCCTCATCGATAATGTTTGGGGCATCGATGAGTGGTAGAGTCGATCCTAGATGGCCAAGGAAAATTGCTTAATAGAGAAAGAAGGTAGCATAATGAAACACACAAGTGGTTCCTTGCCATTTGCCATGCATACTAAGAAAAGGGTACTTGTTCTTGATTTTCCATAATATATTTGCATATATTAAGTTGTAATATGGATGTAGTTGATTGTCTTACAATCAAAGGCAATGCAGAGACTGGTGACATTCTCTAAGTTGTTCCATTACACCCATAAGCGAAATAAGGGTAGCAGAGAGTATGTGGACAACAAGCCCATGATTGTTAATGTAAGTAATTATAAAAATTAAGTCTTTTATTTTGTTATAATTTTATATTTTGTTTACAAATTTAATTACAAATTAATCCATTTTATTTTATTTTTGTAAGAAACATATACTTCTATATTATCATAGAAGTATAGTTAATAGCCATTGTCCTATTTGGAGTTTAATTTGCAAGCGTGGTTGACTATTATTGGAGGGGCAAAGAACACATGGACCTACATCTACGGATTTGGCACCATGGTGCCAACTACACCAATACTTGATGCAGCTCAGATGACGAAGTTCACTTATAGTCCAACCCCTTTCGCCAATGTCATGCACGATCCTTCACAAAATCCCAAGGGCTATGAGACATTTAAGGAAGATGTCTCCAACATGAACAAGCACGTAAGAAACTTGGAGTCTAGTGTTTAACAAATCCTTTAGTGCGTGATGCGGTTGACAGCCTATGTCAAACCTTCATCAGAGTGTTTGGACCCTTTTAATATTGAGGAGACTCAACCAATGGATGATGGCAATAGATAGATTGTAGGTTTTTTTATTTGTATTTTTTATTGATAGTAATAAAAATAATACAATTTGTATTCTTTTTTTATTAATAAAAATATTTTTATAAATATTTGTAATATTTCAAATTATTAATTATTTGTATTTGTATTATTCGTTTCAAATAGCAGTAAGAACCAACCAATTTCAATTTTTATGGAAAATATCTTTTTGTATTTCACGTTATTTCTAACATAATTTTTGTTTTCACCAATGAAAATGACTTAGGATCACCAATCGAATAAACCTCATTACTGATGGAGTAGAGAACATTACTGACAAAATTTACCACAATTTGAAACTCATAGTTTCATCAACAATTTTGTCGTAAAATTCGTCAGAATAATACCAACAAAATTTACCAATGGATGTTACCTAATACTGACTAGAAATAATTTAGATGGATTGGATGCTTTACCAATTGCAAATGCTGGCGAAAAATTTCATCAGAAAGTACTGACAAAATCTTCAACTATCGATGAAATGGCCTTTACTGACAATGGTATTACCAACTAAGTGCCAACGAAAATTTTCATCAACATTTTCTATACAAATTGAGTTGCTGACAGAATTTTTCATCGGTAAAAGTCTTATATTTTGTAGTGATTTTGTGTGATTTTAATAGTGTATACCTATGTAAGAAACCCTGAATCTTACAATGGGTCGAATTAGGAATTCACTATATAAAGTAAGATTAAGTCTTTTCTCTTGTCTACAAAAATATTAAGAATCTCACTCATTTAAGAGTTACAGATCAAAGAAGAAAAATTGAATCACGTTGAATCCTAAAAATAATTCTAATCAGTATGGTTTCCACTGTCAAATTAAGGATGCAAAATCAAGTATGTTTTTGCATTCTAAAGTCGACTATGGTGAATTCTAGGTTACGTAAAAATTAGTTATACATAAAGTTATCATTGCAAACCGTTTTGGGGGGGCTTGGGTTGAAACCAAAAGGATTCCATATAGTAATTCTATTTGAGGTTAGCAAATTTAGGTAAAAATAAATGGTTTCAAAGGTATCCTTCTTAGTTTTGCTTAGAACTTGATGATATTTTATGTCTTATATTTTAAATTTACTCTCATAAAAAGTTGATATCTTCAAAGTTATATTGTAACACCCCCGACTTTGATATGGAATATGAAATGGTATGTGTGATGCCTTAATGGCCATGACTTTAAAGTTGTTGCATGTTTGGAGGCCTTTAGTAATATTATGTTTATGCTGGTATTTAAGAACATTAACTATGGTACTTGGGCTACAAATATTAAAGTTTGATTATTGAAATTTAAGTGAGACTTTGAATTTACATTTGAGTATGTGTATAGGAATTTTGAGCTACATGGCTAATTTGAGATGTTAGTTGCAATGAAAATGCACTGGTTACTTAGAGAAATGAATTTGGAGACTTTAAGTTGTGAAAATTTAGGTTCCACATGATCTATCCATAGATGTTCTAGATTCATCAATAGATGCAAGCCAAAAAGCAATTAGAATCAATATGAAGAACACTTATGGATAGATTCTTTGTGACTTTCAATAGATGTCCACCCGTGAGCAATTTTGCGGTAATTGGTATAAGATTTATCAATAGATTCACAGAATCTATCTATAGATAAGAAGCCGAGAGTGATTTGGGAACCATGCATGTGCCATCTAATGACAAATGGGCTTATCTATCAATAGTATTGATAGATCCATTAATCTATCGATAGTTGCATGCAATAGTGCAAAAATAAAAGCATTCTTAGGGGTGTTTCGCCCATTTTAAACAAAAGAGAAAAACACTCCCATGCTTTCTCCCTTTGAACCCCATGTCCCACATTTGAATGTTGGAGCTTGAAGAAGGTGTTTTAGAGTTTGAAAAACCTTACTAGAGGTAAGATTGACCTTTCTAATAGATTGGTTTGTGATTTAATCGATTTATACCTTTGAAATTCATTTTTCTTCAACTTGGTTGCTGTTCCCTTTGAGGTTGTTAGAAATTAGGGATTTAAGTTGGTTAAAGCAGCACTAAATGTAAGGATTTAAGCATATTGATCTTGGAAATTGAAAACTAGGTTGATTATGTGATGTAGTTAGAAGTTGAGCTAGTTTGAAGTGCTGAAAATTATTTGAAATACTAAGTATGAATTTTTATGTTTTGTACAAAGAGGAAATGAAGTTATTTGGCATTGTTAGGGCTTGGAGATCCATTGAAGACAAGTAAAATTCACTTTATGGCATCGAAATTGCTTAAATTGTCACTAGGAGTGGGCATTTTAATTCGTAAGCTAAGAGCTATATATGTATGTATATATATATATATGTACATAAACATTATTGTGTGTGTTATATTTGTTGTGTTGCTTAAAAGGATCGTGCTTAGGCTAGTGATTGACTTTGAATTGTGAATTTTGCCTTTGGTTAGGTATTGTTCTGATTTTGAATTGATTTGAGGAAGCTAGCTGAATATGATTTGAAAATGGGTAACTTTGATGAATGAATGTATTGTACATTGAGTTAAGTAAACATTGGACACTCCTTAATGCAATGATTATGTAATAAGAGATTGAATATATAAGATGTTAATGGTATGATGGCCTTGGGTTTGATTATGTGTTCCATCCAATGGTTGAGAATTTCAGACGTTGATTTGATTGTGGTTGAGTGGTGTCTTACCCTTGTGACTTTGATTCTTTGTCAATTGCTTTGACACTGAGCATGATTTGAACCTTCGCCAATTGCTTTAGCATTGAGCGTGATTTAAACCTCTATCAGTTGCTTCGACACTAGGTGTGATTTGAACCTCCACTAGTTGCTTCGGCACTGAGTGTGATTTGACTTTTCGTTGGTTGCTTCGGCACCGTACGTGATTTGATTCTGTCAGTTGGCTAGTGTACATTTATTTGATTACATCCAAGGAGTACCATTCATTGACTATACTTTGACTACGATTATATGATTTTTGAATAACATGATACTGTAATTGATTATTTGATTATTGATGTATTTACGAAATATGAATAAACATTTATTTTGTAAAGCTTTAAGGTAAGAAAAATATGTTTGTTTTGATATTGAGCTCCAACAAACAATGAGATGCCTAAAGATTTAGCATTGGAGATGATTTCCAAGGTAAGTTAACTAGATGTGCATAAATAATGGTCATACGATGGACTTAATGAGTTTAATGAAAGTGCCATTAGGATGGCAACGAAGGTAAGCCTCGATAGGTGTCCCATAAGGAAACTTTTCGTATGTCTTCTTTGTGAGAAGAGTTTGGTCTATGATTTGTTTATATTGTGAATGTGTCTTTTTACTTGCCTTTGCACAATTTACTTACAATGTATTTTGGCTCCCACTCACTGAGTATATAGACGACTCACCCTAATCATTTATACAATTGTGCTGATAAATAGATTGCAATATTTTGAGTGGTTAGCGTTATCTCTTAGATAGACATTTTGGCATCTGGTAGGCATTCTTCAACTGACAAGTCCACTCTACTGAGTTTGATTGTCTAGTCACCTTTTCGCTTTTGGTTTTTGGTTTTCGTGTTATGTTCTGTTTCATGTAATGTAGGCACTATGATGCTGTTAACTTTGTTTAATGGTTGTGTGGGACAAACCCATTATGCTTGCTAACGAATGGCTTGCTAAAATTTATGTATCAACACTTTGTATTAGTTAAGTGCTAAGGGGTAAACTTTGAATATTTATATCAAGTTTGTGGTGTATATTTTGTGATTGTGAGCCCCTTTGGAGTATATGTTGTGATCTATTTTAATTAAAATTTCTAAGGCTTGCTCGAGTCTCATGGGCTTCGCCTATTGGATTTGTGCATTGATTATGGCCCCCGAGTTTTGTTCGTTACAAAGTTTGTATCAGAGCCTAGTTTTAGTTTGTCTTATGTCATTTTATGTATGTCAGTGGGGTGTCAAGATTAGTATAGAATCTTGTTCATGGTTTATGACTGCAGCACAAATCATGCGCGAAAGGCTACATTAACTCCCAAGTCCTTAGTAAGCTAATCATTTTCCAACTTTGAATTTTGGACTACAAATTTCAAATTTTGTGTTGGTGTTTGTTTCATCTAGGTATAAGATGTCACCTAGGATGAGAGTCGCCTCAAAGGCTATGGAGAGCAAGATACCTCAAACAAGTTTACTAGGAGACCATAAGCATCTTTGTCTAGGAGTTGTGGTAGAGGCCAAGCCATTAGACATACTAAAAATGTGGATATTAGTGAGGTGCATCATGATGATAGTTTTAAGGGGCCAAGGGACGATCATCCGATTGGTGGAGGCATCACCTTAAAGGATTTAATAGCAAGGTTGTAAAGTTTGGCACAAAAGTTCATAGAATTCCATAGTAGGGGTGAGAAACCACTTGAAGAGTGGGTCGATTCTAGCTCACAAGACCCAGAGTATCTTCTTCATGTTAGGTATGAGAAGAAAATCATTAAAGTAACCTTGGCGAACTTTATGAAACTTAAACGCTTATTGTTTACTAGATCAGATGTGAAAATAGACTTGTAGAGATTTTTGGAGGATATGGAGTGTATATGTACTACATTGGGATGCTCCACTTGGTGGTTAGTAGAACTATTGGAATTTAGACTAAAATATGTAGCACGAATTTAGTTTATATCCCTCAAGAGAGGTAGGCCATATGGTTCAACTTTGGTGACTTAGGAAGAGTTTGTACAAGCTTTCTTGGTTCTCTTTCTGCCTAAGAGACTGAGAGACACCATGGCATAGGAGTTTAAGAACTTGATTTAGACCCTAGACATGTTGGTGACCAAGTAAGATGTCCAACTCACCTAATTATCTAGGTATGCTCCTAATTTAGTCTTGATAGAAGAGAAATGGATCAAGAGATTTGTTAGAGGTTTGATTGAGTTACTATTTTAGGTCATTGCCACCTAGAGGTTTGCTTCCGTCACTGTAGTGGTGGATGCGGCTAGGTTGATTGAGACAAGGAGCATGGATACTATGATGGAGAGAAACAAGGGTCGAAGAGCTCCAACGAAAGGCCAATAGGATTTAAGGGAGTTCAAGGTGACTATGAGTCCAATTTTTAGGCCATCAGGGCCAAGAAAGAACCACTCTGACACTTAAATCGTTGTAGGGTAGTGATTCGTTTAATCTTCTTACTAGGCAAGATTATTTTAGTATAGCATCTGGTTTGGGCCCCAGATAGAGTGGCATTCTTTGTAATAATTGTGGCAAGGCACATGGTGGATTGTGCCATCAAGTAGCTGGATTAGTTTTGAGTGTGATTAGTTTGGACATTTGATAAAAGATTACACTAGACCTAGGCAATCGTTTGCGGTTAACCGTGGTTATATGCAACTAGTGGCCACTACACCACCTAAGGTGGCACAATCTGCGGGGAATGTTAGGGTTGATAAAGGAAAGGGTGCATCCACATCATTTCAAGTTAGGCTAGCACAACTGGGTAATGCAAGTGGAGGCCAACCAAGGGTGTTTGCTTTAACACCACAAGACGCCTAGACTTTGAATGCAATAGTCACATATACATTAACTATTTGTGGTAATGAAACTTTGGCTCTATTTGATCTCAGATTGACAACTTCATTTGTGTCACCACATTTTGTGCTAAAGTTAGATCGATTTTATTGTAATATGGAAGAGCCTTTGATTGTGACTACCTTTTTAGAGGAAGTGTTTGTGGCAGAATATGTGTATAAGTCATATGTAGTTCGTATTAAGGATAAAAACACCTTAGCTAACTTGGTGTTGTTGTTGACTCCAGACTTTAATGTGATTTTGGGAATGGATTGGTTAGCTGTTTTGTTAAGGTGGATCACCATTATAGGGTAGTGAAGTTTAAACTTTCAAAAAAATCTTCATTTATGATCTATGGACATAATAGTCTAGCATCCGTGGAAGTTATGTCACTAATGCCCTTGTAGCCTTTATGAACTTAACGAACCAAGTTTTCTAGGTGTATTTGGATTGATTTGTGGTTATATTTATAAATGACATCTTGGTGTATTCTAAGAGCTTGGAAGAGCATGCGTAGCACTTGAGAATTGTGCTTCAGATGCTTAGAGAGCATCAATAATATCCTAAGTTTTTGAAGTGTGAATTCTAACTGAATAAAGTTAGTTTCTTGGGACACATTGTGTTTAAGCAAAAGGTGCAAGTTGATCCCAATAAGATAGAAGTTATGGAGAATTGGCCAAGACCAATGTCTATAATAGAGATTAGAAGTTTCTTGCTTTTGGTTGGGTATTATAGAGGCTTTGTCCTAGACTTTTCCAAGATTTCATCTTTTCTGACGAGATTAACTTAGAAAGGAATTAAATTTGATTGGTTTGATGCTTGTGAAACGAGTTTTCAAAGACTTAAAGCTTGTCTCACTTCCGTGCCCGTGTTAAGCCTACTATGTGGATTTGGAGGCTATACCATTTACTGCGATGGGTTAGGCTATTTGTTGATTTAACATAGGAAAGTTATAGCTTATGTCTCCTGATGACTCAAGAGACATGAGCAAAACTATCCTACGCTGATCTGGAAATGGTAGCCATCTTGTTTGCCTTAAAAATATAAACTGATCACAAAAGCTTAAAGTATATATTTAATTAGCAAGACTTGAATTTGAGGTAGCGTAGGTGTTTAGAGTTGTTGAAAGATTATGACTACACTATACTCTACCATCCTGGCAAGGCAAATGTGGTGGCAAATTCTTTGAGCCGAAATCGATGGGTAGTTTAGCACATGTGACCATGGAAAAAAGGTTATTGGTGTAGAATGTGTATAATTTGGGCAATATGGGGATACACTTTAAGGTCAATGATTTAGTTGCCTTATTGGCACACTTTAGAGTCTGACTGATAATTATGGATCAAATTAAAGATGACTAAAATCAGGATGAATTTTTAATGAAAATCTTTAGAGGCATGAGTGAAGATAAAGTTTAGGAACTTGTTTACGACACTAATGGTTTACTTAGGAATCGATCGCGAGTTTATGTACCGAATTTGGATGGTTTAAGAGAGGAAGTACTAGAGGAGGCTCATATTACGGCCTATGCCAAACACCCAGGAGCCATTAAGATGTATCATGACTTGAAGTCTATTTACTAGTGGTCGGGGTTAAAGAGAGCCGTAGTTCAGTATGTGTCTAAGTGTTTAGTTTGGAATAAAATAATATTTATTAATAAAATAATATTAAAATAATTCAATACAGGAATGGGTCACATCTTGTGAGAGATAGGTTAAGTCTATGTAGGGGAGACCAAAAATAGAATTTTTGGATTACCTAAATACAATAATATTTTAGTAATTTATATTATATTATATTATATAGATAGAGAAATTATTGGTCACATGCAAAATTGGATGAAAAGAAAATAATTAGTCATGGAAAATGTGATTATGTGGAAGATTGGCACATACATGTGACAATACTATTACATGCAAAAGATGACATATAAAGGTGTAATATTAGTGGGGAACATGTGGGACCACCACCATGTGACAAAGAAAAAGGAAAGAGACAAATGTATAAGGTGAAATATGCAAGTGATTTTACTAGTTAAAGAAAGCATAGAGAATTTTTGCATGGAGGACACTTGATGGCAATGTTGGACTAAAAGAAAGGAAATATATATGCATGTAATGTTATTGGCTAAATGGGAGGCCAAATGAGAAATAATGTAGGAGAATGCATGAAAGGCTATTGGACATAAGTAAGGTGGATGAAATAGACAGGCATTAAAAATGCATGAAGATAGATTAAAGAATGGATATCGATAGTAAAGGAGGATTTCTAACCAATGTTAATGAAAGGAAATTGAATGCTTGAAATCTTATAAGTTGGCAGAATGGCCACATGGAAATAAAAGGTGAATGTGTGCACGTATTGTGATTGGTCCATGAGGGTGGCTAAATAAATAATCAATAGAAAGGAAAAAGAAAAAAGAAATGGCTTGGGAACTTAGGCAAAACCTTGCCTTTGAGAGAGAAGAAGAAAAAGAACGTAGTTCTTGCAAACTCCACTTAAAAGAGAGAAAGAAAATAGTGGAAAAAAGAAATCAAATAAGGGCTTGGTTTTGGAGAAGATCTAAAGGAACCGTGAGGTTTCCTTCCACTATCTTTTAGAGTTTTGATATTTTACCACCCAAAAAGTCTTCAACATTCAAGAGTGAAATCGTGGAGTGTTAATGAAGGTGTAAAACTTGGTCTCAAGAGACATGAGAAACAAGGTAAGGATCGTGGTTTTAGTTTGAATATTATTTGAAAATGGGTTGGTAACAATGAGAAATGTTTTGTGGCAGCAAAGATTAACTTGATTAGAAAGGATATAGCTACATGCATGTAACTAAGCTATTGTGAATGGTGGATTTGAAGTATAAAGAAAAAGGGTAAGTATTATCTTACATTTTTAATCCTACGGTTGGTAGGAAAACTTGGGAATTTATTTGTAAGTTATTGTGGCAGCTTGATGATTAAAACTTTGGAACAATATTAAAGTTGCATGCAAGATCCAAGCCGTCACAAAGGTAAGGCATGCAATGCGGAATGGTTGTATGATGCCTTAAGTACGGTTAGGAAACAAGTATGCTAGTTGAAAGCTTGAAAAAGAAATTGGGGACATATGTTGTTTTGAAAGATTTACAAAGGTTAAGAATGTTGGTGCAATATGAATAATATTGGTGCAACATGAATGGAAATTGATATTGTGCTTAGTGGCAGCATGTTAAATGTGAATAATGGTGCATACAAGCTTAGAAATTACTTGGTGAAATCGAATTTATAGTTGCTATTTTATATGCGATTAATAATGTGGAAATAACAGTTTGAACATGACAAATGTTAGTAGAAAGATTGACATGGGCATTTGAAGTCATAAAAAAGTTGTTAGGTTTATGTAATTGAAATGTTTATAGTAAGGATTTAGTGTAAACGGTTATCTCTTAAGAATAAGAGATGAAAGTGTAGAAATAAATGCGAACAGCAAGTGTAGAATATAATGGCAGCAAAGCTTATTAAATGTATTGGATTGAAATGATGTCAAGAAGTTGACAAAGCAAGGATTATTGTTGCAAGGATAAAGTAAGCATTTGAGGAAATATTAGTGGCAAAGTAACATCCTGCCTTTGTAAGGTGAGTAGAGGGTGTCAATTTTAAAAGATTCTATGCTATATCAAAGTGTATGTATAGGATTATTCAATGCCTTTATGGAAAGCATGAGTTGTTAGAAAATGATAAGTGATTTGAATACATGGTTTGGAATGATTTATACACTGTTTTTGTGGAAAGCATGAGCTAGTAGAAACAATAGTCATTTGTGAATGCAAATTGATTTGAAAGTTGTTTGTGTATACTATATATATATATGATATATGTAAAGTATTTTAGAAACTGGGAAACAAGCTCTTTTGCAATGTTTTGCATCAAATCCGTATATCTTTGTGTAACGTGCATAGTTAATTGCACTTGATAAATGGCTTAAATGCAAATTCTTGTGAGTCGATTTTAGTTCGAACTTTGTGCAAATGTTTGCACCATGCATTTTAATGTGAAAAACAATTTTGAAAGGTTGCCAAACCTTGTTTTCAAATGATTTAAAGAAAAACTCTTGAAAACCTTGATTTGATTTTGAAAACGGTTTTGACAAACCAAAAGCATCGAGAGTAGGAAGAATGTCACGTCGAGATAGTGTGACCTTGTACGCAAGTGAGCTCTAACTAGATAACTTCTTGGGTCACCGATAAGTTGTTAGAAGTGGCTAGCCCACAGTTTGTAATTATACATGGCAAGGCCATGTGTTGTTATACATGGCAGGGTGATGAGTTGTTGTACGTGGTTGCGACCACATGATTACTCCGATGTAGGCCAACATTGTTGAGAGTGCCATGGTTTTGAGAATCTGGTGGAGGGGTGCCTTCGGGATTGTCATTACATAGAAGAGGGTCCACAAGTTGATTATCTATGATTACCTATTTGAGAGTCTTGAGAGTTTTTAGACTCGTACTTTTTCTCATGGTGGAGATATTGTTTTTCCGCAGCTCCCCTTTTTAATTGAAAGCTTTAAGTGCTTTATATGTTGATCATGAATTGATGTATGTGGATATACTCGGTTAGTTTTACATGCCACATGGTTTAGGAGCGTGAGTGTGTTTATACTGCCATTTGTATTTATGAAGGAAATAAATGATTTCAATGATTGAAACCTATTTTACTATGCTTTGATTTCGGCATTGTTTTCCAAGGAAAATATTGCACTATGATTTTCACAACATTACTTTTGCAAGGCATAAATACTTTACTTGTTATTTGGTTTTATAAGGTTTTCATTTTATACTCTGGTTTTATCCTTCAAATTATCTGCTCTAAGCTTATTTCCCATTTACTCCTTACTCATGGAGCCGATGATCACTGAGTCTATGAGACTCACCCCCTTATCTCCCCTTTTACAGATAAGTGATCGGCCTAATGTGTATTCGTTGGCACATATTGTCCATCGGGGATAGGTAAAGGCATCTCATAGCACTCTATTCCGAGTCGCTTTGCCTTTAGAGGTCGAGCCGTTCATATTATGTTTCATTGTAAATAGGCACTAGTCTCAATGCAAATGTACATTTAGAGATTATAAACCTTGATGTATTTTTTTTACAATTAGGTGAATAAAAGTTAAGTCGATTTATAACAACTTTTGTTCAAATCATTATTACAAAGAGTTGTACGATTCAAAGCAATTACATAAATTGGTGGAATGAATATAATGTATTAATAAAAGTTTCAATTAAGGCTTGTTCAAGAATTGGTGGATTCTTTTGCAAGACTCAAACACCAGTAGAGATCGAGGAACGAGTCGTTACAGGTACATTCAAATTTATATTGAGGAAATTGTAAGGCTCTGTAATGTTTCGGTAGCAATAGTGTTCAACAGAGGACTGTAGTTCACTAATTAGTTTTTGAAAAGGTTACAAAAAGCCTCAGGCACAAGATTGGATTTTATTATTGCCTTTTATCTTTAAATGGAAGGCCAATTCGAGCACACTATGCAAACACTCGAGGATATGTTGAGAGCAATAGTGCTCGACTTTGGAGTTTCTGGAAATTATTATTTGCTTGTGGCGGAGTGTGCATATAACAATAGTTATTAGGCCAGCATTGGAATGGCCCCGTTTGAAGCTTTATATGGTTAAAGATGTAAGTCACTTATTGGTTAGCTTGAAGTTGGTGAGAGGAAACTCTTGGCATCGAAGATGGTCCAATAAGCTGCGAATGGTGGTCACACAATTAGAGATAAAAATGCTATCGACCCAAAGTCAACAAAAGTCATACACCAACAATAAGCAAAAGCCTTTGGAGTTTAAAGTATGAGACTTTGTATTTTTTAAAGTCTCACTAACTAAGGGAGTGAGGAGATTCAGCAAGAAAGGAAAAATGAGCCTAAGATGCATTAGACCCTTTAAGATTTTCTAACATGCTGGCGTAATCACTTATCATTTGGCACTATCACCAAATTTGTCAGATGTTCATTTGGTCTTCCATGTATCCATGCTTCATAATTATGTTCTCGATCCTTCGCATGTGATTCAATATGATTGCAAGGCAGACTTACTTATGAGGAGCAGCTTGTAGCCATATTATATCGCAAGTAAAACAGCTTTGCTCCAAAGGCATTACTTTGGCAAAGCCATTCGGTTGAGGAAGCAACCTGGGAATTCGAGGAGGAAATGCAAGCAAAATATCCCCATCTCTTTGAGATTTACAGTATAACTTGAGTTATTATGTTTGAATTAAATTCAACGACAAATTTTTATAAGGGGGGGGGGGGAGGATGTAACACCCTTGACTTTAATATGGAAAATAAAATGGTACGTGTGATGCCTTAATGGCTATAACTTTAAATTTTTGGCATGTTTGGAGACCTTTAATAATATTATTATGTATATATTGGTATTTAAGAACATTAACTATGGTACTTAGGCCACAAATATTAAAGTTTGATTAGTGAATTGTATGGTTTGAAATTTAAGCGAGACTTTAAATTTACATCTGAGTATGCGTATAAGAATTTTGAGTTACATGGCAAATTTGAGATGTTTGTTGGTGTGAAAATCCATTGGGGACTTAGAGAAATGAATTTGAAGACTTTGAGTTGTGAAATTTATGTTCTGGACACAATTTATCAATAAATGTTCTAGATTGATCGATAGATGCAAGCCATAAAGCAATTGGAAGCAATTTGAAGAACATCTATCAATAGATTATTCATGACTATTGATAGATGGTCACCTATGAGCAATTTTGGGGGAATTGGTATAAGAACAATTGATAGGAATCTATTGATGAATACGAACTTAAGAGCAATTTGAGAACTTTCCATGTGCCATCTATCAATAGATGGGCTTATTGATCAATAGATGAGGGAAAAATTTTTGGAATTTAAGGTAATCTATCAATAGATGCATTAATTTATCGATAGATGCACGTAATAAAGCAAAAATAAAGCATTATTGGGCATTCTGCCCATTTGAAACAAAAAAGATAAGCATCCTTATGCTTTACCCTTTGAACCTCACGTCCCACATTTGAATTTGGGAGTTTAAAGAAGGTGTTTTGGAGTTTGAAAAACCTTAATGGAGGTAAGATTAACCTTTTTAACTAATTGGTTTGTGATTTAATCAGTTTATCACTTTGAAATTCATTTTTCCTCAGCTCGATTGTTGTTCCTTTTGAGATTGCTAGAAATTTGGGATTTCAATTAGTTAAACCAGCATTAAAGATAAGGATTTAAGCATATTGATCATAGAAATTGGAAACTAGGTTGATTATGTGATGCATTTAGAAATTGAGCTAGTTTGAAGTGTTAGAAATTATTTGAAATACCAAGTATGAATTTTTATGTTCTGTATAAGGGGGAAAGGAAGTTATTTGGCATTGTTGGGGCTTGAAGATCCGTCAAAGACGAGTAGAATTCACTTGGTGGTAGTGTAAGTGCTGAAATTGTTACTGTGTGTGAAGATTTTGAATTTACGAGCTATGAGCTATATGATGTATATGTATATATATACGTACATAAATGCTATTGTGCATGTTATATTAATTTTATTGCCTAAAAGGATTGTGCCTAAGCTAGTGATTGATTGTGAGTTGTGAATTTTGCCTTTAGTTAGGTATTGTTCTCATTTTGAAGTGATTTGAGGAAGCTAGTTGAATATGATTTGAAAATGGGTAGTTTTGATGGATGAACAATAGATATATAGTACATTGAGTTAAATAACCATGTGACATTCCCTAATGCTATGATTGTGTAATATGAGATTGAATACATGAGATGTCAATGGCATGATGGCCTGGGGTTTGATTATGTATTCCATCTGATGGCTAAGAATTTTGGATGTTGATTTGATTTTGGTTGAGTGGTGTCTTATCCCAATGACTTTAATTTTTCGCCAGTTGCTTCGGCATTGAGCTTGATTTGAACCTTTGCTAGTTGTTTCTACACTAAGCATGATTTGAACTTTTGCTAGTTGTTTCAACACTGCGGGTGATTTGACTCTTCATTGGTAGCGTTGACACCATGAGTGATTTGATTTCTTTGGTTGGCCACCGTACGTTGATTTAATTATGTCTAAGGAGGACCACTCATTGACTTTGCTTTGACTATGATTATACGATTTGTGAATAGCATGCTACCGTAATTGATTATTTGATTATTGATGTATTTATGAGATATGAATAAACATTTGTTTTTCAAAGCTTTGAGGTAAGCAAAAATATGTTTGTTTCGATATTGAGCTCTGATAAACAATGAGATGCTAAAGGATTTAACGTTGGAAATGATTTCTGAGGTAAGTTGACATGATGTGCTTCAATGATGGTCATACAATGGACTGATTGAGTTTAATGAAAGTGCCATTGGGATGGTAATAATGGTAAGTGATAGCAAAATTCTGCAAGTGGACGAGTCACTTCAAGTAGAAAAGTGTAAGTAGAGTGTCAAATTCCCATGAGGATTGTCTTGTGTGGACTTGCACTGATTACTGAGTCTCGCTTCCTTTGCCTAAGCTAATCTCACAAAAAGATTAAAGAATTTTATGGAGAAAATCAATAACAAAAGCCTAGGGTTTCTAACTTCCTTTGGTCATTTTCACTTAAGTTCTTCTGTTTGGTTTAACTTATCTTAAACAACTTGCTAATCAGGAACACTTAACTATCTACATGTTTATATCTAAGTCATGTAAACCTATTATTACTAATTGCTTACCACGATAGATAAGATAATTAATAATAATGCCTTAAAATTAAGTTCCCTTAAATGATTACACGTGACTAGTAGATATAGTGGTCACTACCCTTGCTCTCACCCAAGAGTCAACTATTTTACTAATTCATATGTCATTTTCTTTTAGTTTGGATTCCTAAATTCCTATGTCTAGTTCATTATGATTCCCTTAAATTCCTCTGTAAGGCTCATTAAAGTTACTAATCTCCTAATTAATTCCTTTAGTTTGGATTCCAAAAATCCTATGTCTAGTTCATTAAGAATCCCACTAATTCCCCTTTAAGGTTTATTAGAGTCACCATTTATCACATTTATAAGGTGAATTAAAATGGAGCATTAAGCACAAAGAAAATGAACTAAGTTATTGAAGTTTAGATTTTTTTACCAAAGAGAATTTATTTTGCCTAAGTTACTTG
Organism: Theobroma cacao; assembly: GCF_053813885.1. Taxonomy (NCBI): domain Eukaryota; kingdom Viridiplantae; phylum Streptophyta; class Magnoliopsida; order Malvales; family Malvaceae; genus Theobroma; species Theobroma cacao. The sequence continues at coordinate 39,197,383 of NC_142647.1, read as the reverse complement.
AACAAATTCCATTAAAAACCATAGCTAAAATTGTTACCTGTATTCTTATTTTGATAAGACAAAATTGATTGAACTTAATGAGCATTGAAAGTCAAAGATATTTTTGAGTATGAAGAAAATCCTCAAAGAATTGTTAAAACTAAACTTAATGGAAAAATATATTGAAATGCTTTGATTGTTTGAATATATTTTTATTATGGATGATCATACTCTTAATTGTCTCAAAGGTCTCTTGTTTCTAAAATTAAATGTGCCAGCCTAAAAATCCAGTTTTCAAAAGCAATGATTTGATTCTTAAATGAAAAGGAAGTAAAATCTATTTCTTTAAATTGTAGTAAGAATTGATTTTGGAGAAAAAGAAGTTAATTCTCAAGCAAAGATCAACAGTGATGAATCGATTCTAAAAAAAAAAGAAATCGATTCTTAGAAGACAGAAGCTTTAGGATTTGTGAATAACCGACACCTCATAGACATAGAATTGATTCTAGAAAGACAGAATGCAAAAGGAGAAAAGCAAACAAGAAAAAATCAATTTTACAAGGAGAAAAAGTAAGTTCTTTAAGCACCAAAGGTATAACTAAAAAACTTGGAGGTCAAGGAAGACATGGCACAACTGGACAAATGTGGAGTGGCAAAATTCAAGCTTGAATTCAAATTTTGACGCCAATACATAGTGAAGAACCGACACCTTGAGGCAAAAGAATCAATTCTCCAAGATTACAAAAGAGTCATTTTTATACCTAGTTGTAAAAGAACAGACACCTCAAAATAGAAGAATTGATTCGTCGGAGACAAAAAGCTACAGACTTTGCAAAGAATCGACAACTTAACTATAAAGAATCAATTTTACAAAATTGACAAAATTTTGCAAGTTGGCTGGAACGTATAGGAAATGATTCAAAACTTACTCCAATGGGCAAAAAATCTCTGAGGCTATAAATATCCATATTGAGGATGTTAAAGTAAGGAGAGAAGAAGATTTTGAAAGATTTTGAATCATCCTTGAAGAGGAAAAGAGCAAAAAAACAAGGGAAACAATTGTGAGCAAAAAGTTTTTATCTTTGAGCGAGTAAAGAGCCTAAAAGTTCTCATCTTTATTCTTCAATTGATCCTTTTTGAGCTTAGACCTTCCTTGACCATCTTTATTTTTGTGAAAGCTTTCATCGGAACCTAAACTTCTCCATCAACTTTTCTAAAGGTTTTTAGTTCATAGTCGACTAAAATCCACTGTTGTATTGGTTATACCTCCAAGCAAAAGGTAGAGAGGTTTTGCCTGATCGTTGTGTAAAGGTTGTAGTTTAACCTAAAAAAAGTAGTGTCTTGGTAAAGGTTACGCTTGATCTTGCAAAAAGCGAGTTGTAGAGATTACGCCTGATCCTACAAAAGGTATGTTGTAAAGGTTAAGCTTAGCCTTGTTGAAAAGGCAAGCTGATAGTGGATTCAAACTCTTTTTGCTAGTAAGGGAGAGGACATAGGCATTGGAAGGCCAGATCTCTATAAAATTCTTGCTAAGTCTATTTTTACTTTGCTGCTCTTTACTCATTAAGTTCATACTTTGTTTTATTATTTTATTCTTTCATAATTGAACTAAATTTTGAAAAAGGGTGAATTTTCCTCTCGATAGTTTTACTTTAAGCTTATCTATTCTAACAAAAATTATTTAGCTACTCATATTTTTATTATGAACACAATTTAAAGAATGAAATAAAATAAGGAACATGTTGAAAATTTAAAAAGAAAGAAAGAATACTTTTAACCTTAATACCGAAATCACCTTATAATTAAGTTAGGCTTAGTCAACAAAGTAACAAGATTTCTAGAATTAAGAATCAACTAAAAATCTTATCACTTTGCCAACTTCACTAAACTTTAATGAAGCTCCAATGGTGGATCTAAATTGCATAAAAAGATAAGAAAATAAACAGAATTTTATTAATTGAAAACAGAAAGTTTGCTAGGAAGAATAAGTAAGGAGGTTGAGGTAAAAAGCTTTCTCCAAACTAACTCCTTTTTTTTTTTTTTGTTTTGAAAGAACTTAAGTTTAAGTGGAAAGTTATCAAACTAAAAGATAGAAACAGTGAATGAACAAAAAAAAAATGTAGAAAAAAATAAAAAAATAAAATTTTTATTGAACTTAAAACTACACTAGTGTGGCAATTCAAAGCCAATTTTGGCTACACAAGAAATATAAAAGAAAAATTGCTGGAAAAATACAAGGAAACTTAAACTAATATCCTAAAAACTGCAAAAAAGAAAGGCTTGCTTGAAGAGCTAGACTGGCTGGGTATTTATAGCCAAAAGGAGGGAGAGTTTTGGCTTAAGTCTTCCACCTTTAAAATTCAGAATTTAAGTTTTAAGTTTACTTGATCACTTGGCCAGATTTCAAGCTGATTTTTATCTGATATCCAGCTTGAATTTTTGAGTGAAAATTGACTCCTTCAAGCTTCAAAGTGACTGGCCAATGCTAGGATGAATTTGGCACGAAATGTGAACAATTGCTTAAATTCAAATTGCAAAAGCTTGAATGTTTCCCTCTTCAATTTTTACACCATTTCAGCTGGAATTCCCCCTAATTATCTTCATAATTTTATGCCCTTTTAGTCAAAGAAAATCAGCTTAAAAATCATCTAAAATCTGGCTTAAAATTTAAACTCTTTAGGATTTGAATTTAGGCTCCAAACTTAGTTGATTAGGTGAGGACTCTTCCCATTTGAATTCTATGATATCTCTAGAAAATCCTCCAGTTTTCAAACCCTCTTCGACAGCTTGAATTCGGACAGCCCACCTCTTGCATGGATTTTGCATTAACTTGTCCAAAAACTTGCTAAAAGGTGATGATTTTGCATTCATGCAGCTTCAGGCAACTTGACTTTTCTTCGGTATAACATCCCTAATTTTTGACATCCAGCTCAGAATTGAGTGATTTTAAGTCCTGCTGAAAGCTAATTTGATGCTGAACAAATTTTATCTCACGATCTTCCTCAGATTCTGATGGTAAGGTAGTCAAATTTATGCTGGAAGTTGACCCTTGTGAACTGTCACATGAAAATTCTGAATTTTAGTCTTATTTTCCTACATAAATAAAAAAATACATAAATTCATAAATTTTAAAATTATTTATAAAAGATGACATTTTAATAAAAATGGGGTAAAAATAAATTATTTTATTTAAAAACTATGCAAAAATCATATGAAATAGGGCTTAAAAATGCTACATAAAATATAGTTATCAGTAAGCCTCGGTAGGTGTCCTATAGGGACGATTTTCATATGTCTCCTCTGTTAGAAGAGTTTGGCCCACGATTTTTTTATATTGTGAATGTGTTTTTTACTTGCCTCAGCACAATTTACTTATGATGGATTTTGGCTCCCACTCACTGTTTATATGGATGACTCATCCTAATCATTTGTAAAATTGTGCAGATAAAATAGACTACGAGATTGCAGGTGGCTAGCATTGTCTCTTGGACATTTAGGCATTTGGTAGACATTCCCCATCTGACGAGTATACTCTGCTTAGTTCGATTTTCAAGTCACCTTTTCGCCTCCTGTTTTTGGTTTTCGTATTATGTTCTAGTTCGAGTTTGTAGGCACTGTGATGCCGTTTACTTTGTTTAATGGCTGTACGGGGCTCACCAATGTATGGCTTGCAAAAATTTATGTATCAACACTTTGTAGTAGCTAAGTGCCAAGGGGAAAACTTTGAATATTTAAATCAAGTATGAGGTGTATATTCTGTGATTGTGAGCCCCTTTGGGATATGTGTAGCGATCTGTTTTGATTAAAATTTCTGAGGCTTGTTTGGGTCTTGTGAACTTCGCCTGTTAGATTTATGCGCCAATCAAAACATCAGGGTTTGGGTCTTTACATAAATCTTTTTAATCATTAAGGATAATATTTATAAGATGTACTATATAAATATAAAAAAATTATACCATGACAAGAAGCTCAAAATAATATATAGAAATAATCATAGCTGTGTGTATCATTTATTTTAAAAAATTAAAACACTCTCTAGTATTATTTTAAAAACCTTATTCACTTTTATTAACAAACAAATTGTGGTCATGTATATTTCTACGTTGAAGAATTAAAATTTTGAGAGAAAAGAAAGATACAAATTCATATGCTTTTGTTCTTTCTATTTTCTTCCCATCAAAGCAAATTATTTTCCCTTCTTTACCTATATCTAGGTTTGGGCAAACTTTAGTCAAAATCGAATTAACCATATTAATCGACAAATTCGATTAATTCAATTTCGGTTAATTTGGTTAAAATTAGTTAAAAAGTTTGATTAAATCGGTTCTGTTGGTTTAGTTCTGTTGAAAATTTTTTAAGTCAGTTAATCGAATTAACTAATTTTGAAATAAGTATACTTTAAGGGTTTTTATTACATGTATGCATTCACACAAATTTTCCATACATATATGAATGAAGGACTAGATTTCATCATCAAGAGGGATTTTCTTACATGGATCAACTCACATATTTTTTCTATACTTATATATATGAATAAATGACTTAGATTTAATCATCAAAAAATAAAAAATAAAATAAACTTTATTTAGACATTAATGTTATTGAATGTTTATATAAGTATAATCATACAAAAATTAATGTAAAATTAATGCAAAATATAATGAAAACTATAACTTAAGCTTTAGTTATTAATATAACTTATTATATTAACTTTTTTTTATATTAAGTTATTAATATATTATATTATATAGTATATTTATTAATATACAATAAATAGTCTATACTATATAGATTGTAGACCATAGTAACATACTTTTTATAAATTATCAATAAACTATAGTAATATAGTATAATTTATATTAATATAGTAAGTTATATTAAATTATTAAAATTAGTTACTATAGTGATATAACTTATATTAGTAATTAACAATATTATAATATATAACAATATATTATGTATTATATAGTATACTAATTAGTCAATAACAATTTACTATTATATAATAATATACTATTATATATATTATGACTTCTTTGTATACTTATATTTTATATAAGTATTTATTAACTATATATAGTAATATATTAATACACTATACATAGTAAATATCTTAACACATTATTCAAGTATACTTATTAATATATACTAATTAGTAAAAAATTATATATTAACAACATACTATATTATTATATTAGAAAATTTATAAATAATACTGTAATATGTAGTAACATAAAGTATATTATTAATATATTATTAAATAAATTTAAAAAACTGAAAGAAATTAAAAAATTCAGTTAAATCTATTAAAACCGATTTAGTCGACTAAAGTTAGTTAAAGTCTTAAGTCTGTTTGGTTTAGATAATTTTTTGACAGAAATTGATTAAGTCAATTGATGATATTCCTTGACTAAATTAACCATTTTAATCGAATATTCTTCCCTACCTATAGCTTTCCTTTCCCTTTTAGTAGTGTTGTACCTTTGAGCTAGTACAATTTTTCTCGAAATTGGTTGGCCAAATTATGTGATATAGCCCTGGTGTTAAACCGATGAAGTAGTTGGTACTGGGTGTAAAACTCTTGATTTTGACATGGCGTATTTGTGATAGGGGTTAAGTTATTGAAGGGTAAATTTGAACTTTCATGTGTATGCTTGTGTATGTGTTAAGCATAGAAAGCATACCTTATAATACTTAGGCAAAAATTTTATGAACATATTTGGGGAATCCAAAGGTTTGATGCTTGGATTGGAGTTTTGATCTTATGTTTGAGTATTTGAGTAAAGATTTGAGTCATATATGAATGGTTTGAGGTTGTGAAAGAGATTCGGAATGGGTTTAGGCTTTTAAAGGAACAATTTTTACAAATTTGGACAAAAAAAGTCGATCCTAATGCATAAAAGGTCGATCTTGTGAAGTAAAAACTAAGAGAACTCATGCATTTTAGTCCAAGATTGACTATAGGCCCTTTATAGTTGATCCTAGGAAGGAAAAATGGAAGAAATGCAAATACTCTAGTACAAGATCGACTATAGAGCCTCTATGCTCAATCCTATGAACCCTCTATAGTCAATCTTGTGAATGAAAAATGGGTGAAATCTTCTAGTACATGATGGACTATGGATCCTCCATGGACGATCCTTGGTTGCCTAGTCAGCCTAAAACGGCCTTAAAAGCCCTAAAATCGAAATTTTCTTCAGTTTTCTCCTAACTTCTCATTCTTCCACCCATTTTGTCTCAAATTTCATACCCTTTAAAACCTTCAAACTCCAACAACAGATCTTGGATTCTAAGTGTTAAATGTAAGGATTTTCACTCTTAAATGCTTGATTTTCTTGATTTTTGTTTTCTCTCTCTGCTCATTTGAAACCATAAGCCACAAATGGATTTTTAAAGCTATTTGGAGTGAATTTGGAGCTAAGAATAATGCAACCCAGTCTTCAAGGTATGGGTTTAGCTCATTATTGAAGGATCTGAGTTTATATGTTGGATTGCTAAGGATTTAGTTAATTTTAGAAAAAAAGCTAGCACTTTTTAAAAGCCAGGATTTAATTAATTTTGTGATGTTTTGATGTGTTTAAGGGAAGATTGAGTGAGTTGGGTGCATTTGTGAGCTGAAAGATAATTTGAGGCTAAGGATCGAAGCTTGGAAGAGAAACACTTCTAACTTGTCATTGTGAGTGGGTTTAATTAAATGCATGTAATGCATAATGCCTATTAAAGGTGCTGCCATGGTACTAGATTAGATTATATATGTAAATGTATATGAATACCTAGATGTGTGTGCCTAGGCTAAAGAACAACAATGTAAATTTGTGTGTGATTTCTTGTTTTAGTGCAAGCCACATAAATGGCTAGTGTTGTGTAAGCCTAGATTAGAATGTCTAAAGGTTATGACGAACCCCTAAGAGTAGATTACCCTAGGTGAATGATATGTATAAAGGAATTGATCAAATGATGCTTTGGAGAATAAAGGCACTTAAAACCTTAAACTAGCTTATAGACGATTGAAGTTTGATAAATATGATTTGTGGTATGCTGTGGATCTATGGAAAGTTAAAAGCTTGATGGTCTCATTGTGGATTTGTGTTCCGTCTGAGGGATGAATTTTGGACATTGATCTAACTTGTGGTTGAGTGGAGTTCCGTCCCCTTGTGACTTTTGTGTGCTTGCAAGGATAATGGCAAGTAGGGATGGTGGTACTAGTCTCACTTGTAATGCTTTGATACCACCAATCTGAGAATACCTTGAGTGATGCCGACCGTCGAGAGATTACTTCGGTCGATGATTTGATTCTCTGCCAACTGCTTCGGCTCTGTGCATGATTTGTTCTTTTCCCGTTGCTTTGGCACGACTGTGATTTGTTCTCTGCTAGCAGTTTTGCCTTGTGTGTGATTTGTTTTTCCATTGGTTAGCCACCGAGTGTGATTTGACTATGTCGAATGGAGGACTGCTCGATGATTTGACTTGATTTGTGTATGTATTAGATAGCCTTAGGGAGGCTTAGACATGTTTGATTTGAAAATGTCATGATACTCTGGTGACTAGAGTGTGCCGTTGAGAATGATATGAACGACTTTGAATGGCTTTGATGATAAGCTAAATGATTGGTGTGATGATATTCGAAGACATTGGGGATGACGATATGCCCCATATTGGAGACTGCAAGGATGATGTTATGCCTTTATATTTGGAAACGTCTGATAGGTGTCTGCACTGATAATGCAACATTTATTATGTGATTGATATGTGTTTGATTTTTTTATAAACACCATTTATTGAGTATTGGATGACTCACTTGTGTACCATGTGTAGATAAATAAGCCATAGATCTGCATGTAAAGGTAGTCCAGTGACAGACCAATTTTGGAATCCTATAGTTTCCCATCAGCTATGTCACTCCGCTGCGTCAGTCACGAGCTTTCGCTCTATGCTTAATTCTTGTGTATGGAGGCACACTGTGCCATATGAACTTGTATAAGAGTTATTATGTACAAACCCACCTTGAATGGTCAATGTATGGCCTTATGGATATTTTTATGAATTTATGTGTCAGGGATAATGTTTTATGTTTTAACTTAATTTTTTTTTTATGAATATTTGGCTATGAACTCCTGTGGCTATGTGTTATATGATTTTGAATTCTAAGGCTTATTCGAATCTCGTGGGCTTTACCCGTTGGGCTCATGGGTAGGTTAGGGACCCCTAGGTTTGGATTATGACATTGGGCTAGGCAATATGAAGTCAAATGACATGCTATCGGTGGATAGAGATATATATAATCATAAGAAATTTTTACTTTGAAGTTCAAAAGTAGGAGTTTTTTTTTAGCAAAATGAGAATACAAGCTCCTCATGTATGTATATAATCTTGGAATTGATTTTTTGAAAAAATTATTTAAAAATTTTCAAAAATTGTATTCACATTCTTAAATTAATCAAATTTATTATTTGACTTGGAATTATTTTGGTCTTATTCTAAACTTGAATTTGTACACCAATTAATTAGGCACAGATAAATTGCCATCTTGTTAAATTTGAAATCTATGGTTTCAAATTAAGGATGTCAACGGGTAAGGTACCATTATTTTTTAGGTACTCAAGTCCGAACCCTAGTAAATTATAAGGTACTCATACCTTATAATTACCCAAATAAAATTTAAAAATATTACCTGAATTGAAACCTTAATATCCTAAAACTACCCTTTAAATATTTGAACTTGTTACGCATTTAGGGTTAGAGACAATATATATATATATCTTTCATTAAGTGGGAAAAAATATAATTCCTTTTCATATAATATAAAAAAATGGATTTGATTAAATTGGGTAGAATATTGGTTGTCTAAGAGTATAAGCAAGGTTTAATAACCTTATATAATCGAATTACATACCCATATGTACTTAGTTAAACAGTATCCATTGCTAACTAAACTTTACTACTTGTATCCATCCAAATCCGAATAATAGGGTACTTGAATCCTATATAAACGAATAAAATACCCACGAATACTTGACTAAAGGGTACCCATTATCATTTTTATTTCAAATTACGCTACTTTAAAGAAAGCTTGAAGATGGTGGGTCAAGTCTAGCTCCTTAAAGTAAGGTTGGGCAATCAATTGGTTGCAATCACATAATCGACTGGAACCGACGCCGATGGCCATAAACAGCTCAATTTTTTTATGCCGATTGTGGTGTCGATTACAACCCTTGATTAATCTGGCACTATGGTTCGATTGTTGGGGGCAATTCCTCCCTACCCAAACCGACCTAAAAATTGAGCGGGTTAAATTCCAATGATAAGTTTGATTAATCCCCCTTCTTTTTTCCCTTTCTCTCGATTGACCCCCTTTCTCATTAATCTTCATTCTCGATTGAAACACTAAATTAAAAACTTCACCTTCTTCTTTCTTCACTTGTCATCTCTTGCTAGTACTCTACCATTGGCCTTCTCTGCTTTTTCCTTACCCACAATTTATCTTCAAGGTTTTCTGTTTGGTAAATCATGCAATGGGTTTTTGGTTTGTTGCTTACTTTGTGGTGATCTGTTTTGTGTTTTTGATGCTATCTTTGAGTTGCTTGTGCTAATTTGTTAGTTGCTTATGTCTTGCTGAGGTTGTTATGTTGGTGGTCAGATGGTTGCTGTCTCTTTTGGCCAGCGTGAGCTTTGATGGCTCAGGGTGATGGTTTTGTTTTCTACAGTTGCTTTTGACTCCTTATGATCGATCTAAACTGATTGAAATCAAGGTCGGTTTCAGTTGATCAATTTTTTCCTTATGATCGATCTACTTTGATTGATCATAAGAGACTGCCAGTTTTGACGATTTTGATTTATTCCGAAACTGAAATCGACCAATGCACTCCCCTACCTCAAAGGTGAAATTGGGTTTACCAGATTGTGTTGACGAGTTCAAGAGAAAGATTTGAAGTGTCAAGGTCATCAAGGCCTGAATGGGAGTTCACCACCAGCCCATCAGAGCGCTTGTATCAATAATTTAGAAGTGACAAAATGCTAAAAAATACCTTGCTTTTTGTGTAAGAGTGCTCCACTAGACACAATTGAAATTTGATTTATTTCACCTTGTAACATTGTGTCTAATCCAATGCTCAAACACAAAAAAGTTGTCTCTTTTAGTTTCTCTTTCGATAAAATTTTAAAAAGGAAATTGTGAGAAATGGACCTCTTGATAAAGTTATCTGTTTCTAGCCAAAAAGAAGCATGAGTAGACCAAAATGCCCTTAAAAACATCGTTTCAAATTAGGGTCCTAATATCTCTCTCCCGTCAAAGAGAAAATATAAATAAATAATAAATGCTCAGGTGTTTAAGCTCGTTCATCTTTCTCTCTCAACTCTCTGAAATGTCTCAACTTTGTCAACTTCTATTGAGCACCATCGTCATCAGCTCTCTCAGTTCTCTGAACTATATGAGCTCTATCAACTCTCTGTTGAGCACCATCGTAATCGGGTTGTGGTCTATCTCTCAACATTTGACTATATTGTCGTAGATTAACAGACCTTATAGCAGAGATGACATCAAGGTATGTTATTGGGATTATTGCTACAACACTTAAATTTTTGAAACATTTGGTGGAAATTAGAACATGGATTAGAAACATTGCCCAGAGTTGTTACACGCCATGCATTTATAACATGTGTTAGCATTATTTTAACATGTCATGACATTGGTTATTTTAAGGCAGTTCATGTAACAAGTCAATAAGTACACTAATTGGCATGTCACACGCCATGGGTATTTTAGGCTAGTTCATGTAAGGACACAATAATTGTGGTGATTGGCGTGTTACAACATCTTACGTTATATGCATGGTGTTTACCAGATTTTATGTTATATGCATGTCGTGTTACAACATTTTACGTTATATGCATGGCATGTTACCACATTTTACGTTATATGCATGGCGTGTTACAACATTTTACGTTATATGCATGGCGTGTTACCACATTTTATGTATTCTAGAACACGACATGTCATGTAATGTGTTAAATGATTGACAAATTATTGTTGTTTTCAAAATTTCAGTGGGGTTCCAATTGTGCAACTTGTGATAAGACATAGTGGTTAGTGGGTGGATGGCATTTACAAGGGTGATGAGTCACGAATGCGGGGTGTTATGAGCGATTTGTCGTTTGTGGGATTGATGAAGCTGGTTGAAGATGTTGTTGGGGTAAACTCAAAAATTGACGAGATTGAGTTACATGCATTGATCAGTACACTCGGAGAGCTATCACGACCAATTATTAAAGACGATGAGGATGTTGTATTAATTATGCTAGAACAGAGGAATGTTCTAGCTGTGTATGTCAGCATTAAGGGACACCAAACAAATGTTATGTCACATAAAGAAACTGAACAACATGGTAATCAGTTCAATCAAAATGAGATATATAATGCTTCACATATACCACAGCATTCGGTCCGTAACACACAATAATGCAATTGATGTATGCATAAGAGTTTGTGCAGCCCTGTAGACACACGACATTCACAGAACAGTTGACTGCACAATTTTGATCAGGATGTGCATCGAACCAATTAGTTACTTGTATCCAACAAATGTAATGATTGGGTGAAACTGTAAAGGGTGTAATGGCATTTTCAAATGAGAATGCGACACTTGAGGACAACATTACGACATTGGAGGGTGACACGAAGATGCTCGAGGATAATACTGCATCTGATAAGGGAAATGAGGATTTGTTCCCTGTCGATGAAGATAGATTTGATGACAATTCGGATGATGGGCCTGATGAGAGTTCAAACGAGGATTGGCTTTATGACAATGATATTCCAATTTGCAATAATGTTGAAGGTGAAATGGAATCTGTTGGAGGTGTTGATGTAGGAGATGTTCAGTGTGTTGACCCCATATACAATAACCCCATCGCTGATGAGAACGGGATTCATTCCTATCACGACCCGGTACTCCCTTCGAGCCCGTGACAATCGTCGCGGTGTCTCGATAGACATTCATTACTCGAAATGTCAACCGAAACCTTGCAAGGCTCTTGCATCAACTTTACGTCTCCCCTGTGAGCAATAGTTACTAAATATCATGTTTTAAGGGAATATAAACTATTTTTAAATAAAAAACAAACAAAAAGTAATTTCTGCTACACAGGGGTATTTTGATCATTTTTACCCGAAAAATTTGAAACCTGGTGAAAATACAATATATGATAAAAAAATATACATTTTTTATCTAAAAATAATTTTAGTAATCTAGATCATCCATTTAAAATGAAATTATGGCTAATCAAACTAAATAAAATATTAAATAAAATATTTCATTTTCTTATAAAACAATATTTATAGAATCCTGCATAAACAATTTTTGTAGCGTAAGAGCAAAATAAATTCATATATATAATAGCACACTAAACCAGGTATACAAAATATTCTACAATGACATGTGGGCCCCAAAATAACTAAAAATATACAAGATTGTAGACCTTTGATTTCTAAGGATGCAAATCCAAAAGCAACCCTCGACAAAATCGACTGTTTACAAACTGTCCTGAACCTGAAATGGGTAAAAAGAAAGGGTGAGTTTTTTATAAACCCAGTGAGTAAGCAAAGTTCATCTACAACATCTAACGCTGAGTAAATGGAGACAGTTAAATCATCCCATCATAATATGATTCATAACATTTAAAACTCATTTCAATTCATATAAAACAATTACATTTCATCGAAATAATCAACAAGGCTTATGATTCTCTTAAAAACTTGGCTTATGCCAAAACTTATACTCGGTGACACCTTGGCCCGAGCATCCAACCGAGTCCGTCAAGGATGTTAAAACGACATATACCCATAAAACATGTTTTTACTTTTAAAATATAGCCATTCCTTGACGTTGGCTGAGTTTCATCATCACGTGGTGGTTCGGCGTGAAGTGAACTCTAAACTTACCTTAGGAGATATCCTCCGCGCCTCTTGTACTAAGGTAAAATATAGCGGGGTGTACCGTGCCCCTTTAATAGGCTAGTCCACGAAAACCCGCTTATTGCAGTAAGCTAATCAAATAACTTACCAAATCAATAAAAATTTCGACAGCATGACATAGCTAATATAATATTACCCAGCCTGTCAAGGTAAAGCAAAACAGTTTATATAATCCATAAACCACAAGCCATTCATGCCATCACATTGCCATAAGCCATCAATTCAAACCATATATATATATATATATATATATATATATATATATATATATAGATAACACAAGTATATAATCTCCACCCACTCAATTTCCAAAATCGTCATTGAATTGCAAAACAATTTATAAATCTCATTCATTTAACTAAAACTTAACTTATAAAACATAAAAATCTACGGTTTAAGTTCATTATTCTTTAAAATCATAAAAACAAGTATAAACTACTTTAGATAGTTAAGGTGAATATTTGATTACTCACAATAATGGGAGTTTGGAGTACTCCTATTCTTGGTCCTCGGGTACAATATCTTTACCCTTATCAGAGAGCTCACCACCTATACATAATACACGACACGTAATTCAATATATTTGTGCCAAACTATTACTATTTCAGGCACTATATGAATGCATGAAATTGAATGAGAATTGTTCAAATAATCACTTAAAGATGGTGTTCTACGTGGGTTCAATTATGATCGGACTGAATTTGTATTTGACCTAACTCGAACTATACACTGTTAAATTAACCAAAACATCTGATTCAACTTCAAATATATTCATTACACTTCCAATATTCCAAATACATCAAGTACCTCAATGAGCTTGATTGTGACTTAATTCATCATAGCCGAAATTCATTTTGATTCCGAACTAACGTGCTAATCAGTGTTAACACAGTCCAATAAATCCATCTATATCATTAAGAATCAAATCCAAGTCCATTCACTATGATTTTCTCATTATTGTTCAAGTCGTTTACTAAAGGAACTATACTTTTCGATAACCGTTTTCGATATCTGATACCATAAATCATCAATTACGAGCTAAATAACATGAAATACAACAAAATCCATCATCAACATCTCACCTATAACATTCGGCCAAAGATGGTTGTTGAAGGGCATGTGATTTTCTTGCTTGTTTTTCATGTCAAACATCATCAAACAACTAAAAACACTAAGATATCATGAAATCTAGCAAAATTCATCATCAAAACCTCTCTCCTTATGTTTGGCCAACAAGTGTTCCCTCATGAAAACTTGTGTTTCAACCATAGAAAATGAAAAAGAAAGCATGGGAAAGGTAGATTTTAAGCTAAAATTGAAAAATCTTACCTTTGATTGCTTTGTTCTTTGAAATTCAAAAAATTTCTCTTGAATTTTCACAAATTTCTCTTGAATTTTCCTCTCTAGGGGTTTGTTTCTATTCTTTTCTCTTTGTTCTTTGCTTTGGCCGGCCATGAAGAGTGAAATGGGAGAGTTTATGTTGAGTTTATAAAGGAAATTATAAAAATATTAAAGCTTGACATGTGTCACCATGTGATTGGTCCATGGTTAAAATTTAACAATTAAGCATTTTCCCACCACCACATGTAATCTCTTAATTATCCAAAGTATAAAATAATAATAGGTGAAATTCATGGGCTTGACAAGTGTTATGGTGGTGTAAAATTCTAAAAATTCCAATTACGTCCACATGGAAAAGTAAAATGACTGTTTTGCCCTTATGTTTGAAAAAATATTGGAATTAAAATTTTCATTTCTCAAATTCAAATCAGCTCCAATTAGTTAAACTTGGTAAAAAAAAAATTTCGTCCAACATTCCAATTTTGCCTTTGGGTGGCAAAATGACTATTTTGTTCCTACATTATGAAAATTCCTAATTTGATTCCAAATTAATCCTCGAACTCCGAATCACCATATTAAGACATTCTAAGGTTCAATAACTCTCAAATATATCCTAAAATCTCTATTCAAACTAGTTCGAGGTTTTAATCGACTTAATTGTATCACTAGGTACGATACCGATTTTTAACGATTCTCCGAGGCATCCCGGTATGTAGATATGCTATCAACTACATGAATGACATGACAAGTATATAATAGAGTAAGGCTTGACAGTTCCCTTTGTACATTGCTCCATGACAATTATCAGGAAAGGAGAAATGCAGAGATATCTCGTACGTGAGTAATTCTAGGTGCAGAAAGGTTCTCCTTCCAAACAATTACAACTGAGGAGTCGACATGTGCCGATGATCGCTTATACAAAGAAAGAATATTTTCCTCGAAGGCCGAGTTGAAACGAGCTTTAAACATGTTGGCTCTAAAAGAGCAGTTTGGGATAAGAGTAAAATGGTCATGTAAAACTCGTTATGAGGTTGGTTGCAAGGACAAGGCGTGCAAGTTCAGTGTGCGTGCAACAAAGTTACCTAAAGAAGAAGAATATTGGCAAGTTCAGACGTTCCACAAAGTACACACGTGTACTGTCGATGGTTTGCAAGGGTGATTTGCAACTGTGAGTGTGAAGATAATTGGTGAACTTATGTCACATAAGCTTCAAGCTAATGGAGTAGCATTGAGACCTAAAGACATAATTGGTGAGATAAGGGTTCAGTAGGGATTGGAATGCCTTTATGGTAAGGCCTGGCAAACGAAGGAGCATGCAGAAAGGCTTGTTTTAGGTCCCTCGAAGGAGACATTTCAACTACTACCCTCGTATGTTTATATGTTGGAACAAGAAAATCACAGTATAGTCACTGCAGTGGCTACTGATGAGGCAAAAAGATTCAAATATTGTTTCTGGGCATACAGAGCTTGTATTCGGGGGTTGAGGGATGTAATGCGTCCTACGGTTGCAATTGATGTGACATATCTAAAAGGCAGGTTCAAGGGTGTTCTGTTTGTTGCTGTATGCAAAGATACGAATGAGTGCGTATATCCAGTTGCGTTTGGTATCGGCTATGTTGAGCACAAAGACTTGTGGACCTGGTTTCTTAGCAAGCTACGTGATGCGGTTGGTTGTCCTGAAAACACTATGTTCATTTCTGATCAGCATCTTGGCATTAAGAAAGCAATCCAAAATTCATACTTAGAAGCGCACCACGGTTTATGAGGGTACCATTTGAAGAAAAGCTTTAAAAACAAGTTCAAGCGCGACGACGTTTCTATGATTTTCACCTTTGCTCAAGATTGCTAAAAGGTTTCCAATTTTAACATACATATGAACTAGCTCAAGCAGATTCATGTGGGAGCCCACGTTGACTTTATGAGAATAGGCCCTGAAAGATGGGCACGTGCTTGTTCACCAGCAAGACAAATGCAATCACTCTTTTGATCAAGTTCATCAGAAACATGTTTCAGTGTTGGTTCCATGATCGGTACAAGGAGGTCGTCAAGGTGACCGCGCCTTTCAGCCCTTGGGTTGCCAAGCAATTGAGCAAACGGTTTAATGATGTACATCGCTTTGTGGTTAAACCTATCAATCGAGTGGAGTTCGAAGTTAAAGATGGGAATATGGACGAACTTGTAAACCTATCCACGAAGACGTGTTCATGTTGTGAGTTCCAAACAGATTTACTGCCATGCAGCCATGCCATTGCAATAATAAGGTCAGAATATCTTTATTTTTTATTTGAACCCTAATTGACATAGTATTTACATTGTGCTTGAACGTTGAGTTCATTATATATTTCAATAAATGCAAACGTAAAGCCATTGAATTCTGCACTGACTACTATAAGACAACCATTTTGGTGGAGGGTTATGCGGGGTCCATTTGCCCGGTAGGCCATCTTAGTGAGTGGGACATCCCTTCTTATGTGAAACAAATTGTCGTCTTGCCACCACCTTGGCAAGGCCAAGCGAGAAGACCTAGGAGGAGAAGGATTTCATTGATCGGTGAAGGCAATCGAGCACGAAAATGTTCACAATGCAAGAGGTATGGCTATAATAAACATAATTGCCCATCACCATTTGAAGTTCCATCCATAAATTTGGCACCATCTCCAAGTCAATCGATGCCTCCAAGAGTGAGTCGACCGAAAGCATGTTCAAGTTGCAAATAAACCAGTCACACACATAACAATTATCTAATACGAAGGACAATGTTTGAAAACGTTGGGTGTCTTGTGGATGAAGACAGCTTGTCGGCCTAACTAAATGTGTAACCCATGTGCAATACCTTTGTCACAATTTGCTTTTGCAGTATCTTGCATTCATTCATATTTGGATTTTGTGTTTGTTAGTTTCCTCTTGTAGATGAGTCTTTATTTTTTTATCAATTTTTTAGATATATTATTTGATTATTCATTTCATTTTGTCTGTAGTTTTGAACACTGGATAGACTTACGAAGTTCCTATACTGTTGCCCCATTTCTCACATTTTATTATGACTTGTATTAAACAATTAATGATTTAATTTAATTCTTTTCTATTTCATTTGATTTAAACTTTTTTGTTCTTACAATCAAATCTCTTAAAAGATATAAAATTAATTCATCTAACTTTAGTAGCTTTCTAAATCCTCATGTTCAATTTGTCTTTGTAATTTTTTAATTACAACATTTATTTTATCTTATTAATACCTCCATATAAAACTTTAAGCCAATCACTTAACAAAATAATAATAATAATATTGTACCAAGGAGTTTACTTTAAAGGATGGAAGTCTAGGAAGAGAAAATTTTGGACTAATTAAAAACATATGATATGAAATTTAATATTAAAACACATGACTTGACCAAATAAATTTAAAAAATTTATGGATCATCCAATCAAATTTCATCTATGAATCATCATAAATAATTTTATTATATTAAAACATTTTAAAAATAAAATTGAAATATAAGAACGAAAATTCCTAAAAAATATATTATGCTAAGTTGACACGTTGAGTGTATGCAGATTTTTGTGGTGACATGTTGATGCATTATTGTGGGGTGACATGACACACCCCATCTTGTGGTGACACACTAAGTGGAAGCATATAGTTGGCGTCACACGCTAAGTGCATGTAGATTTCTATGGTGACACGCTGATTTCTTGCAGTATTGTTGGGTGACACGGCACGCCACATTTTATGGTGACACGCTGAGTGGAACTAGATAGTTGGCGTAACACGATGAGTGCATGCAGATTTTTATGGTGACACGCTAACTTCTTGCAGTATTGTGGGGTGACACAGCACGCCCCATCTTGTGGTGACATGCTGAGTGGAAGTAGATAGTTGGCGTAACACGCTGAGTGCATGCATATTTCTGTGGTGACACGCTGACTTCTTGTTGTATTGTGGGGTGACACGGCATGCCCCAATTGTGGTGACACACTGAGTGGAACCAGATACTTGGCATGACACGTTGACTTGTTCTAGTTTTCAAGGGTGACACGCCATGCTCGAATTGTGTGACACACCACATGGTTGCAATATTAAAATTTAAAGGCACTGTGTTTGAATTGAGAAAGAAAAAGTATTGTATAAAATGTACGAATATTAAAATTAATAAAATTAATTGTATATTCAAAAAATGTACAGACAAGGCTCGATATGTTCAGGGTTTGTTCTCACAACTATTAGAAAAAATTTCTAGAGTGTATTGGCAACGTATATTTGCAATCATATTTTACTTAACTGTGATCGATTTCGATTGCAAAATATCGTTAATGTACCTTATCATGAATATATCGCAGCTTACACTATCATTTTGTTAATGCACTTTAGCTTTTGGCAAATGAATTTCCAATGGCATCGGCATCAAATCCCCATGTCTTTTAGTGTGTTTTGTTGAAATAACCGGCTTAGTGGCAGATGATTGGGATAATTGTCGTAAGAGGTGTCATCTGAGCTACTTGCACTCCATTATCCTTAGCATCCGAAGTTCTTGTGAAGTCCACCACCTTGATCGTCCACCTCACCAAGTCGATCTTCGCTACCACCCAATGCCCACTGACATTGCAAGGCACGAGGATGAAATCAAAATCTTTCCATTTTTTACCGTACGTCGGCTTCTCACCCTCCACGTATGCCCACAACTCATATGAAATTTCCATTATCGACCGAGCATCTTCAATTGGAAATGAGGTGTGTAGCATATGGATGGTGTCCTATGAAGCATGTATACATTAGTTATGCAATCAAAAACTTAGTATTTTCAGAATTGAAAATTTTTAAAATATACTTATGAAGAATATCGTGTTAACCACGCATGCACGAGTAGTGTACAGCTTCGACTTCGACCCTGTCATCCATTTACAAAGTACGTTGAGGCATGCGTTTATATGTTCACTAGTCATTTCTTTTTTGGGATCCTCTAATGTTGTGAAAAAGTCAGCCCCTTGATCCCCTAAGATCCCTACGTTACGCTTGCATATGTAATATAATGAGTTTGAAAAGCCTTGGTGGATTAATGTTTCATTAAAAAACAATATTTGTAATGTTATTTATGAGCTTACCTCGCACACTCGTCTTTCTTGAAAGCTTCATACGCTTCAACCATTATGCTCTTTACATCCCGACGACTCATTTATGGGTCGACATATGGGCTTGCCTTGTATTTGCTCACCATTTTCAACCGTACCAGCTCAGTTGGGTTTGAAATTTGTGCACATGATGATAGACATTAGATGACTCTGGTGACGACAACCGTGAACAGCTGGCTTCAGGAGTGCTTTGAGGAAGATGGTCCCCTTCTACTGCTACCTTTACTAATGCATCAGCCTGAGGAAGATGCTTTCCTTCACCCACGACTGAGTGAAGAGCCCCCTATCCTCTTGGAAATGCATCAATAACTGGATCGGCCTTAGGAACAAGGTTTCCATCAACACTAGCAGCATCATCGTGGTCCTCACCAGCACCGTGAGATAAAGGACTGCCCTATAGAATGAGACAAATGGGAAAATCCGTTAACTCATATAATACTACAAACCATAAATCGAGGATAAAAAATAGAACTACACCTACTAAACGTAAACGACCAATATATGAGCGAAGATAGAATAACGTACCTGTGATTTCAGGCCGTCAAAAATTCGAGCAACAACACGGTCCTCAAACGTTTGCATCGCCAAAGTTACGACTAAATTGAAGCCTTCAGCTCTGACATGTCTTTTTTATATCGATGCATGATCCGTCGCAGGTGACACTTCGTGACTACTCCGTCTTTGACTCTTGTTGAATGCGTCAACTGCAATAACATATATTACTGTGTTATTCAATAATCATATATGGAATTTTGAACATTACCCGTTAGAACTTTAATATCCTTACCAACAGCTCATTACCACTTTGCGGTTAAGCAAGACTAATTAGAGGTTGAGGAGTTGTGGTTGCCTCCCTCAACTGCAATAATAGAAATTAATGTGTTACTCGATAAACATATGTAGAAATGTTGAACACAAACTATTAGAACTGATCTTATCGATGGGTCGTTAGCACTGTAAGTTTGAGGAGGACCCATTGGTGATTGTGGAGCTGTCGTTGCATAGTCTAACTGCAAACACAGATACGTTATTCGATAATCACATATGGAATTGTTGAACACAAACCTTTAGAACCGTCTTTACCGGCTCTTCATTGCCATTGCCATGGTCATCACCTTCCTCTATCAACTCGGGAACTGACAGTTCATCGACGACAATAGCGACGGTGTGCCTTCACTTCATGGAACTAGTGGCTCTTTTGTGCTTCAAGTTTCTCCTCTTTGCCCTTGCACTTAAGCCCCAATCCACCCGATCCTCCACGTGCCCTATTGGCATGTATTGGTGGCCCTTAGATAATGGGAAATCAATGTCCACAAAATAATCCCAGTTGGCCTCATCTGGAGTCGACTCCAAGGTCTCCACTGCCCACAACTGTAAAATAGAGATTGTGATTAAATTTTAGGGAAAATTATTATTCAAATTCATAGTAGAAATTAGTAATTGTTTACTCACTTACTGAGATGACTCCAACATCTCAACTGCCTTGTAGAAGTCTTTTGTCTTCTGGTTGCATTGCCATCTGCACATGCATGGGTAGACATCCTTTGGAGTAGAAGGGGCAACTATCTTTCGCAAGGCCAGAATTGCCTCCATTGCTAAGAACTGCAAGTCAAATGTAACCATTAACAGACTGTAAATGATAAACGATTGCAACCATAAATTATTATGTCAAAAGGAAAATGAAAAATTTTATGTGACAGTACTTGTATCACTCACGCGAATCTGTAAATGTTGTATCGTAAACGAGCCTTATACACGTTAGAGGAAGGCACTTTGAACCCTTTTTAAAGGTAGTCCAAGGTTAGCCTTTAAACATAGTGAACCCATGGGAAGACATTCCAAGCGTTGATGTCCTCCACCAATGACAAGAGCCAAGGCGTCACCCGTTTACGGTAGTCTTGACCAAATAAAATGTTATTCGCGATCAAGATGAGTGCCATCTTGGTCACGTCTCCCAATCACAGAAAGTTGCCTCCACGAAACGTATCAAGCAAGGCCTGCAGCTTAATGCTCTACTGCCCGTTCCAGTATCGCACATGAATTTCATCCGCAACAACCTCGTACAGTCGTGTGAACACATTTGGCATTCAACCAAACTTCAGTCTGGTGATAAGGCAGAACTTTGACTTTGATATGCGCACCTTGCTTTTCCCAATGGCAAACCATAGCTCATGCTCTATTAAATCTATCACAGTGATTCGACGGATCATGATGTTATGTAGGAGACCAATGGAGAAGTAGCCTTGCGGATATACGTCCAATAGCAACCCGAAAAACGTACTCTTCACTGCATCGTACTCCCTTTTCTTTTGGAGGGTCTTATTGATGTAATACAGTTACGACCACTTACAGTGGGTGTTAATAGTGACCTTAAACGCCTACTTCTCCCTCGGCACAATAAGCAAACTGTTAAGATCCTCATATTGTCTGGACTGCATCTGCAAAACATGGCACACATGCACGAGTGAGTTAACCCATAATGTGGTAACATGCCATGCATATACGTAAAATGTGGTAACACGCCATGCATATAACGTAAAATATTGTAACATGTCATGCATATAATGTAAAATGTGGTAATATGCCATGCGTATAACGTAAAATGTCGTAACACGCCATGCATATAATGTAAAATGTTGTAACATGCCATGCGTATCAAGTCAAATGTTGTAACACGCCAACGCTGACATGCCAATCATTATAATTACTGCGTCCTTACACGAACTGGCCTAAAATACCCGTGGCATGTGACACGTCAATTAGTGTAATTACTGACTCGTTACACGAACTACCTTAAAATAACCAATGTCGTGACATGCTAAAAACCCCAAAAAGCAATTTACCCGCGGCACACCATATCTATTGTATTTCAAAACTTTGGTACGACCACAAAACCGAGACAAAAACAATTTAAACATAACAATTGAAAAAGATTAAAAAAACACGAACATATCACACAAACCCAGCAAAAAATCAATGAATAGAAAAAAGTTTTAAAAGTTTTATTTTCAGATTGACTGACCTTTTCACTGATAACCGACATTGTTACTGTAGTGTTGTCAAGCTTGCTAAGAAGAAAGTCGAACACTCTGGTATCTTTGGGAATGAGGAATGAGGAATGAACCTCTTCACATAGACGTTTGCGATTTCTGGAAAATATTTAATTAAAATGAAATGGCCTCACAATTTCCTTTATAAATATTTATTGAATTCATTCAGTTGAAGTCCAATCGGTTTCCTCTTTATTTGTCTGCTTTTTTTTCCTTTTTCAAACCATGTAGTGTCACCCATCAATTGCCATGCTGTATCACACACTCTAAACCTTGCCGTGTCACGGATCTCCATGGAGTCTGATAAACTATGAATGCTATCGTGTCACAGATTCCCTCCATGGCATGTCACAAACTATGAATGCTGGTGTGTCGTAGATTCCCTCCATGGTGTGTCACGAACTTTGAACGCTGGCGTGTCACAGATTCCCTCCATGGCGTGTTACCAACTCTGAACTCTGGCGTGTCATAGATTCCCTCCATGACGTGTTACAAACTCTGAACGTTGGCGTGTCACAACCGTGTCACACATTCCCACCATGGCGTGTCACAAACTCTAAACCCTATCATGTCACAACCATGTCACACATTCCAACCATGTCGTGTCACAAACTCTAAACCCTGCCTGTCACAGCCATGTCACACATTCCCATCATGTCGTGTCACACATTCCCAACATGCCGTTTCACAAACTCTAAACCCTGCACTGCCACAGCCGTCTCACATTTGGCTTGCTGTAGCACAATCATTTTGTGCTTTGGATTCACATCTTTCTCCTTTCGATTCACCACCGTATCAGAGATTTCTGGTTTCATATCATTCTCTAAGCTTTCCATTAATCACAACCGGTTTAATACCACTCTTCTCCTATTATCTGAATGCCATGTCTCAAATATCTGAAAAACCTTCTCATGCAACATTATTTTGTTTTGCACAAGCTTCGCGAAAAAAAAATGGATCTTTTGCACAAAATTGTTCGTAAATTCTTTGCATATTTATTTTTCCATTTTTTGCCTGTTTGAGAGTGCGCTTCAACCAAAATAGCTCATTAAGGGTATTTTTGTCGCAAAATCTATTCTTGTAGCTAAAAATAGTTAAAATTATCTGGAGGTTTATTTACAAAAACATATTATTTTTAAGGGTTAAAATTTTTTTTTTCCCAATTTTAAAGGATACAAACAAATGATATAAAAATATCAATTGCGGATCCTCCCTTCACTGTTCAAATTTTCACGTGCCATGAATGCCTCGTCTTCCTTTCCACTTCTATTTATAGAATTTGCTTAGTACCGCAGCTCCGTCATCGCCCAAGCACCTTTTTTTTTTTTTTCCTAACTTGTATATCTGCAATACAAACATCCTATTGTGGCCAAAATCAATGTTGAAGCCTCAGGTTTACCAATCCTACTCCAGTAAGACTCTGTTGCCGTTGCAGAAGCCATTTCTCAATGGCACTGGCCCTTTTTCTCTTCCTGTTGCATCTAGGTTGTCTTCATTCAACAAAACTTGCAAAAACGTCAAAGTTGGCTTTTTCTCTACAAATATTGAAGCAGCCTTCAGTTTTACTCAGAAGGCTGTCGGTGTTAAGGCCACTGTCACTGTGAAACAAACCGTTACTGGTTCGCTCGCAAACCTTGGAATAAGCCGAGGGCTAGATGACATACAAGACTTGCTTGGTAGAACTCTGCTCTTGGAGCTTGTTAGTACTGATCTTGACCCAAGTACGTTTCCATCATGGCAAAGCTTATAACTAGATCGTATTGGATATGTAACAATTGGTTAACGAGTATTTAATTTTAATTTGTTTTCAATTCCATCAATCATGAACATCCTGATTTGCAGAGACAGGATTGGAGAAGGAAAGGATTAAAGGGTATGCCCGTCAAGTGAGCAAGGAGGACGAGGAAGTAAAGCATGAGGCGAAAATTGAAGTTCCAGCAGATTTTGGAGAAATTGGTGCTGTTGTTGTCGAGAATGAGCACCACAAAGAGATGTTTGTCCAGGACATTGTCCTAGATGGTCTCAAAAATGGCCCTGTTAATGTGAACTGTGTTTCTTGGGTTCATTCCAAGTATGACAATCCTCAAAAGAGAGTCTTTTTTACTGACAAGGTCAAAACTGAAATACAGTTATCTTTCCTTTCGTAGATTATTGCCCTTTTATTCTTTTCTGTTGCCCCTAAAATTTAATGGGTAATATTGGAAAATGAGATAGTATTAGTTTTCAATGAACCAAAAATCCCACTTAAATGGTTTAAAGTTTTGATTGGGATTGTTTTGGGTGTTTGTTTGGAGCAGTCATACTTGCCATCGGAGACACCAAGTGGATTGAAGAAGTTGAGACGGGGAGAGCTGGAGCTTTTGCGAGGTGACGGCCAAGGAGAGCGCAAATCCTTTGATAGGATATATGACTATGATGTATATAATGACCTTGGTGACCCAGATAACGACCTAAGCAAGAAAAGACCAATACTGGGTGGGAAAGAGTTTCCTTACCCAAGACGCTGCAGAACTGGACGCCCTCAGTGCGACCCAGGTTAGATTCTTTTGTTTAGTTACTTTTAGCCATGGTGATTAATTATTTTGAACTTTGAAAGCCTAAATACAGTCGGATATATAGTGCGAAATCAGTACTCAACACAAGTATAAATTAATAACCTATGAATATCTTTATTATTATTTTTTTTTCTCGACCAAAAAGTGAGAATTTTATACAGTGAAGGGATAGCGTAAAAGCTAAGAACACCTGGTGGCAAAGAAACGTATCACCAACAAACAAGAAGAACAACATCCCACATGAACACAGGCAGAGCCGAAATACAGAGACATAATGCATAATACTAAGAAACATAGACTTAATTTTTAAAACTGTCAATCGGATGGGTTCAATCTAAAGATATCTCTAATTAATTAACAGTGTTTCATGAAAATGTTCCCCAAAAAATAAAAACAAACATATACCCTCCTGCAGAGATACTATTATCCACACAAATGCTATTTTAATTATATGCAGATCCAATTTCGGAGAAAAGGACCACCATTTTGCCCTACGTACCAAGGGATGAAGTATTCTCGGACGTTAAGTTGCTAACATTCTCCACAAATTATCTATATTGTTTGCTACACGGCATGATCCCATCGCTAGAGAGTGCCATAGTCGACGCCAATGTTGGTTTTCCGAGCTTGGCCGCTATTGAGGAGCTGTTCAATGAAGGGATTAACTTGCCTCTTCAAGGGAAAGGGTTTTTAAAATCAGTCATGCCTAGACTTATCAAGACTATTACCGACGGAGTGTTTTGCGCTTCGAGACCCCTCCAACAGTGCACAGTAAGAACTTAATTCCATTTTTTTTTCTTTTCCTCTTTTCTCTCGTCTTAATTGTTATTTTCTTTAATTACATTTTGCACTCATGTGATTTCTTTTTTGGGGGGCCTTTTAAGAGGACAAGCTCTTTTGGTATAGGGATGAGGAATTTGCTCGACAAACTCTCGCCGGTTGTAACCCATATGGCATACGGCTGGTCACAGTATGATACAATAAACCCTGTTAAATTTAGCATAAACATAGATATAGCTGCTATTGTTTCAAAAGGTTTGCATGTAAATACTCTTTCATCTTGCTCGAATTATTATTGATACTTTTAATGGTATATAATCTCCCCCCATACAGGGTGTCGGTGGAGTGGGGATCTAATTGCTTGGGTTTAGTTTTTGTTGAATACATCTTAACACCTATGTCTTATGTTTTATATATGATTTTTTTTTAGTAAGGTCTAAATTTATTAGTTTACTTTGAGTGATAAATTAAATTCAACACCCATTTTTAAATGGATGATTTTTTTATTAATTAATGAAAATTTTAATTTAGTCAAGATATGATCAAAAGTTAAAATATTCTATAGAATATTTCTTCATTTCTTTACTTAATATTTTTTTACTATTAATTTTGGATCATTTTAATCAAATTGAAAAAATATAGTGATAAAATTACGCGTTCTAAAATTAGTGATAAATTCGATCCATCACTTTTAAGTAGAGTGATAAATTTGAACTTTACCTTTTTGAGAAAACCACTTGAAACCTGTTAAAAAATTTAATAAGTGAAGAGATTTTATTTCAAATGAAATATTTAATGTAGCATAGAATAAAATCTTTTCAATCATGAGAGTTGAGTTTTATATTGGTGTGCCACAAAATCCTTTCAACTAACCAATTTTGTACAAAATCTCTAAGGAGTGGCCATTGAAAAGCAAACTTGACCCAAAAGTCTATGGCCCCGCGGAATCAGCCATCACCAAGGATTTGATCGAGCGACAAATAAAAGGTTACATGACAGTTGATAAGGTACAAGAAGCAGCAGATGTGGAAGTTTAAACCAAAAAATTTTGCGATTCTTTCATTGCTTTTGATTGGAAAGAAGATAAAAGGTTAGGTACATAACTTCGTTGGATTTGGACTTGTGCAGGCAATTAAAGAAAAGAAGCTTTTCATCCTGGATTACCATGACTGGTTATTGCCATACGTTCAGAAAGTGAGAGAGCTTGAAGGCACAACACTATATGGATCTCGCACTCTGTTTTTCTTAAATCCAGATGAGACTTTGAGGCCTCTAGCCATCGAGTTGACTCGTCCACCAATGGATGGGAAGCCGCAGTGGAAGGAAGTATACACTCCATCTTGGAATTCCACGGATGTCTGGCTCTGGAGGCTTGCCAAGGCTCATGTCCTCGCTCACGACTCTTACCACCACCAGCTTGTTAGCCACTGGTATTTCCCGATTGCCATCATTCTAAGGTTCTATTAGCTTTCGAAATTTCCTTCGATCGACATCGAAATTTCCTTCAATCTTTTCCTTTCAGGTTGAGAACTCATTGTTGCACTGAGCCTTATATACTTGCAGCAAATCGACAACTAAGTGAGATGCACCCAATCTATAGATTGCTGCACCCTCATTTTCGGTACACGATGGAGACGAATGCTCTGGGTCGACAATTTCTGATCAATGCTGATGGAATTATTGAGAGCTCATTCACCCCAAGCAAGTACTCTATGGAGCTCAACTCTTTGGCCTATGACCAGGAATGGCGGTTTGACAATCAGGGCCTTCCTGCAGATTTAATTAGTAGGTATTACTTTGTTCACTTAACTTCTTTTACAGGTAATAAAAAAAACTAATTTTTATTTTTGTTTGAATTTGTCGTCAAAAAATTGTATTAGGGGAATGGCTACTGAAGATCCAACCGCTCCTCATGGCCTAAGGCTGGCAATCAAAGACTATCCTTTTGCCAATGATGGTCTGATCCTATGGGATGCCATTAAACAATGGATATCCGAATATGTCACTTACTACTACCCAAAAGCGAGTTTAGTAGAGTCTGATGAAGAGCTTCAAGCATGGTGGACAGAAGTTCGAACGGTAGGCCACATTGACAAGAAAGATGAACCATGGTGGCCTGTTCTCAAAACCCCACAAGACCTGATTGACACCCTCACAACCATAGTTTGGGTATGCTCAGGTCACCATGCGTCAGTGAACTTTGGACAATATGCTTACGCAGGCTACTTCCCTAATAGGCCCACCATTGCCAGAACCAAAATGCCCACCGAAGACTCTACCGAAGAAGAATGGAAATTCTTCTTGGACAACCCTGAAGCTGTACTTTTGGAATGCTTCCCGTCACAAATGCAAGCTGCCAGAGTGATGGCAGTTTGGGATGTTTTATCTAGTCATTCTCCTGATGAAGAGTACATTGGGGAAAAAGTGGAGCCATCATGGGCCGAGAATCCTGTTATAAAGGCAGCATTTGAAAGATTCAATGGGAAGTTGAAGGAGCTTGGAAGGATTGTTGATGAAAGGAATGCAGAGACCAACTTAAAGAATAGGAGAGGAGCTGGGATTGTACCGTACGAGTTTTTGAAGCCATTCTCTGAGCCTGGGGTGACAGGGAAGGGAGTTCCAAATAGCATCTCTATTTGAAGTTGATGGACTATGTCTAGTGACAAACCTGTGCAAATAATAAATGCGAGGCAATCCAGTCCATTTGACCTTAAAGTTTTTCGTTACCATAATAAATAAATTCTCTTTTTGCTCTGCAAAGATAAAAATCTCGCTAAGGAACTCTAACCCAAACAATGGCGAGAGAATCTAGAAACTAATTCTACCTAAAATTTTATTCTTTCAAGACTCCACCCTTTTTTTATTAGAAGAATTTACTATCTGCCTACCCTCGAAACATAAATCCATGCACTCGGGCATATTTGAAACCATCCTCATAATAAATTTTCATCACGAAGATGCATGCTGCTGCTAATGCTATTACCAGAGTACAAGCTGTTTAGATTGAAATATTTTAGCTAAAAAAATTGGTATTGTAACCAATAAATAAGTTTTACTAATAAATGCTTTATGGTACTGTTAAACTTTATGTATAATTCTTTTATACTTAAGATTTTTTGTGATAGGTATTTAGAATACAAAAGCATACTTGATTCTAGATTTATGATTTGATATTCGAAAATAATATCAACGAAATTAACTGTTGAAATTCATTATACTAGAATCCTCCTTATTCTTAATCTACAACTCTCCAATGAGTGAAATTCTTAATGTTTTCTATAGAAAGGAGAGTAGATATAATCCTATCGTTATATAGTCTACCTTATTCTCAAGAACATCGAAAAGAGTATCTTTCATCAAATTTAACCACTAGCAAGAAGTTTGTTTGAATCCATAAAAGTACTTTTGAGTCTACACATAAGATAATCTTTACCCTTTTTTTTAAATCCATCATGTTACAATATCTAGACTTCTTCAACATGATTCCCATTCAAGAAAATAGTCCTAACATCGATCTGGTGCAACTCTAAATCATAATGGGTTATAAATACCATAATTACTCTAAATGCACAAATTGCATCTCATCTTTCAATGTATTCCAGCATAGATCTTATTGAGGACTAGAAATAGTTTCCAAAAAAGTTGTTGAATTAACTAAATGTTCAATATCATAATCACACTCTTCAAGATAAAATTCATAGATGTTTAAGGAAAGAGCAAGATTTCTTACCCTTGTTGACAATATTAGGGTGTTAAAGGCCCTAAACGGGAACTATTTAAACTTGTTCCTATTTCTTAACTGGTGTGTGTATGTGCCATAACATCTAAGTCTCAAGATGCTTTCCTTCATCTCTATCTTGACAACAACTATTATAAGCCATATGTAACTCTAAAAATTTACTTATTTTTGCCTCGATAATTTTACCGCCTTCACTTAAGAAATAAAATTTATAGCTCATGAAATGATATGGGTACCCAATAAAATAACGAGTGAAATGATATTTTATCTTAGTTTAAGTGGATCATAAAAGTGCATTTATGAAGAAAACATCTCCAAATACGTAAGTGATTAAGATTAGGTTTCCATCCAATTCATTGTCCAAAAAGAATTTAGGTATTGATTTAGAAGGGATTCAATTTAAAATAAATAAATCTGTTTTGATAGCTTCTCCCCACATAAATTTTGATAAATTAGTCCCAATTATATCATATTGTAGACACATAAAAATAAATAAATAAATAAAAAATTAAATTATAATAAAATAAAATATAAAGTAAAAAAAAAAAAAAAGAGGGAATGGCTGGGCGTACGCCCAACCATCCCTTCCCCAACCACTACGCATGATGGGGTTCTGGCCACCAACTCTCTGGTGCCAGAACCCCATTGCCGGGTTGTCCAAATTTTTGGACAACCCGGCTTTTAAGGACACTACCTGCAACAAAAAAGAAAACACAGATCAAAAGTCCAAAATCTACCACCAGAAGCTACCTAGCCGCAAGCAAAAAGAAATAAAAAAAAAACAACGATAAAAAAAAAGATAAAAAACAGATATACAAAAAAAAAAAGAGGGCAGAGGGTGAGGGTTTGGATTTGGTTTGGTTTGAGTGAGGGAGATTGGTGAGCTTTGAGGGAAGGTTAGATCTTTGGAGTGCCGGCCACCGGCAGGGGAAAGGGTAAACCCGGTTGGGTCACCATCGACCGAGGCAGGGAGTGCCAGATCCGTCGATCGGAAGGGAAGAAGGCTTCGAGTGAGAGTGGGAGGAACATCTGGGCCGCCGGTTAGAGAGAAGAAAAAGGGGTAGTACACTAGCGCCGGCAGGGAGAGGGAAGGTTTGTAGAGAGAAGGTAGAGAGAGTGGCCTGCTAGAGAGAGAAAAAGAAATTTGAAAATGAATAAAAAAAGCTAAAAAAGGGTTTTTATACCTAGAGGTAGGAGAGCAAAACGGTGTCGTTTTAGTGGAGTGGTAGAAGTTAGAAGGTCTAGGCCCAAACGGCGTCGTTTTGAGCAACTCCACAGGCACCAAACGGTGCGTTTTGAGTTCTGCCTTGTGGGCCTCAAGAGGCAGGCCGGGTGTAGTGGACTTGGGCTCCTGCGGGCTACCGAGTTGGGCTAATCCAAGCCCAGAAAGGTAACCCATCTTCCTTTGTTTGGGCTCATTCCAATTAATTTTGGGCTAGTCCATTTTATTAAATTAATTGTAATTTTTGGTTGTCATGATTTAAAATATAGTAGGGAAAGTTATTTATATATATGTATATATATCATGAATGCTTACATTTAATATTAAAAAAATATAAAAAAATAATAATGATTGTAATAATAAAAAATAACGGTAAAAATGCATAGTTTAGAAGAATATATATATATATATATATATATATATATATATAAAATAAGTAAATAAATAAAAAATTCATAATAGATTTAGTTTTTTAGTTTTTTTTAAAAATTAAAAAATAATAAATATAGTAATAATGATAAGTAAATAAAAAAATGAATGAAATGATTATTTGAAAAAATTTCACCTAAGAGAGGTAAAGAGTTGCCTCTTCTAAGTGGGATTTTTTGAACGCGAAATTTGAGACAGATTTTCATCGAAGCGTCGGGATAAATCTTAACTCCAAACTTCAATACCCATTAACTCAAATAATCGTTGCTAAAATAATAATATATATTGAGAAAAATAAATCTACATTTAAATCTAAGTTAGTATAGTTAGTTAATTAGAATTAAGATAACCATTAATTTAATTAATTGTTTATTCGATTAAAGAAGGAAAATAATACATAAAGATGGAATATTAATTCACTATGCTAGTTAAAGAATATAGATTTAGATAGGAAACTCTAAAAAAATCATAATAATAAATGATTAATAACAAATAATACTAAGTATATAAACAAGGTGATAAATATTTAAATACATAGTTGGGTGAATTATGAACTACCTAATTCAATAAACGCGTGCATGTAGACATCAGCATTTTATCCTATCATAGCACGTCACATTTATCTTGCAAATGGTGCGGGAATTTCGATGATGGGATTTCCCCGAAGCGCTTGTAGAGACGAGTTCTTCCAGGGATATCTCTAGGTGAGGAGAATTTCGAGACTTCACCAAAGCGTTGGGATGGTCTTCGAATAATTTTTCGATAAAAGATTACTGACTCCATTATTTAAAATAAACAAGTCATGACATCATTTTACGCTTGCATCATGTGCATACGTAAAACTAAATAAAAAAACTCAATCAGTCAATTTAATAAAAATTTAATTAATAAAGTAGGGA
Organism: Theobroma cacao; assembly: GCF_053813885.1. Classification (NCBI taxonomy): domain Eukaryota; kingdom Viridiplantae; phylum Streptophyta; class Magnoliopsida; order Malvales; family Malvaceae; genus Theobroma; species Theobroma cacao. The sequence goes on along the minus strand of NC_142647.1, from coordinate 39,165,292 downwards.
TTAAATTAAGAGAAGGCTATATTAAGATAACTTAAGATTAAATGGTACCGTTCGTGGAACGGGCGTCACGGAGGTGCTAACCCTTCTCCGTGCGTAACCGCACTCCCGAACCCATCTCTAAAAATGTGGACCAGTTCTCGTTCTTTCGACGAACCTTAAATTAATTTAGGACTTCGTCGATTAGAATCAGATTAATAGGTGACCAATCACACCTAGATAAAAAAGATTGGTGGCGACTCCTAAACCATTTAATTTTTGCCCGCATCTGGTGGTCGGGTTCCCAGACCCGCATGTTACGACAGATGGCGACTCCACTGGGGAGATCGAGAGTCAAGCCATTAATTAATCATAAGTTATCTTAAGCCTTAAATAATTTGCTGTTTTCCCCAGCATCAATTTTGCATATTTTTGTTTAATGTATTCATTTATTTTGTTATTATTACTTCACTATTTTTAATAATTGCGGGAAGTTTAGGATAAGAGGAGTGTGAAATTATTGGTCCAAGGTCAATATATTCCTTCTCACACACTACACATCTTACATTCATGTATAAGCCTTCCACCCGGGCTTTGTCCTTAATTAGGAGGGAATTAAGTAGCTACGCTCTCGTGAGGTGGTAACCTCCGCATGGGCTAGTGAAGACTGTCACTCAGATCGAACCTAGTCCGTTTGAAACCTGTAATGGGTGAGGACCGGGGTGCCTTACTAGTCCATGTGGGCGACAGTGAAGAGCGATTTGGGAACCTTTAGCTCCATTTTCAACCCAAACTCAGCATGTAGAATACCGAGAGTCGCCTTTGCTTAGGTAGAGCTTCACCTGTGAGAATATACCTTTTGATTAGGTACACATGAAGAAATTTTCATAATCCCCTTGTTCTAAATTCTTCTCCACGAGTAATAAAGGTATCAAGTTATTAATTACTTTCATTCATCTTTTGGAATTCTTGTTTATAGTGCTAACTTGAATTTTTTGTCATATGCATATTTGCATCATAATAGGAAAAGTATTTGTCACCTGACAACCATTAACAGAGTAGATCCAGTTGCATACATGGAGTCGTCATGGCCATCCTCAAGTTACGATGGAATTTATGAAGTGACTCAGCATATGGCGAGTGCCCAACAAAGTGAAGGAGATTGCTTGTCAAAGGATCACTTCTCATCACTACCTGATAGGGTCCACCTTGATCTTAAATAGAACGACTTCACCGATTTGCTCAACATATGGGATAAGTGGGGGGCTACCACTCGGGCAAATTTCAATAGGAAATATGGCCACATAGCTCGACTCCTTAAGGTCCAGATAGATGAACAATTGTTGAAGGCCATTGTGCAATTTTGGGATCCGTCATATAGATGCTTCGTGTTCAATAAGGTGGATATGGTCCCCACAATCGAAGAGTACTCGGCTCTCCTACAAATCGATCTAGATAATTCGGACAAGATATATTGGAGAGGACAAAAGACCGGACACAGGCGAAAGTTAGCCAAGATAATGGGTTTTACCCCAGCAGAAGTTGATCAGAACCTAAGGAAAAAATAGGACAATGAGTGTATCTCATGGAGTTTTCTACGTAGCTATATCATGAAGCATCGGGACAACCAGCAAGGACAGCTTGTGATGGCCTTGGGAATTTACGGACTAATGATCTTTCCCAAAGTCTTGGGACATATAGAGGTCGAAATTATAGACTTCTTCGAGCAAGTCATCAACAAGGCCAATCCTTCACCCTCTATTCTAGCGAAAACTTTCAAATCATTGAATTACTGTCGAAGAAAAGGGGAAGGACGATTTATGAAATGTGCATAGCTTCTTTCCATCTGGATAGTAAGTCACTTTGAATGCAAGGTCGATAAGTTCAGAAAGCCATTTCATCCGTAAATCGCCCCTATCAGAGAATTTTGTGAGAGTGAATGGTTAGAAAATAGGACTAAAGAGCAATGGATCTCTAGACTTCGGGAACTCATGAGTGTGGAAGTAACATGGAGAGCTCCGTGGATGCCGCATCACCCGGTCTTGTACAAATGTGAAAATAAACCTTGGGTACCGTTAATGGGGCCATGGGGAGCAATCAGTTACGCCCCAATTATGGTGAGAAGACAATTTGGGTCAGAGCAGTTTGTGCTGATGACACACCAACTTAATACTTTGGAGTTTTCTTATGGAGAGCTGGGTTTTCTGAAAAGGATTGAGGAGATTGCGCAAGCTTGGAAGAAAACCAGCCGAGTTGATCAAGAGAGGTACACCGATGAAGTGACTACCGGATATCAGATATGGCATGACCAACGAGTTAAGGATGTGGTATATCCGAAAGAAGATGCACTACGTGGCCCAATTGATCTAGAACCACAAGACGTTTTGCTCTAGAGTGAGTTGGCTCGAAAGAAGTCCGAAGTTGAAAATGCTAGTTGGAAGCAACGGTATGAAGACCTTCAAAAAGAGTGTGAGAAAATGAAAAGAGAAGTAATTGAACAAAGAAAGAAGGTCCGAAAAATAGAAGAGAAGTATGAGAGCCTGAATGGTAAGTTTTCTGCCACAACTAGTGAACTTCAAAGGGAAATACAAGTGAGAAAAAATCGAGGCAATGAACTTCAAGTGCACAATGATGGACTAAGAAGTCAAGTGCGATTCCAACAAGAGTCCATCCAATTATTAAGACAGGAGTATGAAGAGCTCAAAGGGGTCATGACGACTTATCAACAGGAATATGAACGCCTCAAGCAACAGAGCACCAGAATTCAAGAGTGGGGTGAATCTTACAAACAAGCTTATACAGAGAAACACGACCAGATGGATTACTTAGTTTGGCAAATGAGGGAGGTGGCTTACAAGGCGAGAAGCATGGCTTGGAAAATGGACATATTGAGGAGCCAGGTCTTTCCAGTTAGAAAATAAGAGCAACAGTTGATTAAGTATTTAGATGAGGTGTATAGCCATTATAATAAGATTGGCGAATATTTCTAGATGACTCATAAGTTGTAATCAAAGACAAATATCTTATGCAATGGATGACTTTGTTGTTGGGTGTCATGTGACGAATACTTTTAGTACATAATCATTCATACATGCATAAATCATCATTTCATGACAATAAGTATTTTCATCTAAAAATAAAGATAATGGGTTCATTCATGCATCGAATACGCATCTAATTCATGTTTATGATTACAATAAGGTTCCAAAATAGCTTGACCACCTAAGCCAAGTGACCAACGTGTTCATAATATGCGTCAGCAAGCAAGGGTCATGGAAGAAGAACAAAGAGAGCGAATGGACAGAATGGAAAGAGCTCAGGAAGAAATGAGAGAACAGTTAGCAAAGATGATGGAATTGAAGATGAGTTTCAGTAAAGGAAAAAAAGTGATCGAAGAGCCAGCTCCGTTAGAAAACCCACCAGCTCAAGACAGTGGAAACCAAAGGGATGATCCACCCTATCCCTTAGGGTTCACTCCACCACATGCCCAAATCGCTCAAAGGGTCCACCCTCAAGTGATGCCATCCGTTTATTACAATGCACCACCCCCGATGGGCCATCAACTGACTCATGGGCAATTTGGGCCATATTTTGGGATAAATCCTGCTGAACCAATACACGTCCCAGATTTAGACGATCTAAAAGAGCACGAGAAACTAAGAAAAAACTCGTCACAAACACGAGAAAATGAAAAAGACCAAAAAAAGTACGATTTGTTGGAAGAGCATCTTCGTGCTATCGAAGGAGTTGATAAATTTGGTACCATGGACGCAACCGAGCTATGCTTAGTGCCGGATGTATTGATCCCTGCCAATTTCAAGGTTCCAAAATTTGAAAAATATGACGGAACAAAGTGTCCCATGGCACATATTACCATGTATTGTCGGAAGATGGCTGCACAGTCTCATGATGATAAGTTACTGATCCATTTTTTCCAAGACAGCTTGACTGGGTCAGCTGCTCGGTGGTACGTACAGCTAGATCGAAATCGTATTAAGACTTGGAAAGACTTAGCAAGAGCCTTCATAGCCCAATACAAGCATGTGGCTGAATTAGCTCCTGATCGGTTGTCATTGCAGACTATGGAAAAGAAGTAAAGCGAGAACTTCAAGGAATATGCCCAAAGGTGGAGAGATACAGCAGCGCAAGTTCAGCCACCTCTCACTAATAAAGAGATGACTGTGTTGTTCATAAACACACTCTGAGCTCCATTCTATGAGCGCTTGATCGGCAACGCAACGAAAAACTTTACAGATTTGGTCTTATTGGGAGAAATAATAGAATGAGCTATCAAAAGTGGAAAAATTGAAGGGCATGAAGTTGCCTGCTCAAAAAAAAGGAATACGCCCAAGAAAAAAGAAGGGGATGTGCAAGCAGTCGCTCACGACAGCCAACAAGCCCACAACTTTAACCCATATTACCCGTACCCCCCATACCAACCCTTCTATCCGAACATAGGCAACATCACACAAAACCCATATGTGTACCAACCTTCCCCGCAACCAATGTTTCAGACCAATGTTCTTCCATAAACTCCACCACCAAGACCGGTAGCTTCAACCAATAATCCTGGTCACTGTCAAAGAGGACCTAAAACTATCCTAGAAAAACCAAAGTTTGATCCTATTCCAGTCCCTTACACTACATTGCTACCACAACTCATAGGAAATCGACTCCTTGCTCGAACCCCTTTAGAACCACTCTGACCACCTTTCTCGAAATGGTATGACCCGAATGGACATTGTGATTACCATTTTGGAATTCAAGGGCACTCCACTGAGAATTGTACTGCTTTAAAACATAAAGTCCAAGCGCTCATTAAGGTAGTACTTTTAAATTTTGCCAAAAAAGACAGTTCGAGTGTTAATGGGAATCCTTTACCTAATCATGGAAAACCGACAGTGAATGCCATACATGAAAGGATGATGCAAAGGGTGAAAAAGAGTATTGATGAGATTCAAACGCCAATGGATAAAGTGTTTGAGGCGTTGTCCAAGATAAATGCCATCACCCCAGAGCCAATCGACACAAAGGAATTGGGGCATGATCTCGCTTATTCTTGCAAATTTCATATAGGGGCAATTGGGCATTCCATTCAAAATTGTGATAGCTTTCGTTGTAAGTTGCAAGAATTGATGGATTCATTGGTAATTGAGTTTTATGAAGAAGCCCAAGAGAATTTGATCGGAACCATAAATGGAGACACCCCAGCTGAAGTGGCATCAAGTTCATTCGGGGCAAACAAACCTAAATCTCTCACCATCTTCTATAAAGAAAACAAGAGCCCTATAAATGATACATCCCCTACCATGATTGGAAGTGGTATTACCATCGAAGTCCCCAGCCCGTTCCCTTACAAGAGCGATAAGGCTGTCCCGTGAAATTATGAGTGTAATATTTTGGGCACAGCTTCGTCCGCCCCCCAAGCATCTTTTGAAAGATCTAACTGGTGTGGGGGATATAACGCGAAGTGGGCGATGTTATTCCCCTGAGATAGCGGAAAGAGTTGGAAAAGGGAAACCTGCACAGGGAGAGGGAGGCCTGAAGAAAACAGATACCTTTTCCTAGGACCAAGTTGTCGAACCTGTAGTTGCTCCGAACAATGAGGTCAAAAATCCTGTTACCGAGAAAGAAGCAAGTGAATTTCTCAAGATTATCAAACACAGTAAATACAGTGTGGTAGAACAATTAACCAAAATGCCTGCTCGCATCTCACTATTGTCCTTGCTTTTGAATTCGGAAGCACACAGAAACGCGTTGCTTAAAGTCTTGAACCAAGCTTATGTGTCACAAGATATATCAGTGGAAAAGTTAGACCACATTGTAGGGAACATTACAGTGGGAAACTTCATTGCCTTTAATGATGAAGAAATCCCATCGGGTGGTCGAGGAAGTAACAAAGCTCTGCACATTACCATCAAATGTAAGGACCATGCCGTACCTAAGGTCTTGGTCGATAATGGTTCAGCATTAAATGTCATGCCTCGCTCTATTTTAACCAAGTTGCCAGTAGATGTGTCTTATATGAAAACCAGTCGCATAGTTGTAAGGGCCTTCGACGAGACCATAAGGGAGGTGGTAAGGGACATTGAACTACCGATAAAAATTAGCCCTTGCATTTTTGAGGTCCAATTTCAAGTCATAGACATTGTCCCGCCATACAATTGCTTGTTAGGGCGTCCATGGATTCATATGGCGGGAGCCATACCATCTTCCCTTCATCAAAAAGTTAAATTCATAGCTGAGGGCCAACTGATAAATGTATCTACGGAGGAAGACATACTAACTATTCAACAATCATCTGCTCCCTATGTAGAGGCAACAGAAGAAGTCCCAAAATGTTCTTTCAGATCTTTTGAATTTGTTAATGCTACTTATGTGGGGGAAAGAGAAGTGATACCGACTTCTCGTTTGTCAGTAGCAACTAAAATAGGGGTTAAACAGATAGTGGGTAAAGGATGCCGTGTCGGTTTGGGGTTAGGAAAGAATTTACAAGGAATTAACCGTCTTCTGACTCCGATAAAGAATGAAAAAAGGTTTGGCTTGGGGTACAAGCCTACCAAAGAAGAGAGAAGGAAATTGGCAGCTCGAAAGAAGATTAAAAGGATGGCTCAACTTGAGGGAAAGGAAGAAGAATTTGGGGAACGGACAATCCCACACTTATATGAGACTTTTTGCTCTGCAGGTTTCATTCATCCTGAAGCACCAACAAAGGTCAATCAGGTTCTACGGATGTTTGATGAGCTATCAATCCCTATGATCAAAGATGAAGAACCTAACGAGAAGGTCCTTGTGGTGTATCTAGTACTGCCAGGAGAGGAGCTAAGCAATTGGACAGCCACAGAATTGCCCATCATCTTTAAGTCTTCAAAAATGTAATGAATAATTTTATCTAAATGCCTATGCCCAAGGGTGTTAAGAGTAATTTCTTGTTTAAGTAAGGCTTTCTGTTACCTTCATCATTCAAATAAATGACTGTGCATAATGTGTTTCATAATTCATCAATCTTTTTGCATATTTCCTTTCACCAATTCTTTTAGCCAATAAATACTTACCCATACACGCGTCTAACTTTACCTATTTGTAGGTCTTTAAATAATGAACAAGAAAACAATCTAGACAACGATTTGAATATCGATTTTAAGATGATTCCGAACGTTGATGAATTGAAAAATGAAGAGGAGGTGGATGACTATGGCTTACCCCCTGATTTGTCGAGAATGTTGGAACAGGAGGAAAAGGAGATTTTACCTCATCAAGAACTCACAGAAATGATTAACCTCGAAAATGGGGAAGAGAAGAAAGAGGTTAAGATTGGCACCTCGCTGTCATCTGATGAATGACAGAAGCTAGAAGAACTGCTCTGTGAATATGTGGACGTGTTTGCTTGGTCATATCAAGACATGCCAGGTCTTAACATTGACATTGTTGTCCACAAGTTGCCTTTGAGATCAGCTTGCAAGCCTATTAAATAGAAGTTGAGAAGGATGAAGCCAGAAATGTTGCTGAAGATTAAAGAAGAAGTAAAGAAGCAATTTGATGCTGGATTCTTAGAGGTGGCTAAGTATCCTGAATGGGTGGCTAATATAGTTTCAGTTCCTAAGAAGGATGGAAAAGTTCGAATGTGCGTCGATTATAGGGATTTAAACAGAGCGAGTCCGAAGGATAACTTCCCTTTGCCACATATTGATACTCTTGTGGACAACACAGCAAAGCATGCTTTGTTCTCATTCACGGATGGCTTTTCTGGTTACAATCAGATTAAGATGGCACCCGAAGATACGAAAAAAATAATGTTCTTAACCATGTGGGGAACGTTTTGTTACAAAGTAATGCCATTTGAATTGAAGAATGCAGGCGCCACCTACCAAAGGGCAATGGTAGCTTTGTTCCACGATATGATGCATAAAGAGATAGAGGTATATGTAGATGACATGATTGCAAAATCTCATATAGAAAGGGATCGTACTGTCAATCTCAAGAAACTATTCGAGAGATTGCGAAAGTTTCAGGTCAAGTTGAATCCTGCAAAATGCACTTTTGGTGTAACTTCTGGGAAAATGTTGGGGTTCATAGTAAGTGAAAAAGGAATTGAAGTGGACCCGGATAAAATACGAGCTATTCAAGAGCTACCATCTCCCAAAACGCAAAAAAAAAGTGAGAGGATTTTTAGGGAGGTTGAATTACATTGCTCGATTTATATCCCAACTCACCTGCAAATGCGATCCAATCTTCAAGCTGCTTCAAAAACGAGACCCAAGAGAGTGGAATGAAGAATGTCAAATAGCCTTTGATAAAATCAAAGAATATCTCAAAAATCCACCGATGTTGGTGCCACCGACTGTTGAAAAACCTCTTATTTTGTATTTGACTGTGAACAAGAATTCTATGGGATGTGTATTGGGACAACATGATGAAACTGGAAAAAAAGAATGGGCCGTATATTACTTGAGCAAGAAATTCATGGAGTATGAGTCCAAATACTCTGCGCTCGAAAAGATGTGTTGTGCGCTAGCATGGACAGCCTAGAGGCTCCGACAATACATGTTGTATCACACAACATGGTTGGTGGCAAAATTAGATCCCATCAAGTATATTTTTGAAAAACCTTGCCTGTTTGGAAGAATAGCTCGATGGCAAGTGCTATTGTCTGAGTATGATATTGTGTATGTGTCCCAAAAATCAATCAAAGGGAGCGCCATCACTGATTTTCTTGTAGATCGAGCTAATGAGGATTATGAATCTGTAAGTTTTGATTTTCTAGATGAAGATTTGATGGCCGTCTTGCACATAGAAAATGATGGTCCCAATGAACTTAATCCATGAAAGATGTATTTTGATGGAGCATCAAATGCTTTGGGGCATGGAATTGGGGCAATGTTGATTTCTCCAAATGGAAAGTATTACCCAGCCACAGCGAGATTGAATTTCAATTGTACTAATAATATGGCGGAGTATGAAGCATTGGTAATGTGATTACAAGCAGCAATCGAGATGAAAACTGACATGATAAATGTGTACGGAGATTCAGCTTTGGTGATTGTCAAATGAGAGGTGAATGGGAAACTAGAGATTCTAAACTAGTTCCATATAAAAAGCTGGTTACAAAATTAAGCAAACAGTTCAAAGAAATCAGCTTCAACCATTTGCCTCGAGAAGAGAATCAGATTGCTGATGCTTTGGCCACCCTTGCAACAATGTTCAAAATAAAAGAAGCGGCTGATGTACGCCCTTTTGATTTAGAAGTCCGTGAAGTCTCTGCACACTGCTTGAATGTTGAGGAAGAGGTTGATGGTAAGCTGTGGTATCATGATATCATGCAATACATCAAGCACCAGGCATATCTTGAGAATGCCACGGACAATGACAAGTGAACTCTTAGAAGATTAGCAATGAGTTTCTTCCTTAGTGGAGAAGTGCTCTACAAAAGGAGTCGAGATCAAGTACTCTTGAGATGTGTGGATGTTACGGAAGCCAACAAAATAATGAAAGAAGTCCACGAAGGAACTTGTGGAGCTCATGCTAATGGACATATGTTGGCTAGACAAATTATGAGAGCTGGTTATTATTGGTTGACATTGGAAACAGACTGCATAAACTTTGCTCGAAAATGCCACAAGTGTCAAGTTTACGCTGATAGAATCCATGCTCCACCAGCCCCGTTGCACGTTTTCAATGCACCTTGGCCATTTTCAATGTGGGGAATGGATGTGATTAAACTTATTACGCCGAAAACCTCTAATGGACATCGATTCATATTGGTGGCCATTGATTATTTCACGTAATGGGTAGAAGCAACTTCCTATGCCAACGTGACACAAAAAGTGGTGTGCAAGTTCATCCAAAAGGAGATCATATGTCTGTATGGGCTTCCAGAAAGGATCATTACTGATAACTCAAGCAATTTGAATGGTGCGATAGTGAAGGATGTTTGCACAAATTCAAGATCAAGCATCATAACTCGACAACTTACCGTCCGAAGATGAACGGAGCGGTAGAGGCAGCCAACAAAAACATCAAAAAGATTGTCAAAAATATGACTGAAGTTTATAAAGACTGGCATGAGAAACTTCCTTTTGCCTTGCATGCATATCGAACTTCTGTGCATACCTCCACCGGGGCAACTCCGTACTCATTAGTGTACGGTACAGAAGCAGTTCTACCTGTTGAAGTAGAAATCCCATCATTGAGGGTATTGATGGAAACAGAATTGAAGGATGCTGAGTGGGTCCACTCCCGCTACGAACAGTTGAATTTGATTGAGGAGAAAAGGCTTACGGCTCTTTGTCATGGCTAGATGTACCAACGAAGGATGATGCGAGCATACGAGAAAAAAGTTCTTCCTAGGCAGTTTCGAGAAGGAGAGTTGGTTCTCAAGAGAATACTCTCTAATCAAATTGATTTTCGGGGAAAGTGGATGTCGAATTGGGAAGGGCCATATGTGGTAAAGAAGGCTTTTTCAGGAAGAGCTTTGATTTTGGCTAACATGGATGGGAGAGATCTGCCTAATCCGATAAATACGGATGCGGTGAAGAAGTACTATGCCTAAAAAAAAAAACAGAAGGGGTTCGTGCTGAAAACTCGAAAAGGGCAGCTTGTACGTAAAGGAGGAGGCTCATGCTGAAAACCCGAAAAGGGCAGCTTGAGGCTGAAAAGTAGGAAGTTAGAATGGAATTTGAAGATGTCAACCTAAAGGGAACACAAGATTGAGGTAGAAATACACCATGAATGGAGCTCCACAATTTCGTAAAATAGAGGAAGCTAGGGAGTCTGCAACCTACAGATTTGCTCAAAGCATCAATTAAGGACAATTCTTGAAGCCGAATATTAGATTGTTTTCTCTGAGTGGTCTAGGTGTTCATTACTTAAAGATCTAATGTTTGCCTTGTAAATTCTTATTTGCCTTGAAATATCTGACTTCTCATATATGAAATTCTCCTTCGCCTCTTTATTTTAACCCTTTTATTCTTTACTATCCCATTGATTTCACATAATGGCTGTCATGAAAATTAATGATGATTGGTAAAAGAAATAAACTAATTAAGCAAGAAATTATACTCATTGTTCAGCAAAAGACTTAATAACGAAGAAAAAGAATGGTGAAACCTTAAACTTGGGGCAAAATCAAATGTCAAAAGAAAATGTGCTTAGGGAAAATCCGGAGTTGCCTAAAGCCCCTAGAAGAAAGGCACAAGACGAAGGTCATTGAAAGCTACAGTGAAAAATCGGATGAAGCAAGAGAAGGGTCTTGGAACCTTAATGAATCATAAACATGAAAACATTCCATCATGTCAATCATGCATACATGCCTAGCCATGCACTCGACCAGAATCAAAATTAATTCATGTCCCAAGCTTTGAAGGTCGAAATCCACTCGACTTAAAATGTTGAGATTGTAAAACTTTAATGGAAGGATTTGAGTCTTTTTATTTCATGATTAATCCAATTAAGTTAGCATTAAAGAATTAAATCGAACCTGTTGTGAGATAGGTCGAGCCTAGATTAAGTCTAGGAATTTCAATTTTTAAATTGAACCTGTGGTGAGATAGGTCGAGCCTAGATTAAGTCTAGGAATTTCAATTTTTAAATCGAACCTGTTGTGAGATAGGTCGAGCCTAGATTAAGTCTAAAAATTTCAATTGTTTAAAATCGAACCTATTGTGAGATAGGTCGAGCCTAAATTAAGTTTAAGAATTTTAATATTTAAATCGAACCTATTGTGAGATAGGTCGAGCCTAGATTAAGTCTAGGATTTTTAACAATATTTAAATCGAACCTGTTGTGAGATAGGTCGAGCCTAGATTAAGTCTAGAAATTTAATTTAAATCGAACTTGTTGTGAGATAGGACGAGCCTAGATTAAGTTTAGGAATTTTAAATTTTGTTTAAATTGAACCTGTTATGAGATAGGTCGAGCCTAAATTTAGTTTAGGAATTTCAATTTTGTTTAAATCGAACCTGTTGTGAGATAGGTCAAGCCTAGATTAAATCTAGAAATTTTAATCGGATTTATCGAGTCTAGAAATTTCATTTTTGTTTAAATCGAACTTATTTTGAGATTAGTCGAGCTTAGATCGATTTGATTAAATCAATTGGGTTCAAGATAAGCCGAATGTGGTGTCTACGTCTTTGCACTATCCTTGATTCTCAAGAATGTACAAAGAGGGGCAACTATAGACACCTAAAAAAATAATAAATAAATAAATAAAAAATTAAATTATAATAAAATAAAATATAAAGTAAAATAAAGAAAAAGAAAAAAAAAGGAGAGGGAATGGCTGGGCGCCCTTCCCCAACCACCACGTATGATGGGGTTTTGGCCACCAACTCCCTGGTGCCAAAACCTCATTGTCGGGTTGTCTAAATTTTTGGACAACCCAGCTTTTAAGGACACCACCTGCAACAAAAAAAAAAAACACAGATCAAAAGTCCAAAATCTACCACTAGAAGCTACCTAGCCGCAAGCAAAAAGAAATAAAAAAAAAACAACGATAAAAAAAAAGACAAAAAACAGATATACAAAAAAAGGAGAGAAGGCAGAGGGCGAGGGTTTGGATTCGGTTTGGTTTGAGTGAGGGAGATTGGTGAGCTTTGAGGGAAGGTTAGATCTTTGGAGTGCCGGCCACCGGCAGGGGAAAGGGTAAACCCGGTTGGGTCACCACCGACCGAGGCAGGGAGTGCCAGATCCGTCGATTGGAAGGGAAGAAGGCTTCGAGGGAGAGAGGGAGGAACGTTTGGGCCACCGGTTAGAGAGAAGAAAAAGGGGTAGTACACCGGCGCCGGTAGGGAGAGGGAAGGTTTGTAGAGAGAAGGTAGAGAGAATGGCCGGCTAGAGAGAGAAAAAGAAATTTGAAAATGAATAAAAAAAGCTAAAAAAGGGTTTTTATACCCAGAGGTAAGAGCAAAACGATGCCATTTTAGTGGAGTGGCAGAAGTTGGAAGGTCCAGGCCCAAACGGCGTCGTTTTGAGCAACTCCACAGGCACCAAACAGTGCGTTTTGAGTTCTGCCTTGTGGGCCTCAAGAGGCAGGCCGGGTGTAATGGACTTGGGCTCTTGCGGGCTACTGAGTTGGGCTAATCCAAGCCCAGAAAGGTAACCCATCTTCCTTGGTTTGGGCTCATTCCAATCAATTTTGGGCTAGTCCATTTTATTAAATTAATTGCAATTTTTTGTTGTCATGATTTAAAATATAGTAGGGAAAGTTATTTATATATATGTATATATATCATGAATGCTTACGTTTAATATTAAAAAAATAAAATAAAATAATGATAGTAATAATAAAAAATAACGGTAAAAATGCATAGTTTAGAAGAATATATATATATATATATATAATAAGTAAATAAATAAAAAATTCATAATAGATTTAGTTTTTTAGTTTTTTTATAAAAAAAATAAATAAAAAAAATAAAAAATAAAAAATATAGTAATAATGATAAGTAAATAAAAAAAATAAATGAAATGATTATTTGAAAAAATTTCACCTAAGAGAGGTAAAGAGTTGCCTCTTCTAAGTGGGATTTTTTGAACACGAAATTCGAGACGAATTTTCATCGAAGCGTCAGGATAAATCCGAACTCCAAACTTCAATACCCATTAACTCAAATAATCGTTGCTAAAATAATAATATATATTGAGAAAAATAAATCTACATTTAAATCTAAGTTAGTATAGTTAGTTAATTAGAATTAAGTTAACCATTAATTTAATTAATTGTTTATTCGATTAAAGAAGGAAAATAATACATAAAGATGGAATATTAATTCACTATGCTAGTTAAAGAATATAGATTTAGATAGGAAACTCTAAAAAAAATCATAATAATAAATGATTAATAACAAATAATACTAAGTATATAAACAAGGTGATAAATATTTAAATACATAGTTGGGTGAATTATGAACTACCTAATTCAATAAACGCGTGCATGTAGATATCAGCATTTTATTCTGTCATAGCACGTCACATTTATCTTGCAAATGGTGCGAAAATTTCGATGATGGGATTTCCCCGAAGAGCTTGTAGAGACGAGTTCTTCCGGGGATATCTCTAGATGAGGAGAATTTCGAGACTTCACCAAAGCGTTGGGATGGTCTTCGAATAATTTTTCGATAAAAGATAACCGACTCCATTATTTAAAATAAGCAAGTCATGACATCATTTTACGCTTGCATCATGTGCATACGTAAAACCAAATAAAAAAACTAAATCAGTCAATTTAATAAAAATTTAATTAATAAAGTAGGGATTAAATTAAGAGAAGGCTATATTAAGATAACTTAAGATTAAATGGTACCGTTCGTGGAACGGGCGTCACGGAGGTGCTAACCCTTCTCCGTGCGTAACCGCACTCCCGAACCCATCTCTAAAAATGTGGACCAGTTCTCGTTCTTTCGACGAACCTTAAATTAATTTAGGACTTCGTCGATTAGAATCAGATTAATAGGTGACCAATCACACCTAGATAAAAAAGATTGGTGACGACTCCTAAACCATTTAATTTTCGCCCGCGTCTGGCGGTCGGGTTCCCAGACCCGCACGTTACGACACATACTCCTCATCATATCCTTCAGCGTGCAATTCTACCTTTCAGTCACAACATTCTTTTCAAGATTACCAAGATAGTGTACTGGAACACTATTCCATAGCTTTCGAAGTATTTGGCAAATGAACCATTTTTCTATCCTATTTTGTAATTTCCACCATAATACTCACCACCACTCACTACAAAAAATCATTGTATTTCCAACGGATTTGCAACGGATTTACCACGGAGTTTAATTAAAATTTTTAAATACTTGTTTCGACGGATTTCCAATGGATTTCCAACGGAGTTATACTGAAAATTTTTCAACTAAATTTTTCATTGAAAATTTGACTTGTACAACACACACATATTACTGTTTAATATTTTCAACAGATTCCCAATGAAAATTTTCGTTAGAAATCCGTTGGAAATTTCATCTTCAGGACACACGTGTTACTGTGTATTATTTCCAACGGAAATTTCCATTGGAACCCTAAACTTTTCTTATGTTATCTTTATCTTTTCCAACGAAAAATTCTGTTGAAAATCCGTTGGAATATTAAACTTTAAAAAAAGTGTTCAATCTTTTACAGTTTCCAACGAAATTTCCGACGGAAAATTTCGATGGAAATCCGTTAGAACTTTAAACTAAAAAAAAAAAACATGTGTAATCTTTACAATTTTCAATGGAAATTTTCGTTGAAAATCCGTTGAAAATTTCATCTTCAGGACACACGTATTACTGTGTATTATTTTCAACGAAAATTTTCGTTGGAACCCTAAACTTTTCTTATGTTATCTTTATCTTTTTCAACGAAAAATTCCGTTGGAAATCCGTTGGAACATTAAACTTTAAAAAAAGTGTTCAATCTTTTATAGTTTCCAACGAAAAATTCTGTTGGAAATCCGTTGGAACATATAAAGAGTCAATGATTTATTGAAAAATGTAACTTTCCAATGGAATTTTCAACGAAATTTTTCGTTGGAAAGTAACTTTTTAGTGCATCAAAGTGTTTATGACTTTTTAAACTTTCCAACGAAATTTTCTGTTGAAAATAATCATAATTTTAAAAAATTATAAAATTTAATTTTTTTTTAAATTTTTATTAATTATTTTTAAAGAATTAGATATTACTAAAAGCAAATACATAGTTATTGAAGTAAAATTTTGGGCATTGTTTAAATATGTTTTCCTTTCTGTAATTTTGTATAATTTTTTTAACTTTAATGAATCATACAATATTGATTAATAATACCAAATTAGGGTAATGTTATATTATTCCAAAATTGAAAAAAATTACTATGTAAAATTTTATTGTCAAACCCTGCTTTGTAAAATAATTATAATATCATTCACATGCTCGATAGAATGTTTGTATATTTAGGAAGTTCGAGAAATCGTTAAAAGACGATATTGCCTCTAATGGTATCATTAAGTCGATTAAGCCTCGAACTAGTTCAAATAGGAATTTTAAGGTGAAATTAAGAGTTTCACAGTTCAGGGATGACTCAAAATGGTAATTAGGAGTTCGAGGATCAATTCGGAGTCAAATTGAAATTTTCACTATATAAGGGTAAAATTGTAATTTTTCCATCTGCGGATAAAATTTGAGATTTTGAGAGAATTTAGATCACATTTGACAAATTGGGGAATGATATGAGTATAAGGGATAAAAAATATGTCTATGGACAATTTTTCAGTTTTTGGGGCAAAAATGTAATTTTTGATTTTTACGGGGGCAAAAGTGTAAATATCAAAAATTACTTCACCAAAACTTTGGAAAAATCTGGAAATTTCACTTAAGACTTGGATAAGTCAAAGGGAATGCATGGTGAAAAAAGTAGGACAAATGGATGGCTAGAAAAAAAAATGAATTAATAAAATATTTAAAATATGCATAAAATAATATTATTTCATTAAACAATAAAAAAGGCATAAAAAAATCAGCCCACCCATTCTTCTTCTTCAACATTCGGCCAAGCAAGAAACAAGAGAGAGAAAGGAGAAAATAAAACCCTAGCTAAGAAATTTAAAGGGAAAATAGGTGGAAATTCAAAAATCAAGTGAAAAAAGGTAACATTTCTTAAATTTGTCTTGTGCTTTACCTTTCCCATGCATTTTCCATCATTTTTCATGGTTGAATCATGTGATTTGAGGATGATTTGAATTCTGGTCATATGGGTTTAGAGAGAGAAAGTTGTTAGATAAATTTGATTTTGAGCTATGTTAGTGTTTAGTGTTAGTTTAGCATATTTAGGAACAAAACAACAAGAAAAGAATTTATTTTCCTCCATTACCATTATTGGCTGAATTTTCTAGGGGAATATTGGCTGATGATCTTGATGTTTATTTGAGGAATTATGATGAATAATGATGAATTATGAGTCTAGAAAAATAATGGAAATTTTTGGAGCAAAAATATGAATTTTTACCCATTAGGGGTATTTTCGTAATTTGCTATCAGGACTGATAATTTGCACCACACCGAGGGACATTAAGTCAATTTGGGTGCAATTGAGGTATAGAAACTGAAAAAAATTAATTTGAGATTAAATTGGACGCGTTAGTAATTTAATCGGGTAATAGGCCGAATTAGGTCAGCACCGCATTTAAGCGGTAGTCGGATAAGTTGCATGTCATATCATGCATATATACCGAGCCTGAATTGATTTTATAATGGTCAAGCATTGATGTGGTGAATTATGTTTTGTACATTATGGATAGGTGGTGAGCAAATTACACTGGTAAAAGTACAAAAATTGTG
Source organism: Theobroma cacao (assembly GCF_053813885.1). Taxonomy (NCBI): domain Eukaryota; kingdom Viridiplantae; phylum Streptophyta; class Magnoliopsida; order Malvales; family Malvaceae; genus Theobroma; species Theobroma cacao. The sequence continues at coordinate 39,148,021 of NC_142647.1, read as the reverse complement.
CTTGAAGACTGGGATTAGGAGTACGTCGACTCCTAGAACAGTGAGTGGACAATTTATCGTCTTAAATATCTAGAGTAATTATACTTGTTTGATGCTTTTATTGAATGGTGAGTTTAAATTATAAAATATTATGTTTTCCAATTAAAATGTTTTTTAATAAAAAATGAGATTTATACTGGTTTTGAAAACTAATATTGTTTTGGGAAAATTGAGTATATGGAGACTGTGTTGAAATTTATGATTTTATATGTTATTGAAATTGTGGCTTATGACACTATGGTAGCATGATGGCTAAATTTTTGGGGTTGGCATGAAATATATAAATAGTTTTGGATTGGTCTTGATAGACTGGATTACATTTTATTCGCCATATTGTGCTACTGGAATTTTTATGGGTCTGGTGGTATATTAAGCGGTCACTGCAGTGGTGGGGGTTTCCGTGGACTGCCTATGAGAGGGGCACGGTAACTCAATTATATACTTACCTCCGGGGGGAGATGTTGGGTGAAGTATCTCCTGAGGTATGATTTGAGTGCACCTCACGTTCGAGCCACCACGTGAGAGTGAGACTCAGCCAACGCCAAGGAACGGCTGTGTGTTAGATGTGAAAACATGTTTATGGGTATGGGTCATTGAACAGCCTTGGCGGTCTCAGTGGGATACCTTGACGAAGGTACCCGTGAGAATGATTCTGGCAGGGGCCAAGTTTAAGAAATTCATAAGCCGAGAAATTTTGATGAAAATAAATTGTTTGGTATAGATTGAAACGAAATTTGTGTTATGAATATTATTGAGATATAACGTTTTTATATTATCTCCATCTACTCGGCTTTAGATGCTTTTGGTGGTAATTGTTTACTCACTGGGATTATTTAATCTCACCCCTCTTCCTATCCATTTTCAGGCTCAGGACAGTTTGTTGATAGTTGATTAAGACGAGAATTAATCTCGAAGTTGCATCATAGGAAGTAAGGGTTCGTAGCTCTACACTTTCTTGGTTAGTTAGGGGCCCACGTGTCACTGTAAACGAAATTTCATACTTTAATTATCTTTATTACTATATAACTAAATTTATTTTACTTTTACGCTACAAAAGTTATTTTAGGAAGACTTTGAAAATATTGTGTTTTAAGAAAATAGAATATTTTATTTAATGTTTTTATTATATTCAAATAGCTATAATTTTACTTTAAATGAATGTTGTAGACTTCAAAAATTAATTTAAATCATGAAATATGTGTTTCCACTTACATATTACATTTTTCGGATTTCAAAATTTTAAAAAAAATTGACGAAAATGCCCCTGTGAGCTAGAAAATAATATTTTATTATTTTGAGTTGGAACCAACTTATGTTTTCTTGAAATGCGAGATTTATCTAATTGTCGCTCACCGGGGAGATGCGGAAGTTGATGCTAAGCCTTGCGGGGTTTCGATCGGCATTCGGGGTAATGAGTGCTTATCGGGACGTCGCGGCGGTTGTCACTGGCTCGATGGGAGTTCCGGGTCGTGACATTTATATTTTATAAAAAACCATGATAAGATATAAAAATCAAATTAAAAAATATATATTACTTTATTTACGTTTTAATTGTAATTAGCTAATATATGTAAATTAAGATTGAAGTTTTATAACAAACTTTTTAATATTTGTGCTTAAAAAATATCATTTTATTATATCTATGTATTCATGCAAATATGACCGAGAGCTATAGAAAATATATATAAATTTATATATATATATATATATATATAGATAAACAAGTATGATTTAAGAAAAAAATCGATTAATAATTGTATTAAAATTAAAGTGCAAGTTATATTTTTTAAAGAAATATCTTTATAACTGAATATATATATATATATGAGATATATTAAATAAGGGTCTACATATATATTAATATATAATTTATGTAAGATTATAGTAAATTTCATTTAGATGATTATAATTATTAATGTAATAGGATCCAAATCATACATATATATATATATATACACATACTTTATAGTTACTATAACTTGTAATGTCTTTTAACACATACACTTTCTATTATATATTATGTTACTATAACTTGTAATTACTATTATATAAATGAATTACTAAATAATATATATACCTTTGTTTATATAAATTTACAATATATGAAGTTAATTATTTAAAAAAAAGTTGTGAGATTAGAATAGTTTCGAAACTGAACTATTTTTTTTTAAATTTCATGTAACTAAGAGCAAATTCATATAATTAATAAAATTATAATTATTAATTAAATTGTAATATCTTTTAATATCTATACTTTATATACATTGGGTTAATTTAAAAAGAATATAATTACGGCTTTCGTATATACACTATAATACTTATAATATATGTACGTTATAATATAAAACTTGTAATGTCTTTTAACACATACATTTTATATTAAATATTATGTTTATTTATAAAAATATATAATTACTATTGTATTATAAAGTAATTACTAAATAATATATATACTTTTGTTTATATAAATTTATAATATACAAACTTAATAATTTAAAAAGAAGTTGTGAGATTAGAATAGTTTTTTTACTTAGCAATTTTTTTAAATTTCATGTAAATAAGGACAAATTAATTCATATAATCAATAAATTTATGATTATTAATTAAATTATAAGGTCTTTTGATAACTATGTTTTATATAAATTCGATTTATTTAAAAAAACATAATTACTATTTTGTATATACACTATAATACTTTAATATATATTTATTTTTTATTTTATATTAATATTATGAAAATGATAATTTTAATACTTATAAAATTTATATAGCAAAATGTGTTTTTTGCACATTAATCCAAATGTTAAATGTTTATGTAATAGTAATTGATGTTAAAAAAATTAAAAAATGAATAAAAAATAAAAACCCTACCCACCCCCCAACCTCTCTTTTTCCTTTATTTCTTCTCTTCTAATCGGGTGCCGCACCTTGCCTCTTTCAGCCGAGTCCTTCATCTGGTGTTCTTCCCAAACCCCAGCAACAAGTGACCCGCAGCTCTCTCTCTCAACTCCTTCTTTTTTCAGCCGACGACACAAGCCCGAAGCCCCAACTCTCTCTAGAACCGATGGCACAGGAACCCAGATCTTCTCTCTCTCGCTTCTTCCTTTTTCAGCCAACGACACAAGCCTGAAGCCCCAACTCTCTCTAGAACCGACGGCACAGGAACCCAGATCTTCTCTCTCTCACTTCTTCCTTTCATCGGCGGCAAGCCTGAAGCCCTAACCCTCTCTCTAAAGCCGACGACAAAGAAAACTCGAGGCTCTCTACCCGTTTTTAAGTGACGGCACAAACCTCAAACTCCCTAAACTCCCACCGACGGTTGGCAGCGCTTCACCCAAAGCTCTCTTTCTCTATGTATACATTTTTTTAATTCTTTTTTTTGGTATTGTTTGGTTTGTGGATTGAGGTTTCTGGCTGCTAGACTAGGGATTGGATTTTGGCTTTTTGTGTTTTTGGGTTGCTAGGGATTTTTAGGAATTTTTTTGATTTAGTTTTTGGCCCTTGGATCCCCTGTGCTACAGTGCCCTTTTATATTTGGTTGTGGTCTCTACGAGGCTTCGTTCCACTACTCTGCCAGATGCGAGTTTTTCACATTTGGCACTGCAGTGGTGATACTGGTACTGGCAGGGCGTCTGCACCCTGCCAGTACATTTTTTATTGATTTTTTATTTGTTAATTATTATTATTATTATTATTTTTTAACACCAAAAATATGGTGTCTACAGCTAGCTGCCGCCCTACCATGCCAAGCTCGTCAACTGCCGACCTACCACGCCAAGCTCAGGTCCTTCATCAGTTGATCTGCCTTTTCTCTCCAATAGCCCAGCCACAACCAAGGTCTGCCGGTTGCGTGGGTGTCTCCCCAAGCTCCACGCCCTTGTTCTTCCCTAGCTACCAGCCTACCACGCCAAGCTCGGCTCCTTCATCGGTTCATCTTTCTTTTCTCCCCAGCCGCCCAGCCACAGCCACTCCCTGCCGACTGCCTTGGTGTCGCCCCAAGCCCCACGCCATTGTTATTCTCCAGTTGAGATTTTGGTATAGGATTTTGTTAAACTAGGTTCATTCTTAATAATTGTTATGCAAACAAGATTTGATGCTTCAATTAGGGCTGTCTGTTACTGCAAAATGATACTAGTTTATTGACTGCTTCAGAAAGTTTTTTGGAGTTGATGTGTTGTTATTGTTGTCTGTTAATATCTTAATGATATTAGTATTGTATGTTACTGAAAAATGATACCCTAAGAATTAATGGAACATGCCAATGTCAATGTTGTCATTAGTTTACGAGAGAGTTTTCTATTACCCCAGATTGCAATTAGTACTTTCAAACTTGATTTTTGGTGATAATACCGTTGTCTGGTTCCCCAGATATTTGTTTTTAGTTATTTAATTTTAAATTTAAGATTTTTGTTTTTGATTATTAAAATTGAAATTTTAATATTTTTGTGAAAGAAAATTTAATTAGTAGTTAATACGTAGAGAAATATTATTGTATATGTATACGGATTCGGGTATACATGAGTGAAAGTGAATTTATGGCACGTATGGAAACCATATTCATGAGTAATGCGCGTTCAACCCTTGGTGATGCGGGACCTTCAAGACTTGACAAGTAAGAAAAAAAATTCCCTCACATGATGTATAATTTTTAGAACGAACACTTGGATACTTTTTTAAGGATATTATGTTTAATATTCATATCAAACTATTTTATATATTGTGTGTTAAGGATAATTTCTAATTAGATGTTAGGACTTGAATCTCAATTTTGTAATGTGTTTTTCTTTTATATATTTTACAGTTGAATGTGGAATTAAATTTGATATCGAAAACAAAAATGGTAATTTTTTCTGAAAATTTATTATAAAAATAATAGGTCAAAATATTTCCAACGGAAATTTTCGTTGAAAATGCCAACCGATTTTTCCGTTGGAAATAGAATTTCCAATGGATTTTTAAAAAAAAGGGGCAAAATTTCAAATTTCCAACAGAATATCTGTTGGAAATTTCCAACGGATTTTTAACGGAATTTTCCGTTGAAAATTTCCAACGAATTTCCAACGGAAAGTATTACCCACAAGGCTTGTACCGACGAAATTTTCAACGGACTTTTTCGTTGAAAATCCGTTGGAAATAGCCAAATTTTTTGTAGTGACTCTCAAACTTGACAATCGTAATGGTTTTTCCCAATTGTTTCTCAACTTTAGTCTTAAAGATCTTGAATTTATCAAGAGCTCCTGATTTTTCTTTAATTAAGAAAAGACAATCATAGCCTGAAAATCATTAAAAATTGTCCCAAAATATCAACAATTACAAATAATAAAAGTATAAGATCCATATCTATCAGTGTGAATGAGTTTTAATAATAAATACTTTGATTTGATCCTTTTCCCTCTATCTTGTTCAACTTACCCTTTTAATAGCCAACATACGTCTCCATGTCATCAAAAATAAAAGAATGCAGAATGTTATCCTTTCTGAACTTTCGTACCTTTTCCTTAAAAATGTAGCCAAGTCTCTATACCATAATATGGATAAGGTTTCTTTTATGCAAGGCCTTTCGGCAATTCTTTCTACATCATATGAGGTGGTATAAATACTAATAGGAGATAATCACATTCTATATAATTCGAGAGACAAAAAACAGTGGAATTATCTTTTGAATCAATAATTATCTTAATAATCGAATTATTTATTGCAAAAGCATAATCAACGTCTAACATGAAAATAAAAATTAAATTTCATCTAAATGACCATACATAGAAAATGTTTTCTAATAAAAGTTTATGACAAGTTCTTAAATTCAAGCAATTGGCTCCTATTGGCTCTACTTTTGCCTCCTCATTGTTTCCAATTGTAAGCTTAGATTCTTCCTTATTTGGCATCCTCTAACTTATTAATTTTGTAAAGTAAAAGCAACAAGATTAGTTGCACCACTATTTAGTCATCAAGAATTGGATAAGGTTTCAGTTAAATTGGATGCATGTATAACAAGAGCTAAGGAGTTACCTTCATGCTCACATTTCTTTAATCAAGTTTTATATTTGAGACAATTTTATTTCTTATGTCTCTTTTTTAACAAAAGAAACATTTAAATTCTTTTTTAAGGACAACTTTTGGGTCCTTTACACTAGTAAATTGACTAGATTTTGTTTATATCCTGAACTTGTTTAGGAGCATTAGGTTTAGTTTTCTTACCTATCTTGTTATGGGTTTTATTGTGGACCATTTTAATGATATACTCCTTAACTTCTGTTATCCCACATAATTTATAGAATAAACTCATTTTCAGAAGAGTGCCGATTTCAATTAATACAAAAAGGTAAAAACAATATCATAATTTATTTAAAATGGACAAGTAATCATAATGGAAATAAAGATAATATTTATCACTATATCAAATTAGGGGTTCCAAATTTATTGTTCTATTTTTGGGTGCAATTTAACCATTATTTGGATGAAAAGACGAATATTTCATTAAGAATTTCAATTGTTCCGTTGCTTTCGTTATGTAACAGAAAAAAAAAAATATCATCGATGCACAAAGCCATGTGAAAGAAAAAAAAATAATAAAAATAATAATCAAATGAAAAATTGTGGCATAGTTCATCGATGCAGAAAGCCATGTGACAATTATCAGCCTGTCAATTGGTACCACCTCATATGAGCAAAACTCTATGGTCGTTTCCTTATTTGTCATTTTTCCTAAGCTGTGATTTGTACTTTTGCATTTTTCAAAAGAAGAAAACAAAAGCTGTAGTTACGTTTCAAGGGGATAGCCTAGCTGCCATGGGACATGATTTTGATGCTGTCACCGACAATGCAAGAGTGGCAATTATCAGAAATGTTAGGATTCAATATAGATTGTCATATAAGAGTTATCTCGTCACATCATAATCTTATCATATCTTCAAATCAAAGTCATGCATGACACGTGTGACATAAAAATGTTAAACCATTCCTCATTTTTCCTTCCATCACTTGATACGATTTTTCAATAATGAATGTCTTATTGTAGGTGTTGTTTACGTCTCCATAGACAATCGAAGAAAGATGTTTTCTTGTTTCTTTCTCAGATATATGTATTAATGTCAATGTAACATTAATTGGAGGTATTGTTTTATGGCCCATGTGAATCTCAATGTCGCACAAAATATCTCACACGTGTGAGATATAAAAACGTTAATTGACTTTTTCGTTTTTAATCCATCTGTTCATTTCTTTTATACTTGTTTTTTTATCAAGAACAATTTTAAAAAAAATTAGAAAAAAATTGAACTCAATTTTTAATAATCAAATGTTAACTTACATTATTTGTTTTAGTATATTATTAAAATTAAGTTAAATTAATTTAATCTTAATAAAAAGATAATATTACAATCGCTAAAATGATCTAATAAAATAAGGGACCGTATCCCAACACGGAGGATCAAGATAAAGGTGCGTGACTTCATGTCTCTTTATGGATCTTGTAGTGATGAAATGGCTTTCTTTGGATGAGTATCGTTTGGTGTCATCATGTGCATAGGCAAAGTGCTCTCAGGTCTTCCTGATTTTGGTTTGGACTTCCATGCTTTGTTTCAGACCTTATGTTTTTTGTTCTTGATAGGCTTGTTTGAGATGATTTTTTGTCTTATTGTGGGCCTTTTGGTGTGGGCAAGATATGGTACTATCTTCATACAGGGATGAGATTTGTGGATGAAAGCTGGCAATGGCTTTTTGAGCAGCGGAAAATTTTTGTAATTGTATAGAACTTTGCTACCACTAGGTAGAATTACTATCTTTTGTAATTGTATAGAACTTTGCTATCACTAGCTAGAATTACTATGCCACCGGAGGTCTTTTATTATTATGATTAAAGACTTGTGATGGCATAATAGTAAGTGGGATTATAACAAAATGCCCTTTTTAAAAACATATATATAATATAATATAATAGACTAATTTCGATGTTATAGGTAGGTTTAAGGTGAAGGTTTGCATAGAAAACCTTAAATCTTATAATAAATAGGATTAGTGTTCATTATATAAAGTAAGGTTAGGCTCTCTTTTCTATCTATACAAAACATTAAGATTCTCATACATTGAAGAGTTAATAGATTACGAAAAGAAAGATGCTAGTATATTGAATCTCAACATTTGATCTGGTCGGTATTATTTTTTTTTGTCAAACCATAAATCAAGAATCAAGTAAGTTTTTGTATTTTAAATTCTTACAATGATAGCTTTTCAAAAAAAAAAAAGGTTCTTATAATGGTAGATTATGAATTAGTATAAATTAATTATATATAAATTTTACAAAATTCACTGTGGAATTACAACCGCTTATCATGCTTCATAAACTAGATAGATAACCATTAAGAAAAAATTAACAATCTTCAATGAACCATTGATCGATTTTTACCAATGAATTGAATATATTAAGCCAAGTGAACATTCGAAAGTTGAGTTATCTGTTAGTAGATGAGTCAGTGTGGAGAGATAAGGAAAGTGGATATACATAATCAACAAAAACATTACACTTCTTAAGTTTAAACGTTTTATTTATGTTGACTATTGATTGCTTTCATGACTAATTTTATATATAGTTGAAAGATATATGATTATATCGAATCAACAAATATAGGTAGAGTTATACCGACAAGAATAAGTCTCAAAAGTAAAATAGAAATAAATAATAATTTACATAATTCGATCAATTGACCTACATCATTAGTAATATCAATATTTTCTTTACTTGCAATGTATTTATGCTTCAGTAACAGATGATTCAATAGCAAACGATTGATAATGAGCTGAGTTTATGAATTCATTCCTTCTTTGGATGAGGAAAGAAAAGAATACTAACGCAGACGTTCACATGCAAAACTCAAGGGACAGACGAGGACTGCTGAAGATGAGACAGTAGCAAAACATTTTGTCCCTCCTTTTTGTTTTCCCTTCTTTTTACGTATCAAATTCCCAACATAATTTAAAATTTTTTTCCCTGTTTAAAACGATAAGGAGATAGCGAGAGAACACAGCTCAACCATCGGCAATCTTGGGCAATCTCCTATCATTGTATCGAGTCCCAATCAGCTGTGCAACAATCAATTTATTTTGGGGCCAATGTATTTAATTTCTTTTGGTACATATGATTTTGGGCATATAATTGTCAAAATTTTTAAGAATTTTTTGGTACATATGATTTGGACACCACTAGAATTAATGTAACCGGAACAAGTGACAACCACATATGCATGTCCTTCGTGCAAGTGGATCAAGCTTCGCCGTCGGATATGATTTTTTCTTTTCTGTTGATGTTTAATGTACGACAAACTTTTTAAAGAGATTGATCTAATAGCATCTGCTATAGAGTTATTAATTAATTGTATAATATCTTTCAATAATTGAAAGAAAATTAGCTACTTAAGGGTGGACAGCTGGAGGATTTAATGTTGAAGAAAACAATGTCCAATTCAGCAATGAAATTTACAAACTCGAAGTATTAATATATAAATATTCTATAAGCTTATCAATTGTTATCAGAACGTCATCTACCAATTAATGCTTGGCCATCACCTGTCGAATTTTCCTCGGCATGAACTTCTTGAAGAATGAACGAAAACTTGTCAACTGACAACAGAAAGGTTGTTTAGAAGATTAGGAATGACTTGTGAGGTAGATAAGGAACAAGATCTTGTGCAACAGATTCACGAGGCTCAAAGCAAGGAAAACGTGATCATGAAATACCGGCCCCTAGCTTCCAATGATTAAATAATAATTCATTTGAAAGTTTAACTATTTCAATCAATAGAATAGTTTGATATTAATCTTTTGAGATTCAATACATATGCAGTGTTTGTAATCTTTGGAAGCTTTTCTTCGTCATTCTTTGCACAAGCAAAACGGCCTCATTATTCCTTTAGTAGAATCTGATTTTGTCGAAATTAAGGGGTTTGGTTTTTGTCATGATGGTTCTCTTGTCAGATGTCTTTCGGTATGATTTCTGATGTATTTTTCGGGTTTACATGGGATTTATGCCATTGTAGGCTCTTCCTGTTTTTGCAGTCCGTTCCACTTTTGGTCAAACTCCGCAAGACACCAAAGTAGACATAGCAATTCACGTGAGTCACAAAGCAACTCGCGGCCCACAAATCTACTCATACGTACCATCTGCCAAAATCTGGAAACTGACGTTCGTCCAAGCATATTGAAATCTAGTTCTCCAAAAAACATGTGAAGATGAAGTACTTGATAAACTTTATATATAATTGATTTATATTAATATAATTTAGAATACAAAAACATATTTAATTATTGATACATAATTTGACAATGAAAACAATACTAATTATAATAAATATTAGGATTTAGTATACTAGGATCTTCCTCTTCTTTTTCTATTAACTTTTAAATTGGTCAAAATCTTAGGGTACGTTTGGTTTTCAGAATAGATAAAAATGAAATAAAATAATTATTACGTGAAAATAGAATGACGTGAGAATAGAATACAATAATTATTACGTAATTTGATACGACGAATGGAATAAGACAGAAATAATTATTATAACTTATTGAAATATTTGATTGATAACAATAATTTTGGAATAAGAAAAGAATAAAAAGTAAAAAGATAAAAATATCCTTTGTTATATATATATATATGATTATTTATTTTTATTTTATTTTTTAAAAATTAAAAATTAATAATTTAATTATAATATTAATATTTTTGTATAATTTAATTATTAATATTTTATTTATAATTTAATATTATTATGATTAAAATATTAATAATTTTAATTAATTTCCAAATTAAAATATTAATTTTTATAATATATAATTACAAACTAAAACTTTTAATTATAATAATATCTTTTTTTGAAACAACAAAATACTCTTTACATAATTTAATAAAATTTATACCAAAAGACAAATAAGCAAATTTTTTTTTAATTATTTAATTTTTATTTTAATTAAAATTTTATAATTTTATAATTTATAATTAAAATATTAGTATAATTTTTTATTTTTTCTTTAGTTGTATTTTTATTTTTTATTTAGACTCATTAAAAATTTAATAAATAAAACATTAATATTTTAATATTTTAATCATATTAATATTAATAATATTTAAATTATATACAAAATATTAATACTTTAAAATATTATTTTTTAAAATTTATAAATAATTTATTTTTTTTATTCTATTTCTTTCCTTTTTCTTTTCTTTTTCTCCATGGGTTGGCCACCGGAAATGTGATCGGTATAATGAAACGTCGATCTGGCATACTGTGTGGTTGGATCTGGCCACTAGGGCACTAGATAGGCACTTCCTGTGGCTAGATTTGACCGTAGAGTGCTAGATCCGACCATGGGGATTTGGTTAGGAAGCATCAGATTCGGTGCTTCCCATGGCCAAATCAAGTTGTGGATCTCAGATCCGGCAACTCTTCGATTGAATCTTATTGAAAAGTACTAGATTAACACTTTCTAACCATATTTAGTCGTGAAATCGCTATCGCCGCCGTCGTAGCCTTCCGTCATTGCTATCGTCATCTACAGTGATGAGTGCAAGTTAGAGAGAGAATGAGAGAGGCAAGAACGTTAGAAGAGAGAGAAAAAAGAAGTGAAAATGAGAAGAAGACGAAATATTTATATATCTAGGGTTGTAATATTTCTAAGTTATAAAGGGTATTTTAGTTTCATCAAATATTAAAGGTATTCCCCTAGCCATGGAATAACAAATACCAAGGGAGAGTTTGGGTTTAGTTAAGCCTTAGTTTTACCCCATTTTAAGGAATAGCTAATACTAAATAATAGCTATTTCTTACGGCATTACTTACCAAACGGGGGTAAAGAGAAAACATGGGAATAGACAGGCAATAGCTTAGCTATTCCCTGTACCAAACATGCTGTTAATGTTGTTGTAGATAAGATACAAGACCCAACCTTATCTTTATATAGTGAAATCCTTAATCTAATCTATCACAGGATTTAGAGTTTCTTATATATAGTTACACTTTTTAAGCTCACATATACTATTGGACTCTAACCCACTTTATTAGATTATATTTTGGACTATAATATCATCTTTCTATCAAAGCCAAATTAACTTAACCTGATTCTGATAAAATAAAAAAATAAATAATATAAGTCTATACTTTGATTTTATAAGAAAACCTAAAAATCTCCCATTTGGACTACATTATTTAAATTTAAGTTTTTTTAAAAAGTAAATTTCTTGAAAACGACTCACCAACTAAGACAACTAAAAACTTTATGAGCCCAATTCTAAAAATATATTGGTCTTGAGACTACAATTTTTCCATCTGATGCATTCCAAAAATATCTCACCCAAATATCTTGAATAATAACTTTAAAAAAAAAAAATGAAACCCATTCATCAAAATCCTATAAAGCAACATAAATTAAGATTAGTTGCCTAATGATTTTGGGTTTCATACGCATTCTTGATTAGTTTTGGTTTTCTCAAAATTTGATCCTTTAAACTATGTATTTTATAAATCAAAACTTGTGTCTTATCTCTATAACATAAAACAACTGATTTAGAAAGATAAATTTGAACTAAAATGCTAAAATATCGAGGTTTTAACAGATTCGTTAACTAGGTTTTAATTTTGTACCTGAAATTTTAAGCATTGATTTCTCACTTTACAAGCCAAATCAAGTTATAATCTTTATACTGATTTAACCCTTATATTAAAAGGAATGAAAACCTATGTTAATTGAAATTAAAATGCATCAATTGGGGCAAATTTTAGACAAATTCTAGTCAAGCTCGAATATCCATGATAGCACCTAATTTGATGAAATCGAAACAGGTTTAAGCTTTGTGACCTCAATAAAAAATTTAACTCATCAAGAAAGAATAACCCTAAGGTAATTTAACAAAATTACATACAATCAAGTTGTTGGTTTAAAATTATCGAAAGTCTCGGTCTTTTAATACCACAATTTCTCAAATACAATTTCATTCAATTCCATAGATGTAATACGATCAAACAACCATAATTAATAATATATCATTTATTAAACATTCACAGGATTTAATTGTACTATTTTAAGAGAATTATGAATTTTAATGGTGTAATCACACAAATTCAAAATTACACAAGACCTTAAGATAGAATCATGATATGTAATCTATATATAATTTTTTAGGTTTGTAAATCCCAACCATGGAGGTTTTGATACAAATTGATAAACTTTATGTATAATTAATTTATACTAATCTAGGATCTACCATAGTAGGAATTTAGACCACAAAAGCATACCTAATTCTTGATACATTATTTACAGTGAAAACAATACTAACCAAATTAATTGTTGTGGTTCAGTGCGTTAGGATCTTCCTCCTCCTTTTTCATTAACTATTCAATAGATGAGAATCTTAATGTTGTTGTAGATAGTAGAGGGGATTTAGTGTTAACTTTGTATAGTGAATTTTTAATCCCACTCGTTATAGGATTTAGGGTTTCTTATAAAAGTCTGCACTTTGAAACCTATATATAATATTGGAGTCATAACCCATTTTATTATATCATATTATGAACTATAAATATTGTCTCTCTATTAAGACTAAATTAGATTAACACGATTTTGATAAAATACAAAACAAAAAAAAAAATATACTTCTATACTTTAATTTGACAAGAAAACCTAACAGTCCTTTCTCAAAATTACAAAAGCTAGAATTTCTTTGTGGCACTGTGTAGAATGAGTAGAAACATGAATTAACTGTTGCTTTAGTTCAGGCTCACCAAGAACCTGTAGTTATCATGTAGGAAATAAAAAACTTTTGAACAATGGGCCAACAATAAGTCTTATTATTTGAGTTAAAAATATGTGCACGCATAAACAAGTTAAAAAGCTATGGACAATTTGTTAACACGTTATGAAAAGCAAGCATCTTAATTAGACGGGGAAAAGTAGAGACTTTGCGATTTGAGTATAGAGAAAATATTAGTGGTGAAGAAGCTCTCGATCGAACCTCGACACTGCCACAAGGCCCACGACGTCACCATGTATAATTGCAAGGAAGAAAATTGGCCCGGCAACACCCAGCAGCTTGTAGCAGTTTCCACCAGACATGTATTAAAACTTGGGATTTTAGCTTGCCTGCATTAATTGAGAAGTGAAGCTTTCATGTGCCCATGTCTTTGTTGGGGTCATCTCATCTAATAATGGAAGTGGACAGCTAAACTTTGACGAAATTGTCAATTATGGAAAGGAATTTGGAATTATGTGTACGAAACTTAAATGTCAGGTCAATTTTTTACTATATTTTAATTTGACATTTTTCCACCACTGGACAAAGACTCTACTTATCTGTTTAATTGGGGCACACGTGATTTGTAACATTGTCTTGTAGCTATTGGATTGTGATTTTCCTGCGTTTCAAGAAATTGTATCCGTGATTTGTAAGCCTGTGGATCTCTCAACGTACAAAGATGCAGATGTAACTATTAGATATGGGCCGAATGCTGCTGTCATACGTCGGAAGCATGCAGCAGAAATTTGGAAACAGAAGTAGATGCCAAATTCATTGTCGCATTTTCATTCACCCCCCTGTATATGGCACAATGCCAATGATCTTTTTTCTTTGTTTTTTTAGTTAGGCGCGTGCTCAAGAGATCAATTATTGCATGACATTTCGGGGGTCAAGCCCAAAAATGCCAATATCTTATCATGTCTCAGCCAATTGGATTCGATATGTGCTACTGACCATCTTGATATAGTTTCCGTTTTGGCTCAAAGGAATGTGCTATGACATGTATGATTATTTTACGTAAAACAAATTTAATAATTATTATGTAAGAATAGAGTAAAGAAAAATAGAATGGAATATTATTATGTAAGTATAGAATAAAGAAAAATAGTTTAGTTTAGATAAGTTTTTTCTCTAATATTTATGATACTTGAAAGGTAAAAATTATAAATTAAAGTAAGAAATTGTTAGAAATTATGATTCAAGTCCAAAAAGATTTAAATTTGATTTTTTTATTGGTTCAAAGTTATTGCTAAGCCATATCAAAGTTACCTCTTAATTTTCTTAATGAGATTAAGAAAGGAGTATTTATGGATGTTGGGATTCAACCTCATGTTCAAACATGATCTAAAAAAATCAGTTCTATAGTTATTACCGACAGAATCATTTGACAAAATTCATTAGTTACCAATGGAATTATCAACAGAATTCATCCTTTACCAATGGAGTTCATTCACAATACCGATGGACTACCGACTGATTTAAAGCCATTGCTGACGGATATTGCTGGTGAACTTCAAAGCTAACTCTGTTGGCTATTCATCAGTATATGCCGACATAATTATTGATG
The DNA here is from genome assembly GCF_053813885.1 of Theobroma cacao. NCBI lineage: Eukaryota > Viridiplantae > Streptophyta > Magnoliopsida > Malvales > Malvaceae > Theobroma > Theobroma cacao. The sequence goes on along the minus strand of NC_142647.1, from coordinate 39,132,638 downwards.
GAATAATGATGTTGATAATTACTGACGAATTAAGATCCGTTGGTACTATTACCAATAGAAATTACTAATGAAATTTTGTCATTACCGATGAGAAATCAGTTGACGGATTTGAGCCTTTACTGACGGAATTACCAACAGAATATTCGGTCGATAACTTACCAATGGAATATTTAATCAGTGATGGATTTTCCATTACCAAACACAATATTTTCGACTGAATACCGACGAAAATATCTGTAAGTTTTTCCATCAGTAGTGTAACACATTGACTGTATCTTAATTATTACCTATGAAATTTTTTGTTGATAATGCCCTATTTTTTTATAGTGCAAGATTGAGTTCGTCACATTCATAGTAATTACAAACTGAAGCCCAATCAACATGATAAAATTTGAGAACAAGATCCATAAAACTCTTTTTTGAATTTTATTAATCTCATTTTGGACTTTGATTGACATTTGGAAGAGCGACATATCGAAAGGCAAGGAGACTATTGAGGACGGACTTGAGGAACGATAGAGGAAGTCTTTGCCTTCCATATGGCTAAATTGCTCTCAAATTTTGAATTACCAGGTGTTACATGCTGGTTGAGTGTTACCTAGCCCTTAGTGGGAGGCCAAGATAAGTGGTAGGGATGCAGCCTACTTGGCGTTTAACCATCTCAGCTCATTCATTGATGTTTCTTTGGTTAACTCTCACACCATATAAGAAGCTTTTGTGGAAATTAATTTTCAATCTAGACATGACCTGAAAACACCTTAGCAGCCGTTTAATATTAAGCAAGTAATTGTTGAGACCGAAAGAGAGCTCATGTTTGTTTCTGTTTGGGATTATTTTGTGAGTGTGTGTATGTATTTGGGATGAGAGTTAAGTTTTATTAATGTTAATTATTTTTTGAAGTCCACAATTAAACAAGGAACCAAATTGTGAAATAACCATTTTATTCTAGGTAAGCCTATGTGGTGGCTACTTCACCCAAACCAAACAAGTTACGGGTCATTCATTATAATAAAGTCAAGGTTCTGGCGGGTTTTAGTAGCAAAATTTACACCGAAATCAAACAAAAGTGCCCATTAATTGTTACAATTGATCCTTAATTAAAAAAGTATAAAAAAGTTTACCTCAATTTAAACATTAAAACTAATAAAAATATAATAAAGCTCTAATCATAGTTTTGACCCATCTGATCAGCTTTATCGACACGTCTTTCAGTCTTTGGTCTAATCAATTACCGTAAACTTCAACATTAATTTTACATTTGCCACTCGTTTAATCAAGCAAAACTAAATTAGATTAATTACTCTGTTCAATCATCTGTTATACAAAGAAAATAGGCAATAAGAATATATCTTGAATGAATACAGATGACCATTGAAAAATATACATGTTTTTTTCTCTATCAAATAAGGTCTTTTATTTAAGAATGGATCAACGATACAAAGTCATAAACCTTACTGGATTGATCGAACATAGGCAAACTGAAATTCATGGATCGAACACACCAAATAAGGAGTAGAAAAAATGGTCATGTAAATTCATCAGATTTACAATCATGCAAAAAATATTCCAGCTCTATCCACTTCAAATTTTGGAAGATAATCTATAAAGATATTGATTTCATGAAAAATATGTGCAAACACAATGTCATAGGATGTCAATTTCAATAAAAATATATCAATTGTTCCATGACTTGCGCTGCACTTTGAAATCAGATTCAATAATCAACCTTTTTGAGCCAACCCGAGTTGATAATGTAAAAAACTGGAATGTATTCTAATTAATCGTCAAAAGTTCTGCATAATTTGAATCTTTGAATTTTCCTAGGACCATAAAGACATGCTTTGTATTATTTGCTCAAAAAACTTGAGGCATAAGTGAATATGTTCTTGTTTCATCTGAGTAACATGCTTATGTGGAACCTTGACTTCGGGCTCAATTGGAGCCTGTACGTGCAAGAGTGCTTATATGTACGCTTCCAGTAACTCTTCAAAATTTCAATGTGGCACTGTTCTTTTTGCATGAGCAAAGACTGCCGATTTCTAAAATACAATATCTAGCTACTTCCTGCATTAATGGAGCACTGAAGTTATCATGTGCCCACATTTAAAGAAATTGTCTCCATGTCTTTGTTGGGCTCATCTCATCTAATAACGGAAGTGGACAGGACAACAAACTTTGATCAAATTGTCGATTATGGAAAGGAATTTGGAAATTTGTGTACATATCTTAAATGTCAGGTCATAATTTTTTTATTATATTTTAATTTGACATGTTTCCACTACTGGACAAAAACTCATCTTATCTGTTTAATTGGGGCACACTTGATTTCATAACTTGGTCTTGTAGCTTCTGGATAGTGCTCTTCCCACGTTTCAAGAAATTGTATCAGTAATAGCATGTAGATACCTCGACGTGCAAAGATGTAGACATAACTTTTAGGTTATGGGCTGAATGCTGCTGTCAGACGTCCTAAGCATGCATTAGAAATTTGGAAACACAAATAGATGCCAAATTGGGTGTCCCATTTTCATTCACCCACCTGTACATGGCACAACTTCAATGGTCTTTTTTTGTATTTTAGTTAGGGCCGACGCTGCATGACAACCAGGCGGGCGTCGATCGCAAGATATTTCGGGGGTCAACACTAGAAATGCCAATATCTTCATGTCTCAGCCAATCAGATTCGAGATGTGCTACTCACCATCTTGACGTAGTTTCCGTTTTGATCTTGGTCCTTGTCTCAAAGGAATATTCTATAGAATGTATGGTTATTTCACAGAACAATTACTGTAATTACTTCACATAAAGCAGTATGATGTTTTTTCATATAGCATTCTGAAATTTTTTTTGTTCAAATAAAATTTTGTGGTTTATTATTTTTCCTATGAGGGTAACAGTATTAAATTTTTAATTAAATGTTGACTTAAAAAACAATCCGGATGAAAAAACGCTTCGGAAAGCATTGAAAGTAGTCCAAGATAATGTAAACAACCACCCACTGCTAAGAAAAGTGCAGAGATTGTGCTTGTCTTCCATTTTTTACGAGTACCAGCGGTTTGCCACTGCCAAAGCAAGAGTGTCTAACCAGAGGTTCATGGAGAGGTTTGAGGTTTCTAGCTTGAAGCACTTACCAGGAACACTTTCATGTTCTAAGGGATAGCAGAACGTCAACTACAGCTTAAAAGTTTTTCTGCCATAATCGGAACAAAGCCAACCAACCGGACAAGAAATTGTCTTAATATCCTTGTTGGACTCATCTTGTCCAATAATGGAAGCGAACGGCTACCTTTCACCAATCTATCAAATCGTCAGTTATTGAAAGGAAATTATGTGTACATAAAACTTAAATGTCAGGTCATAATTTTTTAATATATTTTAATTTGACATCTGTCAACTACTGGACAAAACCTCGCCTTATCTGTTTAATTGGGGCACACGTAATTTTATAATTTGGACTTGTAGCTACTGGATTGTGATTTTCGCACGTTTCAAGAAATTGTATCAGTAATTTGTAACCATGTGGATCTCTCAACTTACAAAGATGGACATGTAACTATTAGATATGGGCGGAATGCCGCTGTCATACGTCGGAAGCACGCATTAGATATTTGGAAACAGAAGTAGATGCCAAATTCGTTGTCCCATTTTCATTCACCCACCTGTATATGGCACAATATCAATGATATTTTCTCTTTGTTTTTTAAGTTAGGGGCGACGATTCATGATAACCAGGCGCGTGCTCACGATTACAATGATTGCATGACATTTCGGGGGTCAAGCCTAGACTGCCAGTATCTTATCGTGTCTCAGCTAATTAGATTCGGTATGTGCTGCTCACAATCTTGATATAGTTTCCGTTTTGATCTTGACGTTTGGCTCAGAGGAATATGCTATATATGACATGTAGGGTTGAAAAGTTTCGAATGATGTAAAAGGAATATGCTTTGGAAAATTTTCGCTACCGCAACAAGTGGTTCACCCTCACCCGGAGCTAGAGTATTTTTAAAGAAGAGTCAAATAAAAAAAAAAACACTTAATGGTCAACGAAAACTTTATACATGGTATAATTTTTATTCATTTAAAAAATTAAATAAAATTCACAAGATATTGATTATACAAAAAAATAAACATTAACAATAATGACGGATTCACAGTGTCATATATACATATATTATATTTATATATAAAAGAAAAATCTCAACAATATGAAGCAGATTCTAAATACACTGATGCGATCGTAATTTGCAAGCATTATCAAAACTTTTCTTGCATGATTACATTACGCCAGATCAGATAATGTATCCTTATGAATAATTAGTAACACACAACATATGTATGTTCATTTTACAAAAATAAGTATTGACAATCTTACATAATTAAATATTTTTCACAATATTATTGTTTCACAAAAGGAAAATACTATAATCACTAGTCAGTGACTTTAGAAGCTTACCTCTTACAAATGATGCACACAAGCACAACTCACATAGAAAATGGAATGGAGTTTGACAATCTACTTCTTGTTTTCTTGATAGTCAAACAAAATTATGGAAGGAGTCTCTATCTCACTTTCTATGCATAAGAGTGGAAGAAAAATCAATTTTTCAAACTCAAATGAAATACTTATTTACTTTGTGTATTCTGCATGAAATAGGTAGCTTCTAGAGTAAGCTCTCATCTTATTTTCTATTTGCTTCTTGAATGCTAATTAGCATATTGAGCTATTAGGCTGGACTGTTGAGATATAACATGTTATGATAGACTTAGATTTATATTAAGACTTAGTGGCTTTAAGTTAGTAGACTTGTTCTTATTTTTTAAAATTTGATAGGCTTAGCATATCGGTTAGAATTTATATGCTGGCCTTAGCTAGTAAGTATAAGTTTCACAATATTTTGGAGATAAGCCAAGTTAAGAAAATTTTTAAAAAAATAATTCCATGTAAAACTAAAGTATATGGTGGGGCTATGACCCCTCTTTGTTATCAAGAGAAGTTGCCCCTTGGTTCACTTGGAGGAAAGTTTTGAATTATGCTAATGAAGTTATGTGGAAAAAATTTGAGAACTTAGTGTGTTCATGAAAATTATTATTTTTAATACAAATATCAATTTATTATACTTTATTTACTCTAGTGGCGTATCGATAAATGGCAAAATCGATCTCAATAGAGATTGTTGAACCGCTTGACAGAAAATGAAAGAAGTATAACCAGACACACAGGTGGTTTCGTTCCTTTTCTTGCTCATGCAAACATTACAAATAAAGAAACTTGGATCGACTAAAATTTTAGTTGGTAAAGGTAAAAATTCAGTCAGTAATTGTTAATACCAACAAAAAATTCTATCGACATTTAGTCTAAAATACCCTTGTTGATAATGACCCATCCGTCATTATCATTCCTTTCCATTGAAAATTACCGACAACTGCGTTCCCAATAATTTGATCAGTAAAATAATGAATTCTTCGATAATAAGATTGCTAGTTTTTTTTTTTTTTTTGACTTTGTTGGTAGACAAATGGATTTGTCGGTATTTTTGGTAAAAATAATTAAAAATAAATATAAAAATATCGACAAAAAAATCAGATTTGCTTCTATGTTTAGATTTCAAATGAAAAATAAAAATTAAAATAAATAATAATATGAAAAAAATATTTATTTTTAATGAAAAAAAAAAAAAATACAAATTGCATTATTCAATCTACAATGAAAAAACAAAAACCCCATAACCCCACAATCCACAATATGCCTAAATCATATAAATCTAAGTATTGTCATCGTCCCTTAATCGCGCATCCTTATTATTAGATGAGTTTAGCTATTGTGTTGAAGACTCAAAGTGTTGTGCTGACATCATAAACTACTAAATCTATGCGATGCTCGACTTCATATTTAACATCTCATCACTAATGGAGTCGACTTTTACCTTCAATGCATGTAGTTCCTTAAGATCTAACTAAGGAGCAGTCGCAACATTATTAGAAGAGGTCGAACCATAAGTGGTCTTTGACATTTGAGCTCCACCAAGCATTGATGTAGCTAGCACCTTGTTGCCAAACATGTAGACATGTGTTTGATTGGTCTACAGCCCTCTAATAGCCTCTGTCCACGCTTGTGGATCAAACTCTAGATGGGATGATGACTCTTGACTATACTTCTGCGATAATGCAAAAACACATATTTCCTACAAAAAATTTGAAATGAATTAGTAATTAAATTGTTAAATGGCATATAATGAAAACATATACAATTATATAATGATATAAATGGATCATTGTTTTTATTTACACTAATGGTCTTGGACTTCTTGTTAAATAAACTCTTCGCTAGCCTTTATTGGCTTGTGGGTGCGAATGAATAGCTTGGAGAGTGTTGTCCACAAAAAACAATAGAACAACCGAACTAAAAAAATGACAAGTTAAGAACATGCACCATTCTCTTTGCATGTATAAGAAAAGATAAGGAAACATCTATGTGTTTAGATATGCTGCCTTCCTTCTCTATCAAGTGGTTTTGCTTGGACTTTTGGGATTGGCTCTGCCACTCTTTGATGCCTTAGAGGTCATTGATTAGCTGCATTCAAACTTCTGTAATGATCCATGGTCAGGACATCCTTTTATTCTCTACAATGTTTTAGGCATGGGTCTTTTTTTACACTTTCAAGCACTTGTCCCCTAACAGATCCTTCATTCAGTCCTAACATATTTTGTTCCATATTTTTTGGACTATTGAAGCATATGGAGGGACCGATGTAAGAGGCTCTTATACAAAAAAATAGTAATTTATTAGTATTAAAATGGGAACAAGTATATATTTTCAATAACAACTAATATTGATATTAGTGAAAATATAATAAGGCACTTCGAATTTCTTCCACATCCTTTCCTTCACATCCACTAGAACAACCTTCCAAGTAGGCCAGACACCATTGAAATGACTCTTAATTATTCTCATGATTGTTGGAGTTACTTTATTCTTCACAAAAGTACTATAACGTAATTAAAACACATTAATGAAACTCATATTTATAATTACTTAACTAATATAATGAAATTTTGAACATATTGAAATGAGGAAATTGTGGAAATGACCTTCATAGTAAGGTGACTTCAAAAATGACCGTCTTTATAATTTTAACTATATTTAGCCAATTTTTGGTACGACTTGACAAGAATACCCTTTAATCCAATTAATCCAAATGAAGGCGCGTCTCAGTTTCTTTCTTTCTGGTCTCCCGCCATTTAGCTTAAAATTTTAAAATTAAATCTCAATTTAGATTTAGCTATCCCTCCGTCTAGCTCTCCAATGCCATCAAGGTCTATATCAGCAGCTAACTTTCTTAAGATCTCAAAGTGCATAGATGACATCAAGGTATTTGTTATGGGTTCTTGCGTTTATTTAGGGTTATTCATAGAAGGAAAAAGTTGATGGGTAAATTATATGAGTTTGGAAACTTAAATCTCGGTGGGGGTAGCGAAATCAATCAGGTTATAGGCGATGCGTGAATATTTGTTAGGCATTGAGTCACTGGATATTAGGGTGTGTGACTAGATATTAGGAATCGTTACCAGTTTATTTGGCATTAGGTGCCTGAATATTTGTTGAGCATTGCGTGAGTTCTTTATAGGCATTACGTGACTGAATATATGTTGAGTGTTGCGTGACAGGTAATACGTGACTGAATATTACCTGACTGAATATTTGTTGAGCATTGCATGAGTTCTTTAAAGGCATTACGTGACTGAATATTTGTTAGCGTTGCATGACAGGCGTTACGTGACTGAATATTTGTTGAGCATTACGTGACCTATTTGTAGGCATTGCATGACTTTAGCTACCTAATGCTGAAGGTGATTCTCTACTGATTATCTTCAATAACCTAATAAGCTCTAATGTAATTCTTGAAGTTTATATATAATTTCAGACTTGTATATTAGCAATAGTATTAGATTTTGGTGGGTCTACCATGATGCCTAAATTAAAAAAAAAAAGAGAAAAGAGGAAACGATAATGAATTTCTTGAAAAAGAGAAAAGAGGTAACATTAAAATCTTTTTTGATTAGTGAAAAAGAGAGAAAACCTTTAACTTGCTTTTTATTAGGAATTTCTTGAAAAATGATGTTTAGCTTGACTTTTGCTTTTAAGAGGTAGATAAGATGAAAGGGCAGGCCGAACAGGTACTTAATAACCAATTTAGCCCCCTTTCATTGCACTGACATGGCTGTAGAAAGCGAAGAGTCAACTTTCATGCCTATAAATAAAGGGAACCATTAACCATTTGAATTAAATTCAATTATCTTAATCAATCTCAGATAATTGAAAAATGACCTTCAGAGATCCAAGAGTCGAGAAGGGGAAAGAGGCAGCCTCCGAAGAGGAGGAGGTGCCTTTGAGTTTGAGGGACCAGTTGCACATATTTTTAAGTGAGAGGGACCAGTTGCACATATTCCAGCAGGAGATGCAAGTCCTCATTGACAACCTGATGCAAAGGACTTTTGACTTGGAGGTTGCCGTCCTGAGCAACGAAAAGATTCTCGCCGAGATAGAGTTCAAAGTAGATGAACTTATGAAGAAATGAACTACGGTTCATGTTTTTTGTATCATCTCTTTGTATTTTCGGGGGGGGGGGTATTTTTAATAAAATTTGAATAAAATTTATAGCAATTTTTATTTTCATTGAGCACATATTTTGTTGAGTTAGTTTCTTCGTTTAAGTTATATTATACTGAATAATTTCGTGAGTGGATGTTAGGCATTGGGTGACCTATTATTAGATATTGGGAGAGTGGGTTATACGCGGTGCGTGAATTGTGCAATGCATATCTTCTGTTGAGACATTGTGTGAGTGGCTTGTATGTATATGGAATAGAGTACCTATGGTGACGTGTTGTTATGTATTGCATGACATTTGGCTAGCACGTGACTATTTAAGTTGGAATAACGTGAGTGGATATTAGGCATCGATTGACTTATTATTAGGTATTGCGAGACTGGTGGTGCATGACTTGTGCAATTCACCTCTTGTTTAGAGGCTTATTATTCATTGAGTGACTTATTCTTAGGTGTTGCGAGCTTGGCGGTGCATGACTGACTTGTGCAATTCATGTGTTGTTTTGAGGTTTTTGTTCAGTAGTTTTTTAGGTAGTGCATGGCTAGTTTTTATATATTACGTTACCTGTTGTAGCGAAAGTGGTGGCACGTGACTTGTGCAATTCATGTGTTATTTTGAGACTTTTGTTCAGTAGTTTTTTAGGCAATGCATGACTGGTTTTTATATATTGCATTACTTGTTATAGCAAGAGCGGTGGCACGTGACTTGTGCAATTCATGTGTTGTTTTGAGGCTTTTATTCAGTAGTTTTTTAGGCTTGCATGACTGGTTTTTATATATTGCGTTACCTGTTGTAGCGTGAGTGGTGGCGCGTGACTTGTGCAATTCATGTGTTGTTTTGAGGCTTTTGTTCAGTAGTTTTTTAGGCTTGCGTGATTGGTTTTTATATATTGCGTTACCTGTTGTAGCGAGAGTGGTGGTGCATGACTTGTGTAATTCATGTGTTATTTTGAGGTTTTTGTTTAGTAGTTTTTTAGGCTTACGTGACTGATTTTTATATATTGCATTACCTGTTGTAGTGTGAGTGGTGGCGTGTGACTTGTGCAATTCATGTGTTGTTTAAAGGCTTTTATTCAGTAGTTATTTAGGCTTGCGTGATTGATTTTTATATATTGCGTGACCTATTGTTATGTATTGCAAGAGTGGTGGCATGTGACTTGTGCAATTCATGTGTTGTTTTGAGGCTTTTGTTTAGTAGTTTTTTAGGATTGCATTACTACTTTTTATATATTATTTGACCTGTTGTTATATATTGCGAGAGCGGTGGCGCGTGACTTGTGCAATTCGCCCCTTGTTTAAGGGCGTTTGTTCACTAGTTATTAGACATTGCATTAATGTGTATTAGACATTGCGACACTTAATTTTTGTAAAATTTCTACCGCCGGCCAAATGTGACTTAGGCATTGCATAAGTGATTTCTATGCATTGAGGGGCTATTTTTGATAAATTGACTGATCGTGACATTTATTTTCTATTAAATTTCAGCGGCTTGCCAAATGTGAAGCTTATGATTACATACGGTGGTCATTGGGTCGATGACACTTACAAGGGTGGTGAGACACGAGTGAGGGGTGTTGGGAGTGATTTGTCATTTTCAAGACTAGTGAAGCTGGTTGAAAAGGTTGTTTTGGTCAACTTACATAATAATGAAATCGAGCTACATGCATCGCTCAACCATGCCGCAGGGGTTTCGTGCCCAGTTATTAGGGATGATGAAGATGTAGCGAGTATTCTGCGAGATGAGAGGGCAGTTGTTGTGTTTGTGACAGTTAAGGCAGGAAATGCAAATGATATTCCACATGAGCACGACATCTAACATAGTAATCACCAAGAACATAATGTTAATTATTCTGACATACCACACCATGCATTTCCTAATAAACAACCATGGCAATCACATTTGATGTATCCTCATGAGTTTCAGCAGCCCGACGCACACATGAGGTGTTTGCAAATGATGTTTGCATAATCGAAATGTGCATCGAACGAAATACTTGGTACTTTGCAACAAACACAACTGTCGCTTGAAAATGCATTGGGTCCATTGTCATTAGCAAATGACATTGTGATGGTTATGAGTGATGACGATGCATCTAATTAGATTGAAGATGATGTTGAAGAGGATGACATGGTAGATCGGAATGATGAGTTGCGTTATGACTGTGAAGATGATTACGTTTGTGGACATGAAGACCGTTCAAAGGACAGTAGGGTTGAGCAGACTGACATTCCTAATTTCAATCATGCAGATGGCGGTACAGGTCATACCACAACTGTTGTGTTAGAAGAGGTTGAGCTGGACGACCATGGCAGAACCGTTGAATTAGAAGATGTTGAGGGTGCGGACCCTATTTATGAGAACACCATCTCACTTGAGAACGACATTTGTTCACCTGATGACAGTGATCAAGAAAGGGTAAATACAAGGGTATCTCGTCAATGGATTATTCCCGGCCTAGATATGATATCCTTCCAAATGATTGGGTGTGAGGAATCCAAATCAATGGACGACCATTTATATCGCGAAAAAGTGTTTCTATCGAAGGCTGAATTGAAACGAGCTTTCAGCATGTTGGCACTAAAAGAGCATTTTGAGTTTAGAGTTAAAAGGTCATGTCACGCTCGTTTTGAGGTTGGTTGTAAAAATAAGGCATGCAAGTTTGCTTTGCATGCAACGAAGTTGCCTGAAAGAGAATATTAGCAACTTTGGACGTTGTAGAAGGTACACACGTGTACTGTTGATGGTTTACAATGTGGGTACCAAACTGCGAGCGCGAGGGTAATTGGTGAGCTTATCTCCAGCAGTGTGCAAGGAAATTGTGTAACCCCATTGAGACCAAAGGAAATAATGGAAGAGCTGAATCATAAGTGGGGTTTGCAAAGCCTATATGGTAAGGCCTGGCAAGCGAAGGAGTACGTGGAGAGTCTTGTGTTAGGTCCGCTAGAAGAGTCATTCCAACTCCTCCCCTCCTATTTCTATATGTTGGAACGTGAAAATCCTAGTACTGTCACGTGTGTCGCTACTGATGGGGAACAATGATTCAAATATTATTTTTGGGCATTCGAGTCATGTATTCGGGGGTTCAGTGCTGTAATGCGGCCTGTAGTCGCTATCAATGCCACACATATGAAAGGCAGATTCAAGGGTATTCTGTTTGTGGCGGTATGCAAATATGCAAATGAGCAGATATATCCACTTGCATTTGGCATTGGCCACGTCGAAGATGAAGAGTTTTGGTCGTGCTTTCTTAACCAATTACGTTGTGCGATTGGTTATCCTAAAAATGCAATGTTCATTTCTGATCAACATTTTGGCATTAAGAATGCAGTTGAAAAAGTGTACAAGGACGCTTATCACCGTCTATGCAATTACCACTTAGGGAAAAACGTTAAAAACAGGTTCAAGCGCGAAGATGTTGCAGCAATTTTCACCATGGCCGCCAACTGCTATAAGGTCGTTGATTTTGACAAACATATGAATAAGCTAAAACAACTTTACAAACCTGTTTATGATAGCCTTATGAGATTAGGCCCTGAGAGATGGGCACGTGCACGGTCACCAGTAAGGCGGTACAAGCTAATGACATCCAACACTGCGGAGTGTATTAACTCCTGCTTGAGGCATGCAAGAAAAATGCCAATAATGGTGTTGATCGAGTGCATCAGAGGCATGTTTCACAGTTGGTTCCATGACCGGCACCATGAGGAATTGAATTTAACCATGCCCTTCAGCCCTTAGGCTACCGATTTATTGAACAGACGGTTCAATGAAGCATGTCACTTTTTCATACAAGCAATCGATCGCGTGAAGTTTCAAGTTATAGGCGGGAGTAAGGACAAAGTGGTGAACCTCTCCACCAAGGAGTGTTCATGCGGTGAGTTCCAGTCCGATCTATTCCCCTGAATGCATGCTATGGCAGCAATAAGGTATGAGCAATCATGTTTTGTTATATTGTGCATGATGAATTGAATTTTTACATTGTTCGCCAACTGTGATTTCATTGCCTTAGCAGTAAGTGCAAACGTGCAACCATTGAATTCTGTTCGGACTATTACAAGACTCGATCTTGGGCGGAGGGATTAGCCGTTCCCATTCGTCGGGTTGGGCATCCTAGTGAGTGGGACATCCCCGATGTCATTCAACAAATTGTCGTTTTGCCACCAAGTTGGAGAGGTAAAGTGGGAAGACCTGGGAGGAAAAGGATTCCATTAGTTGGGGAAGGCAACGGATGACGTAGATGTTCACAATGCAAGAGCTATGGTCATAATAGACAAAATTGTCGAACTCTGTTTACAGCTCCACCGACAAACGGGGAAACATCATATGCTCAGCCAACGGCTCGGCGACGTTGACCCAAGGCATGTGCAATTTGCAGACAACCCGGGCACACACTAAACCATTGTCCAATGCGGACTACAAACTCTGATAACGTTATAGGTGTCATACTTGAAGATAGTGGCCCTTCAAACGTTAGTTGTTAGGGATTGTTTTGAAGTGGCAATTGATATTTGCATTGAATAATACTATTTCAACTTGAGCGTGACAGAGTTTGAATGAAAAGTAAGATACACAAGATGTCCATATGGAAGAGAAAGATCTTATGCTAGTTATGGAGGCTTGAAAAGTGTACCAAAGCATGAGAATTGAAGTTACTTTGAGAAAGTTATGGATGTTTCAAGGGATGGCTTCCATGCAACATGGAAAACGTTTATTGAGGAAGAAGGATGGGAAGAAGAAGAAAAAGCTGCTGAAAGTAAGGAGAAAGTGCTGAAAAAAATTAGATATTTATCTTATAGTTGACTATAGTTCCCATTATTTACGAAAATGCCATTGCATAGTTGGATCATCAAATTTCAATTACAGTACTTAACCCATTTATTGTATCATCAAATTCATTGTACTCCTTAATAATTTGTATTTCATTGTAAACCATTAAATAAAGCATAAAATATTTAATTTAATAATATTTGCGTGATTGATTAGGCATCCTGCTTCATATTTTTGCCCAGAAAATGATGTATAATAATAGTAATAGTTGTTCTTAATGTCGACCGTTGTAATCAAAAAACATAAAGGGCATAAGGTAGCTTCCAACCGTTTCTTTCATATTCCAGTCTTCCCAATATCTATCGATAGTTGCCGTTTCATCTTCCAACCATTCCAAACTTAGTTTAAGGGTGGAGAGAAGTTAAACCACTAAAGCTGAACCATCCTGCACTGTCTTAAGCAATGGCTGCATCTTCGAGCAGACCCAATGTCCATGACAATGGCAACCAAAGTATGGGTGATGATGAATACTCTAGCCTACGATCAAGGAAGAAATGGAAACTAGATCTTTAACTACCTGCCGCATCAATTGGTTTTTCAATTGAACCAGGTAATGATCTGTGCTCTCCCTTATGGTTTAGGGACATATCACATGGTGGTAGGTATTGGGTAATAGAAATGCCATGATATCGTTCGGGAAAGTGGTAGATTGGGAAAGCTTAAAGGAAAACATATACCTTGAGGGTGACATATCTTCATTTTTCGATATGGGTAAACTTAAGGGTCTAAGTACCTTTCCATATTTTGATTATAGCCTAACTTTTGTTAGGGAATTTTACTCCAACATATGCTGAAGTGAAAATGAATTTGAAAATTCTAGAGATTTTGACCCATTTGTTTTGAACGTGTTTTTGGGAGGAATAGAGTTTACAGTGACTCCTTTTGATATTGGGAAGCTCCTGAAAATGGAGTATAGACACGGACAATATAGACCTCCACCATCATATGACCCGTCTCGCATGTGGGCCTAGGTGACAGGCAAAAGAGAACCATACACCACAAAGTCATGTTCTGCTCGTCATTTGGATTCTACACCAAATAGGCTGGTACATAATTTTTAGGCGTCCACATTCCAAGGAAGGATCAATCATTTAAGACATGTTAGCGCTGAGGATCTGTGGATGATGGAAACAATTGGAAGCGAGTTTGGCATGAATATTTGCAGAATATATGATCATGAGAATGAGAGAAGTTTCCATGTGGGAAGAGATGACCCTTCCATACGGGAACATCATATCGACTCTAGTTAAGAAGAAAGAGATATGGAGCAATAGGTATCTAGCTGATTGGACCAGTCGCAGGCCTTGCAATCTTTCATTTCGATGGCTCGTGAAAAGGGGATATGACTTGAGTCTTGATGAGCCATTGAACTCTGTCGAAGGTAGCCAAGTTCATCCTGCCCATGATACTCCATCTAGGCAACCGTCTAGAGTTCCTGTTTCCAATGATGTGATGTATAATATGCTTTTGAGGATTGATGAGAAACTTAGTAATCAAACTGCTACAATGCAAGCATTGGAATTGAGGATACAGAATGTTGAGAATCTTCTAATGTAAAGAATAGATACAACTGTTTAAGCAGCAGAAGTGCGGCAGAATTGACTGTCCTCAGATTAGTTTCTCCTACATTAACCTCAGAGAAAAAGGAAGTCAATTGTCATTGGTTCTAGCTGAGTCAACCATACGAGATGAACATTCATATTTGAAAGTTGTGGGTTAACTAGATTATGGATACTGTAGTTTGTATTTCATAATTTACTTATGGTATTTTGTTTTCTTTCACTCGATATTTTGTTATGATGGTGCTTGGGGTTGAGTTATGGTTTGTTATTGTCGATGATAATTGGCTTACCCTTATTCGAAGAACATGACACAAAATAGGTGAGTCACACGATGCAAGATCAACTAGTCACGTGATCCCATATCATCTAGTCACGTTATTCAATAAAAATTTGTAACGCCACTCCATATATACTACTCACGCGACTCCATATCAACTAGTAATGTAATTCCATACTATCTAGTCACGCGACTCCATTTTTTTACTCACGCGATTTTAGAATAAATACTCACGCCATTCCATAATAACTAGTAACACCACTCCATATATATTACTCATGTGAGTCAATATCAACTAGTCACGTGATTCTACAAAAAAGTCATTTCACGCGCTTCCATATTAACTAGTAACGTGATTGATATTTACTACTAATGGGAGTCAATATCAAATACTCACGCGATTCTAAATCTTAACTAGTAACGCGATCCATATTTACTACTAACGGGAGTCAATATCAAATACTCATGCGATTCTAAATCTTAACGGTTCACGCGATCCATATTTACTACTAACGGGAGTCAATATCAAATACTCACGCTATTCTAAATCTTAACGGTTCACGCTATCCATATTTACTACTCACGCGATTCCTAGTGGATTAGTAACGCAATTCCATATTAATAACTGACGTGATTCAAAATTTAGTACCCGTGTGACTCCATAACAAATACTCCCGTGAATCAATATCAACTGGTGACGTGATTCCATCCACACCATTCACGCCATTCAATAGCAATTTCTTACAACCCTATGTCACGCAATGCAATTCAGCATGTCATATAGGCTATAAAGTAAAGAAGCAAAGGGGGGTTAGTATATGCAAACGAATGATGTTTGGCCTGGCTTTTACTGTTAAAAGGTAGATAAGATGAATGGGCAGGTCGAACAGGTACTTAATAACCAATTCAGCCCCCCTTCATTGCACTGATATGGCTGTAGAAAACGAAGAGTCAATATTCATGCTTATAAATAAAGGGAACAATTAATCATTTGAATCAAATTCAATTATCTTAATCAATCTTAGATAATTGAAAAATGACCTCCAGAGATCCAAGAGTCGAGAAGGGGAAAGAGGCAACCTCCGAAGAAGAGGAGGTGCCTTTGAGTTTGAGGGACTAGTTGCACATACTCCAGTAGAAAAACAAATCTAAAACACAAGATGTGTCTTTGAAAGTGGATGGAACTTGTATGAAAGAGCAAACTGAACTATCTGGTTGAGGAATGAAAAGTAAGATACACAAGATGTCCATATGGAAGAGAAAACCTTCAAGTCCAATGGTAGGGCTGCTGGAACTAGTTGGGGAACAATGGAGGTCCAAAACAACTGAACATGGGACTTGAAGGTTTTCTCTTCCATATGGACATCTTGTGTATCTTACTTTTTATTCCCCAACTAGACAGTTCAGTTTGATGTTTCATACAAGTTCCATCCATTTTCAGAGCAGCTGTCAATATATTCATAAGCTATTGATACTCAAGCAGGTTCAAAACAACTAAACGTTTATTGAAATAGAAGAATGGGAAGAAGACAAAGAAAAAGCTACTGAAAGTGATGAGAAAGTGCTAGAAAAAAATTAGA
Source organism: Theobroma cacao (assembly GCF_053813885.1). NCBI lineage: Eukaryota > Viridiplantae > Streptophyta > Magnoliopsida > Malvales > Malvaceae > Theobroma > Theobroma cacao. The sequence goes on along the minus strand of NC_142647.1, from coordinate 39,115,783 downwards.
TATTTATCCTATAGTTGACTACAGTTCCCCTAATGTACAAAAATGCCATTACATAGTTGGATTATAAAATTTCAGTTAGAGTACTTAGCCCATTTGTTGGATCATCAAATTCATTGTACTCATTCATAATTTGTTTTTCATTGTAAACCATTAAATAAAGCACAAAATATTTAATTTAATAATATTTACGTCATTGATTTTGGCATCCTGCTTCATATTTTTTCCCAGAAAATGATGTATAGTAATAGTAATAGTTGTTCTTAATGTCGACCGTTGTAATCAAAAAACATAAAGGGCATAAGATAGCTTCCAACTGTTTCGTTCATATTCCAATCTTCCCAATATCTATTGATAGCTACCGTTTCATCTTTCAACCGTTCCAAACTTAGTTTAAGGGTGAATAGAAGTTGAACCACTAAAACTGAACAATCCTGCACTGTCTTAAGCAATGGCGGTATCTTCTTTAAATTCCCCTAACATGTGCTTTAACTTTCATCTGGTTGAGGGTTTAGGGTGTTCAACTCGATATTTTGTTATGATGGTGCTTGGGGTTGAGTTATGGTTTGATATTATCGATGATAATTGGCTTTCCTTTATTCGAATAACAAGACACAACATACGTGAGTCACGCGATGCAAGCTTAACTAGTCACGCTATTCAATAAGAATTCGTAACACAACTCCATATATACTACTCACGCTACTCCATATCAAATGGTAACGTAATTCCATAATATCCAGTCACGCAACTCCATTTTTCTACTCACGCGATTTTAGAATAAATACTCACGCCATTCCATAATAACTAATAACGACGCTCCACATATATTACTCACGCGAGTCAATATAAACTAGTGACACGATTCCACAAAAAAGTCATGTCACGTGCTTCCATATTAAGTAGTAACGCCACTTTATATTTACTACTAACGGGAGTCAATATCAGATACTCACGTAATTCTAAATCTTAACGGTTCACGCAATCCATATATACTACTCACACAACTCCAAGTGGATTAGTGACACGATTCCACATTAACTACTAACGTGATTAAAAATTTAGTACTCACATGACTCCATAACAAATACTCCCGTGAATCAATATCAACTGGTGACGCGATTCCATCCACACCGTTCACGTAATTCAATAGCAACTGCTTACAACCCTATGTCACGCAAAGCAATTCAACATGTCATATAGGCTATAAAGTAAATAAGCGAAGAGGGGTTGGCATATGCAAACGAATGAATGCTATCATGTAAATTGTGTAAAATACTAATAAACTTTACGATATGAATAAGAAAAAAATAATGTTGTTCTTATTGGATCCGCACGCTTATCACATGAATGAATACAAAGAATAATATGGAAATGATACAGAATAATGTTAATGTTAATTACAAAATGAAAAAGAATAAACAAATTAAAAAATTTAACAACTTGAGCTATTGGCAAAAATCTCAAGGGCAAATTTTGTTCGAATGCCCTCTATGGTGTTTGCCTTTAGTGTCTGATCCTCCGAGCCGATCAACCACTGCAACGAGGCTATAACCCAATCCTTGCAACTATGCGAATCTTGCTGTATCGGGGTCTTCTCATTTAACCTATATTTTATCCGCGTCCAACCCGCTTTTGACGGCGTGAGCTGACAAAGTACCTCGCCTGGTGGCATATAATGGGAAACAATGATGTTAGTGGACTTATCTGCTCATCACGCAAGCTTAAATTCAGTGCTTCTTTTCGATCGTACCATGAGTCCACTAACATCATAGTCCATTTCAGCAAGTTAATGTGCACTACCACCCAATGGTCATTGAAAAGGCATGGTACGAGAATTACGTCAACCTCATGCCATGGCAAACGCCACGGAGGTCTCCCAACCCTTGCATACTCAAGCAGATCATCTGGCATAACCGCTTCACTCGACTTGAATGTCTTCTCGATGGGGAAAGGCTACATTTCTTTGCTCAGTTGGAGCAAAATAAGTTGTCAATTATGTTATGCACAATGGTTAGATGCAATTAAGTAACCTTAAACCCAATACATTTGAATAATTACAACTCAGTAAAATATAATATACTTACATAGAATGTGGTGTCAATGATCAATATTCTTTAGTTGTAGTGTTGTGGATGGTGCTCGCGCGCCCGTTTGCACAGCATACTGATGCATGCATCAATCTATTAGATGTCCATCAACTCTGTCGGCATCTCTAATCATCGAAAAAAATCAGGGCCCTCCTGCCCTTCGATGCCCAGAATGTTAACCTTGTAAATTTAAAATAGAGTTATATTAAAATTATAGTATTACGGACTGTTTAATAAATATCCTAGAACTGTTAACCTTAATATGGTCTACTATTTTCATTTTACCTGGCTTGGTTGTTTTTAGGAAAGACTCATATTTGTCCTTCAAATCGTCCTTCACTTTGTGTTGGACTAATAGCGGGTTAACGTACGGGCTTCGAAGGTATTTGCTAGCCAAGATCACACGTGCATCTTCGAGCTCAGGTGGAGGTGGAGCCTCAGCAGAAGGTCTGATCTCACCAGGCGGGGGGATCTATGTTGGAGTTGGGACAAGAGCAGGATGAGCGAAAGTTGTAGTTCCACTATTCACAGGATGAGGTACCTCTCCAACCTCAAACGGAGGAGGTGGAGCCTCAAGAGAAGGTGTGGGCTGAGAATGCTGGGCTGCCTCTACTAGAGATGGGATAGGCATGGATGATGTTCAATCGGGCTACTAGGAGGTGAGCTTTGACCCTAAACGATCAAAAAAATCAAACACATTAGAACAATGTATACATCGTACATATTATAACTCACGCGATGAATAACTTAAAACCTCATACCTCAAAACAGTCGATCAGCCGATCGATAATCCGATCCTCCAACCCTTGTAGTGAGTGCTAGATATGCTCATGCAGTGACTGCGTCTGCATCTGCATCGCTCACTGGATCTCCAACTGCATTGACTGTTAGATCTTCAACTACAATGACTGTTGGATCTTCAACTGCATTTACTGTATCTGCGTCTGCATATTCGTCTGCAATGACTGAAGGTCTTTCTTCCATTGTGTTTGCATCTTTTCCAGCTCTCCCTTAATGCTCGTAGTCATTTGCTGACGCAATGTCTGGTTACACAATTCAGCATAAGGGGTAACAGTAGAAGTAGGAGGAGGTGCAGCAGGAGTAGTAGCATGATGACCAACAGGAGATGCACCATGAAGAGCTGCAAGAGGAGAATAAGGTGCCTCAGTAGCACCGAACTTGGATTGGACCTCCTTGTCCGTGGTGAGTCTTGTCATGACCCAAATTTTCAGGCCATGACCGGAGCAAGGGCCCAATAAACGTAGTCTATTAAGCCCAAGCAAGCCTATCGATTTATCCTACTCATCATTCCATCATAAACTGCTAAGTCATTTTTTTCAAAACTTAAAATCAAAATAGTAATAGATATTGCCAACTCGTATTGGCATTTCTCATTTATTATATGCATACATTGTCTACAACATGTATTCCAATAATGAACATTAGGTTCGCCTATACATATAAAAAAGAAGACTTGACTTTCAGCGGAGGGACTTGGGCGAATGTACAGCTACTGAATGCCGAGACACCTACCATAAGATGGACACAAGTCTACAAGGATACCTCGTCCTAGTTACCGGCTGCCTCGTGATCTAAAAACATGAATTTGAAATGGTGAGTATAAACCCAGTGAGTGAACAAGGAAGGGAACAAGCATACCATAAGGAATCTTTAATGAAATCATGATGCATTTTTTTTCAAAACAATGCAATTTATTTCTATTCTTATTGAAAACCCCTCATCAAGCCCTTAAATGATTAATCATTTGAAAATCAAGGACCCATACATAACAAATCATTTGAAGAATGAAAGCTTCGATATTGCATAAGCAAGTCAAATACAACAACGAATCTTCGCTGCAGCGGAAAGGCATTCTCGCTGCAGGTAGCTGCAACAAGAATGAATTTTTGTTGCAGCGACGTTGGAATTTAGTTATTAACCGAACGAGGGTTTCTCAACTGGCCGAAGGTTTCTCACTAAACCTCATCATTTTAAACTTAACTTTTTTAATCCTTAATGTTGGAAGTCCATGCTCCCATATGGTAGCAAAGTAGTGAAAGATAGGTCAGTAATTGGATAAGATAGGAGACCAAAACAGAAGGTTTTTCGCTGTAGCGAGATTCAATCTCGTTGTAGTGAAAATTTTACCTAGAAACAGAATGTTTCTCGCTGCAGCGAAATTGCAACCTAGAAAATAGAAAATTTCTCGCTGCAGCGAGAAGCTACAATGTCATTCTCGTTGCACGAGAATGTATTTCACTGCAGCGAGAAGCTACAATGTCATTCTCGCTACAGCGAAAATGCATCCTCGCTGCAGTGAGTTTTTGATCAGCTTACCTTTTCAAAACCTGAGAGTTTCTCGCTGCAGCGAAATACAGGACATCAATGCAAAATTTACCTTTATCCCAAAGGAAAAACTACCCTGCCAAAAGGTCCAGCCCAACATGAAAACACATAACAATTTCTCAAGGTTTAACATGTCAAGTTTCACATGTATTACAACCATAACCCATTATCCATCAATTTCCTATAACACACATATTTACATATATATATATATATATATATATATATATATATATATATATATATACATACACACCCATCATCATCATCACACCATCTCATCATCATCATCACCAGCTCATGCGCACTCCCTACTCGCACATGGCTGGGTCATCACCGGGTTATGCGCACTCTCTACTCGCACATAACCGGGTCATCATCGGCTTATGCGCACTCCCTACTCGCACATAGCTGAGTCAATATAATTACACAACATTATACTCAAGCATATATGTATATCAACATAATGCAGCCACATAGAAATCCATAATAATCACATTTCATAACATAAACCTTTTCTCAAAAGCTTGTTCCCAAGGCATTCATTTTCATAAAAAATTGTATAAAATCATTCAAACACTTTGTCAAATCCATCATATTCCCAAAATCAGTTTTGAAGGTAGTCCACTCACCAATTGATTGTAGAACTTTTAATTGACTCAAATTCCCCTAATGATCCAATTGGAATGATGGTGCTTCCTTAAAAACCTAGGATCACATTAACATAAACAATAGATTAATTTATACATTATGAACTCTAAAAGCTATCTCTTAACTAGTTTTCAATTGCCACTTTAAATGGCTATCTATGTTCACTATCTTAATCACTAAAAAATTAATGAACATACTAAACAATAAAACAGCTCATAAATCACAATTACTAGCCATTTTCTGCAGCTAAAAATCAAACTTGGTGCATCACTCACCCTAGGGTTCCTTTGTAGTTGGATTCTCTTCCAATAGCTTCCAAATCAATGGAGTGATTCTCTCTTTCTCTCTCTAGAATGCCCAACTAGTGAGAGAATGTATTAAAACAAGATATTTCAAGGTTTTTGAAGTGAGAAGATGAAATAGCACAAGGGTTTATGGAAGGGTGCACCAAAAGCATGAAAATTGGAGCTAGAGAGAGAAAGTTGTGGAAATTTGAAAATCAAGCCTCCACGGAGTTTGAAGAAACGTGAGAGAGCAGAAGAAGAAGAAGAAGACCAGCTGCTGGAAATTCAAGAAGGTGCTGGAAATTTCCAGATATTTATAGGCCAACTTATCCATTCCCATAAAATTACGAAAATACCCTTCCGCCAATTAACTTATTATCCTCCAATCTTTTATGCAATCTTTTTGCTCTTTTAACACTGGGACAAGATCCATAATGGTCTAAACATACTCGGGTTCATAAAAATATAAAATTTTAACCCGAGGTGAAAAATGACCCTTTTACCCCTGTTATGAAAATTGTTGAAACTTCTAGTTTTCTTCGTGTTTTCATCAGCACACATCATTTATACTGTCTTATGCCTATTTAGGCCTTAAAATACTATAAAACTTTCTTCTGGAAGCTTATTAGAGAAAATGACGAAACTACCCCTAACTCATATTGTTACATCTATACTTAGCTACAAGCCTATAGAGGTTGGGGTATCACAAGTCTCCGCTTAACGGCTCCTCGTAATGGACTTTTCCCTTTGCGGTCCATTATTTTCCTCCTTTGTTGGGGACCAAATTCTGGGCGACCCTCCAACTTCTATAATGGAATGTATTGCTGCCCCTTGGAGATATTGACCTTAATGTCCACCTAGTATGCTGTCAACATCTCTTCTGCCGTTGGTTCCAACGTCCTCACTACCCACAACTGCACCAAAACATACATTGCCATTAGGTATAACCCTTGCTACCCTATGACAATAAAAATAAAAATTAATAAAATAAAAAAATGGGTACTTTACTTACATTGCCCTCTCTCTCCAAACTTGTAATATTGATGTGGAAGCCTAAAGGCCTCTTGTCACATTGCCATTTAAGCATTCTTGGCCAAACCTGCCCGGACTATCGCTGCCTTCAGAACAAGCTTCTGATTTCGGGTATTGTTTCCAACCCCCAAAATTGCACATCAATTGTGTAACATTTTTACTCACCTCATAAATTCTTATGTGAAAACAATAATGATAATGATAAACATTAGGCTATGGCTGACTAGCTGAAATGCCCATATGAATCCGTAGAGGTGGTAGCGCTTCTTCTCTGCTTCGCCCACAGCAGGAGGTTCGAAACCCCTCAGCAAGTAATCCACGGTCAGACTCCACACATATGTACCCCATGGGAATGCATTGCACTTGTCGATGTTCTTGACCAATGACAACAATCATGGAACCACAGATCGTTTGTAGTCTTGACCGAATAAAACATTGGTCGCGATCAAGACAAGGGCCATCTTGCTCGAGTTTCCCTCCTACTGAAACTGCGCTCCCTTGAACGTATCTAAAACCTGTTGGATCTTCACCTTCTTCCCCGGTCCCCAATATCTTAAGTGAATTCCTCAAGGAAGGGCCTTGTACCGATTGACAATGAGGGCTGATAGGGGACCAAACTTCAGTCCTGTCACTAGACAGAACTCCCTCTTAGAAAAGCGGGACTTCGTTTTCCCTATTGCGAACCATAACTCTACCTCCGTGGTGTTAGGTTTGTTAATTCTGCACAGCATTAGATTGTGCACTAGACTGGCGCAGAATAAACTCTTGTTTGCTTCAACATCCATCATGTGCCCAAAGCATGTTCTCTTAAAGTTTTCCAGCTCGTTCACTTGACATAACATCTGATGTATCACGTGCAGATGCGACCACTTACAGTGGATGTTAATGCCCGCATTGAACCGCCATTGGTGCCTCTGCACACAAAGTAAGGACTCCACATTTTCCTGCTCTGTTCTTGTGCTGGCCATCTGCAACATAAAACAGATAACATTTCCATTTTAGTCATGTCAATACCATCATTGTAGATTAACAAAAAAACTAGAGGAATTTATGAGAAATAGCCCTCCTCATAAGCTCACTCAAAAAATAAGCCTAACAATTTTTTTAACTGCTTTTAGACATCCCTAAAACAGAATAATTAATTCGAGTGTGGAGCATAGATTATTAAGTAAATCAACATATACACATTAAAGCATTACAGTTGACCTAAAATAATACATAATGAACCCATGCAGATAAATTTCATGCTGTTATGACACTGTGCAATTTCCTACAACAATAGTCATGCATGCCTAATCAATTAGTCATGCAATTACTAACATTAAATCACGTAATGATTTATAAACAAGTCATGCAATTCTAAGAATAGCTAATCGAATCACGCACACACTAACTAACGTCATGCCTGAACAATATTCATGCAATAACATAGAAACCAGTCACGCAATGACCTATCAATCAGTCACGCTAAGTTAAACCCTTTTTCAATCATGCAACCCCAACGTGACCCCATGCCAAAATCCACTCACGTAAAAAGTGCCAACCACCTAAGCACGCCCTCACTCACTCAATATCTAAACCCTCAATCGAATTCCTAACACACACATATCAACCAGTCACACATGGCAGGTCACCTTTCCACCCTAACAACACCAACAATACCACCTTCATGTTTATATTCAAAAATTTCAAACAACAAAAGTATCAATATGAACGTGCAATATGTACAGGTTTATGCTTAAAAACCTTAACCTTAAACATGAACAATAACCATTCTATCAAAAACCTCCACATGGTTCAAAATAAAATAAAATAATTCATAAAAAAAATTATACCTTTCTCAGCGTAATGTCAACTTCCTCACACTGCTCAATATGTGAACTACCTTTGTACGAATAATAACCACTCCATAAGGCTCCTACCACTGCCAAAATGCTCAAAAGTTGAACTGTCGAGGAATGCTTTTGCAGACTTGCTTTTGAGGATATGTATGGTCTCTCGATGAAAACCGAAGAGTTGTGATCCATATAAAAGACATACTTGACCCATTAATAGGTTTTGGGTTGAGGCACGGAGCCTAGCGAATGGGTCTGTTCATTAAGGACAATTTTGTCCATTTTTTTTCTCTTGGCTAAAATTAGTTAAAATTATAAGGAGGGTCATTCTTAAAAACGCCTTATGCTTGAGATCCATTTATGAAAAGTACTCTATCGAAATTACATAAAATTGGTAGGAATCAAATGTATATGTTGCTCTGGACCGGTAGGAGTGGGAAAGCCTACATTGGACCCTTGACTCCTCAACTATGGTGTAAAGCAAAAGCCATCCTCACCACGATCATCAACAAGAGATGTACCAACTTCGGGTGTCGAAGATGATAGGGGTGGCACTTGAAGTGGTTGAGTGACTAAAATAGTGAATGGTAGTATTGAAAGAGCCACCATCGAAGTGGACGTCAGCATTGGTGACAGCATAGGCGGCTGCTTCTTTGTTGAACTTGTTGTAGCACTCAACCGTCCTAGGTGTGCTCTATGCTCAACCTTAACCATAGCTAAATGATCCTCACAATATTCTAAAAAAGAACAAGCCTAATATGGAAAGAGTGCTAAAATAGTAAACACAACCAAAACCATTGAGATTTTAAAAGTAGTATCAAATAAAAAAAGTAAATGATTAAATGGAGTATAAATAACCATCAATATAATCACATCTCAAATCAAATTTCAAGAAAATAGTAAAAGAGGTAAAGTCCTTAATCTTTTTCCTCTGTTAATCCTTTATAGTTTATGTAGTTAGAAATTAAATGTTTTAGCTATGAATTAATGTTGCTATCTATTAATACCTCTATGATCGATGATAAAACACAAGACAGTTGGCTTTGATTATTCTGAGAGAACTTCAAATATAGGAGTTGAGGCATGGAAGAAATGAAAAAATAGCCTGTTAGAACCTCGAAAAACCATAGCTCCTATAAAAGGATATTTTTCACAGCAATTACAATAAACCACAACATCAGTTTAATACATGCACACCATTTTAGATAAATTTGGTGTAAGAAGATCACTAGCACAAATGTGATAGCCACGTCCCCACACTACCATTCCCTACTATTGGCAAGTGCATCATGATAGAAAGGATGCAATACTAGAAAGAATGGCTTCAAAGAAAACATAAAATAGAATAATAGTAAAGGTTTAGAAAAATTCTCTTTTTAGGTTAACAAAATCAATAATGCCCTTCAGGAAAATTATAGATCATGGTCGAAAAACCCTTACATGCATATGTGTGAATTCTACCTACTTGCAGGAAGATTCTAGAATAGAAATGGAATTGGATCCAAGTTTCAAATTCATAATATACTATACTGCAAGGTCCTACTGATAGAAAACAGAGTTAGAGATCTCCATAAATAGCTTTATGCTAAATATTTGTTTCTATCTTTCTAAAGGTAAATTCTTCTATCTAGTTTACCTTTTTTTTTTTTTGGGTTTAAAAGCATTCTTAAATAAGTCATTAACATGTAGTGTAGAACACCAATAATGGATGATGTGACATGAGGTAATCTGGTTTGATAACTTGAACTCTATTTATTACCAAAATTTAAAATTCAATAAGCTAACTTCATTTAAAATTCAAAATCACCAATATTGATGTCATATAAAATTTAACCTGATTAATAACTTAGTTTTTTGTTAAAGTAAGCGTCTAAAATTACCAACCCACCAAAATATTTTCTTGAAATTTAATCCATTAGCTTAGGTTCAATTTTCTTCACTACTTCATCTACTTCTTTATCTAGAGAAACTTTTCAAAAGATACTTGTGAATAATTTTGACAAATGATAGTTATAAATTGTTCAGATAATTGATGATCTACTATATTTTAGAAAGCTTACTTTCTGATGATGCACTTGTTGGAGTTTAAAGATGATAAAAAAATTTTTTAAAGATAAAAGATCACATAGAAGCTTTAGATAGTAGATTTTGATTACTATCTATTCTCTTTAAAATTGTTTCACAACATGATGCTATACAAAGAATAATAAGAACAACTAGAACAAGTGAAATAGTACTTCATGTAAAACAATTAAATAAGTGAAGCACTATTTCATGTAGAACAATTGGAATAAGTGGAGCACCACTTCCTGTGGAAAAACTAATACAAGTAGAACAACTAATTCACATAGAATAACCACTTCACATGGATGATAGTAAAAGAAACCTAAACTATGTAGCAAGGTTCACAGGTTACTTTCATTTTGGGATGTACTGAACAGTTTGGCTTGGTGGTTTAGATATGAAGGTAATTAAGAGGTTTTCCTCTTAACCTTTTCCTGAAATACAAGTGTTTCTTCCTCTTGCCTTATTCTCGTGTACATGTTCACATATACCTTCTCATCTTGTACTTGTTCATGTACACATTTTTCTTTTAACTTGTTGTCATATAGCTTTTCACGTATACCTCTTCTTTATTACCTTTCTTCGCAAGAACAAATCTTATTACACCTAATTACTTCAACAGTTATATAATAAGTTTCTTTTAATTACTCAATATATACAATAAAATCACCATTTTAGTATCCACATAATGGGTTATAGTAATGGTTACTCATATTAAAATTCTTCATAATAATATCATTCATTACGCGTATTAAAGCCTATTCTTGAGTAACTGACACTTCTAGAACTGTATATAAAGCCTTCACAATTCATTTGAAGGGGCTTTTCCTTTCCAGAGCTTGAACATTCTTACCTAGAGCTTCTCTCTCTAAAGTTTCTCTATAGCCCTCTTTTACTTAGTGTTTCTCAACTCCACTCTATCGCTCACCTATTTAAAGTCTTACTTGACTACTTTGGCAATATGATTATTCTACATTTTAGTGATTCCAATGGGGAGGAATGATTGCTTTAAGTAAAAGCTTACTAAAAAAACTTTATGTTATTGGAAAAGATGGACAGGTCCATTATATAGAATCAAAGCGCTTCTCCATGAGCAGATTAGGGATGGAAAAATGAACTTGCCTTATGTTACATGACCACTAACAACAGAAGACAAGTCCAATATGAGGTATTGCAACTATCACTAAACAGTTGGTCATTCACTTCTTGATTGTAGAGACTTGAGTAGAATATTTCACAAGAAAATGCTAGCAAGAGAGTTACTAATTGAGAACAACAAGGTCCAAAACTACTCGCTTCCCACTCTTATATGATATTTCAAAGACTTTAACTTTTCATTACTTTATGAATTGTAATTTGACATTCGGAAAGAAAAAAAATTCATATTCAGCTGCTAGCTTTATTTCTTATATTTTGGCTACAATTATATTATACTATTGATCACAAGCTTTATTACTCATTCTTTGGCCATAGTTCTTATTCAAGCTGCAAGCTTTACTGCTCATACTTTGGTTGTAGTGGCATTATTCTACTAGTTACAAGCTTTATCGTTTATTCTTTGACAATAGCTCATCACTCTTACTTTAGCTGCAAGCTTCACTACTCATATTTTGGTTGCAATAGTATTTTTTCAATTGGTTACAAACTTTATTGCTCATTCTTTGACCATAATTCATTATTCATATTCCAACCATTGGCTTTATTGCTCTTAATTTGGTTGTAATGATGTTATGCGATTGGCCACAAGCTTTATCATTCAATTCTTAGCCTTAGCCTCTTACTCACAAATTGGCCGTATCTCTTAACGCTTATTTATTTAAAGGGTTGAATTAATCTCTTTCACGTCAGGTTTGAGTTAGCCTTTTTAATGTAAAGTTGAGAGTTCTCCTTTAGTCGCATACAATAATGTGAAATGTAAATAAGTACTCAACATGCGTATAACATTATTATTATTGCAAAAATAAAAAGAGATACGATATACCAATAGCAAAGTACTAGCTCAAACAAGCTTTCAAAAAGAAATAGAAAAGTAAAAGCTAGCCAACTACATACTCCATATAGAAGAGTTACTATATTTAATATTGGCAAAGGCATCTAGTTTTTCTCGCACTTCAACATCATGCTTTCTCAGTGAAGTTATCGTTGTTGTAATGTCTTCTAACTCATTTTACAAGGAAGACTTGTCACCTTCTATCTCAAGAAAAGCTTTGGCTCTAGATCTCCAATCATTGAGGCACTTAAGTTTGAATATAGCATTCTAAGCGTCATCGAAATGCTGTAACATTAGTTACAATTTCTTTAGTGAAAAACTCATCAATGGAGTATGGGAAATCACTAAAGCTTTACATAACACCTCCATTATTAAAAAAATGATATCTATGTTTTTTAAAGAGTAGATACTCCAAAATTCACCCTCTATATTGAAAATATGATCCAAGTGTTCCACATGCTCTGATGAAACTTTAAAATCATGGAAGTTGATTTTCCTACCCCTTTGCTCAATACGTGCGACTTGAGTGCCAAAAGCACTATTGGCATCTCTGTGTTCTGGTATTAGGGAGGAAGAAGCACAAGGATTAATCGAAGTAGCACTTGTTGGCTTTATTAGTTTTTAATGATAATAAAACATTCCCATTCATTTGTGTTTAATATTTCTACTTGAGTGTGCAGGAAAATTGTTTGCAAATAATTAATCAATCATTCAAATGCACATATCAAAGATCATAAGAATAAGGAAATCACAATTGATCAACAAGGCAGAAGTGCCCTAGTCTATTAATGAAGTGTTAGTCAGTTAAGATTTAAACTAGAAGTTGGCAAGCTAAAGAGTATTGAGAGACAGAAAATACTTAGTCGACCAAGGAATAAGTTAGTCGACTAAGAAGCTACTGCCAAAAATTTGGACTTTAAGACAGAACCAATTTAGTCGACCAAGAAATAAGTTAGTCGACTAAATGCTTACTGCCAGAAACTAGAAACAAAAAACAGAGACAACTTAGTTGACTAAGACATAAGTTAGTTGACTAAGAGCATTACGCTAGAAAATTTGAATTGTGCACTAGAAGATAGATTAACGGCCAGAACTGCAACAAAACTGTTTCCAACGGTCAAAAACTGTCTAACTCACTTCAGAGCTGATTTTCCAAGTATAAAAGAGGGTTCCAATTGCTGAAATGCATTGAAGACTTCTAAGAACCAAAAAAAAGCTCAAAAACCAAAAAAATACTTACTACTCATTTACTGCACTCAACTCCTATCTTTGTAATTGTAAACTGCACTTCACTTGGTACCACTTAGATCAACCTTGTGATCATAGGTACACTCTTATCACTTCTCTCTTTGTATTCTTATAGAGTGAGCGAGTCACTCTAAGGGATTGATTCAAGCTAAGATTACTTGAGTGAGTATAGGTTCTAACTTAGCCTTGAAAAGTTAGGTGCTAGGTTTTAGTTGATCCCTGTAAAAACTATTGAGAAAGGTTTTGGCTAAGCTTGGTAAAAGCCATTATAAAAGCTTGGTGAAAGCTTATGAATTTCACTGTTCTTAGTGGATTGATGGGAAAATCCTTGATTAAACAATCAAGGTAGTGGATGTAGGTCTTGGACCGAACCATTCTAAATTCTTGTGCATTGTCTACTCTATTTTTATTTTCATTGCATTTCAAATTAGTTCTTCATCTTGCCAAGAGCCAAAAAGTGTTATTCACCCCTCTCTAGCATATTTACTTAGGACCAACAAGTGGTATCAGAGCTAAATCCCTGTTATTAAGGTTTAAGACCCTTGGGAAGATCCAAATTGGTCTACAAAAATCAGTAGTTGTTGAGGGACAATCAACAAACAGACCACCTCTATTTGATGGCTCTAACTATCATTGTTGGAGTACTAAGATGTCAATATATATTAGAGTAATTGATTGTGAGATGTGGGATGTCATAACTGATGGATCATTCATTCCCTCAACCTTAAATGTAGTGACCAATGAGCTGATACCTAAGCCAACGTTTGAATGGACTGAGGCTGAAACTAAAAAGGTCTAAATCAATTTCAAAGCAATCAATACATTACATTGTGCTCTAATGCCCACCAAATTTAATAAAGTATCAAGTTGTACCATAGCAAAACAAGTGTGGGATAAACTTAAAATTATTCATGAAGGGACTTCTCAAGTCAAGGAGTCCAAGATAGCCTTCTTGACTCATAATTATGAAATGTTAAAGATGGAGCTTGGTGAAAATATCACCAACATGTTAGATATATTCACAAACATCACAAACAAACTTAGTCAGCTAGGCAAACCAATCCCGAAGCATGAAATTGTTAAAAGACTTCTTAGAAGTCTACCCAAAAATTGGAAGCCTAAGGTGATAGCCATCTGAGAAGCCAAGGACTTATATGCTATAACTTTGGATGAAATTTGCGATTTTCTCTTTACTCATGAGCTAGAACTCAAGGAAGAGGAAGAAGAAGATAGGAGGGAAGCTAAAGAAAACAAGATGAACATTGCCCTCAAAGCTAGCATTCTTGAAGAAAAACTGGATGAGTTATCCTGTGATGATGATTAAGAACTAACACTGGTTGTTAGGAGATTCAGAAAACTGATGGGCAAAAGAAGCCAAAGACTAGCTAGAAGAGGGTTTAGAAAAGACCAAGGTTCTTCATAGAGAACCAGAAACAAAAATGACTCTAACAAAAGGAAGAGCTTACATGTTTCGAATGCAAGAAGCTTGGACATTTCAAGTCCAAATGCCCCTTGTTGAAAGAAAAAACTCCAAAAAGAAACAAGAAATCAAATAAAGCAATGGTGGCAGCTACTTGGTCAGATAGTGATACTTCAAGTTCTGAAGCTGAGGAAGAAAAAGCTGAAGAAAGAGCAAACTTGTGTTTGATGTCACGGGATGATGAATCTGAGGTATCATCATCCCCTTGCAATATTTCTATTGACGAACTTCAAGAAGAATATAATTGTTTATATGATGAATTTGAGAAACTTGTTTTGAAATACGAGACTTTAAAGAAAAAATTTGCATATCTAGAATCAGATTTAGAAAAGATTAAACATGACTTTGACTCCATTTTTTAACATAGAAATTTTCTGCTAATTGAATTAGAACATTCAAAAATAAATTTTGAAACTCTAAAATTGAAATTAGAAAGAAAAACAGAAGCTTTACAAAAGATAGGTGAAGAAAATGCTGCACTCAAAAGTATGAAAAATGAAATTCCAAACAGAAATGTTTACCATAAGAAAAATTCTGCTAATGCATCATCTAGGTGTTATATTTGTGATAAAATTGGCCATTTATCTTACGATTATAATAGAAAAAAATGTGCAAAAATTAAGAAAAATATGGGTTCCAAAAAGATCTTATGTTGCTACTAACAATCAAGGACCCATCAAGGTATGGGTACTTATAAAGAAAAACTGAATATTTGTTTTGTAGGTTGAGCTGCAGTCAAAAGATACATGTTCAAGAGCTCAACTCAAGAAAAAGCAACCTTGATTTATGGACAGTGGCTGCTCAAGGCACATGACAGGAAATGAAATGCTATTTGCATTGCTAGACAAGAAAAAAGGAGGTACCGTATCCTTTGGTGATGATTCAAAAGGTAGAATTCATGGCATAGGAACAGTTGGTAAGAACTCTCAAACTTAAATTAGTCATGTGTTGTTGGTTAAAGGTTTGAAACATAATTTATTGAGCATTAGTCAATTGTGTGATAAAGGATTTAAGGTATGTTTTGACTCAACCAAATGTGAAGTGATAGACATAAGCATTAATAAAGTCTCATTTATAGGAAGAAGATTAAAGAATATGTATGTTGCATTTCTTGAGGATCTTGAAATGGATTGTGAAATATGTCTTCTGGCAAATGCTGAAAATGATAGTTTGTTATGGCATAGGAGATTAGGACATGTAAGCATGCATACCATGTCAAAGTTGATTAGAAAAAATTTAATTGTTGGACTGCCAGATCTTAAGTTTGAAAATGATAAGATATGTGATGCTTGCCAACTAGGAAACAAGTTAGAACATCCTTTAAGACCAAGAAAGTTGTCTCCACATCTAGACCTCTTGAATTGATGCACATTGATCTATTTGGTCTAATAAGTACAACTAGTCTAGGAGGAAAATCTTATAGCTTTGTAATAGTTGATAACTACTCTAAGTACACTTTTTTTTTATGCTGAAAATTCACGCAGGACCCAGCTACCTTGTTAAATTTTATTAATTACGAAATAAAATACAAAGGAGGGGGACCTAAACCGTACCTCCAAATTACATGATCATGAGAAAATTTTGGAGAAGCATCTAGAGTAAGGAAAACCATTTTACGTGCATAACTTTTGATGCTATAGTAAAACAGATATTCCCTACTATTACATTGAGACAATAAACTAAAGTAAAATTTAAAACAGAAAATGTAAATAAGAAAAGCACCTAAAATGGGGTGTTTCATTTTATGACCATATTTTTTACTATCGTCATAAAATCGAAACACTCCCATATTACAAAAATCTATGTGAATAACAAAAGAAGAAAAATAAACTAGGAGTACTACTTCTTTACATTCATTTAAAACGAATATAAGGAAAACTAACTTTATCTAATCTAAGAATACCTCTAAGTTGCCCTTTTGCTTCTGAAAATACTTGCAGGTTCTGGTGCGTATGCCCCTGATTCCCCTCTCGATGGATGTGCAAAATCCGAAAAGAGATACCACTCAAGGATCTACGAATGGAAGTAAGCAAATACCGAGTCTTAGAGGATCCCAGATGACCCTCATTTATCATGTGTACCACTATTTTTGCATCCATTTCTATCCAAAGTCTACTAACATTGTACTAAAGACACAAAAGTAAACCCCTGTGTAGTGCCATTAACTCTGCTTGTAATGAGTTACATTGTCCAAAATTTTCAAAAAATCCAAAAATCATGGTACCTTTATGGTCTCGAAGAAGTCCTCCTCCGACAGTATTCTGAAAATTATGCTTGGAACTCCCATCAACATTCAACTTAAACTCACCTGCTGATGGTTTATGCCAAGAGAATATTTTTGACGGATGTGGGGCTGCTTGCTAAAATATTAGACCCCATACTTGAGCAATCTGTAGATCTCCCCTCCATTGCCATCGGTGAAATTGCCTCCCATGGAATAATTGGTGGATGAGTTTGAGTACTCTCCACACCACTCTGTTAGGATACATACTAAGGTCCCTATGCTTCGCATCATTTCTTTCAACCCATAAAAACCAAAAAATGAATAATGGCATTAACGTGCGTATGTGTCCTTTTTTCATATAATCACCAGAGTATAACCATGCCTATATAATCTGATCGACAGTATGGGGATGAGCAATGTTGATTTGGAAAAATTTTGCAAAATAATTCCAAACTTGTGTCGCTATTGGGCATTCCCACATGACATGTAAGAGAGACTCCTCTGAGTTACAGTGTTGGCATTTGGAAGCTAACTGGAATCCCTTAGTTTTCAGCGGTGAATCAACTGGGATCCAATCTTGTAATAACCTCCATAGAAAGAAGGAAGTAGTAAGAGGAATGCATTTATGCCAAATTAAATTGACTACAGGATTTACCGACTATCGCTGTCGAATTATCTCCCAAGCAGACTTAGTAGTGAATTGCCCATCCGAGGTAGGTACCCAATATGCCCTATCATCACTAAGTGGATCGATCGAAATTTTTAAGATTTTCGCCACAACATCCTCCTGTAACACATTGTTCAGTTTACCCACATCCCATTTGCCATTATCATAGAAATAGCAAACTCTTGTCATAGATGATGCAAAGGATGGCAATCGACTAACCAAGGGTGCTTCACCCATCCAACAATCATGCCAGAAAAATAACTCACCCTTACCAATCCTCCACCTAGTGTATTGTTGTGTGACCAGGCAGCTAGCTAACATCCGTTTCCATGTCTGTGATCATGAAGCTTTGGTTGTACACTTAGGTATATTTCTTTGCTCATAAAAATGATGCTCTACCAGCATTCATAAGTCATTGTAGGAAGGTTGAAAATGAAAAAAGACTAGCTATAGTTAGTATTAGAAGTAATCATGAAGGTGAGTTTGAAGGAGATGAATTTGAGAATTTTTGTAATGAAAAGGGATTGGATCATAATTTTTCTGCACTTAGAACACCCTAGCAAAATGGAGTTATAGAGAAAAAAAAACTGAACCTTTAAAGAAATGGCTTGAACTATGCTATGTGAGAATAATCTACCTAAATACTTTTATGCAAAAGCTGTTAATATAGCAGCTTATATCCTTAATAGAGTATCTATAAAAGCCATGATATCAAACACTCCATATGAACTGTACAAAGGTAGGAAACCAAATATTTCTCACCTTAGGAGCTTTGGCTGTAAGTGTTTTGTATTGAACAATGGTAAACAGCCTTTAGGAAAGTTTGATGCAAAGAGTGATGAAGCTATATTTTTAGGATATGCATTAAACTCAGAAGCCTATAGAGTCTTCAATAAAAGATCTTTAACGGTTTAAGAATCCATCCATGTAGTTTTTGGCGAATCCAATACCTTGCAAAAGGAAATTTTTGATGATGAACGTGATACGGATGATCTTGAAAAACAAATGGAAGAGATGAGTTTAGATAATAAGAAAAATAGTGAAGAAAATGCACTAGGTAGAGAAACAGAAGCTCCACCCATAGAAACCCTGTAAAGAATTGAAAATCAACATAATGACCTTCCAAGGAGTTGGAGATAAGTAAAAGACCACCCATAAGAACTAATCATAGGTGATATTTCGCAAGGTGTTAAAACTATGAGAGCAACAAGAGTGACTTGTCAGTTTTCAGCTTTCATATCTCAAATTGAGCCTAAAACATTTGAGGAAGTAGAAAAAGAGGAAAGTTGGATATTGGCCATGCAAGAGGAACTTGATTAATTCAAAAGAAACCATGTATGATCATTACTCTGCAGGCTTATAAACCACCCTATTGTTGAAACAAAATGGGTGTTTAGAAATAAGATAGATGAGCAAGGGAATGTAGTTAGAAATAAAGCTAGGTTGGTAGCCCAAGGACATAACCAAGAGGAAGGAATAGACTATGATGAAACCTTTGCACCGATTGCTAGGATAAAAGCTATAAGATTACTGCTTGCATTTGCTTGCTTTATGAACTTTAAATGGATGTAAAGAATGCATTCTTAAATGGTTTCATCCAAGAAGAAGTTTATGTTGAGCAACCCCCCTGGTTTTGAGGACTTTGAAAACTAGATCATGTTTTCAAACTTCACAAAGCCTTGTATGGATTGAAGCAAGCTCCTAGAGCTTGGTATGAGAGGCTTTCAAAATTTCTGATTGAAAAAGACTATGTTAGAGATAATATTGAAACAACATTATTTATCAAAATATATTTAAATAATTTAATTATTGTTCAAATTTATGTGGGTGACACTGTGTTTGGTGCAACTAATGAGGCTTTATGCAAGAATTTTGCTAAAGAGATGTAGAGGGAATTTGAGATGAGCATGATGGGTGAGCTGAAGTACTTTCTTGACCTCCAAATCAAACAAAGTGAAAAAAGAATCTTTATTAACCAAGAAAGATACATGCAAGACATGCTCAAAAGATTTGATATGCTGAAGCTAAAATCAATTTGTACACCAATGAGTCTATCCACCAAACTTGATGTAGATGAGAAAGAAAAGGATTTTGATCAAAAGCTTTATAGAGGTATGATCGAATCACTACTCTATTTAATAGCCAATAGGCCTGATATCCAATTCTTTGTGTGTTTGTGTGCTCGTTTTCAATCTCAACCCAAGGAATCACACCTAACTGCTGTTAAAAGAATTTTTAGATACCTTTTAGATACATAAACTTTAGGAATATGGTATCCTATGGAATCATCCTTTAGTTTAGTTGGATATTTTGATGCAGATTTTGCTGGCAGCAAAACAGATAGAAAGAGCACTAGTGGAACCTACTAGTTTCTAGGTAGTATGTTTGTGTCATGGTCAAGCAAAAAGCAAAATTTAGTTACTCTCTCTATAGCTGAAGCCGAATATGTATCTCTAGGTAGTTGCCGTGCTCAAATATTGTGGATTAAACAACAACTAAAAGATTATGGAATTTCAATGCATAACATACCAATATATTGTGACAATACAAGTGCAATCAACATTTCAAAAAATCCTGTGTAGCATTCTAGGACTAAGCATATTGAGATTAGGCACCATTTTGTTAGAGATCACATAGTGAAAGGTGACATTAAAATCGAGTTTATAAATACTTTACATCAATTAGCTAACATCTTCACAAAACCCTTAAATGAGGATAAATTCTGTGAGATTAGAAGAAATTTAAGAATGGTTAGTATGTAAGAGCTTTAAGAAAAATTTTGAAATTTTCTCAAAAGACAGTAGGCACTTAGTCGACTAAGAGAGGCACTTAGTCTACTAAGAGAGGCACTTAGTCTACTAAGAGAGGCACTTAGTCAACTAAGAGCATTCTGTCTCTTTAAATAATAAGACTCAGTTAGTTAGAGGAGAATGAATAAAATAGTAAAAAGAAATAGTATACTTGGTGAAGGAAATGGGCACAAAATACCGCCTAGCTGAAAAATAAAATGAGAGGCAATTTTCAAATTTTGAACAGGAGAAAACTGATAATATTTAAGGGGGAGATAGACCGTTTTTGGAGAGATTAAACTACCCTTTAACTCATTTCCTCTACATCTTCTCTCCTTTGAAACCGACCCACCTGAAACTAAAACCTTTCCCACTCAAATTCTCAAAACCCTTAGTTAGAAATCTCTCAAAACAAAATGGCAAAATCCTCTCTAACCAAAGAAATTGTTGAGAAAAAGAAAGGAAAATGGCCACTGGAGGAAGGCATGTAAGCAAAAATGCAGAAGAAGAAAACAAAAATTGTGTTTGCATCTGTGAGTTAAAAATCTGCAAAATAGTAGAAAGAAAAAGAACAAAAGTCAAAGAAGAAGCAAGAGAAGAGAAAATCATCTAAGAAAAGTAATATCCCATCCTCCAAATTTAAAAATAAAGCCTATGAAGATAGATACAAGAAATTAGAGAATGCCCCTATCACTTGTGATAAATACATTGACTGGGACAGTTTTAATGAAATCTTAGAAATTCAAACAAGTTTATCAGATTATTTTAAAGAATTAAAACTGAAGGAGTTTAGTACATTTAAGAATCGATCCTATAGTGCTAGTTTAGTTAAAGAATTTTATGCAAGTATAGCACTAGACAAGGATAAACTTGAGGACTCTGATGACTATATTGAGGATGGTGTGAATGTCTATTTGAATGGAAAGGAATTTACTATTACTGCTGTAGATTTAGGAAGCTTACTCAAAATCGAATGTGAGGAGGGTGAGTTTGAGTTCCCTGAAAATTATGACCTCTCATCCTTGTGGGAAATTATCATAGGGAAGAAGGAAAAATACTCCTCCAAAAGTAATGCTGACCTTATTACAAGTCCTCAAATTAGAATTTTGCATTACTTTGTTGCTGTAAACATTCATGGTAGAAGTGGAAGTTTTAGCTACATTAGCCTCCAGGATCATCGACCTGGGTAGATTTATGATTGAAAGAATGAGAGGAGCATGTAGACTAGAGAAAATAAATTTACCTTATGGAAATATCATCACATCTCTAGTGCAGAAGAAAGGTATTTGAAGCTCTAGGTATGAAGCAGATAAAGTAAAAAGTAGAGACCAAGCCATTTACCTTGGAAGTTTACCTAAAATGGGGTATAAGCTAGATGAAGAAACCTTTGTTAAAACCCTCAAGGTTGCTTTCAAAAAAAAAAACTTCTTTACCTGCACATACTGAAGCATCCTCATCTCAATTCTCTAATGAAATGCTCTTTAACCTGCTCATGAGAATTGATGGACAGCTGACTGACCAAGCAGTAAGGATGCTGAAAATTGAAGAGAAATTGGTAGAGCTTAAAAATGTGTTGAAGGAAAAAGGAAAAATGCATTATGAACTTACAATTGCAGATACCTCTACAACTCCAAGTCTTACAGAAGGACAAGGTGTTGAAGGTTCTCCTTTTCAGGACGAGGGTCATGAACTTGAAGTGGATCAACCAAGAAAAACCCCCTCACTTGAGCCTCAAAAGGAAGTTAAGTCAGAACAAAGAACTGAGGTGGTTGGCTCACTTGATGAAAATCCCCCATCCCCTCTAGAACCTCAAAAAGAGCAGCCTTCTCCTCCTCATTCTGAGAAAGTATCCATTATGGACATTTTCATCAGATGGTTAAGGAAGAACAGGTAGAAAAGGAAGCAGCTGAAGCTTAAGCACAAAAGTCTGCATCCACTAAACCAGCTCTTACAGCAAAAAAATAATCAAGTAAAGGAAAAGAAAAAGCTGCTACAGCTCCACAAGCCAAATCAAAGCCTCTTGGCAAAGGCATGAAAACAATGACAACTAAGAATAAATTCCTCAAAAGAAAAAATGCTCCAGAATTACTGAAAAGGCTAAACCAGCAATTATTTCCTCTCCTCAAGACCCCTTGAAAATTTTTGACAAATTATCCCCTGAACAATCACCATAAAAATCACCACCATAACCCTTTCTCGAACCTCTAAATGTTATTTATGGCACTGATAAATCTACTCCTTCTACCTCTTCAGAGGATTGAAAGCCCCCTTAGAGTTGATGATGACAAAAAGAGGGAGAATTAGGCGAGAGGAAACTAAGGAGATAAAAAGAGGGTAGAAAAGAACTAGGGGTAATTTAGGAATATTGATTATTGTTTTTATTTTCTTGCTATTTTTTACTTTGACAGTTGAACAATTAAATTTAACTTTAATGTTAGATGTTTTTGAATGCTGAAAGACATTGTGGTTTATTGTTGTTTATGTTTAGAAGTTGATGGTTGAATATTTAAATATGTTATTGAAGTATTTACCATTGAGTTTATGCTGCTGCTTTGGTGCTGATATTGAGCTGTTATGCTGATCATTAATAGTTGTTATGATATTGTGAGTGAAATTTGGATGAAAATAAATATGAATGCTGATATTTTTGACTAGATGGTTTATGGCATCTAGCTATGGAATGAATTAAGTCTGGAAACAATGTGACAGACAGCAAGCTGAAATAGTAATAATGTTCTGTCACCTTGTCTCTTACTGCTTATTATTCTATAAACCTGTATAAATATATTCTGTCATCAATTTGAACCCTTACATGTCATTTTCTATATGACAAGAATAAAAACATGCTGAAGTGAATAATAAAACTATGCACACACTAAGGGGGAACAGACATTTAGAGGGAGGAAAACCTCTATTTTGTGCAGAACTGAAAAAGAATAAAAAGACATTATGCTGTTAATCAAGGAATGTTTTGTTATCATCAAAAAGGGGGAGATTGTTGGCTCCATTAGTTTTTGATGATAATAAAACATTCCCATTCATTTATGTATAATATTTCTACTTGAGTGTGCAGTACAAAAATTATATGCGAATAATTAATTAATCATTCAAATGCACATATCAAAGAGCATAAGAATAAGGAAGTGACAATTGATCAACAAAGTAGAAGCCCCCTAGTCGATTAATGAAGAGTTAGTTATTTAAGATTTAAACCAGAAGTTGACGGGCTGAAGAGAATTGAGAGATAGAAAAGACTTAGTCAACCAAGGAATAAGTTAGTCGACTAAGAAGTTACTACTAGAAATTTGGACTTTAAGACAAAACCAACTTAGTTGACCAAGAAATAAGTTAGTCGACTAAATGCTTACTGCTAGAAACTGGAAACAGAAAATAGAGACAACTTAGTCGACTAAGACATAAGTTAGTCGACTAAGAGCATTTTGCCAGAAAATTTGAATTGTGCACTAGAAGACAGATTAACAGCTAAAACTGCAACAAAACTGTTTCCTACAGTCAGAAACTGTCTAACTCACTTCAGAGCTGATTTTTCAAGTATAAAAGAGGGTTCCAACGGCTAAAATTGCATTGAATACTTCTAAGAACCAAAAAGAGCTCAAAAACCATAAAATATTTGCTGCTCATTTACTACACTCAACTCCTAACTTTGTAATTGTGAACTTCACTTCACTTGGTACCACTTAGATCAACCTTGTGATCATAGGTACACTCTTATCACTTCTCTATTTGTATTCTTAGAGTGAGCGAGTCACTCTAAGGGATTGATTCAAACTAAGATTGCTTGATTGAGTATAGGTTCTAACTTAGCCTTGAAAAGTTAGGTGTTGGGTTTTAGTTAATCCCAGTAAAAACTATTGTGAAAGGTTTTGGCTAAGCTTGGTAAAAGCCATTGTAAAAGCTTGGTGAAAGTTGCGAGTTTCACCGTTCTTAGTGGATTGATTGGAAAATCCTTGATTGAAAAATGAAGGTAGTGGATGTAGGTCTTGGACCGAACCACTCTAAAATCTTGCACATTGTCTACTCTGTTTTTATTTTCATTGAATTTCAAATTAGTTTCTTATCTTGCCAAAAGCCAAAAAGTGTTATTCACGCCCTCTAGCACATTTACTTGGGACCAACAGCTGTAGTAACATCAGTTGTTGCTCCAACATCATGAACAACCGGAACATTCGAAGTGGCTCTAGGATCAACTCTAACATCATAAACAACCTCAACATTTAGAGTAGCTCCAACATCAACTCTTATATCATGAACAACTTCAACAGTAGGAATAACCTTAGTGTCAAGGACAACCTTATCTTGAGTAGCCTAGGGAGTAAGAATGATCTTGGTTTGAAAAAGAAAAATGAAACAACATCAATTAGAGTAGCAGAGTAATATGTTTTTACTTGGTTTATATTGGAACTTGAGTATGAGGGCGAAATAAAGCATCCAAATCAATGAAATTGTCTAAAAAGCCTAGATATACAACTGGCGTTCTTAAAAAAGTAACAACACCCTCAACTTCAACCTTATCAACATCAATAGACTCGTTATTTGATTCGTCAGTACGTTTAAATCACATGATTCCTCCTTAGTCTTAACTTCATAAAACTCTTCCTTTTCAACTGAGTTAAGTTCTATTCTAGTAGTTCGTTCTCTCTAAAAAACCAAAATGAGGAAATGAATTTAATAGAAAAGGTCAGAAAGGAAGCAAATGATGAACTTACTTTTCGATGCACATGTTTTGTTAAATGAGTAAGAGCATGAAGAGCAGCATGCTCTTCATCATGAAGAATGTAGAGATAAGCTTTGGGATTAGCTAAAGGCACAATAAAAAATCTCCATTCTTTAAGACACTCTCTCCAATAAGCAAACCATTTAGAAGTATGGATACCAACTTTATCAAAAGTTGGGATAGTACAATTCTTAAGTTTATTTAAATGGATTTGAAGTCTTACCATGATAGATGAAGAAACACAAGAAGAAAAATTGATAAATGAAGAAGAGTCAGGCGACGTTGGTAGGTCAAACCCAAAATAGTGTGCCACTTTGTAAGGATAGTACACCTCGACACAAAGAAAGTCTTTGTCTCCACCTGAACTAGCATTCTCAAAATCATGGAAGGTAATTAAGAACTGTGAACCTATACACAAAAGTTAATAACTCATGAGCTCATTTTTCTAGACTGTAATGAAAGGCAATCATAATAAATTCTAAGATCATCAAATCCCTTTTTAAATTGCACATAAGGTCTAGGATTGAATTTTTTTGTCACATTTATCACTTCAAGAGCATTACCTCTTAAAATTTGATCATGCTATGCCTAATCCCTAAGGGTTATTCACAGAAAAAGATGCAAAAGGATATGCATTAGGCACAAGAGTGCAAGTATCTAAGCCTTTCCCATAAGCACATCTACTAAAGAAAGCATACACATAAGCCAAAATTTTATAATGCCCAGTTGATTTGGTAGTCTTGAGTTGATACAAGTTTAGCCTTTTATATAGAAATCCATAATATAGTGGAGTAAGACGAAAATGTATTTTGTTGATAATTTTTATTGTTAATGGAACAATTGTTGAAGAGATACCATCGTCTGGAAACCCTGAAAGTATATGTCATCCTAACCAAAAAATTAATAAAGCCACTAACTCGTGCTCATGGTCTAGGTAATCAAGAAAACTAATTTCAACTCCTTTAGCATTAAACTTTTTATAAAATACCCTTAGCCAATTGGAGAACCATGCAACCTTTGAAGTTTAACTTAAACTCTTAAGTAAATCAAGAATTAAAAGTCTCGAATACATACATTTTCTTCAAAAAGCTTGATCAAGTGAAAATCATGCTTCCCTATACAAAGAAATTCCAAGAGAACACACATATCTTCCAAAGTAAAGGTTAACTCACTTTAAGCTGTAATCATAGTATGAGAAAAAATACTTCACCTTGCAAGAATGGCATGCCATACATCTACTTTTTCTCTTTATGAATGTTGAGCTTGGAGGTGACACATACAACATCAAGTATTCTAACAATTTAGAGAAGTTTATCATAAATAAGATTCTTCAACACATTGTTTATCCACTCATCCTAGCCATGAATAAATTGAGAATTGGAGCCTAACTTAGTAGTGGAAAGTGGACACTCACAATATTCAAACTTGAACTTCAGAATTGATTGTCTTGGGATACGAATTCTCTAATGAAGAGGTGCTTTTAAGCATAGACGATTTCAAATATCCAATGAGTTCAGAAAGATGTTCGTTAACCTATTTGGTATGGACTTCTTCTAAAAAACGATCTTCTCCACTTTCTCTAATAACTCCATCTTCCCAGTTAGGAGCAAAAGGAACTTCACTAGGCTTTCCTACTCTAAACTTTTTGGAAAGAACTACTTCAAAAGCAATATTCTTCCTTTTATTTTCAGTGATCTTTTTCTTCATTGCAGCCTTTTAGATTCACCATACTGGATCTTTGGAGTAAAACGCGTCCTAGAAAGATAAAAAAAGGAAGTCTACAAACATGACCATGGAAAATGAGATAAGTATATGTATACAATAATTTTTCATTTATCTATTTATTAAGCATAAAAAGTAAACAACTACAAAATAACAACAAATAAAAAAACTTGTGGCACTTCAAATAAAAAAGCTCATGCCACTTGACACAAAAGTCCTACGTGCATACATTCCATGTGCATAGGTATATGATAAAATCTTGTGTGCATGGGGTTACTATTCAAAGAACTATATATAATTAATTTGTTTCTTTCTTTTTGCTGTGTTCTTTTTCTAAAGTCAAACAATTTGTTTGTTTGCTTGAACATATATATATATATATATTTTCTTTCAATCAAAGAGCTTCATCTCATGCATGAAAATTTTCTTCTTTCATATTTCAATGAAAAAAGATTTCATGCAGGGCGCAACAAGCAAGAGAAATTTAAATTTTTTTGAAAAGTAAGAAAAGTACAAGTGAAAAAAAAAGAGAGAAAACAAGAAATTACAAGAAGTAGAACAAAAACTTACCCACTCAAAAAGATTTGCAAAAGAATCGACTTTGCTCTGAATTTTGTTTTGCTTTGAATTTTGCTTTGCTTTAAATTTGAATGAAGAAAATTGTTCATAGTAGCTTCGTATTTATAGGACACATAGAATCAAGGTTTTTTTATGAAAAAGATTAACTTTCCTTTTTTTTTTTGGAGAATTACACAATTTATTACTTGATGTCACGTAAGAAAACTATGGATTCTTATGTTTACAAAAATAGAAAATGAATAAAATAAAATAAAAAACTGAAACTCTTACTTCTCAACTTAGAGATATTAAGGAAAATAATTAACTCTTGAATATATAGCCAAACAAGCATTAAGACATGTTCAATACTCATCCAACCAATATCCAAGTAGCAGCGCACACATGGGCAAACAAAATTTCAGACATAGATATACGAAAAATTAATAAGCCTACATGGATTCCTTCTGCATTAAATTCACAGTGCTTACCTAAATACTCCATTTATTCAAGAGAATACACATGTTGTCCGAAACTTAATCACACAAATCTACTCATGTTCGAACCTTTTCCACATTTCCTTCTACAATTTGTATCTTGAAAACCTTATTATATATGAAAAATATATTATTACACAATCAATCAAATATTGCATAAGATATTGGTATCACACCTTATACAAGAGAAGAACATGTTACTACCTAGGGCATTACTACCTAAGGTATTACTACCTAAAGCATTACTGTTTAATGTGTCACTACCTAAGGCGTTACAACATAAAGTGTTATAATACAATGTGTTATAGTAAAAAAATAAAATTGTTCTCTAAATTAATGCATAAGAATTTTTTTTTAAGTGAAAATTCTTATGTAGAGGGCAAAACACAGATACTAGATTTGGTTATTATTTATTCTCTTTAAAATTGTTTCACATCATGATGCTATACAGAGAATAATGAGAACAACTAGATTAAGTGAAGTACTACTTCAAGCAAAACAATTAGAACAAGTGAAATACTACTTCAGACAAAACAACTAAAACAAGTGATGCACTACTTCACGTAGAACAGCTATAATAAAAAGAGTACTACTCCATGTTGAACAACTAATACAATTAAACAACTACTTCACACAAAATAACCACTTCACACTGATGGTAGTGAAAGCAACCCAGAATAAGTAGCATGTTATATTACCAGTCAGCATTTTCATCAGTAAAGCATTTTCATTTGAAACTTTTCTTATTATTATTTTTTATTTCTTGTATTTCTTCTATTCCCAGCTCACATTTGACATGAATATATTCAAATACTAATATTGAAATGTTTTAAAATGTACTAAATCTATTTAAATTTTATTATACAATGAAAAAATAAACACAAATTGTATTTCAAAGTAATGAAAAATGAAAAATGAATATAAATGTTCAAATCCATATAAAAATCCATAAATCCAACATATACAAAGATAGAAATTAATTATACCCCAAATCTGTTTTCCGCTATGCCTCTTCCGTATCATTAAAAGAAAGTGTATACAACTCTATTTGTGGCTGTGCCTACGGCTGCAGCTCTTGTGATGAAGACCCTGGAATAGGTGAAAACCTATAAAGGATCATTTTAAAGGTTGCTTAGATAGTCAATATCTTGGCATCGATATTTCTCATTAAGTCATTCATTTGTTGATAACCCTCGGGTTTGGGAAGAGGTGCTCGCGTAGAATTACCAAAATTGATCAAACCATAAGTAGACTCCAACATCATAGTTGAAGCAAGTGTTTTAGTAGCCAGCGTCCTGCTGCCAAACCCATAGACATGGGTCTGACTAGTTTGCAAACCTTTTATCACCTCTAACCATGCTACCAAATCAAATTCTGATTAGGATAATGGATCTACATTGTACTTTTATGATAAAACAAAAACATATGGTTCCTATAAACAAAAAAAGATCTGAAATATACTTAGATTATTAAGAAACATATATACATATAGAACTATATCATGAACAAAAAACGAGTCAATTTTATTACTTAAGCTCACAGTGTTGGACTTGTTGTCCATAAAGTCATTAACACCCTTCTATCGCTTGTGAATGCGCTCAAAGAGCTTAGTAAATGTCATCGGTCTTTGTAGTGTTTAGGACTACAATCACAATGATATCAACCATCACAATAAATCCATCATCCGAACATGTCACCAATAATATTAATCACAACAACAAGCATGGATAAACCTAACATATTGAAAACACATAAAATTGTCACCCAAACAATAAAAGCATGAAATATATAAAGCACAACCACTTGTTTTTGCAATCTTAAACAACACTACAATAGTAAAAAGCTTTTAACATTGTTCTAATACACAAATTAAGAACATGTACCATTCTTTTCTGATAAACTACAAATAGTAAATAACTGCTTGTGTGTTTAGATTTGTTGTCGTCCTTCTCAGATATGCGGTTATGTCGAGCCTTTTGTGATCAATATTGCCACCCAAGTTTTGACCAAACATCATCGACAAGCTTGTCCTAAACCTTAATAGTGACATAGGTGCGCGCCTTCCCTTTTTTCAAATGGATATCGTCAGTATCACCGACCTCCATAATAGGTTTGTTGCACTCATCCGCTAACAAATCCTTTCAACTAGTCCTTGCAAATTTTCTTCCATATCTTGTGGACCATTGAAACATCTATAAGAGCCTACTTGAAAGACTCTTATTTTAAAAATTATAATAAATTAGTGTTATGAAAAAAATATATAGTATACAAAATAAAGATTTATATTTTAACCTATTGAAAACAACATTGTACTGAAAATTTATGCCACATATAATCTTTCACCTTGACAAGAACTTTGGTCCATGTAGGCTATGCCCCACTGAAGTGACTCATGACTATTTTGGTGATGAGTAGAGTTATTTTAGTCTTTGCAAAGGTATTACAAAATTAGTACATATTTATTATAACGCATTAACGAATTTAACTTTATGAATGAAACTAGATAATTTTTATAAATTATCTTTCTTTGATAAGATTCAAATATATATATCGGTCTAGATTGATAGGACTTAACAAACTTATATTGGGCCTCGACGTCGAGACTACGATGCAGAGTTTGATGCACCAACATCAGTAGTACTAAAGTTACCAACTTGTGCAAACGTAAGAGGTGAAAACTCTAAAGGGGGTTAAACTGAAGTAGTAGGCAATGTAGACATTAGCATGGACGACATAAAGGGTGTAAAAGTGATCACCAGTGCTGTGGTTGATGGAGGTGGCACCTTGATAACTTTATTATATAGAGTTATTTAGCCATATTTTGGATTTTAAAATAGTTAAGTCCTCTTGTTTTAAGTCGATTTTAGATAGTATTTTATGCTTTTATTTAATTAGTTTAAAGCCTGTTAACTTTTTCAATTTAAGTACTTCTAGTTCATTTTCACGTTGAAAGTCTTAATTTAAGCCAATACTGATTTAGTCTTTGTCTTTGTAGGTTTTCAATGCATGCAGTTAAATGGTGATGAACTATGCAATGGAGACTAAGTGCATATTTCCATTGAACATGCTATAGTAATTCTCGTATAACTCGAGCTACAAAGATTCAATCAATGTTATTCTTGGACATTGAAATGATAAGAGGTAGAACTACAATGTTCATGTTTACCATTTTTCTCATATCAAACTAGAGGTAGGAGAAACTCATATTGCAAGATGAGGTACTGCAGCGGTTTCTACACCAATGCAGCATAAGGAAGTAGCATCTCAGCCTCAAAAGACTAAAGGCCTCTAAGCCCAAGGCAGTAGCATTACTCCCATACAAATTCCTAAGCATTTAACACTGTAGTAGCCATGGAGGAGGGACACAACATTGATTGGAAGTTAGTGAAAAAAAAAAAAGAAATGTTGAGCATCAAAGTGCTCAAGGAGGGAGGTCGTGACTCTCTGACGTGTTTTACTAAAACACAGCCATTCGATATTTTATTTTCTTAGGGTTTTTTTATGGCTATAAATATGTGATTTATAGAAGGAAACAAATGGCAATTTAGAGAGAAAGAAAAAGGTTCTACAAAAGAGACACGAGAAGAAAATGAAGACAATTGAAGATCAAGAATCATTGGCAGCCTTGTTCTTTATTCTAGTTTTTCATTTCTCTCTTGTTCTTTTGCTATAGAAATGATTTATTCTTTTGAAATTTTGATGTTTGCTGGAGAATGATGATGAACTAAATTCATTTTCTAGGATTATGGTTTATTTCAATATGTAGCTTGAGTATCTGATTTTTCTTTGCTTAGCATTAATGGGTATTGTATGGTTAATTCAAATCCATTTTTAATACTTTCACTACTTGATCACCTAGTGAGATAATCAAGGTCTCTAAATCCAACTTGACAAAGGGAGTTTAGATTAGACCATTGATTTGAATAACTTATGTTTAATTCACGTAAAGATTAGGTGTTAGATTCGTGTTTAAGATAGACATATACCCAAATATCATAAGCAGCTAAATTAGAACATAAACTTAATGAGCTTTTTTCTTAACTAATTTACATAGACATATGGAATTAATGTTGAAAAGTATGTGTGCAAGAATATGGACATATACTTGTACTTAAAATCGGATTCTATGTTAGCTATTCACCTTATTAATATAAGTTTAAAGGAAGAGATTAAATTCGAATGAAATATTAACAAACACCATGATCCTTAGTTTAAACTAATAGTTTATTTAGCAAAACCACAATCATATCCTTAGTTTAGTTTCATTGGTAAATTTTACATTAATTAAGTATTCAAAATTGAGTTGCTTGGATATGATAAATTTTGTTAAAAATTTAATACTGAGTAAAAGTTTAGGGGCAAATCTCTGTGTAATATGATACTTGACTTACCTCTATATTACTTGAGTGATATGTATACTTGCATAAAAAAAAATCAAATAACACACCTTTGTTAGCGTAAGTGAAGCATTTACGCCACTCAATTCTTCTCGACAACTTAAAGTAGTCTTGGGCATAACCATCTCACAAAAATCTATCAACAGAGAATAAGATAATCTATTATTCTCAATTGTCGATAAATGTAATACATAATAATTGAACAACATATCAATACAAAACTAAGAAAGATGTAAATTAGTTTAACAAGAATTTAGAACAAAATGACATAAATAAACAAATCACCTTCAAAAATTTTAAATGTCAACATCCTTACATCATTAATAAGGGCAAAATCGATCATCAATCATCATTCGAACAAAAACACTTTTTTTCTTTATTCTTATCTTCATCATGAGGGTTTAGCGAAGTCTATGGGATGTCTAATTTGGTTTCAAACAAGTGAAACTCAATTACTCTTCCATGAGCAACCTTTTTGGAGGCAAACAGGTTGTTGTACCTTTTTCTTTCATCATCATGGGAGAAATTAATGTTGAAGGCTTCTAGTGCTTTTTGCGATTTTTGAACTTTAGATGTTGCTAATGCTTTTCCTTATTCTTCTCTTGATTTCTTGGGGGTCATCAAATGAGGTTTGGGTGTTAGAAATTGAGTTTAAAGGTTGTTTTAGATTGAAAAATCAAGGGTTTGGAAACAAAGGTTTAATGCTTTTGTTGAACTAACATTTTTCTTAAGAAAAAAATGGGTTTTAAGAAACAACCACAATGAGTGAATTTTTTTGTTTGAAGATGAAGACTTCTGTTCAAAAGATGAAGACTGTCTAGTTTTCAGGGGTTGTTTTTCATGAAATTGAAATGTTTGAAAGAGAATCTTGAAGGAATGTTATGCTTGATAAAATTCTGATGAAGAAGAATCGTGTGTTGAAGTGTGAAGTTTAAACATTTTTAGCCTTATGAACAATTTGGAATTGACCTTAAATATTCATGTCGGTTCATGTGCCTTAACTTTTTATTAAGATTCCCTCCATTTTCAAGAATCGATCTTTACAAAAAGAAAGGTCGATTTTTAAGAATAAAAAATCTTTAGGGGAATTTTGTATTTTCAAAAGTCGATTCTCATTTGATGAGAGATCAATTCCCATGAGACAAAGGAGCAATAATTTACTACTACTTTGCACACAAATGATTCTATGATGAGAAAACCATTTTTGCACTTAATTATTTAAAAAGAAATCTCTTTGAAAGATGCAATGGCTTAAACAGCATCGATCTTTTTGACTTTGGTAATGCTTATGCAAGAAATGTTATGCAGATGCACTAATTCAATTCATCATTCAAATAAATACATATAGAAAGAGCACTTACTAAACTTTCTTTATATACTGAAAGAAATGAAAGTCAAATTATTTACCTCTTCAAATTTTGATGAAACATTGGAAAGTCAAAAGACATTGCCATCATTCTCACTTACGTTTTCACTATATGCTTAGAGTGCATCTAATCTTCGAGATCTCGACCCTCCTTACTCTAAATTTTCTACAAGAATCAATTTCATTTGATTTTGGTATCCAAGTTTCTTTGATCCTTCTCATTAGTCGCAACCACAAGATTTCTCTTATGAAATCCACTCAGTCATTTTCCTTTGTAACATTCTTGAGAGCATTTATCAACTTTTCATTTTCTTTTTGCAAAGTATCAAGGTTTTTTCACAAATATCAAAATCAATTTTTGACTTTTTATTTTCATTTCTCAAATCAAGTTTGGCATTCTTTAAAAATTCATATTCAACATTGAGGCTTGTAATCTTTTCCTCATATTTCAAATTCATTTTCTTATAATTACAAGAAAGTTCATTACGGGCATCTTCTAATTCTTTAAATGAATGTGAAATTTGCACACAAGTTGAGTAATTTACTTCCGCTCTTGGTTTGTGGATTGAATTTCACTTGTCTCCTCTTCTTTAGTTTCTTTGTCACTTGTTGACCATTCATTTGTGCAATCTTATTCTCCTAACTCTTTTTCTTCTCCATACATCTTTTCTACTTTATCCCATATATCTTTGGCACTTTCACATGGAAGAAACTTACAATACCCTTTTTCTTATGAGCAGAGAGAAGCATGTGCATGGCTTTTGGAATTTAGTTGTATTTTGTCAAGGTCACTTGAATCCCAATCATCCATTTCCTTGCACAATTTAAAAGCACCATCTCTGATTATCTTCCAAGCTTTTTAATTTTTTCTTTGAATAAATACCTTCATTTAATTAATCCAACGAATAAAGTTTTCACCATTCAAACTAGGAGGCTCTATGATTGATTGTCTATAGTTGGAAGTTATTGCAATGGAGTCAATGCCTATAAGAGTAATATTGTTGACTTTTTCAACATTATATCTTGATTTCCAAGTATTTTTCCACATCCATGGGGTCATCTAGAGTCATAAGACAAAGATTTACAACTTTCTTATCTTCTTTACTTTGTGATTCATCTTCATCACTCCAAGTGGCTACCATTGCTTTCTTCTTTGACTTTTTTAGGTGGTTCTTCTTGATATTTTGACATTCATATTTCGTATGTCCCGACCTCTTGCACTTATAGCAAGTGATATGATCTTTACTTGATTTTTCATTTTATGATTATTTTCTTGGTACATTTCTTCTAGATTATCTTCCCTTTCTACCATTTTGCTTGTTCTTTAAGAACCTATTGAATTTCCTAGTTAGCAAAGCTATTTCCTCAATATTTTCCACCTTTTCTTCATCTTTCATGCCTCTTTCATCTTTTTCTTTAGTAGCTTTAAGAGTAATACTTTTCTCTTTGGCATCTTCCTTAATAGCTTCATCTCTCTCACTTTCATGTCTTAATTGAATCTCATACGTGAGTAGTGATCCATGTTACTCATCTAGCTTGATTTTATTTAAATTTTTTGCTTTTTCAATTGCTACGACTTTAGGCCTCCAAGACATAGGGAGAGAACATAGAAATTTCTTCACAAGTTGGGCATTAAGGAATTCCTTACCTAAGGCTTTTAATCCTCTTATTAGATGAACCTCTCACAAATCTCATTTGCTGGTTCATCCTCTTTCATCTTGAAGAATTCATAATCTGGAGTTAATAATCCTATCTTTAACTATTTCACTTGTGATGTGCCCTCATAACAGTTTCCTAGGATATCCTAAATATTTTTGGCTATTGTACACATGGCTAACCTATTGAACTCATTTTTACTAAGTACACATAATAGGGCACTTACAGTTTTAGGATTTAGCTTAAACAATTTTCTTTCCATGTCGTCCCATTCAACTCTAGTTTGGAAATGTCTCACACTATCTACAAGCTTACATGGTACATAAAGTCTTTGAAAAATGATATCCCATAAATCTAGATCAACTAATTGCACAAAGTTTTCAAACCTTATCCTCCACCCACTAATTTGATTGGTCTTCACCCATAAAATTTGTTAGAGCCATCTTTACAACTTCAAGCTTCTTTTTTAAGATCTCTTAAAGGTTGTTAAACTTGAAAAACTTGAGAAATTGCTATGATACCAATTGTTAGATAAAGAAGCTTAAACTAAAGTAATAACCAAGATGAAGGTAAGTTAGTTTTCAAATAAAAGTTTCAACTTTCTATGACACAAAGTTAAAGATGTAAACTTTATGCACAAAACTTGAAAACCAGTAAGTATAAGAGTAAATAGATAAGATATGAAGCAAGTACAGCTTAAAGAGAAGAAGGAAAGAGCTTAGCAATGATTTTTATAGAGGTTCTATCACAACCTAAATTTCGGATCATGGCTGGCATTAGGGTATCAATCCGAGGTAAAGCCTCCTTACGTGATGGGGGGGCCATGGCCCCCCAAAACTTCTAAATTTTTTTCCATAATATAGAAAAATTTTTAAATTTTTTTATATATTCTATTACTAGCTTCCTCAAAATAATGTTTTATTTAATAATTAATATAAATAAAAAATAATAAAATGATTTCATTTATCTTAATCAATTTTAAATTTTTTTAATTTATATTATTATTTTTATTGATATTTATTTATAGTTATTTATTTTTATTTTATTTGTTTATATGTTATAAGTTTCTATAAATATTCTTTCTCGAATTTCTACAAACTATTAACCATATTATTTTTCTTTTTTTTTTGTTATGTAATATGTGGTATCTACCTTTTACTTGCCATGTTCTTCTTTTTTATGTTACATAAATTTTATTTTCTATGATTTTAATGTTTAAAAATTAATAAATTATTATATAGTTCTCAAATATAAGTTGTAATATTACATTGTTACTTAAAATTTTATCAACGTATCATTTTTTTTATTAATCCTGATTATGTAAAAGAAAATTAACTTAAGTATATTTTTTTATATGCTTTACATTTTATGTTTAGTTAAAATGAAATTCTCTTGAATATATAGTATTTAAATAATTCTGATTATATAAGAAAAAATTATTAATCTTATATATCGTTTTTAACAATTTATATTTTACAAATTATAGTTTTATATTTAGTTTCATATTTCTATTATCAATATTTTTATTATTGATTGAATTTAACATATTAGGGTTTTAAAATTTTCAACTCTTATTTAACTGTATTTGGCCCCCACCAATAAATTTTGGTTAGCTTCGCCCTTGCTATAAATGGAAGTGACCTTTTTAACCCATGTAAGCCTAATGATGAACAAATAATCCAATAACCATAAATGCCTCATGGGACTCATCACCATGGTTCATATGCAAGCAGGTATAAACATGATTATATCATATATTTGAAAATGCCATATCAATCTGCACACTTATGTGCTCATACTATGGAAGCAACATAAAACATAACCCAAGTATAAGCTATGCTGTGGCGCATACAAGTGTAAGCCATCTCGTCGCAATCATCCATAATATCAATTATTACAAGAAACAAACAAGTCATAATTCATAATAGTCAATATAAAAGACCAAATCTGACTAACGGAGTATGACTCAAAGTAAAAGGGCTGACAT
This sequence comes from Theobroma cacao, assembly GCF_053813885.1. Taxonomy (NCBI): domain Eukaryota; kingdom Viridiplantae; phylum Streptophyta; class Magnoliopsida; order Malvales; family Malvaceae; genus Theobroma; species Theobroma cacao. Next base: position 39,078,171 of record NC_142647.1, on the reverse strand, counting down.
CTACGGGATGCTATGACGATCACCTATCAATACTGATTGTAAAAGCAGCTCCTCTCCAAAGGACAACTAACCAAGCAATCTACTAATATGCAATAACAAGTGCATCTTACATGTGTGAGTTATAATAACTCTGTGAGTAGATACGGCGAAGGGAAACAAGCTAATAGGGAAGAGTATTTAACAAAATACATTTTAAGAAATATGCAAATAAACATTTATAAAATGTTTTGCAGAACCCCCCTTTCCAGGCATAACCATAAATCAACACCTAATGTTCCAAGCATAACCAAAAATCAACACTCATCTTTCTAGGCATAATCATAAATTAAGTCCCACTTTATCAAGCGTATCAAATATCCACATGGTCTCTAAGTCCATTGTCTTTCAAACGAATCAAGGAACAACAATCCCATACTTTCGAAGTTTGTTGCCTTTCAAATGAATCTAGGAACGTATGTCCATATAACCTCCCAGAACGTTGTCTTTCAAACAAAATAAGGATAACAAAATGTTTTATAAAGCATAGTTTGTAAAACAGCTTATAAGCATTTAAAATAACATTACATGATTGGAAACCAATTAAAAAAATTTGGTAAAAATTGAGTTAAACAATCGATTCAAAAGTGTTTGAAATATAAATCAAGGTTTTCAAGGATTTGGTTCTAAAATAAATTCATTTTCCTCTTTAGAAAACTTTTCAAAAATGTTCAAGTGTCAAATAAGCAAGATCTATCAATACATTAGTCCCATGTATTGATAGATTGTCCCGTTTATTGATACATTGTCTCAATGTATCAATAGATTTGATGCAGAATGCAAATCCATTGGTTCTATGTTGAATCTATCAATACATTGGTGCAATGTATTGATAGATTTTATACAGAATGCATAGTTTCAACCTAGAACTCATCACTAAGACCTTAACCAAGACTATTATTCATCCATAATCAAATAATCAACATTCAAACATCAAATAAACATCATCCATGCTACATATTTATCTTATTAGACATCAAGTCAAGCAAACCATGGACCATTAGCCAAGGACAATATAATCATCTAGTGTCGTCACACTAGAACGGTTTAATTCATACAACCACCGACCACAGAAGAAAGGGTGGAACTCCATTAGTTACCAATATCAAGCAAGTCTCGGGAAATAACCTCTACCGACTCAAGCTATAAATCCTTGTGAGCCTCTAGATATTACCTCTACGGGTTCACCACATCTCATTATGTAGAATGGCTAGCACTTACTGCCACTAGGTACAAGTTTTTATCTTGATAAAGCTCTAACAACTACATTACAACAATCCAATGTTCAGAATATATATACAATTAAAAGGTGAAACTGTCACGACCCAATTTCCCGGGCCATGACCTGTGCATGAGCTCAATGAGCATAGCTCACTAATCCTAAGCAAGCCTATCCATTTACCTTTGCTTAACAAATTTATCATATCATGCATACACACACACCTTTTCCCGGGTGTGAACATAGCCAAAACACAATGGCATTATTGACAATAATATACATGCACTATACCAGTTATGTATTTAGCAATTTACATTGCATACACATATTCACATTATTAGATTGTATTCACAATACAAAAGGACCCATGACTTTCAGCGGAGACATTTACAATAAAAGGGATTACTATCGAATGCCAAACACATACCACTCAACCCTTTCGCTACGGAGGCGATAAACGGTACCCATCAAAGCACTCATAGGGTGGAAGATCACGAAGCATCCAGCCCTATAAGCCCTTGGGCGGAGAGTCATGCTTCGCCCCTGTTAACATGCAAGAGTTTCCAGGGATCGGGTTACTACCCTTTGCTTTGATACCAAGTTTGTCACTAGGGAAGGACATACCACTCAACCCCTTCACTACGAGGACTCCTCGATCTAGGGTCCAACAGTCACCTGATCTAAAAATATGAATTTTTATAAAACGTGAGTACAATACTCAGTGAGTGAACAAGAAGGGAACAAGCATACCATAAGGAATGTTTATCGAAATCATGATGCATTCATATTCTTAAAACCATGCAATTGTTTTAGCTCCTTTAAACCCCTCATGTAAACCCCACATGAGTAAATCACTTTACAAAAATCCATGCTCAACTATGGTACCAAAGAAATGGGAAATATGGCAAAAACCCACAAGTTAGCAAAATAGATAGAAAGTTTCTCGTTGTAGTGAGAACCAGTTTTGGTGAAGGCCCTCAAACCCGAGAGTTTCTCGCTATAGCGAGAATGAATTTTGCTGCAGCGAAATAGAGCAACAAGAGAAAAGCTTCCCTTCACTCAACAAAAGGGCCATCCTACTAAACCAACAAAATCAACATAAAACTCATGAAAATTCTCAAAGTACAATGTATCAAATTTCACATATATGTCAACCATATATCACATTCATGATCTTTCATTTCATAAGTCTAGATATGCATAATTTGATAGACAAACATCAATATCATCATAATCACACTCGGCTCATGTACATCCCCCCACATCGTGCACATAGCCGGCACCATCGTATGCATCCCCCCACATCGTGCACAATCAATGCCATTGTGTACATCCCCCCACATCGTGCACACGAGCAATATCATCATCCATCTCTCACGCCACCATCATCACCGACATGTGCATCCCCCCACATCGTGCACAATCAGTGCCATCGTGTACATCCCCCTACATCGTGCACACGGGCACTATAATCAACCATCATGCACAACACACATATATATATATCATCATATTGCAATAATGCATGAATCCATAGCAATCACATATCACAACATCAAACCATTTAACAAAAGCTTGTTCCCAAGGTACATTTTCTAAGACAAGTTGGATAGAATCTTTCATATTCCCCAAAACAAGTTTGAAATGCAAGTCCACTCATCAATATCGAAAATCCAGATTTCGGGTGCACTCGGACTAATAGTCCTCATGCGCAATTCCTTTACCTTTTCCGGACGTCTCACTACCTTGACAAATAACAAAGTCAAGGAATTTACTATATTGTCTCTAAATTGATATAAACTAATTTAAATTACTAATGCTTGATATGTAAATGCAAAAATACGTCCGATTATCGCTTAATAACGGTATCAATTAAATTCGACCGATCACCTACTAATTGGCGATTGTGTCCAAATCACCTCCAAATTAATCCATTTCTCCTCTAATACCTTAATTTACCACATACCATTTAAATAAAGCCAAATTCAGCATTAGAACCTTTACAGTTCCTTATAGAAAAATTTGGTCATTTCGTGCATTAGCACCGAAATTTTTTCTACATAACCGTTTCACCTTAATTCATCATTTTCCAAGCCATTTTCCTTGAAATAAAAACAATCCCCCATTGATATTCAGCCCTCATGGTTCGACCAATAAGGAACCGTAGAGAAATTGAATATTTCTTTTTTGCTTTTGTTCATAACCATGCTTAACTATCGCTAAACACTAACATAGTCTAAAATCAAATTATTCCAACAACAATTCCTCTTCCATACCCATTTTTCATAATTGAATTCATCATGATAACTCAATATTCAACCATGAAAATCAAGAACAAAAGCATGGGTAAGCTAGGTATCAAGGAGAATTAAAGAAATTCTAACTTACCTAGCTTGTTTCCTTGATTTATTCACTTTTTCTTTGAATTTTTACCTAGGTTTTCTTGTTTTTCCTTTTGTTCTTCCTTTTTTCTTGTTGCTGGTTGCCTAGGCCGAATATGGTGAGAGAATTGGGGATTTAATGGGCTGATTTCTATAGAAAATAATAAAATAATCAAGCATGCCACGTGTCACATGCTTATTGGCCCAATTTGTTTAACTTTTTGACTTTTTCTTCTTAATTTTCCATCCCAAATATTCTGGTATTTATCCAATCCTACCACAATTAAAATCCCTTGGTCTTGACAAGTGCTGGGGTGAAAAATTTACCGATTTGCCCCCGAGACGAAAAAATTACGATTTTACCCCTATATTCTGAAATGTACTGAAATCACATTATTTCTACTTTTCAACCTCAAATAACACTAATATTGATCAATATTAACCAAATGGGGCAAAATTTTTTTTATAAAAATTCCCGTTTAATCCTTTAACAAAAGAATTACCATTTTGCCCTTGTGCTCCAAAAATACCGGGAATCACAATTTTTCACTGCTAAACATCATTTTATACTCCAATAATCATAATTATATTTCATATAATTATTCTTGGTCAAATGTGATCAAATCTTGGATAGAAATCTCCATTTTATCATCAAATGGTAAAATGACCGTTTTGTCTCCAATTGGTCAATTTTCCTAATGGACTCCAAACTGGACCTTGAACTCCGAATCACTATTCTAAGCCATTCTGTGGGTTTCAAAATTTTCAATTTCCTCTTAGAATTTCTATTTTGAACTAGTTCAAGACTCGATTTAACTTAGTTGTACCACTCGGTACAATACCGTCTTTTAATCGAGCTTGACAATGTCTCACATTCTCCCCCACTAATAAAAATTCGATCCCCGAATTTAAATTCAATGTAGAGTGGCTCACCTTTACATATCGAAGAGGTGTGGATGCTTTGTCCGTATCTCATCCTCATCTTCCCACGTCACCTCTTTTAAATCCTGATACCAACATTGTCACTAGGGGTGGCTCCACCCTTCAGGGCAGCCCTTTCTCCCTTCCGTGATGAGCAACAAAGGGTACCTATCAGAGCACTTGGCAAGCAGTATCACTCAGCCTCGTTGCCAAGCTCCTGAATGTACCACATAGGCTGTCATATGCGCCTCCTCCAATATCTCTCTCCTCAATTCATCATTATCCGGCACATAAAGTCTATTTTCATACCTCAACATTTCATTTGTGCCTTTGGTAAACATCTTTTCTTTCTTTCCAGAAGGATCCTCCAACTGATCCTTAAGCTCCTTAAGGTGTCTAACACCACTAAATTCACTAAGGTATTTTTATCCTTGATTCGAGCTACGCATGATTTATTTTCTTATTCAGTCACAAATACCTCCTTTAAAGGAGTAGGTACCACCAAGTATTCTTCTCTCCTAACACGATTCTTACTCAATCGATGTGCAAAACATGTAGAAATAAGCAGATAAGTTAAACCAGGCTCAAACAACACTCAAGCATTCATATCACAGATAGGAAAAATACCTGAGACCACTGCATTTGAGGTTTGGGCCTTTTGGGGAGTTAAAGCATACACCCTCACTTGGGCCGCTCTCAATAAGCTCTGACGCCCAGACCCAGATGGTCTACCCCGAGAGGAAACACCAGCGCCTCTATCTCTTATCTCATTAACCTCTTGGCCAATTGAAGTAGTTGCCGAAGGAGCAGACAAAACTGGCTGATTAGGATTGCGAACAAAACCTTGCGATTGTTGGGCCATCGGACAGTTCCTCACCCTATGTCCAAGCTGGCCACAACCAAAACAAGTTTTCATGGAAAAATAGCATCATCCTCTGTGTCGTCTTCCACATTTGTCACAAGGAGGAATAGCCTGACTAATTTGCCGTGAGTCTTGTTGTTGCCTCATTCCACTAAAAGCTTTTTGCCCTAACTCAACACTGGTACTCATCACATTAAACCCTTGTTGGGGTAACCTTAATTCCCCATGTGGGCCTTGACGGCTAGAAAATGAAATCCCACTACTAAAGTCTCTGCGACCATGATAACCCTTAGGAGGTTGGCGATCTGTCTGCCCTTGGGAACTAGGAGACTCTTGCTCTACATGTCTCCTCTATACTATTTTCTGTATATGCTCTATACGAGCTGCCATCATTTTTACAACCCGATTGACTCCCTGCAGACCCATCGCCAAGTCCTCAATAGTAATGCCTATCGCCGGTGGCCTAACAGTCTCACCTAAGGGCTATCCCTCATCTCTCCTATTCACAGGCGTACTCGCCCTCACCGGCCTAGCGACCCTGCCACGTCTACCTCGCCCCCTATGGGTGGGTGCCCGCGGCCTATTAGTCATCTCAGTAGGGGCATCTTACTCCTCCACTTGTCTTAAGGTGGCCCGTATCTTAGGTGGCATTTTACCTAGACAAGAGCAAACACCTGTCATTAACCACAGTTAAAGAGATAAGGTGGTTTCTAAGATTGGGAATTTATGCGGTTCCTCGATTATGAAATGTGCCGCGGCTCACAGTTCATAATTAAAAATTCCACATAAAAACCCGACTCTCCGCTGGACCTGACCATAACACCCTAGGACCTAAACAACTTGGGACTCTGATAGAAACCCGTCACCAAGATATCATAGAGGTTGGGACATAACCAAAGCCAGAGTCAATCAACCATATTAATAATCTCTAGATAAATGACCATAAATACCATGGGGCACCAAGGAGAAATCAATTCTCACATTAACATTTAAAATCATCAATCATATATACCTGCTTTATAGTTTTCATCAAAACATACTTGTAAACCTTTGCTTACAACGCAAACTCATTGCAATTCATTCATATGCAAGGTTGTAGAATAGGCATATGCTTAATTATATTATAATAATAAAAAAACGCTACATCTACCCACATCAAAGAAACATGCCTTGCTTTCTAGCACATTTTGTCAAACACTTAGATTTCTAAAAATTCGAACTTTTCTCCACAACACCTATCTTGAAGTTTTCCATCATTAGTACTTGGTTCTATAACATAATCTTAAACTAATAATCATCTAATCCTTTACTAAATATTTTCCAAAAGCTCATACTTAAAAAATTAATAGCTAATCAAACTTAACTAAAAGATTTAAGTCTAATACTAGGTAGAGTTTAAGCAATTTTATCTTGGTGATCTTGAGAGTTCCAAAAAGCAACTCAAAACCTAAGTTTACATGAGCAAAACAAATTTTTGAGAATCTATAAATTCTAGAAAATCAAACATTGGTTTCAAAGGTTTAAAATAAAGAGTTTTACCTTTCAAAATTCTTAGAATCAAATTCCAAGCTTGAAGATGACTTTTAATGCTTGAAATCCATGAATTTGTTAGAAATGAGAGTTGAGAGCAAAAAGGGAAGAGAGTGGTTGGGTTTTAATGAAAACCACGTTTGTAGCCAAATATGGTAAATTTTGAGGTTTTAGGGTTTTTAAATGAGTGAGAAAAGATTGAAATAACCTTTTTTTTTTTAAAGTTTGCGCTTAATGTATCGATGGGGTTAATGTATTAATACATTATGCCTTAAGTCTCATGTATCAATACATGATAAGCATATATCGATACATGTTCATAAAAAACCCTTTCTGAGTTTGATGTATGGATGCATGATGAACATGATTGATACATTTTGTCTAAAATGTAGTTTTAAGTCCAAAACCATCTTATTTGAATCCATAAAGGTACCAACTCTCATATAGACATGTTTGGTTATCAAAACATAGAATTTTAAAATCAAAATAGTTTAGAATTTAAGTTCAAAACATTAAATAATAGCTCATCAAGTTAGGTTACAAATCTAGCCTAATTTAAGAAGTAGAGTTTCACATTCTCTCCCTTTTAGGAAAATTCGTCCTAGAATTTAGGCAACTAATTACTAACTTCTAGTCTGGAACAAGTGAGGGTACTTCGCATGCATCTTGTCTTCGGCTTTCTAAGTCACATCCTTGTTAGAGTGATTGCACCAAAGGACTTTCATTGAAGCTACATCCTTAGTGCAAAGTCGCTTAACTTTCCTATCCAATATATAAATCGGTACTTTGTCATATGACAAGTCATTTCCTAACAGAATCTCCTCATGACAAATCACATAGGTTGAATCAAGGCTGTACTTACATAGTACAGACATGTGGAACATTGGGTGAATGCCAGAAAGATTCAGGGTAACTTCAATATATAAGCTATTGCACCAACTCTCTCTAGGATCTCAATTGGTTCAATGTTTCTTGAGCTTAGCTTGCCATTCTTGCTAAACCTCATAATACTTTTGGTAGGCAAAACTCTCAAAAATGCATGGTCACCCACCTAAAACTCTAAATTTCAACATCTATGATGGTCGACGTAGGACTTTTGTCGACTTTGAGCTGTCAACAACCTATCTTGAATCAATTGAATCTTATCAGTTGCTTATTGAACCATCTCCGATCCAAGGAGTTTCCATTCACCAACATCAACCGAAGCAATAGGTGATCTACAATTACACACACACAATGCCTCATAAGGCCTCATCTTAATGCTAGCCTAATAGCTATTATTGTAGGTGAACTCTATCAAAAGCAAGTGTCGATCCCAAGTGACCTAAAAATCAACAACACAAGCTCGTAACATATCCTTTAAGATTTGTATAGTCTCTTCAGACTGGCCATCGGTCTAAGAATGAAAAGTAGTGCTAAAATTATGCATAGTCCCCAAAACCTCTTGGAATTTATGATAAAATCAACTAATGAACTGTGTACCTCTATCCAAGGCTATGGTAACTAGAATTCTTTGCAATCATACTATCTCCTCAATGTGCAACCTCGCATATTGTGCCACCTCATAGGTGACTTTCACTGGTGAGAAATGTGTGGACTTAGTCAATTTATCCACTATAACCCAAATGGAATCATATCCCTTACTAGTGTGAGGTAATCCCTGTTAGTTACAATTCTACTATGCAAGTGTACATATTGAATAGATAATATATAAGCAAGCAAAGTATCGATCCCATAGACAATTGATCTAAAATTTTACAAAGTACTAAAATTATAACAATTTAATCTTATCCAAACAATCTAAATGAATTAATAACTAAAACTAACTAACCAAAATTTAAACTAAAAGGAAAACACAAAGTAATAATAACTTTAGTAAAAATCAAATCAAACAAGCCTAGGATTACAATATCCTTCACACTTTATCTAAATCTTAACTCTCTTCCTTAACTTATTTCAATGGGTTGAATTGCTAATCTGGAGTCCTCAATTATTTATAAAGGTCTTCCGACTCATCCTATAAAAATATCTATTTTAACCAAAACACTATATCCATATGTGAATTTAAATTAAAATAGACTTATTAAGTTCAGGCTCCAATCTAGCTACATAAGACCTATAGGTATATCCTTATCCTGTACACAAATCAATTAATATGTTCATATGCTATCCCAATTTTAGTCTACACTAAACTCCCTTTCTCAAGTTTGTTTGGGTTCCTAAATCAATATAATTGGTGATCAAGCAATTAAAAGCATTAAGAACAAATTGGAATAAACAATTCAAATCCCATTAAAGATAAGCATGAAAGAGATTAAAAATTTAGATTACATGTGAGTTCAATTGCAATCCTAGAAAAATAAATTTGGGTCATAATATCTAATAAAAACTTCATCCAAAGAAAATTAACCATTAATCCAAGTTAAAGAAAATAAGAAAAACACAAAAGTAAAGAGAGAAAACTAATAATGGGAGCTTTGTGATCTTGATTTTCCCTTCAATTCTCTTATTTTCTTGCTTTGTTGTTGGTTCCAAATCTCCAGAATAGTTGCTTGTTGCCTCCACCGTTAAATCTCTAAAAAGGGTCTTTTAAATAGGCTCCAAGTAACCAAATTTCTAAAATTTCATCAAATTCTTACTTTTGAAAAATTACCCAACACTACAGTGCTACTTCTTCAATGCTATGGCTTTGAGCTCTCGAGGAAAATGTGTTGTGTGCTTCCTTTCACCAGCGCTGCAGCCTTATTTTCCCAACGCTATGACAGTCCATCAACTTCAAAATAATGTTCACCCTGATCTGCTTTGAACTGAGCAAAATGGTAAACATAAAAGTTGTAGTCCTTCTTTTTAGAATTCTAATGGTCTAAGAATCACCTCATTTGGAGTTTTGTATAGAGAGATATGATCAAAATATCAAAATATATACAAATAAAGCCATCACCATACTTGCACTGATTTTCATCAAATGAGCCTTTTTTATCAAATTTCCTACAAAAGCAATAGTAGAAATTAGTAATAACTGCTCTTAAAGTAATTTAAAACAAAATAACATAAAATAACTAAAATAACTTAAATTAACCACTCAACATGTGATCAAACTTAAACTAGTAAAACACTTTGTCAAGCCCTGCTCTGTAATATGTTTATTATGCCATTCTTATATAAGAATGCATGTTTGCTTACTTAGGTACCTTAGAAATCGTTAAAGGACGACAATGTACCAAATGGTACAATTAAGTTGAATTAAGCCTCGAACTAGTCCAAATAGAAATTTTAAGATGAAATTGAGAATTTTAAAACCCCAGAATGACTTAAAATGGTGATTCAGAGTTCGAGGACCGATTGGAGTCAAATTGGAAATTTCATGACCTAGGGGCAAAATGGTCATTTTGCCACCCGAGGTTAAGATGTGAGTGTTGGATGAAATTTTTGACTAAGATTGATCATTTTGAGTATAATTTGAGTTTGAGAAGTGAAGAATTTTAATTCCGGCATTCTTTCGAGGATAAAGGTAAAATAGTCATTTTGCTACCCCATGGGCAAAATTGTAATTTTACACCAGCCAACACTTGTCCAGCACATGGATTTTACTCAATATTATCATGGATTATTGAAGGATTTTATGTGGTGGAGAAAGAAAGCTTAATAGTTAAGAATTTAAAAATGGACCAATGTAAGGTGACAAGTGTCAAGCTTTTATTTTTTTATTATTTTCCTTTTAAATTAGCACAAAGCCAGCCCATTTCTTATTCTTATGGCCGGCCAAAGCAAGAACAAAGGAAGAAAAAAAAGAACAAGAACCCTAGGGTGAAAATTCAAGAGAAAATTAGTGGATTTCAAGTAATCAAGCAATCAAAGGTAAAATTTCTTGATTTTGACTTGTGATCTACCTTTCCCATACATTCTTTTGCATTTTCCATGGTTGAATCACAAGATATCATGAAGGATTGTGTGCTGATCAAACCCTAGGAGAGAAAATTTGATGATGATTTAGATAGATTTTTAAGATATATAGATCTTTTTAGTTGTTTATGGTGTTAAGTGTAAGAATTAAGCTTGAAATTCACATATTCCTCATGAGTTCATCATTGGCCGAATCTTCCTTGTAGAGTGTTGATGGTGGATTTGATTTTATTTCAAGTGAATTGGTTAGGAAATGATGAATTATGGTGAGAAAATCAAGTAGGAAAAATCATAGTGTTGATGCACTCACCATGGCCGAAATTCTCAAGAAGAAATGTGAGGATGATTTTGCTAAATTTTATGCTATTTGACTTGTGTTTGATGGTTTGGGGAATTTGAAGAAAAATAGAGTTAATTGGAGTTAAATTGGACGTATTGGCCAATTAATCGGGTGATAGATCGAATTAGGCCAATACCGTTTTATTTAGGTACATAATTGAAATTATATTGAACACCATATTTAGATAGTTACCCGAGTATTTTACATCCCATTTCATGCATTAGTAAAGAGCCTGAAATAGATTTATAATGGTATGACACAGTATATTGAATTATGTGTCGTGTATGTCTAGGTGGTGAGCATGTTGGCAAAAGTAAAGAGGTAGTACGCGAGGATCAAGAATCAGAGTACTCGGAATTCGACTCCTTAAAAATGAGTAACCTTACTATCATCTTAATTATCTAAAGTGGTTTTTATCCGATTCTGTGATTTTATGAAAAATGAGTTAAATGGTAAATCTTTGTGTTTTGTAATTAAAATGTGATTTAATGAAATGAAATGATGGTTTGAAAATAGAGTAATTGGAGATTGTTTTCATGTGTTGTAAATTCATGGTTTGAATTGAATGGCTTATGACAATATTTGTATGAATGGTTGAATTGGTATTTGTGTTGAAATATATGAACTGTGTATTTAGCCTTGAGAGGTTGGATTGGGATATAATTGCCATGTCATGCTATTGCAAATTTTATCGTATGGTAGATTTAGCTTGCTGCAGTGGGCGGGTTCTGTGGACCAGCCTATTAGAGGGGCACAGTAACCCTGTTATATTCTTACCTCAGTCGGAGAAGCGTGTAGGTTAACTCTTGAGGTACAACTTTAGAGTTCACTTCACGCTAAACCACCACGTGAGGATGAACTTAGCCAACGCCAAGGAATGGCTATGTTTCAAAATAAAAACATGATTTATGCGTACATGACTTTTTAACAGCCTTGGCGGACTAGGTTGGGATAGCCCCAAGTCAAGGTATCCCTGATAACTGAGTATGAGAATGATTTTGGCACGAGCCAAAGTTTTAAGAAATTCATAAGCCTTGTTGATTATTTGATTTATATGAATTGATTTTATTTGGTTGAAATGAGTTGAGAGGTGATGAATTACAGTATGATGATCTATTTTAATCTGTCTCTATTTACTCAACTTTAGATATGTTAGATGGTATTTGTTTACTCACTAGGATTATATAATCTTACCACCGTCTTTTCCACCTCTTTCAAGCTTAGGATAGTCTGTAGATAACTCATTTCGTTGAGGGCTACAGTTGGACTTGCATCCTTAAAAAACTATAAGTTTACTGCTTTTGATACTTTTGGTCATTTGTGGGCCCCCGTGTCACTGTAATTAAATTTTATACTTTGGTTATCTGTATTACAGTATGTATGAATTTATTTAGCTTTTACGCTACAAAAATTATTTACCAGTAACTATAAATATTGTTTTATAAGAAAATAGAATATTTTTTTGAATATTTTTATTATATTTAAATACTTATAGTTTCACTTTAAATAAATTTTTTAGACATCTAAACTTATTTTTGATTATGAAATATGTGTTTTCCACTTGCATACTACATTTTTAGCTGGTTTCGAGATTTTTGAGGAAAAATGACCAAAATGCCCTTGTGAGAAAAAATTATTTTTCTATTGTTTTGACTTCAAAATAGTTTATAATCTCTCAAAACATGATACTTAATAACTGTTGCTCACAGGGGAGGTGCGAAAACTAATGTTAAGCCTTGTGAGGTTTCGATTGACATTTCGGGTAATGAATGTCTATCGGGACGTCGCAGCGGTTGTCATGAGCTCGATGGGAGTTTCGGGTCATGACACACTTAAAATGCTAAAATCCAAAATCTCAAATCTCAAAAGTCTAGCTACTTAAGCCCCTAAAATGTGTCAAATAACTGTATCGAATAGAAGTATCAACCCCGTCACAAACCAAATCCATAAATATACGCTCCCACTTCTAATTGGAAATGAGTAAAGGTTGTAACAACAATATGGGCCTTTAACACTTCGCCTTAACCTTTTGGCATACTAAACACTTAGCAACAACTCTATTACATCATTTTTCACACCTTTCCATCAACATAGCTCTCTCAAATCATGGTACATCTAGGTAGATCTGAGATGTATTACATAAGCTGACAAATGTGCCTCCATAAGAATCTCTCCCCTGAGTCTGTCCATAAGAATCTCTAAAAAATGTTGCCCCTTCTCCCTTGGGCATCATCTAAGGCCTTGGTCACCCATTCATCCTTATTTTGGGCTTCTTTAATAAGATCAAGTAGCATAGGCCTAACTCGAAAATGTGTTAATATAGCATCAGTCTCATTGAACTTAAAATGTAATCCCATGTCTCTAAAATCATGGATATATTTCATCAAAGGTCTTTCACCTATAGTTAGATGGGCTAAATTTCCCATAAACTTTTAGCTCAAGGCATCGGCTACCACATTCGCCTTGTCAGGATGATACAAGATAGTATAATCGTAGTCCTTAAGTAACTCCATCTATTGACGTTGCCATAAATTGAGATTTCTCTACTCAAAACTGTACTTGAGACTCTTATGATCTGTATGGATCTCACAAGTCTCGCCATAAACATAATGTCTCTAAATCTTAAGCGTAAACACAATGACAACCATTTCTAAGTCATGAGTTGGATAGTTTTGCTCATGCTTTTTCAACTGCTAGAGGCATCTGTTAAGACTTTGCCATGTTGCATCAACACACAACCCAAACTTGTTGACTCAATTAGTTTTTGATGATAGTAAAACATTCTTATTCATTAGTGTCTAACTATATTGTTTAAGTGTGCAAGACAAAAATTGTATGTAAATAATAAATCAATCCTTCAAAATATATACTAAAAGAAAAAGAGAGATAAAAATAATGAGACATGACTGATTAACAAGGAGAAAGCTCATTAGTTGAATAAGGAAGAATGTTGGTTGGCCAATATTCAAATTGGAGAAATGGCGGGTTGAATAGTTTGAGAAACAGAGACAACTTAGTCAACCAAGAAATGGACTAGTCGACTAAGTGCTTACTGATAGAACTGTCAGAGACAGGGAGAAGAAAACAGAGACAACCTAGTCAACTAAGATATCGAGTAGTCAACTAAGAGCATTCTGCTTACAAGTTTGAAATCTGCCCTAAAAGACAGAGTAACGGCTAGAATTGACTCTCAACTGTCTCCAATGGATAGAAAATTGTCAAACTGCCATCAGAGATGTTTCTCCAAGTATAAAAGGGTCTTTCAACAATTAGAAGGAAGTTTTTAGAGTTTAGAGAGAAGATTTAAGCCTTATAGAGTAAACAAATCAAAAAATCTTCTCCACACTTTGCAACACTCAAACGATAATCTTTTGTACTTGTATTCATCACTCAACCTTGTACCATTTAGATCAACTTGTGATCATAGGTACTTTCTTTTACCTTTCTTATTTTATTCTTAGAATGAGGGAGTCACTCTAAGAGGTTGTTTCAAGCCCAGTGTGCTTGAAAGTGTTAAGGTTCTAACTTAGCCTTGAAAAGTTAGGTGTTGGGTTTTAGTTTAGCCCGTGAAAAACTAGTGTAAAAGGTTTTGGCTGAGTCTTGTAAAAGCCATTGTAAAGCTTGGTGAAAGCTTGTGAATTTCACTGATTCTTAATGGATTTGTTGGGAAAATCCTTGGTTGGATAATCAAGGTAGTGGATGTAGGTCTTGGACCGAACCACTATATATTGTTGTGCATTGTTCTCTGTTTTTATTTTCTTTGTTCTGAAAATTAGTTCCTTATCTTGTCAAGAGCCGATTTGTGCTATTCACCCTCTCTCTAGCACATATTATTGGGACCAACAAAACCAACACGTGAGGCATCATAATGAACTACATATGCACCCACTCCCTATTGTAGGCTAAGTGCAAGGTTGAAGTAAGACAACTCTTGAGATTTCTAGAGCTTTTTTCATAAACCTCGTTCCGTTAAAACTTCACATTTTTTTGAGTCAATCTAGTCATTGGTGTTACGAGTCTAGAAAAATCCTTGACAAATCATCTATAATATCTTGCCAAGTCTAAAAAGCTGTGGATCTTTGTCACAAAGGTTGGCCTTGGGCATCTCTCTATGACCTTTACCTTCTTTGTGTCTACCATAACTCCTTCTTTGGAAATCACATGACCTAAGAAGCTAACACTATCAAGCCAAAACTCGCACTTGGAGACCTTGGCATATAATTGATGATCTCTCAACACCTGAAGCATAATCCTAAGATGTTGGTCATGCTCCTCTTTACTCCTTGAGTACACCAAAATGTCATCAATGTATAGCAACACAAAACTATCCAAGTAAAGTTTGAACACTTGATTCATCATGTTCACAAAAGTTGCCAGGGCACTAAATGCCATAACCAAAAACTAATAATGTCCATACCTAGTATGGAATGCAATCTTAGGTACATCTTCCTACCTAATCCTGAGTTGGTGGTAACCTCATCAAAGATCAATCTTGGAGAAACATTGTGCTTCTTACAATTGATCAAACAAATCATCAATTCAAGGAAATGGATACTTATTCTTTATTGTTACCTTATTGAGCTATCAGTAATCGAAGCATAACCTAAGCGATCCATCCTTCTTATTCACGAATAACACTAGTGCACCCTATCACAACACACTAGGGCATATGAAACCCTTATTCGACAAATCCTCTAATTGATCTTTGAGTTCCTTAAGATCTGCCAATTGCATACAGTATGGTGGAATAGATTTGGTTAGGTATCCAATATCAAGTTTATGCAAAATTCCACCTCTTTTTCTAAGGGCAAACTAGGTAGTTATTTTGGGATCACATCGAAAAACACCCTAATGATGGGCATGTTAGTCACACTTTCGACCTCCACCTGAGTATCTCTAATAACTACAAAAAATCCTTAGCATCCATTCATCAATAATCTCTTCACTGTCATGGTGGAAACCACATTGATTGAAGCAATACTAGAATCACCCTGAATACTAAAGGAACGCTCTCCTAAGTAATCAAATATAACTAGATTGTGGTAGTAGTCCACACTAGCATATTTTAGTGATAGCTAATCCATGCCAAAATTACATTAAAGTCTAGCATATCAAGTAGAATCAAAGTTTGTGTGTCCTTATCCTTTATTCGGACCACACAAGACTTATACTCAAACTTGGTCTACCATCACCTTCCTCAAGGTGTGGTGACTACAAAGTCTTTGTCCTATTCTCTCTAATATTCAACCCATATACAAAAGCAATTACTGGTTTTCATTAATTCACATTTTTAACATCGTAACTACTATCTAAAATTCCTTTATTTCATCGTCTAGTGTTGTACTCAACCCAAGGATCTTCATCGTCATTTTGTGAACAACATATATTTTCTTACCCTTGATTATCTAGGCTCAAGCATTTCGAGTAGTCCTACCTCTCCTATTGGGGCAACTATAATTTAAACACATAACCTTATCATTGTCTCATTATGAGTCTTTGGCTCCAAAATTTCCTTTAATCATGGCTCAAGTTTTAGATGGCACTTGTGCCCTAGTCTAGCACACATTAATCATGAGTTCCAATTACAAGGAACATCAACTCATCATAATCACATCCATGGGAGGATAATCTCCACATATTCACTAGTGGGCCTTTTTTCCTCGTTGCTGTTACAGCTCAACCATGCTTTCCATAGCTTCTAAGTAAAGGCTTGAGTGACCTAGTAATATTGTCCACGAAAGCATCTGACTCTATCATGCTTGCTACAGCCATCATTTATAGGCGTACATGGTCTTAGCATAGTCTAAGCAGGCGCATTTGGCTCTACTGCTATTGGCTGATCATGCATCAAATGCTAATAAAATCGCAGTGGAAGAAAATGAATGAACAAAAACACACTTTACTTTCCTAAGATCTCTTTCTTGCAGATTTGAGCACTAAAACAAAAATGAGGATATAAACATATGATCAGATGATATTACCTCATTAACAAAGGAAGCTTGATCTTGTGTTAAACCAACATAACAACCTTAAAAGAGTTAACCCCCTTAGCACGGTTATTACAAACTAAAGCTGTCTAAGACGTGTTTGTGTAGCCTCTAACACTGATCCACACCAATGAATATGAAAATCCTTCTCCAAGGATTGAAAGTGTGCTAGCAAAGATCAGTTTTATAAACTCAAATTCCCACACAAGGAGCCCTAGGGTCGAACGCACTAAGCACAAAGTGAGAGAAAACATTTTCCTTTTCACAAAGGGTGTGACTAAGGCAAGAGTGTTTGTAAGTGTGTAGGCTTGCTTGTGTTGGGTGACTATAACAAAGCATTTATATATTGGATTAATTTAAGCATTAATTAGGTTAATTATATAACTTTTATGTAAATTGCCAATTACCCAATAACATAATTAACTTATTTAATTAAGTCTTTAAGAAGCTTATTACTTCTAATTTGATTAAGTCCAACATAATCACTTCTTTCATTTTATTTTCAGTATCCATTTTATGTGTTTGACCCATTAGGCTTTCACCATATTGGCAATGAATTTAAGATATAATCATTAAACTTAAGATTAGATAAATTTAAACTATTTTGAATTTATCATTAATTAAATTAACTATATAAAGTTCATAGACCAAACGTGGGATCTAGCAATCCATCATAGCCACCCAAATGTTAAAATAATAAATATGGTTTGACTCAACCTTTCAATTATTAGTCTTTCAATGCAATTGAATCATTTCAACAACAGTCTTAAAAATAGAATGAGCATGGTGCAGTGTCTACTCCTTGATTTTTCCATATTAGCTCTTTCAACCATTAATTAGCTAACATGGATTACAAAAAACTTCTTTTCCAAAATCCATCTTGCTTTGGCCAAAGACTTCATTAAGTTAATTAAAGGCAAGATCAATTAAGACACATCTCCTTAATTACTTGGAATGGTGAAAATTCTCATGACCACTCATTTGCCTTTATATGTTTCATGTTATACACAATGTCCATCACTTCGAGCATCCGTGGTTAGGAACCCTTAAAATGCTATCAAAGTATAGAAATCCTCATACAAGACAAGTTGGTGTCTTAAATCTAATGATCTTTTACACGACTATCACATGAGGATATAATCCATAGACACTTGAGTGACATACCAAATGGAATCCTCATAGCAAGTCACATTTAGTGAACTTGTTCTAAGAACAAGCATCCATATTCTAGTTCCAAGTATCTCTATACTTCAACCTATGAGATCGGTTGCTTACTTTGAAAGTAAAGAACATACAAAGTGCTAGTCTATAAGAATCATTAATGTCGAGTCTTAAGATACATCAACCAAGAACAATTTAGGAATTATGCTTTGATGCATAGACATCTCATAATTGTAACACTTTACAATTCCTTTGCAAGGCACGTCAATTCCTTTGACTTCATCTAATAAGCCTACGTACAATAGCTTATTGATGAAAGAAAACCGTTGATCACTCATTATGAGTATCTTGTTGCATGATTACAGATATAAACCTTGAGCAATCCAATTGGCTACGAGCTTTATACCTAACAACTGTTCCCTCCATGACCTTAGCAGTGGGCATCTGTGATCTCATACACATATCAACGAGAGCATCTTACTCTATCATGCTCTTTAAATTGTTCGTGTCAAAGGTGAAGTCCTAACCTGGACAAGAGCTAACACTAAACTGAATTCAAGTGGACAAAGGTAGGTACTAGACAAACAAAGGATTCCATATTGTCTCCCGTTTGTGAGTTGTGCTGTAGTTCGCAAGTCAAAAACAAGACACACCATAAAGGCCCAACAACTCTACTAACTCAAACAAAACACTAAGGACTTAGTTAAACCTAGGGCTCTGGTACCAACTTTTTCACGACCTAAATTCGAGATCATGACCAGTGCAAAGGTATCGATGGGAGTGACCCTTTTAACCCATGCAAGCATAATGATGAACAAATAAACCAATAACCATATGTGCCTCATTGGAACCATCACCTTGGTATCATATCAAGTAGGTATAAACATATTATATCATATATCAGAAAATACGATATCAATCTACACGCTTACGCACTCATACTGCGAAAGCAACATAAAACATTACCTAAGTATAAGCTATCTTGTGGCGAATATAAGCATAAGTCATCACGTGGAAATCATCCATAATATCAGTTATTATATGACATAAACATGATTTTAGACTATGTTAGTGTTTAGGGATAGTTAAGCATGGTTATGAACAAAAACACAAAAAAAATATTCAATTTCTCTAGGGTTCCTTGTTGGTCGAACCATGAGGGCTGAATATCAATGGGAGATTGTTTTTATTTCAACGAAAATGACTTGGAAAATGATGAATTAAGGTGAAACGGTTATGTAGAAAAAAATTCGGTGCTAGTGCACCAAATGACCAAATTTTTTTATAAGGAACTGTGAGGGTTCTAATGCTGAATTTGGATTTATTTAAATAGTATGTGGTAAATTAAGGTATTAGAGGAGAAATGGATTAATTTGGAGGTGATTTGGACACAATCGCTAATTAATCGAGTGATCGGTCGAATTTAATCAATACCGCGATTAAGTGGTAATCGGACGTATTTTTGCATTTACATATCAAGCATTAGTAATTTAAATTAGTTTATATCAATTTAGGGACAATGTAGTAAATTCCTCGACTTTGTTATTTGTCAAGGTAGTGAGACGTCCGGAAAAGGCAAAGGAATTGCGCCTGAGGACTATTAGTCCAAGTGCACCCGAAATCTGAATTTTCGACACCTGTGAGTGGACTGCCTTTAAAACTTGTTTTGGGAAATATAATGTAGTTGCCACCCATTTGAATGAATTATCAAGTTTTTCATGAAAACAAGTGCCTTGGGAAGAAGCTTTTGAAAAATGGTTTTATGTTCTAATATGTGATTGCTATGGATTCATGCACTATTGTATCATGATGATATATATATATATGTCTGTGTTGTGCATGATGAATGATACTGTATATAATAATTGTAACCGTGTGTGTGTACGAGGTGGAGAATACACATGCTGGTGATGGTGGTGGCATGAGAGATAGATGATGATAGTGCCCGTGTGCACGATGTGGGGGGATGCACATGATGGTGCCGGCTATGTGCACGATGTGGGGGGATGTACAAGAGCCAAGAGTGATTATGATGATATTGATGGTTGTCTATGTAATTATGCATATCTAGATTTATGAAATGAAAGCTCATGAATGTGATATATGGTTGACATATATGTGAAATTTGACACATTGTACTTTGAGAATTTTCATGAGTTTTATGTTGATTTTGTTAGTTTAGCAGGATGGCTTTTTATCGAGTAAGGGAAAATGTTTCTCTTGTTGCTTTGTTTTCGCTGCAGCAAGAAACTCTCGGGTTTAAGGACCTTTCACCAGAACTGGTTCTCGCTGCAGTAAAAAACTTTTTGTTTTTGGGTAACAATTTCGCTGTAGCGAAAAACTTTCTGTTTTGTCTCCTATTTTGTCCAATTGCTGCCTTATTTTTCACTTTTTTGCTACTATATCTGAGCATGGACTTCCAACATTTAGGACAAAATGAGTTAAGTTTAAAATGAGGGGTTTTTAATATGAATGGAACTAAATTCCATTGTTTTGAAACAAATGCGTCATGATTTTAAATTCTCCCTTGTTGTTGTTGCTTGTTCCCTTCCTTGTTCACTCACTGGGTTTATACTCACCGTTTTCAAATTCATGTTTTCAGATCACGAGGCAGCCGGTAACTAGGACGAGGTGTCCTTGTAGACCTGTGTCCATCTTTTGGTAGGTCTCTCGGCATTCGATAGTTGTATATTCATCCGAGTCACTCCGTTGGAAGTCGAGTGTTATTTTGTTTTGTATAGACGAACTTAATGTAAATTATTAGAAGACATGTTGTAGGCATTGTATGTAAATTTTTAAGGAGTAATGCCAGTACGAGTTGGCAATGTATATCACTATTTTGATTCAATGTTATGAAATATGACTTAGTGATATTATATGGAATTATAAGTAAGATAAATAATAGGCTTGCTTGGGTTTAGTGGATTACGTCCATTGGACCCTTGCGCCGGTCATAGCCCAGAATTTGGGTCATGACACTTTCTACAGTAGATTACAAGATTTGATGCCACTAGAAAGGCTGATCAACTAAGGTTACGTATAAGAAAATGAAGCTGAGTCAAAGAATTGAAGCTTAAACAAGGATGTTGTATTATTAGAGTTTGTTAAAGAGTGAGCAAAGAATGAATTTTGAGAATGAAAGCTTTGCTCCCTTCTTAGAATCAATTTTTGCTCTCTTTTGTTTCTTTTGTGCTCATCTCACTTTTCAAATGATGCTTTTGGAAGGTATTTATAGTGCTTTTGGATTTCTGCCTATTAGAGAGAGGTTTTGTCTTAATGTCAAAAGTTGAGGCCGATTGAATCATATCAACCGACCTTTAGGAATCGATCATTAAGCATAAGAGAAGTCGATTCTTGTGCAACCCTAGACATTATGTTTCCAAAAAATTAATCTTTCTACTATTTAGATATCAATTCTGCTTCAATTTTGAGCCTAATACTCTCTGTTTGCTAGGAATAAAATCATTGCATTCTTGAATGGTCCATTTTTTGTCTCACTTTAATTCTAGAGTATTCTATCCTGTAAGAATTGATTTGTGCCTTCTCTAGAAATTAATTCTTTTTGTCATTTAAGCATCAAATTAATATTTCAAATTTTGTTTTAACAATTCAAGGCTTGTCCTTTTCTCCCCTTTGGCTTTTTCAACAAGTTTCCAAACTTTTTGCATTATAGCTGAAGGAATTGATCATTAGATACTTGAGATGTCGATTCTTTCTATCCAATGGCTCTTCACTGTGCTTCATCCTTCTCAAGAATCAAGTTTTGGTTTTTCAAAAGTCAATTCTTTCAACCCAGTAGCTTTCGCTTTCTTTAGAATTGATGGTTCCTTTTCTGAAAAGTTGATTCTTTCCTATTTCAAAGACAAAATATTGCTTTTTGTTTCACAAAGAATCGTTGCTTCACTTTCAGAAGTCAATTCTTACTTGCTGGAACTTTGGTTTTAAAGCATTCAAATGATTTTGCTTTTCACAAACAACTTTAAAACACTTTGAGGAAAGTTATTGCATTACAAAATCATTTCCTTTTAACTCCAAGACATAGTTAGATCATTGAATTTTGTCACTTTAAAACTAGGATCAATTTCAAAGCTAACAAATAATTTGAAGGTTTAGTATTCAACTCAAGTGGTTTAAAACTGCATTTTTAAAATTTGAATTATTTCTATTTCCAAGGATTTAATGAATGATTATTGAAGTTCACACTTGCATGTTATTAAAAGATATTATTTGTACAAAATCTTTAACCCATTAACTTGTCCCTTCCCTATATCAACTCACAAAGTCTTTGTGACTCACACATTAGTTTTCCATATTTTTGTTGTAGATATGTGATACCACACTCTTTTTAGCCACTTGTGTCATGGAGACGTGATTCATTCCTCTTTTTAGTAAGTGATCTAGTAGCCATTTGCAGCTTAAAGGTCAAGTAATGTTTTGCTAATAAGTCGGTCTTTTATTTATATTTATGTTATAAATGTTGAACATATTATGGAATTATAGCCTTTCATGGCAAGTGCATATCTTAATGACTTATGTTTTCATGGCCAAGGGCCCAATTGTTAAGCACCAAGGTGCAAACGCATGTTTAAGAGGTCATTTCTAAATTATATTTTGAAATGTTATGATGTATCCATATGAACGTTTCCACACATTATGAGGCAGCATTCCATAACGATGTGATGGTGCAACAAATAGTTTGCATGATATATGAAATGAATGTTTAATGCTTTACATGATTGTTCAATATATGTATGAATGTGAAAGGCTTGCTTGGGTCTAATGGACTATACCCATCTAGGTTCTTACGTTGGTCATGAACCCCTAAAAACGGGTTGTGATAGCAACACACCTCCGAATCTTTAAGGGCCTTGGTATTGTCTTTTGTCTTTCCTTAAACATCCGTCATCGTGTTGAATATATTTTCAAAAACATTATGCTCAATATGCATCACATCCAAGTTGTGACAAATGAGATTCATATGCCAATACAGTAAATTCCAAAAATTTCTTTTCTTCGTTCAATTATGGGTTTGACCGAAACTTGATAGCTTCCAATAACCAACCTTTGTCCCACATAGAGGTGTCAATATGGGCTAGCTCAGCCCAAAACATTTTGGGTTGGGAAAATATGGGTTAGGCCAAGTTAGCCCTTTTTTTACATGGGTTATCAAAACTTCAACCCAGCCCACCCCTTGTCATCTCATAAGTTGGGCTAGGCCAACCCTATTTTTTTTTTCAAAAAAACGATCATTTCCACAAATCTATTTAACAAACTCTCTATCAATAAAATTGTTTCATGATTTAATCCATTAAGTGAATAATAAAAACATGTTACATACAAATAAATTACACTAAACATAAATAAGCAAATAAATTACATCAAACATAAATAAAGTTTCAACATTGAACACAAACTACAATCCCATAAACATAAGTACATAACCAAATAAATAGAAACTTCAAGACTCATTTATATCATATTCAATCCTCTTCTTCAAGTAAAACATTTGAATCTTGTTTGGATAGTAATGATGTTTTAAAGTTTGAATCATTATCATCTAATATTTATTGCCATAAAAGAAAAAGAGATAGTGAGTTTCAATCTTAACTACAATTATTAATTTGACAAGATTAAAAACATTAAAATATATAAAATAAACAATACCATTAGTAACTAAAATATTAATTTTATATAGCTAAATATATAAAATTATTAAGTTAGCTAAAATTATTGATTTTTTTCTTCTAGCTCACACCAACTAAGGATAGCCCACTGATCAGATGGGTTAGCCCATCTAGGCCCTATTTTAATATGGGCTTGAATTTTTAGACCCCAACCCACCTCACTTTTAATAAAAAATGGACCAGGCTCATTTTGACAGGTCTAGTCCCACATTGTGATATTAGGGATTGATTCTAATCATTCCAATATCTCGACATCAGATAATTGAGGAATTGAAAGGTGTCATTCAACATGTTTTTTAAATTTATCTCTTTGATGATGAAAAGGATGATATATTGGCAAGAATTGTAGATAACAATAAAAAAAACAAGTCTTTTTCCCATACTCCAAGATGAAACTCTTCTCGTGTTCCATACAACAAGGACATGATAAATGCCCACGAGTGCTCCACTCGAACAACATACTATATGCAGGGAAGTCATTAATGGTCCATAAAAGTGTTACCCATAGAATAAAATTTTGTTTCTTAAAAGTAGCATATATGACAACACCTTTGTCCCATAGAACCTTGACTATTAGAAGTTATAAGAAAACATCAATGTTTTTCTCATACTTAGCCTCCCTAGGATTACCATATTAAGAAAAATGTATGGTAGCTTCATGCACATCCACAAACGTAAGTTATAGACAGTGAGCATAACCGACCACATAAAATACAATTTCACTGTTAGGCCCAATGAACTAAAACAATTTGCATATAAACCAAGTCTGAGATTGTGAGGCTCTACAATGAAAGATTGATGGGTGCAATTAAAGTGTTGCCAAACCTTACCATTAATAGGATGCCTAAGCACTCCATCATTAGAATGGTGTGTGGCAGGTTATTTTTTCTGACATATTAAGCCTTCATAACCTTGGTATGAGTGGAAAGTATTGTAAAATCTTATAACAAATTTTCTTCTCCCTTCCTCCCTTTGATTTATTTGATTTATTCGATTGAACAATAAGACAACTCATCATTTTCTTCATAAAATAACATGCAATTATTCTTACATGCATGAATTTTCATAAAACTGAGCCCAAGTTCTTTCAGTTTTGCCTTCATTCTATGTAAATTTTTCAATGATGCTTTATTCAATGGCAACATCTTTTTTACTAAATGCATCAGATGATTAAAGCCCACCTCACTCATGTTAAACTTTGACTTAACATTCAATAATTGGGACATAGTTGATAATCTTGTATGCTTAGTACATTTGGACCACAAAGCTACACCGGTATCATTTAACAACGAAAAAAAGGTTGTCACGTTATGAATAGAATCTTCATGAGTCACCCTTTCCTTTGCATTCCCAACATTGAATTGAAACTCTGGACGTAAAGCATCCATAACTATATCAACATATGGATTTCCCATTCGACCTTCATTAAGTACTTTTTCTTCGACATTGTCACAAACAAAATGTCTCGATGATTTTTCAGTCTGTAATGATTCACCATGTGAATTCCATATTGTGTACACATCAATAAAATCTTTATGATATAAGTGCTCCCAAACCTGATCCGTAATTAAGAACTTACTGATCATACACCAAGACCAAGATATCTGATCTTGTTTCCACACACATATCTATGTTGACTAAAGGCAAATGAAATAAATTCTTCTACGCTATTTTGAAATTTTGGTGTATGGAATCCATCGGAACCTACTCGAGAATACATCCAACTCCTATCTTGTTCCATTCTTAATTATTTATAATTGTAATAGTTAGATAATGTCACGTTAAGAAAAAAACTTATATAGGTAGAATTATAAAAGATATTAAGAAAGAGAAAACGCCTTAAAAGTACTTGTAATTTGAATTAATATAATGAGTTTTAACATTATTTGGTAGTTGCACATATAAAATGGTTGGGTATAGTCATTTTCCTATTGCTTTCATTCTCAGTTGTTTTTTCTTTTTTAAATTTCTTTTGTTTTTCTTCATTTTTGTTTTTCTTTGTCTCTTTTTTGTTTTCTTGACTTTGTACAAATTTTATGTCTATTTTCAGGAATGTAATTTCAATGTTATACTTTGTTCCTATTCCATAAAATATATTACAGCATATTTAATATTAAAAAAATAATATATGTTAATGATACTCGTAATTATATAATTATAATGTTTAACATTAAATGTTATTATACTTTTTACCTTAAAATTATAGTAGAACATTTACATATTTGGAAGAATTGAGTTTAACTTAATTAAAATAATTAAATATACTGTTATTGTTAAATATAAAACTTTATAATTATTGCACCATTGAGGAAGCGTTTGGAATTAAAAGTTAAAATAGGAAAATTTTCATAGTATCACCTCAAATATTTTTTTTAAAGTGGAAATTTTATTCATTAATAATTTCACCTATGTCTGTATGCCTCATATCATCCTAACATCAAGATCAGTAGTCTCTCCACCTATAACGATGATTACAAATTAACATAAGAAAACCAACCCGCTATACAACCTAATTACACACAATAATATATGCAAGAATAACAATAACTCGACTAGTATCAAAATATCTCGGCATCACAAATAGACACCAAATAAACAAGGCACACATAAACCAGGCAATAAAACCAAAAACAATAAATTAAGTAACAATACTAAAAGACGAAATAAGAAAGGGTAACATAAGAACAAAAGACAATAAAGGTAAGCAACAATACCAACGAGAAAATTGGGAAATGGGGGAAGAAAGGCTTGAATCTGGTGTTTAAAGAGGCTTGGCAGGCGATAACTATGCTGGGCTCAGCAACGAAGTAGTTAAGTCTGCGACACTTCTGTGTAGAAAATCTCTAATTGGCGATTAATAAGGTAGAGACGGTTGGGCGAAAATGAGGAAAAAGCATAGAGAGAGATAAAAGAGAAATAGGGGAAATGGGGGGGAAGGGCCCAATCTGTTTATTTAATTCAAACTACCGACGGAAGTTTCATCGGTAACAAAAAAAGAATCACTGATAGATAATCCATTAAACATTAAAATGACTTTTTAAATTCAAATCACCGACAGATATTCCATCAACAATTTCATCGATTGTCAACCTAAATTTTTTAAACACATTGCAGGCAGACATTTTGTTAGAAATTTCATCGAAAACTTAATCCACTTGTTGACCACATATTCCATTGGCAATTCAATCAATAATATCTGCCGATAATAAATACACCGACGGATTTGCTTGGTAGGTATTCTTCTCTCTTTTCATTATTAATGCGCACTGAAATGTTATCAACCAATTACCAATGGATATAGTTCCATCAGTAAATTATATCAATGATCTGTCAAAAATTTGCTAGTTTACTATTTGTCAGTATCCCATCATTGATCCGTTGGAAAATTCTGACAAAATTTTACCAACAGAATTCAATCCATCATTAAAAGTCTATTTTCTAGTAGTGTGATTGATTACGTCTATAGAAGTATGTCTAGGAAAGCTTAAGTGGATCGACATGAATGGCTAAGGAAAAGCTAATTGATTTCGCATTTAGTTTTTGTGATTCATTGCTTGGGCAATTATGTCGAACTAAGTGTTTGATATAGTTATGAAAGCAAATATATGGAAGGTCAAACATAGCTCTATTTCATATAAATATTATATGAGCGATTAAAGATTTTTTATTTTAATGTAGATAAATTAGTTTAAGGTGCAAGATGGGATATAATCTTAACTATAATGATTTTAACCTACAAACCTTGCTAAAATGTTAACACATATCTATGTCATTTGGTGAATTATGGAAGGCGTCCGTTCAAGATGGGCTATAATATATATGTATATATTATATAACTCCATAACCCCATATATATTCATAATACAGTGTTGTAGTCTTATGTTAGTTTAGTGATAATTTGATATAACACTCTTCAACTAATTTTATGTTGTCTGGTTGCACGCTCCATTTCCTATATGAAAAGTAATGGTCATTGAGAGGTTTTTGATATAGAGCATACATTGATGCTCAATGTGTCTGAGCAGGAGAAGTTGGAATATGGTTGGGTGAAGTGAAATGAAATTTATAATTAGTATATCCACATGGACATGTAACTCCTGCTACGAGTTGAGTTAGAATGTTAATCCTGGTAGAATTGATATGTACTATGTAAATAGGCACATATATTGTGGAAATCAATATGAAATGAGAATTTCAATTACAATGGAAACAATTCTCTCTTACCTAGTTCTTAGGTATCCACCAAAAAAGTTAGGATTTGGAGTGTAAAAGTATGTTAGCAACTTTAGTAATTGTTCCATAGACAAGAAAATATAAAGTGAATATTTTATTATAAATGAAAGAAAAACGAATTTTCAAGTTGAGAATATGAAAGTAATATTTAGGGTAAACTTTAGTGAAACCCTTTGTGGTTTGATGTTTTCTCATTTAGTAGTGCTTTGTTTTATCCCACTTAGCACTGAGGTCTTGTTCAGTTTCTATTGAGATAATGGTGTTTAATTATTTGAAAGATGACACAAAAATGTTGTCTTTAACTTAAATTTTCAAAGTTTTGCCATCGAATGTATGAAAATTGAAAACTTGAACAATAAATTACAGAAGATTCAAAATATAATCATCAAATCACAAATTTAAGACACAAAATAATCAACAATATAATCACAATAAAATGAATCTAAACTTTTTGGAACAACTTGAAACCTTTTACAATGTGACATTGACAATCCAAACTAGAAAATAATATAGTCACAATATGTTGGTGTATTTTCAAAATAAAAGGTTGTTTCTTCATATGAAAAGCTATCTTAGCACAAAGGTTATGTCACATAGTGTGACATAGTGTGACTATTGGATTGTAGGTGTGTTTTTTATGTGAATAGTTATATCTCTTAGTAAAGTGACATAATAGAAAAACACCTTGATATCCAAAGGTTATGGAACAACAAGAAAAACACCACAGTTCAAAAGTTTGGATATGAAAAGTTATATTTTCATATTATGAGCTTGTTTGGCTTGATTTTTTTTTTTTTAAGCTTAAAAGTTATTAAGAAGCTCTTATGAAAAATAAGAGCTTTTAAAATTAAGCTAAAGTTATTTGGTAAATTTACTTTTATAAGCTCTTTTTTATAGATAAGTTGTTTGGCAAAACAACTTATATAAGCTTTAATTTGGGTTAAAACTACCATGAAGGGTATTTAATATATAACTTTCTATTAATCACGAATTTCTTTATTCACAATGGAAAAAAGTTAACTTTATTTTTTTATGTATTTAAAACAACTTTTTGGAAATATAAAAAGAATTTTTTATAAAACATAAAGTTTATAATTAATAATAAATCATAAAAAGAACTCTACAAATAATTTATAAAGAACACATAATTCATAAATAACTCATAAATCAACATTTTCTATTTTTCATCAATGCAGCAACTATTTGGTTGCAAACTCTACACATGTAACTATCATCCAATACTCTTCTATAAGTATATGGCCCCATTTCTTCATAATTATTTCTTTCTTCTTGACCCTCAAGAATACAATTGGGATTATGATCACATCTATCAAACTCTTCATCTATAACACCACACTATCTAAGGCAGTTATGAAGTGTCGTTGTTGCAACAATAATATTTTCTTGTTTTATTAATGGAAATGGCTTCATATGACGTAAAATATGCCATTTGTTCTTCCAAACTCCAATTGTTCATTCAATGACATTTTTTAATGAATAATGTGCACGGTTGAATGTTTTTTCTACACTTTTTGGCTAACTGCTACCTCTAAAATCAACAATGTGATATCTTTCACCTTTATAGGGTGCTAGATACAATTTCATATTAGGATAATCAACATCCACTACATAATATTTACTTAAGAGAAAAGTTAAAGGTTTTAGTATTAGTTCATTAAAAAATTTCAAAAGATAAATATATAGAATGGCAAACTTTATATCATAAAAATTATAAGTTGTGCCTTCCGGAAGGTGAGGGAACACATTTTTCATTTCTTCAAGCACAATTGAAAAGATAAGGGTGTCATGTGCAATGCCAGGCCAACCAACAGCCACAAAAGTGAATAGCCTGTCAAAGGTACACACTAATATGACGTTGTGTGTTGGATATCCCTTTCGACCAATAAAATAAATTAGATCATTTATAAGAGGAATAACAAGAACATGTGATCCATCTATAGCACCAATACAACATTAAAAATAAGGCCAATTTCTATGATCATTTTTAATTTTTGGTGGAACTTCTATAAATTGAAAATTTTGAGCCTTGACAATTTCATTGCTCAATAAATATAAACTATCTAACACTTCATCGAACTTCCAACTTTCTTGATTTTTCAAATTTATTTTGGACATTACGATTTGTTTCGTTGTATGCACAAGTCTAAAGAAACATAGCGACCGCCTCTAATGCTGTCATGTCACTAAATGGATGTAACCATCCCTTATTCATCAATATATCTTTAAGTTGCAATACAACATGTGATTCCATCCCAAACATTTTATAACTTTCACTTGGAGTTTGTAAAGTTTCATGTACCAAATTCCATTCGTCAGAATAATTGAATCCGTTTCCTTGTTTCATTAAGTATTTCATGTGATATACAATTGCACCAGCAACTTCCTCACATATGTTTTGATAAAGCCTTGCTCATTTTTTTCATTTTACAACTGGCACTGATGCTTTGACATTTTTAGAAAACATCTGTTTGACAATATCAAAATACATAAATAGAAATCCAAATATATCAACAAAATAACAAATATTATTTCAAACAAATCAAATAGTACAAATAACAATTCAAATAAATATAACATGGATAATAGCAAATTCTTTCAAACACCAATTCAATTACACATAACAAGTAACAAAAATACAAAGAAAAAGTAGTTTAAAGTTCAACATCAACCTAAAACAAACTCATCAAATCCTAAACTAATCAACTACTCCCACCACGATGTTTTGATAGATTATGCTTATATTGAATCGAGTTTAGCTTATCACTTAAATTTGGCAAAGAAATACAAATGAGTCTATTTTCTTCCTTTTTAATCAATTGTAGTGTAATATTAAATTTATTTGCACTCAATTTTCCCTCATTTTGTAGAGATTTCATTTCTTAAATGCACTTCAGAATACTATATTGTTCTATGGCTTGCGATGACACTAAAATTTTAGCACTTTAAGCTATTTTATGACTTGGATTGGCCTACACTTTCAACAATTTCAGCACTGAAGTTCATCGACAAGTTCTAGCTCGTGATACCAAAATATGGCATATTTTGGATTAGCCTACACAAACATCAAAGAGAAAGAAACTTTTAAACAATGTGCATATGTAAAATAATTTACATATAAAATTGAAAATACTTACTTTTATTTTGACTTCCCACCATGTGGCATCAACTTCAATGGTTCCCGTCTCATGGTTCCAACCTAAAACCTGTTTCTTTGCTTTGTTTCCATAAAGTCCACTCATTCCTTCGACTATCTAGTCTATTTTTCAATTGCTTTTTGGTATAGTTTTTATTAGCATAAGTATTAAATTCCTCTACTACAACTTCTCATCTTTTTGTTGTAAATGAAATTTTTGATTTTCCACACTTACAAATCTCATCCGTACAAACGTAAAATAAGATTTTGGTAGTGACCAAACCCCACTTTGCATTATGATTTGGTCTTTTTGAAATTTCATAGATAGGTGGAGGCATTTCTTGGCTAGTCGTAAACTACAACAAGATATATAAAGCAATAGATCTTGTGTCATTACTATCAAAGAACTTATCATTTGGCCAAAATGGTCCATTAGGACTGCATATGCATTACACCATTAGGAAAAAAAGATTATTACTACTCCATTAGGAAAAAAAAGATTATTACTACTCCATGAAGAAATGACCATTCTTAATTCTCAACTTTTTCAAATGGAAGAAATTAATAATAAACACTATTAAATATATATGCATTGCTTATGTAGCACCAAAATCCATATTTCTATATATTATATCAGCCATGTCATTTCACATTGGGATATCTGAATGCTATGATTATGTTATATAGGCCGAATACCTTAATGGCACTTGCTATATATTACTTTACTAAACTTTTAGTCTCTTGTTTTTCTACTTGAATATAGGGTTCAACAAGGAAATAAACATATAAAAATTCACACAAACCAAAACCAGCAATTAAGAACATATATAAAACCCTAATTAAAAAGATGCACTAGTGTACATGAATATATATATATATATATATATATATATATATATATATTATACATTATAAAAATCAATATATTAACATTCTAAAAAAGAGAGTATTTCAAGTGTTGAACATGGATCAAAAGCAGCATTTATCGACATACATATAGAAATCAAGATAAACCATAAAGAAATTACTTAAGAATTATTAATATTCAGGAGAGAGAGATGTCATCTCATACTTATACTTCTGCAAATAGCACAGGCCCACACATCAAAAAACATACATAGTATATGATATTCATACCATCTTCAATCACCTAATAAATCAAAGCGTAACTACTCTGCTTCAAGCTTATATATGATTTTCGTTGTTAAAATCAAAGATATTCATATAGAAACGGAATAGATCTCAAACTTTGTATTTTAGTAATAGTATTAGATTTTTGTTGATCTAGCAAGCATTCGGACCATGATGCTTCCATTCTCCAAGAAGAAGAGAAAAGAGGAAACGATGTATTTGACATTAAAATTCTTTTTGGTGAAGAAAAGAGAAAACCTTTAAATAGTACTTGAATGCAGTTTTGAATTTTGGGTCTTTTTTTACTTAATCTTTATAAGAACAATAAAACCCCATATTTCGCTATTCTGTTGCATTGGAGAAAGGTGTTTTGTAGAAGGAGGGAGAAGAGAGGGAGATCAATTGAAAGAGAGAAAGGGGTATTTTCGAAAAAGCTAGTGTGTTTTTAAAAGAAAAGAAGAAAAAGCTCTTATCTGGACCTTTTCCTTAAGCTCTTTCTTTCTTAGATTTTATTCTTTAAAAAATGATTGCTTTTTTTTTAAAGCTTATCAAAATCTTGTTTGGATCGGCTTATGCTTTTAAGAAGTAGATAAGCTGAAAAAAAGTCAAGCCAAATAATCACTATAGCTCAAAGATATGTCTTATGGAATGAATAGTTATCTTTTCATAAAGTGATTTGAAATAATACTTTTATCCGATGATTATGTCTTGCAAAAAGCAAATGTGTCTTTAAGATAAAGATGTGTCTTGATGAATGGATTGTTTCCTTGAGAAAAGACACTTGCAAGTTTATATACAGGACTTATTACTAACCATTGTGGCACACCAAAACAAATAAAACAAAAGCAGAAAAATCAAGAGCAATAAAAATGTTATATTTTGAAAATAAACATAAACACTTGAGTTCCCATCATCTGTCAAAGAAATCTAAATTCCCTATAATCTACTTGTTGTAGAAAGTAAACTTTAGGGCCAAACAATTTTGCAAACTTTCGGGTGTATCTAGCGATTTTCTTTCATAAAGTGTAAAGACGAAGTTAGATATTGACTTCATTGTATCACTAAGGCTATTCGCATAATTCTCCTTTTGCATACGAGTGATGGGGACGAAATAAATCTTAAAGATAATATCTATTGAAAAGCTCTTGTTAAAGTCAATTTTATCAATTGCTTGAATTCCATTTAAACCCCATTTGCACCAACACAATAAAATCAATTTTTAACTTCATCTAAAATTTTAGCTTTTAAAGTCCACTTTGATACAATCACAAAAAATCTAAAATTCACAAAAGCACAAAGTTTTCTTCTCAACTTTGAACTTTAAAACCATAGGCCCATCAATAAATCTAGATTAAAACTTAGGAATACCAAAAGCTCATCAACAATGCCAGCAATCAAGACTGAAATTAGAGATCAAAGTGCACAAAAATCAGCATACAACTTCTCCAAATAATTTATTAGCTTTACCCACTATAAAATAGAAAAGACTAGAAAACTTTAAAGAAAAAGGAGAAAACAAAATCTACCCTACCGAAAACCACCCATCTCCCTAAATCCCAAAATCCCTTTTCACCCTCTTCAAAATTAAGCCTATATTGCATAAGAGAGAGAGAGAGAGAGAGAGAGAGAGAGAACCACATGGTGGCAAGTTAAAATCAAAGACAAAGGATGAAGGGAGAAACAGAATTGCATACGAAAAGATTCTAAAAAGAATAGATATGGGAATAGAAAGCTTTAATGGAGAGAGAATATTCAAGCAGTTGAGGAAAGGAAAAAGAGGGAAAAGGAGGCGAAGTAGAAATAATGACATATTGCCAGAAGAAAAATGGAGTGGAAAGGGGAGAGTTAAGGCTAGTTGCGGGAGAAGATGACAAGTTAAGGGGGATGTTTTGGAAAAAAGAAAGAGAAAGAAATGTAGGTGAAGAAAAAGAAAAAAATTGAACATTGTCTATAAGAAAGATAAGTATAATTAATACTACTAATGCCGTAACCCCATGTGGGAACGAAATAAGACCTCAGGAGAAAAAGGAGCACATGATGCGAAATGGGAAAACATCAAACCATAAGGCGTCTGACTCAGTAGTAGAGCTAGTTAATTTTTGATAAAAAGGAATAAAGATTAAAAATTTTAAAATTAATATGTTAAACTTAACCAATAATTAAAAGATTTATAATAAATAATAATTTTATATAATATATAAATTAAAAAAATAAGAAAAGAAATACTTGTAATAGTCTTTTAGCAAAGTTGTACTCGACAATATTTTTTGAATTCAAATTCATCAATTATTAAGTCTACACTGAAAAGACTAGTAATGTCTTTCTCAATATAAACAACTAAATTATTTATAAGAAACTGATCATCCATTTTGTTCCAAAATCTTATTCTTATAATTTTCATTATTAAAAAGGCTTTTTCAGTAATTGCTGTAAAAATTGAAAGAATCAAAACAAGACGAATTAATAAATCAATCAAGTGATAATTTTTTGACTTTCCTGTTTCTACTAACCTCTAGCACAATTCAGAAAATGTCTTAATATTTTCCTTATCATATTTTCATAATAATTATATGAATTAATGTTTTAAATATATAATATATAAAATATTTTAAAAAATTTTCCCCGCATAGTAACACAACCATCCGCCCCTGGTCTCACCGAAGTTTACCCTCACTGATGTTCTATTAGATTTGTTTTTCTCATTCAAAGTGAGCATGGGAATTTTCATTCTTCTTGATAAATACAAAATCTTTTCATTTCAAATTGAATGTTTATCTTACTACTTTAAAATATTTCAAAATAACGTTCACTTCAAAGTAATCCATCATTGAAATATTAATTTTAAGTGAATAACCTAGTTTTTATAATTTCAAAGAGAATAGTTATAAAATAACTCATATCGAAAATATTATATGATTTGAAAAATTGAACAGTCAGTTTGAAATAAACAAAATATAATAATACGTGCAAAAATAAAGGACAATCTGTCTTTCTTCATCTTCTTAGTTAATTTTTCACGTGCCATATATCCCATTACTGACCCTGGGGAGTAACTGTCTTTCTTCATCTTCTTTCTCCTTTGTTTCCCTCCCTCCCTTGCCCTCTATATGTAATAGGCCAGTGCCTGAGCTTTACGGAGCCAAGAGACCCTGATATCTTGTGTAACCCAAAAGTCCAAACAAATGTTGAAGCCACTGATTCATCAATCCCAACCCATCCAAATCCTACTTCCATTGCACAAGCCATTTTTCCATGGCGCTGGCCCTACTTCTCTTCCTGTCAAAGCAAGGTCTTTAATGAACAAAACACGCAAAAATGTTAAAGTTGGGTTTGTTCCCAGTAACATCAAAGGTGTAACAAATACCACTAAGAAGGCTGTTGGGTTTAAGGCTGTTGTCACAGTAAAAGAAACCGTTAGTAGTTTCCTCAAAACCATTGGGGTAGAACGAGGGCTCGATGATATCAAAGATTTGCTAGGCAAAACGCTGCTCTTGGAGCTTGTTAGTGCTGAGCTTGATCCTAGTAAGTAAAGAAAGCTTTCAGAGTTTCCAAGAGATAATGATTCTTTTTTATATCTTCTTGTATATATTAAAATCGTGCTTCATTTCTTTCTGAGCTTAATTTATAGAGACGGGGTTAGAGAAGGCCAGAATTAAAGGGCATGCACACCGGATGAGCAAGGATGGTCAGCTTGTTAAGTATGAGGCAGTCTTTGAATTACCGGTAGATTTTGGTGAGTTCGGTGCCGTTCTTGTTGAGAATGCACATCACAAGGAGATGTTTCTTGAGAACATAGTCCTTGATGGTTTTCCAAATGGCCCTGTCAATGTCAATTGTAATTCTTGGGTTCACTCAAAGTATGACAACCCTCGGAAAAGAGTCTTCTTTACCAACAAGGTTAAAGAGTTTTACTTTTCAATTCCCTTTAGCATTTCATGTTTTGTGCTTGTGTAATTCTCAGAAAATTATTTAATTTGTGTCCATTATTTTCGCATTCAACTTGTAAATTGTAATCCTATTAGAATTATCTATGGAGCAGTCGTATTTACCGTCAGAGACACCAAGAGGATTAAGGAAACTGAGAGAAGAAGAGCTTGTGAGTTTACAAGGCAATGGTCAAGGAGAACGCAAATCCTTCGAAAGGGTTTATGACTATGACGTCTATAATGACCTTGGTGATGTTGATACTGATCCAAGTAAGAAAAGATCGGTCCTCGGTGGTAAAGAGTTCCCATACCCTCGGCGTTGCAGAACGGGACGTCCACTGTGTGACACAGGTAAAAAAATTGCAGTGATAACCTCTTTAATGGAAATAACACAATTACTTGCATCGCCATTATCTAAAACGTTCATATTTGATGATATTGTTCAAATGTTGTTAATGCAGATCCGCGTTACGAGAAATGGCAAGCCAATTTCTACGTGCCTAGGGACGAAGCATTCTCAGCGGTGAAGCAGCTATCCTTCGCCACAAATTTCATATACTCAATGTTGCAGGCGGTGATACCATCGCTAGAAGCTACAATCCTCGACCCTGATCTTGGATTTCCTGACTTCAACACTATAGACCAATTGTTCACTGAGGGGCTTAATTTGCCAGCCCTTGACAAAACAGAGTTATGGAAATCAATCCTGCCCAGGCTTATCAAGACTGTATCTGAGGAAACTCATAGTATTTTGCGCTTTGAGACCCCTGAAACATTGGACAGTAAGCACTCTGTTTCTCAACTCTTCTCTGTCTCCTTTTATGCCTGCTCATGTGCTTTTGCTCTTGCAGGAGACAAATTTTTTTGGTTGAGGGATGAGGAATTCGCTCGCCAAACTCTTGCTGGTCTTAATCCATTTAGCATAAAGCTAGTCACGGTAGGAAATACGTAAATTATAAAAGTTAAATTGTTCATAAACAGTGTCGAATCTTTTTATACTAATCGTTCTTGATTACAGGAATGGCCATTGAAGAGCAAACTCGACCCTAATATTTATGGTCCTGTAGAATCAGCCATCACGGCAGACCTAATTGAGCGAGAAATCAATGATGTCATGACAGTCCATAAGGTAATTTGAGTGACAAGACCCATTTGAAATTTTGAGCTTTCTGATTTGTTTTTAATTAGTGCGCTTAATTTTTTTTTTCTTTTCAAATTCAATTTATGCAGGCAATAACGCAAAAGCAATTATTCATCCTAGATTACCATGACCTCTTCTTACCATATGTCAAGAAAGTTAGAGATCTTAAAGGCAGAACGCTTTATGGATCACGTACGATTTTTTTCTTGAACCCAGATGAGACTTTGAGGCCTATAGCCATCGAGCTGACTCGACCACCAATGGATGGGAAACCGCAGTGGAAGGAAGTCTACACGCCTTGTTTCCATTCCACAGGAGACTGGCTTTGGAAACTTGCAAAAACTCATGTTCTTTCTCACGATTCAGTCTATCACCAGCTTGTTAGTCACTGGTATATATTCTACTGTTTCAATTAATTTCTTCTGGGTTCTTTAATCGCTTTTAACAAAAGGAACGGCTAAAAATCCCTCCTGTAGGTTGAGAACTCACGCTTGTGGTGAACCTTATATCATTGCAACTAATCGACAACTCAGTATGATGCATCCAATTTATAGATTACTACATCCTCATCTCCGCTACACGATGGAGATCAATGCATTAGCCAGAGAATCATTAATATGTGCCGATGGGCCAATTGAGAAAATATTCACCCTTGGCAAGTATTATCTAGAGGTTGGCTCTGTCTTTTATGACCAACATTGGCGATTTGACCAGCAATCACTGCCTGCGGATTTGATTAGCAGGTGATTTCATTACTTTACTTTTTTTTTTTTTTGCATAAATTTTTGTTTTTGATTACTTTTTCTTTTCTAATTGCCAGGGGAATGGCTGTTGAAGATCCAACTGCTCCTCAAGGCTTAAGGCTAACAATCAAAGACTACCCCTATGCCAATGATGGTCTCTTCATCTGGGATGCCCTCAAACAATGGGTGACTGAGTATGTCAACCACTATTACCCAAAAGCAAATATGGTCGACTCTGACCAAGAGCTTCAAGCATGGTGGAAAGAAATTCGAACAGTAGGCCATGGAGACAAGAAGGATGAACCATGGTGGCCTGTCCTCAAAACCCCACAGGACCTAATTGAGATCCTCATGACTATAATTTGGGTGGCATCAGGTCACCATGCAGCTGTGAACTTTGGCCAATATACTTACGCAGGCTACTTCCCCAGCAGGCCTTCTTTCACTAGAGCAAAAATGCCCAGTGAAGACCCCACTGAAGAAGATTGGAGACTTTTCTTGAGAAAACCTGAAGCTGCACTACTTGAATGCCTCCCTTCACAAATTCAAGCTACTCGAGCCATGGCTGTTTGGGATGTGATCTCACATCACTCACCGGATGAGGAGTACTTGGGAGACAAAGTAGAGCCATCATGGGCTGAAAATCCTGTTATAAAGGCGGTATTTGAAAGATTTAAAGGAAAGCTGAAGGAGCTTGAAGGCATTATCGATGAAAGAAATGCAGACTGTAATTTAAGGAACCGAAATGGAGCAGGCATTACTCCTTATGAGCTTTTGAAGCCCTTCTCTGAGCCTGGGGTTACAGGAAAGGGTGTTCCATATAGCATTAGCATTTGAAGTTGTAAAAGTTACTAAATTTGGGCCAAAAATATATTTGTGCAAATTGCAAATAAAA
This sequence comes from Theobroma cacao, assembly GCF_053813885.1. Taxonomy (NCBI): domain Eukaryota; kingdom Viridiplantae; phylum Streptophyta; class Magnoliopsida; order Malvales; family Malvaceae; genus Theobroma; species Theobroma cacao. The sequence continues at coordinate 39,038,924 of NC_142647.1, read as the reverse complement.
ATTGCGAGTGTATCAATTGCAATAGTATGAATACTTAATTTCACTGTGGAGGCGTAAATAATGGCTCGCTCTTGTTCTGACGCAGAATATAGAGCAATAGTTGCTACTGTTTTTAAAGTTACATGGATTCAATCCCTGTTAAAGGAGCTTAAGGTTACAATTTTCGCTCCTCCAACATTTTATCGTGACAATATCATTGCTACTTACACTTGTAAGAATCCTATCTTTCATACAAGAATGAAGCATTTGGCATATTGGATTACTTTTTTATTGGAGAGAATATGAATTAATGTCTTCCATACGAACTCCTTTTACCCTTTATTTTTCTGTTTCCAGGCATTACCTCTCGAGGCTTGTATTGCCTTTTATCTTCTTCATGTTTCCAGCGTCATTTCCTACGGCTTGTTTTGTTTTTTTCTTCTTCATGTCTTTAGGCATTTTCAAGGTGATTGTATTTTCTTTTACAGTTCAATATCTTTGATTGTGAAGCTTTGCAAGCTATATATCTTCATTCAATAAAATAGAAACGTTTGAAAGAAACAAAAGAATATGAATAAATGTTAGCTACTTATGTCACTACAAGAAAATTAAGTTTTTCTGACGGAAAAAAATTTCATTGGAAATTTTAAATTGAATTTCTATATGACCTTTAACGACGGATCTCTAACGGATTTCCAACGGATAAATTATGTTGGAAATCCATCTGAAATATTTTTTGCCAAAAAAATTTATTACCTCCGAAAGTTTAAACGGAATTTCCAACAGATTTCCGTTGGAAGTTTCCAACGGAAAATAATTTGTTGAAAATCCGTTGGAAAGTTTAAGGTGGGAAAAAATTTAAAAGCCCGTTAGATTTTTCAACGGAATTTTCCTACTACTCTTTAAATTTTTTATTCAAAATATATTAAGTTTTTTTTAATATATCTTATTAATCTTTATAGAAAATGTATTAACAAAATAAAATATATACACACTGAATTTTATAATATTAAAAATATAAATATGTTTTCTTGCATAAAAATAGGGTATAAAAATCAATAATATATTAAACAAAAACTAATAATAGTTTATTAGTAATTATAACCTTTATTAGTAACTTTATTAACTTTATTTATATGATTATATTTTAATAACTTTATTTGAAATTATTATCTTATTTTTTATAACATATTATTTTTTATAACATATATATAATAATAAAGTAATACATATAAATATATATTATATAAAATTAACATATTAGTGATTAGTGATTAGTGATGGATAAGGAGTGTAGATATCAGAATTCGGTTTTAGTTTAATTATCTTAAGTAAAGTCTTGATTAGGACTCTTTGGTTTAATTAGGAAAAAGTCTTAAGTTAAGTGGATCACTAGAGTTTATGAATGAATATGAGACAGGCAGTAAGGAAATACTTTAAATGACTGTGGGCTGTAAATGGTTAGCTTCTGGTAATAGACAGAAAACCGTGGATTGAAAGGTACTATAAATGGTAGCTATAAATACTTTAAATAGTTAGCTTCTGGTAATAGATTGTTAATGGTTAGCTTCTAGCTGCATTAGTGAAAATTGGTGATTGTAAATCAAAGATGGTTTTAGGCTCTTTTAATTGTATTATAGGAAGGAGAGTTATTATATTAGATACCTAGTATCTTTAAATTGGATTTTTTGGTTGCTTTGGGTTTATTTCATTTTTTTTATTTTTATATGTAATTTATAAAATCCAAATTAAGTTATTTTGACTTCGGTATCAAGTAATAAAATTACAAACTTTTTATCACGACCCGGTACTCTCCTCGAGCCCGTGACAACTGCTGCGATGTCCCAATAGACATTCATTACTCGGAATGCCAACCGAAACCCTGCAAGGTTTTAATATCAAATTTCTCACCTCCTTTGTGAGCAACAGTTGCTAATATCATATTTTAAAAGATTATAAGCTATTTCCAAACCAAAACAATAAAAAATAATTTTCATCTCACAGGGGTGTTTTGGTCATTTTTCGTCAAAAATTTTGAAACCATCTAAAAACGTAGTATATGAGTGAAAGATACATATTTCATAACAAAAAATAAGTTTAGATGTCTAAAACATTCATTTAAAGTGAAATGATAGCTATTACAATAAAATAAAAATATTAAATAAAATAGTTCATTTTCTTATGAAACAATATTTATAGAGATATCCGTAAATAATTTTTGTAGCATAAAAGCAAAATAAATAAGCTTATAAATTTCTTAAAAATTTGACTCATGCCAAAACTTATTCTTGGGGATACCTTGGCCGGGGCATCCAACCGAGTTCGCCAAGGCTGTTAAAGAAAAGTTCATATACGCATAAAACACATTTTTATGTTTAAAAGCATAACCGTTCCTTGGTGTTGGCTGAGTTCACCCTCACGTGGTGGTTTAGCGTGTACTGAACTCTAAAGCTTTACCTCAGGAGTTACCCTCTGCGCCTCTTGTACCGAGGTAAAATATAACGAGATTTACTGTGCCCCTCTAATAGGCTGGTCCACAGAAACCCGCCCACTGCAGTAAGCTAATCGATATCCCACCAAATCAATAAAATTTCGGCAGCATAACATGGCTAATATAATATTACCAGCCTGTCAAGGCAAAGCAAAACAGTTCATATATTCAACACAATTTCCAATTCAGCCATTCATGCCAATATCACCATAAGCCATTCAATTCAAACAATAAATTTACAATACAATCAAACCGTCTCCAATTACTCAATTTCTAAAATCATCATTCAATTTCAAAATGATTTATAAAACTCATTTCATTTAATCACATTTTACGTATTAAACATAAGGATTTACCATTTAAACTCATTTTTCTATAAAATCACAAAAACAAATAAAAACTGCTTTAGATAATTAAGACGATAATAAGGTTACTCACGATATCGGGAGTTCGAAATACTCCTATTCTTGGTCCTCTGGCACAATGTCTTTACCCTTGTTAGAAGACTCACCACCTATACACAATACATGACAAATAATTCAATATATTGTGTCATGTCATTATAAATCTATTTCAGGCTCTATATGAATGCATGAGGTTGTTTGGTTAGTCACTTAAAGATGGTGTTACATGTTGGTTCAATTGTGATCAGAATGGATCGATTTTCGACCTAAATCGAACTCTCCACCTTTGATTTAACCAAAACATCCAAATTGACTCCAATTATATTCATCACACTTCCAATGTCCCAAAATACACCAAAGCACCTCAATGAGCTTGACTTTCTCATTGTTATTCAACTTATTCACTAAAAGAACTATACTTTAAAATTACCATTTTCGATTTCCATCACCACCATTCATTAAATTCTAACTAAATAACACAAGAATCATCATCACTAGGTTCCTAATGAAATTCGGCCATGGTGGGTGCATAAACACTATGGTTTTTCATACTTGATTTTTTTACACTTTACATCATAAAACAACTAAAAATACCTAAATAGCATGAAATTCATCAAAGTCCATTTTCCAATTTCTCTCTTGAAAAATTCAGCCAATGGGTGTGGGTGAAGGGCATGAAATTTCTTGCTTGTTTTCCATGCTAAACATCACCAAACAACTAAAAACACTAGAATAACATGAAATCTAGCTAAATCCAAGATCAAAATCCCTCCCCCAATGTCCGGCCAGCAAAGGTATCTTCATGCAAACTTGATTCTCAACCATGAAAAATGAAAAAGAATGCATAGGAAAGGTAGATCACAAGCTAAAATCAAGAAAATTTACCTTTACTTGCTTAATTCCTTGAAATCCACCAATTTTCCCTTGAATTTTTGCTAACTAGGGTTTATTATTTCTTTCTTTCCTCTTTTCCTTGGTGAGGCTGAACATATGGGAGTGAGATGGGAGAGTCATGTGCTGATTTTTAATGTAAATTATAAAGAAATGAAAGCTTGCCACTTGTCACCATTCCATTGGTCCATGTTTAACACTTAACAACTAAGCTTTCTTTCACCACCACATAAAATATCTCAATTATCCATAATATAAAATGTTAATGGATGAAATACTTAGGCATGACAAGTGTTGGGTGCTGTAATATTTCAATTTTGCCCTTGAGTGGCAAAATGACCATTTTGCCCCTACATCATGAAAATTCCAATTTGACTCCAAATCAATCCTCGAACTCCGAATCACCATATTAAGTCATTCTGGGTTTTTAAAATTCTCAATTGCATCTTAAAATCTCTATTTGGACTAGTTCGAGGCTTAATTCAACTTAATTGTATCATTAGGTTCAATATCGTCTTTTAACGATTTCTGAGGCATTCAAGTATGCAGACATTCTATCAAGTACCTATACAATATGGCAAATATATTATAGAGCAGGGCTTGACACTTTTGATAAAAAATTACTTGTGCTTATTATAAATAAGTAATCAATATTTTACAAAATGATAAATTTAGTTAATAATTAATAAATATTATATTATAAAATAAATAATAAAATAATATTAATTTTGATCATAATTTAATAATAATAAATATGTTACATTGTACATTAATGTCTAATATGTTATGAATATCTAAAGATATTATTATTATTATTAATTATTCATTACATAATAAGTTTAATATAAATATATTAAACTTTATTTTTATTTATAATTTATTTAATTTTTAATAAAATATAAATTATTTACACTTTTGTTGATATAGAGACTATAGAGAGTCAAACTTGTGTATGAATGAAAATAAAATGGGCTAAAAAATATAAAAGGGATCCAATAACTTATTCAATTAATTGGATTTAAGCCCAACACCCTTGAATTGAAGCTAATGGGCATTCATGGGCTAGAGGCCTAGTCCTTTTTACAGGACAATTTTTATACTTAACCTTAGATGTCCGGCTCTCTGTTTCTCCCTTTCCTTTTGTCATTTTGTTTATCAATCCCTCTTCCCTCTCTGCAAAACCTAGATAGAAATCGCTCCTCCTTTGACGTCGTCCCTATCTGTCGTTGAGCTTTCTATGGCCTCCGTTCACCTCTCCTTTCCTTTGGATCGAGGTCTAAAGAAGCTCTAATAGATAGTATGTAAAGCCCAACCTTATAAAATACTTGTCATGACATACATGTAATGGATAGCATATTTGCATGCTAGAGAGTCTCGAAAAAGTTACAAAAGTATGTATTTTACCTAGAGGAATAACAAAGTTGATTTAAGCCTTGAACTAGATCAAATAGAGATTTTAAGGTGAAATTGAAAATTTTATAGTCCAGGACCGATTTAAAATGGTGATTTGGAGTTCGAGGATCAATTTGGAGTCAAACCGAAAATTTAACTATCTAGGGGCAAAATGGTAATTTTGCCACCCGAGGTTAAAATTAGAATGTTGGAAGAAGTTTTTGATTGAGATTGATCATTTGGAACATAATTTGAGTTTGAGAAGTTAAAAATTTTAATTTCAGCATTTTTCGAGCATAGGGGTAAAATAGTCATTTTGTTGCCTAAAGGCAAAATTGTAATTTTACATCACCCAACACTTGTCCAGTACATGGATTTTACCCAATATTATCATGGATAATTGAGAAAATTTAAGTGGTGGAGAGAGATTGCTTAATGGCTAAGTATGACACATGGACCAATGAAATGGTGACATGTGTCAAATTTAAATCCTTTTATTTTTTTGCTTAAAAATCAGCATAAAATCAGCCCATTTCTCATTCATATGGCCGGCCAAAGAAGAACAAAGGAAGAAAAGAAAGAACAAGAACCCTAGGGTGAAAATTCAAGAGAAAAATTGGTGGATTTCAAGTAATCAAGCAATCAAAAGTAAAATTTCTTGATTTTGACTTGTGATCTACCTTTCCCATACATTTTTTTGCATTTTCCATGGTTAAATTTCATGTTTTCATGGTGAATTCATGGCTAGCCGAATGGGTATGGAGAGAGAATGATGTTGGATTGATTTGATTTCAAGTTATGTTAGAGTTTTTAGTTAGTTTACTATGTCTAGAAGTAAAACAACAAGAAAAGAATTCATTTTCCCCATCACCCATCAATGGCCGAACCTACCTTGTATTGAGTGAAGATGAAATTGATTTTTTTTATTTTAAGAGAATTGGTTAGAAAATGATGAACTATGGTGTGAAAAAGTAGTAGGAAAAATCACGGTGTTAATGCACCATTATTGACCAAAAATTCTAAGAAGAAAAGTGAAGATGGTTTTGCCAAATTTTAGGTTATTTGACTTTTGTTTGGGGAATTAAGGTATTGAAAAAGAAATGGAGCAATTTGGAGCTAAATTGGACGCGTTGACCAATTAATCGGGTGATAAGACGAATTAGGCTAATATCGGGTTTAGATGGTTACCCGTGCATTTTGCATTCCATATCATGCATTACTAGTCTAAATTAGTTTAATTTCGATTTAGTACCAATGTAGTAAGTTTCTCGATTATGTACTATGTCAAGGTGGTGAGTCCTCCGATAATGGCAAGAAAATTTGTCACGACCCAGAACCTCCCTCGGGCCCATGACAATCGCTGCGACGTCCCGATTGACACTCATTACCCAGAATGCCAATCGAAACCCCGCAAGGCTTACATATTAGTTTCTTGCCTTTCTTGTGAACAATCGTTGTTAAACATTCCGTTTAAAACAATTACCAGTCGTTTCCGGCTCAAATAAATCAAAAGACAAAATTTTTATTTGAAAAAAAAAAGTTTATAGATAAATATTACTATTCAAAATATTGATTAAAATATAGCATTTTTATATAAAACAATATTTATAGAAACACGTGTAAGTAATCCTTTGTAACGTGAAAGTAAAATAAATTCATACATACCATAATTTACAAAGTTATAATGTACAATAGTAATTAAAATGACAAGTGGCCCATGAATACACCAAGTACTGGTGATAGTAACCTACTGTCTGTGAGATAGAGATATCAACTGAAATCCTCAACAAAATAGGGTATCTACAAGATACCACAGGCCTGAAATATTTGGAAAGGAGGTAAGTGAGATTTTGCAATCCCAATGAGTAAACAGATATTATCATAAATATCTAAAGGCGAGTAAAATGGAGGCAAGTTTAAACAACAAATTACAAACCATTTCATAAGGTTTTCAATTTATTTCTTAAACCATAAAATATTTGTAATTTACCAAAACAATTGTTAAGGCTTCTGACTTTTATTAAAAACAAGGCTCAAGCCAAAACTAATCCTCGGGGATACCTTGGCAGAGGCATCTAACCGAGTCCGCCAAGGTTGTTAAGATATTTACATGTGAAACACATTTTTATTTTAAAACAAGTTGTTCCCTGGAATTGGCCGAGTTACACATTCACGTGGGGGTTCGACGTGAAGTGAGCTCTAATACTACCCCAAGAGTTACCCTCCTCGCCCCTACAACCGGAGTAATTATGTAACCGGATTTACCGTGCCCCTCTAATAGGCAGTCCACGAAAACCCGTCACTGCAGTGACTAAACCCACCAATTTTAATAAAATTTCTACAGTATAACGTGGCTTTTATTTATTTACCCAGTCTGCATAGTAAAAACAGCTTACATAATTTCCTAGTGCAATTTATCAAATATAGCCACATATACTCATATTTCATAAGCCATTCATAGGAAAATATATATTTCAAAATAATTGGCAGCCTCCAATTACTCAATTTCATAATCAACACAATATATTTTTATTTGTCACATTTATTTCTAAAACAACAAAAATCCTGCTTTAATCTCATTTTCATTTCATAAAATACATAAAGAGCATTTAAAAATAAACTCTATATAATTTACAATAATAATAGGTTTACTCACCGTTTGTACAAACTAATTGCTTTTTAGGTGCCTCGATCACTGTTAGTCGGGTACGACTTCCTTGCCTTTATCGGAAGGCTCTCCTCGTAGACACATTGCAAAAATTACACAATTCACCACATTGATGCTAAATCATTATACAATTGACTTAAATCCTATACTAATGCATGGTATGAAATGCAATAGCCTAAAAAGGCTTAAACGCGATATTAACTTATTTTTGACACTTTACCGGATAAATTGCTAACGCGCTCCATTTTAGCTCTAAATTGTCCCATTTTCTCTCCAACATTTCTAACCATTAAATATCAGCCAATAACTCACTAAAATCACCAAAATCAGCTCACTTTCCTCCTTGGAAAATTTGGTCAAAAAATGGGACATTTACTCGGTTAATTTCCCACTTTGTTTTTCTATCACATTTAACCATTTTTCATCATTTTCTCTTCATTTCTCTTAGAATAAAAATTAGTTCATCATCATTGTACATCAATGCATATTCAGCCAAGGGTGGGTATTGTGAAAATTTCATGCTTTCTTGCCCAATTTAATTTCTATACACATTTAACTAACTAAAACTATCAATTTAACTAAAAATCAAAACCTAAAAATTTCAAAATTTCTCCCCTAGAATTTCGGCCAGCCCTTGGTTTCACTTTTTGATCTCTCTTCTCAAGCATGCTTAATGGAAATAAAGGCATAGGAAAGGTAGAAATCAAGGTAAAATCGAAAAATCTTACCGTTAGACGCGTAAACGGACCAAAAACGCGATTTCCCCTTTGAATTTTCTAAGTTTCCTTTGTTTTTCTCTTTTCTTCCTTTCCTCTCTATTTTCTCTCTTGTTCTTTCCTTATGGCCGGCCATCACTTAATATGGGGTTTAAATGGGCTGACTTTTCATTAAAATAATATTAAATCATTAAAAAAAATGCCATGTGTCACTTTCCCGTTGGCCCGGTTTTTTAAATTTCATCTTTTAAACTTCAATTTTTCACCACTTAAAATACCATAGTTATTCATAAAAAAATAAATAAATCCTATGATTTTGACAAGTTTTGGGTGGTGAAAATTATGGTTTTTACCCTAAAACGATAAATTACCGTTTTGCCCTTATGTTCCGAAAATTGCCGAAATTAAAATTTTTCACTTCCTATCATTAAATTATACTCCAAATAGTTAATCTTGATCAAAAATTTCACTCCATGATCAAATTATTATCTTAGGTGACAAAATGATAATTTTACCCCTGAACATCAAAATTTCCAATTTTACCCCAAATGAACCTTCGAACTCCGAACAATTATTTTTAATCATTCTTGAACTATAAAATATTAAATTTCATCCTACGATTCCTATTTAAACTAGTTCGAGGTTAAATCAACTCAAGTGTACCGTTAGGTACAATACCGGGTTTCGTCTATTCTTAGGGACTTTCCTAGCGTAATAACATGCTACTCAGTGCATGTATGTCATGACATGTATTTATAGGGTCGAGTTTTACAAAATTACATCCGAGGACCAATAGTTAGAGTACTTCGAAAATCCGCACTTTAGACATTGTGAGTTACCTTTTCATCATCTTGATTATCTGGAGTGAATTTTAATTCGTTTTTGTGATTTTATGGAAAATGAGTTTAAATGGTAAATCTTTATGTTTTAAAAGAAAAATGTGATTAAATGAAATGATTTTATAAAATTGTCTTGAAATTGAATGATGGTTTTGAAAATTGGAGTAATTGGAGACTAATTGCTGTGTTGTAAATTATGGTTTGAATTGAAAAACTTATGATAATGTGGGCATAAGTGGCTGGATTTAGTAAATGTGCTGAAAATGTATGAATTGTTGTTTTGCCTTGACATGCTGTGTTGTAAAATAATTACCACGTCATGCTGTTGGAATTTTATTTAGTTGGTGGATATCAATTAGCTTATCGGTTTTCGTGAACCAACCTATTAGAGGGGCACGGTAAACACCGTTATATCTTACCTCAGTATGAGAGGCGCGGGTGGATAACTCTTGAGGTTAATACTTTAGAGTTCACTTCATGCAAAATCACCACGTGAGGGTGAACTAGGCCAACGCCAAGGAACGACTATGTTTCAAAATAAAAAACATGATTTATGTGTATATAAATTTTTTTACAGCCTTGGCGGACTCAGTTGGGATAGCCCTCAGCTAAGGTATCCTCGATAACTGAGTATGATAATGATTTTCGGCACGAGCCAAGTTTTTCAGGAAATCATAAGCCTCAATGATTATTTGGATGAAATAAATTTATTTTATCTCATAAAAATGAGTTTGAAAGGCTATGAATTATTTTATGCTAATCTATTTTATCTGTTTTCATTTACTCAGCTTTATATGTTTTGGATGATATTTGTTTACTCACTGGGATTATATAATCTCACCACCCTCACTTCCACCCATTTCAGGTTCAGGATAATCTATATATAGCACATTTCGTCGAGGACTAACATTGGATTTGCATCTTTTAAACTGTAGGTTCACAGTCTTTCTTACTTTTGGTTATTCAAGGGCCCACTTGTTACTGTAAATTTAATTAAATACTCTGGTTTATTGTGTTACAGTATATATGAAATTACTTTGCTTTTACGCTGTAAAAATTATTTACGCAGTATTCTAAAAATATTGTTTTACGAGAAAATTGAATATTTTATTCAATATTTTTATTTTATTCTAATAGTCATAATTTCATTTTAAACAAATGTTTTAGACATCCAAATTTATTTTTGATTATGAAATATGTGTTTTGCACCGTATACTACATTATTAGCTAGTTTCGAAAAAAATATTGTTTTACGAGAAAATTGAATATTTTATTCAATATTTTTATTTTATTCTAATAGTCATAATTTCATTTTAAACAAATGTTTTAGACATCCAAATTTATTTTTGATTATGAAATATGTGTTTTGCACCGTATACTACATTATTAGCTAGTTTTGAAATTTTCAAAGAAAAATGACTAAAATACCCTTGTGAGATCAAAATTATTTTTTTATTGTTTTAAGTTGGAAATAGTTTAAAATCTTTTAAAATGTGATATTTGGCGACGGTTACTCACAAGGGAAATGAGAAACTGATATTAAAGGCTTACGGGGTTCCGGTTGGCATTTCGGGTAATGAGTGTCTATCGGGACACCGCGACGGTTGTCACGGGCTCGATGGGAGTACCAGGTCGTGACATAGTAGAACCCGAAGCGAAGAAATCCCAAAGAGAAGCTGAAGCCGAGCTCGATTGGGAACCCTCCAAAGTTGTTGCTGGAACTTTTCGCCCTTGGCTACTGAATAAACTTTCTTGTGCTATTTTTTAAGGGTTTTGAGATCAGATGTTGTGATATTAGTGTGAAGGGTAGCTTGTTTTGCTTTTTTCATTTTCTCTAGCTTATATTTTATTTTTGTTTCAGATTTTGTTTTTCCTGGGTTTAGAATTATTATGGTGAATTTGATAATGCTGGTGTGAAGATAAGATGACGTGCCTTCTCTTTCTTTGTACCTGTTATTTCTGTTCTGTGAAATGTTCATGTTTCTCTCTCTGAAAGCTCTTCACTTTCCCTCTATACGATCTATCCTCCTTCCTTCACTCTCCCTTCAATCCTCTCTCTACCCATTTTCACTACCCCTTTACTCGCCCTGGAATTGCCCTTCCTCTGTTGTTTCCTTTTTCACATTCATTAATTTTAAATTTTTTGTCGTGTTTTTTAGGTCCATGTTGCAGCGAAGCTGGCAGCTTGTTATAAGTTTTGCCCAGTTTAGGGTGTCATAGGGGAGGCATTGACCTTTCTAACGCATATGCAGTCATACCGGCATGGCCCCACTGATTTGTTTGCTGATCTTGATCTTGGTCTTTAATCAGCTTTTTTGTTTATGTGTTGAAAAATTTTGCTTTTTTGGGTTGTTTCTGGTGCGAAATATGGGACTTTCACTTCATTTAAATTTTGGAAGACAATTTTTAGTACTTGTTTATTAAAAAGGGTGCTGCTTTGAATAGGAGTTATTGAGTGTAGATTTAAAGATTTGAAATTAATCTTTTTTTTTCTTTTGCACAGATTTGCATCCATTGATCTCCTGTTTTGATACATATGCCTTTTCAGCTTTTTTATTATTTGCTTTCTGATTAAAAAATAGTAGTTAATCTTTTATCATTTATTTGTAACAATAAAAAATATTACTTTTCATCTGAGTAAATTAGAAAGCTTTAGAAATTAATTTGATTAGCTTTTTTTTTTTTTTTTTGCTATGTAGGTTGATTTAGCAATTTTTTTTATTGGAAGCAGTTTATGAGCTTGAATTTGTGGATTGATCTGATCATTATATTGAAAGTGGAAAAGGGTGTTTAGAAATTTTAATTTAAGGCCATTATTAAAGTGATTTGAAATAGACTCAAACGAATTTTTTTCATGGTTGTGTTTTAAAAGGGTTCCTTGAAGGTTGTAATTTTAAGAACTAATGGAGTAGATTTCATTGTGATAAAATTTTAAAATTTCAAGTTGGCTTTCTTTTGTAACACTTCATCTAGCAATTCAATAGCATTTACTCCTTCATCTTACTATTGCTAATGAATGCTTAAATTTGATTACCCAGAAATTGTAGAAGAAATAAAAGCGTAAGCACATTCAGTCACACTATGTTTTTTTGTTCACAACTTGTTAAAAGTACCTTCTGCATCTCTTTAGCTTCTGCTATTTCCACTGCTTCAGTAAATGCTCTATTAACTCTGCCAATGTTGCTCTCCTCCCTTCATTGAAATTCCACAGTGTCGGGGCTGTGTAACTACCATTGGTTTTTGTCCCCCTTCATCTGTGCAAAAGTCGTGGTCACGGAAGTGTATATTTCATCACCAAACTCAATCTTGAGGGTAGACAATTTTTCATCTTCCTCATCAAGATTTTCCTTTGTGTTTCCTTCCTTGTCTGTGATTATCTTAAAAGGAACACATTCCTTGACAATAAGAGCTTGATTAAGTTCTTCCAAGTCATCCACCTCTTCTTCCTTCTTTTTTAGTTCTTCTTCAATTGCCTCCATCTTTGTCTTCATTTCTATCTCTCAATCCCCTTCCATGTGCTGCATTACATGCAAAGCACCTTTCATGCGCTGTTTCTCCATCTCCAGTGCTTGTTTAGCATAAAGTTGCTTTTCTAGCTTAATGATTTCTCTATGGAGTTTCTCTATTGCTAATGAATGCTTGATTGTTATTTTGTTTCTATGTGGCTATCTAAATAATAGATTATCTCCAAGTGCACTATTTTAATAGAGAAACTAAAGCATTCACCATAATCACATTGACAATTTTGGTTGATACTTCTCCTAATCTATTGCAGGTTGATTGATTAGATAAAGCATCACATACTCAAAGCAACATATCTTTTTGGTTTGTTTGCAAATAGCGACTTCTTTGGTTGCAGGTTAGTATAATTTTGGGGAGAACAAGTTGATATCAATGTGAGTTACCCATTGATGGTCTTCATATATATAATAATGGTAGAAAGGATATAGAGATGGGATTATTTGGTTTATTGAGATTGGTTTTTATGTTACATTTGAGTTAGATATTTTTTACTTTCAAATTACCAAATTAATTTGATCTTAGCTTGATAGATATTTTGTACATATTTTTAATTGTAAACATGAATAGGAATTTCTCTTGATTTTCATATTCTATGAAACTTAGGGTTAGAAAATGATGGGAGATCGATCTTGGATGTACAATCGACTAGCTTATGATGGATTCATTAGAGATGAATTTATAGTTGGAGTTGAACAATTCATTGATTTTGCATTATCTAACTGTACATTTATGTGGGAGAATAAGATTAGATGTCTCTGCTCTAGGTGTAGCAACAACAAGTTTTTAAATTTCGATAAGGTGACGGATCACATCTTAAAAAAGGGTTTTACTGGTGCTTACACAGTATGGAGTTTATATGGGGAATATGATGTTGGACAATCATCTAGAAGTGGAGATGACATGCAAGGAGAACCATATGCTTATCATGGGGAATAAGGGGAATATGAGGAACCAAAATATGAAGAGGAAATAGAAAATCCATATGCTAGAATGGTTAGAGATGCTCTGGGTCCGGAAGTTGCTTTCAATTCTAGTCATGATGATCAATCAAGATTTGTGGAGGAAGATCCAAATCCAAATGCGGGTAGCTTTTGCTCTTTGTTAAGGAACGCGAATGAACCTTTGTGGTCAGGTTGCACAAAGTACACAACGCTTTCAACTGTCTCGCAACTTTTAAATGTTAAATCAGAGTTTAATTTGAGTGGATTGTGTTTTGATCGTTTGTTGGGGATAGTAAAGAATATGTTGCCATCAGATGAAACTTCACCTAGTGACTTCTATAGAATGAAAACGAAGATGGCAAAACTTGGACTTGAATATATCAAAATTCATGCTTGTAAAAACAATTGCATCTTGTTTTATAAGGAAACTGTTGATTTGGAGTATTGTATGATATGTGGTCATCCTCGGTATAAACTGAGGAAATCAAGTGTCTAAAGGTAGAAGAAAATTCCTTATAAGATTTTGCGTTACTTGCCACTTATACCAAGGCTTCAAAGGCTTTATATGGCAGGAACAATTGATGAACATATGACGTGGCATGCGTAGAACCAAAGTGATGACAGAGTACTTAGACACCCTGTTGATGGTGAGGCTTGGAAACACTTCAATCGTACACATGAGTTATTTGCAATGGAACCTCGAAATGTCGGGTTAGGGTTATGTACTAATGGTTTCAATCCTTTCGGACCAACTGCAAAACCTTACTCTGTTTGGCTTGTAATGCTCACTGTGTACAATTTACCCCAATGGATGTGTATGAAACAACCATATATATTTCTTAATATGGTTATTCCAGGGAAGAAAAGTCCAAGCCAAAACATAGATGTTTTCTTGAGGCCTTTGATAGATGAGTTGAAAGTATTATGGACTAAGGGTGTTATCACATATGATGCTTATAGGAAACAAAATTTTCAACTATGGGCAGCATTATTATAGACAATTAATGATTTTCTTGCTTATGGTATGTTGTCAGGGTGGAGCACTCATGGACGATTATCATGTCCTTATTGCATGGAACGCTCTAAAGCTTTCATATTGGGTCATGGTAGGAAACCTTTTTTTTTTATTGTCATCGACAATTTTTGCCAATTAATCATCCCTTTAAGAGGCAGAGAGATAAATTTCTTAGAAAAAGAGTTGAGCGTGACATCTCAATTCCTTGATTATCAGGTGAAGAAATATTGTCAAGATTGAATTCGCTTCTTGATCTCCCATTTGGAACAAAATGTGGTGAACAAAAGATTTCGAGTTACGGTGTAAGTCATAATTAGGTGAAAAAGAGTATATTCTGGGAATTACCTTATTGGCATATGCTTCTTATTCATCACAATCTAGATGTGATGCATATTGAACGTAATGTATTTGAGAATATATTCAACACAATGATGGATGTTAAGGGGAAGATGAAAAACAACTTAAAGGCACGGCAAGATTTGAAGGTTTATTACAAGCGTCCAGAATTAGAATTAATGGAAAATAATGAAAAAATTTTTATGCCTAAGGCTTCTTACATTTTCAGTAAGGAGGAAAGAAAAATTGTTTGTGCTTAGGTGAAACAATTAAGGTTACCTAATAGTTTTGCATCGAACATATCTTGGTATGTTAATGAAATCGATTGCAAATTTTATGAGATGAAAAGTTATGATTGTCATGTTTTTCTTTAGCGATTGCTCTCAATTGTCTTTCGTGATATGGTGCCTCACTCAAATTGGGATGTGATTACTAAGATATCTCATTTTTTTAGAGATTTATGCTCAACTGAACTACATGTACATCACATAAAAGATTAGAAAGCAAAAATATGTGAAACTATATGCAAACTAGAAAAGATCTTTCCTCCTGGTTTCTTTGACTCTATGGTGCATTTACCAATTCATTTACCGTATGAGGGAAAAGTTGGAGGACTCGTCCAATATCGATGGATGTATCCATTTGAAAGGTACTCTATCTGTTATTTTTTTTTCTATCAGTTTATTAGAAGAGTTTTAGGTACTTATTAAGTATCATGAATATTATGATGTTTAGGTTTTTGCATACTTTGAAAAAGAAAGTGAAAAATCGAGCCTTTGTTGAAGGATCTATATGTGAGGCTTATATGATCGAGGAAATCTCCTCATTTTGCTCATTGTATTTTGATCCTACTGTGTGAATAAGATTAAATCAAGTGCCACGTAATGATGATGGGGGAGATGTTGACTCTTGTGGTCGTTTTTCGATTTTCACTCATCTTGGGCGAGCTTTTGGTCCACTAGATAAATCTCGATTTTTAAATGAGGATGAGTTTTATGCCGCTGAGCTATATGTTTTAATGAATTGCGAAGAAATACTCCCATACATTAAGTAAGTACTACTCTACCATAAACTTAAATGATTGATCATAGAATAAACTTAATTTGTTAATTACGGATATGATGATAGGATATTTGATGATATGGTGAAAAGAAATGTGCATACATCAGAAGATGAATTGGAGAAAGTACGTGATGCAAGATTCATGAAATGGTTTAAAGAATATGTAAGTTTATGTAAATTAGAAGTAAACTTTTAATAAAAAAGTATGCGTTACTTATGAAAATTAACCATTCTTGATCTTTTATTACATGTTGGTAGGTTGCAGAACGTAGGGATGAAATTGACCCACGCATACTTGAAATCTCTCATGGTTCAAGATGTAATTTAAGGTGTTACAGAGGATACTTCGTGCATGGTTTTAAGTTTCACACCCTAGACTATGGGCAAAATCGTAAGACAATGAATAGTGGGGTATGCATAAAAGGGAGTTTTTACAACGATTATGAACGCGATTTTTATGGTATTTTGGTGGATATAATCAAGTTGGAGTATTTTGGTATCAAAAAAAAAGTTGTGCTATTTAAGTGTCATTGGTTTGACACTGAAAAAGGTATTAAGGTATACCTTTTTCATGGTCTTGTTGAAATTAAACACAACTCAATACTTGCCACTAATGAACCATTTGTTTTAACTGGACAAGCTCAGCAAGTTTATTATAGTAGTTATCCGTCCACCAAAAGAGACCGACGTGATTGGTGGGTAGTATTTAAAACAAAAGTTAGAAGTAGATTCCATTATCCTAATAGTGGAGATAAAGAAAATGAAATTGATTTAAATGAAGAAGTGTACCGAGAAGATGATGTCTCTATTCCAATTAATGTTGCTCCCTCAAAAGAACTTGAAAACTCTACAATTTTAACAAGTGGTGTTTATGAAGAGGTTAATCTCTTGATTGAGGATGAAGAAGATGACATACAAAGAGATGAAGATGAAACAGATGACATGGAAAGAGATGAAGATGAAGAAGAAGAAGTTGAAGATGAAGATGAAGAAACTTGTTATGATGATAGTGATAATAATGACTCCCAATCGTTTCCTTATTCTGAAAGTGAATGATGACAGTAGACATATATGATATCGGTTTTGTATTTTTTGTTACACTGTTGTTTAACTTAGTTATTTATTTTGAAGATCTTGACATGTTATACAATTATTATAGTTTATATTTTCAATTGTCGAAGTGAATACTTTATAATGGCATCTTTTATTGTACACATCATTAGGAATTACAAAATGATAATGAAATACCCCATACTTTGATATGGTGATAAATAAAGTTGATCGAATGCAAATTGAGGTCAATTAAAATGTTTAAAAGTGATAAAAGACGAAAGGAGTAGTTTAGGATAAAATATTTCGAAAGTGAGGCATAATAAGGTATTTCGGGTACCAAGGAGACAAGATAAAATTTTTAGAATAAAATAATATTTTATTAATGAAATAATATTAAAATATTAATATTTAGCTGGATATCGAAATCAGTCAAGAAGAAGGATCATATGGTTGATCCAAGTGAGGGAGAAGATGACAAGCCCGACTTTATAAAAAAAATATTGTCATGACATACACGTGATGGATAGCATGTTTGCATGCTAAGAGAGTCTCGAAAAATTTACAAAAGTCGGTATCGTACCTAGACGTACAACAAAGTTGATTTAAGCCTTGAACTAGATTAAATAGTGAATTTACGATGAAATTAAGAATTTTAAAGTCCCAGAATGGTTTAATATGGTGATTTGGAGTTCGAGGATCAATTTGAAGACAAACCGAAATTTTCGCTATCAGGGACAAAATGGTCATTTGCCACCTGGGGACAAAATGAGAATTTTAGAAAAGATTTTTTTGGCCCCATTTGACTTATTGGAGTAAGATTTGAAGTTTAGAAGTGAAAAATTTTAATTTCGGTATAATTTGGAGTAAAAGGGTAAAATGATAATTTTGCCACCCTAGGGGCAAAATTGTAATTTTCCACCACCAGGACATTTTTGCAGCACATGGTCTTCCTTTATCCTCATTTTGACCATTGACTAATTGTGTGGTGGAGATAAAAAGGATTAAAATTTTAAAATTTTAAAAATGGACCAATAAGAAAATGCCATGTGTCATACATTTATTATTTTATTGTTTCTTTATAAAAAGGCATAAAATCAGCCCATTTTCTTCATATGGCTGGCCAAGGAAGGAAGAGAGAGAAAGAGAGGAAGAACAAAGGGAAAAACAAGAAAACCTAGGTGGAAAATTCAAAGAAAAAGTGAAGAAATCAAGGAAACAAGCTAGGTAAGTTAGAATTTCTTTAGTTTTCCTTGATACCTAGCTTACCCATGCTTTTGTTCTTGATTTTCATGGTTGAATATTGAGTTATTATGATGAATTCAATTCTGAAAAATGGGTTAGGAGAGAGAAAGTTGTTAGATTAATTTGATTTTAAGTTATGTTAGTGTTTTAAGTTAGTTTAGCATATTTAGAAACAAAACAACAAGAAAAGAATTTATTTTCTCCCACAACCATTAATGGCCGAATTTATCAAGTGTTGAGTGAGGATAAATTTGATTTTCATTTTAGGAGAATTGGTTAAGAAATGATGAATTATGAGCCTAGAAAAATAATGAAAATTTTCGGAGCAAAAATACGATTTTTACCCACTAGGGGTATTTTCGTAATTTGCTACCGAGACTGATAAATTGAATCTCATTCACAGTCATGGAGGTAATTTAGTTATAATTGGAGTGTAGAAAGTGAGAAGAATTGATTTGGAGTTAAATTGGAGATAATAGGCCGAATTAGGTCAACACCGCATTTAAGCGGTAGTCGGATAAGTTGTATATCATATCATGCATATATACCGAGCCTGAATTGATTTTATAATGGTCAAGTATTGATGTGGTGAATTATGTATTGTATATTGTGGATAGGTGGTGAGCAAAGTACACTAGTAAAAGTACAGAGATTGTGCTTGGAGACTGGGATTAGGAGTACATCGACTCCTAGAACAGTGAGTGAACTTATTATCATCTTAATTATCTAGAGTAGTTTTATACAATTGTGTGATTTTATGAAAATTGGGTTTAAATGGTAAATTGCTATGTTTTAAGAGAAATTACGATTTTATACAATGATTTTATAAATTTTCTAGAAAAATCGAATACTGGTTTTGAAAATAGAGTAATTGGAGACTGCCTGCTTGTGTTGTAAATTTATGGTTTTAAATTGAATGGCTTATGACAATATATGAGCATGAATGGCTAAACTGATTTTGGTGTTATAATTATTTATACTGTGTATTCAGCCTTGAGAGGCTAGGTTGCGATAAATTACCATGTCATGCTAGAATGAATTTTATTGATTGGTGGATTATATATTAATTATTTACTGCAGAGGGGGTTCCGTGGACCAGCCTATTAGAGGGGCACAGTAAACTCCATTATATTATTACCTCGAACGGAGAGGCGCGTAGGGTATCTCCTGGGGTAAAGCTTAGGGTTCACTTCACGCCAAACCACCACGTGAAGGGGAACTCAGCCAACGCCAAGGAACGACTGTATTTTTTCTCAAACTAAAAATATATTTTAAGTTTATACAAAATTTTAACAGCCTTGGCAGACTCGGTTGGATGCCCTGCGCAAGGTATCACCGAGTATGAGTTTTGACACGAGCCAAAGTTTTAAGAAATTCATAAGCCAAGTTGATTACTCGATTTTTATGGATTGATTTTATTTGGTTGAAATGAGTTGAAAGGTAATGAAATTACAGTATGATAATTTATTTTAATTGTCTCTATTTACTCGACTTTAGATAGTTTAGATGGTATCTGTTTACTCACTGGGATTTTATAATCTCACCACCCTCATTTCCTCACATTTCAAGCTCAGAGAATTCCATAGTTAGCTGACTTTGACAAGGACTTTCATTTGGACTCGAATCGGTAAAGCTGTAGGTTTCCAACTTTCGATGCATTTTGGTTAAAGGTGGGCCCACGTGTCATTGCAGATCAAAACTTATATTTTGGTTATCTGTATTTCTATTCATACAATTTTTACTTTACTTTCATGTGCAAAAAAATTATTTACAAATATTTCTATAAAAATTTATTTTATGAGAAAATAGAATATTTCAATTATTATTTTTGATAGTACTAGTTGTCAACAATTTGCTTTCAAATGAACGTTTTAGATACTTAATTTATTTTTAAATCATTAAATATATATTTTCTGCTTACCTACTACATTTTTAACAAGTTTTGAGATTTTCAAAAAAAAAAAAAAGAAATGGCAAAAGTGCCCATATGAGCTAGAAAACAACATGTTATGTTCTGATTTGAAAATGATTTGTAATCTCTTGAATTTTGATATTTGATAGCTATTGCTCACAGGGGAAGTGCGAAAGCTTATACGAGAGCCTTGCGGGATTTCGATCGGCATTCGGGGTGAAGAATGTTTGTCGAGGCCTTGCGGCGATTGTCATGGGCTCGATGGGGAGTTTCGAGTCGTGACAGATAAATTGCAATTTGATGCTTTTATAATTTGTTTAAATTTGTTTAAATTTTTTGTCTGAATTTTAATAAAAAATATTATTGTAGGAACAATGGTTAAAAGGAAGCATTCTAAACCGATACCTAGAGCAACAAATGCCTCTACAGTTATGTCATTGCCATCAAATGATAGTGTGTTTGCTGATCCATCCACTCAAGCATAGATGCAGCAGGTCAATGATGTGCCCTCTAAGCCACCCTCTTTATTAGTTACATCTGCAAAGCAAGTAGATAATGAGACATCTACTCACGATTCGTCTAGATCCACATCTATTGATTTTGGTGCGAGTGTAGATGGTTCATCCTTAAAGTCAAGAGGTAGGGGGCCTAGTGTAGGATTATAGACTCCTATAGATCCATCAGAAAGATTGCATATAACTCCTATTGAAGAGAGGTATGTGATCTTGTATTATAATGAGATAGTTATATTTGTTATATATTTTATTATGCAATAATTTTCTTTTATCTTGTACTAGTACTTTTTTCGAGCGAGGGGTCAAGACTACAATAACAAGGATCATAAAAAATCACTTCAACGGTCCATGGCCGACATGGAGGAAAGTTCCTAATGATGTAAAGGAGTTAATATTTAAAAAATTTTAGGTACTATGTTTGTTATTCAATTAAATTATAACTTTTTATTCTCAATTAATTTGTATCAATTTTTTTAGTTACTATATTATTTTGATGTAGGAAAAATGTGTTTGGCCTACAAATCAAGATGTTTTGGTTCGATGAATATGGGATAAAATTTGCTCCGATCAGTTAAGAGACATGCTTTCAGAGGAGAGGAATAAAGCAATGACAGAATCTAAAACAAACAATATTATGGATTGCAAAGGCATGTCAAGTGAATAGATCACAAATGAAATTTGGGATGACCTTGTCGATACAGTATGGGGTACAAAAGAACGGCAAAACAAATCGAGAAAAGCAAGGCAAAATCGTTTAACGCCAAAAGAAGGAAGCATTCCAAAGCACACTGGCGGTTCAGTTCCATTTGTTGTTCATGCAAAAAAGATGGTATGAATTAATCTTACTTCACATTTATATGTATGGTTTTCTTTATTTATTAAATTTAAATTGTATGTTTAGTAGTTTGACTTTGGTTTTTCCTTACATGTTATTTATATATATGGATTATGATTGAGTATATATAGTTCTAAATAAATGCAGGCAATTGAGATGAAAAGAAATGTTAGCTTTTTGGAAGTGTTCAACCGGACGCATAAGCGTATGGTGGGTCACGGTGATTTTATAGATAACAAGTCTAAATCTACCAGTGTATGTATAAAATGGATTAATTTTTACTTCAAAATTGATGATATAATTGAATACTAATCTTATTTAATTTTTTATGTAAGAAATGTATACTTCTGTACTATCGCAGAAGTATGGTGAAGATTCATCTTTTCAGCCAGAGTTTGATCCACATGATTGGATTGAAGCAACTGAACGGATGGAGACTACACGCACTCACGTATATGGGTTTGGTACTTGGGTGCCTGTTACAGCTCTACTTAGTGGAACACAAAGTAATGTAGTAACATCTGAGTCTACGTGTGGCCCTATCAACTCAAATGCCACCAATCTCGCAATTGCATTAGAAGAAAAATTGAAAAATTTATCAAAAAACTTGGGTAAGATTCGTGAGGAAATACGTGGCGAAATACGTGAAGAAATTAAGAATGCAATGGCGAAAAGTATGAGTAAATTTATGGCACATATGGAAACAATGATCGTGACTACTGCGCTTTCAAAACAAGGAAATGCGGGTACTTCAAGCTCAAATCTTGACAAGTAAGAAGGCAATATTTCATAATATGATGTCTCTTTTTCATTTCTAGCCTTGGATACTTTTTAGTATGGATATTTAATATCACATTTAGCTTTATATCAAGTTATGTGTTTGACATTTTTAGATTTTGTGTGTTTATGGCAATTTTTAATTGTACGAATTTGACTTTGAATTTTAGGTTTTAATGTGTGTTTCTTTTATATATTTTGAATGTCAATTAATAATTTATTATCGAAATTTTAATTAGTAATTTTTTTTTGGAAAAGCATTACTAACAAAACATGCAATTGGAAATTAGTAACGGAAAATTCCATTGGAAAAGCATTTCCAACGAAAAATTTTGTTACAAATTTCCAACAGAATTCTGTTGGAAATGCCTTTCGGACAAAAATAGTCCGTTGGAAATGCTTTTCTAACGGAATTCTCTATGGGAAATAATTTTCCAACGGAATTTTTAGTTAGAAATTTTCGACGAAATTCTCAGTGGGAAATGCTATTCCAGTGGAATTTTCCTTTGGAAATTTCCAACGGAATTCCGTTGGAAATGAAGTTCCAATGAAAATTCCATTGGAAATTTCCAATGGAATTATTGCAAGATAGCCCACGGATTAGCTCCTTCCAATGAAATTTTCCAACGAAATTTCCAACGGACAGCATTACCGATGAGGTTTTTACCGATGAAATTTTCAACGAAATTTTCCATTGGAAATCTGTCGAAAAAACGTATTTCCAATGAAATTTTAGCTTTTTCCAACAGAAAATTTCGTAAAAAAAAGCTATTTTTTTCGTAGTGTACTCAACATATTCCTATAATTTATTACTTTTTTTTAAGGCTGGTATTTGTATTAAGTATCTAGTTCAATAGGGGAAGGTCCCTATACAATCAAACAAAAGCCACAGTAAAACAAAAATGGTCATGCGAAATAACCCACCACATGACCGATACTCTTAATTATTAAATGTTTAAAGCTCTATTTCATTATTTGTTCCCAAAGATTGATGTCACCAAAGGCTCTACCATCTTAAGGGTGTTAGTGTAAGCCTTGCAAGTCAATCAATTTTATATTTGTAAATACTACATTAATTAGTCATATTTCATGTCAAATATATTATAAATATTTTATATAATGTATGGGATATTTCTTTATTTATGAGTTTATTTATAAAAGTTATGAGAGACATATGTAAATAAAGCCCTTAGACGATAATGGCCTTGCAAAGAAATTATAAAGATTATAATTATGAGATTTTTATACATCAAAACCTAAACCTTCTTGGAGAAAGAGTTTCTACTTGAAGGGACTAGTAAAAGTAAAATAATTCTTCAAGAGGTTCAATAACCATAAACTAACATCCCTATGGAACCTAATCCAATGGTTGAAGCATTGGATGCTCAAACCAATGCTCAACAAACACAAGTGCTCCATAGGTCTACGAGACAAAGACAAGCTCCAGAGAGATACAAATTTATACTCGAAAGAGATGTTTTATTGATTAACAATGAGCCTACTACTTATGAGGAAGCAATATCTTATATTGATTCCAATAAGTGGTTTCAGGCAATGAAATCTAAAATAGATGCCATGCATGTCTACCAAGTATGAACTTTGGTTAATGCACCTAAAGGGATAAAACCCATAGGATACAAGTGGGTCTTTAAGAGAAAGGCTGACGTGAATGGTAACGTATAAACATACATGGCTAGGTTGGTTGCTAAAGGTTACAACCAAATTGAAGGAATCGATTATGAAGAAACCTTTTCACCTGTTGCCATGATAAAATCCATTCGGATTCTGCTTGCTATTACAACATATCATGCTTATGAGATATGGCAGATGGATGTGAAAATAGCATTTCCTTAACGAAAATTTGCAAAAGGAAGTGTTTGTGACGCAGTCTAAAGGTTTTACATCCAATGAGAGTCAGCATAAAGTATGCAAGCCCCAAAAGTCCATTTATGAGCTAAAGCAAGTGTCTATAAGTTAGAACATCATATTTGATGAAACTATCAAGGATTATAATTTCATCAAGAATCCTAATAATTCATGTGTTTACAAGAAGATAAATGGACAAGCAGTTGTTTTCTTAGTGTTATATGTTCATGACATTCTGCTAATAGGAAATGATATACCAAAGTTGCAAACTGTCAAGATCTAGCTATCTAAACATTTCTCTATCAAGAATTTGTGAGAACCGGCCTATATTTTGGAAATAAAGATCTACAGAGATAGATCAAAGAGGCTATTAGAATTATCTCAATCTACATATATAGACAAGGTGCTAAAAAGGTTTAGTATGAATGAATCTAATAGGGGACACTTGCCTATTTTAAATAGCATTCATCTTTCAAAAGATATGTGTTTGAAGACACAAAAAGAGAGGATGAGGATGGAAATGATGCCATATGCTTCGGTTATTAGGTCTATCATGTATGCCATGTTGTGTACTAGACTGATATGGCGTATGCTCTAAGCGTCATGAGCAAATACCAATTAAATCCAACTGAGAATCACTAGATTGCTGTGAAAAATATCCTTAAGTACTTACAAAGAACTAAGGATGTTTTCTTGGTCTATGGAAGGGTTGAACTCTAAGTTAAAAGATATAGAAATACTGCATTCCAAACTGACAAGGATGATAGTGAATCACAAAGTGGGTTTATATTTACCTTAAATAGAGGTGCAATCAGTTGGAAAAGTTTCAAGCAAGCAACGATTGCAGATTCTACAACCGAGGCTGAATACATCTCTACGTCTGAAGTAGCGAATAAGGGAGTTTATATTAAGAAGTTCATAACTGAACTTAGTGTGGTTCCCAAAATTTTTTATCTTGTAACTTTGTATTGTGACAACAATGGAGCCATTGCGCAAGCAAAGGAGCTAAGGTCTCATCAATGGTCCAAACATGTATTGTGGTGTTATCACCTGATTAGAGAGATCATTGGGAAAGGTGATATTAATATAGAAAGAGTAACCACAAAGGACAATTTAGTTGACCCTTTCACTAAAGTTTTCTACCGACAGAAACATGATCGGCACTTAAAGGACTTTAAGATTAGATACATGGGTGATTAACTTTAATGATAGTGGGAGATTGTTAGTGTAAGCCCTGCAAGTCAATCAGTTTTATGCTCGTAAAATATTACACTAATATTTTATATAATGTATGAGGTATTTCTTTATCCATGAATTTATTTATAAAGAGTTATGAAAGACTTATATAGATAAAGCCCTTCGAACATAATGGCCTTGCAAATGAATTACAAATGCTATAATTATGAAATTCTTATGCATCAAAGCCTTGTTCTTAAATATGTTCTTAGTCATCGTATTGTCAAGATTAAGGACATTGACAATGCTCAAAGACTAATACATGCTAAGCTTTCTTGCTTTAAAAGTAAGCAATCGATCTTATAAGGTAAAGTATGTGAGATACTTGAGAATAGTATGTGGGTGCTTGTTAAGGAACAAGTTCACTTATAACCCATTATCGGAGTTCCATTTGGTATTTCACTCAAATGTCAATGGAAATACTCTCATGTGTCATAGTGTAAGTAATCCTAAGCCTAGTGATACAAAGTCATCTTGTTTGTGAATTGTCATGCTTTGATTTCACCCTTACAGGTCTGAAGATGACCAGATGCCCAAACAAGATATTTTTCAATATGGCATGAAGCATGCAAAGATGAATGAATAGTCTAAAGAAGATTTATCACCCCAAGTGATTTGAAGGGGACATATCTCATTTACTCTTAACTTATATTGATTGAAAGTCCGTGGCCGAAGCAATCTTGATAAGTCAATATAAAAGCCACATGACTAATGTGGATAAGTTAAAAAGTAGACACCAAGCCAGGCTTTCTATCTATCTGAAATATATGATGAAACGATCGAATTACACTAAAATACTATACACTGCAAGGTTAGTCAAACCATCTTGACTCTCTTAACATTTAGGTGGTCATGATGTATTGCTAGATGCCTTTCATGATCTATAAATATAAATGTAAATTCTTAATGGAATTAATTTATATTTATTGCCAACATGTTGGGAACCTAATGGGTCACACATAATAAGATGACAATGTGAAATGAAAATGGGATTTGTATTTAATTGAAAATTTGGAATTTCAACAAGGACTTCATTAAACTATTTAATTAAGTGGGAGGACTAAAATGTAATAAAATAAAAAGTTGATCAGCATTTTAACCTAACTATAAATACTTTATGTGTGTGCTGCACCTTTTGTGAGATTGTGAGAAAAGGAATCAAGAAAAATAAGAGAAAAAGAAAAGCCCTAGAACTCTCTTTTTGCCACTAATTGACAAGGTTATAAGGGAAATGAAAATTTTCTTCTTTTGTCTTCTTTTTGTTCTGACAATAAGAAAAACATTTTGGGTGCGATTTATGTAATCTTGGCTACTAGCATAGCATCATGACACATTCAATTGTCATTAGTGTGGATCACAATTAGAGGCTGGAAGTATGGACAACTTTGGTTTGTAACAATCGAGCTTTAGTGCACATAAAAGTGGAGGATTTGTGAATTGTGATTTTCAACAATCACTCACTAAAGTATACAATTCAACCAATGAATGTTTATGCATGATTCATCCAATTAAAAATACAAAACAAGTGATCCAAGGGAAGTTTCAATTTTTTTTTGTTTAAATTCCACCGCATTACTCTGTTTAATTATTTTTAATGCATGAAACTCAATCTTTAAGCATGAAGGAAACCCTTCAAGGGGGACATATGAGAGTAATTGTTATTTTAAAATTTTCAACTATAGAATATCTTGGAACTTTATCTTAAAGTTAAAATTAGATTTTGTTTTAATGTGTATATCACCTGTATTTCTTTGTAATTAAGTGTAAACTTATCTTATCAAATACTACTATTGTAAATATAAATAAAGTACTAAACAATACAATGAAATTAAGCCTTTTTCATTTAGCTTCTATGTGTTATCAAATGGAGTACAAAAGAGTGATTATTGCTTTTTTGTAATTATGTTACAAACCGATTCTTGTTCATTGCCAATTTGCTTACAAGTGATTAATATTTCTTTTTTGATCTAGCAAGTGCATTAGGAAGAGAATAAACAAAACAAGTAATTTTTTTGTCAAATTAAAAAGTGAAAATTATTATAAATTTTCAAGGGTTTCTAAAACACTCCTTCAAAGTAGTGTTTTATTCATTTTATGCTATGAACTACATGATTAAAGCATCAACACAGCGGATTACTAAATACTGAAACAAAATAAAAATCATGCATCTTACCTTGGAATCACCTTGGTTGTTTAATGCAAAATTAAACACCAAAGAAAATCAAAAAAAGGTTTTTACCATTTCAAATGATATCGTAATCAAATGCCTTCTTTTTGGTGCTGAAAAATGTGAACACTTTCTTGTGTGAAAGAATCACAGTTTCTCAAATGCTTGACCTCCAATGATGCACACAGATTTCAATGGATCTTTCTCAAAAAGAAAGCTTTATGCCATGGGCTTCTACTAGCAAGTGGGCAATGATTTGTCGTTCTTTCTGCTTTGATTTCTAGCAAAGAATCAATGGAAAAGTCTTTTGAAAAACCCTCTCAAGAGTGGCGACACTCAAAAGAAAAGCTATTAGTTTTTTTTTTCTTTTGTTACCTCAAAAAATAGTGGCTATAATGTGACAATTATATCTAGGTTTAATTTTATTATTAGACTTATTATAATTTGCAAAAATAAGTCCTTAATATTATAACAATTATAATATTTAACTAATGCCAAATTAAACTCTTTTAATTAGGTCCTTAGTAGTTAAAACCAAGAGTTTGATTTAAGTCTAACTTAAATCATCACACTCTCAATTTAATCTAAATTGCAACCTTTGTGTGTGACCCATTAGGTTCCTAATATGTTGATAATGAAATTAAATTATAATTTTATTAATTAATTAATTTAAATGAATCATATTCAATATTAATTAACTAATTCAATTCCATAGACCAAGATTGACATCTAACAATGCATCATGGCCATCCAATTGTTGGGAAAGCTAAAAGATTCTTTAACAACCTTTTAGTGTACAGTTTATCAATGTAATTCATTCCCTTATCATATATCCCGAAGATGATAAAAGCTTAGTGTAGTGCCCACTCTTATTGACTTCCATATTTGTTCCTACAGTTAGATCATTAGCTTTATGGAGACTTATGAAACTCATTTCATAATCTCCTAATCACCTTGGCCAAGGATTTGATTAAGCTAATGTCAACAAAAAACTAATGAGATACTTCCCCTTGAATCACTTGGGTTGATAATTCCTATTTTGACCACTCACTTGCCTTCATATGCTTCATACTATACCCAAAATCATCCTGTTTTGTCATCTTTGGTTAGGCACATGTAGGGATGAAATCAAAGTATAGCACTCCACATACAAGATAACTTGGTGTCTCAAGTCTAGGAAGTAGTTACACAACTGACACATGAGAAGTATTGCATAGACACTTAAGTGAGGTACCAAATGCACTTCTCATGACAGGTCATGTTCAATGAACTCGCTCTCCCATGGCAAGCACCCACATGCTAGTTCCAAGTATTTTTATGCTTCAACCTATAAGAGCGGTTGCTTACTTCATAAGGAACATAGCATATACCGATCTTTGAGCATTATTGATGCCTCATCTCAATAATACAATGATCAGGAACTTTTAAGGACAATGCTTTTATACATAAGGATCTCATAATTGTATCTTAATACAATTTCCTTGCAAGGCATATATAGTTCCATGGACTTTATCTGCATAAGTTCAAAAAGTAATTAAATCACAAACTTATGGATAAAGAACTACCTTATAATTATTATAAATTAATAAAATATCATACATGAATAACTCAATGTAATTCCCATATGACCAGAGATTGGCTTACAGGGCTTATATTAACATTTTAATGTTTAACTAAGTACCCCATGAAATGCATGGTGTGAAATTTTTACATTGTAAAACTTTCCTAAACCATAATTAACTAAATATAAACGTTAAATTTTTTGTGCTCAGTAAAAATATCCTATATTAAAGAATTTGTGTTGATTTTGTTATAAAAAGGTGCCAAAAATGATCGCGTGAACATAAAAGATGCTAAGAGATGGAATTAAACGACAAAAAAAAAAACTTCATAAAATAAGTAAGAACATCAAATATGGTGGAAAATAAAGCTAAGGAGAGATGTAAACATAGGTTACAAAAGGCGATGTGCTTATTTTCATGATTAGATTTGTAAATGGAGCTATTGGTGGAGTCGAATGTAGCAAAACTTTACAATCCAGCGTCTCTATCTCTTGTTCTCCTTTCCTCCCATGTAATTCGGCTTAAACTAGAAAAGGAAAGAAACTTAATTTGCCTCCAGCCCCAAAGTTACCAATAATTGGCAACATCCATCAACTAGGAAAACTTCTCCACTGCTCTCACAAATTTCTCCTTACTTACTTGAGGTGGCTAGATGTGTTTACCAAATTTATTCCAAATTTGATAACTGCTTTTTGGAAAACAGATGCATTTCTTGATCAGGTAATTGAGGAGAATACAAGTTCAAAAGAATGGCATGTTTGAGATGACCTTTCTCAAGCAAACCTCAAAGCAATCTTACTCGTCTTTTAACTCTATCTCTCTATTCTCCTACCTTAACTTACTACAACATTTTTTTCCTTTGACTGCAAAAAGAATTGCAATCATAAGTGAAATATCTACTGCCTTAGATTAAGGCTGCACTTAGAAAAAGTGTAATCTTAACCAATGTTTGAAAAAGTTTAGTTACACTTCTTTATCAGATTTTTCAACAATTAATACACAACCATATTATATGACTGTAATCCTAAAATCTATGACAGTATTTAAAATTTGTAGATATAAGGGGTATGATAGCAACACACACAACATTTTAATATGAAGCAAAAAGGTATAAGCAACAACTTCTAAGGTATGAAACAAGCAAATTTTTCAAATTTTACAACAAATTTTTATTTTTCAACAAATATTGATCATCAAACTTTTATTTTACAAAAAATTTTACGAAAGAATATGATCAATCAATCTTAACTTTTCACTAAATCTTGCAAATTTTACATGAAGTATTAAATTCATTACTATTATCAAACTATTTAAACGTCTCCTAATAAGAAAAATGCTTTATTATCCAAATCTATTACTCTAGCAACACACTTTACAGTGTATATATGAGATTAACTTATTATAAAATTAATTTTGTTTATATTAATAAAAGAAAGCAAAAAGAAATTATTTTGGATAATAGCAAGAATATATTATATAATTTTACACAATCTAAAACATATGAAGTAGAAATTAAAAATGAACCAAATTAATTGGAACCTAATCCCAACTTATTAGCATCTCTACATAACTCAAGCGAAAAGCACCTAAAAACCTATAAAAAAATAAAAAGGAGGTTATATACTTTTCATCAGAAAATAGTTTGGGTTTTTACTTTATGTGTTTGTCTTCTTTTCTTTAGATAAATATTAATGGCAACAATGTTTTCCATTTTATAATCTCATCTTTGTTTTTCAAAATCTACTTGTACTTCCGTTGGTCACTTGTGATCAATCAATTTTTGGAATAAATATTATAGTGAGACCCATTGACGTCAGGGCATCATGAAAACCCCAATAAAGTGAACACCAATCTTGATGAAGTTAAAAATCCCACTAAGGTGAAAAATAGTCAAACTTCCACTTTAGTTGGCCAAACCAAAGATATTAGAACTTTTTGCTCTTTTAAAAAGAGCCTAGAGAAAATAAGCCCTGCTTATTTAAAAAAATATTTTTTTATTTATTTTTAGCTTGATTATCTAACAATTAACTTAGTAGGGCTCTATATAACTATTCTTAAAGAAGAGAGTTTCCTTTTTTTCTCATGTGGGACTATTATTTTATCCCACAATTCCTAAATAAATCAAAACTCTCATTCCAAAATAAAAAAACTTTTATTTTATTCTATAATTCCTATGTGGGACCTAGATAATAATATATTCCTGCATCATTCTCTGTAAATTGGAGAAAAATCATCTTCGAGATCTATGTTTTCTTCATGTTCTCCATAAAAAGAAGAGAGATCAATTACATTAAAAGGAGAATAAGCTTCATAATCTCCAAGAAGCTCAGTCTTGTAAACGTTTTCATTAATATGTTCCAATACTTGGAATGATCCATCAACTCAAGGAGATAATTTTGCACGAGACTTAGGAATACATTCTTCCCTTAAGTAAATCCATACTAAGTATCTTTCGTTAAAACTAGCAGGTTTTTTGTGCTTATTGGCTTACTTTCGATATATGGCAGTTTGATAAATAATCTTATCTAGAACTTCTTCATAGAGCTTCTTCATTTGCTTAGCACATCTTTTAGCATCAGCACCAAAATAACGATTAGTTGGTAACGAAAGAAGGTCCAAAGGACTAAGAAGGCATTTTTCATACATTACTTTGAATGGACATCTTCCAGTGGTTTGGCTCATAGAATTGTTGTAAGAGAATTCTGCTAGTACTAACACAAGATCCCATTACCGAATGTGTTGACCCATAAAGCTTCACAATAAGTTTCCCAAACTTTTGTTAACCACTTCTATTTGCCATCCGTTTAAGGGTGACTCACAGAACTAAATTGCAAGTGAGTTCCCATTTTCCTCTAAGGAGTTTGCTAGAAATGACTCATGAGCTTCACATCTCGATATGCAATGATGGTTTTTGGAATTCCATGGAGACGCACAATTTCTTCGAAGTACAAATCAACTATGTGAGAAGCATCATCTGTTTTATGGCATAACACAAAATGAGTCATTTTGGAAAATCTGTCGATGACCACCATTACAAAGTCCTTTTACCTTTAGGTTCTTCGTAAATCCAAAACAAAATCCATACTCACATATACTTAGGAGCTTCAGGAATAGGTAACGGTTTATACATACCAGTGTTTTGATTTCTAAGCTTGGTAGTGTGACAAATACTACACCTTTGAATATGTTAGGCTTATAAAATTTTTTCTTCACAAGAGTCAATGTTTTGTCTCTCCTAAAGTGTCCAGCTAATCCTTCATTATGAGCTTCCTAAATAATAGATTGGTGCAAAGAACATCAAGGGATGCATAGTTAGTTACCTTTGGAAAGATACCCTTTTTGGTTGGTAAAATTATCTATAAGAATGTTGAGAACTAGACTTCCATATCTAAACAAATTCAGAATCTTTCTCCAAAAGTTGTTTGACCAGATGTTGTAACTCCTTATACTTTTACGAGTTCATGCGATAAGCAAGCTTAATTAGAATTATAGAACCAAGGATTAGATCGATGGTATGTTGAATATCTTGCATTGGTGTCAATCCGTGGGGTATCTCATGAGGTACAACATCATAAAACTCCTCAATTATAGGTTTGACACCCTTAGATAAAGATGAAATTACTTCATTCTCAATTAGAAGCTTTAACTTTTCCACTTTGTAGTTGGCAACAACATTCTCACAACTTCCACTATCAATAATAACATTACAAACCTTCCCTTGGGATGTGCACCTTGTATAAAAGATGTTGTGGCGAAGCCAACGTTCATCTTCAGCCATCATAGAAGTGTTAAGCTTACAAGGAGTGGAAAGAGCTTCTCCATAGTCAACAGGAACTTTTTTTGACTCATTTCATTCAATACTTTTGGCTCATCCTTTACTTCTTTCATGCTAGATTCTTCAATAACTTTTTCTTCTACGAGGGAGATAATTCTTTAATTTGGACAATCAGAAGTAATATGCCCAAATCTTTAACATTTAAAACACTTCTTGTTGACATTAAAAGCATAAATAGAAGTAGTTTTTTTTTTTTATAATTGGGGGAGGGGGGATTCGAACCTTGCTTTTTAAGCAGGGGGATTATGTACCTGTCAAGCCCAACTCTACAATATGTTTATTATGCCATTCTTACATAAGAATGCATGTTTGCTTACTTGGGTACCTCAAAAATCGTTAAAGAACGACAATGTACCAAATGGTATAATTAAGTTGAATTAAGCCTCAAACTAGTCCAAATAGAGATTTTAAGATGAAATTGAGAATTTTAAAATCCCAGAATGACTTAAAATGGTGATTCGTAGTTCGAGGATCGATTTGGAGTAAAATTGGAATTTTCATGACCTAAAGGCAAAATGGTCATTTTACCACCCGAGGTTAAAAATTAGAATGTTGGAAGAATTTTTTTATCAAGATTGACTATTTAAAACATAATTTGAGTTTGAGAAGTGAAAAATTTTAATTCCAACATTTTTCGAGCATAGGGGTAAATTAGTCATTTTGCCACCCTAGGGGCAAAATTGTAATTTTACACCACCCAACACTTATCCAGCTCATGGATTTTACCCAATATTATCATGGATAATTGAGAAAATTTAAGTGGTGGAGAGAGATTGCTTAATGGGTAAGTATGACACATGGACCAATGGAATGGTGACATGTGTCAAATTTTCATCCATTTATTATTTGGCTTAAAAATCACCACAAAATCAGCCCATTTCTCTTCATATGGCCGGCCAAAGCAAGAACAAAGGAAGAAAAGAAAGAACAAGAACCCTAGGGTGAAAATTCAAGAGAAAATTGGTGGATTTCAAGTAATCAACCAATCAAAGGTAAAATTTCTTATTTTGACCTGTGATCTACCTTTCCCATACATTCTTTTGCATTTTCCATGGTTGAATCACAAGATATCATGAAGGATTCATGACTGACTGAATTTAGAGAGAGAAGATTTGATGATTTATTTGGTTAGATTTTGAGATATTTTAGTGTTTTTAGTTTATTGGTAATGTGTAGCATAAAAAATCAAGCAAGAAAAATTCATGTTCTTCCATAACCCATCATTGGCCAAATTCTCCATTTGGAATATTGATGATGATTTTGATTTTATTTCAAGTGAATTGGTTAGGAAATGATGAATTATGGTGAGAAAATCAGGTAGGAAAAATCATAGTGTTGATGCACTCACCATGGCCGAAATTCTCAAGAAGAAATGTGAGGATGATTTTGCTAAATTTTATGCTATTTGACTTGTGTTTGATGGTTTGGGGAATTGGAAGAAAAATGGAGTTAATTGGAGTTAAATTGGACGTATTGCCAATTAATCGGGTGATAGATCGAGTTAGGCCGATACCGTTTTATTTAGGTACATAATTGAAATTATATTGAACACCATATTTAGATAGTTACCCGAGTATTTCACACCCCATTTCATGCATTAATATAAAGCCTGAATTGGTTTTATAAAAATTTAGCACAAATTTAGTAAATGGCTTATTGTGCATTATGTCTAGGTGATGAGCATTCTGGCAAAAGTAAAGAGATAGTACCCGAGGATCAAGAATCGGAGTACTCGAAATTCGACTCCCGAAATAGTGAGAAACCTTACATCATCTTAATTATCTAAAGTGGTTTTATCCAATTTTGTGATTTTATGAAAAATGAGTTTAAATGGTAAATATTTATGTTTTATAAGCAAAATGGGATTAAATGAAAATGATTTTATGAAATTGAATGATGGTTTTGAAAATAGAGTAATTGGAGACTGTTTTCATGTGTTGTAAATTCATGGTTTGAATCGAATGGCTTATGACAATATTTGCATGAATGGCTGAATTGGTATTTATGTTGCAATATATGAACTGTGTATTTAGCCTTGAGAGGTTGGATTGTGATATAATTGCCATGTCATGCTATTGCAAATTTTATCGTATGGTGGGTTTAGCTTGCTGCAGTGGGCAGTTCCGTGGACTAGCCTATTAGAGGGGCACGGTAACCCTGTTATATTCTTACCTCGGTCAGAGAGACATGTAGGGTAACTCCCGAGGTACAACTTTAGAGTTCACTTCACGCCAAACCACCACGTGAGGGTGAACTCAGCCAACGCCAAGGAACGGCTATGTTTTCAAAATAAAAACATGATTTATGCGTACATGACTTTTTAACAGCCTTGGCGGACTCGGTTGGGATAGCCCCAGGCCAAGGTATCCCTGATAACTGAGTATAAGAATGATTTTGGCACGAGCCAAAGTTTTAAGAAATTCATAAGCCATGTTGATTACTCAATTTATATGAATTGGTTTTATTTGGTTGAAATGAGTTTAAAGGTGATGGATTACAATATGATGATCTATTTTAATCTATCTCCATTTACTCAGCTTTAGATATTTTAGATGGTATTTGTTTACTCACTAGGATTATATAATCTCACCACCCTCATTTTCATCCATTTCAGGCTTAGGATAGTCAGTAGATAGCTCACTTTGTTGAGGGCTACAGTTGGACTTGCATCCTCAAAAACTGTAGGTTTACCGCTTTTGATACTTTTGATCGTTCGTGGGACCACGTGTCACTGTAAATTAAATTTTATACTTTGGTTATCTGTATTACAGTATGTATGAATTTATTTAGCTTTTACGCTACATAAATTATTTACCGGTAACTCTATAAATATTGTTTTATAAGAAATAGAATATTTTATTGAATATTTTTATTATATTTAAATAGTTATAGTTTCACTTTAAATGAATGTTTTAGACATCTAAAATTATTTTTGATTATGAAATATGTGTTTTTCACTCGCATACTACATTTTTAGCTGGTTTCGAGATATTCGAGAAAAAATGACCAAAATGCCCCTGTGAGACAAAAATCATTTTTTTTATTGATTTAAGTTGAAAA
This sequence comes from Theobroma cacao, assembly GCF_053813885.1. Lineage (NCBI taxonomy): Eukaryota > Viridiplantae > Streptophyta > Magnoliopsida > Malvales > Malvaceae > Theobroma > Theobroma cacao. The sequence goes on along the minus strand of NC_142647.1, from coordinate 39,002,608 downwards.
TAGCTTAAAATCTTTTAGAACATGATATTTGGCAACGGTTACTCACAAGGGAAATGAGAAACTGATATTAAAGCCTTGCGAGGTTCTAGTTGGCATTTCAGGCAATGAATGTTTATCGGGACGTCACGGCGGTTGTCACTGGCTCAAGGGGAGTACCGGGTTGTGACAGCACCAACCAATGAGACAAATGCTCGGGTGCATAAGTAGAAGTAGTTTATTTCTCATTATTGTTTGGAGTTTTGGAAGGGTTTACCTTTAGAGGAGAAATGGTTGCCGAACTTTGTGTCCCATAGTTTGAGGTAAAATCATTTTGTCTAGATGAACTCATTGAGCTTTTCCATGATTGTTGTTTCTCAAACTTTAATGCTAATATGATGACATCATTTAAGCTCCAATATGGTTGCAGTTAAATATGTTGGTCCCAAATAAATGTGCTAGAGGGGGGTGAATAACATTTTTTGGCTCTCACTAAACTTGATTTCTAATTGAGGGCAAGTTGAAGGTTAATAATGAGAAGTTCGATGCAAGATGAAGGAATGATTTAAGAAAGAATGAAAATGAAAACTAAAACAGAGGAGACAATACACAAAGATTTATAGTGGTTCGATCAAAAACATACATCCACTACCTTGATTGTTCAATCAAGGATTTTTCAAACCAAAGCACTATAAACGGTGAAATTCCCAAGCTCCCACCAAGCTTTTACAATGGCTTTTCACAAGCTCAGCCACAACCTTTAACAATGGTTTTTCCCAGGATCAACTAAAACCTAAAACTAACTTTTCTAGGCTGAGTTAGAACCTATACAACCACTCAAGCAACCCAAGCTTGATTAATCCCCTTAGAGTGACTCGCACGCTCTAAGTAAACAAGGACAACAAAAATAAAGATGTACCTATGATCACTAACCTGATCTGAATGGTACAAGATGAAGTGTTTAACTCTATTACAAGGATAGGAGTGAAGTGCAGAAAGTAAGAATAGAGTTTTTGCTATTTTTTAGCTCTTTTTGATCTTAGAAGCATATGATCTTGTTCTTAGCCATTGGGGAGGGTTTTTATGCTTGAAAAACCAACTTCGATGGATGTTTGATAGTTTCTGACCATTGGACAATAGTTTGGAGTCAGTTCTAGCTGTTAATCTGCCTTCTAGTATTCAAATTCGAATCTTCTGACAAAATGCTCTTAGTCGACTAACTATGTTTCTTAGTCGATTAAGTCGTCTCTATCTCTGAACCCAGTTTTTGGCAGTAAGCTCTTAGTCGATTAACTATGCTTCTTAGTCGATTAAGTCATCTTTGTCTTTGAACCGGTTTCTAGCAATAAGCTCTTAGTCGACTAACTATGCTTCTTAGTCAATTAAGTCGTCTCTGTCTCTAAATCAGCCATCTTCATCTTTGAGTTTTAGTTGACTAACTCCTTTGATTATCTAACTAAGAGGCTTCTGTTTTGTGGCTCAATTGTAGCTCATTCTTATGAGTTTTGATATTTGCTTTTTAATGATTAATTTATTAATGACATTCATTTTTGTCCTTCACACTCAAGTAGTAAAGTTAAACATAAATAAGTGAGAATGTTTTATTATCATCAAAAACTAATGGAGCAACAATCTCCCCTTTTTTGATGATGAGAAAACATTCCTTGATTAACAACATAGTGTCTATTAGTTCCTTTTTGTTCTGCACAAAATGAGGATTTTCTCCCCCCGAATGTGTGCTCCCCCTTAAAGTATACATGATTTTATTATTCACTTCAGCAAGTTTTTATCTATCTCTTAAAGAAAATGACAGGTATAGATTCAACCATTTGACAGAATATTTTTATACAACCTTACAGGACAATTAGCTATAGGTGATAGAAATATCATTCACTATCATTAGCATATGTTCAGCAAATCATATCCATTCCAAAAATAAATGCCATTAACCATCCAACAAAAATATCATATATCATAAAAGCATAAGCAGCATCCATTTTCATTTGAAAAACAGTTTTCATTCACAATTCAACAGAACAACCATAAAAATAAGTTATCAGTAAGTTATCAGCATCCAATTTTCAACCATCAGTATACAAAATAACATAAACAGCCCAATATCGTCAAAGTCAGATTTAAATTCTTAAATTTCCCCTAAATCACTTCTACTTTCTCCCTAAAATTCTTCTACTTTCTATCTCCCTTAAGCTTTCTATCATATTTCTCCCCTTTTTTTGTCATCAGCAAAATAGGGGTGATGCACCAATTTAGGAGGAATCAGAGGGGGTGGACTCATCAGTTCCAAAGTGGACATTGAGGGGTTCAGAAGATGGTATAGGTGATGATCTTTATGGTGATGAGTCAAGGGAAGATTTGTTTGAAATTTGGAGTGGATCTTGAGCAGAAGACTTAACTGAGGGTTTAGCTTTATCAGCTATTTTGGAAGACTTTCTCGTCTTAAGGAATTTTGTCTTTGTTGCCATGGTCTTTCTCCCTTTCACAATTGGTTTGGGTTTGTCTTGTGTAGATGCAACAACTTTCCCTTTCCCTTTATTAGATTACTCACTCTTCTCTGTAGATGCAATAGGGGATTTTCTTGGAGATGTTGGTTTTTGTGCTTTGCCCTTTGTTGCTTCTCTTTCAACTTCTTCTTCCCTCACTATCTGGTGAAAGACATCCATGATGAGAATTTCCTCAAAGTTTTATGAGAGATAGTTTATCAGGTTGTGCCTCATCATGCTGTAGAGCGTTGCCATTGAAGGATTCTAGCACTTCAATACCTTCATTGGAGTATTCTTGATTTTCAGGTTCAAAGGTAGGTGATTTTCTTGCTAGACCAGATTCTAGTTCATCACCTTCAGCTTGGAAAGCAGGACTTTTAGCAGCTCGTCCTACTGGTGCTGGACTTGGTTTTGCAAAAGTGTCTTCAGTTGTAGGACCAGAAGGTGATTTTCCTTTTTCTTTCATCACATTTTCCAACTCTTCCAACTTATCTTCAATTTTCTGTTTACTTACAAACTGGTCAGTGAGTTTTTCATCAATTCTCATTAGCAAATTTAGAATCATTTCATTTGAAATCTGGGAAGAAGCTGTCTAAGTAAGGATGGAAGGCTCATCCCTTGGAGCAATTTTAGGGGTTTTGACAAACTTTTCTTCTTCTAGCTTATACCCTATTTTTGGCAAACTTCCTAGATAGATTGCCTGATCCCTGCTCTTAACTTGGTCATTCTCATATCTAGAACTCCATATCCCCTTTTTCTTTATCAGAGAGTTAATTATGTTCCCATAAGGTAGATTTACCTTGTCAATTTGATAGGTTCCTCTCAATCTTTCTATCATGAATCTACCTAAGTTGAGGGGAGTAGCATTAAAAGCATGTTTCATCAGCCACATATCCTGAAGGCTTACATAACTGAAGCTACCGCTTCTTCCATGAATTGTTGAGGCAATGAAATAATGCATGATCCTAATTTGAGGGCTTTTAATGAAACTAGCATAACTTTTAGATGAATATCTTTCTTTTTTCCTTGTGATTATTTCCCATAGAGATGAGGGATCATAATCTTCAAGGATTTCATATTCTCCCTCTTCGCACTTAACTTTGAATAGACTTCCTAAATCTGTGGCAGTGACCACAAACTTCTTTCCATTTAGGAACACGTTCAAACCATCATCAACAAAATCCATAGGTTCTTCAAGTTCATTTTCATCTAGTGCAATGCTAGCATAGAATTCCTTCACAAGGCTACCACTATAGGTTCTGTTCTTAAAAATGCTCAATTTCTTCAATTTTTTCTCTTCAAAATAATTCGATAAACCTTCTTTAATTTCTAGTGTTGGTCCCAAGTAAATGTGCTAGAGGGGGGGTGAATAGCACAATTTTGGCTCTTTCAGAAATTGGCCCTAAGTGAGTACAAATGCCGGTGAAAAGAAGGAAAGAAAATAAGAACAAAATAGAGTAGACAACACAGTAGAATTTAGAGTGGTTCGGTCCAAGACCTACATCCACTATCTTGATTGTTCAACCAAAGATTTTCTAATCAATCCACTAAGAACGGTGAAATTCACAAGCTTTCACCAAGCTTTTACAATGGCTTTTACCAGGCTTAACCAAAACTTTTCACAATAGTTTTTACCGGGATCAACTAAAACCTAACACCTAACTTTTCAAGGCTAAGTTAGACCCTATACTCAATCAAGAAATCCTAGCTTGAATCAATCCCTTAGAGTGACCCACTCACTCTAAGAATACAAGGAGAGAAGTGATAATAGTGTACCTATGATCACAAGGTTGATCTAAGTGGTACAAAGTGAAGTGCATATCACAATTACAAAGATAGGAGTTGAGTGCAGTAAATGAGCAAAGAGTATTTTCTAGTTTTTAGCTCTTTTATGTTCTTGGAAGCCTTAATTTCATTTCTAGACATTGGAAGTCCCTTTTTATACTTGAAAAATCATCTCTGAAGTGAGTTAGACAGTATTTGATCATTGGAAACAGTTTTGTTGCAGTTCTGGCTGTTAATTTGTCTTCCAGTACACAATTCAAATTTTCTGACATAATGCTCTTAGTCGACTAACTTAGGTCTTAGTCAACTAAGCTGTCTTTGTTTTCTATTTCTAGTTTATGGCAGTGAGCACTTAGTCGACTAACTCATTTCTTGGTCGACTAAGTCAGTTCTGTTTTGAAGTTTAGATTTCTGGCAGTAGCTTCTGTCACGACCCAAATTTCGGGTCATGACCGGCCCATGGGTCCAATGAACGTAATCCACTAAACCCAAGCAAGCCTACTATTTATCTTACTTACGATTCTATTTATTATCACTAAGTCCTATTTCATGACTTTGAATCAAAATAGTGATATACATTGCCAACTCGTACTGGCATTACTCTTTTAAAATTTACATTAAGTTCATCTATACATAACAAAATAATACTTGACTTCCAACGGAGTGACTCGGATGAATATACAGCTACCGAATGCCGAGACACCTACCAAAAGATGGACACAGGTCTACAAGGACACCTCGTCCTAATTATCGGCTGCCTCGTGATCTGAAAACATGAATTTGAAAATGGTGAGTATAAACCCAGTGAGTGAACAAGGAAGGGAACAAGCAACAATTAGGGAAAATTTAAAATCATGATGCAGTTGTTTCAAAATAATGCAATTTAGTTCATTCTTATTTAAAACCCCTCCAAACCCCAGAGTTTTTCGCTACAGCGAGCATGAATTTCGCTGCAGTGAAAACAGAGCAACAAGAGAACCATTTTTCCTCACTCAACAAAAAACCATCCTACTAAACTAATAAAATCAACCTAAAATTCATGAAAATTCTCAAAGTACAATGTGTCAACTTTCATGTACATTACAACCATAAATCATTGTCCATCAATTTGCTATATCACACATATTTACATATGTATATATATATATATACATATATACATATATATGTATATATGTATATATATGTATATATGTATATATGTATATATGTATATACCCATAATCATCATCTCACCAACCCATTATCATCATCACCAGCTCATCATCATCATCACCAACTCATGCGCACTCCCTACTCGCACATGGCTGGATCATCACCGAGTTATGCGCACTCCCTACTCGCACATAATCGGGTCATCCTCTACGTATTCGCACTCCCTACTCGCACATCGTCAAGTCAACATAATTACAGAACATTATATTCAAGCATATATGTATTTCAACATAATGCAACCACATAGAAATCCATAATAACCACATTTCATAACATAAACTTTTTCTCAAACGCTTGTTCCCAAGGCATTCATTTTCAAGAAAAAAAATTTCATAAAATCATTCAAACACTTTGTTCAAAACAGTCATATTCCAAAAATAATTTTGATAGGCAGTCCACTCACAGGTGTCGAAAATCTAGATTTCGGGTGAACTCAAACTAATAGTCCTCAGCCGCAATTCCTTTGCCTTTTCCGAACGTCTCACCACCTTGACAAATAACAAAGTCGAGGAATTTACTATATTGTCCCTAAATTGATATAAATTAATTTAAATTACTAATGCTTGATATGTAAATGCAAAAATACGTCTGATTACCGTTTAATCACGGTATCGATTAAATTCGACCGATCACCCGATTAATCGACAATTGTGTCCAAATCACCTCTAAATTAATTCATTTCTCCTCTAATACCTTAATTTACCACATACATTTAAATAAAGCCAAATTCAGCATTAGAACCCTCACAGTTCCTTATAGAAAAATTTAGTCATTTGGTGCACTAGCATCGAATTTTTTCTACATAACTGTTTCACCTTAATTCATCATTTTCCAAGCCATTTTCCTTGAAATAAAACAATCTCCCATTGATATTCAGCCCTCATGGTTCGACCAACAAGGAACCCTAGAGAAATTGAATATTTCTTTTGTGTTTTTATTCATAACCATGCTTAACTATCCCTAAACACTAACATAGTCTAAAATCAAATTATTCCAACAACAATTCCTCTTCCATACCCATTTTTCAGAATTGAATTCATCATGATAACTCAATATTCAACCATGGAAATCAAGAACAAAAGCATGGGTAAGCTAGGTATCAAGGAGAATTAAAGAAATTTTAACTTACCTAGCTTGTTTCCTTGATTTCTTCACTTTTTCTTTGAATTTCCACCTAGGTTTTCTTGTTTTTCCTTTTGTTCTTCCTTTTTTCTTGTTGCTGGATGCCTAGGCCGAATATGGTGAGGGAATTGGGGATTTAATGGGCTGATTTCTATAGAAAATAATAAAATAATCAAGCATGCCATGTGTCACATGCTTATTGGCCCAATTTTTAACTTTTTGACTTTTTCTTCTTAATTTTCCACCACAAATATTCTGGTATTTATCCAATCCTACCACAATTAAAATCCCTTGGTCTTGACAAGTGCTGGGATGAAAAATTTACCGATTTGCCCTCGGGACAAAAAAATTATGATTTTGCCCCTATACTCCGAAATGTACCGAAATCTCATTATTTCTACTTTTCAACCTAAAATAACACTAATATTGATCAATATTAACCAAATGGGGTAAAAATTATTTTATAAAAATTTTTTCGTATAGTCCTATAGTGGCAAAATTACCATTTTGCCCTTGCGCTTCATAAATACCGAGAATCACAAAAAAAAATTTTCACTACTAAACATAATTTTATACTCCAATAATCATAATTATATTTCATATAATTATTCTTGGTCAAATGTGATCAAATCTTGGCTAAAAATCTCCATTTTATCATCAAATGGTAAAATGACCGTTTTATCCCTAATTGGTCAATTTTATGATGGACTCCAAACTGGACCTTGGACTCCAAACTGGACCTTGAACTCCAAATCACTATTCTAAGCCATTCTGTGGGTTTTAAAATTTTCAAATTCCTCTTAGAATTTTTATTTGAACTAGTTCAAGGCTCGATTTAACTTAGTTGTACCACTCGGTACAATACCGTCTTTTAATCGAGCTTGACAAGGTCTAACAGCTTCTTAGTCGACTAACCCATTTTTTGGTCGACTAAGTCTTTTCTGTTTCTCAATATACTTGAGCCTGCCAACTTTTGATTTGAATTTTAGCTAACTAACCTTTCATTTTTCAACTAAGGAGCTTCCGTTTTGTTTATTAGTTGTGGCTTCTTATTCATATGCCTTTTTGATATGTCCCATGGAATAATTTATTTATCATTAGCATACAATTCTTGTCCTGCACACTCAAGTAGAAATATTAGACACAAATGAATGGGAATGTTTTATTATCATCAAAAACTAATTGAGCCAACATCTGAAACCTCATTAAAGCTGTCCTAGTCAATATATTTTCCACATGAAATGGGTGCATTCTCTATCTTCCTAAATCTATCCTCTTGAGTTTTATTTCTAAATTTGGTGGATAGAGGATTACCTTTTCTGATGGATTTTTCTTTTTCATTCTTTTTCTCTGATTTCTGTTCTTTCTCTCTTTTTTTTTTCCTAGTTTTCTCTATCACTAAAGCTGACTCATCCTTCTTCCTCTTCTTTTGAATTTCGGACGATAGACCCTCTTCCATGGGTCGTTTTCCTTTCTTCTTTTCCAAAACATTACTGGGTATTGTGAATTTGGCCATCGATTTTGAGTAGTTTCAAACTTAGGGTTTTGAGAGTTTGAGAGGAAGGCGATTTCGGTTTTGAGAGGTGTGGCTTCTGATGTGAGAGAATGAGGGGAGAGGGTGAGAAGTTAAGAGTGGTTTTTCTTCTTTAAAAACCATCAAGCTCCCCTTTTTAAATGCTGTCAGTTACCCTCATTTTCAAAATTCAAAAATTTACCTCTCTTTTTATTTTTAGTTTAGTAGTTTTCCTTTTCTCTTTCACTTGGTATGCCTATCATTTTTCCTTAAATTTTATCATTTTTATTTCAGTTTCTTAACTAACTAAGTTTTGCTCTTTTCCGACTAAGTCTATTAACAAAAAGAAACAGAATGCTCTTAGTTGGTTAAGCGATTCTCTTAATCAACTAAGCACCTACTATCTTATGAATGAAAAGATCATAAATTTTCCTAAAGCTCTTGCACATTAACCGTTCCTAGATTTCTCCTAATTTCACAGAATCTTTCCTCATTCAGGGGCTTGGTGAATATATCAGCTAATTGCTACAAAGTGCTAACAAACTCAATCTTAATGTCTCTTTTAATCACATGGTCTCTAATAAAGTGATGTCTAATTTCAATATGTTTGGTCCTAAAGTGCTGAACTAGATTCTTTGAGATGTTTATGGAACTTGTGTTATCATAAAATATTGGTACATTATGCATGGTTACTCCAAAGTCTTTTAATTGTTGTTTTAATCCATAAAATCTGAGCACAACAACTATTTAAGGAAATGTATTCAGCTTTTGCTATTTAAAGTGCAACAAAGTTTTGTTTCTTACTTGACCAAGATACAAGCATGTTTCCTAAAAGTTGACAAGTGCCACTAGTACTTTTTTTATCTGTTTTACTTCTTGCAAAGTCAGCATCAGAATATCCAATGAAATCAAAAGATGATCCTCTTGGATACCATAGTCCTAGACTTTGTGTGTCCAATAGGTACTTAAAGATTTTTTTTATTGCAATTAAGTGTGACTCTTTAGGTTGTGATTGAAACTGTGCACACAAGCATACACTAAATTGAATATCAGGCCTGCTAGCAGTTAAGTAAAGCAAAGATCCAACCATACCTCTATAAAGCTTTTGATCAACACTCTTTTCTTTTTCATCTTTATCAAGCCTGGTAGAGGGACTCATTGGAGTGCTGATTGGCTTCAGCTTCATCACATCAAACTTTTTCAACATGTCTTGAATATATCATTCTTGATTGATAAAGATACCATTCTTGCATTGTTTGATTTAAAGGCCAAGAAAGAATTTTAGTTCACCCATCATGCTCATTTCGAGCTCACCCTACATTTCTTTAGCAAAGTTCTTGCACAAAACCTCATTAGTAGCACCAAATACAATATCATCCACATAAATTTGAACAACAATTAAATCATTCAAATATTTCTTAATGAATAGTGTTGTATCTATGCTTCCTCTAATATACCCTTTTTCAACTATGAACTTTGAAAGCCCTTCATAACAAGCTCTACGAGTTTGTTTTAATCCATATAAGGCCTTATGTAATTTGAAAACATAATCAGGTTTTTTAAAGTCCTCAAATCTAAGGGGTTGTTTGACATAAACTTCTTCTTGAATAAGACAACTTAAAAATGCACTTTTTACATCCATTTGAAATAATTTGAAGTTCATGAAACATGCAAATGAAAGCAATAATTTTATGACTTCTATTCAAGCAACAGGAGCAAATGTTTCATCATAGTCAATGCCTTCTTCTTGGTTTTATTCTTGAGCCATTAACCTAGCTTTGTTTCTAATAACATTACCTTGCTCATCTACCTTATTCTTGAACACCTACTTTGTGCCAACAAATGGTTGATTGAATGGCCTAGAAACTAGTGTCCATACACAGTTTCTTTCAAATTGTTCAAGTTCTTCTTGCATGGTCAATATCTAGCTTTCCTCTTTTTCTGCCTCTTCAAAACTTTTAAGCTCGATTTGTGAGATAAAAGCTGTGAATTCACATGTTTCTTCAATTTCTCTCCTGGTTTTAACTCCTTGTGAAATATCACCAATGATCTGCTCTTGTGGATGATCTTTGATATACTTCCAGCTTTTTGGAAGATCATTGTATTGACATCCAGTCCTTTGTAGAGTTTCTAAGGATGGAGGTTCTGTTTCTCTTTCGAGGGAGTTTTTTACACTATTTTTCTTGTTTTCTAGACTCATTTCTTCCATTTGTCTTTTAAAGTCCTCTACATAATTTTCATCAGCAAGAACTTCCTTTTGCAAGGCATTATATTCATCAAAAACTACATGGATAGACTCTTCAACTGTTAGGGTTCTTTTGTTAAAAACTCTATAAGCTTTTGAGTTTAATGCATATCCTAAAAATATTGCCTTATCACTCTTAGCATCAAACTTTCCAAGAGAATGTTTTCCATTGTTCAATACAAAGCATTTGCAGCCAAAACTTCTAAAATGAGATATGTTTGGTTTCCTAACTTTGTACAATTCATAGGGGTTTTAAAAATCATGGCCCTTATAGAAACTCTGTTAAGAATGTAGGCTACTGTGTTGACAGCTTATGCTCAAAAGTACTTTGGTCGATTGTTTTCACAAAGCATAGTTCTAGCCATTTCTTTTAAAGTTCGATTCTTCCTTTCTACAACCTCATTTTGTTGAGGTGTTCTAGGTGCAGAAAAGTTGTGATCTAACCTTTTTTCATTACAAAAATTTTGAAAATCATCTCCTTCAAACTCATCTCCATGATCACTTCTAATACTAACAATGACAAGTCTTTTTTCATTCTGAACCTTCTTACAATGATTTGCAAATGTAGGTAACGCATCATTTTTATGAGAAAGGAAGTAGACCCAAGTGTACCTAGAGTAGTCATCAACTATCACAAAACCATATGATTTACCTCCTAGACTAGTTATGTTGATTGGACCAAATAAATCAATATGTAGCAATTCAAGAGGTCTAGAGGTTGAAATAATCTTCTTGGTTTTGAAGGAAGTTCTAACTTGTTTACCTAATTGACAAGTATCACAAATCTGATCATTCTCAAATTTAAATTCAAGCAATCCTATAACTAGATTTTTTCTGATCAATTTTGAGATGGTATGCATGCTTACATGTCCAAGTCTTCTATGCATAACCAACTATCATTTCCATCATTTGCAATAAGACATGTTTCATAATTTAATTCAAGATCTTCAAGAAATATGACATACATGTTTTTTATTCTTTTTTCTAGAATGAAATTTTGTTAGTACTAATATCTACGACTTTACATTTATGTCAATCAAAACATACCTGAAATCCTTTGTCACATAATTGACTAATGCTTAAGAGATTGTGTTTTAATCCTTTAACAAACAGCACATGATTAATTTGAGCATGAGAGTTCTTACCAATAGTTCCTATACCATAATTTCTGTCTTTTGAATCATCTCCAAAAGATACAGTACCTCCTTTTTTCTAGTCATATGTCTTGAACAGCCACTATCCATGTACTATGGTTACTTCTCTTTCAGTTGAGCTCTTGAACATATGTCTTCTTAGTTTGGCTCAACCTGCAAGACAGATTTTCAATTTTTCTTAACTGGTACCTATACCTTGATAAGTTCTTGAAGGTTAGCAGCTACATAAGATCCTTTTGGAACCTAAATCTTTTTTGTTTTCTGTGTGCTTTTTCTTCTATAACAATCATAAGATAGATGACCAAGTATATCACAAACATAACATCTAGATGAGAAATTATCAAAATTTTTCTTAAAGTATTTGTTTCTTCTTGATGTTTCATTTTTCAAACTCTTAAGAGTAATATTTTCATCAATTGTTTTTTGTAAAGCTTCAATTCTGTTATCCAATTCCAATTTCAGAACTTCAAAATTTGTTTTTGAATGTTCTAATTTAGTTTGAAGAAAATTTCTTTGTTCAAAAACAGAGTTGAACTCATGTCTTAACTACTCCAAATCATTTTCAAGAGATGTAGTCTTTCATTTTAAAGCCTTATATTTTGATGCCAGATTTTCAAATTCATCATAGAGGCATTCATATTCTTCTTGAATTTCATTAATTAAAATATCACAAAGAGCAGAAAATACCTCGAATTCATCATCTCTAGCCATCAAACATAAGTTTGCTCTTTCCTTTACTTTCTCTTCTTTAACATCTGAACTTTAAGCATCACTATCCGACCAAGTTGCAACCACCATAGCTTTCTTTGATTTTCTATTTTTCTTGGGAGTTTCCTCTTTCAACATAGGGCATTCTGATATAAAGTGTCTAGGCTTCTAGCATTCATAACAAATGACATCTTTCTTCTTGTTGGATTCATTTTTACTTCTATTTTTCCATGAATAACTTTGTTTTCTTCTATAACCTTTCTTAGCCAGCCTCCTATCTCTTTGTCCCATAAGTTTTCTGAATCTTCTTGCTACCATAGCTAATTCTTCATCATCATCACATGATAAGTTATCCAATTCTTCTTCAAGAGTACTTGCTTTTAAGGCAATGCTTTTCTTCATTTTTTTACTTCTCTTTTGCCTTCTTCTTCTTCTTCTTTCAACTCTAGCTCATGAGTAAGAAGAGACCCGCATATTTCATCAAGTGTCATGACATTTAAATCCTTAGTTTCTCTAATGGCAATCACTTTTGGCTTCTAAGTTTTAGGTAGGCTTCTAAGAAGTCTTTTTACTAGTTCATGTTCAGGGAATGGCTTGCCTAACTGACTAAGTTTATTGGTAATGTTTTTTAACCTATCAAGCATGCTGGTGATGTCCTCACTAGATTCCATTTTGAACATTCCATAATTATGAGTTAGAAGATATATTTTGGACTCCTTGACGTGTGAAGTCCCATCATGGATAACTCTAAGTTTGTCCCATCCTTGTTTAGCAGTGGTACAACTTGACACTTTGTTAATCTCAGTAAGAGTTAAAGCACAATGCAAAGTGTTTATTGCCTTAAAATTTGACTAGACCTTTTTTGTTTCAGCTTCAGTCCATTCAAACCTTGGCTTAGGAATCATTTCATTGGTCACTACATTTATGGTTGAGGGAATGAAGGGTCCATCCATGATGACATCCCACATTTCATAATCTATTGCCTTTATATAGATTGACATTCTAATGCTCCAATAAGGGTAATTTGAGCCATCAAACAGAGATGGTCTATTTGTGAACTATCCCTCAACAACTATTGATTTTTTAAGAGCCATTAAAATCTCCCTTAAGTTGTTAAGCCTTAAAAAAGAGGGATAAGCTCTGATACCACTTATTGGTCCAAAATAAATGTGCTAGAGAGGGGGCAAATAGTACTTTTTAGCTCTCACTAAACTTAATTTCTAATTAGGGGCAAGTTGAAGGTCAATAATGAGAAGTTCGATGCAAGATGAAGGAATGATTTAAGAAAGAATGAAAATGAAAACTAAAACAGAGGAGACAATACACAAAGATTTCTAGTGGTTTGGTCAAAGACCTACATCCACTACCTTGATTGCTCAATCAAGGATTTTCCAAACCAAATTATTATAAACAGTGAAATTCCCAAGCTCCCACCAAGCTTTTGCAATGGCTTTTCACAAGCTCAGCCACAACCTTTAACAATGATTTTTCCCGGGATCAATCAAAATCCAAAACTAACCTTTCTAGGCTGAGTTAGAACCTATACAACTACTCAAGCAACCCAAGCTCGATTAATCCCCTTAAAGTGACTCGCACACTCTAAGTAAACAGGGAGAACAAAAATAAAGATGTACCTATGATCATTAACCTGATCTGAATGGTACAAGATGAAGTGTTTAACTCTATTACAAGGATAAGAGTGAAGAGCAGAAAGTATGCAGAGAGTTTTTGCTGTTTTTGAGCTCTTTTTAATCTAAGAAGCATATGATCCTGTTCTTAGCCATTAGGGAGGGTTTTTATACTTGAAAGATCAATTCTGATGGATGTTTGACAGTTTCTGACCATTGAAAAATAGTTTGGAGTTAGTTCTAGTCGTTAATCTGTCTTCTAGCATTCAAATTCAAATTTTCAGACAAAATGCTCTTAGTCGACTAACTATGCTTCTTAGTCAATTAAGTTGTCTTTGTCTTTGAACCCGATTTCTGGCAGTAAGCTCTTAGTCGACTAACTATGCTTCTTAGTCGATTAAGTCGTCTTTGTCTCTGAACCTAGTTTCCAACAGTAAGCTCTTAGTCAACTAACTATGCTTCTTAGTTGATTAAGTCGTCTCTGTCTCTGAACCGACCATCTTCATTTTTGAGTTTTACTTGACTAACTCCCTTGATTATTCGACTAAGAAGCTTATATTTTGTGGCTCAATTTTAGCTCCTCATTCTTATGAGTTTTGATATTTGCTTTTTAGTGATTAATTTATTAATGACATACATTTTTGTCCTACACACTCAAGTAGTAAAGTTAGACATAAATGAGTGGGAATGTTTTATTATCATCAAAAACTAATGGAGCAACAAAACAACATCTGCAATTTCAACATTGAGACTATAACATCCCATTCCCCTGAAATGTTAATTTAATGGAAATATGTTGCCAATTAAGATGAGTTATAGATATTGATAATGTGAAAAGATATGTAGAAGTGAAAAAGGTGACATGGAAAATAAAATAATATTTTAATAACAAAATAATACTGTTTTATGAAATGCCAAATTAGCCATGCTTACATGAAGATGTGATTTGTATGGTTAGTCTAAGTGGGGGAGTAGTTGTGATATGCATGTTTTATAAATATAATGCATGCACATTAATTTAATAAGAGTATATGAATCTAATGGTATATTATATTATAATATATCACATGTGCATAAATGCATATGTTAGTAAATCACAATTTAAGATAAGTATAATTAAACACAGATAAGGACATTTCTTTGTGAATGTGGCCGGCCACAAGGGACAAATAGCATGCATGTAAAGGAAAACTTGCATTTGCGCATAAAAAAGTGCCATGCGATCTTTGATAATTCACACATGAAATTTTATAAGAGTTAGGTGATCGTAAAAGGAACTGGAAAAACTAAGTTTGCATGGAATTTCATTAAGTAATAAAGGTGGCAAGAATATTATAAAGGATAATAATGGAGGACGGCTTATCCGTCACATGTAAGCGTATTGGCAGTAAAAATCAATCATGGCTAATGAATATCAAAGGAATATGCCATATAAGCATGAATAGGATTCCATAAACATAAATTTAAGGTTTGAAAAAAATAGAGGCTATTTCTTTAATTTAGTTGCTACAAGCTTTACGCGTTTTTCATCAAGAATATCTTTGAGCTCAAAAACTCTTTCCATTGTACATAGCCAATCAAAAAAGTTATTAGGGTGAAGTTTCCTTCAAACTTAGGAATGTCAACCTTGATTCCTAAATCTCTAGTAACAGCAATTCTTAGACAACATATAGGCACTTCTTTATCATTTAACAAATTTTGATGGAAAGGGTTGATAATATAATTTTCATCACTGGAGCTACTATTATTGATTTGAGCAACATCATGTCTTGCGAGCTGCTCTTGTAATTCTTGAACTTGACAATGTAATTCATCAATCTTGACCTCATGAACATTTATTTGACAAACATTTTGATGTCTTGGTAGCATTTTGTTGGCTCATATAAGGAACGACAATTATGGCATTGATGATATGGTGATGACGATATGATGATGCAAAAAAAATGATATAACTATGAAACAATGAAAGAGACAAAATTACCTCGAACAAGGAGATGTAAAACCTAATAGCAACAAGAACCCGAACTACGCAACAAACAATAATCCAGCTTAGCTTTAATGCCAAACTAACGTCGGGGTGTCGTGAAGATATCAATTTTGGAGAGGTTAGAAACCTGACATAGATTGTCTAATAGTCTAACAAATAATTTTAATATTTAATATTTTTCTTATTTAGTATTTAAATTTTGGATTTTACCTTTTAATTTTGTTTTACTCGGACAACAAGTAAATATGGGTTTAAGAATTTATTTTTCTTGTACTCCAAGGAAGTCTAAGGTAGAATACTTCTTTATTTTACTTTACTTTACTTTACTTGTACTTCAAGTTTAGGTTAAGTAGGATTAGACTATTATAAATAGCATTCTTAGGCTTAGTTATTAGATAACTTTTTCTTTTGAATTATTGAATGATATTATATTTGTATTCAAATTTTTAGTGTAAGTTTCTACATTTGAAACTTGGTTATCAATTTTAAAGGCTCTATCGAGTGCTAGCTTTTGTTTTCACATTAACTCACTGCATCAGTTAGTATCAAAGCAGGGAAAAACTCCCATAACCTAATGGCAAGTGACCCAGTTATGGTAGACGGTGATTCTTATAACGAAGATCATGGAACTGAGACCTTGTGATCTGTAATGCAAAATCAAGGGGTGACATTGAAAGCTTTGGAGCAACGAATGGATCTTAAATTCTAGCGTTTTAAACGACGTTTCGAAAAAATTACAAATCGATTTGATTCTCTAGGCAAAATTGCCAACAGAAACTAGGATGACGAAAGGCCATGTACCGGAGATGATGTAGCTCACAGACAGCCTATCAAAAAACCTGTTCTTGAAAATAGATGTAGACAACATGTCTACATGAACGATTCAGATGAAGAAGATGATTATTTTACACAACCTATGAGATACGCTGGACATGGAAAGAATGATTATGGTGATCGAGATATCAAAGATTTCAGATTAAATGTGGATATTCCTTGCTTTAATGGGAATCTAAATATTGAAGAATTTTTGGATTGGATTACAGAAATAGACAAATTTTTTGAATATATAAAGATTCTAAAATGAAAAAGGGTGAGACTTGTCATTTGCCGATTAAAAGGTGAAGCTTTTGCATGGTGGGAAAGATTACATTCTAGAAGAAATTGTGAAAAGAAACACCAATTAGAACTTGGTACAAGATGAAGCAACTGTTACAGAAGGATTTTCTTTCTCCTGATTATGAGCAAATTTTGTTCCAAAGCACTAAAGATGCCATCAAGGTCAAAAAACTGTATATGAGTATACTGCTGAATTTATGAGACTGGCAAAGAGGAATGACCTAAGGGAGACCGAAGGGCAATAGGTTGCCTAGTATCTTGAAGGGCTGAAGCTAGTTATCAAAGAAAAGATAGGGGTACAGGTATTACAAAATTTATTGGAAGCACGAAATATTGCTTTAAAGGCTAAACTGATGTTGTAGGAAAAGAACAAATACGATTATTCTCATAAAGTTACAATGGGGATAATTATAGGGCATTCAACAATAAGAATAAATCAATTCATGATAGTTCTGCACACAATGACTAATACAGAAAGGAGAAGGCAATTGAAAAGCAGAAAGTGATAGATATGAGAGAGGGGCAGAAAATTACAAATCCCTTTGTCAAACCAACCTCGAGAAAGTGTTTTAAATGCAATCAACCTGGTCATAGATCCAGTAATTGTCCTCTCAAAAAAGCAAATCATGTGAAGGAATAAGGAGAAGATGATGATGAGATTTGTTATGATCCAGATGAGGATAATGACAAGTATGAGGATTATGACGATTGCTAGAACTATGTGGCTAGAAGAAGATGTTGTCCCCAAAACAGAAAGATAACAATCAGCGAAATCAATTATTTTGAACCAAGTGCACTATCATTAATTGTTTTTTTGATGTGATTATTGATAATGGTAGTTGAGAGTATATTATTAGTAAAGATGTTGTGGAGAGTTTGGGTTTTAAACCTAAAAAGCACCCCAATCCATCCACTATTGGTTGGATTAAGGCAAAAGAGAAGATTTTGGTAACAGAACGATGTAAGGTACCTTTTTTCATTAGTAAATACAAAGATGAGGTATATTGTGGTATTGTGGATATGGATGCTTGTCACTTGTTATTTGGTAGACCTTGGCAATTTGATGTTGCAGCACAACATGATGGGAGAAAAGACACTTACAGATTGGAGAAGGATGGCATAAAGTTTACTTTATTGCCCATGAAAAGAAATGTCACAAACAAAGCTTATAAAGTGGAGGGATGAACTTTCTTTACCGTTACTCATTCAGAGAATGAGTTAGAGGCTGCTTTCAAGGAGTCAAAAGAGGTGCATACTCTTATTGTGAAGAAAGTGTTGTTAATTGAAGAGGATCAAAAAATAGCAGAGCATCCAAAAATAGTTAAACTGTTACTAGAAGAATTTAGTGAGGTGATGCCAAAAGATCTATCTAACGATTTACCACCCATGAGGGATATTCAACACCATATTGATTTGATTCCTGGTGTTATTTACCAAACTTGCCTCATTATAGGATGAACCCAAAGAAAAACAAGATTCTCAAGGAGAAAATGGAGGAATTACTACGTAAAGAGCATATCCAAGATAGCATAAGTCCATGTGCAATTCTCGCCTTATTAACCCCAAAGAAGGATGGGAGTTAGAGGATGTGTGTGGATAGCCATACAAGTTTCCAATTCCTAGGCTAGATGACATGCTTGATAGGTTTTAAAAAATGACACACTTTATCCCTTGCAAGAAGACTTCAAATGCAAGCGATATAGCCAAATTGTTTTTCAAGGAGGTTGTTCGTTTAGAAGGTGTGCCTAAAACCATCACTACATATCAAGATAGCAAATTTCTTGGCTAATTTTTTAGGACTTTGTGGAAGATGTTTGATTCATCTTTAAATTATAGTAGCACAGCTCATCCACAAACTGATGGCCAAACTGAATTGATGAATAGAACCCTTAGTAATCTAATTCGCAGTATTTGTGGAAATAGACCAAATTAGTGGGACTTTGCATTGGCACAAGCAAAATTTACTTATAATAGTGTTGTGCATAATGCCACAGGCAAATCTTCATTTTCTATTGTGTACACAAAGTTGCCACAGCATGCTCTTGACTTGACAAGTTGCCTAAAGTTCTTGGATTTAGTGTAGTTGCTGGAAATATGGTTAATCAAATGTAAGATGTTCAAGCAGAGGTGAAACAGAAACTAGAGCAAGCTAATGCCAAATATAAGAAAGTTGCAGACCAACATCGCAGAATGCAGATTTTGAAGTAGGGGATCAGATGATGGTGTTTCTATGAAAAAAAAGGTTTCCAGTGGGGACTTATAGTAAGTTGTAGCCTAAGAAATATGGACGATACTAGATTTTGAAGAAAATCAATGACAATTCATATGTTGTGGATCTGCCAAACACAATGAGAATTTTCAAAACATTTAATGTGGTGGATATTTACCTATTTTATTTATCCAATGAACCCTTATATTCAGATATACAAGTTAACTTGAGGTCGAGGTTTTCTCAAGTAGAGGAGAATGACGTAGATAGTCTAATAGTTTAACAAGTAATTTTAATATTTAATATTTAATATTTTTTATTTAGTATTTTTTATTTAGGATTTTTTTAAAATTTTATTTTACTTGGACGACAAGTAAATATGGGTTTAGGAATTTACTTTTCTTATATTCCAAGGAAATCTAAGGTATAATACTTTTTTATTTTAATTTACTTTACTTGCACTCCAAGTTTAGGTTAAGTACATTTAGACCACTATAAATAGCACCCTTAGGCTTAGTTATTAGATAACTTATTTTTTTTAACTTATTGAATGATATTATATTTTTTCTCAAATTTTGAGAATAAGTTTCTGCGTTTGAAACTTGGTTAATAATTTTAAAGGCTCTATCGAGTGCTAACCTTTGTTTTCAGGTTAACTCATTGTGTCAAAACCCCAATAAGATGAACAACAATCTTGGCGAGATTAGAAACTCACTAAGGTGAAAAATAACTAAACTCCCATTTTGGTTGGTCAAACCAAAGATACTAGAACCTTTTGCATTTTTTAAAAGAGTCTAGAGAAAAGAAAAAATAGGCATTTCTTATTTAAAAACAATATTCTTAATTTATTCTCTATTTGATTATCTAACAATTAATCCAATAAGACTTTATATAATTATTCTTAAAAAAAAGAGTTTTTTTATTTTCTCATGTGAGATTCTTACAATTCCTAAATAGACTAAACTCTTATTTTACTCTATAATTTTTATGTGCAACTTAAACAATAATATAATAATATACTTATGTATCATCCATCTTCAAGACTTCCATTAAGATCCACGATGGGTAGCCCGAAAAAGGGGAACTACAAAATTATCGAGCTCATCGTCTCTGATTGTCATCCAAAAATGGCAGCTGAAATTTCCAATCATTAATAATTTGAGCTTAGTATGACAAATGGCCATTATGTTGTCGCTGTCATAGTCTCTCACACATGGTGTCCGTATCTTTGTGCTTGTGATAAAATAGAAAATTTAATTTATATGTTATGCAGTGGCAGACATAAAAGTTATCATATCAAGGAGTCTGTAGGACCAGTTTTTTCTGACATTGAATAAACATACTTTGGATTTTTTATATAATGCTCTCACTTTATAGTTTATGCTTACAAATATTTTAGTGAGAGGCTTTTTCTGTTAAATCCGATGAAGACATATATATGACTAAAAATGTTAAAATTTATTTAATTGAAACTTAACCAATACTTAGTTCAACTGAGGAAACCAAGGCATACTTCCTTGTTTTTTCTTTTTTTAGATTAAATATGGGATTAACCAAATTGATCATTAAGCAGATAGAATTCATTTTCTTTCATTTTTCTTTCCTCAAGATCTTAAAAATTTTACTCCTAAGCTTATTATTTTACCCATGATTTAAGGTGTAAAGTACATTTTCCTTATATTAACTTGAGAAAGAAAATGGTTTTTTTTTCGGCTTCACATATTTTGTTCATAAATGTCTTGAAAAGACATCTTAATAATTAGTAAACCTTAAAGGCTCTAATTGGATTTTAAAAAAAGAGAGAGATGAAAGATTACTTTAATCATAAATGTCATATATAATTCAATGTTTGATAGTATCACATTTAATTTTTATAATTTAAGGAAATGTTTAATATCATATCTCAACTTTTATTCTAAATATATATCAATATAACTGAACCACTAACACCATCAAAAAAGTTTATTGACTTGTCCATCAACCAGACAAAAATTAAGACATGACTAATAAAATGTCATGTGATCGTCTCTAGAAAGCCAAAAGGAAAATAGTATAGGAAAATATTTTCCTTTATTGGGCATCAACCAGAAACACAAGAAAAGAACCGTAGATCAGTGCATTTTTCTTTACATTCAGAATAGTTTTCATCATTATTTAAATCCATTGTCGAGCACAAGAATGCATGTCTTGCTCGTGCAAAAGACAAATCCCATACCAAGCTTCGATAACGATTTCCCATATTCAACAAAATTTTGATTGCGAATTCAGAAAAAATAAAGGCCCATGGATATGGTTGCAGTAAAAGCAACTTGTTTGAGTACAAGCTCGTTATCATCATCATCATCATCAAATACCCACAACCCCAAACGCCATATTAATAGTTGGAGAATGAAATTCACCAAAAACCCATCACTATGCTGTTCACATAAGCTTGAAAATCCAGAATGTTCCTGAGTTTTCATTGACTAGCTTGCAAACGGTGAGAAGGGCTACAGGCGTAGATAAATTAAGAAAGGTTAAAGCGATAGAATTTTAAAATTTTAGATAAATGACGATAATATTGAAATATGAAATACATAAAAAAAAATTTTTATTTTTTAATCTTTTCTTTTCTTTTCAACCGGTTAACAATATTTCCTTATTTCGACCAATCACTCCAAAGGAGCACTAGAATTGGGGAGCGTCGATCTGGTGCTCCCAGTGCTCTCTTGGGAGCACCAAATTACTAATCCCCAAGAAGCACCAGATCATGATGCTCCCCTTGAGAGCACCAGATCGTGGTACTCCTGGATCTGACGCTGTTCGGTTAGATCCGATAGATGGGAGGTATTTTTTTAAAAAAATTTATAATATAATAATTTTTAAAATTCATGAAGAGTAATATTATCCTTTTAATATTATTACGTCATCAAATTAAGATAAATACTAATAGTAGACTAAATACTAAACTTTTGCATCTAGTAGAAGATATTTTTTTAAGACGGAGTGTTTATTTTGAAAAATGATAAACTCGCGTGTAATTATAATCAAAAATTTTACCTTAAATATAAACAGTAATTAAACAATGAGGGTGGTTTAGGGTTTTTGTGTGAGAAGAACTCAAACCCAGCAATTCAAGTTGAGTGGAAGAAAAAGGGAAACTTCATGGTTTGGTTTGGTTTTGGAGTTGGTGATGATTTGAGGGATCTCTACAACTCCCCGACAGACTAGGCTAGTTAGTCCCCAAAAAAATTCATCTTCTTGATCACAAAAACAGTCTTGTATACGTATTTTCGAAAATTTTAAATTTTTTAAATTTGTTGATTAATAAAATGATAATTTTTTATTGATAATATATAAAATCAATACATTAAATTTCGCAAAAATAAATATTTAATTATTTTATTACATATAAAACAGGTGTGCCAGTGTACATATCAAAATAATTCATACAATGATTTGTCATTTATATAATCACATGCCAAATTTTTATTGGTTGATAAATATACCATCAGTGTTAAATTTCAAAATACATAAATTAATAAATAAAAATTAAAATATCATATAATTAAACATCTCTTGATACAAATATCACATTGCATATTTTTCTAAAGTAAAAGACCCAATGTGAAATCTTCCTTTTAAAAAGAAAGAAACATTTCCATCTCTGGGATTTAATCTGTCAGATTTAATTACCATACTGGCAATAAAATAAAATCAAATCACGCTTCTCTTTGTCTTTCTCTCCTCCACTTGTATAAAACGAACAGCTCAGAATCCAGAGCTTGCATATCTCCTCAAGCCCAAAACAATGTTAAAATCACAAGTTCACCAGCGTCACTACTCCATCAAAACTTTATTCCCACTTCGCAACCTATTTCTCCACGGAAGTGACCGGGCTCTGCTTCCCCTTTACTCTTGGCCGTCGTTCAACAAAACAAGCAGAGCTGTTCGAGTTACCGCTGCCTTGAGGAAAGTAAAAGCGGTTGCAACAGCTACAGAGAAATGTCTTCGTGTAAAGGCCATTGTCAATGTCACAGAAAGTGTAGGTGACATAGTCACTCACCTAAGGCTAGACCGAGGGCTAGATGATATACAAGATTTGCTTGGTAAATCAATTCTATTGGAGCTTGTTAGCAAGGAGCTGGACCCTAGTAAGTATTTGCTATGGCTTTATATTTTGGCATGGTTAACGTACGGTTGTGGATTTTATTCAGCTTTGGGTAGATGAAAAGAATTTTCTAAAAAGTGTTAAGAGTAGAGAAAAATAAAAGCAAATGAATAATAATCTTGTATATGGGGTGAGGGAATTGATTTATTGCTTTAATCTGTGTAGCCACGGGATTAGAAAGGAAGACGATCAAAGCATTCGCGCACCGGATGGCTAACAAGGGTGAGGATGTGAAGTACGAAGCAGAGTTTGAAGTTCCGATGGAGTTTGGGGAGCTTGGAGCAGTTTTTGTGGAGAATGAGCACCACAGAGAGATGTATGTGGATGATATAGTCATTGATGGCTTTCCCAGTGGCCCCGTCAAGGTGAACTGTGCTTCCTGGGTTCACTCTAAATTTGAGCATCTTCAAAAGAGAGTCTTCTTCACCAACAAGGTCTGGATTTTAGCTCCTTCAAACCATTCGCACATTATCATTTAACACCTTAACTTTTAAATGCATTTGATGAAAATTTTCGTTGAAATGCTTAAACATAAATTTAATATATATATTAAGTTAAATAAATTTTCTTTCGCCTTTGTAATTATACTTTTCATTAATATTAGCTACATTATAAGTTTGTTTCAACAAACACCATCACTCTTAAATGATTTGAATCAGAGATTTTCACATTAAAAAATGTCAAATTCTAATTGTCAAAGTATTTTATTTTGAAAGTTGCTCACTGATGATTTGCTAAAAGAAAGTAATTTTAAAAAATAACATGTCAAATTATGAATGTAAATAATATTATCTGGCCTAACAATTTGTAAGATCTAGGAAACAGCAGATGAGATAATTTGTGATGATTTTTGTGGAAGGGAAGCGAGGATTAATCCTGGTACTGCTCGTTTGTCGTTGCTTTGTGATGGTGTACATATGCGTCTTTTTCTTCGGTCCTAGGTGGTCCAACGTTTGGTACCACAATGGACTAAGGCCTGTGACTTGTCATTCTCACGAGCTAAGGTTTCATTTCAGTGATAATTTATATTTATTTTATTAAAAATTTTAAAAAATTCTAAGTTATTTAAAATTATTCAAATAAATATTTATTTTTTTATTATTTTCAATCAAATTCTTATATTTTCATTTTAAATCAAACAAACCTTATAACTAATAATTAACTAATTATTATTAAGTCAAATGTCACTTATAATTTTATGCTCATATAGTGTTGATGTGGATAGTAAAAAATGTTACATGATTATATTATCATGTCACATTATCATCTATTATAGTATGTCAACAATATCACGTGGCATACAATGATAAATGATATTTTAACTAAATTGAATATTAGTTATAAAAACTTATTTAGCTCAAAAATATATATAAGAGTTTATTTAGTTTAAAATAAAAGTATAAAAATTTGATTGAATGTAATAAAAGAATAAAGATTTATTTAAATTTTTTAAAATAATTTAGAGACTTTTTAAATATTATACCAAAAATAAAAGATCGGGTAATAGAAATAAAAAATAAAAGAAGGAAACAACAATCTCAAATGTTGTTAAGAATTTGTAAAATCCATAAGTAATGTTTTGTATTTGGGAGAAGCAGTCGTATTTGCCATCAGAGACTCCAAATGGACTGAAGAGGCTAAGAGAGGAAGAACTTGCGAGTTTGCGAGGGAATGGCATGGGAGAGCGCCAACGCTACGAAAGGATATATGATTATGACGTTTACAATGATCTTGGAGAGCCTGATAAAGATCTCGGCCTCAAAAGACCTGTACTGGGTGGTAAACACTTTCCCTACCCTAGACGCTGCAGAACTGGAAGGCCTCCATGTGAAACAGGTATCCTACATGCCAAATGCTACACCTACAACTAAAAGTTGGCCTTTTTAATTTTTCCGTTTTCTTTTACCCTAATGATTTCAAGAGCTTCTTTATACATACATACATATATACACACACACACACATACATATCAAAAAATTTTATTTATTTTAAAAAAATAAAAAAAATAAAAACAAAAGGCATAAAAAATCATTTAAAAAAGACAAAGAAAAGAAACAAGAATAAAAGATTTAATCCGAACATTTTCCATAAAATATACAATTCATCAAGTGACCTTTTTTAATGAAGTTATGGAACTTTCTTTAATTTTCGTCATAAAATTTAATGAAGTTATTTAAACTTTCTAAATTTAGCAAGGCAGATGTATTTGCTTCTTATAGTCAAATTTGGAATGGATACTTCCTTCTTCTTTTTTTTTCGTTTCAAGCAAAAAAAAAAAAAAAGGATTAAAGATGGTTTTGAATACTCCCAGTCCCGGGCAAAAGCAAGGTGCTGGTAAAGATTTAAGCGCTTGGTTATAGATTCTTTGGGGATCTGTTTCCGTGCTTAGTAGCTTAGTCTTGTGTACTCGGGCGCCTCTAATGATAAGTTAATAAAATGATTATTCCTTTCAAAATTCTTTTTACATTCAGCTATAAGCTATCATCAAATTCCGACCAGTTGAACTTTATTACTGTTTTGGTTGCAATGCAATAACCTCTGGTGTTGCTGCAGATCCATTGTCGGAGAAAAGAACCGGCCACTTCTACGTACCTAGAGATGAATGCTTCTCAGAGATAAAGCAGCTAACATTTTCGGCAAAGACTGTATACTCATTGATGCATTGCCTGATACCAACTGTTGAGAACACAATTGTCGACCCCGATATGGGATTTCCGCACATCAATGCTGTGGACTCACTTTTCAGCGAAGGAATTAACTTGCCTCCCCTCCAGAAACAAGGAATTTGGAACACTGTCCTGCCTAGACTTTTCAAGGCTATCAGTGAGGGAAGTGAGGATGTGCTACGGTTCGAGGCCCCTGACACAATGGCTAGTGAGCATTCTCAATCTTTTAATGATAAACACACATAAAGGCATATATATGTACAGGGTAGTTCTACTAAGCCTAGAGGATATGATTTAAATTTAGGCTTATTGCACTTGAGCATTTGGCTCCATGGTACTGGTCAAAGAGCTGAGTTCGAATTCTCTCTTTTTTAAAAATTATACTTATTAAAAAATTGGAAGGCACATGTACTTATATATGTTGATTTTGTGTTTGCAGGGGACAAGTTCTTCTGGTTTAGGGATGAGGAGTTTGCTCGGCAAACACTTGCTGGTCTAAATCCATATAGCATTCGGCTAGTTACGGTATGATATGCAAACATTATACTATATACCAACACACTTCCTGATACCAACATTACGCTTGAAACCACTGATCTAACAGGCTCAAGGGCCCATAATAGACAAACATTTAGCAGGCTATCCGAGACAAACTCATCTAAAGACCATAATATTGTTCAAAGCATATCTTGCAAAAGAATATCACCTAACATTTGCTTTATAAAGCATCTGATTAAAACAGGACTTAGATAAAAAAAAAAATTAAAAGGGAGGGAAGGGGTTTAGCTTGGCTAGCACAAGCAATATTCTTTTCCTTCCAAGCTTTAAAATTGTATAAACTTCTTGCAGGAATGGCCATTGAAGAGCAAACTGGATCCTAAGATCTATGGTCCGGCAGAGTCCGCAATCACCACAGAAATGATTGAGCAAGAGATCGTCGGAGTGATGACGGTAGAGCAGGTGCCATAAAAGACTTAGTTGAAGATTAGACAACTAAAAGCACCAGCATATCTCATCAATTAATTTGTATATCAATTTGGAATTTGGTTTTGTGCAGGCTATAAAACAAAAAAAGTTATTCATCCTAGATTACCATGACTTATATTTACCATATGTCAAGAAAGTCAGAGAGCTTAAAGGCACGACATTGTATGGATCAAGAACTCTATTTTTCTTAAACTCTAATGACACATTGAGGCCACTAGCCATTGAGTTGGTACGGCCACCATCGGACGGAAAGCCACAGTGGAAACAAGTTTATGCACCTTCTTGGGATTCGACAGCCTGTTGGCTCTGGCGGCTCGCTAAAGCTCATGTCCTTGCTCATGATGCAGGCTATCATCAACTAGTCAGTCATTGGTACGTAGGTGCATTTCTTTTCTTTGAATGGGGGCTCTTTATGTGGCACTAAATTGAAACCCCTTTGATCTGTTTTCAGGTTAAGAACTCATTGTGTCACCGAAACTTATATTATTGCAACCAATCGGCGACTCAGCGTGATGCACCCAATCTATAGGCTGTTACATCCTCATTTCCGATACACTATAGAGATTAATGCGCTAGCTCGAGAATCACTGATCAATGCTGATGGGATAATTGAAAACTCATTCACCCCTGGCAAGTACTCCATGGAGCTTTGTGCTATAGCCTATGACTTAGAGTGGCGATTTGATCATCAGGCTCTACCTGCAGATTTAGTTAGCAGGTAATCTAGCTGCAAATTTGGGTACTCAAATGCCTATAAGCTCTTCCCTAATCTTGATATATCTCTTTTTATAACTTCATTGATGCTAGAGGGATGGCTGAGGAGGATCCGAATGCACCTCACGGTCTAAGACTAACAATCAACGACTATCCTTTCGCCAATGATGGTCTACTTATATGGGATGCCCTCAAACAATGGGTTTCTGCTTATGTGAATCATTACTATCCAAATGCAAGTCTTGTGGAGTCAGATGAAGAGCTTCAAGAATGGTGGACAGAAATTCGTACAGTTGGTCATGCTGACAAAAAGGATGAACCATGGTGGCCTACTCTCAGAACCCCACAAGACCTGATTGATATCATCACTACTATAATTTGGGTAACCTCAGGTCACCATGCAGCAGTGAACTTTGGACAATATGCGTATGCAGGCTATTTTCCTAATAAGCCTACCATTGCTAGAACCCAAATGCCCACTGAGGACCCCTCCGACGAAGAATGGAATCTTTTTCAGAAAAATCCAGAAGCTGTGCTTCTGCAATGCTTCCCTTCTCGAATGCAAGCTACTAAAGTGATGGCTGTTTTGGATGTGCTATCGAATCATTCACCGGATGAGGAGTACTTAGGAGAGAAAATGGAGCCATCGTGGGGTGAAGATCCAATTATAAAGGCAGCATTTGAAAAACTTAATGGGAAATTGAAGGAGATTGAAGGGATCATTGATGAAAGGAATGCAAACGGCAGTTGGAAAAACAGAAGTGGAGCTGGGATTGTACCATATGAGCTTTTGAAGCCATTTTCTGAGCCTGGTGTTACAGGAAAAGGAGTTCCGTACAGCATCTCAATATGAAGTATAAGATGCTCATTGAACTTCTCTTAAGAGACCATAAAATAAATAAGAGATGTAATGAAATTCCCGAATGTATCTGCCATAACTGCCCATTAACATTTTCATCTCAGTTATTTGGACACTTTTTTTATTTTTGGAAAATTGTGATTTTACTTTTCCAAAATAAGCAGCAGGAAAGATATGCTACTAGCTAGCACAACAAAGCTGGCTTTGCCTGCAATGAAACAAGGCAAACTATCCAGCAAACTACAAAGTAGTTTGAACGAGTGTAAGGACTAATATTTCCTTCTTTAATCACCAATTCTGACATGGCACTTCATTAATTAATATGGCAGCCAACTTAGACAAGCTATCTAATATTCTTGCTTGAACATCAGCTAGCTGAAATAAAAATAAACAAAACAATCTCTATAAGAAATATGGTTCTAGTGCTTGTTCAGTGTGGAGCTGATTGTTGAAAGTTACAGATCTTAGTGCCTTATTTCAGCTTCTGTGCTCATTTATATGGTTAAGGTACTGCTTAGTATTTGCTCATTTTGTTTTTCCAAAGTTTGTATCTAGCTCTGGCTAGTATTAAGTAGTGCTCTTGATGTTGGCCCTTCCGACAACTCTCTCTAACCTACAAGCTCTATTAAAAGTTTGCTCTCAAATTTAGTGACGTTGCAAGTTAACGTGAAAATAAAAATTAACACTCGACAGAGCATTTAAGGTTAATAATCAAGTTTCAAACGTAGAAACTTAAACTCAAAATTTAAAACAAAACAATATATTATTCAATAATTAAAAAAATTAAAATTATCTAACAACTAAGCCTAAAGATACTATTTATAATAGCTTAATCTTACTTGACTTAAACTTAGAGTGCAAGTAAAGTAAATTCAAATAAAAAAATATTTTATCTTAGACGTTCTTAGAGTACCAGAAAAGTAAATTCTTAAATCTATGCTTACTTGTTGTCCAAGTAAATTAAATTAAAACGAGAAATTCTATCATACCTATAATTCTTAATAGGACTCCTAACTAAATAAGAAAAATACTAAACTTACTTGTCATCTGCTAGCAAAATCTACGTCAATCCCCTCCACTTGAAAAAAACTCGACCTCGAGTTAACTTGTACAACTGAATATAAAGGTTCATTTGATGAATGAAATGAGTAAATATCCGTTACATTAAATTTTTCGAAAATTCCCATTATGTCTAGCAAATCCACAACATATGCATTGTCATTGATCTTCTTCAAAATATAGTATGGTTCATACTTCTTAGGCTATAACTTACTATAAGTCCCCACTAGAAACCTTTCTTTTCATAGAAATATCATCACCTAATCTCCTACTTCAAAAATCTACTTTCTACAATGTTGGTCTACAACTTTTTTATACTTGGCGTTAGCTTGCTCTAATTTCTATTTTACCTCAGCTTGAACATCTTGAAACTAATTAGCCATATTATATTTTCTGAAACTACACTTAATCCAGGAATTTTAGGTAGCTTGATCACATCAAGAGCATGTTGTGGCGACTTTATGTATGCAATAGAAATTGGAGATTTTCCTATGGTACTATGAACAGCACGATTATAAGCAAACATTGCTTGTGCTAATGCAAAGTCCCACTACTTCGGTCTATCACCACAAATATTGCGAATTAGATTGCCAAAGGGTTTTGTTCACTAATTCAATTTGACCATCAGTTTGTGGATGAGTTGTACTGTTGTAATTCAAGGATGAATCAAACATCTTCCAGAAAGTCCTTAAAAAATGGCTAAGAAACTTGCTATCCCAATCTGAAGTGATGGTTTTAAGCACACCATGCAGACAGACAACCTCTTTGAAAAATAATTTGACTATTTCGCTTGCATTTGAAGTCTTCTTGCCAGATATAAAGTACGCCATTTTAGAAAATCTATCAAGCATGTCATCAAGTCTAGGAATTGAAAACTTGTATCCAACAGTAATCTTGTTGATGGCTCAGCTATCTACACACATCCTCCAACTTCTATCTTTTGTTGGGGTTAGTAAGGCCGGAACTGCACATAGACTCATGCTCTCTTATATATGTCCTTTGTATCGTAATTCCTCCACTTTCTCCTTGAGAATCTTACTTTCTTTTGGGCTCATCCTATAATAAGGCAAATTTAGTAAACAAGCATTAGGAATCAAATCAAAATGGTACTGAATATCCCTCATAGGTGGTAAACAG
Source organism: Theobroma cacao (assembly GCF_053813885.1). NCBI lineage: Eukaryota > Viridiplantae > Streptophyta > Magnoliopsida > Malvales > Malvaceae > Theobroma > Theobroma cacao. Next base: position 38,971,877 of record NC_142647.1, on the reverse strand, counting down.
TTAGGTAAATCTTCTAGCATCACCTCACTAAATTTTTTAGTAACAGTTTGACTGCTCCTAGATGCACTACTATTTTTTTATTCTCTTCAATTGACAACACCTACTTCATAATCAGAGCATACATTTCTTTTGACTCTTTGAAAATAGCCTCTATCTCATTACTTGAATGAGTAAGGATAAAGAAAGTTTGCCTTTCCAATTTAGAAGCTTTAGTTTTGACAATTCATTTCATTGGCACTAAAGTAAACTTTATGCCATCTTTCTCTAATTTGTAGGTGTTTTCTCTCCCATCATGTTGCGCTACAACATCAAATTACCAGGGTTTACCAAATAACAAGTGACAAGCATCCATATCCACAATATCAAAATATACCTCATCCCTGTATTTGCCAATGAAAAAAGGTATCCAACCAATAGGGTATGGATTGGAGAGTTTTTTAGACTTTCCACAACATCCGTTCCGATAATATTCTCACAACTTCCCTATCAATAATCACATCAAATAAATAGTTACTGATAGTGCACCTAGTTCAAAATAACTAATTCCGCTAAGTGTTATCCTCTTGTTTTAGAGACAACATCATTCTTCTTACCACATAATTCTGGTCATTGTTATAATCTTCATACTCGTCATCATCCCCATTTAGACCATAGAAAATCTCATCATCCTCTTCTTCTCGTTCCACTACATAGACTACTTTTCTGAGAGGATAGTCACTGGATCTATGACCAGGTTGATTGCATTTAAAATACTTTCCTAGGATTCGTTTAGCATAGGGATTTACAACTTTCTGCCATTCCTTCGCATTTGTCACCTTTTACTTTCCAACCGTCTTCTCTTCCATGTACTGGTCATTACATGCAGAATTATCATGAATTGATTTATTCTTGTCATTAGATGCTTTATAATTATCCTTGTTCCAACTCTCGCAAGAATAATCAAGTTTGTTCTTTTCCTACAACATCAATTAAACCTTTAAAGCAATATTTCATGCTTTAGATAAATTTCGCAATATCTATACCCCCATCTTGTCTCTGATAACGTATTTCAACCCCTCTAGATACTTGACAACGCATTGTCCTTCAATCTCCCTTAAGTCATTTCTCTCAACTAACCTCATAAATTCTACAATATACTTATGTATAGTTTGCTGACCTTGATGGCATCTCTAGTACTTCTAGAACAAATTCTGCTCATAATTAAAAAAAAAAGAAAATCTTTCTGTAACAGTTGCTTCATCTTATACCAAGTTCTAATTGGTGTTTTCCCTGCACATTTCCTTCTGAACTATAACCTTTCCCACCATGCAGAAGCTGGACCTTTCAATTTGCAAGTGAGAAGTCTCACCCTTTTTCTTTCTAGAATCTCCATTTATTCAAAAAATCTATCTATTTCTACAATCAAATCTAGAAATTCTTCAACATTTAAACTCCCATTAAAGCAAGGAATATTCACCTTTAATCTGAAATCTCTGGTATCTCAATCACCATAATTATTCCTTCCATATCCAGTGTATTTCACAAGTTCTACCAAATAATCAATTTCTTTATTTGAATCTTCCATGTAGACTTGTTCAATAGATTTGTTGTTTAGTACATGGCCTTTCGTCATTTCAATTTCTATTGGCATTTACACCTAAAGCATCAAATCGATATGCAATTTCTTCAAAGCATCGTTCTAAACGTTAGAATCTGAAATCCATTTGTTACTCCAAAGCTTTCAACACCACCCCTTAATCTTACATTGTAGATCACAAGGTCTCAATTCAATAATCTTCGCTATGAGAACCGCCACCAACCATGACTATGTCACCTGCCATAGATTAAGTGAGTTTTTTTTTTCTCGCTCTGATACCAATCGACTTAGTAAGCTAGCATGAAAACAAAAGCTAGCACTCGACAGAGTTTTTAAAATTGATAATTAAGTTTTAAACGTCGAAACTTAAACTCAAAATTTGAAAGAAAACATAATGTTATTCAATAATTCAAAAAATTAAAATTGTCTAACAACTAAGTCTAAGGGTGCTATTTATAATAGTATAATCTTACTTGACCTAAACTTAGAGTGCAAGTAAAATAAATTCAAATAAGGAAGTATTTTACCTTAGACTTCCTTAGTGTAAAAGAGAAGTAAATTCCTAAACTTATCTTCCAAGTACATTAAAATAAGAAAAGAAATTCTATTATACCTATAATTCTTAATAAAACTTCCAACTAAATAAGAAACGTACAAAAATTGCTTGTCATCTACTAACATAATCTACGTCATTAAATTAGTTTGAGTGGATCTATTTTGATGACTAAAGAAAAAAAACGTCATTGAAACACAACCAAAAGCCTTAATTTCACATGCCCATTGTCCGCAAGGTTAGCCTTGACTTGTCCATGCATTTTCTGTAGGGGAATTTTTTTTTTTTTTAGCCCTTGAAAATAATATGTTTTTGTAAATAACCCTTGGGATAATTTTAACTGTTTTTAGCCACCCAAATAGATTTTGGGATAAAAATGCCTTTAATGAGCCATCTTCTTTAGCGAGCACTCTCAAACAGGCAAAAAATGGGAAAGAATAAATAAATATGCAAAGAATTTTACGAACATCTAATTTTGTGCAAAACATTCTTTTTTTTTTCCAAAGGTTATGCAAAAAGAAATAATATTGCATGAGATGGTTTTTTAGAGATTTGGGTCATGGCATTCAAATAAGAGGAGAAAAGTGATATTAAACCGAACGAGGAACCATTCATGATGAATGGAAAGCTTGGCTAATGATGTGAAACCAGAAATCCTTGATACGGTGGTGAATTGAAAGGAGAAAGATGTGAATCCAAAGCAGAAAATGGTCATGCTATAGCAGACCATATGTGAGATTGCTGTGGCAAGACAAGGTTTAGAGTTCGTGAAACATCATGTTGGGAATGTGTGACACGGTTGTGACACGTCAACGTTCAGAGTTGGTAAGACGCCATGGAGGGAATCTGTGACACGTTAGTGTAAAGAGTTGGTGACACGCCATGGTGGGAATCTGTGAGACGCCAGCTTTCAGAGTTGGTGAGACGCCATGGAGGGAATCTGTGACACGTCAGAGTTCAGAGTTGGTGACATGACATGGAGGGAATCTGTGACACTCTAGCGTTCAAAGTTGGTGAGACGCCATGGAGGGAATTTATGACATGCCAGAGTTCAGAGTTGGTGACATGGCATGGAGGGAATCTGTGACACGTCAGCATTCAAAGTTGGTGAGACAACATGGAGGAAATCTATGACACGCTAGAGTTTAGAGTTGGTGACACGACATGGAGGGAATCTGTGACACGCCAGCTTTCAGAGTTGGTGTGACGCCATGGAGGGAATCTGTGACAAGCTAGAGTTCAGAGTTGGTGACACGGCATTGAGGGAATCTGTGACACGTTAGCGTTCAGAGTTGGTGAGACAGCATGGAAGGAATTTATGACATGTTAGAGTTCAGAGTTGGTGACATGCCATGGAGAGAAGTTGTGACAAGCTAGAGTTCAGAGTTAGTGGCACGCCATGTTTAAAGTGTGTAACACAGCATTGCTTGTTAAGTTGACACGCCATGGTTTAGAGTGTGTGACACGGCATTGCTTGGTTTAGAGTGTGTGACACGGCATTTCTTGAACGGCTGACACGTCATGGTTTGAAATAGAGAGAGGAAAAAAACAAATGGGTAGTTATTGTGGTAATCGTTTGAACTTCCACTCCCTTAGTGAAACGAATAAGAATATTATAAGGGCATTTTTCATTTTAAACAGTTATTTTTCAGAATTCCTAACGTCTGTGTGATTCATTTCTCATTCCCGTCGGTACCGGAGTGTTCGAGAAGGCTTTTGCAAGCGTAACGACAGCACAGCACCAGCAACAATGTCGGCTATGAGTGAAGAGGTCAGTAAGTCTCAAATTAAAACATTCTTATGTTCTTTAATTTTTTACTTTTTTGCTGGGTTTGTTTGATATGTTCGTATTTTTTGTTTTATTTTGCAAATATGTACATTGTATTTTCTTACTGGTTTGATGGTTTTTTGGGTTAAGTCGTAGTGATATTAGGGATTTTTTGGTGTTTACTGTGTCACGGCATTGTTAGCTTGTGACAACATTTGACTCCATATGCTTGGCGTGTGACAACATTTGACTCGATATGCATGGCGTTTGACAACATTTGACTTGATATGCATGGCGTGTCACAACATTTGACTTGATATTCATGACATGTTACAACATTTTACTTGATATGCATGGCGTATCACAACATTTTACTTGATATGCATGGCGTGTCACAACATTTGACTTGATATGCATGGCGTGTTACAAAATTTTACTTGTTATACATGGCGTGTCACAACATTTTACTTGTTATGCATTGCATGTCACAACATTGTACTTGATATGCATGGTGTGTCACAATATTTTACTTGTTATGCATGGCGTGTCACAACAGTTTGTTTGCGATGCATGGCGTGTCACAACATTTTGCTTGTTATGCATGGCGTTTCACAACATTTATTCCTTATTTATGTCTTCAGTATACCTTGTTGCACATTACAGCTTAACTCATTGGTGCATGTGTGCCATATTTTACAGATCTAGTGTGGACAGTATAAGGATCTTGACAGTTTGTTGATCGTGCCGAGGGAGAAGTGGGGGTTCAACGTCACAATTAACACCCACTATAAGTGGTCGCAACTGCATTACATCACAAAGACTCTCCAACAGAAGGGGGAGTATGATGCAGTGAAGAGTATGTGCTTCAGAAGGATCTTGGACGTCTATACACAAGGGTACTTTTGCATCGGTCTCCTGCACAGCATCATGATTCGTCGGATCACTGAGAGCCAGTCAATGGACCACGAGCTATGGTTTGCCATTGGCAAGAGCAAGGAGCGGCTATCAAAGCAGGAGTTCTGCCTCATCACCTGGCTAAAGTTTGGTCCAATGCTCGATGTGTTCAGACGACCGTACTAAGTTGTTGCAGACGAAATTCATGCTAGATACTGGAATGGGCAAGAGAGCGTTAAGCTGCAGGCTTTGCTTGATACGTTCCGCGGGGGCAACTTCCAACGACCAGGAGACACGACCAAGATGGCACTCGTCTTGATAGCCAATAACATTTTATTTGGTCAAGACTACCATAGACAGGTGACGCCTTGGTTGCTATCATTGGTGGAGGACATCGACGCTTGGAATGTCTTCCCATGGGGGTACTATGTTTGGAAGCTGACCTTGGACTACCTTTTGAAGGGGTTCAAAGTGTTTGACTCAAGCGTAACAAAGGAAACTAGGTTACACTACAACATTTACAGATTCGCATGGGTGATACAGGTACTATCACGTAACATTTTTCAGTTTCTTTTTTGCTTTAATAATTTATGGATGCACTCGTTTATGATATATGGTCTGATAATGGTTACATTTGACTTGCAGTTATGGGCAATAGAGGCAATTCCAGCCTTACAAAAAATAGTTACCCCATCTGGTCGGAAGGACAACGTCTACCCACGAATGTGCAAATGGGATTGCAATCAAAAGCCAAAAGACTTCTACACGGTAATTCAGAAGTTAGAGTCATCTGAGCATGTGAGTGAACAGCTACTAATTTTTACTTTATATTTGTATAATAATTTTTTCTATTCGATAATCACAACATTTTATTTGTTTATTTGCAGTTGTGGGCACTGGAGACGTTGGAACCCACCACGGATGAGGCCAGCCGGAAGTATTTTATGGACCTTGATGTCCCGTTATCGAAGAGCCATGAGTATGTGCCAATAGGGCACATAGAGGATCGGTCGGATTGGGGCTTAGATGCAAGGTAAAAAAGGAGAAGCTTGAAAGAAAAAAGAGCCTCTGGTGGCATGAAGCAGACGCACACCACCACTAATTTAGTTGATGAGCTGTCGAGCCCTTAGTTGATGGATAAAGGGGATGACCATGGTCAAGGCAGTGAACAGCCGATAAGGACAGTTCTAATGGTTTTGTGTTCTCCAATTCCATATGTGATTATTGAATAACATATCTATGTTTGCAGTTGGACCATGCGCCGACAGCTCCAAAACCACCCACCTCTCCTCCTCAGATGCACAGTGGAAACGACCCGTCGGTAAGATGGGTTCTAACGGTTTGTGTTCTACATTTCCACATATGTTTATCGAGTAACACAATAATTTCTGTTATTGCAGTTTACAAAAGCGACGATAAGTCTTCAAGCACCGATGGGTCCGACTCCATCGTAAACTGCTAACGAGCCGCCGGTAAGGACATTAAAGTTGTAACGGTTAATATTCAACAATTCCATATATGATTATTGAATAACACAATTATATATGTTATTGCAGTTGACTCAGTCGATAAGAGTCAATGACGGAGCAGTCACAACCCGTCAGCTCCAACGAATCATGCGTAAGCATGAAAAAGAGATGTTGGAGCTGAAGACTTCAATTCAGTCATTGACTCTAGCAATGTAGACTCTTGAGGATCATATCGTTGCTCGGATTCTTGAAGGCCTTAAATCACAAGTACGTTATTCTATCTTTGCTTGTATTTTGGTGGTTTACGTTTAGCAACTGTTTAGACTGTTTTTTCTTACTGGTTTGATGGTTTTTGGTGTTAAGTGGTAGTGGTTTAACTGGTTTTTGGTAATTAGCAGGTTAGGACATTTGTTTTATAGTTAGTTATTGGCGTGTCAACGTTAGCTTGTGACAACATTTTACTTGTTATGCATGGCGTGTCAGAACAATTTACTTGTTATGCATGGCGTGTCACAACATTTCACTTGTTATAGATGGCGTGTCAGAATATTTTGCTTGTGTTGCATGGCGTGTCACAACGTTTAACTTGTTATGCATGGCGTGTCAAAACATTTTGCTTGTTATCCATGGCGTGTCAGAACATTTTGCTTGTTATGCATGGCATGTCACAACATTTTACTTGTTATGGTTTGTGGTATTTTATGAGCTAACTAACAATTTTTCCCATTTTGTAGGGTGGTCTTTTATCTCACGTTGCTGGTCTGGAACACGATGATGCTGATAATGGGCAGCATCATGAACTTGGTGTTCACATTCAAAATGACGTTCTTGGTGCTGACGGAGAGCACGTAACTCATGTTGATGACATCGTCGATGAAGCTGTGGCAGGGGATGTCACCCTTCAATCAGATGATGCTGAAGGAAAGCATGCTCATTTGCCCGAGTCCATTATCGATGCATCTGCTGGAGGGAAGGGGGACCCTAACTCAATCATAGCTGAATGAGAGCATCTTCCTCTGACCGATGCATTCGTCGAGGTAGTAGCAGGAGCTATGGTGCTTTATCAGAGCACTCCTGATGCAGTTGAGACACGGTCCTCTTCACCAAAGTCATCTGCTATCCATCATGGTGCAACAGAAATTTCAGACCAAATTGAGCAGGCACGGTTGAAACTGGCAAGCAAATACATGGCAAGCCTGTACGTCGACCCCTTAGTGACCTGTCGAGATCTGAAGGATACAATCGTAGAAGCCTACTAAGATTTCAAGAAAGACAAGTCCGCGAGGTAAGCTCATAAATAACATTACAAATATTATTTTTTAATCAAACATTAATCCACCAAGACTTATGAAATTCATTTTGTTATCTATGCAGGCGTGACGTCGACATCTTAGGGGATCAAGGGGCTGACGTTTTTATAATCTTAGAAGATCCCGATGAGGAAATGACAAGTGAATATATCGACGCATGCCTCAGTGTACTTGACAAGCGGATGACAGGGCCGAAGTTGAAGCTGTACGCTACCCGTGCATGCATGGTTGACACGACATTCTTCGTATGTTTATTTGAAAATTGTTCAATTCTATAAATACTAAGCTTTTGATTGCATGAGGTGTAAGCTAATGTTTACATGTTTCACAGGACGCCATCCGTATGCTACACACGAAATTTCCAACAGAAGATGCCCGGGGCACAATGCAAATTTCATATGAGTTGCGGGGGTTCATGGAGGGTGAAAGGCTGATATACGGTAAAAAATGAGAAGATGTGGATTTCATCCTTGCACCTTGCAACGTTGTAGGGCATTGGGTGGTTGCAAAGATCGACTTAGTGAGGTGGACGATCAAGGTGATGGACTCTACAAGAACTTCGGATGCTAAGGATAACGGAGTTCGTGTGGCTCAGATGACACCCTTGATGACAATGATGCCAATCATCTGCCACCAAGCCGGTTATTTCAACAAAGCACGTTGAAAGAGACGGGATTTGACGCCGATGCCATTGGATATTCATTTGCCAAAAGCTAAAGTGCATCGGCAAAATGATAGTGTCAGCTGCAGTATGTTCATGATAGGGTACATGGATGCTATTTTGCAATCGACACAGATCAGAGTTAAACAGAATATGATTGCAAAAATGCACCGGCAATACACTCTAGAAATTTTTGCCAACAGTTGTGAGAGCGAACCTTGAACATATTGACCCTTATCTGTACTTTTTTTTTGTATACAGAATTATTTTTATATAATTAATTTTATACACAAAATTTTTGTATACATAATTTATTTTATACAATTCATTGTATACAGAATTAATTCTTTTTGTATACACAATATATTTTATACATAATTTTTTTTCCTATACACAATTAATTTTATACGAAGAATTTTTTTTCTTTTGTATACACAATATATTTAATTTGATACACAGTCGCAAGAAGTCAGCGTGTGACGCCATAAATTTGCTACCAGTCAGCGTGTCTCCGCATACATCTGCTTGCACTTAGCGTGTCACCCCATAAATCTGTAAGAAGTCAACGTGTCATGTTGTAAATCCACTAACACTCAGCGTGTCAGCCCATAAATCCGCTTCCACTCAGCATGTGAGAACAATTGGGCCTTGTCATGTCACACCAGAAATCTGCAGATACTCAGTGTGTGACGCCATAAATCTACTTCCACTCAGCGTGTCATAACAATTGGGTCGTCGCGTGTGACCTGACGATACTACACCAAGTCAGCCGTGTCACACCATTAGTCTGAATTAACTCAGCGTGTCACACTATAAGTCTGCTTGCACTCAGCGTGTCACCACAATTGGCCCTTGCCGTGTCACCCGCCAAGACTACAACAGGTCAGCATGTCACATCATAAGTCTGCATTCACTTAGCATGTCACCACAAGACTTGCAAGCAGAATGCTCTTAGTCGACTAACCGATATTGGCGAAATTTAATTACTCATGAAATAGAAAGGAATTTCATTGTAACAACATGAACGGTTAAATCAAATGAAATAGAAAGGAATTAAATCAAATCATTAATTGTTTAATACAAGTGGTAATAAAATGTGACAAATGGGGTAACAGTATAGGGACTTTATCTCTTAAATTGTAGTCAAATTGGTTTTGCTTTACGGATTTGTCCGCTCGGTCATTCTATGATCCACCTTTAGTTACGAAATTTATTGCCAAACATTTTAGGTAGCTAAGCTTGTCAAAGATCCTGTCTGACGGAGATTGTAATCAGAAACATTCTTACAAGCAATGTAAGAATGTACTTTAACACTATCTTGATCAGACAGAGGCCTTGACAGGCTTATTTGCTTGAAATGTTTGGCAGCAAAGTCTGTAACTAAAAGTGGCTCATAAAATGACCGAGCAGACAAATCCGTAAAGCAAAACCAGTTCAACTACAATTTTAAGACACATTTAGTTAGGCAGACAAGCTGTCTTCATCCATGACACACCCCACATTTTCATACATTATCCTTCGTATTGGACAATTGTTGCGTGTGTGACCGATTTATCTGTAACTTGAACATGCTTTGGGTCGACACACTCATGGAAGAGCCGATTGACTTGGAGATGGTGTTGGATTTGTGGATGGAACTACAAATAGGGATGGGTAGTTCTCTCTGTTATGCCTGTACCTCTTGCATTGTGAACATCTCTGTGCTCGACTGCCTTCACTAGCTGATGGAATCCTTCTTCTCCTAGGTCTTCCCACTTGGCCTTGCCAAGGTGACGGCAAGACAATAATTTATTTCACATGAAAAGGGATGTCCCACTCACTAGGATGCCCTACCGGCCTAATGGATCTTGAATAACGCTCCACTAAAATGATTGTCTTGTAGTAGTCAGCGCAGAATTCAATGGCTTCACGATTGCATTTACTGAAAAAAACAATAAACTCAATCTTCAAGCACAATGTAAATACTATGTCAATTATGGTTCAAATAAGAAATAAAGATATTCTGATCTTATTGCTGCAATGGCATGCTTACATGGCAGTAAATCTGTTTGGAACTCACAACATGAACACGTCTTCCTAGACAGGTTTACAAGTCGGTCCATCTTCCCGTCTTTAACTTCAAACTTCACTCAATTGATAGGCTTAACTACAAAGCGATGTGCATCATTGAACCGTTTACTCAATTGCCTGGCAACCCAAGGGCTGAGGGGCTTGGTCACCTTGACGGCCTCCTCGTACCGGTCATGGAACCAACGCTGGAACATGTCTTTGATGAACTCGATCAAAACAGTGATCGACATTTGTCTTGCATGCTTCAAGCATAAGTTAACACATTCCGCAATGTTGGATGTCATCATTTGGTATCGCCTTGCCGGTGAACATGCACGTGCCCATTTCTCAGGCCCTATTCTCATAAGGTCAGTGTGGGCTCCAAGGTGAATCTACTGTAACTGGTTCATATGTCTATTGAAATTGGCCACCTTATAGCAATCTCGAGCAAGGGTGAAAAGCATACAAACATAGTCGCGCTTGAACTTGTTTTTAAAGTTTTTTTTCAAGTGGTAACCACATCAACCATGGTGCACTTCTGGGTATGCATTTTGGATTACTTTCTTAATGATGAGATGCTGATTAGAAATGAACATAGTGTTTTCATGACAACCAACCACATCACGCAGCTTGCTAAGAAACCATGTCCACGAGTCTTCATCCTCAACATGGTCGATGCCAAACCCAACTGGATATACGCACTCGTTCGCATCTTTGCATACAGTGACAAAGAGAACACCGTTGAACCTGCCTTTTAGATGTGTCGCATCAATTGCAACTGTAGGACGCATTACATCGCTAAACCCCCGAATACAAGCCCCGTATGACCAGAAACAATATTTGAATCTTTCTTCCTCATCAGTAGCCATTACAGTCACTGTGCCAGGAATTTCTTGTTCCAACATATAAAAATACGAGGGTAGTAGTTGAAATGACTCCTCTAGTGGACTGAAAACAAGCCTCTCTGCATACTCCTTCGCTTGCCAAACCTTACCATACAAGCATTCCAATCCCCACTGAACCCTCATCTCACAAATTATGTCTTTAGGTCTCAATGCTACTCCATTAGCCCGAAGCTTGTGTGACATAAGTTCACCAATCATTTTCGCACTTGTAGTTGGAAACCACCTTTGCAAATCATCAACGGTACAGGTGTGTACTTTGTGGAATGTCCGAACTTGCCAATATTCTCCTCTATCAGGTAACTTCATTGCACGCACACTAAACTTGCATGCCTTGTCCTTGCAACCAACCTCATAACGAGCTTTACATGACCTTTTTACTCTTATCGCAAACTTCTCTATTATAACCAACATGTTCAAAGCTTGTTTCAACTCGGCCTTGGACGAAAACATTCTTCCTTTGTATAAGCGATCTTCGGCACATGTCGACTCCTCAATGGTAATTGTTTGGAAGGAGAACCTTTCTACACCTGCAATTACCCACGTACGAGATATCCCTGCATTTCCCTTTTCTTGATCACTGTCATCACATTGAACATCTCTTATATCAACACCTCTAACAGATTCCGTTTCGCCTTCAACATTATTGTAAATTGGAATGTCACTATCATAAAGGCAATCATCGTCTGAACTGTCATCTTGCCATTGTTCAAGCCCATCATCTGAAGTGTCATCAAATCTATCTTCACCGGCAACGAACAAATCCTCATTTCCCTCATCAAATGCAGTCTTATCCTCCAGTGTCGCAGTGTCACCCTCTAACCTCACATTGTTATCCTCAAGTGTCGTATTCTCATTTGACAATGGCATTACGCACTCTACAATTTCACCCGATCGTTGCATTTTTTTTAGAGAAGCGAGAAATTGGTTTGATGCACATCTTAATCAGAATTGTGCAGCCAACTGTTCTGTGAATGTCGTCTGTCTACCGCGCTGCAAAAACTCTTGTCTTGTGCATACCTCAATTGCCATTGTTGTGGGTTCTAGATCGAATGTTGTGGTATATGTGAAGCATTGTAAATCTCATTTTGATTGAGTTGATTACCATGTTGTCCAACTTCTTCATGTGACATAACATTTGTTTGGCATCCCTTAATGTTGACATACACAACCGGAACATTCCTCTGTTCTAGCAGAATTAATGCAGCATCTTCATCATCCTTGATAATTGGCCGTGATAGCTCTCCAGGTGTACTGATTAATGCATGTAACTCAATCTCGTCAATTTCTGAGTTTACCCCAACAACATCTTCAACCAGCTTCATCAAGCCCTCATACGACAAATCACTCTTAACCTTCCGCATTCGTGACTCACCACCCTTATAAATGCCATCCACCCACTGACCATCGTGTCTTATCACAAGTCGCACAATTGGAACCCCACTGAAATTTTGAAAAAAAATATATATTGTCAATCATTTTACACAATACATGCCCTGATCAAAAATTTATCAGTCATGTTGTTACACGCCATGCATATAACGTAAAATGTTATAACACGCCATGCATATCAAGTCAAATGTTGTGACACGCTATGCATCACTGTCGTACCATGCCAATCATTGTAATTACTAACTTGTTACACCAATAGTCTGACACGTCAATCACTGTAATTACCGACTCGTTACACCAACAACCGTGACACGCTAAAAACCCAAAAAACCATTTTATCCACAACACGCCAAGAACAGCCGTGACACGCTAATAACCCAAAAAACTAGTTAACCCACTACATGCCAGGAACAGCCGTGACGCTAAAATAATGTTAACACATGTTATAAATGCATGGCATGTAACAACTCTGGGCAATGTTTCTAATCCATCTTCTAATTTGCACCAAATGTTTCAGAAATTTAAATGTGTTGCAAAAATAAACCCAATAACAGGTACCTTGATGTCATCTCTGCTATAGGGTCTGTTAATCTACGACAATGTGGCCAAATGCCGAGAGATAGACCACAGCTCGATGACGATGGTGCTCAATAGAGAGTTGACAGAGCTCATACAGTTCAGAGATCTGAGAGAGTTGACGACAATGGTGCTCAACAGAGACTTGCCAGAGTTGAGACAATTCAGAGAGTTGAGAGAGAAAGATGACCGAGCTCAAACAGCTGAGCGCATTTATTTTTATTTTTTTCTATTTTCTCTTTAGCGGGAGGCAGATAGCTCAAACAACTAAGCATTTATTTGAAACGATATTTTTAAGGGCATTTTGGTCTTCTCATGCTTATTTTTGGCTAGAAACAGATAACTTTATATATGGAGTTATTTTTGAAATCGCCTTATCAAGAGGTCATTTTCTCACAATTTCCCTTTTCTGCAATATGCTTTATGCTTTCTAGAAGGCTTCACTCACTTCTTCACCCAAAGGGTAACTTTCCTCATTATTCTTGTCCCCGCGCATAGAAAGCTTGAAAATTCTTCCAAGACTTGACAATTGTTAGTCTACGCAATAGCACATTTTCTGACGAGGACAAGTTAATTGTCTTTCAGATTTTATCGAAGACCATAAGAAAGGGATGGAGGCATTCAAAGTAAGGAAAGAGAGAAGGAGAATAAGGGAGAAAGCTGTCATCAATTTTTAAACCAACAAAATTTCTAAAACTCCATCAAAAGTGAGACGATTTAAAAAAAATCAATACAAAGGCTTTCTTTCATTATTTATTATTAAATAAAAATAAAATTTTAAAATATAATAATAATAATAATATAAAAACTAAAATAAAAAAAATCTAAATCATTACATAAAATTAATAGTTGTTGAACTTTGTTTTTTGTTCTAAACATTTTTATAATAAAAAAAGCTGATAATTTTCAAGAAATTGAAAATCATATATTTGACAAAAAAATTATAGTTTCAAAAATAAAAACTTACAACACTCACAGGGTAACATGAAAAACGAATAACGAAAACGTAAATAGCATGCAACAATATTAAATATTATATCTAAATTTAATTTTGAAATTTTTGCATTTGGATTAAAATTATTTTATTTATTTATATATTAAAAATAATTATAAATAAATTCAAAAGTATAAAAAATAATAGTAGAGAACAATCTATTATCCAGCCCAGCCGGCTCAACGAATTCAAACCGCATTGTGTGTGGTTGTGGTCTTTAGAAAATTCTTGAACCAACGGGCTGAGAGTTTAGGATATCTTTTCAAGCCATGCTCATAATCAACATAGTTAATCCCAAAGCGCATAGTGTAACCATTAGCCCATTCAAAGTTGTCCAACAACGACCATGCAAAATATCCTTTGACATCCACACCAACCCTATCATCATAAGCAACCAGGGAAATCATATCACACACACACATTTATTTGTTCATGAAAGAAAAAAAAAAGGATAGGAAGAAGCATTTTACCCAATGGCATTTCGGAGGAAAGAAAGATGTTGATCATAGTACTCTATTCTCATATTGTCGACGAGGGCTTCCTCTAGTGACAATGTGGCATTACTCGCCTCATCCACCCCTACCATATGTAGCACAAATGGTGTTCAATGTCCAACCAACATCTCATTCCATCAATTACTATCACTTAAAATAGCTTAGAACTACTTGAGTTTAGTTCAAACTTTGTCATATTGATAACGTTAGAACTTGCATGGTTGATTTTATATTATGTAGAAAAAAAAATTACACTTACCATTCTCAGTGATATAAATGATTGGATTATTGTACTTGCTCTTTGTGTAGAGTAAAAGCTCATAAAATCCTTTTGGATATACATATAGCCAATCCGAAGCAGTCTGCAATATTTCAATGGAATATATATAGAAGAAAAAAACCGGCGTCATTTTAGTTTATAATTTGGATTTAAAGTACGTCGAAAACCTAAAAATTGATCAAGGAATATGCATACTGTTGGACCAATTGGGACTCCGTCGCGCTCAGCTGCCACAATGAAAAATGCAAAGCTCTCATCAGAGTGGATATATCTATATATATATATATATAGTAACTAAGAAAATTAAAAATGTGTGCTACATGTGTCAAATTATATATACTTGAAAGTTTAGCAGAAGCATCAGTCAAGTAGCTTGGCTTTCCAGGACCATGCTTAGGTGCATCAGCTGCATAATTGGCAGTGTAATAGTTCAATCCAAGAAAATCAAATGACCCTTTAAGCATCTTTGATTCTTCTTTTGAGAATCGGGGTAACCGATCTCCAACAAGGGATTGCATGCTTTTTGGATACTCCCCGCTAGTTATTGGATCCATGAACCTACGAGGACATAATAAAATATACCAAATTTAATTAGTACGTGCAAATTATCTTATGAAACAAAAAATGAAAAGTAACAAAGACTTATATTATATATCCAATAGCATAAACAAAATTATGAGTAAGTAGGGAAAAGAAATTATAGGTAAAATTCACCATCCAAACATAAAATCAAGTGCTCGTTGGGCTGCATCTTTGTCGTTCCTCTCTTTAGAGAATGGTACAAACCAGTGAGCTATTAGTGTGATTCCTATGACACCCTTTTGAGTTGCCTGCGAAAAATTTCAACCCTCCTTTATTAATATTGTCAAAAACAAAGTATAATTACCCCCTCAAACACTAATATAAGGGCCTTGTTTAACCTGATATTTCTGCCTGTACAATTTTACAGCAGTTGCATGAGCAAGAAGTTGGTGGTGTGACACGAGGTATGGTTCAATCCCCGAGTCTCCGCCCGTGCAATTGAGTTGTTGCCAATCAGAACAACGACCTGGTGCAAGCGAACCGACTGCATAGCCCCAATTGCTATAGCTCCAAGGCTCATTCAATGTAATCCAATTTTTCACTCTGTCACCAAATTCGTCAAAGCAAACCTCTACATAATCTCGAAAATGGTCCCTGAAATTAACACAATTGGCACTTAATTTAGTATGTTAAGATTGTCCACATGAAAATAAAATCTAAAAGCTAATAAATGATTGCTAATTTTAACTACTATATATGCTTACACGATGTGGGAACTCAAGAAACCACCATATTCATCTTCCAAGGCTTGGGGAAGATCCCAGTGGAAAAGAGTCACATAAGGCTGTAGTCCTACAGGTGAGAAGCATGAACTAGGTTATAGCAATAGCCTAAGGAAGCTATGTTCACAGTAGAAAGAAGATGAGAAAATTTTGAGTATGAGTGAATCGTGACCATTTGCTAAGAGCTCATCTATGAGATTGTTGTAGTATCTAATTCCTTCCAAGTTGACTCCCCCACTCAGCTTTCCATCTAAAACAAGGTCAAACAAACCAAAAATCGAAATTTAGTTGGTATTATTAATCAGTTAACATAGTATTAATTATGACCAATATATATATATATATATATATATATATATTTGAGCCACAGGCAACAAGCTCTGATCATATTAATTAATTAGAAGCAAGCTAGCTTTTGTAGTATCATATTAAGTGGAAATGTAAAAGTTTCAAATTTTCTCCCCCTTATGTGTACTGTATAGATGTAGTTAATGGAATCCATCAATAGCTTTCAAGAAAAATATTTATTATAACCTCCACAAATTTTCAATTTATACTCTGTGCCTTGGTGCATTAATTGAAGCCATGTACAATTAGCTTACTTGGCAAAATTCTGGACCATGAGATCGAGAATCTGTACGCATCTAAGCCCATTTCTTTCATAATCCCAACATCTTCCTGTAAAGCAATATAATACAAAAGGAAAAATTAAATACGTATTAGGAAAGTGAACATTGTTTCAATTTGTTTTGCATATATAGAATTTCAAACATTGTTTCATTTGACAATAAATTAGTGATTCTCATTTTGGTAGCAAAGTAAAACACAAAGAATAACCCATGAAAGTTATCATGTAAGAATAAACAGTAAATTAAACAACTCCAGAAAATTCAAGCATACTAATCGGTTAGACCCCAAATCTGATGGATTAAACCTCAAGTTTGCCTTAAATGAGGTAAATCTAAAGCAAAAACATGCCCAAATATGACAAACCATTTAAATGTTTGTACCATATTGAATATAAGCTAAGTGGACTAAACTACTATTGTAATTATTGTAATTACAAATGTTCATGATTAATCAAGATCGGCTCTCACTCAGTTCGGGGTTATACGGCTTCCTTTTGTAAAGTCAAGTTCCAGATCAGTATGATTTATCTCGCCCATCCATCTAAGTATCATTTTATTTTTAAAGCAGTAATAATAATAATAATAAGTTATATTAATATTTTAAAAATATATTTCTAAATTAAATTTTAATAATTATTAATAAAATAAGCCGAACAAGGTACGCACGTTTGGGATTAAAAGACTATTCTCAAAGCTAGCATGTGGCAAGTCCAAGTTACCCGATAGAAACTTCGCTCTTTTTAGCTGAATTTTATTCTTTTATTATTTTTATTATTATTTTCTCTCTTTAGAGATAGTATCTTAAGTTTAAATTATTTTTCCTAATATATGATCTTACCACTTGTGGCTACTTGTCTATATGTCTTACCTTGTAACGGTTATAGGAATCAACTGCTACATCTCCATTTCTTCCATCAGCTATTTTATCTGCAAAGAGCTAATTAATTATGTTCAAACATTTTAACAAGATTGAATACAGTATTACTTTCCAGTATTAATTTTAAAAAAGACATGGAACACATTATTACTTAAGCTTCATCAAATGCAAAGTCATACACTTACATTCTTTTTTTTTTGTTATATGTAATTCTATTTTTTATTCCATTTCAAATATATAATATATATTATCCTCTTTTAATATAACAATAATACTTAAATTTTCCAATAAATACATAGCTTGAAACAACTTTCATTTCTTCTTTCAAAATTTGTATTTTCTAATACTTTCATAAAATTATAAAGAACAATATTTTATATACCTTGTTTGTAGACAAATATAAATGAAAAATGGTTTGTTCATTTACTTTTCAAAATCACATATTTCTTTTAAAACAACAACGATATATACTTCTACGCTTTATTCGCTTCATTTTATACTCCAAAGAAACATTCCATTTTTTGTAGCCCAAATACACAAATCAAAAATTAATGGTTGAAAGAGAGTACCTGGATATTTGTGAGTATAAGTGTCCCATATACTGGGTCCTCTACCTCCTTCACTTGCTGCTCCTTCGTACTGAAATATATATACGTACGGACGTATAAATAATTAATTCATGACAGCTCAAAATATGTAGAGAAAATTATCAAATAGTCTCGTACCCTACATTATATATATACACTTATTGTCGAGTTTAAATAATATACCAATCAAAAATTTATTAACAAAAAAAGAAAAGAAAACAAGGGTTCACCTGGTAAGCTGAGGATGCAGTTCCGAAAATAAAGCCGTCAGGAAAACTAGTGCGATTAAGGGAAGCGATGAGGTTAAGAGGTGTTACAGCATTGATGTGAGTGATTGATCCAAGAACAAGTAGGAGGATGTAGAGGCATTGATATCCCTCACTTTCCATTCTAAAACTACTTAAGAAATGATGGGTTTATTTATTTGAGCTCCTACCTAGCTAGGAAGAGACAATAACATTAGGCTATTGGAATGAAGAAGAAGGATTTTTAATTTGGTATAAAAAAAAACAGGCTTAATTAGCTCCCACGAAAAGGTCAGATTTGATTTGAGAAAGGTGGAATTCCCACGCCTTGCTTTAATTGCTCTTCAACTTGGGAAACAAAAATTGTGCCACTAGTCATAAGTAGAAAGCTTTTTATTTCATGTTTACGTGTTACCATCGAATTGCTTGGATTATTTGGATAATAGCTTTTGAAAAAAAAACCAAATCTATCTACTTCTCCTCCTTCGGGCTTAGCACATTGTTTCCATGACGAAGAAAGAGTCTTTGATGTTTTTAAGATATCTCATGATCTTAGTTTCTCTTATGTATGATTTCGTTTAATTTGTTGTTAATTTATTAAATTATTTAGTTTTTGATAACAAATAAAACAATTATGTTATATGTATAGAGAATTGATTTATTTTAATTGAAAATGTAAGTTCATTAAAAAGAATGGTAGTTAGATTCGGAAGTGTTTACGTGCTACTGCCACTAGCTTCATTCCCAAATGAATTGGGTCTTCAAAATTACAACAGAAGAAGAAAAATCAAAGGATCTTATCCTGTGCTCATCAACACCATATATGAGGCTTACCAGCCAGCTTTGCCCAATTTCGCGTGACTTTTCTACTCATTCCCATTCCTCTTTTTCCTTTTTCAAGAATTCAAACTATATCCAATTCTGTGTTGACGTGTTTTGCCGTCAACAATATTTTAATTTTCATCATCCTAAAAACAAATACACATTCAAATTTTCTACCAACTATTTATTTCTTCTATCTTTAATTTTGCTAATATTGTAATCCCTTTGAATAGCCAGTGTATAACATTTCTTTATGCTTGTAAAATAGTTAAGATATTTTGACTTTAGTCTTAAAATAGGGGAAAAAATTGTTTAATATATCAACAAGGCCCAAAAGGAAGCTCACAGCTAGTATTATATATTCCATAAGCAAAACAATGAATCTAAAACTCTTGATAGACTTGGCTTTGCAAAAAGCATGGGAAAACAAAGATCACCTCCATTTAACTTAAAAACGATGTTGTTGTGCAGCCCAGCCCAGCCCAGCCCAGCCCAGGCAAGCCACATCTAAAGTGAGCCCAGTATTATTAGAACAACATACAAATAATAGCCATATCATTTTCTAAAGAAACTAGTACAAATAACTTCTTTTCCTGTTTCCCTCCCCACAATGAAAAAGGGGGAAGGTGATTGAATCACTATGACTATTTACCTGCTCAACACAAACTAATTAATGCAAGTTCATAAATCACTTGTATTCAATCACTTTCGGTTCTTAATGAAAGGCCCACAATGTTAACCAACCATCCATCATTATGTGCAAAATAAACCATGCTTAACATACACAAACCCAAATACACAAGGACGGAAGCAGACACCGGTATCAACATAAATTAGATACTAACAAAAACTGAATACGAAAAAACCCTCTCTCCTGATGCCCATCAACGCTAGTAGGTATTACACTCTTTTAACTGATTTCCACTTTTTTAGTTCATGCAAAATATGTTAGCTCATCACATAATAATAAAGATGGTCATTAAGGCTACAGGATTAAATAATTTAACAGAAAACAGGGACATCAGCTGCAGTAGGATGATAATGGCACAGTGTAAGCTAATGAGTTCTTTTGTACGTAAACTACTTTACAGACCTACAAGCAACATCCATCTGACTACTGTTAAGCACAAACGGGCCAACTTAGGAGCCAAAACGGGTCTCATACCTAAAAAAGATGAAAAAGAGCTTATTAGCAAATCGGAGACACAAAAGTTTTTATTTGTTCCTAAAGCGTTGACTTTACCATGACAAGAAATGCAGCCAATTAGAGTCATCTTAAGGGCATTTTCTTTGTATATATGAAGCTCCATGCTCTTCATACCTGTCAGATGCACCCACTTAAGATTAAAATGAAATAATTTAAGATAAAACTATTATCAACTATGTATTTACCGGTACATGTTTTGATACAGGTTGCAATGACAAGAACACAAGAAAAACTAGACAAATATGCATCTGCAACAAGGAAAAAAAGGGGCAATTGTCCAAAAGAGATCTGAATGTGAAACATGATGCTTACTCAGACTTGGAGAACCACATTTGCTGGAATGAACCAAGAGATGCCAATATGCTGCCTCCTATCCAAACACTGTTTTATACATGTTAGCAGCATTTAATGAGAGCAAGACAAACAAAATTCTTTTAAGAAAATTTACACAAGCACACAAGGTTATGCATAAGACAATGTAGCAAACTAGACAAGGTATAACCTTCTTATAATCTGGCAATGAGTGGACAAAATGCTGTTTGCTTTGGCAATGTTAATCAATAGATGGTAAATCACTATTGTTTAAATCATTCATCTTATAGCTGCAACAACTCTAAATATTTTTTTCATTGTTTTTTCTTTTTCCTCTTCTCACTTCCATTTTCAATAAAATCCTCACAGATGGGGCCAGCAACTTCTTGACAATAGCTGCTTTTCCCTGTATTTTCAACTCACCCAGTTAATATAGCCAAATGCACCACACCCTAGCAATGATAATGGTGGATGCACCCACTTCAAAACTTATAGCAGATTTTATTTTTGGTTTCCCAAGTTTATCTTCTTGACCATCTCCACTCAACATAAATCAAGAAATGGAACCTTATTCGTCTTCCCACTCGCTAAATCTTTCCAATTGCTGGTTGGTTTCTTAGTTAAAATCATGCTGATGGCCAAATCAAATGTCAGAAAGTAGTTACTGGCTCTAGCATTACCAAGAGTACATATGATCGATCTTAAGGTACAAGTCTTGAGTTTCTAACAAGGGCAACAGCCAACCTGCATCATACATTTCAGGCTTTCTGCAATCACTTAACAGAAACCCACTGATCAGATTCAACCGTGGGAAAAAAATACACAACCATCCTTTTTTGACATATTTACCAGACCAGTATAAAAGAATTTAGAGAATTTGATAGAAGTGAGTTCATACATGGAATAAAGCAATAAACCCATGCTCAGAAAAACATTTCTCAGGACTTGAATAGATTAGAAACTCGGCCAAGCAAAAGACAAAGTAAAACATGTAGAAGCAAAAAAAGAAATGAAATTAAAAAAAAAACACCAAAAAAACAGATAAAAGAAAACCCAACCAACCTGAATCTTCTTTCTGTTGCATTTCCACTTGCTAATACTTTAACTCTAGCAGCTTGAGGAGACTCCTATTGAGAGACAACAATAGAGTTATTCTTTTACTAAAAATTAAGTTTGTTCTACTAAATTCAATCTAACCTCAAATAATCTCCCTCATACATTCAACATGAGAATTATTTTTCCATGAAAATTATTGGTACAACTCATTTCAAATCAGGCCTCTAAGTATCAAGAGTGAGTGAATTTGTGTGATAGCATGTGCATGCATGTTTGTGACAGAGCGAAAGAGAGATCTACCTCATGATCTATGACACAAGGACCAGTTGCAGCCCCCTTCATACCAGTGTCATATCCACATCGGATATGGATACAAGTTCAACATACCGGGACACATATCCAACGTGGATGGATACAGTGACAAAATATAAATAAATTATATCCTTTATTCGGAAACAAATATGGCATGCAGAGGAATAAAAGCAACGAAGGGGAAAGAAGAAAGGCTGGCAGGGGTGTCACAACGGTCATCATCATTTTCCTCCCATAATTTTGATCTTAGCATAAATCGGAGAAGATAGAGGAAACACTGGACAGTGGTGACAAGATTTGAAAGGGAGAAGGCAAGTCAGCTGTGTCTGCAAGAGAAGACAGAAGCTTGCAACAACTAAAATAACTTTGGGCATCTAACTTAGGCAGGGTGTATTTTTAAGCTCATTGAGCCGAGCTCATATATTAGCATCTGCATTTAGTTTCTACAGAGCCCAAAACTAAAAGCTATTCAAACTAGAAAACCTATTTGCAAGATAATAAATTACTTAATAACTAGCTTAATTTTACTAATTTGGAAAGAACTTTTTCTTAATGGAAGACTTAAGTGTATCTTTAGTTAAGATTAATCAAAAATTGCACACACAAATGTGTGCCTGTGTCTGTATGTGTATTTTTATTGCCATATCCTATTTTTTAAAAGTTGCTGCATCACCATATCCATATCATTGTACCTCTGTCATGTGTCGTTGCTTCCTAACTCATGATACAATGAACTTTTCCATTTTTTTCCCTTACAGCAACAAAAATGGCATTAAAGGATGGCATTAAAGGTGAACAAAACCATAAACTATGATAATATGAAACCAAGTTTTAGTGGACTACATCAAACCATCAAAAACTAGTAGTGCAAAAGAAATTATAATTGCAACATAATAAATCAAGCTTTAAGGTCTAAACAAGTGTACAAGACTTGACATTGTGCATAAATGAAAAACAAGGAAAAGATTACCTCCAGCAAGTCTTTCTCAAGACGTTCTTTCAACTGTTGCATTGATGCTGTGCCACCAGCAAGCTGCATTATAAGGGAGAATAGAAGTAACGATATCAGCTACAAGAAAGAACTAAGGAATTAAAATATAATTCAGGTTTATGAATTAGCTTATTAATAAGCAGGTAAATTCCATCCACTCACCATACATGAATAAGTTACTCATTTTTAATATAATAATTAGAGTTGAAAAACCTGACTCAAAACCTAAAGATGGTCTTAACCTGAACCCAACCCAACCTGATTTGACCAAGAAAAATCAACAATCAGAACACGTTTGACCTGAACCCGCAACAATCCAAACTCGAAAATGACTTAAACCTGAAATGACTCCAACCTAAAATGACCTAAACCTGAAACAACTTGAACTTAGACTTGGCAATTGTGAACCCGACACGTTAACACGACACGAGAAGACACAGGCTAAACAGGATTTGGGTTTAGTGTTAACGTGTTTCGTGTCTAATCGTGTCAGACACATTAAGACACGAAATTTCCGTGTCTTAACGTGTCTGACACGACAAACACGTTTAAACACATTTACTTAATCGTGTTATAGTGTTTAAACGTGTATATGTGACACATTTATTAACCTATTAAAAATTAATAGTTAAAAACTATTTTAATCTTATATAAATAATTTTAAATAATTATTTTAATAAATTTTTTTAATTTTATAAAGGGTATAATGTAATTATACATGCTCAATTCTAATTTTTAACTTTTAGTGATTATTTGATATTATTATTATTTTTGTTTTATTATAATTATTTTTATAATTATAGATTTTAAATTCAAATAATAAAATTATATTTAATTGTAAATATTTTTATTTAATTGTATTAAACGTGTTAATCGTGTTAAACATGTTATTAATCGTATCGTATCGTACATTAACACGTTACATAAACGTGTTAATCGTATCGTGTCGTATTACACGTGTATTAAACGTGTACGTGTACGTGTTTCAAATTTAAAACATGAATGTTAAACGTGTCATGTTCGTGTTTAGCCTTAACGTATTTCATATCTAATCGTGTCTGACACGTTTACGACACGTTAACACGAATTGTCAGGTCTACTTGAACTCGAATTGACTTGAACCCTGAATGACCTAAACTTTAACGACCTGAAAGTCTAACCCAAAACAACCTGAAATTAAATTGCTTTTACTCTAAAAGTCAACCACGTGAACCTAAAATGATTAGAACCTGAATGACCCGAATCCGTTGATGTCCGAACTTGAAATAACCTAAAACCAGAATGACCCGTACCCAAAAATGACCCAGACTTCTTTCAACCTAAAATAATCCGACCCGAAGTGACCCGGCCCAAACCCAGCCCGGTCTGCCCAATTGCTACCTCTAATATTAATACTCAAAAAAGGAAACAGTGGATCAGAAAAATGATCCCGGCACTCAAGTAAAGGCTTGCTTGGGTGTGATTGACTTTACCAGTATACTACCAAACAATTCTTTCCGAATGTCCACATCACATCTATTAATGCTTTCTATTACCTGCAAAAGATACAAAAATGCTTAATTAACTAATCCTTATAAAAATACAAGAAAGAGAGAGATTTAAAGGCCAATGCATAGAGGTCAACAAGAATCAACATACCATTTGTGGCAAACCACGAAACGATGGAGAAATCTCTGCAAAGTTGTTCATCCCGGGAATTGTCTAATAATAAACAGGAAATTAGATATGATATCAACATATACACAGAAATTCTGATTAGAAACGAAACAACATAGCCAGGTTATGTCTGCAAAAATATTAAATAAACTACAAAATAATCCAACAACTTGATTGCAATATTCATGTTATTATCAAGAATTACAGCTCCGCTGCAAAACCAGAAGTGAACAATTGACAAGGGCACAATGAAGTTCCAGATAATGACATCAATAAATCAATAAAATTTTGAAAGATATAATGGCCTGTTGATAGCACTTAGAACTAAGCTTCCAAATTTTATGCTCCTATAGCAACAATTTCCAGGATCACCATTCCACAACTCCGTCAACCTAATTATTCAGCAAGGATAACGAAGGCTACCCATCATTCCCAGAGGAATAAGGATTGTAGACCAGTCAAGTTACAGCCAATAACTCCAATGATTCCACCAATACAAGAATAAAGAATCTTGCCAAGCAAACACAACAGAAAGAAAGGAAAATTCAAAAGCACATACATTGATCAATCTATAATAACAGCTTAAAAAAATAGACAAGATCTTATAATTCCCATCAACAATATGCAAAATGCATAAACCTTTGGGAAAAAAAAAACTGCAAATATAACACATCCAAAAGAACATCAATTGACAAGAAACATGCTGATGAAGCATGATGGATAGAAGCTGCTTGATGGATTATACTCCTCAAGACATTTTTTATTTATTATATTTTATGAGTTTAATTGTATTAAAAAACTAGATCTAGGATTTCTTAGAGAACGTAGGCAATTTTAAATTTGTTAGTGTTATACTTATTTCCTAAGTATTAGGGCTTTGGTGTTATATTAGCATTTTGCATCTAAATTAGGGTTTCAGGTTTGGCTACCTATGCTACTTCAATTTCTAGTTGGCATTGAATTATGAATTATTGACATTTTGACATACTGAGTTTGAGAATTCTCTCCACCTTCATTCTATCTGGTATCCTCTCCCTGATTCTTCAATTTCTTCCCCAATTTCCTCTAGCTCTCCCTAATTTCTTAAATCTCTAATTTTTCCGCTGATCTCTGTTTTGAGCTTCTTACCCATTCATGTCTGACATCACATGCTCATGCCAAATGCCAAAAACAAAGTTTGGATAAAGATAAATATTAACTTTTTAAAAAAAAAAAAGACACTGACAAGTGCTCCAACAGTATGAAAGAAAACAAAAGAATCTAGGATCCTGCAAGTATGCAGGCCACCCACCTGAGCCAAAGGTGGATTGAACAGAACATCAGGGATCTTAAATCTATCAGCACCAATTTCAATTGTCCTGAATAAACATAATAGAAAATGCAGGTTTAGTTAAATATTAGTAATAATAAAATGGGAGCAATGACCCAAAGACAATTATCTTGTAGCTAAACAGGGCTAGACAAAGCACCTGTTTGGCTGGTGAATGCAGTGTTATAATGCAAAACAAAAAGAAGCAACTAGCAAATAGCAAAGCTGTTTATCACTCAACAAATTAAGGATGCATAGCAAGCAACATAATCATGACATAATGAAACCATGCTAATAAACTTGTAAAGAACTTACTGGCCATCAGGAAGCTCATATGGGGTCATTGGGATATTTGAATATGCACTTTCTGCAAAGAAAAGGCAATCATATTAATTGCTAAGAGCAGTCAGCATTTGCAAACTTCAAAATCAAATGTTTAGAATTATTCAGGAATTGAAAACTAGCAGGATTTTGAAATTCCATAAAGCTGTAGAAGAAACAACATCAACAACCTAACTCAAAAAAGATTTTAAAAAGCATTAATATCATTGGTAGGATCTTATTACAGCAAACAAGGATCTTTGAGATATTATTGGAGGCGGTTTCTATAATTATCAACTTAATATATATATATATATATATATATGTATGTATGCATCTATGTATGTGTATGTATGTATATAGGATGACAAAGTAAAGGTCACATGGTAAACAAACAAAACAAGAAACTGATGAAGTAACACAAACCATCATATGGAGTATCTGGAGCTCGACACACACATTCCTTGATATCACTTGCAATTACTCTCTGTTGGAAAACGATAAACACCAGGTATTAGGTGCACAAACTTGTCCACTTGCAAGGGGGTAACAATGATCAAATACAGACCTGGGAGTAAAGCTTGTAGGATTCTGTTGTATTTGGAAAATCAATATCTACAGTCTGAGATCCCCAAAACAAAAATAAAGAGAATTGTCAAAAAGCAATGTAGGTAATTACCTAGAAATTAATAGGAACAAGAAAAAGTGCAACAGCAGCTGGGGTAAATTTCAACCAGAGAACATTGCAGTTTCAAGAGAAGAAATCTTCCACTTTGGCAAATTAATTGAACTAAGAAGAGAAGACAAGCATAGTTCTCCACTGTAAGTGCAACTCTTGTGAAGTTAGATTTAAGTTATAACTACTGGAAATGTACCCATGCGTTGCACACAGATACAATAATACATGTAGTGTTTATCATATTTTTCATTCTACAACTTTTTGTAGGTATCACGACAAATCAAGCACTACAAATCAAGGGTAATTAATTAAGCAATGGATATCAAATAGATATCAAGACAAATCAATGATATCCAGTATTATAATTAGAACTGTAGCACCTCAAATCAAGGATATCGAGCATTATGCTTGAAAACATAACACTACAAATCAAGGATATAATTAAGCAGTATCAAGGATATCATCTATTATGCTTGGAACAGGAATACCCCAGATCAAAGATATCAAACATTAGGCTTGGAAGCGTAGCACTACAAATCAAGGATATCAAGTATAATTATTTGAACTATATTACTATAGGTTAAAGACATCAAGCATTATGCTTGGTACCATAACACCCTATATTAAGGATATCATCTATTATGCTTGGAATTGCAGCACCCCAGATCAAGGATACCAAGCATTGTGCTTGGAAACGTAGCACTACAGATCAAAGATATTATTAAGTAATGGATATCATCTATTATACATGGAACCATGAGACTTCAAATCAAGGATATTGGGCATTTTGCCTGAAATCATATCACTACAAATCAAAGATAATTAATTAAACAGTGGATATCAAGTAGATATCACGACATATCAAGGATATCAAGCATTATAATTAGAATTGTAGCACCTCAGATAAAGGATATCAAGCATTATGCTTGAAAACATAACATTACAAATCAAGGATATAATTAAGAAGTATCAAGGATATCTATCATGCTTGGAACCGTAGTACCCCAGATCAAGGCCATATCAAGCATTAGGTTTGAAGCAAGAAGAGAATGAACCCTAAGAGAAAAATCTACCAAGTGATCTTTTTTCAATGCCCATTAATGAGTGAAGATAAATATGTTAAAATGAATTGACTGTTAGACATTGATAATGAATTGAATGTTAGACTTTGATACGACTGCATTTCAACCAGTAAAGAAACCAAGCAAGCAAGACTTTGATAGTCCGATTTGTTAAACATTATAACCTTTGATGGAAGAGCCATGGCTTATGGAGCTTCCTTTCATTAATGTTAAAGATAAAAATATGAAATTTTGAAAGAATAAAAATCATAAGCTTTTAACAAAACGCAAGGAATTTAGTTTCAACATTGTCTAGATAAAGATAGATATTTAATTTGGAACCCAAAAAAAATTTAGTTTCAATAGTATTTATGGTACAAACAAAATACTTTTTGTTTCATCTTCCCATTTGAACTCTTATAGCTTCCCTTCTATTTACATCCAAGTCGCCTTTCAAATCTTTTCACATTCGAGTGGCCTTTCAAATCTCTACCAACTACCAAATCTTTTTTACTATGTGTGCAAGTATCCCTACTCACCATGTTCCTAACTATTTTTGCTAGGTCAATTCTTTGCAAATAGCTATCTTATTTTTTAAGTTGCAAATAGCTATCTGTCTCAAATATTATCTCCATCATTCTATCTCCCTCTTGGCTCTTGCTGTGAATCTTCCGCGTCAGCACTTCCTCCCCTATCAGGTTTCCCAACATCAGTATTCAATGGCATGTCATCATCTTCTTCATCTCCTTCTGATATGTAGTAAGGGCTATCCAGCAATTCTATATTGGCATTATTAAGTCAAAGCAATTTTATTTAGAAAATATCATGATATCCTCTCTAAACCTCAAAGCATATTCAATATGATTTGGAAAAATAAATAACTTCCACCCTAAATCCTAAACCCTAATTCAAGTAAAGTCTGTTCAATCATGTGAATTTCAAATTCAATATTTTGAAAATCTCTAGAATTGTCTAAAATGTGTTATAAATGTGAAATTTCTCGATTGAATATACTTATCTAGATTATTAGCAGCTTTAACGTTATAATTTATAGAGCTAAATTCAATCGAAATTTATTTTAGATCATTCTAACAAATGATCATTTCCTGAAATAAACAATATTATAGAAAGAAAATAAAAAATAAGGAAGAATGACAATTTCATTCCCCGAATTAAACATGTCATTCATATTTGGATTTTTGGATTTGAAATAAATTATATGATAAAACTTTGGTTGACACTATTAACTTTATTGATATAAACATAGTTGAAATTTAAAATTTTTAATAAAAGCTATTAAGGTAGTGAATTAAGATCAAGGAACCAAATCAATATTATAATCTTGTAATCTTTCTCTTTAATTCTCTCGTTATTTGATAATATGTGAATTATTCCAAATAAGTTTCTAGTTTTAGAACTCTCTTTTTTTTTGGCAATGTTACCTTTGAATTATGGTATTATTAATAATCATTACCAATGGTGATGGTATAATTTTGATTACTTTTAAGTAGAAAAAGTTAAGGAGATGAGGTGTATCGTCAATGAAAAGGGACACTCATTTAATTAAAGTTCATTATTTTATTACAATTTTACAATTAAAATTATTTTTATTACTTCCATTTTTTTTATCTCATGTAGCAATATAAAACTAATATAACTAATAAGGAAAAGCAATTTCTTTCCTTCTCTTTATATATCTAATATAAAATATAATTATTCTATTTTTAAAATTAACTCTATCCAACTGTACAAAAAACAAAAAGAATGAAAAGACAACGAGAGAAGCTTTCACCAAAATTACAATAATAAATAAAAAAGGGAGAGGCATGATTAGAAATACATGGAACACTTGAGTTCAATCTCTTTGAATCCCCATTGGGAAAGGGAGCTCGACATGGTTCTCATCCTTTTAGACCATTTCAATTGTAAGTCCATTTTCACCTATCATGAACTCACTCACCGAATCCCCACCCCCTTATGATGACGTGGCCAAACCAACAGGGCTTCCTTTTGTATAGAGTTATAGATATTATATATTTTTATGTAACGGATCTTTTTCATACCATAACAAAATGAAACAGAAGGGATGTTTTACCAGGGTTTCTTTTTTTTTTTTTTCTAACTACTACTCAGTACTAGTTAATATTAATACTTCTAAAAGGCATTATATTTTTGCTATTTTTGACTTCAGTAGGTTGGATATGTCTTAATCACACAAATCGCAGGGAAGAAATGCAATCTCCCAGTTGCCACAATCAAGCAGCATGAGGGATTCCACAACCACCAACCACCAACTCCTCCCACTCAATCATCTGTGGCACTAAAGCACCAGGCAGTATCTCACCAAAACAAGACCCATCTATTTGCAGCAATATTGAGTCTACAAATTCTTTCAGTCCAGAAGAACATATGCTCATTGGCACAAAACAAAGTGACAAAGAGATTGTATTATCTTAGGCCTTCACACCAGGCAGGCTTGTCAAATTTATAACAATATCTGGGAAAAGAATATGCAAATTTGAAACAACACTGACTAGAAAATTTTCTAGTTTCAGAAGAATAAGTTTGCAGAAGTGAGACAAGATTCTGAAGGGTGATGTTCATCTTGGTTGAGGAAGTACTATGCCTAGACTTGGTGGAAGCTTGACAAGGACGAAGTGGACAGTGGGATTAAAAACTACGTAGCAGAAACGGCCATTGGAGCAGTTTATGATTTGAGGTTTCTCCGTTCCAATTCTTTGGGTAAAACTTGAGAAATGGAAATCATTTTGAGCATTCCAATCCATAATTTTTTCCACGTGTTACACGGACTCAGCAATCTGGAGCAACATACCTGAGTCAACGCGACACAACATGGATTCGGGTGCAGAATACGTGTCTGATATAGCACTGCTTATTCAGACTTGGCTCTTTCACATAAGAAGCAAATTGACAAAAACCCAATCCACAAATTGACCAAAAAAAGGATAACCAAATGGCACAGTGAAAGAGAGCACGAGAGTAAGTATAAGAGGAAGCATTCTGGGAAAAGAGAGAAAGAAGATTAAGAAAAGGAGGAAAACAAAAGAAAAATAATAAGGAAATGAAATTGTTATAGAGAAGAGAAGGTAGATTAAGAGACAAGAAGAAAATTCTAGACAGACATATGACAGATGGGAGCACATAGTTGGTTTTTATGGCTTTTGCCTTATAATTAGTTTTTGGGTTTCTGTTAGATAGGTGAAAAGCACAATTCAAGCCCATATAGCATTGTTATTATGTCATCATAAGCCCATTTAGAAAATGAAAGTAAAGAAGAATATGAGCTTAAGTTGGTTTTAGGGTAAGATAGGCCCAATTTGTTTTTACTCTTCTCATATTAGGACCCTATAAACACAAGGTTATGATTGAGTCAAATTGATTTTTCAAATTTTCTAACTTATACAAGCAGTATTATTATATTTCCCACAAACTTTAGAAGGATCCCCGTATCTGTATCATTTTTTTAGACACTTCTTACCCAAATCCGTTAGTCCAAACATTTTAGCAAACGATGAGTCTGACACATGTACACATACCCATATCGGATAC
The DNA here is from genome assembly GCF_053813885.1 of Theobroma cacao. Taxonomy (NCBI): domain Eukaryota; kingdom Viridiplantae; phylum Streptophyta; class Magnoliopsida; order Malvales; family Malvaceae; genus Theobroma; species Theobroma cacao. The sequence continues at coordinate 38,940,021 of NC_142647.1, read as the reverse complement.
TCATACCAAGCCCATGTAACATTGCTATCTGGACTAGACTAGAAATACCATTTTTCCTTTCACCCATTACACAAAAACACAATTGAAAATTTGATTACTTAATAGTAATGGACACAAATCTCGATTCTAGCAAAGAAGGTTTTTTATAAGTTATTATTGAATTTTTATATTATGTTTCAACACATACTGATCCTACAGGTACAAGTTCAATTTGGGATTGATATGTATGCATGAAATTCGAGAAACAAAAGCAAAGAATGGCATGAACCTCAAATACATGCCAGTGACATTATAAAATACCTGGAACACCCCTGGTTGTATCTCCTTTCTCTTAAAAGAGTACCTAGGTTTTATCTACAAACACCAGTGACGAAACATTTTTAAATTGAATCAATGAGAAATCATACAGCAAATCTCACCAATTACTTTTCTTTCAAAGAAAGCAAAAACTCATATACAACATCACTTACCACAATACCTTTGCTTTCCAAGCTTTTCATCAAGCAATCAGTAAGAAATTCTCCTCCAATAGGAGAAGACGACACTGCCTATTTTTGCAAAAAAGATAACAGGGTAAAGGGGAGAAACAAAGAAAGGGATCATCAGTCTAGAAAAAGCTAACATTGTGGTAAGAACTAAGAAGCAATTCAAATGCATAAAGGTCACAGAGAAATATTATTCCATCAAACAGAAAACACATTTTCAGAATAATCAATTGCAACATTGAACAATTTTACTTTTCTAGCATATCAATACTTGGCATAAAAAACTGGAAGGCTGCAACAATCAACTTATAAAGCCACAGTGCATATTCTCGACTCAGTTATAAACATTTTAAAAAAAGGAATTTGCAACTCAACATAGCTACCAAAGCATTGTCAAATTGTGGGTTCAAAAGAAAAAAAGTTTTATTCTAGTTCCGATGAAGCACATCAAGTTAGAAAATTTCCCAAAAAATCTCCTACAGCCACAACAAAAGTACCAAACTTGATATCAAAATTTGATTCTCTTAGAGTGTGGATGAGAGATTTCATTCATAGGGAGAAGCTCAAAATTCTAAATAAAATTACCTTATTTGGCAAAATAAAGTTAGAATTGTCAAATTCTTCATATTTGGATGAGGGATTTTGAAGAGCCCAAATTCTCATTTCAAATGATACCTCACGTGGTGGAATTTGTAAAATTCCTTGGTTATTCACCAGCATATCAGCTTTTATTCTCTTTCCTTTTTTGATGTAACTTGTATTTTTTTGTCCACTCTAAACATAAAAAACTCATTTTTAAAAATAATTTTTTATTTTTGTTCATATCATTAGTAGCATCTACCCATTTTCACAAATCTATTGATATCCATATCACATGTTTTCTCCATCTTTTTCTTTTTCTATCGACTAATATCATTGTTCCTTTTTTATAAGAATTATTTTCTTTATCTCATCAACTTCCAATACTTAACATTTCATTCTAAAAGGTAATTATGCAAACAACACAATTGCATTTTAAATTGATGCATTTTGATATGAAGGACGCACTTTGAAATGATGGATGCATTTTAAAATGACTTCATTTAAAAATTTTATATCAATTTCTTTAATAAGCAATTCTGGGACAAAAGTTTAGCATATAGGTCAATAGAATATTATAACAAGTTATATTAATTGGCAAATCATTCATTTTCCTTGTTCCAGGAAAGAGAAATACCTTTTGAAGAACATAACCATCATGCACCGGGGCAACTGTAGTTGATCCTCCACCACTAAAAGAGTTGATAATTACACATAATAAAATGTTAGGACACAGAAAGGGGAAAAAAAGTAGTGAAGATTCTGCTCTACTCTATTTAAACGGAAGTAGACAAAGCCAACTTATCAACAAAACTCAACTTCTCAAAATTAAGTGTCCAAATTTTGAAAATAAGTAATCTTCCATGGTTCTCTTGCTTTCCTATTGTTTACTAGTTAAGCTGAATGATTGTTACTCTTCCATGAAACCTCCTGTGGTTCTATATTCAACATTTGACAGACTACTATTGGCAGCTGGGCACAAGTCCCAAAGAAAGCCGAAAGAGAAGGATGGCAAAGTTAGGAGTATGATTTGACGCAAATACTATTCAACCTGATCAACCAAGCATTAAGGTAAAATGCCCTGATCTCAATGCTCAAGCAAGTTCACTCTCTAATATATGTAAATTGTGCGAAAACATAATGAACCAAAATGCATTGCCAAATGGATACACATATGTATATATGTAAATATACACAAATTAAGGATATAAATCCTACCTATCAACAACTACAGAGGTAGCACGTCCTGATGCAAAAGATGTGAGAACCTGGCAATTAAAAGTATTACAATTAGAAACCAAATAACAAAGCAGAAGGAATTGGAAATTGGGAAAATAGTAATACCGCATTCTTGGCCAAAAACAAAGCAGGAACTTTGTACTTTTCAAACATAAGTTCTGCTGTCCTGTTAGATAGTATCAAAGTCAAACATCATATATCCAGATACAACAAATAGATTGATTAAGCTTGAGTATGAGGAAATTTTGACCTCTCCCTCTGTTGTTGAGTGTTGAAAGAAGGCTCAGCAAGTAGCATCGGATGTTCCTTAGGATCAATGAGCAAACACTCCTTGAAAGCATGATCCCATATGCTGTCAACAATATCCCAATCAACAACCACCCCATCCTTTAAAGGAGACAGCACCTGAATTAAGCAAGCAGCTGTTAACTAACTAATCACCAAAAAAATAATAAAAAAGAAAGAAATACTAATAAGGTAAAACCAGCAGCAGCAAGAATGGAGCTGACCTCCATATGGTCACGGCGAAAACCTAAAGCTTGAGATCCTACATACAATCTGCGTTTCCCTCTTGGTTTGTTTGAGTCAACATTATTGTTGTTAGTCTTAGAATCGTTGTTTTCATTGTCATCATCGGCATCCATTTGATCGATTGACCCCACAACCTTAACAAACAAACACCAAAAAAAATAAATGAACATGAAAAATGACCAATGAAGAATAATGTGGGTCGGTCGAAAATCGCAATGCAGAAAATTAAACAGAAAGAGGCTTGGACTCGACTTACAGAAGGAAAAACAGCCTTGGGAGCATCTTCGCCGGCATAACCAGCTTTGCAAGTGTGAGACCCTAAGTCTATGACTATAGCTGACACTTCATCTGTGGATATTATAACGTATTACTACTCAATTTCAAGATTTAATAAATTTGTAAGTAAACCAACACAGTAACACAGTAACAAACAAATACAAAGCAAAATGAAAACAAAATTTGTCCATACTCACCCCCTCCGTACATGGCTGCAACTCACAGTGACGGAGGCGAAACCGGCGGGAAGAGAGAGGCGCGTAGGAGAGAGAAGAGCCGCAGAGTCAGGAGCCGTCTTTAGGCACGGGGGAGACGGGAGACGGGAGAGAGAGAGAGAGAAAGGGAGCAACGGCGCAGGAACGGTCGTCGGCAGCGTTGGGAAGAAAGGCGCCGCGTAGAGCGAGGGGGCAGAAAGTATTCTTTATTTTTCTTTGATTTCGATTTGGGCTTTTAGGTTTTGACTTCGCAGTCTTTCAGAACAAGGCCCAAACCATTTTTCTTTGAACCCTTTTACGGCCTTTACTGTAGGTTCTGCTGCAAAATTAACACAAGTTAAAGTTGAATTTGCAAAACAGGTAGGATTGGGATACAATAGGTATTATGTGAGAATATAATAAAATAATTATTATATAATTTGATTTATGAAGTATAATAAGGTAAGAATTACTTTTATGATTTATTTCAATCTATGGTTAGTAAGAATAGCATTAAAATAAAAAAATAAATGAAAAAATAACAAAAAAACCTTTATTATAATAGAATTTATTTTTGTAAAAAACAAAATTACCTTGATTATAATTTAAACCCTCGATATAATTTAATCACATATTTATCCTAAAATGTCAGAAATAATCTTAATTATAATTTACTCTCATATTTTTACAAATAGACAAAATTACTTTTGATTATATTTTTATTACATATTTATGCCAAATGATAAAATTATGATTACTTAATTCTTCTATTATTTATAATTATGATTGATTAATTAGAATTTAATTATTGTGCTCACTTTTCATTAATGAGTGCAACAAGTTAAAAATAGATTAATAGTGATAAAATTAGACTTGTTAGTTACCGAATAACAGTAAAAAGGGCAAATAAGTAATAAGAAAGGTTAAAAAACTTTGTGTAATATGAAGACAAGAACCAAAAATGTCAATGTATTTGACTAAGACAATAGTCGAGTGAAAACCACATTGGGTTATTTATTAGAGCGAGACGGCGGTCATTGTGCTAGCAATGCCAAGATTTTCCCTCCCGTCCCCCTTCAAATAACCATTTCCACACCATTCAATTTGATTAGACTACTCCTTGTGTAGTAAAATTACTAGTATACAACAACTACATGATTGGAAAATTTTAATATTAAATCTACTTTCCTTAGGTAGAACATATATATATTTATAACCAAATAGAACAATTCTTAATCCTATCTTCTCAAGAAAAAAAAATTAGATAGCACATGAAAGAAAGTATAAATTGAAGTAGTGGAGCGAAAAAGTTGAAAAGAAAAAATGATGGAAGAACGAGGTGTGCACCATGAAGGTCTCTCATTACTGTGATTGAAATTCAATTAAGATAACACCATCACTACCCTAGAACTGTGGCCCGAGCAATAACATCAATTTAATCCATAATGTCAATCATCAACCAGCCATAAAAGGCTACCTTTAAATGTTTCTCATATTCCAAATCCATCTCTTTCAATCCAAGTTTTTTCCAACAGTAGAGTGTCATACAGCAAAATCATAATTGTAACATATTAATTCACATCAAATTGATTTGCACATGAAATGAAGTCAGCCTTGTTACTAAAGGATTTAGGGCGTGCTCAAAGAAGAAATTACATTCATATAACACAGCGGAATATAATCATGCAAAACCAAAACCACCCTTGGATCATTTATGTTACTTTATTTATCTATTTAAAGCAAATATAACAAAAATATGTTCAGCCATACACCTTGATAAGTGATTTTTGAAAATCACGTGTCAAAATCCCTTCACTTGATTGTACACCAAAGCCCGATTGTCACAAACCAAAGCTATCTATGTTTCCAACCTCTAATGGTGTCCACACAACTATCAATTGAAAACCTACACTAGTTTGGGATTATGTGGTGCTGTGATGCTATGCAAGTAGCTAAGTTTTTTGAAAATTCTCACCTCTCAAAAATGATTTGTTTTTGGCTTGAAAAGATGACAAGAACAATTTTTCTTAAGAAAATGGCTACTAAGGCTTGGGTTTTTTCTCTTTTATTTTTCTGTCGTCTTTTCTCTCTACTTTCTTAACAAGTGCGGCACACATATAAAAGGCATTTATAGTTAAATTAAAATGCTAATCTAACTTTTGGTTTATTCCATTTTAATCCTTTCATTTAATTAAACAATTTAATTAAGTCCATATTGGAATTCCTAATTTTCAATTAAATATCAGTCCCATTTTAATTTCACATTATCATCTTATTATGTGTGACTTATTAGGTCCCTAACATATTGACAATAAATATAAATCAATTCAATTAAGAATTTATATTTATATTTATAGATCATGAACAACATCTAGCAACATGTCATGACTATTCAAATGTTAAAAGAGTCAATATGGTTTGACTAATCTTTCAATGTACAGTATCTTTCTGTAATTCAATCCTTTCATCATATATCTTTGATAGATAAAAACCCTGGCACGGTGTCTATTTTCTAACATATCTATATTAGTCTTGCAACTTTCATATTGACCTGTCAAGATTGCCTTGGTTAAGGACTTTCAATCAATATAAGTCAAGAGCAAATAAAATATATTCCTTTCAAATCATTTGGGGTGATAAATCCTCTCTAGACTACTTATTCATCTTCGCATGTTTCATACCTCACCTAAAAGCACCTTATTTAGGCATATAGTCACCTCTAGACACATACGAGTGAAATCAAAGCATGACAATTCACATACAAGATGATCCGGTATCACAAGTTTAAGGATTACTTACACTATTGACACATAAAAGTATTTCCACATACACTTAAATGAAATACTAAATGGAACTCTCATAGTGAGTCATATTCAGTGAACTTGTTATTTAGCAAGCACCCACATACTATCCCCAAGTATCTCACATACTTCAACCTATGAGATCGATTGCTTACTTCCAATGTAAAGAGGCTTAGCATGTATTAGTCTTTGAGCGTTGTCAATGCCTTTATTCTTGACAATGTAATTACTAGGAACATATTTAGGAAGAAGGCTTTGATGCACAAGAATTTCATAATTATAACCCTTATAATTATTTGCGAAGCTATTATGTTCCCAGGGCTTTATCTACATAAGTCTCTCATAACACTTTATAAATAAACTCGTGGATAAAGAAATACTTTACACATTATATAAAATATCCATAATGTATTTAACATGAAATATGACTAATTAATGTACTATTTTACAAGCACAAAACCGATTGGCTTGCAGGGCTTACACTAACAATTACTAGCACATACTAGTCACTTGTTTAATACATATGACACCAACACCAAATTCCACACCATCTGTTCAATACATACACCCCCACATGTCATTATATTATAAATTCAAGATACAAAAGCCAAGGTCCAGTTTACAAAAATACACTGGCTTTGGAAAAAAAAATGGATGAATAGTCATCCTTTTGCACTAATTTACGTCTTACACCTGAAGACAACTATGTCACAATAGATAAACAACTAGCCATCTCCTAAACATATTCTAAAATCAACATAAAACCAACAAGGTAGCACCAATAACATCATGCATAAATTGATCATTGTACTACCAACAATAGCAAAAATCAACCATCAAATATTTATGGGGTATTCAACCAAATAGCACAACAATAAGCTCAAAAAGTTTCAAACCAATGAACCTCATAGTTAACATCAATATCAACCACAAGTGTCAAAAAGTTGCAATTTCATGAACTTACCTTCACAATAAGTTTCAACACTATTCGAGCTCAACGGTCAGTAAGAAACATTCTCAATCATTCAAGTCTTCGATCAGGTGAAATACTAAAACACAAACATAAGAGTTTGAGATTCAAGAAGTTTGATTGAAGCAAGAACCCTTTCCATATCCTTCTATCTGATTTAACATCCCATTCAACTCTTGAGCTTTTTGTTGGATGTTTACGTAAGTTTCAACACTTTTGTTGAACTTAATTTCAGCCTCTTTTATATTTTCATCAATATCATGACAATGGTAATAATTGATAGGATCTACAAATAAAACAAGCGTTGTAAATAGTCAATGACCAATCTATAAGGTTGGTTTGTTTTATGGTACATCAAATAAGAAACATTTATTTTTAATCATTTTATGAAAAGAAAGACCAACATCCTAGTGCCTATCCTAGATAAGGATGCTTATATTGCTCCACAATCCATTTTAGATAAATTTCTATTTTCCTTTTATAGTATGCTGTTTATATATATATATATATATTACAATATTATATACACTTTTATCTAGCCATTTTAGTTTTAAACAAAATACCTTGCGTAGCCCATTTATAGTTTATTATTGACCCCATGTTAAATATTAACAAAAAAACACAATATGCTTTTTTTCAATATATAACATATATAATAATAAAAACAATATATGTCAAGTTAGATTTTTAATAAATAATACGAATATTAAATGTTGAGCACCTAACAAACATTTGTTTATATATATATATATATATATATATATATATATTTGCAAATAAACTGAAACTCACAACTGTAAGCCCAAGACATTAAACAAAGAAGAAAAATAGGACTGTAGCAAAGCAAGCTTAGAACATCAAACAATGAAAAAAAAAAGACACTTGAGCATATTTAGAGTTGGTTCAAAATGTTCTTTCTCCAATAAAAAAATTGAACCTCACGAGAGCATTTGGTTAATGTTTAAGTTGATTGTTTTTTGTGTGTCTGATCTATGGTGTTGAATTGATTGAACTAATAGATAAAAAGTGCATGTATGCCTTTTGGGACATTTGAACTAACACATTGAAAAATCTAATTATTTAGAAAACAACTTAATTAAATCAATAGGCCAATGTAAATCTTACTAATATGATAGAATCTGCATAAAAAAAAAGGGATTCTATTAAGAAGGAAACATGTGGGTTTTATTAAGAAGGAAAAAAGACACCTTATGCATGATAACTCTATTTTATAGAGTTATTGTGTTACAATTTTGACTATTAAAGTAGCTAAGTCCTTGAGATTTAATTTCAATATTGAGTATTTCTATTTATTTATTTTAATTTGGTAATTTATGTTAAGTTCTTTTAATGCAAGTTATTTTATGTTATTTTGTTATTTGCATTTGTTATTACTTAAGAATTGTTGCTTTTGTAGGAAACCAATGCAAAAGAGGTTTAATTTTTGAAGGAAATGCATTTAAGGTGAAGACTTCCATTGGATATGTTCTGGTATTTTAAGCATATCTTTCACTATAGAAGTCCAATTAATGTGATTCTTGACTTATGGAAAGATAAGAGGTAGAGCTATCATTTTCATAATTACCATTCTACCTAATTTGGCCTTGAAGTTAGAGAAAATCGCATTGGAATTTGGAACACTACAACTAAGCCTGAAGACCAAGTCAGACGTCTCGGCGTCACGGCCACCATGGGACCAATGCCACGGTGCTCTGATGTCCAACAATGCTGTAAGGGCTTCCAGGAGGTATAACAGCACCGAAGAGAAAAAGCAAAAAAAAAAAATATAAAGAGGATTAAACCTAGGAAAGGACTTATTGTGCCCTTGGACTTCTATTTTGACATAATCATGAGCCTATTTAAGCATCCTTTCAAAGCACTTATGGAATATGAATTAAGCAACAATTATATAAGTTTTTCCCTAAAGAAAAGCCAAATAAGCAAGCAAGAAGGCTAAAGAAATTCTTGGCGATTGAAGATCGAAGGCTTGACAAGCCTTCGAGTCCTTTCTTCTTTTATTGTCTTTATACTTTTCTTGTTTGCTATTATGGTTAAATTTTTTCAAATGAGGTTTTTAATTATTATGGAGAACTAATTTACTTTTTCTAAGATTACAATTAAACTCAAATTTTAGTTTAAATTTTTAATCTTTCTTTGTTTAAGTTTTATGGAATTTGAGTTGTTTATTTTAATTTTGTGTTTAATACATTTAATTACCTAATTACCAATTAGATTGATCTAGAAACCTAAATGCAACTTGATAGAGGGAGTTTGGTGTAGACTATGAATGGAATAGCATATGTTTGATATCAATTGCATGAGATGATTGATTTTATTAGCATATAAGATAGGCATATACCTATATATTATATGTAACTAAGATTGGAGCATAAACTTAATAAATCTTTTTTCAATTTAAATTACATAGACCTATAGTAATTTGATTGAGAGGGATATTTTTTATAAAAAACTCGACGGAGACAGATAAATAATTTAGGATCTCTAGGTTAGTAACTTTGTTTATTAAAAGCAAGTCAAGAGAAAGAGATAAAATTCAAATGAAGTGTTAAGGGATATTATAAATCATAGGCTTTTAATTAATTAATTTTCATAAAAAGTTTGCTATTTAGTTTAGTGGACTGGCCATCTTCAGTTGGAAATGTGGTCTGTAGCATATGGATGGTGTCCTGTAAAACATGTATACATTAGCTTACACTTAATGCAATCAAAAACTTAGTATTTACAAAATTGAAAAAGTTTCAAATAAACTTACGAAGAATATCGTGTCAACCACGCATGCACGAGTATTGTACAGCTTGGACTTTGGCCCTATCATCCACTTACAGAGTACACTGAGGCATGCGTCTATTTGTTCACTTGTCATTTCCTCTTTGGGATCCTCTAATGTTGTGAAAAAGTCATCCCCTTGATCCCTTAAGATCCAGATGTTACGCCTCCATATGTAACAGAATGAATTTCAAAAGCGTTGGTGGATTAATGTTTCATTAAAAAACAATATTTGTAATGTTATTTATGAGCTTGCCTCTTACACTCGTCTTTCTTGAAAGCTTCGTATGCTTCCACCATTGAGTTCTTTAAATCCCGACGGCTCAATGAGAGGTCGACGTACGGGCTTGCCATGTATTTGCTTACCATTTTGACCCGTGCCCGCTCAGTTGGTTTGAAATTTCTACAGCATGATGATGGACATCAGACAACTCTAATGACCGCAATTGTGACCCGTTGGCTTTAAGAGTGCTCTGAGGAAGATAGTTCCCTTCAGCTTGAAGTGATGCAAGGTTCCCATCACCTACCGTTGTTGCCTCGACTAATGCATCAGCTTGAGGAAGATGCTCTCCTTCAGCCATGACTGAGTGAAGGTCCCCCTCACCTCTCGTAGATGCATCGATAACCGAATCAGCCTTAAGAACAGGGTCTCATTCAGTATCATTTGATTGAAGGGTCACATCCTTTGCCATAGCATCATCCAAATTGACCTCAGGAATAGGGTCTCCGTCAGCATCAACAATGTCATCGTGAATGTGAACACCAGGTTGATCATGTTGTCCATCATCAGCATCATTGTGAGATGAAGGATGTTGGTCCCAAACAAATGTGCTAGAGGGGGGTGAATAGCACTTTTTGGATCTTGGCAAGATGGGGAACTAATTTTAAAAACAATAAAAATAAAAACAAAGTAGACAATGCGCAGGAATTTAGAGTGGTTCAGTCCAAGACCTACATCCATTACCTTGATTATTCAACCAAGAATTTTTCAAACTAATCCACTATGAACGGTGAAATTCACAAGCTTCCACCAAGCTTTACAATGGCTTTTGCCAAGCTCAGCTAAAACCTTTCACAATATTTTTTCACGGGTTAAACTAAAATCCAACACCTAACTTTTCAAGGCTAAGTTATAACCTTAACACATTCAAGCAATCCTAGCTTGAAACAAACACTTAGAGTGACTCACTCACTCTAAGAATACAAAAAGAGAAGTAAAAGAAAGTACCTATGATCACAAGGTTGATCTAAATGGTACAAGGTTGAGTGCAAAATACAAATACAAAAGATTGGTGTTTAAGTGCAGAAAGGTGCAGAGGAGATTTTCTGGTTTTTTAGCTCTATATGACTCAAATCTCTTCAACACTTCCAAAAACTAATTTCTAACAATTGAAAGACCCTTTTATACAAGGAGAAACAACTCTGATGGCAGTTTGGCAATTTATGACTGTTAAAAATAATTGCGAGTTGGTTCTAGCCATTAATCTGTCTTTTAGTGCTCTGGTTCAAATTGCAGACAGAGAGCTCTTATTCGACTAACTTTCTTCTTGGTTGACTAAGTTGGTTCTGTCTTCTGGTCGCAAAATCTAGCAGAGAGCATTTAGTCGACTAACTCATTTTTTGGTAGACTAAGCTGGTTCTGTCTTGAAGTCCAAATTTTGACAGTAGCTCTTTAGTCGACTAACTCTCATCTTGGTCTACTAAGTTGGTTATGTTTCTCAATATTCTTCAGCCCGTCATTTCTCCAATTTGAATTTTAGTCAACCAACATTCTTCATTATTTAACTAAAGACCTTTCTTTTGGTTGATCAATCGTTTTTCTTCATTTTCATGAATTTTGATATATACATTTGAAAGGTTGATTTATTATTTTCATATGACTTTTTGTCTTGCACACTTAGGTAGAAATGTTAGACACAAATGAAATGAAAATGTTTTATTATCATCAAAAACTAATGGAACCAACAAAGGACTGCCCTACAGAACGAGACAAATGGGAAAATTTGTTAGCTCATAAAATACCACAAACCATAAACCAAAAACAAAAAATAAAACTACACGTACTAAACGTAAATAACCAATATATGAGCAAAGATAGAATAATGTACCTGTGATTTTAGGCCGTCTAGAATCCGAGCAACGATACAGTTCTCAAACGTCTGCGTTGCCAGAGTCAATGACTGAATTGAAGCCATCAGCTCCAATATGTCTTTTTTATACTAGCGCATGATCCGTCGCAGCTGACACTTCGTGACTACTTCGTCATTGACTATTGCCGAATGGGTCAACTGCAATAACATATATTACTGTGTTATTCAATAATCATATATGGAATTGTTGAACATTAACTATTAGAACTTTAATATCCTTACCGGCGGCTAGTTACCATTGTGCGATTGAGCAGAACCAATCAGTGGTTAAGAAGCTATCGTCGACTCCCTCAACTGCAATAATAGAAATTACTGTGTTACTTGATAAACATATGTGGAAATGTTGAACACAAATCGTTATAACCGATCTTATTGACGAGTCGTTAGCACTGTGCGTCTGAAGATGACCTCTCAGTGGTTGAGGAGCTGTAGTCGCATGGTCCAACTGCAAACACATATATGCTATTCGATAATCACATATGGAATTGTCAAACATAAACTATTAAAACTGATCTTACCGACGACTCGTTAGCACTGTGCGTCTAAGAAAGACCTCTTGGTGGTTGAAGAGCTGTCATTGCATGGTCCAACTGCAAACACAAATATGTTATTGGATAATCACATATGGAATTTTTTAACACAAACCATTAGAACCGATCTTATCGAAGGCTCGTTAGCATTGTGAGTCTAAAGAGGACCTTTCAGTGGTTGTGGAGTTATCGTCGCATGGTCAAACTGCAAATACAGATATGTTATTCGATAATCACATATGAAATTGTTGAACACAAACTGTTAGAACCGTCCTTATTGGCTCTTCACTGCCATTGCCATGGTTGTCCCCTTCTTTCATCAACTTGGGGCCCGACAGCTCATTGACTCCAACAGCGGCAGTGCACCTCCATTTCATGGCACTAGTGGCTCTTTTCTACTTCAAGTTTTTCCTTATTTCCCTCACACCTAAGCCCTAGTTCGCCCGATCCTCCATGTGCCCTATTGGCATGCATTGTTGGCTCTCAAATAACGGGACATCGATGTCCACAAAACACTCCCAGCTGGCTTCATCCGGGGTGGGCTCTAAGGTCTCCACTGCCCATAACTGCAAAATAAAGATTGTGATTAAATTTTAGGAAAAATTATTATACAAATTCACAACAGAAATTAGTAGTTGTTCACTCACATGCTGAGATGACTCCAACATCTCAACTATCTTGTAGAAGTCTTTTGGCTTCTAATTGCATTGCCATTTACACATACATGGGTAGACGTTGTCCTTCGGAGTATAGGGGGCAACTATCTTTTGCAAGGCCGAAATTACCTCAATTGCCTAGAACTACAAGTCAAATGTAACCATTATAAAATCGTAAATGATAAACGAGTGCAACCATAAATTATTATGTCAAAAGAAAATTGAAAAATGTTGCGTGATAGTACTTGTATCACCCACGGGAATTCGTAAATGTTGTACCATAAATGATCTTTCTACAAGTTTGAGGCAGACACTTCGAACCCCTTCAAAAGGTAGTCTAAGGTCAGCCTCTAAACATAGTGACCTCATGGGAAGACATTCCAAGTGTCGATGTCCTCCACCAATGACAAGAGCCAAGGCGTCACTCGTCTACGTTAGTCTTGACCAAATAAAATGTTATTTGTGATCAAGATGAGTGCCATCTTAGTGGCGTCTCCTGGTAACTGAAAGTTACCTCCACAGAACATATTAAGCAATGCCTGCAGCTTAACGCTCTACTACCTGTTCCAATATCTCGCATGAATTTCGTCTGCAACAACCTTGTACGATCATGTGAACATATCGGGCATTTGACCAAACTTCAATATGGTGATAAGGCAGAACTCCTGTTTTGATATGCGTACCTTGCTTTTGCCAATGGCAAACCATAGCTCATACTCCATTGAATCTGTCACATTGATTCGACGAATCATGATGTTATGCAAGAGACCAATGCAAATGTAGCCTTGAAGATATACGTCCAGCAACATTCCGAAGCACGTACGCTTCACTCCATCGTACTCCCCTTTCTCTTAGAGAGTCTCGTTGATGTAATGCAGTTGCGACCACTTACAATTGGTGTTAATAGAGACATTGAACGCCCACTTCTCCCTCAGCATAATAAGCAAACTGTCAAGATCCTCATACTGTCTAGATTGCATCTGCAAAATATGGCACACATGCACGAGTTAGTTAACCCATAATGTGCAACAAGGTATATTGAAGAAAGAAATAAATGTTGTTACACGCCATACATATCCAGTAAAATGTTGTTACATGCCATACATATAACGTAAAATTTTATTACACACCATGCATATAACATAAAGTGTTGTAACACGCCATGCGTATCAAGTCAAATGTTGTTACACGCCATGCATATCAAGTAAAATGTTGTTACACGCCATGCATATCAAGTCAATTGTTATTACACGCCAATGCTGACATGCCAATTAGTGTAATTACTGACTTGTTACACGAACTGCCTTAAAATAACCAATGTCGTGACACGCTAAAAACATCAAAAAGTAGTTAACCCACTACACGCCATATCTGTTGTAGTTCAAAACTTTGGTATGACCATAAAACTGGGAAGAAAACAGTTTAAACATAACAATTGAAAAAGATTGAAAAAGACACGAACATATCACACAAACCCAGCAAAAAATTAACGAACAGAAGAAAGTTTTATTTTTCATACTGACTGACCTCTTCACTGATAATCGACATTGTTGTTGTGGTGTCATCAAGCTTGCAAAGAACAAAGTCGAACACTTTGGTACCTTTGGGAATGAGGAATGAATCAAATCAAACTCTTTAAATTCTTTCACATAAACATTTACGATTTTTGAAAAATATTTAATTAAAATGAAATGGCCTCACAATTTCCTTTATAAATATTCATTTATTCATTGAATTCATTTAGTGGAAGTCCAATCGGTTTCTTCGTTATTTGCCTGTTTTTTTTTTCTTTTTCAAACCATGTCGTGTCACATGTTCAAGCCATGCCGTGTCACACACTCTAAACATTGCCGTGTCACAGATCTCCATGGAGTCTGACAAACTCTGAATACTGCCGTGTCACAGATTCCTTCCATGGCGTGTCACAAACTCTGAACGCTGCCGTGTCATAGATTCCCTCCATGGCGTGTCACAAACTCTGAACGCTGCCGTATCACAAATTCCCTCCATGGCGTGTCACAAACTCTGAACCCTGTCGTGTCACAGATTCCCTCTATGGCGTGTCACAAACTCTGAAAGTTACTGTGTCACAAATTCCCTCCATGGAGTGTCACAAACTCTAAACCCTACCGTGTCACAAATTCCCTCCATGGCATGTCTCAAACTCTAAATGTTGCAATGTCACAGATTCCCTCCATGGCGTGTCACAAACTCTGAACCTTATCGTATCACAGATTCCTTCCATCGCGTGTCACAAACTCTGAACGTTACCGTGTCACAGATTCCATCCATGGCATGTTACAAACTTTGAACCCTGCCGTGTCACACATTCCCACCATGTCGTGTCACACATTCCCAACATGCCGTTTCACAAACTCTAAACCCTACCCTGCCACAGTCGTGTCACATATGGCCTGTTGTAGCACAACCATTACGTGCTTTGGATTCACATCTTTCTCCTTTTGATTCGCCACCGTATCAAGGATTTCTAGTTTCACATCATTCTCCAAGTTTTCGATTCATCACGACCGGTTCCTCATTCGGTTTAATATCACTCTTCTCCTATTATTTGAATACCATATCCGAAATCTCTAAACTATCTCATGTAACATTATTTTGTTTTGCACAAGCTTCGCAAAAAAAAAATTTTGTGCAAAACAAAATGGATGTTTTGTACAAAATTAGATGTTCACAAATTCTTCGCATATTTGTTTTCCCATTTTTCGCCTGTTTGCAAGTGCACGTCAATGAAGATGGCTCATTAAGGGCATTTTTATCCCAAAATCTATTCTCGTGGTTAAAAACAATTAAAATTATCTGGAGGCATATTTTTAAAAACACGTTATTTTTAAAGGCTAAAAAAGATTTCCTTTTTCCTTATTGCATAAATCAGGTTTGATGCTAATAGAAGCCCTAACAAACTGCTTTGAAAATTTAACTGACATGCTAATGTTAGTGTTAATATAATCACTTTTCATAAAAAACAAAATTAAAAATAAATTTGCAGTAATTTGTCCTTCATCCTTGTTCTAAAGTAACAGAGGTGAGAGCCCTTTAATTGTTTGATCAAAATTAAATTGCCAAGTTTGCTCCCAAATTTTTGCCCAATAGTATTATATAATTATTAATATAATTTAGTTTAACAAAATTTTAATTTTACTCCAGTGAAATTTAATTAATATTTCACTTTGAACTTTAATTATCGAATTGGCTGTGCTGAGTCGATAGAGTTGGCATGTGTTTTGGTTCGCATATGATCGGTACTTGTGGAGTATGGAGGTTGTATTTGAGAAATATGTATGAGATTGCTCCAGTAATTGCAGAGATATCAACTGTGAGCATTTTTTTGCAGTGGGGAATGATCGTACAGGTGTTGGTTTTATTGAGCTTTTGTTGACAATGGGGAATTATTGTACAGGGGTTGATTTTTGATTGAGCTTGTGTTTTCTTGCAGGTCCTTATTCCTACTCTTTTGTATACATGGGTGAGGAGCTGTCTTTGATTCAGCTTCTTCACCCCATGAGCTATCAATGAAGTATAGCTTTTTTTCTTCTTTAAATGCATCTTTTATGTGACTTCTATTATCATACAATCATTTTACACTTAGAAATAGTTAATAATATTTTATTAATAAAAAAAGTTGTCATTATTACGAGATTCCAACATCGAGCATCATGGCTCTAATGCTTGAGAAAATTCTTGAACCAATGGGCAGATAGTTTCGGGTATCTTTTCAACCCATCTTTGTAATCAACAAAGTTGATGCCAAATCTCACGGTATAACCATTCATCCATTCAAAGTTATCCAACAAGGACCATGCAAAGTACCCTTTGACGTCCACACCATCCCTATGCATGAAGCAAAAACATGATAAATAATTATCTTTAGGACCGACGAAAAAGAGTGAGAGAGACATATATCAAAGAGAAAAGCACTTACTTAATTGCAAGTTGAATGAAGGAAAGATGTGCACGGTGGTAATTAATCCTCATGTTGTCAATAAGGGCTTCCTTCAGTGGCAATGTGGCATTGTTAACCTCATCAACGCCTACAATGCATTGAATTATATTTTTCATTATTGTCCGACTTAATTTTTTTTTAAATAAAGAAAACGGGAACCATATGGAATTAAAGGCTCTCCCAACAAGAAACAATAGCAAGAGTTTGTAAACATGACAAATTTTCCTATAGCTAATTATGAGTCTTTGAAATTGCTCTATCCAGTTTCTTGCTTCCATGTGTTATATCAATTTATGTATAAAAATGAAAATCATTATCTAATTCTAGTTTCCTTCCGTTCTATACATGAAATTCTTTCAATAACTAGGACTAAGTAATCAACATATGCAATTGTACTGCAAAGATGAAGGAATAGTGAAAATGAAAAACAGGAAAAAATCTGCATCTTTACATTTGCAAACACTTTTCCTTCAACCAAATACTAGAAGAAAAAGATCAAAAGAAAAATCAACTTAATTATTTATTACACCAAAATTATAATTTTACCCAGCTTATCTCTGTCATTTTTTTGTATCTCTTATATGAAATACATATGAGAAAAAAAAACATTTGAGTATTAGTTCAATGATATTCAACTTAAAGAGATACGAGAAGAGAGAGAAAATTTTCTTTTATAGAAAATATATTATTTTACTTTTAGTTAGAATAATTTTGTTAAAATTGGTGCTGCACTTTATATTAGTTTTTTTTTTGAAAAGCATTAGTTTGTTTATTAATAATCAATTATGATTTTACTTTTCTAAAATCGGCTTTTGTTTCCTTTTCTAACAAATAAAAGCATATAGCTAAATTGTCTAAAAAAAAACATATAGTAAATAGAAAAATTAGCAACAAAAAAGAGTCTTACATTTTCCTTCTCTCCTAATATATACACACACACACATTATAACATTATGTTAATGGAAAAGAGATAAAGTTGACCTACCATTCTCAGTAATATAGATTAAAGGATTGTTGTACTTTTCCTTTATATAAAGCAAAAGATCTCGAACACCTCTTGGATATACATAGAGCCAATTTGAACCTGCCTGCAACAATATTTCATGCAAGGAAATTGAAGAAAAAAAGATTTAATTGAGTTTTTAAAAGGAAAAAACTATCCGAAATTATTAATATGGGAAGACTAATTCTTATGCAATTTGCAAAACATGTGAAGTTAAGGTTGATTATTGTTGTCCTCACCATCTGGCCAATTGGAATACCATGACGCTTAGCTGCAATAAAGTGAACAAATAAGTTAGTCATTCGGAAATTAATCAAGGATCATTTGCTTAACATGCTTAACTGATGACTTACTGGAAAGATTAGCACGAGCATCTGTCAAGTAGCTTGGCTTCCCAGCATTAAGCTCAGGAGCATAAGCTGCATAATTTGCAGTGTAGTAGTTCAATCCAAGAAAATCGAACGACCCTTTAAGCATCTCAGAATGCTCTTCGTTAAATTTAGGCAGACGATTTCCAACAAGAGATTGCATGCTGTGTGGATAGCTGCCAATGGTTATTGGATCCATAAACCTGTGAAAATCGTATAAACATCCAAATTAATTACTACGACTGATATATGTTCATTTCTACGTCAAATAAAATAATTCAGAAAGATGCACCAAAAGTTAAAGCATGATGCAGAAAAACATAACATTAAATTAAGATGGACTGGAAATAGCAAAGGGTAAAACTAACCATCCAAACATAAAGTCCAGAGCTCTTAAAGCAGCATTTTTGTGGTGCCTTGCATTAGAAAATGGAACAAACCAGTGTGACACCAAAGTGATTCCGATAATACCCTTCTGAGTTGCCTGTTAAAATACAATTTTTTGTTTTGTTTGGATCAATATTTATGGCTATATATATGTTTAATTATTATTGTGACTGTCTTGCCTACGTTTCATCACCTGATAATTTTGTCTGTAGAGTTTGACAGCAGCTGCATGAGCGAGAAGCAGATAATGACCCACCAAATATGGCTCTGTCCCCGAATCACCACCAGTGCAATTTAGCTTCTGCCAAGCAGAACAACGGCCCGGTGCTAGAAACCCAGATGCATATCCGCCACTGCTGTAGCTCCAGGGCTCATTCAATGTAATCCAATGCTTTACTCGGTCGCCAAATTCCTTGAAGCAAACATCCGCATAATCTCGGAAGTCATCCCTAACAGTACGTATATACCATAAACAATTTAAATGGCAGTTCCTTATGGACTAAACATTTACTTGATGACGTTGCAGCTATCTATTAATTAATTACTGATGCTAGTCCTCCAAGAATAACAATCCGTTTTATGCATCAATTTATTGAATTACACTACATCACTGTTGATTGCAATCTAACATTGAAATGGAGGAAGTTTCCAACTGGAACTGCTAATTACTTACACAATACGAGGACTTAAGAAACCACCATACTCATCTTCTAAGGCTTGGGGAAGATCCCAATGGAAGAGAGTCACAAAAGGTTGTATACCTGCACGATTGTAAATCATTTATAATTCAAATTAAAAGCCTAAATTTATATTCACGGCAATTAATTGACAAGAAAAATGAAATTGAATTGAGACCATTGGCTAAGAGCTCGTTGATGAGATTGTTATAGTAACGAACTCCTTCCTTGTTCACACCTCCATTTAGCTTTCCTTCTGCAACAACAAATGAAAAAGATTAAATTGCCCCCATAAAAACTTTAACGCAATTTTCAACATAAGTCAGCCTAAATTCCCCCACTTTTGTGGCTCCTACAAGTGCATGAGAAACAAGGAGAATTAGAAAGTTTAGGGCTTGTTTAGTATCGTTTCCTGTTTTTTTTTTTTTTTTGTCCTTTGTTTTCTATTTTTGAAAATTTTGTACTTATTTTGTTTTATTTACTTTCATAATTTTGAAGCCTTAAAACAAGTTTGGTAAGTAATGTTGTTACATATGAAAACAAATATTTAAAAATGGTTGAAAATTTAACAATTCGATGCACAAAATAAAATTAAGAAATAAATAGTGACAATGTAATTAATAAATAAAACTATATTATTTACATGATATTAATTAATAATATTTAGTAATATTATTAAACATTAGTATTTAATCATATTAAAATTTAATATTATTCAAATAATACTATATACATAATATTGAATATTATAATTACATAATATTGAATATTATAATTACATAACATTAAATAATTTAATATTGAAAAGTATAATTATGTAAGACAGTATTACATCATATTACATAATTTAATATTAGATATTACATAATAATATATTAATTAAAATATTTTAAAATTATATATTCAATAATATTATTATATTATTAGATATTAAATGTTCAATTAAATAGTCATAATAAATTATAAAATTATAAAATTATTTAATAGTAGTGTATGACATAATTTCAGTTATATTGATTAATATTATGTGACAAAATAATATTTAATCATATAAAATAATAGTACATGGGGGATTGTTGAAACTTGAAAGACTTTATTCAAGACTCTAATTGGGCGTTTGGTTCATAGAATAGATAGAAATGAAATAAAATAACTATTTTGTGATAATAGAATAGTTATTTTGTGAGAATAGAATAGAATAATTATGGTTGGTAAAAATAACTTTGAAATAAAAAAAATAAAAGAATAAAAATACCTTTCTTTATATATATTATTATCTATTTTTATTTTTATTTTTTATTTAATTATTAACATTATAAAATAGTAATATTTTATTTATAATTTATTTAAAATATTAATAATTGATCATTTAAATATTAATATTTTATTTATAATTTAATCATTAATATTATAAAATATTAATATTTTGTTTATAATTTAAATGTTATTACGATTATTTGTTTTTTATTGTTTAAATATTAATAATTAATAATTTATTTAAAATATTAATATTTGATCTTTAAATATTAATATTTTATTTACAAATATTAATATGGGTAGGATTGTAAATTTTTAAACTTAAGAAGACAAATTTAATGTTAACAATTTTTGCAGCGATTTCATCAAACATGAAATAGCTAATTTCAAAGAAAATGTGAGTTTAATTAAATTTGACTTTTAACTTATTTTAAAAAATAACTAGTCTTCGAGAATAACTATTCCTTTTAGCACAATTGTGAACCAAACATGAAAAAAACTATGCATGAGAATAGAGGAGAATAACTTAACTGTTCCCCGTACCAAATGTGCAGCAATTTATGTTAAGAATCCTTTTGGAAGGAGTAGTTTTGAGATTTACTAATCCAGTAGTTAATAGGATGATGTAGATCCACCTTTGAACTTTGTAATAGAATAGGCGGCCCACTTATAATTTTATTAATTTTGATGTATTAAACTAACTACTACATTGATTTTACTAATCCAGTATTTATTTTGTGTGAAATATAGTGATCACATCACATCACATCAACATGAAAACTAATTGATTTGCAAGGTAATTATTGTCTTACTTGGCAAAACTCTGGACCATGAGATTGAGAATCTATAAGCATCTAAACCCATTTCTTTCATAATCCCAACATCTTCCTGTAAATGGGAAAAGAAATATGTCATCACTCCGTAGACATAGATCCAACGCCATGGTATACCACGAAACCCTTTTTCTCTCCTCTTTGCACCATACCTTATAGCGATGATAGGAATCAATTGCTACGTCTCCATTGCTGCCATCTGCTATCTTATCTGCAAACTCATGACCAAAAAGTTTTACTGAAATTGTAATCTAAGATTTACTAACATGCAGACATTTTTTAAATAATATTTAAATATTACACTTTAATTTTATAATTTAATGATATATATATACACACACGTAACATGCTTTTTAAGATACACACACACACACGTAAAACATGCAAACGAGTTCTTCACAAAACGTTAATTAAGGTGTATGATTGGATCTTATTAAAATGCTATTTAAAATTTAAATAAAATTACAAAATAAAGATATTATGTAGACTTTTCTACGATTCTTCGTAAGACAATAACCATGAAAGGGAAAGATAAAGAATAGGACAAGTGGAAGTAAAACGCCACAAACACAAAAGATGCTGTAGCTAGTGGGGATATCATTGATTAAAATTTAAATAAAATTACAAAATAAAGATATTATATAGACTTTTCTGTGATTCTTCGTAAGACAATGACCATGAAAGGAAAAGATAAAGAATACGACAAGAGGAAGAAAACGCCACAAAAACAAATGATGCTGTAGCCAGTGGGGATATCATTGATTAAGCAATTGATCACTCTGCACTCACCAAGTAAGAGAGGGTTTTCCTTGCACGTTAAAGTTTGTTCCCCACTTTTCATTCAAACGTTTTGCTTATTTTTTATGTCTTGTTGCCCACCGCCAAATTAAACAGTTAGTAATTATAAAAAAATTTCGTAGCGCCCGGCATTGTTCCTCGCACAGTGCCAGGCACTTCCTTTATCTTTTCTTCTTTTTGCTATAAAAAATATTTTCTTTGTTTTATGTCTTATCCAAGGTCAAATTGGTATAAAGATTTATAATTATTATTTTCACCTAATTAAAAAATATTAATTATATAATCAGAATGCTTAATTATGCCTCCCATTAGGCTTTCACTGTTTTTGATTCATAGCTAATTAGTTATTGACAACATGAATAAAACAAGAAAAGGATCGATGTGAGGGTAATCAGAGAATCTAAGCAAGCAAAGACGCATGTTCGTGGAAAGTAAAATTTCTTTTTCGGGGTCCTACGATATTAATAGGCAAACAACCTCCTTTAAAATTTTTCCTTTTGATTAAGGAATTCATATATGTAACTTTTCTCATCGTTTCTTTTTCTTTTGTTTTTTTCATGCACATGAGGAAATTCGAGAGAATGAAATATTCCAAACCTAGATCCTAACCCTTTTAAAAGGAGATAACAACACCTTAAATCAAGTTTTTATTGTTTTTATTTTATTTTTTGTACGTGTGTTTATAAAAAATCATGTAAATTGAAGAGTTTTTATTTTATTATTATTATTATTATTTTTTACATGTATTGTGTTTTGACGGGTATGTAGTGAGCAAGTATCTATGCATGTGAGAAAAGGATGAAGCTACAAAATTTTCATTCATCAAAATAATTGCTTAAAAGGAACATTTCAGTGGATCGATTTAAGAAAACAAATATACCTGTGCAGTTTTTCCACAATGAGATTATTTACTTAAAAAAAGAAAAAAATTTCCAAATCTTTAACTGAATTCCAGATGCAGTCATCTTGGAGTTGTTCTTGCCATGAAAATTTCTACCATTCCCATTTTATTAATGGAAGCTATCTTATGATTTTTCAAAAAAAAATTGTGAAAAATAAAATGAAATTAAGAAAAAAGAGGCATCTAGAGAGTGAGACCTGGATACTTGTGAGTGTAAGTATCCCATATGCTTGGGCCTCTGCCCCCTTCTTTAGCTGCACCTTCATACTGAGACGATACACGCAAACAGGAAAAGTATACGGTTGAAGGAAAAATCTCGAAAGTTAGATTTAAGAAGAGGAATCAACCGATAGGATTAATTAATTTTACCTGGTAAGATGATGATGCTGTTCCGAAGACGAAACCAGCCGGAAAAGTTTTACGACTGAAGGAAGGATCCGTCACCTTGGTAGGCGTAACAGCTTTACTACTAGTGACTAAGGCAAGAAAAGCCCAAAGAAAAAGATGAAGACGATAGCCTGGAATTGCCATTTTTGACTTGGTTTTTCGTTGTTGAAGGATCTAATTAGCCGGCCTTAATTATAAAGAGTGGCGCAAAAGTCACCGAAATGACAGCTTAAATTAAGACAAGTAATATTATTTTGATTCTCAAGTTAACAGCCAAAATGTGGCATTGATTGTTTAACATAATATAATATTATAGGTAATTAATGATAATGGGGGGAGGGGGTAAATTCAAAATGTCCTGGAAAACCACAATTCATTTACTGAATAATTACTGAGTAATTATTGCTAATTAGCATTTTTTTAATGCAAATTATTAGCTTGTGGTGTCCACATTTATAAAGCCTTGGAAAAACCATTTGATAAAAGTGTTACTGTTTCCCATCGAAAGCAAAGTTTTATCTTTTTCTCGTTTCCCCTTCACCTTAATTTCTCCAAGACTTGAAAACTTGTTCGTAATCTCTCCGGTCGTGTCCATCCATTAACCCCCAGAACTGATTACACACTTGGCATGATTTTATTGCATTGGAAAGACGAACTTTGGGATTTCAAGCTGCTCCACAAAATATATGTGTGATCTATCTTTAAGGTCATTTCCTTATAAAATAGTCTTTTAAGAATTAGAAATAGGCAAGAGAGATAAATATTTATGATATAAACTTACCATGGTTTCTAGATATTTAAAAAAAAAACAGAAACAAATCAGATTAAATGACCCCAATTCTCCCTAGTTAAGCTAAGATAAAGAAAAAAAAAAGAGCCAATAAAGCATATGAAAAGGGTCAGCTTTAAATATTTAGGAGAGTTTGGAAGAATTGACAATATATATCGGAAATAAGGTCAATTTATAAACTGCCTGTTAGGCCGAGCTTCTGGAATCTGGAGCAAGGGGTAAAAAGCAGAAACTAGGTCATACAAAGTTTCAGAAACACCAGCCATATTAAAAAAATAATAGAGAAATTTAATATATAAGAAATATTTATTTTAAATAATTTCAACTTGAGTATCAATCAGGCCAAACAAGTCGATAACCTTATAGAGACTTCAGCATTTTATATTTAAGGACATTAATTGTTGGTACTCCTTAGTCAAGAGGACTAATCTACGTGGTGGTCCTAATCTTCAATTTCTTCCTTGTACGAAATTATTTGAATAAATATAAATTCCTGATCATCTCATGTGATGAATTTGAACATCACAGTTTTTTATTATTTAAATATAAAGAATACTTTTTTTTAAAAGGGAAGACTACAAAAGCTTTGCTGGCAGCATATATAACAATATAATAAAACCGCTAATTATTAATAATTTTCAAATGCCATGGAAAGACTGTAACTTATGACATTTTGGGAATAATTCAAGTTCATTTAAATTTTTATTTTTTAAATATAAGAGATAATAAATCGAATGATTTTCAATTATGATAAAGTAAGATTAGTTTTTCCCTTCCTCTCATATGGTTAATTGGAGAAAAGAGTTAAACCTAAAAAATCTTGTTTAAAGTAAGATATGATTGTTTCTTTTTTTCAAAGGAACTATAAATCAAACCAATAATGATAACTCTAAACTAATAACTTTTGAGTAATAAAAAAGAGCAGGATTTAGATGAAATTCTTCCTCTAATATAATTATAAATGGTAATTGATACTGTAAAAGATGGCTAAGCCTAGCTAGTATAAATGATGACAAATGAAATCACCATCAGACAAGTCGAATATGAGGAGATGGAGAACATCATATTTGACGGAATACGAAATGTTATAACCTTAATTAGACCGCCGTTGCAGTCAACGGACTTTTCATGTAAACAATTCGTAATTAATAATTCCTCACCAAATTTGATTCATTTATTTTAAACAGCTAAGGTTCTGGTATTGCCGCATGTGCTTCTCCAGTTAAAGTATTAAATCGTAGACGACTGAGTATTAATTACAGGACAAGAAGTGCAAAACTATTTTATAGCTCTCCGATCTCATTCCTTTGTCGTGTTATATGACTTGTATAAAATCCTAGCAACACTTTGGTTTGATAATTTTGGTGCTTTGGTGCTATCTGATAATAAGAGAGTTTATTATCAATATATACATTTTCAACTTATTCACTTTAAAATTCTTTTTACAAAAACTTAAGTAGTCTATACAAAAAGAATTGTATTCAATTAAAATTTTATGGTCAGATTGGATCGTTTCACCCTATCAATGGCTCTGTCTCAATATCATTTTGCTACTTTCCCCGTTTTAACATCAAAAGTGGAAACAACTAAGATTTGGATACAAAGCTGTATTTATGAATAGTCATCAATCAATACATAATATTAAGGGGCATTTTTAAAATAACCCTTAAAGATAAGATATTTTCAAAACCCTTTTTATAATTTTAACTATTTTTTGTTAAGTTGAACAAAATTACCTTTAGTAAAATTACCCGCTATGATGTTACACGCTATATATAAAAACATGTTAAACGCCATGGTTAGGTTGTTACACGCTATGTATAAAATTATGTTATATGTCATGTACAAAAATATGTGACACGTCACGATTAGATTGTTACACGTCATTGTTAGGTTGTTACATGTCACGTACAAAAACATGTGACACCCCATGGTTAGGTCGTTACATGCCATGCATAAAAACATGTGACACGCTATGATTAGGTTATTACAAGCCATATTGAAAAAAAAATATTGTTGTTAAATGCCATATTGAAAAAATATTGTTGTTAAACGCCATGTTGAAAAAATATTGTTGTTACACGTCATATTCAAAAACATTTTGTTACACTTTACCTACGAACCAAAACTTCAAATCTTTTCAATTCTTTTCATTTCTTTTTGTTTTTTTTTGACAATTTGGCACCGATTAAAGTGATTTTAACATGTTTTCATAAATCAAAACACAAATTTTCTTATCTAAAACACCTATTTCGACTAAAAATTGAAAAAAAATTTCCTTTGAAAACTTAGGGTTATAAATTTCAAAATTTTGAGTTTATTGGTATCTAGGTTCCGAATTGATTCAATTAAAAGGTATTTCAAATATCTGTGATTATTTTTACCATTTTAGTTTTATTCAAAATACCTAAAAATCAAATTCCCCAAATAACCATGAAATGCCCCATACTTTGATATGGTGATAAATAAAGTTGGTCGAATGCGAATTGAGGCATAATAAGGAACTTTGGGAACCAAAGAGATAAGATAAAATTTTTAGAATAAAATAATATTTTATTAATAAAATAATATTAAAATATTAATATTTAGCCGGATGTCGAAATCAGACATGAAGAAGGATCATATGGTTGATCCAAGTAGAGGAAAAGATGTCAAGCTTGACTCTATAAAATACTTGTCATTACATACATGTGATGGATAACATGTTTGCATGCTAGGAGAGTTCCGAAAATAAAAATTTACAAAAGTCGGTATTATACCAAGAGGTACAACAAAGTTGATTTAAGCCTCGAACTAGATCAAATAGATAATTTACGATGAAATTAATAATATTAAAGTCCCATAATGGTTTAATATTGTGATTTGGAGTTCGAGGATCAATTTGGAGTCAAACCGGAATTTTCACTATCTAGGGGTAAAATGGTCATTTGCTACCTGAGGACAAAATGGAAATTTTTAGAAAAGATTTTTGGCCTCATTTGACTTATTGGAGTATGATTTGAGGATTAAGAAGTGAAAAAAAAATTTTATTCTTGGCATTTTTCAGAGGATAGGGGCAAAATGGTAATTTTGCCACCTTAGGGGCAAAATGGTAATTTTGCCACCTTAGGGGCAAAACAGTAATTTTTCACCATCAGGACATTTTGTCCAGCACATGGTTTTGCCTTATTCTCATTTTGACCATTGACTAATTGTGTGGTGGAGATAAAAAGGATTAAAATTTTTAAAGTTTTAAAAACGGGCCAATGACATGATGCCACGTGTCATGCCTTTATTAATTTATTATTTTTCTTTTTAAAAGGCACAAAAATCAGCCCATCTTCCACCTCATAGCCAGCCAAACCAGCAAGAAGAGAGAGAAAACAAAAACAAAACCCTAGAGAGAGAAAATCAAAGAAAAAGTGTGAATTTTCAAGGAAATTAAGTGAAAAAGGTGAGATTTTTTTCTATTAAGCTTAAGTTTTCTTATTCCCAAGCATTTCTCCTTATTTTCCATGATTAAATTGCATGTTTTAGTGGTAATTTAATTGCTGGTCATATGGGTCTAGAGAGAGAAAATTGTTGGATTGATTTGATTTTGATATATGTTAGTGTTTAGTGTTAGTTTAGCATGTTAGTAAACAAAATATGTAGAAAAACATTAATTTTTCCCATTACCTAGCCTTAGCTGAATTTTCAAGTCAATGGTGAGGAAGAATGTGATGTTATTTTAGGTTATTTGATTATGAAATCATGGTTTTTGATATGGAAATTAATGAATTATGGAAAGAAAATCAAGTAGGAAAAATTGTGACAATGATGCACCATTTTGGCCGAATTTTTCCAAGAAGGAATATGATGTGGCTTTGCTGATTTTTGGGTTATTTGGCTGGACATTGGTGATTTGAAGCATTAGAAAAAGAAATGGGATCAATTGGAGCTAAATTGGATGCGTATTTCAATTTATCGTGTAAAAGACCGAAATAGGTCAATACGGTATTTAGGCAAAATTTAGACCTTTTGCATTTCATACCATGCATTAGTGATCTAAATTAGTTATTTCAATTTAAGGGCAACGTAGTAAATTTCTTGATTTTATACTGTGTCAAGGTGGTGTGCCCTTCGACAAAGGTAAGGAAATTATGCCTAGGGATAACTAAGCTGAGTATACCCGAAATCTGAACTTTTGAAACTTGTGAGTAAACCTATTATCGTCTGAATTATCTAGAGTAGTTTTTATTCAATTTTGTGATTTGTGAAATTTATTTTAAATGATGAATTTCTTGTTTTATGAGAAGAATATGAATTTATAAAATAAATGGAATTATAAAATAAATTGAAATTTTTATAAATTGATTTGAAAATAGAATGTTGGATTTGAAAATTTGAGTAATTGGAGACTATGTGATTTATTGTAAATTATGTTTTGAATTAAATGGCTTGTGATAAATTGGCATGATTGGCTGAATTTATACTTGTGTTGAAAAATATGAACTGTCTGTTTTACCTTGATAAATTGGTTAGTAATGTAATTGCCATGCTATGCCATTGAGATTTGATCAATTGGTGGATTAAAGATTAGCTACTGCAGTGGTGGGGTTCCGTAGACCAACCTATTAGAGGGGCACGGTAAACTCCTTTATATTCTCACCTCGATCATAGAGGCGCGTAGGGTATCTCTTGAGGTGGGCTTTTTGAGTGCACTTCACGTTAACCACCACGTGAAGTGAGACTCAGTCAACGTTAAGGAACAGTTGTTTTTTTTAAATAAAAACAAGTTTTATGATTATATAAAATTTTTCACAACCTTGGCAGACTCGGTTGGGTATCCCTGGTCCAGGTGTCCACGAGTACAGGATTTGGCATGAGCCAAGTTTTGAGAAATTCACGAGCCATATTGATTATTTGGTTGAAATGAATATTCGTGTTGTGAAAAATTTACTGAAATGAATTATTTTTAATTGTCTCCCTTTACTCGTCTTTAGATTATTTAGATGGTGTTTGTTTACTCACTGAGATTCTATAATCTCACCTTTTTTTTATCCCATCATTTCAGGTCGGGTTAGCCTGTAAATAGCAGACATCGTCAAAAACTATAGTTGGCCATACTATTTCAAAAACTAAAGGTTTACTGTCTTTACTACTTTTGTTCATTTGTGGGCCCATGTAGCACTGTAAATTAAATTTCATACTTTGGTTTTTCGTATTATAGTTTGTATAAATATATTTAACTTTTACGCTACTAAAAATCATTTCAGAAAACTCTATAAATATTAATTTGTAAGAAAATAGAATATTTTATCGAATATTTTTATTTTATTTAAATGGTTATAATTCCATTTTAAATCACGTTTTAGACATTCAAATTAAATTTCGATTTCGAAATATGCATTTATCGCTTAAGTACTACATTTTGATATAATTTGAAATTTTTGATGAAAAATGACCAAAATGCCCTTGTGAAGTGAAATTTATTTTTACACTGTTTTAAATCGAAAAAATGGCTTCAAAGCCTCTAAAAATACGACATTTGGCAACGATTAACCACAGGGGAGATAAGAAACTAATACAAAAGCCTTGCGAGGTCTCGATATGGTATTTGGGGGATGAGTGCCTATCAGGACATCGCGACGGTTGTCACGGACTCAAGGATGGTTCTGGGTCTTGACAATTCATGTGGTATCAAAGCATGGTTTTAAAGCTTTCGGTTTTAAAATTATTTTAAAGGTTTAGAGTGTCAGCGTGGCCCTGAGTTAAATTAGGTCGATTAGAATGCGTAGGTCTGCATATAGAGTTTGAGATTGCTTAGACTTGTTTTGTTTTCTTTTATAGAACATTATGCTTCCTCGACGTGGAATTCCACCCCTTACTAGATCAGCTAGGCGGGGCAGAGGTCATCCTCGACAGAATCAGCCAAATCCTATGGAAGAGGAATCGACTGTGTCCACTATTAGAACAGCACCTGCTGCTGAGCAGCTCGAAAGTCCTCCACATCCTCCACCACCTACTGGCATTCTTGCCATGCCTCTTGAGGTAGCACAGGCATTGGCAGCTTTCTTTATCGCTATGGCTGGTCAGGCTCAAACTAGTCAAGTTCCACCTATAGTGCCTCCAGTTACTCCTACAGTACCACCGATGCTGGATATTTCTATTTCTAAGAAATTGAAAGAAGCTAGACAACTAGGTTGCGTTTCTTTTACGGGCAAATTGAATCCTACCGTAGCCAAAGACTGGATTAACCAAGTTTCGAAAACTCTCTCTGACATGAGATTAGAGGATGACATGAAGTTAATGGTGGCTACGCGATTATTGGAGAAGAGGGCCTGTACCTGGTGGAACTCGGTAAAATCTCAAACTACTACTCCACTGACCTGGTTAGACTTTTTGAGCGAATTTGACTATCAATATTATACCCACTTCCATCAGAAAGAAAAAAGGAGAGAATTTTTAGATTTGAAGTAGCGGAATCTAACAATAGAGGAGTACGAAGCTCGTTTTAACGAGCTGATGTTATACGTGCCTGATTTGGTGAAATCGGAACAAGACCAAGCTAGTTATTTTGAGGAAGGGCTCCGTAATGAGATAAGAGAACGAATGACAATGATAGGTAGGGAGCCACATAAGGAAGTGGTACAGATGGCTCTAAGGGCCAAGAAGCTCGCAAATGAAAATAGGAGAATGCGAGCTGAAATTGCAAAGAAAATGAATCCGAGTGGATCTTCTAGTCAGTAGCCAAAAAGGGGCAAGGACTCAATGGCTTCAGGAAGTACTACTTCTGCCCCAATAACATCTTCCCGACCTTTAGTTTCACAGACACAGCAGAGGCCTTTGAGATTTAGTAGGTCTAAGATGACTACTTCTGAGAAGAGTTTCGGAGGTTCTGACAAATGTAGACATTGTGGGAAATATCACGTCGGACTATGTAGGAAGCTTGTAAGATGCTTTCATTGTGATCAGCTAGGTCACTATAGGAGTGATTGCCCACAGTTAGGACGAGCCACTGTAGTTGTTCCATCTCCATCAGCCCGTACGAATATACAGAGGAAAGATTCCACTAAAGTACAACTGAGACAGGGAGTGACTATACGGTCTGACGTGGAGAATAACACCCCGGTATATCCACCTCGTAGACTACAGACTCGTACTTCGACAAGGGTTTTTGCTGTAGCGGAAGACGAAGCATGAGTCCAACCTAGAGAGAATGAGTGAAAAGTTAGACATAGGTATAAGATAGTAATAAGAGATGTAAATATAAAGTGATGAGAATGTAAATAAAGGTTTCAAGAATAATATAGTAAATGAGTTTATAGGGAATATTGTAATGAAACTTTCTTAATATACATATTGTGGAAAACGGAGTTCGAAAATGCTAAGGATGTGCATGAATCATGCCTTTACATTATATGAAGGATAATCAAGGAAAAAGGATGACTATTAGGAATTGTGGTATTGTATGAGATGCAATGATCAAGTTGAGATAAATCTTTGAGGCATCAATAGGATTATAAAGCATACACGCATAATAGATTATAATTCAATGGAGATGACATTGTGATGCAATGACATATAGTACAAAGAAACTTAAGCATATAGTTGGAAAAGATATGAATGATATGAAGTTGTACGCAAGTATAATAAGAAGGTTGACATACACTATAAGAATTATTATATTGAAACTAGGATTGGGATGTGGATGAATAAAGGGGAATGTAGTCCAAGGCATGTGAACACATGGATCCCTATACATAATGAGAGATGTTGACATTTGAAAATGCATGTACATATGTATATATGAAATTGATAATTTTACTAACTAAGGTGAAGAATTGTTCTCAGTAATTTGGAGATTTTGAAATAATGTCCAAAGAGGTCAGTGAGCTAAAATGTTAACGGGTATGCAATGAACGATTAAAGTTATGAGTGACTTTGAAGGTAAACCTTGGATTGTTTAAGTTTTTAATGGAACTCTATTAAAGGAAGGGTATGTACCAGCATAAGATGAATGAATCAAGGTTGAGAAATTTGGCATGGAGCAAATTAATAAAATGATGATTAAGTATACATAAGTAAGTATGATATGTGATCAAAATCAGTATAATTGAGATGAAGTTATGGTTCAAATTTAATAAGGGTGATGAAGGTATGCTTGGTGACTCGATATAAGAAATCATGAATGAGAAAGGTACTGCAGATCTGGCTTCAAAGGATGATAATTGCCATAAATAAAGCATTTAATTGAACTGAAGGTGAACGAGGTAAATAAATTGAATGTCCCTATAGAACGAAAAAGGAATAGGATCATAGAAGGAGATTAATAATGCAATATCGATGTGAATTCGAGGACGAATTCTATTTAAATGGGGGAGATTGAAATGCCCCATACTTTGATATAATGATAAATAAAGTTGGTCGAATGCGAATTGAGGCATAATAAGGAACTTTGGGAACCAAAGAGACAAGATAAAATTTTTAGAATAAAATAATATTTTATTAATAAAATAATATTAAAATATTAATATTTAGCCGGATGTCGAAATCAGACATAAAGAATGATCATATGGTTGATCCAAGTAGCGAAAAAGATGTCAAGCCTGACTCTATAAAATTCTTGTCATGACATACATGTGATGGATAACATATTTGCATGCTATGAGAGTTTTGAAAAAAAAATTTACAAAAGTCGGTATTATACCTAGAGGTACAACAAAGTTGATTTAAGCCTCGAACTAGATCAACTAGAGAATTTAAAATGAAATTAAGAATATTAAAGTCCCATAATGGTTTAATATGGTGATTTGGAGTTCGAGGATTAATTTGGAGTCAAATCGGAATTTTCACTATCCAGGGGTAAAATAGTCATTTGCTACTTGAGGACAAAATGGAAATTTTTAGAAAAGATTTTTGGCCCCATTTAACTTATTGGAGTATGATTTGAGGATTAAGAAGTGAAAAAAATTTATTCTTGGTATTTTTCAGAGCATAAGGGAAAATGGTAATTTTACCACCCCAGGGGCAAAACAGTAATTTTCCACCACCAGGACATTTGTCCAGCACATGGTTTTCCCTTATTCTCATTTTGCCATTGACTAATTGTGTAGTGGAGATAAAAAGGATTAAAATTTTTTAAGTTTTAAAAACGGGCCAATGACATGATGCCACGTGTTTGCCTTTATTAATTTATTATTTTTCTTTTTAAAAGGCACAAAAATCAGCCTATCTTCCACCCCATGGTCGGCCAAACCAGCAAGAAGAGAGAGAAAACAAAAACAAAACCCTAAAGAGAGAAAATCAAAGAAAGAGTGTGAATTTTCAAGGAAATTAAGTGAAAAATGTGAGATTTTTTCTATTAAGCTTGAGTTTTCTTATTCCCAAGCATTTCTCCTTATTTTCCATGATTAAATTGCATGTTTTCATGGTAATTTAATGGCTGGTCATATGGGTCTAGAGAGAGAAAATTATTGGATTGATTTGATTTTGATATATGTTAGTGTTTAGTGTTAGTTTAGCATGTTAGTAAACAAAATATGTAGAAAAACATTAATTTTTCCCATTACCTAGCCTTAGCTGAATTTTCAAGTCAATGGTGAGGAAGAATGTGATGTTATTTTAGGTTATTTGATTATGAAATCATGGTTTTTGATATGGAAATTAATGAATTATGGAAAGAAAATCAAGTAGGAAAAATTGTGACAATGATGCACCATTTTGGCCGAATTTTTCCAAGAAGGAATATGATGTGGCTTTGCTGATTTTTGGGTTATTTGGCTGGACATTGGTGATTTGAAGCATTAGAAAAAGAAATGGGATTAATTGGAGCTAAATTGGATGCGTATTTCAATTTATCGTGTAAAAGATCGAAATAGGTCAATACGGTGTTTAGGCAAAATTTAGACCTTTTGCATTTCATACCATGCATTAGTGATCTAAATTAGTTATTTCAATTTAAGGGCAACGTAGTGAATTCCTTGATTTTATACTGTGTCAAGGTGGTGTGCCCTTCGACAAAGGGAAGGAAATTATGCTTGGGGATCACTAAGCTGAGTACACCCGAAATCTGAACTTTTGAAACCTGTGAGTAAACCTATTATCGTCTGAATTATCTAGAGTAGTTTTTATTCAATTTTGTGATTTGTGAAAATTATTTTAAATGATGAATTTCTTGTTTTATGAGAAGAATATGAATTTATAAAATAAATGGAATTATAAAATAAATTGAAATTTTTATAAATTGATTTGAAAATAGAATGTTGGATTTGAAAATTTGAGTAATTGGAGATCATGTGATTTATTGTAAATTATGATTTCAATTAAATGGTTTGTGATAAATTGGCATGATTGACTGAATTTATACTTGTGTTGAAAAATATGAACTGTCTGTTTTGCCTTGATAAATTGGTTAGTAATGTAATTGCCATGTTATGCCATTGAGATTTGATCAATTGGTGGATTAAAGATTAGCTACTGCAGTGGTGGGGTTCCGTGGACCAACCTATTAGAGGGGCACGGTAAACTCCTTTATATTCTCACATCGATCGTAGAGGCGCGTAGGGTATCTCCTGAGGTGGGCTTTTTGAGTGCACTTCACGTTAACTACCACATGAGAGTGAGACTCAACCAAAGCCAAGGAACGGCTGTGATGTTCAATGGAAAATGTGTTTTATGCGAGATATGAATTTTTAATAGCCTTAGCGGTCTTAGTGGGATATCTTGACGAAGGTACCCGTGATAATGATTTTGGCAGGAGCCAAGTTTTGTGAGATATATAAGCCATGTTGATTAATTGAGTAACTGAATATTCATGTTATGAAACATATATTGGAAAAGAATATTTTAATTCGTCTCCATTTACTCGCCTTTAGATAGTTTAGAGGGTATCTGTTTACTAACTGGGATTTTATAATCTCACCACCCTCAGTTCCCCACATTTCAAGCCTGGGATAGCCGGTAGATAGCCGATTGCATCAAGGACTTCAGTTAGCCTTGCATCGACAAAATTGTAGGTTCACAGACTCGCATCTTATTGGTTAGTTGGGGGTCCACGTGTCATTATAAAATTAATTTTATACTTTAGTTATTTGATTTAAAGTATGTATGAACATATTTAGCTTTTACAGCATGCTTTTGACGGGTTTTGATGTTTTCGAAAAAAATGACGAAAATGCCCTTGTGGGCCAAAAAATAATATTTTATTGTTTTGATTTGGAAAAGACTTATGATTTCTTGAAATGCGAGATTTAATAATTGTCGCTCACCAAGGAGATGTGGAAGCTGATGCTAAGCCTTGCGGGTTTCGATCGGTATTCGGGATAATAAGTGCCTATCGGGACATTGCGGCGGTTGTCACGGGCCCGATGGAGAGTTCCGGGTCGTGACAGTATTTTTATCAAGTCATGGTTAAATATGACTAAAAATAATTAAATTTATTTTGATGATTATTTTTGAAATGCCCTTATCAAGAAAGGTTATTCCTCATAATTTCCTCTACTATATTAATGTTATCCCCAAGTAGATACATCTTGTATAAACCTAGAGATGAATGCTTTCATATTTCCTATCATATACTAACATGTAGGCAGTTACACTATTGTAATCATATATAAACAAGGAAGAATAGCCATTGAATTTACAAAACCAAAGGATAATAAGAAGTGGCTTAAAGCCAACCAAGCCCTAGGGGCCTATCTGAGACCATCAATTGCTTTCTTGAGCCAACACACAAAGTCGGGTTTAGGTTTATCATAAAGTACTGGGAGCTATTTCGTGTATACTTCTTCTGAGAAATCACCTCGAAAGAAAGTATTATTTACGTCTAATTGATAAAGAGACCAATAATGGATGCATTGTTATCAAAAAATTGTTGGTATATGCTCTTGAATCAATTCGATTGCTCAAAAAATATATATTGTCATTTAATATATATTTAATCACATAACAATATGTGATAGAGGTTTTTCTTCATATTAGTACAAAAAAAAGGAGTTATTAAGTACAAATTAAATTAAGCCCATGGAACATAAAATACCATGCAAGGGAATTGTAAAGTTGATATAAGTATGAGATCTTTATGCATTAAAGCCATATTCCAAAATAGTTCCTGGTCATTGTATTGTCAAGACAAAGCATTGACAATGCTCAAAGATTGGTACATGTGAAGCCTCCTTACTTGGGAAGTAAGCAATCGATTGCATAAATTGAAGTATATGAGATACTTGGGGATAACATGTGGGTGCTTGTTAGAGAACAAGTTCACTAAACATGACCCGCTATAAGAAATCCATTTGGTATTCACTTAAGTATCTATAAAATATATTCTCATATGAGAGTCGTGCAACTAGTTCTTGGACTTGAGACACCAAGTCATCTTGTATGGGGAGTGACATATTTTGATTTCACCTTTACGGGGTCTGGAGGTGACTAGGTGCCTAAACAATGTGCTTTTGAGTATGGCATGAAGTATGCAAAGGTGAATGAAGAGAGGATAAAAGTTTTAAGGGATATATCTCATTTGTTCT
Organism: Theobroma cacao; assembly: GCF_053813885.1. NCBI lineage: Eukaryota > Viridiplantae > Streptophyta > Magnoliopsida > Malvales > Malvaceae > Theobroma > Theobroma cacao. The sequence continues at coordinate 38,902,970 of NC_142647.1, read as the reverse complement.
TAATTTAAGATTAATTTGTATAAAGTCTTTGGCTAAAACACGATGAGTTTAAGGAAAGTTGGTTTCCTAAATTCATGAGGTTAATCATGAATCATAAGAACTAATATGAAAATGTCATAAGTAGACACTGAGCGGTGCTTAATGACATATCCGAGATATGTGATAAAAGCAACATATTGCACTGAAAGGCTTATCATTAAATAGCTTTGTCAAATTCTTTAATTGACTCTCTAACATTTTGGTGGTTATATTGTGTTGCTAGATGCACTCATGATCTATAAATATTAATCAATTATTAAATTGATATTGAATTATGATTTATATTTATTGCCAACATGTTGGAAGTCTAATGGGTCACATACATTGAACGACATGGTTGAGACTAAAAATAAAGTGAGAAAATTAATTAAGTTCATAAAGTCTTAATTGAATAAAAATAAAAATGTTGTATCTAGTGTTACAACTAAGTTTTGCTATATAAATATGTTATCTTAGCCAACTAAAACTCTAATTCCTAAGCCACTCTTCTTAGCTGAATTATTAAAGGAAAAAGAGAAAAGAAAAATAGTTTTCTTTGTTTGATAGAAATAAGATTTAGCTAGGCTTGTTTTGATCTTCTTATTTTTTAAAAACAAAACTTTCTAGTACAAGTAAAAATTTTACCTTGATAAAGTCTTAATCTATTACTGTGTGGATTATTGATAGAGGCTAAACACTTAAATGGTTGAAAATTTGACGAATCCCAAATGTGAAGAAGCAAGGATTTCAACTACAGGGTTTTAAATTATCTTCTACAACAAGCATAATTTTGTTTCAAGATTCTTACTTCATCACAAGCTTTTTTAGATTTAATTTGCTTTTGATTTATGAGATCTAGAGCAAGGTATATGACACTTGAACTTATGAGTGTTCATAATTAATATGAAAAATTGCATAAAAACACAAACAATTGATCTTAAAGGATTCAGCTGCTTCTTTGATTAAATGTATGCTTTTATTATTCCATTGCGTTATGCTTGATTAGTTTAATGTTTGAGCATAAGGTCGAATCCCAGCAAAGATAATGGGGGATCAACGTTGGGAATCGGATAAATCGTAAATTGTAATTCACAACACTAAGTGTAGTAGACCAATAACCCATATCAAAAGCACAAAGCATAAGTCAAACTATTCTAACCAACTTCTGACCCTCAAATGCCCTATTGGCAACACTCTCTAGTCAAGGCTTGATTTTTATGGCTCTACCTTGTAATTAAGGTAACAGGGCTGTGTAATACACATCATCATGCTACAATAACAAGGCCACAGAGTATCAGCCTTTGGCATTAATTCGCTGTAATGATATGCAGTGGTCTATAATCAATTCCATGAGTTTCTAATATAAAGAATCCATCAGAGTGGCAACCACGAAACATATGACTCATGTTATTGCTTACTAAGTATTAGTAGTGGATTCATACTCAATTACTAATTGAGAGAAGAGAGTAGCCAAAGATATCAGTTTTAAAAACACATAGTTGATATTTCACACTAAGTTTTTACAAAGTTTAAGTCATCAATCTCCAATGTGTCTCCTTCATGGAGAAAGAGTTGTCTTTTATAGGCTTACAACATCATAATACAACAAATTTATTCATTATTGAAGATAGTGACGTAACCTACACATCTTTTTATAAAAGTTATATAATTGACACACCTTCTGATAAAGGTTATTATAAAGGAACAAAGATAAATAGTAAAAGATAAATACTACAAGACAAATGGGCATCAGATTCCTTGAGTGTTTTTTAGAAAAGGCATGTTTTTGGATAAGGTGGAGCTCTTTTGTTGAATCTAGCTTGACAACACATTGGATATTGTGACAACACATTAGAGGATGATACTGGCACACATAACATCCTTAAACATAATTAAATATAATTTTTAATTTGGATTTTTACGAGGTAAATGCTAATGCTGAGGTCTAGGGAGCTGAATCAAATTTTTCTCTAGGGTCATTGAATTAGTAAGGGTTTCTTTGGAAGTAGTTTGCATCATGAGGGTGGTGTATTGGGAGATTGACATGTTTGATGGGCAAAAGTTCATAATATTAGCAGTTTTGTTCCCAGTAACAATACTTATTCACATAGACGTTAACGTCTTTTCTGAGTGCTAGGGAATATGGGGGTAGATAATGATTCCATGGGATTTCAAGGAATAGTAGGAATTGATTGTTCAAAATATCATTTCTATCACTTAAAGTGCATAATGATCGTAGTAGTTTTTGGTAAAAAGGTACTTGAGAGAACGAGTTATCATAGAAGGAGGATTTTAATGAGGAATAAACTTTTGTCCATGGTTTGAATCTTTTTTTTGTTAATGGTCTTTTGAAAAAGATAATGTGGCAAGGGTACCTGTACAGGCTATCTTTCATATCGAAGGCCCATTTTTTTTTTTGGGTAGAACCACATAAGAAAGCATCTAGATGGCAATTTTGAGCTCAGTTCAAATGCCTAATTAAGTGTTGGTGAGGGAATTTCTATTGCTATACTATAGAGCTGGTAGAGATACCATAGGAAAGGTAAAAAATCTTTTGGGAAGTGCCCAAAATAGGGAAGGTGAAAGAGATATAGAATTGAAAGTTCAAGGTAAATTCCTATGGCTCTAATCGCATGATCTCCATGTCTTCTTATGATATGGGATTGGAAGTGAAATAACTTATCTTTTGCTTTGGAGTTTGTGGTTTTCTGAGCAATATGAAGTGTGAGCTTTGGGGGGAGATCTTCAAAAGGAAAGGACACATTATTTGAGGAAGCTGGTTCCATAATGGCAATGACTAGAATAACTCTAGAGGAGAAGAAAGATAGAGAGATGAAGGGTGGTCTAGATAGCATGTCCGGGATGACTTTATCTTTGCTTTTTATATGCCTAAAATGAAGAATATTAAGAAAACCATTATGCCCACCAAAGGCGTTATGCGTTGGGAAGGGCTTTCTTTTTTAAGTTAAGCATGTGATCAAAGGCTGGCATGCTAGATTCTACAGTGAAGTGATGGCTAATCAAATGGAACTTGAATTTCTATATGTCATATTTGATAGTAAGAATCTATTTGAAAGTAGAGTGATAATGAATTTCTAAGTCTTTAAATCTTTCAACTTTATATCCGTAAATCTTTCTTTGTCCATTGGACTTTTCAATTAACACCGTGGACTAATATTTGTTACTTGCGTCAATTTGGAGTATTCTTTTTCCTTGAAAAGGAATCTGGAGATTTAGAAGTGACTTCGTCGAAGATTTGAGAATCTTTATGGCTTACGTTTACTTCCATGTCCATTGTTCTAGAAAATATTTCTTTAACATCTATCCAAGTGGACTTGTAATCTTTGCAAGATTTGGGATGAACTTACTCATGTAGTTAACAATTTTGAAGAACTGTTTAACTTGTGTTTTCATGAAATGATCATTTGGAAATACTGGAGTTCTTGGGCAATGTGTGGCTGCATTTTATACTATCCATCCTAAAGGTGCATACTAAGGAAATCTATCTTTGTAGTGTTTAATGTCATCTTTTTTTTTTTACAACATTATCTCGCTATGCTGGACAATCTTTTGGAATTATTCCAAAAGTTGCCTATGACTTGACTCATGAGGGGAGAATAATAAGACGTCATCAATATAGATAAGAGTATTATCTAATATTGAATTGAATATCTTTGTCATTGCTTTCTAAAATAGTGACGAAGCTGTCTTTAAACCTAAGGGCATTATTGTTCATTGAAAGTGGTGTATGGGATGCAGAACACCATTTTGTATATCTTGGACTAAGATATTCCAAGTTGCCAAAATCTTGCTTTTAAATCAAACTTGAAGAATACTTTTGCATTGGACAAGTTTGTGAACAATGTCTTTTTGTTTAGGAGCGAAAACTTGTCATCTGCTACGAACAAGTTGAGTGCTTATAGTTGATAACCAGTCGTAGCTCGCCACATATTTGCTCTAACCTTTTGTTGACATAAAAGGCTTCACAAGCTTATGATGAAGTTATGGGCTCTGTCAAACCTTGGGCTTGGAGTTGTGAACACTCTTCAATGGCTAGCTTTAGATGGTTTAGATTCATTCTTGAATGGTTGGCCTTTGTTGGGTTCACTAGTTCATCTTTCTTGAATGGGAAAGTGATGAAAAATTCTAGATTCTTCCATTATGGATTTGGGCATTTAAGGAGAAAGTCTGAATGACTGTCTGCGCAGAAAGTTAAGATTAACTTCAATCTAATATCTTTGAACTGAAAAGGCTATAGAGTGAGAGAATAGGTCTCGCATTAGTTTCCATGGTTGGAAGAATTATTTACACATGAGACCTTTACCAATGAGCTTTAGACCTAACTTGCTGGAAATGATATCAAAACCAAAAACTAAGTTGTTGCTTGCTAAATTGCCACTATATTTTCTTTAGATGGTTTTCATAATTAAGCAAGGAATTCACACAAGTGCATGTGGTCATCAACAAGTAATATAGTGATAAAAAGGACTGTCAATCTCACAGGGAATTGATTCTAAATCTATGCTAATAACTCTATGATATAGAGTTATTTGGGCTTAATTTTGATAGTAATTTAGATTAGTTCTTGTGGTAATGCATAAAAATTAGTAGGATTTATTTAAATTATTTTAAGTTAATTAATTTAGGTGAGTCAATCTAATCTTACTTAATTTTATAGTTAATTTGGTGTTAATGTGATTAAGATAAGTTATTAATTTCGTTGTGCTTTTGTAGGTGTTTAATGAAGGAAAAATTTTAATGGAAGAAAGTAAGCAATTTTAAGGTGTAGATTTCCCCTTTGCATGTTTCGGTATTTCAATCATAACTCTCTCTACAAAACTCTAAATGAGATGATTCTTAAACCATTGGAAAACTAAGAGAAAAATATGCAACTTTCATTTTTACAACTTTGCCCAGTTCAGCATTGAAGATCATCAAAAATTATGCTGAGTTTGAAGCACTGCATTAGTCCTAGAGCAATTATGATTTCTACTAATTAATGGGTCGAGGTCGTAGCTCACGTACTCTAATGAGAAAATCCTGATTAAAATTGACTTCTTTCCTCACCCAACTTGGCCTAACTTCGAAACCTTATAAAAACAACCTTTTGAAAGACTTTTAAAGGGAAGAACAAAACACTAGATTGACAGTTGAAAATCAAGCCACAAAATCATTGAAATTGAGGAGAATTTGAGGGATTCAATAAGATTTGGAACATCAAGATTATAATTCTTGACTTTTATCATCTTTTTGTTATTCTCTTATTTTTTTTCTTAGTTTGATTTTAATGTTTAAACTTAATTTAATGATGATGTGTGACTTGATGGAGAACTAAATTATTTATCTAAGATTATGATTGAACTCAATACGTAGTCTGATTTATTTATCTCTCTTTTACTTATGCTTGATGAATTTGAGTTGTTTATTTTATTCAGTTATTAGTGCTTATAGTTGATTGGCCACCAATTAGATTGAATTGGAAACCTAGGTTAAACCCTGACGAAGGAGATTTAGGTAGACCTTAAATAGAATAGCGTATGATTGAATGCACTTAGTTGATTATATGATTTGATTTGATATAGGATAGGCACACACCTATAAGCCATACGTTGTCATAATTAGAGCACAAACTTAAATAACCCTTCTTCAATTTAATTTGCATAGATATATAGTAAATTAAATAAGAGAGATATTTTTATGAGAAACTCAACAGAAACTTGAAAATAATTTAGGACTCTAGGTTAGCAAGTTAATCCATTAAACTGAGTTAAGAAAGAAAGATAATAATCAGATGAAGTATTGAGGGACATCATAATCTTAGGTCTGGTAGTCACTCAAATTTAAGAAAGTAAATTTGCTAATAAATTTTAGATTAGTTTTGTTTTTCGTTTACTAGTTTATGAGTTTTAATTTTAATTTAAATTGTGTGAATAAGATTAGGGTGTGTCAATTTTAGTGCTTAATAATAGAATTTAAAACAATTCTCTGTGTAAACGATACTTTACTTTATCACTATATTACTTGTTAACGACACATGCACTTGCATAAGAAATCAACAACATATGCTAAGTACTAAAATTGAAACAAGCTAACTATATCGAAGTACCCTAAAGTCTACAAATAATTAAAAATATATCTAAGTTACTAATCTAAACTAGCAATTGCAAATCAAAATTGATGTAAAAGCAGTGGTGTAAAAGAGTAGGAGTATGGGTTCAATTAATATTTCATTTGGATGCATGATTGGCTAATTACTACTTTAATGGAAAATTGCAAAGTGATGGGGGTAAGACAATTGAATTGACAATTGTCTGTGCTGCTCTTGTATAAAAGAATATTGTCACCTGCATGGGTGACGACTAATCATCAATGTATATCTGAACAAGGGCTACAGGTGACGTTAGCTTGTCGGCTATAAGACATTCTTGGATTGCCATGCAATTCATGGTATTGCTGTTTGAGTCATCTTCTGAGTAACTCAGATTGCTTGATTCTTCTAAATTTAAGGCCGAGTCTGAATCATAAGTTTGAATAACAAACAAAGTTTAGGGACTCTATTCATCATCGAGTGAGAACATGGATTCAAGATCATCATCATCAAATAGATTGAGACTTGAGGTACATGCAATTTGTTGTATCATCTTGATGGATTTTCTATTTGACTTTGGGCATTGCTTTACATAATGACTTGATTTTCCATAGATAAAGCATTTGGATGACTTTTTTCTTGATTGTTCTTTCTTTCTTCTATACTTGAATCTTCTTAACTTCTTTTTTCTAGGGAACTTGTTAGTTTTTATATGCTGTTTCAAGTAGGATAAGTGCTTAGGTCTTTTGAAGAGTCTTCTGATGTAACTATTCTTTTTGGATTCGCAAAGACAAGAGGATTGTGCAGATAAGCATTTGATTTGTAGTCCTTGTGGGAAAGCACATGGAGCTTTGAGCTTTTTGGAATTGTGGGCTATGTTGGCAATGTACTTATGCTCATTACAAAAATCTTATCAAAAGCTTTCAACATGATTCTGTAGATATCAATAAAGGGAAGACAGTTTAATTCAAGTCCTTTTGCATTCAGCTACAGTTGCGTCTGGTTATGGAGTTCTTGCAGGACTGAATTCAAAAAGGCTTGTTTTAGATTGACATCATCATTTCTTCCTAGTTGGTAGAAATATCTACAGAAGTCCTAGTAATGTTTGTCAAGATCTTTTGGTAGTAAAAAACAACATTAATTTCAGTTAAAAGAATTGCTCTCTGATTTTATTTATCTTATGGCCTTGATGACCACAAAATGTAGCTGCAAATTCATTCGTAGTTGCTGTGAAAGATGGGGAGTTGAAGAACATTTGTTGCTGTATTCACCGAGACTATCCCAACATTCTATGAGGATTCTAGTTAATTTGATGGATAAAGTATTGAGTATTACTTGTACTATTACATTCAGCTTTGTTAGTTCACTTAATCCCCATGCATAGAATTCCTGGAAATGCTACTTCTATTTACTTAGAGAGATATCTTCAATGGTAAAACATCTTGAGAATCTTGAAGATGTGCAGTGGTGATGGTGATGTTGCTACTGATTGAGCAATGGATGGATTTGTTTCCATTGGCTCTAGGTCTAGGTTTGGATCATGTATCTCTGAAACATCATCATCTGGCATTTGGACATGAGGTTTTGTCAAGAACATTTTTGGCAAAGAGTCAACACTTTCTACGATATCAGAATATGTTGATTTTGTATTGGAGAAGTTCTCTAAACTGTTTGATGATTGTTGAGTGATAGTTGGGAGATTATTCTTGACTATTTCTTGGAGAAGTATGGGATAAATGTTTAGGGTCAAGGTTTCAAAGATCATGAACTAGGAAAGTGGGTGGGTTGCATGACGCATTTGTCATTAAGATTATAAACAAGGTTGGTGTGAATGTGGATGGTACTAATGGTGTTAGGTTCGAAGTTGTTAGGCTTGGAGTAGAAGTTTTGGGCTTCATGGGTTATGGAAAAGGAACATCAATTGGTCATTTTATTCTCTTTTCTTTCTGTTCAGCAATCTGCTGTTGTTACTATTTGAACCTTTGGACCAATTTTTCTATTAAGCTTGCTCCAAGTGGAGGTTTTCATACGTGGAGGTTTAATGGGGTGTAAAATGGTTCTAGTGTTGAGAAGGTTGGTTTTCAAAAGGTTGGTATTGGTGCTGCAATGCAAGGACATGAGGGTGCATGGAAAGAAACACAAGTTGTTGGTGTACGAGTGTAAGAGTCAAACATTTTAGAGGGTGGAGTATAGTAATTCTAATGTTGTTGTTCTATTTGTTTATGTTGTAGTTGTCTTTATAGATCTGCAAGTTGTATCTTTAGAGACTTCATTTCAGCTTCTCTATTTGCTATAGCTTGTGTATATCCTTGACCTGTGGCAATGATTTAAGGTGACAAGTCTTTGTTTTATCTCCAAAATAACATTCTAGAAATTCAAAAGATACTGGTCAAAGTGTCCACTAATCTAATCTATTTTGCTCTCAATTCTGAGTAAAATTGAGTTTTAAGCAATTGCATTCTAAGTTTGCCAGTTAAGTACTGCTTCTACTACTTAGGCTTTCTTTTGGTTTCAACGTTCATCATGATCCGTGGGATTTGGGACTTTAGGCATATATCTACAATGATCTTGTTGGAATCCTCGCAAAAAAGGAAATTCTGAGTCATAGGATGTAAATTCTGGTTAAATCATGCATACTTGTGGCAATTTAGAGGTTTTTACAAGATTCTTTTGTTTTCATGCTTTTTCCTTTTAGATGTAAACAAGTCTTGCTGCATAATAGGGCAGTAGTCTTGACTTTTTGGGTTTTAGAAGAGGAGGAAGATCTGGAGTGTTGGTTTCATATGGGTTTGGCTTATTTATCCGTTTAGAGTAACGAATATAATAATCAAACTTTCTTGAGGGTTCCCCAATAAGTCCTACTCTTGAGTCTTTATTTTCATATTTTTCTTTGAAGAGCTGTTGTGAGGATTTTCTTCTTGGTTTGTTCTCATGGTCATTCATGGAATGCTTGTCTTTGATGCATCCTTGGTAGGTACAATTAAGATCCCAATAACAATGTCTTGAGGGGACTTGAATGTGTAAACTAGTTGTCCAGAATGTTAGAAGTACTTGATCTCAATATTCTGTTCTAGGGTGTACGATTGCATCATGAATTGTGTAGATTAAGCAACAAAGAGTGGTTGCATCATATACTGTGTAGGAAAAATAGAGCATGTTGTTGTTGTCCCTTTGTCTTTATGGTTGAACTTAATGGTCACAATCTTGTCTGAATTGGTAGTGAAAGTAGCTTCAGTAGACTGAACTGCTTCAAAATGCTTGAACAACTTTTCATAATTTGTAACCCAAGTCATTAAAGGAAGAAGGATCATCTTTTCTCTTGTCACTGCTTTGGGTGCATGGACCCATGTAGCTGAGTTTGTCTAAGCATCAAACTTTACAAAGGGAATTTCATTTTTATGTGGGGTAGATTATTGATTGCAGGTTTTGAGACTCTATACGCCATTTGGTAGTGAAAGGTGGCTTCATGGGTTTAATTGATCATTTGTGCTCTAGTGATCTGGATTGGTATTTTCAATGCTTTGAGGAAAATTGGATCTTTAAGTGCCATCTTGTTGTTTAGGAAGAAAGTCATGTCGATTGTTCTCAATTTGAGGGAGGTTTCAGCAATACTGATGCAAGTATGTTCATACTTGAGGTATCTGGAGTCTAACAAGGCAATTTTGGAGAATATCGAGCAACCTTTGATGCATGGTAGTTCAGGGCTAATCTTACTACTCCAAAATAGATGTGCGTGAATCCTTGCTCTAATCACTGAATTGGAAACTTTGGAAGAATTTCCAGAGTGACAAGATGCTCTTGTGGACTAAAAAGGAGAATACACTGGCCAAATCTCATGGAGAGTACATATACATTTGGTGCTTGTGTTTTTTGTGAGACTAATCTTTTTATAAGGGAAGAGAAAGAGGTAAAAGGTCTCTTAAAGGCTTTATAGAGGTTTAATAAGGGTAGATGAGAATCTTCAACTTGATTGCTCTTTGGGATGTGAGTAATCTCATGAAAGAAGTCATACTAAAAGGTTGTAGTTTTCTTACTTATAGAAGAAAAAGGAGAGGAGAAAGAGGGACAAGCAGAAATTGAGGAAGAGAAAGAGTTTGTGCAAGTAAGTATGTTTTCTATCTTATGGGACTTATTACTCTTTGTCCTAACAATGTAATAATGTTGTAATCCTTCAGTTGCTCACTGGGTATACAAGCTTTGTGAATCTAATACCAAAGACAGTATCATAGACTCAAAGAAGTAAACCATAATAACGGCTCTGATATCAAAAGATAGTATAATAGACACAAAGAAGTAAACAATAGTATAGGCTCTAATATCAAAAGACAATAGAATGGTTACTGGTATAACTACAAGATTATTGAAGGTTGAAATCTAGACTAGGTCTTTGAGTGAAACCTTAGCTACTGGCTTGGCCTTTATATCTAAAAATGGTTCCATTATAATTCCTATTAATTCTAAACACCCATTTACAACAAATTGTGATCCTATTTGAAGATGACAAATTTAATTCCCAAGTATGTTTTTCTATTATGGTAATAAATTCGTCTAACATGGCTTGTTTCTAACGTGGATGTTTAGATGGTTTATGTACAGTTTAGGGGTTAATTTTAATTTTTTTGTATAATTCAGATTTTTTTAAATATTATATCTATTATTTAATATAAAAAATTCTTCTATATGTCATTTTCCTTTTTTATCAAGTTGGTTAAATTTAATTATTCCCAAAAGCTACAAACAAATTTGGATATTGTAATGTATGTATAATAAATCAATTAAATTATTTAATTTTATTATTATTTTGATAAATACTTTAAAAAAATTATCCCTGCTGCTTATTTTCCTATTTTGATGTTGGGTGCAACTGGCTCTGTTTATAAAGAATTTCAAATCAAATTCTAATTTTTTCTGATTTTGAGAGTTCGCTTTGGACCAAGTTCGTAAAAGCTTTATTAGGTCTCATCACCCTTAACAAAAAGTTTACAAGTAATCATAAGATAAATAAAGATATGAATCAGTTGGGCTCAAAGGGGCATCCCGACAGTTAATATCTAAAATTTCCTGCAAATGAAAGAATTCTGCCTCCTTAGATATGGGTTTTTGGGAAGAAATGCTTGAAAGTAGACCTGATAATTTTGGACACGACGCGTCAATACGACACAAGAAGACACGGGTTAAACAGGTTTTGGATTTATCTTTAACGTGTTTCGTGTCAGACACGATAAACACGTTTAAACACATTTACTTAATCGTGTTATCATGTTTAAACGTGTATACATGACACGTTTATTAACCTATTAAACATTAATAGTTAAAAACTATTTTTACCTTATATAAATAATTTTTAATAATTATTTAATGTGTATTTTAGCCTTATGTATGATAATGAATTTTATGTATGTTATTTATATTAAATTTTATTATATTTGATGTTATTATTATTATTTTTTTGTTATAATTATTTTTATAGTTATAGATTTTAAATTTAAATAATAAAATTATATTTAATTATAAATATTTTTATTTAATCGTGTTAATCGTATTAATCGTGTTAAACGTGTTAAACGTGTTATTAATCGTGTCGTGTCGTATATTGACATGTTTAATAAACGTGTAAAACGTGTTAATTGTGTCGTGTCGTGTTACACGTGTACTAAACGTGTACGTGTACGTGTATTAAACGTGTACGTGTACGTGTTTCAAATTTAAGATACGAATATTAAACGTGTCGTGTTCGTGTTTAGCCTTAACGTGTTTCGTGTCTAATCGTGTCAGACACGTTTAAGATACGAAAACACGAATTGCCAGGTCTACCTGAAAGGTTAGAGTGATGTTGTCTAAGATTGGGTCCAAACCCAAGAAACAGTGTGTTTAAATGAAGTCTTATAAACCCTTGTTTGCCCAATTGAAGGATCCACACTCCACTCTCCCATTCAATATATCAACATGAACACTAGTTTCTCCACTAATCTCATATATCAGTAAGAGTTGGTTAGCCCGGAAAAGGCACTAAGCTTTCAACAACCTTACTATTTTTTACTATATATCAACTTAATCTGATGGATTCTAAATAGTATTCCACTTAAAATATTGATTTTAATAATATGTAGTAAATATATTTTAAAAGAATATTCCCTAAATAAGCAAACTAGGTAAGACCCTTGTTTCTTTCCTGCTCCTGGATCTTTCATTTTCCATTCATCTGTTGTTACATTGCTGGTAACTTGTCATGCTACTCAGGTGAGCACTCTCTGATGAAGCCCAGGCTCAAGTTTTGTATAATAGACTCCTCCCCAGGCAGCCAATTCAACGTAGTTGGATATAAAGGGGTCCAACATGCTGGGATTATCAAAGCACCTCAGCTTATATAGGCAGCAACCAGCATATGTTTATTGGCAGACAGCACCAAAAGCACGTCATGCCTTGCACGCATTAAAGCCTGACAGCTAAATCATTTAAGCATCTTATTTAATACAGAATGACCTATAAATTAAAAGTTGAAAGTCTTAAGGACTATGTTGTCAAGTAAACCAGCTACCAATTTAACTAAAACCCCACAATATTAGTCTGTTAAATATCTAAAAAGCAACCTAATTAACAGATTTGATATGGCCAATTTATCGGCATTTTGATTGCAAAGTGCCTTGCAACTGTATTTCTGCTGCCAAAAAAAAAATCCAACAAATAAAAACGCCAACAATTACTTATCCAATTATTTTAAACTGGCATTAATCCATAATTAAAATTTCTTTCACAGGCAACTACATAGAGCATCATCAGTGCCGGCTAGCTTCACTTATGACCATTTGGTAGAAAACATTGCTTTCGAATGCAATACAAACATATGCACATTTTTGGTAGTATGAAAGCGGCAACCACATGTTCCCGCCCACTGAGTATACTTGAACGAACTTGAGCATGCCACCCCACTGAATCCCTCAAAACCAAGAACAACAGCAACAACTCTAGACCTCTTAGCCTCTTAAAATTTCAAACCAGTGTTATCAATGGTCAATCAATAAGTAGATTCGTTTCATCTGCATGCTTACTTCAGAATGAGTTGCCTACATATCCAATGTAACATACCTTGGTCAATCATACAAGCAGTTTCCATGACAATGCTGTAATTATCATGGAAGCATGTATCAGGCAGCACTGACCTTCTCATCTTCCAACAAGCAAATGTGCAAGCATAATTGATTGCAGATAATCATTATATATATAAGTCTGTGCCGTGCTGGTGCAACTGCCCGTATGTAAGCAATGCCATCACATTCAAAACATTCTAAAAAGCTTTCATACTTACAGTGCAGTTTGTCATTTCATCTCTCGCCAACTGGTCTAGCACTGACAAAAAATTTATTAGCAGATCTTCAGGACCTTTGGCAGCAGAGAAATTCCTATTTAGATCAACCCTTATAATCTATCAGCACAATTTTTCAAGCATTTATGAAGAGACTTCGCTTGAACATCATCTTGGCACTTTATAATGTTATGCAAAACAAGCAAAATTGAGATAAAAGTAGAAATACTATGATTTTTTTAAAACTGCAAAGGTAAAAGATCAGTAATTTGAAAAAATTAGCAGATTTCATAGAACAATCAGAATACTTCTCTACAGACCTTGAATTTATCAACCCTAGGAGGAATGAATTACCAAAAACCACCAAAAAAGGTATCCACATCAACAAATATAAGACATGTTAAACCCCAAGACCACATATTTGATGTCTCTTTCTAGTCTCAGCCCATGTTAGCATAAAAGCATTGGCCTCAAGAAGTTGGCGAAGCTTTGGCCCCACCTTTCAGACAAAATCAAAGTTCTCAAAGTCCTTCCAACAACAAATTCAGCCAAAATTCATTGAACACATAGTATAAGATTTCAATCAAACCGATCCCACTTTTTGAATAACTCAAAAAGATTAGTTGCACTAGATAGTTGGTACCTACCTGGTAATAATCAGCTGCCAGATAAAGTGAAAAGAAGAGCTTGGCATTGTAATCCAGATGATATATTACAAGAATCCAGTGATGATATGGAATATAATAGAATTATCAAAAATTACAACCAGCAGAATCAGTTCCAAAACTCCAAAATCAAATAAATAGAAAAGGAATTAAAGATAGGGAACCGCCAAAAATAAAAAAAGAAACAATTACCGAAATGCAATATTGACTAGAGATTTACTAGGACTCACTTCCTATCTCATTATGTATCTGGCAAAGTGAAAAAGAAGAGCCCCATCACAAGAAGCAGCCATGATCTCACTTGCATTCAACAACTGCTCCAGCTGCTCGACGTGGCTTACTTTTCCGCCTACTCCCATTTTGCCGAAACCCAGTAGACTTTGTTGAGTCATCAATGCTTGATCTGGTGCCAACACCATTCTCTTCTTTGACCAAATCAGGCTTCTCTTTAACCTGTGAGTTCCGTTTTCTCTTTTTTCCATTCTCTGCAGCAGAGGGACTCTTTCTCTCTTTGCTTGTGATACCAGCTTTTCCGTTCTCACCATCCTCCTCTTCTAGTTTTTCAACTTCTTCTTCATCAATTTCATCCTTTAATGGTTTTTGTGGCCTTCCTCTTCTCTTCTGCGCAGGAATCTTCTCTTCTTCACCACTTCCAGCATCCTCATGGTTGCTAACAGTCAACTTCTTTCCCTTTCCTCTACCTCTGCCCATAATCTTAAACCCAACTATGAAAAGCTCTCATACAAATAAAGTTGCAATCTGCCAAACCATACATCCACAGACAAAAGAGTTCGGTTAAATAAAGGATAACAGATTTCAGTAATTTTTAACAAAGATCAAAATTAAATTCATCACATATGCAGCTCAATATTTCAAAAAAAAAAAAAAAAGCAATGTCATGACATTCTAAACAGCAAAGAAGATGTGGACTGATGTAATAAAAGAATCTGAATGATAATGGAATTATCAAAAGAATACTTAGCCAGCTGACATGGAAAACTTTACTGATAAAGACTTTCCAGCTCAAATGGGAACCTTGATGAAGACAAGCACACAATAAGTGTTATGGCACCAAAAACTTTCTCTATCACACATAAATGAATATTATGGGTGCACAAATACTTACACGGCTAGCCAAACCATTGTTATTAACTTAAGAGATGCCATTTTCTAAGTGAACTAACGAGGGCTGATTCAATTTTCAGGATACAACAAAATATGGGTTTTAAAAGCTGCAGATAGGACACCTGAGGATAAATAATCCTAGTTTAGTTGCCATGAGAAAAAAGGATTAAAAAAAATTAAAACTCAAGTTACCTCTTTCTATGGACGGTAAATTAGATTGAGTGAAGTTCTTAATACATTAAAATTGACAAAAGTATTTTGCTTTTTCAGTTTCAAGTTGTAAAATATGCAGAATTTAAAATTGAAATAGACCATTTTTCCAACATTTCCGCCGCATCCAATTGGAATAAAGTGAATTTACAACCGCAAATATCCAATCAAAGTATGAACAAGGAAAAAAAAAAGTGGACAGCCTTAAAATGATTGCTACAAAGTATTGAAATTTACATGAACTCAGATTTATTGTAGCAGAAGAAAAGCAATATATACTAAATGAAGAAACAGAAAAAGGGTAAAACAACCAATTATAAAATATCAAAGAATGAAAATGCAAAAAAAAAAAACCTAAACTTTGGAAAGGATTCACAATCTTTACTAGCTCATTCAATCAAGATCCAACAAAAAGCAGTTATATTTCATGATAAATGAACTCGACAGAAAAGAACTAACTTAAAAGAAACAAAACCAAAATTTCCATATTCCAATCAAAAATGGATATAAAGATAGATAAGAGAGACAGAGACGTAGAACCAACCTGAAATGAACCAAAGTCAATATGCATCTTTAACAAGAAACCCATTACCGTGAATCTGTTAAAACCAAGCAAACATACTAAAAGAAAAGGAAGAACCCAGATGGGATTTGTTTTCGGTGTTAGTTTATTAGAGAAAGTTAAAACTTGGGATAACAAAAAAAAGCAATGAAAGTTTCAAACTTTGATGGTTAAAAAAAATAAGAAAACTATGATCTGGAGAAAGAAAGAGTGTTACAACCCAGATCAAGAAATGAACAGATTTGAAAAGACTAAGGTTAGGTTCCTTCTCAATAACATGGTTAAGAGAGAGAGAGAGAGAGAGAGAGAGAGCAGACAGAAAGCTTTGAAGAGATATTTGTTGATTGGGTTTGGCTCTCAAGTCTGCGTGTGTATGCTGGCGTGTGTATCAAAATTAAAATGTAAAGGTTATTTTGGTAAATTGACAGAGAGGAACAGCTGCAGCGGCATGTAGATACGAACTCATTTATGTACTTGCTTGCCATTTTGTTCTCCCTTCAAAGACTCAGACTTAACCTCACTTTGCTTCCATGTCTTTGATAAAGCTCACATGTGCACAATTTAATACTAGATAGTAGCTACCATATGCTCTCTTTCTTTTCTTTTCTTTTCTTTTCTTTTCTTTTTTATTTCATTATATTACCCATTTTTTAGTAAAAACAAGATTTTTTTTTATAATTAAAAAAAGAGGATTTGAACTCTATTTTTTAAATAGAGAATCATGTATCAATCAATAAGTCAAATGTTCAAATATAAAAACAAGATTAATTTTGAAATAAATAAATTACTGTCAAGGCAAATGCTCTTTTTCATTTAGCACACTTGCCATCGCTAATGACAATGATTATACGTCTTATTTCAAGTTACACAAAGTAACTAAAATATAGTAGAGTGAGGGCATATGAATACTAGATCAACTTGTATGTCTTGATCATAAACATACATATAATACAATGATATTTCAACATTTTAAGGGATCAACATATCTTCTGGAAAGATGAACATATAATAAGATAATATTTCAATTAGACCTGACAATTTCGTGTTAACGTATCGTAAACGTGTCAGACACGATTAGACACGAAACACGTTAAGATTAAATACGAACACGACACGTTTAATATTCATGTCTCAAATTTAAAACACGACACGACATGATTAACACGTTTATTAAACGTGTCAATATATGACACGACACGATTAATAACACGATTAACACGTTTAACACGATTAAATAAAAATATTTACAATTAAATATAATTTTATTATTTAAATTTAAAATCTATAATTATAAAAATAATTATAATAAAAATAATAATAACAATATCAAATAATCATCAAAAGTTAAAATTTAGGGTTAAGCATGTATAATTACATTATAGCCTTTATAAAATTAAAAAAACTTATTAAAATAATTATTTAAAATTATTTATATAAGGTTAAAATAGTTTTTAACTATTAATTTTTAATAGGTTAATAAATGTGTCACGTATACACGTTTAAACATGATAACACGATTAAACACGATAACATGATTAAGTAAATGTGTTTAAACGTATTTTAAATGTGTTTGTCGTGTCAGATACATTAAGATACGAAAATTTTCGTGTCTTAACGTGTCAGATACGATTAGACACGAAACACGTTAAGGCTAAACTCAAAACCTATTTAACCACTATCTTCTCGTGTCGTGTTAACATGTTGTGTTTAAAATTGTCAAGATTAGTTCCAATCCAGTTATATTCAAAAAGAGAATAATTTAATAAGGAAGTGTTAGATAGTCCAAAACACTTAAGCCAATCTTATACTCGATTCAATCTTAAATAAAAATAAGTTTATAAGATATGAATCTCAATTCAAATTTAGATAAGATAATATTTATTTCAAATTCAAATTTAGATACTTTGATTAGATTTTAGTTTTGTAACAATTTATCCAGTCTTCCACTTGTACTATTAAAACATTAAAATTAAATGCAAATGAGTAGGTCTTCAATACTATTTTTGTTCATCTCTTTATAATGAATTATTTTAATTCTAATTTTAAAAAATTGACCACATAATTTTTGTTGTTGTTACTTTTACATAAAATGGTATACTGCTTTTATGTATTGCTCTTGTATTTTGAGTTCCCAGGCTTTCAATATTGCATGATTTTTTTTAATCATGTAAAACCACAAAAGTTTCTTCCTTACATCCAAAAAGAATGATCATGCCAACTTAATTAACCAAAGAGGTCCTGTGGGGTAATGATTTTCTTTTCTTTTTTTTTCTTTGCTAAAAAAATTGACAAATTTGCTTCCCAATATTCGTGACTATGACATGCCTTGTTCATGTAAATTTCAATAAATTTACTGCATATAAGTTTTTAATAAAATCAACACATGGTTACTCCTTATTGTTTTCTAGGTTGCACCCAAAATAAATCATAATAAAGTTGTGGTCCTATAAGCCTTTAGGTCTATTCATAGATTAATGGGTTTTCTTTGCTTTTCCTTCATCTTCTTTTATTTATTTTTTTGGGAAGTGGGAGACTAATTATGAGAAAACCTATCTTACAAAAGAAATATTTTTGAGTATAGGGATTAGGTTATACAATGTAAGATTATTCATTCCCATGTATTTATTTACACCACTTCTAAAAAGATTTAAACACAAAATTTGTAATTTTGGTGAAACAAATATAAAAAAGTTTATATAGTTGCAATGTGTTCTTTGGGGGGGAAAAGAGGGAAACAAATGGGAAAAGCACATTATGAAAATGATTTTTTTAATAAATGATCAATAAAAAAAAAAGGAAAGGAAAAGAAAAGAAAAAGGCGTGGGTGGTGTGACTTTTGTATCATACAAACAATCAAACGAAAGCAAGAGCAATAAAAAGGAGCAAAAGAAGCCTATGTTTGTTGGTTTCTTATAGCGGATCTTATCTTATAAATGCTTTCCTAAAACCAGATAAATAAATAAATAAATAGATATTAGTGGTATTTCGTTTCAAATTTCTTCAATTTTGGGGGTGAATATAAGTTGGATAATTAAGAAATACTATATTTTGTGTAAGTATTTAAACAGCCTTGTGAAATAAGCAACAAATTGGTAGCAAAAGTGCAAAAGTATATTAATTTTTTTTTTTAAAAAAGATGAAATTGACAAATTTGTAAAATGGGTTACAGCCAAATATGAAAAAGACATATAATGGAAGTCATTTACTTTGGCATCTTTGATCAAAATCTGGGTACAAGCATGCGCTGTATTTCAATTATAAGTTGCTTTTTAGTAATAAATTTATTGGATATCACACTTCAAACTTTTTGACTTCCTTCTAACTTTGATTAGACTTTGCCTTAATTTTTGCTCCACTGGCATCATAAAAATTTATTGATTCCTGTAAATAGGAATACTTTATCAATCCATGAACTTGGTAATATTATTCAATTTGTTCCATAAATTTTTTACCATATCAAATAAAATTGGAAAATTGAAACAAAAGTATTAGGACAAGTAGTATTACTCATTTTATATTTATTTTTAATACCTTCGAAAAGCTTCACCAATATATCCATAAAAAAAAAAAAATTGTCTCGCCTGCTTGTGTATGTTATAACTTATAACCTTCAAATTAAATGCATTAAAAAGGTTAATTCCCGTCCTCGTATAAATGTTATTCTAGTTTGATGATTTATTATAATTTTTTTTGCAATTTAATATTTTATCGAATTAAAATTAATATATATGATATTTTAATTAAAAGCTTAAAAGAATATTCCTTTTAAGATTGATTACATAATAATCTATGAATAAAAAATGGGAACCAAATTAATTCAATATTTTTGAGACAATCCAAGTATACTGATTTTCAAATTGCAGAGATATGTTTTCAATTACAAAGATTGACTATTCAGGACTGATATAAATATAATAACTAATAAATTTATAAATATATATATATATTTTGTGAGTAGTCAAACTATCCAACACTTTAATATTTTTCTTTAGTAAATAGTCAATGTATTATATTTCCCTCTATGATCGACAAAATGTTTTAGTGACTTATGAGGCATAAAATTTCTTAGCACGCCTTTGGGAGGTAAGACTTTCCTTTCTTAAGTTTCTTCCCACGAGTACTTCACCATTTTTTTTTTCCCGTAAAATAGAAGTGCTCACTTTTCTTTTCTTTTCAGCTTTAGGCTTTTATTGAACATATTTTCCAGGTTTAAATAGTCAAAAGGCTTATGAATTATTGCCATTGTTTCAACCAATGGTCTGTATGCTTACCGAAAAATAATTTATTGAAGAAAAATTTTCAATGTAAAATATTTTAGAAAAAAATTTAATGTTTTTTATTATTTAGATAAACGGTTGAAAACATTTTCTATTGTTGGGATCATTTTGTGAAAAATATTTTCCACCATCACTGTTCACATCATTGTTGGAGTTAGTTGGATGTTAAAATGATAAATAGGAGTTGATTACAAAATAATAGTGTAATTTGTTTTCACATAAAGATTAAGAATGAAAATGAAAATAAAAAAAATTTAATAATTATATTTTTCAAAATATTTAACCACATATTACAATGAAGTAAGTTCTAATTTTCTAAAAAATTTCCATCTCATCATTTTTTTTACCATAACACTATAAAAATATCAATATTCATTAATTGTGTAAATATAGTAAACCTATATTTATAAATAGGTATTCATTAAATGACGATCATTTAAATATTTTTTGTTATAATTATTAGTAAGATTTATTCAATTTATAAATAAAAATGTTAATTGCATTGAATAATTTTATTAAAAATATTTTTTAATTTTAATAATATTGAATAATTTCAATATTAATATTTTAAGTTAAAATTTTTTAAAAGTTAAATATTAATATTTTTAAATTTTTTTAATATTTCAAATTAAATATTAATATTTATCAAACTTATTATGTAAACTTAATATAAAAGCAGTTTTTTTTGTTTTTCAAAAAATATCTTACGCCTCTCGAGGGCATAAAACATTTTACGTGGTCAATGAGTATTTTTTCTGTGACTCGAAAAATATTTTACATTTGAAATAAAATTTTGTCTTCCAAACAAGTATAAGTCTTGAAATCATTTTTCGAAAAATATTTTACGTCAAAAGAAATGTGCCCTAACTTTCTCATATTTTATTGTACTTAAACGAGTCCTCAAACTTTTATTTATCTTCAAAACGAGCTCTTAATCTTAATAAATAATTAATTATCATCAAACTCACTAACAATTGACATTTCATATATTCATAGTATATGATTTTATTGACTAACATGATCACATGACATTTTATATATACTTAATATATGATTTTATTGACTAACATGATCACATGACGATGGACGTGTTTAGCTATTTAGTCATAGCAACAATCTATATGTGACAACATAAGTGAATCAGGTCATATATTATATAGGTATAAAATGATTAGAGACATTAGATCTAACAAAGATTAATATTTTATTAGGTTTTTTTATACAAATTTAAATTTAAAAGTTTATTTGAATACAATAAAAGATGAGAGATTTAATTTAAAAAATTACCGTCATTTAGAAGTTATTTTTTTATTTAAGCCTGTTTCCAAACTCATTTAGACTCCTATCTCTACATACAACAATGCAATGTAAAGATTACCATGATATCCAAGTCCTTTTGACGCTGTGTGGTTGATTAATTCTACGCCTCGTGAAAATTATATTATATGATTATATAGTTTTTATTTATTCACATATCTCATAAAAATATATAATAATATAGATCATTATTCAAACAGTTTTAAACAAGATATTGAATATTTTAAAAAATTTTGCAATTTAGGAAGTAATTGTCAGAGCATCTAGAATGATTGTTACATGTGAATTAAAATATATTATACAGCATATTGAAACTAGGGTATCAAAGTATTTCCAATCATGATTATGAAATCAGAAAATAACAGTGGTACACTAGTAATTAAAATCTTTAATCATTGGACTTCTCAAAGTCTTATATAATGTATATATGTATTCCAAAAATATAATTGACTTAATGGTATGAATGTATTATAATCCAAGATGCAATATCTTGGTCTCATTTCATGAAAGCTAGGTAAAAGTAAACTTGTAATAAAACTATAAAAAGTCCCAAGCACCCCCAATAGAAGAAAAATACTAAATAAATTGGTCTGACCCATGCACAAGAGAAATAAACAAAACCCTTGAGACCCCCTGGTCTCATTTAAATCTCATTCAACCATACTAATGAGTTCATCAAAATGGGATTTTGAAACAAGTCAAGCATGTAATTATTGTTTTTAGTGAACAATAACTCTTGGTGATTATGTTCAGTAAAAAGTTGTTGTCACCATTGACAGTCCAATTTAATTTATTATTTTTTAAAAAATGTTCGAAGGCTTCTCTTCAAGTTGATTATTCATTTTTATGTTTTTTTAGGCTGCATTTTTTTTTTTGAATTTTCAATTCTCAGTCAATAATTGATCTTTATACACTGAAACTTTCATTTCGAGAAACCTAATTTTAACCCTCAATCATTTCATTTATGAATGAACAAGCAACCTCTAGCAAAGAAACCTATCCCAAAAAGGAAACAAAAAAACAGATACTCTTGAAGAGAAATTTACAACATACGAGAATAGATAGTCAAGCTGCTGTTTGTCCACAGAGGATAAAGGCTTGAATAAGGCTCTGCGCAGTGCGCAATTGATCCGATGTTCCAGACACTACAACTAAACCCCCAGCGGCACCAGGCTTTGGGTCATGAATAACCAAATTTGCTCCAAGAAAGATAACTCTGATAATTATTTTCAAATACATAAAAGTCTGTTGAATTTTAATTAATTTTTACATAATATTTGCATTCTTCCTTACACTTTATATAAAAAATAATAATTCTAAATTTTCTCTCCCAAAACATTAAGATTTTTCTGTCTTGTGGATTTGATATTATGAACCAAATTATTTGGTAATGAGCTAGGGAACCTGCAAAGGTTTGCATGTGCAATCTAAATTCGAGAGGCCTTACACAAGGATTTAGCCACTTCGACCTGAAAGGTGGGGTTTGGAGTAAAAAAACACGAAAACCTCACTCGGCTACTTGTATAAAGGATCATGCCCATCCCAACAGAATTAAGAAGTTGAATAGGCTAGTCCGGAACAACTGGATTAAGCTTATGGTCCATCTAGCCTGCAGTTTTGCATACATAGCATGCTACCAAATATGCTCAATGTCAAAATGTGCCATAGGCAAAACCCTGAACAGCTGCAGAGTTTTTGCCCTTTTCTCATTTGGGGTTCTAGTTTAGCTAAAAGACATTAAAGAGTTGCAACTAGCAAACCCAAAATAGCAAGGACCATTTGTGGGCCAGGGATTGAATCCCAGGTCCCGCCTTCTCCAAGGGGAATATGCTCCTATTTGACTAACGCAAACCGAAAAACAGCAGTGGGAAATTTATGTTGCTAGGTGAAGAAATATCATTGCTATGTTGGCCTCAAATAGGAAAAAATAAACCAAGAAGGAATATAACATGTCTTTGTAGTCAGAGAGATACATAAAAGTTGTGGCAGCTGTCTAAGCACAATATAGATGAGGCTTGATTCTTGTGATTTACAATGAAGAAGCCAACCTACCAAATGAGACAAAGGCAAAGGAGAGGTCATTTTATTGACAAAGTGGCCAAGGGGGCTAATACTAAATATTTTCTGAGTGTTTGTAAGACAGTACTACACCCCCCCGGCCCCCACACATCCTTATTAATTACTATGATCCGACACCTTCTATTACAATTGTGACATTTTGTTTTAAGTATGACAACGCACGTATATTCATTAAAATAAATCCTGTCAAATGTTCACAACTCCTATTTCCATCGGTTTTAACCCTTGACACTAGCAACTACATCTGTAGATCTCCATCATCTTCTGCTGTTTTTACCTCGTCTGCATCTGCATGTATAGAAAGATAGAAGGGAATTCAGAACACATAACAATATATTATTCAGGGACAATAAAATATCTCAGACACAACTAATAGATACAAAACCAACTTGAAAGAAGGTGAAAAGAGCAGCGATATGTTATATACGTCACCACAATTCGAATGGCATTCTGAAATTTCTTTACCCAGTTTGACATTGGGTATTATAGCAAGTGATTATATCTTGTTCAAGCATTACCTTCTCAACCCAAAAAATCATTCTGAAATTTCTTTTTGGTGCTTTCTTTTTCTATTCATTGCCCAACAAAGCCCCCCTCTGTTAACCCGAACTCAAGCCAGGCTTCTTATGGATTTTCTTTTCTTTCATGACCTTTCTTACATTCTCAACCTCTTCCCATTCTCCATCAGCCGCATAAATATTTGATAGTGTAACAAAACCACCCGGCTTTTTCAATTCCATTTTTAGAATTTGTTCGCCCATCAATTTAGCCAAATCTTTTCTCCCATGAATTTTACAACCATTGAAGAAAGCACCAAGAATTGAGTCTGTAACTCCACATGGCATTTCCTTCACCAATTCATAAGCTTCTACAATCCTTCCCGAACGGCATAACATATCAACAACACAAGCATAATGTTCTTTGGCACCTTCAATCCCATAACTCTGTTTCATCGACCTAAATATCTTTAAACCTTCCTCGACATGACCACTATGGCTGCAGGCAGAAAGAACAGAAGCTAGAGTCGCATCATTGGCCTGCAGACCTTCTTCCCGCATCCTCTCAAACAGTTCTATTGCAGATTCGACCATGCCATGCTTCCCATAGCATCCTATCAAAGCATTCCATGATGCCACATTTTTACTAGGAATATTGTCAAATACATTTCTAGCATCTTTCACGCTGCCACATTTGGAGTACATGTCAATAAGAGCACTAGCAATAAACACATTGACATCAAGTCCCAATCTGTAAATCAAGCCATGAATTTCTCTACCTTTTTGAACAGACCCTGTCAATCCACATGCTGGAAGCAGTCCAGTTAAAGTCACATGATTTGGTTTAATCCCAGAAACTAACATATTCCCAAACAAGTTCAATGCTTCGAAAGGACACTGGCCTTGAGCAAAACCTGAAATAATAGCGTTCCAAGTAACCAAATCAGGAACCATTCCTTCTTTATTCATTCTATCAAAAAGAGCAAATGCAGCATTGATATCTCCCCTCCTAGCAAACCCTGCTATCATCAAATTCCACGTAAACTCATTAGGCTGCAAACCTTCCAACTTCATCCTCTCAAACAAAACAAGCGCATTTTCGCTATTTCCGACATTAAAATAACCAGAAATCATGGATGTCCAAGAGGCAACATCTCTCTCGACTATTCTTTCAAACACTTTCCTTGCATAACCCACGTTTCCACATTTACAATACATATCTATCAAACCATTACCAACACTTACATCACTTTCCAAACACAACTTGTTAACAACAGCATGAACCTCCTTTCCTTTATCCAAATCCATCAACCCGACACAAGCTTTCAACACGACAGAAAAAGTGAACTTATTGCAAAGGTTTATTGATTCCGACATTAAAGAAAAGTACCCAATTGCCTCTTTAAAGTAGCCATTAAAAGCAGAAGCTAAAACCATCCAATTCACAGCAAAAACATTTCGGGTTTTGATTTTTTGAAACATGAAACCAGCAAATTTCAAGTCTCCACAACCAGCATATATTCCAACAAGCTTTGAATTCAGAGACAAAAATTCCATATTAGTCCCAGTAACTAACAACCAAGCATGAAGTTGCTTGCCTGGTTTCAAGGTTTTTGCTTTTAAGCACTTATGTAATAACAAAGCAATGTGGTCCAAAGAGAAGGTTCGTTGGCAAAAAGATGTTCTTTTCATTATTGTATAAAGTTTTCATGTATACCCATAAATTATAAAAAACCATTAATCTATGAGAGATAGCTAATTTAAGCTTGAAAAGACGGTTGAGGTTAACATTACCTTTTGGTTCAACCAAAACGTTGGGCAATAATCCAACCAAAACGTTGGGAAAAAAAAAAAAAAAACAAAAAGTGACCCTTTTCAAGTTGCAAGTTGGAAGTACCAAAAGGAGATCATTTGATGCATAATAGATCTTTACCTAGGATATGAAGAATGTATTTCAAATGTAAAATACGAATATAACATGATTAAACAAGTCAGAATTTTAAAAATAGATATGAATATATTTATTAAATGTGTAACATGATAAAATATATTCAATAAATTTATTAAACAGATTAAGTTAAATTTTATATGATACGACATCATTTACAATTTATTTATAACGATTAATGTGATAAAATTTTAAACATGATTGACATGACTAAATTAAAATATAAGTAATCAAAAATGAAATATAACTTCATTATTCAATTTTAAAATTAATAATAATAAAAATAATTATAATAATGTCTGTCAAATATAATAAAATTCATCACCATCATTATCAACTATAATAAAATAAAATATTTATATGAGGGTTTAAAAGGGTAGAGTCATGTATGTGTTGGGTAGACACATTTATACAATTAGCTAAATAACATATAAATTCATATAAAAAATGATGGAATATACCATGTATTATCTAGTGATGAACCAAATACTACTTGGTTACTACTAATTTTGATTCTGTTTAGCTAATATGGGGAGTGTACTAATAAGTTTGATGGGAAGTGGAGCTTAAAAATTAAGGAGGTATGACTTGACTGTAATTTGGATGGCAGCTCCATATCCCAATTTTAATCTATCACTCCTTTGAGCTTTTCCATAGAGGTCCGAGGCCTGCCAGAATTTGCAAAAATCTTGATTCAACTGGTTTAATGGCTTTAAGTTCTTGATGAGGAATTTGGTCTTCTCTACTGTCACAGGCTTTGCCTTGCATGGAGGGTTACTTGGTAACCAGTCAAGACTCAATTGTGTGGAGATATAATTAAGTGCCTTGCTTTGCTTGTTTTCTTTATCCTTTTCTGTCTGTTACCATTTAAGTGGCCTAATGCTTGCATTGCATCCTAAAATCCATCCGTGTTGCTTGATTTCAAAAAAATTCTCAAGATAACTGCTTAAACAGAAAAAGATTTTGACTCTGTCTTTTTTTTTCCCTCTTAGGATATTCCTTCCTTAAACATCTAAATTCTCACCTATTTTTCTTAGATTACCTCTTTCTTGTGGCTCTTAGGAATCGTATCCTCTTTACTGTGTTTTTCTTTTTCATTTTGGACAATACGTACAAGAGCATCTGAAGCAATTCAATCTAGGAACATAAATATTGGGAGAAGGACCTACCTTTTCAGATAAATATTTCACTCCCTTTCTTATTGAAGAAGCTTGCCTTACAAATCCTTTTGCAGGCAAACAATGATCTCTTCACTCTCGTTGTTACAAAGTGACTACTAGAGTCCTCTACAAGAAATTACACGTTCCAAACTCTCTGGCCTTTAATGGTGGCTCAAGAATGAAGAGAAAAAAAAAAGAGAAAAGAGTTTTTGGTTATTCTAACTTACAGAATAACTCACGTTCGCTCTTGATTGTGTGTAAAAAATTTGTACGTCTGTTCACTATTTATAGATGTGTTAGGGATATAGAGATAGGATATTACTTTTAAATTTTAAATAAATTAAATTTAAAAGTAATTAATTATTATTTAAATTTAAACCAATTAAATTTAAATATAATGGATAGATAATTCTTATGTTAATTAAAACAAATTAAATTTAAATTTATATCCTATCTCAATTTTTTTTAATTATTCAATTAAGAAATATCAGAATGATATCCAATATTAATTAATTGAATATTTGTTAATTATCCACAAATAATTAATAAAGTTGGAAGCCATGTGGATGCACTACATTTTAATGCAACATCTCCCACTCGTACACATTGGCTTCAAATTATACCATTCTCAATTAAACTCATTGTCCATTCATTGTCATACAGGGATAATAAAACGTGCGACCAATAAGAAAATAAAGGTACTAGTGAGCAGTAAGATATTAAGTTACTATCTTACTAACATAACACCGCTCGAGTTCTCATCATACCTCAAATCATTTTAATCACACAAGATTTTGCATCTCTGATCCCTCCTCCATGTAAGAGCTATGCAAAATCTCTTTATGTGTCTAAACTCATGATTATATCTAACAACTAATGTTTTTATAACCGCCCAAGCAATGGGTTATGGACCATGTATGTGCAATGTATAATGACTCTTCCTTAGATACTCATGTCAATCCATTAAGATTTGACTGCTTTGTTAGTCATGTTTTGCTATATCACATCATTTTTGACCTTTAGAAATCATGCTAAAATAGCAACACTAAATCTTAACTTCATATCATAGATCCAAGTCCCAAAGGGTATTAAATTTGGACTACATAAGTCCTTAGGGCTCACACAGTGATGAAACAAGGATTTATTCAATCACTCCCTTCCATCGATCAATTAATAGCACATGTAGTATGAAATGTATGTTATGGTGGATCTTCTATTTAGGGTTTGTCATGTCCAAACCACCATACGGATCTCGGTCCAATCCCTATAAAAAGGATTGACTTAAATCCCCTAAGATTTAAATCTGGCTATCACTGGCTCGTGGAGTGTGGATAATCTCCATGTTCGACTCTTATGAGCCTTATGTTGACTCTAAGTTAAGGTGACATTGCTAAGATCCTTGCTCATAACTCATGTGACAAGGAGATCACAAAATGCTTGGTAACTTATGATCTTTTAAGTCTTATCCCACGTACTACTGTAGTGTTGGGTCAATTATCCCATGTGAGAGGAATAATCTATAAAGCCAAGTGATAATAATTACCTTAGATATGTGCCATAATTGATTAACAATATTTGATCAAATAAGTCAATACAAACTTAATTTATTAATTGTTCAAAAAATAATATTACATGAATATCAAATGCATAATAACCTTAAGCCCCTAATATGCTTTTGGAAAGTATTTCTAGCAATAGGTTTAGTGAATGGGTCTACTAACATATCAGTTGTGGAAATGTACTTCAGCACAACAAGACCTTGTGCAATGATGTCACATATCGAGTATCAATGTGTTTGGTTTTTCCATGATACTTTGGACCTTTTGTATAGGCTATGGCAATTGTGTTGTCACAATAAAGTACAATAGCTTCACTAAGATGCCTAGTAATGTTCAAGCTTTGCAAGAATCTCCTTAACCAAACCACTTCTTGTACTATAGCACAACATGCTACATACTCTTCCACAGTATATAAAGTAGTACAAAGCTGCTTCTTGTTACTCCAAGAGATAGCTCCGCATTCAAGTATAAAAGCATATCTTAAAGTAGACTTTTGATCATCTTTATCATTGGCGTGATCAGCATCACTATATCTAACCACTTTTACACTTCCATTTTGATAGCATAAAGCCAAATTAGTAGTTTTTCTTAAATACCGTAGTATCCTTTTGACTGTAGCCCAATGGGCAATCTTAGGATTACTTTGGTACCTACTGACCATACCAACCGCAAAGCATATGCCCGGTTGAGTGCACATCATAATGTACATCAAACTTCTAACAACACTTGCGTATGGTACTCTCACCATTTGTTTCTTTTCTTCTTCAGTTTTAGGACATTGTTCCATGCTGAGATATAGGCCTTTCTCCATTGGAATGTCTATAAGCTTGGAGTTTTGCATATGAAATCGTTTTAAAACCTTTTGAATGTAATTTTGTTGAGATAAACTCAAGAACTTCTTAGAATGATTTCTTGAGATCTTAACCTTAAGGATGTATTTAGCTTGTCCCATGTCCTTCATCTTGAAAGTGGAGGACAACCACTTTTGAGTGGTGACAATTAACTTCATGTTGTTCCTAGCTAATAGGATATCATCCACATATAATGAAAGAATAAAGAACTTATTCCTTAATCTCGTTACAAATATTCAATGGTCCTCTTCAATCATCACAAAGCCTATGGAAATGATGGCTTGATGAAAACGAAGATACCATTGTCAAGATGATTGTTTCAAGCCATAGATAGAACGTTTCAAGCGACACACCTTGTGTTCTTTTCCTTTGGTTTGAAAACCAATTAATTGATTCATGTAATCTCCTTATTGATTTCTCTATTGAGAAATGTAGTTTTCACATCCACTTGGGACAATTCCAAATCTAGATGTGCCACTATAGTTAAGATAAGGCAAATTGATGTAAATCTCATCATAGGAGAAAACGTTTCTTCATAATCCACACTCACTTTTTGGGTATAGCCTTTTTTCACTAAACGAGCTTTATATTTTTCAATTGTTCCATCTGTTTTGCGCTTTACCTTCAAAACCTATTTGTTTTTTATGGCCTTGCACCCAAGTGGAAGGTTAAGTAACTCGTATACTTGGTTTTCAATCATGGATTTCATTTCATCTTCCATAGCAGTAAGCCACTTGTCTGATGATGGTCAGTTTGAAGCTTCCTCATAAAAAGATGGTTCATCAACTTCCACAAGAATACCAAAGAAAGACTAACCTTCTATCTTAAATCGTTTATGGGGTATTTGCCCACGTTCACTTCTTTCTAACTGTGAATCTTGGTAGAACTCAAGTGGTGTACTCCCACTGACCTCAACAGTCTCTTGGATATGATGTGTTTTTACATTTATTTCCTCATGTTGGGATACATTTTCTTGAAGTTCCTCCATCTCATAAAGCTCAAGGCTTTCTTTAACCTCACCTATCCTTGGGAAGTCATTTTCTAGAAAATCAACATCATGAGATTCCATCTTAGTTAGCCCTCCATCAAGGTGTTCCCCATACATTACGTAGCCCTTAAAATGTTCTGAGTATCTAATAAATGCACACTTATTAGCTTTAGGGCATAGTTTCCTACATTTATGAGATGAGTGCTGTATGTACCCTACTAGTCCTTAAGGACATAAGCCTTCCAAATTAGGCTTACTTTCATTCCATAACTCATATGGAGTTGTGAGAATAGATTTTGAGGGCACATGATTAAGGATATATGCTATAGTAAAAAAGGCATCCCGTTAAAAACTTCTTGGAACGTTGGCTTGTGCCATCATTGACCTAGCCATGTCTAATAAGGTACAATTCTTTATCTTTGCAATATTGTTTTATTGCGAAGTTTTAGGTATTGTTAATTATCGACGTATTCCCTTTTCCTCACATAATTCTTTGAACTGATCAAATACGTATTCATGACCTCTATCAATGTGAAAAACTTTAAATTTCCCTTCTTTCTGATTCTCAACCTTTACCATAAAGTGTTTGAAACAATTCAAAGCTTCAGAATGGTGAGACAATAGAAATATGGATCCATATTGTGAGTAATCATCTAAGAATATAATGAAATAGGATGCACCATCGCGTGTTTTTATATTTATAGGCACATAAATGTCCGAATGGACAAGTTCTAGAAGATGAATGGCCCTTTTAGCCTTCCGAAAAGGCTTTCTGTTGGACTTACCAACAAGACATGACTCACATGTAGGAAGTTTAACTTTGGTGAGTGAGCCCAATAGCCTTTCTCTAGCTAATCTAGACATTTTATTTTGCCCAATATGTCTTACTCTAGCATGCCATTTCACAGAATCATTTATAACATCAGAAGAAGAATTTGAAACAAAAGCAACGTCATTGTTAGAATCCAAATATAACATAATCAAACCATCTTCAAAACAATCATGACCAAAAAACTTGTTTTCAAAAAAAAAAAAAAGACAAACTATAATTCTTGAAAGTGAAATTGAATCCTAAATCCATCAATGCTAAAACTGAAAGTAGATTACATCGTACGGACGAAGTATGAAGCACATCATGTAGGAGCCGTTTTTGCCCATTGGGCATTGTGAGTTAGTAAGTTCTTGCTCCTAGAACCTCTTCTTGTTCTCCGTTCCCCATCATGATAAAGTGTCTACCCGTTGGTAAACGATGGTAATCTACTTATCTTGCACGATTACAGGTTATGTGCTTGGTTGCTCCTGTATCTACAATCCAACTAAGGAGAGAATGAGCTATAAACACATGAGAACATACATAAGTTCTAAAGCAGTTTGGAGGACGAACTTTCTTAGGCTCAGTGCATTCTTAAGCAAAATATCCCTTTTTACCGTAGTTAAAGCATTTGAACTTGGACTGATCCTTCTTCCCACCAAGCTTGCCTCTTTAGCGCTTGGTGACTCCATCACTTTTGGGCCTTATATTTTTTGTCTTTCCCTTCTTTTGCTGTCTCTTTTGCTAGGGAACATACCCTTTGCGATTTCCAGCTTGTGCTATCAAGGCAATATTGCGGATAACTTCTTTACGCTCCACCTCAAGCTCTAGATGGTAGGAAGTGTCATCAAAAGTCTTTATCCTTTCATTGTGTGTTAATATAAGTTTAACATGTCCCCATCAAGACTCTGGGAGTGACTTGATGACAGCTAAGACCTGCTGCTCATCTGTGAGATCATAGCTAGCTACTTTCATCTCTCTTATCATGGCTGCATAGCCTTTAAGTGTTCAGCCATCGTGTGCTTAGAGTTCATCATATATTGATTGAACTTAAGTGTCAAGGCACGAAGCCTCGTAGCTGTGGTTCCACTACACTTGAATTTTAGTTGTTCCCACAACTGTTTGGTAGTTGGGAAGTTCTCAAACTCACTAGTGAGATAATTGTGCATGCAGCTTAACATGGCAAAGCGGGCACTACGGTTTCTCTCATACCAAATGTCATAGGCCTCTTGGTCACGGCGATGTTGGTTAGTGTTTCCAACTTCAGGTGTGTTCATCTCTTTGATCAGATGATCGAGCAACTCTTACTCATTGAGAAGATGTTGAACGTTCTTACGCCAGATATCATAGTTTTTACCATCAAGTTTGGCACATTTGGTCAAATCAACAATAATTTGTTTTGAAGCCAAATCACTATATTATTGCATAAGATTTAATTAGGCATATCTATAATTTTCTAATCGACTAAAATTAGACATTTAATTTTTTACCTATATTACTAGTTCAAAAATTTCATATGCATGCTAGTAATCATCACCAATGGTATAAACATCAATTAAAATGTCTAATTTAATTTAACCTTTGATTATGGGAACAACTCCCACTATCCTTAAGAATGGAAACAACTTCCACTTAGCACAAAATATAATGAGTTTTACTAAAGAACCTTATTGATATTTATAGTTGCCCAAAAATATTATTATGTGTAAAGGGTAAAATTACATCCTTTTGCATGGCCTTAATAATTAATACAAACTTAAAATAAATTATATCATAAGGAACCTACTGCATCAATCTACACAAAAATAGAGATATTGCGCTTGCTTGTACGTATTTATTATTTGGGATGATCAAAAACTTCCATATAGATATTACACACACAAAAATAGCTTTAAGTAGATCATATTTTCATATGCTTCCAAGAAAGACTATAATAGTCTCCTTGACAAAACACCTTACTTTTGTAGTAATTTTCAAGAAAGGCTGGAGGAGTCACAAATAGTCTTTCTTAAAACCTAGTCTCTTTTGATAGAGCTACTAAGACATACACTACCAAAAAACAAGTTTTTTCCTATGAAATTTTTCATTGGAAAAAGTTAAAATTTCGTTGGAAATGCCTATTTCTAAAGAATTTTCAATGAAAAATTTCATTGAAAATTTTGTTGGTAAAAGCCTCGTTGGTAATACTTTCCATTGGAAATCTACTGAAAAATTTCGACGAAAAATTCTGTTAAAAATTTCATTGGAAAACTTACATAATCCGTCAACTGTATCATCTCAGTTCCATTGGAAAAGCATTTCCCACTAAATTCCGTTAATAATTTCTAACGGAATGTTCCGTTGGTAATGCCTTTCCAACAAAAATTATCAACTAAAATTTCGGTAAAAAATTATCAATTAACATCCATATTTCACATCCAAAATTGATAAGAAAATTACGTATTAAAATCCAAAATTCAAAATCAAGTTCAGACGATTAAAAATTATCATAACCACATAATATCTAAAAATGTCAAGCATATATAACATAAAGCTAAATGTGTTATTATATGCCATATTAAAAAAGTATCTAAAATTCACAAGGTAATACTCTTGTTTCACTTGTTGAAGACATCTTAAGCACCTGCAAGGTAATACTCTTGTTTCACTTGTTGAAGACATCTTAAGTATCTACAAAATTTTTTTTCAAGGTTCATAAGCTTTGAGTAAAAAGGAACAGAAAAGAAGACAGGAAAAGAAAAAAGCTGACAGAGAAAAGCAACTCACATTTCAATGTTATACTCCTTAGAGAAGTTGCAAAAAGCAATGCAAGCATTTTTAACTCTCTGTGCACTAATGCTATTTAACACACAGACACAAACAACAACCATTCTCATCAAACAATAATGAGCAAAAACAGAAGCAACCCAACTTTCTAAAAATCTTGTTTCAACTTTAACTTCTTTATCACTAGAATGGTCAAATCTAACAAGTCATACCTTTTTCCATTTGAATTATACTTTTTGCAGTGCAGTTATGGGGTTCAACTACTGTTGAAGAAAAAATAGAAATTTCCAAAGAAAATGAACAAGAAAAGCTTTATAAAGCATATCAAAAAAGATGGTTTAAGTTGTCACGGCTTGACATTAAAAAAAGGAAAATTTATAAGTAACTGTAGCTGTTACCCTTCAACTGATGAACATGAGCTTAAAACTTTTAAAAGTCTACATTTAGCTTATCTCTATATCAAAAAAAGAAAAGTTAAGGAGAAAATAAAATAGAAAACTCAAAGATATAGTAATAATAATAATAATAGTAAATGACCGCTATGGCAAGAAAAAGGCTAACACAGACTGAGATCTTACAAAGCCATGGTGAATTCATTGAGTAGTTTTTAAGAATCATCAAAGAAGAGAGAAACAACATCAACAACAAAATCTGAGTTGCTCTTATCTTGAAGCTACTGAAGTGGTAAAAACTGACCATCCAAGAATTCTCTCACCAACAACAAAAACAACCACCCAAAACAAAAACTATCAAAACAAGACCAAGCAAAAAAAAAAAAAAAAAAAACAAGACAAAGCAAACAAATCAAACATATCCAAACAAGAACAAGAAAACAAAGGAAAAAAGAAACCCAAAAAAGAAAATGAGGTTTTGGCTAACAAACTTGTACACATTTCAAGTTGTTTTCTTCCTTAATATTTCACCGATATTTTGTTTTTCATAACAATAACGATCACCAACTTGTATTGTAGTTGTAGAAAAATATTGATATCAAACTTAACAAATTTTCTCATGAAAGAAACTAATTAGTAACTCATATGCAAAATACATGTACATCAGGACTATAAAAATATCATGATGGTTTCACATATTTTATACTACTAAAAAAAGAGAAAATTAGGCAGAAAACAATCCATCTCAGATAATATTTGCATGTCATGCATAAATAAAATTCTCAAGCATTTTACATGGCATGTTGTGAAAATTGTTGGTTCCATTAGTTTTTGATGATAATAAAACATTCTCATTCATTTGTGTCTAAAATTCTACTTGAGTGTGCAGGATAAGAATTGTATGCCAATGGTAAATAAATAATTTCATGGGACATATCAAAATGGTATATGAGTGAGAAGCCACAACAAATTAACAAAACGAAAGCCTCTTAGTTGAATAACGAAGGGTTAGTCAGCTAAAATTCAAATTGGAAGAATGGCGGGTTGAAGAGTGTTGAAAGACAGAATCAACTTAGTCGACCAAGAAATGAGTTAGTCAACTAAGTGCTCACTACTAGAAACTGGGAGTAGAAGATAGAGACGACTTAGTCGACTAAGATCGCAGTTAGTCGACTAAGAGCATTCTGCTAGAAAATTTGAATTGTGCACTAAAAGACAGATTAACGGCCAGAATTGCACCAAAATTGTTTCCAACGATCAGAAATTGTTTAACACACTGCAGAGCTAATTATCCAAGTATAAAAGGGACTTCCAATGGCTAGAAATGTATTGAAGGCTTCTAAGAATACAACAAGAGTTGAAAAACCTGCAAATACTCTCTGCTCATTTACTGCACTCAACTCCTATCTTTGTAATTGTGATCTGTACTTCACTTTGTACCACTTAGATCAACTGTGTGATCATAAGTACACTCTTATCACTTTTCTCCTTGTATTCTTAGAGTGACCAAGTCACTCTAAGAGATTGATTCAAGCTAAGATTGCTTGATTGAGCATAGGTTTTAACTTAGCCTTGAAAAGTTAAGTGTTGGGTTTTAGTTCATTCTGGTAAAAACTATTGTTAAAGGTTTTGGCTAAGCCTGGTAAAAGCCATTGTAAAGTTTGGTGAAAACTTGTGAATTTCACAATTCATAGTGGATTAGATTGAAAAATCCTTGGTTAAATAATTAAGGTAGTGGATGTAGGTTTTGGACCGAACCACTCTAAATCTCTGTGCATTGTCTACTCTGTTTTTATTTTCATTGCTTTTCAAATTAGTTCCTCAGCTTGTCAAGAACCAAAAAGTGCTATTTACCCCCCCTCTAGCACATTTACTTGAGACCAACAAAAATTTATTATACTCTTGAACCATTACTGAAAGTTAAACTTCTGCATGAGTAAATTTATTGATGAGTTCAGTGCATATGTGAATTCATGAATATTTTAAGCTCTAGTTTATGTAGTAATGACGTCAATTTTTTATGACAACCTTGTAATGTATGGCTAAGCATTCTAACATTGCAAAAAATACAATGAAAGGATCCAAAATTATAGCATATTAAAGATATAATTACACACAGTAAGTGAAAATATTTGTAATCACATTATGCAATTTATCAGCTAGATGGAAGTGCCTATTGGTGAAAGGCCTCCCCATCAACATGATCAGTAATGTGCAATCATAGGAAGAAATTAGCTTAAGCATAACACTCTATATCAAACAATTGACAAAGAGTTTAATGCATTTTCATCAATTAAGAATCACAATAGTCCAAACCTTGACCTTAACAAGCCCAAAAACGTTTGCAAAAAAGCTTGTCTCCAAACACTTATAAAGTAGGAGAAGGAAAAAATTTACAGAGTGTGGAAATTTAATGAAAGTAATGATTTCAAATATCAGTTTGGTATTTAAAATTGAATTGAGAAAACCACAAAACCATAGACCACAAAAGCCTATAACTATATCAGTTTAAAATAGATTGACCATTTGACCATTCAATGTTGGCATCATTATAGGAAGATTTCACGCTCAACTTAGCTGAGTACAATGCTTCAACTAGTCTCTTTCAAACACTTGCTAAAGAGACCTTGTCACGACCCGAAACTCCCCATCGGGCCCATGACAACCGCCGCGATGTCCCGATAGGCACTCATTACCTCGAATGCCGATCGAAATCCTGCAAGGCTTAGCATCAGCTTTCGCATCTCCCCGGTGAGCGACAGTTATTAAATCTCACATTTCAAGAAATCATAAGTCTTTTCCAAATCAAAATAATAAAATATTATTTTTTGGCTCATAGGGGCATTTTCATCATTTTTCTTCGAAAACACCAAAACCTGCCAAAAACATGGTGTAAAAGCTAAATATGTTCATACATACTTTAAATCAAATAACTAAAGTATAAAATTACTTTTACAATGATACGTGGGCCCCCAACTAACTAATAAGATGCGAGTCTGTGAACCTACAATTTTGTCGATGCAAGGCTAACTGAAGTCTTTGATGCAATCAGCTATCTACCGATTATCCCGAGCTTGAAATGTGGGGAATTGAGGGTGGTGAAATTATAAAATCCCAGTGAGTAAACAGACACCATCTAAACTATCTAAAGGCAAGTAAATGGAGACGAATTAAAATATTCTTTTCCAATATATGTTTCATAACATGAATATTCAGTTTACTCAATTAATCAACATGGCTTATATATCTCACAAAACTTGGCTCTTACCAAAATCATTTTCGCGGATACCTTCGTCAAGGTATCCCACTGAGACCGCCAAGGCTATTAAAAATTCATACTTCGCATAAAACACATTTTTTGTTGAACATCACAGCTGTTCCTTGGCGTTGGCTGAGTCTCACTCTCACGTGGTGGTTAACGTGAGGTGCACTAAAAAAGCCCACCTCAAGAAATACCCTACGCGCCTCTACGACCGAGGTGAGAATATAAAAAAGTTTACCGTGCCCCTCTAATAGGCTGGTCCACGGAACCCCCCCACCGCTGCAGTAGCTAATCTTTAATCCACCAATTGATCAAATCTCAATGGCATAGCATAGCAATTACATTACTAACCAATTTATCAAGGCAAAACAGATAGTTCATATTTCTTAACACAAGTATAAATTCAGCCAATCATGCCAATTTATCACAAGGCATTTAATTTAAAACCATAAATTTACAACACAAGCAGGCAGTCTCCAATTACTCTATTTTCAAAATCAGTATTCGATTTTTCAGAAAATTTATAAAATCACAATTTCTCTTAAAACATAACAATTTACCATTTAAACCCATTTTCCATAAAATCACACAATTGTATAAAACTACTCTAGATAATTAAGACGATAATAAGTTTACTCACAATATTAGGAGTAGAAATACTCTCATTTTCAGTCCGCGGGTACAGTCCTTTACCCGTATCCAATGGCTCACCACCTAACCATAATCCATGACACATATTCCAATTAAATTGTGTCTAATAGTCATAAGCTATTTCAGGCTCGATATATATGCATGATATGATATGCAACCTATCCGACTACCGCTTAAATGCGGTGTTGACCTAATTTGGCCTATTACCCGATTAAATCGATATACGCGTCCGTTTAAACTTCAAATTAATTTTTTTTAGTTTCTATACCTCAATTGCATTAAAATTGACTTAATGTCCCTCAGTGTGGTGCAAATTATCAGTCTCAATAGTAAATTACGAAAATACCCCTAGTGGGTAAAAATTCATATTTTTGCTCCGAAAATTCCCATTATTTTTCTAGACTCATAATTCATCATTATTCATCATAATTTCTCAAATAAACATCAAGATCAGCAGCCAATATTACCCTAAAAAATTCGGCATAATGGGTTTCAATGGGAGAAAGTTATTTCTCTAGCTTATTTTTGCTATATTTCAATATAACCTAACTAAAATCACTTAATTCAATTAAAATCAACCAAAACTCAAGCTCAAAACTCATCCATGGAGGTTTGGCCAGCATGGGTGTCCATACCCACTTTCTAATTTTGCATGAAAATGAGAAAAAAATGCATGGGTAGTGAAAATCACAAGGAAAATCAATGAAATTTACCTTTTTAATGCTTGATTTCTTGATTTCTCTTGATTTTCCCCAAATTTTTCAGCTAGGGTTCTTATTTCTTTTCCCCTTTTTTCTCCTGGTTTGGACAGCTTGAAGAAGATGAGAATTCTGGAAATTCTGACCTTTTTAAAGGCTAAAATAATATAATATTATTTTATTTATTTTTTTGTTTTATTAATTTCTTAAATTCTAGCCATCCATTTGTTTCCAAATTTTCACCATACACTTGTCCCACATATCCATAGTTTAGATAAAATTCTCAGACTTATCCAAAGTCTTGGTGGAGTAATTTTTGAAATTTACACTTTTGCCCCCGTAAAAGTCAAAAATTATATTTTTGCCCCAAAAACTGAAAAATTGCCCATAGACATATTTTTCATCCCTTATACTCATACCATTCCCCAATTTGTCAAATGTGATCTAAATTCTCTCAAAATCTCAAATTTTGTCTGCGGGTGGAAAAATTACGATTTTGCTCCTACACTCCAAAAATCACTGGAATTAAAGTTTTTCACTGCCAAACCCTCAAATTATACTCTAATACTCAAATCATACTCCAATAAGTTAAATGGGGCCAAAAAAAGCTTTTCTAAAAATTTTCATTTTGTCCCTAGGTGGCAAATGACCATTTTGCCCCTTGATAGTGAAAATTTCGGTTTGACTCCAAATTGATCCTCGAACTCCGAATTACCATTTTGAGTCATCCCTGAACTGTGAAACTCTTAATTTTACCTTAAAATTTCTATTTGAACTAGTTCAAGGCTTAATCGACTCAATGGTACCATTAGGGGCAATATCGTCTTTTAACGATTTCTTGAACTTCCTAAATATGCAAACATTCGATTGAGCATGTAAATGACATCGTAATTAGTTTATAGAATAGGGTTTGACAGACCTAGAATTGGTAAGTAGTTTTAGGAAAAAAAGAAATTTATTTTTGATCAATTAAAATTTCAAAATCTAAAAACTTAAAGCTTATCAATTGTATATCAGCATATTGGGAACACAAACTCACATTTAACACATGAAAGATTCCCAAACGCCTCTTGAGTATGATAATATCTTTAACATTCTAAGGAAGTCAAGGACCCAAATTAAACTTATTTTTACATGGAAGGATAACAAACATATTTACAAGCTTACCAGAGATAAGTTAGGAGAAACCTCAAGCTTAGTTCATTTAGCTAGTTAAGAACTTGAGCTAAGCTCTAGTCAC
This sequence comes from Theobroma cacao, assembly GCF_053813885.1. Classification (NCBI taxonomy): domain Eukaryota; kingdom Viridiplantae; phylum Streptophyta; class Magnoliopsida; order Malvales; family Malvaceae; genus Theobroma; species Theobroma cacao. The sequence goes on along the minus strand of NC_142647.1, from coordinate 38,862,503 downwards.
CTCATTAACAAGCAGATATACAAAATAGCTCAAACAACTATTAAATATATTTTTAGATGCTTTGTTCAACCAACATGGACACCTTTCTGACAATTGAGACCTAGGGATCCATTTAGAGGTGGTAATTGGGCAAGTTGTTTCTGGTTAGGGTCAGGTTTTGATTGCTAGCTTTTAAAATCAATTCAAGTTGGCTTGTAGATGGTAAGACATGTCTTCTGAGTTTGGACCAACTTTTAATGCATTTTACTTTAGAAGCATACAATCATCCTATTTGGGTTCAAACCATTTCAAGTTTTAAGACAAGGCCAGATTGTCAGGTAATTGCCTTCTTTATTAAATTCAGGTTCGTTCATATAGATTTAGCAATGCTGATTGGGTTAATTCAGCTCGTGCCACCTCTAGGTCTATCTAATAGAAGCAAGAGCAGAAAATAGAATTTTTTGTATAAAGAAGAAATTAGATAGAAAGAATCGAACATACCTTTTTCTCTCATTCTTTTTTCTCTGTCATATTCAAACATAACTAAAAACAAGGCAGTAATTTGGTAAGGACTTTCAATGGTCACGATAAAGACTTTAGTAGCAAGAGGCAAGGGGCTACTAGTCGGGTTTCAGAAAAGAAAATTTGGTAAAGTGACGTCAAGAGACACGGGCTAGGGTTAGGGATTTGAGACTTAATTTTATTACATAAATTATAAAATCAACAAAATTTAAATATTTTTATTTTGTAAATAAATGAATAATTATCAATAACAAATTTTAATATATTTATATTAAATATTACTATATAAACTATAAATATAATAAAAGTAATATTTTTAGATATTCATAATATATTATACATTAATGTTTAATATAATATTTTTAATACTATTGAATTGTGAATAAATTAAACATTATTTTATTCTTTATATAATATATTATTTATTATATATGAACTAAATTAATTATTTTTAAAGTATTAATTAGTTATATAAGATTAAGTATAAGTTATATATTAATTTTATGTAGTATATATTTATGTGTATTACTTTATTGTATATATATATATATATGAAATGACACAAATTATATATTATAATGTTATATAATATAAAGGTTGTATAAATAATAACTAATTGTAAACAATATGTTATAAAAACTAAGGTGATAAGTAATGAAGTTATTAAGTGTAATCATATTAATAAAGTTTATTATAAGTTATAATAATGGTTATGTATAAATTAAATATATATATTAATACAGATTTATAAATAAATATATATAGTTAATATTAAATATTAAATAATAAATATTAATGGCCATGATTATGATTTGTATATATATATATATAATAAACTAAAATATTTTAAATAATAAACTAATATATTTTATGCATATTATTAACTAAGTTTACTATCATTCTTTTTAATTTATATTAACTAATATTATTACATCAAGTATTATTATGTTTGTATACCTTATATGGTTATATATTTATAAATACCCATTATTTCAATTATTAAATTTATAATATGAAACTAGTCATAAAAGATGACGTAGTCAAAATAATATTGGAATATCTGATATGAATATAATTAATGTAAAGCATAATGTTATATTATTTTATTGTATGTATATGAAATGACATAAATTATATATTATAAGTATTACAAATTTTGTATAACTTATAAAGTAACAACTAATAAAGTTATTAACTGTATTCATATAAATAAAAATTTATTATACATTATAGTAATAATGCTTACATATAAAATAGATATGTGTATATTATAATTAATACATATATAACTATACAATTATATTTATGTGTAATAATTATAACATATTAATATATACGTAAGATATTTAATATCATATATATATATTAACTTATAAAGTTATATCATTTAAAATAGATAACGTGTAATTTCATAATAATACAGGTTAATTTATATATATATATATATATATATATATATATACATAGTTAATATATTCCATTACTATGATTCTAATTTGTATACATATAATAAATTAATATATTTTTAATATATTATATTAATAAGTTTACTACATACATCATTCTTCTAATTAATTTATATTTACTAATATTTACTAATATTAAGTGATAAGTAATGAAGTTATTAAGTGTAATCATATTAATAAAGTTTATTATAAGTTATAGTAATGGTTATGTATAAATTAAATATATATATATATTAATACAAATTTATAAATAAATATATATAGTTAATATTAAATATTAAATAATAAATATTAATGGCCATGATTATGATTTGTATATATATATATAATAAACTAAAATATTTTAAATAATAAACTAATATATTTTATGCATATTATTAATTAAGTTTACTATCATTCTTTTTAATTTATATTAAACTAATATTATTACATCAAGTATTATTATGTTTGTATACCTTATATGGTTATATATTTATAAATACCCATTATTTCAATTATTAAATTTATAATATGAAACTAGTCATAAAAGATGACGTAGTCAAAATAATATTGAAATTATTTGATATGAATATAATTAATGTAAAGCATAATGTTATATTATTTTATTGCATAATGTAAAGCATAATGACACAAATTATATGTTATAAGTATTACAAATTTTGTATAACTTATAAAGTAACAACTAATAAAGTTATTAATTGTATTCATATAAATAAAAATTTATTATAAATTATAGTAATAATGCTTACATATAAAATATGTCACGACCCGGAACTCCCATTGAGCCCGTGACAACCGCCGCGACGTCTTGATAGGCACTTATTACCCCGAATGCCGACCGAAACCCCGCAAGGCTTAGCATCAGTGTCAAACCCTGCTTTGTAAAATAATTATAATGTCATTCACATGCTCGATAGAATGTTTGTATATTTAGGAAGTTCGAAAAATCGTTAAAAGACGATATTGCCCCTAATGGTATCATTAAGTCGATTAAGCCTCGAACTAGTTCAAATAGGAATTTTAAGGTGAAATTAAGAGTTTCACAGTTCAGGGATGACTCAAAATGGTAATTAGGAGTTCGAGAATCAATTCGGAGTCAAACCGGAATTTTCACTATCTAGGGGTAAAATTGTAATTTTTCCACTTACAGACAAAATTTGAGATTTTGAGAGAATTTAGATCACATTTGACAAATTGGAGAATGGTATGAGTATAAGGGATGAAAAATGTGTCTATGGGTAATTTTTCAGTTTTTGAGGTAAAAATGTAATTTTTTATTTTTACGGGGGCAAAAGTGTAAATTTCAAAAATTACTTCACCAAGACTTTGGATAAGTTTGAGAATTTTATCTAAGTTATGGATATTTTAAGGAATAATGTGTGGTGGAGATTTAAAGCTTAAAAGATAAGAATTTAAAAAATGGACCAATAATGTAGTGACATGTGGCAAGTTTAGATTATTATATTATTTAACTATAAAAATCAGCCCACACCACCATTTTCTCTTCATTATGGCCGGCCATAGCAAGAAAACAAAGGGGAAAAGAAAAACAAAAACCTAGGGGGAGAAATTCAAGGAAAATTTGGTGAAAATTCAAGGAAACAAGTGACAAAAGGTAAAATTTCTTGATTTTGACTTGTGCTTTACCTTTCCCATGCATTTCCCATCATTTTTCATGGTTGAATCATGTGATTTGAGGATGAATTCAATTCTGGAAAAATGGGTTAGGAGAGAGAAACTTGTTAGATTAATTTGATTTTAAGTTATGTTAGTGTTTTAAGTTAGTTTAGCATATTTAGGAACAAAACAACAAGAAAAGAATTTATTTTCCTCCATTACCATTATTGGCCAAATTTTTTAGGGGAATATTGGCTGATGATCTTGATGTTTATTTGAGGAATTATGAGTTTAGAAAAATAATGGGAATTTTCGGAGTAAAAATACGAATTTTTACCCATTAGGGGTATTTTCGTAATTTGCTATCGAGACTGATAATTTGCACCACACTGAGGGACATTAAGTCAATTTGGGTGCAATTGAGGTATAGAAACTGAAAAAAATTAATTTGAGATTAAATTGGACGCGTTAGTAATTTAATCGGGTAATAGGCCGAATTAGGTTAGCACCGCATTTATGCGGTAGTCGGATAAGTTGCATGTCATATCATGCATATATACCGAGCCTAAATTGATTTTATAATGGTCAAGCATTGATGTGATGAATTATGTATTGTACATTGTGGATAGGTGGTGAGCAAATTACACTGGTAAAAGTACAGAAATTGTGCTTGAAGACTGGGATTAGGAGTACATCGACTCCTAAAACTGTGAGTAGACAATTTATCGTCTTAAATATCTAGAGTAATTATACTTGTTTGATGCTTTTATTGAATGGTGAGTTTAAATTATAAAATATTATGTTTTCCAATTAAAATGTTTTTTTTTTAAAATGAGATTTATACTGGTTTTGAAAACTAATATTGTTTTGGGAAAATTGAGTATATGGAGACTGTGTTGAAATTTATGATTTTATATGTTATTGAAATTGTGGCTTATGACACTATGGTAGCATGATGGCTAAAATTTTGAGGTTGGCATGAAATACATGAACAGTTTTGGATTGGTCTTGGTAGACTGGATTACATTTTATTCGCCATAGTATGCTACTGGAATTTTTATGGGTCTGGTGGTATATTAAACGGTCACTGCAGTGGTGGGGGTTTCCGTGGACTGCCTATGAGAGGGGCACGGTAACTCAATTATATATTTACCTCCGGGGGGAGATGTTGGGTGAAGTATCTCCTGAGGTATGATTTGAGTGCACCTCACGTTCGGGCCACCACGTGAGAGTGAGACTCAGCCAACGCCAAGGAACGGCTGTGTGTTAGATGTAAAAACATATTTATGGGTATGGGTCATTGAACAGCCTTGGCGGTCTCAGTGGGATACCTTGACGAAGGTACCCGCGAGAATAATATTGGCAGGGGCCAAGTTTAAGAAATTCATAAGTCGGGGAAATTTTGATGAAAAGAAATTATTTGGTATAGATTGAAACGAATTTCGTGTTATGAACATTATTGAGATATAAAGTTTTTATATTGTCTCCATCTACTCGGCTTTAGATGCTTTTGATGGTAATTGTTTATTCACTGGGATTATTTAATCTCACCCCTCTTCCTATCCATTTTTCAGGCTCAGGACAATTTGTTGATAGTTGATTAAGATGAGAATCAATCTCGGAGTTGCATCATAGGAAGTAAGGGTTCGTAGCTCTACACCTTCTTGGTTAGTTAAGGGCCCACGTGTCACTGTAAATGAAATTTTATACTTTAATTATCTTTATTACTATATGAATAAATTTATTTTACTCTGACGCTACAAAAGTTATTTTAGGAAGACTTTGAAAATATTGTGTTTTAAGAAAATAGAATATTTTATTTAATGTTTTTATTATATTCAAATAGCTATAATTTTACTTTAAACGAATGTTTTAGACTTCAAAATTTAATTTAAATTATGAAATACTTGTTTCCACTTACATATTACATTTTTTACGGATTTCAAAATTTTTTTAAAAAAATAACGAAAATGCCCCAATGAGCTAGAAAATAATATTTTTATTGTTTTGAGTTGGAAACAACTTATGATTTCTTGAAATACGAGATTTAATAACTGTCGCTCACCGGGGAGATGCGGAAGTTGATGTTAAGCTTTGCGGGGTTTCGATCGGTATTCGGGGTAATGAGTGCTTATCGGGACATCGCGACGGTTGTCACGGGCCCAATGGGAGTTCCGGGTCGTGACAATCAGCTTCTGCATCTCCCCAGTGAGCGACAGTTATTAAATCTCACATTTCAAAAAAAATCATAAGTCATTTCCAAGTCAAAAAAAATAAAATATTACTTTCTAGCTCACAGGGGCATTTTCGTCATTTTTTTTTGAAAATACCGAAACTCGCCAAAAACATGGTGTAAAAGCTAAATATATTCATACATACTTTAAATCAAATAACTGAAGAATAAAATTACTTTTACAGTGACACGTGAGCCCCTAACTGACTAAGAAGATGTAAGGCTACGAACCCTTACTTTCTAGGATGCAACTCCGAGATTAATTCTCGTTTTAATCAACTATCAACAAATTGTTCTAAGCCTGAAAAATGGATAGGAAGAGGGGTGAGATTATGATTACATAACCCCAGTGAGTAAACAATTACCATCAAAAGCATCTAAAGCCGAGTAGATGGAGACAATATAAAAACGTTATATCTCAATAATGTTCATAACACAAAATTTGTTTCAATCTATACCAAATAATTTCTTTTCATCAAAATTTTCCGACTTATGAATTTCTTAAACTTGGCCCCTGTCAGAATCATTCTCGCGGGTACCTTCGTCAAGGTATCCCACTGAGACCGCCAAGGCTGTTCAATGACCCATACCCATAAATATGTTTTCACATCTAACACACAGTCGTTCCTTGGTGTTGGCTGAGTCTCACTCTCACGTGGTGGCCCGAACGTGAGGTGCACTCAAATCATACCTCAAGAGATACTTCACCCAATATTTCCCCCTAGAGGTAAGTATATAATTGAGTTACCGTGCCCCTCTCATAGACAGTCCACGAAAACCCCCACCACTGCAGTGATCGTTTAATATACCACCAGACCCATAAAATTTTCAGTAGCATAATATGGCGAATAAAATTTAATCTAGTCTATCAAGACCAATCCAAAACTGTTCATATATTTCATGCCAACCTAAAAAATTTAGCCATCATGCTACCATAGTGTCATAAGCCACAATTTCAATAACATATAAAATCATAAATTTCAACACAGTCTCTATATACTCAATTTTCCCAAAACAATATTTGATTTCAAAATCAGTATAAATCTCATTTTTATTAAAAAAAATATTTTAATTAGAAAACATAATATTTAATAATTTAAGCTCACCATTCAATAAAAGCATCAAACAAGTATAATTACTCTAGATATTTAAGACGATAAATTATCCACTCACAGTTCTAGGAGTCGATGTACTCCTAATCCCAATCTTCAAGCACAATCTTTGTACTTTTACCAGTGTAATTTGCTCACCACCTATCCACAATGTACAATACATAATTCACCACATCAATGCTTGACCATTATAAAATCAATTCAGTCTCGGTATATATGCATGATATGATATACAACTTATCCGACTACCGCTTAAATGCGGTGCTGACCTAATTCGGCCTATTACCCGATTAAATCGATATACGCGTCCGTTTAAACTTCAAATTAATTTTTTTCAGTTTCTATACCTCAATTGCACCCAAATTGACTTAATGTCCCTCAGTGTGGTGCAAATTATCAGTCCCGATAGCAAATTACGAAAATACCCCTAATGGGTAAAAATTCATATTTTTGCTCCGAAAATTCTCATTATTTTTCTAGACTCATAATTCATTATTATTCATCATAATTCCTCAAATAAACATCAAGATCATCAGCCAATATTCCCCTAGAAAATTAGGCCAATAATGGTAATGGAGGAAAATAAATTCTTTTCTTGTTGTTTTGTTCCTAAATATGCTAAACTAACTTAAAACACTAACATAACTTAAAATCAAATTAATCATACAAGTTTCTCTCTCCTAACCCATTTTTCAGAATTGAATTCATCATAATAACTCAATATTCAATCATGAAAATCAAGAACAAAAGCATGGGTAAGCTAGGTATCAAGGAGAACTAAAGAAATTCTTACTTACCTAGCTTGTTTCCTTGATTTCTTCACTTTTTCTTTGAATTTTCACCTAGGTTTTCTTGTTTTTCCCTTTGTTCTTCCTCTCTTTCTCTCTCTTCCTTGCTTGGCTGGCCATATGAAGAAAATGGGCTGATTTTATGCCTTTTTAATAAGAAACAATAAAATAATAAATGTATGACACATGTCATTTTCTTATTAGTCCATTTTTAAAATTTTAAAATTTTAATCCTTTTTATCTCCACCACACAATTGGTCAATGGTTAAAATAAGGATAAAGGAAGACCATGTGCTGAAAAAATGTCCTGGTGGTGGAAAATTACAATTTTGCCCCTGGGGTGGTAAAATTACCATTTTACCCTTTTTTTCCAAATTATACCGAAATTAAAATTTTTCACTTCTTAACCTCAAATCTTACTCCAATAAGTCAAATTATACTCCAATAAGTCAAATGGGGCCAAAAAAAATCTTTTCTAAAATTTCCATTTTGTCCCCAGGTGGCAAATGACCATTTTGCCCCTGGATAGCAAAAATTTCGGTTTGACTCCAAATTGATCCTCGAACTCCGAATCACCATATTAAACCATTCTGGGACTTTAAAATTCTTAATTTCATCGTAAATTCTCTATTTGATCTAGTTCGAGGCTTAAATCAAATTTATTATACCTCTAGGTACAATACCGACTTTTGTAAATTTTTCAAGACTCTCCTAACATGCAAACATGCTATCCATCACATGTATGTCATGATAAATATTTTTATAGAGTCGGGCTTGTCATCTTCTCCCCCACTTGGATCAACCATATGATCCTTCTTCTTGATTGACTTCGACATTCGACTAAATATTAATATTTTAATATTATTTTATTAATAAAATATTATTTTATTCTAAAAATTTTATCTTGTCTCCTTAGTACCCAAAATACCTTATTATGTCTCACTTTGGAATATTTTATCCTAAACTACTCCTTTCGTCTTTTATCACTTTTAAACATTTTAATTGACCTCAATTTGCATTCGATCAACTTTATTTATCACCATATCGAAGTATGGGGTATTTCAAAATAGGTATGTGTATATTATAATTAATACATATATAACTATACAATTATATTTATGTGTAATAATTATAACATATTAATATATACGTAAGATATTTAATGTCATATATATATTAACTTATAAAGTTATATCATTTAAAATAGATAACGTGCAATTTCAGAATAATACAGGTTAATTTATATATATATATACATAGTTAATATATTCCATTACTATGATTCTAATTTGTATACATATAATAAATTAATATATTTTTAATATATTATATTAATAAGTTTACCATATACATCATTCTTCTAATTAATTTATATTAACTAATATTAGTACCTAAAGTATTATTAATTTTTGTTTAATATATTATTATATTTTATCATCTACTTTTATAAAATTAAAAAATTAATTATTATGTTATTTTTATAAACTTTTTAATGTTATAATGTTAATGAATTTGGAACTATTAATTTATAATTTATGTTTCAATAAAGTTTTCAAAATATATAAAAAAATAAAGAAAAACATATTTAAATTTTTAATATTATAAAATTAAGTATGTATATATTTAATTTTATTAATATGTTTCTTATAAATGATTATAAAATTTGAAAAGTTCTTAATATATATAAAATAAAAAATTTAAAAAATAGTATGTCACGACCCGAAACTTCCATCGAGCCCGTGACAACCGCAATTAAACCATTTTTTCATAAAATCACACAATTAAATAAATCTACTCTAGATAATTAAGATGATAGTAAGTTTACTCACTGTACTAGGAGTAGATATACTCCTATTTTCGATCATCGGGTGTAGTTTTTTACCCGTATCAGATAGCTCATCACCTATCCACAATACATGACACAAAAAATTCAATAATTTGTGTCAAATCAATATATATTATTTCAGGCTCTTATCCATGCGTATGCACTAGATAGGGTATGAAATGTTTGGACAATTGCTTAATCACAGTGTCCGACCTAACTCGCCTATACACGGTGTAAATTTTCTAAAATCTTCAATTCAACTCCAATTCCATCCATTTCATATTCAATTATCCAATTATATCCACAATACCTCAATGACTGTGAATGTGGTCCAATTTATCAGTTCGGATAACAAATTACGCTTTTACCCCTAGTGGGTAAAAATTTTAATTTTTTTGCACCAAAAATTCCCATTTAATTTCCAACCTCATAATTCATCATTTTTCCATCTAATTCTCTTAAAATAAAGTCAACCTCATCCTCACAAACCATTGGCTAGATTCGGCCTAGAGAAATTCATGGAGAAAATGAATATTTTTCTTGTTGTTTTACTCGTAAACATGCTAAACTAACACTAAACACTAATATAGTTCAAAATCAAATTAATCTAACAACTTTCTTTTTCTAAACCCATATCATCATATTTGAATCCATCATCAAAACACATAATTTAACCATGAAAAATAAGGAGAAATGCATGGAAATGATAAATCTTAAGTTAAGCTTGAAAAATCATACCTTTAAACACTTGATTCCTTGAAAAATCACACTTTTTCTTTGAATTTTCTCACTCTAGGGTTTGTTCTTATCTCTCTCTCTCTCCTGCTGGCTTTGGCTGACCCTCCCAATGAAGAATTCTGAAATTTTCAAGCCTTTTAATAGGCTTAATAAAATATTATTATTTTATTTACCTTTTGAATATATTATTATTTTATTTTTTTCTAGCCATCTTTTTTAACTTTCTTTTTCTACCACTCAATCCTCTTCACTTATCCATGTCTTCCATGAAATTTCTAGACTTTTCCAAAGTTTTGGTGGAGTAAATTTTTAAAAATTACACTTTTACCCCTGTAAAGTAAAAAATTACATTTTTACCCCAAAAACTAAAAAATTGCCCAAAAACTAAACTTCCTAGATATACAAACATTCTATCGAGCATGTGAATGACATTATAATTATTTTACAAAGCAGGGTTTGACATAGTAATACCGATAGAATTCTCCAACAGAATATTCCGTTGGAAAATTTTCATTTGTAATAGTTTTTTCCAATGGAAAATTCCATTGGAAAATTTAGCAGGTTTTAATTTTTTTGACGTCATAAATTTTTCGAAGGATTTCCAGCTAATTATTTTTCATTGGGAAATTTTGACAGAAATCCGTCGAAAAGTTTGATGAGATTAAATTTTTTTTGTGCCAAAAAAATTTTCAACGAATTTCCAACGAAAATATTCTGCTAGAAAAATTTCGTTGGAAATCTATCGAAAAAAAATCAAATTCAATTTCCATTGGAATTCTGTTGGAAATCCGTTAGAAAGTTCCAACAAATTTTTTTTTTTAGGAAAAAAATTAGTTTTCTTGTAGTGATATAATCACTGTACTGTCTTTTTGCAAACAATTTTACTTAACAAATAAGTAAAATAATTATATCATACATTTTATAAATTTTTACCTAACAAATAAATCAAATCATACAAAATATACTTATATGGAACATAGCATTTTACAACATATGTAAAATAATTGAGCAAAAAAAAAAAACATATGTAAAATAATCGAGTTAGCAAACATTTGCTAAATTCACTCAAGCCATATATATGTTTTAGAAGAAAAATAATTTCTAATATATAACATATAAGCAAAAAAAAAATGGTTAATTAACATATTAATTAACTATATTTATAATGTATGTGAATTTAATAAAATATTAACATGCCAAAAACATAAATAATATTTTGAATTTTTCTCAAATTGTAATTACCAAAAAAATTTTATGGTCACTTTGTAAAAATAGAAACTTGTGAGGGAAAAATGCAATTTTGAAAAAAATTATCCATTGGCATCATGTGGCTGCCACATCAAGCCCTTTATAGTTGTGTTCGAATCCTTTTGGTCTTTATTATTTGTCGCAGTATCATCTTAAGGATGCTTCCTTAGTGTAATAGTTAAAGGATATTTTTTAAAGTCTCATGACTTTATTAATGCAAGTTTAAGGATGCTTCTTTAGTGTAGTAGTTAAAGGATATTTTTTAAAGTCTCATAACTTTGTTAATGCATGTTCAAATCCTGCTAGTTGCGTTTTCTTTTTCATTTTGCTACTTTCTTGATGTTTTTTAAAGTCTCATGACTTTGTTAATGCAGGTTCAAATTCTCTTAATTGTATTTTCTTTTTCATTTTGCTACCCATGTTAGGGGATATAGAGATAGGATATTACTCTTTTTTTTTTTTTTTATAATTGGGGGATGAGGGATTTGAACTCTGCTCTTTAAGCAAGAGATCTTGTACCAACCAATAAACTAAATGTTTGGGTGCACAAGATAGGATATTACTTTTAAATTTAAACAAATTAAATTTAAATATAATTAATCATAATGGATAGATAATTCTTATTTAAATTTAAACAAATTAAATCTAAATTTATATCCTATCTCTAATTTTTTTAATTATTCAATTAAAAAAATATTAAAATAATATTCAACATTAATTAATTAAATATTTATTAATTATTCACAAATAATTAACAAAGTTGTATGTTATGTGTACGCACCACATTTAAATGCAATAATAAAATTTAGCAGTTGTCAGATGTGCAACAATTTTGGATTTCTCATATGTGGTTGCTGACTGATTCTTCCACATTCATTTTAAAATTTGGAATTGTTGTATGAGCATAATTATAAATTGCTACTTGCTAGGTCCGAGCTGTAGATCCTGATACTAGATAACAGCTCAGGCTGGGTTATGAAAATGACTTAATGCAAGGTGCTCTGGCAGGGAGAATCAAGTCTTTGTTAATCCATATTACTAAGTTGTAGGTACGTCATTCAATAATAATCCAATATTAATATTGGTTTCTTTGCCCTGTAATCTTTTTTTTTTTTTTTTTATCTTACATACCATGTATTTGTTAATCCTCTTACTTTTCACCTTCCTGATTCTCCTCGAAGCTCACATGCAGTAGTGATCATTTATGTATTCCGTGTAATTTCAGTTTAATGCTTTAAACCAGACGTGTTCTTTGTAGGAATGCTAATGGAACTTGGCCATAAATGCATCTAAAATTTCTCTGATACAATTTGTTTCTCTAATTTTCTGGGCCTTTTCTGGTACGCATTGTATGAAGGAAATTCAGGCAGTGAATAATTGTTTACGATGTACCTTTTCTGTTGGAAATTGTTCACATTAAAATAGTCCATTCCTAGATACATGCATGTCTAGGAAATCTTGACATACAGATTTTCTACATTCAAAAGCATTAAATTTGTTAGATATCATACCATAGACCTGTCAAATGCTCCTAAAATATATTACATTCTTATTTACAGGGAGACATGTAAATTTTACTAACAAATGAGGAAGCACCTGGAGGAAGTGGGACTTCAACATCTCCTTCTAGCATCTGTACGACTTTCTTCATTGTGGGCCTTAGTGAAGGATCCTCTTGAATGCACCAGATGGAAATCATCAAATACTTCTCCGACATCGTAAAGTCTTCCAATGCCTCTTCATCGTTCTCAACGACTAGACTCAATTTCCTTTCTTCATAGCAATCATATACCCAATCAGCCAATACCATTTGACGCTCATCTTCTATGTTTTGCTCAAAATTCTTCCTACAGCAAATGAGCTCTAGCAACAGAATGCCAAAGCTGTAAACATCAACCTTGGCTGTGATGGGCATGCTTTTGAACCATTCCGGAGCAACATATCCTTTGGTTCCTCTTATTCCAGTTACTGTTCGAGTCTGGTCAGTCTTTACCAGTTTTGCGAATCCAAAGTCAGAAATTCTTTGGTGTAAAGGATTCATCTAGAAGGATATTTTGAGGCTTGATATCACAGTGTATGATCTGGTTGCTACACTCCTCATGTAAACAAACAAGTCCTCTTGCAGTTCCGAAAGCAATTTGTTTTCTTTTGTGCCAGTTAGGCCTTGAATTTCCAAAGAGGTAGTCTGCTAAAGATCCATTGCTCATATATTCATACACCAGAAGTCGATGTTGCCCCTCATTGCAGAATCCTAGCAGCTGAACCAAATTCTTGTGATTTGTCTTTCCAATTGTATTCATTTCTGCTTGAAATTCCTGCTCGCCTTCTGTCACTACCTTCTCTAGGTTTTTAATTGCCACCAAGTTTTTATTACCAAGATCTAGAACTCCTTTATAAACCGTTGAAAATGCACCCCTCCCTAGTTCTTCTTTGAAATTACTTGACGCTTCTTCTAGCTCTTTATAAGTAAAATATCGTAAACTCATTCCTTGCATTGCAGGACAGAGTTGAAGCATCTTTCTTCTTCTGCTATTGAAACGCAAAGTAACAAAAAGAGTAACTATCAGCAGAAGAAAATTCAAAAATACTGAGCTGCTTAGGAGCAGAGATCCAATAAGGATTAAAGTTGAGCGATCGTTATTGTTTGAACCTTCACCAACGGATTTGCAAGTAGAATTTTCTTGCCTTATTTTGATCAGAGCTCTTCCTCCAACACTTGGATCCAATCTCCCATTTGAGAGAGGAATTTTCTTCTTCCAACAATTACCGTTTCTAAAGATAGCAACTGCACAAAAGCAATCATTCAAGCAGGTCTGTCTGCACCAATCCTCAGAAACTGTCTGGAAATATTCATAATCTGAGAGTGGCCAGTCCGTGTTGGGCATATCTCTGAAACCAAAAAGATTTGCTTCTTGCAATCCATCGCAGTCTTGTGAAACAAAATCCTGTTTGCACCCATTCATCTGATTACTTGGATCCAAGAATGAGTATCCAGGTGGGCACTCACATCTCGGCCGCTGATCTGTTCCTAGAACGCAGTAGCTGTTGAATCCACAAGCCCCACCTCCCGTGTCTTCCGTGATGCTCATGCAAATATCTGAAGGTAAAGAGGATAGCAAAGACCAGGACATGGACCTTCCAGAGCTAGCACCATTTGTCTTAGGATAAACATATTGCCTGAAGACCCCATCATATTCAAGAATCGCTCGCTGATAGAATTCACTAGTTGAAGCTCCATTAGATGCTATCAAACTAAGTATGCTTCCGTTCCTAGCTATAAGGTAGATGTACCCAGACTGGTTGAAAATAACTTGGAAGCCACTTCCTACAGTTTTGCTTGACCAGTAAGCAGTATTCACCAAGTCCAGTGGGAAAGCTCTGGTGTAGAGAACGAGATTCCCATCAGCCTGTAATATAAACTCAAATCTTCCACTTGAGTAATTCATTTCTGAATAGCGTGCAACAAGTCTGTTGCCTTGGTTAAATTGTTGTGCGGGTAGTATTGTGTCAGTTGGCTGGTTAAAACTTTCCCACAAGTTTGTAGAATCCTGGCTTGCCAGCACAAAATTTCCTGTGTCAAGCATGGCTGCATAGGCAACTTCTGTAACCGGCAAAGTAGCTGTCCATACCTCCTTTCCTTTTGCATCACTAAGAACAAACTGGCCATCCGTGGTAAGTTCAATTTTGGACCCTTCTTGTACTAGATTTTCACCGTTAGCTGACCAAATAATGGTTTTTTCAGGTATTTTGCTGAACCATATGGCTAGTATAAACATCTCAGTTCCGATCTGTTGGAACCCAAATGCAAAATCTCCGGATGGAGATGTCCAAGAAGAGTTATCATTGGGAGCGCTTATGGATGAGCCCAATGTTATGTTGCGGTATGTTTGGGCTGTAACACAATACGGCAACAGACAAATTAGCATGAGATGGAGAGAATAAAGAGAAGCAGAGGCCATGAGAAGCGGAGTACGTTTTTCTTCGAGGCTTAACAAGGATTGCAGACTTTGCCTACAAGAGCAGATAAACTTTGAATCAAGTGAAAGAATATTCTCCTCCTGTGTCATGGCCCTTGTTCCAGGTACTAAATATATCTCTTTCTGCTTTACGTAAACAAAGGTAGCTTTGACTTTTCATCATGATTTTTAATAATGTGGCTCAATATTGATATTCATCTAATTATTTTTAAATTTGGGTATATTTCATTTATGCAGTCTAATGACTATATTCTACATTTGATTAGCTCTAGGGGAGTCTCCTTAAGACACCTCCCTCCTAAAGAAAATGGTTTTTTTATTGGGCCTGCCGATGTTTTCCATTTTGTCTTGGTAATGACTTTTTCTTGTTAGAATAAGTCCAAGAAGGAAAATATTTTCTCTACAGAAAATTGTATTCTTTTCTTAGTAGTCAATCCTATTTTAGATCTAGACTATAAACTTTTAGCTATATTTTGTTCATTGCTAAAATTATTACAGTCACAAAGCAAGGCTTGGCTAAGATTCTGCTCACATAATACTCGGCTTCCTCTTTCATTCAAAATGCAATGAGCATGAAAGCTCATGGAATTGGATAACTAGAATAAGCAAACCCATATTTATACAATTACAGAAACCAACCCCATTTTGAGTCTCTTTTAATTTAATTATAGTACTATAAAATTATCCTTCAAAAAATCACAGTAAAAATTTGTCAAAGTTAAAGGAGAAAAACCATTCAGTTAAGGGCTAATGGCTAATACGTAGACATGCAAACTTAGCAACAATAAATCAATATGTTGTTGTATTCAGAATTCAATTGTCAATCCATTAATACTGATATAATTCTATTGTTTTGCCTACAATACAGTGGTTTAAACTGTAGCTTAAATTTTTTAAAAGAATATATCCAGATGAGATTTTGCATAGCTTAAAGTCTTATTGTCATCATTCTTCTGTTTCTTGGAAATATAATAGTACAAATCAGCATGCTCTACCTTGAGTCCCGCGCTGTACATAGGTCCAAACAATTCAACTTAAGCCATTATACATTATTCTTTTTCACCTATGTTATTATTGTCATATATAGTCTTTAAGGTTACCCATCATTAATGTAACGACCCCCTCCTTTATCGCTATCGGCGTCTGAGACTTTCGATAAATTTTTACTAAGTCTCGAACAAGCCTAATTTAAGATTTTCGCTAGATTCATTAAATACATATAATCACGAACGTAAGCAATTATTAATAATTAAATTACTATCTACTTCATTCAAAATAATAACAATTCACGTTTATAAGTTAACAACATTTTTCAACATCTAGCAAATTTCGTTTTGACACAACCCTAGTTGTGCATAATTTATTTCAAAGTATGACATATTTACCAAATCAACATGCTAAGTGAAATAAATAATTTATCATTGAGTTTTATGAATCAATACAAAGGCCATTGACCTAAACATCACACAAACTTGTAAGGTATGATTTTGAAGTGAAAGCTAGTCAAAGGTTTGTTTCTCCGTATTTAAAAACATGTAGATATATATATTTTTATATATTATAAAAAAAATGAATTTAAAATCCTTGTCACAAACACAAGCAACCTAAAACTTCTACCAACTCATGCTGTCCATAATTTTGTCAACTACCAACCGTAACATATTTATTATGTTATAGGGACATAGTTTTAAAATTTAACACTCACCCACCTCACAATAGCGAGACGCTACTTCGCTATTGGTTATTGCGTATATTTAGCTATTCTATTTTTTTTTCTTCCCTCTCTTTCTTCTCCTTTGTCGTTGCTCCATCTCTCATTGTTCTTCTTTCTTCCCTCTCTTTCTTCTCCTCTGCTGCTGCTCCTTCTCTCCTTCTTCTTCTTTTTCTTTTTCTTCTTTCTTCCCTCTCTTTCTTCTCCTCTACCGCTGCTCCTTCTCTCATTCTTCTTCTTTTGTTTTTTCTTTTTCTTTCCCTTTTTGCCGGCTTGACTTTTTCTATCTCTCTCCTTTATTCTTTCTCTTTTTGGCCGACCCCCCTTTTTCTTCTTCTTTTTTTCTTAGGGGATTTTTTTTAACCCTTAAAAATAACGTGTTTTTGTAAATAACCCTCAGGATAATTTTAACTGTTTTTAGCCATCAGAATAGATTTTGGGACAAAAATACCCTTAATGAGCCATCTTCGTTAGCGTGCACTTTTAAACAGGCGAAAAATGGGAGAAAAAAAATATGCAAAGATTCGCTGTGCAAAATACCCATTTTTTTTTGCGAAGGTTGTGCAAAACAAAAAAATATTGCATGAGATGTGTTTTCAAAAATTTGTGACACGACATTCAGATAATAGGAGAAGAGAGATATTAAATCAAAGGAGGAACTGGTTGTCATGAATGGAAAGCTTGGCTAATGATGTGAAACCAGAAATCCTTGATATGGTGGTGAATTGAAAGGAGAAAAATGTGAATCCAAAGCAGGAAATGGTCCTGCTATAGCAGGCCATATGTGAGACGGCTGTCGTAGGGTAAGGTTTAGAGTTTGTGAAACGTCATGTTGGAAATGTGTGACACGGCTGTGACACGGCACTGCTCAGAGTTGGTGAGACGCCATGGAGGGAATTTGTGAGACACCAAAGTTAAGAGTTGATGACACGCCATGGAGGGAATCTGTGACATGCCAGCGTTCAGAGTTAGTGAGACGCCATGGAGGGAATCTGTGACACACCAGAGTTAAGAGTTGGTGACACGACATGGAGGGAGTCTGTGACACGCCAGCGTTCAGAGTTGGTGAGACGCCATGGAGGGAAGCTGTGACACGCCAGAGTTCAGAGTTGGTGACACGCCATGGTCATGGTTTAGAGTGTGTGACACGCTAGTTCTTGAGCAGCTAACAAGTCATGGTTTGAAATAGAGAGAGGAAAAAAAAACGGGCAGTTAATGTGGTAATCGTTTGGACTCCCACTGAATTAATTCCCCTTTTTTAGAATAAATAAGAATATTAGAAGGTCATTTTTCATTTTAAATAGTTATTATTTAGAATTCGTAACATCTGTGTGATTCATTTCTCATTCTCGCTGGTATTTGTGTGTTCGAGAAGGCTCTTTGCAAGCGTAACGACACCAGAGCACCAGCAACAATGTCGGCCATGAATGAAGAGGTCAGTGAGTCTCAAATTAAAACATTCTTGTGTTCGTTTATTTGTTTGGTTTTTTCCTAGGTTTGTTTGATATGTTTCGATTTTTTGTTTTGTTTTTGTAAATGTTTAGACTATGATTTCTTGTTGGTTTGATGGTTGTTGGGGTTAAGTCGTAGTGGTTTTAGGGGTTTTGGGTGCTTACCGTGTGACGACATTGTTATTCTTGTTATTATATTAGTTATTGGCGTGTTAGCTTTATATATGATTCGATTTGATATGCATGGCGTGTGAGAACCTTTTACTTGATATACATGGCGTGTGACAACATTTTACTTGATATGCATGGCGTGTGATAGCATTTTACTTGATATGCATGGCGTCTCACAACATTTTACTTATTATGCATGGCGTGTCACAACGTTTAACTTGTTATGCATGGCATGTCCAACGTTTTACTTGTTATGCATGGTGTGTCACAACATTTTACTTGTTATGCATGGTGTGTCACAACATTTTACTTGTTGTGCATGGCGTGTCACAACATTTTGCTTGCTATGCATGGCGTGTCACAACATTTATTTCTTATTTATGTCTTCAGTATACCTTGTTGCACATGACGGCTTAACTCACTAGTGCATGTGTGCCATGTTTTGTAGATCCAGCGCAGATAGTACGAGGATCTTGACAGTTTACTGATCGTGCCGAGGGAAAAGTGGGGGTTCAACGTCGCAATTAACACCCATTATAAGCGGTCGCAGTTGCATTACATCACAAAGACACTCTAACAGAAAGGGGAGTACGATGCAGTTAAGCGTACCTGCTTCAGAATGCTCTTGGACGTCTATCCACAAGGGTACTTTTACGCCGGTCTCTTACACAGCATCATGATTCGTCGAATCAGTGAGAGCCAGTCAATGGACCACGAGCTATGGTTTGCCATTGGCAAGAGCAAGGCGTGGCTATCAAAGCAGGAGTTCTGCCTCATCACTAGGCTGAAGTTTGGTCCAATGCCCGATATGTTCAGACGACCTTACGAGGTTGCTGCGGAGGGAATTCATAACAGATACTGGAACAGGCAAGACAAAGTGAAGCTACAGGCTTTGCTTGATACGTTCCGCGAGGGCAACTTCCAACGACCAGGAGATACGACCAAGATGGCACTCGTCTTGATCGCGAATAACATTTTATTTGGTCAAGACTACAGTAGACGGGTGATGCCTTTGTTGCTGTCATTGGTGGAGGACATCGAATCTTGGAATGTCTTCCCATGGGGGCACTATGTTTGGAAGCTGACCTTAGACTACCTTTTGAAGGGGTTCGAAGTGGCTGACTCAAGCGTGACAAAGGAAACTCGGTTACGCTACAACATTTACGGATTCGCATGGGTGATACAGGTACTATCACGTAACATTATTCAATTTCCTTTTGAAAAAAAAATTTATGGGTACACTCGTTTATGCTTTATGGTATGATAATGGTTACATTTGACATACAGTTCTGGGCAATGGAGTCAATTTCGGCCCTTCAAAAAATAGTTGTCGCCTCTGGTTTGAAGGACAACGTCTACCCACGAATGTGCAAATGAGATTACCGTCAGAAGCCAAAAGACTTCCATAAGGCAATTCAGAAGTTAGAGTCATCTGATGATGTGAGTGAACAGTTTCTAATTTTTGCGTTATATTTGTATAATAATTTTTCTTATTCGATAATGATAACATTTTATTTGTTTATTTATAGTTGTAGGCACTAGAGATGTTGAAACCCACCCGGATGAGGCCTTCCGGGAGTATTTTATGGACCTTGATGTCCCGTTATCGGAGGGCCACGAGTACGTGCCAATAGGGCACATGGAGGATTCGGTAGAATTGGGGCTTAGGTGCAAGGCAAAAAAGGATAAGCTTGAAGGAGAAAAGAGCCTCTGGTGGCACGAAGCGGATACGCATCACTACTACTTTAGTTGATGAGCTATCGGGCCCTGAGTTGATGGACGAAGGGGACGACCATGGTCAACGCAGTGAACAGCCGGTAAGGACAATTGTAACGATTTTGTGTTCTCCAATTCCATATGTGATTATCGAATAACATTTCTGTGTTTACAGTTGGGCCATGCGCTGACAGCTCCAGAAGCACCCATCGATCCTCTTCAGACGCATAGTGGAAATGACCCGTCGGTAAGATCGGTTCTAACGGTTTGTATTCTACATTCCCACATATGTTTATCGAGTAACACAGTAATTTCTGTAATTACAGTTTACGAAAGCGATGACAGGTCCTCAAGCACCGACCGACCTAACTTAACCGTAGACAACTAACGAGCAGGCGGTAAGGATATTAAAGTTGTAACGGTTAATGTTCAAAAATTCCATACATGATTATTGAATAACACAGTTATATATGTAATTGCAATTTGCGAAAGCGACAACCGCAACCGGTCCTCAAGCACCGAGCTGTCCGACTCCACCACAGACTGCTAACGAGCCGCCGGTTAAGATATTAAAGTTGTAACGGTTAATGTTCAACAATTTCATATATGATTATTGAATAGCACAATTATATATGTTATTGCAGTTGACCCAGTCGAGAATAGTCAATGACGAAGCAATCACTACCCGTCAGCTCCGACGGATTATGCGCAAGCATGAAAAAGAGATGTCGGAGCTGAAGGTGTCAATTCAGTCATTGAGTCTAGCAATGCAGACGCTTGAGGACCGTATCGTTGCTCAGATTATTGACGGCCTTAAATCACAAGTACGTTATTCTATCTTCGCTTGTATTTTGATGGTTTACATTTAGCAACTGTTTAGACTGTGTTTTCTTGCTGGTTTGATGGTTTTTGAGGTTAAGTGGTAATGGTTTAACTAGTTTTTGGTTATTAATGGGTCAGGACTGTCACGACCCGAAACCTCCTTTGGGCTCATGACAACCGCTGCGACATCCCAATTGACACTCATTACCCAAAATGCCAATCAGAATCCCGTAAGGCTTACATATCAGTTTCTTGCCTTTTCTGTGAGCAATCGTTTTTAAACATTCCATTTTAAACAATTTTCAATAGTTTCTTGCTCAAGTAAATCAAAAGACAAAAATATTTTAAAAGGAATTATAGATAAATATCACTATTCAAAATATTGATTAAAATATAGCATTTTTTTATATAAAATAATATTTATAAAAACAAGTGTAAGAAATCTTTTGTAACGTGTAAGTAAAATAAATTCACACATACAAAAATTTACAAAGTTATAATGTACAATAATGGTTACAATGACAAGTGGCCCAAAATACACCCAGTGTTGGTGCTAGAAACCTACTGTCTGTGTGGTAGAGATGTCAACTGGAATCCTCGACAAAATAGGGTATCTACAAGCTACCACAGACCTGGAATGTTTGGAAAGGAGGTGGGTGAGATTTTGCAATCTCAATGAGTAAACAGACATTATCATAAATATCTAAAGGCGAGTAACAGGGAGGCAAGTTTAAACAACAAATCATAAACCATTTCATAATGTTTTCAATTTATTTCTTAAACCATAAAATATTTGTAATTTACCAAAACAGTTGTTAAGGCTTATGTCTTTTATAAAAGAAAATAAGGCTTAAGCCAAAACTAATCCTCGGGGATACCTTGGTCGAGGCATCTAATCGAGTCCGCCAAGGTTGTTATAACATTTACATGTGAAACACATTTTTATTTTTAAAACAAGCCGTTCTTTGGTGTTGGCCGAGTTACACATTCACGTGGGGATTCGACGTGAAGTGAGCTCTAATACTACCCCGGGAGTTACCTTCCTCGCCTCTACAACCGGAGTAACTATATAACCGAGTTTACCGTGCCCCTCTAATAGGCAGTCCACGAAAACCCGTCACTGCAATGACTAACCCACCAATTTTAATAAAATTTCGACAGTATAACATGACTTTTATTTATTTATCCAGCCTGCATAGTAAAAACAGCTTACATAAATTTCTCAATGCACTTACAAAATATAGTCACATATACTTATATCTCATAAGCCATTCATAAGAAAATATATAATTTTCAAGACAGTTAACAGCCTCCAATTACTCAATTTCATAATCAACACAATATATTTTTTTTGTCACATTTATTTCTAAAACATCAAAAATCTTGTTTTAATCTCATTTTCGTTTCATAAAATACATAAAGAGCATTTTTAAAATAACTCTAGATAATTCACAATAATAATAGGTTTACTCACCGTTTGTACAAACTAATTACTTTTTAGGTGCCCTGATAACTACTAGTCGGGTATGATTTTCTTGCATTTACCGGAAGGCTCTCCTCCTAAACACATTGCAAAAATTTACTCAATTCATCACATTAATACTAAATCAGTATATATTTGACTTAAATCCTATACTAATGCATGGAATGAAATGCAATAGCCAAAAATGGCTTAAACGCGGTATTAACCTATTTTTGGCACTTTATCGGATAAATTGCTAACGCACTCCATTTTAGCTCTAAATTGTCCCATTCTCTCTCCAACCTTTCTAACCATTAATTATCAGCCAATATTCCTCTAAAATCACCAAAATCAGCTCACTCTCTTCCTTGGAAAATTCGGCCAAAAATGGGACATTAACTCGATAAATTTTCTACTTTGTTTTTCTATCACATTTAACCATTTTTCATCATTTTCTCTTCATTTCTCTTAGAATAAAAATCAGATTATCATCATTGTATCTCATTGCAGATTCAGCTAAGGGTGGGTGTTGTGAAAATTTAATGCTTTCTTGCCCAATTTAATTTCTAAACACATTTAACTAACTAAAACTACCAATTTAACTAAAAATCAAAACCTAAAAATTTCAAAATCTCTCTCCTAGAATTTCATCCAGCCCTTGATGTCACTTTTAGATCTCTCTCCTTAAGCATGCTAAATGGAAACAAAGGCATAAGAAAGGTAGAAATCAATCTAAAGTCGAAAAATCTTACCTTAGACGCGTAAACGGGCGAAAAACGCGAATTTCCCTTTGAATTTTCTTGTTTCTCTTGGGTTTTTCTTTTTTTCTTCCTTTCCTCTCTATTTTCTCTCTTGTTCTCCCTTATGGCCGGCCAGCACTTAAAATGGGGTTTAAATGGGCTGACTTTTCATTAAAATAAATTATATCATTAAAAAAATGCCACGTGTCACTTTCCCATTGGCCCATTTTTAAAATTTCATCCATTTGTTTCCAAATTTTCATCATACACTTGTCCCACATAACCATAGCTTAGATAAAATTCTCAGACTTGTCCAAAGTCTCAGTGGAGTAATTTTTGAAATTTACACTTTTACCCCCGTAAAAGTGAAAAATTACATTTTTGCCCAAAAAACTGAAAAATTACCCATAGACATATTTTTCATCCCTTATACTCATACCATTCTCCAATTTGTCAAATTTGATCTAAATTCTCTCAAAATCTCAAATTTTGTCCACGGATGGCAAAATTATGATTTTGCCCCTACACTCCAAAAATCACCAGAACTAAACTTTTTCACTTCCTATCATTAAATTATACTCCAAATAGTTAATCTTGGTCAAAAATTTCACTCCATTATCAAATTATTATCTTAGGTGGCAAAATGACGATTTTACCCCTGAACATCAAAATTTTCAATTTTACCCCTAATGAACCCTCGAACTCCGAACAATCATTTTTAGTCATTCCTTGACTATAAAATATTAAATTTCATCCTAGATTCCTATTTGAACTAGTTCAAGGTTAAATCAACTTAAGTGTACCGTTAGGTACGATACCAAGTTTTGTCTATTCTTAGGTGCTTTCCTAGTATAATAACATGCTACTCAGTGTATGTATGTCATGACATGTGTTTATAGGGTCGGGTTTTACAAGGACATTTGTATTAAAGTTAGTTATTGCTGTGTCAGCCATAGCGTGTGACAACATTTGACTTGATATGCATGGCGTGTCAAAACATTTAACTTATTATTCATGGCATGTCAGAACATTTGATTTGATATGCATGGCATGTTAGAACTTTTTGGTTGTTATCCTTGGCGTGTCACAACAATTTGCTTGTTATGGATGGCGTGTAACAATGTTTAACTTGTTATGCATGGCGTGTCACAATAATTTGCTTGTTATGGATGGCGTGTCACATCATTTTGCTTGTTATGCATGGCGTGTGACAACATTTTACTTCATATGCATGGCGTGTCACAACATTTTACTTGATATGCATGGCGTGTCATAATATTTTACTTGATATGCGCGACGTGTCATAACATTTTACTGTTTATGGTTTGTGGTATTTTATGAGCTAACTAACGATTTTTCCCATTTTGTAGGGCGGTCCATCTCACTGTGCTGGTCTGGAGCACAATGATGCTAATGATGGACAGCATCATGAACCTGGTGTTGACACTGATGATGACGTTCTTGGTGACGGAGAGCACGTAACTCATGCCGATGACATCGTCGATGAAGCTGTGGCAGTGGATGTCACCCTTCAATCAGATGATGTTGAAGGAGAGCATGTTCCTATGCTCGAGTCCATTATCGATGCATCTGCTAGAGGGGATGGGGAGCCTGACTTAGTGTGGCTGAAGGAGAGCATCTTCTTCAGGCCGATGCATTCGTCGATGCAGTAGCAGGAGCTATCGTTCTTTATCGTGGGAACACTCCTGATGTAGTTGAGATACGGTCATCGTCACTAGAGTCATCTACTGTCCATCATGGTGCAGCAAAAATTTCAGACCCAACTGAGCGAGCACGACTAAAAATTGCAAGCCTGTTCGTCGACCCCTTAGTGACCCGTCGAGATGTGAGGGACAAAATCGTAGAAGACTACGAAGCTTTCAAGAAAGACGAGTTCGCAAGGTAAGCTCATAAATAACATTGCAAATGTTGTTTTTTAATGAAACATTAATCCACCAAGACTTATGAAATTCATTATGTTACATATGCAGGTGTAACATCGGAATTTAGGGGATCAAGGGGTTGACTTTTTCATAACCTTAAAGGATCCCAATGAGGAAATGACCAGTGAACATATCGATGCATGCCTCAGCCTACTCTACAAGCGAATGACAGGGCCAAAGTCGAAGCTGTACACTACTCGTGCATGCGTGGTTGACACGATATTCTTCGTAAGTTTATTTGAAAATTGTTCAATTCTATAAATACTAAGTTTTTGATTGCATGAAGTGTAAGCTAATGTTTACATGTTTCACAAGACACCATCAGTATGCTACAGATGGAATTTCCAACAGAAGATGCCCGGGCCATAATGCAAATTCCAGATGAGTTGTTTGGGTATGTAGAGGGTGAAAAGCAGACATACGCCAAAAAATGGAAAGATGTGGATTTCATCCTTGTGCCTTGCAACGTTGGTGGGCATTGGGTGGTTGCAAAGATTGACTTGGTGAGGTGGACGATCAAGGTGGTGGACTCTGTAAAAACTTCGAATGCTAAGGATAACAGAGTTCGTGCGAGTTAGATGACACCATTGACGACAATGATGCCATTCATCTGCCACCAAGCCGGTTATTTCAACAACATACGTTGGAAGAGACGAGATTTAAGGCCGATGCCATTGGATATTCATTTGCTAAAAGCTAAAGTGCATCGGCAGAATGATAGTGTTAGCTACGGTATGTTCATGATAGCGTACATGGACCATATTTTGCAATCAGAAAAGATCGGAGTTAAGCAGAATATGATTGCAAAAATGCGTCGGCAATACTCTTTAGAAATTTTTTTCAATAGTTGTGAGAGCGAACCCTGAACATATCAGCCCTTGTTTGCACAATTTTTTTGTATACAAAATTTTTTTTATATAATTAATTTTATACACATTTTTTGTATACACAATTTATTTTATACAATTCATTGTAAATAGAATTAATTCTTTCTGTATACACAATATACTTTATATAATTATTTTATACACAATTAATTTTTTTGACAATACACAATTAATTTGATACTATCGAATTTTTTTCCTTTTCTATACGCAATATATTTAATTTGATACACAGTCACAAGAAATCAGTGTGTGACGCCATAAATATGCTACCACTCAGCGTGTCCCCACATACATCTGCTTGCACTCAGCGTGTCACCCCATAAATCTGTAAAAAGTCAAAGTGTGACGCCATAAATCCACTAACACTCAGTGTGTCAGCTGATAAATCTGCTTTCACTCAGTGTGTCAGCCCATAAATCTGATTCCATTCAGCGTGTCAAAACAATTGGGCCTTGCCCTGTCATGCCATTAATCTCCAGATACTTAACATGTGATGTCATAAATCCACTAAGACTCAGCGTGTCAGTCGATAAATCTACTTCCACTCAGCGTGTCACGCCATAAATCTCCAGATACTCAGCGTGTGATGCTGTAAATCCTCTATGACTCAGCGTGTCGATCGATAAATCTACTTCTACTCAACGTGTCAGGCCATAAATCTCCAGATACTCAGCGTGCGACGCCATTAATCTACTTCCACTTGGAGTGTCATAAGAATTGGGCCGTCGCGTGTGACCCCACGATACTGCACCAAGTCTGCTGTGTCACGCCATAAATCTGCTTGCACTCAGCAGGTCGCGACTGTGAAATGGTAGGGTTAAGAATTTATGACACGCCACGGTTACAATATGTGACAAGATAATGACACGCCATGGTAACTGTTGCGTGTAACAACATTTAACTTCTTATGCATGGTGGGTCAGAACAATTTAATTGTTATGCATGGCGTGTCAGAACAATATACTTGTTATGCATGGCGTGTCACAACGTTTAACTTCTTATGCATGGCGTGTCATAACATTTTGCTTGTTATGCATGGCGTGTCACAATATTTTACTTGATATGCACGGCGTGTTACAACATTTAACTTGTTTTGCATGGCGTGTCTCACATTTATTCATTTTTTATTTCTTCTGTATACCTTATGCACATTATGGCTTAATTTACTGGTGCATCTGTGCCATGTTTTGCAGATCCAACGCATACAGTATGAGGATCTTGACATTTTGCCTCTCCAAGAGACGGGGGAGTTCATGTAGTGAAGCGTACATTTTCGGGATGCTCCTTGAGGTCAATCCACAAGCTTGGTCTATCAAACTTTGACCTTGCTTACACGGTTGAGTTGAATGTAGCCCAGTACAGTTTCATAGTACCTTAAGGGAAGCATACATGGGTTTGTCAACCTTCTGCATGAAGTCTGGAAACTCCCTTGGTTTCAGGGATCGAGCCATCTCAACTAGTGTTGCTGTCTTTGCAAAATCAACAGCCATAAAGTAAAGAGTTGCCAATTCTAGGCTGGATCGAGACCTCGAATCATGGACCTAGAATTGGAAACTCTTCACTATATGGTTATTGATTTTGCAAAGACAGCAGCACCAGCTGAGATGGCTTGATCCCTGAAATCAAGGGAGTTTCCAGACTTCATGCAGAAGGTTGACAAACCCATGTATGCTTCCCTTGGGGTACTAGAAAAACTATACTGGGCTACAATCAACTCAACCGTGCAAGCAAGGTCAAAGTTTGTTAGACAAAGCTTGTGGATAGACATCCAGGAGCATCCCGAAGCATGTAGGCTTCACTGAATTGTACTCCCCTATCTCTTCGAGAGTCTTTGTGATGTAATGTAGTTGCCACCACTTACAGTGGGTTTTAATATTGAGTATGGATAAGCATATGAGAGCCGAAAACCCCCAAATTAAAATATTAGGTTAGTCTGCATGAGATGCTAAGTCTGCATGCACTCAGCGTGTCACCACAAGACTTACAGTAAGAACATAAACAGTTAAATCAAATGAAATAGAAGGGAATTAAATCAAATCATTAATTATTTGATATAAGTGGTAATAAAATATGACAAATGGGGTAACAGTATAGGGACTTAATCTCTTAATATTGGTAGCCATTCCATGCTTGTTGTTCTTTCATAAGATTTGTGTAGCCACTTGTACTTAATGTGTTTAACAATTGTAGTTGATTTCGTTTTGCTTTACGGATTTGTCTGCTCGGTCATTCTATGAGCCACTTTTAGTTACGGACTTTGTTGCTAAACATTTCAGGCAGATAAGCCTATCAAGGCTCTTTTCTGATGGAGATTGTAATCGGAAACATTCTTACAAATAATGTAAGAATGTACTTTAACATGATCTTGATCAGACAAAGGCCTTGATAGGCTTATTTGCTTGAAATGTTTGGCAACAAAGTCCATAACTAAAAGTGGCTCATATAATGACCAAGCAGACAAATTCGTAAAGCAAAACGAAATCAACTACAATTTTTAGACACATTTAGTTAGGCGAACAAGCTGTCTTCATCCACAACACACTCTACATTTTCAGACAATGTCCTTCGTATTGGACAGTTGTTACGTGTGTGACTAGTTTATCTGTAACTTGAACATGCTTTGGGTCGACGCAGTCATGGAGGCACCGATTGACTTGGAGATGGTGCCGGATTTATGGATTGAATTGTAAATGGGGATGGGCAGTTCTGTCTGTTATGCCCGTACCTCTTGCATTGCAAACATCTTCGTGCTCAATGCCTTCACCAGCTGATGGAATCCTTCTCCTTCTAGGTCTTCTCGCTTGGCCTTGCCAAGGTAGGGGCAATACGACAATTTGTTTCACATGAGAGGGGATGTCCCACTCACTAGGATGCCCTATCGGCCTAATGGATCCTGAATAAATCTCCACCAAAACGGTTGTCTTGTAGTAGTCAGCGCAGAATTCAATGGCTTCACGATTGCATTTACTGAAAAATACAATAAACTTAATCTTCAAGCACAATGTAAATGCTATGTCAATTACGGTTCAAATAAGAAATAAAGATATCCTGACCTTATTGCTGCAATGGCATGGCTGCATGGCAGTAAATCTATTTGGAACTCACAACATGAACACTTCTTCCTGGATAGGTTTACAAGTCTGTCCATCTTGCCGTTTTTAACTTTGAACTCCGCTCGATTGATAGGCTTAACTAAAAAGCGATGTGCATCATTGAACCTTTTGCTCAACTGCTTGGCAACCCAAGGGCTGAGGGGCGTGGTCACCTTGACAGCCTCCTCGTACCAGTCATGGAACCAACGCTGGAACATGTTTTTGATGAACTCAATCAAAACAGTGATTGGCATTTGTCTTCCATGCTTCAAGCATGAGTTAACACATTCCGCAATGTTGGATGTCATCATTTGGTATCGCCTTGCTGGTGAACATACACGTGCCCATTTCTCAGGCCCTATTCTCATAAGGTCCGCATGGGCTTGTGGGTGAATTTGCTGTATTTGGTTCATATGTCTGTTGAAATCGGCCACCTTATAGCAATCTATAGCAAGGGTGAAAAGCATACAAACATCGTTGCGCTTGAACTTGTTTTTAAAGTTTTTTTTTCAAGTTGTAACTGCATAAACCATGGTACGCTTCTAGGTATGCATTTTGGATTGCTTTCTTAATGCCAAGATGCTGATCAGAAATGAACATAGTCTTTTCAGGACAACCAACCGCATCACGCAGCTTGCTAAGAAACCACGTCCACGAGTCTTCGTCCTCAACATGGACGATGCCAAACGCAACTGGATATACTCACTCGTATGCATCTTTGTATACAGCGACAAACAGAATACCCTTGAACCTGCCTTTAAGATGTGTCGGATCAATTGCAATCGTAGGACGCATTATATCCCTAAACCCTTGAATACAAGCCTCGTATGACCAGAAACAATATTTGAATCTCTCTTCCTCATCAGTAGCCACTGCAGTCACTATGCCAAGATTTTCCTATTCCAACATATAAAAATAAGATGGTAGTAGTTGAAATGACTCCTCCGGTGGACCAAAAACAAGCCTCTCCGCATACTCTTTCGCTTGCCAAGCCTTACCATACAAGCATTCCAATCCCCATTGAACCCTCATCTCACAAATTATGTCTTGAGGTCTCAATGCTACTCCATTAGCCCGAAGCTTGTGTGACATAAGTTCACCAATCATCTTCGCACTCGTAGTTACAAACTGCCCTTGCAAACCATCAACAGTACAGGTGTGTACTTTGTGGAATGTCCGAACTTGCCAATATTCTCCTCCATCAGGTAACTTCGTTGCACGAACACTAAACTTGCATGCCTTATCCTTGCAACCAACCTCATAACGAGCTTTACATGACCTTTTTACTCTTATCGTAAACTTCTCTTTTGTAACCAACATGTTCAAAGCTCGTTTCAACTCGACCTTCGACGAAAACATTCTTCCTTTGTATAAGCGATCTTCGACACATGTCTACTCCTCAGTGGTAATTGTTTGGAAGGAGAACCTTTCTGCACCTGTAATTACCCACGTACAAGATATCCTTGCATTTCCCCTTTCCTGATCATTTTCATCGAGCAATGTATCAAGGGAACGAATCTCGTTTTCACCAGCGATGGGGTTATTATATATGGGGTCATCACACTGAACATCTCCTACATCAACACCTCCACAAGTTTCGTTTCGCCTTCAACATTATTGCAAATTGGAATGTCACTGTCATAAAGGTAGTCATCGTCTGAGCTATCATCTTGCCATTGTTCAAGCCCATCATTTGAAGTGTCATCAAATCTATCTTCACCGGCAGTGAACAAATCTTCATTTCCCTCATCAAATGCAGTATTATCCTCCCGCGTTGCAATGTCACCCTCCAACCTCACATTGTTGTCCTCAACTGTCATATTCTCATTTGACAATGGCATTACAAACTTTACAGTTTCACCCGATTGTTGCATTTGTTTAAGAGAAGCAAGAAATTGGTTTGATGCACATCCTGATCGAAATTGTAAAACCAGTTATTCTGTGAATGTCGTTTGTCTATCGGGCTGCACAAACTCTTGTGCATACCTCAATTGCCATTGTTGTGGGTTACGGATCGAATGCTGTGGTATATGTGAAGCATTGTAAATCTCATTTTGATTGAGCTGATTACCATGTTGTCCAACTTCTTCATGTGACATAACATTTGTTTGGCATCCCTTAATGCTGACATACACAGTCGGAACATTCCTCTGTTCTTGCAAAATTAATGCAACATCCTCATCGTCCTTCATAATTGGCCGTGATAGCTCTTTGGGTGTACTGATCAGTGCATGTAACTCAATCTCTTCAATTTCTGAGTTTACCCCAACAAGATCTTCAACCAACTTCATCAAGCCCACAAACGACAAATCACTCCTAGCCCCCCCGCATTGGTGACTCACCACCATTGTAAATGCTGTCCACCCACTAACCACCGTGTCTTATCACAAGTCGCACAATTGAAACCCCACTGAAATTTTGGAAAAAAAAATTATTGTCAATCATTTTACACGATACATGTCGTGATCAAAAATTTGTCAGTCGTGTTGTTACACGCCATGTATATAACGTAAAATGTTGTAACACGCCATGCATATCAAGTTAAATGTCATGACACGCCATGCATCACTGTCGTGACACGCTATGCATCACTCTCGTGACACGCCAATCACTGTAATTACTGACTCGTTACACCAACAGTCATGACACGCTAAAAACCCAAAAAACCAGTTAACCCATGACACGCCAAGAACAATCGTGACACGCCAAAAACCCATAAATTCAGTTAACCCATGACACTCCAGGAACAGCCGTGACACGCTAACAACCCAAAAGACTAGTTAACCCACAACACGCCAGGAACAGCCGTGACACGCTAAAATAACTCTAACACATGTTATAGATGCGTGGCATGTAACAACTCTAGGCAATGTTTCCAATCCATCTTCTAATTTACACTAAATGTTTCAGAAATTTAAGTTTGTTGCAGAAATAAACCCAATAATAGGTACCTTGATGTCATCTCTGCTATAGGGTCTGTTAATTTACGACAATGTGGCCAGATGCCGAGAGATAGACCACAGCCCGATGACGATGGTGCTCAACAGAGACTTGCCAGAGTTGAGATAGTTCAGAGAGTTGAGAGAGAAAGATGATCGAGCCCAAACAGCTACGTGTATTTATTTATTTTTTTCTATTTTCTCTCTGGTGGGAGGCAGATATCTCAAACTGCTGAGCATTTATTTGAAACGATGTTTTTAAGGGCATTTTGGTATACTCATGCTTATTTTTGGCTAGAAACAAATAATTTTATATGGGTGGTTATTTTTGAAATCACCTTATCACGAGGTCCTTTTCTTAAAATATCCTCTTTTTTCTTCTTTCTTTTCTCTTCTCTTTTGTCTTCACATGCCGGCCCTCACTTATTTATTTATTTTTTTGAGAGGGACGTTACAATTAATTTAGGGTGATGAGCCAATTAAGCCTAATTAAGACATTTATGTGTTGTCCTTTGAGATGTTTTTGAGAGGTTAAAAATTTGTTAAGAGCAAATTAGCCCTTTTAGTAATTTGATTTATGGTGATTTCTGGTTTTCTCTTATCTTTTATTTATTTTTTCTTTTTCTTCTAGTGGGTGTAATGTCAAGAGTTAAGGGCAACTATTTAGCTATTGAGGTTTGTTTTGGAACTTTCATGTCTTTGGTTTAATTGCAAAATTATGCTTTCTTAAATTAGGGTTATATGATTGATGTTATTCCTAACTTGTAATATGTTGACCAGACTGTTAGTGGTTCTCTCAGAAGTTCTTTAGAGCTGCAGATCCTTTCTTGCTTGTTGGTTCACATTTTTACAGGTATGATAACTTGTGATCTTTTCACCGCATCAAGAAAGGATGAAACATACTGCTGAAGGTTTTGTATCTATGCTAATTCCAGGTATGAGAATACACCTTTATCCTAGCTCCCTAGTTTAATTCTTTTTTCCTATGTAAGCTATAGCCTCTCCTAGTAAGTATGAGAATTACTAAATCTGTTGGACCTCATTTTCACTTTGTAATTGAACTGTCAATATGTACCACCAATATTCCCTGTTTCATTATGTGTTTATTTTCAAGGCATATCAGCTAATATCAGAGGTACTAAATGCCTAGCATTTATTACAACTGAAAACTCCTATTTTATCTGGAACAAAGTTCTCTCTTAATCTTTTAGCAACTTCTAGTTCTAGTATCCCTTGTTTAGGCATAACTGGCTATAACTGATTTCCATGTAAAGCTGTTAGGTACAAAGCTTCTAACTTCTTTCTATTTAACTGGAAAAACCCCTTTTTTTGTTGCTGGTTTTGATTGTTGGAAGCTGCTGTCTTCTTCTATTGGATGTTGCTGTAGTCTGATATGCTTTGTTTATGAATGTTGTATATGATGTATAACGATTTCCAGCAGTTCCGTTTTGTTGTGGCTACTAGGTCGATAGTCTTTATTTTCTTTTTTGACGGTTGCCTTTGAACTTTGGGTTCCCTGATGCTGCAGCATTTTTGTCCTCTGCGGCTTTCTACGAAGGGAGGGTATGCCTTCTTTCTTTTGTCTTTCCCTCTTGATATGAAATCTTCTTCAGCTTTTCAAAAAAAAAAAAAAAAACTAGAAAAGCCCCTGATCATTAATATTGGAAGTCCTTTGATTTTTAGCTGTAGGACTTGGACATCTAAAATGTATTGGTCACTATTGTTTCACAGCCTAGTAGCTATATCAGAGTGAAATCATATGATAATAAAATTCTACTTGATGTTGCTCTTGAGCCTGGACTGGCAGTTATTATTTACATATTAAGACCTTTTCTTTCTTAGGAGATAGTTCTTAAAATAAAGAACAGATAGATGCAGAATCCGTTAAGAATTATAATCTTCCAGAGGGGGATTAGTTTATAATCAAGTAAGTCAACGGAAGTTTCGTTTTAGTTGGGACA
This sequence comes from Theobroma cacao, assembly GCF_053813885.1. Classification (NCBI taxonomy): domain Eukaryota; kingdom Viridiplantae; phylum Streptophyta; class Magnoliopsida; order Malvales; family Malvaceae; genus Theobroma; species Theobroma cacao. The sequence continues at coordinate 38,828,103 of NC_142647.1, read as the reverse complement.
GACAGAGACATGTTGGAGCACTAAAACGCTACGCAACTGATCAAAGAACAGACCAAGTCTTTAAGATACAATAAAAACAAAAAGTCAAGCCACTGATAGGATTCAAGGCCTTGCAGCAGCGCATTCTTAGATGTTTAAAAGGAACATATCTTGGACAGTAAAAGGAAAAACCTTTGATCCTTGTCAGTGTTTGGATGGAAACCAATCAGAATGTATAACTTAGCATCTACAGTTACGGAAATCAGAAATGAGTTTTTCTTTCTTTGAAGAGCACTGTTCTTGCTTTTCAATGTTTTAGTTTCTTGAGTGAAGTTACAAACTACCAGAAATTATTTGAAGGTTTGCTATCAAAGATGACAAAATTAGACATTGCAAGCATTATGAATATCATGATGAAAAAAAGGAACATTCTTGTTCTATACTGCTCATAAATTTTGTATGAGGAGTTATTTTGTAAGATAGTTTGTCAACCAATAAGGATTTAGAGGAGAAAATTATGCACTATCTCTACACCATAACTGGTTTTTTTAATTTGGTGTATATAGTATATGCCAGATGAATAACGTGAAGTCTTAGCACCAAAAATGAATTTTTTTTTACCTCTAACAAACTTAGATAGAACTGATAAATAAGGTTTGGATTAGAGGAATTGAGACCTCAACAACTCCTTTTATCATTTGTATCACTTTCTTCATGGGAGGTCTTAGAGGTGGATCCGCCTGAATGCACCATATTGCAATCATCATGAACTTTTTCACCCATTTTATGTCATCTAGTGCCTCTACTGTTGGGTGAAGGCTGATCATGCATCAAATACAAATAGAAATCTAACGAAAATAAAATTAACAAATTAAATTATGCCTCATCGTTCTAGAATCTCTTTCATGCCAATTGAGTACATAATTAAATTAATAAATAAAATATATGATCATGTCACTTTATCTAAATAACAATGGTTGATGAATCCTTTGTTAAAACACATAATCAGCCTTCAAAAAAACTCAACCACCTTAACCCGGTTGTTGTAAACCAAAGTTGTCCAAGGAGTACTTGTGCAGCCTCTAATGGTAATCCACACCAATAAATTAGAAAATCTTTCTTTAAGGATTGGGAGTGCTATGCCTTGACAATGTGCTAGCAAAGATGAGTTTTATAAACTCATAATCCACACAAGATTTTTGGGGCTGAACACACAAAAGAAATCAAGTGAATGAAAAACTATTTTTCTTCACACAAGGAACAGTCAGACAAAAGGATTTTCTAATGTGCTATTCTTCTAATTTTTCCAGCCACTCTCTTATTTTTGTTTGGAGGTTATAGCAAGGTATTTATATCTTGGATTAATTTTAAACCCTAGTTACAAAGCTATTTTGTAATTGTCAATTAATTCAATAATTTAATTAAACAATTTTAATGAATTAGGCCCAATAATTTAATTAAACAATTTTAATCAATTAAGCCCAATGACTTAATTAAACAATTTAATTATATAAGCACAACTTAATTAACCAATTTTAATCAAGTGCTTGAGAAGCTCACAACTTCTAATTTGATTAAGTTCAACTTAATCACCTCTCCCATTTTATTGTCAGTATTCATTTTAGGTATGTGACCCATTAGGCTTCTAATATGTTGATAATGAACTCAACATATAATTCTTAAGTTAAACTTAGAATTAGATAAATTTAAACTACTTTAAATTTATCATTAATCAAGTCAACAGCCTAGAGTTCATAAACTAAGATTGGGATCTAGCAATCCATCATGGCCACTTAAATGTTAAAAGAGTCAAGATGGTTTGACTTAACTCTTTAGTAATCAGTCTTTCCGTGTAATTCATTCCCTCATCATATATTCCAAAGATGATAAGAGTATGGTGCAGTGTCCACTCATATTGATCTCTATATTCATTCTTAAAATTTGATCATCAGCTTTGTAGAGACTTGTGAAACTCTTTTCATAATCTTTAAGTTACCTTGGCCAAGTACTTCAATAGGCTAATATCAACCAAGAACTACTAGGATATATCCCCTGCAGCACTTGGGGTGATGATTCCTATCTTGACCACTCATTTGCCTTCACATGCTTCTTGCTATACCCAAAAGCATCCTGTTTTGGCATCCTTGGTTAGGCACCCATAAGGATAAAATCAAAGCATAGCACTCCACACATAAGACAACTTGGTGTCTCAAGTCTAAGGAGTATTTATACAATTGACACATGAGAAGTATTGTATAGACACTTGAGTGAAATACCAAATGCACTTGAGTGAAATACCAAATGCACTTCTTATGGCGGGTCATGTTTAGTAAACTTACTCTCCTATGCAAGCACCTACATTCTAGTTCCAATCATCTCTATACTTCAAGTAAGGAACATAGAATGTACCAGTCTCTAGGTATAATTGATATCCAGTCTTAATGATACATCGACCAGGCATATTTAAAGATTATGCTTTGATGCATAAGGATCTCATAACTGCAACCCATTACAGTTTGCTTGTAAGGCATATTAATCTCATAAACTTCATCCAATTAGACTTATAACTTGTTATAATTGATGTCTTATTGATGAAGGAAAACCTTTAATCATTCAACATGAATTATATTGTTGTATGATTAGAATCAAGTCTTAATCAATTTCAAGTGGTTGTAGGGCTCATCCCAACATCTCCCATTAGCACAAAGCCAATTGCTACCTCATCGTATGTAGATTCAAATCCATCTAGCAATTGTGTCTCCATGTAGACTCATATGTGCCCTTCAATGTGGCTAATTGCTTTTATCTACCTTCGTGATGTCCATGCATCACATAATGTCATATTACTATATCTAGATCCAATGAGACCCAAGTTCTATTAGTATGGATTCATTATTACATTAACAATGTTCAAAACGCCTTATTAGTTTCATAAACTTATGAGCTTAATATATTCCTATTTGAGCCCTTTTTAATAAGATGTATATGACTTTATTTATATACACGTATAATCCTTTTTGCTCCTTGGGACCATTCTAACTAGACTATGCTGTATGCATCATATGCATGTGTCACCTTGCGTTATGCCATTTGGCCATTTCTTTTTTTTTAAGTCAATGTGCTCCCTTTAAATCTAAGATCTTTTATGAGAGTAATATTCAAACTCTTTTGAATATTCCATGATGTATATACATCTCAATGTATGCTTGGATTTATATTGGTTTGGAATATCGTAATGGGCTTTATATGTTGGAGAGATATGGACCAAATCATATCACAATATGCAGTTGCTTTCTTTCTTGAACATTCATCTTTATGTTTTGTTCTTAAGAAAGTTCCATTTTATATGAATCAATATTCAAACTTTTGACTAATTGAACATAATTCATAATTGATCAAATATCATTGTAAGGATAAACATGAAGCTTGGATAGTTAAATATGACATAATTATTCCAAATAATTATTCAAACTCGAAACATATAAGCTTCCACATCCAAATGCTAAAAACAATTATTCACCAGCCATTGCCATGGCAATAACATAATTAATGTTTCAAAAACATCTGAATAAATTATCCAACATGTCAAGATAAATAGGAGTGTAACCATCCAATGTAGCATTTAATACTTTAAGAAGTCCATCCATGTGGTCACCTTCTCAGCCAATATGCCACTCATCTTTATCTTTGGTCCCTACTATATGTCAAACATATGAAAACCAACTTTGAGGTATCTTATACCTTTGATATATAAAGTAGAATTATTTAGCAAATGGTACCTAAATCAAAAACTTCAATAAGCTTCTTTTTCTTGCTCACAGTAGCTAAGTACTCCATGCAGTTCCCGTTCCAATGCCCAAGTTTGCCACAATGATGGAAAATATCCTTCTCTTTGTCCTTTTTGACATATCCCTTAAGCTTTAGTGACTTCTCATTTTGGGATTTTATCTTTTTCCCTTTCTAGGCTTTCTTCTTTTATTGCTTTGTATGAGCCTTTGATGAAGAAATAAGAAGTAATGATCCTTTATCTTTCTTGATGGACCTCTCTGCTGTGTTTAGCATGTTCAGAAGTTTGAGAAGAGTGGCTTCCAATAGATTTATATGGAAGTTCAACACGAACTGATTGAAGCTGTCAGGAAGAGATTGTAGAACTAAGTTTATACTTTGCTCATGATCTATCGCTAATCCTAATTGTCCAAGTTTCTGGATGAGTCCAATCATCTTCAGCACGTGGGGTCTAAAAGAACTGCCTTATACCATCTTGCATAGAAATAGTTCCTTAGTGATCTCATATATCTCAGTGCACCCTTCCTTATCGAACATTTTTCTAAGGTGAAGAATCATGGATTGGACATTCATGTGATCATGCTGTTTTTATAGCTCAAGAGTCATACTAGCTAGCATCATGCATGTTGCCTAATCATCTTCATTTTTATGACATTGATATGCTTCTTTATCCTCAACAATAGCATCAGTAGCAAGGACTAGTGAAATAGAAGTATCAAGGGCATATGATTTCTTCTTTTATTTTAAGACGATCTTGACGTTTTGAAACCAATCAAGGAAGTTTGGGCCAGTGAGTTTATTTGCATCCAAGATGCTCCATAGTGATAGATTATTGGCCATGTATATAAATTATGCCTAAATAGATAAAAGAAAGCAATAAGTAAATATCATGCATAAACTATTTAAAACAAGGTTTTAAAATTTTAAATAGTTCTCCCACTGTTTTCTACAAGCTGATAACCCTCCATATCACTTTGAGAGATCTCTACTAGGATTCTCTTAGTGGGTTAGAATTCCATCCATCTAGTAATGGCCTTGAGTGTGCTCAACAAACCATGATAGGTGGATTAGGTAAGTAACTGAGCTTACAAATTGTACCTCTATACAACTCCTAGATTAGCTAGGTGACAACACATTGCATAAACATATCATATATGTTTCGCCTAGCCTTTGACTATACTTTCCATAATAATCAAGTTTCCAAGCATTTAGATTTTATGAAACTAGTTGAGTAAGACCTACCAATAGCTCAAACATACTCGTGTAAAAGTGTGGCTTTGAGTGTGCTCAACAAACCTTCGATTAAAATAGTAGCCAAGTTATCTTGCTATATGGTGGAAGGCAACTTAGTCATACACAGTATGTGACTCAATATTTACAGAGGGATTTTATCCTTTTCATTTTATTAAGGTCTCATTTGATTAGCATGCATAGCATTTAATATATTGCATAAAATTAAATTTATCACATGCTGTTCTATCAGAATGGTTATGGACTTTTTTACTCTAGTTTCCTTGAGCCATAAAAGGAAACTAATTGGTCAAATCTTAAGGGATAGCATACATTAAGCACTTCATGCCTTAGCTTACATCCACCTTTAGCTTTTCATGGCACCTTAGATCTCCATCTTCAAATTTACAAAATTTCTTTCTTAATCTAATCCTATTTCTAATTACAATTGAATGTAGAAATCTTGAGTTACATTCGAGGAGAGTTAGATGAGAAGAGAATTTTACAAACCCAGAATGTTAGAGACAAGGTAGGGTTCGTAGACCTTATTTGAAAATATTTCTATAAATAGCAATTTGACTAAACATTCACAATCATATTGGGTCTATAGTCCATAACCATCAATAAGCATCCACAATCTAGTTATAAACATATAAAGTAAACATGCTCAATATGATGATGATTGTGCATTTCATTTGAAAAATGCCACTCAACCATTGAGGATTATAGTTCAAATCATTTGGTACTTAGGTTTGAAAAGATTCAGTAATTTCCAGAAATATAATTTTTTAAAATTACTTAGTAAAGGAATTGACCATATCAAGGCCTTTAGCTAGCTCAAATCATATTTGAATTAATTCTATTACTAAGTTCTTTTTAATTAAACATCTTTAATTAGAAACCTAAACCAATTTAGGAAACTTCCTAATTTGAGTATCTACCATAAACCATTTTAAAAGGTTTCATGACCTAAATCATGTATCTTAAATATTTTAGGAAGGTCCTTATCCACCTTTTAATCTTGTATTATCCATTCACTAATTGTAGAGTTCTAATCATTATTAGAAGTCTTAAATTATTTGTAAATTTATGTTAATTAAAATCTATCCTAATCGGATTAGGATGTCATCTACTCAAGTTGACTTTCCATTTTAATTAAAATTATCTAATCTAATTAGATGTTAATAAATTAAATCATATATAATCCCTCAATTTAGGGAGTCCTCATCAAATGAGGAAGACTTAATATTTTTTAGACATTTAATATCAAACAATTTAAAATTGATTGATTCCATCAAGGATTCAAACTCCTTGATTTTAGGCATGTATCCCTAAGATTTAGCAGTTAATGATTAGCTAAGGAAAGAATCCTTCCTAATCATTGAGTGTCCAATTTCTCCAGCAAACAACCTCTTTCCATAAGACGATTGCATCCATGGCAATGGGAGGTGCGGCATCCATGTGTGTCGGCACCATGCACAACCTTTGTCATGCATGCCATTTCACATGTGAAGGACATTCCTTTAGTTTAATCAAGTGTCCAGCCACTCAAAAATTAATTGAAATTCAAAATTCTATCCTTTAATTAAACCTTTCAAATGAGAATAATATTATGAAATTTTTCAGAATTAATTTTGGAAGATTATCTTGCCATTCAAAACAGATTTCCAAGCTATAACTATTCTCTGAACTGTTTTCAAACTTTCAATAATTAATAGCTTAAATAAGCTTATTTCCCATTAAAATTTCCAGAAATAATCCTCATTGAACATTTTAATAAAGATAATTTTTAAGAATTAATCTTCAAGAGTTTCTTGTCAATTAAAACTGAAATTCATACCAAAATAGTGAGCTGGACAGATTTATATTTGCACCAATTTTCTTGCTTGAAATCAGCATATTTGACCATGATATTTTCTAGAAATAATATTTATTGAACATTTTAATAAAGATAATTTTTCAGGAATTTTTCAGAATTAATTTACAGATTTTCTTATTAATTAAAACTGAAATTCATGTCATAACAGTGAGCTGGACTGCTTTCACATTGTTGCTACAATTTCTTGCTTAAAATCAGCCTATTTAATCATGAACATTTCATGATTTTGCTGCCCACATATTCAGCAATAAATGTGTAACAATTTCATATTTTATTTGCTAGAAATTAAACACAAATAGAAGCAAAATTCTACACCTAAATTCATGTGTGTGTGCTACCCTGCAAGATAGCCTCCAAAACTGTCTCGTATGATGTTCTTTTTATTGTGCTTCCTTTGCACAACGTAAAACACATATTAGTTAAGTCTATACATGATTTAAATAAATTAAAAAAAGATTAAAAGAGGCCACAAATGTTGCTGGACAGAATTAAATGAAATTGGAAAAGTAGATTTTTGAAAAATCGATTTTGACAAAATTGCACCGAATCAAAATGCAAAACAACTATTTGCTAATCAAGCACTCAAATGGCATCAAAGGGGCTCTAATACCAGTGTTGGGTGAGGGCTGATCATGCATCAAATACACATAAAAATGTAGCGAAAATAAAATTAACAAATTGAATTATGCCTCACCCTCCTAGGATCTCTTCTATGCCAAATTGAGTACAGAATTAAATTAATAAATAAAATATATGATCATATCACTTTATCTAAATAACAAAAGTTAATGAATCCTTTGTTAAACCACCAAATCAGCCTTCAAAAAAGCCCAACCACCTTAGCCCAGTTGTTGCAAACCAAAGCTGTCCAAGGAGTCCTTGTGCAGCTTTTAATAGTAATCCACACCAATGATTTAGAAAATCCTTCTTTTAAGGATTGGGAGTGCTATGCCTTGACAATGTGCTAGCAAAGATGAGTTTCATAAACTCATAATCCACACAAAAATTTTGGGGCAAAACACACAAAAGAAATTAAGTGAATGAAAAACTATTCTCTTCACACAAGGAACAACAAGACAAAAGGAATTTCTAATGTGCCGTTCTTCTAATTTTAAAGCCATTCTCTTATTTTTGTTTGGAGGCTATAGCAAGGTATTTATACCTTGGATTAATTTTAAACCCTAATTACAAAACTATTTTGTAATTGCCAATTAATCCAATAATTTGATTAAATAGTTTAATTAAGTCCTTAGAAAGCCCAGTTAACTTAATTGTTTAATTTAATCAATTAGGTCCAATAACTTAATTAAACAATTTTAATCAATTAGGCCCAATGACTTAATTAAACAATTTAATTAATTAGGCATAACTGCTTGAGAAGCTCACAACTTCTAATTTGATTAAGTTCAACTTAATCACCTCTCCCATTTTATTATCAACATTCATTTTAGGTATGTGACCCATTAGGCTTTTAACATATTGGCATTGAGCTCAACATATAATTTTTAAGTTAAACTTAGAATCAGATAAATTTAAATTACTAAAAGGCTTATCATTGAAAGATTAGGGTCTAGCAATCCATCATGACCACCTAAATGTTAGAAGAGTCAAGATGATTTGACTCAACCTTTCAGTAATCAGCCTTTCAGTGTAATTCATTCCCTCATCATATATCTCGAAGATGATAAGAGCATGGTGTAGTGTCTACTTATATCTCCATATTCGTTCTTAAAGTTTGATCATTAGCTTTATAAAGACTTATGAAACTATTTTCATAATCTTTAAGTTACCTTGGCCAAGGACTTTAATAAGCTAATATCAACCAAGAATTGTTAGGATATGTCCCCTAAATCACTTGGGGTGATGATTCCTATCTTGACACTCATTTGCCTTCACATGCTCATACTATACCCAAAGGTATCTTATTTTGGCATCCTTGGTTAGGTACTCGTAGGGATGAAATCAAAACATAGCACTCCACACATAAGACAACCTGGTGTCTCAAGTCTAGTGAGTATTTACACAGCTGACACATGAAAAGTATTGCATAGACACTTGAGTGAAATACCAAATGCACTTCTCATGGCGGGTCATGTTCAGTGAACTTGCTTTCCTATGCAAGCACCTACATTCTAGTTCTAAGTATCTCCATACTTCAAGCTATGAGATCGGTTGCTTACTTCTCAAGTAATGAAATATAGAATGTACCAATCTTTAAGTATCATTGATGTCCAGTCTCAATGATACATCAACCAAGAACATTTAGAGATTATGCTTTGATGCATAATCTCATAACTGCAACCTATTATAATTCCTTTGCAAGGCATGCTAATCTCATGGACTTCATCTAATTAGACTCATAACTTGTTATAATTGATGCCTTATTGATGAAGGAAAACCTTTAATCATTCAACATGAATGATATTGTTGCATTATTAGATCAAGCCTTAACCAATCCCAATTGACTGCAGGGCTCATCCTAACATCTGCTTCATTCTTTACCAAAAGATTCAATTTTCCTACTGTATAGCAATCATATGGCCTATCAGCTAGAATTATCTGATCTTGTTCCTTTATATCTGGCTCATTATTCTTCCTATAGCAAATGAACTCTAGCAACAAAATGCCATAGTTGTAAACATCAACTTTGATTGTAATGGGCATGTTTCTGAACCATTTAGGGGTAACATATCCTTTGGTTCCTCAGATAGCAGTAGTAGTTTGAGTCTAATTTGTCTTCAGAAGCTTGGCTAACCCAAAATCTGAAATTCTTGCTATAAAAAAGTCATCTTGAAAGATATTTTAAGGCTTAACATCGCAATGTATGATTTGCAAGCTATATTGTCAAACCCTGTTCTATAAAATAATTACAACGTCATTTACATGCTTAATAGAATGTTTGAATATTTAGGAATTTTGAGGAATCGTTAAAAGATGATATTGCCCCTAATGGTACTATTAAGTCGATTAAGCCTCGAACTAGTTCAAATAGGAAATTTGAGGTGAAATTAAGAGTTTCACAGTTCAGGGATGACTCAAAATGGTAATTCGGAGTTCGAGGATCAATTTGGAGTCAAACCGAAATTTTCACTATCTAGGGGCAAAATGATCATTTGCCACTTGAGGACAAAATGAGAATTTTGAGAAAAGATTTTTTTGAACCCATTTAACTTATTGGAGTATGATTTGAGGATTGGAGTATAATTTGAGGGTTTGGCAGTGAAAAAGTTTAATTTCAGTGATTTTTGGAGTGTAGGGGCAAAATCGTAATTTTTCCACCAGCTAACAAAATTTAAGATTTTGAGAGAATTTAGATGACATTTGACAAATTGGAGAATGGTATGAGTAAAAGGGATGAAAAATATGTTTATGAGCAATTTTTCAGTTTTTTGGGCAAAAATGTAATTTTGCCACCCTAGGGGCAAAACGGTAATTTTGTCACCCCAGGGGCAAAACAGTAATTTTGCACCCCCAGAGCATTTTTCCAGCACAAGGTCTTCACCCATCATCATTTTTGACCCTTGAATAATGTGTGGTGGAGAGAGAAAGCTTAATAGTTAAGAAATGACACATGGACCAATAATAAGGTGACATGTGTCAAGTTTATATTCATTAATTATTTAACTTTAAAATAAACATAAAATCAGCCAATTCTCTTTCATATGGCCGGCCAAACAAAGAAAAAGGAAGAAGAAAAGGAGGAAAGGAAAAAAAAAAAACAAAAACTTAGATGGGAAAATTGAAGAAAAGTGTGGGATTTCCAAGAATCAAGCAATCAAAGGTAAAATTTCTTGATTTTGACTTGTGATCTACCTTTCCCATGCTTTTCTCCTTATTTTTCATGGTTAGATTTCATGTTTTCATGGTGAATTCATGGCTGCCCAAATGGGTATGGAGAGAGAATGAAGTTAGATTAATTTGATTTTAAGTTATGTTAGTGTTTTTAGTTAGTTTAGCATATTTAGAAACAAAACAATAAGAAAAGAATTCATTTTCCTCCATTACCATTATTGGCCGAATTTTCTAGGGGAATATTGGCTGCTGATCTTGATGTTTATTTGAGGAATTATGATGAATAATGATGAATTCTGAGCCTAGAAAAATAATGGAAATTTTCGGAGCAAAAATATGAATTTTTACCCACTAGGGGTATTTTTGTAATTTACTATCGAGACTGATAATTTGCACCACACTGAGGAACAGTAAGACAATTTGGGTGCAATTGAGGTATAGAAACTGAAAAAAATTAATATGGAGTTTAAACGGACGCATATATCAATTTATCGGGTAAAAGACCGAAATAGGCTAACATCGCGTTTAGGCAAAATTTAGACATTTTGCACTTCATATCATGCATTAGTAGTATAAATTAGTTTATTTTGGTTTAGTACCAAAGTAGTAAACCTCTTAATTGTGCAATTTGTCAAGGTGGCGAATCCTTTGGCAAGGGCAAAGAAATCACACCCGAGGAGTAATAGTTGGAGTACCCGAATTTAGTTTTCAGAAACTGTGAGTAAACTTATTATCGTCTTAATTATCTAGAGTAGTTTTATACAATTATGTGATTTTATGAAAAATGGGTTTAAACGGTAAATTGTTATGTTTTAAGAGAAATTGTGATTTTATAAAATGATTTTATAAATTTTCTGGAAAATCGAATACTGATTTTGAAAATAGAGTAATTGGAGACTGCCTACTTGTGTTGTAAATTTTATGGTTTTAAATTGAATGGCTTATGACAATAAATGAGCATGAATGGCTAAACTGATTTTGGTGTTAGAATTATTTGTATTGTGTATTTAGCCTTGAGAGGCTAGGTTACGATAAATTGCCATGTCATGCAGAAAAAGATTTTATAAATCATATGGTAGATAAAGGATTAGCTACTGCAGTGGTGGGGGGTTCCGTAGGCCAGCCTATTAGAGGGGCACGGTAAACTCTTTTATATTCTCACCTCGGTCGTAGAGGCGCGTAGGGTATCTCCTGAGGTGGGCTTTTTGAGTGCACTTCACGTGGACCACCACGTGAGAGTGAGACTCAGCTAACGCCAAGGAACAGCTATGTTTCAAAATAAAAATATGATTTATGCGAAATATGAATTTTTAATAGCCTTGGCGGACTCGGTTGGATACCCCTAGTCCAGATGTCCTCGAGTACAGGATTTGGCACGAGCCAAGTTTTGAGTAATTCACGAGCCATATTGATTATTTGGTTGAAATGAATATTCGTGATGTGAAAAATTTGCTTAAGTTAATTATTTTTAATTGTCTCTATTTACTTGCCTTTAGATAGTTTAGATGGTGTCTGTTTACTCACTGGGATTTTATAATCTCACCACCCTCAATTTTCTACATTTCAGGTTCGGGATAGCCAGTAGATAGCCGATTGCATCAGGGACTTCAGTTAGCCTTGCATTGACAAAATTATAGGTTCATAGACTCGTATCTTATTGGTTAGTTACGAGCCCACGTGTCATTGTAAAAGTAATTTTATACTTTAGTTATTTGATTTAAAATATCTACGAACATATTTAGCTTTTACACCATGTTTTTGGTGGGTTTCGGTATTTTTGAAAAAAAATGACGAAAATGCCCTTGTGAGCCAGAAAATAATATTTTATTGTTTTGATTTGGAAATGACTTATGATTTCTTGAACTGCAAGATTTAATAACTATCGCTCACCGGGGAGATGCGGAAGCTGATGCTAAGCCTTGCCGGGTTCCGATCGACATTTGGGGTAATGAATGCCTATCGGGACATCGCGACAGTTGTCACGAGCTCGATGGGAGTTCCGGGTCGTGACATATATTCTCCATGTAGGTAGCACAACCGTCTTGCAATTCCAAGAGCAATTTCAATTTTTTGGTACCAGTCGAGTCTTGAATTTTCAAACAAGAATTTTGCTAGAGAACCATTGCTTATGTATTTATATAGCAAAAAGCGATTCTGTCCCTCATTGTAGAATCCTAGCAGTTGGACCAAGTTCTTGTGGTTTTTTTGGCCTATTGCTATCACTTCTGCTCGAAATTTGCGCTCCCCATCCCATCCCATCTTTCCTAATTTTTTTTTTGAAAAATGAAGTTTATTAGCCATTAATTGGTATACCATTGATAGTCTTAAACTGGAGCTGCCAGAGACTCTCATTGGTATGAAATGAAAACCGACTTTTCAAGTAAAGCCTAAACAAAGAGGTTCACCATTGCTTACATAAACTGGCAGTATGCCCTCATCAATTAGTAACCTCACAAAATAATCTCGATCCTGCTTAAGATAAAAAATAACTGGCAGGAAACAAAGAGGCTATACAACAAAGACATAATTTCTAAAAGTCAACCTCAAACAGCGACAGTAATACCCTAAGACCACGAAACAAAAATGATCCAAAAACAGAGTAGAGCCTTCAACATTCCTTGAAGCACTTGATCATCAAAGCCAAGATACAATCGGAGTCGAAAAAGTTGACAGTACATTGACAGATCCGAGTGAAGAAGGATCAACATATTCAATTTGAAACACACCACAAGCAAAGGAACCAAGACACGGTTGCGTCTACCTAGAGAACATGACTTGCAACCAGCCACAAAAAAGAAGGCCAGCAACTTTAACACGATCAGCAAGCCACAAATACAGAAGAAAACTGCTTCACCTTGAAGAGGAAACAGCATCAAGCACACCACTCAAGCAAAAATGTCCTCCATAAAGCTGAAGCAAGGGAGAAGCAAAGCCCCATCCAAAAGGAGGACACAAAAACACATCAACTCCTAGAGAAAATTGAATAATTAGGTTGTAAGAATTGAAGCCAGCGGGGTGGAAAGCGAAACTCGCTTAGAGTCTATTCCCCTTAGGTAAACACGAAACCTGGCACCAGCATTGGAAGAAGACACGGCTAACACGAAGAGCGACACCATCACTTTCATGAAATGGCAAAAGAAGAACATATGCCCTCCACAAACGAACTTAAACCAATCACATAGGAAAGACAAATGAAACACAAAGACACTCGTCAGCCATTTGAAGCAAGAAGCCATTCTCTTTCAAAATCGATCACTCAACCTCAAAGCACTCTCTCCTTCCCCACTCATAATGCAAAATCTTGTCCCCCTCAAATCCTCCCTTTTCCTCTCATTTCTGCCCTTTTCATTCAAGGTAAATGCGCTCTTCTCATTGAGTAGCTCCCCATCCCCGGCTAGAACCTTGGAACATAACAATCAAGTCACTGTCACTCTGCCCCTACCTATCAAAAGACAAGAAAGGCTTAGAACAGGAAGCTAGGCATTAGAGCCTTAGCCAAGCAACTTGAATCAAAACATGAAATGACCATAAACACAACAAACAAAAATCCTTTTTGTTGTCTCTCTCTCTCTCTTTTTTAATTTTTTTTCTTTTTTTTTCCATTCTTTTTTCTTTTTTTCATTCTTTTGCTTTTTTTTTATTTTTTTGTAATTTTTTCTTTTTTTTTTAATTTCTGTTTAAAAAAATTTACTATCTTCAACTTTCCTATACTCTATTCAAACTCTCGTCACAAAACATTAACCATTAAGAGAAAGCCCCTGGAACACTGAAAACCCGATCACCTTGAGCACAAGAAAAAAAAGTTGAACAAACTCTCCCTCCCAACATCTTCTGATAACCATCACTTGTTCCTTTACTTCATGGTAAACAACAAAGAGGCTCTCCTAAGGAGCTGTCGCAGCAAGACCATCGGGATTTTTTTTTAAAATAATAATAATAATAATAATAATAATAATAATAATAATAATAATAATAATAATAAGAAATAAGAAATCACCCCTGTTTTCCTATCATCAAAAAGGGAGATCCATTTCAATAGAAAAAAAAGGAATTGTAGAGAAAGGCACCAACAAACACTATTACATAAAGACTCACAAAAAGATAACTAAAAACCCATACCTTTTCGCTCCCTATCAATCCACCTAAAAAGAAAAGACTCACGAAAACATAAGGCAACCCTTTAGTAATTCAACCAACCCTCACAATCCCCTTTGTAGAAGATCCATCAATCTCTCTCCCTTACTCCATCATGCTCAATTGTTTTGTGAAATGAACAAGTGAACTTTTGAACTTTTCTTTTCTTTTCTTGTTTTTCTTTTATTTTAATTTTTTTTCTTTTTTCTCTCTTGCTCTTTTTTTGCTTCTTTTTTCCTAACACAATCATCAGCAACCTCGAAAAACCTTGCTAAAAAAACTCGTTAGAATAAACAACAATTCATAGCTCCTAGCTGACCTGCAGAAACTTTGACTGAAAAACACAAGACAGCTAAATCTCGTAGTGCATAGGAAACTAAAGCATATGGAAAAGATGAACTCAACAAGGAAAACAAAAAACTATGTTTTTTAAAGGAAAAACAAAATAAAAAAACAAAATAAAAAATAAAGAAAAAATCATTCACACATAGTAAGCAAGTCAGTCTCTTGTAAAGCCCCTAACTTGGCTAGTTTATCAGCCATGCTATTCGCTTCCCTAGGAGTCTTCCTAACCTCCCATTCCCTAATCCTACTCTTTACGCCTTAAATGCCAAGAATTTCCCTTTTTAATTTCCAAAGAGCCTTATTGATTTAAGGACCCAATAGACGGCATTAACTGAATCACTCTCAACAATTAACGAAGTGCTTATCGACCATTTAGACGCTCTAAACAATTTAAAAGCTTCCTTAATCGCCCATTACTCGATTGTATTGATCTCTGCGACCCTGACTTGCTTCGAAAATAAGATTCTGACTGTACCTTTTTCATCTTTCAAGACTCCTCTAATGGCAGCGGTGCCCATATTTCCCCTCAATGCTCCATCCACATTGAATTTAAGCCACACATTTTGGGGTGGTTCCCAACCCCTACTACTCTCAACGGCTTTCAAGTTTTGAATTCTACCTGCAGTTGGACATTAATTGTTTCTTCCAATAGTTGAAAATCCTCTGGCCATTTGGCTTTTGCCCACTATGCAACTCTAGATCTTACTATGTCAAAGCATTGTTGGCTGTCCCATACCTTTCCTGAAAAACCACTTCGTTTCTCATTAGCCAAATAAACCATGTTATGGCAAAAAATGCCAATCGCCATAATCTTCTGTCGCCTCATGCACTGGTTAGTTCCAATCAAGAAAAAACTTAACCGCTGAGGTGTGAGATGCCTAACTAAGTCCCCATTGGTTTGTCCATCTAGTCCACATTTTCCACTCTGCTTGCATTAGAAGAATAAATGATCCACCGTCTCTTCTTGAATTTTACATAGAGAGCAAGTTGCTGCTTCCACTATAAGTAAACCCCTCTTAACTAATTCTGCCCTCACCGCTACCCTTTCTTTAAGGATTCTTCAACAAAAAATTTTCACCTTTATCGACACTATTCCTTACCATAACTTCTCCCAATAAGTGCTCTTGTGCCTACTTCTACCTACTATCGTTCTATAGTAAGAGCTCACTAAATAGATGCCACTTGGTCTCCATTTCCAAATGACCATGTCTTTATAGTTTTTCACTACTAGGTGTTCATTAATGGTCCTTATCATATGTCTCAACTAGTTTTCTTCCCATATAAAAAAGTTACGTCGTAGATCCACTCTTCTCCAATCCCCTGTCTGTATTCTTTCACTCTTTCGCTCTTATTGCTAGCTAAGGTGTACATTCTCGGGTATTCATGCCTTAGAACAAGACCTTCAATCCATTTGTCGTTCTAGAAATCAAGATGTTCTTCATTACCTAAAATGAAACCTAACCCATCCTGAATGACCGAACTCCCTTCACTAACATCACTGATAGGCTTGACAATGTTCTTCCATATAAAAGAGTGGCATTTACCCTTCTTGAGCTCAGAATGAGGTTATTGGGATCACATCCCTATTTTTCTACCACTACTTTCCTCCATAAACTATCTTTCTCATTTCCATATCTCCATATCCATTTATTGAGTAGAGTCTAGTTTTTGATTTAAAGGTCAACCCAACCTAATCCACCATGTTCTTTGTCGATACATATTGATCCCCAATCAACATAATGGATCTTTCTTTCATCTAACCCTCCACACCAAAGAAATTTCCTTTGAATTTTTTCTAATTCTTAACTCACACCGATCGACACCCTAAACAATGACATAAAGAATATTGGAAGACTAGTAAGGATTGATCTAATAAGGGTTACTCTTACCCCCAAAGACAACATTCTACCTTTTCATCCAATCAGCCTATTTTCGAATTTCTCAATAACTGGACGCCACATCTCCTTTGAGTTACTTCGAGCCCCTAAAGTCATTCTTAAGTACTTTAAGGAAAACTTTTCCATCTTGCATCCAATCTTTTATGCCCAGTCAGCCATTTTCTCCTCCTCCAAGCCTACCCCAAAACAACTACTCTTTTGAAAATTTATTTGCAGTTTTGAAATCAAGTGGAAACATCTAAGGATTCTCCTTACATTCCTAATGGATTCCTAGTCTAGCTTATTTGCAATGGTAGTATCATCCGTGAAATGAAGATGGAAAGGACAAGACCTGCACTTCTAATCTCAATGCCCTTGCAAATCCTTTGCTTAACCACTTTGCTCATTAACATGCTAAAAGCTTCAGCAACATAATTAAATAAAAAAGGTGAAAGCAGACAACCTTGTCTCAATCCCTTCCTCATTTTGAATTGCCTAGTGGGGATACCGTTGACCAAAATTGAGATCTTAGCTGCTAAAATACATGACTTTATCCAACTTCTTCACTTCTTTCTAAACCTCATTTTGTCAAAGACAAAGTCTAAGAACTCCCAATTTATCGCATCATAGGTTTTTTCAAAGTCCACCTTGAAGAACAAACCCCAATCTTTTTCTTTCCTCATGACATCCACCACTTCAATTGCAATAAGAACACAGTCAACCAACTGTCTCCCTTTAATGAAAGTAAGTTGTTGATTGCCTATGACTTCTCCAATGATAGACCTCATCCTATTTGCTAAAACCTTAGCTATAGTCTTGTAAATGCTACCCACGAAGCTGATCGGTTTGTAATCTCTAATGTTCTCTAGAAAGAAATACTTTGGTATGAGAGTGATGAACGTTGCACTGACATAACCATTTATGTTCCCAGTTTCGACGAACTGCCTAATGAAGCGCATGAGTTCTCCCATAATCACTGGCCATTATTTTTTGAAGAAGTTGAGATTAAACCCATCCGGTCCTAGGGCTTTGTTCCCATCACAAGATTCAATGGCTTTCAAACTTCCTGTTCTGAAATCTCTCTCTTCAAATCCTTTGCCCTTTCTCTTTGGAGGACCCTAAAGTTTCCTCTTAATTCCTTGACTGTCACTACTTTATCTTTTCTGTAAATCATCTCAAAGTAGTCAGCAATACTCTCTTTTATTAAGACAATCTAGTTTCCCATTTTGATACAAGGAATAAAGTTTGTTTTTCTTCTCGAGGAAGCTATCGAGTGAAAGAATCGGGTATTTCTATCTCCTTCTACATACCACTTTATTCTCGACTTCTAATGCCATTCTCTTTCCTCATCTCTGTGAAGCTTCCATAGTTACCCTTTTACCTACATCACTAAACCTCTCCAATCTTAGGTTCATACCCTTTAATCATTTATTCTTTTGTTATTTGGATGGTTTTTTTAATCTCCTTTATTTTTCTCTGTGAATCGCCCAATTTTTTTTGTTGCCATTCCTTATTCCTTGGCTTGACATTCTTTAATCTCCCTCAAATGCCCTTATTATTAGAACCACTAGCTTTGATTTCCTCCCAAACTTTCATAAACATTGGTGCAAATGACTTATCATCCAACCAATGATTAAAAAGCTTGAATAGTTTTAGGCCCCAATCCATTCTTATGACTCCTAACTCTACCGAGTTATGATCAGATAACGAAGCTGGTAACCTTCTTTGGACAAGCTCTCCATATAATCTTAGGATTTCAACTCCCACCTAAAACTTATCAAGTCTGCTAAAAGCTTCCTCCTCCCTAAATTTTCTATATGTGAACTTCCCTCTTATCATTGGTAAGTCAATCAGTTCAGTTTCTTTTATGAAATTCCTAAATTGGTCAATGGCTTTGCCATTGAAACTACACCTTATTCTCTCTTCTTTACTAACTGTGACATTGAAATCCCCTCCTATACACCATTCTCCTTTTATAGACCCTATAATTCTCTGTAGTTCCTCCCACATATTTGCCTCTCACTATCATCATTTGGAGCATAAATATTTTCAAACCCACATCTGAAGGTGTGCTTTTTTATAGCTCCCACAAGTAAAATATACCTCTTAGATTCAATGCTGTGTTCAATCTCAAAAAAATCCTATATCCACAGCGAGATAAGTCCCCTTTATGCTCCCACTGAGGGACTCACCCTGATCTGATTGTTTTTTGAAACCCCAATGGATTTGATAACTTTGCCATCCACGTTGTCTAACTTAGACTTTTGAATTAACAACATGTCCGGCTTCTCTCTCTGCACTAACTGCCGTGCCATTCTTTTTTTTTCTCTCCTATCCAACCCTCTAACATTCCAAGATATCAGTATCATAATGGAAAAAAATACACTTAATGCACAAACATTGACTTTATTACTTTAGACTGTCCCTGGTGTCGAGCTGATTTGGTCGTTTTGTTTGGTAGCTTCTAATTTCACAATTCATTGAATCACCGACTCCCTATCCTCTCAAAACACTAGCCTCAACTATTTTAATAGCTCCCAAATTTCCTCAACTTCACTCCTAATAACTGAGTTCCTTCTGTAAAAGTCAGAATCTGTTAGTGGCCCTTCCTCTTGGTCAACATGTGTTGCCTCACTATCACCTTCTTCCCTTTCGACTTTTTCGTTGATTTTTCTTTTCCTCTTATTGGAATTGCTTGCCTTGGGAGATACAATTCTGACACTATTTACCTTTTTCCCTTGTCTTGACCCTTTACTTATTTGACTCGTACTCCCATGGCCGCTAAGAGGTTCAGGTGAGAATCTCTTGATGGTTTTTTTGCCTTTTTCACTTTTCCTCACAGTAATTTTGCTCCATTTTCATCCTCTATATTGAAACAAAAATCACTATCTACCCTTTGCATTTCCTTTTCTTTACTTTTGGAGGGAATGGATAAGCGATGCTAAACCATTCCTTTTGTATCTGATTGGTCACCCAGCTCAATCTCCTATTCCCTTATTTGATCTGTGAATTTGCTTTTTTTTTTTTATCATGAATGTTACCATTTTGTTCTCCCCATAGAACGAATCCTCCATGTTGGTCCTTTGACTATCAAAATTCATATTTTCTTTCTCATTCGCTGCATTATTTTATATTTCATCCAACAACGTAGAGTGGCCTAAATAAGAATACATTTTTGGTCCTTTGATCGACCCCTCATAGAGTTTTAAGGAATCTTGTGTTGAAGAAGGTGGGTTTAGGCTTAAGCTCCCTTTTGGAGAGCTTTCAGAATTTTCTAATTCTCCCACCATACCTAACATTTCCCATTTGTTTTTAAAATGCCTCTTTTTTTCCTTGCCCCATTTCTTTTAACAAAGATCCTTGGTCAACTTTGCTACCCAAATATGGCCCATAATCTATCTTTGCATCTGACCTACTTAACGTGTTCCCCATTTTCTTTATTTCCATTATGGCCTGGCCAAGATCTCCTTTCTACCCTAGCCTTCTTGTCATTAAATTTGTCTCTCATTTCACCCAGCTTACTACTTATCTTCACCTTATCATTTTGATACCTAATCAGATCTTTCTTACTTTTGTCAGTCAGATCCATTCTACCGTGATCTTTCTCTCCTTTTTCCTTATGGTTGAATCTTTTTTTCCTCTGTTTTGCCAAAACATTCCCTAATAAAGTTTTACTTTAATTTGAATTTTACTGACTCACAAACAAGATCCATACCAAGACTATTCCTTAAAAATTTAAGTTCACTTGATGTACCCGACATCTCCACCATGGCTATTTTGTCAAAGGTGGTGATATGTCCAGCTTAGCCGTTTTCAGTCAACGTTTCTTCCTCCCATAATAACTCTGTCCCCAATTCATAGACAATCATCTCCTTCGTTGATTCACTACCATCAAGACTCACGGTGATAAAATGTATTCGGCCTACTGCTTCAAACATGGCCTTTGTTGGAATCATTAACTTGCTTCTAACTTGAACTTAGACCATTGCTCGATCAAGTCTGTCTCTTCTGTATGTGCTTCGATCTACCCCAATGAATTCACCCCAACAGTTGACCACTGCCTTGAACGTGTTGATATGCCAAAGTTTGAGTGGGATCTCCTCAAGTTTAATCCATAAGAAAACCTCTCTTTCACTCCCAGCAATGTCCACAGGGATGAGATTCTCGAACCATTGCTCAAATTCTTCCCAATAATTCTCTAACAAAATCACCATTTCATCATAACTTTCGAACGTGACTAGTGACAACAGTCCCTCCACTTCTCTTATTCGCATTGTGATGCCATTCTCAATCAAACTTTCCTGAATGAAGTCCAAGTCTGTCTTCCTGCGAAGCCATCCTACAGCACTAAACGTAACCCAATCCATAGCCTCATTAGGGGTATTGGTATGAACAGTAATAGTTTTCATGCCCCAATGAGCTGATTGTGCTGTCTTTACTCTGTTCTTCATTTTATCTTGCATTGTTTCTACTATCCTATTGACGAGTTGGTTAGGTTTCACTTGTTGGGTTTTTGGCTTCCCCGGTAACATGTTTGAACTTTTTCTTTTTCTTAATACCACCTCCTTGTATGCCCATTCATCACGGCCACCCTAGTTAACTTTGTCATGAGCTGCTTCCTTTAACAAATCCTTTTTAGCATTTTTAATCTTACCCTTCCTCCACGGTTTAGCACGTCTTACCAAGATTCTTCTACCATGAATCCATTGGTGACTTCCCCATTTCAATGCTCGCTCTATTTCGTCTTTGTGCTTAACTCTGACGAAAGCAAAATTTTCACCTCTTGCCTTGTCTTCCATGGTCTTTCGAGGAATGAAGACATCTAGCACCCTCCCAAATTCCTCAAAGGCACATTTGATAGTAGACCAAGTAATCTGTTTGCTAAGGTTGTCAACAAACACAGAGTGCAGACTCTCTAGCCACTGTCTTCCTTGGTGATCATGCTTCTGGATGCCCTTGATGATTTTCCCCTGTCTTCGGTTTTCTCTCATGTTCTCCCCTCAGCTTGCTTCCTCTGTTTTCTAATTCACTTACAACTAGAGTTAGCCTTTAATTTCTTGCCTAATTTCTTAATTGCAACTAATTCTTTACCTTTAGATGCTAACATCCCTTTGTAAACTGTTCCAAAGGCACCATGACCTAACTCTTCCTTAAATCCATTTGTAGCTTTCTCCAGCTCATTGTAAGTGGAACTTTGAAGATTTGTTGTTGACTTGACTTTTTGTGGCTGAATTTTGTTTGTTTTCTCTTTAAATGGGAAAACGACATAAAGGTTACTAGAAGTAAGAGCAAGTTTAGAAAGATAAAACCACCAAATAAAACTGATATCACACAAATTATAATGGAATAATCCTTGTTCTTTGTAGAAATTTCAGAGCTAGAGTTGTCTTTCCTTACTTTTATTAGGGCCTTCCCTCCAATGTTAGGATCAACTCGCCCATTTGTAAGAGGAATTTTCTTCTTATACTCCCCATCTCTGAAAGTAGCTATTGTACACAAACAATCATTCAAGCAAGCCAATCTGCACCAATCCTTAGTCACTGCTTTATAACTTTGATAATATGGATCAAGCCAATCTGCATTAGGCATCATTTTAAATTCAAATAGATTCGTTTGTTGTGATGCTTCATCATAATCTTGGGGAATGAAGTTTTGTTTGCATCCCTTCATAATGTTATTTGGATCTACAAAAGTGTATTTAGGCAGGCAGTGGCAAATTGGACTTTGGTCATCATCTAGCATGCAGTAGCTGTTGAACCCACATACGCCACTGCTTGAATCTCCTCCAACCCTCAAGCATATGTTTGATGGTACAAAGGATGTTAAAAGTTTTGTAATTCCATCTGGTAAAGAAGAAGAAGATGAGATTGGGCGCCAAATCAACGCCTTGCTGAAGGAAGGAAGAAGAAAGATACGGTGACATTTCAGCTATTGGTTTAATGAGTTAATGAAACGCATATAGGCTTGTTGTTTTAATCTTTAGGATTGTTTCTTTTACTTTGGCTAAACACCATTTTGCTGTGTCATTTTACTTGGTTCTTGTAAGGCTAAAAAGTCACGTTTTTTTTATGTCTGGTATTTTTGCTATTTTTCATAGCTGTTGTAGTGTCCGTTGCAAGGCATAAAATTCCAAGTCTAGAATCCTGTGCTTAGCTGTTATTCCGCAACATTTCATTCTCCAATACCGAATTGTGTGGTTGGTTGGTTTTGTTACTATCTTTATATATGAAATATGAAAAAAATGAGTGACGACTTCTTTCCCTAATTTATGGTTTTCCTCTTTTTTGCTCCCCTATTTTTCCTTTACTGAAATTCACTTTCTCTGTAGTGCATATTTCTCTATTATCAGAGAAATTTCTTCATATGATAAACTTGTCCAAGCCATTGGCATCCTACCATTGCCTGTAGTAGCACTCTTTGGGTAGGCATATTGTCTGAATTCTCCATCGTAGTCAACAGTAGCCCTTAGGTAAAAGTGTTCTGTTGATAATGCAGTTGGGAATACAGTATTAAGTGTGCTTCCATTCCTTGATGTGAGGTATATTGTCACGACCTGGAACCATCCTTGAGTCCGTGACAACCGCCGCGATGTCTCGATAGGCACTCATTCCCCGAATACCATATCGAGACCTCGTAAGGCTTTCATATCGGTTTCTTATCTCCCCTGTGGTTAATCATTGCCAAATGTCATATTTTAGAGGCTTTTAAGCCTTTTTTCGATTTAAAATAGTGGAAAAATAAATTTCACTTCACAGAGGCATTTTGATCATTTTTCGTCAAAAATTTCAAATTCGACCAAAATGTAGTACTTAAGCGAGAAATGCATATTTCGAAATCGAAATTAAATTTGAATGTCTAAAATGTGATTTAAAATGGAATTATAACCATTTAAATAAAATAAAAATATTCGACAAAATATTCTATTTTCTTACAAATTAATATTTATAGAGTATTCTGAAAATGATTTTTAGTAGCGTAAAAGTTAAATATATTTATACAAACTATAATACGGAAAACCAAAGTATGAAATTTAATTTACAATGCTACATGGGCCCACAAATGAACAGAAGTAGTAAAGACAGTAAACCTACAGTTTTTGAAGTAGTATGGCCAACTATAGTTCTCGACGATGTCTGCTATCTACATGTTAACCCGGCCTGAAATGATGGGATAAAAAAAAGGGTGAGATTATAAAATCTCAGTGAGCAAACAAACACCATCTAAATAATCTAAAGGCGAGTAAAGGGAGATAATTAAAAATAATTTATTTTAGCAAATTTTTCACAACATGAATATTCATTTCAACCAAATAATCAATATGGCTCGTGAATTTCTCAAAACTTGGCTCATGCCAAATCATGTACTCGGGGACACCTGGACCAGGGATACCCAACTAAGTCCGCCAAGGCTGTGAAAAACTTTATATAATCATAAAACTTGGTTTTATTTAAAAAAAAAAGCAGTCGTTCCTTGGCGTTGACTGAGTCTCACTTCACGTGGTGGTTAACGTGAACTGCACTCAAAAAGCCCACCTTAGGAGATACCCTACGCGCTTCTACGACCGAGGTGAGAATATAAATGAGTTTACCGTGCCCCTCTAATAGGTTGGTCCATGGAACCCCACCACTGCAGTAGCTAATCTTTAATCCACCAATTGATCAAATCTCAATGGCATAGCATGGCAATTACATTACTAACCAATTTATCAAGGCAAAACAGACAGTTCATATTTTTCAACACAAGTATAAATTCAACCAATCATGCCAATTTATCACAAGCCATTTAATTCAAATCATAATTTACAATAAATCACATGGTCTCCAATTACTCAAATTTTCAAATCCAACATTCTATTTTCAAATCAATTTATAAAAAAATTAATTTATTTTATAATTCTATTTATTTTATAAATTCATATTTTTCTAATAAAACAAGAAATTCATCATTTAAAATAATTTTCACAAATCACAAAATTGAATAAAAACTACTCTAGATAATTCAGACGATAATAGGTTTACTCACAGGTTTCAAAAGTTCAGATTTCAGGTGTACTCAGCTTAGTGATCCCCAGGCGTAATTTCCTTGCCTTTGTCGAAGGGCACACCACCTTGACACAGTATAAAATCAAGGAATTTACGATGTTGCCCTTAAATTGAAATAACTAATTTAGATCACTAATGCATGGTATGAAATGCAAAAGGTCTAAATTTTGCCTAAACACTGTATTGACCTATTTCGATCTTTTACCCGATAAATTGAAATACGCATCCAATTTAGCTCCAATTGATCCCATTTCTTTTTCTAATGCTTCAAATGACCAAAGTCCAGCCAAATAACCCAAAAATCAGCAAAGCCACATTCATATTCCTTCTTGGAAAAATTCGGCCAAAATGGTGCATCATTGTCACAATTTTTCCTACTTGATTTTCTTTCCATAATTCATTAATTTTCATATCAAAAACCATGATTTCATAATCAAATAACCTAAAATAACATCACATTCTTTCTCACCATTAACTTGAAAATTCAGCTAAGGCTAGGTAATGGGAAAAATGAATGTTTTTTTACATATTTTGTTTACTAACATGCTAAACTAACACTAAACACTAACATATATCAAAATCAAATCAATCCAACAATTTTCTCTCTCTAGACCCATATGACCAGCCATTAAATCACCATGAAAACATGCAATTAATCATGAAAAATAAGGAGAAATGCTTGGGAATAAGAAAACTCAAGCTTAATAGAAAAAATCTCACCTTTTTCACCTAATTTCTTTGAAAATTCACACTTTTTCTTTGATTTTCTCTCTGTAGGGTTTTGTTTTTGTTTTTTCTCTCTTCTTGCTGGTTTGGCCGGCCATGGGGTGGAAGATGGGCTATATTTGCGTCTTTTAAAAAGGAAAATAATAAATTAATAAAGGCATGACACGTGGCATCATGTCATTGGCTCGTTTTTAAAACTTTAAAAATTTTAATCCTTTTTATCTGCACCACACAATTAGTCAATGGTCAAAATGAGAATAAGGGAAAACCATGTGCTGGACAAATGTCCTGGTGGTGAAAAATTACTGTTTTGCCCCTAGGGTGGCAAAATTACCATTTTGCCCCTATGCGCTGAAAAATACCAAGAATAAATTTTTTTCACTTCTTAATCCTCAAATCATACTCCAATAAGTCAAATGGGGCCAAAAATCTTTTCAAAACATTCCCATTTTGTCCTCAAGTGGCAAATGACCATTTTGCCCCTAGATAGTAAAAATTTCGATTTGATTCCAAATTGATCCTCGAATTCCAAATCACCATATTAAACCATTTTGGCACTTTAATATTCTTAATTTCATCTTAAATTCTCTAATTGATCTAGTTCGAGACTTAAATCAACTTTGTTGTACCTCTAGGTACAATACTGACTTTTGTAAATTTTTTTTCGGAACTCTCCTAACATGCAAACATGCTATCCATCACATGTATGTCATGACAAGTATTTTATAGAGTCAGGCTTGACATCTTTTCCCTTACTTAGAACAACCATATGATCCTTCTTCATGTTTGATTTCGACATCTGGCTAAATATTAATATTTTAATGTTATTTCATTAATAAACTATTATTTTATTCTAAAAATTTTATCATATCTCTTTGGTTATCAAAGTTCCTTATTATGGCTCAATTCGTATTCGACCAACTTTATTTATCACCATATCAAAGTATGGGGCATTTCATATATGCTGCCAGACAGGTTGAAGATCACCTGAAAACCACTGCCTATGGAATTTTAGGTTGACCAATAAGGAGCAATAGCTTCATCAAACGGAAAATTCATGGTATATAGGACGAGGTTTCCATCAAGTTGCAGGATTAACTTAAATCTTGCACTCAAGTAATTCGTTTCTGTGTAACGAGCAATGAGTTGGCTGCCTTGCTTCATAATCTACTTTGGTAAGATCGTGTCTGTAGGATCATCAAAACTCTGCCACAAAATTGTAGAATCTTGTCCTGCTAGCACAAAGTTTCCTGTGTCAAGCATGGCTGCAAAGGAAACGCCTATACCAGTAGAAATAGGAGTCCATATCTGCCGACCTGTTTGATCTCTGAGAACCAACCAGCCAACTCTGGTTAGGTCAACTTTGGACCCACTTTGGAGTAGATTGTTTCTGTTTGCTGACCAGACAATGGTCTTTCCAGGTATTTTATTGAACCAAATTGCTAGTAAGAAGCCATCATTTCCAATTTGCTGGAAACCGAAAGCAAAACCATCTGAAGGTGATTTCCCTGAAGAGTTGTCATTTTGTGCAATGAGGGATGAGCCCAAAGGAATATTGCTAAAGCTTTGAGCAGTAAATGACGGTGGTAGTAACGGAAAAAACAGGAATAAGCATGAAGGACCTAGTAGTTTAAAATCCATGGTAGTAATTTTAGGGTGGTCTTTTCGGAAGAGAAGGAAGCGATATATCAGGTATAAACCCCAAAAGACTACTCGTAACAAAGGAGTGCTAATGAACATGAAAAATCTACATAGTTTCCTTTCAAATAGAAACAAGAATCTCTGGATTTATTGAATTCTTTATCAGTAAGTCTACTTTAGACTCTTATCAGAACCTAGTCCTCTGCCGGCCTAAATAAGAAACAAGTAATTTGGAAATAAATTTCTTAGACAACTATCTGCACGATTTCTATATGGAAGAAAAATAAGAGGGCGGGGTGACATCATGGTTGGAGTCAAATTAGTGACTTGATTTGCTATGAAGTCAAACCTTTCTGACTAACCTTGAAACAATCGTTGGTCGAAGATGGTCTCACATTTTGCTGATTAGCTCCATTTGGATATTGCAAACACATCTCTATGATAGAAATGATTTTACGTTTTCTTATGTCGTAGACTATATATAAAGCATCAGCTTGAAGCATAACCCTTTTTGTCTACATTAAATGTCAATTCAAAAGTTGCTAAATGTTAACAAACTTAAATATTGTTTTTAAATTTTCATTCTTAAATATTTGTTTCAATGTACTGTATATATTTTTTCTCAACCAATAAAACTGGATTTCATTAATTAACTGCTCAACACAGCAAGGAAGTAGACAAAACTGCTCCAAAGAGTACAAGTACCCGAGCCTTTTTTTTTTTTAATTTAATTTATGAAAGGCTATCAAAGTGATTTCATTGCTTGAAGAATGAGTACAAAAACAAGCTCATTTAGGTAGAAAAACAGCCAAATGATGTGGGACAGGACCCAACATGAGGTGAGCTGTGTTTAGCCAAAGAAACCAACCAAACGCTGACGGAGCACCCACTAAATCAGTTGAAAAAAACAGAGCCATCATCCTAGTGTCCACAAACAGCAGCTCCCTGGTTAATCAAAAATATCCCAGTGAGCCTCAAGTGTCTTTCTGTCAGAATCATACTCATAGATCAAACAATCTGTACATCAGAACCAGAAGAAAAATCCCACCCTTTACTGTTCTCTAATTTTCAGGCCAAGAAGAAAGTCTACATTTAGAATTCAAAACCAACATCAAACAATGAAAAAGAGAAGTTGTGGCCGGTTGCTCACGTTTTGAAACTGCAAAAATGCAAATTCTTACCATCGCAACCCACTCATTACACATTTCGCGATTTCAGCAGCCACCCATTCAGCAGCACACCTTCAACGTTTGAACCCTTAACGTCCATCATAGCAGTTTGTACCCAACGTAGCTCCCTGCTGCGCAAAGAAACCAACAAGCATCATCGGGACTCCCATTTACCAGCATACAAAGCACATAAATACAAACAGAGTGAACAAAAGTAGCTGGTACGAATTAAACCCGCATTAATCTTTTAAAATTTTCATCTTTAAATATTTGTTTCTAATATGATTATTTAAAATTTTCATCTTTAAATATTTGTTTCTAATATGATTATTTTAAAATTAATTTTAAACAAATTATATAAACAATACATTTCTTCCCATATTTATCAGTTAATATGGTGAAACTTTGAGGACCATAATTAATATCTCTTACTCAATAGTTAGATTTCTTGTTAAATTGTTTCTTTTTTTCCTTTCAATTTGATTGAAGGTTTGTTTGACTATAAAAAGAAATGCATTCCGTGGAGATAAAACTTTTATTTCCGTGATTATTCTTTTATTTGGCTAAGAATCCAGTAGCATGTCTAGGAGACACTAATTTTTAGTATATAACCTTTGAATTTAGTATATGAAAGATCAGAAAGATCAAAGAATTTTTCTTGATTCTGCAGGGCATCGTTCTTGCAGTCTGATTTTAATTTCTCGAGTGATGGTATTACTTAGAAAAATCTGGAACTCATTTTAAGGTTTGCTATTAAAAAAAATCATGAAACTTGTCAAGACTACAGTGGTATGAACATTGTGAAGAAGAAAAAGGAACCATGTTTCATGCACATGTGGTCAGATGAGGAATTATATACTTAAGATAGTTGATCATCCAACTAGCAAAACTATCTAAAGGAGCTTTAAATATATGCACTAGGCCAGCGATAGCTAGCTTTTATTTTGTCTACAAAGGAAATTTAAATGGAGCTCGGAAATAAGGCTGGGTTTGGAGGAATAGGGACCTCAGCGACCCCTTCCATCATCTGTACTACCTTCTTCATTGTAGGTCTCAAAGATGGATCCTCCTGAATGCACCATACTGCAATCATCACAAATTTCTTTACCTTTTTAATTTCATCCGTTGCCTCTTCATTCTCCACTAGAAGCTGCAATTTCCCTTCCATGAAACAGTCATATGCCCAATCAACCAATATCATCTGATCTTCTTCCTTCACATTTGGCTCAAAATTCTTTCGACAACATATGAGCTCCAGCAACAAAATGCCAAAGCTGTAAACGTCAACTTCGACTGTAATAGGCATGTTTCTGAACCATTCAGGGTCGACATATCCTTTGGTTCCTCGGATTGCAGTAGTAGTTCGAGTTTGATCTTTCTTCAAAAGCTTTGCTAATCCAAAATCTGAGATTTTTGATGAAAAGGAGTCATCTAGAAGGATGTTTTGAGGTTTGATATTGCAATGAATGATTTGGGAGCTACATTCTTCATGCAGGTAAAATAGCCCTCTTGCAATTCCGAAAGCAATCTGTATTCTTTGGTACCAATTGGGTCTTGCATTTGCAAACAAGAATTTTGCTAAAGAACCATTGCTCATGTATTCATACACCAAAAGGCGGTTCTGTCCCTCATTGCAAAATCCTAGCAGCTGGACTAAATTCTTGTGGTTTGTTCGGCCAATTGCTCTCACCTCTGCTTGGAATTCTTGTTCACCATCTCTCTCCATCTTGTTTAATTTCTTAGCTGCAACTAGTTCTGTAGGTTCAGATGCTAACTCTCCTTTGTAAACTGTTCCAAAAGCACCACAACCCAGTTCTTCCTGGAATCCATTTGTAGCTTTATCCAGCTCACTGCAAGGGAAACTTAGAAGATTCATAGGTGGCATGACTTTTTGTGGTTGAACTTCTGCTTGTTTTCTCTTCAAACGGAAAATTAACGTTAAGGTTACTAGAAGTAAGAGGAAGTTTACGAAGACGAAGCCACCAAGTAAAACAGATACTACACGAATTACAATTGATTGATCCTTCTTGTCTTTTGCAGAATTTTTAGATGCTGTAGAGTTGTTCCTCACTTTTAGTAGGGCCTTCCCTCCAATTTCAGGATCAACTCTTCCATTTGCCAGAGGAGTTTTCTTTTTCTGACATTCCCCATCTCTAAAAGTGGCTACTGCGCAAAAACAATCATTCAAGCAAGCCAGTCTGCACCAATCCTCTGTCACTTCTTTAAAACTTTCGTAAGAAGAATCAGGCCAATCTGCATTGTTCATCAGTATAAATTGATACAGATCCGTTTCTTGTGATGTTTCTTCACAAAAAGTGAAGTTTGGTCTGCAACCCTTTCTGATGTCATTTGTATCTATGAAAAAGTAACCTGGCACGCAGTCGCAAATTGGTCTTTGGTCGTCACCTAAAATGCAGTAGCTGTTATACCCACAGGCTCCGCTGCCATTATCTCGTCCAATCCTCATACAGATATTTGATGGTATCAAGGATAAAGTGGTCCATGACCTTGGCCATCTCCCGTTGCTTGTAGAAACACTCTTTGGATAGGCATATTGTCTGAACACTCCATCATAATCCACAATGGCCCTCAGGTAAAAGTCTTGAGTTGATGATTGTGTTGAAAATACCATATTAAGTATGCTTCCTTTCCTTGCTGTGAGGTATATGTTGCCAGACTGGTTGGAGATCACCTGAAAGCCACTGCCTATGGAAGTTTGGGCTGACCAGTAAGCTGCCACATTATCATCAAATGGAAAATTCGTTGTATACAGGAGAAGATTACCATCACGTTGCAGGATAAACTTGAATCTTCCACTCGAGTAATTTGTTTCTGTGTAACGAGCGATGAGTTGGCTGTCCTGGTTCATAATCTGTGTTGGCAATATTGTGTCAGTAGGATTATCAAAACTCTGCCACAAAATCCTAGAATCTTCCCTTGCTAGCACAAAGTTTCCAGTGTCAAGCATGGCTGCATAGGAAACACCCAGTTCCAGCCAAACTAGCAGTCCAGATCTGCTTGCCTGTTGGATCATTGAGAACCAAATGACCATCTGTTATAAGTTCAACTTTGGACCACCGTTGGACTAGATGGTTTCTGTTGGCTGACCAGACAATGGTTTTTTCAGGTATTTTATTGAACCAAATAGCTAGTAAGAAGCCATCTTTCCCAATTCGCTGGAAACCAAAAGCAAAATCACCTGAAGGTGATGTCCACGAAGAGTTATCATTTTGTGCAGAGAGGGATGAGCCCAAAGATATATTGCTATAACTTTGAGCAGTGGCTGACTATGATAGTAGCAGAAAAACCAGGAAAAAGCAAAAAGGACATAGTTGTCTAAAAAGCATGATGCCAAGGATGCTCTCTTTCTGAAGAATAAAGAAGCTATGTATGAGTTAACAACGGAGAGTACTGATGAACATGAAAATGCTACAGTTTCCTTCCAAAACTGAGTTTCTAGTAGTAACCATGAACCATCTATATAGGCAAGCTGGTCTAATTCCAACTCCTATCAGGATTCCTGATCCTCTGCCGGCCAGAAAAAAAAAAAAAAAGCAAAAAATTTGGAAACAACTTAATTTCTTTGGCAGCTCATGTGCATGATTTCTATGCGGCAGGAGGGCGAGTTGACAATTGCGGGACTTATGAAATTAAGTTATATAATTAATTATATGTTGACTTTTCTTCTACTCTCTTTATTTATCATCATAATTTATTGTCTACAATTTTGAATCGGTCATTGCTCGAAAATGGTCTTGGCCTGAGCTGATTTCCTTCATCTGGATACGATTAAATATAAGGATAAAATACCCGAACATCTTTTAAATTTTAATTAAATTTTAAAAAGGTTCGGTAGTTTTTGAAATAGAAATTTCGTCTCAAAAAATATCTTTGGTTGGACATACAAATCCAACCGTTAGTTAACCGTTAATGGTTTTGATAATTTGATGATGTGATAATATTGAAATGATAATTTTACTCTTTATTAATTTTAAAAATTACTATCATATATTTTTTTGAAAAAAATAAAAAAAAACACAAATCGATGCTCCCTAACTCCCCAAAAAAAGGAAGCACAGGCCAGTGGTCCCCAAGAAAGGGGATCTGGTGCTCCCTCTTTTGGGGAGCACAGATCGATGCTCATTTTTTTTATTTTTTAAAAAATATTATAATAATTTTTTAAATTAATAAAAAATGACATTTTAGGAGAGAGTGTTTATTTTAAAAATTAATAGGCCTATTTAAAATTTGGATTAAAACATAAGAGTATAGAAGTATTTTACCTTAAATATAAACGTGGAAGGCGAAAGGGCAGTTGTGTGAATCTCCTTATTGTTGTTTATAGAGAATTCATTGTCTAGGAGCATGGATTTTTATAACGGATGTAAGTGTTATTTTTAATCTTAAATTGGTTCATTTACCACAATGTATACTTTTTTGTTAAATTTATCGAAACTTTAGTTAATTTGATTATACTATGGATTAAGTTCAACTTCAATTTCATATTTGAGAACCCGAGTTTTCTCTTCTCAAAGTAAGTAAATATTTTTATTATTTTATTTTTTACTAATTATCGTCATAAGTTATTTGATTAGATTATCATTGAATCAATTTGATGCAAGATTTGGATCTTAAAACCCCAAATATGAGTCTGTCCATGTAAATATAAAAAATACAATAAATTATAATAAATTGAAGAAAAAATTTATAGCAAGTTATAATAAACTTCCAAAAGTTATCAAAAAAATATTAAAAAAATTCACAAAAATAAATTAATTTAGAAAAATTGCAAACAAGATAAAAAATTCTAAAATTCTGAGAATATTAAAAATAAATAAGAAGAAGAAAAAAATGGGATTGGAGGGGGAAATACGTCCCCCCTTCTTGATTGGCTGTCTTGGCAAAGCAATATAGGTGGCCAAAAATGGGCAGCTCCGGGGACAAAATAATAGGCTATTTTCAATTAAGTTTTTAGTTGAAAATTTGTCAGAAAAAGAGTATTCTTGACCGAATATTAGTTGTAGGAAAACATATGGTCATGTTTTACCCATTCATTATCTCAATGTAAAGGCAGTGTTTAACACCAGTCTATAAATTAAATTTCAATATGATTTTAGCAAAATATTTAGTTTTACAATTGAAAGTTTAGCTAACAAAATTATCAATTTGAAAAAAGATAATAAAGATAAAATATAGGGTGATATTAGGGTTAGTTAGTAATCACAAATAGGAGTTAGAGCTTATAACCATTTTCTCTTATTTTATAATGAAAAAAATAAAAGGAATGGAAGTGGAGAAATTCCCATACATCGTTCTCGGCATCCATAATGATTAGTTGTTTCATAAACTAACGGAGGAAAGGAAGGAATATATCGAATTCAATGAAATACTTTACTTAGTTCTGGTCAAAACTATGATGATAAGTTCCTTAATTAAATTTAAAAAGAAATTTAAATTAAAAACAAATGTAAAAGTCGAAATTGAAAGCCAAAATTTGTTCTCAAGCAACCTTGTCCTCTTTGTTAATTTCATATTTGAAACGTGTAGATTCCATTATCAAACATCCTTTTCAGGTTGAAGATTGAAATAGTTTGTGGGTCAACCCATCAGGACAAAGTGCAAAATACTTTGTCAGTCAAGGCACTGAGGCCAGGGCTTTGTCTTAAGTTGAAGCCATTGAAATTGAGCTAATTTGAGCTCCTTCAGAATTCAGAGTCAAAAGGATGAATGTTTTTGATTTCGTCAACCAATCCAGAAAGCTAAGCCCATCAATCATGGCCGAGGATGAGGTTTGATTTGAACTGCTTTTTACTTAGACCATTACTTTGCATTTTATTGAACAAACATTTAATCAAATTCAACTTGAAATTGCATCCAATGCTCAAAAGTCTTATATTACATTTGTTTAATGGCCAAGAAAGTCAAGTTACTTAAATCTTTCTCTTTTAATATGTGGAGTACAATTAAGTGATTCTTATATATCTTCGTTTAAAAGCAGAATTCAGCCTTCTAATGGCTCAAATTCATTAAACAAATTGTAGGAAGAGAAATTTTGTTATCCAATTACAAGATGCCACATGTTTGAAATTAGTAAATTGAAGAAAATTTCTACAAACGAATCATGTATCGCCACATGAACTTTGCTGGGAAAGGTCTGGCCATGCATCATAATGCAA
Organism: Theobroma cacao; assembly: GCF_053813885.1. Taxonomy (NCBI): domain Eukaryota; kingdom Viridiplantae; phylum Streptophyta; class Magnoliopsida; order Malvales; family Malvaceae; genus Theobroma; species Theobroma cacao. The sequence continues at coordinate 38,793,327 of NC_142647.1, read as the reverse complement.
ATAACACAAAACAAACAAAATACAAATGCAACGGAATAACAATTAAAATCAAATGATATGTAGTGCAATAAAACACATGTGATCTAGTCATTACCTTGGCTACAAAGGAAAGTTAGATTTCCTGTACAAACTCCACCAAATAGCTCTTCCAAGAGACCTCACACCAAGCGTGGATGTTGAAAACCAAAGCTATTTAAGAAATTTTTGTGTAGCCTCTAAAGAAAATCCACAAGGTGAATGGAGAAAACCCTACAAGAGGGTGGGATTGCCAAGCCTTCAATGTGCTAGCAAGATGTGTTCTAAACACTATTCTTTTCCTTTCACCTTAGCCAAAAGCAACAAAAGGAAAACAAAATTTTCTCTCTCACACTCACAAAGGCCGGCAACACTACTCACTAGTGTTGAGTAGTGGTTAGGTTACTTGGATAAGTAGCTGAAGCAATACCAATTTTAACCTTAATGGCCTTTTCCATGTAATTGCTCTTGTCGAATTTACCACACAAGTGCTGTATTATTAACAAGCAATATAATAGAAAGTAGAGTATTGTTCCCACAAAGAGTTGTACAAAAATTCTTTACTAAGTACTAAAATTAACACAACTTAATTTTATCCAAACAACTGATTTTAAAAGCTACTAAAAATTAAATAAATTAAAACTAAAAACAAGAATCGTAATTTAAATAGAAGTAAAATAAAAAAGAACCTAGAACTACAATATCTTCTCAATACTTCAATTGAATTTGTTCTACTCTCTCTTTACTTACTAGATAGCTGAGTTATTAATCTAGAATTCTAATGTATTTATAAGTCTGTCAAGTTTGTTATAAAAAAAAATCCTTTTTAACCAATTCATTATATGTCTATGCAAATTGCAATTAAGAAAGAATTATTAAGCTTAGATTCTAATATTGGCTACATATGACATACAAGTGTATGTCTACCTTACACATGAATCTAATCAATTATCTCATGCAATTAATATCGAATATATGTTATTTCCTTCAAGGCTTACACTAAACTCCTTCTCTTAATTTTGTTTAGGTTACCCTATCAATCTAATTGGTGATCAACCAATCAAACACATTAAGAATAAAATTGAAATAAACAACTCAAACACTATCAATCATAAGCAAAAGAGAAAATTAAAAATTCAAACTACATGTTGGGTTTACTTGAAATTCTCAATAAGAAAAATAGTTCATCATATCTACTAAAAACATCATCCAAAAAAGTTTAACCATCAATAGAAAACAAAGAAAGCACAAAAAGAACTAGATAAGAAAAGAAAACTTGGATTCGTCAGATATTCAATCTTCAATCTCCAAAAGTTTTTCCTCTGTTTTCTTGCTTGCTTGATGTCTCTTTTTCTTCAGAGAAACCTAGCTTAATTGTTGTTCTTAATTGCTCTGAATGAGTTTTTAAATAGACTCAAAATCCTCATTGAATCAGAAGTCTTAAAATTGTAAAACCCAGGATATTGTGTTGACATCGCGGCACCACTCAATGTCGTGGCATTGAGCTCTCTACCTTGGCCTGTGGTCTCTTCTTCTTCGTGTCCATGGTTGTGGTGCCCAACACTCTAACTTGCCACATCTGCTTGCTGCGCTATTTCAACTTTTGACATGATTTTCTTCTTTTTCCAAGCTGAATTGGGCAAAGTGGTAAGCATCAAAGTTATGTTCCTTTCTCTTAGCTTTCCAATAGTTTAAGAATCACGTCAATTGAACTTTTAGAATGAGAGTTATACTCAAAATACTAGAAGATGCGTACAAGAAGTATAGGCCTTGCATGCACTTTTCTTCATCAATTAAGGCCCTTTCAAGTGCAAACCTACAAGAACAACAAACTAACTTAAATAATAACTAAACAAAACAAATTATCACAAAATAACATAAAATAACTTAAATTAAATTGACCTAACAAGAGTTACTAAAATAAGATAAATAACTACTTCCTAAATTAAATCTCAAGAATTTAGCCTATTTAATACTCAAAATGAGACAAAATAACTCTATGAAATAGAGTTATCACACCCCAAACTTAAGATTTTGCTTGTCCTTAAGCTAAAAATAAAAGAAAACTTAACAAAACAAAAGCATGTAAATGATGAAAACGATTAAATAAAGAAAACAACTTACTAGTTAAATAGAGATGAGTTGCACTAAGCCATATGATTTCCCATAATTTCCTCATATGTTACCTTGAAATCTCAACTCAAGGTAAAACATGGATATCATTCAAATTCATGTTTTAATTCAAATGCAAACTGATTCTCAAACAAATTTTCGTGTGTGTGTTCAATCTTTTACAAAGAACATCATGAAATCTAGATAAGTTTATGCCAATGCAAAATTTGAATTAGTACAAGAATCCCTCAGGTTTGCTTTTCATTTTCTCCCCACTAATGTAAACTAATACTAAGTCAAGGATCATTAAGTTTTTATCAAGCTTGTAATGTAAGGCTAGGGTCAATGTAGGATAAAGGATATTTTTAAGACTCAAATCAGTCTAAGCATATAACCATTCTAGGACCTATACAGAGATCTAGTCATAATTCCAAGTAGGACCCTTCTTTTTTATTTCAACTTTTTCTTTTGGTCAACACTTTTTTAGTTTTTTCCTTCTTTTTTTTCATCACAATTTTACACCCCCAAACTTATTCCTTTCTATGATGGATAGTGGGGTGAATACTAAGCATTTTTTAAGTTTTTCATCAATTCCACTTTTTACCTGCCATTTCCTTAACAAAGTTTTGCCTAGGATTTCGCCTCAAGAAAGAATCAAACAAATTTTAGAATTCATGACATACTTCAAATTCACATCAATATAAACCTTTTTTGAATATGCATAACAATTCTAAACAAAATACAATGTGCTCAATTTATTGGAAATCTTATTCTAACAATGATACTTAACATAAGAATTTAGCATAAACCAAACACTATCCATATTTACCAAAAGCTAAAAACAAAAAGATAACCAAATTCTCATAATTGGATATGTGAATCATTAGATAATTGGCATAATCAACTATAGCTTAAAATTCTTAAAACAAATCATAAAGAAAAGTAAATGATAAACAACTTAAACCTTAAAACCTAAAAAACATAATTCCAAAAAAAAAAATTCAAACTCCCCCCAAAATTAATTTCAACATTGTCCTCAACGTTAAAAAAAATAGATAAAGAAAAAGGTAAAAGAATACTCCCCTAGTTTGTGGAAAGACCCTACTCTTTTTCCTCATTTTCCTCATTATTGCCTATGCTTGGAGGATCCGGTAAGCTAGGAAAATTGTTCATATCGATTCCCATGTAGTTTGCATAAACTCGAAACATTTGTTCCATGGTCGATTACAATATACTTGATATAACATTTGCTTTGTGTATTGGAGTTCAAGATGTTCCATTCCTTGAGCCAATGTCAAATTTTGGACTTGAGGTTGAGAAGCTCTAGGTCGAGGTACGGAGGAAGAACTACCACCAACAATAGAGGGATCATAATATCTTTGAGTAAGTCCCACATCAATGTGAGCTTTTGGCTCTAGTAACTCTTCGCTCTTGTCCTAGTGGACACCAACTCCCCCACATAAAGTGCTAATTAGAGAAAGGAATCATAAACCATCTCTTTTTTAACAAGCTGAAATTTAACAAAAAATAAATGTCACAGTCATTCAATTTATCAAAAATTGCCCCTCAATGCATAAAAACCACTTATGTAATGCCTAAAAACTAGTGAAGAAATGCTTCAAAACAAGAGATGCATTGCACAAGTCACACATCGCCAGTCTCACAATACCTAATAATAAGTCACTCAATGCTTAATATCCACTCACGTTATGCCAACATAACCATTCTTGTATTGGCCCAATGTCACATAATACATAACAACAAGTCACGAAACACATAAGAACCAGTCACGCAATGCCTAAAAAGTAGTCAAGAAATATCTTAAAACAAGATATGCATTACACAATTCACGTAGCACCTATAAGCCAGTCTTGCAATATCTAATAATAAGTCACTCAATGCTTAATATCCACTCACATTATGCCAACATAACCAGTCACGTTTTGGCCCAATGTCACACAATTCATAACAATAAGACCGGAATACATAAAAACCAGTCACGTAATGCCTAAAAAAGTAGTCAAGAAATGTCTCAAAACAAGATATGCATTGCACAATTCATGCAGTGCCTATAAGCTAGTCTCGCAATACCTAATAATAAGTCACGTAATGCCTAACATCCACTCAGGTTATGAAAAAATACCCAGTTATGCATTGGCCCTACGTCACGTAATACATAAAAATCAGTCACGGAATACATAACAACCAGACACACAATGCCTAATATCCATTCATACAATGCATAATATCCATTCACACAATACATAATATCCATTCACTTAATGCCTATAAATAAAATAATATTCCAACTTTCGTTATCATACCTTTACTTTTCTTATATAAATAGAAAATTAAGAAATTAGGGTAAGTAACTGTCACGACCCGGAACTCCCCATCGAGCCCGTGACAACCGTTGTGAGGCCTTGACAAATATTCTTCACCCCGAATGTCGATCAAAACCTCGCAAGGCTCTCGTATTAGCTTTCGCACTTCCCTGGTGAGCAATAGTTATCAAATATCAAAATTCGAAGGATTTCAAATCATTTCCAAATCAGAACATAACATATTGTTTTCTGGCTCACTGGGCATTTTCGTCATTTTTGTCAAAAACCTCGAAACTTGCTAAAAATGTAGTAGGTAAGCAGAAAATATATATTTAATAATTTAAAAACAAATTAAGTATCTAAAACGTTCATTTGAAGTGAAATTTTGACCATTTAATATAATAAAAATATTCAATAAAATAAACTATTTTCTTGTAAAATAATTTTCATAAAACTATCGGTACATAATTCTTATAGCGTAAAAGTTAATTATATTCATATATACTATAAAGCTAATAACCAAACCACAAAATTTCTTTTACAGTGACACGTCGGCCCACATCTAACCAAAATGCCTCAGAAGTTGGAAACCTATAACTTTTACCGATTCGAGTCCAAATGAAGGTCCTTCTCAAAGTCAGCTAACTATAGAATTTCCCGAGCCTGAAATGTGAGGAAATGAGGGTGGTGAGATTATAAAATCCCAGTGAGTAAACAGATACCATCTAAACTATCTAAAGTCGAGTAAATGGAGACAATTGAAATAAGTCATCATACTGTAATTTCATTATCTTTCAACTCATTTCAACCAAATAAAATCAATCCATATAAATCGAGTAATCAACTTGGCTTATAAATTTCTTAAAACTTTGGCTCGTGCCAAAACTCATACTCGGTGAAGCCATGCGCAGGGCATCCAATCGAGTCCGCCAAGGCTATTAAAATTTTTGTATACACTTAAAATATATTTTTAGTTTGAGAAAAATACAGTCGTTCCTTGGTGTTGGCTGAGTTCCCCTTCACGTGGTGGTTTAGCGTGAAGTGAACCCTAAACTTTACCTCAGGAGATACCCTACGTGCCTCTCCATTCGAGGTAAGAATATAATGGAGTTTACCGTGCCCCTCTAATAGGCTGGTCCACGGAACCCCCTCTACAGTGAATAATTAATATATACTCCACCAATCAATAAAATTCATTCTAGCAAGACATGGCAATTTATCGCAACCTAGCCTCTCAAGGCTAAATACTTAGTACAAATAATTCTAACACCAAAATCAGTTTAGCCATTCATGCTCATATATTGTCATAAGCCATTCAATTTAAAACCATAAATTTACAACACAAGCAGGCAGTCTCCAATTACTCTATTTTCAAAACCAATATTTGATTTTTTCATAAAATTTATAAAATCATTTTATAAAATCGTAATTTCTCCTAAAACATAGCAATTTACCATTTAAACCCATTGTCCATAAAATCACACAATTGTGTAAAACTACTCTAGATAATTAAGACGATAATAACTTCACTCACAGTTCTAGGAGTCGATGTACTTCTAATCCCAGTCTCTAAGCACAATCTCTATACTTTTACTAGTGTACTTTGCTCACCACCTATCCACAATGTACAATACATAATTCACCACATCAATGCTTGACCATTATAAAATCAATTCAGGCTTGGTATATATACATGATATGATATACAACTTATTCGACTACCGTTTAAATGCAGTGCTGACCTAATTCGGCCTATTATCTCTAATTTAACTCCAAATCAATTCTTCTCACTTTCTACGCTCCAATTATACTTAAATTACCTTCGTGACTGTGAATGAGATTCAATTTATCAGTCTCGATAGTAAATTATGAAAATACCCCTAGTGGATAAAAATTTGTATTTTTGCTCTGAAAATTTCCATTATTTTTCTAGGCTCATAATTCATCATTATTCATCATAATTCCTTAAATAAACATCAAGATCAGCAGCCAATATTCCCCTAGAAAATTCGGCCAATAATGGTAATGGAGGAAAATGAATTCTTTTCTTGTTGTTTTGTTCCTAAATATGCTAAACTAACTAAAAACACTAACATAACTTAAAAGCAAATTAATCTAACAACTTTCTCTCTACTAACCCATTTTGATCAACCATCAATTCATCATGAAAACATGTACTTTAAGCATGGAAAATAAGGAGAAATGCTTAAGGAAAATAGATTTCAAGCTTAAGTTGAAAAATCCTACCTTTTTCACTTGTTTTCCTTGATTTTCCACACTTTTTCTCTTGAAATTCCTCACCTACGGTTTGTTCTTCCTCTCTTTCTCTCTCTTCCTTTCTTGGCCAAATATTTGGAGAGTAATGGGCTGATTTATGCTATTTTTTTAGTTAAATAATAAAATATCCTAAGCTTGACACATGGCATTTTCTTATTGGTCCATTTTTAAAACTTTTAAAATTTTAATCCTTTTTATCTCCACCACACAATTAGTCAATGGTCAAAATGAGGATAAGGGATGACCATGTGCTGGAAAAATGTCCTGGTGATGAAAAATTACTGTTTTGCCCCTAGAGTGGTAAAATTACCATTTTACCCCTATACTCCAAATTATACCAAAATTAAAATTTTTCACTTATAAACCTCAAATCATACTCCAATAAGTCAAATGGGGCCAAAAAAATCTTTTCTAAAAATTTTCATTTTGTCCTCAGGTGGCAAATGACCATTTTACCACTAGATAGTGAAAATTTCGATTTGACTCCAAATTGATCCTCGAACTCCAAATCACCATATTAAACCATTCTGAGACTTTAAAATTCTTAATTTCATCGTAAATTCTCTATTTGATCTAGTTCAAGGTTTAAATCAACTTTATTGACCTCTAGGTATGATACCGACTTTTGTAAATTTTTCGGGACTCTCCTAACATGCAAACATGCTATCCATCACATGTATATCATGACAAATATTTTTATAGAGTTGGGCTTGTCATCTTCTCCCCCACTTGGATCAACCATATGATCCTTCTTCATGACTGATTTTGACATTCGGCTAAATATTAATATTTTAATATTATTTCATTAATAAAATATTATTTTATTCGAAAACTTTTATCTTATTTCCTTGGTACCCAAAATACCTTATTATGTCTCAATTCGCATCTGACCAACTTTATTTATCACCATATCAAAGTATGGGGTATTTCAATCTCCCCCACTTAAATAGAATTCGTCCTCGAATTCCCGTCGATGTTGCGTTATCAATCTCCTTGTATGATCCTACTCCTTGTTCCTTCTATGGGGACATTCAATTTATTTACCTCGTTCACCTTCAGTTCAATTAAATGCTTTATTTATGGCAATTATCATCCTTTGGAATCGGATTAGTAATACTTTTTACAACCATGATCTCTTATATCGAGACACTAAGCATGCCTTTATTACCCTTATTAAATTTGAACCATAACTTCATATCAATTATACCGATTTCAATCACATATCATACTTACTTATGTATACCTATTCATCATTTTATTAATTTGCTCAATACCAAATTTCTGAACCTTAATTCATTCATCTTATACTGGTCCATACCCTTCCTTTAATAGAGTTCCATTAAGAACTTAAACAATCCAAGGTTTACTTTCAAAGTCACTCATAACTTTAATCGTTCATTGCATGTCCGTTAACACTTTAGCTCACTAACCTCCTCTAGCATTATTTCAAAATCTCCCAATTACTGAAAACAATTCTTCACCTTAGTTAGTCAAATTATCAATTTCATATATACATGTGTACATGTATTTTCAAATGTCAACATCTCTTGTTATGTATAGAGATCCATCTGTTCACATACCTTGGACTACATTTCCCTTTATTCATCCGCATTCAAATCTTAGTTTCAATATAACGATTCTTATAGTGCATGTCAACCTTCTTATTATGCTTGCGTACAACTTCATATCATTCATATATTTTCCAACCATATGTTTGAGTTTCCTTATACTATATATCATTGCATCACAATGTCATCTCCATTGAATTATAATCTATTATGCGTGTATACTTTATAATCCTATTGATGCCTCAAAGATTTATCTTAACTTGATCATTGCATCTCATGCAATACCACAATTCCTAAGAGTTATCCTTTTTCCTTGATTATCCTTCATACCTCTACATTACCTTGTATCTTTCTTGCATTACGATATTGATTTGTCACTTAAGACTCAAACTCATTTGAATCATGTATACCTCAAGCATTTTCGAATTCCAATTTCCGTAATATATATTAAGAAAGTTTCATTATCTGACTTCATTTTCAGGGTCAACTTCTATCATCCTTTGTTCCACTCCTTCATATGAACATAACATCATTCTTCCTTAACCAATTTATAAATTGTACTTGAAATTGTAAAACTTAAAACTAGATTCTCCTCAAGTATTTTTCAATATTAATACTAATATCACTATCAGCTTACAGCTTCCTTTTTATAATCACATAACTTAGTGCTTGCTTTAACGAGATCCAGAGCAAAACTTCTCTTGAGTATTTCCTTAGGAATATCTATCTTAAACTTATGTCTCACAGCATGTGATCCCTTAACTTGTGATTTAGTCGTTAGGCTTCTCAACAAGTTTTAAAAATTTTACGTTTCATACTTGCTGTGTATGATTAGAATCTCTTCTCAAAGATGTTTATGTATTCCTAAAACACTTACTCTTAAAGATATATAAATACGTACTCATCCATTCAATCCTTAACTCATCTTCATAGGTTTCTAGGGTGTCACACAATTAGCCTCATGTTGTTACTAACTCTTGTCATTTTACTGTATCAAAACAGATATTACAAATTCTCGTAATGATATTCTATATAAACTGATTTTCTGTACCAGTCTCATAATTCTTCCTTCACACTTTCATTATTTGGTATCTCATCTCAATATAGTCATTTCAAGAATCTTTCAATTTTTCTTTTAATTATATGTCTATATGCAAGGCAATAAAGAAGTTTTTCAATTCATTTGGGTAAACATTCTCCAGAATATTTAAAACTCCCAGATAACAAAACACAATGACTAATAACCAGAATTCAATTTGTAAGCTCATTATCGTGTCGTTCCCATCTTACTCATGCATCATAGGTGCGAGGTATTCAGAGCAGTATAGCGTTGGACAGTCACTGCTGAAGTATTGTAGCTATTAGAAATTTTCTCATCAAAGCTATTTGTCTGCATTCAAAGTCACCACATCAATCATTCTCAACTAGTGGTTTCCTTTCTAGATATATATCATGAGTTCTATAAGTATAGGTACCTTCTATTTTCTTGTCATACACACTAAGCCAAATTAATACTTTCGTCTCATGTCATCTTTTGACTTTTATCAACATTCATAAAATTCCACCTTAAAACATCTTTTCCATACAGTGTAATAAATTCATGATACATATACCACTCCACACATAAGTTGCTTACTATCTACAACTTTCCTCAAATTTATTGTCATCCTTATCCAATTATCTTTTTTGTCTTATACTCCAATAATTTTATTGACTTTTGGTATAATTAACTACGAAAACAGCCCAGCTTCCTCCTCACTTTATTATCGCAATCCTTACTAAATCAAAATTTTATATTCCTTATATTCCATAAGTTAACTTCATTGGGTTATATTTGTGCCCAACTATTACCTCATAATGTCATAACATCACTGAATAATCCCCTTCATGCTTAAATTACAATCATTAACGTAATCACATTATCCATTCCGAATGTCATTTATAACCTTATTGCTTCCTTTTATAACCTTCCTTAATAATTATATTACCAATTTATCCCTATCATACTAAAGATTCCCATATACCTTCAGTTACTTAAACAACCATTTTATAATACATTCTAGTCATATACTTTTAAAAGCCAAACTATTTACTTCTTTGTACAGATAACTATTATCTCTTTTACACTACATCTACTTAGAGTTAAAGTAGCACAAAAATTCTACAAAAATATTACATGTCATTATGATCCTCATCTTAATCTGATCTTATCGAAAAATTCTACTCAAAGTCCTTATTAAGATCCTCTTTCGGGTTCTCCTCCTTCTGTGATTTTCTCCTTTGCTCCTCAATCCAGGCTTGTTGTATTCTCCTACATTCTTCATCACTCACCGGTGCAGCATTTCTTCCACAATCGAGAGGAAAATGTCGTACACCTGACACTTTTCTAAGGGGTTTACTTGCCACTATTACTTTCTCCTTATTCTTTTCTGGTTGTCCCCTTACATTTTTCCCACAGCTTGGTGGAAAGTGTTGAACTACTGTCACGCTCTTCCTAGAACGAATATATCCCCTTGCAATTTCTTCCCTCGTCCATTCTCTAGGGTGCTCTCTAGGTTGTTCCGAAATGAAATCTTGTTCAATTTTCGGTGTATTGGAGTTACTCTCACTTTCAAAATTCTTGCTACTCTCGAAGCTCCCCTTATTATGAACCCATTCTGATAAGTTCTTAGGAATTCTATTATCAGGAATTCGAGACGAACCACCTTCCGAATCACCTAGATCAGGGTGCCATTTGCTTCTAGCCGTAGAATATAGAGATCTCTCGCTAGCATTATGAGAGGTATCGGGACTACCACGTCTTCTAGACATGGTGTGTGTATCACTAGTGCACCTCAAAACCTATATGCAATCAAATAGTAATTATTTAATTATTTATGCATCTCAAAAGTAGGTAGATTTCTATATGTAGATGCATACATTCTATTAAATCTAACCTAACTTAACTTATCTTAACTGAACTAGACTTGGGGCCATGTAGTGTCAGTGTGGATTTCTTAAAACAACCTTAAAATCAAAAACTTTAAAATCTAAAGCTTTAAAACCAAAATCTCTGATATTTAAACCATGCTCTGATACCAATCTAAATTGTCACGACCCGGAACTCCTCATCGAGTCCGTGACAATCGCCGCGAGGCCTCGACAAACATTCTTCACCCCGAATGTCGATCGAAACCTCGCAAGGCTCTCGTATCAGCTTTCGCACTTCCCCGGTGAGCAATAGTTATCAAATATCAAAATTCGAAGGATTTCAAATCATTTTCAAATCAAAACATAACATATTGTTTTCTGGCTCACAAGGCATTTTCGTCATTTTTGTCGAAAACCTCGAATCTTGCTAAAAATGTAGTAGGTAATCAGAAAATATATATTTAATAATTTAAAAACAAATTAAGTATCTAAAACGTTCATTTGAAGTGAAAATTTGACCATTTGAATATAATAAAAATATTCAATAAAATAAACTATTTTTTTGTAAAATAATTTCATAAAACTATCGGTACATAATTCTTATAGCGTAAAAGTTAATTATATTCATATATACTATAAAGCAAATAACCAAAGCATAAAATTTCTTTTGTAGTGACACGTGAGCCCACATCTAACCAAAATGCATTGAAAGCTGGAAACCTACAACTTTTACCGATTCGAGTTCAAATGAAGGTCCTTGTCAAAGTCAGTTAACTATGAAATTCCCCGAGCCTGAAATGTGAGGAAATGAGGGTGGTGAGATTATAAAATCCTAGTGAGTAAACAGATACCATCTAAACTATCTAAAGTCGAGTAAATGGAGACAATTGAAATAAGCCATCATACTGTAATTTCATTATCTTTCAACTCATTTCAACCAAATAAAATCAATCCATATAAATCGAGTAATCAACTTGGCTTATGAATTTCTTAAAACTTTGGCTCATGTCAAAACTCATACTCGGTGATACCTTGCGTAGGGCATCCAACCGAGTCCGCCAAGGTTGTTAAAATTTTTGTATACACTTAAAATATATTTTTAGTTTGAGAAAAATACAGTCGTTCCTTGGCGTTGGCTGAGTTCCCCTTCACGTGGTGGTTTGACGTAAAGTGAACCCTAGGCTTTACCCCAGGAGATACCCTACGCGCCTCTCCATTCGAGGAAAAAATATAATGGAGTTTACTGCGCCCCTCTAATAGGCTAGTTCATGGAACCCCTTCTGCAGTGAATAATTAATATATACTCCACCAATCAATAAAATTCATTCTAGCATGACATGGCAATTTATCGAAACCTAGCCTCTCAAGGCTGAATACTCAGTACAAATAATTCTAACACCAAAATCAGTTTAGCCATTCATGCTCATATATTGTCATAAGCCATTCAATTAAAATCATAAATTTACAACACAAACAGGTAGTCTCCAATTACTCTATTTTCAAAACCAATATTTGATATTTTCAGAAAATTTATAAAATCATTTTATAAAATCGTAATTTCTCATAAAACATAGCAATTTACCATTTACACCCATTTTTCATAAAATCACACAATTGTGTAAAACTACTCTAAATAATTAAGACGATAATAAGTTCACTCACAATTCTAGGAGTCGATGTACTCCTAATCCCAATCTCTAAGTATAATCTCTGTACTTTTACCAGTGTACTTTGCTCACCACCTATCCACAATGTATAATACATAATTCACCACATCAATGCTTGACCATTATAAAATCAATTTAGGCTTGGTATATATGCATGATATGATATACAACTTATCCGACTATCGCTTAAATGCGGTGCTGACCTAATTCGGCCTATTATCTCCAATTTAACTCCAAATCAATTTTTCTCACTTTCTACACTCCAATTATACTTAAATTACCTTAGTGACTGTGAATGAGATTCAATTTATCAGTCCCGATAGCAAATTACAAAAATACCCCTAGTGGGTAAAAATTCGTATTTTTGCTCCAAAAATTCCCATTATTTTTCTAGGCTCATAATTCATCATTATTCATCATAATTCCTGAAATAAACATCAAGATCAGCAGCCAATATTTCCCTAGCAAATTCAGTCAATAATGGTAATGGAGGAAAATGAATTCTTTTCTTGTTTTTGTTCCTAAATATGCTAAACTAATTAAAAACACTAACATAACTTAAAATCAAATTAATCTAACAACTTTCTCTCTCCTAACCCATTTTGATCAGCCATCAATTCATCATGAAAACATGTAATTTAAGCATGGAAAATAAGGAGAAACGCTTACAGAAAATAGATTTCAAGCTTAAGTTGAAAAATCCTACCTTTTTCACCTGTTTTCCTTGATTTTCCACACTTTTTCTCTTGAAATTCCTCACCTAGGGTTTGTTCTTCCTCTCTTTCTCTCTCTTCCTTGCTTGGCTGAATATTTGGAGAGTAATGGGCTGATTTATGCTATTTTTTTAGTCAAATAATAAAATATCCTAAGCTTGACATATGACATTTTCTTATTGGTCCATTTTTAAAACTTTTAAAATTTTAATCCTTTTTATCTCCACCTCACAATTAGTCAATGGTCAAAATGAGGATAAGGGATGACCATGTGCTGGAAAAATGTCCTGGTGATGAAAAATTACTGTTTTGCCCCTAGGATGGTAAAATTACCATTTTACCCCTATACTCTAAATTATACTGAAATTAAAAATTTTTACTTCTAAACTTCAAATCATACTCCAATAAGTCAAATGGGGCCAAAAAAGCTTTTCTAAAAATTCTCATTTTGTCCCTAGGTGGCAAATGACCATTTTGCCCCTAGATAGCGAAAATTTTGGTTTGATTCCAAATTGATCCTCAAATTCCGAATCACTATATTAAACCATTCTGGGACTTTAAAATTCTTAATTTCATCAAAAATTCTCTATTTGATCTAGTTCGAGGTTTAAATCAACTTTGTTGTACCTCTAGGTACAATACCGACTTTTGTAAATTTTTCGGGACTCTCCTAGCATGCAAACATGCTATCCATCACATGTATGTCATGACAAATATTTTTATAAAGTTGGGCTTGTCATCTTCTTCCCCGCTTGGATCAACCATATGATCCTTCTTCATGACTGATTTCGACATCCGGCTAAATATTAATATTTTAATAATAAAATATTATTTTATTATAAAACTTTTATCTTGTCTCCTTGGTACCCAAAATACCTTATTATGCCTCAATTCACATCCGACCAACTTTATTTATCACCATATCAAAGTATGGGGTATTTCAGTAACCAAGTTATTCATCATAATAGAAATTAAAGGCAATAACTCATTTTATGAAAAATATGTGATAAATCAATATTTTTATTCATTAGCTAAAGAAAAACAGATGATACAACATATGAACCATGGTTCATTTCTTCCTAATCTCTTCTACTATTTCATAAATTTTAGCTAGAATCTTGCTATCGCCTAGAATTTTGTCTCCAGGACTTCTGTCCTAACCAACAACTTATCCATCAACCCATGTGTGTCATTCTCCATGCTCTCAATTTGGTCCATCAACTTGACCAAATATGCTACAACATTTTCAGGGATATCTTCCTCTTCATCACAACCCCTTTCATAGTTTCACCTTTGGAACGTTTGGAAGCCATGAGAATTTTGAGATTTTCCTTTAGATGATTTTGATTAAAATGGATAGTGGTTTTCTTTATTTATAGGCATGAATGTTGACTTTTAGAAGGGTGTTCAATGGTTTTAGGCTTGTTTTCTGACGAATATGATTAGTTTGTAAATCGATACATTAAGTGCTTCAAAGAGAATTTCAGAGTTTTGTGTCAGTTGAATCTGGATGGTTTTCTGCACCAATATAAGTGGAATTAAGGGGGCTAAATTGGGTATTAAGCATTTCTAATTCTCCTCTAATTTTACAGAATTTGTTATTAAGCAGGCTGAATTAGTAGATAATCAGCTTCAACATTATGTAGATAATGCAATGCTAATACTAAAAACTAGTCACGCAATGCCTAAACCGTCATCACACACAATTTCTAAAATCTAGTCTCTCAATGCCTCCTATGTAGTCCCCTATTGTCTAATATTCAGTCACGCAATGCCAAATAAATAGGTTTCATTTCCTAATAATTAGTCATGCAATGCCTAATATCCAGTCACACACCTTAATAACCAGTGACACAATGCCTAACAAATATTTACACATCGCCTATAAACTGGTTGATTTCACTACTCCTAGTCAAATTTAAGTTTCCAAAGTCATATAATTTACCCATCAACTTTTGCGTTCTATGAATGTAAAAAAATAAACTCAAGAACCTATAAAAAATACCTTGATGTCATCTCTGCACTTTGGGATAGTGAGAAAGTTGGATGGTAATATAGACCTTGATGGCATTGGAGAGCTAGACGACAAGATATAGACCTTGATGGTGTTGGAGAGCTGGACGGTAAGATAGCTAAATCGAGATTTAATTTTAGAATTTTTATCTAAATGGCGAGAGAGGGGAAAGAAATCGGGACCATTAATTTGGATTAAATGGTTTAAAAGGTATTCTTGTTAAGTCATGCCAAAAATTATCTAAAAATAGTTAAAATTATAGTGAAGGTCATTTTTTAAGTGAGCTTATTAGGAAGGTTATTTCTCACAATTTCCTCTTATATATATATTACAACTTGTAAGCTTTATGGGACTTATTTTTATTTTTTTGGTGATGAAAAGTAAATAATTAGATACTTAGATAATTGGATACTTCATACTATTGATAATTTGATAATTTGATAAGGTTTATAAACTTATAGATATAGGACATTTTGGACTTATTTTACTTTTGAAGCTTTAAAAGGTAAAGATTATTATATATTTATATTTATATTACAAATTTAAAACTTTAAAGGACTTATTTTAATTTTTTGGTGATGGAAATAATATAATTAGATACTTCATACTTAGATAATTAGATAAGGCTTTAAAGGATATTAGGACTTATTTTAATTTTAACTTTTAATCTTTAAAGGGGGAGGGGTTATTATATATTTATATTTATATTACAAATTTTAAACTTTAAGGAGCTTAGTTTTATTTTTTGGTAATGGAAATTATATTAATCAAATTATCAGGACAATTTTTGAAAGTGATTTGTTCAAGTAAAACAAATTGATTAATAAAAAACTCTTTCACATTTCGAAAATTTTTGAATAAATAAGTGATTTGAAATTGATGATAATATATTTTGTAAATAAAAAATTTTTTATATAGTTTTGTATTATGTTTAATTTTATATAGGTGTTTTATATGATTATATCAATGATATTAATGTTTGAATAAAGATTTATATAAATTATTTTTTTGTTGCATTGGGAAGTTGAATATTGGAATGGATTATATATTTATATACATAAATAAAAATAAAGAAATAAATAAATTTTGGAAGCAACAAAAAATAAAATACTAATGAGATTATTTGCTATTTGTATTTTATTGTTTGTTGGTTGACGATGCACTCAGAACTCTTGATTTATACGTGAGCATGAAAAAACTATATCAGTGACATTAATACAAAGTAGATTAATTCGGTTAACTGACTTTAAATTTTTTTTTAAGTGAACCGATCTGACATGAATTTGAACTAACTGAATTTCATCACTTAATATAATTGAGTGAATTTTAACCGACTTTTAATCACTCTTAAAAATTATTACCAAATCTCAAAATTTGTTTACAGACCACGTCCCCTCCCTTGATCTTTGTCAACATACTAAAATTTATTAACATTTTCTACTCATCAGTTTCAACCTTCTATACCTTTCTTAGGATCATGCATTAGTTTTCTCATCTCATGCGTTTGGAAATAAATATAATTTTATTTAGTACCTTTAGTATCAATTAATGATCATAAATACAAATTTTTTTTTTGAAAAGTAAAACAAATTTTATTACTTAATGTCAAAGTCAAAGTTAACTTTGGTCTTTATAATTACAAAGGGATAGAAAAAACATAGCAAAAACATAAATACAAATGTTTGTAATAACTTCCTCCTTGTGTCCAATTTGTTTTTTTTTTTTTTTGTCTCTCATTAACTTTTTTTTCGTAAAAGGAAACTTAATTGTAATCCTTTTTTTTAAATCACGAATTTATAAAATTTTTTATAAATAATATTTGAAAATTTTGAATTTCAAACTTTTTAAAGCCATATATATTAAAATTTTCATATATATGATATTTAAAAGAATAATGACTAAATTCAAATTTTAAAACCAAAAAAGTCAATAAAAAAACATAAATAAAAGAAAAAATTGTGATAAATAACCCTCTTGATAAGTCGATTTCAAATATAACCATCAAAATAAATTTAACTGTTTTTAGCCAAAGTTAGCCATGAGATGACAAAAAATGCCCTTAAAACTATTTTAAACAAATTAAACACTCTCAATTTTTCTGTCCCATCATTCGTTTGCTAAATTCCCTATTTGGCTATGCTCTTTATTTTTCTCTCTTTTCATCCAACTCTCTCTAATTTTACCACCATCATCATCTCTCTCTATCTCTCGTCATCTTGCCAAATTGTCATCGATCTACAAACTAGAGAGTATAATATGGAAGATAATAACATATTCTTGGATTTATTAGTTTACATTCACAAAACCCTCTATCGTCTATCTATAGACCAAAAAGTATGGTATGGTGAGTAACAATAGGTTCTTAAGTTTATTAGTGTTGAGGTTTTCAGTTATTCAAGTCTAGTAAAACATACCTTAGCATGTAACAAAGTGATTTATGCCTTAGCACGTAATATTAGTAGGAAGAAGCAAGCTTTGGTGTGTAACATCTGATGCTGAAGCTTTGGTCTTGGCATGTAACATCTAGTACTAAAGCTTTGACCTTGGCATGTAACATCTTCTACTTTGGTTTTGGTGCTTTGGCTTTAGCGTGTAACATCTGAAGCTTTGGTTTTAGCATGTAACATCTAGTGCTGAAACTTTGACCTTGGCATGTGATATTTGTTGTTGAAGTTTTAATGTGTAACATCTTCTGCTTTGGCTTTGGCATGTAATATGTAATGATGAACCTATGGCCTTGACACGCAACATTTGGTGTCAAAGCTTTGACCTTGGCATCTAACATTTGCTGTTGAAGTTTTGGTATGTAACATTTTTTGTTAAAGCGTATAACATCTGTTTAGGCTTGCAGTGTGATTTTGTTTTTCTTTTTTGTTATTAAATATGATGTGTAAATTGCTCATTTGCATTTCATTGCAACATAAACTCTTGGAATTAAAACGTGTAACAACTTTTTTTCAACTGTAATAATACTTTTTAAACATAGCGTGTAATAACAATATTTTTTAAACATAGAGTGTAACTTGTTCTCTATCTTTGTATTTTACAATATAGATAAAGTTTAAAATCAAAAAGGAATTTGATATGAAAATGAATATGCATTGAAAAATTATTCAATGTCACTAAAATGAAATGAATATGGACAAAAAGATATTATCCAAAATCCTCTAATTTGGATAATTAGGTTTTCGGTTATTTTATTTATTTTTTATGTAAAAGAAAATTAAAATTTACTAATATTATAAAGAAAGGAGAGAGAAATTAATTCCATCAAAGCAAAATTCAAAATCAGCATATTGGAACTTAATTTTGCCAATGTTAATACACTTTTCAAGCCTCCTTGCGAACTAAGTACAACTTGCCCATGACACGGAGAATGGCAACAAAAGCAATGAAACCAATGCTCATGACAAGCAAGACATTTGGGGAGATATTGAGCCCTGGTCGATCATTCATGTAAAACTAAAGCATAGTCCCCGACAACCCCTCTAGAGGCCACACCTCTTGTTGTTCTTCTCTTCTTCGTGCTTGCAGCTGCAGCTACACTTCCTCTTGGTGGAGCTGTTCTAGTTGCCATTTATGAGTCAATTCAAATTTTAGATCATGTAATATGAATATAAAGAGATTTCATTAAGGGTAATTTTGTCAACAAATCTTTTCTCTTGACTAAAACCAATTAAAATTAAAAAGATGGTTATTTTTTAAAACAACTTATTTTAGGAGTTAAAAAAAAATCGTCCCTAAATAAAAGCATGATCAGAGTATCATTAATGATAAATTATAGAAAGAAGACTATATCAAATATAATCCAACATGATTTGAAATTATGAATTACTTGTAATTAAGAAAAATAGCCAAAAGTGAACAAAATATGTAAGGATATTTGAACAATTGTTTTGCAATATGAAATGAGAAACCCTAGACTTGTCTAATGAAAAATTAAACATATTTTATAATTATATAATATCTAAAAAGCCCTTAAATTATGTAAAATATTTTAAATAAATCTTTATTTTTATATTGCATTCATTTAAGTAATTGTACTTTTATTTTGAGTAAAATAAATCTTTATAATTAATGGTTGACTAATTTTTGATTAATTATTAGTCAAAACATCACTTACCATTTTATGTCATGTGATACTGACATGACATGTTTATGTGACATGATAATATAGTCATTAGACATTTTTCACCTTTTACGTTAGTGTCTCGTTAGCACCACATAGATGTAAAAAAACAAATGACATTTTGACTAGCGGTATTTAGTCAACCATAAATCATAAAGACTTCTTTGACATAAAATATACATAGACTTAATTGAACGTAATAAAAAATAAAATTTTAATTAAATTTTTTTTGATAGTTTAAAGGATTTTAAAAATATCGTGCCTATATAATTTCTCTATCTCAATAAAGTTATTATGTGTTGACTTTTGTGGATAAAAAATTTTAAATTTTAACCTCCATTATTTTAAATATGTAATTAAATTTAACAGAATATATATTTAAAAATCATAACATTCAAAGTTCTTCTTTAAAAAAAAATATTTCATAATTTTATAAATAACCAACATAAAATAAAAAAATTACAAAATTATAAAATTATAAAACTTTGGATAACATACCCTAATCCTCTAGTTTTGATCGTAATTCCAGATGGGTCCATTAGTATTTGAACGAATAGTCAGTGCCAAACGTGTAAACGACTACAATGGGTAAACGTGAAATGTCTAAAATACCATTCTTTTTTTCTCCATTCTTTTTCATTATTTTCCTTTTTCTTAGACCAATCAGTGTCATTCCTTTAAATTGGCTGGTCACCCTATGGCCAAATCTAACCATTGAATGTCAGATCCTACCAAATCTCCCTAAGGTGAGTGCAAGATCTGGCCACGTTCCCCAAGGGAGCACTGACCTGGCCGCACTCCCTTAGGGAAGCGCCAATCTGGCTGCACTTCCCCAAAAGAGCACTGATCTCGCGTTTCCCTTAGGGAGATCCATTCAAAGTAAGATATGGCACTCTGACCACGTGAATGTCATAAGTAGGGTGGAGAGAATTTTTTTTTTCATTTTTGAATAAGAGAGTGATAATTATATTTTGTAGAATTATTTTTTATCTCAATTTGTTCTTAAAAGTTAACTAAGTTTTTGAGTTTAGGTTAGGATTTAGTTATTTTTAGTTATTATTCTAATTAGTTTATTTTTATTAAGTTATTTTATTTTATGTTAATTTATCTTATTTTAATTATTATTTATTAGTTTTTATGCTTTTGTAAGACTTTAAAGAAATAAGGCTCAATTTGGTGAAGAAAAGTGTTCAAAGAGCCAAGGTCATGTTCATACATGTTGTAGTGTCACGACCTGAAACTCCCATTGAGCCCGTGACAACCGTCGCGACGTCTCGATAGGCACTTATTACCCCGAATGCTGATCGAAACCCCGCAAGGCTTAGCATCAGGTTCTGCATCTCCTCGGTGAGCGACAGTTATTAAAACTCACATTTCAAAAAATCATAAGTCATTTCCAAATCAAAATAATAAAATATTATTTTTTTTTGGCTCATAGGGGCATTTTCGTTATTTTTCTTTAAAAATACCGAAACCCACCAAAAACATGGTGTAAAAGATAAATATTTTCATGCATACTTAAAATCAGATAAATGAAGTATAAAATTACTTTTACAGTGACACGTGGACCCCCAACTGACCAAGAAGGTGTAAAGCTACGAACCCTTACTTTCTAGGATGCAACTCCGAGATTAATTCTCGTCTTAATCAACTATCAACAAACTGTCCTGAGCTTGAAAAATGGATAGGAAGAGGGGTGAGATTATGATTACATAATCCCAGTGAGTAAACAGACACCATCTAAACTATCTAAAGGCGAGTAAAGGGAGACAATTAAAAATAGTTCATTTCAGCAAGTTTTTCACAACAAGAATATTCATTTCAACCAAATAATCAATATGGCTCGTGAATTTCTCAAAACTTGGCTCCTGCCAAAATCATTCTCGCGGGTACCTTTGTCAAGGTATCCCACTAAGATCGCCAAGGTTGTTAAATGTCCTATACCCATAAACATGTTTTCGCATCTGACACACAGCCGTTCCTTGGCGTTGGCTGAGTCTCACTCTCACGCGGTGGTTAACGTGAAGTGCACTCAAAAAGCCCATCTCAGGAGATACCCTACGCGCCTCTACGATCGAGGTGAGAATATAAAGGAGTTTATCGTGCCCCTTTAATAGGCTGGTCCACGAAACCCCCCACGCAGTAGCTAATCTTTAATCCACCAATTGATCAAATCTCAATGGCATAGCATGACAACTACATTACTAACTAATTTATCAAGGCAAAACAGACAGTTCAGATTTTTTAACACAAGTATAAATTCAGCCAATCATGCCAATTTATCACAAGCCATTTAATTCAAATCATAATTTACAATAAATCACATGGTCTCCAATTACTCAAATTTTCAAGGCCATCATTCAATTTCAAGACAATTTTATGAAATCATTTTATTAAATCACATTTTGTTTATAAAACATAAAGATTTACCATTTAAACTCATTTTTCATAAAATCACAAAATCGGATAAAAACCACTTTAGATGATTCAGACGATAATAGGTTTACTCACAGTACTGAAGTAGAAATACTCCTATTTTCAGTCCGCGGGTATAGTCCTTTACCTGTATCCAATGGCTCACCACCTAGCCATAACCAATGACACATATTCTAATTAAATTGTGTCTAACAGTCATAAGCTATTTCAGGCTCGATATATATATGCATGATATGAATTGAAAAATACACGGGTAGTCATCTAGACCCGGTATTGGCCTAAGTTGATTTTTCATCCGATAAATTAGCCAATGCATCCAATTTCACTCCAACTTGCTCCATTTCTTTTCCAATCCCTCAATTCACCAAGCACAACTAATTAACACACAATTAGGCAAATTTATCTTCACTTTTTTCTTTGAACTTTCGGCCAACAATGGTACACTAACTCCATGATTTTTCCTACTTAATTTTCTCTCCATAATTCATCAATTCCTACACCAAAAACTATTATTTCTTAATCAAATCACCTTAAATAACATCCCATTCTTCCTCATTATTTACTTAGAGAATTTAGATATTGATGGGCACCAAACCTTTGGTGGTTTTCTTCACTTGGTTTCATGCTACACATCATTAATCACCTAAAAACACTAACATACCTAAAAATCAAACCAATCCAAGATCATTCTCTCTCTATACCCATTTTGACCAGCCATGAATTAATCATGAAAACATGTAATTTAACCATGGAAATTAAGGAAAAATGCATGGGTAAGGTAAATCACTAGCAAAATCAAAGAAATCTTACCTTTGCTTGATCAAATCCTTGAATTCCAACACTTTCTCTTTGATTTTTCCCACCTAGGGTTTGTTCTTCCTTGGTTTCTCTTCTCTTCTGGTTTGGCTGATCACTATGGGAGAAATGGGCTGATTTTTTGCCTTTTTATAAAGAGATAATAAAATAATAAAAACATGACACATGGTATTTTCATATTGGTTCAAATTTTAAATATTTGACTTTTAATTCTTTAATTCTCCACCACACATTTCTCATGTTTATCCATTTTCATGATGAATAAAATCCCTTGGTCTTGACAAGTGTCGGGGGTGAAAATTTATCGATTTGCCCTCAGGGTGGCAAAATTACTATTTCACCCTTATACTCCAAATTATACCAGAATTAAAATTTTTCACTTCTAAACTTTAAATCATACTCCAATAAGTCAAATAGAGCCAAAAAAATCTTTTTTAAAAATTTTCATTTTGTCCTAAATGGCAAATGATCATTTTGCCCCTAGAGAGTGAAAATTCTAGTTTGACTCCAAATTGATCATCGAGCTCTGAATTACCATTTTGAGTCATCCCTGAACTGTGAAACTCTTAATTTCACCTTAAAATTCCTATTTGAACTAGTTCGAAGCTTAATCGACTTAATGGTACCATTAAGGGTAATATCGTCTTTTAACGATTCCTCGAACTTCTTAAATATACAAACATTTTATTGAGCATGTAAATGACATTGTAATTATTTTATAGAATAGGGTTTGACATGCAGTATTTTGAGCATAACTTCAACTCCAAATGTCCAAATGATGCGAGTCTTAAACCATTGGAAAATTAAGAGACAAAGCTATAGCTTTTATGAAGATCGCTTTGCCCAATTTTATCTAAAAGATGGAAAAAGTCGCATTAGAAATTGACGGAGTGTAGCAGTTACCTAGAGAAGGCATGAAGCCAATTGAGCGTCGTGGTGTCGGAAAGGAAAATTTGAAGAAATTGTTGCAGGAAAGAAAAGGATTATGAGTTAACTTAAGTCTTATGGGCTCTACGCTTATTCTAAGCCCAAATTAAGAGTCATTAGGTTGAAGTATTTTAATATAGGGAAAATTAGGTTAAATTTCGAGTATAAATAGTTAGTTCAAGGAGAAGTTAGTCGTAAAAAGACAATTCCTAAGAGAGATTCAAGGAGTTAGAAGTTGAGGTTGAAGATTGAAGACCAAACTACGAAATTTGTTTATTTTCTTCTTCCTTAGCTTTTATTATTCTTATTACTCTTGATGGCTACCCTTCATATGTTTTTATTTGTTATTGCAATTATGAGTAGCTAAATTTATTTTCTAGAATTGTAATTGAACTCACATATAATCTAAATTTTTAATCTCTTTCTTGCTTATTTTCAATGAGATTAAATTGTTTATTTCAATTTGTTCTTAATAATTTTAATTGTCTGACCACCAATTAAACTTCTCTAGAAACTTGAACATAGCTTGAGAAAGAGAGTTTAGAGTAGGTTAAAATTGGAATAGTATATGATCATA
Source organism: Theobroma cacao (assembly GCF_053813885.1). NCBI lineage: Eukaryota > Viridiplantae > Streptophyta > Magnoliopsida > Malvales > Malvaceae > Theobroma > Theobroma cacao. The sequence continues at coordinate 38,768,842 of NC_142647.1, read as the reverse complement.
TTTATTTACTTGGATGAATAAATTGATTTGTGTACAGGATAGAGATATACTTATAAGCCGTATGTAGCCAGATTTAAAGTATGAACTCAATAAGTCTATTTTAATTTCAATTTATATAGATATATAGCGTTTTGATTAAAATAGATATTTTTATAAGAGTATTGAGAGAGTTTTATAAATAATTGAGTACTCTAGGAAAGTGATTCTGTAAAACCCGACCCTATAAATACATGTCATGACATACATGCACTGAGTAGCATGTTATTATGCTAGGAAAACACATAAGAAAAGACGAAACCCGATATCATACCTAACGGTACACTTGAGTTGATTTAACCTCGAACTAGTTCAAACAGGAATTGTAGGATGAAATTTAATATTTTATAGTCTAGGAATGACTAAAAATGATTGTTCGGAGTTCGAGGGTTCATTTGGGGTAAAATTGGAAATTTTGATGTTTAAGTGCAAAATCGTCATTTTGCCACCTAAGATAATAATTTGATCATGGAGTGAAATTTTTGACCAAGATTAACTATTTGGAGTATAATTTAATGATAGAAAGTGAAAAAGTTTAATTCTGGTGATTTCTAGAGTGTAGGGGCAAAATCGTAATTTTGCCACCCACGGACAAAATTTGAGATTTTGAGAGAATTTAGATCAAATTTGATAAATTGGAGAATGGTATGAGTATAAGGGATGAAAAATATGTTTATGGGCAATTTTTCAGTTTTTTGGGCAAAAATGTAATTTTTCACTTTTACGAGGGCAAAAGTGTAAATTTCAAAAAATTACTCCACCGAGACTTTTGATAAGTCTGAGAATTTTATCCAAGCTATGGATATGTGGGAGAAGTGTATGGTGAAAATTTGGAAACAAATGGATGAAATTTTAAAAATGGGCCAATGGGAAAGTGACAGGTGACATTTTTTAATGAAATAATATTATTTTAATGAAAAGTCAGCCCATTTAAACCCATTTTAAGTGCTGGCCGGCCATAAGGAAGAACAAGAGAGGAAATAGAGAGGAAAGGAAGAAAAAAAGAAAAACCAAAGAGAAACAAGAAAATTCAAAGGGAAATTCGCGTTTTTCGCCCGTTTACGCGTCTAACGGTAAGATTTTTCGATTTTAGCTTGATTTCTACCTTTCCTATACCCTTATTTCCATTTAGCATGCTTGAGGAGAGAGATCAAAAAGTGATATCAAGGCCTGGACGAAATTCTAGGGGAGAGAAATTGAAATTTTTAGGTTTTGATTTTTAGTTAAATTGATAGTTTTAGTTAGTTAAATGTGTTCAGAAATTAAATTGGGCAAGAAATCATTAAATTTTCACAATACCCACTCTTGGCTGGATGCTCAATGCTGTACAATGATGATGAATTGATTTTATTCTAAGGAAAATGAAGAGAAAATGATGAAAAACGATTAAACGTGATAGAAAAACAAAATAGAAAATTAATCGAGTTAATGTCCCATTTTTGACCGAATTTTCCAAGGAAGGGAGTGAGCTGATTTTGTTGTTTTTAGAAGGTTATTGGCTGATATTTAATGGTTAGAAATGTTGGAGAGAGAATGGGATGATTTAGAGCTAAAATGGAGCGCGTTAGCAATTTATCGAGCAAAGTGCCAAAAATAGGTTAATACCGCGTTTAAGCCGTTTAAGGCTATTGCATTTCATACCATGCATTAGTATATGATTTAAGTTAATTATATAGTGATTTAGCATCAATGTGATGAATTGTGTAAATTTTTGTAATGTGTCTAGGAGGAGAGCCTTCCGGAAAAGGCAAAGAAGTCGTACCCGACGAGTAGTGATCGGGGCGCTTAGAAAGCTTTTAGTTTGTACAAACGGTGAGTAAACTTATTATTATTGTAAATTATCTAGAGTTTATTTTTAAATGCCCTTTATGTATTTTATGAAATGAGAACGAGATTGAAATGGAATTTTTGATGTTTTAGGAATAAATGTGACAAATAAAAATATATTGTATTGATTATGAAATTGAGTAATTGGAGGCTGCAAATTGACTTGAAAAATATATATTTTCCTAGGAATGGCTTATGAGAAATGAGTATATGTGGCTATATTTTGTGAATACATTGGAAAATTTATGTAAGTTGTTTTTACTATGCAGGCTGGATAAATAAATAAAAGTCACGTTATACTGTCGAAATTTTATTAAAATTGGTGGGTTAGTCACTGCAGTGACGGGTTTCCGTGGACTGCCTATTAAAGGGACACGGTAAACCCAGTTATATAGTTACTCCGGTTGTAGAGGCGAGGAGGGTAACTCCCGGGGTAGTATTAGAGCTCACTTCACATCGAACCCCCACGTGAATGTGTAACTCGGCCAACGCCAAGGAACGGCTGGTTTTAAAAATAAAAATGTGTTTCACGTGTGAATATTTTAACACCCTTGGCGGACTCGGTTAGATGCCTCCGCCAAGGTATCCTCGAGGATTAGTTTTGGCTTGAGCCTTGTTTTAATAAAAGACATAAGCCTTAACAACTGTTTTGGTAAATTACAGATATTTTATGGTTTAAGAAATAAATTGGAAACATTATGAAATGAGTTGAAATTTGTTGTTTAAACTTGCCTCCATTTTACTCGCCTTTAGATATTTATGATAATGTCTGTTTACTCATTGAGATTTTATAATATCACCACCCTCCTTTCCACCCATTTCAGATTCAGTATAGACTGTAGATAGCTGATCTCATCGAGGACTACCATTGGATCTGCATTTTCCAACCGTAGGTTCGTAGTCCTCTTTACTTTTGTTTATTCGGGGGCCTTCTTGTTATTGTAAATTAAATTAAATATTTTGGCTTACTGTATTTCAGTATGTATAAATTTATTTAGCTTTTACACTATAAAAATTATTCACGTATAACTCTATAAATATTGTTTTATAAGAAAATAGAATATTTTCCTTAATATTTCTTTTATTTTCTTATTATATTCAAATAACCGTAATTTCGTTTTAAATGAAGATTTTAGACTTTTAAACTCATTTTGAATATGAATTATGTGTTTTGTACTTGTATATTATGTTTTAGCCAGTTTCGAAATTTTTGAGAAAAAAATGACCAAAATACCCCTATGTGGCGAAAATTTTATTTTGATTGTTTTTGATATAAAATAATATATATTCTCTAAAAACTCGATATTTAACAATGATTGCTCAAAGGAAAGGAAAGAAACTGATATGTAAGTCTTGCGGGGTTCCGGTTGGCATTCCGGATAATGAGTGTCAATCGGGACGTCGCGACGATTGTCATGGGCCTGAGGGAGGTTCCGGGTCGTGACAGATTCAACCTATTGCAATAAGTCAAGAAAGAGAGGTAAAATTTAAAAAAAGTGTGAGGGATGTTGTGATCCTAAACTTGCTTGATTTGATTTTTATGAAATTATATTCTTGTTTTGATTTTTAATTATTAGTTAGTTAGTTTTTGTTAATTAATTTCTAGTTTAATTAGTTCTCTATTTTTTATTGTTTAAATAAGATTAAATTATTTTAATCTTAATATTTAGTAAAATTTTATATGAATTATCTATGGGATCGACAACCTACCTACTATTATATGATCTGTTCGATATGTCTATTTGCATGGATAGAAAATTAGAACAATAGAGAGAAAAATTTTTTTAAATGAAAAATTATAGTTTATATAGTGTGATAATTTTTAAAATTAGTGAAAGGTAAAATTGTTTGAGAAATATTATCATATCATCAAACTAATGAAACTATTAACGTTGATTAACAACTGGACTAATGTGTTCAAAGAAAGATATTCTTTTGAGGGAGATTATCCATTTTAAATACTAATACATCTATGTGAAATTATGATCAAAATTTAAGAAGTTTGGGTATTTTACCCTGAATTTTTTAGTAACAAAAAGTTAACATGTGACAAGTAAAATGAGATAGGAGTGTATGTGTAAAACTCATAAAATGAAGAATAGTTTTGATTAAATCATTGAGAAAGAGATTAGACAACATAAAAAAAGTATTCGTACACGTATGTTCAAAATTTTAAAACATTGAAAAAGGAATTGACATTAACACTAAAATTCAAATATAATTTACTCTCTTATTAAATTTAGATACTACGCTCAGGTAAAGTTATGGAAGGCTAAGGATTGATTTAAAACCACTCCGACCACTGACAATGTCCTTGGCTTTTAATTTATTTACGGTCTTTGCCATTGTGATTGTACGGACTGTTTTGGGTCTCAAAAATCGGCTGACTGGCATTTCTCTCCATTGATTGGTAACCACGACCAAGCAACGTGGAGCCAACCAAATGAAATTTCTTAGAATTTGCCATGAGTTATAGCCCACTAGCTTTAGGATCAATTAAAACATTGAAAACAGTAATTGTTTAACAATATAGAAAATTAAAGTTGAGGTATAAGAACGCAAATAGACAATATCGAAAACTAAAATGCCTACCCAGCACACTACATATAGATTGCTAGTTGCTTTGCTTCAGTTGTGCTGCCCTTCTGAATCACCAGAAGACTTTAACCCGCATATAATCATTTACAACAAAGACTGATTTTTACAGTCATTGCGACAGGTTTACATTATTGCCTAGGGTTCTGCAACATATAACGAGAAAGCACTCCAAATTTAATGGAACCTGCTCATATCAATGGAACTACTTGTGTACTGAGATGAGCAGGGATCTGGAGGAACAGGAACTTCGACCGCTCCTTCTATCATCTGTACAACTTTCTTCATGGTTGGTCTTAGTGCAGGATCCTCTTGAATGCACCAGATTGCAATCATCACATACTTCTTGAGCCTCCGTATATCGTAAATTGCATCTTGGTCATCCTGCACTAAGACATGTACATTTTCTTCTTTGTAGCTATCATATGCCCAATCAGCTAGAACCATCTGATTTTCATCCTTGACCTCTGGTGCAAAGTTCTTCCTGCAGCAAATTAACTCTAGAAACAAAATGCCAAAGCTGTAAACATCTACCTTGGCTGTGATAGGCAAGTTCTTGAACCATTCTGGTGCCACATATCCTCTAGTTCCCCTAATTGCAGTGCTTGTTTGAGTTTGCTCTGCCTTCAAAAGCTTGGCTAATCCAAAATCACAAATCCTTGCTGTCAAAGCATCATCTAAAAGTACATTCTGAGGTTTGATATCGCAATGTATGATCTGGATGCTGCATTCTTCATGCAAGTAAGACAGTCCTCTTGCAGTTCCTAAAGCAATTTGTATTCTCAAGTACCAATTGGGCGTGGAACCTCTGAACAGAAAATCTCTCAATGAGCCATTGCTCATGAATTCATAAACAAGATGGCGATGTTGCCCTTCACTGCAGAAACCAAGAAGTTGGACTAAGTTTCTGTGATTTGTTTGCCCAATTGCAGTCACTTCTGTTTTGAATTCCTTGTCATTTTCGCTCACCATATTGTTTAGCTTCTTCACTGCAATGAAGATTTTATCATCTAATGCTAGAACACCTTTATAAACTGTGGAAAAAGCACCCTTGCCCAATTCTTCCTTGAATCCGTTTGTGGCCTTCTGTAACTCATTATAAGTGAAACACCGAAGATTTATGCCTGGCATGACTGGGTATTGTTGAAATGTATTGTTTTTCCTATTATAGAAGTGGAAAGCACTCATAACTGCTGCAATTAGGAGAAGAAAGTTTAAGGATACAGAGCTACTAAACAACACCGAGCCGATTATAAACAAAGTCGAATGATGTTTCTTTTCTTCATCTGGATCAGCTGGCTGCAAATTAGAAGAATCTTTCCTTATTTTGATCAGAGCTTTACCACCAACACTGGTGTCCATCCGGCCATTCGAAAGAGGAAGTTTTTTCTTCCAGCAGTTTGTGTCTCTGAAGATAGCAACAACACAGAAACAATCACTCAAGCAAGCTTCCCTGCACCAATCCTCGGAGACTAATTCAAAATGTTCATAGTCAGATAGTGGCCAGTCCGTATTCTGCATTTCTAGAAATTCAAAAAGCTCTGCCTCCAGTGATGCATTATCACAACTTTGTGGAACAAAGTCCTGTTTGCATCCCTTCATTACATCATTTGGATCAAAGAAGCTATAACCTTGAGGGCACTGGCATTTTCGTCTTTGATCATTTCCTATTGTGCAGTAACTATTGAACCCGCAAGCTCCACATCCTACCTGTCCAGTAATACTGGTGCAAATATTTGAAGGTATGAACGACAAAGGGGACCAGGTCAGCGGCCACCTCCCTGAAGTTGAGCCATTATTCTTTGGATAGACATAGTGTCTGAAAGCTCCATCATATTCCAGAATGGCTCTCTGAAAGAAGTCTTCTGTTGAAGCTCCACCTGGCAATACATTGATCATGCTTCCATTCTTCTCAACAAGGTATACGTAGCCAGACTGGTTGAAAATCACCTGAGAACTACCATCAAAAGTTTCGGTAGACCAGTAGGCATAATTAGGACTATCTACCGGGAAAGCTGTAGTGTAAAGCACAAGGTTGCCATCAGATTCTAGTGTCAACAGGAATCTTCCTGTGGAATGATTTGCTTCCGAGTAACAAGCAATGAGTTTGCTGCCTTGATTAAATGTCTGTGTGGGCAATAATGTGTCTGTTGGATGGTGAAAACTCTCCCATAGATTGGCAGATTTGTTGTTTGCCAGAATGAAGTTCCCAGTATTAAGCATAGCTGCATAAGCAACTTCTGTACCACCATAAGCACTCCATATCTGTCGACCTGTTTGATCAATCAGCACTAGCCAACCTTGTTCAGTTAGCCGAACTGTGGATCCCCTCTGCACTAGTTTGTTTCTATTGGCTGACCAGACAATTGTCTTTTCAGGTATTTGGTTAAACCAGATGGCGAGTATGAAGTCTCCATTCTGAATCTGCTTAAAACCAAAAGCAAATTCACCTGAATGTGATGCCCAGAACGAGTTATCTTCACCCGCCGTGAGGAATGAACCCAACGATATGTTTTCATAAAATTGAGCACCAGTGAAAAATGTAAACAGCAGAAAAAGCAGCAAGAAGCAGAGAGAATAGGGAGTTATAAAATCCATGGTGTGCAGGAATTATTATCAAATAGAAAGGTTGAAGAGTAAATCAAGTTGCAGTTATTAGTTGGGGAGGCGTTTCCTAGTTGCAGATTTCTTTGCAGGGACTAAATTATAAATTAATTCCAATCTATTAGCAACAAAAGCATAGTGCCTATATGATAATTGGACAATTTTGACTTTTCCTTGCAAACTTTTCTAAGATGGAGTCTTCTGGCCTCTTCAGCGTTGATTGGAGATACTTCAACCCTTTAAAGACCTAAGCAAAGTTCGTAGGAAAGGGCAAAATGAAAAATAGAAAAGGAAAATGATCCGTTGTTGGTATCCAAGAGTAGCTGTGTAATTCCAATACTGTGGTTGCCTTGTGCAATTAGTTAGACTCAGGTATTAACTTATTCCTAGCTCCTGCACCCATTTTTTTCTACAAAGTCATTGACTTCAAGGGTATGGTGATGAAGACAGCCAAATATAATAATTCTTTGAATGCTTACTTTTCTTATCAGAATGGTCTAAAATGGCTGCTAGTCAACCTTTTCCATGTTTTCTTTGGTCTCTTTTCTTTGTTCCAAGGTTCCCTATCGATTTTTAACTCTTACTATACGTTTGGTTAACAGAATATATAATAATAAAATAAAGTAATTATTTTTTAAAAATAAAATAAAATAAAATAATTATTACTGATATGATGAATAAAATATGATAAAAATAATTATTATGACTTATTGTAATATTTGGCAAGTAAAAATAATTTTGATATAAGAAAAGAATAGAGTATAAAAAGATAAAAATATCTTGTATTATACATATGATTTTTATTTTATATTATTTTTTCAATATTAATATTTTATAATTTTATTTAAAATATTAATCATTGATTATTTAAGTGTTAATATTTTATTTATATTTTAATCATTAATATTTTAAAATATTAATATTTTATTTATAATTTAAATGTATTATGAGCAAAATATAACTAATTTTAATTAATTTTTAAAATTAAAATATTATTTTTATAATAAATAATTAAAACTTTAAACTTCTTTCTTTTTTATAATAATATTAATAATTTCAATTTCAATTTTGATATTAATATTTTATTTATAACTTATTCATTAATATTTTAAAATATTATTATTTTATTTAAAATTTTAATGTAATTATGATTCAAATATTAATAATTTTAATTAATTTTTAAATTTAAAATATAATTTTTTACAATATATAATATCTAATTTTTCAAACTTCTAAAAGACATTTTTATCTTTAGCATTTTTTAAAGCTTTTCCTCAACCAAGGAATAGCTAATACCATGGGAGGTGCTGGTATTAGCCTTTCCTTGGTTTTCACTTATTTTGAGGAAAACTTACTCTAGAGGAATGTCTATTATGTGGGAACCAAAGGAAGGAACATTTATTCCTGGAGGGGGAATGGCTAACTAAACCTGCTATTAGAGTTTTGTCACTGGTGCTTCACGACTCATTAATCTATACGGTATGGGTATGGCCCTATGTTGCCCAAGGAGCACGCCGATAACCAGAATGCTATAATAAAGATTTCAAAATGACAACTTTGACTCTACAAAAATTTATAAAAAGCATGCATTCAGCAAAAGGCGAAATAAAAAACGGTGTTTAATATACAGAATCATACTTCATAAATCTGCAATTTGTTGCTTAATATCAAGCAAGGAGGCTCTAAAGACTTACATGTGAAATGAATTAAACCCATATCAATGTAATAACATACAAAAAAATCACTTTAAATGACCAAATGATAAGACTAACAAGTGAATTACTCAGTCGATTATTGTAAATGAAGCGAGGCACAAAATAGCAGTAAGAAATTCAGCTAATGGAATTAAATGGACATGGGCATGGAGGAGCAGAAACTTGAACTATTCCTTCAAGCATCAGCATAGCTTTCTTGATTGTGGGTCTGAGAGACAAGTCTTCTTGAATGCACCAAATTGCAACCATCACAAATCTCTCCAGCTTCTTCCTGTCATTTAAGGCCTCCACATCATAGTCCACCAGAGCATCTAGATTGCCTTCACGAAGGCAATCACAGGCCCAATCTGTCAAAATTGCTTTCTCTACTCCAATCTCCATCTCTACACTTCTTCTACAACAAATTATTTCTAGCAGCAAGACACCAAAGCTGTACACATCGACCTTCGTAGTTACTGGCACGGTCTTGAACCATTCAGGTGCTACATACCCTTTTGTTCCCCTAATAGCAGTATTAGTATGGGATTGATCAATCCTTAAAAGCTTTGCTAATCCAAAGTCAGAAATCCTAGCATCATAGTAATCATCAAGAAGTATGTTTTGCGGCTTTATGTCACAATGGATGATTTGGGGGCTGCATTCTTCATGCAAGTAAAATAGTCCTCTTGCAATTCCCAAGGCGATCTGCGTCCTCTGATTCCAACTGGGTTTTAGATCCCCAAAGAGGAAGCTTGCTAAAGTGCCATTGCTTAAGTACTCATATACCAGCATTCGGTTTTGCCCCTCATGACAATATCCAAGTAATTTGACAAGATTCCTGTGATGTGTTTGAGCAATCACACTCACTTCAGTTTTGAATTCCTTGTCCCTGTCCTGAACAACTCCGTCTAACTTCTTAACTGCAATTGCAGTTGGATCTGCAGGATCATTTTGTATTAGCCCTTTGTATACTATGCCAAAAGATCCCCTTCCTAATTCTTCTTTGAATCCATTTGTTACTTCCTCAAGCTCCATGAAAGCAAAATGCCGCAAACTGCTTTGTATGGCATTTTCATTGCGGTGAAATTTTGTGAGCTTGTTGTGATAGAAGAAATATAATCCTACACATAACAGCCCAACTAATATTAAGTTGACAAACACAGAACCACCTAAGAGCACTGACACCACAGTTATCACTGTACCCTGTTCCCTTTTCGTGGAGGGAAATGAAGGTTGAGGATTTTGATGAGTGAATTCAGGTTTTCTTACTTTCAGGAAAGCCCTCCCATTTACTTCTCTGTCCTGTCTACCATTTGAAAGCGGTAGTTTCTTCTTCCAACAACCGTCACCTCTCAACACTGCGACAACACATAGACAATCATTCAAACAGGATGTTCTGCAGTCCTCTAAACTGCAAGGCTTCAGCAACTCATAATCATTTTGTGGCCAATCTGTACTTGGCAGCTCCTCTAAGTTGTATATATCTTCTGGGGAAATCTGTCCATCTGCCTCACATCCTTGCTGGAAATCCGGTTTGCAACTGCCATAGTTATCATCCGGATCAAGTATAGAATACCCTGTTGGGCATCCACATGTTGGCCTTTTATTATTATTTAGTGTACAGATACTGTTGAACCCACAAGCTCCGCTCCCCATAGCCCCATTCATTCTGATGCAGATATTATCTGGAAACGTCCTGATAACAGCCCAGCTTTGGTTGCCATCAAAATTCTTGGGATGCTGAGATATGCTGAAAACCCCATCGAAATTAAGAGTTGCTCTGTGGTAATGGTCCCTGGAAGGAACAATATCTTCTGGGGTGAGGAAAAATGTCACGTTGTTTCTTCTCCTTACGTACAAGTAGCCATCTTCATCAAAGATCACTTGGTAACCAGAATTTGAACTATTTCCTGGATCATAAGTACCGCTGATATAGTACGCATCATAAGTGTAGTTGGATGGCAAATTTATGGAATTGAGAACTGCATTTCCATCCTGAAGCAAGCGAAACTGAAACCTTCCTCGTGAGAAGTTGTTCTCCTTTTGCCTAGAAGTAAGCAACCCATCTATCTCCATTATCTGAGTTGGTAACATTGTGTCAGTAGGATACTTGAAGCTTTCCCATAATGGTCGAGAATTTCTGTCAAAAACAACAAAATTCCCTGTATCATTCATCACAGCATAGGCAACTTCACCAGTGGCCCAATTTGATCTCCATATCACTTCATCTTGAGGATTACTGAGAACCAGCCCGCGCTCAGCTGTTAGCTCCACCTTTGATCCTCGTGGAGCAGGTTTATCTCCATTTGCATACCAAACTATGGTACGGTCTGGAATTTGGTAATACCATATGGCAAGTAAGAAAAGATCCTTCTTCTCAAGTTGGCGAAATCCAAATGCAAAGTCAGTGGAAGGAGAAAGCCAAGGTTCTGCGTTATCACTTGCAATGATTGGAATGCCCAGGCTGACATTACCAGTAGTTTGAGCAACAACAAGACATGGGAGCAGCAACAATAGGTAAAATGAAAGGAAAAGAGGAACAACAGAAGCCATTAATTGACTTTTATTCTATTGTTGGGTTGTGTTAGCCTAAAAAATATATATTGCATATATAAAGGGAAATTACATTGCTTAAAGACGTGTTGAAGTTTAGACTGTTGAAAAGTTGGCTCAAGCCTGCATACCATTTCTACGTAAAAGTAAGTGGAAGAGTTGAATTGTTTTCTTGTATGAAGCTTAATTATAAACCAATCAATCAAATTCAATAGGAAGAAAAACGCTACTCTGGGCCCACAACCACCAAAAACCCTTTGACTCATGAAGCTCATCTCCAACTCCATTGAAAGCCTTGCCAACGATATACCACGTCCCTCTTTCACCCATATCAGACGTGAAGCAAACTCAGTCGCTGATGGGCTCGCAAAAGCGGGTGTTGCGAGAGATTCAAACTTGAGCGCTTACTTTGAATTAGACCTGGAAGAGGAAAGCGTATAAATGGGACATTTTGTTATTTTCAAAGTCCATGGTTGTGTATTTATTATGGAGTGTCTTAGTTTGGTGTGTCTGGTATCATTGTAAGCAGGAAGATTACAATTGATGTACTTTCTCGTTGGCATATACCATCGGGTATCTCGCCAGTCTCTTTTTGTTTTTTGTAAGCCAAAATGGCTATGCTTCTGTCTTACAAGCGAGACTAGGAACAATATCATAACTTTTCAAAAAAACAGAAAATCGCATGGAGATGATGACAGTCGACATTTTGGAAAAAAATTTCCGTTGACAGAGTTAATGATGCAATGCAGCTAGCCAAGCAGATATTTTTGTCAACGGACTACATAAATTTCCAATACTCACTAACGGTGAAACCTGGTCGAAGGTGGGGAAAAGGTATTGGACTTCCAGTTGTTGCTTCCAATAAGTTGGATTTGTAATCTTGTGGACTTTGACAAACAACATTAAAAACGCAATCCAAATTCTACGCCCCTATTTTCTATTCCAACTCTCACTACCATGTGTCTATTTTCCCTTTTATTTTTAGGTTACTATATATTTGGTTTGAGTTTTTACCCTTCTTTCTCCCTTCTTCCTTGATGCCCTTCACTTATACTTTCCAATCCCCATCTAAGATATCCCCAAATTTGCAATTCCAATTTTTTGGATGCATGCCCATCATCTATTTAATCCATAGTTTTTTTTTTTCACCATAATTTGTCCCAGAAACAGGTAATTGTGATTATCTACCTGTGGGTTTTAGAGCACCATAGTTTTTTCATTTTTAAAATAAAATGAAAGAAAGGTAATTAATTGATTTTTTTTAATGTTGGATATTTTTGCAGGGCCCAACTACCCCGTTATCATTTTATTAAGTATCGAAAAAATTAAATACAATGGGGAGAGGGAAATAAACCGAATCTCTAAAGTTACATGAGATCGAGAAGAATTAAGAAGAGTACCTAAAATGGAATGTTTCATTTTATGTACATATTTTTGAATGCAAACATAAAATTGAAACGCTTCCATATTACGAGAATCTATGTGATTGACAAAATGAAAATAAAAAAAATAAACTAGGAGTACTACTCCTTTACATTTATTTAAAATGAACATAAGGTAAATTTATTTTATCTAATCTAAGAATACCTCTGAGTTGACCTTCTGCTTCTGAAAATACCTGCAAGTTTTGGTGCATTTGCCCCTTATTAGAGAGATGATCGGCAGCCTGGTTCCTTTCTCTATGTATATGCGTAATCTGAAAAGAAATAGCACTCAAACATCTGTGGATGGAAGCCAACAAGTACCGAGTCCAGGAGGAACCTTGATGTCCCTCATGTATCATTTGTACCACAACTTTTGCATCCATTTCTATCCAAAGTCTAGATATATTGTACTCAATACATAAAAGCATACCCCTATATAATGCCATTAACTCTGCTTGTAATGAATTGTAAGGACCAAAATATTCAGAAAATCCAAAAATCATAGTACTCGTATGGTCCCGAAGAAATCCACCTCCAATAGCATTCTGAATATTATGTTTGGAACTACCATCAACATTTAACTTAAACTCACTTGGTAATGGTTTGTTCCAAGTGAATATTTTTGGTGGATGCCGAGATGCCTTCTGAACGATTAGACCCCATGCTTGAGCAATTTGTAAATCTCCCCTCCATCGCCATCGTTGGAATTGCCTCCCATGGAATAATTGATGAATAAGTTTTAAGACTCTCCACACCACTCTGTTGGAATACATGCCTAGGTTCCTATGCTTCGCATCATTACGTTCAACCCATAGAAACAAAAAAATAAATAGAGGTATTAATGTGTGGATGTGCCCTTTTTTCGTGTAATCACCAAAGTACAACCATGCCCATATAATCCGATACACATTGTGCGGGTGAGTAATGTAGATTTGAAAGAATTTTGCAAAATACTTCCAAACTTGGGTAGCTATTGGACATTCCCACATGACATGCAAAAGATACTCCTCTAAGTTGCAATGTTGGCATTTGGATTTCAACTAGAAGCCTTTGGATTTCAACCTCAAATCAACTGGAATCCAATCTTGTAATAACCTTCAAAGGAAAAAAGAAATAGTAAGAGGAATGCTTCTATGCCAAAGTAAATTAAATATCAAATTAACTGCCTGACGTTGTCGTATAATCTCTCAAGAGGATTTAGTAGTAAACTGACCATCCAAAGTAAGGACCCAATATGCCCTATCTATATTGGATGTGTCCACCGAAATTTTTAGAATTTCTGCCACTACCTCCTCCGGTAATACATTATTCAACTTGTCCACATTCCATGCATCATTATCATAAAAATAGCAAACTCGTGTCATAGAAGATGCAAATGCTGGGAAACAATTGACTAAGGGCTTATCACCCATCCAACAATCATGCCAAGAAAATAACTCACCTTTCCCTATCAGCCACTTCATGTGTTGTTCTGTTACTTGACAGCTAGATAGCATTCGTTTCCAAGTTTGTGAATCCTAGAGCTTCGGATGAACATACCTTGGAATTCGACCAACACAATATTTAGCCCTCATGAATTGTGTCCAAATGCTGTTACAGGTTTGAAATCGCCACCAAAGTTTCATGCTAAAGGCCTCAAACACATAATCTAATCCTCGGATGTCTAGTCCCCCTCAAAAGATGGAAGTGTGATTTTATGCCAAGGTGCCCAATGTATTTTCCTAGTACCTGTCGAGCCTCCTCATAGAAAATTATTGAATATTCTCTCAATTCTTTCAATAACACAAATAGGAGGTTTAAGGACCTGAAGCAAATAAATAGGTAGAGAAGATAATACACTACATATTAGCATTATTCGGCCACCCGGAGATAAAATTTTATTATCCCATCAAGCAACACGCTCCTGAATCTTTGCCACCAGATTGTCAAATAAAATTACCTTTTTTGGTCCTTTGTATAGAGGCACCCCCAAGTATGTAATAGGTAGGAACTTATGAATGAAGCCAGTGACTTGAGAAATAATTTGTTTGCAAGAGCTGCCACATTCTGATGGGTGATGAAGCAACTCTTATGATGGTTTATACGCTGCCAAGAAATCACCTCATATTCTTACAAAAACATTAGAATTTTCTACAAGGAGGATTTCACACCATTAGCAAATATGATAACATCATCAGCAAATGCCAAATGGCTTACTGACATAGAGCAATCAGAAAGATAGTGAAGGGATGGATGTTTAGCAAACAAAACATTCAACCCTCAAGACAAGTATTCTGCAGCTAGAATAAATAACAGAGGAGAGATTGAGTCTCTCTGTCTTAAACCGCATTCGGACTTGAAGTAACCCACAATACAACCATTTATCAACAAGGAAAACCAGTGATTGGATATGCAACGATGAACCGCATTAATCCATTGAGAGCTGAACCTAAACTGGCTTAACATTCTATAAAGAAAACTCCATTCAAGCCGATCATATGCCTTCATCATGTCCAGTTTAAGCACCACATTTCTGCCTCTTGCCTTTCGATCAATCTTCCCTATTAATTCTTGAGAAAGTAGGATATTATCGCTGATCAGTCTACCCTCAACAAAGCCACTTTGATTGTTTGAAATAATAGAGGGAAGTACCTTGGCTAGTTGGTTAGCCAAAATCTTAGTAATGATTCTGTTCAATACATTACAAAGGCTTATCGGTCTATAATCGCTCCATTTCGAGGAATTATTGTTCTTGGGCAGCAGAACAATTATTGTGGACGTTACTCCCGTGGGAAGGTCAGCTCTATGGAAAAAATCCACTACTTCATCCAGGAGGTCATTTGCCACTATATCCCAGCATTGTTGATAAAAATAAGATGAAAATCCATCAGGACTAGCAACGCTATCTTTGTCAATATTGAAAACTACCTCTTTAAGTTCATCCATGGAAGGCACTACACATAAATTAACATTATCATTTTCAGATATGATGGAAAGAATTAAAGAGTCATTGAACTTGGCCATGTCGCACGGTTCCTTCTTCACGAGAGAGGAGAAAAATTCCACTATATAAGACTTTACTAAATCTGGTTCTTCTATCCATCTCCCATCCAAATTTTGTATTTTGAAGATATGGCTTTTGATTTGCTTCTTCTTAACCCACATGTGGAAAAATTTGGTGTTTCGTTCACCCTCCACAAGCCATTTAATGCCAGATTTCTACTTCCAAAATAATTCTTCCTCACTTAAAAAATGATTAAGTTGGGCATAAGCTTTATTCATTGAAGCACGGTTCTTTGGTGAGTGAACCTATTGAAATATCATTTCACAATCTGCAACTCTTTGTTTCACCACCTTCAAGTTGTGAAATATATCTCCAAAAACCTCCTTATTCCATTGTTTCAAGGACTGTTTTAATCGGCATTGCTATGCCCAAAATGCTTGCAAACCCGCTCCTATAATGGGAAGATTCCAGTTTTGTGCCACAAAATTTTTGAACCCATGATGAAGCACCCAAGCACGAAGAAACGGAAAGGAAAAGTGTAAAGCCTGACTTTATAAAATACTTGTCATGACATACATGTGATGGATAGCATGTTTGCATGCTAGGGGAGTCCCGAAAAAATTACAAAAGTCGGTATTGTATTTAAAGGTACAACAAAGTTGATTTAAGCCTTGAAATAGATCAAATAGGAATTTTAAGGTGAGATTAAGAGCTTCATAGTCCATGGATGACTCAAAATGGTAATTCGGAGTTTGAGGATCAATTTGGAGTCAAATCGAAATTTTCACTATCTAGAAGCAAAATGGTCATTTGCCACTTAGGGACAAAATGAAAATTTTAGAAAAGATTTTTTTGGCTCCATTTGACTTATTGGAGTATGATTTGAGGTTTAGAAGTGAAAACTTTTAATTCCGATATAATTTGGAGTATAGGAGTAAAATGGTAATTTTGCCACCCCAAGGGCAAAATTGTAATTTTCCACCACCAGGACATTTGTCCAGCACATGGTCTTCCCTTATTCTCATTTTTGACCTTTGACTAATCATGTGGTGGAGATAAAAAGTTTAAATTTTTAAATTTTTAAAAATAAACCAATAAGAAAATGCCATGTGTCAAGCTTAGGATATTTTATTATTTAACTTAAAAATCAGTATAAATCAGCCCATTATCTCTCCAAATATTCGGCCAAGCAAGGAAGAGAGGGAAAGAAAGGAAGAACAAACCCTAGGTGAAGAATTTCAAGAGAAAAAGTGTGGAAAATCAAGGAAAACAAGTGAAAAAGGTAGGATTTTTCAACTTAAGCTTGAAATCTATTTTCCTTAAGCATTTCTCCTTATTTTCCATGCTTAAATTACATGTTTTCATGATGAATTGAAGGCTGATCAAAATGGGTATGGAGAGAGAAAGTTGTTGGATTGATTTGATTTTAAGTTATGTTAGTATTTTTAGTTAGTTTAACATATTTAGAAACAAAACAACAAGAAAAGAATTTATTTTCTCCAACAACCATCAATGGCCGAATTTACCATGTGTTGAGTGAGGATGAATTTGATTTTTATTCTAGGAGACTTGGTTAGAAAATGATGAATTATGGTGTGGAAAAGTAGTAGGAAAAATCACGGTGTTAATGCACCATTATTGGCCAAAAATTGTAAGAAGAAAAGTGAAGATAGTTTTGCCAAATTTTAGGTTATTTGATTTGAGTTTGGTGAATTAAGATATTGGAAAAGAATTGGAATAATTTGGAGTAATTTGGGATTAAATTGGACGCGTTAGTAATTTAATCGGGTGAAAAGAAGAATTAGGCCAATACCGGGTTTAGATAGTTACCAGTGCATTTTTGCATTCCATATCATGCATTAGTAGTCTAAATTAGTTTAATTTCAATTTAGTACCAATATGGTGAATTTCTCAATTTTGTACTATGTTAAGGTGGTGAGTCCTCCGATAAAGGCAAGGGAATTACACTTGAGGACCAGTAGTCTGAGTATTTCGAGAATCTGCACTGTAGACATTGTGAGTAAACTTACTGTCATTTTAATTATCTAGGGTGGTTTTTAAATGATTTCATGAATTCTATAGAAAAAGGGATTTAAAAAGGTAAATTTTCATGTTTTATGAATAAATGTGTTTCAATGAAATTAATTTATAAATTGTTTTGAAATTAATAGTGATTTTGAAAAATAGAGTACACAGAGACTGTTAATTGTTGCAATTCGATTGTTTAAATTGATTGGCTTATGATAAATCGGGCATGATTGGCTAGTTGGCAATTGTATTGAAATACGAATTGTTTGGTTGCCTTGAAAGACTGCGAATTACAAAAATTGCCATATCATGTTATTGAGTTTTATTGTATGGTGGATTATATATTAATTAATCACTGCAATAGGGGTTTCTGTGGACCAGCCTTTTAGAGGGGCACGATAAACCCCATTATATTCTTACCTCGAATGGAGAGGCGCGTAGGATATCTTCTGGGGTAAAGTTTAGGGTTCACTTCACGCTAAACCACCATGTGAGGGTGAACTAAGCCAACGCCAAGGAACGACTGTGATGTCCGACGAAAAATGTGTTTTATGTGAAATGTGAATTTTTAACAACCTTGGCTATCTCGGTAGGATGTCTCGGCCAAGGTGTCCCCGAGGATGGATTTATGGCACAAGCCTAGTTTTTATGAGATTCATAAGTCTCTTTACATATTTTGAATGAAATGTGTTCTAATGTTATGACTCAGTTTACGATGATTTATTTTATTGTCTCCATGTACTTAACTCTAGATGTTTATGATGATGTCTGTTTATTCATTATGATTTTATAATCTCACCACCCTCCTTTCCACCCATTTCATGTTCAGTATAGATTGTAGATAACTGATCTCATCGAAGACTACCGTTGGATCTGCATTTTCCAAACCGTAGGTTCATAGTCCTCTTTACTTTTGTTTATTTGGGGGCCTTCTTGTTATTGTAAATTAAATTAAATATTTTGGCTTACTGTATTATAGTATGTATAAATTATTTAGCTTTTACGCTACAAAAATTATTTACGTATAACTCTAAAAATATTATTTCATAAGAAAATCGAATATTTTACTTAATATTTCCTTTATTTTCTTATTATATTCAAATAACCATAATTTCGTCTTAAATGAAGATTTTAGACTTTAAAACTCACTTTTGATTATGAATTATATGTTTTGTACTCGTATATTATATTTTAACCGGTTTCGAAATTTTTGAAAAGAAAATGACTAAAATACCCCTATGAGACAAAAATTATTATTTTATTTGTTTTGAGTTGGAAACAGCTTAAAATCTTCTAGAACATGATTTTCGGCAACGGTTACTCACGGGGAAAATGAAATACTGATATTAAGCCTTGCGTGGTCCCGGTTGGCATTTCGGGAAATGAGTGTCTATCGGGGTATCGCGGCGGTTGTCATGGGCTCGATGGGAGTATCGGGTCTTGACAAAAAAAGGACTTTGTCTTGGAGTTTTGAGCAAGATATCAACAATGGGCAATGGTCAGACCCATCCCTATTATATCCGAGTAGATGAGAAATAATCTACCCATTGATGATTGTACGCCATTCTGTCCAACTGCTGAAACATCCGAGTATTGGTCCAGGTGAAAGGATTTCCTTCATAACCACCATCCATTAGCCCACAATCAAGTAAAGCTGCAGCAAAGCCTTCCATACAGCCTCCATGAGGCATGACTCCATTCAACCTTTCCCCACTATGTAAAATGGTATTACAATCACCCCCAACAATCCATGGCATATGGATATCCACAACCAAGCTCCTCAAGCAATTCCAAAGCCCCATCCGCTCAGACCTGGTACATTTTGCATAGATAAAGGATGCCAACAATGGTAGCTCAAGCCATGGCATTGAAAGTTTAATGTGCAAACATTGCACATGGTCTAATAGCACTGCACAACTTAAATCAAAAGAATGAAAAAGCCATATTTTTTGCGAGTAGTTTATAAATAGGTTCTCAAAACCCAATTTTCTTATGATAAATTTAGCTTTAGAAGCATCAACCATTGGCTCCAATATTACTAAAATTTTTATTTTATGCAATAACTATAATTTCTTAATTCTTCTTTGTATTACCGCACTTGAAATACCCATCACATTGGACACAAGTGCACTAATCATGATTGGGTTCTAGCTGCAAAACTTACTGAGATGGAATCATCATCAGAGACCTCATCATTTTCTCCTATATCCACAACTTCCTCTGAGGCTAAACTAATGATTTTCCCAATTGAGGCTACAGTATCTGAATGTCTCATGTGTCGAACCAGTGGATGAACTTCAAGTTTTGTAGGGTTAGTTCCTGAAAAGGAAGGAACAACACTTAGCTCTTTATTATACATAAACTTACTCAAGGTGGACTCCAAGTTAGGAGGATTATCATCATAGCCTTCCATCCTTTCACGTGGGCATGCCACTGTTGAATCAACTCGGTTGTGTCTTGCTAAACTCCTGGTTTGACTTGCACCCTATCCATCTATTAGGTTGTGTTCTCCATTTCCTTCTAACATGTCCACTGACACATTTTGGCCCCTCGACCCACTCTCTGGAATCTATTGGCCATCCCCATGCAGTAAAGCCGCTGCCTGCGCTAATGGCTCAATAAGATAATCTTTAAATTTCTCACCTGCACTTGCATGCACAGATTCATGCACCAACATCCCTACTGTTGCTCCAACTAATCCATCACCCTCTGCAAGCACTGTTAACTCCATATCCCTCACTCCCTTTGATTAATTCAATAAATTAATTGATTAAGTAGTAACATTAATTAACTAATATAATTAACTAATATTTTATTATAATTGACCAATGAAAAATAGGAGTTGAAACTAAAATTTTGAAACACGTTTAATTGATTGACGAGCCATGTTATTTGGCTAAAGTTGAAACTCAATTATGAAAATTTGTTTTTGGAGTGAGTTTTTTTTTTATTAATATAGATGAGTTTACAGGAGCTTCACAATTCATATTTATAAATTAAACAAGTTGAAATAATCACCAATACAACACTTAGAGATGCCAAACTATCAGAGAAAAATAACAAACTACAATTAACTCCCAATAAGCCAAAGATATTATAATTATTGTTAGAACACAAAACTAGAAAATTAGGAAATGGCTTCAAGGCATGTATTTATGTTACTTTTTTTAAGTTTTATTCATCCTCAATTTTAATGTGTAAAAGAGTTACTGGCATAAAGGCCTTAAACATACAATGAAGTTAAGTAATTGATTACTTTTTGCACTGACGAAATCAATTCCCTAAGCACTCACCAGGGTATGACAAAATTATCAAACTCTTTTATTAAGCTAAAGATCAACATAAAGCCATGGCTGCCTTTGTTAAATGACTTAATGGAAGGCAACAAAAGAATGGGATGGGAAGGAAGGGAACCTCATGCCTATTGGAAAAGGAATCCCAATGTTCCTACCACTGGGCAAGTCCTCTTTAATTGTAACTTTTCAGATAAACAAGAATGGGGTGCTCTTGTATATGCCCAATTAATCATTATTCCTATGGTTCACTTTAATATCATTGGATGATTTATTGCTCAATATTGTATATAGTAGGATTCCCTTTGTAGTTATAATAATACTTGTAACTAATTATCAAAACTGAGTATTGGGCAAGGTTTTAATAGAGGAGACAGAGGCAGCATGGGAGACAGGGGCAAAGATAATTAGAGGCAAGAACACGATGGTAGAAGGTAGCTAGATAACCTCCGCACTTTGTTCGTGGATAACTTAAGTAAGAGACTCAAAGGGAATACCATCAGAGGTGCCTTTAAAGAATATGGGAGAGTCCTTAATGTGTACATTCCTAAGAGGATCATGCTAGACAAATCCAGGGGAGCAAATTTTGCTTTCATTAGGTACAAAGAGAAGGATGAAATGGAAAAAGCCTTGAAATGGGGCAACCATCAATTTATTAATGGGAGAAGAATTCTTGTCTGGAAAGCTGACTTTTAAAAGAAAAAACTGCTTCCTGTGACAAGCAGTAAAGGAACAACAGGTGTTGCAGCTTTCACCAAATAGAGGAATATTGATGGCATATCCTTCAAGGATGTGGTGTTGGGAGGAATGGTGAAGACACACAAACCAATCATTGGTCAAAATATTTCCACTAATCAAAACAATAGAGCCTTTCCATCAATCTAGGAGGTAGCCAAAAATGACAAACTGAGGAGAATCGCTAAAACAAAGCAAGGACCAGTTCAAAAAAGCATAAAAAATGTCACAGTAAATGCAAACATTTCAAATGAGGAATTAGAATGGGTGAGATCCAGTGCCATCGAAAAGCTTTGCAAAAGTCTAGGTTGTGAATTCATACAAGGAATGATGTTGAAGGAGGGAGTCTCAGCTCAAGTAAAAGTGTGGAAGGCATGCTTATCCTTGTAACTTTCGAAACCTAGGATGAAATGTTATGTCTGTTTGAAAATTATTGGGAATGTTTTGAATAATGGTTTGAAAATCTTATTCCCTTAGAAATAGCTAGTAGCAAGAGAATGGTGCATTTATGGATCAAATTGGAGGAAGTTCCAATCAAACTTTGGCACACTAACACTTTCAAAGCACTTTTCGAGTGTTGGGGTGAATTTTAGGGAATTGATAGAACCACGTTTAGAAAGGAAAGGTTTAATCATGTACTGTTCAAGGTTAAAGTGAAAAGCTAGTTGGCAATTCCCCCCAAAGCCATTTTTGAAGCTAAAGGTCAGCTGCATAACATTCGTGTTAGTATTCTCAATGGTGAATTTTGTGAGGAGTTATAGGTTTATTCGCTAGGAAAAGGAGTTCTGAAGGAGGAAAAAGACATGAAAAATGAGAGCTCACCGGAGGATCGACCATGGAGGAGAAACTGATAACTCTTTGATATAGTGTCTGTTTAGCGTAATATCATGAGCCAACCTTGTATCGAACTATGATAGAGCAGAGATGTCTAAGAGATTGAGTCTTTTGTACTTGTAAGGGAATATCCCTCTTCAAATATTGTAATGGCTCGTGGTGACATCTTTAAAAATACTTGTTAAGTCTTTAAAGGGAAAGACCCTTTAGGAAAAGAATGTCCTCATCTCAAGCGTTGTAATGGCTATTGATAGAATACGTGTAAAATCTCGTAAACTCTTTATAAGGGGTGAGCGGGTCAACGAATTGTTGGGTTGCTTCACTAATAAAGGTATGTTAGTAATGAATCACCTAAGGTTGCCCCTATGGCCCGACGATGGCGTGTCTTGGTCCCTTTGTAATTATTTTCATATTAATAAAATATTTTTCCTTTTTATGACCCAGTGGTTGCATATATGGCATTCTGTATGCCTTATGATTTTGATGCGCATTCTCTTAGTTTGATTTGTTGCTATTATTGATATTTGATCAGATATAATCGAGTATTGACTGGCTTGTGTGGAAGTGTCGACTCAAGTGTTGCACGGGCTATCACATACTTAGGCGAAAGAGCGTAGTGTTGTTGATTTCTCACGCAAGTGTATGTATCGTTAACAAGTAATATAATAATGAAGTAGAGTATCGTTTCCACAAAGAATTGTTTAATTCCTACTGTTAACTACTAAAATTATAACACCCTAATTTTATCCAAACAATAAAAAAAATTAAAACTACTAAACTGAAACTAAAATTAAATAGTAAATAAAACTCACTTAACTACCAGACCTAATATTATAATACCCCTCAATACTTCATCTAATTATTGTCTCTCTCTCCTAACTCAGTTTAATGGATTAAATTGCTAACCTACAGTCCTAAATTATTTTCAAGTCTTTATCAAGTTTCTCATAAAAATGCCTTTTTCATTTAATTTACTATATGTCTATGCAAATTAAATTGAAGAAAGATTTATTAAGTTTGTGCTCTACTTTTGGCTACGTATGGCTTATAGGTGTAGGTCTGTCCTATATACAAATCAAACCACCTAATCAACTAAGTGTATTCAATCATACGCTATTCTATTCAAGGTCCATCTAAATCTCCTTCGTCAAGGTTTAACCTAGGTTTCTAATTCAATCTAATTTGTGATCAAGCAATTAGAAGCATTAAGAATAGAATAAAATAAACAACTTAAATCTATTAAGCATAAGTAAAAGAGAGATAAATAATTCAGACTATATAATGAGTTCAATCATAATCTTAGATTAACAATTTAGTTCCCCATCAAGTCACACATCATCATTGAATAAAGTTTAAACAATAAAAACAAACTAAGAAAATAAAAGAATAATAAAAAAGAATAAACTCAAGAATTATAATCTTGATCTTCCAAGTCTTTTTGAATCCTTCAAAATTTTCTTAGCTTCAATGACTTTGTGGCTTGACTCTTAGCTTTCAATTTGGTGTTTTCTTTCCTCGTTTTCCTCTCTTAAGTCTTCTAAAAGATTGTTTTTATAGGCTTTGAAGTTAGACCAAGTTGGGTGAAGAAAGAAGTCAATTTCATCTGGGATTTCCTTATTAGTTGCAGCTTTGTCCAATTAATTAACATAAATCGTAATTGCTCTAGGATTGCTATAGTGTGTCAATTTTGATAAGATTTTGAACATTTTACAGGCTGAAATGGGTGAAGTGGTAAACATGAAAGTTGTGTATTTTTCTCTTATCGTTTCAATGGTTCAAGAATTGGTTCATTTGAAGCTCTGTAAAGAAAGTTATGGCTAAAATACCAAAACATATGTATTAAAAGTCTGCACCTCGAAATTGCTCTCCTTCTTCCATTAAAATTCTTCTTTCAAACACCTACAAAAGCACAAATAAATAAATAACAACATATCTTAACCACATTAACAACAAATTAATTATAAAATTAACTATGATTAGACTGACACACCTAAAATAACTAATTTAAAATTATTAAATAAAACCTACTAATTTCTATGCATTACGACAAAAACTAAGCCAAATTATTATCAAAATTAAGCTCAGATAACTCTATATTATAGAGTTATCATGTAGTCCATGACAGTTGGTATCAGAATGATAACTCTATTATATAGAGTTATTTTGACACATTTTGGGGCTTAAGTAGTTAGATCTTTGAGATTTTAAGTTCGAATCATAGCATTTTAGGTGTTTTTCTAGTTTAAGTTTGATTACATGTTGAGTAGTTAATTTAGGTTATTTTTGTTACATTTTATGTTATTTTGTTTTAAATTACTTGAAGAGTAGTATTGGTAATTTCTTGTATTGCTTTTGTAGGAAATTTGATGAAAAAGGCTCAGTTGATGAAAATTCATACAAGTATGGTGATGGCTTTATTTGTATATATTGTGGTATTTCGACCATATCTCTGTCTACAGAACTCCAAATGAATTGATTCTTAGACCACTAGACTTATAAGAGAAAGAGATACAAATTTTATGTTTACCACTTCGCCCAGTTCAGCTTGGATAGTGGTCAAAATAGTTGTCTAATTCAAAGCATTGCAGTAGTATGCATGGACTGAATATGATGTAGTATTTGAAGCATATCTTTCAATACAGAAGTCCAATTGATATGATTCTTAAGTAATTGGAAAGTTACAAGACAGGGTTACAACTTTTATGTTTACTACTCTTCCCAATTTGAAACAGATCATGGTGAAAATCATGTTCAAATTTGATAGACTGCTGTAACATTGGGAGAACAAGGCTACAGTGCTAATGAAAGGATGTTCACCATACAATTTTCCTGAGAGCTCAGCGCTGCAGAATTAGTGCTGCAGCGCTACTATAGAAAAAAAACTAGTGCTGCAGCCCCAAGAAATCAAGGCCGTGATGCTGGGCGATTTTTCAAAATAAAAAATTTTACGGGATTTTGGAAATTAGGTTACTCAGAGCCTATTTGAGGGACCTTTTCAAAAGTTTTAAGAAGGATGTAGCAAGCAACTATTCTGGCGATTTGGAGCCAAGAACAAAGCAAGAAAATAAGAAAATTTGAGAGAGAATGGAGATCATAAAGCTTCAATAATTAGTTTCTTTCTTTACTTTTGTGTTTTTCTTATTTTCTTTAACTTGGATTCATGGCTAAATTTCTTTGGATGTTGTTTTTATTTGTTATTATGAGCTAAATTGTCTTTCTAGGATTGTGGTGGATTTCAACATGTAGTTTGAATATTAGTTTTTTTTATTTATCATGAATGGTTGTAGTTTTACTTATTCAAATCTATTCTTAATGTTTTTGATTGCTTGGCTAACAATTAATTGATTTGTGAATCTAGTGGAGACTCGATAGAGAAATTTTAGATTAAACTAAGATTTGAATAATGTATGTTCACATCACTTTGGTGATCTAATTCGTGATTCAGGTTGACATATGCCAATTGCCATACATAGCCATATTAGGACACTTGCTTAATGAACTTAATTTAATGGATACCTATAGACATATAGTGAACTTATTAAGTTAGGTATTTATACAAGCAGCTCGATGAAGACTTGTCCATAGCTTTGGATTCTAGATTAGTTAACAACTCAGGAAAGATAAATAATAAGAAAAGTTAGTCTTAGATGAAATGTTGAATGAACCCATAATCCTAGGTCTTTAATATACTGCTTTTCTCAACCTATTTAGTTTGTTAGTTAATTTAGTGTTTATTTTAATTTTATTTTAATTAATTTTCTACAAATCTTGATTACTTAAATAAGATTGATTGGTTATAAGATTTTAGTACTTCTCGATTACTTAAATAAGATTGATTTGTTATAAGATTTTAATACTTAGTAAAAATTTAGGAACAAATCTTCATGAGAACGATACTCTATTTCATTGCTATATTACTTGTTCGATACATATACTTGCGTGTGCAAAATTGACAACATAAAACACAGGCAAGACATGTTGATCTAAAAAGTAAAAATGGGGACCACGCAGAGTGCACCAAAGGACCATCAGAGGATTGATTAGCTAGAGGCTATGGTGGCCGTAGTAAAAGCTCAGATGGTTTTACGCTAGCGAATAGATGAAATTGAGATAGTTTAGCAAGGATTGTCCGAGATGATTAATACTCTGAGTGGTGAGATCAAGAATGCGTTAAGTACTCTCTAAGGTGAGATTGGAGAATTGAAAGCTCAAGTAAATCTTTTGGTTATTGCTGCAGGTAATGCTAGTAAAAATTTAAGAGATCGAGGTAAAAGGGCAAGAGATGCTAAAGAGTTGGAGAACTTCTTTTTTGATATAGAGCAATATTTTTGAGTTGTGCGCTTAGAGTCGGAGGAGAACAAAGTGACGATGGCTTCAATGTATATTGTTGGGGGCATGAAGTTATGATGGCATTCTAAATTCATCAATGGTGAGTGTCGTATCAACACTTAAGTGGACCTAAAGCAAGAATTGAAAAACTAGTTGTTCCTTGAGCATAGTTGTCACAAACAGGATCAATGAGGGAGTTCGTGAGGAACTTCTCTACTTTAATGTTAGATATTAGGGATATGATTGAAAAAGAGAGATTGTTTTATTTCCTCGAGGGTTTAAAACCATGGGTGAGGATGGAGTTATAGCAACAAAAGGTACAAGATGTGACTTTGGCAATGGCGGTTGCCAAGTGCTTTACTGATTATAGTGAAAACTCCAACAAAACGAAGAACCCTCCATCCATGACTAGTAGCTCTAGCTCAAATAATGGGGCAAAATTTTCAATAGTAAGTAGACTCTTGAGTAAGGGAGGCGATAAGAGATTACTTGCTAGAAACTCACTCTAACTAAAAACAAAAAAACTATGGAACGTTAAGCCACGACTTTCAATATCTTGTTTTCTATGCAAAGAACCTCATTGAGTAGCTAACTGTCCTCACAAAGCAACTCTCAGTGCGATATGCACTGTTAATGTTGAGACACCCCCACCTTACACCAAAGTCAAAGAAGCTGAGGAAGAGCCAGTATGAATGGGTTTTATTTGTTTCCTCAGCACCTTGCAAGCACAATTAGAAACGATGGAGAATGAGCTCCAACGAGGTCTAATGAATGTAGAGGTGTTGTAGAATGAGAAAAGTACCAAATCCATACTTGACATTAGGGCCTCAGACATCTTCATCACCCTTGGAGAAGCAAAGAGATGCGGTCTTAAAGTTAAAAAGGACTTTGGATAGATGAAAGTAGTTAACTTGCTAGCTTCTGCTATCATGGGAAATGCCAAAGGCGTAAAGGTTTAGATTGGCTCTTGGGAAGGGAAGATAAACCTGACTGTAACCATTATAGATGACTTTGATTTTATCTTGGGCTTAGATTTCATGACAAAAGTGCAAGCCATCCCTTTCCTTGCTGCTGTGAGTTGTTTAATGTTTTTTGGAGAACAACCATGTGTGGTACTGACTATAATTCCATCTAAGATCGGGAAAAAGGTTATATCGACTACACAGTTTAAGAAGGGGATGAAGAAAGGTGAGACTTCTTACGTGGCCATGCCCCTCTACAAAGGCGAGGATAACACAGATCCAATACCCGAAGAAGTGAAACTGGTTTTGGAAGAATTTTAAGATTGATGCCATAACAACTACCAAAGGTCTTACTGCCTTGACGAACTGTCGATCATGAGATAAAATTACTTTCAAGAGTCAAGCAGCCTGCAAAAGGGCCATGTAAGATGGCTCCCCTAGAGTTAGTGGAGCTAAGAAAACAATTAGACGAGCTTATTCAAGCCATATTTATCTGACTATCAAAAGCACTTTTTGGAGCCTTAGTACTTTTTAAGAAAAAGTAGAATGGGAGTTTACGATTGTGCGTGGATTACCGAGCTTTGAATAAAGTCACAGTTAAGAATAAATATCCTATCCCTCTTATAGCAGATCTCTTTGACCAGTTAAGTGATGCAAATTACTTCTCCACATTAGATTCGAGATTGGGATACCATCAAGTACGATGGGCTAAAGGAGATGAGCCAAAAATGTCACAGCCCAAAACTCAAGCCATGACCAGTGCATGGGCCTAATGGGCACAGCCTGCTAAGCCCAAGCAAGACTCTTTATGAAATCTTGTTCATCATTTCATTATGTCACCATTCCTAAACCACAAATCTTGATTCTCAGCCATGCGTATTTCAGTAACATACATGGCAACTAAATATTTATATTTGTATGAACCCAAAATATTGTCATTCATTCATTGCCATCTCATAATGGCATCATCAATCCAAACATACATCTATTGTTTGTAACCTAAATCTTAACGATTTACATCGAGTATATATATATACATATAAAAGACTTCTAACGACCATCGGAGCGACCTTGGGTGAGGTACCGCTATTGAACGCCAAAATACCTACCAAAGGGTGAATGCACATGAACGCCTTAATTTAGGTCCCAACTGCCTCTGAGTTTGAAAACATGAAGTTTAAAAGAGTGAGTATAAACCTACTGAGTGAACATAAAAAGGGAACAAGCAAACGATAAGAAAAATTTTAGAAAACATGATGCACTTATAGTAAAAACAATGCAATTTAGTTTAAATTCTTATTAAAACCCCTCATTTCAAACTTTGAGCATTTAATCCTTTAGTGTTGAAGGATCCATGATCAACCAAGAAGTTGGAAAGGGTGAGAACTACAGTATAATCCAAGCAAGACGAGTATAGCAGCATAATAGAGGGTTTCTCGTTGCAGCGAAATTTAGACAAGGAAAATTTTTAAACCTTCCGAGAGTTTCTTGCTACAACGAAATTCTGAGCACAGATTAAGTGAACCACCCAAGACTTTCTCGTTGCAGCAAAAATCCGTTCTGTTGCAACGAAAATCAATTTTAAATTAGTTAACAATTTCCAACACTCAACAA
This sequence comes from Theobroma cacao, assembly GCF_053813885.1. NCBI lineage: Eukaryota > Viridiplantae > Streptophyta > Magnoliopsida > Malvales > Malvaceae > Theobroma > Theobroma cacao. The sequence continues at coordinate 38,739,331 of NC_142647.1, read as the reverse complement.
TCAATACAATCACATTTTATTTCCTTATCCTTTCTATAGCATATATAAACAGTTTTATAGCATGAATGATCATCTCTATAACATATATGCAGAAGCATACATACACCCATCGATCATCGGCTCATGTGCACTCCCACACCGCACATGGCTAAAATTATCCTGTGCACTCCCACACCGCACAACAAACATATATACAACCCCCGGTCATCAGCTCATGTGCACTCCCACATCGCACATAGCTGGAATCACACCACGTCATCACCAGCATGTGCCCTCCCACACACTCGGTTATAATTACCATACAATATTACTTATCAATACATATCATATATATATATATATATATATATCCACATAGCATAGGTACACACGGATTCATCACAGTCATATTCCACTACACAAAAACATTTCCTCAAGGGCTTGTTCCCATGCATATTTTAAAGAAAAGATCAATCAGATATTTCAAGTGATTCAATCAAGCTTGTATGCACTTAGCCCCAAAACATTTTAATGCAAGTTCACTCACCGTTTTTATTAATGCTTTGATCGACTCTAACTGCGCCTAATGCTCTGGATGGAGATGTGGGGCTTTGTTGGAACCTATCACCCACAATAGCATCACACCAACTCAAATTGGCATTAATAAAATTCTAAAAGCCAATTCCTAAATCAAGTTCTACTAGTTATTCCTAACTAGCTTCCAATTACCATTATATGGTTATCAATTTACTCAACTCTAATCACACTAAAAAGATATATAAACAACCTCAACAATAAAATACTCACAATCTAATTATTAACCATTATCAGCAACTTAAAAATCAACCCTAATTCATTACTCACCTTAATGGATTTTGTAATTTGAATTCCTTTTTAAGAGTTTTCAAGCTATTATGGAATCTCTCTCTCTCTCTCTCTCTAAAATGTCCAGCTAGTGAGAGAAAGTATTGAGGAAAGACTTTTGAGGGTTCTTGAGGTGTAGAAGTAAAAGAGTATGAAAAGCCCTATGACAAAGTGTATAAAAACATGAGAAATGGAGTTAATTTTGGGAAAGTTATAAAGGTTTCAAGGGAGGCTTCCATGGAAGGTGAAAAACGTGAAATGGAGAGAAGGGATGGGAAGAAGAAGAAAAAGAAGCTACTGAAAATTAGATATTTATGCTTAAAGTTGATTAAAGTTCCATTTATTTACAAAAATGCCATTCAATAATTGACTTTGCCTCTTTTCTTTCCCTTGGTTCAACTTTTTGCTTCTTTCATATTGAGATAAAGTCCATAATAGTTTAGAAGTACTCGAGTTCACGAAAACTTAAAAATTTACACCCGATATGTAAAATGATCATTTTACCCCTATTGTGAAAATTGTCATTATTTTTATTTCTTTTGTTTATTTCATTATCATATACATCATTCATTTATTTCTTAGGCCTATTTAGACTTTAATAATGTTAGAAAAACCCACTTCTAGAAGCTCACCCAAAAAATGACGAAACTACCCCTAATCCATGTCATCGTGTCTACTTCCGCTACACGTCTATGAAAATCGAGGTTTCATAGAAAACCACCTGCGTAACATAGTATGAAGCATTTAAATTTCTTGTTATGCCTTTTGGACTAACTAATGCTCCTACTACCTTTTGTACACTGATGAAACAAGTGTTCCATAATTATTTGGACAAGTTCATGGCAATTTACTTGGACGATATCGTGATGTACAGTTCGACTTTAGAGGAACATCAGTGGCACTTGCGGGCAGGTCTTCCAAAGGCTACGAGACAACCAGTTATATATAGAAAGGGAGAAATGTGCATTAACACAAACCCAAATGCAATTCTTTGGCCACATAATTGAATAAGGGCACATCAAAATGGACATGCAGAAGGTAAAGGCTACCACATAATGGGCCACCCCTAAGAATACAACTAAGCTTCATTCTTTCTTAAGGCTAGTCAATTATTATCGTAGATTTATGGAAGGATATTCAAGATGGACAATAACATTGACAGAATTATTGAAAAAGGGACAAAAGTGGAGCTAGATGTCGTAGTGCCAAGAAGCCTTCGAAGGCTTGAAGGACACGATGATGACGAATCCTATTTTATCACTCCCCAAAATTATAAAGCCTTTCAAGGTACAGACGGATGCATCAGACTTTGCCCTTAAAGGAGTGTTGATACAAGAAAGACACTTAGTTGCGTTCGAAAGTCAGAAATTGAATGAAGTTGAGAGGAGATACATGGCATAGGAGAAAGAACTACTTGCAGTAATTCTCTGTTTATTGGCTTGGTGACACTACTTGCTAGGATCACAATTTGTGGTTAAAATTGACCATGCAGGCTTAAGTCACTTCCTCATAGCCAAAACTTACAACTAAACAGACGAAATGGCAAGAGTTCCTAGTCGAGTTTGGTTTCTCCTCTAAGCATAAAGTTGGAAAAGCGAACACTGAGGCAAATGCCTTTAGTAGGAAGGTCGAATTCGTAGCTCTAAGGGTGATCGTGCCAATGACAGCCAGCAAAGTGACCACAAATATCCGTAATTTGATTGAGGAAAATTTGCATCGAAACCCCCAAGCAATGGCCATTAAGAAGTTGGTGGAGAGTGGAAAGTCAAAATACTTTTGGGTGGAAAACGGACTCCTCATAACGAAGGGACCATAGATATTTGTTCCAAGAATAGGAAAGTTTAGGCAAAAATTAATGTGGGAATGTCACGACACTCCTTTGGTAGGACATCCAAGTTGGCAGGGAACCGTTGCACTATTGAAACAAGTTTACTATTGGGCTCATATGCGACAAGATGTGATGGATTATACGAAGACATGCCTCATTTACCAGCAGGACAAAGTAGACAGACAGAGACTGACAAGAATGGTCAAGCCTCTATTAGTGCCGATCAAACCATAGGAAAGTATTTTTTTTAGATTTTATTGTAAGACTTGCTAAAGTAGGAGATATGACAGCAATCTTGGTAGTGGTGGACTGATTTTCAAAAGTATGCAACGTTCATTGCAATTCAAAAATTTGGCTTCACAGAAGAAATGGCTCGTACAGTTTTTAAACATGCGGTAAAATATTAGGGTGTTCGTAAGAGAATTATCAGCGACAGAGATCCAAGGTTTACAAGCTCTTTTTGGAAAGAGTTGTTCATGCTATTAGGGTCAGTACTTAACCAAGCTTCCAATTATCACCCACAAACAAATGGTCGGACGGAACACTTCAATGGGTTATTGGAAGAATACTTGCAACACTTTGTACAAGTGAACCAGAAGAATTGGCCCAACTTACTTGATGTGGCTTAACTATGTTTCAAGTCACAAAAGAGCTCAACCACCAATAGAACCCCTTTTGAGGTTATCACCAGACAACAAATTAGACTTTCTTATGCCTTAGTGAAATCATATAGCAAGAAGAGTCCATGAACATTCAACTTTGCTAAAGAGTGGAGACAAAACACTAAAATTGCCAGTGCTTATTTAGAGAAACCTATAGCCAAAAGAAGAAATGGGCAAATAGAGGTCGAAGGGAGCAACATTTTAAGGTGGGAGACCTGGTGCTGGTGAAGTTGGTACTCGAACAACTTCAATTCCTAAGGAAGAGAGATCGAAGACTAGTATTAAAATATAAAGGTCTAGTACTGATTGTAGCCAAACTTCCACCTACAACTTCAATGAAAGGCATTTGGAGGTTTCTTGGTCATGTTGGGTTTTATAGGCACTTCATCAAGAATTTCTCAAAAATTTCCAAGTCACTTTCAAATCTTTCAAAAAAAGACATACCTTTCCATTCTGATGATTCATGTCTTGAGGCATTCATGAAGCTGAAAGAGAAATTAATTTCTACACCTATTATCACAGCCTCAGATTGAAATCTTCTTTTTAAGCTTATGTGTGCTGTAAGTGATCATGCGATTGGTGCAGTCCTAGGCCAATGAAAAGATAAGATCCTCTATCCAATTTATTATGCTAGCAAAACATTGACTGATGCCCAAAATACACCACCATTGAAAAGGAGTTGTTTGCTATAATGTTTGCATTTGATGACATTTGCTCTTACCTTGTCGACGCAAAAGTCATTGTTTACACTAACCATTTAATAATCAAATATTTGATTGAAAAAAAAGATGCCAAACCACGTTTGATAAGGCGGCTATTTTTGCTAAAAGAATTTGACTTAGAAATTTAAGATAGAAAAGGTTCAGAAAATCAAGTGGCAGACCATTTATCAAGATTGGAGAATGGGACACAAGCTAGTAATTCAACTATGATTAATGATAATTTTTTTGATGATCAGCTATTTCATGTGAACAAGCAGAAATGATTACCATGGTATGCTGATTTTATGAACTACATTGTAAGTATTTGTTTCCCTCCCAACTTGAACTCTCAACAGAAGAAAAAAATTCTTGCATGCTGTCAAAAATTATATTTGGGATGAGCCTTTCTTGTTTAAGCAATGTGGGGATCAAACTCTTAGAATGTGTGCTCTAGAGGAGGAATTTGAGAATATATTGCATCATTGTCACCTTTTGGATTATAGAGATCAAAGAACTACTGCCAAGGTTCTTCAATCAGGTTTTTATTGGCTTACTTTCTTTTAAAGATGCTCATTATTTTGTTGAAAAATGTGATAGATGTCAACGAGTTGGCAACACTTCACGAAGACACGAGATGCCTCTCAACAACATTCTTGAGGTAGAGATTTTTTATGTTTGGGAAATTGACTTCATGGGTTCATTTATTCTTTTATACAAGAATCAGTGTATCTTGGTTGCCGTTGGTTACATGTATAAATAGGTTGAAGCTACAAAATTCTAGAATAATGACTCTAAGGTGGTGATGAACTTTTTGAAAGAGAATATCTTGACTACTTTGGCATTCCTAGAGCGATTATTAGTAATGAAGGATCTCACTTTTGCAACAACTATTTTGAGACACTCTTTGCTAAATACGAAGTTAAACATAAGATTCCCACAACATATCATTCATAAACAAATGGCTAAACTGAAGTTTCAAATAGAGAAATCAAGAGAATTTTGGAAAAGATTGTGTGTCTATTTAGAAAAGATTGGTCTAAGTGGTTGGATGATACATTGTGGGTTTATAAAGTTGCATTCAAAACTTTGATTGGGATGTCTCTGTTTAGATTGGTTTTCAACAAAGCTTGCCATCTTTTAGTTAATCTTGCGCATAAAGTATATTGAGCCATCAAGAAATTAAAGTTTGATCTCCAAGTTGCTAGAGAGACGCATCTTTTTCAACTTAATAAGATTGATGAGTTTTGACTTAAAGATTATGAGAGTGCAAATATCTACAAGGAGAAGACCAAGAGATAGCATGACAAGAAAATCATTAAGCGTCCCTTTGAACCAGGTCAACATGTTCTCCTTTATAACTCTCGATTGAGATTATTTTCAGGTAAGATTAATTCTACATGGTCAGAACCTTTCGTTGTTATAAGAGTATTTCTCAATGGGGCATTGGAATTATTAGGAAAGAGACAGGACATTCAAGGTGAATGGTCAGCATCTCAAGCATTATTGGGGAAGCAAAATCGAAAATTATAAATCCTCAATTTTGCTCATCGATGCCAATTGAGCCGAAAAAAGTCAAGCTGAAGATTATAAATCAAATGCTCTTTAGAAGGCAACCCAATAATTCTAAATTCAAAATTACTTACTCTAAATTGTTTTTCTTATTTATTTATTGATTAAAAGTATTAATAAATTTTTGTGTTTTATTTTATAGGTGATAAAAAAAAGTATAATGGGACCCAAAGGCCTGTACCACAGTGTCGAAGGCTTGACATAACCCCCACCAACCAAAAACTTTAGGACTACATCACCATGGTAGCGGAAAATTAGTCATATGAGTGCCATGGCATTGCAATGTTGGCTCTTCTAGTGTCCTTAAAGTCTAAAAATAGAATTTAAGTAAGCTTATAAATCACTAGCCACATTCTTAACCTAAAGAACATGCCTAATAAGTGGTGGAAAAGCCATATTTATATATCCAAGACCCACTCATTTCTTACTGACATAAGATCTGTGACATTCTACCCTACTTAATTATGCAACACCTTTGTTGCACTAACTCTTTACTCATAGAAGAAAGGGATTCTTACCCTAGCCCAAGTTTACCTCGACTTTCTATCTCTGATGGGGCCCCACATTAGCAAAGATCTGGGTTTGCTTTGATATCAAATGTGACAGGCTAAAACTTAAGCCCAATCTCGTGTAGCCTTAAACTTAGAAAATAGAGTTTAAGTATGCTTATAAATCACGAGCCCACGTTTTCAACCCAAAAAAATGTCTAGTGGAAGACCCACGTTTATATACCCAAAACCCACCCTATCTCTTACTGATGGCACCCATATAAGGCCAAGCCCCCATTCCCTATTTAAACATCTTCCTTTCCCAAATTCTAAAACCCTAGCCTTTTCTAACCTCTTCCATCACTAAAAATGTCTTTCCCTCTCTAAAAGACTTAAACTCTCACTCACAAATCCTCAAATCCCTCAATCCAAACACATAAAAACTTAATCAAATCTCCATCAAACTTCCATCAGGTAAGTTCTTTTCTTCATTGAATATTTTCAACTTTTTTGAGAAATTTGTGGATAGTTAGTTATATTATTGGTTTGTTGGTAGTTTTTGATGAAAATTTTTTGTTTTTGAGAAATTTATGTTGAGAAAATAGTGGGTTTCTAGAAATTGTTGAAAATTTTGAGTTGTGTTGTTAGAATTTAGATTTAATTGTGGATTTGATTAGTGGGTAATTTAAGTAACTTTTTGATTAGATAATATTGTTGCTACAATTTATTCATAATTGAGAAGTTGAATTATTCATAATGATGATTTTGTGTTAATTGTTGTTGAGAGATATTGGGTGTTTGAAAATTATTGGAAATTGTTGCTTTGCTTTGTTGAGGTTGCTTTACTTTAGTTTTGGTTTAGTATATTACAAGAGATTAGATCATGACACCAAAAAGAGCAATGGCTAGGGCAAGTTGTTCTTTTGATCAAACGAAATTTGTGTCAGTGGATGTTATTGCTAGACACACTAGTTCCCTTATAAACAAGGTTTCGATTCAAGAAAGAGGTCTTGATGTTGCTTTAATTCGACTCCTCAGAATTCAAGCCCAAATTGAAGAAAGAAATTAGAAAAAATTCTGTGCCCAATTAAAGGCAGTCGTTATCCCAATGATAAGGGAATTTTATGCTAATGTTCTTGAACATAGTAATGGTGTTGTTTTTGTGTGAGGTAAACAAGTGCCATTCCACAGCCAAGCCATCAATGCTTTTTATGAAGTTCTTAATATTAAGGATGATGGCTATGAGCAAAATCTAGTGGAGCATCAAGATTGGGATGAAATTATTTCAGTACGTTATGAAGATGGAGTGCAATGGAAAATATCGAAAGATGAATCGGTATCTTTCTAATGCAATGTCATGAAGAGGGATGCAAAGGTATGGCTGTATTTTGTGGCATCAAAGATGCTCTTATGTTTACATGTTAGTGCCATTATAAGGGAAAGAACGGTTCTTATTTATGCCATTGTGACTGAAAAATTCATCAGCATTGGTTAGCTAATCGATAATGCCATGATGCTTACAACTCGTATAAAATGTGATGGTTTATGGTTCCCTTCATTGATCATTGCTTTATGTGAGAGAGTTGACAATGGAATCCATAACAAATTACTACATCTGAAAGTTCCTATTGATGTTGGACTTATTTATTAAAATTCTTAATTCTCAACTGGTGGTAGTTTTTCTTCAGCAGCATGTCCTTAAGTGTCGTGGCCTAGAGCCAAGACTTTAACATTACCTTAATGAATTGAATAGCTACAGCTCCAGTTTACACAACAAACCTCATATCAAGTTCAATGAAATAAAAAAATAGAACAGATGCTTAAAGCCTATGATACCTTTATGGGGATGGACATGAATACCTTTCCCACTTTTTCGATTCCTCCCATGAGCTTGGGTCACATAGAGGAAGATGGAGATGAGGAAGAGGAGTAAAGCCTTTCTAGAGTCCTCCAACCACCAAGGGAGTATTCTTTCACCTTTTTTTTTTTTTATCTATTTCTAACATTAAGGACAATGTTAAGTTTAAATTTGGGGAGGGGGGGGGGAACTTTAAATATTCATTTGCATGTATGTTTTAGGTTAGTTTATCATTTACTTTTCATTATGCTTGTTTGAAGTTTTTAGGATAAAGTAAGTTATGCGAAATTTTTCAATGATTTCCTTATACAATGATGAAAACTAAGTTGTCTTGTATGTTTTGCTTTTGGTAAATAAGGATATTATTTGGCTTGTGCTAAATTCTTTTGTTTAATATCATTATTAGGATGTGATTTCCATATATTGAGCACTATATCTTTTGCTTTAAATTATTGTGCATATCTAGAGAAGGTTTATATTGATGTGAATTTTATATTATGTCATGGATTCTAGAATTTGTTTGATTATCTCTCAAGGTGAAATCGTAGGCAACACTTAGTTAGGGAGATGATTTAGGCCATCTTTGGACCATTTGAGCCTTTCAAGCTAACCTTGTTAAATTTTATCCTTAGTATACCCCCATAAGCCTAATTGTACCTATTCTTTGTTTGAACACCTAATTATTTTAGCCTATCCTTTTAAATAAATTTATGATTTTGCATCCTTCACTTCTAAGTATGTGCATCATTTTAGGAACTGTATTAAGTTAGATGTTGAATAAGATAGAAGGTGGAATTGATGAAAAAGTTAAAAAATATGCTTAGTATTTACCCCACTAACTATAATGAAAGAAATAAGTCTATGGTGTAAAAGTGGTGATATAAAAAAAAGTGAGAAAAAAAAAAGAGAATAAAGTGTTGAACAAAAGAAAAGTTCAAAGTTAAAGAAAGGATGTATGTGGAGATTATGAATAGAGCTTTATATAAGTCCTAAAATGATTATGTGCTTAGGGTGATTTGAGCCTTATTATTGTCCTTTATCCTATCTTGACCCTAGCCATACATTACAAGCACAATAAAGTCCTAATGATTCTTGACTTAGTATTAGTCTACATTAGTGGAGAAAGAGATGAAAAGCAAACTTATGGGATTCTAGTACTAATTCAAAATTTTGTATTGGCACAAACTTATCCTGATTGTATGATGTTCTTTGTAAAAGATTTCACACACACACATGGAAATCCATTTGAGAATGAGCTTGCATTTGAATTGAAACATCAACTTAAATGATATCTATATTTTATCTTGAGTTGAGATTGTAAGAAAATACATAATAGTTTTGAAAACATTTCAAAACGTTTTCTCATCCACAACATATTTTTCCTTAGTCAGACATTTATGGCAACAATGCTTATGACAAATCCATCAAATCATGCAATCATGTTTTCAACCTTACATATTTAAATAGTTTCGAAAGTGGTGTACCCACTCACCTCAAATATTGATTTCTACCAAGTACATAAAAGTCGACGCCAACAAAATTTCTAAAGTTTCAATGGTTCCTAAATGCCCAAATAAGTATTTTCCATTAATACTTGGTCTAGGAAATGTTTAATAGTTGTTCTATACTACTTTGAACTATTTGGGTTCACCTAAACCAATTTTCCAGACTAAATCTATTGCTCATGAAAATACACATTTGTACAAACCCATAAAATCAATATTCTTACCTTAGGTGATCTATAACAAGTGAGAAAATCCACCAAAATCCTCTAGTTTGCAAACATCAACAATTCTTGAACAATAAACCATATTTTTAGAATAAAAAATCCAAGGTTTAAAGATTCAAGAGTGAGAAAAATCTCATTTTTCATTTAAAACCCAAAACTATGCTCAAATCTTTCAAAAATGGTTATTTTGGGCAATAATGGGTTGGAAAAGATTAAAAGTTAGGGTTTTACCTTCCAAATGCAGATGAAGGTTGCTAACCCTCAAAAAATGTGGTATATTTATAAGCTAAGGTGTGAAAATACGTTTTTACTCTTTTTATTTTTCTGAAATCAATGAAATGTATCGATGCAATGGCCCATGTGTCGATATATTTGGTTTTGAAAAAATTGTGTCGATATATTATGAGCATGTAGCGATTCATATCCATCAGAACCTTTTTTGGGCTAAATGTATCAATACATTTGAAACGGAATGTAATTTTTGAGACAGATTACCTATAAAACCTGCCTAGCTTATTTACATTAAGTACCACTTAAGTAAATGTCCTCTTTTACTGTTTACTCTCCATTGACTTAAGGTATTTAATGTAAATAAACAAGCAACCCTCCGTTTGGATTCAATAAAAATATAAAAAAATCAAAATCCAAAACAATCAAAATCTAATTTTTGATTTCAAGGAAAAAACCAAAAAAGTTCGACTAAAATTAAATTTACGGTTCCCATTTACCATAGCAAATGTACAAAAAATATTATGAAAGATCATTTTTAGTCATAAAAAAATCAAAGGAATCATTACCGTCATTTTTTATTTTCAAAAGATTATTCTATAAAAATCACATATTTTGACGTCTTTCAAACCTAGAAAACTTTCTACTTCAAAAGTGATAGATAACCAAAAATGTAAATGAATTCTTTTGAAGGTTAAAACTAAGTTTTATATTGAAAATAACTTTCAAAGTTGGAACAATGCAACTTTCAAAATAACTTTCAAAACCTTAGGGTACTTTACCTAGTGACACTAAATCCAATCTCAAAAGATAAGGGAAGGAGCAATGCAATGCGATCACATTCAAAAGTTAGAAAAAGGTAAGTGGTAGTCAAGTGCAATATGAAGATTCAAATAAGCCTATTAAAAGAAAAAGTTGAAATTGCTGTTGAAAAAGAAATTGTGGCTCAAATTCTATTGAAAAAGATAAAATTGAAAAACCACAATTAAAACCATCACAACCACCTCCTCCACCCTTTCCTCAACGTTTTCAAAAGCAAAAACTTGACAAGCGATTTTAAAGATTTATTGAGGTATTTAAAAAGCTTTATATTAATATTCCTTTTGTTAAAGCTTTGGAAAACATGCCAAGCTATGTGAAGTTTTTGAAAGATATCTTGACTAAAAAGAGGAAATTAAGTGAGTTTAAGACTGTTGCACTTATTGAAGAGTGCAGTGCCATAATTCAAAATAAGCTTCCACCAAAGTGTAAGATCTAGGGAGTTTTTCTATTCCTTACACTATTGGTAGTTTTTAAAATTTCTAAAGCTTTGTGTGATTTTGGGTGCTAGTGTTTCAATAATACTTTTGTTTATTGCCAAGAAACTTAGATTTAAGGATATACAACCTATTACAGTTACCTTGCAATTAGCATACTGATTAATTAGGCATTCTGTTGGGATTATGGAAGATATTTTGGTTAAAGTTGGGCATTTATACATTCCGATAGACTTCACTGTGCTTGAGATTTAAGATGATATTGATATTCCTCTTATTTTGGGACAAGCATTCTTGGATATTGGAGGGGCAATCATAGATATAAAGAATGGCAAAATAACTTTCGAAGTTGGAGAGGAGGAAGTAGTATTTAATTTGTTTAATGCAACTACATATTCTTATATAAATAGTTACTATAAAGTGGGTGAGTAGTCTAAAGAGGAATTTGACAAGGTTTATCCTCTAAGAACAAATACAACAATTTTTTAGGCTGGACAACAAGTTTTGTTACTTTCCAATCCACACTTCAAGCTATTTCCATGAAAATCCAAATCAGGATGGTTGGGTCCTTTAATAGTGGTTAAGGTCTATCCTTGTGGTATTATGGAAATTGCTAGTGAGGCTGTTGGAACATTCATGGTTAATGGAATAAGCCTTAAGCCTTATTATGGTGGTGAAAAAGTGAAAAAGGAGGTACCATAATCAAGCTAATGACTATAAATAAGCGCTTCTTGAGAGGCAACCAAAGCTTTCTAAACTCTTTCTCATTTCTTTAAAGTTTCTTTTTATCTTATTTCTTATTTATAATTCCTCATTAATTTCTTTTTATACTTCTTCTTACATTTTTCCCACTTTTCTGAAGTCCTCTAACTACTAGGGGAGTATTCTTTCGCTTTTCTTTATCTCTTTCTAACATTAAGCACAATGTTGAATTTAAGCTTGGGGGGCAAGGGTGAAAATTATTTTTCTAGAAGTTGATTTTTCTATGGAAATTGAGATTTTATTTATTTATTTGCATGAATGTTTTAAGTTAGTTTATGAGTTACTTGTCTTTATGTTTATTTGAAGTATTTAGGATCTAGAGTTATTAGTGCCAAATTTACTAAATTTTTCAATGATTTCCTTATCCAATGATGTGAATCTAGTTGTCTTGTATCTTTAGCTTTTGGTACATAAGGATATTGTTTGGTTTGTGCTTAATTGTTTTGCTTAGTAGCATTGCTAGAATGAGATTTCCATGTATTGCGCACTTTATTTTTTGCTTAGATATATTATGCATATATAGAGAAGGTTTATATTGATGTGAATGTTGAATTATGTCATGAATTCTATAATTTGTTTAATTCTTTCTCGAGGTGAAATACTAGGCAATACGTAGATAAGGAGATGATTTAGACCATTTTTGGGCTATTTGAGCCTTTCAAGCCAACCTTGTTATATTTTTATCCCTAATATACGTCTTAGAGCCTAATTTCCCTTTTCTTTGTTAAAACACATAATAATTGAAGCTAGCTTTTTAAATAAATCTCCAATTCTAAATCCCTCACTCCTAAGTATATATATCATTTTAGGACTTGTATTGAGCTAGATATTGAATAAGGTAGAAAGGTGGAATTGATTAAAAAGTTTAAAATAGGTTGAGTATTCACCCCACTACCTACAATAGAAAGAAATAAGTTTGGGATGTAAAAAATACGATAAAAAAAAAGAAAGTATTGAACAAAAGAAAAGTTCAAAAGTTGAAAAAAAAAAGAAAATTGTATTTGGATAAAGAAATTATAAAAATAGAGCTTTACATAAGTCCTATAATGATTATGTGGTTAGGGTGATTTGAGTGACATTAATGACCTTTACCCTACCTTTACCTCAGCTATACATTACAAGCTTAATAAAGACTTATTGATCCTTGACTTAGTATTAGTCTAAATTAGTGGAGAGAGAGATGAAAAGTAAACTTGTGAAATCTATAAATTTCGTCACTTGGGTAATAAGCTTGGTAAGCTTAGGAAATACCTTTGTTGACTTAAAACCTCAATTTCAACCTTGAAAATTCATAAGTAAAAGTCATGGAGGCTATGGGAGAGATTTAGAATGAGATTAGGCCTTGAAAGAAATAATTTTCATCAATCTGGACCTTAAAAGTCCATCCTAGGGCATAAAGGGTTAATCTTGTGAAGTAAAAAGTATGAGGAGTTAAGGGTTTTGGCCAAGGATCAGCTATAGGCCCTCTATAGTTGATCCTAGGGAGGAAAAATGAAGGAAATGTCAACCTACTAGTCCAAGATCGACTATGGACCCTCTATAGTCGATCCTATGAAGGAAAATTAAGCAAAAATGGACATTCTAGTCTAAGATCGATTACAAACCTTCTATAGTCGATCTAGTGAAGGAAAAATGGGTAGAATATCAAACCTACTGATCTCGGATCAACTATGTACTCTCCATAGTTTAAAGCGTACTTAAAAGCCCTAAAACCGAAAAAATTCTATTTTTTCTCATATCTCTTTATTCCTCCACCCATTTTCTCTCAAATTTCATACCTTTCAAAACCTTCAAACTCCATCAACAAATCTTGGATTCTAAGTCTTAAAGTTAAGGATTTTCACTCCAAAAAACTTGGTATTGATGATTTTTGTTTTCTCTCTCTAAAAGCTATAAAGTTTTTAGGTTTTCAAGATTTAACTAGATCCCTCCACTAAAAGCTCACCAAGGAGGAAAAATAGGTAAAATAAGTTGTTTACTTAATGGGTATGAAGTTTGGATGAAAGTTTGGTGAAAATAATTGGAAATAAGTGAAGATTAAATAAGGTTAGAAATGGGTATTCAAGGAATTTTGAAATTTTTAGGGTTTTTGAGGATATTGATGATTGAATATCATTTTATTGGGACTTTGAGAGTATTTATATTTGAATATCATTTCTAGGTGATATTGGAGTAATTTGAGTTGTTGGAAAAGCCAAGCTTTCAAAGAAAAGTGCCAAGAGGAAAAAAGGCATGCTTCAAGAGGTGGGTATATATGGCATTTTTAATTATTTTAATATAATTAAGCATGCCTATTCTACAACCTCACATTAAAATGTATTTGGTTGAAATTTGTGATGTGAACAATGGTTTTAATCTTGTTTTATGAAATATATATATATATATATATAAATATATATATACACATTACGTAAATATCTTAGTATGTATTTAATTTGGAGCATGGGGAACAAGCCTTTCAAATGTTTGGTAACTCAAAATAGATGTTTGTCTATGAATAATTGCTTGATTAATAATTGGATTCATCGCTTGTTTGAGAATGGACTTAAACACTTTGGTTTCATTTTGGTTTGAACCCTTTGGTTTTGGATGGCAAATGAATTTACCTTTTTATTTGGAAATGAATATTTGGGTATTTGGAAAAATGGCATAAAAATGTTTTAGTGGAGCCTACTTGAGTTATAGACCTGTACCTAATGATAGTAACTATTAGCCATTGTGCACAATGATTTGCTTTAGTTGGGTAGTTGACAGAGTTCTACCCTTTTGATTTGGTTTCGTTTGGTAGTTGATACGATCCTACCACCTTGGAACGCTTGATGACTATCATGTATCCGACCCTTTTGGTGCTATGGCACACTTTGATTTGGTTGTCTATAGTCATCCACAATCTATTTGAAATGATATGTGATACTATGGGATTAGAATTGGATGTTTGCTTTGATTTTTGGACTTTGGAATCGATATTGTTTCGACTTTAGACATTGGATTTGGTATTTGTTTAAACTCCGCTCTTTAGACTTGACATTTGTTTCAACCTTGGTGCTTGAGATGTTAATGGTTTCGATTTTTGACATTTGTATTTGGTATTTGTCTTTATCTTGAACTTTGGATTGGGTATTTACCTTGACCTTGGTATTGAGACTTAATCCACTCAATGTAATGCAAATTATGTTATTTTGAAATCTATTTTCTTTCTTCGGATTTGCTAAAGATAACAACATTAATTCATTTTCTTTGAAACTAAACCTTCATTTTACTACATCCTTTACAAAGCTTTAAAACCCAATATCTCTTAAATTGTTTCCTTGAAAATACTTAAACGTTTAACAAACTATTATTCTTATTTCAAAGGCTTATGAACATGATTTCAACAAAACCTTATGAAATCATTTTAAATGAGTTCGTTCCATCGAGACAATGGTATGCAGGTTTGTTTTGGATACTAGTTCATACTTGACTTATAATTTGCACCTTGAGATGTTTGAATGTGTTCAGGAATTAAGTTTCCAACTCTTTGAATAGTTGTTATGGTTGAAAAGAAAGTAGGACGTTGATTGAAATGGATTACTTGCATTATTTTAAATGTATTTTTGACAAACACTCTTCTGTTTAGCTTGTTCCTTCTCCCCATGTCTGTTCACGGAGTTATTTATAACTCACATATGTAAGTTACACTTGTTTTGTAGATTAGTAGTTGATTAGTTTGTTATCCTTTGGGAAGAGCCAACACTTCAACTAGTCTTTGGTAGGTGATCATATGGCATTCAATAGGCGTCAACCTTTTTATTTTTGAGTCATACTCCACTAGTATTATTTGGGTTGGTCAATTATGTCTAACTATTGTGGACAACATTTTGCTTATGCCTTGTATTATATGACATGTATTTTGAGAGTTGCCATGAGATGGCCACACCTTGTATTTGCCACAAGATGGCCATACTTGTTAATTTGATTTGTATTGCTTTCGTATTTGAGCACATGAGCATGCAAACTTAATATGATATATACTCATATCCTTTATGATATAATATGTTCATACATGTTGGACATACGGTTCCATGGCAATGAGTTCCTTAAGGTAATTCTGAGTATTCATTTTGCTTTGTTCATTTTAGGCTTGCATAGGTTAATAGGGTAACTCTATCAATACCCTTGCACCAGTCATGGCCCCCAAGTTTGGGTCTTGACAAAATCTATGGGATTTTAGTACTAATTTGAAATTTCGTATTGGCATAAACTCATTCGGATGAGCATGAAGTTCTTTGTAAAAAGATTTCACATGCACATGGAAATCTATTCGAGAGTGAGCGTGCATTTAAATTGAAACATTGTTTGAATGATTCCTATATTTTGTCTTGAGCTAAAGATTTATAGATATACTTTTGAAAAAATTATGAAGATCATAGATTTGTTGCTACATGTCTCTAGTTAGTTGCTTAGTTATGATTGCTTTCATGTTGTGTTGTCAAATTGTTGATATTAAAATCAATAAGTAGTTTTCATTGAAGATTGCTAAAGGAATCTTTATGTAGTAAATCTAAATGATCTATCTTCAAAAGATGTATGTTTTATGGCTAGAAAGGAAGAAGATAATTAACTAGGAAGAAGATAATTAACTTAGGCATAGGAAACTTGGACATTCTAGTATGTATCCATTATCTAAACTATCCTCTCTTGATCTTGTAGTTTGTTTACCTAAATTAGTTTTTAAGAATGATAAAATATGTGATTCATGTGCCAAAGGAAAGTATAGAAGAAGTTCATTTAAGTCTAAGTATTGTGTTTCAACTTCTAAACCACTCCAACTCTTTCACTTAGATCTTTTTAGACTAACTAGAACCACTAGCCTAAGTGGAAAATCTTATGGACTTTTTATTTTAGATGATTAAACTAGATACACTTGGGTGTTATTTTTTACGTTGAAAAATGAAGCCTTGGAAGTCTTTAATATATTTTGTGACAAAGTTGAGAATGGAAAAGCCTATACCATTACTAGTGTTAAAAATGGTCATGGAAAGGAGTTTTAGAACTTAAATTTTAAAAAACTATGTAATGAGAACGGTTATGGTCATAACTTTTCAACTCTTAGGGCTCCACAACAAAATGGTGTAGTTGAAAAAAGAAATAGAATACTATGCTTTGTAAGAATAACTTGCTAAAATATTTATGGGCTGAAGCTATAAACACCTCATGCTACATTATAAATAGAGTTATGATTTGGCTAAAACTAAAGAAAAGACCATATGAGCTATACAAATGTAAAAAGCCTAATGTAAGCTATTTTCATCCCTTTAGGTGTAAATGCTTTGTGCTAAATAATGGAAAGGATAATCTTGGTAAATTTAATGCTAAAAGTGATGAAGGCATTTTCTTGGGCTATTCATTGACTTCTAAAGCTTTTAGAGTTTTTAATAAAAGAACTTTAGTAGTTGAAGAGTCTATACATGTGCTATTTGATGATTCTAATCCTCTTCCAAGAAAGAACCTTGTTAATGATGATATAGGAATTCTTCAAGAAGAAGTTGAACAACTAAATCATGACAAAGATGACTCTAAAAAGGAAGAACCCTTATTAGAAGAAGAGCAACAAATCGAGCAAGTTTATGGTGAATCTAGCTATCCTAGAGAGAAAAGGTACATTGATCATGATAAAATTATTAGTGATCCTTCTTGAGGGGTAAGTATTAGATTTAAAGCTAGAAATATTTATGATTATGTTGCTTTCATATCTCAAATCGAGCCTAAAAATATATATGGAACTTTAGGAGATGAACATTGGATCTTAACTATACAAGAAGAATTAAATCAATTTGAACTAAGTCAAGTATGGGATTTAGTGTCTAGTCTTAATGATTATCCTATTGTTGGAGCTAAATGGGTCTTTAGAAATAAAATGGATAAAAATGATATTATCATTAGAAACAAGGGTAGACTAGTAGCCAAAAGTCATAGTCAAGAAGAAGAGATAGATTATGATGAGACTTATGTATCAGTAGGAAGATTAAAGGCAATTATAATGCTCTTAGCCTTTGCATGCTTTATGGATTTCAAACTCTTTCAAATGTATGTGAAAAGTGCATTTTTAAAAGAAGCTATAAATGATGAGGTTTATGTTAAACAACCTTTAGTTTTTGAATGTCTAACCTTTCTAAACCATGTTTCTAGATTAGAGAAAGCCTTGTATGGTTTTAAAAAAGCTCCAAGAGCTTGGTATGAGACATTGTCAAAATTCTTAATTAACAAAGGGTTTCAAAGAAGAAAGGTTGAAAAAACACTTTTCATAAAAAGTAAAGACAAAGATATTTTGATTATGGAAGTATATGTTGATGATATTATCTTTGGTTCTACTAATGAAATTCTTTCTCAAGAGTTTGTTAAAGTAATGCAAGGTGAATTTAAGATAAGCATGATGAAAGAATTGAACTACTTTTTGGGCTTCAAATAAAACAAAAGAAATATGGAACCTTTTTAAGTCAAGCCATGTACACAAAGGACATGCTCAAACACTTTGGAATGGAGGATGCCAAGCCTTATTCTACTCTAATGAGCACATCTACAAAGCTTGACAAAGAAGATGAAGGTAAATCTATTGATTCTAAACTTTATAAATTCATGATCGGTTCTTTGCTTTATCTCACCACAAATAGATCGTACATAAGTTTTAGTGTGGAAATGTGTGCTAGATTTCAATCATTCCCTAGACAATCGCATGTAGGTGCTATTAAAAGAATCTTTAGATAATTAAAAAGATACACCAAACTGAGAATTATGGTATCCAAAGAGTTTTAAATTAGATCTCTTTTCTTATTCAGATGCCCATTTGTGGATGTAAGATAGATAGGAAAAGCATATCTGGTACTTGTCAATTTTTAGGAAGTTTGTTAATCTCTTGGTTCTCTAAGAAACAAAATAGTGTAGCATAATATACAACCAAAGCTGAATATGTTGTTTTTGGTAGTTGTTGTACTCAAATATTGTAGATGAAACAACAATTAGAGGTCTATGAACCATATTCCTATAAAGTGTGACAATACTAGTGCCATTAACCTCACCAAAAAATCCCAAACATTACTCTAGGACAAAGCACATAGAAATTAGGCACCACTTTATTAGAGGCCATTTTCAAAAAGAGGATATTGTTCTTGAATACGTGGGCACACAAAATCAATTAGTCAATATTTTTACAAATCAACTAGATAGAGAACAATTTTGCAAGATTAGATGTGAGCTAGGTCTAATGAATTTGCCTTAGATGATTTATGTGTTGTTGATGTTATATATATCATGAAAAAATTTAAACCATATAGAAAATATCTTGCATATGTTGTGAATATGCTTGAAAATTTGATCATGAATGACTATGTTGAAAATTTGAGTTTAAATATGTTGGTAGTTGATATATTTGTTGATATTTCAATTAAGATGTTTGATTTTTTTTTTGTATAAATTTGTTTGGTGAATTACTATTGTGCATTTCATGCATTCTTAAGTCATGCATGCACTTTCCATAAGCCTATTGATGTTGAATTTTTTCTTATTAATTTTGAAAAATCACTTACACAAGTCCAAAAGTATGTTTTTAAATGATTTAAACAAAATTCACACGTTGATTGATTTGAAAATCTTTTTTGGACCCCTTGCACTTGTTTTCAAAACCAAAAATGAAGTTATTTTTGGCTGAGAAAGTGCAAAGATCGACCTTCCAACCTTCAAAGGTCGATCCTTCACAAAACAGAATTCTATATTAAGTACCTTGGCTTCCAAGGATTGATCCTTGGTAATCAAAAAGTAAATCCTCGATACAAAAGCCAAAGGAAATGCCCTTATTTAGGAGGGATCAATCCTTTTTGATTAAAAAGTCAATCCCTGCGAAACAAGGATTGACCTTTTAGATTAAATGTGTGAGACCTTGTCAAGCTCGATTAAAAGACGGTATTGTACCGAGTGGTACGACTAAGTTAAATCGAGCCTTGAACTAGTTCAAATAGAAATTCTAAGAGGAATTTGAAAATTCTAAAACCCACAGAATGGCTTAGAGTAGTGATTCGGAGTTCAAGGTCCAGTTTGGAGTCCATCAGGAAAATTGACCGATTAAGGACAAAATGGTCACCTTACCATTTGATGATAAAATGGAGATTTTTAGCCAAGATTTGATCACATTTGACCAAGAATAATCATATGAAATATAATTATGATTATTGGAGTATAAAATGATGTTTAGCAGTGAAAAATTTTGATTCTCGGTATTTTTGGAGCACAAGGGCAAAATGGTAATTTTGCCACTAGAGGACTAAACGAAAATTTTAAAAAAAATGATTTTTGCCCCATTTGGTTAATATTGATCAATATTAGTGTTATTTGAGGTTGAAAAGTAGAAATAATGTGATTTTGGTACATTTCGGAGTATATGGGCAAAATCATAATTTTTTTGTTCCGGGGGCAAATCGATAAATTTTTTGCCCCAACACTTGTTAAGACCAAGGGATTTTAATTGTGGTAGGATTGGATAAATACCAGAATATTTGTGGCGAAAAATTAAGAAGAAAAAGTCAAAAAGTTAAAAAATTAGGCTAATAAGCATGTGACACATGGCATGCTTGATTATTTTATTATTTTCTATAGAAATCAGCCCATTAAATCCCCAATTCTCTCACCATATTCAGCCTAGGCAACCAGCAACAAGAACAAAGGAAGAACAAAGGGAAAAACAAGAAAACCTAGGTGAAAATTCAAAGAAAAAGTGAAGAAATCAAGGAAACAAGCTAGGTAAGTTAGAATTTATTTAATTCTCCTTGATAGCTAGCTTACCCATGCTTTTCTTCTTGATTTCCATGGTTGAATATTGAGTTATCATGATGAATTAAATTCTGAAAAATGGGTATGGAAGAGGAATTGTTGTTGGAATAATTTGATTTTAGACTATGTTAGTGTTTAGGGATAGTTAAGCATGGTTATGAACAAAAACACAAAAAAAATATTCAATTTCTATAGGGTTCCTTGTTGGTTGAACCATGAGGGCTGAATATCAATGGGGGATTGTTTTTATTTCAAGGAAAATGGCTTGGAAAATGATGAATTAAGGTGAAACAGTTATGTAGAAAAAAATTCGGTGCTAGTGCACCAAATGATCGAATTTTTCTATAAGGAACTGTGAGGGTTCTAATGCTGAATTTGGCTTTATTTAAATGGTATGTGGTAAATTAAGGTATTAGAGGAGAAATGGATTAATTTGGAGGTGATTTGGACACAATCGCCAATTAATCGGTGATCGGTTGAATTTAATCGATACCGCGATTAAGTGGTAATCGAACGTATTTTTGCATTTACATATCAAGCATTAGTAATTTAAATTAGTTTATATCAATTTAGGGACAATATAGTAAATTCCTTGACTTTGTTATTTGTCAAGATAGTGAGACGTTCGGAAAAAGCAAAGGAATTGCGCCTAAGGACTATTAGTCCGAGTGCACCTAGAATCCAAATTTTTGATATCAGTGAGTGGACTTGCATTTCAAACTTGTTTTGGGGAATATGAAAGATTCTATCAAACTTGTCTTAGAAAATGTACCTTGGGAACAAGCTTTTGTTAAATGGTTTGATGTTGTGATATGTGATTGCTATGGATTCATGCATTATTGCAATATGATGATATATATATATATGTGTGTTGTGCATGATGAATGATATTGTGTATAATGACTGTAACAGTGTGTGTGCACGATGTGGGAAGAATTAAGTTGGTATAAGAGCAAAAGGTTTTACCCGATCCCTAGGAACTCTAACGCGTGAATAGAGGCGAAGCATGGCTCTCCGCCCAAGGCTTATAGAGGAAAGGGCTACCCAAAGAGGTGGAGCTGCCCTATGAGTGCTCTGATAGGTACCGTTGGTCACCTCTGTAGTGAAGGGGTTGAGTGGTATGTCCCTCCCTAGTGACAAACTTGGTATCAGAGCCCCATTTTATGGTGGCGTGAGAGGTGGATGATGATAGTGCCCGTGTGCACGATGTGGGGGGATGTACACGATGGCACTGATTGTGCACAATGTGAGGGGATGCACACGATGGTGCTGGCTATGTGCACGATGTGGGGGGATGTACATGAGTCGGGTGTGATTATGATGATATTGATGTTTGTCTATCAAATTATGCATATCTAGACTTATGAAATCAAAGCTCATGAATGTGATATATGGTTGACATATATGTGAAATTTGATACATTGCACTTTGGGAATTTTCATGAGTTTTATGTTGATTTTGTTGGTTTAGTAGGATGTCACTTTTGTTGAGTGAAGGGAAACTTTTCTCTTGTTGCTCTGTTTCGCTGCAGCGAAATTCATTCTCGTTGCAGCGAGAAACTCTCGGGTTTTAGGGCCTTCACCAAAACTGGTTCTCGCAACAGCGAGAAACTTTCTGTCCATTTTGCTAACTTGTAGGTTTTTGCCATATTTCCCATTTCTTTGGTACCATAGTTGAGCCTGGATTTTTGTAAAGTGATTTACTCATGTGGGGTTTACATGAGGGGTTTAAAGGAGCTAAAACAATTGCATAGTTTTGAGAAAATGAATGCATCATGATTTCGATAAACATTCTTTATGGTATGCTTGTTCCCTTCTTATTCACTCACTGAGTATTGTACTCACGTTTTATAAAAATTCATGTTTTCAGATCAGGTGACTGTTAGACCCTAGATCGAGGAGTCCCCGTAGTGCATCTCCTGGACATGTGTCTGGCATTCGATAGTAATCCCTTTTATTGTAAATGTCTCCGCTGGAAGTCAAGGGTCCTTTTGTATTGTGAATACAATCTAACAATGTGAATATGTGTATGCAATGTAACTTGCTAAATACATGACTGGTATAGTGCATGTATATTATTATCGATAATGCCATTGTGTTTTGGCTATGTTCACACCCAAGAAAAGGTGTGTGTGTATGCATGATATGATAAATATGTTCACACATGGATAGGCTTGCTTGGGCTTAATAAGCTATGCTCATTGAGCTAATGCGCCGATCATGGCCTAGGAAATTGGGTCATGACAAAATGGTTGATACCCGTGAAACATAAACATTTCAAAAACATGTGAGGGACTTAAGGATCATCCTTTTCAATTAAAAGGTCGATCCCAATGGCACAGAACCATTTTTAAACTGATTGGGAGACTTAGGGATAAACCCCTAATTTAAAAAAAGTTGATCCTAGACTAGACAGATGTGATTCATCATGTCGAGAAAGCTTTTAAAAGGGGATGAATCTCTTCAGAATCTCATCCTTTCATTAAAAATAGTTTTTGGATTCTTTAGAGACATAAGTTTTCATTAAAAACCTTTCCTTTCATCCATTATTTAATAGGTTTTGCTTTCAATTTTAAATCACTCCAAAACCACAAAACCCATGTTTTCCAAAAAGAATTAATCCTTAATCAAGAGCTAAGTTCTTCTTATTTAACCTCGATGTTACAATCTCCAAGGTCGATCCTTAATCGTTAAGCCTCCAACCACTCATTAAATGTCTCCTAAACGCTTCAAAATGGCTACGAAAAAAGACCAAATTGGATTTTCTTCAAGGGAAACGACTTTTAATCCTTTTGAACTTAACTTCACATGCCAAAAAACAGCTGATTGATATGAAATTTTTTTTGCTAGCCAACATGTTCATCACGGGAAGGTATTAGAGTCAACTTTCTTGAGTAAGTTGATTTCCCTTACATAAAGAACTTGAAATTTTTAAGGTGGTATGACTACCTTTGACTCCATTGACCAGTATATGAGAATCTAGTTAAATTGTTTTATTCAAATACTTCTAGGCATTACCAAGGTCTAAATGATGACGAGATTGTAGTACATGATGATTCTTTCATCACTTTTGTGAATGGCAAAAAGTTCACTGTCATAGTCAGGTTAATCAAAAAAGTCTTAAGATTCTAGTGTGGTAAGGACGCTCTTAACTACATTAATGAAGGCAACATTTCTGCAAGAGATCTTGAACAAGAAATGTTTGTAAACCTAATTGAAAATGTTAATATACCCAATAGTGCTACAAGGCTATCTTTGCATGATCATCTCCTTTGCCTTATAGTGAGCCACACTCTTAAACCCTTGGGTACCAAACACTCTACTGTCTCACTTGAAGATCTTCGGTTCATGCACCATATCAAAGCAAAAACTCTGATTAACCTTGCCTAATTTATTTTTAACGATATGGTGAAAATAGTTAAAGGCTCTAAAAAGTTACTAGTGTATGGTCAAGTCATTTACATCATATGAGAAAGCCATAAGCCATAATTGAGCCATTTTCCTTGATCCAAACACCTTAGGTAGGATGGGATACATAAATGACCATGCCACCAAGGGATGGGTTAGGAAACCTGGTCAACATCATAAACCATAAGTCGATGAGCACCTTTCACACTTTTCCCATGATAAGTATCCACAATAAACTTCAAGTCATGTCCTACTTATAGTTGCTCCTCCCTTTAAGGCTCCCTCCTCGAGCTTTGCTTTTCCTAGCAATGTTTTTAATATCAAGGACACCTTTCTCACAATGATGGGTCGTATGGACACATTGGAATCTCAAATATTAAGACGTCTCGACAACATGGATTCATGTCTTGACAATGTCAATTTTTGTCTCGACATCTTTCAATCCACCATTGATGCTAGATTTGATGAAGTGAATGTTGCCATGGATGCTCGGTTTAGTGAAATTGATAACAACGTCGAGCCTATGCTTTAACATTAGCGGTCATTGGAAGAAAAACTTGATAAGAATTTTTTGAAAGGAAAGAATTAGTCTTATGTTGGATAACTCATCTAGTACTTACAATTTCACATTACTATATTCATGTTTATGCTTATGTTCTCTTATGTTCCTTTTACATTTAAACTTATGGTGTTTTATTCGATTATGCTTACATTTTCCTTGTAATATATTAAGCATGGTCAATGAATGTTTATTTCTTCAATGATATGTGTGATATTGATGATTTTCACTTCAATAATATTGGTTTATTGAGACTTTTCTTCTTAGACTTTAAAATTGACGAGACTCTCTTTCAACCTCTTTTTGATATAATAAAAAAGGGAATAATGCTTATGAGAATATTTACAAGCTCTTACACTTAACTTACAACTGAAAAATTGTTTTGAAAATTTACTGCACAAATTAAAGGGGAGCAAATCATGAAAAACCTCTTCAAAAATCACCTTCTTTATTTTTAAATTTTGCAAAACTAAAAGCCTACAAGCTAACAAAGTTAAGGGGAATTCCTCAAAGAAAAGTTTGCTCCTAATTTTGTCATATAAAAAATAAGGGGATTGTTAGCTTTAAAATTGATTCATACTTTGAATTGACAAAATTAAATGATCAAAATTAGATAATTATGTAATTTGAAAATTTTTGACTTATTGAAAATATCCTCTAAAATTTTAAAATGGTTTTCACAAAATAATTGTACTTAAAGAAGTTCAAAAACACCCAAATATCAAAATTCATTTGTCAGGACCGACCCCCATTGTTGAAAGTTCAATCATTGTGGAAGAAAAGGATCAACCCCTTAATTCCAAAAGTTCGATCCTTAGAAGTCAAAAAAAAAAAAGCAAAGTCTTTGGAAGAAAAAGGATTGACCCCTAAGCCTAAAAGGTCGATCCTTAGAAGTCAAAAAAGAAAGACTAAGCCTCTAAAAGGAAAGGATTGAGCACCCAAACATAGAAAGTCAATCCTTAGGAAGACAAAAAGTAAATTTCTCACATGGAACTTGTCACAACCCAAATTTCGGGCCATGACCGACGCATGGGTCCAATGGATGTAATCCACTAAACCCAAGCAAGCCTATTATTTATCTTACTTATAATTCCATCTATTATCACTAAGTCATATTTCATAACTTTGAATCAAAATAGTGATATACATTGTCAACTCGTATTGGCATTACTCATTTAAAATTTACATTAAGTTCATCTATACATAACAAAATAATACTCGACTTCCAGCGAAAGGACTCGGATGAACGTACAGCTACTGAATGTCGAGACACCTACCAAAAGATGGACATAGGTCTACAAGGACACCTCGTCCTAATTACCGGTTGCCTCGTGATCTGAAAACATAAATTTGAAAAAGGAGAGTATAAACTCAGTGAGTGAACAAGGAAGGGAATAAGTAATAATTAGGGAGAATTTAAAATCATGATGCACTTGTTTCAAAACAATGCAATTTAGTTCATTCCTATTTAAAACCCCTCCAAACCTGAGAGTTTCTCGCTGAAGCGAGCATGAATTTCGCTGCAGCGAAAACAGAGCAACAAGAGAAACATTTTTCCTCATTCAACAAAAAGCCATCCTGCTAAACTAATAAAATCAACATAAAATTCATGAAAATTCTCAAAGTACAATGTGTCCAATTTCACGTACATTACAACCATAAATCATTATCCATCAATTTGGTATAACACACATATTTACATATGTATATATATACGTATATACCCATCATCATCATCGTCAGCTCATGCGCACTCCCTACTCGCACATGGCTGGGTCATCATCGGGTTATGCGCACTCCCTACTCGCACGTAACCGGGTCATCACCGGGTTATGCGCACTCCTTACTCCCACATATATATATATATATATATATATATACGTATATACCCATCATCATCATCGTCAGCTCATGCGCACTCCCTACTCGCACATGGTGGGTCATCATCGGGTTATGCGTACTCCCTACTCGCACGTAACCGGGTCATCACCGGGTTATGCGCACTCCTTACTCCCACATAACTGGGTCATCCTCGGCTTATGTGCACTCCTTACTCGCACATAGCTGAGTCAACATAATTACACAACATTATATTCAAGCATATATGTATATCAACATAATGCAGCCACATAGAAATCCATAATAACCACATTTCATAACATAAACCCTTTTTTTTTTTCAAAAGCTTGTTCCCAAGGCATTCAGTTTCATGAAAAATTGCATAAAGTCATTCAAACACTTTCTTCAAAACAGTCATATTCCTAAAACAATTTTGATAGGCAGTCCACTCACAAGTGTCGAAAATCTGAATTCCGGGTGCACTCGGACTAATAGTCCTCAAGCGCAATTCCTTTGCCTTTTTCGGATGTCTCACTACCTTGACAAATAACAAAGTTGAGGAATTTACTATATTGTCCCTAAATTGATATAAACTAATTTAAATTACTAATGCTTGATATGTAAATGCAAAAATACGTTCGATTACTGCTTAATCACGGTATCGATTAAATTCGACCGATTACCCGATTACTTGGCGATTGTGTCCAAATCACCTCTAAATTAATTCATTTCTCCTCTAATACCTTAATTTACCACATACCATTTAAATAAAGCCAAATTCAGCATTAGAACCCTCACAGTTCCTTATAGAAAAATTCGATCATTTGGTGCACTAGCATCAAAATTTTTTTTCTACATAGCCATTTCACCTTAATTCATCATTTTCCAAGCCATTTTCCTTCAAATAAAAACAATCCCCCATTGATATTTAGCCCTCATGGTTCGACCAACAAGGAACCCTAGAGAAATTGAATATTTCTTTTGTGTTTTTGTTCATAACCATGCTTAACTATCCCTAAACACTAACATAGTCTAAAGTCAAATTATTCCAACAACAATTCCTCTTCCATACCCACTTTTCAGAATTGAATTCATTATGATAACTCAATACTAAACCATGGAAATCAAGAACAAAAGCATCGGTAAGCTAGGTATCAAGGAAAATTAAAGGAATTTTTACTTACCTAGCTTGTTTCCTTGATTTCTTCACTTTTTCTTTGAATTTCCACCTAGGTTTTCTTGTTTTTTCCTTTGTTCTTCCTTTTTTCTTGTCGCTGGTTGCCTAGGCCGAATATGGTGAGAGAATTGGAGATTTAATGGGCTGATTTCTATAGAAAATAATAAAATAATCAAGCATGCCACGTGTCACATGCTTATTGGCCCAATTTTTAACTTTTTGACTTTTTCTTCTTAATTTTCCACCACAAATATTCTGGTATTTATCCAATCCTACCACATTTAAAATCCCTTGGTCTTGACAAGTGCTGGGGTGAAAAATTTACCGATTTGGCCTTGGGACAAAAAAATTACGATTTTACCCCTATACTCCGAAATGTACCGGAATCACATTATTTCTACTTTTCAACCTCAAATAACACTAATATTGATCAATATTAACCAAATGGGGTAAAAATCGTTTTATAAAAATTCCCGTTTAGCCCTCTAGTGGAAAAATTACCATTTTGCCCTTGTGCTCCAAAAATAACGGGAATCACAATTTTTCACTGCTAAACATCATTTTATACTCCAATAATCATAATTATATTTCATATAATTATTCTTGGTCAAATGTGATCAAATCTTGGCTAGAAATCTCCATTTAATCATCAAATTGTAAAATGATCGTTTTGTCCCTAATCGGTCAAATTTCCTAATGGACTCCAAATTAGACCTTTAACTTCGAATCACTATTCTAAGCCATTCTGTGGGTTTTATGATTTTCAAATTCCTCTTAGAATTTCTATTTGAACTAGTTCAAGTCTCGATTTAACTTAGTTATACCACTCGGTACAATATCGTCTTTTAATCGAGCTTGACAGGGTTTCACAGAATTGTGAAGATTAACCTTTCTCTTTCAGAAAGTTGATCCTCTTAAAATAAAAGGGATTTTTTCTTGAACTACATGGCATGTGATATACCTTTTTTGTTTAAAAGGTTGATCCCTCAATTATAATTTAAGGACATTTATAGAAAATGATCAACCATGTTACCTTTAAAATGATTATAGTATTGATTATGACAAAATGATCAAATTTACTTGAACATTTTTTTAGTGATCTTTGACAAGTTTTTGAATAATTTAACTCTCATGCATTTGTTCTTACATGATTACAAGTTTGATAGGTTTAGTCTTATGAATTTTTGAAGTTCTTGAACTTTCACACACACACTTCATGTCTATAAGCTTGAATGACTTAATTGTATGAGTATTAAACTTATTTGAACAAGGTTCCATAATCTTTCTAATGTTCACTCTTAAGATGTCTAAATTGCAAGATAGATTCACAAGTGGTGGTATTAATCTCAAGGCATTCAAAGATGTTTAATCTTCACATCACCAAGGTTGTTTCAAGTCATGAAATTCATTCTCAACTCAACATTTGATCACAAAAAAGATATAGCTGAAGTCAAGTGCCGAAATAACAAGGAATCTTAAAGAAATAAAATTTCAATTGATCCTAGAGCAAGGTAATATGGTAGTACAAGCACAAATAAGCGAAGAAAACTTGAAAATGTATAGCCATAGTCAATCCCATAATGGTTGTCGTGGATCCTTGAACAGTAGACACGTGCAAATTTGAATTTCACGAAATCCTAATCAATCCCCAAGGCTTGGTAGTTGATCCTCAAGCCCAAAACTTCAAAGGCACATGCTCTTGGGTGTTGGATCGAGTAGAGGATGTTTGTACTCAACTACAAAAGCCCTAATTTGAAGATTTGAAAAACCACAATCGATGCTAGGAGCTTTGTAGTCAATCCAAAAGCTTTAGCAATGGCTAGATTTATTTCAAACTTGTGTTTAACAACTACATTCTTGTCTAATTCATTTCCAATGGCTCCCAGAATTCTTGAATTATAAAAAGGACCCTTGGGAAGCATTTCAAAATGATGAAGAAGAAATAAAAGGCCAAACTCTTGTAAATCAAAGTCTTGAAAAAAAAAAAGATAGAATAGCCAAGTAAACCAAGCATTCTTTCAATGAGTTGGAATTTTTAAGTGCTTTCACTCTAATCTTTATATCCTATCTTTATACTCATTGTTAGGCACTCTTCCTCCATTGTACTCACTTAGAAAAATCTACCTTTTAGAGGAACTGTTGCTATTTTTTATAAAGGTTCTAACTTATCCTTGAAAAGTTAGTATGGGTTTGTGGTTGAGCCCATTAAAAGCTATTGTAAGGGTTGTACTGGCACCCATTAAAAAGCATTTTGAGGGTTCTCACTTGATCGTGTTAAAAGCAAGTGTAAAGGTTATTGCTTAATCCCATGAAAAAAAGCTGTAGTAAGGGTTATAGCTTGATCCTGTTAAAAAGTTGGTGTAAGAGTCATCACTTGATCTTGTGAAAAAGACTTTGTGAGGGCTTAATGCTTGATCTCATTAAAAAGAACATTTCCTTGAGTGGATTGAAAATTCCTTAGCTTAGTAAGGGAGAGGATGTAGGCATTTAAGAAACCAAACCTCTATAAAATTTTTATGTCTGGATTTCATTTTTAGCTTTGTGGTTTATTGCTGAAATATTGTTCTTGGGTTGTTACCTTTGTTTCCAAAATTGCTTGAGTTCAAAATTACATAATTTACTTCCCTAGTTTGTGCATATTTTGTTAAGCAGTTTTTAGAAAGTAGTTTTTAACTTGGATTACATTTGAAAATATTTTTTTAACTCACTTCAAAAAGATTTTCATGCAATCTCAAATTATGCATCTTGAGTTGAAAATTACTTGTTTTAGATCATACACTTCTTTAGTAGTATATTACATTGTCTTTGCATCCTATTTGTCAAAAACCATGCTTTAAGAAATTTTTATTGAAAATTTGTGCTTAAATTACTCTTTCGTTAATTCACAGTTGAAAATTGTTTTGAGCATTATCAAGAGCATTCCTTAACTTTTTTTTTATATAGTGTAAACTCGTGCAAAAATTGGTATAATCATCAAAGTTTTCTTTGGAATTTCCCTCACAAGTTTTGAAAACAATTTTCTAGTTTAGGATCAATTATCACCTCTTTATAGTCTACTGTAAGTTTGTCAAATACTTTTTCAAAAAAGGGTGCCAAGGAAATATACAACCATAGTCGACTAAAGCTTTTCAATAGTCGACTATAACCGTGGACTTCAAGTATTCGAAAGTTTTTAATGTCTAATTCACCTCCCTCTTAAACATTCTTGTCACTTATTCATTAAGCTAACATTACTAACAGACCCCCTAACATAAAGGGTCCTTGAGGCGTGGCATACTTGCATTTAATACTCCCAACGACTAGTTCTTGCATTCAATAAAGCACAACGGCTCCAAACTCCTCCAACACTATCAATTGAATCTTCCCACCTATTTTGAAGGCTAAGAAGACTTTAAAAATAATTTCTTAATAAAAGAGTAACCTCAAAATTTCAAGATCCTTTATTTCATTCTCACTTTCATTTAAGTTTTCTAGTTACCATTCATTGAGCTTTAATTTTCTCATATTTTCTTTTACCTACCTTGTAAAATCTAAGAGCCCATTTAGCTTATCAACCTTCAAAAGGCATCCAAGCTCACTACACTTCATTTCTTGTACTATTATGGAATGTTATACTTTAACATTTAAAAGGTAGAATTGTTAGTTATACCTTAACCATTGAAAAGTTGGAGTGGTTAAATCTTATCCTTAAAAAAATCTTTGTAAAGGTTGTACTTGAACCTTGAAAGGCATTTATTATAGTGGAATTAATTCTCCTTAGTAAGCTGAGGGAGAGGACATAAGCTAGGAGGACGAACATTTATAAAATCCTTTGTGTTTTTCTCTCTTATTAAGTCTTAAAATTTTTGATTCACTTGATATATTGGTTGTGTTTCAAAGGCATCTTAAAAGAATTTGTTTTTCCAAACTAGCTTTCTTCAAAGTTTTAAAATATTTCATGAGGAGTTGTGAAAACAATTTTAAGTTTCCAAGAATTTTTAATTTTCAATTCTCCCTTTCTTTAAAAAATATTGTTGCTACTTGAGCTAACAAAACAATTTAAATGCAAGTCCACTCATCAATTTGGTACCACCTCTCAATACCAACACCACTCAACAAAGCTACTCTAGCTATTGGGTCTTGGACTTCAATGAGACCTAAAATAATCAAATTTCACAATCAACAAACACAATTAGTTCTTCATAATTTCACAAACCTAATTTCTACCCACAACATCTCCCAACACAATATATATATTTTCTCACACCAAGGTTCAGCTCATAAACGTTCTCCAAACCATAATTCATATCATAATTTACTCAATCTCCAACTTGCACTTACCTTGGTGAGCTTATTTTGGAAAATCATTTGGCAAAGCCTAACAACTAGGAGAAAAATGGAAATCTTTTAGAGAAAAATTAATTTGAAAAACCCATTGATTGAAAAGTTCAAGGAGTTGAAAATCTCACATTAAATGGATTAAAAGCTTGGATTGAAGTGAAATTAGGCAATTTGTGAGGGAACCAGAAACGGGAATGAAGAGAGTTGAGATTTGGTGAGAAAGAGAGAGAGAGAGAAAGAAATAGGGCGACCAACTTGAAGGCCACCTTTTTATACTTTATATAGTGGCAGATCTAGGATTTTGTATGAGGGGTGGCGAGTAATCATACAAGGTCATGGATCAGGTCAATAATTTAATTCAGAACAAAAAATTAATCACTTTTGAAATTAAATTAAATTATATCATATAATTTTATTAACAATTTAAATACAAATTTTTAGATTCACCAATATAAATAGATATAAAGCAAAAAGAAAAATTAACATTAGATTTTCACCTACGACTTCAATATTTTGAATGGTCATAAGGACATTTTTGGTACCTAATTGTTGGATATTTGAAAATGACCATTAGCATACATAAATATGATTCATTATACTTATTACACATTCCATAAATCATTTAAAGCATAATTGAACAAAATTGAGTGACATTGAGCTCAAAATTTTACATAAAGAATGTCTAACTCAAACCTTATATGTTTCATGTGCAATTATTTGAAAAGAAAGATTAAATATTTATCAAATGATTTTCTTGCAAAACCTCTTGTTCTCTTTGATTGAAATTGGTTTGATAAATATATATAAATTGCACAAATTTCTTTTACGTTGTATTTTTCTTATGATTTATGAAATTGATTGAAAATGTTTTCTTGAGCATGATATTCAGTATGAAAATTTGACATTGATGCCATTTTTCAAGCAAAATGAACTAATTTTTTTGCAATACTTGTCATCCTTGATGTTACAAAGATTTCAATGATATAAAACTTGAACGAGTGTGCCTTGTATTGAAAATGATATTATATCTTGTTCTTGCTGCAAATAAATACATGATTAAATGCTTGAATGACCTCAAGAGCATTTTTGTCCATATGCTAAAAAATGTCAAAAATGCTAAATTTGATGCTTAAATGGTTCCTAACATGTGTATTGTACATTTTTACATCATATTCATGTATCATGATGAAAACTGAGCATGCTTGAGCATATTAGAGGCATAAATTTTAAATGAGCTATCTAACTTCTTAGTTTTTAAGCACAATAAGTAAAGATTAAAAAAGTTGAGAGCTGAATTTTGGTTTCACATGTTTTTATTAAAGGATCTTAAGCTATACATGTTCAAAATGATGTTTCCAGTGTTTTTGACAAAAAATTTCAACTCATTTTTACTCAAAAGTCAATTCTAGACCTTTCATGAATTTTTGGAAGTAAAAAAAAAAAAACTCATAGCAACTCATGTACCAATACATCCCTAAATGTATCGATACACACAAGAACATGTATCGATAAATATCAAAATATATCAATACATTTCATCTAGTAGCCAAAATGGATAAGTTTTAAAGCCTTAAAATGCCTCATTTCTTCACTTCTTGTCCATTGTACTAAATACTTCCACTAATTTCTTTTCAAAGATGATTCTTGGTTCCTAAAAGCATGCATTATGAACATTCTCATGATAATATGGTGCACATACATGTTCTTGAAATTGCAAAACTAGTTGAAAGATGGAAAATTGTTCATAAACTGTCACGACCCAAACCTCCCTCGGGCCCATGACAACCGCCGCGACGTCCCGATTGACACTCATTGTCCGGAATGCCAATTGGAACCCCGCAAGGCTTACATATCAGTTTCTTGCCTTTTCTGTGAGCATTCGTTTTTAAACATTCCGTTTTAAACAATTACCAGTCGTTTCCGGCTCAATTAAATCAAAAGACAAAAATATAGCATTTTTATATAAAACAATATTTATAGAAACACGTGTAAGTAAAATAAATTCATACATACAATAATTTATAAAGTTATAATGTACAATAATAATTACAATGACAAGTGACCCCTAAGTACACAAAATATTGGTAATAGTAACCTACTGTCTGTGTGATAGAGGGGTCAACTGGAATTCTCGACAAAATCGGTATCTACAATCTACCACAGGCTTGAAATATTTGGAAAGAAGGTGGGTCAGATTTCGCAATTCTAATGAGTAAACAGACATTATCATAAATATCTAAAGGCGAGTAACATGGAGGCTAGTTTAAACAACAAATTACAAACCATTTCATAAGGTTTTCAATTTATTTCTTAAATCATAAAATATTTGTAATTTACCAAAACAGTTGTTAAGGCTTATAACTTTTATTAAAAACAGTGCTCAAGCCAAAACTAGTCCTCGGGGATACCTTGGCCGAGGCATTTAACCGAGTCCGTCAAGGTTGTTAAGATATTTACATGTGAAACACATTTTTATTTTTAAAACAAGCCGTTCCTTAGCGTTGGCCGAGTTACACATTCACGTGGGGGTTCGACGTGAAGTGAGCTCTAATATTGCCCCAAGAGTTACCCTCATCGCCTCTACAACTGGAGTAATTATGTGACTGGGTTTACCGTGCCCCTCTAATAGGCAACCCACGAAAACCCGTCACTGCAGTGACTAAACCCACCAATTTTAATAAAATTTCGACAGTATAACATGGCTTTTATTTATGTACCCAGCTTGCATAGTAAAAACAGCTTACATAAATTCCCAATGCAATTTATCAAATATAGCCACATATACTCATATTTCATAAGCCATTCATAGGAAAATATATATTTCAAAATAATTGGCAGCCTCCAATTACTCAATTTCATAATCAACACAATATATTTTTATTTGTCACATTTATTTCTAAAACATCAAAAATCCCGTTTTAATCTCGTTTTCATTTCATCAAATACATAAAGAGTATTTAAAAATAAACTCTAGATAATTTACAATAATAATAGGTTTACTCACCATTTGTGCAAACTAATTGCTTTTTAGGTGCCCCGATCACTGTTCGTCGGGTACGACTTCCTTGCCTTTACCGAAAGGCTCTCCTCCTAGACACATTGTAAAAATTACAGAATTCACCACATTGATGCTAAATCACTATATAATTGACTTAAATCCTATACTAATGCATGGTATAAAATGCAATAGCCTAAAATGGCTTAAACGTGGTATTAACTTATTTTTTGCACTTTACCCGTTAAATTGCTAACGCGCTCCATTTTAGCTCTAAATTGTCTCATTTTCTCCACAACATTTCTAACCATTAAATATCAGCCAATAACCTTATAAAATCACCAAAATCAGCTCACTTTCCTCCTTGGAAAATTCGGTAAAAAATGGGACATTTACTCGATTAATTTTCCACTTCGTTTTTCTATCACATTTAACCATTTTTCATCATTTTCTCTTCATTTCTCTTAGAATAAAAATAAGTTCATCATCATTGTACATCAATGCATATTCAGCCAAGGGTGGGTATTGTGAAAATTTCATGCTTTCTTGCCCAGTTTGATTTCTATACATATTTAACTATCTAAAACTATCAATTTAACTAAAAATCAAAACATAAAAATTTCAAATTCCTCCCCTTTGAATTTTGTCCAGCCCTTGATATCACTTTTTGATCTCTCTCCTCAAGCATGCTAAATGGAAACAAAGGCATAAGAAAGGTAGAAATCAAAAAAAATCTTACTGTTAAACTCGGAAACGGTCGAAAAACGAGATTTCTCCTTTGAATTTTCTAGTTTTCCTTCGATTTTTCTCTTTTCTTCATTTCCTCTCTATTTTCTCTCTTGTTCTCTCCTTATGGTCGGCCATCACTTAATATGGGGTTTAAATGGGCTGACTTTTTATTAAAATAATATTAAATTATTAAAAAGTGCCATGTGTCACTTTCCTATTGGTCCATTTTTAAAATTTCATCAATTAAACTTTTATTTTTCAACACTTGAAATACCATAGTTATTCATACCAAAATAAATAAATCCTATAATTTTGGCAAATTTTGGGTTGTAAAAATTTTGGGTTGCAAAATTACCGTTTTGCCCCTATATTTCGAAAATTGCCAAAATTGAAAATTTTCACTTCCTATCATTAAATTATACTCCAAATAGTTAATCTTGATAAAAAATTTCACTCCATGATTAAATTATTATCTTAGGTGGCAAAATGACGATTTTGCCCCTAAACATCAAAATTTTCAATTTTTCTCCAAATGAACCCTCGAATTCCGAACAATCATTTTTAGTCATTCCTGGACTGTAAAATATTAAATTTCATCCTACGATTCCTATTTGAACTAGTTCGAGGTTACAGAAACTTAAGTGTACCGTTAGGTACAATATCGGGTTTCGTCTATTCTTAGGACTTTCCTAGCGTAATAACATGCTACTCAGTGCATGTATGTCATGACATGTGTTTATAGGGTCGGGTTTTACAATTCTACACCCCTAAAAATAAAATTTTGACCTCAAAATTTCATTTACCAGATTCGACAAATAGATACGGGTATTGGTTTCTCATCTGATGCTCTACTTCCCATGTCATTTCCTCTATTCGAGCACTTTTCCACAACACTTTGACCATTGAAATACTCTTGCTCCTTAGTACTCGATCCTTTCGATCCAAGATACTCACAAGTTTCACCTCGAACTTCAAATCGTCATGCAACTCGATCGGAGGTGCTTCGAGGATGTGAGAGGGATCTGGTACATATTTCTTAAGCATGGAGACATGGAAAACGTTGTGGATCCAATCTAACTCCGGAGATAGTTCTAGTCTATACGCCACTGGCCCAATTTTTTCAATAATGCGAAAAGGTCCAATGTATCTCGGATTGAGCTTTCCTCGCTTTGCAAACCGGATCACACCTTTCATTATCCAACAAGATATCATAATTTACCACAATAATATAATCAAATAAAACTTAATACCACAAAGCATTCAGATTATTACCTTTTCAAAGAGAAACCTTAAGAAAAACGTTATCATCGATCTCAAACTCCAAGTCTTTTCTCCGTTTATCTGCATAGCTCTTCTGCCTATCTTGGGCTACCTTTAGCCTTTCTCGTATAACCTTGATCTTGTTATTAGTTAAATCGATCAATTCCACACTAACTAACTTTCTTTCACCCACTTCATCCCAACAAAGTGGAGTACGACATTTCCTTCCATATAAAGCTTCGTACGGTGCCATACCAATGCTAGACTGGAAACTGTTATTGTAAGCAAATTCCACTAACGGCAAGTGTCTATCACAACTCCCAAGAAAATCCATGACACAAGCCCTCAACATATCCTCCATAGTCTGGATAGTCCTCTTTGACTGACCATCCGTCTGTGGGTGAAAAGCAATGCTAAATTTCAACTTGGTTCCGAGAGCTTCTTGAAATTTTGGCCAAAATCGAGAAGTGAATCGAGGATCTCGATCTGACACTATAGAAACGGAAACTCCATGTAGCCTCACAATCTCATCTATATAGAGCTGAGCCAGCTTCTCAATAGAGTATGAACTATGGACTGCTAAAAAGTGACCGGACTTAGTCAATCGATCTACGATCACCCAAATCGCATCCTTTCCCCTCTGTGTCCGCGGTAGTCCCAAAACAAAATCCATAGTTACATGCTCCCATTTCCACTCAGGAATAGGTAAAGATTGAAGTGTACCTACTGGCCTCTGATGCTCTGCCTTAACTTGCTGACATACAAGACACTTTGCTACGAATTCTGCTACGTCTCGTTTCATACCCGGCCACCAATAATTCTCCCTGATGGTTCTATACATCTTGGTGCTTCCAAGATGTAATGCATAGGTAGATGAATGGGCTTCTTCCATGATCACCTGTCTCAACTGGTTTCCCTCAGGAATACAAACTCGGTCTTTAAACATCAAGACGTTATCCTCTCTGAGTCTGAACTCACTAACTCCCCCATCGGTCAATTTTTGAATTTCATTTCTTAACTCATCATCAGACCTCTGAATGTCCTTGATCTGATTAAGTAACAAAGGTCGCACAATGAAGTTTGCCAATAAGGATCCATCCTCACCATTTCTCAACTAGACCCCAAGAGATTTCATCTCTAGTAATGCTTGAAAATAATAACTCTGAAGTGCTGCTAAAGACGATGAAGACTTACGACTTAAGGCATCAGCTACAACGTTTGCCTTTCCCGAATGATAGTCTATCACCAAGTCATAATCTTTTATCAACTCCAACCATCGCCTTTGCCTCAAATTAAGCTCATTCTAAGTGAGCAAATATTTTAAACTCTTGTGATCCGTAAATACCCGACAATGCTCACCATACAAGTAATGCCTCCAGATTTTTAAAGCAAACACCACTGCTGCTAACTCTAAATCGTGGGTAGGGTAATTTGCTTCATGCCTCTTTAGCTGTCTAGAAGCATAAGCCATAACTTTTTCATTCTGCATCAGTACGCACCCCAACCCCAACTTTGAGGCATCATTATAAACTACAAATCCCTTACCACTCACAGAAAGTGTTAAAACGAGAGCAGAGATTAACCGATTTTTTAGCTCCTTCAATCGATTCTCACAAACATCATCCCACTCAAACTTAACTCCCTTACGAGTTAGACGGGTCAAAAGAGCTGCTATTAAGGAAAACCCCTGAACAAACCTCCGATAATAACCGACTAATTCGAGGAAACTATGAATCTCTGCCACCGTCTTAGGTTGCTCCCATTGTAAAATTGCCTTTATCTTCTTGGGATCAACATATATTCCAGCTCTCGATACTACGTGTCCCAAGAATACCACTTCCTGTAACCAAAACTCATACTTTGAAAACTTTGCATACAACTGTCTTTCCCGTAAAGTCTGTAATACTATACGTAAGTGGGTAGCGTGCTCATCATTATCTCTCGAGTAAACCAGGATATCATCAATGAACACAATAACAAACTTGTCCAAGTAAGGGTGAAACACCCTGTTCATGAGATCCATAAAAGCTGTCGGTGCGTTAATTAACTCGAAAGGCATGACCAAGAACTCATAATGACCGTACCAAGTCCTGAACGCTGTCTTGGGTACATCCTGTTCTTTAGTCCTCAACTAATGATACCCAAACCTCAGATCAACCTTAGAAAACACTTTAGCTTCCTGTAATTGATCGAAAAGATCATCAATCCTCGACAACGGATACTTGTTCTTAATGGTCATTTTGTTAAGTTATCAGTAATCTATACATAACCGAAGTGTACCATCTTTATTTTTCACCAATAAAATCGGTGCTCCCCACGGAGATGTACTAGAGCGTATAAAACCCTTGTCCACTAATTATTGCAATTGTACTTTCAACTCCTTCAACTCTGCCGGAGCCATTCTATATGGAGGAATAGAGATAGGAGCAGTACCCGAAAGTAAGTCAATGGTGAATTCTAACTCACGATCGGGAGGAAGTCCCGGTAATTCATCAGGAAATACATCAGGGAACTCACTTACTACAGGGACATTCTCTAACTTACG
Source organism: Theobroma cacao (assembly GCF_053813885.1). Classification (NCBI taxonomy): domain Eukaryota; kingdom Viridiplantae; phylum Streptophyta; class Magnoliopsida; order Malvales; family Malvaceae; genus Theobroma; species Theobroma cacao. The sequence goes on along the minus strand of NC_142647.1, from coordinate 38,699,777 downwards.
TTCCTCCCTCGATATATCAATCACGTGAGCCAAGTATGCCGAATATCCCTTTCGTACCAATTTCAAAGCTTTGAGGGCCGAGATTACACAATACAATAATACTCGACGCTCCCCTGTAAATACAACTTCTACTCTCTTTAAACTCTGGAGAATCACTTCTTTCTTAAAACAATCCACCTTTGCTCGATGAGTGGACAACCAATCCATACTCAAGATCAAATCAAAGTCCCGAATCTCTAAAGGGATTAAATCACCCATAAATTCTTCTTCCCCAACTTTAATACCACAGTCTCTATAATACGTATTTCTTACTAACCATTCGTCCAGAGGAGTATGCACTATATTCTCTTCCTCTAATGGTGACAGGTTCCTATATGAAAATGATGCAAATGATATGCTCACGTATGATCTATCGGAGCCCGAATCTATCAAAACATGTGCATCTCTATCAAACACAATCATAGTACCTGTCACTGTGCTAAGCCGAACTTGGGCTTCACCCTCAGTCACTGCAAAGACCCTAGTCAAAATCTGGGGTTACGGTTTGGAAGATGGCTGCTCTGGGGTATTACTCCCCATGCTTGACCGTATAATTGGGCCCTGTTTGGACTGTGATCCCGAGGTGTCTCTCCGTGGTATACTAGGACGAGTCGAAGGAGTATAAATAGCTACTGTACCCCGTCTCAACTAAGGATAATCTCTCTTGATATGCCCTTGTTGGCCGCATTGAAAACACTTCACAGGCTATCTACATGACCCAACATGAAATCCTCCATAATTACGGCATCTGTCCAATCCTCCTGAAGTCCTCCCCTGACTACTCATCACTGGTCGACCAAATCTAGAAGATCTCGACTGTGACTGCTGAGATGGAGGTCTAATAGATGCCATAGACGCTGAGGTAGTACTTCTTGCAGTAGATGTCGAATCTCTGCCTCTCTTTGAAGACTGATTCGGGAACGTAGCAGATTCCTTCTCTTTGCAAACTCAGCTCGGATCCGTCTATTCTCAGTGGCGAGCTTCTTAACTCGTAAGGCCATCTGCACAACTTCCTTATATGACTCTTTGCCAGTCACTATCATACGCTCTCGTATCTCATTACGAAGTCCCTCCTCAAAGTAGTTTACCTGATCTTGCTCCAATCTTACCAACTCAGTACATACAACATCAACTAGTTAAAACAAGTTTCATACTCCTCAATGGTCATGTTCCCTTGTTTCAAACTCAGAAATTCTCTCTTTTTCTCTTTCTGATGAAAATAAGTGTAGTACTGACCATCAAACTCTCGGAGGAAATCCGTCCAAGTCAGCGGTATAGGAGAGCGAGACTTTACTGAATTCCACTAGGTACGGGCTCTCTTCTCAAATAACTGTGTAGCCACCTTCAATTTCATCTCATCATTTAATCTCATATCTGCTAGTGTCTCGGATACCTGAATAACCCAATCCTTAGTTGCGGTCGCATCCAACTCACCAGTAAACGAGACGCAACCTAACTATCTAGCTTCCTTCAATTTCTTAGAAATGGAGACGTTCGGTGTTTGAGGTGGAATAGGAGGTGGTGGTACTGGGGTTGTTATAGGAGAAACAGCGGGTGGAACTAGACTAGCCTGAACCTAGCCCATAAGAGCAGCGAGAAAAGTTGCTAATGCTTGAGCTGCCTCGGGTGTCATGGCAGGTACGCTAGGAGTAGCAACAGGTGGTGGAGGAGGTACAGGAATATCCATAGACTCAGTAGTAGGAACAACTCTAAAAGAAGACGCAACCGACTCCTCTTCTATGGAATCTGATCGACTCTGTCTGGGGCGACCTCTTCCCCTATCGGTAGATCTAGTGATAGGTGGTAGCTCACGTCGATGAGGCATAATGATCTTCAAGAAGAACGAAATTAGTTTAGACTACTTAAGACTCTATATGCAACTACATGCAACTAACTAATCTTAACTGGGCCACACTGACATTGTAAATTATTTTAAAATAACTTTAAATCCAAGAACTTTAAAAATAAAGAACTTTTTTCAAAACTATAAGTTTTTAAACCGAAAGCTCTGATACCAATTAAATTGTCACAACCCGGAACCTCCCTCGGGTCCATGATAACCGCCTCGACGTCTCGATTGACACTCATTGTCCGGAATGCCAATCGAAACCCCGCAAGGCTTACATATCAGTTTCTTGCTTTTTCTATGAGCTGTCGTTTTTAAACATTCTGTTTTAAACAATTACCAATCGTTTCCGGCTCAAGTAAATCAAAAGACAAAAATATAGCATTTTTATGTAAAACAATATTTACAGAAACACATGTAAGTAAAATAAATTCATACATACAATAATTTATAAAGTTATAATGTACAATAATAATTACAATGACAAATGGCCCCTAAGTACACCAAGTATTGGTGATAGTAACCTACTGTCTGTGTGATAGAGGGGCCAACTGGAATTCTCGACAAAATCGGTATCTACAAGCTACCACAGGCCTGAAATATTTGGAAAAGAGGTGGGTGAGATTTCGCAATCCCAATGAGTAAACAGACATTATCATAAATATCTAAAGGCGAGTAACATGGAGGCAAGTTTAAACAACAAATCACAAACCATAAGGTTTTCAATTTATTTCTTAAACCATAAAATATTTGTAATTTACCAAAACAGTTGTTAAGGCTTATAACTTTTATTAAAAACAGGGCTCAAGCCAAAATTAGTCCTCTGGGATTCCTTGGCCGAGGCATCTAACTGAGTCCGCCAAGGTTGTTAAGATGTTTACATGTGAAACACATTTGTTATTTTTAAAACAAGCCGTTCTTTGGCGTTGGCCGAGTTACACATTCACGTGGGGGTTCGACGTGAAGTGAGTTCTAATACTACCCCGGGAGTTACCCTCCTCGCCTCTACAACCGGTGTAATTATGTAACCGGGTTTACCGTGCCCCTCTAATAGGCAACCCACGGAAACTCGTCATTGTAGTGACTAAACCCACCAATTTTAATAAAATTTCGACAGTATAACGTGGCTTTTATATATTTACCCAGCCTGCATATTAAAAACAGCTTACATAAATTTCCAATGCAATTTATCAAATATAGCCACATATACTCATATTTCATAAGCTATTCATAGGAAAATATATATTTCAAAATAATTGGTAGCCTCCAATTACTCAATTTTATAATCAACACAATATATTTTTATTTGTCACATTTATTTCTAAAACATCAAAAATCCCGTTTTAAACTCGTTTTCATTTCATAAAATACATAAAGAGTATTTAAAAATAAACTCTAGATAATTTACAATAATAATAGGTCTACTCACCGTTTGTACAAACTAATTGCTTTTTAGGTGCCCCAATCACTGTTCATCGGGTACGACTTCCTTGCCTTTACCAGAAGGCTCTCCTCCTTGACACATTGTCAAAATTACACAATTCACCACATTGATGCTAAATCACTATATAATTGACTTAAATCCTATACTAATGCATGGTATGAAATGCAATAGCCTAAAACGGCTTAAACGCGGTATTAACCTATTTTTGACACTTTACCCGTTAAAGTGCTAACGCACTCCATTTTAGCTCTAAATTGACCCATTTTCTCCACAACATTTCTAACCATTAAATATCAGCTAATAACCTTATAAAATCACCAAAATCAGCTCACTTTCCTTCTTGGAAAATTCGATCAAAAATGAGACATTTACTCGGTTAATTTTCCACTTTTTTTTTCTATCACATTTAACCATTTTTCATCATTTTCTCTTCATTTCTCTTAGAATAAAAATCAGTTCATCATCATTGTACATCAATGCATATTCAGCCAAGGGTGGGTATTGTGAAAATTTCATGCTTTCTTGCCCAATTTGATTTCTATACACATTTAACTAACTAAAACTATCAATTTAACTAAAAATCAAAACATAAAAATTTCAAATTCCTCCCCCTTGTATTTCGTCCAGCCCTTGATATCACTTTTTGATCTCTCTCCTCAAGCATGCTAAATGAAAACAAAGGCATAAGAAAGGTAGAAATCAAGCTAAAGTCGAAATATCTTACCGTTAAACGTGTAAACGATCAAAAAACGCGATTTCTCCTTTGAATTTTCTAGTTTTCCTTTGGTTTTTCTCTTTTCTTCCTTTCCTCTCTAATTTCTCTCTTGTTCTCTCCTTATGGCCAGCTATCACTTAATATGCGGTTTAAATGGGCTGACTTTTCATTAAAATAATATTAAATCATTAAAAAGTACCCTGTGTCACTTTCCTATTGGCCCGTTTTTAAAATTTCATCCATTAAACTTCTATTTTTCACCACTTGAAATACCATAGTTATTCATACCAAAAATAAAAAAATCCTATAATTTTGACAATATTTGGGTGGTGAAAATTACGGTTTTTACCTTGGGACAATAAAATTATCGTTTTGTCCCTATGTTTCGAAAATTGCCGAAATTGAAAATTTTTACTTTCTATCATTAAATTATACTCCAAATAGTTAGTCTTGGTCAAAAATTTCACTCCATGATCAAATTATTTTCTTAGGTGACAAAATGACGATTTTGCCCCTGAACATCAAAATTTTTAATTTTTCCCCAAATGAACCCTCGAACTCTGAACAATCATTTTTAGTCATTCCTGGACTGTAAAATATTAAATTTCATCCTACGATTCCTATTTTAACTAGTTCGAGGTTAAATCAACTCAAGTGTACCGTTCGGTACAATACCGGGTTTCGCCTATTCTTAGGACTTTTCTAGCGTAATAACATGCTACTTAGTGCATGTATGTCATCACATGTGTTTATAGGGTCGGGTTTTACATAAACGCTTGAATTTATTGATCTTATTATTACTTATGTGCTTACGTAGAAAACATTATATTTTGATAATGAAATGTTCATGTGCTCATATTGATTAAATCATTGTTTTTTTTTTTCAAAAATTGAAATGTTCAAATGCTTAGTCTAGGAACAACTCTTGACATATGCTTTATGTTTGCACTTAAATGATTAATTCAAGATTGACTCCTTGATTATGCATATGAAATTGATCATGATAAACTCTTCGAACTTAATGAAAAATATTTTTGGTTCATCTATTATTTTGGTCAAGTTACATGCTTACATGATCTTTAATTTTGCTTGACCTTAATGATTGAAGTCTAAAGACTTGACTTAAGTGATAAAACTATGTGAGACCTTGACCTCTATAAGCTCGTAACTAGGTGTAAACGCGATAACACGGGCTAGGGGTAATTTCATCATTTTCTTAGTTAGCCCTTAGAAGTAGGCTTTCAAACAATATTAAGGCCTAAGTAGGCCTAAGGCATAAATGAATGATGAAAATAAGGGTAAAATGATGAAGAAAATAAAAATAATGATGATTTTCAAGGTAGGGGAAAAATGGTCATTTTTCATCTTCAGTCAAAATTTTAAGTTTTCATGAACCCGAGTATTTTTAGACTATTATGGACTTTGTCCTAGTGTCAAAAGAGTAAAAAGATTGCACCAAGGATTAGAGGAGAACAAGCCAACTTGTTAAGGGCATTTTCGTAATTTGAGTAGAGATTGGATAAGCTTTAGCTATAAATATCATTTTTCCAACAGCATCTTCATTTCTCCAGTAGCTTTTTCTTCTTCTTCCTCCCATATCACGTTTCTTTCATTGTCCATGGAAGCTTGTTTTGAAACCTCTATAACTTTTCTCAAGCTAGCTTCAATTTTCATGCTTTTGTGCACCCTTTCATAGAACCTTTTGTGCTCTTACACTCTCTCACTTTAAAACCCTTGAAAAGTCTTACTTCCATACTTCCTCTCACTAGCTAGGTGTTTTAGAGAGAGAAAGAGGGAGCTTCTATAATAGCTTGAAGAATTTTGAAAAGAAATTCAATTACAAAACCACCAAGGTGAGTGAACTTGCATTAAAATGTTTTGGGATTAGGGCATATGTGTTTGATTAAATCCATTGAAATATTTTATCTGTCTTTCTCTAAAATATGCACGGGAACAAGCTTTTAATGAAATGTTTTGCGTTGTGGAATGTGACTGTGATGAATCCATATGCCCTATGTTATGTTGATATATATATATATATGATATGTATTGATAGTAATATTGTTTGTAATTAAAATCGAGCATGTGCACGATGTGGGGGAGCACATGCCGATGATGATATTGCCTGTGCGCGATGTGGGTGATGCACACGACGATATTAGTTGTGCACGATGTGGAAAACGCACATGATGACTCTAGCTATGTGCGCAATGTGGGGGTTGCACATGAGTTGGGTGAGGCAGTGGTGGTATTGGTGGTTATGTATGTATATATATATATATATATATATATATATATATATATATATATATATATATTTATGCAATAGAAAGTTCATGAATATGGTATATGGTTGTAATTTATGTGAGATCTGGCATGTTGAATCTTGGAAATTGTTAAGTATTTTCAAGTTGATTTTGTCATTGCAATAAGATGCCCTTTGCTTGACAAAATGAGAATTTTTCTTGGTGTTCTGTTTCTCGCTGTAGCAAGAAACTCTTGGGTTGGGAGGCTCGCTGCAGCAAAATGTCTATAGGGAATTTCGTTGCAACGAGAAACCTTTTGTTATGCTTGTTGCCTTGTTTGGTTGCTGCCCTATTTTCCACTTCTTTAGCACCATAGTTGATCATGGACTTCCAACATCAAGGAATTAATTAATTAAGTTTGAAATGAGAAGTTTTAGTGAGAAACCCTCGGCCAGCTAATAATTTGAGCCAAATTTTGCTATAGCGAAAATTTATTCTACTTTACAGCGAGAATGCCTTTCCGCTGTAGCAAGGACCCGTCATTTCACTTGACTTACTTGAGTGCTACTAAAGTTTTCACTCTTCAAATTCTTTGTTATGTATGGATCCTTCATCATCAAGTGATTAACCAATTAAGGGTTTAATGAGGGGTTTTAACAAGAATTAATCTAAATTGCATTGTTTTTGAAAATAAGTGCATCATGATTTCTTAAAATTTTCTTATCGTTTTCTTTTTCCCTTCCTTTGTTCACTCACTAGGTTTATACTCATTGTTTTCAACTTCATGTTTTCAGATCAAGAGGTAGTCGATAACTAGGTCAAGGTGTCCTCGTAGATTCGTCTCCTTGGTAGGTATGTCGACATTCAATAGCTGTACTTTCTCCCGGGTCTCTCCGTTGGAAGTCGAGTATCCTTTTTGTTGTGTATAGACAAACCCGATGTAAATTATTAAGATGTATGTTTTAAACGATATATGTATATTTTGATTGGTAATGCCACTATGAATTGGCAATGGTTAGCATTATTTTGAAATGGAATTATGAAATGTGACTTTAGCAACTTTTGATGGAATGATGAACAGGTCATATAAATAGACTTGTTTGGGCTTAGTGGGCTACGTCCATTGGGCCCATGCACCGATCATGACCCTAAAATTGGGTCGTGATAAACTACTTTTAGTGCTTAATTTCATAACTCAAGTCAAGTTTGATCATGAAATATATTGTGTGTTGACATAGTTAAAATATTTCTTAAATGTGTACTTGAATGTTGACTACGTCTTCCATGAGCTTTATTATGTACATGATCTAAAAGGTGGATGCACATCAATTGGTCACTTTAGCTTATAGTTTATCCTTTAATGATTTCTAACTTCAAATCAAATATGACCTATAGCTTGAGTTTGAAATGGATACCTAATGTGCTTAGATTGAGTACTTATTTCTTGAATCTTTACAATTGGTATTCATTTATACTTGGATGTTTACTTTGAATATATTCATGAGTTGAGTGGTTTACTTTCAATATTTTATAACAATTGGTATCACTCATGCATTATGAAGATTATTGAGAAATAGCATATACCTTGAACTTTAATGATTGCATACTTTTTAATGGGTATATGTTTATATATATTTTTTGGAAGAGTAAAATTATGCTTGCATTTCGTGAAACAAATTGGAATCATGATTAATGAAGATAACCATATCATTTCTTGTAGTCCTGTTTGTGCTTACTTGATCATAATATTCTCTTACATGATTGCAACAATTGTAAAATGCATTGGTAATGCTTCATTGATAATGATATCTTCTTGATGTGAAAATTCTCCTTGAATTGATAGTTTCATATATAATTTGGAGAATATTTCTTGAAATGCTTGCTTGACAATGATTTGGAAGAATGATTCCTATATGAATAATTGATGATGATTAAGAATGCTAAATGATTATATTCTTTTGATATGGAATTTCTCTTTGAGTTGCTATTTTCATATGAATTGGAGATTTCTTTAGAAATAATCTATTGATAATGCTTGGTAATACTTTCTTCATAATGATAATGATTGAGAATACATAATGAATGCTTGATGGTATTCAATGATGAATAATGCCTGATGAAAATTGAGAATGCTAAATGATGCTTGATGATATTTGAGAATGATGTTTGATGACTAATGATCCCTTGGACATGCATTGAAACTAATTTGCATAAACGTCTTGAAAAATATGAGTAATTAATGCATATGTTGAACATCTACTGAAATGCTCACACTAATGTAGCTCCATGAATACTTGAGTATTATATGAACATATTGAATATCTACCTGAATATTCAATTATTCTAAGCTTATGATTTCTCTCTTAACAATTGGCGTTGATCTTATGATTTCTTAAGGGGGCGTTTATCATTGATTTTTACATATGTATTGTCCCATGTTTCTTTTAATCAAAATTGGTATCATTAGCACTTGATATCTTCAACAAGTTGTGGTGTGAATCCAACATTTGGTGTCTTTCAATATTTGTAATATCCTTTAACACCATAATTAGTGATGTTGAGATCAACAATTGACATCAAGTTTTTAAGTTCATTTCAAAATATTGGTATCAAGCTTTAAGCTTACTCAATTGGTATTTAGCCTTAAATTAGCATCAAGCTTTATATTGTCTCTTTTCACTTGAGCTTTAAAATTGTTTAAAATTATTCTTAAATGTGTTTGTGCTTTGCAATTAACAAATAGATATGCTTGGTACGGTTGATGTCTTTCTAAAAACAAGAGAGCCTTTAATTACTAGTATTTTACTAATTGGCATAGTGAGCTTTAAAATGGTTTTATCCCTCACCATTGATTTTGTGATTATTTGCTCTTACAAAGGGGGAACTTTTACTTATATATATCAATTGGTATGTTGAGCCTTATATCGATCTTTAACAATTGGTATTGTGCTGAATATTGGTAGTATCATATATTTCACAATTGGTATAGTGATAAATGTGCTTATTGAATATTCATTATTTTTCTCAACAATTTGTACATTATTTATTAGGCTTATTGTGTTTTGCAAATTGTGCTTATTGTGTTTCTATCTTCCTTTTTGATATAACAAAAAAGGGGAGAGATATTGAGAAAATTTGCATTTTTAAAAAGGAATTATTGATCTCTTAACTTGACTCAAGTTTTGAACCTTGCAACTATTCAGGGGAAGTTTTCGAATCTTTCAAAGTATTTTGACCCTTCTCAAAGTTTTATAAAAGCTTAACATTTAGGGGGAGTATTTCTTTACAAGCAAATTTAGCTCAAAGTTTTATCATGTCAAAAAGGAGGAGATTGTTAACTTTATCAGGTTTAAAATTATTATAGTTTTAAAATGACAAAAGTGAACCAAATTGCTTCAATGATCTTTGAACTTCTTTGAGTGATCCTTGAACTTGTTTGAATGATTTTTGAAGTTGTTTGAAAATGTTTTTGAACTTAATTTATTAATGTTAAAAACTCTCATACATTTGCTCCTGCAGTCCATAAGTGTTTCCATGTGAAAAATGATCAAAACTGCTTAAATGATCTTTAAACTTGTTTGAATAATTTTTAAAGTTGTTTGAATGTGTTTTTGCACTTGTTTGAATAGTTTTTAAACTTTTCTAAATAAGTTTTAAAGTGACTAAGTGTTTCCATGTGAAAAGTTTCAACATTACTTGAATGAGTTTTGAAAATTGCTTTAATAATTTTTGAACTTGTTTAAATAGCATTTAAACTTGTTTAAATTAGTTTTAAACCTCCCTTGCATTTGATTTTGAAATGTCCAAATATTTGGCATCAAATTCAATTCAAAAAGAAGAATTTTCTATGTTTTAAGCTACAAGAATCGATACTTTGGTCGAAAGGATCGATACATTTAAAATAGAATGGTTTTGCTCAAAATGTATGGATACATTCCAAAATGTATCGATACATTTGATCTAGAACTAGCCATTACACACGAAAATCAAAGGAAAAATGGCTATTTTCTTCACCAAAGCTTCTCCAACTATAAAATGGACTTCTCCAAAACATTTACAAGGTTAGAAGAGTGGAGAAAAACATTATTTGATCAAGAATCAAATTATATGAAGAAAAAAAAGAAAAAAATAGAGAAACCAAGCTAGAGTAAGCAGTTCACATTCTTCCACCAAGCTTTAAGTTGTCTTATGCTATATTCCTTTGTGTCATCATTTTTATACTCATCACACTCTTTCTACATTGTCCTTACTTAGCAAAACCCACTTTTTAGAGGTATCCTTGCTATTCAATTGTTAGAGACAAAAGGTTATGCCTTAGCCTTTAAAGGCATTGTGAAGGTTGTGCTTGATTTATAAAAAGCATTGTATTGAGAAGTTGTGCTTAATCTTTGATAGTGGAATCTCTCTCGGAATGTAAAGAGTCACATTTTTTATTTAGATTTCCTAAGTGAGAAATTTAATTAGGATTTTCACGAAAATGTTGGGAAAGTCCTAGTTTTATATTTTGAACTCGAATAAGGTTAGCTCGCTTGGCCGACCTTCTATTGAAAAAGATAAAAAAAAAAGATAGTTTGAAATCTAATAAAAATAAAAATGTATTCAATTTAATAAAAATATCAATTATATAATCATAAAGTTCTAGATCAAATATTACATTTATAAATGCATTCATTTTGCATCATTTGTGATTTTTCATCGCACACGACTTGATTATTTTGCCAATGGTTATGAAAACCCCAATGATGGGATCTTCTCTATAAGCTTGTAGAAACGAGTTCTATTGGGAATCTTTCTAGGTGAGAAAAAACTTCTAGACTTCACTAAAATGTTGTGATGGTTTATAAATGATTTTTTCAATGCAAGGTTTTCTACTATTATCTAAAATTGGAAACCATATCATCATTTCATAATTGCATCATGTGCATTAATAATATATTTGGTTTGTGAGTGACAATCTCCAATAATGGGATCTTCTGTGGGGGCTTGTAGAAATGAGCTTTCTCGAGAAGTTCCCTAGGTGAAAAGAAATTCTTAGACTTCACTAAAGAGTTAGGATGGTCTTGGAAAATTTTTTCGAGATGAAGATTTCATTCATGCATCGATAATAATAATAAATAAATAAACAATAAAATAAATTAAAAAAAGAAGTATAAGGAAAAGTAAGATATATAAAATCAAAAATAAAATAATGATTAATGATTAAGGAAATATAAGAATAAAATTAAAAGTAAGGTTAAAATAGAATAACATATGATTAAATTGTACTATTTATGGAAAGGGGGTTACATGGGTGCCAATTCTTTTCTGTTCGTAATCGTACTTAAACGTAACTCTAAAAACTTGCACATCATATTGTTATTCTTTAAACAAATCTAAAATCAATTTAGGACTTTATCAAATAGAACAAATTTAATAAGTGGCCAATTGCACCTTATAAAAAAAATTGGTGGTAATTTCCAAAATTTTCACATCACACGTAATGACATAAAGGTTGTGCTATGTTTCTAGTTTTCCTGTCATAATGTCCAAGAGATGGTATCATTGTATATTTCTATTTGTTGCTAATAGTAGAGTGATGGGCTTAAAGCTCCTTTGGCACCAAACATGTCAACAAATACCAATTTCATTATAAGCCACAAATAAAGACTACGAACAATGGTGAACAACATTATGTAGTAAGTAAAATGTTTTAGAGAGTCTCTTTAGTTTCTTGTTGTTTGGGCAAACATTTAATCTTGACTTGAAACAAGAAGAGAACTCAAGCAATTTATGACAAGAATAAAGGTGAAACTTTTATACCACTTACCAATGACACAAGCTTTAATATTATAGTTAAAAAAATTGTTCAAATCATAGCAATAGGAAAAAATGATGAAGATGAAAATTTTTTCGAAAATGAGTAATAGTGGAAAATTTTTTTAATAAAATAATCCAAATAACAGAAAATATTTTAAGTAGTTTATCCAAATAATAAAAAAATTAAATTTTCTTATAAAATATTTTACACTAGAAAAATTTTCTGTCAACAAGTTATTTTCTAGTTACCAAATGGACCCTTACAGTAAAACATAGAACAAGGCGTTACTATTTAAGGCATTACTGTCTAAGGCATTAATGTCTAAAGTCTTATTGCACAAGGTGTTACAGCGTAAAGTGTTATAGTATACAATGTTATAGGACAAAATTTTACAACTTCAAGGTAATGCATTACAGTACAAAACATAAAGTTTCCTTAAATTAATGCATAAGAACTACTTAAACAAGAGTTCTTATTCATGGGGTAAAATGTAGATAGTTGATTTTGATTATTAACTTTTTATTCCTTTGAAAATTGCTATTCAGAGAACAATTAGAACAAGTGAAATAACTACTTCACATAGAAAAATTACTACACACGAAACAACTAGAACAAACAGAACAAATACTTCACATGGATAATAGTGAAAATAACCCGAAACAAATAGCAAGGTTCTTGGATTACTTTCACCTTGAGTATTCTTGGGAGTTTGGCTTAGTGGTTTAAAATTTGAGATAGTTAGGAGGTCTTCCTCTTACATTATTAATAGCCATAAAACACTTATTACTTCAATGGTACATAATGAGTTTCTAGCTATTACTAATAAAATCACTACTTTAATATCTACATAATGAGTTTTAGTAATAGTTGCCTATTATGTGCATTAAAGCTCATTCTTATGTACTGTGAAATACCCCATACTTTGATATGGTGATAAATAAAGTTGATCGAATGCAAATTGAGGTCAATTAAAATGTTTAGAAGTGATAAAAGACGAAAGGAGTAGTTTAGGATAAAATGTTTCGCAAGTGAGAAAATAATAATAAAATAATAATAATTTTATCGGAGGAGAATTTGTGAGATAAAAGGCGATTTGGAAGTCAAGTGAGGCATAATAAGGTATTTTTGGTACCAAGGAGACAAGATAAAATTTTTAGAATAAAATAATATTAAAATATTAATATTTAGCCGGATGTCGAAGTCAATCAAGAAGGAGGATCATATGGTTGATCCAAGTGGGGGAGAAGATGACAAGCCCGACTCTACAGAAATATTTGTGATGACATACATGTGGTGGATAGCATGTTTACATGCTAAGAGAGTTTTGAAAAATTTACAAAAGTCGGTATTGTACCTAGAGGTACAATAAAGTTGATTTAAGCCTCGAACTAGATCAAATAGAGAATTTACAATGAAATTAAGAATTTTAAAGTCCCAGAATGGGTTAATATGGTGATTCGGAGTTCAAGGATCAATTTGGAGTCAAACTGGAATTTTCGCTATCCAGGGGCAAAATGGTCATTTGCCACCTGGGGACAAAATGGAAATTTTTAGAAAAGATTTTTGGCCCCATTTGACTTATTGGAGTAAGATTTGAGGTTTAGAAGTGAAAAATTTTAATTTCGGTATAATTTGGAGTAAAAGGGTAAAATGGTAATTTTACCATTCGAAATCGAAAATTTAATTTTTTGAAAGGATTTTGATCAAATTTAATTATTTGGAGTGTGAAATGAGTATGAGGAGTGAAAATTATGCATTATGGAAAATTTTCAATTTTTGGGGTAAAAATGTAATTTTTGAAAAGTTTAGGGGCAAAAGTGTAATTTTGAAAAATTTGCTCCACCAAAACTTTGGAAAAATCTGGGAATTTCACTTAAGACTTGGATAAGTCAAAGGGAATGCATGGTGAAAAAAAATAGGACAAGTGGATGGCTAGAAAAAAGAAATGAATTAATAAAATATTTAAAATATGAATAAAATAATATTATTTCATTAAACAATAAAAAGGCATAAAAAAAATCAGCCCACCCATTCTTCTTCTTCAACATTCGGCCAAGCAAAAAACAAGAGAGAGAAAGGAGAAAACAAAATCCTAGAGAGAGAAAATCAAAGAAAAAGTGTGAATTTTCAAGGAAATTAAGTGAAAAAGGTGAGATTTTTTCTATTAAGCTTGAGTTTTCTTATTCCCAAGCATTTCTCTTTATTTTTCATGATTAAATTACATGTTTTCATGATGAATTCAATTCTGAAAAAATGGGTTAGGAGAGAGAAAGTTGTTGGATTTATTTGATTTTAATTTATGTTAGTGTTTTTAGTTAGTTTAGCATATTTAGAAACAAAACAACAAGAAAAGAATTTATTTTCTCCCCCAACCATTAATGGATGAATTTACCATGTAGTGAGTGAGGATGAGTTTGATTTTATTCTAGGAGAATTGGTTAAGGAATAATGAATTATGAGCCTAGAAAAATAATGGGAATTTTCGGAGCAAAAATACGAATTTTTACCCACTAGGGGTATTTTCGTAATTTTCTATTGGGACTGATAATTTGCATCACACTGAGGGACATTAAGTTAATTTGGGTGCAATTGAGGTATAGAAACTGAAAAGAATTAAATTGGAGTTTAAACGAACCCGTTAGGAATTTAATCGGGTGATAAGACGAATTAGGCTAATACCGGATTTAGATAGTTACCAGTGCATTTTTGCATTCCATATCATGCATTGGTAGTCCAAATTAGTTTAATTTTGATTTAGTACCAACTTAGTGAAATTCTCGATTTTGTACTGTGTCAAGGTGGTGAGTCCTCCAATAAAGGCAAGGAAATTGCATCCGAGGACTAGTAGACAGAGTGCTTCGAAAGTCTGCATTCTAGACATTGTGAGTAAACTTATTATCATCTTAATTATCTAGAGTAGTTTTATACAACTATGTGATTTTATGAAAAATGGGTTTAAATGGTAAATTGTTATGTTTTAAGGGAAATTGTGATTTTATAAAATGATTTTATAAATTTTCTGAAAAATCGAATATTAGTTTTGAAAATAGAGTAATTGGAGACTGCTAGTTTGTGTTGCAAATTTATGGTTATGAATTGAATGGCTTATGACAATAAATGAGCATGAATGGCTAAACTGATTTTGGTGTTATAATTATTTATACTGTGTATTCAGCCTTGAGAGGCTAGGTTGCGATAAATTGCCATGACATGCTAGAATGAATTTTATTGATTTGTGGATTATATATTAATTATTTACTGCAGAGGGGGTTCCGTGGACCAGCCTATTAGAGGGGCACGGTAAACTCCATTATATTATTACCTCGAACGGAGAGGCGCGTAGGATATCTCCTGGGGTATAGCTTAGGGTTCACTTCATGCCAAACCACCACGTGAAGGGGAACTCAGCCAACGCCAATGAGCGGCTGTATTTTTTTCAAACAAAAATATATTTTAAGTGTACACAAAATTTTAACAGCCTTGGCGGACTCGGTTAGATGCCCTGCGCAAGGTATCACCGAGTATGAGTTTTGGCACGAGCCAAAGTTTTAAGAAATTCATAAGCCAAGTTGATTACTCAATTTTTATGGATTGATTTTATTTGGTTGAAATGAGTTGAATGGTAATGAAATTACAGTATGATGATTTATTTTAATTGTCTCCATTTACTCGATTTTAGATAGTTTAGATGGTATCTGTTTACTCACTGAGATTTTATAATCTCACCACCCTCATTTCCTCACATTTCAGGCTCAGGGAATTTCGTAGTTAGCTGACTTGAACAAGGACCTTCATTTGGACTCGAATCGGTAAAAGCTGTAGGTTTCCAGCTTCCGATGCATTTTGGATAGATATGGGCCCACGTGTCACTGTAAAAAAAATTTTATGCTTTGGTTATTTGCTTTATAGTATATATGAATATAATTATCTTTTACGCTATAAGAATTATGCACCGATAGTTTTATGAAAATTATTTTACAAGAAAATAGTTTATTTTATTGAATATTTTTATCATATTCAAATGGTCAAATTTTCACTTCAAATGAACGTTTTAGATACTTAATTTTTTTTTATCATTAAATATATATTTTCGGCTTACCTACTACATTTTTAGCAAGTTTGGAGATTTTCGACAAAAATGACAAAAATGTCCCTGTGAGCCAAAAAAAAAAACATGTTATGTTATGATTTGGAAACGATTTGTAATCCTTCGTATTTTGATTATTTGATAACTATTGCTCACCGGGGAAGTGCGAAAGCTGATACGAGAGCCTTGCGAGGTTTCGATCGACATTCGGGGTGAAGAATGTTTGTCGAGGCTTCGCGGCGGTTGTCACGGGCTCGATGGGGAGTTCCGGGTCGTGACATACTGTCTCTTCCAACATTATATATAAACCCTTCACACTTCAGTTTGAAAGATATTTTCGAAGCTAAGACAACATATTTCCACTCAAAATTCTCTCTCTAACCCTTTTCTGCTTAGTCTTTCTTAGCTTCACTCTACTGCTCACCTAGTCTCTACTCATTCTTAGTCTTACAAGAAAGAAAATATTGTACAAAATTGAGGGACCTGACTACGTACTGGAAAAAAAGACTAGTGCCAGGTAGTCTCTTATTTTCGGAAAATGAGTACGAAATTGAAGTCCTGTCCATTCTTAAAAATGTTACTTCCACTGCAAGTTGGAGAAGTTTACTTGTAATCAGAATCATGCTGCAACTTAAACCTTCTAATCTAATTTCTGATCTTAGAAAGATTGCAACTGCAACAAAAAGATCATGATTGTTCGTGTTTGTATTCGATCCTAATTGTATTATACTACTTTATCTGAAAAGACTAAGAAAAATTCTGTTTGACAACCATCTTATTATATGGAAGAAACACCCCCAATTTAAAACTTTAGGGTTTCATCAAATAGTTACTAATAACATGTAAAAACATTAGAGACATCTTAGTACTTCATATTGCAATTTATAACAAAAGGCAACACTATCTAAAACTACAAGATGGTATAAAGTTCACTGCAAATTACTTACACAAGGAAACTTTGAGAAAAAAAAAAACAGCTAATTTGATGATAAACTGTTGTGCAAAGAAAAATACTATCTGGCGGCCTTTAGTTGGTCATGATAAATGGAGTTGGACATGGTGGAATAGGAACTTGAAGAACCCCTTCAAGCATTTGAGTCACCTTCTTCATGGTGGGACGCAAAGAAGGATCTTCTTGTATGCACCAAATGGCAATCGCCACAAACCTCTCCAGCTTCTCTCTGTCATTTAAAGCTTCCATGTCATTTTCAACAAGGGCATCTAACGTTCTTTCTTGGTAGCAGTCAAAAGCCCAATAAGTTAAAATAATTTTCTCTGATCCTGATGCATCTGTGTCTACACTTCTTCGACAACAAATGATCTCCAGCAGCAAGACACCAAAGCTGTAGACATCCACTTTTACTGTGATGGGCAAGTTCCTAAACCATTCGGGTGCAACATATCCTTTTGTTCCTCTAATGGCCGTACTGGTTTGACTCTGGTCCAGGAACAAAAGCTTAGCCAAGCCAAAGTCTGAAATGCGAGCATTATAGTACTCATCTAAAAGTATGTTTTGAGGCTTTATATCACAATGGATAATTTGATTACTACACTCTTCGTGTAAGTACAAAAGTCCTCTTGCTATGCCAAAAGCGATTTGGACTCTTTGATTCCAACTGGGTTTAAACTCACCGAAGAGCAAGCTTGCTAAGGTGCCATTGCTTAAGAACTCATATACCAACAATCTTTGGGGCCCATCTTCACAAAATCCAAGTAGTCGAACAAGATTCTTGTGATGGGTTTGGCCAATAACATTTACTTCAGTTCTAAATTCTTTCTCACCATCTTGTGCGACATTATTTAACTTCTTCACTGCAACCTGAACAAAGGACCCCTGTCTTATTGTTCCTTTGTAGACTACACCGAAAGCTCCCCTTCCCAGCTCATGCTTGAATCCATTTGTAGCTTCTTGGAGCTCCTTGTAGGCGAAACAACGCAAGTTTGTCTCCACACTAGTATCCCGATCAACTCTTGTGCGTTTATTGCGGTAAATGAATATGAAACCCAATGAACTAGCAATGACTGAGCTTGTCAGAAGCACAGCCAACAAAATTATCAATTTGTTTTTACTCTTTTGTTGGGCATTCTTTTTTGGTATCAAAGAACGAGGATTAAGTTGAGGTTGATCACCTCTCGAAACCTTGACAAAAGCCTTTAACCCATAAAAGAGGTTATCAACTCTTCCATTTGACAGTGGTAGCTTTTTCTTCCAACATTTATCCCCATTTCTGAAAATGGAAACAGCACACATGCAATCCTGCAAGCAAGATACTCTGCACTGTCGTTCAGTAAAAGGCTCTGACAGTTCATAATCAGAAGTTGGCCAATCTGTATTAGGTAGCTCCTCCATATCATATAGATCTTCTTGGGACCATAGGCCATCTGCTTGACAGCCTAGTATGAAATCTGGTTTACAGCTACCGTACTCATCATCAGGATCAAGCAAAGAATAGTTTGGTGGACATTTACACATTGGCCTGCCATCATTTTTGAGTATACAAACGTTGTTGTATCCACAAGCCCCGCTTCCGATCTCTCCATAGATTGACCTGCAAATATTTTCTGGAATTGTCTTGATAACAGTCCAACTTTGGTTGTCGGTAAAATTTTTTGGATGATAAGACAAGGAAAAAACTCCATCAAAATTGAGAGTTGCTCTATGATAAGAGTTTGCAGCAGGAACTTTCTCTTCCGGGGTGAGATAAAATTTTGTATTATTTCTACTCAATACATAAAAGTATCCACTTTCGTCAAAGATAACTTGGTAACCAGAATTTGTTGAATTTCTTGTATCACCGGTATTGGTGATATAGTATGGATCGTAAGTGTTGTTGGATAGCAGATCTATGGGAGTGAGCACAACGTTTCCATCTTCACGCAAACGAAATTGGAACCTTCCTCTTGAGAAATCAGTCTCCTTGTGATGAGAAGCAAGGACCTCGTTTATCTGTAGTATCTGAGTTGGTAACATTGTATCAGTTGGATTCTTGAAGCTCTCCCAAACTACAAGTAAATTCTCATTCAGAAGCACAAAGTTGCCAGTATCATTCATAAAACCGTAGGCAACAAAAGAAGTGTTTATGGTCTGAGCACTCCACAACACTTCACCCTGTGGGCCATTAAGTACCAGCCCACTATCCAAAAATAGTTCAAGTTTTGATCCCCTTGGGACAGGCCTGTCGCCATTGGCATACCAAACTATGGTTTTTTCTGGTATTTTGTTATACCAGATGGCAACAATGAAGAGATCTTTATTGTTGTTGACTTGGCGAAAACCAAAGGCAAAATCCCCAGAAGGAGACAACCATTGAGATGAGTATTCAGTTGCAAGGAGAGAAGCGCCTACACTTACATTACCAGCAATTTGAGCTACAACAGAAATTGGCCACAAAAATATGAAGCAAAATATAAGGAAAGAGAAAGTCATTTCTAAATAGAATCGACCGAACTCACACAATTAAACATAACATAGATAGCATTAATATGAAATAACTAAGTAGCCTATCAGTATAAACAAATTATGGAGCCTACTGTGAATCTTTCTTTCTAGCCCTGGAAAGGAAAGGTTTGCGGAATTTTGAGGTAGGCCACCAAATCCTTGTGGAAAAACTTTATTTACGATAGACTTTTCAATGAATGAGCCAAAGTTCTTTTGCCCGATCAAATCAAAATAATGAAGCAGCTCAATCAAGGGCTGTGTTTTTTGTCACCAAAATTGTAAGATGTCAGTGCCTGATAGACTAAGAAAAGCTAGTCAACAACAAGTAATAGCGGTCTCTAGGGGGAATTAATGGGAAAAAATGCAGAGAACAACGACCATTGACAATGAGTCAGTTACCGTGCTCAAACAGTTGGACGGGGATTAATATATAACATTGGCTCTTGAGAAAATATTCCAAGCAAAAAAGAATCATAGAAGAAATGCAAAATGACGTTTTTAAGATTTATCTCATTTAATTTCAAAGCTGGGGTTTCGTTAAGATTTCAAAGTCTTCCATGTAGGACCTTTGAAGAGGACACTCTGCAGGTTTTTCTAATTGCAGAAAAAAGAAATGGCGGACTAGCCTGGAACACATGACTTACTCTAGTCCTCACGCTCACATTGAGGTTAAAACCATATTGACTTTAACCTCAATTAAAAAAGGGTAAAATACCCACCTCCCTAAGCTTTAATTGAAATTCCAAGCAGGTTATTAGTTTTAGAAACAAACACTCTACCCCAAAAAATTCTTCCGTTCAACATATAAGTCCAACCATTGGTCAACCGTTAGTATTTCGTTAGTTTGACGATGTAGTAATATTGAAATAATAATTTTATCTTTTATTAATTTTAAAAATTATTATTATATATTTTTTATTAATTTTTAATTAATTTTTTTATTAATTTAAAAAAATAGGGGAGGTGCTCACAATTGAGAGGAGTTGAGGAGCATCGATCGATGCTCCCTATTTTTTTAATTTGTTTTCAAAAAAATATAATCACATTTTTTAAAATTAATAAAAAAATAATATTTTAGTCTTTTCATAATCTCTATTAAAGGTGTTTGCACTTTTAGGGTAAAGTATTCATTCCAAAAACTAATGAACCTGCCCGAATTTTGATCAAAATTTAAGAGTGTGGAGGTATTTTACCTATTAAAAAATAGTTCCCAAAATTGCTAAGGAGAGATTATGATCCATATTATATAAAAAAAAAACTAAAGCTAATCGTGAATGGTTTCTTCCATGGGTTTTGTCATATTACATCAAACTACAATTACTCTAACATCCTATACAAAAAAATGTGCAAGACTTTCTACAAAAATATGTACCGTTTTTCTTTCCTTCATCAAACCTTTGTTCTCTTTAAAGCAGTAAATATTAAAATAGCCTACTTATGATTTGTCGAGTTTATAGAGAACATTATACTTCAAAATGAAGAATAGAGGAAGATTTGAGAGAAAAAGGAAGTGAATCACAAAGTCCCTTAATTCTCATTACATTTCAGTTTTTATACAACTATTTGAAAAAAGAATTAACTAATTGAGTTAGATCCAATCTCAAGATCTAAGAAACTACAAAAAATTAGGATCAAATATAGCTTAGTGATCCTTGACTTCTGTGCAGGTTTAATGACTAACAGAGTCTGTTGAACATTGTTGAAGATGAACGAAATAGCAAGGAAAATTAAAGACATGGCTAAAACAACACTAATGTGATCATTTAAAGACTTACAAAATATAGACTAAACAAAACGACACAAGAATAACCCGTTTTATAGCTTGGAATTTGGTAAAAAGAAGAACGACAACGTTTTTTGAATCATCTTCAATATTCAGCTGATTGTTGCTTCCCTTCATTCTATTACTTTTCTTCTTTAACCAAACTCAACAACTTCCTACCAAGGTACTAGATTAATGATTATTTCAGCACACTCTTATAATCATTAATTTGATGAACCCCTAGACAAGAACGTAAAAATTTAAATCTCTCTTTTCTCAGAGCTTTTGTGAATACATCTGCAATTTGAAAATAAGTGGAACAATACTTTAAATCAACCTTTTAATCTTTCAAAGCATCTCTCAATGAATGATATTTTACTCTAATATATTTTTTTGGGATCGTGATGAATGGGGTTCTTGGCTATGGCTACAGCACATTGATTATCCACATGTAACATAGTCCCTTTCTTTTGAGTAAATCCAAGGTCCATCAGTATCTTCCTTAACCACCTAGCATGATTAACAGCTGCAGTTGTTGCTAAATATTTAGGTTTAGTTGATGACTAAGCAACAACCTCCTATTTCTTTGAATTCCAAGTAAACACTACACTACCAAATGAAAAACATAATCCACTAGTACTTTTAGAATCATCAATTGAACTAGCCCCAATCACTATCACTGAACCCTTGAAGATCACTATTATCATTCTACATGTATCTTAAACCAAAATCAACAGTGCCTTTAACATACCTAAGTACCCTTTTAGGAGCCTTGAAATGCATCAAAAAAGGAGTCTACATGAATCTGGATAGAAGACTTGTAGCATACATGATATTAGGTCTTGTTGCAGACAAATTCAACAATGATCTAATCATGCTTCTGTAAATTTGTCCATTTGCATCTGTTGAACCATCATGCTTACTTAATTAATCACATAAAGTAAGAGCATTGTTAATTGGTTTGAATGCACTCATGTTAACTTCTTTAACAAATCTTTTGCATATTTAAACTAATGCAAAACAATCTGATATTCATTTTGTTGAACCTCCATACCAAGAAAATAAGTCATTAACCCCATATCTGTCATCTCAAATGCAGTCATCGTTTGTGACTTAAATTCCTTCTAGCATTCAGCATCTGGCCATGCAATTAACAAATCATCCACATATAAAGTAACTATCAACTTCACTGACCCATTTAAGCCTTTTATATAAAGTGTTGGTTCAGTAATACTCCTATCGAACCCTTGACTTCTAAAATGATCATCAATTCTCTCATACCAAACTTTAAGAGCCTACTTAAGTCCATGCAGAGCTTTGACCAACTTGCATACTTTGTTTTCAACTCCTTACATTACATACCTTTCAAGCTGAGTAACATAATATCTTCTTTCAAAATACCATTTAAAAAAGCTGATTTTTCATCCAAATGATATATTTTCCATCCCTTTCTAGTTGATAGAGCTGCTAACAACCTTATAGTATCATGCTTGGCCATTGGTTCAAAAGTTTCAAAGAAATCAATACCATAACTCTATGCATACTCTTTAACCACTAACCTGGCTTTGTACTTGTTAACTATGCTATCAAGATTCAACTTTGTCCTATAAATCCACTTGATACCAATCACATGTTGATCACTTGGCTTGTCAACCAATTCCTAAGTTTCATTTTTCTGAATCATGGCCATCTCTGCATCCATTACTACTCTCCAATTAACATCCAATTGAGCTTTTACAAAAGTTGTAGGATTTGAAATTGCCAAGCTACATTTGTTATAATTTTCCTAGAATTATCTTGTCCCTTTGACTGCCAAGTTTTCATCCTCTATATCAACATCATTAAGTTCCTCACACTATACTTGCTCCTTAGTTCCAGAAAACATATTTTCAAAACCACTTATTGTTTTCATTTTTCAATCCCTTTTTTGCCCTTCATTAAACTGAACATCTCTGCTTATAAAAACCTTCTTTGACTTAGTGTCATATAGTTTATATCCTTTAGATACATCACTATAGCAAATATGAATAGCTAACACTAACTTTGAATCAAACTTTGACTTTTTTCCATCTAGTATTTTAGCAAAACACAAACATCCAAATGTTTTAAAATGAGAAACACTTGGTTTATGTTCATACCACATCTTACATGAAGTTTTAAGCATTAATACTTTTGTATAGGTCATATTCAGAATGTAATTAGCTATGTTAACATCTTCTATCTAAAATACCCTTGACATATCACTTTGGAACAATAAACATCTAGCCATTTTTACCAATGTTCTATTCTTTCTTTTTGAAACTCCATTTTGATGAGGAGTATAGTTAACAATTAACTGATGCTCAACACCTAATTGAGCCAAAAACTTCTCAAATTCAGAAGATGTATACTTTGAGCCATTGTCTATTCTCAAAGTCTTAATTTTCCTATCAGCATGAGTTTCAGTCAAAGCTTTGAGTCTGATAAACTTACCCATTGCTTCTAACTTTTGCTTCTTAAAATAAACCCAGCTGAATCTAGTAAGATCATCAATGAACACAATATAATACCTACTTGGACTTAATAAAGGTGTCTTCATAGGTCCATACAAATCAGTATGAACAAGCCCAAGTTTATACTTAGCATTCCAACTTCTCTGCTTGGGAAATTGTTTTCTACTTTGTTTCCCGAATTGATAAACTTGACACAATTTATTAGGTTTGTTCAAAATAGGTAAACCATCAACTAGACCAGCATTAGACATTTTTCTTAATGAATGATAATTGACATGACTAAATCTCTTAAACAAAAGGTCAGTAACATCATTTTCACTCACCAAAGCTCTAAGCTCAGATTTCATTAAGTTTAAAGGGTAGCAAATATTTTTCATTTCAATAATTAATATCTTAACTTAAGCAAGATCAAATATAGTGCATAACTCACCCTTAAATAATAATCCATAATTTTTCTTAACAAATTGACCAACACTCGATAAATTTTGATCAGCTTGGGGTACTAAGAAAACATCGTAAATATATTTAATACTTGACAAAGTGTTGATAAAAGCAATTCCTTTTCCAACTATCTTCAAATGTACTCCATTTTTTTTATCTTGATTTGAGCTGTAAAGCTTCTATCAAGATCTGAAAATAACATTTCATTGGTTGTGAGATGGTTGGAACAACCACTATCCAATAACCATACACTTCTTTTATCAGAATCACCTCTCAATTTGGCCATGAACAACACATCTTTAGATTCTTAAGTCTGCTCGGGCACAACGACCTTGTTCTCATCACTTTTCTTCTTAGCTTTGCAGACTTTTTCAACATAACCAAATTGATCATAGGCTCTACACTTCACATTGGGCCTGTACTAATAATATTTAGGAGTATGATTACTCTTCTTATAATAAAGACATGGAGAATACTTGTCCTTCATCTTTCCCTGCTTGTCATCACAACTCTACTGCCTTTGTGCTTCTTTGAGCCCTCTCCCTTGATCTTCAAACCTTTGGTTTTGGCAACCAAAGTATTTTCAATAGGACCTTTACACTTGAGAGCTCTCCTTTGCTTTTGAGCAAATAGAGCACTAATTAATTAATTAACTGATATCCTAGTCAAATCTTTAGAATCTTTCAAAGATGATACTTTTGCTTCAAATTTCTCTAAAACATTGACTTAAATCTTATTCACTGCTCTCTTGTCATTGACTTTTTCTCTTAGTTGCCTAAGTTGAATTACTAACTTCCATAGTTTATCTGCATATTCTTGAATATTTTCTTCCTCTTTCATTCTCATAAGCTTAAATTGTCCAGAAATATTCAGCACTTTCATAGCCTCAGTTCTATCACCACCTTGATATTCTTCTTTTAAACTATCCCACACTAGTTTAGGATCTTTATAATTGATGATTTTAGCAAAAATCGATTCTAACTCAGTAGACTATAGACAGATGAGAGCCTTGTACCTTTTAGCTACTTCCTCTCTATGTTATTTGATCTGAGCCAATGTAAGATTAGCATGCCTCTGCACAAGAACTTTGCAGCCTCAATAGCATCCCAAAGATCAAAAGCCTTTAGGTATGACCACATCTTAACAGCCCAGAAAAGGTAATTCACACCAGAGAAAATAGAAGGAGATGTAGCATTGAAACCAACAGTAGCCATATAATTTTTAAAAAAAAATAAAACTCACAGTAATAATCGAGTAACAGGTCCCTTGAGAATGAGAGTTTTAATTCCATGTCGAGTTTACAAAGAATATTATATTTCAAAATGAAGAACAAAGGAAGATTTGAGAGAAAGAAGAAAGTGAATCAAAAAGTCTCTTAATTCTCATTACATTTTATTTTTTATACAACTATTTGGAAAAAGAATTAACTAACTGAGCTAGATCCAACCTCAAGATCCAAGAAACTAAGAAAAAATAGGTTCTAATACAACTTAGTTATCCTTGACTTCTATGCAAGTTTAATGACTAGTAACAGAGTTTGTTGAACAATCTTGAAATTGAACAAAATGATAACAATACTTATTGTATAACAAGGAAAATTAAACACATGGCTAAAATGACACTAATGTAAGCATTTAAAGCCTTACAAAATATAGTCTAAACAAAATAACACAAGAATAACCCGATTTATAGTCCAAGAATTTGGCAAAAGGAAAAACGACAAAATTTTTGAATCATCTTCAATCTTTAGGTTACCATTGCTTTCCTCCAATCTGTTACTTTTCTTCTTCAACCAAACTCAGCAACTTCCTATCAAGATGCAAGATTAATGATTATTTCAACATGATTCAGCTCCATGAAAATTATCGAGATAGAATTCACCTATATTGACAAGCAGTTGCTCATGACACTCAAAGTATCCTCATAGTTTTTTTAAGCACTAAGTGCTTGTTTGGGTTAACTTTTTTTTAGTTTATCTACCTCTTAAAAGTAAAAGTTAGGCCAAACGTAATTTTAAAGAACAAAATTTTTTAAAAAGAGCTTAAAAAAAGTTCCAAGGATGAGCTTTCTCTTATCTGTTTTTTAAAAAACACATCAATTTTTCAAGAAATACCTCTCTCTTAATCAATCTCCCTCTCTTTTCATTCTTTCTGCAAATTACCATTCTTCAACGTAAATCGTGATCACTCTTTCCACTACCTTTCTCTACAAAAACTACTAAAAAAACAGAAGACCCAAGAACAGAATATCAAAATCTAGAATTTTTTTGTTCTTATAAAGATTAAGAGAAAAAAAATCTAAAATTTAAAACTGCATTTAGATACTATTTAAAGATTTTTTCTCTTTTTCACTAAAAAGGATTTCAATGTTAAATACATTGTTTCCTCTTTTTTCTTTTTTTTGGGAATTGAAGCATCATGATTCGATTAGTTGCTAGATCAACAAAAATTTAATACTATTACTACTATACAAGTTTGAGAATTGTTCAATTTTTTTATTGATTTTTTTTATTTTAACATCTAAAATTATATATAAAATTGAAACGCTACGTTATAGCTTATTAAGTGATAGAAAATGACATGAATATCTTTTATAGTAATTTTAACAGAAATTAGAGCTTATATAATTTATTTTGTTAAACAATTTACCAAATAGCTTTAACTTAATTCTAAAAACTATTATTTTTCATGAAAACTTCATATTAGCTTTAAAGTTAAAAAAAAATAAGCCAAACAAGCTTTAAATATAATTCATTAAGTGGTGATACTCATTATGTCTAGCACAATACTTAATATTATTACTTCAAGTAGTGAGCAAAATTCCTGTTTCCTTTTTCTGAATTTTAGATACGGATATATACTATATAACACGTGCCATCAATGAACTAGTTGTCTGCCTAAAGCCTGATCTAGTTCTTAACTATTTCAATCCACAAACAACAGTGTTAACATATAAGCTTTTGATGAGAATGACAATGAATAAAGAAGGAAAACATATATGAATGAGATTCGATCCCAGTTGAAGAACTTCATTCATCAAAAGGCTTTCAAGGTTTGAAAAGTAAAAGGAGGAATCAAAACACGGCTATTGGACCATTTTCTTTTTTTGTGCAAATGCAATAACTATTCATATCAGATGATAACTACATCTACAATTGCAACTGGTCATACTTGTTGATATTTCCGTTTGGTAAAATCATATTTATTGATATTGGTTACACATAAAATCAACCAACAGTATCTGGTATGGACGGGCTGGTAGCATCATGGAAGAAAGAAATGGAGACAATTATTGCACTGATATTGGATGGAAATGAAACGAAAGAAAATCCAGCTAGACCAAGTTCTTAATAGAAAAATGAGTTCAATCGCATTGGATAAAGCCTAGTTTTGTAGAATGAAGATTTTATATTGGGTCCCTTATGCTATCGGCTTGTGCTTCATTACACTGCTTAACTCAGTTTCCAGGACACTTGAGGGCGTTGCTTGTAGCCCTCTTACAGATTAGGATGCTATCGTTCACTGGTTTTGGTTCAAAAACCAGAGACTTGTTTGTTTAATATTAACCATAAGAACCGGAGAACTTTTCTCCATCACTACATATTCTTACTTATCCCAACATCTTTCAGAACGTATATATGCCCCTAGAATTAGCAGAATAGAGGAAAGTAATTCATGTAGCTGAACTCCGCTAGTTTAAAGATTAGGTCCTAGCTAAGTTATTTGTACAAAATAATATTACTCTGGAATTGAGGTACTTCAATACATAGAGCTTCCTTACGTGGAAGCAAACACCTAAATCAACAACTTATTCCAAGAAAAAGTTTGTTAAACAAACTTCAGTACAGTCTATACATGAAAGCAAAGGTTGCTGCCGATCACTTTACAAGCTGAATTTCACAGTTGTAGTATATGGACATGGTGGAATGGGCACTTCCACAACTCCTTCAAGCATCTGTGTGGCTTTTCTCATGGTAGGTCTCAGGGACGGGTCTTCTTGAATACACCAGATGGCAACTTGCACAAACCTCTCCACTTTTCCTCTGTCATTCAAGGCATCAGTGTCATTTTCAACCAGTGCATCCAATATGCCTTCACGATAGCAGTCATAAGCCCAGTCAGTTAAAATTGCTCTTTCTTCTAGATCGCAATTCCTATCTACACTTCTTCGGCAACATGTGAGTTCTAGTAGCACCACTCCAAAGCTATATACATCAATCTTCACAGTTATTGGCAGGTTCCTAAACCATTCTGGTGCGACATATCCTTTTGTTCCTCGAATAGCAGTGTTGGTGTGGCTCTGATTCAACAACAAAAGCTTTGCCAATCCGAAGTCAGAAATCTTTGCATTGTAATGCTCATCTAGCAGAATGTTCTGAGGCTTGATATCACAGTGAATAATCTGTGTGCTGCATTCTTCATGTAAATAGAGGAGTCCCCTTGCAATCCCAAAAGCAATTTGAGTTCTTTGGCTCCAACTGGGTCTTGAGTCGCCAAAAAGGAAGCTTGCTAGAGTGCCGTTGCTCAAGTACTCATACACCAGCAACCTATTATCTCCATCATCACAAAATCCAAGCAATCTTACGAGGTTCTTGTGATGCGTTTGGCCAATTACATTCACTTCAGTTTTGAATTCCTTCTCAGTATCATGTACCATAGTATTCAATCTTTTCACAGCAACCGGAGAGCTAGAACTCATATCTAATGCCCCTTTGTAAACAATGCCAAAAGCTCCCCTTCCTAATTCTTCTTTGAACTCATTTGTAGCATATACAAGCTCCTTGTAAGTAAAAGAACGCAAATTTGTTCCCACGACACCTTCAAATTGGGGTAATGTTTTGAGTTTCTTTTGGTAGATGAAGTAAAATCCCAGACAAATTGCAGCAACAAAAATGCAATTGAAAATTACAGAGCTACCTAGAATTACTAATAATGCCAGGATCAAACTTTCCTGGTTCTTCTTCTTCATTTCTTGATTTGGAAAATAAGGACCTAAAGGAGGTGGATCGCCTTTCCTAACTTTGAGAAGAGCCTTTGCCCCATCAAGACTGGGATCAACTCTTCCATTTGATAGTGGTAGCTTCTTCTTCCAACACCTATCGCCTAGCCTAAAAATGGCAACAGCACACATACAATCATGCAAGCAAGATTCTCTGCATTTCTCTTCAGTAAAAGGCTCCAAGAGTGCATAATCAGCCAGTGGCCAGTCTACATTTGTAAGCACTTCAAAATCATACAAGTCTTCAACAGGAGCTGGCTCTTCTTCACAACTCTGAGTGAAGTTAGGCTTGCAACTGCCATACTGGTCATTTGGATCAACTAAAGTATATCCTCTTGGACATCCACAATTTGGCCTTCTCTCGGCGTTGAGACTGCAGATACTGTTAAAACCACATACACCACTACTTGCAGTAACCAAACTAGCGGTGCAAATATTATCCGGGTTAGACCAAACAGTAGTCCACCTTGAATTCCCAGTGGAAGCCTTGGGGTGAGAGTACAGACTGAAAATTCCATCGAAATTGAGAGTTGCTCTGTAATAGAAGTTTTTAGCTGAGCCTGTTATTGTCGTTGTTAGAAGGAATCTTTCTTCATTTTCCCTCAAGACAAACAGGTAGCCTGACTCATTGAAGACCACTTGGAAACCAGGACTGGATGAATTAAAATCTCCAGCAGTATCACTTTTATAATATGGCTCATTAAAATGGTCACTGGGCAAGTTTATGGTAGTAAGAACAAGATTTCCATCTGATTGCAAAACCATCCGAAACCTCCCCTCAGTAAAGTTGGAATCTGATTGGCGAGAAGAAAGTGCAACTCCTTTATCCAGTTTCTGCGATGGCAACATAGTATCAGCAGGATTTTTGAAGCTCTCCCAAAGTATAGAATTACTTCCTCGAAGCATGAGGTTTCCGGTATCGTCCAAAACACCGCTACGAACAACCCCATTTATGGTCTCAGTATTCCAGAGCTGTTCACCTTGAGGGCTAGTCAGTACAAACCCCCTGTCAGCAGTTAGCAGTAATCTTGATCCCCTTGGCGCAGGCCTTTCTCCATTTGCATACCAAACTATAGTTTTTTCTGGTATTTTATTATACCAGATTGCAAGCAAGAAGAGATCTTTATTGTTGAGTTGGTTAAAACCAAAGGCAAAATCGCCAGAAGGAGAAATCCATGAAGAGTTTTCAACAGCAGAGAGAGAGGCACCTACTGTCACATTACCAACAGTTTGAGCCGCAGCAAGAATTGGTAGCAAAACTAGAAAGGAAAAGAGACGAAGGAGAGCCAAAGCCATTGCAAGAATCAAGTGGTTAGATTCGTAGTATGACAAATTAGCTTATAACCTTATACTCAAATTTGAAATTAATGCTAAAATAAACAATTGAATCCTACATGTTCAATATTTATTTATTTTATATAATTTTTAAATTAATTATGAGCATTTATAAGTTTAAAAGTTACATACTTTACTTTAAATATAGTAATCAACAACCAATTAAATCTAAAAGACTTGTGATAAAGTGAGAAACTCTAAAAAAGAATAAGACTGTCAAAATCTTGTCGTCGAAATCTTTACTTCTTCATCTTTAAGAGTTGTCAAATCTTCAACTACTCAAATGTTTGACCTTTAACTATAATACACATAGTGACTGAATAAGACCTTCTGAAATGTAAGATTTTAACCTATGCTAGCAAGTTTTGTTCCCAGAAAACACAATAGATCAAAACAATCTTAGTTGAATCTTATTTCTATCAAAAACAAAGAAAACTATTTTTCTTTTCTTATTTTATAAAACAACTGAAAAAGGCTGAAAGTTTAGAGTTTTAGTCGGTTAACATAACATAATTATATATCTAAACTAAGTTGTTACCCTAAATACAATATTTTTATTTTTATTTAATTAAGTCCTTGTGAACTTAATTAATTTTTTCACTTTAAATTGGTCTGTTTAAATTAAATCCAATTTAATTAATTATCCTTATTTAATCTCAATCATATCACTTAATGTGTCTGACTCATTAGGCATCTAATATGTTGGCAATAAATACCAATCATGATCAAATATCAATTTGATAATTAATTTAAATTTATAAATTATGAGCGGCATCTACCTACATATCATGACCACCAAAATGTTAGAGAGTCAATTAAAAAATTTGACGAAACCCTTTACTGATAAGCCTCTCAATACAATACAGTTATTTCATCAAATATCCCAGATTTATCATAAAGTATGGCTTAGTGTCTACTTATGACATTTCATATTAGTTCTCATAATTTATGATTAATCTTATAAATATAGCAAACTAATTTTCTTCAAATTCATCATGTTTTGGCTAACGACTTTATACAAGTTGATTAAGAATGAGAACAAGTGAGATTCATCCCTCATATCACATGGATCCTCTTTTGGCCACTCATCCATGCTTCATGGCATACCCAAAAACACCCTGTTTAGGTATCTTGTTGCCTCCAAACTCATAAAAATGAAATCAAAGCATATAATTTCCTATACAAGATGACCTGGTGTCTCAAGTCTAAAGACTTGTTGCATGACTATCATATGAGAACGTATTGCATAGACATTTGAGTGCAATACCAAATGGAATTCTCATATTAGGTTATGTTCAACGAACTTATTCTTTAACAAGCACCCATATGTTATCCTCAAGTATCCCATATACTTCAATTTATGAGATTGATTGCTTACTTCCCAAATAAGGAAGCTTAACATGTATCAATCTTTGAGTATTATCAATGCCTTATCTTGACAATACAATGACTAGAAATAATTCAGAAACATGGCTTTGATGTGTAGAGATCTCATAATTGTAACAATTTTACAATTCGCTTGCAAGGCCTTTATGTTCCATAGACTTCATTCAATTAGTACTTAATAATTCTTTATTATTGCACTAACATTAAGAAAAACTTTTATCACATATAGTTATGCGATTAAACATGCATTAAATTACAATATATATTCTTTGACCAATCCAATTGACTCAAGATATACCAACAATAACTAGACAAATTATAGAATTTAAGTTAAGTAAAAGCCTTCCCTTCCGTCATAAACCTATAGAAAAGAAAAGGCTGTTAAAAAACATTAACGCTTTTCTTTTTGTTACATATTGGGTCATCCAAAGAAGTATGCATGGACCACTTGGTTTGATTTACAGTTCAACTACCAGAACCATCACAGAAGGCATAATAATTCAAAATGGAAGGACAAACATAATGTAACTAAACCTTCAAAAAAATTGTGGCACTTTCACTTCACAGATTAATTTAACGTAAATTAACCGAGTTTTACCCCCAGTAAAGTGGATTAGCTGCATAAATTCTTGTTTGCAAGAGTAACTCTTCAATAATTAGAAAATTTTAAGAATTTTGCTAATTAGTCAGGAAAAATGATGGATTATGCATGTCAGTTACATCTAAATTTATTTTTGTAGAGAGCAAAAAATAAAAATATTTCTAGGAAGAACCAAAGCATCCCAACCATATGCTGGATTTATCAGGAATTTTCAAAAATATCAGTCTCATATTCCATGGAGAAATCTTTCAGAAATTAGCTAATTTATGTTGATAATTTGATTAATTCTAGCCAATTAAAAACAAAACTCCAATCCAAAAATGCAGCAAGTCTGCAGACCCGTCCTTCTAGTTGATTGAAAATTTAATTTAGCATTTATTAATGTTGTACCACAAGTGGACCAACACCTGTCAAGTTGGTCATTCTGCAGGTCCCAGGGGAAGGATAAGTTCTAAATGCTAAGCGACAATTTAAGGGTCATGCAGGAATAATAATTCTCCTTCAATCACTAAAGCTTTTTTGTTTCTATAAGAACATAAACTCTTCCACCAGGGACCTTTGGAAAACGAAGTCTACATATTTTAGACTAGTAACAGTGAATATAGAAATGACAATAGAAAAATGTGGACTAGCTGTTCAAGAAATGTTGATGGAAGAAAAATACTAATAAAAAACAAACGGTAGCTAATTATGGTCAAGTTCTGCTCCAATCAGACTAAGATTTTCTCCTCTTAACTTTGAAGTTTCTTTGTTTTTTTTTCCTGGTTGGCAGGAACTTTTGATAAAACTATTCTCACCTTGATAGATACGTCCTAGAAGATATTTCTTATGCAGGTTTGACTAACAACAGTATCTTATAAACGTAGCTCATTTTTGTACCTTAAAATTATGCTACAACTTATTAAATATTGGAATAAGGACCATTCTTTGTTCTACTTTAAATCTTTGGAATTTTCATTCATCCAAGAAGGAAGCAGGAAGCCCTCGCAGACAACAACGTACCAAATGGCCCCAATTATGGTCAGAGAACAGATAAGGAAAGCTACAGACAACTACTTACGACTTAGAAAAGAAACCAATATCTAGCTGTGCAATCTGACTCTTGTGTAATAGGATATCATTTCCTGCCCCCTTACTTTCACAGAGAAGCTTATTCTAAGCAATTTTCTTTTCCAAGCCTTGCAACTTTAAGCACAGCGTCTGAGGAGTTTTTACAAACTTTCTACTATTTCTTTCTCAAGATAAAATGACGTAGCTAGTTAATGTGGAAATAAAAGTTGGCATTCCACATAGCCTTTAAGGTTGATAATCAAGTTTCAAACGCAAAAAATTATACTCAAAATTAAAATAAAATATAATGTTATTCAACAATTCAAAAAGATTAATTGTCTAATAAGTAAACATAATTGTGCTATTTATAGTAGTCTAATCTTACTTGACCTAAACTTAGAATGCAAGTAAAGTAAATTAAAATAAAGAAGTATTTACCCCAAGCTTCAGTGGAATATAAGAAACGTAAATTCCTAAACTTATGCTGACTTGTCGTCGAAGTAAATAAAATAAAAGTAAAATTTTATTATACCTATAATTCCTAATAGGACTCCTAACTAAATAAGGAAAATACTAAAATTACTTGTTAGGCTATCTATGTCATTCCCCTCCACTTAAAAAAGACTCGACGTCGAGTTAACTTGTACATCTAAATATAAGGGTTCATCTGATGAATGAAATGGGTAAATATCCGCCATATTAAATGTTTTGGAAATTCTCATTGTGTTTGGCAGATGCACAACAAATGCATTGTCATTGATCTTCTTCAAAATTTGGTATGGTCCATACTTCATAGGTTGTAACTTACTACAAGTTCCCACTAAAAACCTTTCTTTTTTCAAAAATACCATCACCTGATCTCCTACTTCAAAAATCTACTTTCTACGATGTTGATTTTGCAGCTCTCTTGTACTTGGCATTAGCTTACTCTAATTTTTTTTTACCTCAGCTTGAACATCTTGCAACTAATTAGCCATATTTTCAGTAGCTACACCAAATCCAGGAACTTTAAGTAATTTGATCAAGTCAAGGGCATTTTGAGGTGACTTTGTGTAGACAATAGAAAATGGAGATTTTCCTATGGCACTATGAATAACATTATTATAAGCAAACTCTACTTGTGCTAATGCAAAGTCCCACTACTTCGGTCTATCACTGCAAATACTACGAATCAAATTGCCAAAAATTCTATTCACCGATTCAGTTTGACCATCAGTTTGTGGATGAGCTGTGCTACTATAATTCAAGGATGAATCAAATAACTTCTACAAAGTCCTCCACAAATGGCTAAGAAACTTACTGTCCCAATCTAAAGTGATGGTTTTAGGCACACCATGCAGACAAACAACCTCCTTGAAAAACAATTTGGTGATTCCGCTTATATCTGAATTCTTCTTGCAAAGGATAAAGTGCATCATTTTAGAAAACCTATCAAGCATGCCATTTAGTCTAGGAATTGGAAACTTGTATCTAGTAATAATCTTGTAGATAGCTTGACTATGCACACACATCCTCCAACTCCCATCCTTATTTGGGTTTAATAAGGCCGAAACTGCACATGGATTCATGCTTTCCTAGATATGTCCTTTGCGCAGTAATTCTTCCACTTTCTTCTTGAGAATTTCGCTCTCCTTTAAGCTCATCCTATAATGAGAAAATTTTGATAAACTAGCATCAAGAATTAGATCAATATGGTGTTGAATATCCTTCATGTGTGGTAAATAGTCAAGTAAATCTTCTGGCATCACCCCATTGAATTCTTCTAGTAACAGTTTGAATGTTTCTGGATGCTCTACTACTTTTTAATCATTTTCAATTGACAACACTTGTATCATGATCATAGCATGCACCTCTTTTGACTCCTTGAAAGTAGCTTCTATCTCATTCTCTGAATGTGTAAGGGTAAAGATAATCCACCCCTCTACTTTAGAAGCTTTGGTTTTGGCACTTTCTTTCATTGGCATTAAAGTAAACTTTATGCCACCCTTTTCCAATTTGTAGGTGTTTTCTTTCCCATCATGCTCCGCTGCAACATCAAATTGCCTAGGTCTACCTAATAACAAGTGACAAGCATCCATATCCACAACATCAAAATATACCTCATCCTTGTATTTGCCAATGGGAAAAGGTACCTTGCATCGTTCTATTACATGAATTTTCTCTGCTGTCTTAATCCAACCAATAGTGATGGATTGGGGCACTTTTCAGCTTTAAGATCCAAACTTTCCATAACATCTTTACCGATAATATTCTCACAATTTCTACTATCAATAATCACATCAAATAAACGGTTAGTGATAATGCATCCAATTCGAAATAATTAATGCCGTTGAGTGTTATCCTCATATTTTGGAGACAACATCATTTTTCTCACCACATAGTTCTGGCGATCGTCGTAATCCTCATACTTGTCATCATCCTTATCTGGACCATAACAAATCTCATCATCCTCTTCTTTTTGTTCCACTTCATGAACTGTTTTTCTAAGAGGACAGTCATTAGATCTCTGACTAGGTTGATTGCATTTGAAACACTTCCTGGAATTGGTTTAGCATAGGAATTTACAGCTTTCTACCCTTCTTATGCATCTGTCACTTTTTTCTTTCCAACCATTTTGTCTTCCTTGTATTGGTCATTGCATGCAGGACTATCATGAATTGATTTATTCTTGTCATTGGATGCTCTAGAATTATCCCCGTTGTAACTCTTGCGAGAATAATCAAGTCTTCTTTTCCTGTAACATTAATTCAGCCTTTAAAGAAATATTTCATGCTTTAGATAAATTTTATAATACTTGTACCCCTA
The DNA here is from genome assembly GCF_053813885.1 of Theobroma cacao. Taxonomy (NCBI): domain Eukaryota; kingdom Viridiplantae; phylum Streptophyta; class Magnoliopsida; order Malvales; family Malvaceae; genus Theobroma; species Theobroma cacao. Next base: position 38,663,294 of record NC_142647.1, on the reverse strand, counting down.
TCTTGTCTCTAATAACAAGATTCTATCACTCTAGATACTTGGCAACCTGTTGCCTTTTGGTATCCCTTAGGTCATTTCTCTTTGCTAGCCTCATAAATTCTACAATATACCCATTTACAGTTTGCTGACCTTGGTCTCATCTTTGATACTTCTGGAACAAAATATGCTCATAATCAGGAATAAGAAAATCCTTCTGCAACAATTGTTTCATCTTGTACCAGGTTCTAACTGGTATTTTCCTTTCACAATTCCTTCTAAACTACAACCTTTCCCACCATACAGAAGCTCCACCTTTTAATCTATATGCAACAAGTTTCACCTTTTTTCCTTTTGGAATCTTCATAAATTTGAAAAACTTGTCTATTTCTGCAATCCAATCTAGAAAATCTTTAATATTTAGATTCCCACTAAAGCAAGGAATATCCACCTTTAATATGAAATCTTTGGTATCCCAATCACCATAATCATTCCTTCCATATGTAGTGTATCTCACAAGTTCTACAAAATAATCATCTTCTTCATCTGAATCTTCCATGTAGACTTGTTGTCTACACCTGTTTACAAAAACAAGTTTGTCAGCAAGTTATCTGCAAGCTACATCATCTCCAATACGTGGCTTTTCATCATTTCGATTTTTGTTAGCATCTATGCTTAGAGCATCAAATTGATTTGTAATTTCTTCAAAGTGTTGTTCTAGACACTGGAATTTGAGATCCATTTGTTGCTCCAAAGCTCTCAACGCTACCCCTTGATCTTGCACTATAGATCGTGAAGTCTTAATTCCATGATCTTCGCCTTGAGAACCGTCACCTACCACATCTGGGTCACCTACCATTAGATTGGGCGAGTTTTTCCTGCTATGATACCAATTGATGAAGCGAGTTAGCATGAAAATAAAGGCTAGCACTCAACATAGCCTTTAAGGTTGATAATCAAATTTCAAACACAGAAACTTACATTTAAAATTTAAGAGAAAATAAAATGTTATTCAACAATTCAAAAAGATTAATTGTCTAATAACTAAGCCTAAGTGTGCTATTTATAATAGTTGTAACGATAGCTCCTCGATCACTACCGACGTCTGAGACTTTCGGGAGAGCCCGTCAAGTCCCGAACAAGCTTCATTAGAACTCTCATTAATTCATTATACTTGGTCACCCATCTACGTTAATGCTTTAAACCGTATAACTCTTATTACATCAATTGAACAATAAACATAATTAATCAACTTGACTTTTACTCCATATAACTGTAAGCAATTACATCAAAGTCCTTAACATCCAACTATACATTTACATTGACACTAATTATAAATATGCTATGCTATAAATAACTCAACCTCTAGCAGTGGAGCGACTCTGAATAAGATGCTACGAGATGCCTTTACCTATCCACAGTAGACAATAAACGCCAATGAATGGATGCTAGGCCGATCACTATCTGCAAAAGAGGAAATAAAAGGGTGAGTCTCATAGACTCAGTGATCATCGGCTCCGTGAGCAGGGCGTAGATGGGAAACAAGCTTAAGGCAGATCATTTGAATGATAATACCGGAATAAGAATAATAATCTTAGAAAAATCAAGTCACAAGTAGAGTGTTTGTGCCTTGTAAAAAGAAAAATGATGCCGTAAAATCATAATGCAATATTTCACCTGGCAAAACGATGCCGGAAACAAGTGTAGTGAAACAAAGTTCAACCATTGAAAACATCACTTGCCATCAAAATACGAAAAACAATATAAAAGAATGCTCGCTCCCAAAATGTGTGGCATGAAAGGAAATTAATGTTTACAGCCACATAAACCAACTCATGATCATCAAGTAAGCACTGAAAGCTTTTATTCAAACAAGAGGAGCTACAGAGAAGCCTTAACTCTCCACCATGCAAGAGAGAACGCGTCAAAAAACTCACAAGGCTCTCAAGTAGGTAAGCATAGTAATCACCCATGGACCCACTTCCAAGTAATAACAATCTGGGAGCCTTGCTCCACCGGATTCCCACAACCATGGCAGTCTCAACAATGTTGGCCAACATCGGAGAAATCAAGCGATCGCAATCGCGAATATCACTTGTGGCCTAGCCACATATCACAACCCGCGGCCTTGCCATGTATAATCACAAACCATGGCCCCAGCCACATCTAACAGCCCATCGGTGACCCAAAGGTTTTCTAGCTAGAGCTCACTTGTGCATAAGGGTCACACTATCCTGATGTGACATTCGGCCTACTCTCGATGCTCTCGGTTTGTCAAAACCATTTTCAAAACCAAATCGAAGTTTCCAAGTTTATCGCGTAAACCATTGGAAAAATAAGGTTTGATAACCTTTCAAATTGCTTTTCACGTAAAAAGGCATGGTGTATTCTCTTATATGAAAATCGGACTAAAACTGGTGCTTAAAACTTGCATTTTAAATCATTTAACAAACGTATTTAACTATGCATATCACACAAAAATACAAGGAACAGATTTTGTTGCGAACATCATAAAAAGGCTTGTTTCCCGATTTCTAAAACACTTTACACATTTAGCTTATCTATAGATATATCCAAAACAACTTTCAAAACAACTTGAATCCACAATTTCCTATGGTTTCTACCAGCTCATGCTTTCCACAATAGCAATATATAAGTCATTGTAAATCTGTTTTTAAGATTGCCTATCAAGGCTATCAGCTCATGCTATCCACAATTACGTCTAAGAAAATCGACAATGTTTATTAACGTAAATCCATATATAGTATGGAGATTTTGAAATAGGCACCCCTTACTCACCTCATAATAGCGGGACACTACGTCGCTATCGATTCGGATGCGTTTCTAGCTAATGTTACTTGCCGGTGACCTGTTACCACTTTTGGTACGCCACCACAACTAACCTTCCTCACTTGTACACTTCCTAGTAGCAAATTAACTCAATATATTTAGTGAATGTCACCACAAATTCATTCATATTTGCTGCTCTATGTACCACTATTTACATTTACATGCTGCCACTGAAAACAACATCAATGTTCATTCATGCGCACTAACATTCTTAACCTTTTTAGCGTTTCAAAACAACACATGTCCACACATTTCATTTTTCCAAGCTTTTAACTAACATAATTTGCTTTCTAATAGTAGCCAAGGCATCACCTAAACACTACACATTGCATGCCTTACCTTTGTGGTGGATTTGACCTTGCATGCAACCTCAATTTCTTCCAATATTCCTCTCACCAAGCTACCAACATTTGCACAATTATTTCCTCACAATATTTAACCAACTGTAGGCCTCAAATTATAGTGTTAAGCTTACCACTTTTCTTTCACTTTGAATCCATCATGCATCCACGGTTTTGGATAGCTTGCATGTCACCAAATTTTCTCCAATCAATCCGTTCTTTGCTCCCACAAGACATTTCTCTTAGTCACCAACTCATTTTCAAAGATTACTCAAGCTAAAACCAAAAATCTTTACCTTATCTTTCTTGTATCTTGAAATTGAGCTCTACACCTCCATTAACCCTCCACGGCTTCTCTCTTGTGTATTTCAGACTCCTTGGGTGATGACTTAGCACAAATCTACAAGATGAAAAAGGAAACCTCACGGTTCCTCTTGATTTTGTGCAAAATCGAGCTTTTCCTTCCTTTCTCTATTTTCTTTCTTCTTTTTCATGCTTTCGAGTGGAACCTCTCAAAACTTTCTTTCCTCTCTTTTCTTCTCTAAATAGCCAGCCCTCAAGTCTAACCAAAGTCCTATTCACTTTTCTTTTTCACTGTTGCAACTTAATATTTATATAGCCGCCCAATGGGACCAATCACATTTCATGCACAAATTTTCCTTTGCTTCCATTTGGCCACCCTCATGAACCAATCAAAACACATGCATTCTTATTCTTTTTATTTCATTTGGCCACTTTGCCATCCAATGGTGCTTCATGCACCAATTTCCTTCCTTGTGCATTAGCCCAAAATCTATCCTCATTCTCTCTCCATTTGCCACCTCACTCTCTCATTCATTCTTTCTTCATTTCTTTATTCAATGCACCACCTTATTCATCCAATCACATTTCATGCACACACTTTACCTTATATTTTATTTGGTCATTCATTAAATTATTTAAGTCACATGCACCTCACATATTTCTTTCCTTATTTGGCCACCTAATGCGTCAATCTCATTACATGCAAATAGATTTAAGCTTATTTTTCTTTTTATTTCACATGATGGGGGTCTCACATGTTCCCCATTAACTTCCTCCTTTTTGCATGCTGTAGTTTGCATGTAATAGTGAATTTACATGCACCTCTCATTATTCCACATAATTTAACTTCCTTGGTTAGTTAATGTCTATTCAGTTTCAAATATTGTAATTGCACATAAGTCCTCAACTTTTTCTTATTTACCATTCAAACCTTCGTACTTTTCATCCTTGACAATTGGGTCCTCAATCTTTTCTTTTAAATTCCAATTTCCTTCTATCTTTCTTCCTTTACCCTTGTATAAATAAAATAACAAATTTGCACTTCAGCAAAATGTCACCATAATATTTAAATATATGCTTATCTGCTCTTACTTTATTAAATAAAGGCACACAGGCTCCACTTAAGTCTCTTTTCTTCGAAATTCTTTCGTTCTTCTTCTCCCTTACTTAGATTAGCCATATAGTCCTCCTTCATGACTAATTTCAACAACAGATATAATATTATTTTATTTTGAAATTTTTCACTTGTCTCCTTGAGACCCAAAATATCTCACTTTGTCCTTGTTCACTTCCAAATCATCTATTAACTCGCTAGTTCATCCTCGATAAAAGTATTATTATTTAATTATTATTTTATTACTATTTCCTCGCGTATGGAATATTTTATTTCAAAATATTCTTTTCGCTCGTCATCGCTCTTTCGCATTTAAATTTATGTTAATTGACCCTTCGTCTTGTCGATAAGGTCGTAATGGCTTCTATACAAGGGTACGGGGTGTTACAATAGCCTAATCTTACTTGACTTAAACTTAAAGTGCAAGTGTAGTAAATTAAAATAAAGAAGTATTCTATCCTAGACTTCCTTGAAGTACAAGACAAGTAAATTTCTAAACCTATGCTTACTTGTCGTCCAAGTAAAATAAAATAAACGTTAAATTCTATTATACCTATAATTCCTAATAGGACTCCTAACTAAATAAGAAAAATACTAAAATTACTTGTTAAACTATCTACATCATAAAATTTGTGTGAACACCTAAATACAGTTACCAAACCCTTCGTCTTCAAGTTACATTTATCCCAATGCAATTCAACTTTTCAAATTGCCAATCCCTTTAACTAATTTGGGTACCATAGAGGTTTTAAGCACTTCAGCTCAAACGTATTTGGAAAGTTCTTTGTTTTTTAAAAAATGAACAAAGATATATGGTTTCTCTAGCCAAAAGATAGAAAATATCACTACAACAAATTTGATTTTAAGATTGTAAATTTTTAAAATGTGCTATTAAAAATAATTAGCAATATTTTTTTGTAAACTTTTTATAGTATTTTTGTTGATTTGACTATATTAGACAAATTTTTAGCAACATTATGAATAAAATGTAATTATAGAAATTGCATACATCAACAAAAAAAGATCTGTTATCTAAAGAAATGTAATTATAGTCCAAATTTGTTGTAATGCATGAACTTTAGTTTCGGTTAAATAACGATACCCTTAAAGTATACAATTTCACAAGAGATCACCTTAAAATTAAGCCTATGCAAAGGTATGCAACCTATCATGAATGGCTATCTATTGAAGTCAATGGCTAACTTTGCAATCAAACATTTTTGTCAAGCTTTTGTGATCTTTTTCACTATAAAAAAATAGGTATTATCGATGAAATTTTTTGTCTATAATAAATAAAATTCGGTCGGTATTTTACATTTCTGACAAAAATATTAATGAAAAATTACATTGACAGTCGGCCAGAAATGCTATTGTCGATAATGGCAAATTTATCAATGATGGATTATTCCATTGGTACATTACCAATCGAAATTTTTTTCAACCATTTTGACGACAAAGACTCGGATTCGTTGGCAACATAGTCATCGGTGTCGATTAAAATCGATCGGTAACATAATCGACAGAATTCGTCCCTTTGGTAGTTCCGTTGGTGATTGCTGACGGAGCTAGCTGTGAAGCTTACAATCAATATTTGTCAGTTATGGCAATAATTCCGTTAGTATTAATATGAACTCCTTTGACGATTTCGTTGGTTACAGATGAATTTTGTTGTTAATGGATGAAATTCATCGATTCTATTAGTAATACCTATAAAGCTTTTTTTTTTTTTGTTTGGAAATTAAATTTTATCTTGTCCATAATAAAATTATTATTATATGATGCAATTATTGATAAAGTAAACATATATAAAACATATATATGCATATAAAAAAATGGAAATCTAATACAAATCGTTATTAATAAAACAATTCCAATGTAAACATCTAATAGTAATCCAAATGTAAACATCTAGTACAAATACAAATCTCATTGAAGGGGTGGGGTTGGCTACTGCTACAACTATGGTGGAGGCTGCGAATTTAACTACCGTGATAAGCAAGCCTTTGAGGCACCTGGCTTAGGCTGTGATCTTTTCGATCCAATTCCCTCCATCCACAAGTGATTAAGTGTGTTGAAACTTGTCATCAAAGTCTTGACGTCGGTAACCCATTGTTGATATCCCTCGGGCTCAAGCGTAGGAGGCAGTGAAAGAGATGGTGCATCTGTATGGCCATAAGTTGACTCAGACATCACAATTGCAGTCAGAAGTCTCGAAGTGGGGATTCTGGTGCTAAATCTGTATAAGTGGGTCTGAGTAGTGGTGGGTCCTCCAATGCCCTCAATCCATGCCTCTGCATCAAACTTCAGCTGGCTCGACGGCTCTGCACCGTAGTTCTACGATATTGCTGAAAGGTGTGATTTTTATAAATAGGAAAGCAATTAAAATGATTAAATAATTTAATTGGTAAGCAACATATATATCGAATATATATAAACACATGTATTACGCACATAGATATTCATGGACTTGTTGCCCATAAATACTCCAACATCCTTCTACCACTTATGAGTGCATTCGAAGAGATTAGAGAACATCACATGGCACTGCTTTTCCTCTTCTTGTAATCATAAAAACACGTTAACAACATAAACAATTGTAATTTTAAAGTGAATGATTTTTGTAGTATTAAAATAAAAACCACATACCATCATCTTCTTGTGTATGGCGAAAAGCAAGGAACTACCGATATGTTTTGCTACGCTGCCGTCGTTCTCTATCAAGTAGTTCTTGTCACGACTCGGTACTCTCCTCGAGCCCGTGACAACTACCGCGATGTCTTGATAGACATTCATTACCCTGAATGCCAACTGAAACTTTGCAAGGCTTAATATCAGTTTTCGCACCTCCCTTGTGAGCAATAATTACTAAATTTCATATTTTAAAAGATTATAAGCTATTTCCATATCAAAATAATAAAAAAAAATATTTTCTGTCTCACAAGGGCATTTTGGTCATTTTTCTCAAAATTTTTGAAACTTGCTAAAAATATAATATATAGGGGAAAATACACATTTCATAACTAAAAACATGTTTTATGTCTAAAACATTCATTTAGGGTGAAATTGTAGCTAATAGAATAAAATAAAAATATTAAATGAAATATTTTATTTTCTTATAAAACAATATTTATAGAACTCTGCATAAATAATTTTTATAGCGTAAAAGTAAAATAAGTCCATACATACAGTAACACAGATAACCAGAGTATGTAATTTAATTTACAATGACGTGTGGGCCCCCAAATGACGAAAGGTAACAAAGGCTGTGGACCTACGATTTTTGAGGAGGCGAGTCCAATAATAACCCTCGACGTAATCAACTATTTATGGACTGTCCTGATCCTGAAATGAGTGGAAATGAGGGTGGTGAGTTTATATAAACTCAGTGCGTATACAAACATCATCTAAAATATCTAAAGTCGAGTAAATGGAGACAATTTAAAATAGTTCATCGTACTGTGATTCATAACGTTTCAAACCCATTTCAACTAAATAAAATAATTTCATTTCACTCAAATAATTAACATGGCTTATGAATTTCTTAAAAATTTGGCTCGTGTCAAAACTCATTCTCGGGGATACCTTGGCCGGGGCATCCAACCGAGTCTGCCAAAACTGTTAAAGAAAAGTTCATATACGCATAAAACACATTTTTACGTTTAAAAGCATAGCCGTTCCTTGGCATTCGCTGAGTTCACCCTCACGTGGTGGTTTAGCGTGTAGTGAACTCTAAAGCTTTACCTCAGGAGATACCCTTCGCGCCTCTTGTATCGAGGTAAAATATAACTGGGTTTACCGTGCCCCTCTTTAATAAGTTGGTCCACGGAAACCCACCACTGCAATGACTAATCAATATCCCACCAAATTAATAAAAGTTTCGACAGTATGACATGGCAATTATATTACTACCCAACCTATTAAGGCAAAACAAATAGTTCATACAATTTCAACACAATTTCTGATTCAACCATTCATGCCAATATCACCATAAGCCATTCAATTCAAACCATAAATTTACAGCATAATCAAACAGTCTCCAATTACTTCATTTCTAAAATCATCATTCAATTTCAAAATGATTTACAAAACTCATTTCATTTAATCACATTTTACTTATAAAACATAAGGATTTACCATTTAAACTCATTTTTCTATAAAATCACAAAAATGAATAAAAGCTATTTTAGATAATTAAGATGATAATAAGGTTACTCACAATATCGGGAGTCGAAGTACTCCTAGTCTCGATCTTCGGGTACAATCTCCTTACCCTTATCGGAAGTTTCACCACCTAAACATAATGCATAACAAGCAATTTACTTTATTTGTAGTAAACCGTTATAAAACTAATTTAGGCTCTATATGAATGTATGAAATGGGATGCGAAATGTTCGGATTATTATCTAAATATGGTGTTCTACGTAGCTTCAATTATGTATCGAAATAAAATGGTATTGGCCTAATTCGATCTATACACCGGTTAATTGGCCAATACATCCAATTCAACTCCAATTAACTTGATTCCATTTCCCACACTCCAAGTCATCAATTACAAGTTAAATAATATGTAATATCACAAAAATCCATTATCAATATCTTCCTTGTAAAATTCGGCCATTGAATGTTTAGTGTAGAACATGTAATTTTCATGCTTGATTTTTACACTTTACATCATAAAACAACTAAAAACACCTAAATAGCATGAAATTCATCAAAGTTCATTATCCAATTTCTCTCTTGAAAATTTCAGCCAAAGAGTATGGGTGAAGGGCATAAAATTTCTTGCTTGTTTTTCATGCTAAACATTACTAAACAACTAAAAACACTAAGATACCTTGAAATCTAACCAAATAAATCATCCAATCTTCTCTCCCTAAATTCGGTCAGCCATGAATCCTTCATGAGATCTTGAATTTTAACCATGGTAATTGAAAAAGAATGCATAGGAAAGGTAGATCACAAGCTAGAATTAAGAAATTTTACCTTTACTTGCTTAATTCCTTGAAATCCAATGAATTTTCTCTTGATTTTCTTCTCTAGGGTTTGTTCTATGCTTTTTCCCTTTTGTTCTTGCCTTGGCCAGCCAAGAGAATGAGATGGGAGAGTTTTAGTTGTGTTTATAAAGGGAAATATAATAATATTAAAGTTTGACACTTGTTACCTTGTGATTGGTCCATACATAAAACTTAATACTTAAGCATTTCTACTCCATCACATAAAATCCCTTAATTATCCAAAGTATAAAATGAATTTCATGGGTTTGACAAGTGTCAAGGTGGTGTAAAATTCCAAAAATTCTAATTATGTCCTTGTGGACACGTGAAATGACATTTTTACCCTTATGTTCGAAAATTTGTCGAAATTAAAATTTTTCACTTCTCAAGCTCAAATTATGTTCCAAATAGTCAAACTTGATCAAAATTTCATTCACCATCCCAAATTTGCCCTCGGGTGAAAAAATAACCATTTTACCCCTACATTATGAAAATTTCAATTTAACTCTAAATCAATCTCCGAACTCCGAATCACCATATTAAGTCATTCTAAGATTCAATAACTCTCAATTGCATCTTAAAATCTTTATTTGAACTAGTTCGAGGCTTAAATCAACTTAGTTGTACCACTAGGTACACTACCAACTTTTGATGATTTTTTCGAGGTATTCAAGTATGCAAGCATATTGTCAAATACATGAATGACATGGCAAGTATATTATAGAGTAGGGCTTGACAGTTCTGCCTAGCTTTGAGTAAGCATGACTACCACTTGGGCTTGGACTAGGCATCATCAACTAACTGGTCCCATACCTTAGTAGTTATTCAGGTCGTGCCTTCCCTTTCATTAATACGAGATCGACGTTAGGGTCGCCTGCTTTCCTCTTGGCATTGTCAGGCTCATCCCCTAATAAGTCTTGAAGGCAGTCCTCGCAAATCTTTTCCCATATGGATTGGACCTCCATTGCATCTACAACAGCCCATGTAAAAGATTCCTACATCAAAGAAAAATATATATTAGTATAGAAAATTATCCAATGTTATACAATAATACTATATCCTTTCGTTACCTTGAATTTTGCCACATGTTATCCTTGTGTTCTTGAGGAACTTGACTCCATGTTGGCCAAGGTCCACTGAAGTTACTTTGATAATCCATGTAATCGTCCTAGTAATGCCAGTTTCTTCAAAAGTACTAGAAAATATACTTGTTGTTAGTAAAATGCATAAATTAATTAACTAAATTGACTACATTTAATTAATGAAATAAATTGGAGTAGAGGAACTTACCTCATTTTAAGATGATGTAGAAGTATTCGTCGATCCAAATGAGTCGGAGTCGACAAATCGAGACTCGGCCTTCTGCCCTTAGACTGTGACATGTTGGATGCAATATCAGCATCAGGAGTGGGGCTTTCAATTAGAGTAGTCAAACTCAATATCGATACCTCTGGCTATATTAGAGTAGTATTTGACATTGTAAGTGGAGTTCGTGGTCTAAGGCAAAAGTTGGTAGAGGATGCAGTGGAGGTTGTAGCACAAAATGTCAGGCGAAAAAAAAGCCCACGCTACTACTAGCTCGAAAGCATTCCTTCATCTTTTTCTTCACCATAATCATGTTTGGTCAATAAAAAAAATGTTCAACTGTTAGTATAATTATCAAAAAAATATGCATATAAACATTAATTTAAAAATCATAGTGCAAACAATAAATTCATACAATTTTTTTTAAGAAAAAAAAAGATCCATCAATCATCATCAGAACAACGTAATTCATTTTCTTTGTTCTCATATTCATCATCATTGGTATTGTTGCTTTCTTGTTCATCTAATTTTTCCTCTGCCTCATCGTATTCTCCTTAAGCTTCGTCAACCTTTTTATTATGTTCAACATCCATAAACATATTAACCACTTCATATTCACCACTACAAAGAATTGTAATATTGTCAACGTTGATCGCACTATGATCAAATCGTGAATTGAAGGAAACTTCATCTTCTTGATACACCCTTTTTTTAAGGTCAGTCGTTTTCCCATCACATTACTGATTATTTGTTATAGGGAATCGACTTTGAGCCTTCACCTTGAACACTACCCACCAGTCACGTCAATCTCTTTTGTTTGATGGATATGGAATGTATTATACTTGAGTTGCTTGTTTGGCTAAAACAAAAGGCTTATTGTTAGCAAGAATCGAGTTGTGTTTAATGTTGACCAACCCATCAATAGTATATACTCGATCACCCTTGTTGATATCAAATCAATGGCATTTGAACAACACGACTCAGTTGTTGACACCAAAGTATTCTAACTCAACAATATTGTCCAACAATCCGTAAAAGTCACGATTGTAATCATTATATCAACTTCCCTTGATGCAGACACCATTGTTCATCATTTTATAATTGTAACCATAATCCAATGTGTGAACTTGTATCCATTGACGTAATAACCTTCAAAACACCTTGCCATATGACCAAGTCCATGAAAGATGTCGACAACACAAGAATCAATTTGACTCGCATGTTGGCAGACCTACGAAAAAGTTACATGGCTTTCAATTATTTGAAGTATTAAATTTACAAAATCAAATTGACTTATTAAATATAACATACATATTACTTAAACCAATTGTGAAATGATGCATTACAGACTTTTTCTAATTCCTTCTTAGATATATTGTTTGTTCTCTTTTAACCCTTAAATTTATATTTACTCATTTTACGGTAATATCTCACCATAGTTCATTAGTACATATAGTTCGGCTACGTAGAACTCATCTTCCTCTAGGTATCGATGTTTCTTGAATTGACTTAAAGGTCGATAGGGATAAGTGAAAATCAACAGACGAACGATTGCATCAATATCTTTGTCGTCATCATTTCGTGGGACCTAAGTTCATTCTTGTTAAGATTGTAGTGTTGATGTACATAGAACAAAATGATGATATTTCTTTGATGATATGTGTTTCACAAATGGATCCTTCAACTGCTGATCGGGTTTTCACTTTATTTAGACAATGTAATAACCTAAAAATCAATGATTAGTGTTAGATTCTAATTGTCAAATACCTAAAAATTTTAAATTACATGTTTGGGTTTAGGGGTTAGCTTCTCGAACGGATACATCCATCGATAATGAATATGTCCTCCAACCTTTGCTTCATATGGCAAGTGGATCGACAAATGCTCTAGTGAGTCAAAAAAATGAGGTGAAAAATCTTTTCTAATTTGCAAATGGTTTCCACTATTTTCCCTTCCCATGCATTGATATGCTCAAGATGCAATTCGATTGCACGTATATCACGAAAGAAATGTGGGATTTCAACAATTTCACTCCAAATAGTGTGAGGGACCATATCATGCAAGGCGATTGGGGGCAATCATTGCAGAAAAACATGACAATCATGACTTTTCTGCTGGTGTATTTTCAAAATTAAAAGTTATTTCACATGATGAAAAGCTTTCATGAGCTCAAAAGTTATGTCATGAAAAGTGACATAATGTGTCTATTAAATATAGACATGTTTTCATGTGAATAGTTGTGTCTCTTGGAAAATGACATCCAAAAGTTAGGAGACATGTTGAAAAGACACCATTACTCAAAAGTTAAAGTGAAAAGTTATTGTTTCAAGTAATAACTCAAAGGTTATAATTTATAGGATAAATAGTTATCTGTTCATAAGATGACTATTGAAACAATAACTATATCTAAAAGTTGTGTTGGCAAAAATGTAAAGATGCCTTTTAGACAAAGAGATGTCTTTATGAAAGGATTGTGTCCTTGAAAAAGAGACACTTGGAAGCCTATATAAAGGGCTTGTTGCCAACCATTTTGACACACCAAAAATTCAGAGAAAAAGAAAGAGCAAGATAAGTGTTGTGTTCTCATAACATAAACACTAAAGTTCCCACCATCTACAAGATATTTCGAATTCCTTATAATCTACTTGCTGCAGAAAGATGGTTCTAAGGCCAAACAACTTTGTAAACCCTTGGGTGTATCTAGCGGTCTACTTCGTAAATGCAATACAAAAGTTAGACATTGGCTTCATTGTATCCTTGAGACTATTCATATTATTCTCTTTTGTATACAAGTGGTGGGGGCGAAATAAGTCTTAAAGATAGACGTCTATTTGAAAGGCTCGCCTTGAAGCCAATTTTGCCTATTCTTGAATACCGTATAAAAACCCCTGTTCGCACCAACAGTTTTAAGACTTATTTTCGTAGTATTCAAGATGGCTTCACTCAAAGAGATGGCTACAAACATTGTCAAGTTAGATCGTTTGAAGGAGGAAACTTCACTCGATGGTAGAAAAAGATTGACCGATTTGATGGTGACAAAGAAAGTGACAAAATGGTTCCTCATCGAATTACAAGATAAGTTTTTTTTCCTTACTTGATATGCATGATATTGTATTTGATATGCATAGAAAACGTATATTAGATGGAAAGAAGGATTTCATTATATTCATATATGATCTTGATATGGATGAAGTTATTCTTGTGTCTTCCATAGTTGAAATATATCTCCTATCATAGAGAGACACTATGAAAACTCTAAAGCATGAGAAAGAGAATATGTCTCTCGAGGACCTTGGTAATCATCTTCAAATAAAAGATGATTGTTACAAACAAGAAGAAGTCAAGCAAGATGAAAAAGATTCTAATGAAAAGAATCTTGAGACTTTAAAGGTCCATGTGATGGAATACAAACCATCAAAAAGCCGGTCTTACAAAACAAAAGAAAACATTTCGTGGGTATGAATGACAAAAGTCATAAGTTCAAAAGGAACATAAAGGGGCCATGTTTTCATTGTAACAAACTTAGTCACTTTAAGACGGAATGTAGACTTTGGAAAAGCAAGACACAAGGTGTGAACAACCACAAGGTGTGAACAACCACAAGTTTGTGGCTATGATTTATGAGGTCAATCTTCTCCAAGATTATGGAGCATGGTGGATTGACACTGGTGCAACTAATCATGTATGCAACGACAAAAGTCTTTTCAAGACTTTGAAAGAAGTTAATGATGGAAACATGCTATACATGGGAAATTCCTTGTGAGACCCTATCAAGCTCGATTAAAATATGATATTGTACCGAGTGGTACAACTAAGTTAAATCGAGCCTTGAACTAGTTCAAATAGAAATTCTAAGAGGAATTTGAAAATTCTAAAACCCACAGAATGACTTAGAATAATGATTCGGAGTTCAAGGTCCAGTTTAGAGTCCATCAGGAAAATTAACCGATTAGGGACAAAATGGTCATTTTACCATTTAATGATAAAATGGAGATTTTTAGTCAAGATTTGATCACATTTGACCAAGAATAATTATATGAAATATAATTATGATTGTTGGAGTATAAAATGATGTTTAGTAGTGAAAAATTGTGATTCCCGATATTTTTGGAGCACAAAGGCAAAATGGTAATTTTGCCACTAGAGGACTAAACGGAAATTTTTATAAAATGATTTTTTCCCCATTTGGTTAATATTTATCAATATTAGTGTTACTTGAGGTTGAAAAGCATAAATAATGTGATTCCGGTACATTTCAGAGTATAGGGACAAAATCGTAATTTTTTCATCCCGAGGGCAAATCGGTAAATTTTTCACCCCAGCACTTGTCAAGACCAAGGGATTTTAATTGTGGTACAATTGGATAAATACCAGAATATTTGTGGTGGAAAATTAAGAAAAAAAAGTTAAAAAGTTAAAAAAAAATTGGGCCAATAACCATGTGACAAGTGGCATGCTTGATTATTTTATTATTTTCTATAGAAATCAGCCCATTAAATCCCCAATTCTCTCACCATATTCGGCCAAGGCAACCAACAACAAGAACAAAGGAAGAACAAAGGGAAAAACAAGAAAACCTAGGTGGAAATTCAAAGAAAAAATGAAGAAATCAAGGAAACAAGCTAAGTAAGTTAAAATTTCTTTAATTCTCCTTGATACCTAGCTTACCCATTATTTTATTTTTGATTTCCATGGTTGAATATTGAGTTATCATGATGAATTCAATTCTGAAAAATGGGTATGGAAGAGGAATTACTGTTGAAATAATTTGATTTTAGACTATGTTAGTGTTTAGGGATAGTTAAGCATGGTTATGAACAAAAACACAAAAGAAATATTCAATTTCTCTAGGGTTCCTTGTTGGTCGAACCATGAGGGCTGAATATCATTGGGGGATTGTTTTTATTTCAAGGAAAATGGCTTGGAAAATGATGAATTAAGGTGAAACTGTTATGTAGAAAAAAATTTCGGTGCTAGTGCACCAAATGACCGAATTTTTCTATAAGGAACTGTGAGGGTTCTAATACTGAATTTGGCTTTATTTAAATGGTATGTGGTAAATTAAGGTATTAGAGGAGAAATGAATTAATTTGGAAGTGAGTTGGACACAATCGCCAATTAATCGGGTGATCGGTCGAATTTAATCGATATCGCGATTAAGTGATAATCGGACGTATTTTTGCATTTACATATCAACCATTACTAATTTAAATTAGTTTATATCAATTTAGGGACAATATGGTAAATTTCTCGACTTTGTTATTTGTCAAGGTAGTGAGACGTCCGGAAAAGGCAAAGGAATTGCGCTTGAAGACTATTAGTCCGAGTGCACTCGAAATTCGAATTTTCGACACCTGCGAGTGGACTGCCTTCAAAACTTGTTTTGGGTAATATAATGAAATTGCCACCCATTTGAATGAATTACCAAGCTTTTCATGAAAACAAGTGCCTTGGGAACAAGCTTTTAAAAAATGGTTTTATATTGTAATATGTGATTGCTATGGATTCATGGACTATTGTATTATGATGATATATATATATGTGTGTTGTGCATGATGAATGATATTGTGTATAATGACTGTAACCGTGTGTGTGCATGATGTGGGGAATGCACATACCGGTGATGATGGTGGCGTGAGAGATAGATGATGATAGTGCCCGTGTGCACGATGTGGGGGGATGTACACGATGGCACTGATTGTGCACGATGTGGGGGATGCACATGATGGTGCCAGCTATGTGCACGATGTGGGGGGATGTACATGAGCCGGGAGTGATTATGATGATATTGATGTTTGTCTATGTAATTATGCATATCTAGATTTATAAAATGAAAGCTCATGAATGTGATATATGGTTGACACATATGTGAAATTTGACACATTGTACTTTGAGAATTTTTATGAGTTTTATGTTGATTTTGTTAGTTTAGCAGGATGGCTTTTTGTTAAGTGAGGAAAAATGTTTCTCTTGTTGCTCTGTTTTCGCTGCAGCGAAATTCATGCTCGCTGCAGCGAAAAACTTTCTATTTTGTCTCCTATCTTGTCCAATTGCTGCCTATTTTTCACTTCTTTGCTATCATATCTGAGCCTAGACTTCCAACATTTAGGACAAAATGAGTTAAGTTTAAAATGAGGGGTTTTTAATATGAATGGAACTAAATTGCATTGTTTTGAAACAAGTGCATCATGATTTTAAATTCTCCCTTGTTGTTGTTGCTTGTTCCCTTCCTTGTTCACTCACTGGGTTTATACTCACCATTTTCAAATTCATGTTTTCAAATCACGAGGCAACCGGTAACTAGGACGAGGTGTCTTTGTAGACCTGTGTCCATCTTTTGGTAGGTGTCTCGGCATTTGGTAGCTGTATATTCATTCGAGTCACTCCGTTGGAAGTCGAGTGTTATTTTGTTTTGTATAGACGAACTTAATGTAAATTATTAGAATACATGTTGTAGACATTGTATGTAAATTTTTAAGGAGCAATGCTAGTACGAGTTGGCAATGTATATCACTATTTTGATTCAAAGTTATGAAATATGACTTAGTGATATTAGATGGAATTATAAGTAAGATAAATAATAGGCTTGCTTGGGTTTAGTGGATTACGTCCATTGGACCTTTGCGCCGATCATGGCCCGAAATTTGGGACGTGACATTCCTCCACTACACAAGTGAAAGGAAAAGGCACTGTGGAACTTATGTTTACTTCTAGGAAGACACTTGTACTAAACAATGTCTATTATGTATAGGAAGTAAGAAAGAACCTTGTGTCAGGTGGCTTGTTGAATAAATATGGCTTTAAATTAATATTTGAAGTAGATAAGTTCATCTTTACAAAAGGTGGACATATGGCATTCCTGTTATACATTAAGGTATAATGATGCCAAAATATAAATACCATCAAGGTCCATGTGATGGTGGACATGTGTCATTCTTATTATACATTAAGGTATAATGATGCTAATATGTAAATACCATCAAGGTCCACGTGATAAGTGAGAGGCATGTGGCATTCCTACTATACAT
This sequence comes from Theobroma cacao, assembly GCF_053813885.1. Classification (NCBI taxonomy): domain Eukaryota; kingdom Viridiplantae; phylum Streptophyta; class Magnoliopsida; order Malvales; family Malvaceae; genus Theobroma; species Theobroma cacao. Next base: position 38,645,383 of record NC_142647.1, on the reverse strand, counting down.
GAAGGTATAATGGTGCCAATATGTAAATTTAACATATTGGAATATGGTGCATTTTTATCATCGAAGGCATAATGGTGCAACATAGATATTTAATATCTTTAACATGGCATTCCTATTGTGCAATAAAGGTAAAATGGTGCTTGTGTGAACATATACCTTGATGCGTTAATTTGGCATTCCAATGGTACTTAAAGGTACAATGATGTCAATTGTGAAAAAGGGAAACCAAACGTGGAAATTGGTAAACCTTCCACCAGGTTCCAAGCTAATAGGCTGTGAATGGATTTTCAAAAAGAAAATGAAAGTTGATGGAACCATGGAAAAGGTTAAAGCAAGGCTAGTGGCAAAGGCTTTAAACAAAAGGAAGGTGTTGATTATTTTGATACATATGCACCGGTAGCAAGAATAGCTACAATTAGAGTGCTTATGGCACTTACATCTCTATATAAGATGGTAATTCACCAAATGGATGTTAAAACAGCATTCCTAATGGTGAGTTAGATGAAGAGGTGTATATGGAACAACTTGAAGGGTTTGTCTTTCTTGGTCAAGAAAGGAAAGTGTGTAAGCTTGTAAAGTCCTTGTATGGATTAAAACAAGCACCTAAACAATGGCATCAAAAGTTTGATGAGGTTATGCTAGCTAATGACTACAAGATCAATCAATCTGACAAATATGTCTATAGTAAGTTCCATAACGGTAGAGGTGTCATCATTTGTTTATATGTGGATGACATGTTAATATTCGGTATCGATTTGGAACAAGTGGAAGACACAAAAAGGTTCTTGTCAAAGAATTTTGACAAGAAAGATATGGGTATGGCGAATGTTATTCTTGGTATAAGAATAATAAGAGACAAGAATGGCCTAACATTGTCTCAATCTCATTACATAAAAAAGATTGTAATGAAGTATGGTAAGTCAGATTGTTTGCCAATGACTATACCTTATGATTCTAATATAAGGCTAATACCTAACGAAGACAAGCCAATAGCACAAAATGAATATGCAAAGGTGCTTGGATGCCTTATGTATGCAATGGTCTGTACAAGGCCGGATATTGCTTTTGCGGTTGGGATGCTAAGTCGATTTATAAGTAATCCGAGTAAAAAGCATTGGTATGCTATTCATAGAGTTCTAAGGTACTTAAAGAGTACAAAGAATTATGGCATCTGCTATTCAGGTTTTCCTTCGATTTTAGAAGGGTATACAGATGCAAGTTAGAACTCAAATAGAACGAATTACACATCCACGACAGGATGAATTTTTACACTTGGTGGGGGTGTTGTTTCTTTGGGTTCTAAGAAACAATCTTGTCAAGCGGACTCCACCATGGTGGCTGAATTTGTAGCCTTAGCATCTGCCACCCAAGAAGCGGAATGGTTGAGAGATTTACTCTATGAAATTCCATTGTGACCTCAGGCAATGGCACCAATCTTGATAAATTGTGACAATGAAGCAACTGTATCAAAGGCATATAATCAGGCTTACAATGGAAAGAGTCCATATATTGGACTTCGACATAGCATTGTAAGGCAAAGAATTAGTGACGGTATAGTTACTATAAGTTATGTTAGGTCTGGTGAAAATTTAGCGAATCCGTTTACAAAAGGTCTTAAAAAGGACTTCGTTATAAAGACCTCAAGAAAGATGGGTCTCAAACCTATTAATTAAATCGCCAATGGTGGGAGCTCACCTCGATGCTTGTGGCTGACCTGCAAGTCTCGGGTACTGACCATTCTGGCACATGGTGGATAGTTATCTATTCATAAGATGACTATTGAAACAATAACTATATTTAAAAGTTGTGTTGGCAAAAATGTAAAGATGCCTTTTAGACAAAGAGGTGTCTTTATGAAAGAATTGTGTCCTTGAAGAAGAGACACTTGGAAGCCTATATAAAGGGCTTGTTGCCAATCATTTTGACACACCAAAAATTCAGAGAAAAAGCAAGAGCAAGATAAGTATTGTGTTCTCATAACATAAACACTAAAGTTCCCATCATCTACAAGATATTCTGAATTCCTTATAATCAACTTGCTGCAGAAAGTTAATTCTAAGGTCAAACAACTTTGCAAACCTTAGGGTGTATCTAGCAGTCTACTTCGTAAGTGTAATACGAAAGTTAGACGTTGGCTTCATTGTATCCTTGAGACTATTCGCATTATTCCCTTTTGCATACCAAGTGGTGGGGGCGAAATAAGTCTTAAAGATAGACGTCTATTTGAAAGGCTCGCCTTGAAGCTAATTTTGTCTATTCTTAAATACCGTATAAAAACCCTCGTTCGCACCAACATTTTCATCCCATAAAATTTGCATTTGGGCTCATTCACATAGTTTGCTATGTTAACGGTGAAACCATCAGGTAATCTTAACTATTTCACCCAAGCACACACAGCTTTTCGCTGCTCCTTAGTCAAAGTGTATGAGGTTTTTAGTTCAAAAAGTTTACCATTATTTTCAATTAAATGCAATTCTGAATGCCTGCAACACACCTTTAAATCATTACGAGCATTGATATTGTCTTTCATCTTTCCTAGAACATCTGTCATCGTGTTGAATATATTTTCAAATATGTTACGCTCAATATGCATCACATCCAAGTTGTTATGAATGAGGTTTGTCTGCCAATACAGTAACTCTCAAAATATGTTTTTTTTTTTTTGTCTAACTATGGGTTTAACCGAAACACGATAACTTCTAATCACACACCTTTGTCCCAGATGTGATATTTAGACTTGACTCGAATCATTCTAAGATCTCAACATCAGATAACTAAGGAATTAAAGGGTCCCGTTCAACACGTTTCTTAAATTTATCTCTTTGGCGATGAAAAGGATGATCCATCGGCAAGAATTACCAATAACAATAGGAAAAAAAAAGCTTCCTCCCGTACTCTAAGAAGAAAATTTTCCATGTTCCATGCAATATGGATATGATATACATCCATCCACCCAAACAACATACCATATGCAAGGAAGTCATTAATGGTCCATAGGAGTATTGCTCATAGAATCAAATTATGCCAAGTAAAGGCATCGTATGTGACCACCCCTTCATCCCACAAAACTTTTAACTCATCAATTAGAGGTCGAAAAAACACATCAATGTTTTGTCTAAGACTTGTCCTCCCAAAGATGACCATACTAAGAGAGATATATTGTTGCTTCATGCACGTCTATAGAGGTAAGTTATAAACAGTGAGCATTATTGACCAAACAAAATACGATTTTGCTGTCGACTCGAATGGACTGAAACCATCTGAACATAATAGAGTTTGACGTTATAAGGCTCAAAGGAAAAAGATTGATGGGTGTGATTAAAATGTTCCTAAGCCTCACCATCAACAAGATGCCTAAACACTTTGTCATTAGATTGGTGTGTGGCATGCCATGTCATGTGTTCTACAATTTTGCTTGACATATATAGCCTCTGCAATCTTGGTGTTAGTGGAAAGTATCGCAACATCTTAAAAGGAATTTTTTTCTCCCTTTTTCTCGATGATTTATTCAATTTATACCGAAGATGACCACAACATGGACAATAAGACAACTAGAAATATTTGTTATAAAACAACACACAATTATTCTTACATGCATGAATTTTCTAATAGCTGAGTCCAAGTTCTTTTGACTGTGTCTTCATTCTAGAGAAGTTTTTCGATAATGATTCATTGGATGGTAATATTGCCTTCACTAGATGCATCAGACGATTAAAGTATGCCTCACTCATGTTAAATTCTGACTTCACATTCAATAATTGGGACATAGCTGATAGTTTTGTGTGCTTATCACATCTGACCCACAAAGCTGTATCGACATCATTTAACAACGAGAAGAAGGATGCAACATTTAGATTTGGATCTTCAAGAATAACCGATTCATCTTGGGTCTTATCATTGAACTAAAGCTTCAGTCGTAAAACATCCATAACCATTTCAACATATAGATTCCACTCTACCTTCATTAATTATTTCGCTCTGTTCACTAACAAAATTTCCCAATGATTGGATGACATGGAACGATTCGCCATGTGCATCCCATATTGTATACGCACCAGTAAATCCTTTATGAAATAGGTGTTCTCGAACCTTATCAACAACCAAGAACTTGCTATTCATACACCGAGAGCAAGGACATTTAATCTTATTCTTAGTCATGTATCTTGGTTGATTAAACACGAATGAAATAAATTCAACTATGCCATTCACAAATTTTGTCCTAAGAAATCCACTTGATTCCACTCGGGAATACATCTAACTCCTATCTCATTCTATTTTAAGAAAAAATATTATAACGGACATATAATTTTGTTCGTTATCAAATGTTAACACAAACATCAATGGAAAACAAAAACCAACTTAAATACTATAATTAATTGAATTCATAATATTATTAATTACTTAAAATAAATAAAATATTATATACTATTATTAATTTAATTAATTGCTTAATTACTTATAACACATTATATTACTCATAACTAGCAACTTAATAATTAATTTAAATATTTTTTAAAATTAAATAATATTACTAATTTAATTAATTGCTTAATAACTAAAAGATTTTTTTCAATTCAAGTAGTCAAATTAATTAATCAATTTAAAGAAGCTTTAATTAATTTAAATAATTAAATAATTTTACTAAATTTACTAATTTAATTAATTACTTGATTACTAATACATGATTCTTTTTAATTAGTTAAATTATGTAATTAATTTCATTAAACCTTAATTAATTTTAAACCCTGACATATTATACACTATTATTAAATCATTAACACCTTCACTAATCTAAAATTTTTTTAATTTTAATAATATTACTAAATTACATAGTTGCTTAATTACTAAAACATTGTTTGCGTATGATAATTAGTTAAATTATTTCATTAATTTAATATAATCTTAATTAATTTAAATAATTATAAATTTTATAATAATTATTAAATTAATTAAACCCTACATACCAACAACGTAGGCAAGATCCAACAGATTACACACAATAACAGACAAAATACATCTCAACAACTGATTAAACACATTACCATTTTCAGCACAATTACAACAAGAATTTTCATCACAATACCATTAAACAACAGATTAACAATAACATTTTCATCACAATCAACATATAGAAAATCTGAAATCAAAACCTTAAATGTGAAAATCCCTTGGCAAAACCTTTTGGGCTTTGAAACTACCATTAGCTAGAGCAAAATGGGCAACAAAAACGGTGAAATCCAAAGGTCGGAGCTTCACTAGAAACAAATGCCAGCAACTCCATGGGGAGAGGGATTCGATTGACAGCCTCGGGTAAGCTTACCCACTGGGCTTTGAAACTACCATCGACCAGAACAAAATGGGGACCAAAATTGATGAAATCCAGCAGCCGGAGCTTCCCTAGAAAAAAACGGCAACAGCTACACGAAGAGAAGAAATTCAATTGGCACCTTAGGGTAAAGTAGTAGCTATACGGGGAAAGGCACAGTCGGACTGTTGGATGGTCGAAAGGAATGGGTCAGACGGGCAAGGGGTCTGGGTCAGATGGGTGGAGGGGTGGTAAGCATGAGGGAGGGAGGGACATAGAGATGAAGGAGAGGAAAAGAGAGTTGGGAGAAATGGGGGGAAATAAGAGGGCTTGACAATTTTAATTGAACGCATTGACAAATTTACCGACAAGATCCTCTGTTGGTAATGCGGCCGATAAGCTTGCAACCTTTTCTAATTTGGTTATCGACCAAATTTCTGTCAGTAATTCGGTCTACTTTCTGACCACATTGCTAATGAGTTGTTCCATCAGCACATTGGTTGGTAAATTCCTTCAGCAAAAGTAATGCTGGCGGAATCTTTTAGTCGGTAAGCTTCTCGCAATGTATTGAAGTTTCACACCATCGTTTTACCACGGAATGTCTTTCATTGGTAAATTTTGTCGGCATTCCATCAGTAATCCATCGGTATTTATGGCGTTTTAATTTCGTCCATAATTTTTGATGAATTTTACCAACGAAATATATTTTGTCAATAATAGCCATTTTTTTGTAGTGTTTGTAGTTAAAATGATGATATTTAGTAGAGATTTTTGTGCTTGAATAGCATTTCATGATTGTCATTACTCAAGGAAATGATTAGGAAACGATTATACTCAAAAGCAATTAAATTGAGAAAAACAAAGAAAGTTTATTTTGTATTACACACAAATATGTATATATATGTATGTATATATATGGAATGAAACTAAGAAGTGTGCTTTTCTCAAAAGGAAACTTTCTCCTTCTCTTTGGGTTTTCTTTGTATTTTTAAGTGTATTTTGAGATTGTCTAATTAATAATTGTATTAGAACCTTTATTTATCTTGAAGAGAAAAAAAATGTTTTCTCAATTTTTGCTCTCTATTTTGCTTTGGCATTCAATACTTTTTTATCTAAGGAAAAATGGGAAAGTATACCAAGACTATATAACCAGTGTTTTCCTCGGTAAAACAACAAAAAACCAAGGATAATAAATTATTTCCTTGGTACTTTATCTCCAGCATGGTATCATAGTTCTAAAAGTTTTAAAGGGACTGTATACATCTAAAAACAAAAATACAAAAAAATCTCTCACAAAAGCCTTGGATCACCAAAAATGGCCTCTAGCAGCTTCACTCACATGACACCACCAACCTTTAATGGAAAAAACTGTCCCATTTGGTCAATCAAAATGAAAGCATATTTGAGAGCTTTTGAATTATGGGAGTTTGCATAACAAGGTGGTGAGCCTCCTGAACTTAGGTAGCATTTGATATAAAGGAACTGGGAGCACATTCCTTGCAATGTGTCTAATTAAGTTATATTACAGTGTTTGTTTTGCAACAGACCACTGTAATATAAGATTGCAATATAATCATATTATAACTAAGGGATGTAATGTGATTGCAGTTCAAAACCAATGTAATCACATTACAGTACACTCTGCAATGTTTCTAAAAATATTTTTACCCTTCAACTTTATTATTTTGTTAAAAACATTTTGTAACGTTATAATTAAAATAAAATATATAATATAAAAATTAGAAATTAAAGCAAAATAAAATATAAGAAATTAAAATTTATATAATATAAGTAAAAAAATTAAAATAAAATATATAATACAAAAAATTATATTAAAGAAATAAAAATAAAATATATGACATTAAAAATATATTTAAGAGATGATATTATATAAAAATTAACAATAAAAAATACAAGTATATTAAACTTGTATTTTAATAACTAGTAGTAATTTTGAAAATTAATGTTACATTTCGAGTAAAGTATTTGTAAATTAAACGCTGCAATGTTATCTTCTTTGTAATTTAATCATTATTTTGTTTGTATATCAAACACTGTAATGTTATTTTTCCTATAACCACTTTGTTTGCAATCACATTACATTATAAAGTACCAAACGCCATCTTAGGCCAAACCCCATAATTGCTCAAATAAAGCAACACAAGGAGAAAGTTAGAAAAATGTTTAAAGCCTTGTCATGGATCCACTATACAAGGTATAATATTTTTAAGAAATTCATAAACTATTCAAAAAATACAAATAAATTTTTATTTGTTTATTACGTTTAATCAAACCTTTATACTTTTATTTTGAACTAAATAAGCCCTTATGCTTGTATTTTAAGCCAAATAAGCATATATAACTAATGATTAACTTAGTCAAATGTCACTTGTCATTCTATGTCATGTAGTGCTGATGTAAAGTATTGACATTTCATAATAAATGATAACGTGGCATGTTAATATAGCATGATAATATAGTCATATGTCATTTTTCACTTTCCATATCAACACTACATCCGTGTCATATGTTATAAAATGATAAGTGGCATTCTGATTAGTGATAACTACTCAACTATTAGTCACAATGGCTTATTTGATTCAAAATAAAAATATATAAGCTTGATTAAATGCAATAGAAGAATAAGGGTTTATATCAAATTTTTTTGAATAGTTTAAGGGCTTTTTTAACATTATGATAAACTTAATTTTCATAATGATCATGGCTTGTGAATTTACAAAGGAAGCCTCACACTGGCTAAAATAAGAGTTTCAAGATTTAAATCAGATTAGTGAAATTTTTTTAAATAGTTTAAGGGCTTTTTTAACATTATTATAGACTTAATTTTCATAATGATCATGGCTTGTGAACATACAAAGCCTCACACTGGCTGAAATAAGAGTTTCAAGATTTAGATCGGATCAGGCATATGCAAATCTTGAGCCTAATGAGAGAGTTTAGGATGTTAAAAATTAGTAAGAATGAAACTGTCAAGTAGTATATTAAAAAGCTTATGAAGATTGTAAATTAGGTAAGGTTCCTAGGTGAGGAAATACAAGAAAAGAAGGTTGTAGAGAATGTTTTAATTAGTGTCAATCATCAACTGAGCCCACAAAGATTACTAACCAAGAACTTGACCCAAGAAATACACCCTAAACCAAAAAACCCATAAAATCTAGAAAAGCCAAAACTCAACCGACCCCATACCACTATAACACTAAACTGAGTTGTCGAACCCTCTATACCCAGAAAACTGAAGCTTCTCCCTACCATTCAGAAGATGACCCAGAGATTGATCCTCTTTCTGACGCTTCTCAATGTCGGGTGCAAGATTTAATTAAGGAGAATTTGCGTTCCAAAGTGAGCAAGAAATTCAAAAAGCTTAGAAAGAAAGACATAAAAAGCTTAAGCAGAGGAGTCCTCTCCACAAGCCTTAAAAACTAAGAAGCTGCAAGTTCTCAACCAAATCAGGGCATTGTAGAGGAAGCAGTGCAAGTTTGGAGGTATGGCCTGGAACTCGGTATTTCCCCTGAATGCTCAAAGCAGATCATCTTAAGCAAATTAGAGCGGATGGACAAAATAGCTCCTAAAAATTAACATTCTATGGTCCCTTTATTTTTTGGGTTTATTTTAAATTTTTGTACATATTTATTTTGGATGTAGCTTCTTCTCAATTGCAGCTAACAGGTTCTTTTCTGAAATTTGCTGACATACACAATTTCAATCATGCTTTCACCTGGGTTTCTTTCTTCTTTTGTATAGTCTCTTGATAGCTGCTCACCTAGCTTACTATCTACTATGGTTGTCTGTTAATCCAATCAGTTGAGATATGGTATTTTCGAGGCTATACTGATCAATTCTGTAGATGATTGAGGTTTTCTCTGTTTATTTTGGCTGCTCATTAATTCTTTGTCGATTATATGCACTTTCACCACCATGGTGCGTGTCTTCTCTTGGAGTGTTCGAGGCTTTAACAATTCAATTAAAACACGAAATGCCAGAAAGGCCATCCAAACGGCAATGGTGGACATGGTACCTTTACAAGAAACAAAGCTGATTAATAATATTGAACAGGTTTTGGATAGTTTATGGATATTCTTAAACAAATAATAGGTTTATGGTCCAACAAATGGTAGATCTAGGGGGATTTTTATTATCTGGGATAAATCAAGTTTCACCATGACAGTGGTACAAGTTCGGGACATATTCATATTGCTGCAAGGAAAATGGAATGTTCATAACTTTCAGTGCGTCTTGGTTAACGTTTACGCCCCCTGTGCAACTGAAGAAAAGAAAGCACTTTAGGATGACTTGCTAATTCTCATAAAAGAACTTTCCGGGCACTAGTGTTTTGCGGGAGATTTTAACAGAGTCCGAAACTCTGAAGAAAGAGAAGGATGCAGCTTAGTCAATTCAGGTGTGGATGATTTCAACGATTTCATCAATCGTTGTGAGCTACTGGGCTTGAACCTCAATGGTAAGAAAGTCATTTGGTATCGATCAGGAGTTAAGTGTAGTAGAATTGGTCTCTGCCTCCTTTCCTCAGAATGGCTCATAAAAGTCCAAAACCGTAGTCAATTATCTTTAAAGAGGACTTTATTTGATCACTGCCCTATCCTCCTTTATTCATATGATACAAACTGACGACCTCATCCATTCCACATTTTAGACTGATAGCTAGTTGTGGAAAACTTTTTAGGCATTGTTTCCAAGAAATGGAGCAACATCAATTTTAAAGGATCTACTGTTGTTCAATTCTTATGTAAGCGCAAATATTGCAAACAAGTAATATAATGATGAAGCAGAGTATTGTTCTCACAAAGATTTATTTCTAAATCTTTAGTAAGTATTAAAATTTATAAAAAATTAATCTTATTTAAGTAACTAAAATTTTTAGAAAATTAAGTAAAACTAAATTAAAACAAGCACTAAATTAACTAATAGAAATTTAAATTACTTGGAAAAGGCAATAGACTAAACCTAGGATTATGTGTTCATTGAATACTTCATCTGATACCAGTATCTCTTATTAGTTACATTTATGGGTGGTTTTACTAACATAAAATTCAAAGCTATGTACAAGCCTCCGTCGAGATGCTTGCACAAATTCCTAACTTAATTAGATCACTATATGTCTATAGGAATCAGCTACATAAGGTTCATTAACCTAGGGTTCTAACTTGGTTATGTATGGCAATTGGCATATGTTTACCTGAATGGCAAATTAGAATACTTAAGTGACATGAACATACACTATTCAAATCTTAGTCCAATCTAAAATCTCTCTATTGAATCTCAAGTAGATTCACAAATCATTTAATTATTAATCAGACAATTAAAAGCTTTAAGAAAAGATTTGAATAAGCACAACTATGGCCATTCATGATAAATAAAATAGAAAATAATAACCAAATTATATGGTGAAATCCACCATAATACTAGAAAAGTAAATTAGTTCATAATATCTACATAAAACATTATCCAAAGAATTTTAGCCATGAATGTAAGTCAAAGAAAATAAGAGAAACATAAAATAGAGAAAGAAACTAATGTTGACGCTTTTGATCTTGAATCTTTTTTTATCTCTCTTGTTTTCTTGCTTTGTTCTTGGATTAAAGTCTTCAGAATATCTATTGCCATCCTCCTTGTTGAATACTTTGAAAAAAGTCCCTTAAATAGGTTCAAAATAATCTAATTTCAATATTCCCGTATAAAAAATATTTTTGGAAAGCAGTGTGGCACCGCGACCTTGTCTTCCCTGGCGTCGTGCTTTGGTTTGTGGTCTCGCAACGCTCTGGCCTTTGGAAAGTGTATGATGCTTTCTATTCTTCCAATACCACGACCATCTTTTCCTCAACACTATAACTTTGGTTTCCTTGTAGCTACAGCCTTGAGCAACTCAAGGCTGCAGCCTTCACTCAATGTGCTGCTGTCACAGCCCAAAACCCTAGTCATGACCGGCACATGAGCCTAATAGGCATAGCCCACCAGGCCCAAGTAAGCCTTTCTATGTAAACCCGCAGTAGTCCATCTATCACTTCTTTTTCTTTAAGATCTAAGACTCGTGATTTATAATAACAATCTCCTCAAATTTAAATCGTGAAAATCAAGTACATACAAAGTTCATAACAAATCTCACAATTTACATTAAACCATCACATATAAACATACAACTGACCCTTGACAACTAGCAGAGTGACTCTGAGCATAGGTGCTATCATTGAGAGTCGTAGTGAACCTACCGAAAGATGAATAAGAGGAAGCACATCGACCTAGGATCCAATTACCTTCAATCTTGAAAATTAAAACATGAAGTTGAAAAGAATGAGTATAAACTCAGTGAGTGAACATAGGAAGGGAACAAGCAAACGATACGAAAGATTTTTTAGAAAACACGATGCACTTGTATTGAAGCCATGCAATTTGTATATCATAAACAAAACTTGATGCCATGCTGTTTTTCAACTCATTTTGAAAACATTTAAGAATATCAACTATCAATATACAATTCAATCACATTACATTTTCCAAAAATCTCTTCCCTACAGGACAGGTGCACATGCATATAAAAAGTCGCGTATACATTATGTATATATAAATATATAGATAATTCAAACATATACTAAGGTCATCCCCACACTAGTCACCACGGCTCCGCACATACAGGTGCCAACCTCAACTCAACACATGTGCACTCCCACACCGCACATAGCTAATATCCTCATGTGCACTCCCACACTGCACATGGCATATATCATCATCATGTGCTCTCCCACACCGCACATGGCATATATCATCAGTGTGTGCTCTCCCACATCGCACACTACCGGCACCGTTATATGCACTCCCACACCACACATGCATGGTTATAATTATCATTCAACATTACATTTCAATGCATGGCACACATAACAACATGTAACAAGAATCTTTGCATAACAATACATCACATGCCACAAATCAATTGGCAATTCAACATAATATTTCAAATGCGTAATTCATCACATTATACGTTTAAAAACATAGAAGTATTACTTGTGAAAAGCTTGTTCCCGTGCATAAATTTGAAAAGAGTCAACCAAAGATATTCTAGCATTTCATTCAACACATATGCATTTGTTCAAAACCTTTTAAATGCAAGTTCACTCACCTTACGATAGCAAGATACTATATCGCTATTAATTCGGAGGCATATCTAGCTATTTCTATTTGTCGGTCACTCGTTATTTCTTTCGACATGCCACCACAATACACTATCTTTATTTTTGCAATTCCTAGCAACAATCCAAATTCAATATCTTGAGTGCATATCATTGCTACTTCTCTTTTTCATTCAATCATGAATCCTTATTCAACTGACTTATATCTTGACACAGTTTTACCAAAGTTGCCTTTATCCTTTGCTTGCGTAATTCTTTTGATTATAAATACTTGCAACTTATTTACGACACTAGCACATATATTAATCTTTTCTAAGGATATTTATCAAGTTCAACCATCATTTCCACACCAATAACCTAGCATATGGCAACAACTATAAATTTACTTCCATCAAGCATTTTCTAAGTCCACATGCACCACAATTTACTCTTACATGCTGCCACAAGCACAAACAATCAATACATATCTCATTTTTCCTTTCTACTTGTGATTTAGAGGTTAGAATGCTTATCCACCACTTAATCTAGCTCAAAATCACCACGCATTCCAAGATTCTTCCACATGCATGCCTCGGGTTCCTTGGATCTTTATTGATCCTTGCTTGAAATCCACAAGGCAAACCACCAAAATCTTTTCAAACCTTAACAATGGTGTATGGGTAGGGAGGAAAACCTCTCGGTTTTCTTTTTTATCCTCCAAAGCTAAGCCTTCTCCGAGCTTTTCTCTTCCTTTTACCTTTCTTTCTTTCCTTTCTTCTGTCTTCCTTTCTCTCTCCTAGGGTTTAGTTGGGATGAAAAATAAGGTTAAGAGTTGTGGGTTGGGTGAATAAAGGGGAAGGAGATTGGAGAAGTAAGAAAAGAAGAGAAAAAAAAAGAAAAAAACTTGATTTTTATGGTTAAGAAAGGAAAATGGTGTGGGAGGAAGAAGATGGAGAAGAAAATGCCTTTTGGAGAAGCTAAGGATCAGCCATGGATAAGGAAGAAAAGAGTCAAAGCTTTCAAAAAAATTACCATTTTGCCCTTCAAGTTTCTCTTTTTTTTTTTTTTAAGTTAGTCCTCTCAACAATCCTTTAATTCCAATTTCCTTCTATTTTTCTTCCTTTACATGTGTGAAAACAAAATATAAAGTTTGCACTTCAACACGGTATCACCATAATATTTAAATATATACTTACTCGCGCTAGCTTTATTTAATAAAGATACACAAACCCCACTAACATCGTTTTTCTCTGAAATTCCCTCATTCTTCTTCTCCCCCACTTAGATTGACCACATACTCCTCCTTCATGACTAATTTCGACATCAAATAAAATATTAATATTTTAAAATTATTTTATTAATAAAATATTATTTTATTTCAAGATTTTCCACTTATCTCCTTGGAATCCAAAATGTCTTATTATGCCCCGATTCACTTCCGAATCACTTTTTATCTCGCTAATTCATTGTCAATAAAATATTATTATTTAATTATTATTTCTTCACATGCGAAATATTTTATTCTAGAATATTCCTTTCACCCGCCACTGCTCTTTGATAGTTAAATCTATGTCAATCAGCCTTTCATCTTACCAATACGGTTATGTTGACTACTATACGGGGGTACAGGGTATCACAGTCTCCCCCACTTAAAAAGAATTTGTCCTCGAATTCACCTCAACATCGGGTTGTTAATCTCACTCAATGATCTTATTTTATTTCCTTCTTCATGGGGAATTTTGATTTATGCACGTCGTTACCTTCAGTTCGACTAGGACACTTGACAAGGTCAGGGTACATAAACTTATACCTTTTATCATCTTTGAATCAAACAACAGTACCCTTCAACCATTGTTCTCTCTCATCACTAAGATCTCAAGTATGCCTTTAATTCCATTTCTAACCTTAAACATATCTTTATTTTGATTCTTGTCAAACTTTTGACATTCATTTGCCTTATCCCCACGCGTTATCACACAACTTATGGCATTATAAGCATGCCCTATTCATTCTCATATATATTTTCAACATTATGGGGAGTTGAATCTTTCAACCATTCCCTCATTCTTCATATTTGTCTCGTATTTATGCAACTTAAATCTTCTTAATCATATTTGTCCATCTTGTATGGCTTAATCACGCTACAAGTTACATTTCCTTGATATCATTTCTTTGACTGTTGCTCCAAAAATTTCTTATTTCAACATGGCTCAATTTCTGATAGGATTTCTTATCACTGTATAATCTATACAGCTCATCAAATATATTGAGTTCAAATTTCGAATCATTAAGAATAATTATTCACTTTAATTGGGTACATCACTAACTCCACACATACATATGTACACGCACATTCAAGTGTCAACGTTCCTTATTAGGTGTGGGAATCTTCGTGTTCAGGTGCCTTCGGACTAAATTTCCCTTTATTTGTTCCCATCCATAACCAAGATTCAATATAATAATTCTCATAGTTCATGTCAATATTCTCAAATTTTATCTATGAACATTAGGGTACAATCAATTTCAGATTGCCCTTTTTAGATGTTTAAATTATCATTCCACTTGTGTCTTACCATAAGTTATTCCTTATGTAATCCATATGAATTCTCGTTATGCCTATGCACAGCTTCATATCATTTGTATTATTTCCAACTATATGCTTAAGTTTCATTGTACTATATATCCTTACATCACAATGTCATTAATCACATCTCACTTGCCAAATGTCATTTTCATTAAATTATAATCCAGTATCCGTATATGCTTTATAATCTCATTGATCGTTCAAGGATTCATCTTTACTTGATCATTACATCTTACGCAATGCCATAATCCCTAAAAGTCATCCTTATTTCTCAATTATCTTTCATACCTCTAACATATATATTATATCCTTATTGCATTTCGATATTAATTAGTCACTTAAGACTGTTCGAATTATGCATGCCTCACGCATTTTCGAATTCCAATTTCCATAATACATTAGGAGGTTTTCATTATTCGACTTCATTATCAAGGTTACCTTCAGTCGTCTTTTGTACCATTCTTTCAAACTAATATAAAACCTGTCACGACCCGGTACTCCCCTCGAGCCCGTGACAACTGCCGCGGTGTCCCGGTAGACACTTATTGCCCGGAATGTCAACCCGAAACCACGCAAGGCTTTACTATCAATTTCTCTATTCCCTTGTGAGCAACCATTGTCAAATATCGTGTTCTAAAAGATTTTAAGCTGTTTCCAACTTTAAACAAATAAAATATTAATTTTTTTTGTCTCACAGGGGTAATTTGGTCATTTTTCTCAAAAATTTCAAAATTGGCTAAAACGTAATATTCAAGTACAAAACACACAATTCATATTCAAAATGAGTTTAAAAGTCTAAAATCTTCATTTAAAACGAAATTATGGTTATTTGAATATAATAAGAAAATAAAAGAAATATTAAGTAAAATATTCTATTTTCTTATAAAACAATATTTATAGAGTTATACGTGAATAATTTTTATAGCGTAAAAGCTAAATAAATTTATACATACTTAAATACAGTAAGCCAAAATATTTAATTTAATTTACAATAACAAGAGTGCCCCCGAATAAACAAAAGTAAATAGGACTGTGAACCTACGATTTGGAAAATGTAGATCCCACTGTAGTCCTCGACGAGATCAGCTATCTACAGTCTATACTGAACCTGAAATAGGTGAAAATGAGGGTGGTGAGATTATAAAATCCCAATGAGTAAACAGACATCATCATAAACATCTAGAGTTGAGTACATAGAGACAATAAAGTAAATCATCATAAACTGGGTTGTACAATTAGAACACATCTCGTTCAAAATACGTAAAAAGGCTTCTGAATCTCATAAAAATCTAGGCTTGTGCCATAAATCCATTCTCGGGGACACCTTGGCCGAGGCATCCTACCGAGACCGCCAAGGCTATTAAAATTCACATTTCACATAAATCATGTTTTTGTTTTGAAAACATAGTCGTTCCTTGGCGTTAGCTGAGTTCCCCCTCACGTGGTAGTTTAGCGTGAAGTGAACCCTAAACTTTACCCCAGAAGATACCCTACGCGCCTCTCCGTTCGAGGAAAGAATATAATGGGATTTACCGTGCCCCTCTAAAAGGCTGGTCCACAGAAACCCCCTACTGCAGTGATTAATTAATATATAATCCACCATATAATAAAACTCAATAACATGATATGGCAATTTTGTAATTCGTAGTTTTTCAAGGTAACCAAACAATTCGCATTTCAATACAATTGCCAACTAGCCAATCATGCTCGATGTATCATAAGCCAGTTAATTTAAACAATCAAATTGCCACAATTAACAGTCTCTATGTACTCTATTTTTCAAAATCACTATTAATTTCAAAACAATTTATAATTTAATTTCATTGAAACACATTTATTCATAAAACATGAAAATTTACCTTTTTAAATTTCTTTTTTTCATAGAATTCATGAAATCATCTAAAAACCACCCTAGATAATTAAAATGACAGTAAGTTTACTCACAATGTCTAGAATGCAGACTTTCGAAGCACTCTGTCTACTGGTCCTCGGATGCAATTTTCTTGCCTTTATCGGAGGACTCACCACCTTGACACAGTACAAAATCGAGAGTTTCACCAAGTTGGTACTAAATCAAAATTAAACTAATTTAGACTACCAATGCATGATATGGAATGCAAAAATGCACTAGTAACTATCTAAACTCGGTATTGGCCTAATTCGTCTTATCACCCGATTAAATTCCTAACGGGTTCGTTTAAACTCCAATTTAATTCTTTTCAGTTTCTATACCTCAATTGCACCCAAATTAACTTAATGTCCTTCAGTGTGGTGCAAATTATCAGTCTCAATAGCAAATTACGAAAATACGCTTAGTGGGTAAAACTTCATATTTTTGCTCCGAAAATTCTCATTAATTTTCTAGGCTCATAATTCATTATTTCTTAACCAATTCTCCTGGAATAAAATCAAACTCATCCTCACTCACTACATGGTAAATTCAGCCATTAATGGTAGGGGGAGAAAATAAATTCATTTCTTGTTGTTTTGTTTCTAAATATGCTAAACTAACTAAAAACACTAACATAAATTAAAATCAAATAAATCTAACAACTTTCTCACTCCTAACCCATTTTTCCAGAATTGAATTCATCATGAAAACATGTAATTTAATCATGGAAAATAAAGAGAAATGCTTGGGAATAAGAAAACTCAAGCTTAATAGAAAAAATCTCACCTTTTTCACTTAATTTCCTTGAAAATTCACACTTTTTCTTTGATTTTCTCTCTCTAGGGTTTTGTTTTTGTTTTCTCTCTCTTCTTGCTGGTTTGGCTGGCCATGGGGTGGAAGATGGGCTGATTTTGTGCCTTTTAAAAAGGAAAATAATAAATTAATAAAGGCATGACACATGGCATCATGTCATTGGCCTGTTTTTAAAATTTTAAAAATTTAAACATTTTATCTCCACCACATGTTTATTCAAGGGTCAAAGATGAAGACAAAGGAAGACCATGTGCTGGAAAAATATCCTGGTGGTGGAAAATTACAATTTTGCCCATGAGGTGGCAAAATTACAATTTTACCCCTATACTCCAAATTATACCGAAATTAAAATTTTTCACTTCTAAACCTCCAATCATACTTCAATAAGTCAAATTATACTCCAATAAGTCAAATGGGGCCAAAAAATTCTTTTCTAAAATTCCCATTTTGTCCCCAAGTGGCAAATGACCATTTTGCCCCTAGTTAATGAAAATTCCGATTTGACTCCAAATTGATCCTCAAACTCCAAATTACCATTTTAAGTCATCCATGAACTGTGAAACTCTTAATCTCACCTTAAAATTCCTATTTGATCTAGTTCGAGGATTAAATAAACTTTGTTATACCTCTAGGTACAATACCGACTTTTGTAAATTTTTCGGGACTCTCCTAGCATGCAATCATGCTATCATCACATGTAAGTCATGAATAGTATTTTATAAGGTCGGGCTTTACAGCACTATCCCCCTTAAAATAAAATTTTGACCTCAAAATTTCACTTACCTGATTTGAAGAAAAGATGTGGATATTGGTTTCTCATCTGGCTCTCGACTTCCCATGTCATCTCCTCCATTCGAGCATTCTTCCACAATAATTTCACCATTGGAATGCTCTTGTTCCTTAGCACTCGATCCTTTCGATCTAGAATACGTACAGGCTGTACCTCGAACTTTAAATCCTCAAGCAACTCAATGGGAGGTGTCTCTAAAATGTGAGAGGGATCGGGAACATACTTTTTCAACATCGAGACGTGGAAGACATTATGAATCCGATCTAACTCTGGGGGTAATTCAAGTCTGTAAGCCACTGGCCCAATCCTTTCAATGATACGAAAGGGTCCAATGTATCTTGGATTGAGCTTTCCCCTCTTCGCGAATCGAATCATACCTTTCATCATTCAATAAATACCACAAATTATCACAATAGTATAATCAAATAAGATTTAATACTTGAAATTTTCAAATTATTACCTTTCCAAGGAGAAACCTTAAGAAAAACTTTATCGTCGACTTCAAACTCCAAATCTTTCCTTCGTTTATCCGAATAATTCTTCTGCCTATCTTGAGCTGTCTTTAATCACTCTCGGATAACTTTGACCTTATCGTTTGTCAAATCAATCAATTCCACATTCACCAATTTCCTCTCACCTTCTTCATCCCAACAGAGCGGAGTTCGGCATTTCCTTCCATACAAAGCCTCGTATGGTGCCATCCCAATACTAGACTGAAAACTATTATTATAAGCAAACTCCACCAATGGCAAGTGTCTGTCCCAACTCCCGATAAAGTCAATGACACAAGCCCGTAACATATCCTCTAATGTCTGAATAGTTCTCTCAGATTGACCATCTATCTGTGGATGAAAGGCAGTACTAAATCTCAATTTAGTTCCAAGAGCTTCCTGAAATTTCGACCAAAATCGAGAAGTAAATTGAGGGTCTCAATTTGACACAATAGAAATTGGGACTCCGTGTAATCTCACAATCTCATCTATATAAAGTCTTGCCAGCCTCTCAATAGAATACGTACTATGGATAGCAAAGAAATGGGCGGACTTAGTCAATCTATCCACAATCACCCAAATAGCATCCTTCCCACTTTGTGTCCGCGGTAAACCCAATACAAAGTCCATAGTCACATGTTCCCACTTCCATTCAGGAATCGGTAAAGGCTGAAGAGTACCTGACTGTTTTTGATGCTCCGCCTTGATCTGTTGGCATGTGAGACATTTCGCTACAAACTCTGCTATGTCTCGTTTCATACCCGGCCACCAATAACTTTCTTTAATAGTCCGATACATCTTGGTGCTTTCGGGATGTAAAGCGTAGGCGGAAGAATGAGCTTCCTCCAAAATAGCTCGTCTCAACTGATCATCCTTACGGACACAAATTCGGTCTCTAAGCATCAAAGTACCATCATCGCTGAGTCTAAACTCACTAGCTTCTCCATCTTGTAGCTTTTGAACTTCCTGTTTCAACCAATCATCAGATTTCTGCAATTCTCTGATCTGATTCAACAATGAAGGTCTCACAATGAAACTAGCAAGTAGGGTTCCATCCTCACCATTATTCAACTGGATCCCTAGAGATTTCATCTCAAGTAAGATCGGAAAATAAGAACTCCGAAGTGTTGCTAACGACGATGAGGATTTACGACTTAAAGCATCCGCTACAACATTTGCTTTTCCCGGATGATAATCAATCACTAAGTCATAATCCTTAATAAACTCCAACCATCGTCTCTATCTCAAGTTAAGCTCTTTCTGGGTGAGCAAATACTTCAAACTTTTATGATCAGAAAAAATCCGACAACGCTCACCATATAAATAATGTCTCAAAATCTTCAATGCGAATACTACTGCTGCTAACTCCAAGTCATGAGTAGGGTAATTCGTCTCGTGCTTCTTCAACTGTCGGGAAGCATAAGTTATTACCTTCTCATCCTGCATCAACACACACCCTAATCCCAACTTAGATGCATCGCTATATACCACAAATTCTTTTCCACTAACAGGAAGTGTTAAAACGGGAGCAGAGGTTAACCTGTTCTTTAGCTCCTGAAATCGATTCTCACAAACATCATCCCACTCAAACTTAACTCCTTTACGAGTCAGACGAGTCAGAGGAGCTGCTATCAAAATAAATCCCAAAACAAATCTCCGATAATAACTGGCTAAGCCAAGGAAACTACGAATCTCTGTAACCGTTCTTGGTTGCTCCCATTGCAAGATTGCCTCTATCTTCTTAGGATCGACATAAATTCCAGCTCCGGACACCACATGTCCCAAGAAAACCACTTCCTTCAACCAGAATTCACATTTAGAGAACTTGGCATAGAGTTGTCTCTCGCGCAAAGTTTGCAACACAATGCGCAAATGGGCAGCATGTTCATCATCATTCTTCGAATAAACCAGGATGTCATCGATGAATACTATCACAAACTTATCCACGTATGGATGGAACACCCTGTTCATAAGATCCATAAAAACTGCCGGGGCATTAGTCAAACCAAATGGCATCACCACAAACTCATAATGCCCATAACGTGTCTTGAAGGCAGTCTTAGGTACATCCTGCTCCTTAATCCTCAACTGATAGTACCCAGATCTCAAATCAATCTTAGAGAATACCATAGCACCTCGTAATTGATCAAAAAGATCATCTATCCGGGGTAAAGGGTATTTATTCTTGATAGTCACTCGGTTCAGCTGACAGTAATCGATACACAATCGAAGAGTGCCATCCTTCTTCTTTACAAATAGGACTGGTACTCCCCAAGGAGAAATGCTAGGGCGAATGAAACCTTTATCCACCAAATCGTGCAACTGGACTTTCAGTTCCTTCAACTCTGCTGGAGCCATTCTATATGGAGGAATAGAAATAGGTGCGATACCCGGAAGTAAATCAATAGGGAACTCAAGCTCTCGATCAGGAAGTAGTCCCGGTAAATCATCAGGAAATATATTAGGAAACTCACTTACTATTGGGACATCCTCTAACTTAGATTCCCCCTTTGAAGTATCGATCACGTATGCCAAATAAGCCGGATACCCTTTTTGCACTAATTTCGAAGCTTTGATGGCTGAGATTACATAAGATGGTAATACTCGACGTTCCCCTACAAACACAATCTCTGCTCCCTCCGAATTCCGAAGAACAACTTCTTTTCGGAAACAATCCATGTTCGCCCGATGTGTAGTTAACCAGTCCATACCCAATATTAAATCAAAATCCAAGATCTCTAGAGGAATTAAGTCACCCCTAAATTCTTCCTCACCTACCCTTACCCCACAGTCTCTATAACAAGTATTTCTAATCAACTGTTCTCCTAGAGGGGTATGCACTACAATTTCTCCTTCTAATGGTGACAGGTTTCTATCAGCAATTGATGCAAATGTCGCACTTACATAAGATCTATCTGAGCCAGAATCTATCAAAACATAAGCATCTTTATCAAATAAAGACATAGTACCTGTCACTGCTCCAAGTCGAACTCGTGTCTCATCTTCTATCACAGCAAAAACTCTTGTCCCGGTACGAGTCTGTGGTCTCGAAGGTGGATGTGACGGGGTATTACTCTCCACACCGGACCGTATGGCTACTCCCTGTCTCGGTGGTAACCCAGAAAAATCTCTCCTCTGTATATCAGTGCGAGCTGGTGGAGATGATGCAGCTACAGTGGCTCGTCCTAACTGTGGGCAACTACTCCTAATGTGACCCGTCTGTCCACATTGGAAACATCTTGTTGGCCCTCTACATAGCCCACTATGATAATTTCCACAATTTCTGCATCTGTCAGAACCTCCGAAACTCTTCCCAGAACCAGTCATAGCAGATCTGCTAAACCTCGAAAGTCTCTGCTGTGATGGTGGAAATGGAGGTCGATGAGATGTCACGGAAACAGAAGTAGTGCTCCCTGAAGTCGTTGAGTCCTTGCCTCTTTTTACTGGCTGACTAGAAGACATACCAGGATTCCTCCTTTTTGCAAACTCAGTCCGAATCCTCCTATTCTCAGTCGCGAGCTTCTCAGCCCGTAAAGCCATCTGTACCACCTCCTTATGTGGCTCCCTACCAGTCACTGTCATTCGCTCTCTAATCTCATTACGGAGCCCTTTCTCGAAATAACTGGCCTGATCCTGCTCAGATTTCACCAGATCCGACACATATAACATCAACTCGTTAAAACGAGTCTCGTACTCCTCTACAGTTAGATTTTCCTGTTTCAAACTCAGAAATTCTCTCTTCTTTTCTTTCTGATGGAAATAAGTGAAATACTGACCATCGAATTCCCTGAGAAAATCAGACCATGTTTGAGGAGTAGCGGAACGGGACTTCACCGAATTCCACCAAGTACGAGCCCTCTTCTCTAATAATCTCGTAGCCACCATCAGCTTCATGTCGTCATCTAATCCCATATCAGAGAGAGTTTCTGAAACTTGATTAATCCAGTCCTTTGCCACCGTGGCATCCAACTCACCCGTGAAAGATACACAACCCAATTGCCTAGCCTCCTTCAGCTTCTTGGAAATGGATACATCCTGTATTGGTAGTGGAATTAAAGGAGTAGTTGGAGGCACTACAGGTGGAACTTGACCAGTTTGAGCTTGACCAGCCATTGCTGCAAAGAAAGCTGCCAATGCTTGTGTTGCCTCAGTAGGCATGGCGGGAATACCCGTAGGTGGCTGAGGAGATGGAGGATGTGGAGGACTATCGGCCTGCACAGCAGCAGGTGCTGCCCGAATGGTAGATGCAGCTGATTCCTCCTCTACTATATTTGGCTGATGACGTTGGGAACGACCTCTTCCCCTCCCAACCGATCTAGTGAGAGGTGGGCGTCCGCGTCCAGGAGGCATTGTAATCTATAAAAAATACGAGCAAGTTTAGGTAACCTTAGGCTCTATATGCAGATGCATGCATTCTATTCAACCTAACCTAACTTAACTTAATCCGGGGCCACACTGATATTGTAAATTTTTAAAACAACTTTAAAACTAAAAACTTTGATCTTTAAAACCAAAAGCTCTGATACCAATCGAATTGTCACGACCTGGTACTCCCCTCGAGCCCGTGACAACCGCCGCGGTGTCCCAGTAGACACTTATTGCCCGAAATGTTAACCCGAAACCCCGCAAGGCTTTACTATCAATTTCTCTATTCCCTTGTGAGCAACCATTGTCAAATATCGTGTTCTAAAAGATTTTAAGCTGTTTCCAACTTTAAACAAATAAAATATTAATTTTTTTTGTCTCACAGGGGTAATTTGGTCATTTTTCTCAAAAATTTCGAAACTGGCTAAAACGTAATATTCAAGTACAAAACACACAATTCATATTCAAAATGAGTTTAAAAGTCTAAAATCTTCATTTAAAACGAAATTATGGTTATTTGAATATAATAAGAAAATAAAAGAAATATTAAGTAAAATATTCTATTTTCTTATAAAACAATATTTATAGAGTTATACGTGAATAATTTTTATAGCGTAAAAGCTAAATAAATTTATACATACTTAAATACAGTAAGCCAAAATATTTAATTTAATTTACAATAACAAAAGTGCCCCCCAATAAACAAAAGTAAAGAGGACTGTGAACCTACGGTTTGGAAAATGCAGATCCCAATGTAGTCCTCGATGAGATCAGCTATCTACAGTCTATACTGAACCTGAAATGGGTGGAAATGAGGGTGGTGAGATTATAAAATCCCAATGAGTAAACAGACATCATCATAAACATCTAGAGTTGAGTACATGGAGACAATAAAGTAAATCATCATAAACTGGGTTGTACAATTAGAACACATCTCGTTCAAAATACGTAAAAAGGCTTCTGAATCTCATAAAAAATCTAGGCTTGTGCCATAAATCCATTCTCGGGGACACCTTGGCCGAGGCATCCTACCAAGACCGCCAAGACTATTAAAATTCACATTTCACATAAATCATGTTTTTGTTTTGAAACCATAGCCGTTCCTTGGCGTTGGCTGAGTTCCCCCTCACGTGGTGGTTTAGCGTGAAGTGAACCCTAAACTTTACCCCAGGAGATACCCTACGCGCCTCTCCGTTCGAGGTAATAATATAATGGGGTTTACAGTGCCCCTCTAAAAGGCTGGTCCACAGAAACCCCCTACTGCAGTGATTAATTAATATATAATCCACCATATAATAAAACTCAATAACATGATATGACAATTTTGTAATTCGTAGTTTTTCAAGGTAACCAAACAATTCGCATTTCAATACAATTGCCAACTAGCCAATCATGCTCGATTTATCATAAGCCAGTTAATTTAAACAATCAAATTGCCACAATTAACAGTCTCTATGTACTCTATTTTTCAAAATCACTATTAATTTAAAAACAATTTATAATTTAATTTCATTGAAACACATTTATTCATAAAACATGAAAATTTACCTTTTTAAATTTCTTTTTTTCATAGAATTCATGAAATCATCTAAAAACCACCCTAGATAATTAAAATGACAGTAAGTTTACTCACAATGTCTAGAATGCAGACTTTCGAAGCACTCTGTCTACTGGTCCTCGGATGCAATTTTCTTGCCTTTATCGAAGGACTCACCACCTTCACACAGTACAAAATCGAGAGTTTCACCAAGTTGGTACTAAATCAAAATTAAACTAATTTAGACTACCAATGCATGATATGGAATGCAAAAATGCACCGGTAACTATCTAAACCCGATATTGGCCTAATTCGTCTTATCACCCGATTAAATTCCTAACGGGTTCGTTTAAACTCCAATTTAATTCTTTTCAGTTTCTATACCTCAATTGCACCCAAATTAACTTAATGTCCCTCAGTGTGGTGCAAATTATCAGTCCCAATAGCAAATTACGAAAATACCCCTAGTGGGTAAAAATTCGTATTTTTGCTCTGAAAATTCTCATTATTTTTCTAGGCTCATAATTCATTATTCCTTAACCAATTCTCCTAGAATAAAATCAAACTCATCCTCACTCACTACATGGTAAATTCAGCCATTAATGATTGGGGGAGAAAATAAATTCTTTTCTTGTTGTTTTGTTTCTAAATATGCTAAACTAACTAAAAACACTAACATAAATTAAAATCAAATAAATCCAACAACTTTCTCTCTCCTAACCCATTTTTTCAGAATTGAATTCATCATGAAAACATGTAATTTAATCATGGAAAATAAAGAGAAATGCTTGGGAATAAGAAAACTCAAGCTTAATAGAAAAAATCTTACATTTTCACTTAATTTCCTTGAAAATTCACACTTTTTCTTTGATTTTATCTCTCTAGTGTTTTGTTTTTGTTTTCTCTCTCTTCTTGCTGGTTTGGCCAGCCATGGGGTGGAAGATGGGCTGATTTTGTGCCTTTTAAAAAGGAAAATAATAAATTAATAAAGGCATGACACATGGCATCATGTCATTGGCCCGTTTTTAAAATTTTTAAAATTTAAACATTTTATCTCCACCACATGTTTAGTCAAGGGTCAGAGATGAAGACAAAGGAAGACCATGTGCTGGAAAAATATCCTGGTGGTGGAAAATTACAATTTTGCCCCTGAGGTGGCAAAATTACCATTTTACCTCTATACTCCAAATTATACTGAAATTAAAATTTTTCACTTCTAAACCTCAAATCATACTTCAATAAGTCAAATTATACTCCAATAAGTCAAATGGGGCAAAAAAATTCTTTTCTAAAATTCTCATTTTGTCCCCAAGTGGCAAATGACCATTTTGCCCCTAGTTAGTGAAAATTCCGATTTGACTCCAAATTGATCCTCAAACTCCAAATTGCCATTTTAAGTCATCCATGAACTGTGAAACTCTTAATCTCACCTTAAAATTCCTATTTGATCTAGTTCGAGGATTAAATAAACTTTGTTATACCTCTAGGTACAATACCGACTTTTGTAAATTTTTCGGGACTCTCCTAGCATGCAATCATGCTATCATCACATGTAAGTCATGAATAGTATTTTATAAGGTCGGGCTTTACAAAACCATTCTCCCTCAGCCAATTTACAATTTGTACTTGATATTGCAAGACTTGAAACAAAGTTCTTCCCAACTACTTTTCAATGTCCATACGGATATCACTTTCAGCTTACAACTTCCTTTTTGTAACCACGTAACTTAATGCTTGTTTTCATAAGATTCATAGCAGGATTCCTCTTGAGTATTTCCTTGTAGATACTTACTTTAGACTTATGTCTCATCGCATATGATCACTTAACACGTGGTTTAGTCGTTAGGCTCCTTAGCAAGTTTCAAAATCCCACATATTATACTTGCCGCGTATGTTTGGTAATTCCTTCTCAAGGACGTTCATGCATTCCTAAAACACTTAATCACTTATTTGCTCTTTAACATCCCAAGCATATCATTCCAATAAGACATGCACTTATTCACCAAGATATTCAAATGCATGCTCATCTATTCATACTTTAATTTATCTTCATGGGTTTCTAGCATGCCACATAATTGGCCTTGTGTTGTTAGTAATCCTTTTCATTCAACTAAATCAAGACAAAATTTGTAAACCCTCATAGCAATACTTTATATCAACTCATTTGCTATGCCACCCTTGTAATCCTTCATTCACAATTTTGTCCCTTAGTATTGATATTCCTCAATTCTTATTAAATTAAGGATTTATTTTTCCCAAGTTCCTTATTTTACCTCTAAGGGTCTACATTTGTGTCAAATTATCATTTTATAATGTCATGGCATCATGTGCCTCCATCCTTACTACCCATCGTACATTCATAAGAAACAATTAAAAGACTTACATACCTTTTTTCTTCTTTTGTGCATTACGCAACTCTTCGAGACCTACCTACACACTACAGCCACTTGACCAATGAATTATCCCTATTGACCCTTTTTCTGTTTATTCAGCATATACCCCTTAACATTTCTCATCCACAAGAATGTCGGGTTATAATTCTCTCAATACTTAAGTTCAATCCTCGACATTAAGCACGTTAACCATTCAAAGTATCACTTATAATCTCATGGATTTCTCCCACATCTTTTCAAAATTACAATTATAATTAAGATTTCCAGTTTCACATTTCTACAATTGATTATTGGCCTTACCACACTAGCTCATGATATCCTATGCAATTACGACACATTGAACTCTCTTATCCTAACATTGTCCCCTAGTTCAATGTGTTTACTCAAAATCAACTTCTTTGATACAACTTGCCCCATAAGCTAGGACTTAATTTATTTAGTTTGTATTCGAAATCATGCCAAACCCACATTCCATGATAAATGATAATTTCTAATAAACACTATGAATTCAAATGGCATTTTATACCTTGTCAAAAACTAGAGTTACCACTCAAAAGTCCATCACGTTTATTAGTAACCATTTCATAATACTGCAAGACATATTTATCGTCAGGTCTTGTAGTTGCTTGAATCATTAATGACTTTCTAAGTCAACCTTCAATAATTGCCTAAGGCGACCAACCATGCTACTAGGGTGGATAACTTTCCTTAATCATTATAGTGCTAATCTACATCTGTCATACATGAAAATTTTGACACACGCCAAGTCATTTAAATAACTGCTTCATCATCTGTTTGAGTCACATAAAATACAAGCCAAACTCTTAAATCCTTTATACAGATAGCATATACAACTTAGTTCACACCGCATTTACCCATACTTAAAGTAATACGAAGTTCAACGAAACTATTAAGTGTTACTAGGATCATTGTTGCCTTGATCCAGACATATCGATGGATCCTTTTCCATTTCTTGAGGTTTCTCCATATTATCCTTAATCCAAGCTTGCTGTATTCTTATGCATTCCTCCCTACAAATAGGTGCAGCACCCTTCCACATCCAGGAGGAAAGTTTCAAACAGCGGATACCTTTCTAGGACGATAACCTCCTCTTGCAATTACCTCTTTCATCTTTTCCTCAGACCTTTCCATCAAGAAATTTTTTACAACTTCCCAAATCTTAGTGTTGTCCTCGCTTTCAAGATTTTCACTACTTTCTAGGTTTTTCCCATTACGAAACATTATTTCCAATCTAGGTGGAATCCATCCAATAGGAATTTGAGACTAGTCATTTTCTTAACTTCCTAGATCAGGGCACCATTGGCTCCTAGTAGTGGAATCTAACGATCCCTCGCTAGTATTTTGAAGGGCATTCTGACTATCGTTGCTCCTAGGCATGGTGTGTGCAACAAGCGCACCTCCAAACCT
This sequence comes from Theobroma cacao, assembly GCF_053813885.1. Taxonomy (NCBI): domain Eukaryota; kingdom Viridiplantae; phylum Streptophyta; class Magnoliopsida; order Malvales; family Malvaceae; genus Theobroma; species Theobroma cacao. The sequence continues at coordinate 38,616,647 of NC_142647.1, read as the reverse complement.
ATACGTAACCAAGCATAAATTCTTAGCCATTTATACATCATAGGAATAGGTAGGTTTCTAATGAATTAGGGGCTTATGTAGCCTCCCGTCCTTGACTTGTGTTGCACACCCACAATTCAAGGATAAGACTCTACACGAACTCTAATAACTTCATTAACAGACACGAGAATCCTTAGCACTCAACTAAACCTAGAGCTCTAATACCAACTTTGTCACAACCCAAAACTTGGGCCATAACCGGCACATGGGCCCAATAGGCATCGCCCACCAGGCCTAAGCAAGCCTCTCTATGTAAACTCGTCAGTAGTCCATCTATCACTTCTTTTTCTTAAAGATCTAAGACTCGTGATTTTTAATAACAATCTCTTCAAATTTAAATCGTGAAAATCAAGTACATACAAAGTTCACAACAAATCTCACAATTTATATTAAACCATCACAAATAAACATACAACCGACCCTTGACAACTAGCGGAGTGACTTTGGGTGTAGGTGCTATCATTGAGAGTCGTAGTGAACCTACCGAAAGATGAATAGGAGGGAGCACCTCGACTTAGAATCCAACTACCTTCGATCTTGAAAACTAAAACATGAAGTTGAAAAGAATGAGTATAAACTCAGTGAGTGAACATAGGAAGGGAATAAGCAAACGATACGAAAGATTTTTTAGAAAACACGATGCACTTGTATTGAAACCATGCAATTTTTATATCAGAAACCAAACTCGATGCCATGCTATTTTTCAACTCATTTTGAAAACATTTAAGAATAATAACTTTCAATATACAATTCAATCACATTACATTTTCCAAAAATCTCTACTCTACAGGACAAGTGCACATGCATGTAAAAATTCACGTATACATTATGTGTGAGACCTCAACCTCTATAGGCTTATAACTAAGCATAGATGTAATAACACAGGCTAGGGGTAGTTTTGTCATTTCTTCTAATAAGCTCTCAAAAGGTGGTTCTATGATATTTTAAGGTCTAAATAGGCATAAAATCACATAAGTGATGCATAATGATGAAAACACGAAGAAAACTAGAAATGACAATAATTTTCATAACAAGGGCAAAATGGTCATTTTTCACCTCAAGTCAAAATTTTTAAATTTTCATGAACCCGAGTATTTGTAGACCATTATGGACCTTGTCCCAGTGTTAAAGGAGTAAAAAAATTGCATAAAGGGTTGGAGGAGAGTAAGTTAATTCATGGAGGGGCATTTTGGTAATTTAAGTGGAATGGATAAGATTAGCTATAAATATTTCTTTGTTCCAGCAACTTCTTCTCCCATTTTTTCCAGCAGCTTTTCTTTTTCTTCTCCTCCCAATTCACGTTGCTTCCAACCTCCATGGAAGCTTGATATGGAGCTTGCATAATTTTCTCTCTCTAGCTTTAATTTTCATACCTTTGTGCCCTTTTGACTAGAACCCTTGTATTCTTTCACTCTCTCAGTTCAAAACCCTTGATAAATCTTATTTTCATACTTTCTCTCACTAGTTGGGCATTCTAGAGAAAGAAAGAGAGAATTACACTATTTGTTTAGAAGCTATTGGAAGAGAATTCTACAAAGAAACCCTAGGGTCAGTGATAAACTAAGCTTGGTTTTTTAGCTGTGGATAATGGCTAGTAATTGGGATTATGAACTGTTTTATTGTTGAGTATGTTCATTCATTTTATAGTGATTAAGATAGTGAACATAGATAGCCATTTAAAGTGGCAATTGAAAGCTTGCTAAGGGATAGCTTTTAGGGTTTATAAGTATGAATTGACATTATGGTAATGTTAAATTGATGGTAGATTCTAACGAAGACCCATCACCCCAATTGGATCATTAGGGGGAATTAGAGTCAGCTAAAGGCTCAACAATATACCGGTGAGTGAACTGCCTTCAAAACTTGTTTGGAAATATAATGTACTTGCCACACATTTGAATGATTTTGTACAAACTTTTCTTAAAATAAGTGCCTTGGGAACAAGCTTTTGCTAAATGGTTTTGTGTTGTGATATGTGGTTGCTATGGATTCATGCACTATTCCATCATGATGATATATATATGTTGTGCATGATAGTTGACATTGTGTATGATGATTGTAACCGTGTGTGTGCATGATGTGGGGGGATGCACATGCTGGTGATGATGGTGGTGTGAGAGATGGATGATGCTAGTGCATGTGTGCATGATGTGGGAGGATGTACACGATGGCACTGATTGTGCACGATGTGGGGGGATGCACACGATGTCAGCTATGTGCACGATGTGGGGAGATGTACATAAGCCGGGTGTGATTATGATGATATGGATGTTATTTATGTATGTATGCATATCTTTACTTATAAAATGAAAGGGCATGAATATGATATATGATTGAATTGTATGTGAAATTAGATACATTACACTTTGGGGGATTTCATGTGTTTCATGTTGTCAGTGTCATTTTAGCAGGATGGCTTTTATTGAGGGAATGAAAATCTTGTTCATGTTGCTCTGTTCTCGCTGTAGTGAGAAACTCTCGGGTTTTTGAGAGCCTCACTAGTTTGGTTCTCGTTGCAGCGAAAACGCATTCTCATTGCAGCGAGAAAGGTACTGTAACTTCTCGCTGCAGCGAGAAACATTCTATTTTAGGACCAAAATTTCACTGCAACGAGATTCATTCTCGCTGCAGTGAAAAACTTTCTGTTTTGTTTCCTTTTTAGTTCGGTTGCTGCTCCATTTTCCATTTCTTTGGTACCATAGTTGAGCTTGGACTTCCAACATTAAGGAATAAGTGAATTAAGTTTAAAATGAGTAGGTTTGGTGAGAAACCCTTGGCTAGTTGAGGAACTCTCGTTCGGCTAATAACTTATTCCCAACGTTCGTTGTCGTATTTGACTTGCTTGTGTATCACTAAAGCCTTCATTTGTCAAATTATTTGTTATGTATGGGTTCATCATTACCAAGTGATTAATATTTAAGGGTTTAATTAGGGGTTTTCAATATGAATGAAATTAAATTGCATTGTTTTAAAACAAATGCATCATGATTTTAAATTCTCCCTAATGGTTGCTTGTTCCCTTCCTTGTTCACTCACTGGGTTTATACTCACCGTTTTCAACTTTATGTTTTCAGATCACGAGGCAGCCGGTAACTAGGACGAGGTGTCCTTGTAGACTTGTATCTATCTTTTGGTAGGTGTCTCGGCATTTAGTAGCTGTACATTCGTTTGAGTCTCTCCGCTGGAAGTCAAGTATTCTTTTGTTGTGTATAGACAAACCTAATGTAAATTATTAAGATACGTGTTGTAGACAATGTATGTATATTTTAAATGAGTAATGCCAGTACGAGTTGGCAATCTCTATCACTATTTTGATTCAAAGTTATGAAATAAGACTTAGCAGTTTTTGGTAGAATGATGACATGTCAGATTAGTAGGCTTGCTTGGGCTTGGTGGACTACGTCCAGTGGGCCCATGCGCTAGTCATGGCTCAGAATTTGGATCGTGACATTATGTATATATAAATATTTAGATAATTCAAACATACACCAAGGTCAACCCCACACTAGTCATCGCAGCTCCACACATACACCTACCAACCTCAATTTAGCTCATGTGCTCTCCCACACCGCACATAGCTAATATCCTCATGTGCACTCCCACATTGCACATGGCATATATCATCATCATGTGCTCTCCCACACCGCACATGGCATATATCATTATCATGTGTTCTCCCACACCGCACATGGCATATATCATCAGCGTGTGCTCTCCCACATCACACACTACCGGCACCATCACGTCCACTCCCACACCGCACACACACGGTTATAATTCTCATTCAACATTATATTTCAATGCATGGCACACATAACAACATGTAACAAGAATCTTTGCATAATAATACATCACATGCCAGAAATCAATTGGCAATTCAACATAATATTTCAAATACGTAATTCATCACATTATACGTTTAAAAATGTAGAAGTATCACTTGTGAAAAGCTTGTTCCCATGCATAAATTTGAAAAGTGTCAACCAAGGATATTCTAGCATTTCATTCAAGACATATGCATTTGTTCAAAGCCTTTTAAATGCAAGTTCACTCACCTTACAATAGCGGGATACTATATCGCTATTAATTCGGAGGCGTATCTAGCTATTTCTACTTGTCGGTCGCTCATTATTTCCTCAAGCATGCCACTACAGTACACTATCTTTATTTTTGCATTTCCTAACAACAATCTAAATTCAATATCTTTAGTGTATATCATTTCTACTTGTCTTTTTCATTCAATCATGAATCCTTATTCAACTAACTTATATCTGGACACATTTTTACCAAAGTTGCCTTTATCTTTTGCTTGCGTAATTCTTTAGATTATAAATACTGGCAACTTATTTATGACTCTAGCACATATTAATCTTTTCTAAGGATACTTATCAAGTTCAACCATCATTTCCACACCAATAACCTAGCATATGGCGGCAACTATAAATTTACTTCCATCAAGCATTTTCTAAGTCCACATGCACCACAATTTACTCTTACATGCTGCCACAAACACTAACAATCAATACATATCTCATTTTTCCTTTCTACTTGTGATTTAGAGGTTAGAATGCTTACCCACCACTTAATCTAGCTCAAAATCACCACGCATTCCAAGATTCTTCCACATGCATGCCTTGGGTTCCTTGGATCTTTATTGATCCTTGCTTGAAATCCACAAGGCAAACAACCAAAATCTTTTCAAACCTCAACAATGGTGTGTGGGTGGGGAGGAAAACCTCTCGATTTTTTCTTTTCTCTTATAAGGTCGAGCCTTTTCTGAGCTTTTTTCTTCCTTTTTCCTTTCTTTCTTTCCTTTCTTCTTTCTTCCTTTCTCTCTCCTAGGTTTAATTAGGATGAAAAATGAGTTAAGAGTTGTGAGTTGGGTGAATAAAGGGGTAGGAGAATGGAAAAGTAAGAAAAGAAGAGAAATGAGTAAAAAAAAACTTGATTTTTGTGGTGAAGAAAGGAAAATGGCATGGGAGGAAGAAGATGGGAAGAAAATGCCTTTTGGAGAAGATAAGGATCAGCCATGGATAAGGAAGAAAATAGTCAAAGCTTCCTACCAAGCTCATGGAAAAATTATCGTTTTGCCCTCCCAATTTCTCCTTTTTTTTTTAATTTTGTCCTCTCAACAATCCTTTAATTCAAATTTCCTTCTTTTTTCTTCCTTTACATGTTTGCAAACAAAATATAAAGTTTGCACTTCAACGTGGTATCACCATAATATTTAAATATATACTACCTAAATTAACTTTATTTAATAAAGACACATGGGCCGCACTAATGTTGTTTTTCTCCGAAATTCTCTCATTCTTTTTCTCCCCCACTTAGATTGACCATATACTCCTCCTCATGACTAATTTCAACATCAAATAAAATATTAATATTTTAAAACTATTTTATTAGTAAACTATTATTTTATTCCAGGATTTTCCACTTATCTCCTTGGAACCCAAAATGTCTTATTATGCTCCAATTCACTTTCAGATCACTTTTTATCTCGCTAATTCATCATCAATAAAAATATTATTATTTAATTATTATTTTCTCGCGTGCGAAATATTTTACTCAAGAATATTTCTTTCATCTGCCACCGCTCTTTGATACTTAAATCCACGTCAATTAGCCCTTCGTTTTATCGATATGATTAAGTTGACTACTATACGGGGGTAAGGGGCATCACAACTGCCATATACAAAACTGCAACAGTCCATCATCTTTTTATTGGGATAAGCCCTGCAACCAATTAAGATCAGTCAAGGCTTGGTTCAACCATGCAGCAATATCATTCATATTGAATGATTAGAGGTTTTTCTTCATCAATAAAACATTAATTATAATGAGTTATAAGTCTAATTTGATGATGTCCATGAGATTAATATGCTTTGAAAGGGAACTATAATGGGTTGTAGTTATAAAATCTCTATGCATCAAAGTATAATCTCAAAAGGTTCCTAGTCAATGTATCATTAAGATTGGACATCATTGATGCTTAGAGACTAGTACATTCTATTTTCCTTACTTTGGAAGTTAGCAATTGATCTCATAGAGTATAGATATACTTGGAAATAGAATGCAGGTGATTGCCTAGAAAAGGAAGTTCACTGAACATGACTCGCCATGAGAAGTGCATTTGGTGATGCACTCTAGTGTCTATGCAAAAATTCTTATGTGTCAATCGTATATGTGAAGTGTTATGCTTAAGACGCTAGGTTGTCTTATATGTGGAGTGCTATGCTTTAATTTCATCGCTATGGATGCTTAATCAATGATGCCTAAATAAGATGCCTTTGGGTATCATATGAAGCATGTGAAGGCAAATGAGTGGTCAAAGCAGAAATCATCACCTCAAGTGTTTTAGAGGACATATCCTATTAGTTTTTGGTTAACATTAACTTATTAAAGTCCTTGGCCAAGGCGACTTGGAAATTATGGAAAAGGTTTTAGAAGTCTCTATAAAGCTAATGCTATAACTACAAGAATGAATATGGAGGTCAATAAGGGTAGACATTGTACCAAGTTCTTATCATTTTCGAGATATATGATGAAGGAATTAATTGCACTAATAGATTGTACACTGAAAGGTTGTCAAAGAACCCTTTGACTCTCCTAACAATTGGGTGGCCATGATGCATTGTTAGATGCCAATCTTGGTCTATGAAATTGATTATAAATTAATTGATGAAAATTTATATTAATCAATAAAGTCATTAATCAATTATATTTCCAACATGTTAGAAACCTAATAGGTCACACATAATGATTGTATTTGAATTAAATAGGAAAAATGATGATTTAAGTTAGACTTAAATCACATGTTAGGTAATTAACTTCTATAAACTTAATTAAAACTTAATTAAACAGAGTGTAATTAAGTTTTGAGCATAATATATAAATAGTTATAATTATAATACCAAAATTACAATAATATAAAGGAAATTATTTCAATTTAATTTCCACTGGGCTTAATTAAAATAGTTTAATTAAGTCATGGGCCTATATTGTAATATGTTATAAATTGGAGGGCCTTGTTGCAAAATTAAAGCTAATTTTAACCTAGCTATATAAATCAAATTTAACTATTTTTTTGCACATGAAGTAAAAGAGTTGTCAGAAAAGAAGAAAAAAAGTGTCTTTCTCCTTATGTGTCATCATTTACTTTGTGAAAAAGAAAAATTATTTTTGAAGCAATTTTTCAAATGTGTGATTCGACCATCCTTATAAAAAGTGGAAAGGGACCAATGTTGTCCCCTTTACTAGCAAAAAACATAGTTAAAATCTCCTTTCTTTGCTAAAAGGTTTAAGTGAAATCGTGTGTTCTATTGTTGGAGGCCAAGAGCTTGATTGGTTAGGGTTCTTGCTTATTGTGATGTTCGCAGGTTGAATTGATGAGATTGCTATTTCGATCAGAAGAACGTTGGTAAGGTTAGCTTCTAAATTTATGATTTTATATACCATTCTATGTGTTAAAATATCATCATTGTGATCCGTGGTGGAGGTATGTTTGGTTTTTAAAGTTATTTAATTTTCTTTTCACTGTGCAATTTCGAGCATGCCGTCCATAGCCAAATGTAACACTTTCAACTTGATTTTCACCTCAATCTAATTCAAAATGGAATAAGTAGTAAACATGAAAGTTGTATCCATATCTTTTAGCTTTCCAATAGATCAGGAATCACATCAATTTGACTTCTGTAGCTCAAGTTACCCTCGAAATACTGCAGCATGTACAATTAAAACCATCACCATACTTGTGCGATTTTAAATGAACCTTTATCATCAAATATCCTACAAAAGTAATGAGAGAAATCAACAACAACTATTTTTAAAGTAAATTAAAGCAAAATAAATTAAAATTAAACTAAAATAAATTAAATTAACTACTTAATATGTAATCCAACGTAAACTAAAAAACACCTAAACTGCTAAAATTCGAACCTTAAATCTCAAAGATTTAGCTACTTAAGCCCCCAAAATGTGTCAAAATAACTCCATATAATAGAGTTATCACACCTCTAAGCTTAAGATTTTGCTAGTCCTCAAGCAAAACATGAAACAAAATGCAATAACCTAAATAAAGAAAAACAACTTAATTAGAAATCAATTGCACCAACTCATTAATCAATTTAATATCCTCAAACGTTAATCCATATTCTCAACCCTAAGCAACACACAAATATTATTCAAGTTCATGTTTTAATTCAAATGCAAGATTATCGTCAAGTGGATTTCCGTGTGTGTGTGTGTGTAATCTTTTCACCTAGAACATTATACAACCCGAATAAATTTATATTTAAGTAAAATTCAAATTAGTAATTGAATTCCATAAGTTTGTTTTTCATTTCTCTCTCCACTAATGTAGACTAACACTAAGTTAAGGAGCAATAGGACCTTAATTAGCTTGTAATGTATAACTAGGATCAAGGTGGGATATAGAATAATATGTAGCTCCAATTACCCTAAGCACATAGTCAATCTAAGACCCATTCAAGCTTTATTTTCCTTCACCTAGTACACCTCTTTTTTTATCAAAATTTTTTTTGTTCAACACTTCATTTTTTTTCTTTTTCTTTTTCTCCATTTCATACCCCTAAACTTATTTCTTTTATTGGTTAATGAGATGAATACAATCATATTTTTGAACTTTTCATCATTTTCATCTTTACTACCTCTTTCACTATTTAGCTCTTAATACTTCCTAAATTGACTTATGAACTTAGGAATGAGGGATGCAAAAATTGAAATTATTTATTTTAGGGTCTAGGCTAAAAATTAAGTGTTCAAACAAAGAAAAGGTTTCATTAAGCTCAAATGGGGAAACTAAGGATAAATTATGTAAGGGTAGGCTTAAAAAGGTTCAATCAGTCCGAAGATGGCCTAAATCATTTCCTTAACTATGTATAGCCTAGGATTTTGCCTCGAGAGAAAATCAAACAAATTATAGAACTCAATACATAGTCCAAAAATTCATATTCCCATAAACCTTTTCTAAATATGTACAATGAATTTAAGCAAAAGACATAGTGCTCAAAATGTAGAAATCTCATCCTAACAATGAAGCTTAGCATAAGAATTTACATAAAACCCAAACAATATTCACATGCTTCAAAGAATCAATATAAAATATAACTAAGTTCTCATCATTGCATAGGTAAATTAAAAGAAAGTGGTGCAAATATATCTTGCTCAAATTCTTAAAACATGGATCAAATTAAATGATAATTAACTAAACTAACTTAAAGACTAAACCCATAAAGAAACAAAGCTAATAACTGAAAATTCTCCCCAAACTTAAAAATAACATTATCCCTAATGTTATCAAAAGTAAGGAAAATGAATACTCGTCTGACTGGAGGTTAACTTCTAGAGATCATCTTTCTCATCTTCATCATTCCGATCATCCACTATGGGGTCATCTGGTAGAGTAGGAAAAAAGGCCATGTCCATACCAACATGCTCAGCATAAGCGCACATCATCTGCTCAATGGACTGCATACAAGTCGCATAGTGATCCATTTGAAGGTCAAGCCTTTCCATTCCTTGAGACATGGAAAAATGTTGAGGTGGCCTTTGTGGTGGTGGATGGCATGGAGCAGAGGAAGAACTACCTCCAACAGCTGACAACTTTCAAGCATAAAACCAATTCATAATTCTCGCATCCAAAAGAGCTTTAGGATGCAAAATTTCTTCATTTTTCCCAGCTCACGTTTACTTTCTTGCACAAGGACATGATCAGAGATGGAAACCACAATCCATCACGTAACGAGCGAGCAACTTGAATAATGCTATTGAATAAGACTTGACCTACATTGGTTGACATTCCAGAAATAATTGCATATAATAAAATAACTCTATCTTTGGTCACGTCACTTGCATGTTTCACAAGAAGTAATCTTGCAATCAAAAAATAATACCAAAGTTTATGATCAGTCTTCATGGTAATGGCCTTAAAAGACATAAGTATTCCTTTTTTTATTTTCCATTCAGCTCTATTATTATAAAGTGCACCAAAAACTCCATCCAAATCAATATTACCAATCAAGAATTGGCCATACTCATCATTTTTAATATCAGGTAAGTTCTAGAATTGATTGATTATTGGACTATCGAAACATATTTGACATCCTTCAACAAAAACCTGTCCATTCACGTGCTTGGCAAAATTGGCAAAGAATTCTCGAACAACAGTTAATACGACTACCTTAGGTTGTTCACAAAATTTCTCCCATTGTTGCTTAGTGATGACCATATGAACAAAATCATACAGTTTAGGATGGAGATCAATGCCACGCTACAGAATAGGGACTTTATGCACTAGTGATTGAGTATGTCCTTCGGCCGCATCATTTGACATAAATTTGCTTTGATCAAATCGAGTCCCACTACTACTGCCTTTAGTTCTTCTCTGAGGTGTCATTGCTCACTCACAAATTTTTAACAATATGCATTCAATAAGCTCAAAATAAAAACCTCTACCCAATTAAAATCACAAATATTCTCCAAAATTCACTATTTCACAAATACTCCATCGCCCATAATTTCAATACAAATGCATAATTTTGTTTTCACTATTCACCCTTATCTAACAACTAATTTCACCATTAATCAATGTGCAAGTAATTAAAATTCAACACACCTATTCCAATATTCATATAAGCATCCGCCCATGAGTCAACAACAATAATTCCTCCACAATAGTTAAATTTAACATATTTTAAAACATATCAAAAACCAATCCACTTACTTGAATTTTGATGCAAAAAACTTGGAGGGTGATGTGATGAAGAAACCTTACTTGCAGCAAAAGAGTGATTTGGTGCAAAAATTTTGATTTTTGGAAGTGTTTTTGGAATGGGTGGAAGGTATAGAGAGAAACTATAGAGGTACAGAGAGAAATAACCCTAGAATATGAGAGAAGATGGAAAGAAAGATAAGAGAAACGAGTTTTTAAAATAAAGTGCCATGACATGGTGCCACGACGCTTTAGCCTTCGCCTATTGTATGGGTCGAGTCTTCATGTAATGTCACGGTGTTAGGTCTTTAGCACCACAATGGCCTTTTCTCAAGTTTTTGTATGAGAAAGGGCATCATTGCAGCACCATGGCCTTGTTTCCCTTAACACCACAACATCATTTTTTTTAATCCTAAAACTTGTAAAATAAGACAACAAAGTGATTAAAATATAAAATAAACATTAAATGACAAGTAAGAATTATAAATAATGCTAAAGAAAATAAATATTAAAGTAGCTAAGTTTAGAAACTTAAGTTGCCTCCCAAGAAGCATTTCCTTTATAGTCTTTAGCTGGACTCTGTCAAGCTCATTTGGGGTTGGAAAGATGGATAGTGAATCGGTGATGATCAATTTCACCTCCTTAGTAATGCTTCAATTGTGGTTTATTCACCTTAAAGGTCTCATTTGTTGGCCCATCAACTATTTCCACTACTCCATGTGGAAAATAAAAGGTCTCAACGATCTTGATTTCAACTTGCCCAAAAATAGTTTTAATCATGAATTAAAAAACAACACATGTTGACTTGGCTTGAAAAGATGCTTAACAATCTTATAATTATGCCATCTCTTTGTCTTTTCCTTGTATATTTTGGCATTTTCATAAACATCCAAAAGAGTTCATCCATCTCATTCAATTCAAGCAAACGCTTCTCACCCACTCTTCTAAGTCAAAGTTTAATTTCTTGATGGTCCAAAATGCATTATGCTATAATTCAACTTGAAGGTGACACATTTTTCCAAATACCAATCAATATGGGGACATACCTATTGAAGTTTTATGAGCGATCCTATAAGCCCATAATGTATCATCCAGTATACTAGCCCACTCTTTCCTTGACGGAGATACCACTTTCTCTAAAGTCCTTTTTATTTCTCGGTTAAATAGCTCAACTTGTCCACTTGTCTAAGGGTGATAGGCTACGACCACCTTCTATGTCACTCCATACTTTGCAAGTAATGCAATAAAATATTTATTGCAAAAGTAGCTCTCTTTATCACTTACAATATCCCTTGGTGTTTCGAATTTAGTGAAAATGCTCTTTTTTAGAAATTTCATCACCATCTTAGCATCATTGGTTAGTAAAGCGAAGACATCCATCCACGTTGACACATACTCAATAGCCACAAAGATGTATCGATTGTTGAAGGAGGATATGAATGGTCTTATGAAATCGATTCCCCAAACATCAAAACGACATCTCATGTCTTTTGGAAATGTTTCCCATTTTTTGGCATTTGTCACAATGTAAAACAAACTTATGAGCATCCTTGAAAAGTGTAGGCCAATACAAACCTGATTGAAGAACTTTGGTTACTATTCTTTCTCCTCTAAAATGACCCTCATATTTTGACGAGTGATAGTGTCTCAACATGCTTTCAACTTCCTCCTCCAAAATGCACCTTCTTATCATTTTGTCAACACATTGCTGAAACAAAAATGGTTCATCCCACATATGCAATTTAACATCATGCAAAAATTTCTTTCTTTGATAGGAAATTAAATTTGGAGTGAGAAGCTTACTTATAATGAAATTGACTTAGTCAGCATACCATTGTAACTTCTTTTGATCAACATGTAACAATTATTCATCAAAGAAAGTTTTGTTAATCAAAGTTAAGTCTTTACCTTGGTTGTTAGCTCCAACCTTGACAAATGGTCTGCCACTTGAATTTTTGAACCTTTTCTGTCCTTGATTTCCCAATCAAATTCTTGTAACAACAGAATCCATCTTATCAGCCTTGGCTTGGTATCTTCCTTAGCAATTAAATATTTAATGGCAAAATGGTCAGAATAAACAATAACTTTAATGCCAATCAATTATGAATGAAACTTGTCAAATGCATACACAATAGCTAATAATTCTTTCTCTGTTGTGGTGTTATACATTTGAGTGTCAGTCATGGTTTTACTTGCATAATATATAGAATGAAAACTTTATTCTTTCTCTACCCTAACACTGCACCTATAACATGGTCACTAGCATCACACATAAGCTCAAATGGGAGTGAACAATCAGGGGTTACAATAACGGGTGCAGATGCTAATTTCTTTTTCACTTCTATGAATGCACCATGGCATGCATTATCAAATTTAAATGAGATATCCTTTTCTAAAAGAGTACATAAGGGTTTAGCTATTTTAGAAAATCCTTAATGAATCGTCAATAGAAACTAGTGTGTCCAAGGAAACTCCTAATACCTTTTACTAAGGTTGGTGGTGGAAGCTTTTTAATGGTTTATACCTTTGCTTTGTCCACCTCCAATCCTTTGCTCGACACCTTGTGACCAAGAACAATGCCTTCTTGTACTATAAAATGGCACTTTTCCCAATTAAGCACCAGGTTTGTTTCTTCACATCTCTTGAATACATTATCAAGGTTTAACAAACATTCAACAAAATTATTACCAAATACCGAGAAATCATCCATAAATACCTCTAAAGTTTTCTACATCATATCTGAAAATATAGTCATCATGCATTGTTAAAATATGGCTGAAGCATTGCACAGTCTGAATGGCATCCTCCTAAAAGAGAAAGTACCATCGGGACATGTGAAGGTTGTTTTCTCTGGATCCGTTGATGTTATGGCAATTTGGTTATACCCTAAGTACTCATCCAAGAAACAATAGAACTCTTTACAACTAGCCTATCCAACATCTAATCAATGAAATGTAAAGGTAAATGATCTTTTCTGGTGTCCTTATTTAGCTTTCAATAATTCATGCATACTCTCCATCCAGTGACTGTACTTGTGGGAATGAGCTCATTGTTTTCATTTGCAACCACTGTCATCCCAACTTTCTTGGGTACACATTGCACTGGACTTACCCACTCACTATCCGAAATAGGATAAATGGTACCAACATCCAACCACTTGATTATCTCTTTCTTTACCACCTTCATCATGATTGGATTCTATCTTCTTTGATGCTCTATAGTGGCTCTATGATTATCCTCCAACAAAATTTTATGCATGTATATTGAAGGACTTATCCCCTTTATATCTACGATTGTCCAACCAAATACCCTTTTGTGCTCTCTTAGAACTCTCAGTAACTTATCTTTTTGCTTGTTAGTAAGATCAAATGCAATAATAACAGGAAAAGTAGATGAATCACCAAGATAAGCATGCCTTAAATGATTAGGCAATGGTTTAAGTTCCAATCAAGGAGGTTTTTCAATCGAAGTCTTCACCAATGAAGATGATGAAGTAGACAAATCTAACAATTGATAACTCTATGATATAGAGTTATTTTGTCACATTTTAATTATTAAAAATAGTTAAGTCCTTATGTTTTTAAGTAATTTTAGGTATTTTTTATACTTTTCGTTATTAAGTTTAATACATGTTGGAATATTTTAATTTTAGTAATTTTAACTCATTTTTACATTAAAAGGCCTAATTTGAGCCATCATTGATCTAGTCCTTATTTTGAAGGTGTGCAAGTGCATAAACTTCATGGAGGTGAACCGAGCAAGGATGATTAAGTGTAAAATTTTCTAAACATGTTGAGGTATTTTGACCATAACTCTCTCTACAAAACAAAAAATGAGGTGATTCTTATACCACTACAAATGAAAAAGAAAGGTGTACGATGTTTCTGTTTAATACTTTGCCCAGTTTTAATCAAATCATGGTCAAAATCCTTGTTGAAGTTGGAGCATTGAAGCAGTTTGCATGGACTGAACAGGATGCGGTATTTTGAATATATATTTCACTCCATAAGTTATATTGATGTGATTCTTGATTAATTGGAAAGATAGGAGGTCAAGGTACAACTTTCATCACTTTGCCTAAATCAAACGGGATCATAGATAAAAATCATTAAGAAGCCAGTGCTATGGCACTGGAAAAGCGACGTTGCACAGTTTTCTAAAAATAAAACTCTTTACGAGAATTTTGGAAATTAGGTTATTTAAAGCCTATTTAAGGGACCCTTTTCAGAGGTTTAAGTGAGGAGGCAACAAGCAATTTCTCTGGAGAAAAGATCCAAAAACAATGTAAGAAAGCAAGAAAATTTGAGGGAGAATCAAGATCACAAAGCTTCAACTATTAGTTTTCTCTCTCTACTTGTGTGTTTTTCTTATTTTCTTGACTTGGATTAATGGCTAATTTTCTTTAGATGAAGTTTTTATTAGACATTATAAGCTAAACTATTTTTCTAAGGATTCTGGTGGATTTTAACATGTAGCTTGAATATTTATTTCTCTTTTATGTACTATGAATGGGTATAATGTTGCTTATTCAAATTTACTTTTAATGCTTTTGATTGTTTGGCCAACAATTAACTAATTTGTGAATCTAATTTAGACTTGACAGTGACATTTTAGATTAGACTAAGGTTTGAATAATGTATGTTCACATCACTTAGGTGATATGATTTGCGATTCGAGTAGACATACGATAATTGCCATACGTAGCCCAATTAGAACACTAGCTTAATGAATTTTATTAATTGATTACTATAGACATATAATGACCCAATTAAGTTAGGTATTTATGCAAGCATCTCGACAGAGACTTGTACATAGCTTGTAATTTTAGGGTAGTAAAACCACCCACAAATGTGAATAATAGGAGAAGCTGGTATCAGATGAATTGTTGAATGAACCTATAATCCTAGGTTTTAATCTATTACCTTTGTCAACTAAATTTTTAGTTTTTGTTAATTAATTGAGTGTTTTCTTTAATTTATTTTTAATTAATTTTCTAAAAAATTTACTTACTTGAATAAGATTAATTTGTCATAATTTTAGTACTTAGTAAACAATTAGGAACAAATCCCTATGGGATATGATTCTGGACTTACTGTCTATATTAATTATTCGATACGTATACTTACGTGTATTGAAATCAACAATAACAATTAAAATTTATTTCCCAACACATGAGATGGGGCATTCAATACATTCACACACACTATGACTTCTTTATCATTTGTCTCAAATTCGGCAACCAATGATGCCTCAAGTGGGTCAGTAGGATGACTTTCCATGAAAACTTCATTGGTGGCTCTATCCACCACACTAACTGCAAAACACTCATCATGATCATTAGTAAACTTTAAAGCTCTAAAAATGTTGAATGGTACCTCTTGATCCTGTACTCTCATGGTAGGTTCTCCCTTCTTGACATTAATGAGTGCTCTAGTAGTGTGTAAGAAAGGTCTTCTAAGGATAATTGGAACTCTCTATCGTCTTCCATATCGAGTACTATGAAATTTGCTAGGAAGATGAATTTATCCACCTTAATAAGCACATTTTCCACGATACGTCTCGGATATGTGAGAGTTCTATCTACCAATTGCAGAGTCATAGTGATTGTCTTAATTTCCCCCAAACCCAACTTGTTGTAAATAGACAAAGGCATCAAATTAATATTTACCCCTGAATCACTCAAAGCCTTAGCAAAAAATAAAGCACCAATTGTGCATGGAATAGTAAAGCTGCTTGGGTCCTTAAGCTTTAGAAAGAGCTTGTTCTAAATGATTGCACTACACTCCTTAGTGAATTTGACTATCTCAAATTCACCCAACCTCTTCTTCTTGGATTAAATATCTTTCAAAAGTTTGACATATGAAGGCATTTGCTCCAATGCCTTAGCAAATTGAATGTTGATATGAAGCTTTTTAAACACCTCCATAAATTTCTAAAACTGGTTTTCCTCATGTTGCTTCTTGAAATGCTCAGGAAAAGGTGGTGGTGGTAGAGTTACCTTATACTCTTTCATTTAACACTACCCACTAGAAGTTGTAATTTGTTTAGCATCCTTAATTGCCTTATTTTTCCGTTCACTTTGTTTTGGGTCACTTTCAACCTCCTTTCCACTTCGTAAAGTGATGGCCTTGACATGTTCCTTACCTTCCCTCATCGAATTTGTTTCTGTTTCATTAGGTAGTGTTCCTTAAGCTCTGTTGTTTAATAAATTGGCAAGTTGACTAGCCTGAGTCTTGAGGTTTCGAAGTGATGCTACTTCACTTTGAATGAAGGTTTCTTGATTTTGGATGATGCTATCATTTTGTGTCATGTACTACCTCAGCAAGTCCTCTACAATAGGCTTCTTTTATGGGATAGGAGTTCTTGCTTGCTGTTAAAATTCCCAAGGTGCATTCTACCTTGAAGATAAAGATGGTCTTTGATTATTGGCTCAAGAGAAGTTTGGATGTTTCCTCCATCTTGGGTTGTAAGTGTTGGTGTAATAGTTATTCTACTATTTGTTTCCTTAAATTGTTCTATTTTTGTCATACTTGGACACCGATGGCTCGTAGATCATCTCCACAATAGTCACAAGCTACAAAAGGACTTTGAATGGAGTTAGTACCAAAAGATTCAAGTGTCTTATTTAGAACTACTACTTGTGCTGATAATGTTGGAATGGCATCTATATCATGAACTCTAACTACTCTCCTATGCATTGATCGCTCTACTAGCCATTGGTAGTTGTTTATAGCCATTTCCTTCACAAATCGTATGCCTCGTCAATTGATTTAGCCATTAAAGTTCCTCCCGCAAAGGCATCAATGGTGGTTCGAACATGACCACTCAAGCCATTATAGAACATCCACACCTAAAGCCATTTTGGAAAACCATAATGAGGACAACACCGAAGTAATTCTTTGTATCTTTCCCGAGCCTTGTTCAACGACTCACAATCTTGCTGCATAAATAATGTGATATCATTCATCAGTTTCGTTGTCATGGTTGGAGGAAAGAACTTAGCAAGGAACTTTTGAGTAAGATCATTACTGTTGTTATTGATCAGTAGGTAGTACATTCAACCATGCTTTAGCTTTATCCCTCAATAAAAAAAGGAAAACCCTCAAATGAATTGTATCATCTATGATACCATTTTGTTTAAAAGTATCTCATATCTCCAAGAAGTTTGAAATATGGTCATTTGGAAGACCCCCAAACTAGATTGAGGTTTGAACCATGGTGATGATAGCCAACTTGATCTCGAAAGTGTTTGCTTGAATAGCCAGCCTCTGAATGCTCGATGGAATTCTTTATACCAAAGGAACAACATAATCCCTTAAGCAATGATTTTTAACTACTAAACACTCTTGGATTTGCTACTCACCTTATTGATCAGCCATTTTATTTATTCGAACAAAACTTTGTTGATTTTCTCATTGAAGTCCGAAGAATGTTCTTTTAATCTCTATATCACACGGTATAATCTCCAAGTTTTTTACTCTTCTCATACAATGACACAACGAACCTGAAAAATAAAAAATAAAAACTTTAATTAAGACTAACTTGTTAAATTTTAATATTAGCAAATAAATAATAAAACAGATCCTCAGTAATGGCATCAAAAAGTTGTTGAATTCTCACGCAAGTGCACGTATCGTAAACAAATAATATAATGATGAAGTAGAGTATTATTCCTACAAAGATTTGTTCCTAAATCTTTATTAAATACTAAAATTTATGAAAAATTAATCTTCTTTAAGTAACTAAAAGTTTAGAAAACTAATTAAAATTAAATTAAAACAAGCACTAAATTAACTAATAGAAATTAAAATTACTTGGAAAAGGCAATAGACTAAAACCTAGGATTATAAGTTCAATCAACACTTCATCTAATACCAGCTTGTCTTATTATTTATATTCATGGGTGGTTTTACTAACATAAAATCTAAAGCTATGTACAAGTCTCCATTAAGATGCTTGCATAAATACCTAACTTAATTGGATCACTATACATCTATAGGAATCAACTAAACAAGATTCATTATGCTAGTGTTCTAATTTGGCTATGTATGGCAATTGGCATATGTCTACCCAAATTGCTAATCAAATCACCTAAGTGACATGAACATACATTATTCAAATCTTAATCCAATCAAAAATCTCTCTGTCAAGTCTCAATTAGATTCACGAATCATTTAATTGTTGATTAAACAATTAAAAGCATTAAAAACATATTTGAATAAGCAAAACTATACCCATTCATGATAAATAAAATAGAAATTAATAATCAGATTACATGTTGAAATCCATTGTAATCCTAGAAAAGTAAATTTGTTCATGATATCTAAATGTAACATTATCCAAAGAATTTTACCCATGAGTGTAAGTTAAAGAAAATAAGAGAAAAACAAAATAGAGAAAAAAAACTAATGGTGAAGCTTGTGATCTTGAATCTCTCTCAATCTCTAGTACTTTCTTGCTTTGTTCCTGGTTCCAAGTCTTCAGAATAGTTACTACCATCCTTCTTGCTGAATACTCTTAAAAAGGTCCCTTAAATAGGTTCAAAATAACCTAATTTTCATATTCCCATGTAAAAAATATTTTTGGAAAGCAGTGTGGCACCGTGGCCTTGTCTTCCTTGGTATCATGACGCCTTTCTTTGGTTTATGGCACTCTGGCCTCAAGAAAGTGTATGATGCTCTCCATTCTTCCAGCACCATGACCATGCACTCCTTAACATTGTAGCCTTAGCTTCTTTGGTGCTGCAGCCTTGAGCAACTCAAGGTTATGGCTTTCATTCAATGTGCTGCCTTATACAAAACTACATCAATCTATCATTTTTTAACATCATTTTTACCTCAATCTAATCTGAACTGGACAAATTAATAGACTTAAAAGTTGGAGCCCTATCTTTTACCTTTCCTATGGATCAAGAATCACATCAATTTGACTTTTGTAGGTCAAGTTATCCTCAAAATACTACAGCCTATACGAATGAAGCCATCTCCATACTTGTGTGGTTTTAAATCAGATGATCTTTTCTCATCAAATTTCCTACAAAAGAAATTAGAGAAATCAACAATAACTATTCTTAACGTAAATTAAAGAAATATAAAGTAAAATTAAACTACAAAAACTTAAATTAGCAACTTAACATGTAATCCAACTTAAACTAGAAAAATACTTAAAATGCTAAAATCTGAACCTAAAATCTCAAAGATTTAGATACTTAAGCCTCCAAAATGTATCAAAATAACTCTATATGATAGAGTTATCATCTACAAAATTCTCCATTAAAACTAAACTAAATCACCTTTACAATTTCGTAATGCAATGGAATAGATATGTATTTGGTCACATGGATCTTGCAATTACCAACTTTGAAGATAAAATCAAGGCTTTGGATAAAACTGAGAATTCTTTAGATCTTTCTAATGTTGAAATTTTATTGAAAAATGAGAGGATCCAGGATCTATGGACAACCACTCGTAATAGAAAATCCATATATATGCAAAAATCAAGGATACAATGGATTAAAGATGAAGATAAAAGCACTCGATTCTTTCAATCCAACGCAAAAACACGCTTCAATCGCAACCATATGAGCAGTATCATTTTGAATGGCGCATAGATTTCTGATTCCAAGGAGGTTAGAGAAGCCATTAACCTTTTTTTCAAAGAGCTATTTAATTATGATAGGTGGCCAAGACCATCCCTAAAGGCCTCACTTTCAAGAAATTATCATCAGCCATGGCATTCAATCTTGAAGCTCCTATCAATATGAAGGAGTTGAAATCGATAATTTGGAGTTTTGATGGACTTAAGGCACCCAACCCTGACGGTTTCAATTTCAAATTCTTTAAAAAAAATCATGGCCTTTTGTAGGTAAAGAAATATATGATTTACTTCCCTAATTCTTGGTGACTAGAAAGTTAGAGAAAGACATCAACTCTTTTATTGTGCTCATCCCAAAAGTGTCAAGCACGTCGACCCTTAAGGATTATAGGCATATTAGCTTCACCAATTCTTTGTACAAGATTCTTGTAAAGTTATTAGGAAACTGCCTAAAAAAAGTCATCCACTTTATAATTAATGACACTCAAAGCACCTTTATCAATGGCTGGCAAATAACTAATGGCATTATGCTAGTTAATGAAGTTATTCACAACATGTATAAGAAACTTTTTAATCAAGGGGACATAGTACTTAAGCTCAACTCCAAAAAAGCCTTCAATTGTGTTGATTAGGACCTTTTACTCATGGTTATGGATATGATGGGCTTTGGAGCCAAATGGCATGCATAGATCCACAAATGCATCTCTACATTTCATGTTTTGGTTTTAGTCAATGGCTTAACCATTTTTAAATTTTTGGTTAAGTGAGGCTTAAGACAAGGGAAGCTTTCCATTTACTATTTCTCTAGAAAGAAAAGCTTCATTCCTTCAAAGGTATCATTCTTCCTGGTTTTGGCTTGTCTATCTCTCACTTGTAGTTTGAAGATGATAATATCATTTTAATGGAATCAGGATAATAGGAAGCTACTAATATAAGACACATTTTACTCTATTTTGAAATGGTTTCTGGACTAAAAATAAATTTCAGGAAATCATGTTTCTACTCGGTGGAAATTGAGGAGAGCATTGATGTTGAAATGGCGAGCATTTTAGGCTGCAAAGTTGGCTCTTTGCGTTTTATGTATCTCAGCACATTCTTGGTGCAAATCCTAGAAACTTACATAAATGGGACTTAGTGGTAGCCAAATTCAAAAACTGTTTGGCTATGTGGCACAGGAAGTTTCTCTCATTCGATAAAAGGTTAGCTCTTGTAAACTCAGTGCTTAACTTGTTTCCTATGTACTATATATTTATCTTTCAAGAACCACAAGGAGTCATTAAACAACTTGACTAGTTGAGACAATCTTTCTTGTAATGGGGAAGACTTTGGCAAAAGAAAATCCCTAAGCTCAAATGGAGCATGGTACATAAACCAAGAGGGTATGGTGGTCTTTGGGGTTGCTAAATCAAGTCACAAAAATACTACTTTACTTGCCAAATGGTGGTGGTGATATGGCACTGAGGATAAAACTCCTTGGAAACGTCTATGATAACTCTATTTTATAAAGTTATTTGGCCACAATTATGGGTGATTTTATTTAAGTTCTTGACATTTAATTTAATTATGTTGGGTTCAATTACTTTAAGTTATTTTATGATGCTATGATTTAAGTTTAGTTATTATTTAAGTTAGTTTGTTGCTTTTGTAGGTGTGCTATGAAAAGGGTGACATTTTGACAAGATGAATGCATTCAAGGTGCAAACTTTCACTACATATGTTCTGGTATTGCAAGAATATCTTTGACTATAGAAGTTCCATTGATGTGATTCTTAAACCATTGGAAAGGTAAGAGGTAGAGCTACAACTTTTATATTTACCACTTTTCCTAGTTCAACCTCGAAGAAGTAAAAACTCATGTCACAAGTTGAAGCAGTGTAGTAGAGCTTGATATTTTAAGATAGGACAAAGAGGACCAGGGCCATGGAAGGAAGCAGCACCATGATGTCTCAAAAAGTAAAGACACTTCAGGCACAAAGAGGACTCGGTGTTACGCCCACCAAAAAGGCAACACTGCGACACTTGAGGAGAAAAATTGAAAAAAATATAAATGAGGCTTAACTTCGCGGTGGCCATACATAGAGAAGACTTCTTACGCAACTAGACTTCTATTTTGACACAAATTCAAGCTTAATTTAATTTTCCTTTTAGAAGAATGTAAAAAGAATAATTAAGCTAGGTTTTTCTAAAGAAAAAGAGGCATTCAAGCTAGCAAGAAAGCAAGGAAGATTATGGTTAGAAGATTTGATAAATATTAGAGTTCTTTCTTTTCTTGGAATCTTTATACTTTCTTATTTAGTTTTGATGGTTAAAATTCTTTTTAGGATGATATTTTTAGGAATTATATTGAACTAAATTTTTTTAATCTACAATTGCAATTGAACCGAATGCGTAATTTGAATTTTTAATATATTTATTGCTTACGATTGATAGTGTTTGAGTTATTTATTTCAGTCTTGTTCTTAATACGTTTGATTGCTTGATCATCAATTAGATTGATTTGAAAATCTAAACGGAACTAAAAGAGGAAGTTTAGAGTCAGTCATGGATGAAATAACATATGTTCAATATCAATTCCATGAGATGATTGATATGATTTGCATGTTGGGTAGGAACACACTTACATGTCATATGTAGCCATAATTAGAGTTTAAGCTTAATGAGTCTTTCTTGATTTCAATTTGCATAGAAATATAGCAAATTGGTTAAGATATTTTCATAAGAACATTGGAAAAGACTTATAAATAAATTAGAATTTTAGATTAACAACTCAGACCTATCTAGTAAGTAATAAGGGAATAAAAAAGACTCAAATGAAACATAGAAGAGATATTGTGGTTCTAGACATTTGGTTGATTGATTAATTAATTACATTGATATTTTTGCTTTCAGTTCTAGTTCTAGTTTTAGTTTATTTAATTTTCAATAGTTTTAAAATTTAGTTATTTGGATAAAATTTAGTTGTTTTAATTTTAGTACTTAGTACATAGATTTGGGAAATTCTCTATGAGAATGAACTTTACATTCTATTATATTGCTTGTTAATGATATATGCATTTGTGTGGTAAATCCTATAACAAGTTTTTGGTGCCAATGCTAGGGAGTTGTGCCAAATTTTTTTTGTTCATATTAATACTAAGCAATCTTAGTCTTAATTCAAACTTTTTTTTTTTTTTTGTTTTTAGGTACTTTTGGTCATTGTATTAAAGAGTGAGAAGTTGAAAATTGTTCCTTTTGATTCAGAAATCGAAAAAAACTCTTCAAATACGTCGAAAAGAAAATTCACAAGCTTCAACTCAATTAAAAACAATGGCTAATCAACAAGAAGAAAACAAGTCCTTACAAGAATATACTGTACCTCTCCTTCAAGGCCTTTGTTCTAGCATCCGTTGACCTACCATCTAAGCCAATAACTTTGAGATTAAGCCAACAATAATTCAAATGATTCAGACTTCAATTCAATTTAGGGGATTGTTGAATGATGATTCTAATGCACATATTGTGAATTTCTTGGAGATTTGCGATACATTCAATACCAATGGTGGTTTTAATGATGCCATTAAATTGAAGTTTTTCCCATTTTCATTAAGAGACAAGGCAAAGAGTTGGTTGAATTGACTTTCAACTAGTTCCATAAATACTTGGGATGATTTGGCTTAGAAATTCTTGGATAAGTTCTTTCCAACAAGTAAGACAACTAAGATGTAGAATGATATCACTTCTTTTACATAATTCAATTCTAAATTACAGTATGAGGCTTGGGAAAGGTATAAGGATTTTCTTAGGAAATGTCCTCACCAAGAGTTACCTAAATGGCTACAACTTTAAACTTTCTATATTGGTTTGTTGAGACCAATTAGAACCACCATCGATGTTGTAGCTAGAGGTGCACTTATGAGTAAATCCATTGACAAGGCTTATGACTTATTAGAGGAGATGGCTTCCAACAATTATCAATTCCATTTAAAAGATTGGGTCTAAGAAAAATTGCTAATATTCATGACCTTGATGCAATCAATGCCTTGACGTCTTAATTGAATGTTCTTACCAAGAACATTAATACATTAGGTGTCAATGTTATTTAGAGTCCTTTTTCGACATGTGAGTTTTATGAAGATAAGCATCTCAGTGATCAGTGTCTTATTACTATTGAATCTGCATAGTTTGTTGAAAATTTTAATAGGCAGCAGAATAATCCATATTTTAACACTTACAATCTTGGTTGAAGGAATCATCTTAACTTCTCATGGGGTAACAATCAAGGATCCTCTTCAGTAACAAAGCCAAATTTCCCTCTTAGTTTTCCTCCACAAGTTAAAGCTCTTTTGCCTAAAAAAAAGACAACTAAGGAAAAGATGTTTATACAATACATGGCTAAGAATGATGCTGTTATTTAGAGTTAAGCAGTTTCTTTCAGAAATCTTGAGACATAAATGGGTCAGTTAGCTAATGCCATTAACTATAGACCTCATGGTGCTTTCCCTAATGATACCGAACCCATTCCTAAGAGAAAAGGTAAATAGCATTTTGAGGCAGTCACACTTAAAAGTGGAAATGAGGTAAGTAGTAATAATGTGCAATTTGAAGATTTAGGTAAGTCTATTGAAAAAGAAGTTATTGATGTCGAAAAAGAAATTGTGGTTGAAAATTCTAGTGAAAAATCTAAAATAAAAAAATCACAATTGAATCCTTCACAACCACCTCCACCAAATTTCCTTAACATTTTCAAAAGCAAAAACTACACAAGTAATTTTATAGATTTTTTTAGGTATTTAAAAAAAGTTTCATATTAATATCCTTTTTCCTAAAGCTTTGGAAAATATGCCCAGCTATATTAAGTTTTTGAAAGATATCTTGGGTAAAAAAAGTAAATTAGGTGAGTTTGAAACTATTACACTTACTGAGTAGTGCAATGCCATAATTCAGAATAAGCTTCCACCAAAGCTTAAAAATCCAAGTCGTTTTACTATTCGTGCACTATTGGTACTTTATGTTTTGCTAAAGCTTTATGTGATTTGGGTGAAAGTATAAATTTGATGCTACTGTCAATTTATCAGCAACTTGGTGTAAGAGTGGTTAAGCCTACTTCTGTGACTTTACAGCTCGTTGATAGATCCCTCACTTATTCATATGGTACAGTGGAAGATGTTTTGGTAAATGTTGGTAAGTTTATTTTTCTAGTAGATTTTATTGTACTTGATATGAAGGAAGATCATGAAATATCGATCATTCTTAAGAAACCATTCTTAGCTACTAATAGAGCTCTGATTGATGTTGAAAAAGGTGAACTTACTAAGACTAAGAGGTAACTTGTCACGACCCGGAACCTCCCTCAGGCCCATGACAATCGCCGCGACGTCCCGATTGACACTCATTATCCGGAATGCCAACCGAAACCCCGCAAGGCTTACATATCAGTTTCTTTCCTTTCCAGTGAGCAATCATTGTTAAATATCGAGTTTTTAGAGAATATATACTATTTTAGATCAAAAACAATCAAAATAAACTTTTTGCCACACAGGGGTATTTTGGTCATTTTTTTTTCAAAAATTTCGAAACTGGCTAAAACGTAATATACAAGTACAAAAGACATAATTCATATTCAAAATGAGTTTAAAAGTCTAAAATCTTCATTTAAAATGAAATTACGGTTATTTGAATATAATAAGAAAATAAAAGAAATATTAAGGAAAATATTCTATTTTCTTATAAAACAATATTTATAGAGTTATACGTGGATAATTTTTATAGCGTAAAAGCTAAATAAATTTATACATACTAAAATACAGTAAACCAAAATATTTAATTTAATTTACAATAACAAGAGGGCCCCCGAATAAACAAAAGTAAAGAGGACTGTGAACCTACGGTTTGGAAAATGCAGATCCAATGGTAGTCCTCGATGAGATTAGCTATCTACAGTCTATACTCAACCTGAAATGGGTGGAAATGAGGGTGGTGAGATTATAAAATCCCAATGAGTAAACAGACATTATCATAAATATCTAAAGGCGAGTAAAATGGAGGCAAGTTTAAACAACAAATTTCAACCCATTTCATAATGTTTTCAATTTGTTTCTTAAATCATAAAATATTTGTAATTTACCAAAACAGTTGTTAAGGCTTATGTCTTTTATTAAAACAAGGCTCAAGCCAAAACTAATCCTCGGGGATACCTTGGCCGAGGCATCTAACCGAGTCCGCCAAGGGTGATAAAATATTCACACGTGAAACACATTTTTATTTTTAAAACCAGCCGTTCCTTGGCGTTGGCCGAGTTACACATTCACGTGGGGGTTCGACGTGAAGTGAGCTGTAATACTACCCCGGGAGTTACCCTCCTCGCCTCTACAACCGGAGTAACTATATAACTGGGTTTACCGTGCCCCTCTAATAGGCAGTCCACGAAAACCCGTCACTGCAATGACTAACCCACCAATTTTAATAAAATTTCGACAGTATAACGTGGCATTTATTTATTTATCCAGCCTGCATAGTAAAACAACTTACATAAATTTCCCAATGCATTCACAAAATATAGCCACATATACTCATTTCTCATAAGCCATTCCTAGGAAAATATCTATTTTTCAAGTCAATTTGTAGCCTCCAATTACTCAATTTCATAATCAATACAATATATTTTTATTTGTCACATTTATTCCTAAAACATCAAAAATCCCGTTTTAATCTCATAAAATACATAAAGGGCATTTAAAAATAAACTCTAGATAATTTACAATAATAATAAGTTTACTCACCGTTTGTACAAACTAAAAGCTTTCTAAGCGCCTCAATCACTACTCGTCGGGTACGACATCTTTGCCTTTTCCGGAAGGCTCTCCTCCTAGACACATTACAAAAATTTACACAATTCATCACATTGATGCTAAATCACTATATAATTAACTTAAATCCTATACTAATGCATGGTATGAAATGCAATAGCCTAAAACGACTTAAACGCGGTATTAACCTATTTTTGGCACTTTGCCCGATAAATTGCTAACGCGCTCCATTTTAGCTCTAAATCATCCCATTCTCTCTCCAACATTTCTAACCATTAAATATCAGCCAATAACCTTCTAAAAACAACAAAATCAGCTCACTCCCTTCCTTGAAAAATTCGGCCAAAAATGGGACATTAACTCGGTTAATTTTCTACTTTGTTTTTCTATCACGTTTAATCGTTTTTCATCATTTTCTCTTCATTTCCCTTAGAATAAAATCAATTCATCATCATTGTACAGCATTGAGCATTCAGTCAAGAGTGGGTATTGTGAAAATTTAATGATTTCTTGCCCAATTTAATTTCTAAACACATTTAACTAACTAAAACTATCAATTTAACTAAAAATCAAAACCTAAAAATTTCAATTTCTCTCCCCTAGAATTTCGTCCAACCCTTGATATCACTTTTTGATCTCTCTCCTCAAGCATGCTAAATGGAAATAAAGGCATAGGAAAGGTAGAAATCAAGCTAAAATCGAAAAATCTTACCGTTAGACGCGTAAACGGTCGAAAATCGTGAATTTCCCTTTGAATTTTCTTGTTTCTCTTTGGTTTTTCTGTTTTTCTTCCTTTCCTCTCTATTTCCTCTCTTGTTCTTCCTTATGGCCGGCCAGCACTCAAAATTTGGGTTTAAATGGGCTGACTTTTCATTAAAATAATATTATTTCATTAAAAAAATGCCATGTGTCACTTTCCCATTGGCCCATTTTTAAAATTTCATCCATTTGTTTCCAAATTTTCACCATACACTTGTCCCACATATCCATAGCTTAGATAAAATTCTCAGACTTATCCAAAGTCTCGGTGGAGTAATTTTTGAAATTTACACTTTTACCCCCGTAAAAGTCAAAAATTACATTTTTGCCCCAAAAATTGAAAAATTGCCCATAGACATATTTTTCATCCCTTATACTCATACCATTCTCCAATTTGTCAAATTTGATCTAAATTCTCTCAAAATCTCAAATTTTGTCCGTGGGTGATAAAATTACGATTTTGCCCCTACACTCCAAAAATCACCAGAATTAAACTTTTTCACTTCCTATCATTAAATTATACTCCAAATAGTTAATCTTGGTCAAAAATTTCACACCATGATCAAATAATTATTTTAGGTGGTAAAATGACGATTTTGCCATTGAATATCAAAATTTCTAATTTTACCCCAAATGAACCCTCGAACTCCGAACAATCATTTTTAGTCATTCCTGGACTATAAAATATTAAATTTCATCCTACAATTCCTATTTGAACTAGTTCGAGGTTAAATCAATTTAAGTGTATCGTTAGGTACAATATCAGGTTTCGTCTATTCTTAGGTGCTTTTCTAGCGTAATAACATGCTACTCAATGCATGTATGTCATGACATGTATTTATAGGGTCGGGTTTTACATAACTTTTAATATTTTAAGAGCTTTAAAATTTTCATAAGATTTTAATGAGTGTTTTGTAATTAATGTGGTGAATAGCATTACCAATGATGTGTTTATGGAAAATTATTCTAATTATCCACTTGAGGCTTCTTTGATTTCTACTTATGAAAGTTATGATGACAAAGTTCTTGAATATGCTAAATTGTTGGATGCTCTATTATGCCTCCCAAAACCTTATTTTAAGTCTTTGGAATTATCAACTTCTTCAACTACACCAGCTAAACCTTCTATTGAAGAACCACCCACACTTTAGCTTAAGCCATTGCTTACTCATCTAAGGCATGCTTTTCTGGAAAACTTATCTACTTTGCTAGTTATTATTTCTTCTTCTCTTATTAATGCATAGGAAGACAAGCTCGTTTGTGTGCTAATATAGTATAAAAAGGCCAAACGGTGGACTATTGCTGACATTAAAGAAATTAGTCCATCTTGAGAACAACCACAAGGCAACAATTGAGCATCAAAGTAGGATGAATCCAATTTTTGATGGTACATGGGTAAGTTCAGTCTATTGTGCACCAAAGAAAAGAGGTATGACTGTAATTTTCAATGGAAAAAATGAGCTTATTCCCATTAGAGTTGTGACTAGTTTGAGGGTATGTATAGATTATCAAAAGCTCAATAAGGCTACAAGGAAAAGATGCTTTCCTTTCCCTTTTATTTGTCAAATGCTTGATAGATTATCTAGTCAGAAATTTTTCTACTCGTTAGATAATTATTCTAGGTATAACTAAATTGCTATAGTTCCTTAAGATCACGAGAAAACTACTTTCACTTGTCCATATGGAACTTTTTCCTTTAGGAGAATGCCTTTTGGACTTTCTAATACACCTATTACTTTTCAGAGATGCATGATGGCAATTTTTTCTGACATGGTGCCAAATATCTTGAGCCATTTATGGATTTTTTTTTTTTTTTGTATTTGGAGATACTTCTGACAATTTTCCTTTTAATCTTGCTAAAGTCTTGAAAAGATAAGAAGAAATAAATTTGGTACTGAATTGGGAAAAATGTCACTTCATAGTGCAAGAAGGCATTGTTCTTGGACACAGAGTTTCTAGTAAAGGAATTGAAGTTGACAAGGCAAAGATTGAGAAAATTGAGAAACTTCAACCTCCAACATCAATGAAAGGCATTTGAAGTTTTCTTGGTCATGCTAGATTTTACAAACGCTTCATTAAAGAATTCTCCAAAATTTCCTAGCCACTTTGCAATCTTTTAGAGAAAAATACACTTTTCCACTTTGATGATGCATATCTGAAAGCATTCTTGGAGCTGAAAAAGAAATTAATTTCTACACCATTTATCACAACTCCAAATTGGAATATTCTTTTTGAACTAATGTGTGATGCTAGTGATTATGAGGTTGGAGTAGTCCTTGGCCAACGAAAGGAGAAGATTTTTCAACTAATTTATTATGCCAACAGAACATTGATTAATGCCCAATTTAATTACACTACCATTGAAAATGAGTGTCTTGCTATTATGTTTGCATTTGACAAATTTCACTCTTACCTTTTTGGCATAAAAGTCATTGTTTACACTGACCATTTAGTAATCAAATATTTGATTGAGAAGAAAGGTGCCAAACCACAATTGAGAAGAAAGAGTCTTTTGTTGTAAGAGTTTGATTTAGAAATTCAAGACCAAAAAGATACAAAAAATCAAGTTACAACTCACCTTTCTAGATTGGAGAATAAGGCATAAGTTGGAAATAAAATTGTGATTAATGAAACTTTTTCAAATGAGCAATTGTTTCTTGTCAACAAGCAAAAAATTTTGCCATGGTATGTAGATTTTGTGAACTACATTATGAGTAATCTTTTCCCTCCCAACTTGAACTCTCAACAGAAAAAGAAATTTTTGCATGATGTCAAAAATTATGTTTGGGATGAGCCTTTTCTTTATAAGTAATGTGGGGATCAAATTCTTAGAAAATGTGTTCTAAAGGAAGAATTTGAGAAAATATAGCATCATTGTCGTTCTTCAGATTATGCAAGACATTATAGAGGTCAAAGAACTGGTACAAGGGTTCTTTAATTAGGTTTCTATTGGCTTTCTCTTTTTAAAAATGCTTATTATTTTGTTGAAAAGTGTGATAGATGTCAACAAGTTGGTAACATATCTAGAAGACACGAAATGCCTCCCAACAACATTCTTGAGGCAGAAAGTTTTTATGTTTGGGGAATTGACTTCATGGGTCCATTTATTCCTTCATACAATAATCAATATATCTTAGTTGCTGTTGATTGTGTCTAAATGGGTTGAAACTACAACATCCCAAAATAAGGACTCTAAGGTGGTGATGAACTTCTTGAAAAAGAATATCTTTACTTGTTTTTGGCATTCCTAGTGATTAAGGATCTGACTTTTGCAACAATTATTTTGAAGCACTCCTTGCCAAATACGGAGTTAAACAAAAGATTGCCATAACATATCACCCATCAACAAGTGGCGAAGCTAAAGTTCCAAATAAAGAAATCAAGAGAATTTTGGAGAAGACTATTTTTCCATCTAGAAAAATTTGGTCTGAGAGGTTAAATGATGCATTATGGGCTTATAGAATTGCATTCAAAACTCCGACTGGGATGTCTCCATTTAGATTGGTTTTTGATAAAGCTTGTCATTTTTTGGTTGAACTAGAGCATAATGCATATTGGGCAATCAAAAGACTGAACTTTGATCTCCAAGATGCATGAGAGAGGCATCTCTTGCAACTCAATGAGATGGATGAGTTTCAACTTCAAGCTTATAAGAGTGCAAATATCTACAAGTAAAAAACTAAGAGATGGCATGACAAGAAAATCATTGAGTGTCGTTTTGAACCAAGCCAACATGTTCTCCTTTATAACTCTCAATTAAGATTGTTTATAGGTAAGTTTAAGTCTAAATGGTCAGGATCTTTTGTTGTTACGAAAGTATTCCTTGATGGAGTAGTGGAATTATCATAAGGAAACAGGAAATTCAAAGTTAATGATTAGCGTCTCAAGCATTATTGGGGAGGTGAAATCAAATGCTATGCATCCTCAATTTTTCTCATTGATGCTAATTGAGCTTGAGAAAGTCAAGTCAAAGTCTATAAATCAAGCATTTCTTAGGTGGCAACCTAAGCATTTTAAACTCAATTTATTTTTATTTACTTTTATTTATTTATTTATTTTTAATTTACTAATTTAATTCTTCTCTCTTACAAGAGTTAAAAAAAAAAAAAAGTTAGCCCCGCGGTGCCTCGATAATGGGGGACACCTTCCTCAAAACAGAAGGCGTGGCACCACAGTGCCCCACTTATAGCATCGTGGTGCCTCAATATCTCATACACGCCCCTCTACTCAAGAAGGTCGTGTCACAACAACCAAAGGGCCATGGCCATAATGCCTAACAGCCTAAAAGTCCAATAAGGTTTTAAACCCTTCCCTCTTTCTATTTAACCTCTTCTAACTCTCCCATCAGCCACCAAACCCTAAATCTACTTCTGTTTCTTATCTTCCAACTTCAAAACTCTCTTCTCTCACTATAATCTTCCATACAAACTTTGACTTTTTCATCTTCTTACTTCCAAAGATCATAATACTCATTCCAAATCGATCAAAACCTTCAACAATCTAATGGGTTTTAATCTTTCTCAAAGTAAGTTACTTCCTTTCTTGAAATTTATCACTTTATTTGAGGAGTTTAAACTTGTTCTTGTTATTCTTGATTTATTGCTAGTAGTTGATGGGAAATTATACGGTTGAGTTCATTGTGCTTAGAAAATAGTGGGTTTCTTGAATTGTTGAGAATTTTTTAGTTGGGTCGTTAAGAACTTAGATTTCCATGTGAAGTTGATTAGTAAGTTGTGAGACCCTGTCAAACTCGATTAAAACACGGTATTATACCGAGTGGTACAACCAAGTTAAATCGAGCCTTGAACTAGTTCAAATAGAAATTCTAAGAGGAAATTGAAAATTTTGAAACCCACAGAACGACTTAGAATAGTGATTCGGAGTTCAAAGTCCAATTTGAAGTCCATCAGGAAAATTGTTTGATTAGGGACAAAATGGTCATTTTACCATTTGATGATTTAATGGAGATTTCTAGCCAAGATTTGATCACATTTGACCAAGAATAATTATATGAAATATAATTATGATTATTGGAGTATAAATGATGTTTAGCAATGAAAAAAATTTTGATTCCCTGTATTTTTGGAGCACAAGGGCAAAATGGTAATTTTACCACTAGAGGACTAAACGAAAATTTTTATAAAACATTTTTTTTTGCCCCATTTGATTAATATTGATCAACATTAGTGTTATTTTAGGTTGAAAAGTAGAAATAATGAGATTCTGGTACATTTCGGAGTATAGGGGCAAAATCGTAATTTTTCCATCTCGAGGCCAAATCGGTAAATTTCTCGCCCCAGTACCTGTCAAGACCAAGGGATTTTAATTGTGGTAAGATTGGATAAATACCAGAATATTTGTGGTGGAAAATTAAGAAGAAAAAGTCAAAAAGTTAAAAATTTAGGCCAATAAGCATGTGACACATGGCATGCTTGATTATTTTATTATTTTCTATAGAAATCAGCCCATTAAATCCCCAATTCCCTCACCATATTCGGCCTAGACATCCAGCAACAAGAAAAAAGGAAGAACAAAAGGAAAAACAAGAAAACCTAGGTGGAAATTCAAAGAAAAAGTGAAGAAATCAAGGAAACAAGCTAGGTAAGTTAAAATTTCTTTAATTCTCCTTGATACCTAGCTTACCCATGCTTTTGTTCTTGATTTCCATGGTTGAATATTGAGTTATCATGATGAATTCAATTCTGAAAAATGGGTATGGAAGAGGAATTGTTGTTGGAATAATTTGATTTTAGACTATGTTAGTGTTTAGGGATAGTTAAGCATGGTTATGAACAAAAACACAAAATAAATATTCAATTTCTCTAGGGTTCCTTGTTGGCCGAACCATGAGGGCTGAATATCAATGGGGGATTGTTTTTATTTCAAGGAAAATGGCATGGAAAATGATGAAGTAAGGTGAAACGGTTATGTAGAAAAAAATTCGATGCTAGTACACCAAATGACCAAATTTTTTCTATAAGGAATTGTGAGGGTTCTAATGTTGAATTTGGCTTAATTTAAATGTATGTGGTAAATTAAGGTACTAGAGGAGAAATGAATTAATTTGGAGGTGATTTGGACACAATCGCCGATTAATCGGGTGATCGGTCGAATTTAATCGATACCGTGATTAAGCGGTAATCGGACATATTTTTGCATTTACATATCAAGCATTAGTAGTTTAAATTAATTTATATCAATTTAGGGACAATATAGTAAATTCCTCGGCTTTGTTATTTGTCAAGGTGGTGAGACGTCCGGAAAAGGCAAAGGAATTACGCTTGAGGACTATCAGTTAGAGTTCACCCGAAATCCGGATTTTCGACACCTGTGAGTGGACTGCCTATTAAAATTGTTTTGGGAATATGACTGTTTTGAACAAAGTGTTTGAATGATTTTATAATTTTTTTTTTATGAAAATGAATGCCTTGGGAACAAGCTTTTGAGAAAAAGTTTATGTTATGAAATGTGGTTATTATGGATTTCTATGTGGTTGTATTATGTTGATATACATATACACTTGAATATAATGTTGTGTAATTATGTTGACTCGACTATGTGCAAGTAGGGAGTGTGCATAAGCCGAGGATGATCAGGTTATGTGCGAGTAGGGAGTGCGCATAACCCGGTGATGACCCAGCCATGTGCGAGTAGGGAGTGCGCATGAGCTGGTGATGATGATGATGAGCTGGTGATGATGATGATGAGCTGGTGATGATGATAATGGGTTGGTGAGATGATGATGATGGGTATATACATACATATATATATATATATATATATATATATATATACATATGTAAATATGTGTGATATAGCAAATTGATGGACAATGATTTATGGATGTGATGTACATGAAAGTTGACACATTGTACTTTGAGAATTTTCATGAATTTTAGGTTGATTTTATTAGTTTAGCAGGATGGCTTTTTGTTGAGTGAGGAAAAATGTTTCTCTTGTTGCTCTGTTTTCACTGCAGCGAAATTCATGCTCGCTGTAGCGAAAAACTCTCAGGTTTGGAAGGGTTTTAAATAGGAATGAACTAAATTACATTGTTTTGAAACAAGTGCATCATGATTTTAAATTTTTCCTAATTGTTGCTTGTTCCCTTCCTTGTTCACTCACTGGGTTTATACTCACCATTTTCAAATTCATGTTTTCAGATCACGAGGTAGCCGATAATTAGGACGAGGTGTCCTTGTAGATCTGTGTACATCTTTTGGTAGGTGTCTCGGCATTCGGTAGCTGTATATCCATCCGAGTCACTCCGCTGGAGGTCGAGTATTATTTTGTTATGTATAGATGAACTTAATGTAAATTTTAAAAGAGTAATGCCAGTACGAGTTGGCAATGTATATCACTATTTTGACTCAAAGTCATGAAATAGGACTTAGTGATAATAAATAGAATCATAAGTAAGATAAATAATAGGCTTGCCTGGGTTTAGTGGATTACGTCCATTGGACCCATGCGCCGGTCATGACCCGGAATTTGGGTCGTGACATAAGTAATTTAGATAACTTCTTGATTAGATAATATTATTGTTGCACTTTATTCAAAATTGATAAGTTGAATTACTTCTACTTAAAATTTTGTATTAATTGTTGATAAAAGATATTGAGCATTGGAAACTAATTGGAAATTTTGTGGCTTTGTTGGATTTGGTTTTGCTTTCTTTTGCTTTAGTTTTGGTTGAGTAATTTGTAGGAAATTTAATCATGGCACAGAAGAAAGCAAGGGCTAGTACAAGTGGATCCTTCAATAAGACAAAATTTGTGTCTTAGATGCCGTTGCCAAACACGCGAGTTTCCTCCTAAACAAAGTTCTGATTCCTGAAAGAGGTCTTGATGTTTCTTTAATTTGTTACCTCGGAATTCAAGCCTAGATTGAAAAATGAAATTGGAAAAAATTTTGTGCTCAACGTGAGGTGGCTGTTATCTTAGTGGTAAGGGAATTTTATGTTAATCTGCCTAAACATACTAATGGTGTTGTTTATGTGCAAGGTAAATAAGTGTCATTCCACAATCAAGTCGTCAATGCTTTTTACGAGGCTCCTAATATTGAGAACGATGGCTATGGACAATATCTGGTAAAGCATCAAGATTGGAATGAAACTATATCAATCCTTTATGAAGAAAGTACTCAATGGAAAATATTGAAAGATGAACCAGTGTCATTTCAGTGAAGTGTCATGCAGCATATGTCAAAAAGTGTGGTGGTATTTTGTGGTGGCAAAGATGCTCCCATGTTTACACATTAGTTATGTGATAAAGGATAGGGTAGTTCTTTTATATGCTATTGTGATTGGGAGATCCATCAACATTAGCCATGTCATTAACCATGTCATGCTACTTATTGCCAGCACCAAAAGAGATGGTTTATGGTTCCCTTCATTGATCACTTCCTTGTGTGGAAGAGTTGGCATCCAATGGCATCTAGGTGAAGAATTACTGCACTCGAAAGTTTCAATTGACATGGGACTTATTTATTGATATTCTTAACCTTCGGTTAGTGGTAGTTCTTCTGCAACACCACGTCCTCAAGCTTCTCAGCCTAGACCACAGACTTTAACATTGCCTTAGTGAATGGAATAGCTGGAGCTCTGGTTTACACAATAGGCTTCATACCAAATTCAATGCAATCAACAAATAGAGCCGATGCTCGAAGCCTGTGGTTCCTTTATGGGAATGGACATGGATACATTTCCCACCTTCCTAGATCCTCCTAAAAACTTAGGCAACCCAAAAGAAGATGAAGAGGATGAAGATAGTGCCTCTACGGAATCCTCCAACTACTAAGGAAATATTCTTTCACCTTTTCTTTATCTATTGCTAATAGTGAGGACAATATGGAATTTAAGTTTAACGGGAGAATTATTTCTTGGAAGTTGGATTTTTCTATGAAAGTTGGAAACTTAGACTTCATTTATTTATTTGCATGCTTGTTTTAGGTTAAGTTTATCATCTATTTTTTGTTTTGTTTATTTGAAGTTTTTAGGGTAGAGAAATTAGTGCCAAATTTTTTGGTGATTTCCTTATCCAATGAAGACAATCTAGCTATGTTATATTTTTTGCTTTTGATAAACGTAGTTATTGTTTGGTTTGTATCAAATTTTTTTGCTAAATATTATTGTTAGAATGTGATTTTCACATATTGAGCACTTTGTCTTTTACTTTAAATTATTGTGCATATCTAGAGTAGGTTTATATTGATGTGAATTATAAATTATTTCATAAATCATAGAATTTGCTTAATTCTCTTTCGAAACAAAATCTTAGGCAATACTTAAAGAGATAATTTAGGCCATCTTTGGACCGTTTGAGCCTTTCTAGCTACCCTTGTTATATTTTTATCCCTACTATACCCCTTTGAGCCTAATTTTTCCTTTTTCTCTATTTAAACACATAATTATTTAGCCTAGCCTTTTAAATAAAATTCCAATTTTGTATCCCTCATTCCTAAGTATGTATATCATTTTAGGATGTGTATTGAGCTAAATATTGAATAATGTAGAAAGATGGAATTGATGAAAAAGTCAAAAATATGTTGAGTATTCACCGCACTACCTAAAATAGAAAGAAATAAGTTTAGGGTGTAAAAAATTTCGATGAAGAAAAAAACAAAAGAAAAGAAAGTGTTGAACAAAAGAAAAGTTCAAAGTTGAAAAAAAAAAAGTGTATTTGGAGTTTATAAATATAGAGCTTTACATAAGTCCCAGAATGATTATGTGCTTATGGTGATTTAAGCCACATTAATGACCTTTATCCTACCTTGACCCTAGCCTTACATTACAAGCTTAATAAAGTCCTATTAATCTTACTTAGTATTAGTCTACAGTAGTGGAGAGAGAGATGAAAAGTAAACCTATGGAGTTTAGTGCTAATTTGAAATTTTGCATTGACATAAACTTATCTGGATAAGTATGATGTTCTTTGTAAAAGATTGCAAACACACGAAAATCCATTCGAGAATGAGCTTGCCTTTGAATTAAAACATGAACTTGAATGATGTCTATATTTTATCTTAAGCTAGAGATTTATAGATACACTTTTGAGGAAATTATGGAAATCATTTAATTGATGCAACTTCTCTTTAGTTAGTTGTTTATTTATGATTGTTTTCATCATTTAAGTTTTTTCCATTTTAGTTTCTCTTTTATGTTTTGCTTGAAGAATAGAAAAATCTTAAGTTTGAAGGTGTGATAACTCTATTTTATAGTGTTGTTTGGTCACAATTATAGGTGATTTTGTCAAAGTTCTTGAGATTTAATTTAAGTATTAAGAATTTTTAGTCATTTATTTTATTTAATTTAATTACATTGGGTTCAATTGCTTTAAGTTATTTTATGATGTTTTTATTTAAGTTTAGGTATTATTTAAGTTAGTTTGTTGCTTTTATAGGTATGCTATGAAAAATGTGACATTTCGAGAAGATGAATGCATTCAGGGTATCGATAACTTAAAGGTAGAAAGCATTCTACCCAGAAAGTATCAATACTTTTGGTAAATGTATTAATACCTTGATTGTAAACTTGGTATTTTCACCCTATAAGAAGGGTTTTAGGTTCGATTATGCTTGGTTATATCCTCTCTGATACTTAAGAGGTTTTGTTAGTCTTATGGATGATAATTGAGATGCTT
This sequence comes from Theobroma cacao, assembly GCF_053813885.1. Lineage (NCBI taxonomy): Eukaryota > Viridiplantae > Streptophyta > Magnoliopsida > Malvales > Malvaceae > Theobroma > Theobroma cacao. The sequence continues at coordinate 38,578,098 of NC_142647.1, read as the reverse complement.
GAATTCATATGTGGATGAATAATTTAGCTTTTAGACAAATGTACACTCTTTTGTTTAGTTTGTTCCCCCCTCGTTTCTGCTCACTAAGATTTTATATCTCACCATAGTTAAATCCTATTTTTTGTTTAGATCAATAGATCTTTGGTTGGCATCTTTGGAAAGTCATCCCTTCATCACTCTTGGTAGGTGATCATCGAGACTCTTAGTTGATTATAGGTACTTTCCCATATTACTTCACTAGTCGAGTATTTTAATAGTTGGTTTGCGAATATTGACAACGCTCAAGTTAGGCCAAATTATGGCTTGAGACATTGTCTATGTTTCATACATATAAGTTATAATGATAAATATGTATAGCCATTGTAGATTGTTTTGAAATGATGAATGTTACTCAAGAGATACATTTGGTTTATGTATATATATATATGTATGTATATATATATATGTATATATATATATATGTATGTATATATATATATGTATATATATATATATATGTATGTATGTATATATGTATATGTATATATATATATATATGTATGTATGTATATATGTATATGTATATATATATGTATGTATGTATATATGTATATGTATATATATATATATGTATGTATGTATATATGTATATATATGTATGTATGTATGTATGTATATATATATATGTATGTATGTATGTATGTATATATATATATATGTATGTATGTATATATGTATATATATAGATATATATATGTATGTATGTATGTTTGTTGAGATGCCTCTCCCATGTTTCGATTAATTGATTGCAACAGATGATTTGTCTTAAAGGCTTTCTTGGGTCTAATAAATTATCCATATATAGGCCCTTACACCGATCATATCCTCGAGATAAAGATGTGACACCTTGCAGCAACATGTCACATGCTGTCCATTTGAAAACATTTTGAGGCCAACCAATTGTTACTTTACTGCATCCTCGAGTCGTTTCTCAATTCAACAAACCTCACCTCTTTGAACAAGTGTTTTTGTTTTTTTTTTTTTCATGGTGTGGAGAATGGACTTTTGAACTTAAAGATCTCTATGACAAGAAACATTTTAAATATGCATTGAGTACCATTTTGAAATTATCATTGAATTAATGTGGATACTTGATTTTGGTTAATATCTATTCTCTAAAGAATTATTTTATAACATAATATTATACAAAGAACAACCAAAACAAGTGAAGCACTACTTCACACAGAACAACTTAAACAAATAAAGTGCTACTTCGTGCAGAACAACTAGAATAAGGAAAGCGTTACTTCATGCAGAACAACTAGAATAAAAGAAGCCTTACTTCATGCAGAACAACTAGAATAAGTGGAGCACTACTCCATATGGAACAACTAATACAAGTAGAACAACTACTTCATACAAAATAACCACTTCACACAAATGATAGTGAAAGCAACTTGGAATAAGTGGCAGAGTTTATAGGTTACTTTCGTCTTGGGATGTTTTAGAGAGTTTGGCTTGGTGGCTCAAATATGAAAGTAGTTAAGAGGTTTTCCTCTTAATTTTTTCTTAAAGTACAAGTGTTTCACCCTCCTACGTTGTTCTCGTATACCTATTCACATACACCTTCTCTTCTACCTATTCATGTATAACTTCTTCTCTTGTAGCTGTTCACGTACAACTTCTTTTCTTATACCTTTTCACGTATACCTCTTATCTATTACCTTTTACTCGAGAACATGTCTTATTACACTAAATTACAATAACGGTTCCTCACATTAAAGCTCTTCATAATAATGTTATTCATTAGGCACATTAAAGCTTATTCTTGAGTAACCGCCACTTTTAGCACTATATATAGAGCCTCACAATTCATTTAGAAGGGCTCTTCCCTTCGAGAGCTAACATATTCTCCTCCAAAGTTTCTCTCTAATTCTATTCTACTCCTTAATTCTCTTCTACCTACCACGATACTCAGTACTTCAGAAATTGCTCCAATCTTCCTCTCTACTACCTCTGCTTCATCTTTTTTACTTTTTTGCAACGCTTCGTTTCCCTATTACAAGAACGCCTTTACAATTAGCATTATTCATTTAAAAATGGTTTGGGCAGATTATTTTGACTAAAGAGAGAGCAGTTGTTATTTAGCGTTATAGTGCTTCTTTGTTTAAGGAGAATTGGGTAAAGAAACTATGATTCACTATAAAGTGTCAACGGAACAATATGCTATAAATTGTTAAAGCTAAGTTTTGCTATAAGTTTTATAATCCCCATATCTATCGTTCATTCTCATAGAGTTCCTATTTCTTCTCTCTTCTCGATGATATTAAAAGATTTATAACAAATGATGATCTTGGAAAGTATTGAGCAAAATAAGAAATCTTTCTAATTGATGTAGTAAAATGTTATTCCTAGATAAATCAAGTAATACATATGTTGTGACAACATTTATATGCAAAGCTACCTCCAGAAAGCAAACAGATACAAAGTACCCAGCCATCATAGAGACGCACGAAGGGCTGGCCAAAGGAAAACAAATAAATGAAAAAGATGAGTTAGGCGCTTTCACCCTATAGTGCTAAATGGAGATGGATTTGGGGGAACAGTTACATGGACGACTCCTTCAAGCATCTGTATAACCTTCCTCATACTGGGTCTGAGACATGGGTCCTCTTGAATGCACCAAAAGGCAACCATCAAAAACCTCTCCAAACTCTTTGTATCATTCATGACCTCCATGTCTTCACTAACCAAGGCATCTATTTTTCCTTCCGAGTAGCAGTCATAAGCCCAATAAGTTAATATTATGTTGCCTTCATCACCCATCTCCTCATCCACAACACTTCTCCGACAACAAATGATTTCCAGTAGTAAGACGCCAAAGCTGTAGACATCAACCTTAACTGTTACTGGCAAGTTCCGAAACCATTCAGGTGCAACATATCCTTTTGTCCCTCTAATAGCCGTTTTGGTTTGTGTTTGATCCATCATCAAAAGCTTGGACAACCCAAAGTCAGATATTCGAGCATCGTAATTGTCATCAAGAAGTATATTCTGAGGCTTTATATCACAATGGATGATCTGAGTGCTGCATTCTTCATGTAGGTACACAAGTCCTCTAGCAACTCCTAAGGCAATTTGGGTCCTTTGACACCAACTAGGCTTTCTGTTTCCGAAGAGATATTCCGCTAAAGTGCCATTGCTTAAGAACTCGTACACCAGCAACCGCTGCTCTCCCTCTTCGCAAATTCCTAGTAATTGGACTAAATTCTTATGATGTGTCCGCCCAATCACATTTATTTCAGTTTTGAATTCCTTGTCCCCATCTGTGACCACTCTGTCTAACTTCTTCACTGCAATACTAATCCTAGAACCACTGGCACTCATTCGCGTTGTCCCTTTGTAAACAACGCCAAAAGCTCCTCTCCCAAGCTTTTCCTCGAAACCATTGGTAGCTTCTGCAAGTTCTTTGTAGGTGAAAAGCCGCAAATTTGTCTCTAATCCGCCTTGGTCAATTTTGGAGAGCTTTTTCTTGTAGATGAAGAAAAAACTGAGGCACAATGCTCCAATTAAGGCCAAGTTTACAAATACAGAGGTACCTAAGAGTACTGATCCAGTGATGATCAAATTGCGTTTGTTCTTGTCATCATCAGCCTCTCGAAGATTAGGGAATGATGGAGGACGGTCACCTCTAGGAACTTTAATGAAGGCCTTGCTCTTATCGCTACTGTTTTTCCTTCCATTTGACAGCGGTAGCTTCTTCATCCAGCAGCTCCCTCCTCCATAAATGGCAACGACACAGAAACAATCATTCAAACAAGATGTTTTACAATCCTGCTCATCATAATTAGTTCCGTAACGCTCATAATCAGATGTTGGCCAATTAGTGTCTGGTAGCACCTCAATATCATATAGATCTTCCTTGGATATCTGTCCATCTTCATGACAATCTAATTCACCGTCTCTCTCGCAGCTTCCGTAGTTATCATTTGGATCAAGGAAAGAAAATCCCGGTGGGCAGTTACAAGTTGGCCTCCCATTTTCATTTAGGCTGCAGATACTGTTAAACCCACATGCCCCACTACCCAGCCCTCCAACACGTAAACAAATATTTTCTGGTTGGTACCAAACAGTTGACCAGCTATCATTTCCGGTATTTATCTTTGGATAATAATATTGGGCAAAAACACCATCAAAATCCAGAGTTGCCCTCTGATAAAAGTCTTCACGTGGAGTGGGAAGTGTCGATCCTGTTCCGAGGAGAGATCTTTGACCATTCCTTCTCAACACGTAAACATCTCCAGACTCGTTGAAGATCAATTGATTACCTGAATTTGATTCATTTGCAGGATCACTAGTATGGCTATTATAATATGGTCCATCTCCATCATAAACCAGATTAGTGGGCAAATTTACAATATTGAGGACAAGATCTCCATTTTCACGTAGACTGAGCAGGAACCTTCCCCGTGAAAAGTTGTTCTCTTTTTGTCGAGAAAAAAGCTGCCCATTAATTTTCATTATCTGAGCAGGCAGCAATGTATCGGTAGGGTGGGCAAAGCTCTCCCACAGCATGTCCGAATTACGACTTTTAATTGCGAAGTTGCCAGTATCATTCATAACACCATAAGCAACGTCCGCCCTGGCTACAGCAGATTTCCATACTAGTTCTCCTCGAGCATTGCTCAACAGCAACCCATTTTCAGCGTTTAGCACAATCTTTGACCCTTCTGGCACAAGAACAGGGTTCCCATCTTCGTGTGCGTACCAGACAACGGTTTTACCAGGTATCTTATCAAACCATATAGAAAGCAAGAAAAGATCCTCATTGTCAGTTGGGTGAAACCCAAATGCAAAATCCCCAGAAGTTGAAAGCCAAGGAGAGGCATTGTGAGCTGCAGTGAGAGATGCACCCACAGCTACCCTTCCATCGGTCTGAGCAATAGCTAAGAGTGGAAGCAAAAGTAGGAAGAAGATAAAAGTACAAGAAGCAAAAGCCATCGCTCAATATGATTATTTTGCTCAAAGACGTTCCAAATAAAGATATTAAATTGAATCGTATATAAGAATGAGGGAATAAAGCCTATGATAGAAGGTGACCAGAGAAAGTTCAAATCAACGAAAGAAAGCGTTGGGTGTATTTCTTTAATGATTGAGACAGTCATTGCTTCCTTGCATTTTCCATATCGGAATAGTTCATTGAACACTTCAATGTTCCACGAAATTTCAGAAGTCTTACCCCTTGAAAGGGGCAAAGGTAATCAGCACCGTGGCCCACATTACAATCCCCGTCAAAGAGAAAACAGCTAGCCCCTACAAAAGTCTTGAAAAAAAAAATTTATAAAAACAAATAAAATATTTACAGGATAGTTATTCATTAGTTAATAGAGATTTAATCCCAATAAACATTATTAAGAACTTAAAGAACGAAGAAATTTAATTTACTTGAAATTAAATAATTTCCTATGATTAACAATTAACAACACTAGAATAATCAATGCTCCAGGTTTTGTATTTAGCAACATTGAAAAGTAAGCAAGACCTCTGCTTTTTCAACAGTCAACTTCTGGGATTACCATAAAATCACCAAAACTCTTGACTCTTGATTTTCTTTTTTAAAGATCTCATAATTTTATAATAATATAATTAATTATATTAAAATATATAAAAATTAAGATAATTAATAAAATATCTACATATTTTCTTACTTCTTAAATTAAGTACCTAATAAATATCTATTTTCTCTCACTTCTCACATCTTTATTAGTTCTCAACTATTTATTTTATTTCACATTAAAAATATGTAAAAGTCTAGATAATTAATAAAATGAAATATTCTCTCTCTTCTCTAATTATGTGCCTTTTTATCACTTCTCAATTCTCACAATGCTATTAATTCATAAGTATTTCTCTTCTCTTCAATCCATTAACGGTAATACATATTTAATAATCTCCAACCACTATTTTTTCATATATATAAAACCAATTGCCGTTTTTTTTTCAATTTATAGTATTCACTTTTGAACTCTTCTTTCCACATTTGCTCTTTCTTCTTTAACTTCAATTTTCTCCAAAGAATACGAAGGAAGTCTATTATGTGAGTATCTTTATAAAACCATAAGCCTCATTTGCTGTTTACTATAAACATTTAACAATTAGGTATTATTGTTTTAATTTTTACAGACTTTTTTTTTTAATTTAGAGTTTATATTATATTGTTATATTGTCTCTATTTTATGTACTAGTTGATTTATTGAATTAGAAATTTTGATTATTAATTTTATATTAGCCATTTGAAAAATATAAGACAATTATAATAACTAAATCTTTTGGATACTTCATAATAGAAATTTTTTTTAAAAAAATTTACTTCGTAATAGAAATTTGAATATGTCAAATCAAAAATATGAATCTAATTATTCAAAACTTAAAAAAGAAAAAAGGATTGAAAGTTTAATACAATGTAAAAGGGAGCACCTTTTTACAAGTAATAAAAATAATAAATCAAAAATTTGATGAAAATGTAGATAATGATATAACAAGATTTCCAGAATAATCATTTAGAATTGACAACTTCTTATATAAATTAGATGAAGCAATTTTTTCACTCCAAAATAGATTTGAACAATTTAAAATATATGAAAGTATTTTTTGTTTTCTATTTATTTTCCTGGGTATTCTCAAGCTCCACAATTTTCTCCAAATGGATACTGTATGAATAGAGGTGCTTGCACTATTAAGCCTTTCCATCTCTGAACATAACAACCAGTAACCCAATCTCACCTTATAATCCCTTCCTTTGCTATCAAACCACATTAGACGATCAACTGGCCTTCTTAAACTTCATGGTAGAGATAAGATTAAATTACTTTCATATGGCAGAAAGCAATTTCTTATTTTTTCTTCATCCCATCTCTTCTAGCCTGCCAGAATAAATTCAATCACCTTAGTCAAATCGTTTACTATAGCATCACAAACAAGAATTGGTCTAGGATTATCATATGGTATCCAATTGTCTTTTTTAACCAAAATAGAACTTCCATCACCTACCCTCCAAAATGAACCTCCACCAATTAGAGCCTTGCTCTTTCTAATACTTCGCCATAAATAGCTCGAATTAGCAAGATTAAAAATACAAGTGTCCCTGAATCCCATTCCTCCAAAATGTTTTGATGTATACATTCCCCTTCAATTCTTCCAATGAATTTTAGCATCAACATCATTCCCTCCTGTTAGTGCAGAAGTCTCCATAAGCAATATATCAAAAGGGGTGAATTTGTATTTAAAAACTCCTTTGAAAGACTAAGTTTAAAAATCAAGACTTTTGAAACCAAAGATTTCTTCTTGTGTCAAAAGCAAAGTGTGTGATTTTTTAAAGCAAGCTTTCAATAATAAGTTGAAAAGAACAAATAATAAATTAAGGTAAAATATTTTCCTAATCCAAATGCAATCAAAGAATAAATAATCAATCAAGGTAAAATATTTTCTTAAGCTAAATGCAAGCAATAAATCATAATGCGAAAAAATTAAAAACAAGACACAAGATTTTTATAGCAGTTTGGCTTTCTTTAGTGCCTACATCTACTCCCTTGAAACACCAAGGAATTTCAAATCCACTAAGGGAAATTAGCTTTTTACGAGATCAAGTGAAACCCTCACAATGCTTTTTCACGAGATCGAATCGAAACCCTTACAATACTTTTTCATAGGATCAAGCAAAATCCATCAACAATGATTTTAAAGGGCTCAACACAAACCCACAAATAGCTTTTCAAGGTTAAGCTAAAACTTTTACAATGGAATGCAAATTTTAGCAAGAAAATGCTTTTACAAAGGCTAAGTGCTAGGAGTTTAAGCTTGAGCATAATGAAAGAAGAAATTTTAGCTTGAATGAAGTAAGTATAAGACTTTTCAAATCTTCGTGGAAGACTAAATGAAGTTGGAGAGTGAGGATAAGCTTTTAGAGGTCTCTCTAAGGTTTGAAACTTTATCTCAAGTATTCTCTTGCTTCCAAATGGTTCCAAGATGACTATTTATAACTTGTGTGAAGTTTGGAGTCTTTAAACACAAGTTTGAATCAAATCTAACCATTGTTGAAGCTTGAGAGTCGACTACAACGCTCATAGGGTTGACTATATTCTTCAAACTTCTCAAATTAGGGATCTATAGTATAATACCCCGTACTTTGATATGGTGACTAATAAAGCTTTTTGGATGCCAATTGAGGTTAATTATAATGTTTAGAAATGATAAAAGATGAAAGGAATGGTTTGGGATAAAATATTCTGTACACGAGGAAATAATAATAAAATAATAATTTTTTTTGGAGAAGAATTTATGAGATAAAAAGTGATTCAGAAGTCAATTGAGGCATAATAAGGTATTTTGGGTACTAAGGGGACAAAAAGAGACAAGAGGAAATTTTTGGAATAAACTAATAGTAAAATATTAATATTTTATTCAGTGTCAAAATTTTTCATGAAAAATGAGTATATGGGCAACCTAAGTGGGGGAGAAGAAGAATGAGAAAAATATCGGAGAAAAATGACGTAAATGGGGTCGCGTGTCTTTATTAAGTAAAGATAGCGCGGGTAAATAAATATTTTAAATATTATGGGGACAGTACGTTGGAGTACCAACTTCATACTTTGCTTGTACATATGTAGAAGAAGATGATAGAAGGAAATTGGAGTTAAATGAGTGTTGGGAGGACTAAATTAAAATGGAAAGAAACTTAAAAGGTAAAATGGTAATTTTGCATAAAGTTTGGTCAAAGCTTCCTTTAGAAGCTTTGACTCTCAACCTTATCAGCCCAAAACAGTCCTTATTTTCCCAGCAAGATATTTTCTTCTTCATTCTTGAAGCTTCCAACTCCATTCTCTCATTCTCCCATGGAAAACTAATTTTCTTTCATTTTCTTTCCTTGTTTTCTTTCAATTTCTTTTCTCTTCTTGCTTCATTCTTCTCCCAACTTCTTGTGCACCAAAGTTACAACTCCTAACCCCAATTTTCAGCACATATAAACTCTAGGAGAAGAAGAAAGAAAAAGAGAGAAAGGAAGAAAAAGCTTGGTTTTGGTGATTCAAGCAAGGAACGGTAAGAATTCTTGTTTTTGGCTTGAGTAGTCTTTGAAAATGAGTTAGTGACTTAGAAAAATCTCTTGTGGCAGCAACGATTGGCTTGATTGGAGAAAAATTGATAACATGTAATCCAATAAACCCATGGGTACATGAAGGACTCAAAGTGAAAAAGGAAAACGGTAAGCTTAACTCTATGTTTTAAAGCCTACGGTTAGTTGAATATTGTGGGAAATTATGGTTGTTGAAAGGATCTACTTGCATAAGCTAGTTGAAAATTGTTAAGATTGTATGGCATGTCATTTGAAAGAAATGAAAAAGGAATATTTTGGATGGAGGATTGAGAAACAAAGTATTGAAAGTTAGATAGATAACGATGCGTGTAAACTAGGAAATAATCAAGTGAAAGTGAAAATGATTATTGCTGCCATATATGTGGATTATATGTGGAAATATAAGATGGATTTGGATGGAAATTATTTAGAAAGGCTGAAGTAGACACGTGACATCATAATTAAGTTGTCGGTGATATAATTTAAGGAATTACGCAAGCAATGGATATAAGTAATTTTAGTAAAAATGTATTAAGATGTGAGTTAATTGAAAATGGTTTCATGATAGGAGGAAAAATATATATTTTAGTAAGGATTAATTGATTGAAGTGCTGCTCGTATACATATGTAATTAAATATATTGAGTTCGTATTATTACCAGGAAGTGCAAAGATAAAGTTAGAGTATTGTAGGGGCGTGCCTGAGTAAATAATGAGTGACCAGCCAGTGAAAATAGTTAGAGACACCTCCGAACAAATAGCAACTTAATATCTCGTTATTGCCAGGTGAGTGAACTTGCATTAAAATGTTTTGTAATAAATGATTTTATGCTTGATTGAGCCACTTGAAATATTTTGTTGGTTTTTCTTTAAAAGTTGCATGGGAACAAGCCCTTGATGAAATGTTTTGATATTATGAGATATGAACATGATGAATTCATGAGTTTCTACATTATGTTGATGTGTATATTATACATTAAATGATATTTTTGTGTGATAATTATGACCCAGCCATGTGTGCTGTAGGAGTGCACATGAGCTGTATTGACCCGGCTATGTGCGATGTGGTAGTGCACATAAGCTGAGACAGAGTTGGGGGCGAGGCCGGTGGTTATATATATATTTATATATGATATATATATAGAGAGAGGTTTTGCAATTTATATTGTGGTTGCATTGATTATTGAATGTTAAAACTTGAGAAACGGTTTCCACTTGATTTTCATTGCAACAAAGACAAATTTCTGTTGACAAGAAATTGAGTTAATTTGCATTGTCTTCAACATAAATGCATCATGATTTCTAAAACCTCCCGTATTGATGCTTGTTCCTTTTCTATGTTCACTCACTGAGTTTATACTCGCGTTTTTAAAATTCATGTTTTAGGTTTCCTAAGTTAAAGGTGATTGGATCCTAGGACGAGGTGCTCCTCCCTGTACATTGCTCGGTAGGTTTAATGTGACACTAAGTGTTATTGATCGTGCCCAGAGTCACTCCGCTGACGGTCAAGGTCTAATTATGCGTATGTGAATATTTAATGTGAACATTAAGAATCATTGTTACTCTATTAATGAATATATTGGTGGATGATGCCATTATGAATGTATGATTGGGTTTTATGAATCGTTTTCAAAGAAACAGTATTTGAACATTTCGAGCTTTGGATTCTAAAGTAATAGGGATTAATGTATAAGATCAATTAAGTAGGCTTGCTTGGGCTTAGTGGGCTAAGCCTATTAGGCCCTTGCACCAGTCATGGTCTGAAAATTGGGCTATGACAGATGTGGTATCAGAGCTCTAGGTTTAGATGAGTCTTAGGGATTCCTGTGTGGTCAGCGGAGTTGTTGGAGTCTGTGTAGAGTCTTGTCCTTGGATTGTGGGTGCGCAACGCAAGTCAAGGACAAGAGGCTACATGGACCCCTACTTCATCAGAAACTTACCTGTTCTTATGATATCTAGATGGATGAGTAAATAATATTTGGTTACGTATAGGTGGAGGTGCACCGACTGCACACGTCATGTCTAGAAAAGACGGTAGTCCCGATACCCCTCATAGTACAAGTAAGAGATCGCTAGATTCCACTGCTCAGAGTCGATATATGCTCAAGGGTGAAAGCATAACAAGTAACTTGACTCAATTTTTGAGTGGATCGGTTCCCCCGAGAGGTAAACCGCTATTTAAAAGCTTGATGAGTCTAGCAAGACTGGTGCGTAATGAAATCAATCCGAGGAAAAAGAACACGAACAAGATGGAAAAAAAAAGGATTATCAGTAATTATCGTCCTACAAAAGTATCGGTATCCGTTGTCCGAAACTTTCCTCCTGGTTGTGGGAGAGGTGGTACGCCTGTTAGTAAGGAGGAATTTGAGAGGTAGTGTCATGACCTGGTACTCTCCTCGAGCCCGTGACAATCATCGCGATGTCCCGATAGACATTCATTACCCTGTATGCCAACCGAAACCTCGCAAGACTTAATATCAATTTTCGCACCTCCCTTGTGAGAAATAATTACTAAATATCATATTTTAAAAGATTATAAGCTATTTCCAAATCAAAACAATAATAAAAAAATATTTTCTGTCTCACAAGGGCATTTTGGTCATTTTTTTAAAAAATTTTGAAACTTGTTGAAAATATAATATATAGGGGAAAATACACATTTCATAACTAAAAACAACTTTTTATGTCTAAAACATTCATTTAGGGTGAAATTGTAGCTAATAGAATAAAATAAAAATATTAAATGAAATATTCTATTTTCTTATAAAACAATATTTATAGAACTCTGCGTAAATAATTTTTATAGCGTAAAAGCAAAATAAATCCATACATACAGTAACATAGATAACTAGAGTATGTAATTTAACTTACAATGACGTGTGGGCCCCCGAATGACCAAAGCTAACGAAGGCTGTGGACCTACAATTTCTGAGGAGGCGAGTCCAATAATAACCCTCGACATAATCAGCTATTTACGGACTATCCTGATCCTGGAACGAGTGGAAAGGAGGATGGTGAGTTTATATAAACTCAGTGAGTAAACAAACATCATCTAAAATATCTAAAATCGAGTAAATTGAGACAACTTAAAATAGTTCATCGTACTATGATTCATAACGTTTCAAACTCATTTCAACTAAATAAAACAATTTCATTTCACTCAAATAATCAACATGGCTTATGAATTTCTTAAAAATTTGGCTCGTGCAGAAACTCATTCTCGAGGATACCTTGGCTGGGGCATCCAACCGAGTCCACCAAGGCTGTTAAAGAAAAGTTCATATACGCATAAAACACATTTTTACGTTTAAAAGCATAGCCGTTCCTTGGCGTTGGCTAAATTCACCCTCACGTGGTGGTTTAGCATGTAGTGAACTCTAAAGCTTTACCTCGGAGATACCCTCCGCACCTTTCGTACCGAGGTAAAATATAACCGAGTTTACCGTGCCCCTCTCTAATAGGCTGGTCTACGGAAACCCGCCACTGCAGTGACTAATCAATATCCCACCAAATCAATAAAAGTTTCAACAGCATGACATGGTAATTATATTACTACCCAGCCTATTAAGGCAAAACAAACAGTTCATACAATTTCAACATAATTTCCACTTCACCCATTCATGCCAATATCACCATAAGCCATTCAATTCAAACCATAAATTTACAACACAAACAAACAGTCTATAATTACTCAATTTCTAAAATCATCATTCAATTTCTAAAATCATCATTCAATTTCAAAATGATTTATAAAACTCATTTCATTTAATCACATTTTACTTATAAAACATAAGGATTTACCATTTAAACTCATTTTTCTATAAAATCACAAAAACGAATAAAAACTACTTTAGATAATTAAGACGATAATAAGGTTACTCACTATATCAAGAGTCGAAGTACTCCTAGTCCCCGATCTTCAGGTACAATCTCCTTACCCTTATCGAAAGTCTCACCACCTAAACATAATGCACAACAAGCAATTTACTATATTTGTACTAAACCGTTATAAAACTAATTTAGGCTCTATATGAATGCATGAAATGGGATGCGAAATGTTCGGATTATTATCTAAATATGGTGTTCTACGTAGCTTCAATTATGTATCGAAATAAAATGGTATTGGCCTAATTCGATCTATACACCGGTTAATTGGCCAATACATCCAATTCAACTCCAATTAACTTGATTCCACTTCCAACACTCCAAGTCATCAATTACAAGTTAAATAATATGTAATATCACAAAAATCCATCATCAATATCTTCCTTGTAAAATTCGGCCACTGAAGGTTTAGTGTAGAACATGTAATTTTCATGCTTGATTTTTACACCTTACATCATAAAACAACTAAAAACACCTAAATAGCATGAAATTCATCAAAGTCCATTATCCAATTTCTCTCTTGAAAATTTCAGCCAAGGAGTGTGGGTGAAGGGCATGAAATTTCTAGCTTGTTTTTCATGCTAAACATCACCAAACAACTAAAAACACTGAGATACCTTGAAATCTAACCAAATAAATCATCAAATCTTCTCTCCCTAAATTCAATCAGCCATGAATCCTTCATGACATCTTGAATTTTAACCATGGTAATTGAAAAAGAATGCATAGGAAAGGTAGATCACAAGCTAGAATTAATAAATTTTACCTTTTCTTGCTTAATTCCTTGAAATCCAATGAATTTTCTCTTGATTTTCTTCTCTAGGGTTTGTTCTATGCTTTTTCCCTTTTGCTCTTGCCTTGGACGGCCAAGAGAAATGAGATGGGAGAGTTTTAGTTGTGTTTATAAAGGAAAATATAATAATATTAAAGCTTGACACTTGTCACCATGTGATTGGTCCATATATAAAACTTAATAATTAAGCATTTCTTCTCCACCACATAAAATCCCTCAATTATCCAAAGTATAAAATGAATTTCATGGGTTTGACAAGTGTCAAGGTGATGTAAAATTTCAAAAATTCTAATTACGTCCTTGTGGACATGTGAAATGATCTTTTTGCCCTTATGTTCGAAAAATTGTCGGAATTAAAATTTTTCACTTCTCAAACTCAAATTATGTTCCAAATAGTCAAACTTGATCAAAATTTCAGCCACCATCCCAAATTTGCCCTCGAGTGAAAAAATGACCATTTTACCCCTACGTTATGAAAATTTCAATTTAACTCCAAATCGATCCCCGAACTCCGAATCACCATATTAAGTCATTCTAAGATTCAATAACTCTCGATTGCATCTTAAAATCTTTATTTGAACTAGTTCGAGACTTAAATCAACTTAATTGTACCACTAGGTACACTACCGACTTTTGACGATTTTTTCAAGGTATTCAAGTATGCAAGCATGTTGTCAAATACATGAATGACATGGCAAGTATATTATAGGGCTGGGCTTGACAAGTAGCAACAAGCTCGGATTAAGGATAAAATGGAAAAATCTCAAAAGATGGAAAAGGACCCGGAAGAGGATCCGTCGATGTGCTTGGATTGTGGCGACGAGGATCCTAAAAACACATAATATTTTCGTTAAAGTTCGTATCACTTTAAGCCTAGATAGATGCGGTGTAAGGGAAATAGTAGTAGTTATTTGTACAAAGGAGTTAAGAGTTAGCTTTTATTTTGTATGACTTAAATGGATTATGAAGTAGTTGTTTTAATGACTTGATGCATATTGGAGTCCTTTGATACGATAGAGATAGATTAGCGATATAATAATTGAGGGAGGATATTCACCTTAGTGGCATCATTGGTCGCCTTGGATAATTATTAAGGATTGACGTAGAAACTCATTAATGGTACAAGAAACTATGAGACCTGACAAATGATTACCAATTAATCGTGGAAAGGTGAAATTTGGAATTCTTGTCACGACCCAGAACTCCCCATCGGGCCCGTGACAACCGCCGCGACGTCCTGATAGGCACTCATTACCCAGAATGCCGATCAAAACCTCGCAAGGCTTAGCATCAGCTTCCACATCTCTCCGGTGAGCGACAGTTATTAAATCTCGCATTTCAAGAAATCATAAGTCTTTTCCAAATCAAAACAATAAAATATTATTTTTTGGCTCATAGGGGCATTTTCGTCATTTTTCTTCGAAAACACCAAAACCTGCCAAAAACATGGTGTAAAAGCTAAATATGTTCATACATACTTTAAATCAAATAACTAAAGTATAAAATTACTTTTACAATGATACATGGGCCCCCAACTAACCAATAAGATGCGAGTCTGTGAACCTACAATTTTGTCGATGCAAGGCTAACTGAAGTCCTTGATGCAATCGACTATCTACCGACTATCCCGAGCCTAAAATGTGGGGAATTGAGGGTGGTGAGATTATAAAATCTTAGTGAATAAACAGACACCATCTAAACTATCTAAAGGCGAGTAAATAGAGATGAATTAAAATATTCTTTTCCAATATATGTTTCATAACATGAATATTCAGTTTCCTCAATTAATCAACATGGCTTATATATCTCACAAAACTTAGCTCCTGCCAAAATCATCCTCGCGGATACCTTCGTCAAGGTATCCCACTGAGACCGCCAAGGCTGTTAAAATTCATATTTCGCAAAAAACACATTTTTCGTTGAACATCACAGCCGTTTCTTGGCGTTGGCTGAGTCTCACTCTCACGTGGTGGTTAACGTGAAGTGCACTCAAAAAGCCCACCTCAGGAGATACCCTACACGCCTCTACGACCGAGGTGAGAATATAAAGGAGTTTACCGTGGAACTTTAATAGGCTGGCCCACGGAACCCCCCACCACTACAGTAGCTAATCTTTTATCTACCACCTGATTTATAAAATCTTTTTCTACATGACATGGCAATTTATCGCAACCTAGCCTCTCAAGGTTGAATACACAATACAAATAATTCTAACACCAAAATCAGTTTAGCCATTCATGCTTATTTATTGTCATAAGCCATTCAATTTAAAACCATAAATTTACAACACAAGCAAGCAGTCTCCAATTGCTCTATTTTCAAAATCAATATTCGATTTTCTAGAAAATTTATAAAATCATTTTATAAAATCACAATTTCTCTTAAAACATAGCAATTTACCATTTAAACCCATTTTTCATAAAATCACACAATTGTATAAAATTACTCTAGATAATTAAGACAATAATAAGTTCACTCACAGTTGTAGAAGTCAATGTACTCCTAATCCCAGTCTCCAAGCATAATCTCTGTACTTTTTCTAGTGTAATTTACTCGCCACCTATCCACAATGTACAATACATAATTCACCACATCAATGCTTGACCATTATAAAATCAATTCAGGCTTGGTGTATATGCATGATATGATATGCAACTTATCCAACTACCGCTTAAATGCGGTGCTGACCTAATTCAGCCTATTACTCGATTAAATCGATATACGCGTCCGTTTAAACTCCAAATTAATTTTTTTCAGTTTCTATACCTCAATTGCACCCAAATTGACTTAATGTCCCTCAGTGTGGTGCAATTTATCAGTCCCGATAGCAAATTACAAAAATACCCTAGTGGGTAAAAATTCATATTTTTGCTCCGAAAATTCTCATTATTTTTCTAGGCTCATAATTCATCATTATTCATCATAAAACCTCAAATAAACATCAAGAGCAGCAGCCAATATTCCCCTAGAAAATTCGGCATAATGGGTTTCAATGGGAGAAATTATTTCTCTAGCTTATTTTTGCTATATTTCAATATAACCTAACTAAAATCACTTAATTCAATTAAAATCAACCACAACTCAAGCTCAAAACTCATCCATGGAGGTTTGGCCAGCATGGGTGTCCATACCCACTTTCCAATTTTTGCATGGAAATGAGAAAAAAATGCATGGGTAGTGAAAATCACAAGGAAAATCAATGAAATTTACCTTTGTAATGCTTGATTTCTTGATTTCTCTTGATTTTTCCCAAATTTTTCAGCGAGGGTTCTTATTTCTTTTCCCCCATTTTTTCTCCTGGTTTGGACAGCTTGAAGAAGATGAGAATTCTGGAAATTTTGACCTTTGTAAAGGCTAAAATAATATAATATTATTTTATTCATTTTTTTTGTTTTATTAATTCCTTAAATTCTAGCCATCCATTTGTTTCCAAATTTTCACCATACACTTGTCCCACATATCCATAGCTTAGATAAAATTCTCAGACTTATCCAAAGTCTTGGTGGAGTAATTTTTGAAATTTACACTTTTACCCCCGTAAAAGTCAAAAATTACATTTTTACCCCAAAAACCGAAAAATTACCCATAGACATATTTTTCATCCCTTATACTCATACCATTCTCCAATTTGTCAAATGTGATCTAAATTCTCTCAAAATCTCAAATTTTGTTCATAGGTGGAAAAATTACGATTTTACCTCTACACTTCAAAAATCACCAGAATTAAACTTTTTCACTGCCAAACCCTCAAATTATACTCCAATACTCAAATCATACTCCAATAAGTTAAATGGGACCAAAAAAATATTTTTTAAAAATTCTCATTTTGTCCCCAAGTGCAAATGACCATTTTACCCCTAGATAGTGAAAATTTCGGTTGGACTCCGAATTGATCATCGAACTCCGAATTACCATTTTGAGTCATCCCTGAATTGTGAAACTCTTAATTTCACCTTAAAATTCCTATTTGAACTAGTTCGAGACTTAATCGACTCAATGGTACCATTAGGGGCAATATCGTCTTTTAACGATTTTTCGAAATTCCTAAATATGCAAACATTTGATTGAGCATGTAAATGACGTCATAATTATTTTATAGAATAGGGTTTGACAATTCTAGTTGCAGTTACAATTCGAAAAGATACGGGAGAAATCAATAAGGCTATAGGTGACACTTAGAATGGATGCTGTGATTAAGTTAAGGATTGTAAAATTTAAGTATGGAGGGAATTACAAAATGATGCCATGACATTACAAGGTAATAATTGGGCACAAATATAGCCAATGGAATTAAATTATGGAACTTGGGAAAAGGTGAATCCTTGATTTAATAAAGATTGTGAATGTAGAGCGTGGAGAAAGATGAACTATTTTCATGGTCATTTGTACTAAGTCAACAGAACTACTTGAGTTACATGACAAGAAAGACAATTAATTGTGAATGTTAAGGAATCGTGGAATGTCATAAATGGTGGATATTTTTGTGTGTGGTATTATATATTGAGAATTTGATGCACAATATGGCAAGATTGTCCTAAGGTGAAACCTATTGGTCGAAGATAAATGTTAAAGGATAAAAGGAGCTTGAAAATATTAACTCAGCTTAGTGCATATGATAGCAAAAGAAAAGTTATGCCTGGTCATGAAGATTGTCGGATAGGCTTGGAAGAAAGCCAAATGGTTGAGCATGATCCTTGTAGTAACTTTAAAGATGGAAGAACTTATTCGTGGAAGAAATTTCCAGCAACCACAGCACTATAGCACTAACTTTTTAGCACTGTAGCATTGAAACTATCCCATGTCTAGCAGCCACGATGCTGCAGCACTGATTATCCAGCACCGCAGCGCTAAGAATACCTCATGTCTATGATGCATGAGCAAGATGGGAGTGGCACGATAATGACCTTACAAGTTGAATTATGGTCATTGGTCATTGAGCTCTGTTATTTGGGAGTTTTAAATGTTTCAGAGAATGTTTACATGAATGAATTGAAAAGTTTCTTTATCGCCTTGTATATGGGCATATAATTAAAAGAGAAATTGAAATATTCTTGAAATGGCTACATTGAGATAAGATATCATGTGAAGTATTAAGATGGATAATATGTTGACCAAAGTCAAATCCTAAGAAATAAAGGAGACGAGAGATTAAGCCTTGTTAAAGGCTAAGGAAAAGTGAGCGAAGAGTTAGATGAATATATGAGAGATGGGTAAGGGATGTTAATACCAAGTAATGAAAGTGTGAATGAAGGATTACAATGGTGGTATAGCAAATGGGATTATCCAGAATATCGTTATGAGAATTTACAATTCTTGTCTTGACTCAGTTAAATGAAAAGGGTTAATAACAACACAAGGCCAATTGTGTGGCACACTAGAAACCTATGAAGACAATTTAGGGATTGAATGGACGAGTATGTATTTATCTATCTTTAAGAATAAGTGCATGTCTATAGAACGACATGCTCGGGTTGTTAAGGAGCACATAAGAGACTAAGTGTTTCGAGAATGCACAAACCTCTTTGAGAAGGAATTACCAATCATACATAGCAAGTATAAAATGTGGGATTTTTGAAACTTGTTGAGGAACCTAATGGCTAAGTCACGGGTTAAGTAATCACATGCGGTGAGAAATGAGTTTAAGATAGGTATCCCCAAGGAAATATTCAAGAGTAGTTCTGCTATGGATATTGTGAAAGCAAGCATTAAGTTATGTAGTTGCAAAGAAAAAGCCGTAAGTTGAAAGTGAGATTCTTATTGACATTGAAAAAAAAAATACTTAAGAAGAACCTTGTTTCAAGTCTTGCAGTTTCAAATACAAACTACGAATTGGTCCGGGAAGAATGATGTCATATTAGTATGAAAGAATAGAACAAAGGATGATCAAAGATAATTTGGATAATGAAGTCCAATAATGAAAACTTCCTAAGGTAGTATGGAAATTGGAATTCGAAAATGCTTAAGGCATGCACGATTCGAATGAGTTTAAATTTTAAGTGATTCATTAAAGTCAAAATGCAACAAGGATGTAATGTATATATTAGAGGTATGAAGAATAATTGAGAAATAAGGATGACTTTTAGAGATTGTGGTATTACATAAGATGTAATGATCAAGTAAGAGATAAATCTTTGAAAGATCAACGAGGTTATAAAGCATATACGAATACCGGATTACAATTTAATGAAAATGACATTTGGCGAGTGAGATGTGATTAATGACATTGTGATGCAAGGATATATAGTACAATGAAACTTAAGCATATAATTGGAAATGATAAGAAAAAAGTATGGGCATGAAAAAGATGTGAAGCTATGCATAGGCATAATGAGAATTCTTATGGATTACGTAAGAGATAACTTATGGTAAGATGCGAGTGGAACGGTGATTTAAATATATAAAAAGGGTAATCTGAAATTGATTATACCCCAATGCTCATAGATTAAATATGAGAACGTTGACATGAACTATGAGGATTATTATATTGAATCTTGGATAGGGATGGGAATGAATAAATGAAGATGTAGTCCAAGGCACGCGAACACATGGATCCCTTTGCATAACGAGGAATGCTAACATTTGGAAATGAATGTACACACCTATATGTGAAATTGATGACTTGACCAACTGAGGTGAAGAATTGTTCTCAATAATTTGAGATTTGAACTTTATGTATTTGATGAGTTGTATAAATGATACAACGGCAAGAAGTCCCATTAGAAGTTGAACTATGATGATATAAGAAAGTTTGGGAAAAATAGTCAAAAAATGAGATTAAAGAAATGTAATCCATAACGTGGGAATAATTGAAGTATGTGGCGTAAATGCAAGATAAACCTGAAGTATGTGGGAATAATTAGAGGCATTAACCTTTTTCGACGTTGAGACTATGTATAGAAATGAATATGACATGTTTATAATGCTGCAGGTTACATAATAGTGTATGGGGATAAGATGAATGAATGAATGTTGAGAAGTTTGGCAAAGAGCGAAATAATAAGATGATGATTAGGCATACATAAGTAAGTATAATATGTGGTTGAAATCGGTATGATTGAGATAGAGTTATAGTTCAAATTTAATGATAGTGATAAAAGCGTACTCAACATCTTAAAATAAGAGAAAATGATCGTGAAGGCTACCATCGATTTGATTCTAAAGGATGATAACAGACATAAGTGAGGCATTCTAGTCGAACTAGAGGTAACGAGGTGAATGAATGATTGGAGGTTTGACAAGAATCGAAATAAAGATATGTTTGAGGTTAGTGACGAAATTAAAGGCATACTTGGGATCTTAGTGATAAGAAAGAAAAATTGAGAAGGGTACCGTAGTTTTAACTCAAAGATGATAATAGATATAAGATACGTACCCTGATCTTGTAAAGTGTTCTAGTCAAATTGAAGGTAATGAAGTTCATAAATCAAAACTCCTTACGAAGAAAGAAAAGGAATAAGATCATAGAGAGAAATTGATAACTCGACACCGACGTGAATTCGAGTACGAATTCTATTTAAGTGGGAGAGACTATAATACCCCGTACTTTGATATGGTGACTAATAAAGCTTATTAGATGCCAATTGAGGTTAATTAAAATGTTTAGAAATGATGAAAGATGAAAGGAATGGTTTGGGATACAATATTCCGTACACAAGAAAATAATAATAAAATAATGATTTTTTTTTATAAAAGAATTTATGAGAATAAAAGTGATTTGAAAGTCAATTGAGGAATAATGAGGTATTTTGGGTACCAAGGGGACAAGAGGAGATAAGAGGAAATTTTTGAAATAAAATAATATTTTATTAATAAAATAATATTAAAATATTAATATTTTATTCAGTGCCAAAATTTTTCATGAAGAAAGAGTATATGGGCAACCTAAGTAGGGGAGAAGAAGAATGAAAAAAATTTCGGAGAAAAATGACATTAACGGGACCCCGTGTCTTTATTAAGTAAAGATAGCGCAAGTAAATAAATATTTTAAATATTATGGGGACACTGTGTTGGACTACCAACTTCATACTTTGTTTGTACATATGTAGAAGAAGATGATAAAAGGAAATTGGAGTTAAATGAGTGTTGGAAGGACTGAATTAAAATGGAAAGAAACATAAAGGGCAAAATGGTAATTTTGCATAAAGTTTGGTCAAAGCTTCTAAAGGAAGCTTTGACTCTCATCCTTATCAGCCCAAAACAGTCCTTATCCTCCCAACAAGATATTTTCTTCTTCATTCTTGAAGCTTCCAACACCGTTCTCTCATTCTCCCATGGAAAACTAATTTTCTTTCATATTCTTTCCTTGTTTTCTTTTCATTTCTTTTCTCTTCTTGCTTCATTCTTCTCCCAACTTCTTGTGCACCAAAGTTACAACTTCTAACCCCAATTTCCAGCACATTTAAACTCTAGGAGAAGAAGAAAGAAAAAGAGAGAAAGGAAGAAAAAGCTTGGTTTTGGCGATTCAAGCAACGAACGGTAAGAATTCTTGTTTTTGGCTTAAGTAGTCTTTGAAAATGAGTTAGTGACTTAGAGAAATCTCTTGTGGCAGCAAAGATTGGCTTGATTGGAGAAAAATTGATAACATGTAAGCCAATAAACCCATGGGTACATGAAGGACTCAAAGTGGAAAAGAAAAACGGTAAGCTTAACACTATGTTTTAAAGCCTACGGTTAGTTGAATATTGTGGAAAATTATGGTTGTTGAAAGTATCTACTTGCATAAGCTAGTTGAAAATTGTTAAGATTGCATGGCATGTCATTTGAAAGAAATGAAAAAGGAATATTGTGAATGGAGGATTGAGAAACAAAGTATTGAAAGTTAGATAGATAATGATGCGTGTAAACTAGGAAATAATCGAGTGAAAGTGAGAATGATTGTTGCTGCCATATATGTGGATTATATGTGGAAATATAAGATGGATTTGGGTGAAAATTATTTAGAAAGGCTGAAGTAGACACGTGACATCATAATTAAGTTACCGGTGATATAATTTAAGGAATTACGTAAGCAATGGATATAAGTAATTTTAGTAAAAATGTATTAAGATGTGAGTTAATTGAAGATGGTTTCATGATAAGAGGAAAAATATAAATTTGAGTAAGGATTAATTGATTGAAGTGTTGTTTGTATACATATTTAATTAAATATATTGAGTTCGTATTATTGCTAGGAAGTGCAAAGATAAAGTTAGAGTATTGTGGGGACGTGCCGAAGCAAATAACGAGCGACCGGCCAATGAAAATAGTTAGAGACACCTCCAAACAAATAGCAACTTAATATCTCGTTGTTGCCAGGTGAGTGAACTTGCATTAAAATGTTTTGGAATAAATGATTTTATGCTTGATTAAGCCACTTGAAATATTTTGTTAGTTTTTCTTTAAAAGTTGCATGGGAACAAGCCCTTGATAAAATGTTTTGATATTATGAGATATGAACATGATGAATTCATGAGTTTCTACATTATGTTGATATGTATATTATACATTAAATGATATTTTTGTGTGATAATTATGACCCAGCCATGTGCGGTGTAGGAGTGCACATGAGCTGTGCTGACCCGATTATGTGCGGTGTGGTAGTGCACATAAGCTGAGACAAAGTTGGGGGCGATGCCGGTGGTTATATATTTGTTTATATATGATATATATATATATATAGAAGTTTTGGAAATTATATTTTGGTTGCATTGATTATTGAATGTTAAAACTTGAGAAACGGTTTCCACTTGATTTTCACCGCAGCAAAGACAAATTTTCGTTGTGACAAGAAATTGAGTTAAATCCTTATATATGATGCAAAATGGATCTTGTTCTATCGTTGATCAGAGATTTCTCTATGAAAAATACGAATCGTTGTCTTCAACATAAATGCATCATGATTTCTAAAACCTCCCGTATTGATGCTTGTTCCCTTCTTATGTTCACTCACTGAGTTTATACTCATGTTTTTAAAATTCATGTTTTAGGTTTCCTGAGTTAAACGTGATTGGATCCTAGGACGAGGTGCTCCTCCTTGTACATTGCTAGGTAGGTTTAATGTGACACTAAGTGTTATCAATCGTGCCCAGAGTCACTCCACTGACGGTCAAGGTCTAATTATGTGTATGTGAATATTTAATGTGAACATTAAGAATCATTGTTAATATATTAATGAATATATTGGTGGATGATGCCATTATGAATGTGTGATTGGGTTTTATGAATCATTTTCAAAGAAACGGTATTTGAACATTTCGAGCTTTGGATTCTAAAGGAATAGGGACTAATGTATAAGATCAATTAAGTAGGCTTGCTTGGGCTTAGTGGGTTGAGCCCATTGGGCCCTTGCAACGATCATGGCCTAAAAATTAGGCTGTGACATATAGTCAAGTATAACCTTCCTTTACTCAATCTAATTCTCAATAATGTGATTTTTGCAAGTCTAAGCTGCTATAGTTGACTATGTCTTTGCTAGGATCGACTATGTCTCTTGATTTCTCCCTTCTCCATGCATTAGAGTAGCTAGGGTCGACTATGTTTGTGTTTTCTACCAATTTCGAGCTTTTTCGATCAAGGTCAATTATAACCACTTCAAGGTTGACTATGGCTTTGTATACTTCAAGTTTTTCACTATTCTGCCTTTGGATCGACTTGAGCTTCTCTAGGATTGACTCTTGACTTGTGTCTTGAGGTTTCCTTAGTTTTTTGGTGCATTTCTTTAGCTGTTTCTTCCTTGCCTTGTTTTTACAATCAAATGATAATTCAAAGCATGTTTGCTCTTTGTTTGTTTTGCTGAATATGTATTGTTTATGATATTTTTTAATGATGCATCATTTTTCAAACAATTATGTGACCTTAAGAGATTAAAAATATATTTGAGACAATTTCAAATGCTTGACACTAAATTCGAGATAACATGTAATTTTTGTCAAATCGAAACATGATGTAATTCAAGGCTAACAATCTCCCTTTTTTTTATATGATAAAAATATGAGCATATTGCATTTGAAATTTCTTAAAACCTTCCCCTAACTTAATTAGTCTCTATGCCGTTGTTGAAAACATTTTAAGTGTAAGTGAGAAGGATATAAGAAATGAATATGAACTTTGAAAATTCTCCTCCTCAATTTATGCATGAAGTTCAAAAATATTTTCAAGAAAAATTAAAGTAATATAGGAACATTTCAATGTGCTTATAAACCTTATAACAAAAAAGTTAAGAAGTGTAAGCTTTAAGTACTTAAACTCAAGAGACAATGGTTAGTGATAGTCATCAAGTAAAAATAAGCATTAAGTTCAATAATAAACTCTAACCATCAAATCAAAACAATGACATATTTTCAAGCAAAGATATTCAATTAAGAGATCAAGAAATATATCCTTCATCATAATATGAGAGCATTAAATCAAGATTTATTTCCAATCTATATATTCAAGAAAAGTAAGTCATAATATATTTCTACTCAATATATTCAATTAAAGCCTAAAGAACATATCTAACCATTGCAATTCAAGCACAATATATGTCATCATCAAGAATGACAAATATAGATATGCACATATAAACAAAGTGTGGACATTTCATCCTTTAAGTTGAAGTTGGATATACTTATATAAAAAAACAAGCATAATCAAGTATAAAGCATTTATAAGTATGCACATAATGTGAACATGATGTGTGCAACTTCTACACTAGTATGTTCATGTCACGACCCGGAACTCCCCATCGAGCCCGTGACAACCGCCGCGAAGCCTCGACAAATATTTTTCACCCCAAATGTCGATCGAAACCTCGCAAGGCTCTCATATTAGCTTTCGCACTTCCCCGATGAGCAATAGTTATCAAATAATCAAAATACGAAGGATTACAAATCATTTCCAAATCATAACATAACATATTGTTTTTTTTTTTTACTCACAAGGGCATTTTCGTCATTTTTTTTTTCAAAAATCTCAAAACTTGCTAAAAATGTAGTAGGTAAGCAGAAAATATATATTTAATGATTTAAAAGCAAATTAAGTATCTAAAACGTTCATTTGAAGTGAAAATTTGACCATTTGAATATAATAAAAATATTCAATAAAATAAACTATTTTCTTGTAAAATAATTTTCATAAAACTATCGATACATAATTCTTATAGCGTAAAAGATAATTATATTCATATATACTATAAAGCAAATAACCAAACCATAAAATTTCTTTTACAGTGACACGTGGGCCCACATTTATCCAAAATGCATCGGAAGCTAGAAACCTACAGCTTTTACCGATTCGAGTCCAAATGAAAGTCCTTATCAAAGTCAGCTAATTATGGAATTCCCTTAGCCTGAAATGTGAGGAAATGAGGGTGGTGAGATTATAAAATCTCAGTGAGTAAATAGATACCATCTAAACTATCTAAAGTCGAGTAAATGGAGACAATTAAAATAAGTCATCATACTGTAATTTCATTACCTTTCAGTTCATTTCAACCAAATAAAATCAATCCATATAAATCGAGTAATCAACTTGGCTTATGAATTTCTTAAAACTTTGGCTCGTGCCAAAACTCATACTCGGTGATACCTTGCGCAGGGCATCCAACCGAGTCCGTCAAGGCTGTTAAAATTTTGTATACATTTAAAATATATTTTTAGTTTGAGAAAAATACAGCCGTTCCTTGGCGTTGGCTGAGTTCCCCTTCACGTGGTGGTTTGGCATGAAGTGAACCCTAAGCTTTACCCCAGGAGATACCCTACGCGCCTCTCCGTTCGAGGTAATAATATAATGGAGTTTACCGTGCCCCTCTAATAGGCTGGTCCACGGAACCCCCTCTGCAGTAAATAATTAATATATAATCCACCAATCAATAAAATTCATTCTAGCATGACATGGCAATTTATCGCAACCTAGCCTCTCAAGGCTGAATACACAGTATAAATAATTATAACACCAAAATCAGTTTAGCCATTCATGCTCATTTATTGTCATAAGCCATTCAATTCAAAACCATAAATTTGCAACACAAGCAGACAGTCTCCAATTACTCTATTTTCAAAACCAATATTCGATTTTCCAGAAAATTTAAAAAATCATTTTATAAAATCACAATTTCTCTTAAAATATAGCAATTTACCATTTAAACTCATTTTCCATAAAATCACACAGTTGTATAAATCTACTCTAGATAATTAAGATGATAATAAGTTCACTCACAGTTCTAGGAGTCGATGTACTCCTAATCCCAGTCTCCAAGCACAATTTCTGTACTTTTACCAATGTACTTTGCTCACCACCTATCCACAATGTACAATACATAATTCACCACATCAATGCTTGACCATTATAAAATAAATTTAGGCTCGGTATATATGCATGATATGATATACAACTTATCCGACTACCGCTTAAATGCGGTGTTGACCTAATTCGGCCTATTATCTCCAATTTAACTTCAAATCAATTCTTCTCACTTTCTACACTCCAATTATAACTAAATTACCTCAATGACTGTGAATGAGATTCAATTTATCAGTCTCGATAGTAAATTATGAAAATACCCCTAGTGGATAAAAAATCATATTTTTGCTCTGAAAATTCCCATTATTTTTCTAGGCTCATAATTCATCATTTCTTAACCAATTCTCCTAGAATGAAAATCAAATTTATCCTCACTCAACACATGGTAAATTCGGCCATTAATGATTGTGAGAGAAAATAAGTTCTTTTCTTGTTGTTTTGTTTCTAAATATGTTAAACTAACTTAAAACACTAATATAACTTAAAATCAAATTAATCTAACAAGTTTCTCTCTCCTAACCCATTTTTTTAGAATTGAATTCATCATGAAAACATATAATTTAATCATGAAAAATAAAGAGAAATGCTTAGGAATAAGAAAACTCAAGCTTAATAGAAAAAATCTCACCTTTTTCACTTAATTTCCTTGAAAATTCACACTTTTTCTTTGATTTTCTCTCTCTAGGGTTTTGTTTTTGTTTTCTCTCTCTTCTTGCTGGTTTGGCCGGCCATGGGGTGGAAGATGGGCTGATTTTGTGCCTTTTAAAATGGAAAATAATAAATTAATAAAGGCATGACACGTGGCATCATGTCATTGGCCCGTTTTTAAAACTTTAAAAATTTTAATCCTTTTTATCTCCACCACACAATTAGTCAATGGTCAAAATGAGTATAAAGGAAGACCATGTGCTGGAAAAATGTCCTGGTGGTGGAAAATTACAAATTTGTCCCTGGGGTGGCAAAATTACCATTTTACCTTTTTACTCCAAATTATACCGAAATTAAAATTTTTCACTTCTAAACCTCAAATCTTACTCCAATGAGTCAAATTATACTCCAATAAGTCAAATGGGGCCAAAAGAAAATCTTTTCTAAAGTTCTCATTTTGTCCCCAGGTGGCAAATGACCATTTTGCCCCTAGATAGCGAAAATTTCGGTTTGACTCCAAATTGATCCTCGAACTCCGAATCACCATATTAAACCATTCTGGGACTTTAAAATTTTTAATTTCATCGTAAATTCTCTATTTGATCTAGTTCGAGGCTTAAATCAACTTTATTGTACCTCTAGGTACAATATCGACTTTTGTAAATTTTTTCGGGACTCTCCTAGTATGCAAACATGCTATCCATCACACGTATGTCATGATAAATATTTTTATATAGTCGGGCTTGTCATTTTCACCCCCACTTGGATCAACCATATGATCCTTCTTCATGACTGATTTCGATATCCAGCTAAATATTAATATTTTAATATTATTTCATTCATAAAATATTATTTTATTCTAAAAATTTTATCTTGTCTCCTTGGTACCCAAAATACCTTATTATGCCTCACTTGACTTCCGAATTGCCTTTTATCTCATAAATTCTCCTCCGATAAATTTATTATTATTTTCTCACTTGTGGAATATTTTATCCTAAACTACTCCTTTCGTCTTTTCTCACTTTTAAACATTTTAATTGACCTCAATTTGCATTCGATCAACTTTATTTATCACCATATCAAAGTATGGGGTATTTCAGTTCACATATTCATTCGAACAAATAATCAAGTAACATATTGAGTGCACAACGAATTATAGTAAGGAGCATGGCAATCATTATTCAAGCACAAATGTGAGACATTATTAAGAACAAGTTTAATATGGTGTTTAAAAGATATTAACAATAGAGATGAACACCATTTCTTCAGATCTCACCAAGCTCATTGTTGAAGATTTTAAGTGTTCAAACATCATAGGACAAAGTCAATGATCAACTTCCCTTTAATCATCCATTAGATTGCTTTCAACAAAGAAGAGTTAAACGGTTAACCACATTAAAGCATAATCTTACCTTCCCTTATGAGACAAATACGGGCATAAATCATGAGCATATGATAGGAAAATGGATAATCAACATGTTAATCAAATACTCAACCATTCATGGAACTAGAAAAATATGAGCATTTAAATAAGTATTCAATATATGCTTCAAACACTCATAACTTCAAGAAGTGTACGCACATTAATTTCAATGCATGTCCAAAATATCATTTTTCATTAAGCATCTTTTTCAATCATGCATTGTCCAAGCATTATCAATCAAGCATTTTAAACAAATTCTCTAAAATATATAAGAATAACAATTTAAGAGAGAATTTTCTCAACAATAGTCTATCATCATGAGAATGTCATCATTAAGCCCTTTTTAGTAATCTTTTTTCCACAATATTTTCACACAAGCATTTTAATAAGTGTTCTCCAAAATATGTATAAGACTATTAATTCAATGAGAAGTTTTCTCATCATTTTGCACTTGTTGTAATCGTACATGAAGATTTTATGATCAAGTATAACCATGATCACATATGATAACATGGCTATTTTCATTAATTTTGATTTTAATTATTTTCATCGAAATGCAAGCAAGGTTTCAATTTCCAAAAATATAAACATATATTTATCAAGAATATGCAAACATTGAATTTCATCCATGTATGCTATTTCTAATGATCTATGATTCATGAGTGATACCAATTGTTATGAAATAATTAAAATAAAGCATTCAACTCATGAATATCTCTAAAGTAAACATCCAAGCATCAATGAATACTAATTGTCAAAGTTCAAAAAATGAGCATTCGATTGATAACTTACAAGCTCAAGTTGGATACACACAAGGTCTTTAGATCATGAAAACATTAAACCTCATGGAAAACATAGTTAACATTTAAATGCATGTTTAAAAATATTTGAACTATATCATCACAATATATGTTATGATCAAACTTGACAAGCAAATTCATATTCAAATGCATAGCTCAAGTCAAGTTTTAAACTTTAAACATTAAGGTCAAGCAAGAATATCATGTAAGCATGTGACTTGATAATGGATAATAGATGAACCAAGAATATTTCTCACGAAGTTGAAAGAGTTCATCATAATCAATTTCATATGCCTAATCAACGAGTTGTTCTTTGAAATAAATATTTAAGCACAAACATAAGGCATTTTTCAAGAATTGTTCCTAGACTAAACATTTGAATATTTCACTAGTTAGGAAAGATATTTCAATGAAAGCACATGAATATTCAAAATGGATCAATAAGTTTAAGCAAGTTCATCGTGTGTTGAACTTGTTAAAGCTATAGATAAATATAATGTCACGACCCGGAACCTCCCTCAGGCCCATGACAATCGCCGCGACGTCCCGATTGACACTCATTATCCAGAATGCCAATCGGAACCCCGCAAGGCTTACATATCGGTTTCTTTCCTTTCCTGTGAGCAATCATTGTTAAATATCGAGTTTTTAGAGAATATATACTATTTTAGATCAAAAACAATCAAAATAAAATTTTCGCCACACAGGGGTATTTTGGTCATTTTTTTCTCAAAAATTTCAAAACTAGCTAAAACGTAATATACAAGTACAAAATACATAATTCATATTCAAAATGAGTTTAAAAGTCTAAAATCTTCATTTAAAATGAAATTACGGTTATTTGAATATAATAAGAAAATAAAAGAAATATTAAGGGAAATATTCTATTTTCTTATAAAACAATTTTTATAGAGTTATACGTGAATAATTTTTATAGCGTAAAAGCTAAATAAATTTATACATACTGAAATACAGTAAGCCAAAATATTTAATTTAATTTACAATAACAAGAGGGCCCCCGAATAAACAAAAGTAAAGAGGACTGTGAACCTACGGTTTGGAAAATGCAGATCCAATAGTAGTCCTCGATGAGATCAGCTATCTACAGTCTATACTGAACCTGAAATGGGTGGAAAGGAGTTGGGTGAGATTTTGCAATCCCAATGAGCAAACAGACATTATCATAAATATCTAAAGGCGAGTAAAATGGAGGCAAGTTTAAACAACAAATTTCAACCCATTTCATAAGGTTTTCAATTTATTTCTTAAACCACAAAATATTTGTAATTTACCAAAACAATTGTTAAGGCTTATGTCTTTTATTAAAACAAGGCTCAAGCCAAAACTAATCCTCGGGGATACCTTGGCCGAGGCATCTAACCGAGTCCGCCAAGGGTGTTAAAATATTCACACGTGAAACACATTTTTATTTTTAAAACCAGTCGTTCCTTGGCGTTGGCCGAGTTACACATTCACATGGGGGTTCGACGTGAAGTGAACTCTAATACTACCCCAGGAGTTACCCTCCTCGCCTCTACAATCGGAGTAACTATATAACTGGGTTTACCGTGCCCCTCTAATAGGCAGTCCACGGAAACCCGTCACTGCAGTGACTAACCCACCAATTTTAATAAAATTTCGACAGTATAACGTGGCTTTTATTTATTTATCCAGCCTGCATAGTAAAACAACTTACATAAATTTCCCAATGCATTCACAAAATATAGCCACATATACTCATTTCGCATAAGCCATTCCTAGGAAAATATATATTTTTCAAGTCAATTTGTAGCCTCCAATTACTCAATTTCATAATCAATACAATATATTTTTATTTGTCACGTTTATTCCTAAAACATCAAAAATCCCGTTTTAATCTCGTTCTCATTTCATAAAATACATAAAGGGCATTTAAAATAAACTCTAGATAATTTACAATAATAATAAGTTTACTCACCGTTTGTACAAACTAAAAGCTTTCTAAGCGCCCCGATCACTACTTGTCGGGTACGACTTCTTTGCCTTTTCCGGAAGGCTCTCCTCCTAGACACATTACAAAAATTTACACAATTCATCACATTGTACAGCATTGAGCATCCAGC
Organism: Theobroma cacao; assembly: GCF_053813885.1. Taxonomy (NCBI): domain Eukaryota; kingdom Viridiplantae; phylum Streptophyta; class Magnoliopsida; order Malvales; family Malvaceae; genus Theobroma; species Theobroma cacao. The sequence goes on along the minus strand of NC_142647.1, from coordinate 38,546,079 downwards.
CAAGAGTGGGTATTGTGAAAATTTACTGATTTCTTGCCCAATTTAATTTCTAAACACATTTAACTAACTAAAACTATCAATTTAACTAAAAATCAAAACCTAAAAATTTCAATTTCTCTCTCCTAGAATTTCGTCCAGCCCTTGATATCACTTTTTGATCTCTCTCCTCAAGCATGCTAAATGGAAATAAAGGCATAGGAAAGGTAGAAATCAAGCTAAAATCGAAAAATCTTACCGTTAGACGCGTAAACGGTCGAAAACCGCGAATTTCTCTTTGAATTTTCTTGTTTCTCTTTGGTTTTTCTTTTCTTCTTCCTTTCCTCTCTATTTCCTCTGTTTTTCTTCCTTATGGCCGGCCAGCACTCAAAATTTGGGTTTAAATGGCTGACTTTTCATTAAAATAATATTATTTCATTAAAAAATGCCATGTGTCACTTTCCCATTGGCCCATCTTTAAAATTTCATCCATTTGTTTCCAAATTTTCACCATGCACTTGTCTCATATATTCATAGCTTAGATAAAATTCTCAGACTCATCCAAAGTCTCGGTGGAGTAATTTTTGCAATTTACACTTTTGCCCCCGTAAAAGTCAAAAATTACATTTTTGCCCCAAAAATTGAAAAATTGCCCATAGACATATTTTTCACCCCTTATACTCATACCATTCTCCAATTTGTCAAATTTGATCTAAATTCTCTCAAAATCTCAAATTTTGTCCATGGGTGGCAAAATTACGATTTTGCCCCCACACTCCAAAAATCACCAGAATTAAACTTTTTCACTTCCTATCATTAAATTATACTCCAAATAGTTAATCTTGATCAAAAATTTCACTCCATGATCAAATTATTATCTTAGGTGGCAAAATGACGATTTTACCCTTGAATATCAAAATTTCTAATTTTACCCCAAATGAACCCTCGAACTCCGAACAATCATTTTTAGTCATTCCTGGACTATAAAATATTAAATTTCATCCTACAATTCCTATTTGAACTAGTTCGAGGTTAAATCAACTCAAGTGTACCGTTAGGTACGATATCGGGTTTCGTCTTTTCTTATGTGCTTTCCTAGTATAATAACATGCTACTCAGTGCATGTATGTCATGACATGTATTTATAGGGTTGGGTTTTACATATAACCTCATATTACCACATTACCACCATATCATCCTTATCAAATTATTTCTGTTCAAGTGGAAGTGCATATCCTGCTTACATTTCCTTGCAACTAACAATTTTGCACAATCAATATTCAACCATATGTTTTGAAACAAATGCAAAGTAAACTACACTCAGTAGTCACATCCGAGCATTTGGGTCATTGGTTGATGCAGGATTCCCCTACCTAAAGAGTAGGGTTCCAATCCCCATTTCCCTAATTATAAAAAAAAAAAATTACACTCAATAGTCAAATAAGTAATCAATCAAATTTCATTTAATCAAGCACTCTTCAAATTTAAAAGAAATAAGGAAGTAGATATCACCAATTTTTCATTTGATGTTCAACCTTTGAATTGCTCTTCCTTGTTAGTGATACCTACAAATATCACTTTCACTTGACATTTGGTATTCAAATTTCATTGAATCCTTGAGGGTTAGTCTCATCAAATATATGCACAAGACAGTAAGTTGAACAACGAATGCAATAGAAATTTATTAGTTTATAAAAGTTCCTCCTCTTAATTTCTATCTTTCCTTTCCTTTAACAATACTTTTCAATTTCCTATTTTCTTCTTATAATCCATCATAGTTTTTTTGGAGTATTTCAACATCAATTTTTAGTTGATTGTTTTCTTCCATCAATGATTCATTTTTTAACCCAAGATTTAAAATTTTCTCCTTTTGACTTAAACCTAGTTCTTGAAATGAAAGAGCTAATTCTTCAAACACACTTTCTAATCCACTATTTGTAAAGACAAGTGATTCATGGGCTGAAAATCCTACCTCATGGCTTGGCATTGAATTTTGGAATTTTCTATTCTATTCATCTTCACTTAATGAACATGCATTTATAAGATCATCTTATTCCAATTCTCTTTCATGGGCTTCACCACATAGCTCTTCTAGCTTTTCCCAAATTTCCTTAGCACTTTCACAATTTTGAACTTGATCACGTTGCCTCTCTCCAAGTGCACTAAGGATGGTATGCATGGCTCTTGCATTAAGTTCAATCAAATCAAGATCATATGAATTCCATTCATCCATTTCTTCAATTTGTATCCAAGCTTGATGCTTGTTAGCAATAACAAAATGCCTCATTCTATATCTCCATATAAAGAAGTTGTCCCCATTGAAATATGGAGGTTCTAAAGATGGTTGTCCTTCTTTAATGGTTGGCTCATGGGGGTTGGCTTCCATATCTTGGATCTTGTTGTCATCAAGTGCCATGAAGTAAAGGTTGGCAATTTCATCACTTTCCTCACCTTGAGAGTCATTAGTATCCCTCCAAGTTGCCATCATTACTTTCTTCTTAGAGTTCCTTGAAGTCTTTGTTTTATTTGAGCACTCATATTTGGTGTGGTTGAGCTTTTTGCAATCATAGCATATCAAGTGATCTTTTGTATGCTCTTCATTAAGCACATCCTTCCTTGTAGATTTCCTAGTTTTAAAATTTTTAATCATGAACCTATTGAACTTTCTAGCTATCATGGCTATGTCCTCTTCTTTTTCAAACTCACTCTTTTGGGTTTTCTCTTCTTCTTCAACTATGGACTAAAGAGTTATTCCTTTGTTCTTAGTGTCCTATTTCTTAAGCTCCTTCAACTCAATTTCATGTTTTAACATCATTTCATATGTGAGTGAGGATCCTATTATCACCTCTAACTTGAAGTTATTAAAGTTTGTAGCTTCCTTTATAGTCGTGACTTTACGTCTCCAAGACTTAAGTAGGCTATACAAGATTTTCTTCACAAGTTGGGCATTTGGAAATTCTTTCCTTAAAGCCTTCAAACCTCCAACAATATTGGTGAATCTTTCAAACATTTCATTTATAGACTCATCTTCTTTCATCTGGAAAAGTTCATAATCATGTGTAAACAATCCAATCTTTGATTCCTTGACTTATTTAGTTCCCTTATAAGTGGTCTCTAGAGTGTTTCAAATTTGTTTTGCGTTTTCACATATAGACATATTATTAAATTCACTAGCATCTAATGCACAAATAAGAGTATTATAAGCCTTGCAATTTACTTGAATTAATTTCTTATCTTTATCACTCCACTCTCTTCTAGGCTTAATCACAAATTTTCCTTCTACTACCTTATATAAAATATGAGAACCATCTAGTATAAAATTCCAAACATCTAAGTCCACTAATTGTATAGATATTTTCATGTGTTTATTCCAATAAAGGTAGTTATTACCCATAAAAAGAGGTGGTCTTTGGATCTATTGTCCTTCAACAAGTACGGTTGCCATAATTTCCATTTTGATGAGTTTAAGCTTCTACAATGGATCTCTCAAAGGCAGTTAGACCTACAAAATTGAGACCAAGCTCTGATAATAATTGTTAGTTTAAAAGTCTTAATGAGCAACATACCAAGAAGGGGTGAATTGGTATTTAAAAATTCCTTTGAAAGACTAAATATTAAAATAAAGATTTTTAAAACTAAAGATTTCTTCTTGTGTCAAAAGCAATGTGTGTGATTTTCTAAGAAAGTTTTCAATAATAAATTGAAAGAACAAACAATAAATCAAGTTAAAATATTTTCCTATGCTAAATGCAAGTAATAAATCATGACACAGAAAAATTAAAAACAAGACACAATATTTTTATAGTGGTTTAGCTTTCGCAAGTGCTTACATCTACTTCCTTTGAACACTAAAGGAATTTCAAATCCACTAAAAGAAATAACCTTTTTACGGGATCAAACAAAACCCTTACAATGCTTTTTACGGGATCAAGCGAAACCCTCACAATGCTTTTTCACACGATCAACTGAAACCCTTATAATGTTTTTTCACAAGATCAAGGGAAACCCTTTAACATTGGTTTTTACAGGCTCAACCACAAACCCAAAAATAGCTTTTCAAGGTTAAGCTAGAACCTTTACAATGGAGTATAAAGTTTAGCAAAAAAATGCCTCTACAAAAGCTAGATGCTAAAAGCTTACGCTTAAGTGAAGTAAGAGAAGAAATTTTTGCTTGAATGAAGATAGGACTTTTCAAATCTTGGTGAAAGACTAAAATGAAGCTAAAGAGTGACGATAAGCTTTTGAAGTTCTCTCTAGGATTTGAAACCTTATCTCAAGTCTTCTCTTGTTTCCAAATGACTCAAAGACGGCTATTTATAGTTGGTGTAAAGTTTCGAGCCATTAGACACAAGTTTGAATCAAATCTAACCATTGTTGAAGCTTGAGCATTAACCACAACGCTCCTAAGGTTGACTATGTTTTTCAAATTTCTCAAATTAGAGCTCCATAGTTAAGTATAACCTTCCTCTACTCGATCTAATTCCTTAAGGCATGATTTTTACAAGTTTGAGTTGCTATAGTCGACTATGCCTTTGCTAGGGTCAACTATGTCTCTTGATTTCTCCCTTTTTCACACATTAGAATAGCCAAATCAACTATGTCTGTATTTTCTTCCAATTTTCAAGCTTTTTGGATCAAGGTCGACTATAACCACTTCAAGGTCAACTATGGCTTTATATACTTTAAGCTTTTCACTCTTTTTACGTTTGGATCAACTTGAGCTTATCTAGAATCAACTCTTGACTTGTGTTTTGAAGTTTTCTTAGCTTTTTGGCACCTTTCTTCACATATTTCTTCCTTGCCTCGTTCCTACAATCAAATGATAATTTAAAGCATGTTTGCTCTTTGTTTTCTTAGCTGAATATGCATTGTGTGAAAGCTTTTATGATATTTTATAATGACGCATGACTTTTCAAACAATTATGTGACCTTAAAGGATTAAAACTACATTTGAGACAATTTCAAATGCTTGATATTAAGTTCAAGTTAACAAGTAATTTTTGTCAAATCAAAACATGATGCAACTCAAGACTAACAACTCCCTACCAAAATCTAGTGATGGTAGCATCAATTTCCCTACATAAACTATCAAGTAATTTAAAATAGCTTATCACATAAATAGGAATTGCTTATACCACAACCTTAATCAACACTTCTTTTCCGACAATGAACAACAATTTATTTTTCCAATTTATAATTTTTTTCATTACTTTCTCCTTGACATAATTAAAATGTTTTTTAATGAATTTGTTGACAAAATTTTAACTAGCTAATTACTTATCAATTTCAAAATGATTTGCTAATACTGATAGAACATATCTTGAAAAAATTACAATAATTTTCAAAATTTAAGACAATCTATTTGTTCTAAAGTTAAATTTTCATTCAAGTGTGTGTATGCCTACATATGTAGGAAACTTTTATTAGAAAAATAATTCATAAAAAAGTTAAATATATATTTTACACATAAATTATAATCAAATGTTCAATTTAGTAACTAAAGCTTAAAAATGTAAAATGTGATATTTAAATTTTAAATTTGTTTAGTAGATTCAAAATTACAATATGGTACTCAATTAACAAAAGATGAGTTAAAAAAGAAAAATAAGACAAAATATTTATAACTATTGAAAGCAAAAATTCTCTCCAGCAAGATGGCATGTAAGCAACACGTCTAATCCATAGGTTTATAAGATACTAGAGTATGCTTGTGTGATGCACTAATGTGATATAGGTAAAACAGTGTTTGTTAAGATATATCTACATTTCAATAATCATATAGTGCCCACTTTACATAAGCATTCAAGAAACTATTTTGTCAACTGCAATGTATACAAAAAAAGTCAAAAATTGCATAAATGTTTAAATGGTAATCTATTTAAGAGTTGTGAATGTAAACTGTAGTATACAACTTAGAAACACATAAAATACATGATAAGTTATTTTACTTAGTGATTTCAATGACTCTAACATTTGGTCTTTGTGAAACATTTTTACCAATAGTGACAATAAGCATTCCATCTTCAATAAAACCTTGAATTTAATAAGTCCTTGCATTATCAGGCAACTTGAACCTGCTCATGAAGTAGTGACTGATTATTAAAGTGGAAACAAAGTAAAAAATAAAAATTATAATTAATTATAAAGTAGTATTTGGATAGCTTTTACCTTCATCACGATTGACTAAACTTTAACTATCAAAAAATTAAGCTTGAAAGTAAGAAAACAAATGACAAAGTCAATTATTTTTTGTCATCAATGTAGAATGCAGATTGAAAGAAGGAGCTTAGTAGTTAGCAAAATTCCATTTGACTTGCTAAGATAGAGAACCTAATCACAAAATCTCAATAGTTATAATTAACAGGAAACTCAAGTTGCAAAAATAGCGGATAAAAATTGAGGTCTAACAATACAAATTATTTACGATAATGAAATAAAAGGAACTTAACTAAACTTCTACAAAGGAAGTAAAAATGTCATGGAGGCTATATATTAGGCTAAAAAGATAGAGGTACCAACATAAATACTATAAAAACTGCATGCCATAATAAGCTACCATATATTATTTTTTTAAGTTCATTTCGTTTATGATTCCAATAAAAAATTTCATGAAGTTGCACACTATGCTAAAAACACACAATTCCACAAAAATATCATAGAAATTGCATGCCACTGTAAAAAGATGAAAATACTTTCATAATTTCATAAAAAAACTCAAAAGGGCCTCCAGAGTTTCAATCAATAGCAAACTAAATTTTTTTTTTTTTTTTTGTAAGTTCATTTAGTTTATGATTCCTATTAGAAATGCCATGGAAGCTACAAACTATGCTTAAAAACACAGCATTTCAATGGAAATATCAAAGAAATTGCCTATCATAATAAAAAAAAACAAAAATAGGTTCATAAAGCAAAAAACCAAATAACTAATATATTTGCAACAAAAATAACATAAAAAGTGCGACCACATTAAAAGATAGAAATACCCTCGCAATTTTATAAAACTTCCATAAAAGTGTCGATAGTTGTATCAATAGCAAACTTAAATTCCAAAAATGGTGGATGAAAATATAAGTTTAGGAAGTTAGATCAGATATCACAATTCAAACTAATTTTGATAATGAAATAGAAGAAACATAACAAAACTGTTACAAACAAAGCAAAAATGTCATAAAAGCTGCATACTATGCTAAAAAGACAAAGATACCAACAAAAATAGTATAAAAATACAAATCGGCATAAAAAGAAAAGGATGACTACTATATTTTGTAAAAATTGTAAAAATACACTTACTTGTGACATTCCTGAATAGTCAAAAAGTAACTACAACAAAAATGTTATATGAGTTTACATATAAACAATACTACAAAAATAATATTGACAAACATGTAAATAAGATAATTGAAAATAAGAAATAAAAAAAACTTGAAGCTTGTATGATACATATGAGATAAGATACAAAATAAAGCAATACAAATTAATCACACTCCAACAGCATAATCCTAAAACCACATCAACTTTTAAAATAGACAAATTCATGTATAAAAAAGTCAATAACAATTGGTAATTACCATCAATAATAAAAGGTAATCACCACGACGATAAGAGAATTTTCTTCTTTATTTGTATGGCAATTTTTCTAAAAAAAGAAAAAGACAAAATTGTAAATGCAATTAGTAAAGCAATAAACACATTAGGAGAAAGAATAACAAAATAAAATTAAAAGAGAGAAAACTAAACAAAGGATTCAATCTCATAATAAGCAAAGGTGCAAGTAGATCATAGTTTGCAATAAAAAAGTATAAGCACACACCTAATCAAATAAGATAAAAAGAAAGAAAATTTAGAAACTTACATAAAAGGCTTCCGATTTCTGTATGGAAGCAATAACATTATAAAAATAAAAATAATAAAGAACTCAAAAAATAAAAACTTGAATAAACAGCAAAATCATGAAATTAAGAAACAAAATAAGAACGAAATACTTTAAATAATTATACTTGGAAACCATCTTAAACCTATAAAAATCAAGATTGCATAACAAAATAAAGCAACATTAATCAAAGACATTCCAACAAATTAATCCAAAAACCATATTAACTTATAAAATAAAAAAATTCATGCATAAAATAATCAATAACAATGGATAATCACCACGAGCATAAGAGAATTTTCTTCTTGACTTGTATGGCAACTTCATTGGAAAAAAAAATCAAAATTGTAAACGTAATCAATAAAGAAATTAAAACATTAAAAGAAAGAATAACAAGAATAAAAAAAAAAGAGAAAAACTAAACTCAATCTCACAATGAGTAAAGGTTCGAGTAGATTGTTGTCTACAATAGAGAAGTATAACCACACACTTAATTAAATGAGATAAAGAAAAGAAAAATTTAGAAACTTACTTGAAAGGTTTCTAATTTCTATATGAAAGTAATAACATTATAAAAATAAAAGTAATAAAGAATCTAAATGATAAAAGCTTGAAGAAACAGTCAAATGAGATAAAAAGAAAGGAAATTAGAAACTTACACCAAAGGTTTCTGGTTTCTGTATAGAAGCAATAACATTAGAAAAACGCAAAATAAAAACCTAAATAATAAAAATTAAATAAATAAAAAAATAAAATTAATTATTCAATTAATTATTTTATTTTTATTCTTACCATTTTAAACTAAATTCATAAATTTGAATTAATGGATAAATTAAAAATAAATAAATAATTAAAAAGTAAAATAATGGGTAAGGAAATAAGATGAAGAAGAAAGGAGAAAAATAAGAGCAAGAAGCTAGTTTATCTCTATCCAATCTGTTAATCAATTAAAAAATCACAAATTTGAATTTATATTTGTATTGCTTCCTTAAACCTTAACTCTCTTTGTCATGCTTGATCTCTCTTTTCTCCTCTTTCCTTTTTCCTCACCCCATTCTCTCATTGTTTCTCTAAATTCTTCCTCTAGCCAAGAGAGAAAGCAAGAGTACACTCTAACAAAGAGAAAAACAAAAAAAAAAATTAGGAACCCATGGCATTGGGAAAAGACAAAAATGCCATGACCTTCCAAAAACACAAAAACCCTAAAAAACCTCAGAGTAAAAGATAAAATGAAAAACAGAGCCTTGACTTTTTCAAGAATGGCAAGCGTATCCCAAGGGTTCAATTGACTATGCCACATGGCCAACAATTAGTCCCTCAATTGTCCCCTGTTCGAGACAACTTTTCTTAACTCTGTCTCCATGCTCGATCTTTCCTTTCTTCTTTCTCCTCTTTCTTCACCCATTCTCTCATTCTTTCTCTAAATTCTTCCTCTAACGAAAAGAGAAAGCAAGAGAACACTCCAATGAGGAGAAGAAAATTCTAGAACCACGACATTAGAAAAAGACGGAGATGCCATGGCTTACCAAAAACAAAAAAACCCTAAAAGAACCTCAAAGCCTTGAGTTTTTCAAAAATAACAAGCGTGTCCTAAGGGTTCAATTGGCCATGCCACGTAGCCAACAATTAACTTGTCAATTGTCCCCTTCTCGATACAACTTTTAATACATGTAGATGCAGATGATGAGATGACGTGAAAAGTATTGACAATTGTGTTTAATGCATTTCTATTGTAAATGCTTGTACATTTTTCTTTTTGCTTTTTTGTAAAAATAAATAGGAAATCAAAAACTAATAATAAAAGGAAGTTTTAATAACAACTCCAATTAATCACATTTCAACAATGATATTATTGAAATGTGCCTTTTGTTATACAAAACATAAGTTATTACTAAATTGGTTTGAGTAATAAATTAAACATTTTAAGATAGTTCAAGTACTCGGAATGTTAATGTTAATATATACATATATATACATATAATATAAACAAAATTAAATTCATTAACTTTTGGGTGGGAATTGCATTGGCTAAGATGTATTAAGGATCGGTCAATTTCTGTTTAGGTTATTTTAAGTCAAAGTCATTGAATGATTAAGCCATCATTTGGGTATTTTAAGTTCGGGTTATTTTAAATTTTAATTGTTTCAAGTGAATTAAAATCATTTCAAATACCAAAGAAAACAAGATCAAAGGTCTTTTCTATTTGAGTACGTTGGCCAACTTAATTTTAGGTTTTGATCTAATAAATGTTTTGCATATTTAATTTTTTGTGAATTTCAACATAAAAGTACTGTTAGCTTCAATTGTAGAATCTTATTGAGAATAAGTTAAAATGGTAGGCAGTGAATAAATATAAACATAAAAAATAACATTTATCAAAAAAAAATTGGTCAAACTAAATTGCTTCATTGTTCTACTTTACCTAACTTCAGTAATTAGATATTGATTATACAATTGAAATGAGAAAAAGATTAGATTGATTCAATAATATCAACAAATAATCGTAATTGTTGAAAATCAAAGATTAGATTTATCCTAACTCAAAATTTTTCAAACTTTTATATTTAATTATTAATTAGATGATTATAAATATATGAATCGACAGCTAATGTATAGAATGCTTTAGAGTGTATAACGTCCATACACTGATGCTGAATAAACCAGCTCTTGTTTTTTTTTTTTTTTTTTTGATAGTTAAATAAACTAATAATTATAGCACATTTATATTGTAATTTATTTTTTATTATAGATTTCATCAAAAGTTATTATTGCCAAGGAAAAGTTAATAGTAAAAATTAATTAAACGATAAATGATAAAAATGAGTAAATTAACGACTAATACAAAATACTAATTAAGGTGACATGTCAATGGCCAAACTACTCATCCAACTCATCCAAACTCACACTTATAGACCTAACTCGAAGAAAATATTATTAATATTATTTTTATATTTTAATAATAAAAATAATTTAAATTAACGGATCATGTCAGATTCGAATTTTAAATTTTAACAATGTTAGCTAACCCAACCCGTCCTATAAACATCTCTAATACTAAATTACCAATGCAAATATAATTTATTTCACATAAAGGTAAAATAATGGATTTTATTATTTATAAAACAAAGCACTTTATTTTAGTGTATTGGTCTACATAATATATAGATATAACCCTTTATCGAACCAAGCCTGAAAAACCTTGCAATTGACATAGACAACTTTACCCCCCTCAAAAAAAAAAAATAGTTAAGGTAGACAGCAGCATTTAGAAACAACAACAATTTATAACAAACTCTCCATATATAATTCAATTTTTCTGAAACATCCTCAGAAAATCATAAACAAGAGAAATTAAAGCATTGTTTGGAGATAATTATTAAGTCAAGTTTGCTTAACGCAGGCTGCGTTTAGCACTTACTATGTATATCATAAAATTATTGCTATAGTTTTTGAAGCTTAATTCAACTTAACCTCGATGATGTATATCTTCACTCATTGAGCTCTTCAGTCTTCACCTGATGACTTCCCATCTGCTTCCTCACTCTCATTCACCTTTGAAGAGCTAGGCATTAGGCTTCTGATGTCAGCATAAATGCTGGTTAATTTCCTTGTCTTAACTTTCTTCTTAATGGGGCCAGATGAATATTCCTCATCTTCTTCACCCTCGTCCTGGTATCCGCCGCTGCCTTTAGGACAAGCAAGTCTGGGTGATCCTGCCATCAAGTTATCAGTCCATTCCTTCCAACGACCACCACCAGTCCTCATGGTGGTTTCAGCTCCTTCATGCTTGCTATTCCCCAGAAATATCCTCTTTGCATCACCTAAGTAACAAATTTAAAGGAAACAAGCCATGAAAGTTTCAGTACTGAATCAAATGTGAAAGGGGAAACGACAATGGCAGCTGAATATTGCATGAAAAAAGTCTTAAAAGACACTTTGTGCAAGCGATTGTATAATATCCTTGTTTGCACATATAGGTTGAAAAATGAATTTTATAAGTTTGGCTTGTACAAAGACGTATACCTAATCATGAGCCATGTCTTTTCTTGGATGAAGAGGTGGTATATTTCACTTTCAGCTCCAGAATTATTCAAGGATGAAGAGGTGATGTGGATGGGACTTATATTCACAGTATAATTATTAACAATGTCTTCATATTTAAGCTTCTTCAAGGCACTTTTCATCAATGTATAGACATATGTTTATGCTTTCCATTTTCTTCACATATATGTCTTTCTTAGGAAAATAGAAAAATTTCTTCTGCAAATTGAGTAATATCTGAATTAAGGTCTTTGCAGCTCTAACTATTGATGTTGAAGGCATAATAACACATGCCAAATCTAAATTATCCCACACTACAGCTCACATTCATAAAGGTGACTTTTAGGAAAAGAAAATACTATTACCTAATTACAAAGGTTTACATATTATGCATACTGAACTCGCTCTGCAATCTCCAACAAAATCAATTCAATAACCATGGCATGTTAGACATGCAGTTTCTACTTTGCAAATCTACCTTATGGTATCTTTTCTGTTCTTATCTTTTTTTAAATTCACACACAGACTATGAAACTTCAAGCAGTATCTCCATGCATGAATTAATGCTTTTATGAGGAAATGGATGCACTCTACTCCAACAGTGTGTCTAAAACAAAACTTGTCGGCTAGAGAAGTAGTATTCATATTAGACCAAAAGGTTGGGTAGAAGATCTATTGAACCTATAGAAAGATTGTTTTTGTACTTTTGAGCAATTGTGGTTCTTATGAATCTATTGATACAAGGGTTTTCCTATATATATATAAGAGCACAGTCTTGTTGAAAACACACGAGGGAAGGCTATGTAGCAATGATGGGAATTCTAAAGAGAATGACCATAGAATGCAATACCAGATTGCTTAATTGCAGCATCTTACAGATCAGCTACATGGTAACCTAATAACGCTATTATAAAAATATTTCCAAGCTCAATTTTACCATCAAGTTTTGGTTACGAGGGCTCTTCTTTGACATGATTAAGCTGGAAGACAGACTCATAACAAAAGAAGCCAAGAATATTGTTATCTCGCTTGATAAATGATAAATAAACATAATCTAATAAAAGAAATGTTAACTTACTTACAATTCCTACTATATGGGGAATATGATTTTACATCTTTAATATGCTGATCTATGAAAAGTTATACATCTTTAATATTTTCATGTTAAAGAGTCTTCTGAATATTTATAATGCACGAGAAATTATACTATCCATGTACCAAAAGGAAAATCATGCTTTTGAAATGCATTCTCTTTCTTTGTAATGTAATATATCTTGAAGAGCTTCAGAGGCTATATATTTGCTACTGGCCATTAAAGTAGCACTAAACAAACAACCAGCTATATATCTTTTCTGATTTTGAGACTACATTTAGCACTTAGCACTGTCCTTGGTTAGTTTGGCGGCTATATAAAGGGGAATAGCAGAAAAATAAACTAAAAAAGGTATTGTTAAGAGTCGAAATGAAGATATTTCAGTACAAAGAGGTAGCATTCATTCGAGGGTTTTGCTTACCTAATATTTTCAAATGTTTTTTAGACCGCTTTAAATGGTAATTATATCATCATTAAGCATTACTACCAACTTTCTGTCGTTGAAGTACAAATGGCAAAGCTATGATTACTAACGTCCTAAAGGCGCGAAAAAAAAAAACTGAATTTTGAAAATCCAGTTTATAACTTTAGCGAAGAAAGCATACCTTGACAGGAAGAAGATGAAACAGTCGTACCCTTAGTATTGCATATAGTAGTACCAGAGCAATTTCCCATCCTATATCATCAAAATTAAGCTTGTTAATCAATGTTATTAAGATGAAACACATGTTGTTTATGCACTTAAAATTCTAAACATATAGATAGTTTGCTTCAAATTATCAGTTCTAATTCACCATTGGATACATAAATTTAGTAGGTTGAGAATCAAAAATTGTACATTTGAGAATTAGAAAAGAGATTAGATATCTGTTTTCGAGCATTTCCACCTCCTTGTTCAATGGCCTATACAAAAAATCATGTGAAAGGAAAATCAGTAAATGATATATCACTCAACCATGGCAGTCTACTGACTAGTATAAGTTGATTTAAAGGTAATGGTCTAGGAATAGATGGAGAAATAAACTGTTGCATGATTGAAGAACTTCAAAGATCAGAACAGGCTGATCATGGAAATTTGTCAGACCTGTAAGATCATTAACAGATCAACATCTTATGAACAATGAACTCCAAGAAATGAAAAATTGTGAAGCACAAAAAAAATGACAAAGGGACATAAGGAAAGGATCCAAATGAATAGAAATCACTCAAAAAAAAAAACCATTGTTTGTCTTGGATTTTCTTGTTCCAAGAGTCTCTTCTTGTTCCTTCCATTTGTTGATTGAATTTCAATGCCAATTTCTCCATTATTGACAGGGTTGGTGCTGGAATGTTCCTCTTGCACATGTGATTGGATAGTGTGATTAGAGCCATAGGATGAACATCCAAGCAGTCTGTGTGCTCTTGTCATTATAGACTGCCATTCAGTGTCCACCTCCTCTGGTGCCTCTCTAGCTGTTCTGTCACCAGGTGCAGGTAAAGAGGACACTTCCATTTCTTCTTTCTGAGATGGAACGTCCTCTGATGAGTCAACTGAGCTTGGTATGGTTGGAAATGAGGGAAGTCTCTTTCTAATCCTCATTGTTGTAATTCAGACAGAACAGAAATAAAAATTTGTGTTGAAAAGACGTTATGGGTTCTTGCAGTAAAGTTTTGAGTTTGGTTTATGAATGTCACTAAGGAAAGAAAAATCAATTAAGGAATGGAATGTAAGAATGGGATAGAGTTCTCTCTGTCAATCTTTGCTGTTAATTATCTGTACTTATGGCTCATTTATTCATTAATTATGAGTAAATGTCACAGCTCAGGCAGCCATCATTTGCAAACTAGGTTCATTTTCTCTCAATTCTTACAATATGATCACAAATTAATTTTAATTTGAGTGGGAACATTTCACTTATGTAAAGGAACACCATCTTGCAGTCTATTCCTATGAGACAACATTTGAATTTTTTGAAATGCCCGAAAGACAGACAAATGGTAAGAAAGAGAGAGGGCTGGCTTTAGGCTTCAGCTTATTGCCTCCATGGCTTACATGTGTTATATGATTCCAGGTTCATAATTTAATTATGAGTTACACATGTTACTATTCAGTTGAAAATTAATTAACATTCAAGTTTAAAATAAGGTCCTAGTCAAATTTTCATGCTAATTATCTGTCAAATGAATTTCTTTTGTTCTTCAACATCTATCTGCAAAGTCTAAATATGGAAGAAAATCTGAAAAGATGTAAATCATTAATGCAAAAAATTAATCACAATCCAGCATGTAAGGAAACTTCATCATAATAGTTATAGCACAGGCTCCCATTTTTGGAATGGACAGATTAGCATGCATTGGCTATACATATATAGAGCATATCTGTTTCTCATACCAAAAGTGTTAAGACAGTTTGAACAAAAAATAAATAAGCTGAGAAAACATTAGGACTAATTATTATGAATTTCATACTGGAAGATCACCATCTCAACAATGATGTATGAAGTATGAACTGCCTGTGTCATACCATCCTGAAAGACAGAACCATTTATCACTTTTGTTCTAAAGGAAAACAACCATTGACAGATAGTAACAAAGATTGTGTTTGTTAAGAAGAATAGTACTCCTCTCCTAATAATCATCTTTTCAAATTTTTTTTCCCCTTACCACCTTGGATTTATTATTTTAACATTTATTAGAACAATACTACACCATGAGCTATATTAGAGTAATCTACACCTCAAGCTAAACTATTTAACTGTAGCAGTTGCTGGTATTTTCCTGCAAGTCTTCATTTAACATATACAATGACTGCCTTCAAGCACAACTTTCCTGAGGGTGCTAAATTACTTTTAGGAGTCCAACCACAGGCAACGTATCAAGTGCAAGATGAAGATAATTTCAAAAGAATTGAGAACTTTATATAAAACAAAATATTTTACTACTTTCTGAAGAAAACTGCTGAAAACATTTATTATCTCCATATACATGTAATAAGACAAAAATTATAAAATGTCTTATGTGCAACAAAAAGGATCCAACCCAACCTAATGCATAAAAAGACAAACTAGGGTGTTTGTTCCCTTTACTTTTCTTTTCTTTTCTTTTTCTACTGTTCATTTTTTGTATGCACAAAGCCAGCTATATTTCCTGCAGACTACTAAATTTTCTTGGAATTGTTCCTTAAAGGATTCTCTTATTATTTGGCAATTCTGAACCACAACATTGTTGCTATCAGACATTTGGTCTACCTTTTCTAAAATTTTTTTGGATGGACATTATGATCATGTTTATGGTCAAAGTAATTATGACAATTTTGGGTTTGAGGATTAGTACCCTTGTTCAACTATTAGAACATTCTTGCTTTCTTAATCCTGGGACTAGTTGGTATCTCATAAGCGATAAAAACACTGCTTAAGCTTCTGCATTTTATTTTTCTGACCCATCAGCACTATGCATTTGCAGCAAATAGAAGAATGTAACTCAGGTTTAAAAAAAAAAAAAAAACAAGGATAAAAGGTAATGCATAAACTCTGATTTTTATTTCACTCTGTTTCTTTCTCCATGACACCTCAAGTGCTATAGCATAAGGCTTACGGCACATATATTTCAGGAAAGAAAAAGACCATGAGGGCATGTACAATTTATTTATGAAATTGTTACCAGAAGAACTCAACTGAGTCTCAATGTATACTCTAAAGGGCAAAATACTTAACTGTTACCATCAGACATATGTTAAGGGCAGTCAGGCAATCATCCAGCACAGCTCTCAATGTAATTTTTCACACCACTCAGTCATGTGCATCAGAAATGCAAATATGGCTCATACACAGTGCAAGTGCAGCTGCCTATAGCATATGTCTGAAAGCTGTATTGGAAATTGTACAATCAGGTCAGTGCAATGGAAACCAAAATTTTGTTATGAGGATATGAAAAACCATATGATGGTTTTAAGAAAATTTATGTTCTGTGAAAGGATAAAAACACAAACTGAACCAATTTTCTTTTTTCGTTGGCATTAACATAAGCATCATTAAATCATTTGGCATGATGTTAATATAAGCAGTACACTATTTTTAACCAGCATAGCAAGTTCATTCTACTTTTCAAAAAAAAAAGTTCAGTCTAAATTGTAACAAACTTAATGACACCTGAGAAGCCATGGGAAAACTAACTTTTTCATTGTTCTTATATTTGATTGTCAATCACAGTTCCTAAGAGTCAAGTACATTGAAGTTATTACCAGTATACTAAGCTGAGCATGAAAATTGTTATGATGGAATAAAGCACACTGTCACAAGGTAAATGCAGACTAACTCAAATTCTTCCTTGGCCTCCCTGTTTTAGGCATTTGTCTTTCTTCTTTTCTGCATAATCAAATTCTCATTACTATGTATAATCTAATATAAAGATGATGAAGACAGAGAGATTCACATACATATGAACACTACACAGATGCATAGCATTCACACATAGGCATTGGTAAGTATATCCAAGAAACATACTAAACATTTCTGACTAGAAAAAATAAACAATTTAAACATGCATGCTGATAAGATGCACAAGTGAGAGAAGTACCAATTGTTCCAATTGATAGTGTGTTCTCCTCTCTTTGGCAGCCTTCCTTGCTTGCCTAGAAACATTCTGTTCATGAGAAAATAATTAGAAACAAAGGCATGCATCGGCAAATAACAAAAGCATACAAGATCAAATCAAGAATAAAGGATTCAATATCTGTTGGGAACAAACCATTTGGTGTAGTATTCTTTAAAGTAAATTGAGCCATTTTAAGCCTTTGGCATATATGTAATTTAAATCCTTCCAACACGAACAGAAGTTAGAATCAAATAATTTCTAAGGCTAGATGTTTTTCAGTTTGAACACCAGTTTTTTCGAGTGTTTCTTAACCATTTTACCTAATAGTTCCTTCTCGTTGCAAATTTGATGACTGCCAATTTCCTTATATCCTATTTAAGAGACAACAGTACTTGAATAAATTTCTTAACACTGGAAAAAAAAGGTTTAAATTTCACCAGAAGAATGACTTCTTCAGTACATTTATGGGTACTTACTCAATACACCAGTTGGCATCTCCAGATTGATCACCGTCCTTCCTTTTCCTTCCCTTCTTGGCTTCTCCTTAAGCTCAGCAGCTGTATCCTCTAAGCCAATTCCTTCAGGAATTTTATGTCCGTTAAAGCCCTCATTGTCAGGGGGAATGAGGTATTCACAGTTTGCAGGACAACTTGTAGTCCTAGTCCTCTTGCTGCCATTTTTGTCTTCTACATCTTCTTGCTTGGAAATTATTCTTGGTTCGATCTCTTTTTCTGGTATTGCATGTTCCTCTTTCTCTCTTGTCAACTCCATCTACGGTTGGTAAGTTTGTTTTCTCATCTTGTACGCAGTTTATTTTCTTCTTCTGACTTCTCCATACGTCGCAACAAATTAAGTTATAAAGTACATGTAAATAGGAAAGTCTAATTTCCTACATTTCTAGGAAGTATCCTTTATTCAATCATTACCGATTTTGCATATCTAATTATTCCTCTCTTATGTGCTAAGAACAGGTTCACTGTTCACTCTTGCACTTAAAATGCTAAAGATTCTAGCCCCTAAGGTTGATGATTGTTGAACCTAACATCAACTTGAAGACATGCTTGGCACCAATTTTTGAAGCTTTTGATCGTGGATGCACATAGTTGATTTTACTTATTAATTTATTATTGATATAATATTTAAATAAATTTTTATTTTTTAATTATGTTCAATAAAACTTTAATATGTTTATTTATAGTCAAATAAGTCTTTACATTTTCCTTTCAAGTCAAATAAGTCCTTATAATTAATGGTTGATATAGTCAAAATGTAATTTGTCATTCTATATTATATAACATTCATGTGGCATGTTGATATGTCATAATGAATAATTATGTGGCAGGTTGATATAGCATGATTACATGAAATGAGACATTTTTCACCTTCTACTCAACGTCACGTCAACATCACGTGAGAATAAAATAACAAGTGACATTTTAACTAATAACAATTAGTCAATCATTAGTCATAAAAGCTTATTTGATCCAAAATAAAAGTATAGAGGTTTGATTGAACGCAATAGAAGAATTACAGCTTAATTGAATTTTCTTGAATAGTTCATGGACTTATTCGAACATGATATCTATATTATTTTTTTAACAGTTGTTTTACAATAATGATGTTATATAGAGAGTAACAAGAACGATTACTTTACGCGTATGGTAATAAAAGTAATCAAGAACAAGTGATAGCATTTATAGGTTAGTTTCACCTTGAGATGCTCTATTCTTTTTTCTCATACGTTCTCCTTTTTACCTTTTACTCAAAAACAAGTCTTATTATACTATTAATGATCATAAAACCCACTACTTCAATGGTGACATAATGGGTTTCTAACATTACTCATTATATACAATAAAACGTTACCTTAATATCAATATAATGGATTTTCATAACCATTACCCATTATGTGCATTAAAGATCGTTTCAATAATGTTACTTATGATATGCACTAAAGTCTGTTCTTGAGTAATTGTTTCTTTTGCCTCTATATATAGAGTTTTGACAATTCATTTTAGGAAAAGAAGATTTCTTGAGCTAATGCAAATATATTTTTCACTTTTAGCTTTCGCTTTCAAATTCTCTTTGACTTAGTTCTTCTCTGCATTATTCTCAACCTTGTTTGATAGTGTCACATCTCAAATTTGAGATCATGATTGGCACAAAGATCTAATGGGAAAGTCCCACTCAACCCATGAAAGCCTTAGAAATACAAACATAAACCAAGTATAGATTATAAAATCCATAGGAAGCATCACCATGTACACATAAAAATTCAATTTCAAAAAATCCATATGCACCATCTTGTGCCCAATATTGATAAACAAAAATACTTTTCAAAATAGTGGAGTAATAGGCCATTTCATGGCCAAATCAAAGTGTATATACTTAATACAAAGTATAAAACAGAGTTCAATAATCCTTTAATAGACAAATAGAGACAATATGGATAGTATGGACAGCGGAGTACAACTTGGAAAAAAGTGGGTGACAACACCAGATGCCTTTAGACCCCCTACCACAGAACATAAAAGCTCCCTCCAAAGGAAAACGAGCCAAATAGTTTACTGATCTTGAAACAAAAAATGCATCTTGCGTTTGATAGTTATAAATAACTGTGTGAGTAAATACAGGGAAAGGGAATAAGCTAAACCACAGTCCTTTTAAAAGAATGCAAATTTCAGAAATAAGCCTTAAGTGTCGATACTTTCTCTCAAGGTATCGATACTTTTCAAACAGAATGCTTTCCAGGGCTTTCTAGACACAAGATATCGATACTTATGTCAAAAGTATCGATACTTTTAACACAGAATGTTTACTAACCTTCAAGTATCGGTACTTTCTTCAAAAGTATCAATAATTTCTATATGGAGCGTATTTTTCGGGTAATCTAATGAGTAAGTATCAATACCTCATTCAAGAGTATCAATACTTACATCATAATTTTCTAGATTTAGCTTTAAAACAACGTATTAGATTCTAAGCAAAATGTACAATCATTCCATGACTAAGTTTCTTAGATATCAGATGTTGAACAAAACAGAAAACATATTCAAAGACATATTTTTCTTAAAAATCATATACGAGATAGAAATCATCCATATCCACTTTCAAATTCAATCTCATGATTCATCAACCATAGTATGTAATCTCATCTACAAAACGTTAAACTTTTGTAGAGCGCTACTTAAGAAAAACTAACAGAAATAGAGAATAGAGTATCGTCCCCACTATCTAAACAAACAAAAAGTGTCAAAACACCAATATGTATAATATATATATATATATATAGTCTGGTGTATCCAGCCACCAACTTTCAAATAAATAAAGGATAAGGTATCGTCCTCACTATCTAGAACATACAAAGGGTGTTGTCACACCTATGTGGTCTGGTGCATAAAGCAATTGATCTTAAACCATATAGATCATTACGCACAATGGCTAGTGTCTACTGTTGCTAACTACAAGTCCTTATCTTAATAGGCTCCATTAAAACATTTCCAAATTAGATTCATTTAAAATCGTTATAACAAAATGCATTGGGTGAAATCATTCACCTATACAATCGGAATGTTAAGACATAAATCCTCTAATGTCATCAACTCAATCTAAATTATCAAAATAGAGTGATCTGATGCTAAGGTCTTTCAAAATCCTTTTCATCATAAATTTTCAATATCAGACATACTATCAATTAACATACAAATTCAGAATTTTAAGATATCAAAACATTTAAAGTGCCTCTTCCCTATGCACAAATTAAATACATAATATGCATATTTACATAACATATACGTATATTTCTTCAAACTCATTTAAACTTGTCAAGAAACGACAAATCCTTTTTCATAATCTATACTTCATCGAAATCAGATTTTCATAAGAAATCATAGATAAGGCATGCTTAATTATATCAAAATAATTAAAAATATCATATTTACTTACTTAATCAAAGTGTGTCATTCCCCTTCAGCAATTTTCGACAAAGAACTCGACCTCTCAAAGCCACGAATGTTTTAATAGAAACTATCCATGTATAATGCATTATTAATACCTTCTTCTTTATTCATAACTTTCATAAATACCCATTTATACTTCCACAAACTTCTTCAATCATTCTCTAACCTAAAATCAGTAGCTACAATCTAATATAACTATGATTTCATATTTCAACTAGTTAGAGTTCTTATTTACTTTGGTGAGCTTGTGAGAACCAAAACCAATCAAAAATCTAAATTTTAGAAAGGAAAACAGATTTTTAAGAAACACAAATTTTGGAAAACAAAACCCAAAGATTAGATGTGTAAGATGTGAAAACCTTACCTCTAAAAGTCTTTAAAATGAAAATCTAAACTCATGTATGAGTTTAAATGGTTTAAAATGCTTTAGAAAGGTGAAAGAGATATTAGAGAAAAAATAGAGGCTGAGAATAGAGAGAGAAAGTGTAAAAATGTCTTAGGGGGGTTTATGAGGGTTTAGGGCATTATTTTATTTGTGAAAAGACCATATGTGAAACTACAACCCTTAATAATGGGTTAAAGTTGTAACTTAGCTTGGTGAACATAAAGATTTATGTTTTCTAATGATATTTTTGAACATATACAACCTATAAATGGTGTTTTGGTTGTGAAATGAGTTTATTTGAAAGTTAGGGACTTAAAGAAGGTCAAATGTTTTAGTTTTAGTCTTGAAAACTGCATTCTAAACCAAAAGTATCATTACCTGTTCATAGGTAATACTTGAAACCCAGAAATGCATCTGATGAATGAAGTATCGACACTTGTAACCCCAGAACAAAAGTATCGATACCTACTCTAAAAGTATCGATACCTCTATCATAGATTGGAAAAAAGGTAAAGATAAAATAAAATTTTCCTAAAATTTTTAAGCCCTAAAACTCTAAATTTTTCATGTGGGGAGGGTTAATAGGTTAGTTTCACCATGCAATGTTCTACAAAGTTTTCTTGGTTGATTAGATATAGAGGTAGCTATTAGGTCTATTTTTTAATCTTTTCTTAAAGTACAAGTGTTTCTCCCTCTTACCTTGTTCTCTCATACCTTTTCCCTTACACATTTTCCCTCTTTCCTTCTACTCAAGAAATAGTCTTAATATAATATTACTGAATAATAACCACATAATGGGTTTTTAATCATTACTCATTATATACAATAAAACTACTATTATTTAGTAAAAGTTACCCATTATGTACATTAAAGCTCTTCTCAATAATGTTACTCATTGTGTACATTAAAGTCTATTCTTGAGTAACTATTTCTTTTGGCTTTCAATATAGAACTTTGACAATTCATTTTAAAGGAATAATGTTTCTTAAGCTAGTGAAAACATATTTTTCACTTTTTCCTTCTCTCTCAAATTCTCTTTTACTTTGTTTTTTCACGTCCTATTCTTAATCTTACTTTACCACTTACTTATTCCTTTCACCTTCCACGATACTTAGTACTTCAGGGATTGCTCTAATCTTTTTTTATGTCAACTCCATCACATTTTTTGACTTATTTACAACACTACCTCTCTACTTATAACAAGAACCCTTATACAATCGTTATATGATTTGTCTAATGCTCATTATTTAGCAAGCTAGTGTCAAACAAGCGAAGATGGAGTTTGTTGAGTTACTTGAAATCTTTACTTCCTTATTTCATTTCAGTTTACTTTACTTGTGATACTTGCTTATTGTAATTTGTATTTGCATTTAATAAGTGTACCAAATTCTTGAAAAAGCTTGCTATTTTGGTTTTAATTTGAAATGAAAGAGGGCATAAGTAATTAAATATTGTGCATTCCATTTGGCCAAGCAATTACATAAACCTTCAAAATTCTTTATTCTTAGTTCTCTATCTTTTAATCTTTGTGATTGTAGAAACTTCTTACTTTAACATGTATCAAAGCATTGAGAGTCTTAAAGGACCTTGTGTGAGTTGAAAATATGCAAGAACAACTATAAAATAACCACAAGATCACTTCCTTTTAAGCAGTTTTCTACTCTACCTTTTCTATTATGTCCTCCACCAATTTTACAACTCTTTCCCCTCCAATATTTTATGAGAAAGTTATCTTATATGGGCTATTAAAATAAAAGCTTACTTGAGAACTTTTGATCTATGTGAGGTAGTAGATATAGGAGATGAACCACCTACCTCAAGAGCAAACCCAACCATAGCTCAAATAAAACAACACAACAAAGAAGTGGCTAAAAGATAAAAGACTTTATCTTGTATCCATTTTGTTGTTTCTAATGTTATATTCACAAGAGTCTTGATTTGTGAAACACCCAAAAAAGATTGGGATAAGTTGAAGCAAGAGTTTTAGAAAAGTGAGAGGACTAGCACTATAAAAAAAAAATAGGGAATTACAAACGAAGTATTCCATCAATAATACTTTTGATTTCGTCAATAATGTGATATATCAATGGAAACTTTTGTCCGTGTAACTATCATCGATAATGACAAATCTGTCAATAATGGAATATTTTGTCAGTAAGGGTACTGATCAAATATTCAGTCGGTATTTTTATTGGTAAAGGTTTTGATCCATCAACCAATATATTTGTTAGCAATTGGAGATATCCATTGCTGATTTTCGTTGGTAGTAATACTGACGGATGTAAATCTGTTGGTAATCAATGATAGAATAAAACTATCCGTATTTTTGTGACTACCTGACTAATGAATTACCAATGGAACACCGATGGGGTCAGTTTTGAAGTTCAAAAGCCATATTCGTCAATAATGCCTTAGAATTCGTCGGTAATCCATCGATATTTTTGTTATGAACTCTATAGGTAATAGATGAATTTCGTCTCTAATTGCTTTGTTAATTGATGAACTCTATTGGCAATGGATGAATTTCGTTGGTAATTCCATCGATAATAAATGCTAAAATGATTTTTTTCTAAAAAATCATTTTCTACTTGTCCTATTGGTAATATAATTATTATATGATATTGTTATTAAAAAGCAAACATATATGTTACTAAAAATATGAAAATGTAATACAAACCATAATCAATACAAATAAAAAAAAATCCAATGTAAACATCCATGAAAAGTATGAAATACAAAGAAGTATATAACACTCGATCACTGAAAAAGTGGTTGTTTGTCTTGCTACTACTATGGTTGAGGTAAAAGAACCTACTGTTGTCATAAGGAAGACGCGAAGGCGTTAACCTGTCACGACCCAGAACTCCCCATCGAGCTCGTGACAACCGCCGCGAAGCCTCGACAAACATTCTTCACCCCGAATGTCGATCGAAACCTCGCAAGGCTCTTGTATCAGCTTTCGCAATTCCCCGATGAGTAATAGTTATCAAATAATCAAAATACGAAGAATTACAAATCATTTCCAAATCATAACATAACATATTGTTTTTTTTTTTTTGGCTCACAGGGGCATTTTCGTCATTTTTTTTTTAAAATCTCAAAACTTGCTAAAAATGTAGTAGGTAAGCAAAAAATATATATTTAATGATTTAAAAGCAAATTAAGTATCTAACACAAGCAGACAGTCTCCAATTACTCTATTTTCAAAACCAATATTTGATTTTTCAGAAAATTTATAAAATCATTTTATAAAATCACAATTTCTCTTAAAACATAGCAATTTACCATTTAAACCCATTTTTCATAAAATCACACAGTTGTATAAAACTACTCTAGATAATTAAGATGATAATAAGTTCACTCACAATTCTAGGAGTCGATGTACTCCTAATCCCAGTCTCCAAGCACAATTTCTGTACTTTTACCAGTGTACTTTGCTCACCACCTATCCACAATGTACAATACATAATTCATCACATCAATGCTTGACCATTATAAAATCAATTCAGGCTCGGTATATATGCATGATAGGATATACAACTTATCCGACTACCGCTTAAATGCGATGTTGACCTAATTCGGCCTATTATCTCCAATTTAACTCCAAATCAATTTTTCTCACTTTCTACACTCCAATTATAACTAAATTACCTCAATGACTGTGAATGAGATTCAATTTATCAGTCTCGGTAGCAAATTACGAAAATACCCCTAGTGGGTAAAAAATCGTATTTTTGCTCTGAAAATTCCCATTATTTTTCTAGGCTCATAATTCATCATTTCTTAACCAATTCTCCTAGAATGAAAATCAAATTTATCCTCACTCAACACATGGTAAATTCAGCCATTAATGATTGTGGGAGAAAATAAGTTCTTTTCTTGTTGTTTTGTTTCTAAATATGTTAAACTAACTTAAAACACTAACAGAACTTAAAATCAAATTAATCTAATAAGTTTCTCTCTCCTAACCCATTTTTTCAGAATTGAATTCATCATGAAAACATGTAATTTAATCATGGAAAATAAAGAGAAATGCTTGGGAATAAGAAAACTCAAGCTTAATAGAAAAAATCTCACCTTTTTCACATAATTTCCTTGAAAATTTACACTTTTTCTTTGATTTTCTCTCTCTAGGGTTTTGTTTTTGTTTTCTCTCTCTTCTTGCTGGTTTGGCCGGCCATGGGGTGGAAGATGAGCTGATTTTTGTGCCTTTTAAAAAGGAAAATAATAAATTAATAAAGGCATGACACGTGGCATCATGTCATTGGCCCGTTTTTAAAACTTTAAAAATTTTAATCCTTTTTATCTCCACCACACAATTAGTCAATGGTCAAAATGAGGATAAAGGAAGACCATGTGCTGGAAACATATCCTGGTGGTGGAAAATTACAATTTTGCCCTTGGGGTGACAAAATTACCATTTTACCTTTTTACTCCAAATTATACGAAATTAAAATTTTTCACTTCTAAACCTCAAATCTTACTCCAATGAGTCAAATTATACTCCAATAAGTCAAATGGGCCCAAAAAAAACTTTTCTAAAATTTCCATTTTATCCCCAAGTGGCAAATGACCATTTTGCCCCTAGATAGCGAAAATTTTGGTTTGACTCCAAATTGATCCTCGAACTCCGAATCACCATATTAAACCATTCTGGGACTTTAAAATTATTAATTTCATCGTAAATTCTCTATTTGATCTAGATCGAGGCTTAAATCAACTTTATTTACCTCTAGGTACAATACCGACTTTTGTAAATTTTTCGGGACTCTCCTAGCATGCAAACATGCTATCCATCACATGTATGTCATGATAAATATTTTTATAGAGTCGGGCTTGTCATCTTCTCCCCCACTTGGATCAACCATATGATCTTTCTTCTTGATTGACTTCGACATCCGGTTAAATATTAATATTTTAAAAATTTTATCTTGTCTCCTTGGTACCTGAAATACCTTATTATGCCTCACTTGACTTCTGAATTGCCTTTTATCTCACAAATTCTCCTCTGATAAAATTATTATTATTTTATTGTTATTTTCTCACTTACGGAATATTTTATCCTAAACTACTCCTTTCGTCTTTTATCACTTTTAAACATTTTAATTGACCTCAATTTGCATTTGATCAACTTTATTTATCACTATATCAAAGTATGGGGTATTTCATAACCTTTCAAGAATCACCTTCAACAACTCATTAATATTGCTCGTCAACATTATTAAGTGATCAATGATAGTAACTAATTATTGATAACCCTCGAGCTTAGGCGTAAGAGTCGGAGGAGGTTGTGCAGCCTCAAGACCTCAAGCGAACTTAAACACTGCTACATATATATATATATATATAGAAAGAGAGAGAGAGAGAGAGAATATAAACACATATATTATCACTTACATTGACAACCTTGGACCTATTGCCCATAAATTCTCTTGTAAATTTCTATTGCTTGTGAGTGCATTCGAAGAGCTTGGAGAATGTCACTTGTCTCTACATGGCCTCAGATTGCAATCATAAAATGACAATAAAAATAAAAAAACACATCATTACATGGTATTGTGATTGTTAACAACACAAAGAACAACAAGTAAAGTAAATCATTACATGGTATTGAGAGTGATGATTATGGATAGTTTGTGATGGGAAATATTGATTTGGATGAAGTTCTTAGAGTGCTTTGTAATTGAGGGACTGAGTGAAAAATGAATAAAGGCATACCTATGTCTTTTAGGGCTAGTGCTAGGAAGAATGATCATGAGCTTTGGTATCATTTTTTAGCTATGAGATTACTTTTTGTGAAACATTTGAGTGACGTGACAAATGATCGAGCTATTTTGTTATATGCAATTGTTTTCAGAATGTCAATCAATGTGGGTCTAATGATATTCAATTGCATTGTTCAAGTTGCTTTCTCTCCATGTGAAGGACTATGGTTCCCATCTTTAATCATTGCCTTATGCAAGAAAGTAGGCATGAGTTGGGACAAAAATGAAGAAATTTTTCATCTTAAAGCTCCTTTGGATACAGAATTATGCACCAATTTTATGCTAAAAAGTTGTTAGCTACTAGAGGCAGTTCTTCCTTAACTCTAAGCCATCCACCACCACGTAGGCAACCTCGGCATTTTCAATGTCTCAAAAGATGGAACAACTTGAACTTTGAATGGATCATCTTGTGACATGTATACAGTCAATTAAACAGATGATACAGGCTTATGTTGAGCATGTGGGCATGGACTTGGCCACTTTTCCTACTTTGCCAGATGATCCCACCATGGAAGACCAAAATGAAAATGACAAGGAAGGTGGTCTGTAGAGGTGGATTGCCAATCAGGGGAGTATTCCTTTTCCTTACTTTTTGTAACATTGGAGACAATGTTATTTTTAAGTTTGAGGGGAATTTTCAATTTTTTAGCTTTTTTTTCTTTATGATTTTAGTTTTTAAGTTAGTTTAGTTAATTATCATCTAATTTTATGCATGTTTTACAAACTTGACGTAAAGTTAATTCTGCCAATTTTTTTTAATCTACCTATCCAATAATGAGAACCTCATTATATTCTAGTTTGATTCTTTGAAACATGTGAATATTGTTTGAGTATTATGTAAATTCTTATGTTAAGTTTCATTTTTAGGATGACATGTCTATAATTTGGGCACTATGTCTTTTGCTTAGATTCATGGTATATATCTAGAGAAAGGTTATGTGAGTATGGAATTTTGAATTATGTATTATGTTGTAGAATTTATTTAATTCTCTCTCAAGGCGAAATCTTAGACTATACATAGTTAAGAAAATGATTAGGCCATCTTTGGATTGATTGAGCCATTTTGAGCCACTTTATTATATATTTATCCTTACTTTATCCTTTTTTTAGCTTAATATAACCTTGTCTTTAGTTAAACACATATTTTTAGCCTAGACACTTAATAAATAATTCCAAGTTTTGCATCTCTCATTCCTAAGTGCATAAGTCAATTTAAATGAGCTAAATAGTGAAAAAAGTAGTAAAGATGAAAAGTAATGAAAAGTTCAAAAATATGATTGAATTCATCTCATTACCCAATAAAAGAAATAAGTTTGGAGGTGTGAAATTAAGAAAAAGAAAAAGATTGAAGTGACGAACATAAGAAAAATTTGATGAAAAAAAAAGGTATATTAGATGAAGGAAAATAAAGCTTTAAAGAGGTCGTAGAATGACTATGTGCTTAGGGTGATTTAAGCTACATATTATTCTATATCCTACCTTAACCCTAGCCATTCATTACAAGCTAATTATAGTCTTATTGATTCTTAACCTAGTATTAGTCTACATTAGTGGAGAGAGAGATTAAAAGCAAACTTATGGAACTTTAATACTAATTTGAATTTTACATGCATATAAACTTATATGGACTGTATAATATTCTAAGTGAAAAGATTGCGTACACACACATAGAGAAATTTACTTAACAATGAGCTTACATTTGAATTAAAACATGAACTTGAATAATATTTGCGTATTGCTTAGAGTTGAGAATATGAATTATCTTTTGAGGATATTAAAGGTGATTATTGAGTTGGTGCAATTGATTTCATGTTAAGTTGTTTTTCTTCATTTAAGTTATTGCATTTTAGTTTTACTCGAGGACTAGCAAAATCTTAAGTTTGGGGGTGTGATAACTCTACTATATAAAGTTATTTTGACCCATTTTGAGAGCTTAAATAGCTAGATCTTTGAGATTTTAGACTCGAATTTTAGTATTTTAGGTGTTTTTCTTATTTAAGTTTGATTATATGTTAAGTAGTTTAATTAAGTTATTTTAGTTTAATTTTACTTTATTCTATTTATATTACTTTAAGAATAGTTAATTGTTTGTTTCTCTCATTGCTTTTGTAGGAAATTTGATGAAAAAGGCTCATTGGATGGAAAACTGTACAAGTTTGGTTATTTCTTTATTCATATATGCTGCAATGTTTTAAAGGTAACTTAAATTATAGAAGTCCAATCGATGTGATTCTTGATCCATTAGAAAGATAAGATACAAGGCTACAATTTTCATGTTTACCACTTTTTCCAGTTCAAATCAGATTAAGGTGAAAATTGCATTGAAATATGCTAGACTGCTATAGCTCTGCACAAGGCAGCACATTGAGTGGACACCATGGCCTAGAGTTGCTCAAGGCTGCAGTGCCGAGAAAGCCAAGGCTGCAACACTGAGGAGAACAAGGCCGCAACACTAGTGAAATGAAGGGCATCATACAAAATCCCAAGAGTGGAGCATCACAGAGCCACAAGACAGGACCATGGTGTCGAGCAAACCAAGGTCGCGACGCCAGAGAAATTTTCGAAAATAAAAATTTGATGAGATTTTGAAAATTAAGGTTTTTGGAACCTATTTAAGGAGTCTTTTTCACAAGTTTTGAGTAGAGGATGGCAATTAACTATTCTAAAGAATTAAAGCCAAAAACAAAGTAAGAAAGTAAGAGAATTTGAGAAAGAATCTAGATCAAAAGATTTCTTTCTCTACTTTTGTGTTTCTCTTATTTTCTTTGACTTACATTAATAGCTAATTTTCTTTGGATGATTTTTTATTTAGATATTATGAACTAATTTGCTTTTCTAGGATTCTTATGGATTTCAACATGTAATCTAAATATTAGTGTCTCTTTTATTTACTATGAATGGGTATAGTTTTGCTTATTCAAATTTGCTCTTAATGCTTTCGATTATCTGGGCAACAAGTAAATGAATTATGAATCTAATTGTGACTCAATAAAGATATTTTATATTGGATTAAGATTTGAATAGTGTATGTTCACTTCACTTAGGTGATTTGGTTCGTAATTGAGGTAGACATACTCCAATTTCAGAATGTTAGGGGCCTTGGAGGTTCAACAACAATGAGAATGGTGTGGAGAATGGCACAGTTGAGCAAGGATGAATTGCTTTTGATATAGGAAACCAAGATTACTGGTAGTGTTGATAATATTGTTGAAAGCCTATGGGCTTATCCCCGTTGTAACTGTTTCACTATATAATGTGTGTGTGTGTGTGTGTGTGTGTGTGTGTGTGTGCGTGTGTGTGTTGTGTGTGTGTGTGTGTTCCCTTGCTCTTGTTCTTAATAGCTTCGCTTTTTCTAGGATAACTATGCTCTATATTTCTATCCATATATGTAATGGCTTAATATGGCATATGTCAAAAGGTGTATTCAGGCCAGGTGTTATACTTTCCAAGGTAGCTTCAATGTTATACCCAACATTATAAATATATATATATATATAATCTCATTTTTTTATTAAAAAAATCCTTTAATTTTAATGAAAAATTAATTATAGTCAGATCTATTGATTGGCATTTGACATTGTATGCATAAATAAATAAACTAATGAGGAGAAACAAATAGTGCATTTAAATCTTTCCGTTATGGAAAAAGGACTTTCTATGCATAAATAAACTAATGATGAGACAAAAAAATCTCTCACATATAAACAGCGTGGTAAACATAATAGGTGGCTTATAATTGAAAGAATTATATCATGATAGACAGGTAAATATGTTTAGGGACAAGTCAGAGGTAATGTCTAATAAAATCACAAAAAGATATTGCCAATTGATTGCTTGGATTTTCCTATTGATCACCTTCTTCAACTCACCACGTGATCCTTCTGTTCCAATAACTTGACATGTATGATTTTTCAACGGATTGAATGACATGCATATCATTTGGTAAGATGAAACAGAATAAGAGAAAATGCAATTACAAGAAGCCTATCTGGAACAGCAATGTTCAAATTTACTGATAACAGCTTAACAGCAGAGGAAGCTAGTAATCCGTGTGTAAAGTGCAACTTCTCGTTCATCAAATACATGGAGCTCAACTCTAATGCATACAATGGCTTAGAGTTGATGACAGTATGCATCAAAACCTTGTGTAGTAAATGTTAAAATAGGACTTGCATTGAAAACCACATCAATTCATGCTATCAGCCGTAAGACTATGTGTGACTATTTTGTATTAGGACAATTAGCCTGCTATCAAATTATGATAGCCATGCATCTTGTGAATGACTTAGGTGATGATTAGCATGTATTTTTGTGCCTAGCTATTTTTCTGAGGTTGCTTAGCAAGTTTGTAAATATATTAGCAAGTAAATGAAGCTGTATGTAGAACCTAAATTCTCTACATAACTTTTCTAGATTTCTCTCCTTTCCACTCCTTGTAGCATTCATACAAAATGCTTTGCATTTAGAGTATGACAAAAAAGACTCACAAAACACAATAGTAAAAGATCTTGTTTATTCAGTTTAGTCAATACTCCATACTAGAATGCATAAAAATGTAAAGCCTGGCAGATGACAATATACATTCCATTATCCGTTTTCATTAGTCAAAATTGTGTTTAAAATTTGATCTCCTCATCTTCAACCTAAATAGATATCCTTTTGTGGAACTTGAAAACTAGAATCGTGTGAAAGCTAGTTATTCAAATGCATAAGAATTGATCATGATAAACTAATGGGGGATTGTGTCTACAATTATCTCAATTTCTCAAAAATGAACAAGCAAGAATGCTAGATAGCTAAAATTGACAAAGAAGATAAAGTATAATTAAGCCCACATTCTAGTGTCGCAAACCAACAAGGTGAAACCTTTTTATTTATGATAAATCAAGTGAATATAAATGTTGATGCCAAGAAACTTTTAATAGAACTCTCGTGCCACCACCATCAGAAAATTTATTCAGTACCACTGAAATTAGTAAAACACAACCTTAAATCTCAAAGGTTTTTATCTACTATAAAGGGGGTTCTTCTAATAAGGAGAAGAAGCATTGCAAACAAGTAAAAAGATGCGTCCAAGGCGGTGGAGAAGAAGATTGGAGCAATTCCTAAAGTACTGAGTATCGTGACAGATAGAAGAGGGTAAAAAGAGAATTTATGAGGTAGAAGAGAATTAGAGAGAAAATTTAGAGAAAAAAGCTCTCTAGAGAAGAATATGTTAACTCTGAGGGAGAGAGAAGCCCCTCTAAATGAATTGTGAGGCTCTATATATAGTGTTAAAAGTGGCGGTTACTTAAAAATAGGCTTTAATACACCTAATGAATGACATTATTATGAAGAGCTTTAATATGAGTAACCATTACTATAATTAAGTGTCATAAGACTTGTTCTCAAGTATAAGATAATAAAGAAGTGCTATACGTAAAAAGGTACAAGAGAAAAAGCTGTACATGAATAGGTACAAGAGAAGAATGTGTATGTGAACAGGTATACGAGAACAACGTAGGAAGGTGAAACACTTGAACTTCAGGAAAAGATTAAGAGGAAGACCTCTTAACTACCTCCATATTTGAGCCACCAAACCAAACTCTCCGAAACATCTCAAGATAAAAGTAACCCATGAACCTTGCCACTCATTTCTAGTTACTTTCACCGCTATTTATGTGAAGTGGTTATTCTAATAATATTAGTTGTTCCACAAGGAGCAGTGCTACGCTTATTCTAATTGTTCTGCATGAAATAATATTTCACTTATTCTAATTATTCTGCGTGAAATAGTACTTCACTTGTTTTAGTTGTTTTGTGAGAAGTAGTGCTTCACTTGTAATGATTATTCTCATTATTCTCCGTACAATATTATACTGTAAAATAATTCTCAAAGAATAAGTATTAACCAAAATCAAGTATCTACATTTTGCCTCCCTACGTAAGAATTTTTTTCTTTAAAATAATTCTTATATATTAATTCAGGGAAAAATTTTATTTTGTATTATAATGTATTGTATAGTAACACTTCATGTAGTAACACCTTAACCAGTAATACTTCAAGTAGTAAGATGTTATTGTCTTGTCTAATATTTGATTGCTCATATAACAATATATTTTTCATAAAATAAGATTCTCAAAATACAAATCATAAAAGGAAAGTTAATCCTTTTTAATAAAAACCTTAATTCTATATGCCCTATAAATATGAAGCTACTATGAATTATTTTCTTCATTTAGATTCTAAGCAAAACAAAATTCAAATCAAGGTCTGTTCTTTTATAAATCTTTTTGAGCAAGTAAGTTTTTCTTCTCCTTCTTATTATTTCTTGTTTGTTCTCTCTTTTTTATATTTGTATTTTCTTACCTTTCAAAAAAATTGAATTTCTTTTTCTTGTTACCCCCTCCATGAATTCTGTTTAATTATAATATAAGAAAAAAATTTATGCATGAAATAAAGTTTTTCGATTAAAAGAGATTTTTTTATGTGTATATATATTTAAACAGACAGATAAATTGTTTGATTTTAGAAAAAAAGTTCAAAAGAAGAATTATTTATGTTTCGAAAGAAAATTATCTTGATAAGTAAAAAAAAAATCTTATTGAAACAAGGATTTGTTTCAAGTCATTATGTAGCTAAAAGTAAATTGTAAAAGAAAAATTGTTAAAAAAAATAAATAAGCAAACAAGTTAAGGAAGACAATTTTTTTTAATTGAATTGACTTTTGCCTTAACGTTTGTTTTTGACGCTCCTGATTGTTTTTGTTTTGAATCTTCTTTTTGTTTTGAAGTACAACTTTTCCTTGTGAAACATTAAAATAAAGAAACAAATAATAGCTGAAGTGAAGACAGGTAAATAAAAGTTGGCGTATGTCAGCTTTATGTTGCTTCTTCTTCCCTTTTTTTATATACATAATTTGGCTTTTGTAGTGTTAAAAGCACAAGCCCTTTTTTTTTATTATTGAATAAAAGCCTTTTGTTT
This sequence comes from Theobroma cacao, assembly GCF_053813885.1. Lineage (NCBI taxonomy): Eukaryota > Viridiplantae > Streptophyta > Magnoliopsida > Malvales > Malvaceae > Theobroma > Theobroma cacao. The sequence goes on along the minus strand of NC_142647.1, from coordinate 38,511,453 downwards.
TAGAGCTCACGGCACTTGTCGCAAGCTTTTTACTTTAGAGCTTGCGACTTGTCAATTGAAGCTCACGGTACATGCCGTGAGCTCTTTGGAATTATTTTTTAAAATATTATATATATATATATATATATATTAGTTTTATTTATTTATTATTTTTTGTTATATATATTAATAATAAAATCTATCATTTTGATAAATTTTGTTATTTTACTTTATTGTTGTTGTTGTTATTATTATTATTATTATTATTATTATTATTATTATTATTATTATTATTATTATTATTATATATTTTTAATTAACAAATACATAAATAATAAAAATTATTGCATATGTATATTGAATATGTATACTTATCTTTTTTTTCATGATCATATTTATAGGCTTTTTTTTCCATCTTCCTATGTGCTTGGAACACATTTCCCTCTAAAGATCCATTATGGTGAGCTTGAAAGAGCCGTAAGAAGAAAAAAGACCACTGCACATAAAAGCAAGAATAATGATTTCAAAATAATTCCTTTCTAAGAAAATTAAAATAGGAAAGAGAGGTGAAGTTCCTTGTGTTCCTGAAAACTGAGAAGATGAAATTACTAGAAAAATAGGAGAAAATCGTTTTTGGAAAAAAGTTCATGCCAGACAAGTTGACGAACATCCCTTTGAGCTTGTTGGTTATGATTGAAATTGTCTATGCTCAATAGCACCTCCTTATTAAAGAAGTGGTATTCTAAGACTATCTATTCTGAAGTTTAGGGTTGAGCATGATGAGTTTCCACTTTCTAGTACTAAGGTAGGCTTCAATTCTCAATTTGTTCATGGCTAGGAAAAGTGGGTAAGTAAGGTGTTGAAGAATCTTACTTATATTAAACTTCTCTCATCTGTTGGAATACTTGATGTTGTACATGTCACTTCCAAACTCAATATTCATAGAGAGAAAAGGATGGATGTATGGCATACTATTCTTGCCAAGTGAAATACTTTTTCTCATATTATGATTACAGCATGGGGGAATTTACTTTCAATTTAGAAGATGTGTGTGTTCTCTTAGAACTTCTTTGTATGGGGAAGCATGATTTTCACTTTACCAAGCTTTTTGAAGAAAAGGTGTGTATTCAAGACTTTTTCTTTGATCTACTCAAGAGTTTGAGTAAAACTTCAAAGATTGCACGGTTCTCTAATTGGATAGGGGTATTTTATAAAAAGTTCAATGCTAAGGGAATTAAGGTTGGCCTTCCTAAGCACCCAGACCATAAGCATGAGCTAATGGCTTTAATAATCTATTGGTTGACACGACACATGCTCCCAAGGTGTCCAGATGATGGTATCTCTTCAGCAGTTGTTCTTTTAATAATAAAAATTGTTAAGGGAATACGTTTTCCTCTTGCTCCACTGTATTTAGGATCTTTATATAAGAGGCTAGACTTGTACCAACTCAAAACTATCGAGTCAGCTAGGCTTTACAAAGTTTTGACTTATGTGGATACTTCTTTCATTCAGATGTGCTTATAGGAAAGGTTTGGCACTTGCACTCCTGTGCCTAATATATATCTTTTTACATCTTTTTCTCTGAATAACACTTTATCCAGGAACAACTACAGAGCTTGGGCATGGCATAATTGACTCCCAAGAGGTTATGTTTTTGAAGTGATGGATGTGACAAAAGAATTCAATCCTAGACTTTATTGGCAGCGTATAAATGGATTCATTGATCCTATAATTTATTATAATTGATACCCTCTACATTCTAAAAAAATGAGTTCACAAGGTATTAACTTTTTTATATGGGTTCACAGTTCCCAATTGCCTTTTATGATTGAAAGTTCCAATTTAGGTGGAGATAGAGATTTTTTTTTCTATCGAGGTATTCTCACCTTATAGAGTGGCACACCAATTTGGGTTTGACGAACCAGCTCCGCTTGACTCTTCTTCATTTATCAGTTTTTCTTCTTGCATTTCTTCATTTCTCATGGCAAGACTTCAACTCCATTTAGATAAGCTTAAGAGTTGTACTATCCTAGTTTTTGATAAAGTTGGTATCCACACTTCTGCATGGTTTATTTATTAGAGAGAGTGTATTGAAGAATAGAGATCTTTTATTGTGCCTTTGACTAATCTCAGAGCTTGTCTTTACACTCTTCCTATAAGTAACACCGATGTATCCTTACGCTTGATTTTTCTCAAAAAGAAAAGAAATGTAAATGAAGAAAAAGATGATGTTCCACATGCTCTTACTTATCAAACAAAATATGTGCATCGAAAAGTTAGTTCATCCTTTACTTCTTCTTCTACTTCTTTTTCTTAAATCCATTTCTTCAATATATATATATATATATATATATATATATATATATTAGAGAGAAACAACTGCGACAATAGAACTTAAATCGGTCAAAGAGGAAGAGACTTTTGAAGCTGAGATTGAGGAAGAATCTTGTGACTCTGAACGTAGTGATGAATTTGATGATAAGTCTATTGATGTTGATGAAGCTGAAGTTGAGGCTGAGCTAACCTCTTTTGATGATTTCATTGATTTGGATGTTCTATTTTCTTCTCATGTTCAAAGCTCCACTATGAACCAAGTATTAACATATTACTGTGTTACTCCAATTGATGTTGATCTTTTTTTTTTTTTTTGAAATTAAGATCATTCTTACTACCCAGGTTATTCAAGATAAGGCTATTCCTAATACTAAGGTTGTTCCCAACATTGTGGTTATTCCTGCTGTTGAGGTTGTACCTGATGTTAGAGTTGATGCTATAGTTGTTCTTGATGTTGTCATCGATAATATCGAAGCAACTCCAAATATTGAGGTTGTTCATGATGTTGGAGTTATTACTAATGATGCTAGAGTTACTTCGATTAATTCTCGTCCTTCTTACTCCCCAATGCCAGCGCACAAAGATGCCAACAGTGTTTCGGTACTCAAGTAACATGTACTAAACAAAGTGGTAAGAAAGTCGACTTCCATGGTTTTCAAATATTATCAAAATACATGGAATACTTGGAGCAAATTTTCAATATAGAAGGGGAATTTTGGAATACCTCATTTTTTAAGAACATGGATGTCATTTGATTAATGATGGAAGTGTTGGGTAGAATTCTAGTCATTTCCCATGCTCCATTAATGAGTACTTCACCAGAGGAATTGTAACAGATGTTATGAGATTTCGATGAAGAGTTAGAAGACATTGCAACAAAGATAACTTCACTGAGAAAGTGTGAAGTTGAAGTCCAAGAACAATTAGATGTCTTTGCTAATATTAAAAATAGTAACTCTTCTTTATGGAGTATGTAGTTGGCTAGGCTTTTGCTTCTCTTGTACTATTTTTTTTTTTTTGAAAGCTCGTTTGAGCTGGTACTTTGTTATTGATATATCATATTTTTTATTTTTTTTGTAATAATATCATACGCATGTTGCGTACTAGTACTTTGTTATTGATATATCATATCTTTTTTTTTTCTTTTGCAATAATAATAATATCATACGCATGTTGCATACTTATTCCTATTTTGCATTATTGTATGTAGATAAAAGGGATCTCTCAACTTTACATCAAGGAAATTAACTCTAACCTGATGCGAAAGAGATTAATTCAACCCTTAAAATAAGTAAGCATAAGAGCTATGGCCAATTTGTGAGTAATAAGCTATGGTCAAGAAATGAGCGATAAAAAAGTGACGGTTACTCAAGAATAGGCTTTAACGTGTCCAATGAATGACATTATTATGAAAAGCTTTAATGTGAGTAATCGTTACTGTAATTGGGTATAATAAGACTTGTTATCGAGTAAAAGATAATAGAGAAAAAAGAATAAGCTGTACATGAATAGGTACAAGAGAAGAAGGTATATGTAAACAAGTATACGAGAACAAGGTATATGTAAACAGGTATACGAAAACAAGGTAGGAGGGTGAAACACTTGTACTTCAGGAAAACGTTAAGAAAAAGACTTCTTAACTACCTCCATGTCTGAGCCACCAAACCAAACTCTCCAGAACATCTAAAGATGAAAGTTACCCATAAACCCTGCCACTTATTTCGAATTGCTTTCACTGCTATCCATGTGAAGTAGTTATTCCAATATTATTAGTTGTTACACATGGAGTAGTGTTACTCTTATTCTAGTTGTTCTGCATGAAGTAGCATTTCACTTGTTCTAATTGTTCTGCGTGAAATAGTACTTCACTTATTTAAATTGTTCTGTGTAAAGTAATGCTTCACTTGTAATGATTATTGTCATTATTCTCTGTACAATATTATGATGTAAAATAATTCTTTAGAGAATAAATACTAATCAAAATCAAGTATCTACATCTGCTATACCCATGGAGCCAAAACACGACACTGAAGTTTCTCATAACGATATGCACTATAAGATTAGCTCACTATAAACTCCAATTAAAGCACCTTACAATGTGGAGCAGTTGTGGCATTTCAGCTTTTAGCTACATGCTCTGTTTTGGAAAAAATTATATAGCCTGTCTGAAACCAACTACTTTGCACTCCATTAAGAAAGATATCTAAAATTTTTATCACACCAAAGCTGCTATCATCTATTACTCCTACTGCAAAGCAATTACTTCACAGAACAAACTGAAGACTAGGCTATGCTCCAATGGTTTCTAGGCTGCAAGGTTCAAAGACTGTTGAAAAAAATAATTAGGACACTCTCCATACAAAGTGGTCAATCATAAGAGCTTCCAAACTTTCCCATTTTGATATTCACCTAACGAAGGAAGATGACTCCAAGGCATTTTCCACCTCTAAGAATGCTTTCTCATTGTTTTTGTATATTAGATGAAATGTTGCCATGTTTTGCTGTTATACAAGTCTCCGCTCTCTACCAAAGAATTCTGTTCATTTTAACTGATTCATCTTAATTGCTTTTATGGTAACTAGAAAAAAGAACATTCCTTCACGTAACTTAAAACAGTATCACAACCAATGTCAAAATGGTATTGCTGCACTTAGCAATGTCCCTTTCTAATGCGCTTTTCTGACGTTGAACATAATGCTTAGTGGTTCCAGCTTAATATCAAGGAGAAAGTATTTCGCTGTTTGCACTTTTCATTTTCGAATTTTCATTTATGATTTTTATGTACAATTTTATCATTCTATGATATGAGAATTTTGTCTTCAGAAATGTGATTATCTATCATATTAATAATGCCTTCAGTCCTGAGATGCGATCTTTCAATTAGATGAAACTTCTTTTGTAGTAGATTTTGACTTTTATCACTAGTCAAATGAAAATATATTCAATGGCATATGTTTCTACTTGAGCTATAGTTTCTCATTATGAATTCAGGAAGAACTTTAGTTATATCAGAATGTGCCTACACATCAGTCAAATATCTTATGCATAGAATGGGCAGGTATAGATAGGGGTCTTCTACAGCCTAGCCCTTTCTCTTCAAACTAGAAAGCAAAACTATTTTTCCCCTTGGGACCGAACCTGGCGAAACAGAACAATTCCTTCTGCAGAACACCTCCATCAAAAACTAGGTTGGAACAGATATATATCTGATCATAAAGCAATCATTTCTTTGAATCAAGTAATGACAGAAAGCTGACATTGGAAGTTTGGAACAGGGAGAAACAATAAATCACAGCTGAGAGGATAATTAATATACTAGATGGAGGAAAATGAACACTGTGGAAGAGGACAATAAACTGGAAAGATACTGTTGTGTGTGCGTGTGAGAGAGAGGGAGAGGGAGAGGGAGAGGGAGGGAGAGTCCACATACCCTTTAGGCTGTAAAGGTTTTATTCTCTACCTAAAAGGATCTTTAGCTGCATTACTGTTATTGGAAGGTAGCACGTGTAGTTTTGTTTACATGATCTGCCTCATGGATTATTTTACCTAAAAACCTAAACAAAAAAGAATATAAGAGCACCAATCTTGTTTTGTTCGTCACATGTAAAGAAACTGGGAAGAACAAGAGTAAAGATGGTACAAATTACATCTTGCAATTTCCGCAGAAAGTTTCACTGCAAAAAGAAATTAAATTACTCAGGCCAAAAGTAGCAGTGGAAAAACAAGAAAAACAAAACACATAAACCATCAGCACAAAACTGGTGATCTTCTGAAACAAACTATACTATTTCGTTCTTATGTTTTATTTACAGGGACAGGGTTCTGTAAATACACTTATATCTCACCTCTAAATCTACTGCCAAACAGGACTTGCAGGAAAAATAAATAAATATTGAATAATTTATGGATACAGAGCAAGAAAAAAAAAATCCGAGATCCAACTTTCCTACCTATCAAAAGGTAAATGTAAGGAAACTGCAAAACTGTTGAAAGAGAATTGAGACTTGATTTCTCTTTCTTCCTTAAATCTCTTGACATAACACTGGAGTTACTTGTTTTGGGTGGGATTTGAAGCACTCGGCGGTGCTTTCCTTAGACTTGCCTCCACAGCTTTCTTTGGATCTTGAATGGCTCTACTCAACTTGTTTAGATTCGCAGAAATAGAAGCAAAAGAATCTAGCAATCTCCTCGGTTGATTTCTAACTCTTGGATGAGTGTTGCTGCAACAGTGGAGGGAGAGTGGAGAACAGATGAGTAAGTGAAAGAGTAGTAAGGCAAAGACAGCAAACAAAGCTCTATGAATGGATTTCATAGTGTTGTTCAGTTGGAGAAGAAATGTAACAGAGATGACTTTGGCGCTAAGACATTCACAGATACCTTCAGGAAAGGTGACCGTGCATGTGTTACATGTTGGTTCTTCTAAAGTCTTATACACAAGTGTAACATATATACATAGATATAGATATTAATATATAACTAGAAAATTACCCCTTTCCTAATTAAAACCTGTTTTGAAGTTGAATATTCCTATCCTGACTAGGTATCATGTCTTTAGAATAAATTCAATACCATAGCTATTTAACCAGGGTTATGGCATATTTAACTTGTCTGGTTTTGAAATGTAGATGGAAACTACTTACAATCAGGTTCTGTAATAACTGGAGCAAAGATACTCATAAGCAAAAAATCATTAGCAACACAGTTATAACCAAACATTAATTTAGATAAGAGAAAATTAATGACAGCAAAGTAGGCCAGTAAGGCTATAAAATAATCATAAAGTGCATGTTGGGATTTCCACTAACAATACATAAGGATTTTATTGAAGCACAAATTTGACTGACCTTCGGTAACATCTTCTTCATTAGATATATTATAATTCTTATTCATTTTCTTTGTTGTTTAATGGGTTGGGACTTGGAAGCAGCTCATCATGTGATACTGAATTGAGTAGTACATTTCTCTGACTTTTCTGGAATCCTCAAATATTAGATAACATGTGTCATGTGACCTATCACATGAGACCAAATCAGTTGCATCATTTGTCTGCCTTACCTTGTTTATTAAATTAGTAATCAGTTTTTTGTATCTGTATTAAGTGTTAACAAAAACAGCTAAAGTTAGCTGGGTAATCCTGCTTTCTGCAAACATTTATCTTCAAGGAAAATGCTCTGTTTACTCTTCTAATTTTACCATCTGGGATTTGGGGTTCTACCAAGGATCTACATCTTTTCTCATCAGTGACTTTTCTCACACATAAAAGTAATCTTTTTCCTTGATTAAGTTTATCAGGAACATGGTTTCAAGTTGGTGACAATTTAAATTATACAGCTGCCAGACATTATTAACAAACTAAAAGCATGTTGAAAAGATCTTTTTCTTTTCTAATTTTGGCAGGTTTTCCTTTCCCCACCCCACACCCCCCCCCCCCCCCCCCCCCAAAAAAAAAAAAAAAAAACTATATGATGCCGCATCACTGATTAGTCAGCAATCAAATAAAATAGAAAGAGGGAAAGTTAACAGAAACATTCTAGTCCCATCTCCTTAGGAATGGTCATGGTGATAGAATACGAAACCCATTAATATAAGATCTGGTCAAAAGGACTCCTGAGAGCTGTATTTGAAGGATCCCTATGAAAAGTAAGAACATGTGAATAGATTGCAAGAACCATGTTCATTTTGTCAGAACCAGAGTAGACGTCACAGTATAGGCTTCCAAGTTAACCCACACTCTTATGTTGGTCAAATGGTACCAAATTTACTTGAGCAGTGTTTCATTCATGTAGGCAATATGATTTTCTGGAGTAAAACAACCTGGATCAAACACTAGTTGCATACAAGCTTAGGTTCCATTCCATGAGTTCTAATCCTATGGATTTGATTTCTAAGGGAGTTATCACGAAATATTGACATGACAGTTGCAAGTACAAAATTCTAATTCATAATAAACAAATAAGCGTTGCTTTAACTACTTCAATTTTTAGCTAATCTGATTCCCTTTTTAGTATAAGTTTAATACAGATAAAGTTAATGTTAAATTGAATTTACAGTTTGCAACCTAAAAACTTAAACTCAAAACATCATAAACTTTAAACCAACAAAAAATTAAATAAATATATTTAAAATTTTCAGCTTTTAAAAAATTTTGAACCAAATTGTAATTTCTGATTTTTGAAATGGAAGAACATATTTGTATTGGTTCATCACTCAATTTTAAATGTTAAAAAGTGTAACTAGTTATTTTTTATAATTGTTTTGGTTTCTCTATACAAATTTAATATTGGTTTTCCAGTAATTCTTTGTCTGGCCAAAAGACGATGAATTGGGGAATGCTGCAGAGAGCAGGGAAAGTGAATTTCACTCATTCAGCAGACCATTCAATCCATTTTTTAAATAAGAATAAAAAAGTTTTCGAGGCATCCTAAAGCATGTCACCCACTTTATACCTGGATGGGAGGATACAGTAGACATCCTTCAACGTTGCTAATATCTTCTAGCCGTCCTGATTCCAACATCACTGAGGATCTCTAATTTGGATTCACCTTTCAGGCACAGAATGAAACCAACAATTTTGATTAATTTTCTCCCATGAATATATTAATCAAAGGTTACATAGTGAGATCATTTCGCGTATTATAAGTTACAACTCACTCAATTTCTTCATTATCAGGCAATATCAAGGGACTCTCCTCCCATGTGATACTACTATAACCAAAGAGTCTTGCAAAACAAGAAATTAACTGCTCATGAATTACTTCTTCAGCAGGAAGCACAGCACCTGTCTCCCTTCTCAAAGATGTAACTTCTTTATCTCCAATCCCGCAAGGTACAATATGTTTAAAATACTTCAAGTCAGGATCAATGTTGAATGCCAACCCATGAGAGGTGACTCCATACGATATCCGGACACCAATTGCACCAATCTTTCTGTCTCCAACCCAAACCCCTGTCTCACCCTTTTGTCCAGCACATGCCTTCACACCATACAAAGATGCTAATTCAATCATAGTTAACTCAAGTTTCTCTACATAATTCCTAGCACCAAGCCCAATTTCCCGAAGAGAAATAACAGGGTATAAGATGGCTTGACGAGGACCATGAAATGTAATGTCTCCTCCCCTTTGTGTATAATGAAGTTCAGCTCCCATTTGTTTCAATTCAGACACAGGTATTAACAAATTGTGATCAGTTCGCCGTTTGCCAAGGGTATATGTTGGAGGATGTTGCAGGGACAGGAGAGTATCTGGAATCTTACAAATTTTTCTATCAGAGACCAGCTTCTCCTGCAGCTTAAGTGCATCCAAGTAGTTGACAACGCCCATCTTCCACACCTCAAGATTTCGTGGACCTCTCATTCCCTGTGGAATGCGACATGATTAACCACATTTCCTTGATTCATCATTTCAACTATTGTGATCACATTCAACTATCCAGTACAGAATAAAAAACTACTACCGTCACCATCTGATCCCAAAAGGGAGAGCAAAGGCAATTCTTCATATGCAACATTTAAGTTATCGTTTAATTTGTAAAACAGCCTAATGGTAAAAAACTTTTTAGGCAATTAGAAAACAATATGAGCATTGAAATGACCATAGTCAAGATAAATTAACAGATGCTTTAGGGCATCTGAAGTTCCAAGGAATTTGATGTGATTGAACAAAACAAAAACAAAGATGAGAGTCAGAATGAAATCGTCGTTGTGCAGGTCGCAGCAATTTCGTGTTTAGCACATCTAAAACATAGTCTAGGGAGGTAAAGGCTTGAAGGAGAGAATTGAATAGTGAAACATGTTTAAGAAAGTGGAGCATTAAGGCGGAAACAGAACACCCCTTCCCTCCCCTCCCCTCCCCTCCCAAATCTAGTTTGGAATTGAAAAGAGTTATGTCAAGTTGCGTATGACAAGTGTTTCAACTGCAAAGAAACTTACTACAAACAAAAAGAGAGTACTAAGCTTTAATATTACGACCATGGAGCGTCTCTATTTACGTTTGCCATTAACAAAAATGGAAACTTTTGGAGGTTTTGGAAGTAACATTCAAACATCTTTCAATTCATTAGCAAACCCATCAAAAGAAGAAGAAAACTATGCCCAGAAATTCAGATTTGCTTTTACTTGACAACTCATAGAAGCATTTCCTCATACACTTGTACACGTTTCAGCAAAACTGAATGTGGGTATTAAGAATCGGGGGAGAAGATTTAGTATTTTACACTATAGCGCAAGAAATGACGAAATCAAATGAGAAGCAGCAACAAAAAAAAAAGAAACCTTACCTACCTCCTATATTTGCAAAGCACAGTAATCAAAACTCTGAGGGAGATGATTTAAGCCTCTGCAATGACGCTTTCACACGGACGGAAGAGGCCACTCTGTTTTCAGATCTTGACATTTGTCAGCATATAAAATCAATGGTTGAGCTTTCATGCATTAATTAAAATCAAGAGAATCCAAAAGGGGGCGGAATCAGGGCTTATTATCAATTTTAGACAGAGAAAAAAGAGACGATTCCTCCAAGTCCAATCTTCACAGTCTTCGTTTTATTTTTTATGTTTGTCTGTATGTCTGTCTATCGCTGGGTGATGCAGCTCTCCTCTCTGCTCCGCTGGATCGTCAATTTGGGAGCGTTGGCTTTGTAATAGCCAACGTGTCAAGATCCGATACATGCACTGGAGAGGAGCGGAGCTACATCCAAAGCCAAATTTAAATTTGCTATTTACTTTTGTAAACACGCTACTGAAAATATAATAATATTAATTTACAAAGATTACCATTGCCTGGACATCTAGATGCCGCATCAATAAGAGAGACAGAGAGAGTCTTGAATTTGTAAATAAAAATCAATCGAAATAAAAATATCAAGATGTAAGTAGTAAATGAAAATCGTACACAATTATCTGTAATAAAATATCCTTGATCCCTTAAACATATAAATAGGAACTTTCCTTCCTTCACCTATTGGAGAGATTGGTAACCAAGACACGTGACATATGCACTCTGCTGAAAATATAATTTCAATTTATGCATTCCAGTTCAAAAGCTAGGATAGTCAAACGTGACAAGGATTAAGATGGACCAACAACTGCGAAATAGAACGACGAGGGGGGAAATGGACCCTCCCACTTTGAGCGTCAAGGTTTCCCGGTAGTTTTTTTCTTTTCTCTAGCATACCATTACAACAAATGGGCAATAGATATGAGAAGCTAATGCCATGGTTATAGCATAGACATGCACTACAGAGTGAAGTAAATGCTGTCCCCACTGGTATACAAGCATTACTACACTTTATTGCATAAGGGGGTGAAAAGCTAAATAAAAAATTTCTCCACTATTATATACAAAGGTGCACTCTTCCTTTTTTTGGTATTTCTAATTTTGTATAACATAGCCAACTAATAAAATCATGAAGAACAAGACAGCATGCAAACACCAGGCCGATAAGCCCATGCTGGAGGCAAGCGCGCATATTTTTCCATTCCCGGTTGCTCATCATATGGCCGCTCCATTACTTTTAGCAGCCTTCGAACCTCTCTGAAGTCACCAAGTTCAGCTGCATCAATAGCACTCTGGCATAGATAGTTCCTGAGAACATATTTAGGGTTCACTGAGTCCATTGAAGCTTTCCTCTCCTCATCTGAGATGCCACTGGCAACAAGCTGCAGAAAAAAGATATCTTGTGAGATTTTCCGCAGTTGCTACAACAAATTGGAAAATGAGGAACACAACTTTGTTTACTTATCAACACCAGTTTGGCTACAATAACAGAGACTAATAAACTAGAATAATTACTAAATAGACATATGGCAACCCTATAAACCCATTTTTGGAGTTTAAAAACTTCAACACCAGTTTATAGGATAGTAATTCACACACACATCTCAGTGTGTGTATATTCACGTGACCAAAATACCATTGTACCTCTTGTATATAGGATTGTACCCAACTGACCCATGCCTCCTTGCGTTCCCTGCCAATATCTAGCAGAACAGCCTTCAGTGGCACCAATAACTCATCTTCTGGAATACCAGGATCTGCTTTGATATTGGAAAGTGACCGAAAGAAATTCGTGTAATCCACTTTATCAACAGCCAAATTATTAAGAAGTTTATTGACAAGCTGTTTATTGTATTTTTGGAGGCCAAGCTTTTGGCTTATTATAGCTTGATAATCATCCATAAATTTTGTCCCATACCTGCAACAAGGTAATGTATAAGTGGTCCATAACAGAAGATTTTTAGCATTATTACAACGAAGAGAGAACTCTAAATTAGACATACCTTTCCATGGCATAGTTTGCTTCTTTATCATTTATCAAATGCGCAGCCATCAAAGTTGAGGCAAATTGTGCAATATTCCATAAGCCAATATCAGGCTGATTTGCAAAGCAGTATCTTCTCCCAGGAAGATCTGTCGTATTTGGTGTGTAACTTGGATCAAAAGCATCCAAAAATCCAAAAGGACCATAATCAATGGTGAGACCCAAAATGCTCATGTTGTCAGTGTTCAGAACACCATGAGTAAAGCCAACTCCCTGCCATCTTGCAACCAAAGAAGCAGTACGCTCAGCAACCTCCACTATCCATGCTGATATAAACAAAAAGAGAAGTAAAAAATTAGAATTATTACCACTTAAATCATCAAATTTTACTACATTGTGTTCAATATGGACAAACTGCACTCAAGGCATACACAAGACATAACTAGTTGTCAACATTGCATTAAGGGGTACAAGAAGGAACGACTGATGTCCTGCACCGCACTCAATGCATACACAAGGCAAAACTAGTTGTCAACATTGCATTAAGGGGTGCAGGGAAGCACTCATGTCCTGCACACCACAGACAAATTCAACTCTCTATGTATCATTGAGCCAGTCACAAGGGAGTATAAATTTATGAACAGAAATCAAGACTAAAATTATAAAATGTTTCCTTATTGACCCAAATGTAAAGTTGGAACCCAGCAGAGTAAAGCTAGCCTGTCTCAATTGCTTCCCAACCAACAAGTCAAAAACCATTAGGTCATAACACCAGAGAAAGAAGCACATGTGTCATTCGCCTAGATACATAAGTAAGCACTATGCAACAACAGTTCAGGCCTTCTCCCAGTATGCAGGATCAGCCATTGTGCTCTATATAAAATCCATAGACAGAAAACTTGGAATAGCCCTACAGTTTTTGAATGTGACAAAGCTTACAGCCAACAGTAATAGGAAATCGTGTTTCACGGTCATCAGAGTAGTAAAAAGAAATCCACAAAAGTCAGCAGTTGACAGAATGCAGAACCACAAAGAGAGAAGGGAGACCTACTCGACCCACAAACTGATTTTTCACCTATCCACCCTAATTTTGCCTAAACCACTTTCATATAGCTCATCAAATTTACCATCTATACCACGTGTGGTAATGAATCCTATATATTTACCTGCATACTTGTTTGAAGTCAAATCCACAACTGAATGATCATCATCACCTGTGCTAAAAGACAAGCTCTCACTTTTACTAATGTTCTCAATATGAGGGAAGTGATGTCTAATGGCATAGTCTGCCAAATCACGAACAATGCCAAGGTCCTCTTCTCCCCTAGAAGCATGTATCTGGAATGAACCAAACCGCAGAAAGGACTGGGCAACTCTGCAAACAATTGCACCAGGTTCTTCCTTTGGATTGCCACTGCAGTAGAAGATTAAAAGAATTATAATTGAAATACACCCCACATATTTATCTACTAGTATGCAGGAAACGTCCACTTAGCCAGTCATTATCTAAGTCAAAAACCCAGTGAACATACTCATAGAACATGTCTCGAGTTACAAATTTTCCAGTAGTCACAAGACAAAGGGCACGAGTAGTTGGAATTCCTAGAAAATGCATTGCTTCACTGCAAAGAAATTCGCGGATGCTACTTCGCAAGACCGCAAGCCCATCTGCAAATCGACTGTATGGGGTCTTCCCAGCTCCTTTAAGCTGCAATTCCCACCTTTCTAGCTTAGAATTTAGAATCTCCCCCAGAGTAATTGCACGGCCGTCACCCAGCTGACCAGCCCACGTGCCAAATTGATGCCCACCATAGCATTGAGCATATGGCACCCTGTCAGAGGTAAAATCAATGAGGACCAGAAGGAGTATAACTAAGAAATAAGCTGATAGTAATAAAAGCTTTGTGACAAATACTTACGCTCCAGCCAAAGGAGAAACCCCAGAAAATTTAAGGGGAAAATCTGGTCTTTCAAATCTGCAGCTCCAATGAAGAGCTATATGGTTAATCCCTAGGATAACATGAAGCAATACAAGGGGACAGAAAAAGGCAGTAAACAACAATCAAAACCAAGGCTTGAAAAATGAAAATTTCCAAGAATGTGGAAAATGACTTAATCCTATAAATTAAGGTTACATTTAGTCAATAGGATAATAGATAGAATAGGAGAGGACAAAATTATGAGTAAATTGTCTTCATTTATCTTGTTTTGGTGCACGCATAACCAGAAGACTTCAATTTATTTTACTTACTCCTAACCATATAGGAGTGTGCATATTGTATAGGATGAATAATCCAACTGACTCTCAAATTCTTCTATCCGAGACTAGATAAAATGACAAATATAGCATGAAATAAGAAGTCATCCCATGCATGAAACAAGCCTTAAAAGAAAACAAGCATTTCAGCATATTTACAGATAGATATCAAAGTACAAACAAATGTAGACATGCCATCTTAAAAACACATCCTTGTAAATCAGAATGTTGCCATATGATCATCACTAGCTATACAAATAATCCCCCCCCCCCCCCCCCCTTTCCCCTTTCTTTATAGTTTCCAGTCAAATGCTAGAAGTTAAACATTCCAAGGATATCCAAACATCAATAATGAAAAGAGTTTAAGGCATAGTGAAAATTTGAAAATAGAATAACCTCTAACAGTTTCTATGATACTCAGGAAATGTATATTCCAAAGACCATTCAAGTGCTCACATGGAATATCTTAACAACAACATATCAGAAACCCAAGGAGTACACATGGATGCAAATGCCCGAATGTTTTTTCTAAGGAGTAACAGTTCAGCTAGGGAAATTGAAACTAACATTTTAAAATCACAGATTGCTTAGATGCCCATCAACAATCATTCGCTCATACCATTTAAAATCACAGTGTAATGCAATGCTTACTCTTTAGGATTCAGATCAAGCAAATCAGCCACTGAGTCTGACCAGGCAACAAGCTTCGGATTCTCTACTTCAGCTGATGGCAAAACTTTCGTATAACAGGCGTGTAAAACCTGCAAAATCATCATAAAAATTTTTTAAAAAAGCTTATTTCAAATTATACAAATCAAAGATTCAACTTTGTCTTTTCTCGCTCTTTAATCAGTAGATAAAGATCCATTTTTTTTCCTTTTTCCATTCTTATAAACTAAATCAATTAACAAATTTGCGATTTTAACTAGTAGTTTAATTTTAATAAAATACATAAAAAAATACAGGAAAAATCTCCTTATTTAAAAAAAAAAAACAATATACTTTCAACAATTTCCTATTAAATCAAGAAAAATAGCATAAAATTAAAACGTGCAAAAGAAAATAAAAAGAAGTTAGAAAAATAACCTGACGTGGTATTGAATCGCTTCTAGGGTCACCAGGGAGCTCTCTAACGAAGGAATGGTCCCAATTCAGATCTTCCAGGCCTAATTTGACATTTTTGTTTTTAATTTTATTGTTGATATTATCATTATCTTGTTCCGTTAAGCTTTGATTTTTCAAACCCTCGGCTATAGACTCGACGGAGAGGGAGGAAGGGGGGTCGGGTGAAGGCGAGTCCATGCGAAGGCTGCCGCCGGTGGAGAGGTGGCATGCAAGGGAGAGGCGGGGTTTGAGGAAAAGGGAAGGGCTAAAAGGGGATTTAGGGGAAGAGCGAAGGAAGGAGCGGAGGCAAAGGGAAGTGAGAGAGGAAGAAGAGAGTGCGAGGAGCGGTGATATTGGAGAGAAATGAAATATCATTTTTTTTTTTTTGATAAAATAAAAATTTTGGTCAGGGGTTAGAAAAGGTTCGAGAGAGGGCGGTTGATTAGTCGGTCCAATACGTGACCAAAGCATCTCACATACACCTGACCACATATTTTTAAGTTGACCCAATCCAACAACAAAACAATCCGCTCAATTGGGTACCTTATGCTTCTTTTCAAAAATTATTCACGTAAATTTTATTGAATTTGCATGATTTTATTTTATTTTTCAATTTATCATATTGGATCACTTGAACCTACTAAATTTGGGCTTTACTGAGTATGGGTTTAGTGTATTCATTGAAACATTAGGGTCCACGTGATTCAAATCTTTCTGTAAATCAAAATTTATTTTTTAAAATAAATTTAAATTAATTTTTTTTATATGAAAGAAAATTTTATGAAATTAATTTAAAATAACATCTTAAGTCATTGGACACTTAGAGAGTCCGTAAGTAATAAATAAGAAATGTTTATATGGAGTACATCAATAAACTTGTAATTCTATACTAAAATCATTATGATGAGTGACCATCCAATCGGTACACTAATTAATTTCACGATATATATGAGATAAGTGATATTCCCATTCTTTGTGAAGCAATTTAAATTAAATTTAAGATATTATTAAAATTAATATATTTATTTGGATGATTAAATGTAACTAAATAAGAAAATACTGATTACGACTTCTTCATTATCATATGAACATATTCTTGAACTTGTACTTTCGATCAAGCGGTAAAGTAAGTGCTACGTAAACCTCAATTAATGCATTTGATTTTATTTAATATATTTTAATTTAGACCTTAATTTATTATTCATGATCTTTATCTCTATTTTAAGTTTTTTACCTCAAAAAGTGCATTGCCTCTTATGAATCTAAAGACCAAATAACAAAAAAAAAAAAGAAAAAGGAAAACGAGATGTATGGCATTTGAAATGGTTAACAATATCACTAGATTAAGAAAGAAAATTAAGCAAAAATTAAGAGTTTCAAAAATCCGAGCCGTCATGTTATGGCTTTTGCAATCTAAGATGAAAATTTTAAAAATTTGATAAATTAGTGCAGCAGGAGTAGGGTGAGTTTGCATCAGGTATATCTTATGTTCTAAATCTTTATGAATTAAGTATAATATTTAAAAAAGTTTCTAAACTATTTAAAAAATTTTAAACAAATTTTTTTTGTTATGTTCATGTTAGGAATTTGAGAATATGATGTCTTGAAAGCAAGCATGTTATCATGTTTATTTTCATTCATTTATTTGTAATGAAAATACATTTTAATAATAAGATGAAGAATTTGTTTTAAGGAAGTATTTATTTTCTAGTTATAAAAATACTATGATTTTATTAAGATATTAAAATACATTTGAATGCAGAGTTATGCATAGAAGACATGTATTTTAATAGAATCTAAAAATTATTCACAGCCATATAATAAAGCTAATCACTTTATTATGTTAAAGTTATAGTGTCTAGATTACTTCCAAAACAAGAAATGTGATTCACTTCAAGAGAATGATGAGTCTCAAATCATCGGAGTAATTGACTTCGAATAATGACACTATAATTTGAATTGGAATTACATGAGAATCAAGTTTAAATTTAATAGTTACTTAAACTTTGATCTCATACTTGTGCATTCGCTTATGATAGAATCAAAATCTTAATGGATAGTGGACTCATGTTTTATCTTCTTATAATTTTTGATATACCATGGGCATGATCATCCTATTACGTTGATTTAGACTCTGTGTGTTAGGATTATAATTGAGATAAGCATCCAAGAACATGTATCCAAAAAGTGAAGTTCATAGCATTAACATCACTTCTAGTAATTTCAAAAAGATTGATGATTAATCTAAGCTTAGTAGATTGATGAATTAGCTACTCATCATATTTTGCTACTAAAAAAAAATTAGATCTAAAGTATTGGATCACCAATTTAATAAAATTTAAGAAAAAATTAACATAAAAGATAAAATAGTGATTTCACTTTTGAGGAAATTGTGAGAGATAATCTTCCTCATAAACCTAATTCAAAAGTATCATTTATTATAATTTTAACTATTTTTAGTCAATTTTTGGCATGAATTGAAAACAATGCCTTTTAAACAATTTCAGACAAATTAAAATGGTTTCAGTTTTCTCTATCCTGCCATCCAAACAAAAATTTTAAAATTAAATCTCTGTTTTTCTCTATTACCAAATACTGTCTATCTCGCCATCCAGCTCTTTCTCACTATTCCAAAAAACAGAGATGACATCAAGGTATGTGTTTTAGGTTCTTGAGTTTATTAGATTATATTCATAGAACCTCCAAATTAAGGAGTTAAAATTGATTAAACATATTTGTAAATTTGAATACTGTATGACTTTGGCAACTTAAACTTGATTGGGAGCAAGCAAATCAATTGATTATTAGGTATTGTATTACTGGTTTTAGACATTGTGTCACTATTTTTTAGGTATTGTGAGACTGACTTTTAAGTATTGTGTGATTTAATCATTGTGTCTTTGGTTTTTAAGCATTGTTTAACTAGTTTTTAAGCATTACTTGACTAGGTTGTAGGTATTGCGTGACTAGGTTGTAGGAATTGCGTGACTAAGTTGTAGGCATTGCCTAAGTCACACAATGCCTAAAAACTAGTCACGCAATGCCTATCAATTAGTCACGCAATGCCATATCAACCATTCACGTAATACCTAAAAATTAGTCATGCAATACCTAAAAATTAGTCACATAATACTTAAAAATTAGTCACGCAATACCCAAAAACCGGTTACATAATGCTTAAAAACCACCAAAACTATTGAATTTCATTTAACAAAATCAACAACTTCAAACAACACTATATTTCATTTAACAATATAATCAACGAATATGCCTACTTGGCGAAGAATGCTCAAAGGTTTTTCTTCATGTATCAAAAATCACTCCAAAATATTTAAAATGCTCAAAACGCTCAGAGATTTTTCTTCATGTATCAAAAATCACTATAAAATGCTCAAAATGTTTAAAGGTTTTTCTTTCTAGCAATGAATACTTTAGAGATGAATGGTCTGCCGAGGAAAGCTCAAAGGATATGAGTCAGTTTGAGGTGTGGATCTAAACATATGGGTCGGTTTCATTAATGGTAATTTTGTCTAAAATTAATTTCTCTTCGCTAAAAATAGTTAAATTATAGATAGAGCTATTTTCAAAAACACTTTATTTATAAGGGGTATTTTTGAAAAGAACCCTTTCACATTTTGTCATTTGATGGTTATGAGGGTTTACAACATAAGGTTTGCAATTGGACAACCAATTTAAATATTAATATTGGATCATTTCTTGTAATTGTAGTTACTCTAAAAGTGCAACCATAGATCTATGGTGGAGTGATTTCATAGTTAATAAACTTGAATTATCTTAATGAGATTAATAGTAATTCTAAGTTTATTGGAGCTTAGAATAGTTACATCCAAATAGGTTTCCTACTTAGCTTCGTAGAATTCAAAGTTGAAATGCATACATTTTTAATTAATTAAATTAATGCTCAAAATGGTAACTTTACCTATTGTCTTAATTAAGACAACTCTTGTCTTAATTAAGACAAGGTATATATGTTATCTTAATTAAGACAAGAGTTGTCTTAAATTAGACAATAGTATATGTGTTAATTAAAGATAAAAAATGATTTAATTATATTATTTTATTTTTGGTAAGTCAAAAAATTTTCTTAATGAATAAATATTTTTTTAAGGTAAGAGTTATTTTAAAATGAAAAATATTTATTAAAGTAATTATTATCTTAAAATAAAACAATATTGAAGGATTTTAATTATAATTAAGGAATCAAATAGTTTATTCTTTATTTATAATTAATTATATTTTCTTGATAAATTATAAGACTCCATGTTTGACAAGGATTTCTTTATTTTATTATTAATTCTTTTTAATTAAAGATGGATAATAATAAAATAGAATAATTATTCAATAAGAAATCCTATTTTGACATGGATAAATAATTGTTAGCTATATGATTGATCCTTGTTTTAATATGACAAAAGTGAATGATAAAAATATTGAATGCTTAGTGCATTAGGACTTAATGAAAAATCCCTATGCTTTTGATTGACAAATAAGCTATGCATTTCAAGATTAATTATGTGTTTTAAGGCTTAAACTAACTTGAAATGTCAAGACCTCGAAAGAGAGTATTGAGACTTATTTGTTTCATGTGCCTCAAGATAACCTAAGTATAAAGATGTATTGAGATAACTCTGGACAGTATGACACTCCACTCAATAAGAGTCATTTTTCCAAAGAACGTGTACTGAAGTATCGAGAACAGGACTAAAATATCAAGATAATTTCTCAAAAATGCAGAATTCTAGAGAACAAGACCAAGTGTATCGAGACACACATCTCAAGAATCGAGCCTTGCTTTCAATCTTCAGAATCTAAAAAAGAAGTTTGAATGTATCAAGATAGAAGACTTCAAGTACAGAGACTTCACCTTCAGACTTCAAGAGCAAATATCCAAGTGCTTGACATCAAAATTGGGTTCAAAAAGAAGAATTTTCTATATATCAAGACAATGGTATAGAGATATCAAAATGAGGTATGGAGACATTTCACAGAGTCTTGATACCTGGTTTCAAAATCCTGATACTTGGTTTCAAAGTCTTCATACCTAATTTCAAAATCTTGATACCTATCACAATGTATAGAGACTTGGCCTCAAAGTCTCCATACTTCACCATCAATTTTAAATTCCAAAGAGCAAATGTTAATGTATCAAGATGTCTTTCAAGGGTATTGATACCTCGTTTCAAGAAAGCTAGACAAAGACAAAAATAATAGATAATTTCTACATCAAATCATCCTCAACAACTATAAAGCTTTTCCAATGTCTACAAAGCTTCTCCAACTATAAAAAAGACTTCTCAAGCACATTTAGAAAGTAAGGAGAATTAAGAAAGAGATCATTTGATCTAGAAACAAATGAAATGAAGAAGAGGAAAAAGAAAGAAAAACTAAGCTAGAGCAGCCACTCATATTCTTTCAAAAGCTTGTGAGCTATATTTGAGCTTCCATTCCTTTGTGCTTTCACTCATATCTTTTGTAATCATTTCTTAGCTTTACCAAACTCTTCCTTTATGTACTCACCCAGCCAAATTAGCCTTTTAGAGTCATATGTGAGCTTTAACGTTGTAAGAGAGAAAAGGATATGCTTGAACCTTTTAAAAGGCAATATGTAAAAGTTTTGCTTGATCCTTGAGAAGGCTAAGGTTTGTTTAATCCTTGAAAAGACTAAGATTATATCTACTCTTGAAAAGGCATTGTGTTTATTATCCTTACTCACGTGAAAAGGTAGTGCATGGGTTATGCTTGATCTTGTGAAAAGGTAGTAGAAGGTTATGCTTGATCCTCTCCAATAGGCAATGTGTAAAGGTTATGCTTGACCTTTGAAAAAGGAATCTTCATAGTGGATTGAAAACTCCTTGGTGAGCCAAAGAAAAGGATGTGGGCGCCTAGGGAAAGGGCCGAACCTCTATAAATAGTTTATCTTTTCTCTTTTTCCTCTTAAACTTGTGCTTTATCTTTTCACTATTTCTCACTTGTGGATTTTACTTTGCATTGAAGAGATTTGAACAATTGTTTTTTATCTTGCTTATTTCGTTTTGAATAAGCTTTTTAAATTTATTATTAGCTTTTTTCCTTTTCACGTCAAAATTGTGCTTTTTATCTTAATGTGAAGATACCTGAATATTTGTCTTCAAAATTGTTTTATTTCTATGCACTCTTCAAATCACTTTTGATTTACCTTAATACATATCTTAGTTTACTTTTCTTTGAAGAGTTTTGAGAATCCACTTCCAACCTACTTGCTTATTTGCGTTTTAAATTGGTTTTGACTTGTTTTAAAGAGAGAGCAAGTTTGTAAATCTTCTTTCTTCTTGAGCTTGTGTTCTTATCATGAAAAATGTTTTAGAAATTTGTTCAAAGCTCACTTACTCTTCATCTTTATATTTGAGCATTTCACTTCATCAAGAAGAGTATTGAAAATTTGTTTTCAGCTTATTTGTTCATTTCCTTTGGTTTGTTTTGAAGTGAAAACAAATTTTGAAAACCTATCATCAAGCTGAAAAGCTCAAGTTGTTTAAAATAATTTTTTAAATCCAATTCATCCCCCTCTTAGATATTCCCACATCATTTTTATTGAGCTAATCGAACTAACAATAATTATAGTTAAATAAATAAATAAATTATTTATTATTTATTATTTAATTATAATTTTCATAATTTTTGGAAGAGTGTGATACAACCATAACTTTTTATGGATGACCTACTTAGATTCTTGATATGAATTTAATTTTAATTAAATTCTTTAAAATAAAAAAATTCATAATGGAAAATAATATTAAAGGGGTAGTTGTACCTTATAAAAAAGCACAAGAAGAAAACCTCTTAGCTAAACCTATTGCTACAAATTTTCTTCCTCCAAAATCCTCCATAGTCGCCCTTTTCTTTAAGGTCTTCTTGATCTCAAATTTTGGTATTTTTTCTAGACACTTCTTATAGAAAAATAATCATTGTTTTAAAGAAGAAAAAGAGAGAAACAATTGAGTTACCATCTTAATTTAGTATTCCACACTTTGTTCACTCAAGATGCAAGTTGAAGAGATTCTTGAAGAATAAGTGATAAGTTTGTTCGTTTAAGAAATCAATCCTTGGTATGGTGGTGAATTTACTACAGTTCACTAAGGGGCAAGATTCAAGATTCTCATAAGAAAAGGTGTGATTTCTTATATATCTTGTTTCTTGAATTTTTTTCATGTGATTAAATTGATTTGCTTAAATGTATGATGTGTAGTTCCGTTTGTATATTTGGATTGCTTGTTTCTGTAATTAGAAAAATTTTTGAAATCTATAGTTTACATGAACACATGCATGTTGGATTTTGATCGTAGTGAATGCTTGTGATTGTGTAACCCATGGACTTTAAATATTTTCTAACTATGGAAGCAATTTGTCCAATTTACACAAATGAAAATCCACAATCATATATCATACAAATCAAATAATAATCACATCAACATAAAAGAATCAAAAGTAAAAGATATTACCTACTTCGTGCCAGGAATATATTTAATTCTTCTTTCCTAGTAAATTATAGTAAATTCACTACCACACTAATTGTTAGAATTCTCAAGCAATTTGAATTACCACTTATTCTTCAAGAATCTTTCAATCTTGAACCTAAAGTGGGCTAAGTGTGAGATACTTTTCAAGATGGTAACTAGATAGTTTTCTCTCAACTTCTTCTATGACAAATTTTCTTTGCTTGATGCTTGTAGAAAATTGCTAAAACAAGAAGAAAACCTAGAGAGAGATGGAGTTTGGCTATCTCAAAAGAGGGTGGCTAGGTTTTTGGCCCAAATCACATATTTATAATGTGATTTTCGGCCTTATAAAAATAAGAGAGATATTTCTCTCTTAAAACTCTTTTTAATTAAATTAATATTTGTCAACTATAATTATAATTAAATAATAATTTATTTATTTAATTATAATTGCTAGTCCATGTCAAATTAGGATTATTCTATTTTATTATTATCCATCTTTAATTAAAAAGAATTAATAATAAAATTAAAAAATCCTAATCACACATAGAGTAATATAATTATCTCATTATTATAATTACTTATAAATAAAGAATTAATCATTTTAATTATTATATTTATAATTAAATATCCTCCAAAATTATTGTTATTTATAAGTCAATAATTATGTTAATAAATTTTTTTATAAAAAATATTTCTATATTAAGATAATTTTGCTTACTAAAAGTAATATGATTAAGACAACTCTTGTCTCAATTAACCCACATATATTCATGTTTATAATTAAAACATTATATGCACCGTGTCTCAATTAAGATAACACTTAGTTACCAAATTTGAACATTAATTTGCATAAATAATTAAAAATGCATTCCATCTTAAACGAGTAGAGTTGTACGAAGTTAAGTAGGGAATCACATTAGACGTAGATATTTCAAACTCTAATAAACATAGAATTATCTCTCAATCTCATTAAAAATAGTTCTTATTTATTAACCATGGAATCACTTCACCATAAATTCATGTTTGCACTCTTGTGTTATCTACAATTATAAGAAATATCTAATATGTAAAATTTAATGTTGGTTTGTACAATTGCAAACCTTATGTTGTGAACCCCAATAGCCATCAAAGGACAAAAAATGAATTTACCATTTTACCTTTTATATCAATTTTGTCTCTTAATCTCAAATTTCATCCAATCGGTGATTCAATACTCGAAATCTAATCTTTTGAGTATTAAGATGTGACGTCGGGGTGTTTTGAAGACACCAAGGCATTGTGAAAACACCAAACGTGATGAGGTTAAAAACCCCACTAAGGTGAACACTAATCTTGGCTAGGTTAGAAAACCCCATTAAGGTGAATAATGATCAAAATCCCACTTTGGTTGGCCAAACTAAAAATACTAAAATCTTTTACTCTTCTAAAAAAAACTTAGAGAAAAAAAGCACTTGTGCTTATTAAAAAAAATTCTTTATTTAATTTCAACTTCAATGTCTAACAACTAAGCTAAGAGGGCTTTATATAACTATTCCTAAAGAACAGAGCCTTCTTACTTTACCTATGTGGGATTATTACAATAAAAATAAATAAGGAAGTAACCTAACCTAAACTCTCTTGAAATACAAGTAAAATAAAAGATAACTACGGAAAGATTATTATGGAAGTAATATTCTCTAACTTAATGTGTAAGTAACCTAATAACATATTCCTATATCATTCTTTATAGATTAAAGAAAAAAAAATTACCTGTACAGGTTCCCTTATCCAAATCGAATCTCTTTCATATTTAACACTTCCTCAATAACTCCAGTCTTAACAATTAGAATGTGTTGAACTTAAGCAATCCCATCAAAACCATCAAATGGATACAAGTTCAAAACATTGAATATAGGATTGATTTGTCACTTAGGTGGTAGCTCAATTAAGTAGGCATTTGAGTTGATTTTCTTTAGCACCTTACAAGGTCCAAACTTTCTAAACTTGAGCTTGTGGTAAGTCTCTTAAGAAATTGTTCTTGCCTTAAGGGCACGAGTACTTGATCACCTTTCTCAAATTTCTGCTTACGACGATGTTGATAGGTAGCAAAAGAGCATGCTGCATTACTGGCTTTTAAGGCAACTTTTACCTCTTCATGAATCCTTTGAATGTGATAAGCAAATAACATCACCGACCATTTGAATAATCCATATAGTGTTTTGAAGGTTTATTTTCCATTCATCTTTACTCCTCATTCTAATTTGATGATATCCACTCTTCAAATCAATCTTTGAAAACACCTTGGAACCAACTAGTTGATTAAGCATCTCATCCAATCAACGAATAAGAAAACGATACTTGACTATGATCTTGTTTATGGCATGGTTGTCCACACACATCCTCCATGAACCATCTTTCTTTAACAAAGTTGGGCAAGCACAAGGACTTTTACTTTCTCATACTAGACTTTTCTCCAACAACTCCTTGACTTGTCTTTTTACTACCAAGGACTCACCTTGTGCATGATGAACATCAATTTCCTCTATCTCTTCATCATATTCATCATAAACTGGTTCTAACTCTTCTCAATCTAAATAATCCTTCGCATGTAACTTCCCATGAAATCAGCTACTTCAATCTTGACTTCTCCACCATTTAAATCAAAGGCATGTAATAACTAGTCCTCCAATACAACTCTTGTCGCTTGATTTGTGGGTCCATCTTGGAGCTATTGTTGTTGATTTAAGCAACATCACATTTTGCGAGTTGCTTAGGTAATTTTTGAATTTGATGATGTAATTCCTCAATCTCAATTTAATGATCATCTCTTCAACGATTTTGGCGTCCTGACAGCATTTTATTGTATGGTGATGTAGAAAAAAAAATGATGATATTGTTGTAACGTGTAAGTCCAAGAACCTGATAACTAGAAGTGGAGATTTAAGAGTCGCCACTAATATTTTTTTATTTAAGTGTGATTGATCACCTATTGATTTTGTTCTAGTCGACGAGGTCCTAAATTAATTTTAAGTCCGTCTAAAAAACAATAAACTAGTCTACGAATTTTAGAGTGGGTTCGAGAGTACAGTTATGCACGGGGAAGGATTAGCACTCCCGTGACGTCCGTTCTCCAAACTGTACCATTTAATCATATTTATCCTATTTGAATATCAATTTTTATTTATTTTTATGTTTCCTTATATATTTTTTTAGTCTTGATTTTACATGTCTTGCTTTTTTTTTTTTCTAATCTTTCTTTCTAATTTATTATTACTATTATTTATTTATTTTTTTAAAAAAACTAAAATATGATTATTCTACGTTACGAATGCACATGATACAATTATAAAATGATGTTATGCTTTACTAATTTTAAATAATGGGAAGCGAAAACCTTAGATCGGAAAATCATTCATAAACCATCTCAATGCTTTGGTGAAGTCCAGAAATTTTCCTCACCTAAGGATGTCCCCAAAAGAACTCATCTCTACAAGTCCTTTGAGAAAATCCCATCATCGAGATTCTCGTCCCATCAACAAAATAAGCACGTTGTATGCTATGTCAAGGTAAAATCGTGAATGATGCCAAAAATGAGCGCGCTTATGGATATAATTTTACTAATTACAATTTCTATAATAATATATTTAATATTCTAATGTAATTAAATACGTCATTTATTTTTATTATATATCTTTTAGAGAAACGTTTTATTTAAATCGATAATTTTTTATGGGTTATTACTATTATTATTATTTTTCAAGTTATTTTGATTGAATAAACAACTAGGTTCCACTAATCTTTTATTTGGAATAATTGTTTGAATTAATTAATTACTATATTGGTTTTAATTTTAGATAGAATATTATATGAATTTATTCCTTTACATATTTAAGATAACTACTATCAACAGAAAATTTGAGCATAAAAACAATATCTTTAGTTCTAGAAAAATCAAGATTTAAAGATTAAAAAGTTGAAAAATGTCACATTGCTCATGAAAACTCAAAACCAAGCTTCCAATCTTCAAAAATGATTACTTTAGGTGGAAAGTTTGAACGAGTTGTGAGTTAAGAGAAAAGCTAAGGAAAATGCTTCAGAATGAAAAACCCTCGTTGAATAGGTCATATTTATACTTTGGAAGGTGAAAATATCCATTTGCCTTCTTTTGTATTTCAAAAATTGACAAAATGTATCGATACATTTGACAATATATTGATTCTTTTGGTTCTAAAAAAATTGTATCGATACATCATGAACATGTATCAATGCATTAAAGACAGAATGCAATTTCTGAAATAGATTGCCTATAAAAGCTTGCTTAGCTTATTTACATTTACTTCTTTCTTTTACTCTCCATTTATTTAAGATATTTAATGTAAATAAGTATACAACCCCCATTTGGATTAAATAAAAATATAAAAAAATTCAAAATCCGAAAGAATCAAAATCTAAATTTTGGTTTCAAAAACAAAATAAAAAATGTTTGATTGAAATTAAATTTGCAATTCTCATTTACCATTAAAAATACTCCAAAAATTGTAAAAAAATCATTTTTAGTTATCTAAATATCAAGGAAATCATTATTGTCATTTTTTACCTCCAATAGATTATTTTATAAAAATCACATATTTTAATCCCTTCCAGACTCAAAAATTTTTTTACTTAAACAGTGACAGCCAAGCAATGTAAAAATTTTTACTTAAATAGTGACAGCCAACCAATGTAACAATGAATTCTTTTTTAAAGTTAAAACTAATTTGATGTTCAAAATATAAAATTTTCATGCTCATCTAAAGATTTCCTAATATATTCTCCTACATCAAGATGGGGTTTCACATGTTATGGCTTTGATTAACTAAATAAAGACTTTTGTAATAGGTCGCACCTCAAAGGCAATGAAAACAGAAATTTAAAACTATAAAATGTTCGATTGTGATGAGAGAGTAGACAAAGAACCCACCACTCTAACTTCTAGTACCATCTCTAGATAAGCAACACCTCCATCAACAATGCAACAGCCAAAAGAGCAGCCCTTGCCACGACTAGTCAGCACATAAGTGGCCAGAGAACTTTTCCCGGAGAGCATACCTCAAAAACATTCTAACGCCAACCAAAAAGAAGAATTGCCCACCCAAAAATATTAAACTAGGGTTAATTCGTATATTGTTCCATATTTTCACTCATTTCTTCCCACAACTGCAATTGCATTCAAACTAATCAGTAAAGGGTGAGAATTTAATAGAAATCATTGGACAAGGATAAATCTTAAAAGAGAATTTGATATTAGATATTGTTATGTGAAAATTACAAAGGATGATGATGATGATGATGATCATGATGAAAGTTTCCAAGAGAGAGACAGTTTAGATTTTCACACGGAAGAAAAAAGTGGGAGTTTGAGAGAACAAAGTCAAAGCTACATGGCTTCCGCGAGATAAAAAAAATATCAAACAATGGAAAATTGAGAGAGAAAGAAAATTTGTCCATGGCTTATGTGATCGCAAGTCAAAGGGCATATCCCTAGAGGCCACAGCTATTTTTTGCTTTCGTCGAGTTGCTCTCGGCAATGACGAAAATAGGTTATCGACAGCTCTTGTGAAAAGAAAGAAAGAAAAGGACAAAACGAAGGAAATATTAAAGAAAAAGAGAATGAAAGTAAAGAAGGAAAGACAAGAGCATTGTTTGCTTTTAGTAGTAATAAATTTCCACTTGCTTAATGATTTGTATCATTGCATCTTCCATTGTGCTTTAACACAAATGTAAACAAAACGTACACTCTTTTGTTTCTAGCCAAGGCACCCTCCAAACCAACCCCTTAACAGAAGCATGGCTGAAGCTGAATTTTTTTGGGAATTTGCTGTTGAAAAGAAGCACTGAAATCTGTTTGCCAACTATATGTTAGAATGCCTCATGCTTTTGTTTCTGAGACTACATATTTTATTGTACACTTGCACTCTATTTTTTGTACATACTTACGAGTGTTGGCAATACATTCATAGACTAGATTAACTATAGTGCATATATTTTGTAACAATATGCTATAAAAACTCCATCAAATCCAACCTCGAGAAGAGGTAAAACAGGTTTATATTTTGTAAAGCTCTACCAAAATCTTATGTGATTATGTTTTCCATCACCGACTTTTGTTACTAAATTAACAACGAGTGTATAAAATTACAAATGATCATAATAGTAATTTATATATTCCCGTCAAACCTCTGAAGGATTTGCATATTTATAATTTTAATTACAACAAATTATATTAATCCTTACCTGCAAAAAATTTATAGAATAAAAGAATATGATAAAAAAAAAGTACTAAAACATGTCTGCTACTAACCGTATAGAACGCACCAATTTATCTCTAGTAATAATATTATTATTATTATTATTAAGTTTAAACACAAGAGCAAGGCGAAGACGGCATGACGCTGTAACACGTATGACGCAGCCTATAACTACATTTAACAGAAAAAACAAACGCTAGTGAACAAAACGATGTGCAATACAGGCCTGGAAAGCGGAACTCAAACTGAATTATTAACTGAACTAAAGAAAGCGCCACAAAAACAGATTTCAAGTCCGCGTTCTTTCTCTCTCCTCTCTCCCACACACACACCCACACACACACAAACTCTCTCTTTCTCTCGTAATCCAAACCAAATCTCTTCAGACAAAAATTCACACTCTAAACCCTAATTTATCCCCATTTTGCATCGACAAATCGCTCTTCAATCCCTCGGAATCCCCGCTCTTGGCTCAAATTTCAAACAATTTCGAAAATTCGAAGCACTGATTTTGTTTCTAACGCAGCAAATTAGTTTCTCAAAATTTTGACTTTTTGGGAGCTTATTTGATTCGATTTTGCTTGGGACTCGAAGAATTTCCTGATAAATTATCCTTCTTTTTCATCGTTGGAGCGCTCGGAGATAGTTTTGGGAAAGAGATTCGTTGAATTTTATTGCTTTCAGAGCTGATTGGAAGTGAATTTTGGTTGAAATTTCAAGAATTTTAGGTGAAATAATTGGTTTTCGGTTCTCAATATAGGAGGGCTTTGGACGGGCAAGGTGAGCTGGTAACATTTTGTGATTTTCTTTGTGTAATTCAGGAGCTTAATTTTGTGAATTTAGGGTTTCTCCTTGATGAATTTTACTTAAAATTGAATTTTTACTATGTATTTTTTTTTGGTTTGGTTTTAAGGTGGCGGGACTGGTTAAACAATTGTGAAGCTTAACTTAGTATAGAAAGTTTGTATCTTTGCATCATCTTCTTAGTTAAGAACTTAATTTTGGGAGTTAGGGTTTTGTTTCAATGAATTTGCTTGTTTTCTTTTTTTTTTATTGGCTAAATGCTTGTTGCTTCATGAAATGCAAGTTGGTATAAAGGAACAGTAAATGATGAAAGCAAAATCATAATTGTTTTAAAATTGAATAAATGATTAAAATACAGTACCAATTCTAACATAATTGTTCTATATAAAAGTAAAAACTCATGTATTTTCTTCTTCAAAAAGAGATACATTTTTAATTTTTAATTCTTCAAAATATTATCTGCTTTTGTATCCAAACATGCCTATAGAATCTAATAGTAACCAATTGGTACATCAATAATTGGTGTTTTGATACATAATTAGGAACAGTTGCTGAGTCGAATTCGTTAAGCCACAAACCTAAATCACAAAATTTAACTCGTAAAACACCAAAAACACTCACTATCATTTTTTTTTTCGTATTGATTTCATAGCTAGTTTGAAGTGATAAGAAGTTACAATTGGAATTTCCCTGCGTAAAATTATAGGCATATTTTAAGGTTCTTGGATTGAGCTGGGGTTATTTTTATAATCTATTGTTTTCAATTCCTGTAGCACAGAAAATGAGAACAGTGAGTTTATAGCTAGTTTAGTTGATTGAGGTTCTCATTGTAGCTGAAGTTTATGACTTCATGGGATTTTTATTGTTTCCAGGATTTGTACCTTGTCTTGCTGAACAACTTAGCAGCTTGCTTCTGGTGCTTCTATTGGTTCAAAGTGTTATCATAGAGTTTAGTGAAGACTGAATTTAAAGGAGCTGTCATGGACTATGGGCTTTCTGATAGCAGTGGTGAGTTGAGTTAAAAGTTTTGTTTTCGATTTATCTTTTTTTTTTTTTTTTTTTACTAAATGATTTTGAGATGGAAAAACTTGGTTTTGTCAGCTTGATTAATTGATGCATTCCTTGGTTAATTTTGAGTAAGTATTTAGGGTTCAGGCTCCCATTTTCTCACATCCCTTTCTCTCTTTCTCAATGTTGCAATTTCTGCATCGTTTGGAAGTGTTCTATAATGTTTATAAAAGGGTGCTTTGAAGAAATGATATAACTGCTGGTAACCTTATGAAAGATTCTGAATATAACCAGATTTCTTTTGCTAATCGGGGGTATAAAAATGGTAAAAAGATTTCATTATTACCTCTGAACTCTGGCATAAATTGTGCCACATCCTAGAAGCTTAACTCTAATAATGAATCTTTCTGATGTGAAACAACTGCAGGAACAGATGATGACCTCCCTCCTTCACATCAGAATAGGTTTCAAAGAGGGGGTCGCACTGCTGCAGGGAATGGAAGATCAGCAGTTGTAGGTTCTGCTCCTTTGCCTAGGATGCACAGTGACATGGAAACTCAAATCCATCTCATAGAGCAGGAAGCATACAGTTCGGTCTTGCGGGCCTTCAAAGCTCAATCAGATGCCTTAACTTGGGTATTTGTCAAAATCTTTTATTCAATAATTTTTCCCATAAAGATTATGTCGAGTAGGTTTTAAAGCTATTTACACTATATGCATTTTCCCTCTCAGGAGAAGGAAAGTTTAATTACTGAACTCAGAAAGGAGTTGAGAGTATCAGATGAGGAACATAGGGAGCTTCTGTTGAGGGTTAATGCTGATGATATCCTCCGGAGAATAAGGTCTGATAATACTATGCCATTCAATCAAATATCTAATGACTACTGGTCAGTTCTGCATTTTAATGGGAACTTTGATAAATTCTTGCTGTTAGGGAATGGAGAACAGCAAGTGGGCTCCAGCCTGGGATGCTCAGTACTAGTCAGCCTGTTCATGACACTGTTCCTAGTCCTACAGTTTCTGGATCACGCAAGAAGCAAAAAACGTCGCAGTCTGTAGCTTCATTATCTATGGGTGCACCATCTCCTGCATTGCATCCATCAATGCAACCATCTTCATCGGCCCTGAGACGAGGTCCTCTCCCTGGAGCAAAGAGCAAGAAGTCAAAATCAGTGAGTTAATTCATTTTAAGAGACATGAGAAAAGCTAATGAATGGGATATGTGTTCTACTTTCATTATTTACTTATGATTATTTTGCTGCATCCTCAATGAAGTCGACGCAGTACCCTTCCACAGGTCTTCCTGTAAGGCCCCAGGCTCCTAATCGTACCTCTTCTGGGGCCTTTGCAACAAATGAACCTGCTGAAGCAGCACCATATGATCCATTAATCGGAAGGAAAGTTTGGACAAGGTGGCCTGAAGACAACCATTTCTATGAGGCTGTTATAACGGACTATAACCCGGTTGAGGTATATTTCACAGTTTTTTTTACAGTATTCTGTTGATTGATGGATATCTTCATAATCTTTTTTTTCCATATTGATAGGGGCGGCATGCTTTGGTTTATGATATTAATACGGCAGATGAAACCTGGGAATGGGTCAATCTCAAAGAGGTAGAATTGTTGCATTTTAGTGCTATTTCATACAATGTATAATTGCTTTTGACCTGTTTTATCTTTAGTTTCTATGTTAATGTACAATTTTTAACAAAATCAACTTTTAATTTTGTAGTATCTGTTTCTTGGGAACTTTCTATGCCATTCATCAGAAATTGCATGAATTTATATGCCTGTCTATCCTTGTGTCTTGAGCCAGTTTTGTCCAGAGATATTGTTTATATCTCAT
Source organism: Theobroma cacao (assembly GCF_053813885.1). Taxonomy (NCBI): domain Eukaryota; kingdom Viridiplantae; phylum Streptophyta; class Magnoliopsida; order Malvales; family Malvaceae; genus Theobroma; species Theobroma cacao. The sequence continues at coordinate 38,478,095 of NC_142647.1, read as the reverse complement.
AGAGTTACAAAACATTGTCAAGCTTACTAGTTAACCAATGATCAATATGATTTTCATGAATTTGCATGCAGTTTATGGCTGGGAATTATAATACTTAGGAGGTTCCCAAGTTACTCTTGCATGTATTTTGGAATATTTATCAATAATAATAAGGATCATGTGATGGCGTAATATGTTTCCAAGTTGTTGATCTAACTAAATTCTAGTTGCTATTACTAACCAATATTATTAACTGTCTGCATATGTTGATAATTTTCTCGCACTACTATCATTCTGCCTTACTAAACTTATTAAGGGCTGTGCATTATATTCCAAGGATAGGGTCCATGTTTTGGAACTGTTGTATGATCACTATACACTGTACATAACATTGTGCTAAGCTTAAATTATTTCATGCAGAAGTGGTAATTTTGTCAACTGTAACTTGTCTCAGTATCCTAGGACTTCTTTGGCCTTTTTTTTTTTTTTGCCTTTTATTACTTCTTTGGCCATCTTGGGCAGTAAGAATAGTATTTCAATTATCCACTCTTTTTCGATCATACAGTAGAACATTGGAATAAGTCCTTTGGATTATGCTCTCCTGCCTTCCACTGATTGTTATATTTATATTGGTAGATATCTCCTGAGGACATTAGATGGGAAGGTGATGATCCTGGAATGTCCCGTAGAGGTGGCCGCCCTGGACCAGGCCGTGGGATTAAGAAGTCCATGGCACGTGGTGGTGGAGTTGCCGGAGCAGGCAGAGGTAGGGGAAGTTTAAAGGGTCACGCCAAAAAAGATTTTCCTTTGGCGCAAAATGGTATTGGGAAAAAGGTTTTGGGTGATATTGAGATACTTCATACAGATACTCTAATTAAGGAGGTATAATTGCTGCTGGAAGATCATCTAATAGACTGCAATTGTTGAATGTGGTGCCCTTCTTTTCTAATTGTGGAAATTTTGAACAGGTGGAAAAAGTTTTTGGTGCAGGCCAACCTGATCCCATGGAGATTGAGAAAGCAAAGAAAGTGCTGAAAGTAAGTGTGATATTGTAATAGTTTTCTTGCATTGTTCTGTATCAGCTATTGCAGTGATCATGATGGATAGATACCCATCATTGCAGGAGCATGAACAAGCCCTAGTAGAAGCAATTGCAAGGCTTGAAGATGCATCTGACGGTGAAAGTGGTAATAACTAATTACATATAATCATGTTTATATAATAGTTAAAATAAGGATGCACCATCTTCTGTTGTATCATCTAATTGTAGCTTTTGGATGTTCAGTTTACCTGTAGCAAAGGTGTACAACTTTCCAATTAATTATTGTTTCTCCCCCCACTCCCATTCTCATAAGAATGAATGCTATGATTCAAATTTCAAACAGGCACGATTACATCATCTATAGCCATAGGAATTGTCTTAACTTGTGAATTAACTGCTGCTCATGCAACTTCGACATCATCAAGAGGAAAAACATACTGCAAATAAGAAAGGGAAAAACAACAAAAAGGAAAAATCTTGTGACATGTGTTAAGCTTATGTGATCTCTCTTGTACCACCAAACGAGTTTTTAGTTACCTCAATGAATGGGGTATATGGCTCTAAGCAGTTAAAGAGGTTTTATGGCTTTATTGATGAAGAAGAATGCCGACTGTTTTTTTTTTTTTTATTTGTTTGGCTTTAAAAGCAGATGGAGAACATCCATTTTCACGAGGGCAATCAATGGATCAAGAAAGAGCATGGAGAAAACGGCAGTGGGATGAGATGGGTAATGGTAGAATGGTTGATGGATGTGATGGCAATAAAAGTGACAAGAGATAGTCAGCGAGACGACATGCGATTTTAGCCAAGCTTTGTACATCCATCCAATCCAGTAGCCTCTGCCTTTTTTAGTGATTGTATCTTTGTTATATCCTGGACACGCCACCAGCAGTGTCTTGGTTCATAGTCTTTTTAGTTATCAGTTTAACTCTTAATTGTAACCTTGGATTCAACCGTAAGCTAGGAAAATGCTTGTATAATTTTTTTTTTAAATTTTAAAATTCTGGTGAATACCTCTGACCATGTAAAATGTTTTATATTCATATTGTTTGTTCGCTTTGTTCTCTCCTTTTCTCCTTAATCTTATTCATTTGATTGCAGCCAAGTTCAGTGGAACCCACGTTTTCACTTTGATTAGACAGCATGGAAACCAACCCTCCCTCTAAATTCCTGCAAATTACACAAATATATAAAAATCAGCATATACAAAACCAATAACAGAGTTTTAAGGCGGCAAATTTTCACAGCAATCCACCAAGCATTAGTCTAAGAACTGTCTGCTTGCCCTACAAGGTCAAGGAAGCAATAAATTCAAGGATAAGATTCACCATCTGAGCATCATATGCTGGGCCTTCCATTTCAAAGTGACTAACTCCTTCGATCAAATGTGTTTCATTGCGTCCTGCTGCGGATTGCAGCTTGTTCTTCAGCTGTTTGACGCTGGTAAATCCATCCCGAGTTCCCATGACAAAGAGTTTTTGTTTTGGGGATTGTAGGATGGCTTTGTGGTGCCGTCCGAAAAGGATTGAGGCCATCATGCCAAAAGGGTACCCCAGACTCACATAGCCCACAACTTGCTCAATTTGATCAACTGCAGAACCTGCAATTGGCGCTCCTGTAACAGGGGATGAGGTCAAGTTAACTGCCGTTACATATACTTTCATCGTCCAAAAAATATGCCAGCTGGGGCAATATCACATTGCAAATTGCAAAGTTGGTAGATATCCCTATCAATTGACATAAGGTGCTGTAATGCAATAAGAAAAAATAGTTTTACATGCTGAATACAAATGGCAATCACATGGCTCAGTAATGATAGAGATGATTTATGAAACATGTTTCCCTTCTCAGACTCCTTCAGCAAATTCAATTGAACATGGCCCTGTTTATTTATTAGCAAACAATCCTGTAACAAAAAAAATCTCCATTGATCACGGCCACTTACAAGCGGCCTGCTCTGAACATCCCAAGGCAGAACCCAATCTTGTGCATTTACAGAAAGTTTACAGCAGTCAAGTCATTTCTTCTGCTTTCCACCCCCCACCACCACCACCCACACACATACTTCTGTTTTTCTGTTTCTTTCTTCTGAGGACCTCTCTCAACCTCTCAACTATTGAGTGACCAGCACTCAAAATATTTCACTGCCATCAACTTTGTAAGAAGGAAAAATGAATATTCACTTTTACAAAAGCACCCATTTTTCTCTGACCAGCAACAGAAACTCAATTTAAAAAACAAAACTTTATTTTCAGCACATCAATATTATGGGTCTCTACCACATTGTAGCCAAGCGATTTACCGGGACACGCCAAGCAATCCATGCTCAAAATTAATGAAACAAAAAGAGCATGTGATACCTCAAAATGATTATTTTTAATATATAAAAAGCATGACCTTCAAAAACTCAATTGCATAATTATCAGACTGGTTCCACAACAAATCTGCTGTTCAAAAACTAACTGAATCTACCAACTAAAACTTTTCCCTCATAATCATTGATGCAATTGTCACCAAAATAGCAGCTGCTAACTAACAACAATACTTTTTAAGTATGTAATTACACCAGCAGTAAGCCCAAACACTGCACAAAATCCATTGCACATCAATAATTTATCTTTATTGAAGAAAAACTGTATATCCAATAGTTCATTTACCACTCAAGATAAAATATCAGTCAACTTACACAATAAACAAGTAAATTTTCCGGTAACTTCAAGCATAGAGGGGAAACAAACTCACCAATTTGCCTTCGACTTGGCCTTTAATAGGAATCCAGGCAACCACTCACCTTTACATATAAAGCAAAGCATAGTGGGAAAGATAACTTGTCAATTTGGCTCAGAACTAGCCAAAAATAATAACCCAGGCAACCTTCACCTTTACAAATAAAGTGGAGCATAGAGCAAACAAGAGCTCCACGAATTACCTTTGGCTTAGCCAATAATAAAAATCAAGGCACACAGCGCCACCTTTACTTATAAAGCTAGTGCTGATATTACTCTTAATACTTAAATATCTCTGAGGGACAAAGCCTTTTGATCATTGCAGATAGTTGGTCAGGGAGGAGCTGAACTTAAGGCCTCCTTTCTCAGTGGCTACCAATAGCTATTGTCCTGTATCTGTGTGTTAATTAACCAACCAGCAGTGTACCACTCAAACCATCTAATTTCAAGTTTAACACTAACTTGGTCATCAAGCGCATATTGAAATAAGTTTCATCCATCTTTTTTGATGATGATTCAAACAACTATCAGAGACAGAGAGGCATGCTTTTCCAAAAATTGTGGAAAATATCTAATTTTCCAACAAACCATTTCCTAAAACAACAAATCAAACCTCTTAACATTTCCTGTACTCGTCTACAAGTTTGGTAATTTTTCCAAATTCAGAAAGTACTCATCGTAATATCTGGAACCATTAACAAGAAGATGGCAAGTGACTTCGAACTAAAATAATAAAAAAAAAAGCCAAGTAAAAGTTTTCGTCAAACAACACACCAAATATATCGATAAACCTAAAACCAAAAATACCTATTTAATCAATTTATATGATTAGCACTTGACCAGCAAGTTATATTTAAATTAGCCTATAAATCATAGAAACAGAACTTGTCCAATCAACTTTCCCTTCAGTGTTAGAAAGAAGTTAACTTAATTTTTTTTCACTTCCTTTTTAAAGTAAATTAAGTACATAAGAATCTAATACCTGTTTTACTGGGATCTAAATTTAAAACAACAATCTAATAACCACCCAAAAACCCAAAATAGTTCTCCATACCAAAAACCAAGATATTTGCAAAAAAAATTTAAAAAAAAAAGAAGAAACAAGCTAAGAGGATATTTAAAATTCATACCTGCAGAAGAACCCACCAACAAGATCTTGTCAGAAGAAAGATTTTGAGAAACCCAATTGCAGACAGCAACAACATCCTTAACTTCAGCAAAACCTGTAAGAGAAGCGCTTCCAGTTGACCCTGCAACTCCTCTCATGTCAAAAGTAACAGCCCTGTAACCTTTGTCAGCTAACCCAGAAGCCATCCCCTTTAAAAGAGCCTGACAGCCACCCAAGACAGAGTATGGATGGACAAGAACTATGACTAGGTTGTTGTCTTTGATCTCTTCTTTAGGTTTGAAAACTCTTGTGCTGAGCTTGACCCCATCAGGAGTTTCTACAGTGTGTGACTCCCGTGTGTAGTTTGACATTTTGTAGAGAGCTGAATGGAATGGAATGGAATCAGAAGGGGAAAAAAAATTGGGAGTTTTGAGAGAGAGAGAGAGAGAGAGAGAGAAACAATGAATTGGTATGGAAATTTGGTGGGTTCAGTGTTGTTCGTTGGACAACTCAACAGGCCTTGGGGGGCTCATCAAAGTTTTACATTTTCACTGGGTTGGTTGGGCAGCTTTTTTGGTGCATTTCAGAGTGGAAAAACTGTTTTTTCTTTTTTTCTTTTTTTAACCCTTTTTGGATAAGGATAGGGCCAAAGGGGTTGGCTGCTTTTCTATTGACTAGTAAAACAAAATTTCAAAATGTTTGGATGAGGACAGCTGCCTTTTTTCCTTTTTTTTTTTGAAAGATAACTCTGAAGGTTAATTTTAAAAACATTACGATTCTATTTAATTATTTGTAGACAAGAAATTCGTACAAACGAAATAAATTCCCATAAAAAATCTGTTAAAATTAATCTCAAAATCTTTGAAGTTTGTTTCATCGATTTCTGAAAAGAAATCCATTGATAATAAGTAATATTATCAATGAAAGTTTTTCCCGATGAAATATTTATGAAACATATTCTATTGGAAATATCTAATTATCATGGAATGATTAGTTGATGTTAAATTTCTTTTCTTGCTTATTTTAAACAAATTTATAATCTATTAAAAGTTTAAATCATTTGTTTTTATTTTATAGCAAAATTTACAAAAAAAAAAAAAAAGATTAAAAGACTTGAAGCTTGAATACCAACCCCTAAAAAAAAAGGAAAAAAAAACCTTGAAAGTGAAAACCTTAACTAATACAGTAGTTCCATATCAACATTTCATTTTAAATGTTATACATGATTGGTTTGGACTTTAGACCCTACAAATTCTGAATATTTCATTGTCAAAATACAAAAATAATATTTTAGTTAAAATTAAATATATTTATTATGACTATTACTATAACACTTTCGGTTAGATTGAGTTTCATTCTAACCCGACCCAGAAAGGTAGGCTTGCCCGGCCATGGGCCTATGGATTGGCCAGGCAAAAACGGACTTTAGACACCGTGACCCGACACTTTAAAATTTTTAGCTTGGTAGTTTTTCTGCGGGGTAATTTTTCGAGGGTTGCACTTACCATCTTAACTAGGGCCACAACCCCAGCCCCGCCAGATTTACATCCATAAAGTGGTGGGGTCGACCCCATGTTTTGCTGTTCACACCCAACCACTCCTCGTTATAAACTTCACATCTTTTCAATCCTATTTGGAATTTTTTTTTTATGTATTTCCGCACATATTGGATGGAATATCAAATTGGTAGCGGGGTTTTCTTTTTTTTTTTTTTTTTTTTGTCTTTGTCTAATTCTAAGAGGAGTTGAGTTAGTGAAAAATCAAAGGAAACAAACAGAGATTAAAAACCCTATCATTCATCTCATCTGCACATGTTGCGTATACCCTAGTGGCCACAACATTTTGTTTACTCTTTTAATTCCTCCCTCTCCCTCTCCCTCTCCCTCTCCCTCTAGTTAAGTAAAAACACTAGAGTCTAGAGACTTAGAAAGCAAATAACCAATTGAAAAGAAAACGCAATCACTACTATACTACACATTCTACAACATAATCGCCATCACCTTCTAGACCGTTTCCTAGCCCTCCCACCACCCCCCACTCCCACCTCATTCTCAGCGTTGTCTCTCCCTCTCTTGGCCGTTGACTCCGCCGCAGCAGCCCTTTTTGGTGGCCTTCCAACCCCTCTCTTCACCCTCCCACTCTCTTCTCTCGCCCCTCTTCCTCCCGAACTCCGTGTAACCCTCTTCACATCTCTCTTCCTACCCCTCCCCTTTTCCTCTTTACCATCTTTGCTCCCACCCTCCGAATCATCATCGCCGTCCTCATCGTCTGTCGCTTCACTCGGTGAATTTTGCTTCATTCTTTTCAAGAAACTTGCCGCGCTTTCTTTCTTTCTCGCCATGTTTTCTTTCTTATCCACCTTGAGCTCCAGAGCATCATGAGAGCTAAGCTCATTACCACCATACTCGTGTTTTGTCTCCCCACTCTTGCTGCTTGTTCTTAATGAGTTTCTACGGCCTGAAACCGCTCTTTCTTTACTTCTTTTCTTCCTTATACCGTTGTCATCTATTCCACTAAAATAACTAGTATTAACCTTCTTCTCAGTTGCCTTTGGCTTCTCTTCAACCTTTCTTTCCTTTTTATCTCCTCTCCTGCTAGCATTCTGGGTTAATGCCTTGATAGAACTGCGTTTATTGCATGCAACTATAGTAGAAGATTTGTTGGGTTTCGGAAGAGATTCGGGTGGCTGATCAAGTCCCGGCTTCAAATTCGCAGGTTGAGGAGGTTGTTTCCGAAGCTCATCGCTTATTTCCTTCAAGACCAAAGCCCGGAGTTCTTGAGCAGCAATGTGTTCTGGAGAGTTTTTGCGGTGAAAAATTATAATATTATTGAATAAAAGGAGGAGATCCCTGAAAAACTTTGCGCTGCAATCTGAGTAGACACCTTCGTCAAGCCTGGATTCAATTCTTTCCAGATCCATGTGTTGCCTGACCAGTATTTTGTACCTTTCAGATTCCTGCAACAATGGCAGAATTACAAAATGACTTATTAATTACTAAAAACTATGCAATTCTATGAAATAGTTGAGCTAAGATATAGAACCCTGGCCCCGCAGCAGTAGCTCTGTTGATTTTCTGATAATCTACTCACATGCATGTTCCACAACTTCTTTTAATTAACTTATTAATTAAAATTTTGGTATTAATTTCTAAATTTGATTCGCTAACTTGTTTACGACTGCTTAAATCACTGATGGCCTATATTTAAAAAGCGAATGTTTTACATATAAAATACATTTTCGTGAGCACACTAACTTAAATGGAAAGCAACTTTTTTAAACGAAAGCAAATTAAGGTACCAGAGATGTAACACTAATGAATTCAAATTTTAATTTAAGTTCTAAAAATAAAACATGACAGATTAGGTGAAGAATACATATCCAATCAAAGTAATGTATGTGAAAGACACCTCAACTTATTGAAATTAAACAGAATAATAATAAAAAAATTTGGTCCTTGTGGATAAGTTTGATATAGGGAACATTAGTAGGTTTTACATGCATTAAATTAAGGTGTTATTCATTACATATTAGAATCAAGTTTACAGTCTAGCTAGTTTATATGTAAGTAAGTAGGTATTGATCGAGGTTAACATTAAAAGCAAAATTGGAAATTTTATTATGATTCAGCATTTTAAAATTCTACCCCAAAAGAATTATATTATTAAATTTTACAATTAGTTATAAGATCCGAATTAGTGGCTTAAAAACAACAATAATTAATACCGCTCCTCAAAAGAGTTTTATACGTAAAATTCTTTTTTCATTTTTTACGATGACATACTTTTATTTTATAGAAACCGTAACGTTAAGGTACCTAGAATTCTTATACTTTTCTGCGAAAAGCCAACGGCATTTTAAGCGCACGCACACTTTCTTAATATGTGGGTATGCCAACGTGCTTGGTCCTCTATCTATCCCTCTGAATTTTTACCCTAATGAGAAAAGGAAGAAGGATTCTACCACATATTCCTTCATAATTTCCCCCTTTTGGCACCAAAAAAAAAAAAAAAAAATTGGTCCTAAAAAGAATACATATATATATATATATATATATATATATATATGTATATAACATCAAATCCTTTGTGAATAAAATCCAAAGGTAGGACCTACTCTTAAATTATTTGATTCACATAAATAATAACTAGAATATATACGCACATAAAGATGAAAATGATATTGCAAATTTTTTTTAAAAAAAAAAAAGAATTTTGGAAGAGAAAAAGAGAGTATTCATGAGTAATCTCTTTAAAAAATTGATAATTTTTTTTAAAAAATTTATTGTAAAGAAAGTTAACAGACATAAATATCATTAATTTAATATTAGATATAATAAGTGATTATGGTTTTTAAATAAATTTATCAACTGAATTGAAGTTTTTTTAACTTGTGACACTAAATTCAAAAATCGATTTTATATAATAATAAAAATTGAAGGTATAGTAAAAAATAATGATAGAGAGCCAAATCCAAAATTTATAAATCCCATCCTCCAGCAAGAACAAAGGGGGGAAATGGATATGAAACCAACCAATAAAAAATTTACAAATCTTGCGGATAATTTTTGGATCTAAAAATATGTAAATGTCACGAAGGAAAAATGGGTGCATCTAGACAATATATGAGCAAATATTGAACTTCTACGCTCCTATTGGGATCCACTAAACGGTTATATGGCAACTTAAAGTTTTAAGTAATGTGCTTGCGACCTAAAAAAAAAAAACCTCCTGCATCTAAACTTCCATAGACCAAAGCTGCACTTATTTTCCGAGCTAAACAAACTAATTTAAAAAAAAATCGAAAGTATACACTGATTAATTATATGATTAAATTCATTAATACTAATAACAATAAAACTACGTAACATAAAGATAAACTATTGAAGTCCTTACGTGGAGCCAGCCTCCGACCTTTTAACCTGGCCGACACCACTAAATCTTAAATTTTTGAAAGTAAAAATAAAAATAAAAATGCTCCCTTATTTTTTTAAAAAATAAATTCAATTATTTCTTTTATTAAGTACCACATCACTCGGATGTATGATTAAAGTGAAAAATTAATTAGTCCAAAATTAAAATCACTAAAATGAAAAAAAATTCAATCAAGGAAATCTTAAAATAATAAAATTTCCAAAAGAGTCCGATCCTAGGCAGTGTCCACGATTACGTTGTTTAGGTTTTAGCCCACCACATTCAAATTCGGGAAGCCTAAATCCAAGATGGTGGCAGTGACCCAAAATGCTGTGCTGATGCTCTACAGCCGTCCTTAACGCGCCACGTCAATCCAAAGACTGGTCAAAATTACGGAATACCCCATATATTTGGTAATTCTACCATTAAGATTTCCGACAAATGACGTGGCAGGCTAATTGGCTCCCAGCCTCATTCCCCGCACGGTTCCGGTGGCAAGCGTCATTTCCACTTGATCGCGTTTTTAATTTTTCATAATTTTTTAAAATTTCAATCATAAAAATTCTTTGTTTTTCTTCTTTTAGATAGAGAATATTCCTTATTAGTTATTATTATTACTAATATTCATAAATATTTAAAAAATTACCTGGCTCCGTTGACAGCGGCCAAAAGCCGAGCCGAGCCGATGAGAGCGGATGATGCCGAGAAGCCTAACCAAGGATTCAGGCTTCACCGCCGAGGCTCTCTTCATGGCGGGAGAAACCTCATCTCCTTCGCGCTCCTCAGCGCTGCTACTTCCATCCCCACTAGTAAAACGACGCCGTTTCTTCTTCGACAAACTCGCGGAACTTTGCACGTCACTCGTCTGCTTCTTATTATCACGTTCTTCGCCATTTACTCGTTCACTGCCCGGCCCTTTCCCGGTTCGAACCGGATCAGGCTCATTTCCAGTACCCGGCCCGACCGACTCTGTTTTAACTTGTGCCTTTTTCTCTCCTCCTACTTCCTCTACTGCCTCGACATCGTTTTGTTCGTCTTTAACGATAACCGTCGTCGTCGTGGCCTCCTCAGGTTTTTGACTGGTGGAGTTGGACTCGTTGAAGGATCGGTCATCAAGATCACCGGAATCATCGCCGGCGGCGGGTTCACCGGCGATTATATCCGGCGCAGGCTTATTCTGTCGGTCATCCAGATCTGCCTCCTCTTTCAAACTCCTATCTCTTTCCTCCACCAATCTCTTGACCTTCAACTCCAGCGACCTGTAATCACAAAGGAAAAAAAGCAACCTCTCAGATCTCGCCACAAGGCAAGGGAAGTACGTAATCATTCGTAAAACGGATCGTCATTTGATTTAATTTATTTACACGATCGAAACGTCACGTCGTTGAACCTCCCGACGAAGCTCTTCAACACGAATCCTCCGCAGCTGGTCAACCAAACTTGAAGAAGAAGCGGCATCGTTGGGGGAAATGAAGCGTCGTTTAAGATCAAAAAACTTGTCCTTACAGAGTTGAGGAGTGAAGGAAGAAGAGGTTCTCCGGTTCTGGAGTTCCAAGGCGATGGAGTCCCAGCTCTTAGTGCCGTGGCGGTTGACGGCACAGGCTAGGAGGAGCTCCTCTAACGTCCCCCAAGGTTGCGCGCTGGTTTCGTGTTCCCTAGCCATGGTACGCTCATGTCATCATCGTCATCATCATCAATATCATTTGTTTTGAAAAACTAGGGTTTTTATTTTTATTTTTATTTTTATTTTGATCTGTTTTGCCGTTTTGATGGGGTTCCTTATATTCTCATCGTCGTTTTTTTCTTCTCCTTATACTCGATTTTATTACAGATGTTGCTTTTTAAAAAATCTTTTTGTGTGAGTATTTATACTGAGTGTGCGGTGGGCTCTGTGTCTGTGTGCGCTCTTTTGCTCTCTGGAATTTTTCTGACCTTCGCCTTTTTGGTTTCTCACATTGGTTTGGGCTGGATCGACGACTTGCTTTTGGTTTCCATTTCAAATATTTCTTTTTTGGAAAAAAAAATAAAGAGAGTAGTACCATTAGTTTTCAATATCACGAAAATATCCTTCTCCATTTCTCTAATCTTTCTTCAAAGAATGATTGGAGAGTTGAAGCTAGAAATTAGAACTGAAACCCCCAGGGAGTTTCCCTAAGGAGCAACATGAAATGTTGAAACAAGTCCAGTGATTGATTTGAGCCTTTAGAAAAAAGCCGAAGTTTCTCGGTATTTACTTTAGGATTTAAGCGGAAGGGCCTTTGGCCCAATTCACCTGTGCGCCGTGAGGCTCTCACCGCACTTCCAGCTTCTTAGATCTTTTCTAAGGCATCTGGATTTGGGTTCCAACCCAAACAATCCTTCCCGCCCCATCCTCTATAATTTCTTATTGTGAAAAATGTAATTCCAAATGCTTACTGTCATGGTAACATTTCATCCCATTCTCATATTAAACTAGTTAACCAAAAGGTTTCTTATTTAGGGTTCTAAATTTTTTGTAAACACCCTAGTATGACATACATATATATAGTTAAACATTTTGATCTCTCTAAGTTTTAATCATAATTTCACGTGAGTTTATTAGTATTTGAAATAAACAATCCGTTCCAAACATGTAAGCGACGTTAATGGGTAAATGTAAAATGTATCATTCTTCTTTCTCCAATCTTTTCATTATTTTCCTTTCTCTCAGGTCAATGGCGACACTTCCTTACACTAACCAACCATCTCACGGCCAGATCTGACTATCGAATGCCAAATCCAACTAGATCTTTCCAAGGGAGTTCGATCTAGTCACACACCTCATATCTCGCACTCCTTTGGGGACATGATCTGGTGCTCCCTTGCTCCCCAAGGGAGCGCGAATCTAGTGTTCCCTTGGAGGAGAGCCAAATCTGGCATCAGATTTGGTGGCAAGGTGGTCGGTCGATGAGAGGTAGGGTAAAGAGAATTTTTTTTGAATGGAAGAGAAAAAATTTTAAAAATTATATTGTATATAATTTGGTAATTTTTAAAATTAATAAAAAGTAAAATTATTTGAGAAATATTATCATGTCATCAAATTAACAGAAACATTAATAGTTAACTAACAGCTGGACTTATGTGTTTAACGAAAAATATTCTTTTGAGATAAACTGTTCATTTCAAATACTAATGAAGACGTGTTTAACTCAAATTCGCTTTTCTTTTTCTTTTTTATAATTGAGAGAGGAGGGAGTCGAACCCTACTCTTTAAGCAGGGGGATTATGCATCAACCAATGAGACAAATGCTCGGGTGCTCGCTTTCCTAATTTGGTTGACGTAAATGTAAGAGATGATACAATACAAGTGCGGTAAAGTCATAATTTTGAAATCTATACGAAAGGAAATGAGTTTAGATTTTGTATAATTATTTTAACGTCATAATAATGTCAACTTGTTCATGGCACAAAAATATTTGTGATTTATATGGATTTACATGTTACTTGTTCATGGCACAAAAATATTTGTGGTTTATATGGATTTACATGTTACTTGTTCATGCACAAAAATATTCTTGATTTATGCGGATTTACATGTTAACTCATATATTAATATGATACATTTACACGTTCAATTAATCAGTGTAATAGGTTAACTCACATTATTCAAAATATCTAATTTGTTTAAATTAACTTATTAGATTATTAATATTTAAATATATAAAATAACTTATTATTCATATTTAAATAAGTTAATCGTGCTTTATTTGAATTACTTGTATTTAAACATTTTAACCTATAATGTCATGTATTTTGTATAATAAATGTGTCATATTCTTGTAAAAACTTTGATATGATTAATTAACTGTGTTGTGTTCATAACAAACCATTTATCTCTTATATTATAATATTTATATGACAAAGTTATAATCCTTTAACTGAATTTGGATTCTAAGAAGTAGCTGTTAAGGAGAATTGAGATTATAATAAGTAGAGTGTTATTTTATTGGATTGGAGAATGTGTATCAATAAGGTTTCCTCTCCCTCCCCGGTAATATTTTGCTCAAGTTTTATTTTTGCTTTTTCTCACAATTTTCACTAAAATATACGTATTATTTCCCTTTTTTTAATCAAAATTTTAATGTCTCAAATTGGTTAATAAGTGATTGAAGAATCTACTTTATTAATTTGTAACCCCCATTTGGGATTTCAAGAGTTAATTTGGAAAATAATACATTAATTTGTATTTTTAGAATTGTTTATGTGGATTTCTTAGTTTCATGTCCATAAAACTTAAATTTCAATAATTTCCTTGCCAATTTCAGAATAAATAACTTATGTCCTCCAATACTTGGTATCCGTTACCAAAAGAAAAAAAAAGTAAATAAATAGAAATTTCAAGATTTTTTATTTTTTGAGAAACTGAAATTTCAAAGATTTTAATCTAAAAGATATGTTCCATTGTTTTTTGGTCTACAACAATTTGCTATCTCATAGCAGTACTTATAGCGCATTTATCAAGATAATTTATGCTACTTCTTTTTGTGGACAGTTACATATGCGGAGGCGTAGTTCACTTTACAGACGCATATTGGCCACCATGTTTAGCCATACTCCTTAGTCTTGGGAGGCTATGAGTCTTTTGTAGTTTGTCAATTGTTTGGTATTAGAGTGTCGGAGTCTTGGAGATCCAACTAGAAAAGGACTATGGATCAATGCATTAGAAAGATACTCGGCTCACAATTTTACCTATCATACCAACTGGTACTTAGGTCTAGGCAACGGTTGGTTGCAATCGGGCAACTGACCGCAACTGTTAATTATTTCAACCAACGGTTGCAACAGCAATTGTCGATGATGCCGATCAACCGACAATAGTCTTCTTTTTATTTTATTTTATTTTGGGGATCAAAACTATCTTACCCTTCATTAACCTCCCCTAAACCAACAGTCGACCCCTTCCAATCCCTCGATAGAAACCCCCAAATTTTCACTCCCCCTCTCTTACTAAACCATAACTCACCTTATTGACTACCCATTCATAGTCCATCCTTTTGTTGCCGTCGGTATCACTCTAAATTGCTGCCAACCACTTATTCTAGCAAGTTAAACCATAGATTTTTTTTTCTTACTATTGGTTTTGTGAAAATAACAAAAAAAGAAAGCTCAAGAAATTATGAATATAATTTTTTTTTGGTTAAAATTCATGCTAAAGAGAAAATATGTCAGAGATTATGAGTATTATATGTCGTTTTTTGCTTGTAAAAATAATATTATTGCAAATAAAAATAATTCCAAGGGATGAGAAAAATGATAAGTTTGGTTTTTAATTTTTGAGAATTAAATTTCTTTGTAATCATATTTAATTACAAAATTTTTTAAACTAATTTTTATTGATTATATAAAGATTTATGTTTATTTATTGCATGAAAATTAATATTATCAATCATTTAAAAAAATAGATCAAAAGGATTACATATAAATAAATGGACTCAAAATAACTATTTATAAAGGGTTATATAAAAATGCTCAAGTCAAACTAAAAAAAGGACCATTTACAAAAGGTTGAACAAAAAAACAAGCTCAAATCAACCCAAGTCAACCCAAAATAGCCTAAAACAACCCACTTCAAAAATTGACCCAAGATCGACTGAACGGAAGTCGGTTAAAATCAATCGAAATCGACCTTTTACATGGTTCAATTTGGACGGTTTTTATGGTGAAATTTTTTGTTGGTTTTAGGTAAAATCGAACCATACTCACCCTTACTTGTGCTTCATTCTCTCTACACTTAACAACTTTTGCTTAGGAATGTCAGTTGATACCTTATAATCGAGTATCTTGTATTATTCAACTTGATTAAGTAAGATTAACATACCATATAAATCGAATTTGGATAATTAAATTACTACTCGTCATGGATTCAAATAAGATTTGAATAGTGGTTTCAAGATACCCGCTATCCGAATTTAAATATAAATAATAATTTTTAATATTAAATTTTAATTTTATATATATATTATTTTTTTTATTTGTAGGTTTCTTATGATTTTAAAATTCATTAATTGTTTTAAATATGATTTTAAAGTTTAATTTATTTATAAATTAATTTTAATTTATTAATTTAATATTCATTTTTTAAAAAAACAAAGTCAAAATCCATAAAATTACTTGATCACTCAACTTCAACAGAGTTCTTGGCATTGGATAAGTAGAAAATCAAAAACACCATGGCCGACAGGGCCATTCAGTCCTTACAATGCCTTCAAAATGAACATGCTACCTATTATTCTGGTTAGAGAAAAACAGATAATAACATAGCAACTCAACGCTTTCCACCGCAGCCCCCAAGCTCGGGACCCTTCGGTGTAGAACCCTTTGGAATGTTACCCTTGCCACCTGTCTTCTATTGCTTTGCTGCTATTTCTGCTTTCTTAGCCTTATTTTCCTCCTTTGTTTTCTTGATTTCTCGGCAGCATCACGAACTTCTGGTTTCTCACTCCTCTTCTAGATCACCTCTAAAGTAGCTCCCACAATGGATCTGGAGTAACAGAAGACGGTAATTCAAAACATTAATAAGATATTTATAGGGTTCGTGTTAAAATATCTTAAAAATAATAGATATCTTAATCGTTGATATTCCCTTTTCTTTTTTTTTTCTAATTTTAGTAAGAGAATTCAAATTTGACTGTTTAAGTAGGAGACATGTGCGTTTACCATTGAATCAAATACGTAGACACCCTTTAGTCCTTACTAAGCATTATTTCTGCGTTTTCTTTACGAGTGGCTCATAAAGACATACCATAAGGCCAAACGAACTAGAATGCTTGGCCTCGAGATGTGATATTGTTTCTCCCATATCTTAGCATTTGTGGAGGGTTAAGATAATAGTTGAGGATGGTTTAGATGATATAATGTTGTGATTTTAAGGTTATTGTGCTTAAGTTCATTTATGTTTCTGGGCATGTCAATCAGCAGTTGTTTCCTTCCCGCATCATGAAAGCTTCATTTATGTTCAGTGTACCTATCCAAAAGCTCAACTCTACTACTTTCTCATCTAGAAGTTAGGATTGCAGAACACCCATGGAGGCTTGGATGGATCCATGCTTTCATAAGCTCTTAAGACCAACCTTAATAGTCCCGTATGGTCCAAATTTTGCCTTAAATCTTATATATAATTCATTTATTGCTTTCAAAGTTTTAATATTTTATTTAGTGTCGTTAGTAGTTTTTATTTGTTCATTTATTATTTGTATGAAATATAGTTAAATAGCTCTTCAGCTTAACGAGCAAGATCTTTAAAAAAAGACATTTTTTGTGAATTCAAGTTTTATAATTCTAAATGTTTAACTTAGTTTGTATAAAGTTGATTTTACGATCTAATCATTCAATTTGAGACGAATGGGTACCTTAAATCATGAAGTATCCAAAAATTATCAATATAAAAAATTTAGATAATGAAGCAGGGTAAAATTCAAAAAAACTCTCCCAAATCATCATAAATGATTCTTTTATTTCAAAATAATGTTTTTGATTTTTTAACTGTTAACACTGTTAGTTATCAATTAAAAGAATGAGACTGATTATCACATTATTCATTATATACAAATGGACATTTTAAGACATAAATGTCCTCTTTGAATTTCAAAAAATATATTTTTTTATTGCTAGAACAAAATAAGCTTAAAATAAATAAATGGTTTATTTTTTTGTTATTCTTTTCAAAAATATGAACTTCAAATTCTTAGATTTTTTTAAAAAACTTTTTATATTTCATTTTGTTATTCTATTCTCTTTAACATTTCCCCTTCTTCTCATGAAGATACAATATAAGGTAAAATACCCAGAGCTAGACCTGACAATTCGTGTTTTCGTATATTAAACATATCAGACACAATTAAATACAAAATACGTTAAGGTTAAACATAATCACGATACGAATAATATTCGTATTTTAAATCGAAAATACGTATACATATACGTTTAATAACTATGTAACATGACACGACATGACACGATTAACACGTTTATTAAACGTGTCAATATATGACATGACACGATTAATAACATATTTAACATGAATAAATAAACATATTTATAATTAAATATAACTTTATTATTTAAATTTAAAATCAATAATTATAAAAACAATTATAACAAAATAAAATAATAATAACATCAAATATAACAAAGTAAAAGTTCAAAATTAGGGTTTAGGCATGGCATAATTACATTATTATCCTTATAAAATTTAAAAAACTTATTAAAATAATTGTTTAAAATTATTTAAGTAAGGCTAAAATAGTCTTTGACTATTAATTTTTAACAAGTTGATAAACATGTTGTGTGTACACGTTTAAATATGATAATACAATTAACATGATTAATTAAGCATGTTTAAACATATTTTAAACATGTTACTCGTGTCTGACACGTTAAGACACGAAAATATTCTTGTTTTAATTAAACGTGTTAAACACGATTAGATACAAAACGCATTATGGCTAAACCCAAACTTGTTTAAGCCCTTGTCTTTTTGTGTCGCATTAACATGTTGTGTCAAAAATTACCAAGTTTACCCAAAACCCTCTAAGTTTTAGTCATAATTCCATGGGGGTCTATTAGTATTTGAAATGAAAATTTTTCTCAAAACATGTATATGACGTTAACAAACAAATGTGAAATATCTAAAATACCCTTCTCTTTTCTCTTTTCTTTTCACTATATTTCTTTCTCTTAGGTCGACCGGCATACCTCATGGCCAAATCTAGTTGTGGATGCTAGATTTGATCAGATCTCCCTAAGGGGAGTGTGCGACCGATGTACTCTATGGCTGAATCTGACCGTGGAATGCTAGATCTAGCCAAATCTACCTAATGGGGCGCGATTTGGGCATGTTCCCTGGTATTGCTATCATAGGCTTAGAACTTTAGTTAAGATATGTGTGGCACTTAGACTTATTTACAGAAAGATTAAGCAAGACTAACCTTAAATATTCACGATTAATGATGCGAAAGTGAAAAAAATCAAACTTTGAAGAAAAATAACTTTTTGGGGAAAAATATTTATATTCTTTCCAAAAGAAAACAAATACCTAACATTCTATGCAAATAATCTAAATTGCTATAATACTTGAATATTGACTACTTTGGCAATTCAACTCTATTGCCTTTTCCTAATGCCTAAAGTAGCTATTTATAATGTAATAGCACTTTTTCCTAATCAAACTATACTTATAATTGTCTAATACAATTAGAGTAGCTGACAAGATATTTAAATAAATAGATGTTTTATTCCTAAGTAGAACACAACTAGCTTAAAATCCTAGTTACAAGTAAAATAAATAATAGTAATATGTAGTTATACACAAGAAATCTAACCTTAATTAAACTCGTTTATGTGAGCAGTCCTCTTGTAGTTGGGCTGCCAATGTATCTATAACTTGATAAAGTCCAGCCTAATAGATCATGGCCCTTGGGTCTACACGTAAAGAACATTTCAAAAGGTGTTTATGAGACAACATTTTAAAAGGTTTTTTATTTCCTAAAACTGGTGTAAGAACCCAATTAATAATGTGAGTAACAATAAAAATAGAATCACTCCAAACTTTTTAAAAAAGAAAAGCTTGAGATAAAAGTGACCTAGTTGCCACTAATAGATGTTGATCTTTTTTATCGACAATGCTGTTTTGTTGGGTGATCTCAATGCAAGAGAGTTGACGCACGAAACCTTTGGGACTAAAAAAATCAATAAGGTGAAACTTAGAACAATTATTTGACCTTATTTGTTTAATAGAAACATTGAATTAATTTAAAATCAAATTATAAAATGTATGCAAAATCATTGACACTTCTGATTTATGTTTCATTAAAAATATCCATGTAAACCGAGTGTATTCATCAACAATAGTAAAAAAAATCCATGCCTTGAAATTGTAGAAAATTCATATGATCCCCAAATATGAACATTTATTAACTTAAAAGCAAATGTAACACTAAGTACATGTGTTGGAAAAAGGAGCCTTTTTAGTTTTACAAGAGGGCATACATCATAAATAAAATTGTCTGTACAAGTTACATCAGGAAAAACTTGATGAATCTATTTTATTCTTTTGGGTCGAATATGCCCTTGTCTAAAATGCCACAAATCAAAAACATTTGACAAGCTTCAACAAGTATTTACAAATGGAAAATCAACATGTTTGTCTTTTTCAAATTGTGCATTCAACTTCTTTTGTAAGAGATAAAGCCCATATCTCACTCTAGCACCCCTACTCACTTTCTAGGAAGTTGGGTCTTGTGTGATACAATATGAGTCAATGAAAAACAATGTTGTTTTTGACATTTTTGCTATTTTATTAACACAAATCAAATTGAATCTAAAACTTAGCACACAAAATAGTTTCTAAAGTCAAATTGCTTAATGGAATAGTGCCTATATGAGTTATCAAAATATTGGTCTTATTTGGCAATTGAACAAACTTTTTATGTACTTTCTTATAAGCACGAAAATATTTCATATTACAAGCTATATGATCAATAACACTAGTGTCAAGTATCCAAGTATCAATATCTAAAAATGGACATGCTTAAGCATGAACATTATTCATAAAAGAATATGGAGAAGAAGTATTTAAGGAAAAACAAGAATATTTACAGAACTTAATTGCCAGAGTTGAATTCACCATAGTAGTCTTACTTTGCTGGTTTGATGTTGTAGGATTATCATGATTAATAGATGATGGTTGCTCATTAATAATAGACATGAGCTTGTGAATTTGATCCTTAGAAATGCTAATTTGAGATATGGAACTACAAATGACCTCATCACCAACCTCATCAATTTGGATCAAAAAGACCATATTATTAGTCGAATGATATTGACCTTTCTTAGCATTACCATTAAACTTGTTCTCAATAAATTTATAATCTGCAAGAAAACCGATCAAACAATAGCATTTTTCTTCCCACGATGAAACCACAAATCTATAATAAACTGAGTCAAACATTAAAACAAAACACCAAAATCGAATATTTAAAATGAAATCTTTAAACAATATCAAGCAAAGAACAAGAAACCTTTACAGATGTGTAAAGAAAATAACCTAAAATTAAAAAACCCTGGCTCGACGTTCTTTAAAAGATCGAACACAACAATAACAAAATCACAAAAAAATAACCACAAAATTGAAAAAATAAACTGATTAAAGAAAAGATCTAGATGAAAAGATTAAGAATCAAGAATTAAACCAAAGAAAAAAAACCCTTGATCGAGCTTTGAAACCATGTTAAGAATCGATATATTCTAGAGAAAAATATGAAAAACACATTTGGGAATTTTAATATTTGCATTATTTGTTGATATTAAGGTGGCATTTGGTATTTTGTTGAGAATGTGATTACTGAGAATATGATTGCTAAATATGTGATTGTTGGGAATATGATTGTTGGAAATATAACTTTGCAATGTTTGGTATACCATGGGAAAGTAAGGATTGCAGGGAATGTAATTGCTAGGAGGATCACCTTGTAGTGTTTGGTTTGAAAGTATTTTACTGGGAATGTAACAAAAATTTACAAAATTACCTTTCTATACGAAAAGATAAAGTTATAAACTTACATTTTTTTTTTGAAAACTATCAATTTGATTTCATTATGAAGGAAAAAAAATGAAAAAGTTCTTTCTAACATTAGAAACCTGTACAACTAAACCCAACCATCAACACCAACATGATGGAATAAACACCTATTTTTTACACCAAAAAAATGCCCTTGCTTCCCCAAAAGATAGAAAAAACAAAAGCAATCCCTAACAAAAAAAATAACAATAGACAACAGGGCAACAACAATGTCCCCAATAAAACCTAGCTTCTTAAAGAGTAAAAAAAGAGATAAAGAAACCTGTACATAAATGTGCACCGAAACATAAACAAAATTCCTAGAAGTAGCATGAACACACAGAGAGGTAAACATTCTATTCTCCAGCAAAGCCATACATTACAAAGTCATCGGCGCCATCATAAAAAAACCATGCCTAGATAGACACATATGTAGAAAAAAGATTTAAGTATATGTTTCTTTTATAAAAATTGATTAAAGTAAAACAATATAAAATTATTTTTTAAAATGGTGAATAAAAATATAAGAAAGAAAGAAATGAAAACACCAAGTAAAAGAAAAAAACAATGAAATCTAAGAGGTGTTGAAAGCTGTTGCTGATTTTTTTCTTACTAATTTACTTTGTTTTGCATCCAACAAAGTAAACATAATGCTTTGCCCTCAGATTCTTCTTCCAAGCAAACCACAAAGTGCTGTCAGTAAGAAAAAGAAGAATAGAGATGAGTTTGACATTTACAAAGCTCTTTAGTAGGTTTTTTGCCAAGAAGGAGACATGTATTTTGATGGTAGGTCTTGACGCTGTTGGTAAAACCACTATTTGTACAAGCTCAAGCTTGATGAAAAAAAAACAAAAAGCTATGACCACTAGTATGAGAATCGCTTTTGGAAAAAGAAGAAGAAAGAGGATTAAATTCTGGTGAGGACCGTTCAGGAAAAAAAAAAGAAAATGTTAACTTTACATTCACAGAAAGAATGATATTCCTTTTACACCTTGCAATCACCTTACAATGGGAAGCCTTTCTTATGGTTTTTTTTGCAAATCAAATATTGTAAACACATCACAGCCAATTAAAATACAGAAAATTTTCCTTTCACCATACCAAACACCTCCTAATAAGGAAATTAGCTATTTATAAGATTAGTAAAAGTGTATACAAATAGCAGATAATGGACAATAATGTAAAACGAAAAATTAACTATTTACAGTTGTAAAATAAAAACGATAACTACGGTAAAGTAAAAACATTATGTAACTTATAAAATAAATTTTATACTCTTTATCAACAAAACAAATATTCAGGCACAATATTATTATATATTTTTATCCATAATGTGTTAGTTGGTAATCTTGAAAAGGGGCAATGAGAGTAGACTTGTCAATATGGGTCGGCCTGGTCTAGCCCCGTTCAAGCCCTTGTGGGTTGAGAAAATATGAGTTAGGCCGGGCTAGCCCATTTTTTATATGGGTTATCAAACCCTTAGCCTAACCCACCCTTTGCTAGCCTATGGGTCGGGCTGGGCCAGCCTACCTTTTTTTTTCAAAAAAAAATTATTTTTACTCCTTATCAATAAAATTATGCCATGATTTAATTCATAAATTGAATAATAAAAATATGTTACAAACAAATAAATTACACCAAACATAAATAAGCAAATAAATTACATTAAACATAAATAAAATTTCAATCTTTAACACAAACTACAATCCCATCAATATAAGTACATAATCAAATATTTATAAACTTTAAGACTAATTTATATCCTTCTCAATCTTCATCCTCAATCAAAACATTTGAATCTTGTTTGTACAGCAATGATGTCTCCAGGTCTGAATCATTATCATCTAATATTCATTGCCATAAAAGAAAAAGATATAGTAAGTTTCAATTTTAACTAAAATTATTAATTTAACAAGTAAAGATTAAAGATATTGAAATATATAAAATAAACAATACCATCGGCAACTAAAGAAAAGCCATGCAACCAATTTTTTGTGCAAATAAGTATTTGAACATTTTCATGACAGAGGGAACTTCTAAACTTGGTGAAAACATGACCACCAATACTAAAAACAAATTTTAATGCTACCGTAGTAATCGAAATGCTCAATATATCTCGTGCCATAATAGAAAGATCAGGAAAGCGCTTAACATTGTCCTTCCAATAATTAAGCACATCCAAGTCTTCAAACACTTCATAATCAAGCTTTGCCTCATCTAAATAAATATCCAATTCAGACTTTCTAGCATTAGAAATTATTTCATTTTGAAACATTTTAAACTCCTACAATTTTTAAATACATAGACAAAAAAAAAATTATCAAAACATAAATAAAGTAACATAAATTCTCATGTAATAAGATAAAGGAAAGATACAAAACTTACACTAAAGATCTTTGATCCCTTAGGTTTAGTTCCCTTTCCGGTTTGCTTAGGTAAATTACTCATTGAGTGAGAAGATGTACTTATTGCATGAGTGTTGCTTGCATATTCTTTAAAGAGCTCATACAACTTTGTCTTCACATTTTCTAACTTTCCATGACAAGTAGAAGCATCAATTTTAGAATAACAAAATTTTAAAAAATCAAATTTCATCCTCAGGTCAAGAATAGCTCTAAATGCAAGTACTACACTATAATCCTTCCAATACGTGTCAAATTTCATTTTCATCCTTCGAGACATATCCTTGATAACCTCATCTTCATTATGCAAATTTTCATTTAAAATCGATTCAATTTTCTAAACTTGCATGAAATACAAGTTGGAAGTTGGATAAGATGAACCAGATATCAAGTTTATGGTCTCATAAAAAGACTCCAAGAATTCACAAATTATCATTGCTCTCCCCCATTTCTCATCGAATGGATTATATTTATAAGTTTTATCAACAAATTAGAGGCTAGCAAAAAATTTTTTATAATTGATTGCACTTCAAGCATCAAATATGTTGAATTCCATCTAGTTGACACATCTAAACGCAACCCAACACCTGCATCAATACCAACATGTTGAACACATTTTTGAAACTTTTTCATCCTCCCATCCGATGCCTTTACATATTTCACACTCTCCTTAATTTTAAACAATGCTTTATTGACTATTTTCAAGCCCTTTTGAACAATAAGATTTAATATATGAGCACAACAACGCACATGAAAAATTCACCATCACAAATCAAGCTACTTTGCAAATGAAGATAGCTTTTCAAGATAGCTTGCATGTTATCATTAGTAGAAGCATTATCTAAAGTAAGAGAGAAAACTTTTTTTATCTATTCCCCATTCTTTCAAACAATCAAATATAGCGGCAGCTAATTCAACTCTAGTGTGTGGAGGAGGCATACGACAAAAGTTGAGTAACTTGCTACATAACTTTCAATTTTCATTAACAAAGTGAGCAGTCAAACAAGTATAGCCCTCAAAACTAGATGCTGTCCATACATAAAAAATTAAACAAATTCTATTAGGTACCTCGGCCATGGCTTGTTTAAGTTTCTCTTTCTCTCTCAAATGAATTCTTTAGACATCAAATATAACAATGTTTCTAGAATGCATCATTACATCTGGATTTACATAGCCCAAGCTCTAATCTTATCATATTCAACAAAAGCATAAGTCAAGTCGTGCTTAATTATGGCTTAAGCAAGCATGTCACTTGAAATCCTAGGATCCAATTTTCTAGCCTTTACTTTCTCTTCATAATCCATAAGCATTTGATGTGGATTAAAATATGAAATGAATTTACAAGTTTCAATGTGACGACGCAAATGTGAAGTGCCATAATTAGAGCCATTAGGTTTAAGGCCAACCTTATACTCTATTTTACAACTGTTACAAGTTGTTCTTTCTACTCCATCTTGCTTTTTGCCTATTTTAGTGAAATAATTCCAAACATTTGAAGTTTTTTTTTTGGCCCTCTTACTTAATTGTTCAGATTCAGATATATGGGATTAGGAGGGAATTTCATCTTCATTCAAAATGTTCACATCATCATCCAAATTTACAGTTTTCAATTGATTGATCCGTCACCATCACCTTTAAATAACATAAACATGAATAAAAAATGCTAAAAATTTACACCAACAAACAACAATATTTATTGATTATATCTATTGCGAATACATTTTTATATATGTAGTATATGATTTAAAATAGATTCCTAAAAGAAAAGGAGAACAAAATTTTATCTTTCAAAAAAAAAAAAAGGAGAACGTCCAAAATTAATTTTAAGCAACAGGAAGCCAGGAACTTCATATGATACTTAAATAAATGTTTCTACATTTTTCATATATTCATCGGTCTATTCATTAATTTTTAAAAAATTAATTTTCATACGGATCTTGTGGAGACTGATAACTGACTTAAAAAATTAATCTACTAAGGGCTACATTCCCAAATGATAGGTATTAGGAAGATAAATGCTTCAGTTTACTAGTATTACATTACCTTATGATCTTGTTCAAACCATTGCAAATTTGCAACGTTAGGTTTTTGCTCTAATTAGCACATTTAATTTTTAAAAAAGTTTGATAACAAGGAAGAAAAATTCAAAAGATGGATAAAAGAAAGGGTTAAGCATTCTCAGTCCATAGCAATTTTACCTTATATAATTCAATAAGTTTTTGCCTTTTAAGGCAATACAATTAATTGAATCCACAATTTCATTTTGGTTTCTTATGAAGTACAAGTTCATTCCAACATCTGGTAGCTTCTAATCTATAAGTTTATCCTAGCTACAATACATCTCATCCCTCAAAGAGAAGGACAAAATAATTTCTTCTGATGCTATAGAATGACCGACAAGCCACCAGTACCTCTCTCCATAATAACATCAATTCCTGTTGACAGGTCATGTAACATCAAACCCAATTTTCCTTTCTGCTTTTTAGTTATTCATCTTGCCAGTGCCAAGTTAAACAATTAAATATGCTATGAGACATCAATTCAAAATCTCAAAATACAAAAGGTGATACTTTTAGACTGCATTTTTCACTAACACATAACAAAACAAAGATAAAACAACAATAAAATGAAACAATTGAGAAAAGGAAAGAAAAGCAGATCGGAGGCTTACTTGGATAGCCGGAGGAAAGATGCCAACCTAGCCCCCATGAGAGAAGCAAATTTGAGGAGATATGTTGCTGACAGAGGTGAGGAGGAAGAGGAAATCAAATAAACAACCAGAGGTAGATCTATTTGCAATTATATTTGAGCGTCAAAGTGAGAGGAAAGACCGATTTCATTCCATGTTTTCATCACTGATCTCCAAATTTGGGGGTAATGCAGATTCTGAACCTACTGAAGAAGAATTTGAAGCTGCATAGAGGAAAGTTGAAAGTCGTAAAGTTTCCAACAAATTAAAGGAGGTGGGTTGGAGACTCAGAGCAGAGGTAGCTAGTGTTGGAGACTTTAAAGGTGCAATGGCCAATGGGGAGTGGTGACCGGCTGAAGGTGAGAAGTGAGAACTAGGCAAGACGCAAAAGGGGTTGAACTTTGAAGGTGCAATGCTGATGGTCGGTGGGGATAGCCAAATGGGGAGTGAGAACTGAGAAAGCAGAAGTATTGACTCTCAAATCTGTAGGGTGAAAGAAAGAAGGCCATAAGGGGTTAGCCGATTAGGGTCCTTGGCTGCTCCTTACTTCTTAGGGACTTAAGCCACTTAGGCTTAATTTTTCTTCTTTTGGTTCACAGGGCTGGCTCCCACCAACTCGGGTTAACCTTCTAATCAAATGGGTTAATCTATTTAGGCTTGATTTTAATATGAATCTAAATATTTATAACTCAATCCATCTCATATTTAATAAAAAAATGAGCTAACTCAACGTGGTAAGTCAATTTTAACATGTCTAAGCGAGAGTCCACTTAAGACCAGGGCATGAATTTGGCAGCGCAAGTGTAAATGGATAAAAAGAGAAAAAAGTTGAATAGCGGGAAAGGGAACTTCCTCCTCAAAAATTAAAAAGGCAAAAGGGGAGGGAGAAGCAAATTTTAATTACTTCCTTAACAAGCCTCCGTAAATACTTCCTTTTAATTTGCTGTAAACATTTCATTTTTATTTGCACCTGAAGATCTTTCTTTGCCCATTTCTCTTTTCTAGGGTTTTGGTCATTTTTCTTTTCGTTTTTGAGTTGTGAAATTATGAGAAGCGTGAAGAAAGAAAAACGAGCAGATAAAGCCAATGAAGAAGCTAAACCGCTTCGAACCAGGGTGGCGAGACCTGCCCGACATGACTCCGCCGATGTTGAGTCGGATCAGCTCAGTCGGCAAGAGGATGCGGCCAACCGGAGACTTCTTCGCTCCAAATACCTTGCCGTGATGACCAAAATCAACGGTTATCATTTTATTTCTTCTCTCTTTTTTTTTTTTTTTTACAAAAAAAAGGAGAAAACTTTTCCATACAAGTTATTTATATGTTTATTTTGCTTTTCAGTTTGTAATTAATTAATTTTTCATTTGAATTTTGGGTGATGCAGATGCAAGGGATGAAATATCGAAGGTTGATTCTAATAAATTTAACATCATCATTAATGAAGTCGACAACTTGCATCAACAAGGTTTCCTTTTTTTTTTCTCTTTAATATTTCAGAGATTTATTTTCAATTATTTCTATGCCCTTTTGAAATTCTGAAATTGCTGTTACGGAAAATTTTTAATTTTTAATTTTCAACTTTTTTGTTTATCTAATTACGTTTTTTTTTGTCCTTGTTAGTTTTAATAATCTGTCCTATCCATTTTTAACTGATTGAGGGAGTAAAGTGAATTAGTTTTTGACATTCATCATTTTGGTTTTCAAGACTTTAACTTAACTATTTAATAATGTTGGGTTGTCTTAGATTTTGGTTTGGAAATCGTTTTACTCGTTTTTGTGCATGAAGAAATTTATTTATGTTAATGAATTTTTTTGTTTCCCATTTGGGGTTTTAGTGTCGAAGCCGCGAGAACAAGTAGCAGATGCAGAGGCATTGTTGGACATAGCTAACACATTGGCAACTTCTGTCAAGTCAATCTCTTGTGAGGGAGTTAGCCTAGCAGACTATGTCAATTGTTTAGTTAGAGAGTTTGGGAAATCCAACAGGAGCCTTGACACACAAGAAAATGAGCAGATATCGGTCAATTGGAAAGATATTGGGATGGCTGTTTCACCATTCTTTACAACGTGCAAAGGAATTTGCACCATGTTAGTTTTTTTATGGATACCCTTTGAGTTTTCCCTTTTTGATCTTTAATGGCCTGGACTTGCTGTATTTTTCTGACTTTATTGTGTTATTGATCTTTAGGCTTGGACCTATGAAGAATGAGTTAAAGCAAAGGAAGTCTATCGTTACTAGAAAGCGTGCTATTAGACCAACTGATACTGCTAGGCCCGAAGAGGTGAAATTGCCTTTCTGTAATCTTCAGTTTTTAAGCATGGTTAAAAGTACAGCTGTGGAATCAAAACTGAGAAAATTGAAAAACCTGATCAAACCTTTGTGTTTATTTTGGTTTGGTTTTCCGGCATTCTCAGTTCAATTTTGGTTTAAATGATGATTTAATGATATTTTATTCAGTTTGCTTTGTAACTCTGATATTTAAAAACTGAAATAGCTCGATCCTAACTTAATTAACTTTAATTTTATTAATTTAAAATATTTAAAATTGTGAAATAAAAATATTGGCACTTTATTTTAGTCTAACTAGGTAAATTAAAAAAAAAAATTTTATATATAAAAAACTGAGTAATTGAACTGAACACAATTTGGTTTGATCTTTTCTTTTCTTCATTTAAAAATTCAATACTTCGATTTGATGTAAAATTTTCTCAAAACTGAGCCAAGCTGAACTGAATATTCTCTTAGTTGAGAGAATGACAAGAAAATCGTTTAGATGGTTTTTATGTTCGTTCCAAGTAACTTGGTACTAGTCATATGGCATGGAGTGATTGTATTTATAAGGTAACATAGTGATACTCTTTTGGCTTCATGATCATTAATTTGTGTAATTACTTCTCTTCTGTTTTGATCCCTTCCATCAGAATATGCAAGTTTTCTTTTCATGGTTGATTTTCTATTTTAATGATGCAGACTGATGCCATCATAAATAAATTGAAGTTTAAGTTTACAACTGCCTGTCCAGCACTTTTATCCTGATGTGTATTTTTTTGTTGTGTGGTCGCATCTTGGACTCTGGGATGGCTGTGATGAAATAATTGATGCATAAATGATCGTACCATAAGCTTAATGATCATAAAGTTGTGTTTTATGTATCATGCTCTTTTAACAATAATTGTTTACAACTTTATAAATATTCATTGTCCTGTTCAACAGGTTGATGATACTGGTGCTGAAGAGAAAACTGATACTGACAAAAATATGGCAACGATGTTTGAAATCTTAAGGAGAAAGAGACAAGTGAAACTTGAAAGTTTGATTTTGAATAGAAGCTCTTTTGCACAGACTGTGGAGAATTTATTTGCTCTTTCCTTCTTAGTCAAAGATGGGAGAGCAGAAATCGTTGTGGATAAATCTGGTTCTCATATTGTTTGTAAGTATATTTCAAGACAATTAATTTGTAACTTAACAGAAATTTTTGTTTGTGTCTTACATCGGTTAAGCTATTGGCTCATTTATTTTTTTCTTTCAGCGCCCAAAAATGCTCCTGGTACTATGTCCGTGACAACGGGCGAGGTTACTTACAGCCATTTTGTGTTTAGGTTTGATTTTAAGGACTGGAAGGTATGGAATGTGCTCTTGTTGCATCAAACTTAATCAAGATATCGCAAATACTGAAGAGCATTATGGTCTATGCTTTTGCTTTTATCACTTATTGAAATAAACTATTATTGTCGTTATATGGTGTTTTCTAGGTTAATTTGTTTCTTTCTAATTCCAAGTTTGAATGGAACTGGCTTTTAGTTAATGATGAATGTGGTACCTGTTGCTGAGGAGCTAATGCCACATAGGGAAGGTTCTACAGAATAGTGTAGGGTTCTCTTTGATGTTCTTTAAGATTCATGGTGAAACAGTCTTGTTGTTCAAACAATATTAGTAGCTTGTTTTAACAACAAACAATTTAGTTGCTAGCATAGGTAGGCTAATTTGTTTTACCTTCTAATCTGAATATTTTAATGAATGGAATTTTAGTTAATGATGAGCGGTGTGCCAGTTGGAGAAGAGTTGATGCCTCACCGGGAAGAATCACACTCAATTCTTTCCAAAGCAGAATCAGCTGCAAACAACTCAGAAGGAGCACTGACTACAACACCAATCCGAAAATTATCTAGGAACCGAGGGTTGGTTTTGCAAGAATCCATTGTAGAAGATTCGCCTGAAATTGATGATGGTAGCAAAGGCCCTGGCATTCGCAGGTGTAGGCGTAAGCTCAATTGATGAGTGGCCCCATTTTTTTTTTTGAGAACACATCATGTACAACTATTTTGGATGTTGTGATGTACATAGGAGTAGGTCAAAGACCAAATTGCCAGTTTGATAAATTTTGTACTAGTATATTCCTCTGGCAAAGGGCGCTTTGGCCAACTTTGATTGATCTATGTTACTTTGGGCAGAATCACTTTGGATTCTGGATAAATGAATACATTTCTCAAACTTTCTTATGCTAACCGTGGACAAGCTTATTTGATTAATGGAGTTCACTTACGCATTGTAGTTACCAGCTTCTGCAAGTTCTCTGGTTACCATGATCTTAATCCTTTTGAGAATTACTTTCAACATAAATTATTTCAAAACAATTTTCAAGTTACACTTTAGCCATAAACTTTTTTTTTATCGCAGTTCTTAACATCAATGTTGAACTGGGCTTGGTGGTATCAATGGTATAAGGTTTTCTAATGTTAACATTAGTAAATGCATTAAAACTCATGGGGCCGGTGAGTTTCAAGCCTCTTTGGATTCGAGTTATTGACTTCAGTTGAATCAAGTTCAAGTTCAAACATGAGCAGCTGTTTTATCAGCAATGCAGCAATCGATCCATTAATGGAAATTGTCCACTCAAAAAAGCTTAATCAGGATTTGGCAGAACACTACTGTGAGAAAACTCAGTCATGCTAAGACAGTCTCTATCCAGAAAACTTAAAAATTAGAAGAAATTAAAACAGGCAAGACAAAATCTCGCAGGTATAAAGGGGCTGCCGATCAAACATCCTAAGATGCAGTACCAACAATAAAGAGCTAAACTAAACATTCAGGCATGGCATTTGCTATGAACCTCCTGGTAGCTACTCCTAATGCTTGTCGCTTGGAATGTTGAGGTCTTTAAATATAGGACTGTCAATTCCAACACCCATTGCATTCAGACCGTTGTCTACATATATGACAGCACCTGTGATAGCTGAAGCCAAAGGTGATGCCAAGAAAGCAGCGGTGTTCCCCACCTCATCTGTTTCATTAATTTCATTAATTCAGTAATCATGATTTTTAATAAAAAACACTTAAGATCTTAGTAGTTCCTCCAAATCACCTGCAGATAGTTCTTTCTGGAGAGGTGCATTAGCCATTGAATATTCAATCATTGTATCAATAAATCCAATTGCCTTTGCAGCACGACTTCTTAGAGGACCTGTTCACCAGAAACAGAACTTAATGATGGGGTAGTGCATGGGTATGATATTCAAGAAGGAACGATCTCCATCGACATCCTCAAGTCCAGCCTCAGAATCTAACTAAAGTTGCACCTTAAACTGAAATTTTCTAGAAGAGGTGAGCCTGCAGTGATGTTGATACCTTGATGTACTAGGCAAAAGAATGCGGCAATGGTCTAAAAGTTTAAAGAAAGGACTTGATTTGAATTACGAAGTGTAGTGATTCTGATATTAAAAGAAATAAAATTCTCAGGTTTTCACTGAAAGGAAATCTCTCTCCTCTAATATTAAAAGAATGCTAAAAAAAGATCAGAGCAAGAGGCACGCTTACCCGCAGATATTGTGTTGACCCTAATTTTGTTTTTTCTTCCTGCTTCAAAAGCAAGTACCTGAAAATGAATCCAGAAACATAAATATGCTAACTTTAAGAAAACTAATGGGCATCAAGTTAAGAGGTAGATAAGTTGAAAACAAATTAGAACTCACTCTTGTATCACTTTCTAGAGCAGCTTTAGCAGAACTCATACCTCCACCATATCTGCATATCACATTGTTCAAGACTTTTGTCACCTAATGAGAAGTACAGACTATTTTTTTGGAATATTGAGAAAACAAGGATAGCAAACATACCCTGGAATTATTCGCTCAGAAGCAATGTATGTAAGAGAAATTGAAGAGCCTCCTGCATCAGCAATAGCTTATTTCAGAAACATATCTTTGGGCACTAAGTGTATTATTTAAAAGAGACAGAAAGAACAAGTACAATGAACTAAACTATAGACTAAAACATACAAAAGACATACCTGGTTTCATTAATGGGAGAAAATGCTTGAGTAAAGAAACATAGGAGTAACTTGAAGCAGATAAAGCAGCAAGATATCCATTCCGGGATGTCTCCAGCAGGGGTTTACTGACCTGTTAACAAATAATTGCTTGTTAAGAAGAAAGAATAAAGCTAAAACAAATTATCAATTGCAAGCTCAGAACTCCTATACCTCTGGCCCATTAGCTAGGGAATGCACAAGGATGTCAATGCTGCCAAAATCCTGTTTAACAGATTCAGCAACTTCCTGCAACTCATAGGAAGTAACATAACATGAAAATCATGTATGCATTGATAAATCTTATCCAGTAAGTATTTAACTTCTTCAAAGGGATTAATTATATTATCATTTACTAGAACTGTGATAGACTGTCCAAATGAGAGCTCAAATTTACTATAAAAGTTCCTATACATGAACTTCTAGCATGTATGTTAGTACATACCTGAACAGTCCAATTTGAGGATCCTGCATAGCGCTTATTTGTTTTTATCTGCACATAACAACCAAGATCAAAAAAGTTTACAAAGATAATTGGACTTGTTAACATGTACAATCTCCAGAGAATCCATAAACTTATCCATTACATCTTCAGGGACAGCATCAAGGTTGTCAAAGACTGCATCTAGGGGATATACTTTGGTAATCTCCATTAAAGAGCCATCTGGCAATCTGAAATATCAACTTCTGTCAGAAAAAGCCATTAATTCAGGAACTATTTACAATGTTGTAACATAAACCAGCTCTTACACGCGTGATTCATCAAACTTTCCACGTCTCAAGCTGGTTTCAAATATGTTCAAAGCCTAAAAGGGAACTTCCTCGTCAGCATGTTGGCAATTTCTTTAAGACCTGCGAAAGCTTAGATAAGGTCTACAAAGGTCATATTTACTTACAGGCACCCATGTTCCCACTAGAATTTCAGCTCCTGCAGCAGCAAGAGATTTTGCTATTGCCCAGCCATATCCATTATCATCAGCTACACCAGCAATAAATGCCCTCTTACCTGCAGAAAGCAGAACTCCGAGTGTATACAAAATTTAAAAAAGAAAAATCTTAAACTATTAAGGAAATACAAGAGCTTGGTGAAAGTCCATGGAAAGTAGCATTCGAGCTTTCTAAACAGCATTACAACCTAACCAAAACCCACAACAACAATAAGGTCAAGGAAAGATGTTACTAGAGACATCTTTCCTTGAAAAATATGTTTCTCCTAAAACTTTTGGATGAGAATAGGAGGCACTATATGAGGTCAGATTAAGGAAACAACAAAGCTTCGTAAGCAACTAAGAAGTATTACAGAAAGCAAGTAAAACCTTTCAAGTCAATTGCCAACCCAGAAACAGGCTTCTTTTCACTAGATTCAGACATTGCCTTTGTCACAACCTTTTTGAACTTTGCTGGAGATGATGTAAAACTGCGTCGGAAAGGCTCTAAAGATGATATATTGCAAGCACTTGTGAGCTTAGTCCATGACACACTTTTAGAATTGGCACCTAGAATGGAAACACCAGCCTCAACAAACCTGTGAGGGGATGAAATGCAGGGTCTTGCTGCTGCTATTTGAAGGCTGGAAGCTGCTGTTGCTGCCATCCTCAAAAAGTTATATTTCACAGCAGAAAGCAAAATTCTGTCCAGAAAGAAATGAATCAAGACTCGATCAAAATAAATACATACAAAGCATGCACAGTTGCACACATTATGCTACAAAGAAACAATTTTGAATCTTGGATTTATTTTTCAATGGACTAAAATATTCTGTACAATCTATTTTGAGTAAAAAAAAAATGATTAATTATCTAAATTTTGATAAAATTAAACAGTTTTGAATCTTGAATTTCATTTAAATAGATTAAATATTCTGACCAACCTGTTTTGAGTGAAAAAATGGTTAAACATCTAAATTTTGGTAAAATGAAAGCTATCGCTGCTATTGAGCCCCTTATATTATAAGTTAGAAGTTGGAAATGAATTAGAATTTACTTTTCACAAAACAAAATTATTGTAACAACAGGAAATTATGCCGATAACTTTAGATGATTTAGAGACTGATTTCCTTCAGTGCAGTTGCATAAAGTAACAAGAATAGTTGTTAAGACCCAGGATTTAATCTACTTTCTCAGTTGTCGAATATTAAAAATTACCCGCGCAGATTTCCAGGAAAAACAAAAAACAATGAATACACACCACATTATCTTAAGCTTACTAAATTGAATATAGGTTCAAGAATATATTTCATTTAGCTTTTCTATTGTAGAATTTCTCATAAACTAAACTGTAAAATTCAGTCATCCATCAACATAAACTATTTAATTCACATAAAGCTAATACTGTAAGATAATGGGTATCAAATGTTCTTCAATAAACCTAAACAAAAAACCCCTCAAAATTACAAATACGTATGGAATTAACCCATTAACGCTTATTTCTTTTCATTATCACTAGAAACACATGCATTCAACCTCAAAATTCAACCGCAACTACAAATCTGAAACCGCATTTATCATTATCAAGAACAAATGAAAAACAACGGAAAAAAGAAAAGAAACCCACATCAGTAAAACACGAAAGCTTTCACATTTTGAGACCCATTTGCATATACAACATTAATATAGAGACAAGTATAGTGAAAGAGAAAGATACCTTCGAGAGGCAGACAGAGCCAATGCGGAGACTGAAGAAGAAGAGAGAGAACACGAGGAGAAGAAAATCTTGAGGGAGTTCAGTGAGATCGAGGTGTTTTCACAAAGGAATTTGTTTTGTTGTGTTTTTCTGCAGCTAAGCCAAGCAAAGTTTGTCGAAAGTGTGACGGAAAAGGCAAATGCAAAGGCCAATCAGTCAAAACAATTTTACTAACACAGACTCAATGTCGCTGTTGGCTGTTCACTTACCGCTTGTCTTTTACTTTTCACTTAGAGGGAGGGAGTTAGAAAGTTCATTTAAATAAGAGGTTTTTTTTTTTATTTAATTTTAAAGAAGCTTTTATCTAAAAAAATAATTTGAAGAAAAAATTCATTTCTTATGAGCTTTTCATAAGGATAAAAAATCAAACTTCATAAAACCCAGAGATAAATTTATTGAGTTTTACTTGAAGTTTTGATTTCGGAGGAAAAGGTTTTAATCCTATTTAAGGTTAAATTGAAAATTAATGATTTTGATAAGAAAAATTATATATATTTAGAAGCTAATCATATGCCTCGCACATTAATATTTTAAATAAAAAATAATTAATATTTCAATTATATATGTTTGACATTTTGTAATATTAATTTATAAATTATTCAATACTAGTTTAGAATTAAGAGAAACATGGGTAAATATCATCTTGTGTGTGACCTCAAAGGATCTATTTATGGGCTTAAACAAGTTTTTGGTTAGTGACCATCCTTTTTGATTTTGTTGAGAAGAAGGTACACAAACACATATATCTCAAGATCTATGGGAGTAAATTTATCTTTCTTATTTTGTATGGTAATGATATCTAAATAGAGATTTGAGCATATTACGAGAAACTAAAAAGTTATTGTCTAGGTAGTTTGACATGAAAGATCTTGGGTAAGTATCTTATCACCATAAAAAATTCAGGCCTCATTGATGAAAAATTTTGTTGGTAAAGCATTATAATCTATTGGTGTTCCAAATTACCAACAAAAATATCAATAGAAAAATTTGTCAGCATGTGATCGAAAATACTCTCATCGATGATGGCTACTTTGTCGGTGATGGAATAATTTGTTGAAATATTCTTCAACAGTATATTCCATTGACCTTTTTATCAAGAAAATAGCAAATTCGTTAGGTGTAGGTCTAGTTGGTGATACAACTAATTTGTCAAAAAATTCTGTTGGTAAAACATCGACAAAAGTTATTGACGGAATAGTTGACGAATTGAATGTAAAACTCATCATTAGGTTCCGTTGGTAAAAAGTGTACATCATAACGGGTGAGTTCATAGACTCAACCATTCAATGTGAAAGAGGAGTTGCTATCAATCATTTTTATTTTGGTATGATTGGTCACCTAAGTGAATCTGTACTTTTTAATGAGGTCCTAAGCTTGACGTAGATTCATTTATGTCACATCTTGTTTTATGGAGGAATATGACCTGTGCATAGACTCGAACGGGTATAATTCGCTAGACCCAAGCAAGCCTTTTTACATTCATTCATTCATTCATTCATAACTTGGCCCATTAATCATAATCATCATCCATAAAGGCATACATTATCAAACACATGCATGCTACCATAGGCAACATTACACAGTTATGGAACTTCTCAACATAAACCGTGTAAGTGCATTCATTCATTAGTAAAATTAGAGTTAAAAACTCATACATCATGCCTTAATCATTCATCAACACCCTCGGTGTCCCTATAGACTTTTAAGTCATATTTGCACCTTTATCCATAACATTTATAAAGTAAATTTCCAATCATTGGCTATTGATAACTCTCTGATATAGAGTTATTTGGACTTAATTTTGATAATAATTTAACTTAGTTTTTGTAGTAATGCATAGAAATTAGTAGGTTTTATTTAAATTATTTTAGGTTAGTTAATTTAGGTGAGTCAATCTAATTTTAGTTAATTTTATACTTAATTTGGTATTAATGTGATTAAGATAGGTTGTTGTTGATTTATTTGTGATTTTGTTGGTGTTTAATGAAAGAAGAATTTTAATGGAAGAAGAGAGCAATTTTGAGGTGTAGACTTCCACTGCACATGTTTTGGTTTTTCAACTATAACTCTTTCTATAGAGATCCACATAAAATGATTCTTGACCATTGGAAAGATAAAAGAAAAAGATACAACTTTCATGTTTACCACTTCACCTAATTTGGCTTGGAAAGTGGTCAAAAATCTTGTCAAAGTTGGAGCACTGCAGTAGTCCTAAAACAATTATGATTTTTGTTGTTTAAATGGTCAAGGCCATGGCTTTTGTCAAACCCTGTTCTATAAAATAATTACGACGTTATTTACATACTCAATAGAATGTTTGCATATTTAGGAAGTTCAAGAAATCGTTAAAAGACGATATTGCCCTTAATGGTACCATTAAGTTGATTAAGCCTCGAACTAGTTCAAATATGAATTTTAAGGTGAAATTAAGAGTTTCACAGTTCAGGGATGATTCAAAATGGTAATTTGGAGTTCTAGGATCAATTTGGAGTCCAACCGAAATTTTCACTATCTAGGGGCAAAATGGTCATTTGCCACTTGAGGACAAAATGAAAATTTTTAAAAAAGATTTTTTGCCCCCGTTTGACTTATTGGAGTACGATTTGAGGTTTAGAAGTGAAAAAATTTTAATTTTGGTATAAATTGGAGTATAGGGACGAAATGATAATTTTACCACCCCAGGGCCAAATCGATAATTTTGTACCCCCAGAGCATTTTTCCAGCACAAGGTCTTCACCCATCATCATTTTTGACCCTTGAATAATGTGTGGTGGAGAGAGAAAGCTTAATAGTTAAGAAATTACAAATGGACCAATAATGTTGTGACATGTGTCAAGTTTATATCCATTATTTTTTTAGCTTTAAAATAAACATAAAATCAGCCTATTTTCTTTCATATGGCCGGCCAAACAAAGAAAAAAAAAAGAACAAAGGGAAAAAAAGAAAAACAAAAACCTTAGGTGAAGAATTTCAAGAGAAAAGTGTGGGAAATTCAAAGAAACAAGTGACAAAAGGTAAAATTTCTTGATTTTGACTCGTGATCTACCTTTCCCATACATTTCTCCTTATTTTTCATGGTTAAATTACATGTTTTCATGATGAATTCATGGCTGGTCAAAATGGGTATGGAGAGAGAAAGATGTTGGATTGATTTGATTTTAAGATATGTTAGTGTTTTTAGTTAGTTTAGCATATTTAGAAGTAAAACAATAAGAAAAGAATCCATTTTCCCCATGAATGTTCATTGGCCGAATCTTCCTTGATGTGTGTGGGTGATGGATTATTATTATTTCAAGAGAAATGGCTTAGAAAATGATGAATAATGGTGAGAAAATTAAGTAGGAAAAATCACGGTGTTAGTGCACTGTAATGGCTGAATTTTTCCGTGAAGAAATGGGAAGGTTTTGATGGGAAAATTGGTATTATTTGAATAATGTTTGGTGAATTGAGGTATTAGAAATGAAAGGGAGCAATTTGGAGTCAAATCGAATACAATTGTCATTTAATCGAGTAATATGTCGAATTAGGTCAGCACCGCATTTATGCGGTAGTCGGATAAGTTGCATATCATATCATGCATATACACCGAGTTTGAATTGATTTTATAATGGTCAAGCATTAATGTGGTGAATTATGTATTGTACATTGTGGATAGGTGGTGAGCAAATTACACTGGTAAAAGTATAAAGATTGTGCTTGAAGACTGAGATTAGGAGTACATCGACTCCTAGAATTGTGAGTGAACAATTTATCGTCTTAAATATCTAGAGTAATTATACTTGTTTGATGCTTTTATTGAATGGTGAGTTTAAATTATAAAATATTATGTTTTCCAATTAAAATATTTTTTTAATAAAAATGAGATTTATACTGGTTTTGAAATCAAATATTGTTTTGGGAAAATTGAGTATATGGAGACTGTGTTGAAATTTATGATTTTATATGTTATTGAAATTGTGGCTTATGACACTATGGTAGCATGATGGCTAAATTTTTGGGGTTGGCATGAAATATATGAACAGTTTTGGATTGGTTTCGGTAGACTGGATTATATTTTATTCGCCATATTATGCTACTAGAATTTTTATGGGTCTGGTGGTATATTAAACGGTCACTGTAGTGGTGGGGGTTTCCGTGGATTGCCTATGAGAGGGACACGGTAACCCAATTATATATTTACCTCCGGGGGAAGATGTTGGATGAAGTATCTCCTGAGGTAAGATTTGAGTGCACCTCACGTTCGGGCCACCACATGAGAGTGAGACTCAGCCAACGCCAAGAAACGGCTGTGTGTCAGATGCGAAAACATGTTTATGGGTATGAGACGTTTAACAGTTTTGGTGGTCTTAGTGGGATACCTTGACGAAGGTACCCGCGAGAATGATTTTGGTAGGGGCCAAGTTTAAGAAATTCATAAGCCGAGAAATTTTGACGAAAGGAAATTGTTTGGTACAGATTGAAACGAATTTTACGTTATGAGCATTATTGAGATATAACGTTTTTATATTGTCTCCATCTACTCGGCTTTAGATGCTTTTGATGGTAATTGTTTACTCATTGGGATTATGTAATCTCATCCCTCTTCCTATCCATTTTTTTCAGGCTTAGGATAGTTTGTTGATAGTTGATTAAGACGAGAATTAATCTCGGAGTTGCATCCTAGAAAGTAAGGGTTCGTAGCCCTACACCTTCTTGGTTAGTTGGGGACCCACGTGTCATTGTAAAAGTAATTTTATACTTTAGTTATCTGATTTAAAGTATATATGAACATATTTAGCTTCTACACCATTTTTTGGCAGGTTTCGGTATTTTCTAAGAAAAATGACGAAAATGCCCCTATGAGCCAGAAAATAATATTTTATTTTTTTGATTTGGAAACGACTTATGATTTCCTGAAATGCAAGATTTAATAACTGTCGCTCACCAGGGAAATGCAGAAGCTGATGCTAAGCCTTGCGGGGTTCCGATCGATATTCGGGGTAATGAGTGCCTATCGGGACGTCGCGTAAGTTGTCATGGGCCCGATGGAAGTTTCGGGTCGTAACAGCTTTGGAGGAGGTAGGCTGTGGCTTTGGAGGAGGTAGGCCGCGACTTACATAGTTTGATGAGGAAATCTTGATTGGAGTTGACTTCTTGTTTCACTCAACTTGCCCTAACTTCAAAGCCGTATAAAAATAATATTTCGGAAACTTTTAGGATATAAGGAAACACCAGATTGAAAGCTAAGATTCAAGCCGCAAAGTCATTGAAGCTAAGAAGAATTTGAAGAATTCAAGGAGACTTGGAGATCAAGATTATAATTCTTTGTTTTTTCTATCTTTTTATTATTCTCTAATTTTTTTGGTTTTGTTTTTAATGTTTAAACTTTATTTGATGATAATATGTGACTTGATGATAAACCAAATTATTTATCTAAGATTATGATTGAACTCAATACATAGTCTTATTTATTTATCTCTCTTTTGCCTATGTTTTATGGAATTAAGTTGTTTATTTTATTCTGTTCTTAATGCTTCTAGTTGACTGGCCACTAATTAGATTTAATTGGAAACCTAAGTTAAACCTTGACGAAGGAGATTTAGGTAGACCTTGAATAGAATAATATGTGATCAAATGCACTTAGTTGATTAGGTGATTTGATTTGCATATAAGGTATACATACACCTATAAGCCATACGTAGCCAAAATTAGAGCATGAACTTAATGAATCTGTCTTTAATTTAATTTGCATAGACATATAGAAAATTAATTAGGAGATCTATTTTTATGAGAAACTTGACAGAAACTTGTAAATAATTTAAAACTCTAGGTTAGCAACTTTATCTGTGAAACTAAGTTAAGAGAAAGAGACAATAATCAGATGAAATATTGAGAGACATTATAATCATAGGTCCAATAATCACTAGAAGTTAATAAAATAATTTTGTTGAGTAAATTTAGAGTAGTTTTATAATTTTAGTGTTCAAATAAAATTAGGGTGTATAATTTTAGTAATTAATAGGAAGAATTAATTCAATTCATTGTGGGATCGACACTCTACTAATTATTATAATATTTTTGCGATACGTATACTTGCTTGGGTAGAAAATTGAACAACAACTACATAATTATAAACATATTCAATATCCATAAACATAAACATAAACATAAAATAACGAAAGACCCAATAGCAAAACGTGAACTGACTCTTTAGGCATCAAGTGGGCTATTAGACACCAACCAAAGGAAGATCAACGGATCACGCTTCCATGACTTGAGAGTTGAATGCTATCACTGGTTTGCAAACAAAAATAATTAGGGAAAATGCCGTGAGTAGATACGGGAAGGGGATAAGCTAAAAGGGAGAATTTTTGGACAAATTACATCATTAATGTAAACATGATCTTGGGATAAACATACTTCATTTTCAAATCTTTCATAAAATAGAGTTGTCATAAATGTGTCCCAATTTCATAATGAGATCAACATTTCATAAACATAAAGTTCATTAAATAGGCTGAGCATTTACCAAAATCCATTAGGAAAAATAAAGAAGTTGTACCTTATTTGTGGTATTGGATCCTTCCTAAGGGAAACGATACTTAACCATATGAACCCAAGTTAAAAGTAGTTTACTCCAATCTTTTCATAAATCATGTGAGTTGCTCATGTAATCAAAATTCTCCAGCAAAAACCAATCATAACATTTAGTGATCATAGTTCAACCTATATAACTCAAATAATCATTTTTCAATTCATTTAACTTAGTGATCAATATTCATCCATAAAACTCAAGTGGCCATTTTTTCTTTATAATTTGTAACTCAATCAATGCATCGGGACTTGTTCTATCTATTAGCCCATCTTGGCTAGCATATAGCTTAGAGTTTAATATATAACTCAATCAAACATCACAACACAACAAACATGCACAAGAGGCATCATAATAGCAAAAGCAATATGCAATAATCATAAATGCAAGATGTCTATTGGGTCCTAGCCCATGTCGGGGCTAGTAAGCGGCACATGGACCTCACTCACGTGGAGGATCGCCACCATGTAGTGGAAGTTTGCCTCACCATGTGTGGGGATCGCTCTACTCATATCACTATGTGTTGGCACTATGTGTGGAATGTTACTTCACACTATGTGGAACGCTATCATCATCGTATTAGGCGCAATTCGCCACGTGTTGAATGTTACCTCTCATCATGTGGAGTGCTATCATCATCATACTGATGGAGTTAGATCTAAGTGTATTGATGTGTTTGTGTAAAGTATGGATTTCAAAAATTTTTTTATAAAGAAAGTAAGCAATCCAATTACACAAGCGAAAAAACACATCATTCATATTGCAAATAACATAATCACATCTTAAAAAAAAAATAAGAATCTATTAAAGTAAGATAAAACGTACCTTTTATTTCGTTATTCTTATTTTTGGAAACCACCACACCAAAGATTGATTTCTCAATCAAACAAACTTATCACTTATTCTTCAAGAATGCTTTCAACTTGAACCTTGAGTGGATAAGGTGCAGAATGCTAGACTATAAGATGATAATCGATTTTGTCTCTCTTTTCTTCCAAAAGATTAATTGCGGCTAAAACGTTTTCAAGAAAGATACATATGTTTCCTTGCTTTCAATCTCTTCTCCTTTTATTAAAACTCTTGTATCAAAGGTTTAATCAAAATCAAATATCGTTGAATCAATCTTGATCATC
The DNA here is from genome assembly GCF_053813885.1 of Theobroma cacao. NCBI lineage: Eukaryota > Viridiplantae > Streptophyta > Magnoliopsida > Malvales > Malvaceae > Theobroma > Theobroma cacao. Next base: position 38,434,975 of record NC_142647.1, on the reverse strand, counting down.
CATTTAGAGTTATGGATGCATCATACATGCTACATAATTATCAAAATTAAAATTAAAGAATAAATAATTTAATTCTTTAATTATCATTTAGAGTTCTTGATAAAATAAAACTCCTTATTGAATAATAACTCTTATTTTATTATTATCCATCTTTATTTAAAAAAAATTAATAATAAATAAAAGAGTGATAGTCAAACATGGAGTCTCCTTTTATCAACGTGGATGTCCAGATTCATTTTGCAAGAATCCTCCTAGAATTATCTTAATTTAAGATAACTCTTGTCTTTAATTAAGACAAAACATGTTATCTTATCTAAATTGAGACAAATATGTTTTCTTGTCTAGATTAAGGCAAAACATATTTTTCTTGTCTTAAGTTAAGACAAACATATTTTCTTGTCTAAATTAAGACAAAACATATATTCTTGTCTAAGTTAAGACAAAACATGTTAAAGTTGCCATTTTTGTACCCAATTTAATTAATCAAATAAAACATTCATTCTAACTTAAACAAGTTGAATTCTACAAAGCTAAGTGGAGAATCTATTTAGACATAGATATTTCAAGCTCGAATAAATTTAGAATTACTCTTAATCTCATTAAAATAATTCAAACTTATTAGCCATGAAATCATTTCACCATAGATTCATGGTTGCACTCTTGGATTAACTATAATTACAAGAAATGATTCAATGCTTGATATTAATTATTAGTTGTGTTGGTCCCTAAGAGTGTGCTAGAGGGAGGTGAATAGCACTTTTGGAATGACTTTAAAATTCCTTCCAAGTAAAAAGTTGATTAAGAGAATTTGAAATTGGAAGTTTAAAGCTTGTTGAAGGAATGATTTAAGTGCTAAGAGTAAGAAGAAAATAAAAGAAGGTAGACAAAACACAATGATTTATAGTGGTTCGGTCCCCTTGATCTCCCAGTTAAGGATTTTCAAACCAATGCACTAAAATCAGTGGAATTCCCAAGCTTCGACCAAGTTTTTACAATGGCTTTTCAATGACTCAACCACAACCTTTAACAATGGTTTTTCACGGGATCAACCAAAACCCAAAATGGCTTTTCAAAGGCTCAACCACAACCTTTAATAATGGTTTTTCATGGGATCAACCAAAACCCAAAACTAACTTTTGTAAGGCTAAGTTAGAACCAACCACAACAACCAAGCTAACCCAAGCTTGATCAATCCCTTAGAGTGTCTCTCATACTCTAAGTAAATAGAAAATAGAGAAAAGATGAAGTACAATTGATCACCTAGCTGATTTAAGATGTACAAAGTTAAGCTCAAACACTTTTTCAAAGGATGGGAGAGAAACACAAGTGTAAAGAGAAGGTTTTTGGTCTTCTAAGCTCAAAATCACTATGTATGGCTTCTTTATCTTGTTTTTGATTGTTAAAGAGGCTTTAAATACTTGCAAAATCAATTTTGGTCGTTAGAGACAGAAACTAGCCATTTTTGGCCATTATTTTAACCTTTTGTGCTAAAATTCAAATTTTGTTACAAAATGCTCTTCGTCGACTAACTATGCTTTTTAGTTGATTAAGTCGTCTCTGCCTCTGAACTCAGTTTCTGGCAGTAAGCTCTTAGTCGACTAACTATGCTTTTTAGTTGATTAAGTCTTCTTTGCCTTTGAACCCAGTTTTTGGCAGTAAGCTCTTAGCTGGCTAACAATACTTCTTAGTCGACTAAATCTTCTTTGTCTCGCAATCAAATTTTTGACCGTGAGCTTTTAGTTGGCTAACCATACTTCTTAGTCGATTACATATTCTCTGTTTTGTAATCTGCTTTACTCTGTTAATCGGTTAAGAATGACTTTGACCAATTAAAAGCTTACTGTTTCTAGAGTAACCAGCTTCACCAACTTTTCTTTGTTTGATTAATTCTTTTCTTAGCTTGGTAAATCTGATCTTCCATTTTCCTTAAACATCCATGAGATATGTTAGTCATCCGAGACTTCTTGAATTGTTCTTCACAAATTTGACTGCCTTCATTAAAGCTCTTTCTTTTTTTTTTTTTACTTGTTTAGCCAATTAACCCATCTTGCAACTGAACAAGCATCTTTACTTGCTTCCAAATACTAAATATATTAATGAATTTAAGCTTTCTCTTGCACACTTAAACAATATAATTAGACATCAATGAATGGAAATATTTTGCTATCATCAAAAACATATAGAGTCAATATTCTCTATCTCTTATTTTTGATGATCACAAAACACTTTTAGATTAAAAGTGCAATGTCTATGTTCAATATGAATGCTTCAAATCTTTGTGCATAATGAGTTGCTCTCCTTTAGTCAATGCATCTAGTTTTCTTTACATAATATTCAACAAAACCAAAACTGAGCATCACACACATAAATTAAACATGAAGACCTATTAAACTCTATTTAACTTAGTTTTCTTTCTCTTCTTTTTCTTTTTCATCATTAAATAAGATATTCAAAACTCCCCCTTAATGAGTACATCTAGATTTTCCTTTAATCTTTAAATTAGACTTTAATGAATAAGAATCATAAGCATTCATACACCAAAGTCATACAAGCTTATAGATATAGTTCAACAACTTCAAGAATCAAGCTTGTGTCTATGTAAGAACAAATGTATGGGAGTTAAATCATTTCAAGAAATTGTAAAGGATTACTCAAATAATGTATAAGCAAATTTGATCATTTTGTCATAATCAAAACTATAATAATTTTAAAGCTAACAATCTCCCCCTTTTTTCTATGACAAAACTATGAGCATAATTTGCATTTGAAATGATTTTAAAATCTCCCCCTCAACATATGCATAAAATTAAATTTGCTCATAAACTTTCTCCCCCTTTTTGTTATGTCAAAAAGGTTAAGAAGGGTCAGCATTAAACACTTAAGCTCAAGAAATAATGGTTAGCAAAATCCATCAAGAATATAATCATTAAGACCATGAATATGTAACCATAAAGTCTCTAAGTCATCATACATATGCACTTAATATCCTTAACCAAGTCATTAAGAAATATACCCATTAAGCACATCCAATGATTAATTCATCAAGAGAATTATCAATAAGAAAGCCACATGTATATATATCTATAAGCAAGATGTGGACATAACAATTATGAAGTTCAAGAAAGATAATCATAAAGATATTCAATAAGCACATAAGCCATATTTCAACTCTAATACCAAGTGTTAAAGCTCAATATACCAATTGCTAGATATAAGTAAAATTTTCCCTTTGTAAAAGCACAACATCAATTATGAGAGATGGAATCATTTTACAGTTCATTATATCAATTAGTAAAGCACTTGTAAAGACTTCGCTTATTATTAAACATTCCAAGCATATCAACTACAAGGCTTAAAACATTCAAGAAAGACATGATCAATTTAAAGCTCAAGTGTGAAAAGACAATTATAAAGCTTGATGCTAATTTTAAAGCTAGACACTAATTGAGAAAATTTAAGGCTTGATACCAATTATGAATTTCAACATTCAAGTTTAAGTGAGAAGTAATATAAGGCACTATATCTATTTTGGTATTTAGAAAGATGTTGCTGGTAACAAAGAACACTAAATGTTGAATTTTCACCAAACCTTGTTGTTGAAGATCTTAATTCCTTATGATATCAATGACAATGATTGACTCCTCTTTAAGAAATCATAAGCTCAAACCAAATTGTTAGAGATCCCCAATAGATCAAATATTAAGAGAAAAATCAGCCTAGAATAAATGAGCATTCAAATGGATATTCAATTTATTTTTCTAATGCTCAAGTACTCATGGAACTAAAAGAGTATGAGCATTTGAATAGATGTTCAACATATGCATCAAATACTCATATTTCAAGAAATATTTGCAAAGTGGTTCCTAGGCATGTCTAAGGTATCATTAGTCTTCAAGCATCATTCTCAATTATCATCACGTATTATCAATCATCATCAAGCATTCATTATTTATTCTCAATATCAATAAGCCAAGCAGTATCAATCAAGCATTTCCAATAAATTCCATATTTTATATCTAAAAATAGCAACTCAAGAAAAAAAAATCATCATTAAGCATTTTTAGTGAGTATTCTTCCAAATTATTTTCAAGCAGTCATTCATCCAAGTCATTTTGAAGCAAGCATTGCAAGATGTATTCTCCAAATTATATATGAAATTGTCAATTTAAGGAGAACTTTCACAAAACACATATCATTATTAATGAAGCATGACTAAAGCTTTTTGCATTTATTGCAATCATGTATGAGAGTTATGATCAAATAAGCACAAACATGATTACAAGAAATAACATGGCTATCTTCCTTAATCATGATTCCAATTTTGTTCATCAAAATGTAAGCATGAGTTCAACAGAGACATATACCCATTCAAAAAATATGCAATCATTGAAGTTCAAGGTATATGTAATTTCTCAATAATTCATGATTCATGAGTGATATCAATTGTTATTGAATATTGAAAGTAAAGCACTTAACTCATGAATATATTCAAAGTGAACATTCAATCATCAATGAATACCAATTATCAAGTTTCAAGAAAGAGATATTTAATCAAAGCACATTAGGCATTCATTGCTAACTAAAGCTATAGGCCATATTTTATTTGACATGTCAAGTTGTTTTAGTGACCTATAAGCCAAAGTTGGATGCACACAAAATCTTTAGATCATGTAAACATTAAGGCTTAATGAAGACATAGTTAACATTTAAATGCAGATTCAAAATAAATTTCAACTATGTTAACTCACAATATATGCCATGATTAAACTTGACAATTACATTCATGTTCAAATGCATGGCTCAAGTCAAGTGTTAGACTTTAAACCTTTAGGTCAAGCATAAAGAAAAATCATATAAGCATGTGTCTTGACCAATATAGTAGATGAACCAAGAATATTTTCATTAAGTTCAATGAGTTCATCCTAATCGAATAAGTATGCATAATCAAGAAATCAATTTTGAAACAATCATTTGAGCACAAACGTAAAATATATTTTCAAAATTGTTCCTAGAATAGCATTTAAACATTTCAATTTTCATGAGAAGATATTTCCTATATATGCACATGAAAATCCAATCGGATTAACAAATTCAAGCATTGATGAACAATTTATCATATTTCTATTTTGTCATTGTAAATACATGGGAATTTATGGAATCAATATGAGTGTCATACTTAGGAATAGATAGATTTATGTCATCAAAAAGGATTTCCCATTTTTCGGCAAGTTTTATAATTTCAAGAACCATTACTTGCACCAAATGATTATGAGAGTATTCACAATGCAAGTTTTTAAAAGTCAAGAATCATCTTTGACAAGGAAATTCAGGGAAGAAAATATTGCAAAGGACAAGAAGTAAAGTAAAAAGATATTTTGGAACAGAAAGCCTGTCCATTTTGGCTTTAAAGCACTCAATAGTTGACTATATATCCCTTGGGTCCACTTTTTATCATTCCAGCAGCATTTGCATTTTGTTCTCCAATGGTCAACTAGCTATGCTAAGGAATCAATTATACCGGATTCCTGCATATTGAAAAGCTAGAAAAAGGTGCAAAACATGCAATGTTCCAAGGTATAATGATCTTAAAACATGGATTTGTGTGAGAACAGTTTAGAATTTCATTTCAACCATGTTTAGAACATCATTTTGAACATGTAATATCAAAGATTCTTCAATAAAAACATGCGAACTCAAATTTTAGCTTCTATTGCTTATTGTTCACAAGTGCTAAAAAGTTGAAATGCTCATTTGAAGAATCATGTATCTCGTATGCTCAAACATATTCAATTTACATCATGAAGCGTGACTATGACTTATAACATGTTCAACAAGCATTTAAACAATGTTTAAGCATAATAAGCGTCAACTTTAACATTTTCAACAATTTTTCAGCAAATGGACAAAAATGCCCTTGAGGTTAGTCAAGCATTCATTTGCAACAAGAACAAGATACAATGGCATTTTCAACACAAGGTGTACTTATTCAAGTTATATATCATTGAAATCATTGTAATCTCAAGGATGTCAAACATTGCAAATAAAATTGTTCTTTTGCTTTAAAAATGCCATCAATGTCAAATCATCACACTAAAAATCATGCTTAAGAAATTCCTTTCAATCAATTTCATAAATCATGAGAGAAATATCAAGCAAAATAGGATTTATGCAATTCATATATCAAATCAAGTTTGCTCAACCATGCTATCATTAAAAACAAAAAATTAATAAATCATTTTCAATCAAGGAGGATAAAATGATTTTGCAAGAAAATCAATTGGTAAAGATTTAATCTTTCTTTACAAACTTTTCAACTTGAAACATTCAAGATTAGACTTGCTTTGTGAAAAATCATGAGCTCAATATCACTCAATTTTGTTCAATTATGCTTTAAATGATTTATGAAATGTGTAATGAGCATAATGAATCATGTTTATCCATGTCAAGGGTCATTTGCAAATATCTCACAATCATGTGCCAAAAATGCTTTTATGACCATTCAAGCTTACAAGCAATCATGCACATCCAATAAGAACAAGTCATAAGTATTTTCATTATGAAACACACTTGTTAAATTCATAAATCATTCTAAACTTAAAGGATGGCACCATTTTTCTCATATAAGCTCATTTTGCTTTAAAAGTACCAATTCAAGTAGTCAAAATTTTTAAGCTTATTATCAACCATCTTGAACTATTCAAAGAATTTCTAGAATGTAAATCAAGATTGTTCAAATGGTGGACTTATGTTAGGCATAAAGAAATCAAGGATAAATTTTTTTAACTCAATTTTCCTTGTCTTAAGCTACTTGAATAAGTGTGAGTGTAAGTCAACAAGTATGCTCATATTTCTATCACATTATCCAACCTTTTATGTTTCAAAATTATGCACAAAAATCATTTTTCCTCAAAGAAGTAGTATGGAAACAATGTCATAAATCATGAGAAAATTTTATAGAAACAATGTTCCATAATTAATCAATCTTAATAAAACAATTTTCTCAAAATAAGAATGCTAATATATTCAAGATCAAGTATAAGTACATACTCAATCATTAGATTCTTACTTCCTTGCAGCTTATAGTATGTATCATATCAAATCGAGTTGCATAGCCAAGATTTATCAATAAAGCTCAAAGAATTTGCGCTTAATATTCAAGCAAGAATTAGCAACCAAAGTTTTCAATTAAGAAAGCAAACAATTTTAGAAACCAAGCTAAATGAATGAAACTTTCAATAAATAAGCAATCAAAATTCTCATTTAAACAAATAAAAGGCTTTTAGCATAAAGATCACCCATTTTCCTTTATGTGTGACTAAAGAGCATTCATTCTTCAAGAATTGTTCCTCCTTACTCTAGCACACCCACAAGAGACATTTTTCATTTGATATTTGGTATCTAAATTGCTTTGGATCCTTGAAAGTTAGTCTCGTCACACAAAATTCCTTTTGGAACCCACACTTGTCTAGATTTATAAGGTAAGCGTTTTCTAATTGGACAAGTGCATGGATAATAACTAAACAATGTACAATGACTATATTTTGTCATTCTGGAAAATGAGAAATTTATGAAAGCCTTTTGTTTCTCATTTAATAAATCTTCAAAATTTATTTTCACATCAAAATTTCCTTTTTCCAAAATATCAATTTTCTTTTGGTAAGCTTTAAAATAATTTTCCAAATTTTCATTTTTTTTTCCAAGTCAATTTTTGTTTTCATCAAAAATTCATTTTCAACATCGAGTATGGAAATAATTTTCTTGTTCTTCATATTCATTTTCTCAAACTCAAATGCTAAATCCTCAAAAGCATAATGCAATTCATCAAAAGCATATGAATTAAGTTCACAAGATGAAAACGTTACCTTTTTCTCTTCAAGAGCCATGAAGCATAATTCAATTTGATTTGAGGATTCATCTTCACTTGATTCCTTGTCTACATTTGCCATGTTGCTTGTTAAGCATTGATTCTCATAAGAGTTGTCTTCCAATTCCTTTTGCATCTTTGTTTCTCCATATAATTTTTCTAATTTTTGTCAAATTTTCTTGGTACTTTTGCACATGAACACTTTATCGTATTCTCTATAATCAAGTGCACGAATAAGAGTGTGCATCGCTTTAGAGTTGATTTGTGCTCTCCTCATTTCAGCTTCTGTCCACTTACTTCTATGCTTGGGAGTTTTTTCACCATTTATCGAATTTGTAATCATAAGAATGAAAGGACCATTAGTAATGACATCCTATATCTCATAGTCATAAGCCCTAACATTAATGGACATTCTAGTACTCTAATAAGGATAGTTTGATCCATCAAATTGAAGAGGCATATTTATGCATTGACCCTCAGTATTAACAAATTTTTTTAGAGCCATTTGGATTTCCCCTAAGGATGTTAAGTCTTAAAAATAAGGATTAGGTTCTTATACCACTTGTTGGTATCTAAAAGTGTGGTAGAAGGGGGGTGAATAGCACTTTTAGAATGACACTAAAATTCCTTTCAAGTAAAAAGTTGATTAAGATAATTTGAAAATGGAAGTTTAAAGCTTGCTAAAGGAATGATTTAAGCGCTAAGAGTAAGAAGAAAATAAAGAAAGTAGACAAAACACAATGATTTATAGTGGTTCGGTCCCCTTGATCTCTCAATCAAGGATTTTTAAACCAATTCACCAAATCAGTGGAATTCCCAAGCTTCCACCAAGCTTTTTGTAAGATCTCAACCTCTATAGGCTTGTAACTACGCATATACGCCATAACACGGGCTAGGGGTAGTTTCGTCATTTCTTTTAATAAGCTTTCAGAAGAAATTTTTATTATATTTTAAGGTCTAAATAGGCATAAGACCGCATAAATGATGTGTAATGATGAAAACACAAAGAAAACTGAAAGTTTCAATAATTTTCACAACAAGGGCAAAATGGTCATTTTTCACCTAGGGTAAAATTTTTTAAGTTTTCATGAATTCTAGCATTTCTAGACGTTTATGGACCTTGTCCCAATATCAAAAGAGCAAAAGATTTCATAAAAGATTAGAGGAGAATAAGCTAATTTATAAAGGGGCATTTTGGTAATTTAAGTGGAGTGGATAGCTTGGGCTGTAAATATCTCTTTCTTTCAGTAACTTCTACATTCTCTAGCAGCTTTTCTTCTTCTTCTTCTTCTCTTTCGCGTTGCTTCCCAACCTCCATGAAAGCTTGATAAGAAAGCTTCATAACCTTCCTCAAAATAGCTCTATTTTTCATGCTTTTGGTGCACCCTTTCATAAACCCTTGTGCTGTTCCACTCACTAACTTTAAAACCCTTGAAAAATCTCACTTCCATACTTTCTCTCACTAGCTAGGTGTTTAGAGAGAGATAGAGAAAGAAAGCCCCATAATAGCTTGGAAAACTATTGGAAAGAATTTCAAAATTTCAAGGCTATCATGGTGAACAGTAAATTAAAGTTAATTTTAAATGTTGAGGGTGGCTAATGGTTAGGCTGTGAATGTTTTATAGTAGGATGTTTATTCATTTTAGAGTGGTTAAGGTAGTGAATATAGATAGCCATTTAAATGGCAATTGGAAGCTAGCCAAGAAATAACTTTTAGAATCTATAAGTATGTGAATTGACATAATGGTGATGCTAATGTAATGGTAGGTTCCAACGAAGCTTTATCGTCCCATTTGGACCATTAGGGAAGTTAGAGTCGATTAAAGGCCCAACAACATACCGGTGAGTGGACTTGCATTTCAAAACTTGTTTTGGGAATGTGAATGCAATTGTACAAACCTTTGAAAGATTTTATCCAGTTTTCCTTTAAAAATGTATCTTGGGAACAAGCCTTTGGGGAAGTGATTTTATATTGTGAAAATGTGCTATACAATAGTTTATGTGTTATCAAAATATGATAATATACATGATATGCATTAAGTGCTTCTTTATATATTGATGTGGACCCGGCTATGTTCAAGTAGGAGTGTACATAAGCCAATGATGACCCAGTGATGTGCGAGCAGGAGTACGCATAAACCGATGATGACCCGACTATGTGTGAGTGGGAGTGTGCATAAGTCGATGATGGCCCAGCCATGTGCTAGTGGCGAGTGCACATGAGCTGATGATTATGGGAGAGTATGCATGATGATGAATATATATATATATATACACACATGTATAGATATGTGTGTTATAGAAAGTTCATGAATATATATATGGTTGAAATGCATGTGAAATTTGACATGTTAAACTTTGGGAAATTATGAGTTTCATGTTGTATTGGTCATGTGAACAGGGTGGCCTTTGCTTGAGGAAAGGGAGAATTTTTGCTGGTGCCTTGTTTCTCGCTGCAGCGAGAAAATATCGGGTTTGGAGGGGTGGTGCTAATCGAAAATCTAGCTGCAGCGAGAATGCATTTTTGCTGCAGCGAGAATGTTACTGTAGTTTCTCGCTGTCATGACCCGGAACTCCCATCGAGCCCGTGACAACCGCCGCGAAGCCTCGATAGACATTCTTCCCCCGAACGCCTTTCGAGACCTGGCAAGGCTTTTGTACTAGTTTTTTTCCATTCCTCTCTCTTTTTTCCTTTTCTTTTTTTTTTGAATAATAAAATAAAATAAAAATATTAATTAAAATAATATATTTTAATGTAAAACAATATATATATATTTTTGAAACATCAAAAATTAATTTACTGCACATAAAAACAAAATAAATTTATACATACTGTAATATAGAAAACTAAAGTATGCAATTTAAATTACAATGACACGTGAGCCCCCAAATAACTGAGAAGGTTTAAGTTTATAGCCTTGCTTTTTAAGATGCAACTCCGAAATTTACTTCTCGATGCAATTGATAGTCTACTGCCTATTCTGAGCCTGAAAAATGTATAGGAAGAAGGGGTGAGATTATAAAATCCCAGTGAGTAGACAAACATCATCAAAATAATCTAAAGCCGAGTAATGGGAGATAATTAAAATAATTCATCCCAACCCATATAAATAATTGGATTTCATCTAATTACTCAACATGGCTTATGCACTTTTCAAAAACTTGGCCCTTGCCAAAAATCCATTCTCGGGGATACCTCGCGAAAGCATCTTACCGAGACCGCCAAGACTGTTTATTGTCACACACACAAACACATTTCACCTCTGACAACACAGCTGTTCCTTGGCGTTGGCTGAGTCCCACTTTCACGTGGTGGCCAACGTGAAGTGTACTCAAATCCTACCTCGGGAGTTATCCTTACGCGCCTCTCCAATCGAGGTAAGCTCAATAATTGGGAACCGTGCCCCTCTAATTAGGCTAGCCCACGGAACCCCCGTCACTGCAGTGCCCACTTTATAATCCACCAACCAATAAAATCACAGTAGTATGACATGGCTCACTTAACACATTCAAGGCAAATCAAAGCAGTTCACGTATTCTTTAAATCATAAAAATAACCAGTCATACCCACATTTATCATAAGCCATTTAATGTAAAATCATGGATAAACAACACAATCACAGTATAGGTCTCCAATTACTCTATTTTTGAAATCATTATTAAATTTTCAAAAATTTTATAAAATTATTTTATAAAATCTCATTTTCCCATAAAACACAATAATTTTTCAATTAAACCATTTTTCCATAAAATCACACAATTAAATAAATCTACTCTAGATAATTAAGACGATAGTAAGTTTACTCACTGTAATAGGAGTAGATTCACTCCTATTCTCGGTCTTCGGGTGTAGCCTTTTACCTGTATCAGATAGCTCACCACCTATCCACAATACATGACACAAAAAATTTAATAATTGGTGTCAAATCAATATATATTATTTCAGGCTCTTATCCATGCGTATGCACTAGATAGGGTGTGAAATGTTTGGATAATCGCTTAATCACAGTGTCCAACCTAACTCGCCTATACACGGTATAAATTTCTAAAATCTCCAATTCAACTCCAATTCCATCCATTTCAATTTCAATTATCCAATTATATCCACAATACCTCAATGACTATGAATGTGGTCCAATTTATCAGTTCGGATCATAAATTACGCTTTTACCCCTAGTGGGTAAAAATTTCAATTTTTTTGCACCAAAAATTCTCATTTAATTTCCAACCTCATAATTCATCATTTTTTCATCTAATTCTCTTAAAATAAAGTCAACCTCATCCTCACACACCATTGGCTAGATTCGGGCTAGAGAAATTCATGGAAAAAATGAATATTTTTCTTGTTGTTTTACTCGTAAACATGCTAAACTAACACTAAACACTAACATAGTTCAAAATCAAATTAATCTAACAACTTTCTCTCTCTAAACCCATATGATCAGATTTGAATCCATCATCAAAACACATAATTTAACCATGAAAAATAAGGAGAAATGCATGGAAATGATAAATCTTAAGCTAAGCTTGAAAAATCATACCTTTAAACACTTGATTCCTTGAAAAATCACACTTTTTCTTTGAATTTTCTCACTCTAGGGTTTGTTCTTATTTCTCTCTCTCCTGCTGGTTTTGGCTGACCCTCCAAATGAAGAATTCTGGAACTTTCAAGCCTTTTAATAGGCTTAATAAAATATTATTATTTTATTTACTTTTTGAATATTTTATTATTTTATTTTTTTCTAGCCCTCTTTTTGACTTTCTTATTCTACCACTCAATCCTCTTCACTTATCCATATCTTCCATGAAATTTCTAGACTTTTCCAAAGTTTTGGTGGAGCAAATTTTTAAAAATTACACTTTTGCCCCCGTAAAGTGAAAAATTACGTTTTTACCCCAAAAACTGAAAAATTACCCATAGACATGTTTTTCATCCCTTATACTCATATCATTCTCCAATTTGTCAAATGTCATCTAAATTCTCTCAAAATCTCAAAATTTGTCCATGGGTGAAAAAATTACGATTTTACCCCTAAATAGTGAAAATTTCGGTTTGACTCCAAAAAAATTTCAGTTTTTTGGGCAAAAATGTAATTTTTCACTTTTACGGGGATAAAAGTGTAAATTTCAAAAATTACTCCACCGAGACTTTGAATAAGTCTGAGAATTTTATCTAAGTTATGGATATGTGGGACAAGTGTATGGTGAAAATTTGGAAACAAATGGATGAAATGTTAAAAATGGGCAAATGGAAAAGTGACACATGACATTTTTTAATAAAATAATATTATTTTAATGAAAAGTCAGCCAATTTAAACCCCATTTTAAGTGCTGGCCGGCCATAAGGAAGAACAAGGGAGGAAATAGAGAGGAAAGGAAGAAAAAAAGAAAAACCAAAGAGAAACAAGAAAATTCAAAGGGGAAATCGCGAATTTCGTCCGTTTACGCGTCTAACGGTAAGATTTTTCGATTTTAGCTTGATTTCTACCTTTCCTATGCCTTTATTTCCATTTGGCATGCTTGAGGAGAGAGATCAAAAAGTGATATCAAGGGCTGGACGAAATTCTAGGGGAGAGAAATTGAAATTTTTAGGTTTTGATTTTTAGTTAAATTGATAGTTTTAGTTAGTTAGATGTGTTTAAAAATTAAATTGGGCAAGAAATCATTAAATTTTCACAATACCCACCCTTGGCTGAATCTGCAATGAGGTACAATGATGATGATCTGAAATTTATTCTAAGAGAAATGAGGAGAAAATGATGAAAAATGATTAAATATGATAGAAAAACAAAGTAGAAAATTTACCGAGTTAATGTCCCATTTTTGGCCGAATTTTCCAAGGAAGGGAGTGAGCTGATTTTGTTGTTTTTAGAAGGTTATTGGCTGATATTTAATTGTTAGAAAGGTTGGAGAGAGAATGGGATGATTTAGAGCTAAAATGGAGTGCGTTAGCAATTTATCGGGCAAAGTGCCAAAAATAGGTTAATACCGCGTTTAAGCCGTTTTAGGGTATTGCATTTCATACCATGCATTAGTATAGGATTTAAGTTAATTATATAGTGATTTAGCATCAATGTGATGAATTGTGTAAATTTTTGTAATGTGTCTAGGAGGAGAGCCTTCCGAAAAAGGCAAAGAAGTCGTACCCGACGAGTAGTGATCGGGGCGCTTAGAAAGCTTTTAGTTTGTACAAATGGTAAGTAAACTTATTATTATTGTAAATTATCTAGAGTTTATTTTTAAATGCCCTTTATATATTTTATGAAATGAGAACGAGATTAAAATGGGATTTTTGATGTTTTAGGAATAAATGTGACAAATAAAAATATATTGTATTGATTATGAAATTGAGTAATTGGAGGCTGCAAATTGACTTGAAAAATATATATTTTCCTACGAATGGCTTATGAGAAATGAGTATATGTGGCTATATTTTGTGACTGCATTGAAAAATTTATGTAAGTTGTTTTTACTATGCAGGCTGGATAAATAAATAAAAGCCTCGTTATATTGTCGAAATTTTATTAAAATTGGTGGGTTAGTCACTGTAGTGACGGGTTTTTGTGGACTGCCTATTAAAGGGGCATGGTAAACCCAGTTATATAGTTACTCCGGTTGTAGAGGGGAGGAGAGTAACTCTCGGGGTAGTATTAGAGCTCACTTCACGTTGAACCCCCACGTGAATGTATAACTCTGCCAACGCCAAGGAACGACTTGTTTTAAAAATAAAAATGTGTTTCACGTGTGAATATTTTGACACCCTTGGCGGACTCGATTAGATGCCTCGACCAAGGTATCCCCGAGGATTAGTTTTGGCTTGAGCCTTGTTTTAATAAAAGACATAAGCCTTAACAACTGTTTTGGTAAATTACAAATATTTTATGGTTTAAGAAATAAATTGAAAACATTATGAAATGGGTTGAAATTTGTTGTTTAAACTTGCCTCCATTTTATTCGCCTTTAGATATTTATGATAATGTCTGTTTATTCATTGCGATTTTATAATCTCACCACCCTCCTTTCCACCCATTTCAGGTTCAGTATAGACTGTAGATAGCTGATCTCATCGAGGACTACCATTGGATCTGCATTTTCCAAACCGTAGGTTCATAGTCCTCTTTACTTTTGTTTATTCGGGGGCCCTCTTGTTATTGTAAATTAAATTAAATTTTTGACTTGCTGTATTTCAGTATGTATAAATTTATTTAGCTTTTACGCTATAAAAATTATTCACGTATAACTCTATAAATATTGTTTTATAAGAAAATAGAATATTTCCCTTAATATTTTTTTTATTTTCTTATTATATTCAAATAACCGTAATTTCGTTTTAAATGAAGATTTTAGACTTTTAAACTCATTTTGAATATGAATTATGTGTTTTGTACTTATATATTACGTTTTAGCCAGTTTCAAAATTTTTGAGAAAAAATGACCAAAATACCCCTATGTGGCGAAAATTTTATTTTGATTGTTTTTGATCTAAAATAGTGTATATTCTCTAAAAACTCGATATTTAACAACGATTGCTCACAGGAAAGGAAAGAAACTGATATGTAAGCCTTGCGGGGTTCTAATTGGCATTTTGGATAATGAGTGTCAATCGGGACGTCGCAGCGATTGTCATGGGCTTGAGGGAGATTCCGGGTCGTGACAGTGTTAGAATTATTTGTACTGAGTATTCAGCCTTGAGAGGCTAGGTTGCGATAAATTGCTAGGTTGCGATAAATTGCCATGTCATGCTAGAATGAATTTTATTGATTGGTGGAGTATATATTAATTATTCACTGCAGAGGGGGTTCCGTGGACCAGCCTATTAGAGGGACACGGTAAACTCCATTATATTCTTACCTCGAACGGAGAGGCGCGTAGGGTATCTCCTGGGGTAAAGCTTAGGGTTCACTTCACGCCAAACCACCACGTGAAGGGGAACTTAGCCAACGCTAAGGAACGATTGTATTTTTCTCAAACTAAAAATATATTTTAAGTGTATACAAAAATTTTAACAGCCTTGGCGGACTCGGTTGGATGCCCTGCATAAGGTATCACCGAGTATGAGTTTTGGCACGAGCCAAAGTTTTAAGAAATTCATAAGCCAAGTTGATTACTTGATTTATATGGATTGATTTTATTTGGTTGAAATGAGTTGAAAGGTAATGAAATTACAGTATAATGACTTATTTTAATTGTCTCAATTTACTCGACTTTAGATAGTTTAGATGGTATCTGCTTACTCACTGGGATTTTATAATCTCACCACCCTCATTTCCTCACATTTCAAACTCGGGGAATTCCATAGTTAGCTGACTTTGACAAGGACCTTCATTTGGACTCGAATCGGTAAAAGCTGTAGGTTTCCAGCTTCCGATACATTTTGGTTAGATGTGGGCCCATGTGTCACTGTAAAAGAAATTTTATGCTTTGGTTATTTGCTTTATAGTATATATGAATATAATTAACTTTTACGCTATAAGAATTATGTACCGATAGTTTTATGAAAATTATTTTATAAGAAAATAGTTTATTTTATTGAATATTTTTATTATATTCAAATGGTCAAATTTTCACTTCAAATGAACGTTTTAGATACTTAATTTGTTTTTAAATCATTAAATATATATTTTTGGCTTACCTACTATATTTTTAGCAAGTTTCGAGGTTTTCAACAAAAATGATGAAAATGCCCCTGTGAGCAAAAAAAAAAAAACAATATGTTATGTTCTAATTTGAAAATGATTTGTAATCCTTCGTATTTTGATATTTGATAACTATTGCTCACCGAGGAAGTGCGAAAGCTGATACGAGAGCCTTGGAGGTTTCGATCGACATTCGGGGTGAAGAATGTTTGTCGAGGCCTCGCGGCGGTTGTCACGGGCTCAATGGGGAGTTTCGGGTCATGACAAAATACCTTTTAACCACTTTTTTTTTTTAAAAAAAGACAAAATGTATCGATATTTTTTATTTTGGAAAAATTATATCGATACATTATGAACATGTATTGATGCATGCTTATAAATCTCTAGGCTAAATGTATCGATATATCATGAACATACATCGATACATTTGAGACAGCATGCAGTTTCTAAGAGAGATTGCCTATAAAAACCCGTCTAGCTTATTTACATTAAATACCATTTAATTAGCAAACACCCTTTATTTGAATTCAATAAAAATATTAAAAAAATCAAAATCCAAAAGAATCAAAATCTAAATTTGGTTTTCAGAACAAAATCGAAAAAGTTTAATTGGAATTAAATTTATGGCTTTCATTACCATAGCAAATACACTCCAAAAATGATGAAAAAAATCATTTTTGGTTATCTAAATATCAAGGGAACCATTATTGTCATTTTTTATTTTCAATAGATTGTTTTATAAAAATAATATATTTTGACTCCTTCCCTACTTAGAAAAATTCTATTTCAACAGTGACAACCAACTATTGTCGGATTTACCGCACAAGACCACATATCGTTAACAAGTAATATATAGAAAGCATAGTATCGTTTTCACAGAGAATTGCACCAAAATCTTTTGCTAAGTGCTCAAATTAACACAACTTTATCTTATCCAATAACCAATTTTTAAAGCTACTGAAACTTAAAAGAACTAAAACTAAGAACGAGAATCGCAATTTAAATAGAATTAATCAATCAAACAAGACCTAGAATTACAATATCCCTTAAACAATTCATTTGAATCTCTTCTACTTTCTCTTTACTTACTTGATAAGCTTGAGTTGTAAACCTAGAATTCTAATGTATTTATAAGTCCTTGTCAAGTTTCTTATAAATATATCTCTCTAAACCAATTCACTATATGTCTATGCAAATTGCAATTAAAAAAAAACTCATTAAGCTTATATTCTAATATTGGCTACATATGACATGCAAGTATCTGTTTATCTCACACGTGAATCAAATCAATCATCTCATGCAATTGATATTGAGCATATACTATTTCATCTAAGGCTAACACTAAACTCCCTTTCTTAATTTTGTTTAGGTTACCCTATCAATCTAATTGGTGGCTAATCAATCGGACGCATTAAGAACAGGATTGAAATAAACAACTCAAACACTATCAATCATAAAAAAAAAAAGTATTAAAAATTCAAACTACATATGGGGTTCAATTGCAATTCTAAATAAGAAATTTAGTTCCTCATAACTTCTAAAAGCATCATCCAAAAAGGTTTACTCATCAACATAGAACAGAAAAAGTATAAAAAGAAAAAAAGAATAAAAGAAAACTAAGATTTGTCAAGTCTTCCATCTTCAAGCTTTAAGAGTTTTTTCTTGCTTTCTTGCTTGCTTGATGGCTCATTTTCTTTAGAGAAAACCTATCTTAATTGTTATTCTCAAGTGCTTTGAAAAGGTCTTTAAATAAAGCTATGAATTCTTTTAAAAATAGAAATATGAATTGTATGAAACTTGAGAAATTGTGTCGATACAACAGCGCCACTCCTTCAGTGCCATGGCATTGAGCTTTTTGACTTGGCCTATGCTTACCTCTTCACAGCGCTGCGGCGCACATGTATCCATGGCCATGACGCCTAATGTTATGTCTTGCCACATGCTGTCTATTGCACTACTCTAACTTGTGACTTGATTTTCTCCTTCTTTCAGTCTAAACTGGGCAAAGTGGTAAATAAAAGTTGTAGCCCTGTCTCTTATCTTTCCAATGGCTTAAGAACCATGTCAATTGTTTTTTTAGAATGAGAGTTATGCCTAAAATATTAAAACATATGCAGAAGAAGTATAGACCTTGCATATACTTCATCGATTTAAGCCCTTTCAATTGCATACCTACAAAAGCAACAAACTAGCTTAATAATAACTAAACTTAAAGAAAGTTATCATAAAATAACTTAAAACAACCTAAATTAAATGAACCCAACATGATTTACTAAAATAATTAAAAATGAATAAAAATACCTAATTCCTAAATCACATATTCGGAACTTAGCTCATTTAATACTCAAAATGTGACAAAATAACTTTATGAAATAGAGTCATCACCAACTAAGGAGACAATGAATTATTTTTTAAAGTTAAAATTAATTTTATGTTCAAAATATGAAATCTACATGCTCACCTAAGGATTTCTTAATTTATTCTCCTACATCAAGGTGGGGTTTAAAATTCTCCCTCATTTAGAAAAATTTACCCTCAAATTACCAAATTACTCGTCACTTGACCAAGCACGTCATGTTATTCTTGATAAAGTTTTCTTCTTTAATCAAAGCTCTCCAAATTGTCTTCTCGAGTCATTCCCTTATTCCATACACAATGACACTAAGAGCATAATTTAATATGGGATTTGCTAGCTTAGTTTGCCCAATCTGAAGGAGACATCATTCTTAAAGATCTTATTGTTACAAACTTTGTATTCCCATGAAGAGTTTTCGTATGGTTTTTCATTCCGTAACCAACCTTAATATAGTTACATGTGCTCTCCTTAATCACTTATTAAACTCATCATGATCAAGGAGTCAAAATTTCATGACTTGGTTATGTCCTCAACTATTCTCAACATCAACCATTTCTTATGCCTTGTGCATACTCATATACCGCTATGTTCAATGATAGTACAAGGGTACCATTGTTCACATCATTCTATATATCTTAAACCATCATGGCACATGTAACTTATCCCATTGGTAGTGAAACTCATTACTATATGTTACTTTTGTGGAAATTGGTAGTCATTATATGATTTTGGGATAAGGTTTTTTTTTTTTAAATTAAGAGAAAGGGGATTTGAATCTTACTCTTTAAGCAGGGGGATCATGCACCAACCAATGAGCCAAATGCTCTAGTGCTACTATCTTGGCATAGGTTGAACGACACATTCGCCTAATCTCAAGGTTTTATAATAGTGTGGTAATCACCCCATATTTGGCTTTCATAATCATGAAGGATCAACATATCTGTAACTATAACATCATCAAGGCATAATCTTAATCTATCATATACGTTCTTTTCATGATTTTAATGGTGGGCATCTTTCCATCCACACTTGTTTCATTTTGTGGAGGGAATTGAACTCATCTGCATTCACACTTTCAACATGTGGGCTTTTATCATCCACTCTCACTTCCTAATAAAAGATAACTATAATCATTCACCTAGCTTACACGTAAAAGTGACATTCTAACATTTACAATTATTACCTTATGGATAGTATTCATCCATCTTCTTAGGCATTTGATAACTCTAATATATAAAGTTATTTTGACACATTTTGAGGACTTAAGTAGCTAGATCTTTAAGATTTTGGCTTCAAATTTTAGTATTTTAGGTGTTTTTCTTAATTAAGTTTGAGTACATATTGAGTAGTTTAATTTAAGTTATTTTAGTTTAATTTTATGTTTTTTTGTTTTAATTTACTTTAAGTATAGTTATTGCTAATTTCTTTTGTAGGAAAATTGATGAGAAAGGCTTACTTGATGAAAATTCATGCAAGTATGGTGATGACTTCATTCATATATGCTGTAGTATTTTGTGAATAACTTGAGACACAAAAGTCCCATTGATGCAAGTCTTGATCTATTGAAAAGATAAGAGATAGGGCTAACAAATTCATGTTTACCAATTCACCTAGTTCAGATTTAATCAAGGTGAAAATCATGTTGAAATTGGTTGGACTGTTGTAGTTCTACACAAGGCAGCATAAAGGAATGAAGGTCACGACCTTGAGTTGCTCAAGGCTTTAGCATCGTGATGCACCAAAGCCTCATAAAAAATTTGGAGAGTAGAGCATCGCAGTGTTGAGGAGAGCAAAGCCGCGGTGCTGGTGAAAGGAAAAGCCTCATACAAAATCTTGAGAGTAGAGAGTTGCGACATTGAGGACAGTGGCATCACAGCGCCACAAGGCATCATATGTCACCCGTGGTCAGGACGCTGTAGCCCAAACGAGGGTTGAGCCGCGGTGCTAGAGAGATTTCCATACATAAAATTTTGACAGAGATTTTGAAAATTTTGTCTTTTGGAGCTTGTTTAAAGGACCTTTTTTAGAGGTTTTTAGAGGAGGACAATAAGCAACTATTTTGGAGAAAAAGAGCCAAAAATAAAGCAAGAAAGTAAGAGAATTTGAGAAAGATTTGAGATCAAAGCTTTAACATTAGTTTTTTTCTTTACTTTTGTGTTTCTCTTGTTTTCTTTGCCTTAGGTTAAGGGTTAATTTCTTTGGATGACGTTTTATTTAGATATTATGAATAAATTTTGCTTTTCTAAGATTATGGTGGATTTCAACATGTAATCTGTATATTAGTTTCTCTTTTATTTATTATGAATGGGTATAGTGTTGCTTATTTAAATTTGCTCTTAATTCTTTTGATTGTCTGGCCAATAATTAACTGATTTGTGAATCTAATTGAGACTCGACAGATAGATTTTAGATTTGACTAAGGTTTGAATATGTATGTTCATGTCACTTAGGTGATTTGATTCATAATTAGGATAGACATACGCCTAAATGCTATACATAGCCAAATTATAATACTAGCTTAATAAACCTTATGTAATTGATTACAATAGATATATAGTGACCCAATTAAGGTAGGTATTTGTACAAGCATCTCAATGGAGACTTGTGCATGGTTTGGATTTTAGGTTAGTAAAATCACCCATGAATGTAAATAATAAGAGAAGCTGGTGTCAGATGAAGTGTTGAATGAACCTATAATCTTAGGTTTTAATCTTATTCCTTTATCTAGTAAATTTTTAGTTTTTGCTAAGTAGTTTAGTTTTTGATCTAACGTAATTTTACTTAATTTTCTACAAAATCAAGCTACTTGAATAAGATTGATATGTCATAATTTTGGTACTTAGTGAACAATTTGGAGTAAATCCCTATGGGATACGATTCTTGACTTATTGTCAACAAGTTTTTGATGCTGTTTTCAAGGACTTGTTTTCTTATTTATTTTGCTCATATTAAAATTCAATAGATTAATCTTAATTTGAGTTTTTATTTCTTTATTTTTCAGGTTCGTTTTGTCATTGTATGGGAAGAGCAAAAAGCTTGGAGATAATACCTTGTTATCCAGAGATTGAGAGAACATTTCGACGACTTAGATGAGAGAATCAACAAGGTTTTGCTCAGACTGATGCAATGGTTGATCAATAGGGTGAGTTGCAAATCCAATAGCGAGTAGTGGAAGAAAATCATTACCTACGGGATTACGTTGTTCCATTGTTAAAAGGGATTCCATCGATCATTCGAAAGCAAGCAATTGAAGCCAATAGTTTCAAGATTACGTCGGCCATCATCACCATGATCTAAACTTCAGTTTAGTTCGGAGGTCTTCCAAATGACGATCCAAATACCCCTATCTGAAACTTTTTAGAGATATGTGACACCTTTAAACACAATGGAGTTATATATGATGCAATCTGCTTGAGACTTCTCCCTTTTTCATTGAGGGATGAAGCAAAGGTGTGGCTAAACTCATTTCCTACTAGATCCATCACAACATGGGATAACTTTGCTCAATAGTTCCTTGCAAAATTCTTTTCTTCGGCTAAGACAGCGAAAATGAGGAATGTTATTACATTGTTTAGGTAGTTAGATTCTGAATTGTTGTACGCGGCTTGGGAAATATACAAGGATCTACTTAGGCATTGCTCTCAGCATGGTCTTCCAAAGTGGGTTTAAGTGTAGACGTAATGTGCACCTCAACAATGCTTGACAAGGATGAAAAAGGTACGCCCATTGATCAAAAGCTCTATAGATCCATGATTGGTTCCTTGCTTTATCTTACCGTTAGTAAATCGAACATAAGCTTTAGTGTAAGATTGTGTGCTAGGTTTTAATCATCTCCTAGAGAACCTCATCTAAGTGCTATTCAGCAAATATAGGAATATAGTATCCAAGGAGTTCCATTTTCGATATCCATTCATATTCGAATGTCGATTTTGGTCGACGCAAAATAAATAAAAAAAGCACATCTGACACATGTCAATTTCTAAGGAGTATGTTGATTTTATGGTTTTCAATTAAACAAAATAATGTAGCCTAATCCACTATCGAAGTTGAATATATGATTGTCAAAAGTTGTAATGCTCAAGTGTTATGGATGAAGTAATAATTAGAAGATTATGGACTATCTATGAAAGAATTCCTATTAAATGTGACAATACTAGTGCAATAAATCTTAGAAAGATCCCATCCAT
Organism: Theobroma cacao; assembly: GCF_053813885.1. Taxonomy (NCBI): domain Eukaryota; kingdom Viridiplantae; phylum Streptophyta; class Magnoliopsida; order Malvales; family Malvaceae; genus Theobroma; species Theobroma cacao. Next base: position 38,411,932 of record NC_142647.1, on the reverse strand, counting down.
CACTCAAGACACTACACATAGAAATAATGCACCATTTTATTTGAGATCGTGTTCAAAAAGAGGATGTTGTTCTTGAATATGTTGGTATAAAAGACCAATTAGCTGATATTTTCACCAAAGCACTTGATAGAGAATAATTTTGCAAAATAAGAAATGAGCTAGGTCTTATGAATCCACCTTAGATGAAAGTCTGTCAGGGCTAGTTGAAAATGATAGATCTTACTATGAGCTACTTGAAAAAATATGTATGTCTTATTATTTGTATCATCTATGACTTGTAATGTGTGATGGGCATATTTGATGATTGGTTATTGATTTTGATTAAGTAATGTGATTCTGTGAAAAATTGGTATGTATGTTGCTTATGAAATCATGTCCTGATAAATATGTATATATGCACACTCATGTGCATTTATCCCATATCCATCCAACTCTTAAGGTATATGGTAAGGTTGTTAAGTGAGCCACTTTTCTTTTAAATTCATAATTTATTTGTGAAAAACTCACTTGCATTGGTTTAAGACAATATTTCAAACCAATTTTAAACCAAACTTTCACATTATTTTGATTGTAAAACATGTCTAGACCAAATCACGGATTTTTGGAAATGAAAAATCACATTTTCAAGGCTATAGAGGTCCATGTATCCAAACTTTTCCACATGTATTGATACATGCAAGAACATGCATTGATAAATTACCTAATCTATTGATTCAATTTTTCTAGTAGTCAAAATTAAAAACCTGTGATGAATGTATCGATACATGTTGTGATTTAAAGCCTTTGACGAGTCATTTTCAACATAACTCGTGAACCAAATTTTAAAATTCTCTCAACCCCCTTCATTTTTTTGTGTGATTTTCTCTCTTTTTGGCATCGATTAGAGTGTTTCTAAGGTGTTTTAATTGACTTCAACTGTCTTGAGCAAATTAACTTTCCATATATTGATAATTTTCAGGAATTAGGTTGGCTTAGTTATTTGTCCATGAACTGTACCTATTACGCCAACCTAGTCTAGGTTTTTTACTTCAATGCAACAAATAATTTCCAAGACTATGATGATGGGGTTACTAGGATTTATAATGAAAAGTTTGTGACTAGTGTTATAGGCAAAAGGATAGTTATTGTTGAGCACACCTTAGACTTAGTCTTGATGTTCATTAGAGGCATAAGGACAATGTCGAGGGTGTTCTCACCAATGATATCTTGAAAACCATTTACTCATATCCTCCTTCTAGTGAAAAGCCACCACTAGTGCCAAATGTCTGTCCTTCCATGACCGCATCCTCCATCTAATCTTGTCCACACCATCCGCCCTTATGACACAAACTACTTGACTATCAACAATGAGGATTTTTTGTTTCTGTACCATATTGAGTCCAACCATTGTGTCAATCTAGCCAAGTTCATGATAGTTGACATGCTCATGATCATCAATGAAAACATTACTTTATGCCATGGTCATTAGTGCCATCATTGACTCAGTAGGCATTAGTATTAGGTGTGATCCACCTAAGCAACGTGCCATGCACATCACCATTAATGAGTATGCCGTAAACAAGCTAGGGTTTTTGTTTGTCAATAACACTTAGGTGCGAATGTGAAATATGGATGAACTGGAGATAATGACGGATGAGAAAGACGATGATACCCGTGCTAAGCCTAATGCAGCCCTAGTGCCAATCATAGTGTTGCCCCTAGCTACCAACCCATGTCTACTGTCTTTGAGTCCGAGCAAGCCTTTACTCGATTATTATCATATATGGAATCTATAGATGCTCGCATTATTGATAGGTTGGATGCTTTGAAGGCTTAAACCCGTGATATATTGCATCGCTAATAGCTTTTTGAGGACTAGCTTCACACTCATTTTCCACCTCCATCTTGATTGCATCTTAGGAGACATGGATTCCCATCAACATTACCTTTACTTATGGATTGTATGGATGCATTCTCTCATGCATTTCATTTTAATCATGTCTCTCATAGTTTAGCATGTTCATTGGCTAGCATTGAATGTTAGTTAGTTGTTACTTTTAATGCTATTTTGTAACTACATGTCTTATTGCTACATTGTCTAACTCCTTTGCTAGACCTATTTTGCTTTTTGTTGAATGATATCTTTTTATTGTTGGCTCTATAATTCATGCTATCTTATTGCTATCTCTCATGTTATGTTCTTCACACTAACAACAATTTTATTTGAGCATGATCTTGGCCAATGTTTTAATCTGCTTTCAAATATGATCCGAATTTCTTTTTTGATATAACAAAAAAAGAGAGAATGGTTTTAATGAGCAAATTTTGCATATCAAATTCTAAAATCAAAGTTTTTTTTAGAATGAAATTAAATTCTTAAAAGGCTTTAAATTGAAGAGGAGCATAGATTAAGGGGGAGAACTTAAAATTGAAGGATAGTTTATAAATTTACACAATTTTCAAATCTTTAAAATTCAAGGGAGTTTATTTTCAAAAAGTTTGAGCGAATTTTGTTCATTGTCTTGTCGTATCAAAAAGGGGAATGTTGTTAGCTTTATAACTTTCAAATTGATCCCATGTTTTGAAATGACAAAAGAAAATAATGAAAATTTCCTTTAAGTATTGGTAAATCAAGCCTAAACATCCCTTTGTACTTTTAAATGAGTTTGAAAAGAAGAACAAATGAAAAAGGACTTTGAAAAGTGCTTACTGATCCAAATCTATCGATATATGTTCCTCATGTATCGATACATTTAGACAAGTATCGGTAGAATTGAAGATCTATCGATACATTTTCTTATGAAAAGTCAAAATTTACAAAGTCAAACTCAATCTATTGATATATCCTTAAATGTATCAATAGAAATTTTACAAAATGCTCACTACATCAAACTATCAATACATTAACAAATGTATTGATATATTTTCTTTTCAAAATGGTCAAACCCTTGCAACCTAGTCAAAAGTATCGATACATTATCAAATGAATTAATAGATTTCCTCGGGTTTTGAAAAGAAAATGCAGCATGTATCGATGCATTCTTAAATGTATCGATGTAGTATGACCTTTAGAACCTGGATTAAAGAGCTAAACTGCTATTGCAATATTAAATGCATTCCCAACTACCTTAAGAAGTTCCAACAAGTATAAATACAGGTTCCTACCACATTTATGAAGTTTGAAAGACTCTAAAACACATTTTTAAGAGAAGAATTCAACTATAATAATTCAATACTCTTTGTTCTCCTTTTCAAGCATTTAAGTTTTCTATTGTATCATTTATTAATTCTTGAACTCTTATTTTTCTTTCGCACTAAACATTGTACTTAATTTGCTACTCAGCTTTTAAGAGGCATTCTAGCTGCACCCATATCATTTATTGTATACTTATGAGTGGTATACCTTAACCAATTGAAAATGTAATGTTTGAGTGGTTATACCTTAACCAAAGTAAAAGGTAGAGTGGTTGTACTTGATTAACACAAGGCATTATATTGTAAGGTTGTGCTTGATTCATAAAAGACACTGTATTGAATTTCATTTCAATAATGTATTTTAAACTCCTTAGTGAACCTAAGGGAGAAGACGTAGGAAATGAGGCTGAACCTTTATAAGAACTCTTGTGTTGTTTTCTCTTTTATTCTTGTCAAATTTATTTGTGTTCTTAACTTTTTTCTCTTTACAAAAATTTATTGTTTCACTCAATTTTAAAAATGGACTTGGTTTAAGAAATATTTATTTGTCTTAAATTTGGAAAGAAATTTCCAAATATTCCAATTCATCCATTTCTTGAAAATATTCACATTGAGCTTATTGCACTAACAATTAGTGACATTCTACCTTACTTAATTGTGCACCTCTACCCTTGTATCTCTCATGGGGGTTTCACATTAGTGAAGATTTGGATTTGCTCTTATACCACTTATAACAGGCCCACATTTTCAAGCCAAAAGATATGCCTGTTAGATAGAGCAAGGCCTATGTCTATATACCTAAGACTCACCTCATCTTTTATTGATGTGAGTCGGTCATACAGTATCATGCTTAGCACTGTAGCATGTCGAGTCGACCCAACCCATCCATTTTGCAACCTCTATCAATAGGTATTTATCAAAAGTCATTAATAAATACCCTTGTTTTTCTCATTTTCTTTATCCATCATTTCTTGTATGTTTGAAAACTATGTTTTTTTTTAATACTTAACATTTATGGTTTTGAGAAAATAAGGTGATATTAAATTCATATGCAAGAATCTAGGTAAATAATTTTGATAGGCAAATGGAGTGAAAAGAAATTTGGGAATACATGTTGCTGAACTTATTGAAATTTCCTAACCATATATAAATAACAATTTCATAGAATATTTCTTTCCTATTTTTATATGTTCTTAAATCTTCAAAGTGATATCTCTTACATATATGAAAAACCTATTTCCGATTTTGAGAAAAATTTCAGCTTTTTCTTTAAAATTGTTAAATGTATACTTGTCAAAATGGGCCTGGCCCATTAGGTCGGTCTATTTTTTTATCAAATATGGGGTGAGTTGGGCCTAAAAATTTAGGCTCATATTTGAACCGGGCCTAAATGGGCTAGCCCACCAAATTAGTAGGTTGGGGTGGGTTGGGGCGGGCCAACCTTGTGGGCTAAAAAAAATAAATAATTTTAATTAATTAATAATTTTATATATTTAATTATATAAGATTAAAAATGTAATTACTAATAATATTGTTTATTTTATATATTTTAATGTATTTAATCTTTACTTATCAAATTAATAATTTTAATTTATAAATTAAATCATTAAATAATTTTATTATAAAATTATAAAAATGATTTTTTTGAAAAAAATAAAAAATGGACTGACCCAACTCAGTCCATGAGCTAGCAAGGGGTGAGCTGGATTGAAGTTTTGATGGCCTATATAAAAATGGGCTAACCTGACCCGATCCATATTTTCTTAACCCATAAGAGCTTGGGCTGAGCTGAATCGGGCCAGCCCATATTGATAGTTCTAGTTAAATGTAATGAATCACTTCACATGGTCAAGACCACTTCCTACTTTCCAAATTTTGGGGTGTGTCAGTTGGCAACAACTTATGATCCATTACAATAAAAGTTGGTCCAAAAGGTATGGCCACGAGAGTCAGATTGAAAAGAAACGAAAAGGCCACAGCCCACGAGCTTCTTCAATTCTAACAATTTTGCAGCCCAAGAATAAGGAGGTTCAAACATGGCAGCTACTAATAACTCAAATTAAAAAGTTTTAGATGTCTTGGAAGTGTAAATATATATATATATACTTAAATGTTAAGGCATTAAAAGAGACCAAAGGGAGCTGGTAGGGGCCTTGGCTTCTCAAATTCCCTTAATTAGCCACATGTATATCCTCACCCAAATGATGGTTTAATCTTATTTTTGGCCCCCTTTAGGTAATTTTTTAATGACATCGTAATTTTGATGAGTGGTTAATAGTTTTTGCTCCCGCATTCAATTAAAAATTTGATTTTCTTTCGTTTTTTATTAAAAATTTTTAAGGGTTTTTGATGTAATTATAATTTCACTAAAGTTTTTTAGTTTTTTAAAATGAATTTATCTTTTCAATTAATTAAGCAAGCATGACATTAATTATTATGCCAAATATTTCTTAGGCAAAGAAAATACAATTAAAGAAAGTGCAACTAACGAACTATCTATGTCGTGCTCATTTTTTCTGAAAGGTATTTTATTGTTAGTTACCATAGTCAAAATAAACTATGGATTTTTATGAATACAAAATAAAAATAAAGCATAAAAATTAAAATCTCGAGACACATGGACTCAATTTGGAGATATTGGTACAAACTAAACTCATGGATCAAACTTCTCCCTAAGCCCACCTATCTAGGCAAGGAAAAATATATGTCCGCATTCAATAAAAACTCTTAACTCACTAGCTGTCTAGATATATTAGATCCTCAATTAATGAATTGTACTCATTAAAACATTTAAAAAAAAAAAAAAACTCAGCCTTCTAAAAGGTTGTGTAACTTCTACTCTTTTATATATCCAATATATTTATTTTTAAGTGTGAAAAGAAATATAGACTTTTTTGTTATGTACATTATCATTATCATTGTATCATTTTGTTTAGCTTTAATGCTCTTTTTTTTTATTATTGTTAAATATTTTGCGTTAATTCATCTTACTTTTATCCGAATCCCCCCTAAGATAAAATTGCTTGTGCACAGGTATTCCATTGTCAGTAATTTAGCTTGAATATTAATGTAGTCCATGAATTTTATGTCTCAGATCAAGTTATTAATGTGTTTAGAAATAAGACCATGAGTTCTATGATGGTAGTTCAATTGAGGATTAAAAGGATTGATATGTATATATGTAGTATCATATACATGTAACATCAAAATAAATAACAAATTGTTATACGTCTCCAGGCTCCAAGCTTTTCTTGTGATTGAAAAGAAAGAAAAAGAACAAAAGCATATACCGAGAATATATGTATAAATTAAAAGTGGAAAGCATCATCCATGCTATAAATTCAAAGTGGAAAGCATCATCCATGCTATAAATTAAAAGGCCGTGCTTGCATTGAAAGGGCACCAAGTTGCAAAAGCAGGGCTGCATAATTTGAGGGCCACCATGAAACTGTATGGGTGGAATGGCAAACGAATCCTAGCTCAGTCTTGGATGCTCTATATGCTGGAGGAAAACAATATTAGCATTCCGCATTGGATGGTTGTGGTCTCCCTCTATCCTCAAAATGTATTTTTGCATGATGATTTAAGCATAGTATAACCCACCTTTGCTAAAGGTCTATGTCATTTCATTTGGATAAGTTTCACATGAGAAACTATTTGATAGTCTTACCTTCGAGATTTTTGAGGGCAATTGTGTTCATCTTTGTTTGATTATTACCATATTTTTGCCTTGAAAAATACAACATCTGATCGAGTCTAGCCTTTGACTTGCCGTGATCAAAATCATTAACCGCAATCATTATGCATTTTGTTGTTTACATGTAGGATTTCATCATTTTGTGAGAAAGCTATAAGCTAGCACCAAATAAGGGTACCCACGAAAATTGGACATTTTTTAAAATATTTTTTTGGTCTTGATGGACAATTTTCTCATATGTATGTACAGAGGAATTGTGGAATTGTCTTACAACCATAAAAAAAAGGTAAAATTATACGTATATATATATTTATATAGAAAAGTATACATATTATATAAGCATACATATTTCAAGAGTTAAGGTTCTTAAAAACATTGTCAATTAAATTATCAAATTAACAAATCTATCAATTAATGCTTATTTTATATTAGTTGTGATATTTTTTAAAAAATATATATTGTGTTATTTTTGAAGAACTCATTAGAAAGTTATTTATTAAGGTTTTTAAGATTTTGTTGAGTTTTTGGTATATTTATTAGTTGTTTAATTATCACAATAAAATTTAATATTCAAAACATTGTAAATTTTCCTAACCAATATAATTAATCTAGCTAGTTAATTCCTTGTTAAAAGAATGCGGCTAAGTACATATGTCAAAATTTTGCTTCATATTACACATAGAATGTTTTTGTACTCCTTATGTTTCTTTTTTACCTAACATATATAATTAATCAATTTAACTGCTAAATATTGGTTTAGGAAGCATTTTAGATTAATACCTAATGAATGAGAATATTCAAATTCTTTTAAGATCTTCAAAAAGGAATGCTTTCTAAAAAATAATAAAATTTAAGATAAAATACTCTTGTCCTCTTAAATTTTGACCATATTTTATTTTAAGTCCTTTAATATTGAAAATAAACACTCCATCGCATAACCTCAAACACTAATAACATATTTAAGGAAATGACTAAAATATCCCTTAAATAAAAAATATCTCGAAAGACAGAAAAAAAAAAAAAAAAGAACTTGGTGCTCATCCCACCAAACTCTCCTTTGTTATTCCCTTTTTCTTTCCCTGCTTCAATCGCTTTAACCAAATCCAGTCCCAAAATTTACCTTCTTTTTCTCTTCTTTCGCTCTTCCACCACCACCGCCCTTGTCTAACCCACCATCACTTAAAGAAGGGCTAAGTAGTAACAATTAACAAAGAAAGAAATAGACAACAAGAAAGGAACTCCCTCGAAGTCCTAAACCCAATGTTTTTCTTTTGTTGTTAAAAACAAAAACCAGTCAGGGAAGGTTCAATCAAAAGATTCAAAACCACCATTATTTTTATCCAAACAAGAAGCTTTGGCTAATCGTTCACTCACCCTTGATCGTCTGCCATTTAGTTTGTTGGTTGTAGTAGAGTGAATATGGTGTCATTCTTTGCCGAAATGCCTTATATTAAAATGGCATTGATGAGTTGGAGTAAATGCTAATAACATGATAGTATCCGATGCAGGAGCGACTCTATAACTTTAAAAGCATAAAGAAAATAAGGTCTTTTTCATTGAAATGAAAAAAAGAGCAAATTAAGTGGATATTGTAATTTGAAAAAAAAAATTTGTTCTATATATAAAAAAAAAATAGTTGGAAATCTTTAAATACATATTGTACTTAATTGATCGGGAGGAGAAGAAATAGTTGAGAATTAATAGCATTGTGGGAGTTGACAAATGATAAAAAATTGAGATTTATTAGCACATAATTAAGGAAACGAAAGAATATGTCATTTTATTAATTATTTTGACTTTTACATATTTTTAATGAGAAATGAAATAAATAATTGAAAATCAATAGGAATGTAATAGTGAGACAAAATAAATATTTATTAGGCATGAGAGAATAGACAGATATTTTATTAATTATTTTTAATTACATAATTAATTATATTATTGTTATAAAATTACAAAGCCTTATGAAAATTTGAGTCTAAAGCCTAAAGCCGGTCCTGATCTAGTGTCGTTATTGGCCACCCGTGGTTTGGTTGTCATTCTCACTCCATTGATCTGGTTTTTTTGTTCTACTCCTGACAAGGTTAAAGTTTGATTTTTGGGTTGGTTTTGTGCCATTAAGCGTGGGTAGTCTCAGTGATGTTATGACAGTCGCAACCAGTGGAATATTTTTGAGCATCGGCTTGGTCAATGCATTAACTTTTGTTGTATAGATTGTTTACAGGAAAATTTCGAAATTTTGTGTTGGAATTGTGGAGTTTCTGCCTTTTGTCACTTTCTTGATCTATGATTTGGGTTGATATGTCTGGTCTTAGGTGCACAACAACCACAAATCAAGAATTTTTTATCTGTATAGTTTCAGAATTTTTTATTTGTATAGTTCTAGAGAACCATCCATCCCCTTTTTGATCAATTAAATTTCTGCTCTTCAAATTCATCCATTCCTATTTGATCAATTGCAGCAATGGCGACTGCAATGAAGGGTCAACCCAGAAAAATCTAATCTTTTTGTAGATTGTTAATCCGATGACCTCTTATTGATGAAAATGTTAAATTTTTTCAAATCCAAAACAAAGGATACTTTGAATATTGTAATAGAACATTTGTGAAGAAGATGAATAATAAATAGAAGGGTAAAACAGGTAAAAATTAGCCTCCTAAAGAGTAACTTATTCGGAGTTGGTAAAGATGAGCTGATTGTGTCCAATTGGATAACTAGGATCTCTTTTAGGGTTAATATGCTCCCTTCGACTTACTTTGGCCTTCCCTTAAAGGCTAAACAAATCTCTCATGGTATGTGGCAGCTAATGATGGATAGGTTCAAAATGTGCCTAGTTGAATGAAAATCCAAACTGTTGTCTGTTGGAAGTCAAGTAAGCCTTATTTGAGCAGTGTTGTCAAGTCTGACAATGTACTACATGTGTTTATCCAGTTGAAATTCCTATGGGGCAGGGTAGAAGATAAAAGAAAATACACTTTGTGGATTAAGGGTTTATATATATATGTAAGCATAAGGATTGTGATGGGTTTAGTATCACAAACCTTTGAGTACAAAATAGGACACTGCTTAATAAGTGGATTTAGAGGTATGATGAGGAACCTAATAGTGTATGGAGGTCAATCATTGAAGAGAAGAATAGAGGAAACTATTCAACATTGATCCCCATGATGGCAATAGCATAAGGCCTCCATGCTATGGAGAAACATTTTGAACCTTTTATCACCAACTAATAATTATTTCAGTTTTATGTTTGTAGGTATGAGACTTGTAAGGGACAATAGACGTCACGTCTTATTTTGGCATGATGGATGGATTAGGTGAGTTATATTACAAGTAGCTTATCCACAAATGTTTGCGCTTGTGGCAAACAAAGATAGAACTCTTAATGAATTCGAGTCTTGGGAGAATAATGTTTAGAATTTGAACAACCAATTGAGAAGGAGAACACTTGATTTAGAAAATAGTTGATGGATTCAACATCAAAAGACCATTAGGGACATTATTTTAAAGAAGCATTTGGATGGTAAACTTATTTGGAAAGGGTTGGCTAATGGCTTTTACTTGGCAAAGTCTTTTTGTGCAATAGTGGTTGGAAATAACAGAATTAATAAGACCTTTTCAAGGTCAATGTAGGTTGGAGTTGTTTCTCTTAAAGTCAAAGTGTTCTTGTTGGTAAGTGCTCAGAGGTAGAATTGCAATCAAACATGAGCTGGTGAAAAAAAGCTTGCTTAATAATAATTTCGCAATATGCGTCATGTTTTGTCATAAGGAGTTTGAAATGGTAAATCACTTGTTCTTTAAGTGCTTGGAATTGTGGGGAATCTTGTCACTATTATATAAGGCATGAAGAATTAGTTGGGTAGGGTTAGAGGATTCAATTTCCTTTTTGTCAACATGGAATTAGGCTGTCATCAATAAAGGAAATTATAAAGTGTGGAGGGTGGCATTTTTTGCTATTTTATGGTCCATTTGATTGTACGAGAATGACATGGTTTTCAATGGGAAAACGTGGGATGCAATACAGTTTTTTCAATCTCGTGCAAATTTAAGTTGTGTATTAGGTGATAACTCTATTACATAGAGTTATCTTGTCATATTTTGAGTGATAAAATGGCTAAGTTTTGAGTTTAGGCAAAGTTTTAAGTAGTTTTCTTCATTTTTCTTTAATTAGTTAACTGATGATTGAGCTAATTTACTTCAAGTTACTTTAGTTCGTATGGTAAAAATACTTGTTTTTAGCTATGGTTGATTTAATTCCTATGTTTTTAAGGTCCTCAAAAGAAAAAGGGTCAAGTGGCAAGGAATTGTATAAGTTAGCCAAGTGTAGACTTCACTAAACATACTGTGGTATTCAGATATAACTAAAGCTACAGAATTCCAATCAACGTGATTCTTGGACCATTAGAAATCTAAAAGGAAGGCTACAACCTTTATATTTATCACTTCACCCATTTCTGATCAAAACATGGTCAAAATCGTGTTAGAAGTAGTTGGACCGCAGCAACTATGCACTAGGCAACTTGAAGAGACAAGAAGACATGTCTCCCACATAAAACAGTGAGCTGGGCATCGCAACACCAGCCACCCAAAGCCCAAATGTGGTTTTGAAAATTTATAATTCTCGACTTTTAAATCTAGGGCTTTAAAGGAGGTATATATAGGCCATTTTCAAGGGGGAAAGGTTAGAGCAGCTGCTAGAGGAGAGAAAAATAAAAAACAAAAGAAGAAAGGAGGAAACAGAAGAAGAATCATGAGCTTGGAAGGATAAAAAAACTACACCAAACAATTTCTCACCCTAGATTTGATTTTCTCTTTCTAATTCTTTTTGTAGAACAATGTTTCATTTTGCTGAAATGTGTAATTGTCTTTTGAATATGTTGAGTTAGAACTCTTAATCTGGGATTATGGTGGCTGCTATTGTGTAGTTTGGATATTTAGGATTGATTTCTACTTGCTTTTTATGGGAATATCAATGTTTATTCAAATAAGTGCTTATTGCCTCATTTGTTGCTTAATCACCAACAAGTTGAGTATGGGGTTTTAGATGATGATTGACAAATATAGTCTAAATAGCCCTAAATTTGAGTAGTGTATGTTCATTCCATGTTAAGAAATTAAGTGGGTGATTAATTAATAGGATAGATATATACCTATTAATCATACATAGTCAAATATAGGACATAAACTTAATTAACTTGGCTTTAACTAATTTTCTATAGACATATAGATAGTTAATGAAGCTAGGAATTGTGTGATGACTCGACAGAGTATTATGCATGCTTAAGGAACCTAGACTAACATTGATCCCCATAAAAAGTAGGTAGTTAATTAATCTTGTATCCCAATAAAGCAATAGCTGAATTCATAGTCTTAGGCTTTAATTACAGTGTTTCTCCCACTATCATTTTATTTTGCAAGTTTTAGATTAATTTAGATTTTAAAATTAAATTTCATTTCATTTCATCAACTTGTTTTTTTTAGTGCTTGGATAAAACTTAGCTTGTTATACTTTTAGTAATTAGCAACAAGTAGAAACCAACTCCTTAAGGGATCGACAAACTCAACTTATTAATATATTATTTGTTGATGACCATGTGCACTTGCATGATTTCCTTCCTGAATTGAGAAAATCTTTAAAACAAATATCTTAGTAATTTAGCAAGCAACATTAGGTCAAATCTAAATGATTGAAAGAGAATAGCTCGTTAAGCAACATTTTCAGATTCTTGCAGTTAATGAATGCAACCAAAATGAACAAAGCCTATAAGCAAATAGTCACATGGAGTAATCCAGGACATGGGTAGTTAAAGTTTAATGTAGAAAAGGCCATATAGAGCTATCCAGTTGAGATCGAAATAGGAAGAGCTTTATGAATGATCAAGGAAACGTTTTAGTAACTTTCTTGACGTCAACAAGAGCAGGAGATGCAAATCAAACAAAATTGCTTGTGATTCAAGAAGAATTTGTAATATACTTGACATTCAAGTAAACATCATTTCATAGCTTGTTAATTGAAAGTGACTCAAACAATGTTGTTAAGTAGGTTATAAACTTTGCATCATCACATTGGAAAATGAGGTGGCTTGAATTGCAAATTAACAGTCTAAAAATCAAACTAGGTAGTTGACATATATGACACTGAGGTCAGCTAGAAGCTTTGCAACCTTTCTTGCAAAAATAATGGGTGAGGAAAGAACATGATTTGTTGCAAGTGTTTTTTAGTTACTAGATTATTATTTCTCATGTGTTATGAAAGCTCTAGTTGTGGTTTTGATCATTGAAATTGATTTTTGTGTTTGTTTTGTTGGTCAATCTTAAAGCTACTAATTGTGATCCACCGATTTGTTGTAATTACCTTGTAGGTGCTTGTGCCACTATTCACCTTGCTGAGAGTGTGGTTGTGTTTTTGGTTTAATGAAGTGGTCTAGGAGTTGTATTGTTTTCTGAACCAAAGTTGAAAAATTAATGTGACATATGAGCAGGGGCAGAGCTAGTCAACTTTTGTTGGAGTAGCCAAAGAGAAGAAGAATAAGGACTAAAAAGTTTTAAAATTAACATGTTGAACTTAACCAACAATCAAAAGATTCATCATAAATAATAATTTTATATAACATATAAATCAAAAGGAATAAGAAAAGAAAGACATACAATAGTCTTTAATTAAACTTGAAAAAAATGGAATCAACATTAAATATTCTTATTTTATTTATATTTAAACTTAAAATAGTAAAATACAACTATAATGCACAAAATATAAATAGTTAAATACAATATACAAGATTTGACACAATGCTTCAATATATATATATATATATATATATATATATATAGTTGAGTAATATAAATAGAAATAAAAATATAAAAGAAAACTCTACCTTCTCTTAATTTCACACGATGATAGTGAGTGGTTCCTGTCCTTCCTTATCTAAGCTCACAAGCTCATAAATTTCTTTCAAAGAATGAAGTGTGTTTTAATAGTGAATTACAAAGAAAAGACTAAAGTAAAAACAAAAGGACAAAAGAGAAGAAAAAGAGAAAGAGAAAGAAGAAAAAGGTACAGAGCAATTTAAATTAAAGTAAAGTTGAGTAGTGCTTGTGGGATTATTTTTATTATTTTTTATTTATATTATTTATTTAATAAAATAATTATTTTGAGAGGCCATAAAAATATATATAGTAAATAAATTTTTTCAAAAATTTTAAAGAGCTATTAGAAATATATAACAAATTAATAATTTTAAAAATATTGGGGGGATCTACCTTTTACTGTCACGATCTGGAACTCTCATCGAGCTCGTGACAACCGTCGCGAAGCCTCGACAGACATTCTTCACCTCGAATGCCGATTGAAACCTCGCAAGGCTCTCGTATCAGCTTTCGCATTTCCCTGGTGAGCAATAGTTATCAAATATCGTAATTCGAAGGATTACGAGTCATTTTCAAATCAGAACATAACATATTGTTTTTTGACTCACATGGGCATTTTTGTCATTTTTCATCAAAAATCTCAAAACTTGCTAAAAATGTAGTAGGTAAGCAGAAAATATATTAGTGATTTAAAAACAAATTAAGTATCTAAAACGTTCATTTGAAGTGAAAATTTGACCATTTGAATATAATAAAATATTCAATAAAATAAACTATTTTATTGTAAAATAATTTTTATAAAGTTATCGGTAAATAATTCTTATAGCGTAAAAGTTAATTATATTCATATATACTATAAAGCAAATAACCAAAGTATAAAATTACTTTTACAGTAACACGTGGGCATCTAACCAAAATGCATCGGAAGTTGAAAACCTATAGCTTTTGCCGATTCAAGTCCCAATGAAGGTCCCTGTCAAAATCAACTAATTATGAAAATCCCCGAGCTTGAAATGTGAGGAAAGGAGGGTGGTGAGATTATAAAATCTCAGTGAGTAAACAAACACCATTTAAACTATCTAAAGGCGAGTAAATGGAGACGAATTAAAATATTCTTTTCCAATATATATTTCATAACATGAATGCTCAGTTTACTTAAATAATCAACATGGCTTATATATCTCACAAAACTTGGCTCCTGCCAAAATCGTTCTTGTGGGTACCTTCGTCAAGGTATTCCACTAAGACCGCCAAGGCTGTTAAATGTTTCATACCCATAAACATGTTTTCGCATCTGACACACAACTGTTCCTTGACGTTGGCTGAGTCTCACTCTCACGCGGTGGTCCACATGAAGTGCACTCAAATCTTTACCTTAAGAGATACTTCATCCAATATCTCCCCCCGGAGGTAAATATATAATTGGATTACTGTGCCCCTCTCATAGGCAGTCCACGGAAACCCCCACCACTGTAGTGACTATGGATTATTTTATATACCACCTGATTTATAAAATCTTTTTCTGCATGCATAGCAATTTATCGCAACCTAGCCTCTCAAGGCTGAATACATAGTATATTTAATTTTGATACAAATACCGACTTTGCCATTCATGCTCACATATTGCTATAAGCCATATAATTTAAAACACAATTTATAACACAAGCAGCTAGTCTCCAATTACTCTATTTTCAAAACCAGTATTCAATTTTCCAGAAAATTTATAAAATCATTTTATAAAATCACAATTTCTCCTAAAACATAGCAATTTACTATTTAAACCCATTTTCTATAAAATCACACAATTGTATAAAATGACTTTAGATAATTAAGACGATAATAAGTTTACTCACAGTTCTAGGAGTCGATGTACTCCTAATCCTAGTCTTCAAGCATAATCTCTGTACTTTTACCAGAGTAATTTGCTCACCACCTATCCACAATGTACAATATATAATTCACCACATCAGTGCTTGACCATTGTAAAATCAATTCAGACTTGGTGTATATGCATGATATGATATGCAACTTATCTGACTACCGCTTAAATGCGGTGCTGACCTAATTCGACCTATTACCCCGATTAAACGACAATTGTGTCCGATTTGGCTCCAAATCACTTAATTTCTTTTCTAATACCTCAATTCACCAAACATTATTCAAATAACACCAATTTTTGCATCAAAACCTTCCCATTTCTTCATGAAAAAATTCGGCCATTACAGTGCACTAACACCGTGATTTTTCCTACTTAATTTTCTCACCATTATTCATCATTTTTTAAGCCATTTCTCTTGAAATAATAACAATTCATCACCCACACACATCAAGGAAGATTCGGCCATGAAGATTCATGGGGAAAATGGATTCCTTTTTTATTGTTTTGCTTCTAAATATGCTAAACTAACTAAAAACACTAACATATCTTATAATCAAATCAATCCAACATCGTTCTCTCTCCTTACCCATTTTGACTAGTCATGAATTCATCATGAAAACATGTAATTTAACCATGAAAAATAAGGAGAAATACATGGGAAAGGTAGATCACAAGTCAAAATCAAGAAATTTTACCTTTTGTCACTTGTTTCCTTGAATTTCCCACACTTTTCTCTTGAAATTCTTCACCTAGGGTTTGTTCTTCCTTTCTTTCCCTCTCTTCCTTGCTTGGCTGAATATTTGGAGAGATAATGGGCTGATTTATGCTGATTTTTAAGTTAAATAATAAAATATCCTAAGCTTGACACATGGCATGTTTCCATTGGTCTAAAATTTAAATATTTGATTTTTAATTCTTATCTACCACATATTTCTCATGTTTATCCATTTCCATGATGAATAAAATCCCTTGGTCTGGACCAATGTCAAGGTGAAAATTTATCGATTTGCCCCCGAAGTGGCAAAATTACCATTTCGCCCTTATACTCCAAATTATACCGAAATTAAAATTTTTTACTTCTAAACCTTAAATCATACTTCAATTACTCAAATCATACTCCAATAAGTCAAATAGGGTCAAAAATATCTTTTTTAAAATTCTCATTTTGTCCCCAGGTAGCAAATGACCATTTTGCCATTGGATAGTGAAAATTCCAATTTGATTCCAAATTGATCCTCGAACTCCAAATCACCATTTTAAATCATTCCTGGACTGTGAAACTATTAATTTCACCTTAAAATTTCTATTTGAACTAGTTCGAGGCTTAATCGACTTAATGATACCAATATGGGCAATATCGTCTTTTAACTATTTCTCAAACTTCCTAAATATGCAACCATTCTAATGAGCATGTAAATGACGTCATAATTATTTTATAGAACAGGGTTTGACATCTACCCTTAGATACGAGGGGATGTTATTTCCTTTGACATGTGTTGTTTTCGATTGAAATAATGAAGTGTGAATCATGAGAGATCAAATAGTTTACAAATGAGAATTGTATAATTATATAAAACTTGTTCATGAAGCTCACAAATTTGGCTAGATTTTGCAATTTTTTATTAACATAATAATAATAGGATAGATGACTTTTTCCAAAAAAAAAAAAATGGATAGGTGACCTAACTTTTTCTTTTTAATGACGATGACATGCACCTAAGAAGATGTAGGGATCAAATATGAGTATATCGTAATCATGTAGAAAACTAAAAGCAACAAAAGGAAACGTATTGTGTGCACAAGCAAAACCTGAGGTGTTCACTATTACTTTTGGCCTTTGTAGGGTTGTGACTACATTTATTTTACATGTTTGATTGAACACAACTTGATCCGAAATTTTGGTATGTTTTGCAATAACCTCAAAATATACTAGAAATTCAGTTTGTACAATTGCTTCCACTTTTCATTATGTGAATTCATTGGTACTCATATATCTTAATTTAAACTACGTTTAGAAGGAATAAAGAAAAAAGAAAAAGGAGGGCAAATGAAAGGAAAAAGAAGGAAATTGTTTTCCTGTCTCATATTTGGTACAAAGGATGAAAAATGAAAAAAAAAAAGTTAGTGATAAGATTGTTTGAAATTTTCCTTTCACATTCCTTCCACTCAAGGAAGGTCGAATTTTGAGAGAGCCAAAATATGTACTTTTTGTTTTTTGAAATATTATTCAAATTAAATGTTTTAACTATGAATATATTTTGCTTGATGACAGGCCCAACCTATAAATAAAAAAGTCAAAAAAATTTGAACAACTTGTGACAAAAGTTTGAAAAATGTAAATCAAAAGGAAAAAAAAAAGCAATATGTCTACTTTGTCACCTTTGGGTCACATAAATAGTTGTAAATATTAAAATAAAATGATTTATGACATTATGCTTAGAAGAGAAAAAATGTGGGGAAAAACAGGCATCATCCAGTGGGATTTTAACAGTATCAAAGCTTTAAAAACAGTTATTTCCTTGTTCCTTCATCTTCTAGGGATTAGCTCTTGTGGAAAGATTTGATGTAGATGCTTCTACGGAGACCTAAAAATTCTAGACACGATTTGTTAACATTATTGTATCATTTCTTATAATATGAAATTTTAATCCATTTACAATACCCATTTAAACAAGTTAATTGAGTTAATTGTATTTAAATGGGTTTGTTGTGTCATAATAATGTAAAATTTAATTCAACTTGTTTAATAGATGCACACTCATTTCCATTTCAATAGTACATATCATAGTGGTTGGAGGGAGAAAATTCCACCAATATGCAGTTATCTTGGTGATGTTCTTACCATGGGAATTCTTTTCATTCCCATTTTATTAATGGAAGCTGTCTTATGATTTTCAAAAAAAAAATAATTTTACTTTGCTTTTATAAAAAAAATAATAATGAATTTTGTAGGAAAAGGTTAACTTAATTATCATCGTGCATGGTGCACTACTGTTGGCTAAATTAAATGCATGCATTAAATTTTTGGCTTAATAATAAATGCATGCATCTCTTAATCAAAATATTGAAGTTAAATTTCTTTTAAATTAAAAAATAATTTTTTTTACTAAAATCTATTATAAATAATACATTTTTTCGTCTTTATTTTTTGGCATATATATGATCTTTTGGACTATATAAAAAGATATTTGTTTTGTTTTGTAAATCTTATCTTCCCCTGGGAAGATTTAAACTTGAGATCTTTTAAAAATGTTTTATGCGAGATAAATAATAAGTTGCCTTTGATGAAATCAATTTCTAAGAATTATAAAAGAAACATTTAATTGTCAAAGCACGCATTAGGACATATATATGCTGCAATTTGAATAAATAATCTAAACCTATGATGCTTGTATTTTTGGAATGATAGAAAAGGGCTAAATTGAGGATGACATAATATCAGTTGTGCTTATCATAAAATGTCGGTCGTCCATCATACACATGAGAACAATTGCTAAATTGAACTATTAACAGCAATAGTATTACTATATATCATTTCAGAAACTGGACAAGTAGCTTAATTACACATGCGCGGCGCATAAGCCAAGGAGAATTGAGGGAGAAAGGAGTGACAAAGTGGAAGACAGTTTATGCTGTAAACAGTGAAGAAAGAGAGTTGAGTGGGAGACAGCTTATCTGCTGATACTTAACTTGAAATGGACATTTTCTTTGGTTTTGATTTGATAAGTCACTGTTGCACAGTTTAATATGGACCCGTCCTTATCACTCGAAACAAATTGTTTTGTGGTGAAATCAACTCCCTCTTATTACCCTTCATTTCATCTCCCTCCTCTGCTGTCTACACATGTATATTTACAACAGTTTTTTAACACAAGTAAACAAGTCCCACTGCAAGGAATAAGACCGGCAGGATCTAGTAGCATCGATTACACAATCAACGTGTTGAAAGGCGTCACTGGCACTTAGTTCAGGTGAGAAGGGTGAGTTAGGGTATAAAGATTCTGATTTCAGGTCGTAGTACTTCTTTTGCTACGAATAAAGAAACTGTGCAAAAGTGTGTACTAAACTATTAGCTTCTCTACAGACATGTTTAAAGAAGCAATGAGCATAACTTAGATGTTATATCGTTTACAATTATTGTATTATAATTTTCATAGAGTTTAATATGGACCTTAACGTTTATAAGTGATGATTGAATACATAGTAATGTTATAATATAAAGAATTGTAAGTGAAATAGTCTTCTAAAAATTTTTATGTCTCCAATGATTACACCATAAGAAAAAGGTAATACCTGTTAATGTTAAAGTTCAAAACACTAACTATTAATCAAACATGAATTATTGTCAAATTTGAAATATAAAACTTTCACTTGTGAAATTGGATAAATTAATGAGTACATCAACTAAAAACCAGGCAGCTTGTGAAATGAGTATATCAATTAATCTTCTTAGTATGGGGAGAAATTATTAGATTCTTCAAATAAGTTATAGGTGACTGGCACAAAATATATATGACGTATATATATGCATGTAAATCATTCATTTAACTATATAAGTTTAATATATATAAAAAAATCCTTTTGATGTTCCTTGGAAATTAACAAGTCATGCCATCCAAATCACTAAACTGCTTGAGAAAGTTCATACTTAGAATATCTCTCATATACCTCGTTCTCCCAACGAGGCTGCCGACCAACTCGCAAATGGCGTTCAAAGACGCCAGGATCTGTTGTGGATCAGTTCTGATCCAATGCATCTTGTAAGTGGTGGTGCTCCTATAAACGCTAATGTCGGTTCTGGTTGATTGATGGTGATGGCTATTTTTGCTATCTCTTATGCAGGGTTGTTTCTTGATTAGGTTTTTATCTGTTCTGTCATGGCTGATTTCATGCTTGATCCTTTCTTGACTCGATAACCAGTCCTTGTTGCTGCTTTGGGTCTTTTCTCTGCTAGTAATTACTGTGGTCTCTTTGATGCGAATAGTGTGTTTATTGGTTGTTGTTGAATATGGTTAGCTCTCGTGTAGAGTGTACAGCTCTTGTATACAATTTTTGTACAGGGAATCCTTTCCTTGTTGCTGCTTTTGACTGCAGAGGCCATCACGCCACCACCACCACTTAAGTGGTGTCGTGGTCTTCTTCCCGCAGCTACCGTTTTTGTTTGTCTGCGGCCTCTTTTGATCATGTAAGCTGCGGCTTTTTCGTAATCCTGTCTTGATTAAAAAAAATTATATAAATTTAATATTATATGATCACAACCGTTCATTAGATCAGTGGTTAGATTTGTATGAACGTGTAGATAATTACTCTCTATATAGTTGTATTTGGATCCCACAAAAGGCAAAAATTTACAAGGACAAATAGGTCCAGTTGTTGTATTTGCACGAGAAATCACCAGAAGCCGTTTCTCATACTAATTAATAGATATATAAGTTTGATTTTGCAGGATTATTAGGTCTCCTATTTGCAAAGATAATAGTTTAGCTTTTCCATACAACTAAATAACTGCTGAGGAAATTGCAACTTAATTGAGCTAATGCGACCTGAGAAAGACGGTAAACAAAAGAACGGAATCAAATACAAGAAGCCCTAAATATATAAATGAGAATCAACACTGTCTCTGTCAATTAATCTGAACTCCAAAAAGAGTAACCCTTTTCTCCTCCACATCATGGGATGACTTTAGCCCACTGAGACCTTTGTCTTCATTAAACAGACTGTTACAATTGTCAATTCTGCAGTAGAAGCTCTTCCCCAAATTCAGTTCCAATTCCACTTGCAAATCCTGTGGTGATGATTCCAATCCGTTTAAGACCTTGTCCTCGTTGATGCAACGTTGTTCACCATTATAATTTACATCAATTAGGAAGAAATTTAGAGCATCTTTTTCCACGAGTGCAGGGCACTCACATGTGTGAAATGTGATTATGTCTCTTTCCTTCAATTTTTTCTCCTTGACAAATCGATTCCAACCCCTTGTAAAAACAAAGCTCTGGCTACTTCTCCAGTAGCAATACCGAAATTTCCAAGTCCTCATTAGCCTGTCATAGAAAACAAGCTCCATTTCTTCTACTCCAACACCAGCCACATTTTCTTCATCATTTTCACAGATGTAAGGAAAGTACTTAACAGCATATTTTTTGGGGATCACAAGTCTATTAAGCTTACCGACATCACTTGGAGTTAATTCCTTTTGGAAAAGTTGTACACAAGAAAAATGTATATCACCATGCACCAAATTTTTGTTCACACTTTTGCTGCCCAATATCCCATTCCTTTCAGATAGAATGTTGACAAATTCTGCAAACTTGGCTTGATAGGAACCGGCTCTGATCATGTTCAAGACATCTTCTGTACTATAAAGGCTTTGAAAATTAGGCTCCTGGATGTTGTGCTCAGCCCATGGGAAATTTCTATGGGAATCAACGCTTCGAAGCTTGATCGCTGCGCTATCATAAGACATAGCTGCTTCTTTCTCGGACTTGAACGTGCCAAGCCAAATCCTCTGGTGGTTGGCATAAATTTGCGCACCCCAATGTCCATTTTGCTGTGGCACAACCCCTTTAAACCTTGCTAATGAGGCATTGGTTTCGTGCCTGGAACGTTTGCTAGCACGTAACGGGTAGTTGCTGTTGCCACAATCTGAAGTTGCTGCTGCTGCCACTTTCCATTTAGCATTTGAAACCATGCTTGATTCATCTTCGTCCATTAGAGAATGGTCAAAATGACGAACAAAGTAACAAGACAAATTTGGGAAAAGAAAATAAGGCAAGAGCTAATGGAGGGTGAAAATGAGCAAGGAGGAGTTTAAACAAAATTAAAAAAAAAATAAAAAGGCATGGGAAGATTAATTGATTAAAAATTGAGGAGAGATTAAGGGAGAAAATCTGGGAATCAGAGATATTGATCTTCAGTATGAAAATGGCAGGTTTACATTTGAAAGATGAAGAGTTTAAAGAGCCCAAGCGTAATTAGGTATCCTTTTGACAGCCAAGTTAAAACCCTATTAATTTTCCAGAAACAATGTTTGTCCAATGAAAACAATAGGTTAGAAACAAGATTTTTCTTATTTGAAAAACACAGGATAATTACTAATGAGTGGGTTAGTAAGTTGAAACAAACTGTGAATGGCTGAATTCTAGTTGTCTTAATTTAGGCAGGAAGATTTTGTTCAACTTAATATACCGCTTAGCCTCTCAATTAGTTTCTTTATTAACTGAAAATGCCATTTGTTTAGTGTGTCATGCTAGTTGCAGCAATGCAGAGTAGGTGCTGCAATGCCTCTTTTTGTCTAATTGAACTCAGATGGGTTGGCATTTTAACAAAATACATAAGTAATGGCTAATTGGGTTTTGTTTCTATAAAGTTTGATGGAGGTTTTCTAACCATCAGGGTCTCAGCTTTCAAATTCCAAACTGTGTGAAAATTAATTCAATGCTGTATATGTTGGATTTCTCTCACCTGTTGATTTGTTAATTTTTTCCTAGTGATGGGTTTTCTAAAGGCTTGCTGGGTAATTTTCATTTGTACAAGTTCTCTTTCTATCAAATATTTTTAATTAAAAGAAGAGTGTAATTGTTTGTCAACATATACTGTGACCGTGATTAACGGATTAGAGATTGAAATCTCTGATATACATATTTGAGATTCCATTTACCATTATTTTGGTCATAATCTTTGCCTCTTTGGTTTTGTCTTCCTAAAGGAAATGACATATGTGTCCACAAAGGGTAATTTATTAACTGCACCTTTTAGGGGGCCTTGGAATTAGGGTGCAAGTTGTAACCATGTTCCCAAATTAAGCACATTTTAACCATCCGTTTCAGCTTTTGCGGTGGCCGTTTGCCCCTCTCATCATAATCACCCTAACTAATGACTTATCATATCACCCCATGACCCATATTTTTATTGCTAAGTTTTTGACTCAACTTAATTTATATAACTTTTTCCATTATACGAGAAGAAGCCCAGATATTTGCCTTTTGAAGTTTTCAAATTTATATTTCATTATAAAAGTTCTTTTAATACTAAATAATAAAATCATATCACAAATTTTCTACTACTTAAAAATATATATTATTTGACCAATAATAAAGCACGTATTATAGCAAAATTAACCAATAAAAGTTCTTATAAATATTGATTAATCCTAAAAGTGAAATATTTTGATTATAAGCTAATAAGGAGTAATGTAATATTACCTAAGTTGTAAATAAAAAACCTTAACAATTTCAAATAACAAGATATGTTAATATATATATTTAAAGTTTAGGTTTTTATATTAAGGTGGTCCAAAAGTCATTGCATGTCACTATAAGTCTGTAAGTTGTTAAACTTGAAATTTCTTATGGCATTGGCATTGGCTTCGAGTTCCTGGTAGACAGAACAGTACATAACAATTAGGACTGAGCCACATCTAAAACTATTAACACCTTCATCCCAGTCCAATATATATATATATATATATATAAAGTAAATAAAAATTAGTTTGCGATAGAATAGCAGTAATGTTTAACAAAGACAATACGTGTGTTGATTGGGCTTAGCCATGAGTCCAATAAATATATATATAAAGTAAATAAAAATTAGTTTGGCGATAGAAGAGTAGTAATGTTTAACAAAGACAAGACGTGAGCTTAGCCACGAGAACAAATATCCAAAACAAGTATTAATTACTTGCAATAGACACATATGTATATAAATACATCCCTTAATTATCCTCATAAATTTCCTCTTTTTTTGGTAAAAACCTTTATTATCCTTATCAATATTACACAATTTTAGGTGAAGTTGTAGAACCATCCTAGGTTCAACAAAGACGTAGCATGTGAACAAGTAAACCTAGAGAAGATCGGGGAGCTTCATTAGGGAAATTTGTTATGCATAACAGAATCCTCGTAATTGAACTCTTTTTAATCCTTGATAGCACTTTCCACACGCAAAGCTCTTTGTCTTCTTTTTTTCCTTGTGGATAAAGGACAAGCAGTACATATAAGGCGTTGGTGAAGACATTATTGGTTCGTATCTTCTGGAGGCAAGCCAAATTGTGAGCTTTAGCTCTCTCTGATTCAAGTTGCAATCCATAAATGACAATAGGCTTCGACGGACTATTTTCTCTTGTTATCCTCGACACTGCTTCTTCGCCTTCCCCAGAGTCTTTAACAATTCCGAAAGACATTACCTTGTCCGTGACCAAGTTTCGTAAAAGGTCAGTAACCCTACCTAAGGTATTTTTCCCTCTTAAGAATTATTTTTGTATATGATTGGAAATATCGTACCAAGGTAAGCTTTGATCTTTAGTAGAAAAATTGATGACCTGTGCTTAACATGAAGCTTTAGCTTTGTTGCGTACAAGATTATCAAAGAGCTAGCAGGGGAAGCGATGGCATATTGATGGTTAACTGTTCATCAAGATCGTGACCAAAATTCTTTAATTTGATGTTGTCTACCCCTGGAAAATTATTAATTTGTTACACATTACAAAATTTAGTTTTCGATATCTCGATTACTTTTGGAAAGAGATGATATGCTTTGTGTCATTATTAATCTATACGGAGCAGCGTATTAATTTCGCACCTTTTTCCTTGGAATCGATCCTTTCACGTCGCCCCTTACCTTTTGTATAGAAAACTTATAACCTCAGCTAAGGAAGAAGAGATGGGACTTTTTAAACAAGGAAAAAGGAGGGAGTTTCCCTTTGCTCACCACCCTTTCTGATAAATGGAATTTCGTTTCTTTTGACAAGGTTTGAGGAATATAAGTTTGACAAATTTGATTCACTTGTGGCCTTCTCTAATTAATTCCAAATAATCCTTGTATTTTCTTTTGTATATCTCCCACAATTTTCTTCTTTTACTGCAAATTGACATTTATTTTCAGCACTTCATCTTAAAGTTGTTTAGGATCTTTCCCTAGTTATAAATTTTAGATATTATCTTCAAATGTCGGCATCTAGCATATAACAAATATAGAAATCTTGTTACATGTAGCATTTCAAATATTATCACCTTTCTTTGCTCTTGGCCTGGGATATCCCAATTTTATTTTCCGCTTCCAGCTTCTTCATCTCACCTACTTACGATAAGCTCAAATTGAATTGTATCTATTAAGCTAGAATAGGTGTAAATATATGTGACACCACATAGAATTTCATATGTTATTTAGCTTTAATATGTATTGCTCATGCTTCATACACATGTTTTCTGTTTTTGTTCTTTAATTTGAAGTGTTGATTCAATGTATAAGGAAAAAAGTTTACCACATGTACATTTGACAGCATTTTCTTTCTGCTTGCTGAAAAGAAATGGTTTGAAATGTATTGGATGAACAAATCATCATTGTTATTTAGATTTTCCATGTGAATGTACAGTTCATAACTGTTACATATGCTTAGTGATGAAATTAAGAAGTGATGATAGATCATGCAAGAGCTCATATACAAAACACCAAGAGTGAGATTTAGGAGTGTTTATCAATATTTTGAAAACCATGAACATTGAAAAGAGAGATAGTGATGGAATATCACTTTCAGATGAAAATAAAATCCCACTGACCAAGATTTCATGGAAGAAATGACCTAATATGTGGCATAGATTCTTCTATGCAAACTTCTCATGATCTTCTATATTTTACCAATATTTCTTTCCATCTTACTTAAGAAAAATATTTATCTTGAGCTGAAAACATAAAGTCAATTTGATAGTGACCCCTTCTTCTCTATCTTTGCATGTTCTCCTATATATTGGACTCTTTTCTCACATTCCTCTCATACCACTCTTTCATCTCCTCTCTCCTAATAAGAGAACTTCTTCTTTCTTCTCTATCTCTTAT
Organism: Theobroma cacao; assembly: GCF_053813885.1. Classification (NCBI taxonomy): domain Eukaryota; kingdom Viridiplantae; phylum Streptophyta; class Magnoliopsida; order Malvales; family Malvaceae; genus Theobroma; species Theobroma cacao. The sequence continues at coordinate 38,385,484 of NC_142647.1, read as the reverse complement.
GAGCATCCCTTTTCGTTCAAGTCTCTTACCTGTAAGTTAGAAGGTCTCAAGTTTAATACCATTATCTCTTCCTTCCCCACTTGTTTGAAACTTTCACACATCTCACCTTGCCCTTTTTTCTTATGATTTTCATGGATACTCTGCCCCAATTATATCCGTTAGAATAAAAAAAAAATTGATTGTTTTTGTTGCTCTCTTTTGCATAGTTTGATTCATCTTTAACATATTGTATGATTTTGCAGAATAAACTATCAATGGCCAGTTTTGACTCTAGCAATGAGATCGAGCTAAAGGTTGGCAAACTAAACCCAGTATTAAATTTAGTTAAAGTTACTGCCTTTTCCCTGTTTTTTTTTTTTTTGGAAACAAGTAAGAGTTACTAAGAGAAAATGATTTTAGTCACTGCTTAATTAGCTCATGGCTAAGTTTTTACTTAACAGGAAATAATATTATTACGAAGTTCGTTGGCTTAAAATAATCCATTCATGATTCATGTAACTTGAGTCTTGCTTATTTTCGGTTGCATGTGTATAGTATCCATTAGTTTTCTTTTATTAATATTAATCTTTTTAAGTGTTAATCTGTTTTCGCAGCGTATATTAATTAGGTTACCCCACATCTAAGTATTTAACGTCCCAACTAGTTGGGTGGAACTTCTGTTTCATAGCCAAGCAGTTTTAGCCCACTTTAGACCTCACAATGTCCTAGGCTAAGCTTTACTTATTTGGTTTGATAATATATCATTGAATTAGTGTATTATTTTTTTTTTGGTTGATCTTATTCTACTATTGATAATGGCAGGCTAATGAAGAAGTTATTAGCTCAAGACAAGTGGAAGCTGTGAACGGAAGTGAGAATACAGATGGAAAGAAGCTCAATACCAAAAGTTCTCTCATCAAGAAGCAGCCATCAGGAGGATGGACATATGCAAGTCTCTTGCTAGGTAATTGTCAATTCTTAAGCTGCTAATCACTTGTATTTTATGTGCACTAATGTTCTTTTATATATTCAGAAGTTGAGAAATGATTCTTCTTCATTTTTGGTGCAGTGAATCAAGGCCTAGCAACATTAGCTTTCTTTGGAGTAGGCGTGAACTTGGTGTTGTTCTTAACCAGAGTTCTTGAGCAAGATAATGCTGATGCTGCCAATAATGTCAGCAAGTGGACTGGAACTGTTTACCTGTTCTCTCTCATCGGGGCATTCCTTAGCGATTCGTACTGGGGTCGTTATTTGACATGTGCTGTCTTTCAGCTCGTACTTGTGCTGGTAATATAAGCATTCAGATTAAAGGATCACTCTTGATTGTTATATTTCCTTGTTCTTGATTTATGGTCTTTCCGAGTAAATGCTGTGAAATTGTGGTTAACAGGGTTTGGGGCTATTATCAATTGCTTCTTGGCTTTTCTTGATAAATCCTGCGGGTTGTGGCGATGGAGTAAAAGTCTGCATGCCCTCATCATCAGTTGGTATCGCAATTTTCTACTTATCAATCTATCTTATAGCCTTTGGATACGGAGGGCATCAACCAACCATAGCCACTTTTGGAGCAGACCAGTTTGATGATTCACATCCCAAAGCAGTAGAATCAAAAGCTGCCTTCTTTTGCTACTTCTATTTTGCGCTAAACACCGGATCTCTGTTTTCGAACACTATACTGGTTTATTATGAGGATTCAGGAAAATGGACGCTAGGCTTCTTGGTTTCGTTAGGTTCTGCAATTTTAGCCCTATTGCTGTATATGTTGGGGACACCAAGATACAGGTACTTAAAAGCATATGGCAATCCACTGCCACGCGTTGGCCAAGTATTCATTGCTGCGTACAGGAAGTGGGATGTTGTGCCAGCTGATGCTAATGCCTTGTATGAGGTGGAGGGCACAGAATCTGCAATCAAAGGGAGCAGGAAAATTCTCCACAGTGATGATTTCAGGTAAGTATTAATGTTTCAACAGAGTCTTAATTTACCAACTTTTTGAGATTGACAAAATTTTTATCCTCTTTACTGTAAGCAATATATAGTGGGGTAATGTTGATTATACTAGATTACAAGCGTATGGTATGGTATTATAGTACTTCCTTGTATCAGATCAGTGATGGACAGCGGTCCTTATTCTAGCAAGGGACTACTAATTAATTTCGATTTTAGTTTCCATTAATGCCAGAGAATGATCTGATTCTTTGCTGATGTTGAGTTACTTAAAATTGACCTGCAGGTTCCTGGACAAGGCGGCTACAGTAACACAGAATGATTTGTGGGGACCAAACAATCCATGGAGGCTTTGCACTGTAACTCAAGTTGAAGAAGCCAAATGTGTCCTAAAGTTGTTACCCATTTGGCTCTGTACCATAATTTACTCTGTCATCTTCACGCAAATGGCATCCCTTTTTGTGGAGCAAGGTGATGTAATGACCGCCAAATTTGGAAACTTCCACCTTCCAGCTGCCAGCATGTCTGCTTTCGACATTTGCAGCGTTCTCATTTGCACTGGAATCTATCGTCATATCCTCGTGCCCTTGGCTGGAAAATTAAGTGGTAACCCCAAGGGATTGTCTGAGCTTCAAAGAATGGGCATTGGACTCATCATTGGAATGCTTGCGATGATTGCAGCCGGTGTCACTGAGATCCAAAGACTCAAATTTGTGATCCCTGGTGAGAAGAGAAGTTCTTTAAACATATTTTGGCAAATTCCACAATATGTTTTGGTTGGTTCATCTGAAGTTTTCATGTACATTGGTCAATTGGAGTTCTTCAATGGGCAAGCTCCGGATGGTATTAAAAGCTTTGGAAGCTCTCTTTGCATGGCTTCCATTTCTCTTGGCAACTATGTTAGCAGTTTATTAGTTAACATGGTTATGGGGATTACGGCAAGAGGTGACAGTCCTGGTTGGATCCCAGCTGACCTGAACGCAGGCCATATGGACAGATTCTACTTCCTTATCGCAGGTCTAACTGCTATTGATTTTGTGATCTATGTGTTTTGTGCTAAATGGTACAAGTGCATCAACCTTGACGCCAGCGAGAAGGGAATTCAATTGGAAGAACAACATAATGATGTGTTTGGAAAAGTTTAATTTCAAGCTCCTTAGCTCTTTTTAACGCTCAAGACACATCAACTCATCAACTTTTGGAGTTTGCATCTTTTCATTATAAATCCTTGTTTAATAACTTTTTCCAAAAAAAATCCACATTCCACACGGGAGGCATGACCTTTAGCTGTATGATTGCCTCCTCTGTATGGTAGGACTTTCCTTTTCATTCTGATGTTGAGGTTGGTAGAGTCCATTGGCTAGTTGCCGGACTTAGTTGTGTTTGTTTGTTGAAGTTTAAGGATTTGTTAATGCTGATCATGGCTGTTTCTGTTGTTATTATCAGTATCAGTTCTGTTTTGAATTTACTTCTCTTTGCTTTCTTCCGCTGTCGTTGGATTATGATGGCAATGGTAATGTTCACTCTATACTCTACTCAAAAACCAAAGGGACTAATAGCTTTATCCGAAGGAAATATTGAAAGCTTTATTATCATAATCAAAGTTCATCCATGAATTAAGGTGCATATGCTTTGTGATCTGTTTTGGTCAAATCCCTCTCAGGTTGAAGGCTACTCTCATAAATAGGAAAAACAAATGAGAAATAGGATACTTGGTTTGAAGGTTTGCTTCTAACATCTTCCTAACTGATTTTAGCCAGCAGACAAGAGAAATCTCTCTGGAATTGTATCCAAGTGAATGAATTTACAAGTCATCACCTTGCTGACCCACTTTGATGGGTGATGGCACTTTGTTAGGTGAAAAGAATTGATAGTTACTAATCAAAGTGTGGTTGGACTTTGCCAGTTATAGCCTCTGACATGAATGAGTTTCACGTCCTTGATTTGGAGCAATAAATTAAAAGAAGTCTAGCACGCCACAAAACATATGCTGATGTTTAACATCAAGAAACAGAACAAATGAAATAATGACTACAAACTCGCTAAGTGGGGGGCTGCAAGTGGACACCAAAAACGTGGTCTTAAAGTGAGATGGAAACCTGGCCTGTACGCCACACAGAAAATGATTCATGGGTCTGTTTAGTACCTGTCCCCATGTATGAAAAGTTAGTATAAGAGTTGTGGCACCATTACTTTCAAACCCTGCTCATAATACAGACAATATTGTTTTCGTTTGCTTAAACATGATTGCACCATAAATGAAAACCAAATAATTAAGCACCCGTAACTGTCTTCGTAATTGCCAAATTCGTGGAACTTAGGAGGCCTCAAGTGTTTAGCCCGCTGTATGACAGTAACAAGCTGAAGCATTCTGAGATAGCAAAACACGCGTGGCACTCGAAAAAGGAATCCAATCCTCTGGTCTCTGCTTTGTGCTTTCACATCATGCTAGCAATATATCCAAAGCCAGGGATTAGAGGGTTTTCCCTCTCAAGAAAATAGGCTAGTAGATGCTGAATTAAAGAAATCATCTTTCTTGTCTTGGGATTGAAACCATCCATCTAGTGTTTGTGAGTTGAGAGCGATACTCTGATTAATTAGCAATCATCTTGTGATGCAGCAAATGAGCCTCTGGGCTTCTGTAGATTAACTAATTGATGACATCAGATAGTTCAGACTACTTGGTTAAGCCTGATGAAAAACAATAAACATTCTGAATTAATACTTCTTTTATCGGTTATTTTCCGTTTGAATTTCCATCTCCCAAAGTGATTCTGTAGCTAGTATACCTCTCTAAAACAACCTAGGTTCACTCCATGGTTACTACATACCACGTCCAAGGTTCAGATCCCTATTTCTTTCATATATCTAGTCCATTGAAAATTGAGTTCAATTTATATGTTTTTAGTTGCCAAAATTCACCTATGAATATGTAACACAGCAATAAAATTTTTTTTTATCTGATCCTTTAATTTATGTCCATCTCTGAGAAATATATATCGTTCAATCATATTTTTAGGAGTCTATCTAGATTGCGTGCTGCTATCTTCTTTTCTCCTTTGGGTATTCCCATTTGTTATACAGAACAGGAATGAAAGAAAAGGACTGCTGCATATATGTACGGACCTATAGCTAGCTTCTCTTAAGGTTAAGTGAATTTGCAGACCTATATTTTCTACCAGGTCTAAGTGGAGGAGCCTGTTACAAGAGATAGAATTGCTAAATAAGACTTGTCAATTAGATGAAAACAGTCAGTATCTGCTGTTTTAGTGGATTGTTCAACCTTCAAAATATATACAGAGTGAGAGTGGTATTCTTCTGCACCACACAAGATCACCAATAACAGATACGCTACTTGCTTGGCTTGCTGTCCAGTTTTCACCTCCCCCACTTATCAAAATGGCTGAAATCCTGGAACCATATGGGCCTCTGCTGGCTTGTCTTAATTCTCATTGATTTACAATTCTGCTTGCAGCTCATCTAAACAAGAAACCAGGGAGAGGAATCTAAGGTGGAAATAGACTACTAGCTGCACATACTTGCATCAAACCATACACAAACTTCGCGGTCGTGATCATTTCCAGGTCCTAAATTTTGGGGCGGAAAGGCTAGTGTTATCACATCATATTGGGGGCATCATCATGCAATTCCTTTTCTATGATTTTTGAAGATTTGGCCTGTGAAAAGGAAAGAACATAACCTTTCACGTGCAATTGAAACCAGAAAATGAGAGGGCACCAAATCTGCTAGTCCCGAAAAGCACCAAGTGGCGGATGCGACAGCCTGCAAGTTAAATCAGTCTCCACAGATATAAGCCGAAATCCTAGTCAAAATGTCCTTCCATGTAAACAATCGAATGTGATTTTATCATCATCTCTGTAGACTCACAGCCGTTAATCATGGTAAACAGTCTAATTATGATGTGAAATAAGAGATTTGCGCTTTGAGACCAGCAAAGAGAGAAAGTTACATGGAGATCTAAGGAGATTTTCCATAGCTTCTGGGCCAGTAGCCATAGAGATCATCTCATCATCCCATCCATCATTTTAAGGATTAAACATAAATTTTGTGTTATGAGTATGATGGAAAATGAGAACAAATTAAGGGAATAGTGGAAGATTGACCTGCAGTGACTATTTTGATTTCTCTTGCCACCAGCCCAGCCATCCCTACAATCATTGTATATCCCATCATATCAAATCTAGTAATTTCTTGGTCGCTGTCAGATATCCAGAAGAGTTTAAGCAGTGGCCGAAAAAGCCAGGACTATTGTTGAGTGGGGCAATAAAGTTTGGATTGATGCAAAACTGCAATTAATGCTAAATGGCTCAAGTATTCTCCCTTGAGATAGAAGATGTGGTTAATATTCATCCTTTAAATCAAGCGAAGGAAGTCTGCAAGGCATAATTAGCTGGAAACATCAAGCAGAGGAAGTCTGCAAGTCATAATTAGCTGGAAGCAGTTGGAATGTTGAGTGCCAGCTTAAAATCTCTGACTAAGATTTAAGTTTCTGGCTCTGGAAAAGGTGGAGTGTAAGGACTTCACCAACGTGTCCAGAACTGTACCGTTGCCCGTTGGTCTATTTATCAATAATTATGTACAGGTAATGTTATTTTGTCATATAATGGAACATTCCAACCAGTCACAAATAGTATGGGGTAACAAATAATTAAATTTAATTATAGGTATCTATTTTATTTTATGAATAATCGGATTTCTCAATTTTCATAAAAAAAATATGATGTTATATGTACTAAAATATTTAGTTCATTGGTTGATTCATAATCTCTCTGCTTTGAGAACAGAATTCAAATCTCTTTCTCCCAATTATAAAAAAAATATATATTGCTATCTTTTACTCGGCTAATTTCTATATACCGCAAGTCAAACTCATCTTTGAGTTTTTCTTTATTTATTTTTTTTCATTATTTCAATTCAAAGTATATTAGTAGCTGACCATGCCTAGCGGGGAACCATATGTGTTATTGCAACTATAACAAGTGAATTAAATCACTCTCTTCTTCCTCTTCTATGGCAAAACTTATCAAAGTTTACCATAGTTTTCATCTCAAAACCTTTCGTTTTAGCCATGAATTTGGGTTTTGTTTTCTTCTTTATCATAAGTTGTTAGAAATTTTTTAGAAGAAGATGAATATGACTTTGAGGGTGTGAATAAAACACTTTTCTTATGTTTTTTTCAATCTCCACGATACAACAAAATCCTTAACACACTTATCATGAAAATAAAAATGAAGTGTAATGATGTTATATAATAAACAAACGTATACATCTTTTAATGAAAAGATTTGTTTCCTTTAATAATATAACTATTCAAATAGTTATATTTATTAAGTAATTATTCATAACTTTTCAATCATAACTTTTTATTAATAAGCACTTTTCATAAATAATATTTATTATTTAATCTAAAAATTAAATTACTTATTAATATTTTATTCTAAGAGTCTAAAAACCATCATTATCAAGCTATCTAACAATCTCCTACTAGATTGAAATATTAGTTTTTTCTATAAAAATATATATATATATATATTTTATTTCTACCTTTCATACAAAAAAATATTACATATTCAAGAAGGTGTCTCTCAATTTTAAGCATCAATTAGCAAATGCATCTCAAAACTCTAACGAAGTAGATGGTGTCCGCAGATTGAACCTTGACTCCTAGTATTAGAATTGAAGGCACACCATACATGGTATTCATTTATATTTCTATAAATGGTTGTTCACTTTAGCATCATAATGACCATGTGTTTAACTTGTTCATAATAAACATTTACAAACGAATCTCCCAAATTCTTCTTATTGAAGCGGCACCACTTCTTATGTTTATGTAAGTAGAGTTTTCATTAATGTCTCCTTTGCTCTAGACATTTTTTTTTTATAATATAATATTCAAACTCTATTAAAAATATAAACTCAACCTTTTTATGCAATGGATCACACTATTTTTAAACAAGATTTTGAGGAATAGGTTCTGATAATGCATTACAGACCCATAACAATAATTTGTTTTTACCCATTGAACTTTGTAATTAGAGGTTACTAATTAAAAGTTAAGTTCGCACTATTGGTGTCTAATAGGGGTCTTAAACCCATTACTTTTGTAGTACTACTTATCAAATCCCTTGGTAAACCTTTTGTTAGAGGATCTACCAAATTGCTTGCAGATTTAACATATGTTATAATAATTACCCCACTAGAAATTAACTCTCTAATATAATCATGTCTTAAACTAATATGTCTAGATTTTTCATTATTGACATCACTATATGCTCTAGACATTGTAACAACACTATCACAATATAAGCAAATGACTAGCATTGATTATGGCCACAACTCTATATCTAATAACAAATTTCTCAACCATTCCGCTTTCTTTCCTATTGCAGCTAAAGCTATAAACTCAGACTCCATTGTTGAATGTGACATACAAGTATGTTTCTTAGATGCCTAACTAATGGCACCATCTCTTAGTGTAAATATCTATTAGCCGTGAGTTACATCATGTTTTAATTTGACAAAAATCACATGTTTTCTTAAACTTAATGTTAAATATTTGAAATTGTCTCAAATACATTTTTAATCCCCTAAGGTTGCATATTTGTTTAAAAAGTCATGCTTCATTAGAAAATACCTTATAAGCTTTCAAATAATGCATATTCAATTAAGAATGAAAGAGCGAACATGCCTTGAAATGTTATTTGAATGTAAGAACAAGGCAAGGAAGAAATAGGTAGAGAAAAGCATTGAAAACCTAAGGAAACCTCAAGACACAATTTAAAAGTCAATCTTAAAAAAGCTTGAGTTGATCCAAAGGCTAAAAGTGTGCAAACCTTGAGGATTATAAAGCCATAGTTGAACCTATTCTAGAAAGCTCAAGAAAATCACGTTTTGAACAGACATAGTCAACCTTGGACCAAGCATAGTCAACCTTGACAAGTCAAAAGTAAGGAAACATCAACTTTACAAAACCATAGTTGACTATAGCTGCTCATACTTGTAAGAACACACTCTCGGGAGATGGATCGATTAAAGGAAGGTTATACTCGACTATAGAAGCTTAATTTGAAAATTTTGAAGAACATAGTCGACCCTAAGAGTGTTGTAGTCGATGCATAAGCTTCAGCAATGGTCATATTTGATTCAAACTTTTGTTTAACAGCTCTAAACATTGTGTTAGTTATAAATATATGCATTTGAGCCATTTTGAAGTAAGCAAAGACATGAACCAAAGCTTCAAACCCTATAGAGACTACCCAAAAGCTCATATTCACGTTTTAACATTCTTTTAGTCTTTCATCAAGCTTATAAAGTTGAATCCTTACTTCACTCAAGCTGAAATTTCTTCTCTCACTACGTCCAAGCTTAATGTCTTAGCACCCAACCTTTGAAAGACATTTTTTCGCTGAAATTGGTACTTCATTGTAAAGGTTCTAGCTTAACCGTGAAAAGTTATTTGTGAGGTTTTGTGGTTGAGCCCATAAAAACCATTTTTGGTGGGTTACCGCTTGATCCCGTTAAAAAGCAAGAATCTCTTTGTAGATTATGTAAGAGTTATCACTTAATCTTGTGAAAAAGCCATTATAAGGGTTATTGCTTGATCTTATTAAAAAGCATTAATCCTTTTGTGGATTGTGTAAGGGACATCGCTTTATCCCCGTTAAAAAGCAAGAATCCTTAGTAGTGGATTGGAATTCCTTGGTTACCAAAGGAATGGATGTAAGTATTAAAAAAGTTGAGCCACTATAAATTTTTTGTCTTTTTTAATTTTCCACAGTACTTTTCATTACTTATATTTGCCTTAGTAAAATAAATTTATATTGTTTTATTGTTTTGTATTTAGAAAAATATTTTTCCATTTATTCTTTCATAGCTAGTATTTAAATTAGGAAAAATAGTTTACCTTGATATATTATTTTTATGTTCAATGATTTATTGTTAAAAACTTGATTTTGATACTAGAAAACATTTTTGGGTGAAAGAACTTTGATTTTTAAACTTAAATTTTGAAAAGAAATTTTTATATATCAATTCACCCCCCTCTTGATATTTTATTCATTGAGACTTCTACATTAGCAATTGGTATTAGAGCTTGGTCTCAAATTTTGTAGGTCTAACCATCTTTGAGAGATTTTTTTTTAGAAGCTCAAATCAGTAAAAATGGAGGTGACAGCAATCGTACTTGGTGAAAGGCAATCGATCCTAGGGCCAGCTCTCTTTTTAAGTAATAATTATCTTTATTGGAAAAAGAGAACGAAAATGTTTATTCAATCTATGGATTTGGATGTGTGAAGTGTCATATTAGATGGTCCTTATGTACTTTATAAGGAAGTTGATAGCAAGATAATGATTAAAACTAGACGTGAGCGGAATGATAAGGATAAAAAATTGATTCAAATCAATTGCAAGGCATACAATACCCTTTTTTACACCTTAGGTGCTAGTGAATTTAACAAAGTCTCTATGTGTGAAAATGCTTAACAAATATGGGACACCTTAAAGACCTTATATGAGGGAACTAACCAAGTTAAGGATTTCAAGATTGGATTGCTTACTCATAACTACGAATTATTTAGGATGAGAGAAGGTGAGTTCGTAAATGAGATGTTTAAGAGGTTTACTAACATTGTTGGAGGTTTAAAGGCTTTAGGGAAAGACTTTCCAAATGTCCAACTTGTGAAGAAAATCTTGTATAGCCTACCTCAGTCTTGGACACTGAAAGTGACGACCATAGAGGAAGCTAAAAACCTAAATGATTTTAAGCTAGAAAAGTTAATAGGTTTCTTACTCACCTATTAGATGACATTGAAACATGAAAGCGAGTTGAAGGAGTCTGAAAAGGAAGACATCAAACAAAAGGAAATAGCTCTTAGTCCTTAGTAGAGGAAAAATAGAGAAGCCAAAAGAGTGAGAGTGAAAATGATAAGAATATGGCTATGCTAGCTAGGAAGTTCAATAGGTTCATAAAAAGGAACTTTAGAAATAGGAGAGCTACAAGGAGGGATGCACCTAAAAAGGAGCATACAAGAGATCACTTGATATGCTATGATTACAAGAAGTCAGGTCACACAAAATATGAATGCCTCAACATCAACAAGAAGAATATTTCAAGAAACTTCAAAAAGAAATCAATAATGGAAATTTGGAGTGATAGTGATGACTCACAAATGAAGAGGATGATGAGATTGCAAACCTTTGTTTCATGACACTTGATGACTACAAGGTATATCCTATTCCTCATATATAATCTTGACTCATACACTCATGATGAAAATGATTATACTTTTGATGAGTTGCAAGATGCTTATGATGATCGTATGTTTCAATTTAAATACAAAATATTGAAATACAAAGACATCATAAGAAAACTTAAGGTTTAAAATGTGAACCTAGTTAAGACTAGGATTGAGCTAGAAAAAAATGTGAAAAGTATACAGTGTGAACTAAATGACTTGAAAAAAAAAAGATGATAAATTACATGACACATTTTCTAAGTTTCAAAATAGCTAACAAAAATTGAATGACATGTTGGTATTGCAAAGAGCATTCTTCAACAAGAAAGGGCTAGGCTTTGACTTTACGCAAAAAGAAAACCATCTTAAGAATTTCTTTGTTAAAGAAAATGAAAAATATGGTAGTTTTTCTAGATGCACTTCATGCCTCAAACTTGGACACTCTACTTTATCTTGTTCTTATAGAATTGTTACACAAAGAGATAAAATTGGTAAATATGTATGGGTTCCAAAGGAAACTAAATCTTCATAATACAAGGTGCTAGAAGTTGATAAGGTTCACAAAAGAACCAAGGTTAATAATAGTAAAGGACCAAAGAAAATTTAGGTACCAAAAATGAATGCTTGAGTTATTTTTGTCTTATAGGAAGAGTATACATGATCTAAGTCAATAGTACAAAAAAAAAGTAAATTAAATCATTCATTTTTGATGAAGATTATTGAGTTATAACATGTGCAATATTGATTATCAATGCTTACACATTTAATTTGACATATGTCTTATGAAATTGAGAAATATGCGTAGGGCACTTAATGATGATATATTCTTGTTGAAGAAATTCTCTTTGAATTATCATTAGAAAATTATTACATTCTTTGTTCAACTTATTATTTTGTGCATATGTTTGATGAGACTAACCCTCAAGGATCCAAAGCAATTTGGATACCAAATATCTAGTGAAAGTGATTTTTGTAGGTATCATTAACAAGGAAGAGCAAATTTATAGATTGAGCATCAAATAAAAAAATAGGTGACATCCATTTCCTTACTCTTTTAGTTTTTGAAGAATGCTTGATTGATGAAATTTGATTGTTTGTGAATTACTTGTTTGAGCATTTAGTGTTGTTCATGTTGCATTTGCTTGAAATATATATAGTTGAGTGTTGATTGTGTAAAATTGTTAATTTTAAGGAATGTGAACATGAGATGCACTTACATTTGAACATAAATGATTTGATGATTTGTGCATAACAATGCTTGACTACTTAAATTAATTTCATCAATATGAACCTATAGGAGAAAATTATTTGCCATGCTAGAGCTTATGTTGATAAATAGCTTGAACAAATTTATCATATGTTGAAGATGCTATTATGACTTGTTCTTGATGAAAATGAATGTTTGAGCAAATGCTTGAATCTATTGATCCTATTATTACTCATATGCTTGCAAGATAACATTAATTCTTGAGAATGAAATGTTCATATGGTCATGTTGATTAACTCTTTTTTTGAGGAATTGAAATATTAAAATGCTTGGTCTAGAATCAATTTTTCAAATATGTTTTATGATTGTGCTTAATTATTTGTTTCAAAATTGATTTCTTAATTATCCATGTGGAATTGGTTATGATGAATACATTGAACTTCGTGAAATATATTTTAGTTCATCTAGCATTTTGGTGAAGTTACATGTTTACATGATATCTCATCTTGCTTGATCTTAAGATTTGAAGTTTATAACTTGACTTGGATTATGCTCTTGAATAAAGAAATTTAAATCGTCAAGTTAGATCATGATACATTGTGTTGACATAATTAAAGAATCTTTTGAATATGCTTTTGAATGTTAACTATGTTCTTCATGAGCTTAAATGATTACAAGATCCAAAGACTTGCGTACATCCAACATTAGTTTATAGGCTATCATGAATCATTTGATTTAAGATGGAAAATGACCTATAGCTTGAGTTGGCAATGAATGTCTAATGAGTCTTAATTGAATACTTATTTCTTGAATCTTAACAATTGATATTCATTGATGCTTGGATGCTTATGTTAGATATATTCATGAATTGAGTGTTTTATATCTAATATCTTATAACAATTAGTATCACTCATGAATTATGGAACATTGAGATATAGCATGTATTTTAAGCTTCATTGATCATCGCTTCGTATATGCCTATGTTTTTTATTGAAATCATGCAGGCATTTCTATGAACATAATTGAAATCACAATTAACGAAGAGAGCCATTTTATTACATGTAATCATGCTTATGCTTACTTAATCATAATATTTTGTTGTATGATTACAACAAGTGCAAAATGTCTTAGCAATGCTTTATTGATAATGATATTATCTTGATGAGAAAATTCTTCTTAATTTGATAGTTTTATGCATAATTAGGAGCACTTTTATTGAAATTCTTGCTTGAAAATATACTGGAAAAAAGATTTTCAATTAGGGCTTAATGATAATATTTTCATGACATTTGATGATGTGCTCTTGTTGAGTAAATTCTCTCTCAAATTTTTCTTCTTATAAGAATTTCTTTAAATGCTTGATTGATAGTGCTTCGACAATGCATGATGAAATTTGAAAAAGGTGTTTTATGCAAAATGATATCTTGGACATGCATTGGATCTAATGTGCATACACTTCTTGAAATTATGAGTGCTTAAAGCAAATATTGTATATTTTCAAAAAGTGTATGCACATTAGATCCATTGTTTGAACATTTTTCTAGTTCTATGAATGTTTGAACATTTGAACTATATGTTGAATATTCATTGTAATTGTCTCGACCTAATTTCCCGGGCCATGACCGGCACATGAGCTAACACATGAGCTCAATGAGCATAGCTCACTAAGCCTAAGCAAGCCTATCCATTTACCTTTGCTTAACAAATTTATCATATCATGCATACACACACACACCTTTTTTCGAGTGTGAACATAGCCAAAACATAATGGCATTATCGATAATAATATACATGCACTATACCAGTCATGTATTTAGCAATTTACATTGCATACACATATTCACATTGTTAGATTGTATTCACAATACAAAAGGACCCATGACTTCCAGTGGAGACATTTACAATAAAAAGGATTACTATCGAATGCCAGACACATACCTAGAAGATGCACTATGAGGACTCCTCGATCTAGGGTCCAACAATCACCTGATCTGAAAACATGAATTTTTATAAAACGTTAGTACAATACTCAGTGAGTGAACAAGATGGGAACAAGCATACCATAAGGAATGTTTATCGAAATCATGATGCATTCATTTTCTCAAAACCATGCAATTGTTTTAGCTCCTTTAAACCCCTCATGTAAACCCCACATGAGTAAATCACTTTACAAAAATCCATGCTCAACTAAGGTACCAAAGAAATGGGATATATGGCAAAAACCCACAAGTTAGCAAAATGGACAGAAAGTTTCTCGCTATAGCGAACTTCATTCTCGCTGCAGCAAGAACCAGAACATCAAGGAAAAAGTCTCATTTTTCCCTTAAAACAGGTCATCCTGCTAAAATAATAATAGCAACATGTAACACATGTAAACTTCCAAATTCCAACAAAACAAATGCTTACATATTTGCATTTACAACCATATACCCATCATCAACATGCACACCATCCCATTATCATCATCATCTCATATGCAACGGCTTATGCTATTGTCACTAGGGGGTGGGAGATCATGAAGCATCCCCCCCCTTCACTTGGCAAGAGGTGCACTTCACTTTGGATCACGAAGCAACGGAGCAATCCCTTCCCTCATCTTCCAAGCTTCCCCCCCTTCACTCGGCAAGAGGTGCACTTCACTCTGGATCACGAAGCAACAGAGCAGTCCCTTCCCTCATCTTCCAAGCTCCTGGGCGGAGAGTCATACTTCGCCACAGATCATACCTATCAAAGCACTCATAGGGTGGAAGATCACGAAGCATCCAACCCTATAAGCTATGGAGGCAACAACGGCTTATGTGCACTCCCACTCACACATAGCCTGGTCAGCAACGACTTATGTGCACTCCTACTCGCACATAGCCGGGTCAGCAACGGCTTATGTGCACTCATACTCGTACATAGTCGGGTCAGCAATGGCTTATGTGCACTCCTACTCACACATAGCCGGGTTCAAATCAACATGTAAAAAAGCATCCAATGCATATCATGCATTTTATCATATTGTGATAACACATAAACCATTGTATAGCACATTTTCACAATATAAAATCATTTTACTAAAAGCTTGTTCCCAAGGTACATTTTCTAAGACAAGTTAGATAGAATCTTTCATATTCCCTAAAACAAGTTTGAAATGCAAGTCCACTCATCGGTATTAGGAGTAGAAATACTTCTATTTTCAGTTTGCGGGTACAATCCTTTACCTGTATCCAATAGCTCACCACCTAGCTATAATCCATGACACATATTCCAATTAAATTGTGTCTAACAGTCATAAGCTATTTCAGGCTCGATATATATATGATATGAAATGAAAAATGCACGGGTAGCCATATAGACCCGATAGTGGCCTAAGTCGATTTTTCATCCAATCAATTGGCCAATGCGTCCAATTTCACTCCAAATCAATCAATTTCTCCTATAATACCTTAATTTACCACATACCATTTAAATAGAGCCAAATTCAACATTAGAACCCTCACAGTTCCTTATAGAAAAATTCGGTCATTTGGTGCACTAGCATTGAAAATTTTTCTACATAACCGTTTCACCTTAATTCATCATTTTCCAAGCCATTTTCCTTGAAATAAAAACAATCCCCCATTGATATTCAGCCCTCATGGTTCAACCAACAAGGAACCCTAGAGAGATTGAATATTTCTTTTATGTTTTTGTTCATAACCATGCTTAACTATCCTTAAACACTAACATAGTCTAAAATCAAATTATTCCAACAACAATTCCTCTTCCATACCCATTTTTCAGAATTGAATTCATCATGATAACTCAATATTCAACCATGGAAATCAAGAACAAAAGCATGGGTAAGCTAAGTATCAAGGAGAATTAAAGAAATTTGAACTTACCTAGCTTGTTTCCTTGAATTCCAACACTTTCTCTTTGATTTTTTCCCACCTAGGGCTTGTTCTTCCTTGGTTTCTCTTCTCTTCTGGTTTGGCTGATCACTATGGGAGAAATGGGCTGATTTTTATGCCTTTTATAAAGAAAATAATGAATGGATGAGATTTTGACACATGTCACCATTCCATTGGTCCATGTGTCATACTTAGCCATTAAGCAATCTC
Organism: Theobroma cacao; assembly: GCF_053813885.1. NCBI lineage: Eukaryota > Viridiplantae > Streptophyta > Magnoliopsida > Malvales > Malvaceae > Theobroma > Theobroma cacao. The sequence goes on along the minus strand of NC_142647.1, from coordinate 38,369,006 downwards.
TCTCCACCATACATTTCTCATGTTTATCCATTTACAGGATGAATAAAATCCCCTAGCCTTGACAAGTGCTGGGGCAAAAAAATTTATCGATTTGCCTCCGGGACGAAAAAATTATGATTTTGCCCCTATACTCCGAAATGTACCAGAATCAAATTATTTCTACTTTTCAATCTCAAATAACACTGACATTGATCAATATTAACCAAATGGGGCAAAAAAACTCATTTTATAAAAATTCCCGTTTAGTCCTCTAGTGGTAAAATTATCATTTTGCCCTTGTGCTCCAAAAATACCAAGAATCATAATTTTTTTTCACTGCTAAACATCATTTTATACTCCAATAATCATAATTATATTTCATATAATTACTCTTGGTCAAATGTGATCAAATCTTGGCTAAAAATCTCCATTTAATCATGAAATGGTAAAATGACTGTTTTGTCCCTAATCGGTCAATTTTCCTGATGGACTCCAAACTGGACCTTGAACACCGAATCACTATTTTAAGCCATTCTGTGGGTTTTCAAAATTTTCAGTTTCCTCTTAGAATTTTTATTTGAACTAGTTCAAGGCTCGATTTAACTTAGTTGTACCACTCGGTACAATACCGTCTTTTAATCGAGCTTGACAGGGTCTCACAGTAATGCTTATCTATCATATGCTCATGATGTATCTCCATATTTGCCTCATGATCCATCTAAGGGAAGGTAAGACTATTCTTTAATATGATTAATCAGTTAATCTATTCTCCTTATTGGAATTGATTTAGTGAATGCTTAAGAGGGAGATGGCCATTGACATTGCCCTATGATTCTTGAGCACTCAAAATCTTCAAAGATGATCTTGTTAAAATCTCAACAAGTGGTGTTTATCTCTATTGGTATTATCTCTTAAGCACCATATTAAATTTGTGCTTGATAATGCCTCACATTTATGCTTAAAAGATGATTGCTATGTTTTTTTCTATATTTGTTTGTATATAAACTTGTGAATATATTTGTATGATTGGTTGTGTAATCAATTTGTTTGTTTTTAGTTAATTGCATGATTGTGAGACCCTAACCTCTATAGGCTTGTAACTAAGCCTAGATGTAATAATACGAGCCAAGGGTAATTTCGTCATTTTCTCTAATAAGCTTCCAAAAGAAAGTTTTATGATATTTTAAGGTCTAAATGGGTATAAGACTACATAAATGACGTGTGCTGATGAAAACACGAAGAAAACTAGAAGTTTCAACAATTTTCATAACAGGGGCAAAATGGTCATTTCTCACCTTGGGTTAAAATTTTAAGTTTTTATGAACTCGAGTATGTTTAGACCATTATGGACCTTGTCCCAGTGTTAAAAGAGCAAAAGATTGCATAAAAGATTGGAGGAGAATAAGTAAATTGGTGGAGGGGCATTTTCGTAATTTTAAGGGAAAGGATAAGATTAGCTATAAATATCTTGAAATTTCCAGCACCTTCTTGAATTTTCAGCAACTGGTCTTCTTCTTCCCTTCTCTTCTCACACGTTTCTTCAATTCCTCCATGGGAGTTTCTTCAAGCTTCCATAACTTTCTCTCTCTAGCTTCAATTTTCATGCTTTTGGTGCACCATTCCATAAACCCTTATGCTCTTTCATCCTCTCACTTCAAAACCCTTGATAAATCTCATTTCTATACTTTCTCTCACTAGTTGGACGCTCTAGAAAGAGAAAAAGAAAATTACACCATTTATTTGGAAACTATTGAAAGAGAATTTGACTACAAATGAGCCCTAGGGTAAGTGATGAACTAAGCTCGATTTATAGCTGCAGAAAATGGCTAGTAATTGGGATTTATGAGCTGTTTTATTGTTGAGTATGTTCATTACTTTTAGTGATTTAGATAGTGAACGTAGATGGCCATTTAATGTGGCAAGTGAAAGCTAGCTAAGAGATAGCTTTTAGGGTTCATAGTGTGTGAATTGACCTATTGCTTATGCTAATGTGATCCTAGGTTCTAAGGAAGCCTCCTCATCCCATTTGGACAATTAGGGGAATTGGAGTCATCTAAAGGCTCTACAATCGATTGGTGAGTGGACTTGCATTTCAAACTTGTTTGGGGAGTATGAATGTTTTTATCCAACTTATTTTTTTTAAAATGTATCTTGGGAACAAGCCTTTGGTGAAGTGATTTTATATTGTGAAATTGTGATATACAATGGATTATGTGTTATCAAAATATGATAATATGCATGATATGCATTGGGTGCTTATTTGTATGTTGATGTGGACCCGGCTATGTACGAGTAGGAGTGCACATAAGCCACTGCTGTCCCGGTTATGTGCGAGTGGGAGTGCGCATAAGCCATTGCATATGAGATGATGATGATGGGAGAGTGTATATGATGATTGATATCTATATATATATATATATACATATATGGTATATGGTTGTAAATGCAAAAATGTGAACATTTGCTTTGTTGAAATTTGAGAGTTTGCTTGTGCTGTATGTTTGTTTTGTTGGTTTAGCAGGATGGTCTTTTTGTTGAGTGAGGGAAAACTTTTCTCTTGTTGCTCTGTTTTCGCTATAGCGAAATTCATTCTTGCTGCAGCGAGAAACTCTCGAGTTTGAGAACCTTCACCAGAACTGGTTCTCGCTGCAGCGAGATAGTCACTGTAGCTTCTTGCTGCAGCAAAAAAGGAATCTCGCTGCAGCGAAAAACACTCTGTTTCATCAGCGAAATTTCGTTGCAGCGAGAAACTTTCTGTTTCTGGGTTACAATTTTGCTGCAGCGAGATTCAATCTCACTGCAGCGAAAAACCTTTTGTTTTGGTCTTCTATCTTGTCCAATTGCTACCCTATCTTTCACTTTTTTAATACCATATCAGAGCATGGACTTCCTACATTAAAGATTAAATGAGTTCATTCTTCAAATGGTTCGTTATGTATGGGTCCATGATTTTCAAATGATTAATCATTTAAGGGCTTGATGAGGGGTTTTTAATAAGAATAAAAACAAATTGCATTGTTTTGAAAAGAATGCATCATGATTTCATTAAAGATTCCTTATGGTATGCTTGTTCCCTTTCTTGTTCACTCACTGGGTTTATACTCACCGTTTTTAACTTCATATTTTCAGATCACGAGGTAACAGGTAATTAGGATGAGGTGTCCTTGTAGACTTATATCCATCTTTTGGTAGGTGTCTCGGCATTCAGTAGCTGTACATTCGTCCAAGTCCCTCTGCTGAAAGTCAAGTCTTCTTTTTTTGAGATGTATAGACAAACTTGATGTAAAATATTAAGATACATGTTGTAGGCAATGTACATTTAATTGATATGCCAGTATGAGTTGGCGAATGTTTAATTTTATTATGATTCTAAGTTATGAAATAAGACTTAGTAGTTATGATGGAATGATGAGTATGTTAGATTAAAAGGCTTGCTTGGGCTTAATGGACTACGTCTATTGGGCTCTTACGCAGGTCATGGCCCGAAATTTAGGTCGTGACAATGATTACTTGATTATTTAGTAAATGAATATGCGAACATACTAGCATATAAAGTTGCACATATATCACTAAATCATGTTCATATTATATGTAAACTTATAAAAGCTTTACATTTGACTATGCTTGTCTACATATATGCATATCCAAAATTGAACTTAAAAGATAAAATGTCCACACTTTGCTTTTAAAAGTACTCTGTATGGCATTCTAGATTAATTATTGATGATATACTCCTTAATGCTTTGCTTGAAAATATATGAAATGGAGATATATCTTGATTTGTTTATAATATATTGATATATTTCATAATGCCTTGATTGAATATCTTACTTGGAAATATATCTTTGTTGAAAATATCTATATGAGCCTTGATTGCCTTGGTTTAATACATTTCTTCATGCTTTAATTGAATATCTTGAGTAGAAACATATTATGACTTACCTACACATATTGATCTTTGAATGTGCTAAATTAGTATATTTCCCTATGCTTTGTTTGAATATATATTGATTGGGAATATATCTTGATTTAATGCTATCATATTATGATGATTGGATACATTTCTTGATCTATTGATTAAATATTTGCATGTAAATATATCTCAATGTTTTGATTTGATGGTTAGAGATCATTATTGGACTTAATGCTTATTTATACTTGATGATTATCACTAACTATGTTCCTTTGAGTTTAAGTGCTTAAAGCTCACGCTTCTTAACCTTTTTGATATAACAAAAAGGGGGATAAAGTTTATGAGCACATTGAAATGCTCTTATATTAATTGAATTTGCCTTGAAAACATTTTTGAACTTCATGCATATGTTGAAGGGGAGAATTTTAAAAGCTCATATTCATTTCTTATACCCTTCTCCTTTACACTTAAATGTTTTCAACAAGGGCATAGAGACTAATTAAGTTATGGGGAGGCTTCAAGAAATTTCAAATGCAATATGCTCATGTTTTTGTCATATCAAAAAGGGAGAGATTGTTAGCCTTGAGTTACATCATGTTTTGATTTGACAAAAATCACATGTTTTTTTGAACTTAATGTTAAGCATCTGAAATTTTCTCAAATACATTTTAGTCCCTTAAGGTTACATATTTCTTTGAAAGCCATGCTTCATTAAAAAACACCTTATAAGTTTTCAAACAATGCATATTCAACTAAAAATAAAAGATCAAACATGCCTTAAAATGTTATTTGAATGTAGGAACAAGGCAAGGAAGAAATAGCTGAAGAGAAGTGCCAAAAAGCTAAGGAAACCTCAAGACATAAGCCAAAAGTTGATCTTAGAGAAGCTCAAATCAATCCAAAGGTTGAAAGAGTGCAAAACTTGAAGATTATAAAGCCAAAGTCAACCTTAAAGTGCTCATAGTCGACCATTGTCACGACCCGGAACTCCCATCGGGCCCTTGACAACCGCCACGACGTCCCGATAAGCACTCATTACCCCGAATGCCGATCGAAACCCCGCAAGACTTAGCATCAACTTCCGCACCTCCCCGGTGAGCGACAGTTATTAAATCTCGCATTTCAAGAAATCATAAGTTGTTTCCAATTCAAAACAATAAAAATATTATTTTCTAGCTCACTGGGGCATTTTCGTCATTTTTTTTTTGAAATTTTGAAATCCGAAAAAATGTAATATGTAAGTGGAAACACATATTTCATGATTTAAATTAAATTTTGAAGTCTAAAACATTCGTTTAAAGTAAAATTATAGCTATTTGAATATAATAAAAATATTAAATAAAATATTCTATTTTCTTAAAACACAATATTTTCAAAGTCTTCCTAAAATAACTTTTGTAGCGTAAGAGTAAAATAAATTTATTCATATAGTAATAAAGATAATTAAAGTATCAAAATTTCGTTTACAGTGACACGTGGGCCCCTAACTAACCAAGAAGGTGTAGAGCTACGAACCCTTACTTCCTATGATGCAACTCCGAGATTAATTCTCGTCTTAATCAACTATCAACAAACTGTCCTGAGCCTGAAAAATGGATAGGAAGAGGGGTGAGATTAAATAATCCCAGTGAGTAAACAATTACCATCAAAAGCATCTAAAGCCGAGTAGATGGAGACAATATAAAAACGTTATATCTCAATAATGTTCATAACACAAAATTCGTTTCAATCTATACCAAATAATTTCTTTTCATCAAAATTTCCCCGACTTATGAATTTTTTTAAACTTGGCCCCTGCCAATATCATTCTCGCGGGTACCTTCGTCAAGGTATCCCACTGAGACCGCCAAGGCTGTTCAATGACCCATACCCATAAACATGTTTTCACATCTGACACACAACCGTTCCTTGGCGTTGGCTGAGTCTCACTCTCATGTGGTGGCCCGAACGTGAGGTGCACTCAAATCATACCTCAGGAGATACTTCACCCAACATCTCCCCCCGGAGGTAAGTATATAATTGAGTTACCGTGCCCCTCTCATAGGCAGTCCACGGAAACCCCCACCACTGCAGTGACCGTTTAATATACCACCAGACCCATAAAAATTCCAGTAGCATAATATGGCGAATAAAATGTAATCCAGTCTACCGAGACCAATCCAAAATTGTTCATATATTTCATGCCAACCCCAAAAATTTAGCCATCATGCTACCATAGTGTCATAAGCCCCAATTTCAATAACATATAAAATCATAAATTTCAACACAGTCTCCATATACTCAATTTTCCCAAAACAATATTTGATTTCGAAATCAGTATAAATCTCATTTTTATTAAAAAAGATTTTAATTGGAAAATATAATATTTTATAATTTAAATTCACCATTCAATAAAAGCATCAAAAAAGTATAATTACTCTAGATATTTAAGACGATAAATTGTCCACTCACAGTTCTAGGAGTCGATGTACTCCTAATCCCAGTCTTCAAGCACAATTTTGGTACTTTTACCAGTGTAATTTGCTCACCACCTATCCACAATGTACAATACATAATTCACCACATCAATGCTTGACCATTATAAAATCAATTCAGGCTCGGTATATATGCATGATATGACATGCAACTTATCCGACTACCGCTTAAATGCAGTGCTGACCTAATTCGGCCTATTACCCGATTAAATTACTAATGCGTCCAATTTAATCTCAAATTAATTTTTTTCAGTTTCTATACCTCAATTGCACCCAAATTGACTTAATGTCCCTCGGTGTGGTGCAAATTATCAGTCCTGATAGCAAATTACGAAAATACCCCTAATGGGTAAAATTCATATTTTTCCTCCAAAAATTTCCATTATTTTTCTAGACTCATAATTCATCATTATTCATCATAATTCCTCAAATAAACATCAAGATCATCAGCCAATATTCCCCTAGAAAATTCAGCCAATAATGGTAATGGAGGAAAATAAATTCTTTTCTTGTTGTTTTGTTCCTAAATATGCTAAACTAACTTAAAACACTAACATAACTTAAAATCAAATTAATCTAACAAGTTTCTCTCTCCTAACCCATTTTTTCAGAATTGAATTCATCCTCAAATCACATGATTCAACCATGGAAAATAATGGAAAATGCATGGGAAAGGTAAAGCACAAGTCAAAATCAAGAAATTTTACCTTTGGTCACTTGTTTCCTTGAATTTTCACCAATTGTTCCTTGAATTTCTCCCCCTAGGTTTTTGTTTTTCTTTTCCCCTTTGTTTTCTTGCTATGGCCGGCCATAATGAAGAGAAAATGGTGGTGTGGGCTGATTTTTATAGTTAAATAATATAATAATCTAAACTTGCCACATGTCACTACATTATTGGTCCATTTTTTAAATTCTTATCTTTTAAGCTTTAAATCTCCACCACACATTATTCCTTAAAATATCCATAACGTAGATAAAATTCTCAAACTTATCCAAAGTCTTGGTGAAGTAATTTTTGATATTTACACTTTTGCCCCCGTAAAAATCAAAAATTACATTTTTGCCCCAAAAAACTGAAAAATTGCCCATAGACATATTTTTTATCCCTTATACTCATATCATTCCCCAATTTGTCAAATGTGATCTAAATTCTCTCAAAATCTCAAATTTTGTCCGCAGATGGAAAAATTACAATTTTACCCCTATATAGTGAAAATTTCAATTTGACTCCGAATTGATCCTCGAACTCCTAATTACCATTTTGAGTCATCCCTGAATTGTGAAACTCTTAATTTCACCTTAAAATTCCTATTTGAACTAGTTCGAGGCTTAATCGACTTAATGATACCATTAGGGGCAATATCGTCTTTTAACGATTTCTCGAACTTCCTAAATATACAAACATTCTATCGAGCATGTGAATGATATTATAATTATTTTACAAAGCAGGGTTTGACAACCATGTTCTAAAACGCTCAAGAAAATCACATTTTGAACAGACATAGTCGACCTTGGACCAAGCATAGTCGAGCCTGACAAGTCAAAAGTGAGGAAAAGTCAACTTTACCAGGCCATAGTAGACTATAGAGGAAGCATAGTCGACTACAAAAATTTAAAAAACTTAGTCTACCCTCAAAGCTTTGTAGTGGACCTTCAAGCTTCTACAATGGTCAGATTTGATTGAAACTTGTGTCTAACGGCTTTAAACATTGCCTCAGCTATAAATAAATGCATTAAGCCTTTTTGAAGTAAGAAAAGACTTAAACCAAAGCTAGGGAAATTGCTCAAAATCTCATCTTCACTTTTTAGCATTCTTTTAGCCTTCTATCAAGCTCATAAAGTTGAATCCTTGCTTCACTCAAGCTCATATTTCTTCTCTCTCTACCTGTAAGTTTAAAGTCTTAGCACCTAGCCTTTGTAAGGCATTCTCTTGCTGAAATTTGGACTTCATTGTAAAGGTTCTAACTTAACCTTGAAAAGCTATTTGTGACTATTTGTGGTTGAGCCCTTAAAAGCGATTATTGGTGGGTTACTGCTTCATCCCGTTAAAAAGCAAGAATCTTTTTGTGGATTGTGTAAGGGTTATCACTTAATCTTCTGAAAAAGCCGTTGTAAGGGTTATCGCTTTGTTCCATTAAAAAGCAAGAATCTTTAATAGTGGATTGAAATTCCTTGGTTACCAAGGGAATGGATGTAGTCATTGAAAACGCTAAACCACTTCAAAATTCTTTATGTTTCTTTTAATTTTTTGCATTATTCTTCATTGCTTATATTTACCTTAGGAAAATAGCTTTATATGGTTTTATTGTTTTATACTTAGAAAAATATTTTGCCCTTTATTCTTTCATAGCTAGTATTTAAATTGGGAAAAATATTTTACCTTGGTATATTATTTTTATGTTTAGTGATTTATTGTTGAAAACTTGATTTTGATACTCGAAAACATTTTTGGGTGAAAAAGCTTTGATTTATATACTTAGATTTAAAAAAAAAAAGGTTTATATATCATTTTACCCCCTTGTTGATATATTGTTCATTGAGACTTCTACACTCACAATATCCATCATGAAATGGACTTATTATCGTTTGAATTAGTAATCCAACTTGCATCAAAGTATCCTTCTAACACTCTTGAATAATCTGAATAATGTAAGCCCAAATTTTAAGTTTTTTTAAGATATCCAAAAACTTTCTCAGTAGCTTTCCATTGAATTTCACTAGGTCTGCTTGTATATCTTGCTAATTTGTAATTTACAATTTGCAAATTTCAAATGCAATATCTAGCCTAGTGCAATGCATTGCATACATAATGCTTCCGTTAGCACTAGCATACTCAAGTTGTGCAATCACTTGGTCACCATTCTCATTTATTTTCACACTTGAGTCATATGGAGTACCAAATTCTTTTATATTGAGATGTTTAAATTTATTGATCAATTTCTCAGAATAGTGACTTCGATTAATAACATAACCATCATTATGTTTCTTAACTTTAATACCCAAAATAGTATCAACCTCATTTAAATCTTTTATTTTAAATACAGAGGTTAATACTAACATATCAACCTCATTTAAATCATTATGTTTCTTAACTTTTCTTTGTTTCATTTATGTCGATCATGTTTTTACTAAATACTAACATATCATCAACATAAAGACATATTATTACTCCATAGTCTTTGGTAAACTTATAGTAAATGCACTTGTTATCCCCATTATTTTTAAAACCATAAGACAATATGGATAAGTCAAATTTCTCATGCCATTGTTTGGAGCTTGCTTTAGCCTATAGAGTGATTTAACCAATTTACAAACTATTCTCTTATTTTCAGGAATTATAAAACCTTCTGGTGGTTCCATATATATTTCATCTTTTAAATCACCATTTAAAAAAAACTGTTTTAACATCTATTTAATGTATATACAACTTATAATTCGAAGCTAATGCTTGTTAGAATTTGAGAATATGATGCCCTATAAAGCAAGTATATTCCCATCTTTATTTCCATTCATTTTTATTTGTAATGAAAGCACATTTTGATAATAAGACAAAGAGTTTATTTTAAGTAAGAATTTATTATCTAGTTATAAAGGAACCGTGATTCTATTAAGATATTAAAATACATTTGCATGAAAAGTCATACATAGGAGACATATATTTTAATTGAATCTAAAACTTGTTCATAGCCATATAATAAAGCTGGTCACTTTATTGTGATAAAGATGTACTGCCCAAATTACTTCCAATGCAAGGAATGTGATTCACTTCAAGGGAATGATGAGTCTTAATCATTAGAGTAGTTGACTTCGAGTAATGACACTATAATTTGATTTGGAATTACGTAAAAATTAAATTTAAGTTTAATGGTTACTTAAACCTTGATCTCACACTTATGCATTCGTTTATGGTAAAATCAAAATCTCGATGGATAATGAACTTGTGTTTTATCTCCTTATAATCTTTCATATACCATGGGCATGATCATCTTGTTACATTGATATAGACTTTGTATGTTGAGAATATAATTAAGGTAAGCATGTGAGAACATATATATAAAAAGTGGAGTTCATAGCATTAACATTATTTCTAGTGATTTTAGGAGAATGGTGATTAATCTAGACCTAACAGCTTAATGAATTAGCTACTCATCACATTTTGATGCTCAAAAGATTAGATCTAAAGTATTGGATCACTAATTGTATGAAATCTGAGACTACGGGACAAAATTGACATAAACGATAAGACAATCATTTCACCTTTTGTCATTAAATGGTTATGGGGTTCACAACATAAAGTTTGCAATTGGACAACCAATATTAATATTAATATTGGATCATTTCTTTTAATTTAGTTAATCCAAGAGTACAACCACGAATCTATAGTGGAGCGATTTCATGGTTAATAAACTTAAATTATCTTAAAGAGATTTAAAGTAATTCAAAGTTTATTGGAGATTAAAATATCTATGTCCAAATAGATTCCCCACTTAATTCCGATAGCTCTATTATATAGAGTTATTTTGACACATTTGGGGGCTTAAGAAGATAAGTCTTTGACATTTTAGGTTTGAAATTGAGTAATTTAGATGTTTTTCATAGTTAAGTTAGATTACATGTTAATTAGTTTGATTTAAGTTATTTTAGTTTAATTTTATGTTATTTTGTTTTAAATTACTTTAACAATAGTTATTGTTGGTTTCTTTTATTTCTTTTATACGAAATTTGATGAAAAATGCTCATTTGATGAAAATTTGCACAAGTATGGTGATGGTTTCATTCATATATGCTACAGTATTTTGAGGATAACTTTAGCTATAGAAGTCCAATTGATGCGATTTTTAATCCATTGGAAAGCTAAGAGATAGGGATACAACTTTCATGACTACTTCATCTAGTTTGGATCAGATCATGGTTAAAATTATGTTAAAATTTGCTAGATTGCTATAGCTCTGCACAAGGCATCATATTGAGTGAAGGCTACGGCCTTAAGTTGCTCAAGGTTGCAATGCCAAGGAAGCCAAAGCTGTAGCGCTGAAGAGAGCAAGGCCACAATGTTGGTGAAATGAAGGGCATTATATAAATTCTCGAGAGCAGAATGTTGCAACACTGAACAAGCTGTTTTAAGAAAGGTTGCAGCATCGTGGTGCTAAGGAAAGCAAGGCTATGGCACCACAAGGAAGATAGGCATTATTGTAGCAAATGGGACGGCGTCGTAGTGCCAAGGAACCCAAGGTTGCAACTCCAGAGAATTTTCCAAAAAAAAGATTGATGGGATTTTGGGAGTTAAGTCTTTTGAAGCATATTTAAGGAGTCTTTTTCCTCATCGGTTTCTAAAGAGAGGATGACAAGCAATTATTATGAAGAAAGGAAGCCAAAAACAAAGCAAGAAAGCAAGAGAATCTGAGAGAAAATCAAGGTTAAAATCTTCAATCATTAGTTTCTTTCTTTGCTTTTATGTTTCTCTTATTTTCTTTGACTTAGATTAATGGCTAGCTTTCTTTGAATGATGTTTTATTTAGATATTATGAACTAATTTACTTTTCTAGAATTATGGTGGATTTCAACATGTAATTTGAATATTAGTTTTTTTTTATTTAATATGAATAGGTATAGTTTTGTTTATTCAAATATGTTCTTAATACATTTAATTGTCTAGCTAACAATTGAAAAATTTATTAATCTAGATGAGACTTAGTAGATTGATTGTAGATTAGGCTAAGATTTGAATGATATATATTCACATCACTTAGGTGATTTGATTCGCGATTAGAGTCGACATATGCCAATTGCCATACAAAGTCAAATTCGAACACTAGCTTAATGAACCTTATTTAATTGATTACTATAGATATATAATGACCCAATTAGATTAGGTATTTATGCAAGCATCTTGAAGGAGATTTGTACATAGCTTTGGATTCCAGGTTAGTAAAACCACCCATGAATATAAATGATAATAAAAGCTTATATCAAATGAAATGTTGAATAAACTCATAATCCTCGGTTTTAATCTATTGTCTTTCTCAAGTGAATTTTTAGTTTTTGTCAATCAATTTAGTGTTTTCTTAATTTAGATTTAATTAATTTTTTAAAAAAATTTTAGTTACCTTAATAAGATTAGTTTGTCATAATTTTAGTACTTAGTGAAGATTTAGGAAGAAACTTCTATGGGATACAATTCTAGGCATATTGTCTATATTACTTGTTTGATACGTATAATTACGTGTACAAAATCAATAACAGCTTCGTAGAATTCAACTTGTTTAAGTTGAAATGTGTGTATTTTTAATTAATTAAATTAATGTTCAAAAATGGTAACTTTGCATATTGTCTTAATTATGACAAGAATTATCTTAAATTAGACAATAGTATATGTGTTGATTTAAAACAAGAGACATCTTAATTATATTATTTTATTTTTGGTAAGTCAAAAATTATCGTAATAAATAAATATTTCTTTAAGGCTAGAGTTGTCTTAAAATGAAAAATATTTACTAGAATAATAATTGTCTTGAGATAAAATAATATTCAAGGATTTTAATTATAATTAAAGAATTAAATAATTTATTCTTTATTTGTAATTAATTATAATTTCGTGATAAATTATAAGAGTCCATGTTTGACTAAGATTCCTTTATTTCATAATTAATTTTTAAATTAAGATGGATAATAATAAAATAGAATAATTATTCAATAAGAATCTTATTTTGACTTGGACAAATAATTATAATTCAATAAATAATTTATTATTTAATTATAATTTTAATAATTTTTGGAGGAGCATGGTACAACCATAACATTTTATGGATGACGAACTTGGACTTTTGATAGGAATTTAGTTTTAATTAAATTCTTTAAAATGAAAAAAGAGTCCATAATGGAATATAATTAAAGGGATGGTCACTCCTTATAAAAAGGAATAAGAAAAAGAATTTTTTTTTCACTCAAGCTTTAGATCAACCCCTAATTGCAAAAATCCTCTATAGCCGCATCTCTTTTTAAGGTCTTCTTGATCTCCAATTTTGGTATTTTTTCTAGAGGCCTTTAATAAGAAAAATAACCATAGTTTTGAAGAAGAAAAAAAGATAAATAATTGAGTTACTATCTTAATTTAGCATTTCACACATTGTCCACTCGAGGTTCAAGTTGAAGTAATTATTAAAGAATAAGTGGTAAGTTTGTTTGGTTGGGAAATCAATCTTAGGTGTTACAGTGAATTTACTACAATTCACTAAAAGGCAAGATTCAAGATTCTCACAAGAAAAAGGTATGAATTCTTATATATCTTTATTCTTAAATTTTTTATATGATTAAATCAATTTACTTGAATGTATGATGTGAAGTTCCACTTGTGTATTTGAATTGGCTTGCTTCCGTAATTAGAAAAAATTTTGAAATTTATAGTTTACATAAACACATGCATGCCCAAAGATTCAACTCCAACAGTACTACTACAAGTGTTCTTATAGATGTTATTCTAGCCACTAAAGCATATGTATCAAAATAGTCTATGCTTTTCTTTTGTTTGAAACCTTTAGTAACTAATCTTGCTTTAAAGGTTTTTTTAGAACCATCAGTATTATATTATCTTCTAAACACCCATTTACATCCAATTGATTTAGAACCTGAAAGTAAATCAACTAAGACCCATGTATCATTAGACATTATTGAGTATATTTCATCATTTACAGCTTCTTTCCAGCAAGCTGCATCTCTTAAAGACATTGTTTCACTAAAATTTTTGAGGTCTTCATCTACACTTAGTAAAATTAATGTTTTGTTTAGTATATTATTTCTATCTTCTTCAATTAGAAAAACAATTGAGTATAGAGAAACATAATCAAAATCTAAACGTTTCTCTTTTTTCAATCTTTGACTTTTTCTTGGCTCAATAGATTCATTAATTTCTTTTCTCTTTTTCACCAACTATTGGAACCACTTCAACTTGCTTTTCCTTTTCAAAATTAACAGAATTATAAACAAATTTATTTTCAAAGAAATCAACATGTACAGATTCAATTATAACATTAGAATTTAAATCAAGCAATCTATATGCTTTTGAATTTTGTGAATATCCAACAAAAAATCTTTTGATGCCTTTAGGTCTTAATTTTATCTTATGAAGACTCAACATTTTATAATAAGCTAGACACCCCCACAATTTAAAATAATTCAAATATGGTTTTCTGCCATTATTCCATAATTGATACGCTGTCAAAAGTAATTTCTTCGAAGAAACCCTATTACTTGTATGACATGCTGTCAAAAGTGCTTCTCCCTAAAGATTAAAATGAATCTTTGCATTATACTACTTACCATATTTACAAAAGTTCTATTTTTTTTCTTTCAACTAATCCATTATGTTGAAGTGCATGAGAAGTTGTTCTTTGATGAATTATTCCATTCTCTTTATAAAATTGAGAACATGAGTTTGAAAATTATTCTCCTCTTCTATCACTTCGAAGAATTTTAATCTTACTTTCTTTTTGATAAATTCCTTGAATTTTAATCTTTTGTTTTCATTAAATAAACATGAGTGAAAAGAGAATAATCATCAATAAATGTTATAAAATATCTTTTTACTTCTCTTGTTCTTAAATCATTTAGCTCACAAATATCAAAATATACAAGTTCTAATAATTTATTTTGTTTCAACTTTCGAAAAAAGTTTCTTGGTCATTTTTACCTCAACACAAATTTTACATTTTTTCAAAACTATCTTTTTGACATTAAATATAACCATGCTCTAACATAAAATTTTAAAGATTGAAAATCTAAATGACCTAATCTGGCATGCCATAAATCAGAAGAATACTCAACAGTATAAGCAAAAGAATTATTCATTTTATTGATACTAAGTTTGAGCATTCCATCATAAGAATATCCTTTTCCAACAAATACAACATTTTTTTATATTACAATTTTATCGGATTCTAGAACAATCTTAAAACCATTCTTTCTAATTTGAGGAATATGGAGTATGTTGAGTAAATTTAATTTTTGTCTCAAGGTAAATTTTAACTCAATCGTTCCTTTACTAAGCAATTTAACAAGATTATGGTTCTCCATTAGAATTTCTTCTGGTCTCTTGAATTCTCCATAACCATTTAACTACCTTTTGTCATTGCAAACATGAATAGTAGCATTTGAATGTATTCATCATTTTGAGCTTTTTGTTACAATTGTCATGTGTACTTTGATAACCATTCTAATTTGCATTTCAGTCACCATAGCAACAAGTTTTTTGACATCATGTTCAACAAGGTTTACCTTGTTTTCAAAACTAGAAACAGCAATCTTGTTTTCAAGATTTTTAGAATTTCTGAACTTGCACTCCTTAATAAAATGCCCTTTCTTTCCATAATGAGAACACACTTTATCACTCTTAAATTTCTTAGATTTCTCAAAGTCAATTTTTTGGACTCTACTTCATTTCATTTTTCCAAAACCCTTTTCTTTTTCACTGATGAGATTTACATTTGATCTAGGAATGAGTGAATCTATTGTACTATTTTTTGCCTTAGTATGCAAATGAGTTGAAACTTTTCAGTAGTACAACTTTTGGAGAATGCAAAATTTTCTTCCTATATACATTATGAGAAGGTGGAAGTTTGGACAAAATTGCTCTTACTTGAAGTGAGTCAGGAATTTTGATTTCCAGTTCACTTAATTTGGAGGCTAGAATTTATAACTCATGTATTTGATCTATAATTGGTTTAGTATTCATCATGGAAAACTCAAAGTATCTCAATGCAGGAAATTTATTTGTACCTTTTTTCTCCTTTTGTACGTTTCCTTAAGTGCAGTCTAGATTTCCTTTGCTGAAGTCTTATGTTTGAAGAGATCATACAAACAATCAATGAGAGAATTAAGAATGTATCCACGACACATAAACTTGTCATGTTTTCGTTTCTCCATGTTAACATCAGCAGTTGTTGTAGTAGCAGCTGTTGTTGCAGCAATGTTTCCAAAAGATGTTATTTGTATTGCTTATGCTGGCATGATCTCTTTTGGAATTGATGGTAGATCCGTCTCAAGAATATAATAAATCTTTGATATGGTTAATAGGAACGCCATCTTGTCCCTCCATCTAGTGAAATTTGTTCCATCAAATTTATCAAGTTTGATCACTTTCTGATTTTGGAAATGAACCTTCACACTTGAATCCAGCCCAGTCTCCATCATGAAACAATTGCGAAAATGTTTAAAGAATACCTTAATAATGTTAGAAATTTTTTAGAAGAAGAAGAATATGACTTTGAAGGCATGAATAAAACATTTTCCTTAAGGTATTTTTCAACCTCCAAGATACAACAAAGTCTATTGCACACTTATCAAAATAGTGAAAATGGCAGTGTAATGTCATTGTTTATATATTAAATAAACGTATATATCTTTCAATGAAAAGATTTGTTTCCTTTCATAATATAACTATTCAAACAGTTATTTTCTCTCATAATATAACTATTCAAAGGGTTATAGTTAATAAGGTAACTATTCATAACTCTTCACTTACAACTTTTCATTAATAAGCACTATTCATAAATAATATTTATTATGTAATCTAAAAATTAAAATAATAAAAAATTAATTACTTATTAATATTTTATTCTAAGAGTCCAAATACCATCATTATCAAACTATATAACATAAGTAAAATTATATTTCAAAGCAAGAAAGCTTTGCAAATTTTAAGCATAATGGTCAACCGTCCATAGCAATCCGATTAGAGAATTATACTATGATGACTGACCTAATTGTGGATCTAATCCGAGTTTAAAACATAGAAGAACACATGAGGTCAACGAGAATTTATCAGTTATACATGAGTTGGCCATGATAGATTTCAATGGTTACCACCACCCATATAGCATATCTTCAAGCCTAATGTAGATGGTGCATTTGAAGTTTAACTTGAGTACAACCCTTAATAGCATTAGCCATTTTTTCAATCTGATTATGGAGAACATAAGGATTGTGGGTGTAAGGCTTTATGGCAAAGGAAAACTTAAAAGAGATGAATGTTTACTAGCAAAGTTGGGGTACTGAAAAGCTTTCATAAATGAGAGCATCTTAAATCTCTTTCATGATCCATGACCTTGACATGCCTTTGCATTCCCTAATGTTATTGAAATGGGTTTCTACCACATCATTTATATGTTCTTCTGATAGCATGTTGTTCAATCAGTTTTTATGGATATTTTTCCAAATCTTATGTCCCCGAAGCATTCGTTAGACCCCACTTTAAGTTTTCGAACCATAAAATATTACAAATAAATCATCATCCCATTACAAATAAATAAAAACTAACAACAATATGTTTCCACATTAACTCCTTCATATCTATTAGAATTTTCCACAATGTTGACCATGAACCGCTAGAATGACATTTTATTATTCATGTAATTATTATGGTTACTCCATGCTCTAAGAAAGTACTGACATATAATACAAGTCATTAAATAGTAAAATATATAATTGATACTTCCTCCTCATTATTAACCAATTAAGCATACCTCTCTCCAAGAAGAGTCATATGCAACCTCTACTCTGGATTAGTTGGCATTAGTAAACTTACACTAGGACCTCTAACCCTCTATTGTGTGGCTGAACCATCTTTACTTCCAATTATATTGGTGGCAAAAGATCAATGGGATATGAGAGTCGATAAAGGCCCTATAGTGGATGGTTTAACTAACAAGGTTGCCTCTGTAGACAAATATAGGTTAAAGTCACTCATTATCAAGTGGATAGATCGACTGAAGAGGATGCCTCTATAAGCAAAGCCATAGCCAAACTCACCAACGATCATGCGGCTAAATCAATCGACCAATGGAGCTTTTGCTATTAGATGTGTTGACCTTGCATAACTATGGATTTATTGTGTGGTCTAAAATGCTCCATTACATTGTAGCATCAATATGAAAACATATAAAGTAAAATTTACTAATATATTAAATCAAACCAAGAAAATAAAACAATTCTACGTTCATAAAATAACTGACAAATTATGGATCTAATTTTAACCCTAAAGCATAAGAATCAAGGGTGTCAAATAGTCAAACATAAAGTATAATACTTGTATAGCATAAAATGTAACACTAAATAAAACATACTTACAATGACACAAATGAAAGCGTTGAATTTATATGTCTAAGCATATTAATCATCATATGAATATTCAAACTCATTTTCTCATGTTAAAATTCATCATCATCGTCATCATGACTTGCAATCTTTTACTCATGGTCTTGGTCTTGAACCACTTTTTTTGCTACTCCTTCATCTTCTTCACCTTTCATGTCACTTTTTTTTCTCCTCAATATATGGATTGACCTCTTCATAGTCACCATTACCAATAATCCTAGGATTGTCAAGTTCCTTTAAAGAAGTAACATTTGTTAAAATAGACACTTCTACTCTTAATAAATCCATTCATTCAAATGAATTTTATTTACCATGTCTCCATCACTATTAGGAAAATGAAATCTACTCCTAAATTTTGTTTTACACACTGCCTACTAATCAAGTTGATCTTTTTTACTCGAGGGATAAATACTATAATACACTTCTTGAGTTTGCTTAATTAAAACAAATGGTTCATTGCTAGCAAGCATTGAGTTGTGTCTAATTTCAATTTGACCATGAAGGAGATGTACTCTAACACCATTATTTGTGTCAAACTAATGACATTCAAAATGTACAATCTTATTTTCTAGACCAAAATGCTCCAACTTTATGATATCAACCAAAATATAGGAAAATTCATGATTATAATCATTGTAGTAGCTTCTTTTCACACATAACTCACTGTTCATTGTTTTACATTTTCCCCATAAACTGTCATATGAAACTTGAAACCATTAACAAAATAACCTTTGTAACACCTTACTAGATGTCCTAAATCGTGAGATAAACCAATGATACGAGGTTCAATTCCATCCATACATTCCATGACCTACCAAAGTATGAGTCATAGATAATATATTCAATCTATGCATATAATGCAAATTAAAATTGAAAATGAAAGTATTTTACTCTTAAACTTACAAATTGTCTTAACCATATCAAGAATTTCACATCACATACTTTCTCCAGCTCATCTTTTGAAATATTGGTGCATTTACTTTCACCATTTCATCAAATATCCTATAATTGAGGCTTAGAAATTAGGGTAATTATTACATTTAGTTCTATACTATAACTTACAAATGATACATATTGACTGTATGAGAGTATCTCTTTACAATTTATAAAAACATATATTTCTACAGCATAATACTCATTTTCATCTCTAAATCAAGACTTATCTTGTGGTCCAAAAGCTTGTCCAAGATGTGTGAAAATTGAAAACCAGCCCATAAATCCCATGTCTCCTTCATCATCATTACGTGGCTGGTAAGTTTGGTATATAGAGTTATCTTGCACATTCTTGGGCATAAAAATAGCTAGGTCTTTATGTTTTTAAATTGATTCTAAGTAGTATTTATGCTTTTTATATTAACTTTAATGCACGTTGAAGCATTTTTATGTAAGTAAATTTAGTTCAATTTCATGACAAAGTCCTAATTTTAGCCTCTACTGATTTAGTCCTTTGCTGTTGAAGTATTTCAAATGTGTGGAGCTTAATAGGGAATGAATTGTGCAAGGTGGCTTGAGGCGTCTCCTGAATAAGCTGCGTGTTTTGAGCATAACTCGCACTATAAAAGTTCAATCAACGTGATTCTTGAACCATTAGAGAGATAAGAGAAAGAACGTAAACTTTTGTTTTATCATGTCTCCTATTTTTGATTAGATCATAGTCAAAATCGCATAAAAAGAAGTTTGATTGTTGCAATCTACACATAGAAAAATAGAAGAGCTAGCGCGTGGCCTCAAAGCTCCAAGGCCGTAGCGCCAAGCCTTACTTAGAGAGTTTGGCACCGTGGCGCTAGCACAGGATTAAAAAAATCTATACTTTCAGGTTCTTAATTTTTAAGGCTTTTGAAGAGAGTATAAATAGGACTTTTCAGAAGAGAAAATGAAGAGGAGAACAGTAACTTTTTCAGAGAAAAGAAAATGAAGTTTTGCACAAGAGAAAATGAAAAGAAAATAAGAGGATTAAAGATAACAAAAATCGACAGAGAATTGTTTGACTCTAGTTTTATTTTCTCTCTCTCTCTCTCTTTCTTTTGCTGTAGATATGAATTATTTTCTTGTGAAAATGTTGTTTGACTCTAGTTTTATTTTCTCTCTCTCTCTCTCTTTCTTTTGCTGTAGATATGAAGTATTTTCTTGTGAAAATGTTGTTTGCTATACAAATTATGAGCTAAATAGGTTTTTTTTAAGGTTATGCTTGATCTTAGCATGCAATTGTGTACTTCAAATCAATGATTATTGCTTCCATTTTGCCTAATCAACATGATGGATTGATATGGATCTCTACTAGCAACTTGATGAAGGGAATTTAGAATAGACCAAGGGTTTGAACAACATGTGTTCATTTAGCCTAGAGATTAACTTAATTG
The DNA here is from genome assembly GCF_053813885.1 of Theobroma cacao. Lineage (NCBI taxonomy): Eukaryota > Viridiplantae > Streptophyta > Magnoliopsida > Malvales > Malvaceae > Theobroma > Theobroma cacao. The sequence goes on along the minus strand of NC_142647.1, from coordinate 38,348,133 downwards.
ATTAGCATTTAGGATAGAAATATACCTAAGTGCCATCTATAGTCAAAAATTAAACATAAACGTTATGAAACTTCCTTTAATTAATTTACATAGACATGTAATAATTAATTAGAATAGGTATTTCTACAGGAACCTTAACAGAGACTTCTAGATATTTGTGGTTTCTAGGTTAACAATTCAACCCACTGATTTAAGTAAAATAAGAGAGATTAGTTCCGATTAAAATGTTAAGGGATTCCATAGTCCTAGGCATTTAATCAAACATTTTTTCAACAACTTTTGTCATCCATTCCTTATTCTATTATTGTTAATTAAACTTTGCTTTTAACTAATTTATAAAAATTTGGTTCACTTGGATACGATTAATTTGGAATAATTTTAGTACTTACTGAGAATTTAAGAGCAATTCCCTATGAGATATGATACTCAACTTACTTTTATATTACTTGTTCGATACATATATTTGCTTGTATTAAACCGAAAATAATGGCACATGATTAAATCTTATTCACAAAATGGGCTTAAAATACAAGAAGTAAAAGAAAGAGATTTTCTCAAAAATATATGCCTCACATATCGATCCTTCAATAAATACTCAGTTTTTTACTTTTTTCTTGAGATAATGCAAAAATCTAAGCATTAAAAAATAGAAATTAAACTTCTTTGTAGATTGATGAGTTATGTGCTGCTTGAAAATAAGTTAAAGTTGACGAAAAGTTGACGAACCATAGTATCTCTCAAATGAATACATCCATCAATAATAAACAGGTCTGCCAACCTTAACCTCATAAGGTAAGTAAATTGGCAAATGCTACATAAAGTAAAAAAAAAAAAAGGATCGAGAGGAAAAACCTTTTCTAGTTTATATAGTTTAAACAGTATTTCAATACCTCCATATGGTTTACATGTATTTCAGTGAAACTCAAATCTCTAAAAGACTAGACATTTTCATAATCACATTCCATACTGAGTTTGGCACCAGATCACCAGATGGATTTAAGAGCAATGATTGCATGAAAACATGGCAGTAATGACTTTTCATCCCATAGAACTTGTATTTAGCTTCATTAACACGCCAAGCTATATTTGATGCAAAACCATCAAGTTTTAATTGTTTCACCAAAGCACATGTTTTTTTATCCTTGCTTAATTTGTACATGGCTTTAGTCTTAAAAATTTTTTTATTATTTTATCATGCCTTTATGTTGTCCTTCGTTTTGCCTTTAATATCCATCATTATATTGAATATATTCTCAAAGACATTATGCTCAATGTGCATCATAGCCAAATTGTAACTAATAAGATTCATATGCCAATAAGGTAACTCCCAAAATATACTCTTCTTACCCATTATGACTTTGACCAAAACTCAAAATATTATATTCACCACAATTTGTCCCCATTGTGATATAGTAAAACCTCTATAAATTAATACCCTTGGGACTATGAAAATTTATTAATTAATCGAGATATTATTTAATTGATAAATTAATAATATATTAATTTACACATTAATTAATAAAAAATTAATTTATCAAGGTATTCTTTATTTATTTTTTTCAAAACATTGAACTTAATGCATGTATTGTATTGTGTATTGTTTATTGTGATTATACAAATATTACTTAATTACCAATTACGAATTATCACTATTCTATGTATTTGTTTAACCAAAACAAGTTCATGAATATAATTAGTCTTATTAAATAGAAATCGTGAATCTATCCATTTTTACAACAAACTAAAATTACATTCGATGTACACTAATTAATATACTCATGAACATTAAATCAAGCAAAAACATCTACAAAATATAGTATCACAAACGATAAAACTAAAAACAATAGCTTCTCATCTTAAAGGTGTAATGAAATCAACAATGATGGATGAAATGCGTAAAGCACTGTGTGAATACATCATAGAAAATCCAAATTGCACCTAAAAGCATTTGCAACAGTAGGTGTTAGAAAAGTTTATCTTGCTAGTAAACCAAGCAACAATATCAAATACAATCAAGAAGTCATCAGAGCATTTATCTGCCAGTATCAATTTTCTTTTAAAATGCGAGAACACTACTACAGAGCTTCTTAATGCACTAAGAAAAGTTGGAGATGAGATCTAAGGAAACATCAATTTCAAGAAGAAACAAGTAACATTAGAGTCATTTTTTACAAGTACTTGCTAATTGAGTCAAGTGTACATATAATTTTGATGTATGAAGATATTATTAATTTATATATCAAGTAGGACCTATGTGTTTTTTAAAAATGTATTATCTTATAAATTTAGTGAATTATTAATTTACCACATTGATTTCAAGTTGGGACTGATTAAAAATATTATTTAATTAAGATTATTAATTTATCAAGTATTAATTTATGGAGGTTTTACTATATAAGGAAGTTAATCGCATTATGCCAAAATTTCTTCACCACTTAATCAAGGAGTGAGGGAGTCACACTTAATTCTTTTTTTAAAAAAAATTATCTTATTACCTCTTAAAAGAAGCAAGTGGCAAGAACTGTCGATGACTTTAAAAATACAAGGCTTCTTTCCATGTGCCAAAATGAAGAACTTTATGCATTGCATGCAATAAAGACAAGATAGTTGTTAATGAGTATTCTACCTGAACAACATATCATATGCACGAAAATCATTAATTGTGCACAACAATGTCCCCATCATTAGAAAATTTTGTTTTCTATAATCATCATCAGTCGAAACAACATCGTTGCACAATATGTTCAACTCATCTATAAAAGGCCTCAAAAAAATATCTATATTTGGCCCTGACTATTCTTTTCCAAAATTACCATATTAAGGAGTATGGATGGTTGCTTCATACACATCCATGAAAGTAAATTGCACATAACAACTATTACTAGACAAATAGAATAAAGTTTTGTAGTCAATCCAAAAGGACTAAAACTACCCACACATAATCTAAGTCGATATCTCACATTTCAATGTTCCATTGTAGAAGACTAATGAGTTTAATTAGAGTATTTCCATGCACTCCATCATTAATTTGGTTATATGCATGCCATATCATATGTTCAATCATTTTTTCTGACATATAAAGCTTCTTAAGTCTTGGTATGGCAAGTAACGCAAAATCTTGTAAAAAAGTTTCTTTTTCCTTTCTCCATTTGATTTAGTTGGTTTATAATAAGAATGACCACATATCAAACAATATGTCAACTCAACAATTTCTATAAAAGAGAACATGCAATTGTTCTTACAAGCATGTATCTTATCATAACCAAGTCCAAGCTTTGTCATATTTCTTTTTATTGTGTAGAAGTTTTCAAGTAAATTTTTGTTAAATGACAACATTTTCTTAATGATGTCCTTGAGACGATTAAAACAAGATTCACTCATTCTAAACTCAAACTTACAATTAAGATGTTGCAACATGGTTGATAACTTTGTGTGCTTTGTGTAATTTGACCACAATGGTTCATCAACATCATTCAACAAAATGTAAAAGTTAGCTACATTTGGATTTGGATACCCCTCCTCATACCTTGCCTCTTTTTGATGATTGGCATTAAAATCATAATTAGGACATACAACATTTTTAACCATTCTAGCATATAGATTTTGTTTTTCTTCTTGACACATTGGTTCAAACTCATGTCTACTTATTAATGATTGTCTAACTTCATATTTGATAACTTTATTATATAGAGATATTTTGACACATTTTGGGGGCTTAAGTAGCTAGAATTTTGAGATTGTAGGTTTGGATCATAGCATTTTACGTGTTTTTCTAGTTTAAGTTTCATTAAATGTTGAGTAGTTAATTTAAGTTAATTTAGTTAAATTTTATGCTATTTTGTTTTAAATTATTTTAAGAGTAGTTATTGTTAGTTTCTCTTATTACTTTTGTAGAAGATTTGATGAAAAAGGCTCATTTGATGAAAATCTGTGCAAGTATGGTGATGGCTTCATTTGTATATGTTTCGGTATTTTGACCATATCGCTCTATACAAAACTCCATATGTAGTGATTCTTTGACCACTAGAACGCTAAGAGGAAGGAATACAACTTTGATGTTTTTAGATCAAATCATGGTGAAAATATTTGTCTAAGTCGGACCATTGCAATAGTATGCATGGACTGAATATGATGCGGTATTTGAAGCATAATTTTCACTCCAAAAGTTCAATTGATGTGATTCTTAAGCCATTAGAAAGATTAGAGATAGAGCTAAAACTTTCATGTTTACCATTTTTCCTAGTCCAGATCATTTTAAAGTGAAAATCACGTTGGACGATGCTTGACAGATGCAACTTTGCACAAGGTAGCAGGGTCACTGAGGTCGCGGTGCTAAACTACTCATGGTTGTGGGGTTAAAGGAACCACCTCTGCAACAATGGAAATTTAAGGCCACAATGCTAGGCTAGATGGACTCATCGTACAAAAACCCAAGAGCACATCATCGCGGCATTGAAGAAGCAGCGTCGCAGTGCTACCAAAGTCTGTCATGGCACCACGATGCTAAAAAATCCTCGCTGTGGTGCCACCTTGAGTTTCTAAAAATAAACATTTGACGAAATTTTAAAAATTAGGTTACTTGGAGTCTATTTAAGAAACCTTTTTCAAAAGTTTAAAGGGGCTGGCAGTAAGCAACTATTTTGGAGAAAAGGAGCTAAGAACAACATAAGAAAATAAGAGAATTTAAGAAAGAATTGAGATTGCAAAGCTTCAAAAATTAGTTTCTTTATCTATTTTTGTGTTTTTCTTATTTTCTTTGACTTGGATTCATGGCTATATTTCTTTGGATATTGTTTGTTGGCTCCATAAGTTTTTGATGATAACAAAACATTTTCATTCATTAATGTCTAACTATATTACTTGAGTGTGCAGGATGAAAATGCATGTTAATAATAAATTAATGACTAGAAAGCAAACATCAAAACTCATCAGAGTAAGGAGTTACAAATGAGCTACAAATAGAAGTCTCTTAGTCAGATAACCAAGGGAGTTAGTCAGTTAAAGTCCAAAAGTGAAATTGGCTGCTTCAAAGACAGTAAGTTCTTAATCGGTTGAAATCTTACTTAACCGATTAATGGAGTAAAGCAGATTGCGAGACAGAGAAGACTTAATAGACTAAGAAGTATGGTTAGCCAGCTAAAAGTTCACTGTCAAAATTTTGATTGTGAGACAGAGAAGACTTAATTGACTAAGAAGAATGGTTAGCCAACTTGTCTAAGAATTTGAGTTTGAATGTCTGAAGACAAACTAACAGCTAGAATAGACTCTAAACTATTTTCAATGGTCTGAAGCTATCAACATCCATCAAAGTTGATTTTTCAAGTATAAAAGACATCTCCAACGGCTAAGAAAAGCAAGAGATGCTTCCAAGAACAAAAAGAGCCAAAAAATAGCAAAAATTCTCTCAATCCTTCTTGCATTTCACTCCAATCTTTGTAATAGAGTTTAGCACTTCATCTTGTACCATGCAGATCAAGCTAGTGATCATCGGTACTTCTTCATATTTGTACTCCTTGATTACTTAGAGTGTGCGAGGCACTCTAAGGGGATTAATCAAGCTTGGTTTAGCTTGGTTGTTGTTGTAGGTTCTAACTTAGCCTTAGAAAAGTTAGCTTTGGGTTTTGGTTAATCTCGAGAAAAACCATTGTTAAAGGTTATGGCTGAGCCTATGAAAAGCCATTGTAAAAGCGTGGTGGAAACTTGGGAATTCCACCGATTTTAGTGATTGGGTTTGAAAATCCTTGATTAGAAGATCAAGGTAGTGGATGTAAGTCAAAGAGACTGAACCACTGTAAATCTCTGTGCATTGCCCACCCTCTTTTATTTTTCATTTCACTCTTCTTTAAGTCATTCTTTCATCAGGCATTTAACTTCTCATCATTGACCTTTAACTAGCTTCTAATTAGAAGTTAAGTTTAGTGACATTTAGAAAATGCTATTCACCCCCTTCTAGCATACATCTTTGGGACTAACAAGTGGTATTAGAACCTTACCCTCATTCTTAAGGCTTATGCCATGACCCAAATTTCGGACCATGACCGGCGCATAGGCCCAATGGACATAGTCCATTAAGCCCAAGCACGCCTATCGAATTATTCTACTCATCATACCATCAAGTATTGTTAAGTCACAAATTGTAACTTTAAACCAAAATAGTAATATACATTGCCAACTCGTACTGGCATTACTCATTTAAAATATACATACATTGCCTACAACATGTATCTTAATAATTTACATCAAGTTTGTCTATACATCTCAAAAAGAAGACTCGATTTCCAGCGGAGGGACTCGGATGAATGTACTGCTACGGAATGCCGAGACACCTACCAAAAGATGGACACAGGTCTACAAGGATACCTCGTCCTAGTTATTGGCTGCCTCGTGATCTGAAAACATGAATTTGAAATGGTGAGCATAAACCCAGTGAGTGAACAAGGAAAGGAACAAGCAACAACAAAGGAAAATTTAAAATCATGATGCACTAGTTTCAAAACAATGCAATTTGGTTCAATCCTAATAAAACCCCTTATCGAGCCCTTAAGTGATTAATCATTTGAAAATCATGAACCCATACATAGCGAATCATTTGAAGAATGAAAGCTTCAATATTGCACAAGCAAGTCAAATACAACAACGAATCTTCACTGCAGCGGAAAGGCATTCTCGCTGCAGCGAGAATGAATTTTCATTGCAGCGACGTTGGAATTTAGTTATTAACCGAACGAGGATTTCTCAACTGGCAGAGGGTTTCTCACTAAACCTCTTCATTTTAAACTTGACTCTTTTAATCCTTAATGTTGGAAGTCCATGCTCCCATATGGTAGCAAAGAAGTGAAAGATAGGGCAGCAATTGGACAAGATAAGAGACCAAAACAGAAAGTTTTTCACTGTAGCGAGATTCAATTGCAACCCAAAATACAGAAAGTTTCTCGCTATAGCGAAATACATGGCATCAATGCAAAATTTACCTTTCTCCCAAAGGAAAAACCACCCTGTTTGAAATGTTCAAAACCAATATGAAACATATAATTTCTCAAGGTTTAACATGTCAAGTTTCACATGCATTACAACCATAAACCATTATCCATCAATTTCTTATAACACACATATTTACATATATATATATATATATATATATATATATATATATACATATATACCCATCATCATCATCACACCATCCCATCATCATCATCACAAGCTCATGTGCACTCCTTACTCGCACATGGCTGGGTATCACCGGGTTATGCGCACTCCCTACTCGCACATAACCGGGTCATCCTCGACTTATGCACACTCCCTATTCGCACATAGCCGAGTCAATATAATTACACAACATTATACTCAAGCATAAATGTATATCAACATAATGCAACCACATAGAAATCCATAATAATCACATTTCATAACATAAACCTTTTCTCAAAAGCTTGTTCCCAAGGCATTCATTTTTATGAAAAATTGCATAAAATCATTCAAACACTTTGTCAAATCCATCATATTCCCAAAATCAGTTTTGAAGGTAGTCCACTCACCAATTGATTGTAGAACTTTTAATTGACTCAAATTCCCCTAATGATCCAATTGGAATGATGGTGCTTCCTTAAAATCCTAGGATCACATTAACATAGACAATAGATTAATTTACACACTATGAACTCTAAAAGCTATCTCTTAGCTAGTTTTCAATTGCCACTTTAAATGGCTATCTATGTTCACTATCTTAATCACTAAAAAGTAATGAACATACTAAACAATAAAACAGCTCATAAATCACAATTACTAGCTATTTTTTGCAGCTAAAAATCAAACTTGGTGCATCACTCACCCTAGGGTTCCTTTGTAGTTGGATTTTCTTCCAATAGCTTCCAAATCAATGGAGTGATTCTCTTTTTCTCTCTCTAGAATGCCCAACTAGTGAGAAAAAGTATGTAAACAAGATATTTCAAGGTTTTTGAAGTGAGAAGATGAAATAGCACAAGGGTTTATGGAAGGGTGCACCAAAAGCATGAAAATTGGAGCTAGAGAGAGAAAGTTGTGGAAGTTTGAAAATCAAGCTTCCATGGAGTTTGAAGAAACGTGAGAGAGGAGAAAGGAAGAAGAAGACAAGCTGCTGGAAAATTCAAGAAGCTGTTGGAAATTCAAGGTATTTATAGGCAATCTTATCTTTTCCTTTAAAATTATGAAAATGTCCCTCCACTAATTAACTTACTCTCCTCTAATCTTTTATGCAATCTTTTTGCTCTTGTAACACTGGGACAATATCCATAATGGTCTAAACATGCTCGGGTTCATAAAAACCTAAAATTTTAACCCGATGTGAAAAATGACTATTTTACCCCTATTATGAAAATTATTGAAACTTCTAGTTTTCTTCGTGTTTTCATCAACACACATCATTTATGTAGTCTTATACCCATTTAAGCCTTAAAATATCATAAAACTTTCTTCTGAGAGCTTATTAGAGAAAATGACGAAACTACCCCTAGCTCGTATTATTACATCTATGCTTAGCTACAAGCCTATAGAGGTTGGGGTCTCACAGCTTAACATCCTTAGGGAAAATCCAAATGGCTCTTCAAAAATTTATTGTTGCTTAGAGATAGTCCACAAACAGACCACCTCTCTTTGATGGATCAAATTACCCCTATTAGAGCACTAGAATGTCTATTTACATAAGAGCAATAGATTATGAAATGTGAGATGTCATCACTAATGGACCTTATATCCCCTTGACCACAAATGTTGTGACTAATGAAAGGATTCCTAAGCCAAGGGCTGAAAGGACTGAAGTTGAAACCAAAAAGGTTCAGACAAACTTCAAGGCAATTAATACTCTACACTATGCCTTGAATCTCACAGAATTCAACAAAGTGTCAAGCTACACCATTGCTAAACAAGTTTGGGACAACCTTAAAATCATTCATGAAGAGACTTCACAAGTTAATGAGTCCAAAATTGCTCTCCTAACCCAAAACTATGAAATGTTCAAGATGGAACCTGGTGAAGATATCACCAGCATACTTGATAGGTTTACTAACATCACCAATAAACTTAGTCAGTTAGGTAAACCAATCCCTAAGCATGAACTTGTCAAAAGACTTCTTAGAAGCCTACCTAAAAATTGAAAGCCAAAAGTGACTGCTATTCGAGAGTCTAAGGACTTAAATGTCATCACTCATAATGAAATCTGTGGCATTTTTCTCACTTATGAGCTAGAGCATAAAGAAAAAGAAGAAGAAGAAAAGAGAAAAGCCAAAGAAAGGAAGAAAAACATTGCTTTAAAAACAAGCACTCTTGAAGAAGAATTAGATAATTTATCATGTGATGATGATGAAAAGTTGGCCATGGTAGCTAGAAGATTTAGAAAACTTATGGGAAAAAGAGATAGAAGACTAGCTAAGAAAAGCTACAGAAGATATCAAAGTTCTTTATGGAAGATTAGAAATAAAAATGAATCTAACAAGAAAAAAGATATTATATGTTTTGAGTGTAAGAAACTTGGACACTTTAGATCAGAATGCCCCTTGCTAAAGAAGGAAACTCTCAAGAAAAATAAAAAATCAACGAATGCTATAGTGGTTGTAACTTGGTTTGACAGTGATGCATCAAGTTCAAAAGTTGATGAAAAGAAAGTGAAAGAAAGAGCAAACCCATGTCTGATGGCTAAAGATGATGAATCCAATGTTTCTTCTAGCCTTTATGATATCTCAATTGATGAATTTCAAGAAGAATATGAATACCTCTATGATGAGTTTGAAAAACTTGCATCAAAATATAAGGCTTTAAAAAGAAAGACTACATCTCTTGAAAATGATTTAAAAAAGTTAAAAAGACTACATCTCTTGAAAATGATTTAGAAAAGTTAAAATATGATTTCAACTCTATTTTTGAACAAAGAAATTTCCTTTAAATTGAACTAGAACATTCTAGAACAGACTTTGAACTTTTGAAATTGGAACTTGAAAATAGCAATGAAGTGTTGCAAAAGGCAATTGATGAAAACATTGCTCTTAAAGGCTTGACAGAAGAAACATCAAGAAAAAATACAACCTTTAAGAGAAATCCTCATGGTTTTTCATCTAGGTATTATATATGCAGCAAAACAGGTCATCTTCCTTATGGATGTCATAGGAGAACAAGCACTCAAAGAATAAAAATTATTTGGGTACCAAAAGACTCTTATGTATCAACTAACCTTTGAGGACCCATCAAGGTATGGGTACCTATTAGGAAAGATTGAAAATTTGTTTTGCAGGTTGAGCTAAACTAAGAAGACATGTGTTCAAAAGCTCAACTGAAGTAGAAGCAACCATGGTACATGGATAGTGGCTACTCAAGGTATATGACAAGAAATGAAATGTTGTTTGCTCAATTGGATAAGAAAAAGGGTGGTACAGTATCATTTAGAGATGATTCAAAAAACAAAATTCATGGTATAAGAACCATTGATAAAAACTTTCATTCTCAAATCAATCATGTTTTGTTTGTTAAAGGCTTAAAGCATAATCTATTAAGTATCAGTCAATTGTGTGACAAAGGATTTAAAGTATGTTTTGATTCACATAATCTATTAGTACCAACAAAATTTCATTCATAGGAAAAAGAATCAAAACATGTATGTTATATTTCTTGAAGATCTTGAGCTAGATTGTGAGTCATGTCTTATGATAAATGATGAAAATGATAGCTGGTTATGGCATCGAAGACTTGGACATGCAAGCATGCATACCATTTCAAAAGTAATGAGAAGAAATCTAGTTATTGGATTGCCTAAAATTAAATTTGAGAATGATCATATTTGTGATGCTTGTCAATTAGGGAAACAAGTTAGAACATCTTTCAAAGCCAAAAAGATTATTTCAACCTCTAGACCTCTTGAATTGTTGCATATAGATATATTTGGTCCAATCAACATAACCAGCTTAAGAGGTAAATCATATGATTTTGAGATAGTTGATGACTATTCAAGATATACTTGGGTCTACTTCCTTGCTTACAAAAATGATGCATTACCTACATTTGCAAATCACTGTAAGAGAGTTCAAAATGAAAAGACTTCTCATTGTTAACATTAGAAGTGACCATGGAGGTGAGTTTGAAAGAAATGAATTTAAAAATTTTTGCAATGAAAAATGGTTAGATCACAACTTTTCTACACCTAGAACACCTTGACAAAATGGGGTTGTTGGAAGAAAAATCGAAATTTAAAAGAAATGGCTCGAACCATGCATTATGAAAATAACCTACCAAAGTATTTTTGGGCAAAAACTGTCAATACAATAACCTAGATTCTAAATAGAGTTTCAATAAGGGCCATGATATCTTAAACTCCCTATGATTTGTACAAAGGCAGAAAACCAAACATTTTTCATTTTAGAAGTTTCGACTATAAATGTTTTGTTTTGAACAATGGAAAACATTTTCTTGGAAAATTTGATGCTAAGAGTGATGAGGCAATATTTCTAGGATATGCATTAAACTCAAAAGCATATAGAATTTTCAACAAAAGAACTTTAATAATTGAAGAGTCCATTTATGTAGTTTTTGATGAAACTAATGTTGTGCAAAAGAAAACTTTTGTTGATGATAATGATGCAGAGGACCTTAAGAGACAAATGGAAAAAATGAGCCTAGAGAACAAGAAAAATAGAGAAAAAAACTCTCATGAAAGAGAAACAGAAGTTCCATCTTTAGAAGATCTACAAATAGTTGAAAATCAACACAATGATCTTCCAAAAAGTTAGAAATATGTCAAAGACCACCCACAAGAACAGATAATTGGTGATCCTTCAAAAGGAGTTAGAACCAGAATAAGAGTTAAAGAAACATGCAAATACTTAGCTTTCATTTCACAAATTGAGCCTAAAAACTTCGAAGAAGCTAAAAAAGAAGAAAGCTAGATGATGGCCATGCAAGAAGAACTTGAACAATTTGAAAGAAACAGAGTATGCACAGTAGTTCTAAGGCCATTCAATCACCCAATTGTTGGTACAAAGTGGGTGTTTAGAAACAAGGTAGATGAACAAGGTAATGTAATAAGAAACAAAGCTAGGCTAGTTGTTTAAGGATATAATTACGAAGAAGGTATTGACTATGATGAAACCTTTACTCCTGTTGCCAAGTTAGAAGCCATAAGGTTATTTCTTGCATTTGCATGTTTCATGAATTTCAAACTATTTCAAATGGATGTGAAAAGTGCATTTTTAAATGGCCTTATTCAAAAAGAAGTTTATGTCAAACAATCCCCTGGTTTTGAAGACTTTGAAAAACCTGACTATGTTTTTAAATTGCATAAGCCCTTATATGGATTAAAACAAGCTCCATGAACTTGGTATGAAAAACTTTCAAAAATTTTGGTTGAAAAAGGCTGCATTAGAGGAAGTATTGATACTACCCTGTTTATTAAGAAATGCTTAAACGATTTAATTATTGTTCAAATTTATGTAAATGATATTGTTTTTGGTGCTACTGATGAAGTTTTGTGTAAGAACTTTGCTGAAGAAATGTTGGGTGAGTTTGAAATGAGCATAATGGGTGAACTAAAATTCTTTCTTGGTCTTCAAATTAAACAATGTGAGGATGGTATTTTCATCAATCAAGAAAGATACATAAAAAACATGCTGAAAAAATTGATGTGATGAAGCTGAAGTCAATTGGCACACCAATGAGTCCTCTACCAAGCTTGATAAAGATAGAAAAGGAAAGAATGTTGATTAAAAGCTTTATAGAGGTATGATTGGCTCTTTACTCTACTTAACGGCTAGTAGACCTAACATACAGTTTAGTGTATGCTTGTGTGCACGATTCTAGTCACATCCCAAAGTCACATTCAACAGCTATAAAAAGAATCTTTAGGTACCTCTTGGACACACAAAGCTTAGGATTATGGTATCCAAGAGGATCATCCTTTAATCTTGTTGGATACTCTGATGCTGATTTTGCTAAAAGTAAAACGGATAGGAAAAGCACTAGTGGCACCTGTCAGTCTCTTGAAAATACGCTTGTATATTGATCATGTAAAAAGCAAAACTCTATTGCATTATCAACAGCTGAAAAGGAATACATATCCTTAAGAAGTTGTTGTGCACAAATTATATGAAATTAAACAACAGTTAAATGATTTTCGAATAGCCATGCATAATATACCGATATTTTGTGATAACACAAATGCTATAAACATTTCCAAAAATCTAATTCAGCATTCTAAAACCAAATACATTGAAATTTAACATCATTTTATTCGAGATCATATGCTTAAACGAGATATTAAGACTAAATTTATTAACATTGTGCATCAACTGTCCGATATCTTAACTAAACCCTTAAGTGAAGTACAATTTTGCGAAATTAAAAGAAATCTAGGGATGCTTAATGTAAATGAGTTTTAGGTAAATCTTTTAAGTTCTCCTTATACAAGTCAGTAGAAACTTAATTGGTCAAAAGAATCATTTAACTAATTAAAAGTGTTTTGTGTTGATCTATTTATTTAGAATGCTTGACTTAGTCAGTTAAATGTAAAACTTAATCAGTTAAAAAACTAAAATAATTAAAAAATATTTTTAAGGGAAAAAGAAAAAGAGAACGGAGGGAAAAGAAAACTGTATCACTGAAAATCAAAATGAGGGCCAAAATTTTGAATTTTGAAAAGGAGATGTCTGACATTATTTAAAGAGAGAGATTTATAACCTCTCTTAACTTCTTATTTTCTCTTCATATTCCCTCTTCTTGAACCACCTTGTCAAAATTGAAACTCCTCATCTCAAACTCTTCAAACCGTAAGTCAAAAACCACTGAGAACAATGGCTAAATTTTCACTACCAAGTGACGCTCAAGAAAAGAAAAAAAGGAAATGTCCTATGGAAGACAGTCCATCATACAAGGCTTAAAAGAAAGGGAAAAAGAGCGACCTAGTACCAGTGATTGAAAAATAAGAAAGAAACAGAAAGAGAAGGCATCAGAGTAAAAAAAAAAAAGGTGAAAAGAGAAAATCCCAATAAAAAAGGTAACTCTGCATCCTCGAAATTTAGGAATAAGATTCATGAGGAAAGATTTAAGAAAATAGAGAATGGACACATATCTTGTGGAAAATTCATTGATTGGGACATTTTTTATTAGGTTCCTGATATCAAAAAAGGTCTATCAGAATATTTTGAGGATCTCAAATTAAAGAAATTAAGTGCTTTTGAGAATAGATCTTATAGTGTTAGTCTTGTCAAAGAATTTAACTCTAGCACTACACTAGATAAAATAAAGCTTGATGAGAAGGAGGATTTTGTTGAGGATGGTCTTAATGTGTTTTTAAATGGAAAGGAATTTGAGGTCACTACTACTGATTTGGGAAATTTACTGAAAATTGAATGTGACATGGGTAGATATGAGATTCGAGAGGAATATGATCCCTCATCTCTATGGAAAATCATTATTGGGAAAAAGAAAAGGTACTTCTCCAGGAATTACGCAAACTTTATCAAGAGTCCTCAAACTAGGATCTTACACTACTTTATTGCAACAACAATTCATGGACGAAGCGGCAGTTTTAGCTATGTAAGTCTCCAAGACAGGTGGCTGATGGCACATGCATTCAATACAACTCCTCTCAACCTCGGAAGATTTATGATTAAAAGAATGAAGGGAACTTGCTGTGTAGATAAAATTGATTTGCTTATGAGAACCTCATTACCTCTTTGGTAAGGAAAATGGAATCTGGAATACAAGATATCAAATGGATCAGGTCAAAAGTAGAGATCAAGCCATTTATTTGGGAAGTTTACCAAAAATGGGATATAAACTTGACGGAGAAAACTTTATCAAAACTCCCAAAGACACCTCAAGAAATGAGAATTCCACTTCTGCTCAAACCAAGTCAGGACCTTCTCAAATCTCCAATGAAATGATTTTAAATTTATTGATAAGAATTGATGGCAAGCTAACTAATCAGTCTGACAGGATTCTGAAAATTGAAGATCAACTGCAAGGCCTAGCAAATATTATTAAAGAAAAAGGAAAAACACCATATCATCCTGCATCTAAAGGTACCTTAGTAGCCTCAAGTCCTATACTAGAAAAATAAACTGCTAAGAATCCTGTTCCCTAAATTGAATGTGGTGAACCTGAACTTGCCACAAAAAGGAAATAGCCTACTCTTGAACCTGAAGTTGAAGGAGAATACAATGATGATACAGAAGTGATTGGTTCTCTTGATGGCATCATTGAAAATCTTAATCTTCAACAACATGATGAAGCACAAAAAGCTAAGCCATCTCCAACAAATTTTGAGGAAATCTTAATTATGGATGTGTTTCATCAAATGGTAAAGGAAAAGCAAGCTGCAAAAGAAACAACAAAAAGCAAAACACAGAAAGCAACACCTGCAAGAAATTCATCTGACTTAGTTCACACCACAAGCAGAAGTGAACCTACTGACAAAATGAAAGGGAAAGCAACTGCATCTGCACAAGGTGTAGTCAAACCTACTAAAAAAAAGAAAAAAGACAATGGCAACGAAAATTGGGTTCCTCAAGAGAAGAATGTCTTCCAAGTTGACTAACAAAGCTAGATCCTCAGTTAAATCCTCTAGCCAGAACCCTATCCAAGTCTCAGATACTCCTTCCCCTAATTCCTTACCACAAAAATTATCACCTTTATCACCTCTCAAACTCCTTAATGTTTACTTTGGGATTGATAAATCCACCTTCTTTTACTCTTCTTGAATCATTGACCACACCTGTTTTGCTGATGACAAAAAGAGAGAGAAAGTAAAAGTAACAATACAGTAATTTAGGAATCTGATTCTAATGATGCTTAGTTGTTTATGAAATTCTGCTATTTTGACTATTAATGGTTAGTATTTGGATGTTGGTAACTTACTTTTTGTTATGTTATTTTGTTAGTTTTGTTGGCTTGTTAATGACATTTGGGTTTAGAATTGATATCATCTATTGATAATGATATGTTGATAACAGTTGGTTACAATATTGATGATATCTGTCACTTATTACTAATAGTTATGCAAGTTTGTATATGTTCTGTTATATGTCTCATAAGTACTAAATCAATGCTTACTAACTACATTAAGAAATAGATAAAAAAATTAGCTGGCCTGCTAAGTTGGAAAACAAAATAACTTGAAAAGATCAAGCATACATTAAAGGGGAGCACACACTCAGAGGGAGAAATTCCTCATCTTGTGCAGTACAAAAGGAACGAATAGACACTGTGATATTAATCTAGTTATGTTTTGTCATCATAAAAAAAGGGGGAGATTGTTGGCTCCATAAGTTTTTAATAATAACAAAATGTTCCCATTCATTAATGTCTAATTATACTACTTGAGTGTGCAAGATGAAAATGTATGTCAATAATAAATTAATAATTGGAAAGCAAACATCAAAACTCATCAGAATAAGAAGTTACAAATGAGCTACAAGTAGAAGTCTCTTAGTCAGATAACCAAGGGAGTTAGTCATCTAAAGTCCAAAAGTGAAATTGACTGCTTCAAAGATAGTAAGCTCTTAATCGGTTAAAATCTTACTTAATTGATTAATGTAGTAAAACATATTACGAGACAAAGAAGACTTAATTGACTAAGAAGTATGGTTAACCAGTTAAAAGCTCATTGTTAAAATTTGATTGCGAGATAGAAAAGACTTAATCGACTAAGAAGAATGGTTAGCCAGCTAAACGCTCACTACTTGAAAATTTGAATCAGAATGTCTGAAGATAAATTAACAGCTAGAATAGACTTTAAACTATTTCCAATGGTCTGAAGTTGTTAACATCCATTAGAGTTGATATTTCAAGTATAAAAGGCATCTCCAACGGCTAAGAAAAGCAAGAGATGCTTCCAAGAACAAAAAGAGCCCAAAAATAGCAAAAAATCTCTCAATCCTTCTTGCATTTCACTCCAATCTTTGAAATAGAGTTTAATACTTCATCTTGTACCATTCAGATCAGGTTAATGATCATAGGTACTTCTTCATATTTGTACTCCTTGATTACTTAAAGTGTGTGAGGCACTCTAAGGGGATTAATCAAGCTTGATTTAGCTTGGTCGTTATTATAGGTTCTAACTTAGCCTTAGAAAAGTTAGATTTAGGTTTTGGTTGATCACGGGAAAAGCCATTGTTAAAGGTTGTGGCTGAGCTTATGAAAAGCCATTATAAAAGCGTGGTGGAAGATTGGGAATTCCACCGATTCTAGTGATTTGATTTAAAAATCCTTGATTGAAAGATCAAGGTAGTGGATGTATGTCAAAGAGACCGAACCACTATAAATCTTTGTGCATTGTCTACCGTCTTTTATATTTCATTTCACTCTTTTTTAAATCATTCTTTCATCAAGCATTTAACTTCTCATCATTTACCTTTAATTAGAAGTTAAGTTTAGTGACATTCAGAAAGTGTTATTCACCCCCCCTCTAGCACACATCTTTGGGACCAATATTGTTTTTGTTTGATATTATAAGCTAAACTATTTTTCTAGGATTGTGGTGGATTTTAACATATAATTTGAAAATTAGTTTCTCTTTTATTTATCATGAATGGGTGTAATTTTGCTTATTCAATCTATTCTTAATGCTTTTGGTTGTCTGGCCAGCAAGTAACTAATTTGTGAATCTGATTGAGACTTGATAGAGAG
Organism: Theobroma cacao; assembly: GCF_053813885.1. NCBI lineage: Eukaryota > Viridiplantae > Streptophyta > Magnoliopsida > Malvales > Malvaceae > Theobroma > Theobroma cacao. The sequence continues at coordinate 38,330,490 of NC_142647.1, read as the reverse complement.
ATTTTAGATTGGACTAAGGTTTGAATAGTGTATGTTCACGTCACTTAAATGATTTGATTCGCTATTTGGGTAGACATATGCCAATTGCCATATATAGCCACATTAGGACACTTGCTTAATAATCTTAATTTACTTGATTCCTATAGACATATAGTGAACTAATTAAGCTAAGTATTCATGCAAGCAACTCGACGAAGACTTATCCATAGCTTTAGATTCTAGGTTAATAAAACCACCCAAGAAAGATAAATAGTAAGAAAAGCTGGTATCAAATGAAATGTCGAATGAACCCATAATCTTATGTCTTTAATATATTGCTTTTCTCAACTTATTTAGTTTGTTAGCTTATTTAGGGCTGATTTTTAATTGTTTTTAATTATTTTTTTTCAATTTTTGGATTACTTAAATAAGATTAATTTGTTTTACAATTTTAGTTCTTAGTGAAACTTTAAAAACAAATTCTTGTAGGAATGATAATCTGGATTTACTATTTATATTATCATAACCAAGTCCAAGCTTTGTCATATTTCTTTTTATTGTGTAGAAGTTTTCAAGTAAATTTTCGTTAAATGGCAACATTTTCTTAATGATGTCCATGAGACGATTAAAACAAGATTCACTCATTTTAAACTCAATCTTACAATTAAGATGTTGCAACATGGTTGATAACTTTGTGTGCTTTGTGCAATTTGACCACAATGGTTCATCAACATCATTCAACAAAAAATAGAAGTTAGCTACATTTGGATTTGGATATCCTTCCTCATACCTTGACTCCTTTTCATGATTGGCATTAGAATCATAATTAGGACATACAACATTTCTAACCATTCTAGCATATAGATTTTGTTTTTCTTCTTGACACATTGGTTCAAACTAATGTCTACTTATTAATGATTGTCTAACTTCATATTTGATAACTCTATTATATAGAGATATTTTGACACATTTTAGGGGCTTAAGTAGCTAGAGTTTTGAGATTGTAGGTTCGGATTGTAGAATTTTAAGTGTTTTTCTATTTTAAGTTTGATTAAATGTTGAGTAGTTAATTTAAGTTAATTTAGTAAAATTTTATGCTATTTTGTTTTAAATTATTTTAAGAGTAGTTATTGCTGGTTTCTCTTATTGCTTTTGTAGAAAATTTGATGAAAAATGCTCATTTGATGAAAATCTGTGCAAGTATGGTGATGGCTTCATTTGTATATGTTTTGATAATTTGACCACATCGCTCTATACGAAACTCCAAATGAAGTGATTCTTTGACCACTAGAACGCTAAAAGGAAGGGATACAACTTTCATGTTTTCTGATCAGATCGTGGTGAAAATATTTGTCTAAGTTAGACCACTACAGTAGTATGCATGGATTGAACATGATATGGTATTTGGAGCATATCTTTCACTCTAGAAGTTCAATTGATGTGATTCTTGAGCCATTAGAAAGATAAGAGATAGGGCTAAAACTTTCATTTTTATCACCTTTCCCAATTCATATCATTTCAAGGTGAAAATCATGTTGAACAATGCTTGATATATGCAGCTTTGCACAAGGCAGCAGGGTGACCAAGAACAACATAAGAAAACGAGAGAATTTGAGAAAGAATTGAGATTGCAAAGCTTCAATAATTAGTTTCTTTCTCTACTTTTATGTTTTTCTTATTTTCTTTGACTTGGATTCATGGTTATATTTCTTTGGATATTGTTTTTATTTGATATTATAAGCTAAACTATTTTTCTAGGATTGTGGTGGATTTTAACATGTAGTTTGAATATTAATTTCTCTTTTATTTATCATGAATGGGTATAGTTTTACTTATTCAAATATGTTCTTAATACTTTTGATTGTCTAGCCAACAATTAACTAATTTGTGAATCTAATTGAGACCGTACAGAGAGATTTTATATTAGACTAAGGTTTGAATAGTGTATGTTCACGTATCTTAAATGATTTGATTCGCTATTTGGGTAGACATACGCCAATTGCCATACACAGCCACATTAGGGCACTTGCTTAATGAACTTAATTTAATTGATTCCTATAGAGATATAGTGAACTAATTAAGTTAAGTATTCGTACAAGCAACTCGATGAAGACTTGTCCATAGCTTTGGATTCTAGGTTAGTAAAACCACCCATGAAAGATAAATAATAAGAAAAGCTGATATCAAATGAAATGTCGAATGAACCCATAATCGTATGTTTTTAATATACTGTTTTTCTCAACTTATTTAGCTTGTTAGTTTATTTAGTGTTGATTTTTAATTTTTTTTAATTAATTTTTTTTAATTTTTGGATTACTTAAATAAGATTAATTTGTTTTATAATTTTAGTTCTTAGTGAAAATTTAGAAACAAATTCTTGTAGGAATGATAATCTGAACTTACTGTCTATATTACTTGTTAGATACATATATTTACGTGTGCAAATTCAACAACAACATTCTCCATGTACATCCCATCTCATGTAAGTACTAGTTAAACTCTTATAATAAAGGTGTCAATGGACCTCATTAATAGATGTAAACTTATTTTTCATACGTTGAAAGGAGGATATCTAATTTATAACCACTAATATTTCTATGTTGGCCAAACACGAATTGAATAAATTCTTCAACTTCATTTGAAAATGCATTAATAATGTATCCCTTTTCATCAAGTTGACAATACATCCAAGACCAATCTTTATCCATTTTGTAATTATATAGAAGTACTATGCACACATCATTAAGAATTTAATCATGCGGAACCTTTTCCACAAGAGGGGCACCATTAAGCAAGCAGTCTCACTCAATGTTTTTTAACTAGGGGCACCATTAATTTCAATCTATCTTTTTCAAGTGACCCTTTTTTTGCCAACTTGAGAAGCCGATCTCCAATCATTTGCCATTGTGGGTTATCATGAAGAACCCTTGGTTTTCCCACCAAGAAAATCATTAATTTGATCAATCTTATTCAAAGCATCAATTTTTTTTTTTTTTTAATTTCAAACTCAAGAAATTAATTTCATTTATTCTTTTCCCACCATGGAGCATCATGAATAACTCTTTGCATTCTCTTGTGGATGCATCATGTAAATTTTTATTATTGAACATTGGTTTAGATCTAAAGGTATATTAGAAAAATTCCTTGCATCATCAAGCTTTCTCCCTAAAATAGCATTAGTTAAATAAAGCTCAATGTCTCATGAAGATCAATTTTCTACCAAATAGCATGACAATAAACAAAGATCACTTTCGTCGAACATTGCAACGATTAATAAGGATCAAAGAATCTTCATCTTTGATTCCCTGGAAACCCCAAGATAATTTCTGTAACCTTGTGATCAAATGTTCATGCTGAAACAAATCTTTTTCCAACTCTCCCTTCCACTCTAAGGTTTTCAATCTTTGGTAACCCCGAAGTTCTAATAATTTTCATCATAAATTTTCGTAGCAACCCCATGGTTTTCATTTTTTTTTTTTTTTGATGGTACAAAAGAAATTCCATACCACCAAACAGACCTATGTACAGATAAAAAAACAAGGGGTACAAACCACCCCACTAGCAACCCACAGCAAAACGTAGAGACATAATAGCAATATTAGAGCAACAATCCACTACCAACAAAGCTTCAGGAGCAATAAACAAACAGCATTACATGAATCTATCAAGATACGTACTAACATGTTCTCTAATAAAATTCTTAGCAGCAGCACTTCTCATGTGAATCGCCAAAACAATAACTCCCACATTAGCTTGAACACAGAGATTCTTTTGCTCAAAAACAAATTTGTTTCTATCTCTCCATAAGTAAGAAAGAATAAACACAAAGGTATCTCTAAATACTTCATATATTGCATTCTTCCCCTTTATATTGCAGACCCAATCAAATTCAGCACCCCCGCTAGTTGGAACTCTCTGAACCCTCAACCAGCCATACACAGTTTGCCGAACAGCCTTAGCATGACTGCACTTAAAGAAAAGGTGTTGCCTGGTTTCATCAGCTTGTTTGCATAACTCACAGAGACTATCAGGTACAATTTATAATCTAAACAATCTATCTTTAGTGAGTTGCCAATCTTGCACAATAATCCAAGGAAGAAATCTATGCTAAGGACTGTTAAGTGAGCACTGAACGACTCTTCTTTAAACCACACTAGAATGCACTAGACAAGCCTTAAGATAAGCCTTCTTTATGCTAAATCTACCCCTTGTTACATAGTTACCAAATTCATCTTTGTATTTTTGTCCATTAATCAGAAGTTTCCTCATCAGCCAAAAGAGATTCTTCCTTTCAGAGAACATGGAAACAGGCCTCCCTTTGAAATGGTACTTGTGTAACCATTTAATCCAAAGTTTCTCCTTGTCAACACTTAAACACCAGTAGTGCTTAAAAATAGTAATAGTACTCCACTTGTGCATATCACGTATCCCTAAGCCACCCTCATTCTTTGCTTTGCAAACATGAGACCAAGCAACTAGGGCCTTTTTTCCTACCAAAGGATCAGCATTCCACAAAAAAGATCTACAAATAGCTTCAATTTTAGACACTACCTTCTTAGGCATCAAGAAAATCCTACTCCAAAAGTCTACAAGCTAAAGATAATCCATTTGATTAACTACAGTATTCCCCCATAGGAAAGGAATTCAAAAGTCCATTACTCGACTCTAGCAAGAATTTTCTCAATTAAAGGTTGACATTGTTGCACAATTAACTGCCTAGTAGATAATGGTACTCCCAAATATTTAATTAGAAAAATACCAAGTTATAACTTTTTATTTGCAAATCTCAGTTTTATCTTCATGGCACACCTCAACAAAGAACACAAAACTTTTGTGAGCCTTAAGCCCAAAAGCTTTAAAGAACATTTCAAAATCATTAAAAAGCAACTTAACATAAGTAGGGTCTCTTCTACTAAAAACCAACCAATCATCCGCAAAAAATGTATCAAACCCATCCTGTTGCATTATGGATGAGCTTTAAAATCAAGGTTCTACATATCCTTCTTAAGGAGAATGGACAGACACTCCATAGTCAAAACTTGATTAAATCTTGCAAAGTTGTTTTCTCAGCCTCAATAAGGCCTTCGTTGAATAAATTGTCCCTTAAAATGATTAAATGGACTGAAGGTTCTCCTAAATCAGCAACTTTTTGAGTAATATTCATATACCTAGCAATGTTCGTTTCCTTGGAAAATAGGCTTTAAGAGTTTCAACTTCTTAGTAAGCTGATACATGGCATGACCGGCGATATTCTAACCCTAAACACCTTGCACTTTTTTACTGAAACCAACCTCTTCAGAGAGATAATTGAAAAACCTACAAGGTTTTTTCCCCTTATAACTTTCATAGAAAATAGATACCACACCAGGACAGTGGTCTGAAACCCCAAATCTATAAAATCAGTTTTTGCTTCTCCGTAGCACATAACCAAAGTTCTATTTAATTTGGAGTAAACTCTGTCGCCTCTGCTTTGTTTATTGCTCCAAGTGAAGAGCCACCCTTTAAAACTCTATATCAACTACATCAATCTCCTTTACACCAGCTTTAAAAGTAGCAATTTCATAAAGAGTAACCGGAGCACCATGTCTCTCATTCATCTTAAAAGCAACATTAAAATCTCCACAAAGAATCCATGGTTCGTGGATTTGAGCTTTGAGAGCAACAAGGTCTGTCCACAACATCTCTCTCTAGCTAGCAGCATTCATAGCATAAACGACAGTTGACATACAAGCAAACCCACTATGAGAAGTGATTCTAATACGCATAAGCTTAGTAGTAATCTTCATTATCAGGGCATTCACCAAATTGCCATGCCAAAAGAACCAAATTCTTCATTATAAGCTTCACTATAATTGTTTGTAAAGCACAAATCACCAGCAATGAACAGAGCAATCTTGCTTGTTTTATTTTCTTTACTCTAGTTTCTAAAAGGGCAAATAAACTCCAGCCACTTTGCTTTATTACTTCTCCTATCTATTTTTATTTGAAGGGCTTGTTAAGCCCTCTAACATTCCGAGTTGCAAAAATCATGGAGTAAAATAGTTACAACCTGACCTCATTTCCTGCCTTTCTTTTAATATTCTAACATCTCTTGGAGACAAATTTTGCCGAAACTTTCTATCAAAATAAATACTAATTGCAGTTCTTGATAATGAGTTACCAGCAGTACCGACTCTGTGATGCTCATTACCTCTGGAAATATGAGAATTTCTCTGTGGTTGTGATGATCTTTCAACCACATGTTCATCTAGCCCATCCATTGCATCATCACAATTTTTCTTTGAAAACCCAAATTTATCCTAAACAATCGCAAAGTGAAATAATTATCTCAATTTTTCTAAGCAACCCCAAATTTTCTTTTGCAATTCCAAAGTTAATTTTGGCAACTTAGAAGTATCTTTTCTTAACAATTCCAAGGTTTTCTCTAGCAACCATAGATTTTTGTTTTGTGATCCCAAAGTGAAATCTCAAATCTAAATTTGTAACCTTGATTTGGTGTAGCAATCCTTTAGCTCTAAAGTTTCTTCAGCTATCGTAAGTAAAATCCTAACATATTGAAATTTGGAAGTCTAATGTCCCCAAAGTATGTAGTTAGCATGTCAATGAGTACAACTTGGACACTCAGAGTTCCTATTTTTATCAAGTTGCAAAATTTGCTTTATAAACTTTGATATTCACTTGTACTAAACTCAATCAAAGAAGGGTAAACTATCACTCAACAGTATCGATCAACATTGTGCTTCTAGGAGATTAGAATGAATATGGTCTTAACCCAACAATCCAACAATCCAAACCTGCCCACACTAGTCTAATCTTAGCCCATGACCCACGCCTATTTAACCTCTTGAATCCATATGCAACGGCCAACTGGGTTCATCCTAGTAGCATCCAAAAGCATGACATGACAACATAGGATACAAGTTGTCTATCTGGACACCATATAAATACATTAGTATACATGATAACATACTAAATTAAGATTTATATAATGATGGTAGTTATATAGATCTTTAGGTCTGTCGTAATGAAGTATTTCATGTAGAAAAATGATGTTAACGCCTTCATGTTCATGACAATGCTATGGAAATGTTGATGTAATCAAGGATGACATATAGTTTAAATTATGCTTACGATATTCTCCATAGTTTCATGGGCACTTTTATCAATTTGTATGTTATATAATTTTAAGGGTACTTCTGTCATCTAACATGTCTCATAGTTTTTGTGATATTTTTCTCTTTCAATAAGTCATACATTTTTAAAGATATTTTACATAATTTTTTACGTCATGTAAAATTTGTGTATGTTATTAAGATTTTCAATCATTTTAATTATTACACAATTTTTGTGCCACTTTTGTAATACATTTTATATAATTAATTACATGAATATCTTTGCACCATTAATTTTCGTTAAATCATCCAAAGCAAAAAGAGGTGTGCTCTTTGATTTTGATCCTAATCAAGTTGATCTACTGTGGACTAGTAAACCTAGGATTATTTTAGATAGGGTTGGAAGCTTCCTTCCTTACTTCACACCCAATATCTAGACCAAGTTCTTTGGTAACGAAGTTATGTCGATGATGCTTTTATAACTGGTTCTCAATCCTAGCATAAAAACCGAGTGGCTACTCCAAATCTTGCCTTAAGTGGCATAAGTCTCGCGTCTGGTTAAAGCTTTGAACACGCGAGAGTGGCGTATGGCTTATTAGAAGCTCTTTCAATAAGTAATTCTTCAAAACGCAATATGAACACCATGAATTCAATGAAATTAGCTACAAGCACAATCAAAACAAGACAAAGGATACCAATAAAACCTTTGGCGAGACAGTGTTTAAATACAGAAGCAGAATAAATCTAGATACAAAGATAAATAATTTTTTTTCAATAATTAAAAATTAAAACCATATTTTAGAACATATTTAAATACATTTGTTTTAATAATTTACGTTTATAGGGATTTATTATCTTGAGTATATATGTATATATTATATTAAAAAGCTCAAGTCCGGAGTGAATATTCAAAACTTTATACTCAGTTTAAAATGTCTTCAATTATAAATTTTGATTGAACTTAACACTTGCAATTCAACCCAATTTTTTAAACACCCAATTAAATATAATATCCGCAATCACCTTCTCGCTCATCCATTCACCATTGATCACTTTCCTACTTAATGAAGTATTGCCACGGTTGCCCCCCAGTGAAGATAAGATACAGAGCAGACGGCTTACTGCAATTCCAAGAGTTTGTAGTTTCAAGGCTAGTACTCCGCATATAGGCGGTACTAATACCAAACGTTACACTTATCCCCTCCTTCGATTTAAGATTTTATACGTTATTATGTGAACAGAATGTAATTTGTTTCCTTAGACCAACTCATATCAAGGCATACAACGAGCTGAATCTGTTAATCTGTTTAATTTAGTCTAGTCTTACCGCTGAAGAATTAACCAACTCATAGTGAGCTAGCAACTTCGCCCCACGTAAAAAGGGAATTATCAAAAATATCAGAAAAGAAAAACCTAGAAACCTCTCGACTCCAAGCTACCTTTGCATCCAACGAAAGGCAAAACTCACAGAAGCACACCAAATTAACCAAAGGCTACAGCAAGAGTTCTGACCTAACACCACGGGAATCACAAAACAAGGAGGAATTCACATTCCTGGTTTGCGCAATTCTTCTGTTCCATGGGCAAAGTGGCACCTGTCACCAAAGGTGCAGGATCCTTTGGAAAAGTTCTCGCAAAGCTTAGTCTTAAAGTTGTTTGCTGCACCAGAGCCACTCATGGCAGGATTCTTCATGCTAGTTCCAGAAGCTGAACCAACATTTAAAATTAGTTCACGAACCATTGCACTGGCTTGCTTGATCTGATCAAATGTTCCCTCAAGCTCAATGTTCCTTGAACTAGGATCTGAGTCATTCTCCCTTATGGAAAGCTTGGCTCCTGTAACACGACAAATATGCTTTGAGTTCACACCATTTTTACCAATAATAGCTCCAGCCAGGGATGCATCAATGCTGATCTTAGCAGTAGCAGATGCTCCAAAGCTGGCTGCAGCACCAAGACCTTGTGAGGGAGGCTCCATCCTGCCAGCCATTCTTCCTGGCATTGGTCCCATGGCACGGGGATCTTCATAAGCAGGACCAGTTGGCTTGCCTAGCTCCCACTCACCATGGGCAAAATGGCATTTATCACCAAATTTACAACCTTCTGGGGTGTTGAATTTGTTGCACAAACGGGTTTTTACAGCTGGAGGAGATGACCCGTCAGGGAAGGATGGTAGGACTGCGGAACTTCTGGAAGCTGCAGGAAGAGCTGGGTTGCTACCAAGCATCTGAGACACTGCTTTGATGCCACCAGGAACATAGTGCAAGAAGTGACAGCTCTCACCAAATGGGCACCCAGAAGTGCTGTAAAATAATAAAAAAAAAAAACTCAAGTATATCAGGCTAATATCAATGAAATACACTTTTAGTAATGCTCTGACACAAATAACCAGTGTAGTCTTATATAATTATGAATTAATCAAAGCTTTTCAAGAGTAGACCATCTCAATAATATTAAGAAATAATTACTGTATGAAATATTCAGGAATTCCACACAATAATAATCATCTGTATTATTATATCATTAAGTAACAAGCACCAAAACATAACAGAACCCTTTATTATTGTCCGGTGCCTAGCAAATCAACAATAGCATCTTTAAAAGAAATCAATCTAAAATGTCAATTCCTCTCTGAATAAGTTTTAAAAGTGATGATATGGGCCAGAAAAATTTCAAGATCAAGCAGCACCCATCCTTCCAAGTTTAATATTGTTTAAGCTGTCATAAATAAAACCTGAATATTTAAATAAAAGCACATATTCATTTAGAAAATCTAATGTAATACTTAAGAATCAGGAGAAACAATGCAAGACATTCCTTAGAGAATTGATCAATCTGAATTTATGTCCAACCAACCCAACATGTGAAATGTAAGAACCAGAACTTATAATGATCTAAAAGTAGAACACATAAAACCTAGGCAAAAATAAGTTGTCATCACTTATAAACATTTTACCTAAGGAACCTTCCCACAAAAGTAGTCAGGACTAGAAAATTCCATCTCAAATATTTAAATTTCTAAATTTCCTTCTACATGATATGCTATGTCATTCTATTTAAAACAAATAAACAAACCAACCAACATTTAATTGCCAAGAAAAAGAGACAGAAAAACGATGCACAAAATTCAAAGTAAGCAAAAGAGAAAAGAAAAAAAGGGACATTGCATGGGCCCTTATTAACAGTAAATCCACAATTAGATGAGAAAAAATAGCCAAATGTGGAATATATATACAGCTATGTTAATCCAATATGCATGTTAACAGAAATCTCCCAACTTTCAAATGTTTTCCATATTTCCAAGCCCCTGAAGGTAAAGCATACATAATCTCCATAGGACATGAGCAAACCTCATTATACAACTTTCCTTGCACATGCCTATATAAGCACTACCTCTACTATTACAAATAGCACTCCTTGCTTTTCACCTCCTTATCCTTTTCTTGCCTTCTTCTCTCTCCCTAAGCATAATGATTCATAATCTTATGTAATCTGGCCGAGTAGTCTCCATTTAAGCTGGAACAATTTAAAGAAAAGTGCTTACACTTCTATGCTTCCAATAAGCAAAAGCAGTAATATACTTATAGCCCTCTGATGAACGTAATCAACTAATCATCACTCACAATAATGAACCATACTTAGAATCAATTCCTTCTTCTCCTACTCCTCTCACCACAAGAATAACGGAGCAAATACAAAAGTATGTTTTAGCAAACCTTCCAACAATCTATTCTATTTCCTCCAGCACTAGCCTTATAAAATATAAACATCCTATATGTCACCTTCATAAAACTTATTCCAAAACTCATTGATTCTTACACAACATAACTTCTTTTTCAAAAATATGGTCGGCAATTCATGCTATACATCTTACATAAACCCTGCCCATTGCAAATTACATTTATTCTTATAGCTTTTAACATTTGAACTTAATAACATATCCAAGGCAACTTAACAGGATATTCAATCATCAAGAAACACGAAATAAACAATCAGAAAAGTCCTAGACCTACCCAGCATTCATAGATATCAATCCAGAATATTTTGATCTAAATCCCGTATTTTGACATAAGCTAAACCATAATAAAAACAGAACTCATATCAACCCAGCCACTCATCACATATGATCTTTCCAATTGTCTTAAATCTTATCACCAATTAAGATCCCTCATCAATAGTGGCATTCTAATTTCCAATTAGCATCTTTGTCAAATTCATGCCAAGCAACCCTCCAAGCACAGCAAAGATCATATAAATAACTTTCTTCTCTCTAAACCAAAGAATATCAACTACATCAATTTAACATTTTTTTATTATTAGTTAGTGTAAAGCTCAAATTAATATTAGTACACTGAAAGCACTTTTAATTCCTAACAGCCAGAAAAGCTGCAACAGGCAAACTGTTATTCTGCATCCATATTCTTAGCTGTCATTACTTCCAAGTACTTTCATAAAATAAGATTTATTGATTTTTTTTATCACTAGATAATACCAATCACTAAGTTGTTTGCCTGCAACAACAAAAATGCTCATGACTACCATCACTTCTAGGAGAGAGAGAGAGACTCACTGTTGCTATCAATTGTAATAACAATGACATTGTAATAATACCATTACAAGATATTATCCTCAAAAGTTCTGATGCACCCTTTTCTGCGATTCACTTCCATTTAATTAACTGAACTGGTTACAAACTTCAATGATGTACATATGAAATTTGCAACCACAACATACTTCACTGCCTAGAAAAAAATGTCTATATACATTCTTTTTATTACCCCAAGAGAAAGCTAAAAATCTATTCATAAATCAAATAAATGCACACAAAGCCAAGTTAATATTTTCACAAAGATTTATAGAGAATATAAGAGACATTGGAGAAGCCTCTATTGATATAGAAAATACATGTATTGACTTAAACAAAATGAAAGAAAAAGTTCAATCTGGAAATAATGAAATTCTTGATTTTACAAGAGACAAATTTGACAAACAGTATAGTCATAATTCAACAGAGTATGACTATGAAAGACAAATCAGATCCTTAACCTTGCCAAGCGAATTTGACTTAAACAAAAAGAATTTCAAACATAGTCTAATAAGAATGCAATGAATGAATAAAGAAACTAAACCAAAATGATACTTGACTAGTAGTCAACATCCAAAAAATTTGACAAGAAATCTTCTTGAGCTTTCTTTAGAAAAACAAAAGGAAAAAGAAAATCAAGATAAGCAAACACCAATAACATAAAAAAAATATATTTCTATAAATGCAAGATTTATGAATCGAATAAATGAAAAAAAAAAACCTACACAAATTACACAATCTCCAAAAATAAAATAAGAAACCTTCTTAACTTTATTTCTTTACTTTTAAATAAGTCGATGCTAAAAAAAATTATGTATCAATTAAATAAGAGAAAAAAACCTTTCTCAAGAAAAAATGTGAATTAATTGGGGGATAACCTACAAATATTTAATTAACAAAGAACCCAGTATCAATTTCATGAAATACCTTTTTAAGTTACAATCAATATACTCTGTGTGTGCGTGTGCGTGTGTGTGTGTGTGCGTGTGTGTGTGTGTGTGTGTGTGTGTGTGTGTGTATTCCAATAATTTTGCATCTGAATAGAAAGCCCTCAAAAGCAAGAAAGCAAAATACATTCTAGTAAAATTTTAGCCATATTTCTTTAGCCATTCTATTTCCATTTTCCATGGAAATAAACTAGGTGCCAACTCAATAATCCACATGTTACTGTCTTTAATTCAAAAGATTAAATAAGATTATAAAAGTATACTATAAGATGGAAAAACTTTGCATCCTGCATAATTGCTTTTTGTTTTCATATAGGCCAGCATGTAGTTAACCCAAGAATTCACCAAGAAATCAACCATTTCTGTTCCATAGTCTTTCTTATCATGATTAGAGCGAAGAGTATTACCTGTATCACCACTTTAAGTGACCAATTCATTAGTCATAATCACATAAATTTTGCTTCAGAAGGTTGATGTCTAAGAAATTTTACTTGCAAATTATAAAAATTAGAAATAGATGGAAGTGCATTTAGGCTATTTATTTTAGATAGGTTAAGATTTGAACCTGAAAAACTTTGTGCATGGCTTCGATTTGCTTCCTATACCAGTTGAAAAGGACTCCATTTCTGTTGCAGAACATTAATTCATTTATTTCAGTTACAATTTCAGTGAGTTATTGATTTTTGAACTTTACAGAGTATTCAATACCATGTTACCATTTATTATCACTACTATAAAAAAGTATGCGCTTTATAAAATATGAATAATTGGTTTACATCAATTTTTATAGAATATAACCATCAATCTTAGTAAAAAATTAAATAGTGGGCTGACAATTTGATAATTACATCCAGTAAAGGACTTATAAATATGTTCTGTCCATTACACCAATCCTCTGTTTCATTTAAGAAAATGAGGAAAGAAAGAAAGAAACGAATATTTAAACATTATCCTTCACTTTTTTTTTGTTCCAGCAGAAATAACAACTCAACTAAGTGACTTTGAAAATAAGTTGAGCTTCATACTTCCCATGAACTAAGTTTCAGATAATAAAAAGAAAATTGAGTTCTTTGCTTTTTTCCTTTTCCATTGTTATCTAGGTGAGAAATCAGATTAAAGGCAAATATCTATTTGCTTCACATGAAAATTTCAAACTTCTACAGGAATCACCATACCCAGAGAAATTCGACAAAGTTTCAAATATAAAGAAATAAATGACTAAACAAGACTCATAACAATTGCAACGACAAAGCAAAAATACAAATATAACACTGGCTTTAAAGCTGAAGTAAGCTATTATAGCTATTCATGCAAGAAAAGCTTAGCCAGAATGGAACGAGGATTAATGGGTTCCACATTCAACTGTTTGTCCAAATAACAGAACTATACAGGAATAAGAGAAGACAAAAATGCATCCATAACCACCACCAATACAAACTTTGCTATGCAACTACAACCCAAAGATGCTAAAAGTCGTCAATAAAGCACATCAAGAATCGCAACCAAAGTTCAAACTCACAGCTCTTTCAGCTCAGCAAACCCAAACTAAGTGAAATACACACAGACAGACATGTACAGATAATACCCTATACAACAGCAATGGATTCAAAAAGTCCGCAAGCGGATTTGATTAGTTGTCACATGCCCATTGAACCATATAAGAAACTAAACATAGAATTATTACGATAACATATACAGCTAAATGGATATTTGACAATCAATTTAACCCGTTTGTGGGCCATTTAAACTCCACCTTTGAAGCAAAGGGTAATAGTCCTGAAAGGATAAAACTTTTAAACAAAACGAGTTTATATGCTTGCCACTTGTCAGGTAATTGTGTTAAGTTCATATCTCCATTTGTACTTTTCCAGCAACCAAACAGTCTTAAACTACACAAAAGCTTTCCAATTTTTCAGTAAATCAAGAAAGAATACTGAAGAAAGGCTCACATGAAGAAAGCAAAAAAAAGAACAGTTCTACAAACCCCAGAAACGACCATTTCATTAGAAGTATACATAACGAACTTGTTTAAGCATAAACATACACAGATTGATACATATATAGAAAAGAAGTGGAAAATTCGCACCTTGCTTGGATTTCTTGAGGCCTCCATTGCCATTCAAGGCAGCCTCGTGCCTCCCTCTCTTGCGTCCACCACCAAACTCCATTGGGCGAGCAACAAGATCCGAGAGGAAGGAAAGCAGTAAAAGCAAATGAGAGAAGACGGAAACCCTAGGAGAGAGAAAGAAAGAGAAATTAGGGTTCGAAGAAGAAAGGAAAATGAAAATTAGGTTTAACTGTGGTTGATGATGATCTACTGAGTCTGAAATAAAATGGTTTTTATTTTTTTTGTCCGAAGGGAAAGGGCAGGAGCAGTTAGTAATCACGTGAGGAACTCACGTGCTACTACTGACGTTATCCATTTATCATCTCACGTCATCCACTCATATGCGTACCTGCCCGATGCGTCCTCACAAGAATTTTAATATCAAATTTATTTATTTAGTGAAAATAATATAATTTTAAAAAATAAAAAGCAATTATATAAGTTGAGAAGCAAATGATATGAGAAATATATATTGTTACTCCTTATATGTTAAAATTTAAAAATTATTATTTTCTAATATTAACATTTTATTAACTTCCTTAATTATGTTTTACTCATTATTTAGAAATATTTAACCTCAAACTATAATTTCAACTTTTTGTAACTTGCTCAAGAAATACAAATTACTTTAAATATTTTTATAAAAAATAAATATTAAATTTTTCTATTTTAACATAAATGTTATGACTTTTTATCTTTACTTTTACTCATTTAAGCTAAGATCTTAGAGACTAATTTTAACTTTACAATAAATCTTACTTATTTACATTAAACGATAATAGGTTATACTTATTTTTATCTTTTATTATGTTTAAAATCATTATAATTTATTTTACATTTATTACAAATAATGTAAGAATATTTTTATTTGTTTCATTCATTATAAAAAAATAAATAATTGTATAATACTTGAACAAACTTTTGAATTATACAAAAAAATTAAAACTAACTTTTATTTTTTTACTTTCAATTAAACCTTTATATTTTTATTTTAAATTAAATAAATTTGTATAAGTAATTGTTGACTAACATTATTGATAAAAATTACACATCATTACATGATAATGATATGATATATTGAAAGATCATGTTGGAGAGTTACACTGTCACATGGCAAATAACATGAGCAAAGATGTTGCTGATTTTTTTACTGTTGACATGGTTTTATTTCCTTTATCTAGCCACATGTTTTAAAATTATTGGTTGTTATTTAAAAAAAATTAAAACCAAATTTGTAAACCTAAATTAGAAACCAGATCGGAAAAGATTAGAAAACCAAACAAAGTGTAATTAGTGATTGAAAGCCTCGCGTAAAGTGAATTCTGACGATGTTATGCACAAGTACAACCAAAAGCATTTGTTGTCTTGCTTCTTTTCATTGTTGTCTTTCTTAATTCTTTTTTTCTTTTTTTTTGTTTATATTTTCATTCTTAACGATCATGTCTTTGGACAGCTTCTGTTTTGATTTAATTCAATAACTTACCTTGCTTATTTATTCTCATATTTTAACACATGATGTATAATCATATGGGCTAGACTGAATAAAAATTTGAAACTAATTGAAGCTGATTTGGTTGGCTAAACATGAAGTCGAAATTGAAGAGGTGAGATGCAGAAGCTTCTGTTTTTATTCAATTTGACCACTTTCCTTGCTTGTTTAGCCTTCATGTTTTTACATATGAAGTACGACTTTACTAGCAAGGCATGGTAAAAATTTGAGAGCAGTTGGAACTGGTTATCTTAGCAAGTAGCTAAGGTAATCTCTTTTTCTTCTTGGCTCATAAAATTCGCATCCTTACCACCACATTTTCTTAACCAAAGGACAATCGGCTTTGATGCTTTAATAAATATACTAAATGGTCTTCTTTTTCCCTTCTTCCAAGCCATCTAACATTGAAAGATATGAACTTCAACAAAAAGAAAAGAGTACGAACAAAAAAGTCCCCCACTTCCATGTAGCAGTCCCTGCATATTGACACTTGTTACTTTGATCGCATTATGGTTGATTAATTAATTCTTTGTATCTTAACTCTTCCCAAATCAATAATGTAGCTAGCTCTTGAAGCCATGCACAGCATTGATGATATCAATTAAACCAAACAATGAGCTTAGGCACATATCCTTTCCTTGGAAAGTTTCGTGATTTCCTTTTCTTTATGAAGCCATTCTTTTTCCTTTTAATCATTTCTTAATGCATGGCTTTACATCTTCGGCAAACTTTCTTGCTCTTGAAATTATATGTCTCCTTCGATATTCGAAATGTCCAATGACATTAGACAATGTAATGCATTCTTCTTACGCCTTTTTCATGATTTTTTTTTTATGTCTTCATATCATGTTCCGTTCTCTTGTCACATTTTACAATGGTGTACTTTAAGGCCTACAAAGGTCACCTTGTCATTCTTTCTAAGAAGGATGAAGAGATGAAGAAGGGATTCTTTTTTCTCTTAAATAGACCTATATTTGGCCAAATTTTATCATCTCAGCATCAACATTTATTACTCCTATCGCTTTGTAGGAATGGCCTTCTAAACCCTTCAAAGTTTCACAATCTTTCTCAAGAGAGTGATTCCTTCAATCCTATTTTCATAATTAAATTTCAAGCTAAAAGGAATTTGTCAACTTAAGAAGTCGCATAATTTCTGGTTAAGCTTATTGGGAAACTTTCTTCAAAATTATAGGGAAATTTAATTATATTCCCACATATTGGGAATGGGTTGAAGATGTTTTGTTTCACTATGAGACGTTCTTGCATGAAGTGAAAACTGATGATGCCATTAATACGTCTTTATATACTTATGATCAAAACAAGGATGCCATTCAAGTAATCTGTGAAGGTTGATTCCAAGATTATAATCATCCTAGTGCTAACTCATCCTGGCTAGGTTTAAACTTCCAAACGTAAATCAAAGGTAATATTTGGAGTCTTTAAGCCTTTCAATTTATGGGTTTAGACTAACTTTTTGTCTCAATGAATTTCATCTTCTTTCTCTCTCTTGAGTTGAACATTTTTGTGGGTTTTACCTCCTAAGGGACTCACTAAGGTAAGGACTCTCTTAGTTGAGTAGAATTGATTATGGGTTTGAAGTTTGAAGCTTATTGGTGTTGTAACGTAAAAGTTGTAGTTTACTTGACTTGTATCGAATCAAGGGATTTGAGAAAAAAACAAGAAAACTTATGGTGAAATCTGAATATATTAGGTATTGTTAAAGATCAAAGATCATAAATTGAGTAAAGCTTGGTGAAATGAAGGCTAGAAATTTGTCACATTTTACGAGAGTTTTTCATTCCCGGTCGTTTTCCCTCATTTTTTTCTCAACTCAGCTATTCTTAACCCTTTTTCCTCATAAATCATCATTTTTGGAAGTTTGAAGCTTGGGTTGAAGATTTGAACATCAAGGTGATGTTTTCCAACTATTAAAACCCTAAATCTATGATCTTCCAAAACTAAAAAATATTATTTATGTATACAGATTTCCATTAAATCTTAAAGCTAGAGGGTTTGGTGGTTTCTTTTAGCATTAGAGCTCACCTAAGGTAAAGAGAATTTGTTTGTGTTTAAGCATTTAATTGGTTGTTAAATAGTGAGTTAAAGCTAAAAAAAATTAGTTTAAGAAGAACTCGACTAGTTTTGAAATAGCTTAAGATGATTATTACATGATTCATAGCCTACGTATTGACTATGATGATTGTTGGATGCTTTAGACGCTGTAGAAACTCCAAGGAATTGGTTGGAGTGAAGTCTTGCTTAGTAGAGGTCGAGTCTTTGAATAAATGAGTGGATATACCTTTTTAAGTACTTTATATGTAAAGTAACCATGATTTGTTGGGATGTTGATCTTGCATGTTTTAAATACCATTTTTTATTATGACTACTCAAATATTTTGAATCCAAATAATTCAAAAGAAGTTTTCGAATCTACTATGTATATAAATATTCTACTATGTATTAGCTTTCAACAAAAGGTGACAAAAATTTTCAATGATTTCTTTCAAAATGAGTTTAAGAGGATATGATGTTTATGAATTGCATGTATACTAGATAATATAAGATATTTTGGTGGATATAGACACTCCCACCATGAGCTTATGAATGATTATGCAATATGTATTTGAGTAGGAAATGTAAATTTATGAAGTGAAATGAATGGTGGATGTAAACATTCCAACCCATGAGCTTATGAATGATTATGAAATGTGTATTTTGAGAATGGAATGTATAGTTATAAATTGTATGTGATGTAGCTTCACATACCATATGCGGTAGCATTAGAATGACATATGAGATATAATGAGCATGATTATGAAATGATGGCATGTGTTATGGATATGATAGATCCTATGTTTATGAAAATCCAAGACAAGGGGCTTAATACCCTATCTACTATGAGTTAAGGCACACTACCACTGAAGTGTGGGTGAGGCGGAATGCCACTCACAAGAGCTTTCAAGAACCTAAGATGGTGGGGGTTAAACCCTTTCGCTAAAAGTAAGTGCAGACTACCTGTAACACCCGACTCTAAATTATCTGTGATATATCATTCACATGATTTGGATAGCATGTTTGTATATTGAATTGCCCCGAAAAATAAGTTAAATGATTGTATTACCCCTAATGGTACGATTCAGTCAAATAAGTCTTGAACTAGTTTAAACAGAGAATCGAGGATGAATTTGATAAAACTAAAACCCATGGGTTGATTTAAAATGAGAATTTTGAGAAAAGATTTTTTTTCGCCCCATTTAACTTATTGGAGTATGATTTGAGTATTAGAGTATAATTTGAGGGTTTGGTAGTGAAAAAGTTTAATTCCGGTGATTTCTGGAGTATAGGGGCAAAATCGTAATTTTTCCATCCACGGACAAAATTTGAGAGTTTGAGAGAATTTAGATCAAATTTGACAAATTGGAGAATGGTATGAGTATAAGGGATGAAACATATGTCTATGGGCAATTTTTCAGTTTTTGGGGCAAAAATGTAATTTTTGACTTTTACGGGGTAAAAGTGTAAATTTCAAAAATTACTCCACCAAGACTTTGGATAAGTTTGAGAATTTTATCTAAGCTATGGATATGTGGGACAAGTGTATGGTGAAAATTTGGAAATAAATGGATGGCTAGAATTTAAGGAATTAATAAAACAAAAAAAATAAAATAAAATAATATTATATTATTTTAGCCTTTAAAAATGTCAAAATTCCAGAATTCTCATCTTCTTCGGCCATCCAAACCAGGAGAGAAAAAGGGGGAAAAGAAATAAGAACCCTAGCTGAAAAATTTGGGGAAAATCAAGAGAAATCAAGAAATCAAGCATTAAAAAAGGTAAATTTTATTGATTTTTCTTGTACTTTTCACTACCCATGCATTTTTTTCTCATTTTCATGCAAAATTAGAAACTGGGTATGGACACCCATGCTGGCCAAACCTCCATGGATGAGTTTTGAACTTGAGTTTTGGTTGATTTTAATTGAATTAAGTGATCTTAGTTAGGTTATATTGAAATATAGCAAAAATAAGCTAGAGAAATAATTTTCTCCCATTGAAACCCATTATGCCGAATTTTCTAGGGGAATATTGGCTGCTGATCTTGATGTTTATTTGAGGAATTATGATGAATAATGATGAATTATGAGTCTAGAAAAATAATGGAAATTTTCGGAGCAAAAATATGAATTTTTACCCACTAGGGGTATTTTCGTAATTTGCTATCGGGACTGATAATTTGGACCACACTAAGGAACATTAAGTCAATTTGGGTGCAATTGAAGTATAGAAATTGAAAAAAATTAATTTGGAGTTTAAACGGATGCGTATATCGATTTATCGGGTAAAAGACCGAAATAGGCTAATATCTTGTTTAGGCAAAATTTAGACATTTCGCACTTCATATCATGTATTAGTAGTATAAATTAGTTTATTTTGGTTTAGTACCAAAGTAGTAAACCTCTTAATTGTACAATTTGTCAAGGTGGCAAACCCTCTGGCAAGGGCAAAGAAATCGCACTCGAGGAGTAATAGTTGGAGTACCCGAATTTAGTTTTCAGAAACTGTGAGTAAACTTATTATCGTCTTAATTATCTAGAGTAGTTTTATACAATTGTGTGATTTTATGGAAAATGGGTTTAAATGGTAAATTGCTATATTTTAAGAGAAATTGTGATTTTATAAAATGATTTTATAAATTTTCTGAAAAATCGAATACTGGTTTTGAAAATAGAGTAATTGGAGACTGCCTGCTTGTGTTGTAAATTTATGGTTTTAAATTGAATGGCTTATGACAATAAATGAGCATGAATGACTAAACTGATTTTGGTATTAGAATTATTTGTACTGTGTATTTAGCCTTGAGAGGCTAGGTTGTGATAAATTGCCATGTCATGCAGAAAAAGATTTTATAAATCAGGTGGTAGATAAAAAATTAGCTACTGCAATGGTGGGGGGTTTCGTGGGCTAGCCTATTAGAGGAGCACGGTAAACTCCTTTATATTCTCACCTCGGTCGTAGAGGCGCGTAGGGTATCTCCTGAAGTGGGCTTTTTGAGTGCACTTCACGTGGACCACCGCGTGAGAGTGAGACTCAGCCAACGCCAATGAACGGCTATATTTCAAAATAAAAATATGATTTATGCGAAATATGAATTTTTAACAACCTTGGCGGATTCGGTTGGATACCCTTGGTCCAGGTGTCCCCGAGTATAGGATTTGGCATGAGCCAAGTTTTCAGTAATTCACGAGCCATATTGATTATTTGGTTGAAATGAATATTCGTGATGTGAAAAATTTGCTGAAATGAATTATTTTTAATTGTCTCCCTTTACTCGCCTCTAGATTATTTAGATGGTGTTTGTTTACTCACTGAGATTTTATAATCTCACCACCCTCAATTCCACACATTTTAGGTTCGGGATAGCCGGTAGATAGCCGATTGCATCAAGGACTTCAGTTAGCCTTACATTGTCAAAATTATAGGTTCACAGACTCGCATCTTTTTTGTTAGTTGGGGACCCACGTGTCATTGTAAAAGTAATTTTATACTTTAGTTATCTAATTTAAAATATGTATGAACATATTTAGTTTTTACACCATGTTTTTGGCGAGTTTCGGTATTATCGAAGAAAAATGACGAAAATGCCCATGTGAGCTAAAAAATAATATTTTATTATTTTGATTTGGAAACGACTTATGATTTCTTGAAATGCAAGATTTAATAACTGTCGCTCACTGAGGAGATACGAAAGCTGATGCTAAGCCTTGCGGGGTTCCGATCGGCATTCGGAGTAATGAGTGCCTATCGGGACATCGTGACAGTTGTCACGGGCCCAATGAGAGTTCCGGGTTGTGACACTACCACTGCCTAAGAACCCAAGATAGTGGGGTTAAACCATATCTATTTTGAGTTGAGGCAGACTACCACTCACATTTATTTAGTTTTAGATGAAGAATTAAAAGATGGTAGAACTACCTAGGGGCAAAATGGTAATTTTGCCACTCCAAGGGTAAAATTGTAATTTTCCACCATCAGAACACTTGTCCAGCACATGGATTTTTCTCAATTTTATCATGGATAATTGAAGGAATTTATATGGTGGAGAGAGAAAGCTTAATAGTTAAGAAATATAAATGGACTAATGAAATGGTGACACATGACATATTTATAACCATTAAATATTTAACTTTAAAATTAACACAAAATCAGCCAATTTCTCATTCATATGGCCGGCCAAAGAAGAACAAAGGAGGAAAGGAAAAAAAACAAGAACCTTAGGTGGGAAAATTGAAGAAAAAGTGTGGGATTTCAAGGGATTAAGCTAATAAAGGTAAAATTTCTTGATTTTGACTTGTGATTTACACTACCCATGCTTTCTTTTTCATTTTCTATGGTTAGATTTCATGTTTTCATGGTGAATTCATGGCTGGTTGGAATGGGTATGAAGAGAGAATGACGTTGGATTGATTTGATTCTAAGTTATGTTAGTGTTTTTAGTTAGTTTATCATATCTAGAAACAAACCAACAAGAAAAATTCATTTTCTCCCATTACCCATCATTGGCCAAATTTTCTAGGGAGGATATTATGGCTGAAATTGATGATATTTTATTATATTTTGGTGATATTTGATGTTTGGTGAGGCTAGAAATTAAATGAAAAATTTTGGTGTGAAATCTGAATTTTTGCTTAACGTATAGACATGTGTTTGCTGAGGATTCAGCTTTGCAAGCAGAAGTGTTTGCTCATATGGAGCAAGTTAAAGTGTTCAAGCTGAAGGCTCCACTTACAAAACTGTCGCCCTGTCCTTTAGACAGAGGACTCTCACCCTGGTGTTGATCAACCAGCTAAGGCCCCCTCACTTGAACACCAAAGCAAAGATAAATCAAAACAAGGAACAGAAGTGCTAGGTTCACCAGATGAAAATGCTTTTTCAGAACCTGAGACCCTCCCCTCCAAATTCAGAAGAAGTATCCATTATGGATATCTTCCACCAAATGGTTAGGGAAGAATAGGTTGAAAAGGAAGTTGCCAAGGCAGAAGCTCAGCAAGATACATTTGCACTAGCCTCTAGAGTGAAAGAAAAATTTGAAAAAAGGAAAGAAAAAGTCACTACAGCACCACAGATAAAGACAAAACCACTTGCCAAAGGGAAGAAAACAATGACAACAAAAACAACATTCCTCAAAAGAGAGAAGTCCTCCAAATTGGCAAAAAAGTCCAAGCCAGCAACAGCTTCTTCTCCATAAGAACCGCTTGAAGTGTCTGACACACCCTTGCCTGATCCCTTTACCCGAGAATTACCTCCAGAATCCTCTCCTCAACCTTTAGATTTCAAATATGCCACTAAAGAATCCTCCTCCTCAACCTCCTCATATGAAGAAGATTAAAGGTTGATGATGACAAAAAGGGGGAGAGAATTAGAAGATAGTAGTAGGGGGATAGATAGGAAATGGTAGGATTTTAAAGGAGAAATTATGGGAAACTTAGGGAGATAGGAAGTAAAAACTCTATAAGGGTAATTTCGGAACATCAACTGATAAATTTATGGTTATTTGTTATTTGTGCCATGATGGCATTTTGAACACTTGAATTTAATTTTGTTGATTATATGGTTGTGTGAAAAATGGATGCTGATATGTTTATGGTATTTGACTGCTGAAAATTGAATATTTGCTGATATTTTCTTGTCTATGATATTTTGAAGTAAATATGATAATAACCTTATTATGGCATAATTTTTTTTTTTAATTCATGTGATAATACTCCTTTCATCCAAAATTTTTTCTTCTTATTTGGCTTTCACAGATTAAGAACATTTTTTTATACTTTTTATTTAATATTAATTTTTATTTATTTATTTTAGAATGATATTCCATGAATTTTAATATTAAAAAATAATGAGAAATCGTGACAATTAAAATATATATATATATAGAAAAATAACAATTAAATATATATATATATATATATATAGAAAAATAACAGTATCAGATGTTAAAGAATGTAAACAAAAAATAGTTTTGAGACATTTGAAAGAAAGATAAACAAATAGAATAGGAGAGATGAAGTGGAGTCTTTAATATTTTTGTACTTGTTTCATATATTAATAGAAAAAGAAGTGAAGAAGAGTGAAGTTGAAAATAAATTATTTTTTAGTTTGATGTAATTTATGGTTTTATGCCCAATCCTCAGTGCGACTGAAAGTGAAAAGTAAGTTGGTGTATTCATGATGATATTTTGGTGAAGTAAAAACTTGGATACTCCAAGTCCTAACCGATCAATATATGATCTTCAATAATTTAATTTCTCTGTGTTTGTTTTTCTTTGTAGAATAGGCAACCCTGTGCATGTGCATGTTCTCCAAAAACTTTCACTAAATGAGATGGTCATTAGTGTGACTGAGGAGAAACTAACAACGTAACTCTCACAAGGCACAACATTCTCTTCTCTTTAATTCAAGATGCATTCAAGATCTCAAACTACTTTTCCAACCAATTCAATGAAGCAAAAATGAAAACATTTTCATTACAAGTAAAAGAGCAAAATTAAATACCTCTAACACCCCTCACTTGTCTTTGAGAGATGAAACATAAAACTAATTGCTAAAATGGAGATATTAATTTCCTTGGGTCATCCATTATGGTTGGACTGTTGGCCCTTGCTTCCCGCTTCTTTTGCTTTTCTTTTCTCCTCTTCTTTTCTGTACTTAATGCCACAGGCATTGCACAATGTCTGCAATCAATAGCCAAAATATTGATTAATACAAAAAAGTTGGCAAGCAATTCTAAGTTCCACCACAGTTCTTATTGAGGATTGATCTAATAATTAGATCGATTGATAAACTTCAATATAACAAAACCTCCATTGAACAAAATATATAGTAACATCTTAATTTTACATGGCAACACCATTCATTACTATTGAAGTTGGCAAGTCATTAAAAACCCAACACATTACTTACTAAAGCATTATAACGAAATCAAAACTTTTTTATACTTTGTTGATTTATAGGATTACTTTATAACCGAGGGTTATATGATGCCAAATGATGAGAAAATGAAGAAAGAAAAGCAGAATATAATAGACTTAGTTTAAGAGCTATATTTTGTAAAGAAAATTATAGAGAATACCTTGGGGCCTAGGGGACCTTTGCGCCACATAGGAGTATCGTTGGTGTTGCAGTTGTAGTTACTGCATCGTTTGTTAGGGTCATTGTAGTTGCCACCACGTTGACGTCGTTGGCCCCTTTTGCCCAAACCAGAGGCGGAGGAGTTTCCGAGCTCACGTTGATCTGCTGTTCTCCTAGGGGGGACATCAAGCAGCGTGTAGTTGTTGGTTGGCACCGAGCTTGGAGGCAGCTGATGATGATGAGTAGGGGCAAAGTTGTTGTAGGTGTTGGTGCTATTAGAAGGACATCCCATAGAAGGGCCAGAAATTTGGTTAAAAGTATTTTCATGGTTCATGCTATGGACATTGCTAGCAAGTTGATCAGATGGCCATGCAGATTGGCTGGCATTAAAGCTTTGTTGACCTTGAGCCACTGCTCCTTGATTAACCATTTCCAATTCATTCATGCCCTGCTCAAGCATGCAAATAACGTAAAACAATATAGAATGAATTAAAATTACTTAACTAAATAGAAGATTCAAACTGCTAAAGAAGAGCTTTGCTGTTGATCTCTTCTAGCACTGCAATATCTAATGTAATTAGGCAATTCCCGACTGTATTTGTTTGCAGTACACTTCTACTTAATTATGCAAGCTTGTCTTAGATTACATATTAGTATCTCACGCTAATAATAATTGAGAAGAGGTTACCAGAGAATCAAATATTCAAATCGTGCAAGAAATAGTTTCATTGAAAACTTAATGTAAATTTCAATTCTGTGTTACAACTGCTTTTGGTAATAAAGAAAATCTCTTTTTTTTTTTTTTTTAAGTTATAGAAAAAAAAATAACATACGACTAACGCCATTATTAACAAGATGACAAAACTAATCACCAACGCAACTTCATTGTTTCACTAACTATTCAAGACTATCTAATCTAATCTAATCTAATCTAATCTAATATATATTGATTCTAACCTACATAAGGTTGTACACATGACACTTGTATTGTGAAACTACATTAAATTTAAAGAATATTTTAGACATTTTATTAAACGAGCCGTTAAACTTCGTTGGCATTTCCATTTTTATAAAACAGACCTGTATATAACAGCAAGGATGACAGGAGATCACTATATATTGAAACGCTAGAGATAAGAAAGACAAATTCTTCTACAAAGGTGTTAAGGTTTTTCATTTTTATTAATTTCTTTTCAAATTTATATTTGATACACTATCAATATATAGAATTTATACACTATCACTTAATTAAAAAAGTATCACCTCATCAAAGTTCAAAAATTTTCAAATTAAATATTTTTAATATTATGAGTATTTATTTTTAAAATTTTCCAACTTTTAAATTTATTTATTAATGAAAGTGATAATATTTAGTTCATTGGTAGTGTATAAAATTTAACACTAATAATGTATCAAATATAAACCTATTTTTCTTTAAACCAAAAGCTTAGTTCGAAAATTTAAACAGAACAAAGTAAGACTTTTTTTTGTTATCAAAAACTGAATTAAAATTTTGTTGGGTCATGAAGTAAGAAATTGATTTCTTGAATTTTGAAAAAAAAATCATTATTTCTTAATAATTTAGAATATAAAAACTAAAATAAAATTCAATCGCAATATCTGAATTAAGCCGATAATCAATAATTTCTTTTTTAACATCAATTCTCCAAATTCAATATCCAATTTACTAGTCCTACTAAAAAAAGTCGAATGAATTAGATAATGTACATTACATATTCTCTATTTTTTATAGAAAATTCTAGTTAATTACTAGAACAAATACAAAAACGTCATATTATTTTGAAAAAATCATTATTTGTTGGCACATACATTATTTTTAAAATTAATCTGTACTAAAAACATCTTGTAACCTTATATCATCATATAAGTAACAAAAGGACTATTGCAGAACCAATTTTTAACAGTGTGCGTGTATATATATATATGAAAATCAATGTAAAGAGTTTGAGAAGAAAATTTTAGAGAACCTGAGTGTTGGGACCAGCAAAGCTAAGGTTGGCAAGATGATTAGGGGCGATGGAAGTAGGATTAACATACTGCCCCGTCTGGTAGACTAGTGGATTTTGATGATCACAATCAGGCAATCCCAACTTGAGGGTCAAATCAACCCTGTTGCTGACATTGTTGTTATTGTTGTACCCATTCATTCTGTCTGCCTGATTGAACCACTGATGAGAATGATCCATGGATCTTAATTTCTGAAGGAATATTGAGAGGGTTTTTCTGATGTAGAGAGCCCTGAAAACCTACGACTATCCCAAATAATGATCAGAAAAGAATGCCAGAAAACTTTGTAATAGTGACAAAAAATCCTGGTGGAAAGCAGAATATGGATGTGATTCCTTTTTATTATTATTATTTTACAAATATATGTATATATAAAGGTGAAGAAATGGGGCATGCATGCAATAAAAATTTGAAACGGAAGCAGTGAATGGATAAAACAAGGATGACCTGGAAGACTGACACACATGCAACAAATGGGCACACTTTTTATGTGATACTATTAGCAGGTAACAAATCAACATAAAACTTGACAGTTAAAAAGTAGTGATTTCAGCGTATAGCTGATCTGGGTTTCCTTGATATTTTGTAATCCTAATAATATCGATCTGATCATCATCGTCATCAAGATCATCAATGGCTCGCCGTTTCAGAAACTTGTCCAGGATTCCATTGAACTCCAGATTAATAAGAGCTCAACAATGCTTCTAAAATGGATATGAAAATTTAATTTTACAGGATTCCCACATATCCATGCAGGTAAAAAAAAAAAAAATTAATCAATTAGATTGTTTCACTTGTGAAATTTGTATAGAATAATAATCATAATAATATATTTTTTTAAAATAAAAAGCTTAATGGTTTTATTTCCCCTAGCTAGAAAGAGTGAGAGTCATATTACCAGAGTACAATCTCAATCTCAATTGAGAGTATATATCAAAAAGATCTAAAAGTAAAGACAATATTTATAACAAAGAATAATACCCTCAAAGCTGATTAGAAAATCGTGGGAAGAATGTGCA
This sequence comes from Theobroma cacao, assembly GCF_053813885.1. NCBI lineage: Eukaryota > Viridiplantae > Streptophyta > Magnoliopsida > Malvales > Malvaceae > Theobroma > Theobroma cacao. Next base: position 38,302,096 of record NC_142647.1, on the reverse strand, counting down.
AAAAAAAAAAAAAAAAAAAAAGACAAGGGTTCTTGCAATCAAGATAATCCATACATCCTATAGAGAGAGTTACAAAAATGTGTGGCTTAAAAAATTATAAGTAAAACATGAGTATCTTTTGTCTTTCCTCGTTTTTTCCTTCATTCCTCCCTTTCAAATGCCACGCTGCGCTTTTGCAGCAAAATACTGCACTATCAACAGTAACAGGAAGCACTTATAATTATAAAGGGAGAAAAGAAGATCAACTCTTAGATTTGATTATTGAGAGTGGGATAATATATCAAGTTATCAACTACTCCAACTCTCAAAAAACAAGACGAATATATATGTAAAACAAAGAGAGAGACTTACAATTCTAGCTATTGCTATGGATGCTATAAAGACTAGAGATTGTGTGTGATGGGAATGAGAATGAGAAACCCAATTTATAGACATTTTCATTAGAAAAGGATCCTTTATATTTGGCAGGTGTGAAATCCAAGGAAATGCCCTTTTGAAAATATTTAAAATTTTTAGCTTTTACATCTCATATGCCAACAAATTTTGTGATCATTTGCTCTAGAAACAGTCAGTTTAAAGAGCATTGTGCAGTTACAAATTTTGGCATTACACTACTTAATACACATAGAAAAATGAAAATAAATTTACATCCAGCATCTGATTGATCATCAAATTAGTTTAGGGGTTTCTTAGCTATCTAGAAACAAATATGATTGATGAAAATGTGAAGAAAACCTCATGGTTGGTGGAATGATAAATCACTAACGGATCAAAATGATTACTTCCCCACGAAGAAAATAAACTATTCTACTATTTCCTTCCATCTTCTCTTTTTGGAATGTCTCAAATTATTGAATTTTTAATCTTTTTACTTTTTAACATTTTATATTCATTTTACATAATTTTTTTTTTACTTTCTGATATATAAAATATTAAACTCAAAATTATAAAAAAGTTTAAATTTTAATTTAAGATACATCAAAATGAAAATTTATTTTTAATTTTTTTTATCAAATCTAATAAAAAATGAGACAGAAAGTAAGGCACTAGGAACAAGTGGTCCTCAAGAATCAAAATACTGGATTCCATATTATAATTTTTTTTTCGGCAACATTATGTAGGATTTGTTTGTTACCAGTAATATTTTGGGCAGTGACATCAGCTTTACCTATTTTGGGTTGAGCATTTATTAATGACAACATCATACTTTAGTAAAATACATGGCAAATAATCAAAGGAAACCCCAGCATTTATCTTTTGGAGTAACTTGAGATCATCTATATAAATAGTCTGCTACATTTTTTATCTTAAGTGATTGGTTATGATCATTTCGCATCTTAAACTAGTTTGATCTTTTTCAAAAATGCATGCGATGCAAGTTCACAAGATTGTGCTCATCTGATTATCACTCTCCTATTCCTTGGCCTTTTAATTACTCGCATACCATAAATGTTAGAAGACTAGCAATCACGATTTATTGCAATTATTTCTCTCAAGATTTCACCTCTCTATGGGATCCGTCTCTTAGACACTTGTTTACCATGGTAACCACATAATGCCTTGCATAAACTTTCCTGTTTTATTTAGGCCCAATTATACTGGTGAAATTGCCAACTGCAACAGTGATGAACCAGTCCTTGAAATTGTGCTCCCTTTCTCTTAGGGAGCGAGGGAGCACTGATCAATGCTTTATATTTTTTTTAATTTTTTTTAAAAATATTAATAATTAATAAAAAATATATAATAATAGTTTTTAAAATTAATTAAAGGTAAAATTATCATTTCAATTTTATCACGTCATCAGATTAACAGAAACACTAATAGTTGAATAACGGCTAAACCTATATATCAAACAGAAGATATTTTTTTGGGACGGAATATCCATTTCGAAAAACTAATATACCTGCTTGGAATTTCGATTAAAACTTAGGGGAGTAGGGGTATTTTACCCTAAAAAGTTTGGTATGACATGCATTAATACTGGCTCATAATTAGATAAATATTATATTTATATATGGTCATAATGTTGAGGAAGTTCTTATACTATAGCATGTTGTTCAATTTATTCCTTCTATTAAAAAATTGATTAATTTAGTTATTATATTTTGATGTGCAATTGGGTACTTAGGAATAACTTCATCCAAATTTACCTTAACAATACCAATGTGGCACTAACATGTTAGATATAAAAAAATTTTTGGGTAAAAATGAAATTAACCAAGTGACTTATCTTTTTCTTTCTTCCTTTTTCTTTTCTTATTCTCTTTGTCCAAAACTATGCCGTTTTAATGAGGCTATTTGAAACATATTTAGTTTTTTTTTTTTCATTTATCTTTCTCCCCGTCTCTCTCTAGCTCTCCTTTCTCTCTCTTGCCCTTCTCTCCCTAAGATCGACCCTCTAAACCCAGATTCCAACCGCCAACCATAATAGCCATTGGTCTTTGATGGTCGAAAATTCAAAAAGATAAACACCACAAAACTCTTTTTTTTTTTTTTTGCCTTTTTTTCTTAATTAGGATAGTTTTTTCAAAATCTATCTAGATTTTCTTAGATCTAAAATAGAAAACCAAGCCATAATAGTGCAAAATCAAGTGACTCTTTTTAATTATTTTCTTATTTATCTGAATTTATTTTGGGGGTTTGATTTTTTGTTTTCGTTTCAATGTGAATAGTATCAGAGTAGAGAAGGAATTTGAAAATTTTGAAAACTCTAGAATATATTTGGGGTAACTGTGTTATGTCATAGATCTCATATAAGTAAAAGATGGGGTGGCTTTTGGGTATATAAACATGATCCTTTCACCATCTATCAAACATGTCTTTTGGATTGGAAACGTGAACCCATGACAAATGATATCAAAACAAACTCAAATTTTCATTGATGTGGGACCTTCATGAGAGAGACAAGGGTTAAGATGGATCTAGATTAGCAAAATAGTCCTCTTCCTCTACGGGTAAAGACCTAGTGCAATGAAGGCCTTGCACAATTGGGAGAGGTAAAATGTCATGAATCCCACATAAGGTAGGATGTGACGAATCCCACATGAGTAAGACATGGAGTAGATATTGGGAATATAAACATGGGCCTTTTGTAACCTATCAGACATATCTTTTAGTTGAAAACGTGGGCCCATAACATGTTACACCAACTTGAAGATTCTGTGTAGATATCAAATATTATTTCTTACAAGTGAGCTTTTTTATAGATAGTAGACAACGGATTATTCCCTTTCTCTATTTTAATGGTTCATTTTTTGCATATTAATTATTAAGTATTAGTTATGATTATCCAAGTTGATATTTATTTAGTAGTAGTAATGTTATTATTGATATTATAATTATCATTGTAAAATTTCAAAGTTAACTATTCTCTTGTGGTCCTGCAACAGATTAATGCAATATATATTTTGTCAAAGATAGATCTCGAAATGACACCATATCTAGTTCTCTTCTCAAAACTTCCAAGAGTGATGATGTTTGGAGTAGACTAAACACTAACCAAAAGTCAAACGCTCAAATCTTTATGAGTAGCAATTCAAAATGGAATGGGGAATGAGATGGAGATTTTTCTGGGATGGTTTTCTTCGATGGTTTTGGGAAATAAACCAAGCATGGCAATTTTTTCCTTACTATAGTCCAAAAGCTTGAAAAGAAAAAATCTTTGCCAATTCTAGTCAACATGGGACATAGACATAGTGGCTATTAAGTACATAAAGAAACATCTCTGATAAGAGAAACCAACCAGAGTCGCCCTTGACTTTACTTGTTCTATTATTTTTAGGGTTCTTTTAAAAAATAACTCTCATTTATAAAGTGTTTTTGAAAATAACCTTTCCCATAATTTTAGCTATTTTTAGCCGAGAGAAACAAATTTTGGATAAATTTGCCTTTAATGAAACCGACCCATATGTTTGGATCCATGGCTCAACCCTACCTATCTATTTGGGTCAAGTTTTTAACCTTTATAACACCTTAGTACTCTTCAACATGCCATTCATCTCCCTCTAAAACATCCTTATTAGAGCATTCTTTGTCAAAACATTCCTTGTCGAGTCAACTTTTGATCATTTTGCGCAATGATAGAAGCATTTTGGAGTTGTTTAAGCATAAAGGTAGGCATATTCTACAATTGAGATAAAGTTCACATTTCGTGCTTCAGTTAATTAGCATAAAATTGCATGTACTTTTATTTTTAACCATATTTAGAAAGGTAAGCATATTCTTCAAGTTCTTCATTTCTTGTTTTTTCATATAAACGTAGGCATATTCTTCATATTCTTGTTGTTTGAAGTTGTTGAATTTAAATTTGAATTTAGTAGTGTTGGTGGTTTTTGGCTCAAATGTTGAGAAGGCATGCGTAATTGGTTGATAGGGAATGTGTGACTGGTTTTAGGCATTGAGGTTAGGATTAGGCATTGCGTGACTTAGGGTTTGCTTGAATGGTTGGTAGGGCATGGCATGACATAGGATTTACATGATTGGTTTTAGGCATTGCATGACGAGTTAATAAAGCTTTCCGTGATTGGTCTTTAGGCATTGCGTGACTAATTTTTAGTCATTGCATGATTGATTTTTAGTCATTTTATGACTGATTTGTAAGGAATTGCATGACTGGTAGATAGTCATTGTGTGACTGGTTGAGAAGGCATTACATGATTAGGTTTAAGGCATTGTGTGACTGCTTGATAGGATATTGTATTATTGTTTTATAGGTCATTGCGTGGCTATTTTTTGTAGGGTATTGTTTTTTAAATCTTCCTCGATCATATTTACTAAATGGAAATGTTATATGTTTACTGTTGCAAATGGCTAGAATAGAGTAAGAGACCTTGGAAGCGTTGTTTCATGTGCCGAGGGATCAGTAAGGCTTTAACGTCGGCATTAACATTCATTGTAAGTGGATGCAATTGCATGTCATACACGATGCACTACGAAAACTAAATGAGTTAGACGCGATGAAGAGAAAATGCTTCGAGATGTTGATGAACGTTGAATCAAAGAAGAGTTTATTCTGTGCCAATGTCGTGCACAATCTACTGCTACACAAAATCAATCAACTCGGTGCCATCGAGGGTGAATTATGATTTGCCATAAGCAATACCAAGGTCCGGTTCTCGAAGCGTTAGTTTTGCTAGGTGATGAGGCTCAAGTTTGGCCCGATGCCAGCCATTATTTCCAGTCTCTACAAGGTCGTCCCTAGAGGACTTTACCAACGATACTAGGGAGTGCAGAACCAGGTGAAGCTCTAACATGTGCTAGATATGGTTAAGAGAGGATAGTTTGATCAAGATGGAGATGTGGCAAAGATGGCCCCACTCTTGATCATGAACAATATTTTATGTGGTCAATACTGCAGACGAACGGTAACTCCCTAGCTATTGTCACTGGTCGAGAACATCAAGCAAAGGAATGCATTCCCATGGGGTACCTACATATGGAGTCTCACTATGGACTATATAACAAGGGGCTTCCAAGTTCAACCAGTGGGATCAAATCAAAAGAAATGTTACCACCTCTACAAATTTGTATGGGCACTTTATGTAATGTACCTTAAGGTTTTCCATTTTCCTTTTCGCATAAGATTTCATTAGGTGATTATAATGTTTTACAATTGACGTGCAGTTTTGGGCATTGGAGGCTATTCATGGGATGTAAAATTGGTTTGGATCCTAATGCCAGTCTAAAGAAACTTATCCAAGAATGTTGAAATGGCATTGTGAAAAGAGGCCCATAGGCCTCCACAACTTGATTACAGATTTAGGGAGAGAAGGTAGGGTGAGGAATGAAACCATACTATTTTGATTTTTATTTTTTTTGTCATATTTCAACTAGCTTTCAACCTAATGGCAATTTATGTTTTGGTGCAATTATGCGCATTAAGGACCTTGGAGCCAGCTGCAGAAGAGACATTGAAGGCATATTAGGCCAACATTAATGTCACTCTATCTGAGCGGCATCAATACGTTCCATTATATACAGTTGGAAGGTCAAGCAGAATTTAGTCATGAATAAAGGAGGAAGATCATGGAACGTAAAAAAAAAAGGGTAACAAGAGCCGTTAAGTAGAGGCACATCACGGACGAGGAAGTTGATGGCCCTCTTATTGCTCTTGAGGCTTCTACTGCTCAATCATTGATGATCATCAGACGTGTAACCCAACGCTGCATCCTCATATGCATACAGACTTAAAGCTTAAGATGAAACGGATGAGGACACAGTAGAAGAAAGACCTTAAATCATTGCCAATAGAGATCCAGTGCGAGATGTAGCTACAGATGCAATTAATGTAGCTAGAAATCCAATGATAGATGCAAGGGCTAGAGGATCGGATTGTCGCTCAGCTGCTTGACCATAAAGTCGATCATCAGTCAACAGGATTGTGCGCACAAGAAAAAGGGCGATGCTCATGGGGTTAATCTTGATGAGCCAATTGGTTCAATTCAAAGCTCACCTCCTCTTGCCCCGTACACAGCTCCTCATAGCTCAAGCTTGATTGAGGCTCAACATCTTACTCGTAGCCCAACTCTGCCTGAGGCCTTACAAAATGATTAAAGCATACTTTCTTTTATGGCTCTACCTCCACCTTCGGTTGAAGATGCACGACTGAGCATGGCCAGTATACCTTCGGTTGAAGATGCACAGCTGAGCATGGCCAGTAAATACCTTCGAAGCCAATATGTAAATCTATTATTAGTCTAGCACAAAGCGAAGGATGATTTTAAGGACAAATACGTGCACTTCAAGAAAAATGAGCAAGCCAAGTAAAATAAAAATATTAGACGATATTAGTTTAACGATTCGAAATTATTGAATCCAATAACCTTTTGATGCTTGTATTTTATATGTGTAGGGTTAACATTTTAGGCATCAAAGGGTAGAAGGGCCTTGAGTTTTTAATTCATTGCGTGATTGTTAAATATTAGGGTTTTTAGGGTTTATCAAGCAAACTTGAGGAATTTAAATCTATTTTTGCAAATATAATCTATATGAATGTGCACACATCTTCCACAATTGTCAACAATATACAACCATTAACCACACCCAATAGTCCATCAACACAGAATAACTAATATAATCATAAAATCAATAACCATAAGCATACCTAAACCCATGATAGTTAATCCACAAAATAGTCAATTCATAATCATCAGCATAGAAACATAAAAACATAAACCAGTAAACACATTATTCATGGTTAAATCCTATGTGAATCTTCCTCTAGTCTTTTTGCCTCTACTAGAAGGTTTCCCAGAGACTGAACCAATGGCTGCTAGCTTTCCTTTGCTCTAAGTTTGCTATGGTACAATCTCCTCTTTTTTTTTTTTTGTCGACTGAATTTCTTATGCCATTCTTTCAGTTGCTTTTACTCGATCAGCTGCATCTTCTTTAAGAAGAAGATTCTCAATATGATGTAACTTCTTTTCCATTTTTATAATTCTCTTAATTTGCTCAATCAGTTTTCCATCAATTCTCATCAGCATATTAAACATCATATCATTCGGAATAGGATCTTGACTTACTCTAGAATGAAGAGTGGAAGGAGTTTCAAGGGAAGAAGGAACTAGGTCGCATTTGATAAATTTGATACACTCATCTAGGTCAACTTATATCCCATTTTCTAGAGACTTCCAAGCAAGATACCATAATCCTTACTCTTCGTCCAATCAACTTGGTACTTAATGCTCTAGATGCCTTTCTTCTTAACTAGAGAGGAGATGATGTTTCCATATGGTAGATTGGTCTTATATCCTAGGGAGGCTTCTCTCATTCTCCCTCTCATATTTTGTGCTACATTTAGAGGGATTTCATTTACAAGAGCTTCCATCATCCAAAAATCTTGAAAGCTAACATATCCCACAAGGATTTACTCCTAATTCTTCATTAAGTACTAAAATTATGACAAATTAATCTTATTCAAGCAACTTGATATTTTAGAAAATTAATTAAAACTAAATGAAAGCAACCACTAAATTAATTAACCGAAAATAAAAATTCACTTGAGAAAGGCAATATATTAAAATCTAGGATCATGGGTTAATTCAACACTTCATCTGATACCAGCTTGTCTTGTTATTTATCTTTCTTGAGTGGTTTTACTAACCTAAAATCCAAAGCTATGGACAAGTCTCTGTCGAGTTATTTGTACAAATACCTAACTTAATTAGTTCACTATATGTCTATAGGAGTCAATTAAATTAAGTTCATTAAGCAAGTGTCTTTATGTGGCTATGTATGGCAATTGGCGTATGTCTACTTGAATCATGAATCAGATCACCTAAGTGATGTGAACATACACTATTCAAATCTTAGTCCAATCTAAAATCTCTCTGTCGAGTCTCAATTAGATTCACAAATCAGTTACTTGTTGGCTAGATAATCAAAAGCATTAAGAACAAATTCGAATAAGCAAAACTACACCCATTCATGATAAATAAAAGAGAAACTAATATTTAAACTACATGTTGAAATCCACTACAATCCTAGAAAGATAATTTAGCTCATAATAACAAATAAAAACAACATCCAAAGAAATTTAGCCATGAATCCAAATCTAAGAAAATAAAAGAAACACAAAAGTAGAGAAAAAAACTAAGTGTTAAAGCTTTGCAATCTCAATTCTCTCTCAAATTCTCTTGTTTTCTTGCTTTGTTTTTGGCTCCAAATCTCCAGAATAGTTGGTTGTTGCCTACCCTTTAAAACCTTTGAAAAAGGTCCCTTAAATAGGCTCAAAGTAACCTAATTTCCAAAATCTCGTCAAATTTTTGTTTTAGGAAAATCACCCAGTGCCGCGACCTTGATTTCTTGGAGCCATGGCACTAGTTTTTTTGCTATAGCAGCACTGCAACTCTACTTCTCTAGTGCTGTAGCATTGAGTTCTCGAGAAAATTATGTGATGAGCTTTCTTTCACCAGCGCTGCAACTTTGTTCTCCTAATGTTGTGGCGGTCTATCAATTATGAACGTGATTTTCACCCTGATATGCTCTGAACTAGGAAAAGTGTTAAACATAAAAGTTGTAGACCTATCTTTTGACTTTCCAATGGCTTAAGAATCATGCCAATTGGAATTCTGGATTGAAAGATATGCTCCAAATACTACATCATATTTAGTCCATGCATACTGCTATAGTTCTCTAATTTAGACAAATATGTTGACCATGATCCAATTCGAACTGGGTGAAATGGTAAACATAAAAGTTTTAGCCCTTCCTCTTCGAAGTCTAGTGGTCTAAGAATCACTTCATTTGGAGTTCGGTAGACAGAGATATGGTCAAGATACAACAACATATATGAATAAAGCCATTACCATACTTGCACAAATTTTCATCAAATGAGCCTTTTTCATCAAATTTCCTACAAAAACAATAAGAGAAATTACCAATATTACTCTTAAAGCAATTTAAAACAAAATAACACAAAATTTAACTAAAATAACTTAAATTAACTGCTTAACATATAATCAAACTAACACTAGAAAAACACCTAAAATGCTATGATTAAAACCTAAAATCTCAAAGATCTAACTATTTAAGCCCTCAAAATGTGTCAAAATAACTCTATATAATAGAGTTATCAGATATGCATTAAATTCTAAAGCATATAGAATATTTAACAAAAGAACTCTAGTTTTTGAAGAACCTATCCATGTTGTTTTTTTTATGATAATGATGCAGAGGATCTTGTAAAACAAATGGAAAAAATGGGCTTGGAAAATAAGAAAAACTCTCAAGAAAGAGTAGCAGAAGTTCCACCTCTTGAATATTTGCAAAGAGTCAAAAACCAATACAATGATCTTCCAAAAAGCTAAAAATATTTCAAAGACCACCCACAAGAGCAAATTATTGGTGACCTTTCAAAAGGTGTAAAAATAAGAAGAAGAGTTAGAGAAATCTTTGAATACTTCCCTATCATCTCTCAAGTGGAGCTCCAAAATTTTGAAGAAGCAGAACAAGAGGAAAGTCGGATGTTAACAATGCAAGAAGAACTTGAACAATTTCAAAGAAACAAAGTCTGGACCTTCATCCCAAGGCCAATGAATCACCTAATTGTTGGTAGAAAATGGGTGTTTAGAAACAAGCTAGATGAACAATGTAATGTGATAAGAAACAAAGCAAGGTTGGTTGCTCAAGGCTATAATTAGGCAAAAGGTATTGACTATGATGAAACTTTTGCTCTTATTGCCAGGTTAAAAACTATAAGATTATTACTTGCTTTTGCATGTTTCATGAATTTCAAACTATTTCAAAAAGATGTAAAAAATGCTTTTTTAAATGGTTTCATTCAAGAAGAAGTTAATGTCAAACAACCCCCTAGTTTTGAAGACTTTCAGAAATTTGATAATGTTTATAAATTGCAAAAAGCTTTGTATGGATTAAAGCAAGCTCCTAGAGCTTGGAACAAAAGACTTTGTCAAGATTTCTGATTGAAAAAGGTTACATTAGAGGAAGTGTTGATACAACATTATTTATTAAGAAATGTAAGAATGATTCGATTATAGTTCAAAATTATATGGATGATATTGTATTTGGTTCTACTAATGAAGTTTTGTGTGAGAATTTAGCTAAAGAAATTCAGGGTGAGTTTGAAATGAGTATGATGGGGAACTGAAATTTTCCTCAGCTTTCAAATCAAACAATGTGAGGATGGCATCTTCATTAATCAAGAAAAATACACAAAAAAATGCTAAAGAAGTTTAATGTGATGAAGTTAAAATTAATTGGCACTCCAATGAGTTCTTCCACCAAGCCTGATAAAGATTAGAAAGGAAAATATGTGGACCAAAATCTCTATAGAGGTATGATTGGTTCATTGCTTTACTTAACTATCGGTAAACCTGACATACTGTTTAGTGTATGCTAGTGTGCAAGATTCCAATCATATCCCAAAGAATCACATTTGGTTGCTGTGAAAAGGTTCTTTAAGTACCTCTTAGACATACAAAGCTTAGGATTATGGTATCTAAGAGGATCATCTCTTGATTTTATTAGATATTCTGATGCTGATTTTGCTAGAAGTAAAATAGATTGGAAAAGCACTAGTGGCTCTTTTTAATTCCTTGGAATATGTTTGTGTCTTGGTCATACAAAAAACAAAATTCTATTGCACTATCTACTGTTGAAGTTGAATATATATCATTAGGCAGTTGGATTGCACAAATTTTATAGATTAGACAACAATTAAATGACTTTAGAATAAGCATGCATAATATACTCATATTTTATGATAACATAAGTGCTATAAACATCTCTAAAAATCTAATTTAGCACTCTAGAACCAAGCACATTGAAATCAGACACCATTTTAGTAGAGGTCGTGTGCTTAAAGGAGATATTAAGATCAAATTTGTTGACACCCTGTGCCAATTATCTAAAATCTTCACAAAACCCTTAAGTGAGGAACAATTTTGCAAAATTAGAAAAGAACTAGGGATGCTTGATGTAAATGTGCTTTAGATAAATCTTTTAGATTCATCTAAAAGAATCAAATGCTCTGTTGGTAATGTCTCAGTGAAATAAAAGCATTTATTGAATGATATAATTGTTGCATGGTCAAATGAATTAAACAAGCCAACAGAGACTTAATCGGTTAAGAAATCCATCTAACCGATTAAGACATTTTGTTTTAGTAAATATACTCAAGTAAGCAAGCCTTAGTTGGGTAAGAGTAAGTCTTAATTAATTAAGAGACTAAAGTCAGGAAAATAAAAACTGATAGATATTGAAAATTGAAACATTAAAAATAAAGGTGTTGAAATTTTGAAATCCAAAGAAGAGGAAGAGTTAGACTCCATTTACAAGGGAAAAATTAATAACTTCCCACAACCCCATCTCTCCTTCACATTATTTCTCTCTCACTGAATCATATCTTCAAAATTCAAACTCAGCCCTCTCAAACTCTTTAATCGTCACAAAGTTGTCTTCAAACCCTAAGTCCTAAACAACCAAAAAAACGATGGCTAAAAGTACCTTACTAAGTGACACTCTTGAGAAAAAAAAGGGAAAATGTCCCACAAAAGAGAGCCCATCTTTTCATGTTCAGAAAAAGGGGAAAAAGAGCGATCCAATGGTTGAAAAGAAAAAGAAGAAATTGAAAGAGAAACCATCAAGGTCGAAGAAAGTCACTGAAAAAAAGAGCTCTGATAGAAAAAGTAATTCTCTATCCTCCAAGTTTATAAGTAAAGTTCATGAGGAAAGATTTAAAAAGATTGAAAATGCTCCCATATGCTATGGAAAGTTCATCGATTGGGATAGTTCTAATGAGGTTCTTAAGATCAAGAAGGGTTTGTCTAAATATTTTGATGAACTTAAGTTGAAAGAATTAAGTGTCTTTGAAAATAGAACCTATAGTCCAAGCATGGATAAATAATTCTCCTCTAGTATTGTGCTAGATAAAATAGAGCTTGATGATCCAAATGATTTTGTTGATAATGGAATTAATAATTTTCTGAATAGAAAAGAATTTATTATTACTGCTACTGACTTGGGGTACTTGATAAAAATTGAGTGTGACGTGGGAAAGTATGAGATTTCAGAATCTCATAACCCTTCATCTCTTTAGGAAGTCATTACTAGAAAAAAAGAGAGATACTTATTTAGATGCTATGCAAGTTTCATTAAGAGTCCTCAAATTAAAATTCTCCACTACTTTGTTGCTTTAACAATTCATGGGAGGAACAATAGTTTTAGTTATGTAACCTTGCAAGATTTATGGCTGATGGAATTTGCATTCAACGTAACCCATTTTAACCTTGGAAGATTCATGATTGACAGGATGAAGGGAATCTATCATGGAGATAAAATGAACATGCCCTATGGAAACATTATTACCGCTTTGATAAAAAAAAAGGGATTTGGAATTCAAGATACTAAGTGGACAAGGTCAAGAGCAACGACTACGCAATTTATTTAGGAAGTCTACAAAAAATGGGATACAAACTAGAAGGAGAAAAATTCATCAAGACTCCCAAACACATCCTAAGAAATGAAGAGCCTGCTACTACTCAGACTAAAATAGCCTCTCCTCTAATCTCAAATGAAATGATCTTCAATTTGCTAATGAGGATAGATGGAAAGTTGAATGATCAATCAATAAGGATTTTAAAAAGTGAAGAACAACTTCAAAGCCTGGTTACTATCCTTAAAAAGAAAAGAAAACACCATCTGGACCTGAACTAGAAGGCACTCCAGCAACTCAGAATCCTACACTAGAAGGACAACTTGCTGAGAATCCTGAGTTGCACACATTTGATACTTTGACTGAAAGTGCTGGAATAAAACTGTCACAACCCAAATCCCGACCATCACTAGGGCAAGGGCTCAATGGACATAGGCCACTGAGCCCAAGCAAGCCTATTAATATGACCTGTTCATCGTTCCATCAAAGTTCCTAAATCACATTTCATAACTTCGAATTAAAATAATACTAAACATTGCCAACTCGTAGTGGCATTACCAATCAAAGATACATGTATTATCTAAACATACGTCTTAATAATTTACATTGGGTCTGTCTATACACAACAAAAAAGAGTACTCGACTTCCAACGGAGAGACTTGAAGAAATGTACAGCTACTGAATGTCGAGACACCTACCAAGGGTCAAATATACAAAGACATCTCGACCTAGTTACCAACTGCCTCTTGATCTGAAAACATGAAGTTGAAAATGGTGAGTATAAACCTAGTGAGTGAACAAGGAAGGGAACAAGCAATATAATAAGGAAAAGTTTGAAATGATAATGCACTTATTTGAAAATGATGCACTTTAGCTTAAGTCCTTATTAAAACCCTTAATTGAACCCTTGGTTGATAAATCATGTGATGATCGAGAATTCATATTCAACATGAAATTGGAGAAGTGAAACTATGGCAAAAACTAGCCAAGTGATAAGCGGCACAGAAAGTTTCATTCTCGTTGTAACAAGAAACAGAGCAACAAGAAAGACTTCCTTTCATCCCAAATAAACAATTTCACTACAATGCAAATCAATTTGGAACACTAAAAAAATATGCTCAAGGTTCAGCAAGCAAGATTCCACATATATTATAGCCACACATGTGCAAACATATATGTATATATATATATATATATATATATCCATATCACCATGCACACTCTCCCATCGTCATCAGCTCATGTGCACTCCCCACTAGCACATGGCTAGGTCAGCATCGGCTTATGCGCACTCTTACTCGCACATAGCCGAGTCCACATCAACATACGAAAGAAACACCCAATGCATATTATACATATCATCATATTGTGATAACACATAAACCATTTATATAGCACATTTTCACAAGATAAAAACACTTCACCAAAGGCTTGTTCCCAAGGTACATTTTTAAAGAAAAGCTAGATAAAATCTTTCAAATGTTTGTACAATTACCTTCACATTCCCAAAACAAATTTTGAAATGCAAGTCCACTCACCTGTTTTTGTTGATTCTTAAAGTAGCTCTAAATTCCACTAATGCCTCGAATGGTGATATGGGATTTCGGTGGAACCTATCACACATTAGCATAATAATTAACTCAATCACATAACCATAATTCTAAAAGCTATCTCCTAAATTATGTTCCACTAATTATTCCTAACTAGCTTCCAACTACCATCAAGTGGCTAATTATTTCCACTATTATAATCACACTAGAATGAATAAACTATCTCAACTACAAAACACTCATAAATCTAACTATTAATCATTCTCAACAACTAAAATATCAACTCAATATAAATTCTCATCTTGCTAGATTTGTAATTGAATATCTCCTCAAGAATTTCCAAACTATTAAAGAAGGTCTTTTTTTCTTTCTCTAAAACCCTAGTTAGTGAGAGAAAGTATTGATCTAAGACGTTTCAAGGGTTTTAAGGTGAAAGAGTGAAAGAGCATAAGAGGTTCTATAAAATAAATGCACAAAAGCATGAAAATGAACGCTAAATTGAGAGGGTTATGGAAGCTTAAAGATTGCTCCCATGGAAGGTGAAGAAATGTTAGATGGAAGGAAGAAGAAGAATATGAAGTGTTGGAAATCTGAGGAAGGTGCTGGAGAATGAAGATATTTATAGTTAAAACTTATCCAATTGTTCATGAAATTACAATAATGCCCTTAGCAATGCCACTTATCTTCCTCTTGTTCTTGTGCAATCTTTTACTCTTTTAACACTAGGAAAAGGTCCAAAATCCTCTGAAAGAGGTCCCTTAAGTAGCCCCCAAAAGTCCTAGCTTCAAAAACCCCAAAATCTTGTTATTTATGGAATTTACGGTGAGGGCCGCGGTGCTCAAACATTTTGCCAATTTTTGTTCTTCTAGCACAATCCTTTCACTTCAACAAAGATTTTGACCACCTTCTTGCCAGAACTAGGAAACGTAGTAAACATCAAAGTTGTAGCCATACCTCTTATCTTTCTAATGGAATAAATATTATGTCATTTGGACTTCTGTAGTGAGATATACACTTAAAAAACCAAAATATATGCAAACAGGGCTACTGTTCATTATGCACCTTTCGTCACCAATTAAAATTATTTTTGATCCTACTCCTATAACGACATAAAATAATTATAATTAATGTAAAACTAGCATCATTAGCTCAAATTAAACCTTTAAACATAAGTTTCACCTTGAGTTACGAGTCTATGAAGGTCGAGGTTTCACAATAACCTAATACAGCGGAGGAACAAAATACTTCTAAACCTAGAGAAGAAAAAAAAGGCAATGATGATACTGGATTGTTTGATTCTCTTGACAACATCATTGACAATTTCAATCTTCAAAAACATGATGTAGCTAAAGAAAGGGCTCGATTGAATCTAGAAACTGAATCTTTTATGAGGAAATCTAAGGAAAAAGAAACTGAAACTGAACCAAAAAACCTTAATGATCAGTAAGGAGAGTTAGTGTCAAGCTCGGCTCTACAATATGTTTATTATTCCATTCCTACATAAGAATGCATGTTTGCTTACTTAGGTACCTAAAAAATCGTTAAAGGACGGTAATGTACTAAATGGTACAATTAAGTTGAATTAGGCATTGAACTAGTCCAAATAAAGATTTTAAGATGAAATTGAGAATTTTAAAAACCCCATAATAACTTAAAATGGTGATTCGGAGTTCGAGGACCGATTTGGAGTCAAATTGGAATTTTCATGATCTAGGGGTAAAATGGTCATTTTGCCACTCGAGGTTAAAATTGGAATGTTGGAGGAAGTTTTGATCAAGATTGACTATTTAGAACATAATTTGAGTTTGAGAAGTGAAGAATTTTAATTCCAACATTTTTCCGAGCATAGGGGAAAAATAGTCATTTTGCCACCCCAAGGGCAAAATTATAATTTTACACCACCCAACATTTGTCCAACACATGGATTTTAACCAATGTTATCATGGATAATTGAGGAAATTTAAGTGGTGGAGAGAGATTGCTTAATGGGTAAGTATGACACATGGACCAATGGAATGGTGACGTGTCAAATTTTCATCCATTTATTATTTGACTTAAAAATCAGCATAAAATCAGCCCATTTTTCTTCATATGGCCGGCCAAAGCAAGAACAAAGGAAGACAAGAAAGAACAAGAACCCTAGGGTGAAAATTTAAGAGAAAATTGATGGATTTCAAGTAATCAAGTAATCAAAGGTAAAATTTCTTGATTTTGACTTATGATCTACCTGTCCCATGCATTCTTTTGCATTTTCCATGGTTGAATCACATGATTTCATGATGGGTATCTTACTGGCTGAACACTTAGAGAGAGGTTTTGATGCTTGATTTGATTAGATTTCAATGTATTTTAGTGTTTTCAGTTGATCGGTGATGTGTAGAATGAAAATCAAGCAAGAAAAATTCATGTTCTTCCATCACCCATCATTGGCCGAATTCTCCATGTGGAATATTGAGGATGATTTTGATTTTATTTCAAGTGATTTGGTTAGGAATTAGTGATTTATGGTGTGAGAATCAAGTAGGAAAAATTATAGCATTGATGCACCCACCATGGCCAAATTTTCGAAGAGAAAATGTGAGGATGATTTTGCCATATTTCAAGTTATTTAATTTGTGTTTGATGATTTAGAGTATTGGGAGAAAAATGGAATTAATTAGAGTTAAATTGGACATATTGGCCAATTAATCGAGTGATAGATCGAATTAGGCTAATACCGTTTTGTTTAGGTACACAATTGAATTTGTGTAGAACACCGTATTTAGACGATATCCGAACAATTTACATCCCATTTCATGCATTAGTATAAAGCCTGAATTGGTTTTATAATAATTTAGCACAAATGTAGTAAATGGCTTATTGTGCATTATGTCTAGGTGGTGAGCATTATGGCAAAAGTAAAGAGATAGTAGCCGAGGATCAAGAATCGGAGTACTCGAAATTTGACTCCCGAAATAGTGAGTAACCTTACTGTCGTCTTAATTATCTAAAGTGGTTTTTATCTGATTTTGTGATTTTATGGAAAATGAGTTTAAATGGTAAATCTTTATGTTTTATAAACAAAATGTGTTTAAATGAAATGATTTTATAAAATTGTCTTGAAATTGAAAGATGATTTTGAAAATAGAGTAATTGGAGACCATTTGATGTATTGTGAATTTATGATTCTAATTGATTGGCTTATGGCAGTATTGGCATGAATAGCTGAATTGGTATTTATGTTGAAAATGTATAAACTGTTGTTTGCCTTGATAGTCTAGATTGTGATAAAATTGCCATGTCATGCTGTTGAATTTTTATTGTATGGTGGGTTATAATTGGTCGTTGCAGTGGACGGGTTCCGTGGACCAGCCTATTAGAAGGGGCACAGTAACCCTATTATATTCATACCTCAGTATGAGAGGTGCGAATGGATAACTCCTGAGGTTAACACTTTAGAGTTCACTTCATGCCAAACCACCACGTGAGGGTGAACTCAGCCAACGCCAAGGAACGGCTATGTTTTTAAAATAAAAACATGATTTATGCGTACATAACTTTTTAACAGCCTTGGCGGACTCGGTTGGGATAGCCCTCGGTCAAGGTATCCCTAATAACTGAGTATGAGAATGATTTGGGCACGAGCCAAAGTTTAAGAAATTCATAAGCCATATTGATTACTCAATTTATATGAATTGATTTTATTTGGTTGAAATGAGTTGAAAGGTGATGAATTACAGTATGATAATCTATTTTAATCTGTCTCCATTTACTCAGCTTTAGATATTTTAGATGGTATTTGTTTACTCACTGGGATTATATAATCTCACCACCCTCATTTCCACCCATTTTAGACTCAAGATAGTCGGTAGATAGCTTACTTTGTTGAGGGCTACAGTTGGACTTGCATCTTCAAAAATTGTAGGTTTACCGCTTTTGATACTTTTAGTCTTTCGTGGGCCCATGTGTCACTGCAAATTAAATTTTATACTTTGGTTATTTGTATTACATTATGTATGAATTTATTTAGCTTTCACACTACAGAAATTATTTACCGGTAACTCTATAAATATTGTTTTATAAGAAAATAGAATATTTTATTGAATATTTTTATTATATTCAAACAATTATAATTTCACTTTAAATGAATGTTTTAGATATCTAAACTTATTTTTGATTATGAAATATGTGTTTTCCACTTGCATACTACATTTTTAGCTGGTTTCAAAATTTTTGAGGAAAAATGACCAAAATGCCCCTGTGAGACAAAAATTATTTTTCTATTGTTTTGATTTGGAAATAGTTTATAATCTCTCAAAACATGATATTTAATAACTGTCGCTCACAGAGGAGGTGAGAAAAACTTATATAAAAGCCTGGCGAGGTTTCGGTCGGTATTCCAAGCGATGAATGTTTATCGGGACATTGCGACGGTTGTCACAGGCTCGAGGGGAGTACCGGGTTGTGACAGTCAGAGAAAACCAAGAACTCTCTAACAAATTCTAAGGGAATTTTAATCATGGATGTGTTTTATCAAATGGTAAGAAAAGAAAAAGCTAAAAAAGTAATAGCAAAGGGTAAAGTACAAATGCCAACTCCTAGTAAAACTTCAACTAGCTCAATTGACACCACAGGAAGAAATAAAGCTACTAACAAAGGAAAGGGGAAAATATCTACATCTACACAAGATCTAATTGAACTTATTAGGAAAAAAAAGAAAAACATGGTAACCAAATCCAAGTTCCTCAAAAGAAGAATGTCTACTAGGTTGACTACAAATAAATCCCTTGCCAAAGCTAGACCATTAGCTAAACCCTCTAGTCAAAAGCCTCTCCAAGTCTCAAACTCCTCATCCTCTGGTTCCTTATCTATTGAATCATCACCCTTATCATTTCCTAAGCCTATTAATATTCACTTTGGTATTAATGAATCCACCCCTTCCTTTGAGTCCTATTGAATTTAATTCTTTGAAAGGTCACCTTTTAATGCAGTGGAGTAGTAATGCAATGCTTCAGACCTAATGCAGTGTTTTAGAGTTTGTTAATGCTTGGTTTGTTTAAAAGTATGGATGTTATTTTGTTATTTTATTTTGTTAAGCCTTTTTTGAAGGCCTTGACTATTGTATGGTTGATGATCCTTTGTTACTCACTTAATGATCTTTTGTTATTAAATTGCTAACAATCATGAATATTTGTATGTGATTAAGAAAATCAAGGATATTTTTTATTGAAAGTCACATATTACAGAATTGTTACTTGCTATCTGCATTGATTCTACTATTTTTGTTTGACTGAACAATAGATAGAAATTAGTTAATCTACAGAGATGGAAAATAAAATGATTTGAAACATCATGCACACATTAAAGTGGAGCACACACTCAAAGGGAGCAATCCCTCAACATGTTTATTAAAAGAAAAGCATATAGACATTGCACTATTAATCAATGAATGTTTTGTCATCATCAAAAAAAGGGGAGATTGTTGACTCCATGAGCTTTTGATGATGACAAAACATTCCCATTCATTAACATCTAACTGTATTGCTTGAGTGTACAGGATAAAAATATAAGTTACTAAATAGAATAATCATTCAAAAGCAACCACCAAAGCTCATCAGGATAAGGGCCATAAAATGAATCATAAACAGAAGCCTTTTAATCGGTTAACCAAGGGAGTTAATAAGCTAAAATTGAAAAGTGAAGGTCTAAAGGAAGCTCTATAATTCAAATTTTTGAACAATAATTGAAGAAGTCTTGGGTGGCTAAACAAATTTTATGACTGATTAAAACAGAAAGAAGATCAACATAAATAAATTAAAAGAAGAATCAATCAAACAAAGAAAGCTTACTAAGGTTGGTTGCTTGTAAACAGTAAGCTATTAATCGGTTAAAGCCTTTTTTAACCGATTAACAAAGTGAAGCAGACTACAAGACAGAGAAGACTTAAACGACTAAAGCCTATAGTTAACTAGTTAAAGGCTCACTGCTAGGAAAATTAAATTTGAATCCGAGATGACAAAATAACAACTAGATTGGTTCCTGAACTGTTTCTAACAGTCGAAAGCTGTCCAAACCATCAAAGCTGATTTTTTCAAGTACAAAAAACATCGTCAATGGCTAAAAAGAGTATGAGATGCTTCCAAGAGCTTGAAAGAAACAAGAATAGCAAAAATTCTCTCACTTCCACTTGTGTTTCACTCTAATTTTTGTAATTGAGTTCTACACCTCATTTTGTACCATTTAGATTGGCTTAGTGATAATAAGTACAGCCTCATATTTGTATTCCTTACTAACTTAGAGTGTGTGAGTCACTCTTAAGGGTAAATCAAGCTTCGGATAGCTTGGTTAATGTTGAAGGTTTTAGCTTAGCCTAAAAAATTTAGTTTTGGGTTTTGGTTGATTTCGGGAAAAACCATTGTTAACGGCTGTGGTTAAGCATGTGAAAAGCCATTGTAAAAGCTTGGTAAAAGCTTAGGAATTCCAATGATTTTAGTGAATTAGTTTGCAAATCCTTGATTGAAAGATCAAGGTAGTGGATGTAGGTCAAGTAGACAAAACCACGATTAATTGTTGAGCATTGTCCACATTCCTTCACTTCTTTGTTCTACTTACTCCTAAATTACTCCTTTAACAAGTTTCAAACTTTTCTTATCAACTTCCTCTCACAAGCTTTCAACTAGGAACCAATTTTAGTGACATTCGAAAAGTGTTATTCATCCCCTCTCTAGCACACTCTTTGGGACCAACAAGTTGTGCATTTTTCATATCACCGGGATAACCTTTTAACGGGTATTTTTCTTTTCTTTTTGTCACTAACTCCCACATGGGTGACGGTCATAGCTTGGCGGAATTGAGAATTCTCCCACTTAAAACTCTATTCTCAAGAGCTTTTTAATATCAGTAGTTGTCACTTTAAATTCTTTTTGACACAACAACTCATTCAACCCATCCTCTACAAATCATTAGGATTTTCTAACTCATCTTTATTCAAGGCTACGTTGGAGTAAAATCCCTTAACAAAGGTCAGGCTATAATACCTATCTCTAGAGGTACTTAGACTCTTAATTTTAAGCTTGTCAAAGAACCTAGATATGTCAGCCTTAACCAAAATGATTTCATTAAAGCTTTCCTACTCCACAAATTTTTCACATGATATAATGGCATTTTCTATTCACTTATGGCTAACAGCATGTGCTTGGTTCCTAAATCGTGACACTGAAGGCTTACCTTTTTTTATGGAAATAGCTTTTTTACAGTAGGTCTTTTTGTCTTTGGCCCCATTTTTTTCTAGCTTTCCCTTTCCCCTTAAACTAGCAAATCAAGAGCCATTTTCCCCTTTATCTTGGGTCATAAAGTAGAAAAATCCTTTACTAGACTCTTTTCTTTAGGCTTGTCAGTAACTTTGCTAGTGCAAAAAGTTTTGGCCATTGATTTCGATGATGTTTGAGGTTTCGAGTTTCTCGAGTAAACTTACAACTAGAGAGGGGGATGATAGATTTTAAAGGACATCTGGGTTTAGGGTTTTGATTTTCTAGGTGTGGCTTTGTAACCAGTTACCCCATGTTTTGAGTGGGTGGTTTTCACTTCTCTCCCTCTCTTTTCTTTTTTTTTTTAAATTTTTTCAAAAATTCTCTTGTGACTTGGGATGTTTTTAATGACCAGAACTTGATATTAGGCATTTTGTGATTGGATATTAAGTATTGTGTGACTCCATATGAGGCATTATGGGACTTGATATTCAACATGGCATGACTAGTTGTTATTGAAGGGCATGGTTAAATTGAAGGCCTATTTGTGTTGTTCATCGAATCGTGTTGATGGTGATTATGTGAACTAACTGATAAGGCATTGCATAATAATTTTATAGGCATTGCATGACTAGTTGACAAGGTGTTGCGTTACTGGTTGATAGGCATTGCATGACTTAGGCATTGCGTGACTTAAGCAAAGAGGCCCGAAAACTCAATAAATACCAAGATCTATCAATAGATAGCCAATCGGGAACCATGTTACATGACCATGGCATACATTTGTCGATAGATCTACAGAATCTATCAATAGATAGCCAATTGGGAACCATGTTATAAGATTGTGGCATACATCTATCAATAGATAAACCGCATCTATTGATAGATAGCCAATAGGGTAACCATGTTACTGGACTGTGCCATGCATCTATCGATAGATATCAAGATCCATCAATAGATAAACAATCGAGAACCATGTTACTTGACCTTAACACACGTCTATTGATAGATACATGGAATCTATCAATAGATAGCCATCGAGGATTTAAAAAATAGGTCTTGAACTGAATATATCAATAGATAGCAGCACTTAACGTCCAAATTTCCTCTTTCACACATCTCTCAACTATAACTACGACCATGCCAACAGTTCATTTTCTGGAGTCACTGTTTTTGTCTATGATACCTCATACATTCTTAGAGTTTGTCATTCACATTGGATAATGGTTTCATGTGTGCTCGAGTTGTCTACAAGTTGAACATGCTTTCGATCATTATCGTCGTTGAAGTGCCAACTTACTAGAAGATAGTCCCAGCTTTGTCAATGGAACTACAAATGACGTTGGGTCAATTTTGTCTATTACAATCATAGCTCTTGCATTGTGAACATCTCCATCATCGACTACTTTCCCCAGCCGATGGAATCCTTTTCCTCTTAGGTCTTCCCACTTAACCTTGCCAAGGTGGTGGCAAAATGACAATTTGTTTCACATCAGGGGGCATGTCCCAATCACTAGGATACCTAACCGGGTGAATAAGAACAACATAACCTTCCACCTAAGACCAAGTCTTGTAATAGTCTGAGTAGAATTCAATGGTTGTATTTTTATACTTACTACAAAGGCAATGAACTCACAATTGAGGAACCATGTAAAAGTTCAATTCCTTACAAAGCAAAGAAGAAACATGGATATTCATACCTTATTGCTACCATGGCATGGTTGTAGGGGAGTATATTAGTTTGGAACTCCCCACATGAATACGTCTTGGTGGACTAGTTTACTACTTTGTCTTTACTCCTATCAATAATTTGGAACTCCACTCAATCGATTACTTATGTAAAAAAGTGACATGCTTCATTGAACCGTGTGTTAAATAGATTGGTAGCCCAAGGGCTAAGGGGCATGATTAAATTGAGGCCTTCCTTGTTTCATTCATGGAACTAACGCTGGAACATGCCTCTAATGCACTCGATCAAGACGGTGATCGGCATTTTTCTTGCCTACCTCAAACATGAGTTAATACACTCTACAATGTTCGATGTTATGAGTTTGTAGCATCTTATTGGTGACAGTGCACGTGCCCATCTCTCAGAGCGTAATTTCATAAGACGGTCATATCATAAACTGTTGTCGATTTTGCACATGAAAGTTTGCGTATCGAACAAGTAATATAGTGATGAAGCAAAGTATTATTCCTATGGAGATTTGTTCCTAAATCTTTTCTAATTACTAAAATTTAAGACAAATTAATCTTATTTAAGTAACTAAAATTTTCAAAAATTAATTAAAACAAAATTAAAACAAGCACTAAGTTAACTAACAGAAATTAAAATTACTTGAAGAAGGCAATAGACTAAAACTTAGGACTATCGATTCATTCGACACTTCATCTGATACGACACTTCATCTGATACTAGATTCTTTTATTATTTACATTCATGGGTGGTTTTACTAACCTAAAAGTCAAAGCTATGTACAAGTCTCCATCAAGATGGTTGCACAAATACCTAACTTAATTAAGTCACTATATGTCTATAGGAATCAATTAAATAAAGTTCATTAAGCTAGTGTTCTAATTTGGCTATGTATGGCAATTGGCATATGTCTACCCAAATCGCGAATCAAATCACCTAAGTGACATAAAAATACACTATTCAAACCTTAGTCCAATCTAAAATCTCTCTATCGAGTCTTAATTAGAATCACAAATCAGTTAATTGTTGACCAGATAATCAAAAACATTAACAGCATATTCGAATAAGAAAAAACTATGCCTATTCATAGTAAATAAAAGAGAAACAAATACTCAAACTACATGTTGAAATCCACCACAATTCTAGAAAAATAATTTAGTTCATAATATCTAATAAAAACAATATCTAAAGAAATTTAACCATAAATCCATGTCAATGAAAATAAGAGAAACACAAAAATAGAGAAAGAAACTCAGTGTTGAACCTTTGCAATCTCAATTCTCTCTCAAATTCTTTTGTTTTCTTGCTTTTTTTTGAGCTCCTTTTCTTTAGAGTAGTTGCTTGTTGCCTCCCCATTAAAAACCCTCAAAAAGGTCCCTTAAATAGGCTCCAAGTAACCTAATTTCCAAAATCTCGTCAAATTTTTATTTTTGAAAAATCATCATGTGCCGCGGCGTTGAATTTTTGTCACAGTAGCGTGGCTGCGCTTTAGCCTCAGAAAAATGTATGGTGTGCTTCCTTTCATCAGTGCTGCAGCCTTGTTCTCCTTAGCGTTACGGCCTTGGATTCCTCAGTGCTACAGCCTTGAGTAACTCAAGGCCGCGACCTTCCTCCATCTGTTGCCTTGTGTAAAACTACAGCAGTTGAGCATGTTCCAATGCTATTTTCACCTCGATATGATCCGAACTGGAAAAAGTGGTAAACATGAAAGTTTTATCCCTATCTCTTAATTTCCAATGGATCAATATTCACATCAATTGGACTTCTGGAGTGAAAGATATGCTCCAAATACCACATCATATTTAGTCCATGCATACTACTACTATGCTCCAAATTAGAAAAATATTTTAACCATAATCCAATTCGGGTTGGGCAAAGTAGTAAACATAAAAGTTCTATACCTTCCTCTCCTAATTCTAGTGATCCAAGAATCACCTCATTTGGAGTTCTGTATAGAGATATATGGTCAAAATACTAAAACATATACAAATGAACGTATCACCATACTTGCATAGATTTTCATCTAATGAGCCTTTTTCATCAAATTTCCTACAAAAGCGATAAGAGAAATTAGCAATAACTACTCTTAAAGTAATTTAAAACAAAATAACATAAAACTAAACTAAACTAATTTAAATTAACTACTCAACATGTAATCAAACATAAACTAGAAAAACACCCAAAATGCTAAAATCCTGACCTAAAACCTCAAAGATCTAGCTATTTAAACCCCCAAAATGTGTCAAAATAACTCTTTGTAATAGAGTTACCATAAGCATCCTTGTAAATTTGATTTAGTTGATTCATATGTCTATTGAAATTGACTTTGCTGTAGCAGTTGGATGCAAGGGTGAAAATCACTGCAACGTCTTCACGCTTGAACTTGTTTTTAACATTTTTTCCCAAGAGGTAATTGCAAAGATCGTGGCGCACATCATGGTACACTTTTCCCATTGATAACTCTATTATATAGAGTTATTTTGATACATTTTGTGGGCTTAAGTAGCTAGACTTTTGAGATTGTAGGTTCAGATCGTAACATTTTACATTTTTTTCTAGTTTAAGTTTGATTACTTGTTGAGTAGTTAAATTAAGTTATTTTAATTAAATTTTATGTTTTGTTTTAAATTACTTTAAGAGTAGTTATTGTTGGTTTCTTTTATTTATTTTGTAGGAAATTTGATAAAAAAGGCTCATTTGGTGAAAATCTGAGCAAGTATGGTGATGACTTTATTTCTATATGTTTTGGTATTTTGATCATATCTCTCTATACAAAACTCCAAATAAATTGATTCTTGGACCACTATAACACTGAGAGAAGGGCTACAATGTTTATGTTTACCAATTTTCCCAGTTCTAATCGAATAGTGATCAAAATATTGTCTAAGTCCAAGCATTATAGTAGTATGCATGGACTGAACATGATCTAGTGTTTAGAGCATATCTTTCACTCCGGAGGTCCAATTGACTTGATTCTCTAGCCATTAGAAACTTAAGAGACAGGGATAAAACTTTTATGTTTACCAATTTTCCCAGTTCGGATCATATCAAGGTGAAAATTGCATTGGACGATGCTCGACAGATGCAATTCTACACAAGGCAATAGGGTGATTGAAGCCGTGGCATTAAAGGAACCACTACTGCAGCACTGGAAATTTGTGGCTGTGGCACTGGTCAAGATGGGCGCATCATACAAAAACTTGAGAACATGGCACCAAGAAATCATTGCCATGGCACTACCCCGAGTTTCCAAAAATAAAAATTTGACAAGATTTTGGAAATTAGGTTACTTTGAGCCTATTTAAGGGACCCTTTTAAGAGGTTTAAAGGAGGAGGTAGCAAGCAGCTGTTTTGGAGATTTGGAGTCAAGAACAAAGCAAGAAAACAAAATAATTTAAGAGAGAATTGAAATTGCAAAGCTTCAAGAATTAGTTTCTTTCTCTACTTATGAGCTAAATTTCTTTAGATATTGTTTTTATTAGATATTATGAGCTAAATTACCATTCTAGGATTGTGGTAGATTTCAACATATAATATGAATATTTGTTTCTTTTTTATTTATAATGAATGGGTGTACTTTTGCTTATTCAAATCTGTTCTTAATGCTTTTGATTGTCTGGTCAACAATTAACTGATTTGTGAATCTAACTGAGACTCGACAAAGAGATTTTAGATTGGACTAAGGTTTGAATAGTGTATGTTCATGTCACTTAGGTGATCTTATTCGCGATTTGGGTAGACATACGCCAATTGCCATACATAGCCGCGTTAGGACACTTGCTTAATGAAATTAATTTAATTGATTCCTATAGACATATAGTGAACTAATTAAGTTAGATACTTGTACAAGCAACTCAACAAAGACTTGTCCATAGCTTTGGATTCTAGGTTAGTAAAACCACCAAGGAAAGATAAATAATAAGAAAAGCTGGTATCAGATGAATTACTGAATGAACCCATAATCCCAAGTCTTTCATATACTGCTTTTCTCAACTTATTTAGTTTGTCATTTTATTTAGTGTTGATATTTAATTATTTTTATTTAGTTTTTCTTTAATTTTTAGATTGCTTAAATAAGATTAATTTGTTTTATAATTTAGTACTTAGTGAAACTTTAGAAACAAATCCTTATGGGAACGATAATCTGGACTTACTGTCTATATTACTTGTTTGATACATATACTTACGCGTGCAATATCGACAACACCCACTGCATTCTTAATGCCAAGATGCTAATGAAAAATGAACATTGCATTTTTAGAATAACTAATCGCATGATGCAATTGGGTAAAAAACCAAGACCACGACTCTTCATCCTTAACGTGCCTAATGCTAAATGCAACCGAATATATTTTCCCATTCGCATCTTTACAGACAATAACAAACAGAATACCCTTGAATTTGCCTTTTAGATGTGTGGCATCGGGAGCAACTACAGGCCACATTACAACCCTAAACCCTCGAATACATGCCTTGTATCACAAAAACAATTTGAATGGTTGTGCCTGATCAGTAGCCGTAATTGTGACCGTACCGGGATTTTCACATTCCAACATATGGAAATATGAGGGTAGAAGTTGGAATGATTCCTATGGGGGACCAAAAACAAGACTCTTCGCATACTCTTTCCCTTTTCAGGCCTTACCATACAAGCATTGCAATCCCCATTTGTGATTCATCTCTTATGTTATTTCCTTAGGTCTCAATGGTGTTACATTATTTCCTTGCAAGCTGGGGGACATTAGCTTACCAATTAACCCCATGTTCGTTGTTTGGTACCCACCTTACAAACCATTAACAGTACATATGTGTAACTTATAGAATGTGCAAACTTGCCAATAATCTCCATTAGGAAACTTTGTTGCATGCACAACGAACTTGCATGCCTTATCCTTATAAGCAACCTCAAAACGAGCATGACATGACTTTTTAACTCTAAGCTAGAAGTGCTATTTTAGTGGCAATATGTTCAAAGCTCGTTTCAATTCAGCCTTTGAGGGAAACACTTTTTCTAGGTATAAGCAATCATCACTTAATCTAGACTCCCTAATGCCAACTATTTGGAGATCATATCTGCACTCAAAATAATTCATTAGCGAGATACCCCTGCATTTACCCTTTCCTGATCACTATCATTGGGCGAACGAATCTTGTTATCACTAGAGATGGGGTTGTTGTAAATAAGGTCATTGCACTCAACATCTTCTAAGACAATAGTTGTGGTATGTTTTGTACTGCCATCTGTGTGACTACAATCAAGAATGTCATTATCTTAGCCCTTGTACTCTTCTAAATAGTCATCATGTTCGCCAACATAATAGTCATCATTCCAATCAAAAGTGTCATCCTCTACACAGTCATCATGCATCTCATCAGATGCATCGTCATCACTTACAACCGTCACAATGTCGCTTGAGAATAATAATGGACCCACTGCAGTCACAAGCAACGATTGCATTTGTTGGCAAGAACGAAGCAATTGGTTCGATGCACATTCTGATCAGAATTGTGCAAGCAGCATTTGCAGACACCTCATGTGTGTATCGGGCTGCTCATACTCATGTTCATATGTCGATGGTGATTACCATTGTTGTTAGTTAGGGACTGGATGGTGTGGTATGTCCAAAGCAGTACAAATCTAATTTAGGTCATTATTATGTTAGACATCTTGTTCATGTGGCATAACATTTTTATGTCGTTCCTTAACGGTCACAAACACTACAACTGCCCTCACATCTCCTAGAATAGTTGCTACATCTTCATCGTCCTTGATTACTGGGTGTGAAACCCCTACAACATAATTTAGCAATGCATGTAGCTTAATTTCATGATTCCATCAGTTTACCTCAACAACATCTTCAACTCACTTTATCAATCTTAAAAATGACAAATCACTCCCAATACCCCTCACTCATGTCTCACCACTTTTGTAAGTGTCATCAACCCAATTACCACCATATGTAATCATATGCTTCACATTTGGTACGTCGTTAAAATTTAATGAAAATAAGTATCACAATCAATCAATTTATCAAAAAAGTATTACACAATGCCTAATAAAATCCACGTAATGCCAAAAAATGAGTCACACAATGCCTAAAAAACCAGTCACGCAATGCCTTAGTCCCACAATGCCTCAAAACTAGATATGCAATGCCTAAAAGTCAGTCACACAATGCCTTAAAGTCAGTCACGCAAAGCCTTATCAAACAGTCATGCAATAACTCAAAACTAGACACAGAATAATTAAGTCATGCAATGCTCAAAAGGTAATCTCACAATGCCTATGCCAAGCAATACCTTAAAGCAATCACGTCATGCCTACAACCTAATCATGCAATGCATAAAACCGGTCACGCATTACCTAAAAACCAGTCAAGCAATACCTAAAACCTTTCACGCAATGCTTTAAAGCAAATCTTGAAATGCTTAAAAACCACTCTCATAATGCCTAAAAACCAGTCTTGCAATGCTTAATAACTAATTGATTTACTTGCTCGAAGTCATACATTGTTTTAATTTATAGATATGTTTAATTAATTTCAATCCCTCAACTTTGGGGTTCTATTCTATGAATATAAACCAATAAATCCAAAATCCAAAACACATACTTTGATGTCATCTCTGCTCTTTGGAATGGCGACAGAAGTTGGATAGATAGACAGTATTCGGCAAAAGAGAGAAATGGGGATTGACTATTGGACTTTTTGCCTGGATGATAAATTGAGACCATTTAATTTGTCTGAAATTGTTTAAAGGAAATTGTTGTCAAGTCATGCCAAAAATTGGGTAAAAATAATTAAAATTATATGAAAGGGTATCTTTGAATTAAGCTTATGAGAAGGGTTATTTACTTTAACCCTTCCAACACGATACTTCATGAATCTCAATTTAGCTTTGACAAGATGATGAAAGTACGTCCATTTTTTAAGTGGTGATGTACTATCATGGAGTCTTAGTCGTTGGTTCGTTAACTTTTTGACTTCCAATGATTTTTGTACTATCATGGTTTAGTTTTTTATTTTAGATTTAGAGTTCATTTGTTTTCACTTAAAATATTTCTTATAAAATGTTTTCAAGACTTATTTGAAAGACGAAAATTTTATTCTAAATGTAAAACATTTTACGAGTCAATGAAAAAAACAATCATTGACCACAAAAAGACATTTTACAAGGAAAAAAAAAACTCTTAAGTAAGTCTACGAATATGGGTTTGATGAATATTAATATTTAACTTAAAATATTAAAAAATTAAAATATATTAATATTTAACTGAAATTTTTTAAATTTATTAATATTTAAATTAATCAATAATATTAAAATTAAAAAATATTTTTTAATAAAATCATTCAATGCAATTAAATTTTTTATTTATAAATTGAATAAATGTTACTAATAGTTATGATAAAAAATATTTCAATGATCATCATTTGATAAATACACATAAGTATAGGTTTTGGATGTCTAACACAATTGATAAATATTGATATTTTTATAGTGTTATGATAAAAAAGTGATGAGATAGAAAGTTTTTTGACAATTAGAGCTTACTTTAATTATAAATATGTGGTTAAATGTTTTGAAAAGTATCAAGTATAGGTATCGAATAGATAGTATATAAACAAGTAGAGTATCGACTTCACAGAGAATTGATCTAAAATTTTACTAAGTACTAAAATTAGAACAATTTAGTTTTATTCAAATAATTAGAATATGAATTCTAATTAAACTAAATTACTCAGCTAAAACTAATTTAATTAAAAATTAAAGCAACAATATAATTGGGTAAACAGCAAATCAAACAAGCCTAGGATTAAATGTTCCTCACACTTCATCTAAATCTTAACTCTTTTCCTTAACTTATTTCAATGGGTTAAATTGCTAACCTAGAGTCCTTAATTATTTGTAAAGGTCTCCTAACTCATCTTATAAAAATATCTATTTTAACCAAAATACTATATCCCTATGTGAGTTGAAATTAAAATAGACTCATTACGTTTAAGCTCTAATCTAGCTACATGAGGCCTATAGGTATATCCCTATCCTATACACAAATTAATTAATATGATCATATGCTATCCCAATTTTAGTCTACATTAAACTCCTTTTTTCAAGTTTGTTTAGGTTCCTAAATCAGTGTAATTGATGATTAGTCAATTAAAAGCATTAAGAACAAATTGGAATAAACAATTCAAATCCCATTAAAGATAAGAAAAAAAGAGATTAAAGGTTTAGATTACATGTGACTTTAATTACAATCCTAGAAAAACAAATTTAGCTAACTTCATCCAAAGAAAATTAGCCATTAATCCAAGTCAAAGAAAATAAGAAAAACACAAAAGTAGAGAGAGAAAACTAATAATTGAAGCTTTGTGATCTTGATTCTCCCTCCAATTCTCTTATTTTCTTGCTTTGTTCTTGGCTCTAAATCTCTAGAATAGTTGCTTGTTGCCTCCCCCTTAAAATCTCTAATAAAGGTATCTTAAAAAGGCTCTAAAAAATTTAATTTCCAAAATCCCGTGAACTCTTTTTATTTTTGAAAAATTGCCCAACGCTGCGGTGCTACTTCTCCAGCGCTGCAGTGCTACTTCTCCAGCGCTGCAGTGCTGAGCTCTCTGGAAAATTGTATGTGTGCTTCCTTTCATCAAAGCTGCAGCCTTGTTCTCCCAGTGCAATAGCAGTCTATCAACTTCAAACGTGAGTTTCACCCTAATATGTTCTAAACTGGATAAAGTGGTAAACATAAAAGTTTTAGTCCTATCTCTTAGCTTTGCAATGGATCAAGAATCACATCAATTGAACTTTTGGATTGAAAGATATACTCCAAATACCTCATCATTTAGTCCACTCATACTACTGCAGTGCTTCAAGTTAGACAAATATCTTGACCACGATCTGATTAGAACTTGGCAAATTGGTAAACATAAACGTTATATCCCTTCTTTTGAGAATTCTAGTGATCTAAGAATCACCTCATTTAGAGTTTTGTATAGAGAGATATGGTCAAAATACTGAAACATATGAATGAAGCCATCACCATACTTGCACTGATTTTCATCAAATGAGTCTTTTTCATCAAATTCCTACAAAAGCAATAAGAGAAAATAGTAATAACTACTCTTAAAGTAATTTAAAACAAAATAACATAAAATTTAACTAAAATGACTTAAATTAGCTACTCAACATATAATCAAACCTAAACTAGAAAAACACCTAAAATGTTACGATCTGAACCTAAAATCTGAAAGATCTAACTACTTAAGCACCAAAATGTATCAAAATAACTCTATATAATAGAGTTATCATACGTTTGAATCAATCTTGACCATCCATTTAGAGTTATGGATGCATTAAATATGCTCCATAACTATCAAAATTAAAATTAAACAATAAATAATTTAATTATTTAATCATTATTTAGAGTTCTTGATAAAATAAAACTCCTTGTTGAATAATAACTTTTATTTTATTATTATCCATTTTTATTTAAAAAGAATTAATAATAAATAAAGGAGTACTAGTTAAACATGGAGTCTCTTTTTATTAACATGGATGTCTAGATTCATTTTGCAAGAATCCTCCTGCCATTATCTTAATTTAAGACAACTCTTATCTTTAATTAAGACAAAACATGTTATCTTATCTAAATTGAGACAAATATGTTTTCTTATCTAGATTAAGACAAACCATATTTTTCTTGTCTTAAATTAAAACAAACAAGTTTTCTTGTCTAAATTAAAGCAAAACATGTTTTCTTGTCTAAATAAAGACAAAACATGTGTTTCTAAACATGTTTTCTTGTCTAAATTAAAACAAAACATGTTTTCTTATCTAATTTAAGACAAAACATGTTTTCTTGTCTAAATTAAGACAAACATGTAAAAGTTGTCATTTTTGTACATAATTTAATTAATCAAATAAAACATGCATTCCAAATTAAACAATTTGAATTCTACGAAGCTAAGTAGGGAATCTACTTGGAAATAGACATTCCAAGCTCCAATAAAGTGAGAATTATTTTTAATATCATTAAGATAATTCAAGCTTATTAACCATGAAATCACTCTACCATAGATTCATGGTTGCACTCTTGGATTAACTATGATTACAAGAAATGAGTCAATACTTGATATTAGTTATTAGTTGTCCAATTGTAAACCTTATATTGTGAACCATCATAACCATCTAATGACAAAGGATAAAATTACCGTTTTACCCTTTACGTCAATTTTGTCCCTTAGCTTCAGATTTCATCCAATTAGTGATTGAATACTCTAGATCTAATCTTTTGAGTATCAAGATGTGATGGATAGCTAATTCATCAATCTACCAAGCCCAAATTAATCACCCATCTTCCTAAAATCATTAGAAGTGATGTTAATGTTATGAACTCCATTATTTGGATATATGTTCTCGGATGTTCACCTTAATTATAATCTCAACATACGGAGTCTAGATGAATGCTTTATGATGATCATGCTTATGGTATATCCAAGATTATAAGGAGATAAAACATGGGTCCACTATCCATTAGGATTTCGATTCTACTATAAGCAAATGTATAAGTGTGACATCTAGATTTAAGTAACGGTTAAACTTAAATTTGATTCTCACATAATTCTAGTTCATGTTATAGTGTCATTACTCGAAGTTAACCATTCGAATGATTTGAGACTCATCATTCCCTTAAAGTGAATTACATTCGTTTCGTTAGAAGTAATCTAGACAATACAACCTTAATACAATAAAGTGACCAGCTTTATTATATGGTTGTGAACAATTTTTAGATTCAATTAAAATACATGTCTCTTATGTATGACTCTTTATATAAATGTATTTTAATATCTCAATAGAATCAAGGTACCTTAATAACTAGATAATGAATGCTTACTTAAAACAAACTCTTCATCTTATTATCAAAATATCCTTTCATTACAAATAAATTAAATGAAATTACACATGAGAATATAACTTGCTTTCCAAGGCACCATATTCTCAAATTCCTAACAATCTAGTGTTTTTAACTTGGAAAAAAACATTGTTTTTTAAGTACTAAAGAGATTTGGTAAGTGTTAAAGGAGATGAGCCAAAATGGGTAAGTTTCCAAGTTAATTTTAACATTCTGGAGCAGAAGTATCGATTCTCATGAAGGAGGTATCAATACTTGTTGCCTAGAAAGCTTTTAAAAAGGATTTTGAAGAACAAGTATTGATACTCGATGAATAAGTATTGATACTTGAAACCTAGAACAAAAGTATCGATTTTTGTCACTATTTTCACAAAAATAAAAAAGATAAAACAAAGTTTTCGTACCTAAAAATTGCCTAAATAAGCTACTTTAAACCAATTTAAGCCCTATTCTGCCATTCGTTACCATTTTTAGCATTTTTAAACCTTCTCCTGCTTTCTTTCTCTTGAAGACACCATTTTTGAAGGATTTTAAGCTTAACTTGATTTTCAGAAAATACAAATGTAATTGTTCCAGCTCTCTCTCTTTCTTTTACTCATTGCACATGTCTAGCACCAAGCCTTGCTAGATAAGCATCAATCATGTGTCCCACTTAGTACACATAGATAAGCATCATGCATTGTGCTCTATTCATATACTATATCATAGTCAAATAGGTGAACTCATTCACCTTCATTATGTACCATTTGTCCATATATTTTCAATATACATCCTCACTTGAAGGCTAATTCCCACCAAAACAAACCTTGTTCCAAGGTTTTACATATCAAAGTCAAGCATCAAGCTCATTCATTCATTTATACAAGCCAATAACAGTTCAAGTATAGCCACTGTGTGACTCACATAACATTTCCATGAAAGTCATCAGTTTCTCTAGGAAATCCTTAAAAGGCTTATTCCCTATGCATTTTTGAATACCATATAGTAAGAATATTTATACATATATATAATAATACCAAAACATGTTCAATGAACAATTTCATCACAAATCTTAATTTGGAACTCAACATTGAAACATGAATTCTAGTGCACGTGTAAAACATTGTTTATACACATTTGCATAGAAAAATAGTTTAAATGCAATTCACTCACCTCTAATGCCTCCTTTTGATACAAACAATTAACTCAACACAATTTGCTCCAAATTGAACCTTGGAGCGTCAATGTAACCTAAAACAACCACATTCCACATTAATTCCTCTTAACTTTTTTCATTTAGAACTAGCCGACTAAAATTTTTACTAGTTCCTTCAACCTTATTCAACTCAATATCACTATCTTCCAACCATCAAATTCACAAACTAAGGGGGGTGCTTACCTTGGTGAGCCTATTGGGGAGAATTCGCACCGAAATCTTTATATCAAATAAAGAAACCAAGCTGAAATTATAGAGATATAAAGTTAGAAACAAAACTAGTTTAATCCAAAGCTTGAAAAGTCATAACTCACCTTAGATTCAATTACTAGTGCTTCAGTTAGCCTAACTTGAGAGGGAATTAAGGAGTGAAAGGAGTGAAAGAGTTCAAGTTGAAGAGAAGATAGAAAAGTGAAAGAGCTTGAAGAGAGTGAAATAGACGAATTAGCCAAGGTTGGCCTAAAAACTTGTGGAGGGTTGATCTTTCTAGGACAAATTATAAAATTGGCCTTCTTTTGCTAAGTTTCTAGTTTCCTCACCCTTCGAATTCCTTTTCTCACTCATATAAGTAAGTTTAAGGGTAATTCTAAAAGTATTTGGGTCAGTAAGGAGTTTTTCATGAGCTCACCAAGTGAATATCCTAGTTTTCCCTTATACGCTAATCGAGGTTCTACAACAATGATTTGTTCTATTCTGATGTCGGTGACTATATGCATCAAACTATATTAGTATAATAAGACCTTCTATAATGTCCAAATAGTGGGGACTGTACCATTATTCTTTAATCAGTTTTAAAATTGATGGCTATATGCACTAGACTATATTAGTGTTATGACACCCTCTGTAATATCCAAATAGTGGGGACAGTACCCTTATCCTCTGTTTTAGTCTGTCTTTCTTAAGTTAGTGCTCCACAAATGCTCTGTTTTGCTCTATGAAGTTTAATAACTTTGAATGTCAATTTCATGACTTGGAAATCCAATTGGAAGTTGTTATATCAGTTTTGTATGTTGATTTGTTAAATCTATAATTAATTATGTTTATGATCTGAATTATTTCTAAATTTTGATGATTTTGATAAAGGAAAGTTTGTTATACTTTGCTTAAGGTCCAAAGGAACCATTAGAGACTGAAATTTGGAATTTTATAAAAGAAGTATTGATACTTCTAGCATGAAGTATCAATACCAGCCCAAGGAAATACTCATAAATGCATTATGTGTTAATAGTGTCAATACTTTCTTGAAAGCTAGTAAGCTTTCTATTTTGTGTCAAAAGTACCAATACTTTCCGTGTAAGTATTGATATCTTGTGTCCAAAATGCCTTGGAAGTCATTCTATTTGATAAGCGTAGATACCCTTAAATGAGATATCGATACTTACGACTTATTTTTGAAATTTTCATTCTTTAAAAGGATTTTTGAGATGTTTTTGAAGTTGTTATTCCAAACTAAACTTATCAAAGATTTAGTTTATAGTTAAAACTTTCTACATCAAGTTTGATAACACTTGGGTGTGAAATATGAGAAAGATTTGAGGTTTGAAATTATGTTCACATTTTTTACAATGTGTTTTGTATAAATACTCTTTTATTTAGCTTGTTACCCATCCCCATATTTACTTATAGAGTTTTTATACTCACACACACAAGTTGCATTTGTTTGTTTTAGATTAATAGATTACTTGGCTAATTGTCCTTTTGAAAAAGCTACGTCTATTCTATGGTAAGTGGTCGATGAGGCATCTAGTAAACATCACCCTTTTTTTAGCTCATACTTCGTTGTCTATTTTGGTTCTGCTTGTCTGCTTGTTGGGTCTATCATACTTTGTTTTATTCTTTGTAATAAGTTTACATACTTTACCGAGATGGCGTATAACTTTATCTGTTTTAAAACTTATTTTTGTTATGAATGTTAAGCATGAGATATATGTATACATACATACATATGCATAGAGATACGTCTTATGGCATTATTTTTGTTGTTTGATTCTATCCATTATTACTAGGGCTTACTTGGGTCGAGTGGTCCCTATCCATTAGACCCTTACATTAGTCATGTCCTTAGAATCGGGATGTGACAACACATCGTAAGGCTTAGCCAAAAAGTCCCATTATTGGGCTCGGAAAGGGTCAGCAACCATTTATGCATGTTAGTTAGAACCTGTTGTTGAAAGTTTTGAATCTACAATTAAAAATAAGAAATTAGAATGATCTTAACTCCTAACAAAATAAAGGAAAATGTTTTCCATCTTAAAATTTTATTATAAAGCAAAAATTGATTAACTTCATTACCTAGTGAATAATTGGTTAGATTAAAATTGAGTAAAGCAATATACTTTTCCAAACTCCCAAGGCCTTTTTTGTAGTAAAATAGTATGACGTAGAACTAAATCACAATCCCATATCCAAGCACATAGCCTCTCAAAACCTTACTACATCTACTAGTAAAAAATAATTTTTATTATTTTACAAATATAAAAGTATTTATTTCTTATAAATAAAAACTTAACCAAAACAAAAACAACTCATTATAATGTACATATAGGATTGAGGCTCCAATTATATTTGTTTGTGCAGATGTTCCTTACGTAGCCGACACTATATACTAGCCAAAGCCCATGCAAAACCATTCTTTAGGCTATATATTACAACTATTACAATTATTGCGAACACAATACACTCTAGGAAGGTTTGGACCATCCATAGATGATACTGGACAATAATAAACTCAATTAATGAAGTTGTGATATGTTGTTCAATTTACTACCCATACAAGTATACCTATCGCAAAGATAATATAATGATAAGTAGAGTGTCAATCCCACAGGGAATTGAATTAATTCTCACTATTAATCACTAAAATTACACACCCTAATTTTATCCAAACTCTAAAATTAAAAAGCAAAATAAAATCTAACTTAAAAAACTAAAACTAATCTAAATTTACTTAGCAAAATTACTTTTTTTTATTTGATTGACTTTTAAACCTAAGATTATGATGTCCCTCAATATTTCATCTAATTATTGTCTCTCTCTCTTAATTTAGCTTAATGGATTCAATTGATAACCTAAAGTCTTAAATTATTTACAAGTCTTTGTCGAGTTTTTCATAAAAATATCTCTCCCAATTAACTTATTGTGTGTCTATGAAAATTAAATTAAAGAAAGATTCATTAAGTTCGTGCTCTAATCCTGACTACATATAACTTATAGGGGTATATTTACCCTATATGCAAATCAAACCACCTACTCAATGCTTGATTTATAAGTGTAAGTCTACCCAAGTTAGAATGCTTGGGTTACCTCCCAAGAAGTGCTTGATTTATAGTCTTTGACTTGACTGTCTCTGATTCAAAGTGCATCAATAAGCGTGATTGAGGACCTTTATCGATCAAAATCATCACCCCAATAGTTCTTTAATTATTGCCCATTCACTTTGAAGGTTGATTTATCATCAGCCACCTCTATTGCTCTATGATGATATACTTTCATCACAATGAAAGTTTCAGACAACGAGATTTCAACTTTCCTAGAAATAACCTCAAACAAGAATTGTATAGGAGAACATGTTGGCCAAGCTCAAAACTTCTCCTTATGATTTTCTGATCATGCCATCATTTCATATTTTCTTTATAAATTCTTGCACTTTCATATGCTTCGTGACGAAATTCATCCATCTCATTGAGTTACAAAAGGCGCTTTTCTCCGACTGCTTGAAGATCAAAATTAAGCTTTTTAATTGTCCAATATACCTTGTGCCCAATATTGAAAGGTAAATCTTTTGCAACAATATCAGTTTCTACTATTATGTACTTTCTTCAATACTCCCATGGTTGATCATTAGGCCCACTCATAGTGTAAAGGGAAGCTCAATTATTGAGCTAACATTTAGAGAATTCTAATCGTTTGTTATTTTACTAAAACGAGTTCATTTTATGTCTTGCTGTTAATGTAATCAATTGTTGACCAATTCTTTTGATTTCACATCAAATTCTTAAATTGAATTAAAAGGAACAATAGTTACACACTCAAAACATAAGAGAATTATGAATATTATGTGAAGTGAAATGAAGAACAATTGAATTTGTGCTATTTTGTTATTTGTTAATATTGAGAGAAATTTGTTTTATGATTTTGTTGTATGATTAAGTTATTTTTGGAATCTCAAGTCTATAATTTAATCATTTGTGTCTTTTGCTTTAAATTATGAGACTTTAAAACAAGTGTGTTTGCCACATAGGATTGATATGGATTAACATGTATTTCTTTATTAATTGGTTATAAAGCTTTTTCAAATACAATTTTCAGTTTTCATTATTGTTTCTTTGAACTAATTAAACGACAACATTGTGGAGAGGTTAGCAACATGGTGGGGGAACGTGTTTCAAATATATTTGTTAATACGAAGAAATTTCAAATGATATTTGTTGGTGCCATGGACAAAGTTGCTAGCAAAGAATCCAAAGTATTTGGCTGTATGGATATTATCTCTTTGAGTAATGAATCTTTTGAATCACTTTTGTTGTCAAATGCCATAAGTGACTCTGCAAGTTAATTTCAGAAGGTAGACTTGCCTGTAGAAGCAAAGATGTCAACAATTCAAGTTATCAAGTAAGAGTACTCTTTATGATGTTGACAAAGGTGAGGTGGGAGAGGACTGAGAAAGTTTAGAGCTTATTGTATTTGTCAATTAGAAGGAATTACGTGAAAATTGAGTTTTTTAAGTGTGGGTAAGAGAGAAAACTCAAGGTTGCTTAGATGACACGATAAAGATGATTTATTGTAAGTTGATAAATTTCATGAACTATTGGTTTGATCAATGGGTTAAACTATTGAAAGTGCAACTTGAACTTGAAAAATTATGAAAGAAGTAGAGGGGAGCTTATCCAAATTGCTTGGTCTTAATTTTTGCACATCATCATCTCATGATTGATGTAATGTACAAATTTTTTGTAACAACTGTTACTTCTATGTATCTCAAATATTAAGAATCAAATATGCTTCATTACATCCTTTTTTGCTTTCCAGTAATGCTGGATACAAACATACATTTATTATTCTTATGTAGTTAGTGAATCCACAACACTTCATAACTGATAACTGTATATTGTTTTGTTCTCAACTTTAAAACTAAAAATTAACACAATTTGCATAATCATACTTTACATTACTATGTATCATTTTTAGCATCAAATTTTATAGTTGCATCATAACAACTACATTACTTTATTTCTTTTTCTTTAAACAGTTTACAACAATTGTAATACTAATATTGTTAATACCAATAAATAGTTTTTAATATCTATTCATTCAAAAATTTTATAATAAATTTTTAATATTAACTACTTATGAAATTTTATAAATCCACTGCGTATCACGGGTGCTCTTCTAGCAGTAAAAAATTAAAACATTTATATAGAAAAATCTGATTCCGTTTGACCAAAAAAAAACAAGACTAGTAATAAAATATTTCTGATTTTAAATCAGAAAAGTTTGTGGTGACAAAACCAAAGGGAAGATCCCCTCGACGTAGGGGAGATATTCTAACAACGAACAGAAATGGAGACACGTGAATGTCACGTGTGATGTAACTTTCCTTGGTAAGTCCCGAGAATCTCTGACTGACCAATGTTCATTTTGTTCGTTTGTTGCCTGATTATTTTCACTCTAATTGCTAACACTCCGAAAATAATGATATATGCTGAATTTAGTGCATAACAATTCAATAAACCTTTCCTTCCTTTTCATTAATTGAATAATTGGTGATAAATGTGCGTTATCAAGTCATAATACCGTCATTGATCTTATAAAAATTGAA
Source organism: Theobroma cacao (assembly GCF_053813885.1). Classification (NCBI taxonomy): domain Eukaryota; kingdom Viridiplantae; phylum Streptophyta; class Magnoliopsida; order Malvales; family Malvaceae; genus Theobroma; species Theobroma cacao. The sequence goes on along the minus strand of NC_142647.1, from coordinate 38,260,810 downwards.
CTGATATTACCAAAAATAAGAATTATAAATGATACTATAGTCATTATCATAATCTAATGTGAAAGATTTTAAATTCTGTATACAAGTTTAAATGATTGACATAAATCTATTCAAGTACTGCAATTATAGTGATTTGTTTGTTTGTAAATAATTTGATGTTTGTCAATATTTAAAATTTGCCTACCGAGTATAAAGTTCATTATAAGTATGTTACATGGCACAATATAAAGTTCATTATAAGTATGTTATATGGTATAATTTATTGCTATTCAAAAAAAAAATGGTATAATTTATTTTCAAGTTATCCCTACGTAAGAATCTATATCACCTGGGTAATTTTCGAGACGGAGAAGGGTAGGTCAAGGAAATAGGTTCGGGAATTATAATTGGTCGAAAGTAAAAGCCAAGGGTGATTTGTAGATTTCATCGAATTTGATCAGGTGCCGTCGGTGACCTGGTCAAGCAAGATCTAGAGCGTCCGTAACGGTGCTGAGTTGGATAATGAAGAGCGAATCAGGAATTGAGGCCAGGAGATTAATTAAAGCCATGGCCTGTACACGTCGCGGGGAGAAGGCATATGGTTAGAGACACGCGTAATCTAGTGGGACCACCACCATGAAAGCTGCATCTCCGAAACAGAGTGCTTAAATGCAGGCCAACTCCTTCGCTTTGTTTTAATCGAGGGTGATGAATTAAAACCCAAACCCAGCCCTCCAACAACCACTCGATAAAAACAACTCATTTTCTCCATAGAAAGGGAAAGAAAGAAACGAAGCCATGAAGGTTTAAGCGCTTTTTCTCTTTCTAAGGTACTTTGTCTTTTAATGCTTTTCCATTCTATGTTGAATTTATAAATGATTGTTGGGTTTTGCTTCTCTTCTTGTTTAAAAATGTTTCATGGTGTAACATCGTTTGCAGTTTCTGTCTTTTTTTTTTTTTTTTTTTTTTTTTTTTTTATGGGTTGTTTCTCTTGTTATTCTGGATTGATAACTGAAGAGTAGTCTTTAGATTTCATTTAGCAGTTTTAATTATTTTTTCTAATAATGCGTTTGGTGAATAATATTTCTAATGATATATTTGTACTTGAGTGTCATGGTGGTTTGTTACATGACCGTTGAAGTATACGCATTTTTTTTATGTTTACTAATTACTGGAGGGGGTTTTGCTATCTGAGACTTAGTAACTGATTTTTGGACATATTGTTTTGCGTTTGACTACCAAACTTTCCATCTTTCCACCAAGAAAATGGACAAGCGAGAAATTAAACCAACGAGAAGAAGAAGAAGAAGAAGAAGAAGAAGCTGAATATGCTGATTCTCTACCCATATTTTATGACAGTGAAAAGTGCTAGGAGATGGAAAAACAAGAAGAAGATACCATGCAATGCATTATGACTCTTTTTTAAGATCAAAATTTATCGTTTGCATCTAATATTCTATGCTTCAAGGCGTTGTCTTTGCTAACAATTCTGCCAAATATTTTATGACCCTTTTTTTGTTCTGATCCCAGATACTATATATGGAGCTCCATCGTTTTTTCCCCTCTGAAAATAAAATCCAATAACTTGTTTTATTTTTCTCATTCTTTTTACATTTTCTAGGCCACAATTCCTGCTTTGTTTATATTAAATTTGATGGGATGCGTGCATGCATTAAAGTTACCTGCCAGCATTTCAGGTACCTGGTTACAGTCAACCATCTTTAGATGAAAGATTTTTGGCCTTATGGAAAGGGTAGTGGTATTTTTGGCTTTTTCATGCAATTCTTTCTCATTCTATTTTTTGGGAATGCTTTTTTAATGAGAAAGGTGAAAACATGGCAAAGACAACCAGACATGGTATTGGCAACAGAAAGGTGCTTTCCAACACGAAACTTAATTTCTTCAAATTTACTGTTATATCTAACAAGCCAATTGTATGCATCTCAGGGCAAATTTTATTTTTTCCAATTAAATGGTTCTTTTTAGCTCATTAAGCTACAGTAATGGGCATGAATTTGAGATTTTTCTCATATTTTCATATGAGCCTTTCAACTTATTTTCAGAATTTCAATTCTAAATATGGATTTTGTACATTTTCGAGTCTCACACTTTTGTTTGATTGAAGCAGGAAAGTTAAACATAAAAGTTTCATATTTATTTTTGGTCGGCACTTGAGAACCTATTTCTCTCCACATACATTAATTTCACTTTCAAAGGCATTTGACGTTTTCCGCCATTTTATGGATTCCATAAAGGTTTGATGGGTGGTCAGCAAGTTTAAGCATCAATGGTAAGGATCATGAAGTGCAGGCCTCTGTTTGGATAGAGTTAAATTGCTGGACCCCGAAGTATCTGCTCAAAGACTGTAGTGTTTTTTGCATTCACCTGTCACATTTGTTTTAGCCCCACAAAGTGCTGTAGTGATTGTGGTGGACCCCTCGTAGTTTGGACTTTCTGATGCTGCTTGACAATGTCTTTCTGGTTTTTATTTCTATTGCAGAGCTCCCTTATTTAATTCTTGTTCTTTGTCAACATTTCACACTGCTTGTTTTTTCCGACATTTGTTAGAGTTTGGTTAGCATTTTTTCTGTTAGAAAGCTCCCTAGTTTAGTTCTTATGTTCTCTTTCAACATTTGACAATCACTTTCTTTGTTAGTATTTTTGCTGCTTCAGTACATTTTTTTTCCTCTTTAATTATGAACTTAACTGTTAATATGCACATTGTTTGGATTTTATCTGCTTATAAAACCTTTGAATAAATAATTACTTCTTATTATTTCTGTTTGAAGTGTATTTTTTCAGTTATAAGAATTGGAACTGATCCGGCTTCACGTTTCCAGGGTTCGCACAGAAGGAAATCGTAACAGTGGGTGCCGGTGGAAGGATGCCTGACCCCAGCAACAAGAATGAAGAAAAGGAAAGTCCCCTCCATCGAGTGCCCTATGAGAAGCCTCCATTCACTCTAAGTCAGATAAAAAATGCTGTTCCTCCCCATTGTTTTCAGCGCTCCATCCTTCGTTCATTCTCCTTTGTTGTTTGCGACCTGTGCTTGGTCTTTCTCTTCTACCACATTGCCACATCTTACTTTCATCTCCTCCCTTACTCCCTTTCCTACATTGCTTGGCCTATATTCTGGGTTCTCCAAGGCTGCATCCTAACAGGTGTTTGGGTAATTGCTCACGAGTGTGGTCACCACGCTTTCAGTGACTACCAATGGGTTGACGACACAGTCGGGCTGATTCTCCACTCTGCCCTTTTAGTTCCATACTTCTCATGGAAATATAGTCATCGCCGCCACCACTCTAACACAGGTTCCATGGAGCGAGATGAAGTGTTTGTGCCTAAACCCAAGTCTAGAGTATCATGGTATACAAGATACCTAAACAATCCACTAGGCCGAGTTGTGTCCCTTGCAATCACACTGACCCTTGGGTGGCCCCTGTACTTAGCCTTCAATGTTTCAGGCCGAAACTACGATCGTTTTGCTTGCCACTTTGATCCCCATGGGCCCATCTACTCCAATCGAGATAGGCTTCAAATTTACATCTCCGATGCTGGTATATTGGCAGCAACTTATGTGCTCTATAACATTGCTGCAACAAAAGGGTTGGCTTGGCTTGTATGCATCTATGGGGTACCGCTGCTCATAGTGAACGGGTTTCTTGTTTTGATCACATACTTGCAACATACGCACCCAGCATTGCCACATTATGGCTCATCTGAATGGGATTGGCTAAGGGGAGCTCTGGCAACTGTGGATAGAGATTATGGGGTGTTGAATAAAGTGTTTCATAACATCACAGATACACATGTGGCTCACCATCTCTTCTCAACAATGCCACATTATCATGCAATGGAGGCCACTAAAGCAATCAAACCCATACTGGGCAAGTATTATCGTTTTGATGGCACTCCAGTTTACAAGGCTATGTGGAGGGAGGCCAAAGAGTGTCTTTATGTTGAACCTGATGAGGATGCTGGCAGCAAGGGTGTTTTCTGGTATCGCAACAAGTTCTAATACCAGCTGTCACCCAGTCAGATGAGGTCTAATGAAAACTATGCACGTGGCAGTAGGGCATTAATAAAAAGATGGTAGAAAACACGTTGCCTGCTAGTCTCATGCTTATATGCGTTGTTGAGATTTATGGAATGAATGTGCTCTGTTAATGAACCTCAACAACTCACTAATGTAGCTGATGTTGAGCTTTCATCCTTGTTATCTTCTCTTTGAGCACTAATACCAATCATGCTGTGCTTTTTATTGGACTTTTTCTTTTCCCTCTGAGCACTGGTATTAGTTATGTTTTACATGTCAATCGTTATTTCAATTTCTATAAAAACCTTTTTTATTTGGTTATGATAATATCCTATACCCTTCATCGCAAACCCTTACGCCCTTAAAACTCCCTAAAACCTAAAGTAAAATTCCAATTCACATTAGATTCATTTTAATTCTATTCGTATAAATGTCCTTTATGTCTATTCTATACTTGACAACCGTTTGCTTCTATCCCATCTCAGGCTTCTCTCTAAGGAGAAATGATTCTTGCCCTCGGCCATCTCGTAGCCAAGGCTTCTATCCCATCTCAATCTTCTCTCTACCGAAAGAGAATTGATTCTTGCTCTCGGCCATCTCTTAGCCAAGGCAACACTACCTAACAAAATTTGAATTCAAGAAAAATTTATACTCAGCACCAATAAAACCCACCCACAGCACAACGGGAACATGTTCATCTTCCAAGTATTTTTCCCTTTCAGTAAATCAGCAGCACAAGCCACAGAACAAAAATCGGTGATTTTCAAGAAGCAAAAATCACGCTTCGAGAAGCTTATAAGAAGAAGTTCTTTCCTTTGGATCTCTGTCCCAAGAAGACACGTACCATTAAGGAAATATGCCATCAACGTGTACTGGAGCCAAGTGTTCATTTTGTGTGTGTGTGTGTTACTAGTGTAGAAGTCTAAAAAGTTCTGAATCGTGGTTTAGATGCAGCTTTATAAGCATCATTTTTGTTCCTTTGTTAGTTTTTCTGGAACATATTGCTTGAGCATTCATAATATGATTACTTGTTTTTCAGAGAAAAAACAGCATTTTTGTCTAGATTTGGTCAGTAAAACAGCCGACTGCAAACATAAACTGACAAACAATAATGTAAAAAACACTTACTCTATCTCCACCTCGATGAAAAGAAATTCATCAATTGCAATCACCACCAGGTAATGGGGAACCAAGCATGTTCACACTGTCATGAAAAAAGTACATCAATTTACTTTGTTACCTAAAGAGATGCTATGAGGTCACTGTACGTCTGCCTGACCTTGTCCTTCGCATCTTTCCTTTTCTAAAAATTAGTGCAGATAAAGGACTTTTTCCAAGGCTTTAAATCAGGTGAGACAAAAGGGGCCCTCTATTGGGGGTTGATAAACTTGACTGCACATTTGAAGATTCTGGAGATTGTATTCATCTAATAATCCTTTCCCAACCTTTAAAGTTTTCTTTTGCTTGGGTTGAGACTGATATTCCGCATTCTCATCCCACCTTTTTGTCTTATACCACCCAATTACCAATTAATAGATTGAAAAAGAGGTTCGAGGGGATCTTTTGGATTTTTTTTGGATTCGGTGAGTGGTGGCCGATGGCCATCCAGTGACGGGAGGCGGCGACGCTGGCAGTGGCCACATGTCCGATTCTGGAAAAGGTGACCGGCTTTTGAAAGAGGTCTTAAATGGAAACTAAAACGAGCATAAGAGAGAGAGAGAAAAAAAAAGGGAGAAAATAGGAAAAGAGGCAAGGGTAAAATAGACATAAAATTTATGCCACATCATAAAAACACTAAAGCTTTAACCGCAAGATTTTTATGTCTAGTTAATTCTAATAGACCAAAATTGAATTATAATCAAAACTTAAAAAGGCAAGTGTAATTTACCTTAAAAAAAAAACCAGCAAGATTATTATCAGAAAAACCCAAAAAATTTCAATATGTCCCTCTTGGATTTTGGTTTCTTCCTCCCTTTTGGATTTTGGTCTAAGGAAGAAAGAGAAGGAAGTTGGGAGCATCTGCGACAGTGGTTGATGATAACTCTAATATTTAGAATTATTTTGTAATATTTTAAGGTTTGAATAGCTAAGTTTTTCATATTTTATATTTGACATTTAAGTATTTTAGTTATTTACCTAATTTAGTTTAAACATGTTGATTAGTTAATTTAAGTATGTTAGTTTAATTTTATGTTATTTTACTTTAAATTACTTTAAGTCTAGTTATTATTGATTTATTTTATTGCTCTTGTAGGAAGTTCGATGAAAAAGTCTTAGTTTGATGAAAATCCGTGCAAATAAGATGATGGCTTTATTCATATTTGTAATATTTTGAAGATAACTTGATCTATAGAAGTCCAGATGACATGATTCTTAAGTCATTGGAAAGCTAAGAGATTGGGATATAACTTTTACGTTTACCATTTTACTCAGTTCATATCAAATTGAGGTAAAAAGCAAATTGGAAGAGGTTAGATTGTTGTAGTTATGCATAAGGCAGCATAAGGAAGTGAAGGTCGCGACCTTGAGTTACTCAAAGCTGCGACACCAAGATGCACCAGCACCCCATACAAAAACTAGAGAGTACATCGTCGTGGTGCTAGAGAAGTGGGGTTGCAACATTGGTGGAAGTGGTGCTCCAATACTTCACTTGCGAGTAGAAGGTCGCGATGTTAAAGAAAGTAACGTCATGGCCCCATAAGGCAATTGGGCACCGTACTTCATCTCGAGACTACGGCACCGTGGCACCAAGGAAGATAAGGCCGCGATGCCAGATGTACTTACAAAAGTAAAATTGTTTCGGGATTTTTGTAAACTAAGGCTTTATGGACTATTTAAGGGAACTTTTTCAAAGGCTTTCAAAAGAAGACGGTTTGGAGAAGAAGAGTAAAAAACAAAACACAAATTTGTTTCTCTCTTACTTTTGAGAGAGAATTGAGATAAAAAATTTGAGAGAGAATTGAGATAAAAAATTTTCAACTATTAGTTTCTCTCTTACTTTTGTCCTTCTCTTAATTTCTTTGGCTTGGATTAATAGCTAATTTTCTTTGGATAATGTTTTTATTAGATATTATGAGCTAAATTATTTTTCTAGGATTGTGGTGTATTTCAACACATAATCTGAGTATTTGTTTCTCTTTTATTTATTATGAATGGGTATGATTATATTTATTCAAATTTGTTTGTAATGCTTTTGATTGTCTGGCCAACAATTAAATGATTTGTTAATCTGAATGAGACTCAACAGAGTAAATTTAGATTGTACTAAAGTTTGAATAGTGTATATTCATGTCACTTAGAGATTAGGTGATCTAATTCGCAATTAGGATAAACATATGCCTAAATGCCATACATAGCCAAATCAGAGCACTAGCTTATGAACCTTATGTAATTGATTGCTATAGACATTTAGTAAACCAATTAAGTTAGATATTTGTGCAAGCATCTTGACAAAAAACTTGTGCATAGTTTTGGATTCTATGTTAGCAAAACCGCCCATGATTGTAAATAATGAGAGAAACAGATGTTAGATGAAATGTTAAATAAACCTATAATCCTGAGTTTTAGTCCATTGTCTTCCTTTAATGAATTTTTAGTTTCTGTTAATTAGTTTTTTGTTTGATTGAATTTAGTTTTAATTGATTTTCTAGTTACTTTGTCGTAATTTTAGTACTTAGTGAAAAATTAGGAGTAAATCCCTATGGGATATGATTATGGACTTACTGTTTATATTATTTGTTCGATATGTATACTTGCGTGTACTAAATCAACAACAAGTTTTTGGCACCAATGTTGGGAATTTGTGTTTTGTATTTATTTTGCTAATATTAATATTCACAAATTTGTCTTAATTCGAGTTTTTATTTCTTTCTTTTATAGGTTTGTTCCATCATTGTATGAGAAGAGCAAAAAGTTTGGAGATTGTATCTTGTGATCTAGAGATTGAGAAAATATTTAGAAAAATGAGATGAGAAAATCAACAAGGTTTTGCTCAAACTGATATAATAGCTGATTGACAAGGTGAGCAACAAATCCAAGAAAGAGTAGTGGAAGAGAATTGTTGCTTAAGGGATTATGTTGTTACATTGGTACAAATGTTTCCTTCAAGCATTCATAAGCCAATTATTTAAACCAACAATTTTGAAATTAAGTTGGCCATCATCACCAAGATCTAGACTTCGGTCCAATTTGGAGGTCTTCCAAATGATGATCTAAATGCCCACATCTTGAACTTTCTAGAGATATGTGACACCTTTAAACACAATAAAGTCATAGATGATGTGATTCATTTAAGACTTTTCCCTTTTTCATTGAGGGATAAAGCAAAGGTGTGGCTAAATTCACTTCATACTGGATCCATTACAACAAGAGATGACCTTGATCAGAAGTTCCTTACCAAATTCTTTCCTCTAGACAAGATAGCAAAGATAAGGAATGATATCACATCATTCATGCAGTTAAATGCGAAATCGTTGTATGACACCTGGTGAGAGATACAAGAATCTATTTAGGCATTGCCTTCATCATGGTATTCCAAAGTGGCTTCAAGTGCAAATGTTCTATAATGGATTGAGTGGTCAGGTGTGAACCACTATCGATGCTGCTGCGAGAAAAGCTTTCATGGCAAAGTCAATTGATGAGGCGTACGACTTGTTGGAGGAGATGCCATCGAACAATTACCAGTGGCCATTAGAACAATCAATGCATAGGAGAGTAGCTAGAATTCATGAGATGGACACCATTTCAACATTAATAGCATAGGAAGTAGCTCTAACAAAAAAACTTGATTCATTTGGTGCTAACTCAATTCATATTCCTTTTATAGTTTGTAAGTATTGTGGAGATGGGCATGCTAGTAATAAGTGTCCAAGTAGCACAGAGACAGTTTAGTTTGTGGGGAATAGACAACAGAACGACCCTTACTCCAACACTTATAACCTTGGGTGGAGGAACCATCCAAACTTCTCTTGGGGTAATAATCAAGGATCATCTATAGCTCCAAGGCTGAATAATCGTCTTGGATTCCAACAACAAGAAAAAGCTCCAATTCCATAAAAGAAACCATCTATGGAGGAATTGATGATGCAGTACATGGCCATGATCGACTCCTTTATACATAGTTAGGTCGCCTCGTTAAGGAACCTTGAAACCCAAGTAGGTTAACTCGCTAACACGATAAAGAATAGAGCCTACGGGACCTTACTTAGTGATACAGAGGCAAATTCAAAGAAGGAAAGTAAGGAACATGTCAAAACCATCACCTTAAGAAGTGGTAAGGAAGTTGAAAGCAACTCAAAGCAAGTTGAACAGAAAGGTAAAACAATTGAGAGTGAGACACAGATTGCAAGTTATAGTGAGCAACGTCAAGAAAAGGAAGTAAAGGCAACTCTACCACCATCAGCTTTTCCTTAACACTTCAAGAAACAAAAGCCAGTTTTAGAAATTTATAGAGATGTTTGCAAAGCTTCACATTAATATTCCTTGTGTAGAGGCTTTAGAGCAAATGCCTTTGTATGCAAAATTTCTAAAAGATATCTTGTCTAAGAAAAAAAGGCTGGGTGAGTTTGAGACAGTGGCACTCACTAAGGTGTGCAGTGCAATTATTCAAAACAAGCTTTCTTCTAAGCTTAAGAATCTTGGTAGCTTTACTATTCCATGCACTATTGTTGCATTATTTTTTGCCAATGCTTTGAGTGATATAGGAGCTAGTATTAATTTGATGCCTTTGTTTATCTACAATAAATTGGGTTTAGGGCATATTAAGCCTACCACTGTAACTTTACAACTTACTAATTGAACTCTCACATATCCGAGAGGTATTGTTGAAGATGTGCTAGTGAAAGTTGACAAGTTTATCTTTCTGACTGATTTCATTGTTCTCAATATGGAGGAGGATAGAGAAGTCCCAATTATCCTCAAGAGACCTTTCTTACGCACTACTAGAGCACTTATTGATGTGGAGAAAAGAGAGCTTACCTTGAGAGTGCAAGATCAAGAGGTAACTTTCAATATTTTTAAAGCTTTGAAGTTTCATAATGATCATGATGAGTGTTTTGTAGTAAGTGTAGTTGATAAAGTCACAAGTAGAGTGCTTAGGGAAAACCACCTTAATGACCCTCTTAAAGCTTCCTTAGTAACTGATTCTGAGAGACTTGATGATGATGTCATTGAATGTGTAAATTTATTGGATGACCTATCCCGTGCCTTGAGAACACAATTTGAGACACTAGATTTCTTATCTTTTTCATCTTCATCAACAAAAGCCATCTATTGAAGAGCCACCTAAGTTGGAACTTAAACTTTTGCCAAATCACTTAAGGTATGCATATCATGGTAACTCTTTTACTCTTATTGTGATTATTTCTTCTATTCTTACTAACATGAAGGAAGTTAAGTTTTTGAGAGGTTTAAAAGAGCACAAGAAAGCATTGGGATGGACAACTGCAAACATAAAGGGAATTAGTCTTTTGATATGTATGCATAAGATTCTGTTGGAGATCACATAGCCACCATTGAGCACAATAAAAGACTCAATTCGATTATTAAAGAGGTGGTGAAGAAAGAGATCTTCAAATGGTTGGATGTTGGCATCATTTATCTTATATCAGATAGTGCATGGGTAATCTAGTTCAATGTGTTTCAAAAAATGGTGGGATGACTGTGGTAGAAAATGAGAACAATGAACTCATTCCTCAAAGGACAATGACTAGATGGAAAGTGTATATGGACTATCGGAAGCTTAATAAGGCCACGAGAAAAAATCATTTTCCTTTGCCATTTATTGGTGAGATGTTGGATAGCTTGGTTGGCAAGGAATTTTATTGTTTTTTTTTTTGGGTGTTCAAGATACAATCAGATTGTTATAGTTTTGGAGGATTAAGAAAAGACCACCTTTACATGCCGTTATGGTACTTTCGCCTTCAGAAGTATGCCATTTGGACTATGCAATGCTTTAGCAACTTCTCAAAGATGCATGATGGCCATCTTCTTTGATATGGTGGAATAGATCTTTGAGGTATTTATGGATTATTTCTTTGTGTTTTGTAACAATTTTGATGAGTGTTTGTTGAATCTTGACAAGGTATTGAGAAGGTGTGAAGAAATGACCCTTATGTTGAATTAGGATAGAGGCTACTTCATGGTGCAAGAAGGCATTGTCCTTGGTCATAAGGTTTCAAGCAAAGGATTAAACGTAGCCAAAGCCAAGATAGAGACAATTGAGAAACTTCAGTCACCTTCTTCGATAAAGGGTATTAGAAGTTTTCTTAGTCATGTAGGTTTTTACAGGAGGTTTATCAAAGACATTGCCAAAATTTCCAAACCTTTGTGTAACTTGTTGGAAATCGATGATTCCTTTAAGTTTGATGATGCATGTCATACAACATTTGTAGAATTGAAAAAGAAATTAGTATCTGTACCCATCATTATAGTTCCTAATTGGACGCTTCCATTTGAGCTTATGTGTGATGCTCGTGACTATGCTATAGGTGCAGTGTTAGGTCAGAGAAAAGGAAAAAAATTTCATTATATATATTATGCTAGTAAGACATTGACTGAAACTCAGATGCATTATACTACCACTGAAAAAGAATTATTAGCTTTTATTTATGCATTTGATAAGTTTCGTGCATACTTAGTTGGCACTAAAGCTATTGTCTACATTAACCATGCTACAATTAAGTACTTGATTGGTAAGAAAGATGCCAAGCCAAGATTGATATGATGGATTCTATTGCTTCAAGAATTAGATCTCGAAATCAGAGATAAAAAAGGTGTCACGACCTAGAACTCCCCATTGGGCCCGTGACAACCGCCGCAAAGCCTCGACAGACATTCTTCACCTCGAATGCCGATCGAAACCTCGCAAGACTTTCGTATCAGCTTTCGTACTTCCCCAGTGAGCAATAGTTATCAAATATCGTAATTCGAAGGATTACGAGTCATTTTCAAATAAGAACATAACAGATTGTTTTTTGGCTCACAAGGGCATTTTCGTCATTTTTCGTCGAAAATCTCAAAACTTGCTAAAAATGTAGTAGGTAAGCAGAAAATATATATTTAGAGATTTAAAAACAAATTAAGTATCTAAAACATTCATTTGAAGTGAAAATTGATCATTTGAGTATAATAAAAATATTCAATAAAATAAACTATTTTCTTGTAAAATAATTTTTATAAAGCTATCGGTAAATAATTCTTATAGCATAAAAGTTAATTATATTCATACATACTATAAAGCATATAACCAAAGCATAAAATTACTTTTACAGCGACATGTGGGTCCACATCTAACCAAAATGCATCGAAAGCTAAAAACCTACAGCTTTTGCCGATTCAAGTCCAAATGAAGGTCCTTGTCAAAGTCAGCTAACTATGGAATTCCCCAAGTCTGAAATGTGAGGAAATGGGGGTGGTGAAATTATAAAATCCCAGTGAGTAAACAAACACCATCTAAACTATCTAAAGGCGAGTAAATGGAGACGAATTAAAATATTCTTTTCCAATATATGTTTCATAACATGAATATTCAGTTTACTCAATTGATCAACGTGGCTTATATATCTCACAAAACTTGGCTCTTGCCAAAAATCATTCCCGGGAATGCCTTGGCCTAGGCATCTGACCGAGACCACCAAGGCTATTAAATGTCTTTACATCCGAAATTCTAGCCATGCCTTGGCGTTGGTTGAGTCTCACTCTTACTCGGTGGTCCACGTGAAGTGCACTCAAATCTTTATCTCTAGAGAAACCCTTCACATGGCTCTCTGATCTAGGTAAGGTATATCTGATTCTGTGCCCCCTCTCTTAGGCTGGTCCACAAAACCTCCACTGTAAGGATTATGGATTATTTTATCTACCACCTAATTTATAAAATCTTTATCTACATGACATGGCAATTTATCGCAATCTAGCCTCTCAAGGCTGAATACATAGTATATATAATTTTGATACAAATACCGATTTTGCCATTCATGCTCACATATTGCTATAAGCCATATAATTTAAAACACAATTTATAACACAAGCAGGCAGTCTCCAATTACTCTATTTTCAAAACCAGTATTCAATTTTCCAGAAAATTTATAAAATCACAATTTCTCCAAAAACATAGCAATTTACCATTTAAACCCATTTTCTATAAAATCACACAATTGTATAAAACTGCTCTAGATAATTAAGACGATAATAAGTTTACTCACAGTTCTAGGAGTCGATGTACTCCTAATCCCAATCTTCAAGCACAATCTCTGTACTTTTACCAATGTAATTTGCTCACCATCTATCCACAATGTACAATACATAATTCACCACATTAATACTTGACCATTATAAAATCAATTTAGGCTCGATGTATATGCATGATATGATATGCAACTTATCCGACTACCGCTTAAATGCGGTACTGACTTAATTCGGCCTATTACCCAATTAAATGACAATTGTGTCCGATTTGGCTCTAAATTGCTCCATTTCATTTCTAATATTTCAATTCACTAAATACAATTCCAATAATCTAAAATTCAGCCTAACAACCCTCACAATTCTTCTTGAAAATTTCGGCCATTGTGGTGAACTATCACTAAAAATTTTCCCATTCCATTTTCTCACCATAAATCATCATTTCATCAATTTTTCAACCAATTCACTTGATCACAAAATCAATTCATTACTTCTACACTTCACATAGGGTTCAGCCATTGAAGGTTCATGGGAAAAATAGATTCTTTTCTTATTGTTTTGTTTCTAAACATGCTTAACTAACTCTAAACACCAACATAACTCAAAATCAAACAATTTCAACATCATTTCTCTCACCACACCCATTCTACCAGCCATGATTTGCCCATGAAAACATACAATACAACCATGGAAATTAAGGAGAAATGCATGGATAAGGTAAATCACTAGCAAAATCAAAGAAATTTTACCTTTGCTTGATCAAATCCTTGAATTCCAACACTTTCTCTTTGATTTTCCCCACCTAGGGTTTGTTCTTCCTTGGTTTCTCTTCTCTTCTGGTTTGGCCAACCACTATGGGAGAAATGGGCTGGTTTTTATGCCTTTTTATAAAGAAATAATAAAATAATAAAAGCATGACACATGGCATTTTCTTATTGGTTCAAATTTTAAATATTTGACTTTTAATTCTTTAATTCTCCACCACACATTTCTCATGTTTATCCATTTCCATGATGAATAAAATCCCTTGGTCTTGATAAGTGTCAGGGGTGAAAATTTACCGATTTGCCCCTAAGGCGGTAAAATTACTATTTTACCCCTATACTCCAAAACTACCGAAATTACAACTTTTTCACTTATCAACCTCAAATTATACTCCAATGAGTCAAATGTGACCAATCTTGATCAAAAATTTCTTCCAATATTCCAATTTTATCCTCAAGTGGCAAAATTACCATTTTACCCATAGATAGTGAAAATTTCGGTTTGACTCTAAATTGATCCTCGAACTCTGAATCACCATTTTAAGTCATTCCTTGACTGTAAAATTTTAAATTTCACCTTAAAATCCCTATTTGAACTAGTTCGAGGCTTAATCGACTTAATGGTACCATTAGGGGCAATATCATCTTTTAACGATTTCTCGAACTTCTTAAATATGCAAACATTCTATTGAGCATGTAAATGACGTCGTAATTATTTTATAGAACAGGGTTTGACAAAAGGTGTGAAAAATTAAGTAACAAATCATCTATCAAGGTTGGATAATGACAACCAACGTAAAGACTCAACTTTAATTAATGAAACTTTCCTTGATGAACAATTATTACTTGTTAGTCAAAAGAAATTACCTTGGTACACTGACTATGTAAATTACATTGTAAGTAAACTTCTCCCTCCTAATTTGAATAGCCATCAGAGAAAGTAATTTCTTCATGATGTTAGATTTTTTATATGGGACGAATCGCTTTTGTTCATGCAATGTGCAGATAGAATTTTGAGGAAATGCATTCCAAAAGAGGAGGTTGAAAGTGTTTTGAGAAATTGTCATTCTTTAGATTATGGAGGCCATTTTGGAGGAAAATGAACAGCAACGAAAGTTCTTCAATCAGGTTTATATTGGCCTACACTTTATCAAGATGCTCATAATTTTGTCTGCATTGTAATAGGTGTCAACGCGTGGGGAACATTTCAAGAAGACATAAGATGTCGCTCAATAACATCCTTGAAGTAGATATTTTTGAAGTTTGGGGAATTGATTTCATAAGACCATTCATTTCTTCTTTCAACAATCGCTACATCTTGGTGGCCGTTGATTATGTATCCAAATGGGTGGAAGCTTCAGCTTTGCCTATGAATGATGTTAAGGTTGTGTTGAAGGTTTTGGAAAAAAACATTTTAACTAGATTTGGAACACCAAGGGCTATAGTGAGTGATGAAGGTAGCCACTTTTGTAATAAATATTTTACAACTCTGCTTGCAAAGGATAGAGTGACACACAAGGTGGCAACAACTTATCACCCTCAGACGAGTGGACAAGTCAAGGTGTCAAACCAGGAAATCAAGAGAATTTTTGAAAAAGTGGTATCTTCATCAAGGAAAGATTGGGCTAGTATACTTGATGATTCACTTTGGGCCTATAGGAGTACTTATAAAACTTCAGCAGGTATGTCCCATATCAATTGGTATTTGGAAAAGTGTGTCACCTTCTAGTTGAGTTAGAGCACAATGCCTTTTGGGCCGTTGAAAAGTTAAACTTTGACTTAGAAATAGTCAATGAAAAGCATTTGCTTTAATTTAATGAGATGGACAAATTTTGCTTGGATGCGTATGAAAATGCCAAGATTTACAAGGAAAAGACAAAGAGATGGCATGATCGCAAGATTTTTTAGTGTCATTTTGAACCAGGCTTGCATGTGTTATTATTTAGCTCGTGCTTAAAGCTATTTTTGGGTAAGTTGAAATCACAATGGTCGAGGCCCTTCATTGTGTCAAAGGTGTTTCCACATAGTGCAGTGGGGGTAATGGATGGTACAACAAATGAAACATTCGAATTGAATTGGCAACGATTAAGGCATTATTGGGTAGGTGATATTGATCGTCAATGATCCTCTATCATTCTTTTTGATCCCAAATGAGCTTAAAAGGGAGTCTAGCTAACAACAATAAATAAGCACTACTTGGGAGGCAACTCAAGTTTTCAAAACTTAGTCCACTTTTCTTTATTGTATTTAACGTCATTTTGACTTTATTTTTTCGTGTAATTTTATTTTACATTTTATGTTTTATTTCTAAATTTTAACTTTTATTTCTCTATTTTGTTTTGTAGGTGGTTATATATATATATATATATATATATATATATAAATCAAAATGGCACCGTAGCTTTCTTTACCCAACGCAGCAGCTCCAGCTCGGACCTCTCTCCTATTTTATAAACCTGTTTCCTTCTTCTTTTCTTCCCCTCTTTCACTTTCTTGGTTTTCTTTCTTTCTCTACCTCAATGTTTTCTCTCTCAACTTTCCACCCACTCAAAATCTCCCCCAAAATTCACTACTTTAGCACCAAATCAGTCCTTTGAAGCAAGAAATTTTTCTTCCACACATCAACAAACAATCTTGAGTGTAGAAAATTTTTGTAAGTGCTTTTGTTTTTTGAAGGTTTTTTCTTCTTTATTAGATTTAGCTATTGGGGAAAAACTTATGGCTGTTGATTAGTGGGTTTATGCCTAATTTGAGATTGAAGTATGTGTGCTTTTTTTTGAGTGCTTATATATTGATTATTTAAAAGATTGGATGACAGGAAGTAGTGAATAGTAAAAAAATTCTATACTTGATAGTAACTTATGATAGTGGGAGTATATGTGCACTAGTGATTTTGGTGGAATATTAATAGATTGAATACAGAAAGTTACTGCCTATTTTTGTTGACACTTGAGTATAAATTGCTACATATTGGTTGAGTGTTTAATGACGCCTAAGAAAAGAGCTATAGATAATGGCAGTACGCTTCGCTTTGATCGGATTAAGTTTGTTTATGCTGAGGCGGCTATAAGGAATTTGCAATCCCATGTGCAAAAGTCCCTATTCCGGAACGAGGCATTGATCTTCATCCTACCCATTATGGTTTTATTCATAGGCTTATCATTGAGCAGTAGTGGGAGAAATTTTGTAAGCAACATAAGGTGATAATATTAGTTATTGTTTAAGAATTTTATACCAATGCTTCTGAACATAAGAATGGGTAAGTTTTGTCCGAGGATGTCAAGTACGCTTTGACAGTCAAACGATTAATCAATTTTATAACTTACCTGACTTTGAAAGTGATAAGTATGGTCAATATTTGGCTAGTAATGTTGTCTTAGATGAAGTTATTGGGTTGCTTTCTAATGAGGGCATAAAGTGGAAAATGAATAAAGGTGTACCATTGTCTTTTAAAGCTAGTGCTAGAAAGAACGAACATGAGTTATGGTATCATTTCTTAGTGGCAAAATTACTCCCTGTGAAGCATTTTAGTGACGTGACAAGGGATAGAGCCATTTTACTCTATGCAATTGTTTCTAGGATGTCAATCAATGTGGGTCAAGTAGTGTTCAACAATATTATTCACACAACTGGCTCGCTCACCCTGTGATAGACTCTGGTATCCATCCTTGATCATGGCCTTGTGCAAGAAAGTGGGAGTGATTTGGGACAAAAGTGAAGAAATTTTGCATCCCAAAGTTCCTTTGGATGTAGGAATTATGCAAAGGTTTTATGCTCGTGATTATTGAGCTATTGAAGGAAATTCTTCATCGTCTCTACATCATCCACCACTGTAATGGCATTCTCAACATTTTTTTATGTCTTAGAGGATGGAAAGGATTAAATTTCGAATGGATCATCACATGACATGTATGTAATCAATAGAGCAAATGATGAGAGCTTATGTTGACCATGTTTGCATGGATATGGCTGTTTTTCCCACAGTGAAGGACCAGAATGAAGATGTAGAGGAGGATGTCCAGTAAAGGTTGATAGCAAGCTATGGGAGTATTACTTTTCCTTACTTTTTAGTAACATTGGGGAAAATGTTATTTGTAAGTTTGGGGGAGGAGTTTTCAATTTTTTTAAGGTTTGTTTTCTTTATGGTTTTAGCTCTTAAGTTTAGTTATGTCATTCATCATTTAATTTGTTACATGTTTTACGAACTTTAACTAGATTTAATTGCGTCAATTTCTTGTAATTTATCTATCCAATCATGAGAACCTAGTTATATTCTTATCTATATTCTTTGAAACATGTGAATATAGTTTGAGTAATATGTAAATTTTTATGCTAAGCTTTATGTTTAGGATAAGATTTCTACAATTTAAGCACCATGTCTTTTACTTAGATTCAATGTGCATATCTAGAGAAGATTTATGGGAATGTGAAATTTTGAATTATGTATTTAGTTTTAAAATTTGTTTAATTCTCTCTCTCGGGGAAATCTTAGGCTATACGTAGTTAAGGAAATGAATTAAGCCTTTTTTAGACCAATTGAGCCTTTCAAGCCACCTTGCTATATATTTATCCCTAGAATCCCCTTTTGAGCCTAATGTAAGCTTTTCCTTGTTTAAACACTTAATTATTAATCTAGACCCTTGCATAAAAAGTTTCAATTTCTACATCCCTCACTCTTAAGTGCATAAGTCAGTTTAGGAATTGTAATGAGCTAGATAGTGAAAAAGGTAGTAAATATGAAACGTGATTAAAAGCTCAAATGCATGATTGTATTCATCTCACTACCCAATAAAAGAAATAAGTTTGGGGGTGTGATATTGAGAAAAAGAAAAAAGAAAAGGAAAGAAAAAGAATAAAAAGAATGAAGTGTTGAACAAAAGAAAAATGGATGAAAAAGCGGTGCATTTGGTAAAGGAAAAGAAAGCTCTTTATAAGTACTAGAATGACTATGTACTTAAGATGATTTGAGCTATGTAATGTCCCATATCCTACCTTGACCCTAGCCATACATTACAAGCTTAATAAGGACCTAATGATTCTTAATTTAGTATTAGTCTACATTAATGGAGAGAGAGATAACAAGCAAACTTATCGAATTCAAATACTAATTTGAATTTTGCATGCATAAAAACTTATTCAGATTGTATAATGTTCTTGGTGAAAAGATTATGCACACATACAAAAAACTACTTGATAATGAGCTTGCATTTGAATTGAAACATGATCTTGAATAATATTTATTTGTTGCTTAAAATTGAAATTGTGCAATAACTTATGAGGATATTAAAGGTGATTGATGAGTTGGTGCAATTTATTTCTAGTTAAGTTGTTTTCTTCATTTATGTTATTGCATTTTAGTTTATGTTTTGCTCGAGGACTAGCAAAATCTTAAGTTTAGGGTTGTGATAACTTTATTATATAGAGTTATTTTGTCACATTTTGGGGGCTTGAGTAGTATTGTTGATTTCTCATGCAAGTGCATTTATCATTAACAAGTAATATAATAGAAAGTAGAATTTGTTCTCACGGAGAATTGAATTAATTCCTAATTGCTAATTACTAAAATTATAACACCCTAATCTTAACTAAATAATTAAAAATTAAATTAAAAAGAAAAATTAATTTTAACAAACTAAAGACTAAAACTAATCTAAATTAACCAACAAAATTATTTTATTAAATCTGATTGACTTTTAGACTTAAGATTATGATGTCCTTCAATACTTCATTCGATTATTGTCTCTCTCTTTCTCTCTTGACTTAGTTTAATAGATTAAGTTGCTGACCTAGAGTCCTAATTTATTGACAAGTATCTATCGAGTTTCTCATAAAATATCTCTCCCAATTAACTTACTAAATTAAGTTCGTGCTCTAATTTTAGCTACATATGGCTTATAGGTGTATGTCTACCCTATATGCAAATCAAACCACCTAATCAATTAAGTGTATTCGATCATACGCTATTCTATTCAAGATCTACCTAAATCTCCTTGGTCAAGATTTAATCTAGGTTTCCAATTCAAACTAATTATTGATCAGGTAACTAGAAGCATTAAGAACAAAATAAAATAAACAACTTAAATCTATCAAACATATGCAAAAGAGAGATAAATAAATCAGACTATGTATTGAGTTCAATCATAATCTTCGATAAATAACTTAGTTTCCCATCAAGTCACACATCATCATCAAATTAAGTTTAAACATTAGAATCAAGCTAAGAAAATAAAAGAATAACAAGAAGATAAAAGAACCCAAGAACTGAAATCTTTATCTTCCAAATCTTCTTGAATCCTTCAAATTCTTCTAAGCTTCAATGACTTTGTGGCTTGATTCTCAATTCTTAATTTCGTGTTGTCTTATCTTTTAAAAGTTCTCCAAAAGGTTGTTTTTATAGGACTCTGAAGTTAGGCCAAGTTTGGTGAAAAAATAAGTTAATTTTAATCAGAATTTACTCATCAAATTATGTGAGCCATGACTTACCTTCACCAAAGCCGCGACCTCGACCAATTAATTAGCAGAAATAGTAATTACTCTAGGACTATTACAGTGCTACAAATTTGACAAGATTTCTTACCACTTTCCTAGCTGAACTAGGCAAAGTGGTAAATATAAAAGTTATATCGTTTTCTCTTAGCTTTTCAGTGGTCTAAGAATAATCTCATTTAGAGTCCTGTAGAGAGAGTTATGGTCAAAATATTGAGATATGTGCAATAGAAGTCTGCACCCTAAAATTGCTTTCATTCTTCCATTAAAATTCTTCCTTCATTAAACACCTACAAAAACATGAATAAATCAATAACAACCTCTCTTAATCATATTAGCACCAAATCAAGGGTAAAATTAACTAAGATTAGATTGACTCACCTAAATTATCTAATTTAAAATAATTTAAATAAAACCTACTAATTTCTATGCAATATTGTAAGAACTAAGCTAAATTACTATCAAAATTAAGCCTAAATAACTCTATATCATAAAGTTATCAAGTAGCTAAGTTTTTGAGATTTTATTATCAAAATTTAAGTATTTTAGTTATTTTTCCCAATTTAGTTTAATACATGTTGATTACGTAGTTTAAGTATGTTAGTTTAATTTTATGTTATTTTGCTTAAAATTACTCTAAGTCTAGTTATTGTTGCTTTATTTTATTGCTTTTGTAAGAAATTTGATGAAAGATCTTAGTCGATGAAAATCCATACAAATATGGTGATGTCCTCATTTGTATATGCTGTAGTATTTCAAGGATAACTTGAGCTACAGAAGTCCAAGCGATGAGATTTTTAAGCTATTTAAAGCTAAGAAACAGTACTACAACTTTCGTGTTTATCACTTTGCCCAGTTCAGATCAGATTAAGGTGAAAATGACACTGGAAGAGGCTAGACTGCTATAGTTCTGCACAAGGTAGCATAAGAAAGTGAAAGCCATGGCCTTGAGCTACTCAAGGCTGTGGAGCAAAGATGCACCAGCACTTCATACAAAAACTAGAGACTACAGTGTCGTGAAGCTAGAGAAATGAGGTTGTAGCACTAGTGGAAGTGATGCTCCCATACTTCACTCAAAAGTAGAAGGTCGCAATACTGAGGAGAGTAGAGTCGCGGCACCACAAGGTTGCGAGGCATCATACTTCATCTTGAGACTGCAGTGTCACGGGATAAACGTACTTCCAAAATAAATTGTTATGGGATTTTTGTAAACTAGGGCTTTGTGGACTATTTAAGGAACTTTTTTTAAAGGTTTTCAAGAGAGGGCGACAAACAATTATTCTAGAGAAAAAAGCAAAAAAAAAAAAGTAAGAGAATTTGAGAGAGAATTGAGATAAAAAAGCTTTAATTATTAGTTTTTCTTTTACTTTTGTTCTTCTCTTAATTTCTTTGACTTGGATTAATGGCTAATTTTCTTTGGATAATGTTTTTATTAGATATTATGAGCTAAACTAATTTTCTAGGATTGTGGTGGATTTCAACATGTAATATGAATATTAGTTTTCCTTTTATTTATTATGAATGGCTATGGTTATGTTTATTCAAATCTATTCGTAATGCTTTGGATTGTCTAGCCAACAATTGAATGATTTGAGAATTTAAATGAGACTTGACAGAGTAATTTTAAATTAGACTAAGGCTTGAATACTGTATGTTCATGTCACTTAGAGAATAGGTGATTTGATTGACAATTAGGGTAGACATACCCCTAAATGCCATACATTGTCAAATTAAAACACTAGCTTAATGAACCTTATTTAATTGATTACTATAGACATATAGTGAACCAATTAAGTTAGATATTTGTACAAACATCTCGATAGAAACTTGTGTATAGTTTTGGATTCTAGGTTAGCAAAACCACCCATGATTATAAATAATGAGAGAAACAGATGTAAGATGAAATGTTGAATGAACCCATAGTCCTAGTCCATTGCCTTTCTTTAGTGAATTTTTAGTTTCTGTTAATTAGTTTTTTGTTTGATTGAATTTAGTTTTAATTGATTTTTTATATAATTGAGTTACTCAAATAAGATTAGTCTATCATAATTTTAGTATTTAGTGAAAAATTAGGAGCAAATCCTTGTGGGATACGATACTGGTCTTACTGCCTATATTACTTGTTCGATATGTAAACTTGCATGTACTAAATCAACAATAGTTGGCGATTTTCAGTTAACACAAAAGAAAAAATTTCGGATCTAGGGTTTTTGGGTGAATAGAAAAGAAGAAAGATAAGTTTTGAGGGAAAATATTTGGTGAAAGTTTAAAAGGGAGAGCGGAGAAACACAAAAGGTTTTTCGATGATGACAAGTGGTAGGAGAGGGATTTTTAAAGCAAGAGAGAGGGCAGGATGGACTGGCAAGGGTTTTTGAGAAAGAATAAGAGAAAAAGAATGAAATTAGGATTTTTTAGACCTTTTTTTATAACGGGTGTTTTGGTTCGTCGACAGCGTTGTTTTGAAGAAAACAAAGGTAAAAAGAAAACAGAAAAAAGAAAAAGAAAGGAAGCAATAATCAGGTCGAACTAAAAGATCCAACTTGAATTGTGATCCATTTGAAAGTTGACCTAAGGAATAATCCCAAATTTTCTACAAAAAGAATTACTCATTGAGGTATAATATCTGTTGACTCCATTAGTTTTTGATGATAATAAAACATTCCCATTTCATTTGTATCTAACATCTTTATCTAAGTGTGCAGGACAAATAATGTATAAAATAATAAATCTATTCTTCAAAAGTGTATGTCAAAAATCATGAGAATAAGGAGACATGATTGATCAACAAGAAGGAAGCTCTTTCGTTAAATAATGAAGAATGTTGGTTGACTAAAATTTAAATTGAAGAAATGGCGAGTTGAAGAATATTGAGAAACAGAACCAACTTAGTCGACCAAGATGTGAGTTAGTTGACTAAGATGCTACTACTAAAATCTGGACTTCAAGACAGAACCAACTTAGTCGACCAAGAAATGAGTTAGTCGACTAAATGCTCTCTACCAGAATCTACTACCAGAAGACAGAACCAACTTAATCAACCAAGAAGAAAGTTAGTCGACAAGGAGCTCTCTGTTTGCAATTTGAACCAGAGCACTAGAAGACAGATTAACTGCTAGAACCAACTCTCAACTGTTTCCAACGATCATAAATTGCCAAACTGCTATCAGAGTTGTTTCTCCAAGTATAAAAAGGTCTTCCAACTGTTAGAAATTAGTTTTTGAAGTTTTAGAAGGCTTCCAAGCAAAAAGAGCTAAAAAACTAGCAAAAATCTCTCTGCTCTTTACTGCACTCAACGCCTATCTTTGTAGTTGTGTTTTGCATTTCAACTTGTACCACTTAGATCAACTTTTTGATCATTGGTACACTTCTTATTCATTTCTCTTTATGTTTTTAGAGTGAAAGGGTCACTCTAAGAGGTTCAATCAAGCTAGGATTGCTTGTTTAGGTAAAGGTTCTAACTTAGCCTTGAAAAGTTAGGTGTTGGGTTATAATTGAGCTTGGGAAAAACTATTGTGAAAGGTTTTGGCTTAGCTTGGTAAAATCCATTGTAAAAGCTTGGTGAAAGCTTGTGAATTTCACTGATTTATAGTGGATTAGTTTGAAAAATCCTTTGTTGGATAATCAAGATAGTGGATGTAGGTTTTGGACTGAACCACTCTAAATTCTTACGCATTGTCTACTTTGATTTTATTTTCATTGCTTTTCAAATTAGTTCCTCATCTTGCCAAGAGCCAAAAAGTGCTATTCAGCCCCCCTTTAGTACATTTAATTAGGACCAACAAGTGGTATCAGAGCTAGTTCCCTGTTCTTAAGGTCTAACACCCTTTGGGAGGATCCAAATGGCTCTTCAAAAATCCATAATTGCTAAGGGACAATCAACAAATAAACCACCTCTGTTTGATGGCTCTAACTATCCTTATTGGAGCACTAAGATGTCAATTTACATTAGAACTATAGATTATGAAATGTGGGACATTAAAACCGATGGACCTTTTATTCCCTCAACTTTGAATGTAGTAATCAATAAGTTGATGCCTAAGCCAAGGTCAGAATGGACCGAGGTTGATACTATGAGAGTCCAAACAAATTTTATGGACATCAATACATTGCATTATGCCTTGAACCCCATTGAATTCAACAAAGTCTCAAGCTGTACAACAGCTAAACAAGTGTGGGATAAACTTAGAATAATCCATGAAGGGACTTCTCAAGTCAATGAGTCCAAAATAGTCCTCTTGACACATAACTATGAAATGTTCAAAATAGAGCCAGGTGAAAACATCACCAGCATGCTAGATAGATTCACAAACATCACAAATAAATTGAGTCAGCTAGGCAAACTAATATCTGAGCATGAAATAGTTAAAAGACTTCTTAGAAGCCTACCGAAAAATTGAAAGCCTAAAGTGACTGCAATAAGAGAGGCCAAGGACCTAAATGTTATTACCTTAGATGAGATTTATGGTTCTCTCCTTACTCATGAGCTGGAGCTTAAAGAGGAAGAAGAAGAAGATAGGAGGGAAATGAAGGAAAAGAAAAAGAGCATTGCACTTAAAGCCAGTATCCTTGAAGAAGAGCTAGAAGAGCTGTCATGTGATGATGATGAAGAATTAGCTATGGTTGCAAGAAAATTCAGAAAGCTTATGGGCAGAAGAAATAGGAGACTAGCTAGAAGAGGGTTTAGAAAAGATCAAGGTGCTTCATGGAAAATCAGAAACAAAAATGACTCCAACAAAAAAAGGGAGCTGATTTGCTACGAGTGCGAGAAACTTGGTCACTTTAAGTCCGAATGTCTATTGCTAAAAGATGAAACTCCAAAGAAAAACAAGAAATCCAAGAAAGCAATGGTGGCAGCTGCATGGTCGGACAGTGACACATCAAGCTCTAAAGCTGAAGATGAAAAATCTGAGAAAAGAGCAAACCTTTGTCTGATAGCACAAGATGATGAAACCGAGGTATCCTCATCCCCTTGTGATATTTCCATTGATGATTTACAAGATAAGTATGACAACCTTTATAATGAATTTGAAAAACTTTTTTCAAAATACAAAACGTTAAAAAAAAAGGCTATGTCTCTTGAAAATGATCTTGAAAAGATGAGACAAGAGTTCAAATCTGTTTTTGAGTAAAGAAATTTTCTGCAAATTGAGTTAGAACACTTAAAAACAGATTTTGAAGTTTTAAAATTAGAGCTGGACAATAAATCTGAAGCTTTGCAAAAAACACTTGATGAAAACACAGCTCTCAAATGTTCAAAAGGGAAACATCAAGTAGGAACTCATATTTTAGGAAAAATTCCCGTAATGCTTTATCCAAATGTTACAGTTGTGGAAAACATGGACATTTGTCGTATGACTGTTTTAAGAAAACTAACCTGCAGAAAGTTAGAAAAATTTGGGTTCCAAAAGGATCCTATATTGCAACTGACACTCAAGGACCCATCAAAGTATGGGTACCTATAAAGAAAAACTGAAATTCTATTTTGTAGGTTGAGTCGCACTTAAAGAAAACATGTTCAAGAGCTCAACTCAAGGAGAAGCAGCCTTGCTATATGGACAGTGGCTGCTCAAGGCACATGACAGGAGATGAAATGTTATTTACTCAGTTGGACAAAAGAAAGGGAGGTACCGTATCCTTTGGTGACGATTCAAAAGGTAGAATCCATGGTATAGGAACGATTGGTAAGAACTCCCAAACTCAAATCAGTCATATGTTATTGGTTAATGGCTTGAAGCATAATTTATTGAGCATTAGTCAATTATGTGATAAAGGATTTAAAGTATATTTTGATTCAAATAAATGTGAAGTAATAGACATAGGTACAAACAAAATCTCATTTATAGGAAAAAGATTGAAGAATATGTATGTCGTTTTTCTTGAGGATCTTGAGATAAATAGTGAAATATGTCTTATTGCAAATGCTGAAAATGATTGCTGGTTATGGCATAGGAGATTAGGACATGTAAGCATGCATACTGTGTCAAAACTAATCAAGAAAAATCTAGTTGTTGGACTACCGGACATAAAATTTGAAAGTGACAAAATATGTGATGCTTGCAAACTAGGAAAACAAGTTAGAACATCCTTCGAGACTAAGAAGATTGTGTCAATATCTAGACCTCTTGAATTGTTACACACTGATCTATTTGGTCCAATAAGCATGACTAGCTTAGGAGGAAAATCTTATGGCTTTGTAATAGTTGATGACTACTTTAGATATACTTGGGTTTATTTTCTTGCTCATAAGAATGATGCTCTATCAGCTTTTATAAGTCATTGTAGAAAAGTAGAGAATGAAAAAGGACTAGCCATAGTTAGCATAAGGAGTGAGCATGGAGGAGAATTTGAAAGTGATGAATTTGAGAAATTTTTCAATGAAAAAGGGTTGGATCACAATTTCTCTACACCTAGAACACCCCAGCAAAATGGAATTGTAGAGAGGAAAAACTGACCCCTAAAAGAAATGGCTAGAACTATGCTGTGTGAGAATAACCTACCAAAATATTTTTGGGCTGAGGCAGTGAATACAGCAGCCTATATACTTAATAGAGTCTCAATAAGAGCTATGATTTCTAAAACTCCATATGAACTTTACAAGAATAGGAAACCAAATATTTCTCACCTTAAAAGTTTTAGCTGTAAATGTTTTGTATTGAACAATGGAAAATAGCCCTTAGAAAAATTTGACGCAAAAAGTGATGAAGCAATATTTTTAGGATATGCATTAAACTCAAAGCCTTATAGGCTTTTTAACAAAAAGACTTTAACCGTTGAAGAATCAATCCATGTAGTTTTTGATGAGACAAATGCTTTACAAAAGGAAATTCATGGTGATGATGATGATGTAGAAATCCTAGAAAAACAAATGGAAGAAATAAGCTTAGAAAACAAAAAGAATAATGAAGAAAACTCACCTAGAAGAGAAAATGAAACTCCACCTCTAGAAATTTTACAAAGAACAGAAAATCAACATAATGACCTTACAAGAAGTTGGAGATTTGTAAGAGACCATCCACAAGATCAAATAATAGGTGACATTTCTCAAGGACTTAGAACTAAGATAACAATAAGAGAAACTTGTGAGTTTTCAGCCTTCATATCACAAATTGAACCTAAAAGTTTTGAAGAAGCTGAAAAAGAGGAAAGTTGGATAATGGCCATGCAAGAGGAACTTGACCAATTCAAAAGAAATTGTGTATGGTCACTAGTACCTAGACCTTCAAATCACCCTATTATTAGCACAAAATGGGTGTTTAGAAATAAAAGAGATGAGAAAGGAAATGTTGTTAGAAATAAAACTAGGTTAGTAGTCCGAGGATACAACCAAGAGGAAGAAATAGACTATGATGAAACCTTTGCACCCGTTGCTAAGATGCAACCATAAGGTGGTTGTTAGCTTTTGCATGCTTCATGAATTTCAAATTGTACCAAATGGATGTAAAAAGTGCATTTTTAAATGGATTCATTCAAGAAGAAGTGTATGTTGAACAGCCACCAGGTTTTGAAGATTTTAAAAAACCAGGCCATGTTTTCAAACTCTATAAAGCTTTGTATGGATTGAAACAAGCTCCTAGAGCTTGGTATGAGAGGCTTTCAAAATTTCTAGTTGAAAAAATTTATGTTAGAGGCAGCATTGATACTACATTGTTCATTAAAAGATACTTAAATGATTTAATTGTCATACAAATATAAGTGGATGACATTATATTTGGTGCAACTAATGAGGCTTTATAGAAGAACTTTGCTAAAGAAATACAGGGTGAATTTGAGATGAGCATGATGAGAGAGTTGAAGTACTTTCTCGGCCTTCAAATTAAGCAAAGTGAGGAAGGAATCTTCATCAACCAAGAAAGATACACTCAAGATATGCTCAAAAATTTTGATATGCTGAAGTTGAAACCAATCTCCACACCAATGAGTCCATCCACCGGACTTGATCTAGATGAAAAAGGAAAGAATGTAGATCAAAAGCTCTATAGAGGTATGATCAGTTCACTACTCTACTTAACAACAAGTAGAGCAGATATTCAGTTTAGTGTGTGTTTGTGTGCTAGATTTCAGTCACAGCCTAAAGAATCACACCTAACTACTATTAAGAGAATTTTTAGATACATCTTAGAAACACAAACCTTAGGATTATGGTATTCTAGAGAATCATCATTTGATCTTGTAGGCTATTCGGATGCAGACTTTGCAGGAAGAAAAACTGATAAAAAAAGTACTAGTAGAACATGCCAATTTCTAGGAAGTATGCTAGTATCCTGGTCAAGTAAGAAACAAAACCCTATAGCACTTTCAACAACTGAAGCAGAGTATATTTCCTTAGGTATTTATTGTGCTCAAATTTTGTGGATCAAACAACAACTAAGAGATTTTGGAATTACAGTCCATAATGTACCAATCTTCTGTGATAACACAAGTGTAATCAATATATCTAAAAATCCTATGCAGCATTCTAGGACAAAACACCTTGAGATTAGGCACCATTTTGTTAGAGATCATGCAATGAAAGGAGATGTCAAAATTGAATTTGTGAATACTTTACATCAATTAGCTGAAATTTTTACAAAACCTTTAAATGAAGATAAATTCTGTGAAATTAGAAGGAATTTAGGGATGATTAGTCTGCAGGAGTTGTGAGAAAATTTTTGGATCATGCACATAAAACATAATGCATTTAGTCGACTAAGGTGAATCTTAGTCAACTAAGAGTGTTCTGGTAGCATTAAATAGTAACACTCAGTCAATAAAATGAAGAAGGAGTAAATTAATGAAAAGAATGTGTTTACCGAGTAATAAAGAAATGAGAAAAACTGCCTAAGTGAATAACTAAAACTTAGAAGGAATTTTGAAATTTTAAGCAAATGAAATGAGGCAATATTTAAGGGAAGTCAAACGATTTTCTTTGGAGAAATTAAACTACCTTTTACCCATTTCCTCTGCATTCTCTCCTCTGAAACTCGCACAAAACCAAAGCCCTCGCTACTCAAAACCTCATAACCTTAGTCAGAAGTCTTTCAAATCAAAATGGCAAAAACCTCTCAAAGCAAAGAAATTATTGAAAAAAAGAAAGGAAAAAGGCCACTACAAGAAGGGTCAGAAGTAGAAATGCAGAAGAAGAAACAGAAAATTGGGTCTGCTTCAATGATTGAGAAATTTGGCAAATCACAGAAAGAAAACAAGCAAAAATTAGAAAAGAAGAAGCACAAGGATACAACGCCCAAGAAAGGTACTACCTTTTCTTCTAAATTCAGAAATAAAATGCATGAAGAGAGATTTAAGAAAATAGAGAGTGCTCCTATCACTTGTGGGAAACACATTGACTGGGAAAGTTTTAGTGAAAATCTAGCAATTCAGACTAGTTTATCAGATTTTTTTAATGAATTGAAACTGAAGAAGTATAGCACATTTAAGAATAGATCCTACAGTGCCAGCTTGGTGAAAGAATTTTATGCTAGTATGGCTGTCAAGCCCGACTCTAAAATATATTTATTATGCCATTCTTACATAAGAATGCATGTTTGCTTACTTGGGTACCTCAGAAATTGTTAAAGGATGGCAATGTACCAAATGGTACAATTAAGTTGAATTAAGCCTCGAACTAGTCCAAATAGAGATTTTAAGATAAAATTGAGAATTTTAAAACCCCAGAATGATTTAAAATGGTGATTAGGAGTTCAAGGACCGATTTGGAGTCAAATTGGAATTTTCATAACCTAGGGGCAAAATGGTCATTTTTCCAATCGAGGTTAAAATTGGAATGTTGGAAGAAGTTTTTGATCAAGATTGACTATTTAGAACATAATTAGACTTTGAGAAGTGAAAATTTTTAATTCTGGCATTTTTTTGAGCATAAGGGCAAAATAGTCATTTTGCCACCCTAAGGGCAAAATTGTAATTTTACACCACCCAACACTTGTCTAGCACATGAATTTCACCCATTATTATCATGGATAATTGAAGGATTTTATGTGGTGGAGAAAGAAGGCTTAATAGTTAAGAATTTAAAAATGGACTAATGGAATGGTGACAAGTGTCAAGCTTTTATTTCTTTATTATTTTCTTTATAAATTAGCACAAAATCTGCCCATTTCTCTTCATTATGGCTGGCCAAAGCAAGAAAAAAGGAAGAAAAGGAAGAACAAAACCCTAGGTGGAAAAATTCAAGGGAAAAGTGTGAAAATTCAAGGAAACAAGTGAACAAGGTAAGATTTTTCAATTAAGCTTGAGATCTCTCTTTTTTAAGCATTTTTTCTTATTTTCCATGGTTGAATCACATGAAATCATGATGGGTCTCTTGCTGATCAAACCCTAGGAGAGAGAATTTGATGATGATTTAGATAGATTTTTAAGATATATGGATGTTTTTAGTTATTTATGGTGTTAAGTGTAAGAATTAAGCTTGAAATTCACATATTCCTCATGAGTTCATCATTGGCTGAATCTTCCTTGTAGAGTATTGATGGTGGATTTGACTTTATTTCAAGTGAATTGCTTAGGAAATGATGAATTATGGTGAGAAAATCAAGTAGGAAAAATCATAGTGTTGATACACCCACCATGGCTGAATTTTCCAAGAGACAATGTGAGGATGATTTTGCCATATTTCAAGTTATTTAATTTGTGTTTGATGATTTGGAGTATTGGAGAGAAATGGAATTATTTAGAGTTGAATTGGACGTATTAGTCAATTAATCGGGTGATAGATCGAATTAGGCCAATACCGTTTTATTTAGGTACACAATTGAATTTGTGTAGAACACCGTATTTAGATAGTTACCCGAGTATTTCGCATCCCATGTCATGCATTAGTATAAAGCCTAAATTAGTTTCATAACAATTTAGCACAAATGTAGTAAATGGCTTATTGTGCATTATGTCTAGATGGTGAGCATTCTGGCAAAAGTAAAGAGATAGTACCCGAGGATCAAGAATCGGAGTACTTGGAATTCGACTCCCGAAATAGTGAGTAACCTTACTATCATATTAATTATCTAAAGTGGGTTTTATCCGATTTTGTGATTTTATGAAAAATGAGTTTAAATGGTAAATGTTTATGTTTTATAAACAAAATGTGATTAAATGAAATGATTTTATAAAATTGTCTTGAAATTGAATGATGGTTTTGAAAATGGAGTAATTGGAGACTAATTGTTGTGTTGTAAATTATGGTTTGAATCGAATGGCTTATGATAATGTGGGCATGAGTGGCTGGATTTGGTAAATGTGCTGAAAAAGTATGAACTGTTGATTTGCCTTGTGAGGCTGTAAAATAAAATAATTGCGATGTCATGCTGTTGAATTTTATTGAATTGGTGGGTTATAAATTGGTCGCTGCAGTGGACGGGTTTCATGGACCAGCCTATTAGAGGGGCACGATAACCCTATTATATTCATACCTCAGTATGAGAGGTGCGGTTGGATAACTCCTGAGGTTAAAACTTTAGAGTTCACTTCACGCCAAACCACCACGTGAGGGTGAACTCAGCCAACACCAAGGAACGACTATGTTTTCAAAATAAAAACATGATTTATGCGTACATAACTTTTTAACAGCCTTCGCGGACTCGGTTGGGATAGCCCTCGATCAAGGTATCCCTGATAACTAAGTATGAGAATGATTTTGGCACGAGCCCAACTTTTCAAGAAATCATAAGCCTTATTGTTTATTTGGGTGAAATGAATCTATTTTATATTATTAAAATGAATTCGAAATGCTATGAATCATTTTTATGTTAAACTATATTATCTGTCTCCATTTACTCAGTTTTAGATATTTTAGATGGTATTTGTTTACTCACTGGGATTATATAATCTCATCACCCTCATTTTCACCCATTTCAAGCTCAGGATAGTCGGTAAATAGCTCATTTCGTTGAGGGCTATAGTTAGATTTGTATTCTCAAAAATTGTAGGTTTATCGCTTTTGATACTTTTAGTCATTCGTGGGCTCACTTGTCGTTGTAAATTAAATCTTATGCTTTGGTTCTTTGTATTACAGTATGTATGAATTTATTTAGCTTTTACGCTACAAAAATTATTTATCGGGAACTCTATAAATATTGTTTTATAAGAAATTAGAATATTTTATTGAATATTTTTATTATATTCAAATAGTTATAGTTTCGCTTTAAGGGAATGTCTTAGACATCTAAACTTATTTTTGATTATGAAATATGTGTTTTTCACTCGCATACTACATTTTTGGCTGGTTTTGAGATTTTTGAGGAAAAATGACCAAAATGCCTCTGTGAGAAAAAATTATTTATCTATTGTTTTAATTTGGAAATAGTTTATAGTCTCTCAAAACATGATACTTAACAATTGTTGCTCACAGGGGAGGTGTGAAAATTGATATTAAAGCCTTGCGAGGTTTCGGTTGGCATTCCAGGCAATGCATGTCTATCGAGACGTCACGGCTGTTGTCACGGGCTCGAGGGGAGTACCGGGTCGTGACAAATATATTGGTATCTGAGCTTTTGGTTTTAAAGATCAGAGCTTTTGGTTTTAAAGATTAGAGCTTTTGGGTTTAAAGTTGTTTTAAAAACTAAAGTGTCAGTGTGGCCCAAGTAAAGTTAAGTTAAGTTAGGTTTGATAGAATAGAATACGTGCATCTGCATATAGAATTTGAAGTTGTTTAGACTCGTTCTGTTTCTTCTTATAGATCTTATGGGAGCATAAGTCATAGACAGGGAGCTATATGAACTCCTGTTCCCAGTAATCCACTTCCTTGTTAATGTCATGCAAAGGTCATAAGTAGGGCCGTTGTTCGGGTTTAAGATGCCACCCGTGACACGAGCCAGTGTTAAAGAGATCTTAAAATGAATGCTCTTAATGAACGATTAATGAAATGATATATCCCTCCGATTAAGGATAGAGAAATTTGGAGTTGGACTAATAGGTCGTGATAATTTATTTATTTGGAGGAGTTATAATTGAACTCATGATTATCAATTGGAAAAAGATTTGGGGACTATGGATTGTATTAGGGTTAATAAGGGGCACGTGTGATAATGGTAATAAGGGGCGCACTTTGATTAGAATGAATAGTGATGGTTATAATTCACTTGGAGTGTATAAATTAAGTATTGAGGTAAGAGTAAACCCATACTTATGTGCATGAAGATAAGAACACTATGTTAATTGAGCTTGTTATGCCCATATAAAAGTGGTGTTGGGATTTTGAAATATTTTATATGTGAATATGTGTTGAATAGGTACAGTAGCTTAGAGGGAACTGGTGTTTATTTCAATTAAGTGATTGTGAGATTTCAAGAATTGATTGGACCTATTATAGTTCATGGATATAAGCACGTGAATTAACTTGAGAGTGAGTATAAATGATTACTATAATTGATGTATGGTCATGAAGTAAGAAGTTAGTAAACAAATCTGCTCTAAGGATGAGCTTGAACTTTGCTATGCATAGTAAGGGGAGCCAAGGGATTAAAGGACTAAATGTGAAATTGACAGCTTGAGGTTAAATAACTTAGAAATGTCGAATCTAGTCTAAGTGCCATATGAAGTTTTATAATTGAGACTGATATACGAATTACTTGAAAGATCAATTTAAAAGTTTATTCGGTTCAAAGTGTGGCCTATGATACGTATGACCAGTCTTGAAGGAGATCTCCCTAGAGTAAGGAATTTAAAAAATGTTGATGTTTGGATATACTCTAAGAAAGAGAACTTCTGCATCCTAAGTTTAGGACAACTTTGATCTTATGATCGCAAAGGCAAGGTGTAATAACTAAGTAAACTATTCACTTAATAAATGTGATTGGTTATTGATAAATAAAGTCAAGATCTTAACATTTAGTGGTATACAATTTGATAATTATGTATTTAAGAGTTATTTGAAGACAATTCCTTCATCAAATTTGCACTAAATGCTATGGTAAAGGCATATTAATGTTAATACGGAAATGTATCCGAGAATGATCTTAACATACCACCAAAGGAGAATTAAACATGTTGAAATTAATGTTCTAATAGTGTGCATATGATCGAAAGCTAGTTTGTAAGTTGTAGTTTTCATGATCATGAAATATATAAAGATTACCAATCTATGGACATACACTTGGAGTTGTAATTTACAAGTTTGGAGTATTTAAGATATGATTAAATAGAATTAGCATTAGTTATGGTACGTAAATCTTTTAATTAATTTTTGTGGAGTATGCACGATAGTAGAATGGAAGAACATAGTGCTGTGATACTATATGGTGAAGTTACTATACAATATGGAAAGAGTATTCTAAAGTGGGATTTATTGATTGTTGACAAGTGTTATAGGATGAGATGAATTTGAAAATATCGACTTTACCTATTATATGTGATAAACACAAGATGATATAAATGGTTATGGAAATTGTGACGTAAGCTTGGAGGGAAACCCAACGGTTGAGAATGATTAGTGTAGTAACCTTAAATATAGATGAATAACATTGATTAAGTAAACTCCAACAATCACCATGCCACGGTGCTAAGAACACTTCATGTCTAGGATGCATGAATTAAATGAGACAAATGTGAA
The DNA here is from genome assembly GCF_053813885.1 of Theobroma cacao. Classification (NCBI taxonomy): domain Eukaryota; kingdom Viridiplantae; phylum Streptophyta; class Magnoliopsida; order Malvales; family Malvaceae; genus Theobroma; species Theobroma cacao. The sequence continues at coordinate 38,225,829 of NC_142647.1, read as the reverse complement.
GTTGAACTTACGAGTTGACCTAAAGTCATTGAACTTGATTTTAAGTTTTGTTAACTAGAGTTTTAAGGTTTTGGAAGGTATCGATATGAATGAGTTAAAGCTGAAATGGTTAAAGACGTTCCCTTCGGGGGACGAGGGGTAAGCAAAAGGTCTGGGGTTTGAAACTTGGAGAGAAGGTCTTGCAGGCCTGTCGTGCTGCCTTTAGGTGCGGGGTTCCGAGTAAGTCAAGTGATGGGGATCCAGACATAACAATACCTTGGAGTGGACTTCGAAGAGGATGCCACATAAATGGCTAAGTTACGGGTTAAGTGATCACATGTTGTGAGACATAAGTTTAAGATAGATTCCCCAAGGAAATATTCAAGAGAAGTTCTGCCATGGATTTCGTGAAAGCAAGCACTAAGTTATGTGGTTATAAAAAGGAAGCTGTAAGCCGAGAGTGATATTAGTATTAATATTGAAAAATACTTGAGGAGAATCTAGTTTTAAGTCTTGTAATTTCAAGTACAATTTGTAAATTGGTTAAGGAAGAATGATGTTATATTTGTATGAAAGAGTGGAACAAAAGATGATTGAAGTTGACCTTGATAATGAAGTTAGATAATGAAACTTTCCTAATATATTATGAAAATTGGAATTCGAAAATGCTTGAGGCATACATGATTCAAATGAGTCTGAGTTTTAAGTGACAAATCAATATCGGAATGCAAGAAGGATACAAGGTAATGTAGAGGCATGAAGGATAATCCAGGAAAAAGGATGACTCTTATGAATTATGGTATTGCATAAAATACAATGATCAAGTTCAGATAAATCTTTGAGGTATCAATGGCATTATAAAGCATACACGTATAATAGATTATAATTCAATGGAGATGACATTGTGATGCAATGATATATAGTACAAGGAAACTTAAGCATATAATTGGAAATGATAAGAAGAGAGTATAAGTATGTAAATGATGTGGAACTATGCACAGGCATGATGAGAATTTGTATGAATTATGAAGATTATTCTGTTGAATCTAGGTTATGGATGGGAATGAACAAAGAGAAATTAGTCTGAAGGTATTTGAAAACAGAGACCCGTATACATAATGAGGAATATGGACATTTAAATGTGCGTGTATACATGTGTGTGGAGTTAGTGATGTACCCAACCAAAATGAAGAATGGTTTTAGTGGTTCGAGATTTGAACTCAATCTATTTGATGAGTTGTATAGATAATGTAATGATCAAGAATCTTATCAGAAGTCGATTTACGACGACCTAAGGAATTTTGGGGAAATAGTTAAGGGAATGTAATCCATAGTGCGATTAAGCCATACGATATGGACTAATAGGATTAAGAAGATTGAAATTTCCTAAATGCAAGGTAAACATGAAGTATGTGGAAATATTTGAAGCCATTAATCTTCCCTAACGTTGAGAATATGTATAAGAATGAGTATGGCATGTTAATGATATTGTAAACTACACAATATTGTATGAGGATGGAATGAATGAATGAAAGTTGAGAAGTTTAATATGGAATGAAATAATAAGATAGAGATTGGTATACATAAATAAGTATAAAATGAGATCGAAATTGGTATGATTGAGATGGAGTTATGGTTTAAGTTTAATGATAGTAATAGAAACATATTTGGTGTCTCGATATAAGAGATCATAATTATGAAAGTTACTGTTGATATGATTTTAAAGGATAATAATAGACATAAGTGAAGTAATCGAGTTGAATTGGAGGTAAATGAGGTGAACAAATCGAAATTCCCTATAAAGGAGAGGACATAAGAAGTCGAGCATTAGATGAGAAAATAATACCTTCACATTTTCTTTGAGTTCAGTAAATGAAATTTTGAGGTCAAAATTTTTTTTTCAGAGGGGTAGAGCTTTCAAACCTGACTCTACAATATTTTTATTATGCCATTTTTATATAAGAATGCATGTTTGCTTACTTGGGTACCTCGAAAATCGTTAAAAGACGACAATGTACCAAATGGTACAATTAAGTTGAATTAAGCCTCGAACTAGTCCAAATAGAGATTTTAAGATGAAATTGATAATTTTAAAACCTCAAAATGACTTAAAATGGTGATTCAGAGTTCGAAGACCGATTTGGAGTAAAATTGGAATTTTCCTAACCAAGGGGTAAAATGGTCATTTTGCCACCCGAGGTTAAAATTGGAATGTTGGAAGAACTTTTTGATCAAAATTGACTATTTAGAATATAATTTGAGTTTGAGATGTGAAAAATTTTAATTCTGACATTTTTTGGAGCAAAGGGTAAAATAGTCATTTTGTCATCGCAGGGGCAAAATTGTAATTTTACACCACCCAATACTTGTCCAACACATGAATTTCACCCATTATTATCATGGATAATTGAAGGATTTTATGTGGTGGAGAAAGAAAGCTTAATAGTTAAGAATTTAAAAATGGACCAATGGAATGGTGACAAGTGTCAAGCTTTTTATTTCTTCATTATTTCTTTAAAAATTAGCACAAAATCTGCCCATTTCACTTCATTATGGCCGGCCAAAGCAAGAACAAAGGAAGAAAAGGAAGAACAAAACCCTAGGTGGAAAAATTCAAGGGAAAAGTGTGAAAATTCAAGGAAACAAGTGAAAAAAAAGGTAAGATTTTTCAATTAAGCTTGAGATCTCTCTTTCTTAAGCATTTTTTCTTATTTTCCATGGTTGAATCACATGAAATCATGATGGGTCTCTTGTTGATCAAACCCTACGAGAGAGAATTTGATGATGATTTAGATAGATTTTTAAGATATATGGATGTTTTTAGTTGTTTATGGTGTTAAGTGTAAGAATTAAGCTTGAAATTCACATATTCCTCATGAGTTCATCATTGGCCGAATCTTCCTTGTAGAGTATTGATGGTGGATTTGATTTTATTTCGAATTGCTTAGGAAATGATGAATTATGGTGAGAAAATCAAGTAGGAAAAATCATAGTGTTGATACACCCACCATGGCCGAATTTTCTAAGAGAAAATGTGAGATGATTTTGCCATATTTCAAGTTATTTAATTTGTGTTTGATGATTTGGAGTATTGGGAGAAAAATGGAATTATTTGGAGTTGAATTGGATGTATTGGTCAATTAATCGGGTGATAGATCGAATTAGGCCAATACCGTTTTATTTAGGTACACAATTTAATTTGTGTAGAACACCGTATTTAGATAGTTACCCGAGTATTTCACATCCCATTTCATGCATTAGTATAAAGCTTGAATTAGTTTTATAACAATTTAGTACAAATGTAGTAAATGGCTTATTGTGCATTATGTCTAGGTCGTAAGCATTCTGGCAAAAGTAAAGAGATAGTACCCCAGGATCAAGAATCGGAGTACTCAGAATTCGACTCCCAAAATAGTGAGTAACTTTATTATCATCTTAATTATCTAAAGTGATTTTTATCCGATTTTGTGATTTTATGGAAAATGAGTTTAAATGGTAAATCTTTATGTTTTATAATCAAAATGTGATTAAATGAAATGATTTTATAAAATTGTCTTGAAATTGAATGATGGTTTTGAAAATGGAGTAATTGGAGACTAATTGTTGTGTTGTAAATTATGGTTTGAATTGAATGGCTTATGATAATGTGGGCATGAGTGGCTGGATTTGGTAAATGTGCTGAAAAATTATGAACTGTTGATTTGCCTTGAGAGGTTGTAAACTAAAATAATTGCCATGTCATGCTGTTGAATTTTATTGAATTGGTAGGTTATAAATTGATCACTGCAGTGGACGGGTTCCGTGGACCAGCCTATTAGAAGGGCATGGTAACCCTATTATATTCATACCTCAGTATGAGAGGCGCAGCTGGATAATTCCTGAGGTTAAAACTTTAGAGTTCACTTCACGCCAAACCACCATGTGAGGGTGAACTCAGCCAACGCCAAGGAACAACTATGTTTTTAAAATAAAAACATGATTTATATGTACATAACTTTTTAATAGCCTTGACGGACTCGGTTGGGATAGCCCTCGATCAAGGTATCCCTGATAACTGAGTATGAGAATGATTTTGGCACGAGCCAAACTTTTCAGGAAATCATAAGCCTCATTGTTTATTTGGGTGAAATGAATCTATTTTATCTTATTAAAATGAGTTCGAAATGCTGTGAATCATTTTTATGTTAAACTATTTTATCTGTCTCCATTTACTCAGCTTTAGATATTTTAGATGGTATTTATTTACTCACTGGGATTATATAATCTCATCATCCTCCTTTCCACCCATTTCAAGCTCAATATAGTTGGTAAATAACTCATTTCGTTGAGGGCTACAGTTGGACTTGCATTCTCATAAATTGTAGGTTTACCGCTTTTGATACTTTTGGTTGTTCGTGGGCCCACTTGTCACTGTAAATTAAATCTTATGCTTTGGTTATCTGTATTACAGTATGTATGAATTTATTTATCTTTTAAGCTACAAAAATTATTTATCGGGAACTCTATAAATATTGTTTTATAAGATAATAGAATATTTTATTGAATATTTTTATTATATTCAAATAGTTATAGTTTCGCTTTAAGGGAATGTTTTAGACATCTAAACTTATTTTTGATTATGAAATATGTGTTTTCCACTCGCATACTACATTTTTAGCTAGTTTCGAGATTTTCGAGGAAAAATGACCAAAATGCCCTTGTGAGAAAAAAATTATTTATCTATTGTTTTGATTTAGAAATAGTTTATAGTCACTCAAAACATGATACTTAACAACTGTTGCTCACAAAGGAGGTGTGAAAACTGATATTAAAGCCTTGCGAGGTTCTAATTGGCATTCCGGGCAATGAGTGTCTATCGAGACGTCGCGGCGGTTGTCATGGGCTCGAGGGGAGTACTGGGTCGTGACAATGGCATTAGGAGAGGAAGAACTAGATGATTCTGATGACTACATTGACAATGGACTAAATGTATTTTTTAATGGTAAAGAATTTGTGGTTACTGCTGATGATCTTGGTAATTTGCTGAAAATTGAATGTGATGAGGGAAAGTTCGAATTCCCAAAAAAATACGACCCATCCTCTTTGTGGGAAATCATTACTGAGAGAAAAGAGAAGGACTCATCAAAGAGCAATGCTGGTTTGATAACCAGTCCCTAGATAAGAATTCTGCACTACTTTGTTGTAGTAAATATCCATGGCAGAAGTGGGAGTTTAAGCTACATCGGCCTTCAGGATCTTTGGCTGATGGAACATCCTTTTAATGGGGTTGCTCTGAACCTAGACAGATTCATGATTGAAAGGATGAGAGAAGCATGCAAGCTTGAGAAAATTATTCTGCCTTATGGAAATGTTATCACATCCTTAGTGCAGAAAAAGGGAGTCTGGGCCAAAAGATATGAATTGGACTTGGTAAAGACCAGAGACCAAGCCATTTACTTTGGCAGTTTGTCCAAAATTGGGTACAAACTTGATAGAGTAAGATTCATTAAAACCCTCAAGGTTGTTCTAGGAAAAGAATCCACTCTACCTACTCAACTAGAAGGAGTACCATCTCAATTCTCGAATGAGGTAATCTTCAATCTCCTTATAAGAATTGATGGAAAGCTAATAGAACAAGGGACAAGGATTCTAAAAATTTAAGAAAAGCTGATAGAAATGGAAAACAAAATGAATGAAAAAGGAAAAATGCACTTTGAACCTGTTGCTGTAGATACCTCTGCAACGCCAAGCATTGCACCAGCAGAACAAGATGCTGAAGGTTCAGCTTTGCAAGCAGAAGGATTGGCTCTTTATGCTACAAGCCCTAGTCTTCAAGCTTAAGGCTCCACCTACAATACTACTAGCCTTGTCCTTCAGATAGAGGACTCTTAACCTGGGGTTGATCAACCAACTAAGGCCACCTCACTTGAACCCTAGAGCAAGGATAAATTAGAACAAGGAACATAAGTGCTTGGTTCACAAGATGAAAATGCTCCTTCAGAACCTGAGAAACAACAACCCTCCCCTCCAAATTCAGAAGAGGTATCCATTATGGATGTCTTCCACCAAATGGTTAGGGAAGAACAAGCTGAAAAGAAAGCTGCCAAGGTAGAAGCTCAGCAAGATACATTTGCACTAGCCCTTAGAATGAAAGCAAAATCTGGAAAGGGAAAGAAAAAGTCACTGCAACACCACAGATAAAGACAAAACCACCTGCCAAAAGGAAAAAAACAATGGCAACAAAAACAATATTCCTCAAAAGGAGGAAGTCCTCCATAGCTTATTCTCCACAAGAACCACTTGAAGTGTTTGACACACCCTTACCTGATCCCCTTTCCCAAGAATTACCTCTACTATCCTCTCCTCAACCCTTAGATGTCCAATATGGCACTGATGAGTCATCTCCTTCATCCTCCTCAGAAGATGCTTATGACTTGATGATGGTAAAAAGGGGGAGAAGTATGGCAGAACCTTAGGGAGAGAAAGAACTAGAAAATTAGAAAATTAATTAAAAAAATGTTAGGGTGAAGGTACCCGGAATATAGGAAAGAAAGGAAGCAGAAATGAACCAGGAAATTTAGGAATATCAGCTATTACTTTTTGTTTTCCTACTGTCTTTGCCCTGCTGACAATTGAACACTTTAGTTTATCTTATATTTATGTTTTGTGTGAAAATGGAATGCTGATATGGTTATATTCTGGATATTGACATATTGATGCTTGAATGCTTAAATCTGTCAATAAATTTCTGTCATTTAAGTTTCTGCTGTTATCTCAATTTACTTAATGATACTGATTTTGGACTGATAGTATAGCATCGAGAATGAAATATGTTTGTGAATATGTATGGATAATAAGTATGATATATTTGTTGAACATTGATTGGTATAAGGAAAATCTGATAATAATATGCTGATGACAGACAGCCAACTAAAACACTGATAATATTCTGTCAACTTATTATCTGCTATTAATCATTCTACAGGATAACATAAATACTCTGAATATGTAATGTCACTAACTGTATGACATGAATAAAATTTGCTTAAATAAATAAGTAAAATATAGACACACTAAGGGGGAGCAATCCTCATTTTTTGCAGAAACTAAAAAGAATATAAGGACACTGTGCTGTTAATCAAGGAATGTTTTGTCATCATCAAAAAGGGGGAGATTGTTAGCGCCATTAGTTTTGATGATAATAAAACATTCCCATTTCTTTTGTGTCTAACATCTTTATCTAAGTGTGCAGGTCAAATAATGTATAAAAATAATAAATCTATTCTTCAAAAGTGTATGTCAAAAATCATGAGAATAAGGAGACATGATTGATCAACAAGAAGGAAGCTCTTTAGTTAAATAATGAAGAATGTTGGTTGACTAAAATTTAGATTGAAGAAATGGCGGGCTGAAGAATATTGAGAAACAGAACCAACTTAGTCGACCAAGATGTGAGTTAGTTGACTAAGAAGTTACTGCCAAAATCTAGACTTCAAGACAGAACCAACTTAGTCGACCAAGAAATGAGTTAGTAGACTAAATGCTCTCTGCCAAAATCTGCGACTAGAAGACAAAGGCAACTTAGTTGACCAAGAAGAAAGTTAGTCGACTAAGAGCTCTCTGTTTGCAATTTGAACCAGAGCACTAAAAGATAGATTAACGGCTAGAACCAACTCTCAACTATTTTCAATGGCCATAAACTGCCAAACTACCATAAAAGTTGTTTCTCCAAGTATAAAAGGGTCTTCCAACGGTTAGAAATCAGTTTTTGAAGTTTTAGAAGGCTTCCAAGCAAAAATAGTTCAAAAACTAGAAAAAATCTCTCTGCACTTTATTGCACTCAATGCCCATCTTTGTAGTTGTGTTTTGCACTTCAACTTGTACCACTTAGATCAACTTTGTGATCATAGGTAAACTTCTAATTCATTTCTCTTTATGTTTTTAGAGTGAAAGGGTCACTCTAAGGGGTTCAATCAAGCTAGGATTGCTTGTTTAGGTAAAGGTTCTAACTTAGCCTTGAAAAGTTAGGTGTTGGGTTATAGTTGAGCCAAGGAAAAACCATTGTGAAAGGTTTTGGCTGAGTCTTGTAAAAGCCATTGTAAAAGCTTGGTGAAAGCTTGTGAATTTCACCTATTTATAGTGGATTAGTTTGGAAACTCATTGGTTAGATAATCAAGGTAGTGGATGTAGGTCTTGGACTGAACCACTCTAAATTCCTGTGCATTGTCTACTCTGTTTTTATTTTCATTACTTTTCAAATTAGTTTCTCATCTTGCCAAGAGCCAAAAAGTGCTATTCACCCCTCTTTTAGCACATTTAATTGGGATCAACAATATCTAGCTTGTTGTGAAATATAACTTGAAAGAATAATTCTGAGAGAAATTACTATAAAAGTACGAAAATCTTGTTTGAGTATGTATTTGCAAATGAAGTAAGGGATATTTATAAGCAAATAACCCCTTATTTAGATAGAATAATAAGATAAAGATAATGCTAACATATTTAATTTGAATTGATGATATTCAAATGAAATCCTATTGTAATCTAATCTAATATAATCTACAACCAAATCTAGTTGTATATAATCAAATATAAGTGTTCAAATTAGATTACACTCTTGTGTCTAGCCTGTTGGGCCGTTTGGCATGTCTAGGCTGCATGGCCTAGTTGGGCTAATGTTTGCTAGATTGCTTGACTTGGTTTGAACTCTTGGACAATGACATAATGGACATTCACATATATATTCATAACACTCTCCCTTGAATGTCCATTGTATTAAGAATATGTCTAATTAAAACTTCACTAGGGAAAAACCTTTCACAAAAAAATCCTAATAAAGGGAAAATAGTACATAATTTTTTTTCAAAAATATGCTTTCAAATGCTGCCTCATTAAAAATCTTACCAAGAAAAACCTAGTGAGAAAAACCTTGGTGAACAAAAATAGTACAATGCATATTTGACTATCTTTCATGACCACATTATTTTAGATATTTAAAAAGATGCATTCCAATATTTCATGCAAACTTTTTAAATGTTGTAGTAGGAAGTGCTTTGGTGAATAAATTTGTTAGATTATAACTTGAATGAATTTGTTAAACACTAGTATCACCCCTTTCTTAGAGAAGAAGAACTTTGGCAAAATATGTTTTGTCCTATCACCTTTAATGTATCCTTCCTTTAACTGAGCTATGCAAGTAGTATTATCTTTATATAATGTTGTTGGAATTTCCTTCTTGGTTGACAAGCCACACGTTTCTCGAATATGTTGAGTTATAGATCTTATCCAGACACATTCACGACTTACCTCATGGATTGCTAAAATTTCTATATTGTTAGAAGAAATAACAATTATAGTTTATTTTATAGAAGGCAATGAAATAATTGTACCTGCATATGTGAATAACTAATTAAATCTTATTAGGATACGTTTGAGTAAAAATTAGGAGTTTAGATGTCATAAGTTATTACCTTGTAATCAGTTGGAGGCATTTAATAAATGATTCTGCTGCATCGTTTTGTGTATAAACATGAGCAACAGATTATTCAAAAGTTATTCTAACTTACATGCAATATTTATTAAACTTGAGACATAAATTCATCAGAATTGTCAAGACCAATTGTCTTGATTGCATAATCACAAAAATGTGCTCAAAAATGAATGATTTGTGCAAGTAATCTTGCAAATACCAAATTGTGAGTTGATAATAAGCACACATATGAGCATCTTGTCGATGCATTGATTAAAACCATAAAATATCTAAATGGTTTATATGGTGGATTTATGGGTCCACATATATCACCAAAAATAGATTTAAAAAATGTAAGGGATTCAATCCCAACTTTAACAAGTGATGGTCGTATGAATAATTTGCCTTAAGAGCATACAGCACATGAGAATCATTAGATTGAAAATTCTGTTGGTTTTTAAATAGATGACCACAAAAATTTTTAAAATTTTCTCGCATCATTATTGATTCGGGATGGCCTAACTGGTCATACTAAACATTAAAATCATTATTAAACTTCTTATTTACTATAGCATAAGTTTCAATCATCTCAATATTTTTGTAATAAAAACTGGAGGACAAAGCAGGTAAATGTTTCGATACTCATTTCTTACTCGAGATACTAGATGTAATATAGAGGAATTCAATATCTCTTTCATTTTTTGTCTCAATATGATATCTATTCAAACGAATATCTTCAAAACTTAATAAATTTTTTTGAGACTTAATAGAAAATAATGCAACTTTTATTATAAACTTTATTCTTCCAAATAGTAAAATAATGGCTTTTTCGGAGTCTTCAATTAATCATGTACTACCAGACAATGTTAGCATTGGCTTTTTCAATTGTCAAGAGGATAAAAAATATATCTTGTCTTTAAATATAGTGTGTGTTGTAGCATTGTTTTGTTATACATATTTTTGCATCATTGATCTTGGATCCAACCAAATGAATATTCATATTGTTCTAATTTGCTAAAACAAAAAATCAAAGACCAACCATTGAAATCCTTTTAAAGCCTGAAGAAATGGAAATTTGACTTCGAGATGATGATGAAAATTAAATAATACCAAAACTTGAGAGATTAGAGAATCGCGCTGATAACGTGTTGTGAAATATAACTTAAAAGAATAACTATGAGAGAAAGTATTAAAAAAGTATGAAAATCTTATTTGAGTGTGTATTTACAACTAAAGGGAGGGGTATTTATAAGCGAATAGCCCATTTATCTAGATAGAATTTATAAGATAAAAATAATGCTAAGGGATTTAATTTGGATAGATAATTTTAAAATTAAATCTAAACTTAATCTAATCTAATTTACATCCAAATCTAAATATACATAATCAAATCTAAGAGTTTAAATCAGATTACACTTTTATATCTAGCCTGTTGAGTTGTTTAGTCTATTTGAGTTGCTTAGCCTGCTTGGGCTAATGTCTGCTAGACTACCTAGCCTAGTCTGAACTTTTGGGCAATGACGTAACAGAATTCACATATATATTCATAACACTTTTCTTTGAATGTCCATTGTATTAAGAAAATAGCTCGTTACAACAATGCTAGGAAAAAATCTCATGGAAAAAATCCTAGTGAAGGGAAAAAGAGTGCACAATTCTTTTCAAGAATACACTTTAAAATATTGCCTCATTGAAAACCTTACCAAGAAGAACTCCAAGAGAAAAACCTTGGTGAAGGAAAAGAGTATAATGTGCATTTTACTCCTTTTACTGATTACATAATTTGAGATCTTTAAAATGATAAATTCTAATCTTTTGTACCAACTTTTCAAATGTTGCAATAAGAAAAGATTTGGTAAATAAGTCTACTAGATTGTGAATTGAATGGTTTGTTTTCAACATTAATATCACCCTTTTCTTAAAGATCATGAGTGAAAAAGAACTTTGGTGAAATATGTTGTCTTATCGCCTTTAATGTATCATTCCTTTAGTTGAGCGATGTAAGGGATATTATCCTTATATAACGTTATTGGAATTTCCTCCTTGGTTAACAAGCCACACGTTTCTCAAATATGTTAAGTTACAGATCTTAACTAGACACATTCACAACTTACCTCATGTATTGCTAAAATTTCTACATGGCTAGAAAAAGTAGCAATTATAATTTATTTTACAAAATGCCATGAAATAGCCATAGTTGCATATGTGAAGAAGTAACATATCTGAAATCAAGCTTCGTTGGATTAGATAAATATATTGCATCTACATAACCAATTAAATCTGATTTGAATACATTTGAGTAATATAAGTCCATGTCCATTGTTCTTTGGAGATATGGAAGGTATATGTTTAATTCCATTCCAATGTCTTCGAGTTGGAGAATAACTATATCTTGCCAATAAATTGTAGCAAATGATATATCAGGTCATGTATTGCTAGCAAGATACATTAGTACTCATATTGCATTAAGATATAGTATTTCATGAGCAAGAAATTCTTCATCATCTTCACGAGGTTGGAAAGAATTATTTTTCATATTTAGTGGCCTTACAACCATTAGTGAACTTAATGGATGTGCTTTGTCCATATAGAATCGTTTTAGTACTTTTGCTATAAAATTTGATTAATGGACAAAATTTTCATTTGTCAAGTCCTCACTCTTAAGACCCAAACAAAACTTTTTCTTTTCAAGGTCTTTCATGTCAAAATTCTTTTCTTTAAGTAACCTATGACTTTTGATAGCTTTTTAGGAGTTTCAATAATATGCAAGTCATCATCTTTTTATAGAAACTAATTGGCATATAGGATGATTTCTTTACCCTTTTTTTAACAAATATTTACAAAGGCCATAATACCACATGCATCCAGATTGCTTTAATCCATATAAAGATTTATTTAATTTGATTAAATAAATTTTTCAAGAATTCAAATTGTGTGCTTCAAGCAACTTAAATTCTTCAGGGATTTTCATATAGATATCGTTATCCAGTGAACCATATAAATAGGTTGTAATTATAAATAATTTTGCATTTAACTCTTTTTCAGATATAGCATTCTCTTCACCCATAAAGGTTATTGCGTTTTTGTTTAAGGGTTCCAGCTTTAACTCCTTTTAAAGTAGTGAAAGTGTGATGACATAGGATACTCCGACCAATGAAGAGAGGAATGAGTCATCATGACTAACAATATCATTATTATCTTCTCTTTCATAATTTGTTGTTCCATTTGAATAAAATATTCTTACCAGATCTTCATGAACATTTCTTCTTAGGTTTAGATAATTGTACCAACCCATATCTCTTAAATTCTGAATATAAGGAAATCTAAACTCACTCTTCAACCATTCTAAGTCAGTAATCTATCCATGAAATACTTTTCTTGTTGCATAATGATAATCGAACATTTTCCTTTCAACTGGAATAGAAAAGTGTATGTTGAGAACATTAGTTTTCTCTTTTCTCTGTTTCTTTGACGAAAAGGCAAGAGCTTTTCCTTTTTCTTCGCTTGACCTATTTGGATCCATTTTCTCTGAAGGTTTGAGTGAAAAATCAAGGTTTTGAGAAAATAGGTGTTAATTCTTTCGTACAAAGAACTAATTCTATTCTTGGATAATTTGTACTTGTGAATGAGTCAACTGAAATTTAAAAGGATTTGAAGTCGAAAAGCTTTTGAGAAAATTTTAGTTTTTTTATTCTTAAAAATATGTTGTTGGAAAGAGAGAAAATTTCTTGATAGAGACAGGATCGTGAGAGTTTGCTTTGAAAAAGCTTTAAAATTGAAAATGAGAGTTTTAAAGCTTAAATACTTTCCTGACTTAAGGTGTAAAAGTCAATTCTTAAATGATAAGAATCGATTCTTTGTGCCTTAGTTTTCAAGACTTTTGGAGTTCATTTTGAAAATTGATTCTTGAAATTTAAGATGTTGATTCTTTGAATTCCTAAGGCTTTTGGAAATCATTTTGTGTGTGAAGGATCTATTCTTTAAAAATCAAAGAATTTTTTATCCAAATCGAATACCAGAGATCTTTCAAGTAGAATCAAGTCTAGTGCACAAGGTTCTTGGTTTTGACTGATGCATGTGTATGCAATGATATGCATATTTTATTTCAACAACTATTATGTAGGAAAGATAATCAAAACAACATTCATTCAAATCATGAATTCAAGAAACTAGTCTTTATTTCAACAATAATAAACCAATTAGAAGGCAACAAACAATTAACAAATCATTTTCTATAGATAGGTCATTCATGGAATAGATATCACTTAATTTTGTAATAAGCTCAATCCATGCATTCTTGCCTTGATCATTTCTACAAATAGAACCAATTTTGATCTTGGTATCCAGGTTTTCTTGGGTCCATGAGAGTTAATTCTCCAAGTTTGTTTTTACTTGGAACCTCAAAAATTTCTACAATTCTGCCCCATGTAGGTTTGTTCTTTTTAGGCCCCATACCTTTTTGACAATCTTTTCTTTGGGGGTGTTTCTCTAAAAGGACAGAAATATATAGAATGTCCCTTATTGTGACAACAAACACAAACATTTAATGCACCATTTTCTTTTCAAAGAAAGCTTTTGTTTTTGTTTTGTCATATCCTAAGCCATTTCTATCAAAGAATGTTTTTCGAGTCTCAAGCATTTCATTTAGTTTCTATGAGCTTATGTTCCATTTAGAATATGATTTAGTTAATTGCTTATTTCTGTTTTTTAAGTTATTCACTTCATTCACTAAAGTCTTTACCTTGTTTTCCAAGTCAGACTTAATGTTAATCATGCAATCATTTTCTGTCTTAAGCTTAGAGATGACCTTTTTGTATTTTAAATTCATATGTTCAAACTCAAATGTTAAGTCATCATATGCATCCTGAGTTCATCAAAAGTATATGCATCATCATCATAATCATAAGAACAAGAAGTAATGTTTGAAAAACATACCTTGGAGTTTTCAACTCCCATGAAATAGAATTTACAATTTCCTTTTCCTATTCATCTTGGGATTCATCACTATCAATCCATGCAGCTACCATAGCTTTTCTCTTGGACTTTCTTTGATGATTTTTTTAAGTCCTAGACATTCATATATAGTGTGACTGAGCTTTTGCATTCATAGCAAATAATATAATCATGTCCATGATCAACCTTTGGAATATCTCTTCTTAGATTTCTTCTTTGTTTTTCACTTCTAGAAGGTTTTCTACCTCCTTGTTTGCTCCTTAAAAATCTATTGAACTTTATGGTTAATAGTACTATATTTTCATCATTTTCATTTTCATTATCACTTTTAAGTGAGTTTTCATCATTCTATTTTACAACCTTGAGAGCAATATCTTTTCTTTTTTACTCTCCTTTAATTGCTTCATTTATTTCTTTCTCATGCCTAAGTGTCATTTCATAAGTAAGCAAAGATCCTAAAAGTTCATTTAACTTACGTACATTTAAGTATTTGGCTTCTTCTATGGCAGTGACCTTAGGTTTCCGTGATTTAGGAAAACAATAAAGGATTTTCTTCACTAACTATGTATTTAGGAACTCTCTTCCTAGAGCCTTGAGACCTCCTATGATTTTGGTGAATCTTTCAAAAATTTCTTTGATAGATTCTTTATCTTTCATCTTAAAAAGCTCATAATCAAGTATTGACATACTTTTTTATTCCTTTACTTGACTGGTTCTCTCATAATAGTTTTCTAATGTGTCTTAAATTTCTTTTGCCGTGGAACACATAGGTACTCTATTAAATTTGTGAGACCTCAACCGCTATAGGCTTGTAACTAAGTATAGATGTAATAATACGAGCTAGGGGTAGTTTCGTCATTTTCTCTAATAAACTTTCAAAAGAAAGTTTTATGATATTTTAAGGTTTAAATGGGTATAAGACTGCATAAATGATGTGTGCTGATGAAAACACAAAGAAAACTAGAAGTTTCAACAATTTTCATAATAGGGGCAAAATGGTCATTTTTCATCTCGGGTTAAAATTTTATGTTTTTATGAACCCGAACATGTCTAGACCATTATGGATCTTGTCCCAGTGTTAAAAGAGCAAAAAGATTGCATAAAAGATTGGAGGAGAATAAGTTAATTGGTGGAGGGGCATTTTTGTAATTTTAAGGGGAAGGATAAGATTGCCTATAAATGTCTTGAATTTTCAGCAGCTTCTAGAGATTTTCCAGCGGTCTTCTTCTTCTTCTCCTCTCTCACGTTTCTTCAAAACTCCATGGAAGCTTGATTTGAAGCTTGAATGATTTTCTCTCTCTAGCTCTAGTTTTCACACCTTTGAACCCTTTTGACTATAACCTTTGAATTCTTTCATCCTCTCACTTCAAAACCCTTGATAAAGCTTATTTTCAGACTTTCTCTCACTAGTTGGGCATTCTAGAGAGAGAAAAAGAGAATTACTCTATTGATTTGGAAGCAATTGGAAGAGAATTTGACTATAAAGGAGCCTTAGGGTAAGTAATGAACTAAGCTCGATTTTTAGTTGCAGAAATTGGCTAGTAATTAGGATTTATGAGCTGTTTTATTGTTGACTATGTTCATTACTTTTTAGTGATTAAGATAGTGAACATAGATAGCCGTTTAATGTGGCAATTGAAAACTAGCTAAGAGATAGCTTTTAGAGTTCATAGTGTGTAAATAGATCTATTGTTTATGTTAATGTGATCCTAGGTTTTAAGGAAGCCCCATTATCTCATTTGGACAATTAGGGGAATTAGAGTTATCTAAAGGCTTTACAATCAATTGGTGAGTAGACTGCCTTCAAAACTTATTTTGGGAATATAATGTATTTGACAAACGTTTGAATGATTTTATATGATTTTTCATGAAAATGAATGCCTTGGGAACAAGCTCTTGAGAAATGATTTATGTTATGATATGTGGTTATTATGGATTTCTATTTGACTGCATTATGTTGATATACATATATGCTTGAATATAATGTTGTGTAATTATATTGACTCAGCTATGTGCGAGTAGGGAGTGCGCATAAGCTGAGGATGACCCGGTTATGTGCGAGTAGGGAGTGCACATAACCCAGTGATGACCCAGCCATGTGCGAGTAGGGAGTGCGCATGAGTTGGTGATGATGATGATGGGATGGTGTGATGATGATGATGGGTATATGCGTATATATATATATATATATATATATACATATGTAAATATGTGTGTTATAGGAAATTGATGGATAATGGTTTATGGTTGTAATGCATGTGAAACTTGGCATGTTAAACCTTGAGAAATTGTTATGTGTTTCATATTAGTTTTGAACATTTCAAGCAGGGTGGTTTTCTTTGGGAGAAAGGGAAATTTTCATTTGATGCCCTATATTTTGCTGCAGCGAGAATGATTCTCGCTGCAGCGAAAAACTCTCGGGTTTTGAAAGGGTAGGCTGGCCGAAAACTCGCTGTAGCGAGGATGCATTTTCGCTGCAGCGAGAATGACACTGTAGCTTCTCGCTGCAGTGAGAAACTTTCTGTTTCTGGGTTGTAATTTTGCTGCAACGAGATTGAATTTCGCTGCAGCCAGAAACATTCTGTTTCTGGGTTACAATTTTGCTACAGCGAGATTCAATCTCGCTGCAGCTAAAAACTTTCTGTTTTGGTCTCCTATCTTGTTCAATTGCTGCCCTATCTTTTACTTCTTTGCCATCCAATGGTGCTTCATGCACCAATTTCCTTCCTTGTGCATTGACCCAAAATCTATCTTCATTCTCTCTCCATCCGCCACCTCACTCTCTCATTCTTCCTTGCTTCATTTCTTTATTCCACCAATCATATTTCATGCACAACTTAACCTTATATTTTATTTGGTCTTTTATTAAATTATTTAAGTCATATACACATCACATTTTCCTTTCCTTATTGGGCCACCTAATGCACTAATCCCATTGCATGAAAAAATAAATTTAATCTTACTTTTACTATTTTTCCTTTTACTGTTCATGGTAGGGGTCCCACATGTTCCTCACTAACTTCTTCCTTTTTGCATGTAATAGTAAATTTTTGCATGCAAATTCCATCATTCCACATAATCTAATTTCCCTTGGTTAGTAAATTCCCATTTAACTTCAAATATGGTAATTGCACTTAAGTCCTCAACTTTTCCTTATTTACCATTTGTCCTACCAAACTTTTCATCCTTTACGATTTGATCCTCAATCACTTCTTTTAATTCCAATTTCCTTTTATCTTTCATCCTTTACACGTGTTCAATTAAAATATAAAATTTACACTTCACCAATATGTCACCATAATATTTAAATATATACTAGCCCGTTCTTGCTCTATTAAATAAAGGCACACGAGCCCCACTTACATCGTTCTTCTCTGAAATTCTCTCGTTCTTCTTCTCCCCCACTTACATTAGCCATATAATCTTCCCTCATGACTAATCTCGATATCAAATAAAATATTATTATTTTAATTTTTTTATTAATAAAATATTATTTTATTCTAAAATTCTCTACTTCTCTTCTTGGTCCCAAAATGTCTTATTATACCTTGATTCACTTCCAAATCACCTTTTGCCTCACTAATTCATCCTCGACAAAAATATTATTATTTAATTGTTATTTTCTCGCATGCAAAATATTTTACTCTAAAACATTTCTTTCACCCAACACCACTTTTTGACATGTAAACTTCACATCAATTGGCCCTTCGTCTTATCGATACGGTTATGTTGACTACTATATGGGGGTACAAGGTGTTACATAAATGAAAAGATCATGAGAAGAAAATTGAAAGACCCAACAAACTTAAAAAGAAAATGGGGAGGTAAATTTAAGGAAGAACATAACAATAAATAAGATAGAGGGGTTAAAAATTCTAGAAAATGTGTTTAAAAAAGCGTGCAAAGAAAATGAGAAGACAAAATAGGGAAAGAGGAAGGAGAGTTTTTTGGTAGACAAAGAGGTTGTCTAAAGAAGCAAAGAGCCCTGAATGCAATAAAAGCAAAAGAAAAATCTAGAGTGGTTGTGCTAGGATGGGATGGTCCAAATTTCTGAGAGAAAAAATGTCCTTCTTATTGTTCAAGGAAGAAAAGGTTGTATTGTAGGTTGACAATGTTGTTTGTCAACCAATCCTTCTTTTAATAGCGAGAATGATTTTTTTCACACAAAAATTGGACCTTAAATGGGAGTACAAACCATTGATAAAGTAGAGAAAACCATCAAACTCTTACGTTAAAGTTGAAATTTGGTGAGCTAATGGCTTTTTTGTTACACATCATGAGAAATCAAAACTAGTTGGATTGGCTTTATTGTTGTTTTGAAATGACAAAATTGATTGAACTTAATGAGTTTTGAAAATGAATGAAAAATGTTTTTGAATTTGAATAAAATCCTCAAAGATGTTTGGAAGCTGAACTTAAGAAAAAGATATATTGAAATGCTAAGATTGATTGAACATGTTTTAAAAGTGAATGATCATGCTTTTGAACTTAAAGAAATGTCTCTTAATTTTCCTAAAGATTTCTTATTTGCAAATTCAAAGTGCTAGCCTAAGAATCAAATTCTCAAAAGAAAAGACTTGATTTTTAAATGAGAAGAAAGCAAAATTTATTTCTTTATCATAGGAAGAATTGATTCTAAAAAAGGGAGAAGTTTGTTCTTAAGCAGAGATCAACTGTGAAGAATCGATTCTGAGAAAAAAGAAGTCAGTTCTAGAAAAACAGAAGCTTCAGGATTTGTGAAGAATTGACACCTTAGAGACAAAGAATCGATTCTAAAAAGACAGAATGCAAAAAGTAAAAACACAAAGAAGAGAGAATCAATTCTACATGGAGAAGATATTGGTTCTTAAAGCACCAAAGGCAAGATTCAAAAACTTGGTGACCAAGAAAGAGATGGCACAATTGGATAAGACTGGACTATAAAAAATCAACCTCAAATTCAAATTTTTGTGCCAGACCACAGTGAAAAACTGACACCTTAAGGTAGAAGAATTGATTCTCCAAGATTGCAAAGGTGTCACCTTTGACCCTAGTTGTAGAAAAATCGACATCTCAGAATAGAAGCATCGGTTCACTAGAGATAGAAAACTCTAAACTTTTTTTAAAATCGACAACTGAAGAGAAGATAATTGATTCTCCATTTGTGACAAAAATGCGCAAGCTACCTAAAACGTACAAGAAATTATTCAAATTTCACTTTAATGGGTAAGAAATCACAAAGGCTATAAATACCTACATTAAGGACTTTAAAGTAAAGAACTAAAACAAATTTGAATCAACTTTGAAGAAGACAAGAGCAAAAAAAAAAATCAAAAAAGCTGTGAAAAGAAAAAAAATCCTACTTTGAGCAAAAGTAAAACTTTAGAGATCACTTTTTTATCCTTCAGTTGATACTTTTTAAGCTACAACTGTCTTTCATCATTTATATCTTTTGACAAAGCTCCCACCTTTTTGATCCTAAACTTCCTTATCAGCCTTGTTAGAGGTTTTAAACTAGAGATTCTTAAGATCCACTATTGTATTGGTTATACCTCCAAGCAAAAGGTAAAAAGATTTTGCTTGATCCTTTAAAAGATTGTGTAAAGGTTGTGCTCGAACTTGATAAAGGTAGTGTCTTAGTAAAGGTTATGCTTAATCCTAGTAAAAGGCATGTTGTGAAGGTTACTACTAATCTTGTTGAAAAGGCAAGCTGATAGTGGATTCAAACTCTTTGTGCTATCAAGCGAGAGGACGTAGGCATTAGAAGGCCGAACTTGTAAAAATCTTACTAAGTACTCTTTCTCCTTTTGCTCTTTACTTACTCATTTCATACTTTGTTTTGTTGTTCTATTTTCTCATATTTCTAATGCATCTTCAAAACTTTTAAAAAAAGGAAATTTTTTTATTACATAACCAATTCACCCCCTCTTAGTAGTTTTACTTTAAGCTTATCTTCCTAACAATTTCTTTAATATATAGTAGTCTTTAATGAACCAAATATTACAAGTCTTGGAAGCAAAGCAAAGGATAAAGAAAATGGGAAAGAATTAAACAAGGAGAAAAGAAGAAGATAAAAATGACATACCTGAAAGCGAGCCAAACAGAAGTTGGAAATTAAAACTTATGCTAGCATAACAAAGAAAGAAGTTTGAAAGTAGAAACACAAAAATCAATATAAATTCTACGACATTCATAGCAAAAGAAGAGAGAAAAAATTCAGAATTTGTAAATGAAAGAAGTCAAAGAACAAAGAATAATAAAGTAAAAGAAAAAAAGAAGTTAAAAGTGAAAAAGTTGAAATCACCTCAAAGAGAAGCTATGTGTCACAACTACGCCCCTTTGCTTAAGTATGCAAAAGTCCATACGACGCTTGGGTTGACACTTCCACACAAGCCAACCAATAACTCGATTATATCTGAGCAAGCATCATTAATAGCCACAAGTTAGTTTGTGAAAAAGCAATATTGAAATCATAGGGCATAATAAATGCCATATACGCAACCACTGGATCCATATAAAAAATGCTTTATCAATATTGAAAGTATGTACAAACGAACTTAGCGTACCAACACAACATTGTTGGGCCATAGGGGTAACCCTGGATGGTTAGCTACAAACATACCTTTACTAGTGAGCCATCCCAACAATCTTTCGACTGTTCACCTCCTATAAAAAGTTAACAAGCTTTTACATTTATGTGACCAAGAATAGTTACAAAGCATAAAATGGGGACATTCCTTCTCGAAAGGGTTTCTCCCCTAAAAACTTAACAAGCTCTTCTAAGTACGTTACCAAGTGCCATTACAAGTTTGAAATAGGGACATTTCCCCTTATGGTACAAAGGGTTTAGTGTCTTAGGCAGTTCTACTTTGTCATGGCCCTAAACAAAGGTTTGTTCATGACATTCTCCCCTACTCAATCTGTCCACATTATTGTTGACTGATTGGCGTAGAACATTTTGATCTTCTGCTTGAAGGTGTGGAGGTTAGCTTCCCTCTCTTAGGTGATTTCCATCTGCTCCAAGACTTTCCCATTTCACCAAATACTCTTGTGTTGGTCGTCGAGAAACTAACGTGGTCCTTTATGCAAGAATTTGTTTGACTTGACATTTTGATGGTGGCATGCTGTTGATGGTGGCTCTCGTGGCTTAACTTTTGTTTGCATCTGCTAAATCTTCATGGAATGACTTTAGGTTGTTGACGTGGAACACTAGGTGTACCCTTATCCACTTGGGTGGATCAATCTTGTAGAAGGAAATCCCAACCTTAGTAGTTATTGTTATCAGGCCTTCATACTTTGCACTAGTTATCGATCTCTCTTTCTTAGGAACTTGAGCTATTTAGGTACCATCTTCAGTAACACAAGGTCACCCACGTTAAAGTGTTGTGCCTTTTGACCCTTGTCTACCCATTTTTTCATGAGACTGAAGGCCTTTTCTAGGCATGCTCGAGCAATCTCCGTATTCTGTCTCCACTTGTTAGCGAAGTTAAAGGCTCGAAGGCTCTCCCTTCAATATGACTCTATGGACGTGTGGGGAAGTCTAGGTTGCTACCCAATGATGACTTCAAAAGGGGTTTTGTTGGTGGAGGAGATTTTCTGTGAGTTGAAACATAGTTGAGCCACATCTAATAAATCAAACCAATTTTTTTAATTTACTTGGATAAAATGTCCTTAATATTTCTCCAATAATCTATTGAAACCATCTGTTTGTTCGTTTGTTTGGGGATGATAGTTGGAGAAGATGTTAAGTTTAGGTCCCATTAGCTTCAAGAGTTATTCCCAATAGTCTATGTCATTGATAATGCTTTGCGAGATGCCCTAATACTTCACCACATGTTTGAAAATCATACATGCCATATGTTTTATAGAGACAGACTTTTGAACTGAGATGAACATAGCGTATTTCAAAAACCAATCCACTACCAGTAGAATCAATGCCAAGTCTCCAACTTTGGGAGATGTTTTCCTAAGGTCTGGTCGATATTAGTACAGATTTGAGCATTCTTGTCAGCTTCTATCTTTCTACTTTGTCCTGTTAGTAAATAAAGTACATCTTGGTATAATCCATCACATCCTGTAGCATATGGGGCCAATAGTAACATTGTTTCAATAATGCCACGATGTGTTGCCAACTTGGATGTCCTGCCCATGAAGTATCATGGCATTCCCGCATCAATTTTTATCTCAGCTTTCTACCTCTTGGGACAAATATTGATGGCCCTTTTATTAATAGGAGCCCATTTTCCACCCAAAATTAGTTGGACTTCCCACTTTCCACTAATTTCATAATGGAAATGGCTTGGGGATCTTGTTTCAAGTTTTCTTCAATAAGGTTGCGAATGTCTATGGTTATTCTATTTGCTGTGATTGGAGCTACTACTTTAAGAGCCATGAATTTGGCCTTTTGTTGAAAACGTCTACTGGTTGGTTAGCCTTTCCAACCTTATGCTTTAAGTAAAAATCAAACTCAGACAAAAACTTTTGCCAACTCACTTGCTTAGTCGTGAGTTTTGGTTAAGTAAGGAAGTGACTTACTATAGTATTATCTGACTTAACCACGAATTTGGTTCCTAATAAGTTGTGTCACCAAGCCCATAAGCAATGAATTACTAATAAAATTTCTTTTTCCTACATTGTGTATCTCCTCTCGACTTCATTCAACTTTCAACTTTCGAACGCCACTAAGTGTCTTTCCTATAGTAATACTATTCTAATAGCAAAGCTTGACGCATTTGTTTTCACTTCGAAAGGTTTTTCAATATCTGGGAGTGCCAAAACAAGGCCCATCATCATCTTTTCCTTCAAGTCTTCCAAAGTGTCTTAGCATCGAGGTGTCCAACTCCACTTTTGTCTTTTTTTTAGCAATTTTGTAAGTACCACCGTTCTTTTTGAATATCCTTCCATAAATCTTCGATAATAGTTGGCTAGCCTTAAGAATGAGTGAAGTTCAGTCATATTCTTAGGAGTTACCTACTCTTGGATAGCCTTCACTTTCTACATATCCATTCAGATGTGACCTTGCTCAATGATATGGCTTAGGAATTGAATTCGGGTTTGCACAAATGCGCACATCTCTCTTTTCACATATAGTTGGTTGTCCCGTAATGTCACGACCCAAATTTCGGGCCATGACCGACGCATGGGCCCAATGGACGTAGTCCACTAAGCCCAAGCAAGCCTATTAATCCGACCTGTTTATCATTCCACCATAAACTGCTAAGTCATTTTTCAAAACTTAGAATCAAAATATTATTAAACATTGCCATCTCATATTGGCATACTAAACAAGTGTATATACATTTGTTTACAACATGTATCTTAACAATTACATTAGGTTCGTCTATACACAACAAAATAATACTCGACTTCCAACGGAGGGACTCGGACGAATGTACAGTTACTGAATGTCGAGACACCTACCAAAAGATGTGTACAAGTCTATAAGGACACCTCGTCCTAGTTACCGGCTGCCTCATGATCTGAAAACATGAAGTTGAATATGGTGAGTGTAAACCCAGTGAGTGAACAAGGAAGGGAACAAGCATACCATAAGGAATCTTTAATGAAATCATGATGCATTCTTTTTCAAAACAATGCAATTTGTTTCTATTCTTACTAAAAACCCCTCATCAAGCCCTTAATTGATTTATCATTTGAAAATTTTGAATCCATACACAACGAACCATTTGAAGAATGAAAGCTTCAATGATACGTAAGCAAGTCAAATATGACAATGAATCTTCGCTGCAGCGGAAAGGTATTCTCGCTACAGCTAGCTGCAGCGAGAATGAATTTTCGTTGCAGCGACGTTTGGATTTAGTTATTAATCGATCGAGGGTTTCTCAACTGACTGAGGATTTCTCACTAAACCTTCTCCCTTTAATCTTAACTCATTTAATCCTTAATGTAGGAAGTCCATGCTCTGATATGGTAGTAAAAAAGTGAAAGATAGGGCAGCAATTGGACAAGATAGGAGACCAAAATAGAAGATTTTTCGCTGCAGCGAGATTCTTTCTCGCTGCGACGAAATTATAACCCAGAAACATAAGGTTTCTCGCTGCAGCGAAATTTTGCTGATAAAACAAAGAGTTTTTCTCTGCAGCGAGATTCCTTTTTCGCTGCAGCGAGAAGCTACGGTGACTATCTCACTGCAGTGAAATACATTGTCGCTGCAGCGAGAACCAGTTCTGGTGAAGGTTCTCAAACCCGAGAGTTTCTCGCTGTAGCGAGAATGAATTTTGCTGCAGCGAAAACAGAGCAACAAGAGAAAAGTTTCCCCTCACTCAACAAAAAAGTCATCCTGCTAAACCAACAAAATCAACATACAGCACATGAAAATTCCCAAAGTACAATGTATCAAATTTCTCATATATGTCAATCATATATCACATTCATAAGTTTTTATTTCATAAGTCTAGATATGCATAATTACATAAATAAACATCAACATCATCATAAACACCCCCGGCTCATGTACATCCCCCCACATCGTGCGCATAGCCGACACCATCGTGTGCATCCCCCCACATCGTGCACAATCAGTGCCATCATGTACATCCCCCCACATCGTGAACAATCAGTGCCATCTTGTACATCCCCCCACATCGTGCACACGGGCACTATCATCATCCACTTCTCATGCCACCATCATCACCGGCATGTGCATCCCTCCACATCGTGCACACACACGGTTACAGTCATTATACACAATATCATTCATCATGCACAACACACTCATTTATGTATCATCATACTACAATAGTGCATGAATCCATAGCATTCACATATCACAATATAAAACCATTTTGCAAAAGCTTGTTCCCAAGGCACTTGTCTTTATGAAAAACTTAATAATTAATTCAAATGAGTGCAAATACATTATATTTCCCAAAACAAGTTTTGAAGACAGTCCACTCACCAATTGATGTTAGAGCCTTTAGATGACTCCAATTCCCTTAATTGTCCAAATGAGATGATGGGGCTTTCTTAGAACCTAGGATCACATTAGCATAAGTAATAGGTCAATTTACACACTATGACCCCTAAAAGCTATCTCTTAACTAGCTTTCAATTGCCACATTAAATGGCTATCTATGTTCACTATCTTAATCACTAAAAAGTAATGAACATAGTCAACAACAAAACAGCTCATAAATCCTAATTACTAGCCATTTTCTGCAGCTAAAAACCAAGTTTAATTCATCACTTACCCTAGGGCTCCTTTGTAGTCAAATTCTCTTCCAATTGCTTCCAAATCAATGGGGTAATTCTCTCTTTCTCTCTCTAGAACGCCCAACTATTGAGAGAAAGTATGAAAACCAGATTTTTGATGGGTTTTAAAGTGAAAGGATGAAAGAGCATAAGGGTTTATGGAAGAGTACACCAAAAGCATGAAAATTAGAGCTAAAGAGAGAAAGTTATGGAAGCTTGAAGAAAACTCCCATGGAGGAATTGAAGAAACGTGAGAGAGGAGAAGGGAAGAAGAAGACAACTGCTGGAAATTCAAGATATTCATAGGCCAATTTTATCCATTCCCTTAAAATTACCAATTTACCCCTCCACCAATTTACTTATTCTCCTCTAATCGTTTATGCAATCTTTTTGCTCTTTTAACACTGGGACAATATCCATAATGGTCTAGACATGTTCGGGTTTATAAAAACTTAAAATTTTAACCCGAGGTGAAAAATGACCATTTTACCTCTGTCGAGAAAATCGTCAAAATTTTGGTTTCCTTTCCATTTTACCTTTAATTTCACCATCCATTTATACCTTAGGCCTACTTAGGCCATAATTTTGTTAAAAATCTTACTTTTATGGCTTACTAAAGAAATGACGAAATTACCCTTGGCTCGTATTATTACATCTATGCTTAGTTACAAGCCTATAGAGGTTGGGGTCTCACACGTAACCTTTGGAATACTTGTCACAAATGCCTCTAATGTTCTTCTAATGTTGAACTATACACCATAATGTTTTTCTAGATATATTACCACGAACTTGTCTAGATAATTATAGAAAACCTTATTCATCAATGTGCAAAACGTGGCAAGAGCATTGGTTATTCTAAAAGGCATAAGAAGAAATTCATATGCACCATACCACGTTACTCAAGTTGTTTTTAATTCATCCTATCACGACCCAAATCCCGGGCCATGACCGGTGCATGGACTCAATGGACATAGCCCACTAAGCCCAAGCAAGCCTATCTATGTGACCTATTCGTTATTCCATCAAAGTTACTAAAGTCACATTTCATAATTTTGAATCAACATAATGCTAATCATTACCAACTCGTAATGGCATTACCCATTAAAATATACATATATTATCTACAACAAGTATCTTAATAATTTACATCAGGTTTGTCTATACATCTAAAAAAGGAGACTCGATTTTCAGCGGAGAGACTCGGATGAAAGTATAGCTACTAAATGCCAAGACACCTACCAAGAGTTGAATCTACGAGGACACCTAGACCTAGTTATTGACTGCCTCCTGATCTGAAAACATGAAGTTGAAAACAATGAGTACAAACTCAGTGAGTGAACATAGGAAGGGAACAAGCAATTGATAAGGAAAATTTAAAAATCATGATGCACTTGTTTTGAAAACAATGCAATTTAGTTTAATTTCTTCCCTAAACCCCTTATTTCGAACATTGGTAAATAAACTCTTAGTGTTGCAAAGACCCATGCTCAATCATGAAGGTAAAAGAGTGAAGAAAAATTATATTAAAAATAGAGCAAGGTAGCAACGTGACAACACGTTTCTTGCTGCAGCAAAAGGCATTCTTGGTTTGCACATGTTTTGGTTTTTCAAGCATATCTCCCACTACAAAAGTTCAATTGACATGTTTATTGAGTCATTAAAAAGCTAAGAGGCAGGGCTATGACTTTAATGTTTACCACTTTGCCTAGGTCTAATTGGAAGGTAGTCAAAATTGCTGTCCAATTGATAGCACTGCACCACCACCTGAGAGTTTTTGGCTGCAGCAAGAATCCATTTTCGCTATAGCCAAATTCCTTGTTGTAATAAACATCAATTTGAAAATACTTAACAACTTTCACTGTTCAACATGCAAGATTCCACATACATTACAATCACGTACTATATTCATAAACTTTCTACTACGCATGTATATATATATATATAAACACAAATACCACCACCTCCCTCAGCCAACATGCACTCCCTCCACACGCACATCATTATCGGCATGTGCACTGCCCACTTTGCACATGAACAGTTGTAAGTGTCACAACATTGTCATTCGACCAGCATATGCACTGCCCACTCTGCATATGCACGGTTGTAGTTGTCACAACATCGTCATTCAACCGGCATATGCACTGCCCACTCTGTACATGCACGATTACATCAATTACACATAATTACTTAGCAATACATATCATATATTTTTATATACACATCAGCATCATATAAAGGTACAAAGATTCATCACAATCATGTTCCACATCACCAAAAACATTTCACTAAAGGCTTGTTCCCAAGCATTTTATAGAAAAACAATTAAAATGTCTCAATCAACCACATGTGCCTTAATCCCAAAACATTTTGTACAAGTTCACTCACCGATATTTGTTGAATCTTTACTCGACTCCAACCTCCACTAATGGTCCAAATGGAACTATAGGGCCTCGTTGGGACCTATCATCATAACAACATCACAACCAACCCGATTTGCATAATTATATTTCTAAAAGATATCCACTAAATCATGTTCTGCTAGTTGTTTTTAACTAGCTTCCATCTACCATTAAGTGACTATATATTTTCACTATTCTAGTCACACTACAATGAATAACCCACCTCAACTATAAAACACTCACCGATCTAGCCACTAGCCATTCTCAATAACTTAAAAAAAATCAACTCAATTTCACTACTCACCTTGGTAGCTTTGTAATTGAATTTTTTTCCCAAAAGCTTTCAAACTATCATGAAAATCTCACTTTCTCTCTCTAGAATATCCAACTAGTGAGAAAGTGTAATAAGGAAAGGTTTTTGAGGGTTTTTATGGTGAGAAAGTAGAAGAGTATAAAGAACTTTGGGAAAGGGTACACAAAAACGTGAAAAATCGAGGTTAACTCAAGGAAATATATGAAAATTCAAGGCAAGCTTCCATGGGGGGGTGAGAGAACATGGGAGAGGAAGGAGAAGAAGAAAAAGTGTCGAAAATTTGAAGAACATCCTAGAAACTTAGATTTTTATGGCTTAAGTTTATCCATTTCTAGCAAAATTACCAAAATGCCCTTAACTATGTCATTTTGTTTTTTCCATTGCTTTTATGCAATCTTTTTACTTCTTTAACACTAAGACAAGGTCCATAAGGGTTTAGAAATACTCGGGTTCATGAAAACTTAAAAATTTTAACTTGAGATGTAAAATGATCGTTTTACCCTTACCATGAAAATTATCGGTATTTTTATCTTCTTTATTATCTTATCCTCATCCATTCATTCCTTAGGCCTACTTGGACCTTAATAACATTAGAAAACAAATTTCAGGGGCTGACCAGAAGAAATGATGAAATTTCCCATAGTTTGTGTTATAGCGTCTACTACTAGTTACGGGTCAATAGGGGTCAAGGTCTCACACATCCCCATGGGCCACTCTTACTTGATGGTGTCTAAACCTAAGGTCTGATTTGGAGAAATACTTTGTACGATTCAACTAGTCAAAAAGATCTGCTATAAGGGGAATTGGATATTTGTTTCTTACTATGACTTTATTTAGAGCCCAATAATCCACACATAACCATAAACTCCCATCTTGCTTCTTCTGGAATAGTACGAGGGCTTTAAAAAGTGCTTTTGAAAGTTAGATGAATCCCACCTGAATCAACTTGTCTAGTTGTTTCCTTAACTCAGCTAGTTTTGGGGAAGCCATCTTGCACGGCCCCTTTATGGGAGGTTTGACTCCCAAGAGAATTTTATCTCATGATCAACTGCTCGTCGAGCTTATAGAACCCTAGGTAGCTGTTTTGGCATCATATCTGCCTTTATAGATGAACATGGCCATATATGAAGGTTCTCCCCTTTTAATCCCCTTTTTAAACTAGATAACTTATATGATCTTTTTCCCATTCTTAGGTAGAATTGTAGTTGGTACCACACATGACTATTCCCCGAAGAACATTAAGTAGCTCGTAACGGGGAATGGAATGGCTTGTGCTTTTTTCATGAAAGTTAAACCAATAACAAAATCAAAGTCATATATAATGGCAATAGTCAAGTTCACCTTTCTTTCCCAAGAATCAATCTTAATCTTCATGTATTTGGAGTTCCCCATAATAGGCAAGGCTGGTGAATTAACTATTTTTATCTAAACAAAGTCTTTTTCCAACCTTGAGACCACATCTCTTTGCCTCTCCTGAGGTGACAAAGGTATCAGAGGCCTTTGTGTTGAGCATGGCATTGGTCCTTTTGTCATTTAATAACACATCCACATACATGAGACCCCGTTAAGGCTCTTGCTTTATCTTTTCTAGTTACGCTTGTCGGGCACTAAAGAAACAAATTGAACCCATTCGATTAAATTCTTCCTCGACTTCCCCAACTGCGATGCGAGGTCGAGGTGTCTCAACGTTAGAAATACATATCACATTACGAGCTACTCAATGTTGTTGATTTTACAACACAAGTGCACATATGATTGACAAGTAATATAGTGAAGAGTAGAGTATCATTCCCATGAGGATTTATTACCAAAATTCGTTAATTACTAAAATTAAAACAATTTAATCTTATCCAAACACACAATTTAAATTAAGGAGTAAAATAAAAATCTAACTTAGCGATAAGAATGACAATCTAAACTTAAGAAATTAATCAAAAAAAGCCTAAGACTATAATTTTCCTCAACACTTCATTTGAATCTCTTCTACTCTCTCGTAACTTACTAAATTGAATGAGCTGTTGAGCTAGAGTTCTAATTTAAATATAGGTATCTTCTAATTTTTTTTATAAAAATGCCTCCCTCAACCAATTCATTATATTCTTATGCATATTAAATCAAAAAAAGACTAATTAAGCTTAGATACTAATATTGGATACATATGACATGTAAGTATATTCCTATCTCACAAGTGAAACAAATCATTCAATCAACTAAATAAATTTGAACATATACTATTCCATCCATGGCTTACACTAAATTCCCTTTTCTAAGTTTATTTGGGCTGCCCAATCAATCTAATTAGTGATTAGTCAATTAGACACATTAAACACAAGATTGGAATATAGAACTTAACTACCATAAATCATAAGAAAAATGGAGTATTAAAAATCCAAACTAGATGTTGAGTTCAATTGCAATTCTAGAAAAATAAATTTAGCTCAGCCTAAATATTGAAAACATAATCCAAAGAAGTTTAACCATCAATTGCAATACAAGAAAAACTAAGATGAAACAAAGAATAACAGAAAACTAGAGATTTGTCGAATCTTTAATCTTTAATCTTTTAAAGTCTTTCTTGCCTTCTTGTATGCTTGATAGATACTTTTCCTTTAAAGAAACCCTAGTTCAAACATGTCTTTTAATTCCTTCAAAGGTGCCTTTAAATAGCATATAAAGAACCTACTTTGAATTAAATATGAAAAAAAGAATCTAAAAAAAGTATCATGTTGACATCGCGGCCTCCACTTTCTGGCATTACGGCGCCCTGCATGCTGCCCCATGTACGGTTGCCTCATCTTCTTGGCACTGTGGCGCCCACTCTTCCGTGGCCATAGTGCCCAACTTATTGATTTTTGGCTTGGCTTCATTTTTCTTCACAGTCTTAAGCCTTTTGATTGTGCACCTTTAAGAACAAACAAAATCAAGTTACTAAAAAAAATAATTTAATCAACATAAAATCTAACTCAAATGAAACTACTTAAAACAATTAAAACAAACTTAAAAGGAGCAAGTGAAAAATGACACTTTCAAATCTAAGCTCAAGGATTTAGCCAATTTCAATGCTTAAAATTTGACAAAATAACTTTATAAAGTAAAGTTATCACCTAACACTAGTTATTAAGTACCCTTTTTCATTGTCAATTTTTCTACAAAAAATTGATAAAAGCATTTAGTGCTCCATCTTTTGTTGCTAAGAATAGTACCTAAGCAAACCTTGTATAGTAACTAACAATCACAAAGCTATATGATTTTTCACCTAAGCTAATGGTTCTAGGTGGTCCAAAAAGATCTAGATGAAGTAATTATAATGGCCTAAAGGTTGTAACATCATTCTTAGACTTAAATGAGCTTTTCCTTTGTTTTCCCTTAACACATGTATCACAAAGTTTATCATTTTCAAAGTTTAGCTTAAGTAGGCCTATCACAAGATCTAAAGAACATAATTTGGAAAGTGTGTTCATACTAGCATGTCCAAGCTTCCTATGCCATAAAAAACTATCTTCATTCTCTTTGGCCATGAAACATACGTTATTTGATGACAAGTCATCCAGATGCACTACATAAAGATTAGCTTGATGATTTCCAACAAAGAAAATTTTATTTGCTTTAATATCTACAACTTGGAAAAATAAAGCTTCAAATATAACTCTAAGACCTCTATCACATAGTTGACTAAGACTCAACAAATTATGCTTAAGTCCATTAACAAACAACACATTATCAACTTAATTGGTGTGCAGAAAAAAACTTTTCAAAAAATGCAAAACGCTCTCAACCAACATGAGTCCTCAAGGCTCCCCACCACCCATGGTCCACCCTCTGGCCGACCGTCGAACCCCATTCAGCCACCGTCTGTAGCTCTCCAGCCACCGTCGGTAGCCCCCCAACTACCGCCGACAGCCCCCCTAGCACCAACCCACATGCCCCCCATGAATTCCAACAAGTTGCAAAAGACAAAACCCAGCCACCACTGTCCCCTCGAACCCTAAAAAAATCTTTCCTCCCAATAGTGGCTGGAGACAAGCCGACTTTGATTCCCTTCTCTAGAGATCCCATCGTCTTCAAGGACCGACCAGCAGCAGCGTTTTTTGAGGACGAAATCTAGTCCCTTGCCCAGCCGTTCAAGCATTCACTCATTGGAAAATTTAGCTGCATGCTAAAACTCCAAGACATCTGGCAAACATTCAAAGGAATCGGCCTCACTAGAGCTTACACTATCCAGTGGTTGGACTACAAACACGTTCTGATCCATTTATCAAACGAGCAAGACTTCAACAGGATATGGGTCAGGCAACAACGGTTCATTGTCAATCAGAAAATGAGGGTTTTTAAATGAAGCCCAAACTTTGAAGCAGAAAAAGAATCACCTATTGTCCCTGTATGGATCTCTTTTCCTAACCTAAAAGCCCACCTTTATGAGAAATCAGCATTGCTGTTAATAGCTAAAATCGTAGAAAAGCCGTTGTACGTTGATGAAGCTACAACTACAAGATCCAGGCTAGTGTGGCTCGGGTTTACGTGGAATATGATTGCATAAAGGAATCGGTGGACCAGGTATGGATAGTGGTGAAGGATCGAGTTTCTGGTGCTATTATTGGAGATTACATACAGCGGGTTGAATTAGCTAAGATGCCGACGTATTGTGAGCATTGTTGTCATATGGGTCATGCGAATTCAACGTGTTTGGTGTTGGGTAATAGGCTAACGACTCCAGGGAAGGTGCAGGTAAGCAAACCATTGAGAGAAGAACAAAGAGAAATGTTGAAGAAGGAGGCAGAACAGAAGCAAAAACAAGAAAAGGGAAAAGAAAAAGAATCGATGCTGCCGGGTCAGCTGAAACAGAATACGCAATGGCAAATGGTTGGAAATTCGGGGAAGAGTGGGGAAAAAGAAACTGCAGGTCGAGAAACTGAGGCACAGGTTCGGGGTAAGGCAACATTGTCGCTAGCTAACCGTTTTGGTACATTGGAAGAAGGTGAGGTTGCCGAACCGGGAATGCATGTCGAACAGGGGAGAACAGGGCACATGAATAGTTCCATGCTCGCCTAAAAAACTACAGTGGCTATTGAGCATGATACGCCCGCCTATGCGGCTTCCAAGCATTTACTGTAGGTCAAAGGCGGAGACTTGACCTGGCCCTAGGAAACAACAGACGAGTGGAGGAAGGGCGTGATGGGATAGCATGGCACCGGCAGTTCACCTGATGCAGAGAAAGCAGCAAAAAATTTTGCAAAGCTGCAGACCGTAGAGAGAGACGTCTAGACCTTATTTCACGAATATGGAAAGCTTGGGCAAATGGGAAACAAAGTGAGAGGAAGGGAGCGGTCAGAGCATGCAGGAAAGGAATAGCTGGACGAACCTGTTCTACATGGGGACGTACAACAGCTTACAAAAAGTGGAGGAGAGATGAACGTCCAGAACATGCATGGCGAGTTGGATGAGATAGCTCGGCTTGTAGCAGGCTCGGTTGCAGCTGCTAGCAGTGCTCAGCTCGGCATGGCAGTAGTAGGTAGTGAAAGTATTTCAAAACCACCAATAGAGATGTCAGACAAAGCAGCTGAAGATGGGGAAAATAAAAAAGACTCTTGGCAGCCCGATAAGACAGCAGCAGGTGGCAGGCTTGCGACAAGCTCTTCCAACAGCAAGTATGGCCCGCGGGACCAGAGTGAAATAGTGGAGGCTCTAAAAATAGGCAGTACTGTATGTAAAGTCAATCACCTGCAACAGGATTTGATCAAAGAGAGGGGCAAAAGGGATGCTGTGAAGAAAGATATCAATTTTTTGTCCAAAGAAAATTCTCGAGATGGGGAGGTAGAGAGGTTTGCTGACAGTATACCAGAGAAAGACCTTGACCGAGACCCCCTGGCTGTTGGGACAATACCTGTCAAGACTGAAGGATCATGGACAACACCCTTTTGCGGTGAGGGACCTACTGTAGGAGGGCTCGCCCCACGTCCCCCCTTCACATGCATGAAAATAGAGTCACAGGTTAGAGGGAGCAAGAATTGATTATTAGTATGGACCCATTGGCGTAGAAAGAGGCCTTGCGACAATTAGAAGGATAGATGAGGGTAGAGAGAGAGTTGGGAGGTCAGAACATGTCAACTGACACATTAGAAGGAAGTGGAGAGCACAGTCCAATAATGAGAGAAGGTGCAAGTCAGACATTGACCCACGCTGCAAATATTTGGATTTTTTCTAAAGAATCCAGTTCAAGTGAAAGGATGGCAGGAAATGATGATAATCCTACCAACTTGGAGTCCGCCTCCGGCAAGTATATGTGTAATAAAGAAATAAGTGTTATACCTTCATTGTAAGGAACTTATTCGGAGATGGAAGTCAACCCATTGGCACGACGCAGAAGGAACTCGGATACTGCAATTTCAATTGGAAAAATAACCAATCTGGCCTCAGAGGAAGCAGTGGAAGTGGGAGGGAACGATGGAATCTCTAATGACCATTCCATCTCGGTAAGTTATGCAGCTAGAGCCCGTTCATGATTAGTGCACCTATGTGGAATGTAAGGGGTATTTCAAGTGCAGTAATTCATATAAGGATCAAGAAACTGCGGTTAGTGCATAAAATAAAAATTTTAGTGATATTGAAGCCAATGGTTGATGCTTCTAAAGCTGAGTTTATCATAACGAAGTTGGGTTTTGAGAAAGTGTTTACAAATTGCTCACATAAAATCTAGCTTTTTCATTCTTTTGACCTGAGTTGTGCAGTGCTTTTAGATCATGTGCAATGTTTGCACGTCAAATTCTCCTTACTATGGCTGGAATTACCACAGTTGGCATCCTTTATCTATGCCAAATGTACCAGAACTGAGAGGCTGGGGTTATGGGACTGCTTGAGGAACTTGGTTATGGATATTCAGACACCGTGGATAGTTGGGGGCAACTTTAATGTCATTTTACATAGTGGAGAGCGGTTGAATGGTGCAGTTCCTCATAGAGGTTCTATGGAAGACTTTGCTACTCCTCTACTTGATTGCGGTTTAATGGATGGTGGCTATGAAGGAAATCCATTCACTTGGATCAATAACCGGATGTTTTAACGGTTGGACAGAATGGTGTATAATCATCATTGGGCAGAGTTTTTTCCATCGACACGTATACAACACCTAAATAGGGATGGATCATATCACTATCCATTACTGATTTCCTATTCCACGAATAAGGATAGAATTCCCTCATCCTTTCGGTTCTTGCATGCTTGGGTTCTTCATCATGGGTTTAAAATTTTATGACACAGATTTGGAATCTTCCCATTGCTAGATCAGGTATACAAGCTTTTTTGAAAAAGCAACGCCGATTGAAACAGGCTTTAAAACGATGGAATAAGGAGGTCTTTGGAGACATTTTTTACAACTTGAAGGTGGCGAAACAAAGAGCTGCAGATTGTGAATTAATTTTTCAACAAGAGCAGTCAATTGAGAATCGTGCAGCAATGAACAAAGCGTATGGACAACTTAATCATTATCTTAGTGTGGAAGAATTATTCTGGAAGCATAAATCTAGTATTCAATGGCTTGTGGAAGGTGAGCGCAACACCAAGTTCTTCCACATGCGGGTTAAGAAGAAGTGAATTAAAAGCCATATATTCAAGATTTAAAATTCGGATGGCAATTGGATTGAAGAACCGGATGCAGTAAAGTCCTCTGCGGTGGTTTTTTTTTCCTACCTCATGAAGAAAGAACCATGTAATATGGCCAAGTTTGATGCCTCGTTGATTTTTGCTATTATTTCTGATAAAAATAATCTGAGTTTATGTGTAGAGCCATCCAGGGAGGAGCTGAAAGAGGCAGTTTTTAATATTGACAAGGACAGCATTGCTGGCTCTGATGGATTCTCCTCATATTTTTGTCAACAATGTTGGGATATAATTGTTAATGACCTCCTGGACGCAGTAGTTGATTTTTTTCATGGGGCTGACCTCCCAAGGGGAATCACGTCCACAACAATTGTGCTGCTACCCAAGAATCATACTACCTCGACATGGAGCGATTTTAGACCGATAAGTCTTTGTAATGTTTTAAATAAAATCATTACTAAGATTTTAGCTAATCGCCTTGCAAAGATGCTTCCTTCCATTATTACAGATAATCATAGCGGCTTCGTAGGGGGGAGATTGATTAGCGACAACATCCTACTTGCATAGGAACTAATTGGGAAAATTGACCGGAAGTCAAGGGGTGAAAATATTACTCTCAAGTTGGACATGATGAAGGCATATGATCGGCTTGAATGGGATTTTCTTTATAGAATGCTAGAGCAATTCAGATTTAATTCTTAATGGATCTGTATGATTCGTCGTTGCATCTCTAATTGCTGGTATTCTTTGCTGATAAATGGTGGTGCTGTGGGGTACTTCAAGTCAAAAAGAGGACTTAGACAAGGCGACTCCATTTCTCTTCTTTTGTTCATTCTGGCTACCGAATATTTATCTCGAAGGTTAAATGCTTTGTTTGCTCGATATCCATCTCTGCACTATGTTTTTGATTGCTCCATGATAGTCAACCACTTGGCTTTTGCGGATGATATTCTTATATTCACTAATGGTGCCAAATCCTCCTTACAAAAGATCCTAAAGTTCTTTCAGGATTATGAGGAGATTTCTGGACAGTAAATAAACCACTCTAAAAGTTGTTTAATCACTCATCGAAATGTGGCAACTTCTCACATACAGATCATCTCTCAAGCTACTGGTTTCATCCACAAGTGCCTACCTATCACGTATTTGAGGGTGCCACTCTATATAGGTCCGAAAAAGGTAATGTTATTTGATGAGTTGATGGAAAAGATTCGAGGGCTTATAGAAGGATGGGATAACAAAATTTTATCTCCGAGTGGGCGAATAACGTTATTACGAAGTGTTCTATCTTCTTTTTCTATCTGTTTGCTCCAGGTCCTTAAGCCCCCTGTCTGTGTGATTGAGAAAATTGAAAGAATGTTCAATAATTTCTTATGGGGAGGTTCAGCAAGCATTAGACACATTCATTGGGGTCGGTGACAAAAGACCACTCATCCATCCAGTGAGGAAGGATTGGACATCCGCAGCCTAGGTGATGTGTTTGAGGAGTTTAGCATGAAGCTTTGGTGGAGGTTATGTCCTGTAACAGCATTTGGGCGCGATTTATGTGGACTAAATATTGTACTGGCAAAATTCTGAGTTACGTTCAGCCGAAACTTCATGATTCACAAACATGGAAACAGATGCTTGCCAGTTACCTAACCACAGAGCAATACACTAGATGGCGGATTGGTAAGGGTGACTTATTCTTCTGGCATGATTATTGGATGGGTGAAACTCCCTTGGTTAATCGTTTCCCATCATTTGTTTCATCGATGATGAGAGTCTCCCATTTCTATGATGATGGAAAATAGAATATGGATAAGTTGAACAATGTGTTGCCGGAGGATGTTATGACGAAAATTCTAAAAATTTCGATAGATCCTTCTAGTGATGATAGGGTGTATTGGGTGCCAACCTCGGATGGGCAATTCACTACTAAGTCTGCTCGGGAGATGATTCAACAACACCAGTCGGTAAATCCAATGTTCAATTTAATTTGGCATAAAAGCATTCTTTTAACTATCTCTTTTTTCCTTTGGAGGTTGTTATAGGATTGGATCCTAGTTGACATGCGATTGAAAACTAAAGGATTCCAGTTAGTTTCTAAATGCCAACATTGCAATTCAGAGGAGTCTCTCTTACATGTCATGTGGGAATGCCCAATTGCTACACAGGTTTGGAATTATTTTGTAAAATTTCTCCAAATCAACATAACTCATCCCCATAATGTTTATCAGATTATATGGGCATGGTGGTTCTCTGGTGATTATACGAAAAAAGGACACATACGCACGTTAATGCCTTTATTTATTTTTTGGTTCTTATGGGTTGAAAGGAATAATGCGAAACATAGGAACATTGGTATGTATCCTAACAGAGTGGTGTGGAGAGTACTCAAACTTATCCACCAATTATTTCATGGGAGGTAATTTTACAAGTGACAATGGAAGGGAGATCTACAGATTGCTCAAGCATGGGATCTAATATTTCAGCAAGCAGCCCTACATCCACCAAAAATATTCTTTCGGCATAAACCATCAGCAGGTGAGTTTAAGTTGAATGTTGATGGGAGTTCCAAGCATAATTTTCAGAATGCTGCTAGAGGAGGACTTCTTCGAGATCATATAGGTATCATGATTTTTAGATTTTTTGAAAATTTTGGACCGTGTGATTCATTACAGGCAGAGTTAATGGCACTACACATGGGCTTACTTTTGTGTATTGAGTACAATGTTACTAGACTTTGGATAGAAATAGACGCAAAAGTAGTGGTACACATGATAAATGAGGGTCATCAGGGATCTTCTAGGACTCGAGTGGGCTTGCTTCCATTCGCAGATCCTTGAGTGGTATCTCTTTTCGGATTTTGCACATCCATAGAGAAGGAAACCAGGTAGCAAACCATCTCTCAAATCAAGAGCATACGCACCAAAACTTGTAGGTATTTTCACAAGCAGAAGGTCAGCTTAAAAGTATTCTTAGATTAGATAAACTTAGTTTACCTTGTGTTCGCTTCAAATGAATGTAAAGGAGTAGTACTCCTAATTTATTTTCTTCTTTTGTTATTCACATAGATTTTTGTAATATGGAAGTGTTTCAATTTTATGACAATAGTAAAAAATATGGTCATAAAATGAAACACTCCACTCTAGGTGCTTTTCTTATTTTAATTTCCTGTTTTAAATTTTATTTTAGTTTATTGTCTCAATGTAATAGTAAGGAATATCTATTTTACTGTAGCATCAAAAGTTATGCACATAAATGGTTTTCCGTACTCTGAGTGCTTCTCCGAAACTTTCTTATGATCATGTAATTTGGAGGTACGGTTTAGGTCCCCTTCCTTTGTACTTTTTATTTCGTAATTAATAAAATTTAACAATGTAGCTGGACCTTGCGTGAATTTTCAGCATAAAAAAAAAAAAAAACAACACATTATCAGTTTGAGGTAAAGAGTTTTTACCAATTGTACCAATACTGTGAAATTGCACCTTTGACATATGATGATAAGTTAGGAAATCCTTAGGTGAGCATATAGATTACTTGTTTTGAATATCAAAATTAGTTTTAACTTTTAAAAAGAATTCATTGACACTTTAGTTTTTTGTCGCTTTTGAAGTTGAAATTTTTCTAAGTATGGAATGGGTAAAAAATATGTGATTTTTATAAAACAATCTTTTAGAAATTAAAAATGCCGGTAATGATTCTTTTGGTATTTAGATGAACAAATATGATTTTCCTATAATTTTTGGAGTATGTTTGCTATGGTAAATAGGAGTTGCAAATTTAATTTCAGTCAAAAATTTTCAATTTTGTTCTTGAAACCCAAATCTAGATTTTGATTCTTTTGGATTTTGATTTTTGTGATATATTCATTGAATCCAAATGGGGGGTTATTTGCTTATTTACATTAAATATCTTAAGTAAATGGAGAGTAAAAAAGAAAGAAGTAAAAATGGGGGCATTTACTTAACCTGGGCAAGCTTTTTAGTCTGTTTTTGCTTGTTAAAGTCTATATCCATCGATAAATGACGTTGATTTGTGAAAACAATATGAGAGCAGAAAGGTTTTTTCACTCCTTAGCTTATAAATACCTCACTTCTAACTAGGGTTATCAACCTTTAGCAGATTTTGAGAGGTAATTTCTAAACTCGAAGCCCGAAAACCCACCCTAACGTGAGATTTGTTAAGATAGAAATCTTTAGATGAGCAAGTTGAATTTTTATTTTGAACTCTTGAAACTTAGTTTTATGAATAGAATATTTCATGTTTTTAGGCTTTGAAAGAATATACAAAGTTTTGGATTGAAATGGAGTTCAATTGGACAAGGTTTTGACTTGATTTTTAGCTATTAGAGTTTATCTATCGATAAATATTATTCGCTTGAACCCAGAAATGATTTTGATGCATATCTACCGATAGATAGAAACTCGAGAGATTTTTATAATGGCTCTAGACCTCATCTATCGATAGATGCCCCCAATCTATCGACGATGACAATGTTTTCAAAAAAAGGGTAAAAACGTCTTTTCTCAAGCTAAACTATAAATATGTCACAATAATCGAGGGTTTCTCAACTCTCAGCCATTTTTGCTGAGGTAAAGCCTTTTCTAAACCCTTTTCAACTTGCTTTTAGTCAAAAAGCTTTACTTTCGATGATTTTGATCTTAGTTTCAAGACTAAAAGAGAAAAATGTCATTTTTATGCTTTAGAACCTTTAAAGCTCAGCTTCTTTATTATGAAATTTATGTTTATATGTTTATAAATTTTGTTGGATCATCACAACTAAGGCTTTTGAGATTTTTCAAGTCATCTAAGCTCATCTATGGTAAGGTTAATGGATTTATGAATTTTAGTATGGGTTTAGTGAGAGAAAATAGACTTAGTCGAAAGTGAATATTCTTCAAAAGTACTTAGAATAATTACTCCAAGCTTGTTAGTCTAGAAATTGATTTCTATGATTATTTTGTGTTAGGAACGATTAAAAACTCCAAGGAAATCACTAGAGAAGGACTATGATTGAGTCGTCGATTAAGGTGAGTGGATACACCATTTTCAAAACTATTTTGATATGTAAAGTTGAAGCATGATTTGAGGTTTATTGGTGAATATGATTTTCTACAAATATTTATGAACTAAAAATTTATTTGGGGATGAGGAAAATATTTTACAATCCAATTTCAAGCTACTATGTATATAAATATGATATTATGTATTAGTTTTCAACAAGGGAGCACAAGCACCTTATGTTTAAGTCCACTCGATTACTTCAGTCTTCGAACTAGTGTAGGTACAAGATATGATTTATCATTAATGCATGAATGTATAAAGTGCATGCTAGATATGTTGAGGCATGGAATGTGTGATTTTCATCTAAGATATTATGTTTATGTATATGGTGTGTTTTTCATATACTACATGAGATGATTGAGAAAGCATGATGAATGCTATGAGATTGTATATGTGATGCATGTTTTACATACAACATGAGAAAAGAGTAGGCATGAGGAAATGCTATGAGATGTGTATATTGTCACAACCCAAACCCGAGGGTCCATGACTGACGCACTAGTCCAACAAGCAAAGCCCGCAAAACCCGAGCAAGCCTCAAGGTTCAAATCACATAACACATAGCTAAGGGAATTAATAGGTCAAATATTCATAATAATTTCAAATATAGTACAATTATCCCTGGCTCACAATCCATACAAATATTAAAAGGCCGTACATTGGTCATCAAATCAAGTGCAGACATAACAACCCTTATACAAATCAAATGGCACATCGTGCTTGACATATTTTACAAACTAACCAAAACTGGAAAGGAGGAAAGCCTTGTACAAACTCAACGGAGTGACACGTTGGAATAGAAACCTACCAAATGCCAATTATGTGTCCGTCCAATCGACGGCACTTGCCACGTAACCCCATAGCTTCTCTTATCTACACATGGTACAACAGAAAGGTGAGTCATCTAATACTCAATGAGGAAATGCTATCACAGTATAATATTTAATATATAAAATATATTTAGGCCTATCTAGCCATAAGACTTCCATATTCAAATATCTCCAATTCAAAGGTGTGAAGATCACCTTAATATCCTACATGCACAACTCATTATATCAAGTCCTGCCGAATCACATCTCAATGGCATATCATATCCACAATTACCAAATTCTATGTCTTCACATCTAGTCATATCAATTCAAGGCTTATCTTTAAAGCCCCTATCATTAAATTGGGCTTCATAGGCACACCTTAGTTGCCGAGCATAAGCTCAATTCCCATCTACAAATAATTGCTTATTCCAAAGCATTTCATTAAATATCATTCACAATGGTCACCACATATCCATATTTCAAATCAGATCATGCCATACTCGATGCATGTTATTATAGTCAAACGAAATAAATGAGTGGTCCTACCCAAGACATAGTCAAATCATGTTCGATGGCCAACCGACAGAGAATCAAATTACCCTCAGGCAAAGCTACTGGCGAAGAAACAGATCATGCACGTGCCATAATAACGGGCAAAGAACAAATCACATACAACTCCAAAATAGCTGATAGAGAATCATATCATCGATTGGAGTAATCTCTCTACGATCAGCATCACCTAAAGATATCTCGACAGATGGCATCAAAGCACTGCAAGCGGGAATCACAGGTGGGATTAATGCCACCGTCCCTACTTATCACCATCCCCGTAGGCACACAAAGTCACAAGGCGTGAAACTCTACTTAACCTCAAGTCAAATCAACGTCTGAAATTCATCCTTCGAACGGATCACATACACATAAATCAAGCCATCGTGCTTGTGACATTCCATACGTCCATATCAAATCATATTCAAATTCAACGAGCTTCAATCATTCTAAGCTCAGTATAATTCTAAGTGCCTTCAAATCTCTAAGGCATCAATCAATCAAAACATAATCAATCTATACGCCCTCATGCCGTTAACTACACATGGGTATTCATCATATTCAATCCTATCAATCAGGGCTTAACAACTTTATGCATATCTTCAAATCAACCATAAATACATGGGCATTCATGCATATATCTTGTCCATAAGTAATCATGGCCCTTCGGCCTCACATATTTAATATCACCCAATTGTTATGCCATTAACCTAAATAAAAATCGGGCCATGTACTTACCTAGTAGCCCTTTCATCATAATTTGGCACAGTCCTTAATCCATAATTCATATTGTACCATGTGTAGGCCTTTTGCTCTTGGTCTTACATACCATGGGTTCCAACACAATGCCACTTTATGGCTCACTGCAAATTATACAAACATAAATTTCCTATCTTATATAACTAATTAGCCTAAGCATCCTCATCTAGGCACACAATCATATTTGTTCTCTAGCCTAGGCACATACCTCTAGGCAAGCATACACACACACACAAATATATATATATATATATATATATATATCTCAATTCTCTAGCCTAGGCATTCTCATCTACGCATACACACAACATTTAGGTACTATGGTAGCACATATATTAAGCGAGATGCATCACATGCATTCAATTAAATCCCACTCACCTCGACAATCGAAGGTTCTCCCATAGTTGAGCTCCAATCCTCGACCTCCAACCGTCTTATAGCTCACTAATGCGTTAGGTGGCTTCAACTTTCCCTTAAACACATCAAAACATCATAAAAATATTTATTTCCTAGCTTTCGAAAATATCCAAACTTTTCAAAAATATCCAAATCCAATATACATGCTCATTCTTCCAACAAATAAGCTAAATCCTCACCTTAGAAACTGGTTTCCTAAATCTAGGCTCCAAATCTCCAATAAACTCAAGGAGAGAGAGTTTAACCAAATTTGAAAATATTTAAATCTGAGGTATTAACCAATCCAATCAGAAATCAATTGGTGAAAACATGTAATCTTATCGACGAATCAATTTCCCAAGCTTGAATCTAGCTCAAATAGGCTCCAAATGCCATTTGGGTGGATTAGGGATTTGTATAAGGCAAAGAGAGAGACAGAGAAAGAGAAAATAAATTTTCTCTTACAATAAGCGAAATGCTCGAAACCCTTTTTATTTTTGCTATCATATAGGGATGTATCGATACATGTGCCCATAGTTCGAATAAATGTATCGATACATTAGGGCAATGTATCAATATTTTCAGGTAGATTGATCATGGATGCTCTCTACTTCAAATGTATCGATACATTAGGGCAATGTATCAATATTTTCAGGTAGATTGATCATGGATGCTCTCTACTTCAAATGTATCGATACATGTTTATCAAATTTCAAAATCTATTGAACATCCTTAAATGTATTGATAAAATTCTTTTAGAATGCCTCATATTGTTCTTCTTGCCAAAAATATATCGATACATTAAGGGATGTATTAATACATTTTCCCTTGTAAACAGTTTAAGTCTTTTTTAATTTCCCAAAATCCAACTTAATTGAGCTTCTCTAAGATCGACTCTTGGCTTGTGTCTTGAGGTTTCCTTACCTTTTCGATGCTTCTTTCCAACGACTTCCACTTTGCCTTGCACCTATATTCAAATAAACATTTCAAGGCACGTTTGCTCTTAATTACTTAGCTAAAAATGAATTGTTCGAAAGCTTATAAGGTTTTTTCTAAAGATGCATGACTTTCCAAACAAATATGTAACTTTAAGGGATTAAAAATGTATTTGAGACAATTTCAAATGCTTGATATTAAGTTTAAGAAAACATGTGTTTTTGTCAAATCAAAACATGATATAACTC
Organism: Theobroma cacao; assembly: GCF_053813885.1. Lineage (NCBI taxonomy): Eukaryota > Viridiplantae > Streptophyta > Magnoliopsida > Malvales > Malvaceae > Theobroma > Theobroma cacao. Next base: position 38,181,205 of record NC_142647.1, on the reverse strand, counting down.
AAGGCTAACACACCCTCTTCCCCTTTTCTCTGAACTCTCATCTTTAATAATATTTACGGATTTCAAGCATTAAAAGTCACCTTCAAGCTTGGATTTTGATTCTATGAATTTTGAAAGGTAAAGTTCTTTGCTTTAAACCTTCAAAATTAAGGTTTTGATTTTCCAAAATTTACTGATTCTCAAAAATTCATTTTGCTCATGAAAATTTTGGTTGACTTGATTTTGGAATTCTCAAGCTCATTAAGGTAAAGTTGCTTCAACTCTATCTAGTAACAGACTTAAATCCCTTAGTTAAAGTTAGATTAGCTACTGATTTGTTAAGTATGAGTTGTTGGAAAATTTTTGTGGAAGGATTAAATAATTATTAGTCTAAGATTATGTTATAGAACCAAGTACTAATGATGGAAAACTTCATGATATGGGTTGTGGAGAAAGTTTGAATTTTTAGACAACTAAGAGTTTGATGAAAAGTGTTAGAGAGTAAGGCTCGCTTATTTGAGGTGGGTAGATATAGCATTTTTATTTAATTTAGTATAATTAAGCATACATATTCTACAACCTTGTACATGAATTAGTTTCAATGAGTTTGTGCTATGAACAAAGGTTTCCAAGTATGTTTTGATGAAAACTATAGACTAAGTTTACTATGTATTAGTTTTGAGCATGGGAACAAATGTTTCAAAGTTTTGTCATCTCAACATCTCATTTGACTATGATTGATGGTTTTAAATGTTAATGTGAGAATTGATTTCTCTTTAGTGAGGCCATGGTATTTATGCTCATTTATCTTGAGATCATGGATATGGTTGATTGACTTTAGCTTGGTTAAGTATCAACCTCTACGATATGTTGGTGCTAGGTTTCACCTTGTGATTGTATGTATATTATGAACATTGGATTGTTGCAATGTGGTTGTTGGACCCTATCGGGAGAATGACCTATAGCAAGTGGTGGTAGGCACTAGCCATTATGCACAATGAGTTTTTTTGAGCTAGTTGAGGTTATATCCCAAGACTCATAAGGATTTACAGCTTGAGCTGATTGAGGTATTTTCTTAGGACTCACTAGGTATTGGTAGTTGACTGAGTCCTACCTTTTCTTTTGGTCGGTGTCTATTGTGAATCGGACTGGTCTTCTGTGATAATACTTGGTGATTTGATTATCCTTGGCTAGTACTCCATGATTTGTTTGAATTGATGTCTAATATGATGAATTTGTATCAATGATAATTTTTATATGATGTTTGAATATTGATTACTTGACTATGGATGACTATTAGACTTGGTTGAAATCCTAGAAATGAGTTCTTCGCTGAAAATGTGCATTCTGTATTAAATCTATCAGTACATTGGTATCAAATCTATTAATACATTGCACCAATGTATTGATAGATTCAAAACATAACCAATGGAATTGCATTCTGCTTCAAATCTATTGATAAATGGGAGCAATATATTGATAAATGGGACAATCTATCGATACATGGGACTAATGTATTGATAGATCGGGCTTATTTTGAAACTTGAACGTTTTCAAAAGGTTTTCTAAATAGGAAAATGATTTTGTTTTAGAACCAAATCTTTTAAAACCTTGATTTCGGTTTCAAGCACTCTTAAATTGATTGTTTAACTCAATTTTAACCAAGCTTCTTGAATTGATTTTCAAACATTTAATATTATCTTAAATGCTTATGAACTATTTTACAAACTATGTTTTATAAAACATTTTGTTATCCTTGTATCATTTAAAAGATAATGGTCTTGAAGGTTATATGCTTCTTGATTCTTTTGAAAGACAACAGACTTGGAAAGTATGGGATTAAAGGTCCTTGATTCATTTAAATGACAACGGACTTGGAGACCATGTGGATATTTGATAGGCTTGATAAAGTGGGATTGTCATATGATGACACATGGAAAAGTGGGACTTAATCTATGATTAGACGTGAAAGGTGGGTGTATATTTATGATTAACCCTAGAAAGATAGGTTTTGCGAAACATTTGATAAACGTTTATTTGCATATTTATGAAAATGTGCTTTATTAAATACTCTTCCCCATTAGCTTTTTCCCTCTCCTTGTATCTGCTCAAAAAGTTATTTATAACTCACACATGTAAGATGCACTTGTTATTTCAAATCAATAGATTGCTTGGCTTGCTGTCCTTTGGAGGGAGCTACTTCTATAGTCAATTTTGGTAGGTGATCGTCATGGCATCTAGTAGGCGTCAGTCCTTTTATTCTGAGTTGTACTTTGCTGTGTATGGTTTGATAATTCAATCTTTATATTTGACTGTTATGGATAATGACCTTATTTTTATCATATAATAATTGATATGATGGATGTTTTTTGTCAAACCTTATTCTATAAAATAATTACGACGTCATTTACATGCTCAATAGAATGTTTGCATATTTAGGAAGTTCGAGAAATCGTTAAAAGACGATATTGCCCCTAATGGTACCATTAAGTCGATTAAGCCTCGAACTAGTTCAAATAGGAATTGTAAGGTGAAATTAAGAGTTTCACAGTCCAAGGATGCCTCAAAATGATAATTCGGAGTTCGAGGATCAATTTGGAGTCAAATCGAAATTTTCACTATCTAGGGACAAAATGGTCATTTGCCACCTAAGCACAAAATGAGAATTTTTAGAAAATATTTTTTTGGCCCCATTTGACTTATTGGAGTATGATTTAAGGTTTAGAAGTGAAAATTTTTAATTTCGGTATAATTTGGAGTATAAGGGTGAAATGGTAATTTTGTCACCTTGAGGGCAAAACGATAATTTTGCACCCTCAGAACATTTTTCCAGCACAAGGTCTTCACCCATCATCATTTTTGACCCTTGAATAATGTGTGGTGGAGATTTAAAGCTTAAAAGATAAGAATTTAAAAAAATGGACCAATCATGGAATGCCATGTGGCAAGTTTAAATTATTATATTATTTAACTATAAAAATCAGCCCACACCACCATTTCTCTCTCATAAGGGTCGGCTTTGACAAGAAAATAAAGGGGAAGAGAAGAACAAATCCTAGGTGGAAAGAAATTCAAGAGAAAAGTGTGGATTTTCAAGAAAATCAAGTGGAAAAAGGTGAAATTTCTTGATTTTAGTTTATGAACTATTTTTCTTATGCATTTTATTTCCATGGTTGAAAAGCATGCTTTCATGGTGAATTCATGGCTAGTCAAAATGGGTATGGAGAGATAATGATCTTGGATTGGTTTGATTTTTAGGTATGTTAGTGTTTTTAGATGGTTAATGATGTGTAGCATGAAAACAAGCAAAGAAAACCACCAAAGGTTTGGTGTCCATCAATAGCTGAATTCTCTAAGTGAATAATGTGGAAGAATGGGATGTTATTCTAGGTGATTTGATTAAGAAATAATAGTTTTTGGTGAATTGAGGGATTGGAAAAGAAATGGAGCAAGTTGGAGTGAAATTGGACGCATTGGCCAATTTTTCGGATGAAAAATCGACTTAGGTCAATATCGGGTGTAGATGGCTACCCATGCATTTTTTCATTTCATATCATGCATATATATATAGAGCCTGAAATAGCTTATGACTGTTAAACACAATTTAATTGGAATATGTGTCATGGATTATGGCTAGGTGGTGAGCCATTGGATACGGGTAAAGGATTGTACCCGCGAACTGAAAATAAGAGTATTTCTACTCCTAATACTATGAGTGGACAATTTATTGTCTTAAATATCTAGAGTAATTATACTTGTTTGATGCTTTTATTGAATGGTGAGTTTAAATTATAAAATATTATGTTTTCCAATTAAAATGTTTTTTTAATAAAAATGAAATTTATACTAGTTTTGAAATCAAATATTGTTTTGGGAAAATTAAGTATATGGAGACTATGTTGAATTTATGATTTTATATGTTATTGAAATTGTGGCTTATGACACTATGGTAGCATGATGGCTAAATTTTTGGGGTTGGCATGAAATATATGAACAGTTTTGAATTGGTCTCGATAGACTTGATTACATTTTATTCGCCATATTATGCTACTGAAAATTTTATGGGTCTAGTGGTATATTAAAAGGTCACTACAGTGGTGGGGATTTTCGTGGACTGCCTATGAGAGGGGCACGGTAACCCAATTATATACTTACCTCCGGGGGGAGATGTTGGCTAAAGTATCTCTTGAGGTAAGATTTGAGTGCACCTCACGTTTGGACCACCACGTGAGAGTGAGACTCAGCCAACGCCAAGAAACGGCTGTGTGTCAAATGTGAAAACATGTTTACGGGTATGGGACATTTAACAGCCTTGGCGGTCTCAGTAGGATACCTTTACGAAGGTACTCGCGAGAATGATTCTACCAGGGGCCAAGTTTAAGAAACTCATAAGCCGGGGAAATTTTGACAAAAAGAAATTATTTGGTATAAATTGAAACGAATTTTGTGTTATGAACATTATTGAGATATAACGTTTTTATATTGTCTCTGTCTACTCGGCTTTAGATGCTTTTGATGGTAATTGTTTACTCACTGGGATTATGTAATCTCACCCCTCTTCTTATCCATTTTTCAGGTTCAGGACAGTTTGTTGATAATTGATTAAAACGAGAATTAATCTCGGAGTTGCATCCTAGAAAGTAAGGGTTCGTAGCCCTACACCTTCTTGGTCAGTTGGGGGCCCATGTATCACTGTAAACGAAATTTCATACTTTAATTATCTTTATTACTATATGAATAAATTTATTTTACTTTTACGCTACAAAAATTATTTTAGGAAGACTTTGAAAATATTGTGTTTTAAGAAAACAAAATATTTTGTTTAATGTTTTTATTATATTCAAATAGTTATAATTTTACTTTAAACAAATGTTTTAGACTTAAAAATTTAATTTAAATCATGAAATATGTGTTTCCACTTACATATTACATTTTTATGGATTTTGAAATTTTCAAAAAAAATAATAATGACTAAAATACCCCTGTGAGGCAGAAATAAATTTTTATTGTTTTTGGATGGAAAAATGGTCCATATCGTTTCAAAACACGATTTTAGTTACTGTCGATCATAGGGGAGGTAAGAAAACTGATACGAAAGGTTTGCGAGGTTTCGGTAAGCATTTGGGGTAAAGAATGTCTGACGAGACTTCGCGACGGTTGTCACGGGCTCGATGAGAGTTCCGGGTTGTGACATTTGTCATGAGATGACTTATACTCTTTATTCGCCACATGATGGCCTATACACTGATTTATGATATATATGTTGCTTTCGCATTATAAGCACATGAGTATGCCGGATTGATATGATATTTCTGTTTTATAATATAATAATGTTTATATCTATTTGCTCGTGATTCCATGGTGAAGGTTTCCATGAGGCACATATGGTTATTGGTTTATTGTTTATCATTTGACTTGCATAGGTTAAGAGGGCCACTCACATCGATACTCTTGCACTGATCATGTCACCGATTTGGTTAGTGATAATAATTTAAGCAACAGAATTTTATGACTCATCTTTATTGTAATGATTAATGTTGATTTACTGTTATTGGGCATAAAAGTAGCGCCTAATTCAACAGATTAAAAACAAGAGTTGGTTTATGATTTACGGCTTCCTTGGCTTCTTCTTCTCATTAAAGTGTTGGTTTTTGTGCTTTGTTGGCTTCCTGCTCCAAATACATGACGCCACTCCTATCTGAGTTTTACTTGCCTTCGAAAGAAAATTAGTTTTTCGCTATAAATGGATAGTCAATAAATCTCACCATTTTGACAACTACTTCCTTTCCATCTAAACCCAAAGGGGCAGATTCGCCCTTATCAACAATTTAAAATGGATTTTTTGGAGCGTTACGGTCAAATTTGCTGAAAGTGTTCCCCATGGCATTGCCTTATAAATTCTTTTCACCCCAGAATGGATTGGCTTTCCCCTATAAGAAGCCACATTAGCCTCGCAGAGTCACAAGTCAAAGTTTTCAACCCCCAAGAGTGCCCTGCATTTGCTTTCTTTGCTATCTTTATCCCCATGGCTGAAAATTTCAATCATTGCAATTCCATTTCGTCAGTTGGCTTAGGCCTTGGCAATCAAACCATTGGTGCCCGCTTGTTTCTTTCACCCACCGACTCAAACATAGGCTTGAACCGTGTGATCAGGGATGGTGACCTGATTGACTCAAATATAGTTCTTGGCCAGATTGGTCTGATCAGCCAGAGAGTCACGGAAGTGAAGAAAACTTATGTTTCACCGAATAGAGTTCAGTTGGTTCATAGTTTCGTTGATTCTGTCCCTTTGCAAAACCGGCCTGCCTTTCCTCTAAGTGATGTCACTGTCACTGAGGTTGTGAAAACAACTCGTTTTCTTACGTCAACCTATAGTGTGGAGCGCATATTTGCTTCAAGCCCAACTGTCACCGATCAAGGAATTTTTCCAACCAGTGGCGTCTTTGTCCAAGCCCAACCTGCAGTGAGAAACCAACCCAACCAGGGTATAAATCCCTTGGTCTCTCAGAACCCATCAATTTACCAAGAAGCTCTTAATATTTTGTACCATGACAGCATTCGTGGGAAGTTCAAAAGAGAAACAGTTTTCAATCCCACATCTGCTTATATATCTGAACAACCTCGATATAACCAAGGCCCTAGTTTTGACCAAATGGCTGCCATTTTTCAAAATCCCAATAACCCAATTAAGTCCAACTACAACACGAACCAAGAGAGAAGTCCTAGCTATGTGAATCCTGCAGTTAGAGTTCCTAGCAGTCGAGTGAGAGTCCCCAGCCCCTATGAAAACCAACCCAGGTTTCATGGCAGTACTTTCGAAGAGATTTCTAATGAAAATGATTATGATTATCCATTGGGGTATGATGGTAGAACTCATAGTCTTCGTGATTACCCGGAAGGTGTATATGGATGTCCTAAATGCTTTGTTGCTTTTCATACATCACAGACATTTGCAGCTCATATTCAGGCTCACTACAGGCACGAGAGCAAAGAAGAGAGGAGAAGAAGGATGGCTGTCAAGTGCAGACGGAAGGATCTTCGCCTTGTGCGCTCGAGGCATGGACTTACCGCTGTTCCTGCTGAATCTTTCAAGGGAACTGCTAAGGGAAAAAAGAATGGCAAGTCAAAAATTGAGAATCTAGAGGAGGCCGTTTATCAGGGACTTGTTCTGGATACTCCTGGAGCACCTGCCATGAAAGGCCCCCTTCATGGTGTAATCATTAAACAAGAACCTATCTAGTTCCCCCACTAGAAATGGAGTTATCAAGAGTTGTCTAAGAGTGTTTAAAATAAGAAATGTAGTTGCCTAGCTAGTAGAAAACAACTCGGAAATAACAATGTTAGTCTTGTTTTAAATATTCAAAAAAAAAAAGTCTTGTTTTAAGCTCTTCTGAATTATAATAAAATGGTTAATTTGGTCTGTTTGTGTGTTGATGAGTGCAATTATGTTAGGCCAAAATCAGAGTTTTAGTATATATACAGTACATGAATTGGCAGTTCTTACCAAATATCTCATAATTTGTGCATGTAAAATTTCGTTATGGGGATATTAAGTAGCATCTTTGGTACGTCCTCTTAATCAATCAGGTTAGGTTTGAATTTGAGGTTTTATTGGTAGAAAAGTCTTTATAACATGTGCAGATACCCTATTTTATCCAAGACATCTTCCTAATAAATTGAGAAAAAAATAATAATTTTAAAAAAAAAAAGAAAAGAAAAGGTTAACCCAGTTTATACTAAGGTCAAGCTACATCGTTTTAAAGAGACGTTGTCTCACACTTAAAAAGGGGAGCAATCTAGGCCGAATCCACAACCTACGTACTAACTCGTGTTGTCTCTAAAGCCCAATATTTGGGCTCTTCTTAGGGTATTTTCTTAGCCCACTAAGGTAAGTCTTTTTCAGTTTCTTTTAGATTTTTTTTTACTTTTTTCTAATATTTTTATTTATTTATTAGTTTAATGTTAAATAAATTGTTAATTGTTCCTATTTGTATAAAGCTAAAGTGGAAATTTATAGTTACTTAAGATAGACCTTTTTATAGGAAAAGTTACATTAATAAAATAATCAATTTTTTTAAAATTTTTCGATTTTAGCCAAAATATTGGGAAAATCAAGAAAACATTTCTCCTAAAATTTCTCAATTTTCCCCAAAACGTTAGCAAAATAAAAAAATTTCTTCTAAAATTTCTCGATTTTCATCAAAACATTGGGAAAATCAAGAAAAGTTTTGTTTCTCTTAAAAACATTTTGGGTTTTCGCAAAAGCTGTGGGAAAATTCAAGAAAGATTTTCAATATAAAAAAGATTAATCTAATTGTGAAACCCCAATCTTACCTTAGAAGATAGAATAGTAAATCTTTAAGTGAGCTTGTAAATTTCTTGTTTGGAATGTATAACTTGAGTTTTTACTTGGGAAAAATATTGCATTTAAGTGCTATGTTGATTTGATAAGTGTTAAGTAGAGAGGATTGAATTTGGACTTGTTTTCAAGTGATTTTCACATTCTGGAATAGAAGTATAGATACCTAAAGAAAACGTATTGATATTTGTTGCTCAAAAAGCTTTTAAAAGGGATTTTAAAGAACAAGTACAGATTCTTGAAACCCAAAACAAAAATATCGATACTTCCAACCCAAGTATCGATACTTGTCACCCAAGTATCGATACTTGTCGTTGTTTTCACAAAATAAATGGTGTAAAACAATATTTTCCTACCTAAAAATTACCCAAATAGCTTACCTTACACCCTCCTCAGCCTCATTCCGCCATTTTTTAGCAACTTTTAACCCTTTCTTGCTCTCTTTCTCTTAAAGACACCATTTTTAAAGGATTTTAAACTTGGCTTGATTTCTAAAAATAGAGGTAAGGGTTTTTCATGATCCAAACCCAAAGGCCATGACCAATGTGAGGATCTAATGGGCAAGCCCACTCAACCCAAACAAGCCTCAGATAATGAAGAATAGATTTAAATAAACATAATATAATGATATAACCATGTATAACAAAATTCATAATATGCTAATATCTAACTGGGTTATTGTCTCGCAAGACAAATGAATAAACATAACGAAACATGCGAAAGTAGACATATAACAGAATATTTATTTACAATTTCATATAACATATGTGATACACTAGCTAAAGGTAAATTTTGTTTCAACCATTTGTAAACATAAATTGTATCCAAGAATGTATAAACAAAAATCTAAAACTTCACTCTGAAAGCGCAGTGGACTCATAAGAGTAGACTCATCTAATGCCATGGACCAACCAAAAATCTAGTACAATGTTCTCCCCAAGAAGTTGACCTCTAGCTATATATCTGAAATAACAAGTGCATCTTAGATGTGTGAGATATAAAATCTCAGTGAGTAGACAAGGGGAGGGTAACAAGCTAATCGGAGGATTGTTTATAATGAAAAACAATTTCACCAAATACGCCATAATGAAATCATAATCAATTTAGATAAATCATGAAGTTAAAAGGTTTGACGAACATGTCATATACTTACAAGGCCTCATAGAGGTTTGATTTGAAGTAACAAAGACTTACAGGGTCATAAACCATTCAAAAGGGTCATTAAATTCAAAAATATGCCTTAAGTATCAATACTTCTGAAACAAAATGCGTACTATTGTCAATTTTTCACGGAAGTCCACTCTATCAGAAATAAGTAATATAGTATAAGTAAAGTATCATTCCCACGGGGATTTTGTTTCTAAATTTTCACTAAGTACTAAAATTTAAAACAAATTAACCTATTTATACAATACAAAAATTGAAAAAGTAATCAAAACGAAATTAAAATAAACACTAAATTAATCAACAAAAATTAAATATGTTGAGAAAAGAAGTAGATTAAAGACCTAGGATTATGAGTTTATTCAACACTTCATCTGATACTAGTTTCTCTCATTACTTATCTTTCTTGGGTGGTTTTACTACCCTATAATCCAAAGCTATGGACAAGTCTCTGTCGAAATGCTTGCACAAATACCTAACTTAATTGGTTCACAATACATCTATAGGAATTAATTAAATTAAGTTCATTAAGCTAGTGTCCTAATTTGGCTATGTATGACAATTGGCATATGTCTACCTAAATCGTGAATCAGATTACCTAAGTGACATGAACATACACTATTTAAATCTTAATCCAATCTAAAATCTCTCTATCAAGTTTCAATTAGATTCGCAAATCAATTAATTTTTGTTTAGGTAATTAAAGGCATTAAGAACATATTTGAATAAGTAAAACTATACCCATTCATGATAAATAAAACATAAACAAATATTCAGACTATATGTTGAAATCCACCACAATCCTAGAAAGGCAAATTAGTTCATGATATCTAAATAAAACAAGATCTAAAGAAATTTAGCCATGAATTCAAAACAAGAAAATAAGTATAACACAAAAGAGGGAAATAAACTAATGTTGAAGCTTGGTTAATCTTGAATCTCTCTCAATTGCTCTTGATTTCTTACTGGATTCTTGGCTCCAATTCACTAGAAAAGCTGCTACCATTCTCTCCCTTAAATGGTCTCAAAAGGTCCCTTAAATATGTGTGAGATGCCCTACTTTCCAATTTTCCATCATAAATTTTTATTTTGTAAACCGGGATGGCACTCGACCATGACTCCTTGGCGCTGCGACACCATGGCAATCATTTTTAGTGTCGCGGTAGTGATTCTTCCACATTGTGGCTTTCCTAACTCGGGCCAAAGTATGATGCACCTCACCAGCTTAATACCGCAGCCACAATTGTCCCAGCACTGTGGCCTTAGCTTCTTCAATGCCGCAGTCATGAGTAACTTAGGGCCGCAGCTCCAGTCACCATATTGCCTTGTGTAGAACTACATCCATCCATCATCTCCTAACATGATTTTCACCTCGATTTGGTCCGAAGTCAAGTGGTCAACAAGAAAGTTGTAGCCCATTCTCTTATCTTTCCAATTGACTAAAAATCACATCAATTGGACTTTTGCAGCTTAATTTATCTTTGAATTACTGCAGCATGTACAAGTGAAGCTTTCACCATACTTGTGCTATTTTGATTGAATTACACCTTTCTCATCAAATATCCTACACAAAACCATGAGAGAAATCAACCATAACTCTTCTTGAAGAAAATTAAAGAAGAATAAAGTAAAATTAAACTAAAATAACTTAAATTATCTACTCACATATAATCAACTTAAACTAGAAAAACACTTAAAGTACTCAAATTTGAACCTAAAATCCTAAAGATCTAGCAACTTAAACCCCAAAAATGTGTCCAAATAGCTCTATATAATAGAGTTATCACACCTTCAAACTTACGATTTTTGCTAATCCTCAAGCAAAACATAAAACAACATGCAACGAAAACACTAAAGTAGAAATAAATTACACTATTTCATTCATCACCTTTAATATCTTCAAAAGTTAATCCATATTCATAACTCTAGGCAACACACAAATATTATTCCAGTTCATATTTCAATGCAAATGCAAGTTTATCGTTAAGTGAATCTCCGTGTGTGTGCGCAATCTTTTCACCCAATACATTGTACAATCCTGATAAGTTTATATTCATGCAAAATTCAAATTAGTAATTAATTTTCATAAGTTTACTTTCCATCTCTCTCTCCACTAATGTAGACTAACACTATGTTAAAGATCAATAAGCCTTTAATTAGTTTGAAATGTATGGCTAGAGTAAAGATTGGATATGGGATAATATATAGCTTAAATCGCCCTAAGCACATAGTCAATCTAGGACTTATACAAAACTTTTTTTTCCTTTATCTAGTGTACCCCTCTTTCATCATAATTTTTCTTTTGTTCAACACTTCATTCTTTGTTTTTTTTTTTCTTCTTTCTTCCCTTTTTTTTTTTTGCTCAATTTCACACCGCCAAATTTATTTCTTTTATTGGGTAGTGAGATGAATACAATCATATTTTTCAACTTTTCATCATTTTTCATCTTTACTACCTTTTCCCCATTTAGCTCATAACACTTGCTAAATTGACTTATGCACTTAGGAATGAGGGGTGCAAGAATTGTTAGAAATAGCAATATAAGGGTTTGGGCTAAAAATTAAGTGTTTAAACAAAGAAATGTGTCATTAGGCTCAAAGGGGGAAACTAAGGATAATTTATGTAAAGGAATGCTACAAAAGGCTCAATCGGTCCAAAAAATCGCCTAAATCATCTCCTTAACTAAGTATAGCCTAGGATTTCACCTCGAGAAAGAATCAAACAAATTCTAGAACTCAAAACATAATTCAAAAATTCACATTCACATAAACTATCTCTAAATTCGTATAATGAATCTAAGCAAAAGACGTAGTGCTCAAAATGTAGAAATTTCATCCTAACAATAAAGCTTAGCATAAGAATTTACATAACACTTAAACAATATTCATATATTTTAAAGAATCAAGAAAAGTATATAATTAAATTCTCATCATTGGTTAGGTAAATTAAACGAAACTGGCACAATTAAATCTAGCTCAAATGCAAATGCAAATGCATCAATTTAAATTAAAGTTTACTAACTTAACCACTACACTTAAAATTCCTGCCAAACTTAAAAATAACATTGTCCCCAATATTAAGGAAAGTAAGGTAAAGGAATATGTTAGGAATTTTGAAAATATTGTGCCCTGGAAAGCAAGTATATTTCATGTTTAATTTCATTTAATTTATTTGTAATGAAAGTACATTTTGATAATAAGATGAAGAGTTTGTTTGAAGAAAGCATTCATTATCTAGTTATTAAAGTACCATGATTCTATTAATATATTAAAATACATTTGTATGAAAAGTCATACACAGGAGATATGTATTTTAATTGAATCTTAAAATTGTTCACAATCACATAATAAAGTTGGTTACTTTATTATGTTAAAGCTGTAGTATCCAGATTACTTCCAACAAAACGAATGTGATTCATTTCAAGGGAATGATTAGTCTCAAATCATCAAAATGGTTGACTTTGAGTAATGACACTATAACATAAACTAGAATCATGTGAGAATCAAATTTAAGTTTAACCGTTACTTAAATCATGATCTCACACTTATGCATTTGCTTATAATAGAACCAAAATCTTGATGGATAATGGAGTCGTGTTTAATCTCCTTATAATCTTTGATATACCATGAGCATGATCATCATAAAGCATTGATCTAGACTCCGTATGTTGGGGTTATAATCGTGATAAACATCTAGGAACATATATCTCAATAATGGAGTTTATAGCATTAACATCATGTCTAGTGGTTTCAGGAAGATTGGTAATTAATCTAGGCTAAGTGGATTGATGAATTAGCTACTCATCACATCTGAATACTCAAAAGATTAGATCTAGAGTATTGAATCACTAATTGGATAAAATTTGAGACTGAGGAACAAATTTGACATTAAGGGTAAAACAATAAATTCACTTTTTTATCATTGGATGGTTATGAGGGTTCACAATATAAGACAACTAATAATTAATATCAAGTATTGAATTATTTCTTGTGATTATAGTTAATCCAAGAGTGCAACCATGAATTTATGGTGGAGTGATTTCATGGTTAATAAGTTTGAATTATTTTTAATGAGATTATGAATAATTTTAAATTTATTGGAACTTAGAATATCTGAGTCCAAATAGATTCCCCACTTAGCTTCGTAGAATTCAACTTATTTAAGTTGGAATGCATGTTTTATTTGATTAATTAAATTATGTATAAAAATGACAGCTTTAATATGTTTGCCTTAATTTAAACAAGAAAACATGTTATGTGTTAATTTAGACAAGAAAACATTTTTGTCTTAATTTAGACAAGAAAATATATTTGTCTTAATTTAAGACAAGAAAAATATTTTTTGTCTTAATCTAGACAAGAAACATAGTTGTCTCAATTTAGACAAGATAAAATATTTTTGTTTTAATTAAAGATAAGATTTGTCTTAAATTAAGATAATACTAGTAAGATTCTTGCAAAATGAATCTAGACATCCATGTTGATAAAAAGAGACTCCATATTTGACTATCAGTCTTTTATTTAATATTAATTCTTTTTAAATAAAGATGGATAATAATAAAGTAAGAGTTATTATTCAACAAGGAGTTTTATTTTATCAAGAACTCTAAATAATAATTAAAGAATTAAATTATTTGTTCTTTAATTTTGATAATTATGGAGCATGTTTGATGCTTCCATAACTTTAAATGGATGGTTAAGATTGATTCAAAGGTATTTGACATTGATCAAACCTTTGAGGCAAGAGTTTTAATAAAAAGATAAAAGATTGGAAGAAAATAAATATACATACTTTTCTTGAAAAAGTTTCAACCGTCACTTCTCTCCTCCTTTTAACTTTGTCGTATTTTTTTTCCTCTCTCTCATTCTTGGCGAAATTTTTGAAAAGAAATATAGCCATTAATTTTTAGGAAGAAAAGAGGTACAAAATCAATTGCCATCTTGTAGTTTAGCATTCCACACCTTGTCCACTCATGGTTCAAGTTGAAAGCATCTTTAAAGAATAAATGGTAAACTTGTTTGGCTGAGAAATCAATCGTTGATGTGGTGGTGTCCAAAAATAAGAATCTAAAAAAAAAGGTAGTTTTTTTTTACTTAATAGATTCTTTTTTTAGGATATGATTATGTTACTTACAGTAAGAATAATGTCTGCTTGTGTAATTAGATTGCTTGTTTCCTTTATAAAAGAAAATTTTTGAAATCCATACTTTACACAATCACATCAATCCACTTAGATTCAACTCGAACAGAATACTCCCCTGATTGTAGGTTCACCTCTAAAGATCCTCTTCCTCATTCTTATCATGCAAATCCTCTTATAGGATCATCCGATAGAGTAAGAAAAGAGCTCATATCCATACCAACATGTTCAACATAAGCACGCATCATTTGCTTCATGGACTACATACATGCCGCCTAGTGATCCATTCGAAGTTCAAGCCTTTCCATCTTTTGAGACATGGAAAGACATTGAGGTCACCGCTATGGTGGTGGACAGCGTGGAACAAAAGAAAAACTACTTTTGGCAGTTGACAACTTTCGAGCATAAAGCTGATTCATAATGCTCACATCCAAATGAGCTTTAGGCTGTAAGATTTCTTCATTCTTATCTCAATTCATGCCTACTTTCTTGCATAAGGTTGTGAAAAAAAATGGAAACCATAGTCCATCACAAGTGAGCACGTAGCTTGAACAATACCATTGAATATCATTTGGCCCACATCAATTGACATCCTAGAAACAACTGTGTATAATAGAATAATTTTATCCTTTGTCACGTCACTAATAGGTTTCACAAGAAGTAACCTCACAACCAAAAAATGATACCAAAGCTTATGAACTGTCTTCATGGTACTAGCCTTAAAAAACATAGGTATGCCTTTAGACATTTTCCATTCATCCCCATAATCACAAAGTATGCCAAAAACCCTATCCCAATCAATGTTACCAGAGAAGAATTGGCCATACTCATCATTGTCAATATCAAGTAAGTTATAAAATTGATTGATGGTTGCACTATCAAAACGAACTTGAGATCCTAGCACAAAAACTTGGCCACGCATGTGTTTGGTAGTGTTGGCATTAAATTCTTGAACAACAGTTAAGACAGCTACCTCAAGTTGTTCATAAAATTGCTCCCATTGACGCTTAGTCATGACCTTATGAATAAAACAATAAAGCTCAAGACAGAGATCAATATCATGTTTTGAAATAGGGACTCTATACACCAGTGATTGAGGATGTCTCTCAGCCACATCCTCAGACATAAATTTGCTACGCTCGAATCTAGTCCCACTACCACTGCTACGAGTTCTTTTCTTAGGTGCCATCCCTCTCACACAAATTGATAATACTTCTTCTTAAAGCAAGCAACCACAATCCAACTAGATTAACCATTAAATTAAATCACATTATTTTATTACACATACTACACTACCCACAAATTGCATGCCAATTCAAATTTCTGATGCTTATCATTCACCCTTATCAAATAACTAAATTCACCATATATCCGTGTAAAGGGAGTAAAATCCAACACATTTATTCTAATCTAGCTAAAATTTAAGCAACCCATTCAACAACAACATTATATGTTCCATAATATTCATAGTAAACAAATCTAAAAATTCATGGATAAAAGTGACTTACTTGAATGGAGAATGCAGAAAATGTGGAGAATAATGTGAAAAAACAACCTTACTTGCCACAAAATAGTGATGGAATGCAAAAATATTTGATAGGTGTGAAATGGGTAGAAAAGAGAGGAAATCTAAATGTACAAAGAAAAAAAAACCCTAGAAGATGAGAGAACATGAGAGAATAAGTGAAATGGGGGCTTTTAAAATAAAAGCCCCCAACACTATGCCACAGTGCTCTTTTTCTGACACCGCAGCACTCTAGCCTCGACCTAATGTATGGGCTTGGTTAGTCAAGCATCACTACGACACTAACTTCTTGGCGTCGTAACGGCCTCATCTCGGGTTTTTGTATGAGAAAAGGCATCTTCACGTTGCTACAACGTTAACTTATTTGGCACCATGGCGTTGTCTTTTTTTTTTGTTTTTACTTTACTTTCTCACCTCATGTAATTCTTAGACCTATAAAAATAAAAAATAAAAAAAAATCAAACTAGGGATGAAACATAAAAAATGATAAATTAAAATTTATAAATAACTCAAATTAAAAATAACTACTAAAATAAAACTATGTTGAAAAACTTGGATTGCCTCCCAAGAAATGCTTCATTTAAAGTCATTAGATGGACTATGGTGGAGCTTATTTTTGGTGGGAGAGATGGATGAACGATCATTGCCGATCAATAAGTTATCCCCAGTAATGCTTCAATTGTTGTCCATTCACCTTGAATGTCTCATTGGTCAACCCATCAACTATTTCCATTACTCCATGTGGAAACACTTTTGCTACACTAAAGGGTCCAAACCATCTTGATTTCAACTTCCCTGGAAATAACTTCAATTGTGAATTAAACAACAATCCCTGCTAACATGGCTCAAAATGTTGCTCGACAATCTTTTGATCATGCCATTTCTTTTTCTGTTCTTTATTTAATTTGGCATTCTCATAAGCATCCAAGCGAATTTCATCCATTTCATTTAATTGAAGCAATCTTTTGTAGCCCGTTACTTCTAAATCAAAATTTAATTTCATAATGGCAAAAATGCACTATGCTCCAATTCAATTGGGAGGTGACACATTTTTCCAAAAACCAACCGATATGGGGACATACCTATTGGAGTTTTGTATGTTGTCCTATACGCCCACAATGCATCGTCAAGTTTACTGGCCTAGTCGTTCCTTGATGGTGATACCACTTTCTCTAGAATTCTTTTAATTTCCCAATTTAACACTTCCACCTATCCACTTGTCTAAAGGTGATAAGTTGTGTCTACCTTGTGTGCCACTCCATACTTTGCGAGTAATGCTATAAAATATTAATTGCCAAAATGACTTCGTTCATCACTCATGATAGCTCTTGGTGTACCGAATCTGGTGAAAATGCTCTTCTTTAGAAATTTCATCACCACCTTAGCATCGTTTGTAGGTAAGGCTAAGGCTTCTACCCACTTTGACACATAACCAACAACCACCAAGATGTATTGATTGTTGAATAAGCATATGAATGGTCCCATGAAATTGATTGCTCAAACATTGAAAATCTCCACTTCCAAAATGTTGTTAAGCCGCATATCATGTCTTCCGAAAATGTTTCCCACTCGTTGACATCTATCACAATGCAAAACAAAGATATGAGCATCCTTGAATAATGTTGGTCAATACAAACCTAATTGAAAAACTTCAGTTGTTGTTCTATCTCCTCCTAAATGACCCCCACATTTTGATGAGTGACAATGTCTCAACACGTTTTTAACTTTTTCCTCTAGAATGCACCTTTTTATTATTCTGTCAACACATTTCTTAAACAAAAATGGTTCGTCCCACTTATAAAATTTAACATCATACAAAATTTTCTTCATTTGTTGAGAAGTTAAATTTGGAGGTAGAAGTTTACTTATAATGAAGTTGACATAATTAGCATACAATGGTAATTTCTTTTGACTATTATGTAACAATTGTTCATCGAGGAAAGTTTCGTTGATCAGAGTAACATCCTTACCTTGGTTGTCAATCTTTAACCTTGACAAATGGTCTACTACTTGATTTTTTGAACCTTTTCTGTCCCTAATTTCCAAATCAAATTCTTGCAGCAATAGAATCCAGCGTATTAACCTTAGCTTGGCATCTTTTTTAGCAATCAAATACTTAAGTGCAAAGTGGTCAATATAAACAATAACTTTAGTGTTAATCAAGTATGAACAAAATTTGTCAAATGCGTACACAATAGCTAATAATTCTTTCTTAGTGGTGGTGTAATGCAACTAGGTTTCAGTCAAGGTTTTACTTGATTAATATATAGAATGAAAACTTTTATTCTTTCCTTATCCTAACACTACTCCTATAGCATGATCACTAGTGTCACACATAAGCTCAAAAGGGAGTGACCAATTAGGAACTACAATAATGGGTGCAGTTGTCAACTTCTTTTTCAATTTTATAAATGCAGCATGCATCATCAAATTTAAATGGGATATCTTTTGCTAAAAGATTGCACAAAGTTTTAGCAATTTTGGAAAATCCTTAATGAATCGTCGATAGAAACTAATTTGTCCAAGGAAACTCCGAATACCTTTTACCCAGATTGGCAATGAAAACTTTTCAATGGTCTTAATCTTGGCTTTGTCCACCTCCAATCCATTGCTAGACACCTTATGACCAAGAACAATGCTTTCTTGTACCATAAAATGGCATTTCTCTCAATTTAAAACCAGGTTTGTCTCGTCACATCTTTGCAACACCCTATCAAGATTAAATAGACATTCATCAAAATTATTGCCAAAAATTGAAAAATTATCCATAAATACCTTTATGGTTTTCTCTACCATATTTGAGAAGATAAACATCATGCACCATTGAAATGTGGTTGGAGCATTACACAGTCCAAATGACATCCTTCTAAATGCAAAAGTACCATAGGGACATTTGAAGGTTATTTTCTCTTGATCTTCTTGTGCTATGTCTATCTGATTATATCCTGAGTATTTATCCAAGAAACAATAATACTCTCTTCCAGCTAACTTATCAATATCTGGTCAGTGAAAGGTAAAGGATAATCTTTCCTTATGGCCTTGTTTAGCTTTCTGTAACCCTTGTGGAAATAAGCTCATTGTTTTCATTAGCCATTGCTATCATCCCACCTTTCTTTGGTACGCATTGCACCAGACTTACCCACTCACTATCCAAAATAGGATAAATGATGCTAGCATCTAGCCACTTGATTATTTTCTTCTTGACCACCCCTTTCATGATTAGATTCAATCTTCTTTAATGCTCGATAGTGGCTTTGTGATTATCCTCCAACAAAATTTTGTACATGCATATTAAAGGACTTATCCCCTTTATAACAGCTATTGACCACTCAAGTGCCTATTTGTGTTCTCTTAAAACTCTAAGTAACTTTTCTTCCTGTTTATTAGTCAGATCAGATGCAACAATAACTGAAAGAATAAATGAGTTTCCAAGATATGCATACCTCAAATGTTTTAGCAATGGTTTGAGTTCTAACTTAAGAAGATCCTTAATTAAAGGTTTCACTAGTGAAGATGAAGAGGGAGACAAATTCAACAATTTAAACTAAGTTCCTAATACTCGAGATGGGGCATTCAACGCATTGACATATTCTATAACCTCTTCATTATTGGGCTCAGATTTAGAAATTAATGATACTTCAAATGGGTCAGTGGGATGATTTTTCATGAAGACTTAGCTTGTGGCTGTATCTACCTCACTAACTGCAAAACACTCATCATGGTCATTAGTAAACTTTAAAGCTCAAAAAATATTAAATGTTACCTCTTGATCTTGTACTTGCAAGGTAAGTACTCCCTTTTCAATATCAATGAGTGCTTTGGCTATGCTAAGAAAGGTCTCCCAAGGATAATAGGAACCTTTTTATCTTCCTCCATATCAAGAACTATAAAGTCTGTTGGGAATATGACTTTTTCCACCTTTACCAACACATCTTCTGCTATGCCTCTTAGATATATGAGGGTTCTATCTACCAATTGAAGGGTCATAATGGTGGGTTTGATCTCCCTTAAACCCAACTTTTTGTAAATTGGCAGTGACATCAAGTTAATACTCGCCCCTAGATCACTCAATGCCTTAGCAAAGAATAACCTACCAATTGTGCATGGAATAGTAAAACTGCCTATGTCCTTATTCTGAATGATTACACTGCACTCCTCAGTGAGTGCTATTGTCTAAAATGTCCTTTAGAAATTTTACATATGAAGGCATTTGCTCTAGTGCCTCAGTAAATGGAATGTTGATGTGAAGCTTTTGTAAACACCTCCATAAATTTTTGAAACTAACTCTCTTCTTGTTGCTTCTTGAAACGTTAAGGAAAAGGTGGTGGTGGTGTAGTTGCCTTAGTTACTTCTGCTTGAAACTATTCACTAAACTTAGAAATTTGAGTCCCACTCTTCACAATATTATCTTGTTGTGCAACTTTCTATGGGTTACTTTCAACCTCTTTTCCATTTCTCAAAGTGATGGCCTTGACATGTTCTTTGCCCTTTCTCCTCGGGTTTGCTTTTACATCACTAAGTAGTGTTCCTTGAGGTTGGTTGTTTAATGAATTAGCAAGTTGACCAACTTGAGTCTTAAGGTTTCAAAATGATGTTGCTGGACTCTAAATGAGAGCTGTTTGACTTTATATGATGCTATCATTCTGTGTCCTGTACTACCTTAACAAATCTTCCACAAGTAGCTTCTTTTCTAAAATAGGTGCTCTAGCTTTCTATTGGAATCCTAGAAGTGCATTATGCCTTGAAGTTGAGGAAGACCCTTGATTATTAGCCCAAGATAAATTTGGATGATTCCTCCTCCTTGGGTTGTATGTGTTGGAGTAAAGGTCATTTTGTTGTTGAATCCCAACAAATTGCATTGTTTCTATTAAGGTTGGACACTAATGGCTTGTATGATTATCTCCATACTACTCACAAGCTATAAAAAGACTTTGAATGGAGTTAGTACCAAAAGATTCAAGTGTCTTAGTTAGAACAGCTACCTGAACAGATAATGTTGACATGGCATCTACATCATGAACTCCAACTACTCTCTTATCATTAATCTCATTATTGGCCATTGGTAGTTATTTGTATCCATCTCTTCCAATAAATCGAATGCTTCATCAATCGATTTAGCCATTAAAGCTCTTCTCACAGCGATATCAATGGTGGTTCGAACATGACCACTCAAACCATTGTAGAAAGTTTGCACCTGAAGCCATTTTGGAAGCCCATGATGAAGACAATGCCAAAGTAATTCTTTGTATTTTTCCCAAGCCTCGTACAATAATTCAGAATCTTGCTAAATGAATAATGCAATATCATTCCTCATTTTCGTTGTCTTAGCCAAAAGAAAGAACTTGGCTAGGAACTTTTGAGCAAGATCATCCCATGTTGTTATTGAGCCGGTAGGGAGTGCATTCGGCCATGCTTTAGCTTTATCCCTTGTGAGAAAGGAAAAAGCCTCAAACGAATTACATCATCTGTGACAAACTGGACTGAAGTTTGAATCATGGTGATGATAGCCAGCTTGATCTCAAAATTGTTTGCTTGAATAGTTGGCCTTCGAATGCTCAATGGAATTCCTTGCACCAATGAGACAGCATAATCCCTTAAGCAATGATTTTCAACTACTACGTGCACTTGGATTTGTTGTTCGCCCTATTGATCAACCATTGTATTTGTAAGAGCAAAACCCTATTGATTTTCTCGTCGAAGTCTTCATAATGTTCTCTCAATCCCTTGCCCTTTTCTAAGCTTTTTGCTCTTTTCATACAATGACTAAACACACCTACAAAACAAAGAAATAAATCTTAAATTAAGACTAATTTGTGAAATTTCAATATTAGTAAATAACAAAGAAAACAAAATCCACAACAATGGCGCCAAAACTTGTTGTCAAATTTTCACGCAAGTGCATGCTATCGCAAACAATTAATATAGTACTAGTAGAGTATTGTTCCCACAGGGATTTATTTCTAAATTTTCACTAAGTACTAAAATTTATAACAAATTAACCTTATTTAAGCAATCTGAATATTGAAAAACTAATCAAAGCGATATTAAAATAAACATTAAATTAATCAAGTAAAATTAAATATGTTGAGAAAAGCAGTAGATTAAGGACCTAAGTGTGAGACCTTGACCTTTATAGACTCATAAAGGGAAGTATACGCGATATCCCTGATTAGGGGTAATTTCGTCATTTTCTTACTAAACCCATAAAAGTAAGATTTTAAACAATATTATGGCCTAAGTAGGCCTAAGGCATAAATGAATGATGAAAGTATGGGTAAAATTACAAGGAAATAAAAATTTTGATGATTTTCATAATATGGGCAAAATGGTTATTTTCCACCTCGGGTTAGAATTTTTAAGTTTTCATGAACCCGAGCATTTCTAGACCATTATGGACCTTGTCCTAGTGTCAAAAGAGCAAAAAGATTGCATAAAAGATTAAAGGAGAATAAGTTAATTTGTGGAGGGGCATTTTGGTAATTTAATTAGAGTGGATAAGCTTGGGCTATAAATATCTTCTCTTTCCAGCAGCTTCTTTTTCTTCTTCTCCTCTCAATTCACGTTACTTCCAACCTCTATGGAAGCTTGATATGGAGCTTGCATAATTTTCTCTCTCCAACTCTAGTTTTCATACCTTTGAGCCCTTTTGACTAGAAACCTTGTATTCTTTCACTCTCTCACTTAAAGACCCTTGAAAAATCCTACTTCCATACTTTCTCTCACTAGCTAAGTGTTTAGAGAGAGAAAGAGAAAGAAAGCCCTATAATAAGCTTGGAAATTGTTGGAAAGAATTTTAAAGTTACAAAGCTATCAAAGTGAGTAGTAAATTAGAATTGAGTTTTAAGAGTTGATAATGTTTAGTGATTGATTTGTGAGTTTATTGTTGAGATTGTGTATTGACTCTAATGTGATTATGTAGTGAACATAGATAGCCATTTAAAATGGCAATTGAAAGCTAGTTAAGAGATAGCTTTTAGGGTTTATAGTATATAATGGTGATGTTAATGTGATGGTAGGTTTCAAGGAAGCCCCATCATCCCATTTGGACAATTAGGGAATTACAGTCAACGAAAGGCTCAACAATATACCGGTGAGTGGACTTGCATTTCAAACCTATTTAGGGAATGTGAATGATTTTGTCCAACTTGTCTTTGAAAATGTACCTTGGGAATAAGCCTTTGGTGAAGTGATTTTATATTGTGAAAATGTGTTATACAACATTTTTTGTGTTATCACAATATGATCATATGCATGATATGCATTGGGTGCTTCTTTGTATGTTGATGTGGACCCTGCTATGTGCGAGTAGGAGTGCACATAAGCCATTGCTGACCCGGCTATGTGCGAATGGGAGTGCGCATAAGCCGTTGCATATGAGATGATGATAATGGGAGGGTGTACACGATGATTGATATATATATATATATATATACATATATGGTATATGGTTGTAATGCAAAAATGTGAACATTTGATTTGTTGAAATTTGAGAGTTTGCATGTGTTACATGTTGCTGTTGTTATTTAGCAGGATGGCTTTGTTTTAAGGGAAAAGAAAATCTTTTTCTTGATGTTCTGATTCTCGCTGCAGCGAGAAACTCTCAGGTTTTGAAGGGGTTGGCTAGTCAAAAATTCGCTACAGCGAGATTCATTCTCACTGTAGCGAGAAACTTTCTGTTTTATGACCAAAATCTCACTGTAGCGAAAAACTTTCTATTTTTCACCTCATTTTGATCAATTGTTGCCCTATTTTCCACTTCTTTGCTACCATATTTGGGCATGGATTTCCAACATTAAGGAATAAATGAATTAAGCTTAATATGAGGAGGTTTGGTGAGAAACCCTCGGTTAGTTGATAATTTAAATCAAGTGTCACAGCAGCAAAATTCATTCTCGCTGCCTTTCCACTGCAGTGAGGACCCGTCGTTTTATTTGACCTAATTCGCATGAATGCTATTAAATTTTTCACTCTCCAAATCCTTTGTTGAATATAGACCCTTTCATAAAGTTATTTACTCATGTGGGGTTTACATGAGGGGTTTTAATAAGAACAAAAACAAATTGCATTGTTCAGAAAAGAAAAAAAATGCATCATGATTTTATTAAACATTCCTTATGGTATGCTTGTTCCCTTTCTTGTTCACTCACAGGGTTTATACTCACTGTTTTCAACTTCATGTTTTCAGATCACGAGGCAGCCGGTAACTAGGACGAGGTGTCCTCGTAGACTTGTATCCATCTTTTGTAGGTGTCTCGACATTCAGTAGCTGTACATTCGTCCGAGTCCCTCTGCTGGAAGTCGAGTATTCTTTTGTTGTGTATAGACAAACCTAATGTAAATTATTAAGATACATGTTGTAGACAATGTATATACACTTATTTGGTATGCCAGTATGAGGTGGCAAATGTTAAATATTATTTTGACCCTAAGTTATGAAAGGTAACTTAGCAGTTTATGATGGAATGATGATCATATCAGATTAATAGGCTTGCTTGGGCTTAGTGGACTACGTCCATTGGGCCCATGAGTCGGTCATGGCCTGAAATTTGGGTCCTGACACTAAGATTATGGGTTTCTTCAACACTTTATCTAATGCCAACTTCTCTTGTTATTTTTTTTTTTGGTGGTTTTACTAAACTAGAATCCAAAGCTATGGACAAGTCTTTGTCGAGATGCTTGCATAAATACCTAACTTAATTAGTTCACTATATATCTATAGGAATTAATTAAATTAAGTTCATTAAGCGAGTGTCCTAATTTGGCTATGTATGGCAATTGGCATATGTCTACTCGAATCGCAAATCAAATCACCTAAGTGACATGAACATACATTATTCAAACCTTGGATCAATCTAAAATCTCTCTGTCGAGTTTCAATTAGAATCACAAACCAATTACTTGTTGATTAGGCAATTAAAGGCATTAAGAACAAATTTGAATAAGTTAAACTATACCCATTCATGATAAATAAAAGAGAAATAAATATTCAGACTCTATGTTGAAATCCACCATAATCCTAAAAAATCAAATTAGTTCATAATATCTAAATAAAACAATATCCAAAGAATTCAACCATGAATTCAAAACAAGAAAATAAGTATAACACAAAAGAGAGAAATAAACTAATGTTGAAGCTTGGTTAATCTCGAATCTATCTCAATTACTCTTGATTTCTTGCTTGATTCTTGCCTCCAATTCTCCAGAAGAGCTATTGTCATCCTCTCCCTTGAATGCACTCAAAAAGTCCCTTAAATATGTGCCAGATGCCCTACTTTCCAATTTTTCATTATAAATTCTTAATTTTGGAAATCGAGGTGGCACCGTGGCAAGCATTGGTAGCATCACGATAGTGCTTCTTCTACATCACGGTGCTCTGGCCTCAGGACAAAGTATGATGCACCTCACCAGCTCAGCTCCGTGGCCACAATCATCCCAAGGCTACGGCCATAGCTTCCTCAACGCCACGGCCATGAGTAACTCAGGGCCACGACTGCATCGATCCATCATTTTCTGACATGGTTTTCACCTTGCTCTGGTCTAAACTAGGCAAAATAGTAATCATGAAAGTTGTAGCCCATTCTCTTAACTTTCCAATGGATTAAAAATCAAATCAATTGGACCTCTACAGCTCAAGTTATCTTTGAATTACTGCAGCATATACAAGTGAAGCCGTCACCATACTTGTGTTATTTTGACTCAATTGCACCTTTCTCATCAAATATCTTGCACAAAACCATGAGAGAAATCAACAATAACTCTTCTTGAAGAAAACTAAATAAAAATAAAGTAAAATTAAACTAAAATAACTTAAATTATCTACTCACATGTAATCTAACTCAAACTAGAAAAACACCTAAAATACTAAAATTCGAACCTAAAATCCCAAAGATTTAGCTACTTAAGCTCCCAAAATGTTTCAAAATAACTCTATATAATAGACTTATCACTTACTAACTTACAAATATAGATACTCTTCTCAAAAGTATTGATACCTACAACATAGAATGCTTCCTAGATCATTTTGTTAGCAAAATATCGATACTTGCTTCAAAATTTCTAGGTTTCGAGCCAAAATTTCCTAGATTAAGCTTTCTTACTTAGTCCATTCACTCCATAGCTCATTTCCATTGTTTACAATATACAATACACCATCAAATAGTATTAAGTACAGAGTCATTTCATGTCAGTTAAAATTCTACTACGCAAGTATATGTATCGAATAGATAGTGTATAAGCAAGCAGAGTATCGATCCCATAGAAAATTGATCTAAAATTTTACTAAGTATTAAAATTAGAACAATTTAATCTAATCCTAACAATCAAATTCAAACAACCAAATTAATTAACTAAAACTAATTAACCAAAATTTATACTAAAAAGAAAAATCAAAGCAGCAAGATAATTGGGTAAAAATCAAATCAAACAAGCCTAAGATTACAATATACCTCACACTTCATCAAAATCTTACCTCTCTTCATTAACTTATTTCAATGAGTTGAATTGCTAACCTAGAGTCCTAAATTACTTATAAGGGTCTCCCGACTCGTCTTATAAAAATATCTATTTTAATCAAAACACTATATCTCTATGTGAATTGAAATTAAAATAGACTCATTAAGTTCAAGCTCTAATCTGGCTAGATAAGGCCTATAGGTATATCCCTATCCTATACGCAAATCAATTAATATGATCATATGCTATCCCAATTTTAGTCTACACTAAATTCCCTTTCCCAAGTTTGTTTAGGTTCCTATATCAATTTAATTGGTGATCAAGCAATTAAAAGCATTAAAAATAAATTGAAATAAACAATCAAATCCCATTAAAAATAAGCAAGAAAGAGATTAAAAGTGTATATTACATGTGAGTTCAATTGCAATCCTAGAAAAATAATTTAGCTCATAATATCTAATAAAAACAATATCCAAAGAAATTTAGCCATGAATCTAAGTCAAAGAAAGTAAGAAAAACACGAAAGTAAAGAGAGAAAACTAGTAGTTGGAGCTTTGTGATTGATAACTCTATAATGTAGAGATATTTGAGCTTAATTTTGATAATAATTAGGCTTAGTTTTTGTAGTAATGTATAGAAATTAATAGGTTTTATTTAATTATTTTAAATTAGTTATTTTAGGTGAGTCAATCTAATCATGGTTAATTTTATGCTTAATTTGGTGTTAATGAGGATAAGATAGGTTGTTATTGATTTATTTGTGCTTTTGTAGGTGTTTGAAGGAAGAATTTTAATGGAAAAAAGAGAGCAATTTTAAGGTGTAGATTTCCAATGCATATGTTTTGGTTGTTTGGCCATAACTTTCTTTACAAAGCTTTAAATGAAGCAATTCTTAGATCATTGAAAAGATAAGAGAAAAATATACAACTTTCATGTTTATCACTTTACCTATTTCAGCTTTTAGAATGGTTAAAAATCTTGTCAAAGTTGACATACTGTAGTAATTCTAGAGCAATTACGATTTCTATTAATTAATTGGGCAAGGCTGTGACTTACATAGTATAATGAGGAAATCCTAGCTAAAATTGACTTCTCTTTTCATCCAACTTGGCCTAACTTCAAAGCCTATATAAACAACCTTTTGGAGGACTTAAACAAAGAACAAAAAAACATCAAATTAACAGCTTAGAGTCAAGCCACAAAGTCATTGAAGCTAAAAAGAATTTGTAGGATTCAAGGAGACTTGGAGATCAAGAATACAATTCTTGAGTTTTTCTATATTTTCTTTTATTATCTTATTTTCTTGGTTTTGGCTTTAATGTTTAGATTTTATTTGATGATAATGTGTGACTTGATGGGGAACTAAATTTTTTAACTTAGATTATGATTGAACTCAATATGCAGTCTGAATTATTTATCTCTCTTTACTTATGTTTGATAGATTTAAGTTGTTTATTTTATTCTGTTCTTAGTGCTTCTAATTGCCTAATCACCAATTAGATTGAATTGGAAACCTAGGTTAAACCTTAACGAAAGAGATTTAGGTAGACCTTGAATAGAATAGCATATGATCGAATGCACTTAGTTGATTAGGTGATTTGATTTGCATATAGGGTAGACATACACCTATAAGCCATACGTAGCCAAAATTAGAGCACAAACTTAATGAATCTTTCTTCAATATAATTTGCATAGACATATAGTAAATTAATCGGGAAAGATATTTTTATAAGAAACTCGATAGCGACTTGTAAATAATTTATAACTCTAGGTTAGCAACTTAATCCATTAAACTAAGTTAAGAGAGAGAGACAATACTCAGATGAAGTATTGAGGGATATCATAATCTTAGGTCTGTTAATCACTAGAAGTAAAATTTGCTAATATATTAGTTTTAGTTTTTAGTTTATTAATTTAAATTTTCCTTTTTTATTTTAATCGTTTAGACAAAATTAAGGTGTGTTAATTTTAGTAGTTAACAATAAGGATTAATTCAATTCTCTGTGGGATCGACATTCTACTCATCTCCATATTATCTTTGCGATACGTGCACTTGTGTGAGTAGAAAATTGAACAACAGTGATCTTGATTCTCCCTCCAATTTTCTTATTTTCTTGCTTTGTTCTGGGCTCCCAATCTCTAGATAAATTGCTTGTTGCCTCCTCCTCAAAATCTCTGAAAAAAGGTCCCTTAAATAGGCTCCAAATAACCTAATTTCTAAAATCCCGTCAACTTTTTTTATTTTTGGAAAATCGCCCAGCGCTGCGGTGCTACTTCTCCAGTGCTGCAGCGCTGAGCTCTTTGGAAAATTGTATGTGTGCTTCCTTTTATCAATGTTGCAGCCTTGTTCTCCCAGTGTTGTGGTTGTTTATCGATTTCAAACATGAGTTTCACCCTGATATGTTCCAAACTGGTCAAGGTGGTAAACATAAAAGTTTTATCCCTATCTCTTAGCTTTCCAATGGATTAAGAATCATATCAATTGAACTTCTAGATTGAAAGATATACTCCAAATACTGCATCATATTTAGTCCATGCATACTACTGTAGTGCTCCGAGTTAGACAAATATTTTGACCATGATTCGATCAGAACTGGGTGAATTGGTAAACATAAAAATTATAGCCCTTCCTTTTAAAATTCTAGTGGTCAATGAATCATCTTATTTTGAGTTTTTTAGAGAGAGATATGGTCAAAATACTAAAATATATGTGAATAAAGTCATCGCCATACTTACACTGATTTTCATCAAATGAGCCCTTTTCATAAAATTTCCTACAAAAGCAATAAGAGAAATTAGTAATAACTACTCTTAAAGTAATTTAAAACAAAATAACATAAAACTTAACTAAGATAACTTAAATTAACCACTTAACAAGTAATCAAACTTAAACTAAAAAAACACCTAAAAGGCTAAAATCCGCACCTAAAATCTCAAAGATCTAACTACTTAAGCCCCCAAAATGTGTCAAAATAACTCTATATAATAGAGTTATCATTTCACATGGTCAAGATAGGCTTACTTATTAAGTCATAATCTTATATTAAATCATATACCATAATGATTCAACATTCACATCTATCAACATAACATTCTTACGAAGACTTCCTAAAAATAATAATTCAGACAAGGGTTTTTTAGCCCAAGAGTAGTGTTTAATCCCCCACTACCTAGGATCATATCATAAGGCACTCATGTCAATTATTCAAACAATAGTATATCAACCCAATGGTTAATGCTTAAACCCCATTACCTAGGTACTTTTGCAATGACTATCCTACCAATGGTTCGAACATGTGTTTACTCCACCACATATGACTAGCATTCATTTATGCTCCTTACTAGCTAAGAGTTTAGACATTGTGCACAACAACTAGTGCTATAGTCACTAGCTACAAACTTCTAACTTAAGTGGCTCCTATAAATACATAACAGAGATTACTTCATGGTTATACTCATCTATTCAAATATCAAAGAGGAATTTGTAAACATACACAATCCCAAACAAAATTACAATCCTTATAAAGGGACAAACCTTGTACTAAGGTTACCTAAGTCCATATTAGATATCAACATATTCAATGCACAAACAAATTCAACAATTACTTCGAAATCCACCCTCGAATAACTCGACATCATCTATTTTTAAACTCAAATTTGAATTTAAACCATTAAAGTGCTTGTCCTGAACTACATACATACTAGTCATATTTACATATAGTAGCCATGTTCAAAAGTCATATTTAAAGCATAACATGATATCCAAAATCTTTTCCTTCCAACAACACATACTTGTACAAAGTCTAAATATCCATATTTGTGTTTCAAACATGCTTAATAATATGCTTACAAAATAAGTTTTGTAAATGCCATGACCACACACCTATTCGAAGGGTGCCTTTCCTTCTAGTACCTTTCGACAACAACTCAACCTCTCCAAAAATACCAACTTCTTTAAAAACCCTATTCATGATTAATTTATTGTTAATACCTAGCTTTTTAGGTAAAACTTCCACAATATCACATCTTGAATCTAAGCACATGATAGACGCAAGGATCTACATGGGTATAGCCCATTAGGCCCAAGCAAGCCTTACGTCCATCAATCATATAATCACATCATTTTATTTTAAAGCACAATTCATTAAGTGCTTCATCATACGTCATGGAAAATTCTACCTCATGAGGTATGGCCAAACGCTTCAAATATCTATAGAAATTTATATCATAATATAAATTCATGCAATATAACACAAAAATATCTTAGGCACTTCCCGTGCTCATTGTGTGCACACCTTAGTGCTCAATCTATCTGTGGCCTCATCACCATAGGCTATAGATAATAAGTCACCTATCTTGGTGCTTAAAATAAACAACTTTATCATGAGTATCATAAACAAAGTAGTCTTAATTATTTACATATATATGTCATCATCACAATATAAAGTAAATCTAAGACTTTGCTCTACACACTACGAAGTGTACGACACATGGTAGGCTGTGAAAGAAGGCACTATCACACCTACCAAGCACAAGTTAAGTTACTCTTCCTAAAGTGATGAGCCAAGCGAGCTACTAATATGTAAAAAAACAAAAGCAACTAATGAGTGTCACAAAGACTCCATGAATAAACACAAGAAAGGGACAAGACATAAGGGGAAAGTGTTTGCAATAAACCATAATTCGCAATACATATGAATTTCAAACCAACCATCACATTTCCTTTCAAATGCTTTAAATGATGTTATTTGTTAGATTTATTATCTTTAAAATGATTATAGTTTTGAAATGAAATAAATTATCAAAATTGCTTTAATGATCTTCGAACTTGTTTGAACAATCTTTGAAATTGTTTGAATGATTTTTGAAGATTACTTGAATGTGTTTTTTAGCTTAATCTATTAATGTTGAAACTTTCAGATAGTTGCTTTTAAAGTGCCCAAGTGTTTCTATGTGAAAAGTTTCAAAAATACTTGAATGGGTGTTGAAATTGTTTGAATGATTTTTGAACTTGCTTGAATAGTTTTAAACCCCCCTTGCATTTGTTTTAATGTCCAAGTGTTTGGCACAAAGGTATAGAAAGTGGTTCAAAGGTATATATACTTGGCTTTAAGGTATAGAGACGTGGCTTAAAGGTATAGAGACTTGGCTCGAAGGTATAGATACCTGACACAAAGTATAGAGACTTGGCGATCTCAATACCTAGCTTCAAAGTCTTCATACTTCACCTCCAACCTTCAAATTCCAAAAAGCAAATGCAAAAGTATCGAGACAACCTTCAAAGGTATCAATGTCTTGCATCAAAAAAACTCGAGAAAGACAAAAATATTGGCTAGTTTCTTCACCAAATCATCCCCAACAACTTCAAAGCTTCTCCAATTATAAAAAGGACTTCTCCAACACATTTACTAGTAGAGAAGAGAAGAGGAAAGATTTTTTTCATCAAGAATCAAAAACATGAAAAAAAAAAAAGGAAAAAAAAGAGAGAAACCAAGCTAGAGCAAGCAAAACGCCTTCTTCCACTTAGCTTTTAAGCTATCTTTGAGCTTCAAATTCTTTATGCTTCCACTCTTATTCTTTATAATTCATTATACTCTATCTATATTGTACTTACTCAGCAAAATTGACCTTTTAGAGGGAAATTTCTTCAATCTTGTAACAGAGAAAAAGGTTATACCTTAGCCTTTAAAAGGTAGTATTGTGGGTTGTGCTCACTCCCTTGAAAAGGCACTATGTGGCTCGTGCTTGCTTTCATTAAAAAACATTGTGTAGGTTGTGCTTGCTCCCATAAAAAAGCATTGTACGGGTTGTGCTTGAGCGTGGAGAAAGACATTGTTGTAAAGGTTATACTTAAGCCTTAAAAAGTACTTTTCATAGTAGATTGCCAACTCCTTAGTGAGCCAAAGGAAAAGACATAAGCATCGGAGGCTAAACCTCTATAAATATTGTGTCTTCCTTTTGCTTATTAAAATTCCTCTCATTCGGCTTTCACTTCCAAATCATTCTAAAAAAAAATATTACAACTCTTTATTGCTTGGCCTTAGAGGTTTTTCATCCTTATAGTGCAAAAGAATTTTATCTTGATAAGGGGGTTTCAAAGAATTTTCAAAATATTTAATTCACGCCCTCTTGAGGTTTCATTTGTTAGCTAATTACTATAACAATTGATGTTAGAGCTTTGGTTTCAATATGCAAGTTTAAACATTTTTAGTAAAGATCCTTGTTAGCTCGAAGACTTGGTCATGAACTACATTACAGCAACTCTTAGTGAAAAGGTAAAAAGAGATGAGAAATCAAGTGTGTTAAAGCAAGTAGGAACAACTTTGTGGAGATTGAATGCTTTCTTGACACGCAATGGAAAATGGGTGATTTCTATACCAAAAGTCATTCAATTATTTATTATAATTATTTGTCGAAGTCAAAATATGATTCCTTATTGAATAATTATTCTATTTTATTATTATCCATATCTAATTAAAAAAATTAATAATAAAATAAAAGAATCCTAATCAAACGTGGACTCTTATAATTTATCAAAAAATTATAATTAATTATAAATAAAGAATAAACTATTTAATTTTTTAATTACAATTAAAATCCTTCAATATTATTTTATCTCAAGATAATAATTATCTTAATAAATATTTTTCATTTCAAAACAACTCTAGCCTTAAAAAACTATTTATTTATTAAGATAATTTTTTGACTTACCAAAAATAAAATAATATAATTAAGACATCTCTTATCTTAAATCAACACATATCTCTTGTTTAACTTAAAACAACTCTTGGCTAAATTAAGATAACATATATTCCTTATCTAAATTAAGACAACTCTTGTCTTAATTAAGATAATATGTAAAGTTACTATTTTTGAACCGCAACGCTAGGTTTGGAAGGCAACGGTGCTGGTGCATCCCTCAAGCTCCATAGTAGCTCTCAAGGCTAGGGCACTACGGTGCTACCCAAGGAGTGTGGCGACACCCCACATCAAAAAAAAAATACAAGGCATTAGCTCGTTGGAGCACCACAATGCCCTAGACTCAGCACCATGGCTTTATAATCTTTTGAGTATCAAGATGTGATAAGTAGCTAATTCATCAATCAACTGGGTCTAGATTAATCATCAATCTTCTTGAAATTATTGAAAGTGATGTTAATGCTATGAACTACACTATTTGGATACATGTTCTCAAATGCCCACCTTAATTATAATCCCAACATATGGAGTCTAGATCAGCGCATTAAGATGTTCATGCCCATGGTAGATCAAAAATTATAAGGATATAAAACACTATAAGCAAATGCTTAAGTATGAGATCAAGATTTAAGTAATAATTAAATATTAAATTTGATTCTTACATGATTCCAGTTCATGTTATAGTGTACAGTCTTAACATAAAAAGTGACCAACTTTATTACACGACTGTGAACAATTTTTAGATTTAATTAAAATGCATGTCTCTTATGTATGACTCTTCATACAAATGTATTTTAATATCTTAATAAAATCATGGCATCTTTATAACTAGATAATAAATGCTTACTTAAAACAAACTCTTCATTTTATTATCAAAATATACTTTTATTACAAATAAAATATATATATAATCATGAAAATATATTCACTTTCCAAGACACCATATTTTAAAATTCCTAACACACATTGCTACTTACCTAATGGCCTTATCATATAAGAAAAGCTCCCTAGTCGTTAGAGCACTGCATTACCCAAACTAGTTCATAGTAGTCGTTGCAAAATGCCTCTATCTATTTGGTCTAGTGGCTGGCTTGTTCCCTTAGGCTAGTTATTGGCAAGCTCTTAGCCTTCCTCCCTATTGGGTAAACTTCTTGTTGTACCACTAGAAGGCTTAGGGGAACTCACAAGCTGTGGCTCTCCCACTCAATCCAACAACATACTTGTCAATTTCCAACATCTTACTGATATGTGTTTAAAATCTCAAGAACCAAATAAAACTTGTTTTCCATTAAGAAACGAAATCTGTGATTGATGCTCAGTATTTCTTCTCCTTTTGATTTCATTGATTTTGAAACAAAAGTACTCTGGAAAATATTAAAAGTAGGCAGTATTTGCTTATCTCAAAGAAAAACAGAAGAAGAAAAAATGGTAGTATCTATTGTCAGTAAGTACCTCAAGATTTTTTCAAGAACAACAAATATATATTTTAAAGGAAAGAATAGGGAAGGTAAGAATAGAGATGTATTAGAATTGGCAGCTTCAACAATAACAACTAACATATCAAATTTCCTAAAGGGAGAGAATCTGTTGTTATTGTAGCTCAGACCATAAAAAGTAGTATTAAACAAAACAATATAGAAATTTTAGTAGTTGTAACTATATATAAATTGCAAGTTTTAACAGTCAATTTGTAATATTTGTCTTTACGTAAAGCCATCCTTTTCATGTTCTTTCTATATGAAATTTTCCTAAGAACAATAGCTTGTTTAATTCTAGTTTCAATTATGGTTCATTGCAAGTTCGTAGCTTACTTTCACAACAATCACCAAGTTATATACTTCTCATATCAAATTTTTCTAAACATATTGGACTTTCTAGTATATTATTGTGATAAAGCTGATATAATGTATGGATCATGAAAGTTAATGTAAAGGGGGCTCTTTTGATAGGGAGAGAAATTATTGCAAACAAGTAAAAGGATGCGCTGGAGGTGGCGAAGAGGAAGATCAGAGCAATTCCTGAAGTATTGAGTGTCGTGGCTAGTGGAAAAGAATAAGAAAAGAACTATGGAGTAAAAGAGAATTAGAAAGATAATTTAAAGAGAAAAGCTCTAAAGGTGAATCTGTTAGCTCTCCAAGGGAAAGAAAAAACCCCTCTAAATAAATTTTGAGGCTCTATATATAATGCCAAAATAGGCGATTACTCAAGAATAAGTTTTAATGCCCTTAATGAATGATATTATTATGAAAAGCTTTAATGTGAGTAGCCGTTACTATAACACATTATGTGGATATTATGGTGGTGATTTTATGGCATATAATGTGAGTGACCATTGAAGTAATTTGGTGTAATAAGACTTGCTCACAAGCAGAAGGTAATAGAGAATAGGTATATGTGAAAAGCTATATGAGAACAAGTTAAGAAAATAAGGTGTACATGAACAGGTACACGAGAACAAGACAATAGGGAGAAACGCTCGTATTTAAGGAAAAAGTTAAAAAGAATACCTCTAAAATACCTCCGTATTTGAGCCAGCAAACCAAACTCTCTAGAACATCTCAATATGAAAGTAACCCATGAACCCTGCCACTTATTCTAGGCTGCTATCACTGCTATCTATGTGAAGTGGTTATTCTAATAATATTAGTTGTGCCACGTGAAGTAGTGCTCAATTTATTCTAGTTGTTCTGCGTGAAGTAGTACTTCACTTGTTCTAGTTGTTCTCATTATTCTCTGTACAATATAACGTTGTCAAACAATTCTTTAGAAAATAGGTAGTGACCAAAATCAACAATTCACATTTTGCCCTCTGCATAAGAATTCTTATTTAAGAAGTTCTTATGTATTAATTTAGGACCAAATTATATTTTGTACTGCATTGTATTATAACACCTTATTTTTAATACTTTGTGCTGTAATACCATAGGTAGTAATATCTTAGGTAGCAACGCCTTAGCTAGTAATACCCTAGGCAATAACATGCTATTGTTTTGTGTAATAACTAATTAATTGCATAATAATAAATTTTCCATGCATAAGATAAAATAAAATTTTCAAGGTAAAAATTAATTAATTGTAAAAGGCTAAAAAATCTTGATTTTCTGTGCTTATAAATATGAAGCTACTTTAAGCAAGTAAGTTTTTTTTTTATTTGCATTTCTTATTTTGTTTTTCTTGCTTGTTGCCCTCTACATGAAAAATTTTTTTATTGAAATATGAAACAAGAAATTTTTCATGCATGAGATGAAGCTTTTTGATTGAAAGAGAATTTACATATGAAGCAGCATTTTGCTTTCAAATGAATTAAGAAAAAAGTTGATGAAAGTAAAGCAAAGGAAAGAAAAAAAATTGGTCAGGTTCATTGTAATGTGCAGCCGCAATTATCTAGCAGAAAGAGTTAAAGAGTGTGTTTATTAATTTAACAATTTTGACTTGACAATTAATCCCAGTGTTTAGTCTTTGGGTAGGTAAAGGTGGATATAATCAACTAATAAACAGAAACTAAGTTTTAGTTAAGAGCAGAATTTGATGTTGACAAGCCAACAAGTAACTTTTGTGTTGAGCGCACGGATTCTAGTATGTGCTATTTTCCTTTATGCACGAGGCAATTATGTCATGTGCTTTCCTTTTATTTATTCGCAGCTTTAGTAATTGAAGCTCATAGAACAAACCGTGAGCTTTTTTATCTGAAGCTCGCGGCTTGTAATTGAAGCCCATGGCTTTTGTGCCCACAAGCTTTTTTAATTTAAGGCTCACGGCACTTATGCTGCAAGCTATTTTGTAGTTTTTTTTATTTTTTGATAAATAAATAAATAAATAATTCCAAATATTAAAAATGATAATAAAAATTTATAATTCATGCCACTATAATAAATTTTTATATTTCTTTAGACGACATATTTCTTTATGTAGTAAAATCTTAAAATATGTAACTATTTAATCTTTTAATAATATTCCTATAGTAATATAAAAATGTAGTCGTTGTAATTGTATGCATTTTATATAATGTTATTGCATAAAAGTACTATAAAAAATGACTAATAATTTTTTTTGCACATTTTATTTGTTTTAGTATAATAGAGAGATAAACACAAACTTATTTGAATTCTATACAAAGATATGCTTGGCATATTTAGGCTCCTAACTTTTTTTTTTTTACCACTAAGTATAAGCGAAAATTTTTATCTTACTTGAAAATATGACTGAAATCATGCTTGTATGAGCTATAAGAATATGTGTACTAGCTTCATTTGTATGGATTTCTCAGTTTTGTTGGGGTAGATTTTGGTGTTCAACTTATTTGATGGACTACTCAAGCCACAAAAAGGGAGAATCTCTATCTAGAATACATACCTAGCCTAGTAGTTTAGGGAAAATATCATTGCATTATTTTTTCCAATTATTTCCTGGTTTTGTATGTAAAGCAGCATCCATTATTTGTAATGTGTTGAGAAAGGAAAGGATAAAAGTAACAAAAAATTGCCGCATGCCAATTAAGTTTTCCATCTGATGCTTGTGCCACGAGCTTTTTCATTTGAAGGCAGTAATTATGCCGTGAGCTTTCTACAAGCTATTTTGTAGTAATTTTTTTAATTTCTAATTTTTTATTTATATTATTTTTTTATTATTATTATTTTTCACATTTTTAAAAAATATATAATCTTAAGTCAAATTTGTAATAATGTGCATAAAGAAATAAAGATAATAATATTACATATGAGTACTTATCTTATTTTTGGTATGATGTTTGCAAAATTGGTGAAGCTCCTCATATAAAGTAGTGCATCAATTTAAGTGTGATCACCACACGAGCCTTTTTCTTCTAGCCACTTTTCTTCTTGTGTTTCATTGTTTCTTCTATTCTTGGCTAAACTTAAAAGTTGTACTCGTATGATTTTTTGTATTCAGACTTCTATTTACAAGTAATGTTTCTGGCTCTTGTGTAACACCTATGTAATAGGACAATTCAAAAGCTAACTTATGATTGCTAATAGTCCATGAGTACGTACTTCTCCAAAAATAAGAACCAATGTTACAATTCATATATGATGCTAGTAAAGTTGAGATTGAAGTCGAGAAAGATCGCAACAAAGATTGTTTTACTGAATAATCATGCAGAGGAGTTACAAAGATGATTTGATACTTCCTCCAATAGCGGTTTTTATGAAGAGAGATTGCAACAAATATTGTTTTTCTGAAGAATTATGAAAATGAGTTACAAAGATGATTAGATACTTATTCTAGTAACAGCTCTTCTCAAGAATAGTTAAATACTTTCTTCAATATCAAAAATAGCAACTCTTCTCTATGAAACTTCATAGTTGGTTACTCCTTTATTAGCTTTATAGGCTCATCAAAGTAATGCTTATTCATATGAATGTTACATGCTCACACTTCATATTACTATATGCGGCCAAAGGTGAATCTCAACTTTACATCAAGGAGGTTAACTCTAAACCTAATGTGAAGGAAATTAGTTCAACCCTTTAAATAAGTAAGTGTAAGAGCGGTCAATTTGTGAGTAATAAGCTAGGGCCAAGAAATGAGCAATAAAGCTTATGGCCAATAACAAACATCATTACAGCTAAACCATGAGCCATAAAGCTAGCAACTGAAATATGAATGATGAATTATGGTCAAAGAATGAGCGATAAAGCTTGCGACCAATAGCATAATGTCATTGCAGCCAAAGTATGAGCAGTAAAGCGGCTGAAATAAAAGTGATGAACTATAGCAAAAGAATTAACGATCAAGCTTGCAACCAATAATATAATATAATTGCAGCCAAAGTATAAGCGATAAAGCGAGCAGCTGAATATTAATTTCTTTTCTTTCCAAATGTCAAATAAAGTAATGAAAAGTCAAAGTCATACAAGTATCATACATGAGCAAAAAGCGGATTGTTCTAGACCCTGTTGTTCTCAATCAATAACTCTCCTGCTTGCTTCTTTTTGTCGAATATTCTACGCAAGTCTCTACATTCAAGAAGTGAATGACTAATTATTTGATGATAATCACAATACCTTGGGTTAGACTTTTCTTTTATTGTTGGTGGTTATGTAACAGAAGGCAAGTTCACCTGTCCATCCTTAATTCATTCATGAAAAAGTGCTTTTACTCCATATAATGGAACTGAGAATGGTAGAGAAGAAACGTTTTCCTTGTATGGCCTTTTCGTTAAACCATCCCTTTCAAGACATAAATTTGATTGTAAAGGACCTCTTCTTTCTTTGCCTCCTTCTTGAATAACATTCACTGTTAGGGTATTCCTTCTATCGAAACGAGTAGCTCCTTTTTGTTTAAGAACCATATAACTGATTCTTCGTGTAGCTTCTACCAAAGTTGCAAATATTGGAAGAGGTAAATTCTTTAAATGTAGCCTATACTTGTTGAACATCCCTTGAATGCAAACCTTTACCAACTCCATTTCATCATGAGATTCTTGTATGTCTAACACCCTTTTATTATGAATTTTATGACATGTTCCCATGCATCTTCAATTTTTCCATTAAATTGCTTGAACTTGGGGTTAATGTAATCTTTAAGATATTGTTCTGTAGCTACACTTGTTAGATAAGGAAACTTAAGATCGAATTCAAAAAAGAAAAAGCTTTTATTTTTTTGATCTAGTAAATTTTGGAACTTTTCAATTGTCACAAAGCGTTGAATAATGACTGGTGGGATCATTACAGTAGAGGCAATTGTTGGTGTAACTATAGTAATGGAGTTGATAAGATTGAGGCTTACAATAACTACTACATCGACTGTACTTTCTCCATTTCGTCCATTCCCATTTGTGTTTGCAATTAGGGGAATGGATCCATCAGGTGCATCCTCATCACCATTAAGGTGTACATGTTGAGCTTGAGAAGTGGTGGCAGTGGAGGATGCAAGTTAAGATATGGTCTCCAACATCCATCTATTGTTGTCTTCCAAAGTTTGCATTCTCTCTTGAGAAGCTTCGATCATTGTCATCAACTCTTGGATGTATGTAGGAATAAGTGCATCTTGGTTGCCAAAAGATCTATCCATCTCTTCCGGTAATGCAAAGTTATGGTAGTAAGGGTTTTACTTACTGCAACCACTCCTCCTTAGTGGAGTCGTCAAAATGTAAAAAGGGTTTTTATGATAAGAAGAGGAAGTGTTGCAAACAAGTAAAAGGATGCGCCAAAGGCAATGGAGAAGAAGATTGTACTAAATGTTGTGGTAAGTGAAAGAGAATAAGAAGAGAATTAAAGAGACAAGCTTTGAAGGAGAATGTATTAGCTCTCTGAGGGAGAGAAAAAACCCTTCTAAAGGAATTGTGAGGCTCTATATATAGTGTCAAACAATGCGGTTACTCAAGAATAAGCTTTAATGCGCTTAATGAATAACATTATTATGAAGAGTTTTAATATGAGTAACCGTTATTGTAACACATTATGTGGATATTAAGGTGGTGATTTTATGGCACGTAATGTGAGTTACCATTGAAGTAATTGGATGTAATAAAACTTGTTCTCGGGTAGAAGATAATAGAGAACAGGTATACATGAAAAGCTATATGAGAACAAGTTAAGAGAAAAAAGTGTACGTCAACAAGTACATGAGAACAAGGTAAGAGGGAGAAACACTCGTACTTCAGGAAAATGTTAAAAGGAAAACCTCTTAAATACCTCCATATTTGAGCCACCAAACCAAACTCTCCAAAACATCCCAATATGAAAGTAACCGATGAACCCTGCCACTTATGATGGGCTGCCTTCACTACTATGTAAAGTGGTTGTTCTAATAGTATTAGTTGTTCCACATGGAGTAATACTCCACTTATTCTACTTGTTCTGCATGAAATAGTACTTCACTTGTTCTAGTTGTTTTGCATGAAATAGTACTTCACTTGCTCGAGTTGTTCTCATGATTCTCTGTACAACATTACGTTGTAAAACGATTCTTTAGAGAATAGATAGTGACCAAAATCAACTATCTACAGTTATCTAATTTGTAAATCTACATAACCTTTTTATGCAAACTAAAGGTAGATAGTACTTCAAAATACACCAAATTACTCTATAGTTTCAAAAGCATAACGTTTTTAAGCAAATAGAAATACGAGATAAGATATTGACTTATTAATAAATTTTATAAATTTGATTATATGATAAATATAAAACCATTTATAATAACTGTACCATAGAATAAGAAAAAAAAATCCAACTTCATAAAGAAGCCAAAAATAAGAAATTGAAGTTCGTATACTTAAGGAGCACTCAATATTGCTCAAATAAAGTAAGCATAATCTTAACTTTCAACTTTTCTCAAGTCAAGGAGGCTATGAGTTAAACTCTCTAATTGTAATAATTCGGATCCAAACACCATTGACCCAACAACTTTTCAATTATAAATCATGTGTGGTTAGAAAAAAACTTAAAGTCAAGTCATTAGTAGTGATTAACTTAAATGCTTATATAAATCTTAACAATCACATTTGTATTCGATATGAGATAGAGGTATCACACCCCGCCCACGCAAATCCTTGATATTCTCATCAAGGCCATATATCACAATCACTGAGATGACACATGCTTTAATACCAATTATAATGATTCAGTTCTAAGTACCATTGGCTAAACAATTTTTCGAACCTAAATTATGTGACAGTCAAAAACTTAAGTTCAAGTCGTTAGTTATTGATTTAGACCCTTATATAAGTCTTAACAATTACATTCATATCATGTGGGATGGGGTATCACACTAATTTAAACTATAAAATAAAAAATGGAGTATGTATCAAAGAATTGATGACAAGTATTTTATCCACTTTACGAGAAAACAGTAGAGAGTATAATAATAGTTTATATCATTAGAGCTGTACTAAACATATAAACATTAAAATCTTATAATGATTACAAAACTGATGATAAGTGGGCGAAATATTGCTCTAAGAAATAATTGCACAGTTTAGAAGAGAAGATGAAGTCACCAGAAAAGTCTTTCAAGTTTTGACAACGTCATAGTCTCCTCAGTAAGTTGTGATTACAATACTGTCTATAATTCTTCTAAGAATCAATTAGAGAACAAAATTTTGAACCAGTATTTGACACTTATGAAAGAGAAATATCATGTTGAAATCATCACCTTAAGGGATGTCATTTGATATTGCAGAAGTCGAGTAGTGTACTTTACGTAGAAAAGATTATTATTAAATGCCTGAAAATTTGTGAAATTGTGAAGCAGCATCCCCTTCATGTCAGATTATAGGTCTGTCCCACAAGTTATGCCATATAGCTGCTTTGCTGTCCATGTTACATCAGCAAGGCTTCTAAGAGGAATCGCAATCTCTTCTATAATTGTCATTAGCAGCCCCCTGCATTCTGCAATACACAAGGGGAAGTTCATTTTAAAGCTTACTCATACTTAAAATGTTGCAAATGCATACCACTAATATTTTCTATAGTAGAAGCCTTCATGGTTTGTTTTTTTGTTTAATAATTGAAGAAGGGGGATTTGAACCCTACTCTTTAGACACGGAATCATGCATCAACTAATAAGTTAAATGCTCAGATGCACCTCCATAATTAGAAAGCTATGCTTTCGTGTCTATTGGCAATAGAAAATGACTTTTGAAGTTGGCCTAAAAACTTTCCAAGTCAACTATTAGTGGCGAAATAAACAATGTCCACATAATGGCAGATTGTGGATATGATGGCGGTGTTCTGTGCTATGCTAGTGTAAAAGAGATGGTTAAACTTTGAGACTCCAAATGGAACAAGTGTTCATGTTGATTAAGAGGAAATTGCTAAAGCATGCAACAAGCAGAAGATGTGATAATGACATAGAAAAGCAAGGATGCCTTGATTGAATTAGATCATGATAGATCCGAAGGAAAAAACAATACTGATATAGAACAAATTCCTAAAGGAATTATTGTACTATAAAGATATAAGACTTTCCAACTTGAATGAAACAGGACTAGGATACCCCTGTCCTCCAAACTAGATGAAGGGACAACCAGATGTAGAGTTTTCTCCGTCTTTGGTTCTCCACATAAAATGATTACATGGTTCCCAATTACAAATTTTAAGAGCAATATTTGGGACATAAGTGAGGGCTAAGCTTCATTGTTCAATACTATTTTTATATGCAAATTAAAGAAATGCAATAAGAAGGACCTGCTAACCTGAAATTTTACTAAAGTTCAGCAAAGACATTGAAGCAAGAACCTTATGTTCAACTTGTGCACCATTTTCCAGGATTTGTTTCAGTTGAGAGATCAGAGTGCAGAAGGTAGAGAGCCGTACCTCAGCATCAGTTAGTGAAGAAAGTGCACTGGTCAACCACACTACAGTAGTTAGGCAAGCAGTCACCAAATCCAAGTTTCCAGAGCTTAAACACTTAGAAATAGCCTTTAAAAATGATTTTTCCCCGCTTCCAACTAATGATACTGACAAATTCCTCAACCAATCTTCATTCGCACATTCTTCATCTTCCTGGTTGGTAATTAAAACTTCAGAATTCTATTATGTATTTGGTCATTTAAATAAAAGCAACCAACTATTTAAACGTATGTTCTATACTATTTGCAGATGTGCAGCGCATGTCTTTGCTAGAACTTAAATTGTTAATGTATATATCTTGCTCAGATAATAATTCCGATCATAAGAAGGGATGTCACCATACAGGAAAATAGCAAAGATATCATAGCATTAAAATCACATGCAGTAATCACAATTTTTCCTCCATTTTTATTTTTTTCAACTGTAAATATATATGAAGTCTATCTCTTTCTTCGCTTTCCCTTATTTCATGTTAAAGGGAAAAAAAAAAAACCAATTATTCTACAATCAAGTATATCTAGCCATCAACTAAGCTGAAATCGGTCTGCATCAAAAGATAACTCATTGTTAGATTGCCAGGAATGATAGGCAACAATTTTACGATGCATTCTGTCAAGTTTTAGATGCATTATGTATATTCACTTTATTCAACTAAGCCTTACCTTCGCAACATAAATCCTTTGGTTCCGCTGCAGTCTTGCACACAACATAAGCCTGAAAAAAGGTTCTCCAATCTAGATGCTTGATTTTGACTAATAATTTATTATTTCTCTAAGAGTCATTTTAAAACAAAGTAATACTATATATATATAGAAAGTAACGAGAACAACCAACACGACACGAGTAGAACGGTTGTATTAGGTGGACACTCGTAAAAGTAATGCGGAACAAATGGCAAGATTCACAAATTAGTTTTTTTTTAGGATATTCTAAAGTGGTTGGATTGGTGAATCAGATATAAAAATAATTAAGAGGTCTGTTTAACCTTTTTCTTCCCTTTTACTTGTTTCCTTTAACCTTTTCTCTCTTATCTGTTCCTTCTTAACTTTTTACTCA
Organism: Theobroma cacao; assembly: GCF_053813885.1. Lineage (NCBI taxonomy): Eukaryota > Viridiplantae > Streptophyta > Magnoliopsida > Malvales > Malvaceae > Theobroma > Theobroma cacao. The sequence goes on along the minus strand of NC_142647.1, from coordinate 38,136,518 downwards.
AAACAACTCTTATTGGACACCAGTAAAAGTAATCCAGAACAAAGGGCAAGATTCACAAATTTATTTTACACCTTTCAAAAAAAACAAATTAGTTTTACTTTTAGATGTTATAAAGAGTTTAACTTGGTAAATCAGATATGGAAATAATTAAGAGGTCTTTCTATTAACCGTATTCTTCCCTCTTAACCTTTTTCTTCCCTCTTGTTTCCTTTAACCTATTCTCTCTTACATGTTCCTTCTTAGCTTCTACTGAAAAAACAAGTCTTATTACACTAGGATCATCTCTTAGAAAGCCCATTTACCTCAATAACCATAATGGTACTCATTATATACATTAGACTTTGTTCTTGAGTAACTGTTTCTTCTTATTCAATGTATAAAGTTTTGAAAATTCATTTTGGGAAGAGATATACACTTCCAGTCTTTCACTATTAGCTCTTTCTCTAAATATTCTTTCAAATTTCATCGTGCTTAGCCCTTCTCTGCCCTATTCTCAACTCTATCGCTTACAGATTGCGTTCCCTTTATCCATCACCATCTACCACAACACTCATTATTTGAACAATTGTTTCAATCTTTCTCTCTGTAGCTTCCAACCATCCCTTTTATATATATATATATGCAATATTACCTCTTCTTATCACAATAAGCTCTCTACAAACCTCAATAACAATGAACTATGAGTAGAGAAATTAAATAATTCTTGGACAACAATACCACTCCTATATGATTATCGTGGAAGAAAGGAGAGGCAATGGTGAATGGATCGTAGAGATGAAACTTACCAATAGAATAGTGTCATCAACATCTACGTCCTCTTCTTTGTCAATAGAGTTCACTTCACAACCATCATTGAACCCTGCTAGCTTTAGAATCCAACCCTCTGTCAATAACTTCCCAGACAATGAAAAACGTCCTCCCAAGATAAGTAGTGCTCTGCAACATTTTTCTCGAACCTCTTCATCAATTAAGCTGTTATCTAGTGCTTCTGTAATGACATCAAGGGCCTCCTGTCTGTATAAGCTGTATTTTCGAGGTTCTACCTGCAGCACGTGTTCATCTCAGTCTTGGCAAAGACTTTGGTCCAATATTAAGAAATAACATCAGAATAAGAAATTGAGAAAAAGAGTAAACAATCAGAATTTATCGGAAAAACACAACATCAGAATAGGGAAACGAGAAGCAGAATAGACATTCAGAATACGACTAGTAAATCTAATGGAGAGCTTACCAGATGATCTATGTTCAATAAAAGTGTAGCAACCAAGGGTCTTTGTACAGGAGGAGAACTTTGGAGATAGACATGAAGAGCATGCATAGTGTTCACGATCTCTTCATTCTTCAACTCACTTAAAAGTAGTGGGACATCTTTCCTCCTGTTATGATGAAGACAAAACATGGAAACAGATATCAAATGAATTAGTCTCGCTCATAACTACCTCATGCTTTTCTTAATTAAATTTATATGCTATTGTTTTTTTTGCTTTAATGCCACTTCCACAATAGGGGAATACTTTATTGAAACAATCTCTCTTGACTTATCCCACACGATATCTAGAGGATATATCCATGGATTTCATCATTTTTATTTTCAATTATTTTTTCAGAAACACGTTGCTACAAACACAACTGCAGGTGGTAAGGACAAGATAAACAGCAGGGTCTTTTTGGACTAATATTCGACCAGTCATCCATAATCATCGTCACAATAAAGCGAAAAGAAAATTATAACATGGTTTGAGTACCAAATAAGAAAATGGAACAGGAATCTACAGAGCACTACAAACCCGAGACCTAGGTATCCTAACAGCATCATGTGTCCAGTATCCCACTATACAAATTAGAAGCATACGAACACGAGGTTGTGGATCTAAACGTAAACAAAGTCTAAAATCTAATAAGTTTCTCAAGTTTAGATATGGAGTATTACAGGGATATCAAGGTACATACTATATATACTCCATGTGATCATTTACTTAACTCCTCCTACCTCTCCCCTACCCCACTAGGCATAGGACATACATGCTCCCCCGTCCTTCACACACACACACACAAAGAGAAGAGAGTTAGAAGTACTCAGAGTCAAATAGGGCAGTTCCACTCGGCATTTTTTTCCATCTACACTATGTGCTGCACAGAATGCCAAAGAAGCAAAGAAAAACCACTGTAGAAATTCTAATAGAAAGATTAAATCTTAACCTGCTCAAGCATATCAGTTCTGTCAGTAACAACACTGCATTTCCTCTTGACTTATCCTGCTTGCTGCAAATCAGCTCAACCAGACATTGTTTGTTAATATCTCTTGCTATGTGATATCTGCAACTTGAATCCGCTTCAATGCAACAAGAAAGAAGTGCTGCAACACGTGTTTTCTCTTCCAAATTTCCTGATTCAAACCTTTGAATCAGAAATGGCAAGCCTCCAAGAGAAATAAGGTGTTTGGTATTCATAATTCTTTCTTCTGTGCCTAAAGTGGTAAGAAGTTGCTGTAATATGAATGTAGTTCTTTCACCCCTACTTGGTGACCCAGGTTCCCTTGAATTCCCAACTATTAGAAAGGCCAATGCCAAGGTATGCGTACAGTTCTCCGATTTCCAACTATCAATAACACGTTTCAAAATAAAGTTTGTAAGCGGCACAGACAGACATTCCAACGTTTTTCCTGTTACTGGACAAGTCCTGTTTCCCTGATTAAACCATTCCTTGATGGCCACTCTCTCAAAGGTTTGACCTGTCTCAAGGGTTACTGGGTCCTCAAACAACTTTCCAGTCAGAGGGCAAATAAAGTCCTGGGGTATGCTTGAGAGTAAGGATTCTTCATCAAAAAATCTGTAACTTTCATGCAACTCTGCACTGGGACAAGATCAATATGAGCAATCAATTCAAAATCTCGAATATAAAACGCAAGCATCCATAACATTATCCCTTCAACTTACCTTCAAAAGAAGACCTCACTTTAGTTGGCTGCTCCAGAAAAAATAAAATAAAAAGAACTTATTAGTAAATAAACATAGTGTACATAAAAGGAAACAGGACTGTTTAAAGAATATTTTGATGAATTTATACATTTTCAAGAGTATTGTGGATCAGCTCCTCACTAGGATTTGGAAGACCTTTGAGAGTAACATCAACTTTGCACTCAGTTTGTTGTGGCTCAAATGCAGATTTCGCTAGCCTCTTGAGCATGAGTTCATTGGCAATTAAAAGAACTGGTGCATGTAGCACATCAAAATCTTGTGCGGTTGTTTGCCATATATTATCAGCTTTAGAGCGGTTATTGGTACAATGGATATCTTTTTCCTTCTGCATACTCAGACCTGGCAGTCTCCAATCTTTTTCAGCTGTTGAGGAGGTGCCATCTTCCTGCAGCAGAATTAGATCCTCAAAATGGTTGGTTAAAAGCATTTCTCTGAGATGATAGTTAGACAAAAATGGCGCAAATAAGAGTTATTTTCTGATGATATGCCTCTAATTGAGAAGGAAAGCCTCAAGCAGTTACATAAGCCTGCATGCAGAATAAACTTTTATGTCTAATTGCCTATATTGCACATCTCCAGAGATCATCTTGGAGTGTAACTGCTATAGAAACCATATTAGATGCTCTGTAGATTTTTTAAAAACTTTCATTATTAGAAAAAAGATAAAAGAAAATAGCTGTACGTATAAGGCCAAGCTACATAAAAGTGTTGAAGCTTAGCTTAAACGATCAAAACAGCAATCAACTTGGACAAGATGCAAAGTATTGAAATTAATATAAAAGAGTATCATAATGTGATATTGTCCTTGTTTCCAGTGCTAGAACATTGTATGTCGATTAATGGCAGGTGCAACTCATTTCCTATCAAGAAAATCTAAAGCTACAGTGGTAATAATACAATGCACTAGCAGATTCTGACATACTTACACTCAATGGCAGTAAAAATTTAACTTATAATTCTACTTGTGTGACGCAACTAGAAAACAAAGCAATTTGCGATGAATAAAGCAGCAATAGAAGTAAATGGCATGGTGCAAACTATTAATGATGTATGTATTGCATGGAGAAAGCCAGAACTAACAGTCTTCAGGAAAATGGACAATAGGTGCTTTCATCGTTAACTTTCTTCTTTTTGACACAAACAAGCTATTAGAAGTCTGCTCATACTCTTTAGAAATAGGAAGATTACAGCATTTTCTTCTTCTGGAACCTTCTTTTTTTTCAAGGTCTGGTAAAACAAGTGTCTGACATTTCAGTTTCTATTATCTTTGCTGTTCTGACATGCTGCTAAACCCATGATGCAAAGATAGCAAATACTACAGGCAACATAATATTAATGTAGTTAGGGGTTGTTATGAACAGTAAAAATGTGTATTTGGGAGCGAAGCATGACTACGTACTAATGGGCCTTCGTTAAAAGAGAAACATTCAACTTTAAACAAACATCTTGAGAATGCAAGGAGAAGGGCCATGGCTTCCTCTTAAGCCCTGCCCACGAATATGCAACAAAATGAGGACGTATGCAAGTTATAAGTTACTTACAAGAAACGATGCATCATCCTGTGCAAGCAAGGAAAACGATGCATCATCCTGTGGACTTTTGGAGGAAGCTTCACCATTATCTTGATATGGATGTTTAATTGCCTCAGAAGAGCATGTTAATGTTTGTTTAACGTCAACAGTATCACCATCAGAGCTTCTCCTACAAGTTTCACAGTTATGTGGCTCCACATTATCTTCAGCTTCCTCAAGTCCAGGTTTATTGGATCGGCCAAATACAGCATCATAAAACTTTTTACTGACCATTGGCTGAGGTGAGAAAGGACCAGCTGGACTAGCTAGCTGCGGAGAATGAGCAAGTGAATCGTCCTGCTGAAATTTTCCTGCTGATACAGATGGAATGTGGATGGAAGGAAAAGAAGGAGCTTCAACCCCCTCTGTGAGCCAATCCTTGTAATATACAGCTAACTGATAAGTGCTAGAATCCAAAATATCAATATACACTTTCTCAAGAAGTTTCAGTTTCCTTTCGCTGTTTACTGCATCTGATAGAGAATCAGCTTCCTGATTGTACCAAGCCTTCAGATGTGAAAGATGTGGAAAAAATAGATAGTCCCACAGTTCAGGCAACAAATTTGTCCGGGCCTGAAAGGGTGAATCACAAAACACCTGCAATATATGCTTCGCTGAAACCCTGTCTTTCTTCTGTAGCTTATAGATCACACTGAGGTAAAGATGAGCACATGCTGAGAGCATAGCATTAGGAACCCCACATGTGAAGCCATCCTTTAAATCATTTGAATTCAAGCCAGTTATCACACTAAGCTGCAATGAAGCTTTTTTCAATTCTTTTGGACTTACAGAGTCCGCAACAGCTTTTTCTACCATCTCAATGGTTTGTTCAAGGTTGAAAATGACTTTGCTCTCATTATTTTGGTCTTCAAGTCCGGTGAAGCTAAGGAAGGAGAAGCAGCTGTGACGTAGGGCAGTCCGGAATTCCTCATTTTGGAGAAAACGTTTAATATAACCACTTAAGATGGATACAATGGCTTGAACAGCAACTTCATCAAGAGCGGGATGAGAAACTGTCGGTACCAAATCATCGTGCTTCTGAGGCTGGGTGCCATCTTTGAAGCTTTTGCTATTCTGTGAACCTCTATTAGCCTTGTCAGAAGCGGTCTCCCGCTGCTTCACGCTGTTGCGATGATTATCACTATAGCTTCTTCTTCCAAGCAGAGGTTTATTAAAACCATTATTATGCCTCTTATCTCTTCTCCCTAAGCTCTGCACTTCATTAAGAAATACATCGTTTACTCTCCCGTTTTCTTCCACACCAACCTCGACTATCTCATTTTCCTGAAACTCTTCTGAGGAATTGATATTCAACCATCTATCTTCTTGCCTATCACTAGAACCTCTTCCTTCAAGTCTTTCTTTATTTTCTTTCTTTAATTCACCGTTTAGTTTCTCTCTTCTAACAAGATAATCTCTTGGCCTCCTACCCGTAGTACTATCACTTCTCGACAATTCACCTCTCAAGTTGTACCGAGATATATCAGACCTTGTTCTCTCAGTCTTAACTCTGTTGCTAAATGGAGAATCTGTCTTACTCACTGCTTCTGACCTGATGGAGGATCTTGACCTCGTGACGGATCTTCTTCCTCCAAACCCTTCCTCCGCAAGAAGCTCCTCCAAAGATGATGCCATTTCGTTATGCTATTAAAATGAATTCCTCCCCGTTATGCTGAATCATGTAGCAAATAAAAATGAGCAACAGAAAGTGAGGAGAGCGGAAATACAGTACTAACTGAAATCAATCTTCTGCTATTTAGTGTCCACTAGAAACAAGAAAACTGAAAGAAGGCCAGCATGCAACCAATAACATCAAGTAAGGAAAGAAAATTGAGTTGATACAATATCAATCTAAATAACAACAAAATTCATTTCATCCAAAATGGGATTTCCACCAGAATAAATTAAATTTTACACTCCAATGAAAACTCCAAACAGATTCTACTTCTGAATGCCGACATTTCAAAGCATTAAACCCTGTACTCTCTCGTACAGAAAGAACACACTGTACTCTATCGTTGACTAGGAACTAGGAAGCGCCTGGCCTCTCTGATGCGGATTTTGAGAAACATAAAAAACCAGATAGACAAATATGATCAAACTACCTCAATAAAAGTATGCATTAAACACCAAATTGGTAATATATATATATATATTTTCCATCAACATAATGCAAAATACCGTTTTATATCTACTTCAAACTTACTTTCAATCGATTCTAAAGAAAAGATGGACTGTAATTCAGAAGTTAGCAGATACGTAGACCGGAATGACCTTACTTTTCACTCATATAAAATCCACTGCAGAAAAAGATAGGAATATCCTCACTTTTCAACCTCCCCGGGCCTTTTAATGTGATCCAAGCTGAAAACAGAATTGGGCACGAAACCCGAAATTTAAACCTTGCTAATAGACAATATAAACTGAGTTGTGGAGGAGGCTTAGTGGGTGGAAAACAGATACGAAGAATCCTAGGATGTGAAAGGAATGGAATAAAGGAGATGCTGAGTGAAGAAAAGCCATGCCATCGGGATACATGAGTTGTTGCTTGTTTATAAAACATTAAAAAAAAAAAAAGGACTGCAAAACTAAGAAAAAAACAAAGAGAAAAAAAGAAAGGCAAAAAGGAACGGTGAATATGGAGGGACATAACAATAGGCAACAATGCAAGAGCTAAGCCTCAAGAGTGAAAAATGAAAGCAGACAAAAAGGAACCTTTCTAGTCTCTACAATACGACTGTTTCAAGTTGTTCCCCTTTGTTTATTAGTTTAGACTTCAACGGTCTTAACTACTGCCGCCCTTGGGCTTTTGCCTACTCTCACTAGGGAGCGGTTGGTTCTATAACTATAAAAGAATACTTACAAGTTTTTTACTATATAATTGGTATATCAAGTTTCTTGATGAGGGCATTTTGTAGTTTTAGTTTCATGGTTTGTTTCAGTTCATGTTTTAGGCTGCCACCAAAGCAATCGCAACATTTGTTTTATGATGGAAAATGAAATATGTCTTGTAGTTCTAAGGTTGATGTGCAAAATCCATTTCTGCAAAAACGATAGTGAAAGAGATGACGATAGAAGAACCCAACAGCAACAGTGTAAAACAAGATGAGTTGCATTTCGGCTTGAGTAAGGGGAGCATGTGATTGTCTTACTACATGAGGCCAAGTATATGGCATGGCAAATTCTATAGTAAGGCTAACCTTAATCTAAGGCTACGAATAACAGCCATTAGATTTAAAGGGTTCATTTTCAGTCATTGATCAATAAAAAAAACTTATAACCTGTTTACTTGACAAACACGTTAAATAAAAACTTGTATAATCTAAAAATGATAAATTAAAAGAAAATAATTAATTAAAGCGAAAAAATTAACAAAGAGAATAACAAAATTTTGTGAAAATTAATCATTTATAATTATATTCTCGAGTAAAAAAGTTAAATATTGAAAAGTTTTTAAATAAATATTATAATAAAATTTTAGTTTAATAAATTAATATTTTAACTATAATTATTTTTATTTTTATTATTACTCATTTATAAATTAAAATTTATAAACCGTTAAATACTTTTAATTCAATAACAAAAAATAAAATGTTTAATTTTAAAAAAAATTAAATTTATTTTGACTTAATTGGCTTGTTACGATAAATCTCATACATTTATATTAATATTTTTCCAACCCTTACTCCTCTTTTATAATTTTTTACATTAATTCTTATAGTTTTACGTTAAGATTTTTAAACTACTAATTTTCTCCATAATGCCTTTTATCCTTGCTATTATTTATGCATAGATTAAAATTTGGAAGCCATAAAATATTTTAAACTCAAGAATAAAAAGTTAAATTTTTAATTTTCTCAAAAATTATGTTTATTTGACATAATTAACTTATTACGTTAAATATCACATATTTACATCAACATTTTGATACTGCTTGCTCCACCTTTATAATATTTTACGTTAATTCTTATGACTTTGAGTCAAAGTTTTTTTACTAAAAATTCTCACTATAATTTTTTATATTCTTACCATTATTCATACATAGATTAAAATTTGTAAACCGTAAAACACTTTAAACTTGAGAATAGCAATTTAAAAGTTTAATTTCTTAAAAAATTATGTTTATTAGACATAATTGACTTATTACGTTAAATCTCACACATTTACGTCAACATTTTTAAAATGCGTGCACTTATATAATGTTTTACATTAATTCTTACGGTTTTACATCATGGCTTTTCAACTAATAATTTTCATCATAATTCTTTTTATCCTTACTATTATTCACACATACATTAAAATTTGTCAACCGTAAAACATTTTAAACTCAAGAATATAAAAATTTAAATGTTTAATTTTCTCGAAAATTATGTTTCTTTGACATAATTGACTTATTATGTTAAATCTCACACATTTACGTCAACATTTTGACAATGCTTATTCCACCTGTATAATATTTTGTGTTAATTTTTACCATTTTATGTCAAGATTTTTCAACTACTAAGTTTCAACATAACTCTCTATATCTTTACCATTATTCTTGCATAAATTAAAATTTGTGAACCGTAAAATACTTTAAATTCGAGAATAACAATTTAAATGTTTAATTTGTCTAAAAATTATGTTTATTTGACATAATTGACTTGTTATGTTAAATTTCACACATTTACATCAATATTTTAAAAATATTTATTCCACCTTTATAATATTTTACGTTAATTCTTACGGCTTTACGTCATAACTATTCAACTAATAATTTTCATCGTAATTCTTTTTATCATTACTATTATTCACATATAGATTAAAATTTGTAAGCCGTAAAATGTTTTAAACTCAAGAATAATAATTTAGATGTTTAATTTCCTGAAAAATTATGTTTATTTGACATAATTCACTTGTTACGTTAAATCTCACATATTTATGTCAATACTTTAACAATCTTTATTCCACCTATATAATGTTTTACATTAATTCTTATGGTTTTACATTAATTCTTACAGCTTTACGTCATGACTTTTTAACTAATAATTTTTATTATAATTCTTGTTATCCTTACAATTATTCAAGCATACATTAAAATTTGTCAGCCGTAAAACACTTTAAACTCAAAAACAAACTTTTAAATGTTTAATTTTCTTGAAAAATATGTTTCTTTGACATAATTGACTTGTTACATTAAATCTCACACATTTACATCAACATTTTGACAATACTTATTCTACCTTTATAATGTTTTACGTTAATTCTTACCAATTTACGTAATAGTTTTTCAACTACTAAATTTCAACATAATTCTTTATATGCTTACCATTATTCTTCCATAGATTAAAATTTGTAAGCCATATAACATTTTAAACTCGAGATAACAATTTAAATGTTTAATTTCTCCAAAAATTATGTTTATTTGACATAAATGACTTGTTAAGTTAAATCTCACATATTTACGTTAATATTTTGACAATACTTGTTTCACTTTTATAATGTTTTATGTTAATTCTTAACACTTTACCTCAAGGTTTTTCAACTACTAACTTTCGTCATAATTCTTTTTATCCTTACTATTATTCAAGTATAAATTAAAATTTGTCATTCGTAAAACACTTTAAACTCAAGAATAAAAAAGCAACTATTTAATTATTCTAAAAATTATATTTTTTTTTGACATAATTGACTTGTTACATTAAATCTCGCACATTTTTGTCAATATTTTGATAATGTTTGTTTTACCTTTATAATGCTTTACATTAATTCTTACAACTTTTCGTCAAAATTTTTCAAATACTAAATTTAAACATAATTCTTTATATCTTTACTATTATTCTTGCATAGATTAAAATTTATAAGTTGTAAAACACTTTAAACTCGAGAATAACAATTTATAATTTGTCAAATAAATATAATTTTTGGAGAAATTAAACATTTAAATTTTTATTCTCGAGTTTAAAATGTTTTACGACTTACAAATTTTAATCTATGCAAGAATAATAGTAAAAATATAAAGAATTATGTTGAAATTTAGTAGTTAAAAAACTTTAACTTAAAGTGCTAAGAATTAACGTAAAACATTATAAAAGTGAAACAAGTATTGTCAAAATATTGATATAAGTGTGTGTGATTTAATGTAACAAGTCAATTATGTCAAAGAAATATAATTTTCAGGAAAATTAAACATTTGCATTTTATTCTTGAGTTTAAAGTGTTTTACAAATAACAAATTTTAATTTATTCATGAATAATAGTAAGGATAAAAAGAATTATACTGAAAATTAGTATTTGAAAAACATTGACGTAAAACAGTAAAAATTAACGTAAAGCATTATAAAGCTGGAACAATCATTATCAAAATATTAACATAAATAAGTGAGATTTAACGTAACAAGTCAATTATATCAAATAAATATAATTTTTAGAGAAATTAAACATTTAAATTGTTATTATCAAGTTTAAAGTGTTTTACAGCTTAAAATTTTTAACATATGCAAGAATAATAGTAAAGATATAAAGAATTATATTGAAATTTAGTAGTTGAAAACTCTTGACGTAAAGTGGTAAGAATTAATGTAAAACATTACAAATGTAGAACAAGTATTCTCAAAATATTAACGTAAATGTGTGAGATTTAATGTAAAAAGTCAATTATATCAAAAACACATAATTTTTGAGAAAATTAAACATCTAAATTTTTATTCTCAAATTTAAAGTGTTTTAGAGCTAACAAATTTTAATGTTTACATGAATAATAGTAAAGATAAAAAGAATTATCATAAAAATGATTAGTTGAAAAGTTATGATGTAAAGCTGTAAAAATTAACGTAAAATATTATAAAGGTGGAACAAGGATGTCACGACCCGGTACTTTTTTCGAGCCCGTGACAACCGTCGCGATGTCTCGATAGACATACCTTATCCGAAATGTCAACCGAAACCTCACAAGGCTTTAGCATCAGTTTTTCGCCTCCCCTGTGAGCAACAGTTACTAAATATCATGTTTTAAAGGAATATAGACCATTTTCAAATCAAAGACAATCAAAAAGTAATTTCTACCGCACAGGGGTATTTTGGTCATTTTTACCCAAAAATTTCGAAACCTGCTAAAAATATAATATATAAATGAAAAATATACATTTCATATCTAAAATAAATTTAGGTATCTAAATCATCCATTTAAAGTGAATTTTTATCCAATATAACTAAATAAAAATATTTGATAAAATATTTCATTTTCATATAAAACAATATTTATAAAGTTCTACGTAAACAATTACTGTAGCGTAATAATAAAATAAATTCATATACATAATAGCACACAGCGCCAGGGTATACAAAAATATTTTACAATGACATGTGAGCCCCAAAATAACAAAAATAAACAGGACTGTAGACCTACGATTTCTAAGGGTGCAAATTCAAAAGCAAACCCTTGACAAAATCGACTATCTACAGACTGCTCTGAACATGAAATGGATGAAAAGAAGGGGGTGAGTTTTTATAAACCTAGTGAGTAAGCAAAGTTCATCTATAACATCTAAAGCCGAGTAAATGGAGACAATTAAAACATCTCTTCATAATATGATTCATAACATTAAAACTCATCTCAACCATATAAAACAATTACATTTCATCAAAAATAATCAGTAAGGCTTATGACTCTCTTAAAACTTGGCTCATGCCAAAACTCGTACTCGGTGACACCTTGCGCCGAGCATCCAACCGAGTCTGCCAAGGCTGTTAAATTAACATATACACATAAAACATGTTTTTACGTTTAAAAACGTAGTCGTTCCTTGGCGTTGGCTGAGTTTCACCCTCACGTAGTGGTTCGGCGTGAAGTGAACTCTAAAGTACCTTAGGAGATACCCTCCACGCGTCTCATACTAAGGTAAAACATAACGGGGTTTACCGTGCCCCTCTAATAGGCTGATCCACAGAAACCTACCTACTGCAGTAAGCTAATCACTTACCTCACCAAATCAATAAAAATTTTAGCAGTATGACATGGCTAATATGATATTGCCCAGCCTGTCAAGGTAAAACAAAACAATTCATATATTCCACACAAACACAAATCCAGCCATTCATGCCATCACATTGTCATAAGCCATCAATTCAAACCATATGTAAAAACATATATATAACACAAGTATATAGTCCCCACTTACTCAATTTCCAAAACCAGGATTCAATTTCAAACCAAATTATGAATCTCATTTCATTTAACCAACACTTCAATTATAAAACATAATAGTTTACAATTTAAATTTATTATTCTTTAAAATCATAAAAACTAGTATAAACTACTTTAGATAGTTAAGATGATCATCTGTTTACTCACTATAACGGGGAGTACTCCTACTCCTAGTCATCGGGTACGATATCCTTACCCTTACTAGAGGGTTCACCACCTATACATAATACATAACAAGTAATTCAATATATTTGTGTCAAACTGTTATAAAACTATTTCAGGCTCTTTATGAATGTATGAAATTGAATGAGAAGTGTTTTGAATAATCACTTAAAGATGGTGTTCTACGTAGGTTCAATTGTTGTTGGACTGAAATGGTATTCGACCTAACTGGCACTATACACTATTTAATTAGCCAAAACATCCAATTCAACTCCAAATAGATTCATTGCACTTTCGGTACTCCAATAAGTCCATATACCTCATTAGAATCAATTCTAAGTTCATTTACTATAATTTTCTCATTATCGTTCAAGTCGTTTACTAAAGGAACTATACTTTTCGATAACCGTTTTCAATATCCGACATCACGAATCATCAAATATGAGCTAGATAACATGAAATATGACAAAATTCATCTTCAAAATATTCCCTATAGAATTTGGCCAATTAGGGTTTGATGAAGAACATGTTATTTTCTTGCTTGTTTTTCATACAGAATATCACAAAACACTAAAAACATCTAGATAGCCTGAAATCTATCAAAAACCATCAACAAAACCTTCCCCCCTTGATTCGGCCAGCATGCTTCCATCATGAAAACTTGAGTTTCAACCATAGAAAATGAAAAAGAAAGCATGGGTAAGGTAGATCTTAAGCTAAATCGCGAAATCTTACCTCTGATCGCTTCGTTTTTTGGAAATCAATGAATTCTCTTGAATTTTTCCTCCTTAGGGTTTTTCTATTCTTTCCCCCTTTGTTCTTTGGCTTGAACGGCAATGAGAGAGTGAATGGGAGAGTTTATGTTGAGTTTATAAAGGAAATTATAAAATAATAAAAACTTAACACATGGCAACATATAATTGGTTCACATTTAAAACTTAACTAATAAGGCTTTTCCTTTCCACCACATATAATCCCATAATTATCCAAAGTATAAAATGAAAATAGGTGAAATTCATGGGCTTGACAAGTGTGATGGTGATGTAAAATTTTAAAAATTCCAATTACGTCCTTGTGGACACGTGAAATGACCATTTTGCCCTTATGCTCGGAATTGAAATTTTTCACTTCTCAAATTCAAATTATGTTCCAACTAGTCAAACTTGGTCAAAAATCTTGTTCAACATTCCAATTTTTGCCCTCGGGTGGCAAAATGACCATTTTGCCCCTACGTTATGAAAATTCTCAATTTGATTCCAAATTAATCCTCGAACTCCAAATCACCATTTTAAGACATTCTAAGGTTCAATAACTCTCAAATACATCCCAAAATCTCTATTTGGATTAGTTCGAGGCTTTAATCGACTTAATTGTACCCCTAAGTACAATACTGACTTTTAACGATTTTTTGAGGCATCTAAGTATGCAGACATGCTATTAAGTACATGAATGACATGACAAGTATATTATAGAGCTGGGCTTGACAAAGGATTTTTAAAGTATGGACGTAAATGTGTAAGATTTAACATAACAAGTCAATTACATCAAATAAATATTATTTTAAAGAAAATTAAACATTTAAATTGTTATTCTTGAGTTTAAAGTGTTTTACGGCTTACAAATTTTAATCTATGTGTGAATATAGTAAGCATAAAAAGAGTTACGGTGAAAATTAATAGTTAAAAAGCCATGACGTAGAATGGTAAGAATTAACGTAAAATATTGTAAAGGTGGAACAAGCATTTTCAAAATATTGACGTAAATGTGTGATTTTAATGTAATAAGTCAATTATGTCTAATAAACATAGTTTTTGGAGAAATTAAACATTTAAATTGTTATTTTTGAGTTTAAAGTGTTTTATGATTTACAAATTTTAATCTATGCATGAATAATAGTAAGGATAAAAAGAATTACAGTGAAAATTAGTATTTAAAAAACCTTGATGTAAAGTGGTAAGAATTAACGGAAAACATTATAAAGGTGGAACAAGCATTTTCAAAATATTGATGTAAATGTGTGAAATTTAACATAACAAGTCAATTTTGTCTAATAAACATAATTTTTAGAGAAATTAAATATTTAAATTATTATTCTTGAGTTTAAAGTGTTTTATGTCTTATAAATTTTAATTTATGCATGAATAATAATAAGGATAAAAAGAATTACGATGAAAATTAATATTTAAAAAGCTTTGATGTAAAGCGGTAAAAATTAACATAAAACATTATAAAGGTAAAACAAGCATTTTCAAAACATTGACGTAAATGCGTGAGATTTAATATAATAAATTAATTATATCTAATAAACATAATTGTTGAAAAAGTATACAATTAAATTTTTATTCTCGAGTTTAAAGTGATTTACAACTTACAAATTTTAATTTATGTATAAATAACTATAAGAATAAAAAGAATTATGGTAAAATTTAGTTGTTGAAAAATATTGACGTAAAGTTGTAAGAATTAACGTAAAACATTATAAAGGTGAAGAAAGAATTGTCAAAATATTGATATAAATATATAAGATTTAATGAAATAAGTCATAATAATAATTTAATTGAATTAAATTAGTTAGATATAATGTTAGCATAAAAATAATAATATTTTTATATTTTAAAATAAAAAATAGAATGAAAGTAAAAATATATAATATTTAAAATAAATTAAATTAATTTAAAACTTATCTATATTGTTAATAGAAAATGGATAAGTTTAAAAATTATTTATGTTGTTTACCTGTTAACCTGTTAAGCAGTTTTTTATTTTTTTTAAAATTATTTTAATTAACCTTTCAGTAAAGTTAGCTTTATTGTAGAATTCACCCATGTATATAGAATTGGAGCTGTTCTCTGACTTTACGTCGGCTTTTATGCTTTCTTTTAAACCAATGTTCGTTCAACCCCATCTTGATCCATATATTTTTATAATATTAAAATATATTATTAAATTTATTTTGAACTTAAAATTAGAATAAAACATATATTTTTTATTAATAATATAATATTTTTGCTTAGAGTTTAAAAATCTAAATTCAAGTCTTTTATGGTTTTAATTTTTCTCATGTTTTCTTTTTTTCCCAATGAGGATCCTATGGTTATCTTTTTTATCAATTAGCACCTTGTAAAAACTTTCTCCTCTCACAACACTTTAAATCATTAATTTTGTCCGATAAAATTTCAAATTGAAAATAGTTTGATAATTTTATTAGGTGAAATTAATTTTCCTGTGAGAACAAAAGTTATCAACATGGTGCTAATTGAAAAAATATATATTCACAACGTTCAAGAGGTGCAATTGGAGTTTACCTAATTAACAAATTATGTCACGACCCGAAACTCCCCTCGAGCTTGTGACAATTGTTGCGGTGCCCCGATGGGCATTCATGTCAAGCCCGATCTTATAAAATACTTTCCATGTCATTCATATGATTGACAATATGCTTGCATACTTGGAAAGCCCTGAAAGAAAAATCGTTAAAAGACGACAATGTATCAAATGGTACAATTAAGTTAATTTAAGTCTCGAACTAGATCAAATAGAGAATTTAAAATGAAATTAAGAATATTAAAGTCCCAGAATGGTTTAATATGGTGATTTGGAGTTCGAGGATCAATTTGAAGTCAAACTAGAATTTTTACTGTCCAGGGGCAAAATGGTCATTTGCCACCCAAAGACACAACGGGAATTTTTAGAAAAGAATTTTTTTAGCCCCATTTGAGTATTGGAGTATAATTTGAGGGTTTGGCAGTGAAAAAGTTTAATTCCAGTGATTTCTAGAGTGTAGGGGCAAAATTGTAATTTTGCCACCCGCGGACAAAATTTGAGATTTTGAGAGAATTTAGATCAAATTTGACAAATTGGAGAATGGTATGAGTATAAGGGATGAAAAATATGTCTATGGGTAATTTTTCAATTTTTGGGGCAAAAATGTAATTTTTGACTTTTACGGGGATAAAAGTGTAAATTTCAAAAATTACTCCACCAAGACTTTGGATAAGTCTGAGAATTTTACCTAAGCTATGGATATGTGGGACAAGTGTATGGTGAAAATTTGGAAATAAATGAATGGCTAGAATTTAAGGAATTAATAAAACATTAAAAAAAATGAATAAAATAATATTATATTATTTTAGCCTTTAAAAAGGTAAAAATTCCGGAATTCTTATCTTCTTCAGCTGTCCAAACCAGGGGAGAAAAGGGAAAAAAAAAAACAAGAATCCTACCTGAAAAATTTGGGGAAAATCAAGAGAAATCAAGAAATCAAGCATTAAAAAGGTAAATTTCATTGATTTTCCTTGTGATTTTCACTACCCATGCATTTTTTTCTCATTTCCATGCAAAATTAGAAAGTGGGTATGGACACCCATGCTGGCCAAACCTCCATGGATGAGTTTTGAGCTTGATTTTTGGTTGATTTTAATTGAATTAAGTGATTTTAGTTAAGTTATATTGAAATATAGCAAAAATAGGCTAGAAATATAATTTTCTCCCATTGAAACCCATTATGCTGAATTTTCTAGGGGAATATTGGCTGCTGATCTTGATGGTTATTTGAGGAATTATGATGAATAATGATGAATTATGAGCCTAGAAAAATAATGGATATTTTCGGAGCAAAAATACAAATTTTTACCCACTAGGGGTATTTTCGTAATTTGTTATCGGGACTGATAATTTGCACCACACTGAGGGACATTAAGTCAATTTGGGTGCAATTGAGGTGTAGAAACTGAAAAAAATTAATTTGGAGTTTAAACGGACGCGTATATCAATTTATCGGGTAAAAGACCGAAATAGGCTAACACCGCATTTAGGCAAAAATTTAGACATTTTTGCATTCCATATCAAGCATTAGTAGTCTAAATTAGTTTAATTTCAATTTAGTACCAATGTGGTGAATTTCTCGATTTTGTATTGTGTCAAGGTGGTGAGTCCTCTAATAAAGGCAAGGGAATTGCACCCGAGGACCAATAGTCTGAGTATTTCGAAAATCCTCACTCTAGACACGGTGAGTAACCTTACCATCATTTTAATTATCTAAAGTATGTTTTTATTCGGTTTTGGTGAATTTTATGAAAATGAGTTCAAATGGTAAATTTTTATGTTTTGTAAACAAAATGAGTTTAAATGAAAATATTTTATAAATTGTCTTGAAACGAAATAACGATTTTGAAAATAGAGTAATTGGAGACCACTGATATGTTGTAAATTTAAAATTGAATTAATGGCTTATGTTATTGCATTGGCATGACTGGTTGGGCTATGTTTTTATGAATTATATGAATTGCTTTATTTTACCCTTGCAGGCTGGTTAGTAATATATTAGCCCTGTCATGCTGTCAAAATTTTATTGTATGGTGGGTTTGACCTACTGCAGTGGGCTGGATTCTGTGGACTAGCCTATTAGAGGGGCACGGAATCCTGTTATATTTTTACCTCGGTTGGAGAGGCGAGTAGGGTAACTCCTGAGGTATAACTTTTAGAGTTCACTTCACGCCAAACCACCACGTGAAGGGGAACTCGGCCAACGTCAAGGAATGGCTATGTTTTCAAAATAAAAACATGACTTTCTAATAGCCTTGGCGGACTCAGTTGGGATAGCCCTCGGCCAAGGTATCCCAAATAACTGAGTATGATAATAATTTTTGGCATGAGCCAAGTTTTTTAAGAAATTCATAAGCCATACTGATTACTTGCTTTAAATAAATTGATTTCATTTGGTTGAAATAAGTTGAAAGATGATAAATTACAGTTTGATGAAATGTTTTAATAGTCTCCTTTTACTCGACTTTAGATATTTTGAGTGATGTTTGTTTACTCACTGGGATTTTATAATCTCACCACCCTCATTTTCACCCATTTCAGGTTCAGAATAGATTGTAGATAACTGATATCGACAAGGATTACAGTTGAACTTGCCACATCCAAAGACTGTAGGTTCATTTCTTTTGATACTTTTGATCATTCGTGGGCCCACGTGTCACTGTAAATTAAATTCTATACTTTGGTTATCTGTATTACGGTATGTAAGAATTTATTTTGCTTTTACGCTATAAAAATTATTTATGCAGTGTTCTTAAAATATCGTTTTATGTGAAAATTGAATATTTTATTGAATATTTTTATTTTATTATAACAGTCATAATTCCATTTTAAACGAATGTTTTAGACATCCAAAATTATTTTTGATTAAGAAATATGTGTTTTCCACTTACATACTATATTTTTAGATGATTTTTGAGATTTTTGGGATAAATGACAAAAATACCCCTGTGAGACGGAAATTATTATTTCATTTGTTTAAGTTGGAAACAGTTTAAAATCTTTTAAAATGTGGTATTTGGAAACAGCTACCCACAGGGGAAATGAGAAGCTGATATTAAAGCCTTGCGGGGTCTCGGTTGACATTCTGGGTAATGAATGTAAATTGAGACGTCGCGGCGGTTGTCACGGGCTCGATGGGAGTTCCGGGTCGTGACAATTCATCTCCCGGAATGCCAACCGAAACCCCGCAAGGCTTAATATCAATTTCTCGTTTTTCCCGGTGAGTAACTATTTCCAAATATTATGTTCTAAAGGATTTTGAGCTATATCCAACTTAAAACTGATAAAATAAAAATTTTGTCTCACAAGGGCATTTTGGTCATTTTTCACTAAAAATTTTGAAACCAATTAAAAAGGTAGTAAACAAGTACCAATCGCATAATTCATATTCAAAAATAAGTTTAAGCATCTAAAACCTTTATTTAAAATAAAATTATAATTATTTGAATATAATAAGAAGATAAAACAAAATATTCAATAAAATATTTTATTTTCTTATAAACAGTAATTTTAGAGTTATACGTAAATACTTTTTGTAATGTAAAAACAAAATAAATTCATTCTTACTGTAACACAATAAACTATTAAATTTACAATATCAAGTGGACCCACAATAACTAGAATTAAAGAAACTGTGAACCTACTGTGTAGAGGACGCTAATCCAATAGAAGCCCTCGATGGAATCAGCTATCTACAGCTTACTCTTAGCCTAAAATGGGTGGAAAGGAGGGTGGTGAGATTATAAAATCCCAGTGAGTAAACAAACACCATTTAAATCAGTTAAAGCCGAGTAAAAGGAGACAATTCAAATATCTCATCATTTTTTTAAGTATTTCACATTTGAAAATTCCTCCCAACCCATGCAAACAGTTGTATTTCATTTAATTTCTCATTAAGGCTTATGATTTCCATAAACATTTGGCTCATACTATCAACTAGTACTCGGTGACACCTTGATCAGAGGTGTACACTCGAGCCCGCCAAGGCTGTTAAAATTTCGTATACACTTAAAACATATCTTTAGTTCGAAAAACACAGTCATTCCTTGGCGTTGGCTGAGTTCCCCTTCACGTCGTGGTTTGGCGTGAAGTAAACCCTAAACTTTACCCCAGGAGATACCTTACGTGCCTCTCCGTTCGAGGTAAGAATATAATGGAGTTTACTGTGCCCCTCTAAAAAGCTGGTCCATAAAAACACCCAACTGCAGTAATTAATTAATATATAATCCACCCATCAATAAAATTCATTCTAGCATGACATGACAATTATTATAATTCACAGCCTTTCAAGGCTAAATACACATTTCATAAATTTTAACACAAACATCATGTCACGACCCGGAACCTCCCTCAGGCCCATGATAATCGTCGCGACGTCCCGATTGACACTCATTATCCGAAATGCCAATCGGAACCCCGCAAGGCTTACATATCAGTTTATTTTTTCCTTTCCTATGAGCAATCGTTGTTAAATATTGAGTTTTTAGAGAATATACACTATTTTAGATCAAAAACAATCAAAATAAAATTTTCACCACACAAGGGTATTTTAGTCATTTTTTTCTCAAAAATTTCGAAACTGGCTAAAATGTAATATACAAGTACAAAATACATAATTCATATTCAAAATGAGTTTAAAAGTCTAAAATCTTCATTTAAAACGAAATTACGGTTATTTGAATATAATAAGAAAATAAAAGAAATATTAAGGGAAATATTCTATTTTCTTATAAAACAATATTTATAGAGTTATACGTGAATAATTTTTATAGTGTAAAAGCTAAATAAATTTATACATACTGAAATACAGTAAGCCAAAATATTTAATTTAATTTACAATAACAAGAAGGCCTCCGAATAAACAAAAGTAAAGAGGACTGTGAACCTACGGTTTGGAAAATGCAGATCCAATGGTAGTCCTCGATGAGATCGGCTATCTACAGTCTATACTGAACTTGAAATGGGTGGAAAGGAGTTGGGTGAGATTTTGCAATCCCAATGAGTAAACATACATTATCATAAATATCTAAAGGCGAGTAAAATGGAGGCAAGTTTAAACAACAAATTTCAACCCATTTCATAATGTTTCCAATTTATTTCTTAAACCATAAAATATTTTGTAATTTACCAAAACAGTTGTTAAGGCTTATGTCTTTTATTAAAACAAGGCACAAGCCAAAACTAATCCTTGGGGATACCTTGGTCGAGACATCTAACCGAGTCCGCCAAAGGTGTTAAAATATTCACACGTGAAACACATTTTTATTTTTAAAACAAGCCGTCCCTTGGCGTTGGCCGAGTTACACATTCACGTGGGGGTTCGATGTGAAGTGAGCTCTAATACTACCCCGGGAGTTACCCTCCTCACCTCTACAACCAGAGTAACTATATAACTGGGTTTACCGTGCCCCTCTAATAGGCAGTCCATGGAAACCCGTCACTGCAATGACTAACCCACCAATTTTAATAAAATTTTAACAGTATAACGTGGCTTTTATTTATTTATCCAGCCTGCATAGTAAAAACAACTTACATAAATTTCCCAATGCACTCACAAAATATAGCCACATATACTCATTTCTCATAAGCCATTCCTAGGAAAATATATATTTTTCAAGTTAATTTGCAGCCTCCAATTACTCAATTTCATAATCAATACAATATATTTTTATTTGTCACATTTATTCTTAAAACATCAAAAATCTCGTTTTAATCTCGTTCTCATTTCATAAAATACATAAAGGGCATTTAAAAATAAACTCTAGATAATTTACAATAATAATAAGTTTACTCACCGTTTGTACAAACTAAAAGCTTTCTAAGCGCCCCAATCACTACTCGTCGGGTACGACTTCTTTGCCTTTTCCGGAAGGCTCTCTTCCTAAACACATTACAAAAATTTACACAATTCATCACATTGATACTAAATCACTATATAATTAACTTAAATCCTATACTAATGCATGGTATGAAATGCAATAGCCAAAAATGGCTTAAACGCGGTATTAACCTATTTTTGGCACTTTACCCGATAAATTGGTAACACGCTCCATTTTAGCTCTAAATTGTCCCATTCTCTCTCCAACATTTCTAACCATTAATTATCAGCCAATATTCCTCTAAAATCACCAAAATCAGCTCACTCCCTTCTTTGGAAAATTCGGCCAAAAATGGGACATTAACTCGGTTAATTTTCTACTTTGTTTTTCTATCACGTTTAATCATTTTTTTTATCATTTTCTCTTCATTTCCCTTAGAATAAAATCAATTCATCATCATTGTACAGCATTGGGCATCCTGCCAAGAGTGGGTATTGTAAAGCCCGACCTTATAAAATACTATTCATGACATACATGTGATGATAGCATGATTGCATGCTAGGAGAGTCCCAAAAAATTTACAAAAGTCGACATTGTACCTAGAGGTACAACAAAGTTTATTTAATCCTCGAACTAGATCAAATAGGAATTTTAAGGTGAAATTAAGAGTTTCACAGTTCATGGATGACTTAAAATGGTAATTTGGAGTTTGAGGATCAATTTGGAGTCAAATCGAAATTTTCACTAACTAAGGGCAAAATGGTCATTTGCCACCTAAGGACAAAATGAGAATTTTAGAAAAGAATTTTTTGGCCCCATTTGACTTATTGGAATATAATTTGACTTATTGGAGTATGATTAAGGTTTAGAAGTGAAAAATTTTAATTTCGGTATAATTTAGAGTATAGGGGTAAAATGGTAATTTTGCCACCTAAGGGGCAAAATTGTAATTTTCCACCACCAGGATATTTTTTCCAACACATGGTCTTCCTTTATCTTCATCTTTGACCATTGACTAATCATGTGGTGGAGATAAAATGTTTAAATTTTTAAAATTTTAAAAACGGACCAATGACATGATGCCACGTGTCATGCCTTTATTAATTTATTATTTTCCCTTTTAAAAGGCACAAAAATCAGCTCATCTTCCACCCCATGGCCGGCCAAACCAGCAAGAAGAGAGAGAAAACAAAAACAAAACCCTAGAGAGAGAAAATCAAATAAAAAGTGTGAATTTTCAAGGAAATTAAGTGAAAAAGGTGAGATTTTTCTATTAAGCTTGAGTTTTCTTATTCCCAAGCATTTCTCTTTATTTTCCATGATTAAATTACATGTTTTCATGATGAATTCAATTCTGAAAAAATGGGTTAGGAGAGAGAAAGTTGTTGGATTTATTTGATTTTAATTTATGTTAGTGTTTTTAGTTAGTTTAGCATATTTTGAAACAAAACAACAAGAAAAGAATTTATTTTCTCCCCCAACCATTAATGGCTGAATTTATCATGTAGAGAGTGAGGATGAGTTTGATTTTATTCTAGGAGAATTGGTTAAGGAATAATGAATTATGAGCCTAGAAAAATAATGGGAATTTTCGGAGCAAAAATACGAATTTTTACCCAGTAGGGGTATTTTCGTAATTTACTATCGAGACTGATAATTTGCACCACACTGAGGGACATTAAGTTAACTTGGGTGCAATTGAGGTATAGAAACTGAAAAAAATTAAATTGGAGTTTAAACGGACGCGTTAGGAATTTAATCGGGTGATAAGACGAATTAGGCCAATATTGAGTTTAGATAGTTACCAGCGCATTTTTGCACTCCATATCATGCATTGGTAGTTGAAATTAGTTTAATTTTGATTTAGTACCAACTTGGTGAAATTCTCGATTTTGTACTGTGTCAAGGTCGTGAGTCCTCCGATAAAGGCAAGGAAATTGCATCCGAGGACTAGTAGACAGAGTGCTTCGAAAGTCTGCATTCTAGACATTGTGAGTAAACTTACTGTCATTTTAATTATCTAGGGTGGTTTTTAGATGCTTTCATGAATTCTATGGAAAAAGGAATTTAAAAAGATAAATTTTCATGTTTTATGAATAAATGAGTTTAAATGAAATTCAATTATAAATTGTTTTGAAATTAATAATGATTTTGAAAAATAAAGTACACGGAGACTGTTAATTATGGCAATTTGATTGTTTAAATTAACTGGCTTATGATAAATCGAGCATGATTGGCTAGTTGGCAATTGTATTGAAATGCGAATTGTTTGGTTACCTTGAAAAACTGCGAATTACAAAATTGCCATATCATGTTATTGAGTTTTATTATATGGTGGATTATATATTAATTAATCACTGCAGCAGGGGGTTTCTGTGGACCAACCTTTTAGAGGGGCACGGTAAACCCTATTATATTCTTACCTCGAAACGGAGAGGCGCGTAGGGTATCTCCTGGGGTAAAGTTTAGGGTTCACTTCACGCTAAACCACCACGTGAGGGGGAACTCAGCCAACGCCAGGGAACGGCTATGTTTTCAAAACAAAAACATGATTTATGTGAAATGTGAATTTTAATAGCCTTGGCGGTCTCGGTAGGATGCCTCGGCCAAGGTGTCCCCGAGAATGGATTTATGGCACAAGCTTAGATTTTTATGAGATTCATAAGCCTCTTTATGTATTTTGAACGAGATGTGTTCTAATTGTATAACCCAGTTTATGATGATTTACTTTATTGTCTCCATGTACTCAACTCTAGATGTTTATGATGATGTCTGTTTACTCATTGAGATTTTATAATCTCACCACTCTCCTTTCGACCCATTTCAAGTTCAGTATAGATTGTAGATAGCTGATCTCATCGAGGACTATAGTGGGATCTGCATTTTTCAAACCGTAGGTTCACAGTCCTCTTTACTTTTGTGTATTCGGGGGCACTCTTGTTATTGTAAATTAAATTAAATATTTTGGCTTACTGTATTTAAGTATGTATAAATTTATTTAGCTTTTACGCTATAAAAATTATTCACGTATAACTCTATAAATATTGTTTTATAAGAAAATAGAATATTTTACTTAATATTTCTTTTATTTTCTTATTATATTCAAATAACCATAATTTCGTTTTAAATGAAGATTTTAGACTTTTAAACTCATTTTGAATATGAATTATGTGTTTTGTACTTGTATATTACGTTTTAGCCAGTTTCAAAATTTTTTAGAAAAATGACCAAAATACCCCTGTGAGACGAAAAATTAATATTTTATTTGTTTAAAGTTAGAAATAGCTTAAAATCTTTTAGAACACGATATTTGACAATGGTTGCTCACAAAGGAACAGAGAAACTGATAGTAAAGCCTTGTGGGGTTTCGGGTTGACATTTCGAGCAATAAGTGTCTACCAGGACATCGCGACGGTTGTCACGGGCTCGAGGGGAGTACTGAGTCGTGACAGGTATTGTGAAAATTTAATGATTTCTTGCCCAATTTAATTTCTAAACACATTTAACTAAATAAAACTATCAATTTAACTAAAAATTAAAACCTAAAAATTTTAATTTCTCTTCCCTAGAATTTCATCCAGCCCTTGATATCACTTTTTGATCTCTCTCTTCAAGCATGCTAAATGGAAATAAAGGCATAGGAAAGGTAGAAATCAAGCTAAAATCGAAAAATCTTATCGTTAGACGCGAAAACGGTCAAAAACCGTGAATTTCCCTTCGAATTTTCTTGTTTCTCTTTGATTTTTCTTTTTTTCTTCCTTTCCTCTCTATTTCCTCTCTTGTTCTTCCTTATGGCCGGCCAGCACTTAAAATGGGGTTTAAATGGGCTAACTTTTCATTAAAATAATATTATTTCATTAAAAAAAATGCCACTGTCACTTTCCCATTGGTCCATTTTTAAAATTTCATCCATTTGTTTCCAAATTTTCACCATACACTTGTCCCACATATCCATAGCTTAGATAAAATTCTCAGACTTATCCAAAGTCTCGGTGGAGTAATTTTTGAAATTTACACTTTTACCCCCGTAAAAGTGAAAAATTACATTTTTACCCAAAAAACTGAAAAATTGCCCATAGACATATTTTTCATCCCTTATACTCATACCATTCTCCAATTTGTCAAATTTGATCTAAATTCTCTCAAAATCTCAAATTTTGTTCGTGGGTGGTAAAATTACAATTTTGCCCCTACACTCCAGAAATCACCAGAATTAAACTTTTTCACTTCCTATCATTAAATTATACTCCAAATAGTTAATCTTGATCAAAAATTTCACTCCATGAACAAATTATTATCTTAAGTGGCAAAATGACGATTTTGCCCCTAAACATCCAAATTTCCAATTTTACCCCAAATGAACCCTCGAACTTCGAACAATCATTTTTAGTCATTCCTTGACTATAAAATATTAAATTTCATCCTAAAATTCCTATTTGAACTAGTTCGAGGTTAAATCAACTCAAATGTACCGTTAGGTACGATATCGGGTTTCGTCTTTTCTTAGGTGCTTTCTTAGCATAATAACATGCTACTCAGTGCATGTATGTCATGACATGTATTTATAGGGTCAGGTTTTACATATCAATTTAGCCATTCATGCAAATATTATCATAAGCCATTCGATTCAAATCATAAACTTAATTCATAACAAGTGGTCTTCAATTACTCTATTTTTCAAAATTATCATTCAATTTCAAAACAATTTATAAAATCTTTTCATATGGACACATTTTGTTTGTAAAACTCAAGATTTACCATTTAATTTCATTTCCATAAAATTTCATCAAAATCGATTAAAAATATACTTTAGATAATAAAAATGATGGTAAGGTTACTCACCTCAAAATAACGGGATTTTCACGTCGCTATTACTTCGTATATGCGTATAATTATACCTAATCGCCGTCACCTACTTCGTTCAACACGTTTTCCTAGCAACCATTTAAATTCAATACATTTAGTGAATCAATTCTACTTTTCTCTCTCTCATTCTATCATAAATCTACTCGTCTAATTCACATCTTAATATATTTTTATTATAATTAATTGCATCATTTGTTCACGTAATTCTTTAGAGTATTAACACCGGTAACTTACTTACGGTATTTAGTGCCTATTTCAACCTTCTAAGCAACTTAAATTTACTTCATATCACCAATTAACTAATGCATAATTAAATAAAATAATTTAGCCTCCATATAGTCCAATTTCAAAATAAATTATGGTGAAGAGTAAAGAAATTTTACCCAATTAAGTTAAGTTGGCTCAAATCTCCACCTTCATTTTCTTTTGGATTTTTCTTCCTATATTGTTTTTGGACTCTTATTCATGGACTTCTCCCATTTCTTTTTAATTGGGTCATGTCCATTCTCTCTTTATTGGATCATGTCCAATTTTCCTCGCTTGTTGGGCCATGCCCATTTTCCTTGTTATTTTCTTTTCCTTTCTTTTCTTTTCTTTTATTTTCTTTTATTTTATTTTCTTTTCTTTCTTTCTTTCTCTTCCTTCTTCCTCCAGCCGACCAGCAGCCTTGTTGTCTTCCTTTTTCTTCTCTTCACATGCACAAACCGTCCATTCTCTTCCTTTCTCTCCCTCCACCACCGGTCACACTTATTGTCTTTCAATCCAGAAATTTTCAGTAGCTAAAGTTGCTCCTTTTTACTTCAAAATCAGCAGCTATGCTGCTCTGTTTTTCCTTCAAATTTCAGTAGCTAAGCTGCACTTTTCCTTCAAAAAAATTTGAAGCCAAAGCAACCACAATTAACCATCAAAACAGCACCTCAAATCTTAAATTTTTTGCTGCAAAATTCTACACTTTTTGGCCTCCAAAATCAGCAAAAAAATGACACTTTCCAGCCTCCAAAACCAGCAGAAAAATGGCTCTTTTCAGCCTCCAAAACCAGCCCTTAAATGTCTCTCTTTCCCTTCTTGAATGGTAGCAAAAACAGCCCTTAAACTCAACTCTCTTTTCCTTTTGTTTTCCTTTCTGATGCACGATTTTCTTTTTATTTTTCTTGCTCTTGGTTCTTTCTTCTTCCTTTGCTCTTTTATTTCTCCCTCAACCGACCTCTCTCTTCTTCTTGGTCTTTTTCTTGGTCTTCTTCACTTAGCTTGGTCAATTACACATATATATTTTTATTTCTTTCTTGAATGTTCCACAAATTTCCACAACATTCCATCATGGCTGGCTACATCAAATTTTTTTTCTTCCTTCACTATGTGTTCCACATGGCCGGCGCCCCCTCCAATTCACCAAGAGTCTTTAACTCTTTTATTGACCACATGGGCAGCTACCCATGTTGGTCCTATAATATTTTTTTTATATACACATACTATTATTATTTTACTCTATGTTAATTTTATTTTTCTCATTAATTTTCATTACATATCCTTTAACTTTTATATGTTAAATTTGATCTTTTTATTATGTCTAAAAATTCCAATTTTCATCTAACTTCCTTTCTCGATGCGTGTACCACCAAAATATAAAAATTACACCTCAACGCGGTATTACCACAATATTTAAATATTTACTTATCCGCATTGGTTCGACTTAACAAAACACGAGTATTTCACTTTTGTCGCTCATTTCTCCAAAAATTCACTTGTATTTCTTCTCCCCCACTTGGATCAATAATATGATCCTTCTTCATGACTAATTTCGACGTCTGATTAAATATTAATATTTTAATATTATTTTATTCTAAAAATTTTATCTTGTCTCCTTGGTACCCAAAATACCTTATTATGCCTCACTTGACTTTCGAATCGCCTTTTATCTCACAAATTCTCCTCCAATAAAATTATTATTATTTTATTATTATTTTCTCGCGTGCGAAATATTTTATCTTAAACTACTCCTTTCGTCTTTTATCACTTTTAAACATTTTAATTGACCTCAATTTGCATCCAGTTAACTTTATTTATCATCATATCAAAGAATGGGGTATTTCAAATTAACTAATTTGAAATTTTTACTTGGTGATATTTTCAAATAATTTTAAATTATAAAGCTTATATGATTTATTTTTTAAAACAATGTTTAGAAAAGATTTAGTAATTTTAAAATATTTTAAATTAATACAATATTTGAGAAAATGTGTTAAAGAATAGTTTTGGATAATACTTTGAAAAATAAGTAAAGAAAAAAAGATAAATGATGGAAATTATTAGAATAAGTTCACTTATTATTATGCCTTTCTTCATAATTTTTTCATCTACTTTTTACTTCAATTTATTTTTAACTTTCTTCTTTTTACTTATTTAAAAAATATAACTATTACTCTAAATTCTACCAATTTTTTTTAAAGAATATTTAGGACAAAGATGAACAAATAAAAAAATAAATGCAAATTAAACTGATATAGAAGTATATTATTAGATTATTATTATCTAGGTCCCACATAGGAATTATAGGATAAAATAAGAGTTTTAATTTATTTAGGAATTATAATAAAATAAGAGTTTTAGTTTATTTAGAAATTGTAATAGTCCCACATGGGAAAGTAAAAAGGCTTTCTTCCTTAGAAATAGTTATATAAAGTCATATTAGGTTAATTATTGGCACAATCAAGTTGAGAATAAATAAAAAATATTTTTTTTGAATAAACAGTGTTTATTCTCTCTAAACACTTTTTTAAAAGAGTAAGAGATTCTAGTATCTTTGGTTTAACCAACTAAAGTGAAAATTTGGCTATCTTTCACCTTAATAGGGGCTTTTAACCTTGTCAAGATTGGTATTCACGTTAGTGAGGTTTTCTAATATCACTAATATTGGTGTCTTCAAGATGCCTCGACATCAATTTGGTATCAAAGCAAGAGAATCATTATTCGTTATGTAGTTCTCGTTCTTGTCACTGTCAAGTTCGACTCTCCTTGTTCGGGTAATTCTATTACTTTTATAATTTTATAGTTATATCATCATCTTTTTCTGCTTCATCACATCATTATCATCACGTCATCACCATATCATCATTGTCATAATTGTTGTCCTTATTTAGGCCAACAAAATGCCACCAAGATGCCAAAATGCTCGTCAAAGAAATTTTGACAAGATCGACATTAAGGAACTACATCACCAAGTTCAAGAATTATAAGAACAACTCGACAGATGTGATGTTGCTCAAATCAACAACAGTAGCTGCAATGATGAAGAGGATAATACCAACCCTTTCTATCAAAAATCATCCTCAATGAATAAGTACTTATACATCACTTAAGAACTGTTGCTACTAGATATTTGGGAATCAAGGTCAACATTCCTGAGTTTGAAGGAAAACTTCACCTTTATAGCTTTCTTAACTGGCTCTGCAAAGTGGAAAGAATTTTTGAACTCAAAAATGTTCTCAATGAAAAACGTGTGAAGATTGTTGTAATTAAATTGAAGAAGTATGCCTCTAATTGGTGGGAAAATCTCAAATAGCAACAAAAAAAGAAGGTTGTAACAAGATCAGAACATGGGATAAGATGCATCGAGAAGTTAAACATAAGTTCCTTCTTGTTGACCACTATCAACAAGAAATTTTTATTAAATTTCATAACTTGAGGCAGAGAGCAACGTCGATGGAGGAATATACAATGGAGTTCAAATAACTTCACATGAATTGAGATGTACATGAACCTGAAGCGCAAACTACAGCTCATTATCATGGAGGTCTTAATGTTGAAATTGCAGATGTTGTTCAACTACAATCATATTGGAGCTTAAATGATATTATCAAATTAGCATTAAAGATTGAGAAACAACGATTACGGAAAAGCTCAGTGAGTTCATCTAGACAAAAAGATTCTACCTCAAACCTTGGGAAACAAAGTTCGATAACCATTCTTCCTCCAAAGGTAAACTCTTCCAAAACTTCAAACAATAATGATAAAGAAACTACTTCGAAGTTCAAGGATTACTCAAACAAGTTCAAAGATCATTCAAGCAATTTTGATCATTTTTGTAATTTCAAAACTATAATCATTTTAAAACTAATACAATTAACAATCTCTCTCCCTTTTTGATATAACAAAATTTAAGCAAAATTTGATTGTATACTCTTTCTAAGTTTAATCGTGAAGTATTTTGTTTTGAAATGTTAAGCTTTCACAAAACTATGAGAATGGTTAAAATATTTTGAAACATTTGAAAACTACACTTCAATATTTGCAAGGATCAAAACTTGAGTCAAGCAAGGTACAAGGCCATCCCATTTTATAAATGCAAATTTTTTCAATATCTCTTCCCCTTTTTGTTATATCAAAAAGGAAGATAGAAACACAATAAGCACAATAAAGAAAATACAAATTACTAGAAAAATAAATATTTAGTAAGCACATTAATCACTATACACCAATATTCAACACCAATACCAATTGTTAAAGATCAATATAAAGCTCAATATACCAATTGATAGATATAAGTAAAAGATCTCCCTTTGTAAAGGCGAATAAGCACAAATCAATTGTGAGGGATAAAATCATTTCAAAGCTCATTATCCCAATTGGCAAAGCACTAGTAAAGGCTCCCCTTTTTTAAAAGGACACGAGGCATACCAAGCATATTAATTTGTTAATTGCAAGGATCAAACACATTTAAGAATGATTTAATCAAATTTTAAAGCTCAAGTGAGAAGAGACAATATAAAGCTTGACGCTAATTTAAAGCTACATACCAATTGAGCATGCTTAAAGCTTGATACCAATATTTTGGAATGAACTTAAAAACTTGATATCAAATATTGATTTCAACATTCAAGCATATAGGTGAGAAGCATAGAATTCATGAAAAGCACAATATCAATTACGTTGTTAAAAGATATTACCAAAGATGAAAAACACCAAATGTTGGATTCTCACCACAACTTCTTGTTAAAGATATCAAGTGCTAATGACACCAATTTTGATTGAAAGAAACATAGGACAATGTATATGTAAATGTCAATGATAAACTCCCCCTTAAGAAATCATTGAATCAACTTGTTAATCTAATACTCAAGAATTCATGGAACTAGATAAGTATGAGCATTTAAGTAGATGTTCAACACATGCATCAAATACTAATATTTTTCAAGGCATTTATGCAAATTAGTTCCAATACATGTCCTAGGTATCATAGTCATCAAGCATCGTTCTCAAACATCATCAAGCATCGTTAATCACTCTCAATTTTCATCCAGCATTATCCATCATTGAGCATCATCAAGCATCCATTATGTGTTCTCAATCATCATCAACGTCAAGCAAGCATTACCAAGCAATATTAATCAATCATTTCCAAGGAAGTTTTCAATTCATATAAAAATGGAAACTCAAGGAGAAATTCCAAATCAAAAGAATATAATCATTGAGCACTCTTAATCATCATCAATTATTGATATAGGAAGCATTCTTCCAAATCATTGTCAACCAAACATTTCAAAAAATATTATCTAAATTATATATGAAATTATCAATTCAAGGAGATTTTCACATCAAGAAAATATCATTATTAATGAAGCATTATAAACGCACTTTGCACTTATTGCAATCATATAAGAGAATATTATTATCAAGTAAGCTCAAACATGATTACAAGAAATAAAATGGCTATCTTCGTTAATCTTGATTCTAATTTTGTTTAATGAAATGCAAACATGATTTCAATTTTCAAAAAAAAAAATTAAACATATACCAATAAAAAATTATGTAAGTTTTGAGATTTTATATGGTACATGTTATTACTAATAATTCATGAGTGACACCTATTGTTATGGAATATTGAAAAGTAAAGTCCTCAACTCATGAATATATTCAAGGTGAACATCCAAGTATCAATGAATACAAATTGTCAAGATTCAAGAAATGAGTATTCAATCTAAGCACATTAGGCATCTATTTCAATCTCAAACTATAGGTCATATTTTATTTAAAGTTCTAAGTCATTAAAAGATAAACTATAAGCTAAAGTGACCAATTGATGTGCATTCACTTTTTAGATCATGTATACAATAAAGGTCATGGAAGATATAGTCAACATTTAAGTACACATTTAAGAAATATTTTAATTATGTGAACATACAATATATTTCATGATTAAACTTGACTTGAGTTATGCTATTAAGTACCATAAGTAATTCTATTATTTAAGTCAAGTTTTATACTTTAATCATGAAGGTCAAACAAGGTTAAATGTCATGTAAGTATGTAACTTGACCATGATAATAGATGAACCAAGAATATTTTTCATGAAGTTCAAAGAGTTCATCCTAATAAAATTCATGAGCATAAGCAATAATTCAATCTTGAAATAATCTTTTAAGCACAAACTTGAAGCATATTTCAAGAGTTCATCCTAGACTAAGCACTTGAACAATTCACTTCCAAGAAATTAATATTCAAAGTAAGTACAAAAGATATAGTAAGATTAATAAATTTAAGCCCTTATGAACAATTTGTCATTTTTCAATTTTACTATTGTAAGCACTTGAGAATTAACAAGATCAATATGAGTGCCATGATTGGGAATAGATAAATTAAAGC
Organism: Theobroma cacao; assembly: GCF_053813885.1. Taxonomy (NCBI): domain Eukaryota; kingdom Viridiplantae; phylum Streptophyta; class Magnoliopsida; order Malvales; family Malvaceae; genus Theobroma; species Theobroma cacao. The sequence continues at coordinate 38,102,974 of NC_142647.1, read as the reverse complement.
ATTCCTAAAAGTTATCCCATTTTTCAACAAGTGTTGCAGTTTCAAGAACATGTATTTGCACCAAATGATCATGAGAGTGATCATAATGCATGTTTCTAGGAGCCAAGAATTATCATTAGAAAAGAAATTCATGGAAGAATTTAGTGCAATTGACAAGGAGTGAAGTAAAAAGACATTTTAGAACTTAACCTGTCCATTTTGGCTTCAAAGTACTCAAAGATTGACTTCATAATCCTAAGGGTCGATCCTTTGTCATTCCAGCAGCCTTGTTTACATTTTGTTCTCCAAGGGTCGACCTTCAGATGCTTGAGGGTCTATTTTGCGGATTCTTGCAACATAAAGACCAAAAAAAGTGCAAAAAAATGTAACTTGCCAAGATGCAATGATTTCAAACCATGGATTTATGTAAAGACAAGTTTGATTTTCAATTCAACCATGTTTAAAGCATCGTTTAGGATTTGTATACCTTAAGATTTTTCAATTAGAGTATGTGAACTCAAAATTTTACTCTCATTACTCATGTTCACAAGTACTAAGAGGTTGAACAGCTCATTTGAATAATTATGCTTCTAATATACTCAAGCATGCTCAATTTTCATCATGATACATAACTATGATTTATAAAATGTATCATAATCATATTAGGCAACATTTAAGCATAATAAGCATGAAATTCAACATTTTCAACATTTTTGTAGCATATAAATAAAAATGCCCTTGAGGTAATTTAAGCATTCATTTGCAACGAGAACTAGTTATACTAACACTTTCAACACAAGGCATACTTGTTCAAGTTTTATATCATTGAAATTATTGTAATATCAAGGATGACAATCATTGCAAAAAGATTTGTTCATTCACTTGAAAAATGCCATTAATGTCAAATAATCGCACTCAATATCATGCTCAAGAAAACACTTTCATTTAATTTCACAAATCATGATAGAAATATCAAGCAAAAAAAAATTTTGTGTCATTTATGTACATGTATTAAATCAATTTTGCTCAATTAAGCTATATCATCAAAATCAAAGAATTAATAAATCATTTTCAATCAAAACATACAAAAAGGTTCTACAAAAAAATCATTTGATAAAGATTTAATTTCGTTTTTTTTAAATTTGTTTTTGAAACATACAATCTTTTAAGTTGGACATGCTTTGTGTAAAATCATGAGCTTAATATCACTCAATTTTGTTCAGTTATGCTCTAAATGATTTATGAAATGTGTAATGAGCATAATGAATCATATTTATGCATGTCAAGGATTATTTTCAAATATGTCAATCATGTACCAAAAATGCCCTTATAACCATTTAAGCAAGCAAGCAAGCACGCACATCCAATAAGAACAAGTCAATAAGTATTTTCATCATGAAACAAACTTGTTCAATTTATAAAATATCATTGTAAGCTCAAGGATGGCAAACATTACTCATATAAGTTTATTTTTGCTTTAAAAGTACTAATTCAAGTAACCTTTAAAAAAAAAAAAGGTACCAATTCAAGTAGACAAAACTTATCAAGTTCATTATTAACCAACTTGAACTATTCAAGCAAGTTCTAAATTACAAATCAAGATTGTTCAAATAGTCAAATTATCTTAGATACAAAGAAATCAAAAAGTCAACTCTTCAAAGTTAATTTTCCTTGTTTATGCTACTAGAATAGGTAAGAATGCAAATCAAAAAATATGCTCATATTGCCGTCATATCATCAACATCAGACCTTTTATGTTCAAGATTATGCTCAAAAATCATTTTTCCTCAAAAAAAATAATATGAAATCAATTTAAAAAAAACATAATTAAATTATATCAAATCAATTTTACACAATCAAGCTAAATCAAAAAAACTCAAATAAATAAGAAAAGAAAAGTAATTTTCTCAAAAATAAATAAAAAAGAATGATGATACATTTAAGATCAAATATAAGTGCATGCTCAATCTTTAGGTTTATACTTTCTTCAAGAGTATGCAATTTTTTAATATGTATTATATTTAAATTAATTTTGTATATCAAGATTTATCAATAAAGCTCAAAGGATAGTAGACAAAAAATTATGCATTTAACATTTAAGTAAGAATAGGCAACCAAAATTTTCAATAATAAAAAAAAAACAAACAACTTTAGAATCCATGCAAAATCAATTCAAGTAAAGCAAAATAAGAGCAAGCAACCAAAGTTCTACATGACAAATTGGTCTATGGTATTGAGAGTAACAATACTTATGTGAAATTGAGGGATAATTAAAGGATTTAGTGAGTACAAGATCAAGTTAACTAGAGATAAAGTTATGAAAGTTAAATTCGTTATAGTAAGGATATGGATGAATGAACATTGATGGACATTACTCCTTATAGTAGGAAACCTAAAGCTCGAATGTGTACATAAAAGTTGGATAATATGAATAGCATTGAAACCTAGTATGGAAGACAAGGGTAAGACCAAGGATGGTTAAATAAGAATTGCTACATGGAAAAGAATGTTGAGGCCATATATGAGTAGTCAATATGATGTGAAGGAATTATATGTCCATTTATATGTTTGTGGATCCATTGTTGATGTGTAACCGAGAAAGTAAAAGACAATTATAAGTTTGGTTAGGTACAGTAGTAATCATGTATACGACATTATAAGCATAATAATGTTGAAATGGTGTAGACCATAATGATAAGTTAAGACGCATGAAGTGTAAATGGGGCATTTCTAGAAAAATGTCTATGAGAACAGATGAATATCATCCATAATGTAATGATTGTAAAATGTTAGAAAGTCCACCAAAATGATCTACATATCTTGTAATCTTTATTTAGTGTAATGTTACGAATCATATGTGATTTTAAATTGTTATGTTTAATATTACATAGAAAAGTAATAGCATCAAGTCCAAAATGTCCAAAAATGATTAATAATTAAGATTAAGAAGAAAGTAGCAATTTCAGTTAACCTAAATACCCAAATAAGCTCACGAACTATATCAAGAAAGTAAATTTAGCCTTTATCCTTTTATTGCGTTCAAATAAGCCCCTAAACTTTTATTTTGAGTCAAATAAGCCCCTTTCACTAACTATTGACTAACTTTCATTAATCAATGGTGTAATTAGCAATTTTGATGCCATGTTATCTACCATGTGGCATGTTAACGTTTCGTTTTAATAACGTTAATGTCACATGGTAGATGACGTGTCATAAAAAATTGCTAACTTGGAATTGAGTTTTTTCCTTCCCAAACATCCAAAAATTATTGATTAGGGATTTTAAATAAAAAATTTTTAAAAAACTAATTATTCAAACTGATTGTAATCGTTTCTTAATTGATTACCATCCATCCTTCCTAACAAAAAAACATAATCCAATCTTTTCAGTTTGATAGAAGCCATTATTCCTCAACTGAAAGTTGGTGTAGAGAAATTTGAAAATACCCAAAAATGATTTTGAGAAGAGAAAGAGTAAAGATAGGACACACAATGTTTATAATATTAAAACTAGCAAAGACACACAATGTTGATCGATAATAAAAGAAAGTCAAACCTTCTCTTCTCTTCCCTTATCTCTTCCTTAGAATTTGTAAGAGAAATCTGATACTCTTCTTTTCCCTATAATTTATAGAGGAAATCTGATGGTGTTGAATTTTATTTATTAACAATACTTGATTCTTTCTCCACATCTTTCACAGATTTTAAAAATTCAAAATTACCTAAAGAATGATTTTTAGAAAAGGAATAGAAATTGCAAAAAGGGAAAAGACATTTTGACTCTAAGGTAAGTTGGGTTTAAGGAATATGGAAGAAAATGAAGGTTTTTTTGTTAGGAATGATGGTTTTAATTAAGAAGATGGTAATCAGTTTGAAGCAATTAAATTTTTTATTTTCAAATTTTTTGCTTCAAATCCTTAACTAATATTTTTTGTTTCAAATCCCTAACCAATTTTTTTTGGACATTTAAATGAGTAAAATAGAAAAAACCACCCAATTTCTAGTCAACAATTTTTTATGCCACATCATCTACCACGTGACATTGATGTCATCAAGATAACACGTCAATATGCCACGTGGAATATGATACAGCATCAAAAATTGCTGATTCCATTAGTCAACGGTTAGTGTGAAGGGCTTATTTAACCCAAAATAAAAGTTCAGGAGCTTATTTGAACAAAATAAAAAGATAAGGGCTAAATTTATTTTCTTGATATAGGTCGGGGACTTATTTGCATATTTAGCCTTGCAGTTATTATTGAATAAACAATATACAAGCTAATAATCATTCTTGTATAAGAAATTACAATGCATGAACTAGTTTCCATGAGTATTTGCGTGTTTAGCCTTTCAATTATTACTAAATAAACAATTTATAAGCTAATAACCATTTTCGTATAGGAAATTACAATGCATGAACTGGTTTCAATGAGTATAATTCTCTAAAATAACCTATCAAAGTAATTAATGTGTTTTCATAAAGTCCAATGTCACAAAGGTTGTGCTAACAAATATGTTACAAAATGATTTTAGAGATCACTCCCTCTTGTAAATAAAATTTTCACATCCTTTTGAATGAGATTTAAATAATTTTTTAAGGTAGTGATCTTTCATTTTGATAATCTAATCATGATAAATAAATTGTCCATAGTAAATATGAACTTAAACAATAGCAAATTAGGTGAATCTATCTAAACCAAACCATTGTTTTCCTTTAGACCAATGGGCAACTTTAACTCACGCACTAGCAAGTAGTTATCCTGCTTTTGCCCTCCCTTTCTCTTTCTACATAAGTTGTCTGATGCTAACTTTTTCATTTCTTTATAGAGTTGTATGAAGATTATTTTTATCATAAAAAAAGCTCTTAGATTAATCAAATTTTTTTCTTTGTAGTGATTTTTCTCATCCATTCCTTTAATTATTAAAATATTGCAAATGCTATATAAAATGTTTTCATCTAAAATCAAACATGCAAATAAACTTATACAACAAACTTGACATCAAACTTTCAATTTCAATGTAATTAAAAATGACTTTGATCGAAAAAAAATAAAAAATGACTAACGTTTTTCTGACTTCAAATCCAACAATGCTAGTTTGTTATTAAGTTTGATTTTCATTGCACATGGATGACAATTAGAAAGGAAATTCATTAGGTAATATTGTTTATTCCATGTTCATCACATTCATTGTAGAGTTTATTTTGGTGCAGATTGATCGGCTAAGTATATAGATTAACATTCTTTCGAACCTTCATGAGTTTTCAAAAATTTTGATTTTAAATTAGACGATTATTTGCTTAAAAATACTACCAGTTTTCTACTTTCTTATACCGAAAAAACCAACTAATGTTTTCTTTCTATTACAAACATAATATGCATGAAGTTTGGCTGTGGAAGTAATTACTAATATTCTTTAAATCAAGTCATATAAAAACAATATCTTCATTTGGACCATCACAAGACATAAATTTTGTGGAAGGATCTTCTTCTCATAAATTATTACCTGTATTATTTACGAAGAGCATTAATTTAGAATAAACCCTATACGAGGAAGAATGTGTTGGCTCCATAAGTTTTTTATGATAATAAAACATTCCCACTTATTTATGTCTAACTATACTACTTGAGTGTGCAGGACGAAAATGTATGTCAATAATAAATTAATCATTGAAAAGTAAATATCAAAACTCACAAGAATAAGGAGTTACAAATGAGCCACAAAACAGAAGCCTCTTAATCGGATAATCAAGGGAGTTAGTCAGCTAAAATTCAAAAGTGAAGTTGGTCGGTTCAAGGACAGTAAGCTCTTAGTCGGTTAAGGCCTTACTCAATTGAATAAGAGAGTAAAACAGATTATGAGACAGAGAAGACTTAGTCGACCAAGAAGCATGGTTAGTCAACTAAGAGCACACTGTCAGAAATCTCAATTACAAGACAGAAAGAACTAATCGACTAAGAAGCATGTTAAGTCAACTAAGAGCTCACAGCCAAAGAATTCAATTTCAAGACAGAGAAGACTTAATAAACTAAGAAGCATAGTTAGTAAACTAAGAGAACACTGTTTGAAAATTTGAATTTGAATGCTTGAAGACAAATTAACGACTAGAATTGACTCCAAACTATTTCCAACAGTCTAAAGCTGTCAACATCCATCAGAGTTGGTTTTTCAAGTATAAAACACACCCCTAACGGCTAAGAAAGAGAATAATTGCTTCTAAGATCAAAAAGAGCTCAAAAATAGTAAAACTCTCTCCATCCTTCTTGCACTTCACTCTAATCTTTGTAATAAAGTTAAGCACTTCATCTTGTACCATTCAGATCAGGTTAATGATCATAAGTTCTTCTCTATATCTTTTCTCCTTGATTACTTAAAGTGTGCAAGTCACTCTAAGAGGATTAATCAAGCTTGGATAAGCTTGATTGGGTGTATAGGTTCTAACTCAGCTTAGAAAAAATTAGATTTTAGGTTTTGGTTGATCTAGTGAAAAATCATTGTTAAAGGTTATGGCTGAGCTTGTGAAAAGCCATTGTAAAAGCTTGGTGGAAGCTTGGGAATTCCACCGTTTATAGTGATTTGGTTTAAAAATCCTTGATTGGAAGGTCAAGATAGTGGATGTACGTCAAAGAAATCGAACCACTATAAATCTTTGTGCATTGTCTACCCTCTTTTATTTTTCATTTCATTCTTCTTTAAATCATTCTTTCATCCATCATTTAACTTCTCATCATTGACCTTTAACTAGCCCACAATTAGAAGTCAAGTTTAGTGACATTCACAAAGTGTTATTCGCCCTCCTCTAGCACACTTCTTAGGGACCAACAAGTAGTATCAGAGCTTATCTCTCATTCTTAAGGCTTAACATTCTAAGGGAGATCCAAATGGCTCTTCAAAAATTTGTAGTTGCGAAGGGACAGTCCACAAATAGACCACCTCTGTTTGATGGATCAAACTACCCCTATTGGAGCACTGAAATGTCTATCTATATAAGGGCAATAGATTATGAAATGTGGGATGCCATCACTGATGGACCTTTTATCCCCTCAACCATAAATGTTGTGATCAATGAAATGATTCCTAAACCAAGGGCTGAATGGACTGAAACTGAGACCAAAAAGGTTCAAACAAACTTTAAGGCAATAAATACCTTACATTGTTCCTTGACTCCCACTGAGTTTAACAAAGTGTCAAGCTATACCACTGTCAAACAAGTTTGGGACAAACTTAAAGTTATCCATGATGGGACTTCATAAGTCAAGGAGTTCAAAATAGCTCTTCTAACTCACAACTATGAAATGTTCAAGATGGAACTTGGTGAAGATATCAGCAGCATGCTTGATAGGTTTACTAACATTACCAATAAACTCAATCAGTTAGGTAAGCCAATCCCTGCACAAGAACTTGTGAAAAGACTTCTTGAAAGCCTACCTAAAACTTGGAAGCCAAAAGTGACTACTATTCGAGAAGCTAAGGATTTAAATGTCATCATTCTTGATGAAATCTGCGGCTCTTTTCTCACTCATGAGATGGAGCTTAAAGAAGAAAAAAAAAAGACAAAAGAAAAGCCAAAGAAAAAAAGAGGAGCATTACTTTAAAAGCAAACACCTTTGTAGAAGAACTAGATAATTTATCATGTGATGATGATAAAGAGTTGGCTATGGTCGCAAGAAGATTCAAAAAACTTATGGGACAAAGAGATAGAAGACTAGCTAAGAAAAGCTACAAAAAATATCAAAGTTCTTCGTGGAAAACTAGAAATAATAATGAATTAAATAAGAACGAAGAAGTTATATATTTTGAGTGCAAGAAACTTGGACACTTCAGATTAGAATGCCCCTTGCTAAAGGAGAAAACTCCCAAGAAAATTAGAAAATCCAAGAAAGCTATGGTGGCTGCAATCTGGTCTAACAGTGATGCTTCAAGCTCAGAAGGTGATGAAGAGAAAGTGGAAGAAAGAGCAAACATATGTCTGATAGCCAAAGATGATGAATCTGAAGTATCTTCCACTCCTTGTGATATTTCAATTGATGAATTTCAAGAAGAATATGAATGCCTCTATGATGAGTTTGAAAAACTTGCATCAAAATATAATGCTTTAAAAAGAAAGACTACGTTTCTTGAGAATGATTTAGAAAAGATAAGACATGATTTCAACTCTGTTTTTTAACAAAAAAAATCATCTTCAAACTAAACTAGAACACTCTAAAACTGATTTTGAAGTTCTGAAATTGGAACTTGAAAACAGAACTGAAGTGTTGCAAAAGGCAATTAATGAAAATATTGTTCCTAAAGGTTTGAGAAAAGAAGCATCAAGAAGAAATACAAACTTTAAGAGAAATTCTGATGGTTTCTCATCTAGATGTTATGTTTGTGGCAGAATAGGTCATCTTTCTTATGACTATTATAAAAGAAAAAACACTCAAAGAACAAAAAAGATTTAGGTACCAAAAGGTTCCTATGTAGCAACTAACCTTTAAGGACCCATCAAAGTATGGGTACCTGTTAAGAAAAACTAAAAATTTGTCTTGCAAGTTGAGCCAAACCAAGAAGGCATATGTTCAAAAGCTCAACTGAAGCAGAAGCAACCATGGTACATGGATAGTGGCTGCTCAAGGATATAATTAGGAAGAAGGTATTGACTATGATGAAACCTTTGCACCTATTGCTAGGATAGAAGCTATAAGATAATTACTTGCATTTGCATGTTTCATGAATTTCAAATTATTTCAAATGGATGTGAAAAATGCATTTTTAAATGGTCTTATTCAAGAAGAAGTCTATATCAAACAACCCTCCGAGTTTGAGGACTTTGAAAAGCTTGATTATGTCTTCAAACTGCATAAGGCCTTATATGGATTAAAACAAGCTCCAAGAGCTTGGTATGAAAAACTCTCAAAGTTTAATTGAAAAAGGGTATATTTGAGGAAGTATTGATACAACACTATTTATTAAAAAATACTTGAATGATTTAATTATAGTTCAAATTTATGTGGATGATATTGTATTTGGTGCTACTAATGAAGCTTTATGTAAGAACTTTGCTGAAGAAATACAGGGTGAATTTGAAATAAGCATGATTGGTGAACTAAAATTCGTTATTGGCCTTCAAATCAAACAATGCAAAGAAGGTATCTTTATCAATAAAGAAAAATACACTCAAGACATGCTGAAAAGGTTTAATGTGATGAAGCTGAAGTCAATCAGCACTTCAATGAGTCCCTCTACCAAGCTTGATAAAGATGAAAAAAGAAAGAGTATTGATCAAAAGCTTTATAGAGATATGATTGGCTCTTTGCTCTACTTAACTGCTAGTAGACCTGACATACAATTTAGTGTATGCTTGTGTGCACGTTTTCAATCACATCCCAAAGAGTCACAGTTAATAGCTGTAAAAAGAATCCTTAGGTACTTCTTGGACACACAAAGTTTAGGATTAGGGTATCCAAAAGCATCATCATTTAATCTTATTGGATACTCTAATGCTGATTTTGTTGAAAGTAAAATAGATAGGAAAACTACTAGTGGTACCTATTAGTTTCTTGGAAATATGCTTGTATCTTGGTCAAGTAAAAAGCAAAACTTTATTGCATTATCAACAGCTAAAGCTGAATACATATTCTTGGAAGTTGTTGTGCTCAAATTATATAGATTAAACAACAATTAAAAGATTTTGGAGTAACTATGCATAATATACACATATTTTGTGATAACACAAGTACTATAAACATCTCAAAAAATCCAGTTCAGCACTCTAGAACCAAACACATTGAAATTCGACATCACTTTATATGAAATCATGTGGTTAAAGGACACATTAAGACTAAGTTTGGTAGCACATTACATCAATTGTCTGATATCTTTACCAAACCCTTAAATGAGGAAACATTTTGCGAAATTAGGAGAAATCTAGGAATGCTTAATGTAAATGAGTTTTAGGTAAATCTCTTGAGTTTTTCTTTCATAGGACAGTAAAAACTTAGTTGATTAAGAAAATTGCTTAACCAACTAAAAACGTTTTGTGCTGATCTTTTCTTTCAGAATGATAGACTTAGTCGGTTAAAGGTAAAACTTCGTTAGTTAAAAAACAGAAATAAAAATAATAAAATTTAAGGGAAAAGAAAAGCATAACGGGGAAGAAGAAAAAGAAAAACTGTCAAATTGAAAAACAAAAGTGGGAGCCAAAATTTTGAATTTTTAAAAAAGGATGTCCGACCGTATTTAAAGAGGAAGTTTAATAACCTATCTTAACTCCTCACCCTCTCTTTTTATTCACTTCCATTTGAAACCGCTCCTTTCAAAACCGAAACCCCTTATCTCAAACTCTTCAAACCTTAAGTTTGAAATTGCCAAGAATGATGGCCAAATCTACACTACCAAGTGACGCTTTGGAAAATAAGAAAGGGAAACTACCCATGGAAGATAGTCCACCATCCAAGGTTCAAAAGAAAGGAAAGAAGAATGAGCCAGTTTCAATAACTGAAAAAGTAGGGAAGAAACAGAAAGAGAAAGCATGGAAATCAAAGAAAGAGATGGAAAAAGGAAAATCCAACAAAAAAGGTAATCCTTCATCCTTGAAATTTAGGACTAATATTCATGAGGATAGATTCACCCATCTCTTGTGAAAAATATATTGATTGGGGTAGTTTTAATGAAGTTTCATAGATCAAAGAGGGTCTGCTAGAATATTTTGAAGAAATAAAATTAAAAAAATTAAGTGTCTTTGAGAATAAGTCTTATAAATCAGTATTGTCAAAGAATTTTACTCTAGCATTGCACTGGATGAAACTGAACTTGATGATCTAGAGGACTTTGTTAAGGATGGTCTTAATGTATTTCTGAATAGGAAGGAATTTGTGGTTACTGTTGCTGATCTAGGAAATTTGCTGAAAATCGACTATAATGTGGGAGAGTATGAAATTCCAAAGAAATATGATCCCTCATATCTGTGGGAAGTTATCACTGGGAAAAAGGAAATATACTCTTCCAAAAGTTATGCAAGTTTCATAAAGAGACCACAAATTATGATCCTGCACTATTTTATTGCTTCAACAATTCATGGAAAAAACGGTAACTTTAGCTATGTAAGTTTTCAAGATATGTGGTTGATGAAGCATGCATTCAATGCAACTCCACTCAATCTTGGAAGATTTATGATTGAAATGATGAAAGGAACCTGTCATGTTGATAAAGTTAATCTTGCTTATGGAAATCTCATCACTTCTCTGGTAAGAAAAAAGGGGATTTCGAACACAAGGTATCAGATGAATCAAGTAAAAAGCAAAGATCAAGCCATTTATCTAGGAAGTTTACCAAAAATGGGGTACAAACTTGAAGGAGAAAAATTCATCAAAACTCGTAAAAAAACCCAAAGGGATGAGTATCTTACCTTTGCTCAGACAAAGACAACCCCCTCTCAAATCTCAAATGAGATGATCTTGAATTTATTGATGAGAATTGATGGCAAGCTTACTGATCAGTTAGAGAGAATTCAGAAAATTGAAGATAATTTACAAAAGTTGGGAAATTTGATGCAAAAAAAAAAAAATCACCACCTAGTCTTGCAACTGAAGGTACCTCAACAGCCCCAAGTCAAGCACCAGCAAGACAAACTGCTGAGAATCTTACTTCTCAAGCTGAAGGTGGTGAACCTGAACTTGCTCCAATAAGAAAATAGTCTACTCCTGAACTTGAAGTTGAAGGAGAATTCAATGATGATACAAAAATGATTGGATCTATAAATGATAGTTCTAATCAACATGATGAAGCACAGAAAGATAAGCTATCTCCAACAAATTATGAGGAAGTATTAATTATGGATGTCTTTCATCAAATGGTGAGGAAAGAGCAAGCATGAAAAGAAGTAGCAAGAGGCAGAACATAGAAACCAACTCTTGCAAGAACTTCCCCTGAATCAGTTCACACCACAGGAAAAAGTGAACCTACTGATAAAGTAAAAGGGAAAGTAGTTGCATCTACACAAGAAAGACCTAAACCTACTAGAAAAGGCAAAAAGACTATGGCAACAAAAACCAAGTTCCTCAAAAGAATAGTGTTTTCCAGATTGGCTGACAAAGCTAGATCTTTAGTCAAATCCACTAGCTAGGATCCTCTCTAAGTCTCAGACAAGCCTTCTCCTGACTCCTTACCTCAAAAATCATCACCTCAATCATCCCCCAAACCCCTCAATGTTCATTTTGGAACTGATAAATCCACCCCCTCTGACTTTTCTTAAACTAGCAGACCATCCCTGTTTTGCTGATGATAAAAAGGGGGAGAAAGTATAAGTAACAATATAGTAATTTAGGAATCTGATTCTAATTATGCTTAGTTACTTATGACATTCTGCTATGTCAATTGTTGATGGTTAGAATTTGGATGCTGATAACTTACTTTTGTTATGCTTTTATGTTATCTTTATTGGCTTGTTAATGACATTTGATTTTGGAATGGATATGGTTTGTTGATGACATGCTCATGATGGTATGGATGGTCATAATATTGTTAATATCTTGTCACTTATAACTAGCAGTTCTGCAAGCTCATATGACAATTCATGAATATGTTCTGTCAAATGTCTGAATCAATGCTTGTTATTTCCATTAAGAAATAGATAAAATTAGCTAGCCTGCTAAGATGGATAACAAATTAACTTGAAAAGATTATGCATACATTAAGGTGGAGCACACGCTCAGGGAAAGAAATTCCTCATCTTGAGCAATACAAAAGGAACGAATAGACACTGTGCTATTAATCAAGGAATGTTTTGTCATCATCCAAAAAGGAGAGATTGTTGGCTCCATAAGTTTTTGATGATAATAAAACATTCTCACTCATTTATGTCTAACTATACTACTTGAGTGTGTAAGATGAAAATGTATGTCAATAATAAATTAATCACTAAAAAGCAAATATCGAAACTCATAAGAATAAGGGGTTACAAATGAGCCACAAAACAAAAGCCTCTTAATTAGATAATCAAGGGAGTTAGTCAACTAAAATTCAAAAGTGAAGTTGGCCGATTCAAGGACAGTCAGCTCTTAGTCGATTGAGGCCTTACTCAATTGACTAAGAGAGTAAAGCAGATTGTGAGACAGAGAAGACTTAGTCGACCAAGAAGCATGGTTAGTCAACTAAGAGCACACTACCAGAAATCTTAATTACAAGACAAAGAGAACTTAATCGACTAAAAAGCATGGTAAGTCAACTAAGAGCTCACTACCAGAGAATTCAATTTCAAGACAAAGAAGACTTAATTGACTAAGAAGTATAGTCAGTCAACTAAGAGCACACAGTCTGAAAATTTGAATTTAAATGTTTGAAGACAAACTAACAGCTAGAATTGACTCCAAACTATTTTCAACAGTCTGAAGCAATGAACATCCATCAGAGTTGGTTTTTCAAGAATACAACACACCCTTAACGGCTAAAAAAGAGAATAGTTGATTCCAAGATCAAAAAGAGCTCAAAAATAGCAAAAACTCTCTCTATCCTTCTTGCACTTCACTTTAATCTTCCTAATAAAGTTAAGCTTTTTATCTTGTACCATTTAGATTAGGTTAGTGATCATAGGTACTTTTCTATATCTTTTCTCCTTGATTACTTAGAGTGTGCAAGTCACTCTAAGAGGATTAATCAAGCTTGGGTTAGTTTGATTAGGTGTATAGGTTCTAACTTAGCCTATGAAAAGTTAGATTTTGGGTTTTGGTTGATCTCGTGAAAAACCATTATTAAAGGTTGTGGCTGAGCCTGTGAAAAGCCATTGTAAAAGCTTAGTGGAAGCTTGGGAATTCCACCATTTATAGTGATTTGGTTTGAAAATTCTTGATTGGAAGATCAAGGTAATGGATACAAGTCAAAGAGATCGAACTACTATAAATCTTTATGCATTGTCTGCCCTCTTTTATTTTTCATTTCATTTTTCTTTAAATCATTCTTTCATCCAGCATTTAACTTCTCATCATTGACCTTTAACTAGCCCATAATTAGAAGTCAAGTTTAGTGACATTCACAAAGTGCTATTCACCCCCCCTCTAGCACACTTCTTTGGGACCAACAGAATGTGAGATTTACTATAGTATAAGTAACATATAATCATTTAATTTAATAGAGTTTAAGTAGTCTCATAAATAAAAAAACACTAGTATTTATTTATATAATATAATAATAGTTAATCTCATGAAGATAATTGGGTGACTGTTGTCCTAGATCAGAGTCTTGGTCTTCAATTGAAGCATACCACGTAAGAGTGAAAGGTCCTTTTGGAGACCGAACTCACATGCGATTGTGGGCTCCAATTAGGGAAATCTGATAAATGACATGAGAATTTTCGAGTTAAGGCCAAGCAGACCGACAATTGTCTCCAACCATAGGATTAGATCTTGGAACAATTATTCTTACTATAATACCCCGCACCCTTGTTGGACACAAATAAGACTTTATTGATCAAACGAATGATCGTTTGATGCGAATTGACGTGCTAAAGAGCGACAAAGGATGAAAGGAACGTTCAAGAATAAAATGCTTCGCGCGTGCAGAAACAATAATTAAATAATAATATTTTCGTTGGAAATGAATTAGTAAGCTAAAGGATGATTCGAAAATAAACCAAGATGTAATAATGCGTTTTCGGACCAAAGAAGGCAAGTGAAAAATTTTGAAATAAAATAATATTTTATTTAATAAAATAATATTAAAATATTAATATTTTATATGTTATCGGAATTAGTCATGAAAAGTGGAATATGACTAATTTAAGTGGGGGAGAAGAAGTAAAGAAGAATTTTGAAGGAAAACGACGATAATTGTGACAGCGTGATTTTATTAAATCGAGCTAACGCGGGTAAGTAAATATTTAAATATTTTGGTGACACCGCGTTGAAATGCGATCTCGATATTTTGATTATACACGTGTAAGAAAAGGAAGATAGAAGAAAATTAAAATTTTTAAATGTCTCAAAATGATCAAATTTTAAGATACGAAAATTAGAAGATTGAGTAACAAATAAAATAAAGTTGACGAATTACATGTAAATTGCATTATTTGGAGAGAATAAAATAAATAAATAACAAAATAATTAGGAAATAAAAAGAATAGGAATGATGTGGTATGGATGGGAATGAAGAAAAGTCAAACCCAAGAATTCTAAATTCAATGGTCGGCCATAAAAAAAATTAAGGGAACAAAGACATAAAGAAACAAAGAAAATAAAGAGAAGAATGTAGAAATGATGGTGGGACCGGCCATGTGAGAGGAAAGAAAGGAGAAGTCAGCTATGAAGAGGAAAGAAAGGACAAAAGGTTGAACAAAAGAATAAAGAAAAGGAGAGGAAGTTGGTTGAGAGAGGAAGAAAGAAATTAAGAGAAAAAGGGAGAGAAAAATCGTGGGAGAGGAAGAGAAAAAGGAACGAAAATTCTGCTCTTTTTTTTTTGCACAGTTTTGTTGCACTTTGAGGGAGGAAAAGAAAGCTTTTTGCTGCAATTTTTGGAGGAAGAAAAAGCTGAAATTTTTTAGGTAAGAAAGCTGATTTTTTTTAGGTTAATTGTTGGAATTTTTGAGGTTTTTATGGCTGATTTTGGTGCTAAAAATTCAAGGTTGTTGCTGCTGAAATTGTGTGAATTTGCAGTTGGAAATTTTGGAGGTTTTGCTGCCATTAAAAGGCAGCAAAGTGCTGCCAATTTGTGCAAAAAATTTGGAGCTATTTGCTGCCAATTTGTGCAGAAAAATTGTCAAAAAAATTGGAGCTGTTTGTGCAGAAAAATTAGAGTTGTTTGCTGCAGAAAAATTGGAGCTGTTTGCTGCCAATTTGTGCAAAAAAATTGGACAGCATTGTGCTGCCAATTTAAGGGAGAAAAAGCAGCTTGGTGTTGCCAATTTTTTGAGGAAAAGAGAGCTGAAAGTGCTGCCACCGGAGGAGGAAGAAAACGACCCAAGGAAGAGAGGAAGCCACGGTGGTGAAGAGAGGAAGACATGGTGGTGAAGGGAGTGACGGTGAAAGAGAGAAAAAAGAAAGAAACAGAAAAGAAAAGAAAAGAAATAGAAAATAAAAATGGGCATGGCTCAAATAGAAAATAAAAATGGGCATGACCCAAATAGAAAATAAATGGGCATGACCCAATAGAAAATAAGTGGGCATGGCCCAATAGAAAATAAAAATAAATAGGTTTGGCCTAATTAGGAAAAATGGAGAAGCCCATGGAGAAGGCCCAATGGTAAGTTAATTTTATATTTTAAGATTTATGGGTAGTTTAATATTGTGCATATTTTGGATGAAAAATATGCAAGTTGCTTAAGGAATTTTTAATTAAATTGCTACCCATATAAATGTGTGATTAAGTAACTAAGTTTAAATTGTTGCTAGGAAAGTTGTCGTGGAGGCATGCCGAACAAAGTATGTGACCGACAAATAGGAATAATTATACGCATACGAATCAATAGTGAAGTAATATCCCACTATTATGAGGTGAGTAGGGGCTGTCAATTTTAAAGAATTCCGTATATATATACATATACGTATATTTTACGTGATGTGCAAAATTTATGGAAAGCATGCGTTGATAGAATTTTAAGGAATTGTGGGTGTAAGTTATTTTTAGAAATCATTTGAAATATATATATATATATATTAGACGTAAAGTGTTTTAAACCGAGAAACAAGCTTTTCGAAAAGATTTATATCAAAGGAAATTGTGCCTTATTGTTTTTGTGGTGTGCATTCATGAAATTTATTACATATTCACCATGTTATTTTGATACAAAATATCATGCAAATATTTACAATGAACATTTTATGAAAAGAGAGTTTTAACGTGATGTGGGGACCGATATTTTGAGAAAGATTTAAAATATCCCCTTGAAGATCAAATTTGAATTCTTTTAAAAGGTGATTTCATTTTAACCAAGAAATTCAAGAGTAATTGGAGATTGCTACTTGTTGTGTTATAGATTGTATTTTGAATCGAATGGCTTGTGACAATATTTGCATGAATGGTTGAATTAGTATTTGTGTTGAAATATATGAACTGTGTATTTAGCCTTAAGAGGCTGGATTGTGAAATAATTGTCATGTCATGCTATTGCAAATTTTATTGTATGGTGGGTTTAGCTTGCTGCAGTGGGCGGATTCTGTGGACCAACCTATTAGAGGGGTACGAAATCTTGTTATATATGTACCTCGGTCGGAGAGGCGCGTAGGGTATCTCCTGAGGTATGGTTAGAGTTCACATCACGCCGAACCACCTTGTGATGATGAACTCCGCTAACGCCAAGGAATGGCTGTGTTTTCAAAATTAAAATATGATTTATGCGTACATTACTTTTTAACAGCCTTGGTAGATTCGGTTGGGATAGCCTTAGGCCAAGGTATCCTTGACAACCGAGTATGAGAATGATTTTCAAGCCAAGTTTTTAAGAAAGTCATAAGCCATGTTGTTTATTTTTGACAAAAATGTAATGGTTTTATATGAGTTGAAATAAGTTTTAATATTATGAATTATACTTCTTTGCATGGTGAAAATAGAATTAAACGGTTTTTCTCAGCTTCCCTTTTTGTTTATCTATGAAATGAATCAGTAATTCCTCGCATATGGAGCGAGTTATGATTTGTGCATGATTTTAAATATTATTTGGTTTCTCGGGAGCTTGCTAAACTTTATTGATTTGATTTGAAAATGATTATTAATATATTTTGATGCGAAAAATTTTATTATCTCGATTATTTATACTGTATAAGAAATTCTTGATTTTTATATAAGGCACAAACTCTCATTTGAAATGAATTGCTTTTATAATCTTGCATTTTTATATTCAACTGATCTGCCATTTGCTTGTTTCCCATCTACGCCCCACTCGCTGAGTCGATGATTATCACTGAGTCAATGAGACTTACACCCCTTTTATTTCTCCTTTTGCAGATAGGGATCAGCCTAGCATGTAGTCAGTGACGCATTCGGTCCACTATGAATAGGTAAAGGCATCTCCTAACATTTTATTCCGAGTCGTTTCGCTGTTAGAGGTCAAGTCGTAGCATTTTATTTATTAAGTTGTAAACGAATTCTAAATTTTTATATAAGCATTAATTTGGAGATTATAGATTTTAATGCATATACTTACGAATAAAGGGAAAAAGTTTGTATTGATTTTTATATTTATGGTTCAAGTTAGTATATGAAAGTATCAATATTATATGGTGATTAAATGTAGTGGATTAACGAGCAAATTCTAGACAAGCTTGTTCGAGACTTGGCGGGTCTTTTTCGAAAGTCTTGGACGCCGACAGCGACCGGGGAGAGGTCGTTGCACTTACTCCTATCTTTTCATCAAGTTCTCTAATTTACCCCACCCAAGCTCTTTTGGTAACAAACAAAAAGAGTTATGATGATTACTGAATTGACCTTACAGATAGTGGCCATTTTGGAATCTGAAACACCAAGTTTGTACTCAAGTATCAGAAAATCTAATGATTTTATCAATGGTAAATTAGTCTTTTCAAGGTTTGAGAATGACTACTTTTTTGTTCCTCGATAACTTTGCTTTGGTTCGTAAAGAATCTTACCTTTTTTTGAAATTTGAAATCACCTATTGAAAATACCCTTACCTTCTTGTGTTTTTTCATGCATACCCTTACATCATTGGTCTTATTAAATATGTAGTTAGTATCATTCATCTTTACAACAATAGCCATACAATCATAGATGCTACGGCGGCTAAGCTTTGGCTTAGTCAAGCAAATCATAATGATCATTTTGAAGTTATAATTGAACAAAAATGAATTTTACTTTTGAGTTCAAATATTTTGACATGTAGCAATCTATATTGATCCTTTTATTTAAAAATACTAAAGTTGCTCGTGCTCTGCACTCGAGTTATTGAATTTATGACAAATTCTTAAATAGTAAAAGTAAAAATATAAAATTTATTTAAAAGTATATTTAAATGTATAAAAGATGATTTATTGCATTGTAGTCATCAATCGAATTTTATTGTTTGAAACCAATACTTGTTCATGGTAGCTATACTATCATAGATAATATGTTTATTTTTGTATCGCAACACAACATCATTTATCAACATAATAATGTACTTTTCAGCATGCAAAAGAAATAGCAAAAACTAGCATTTCCTGCGTTTACAATGCAAAGGAATAGTTTCTTATTTGCACACATAAACATTAAATATGTATAAGAGAGCACTACAAGAATATTCATCAACAGCATGAGATTAAAATGAAGCTACAAAAACACGTTCCATATAAATTGAAGCATAGCCACAAAAATTATAAATGGTTGGACAGATGTTATAGTTAACATGTTCCGACAACCTATTAAGGATACCTATTTCATTACGTATGAAAATAAGATTTCCCAATAAATCACAATAATATAATAGTAAGTTGTCTTGTAGAACCATAGAGATGTTGTCCCTGTTTGATTTTCTGTTCATATTTACCATAGGATTGTAATACAATGGAGTTACAAAAAACATGCTCCAACTATGGCAAAAATTACTTGCTCCTTTTTCCATAAAGCTTTCTTCTGGTTTTTGCACTTATGCTAGTTTCTGCAAAGCTATTGTTAATATAAAACAATAATATAGTTTTAGGATATTGGTTGTTATTGCATTATAAGGTAAATAAAAAGTATGTTGACTAACATAATTTACATACTTGGTTTTGATTTTCTTTGTTGGTGAGTCATCTGAGAATATTTTTCTTTGTCTTTGGATGCAACCAAAGCAGTCACAAACTACATTTGCAATTAATCAACTCCCACATAACTACCATACAAAACTCAACACCCAAAGATTGTATAAACTATTCATGTGTTAATTGTTTTTTAATAGTTACATTAAACATTCACCTTTTTCTTACAATTTTGTTTCACATTGTAGTTGTAGAACACATTTTATGTATAATTTAATATGAAAAAGAATATAAGCTAATTTGACTGACAATATTTGGTTCATCATCATTAACATTGGAAGTAAGTTAAGTTTTAGTAAGCATATCAATTGATTAATTTGATGTAAGGATACCTTAATGCTTTTGTTTCTCTCCAAGCTAAAAACCAATAGCCAAAGGAATAAAAAATTACATCTTTAGTCTATTAATTCCTATATAACCACCATATAAAATTGAACATTCAAAGCTAAAATAAACTATTCATGTGATGACCCTTCTTTTGGGAGTTGCATTTAACCTTCAAACATGAAACCTAAATTGAGAGTTATCAAATTATAAATTTATTGTCTTTATGTGAACATATCCTAATAGCTCTATTTGTATGGAAAACCAAAGCTGCTTACAAAACCAAAAATGAACTACAACTCTACTAAATGGTCTAGTATAGAATTAACCTTGTAATATAAAAAAAATCAACTGTTTATATCTTTGTTTATTATTATTCTTTTTCATTGTTTAATGTTTAATGTGTAATTCTTTCTTGACAGATATAGAACTAATCATATTATCTTATCTAATTCTTTTTCATTTTTCTTAACCATATTATCGAAACTAAATTAACTGGCATAGAATTGACCCTATATAGCACTAACATTGTTTAATGTTATCTTGAATATTTTTTTTCTTCATTTTTATTAAGTTTATTCTTTTTATTTAATATTATCCAAATATCTTTGTTTGTGTGGAAAACCAAAATCGCTAATGAAGTAAACAATCAACTACAATTCTATCAAAAGGATTTTTATAGATGTGATCAAATGATAATTAAATATAAACAACAAATTAAACATTCAAACATAACAACATATCTAAAATATAGAAGAAAAACCAAAAAACTTTGTAAAGTTACTCCTCAAAGAATATATTCAATTGTAAATGCTTAAATAATTTACAAATACAGCTTAGCAATCCCAAATTGTAACTGGAATCAAACGAAAACAACAAATAATTTAAAATTAATCGTAACCAAAAATAGTAATAAAGAAGAATTAAACTTGATACATTACAGAAAAAATCTTATTTATCATTAATGAAAAAGCAAAAGAATAAAAATTGAAGTGCAATAATGTCTTGTTACCTACTAATGATATTACTAACAAACTAATGAAGGAAAGGATTTTAGTACCTTTACTTGAACTGAGACAAGTTTTCTTCCTGCTACTAAACAAACAAAATAAACACAATTAACCCATATTTCATATCATACAAATTTCATAGCAAAAAGCAAATCCAACTAACAATCCAAAACATACAATAAATTAAAATCATGAAATGTAAAAAAAAAAAAAAAAAACCTTCAAATCATAAAGGAAATCATTTTCAAAATTAAAGGATTATAGTAAGGCAAGGAAAAAAATGAAAAATATTAAAAAGAAATAGAGTAGAACTGTATAGTGAAAAAGAAAATAAACAAAGAAAAAAACAGACTAAATTGCAGTCAGCAACTGAAACCAGGGGCAGAGCTAGCCAACTTTTGTTAGAGAGGCCAAAAACAAAAAAGAATAAAAGTTAAAAATTTTTAAAACTAATATGTTGAACTTAATCATTAACAATCAAAAGATTCATAATAGACGCATTCGAGTATTTGGTTCATTGGTTGATGCATGATTTCCCTTTCAAAAAGAATAGAATTCTAATCCCCTTCCCCAAATATAAAAAAAAAATCATAATAAACAAGAAAGACTTATAATAGTTTTCTAAGAAAGTTGTGTTCGATGACTATTTAAACTTAAAATATTAAATATATAACTATAATTCATAAAATATAAATAGTTAAATACAATACACAAGATTAATAATTTCCTTTTATATAATCAAAATTGTTTAAAGACTAAATATTTAAGATAATTTCCTTTCAACTATATATAAATCATAAAGCACATAAAAAAGATATACTCAAGATAATTTCTTCTTATATAATTAGGATTAATAAAAAAATGATATATTGGTGAAATTTTAATTAACAACCAATAATGCAATGTTGCAACTTATATTTGAGAATTATATAAAAAAAATTTCATTTTTAAAGACTAAAATCATTGAAAATAAAATCTATATAATAAAAAAAAGAAGAACATAATGAGTAGAAGATAGAGCCTATATAACAAAAAAGAAAAATATTGTTTATAGTTCATAGAAATTTGGAGAAGAAAGTCTACAGAAAACTCAAAATCTATGAGCAAATAGAATAGAATTAAAAAATAAAAAATAAATAAAAACTTTAGGAACCATTAAAAATATATATGTAATATATAGAAATTTTTAAAAATTTTGAGGGGTATATAGAAATTTTCAAAATTTTGGCGGGCCATAATGATAAGGCATTCCACCCCTGATTGGAACGAAACAAAAATAACAAATAATTAAAAATTAATCATAACAAAAAATAATTATAGTAAAAAAAAGAATTACATAGCATAACATTAAATAAAAGATTCTTATTTATCAATAATGAAAAAGCAAAAGGATAAAAATCAATGTGCTATAATATCATGTCATCCAATAACTATATTATGATCATAATATACATTATCAAAGCCATTACTAACAAATTAAAGAAGGAAAATATTTTAGTACCTTTACTTGAACTCAGACAAAGATGCTACAACCAAATAAACAAAATAAAAACAACTAACCCAGATTTCATATCATACGAATTTAATATTTGGTTATAAGGTATTTGAATCTTATAATTGAAATTTCAAGAAAATAATGAGTCAAAAAGAAAAAGAAGATGAAAGAGAAGAAAACCTTGTGAATAGATTAACTATTCTAAGCTAAAGAATAGGTATAGCCTACCAAAAGCTACTCAATCAGTCTTTAAAATGTATTTCTGGGATGAAATTACATTTGAGAATAAGAAAATGGATATATTCTCAAAATCTATCAATCTCCCACGCTTAATTTGATTTAGATTGAAATTAACAAAAATATAAACTTTTCTTTATAAACTCTATCTCATAAATTATCATAAAAGTAAACAACACGTTCAGCTAATCCAAATTTCTAGTTTGATATGAATAAAGACATTTGATTCCAAAGCACTTAAACCTTCACCATGAATCTACTTAAACATATCCATCATAAATATCCAAATATTCAGTTCACTTCCTTTTTTGATTTTTTCAATCAATTTTAATTTACTGATGAATTGATACTAATAATTATCTTACACGCAAGTAAACTAAGGAGTTAGAAATAAAAGCAAGTATAATCATATACCAATTTTTATCGGCACCAAACACAGCAAGCATAACCTTCACTTTGGAATTGGGAAACAACATGCAAAATAAAACTTATTTATCACAAAAATAAAAATAATTACGAGAAATTAAATTCTAAAAATCAAATAGATTTATAAATATAAACTTGAGAGCTTGAATTGAATGTCTTGGCTCCTTTCCAAAATTCCTCACTCTACTAAAATCAAAGCTATATCATAATCAACACCTCTGGCTAAAACCTACTATATGAAAAACGAACATAATTTTCGAACTCACCCAAACAACATAGTAAAGCAACCAAATACATTAAACCTTAACAGATTAAAAATCAAATAAAACAAAAAACAAGAAAAATCAAAGAAGAGAATCCAACAGATAATTTCTATAACATTAACAATAATAAATAAAGAAGAAATACAACTCCATTCGATCAGTACTTAAGTAAAATACAACTCTATAAAAAAAGATACACACCTGCAAATTATAAAGAGGAAGTAACTAAACAAATAAAAATGCATATAAAATTATCCAATTATACCGCAAAAAGTCCCACTCTTTGCACCACCAACCTTCCTTAATCCATTAATTTGCTAAAATAAGTTGACTATAGAAAAGGCTCAGTTTATGTCCATATTTTCAAAACGTTTTGCACATAAAATTTTTTATTTAAGTTTTCGATTGTTTGCCAAGTAAAAATGTCACGACCCGGAACCTCCCTCAGGCCCATGACAATCGCCGCGACGTCCCGATTGACACTCATTATCCGAAATGCCAACCGGAACCCCGCAAGGCATACATATCAGTTTCTTTCCTTTCCTGTGAGCAATCATTGTTAAATATCAAGTTTTTAGAGAATATATACTATTTTAGATCAAAAACAATCAAAATAAAATTTTTACCACACAGGGGTATTTTGATCATTTTTTTCTAAAAAATTTCGAAACTGGCTAAAACGTAATATACAAGTACAAAACACATAATTCATATTCAAAATGAGTTTAAAAGTCTAAAATCTTCATTTAAAACGAAATTACGGTTATTTGAATATAATAAGAAAATAAAAGAAATACTAAGGAAAATATTCTATTTTCTTATAAAACAATATTTATAGAGTTATACGTGAATAATTTTTATAGCGTAAAAGCTAAATAAATTTATACATACTGAAATACAGTAAGCCAAAATATTTAATTTAATTTACAATAACAAGAGGGCCCCCAAATAAACAAAAGTAAAGAGGACTTTGAACCTACGGTTTGGAAAATGCAGATCCAATGGTAGTCCTCGATGAGATCAGCTATCTACAGTCTATACTGAACCTGAAATGGGTGGAAAGGAGTTTGGTGAGATTTTGCAATCCCAATGAGTAAACAGACATTATCATAAATATCTAAAGGCGAGTAAAATGGAGGCAAGTTTAAACAACAAATTTCAACCCATTTCATAATGTTTTCAATTTGTTTCTTAAACCATAAAATATTTGTAATTTACCAAAACAGTTGTTAAGGCTTATGTCTTTTATTAAAACAAGGCTCAAGCCAAAACTAATCCTCGGGGATACCTTGGCCGAGGCATCTAACCAAGTCCGCCAAGGGTGTTAAAATATTCACACGTGAAACACATTTTTATTTTTAAAACCAGCCGTTCCTTGGAGTTGGTAGAGTTACACATTCACGTTGGGGTTCGACGTGAAGTGAGCTCTAATACTACCCCAGGAGTTACCCTCCTCGCCTCTACAACCGGAGTAACTATATAATTGGGTTTACCGTGCCCCTCTAATAGGCAGTCCACGGAAACCCGTCACTGCAGTGACTAACCCACCAATTTTAATAAAATTTCGACAGTATAACGTGGCTTTTATTTATTTATCCAGCCTGCATAGTAAAACAACTTACATAAATTTCCAAATGCATTCACAAAATATAGCCACATATACTCATTTCTCATAAGCCATTCCTAGGAAGATATATATTTCTCAAGTCAATTTGTAGCCTCCAATTACTCAATTTCATAATCAATACAATATATTTTTATTTGTCACATTTATTCCTAAAACATCAAAAATCCCGTTTTAATCTCGTTCTCATTTCATAAAATACATAAAGGGCATTTAAAAATAAACTCTAGATAATTTACAATAATAATAAGTTTACTCACCGTTTGTACAAACTAAAAGCTTTCTAAGCGCCCCGATCACTACTCGTCGGGTACGACTTCTTTGCCTTTTCCGGAAGGCTCTCCTCCTAGACACATTACAAAAATTTACACAATTCATCACATTGATGCTAAATCACTATATAATTAACTTAAATCCTATACTAATGCATGGTATGAAATGCAATAGCCTAAAACGGCTTAAACGTGGTATTAACCTATTTTTGGCACTTTGCTCGATAAATTGCTAATGCGCTCCATTTTAGCTCTAAATCATCCCATTCTCTCTCCAACATTTCTAACCATTAAATATCAGCCAATAACCTTATAAAAACAACACAATCAGCTCACTCCCTTCCTTGGAAAATTCGGCCAAAAATGGGACATTAAGTCGGTTAATTTTCTACTTTGTTTTTCTATCACGTTTAATCGTTTTTCATCATTTTCTCTTCATTTTCCTTAGAATAAAATCAATTCATCACCATTGTACAGCATTGAGCATCCAGCCAAGAGTGGGTATTGTGAAAATTTAATGATTTCTTGCCCAATTTAATTTCTAAACACATTTAACTAACTAAAACTATCAATTTAACTAAAAATCAAAACCTAAAAATTTCAATTTCTCTCCCCTAGAATTTCGTCCAGACCTTGATATCACTTTTTGATCTCTCTCCTCAAGCATGCTAAATGGAAATAAAGGCATAGGAAAGGTAGAAATCAAGCTAAAATCGAAAAATCTTACCGTTAGACGCGTAAACGGTCGAAAACCGCGAATTTCCCTTTGAATTTTCTTGTTTCTCTTTGGTTTTTCTTTTCTTTCTTCCTTTCCTCTCTATTTCCTCTCTTGTTCTTCCTTATGGCCAGCCAGCACTTAAAATTTGAGTTTAAATGGGCTGACTTTTCATTAAAATAATATTATATCATTAAAAAAATGCCACATGTCACTTTCCCATTGGCCCATTTTTAAAATTTCATCCATTTGTTTCCAAATTTTCACCATACATTTGTCTCATATATTCATAGCTTAGATAAAATTCTCAGACTCATCCAAAGTCTCGGTGGAATAATTTTTGAAATTTACACTTTTGCCCCCGTAAAAGTCAAAAATTACATTTTTGCCCCAAAATTGAAAAATTGCCCATAGACATATTTTTCATCCCTTATACTCATACCATTCTCCAATTTGTCAAATTTGATCTAAATTCTCACAAAATCTCAAATTTTGTCCGTGGGTGGCAACATTACGATTTGGCCCTACACTCCAAAAATCACTAGAATTAAACTTTTTCACTTCCTATCATTAAATTATACTCCAAATAGTTAATCTTGGTCAAAAATTTCACTCCATGATCAAATTATTATCTTAGGTTGCAAAATGACGATTTTGCCCTTGAATATCAAAATTTCTAATTTTACCTCAAATGAACCCTCGAACTCCGAATAATCATTTTTAGTGATTCCTGGACTATAAAATATTAAATTTCATCCTACAATTCCTATTTGAACTAGTTCGAGGTTAAATCAATTTAAGTGTACCGTTAGGTATAATATCGAGTTTCGTCTATTCTTAGGTGCTTTTCTAGCGTAATAACATGCTACTCAATGCATGTATGTCATGACATGTATTTATAGGGTCGGGTTTTACAAAAAATATTAATGAATTGAATAGAGTAAATATATAATTATTTCAATATTTAAATTTGCTGAAAATATAAACGAAAATGAAAGAAATAAATGATATTTGGAAGGCTTGAACATACAAAGTTGAAAGTAGTGAGAGTTTTCTGATAAACAGAACACAATAAAAGCATCCATTGTCAAGCCCGACCTTATAAAATGCTTGACAGGACATACATGTGATGGATAGCATGTTTGCATCTAGGAGAGTCCCGAAAAATTTACAAAAGTTGGTATTGTACCTAGAGGTACAATAAAGTTGATTTAAGCCTCAAACTAGATCAAATAGAGATTATAGGGCAAAATTGAAAATTTTACAGTCCAAGAATGATTTAAAATGGTAATTTGGAGTTCGAGGATTAATTTGGAGTCAAACCAAAAATTTCACTATCAGGGGCAAAATGGTAATTTTGCCACTCGATGACAAAATGGGAAATTTTTTGAAAGATTTTGAACACATTTGACTTATTGGAGTATGATTTGAGGTTGAGAAGTGAAAAATTGTAATCACGATATTTTTTGGAGCATAGGGGTAAAATGGTAATTTTGCCACCACAAGGGCAAAATTGTAATTTTACACACCCAACACTTGTCCAGCACATGGATTTTACCCAATATTATCGTGGATAATTGAAGAAATTTATATGGTGGAGAGAGAAAGCTTAATAGTTAAGAAATGACACATGGACCGATAATAAGGTGACATGTGTCAAGTTTATAACCATTTATTATTTAACTTTAAATTTAGCACAAAATCAGCCCATTTTCTTCATATGGCCGACCAATGGAAAACTAAAGGAAGAACAAAGGAAGAAAAGAAGAACAAGAACCCTAGGTGGGAAAATTTAAGGGAAAATTGGTGGATTTCAAGTAATCAAGCAATCAAAGGTAAAATTTCTTGATTTTGACTTGTAATCTACCTTTCCCATGCATTTTTCCTCATTTTCCATGGTTAAATTTCATGTTTTCATGGTGAATTTAGGGTTGGCCGAATGGGTATGGAGAGAGAATGATGTTGGATTGATTTGATTTCAAGTTATGTTAGTGTTTTTAGTTAGTTAGTGATGTGTAGCAAGAAAAGCCAACAAAAAACATTCATTTTCTCCCATTTCCCATAAGAGGCCAAATTTTCTAGGGAGAATATTGAGGCTGAAATTAATGATATTTCATGATATTTTGGTGATATTTGATGTTTGGTGAGGTTAGAAATTAAATGAGAAATTTTGGTGTGAAAATCTGAATTTTTGCTCAACGTATAGACATGTGTCATTATTGACCTAGGACTGATAAATTGAATCTCATTCACAGTCACTGAGGTAATTTAGGTATAATTGGAGTGTAGAAAGTGAGAAGAATTGATTTAGAGTTAAATTGGAGATTTTAGCCGATTAGACCAATCATAGTGTGACTTAGGTCGAATATCACATTTAAGCGATTAATCGGACATTTTGCATTCCATATCATGCATTAGTCTAAATTAGTTTAATTTCAATTTAGTACCAATGTAGTAAGATTCTCGATTTTGTACTGTGTCAAGGTGGTTAGTCCTCCGACAAGGGCAAGGAAATTGTACCCGAGGATCGATAGTTGGAGTACTATAGAAATTCGGCTCCTGAAATAGTGAGTAACCTTACTATCGTCTTAATTATCTAAAGTGGTTTTTATCCGATTTTATGATTTTATGAAAAATAAGTTTAAACAGCAAATCTTTATGATTTATAAACAAAATGTGTTTAAACGAAATGATTTTTATAAATTGTCTTAAAATTGAATAATGATTTTGAAAAATAGAGTAATTGGAGATCATTGATATGTTGCAAATTTATGATTTGAATAAATGGCTTATGTTAATGTGTTGGCATGACTGGTTGGGTTGTGGTTTTTGTGAATTGTATGAATTGTTCTATTTTACATTTGCAGGCTAGGTAGTATTAAATTAACCCTGTCATGCTGTCAAAATTTTATTGCATGGTGGGTATTGCTTGCTGCAGTGGGTTGGGTTCTGTGGACTAGCCTATTAGAGGGGCGCAAAATCCTAACATATTTTACCTCGATTGGAGAGGCGAGTAGGGTAACTCCTGAGGTATAACTTTTAAAGTTCACTTCACGCCAAACCACCATGTGAGGGGAAACTCGACCAACGTCAAGGAACGGCTATATTTTCTAAATAAATAACATGATTTATGAGTATATAACTTTTTAATAGCCTTGACGAACTCGGTTTGGGATAGCCCTCAGCCAAGGTATCCCTGATAACTGAGTAAGAGAATAATTTTTAGCATGAGCCAAGTTTTAAGAAATTCATAAGCCATGTTGATTACTCGATTTAAATGAATTGAATTTTATTCGGTTGAAATGAGTTGAAAGATGATAAATTCAAGTATGATGATTTATTTTATTTATCTCCATTTACTCGACTTTGGATATTTTAGATGGTATTTGTTTACTCACTGGGATTTTATAATCTCACCACCTTCCTTTCCACCCATTTCAAGCTCAGAATAAACTGTAAATAGCTGATCGCATCAAGGACTACCATTAGAATTGCATTTTCCAAACTGTAGGTTCAAAGTCCTCTTTACTTTTGAATATTCAGGGGTCCCACTTGTCACTGTAAATTAAATTTCATACTGCAGTTATCTGCACTACTGTATATAGGAATTTATTTTGCTTTTACGCTGTGAAAAAATTATTTACGCAGTGTTCTAAAAATTTTATTTTATAAGAAAATAGAATATTTTACTTAATATTTCTTTTATTTTTCTATTATATCCAAATAAGTATAATTTCATTTTAAATGAAGATTTTAGACTTTTAAACTCATTTTGATTATGAATTATGTGTTTTGTACTTGTATATTACATTTTACCCAGTTTTCGAAATTTTTGGAAAAAATGACCAAAATATCACTATGAGACGAAAATTACTATTTTATTTGTTTTAAGTTGACAACAGTTTAAAATCTTTTAGAACGTGGTAATTGGCAGCAGTTACTAACAGGGGAAACGATAAACTGATATTAAAGCCTTGCAAGGTTCCGGTTGACATTCCGAGTAATGAGTGTCGATCAGGGCATCGTGACGGTCGTCACGGGCTCGAGGGGAGTTTCAGATCGTGACATCCATACACCATGTGCCTTGAAAAAAACAAAACCAAAAAGAAAAAAAAATGGTTTAGAAATAATGGCTAAATTTTAGAGAAAAAACAAAGATAATTTTATCAAGACCTTTGTCACTTTTCGTATACCTATCGGATGATAACCTTTTTAGGTGTCTTAAGGACTGATTCACTCTGCGTAGATTAACTAAATGCAATAAGTCTTCAATTGGCACTTGAAAAAGCAGCTTTTAAGGTCTCATTGATTCGGTGAATCGCTTAAGCCTTTACACATTTTCAACACCATGAAGGTAGACTAGTGAGCTTTTACGCTTTCTGAAAAGGATGAAAGGATGGCTACTTGCAGAGGAGATTGGGGGTCAAGGGGAAAGCAAGGAAAAAAAAAGGTAAAATGTCCAACTTAGAAGCTTCTAAAGCTGCAAGAAAAACCTGAAAAAGCCCCCTCTTTAGACATGAAAACCCAAAAACAACCTCAACATTCAGAGCAATCAAAAAATGGCATACCAACAAATGTTCAAGCGACGTCATTTGACCGAATTGGGCAAAAAAGACATTGTTTTGATTAATTAAAGTAAAAAAAAGAAAGGACTGACCCTTCCATAGCCCATCATGTGTCACTTAAAGGGGACCACAACATGGCTAATTTTGAGAGTTTCGTAAAGGCTTCCTTTTATATAAGGTTATAGATATTAATAATAGAAGTATATTTAATTACATATTTACACTTTTATTCTACTCATATAATTAAAATAAATGTTAAGATTGTTTGTTAGAATTTCGCAACTGAAATTTCATCTTAAATCAAGTTTTAAACTTATATGAAATAACTTTAAGTATAAACTTGTTGCTCAAATTTATAATAATTAATTTGAATTTTTTAATTACTTTTGGAGCTAGAAAAATAAAATTTGATTGATTTAAATCGATTTCTAGTGTTTCAATTTTATTAACTGAGCTCAAATTGAGTTTTTGGTTCAAATAACTCAAGATGTCAAGTATTTATCTCCAATGTATATATAAAATGGTTACAATATCATTTATTACTTTACACTGTAATTTTGCACACAGGAACCTTTGTTGAATATATCAATTTATTGCTGGCAAATAACTTTTTGTTATAAACTATGTAACATTTTCTTTCTAATAGTGTTGTTTGTAAACATAGCAAAAATCTCTCTCTGTTTCTTTGCTTTGCCACAACATGGAACTTTTTAATCATAGAAGTTAAAAAAGACTACTATAACATTCATTTTTTATTTTCTAATGTATAACTCAGTCAATATCATGACATGACCTTCGTTTGTTATTAATTGTATTGGTTACTATTTCAATTGTTTATCCTTATAAATAATTTTTCTATATCATTTCATCATATTTGTATATCATTTCAAAAAATTTAATACAAAACCTGAAATACCCCATACTTTGATATGGTGATAAATAAAGTTGATTGAATGCAAATTGAGGTCAATTAAAATGTTTAAAAGTGATAAAAGACGAAAGGAGTAGTTTAGGATAAAATATTTTGCAAGTGAGAAAATAACAATAAAATAATAATAATTTTATCAGAGGAGAATTTGTGAGATAAAAGGCGATTTGGAAGTCAAGTGAGGCATAATAAGGTATTTTGGGTACCAAAGAGACAAGATAAAATTTTTAGAATAAAATAATATTTTATTAATAAAATATTAATATTTAGCCGGATGTCGAAGTCAATCAAGAAGAAAGATCATATGGTTGATCCAAGTGGGGGAGAAGATGACAAGCTCGACTCTATAAAAATATTTATCATGACATACATGTGATGGATAGTATGTTTGCATGCTAGGAGAGTTTCGAAAAATTTACAAAAGTCGGTATTGTACCTAGAGGTACAATAAAGTTTATTTAAGCCTCGAACTAGATCAAATAGAGAATTTACAATGAAATTAAGAATTTTAAAGTCCCAGAATGGGTTAATATGGTGATTCGGAGTTCGAGGATCAATTTGGAGTCAAATTGGAATTTTCGCTATCTAGGGGCAAAATGGTCATTTGCCACCTGGGGACAAAATGGAAATTTTTAGAAAAGATTTTTGGCCCCATTTGACTTATTGGCGTAAGATTTGAGGTTTAGAAGTGAAAAATTTTAATTTCGGTATAATTTGGAGTAAAAGGGTAAAATGGTAATTTTACCATTCGGAATCGAAAATTTAATTTTTTGAAAGGATTTTGATCAAATTTAATTATTTGGAGTGTGAAATGAGTATGAGGAGTGAAAATTATGCATTATGGAAAATTTTCAATTTTTGGGGTAAAAATGTAATTTTTGAAAAGTTCAGGGGCAAAAGTGTAATTTTGAAAAATTTGCTCCACCAAAACTTTGGAAAAATCTGGAAATATCACTTAAGACTTGGATAAGTCAAAGGGAATGCATGGTGAAAGAAAATAGGACAAGTGGATGGCTAGAAAAAAGAAATGAATTAATAAAATATTTAAAATATGAATAAAATAATATTATTTCATTAAACAATAAAAATGCATAAAAAAAATCAGCCCACCCATTCTTCTTCTTCAACATTCGGCCAAGCAAGAAACAAGAGAGAGAAAGGAGAAAACAAAACCCTAGAGAGAGAAAATCAAAGAAAAAGTGTGAATTTTCAAGGAAATTAAGTGAAAAAGGTGAGATTTTTTCTATTAAGCTTGAGTTTTCTTATTCCCAAGCATTTCTCTTTATTTTTCATGATTAAATTACATGTTTTCATGATGAATTCAATTCTGAAAAAATGGGTTAGGATAGAGAAAGTTGTTGGATTTATTTGATTTTAATTTATGTTAGTGTTTTTAGTTAGTTTAGCATATTTAGAAACAAAACAACAAGAAAAGAATTTATTTTCTCCCCCAACCATTAATGGCTGAATTTACCATGTAGTGAGTGAGGATGAGTTTGATTTTATTCTAGGAGAATTGGTTAAGGAATAATGAATTATGAGCCTAGAAAAATAATGGGAATTTTCGGAGCAAAAATACGAATTTTTACCCACTAGGGGTATTTTCGTAATTTACTATTGGGACTGATAATTTGCATCACACTGAGGGACATTAAGTTAATTTGGGTGCAATTGAGGTATAGAAACTGAAAAGAATTAAATTGGAGTTTAAACGAACCCGTTAGGAATTTAATCGGGTGATAAGACGAATTAGGCTAATACCGGATTTAGATAGTTACCAGTGCATTTTTGCATTCCATATCATGCATTGGTAGTCCAAATTAGTTTAATTTTGATTTAGTACCAACTTAGTGAATTCTCGATTTTGTACTGTGTCAAGGTGGTGAGTCCTTCAATAAAGGCAAGAAAATTACATCCGAGGACCAGTAGACAGAGTGCTTCGGAAGTCTGCATTCTAGACATTGTGAGTAAACTTATTATCGTCTTAATTATCTAGAGTAGTTTTATACAACTATGTGATTTTATGAAAAATGGGTTTAAATGGTAAATTGTTATGTTTTAAGGGAAATTGTGATTTTATAAAATGATTTTATAAATTTTCTGAAAAATCGAATATTGGTTTTGAAAATAGAGTAATTGGAGACTGCTAGTTTGTGTTGCAAATTTATGGTTTTGAATTGAATGGCTTATGACAATAAATGAGCATGAATGGCTAAACTGATTTTGGTGTTATAATTATTTATACTGTGTATTCAGCCTTGAGAGGCTAGGTTGTGATAAATTGTCATGTCATGCTAGAATGAATTTTATTGATTGGTGGATTATATATTAATTATTTACTGCAGAGGGGGTTCCGTGGACCAGCCTATTAGAGGGGCACGGTAAACTCCATTATATTATTACCTCGAACGGAGAGGCGCGTAGGGTATCTCCTGGGGTATAGCTTAGGGTTCACTTCACGCCAAACCACCACGTGAAGGGGAACTCAGCCAACGCCAAGGAACGACTGTATTTTTCTCAAACAAAAATATATTTTAAGAGTATACAAAATTTTAACAGCCTTGGCGGACTCGGTTAGATGCCCTGCGCAAGGTATCACCGAGTATGAGTTTTGGCACGAGCCAAAGTTTTAAGAAATTCATAAGCCAAATTGATTACTCGATT
This sequence comes from Theobroma cacao, assembly GCF_053813885.1. Classification (NCBI taxonomy): domain Eukaryota; kingdom Viridiplantae; phylum Streptophyta; class Magnoliopsida; order Malvales; family Malvaceae; genus Theobroma; species Theobroma cacao. The sequence continues at coordinate 38,068,776 of NC_142647.1, read as the reverse complement.
TTTATGGATTAATTTTATTTGGTTGAAATGAGTTGAATGGTAATGAAATTACAGTATGATGATTTATTTTAATTGTCTCCATTTACTCGACTTTAGATAGTTTAGATGGTATCTGTTTACTCGTTGGGATTTTATAATCTCACCACCCTCATTTCCTCACATTTCAGGCTCAGGGAATTTCGTAGTTAGTTGACTTGAACAAGGACCTTCATTTGGACTCGAATCGGTAAAAGCTGTAGGTTTCCAGCTTCCGATGCATTTTGGATAGATATGGGCCCACGTGTCACTGTAAAAGAAATTTTATGCTTTGGTTATTTGCTTTATAGTATATATAAATATAATTATCTTTTACGCTATAAGAATTATGTACCGATAGTTTTATGAAAATTATTTTACAAGAAAATAGTTTATTTTATTGAATATTTTTATCATATTCAAATGGTCAAATTTTCACTTCAAATGAACGTTTTAGATACTTAATTTTTTTTAATCATTAAATATATATTTTCGGCTTACCTACTACATTTTTAGCAAGTTTCGAGGTTTTCAATAAAAATGACGAAAATGCCCTTGTGAGCAAAAAAAAAAAAACAATATGTTATGTTATAATTTGGAAATGATTTGTAATCCTTCGTATTTTGATTATTTGATAACTATTGCTCACCGGGGAAGTGCGAAAGCTGATACGAGAGCCTTGCGAGGTTTCGATCGACATTCAGGGTGAAGAATGTTTGTCGAGGCTTCGCGGCGGTTGTCACGGGCTCGATGGGGAGTTCCGGGTCGTGACAAAACCCTTATATAAAAATATCATTTTTCTTTAATAAATTTTTTTCACCAATAACTTAAAAAATTTTACAAACCATGCTACGTAGCGTGGGCTACTTTCTAGTCTACCTAGTAGCAATCATTCAAAGCCTTTTCCACATTATTTGATAACACTTTCAAGAGTATTGTGTTGTTTTAATCATCATGTTGATAAGTCTACCAAGATTATCTAAATATCTCATAATCTTTGCTCGGTGTAATGTTATGAATCATATGTGATTTTAAATTGTTATGTTTGATATTACATTGAAAAAGTAATAGCATCAAGTCCAAAATGTCCAAAAATGATTAATAATTAGGATTAAGAGGAAAGTAGCAATTTCAGTTATTATTGAATAAACAATTTATAAGCTAATAATTATTTTTGTATAGGAAATTACAATGCATGAACCAATTTTGATAAGTATAATTCCCTTAAATAACCTATCAAAGTAATTAATGTATTTTCATAAAGTTCAATGTCACGAAGGTTGTGCTGAAAATATGTTACAAAATAATTTTAAAGATCACTCCTTCTTGGTGATAAAATTTTCGCATCCTTTTAAATGAGATTTAAATAATTTTTTAAGGTAGTGATCTTTCATTTTCATGACCTAATCATGATAAATAAATTACCCATAGCAAATACAACCTTAGACAATAGCAAATGAGGTGAATTTATCCATACCAAACCCTTGTTATTATACATAGTTTAAATTATTTTCCTTAAAACCCATGGGTGACTCTGACTCCTGCATTAACAAGTAGTTACATGCTTTTGTCTTAGCAAATTCACCCTTTTCCTTTTCTCTTTCTATGTAAGTTGTCAAGCCTTACTCTATTATATACTTGTCATGTCATTCATGTACTTGATAGCATATCTACATAGTGGGATGCCTTGGAAAATTGTTAATAGTCAGTATCATACCTAATGATACAATTAAGTTGATTAAAACCTTGAACTAGTTTGAATAGAGATTTTAGGATATATTTGAGAGTTATTGAACCTTAGAATGTCTTAATATGGTGATTTGGAGTTCGAAGATTAATTTGGAGTCAAATTAGGAATTTTCATAATGTAGGGGCAAAATGGTCATTTTACCATCCAAGGGCAAAATTGGAATGTTGGATGATATTTTGACTAAATTTGATTAATTAGAGCATTATTTGAATTTGAGAAGTGAAAAATTTCAATTTCGACTTTTTTTCTAACATAGGGGTAAAACGATCATTTTAAGTGTCCATGAGAACGAAATTGGAAATTTTGGAAATTTACACCACCATGACACTTGTCAATCCCATGAATTTCACCCATTATTTTTTTAAGTGAGAGATTATATGTGGTGGGAAAGAAATGCTTAATTGTTAAGTTTTTAAACATGGACCAATTAAAAGGTGACAAGTGTTAAGCTTTAATATTATTTTAATTACCTACATAAACTCACTTAAAACCCTCACATTCACACTCTTATGGCTGGCCAAACAAGGGAACGAAGAGAAAAAGAGAAGAAAAAACCTTAGGAAGGAAAAATCTAAGAGAAATTGTTGGATTTCAAGGAATCAAGTAAGCAAAGGTAAGATTTTTTTTTATTTTAGCTTGTGATCTACCTTTCCCATGCATTCTTTTTCATTCTCCATGGCTGAAATTCAAGTTTTCAAGAAGGAACCTTTGTTGGCCAAACCTAGAGAGAGAAGTTTTGGTGATGAGTTTTGCTAGATTTCATAATATCCTAGTGTTTTTAGTCATTTTGTGATGTTTGGAAGGAAAAACAAGCAAAAAAATCACATGTTCTTCAACCACCCTCATTTGGTCGAATTTTCTATAGGGCATGTTGATGATGGATTTGGTTGTAATTCATGTTATTTAGCTCGTAATTGATGATTTATGGTATCGGATATCGAAATCGGAATGAATTTTGGTTACGGTGAATTAAGTCACAATTAAGCTCATTGAGGTACTTTGGTGTATTTGGAATATTGGAAGTGTAATGAAGATATTTGGAGTTGAATTGGATGTTTTGGCTAATTAACTAAGGCATAGTGTGTCACGACCCTGAACCTCCCTCAGGCCCATGACAATCGCCGCGACGTCCCCAATTGACACTCATTATCCGGAATGCCAACCGGAACCCTGCAAGGCTTACATATCAGTTTCTTTCCTTTCCTGTGAGCAATAATTGTTAAATATCGAGTTTTTAGAGAATATACACTATTTTAGATCAAAAACAATCAAAATAAAATTTTCACCACACAGGGGTATCTTGGTCATTGTTTTCTCAAAAATTTTGAAACTAGCTAAAATGTAATATACAAGTACAAAACACATAATTCATATTCAAAATGAGTTTAAAAGTCTAAAATCTTCATTTAAAACGAAATTACAGTTATTTGAATATAATAAGAAAATAAAAGAAATATTAAGGGAAATATTCTATTTTCTTATAAAACAATATTTATAGAGTTATACGTGAATAATTTTTATAGCGTAAAAGCTAAATAAATTTATACATACTGAAATACAGTAAGCCAAAATATTTAGTTTAATTTACAATAACAAGAGGGCCCCCAAATAAACAAAAGTAATGAGGACTGTGAACCTACGGTTTGGAAAATGTAGATCCAATGGTAGTCCTCGATGAGATCAGCTATCTACAGTCTATACTGAACCTGAAATGGGTGGAAAGGAGTTGGGTGAGATTTTGCAATCCCAATGAGTAAACAGACATTATCATAAATATCTAAAGGCGAGTAAAATGGAGGCAAGTTTAAACAACAAATTTCAACCCATTTCATAATGTTTTCAATTTATTTCTTAAACCATAAAATATTTGTAATTTACCAAAACAGTTGTTAAGGCTTATATCTTTTATTAAAACAAGGCTCAAGCCAAAACTAATCCTCAGGGATACCTTGGCCGAGGCATCTAACCGAGTCCGCCAAGGGTGTTAAAATATTCACACGTGAAACACATTTTTATTTTTAAAACCAGTCGTTCCTTGGCGTTGGCCGAGTTACACATTCACGTGGAGGTTCGACGTGAAGTGAGCTCTAATACTACCCCGGGAGTTACCCTCATCGCCTCTACAACCGGAGTAACTATATAAGTAGGTTTACCGTGCCCCTCTAATAGGCAGTCCACGAAAACCCGTCACTGCAGTGACTAACCCACCAATTTTAATAAAATTTCGACAGTATAACGTAGCTTTTATTTATTTATCTAGCTTGCATAGTAAAAACAACTTACATAAATTTCCTAATGCACTTACAAAATATAGCCACATATACTCATTTCTCATAAGCCATTCCTAGGAAAATATATATATTTTTAAGTCAATTTGCAGCCTCCAATTACTCAATTTCATAATCAATACAATATATTTTTATTTGTCACATTTATTCCTAAAACATCAAAAATCCCGTTTTAATCTCGTTCTCATTTCATAAAATACATAAAGGGCATTTAAAAATAAACTCTAGATAATTTATAATAATAATAAGTTTACTCACCGTTTTGTACAAACTAAAAGCTTTCTAAGCGCCCCGATCACTACTCGTCGGGTACGACTTCTTTGCCTTTTCCTGAAGGCTCTCCTCCTAGACACATTACAAAAATTTACACAATTCATCATATTGATGGTAAATCACTATATAATTAACTTAAATCCTATACTAATGCATGGTATGAAATGCAATAGCCTAAAACGGCTTAAACGCGGTATTAACCGATTTTTGGCACTTTGCCCGATAAATTGCTAACGCGCTCCATTTTAGCTCTAAATCATCCCATTCTCTCTCCAACATTTCTAACCATTAAATATAAGCCAATAACCTTCTAAAAACAACAAAATCAGCTCACTCTTTTCCTTGAAAAATTCGGCCAAAAATGGGACATTAACTTGGTTAATTTTCTACTTTGTTTTTCTATCACGTTTAATCGTTTTTCATCATTTTCTCTTCATTTTCCTTAGAATAAAATCAATTCATCATCATTGTACAGCATTGAGCATCCAGCCAAGAGTGGGTATTGTGAAAATTTAATGATTTCTTACCCAATTTAATTTCTAAACACATTTAACTAAAAATCAAAACCTAAAAATTTCAATTTCTCTCCCCTAGAATTTCATCCAGCCCTTGATATCACTTTTTGATCTCTCTCCTCAAGCATGTTAAATGGAAATAAAGGCATAGGAAAGGTAGAAATCAAGCTAAAATCGAAAAATCTTACCGTTAGACGCGTAAACGGTCGAAAACCGCGAATTCCCCTTTGAATTTTCTTGTTTCTCTTTGGTTTTTCTTTTTTTCTTCCTTTCCTCTCTATTTCTTCTCTTGTTCTTCCTTATGGCGGGCCAGCACTTAAAATGGGGTTTAAATGAGCTAACTTTTCATTAAAATAATATTATTTCATTAAAAAAAATGCCATGTGTCACTTTCCCATTAGCCCATTTTTAAAATTTCATCCATTTGTTTCCAAATTTTCACCATACACTTGTCCCACATATCCATAGCTTAGATAAAATTCTCAGACTTATCCAAAGTCTCGGTGGAGTAATTTTTGAAATTTACACTTTTACCCCCGTAAAAGTGAAAAATTACATTTTTGCCCCAAAATTGAAAAATTGCCCATAGACATATTTTTCGTCCCTTATACTCATACCATTCTCCAATTTGTCAAATTTGATCTAAATTCTCTCAAAATCTCAAATTTTGTCCGCGGGTGGCAAAATTACGATTTTACCCCTACACTCCAAAAATCATCAGAATTAAACTTTTTCACTTCCTATCATTAAATTATACTCCAAATAGTTAATCTTGATCAAAAATTTCACTCCATGATCAAATTATTATCTTAGGTGGCAAAATGACGATTTTGCCCTTGAACATCAAAATTTTCAATTTTATCCCAAATGAACCCTCAAACTCCGAACAATCATTTTTAGTGATTCCTGGACTATAAAATATTAAATTTCATCCTACAATTCCTATTTGAACTAGTTCGAGATTAAATCAACTCAAGTGTATCCTAAGGTACGATATCGGGTTTCGTCTTTTCTTAGGTGCTTTCCTAGCATAATAACATGCTGCTCAGTGCATGTATGTCATGACATGTATTTATAGGGTCGGGTTTTACATAGTGCGAGTTAGGTCGAATGTCAATTCAGTCCGATCATAATTGAATTCACGTAGAACACCGTCCTTAAGTGATTATTCGAACAATTCTCATTCAATGTCATGCATTCATATAGAGCCTAAAATAGTTTTATAACAGTTTGGCACAAATATATTGAATTACGTGTCATGTATTATATATAGGTGGTGAGCCCTTTAATAAGGGTAAAGATATTGTGCCCGAGGATCGAGAACAGGAATACTCCTACCACTCCAAATTCCCATTATAGTGAGTAATCAGATGTTCATCTTAATTATCTAAAGTGGTTTATACTTGTTTTAAGATTTTAAAGAATAAGGCACTTAATTTGTAAATTATTATGTTTTACATTTAAAATGTTGGTTAAATGAATGAGATTTATAAATTATTCTAAAACTAAATGTTGATTTTTGAAATAGAGTAAGTGGAAGCTATACATTCGTATTATATATATATATACATGATTTGAATTGATGGCTTATGAAATTGTGGTAGCATAAATGGCTGAAATTGTGGTTTTGTGAATTATATAAATTGTTTTGTCTTACATTGATAGGTTGGATAATACTATATTAGTCATGTTATACTGCCGAAATTTTATTGATTTGGTGGGTTATGTATTTAGCTTATTGCAATGGACGGGTTCCCATGGACCAGCCTATTAGAGGGGCACAGTAGACCCTGTTATATCTTACCTTAGTATGAGAGGCGCGGAGGGTATCTCCTAAGGTAAGTTTAGAGTTCACTTCACGCCGAACCACCACGTGAGGATGAAACTCAGCCAACGCCAAGGAATTGCTATATTTTAAAAGTAAAAACATGTTTTATGGGTATATGTTGTTTTAACATCCTTGAGGGACTCGGTTTGATGTCCGGGCCAAAATGTCACCGAGTATGAGTTTTGGCACAAGCCAAGTTATTAAGAGAATCATAAGTCTTGTTGATTATTTTGATGAAATGTAATTGTTTTATAGAAATTGAAATGAGTTTTGAATGTTATGAACTATATTATGATGGGATGATTTAACTGTCTCTATTTACTCGGCTTTAGATGTTATAGATGAATTTTGCTTACTCATTGGATTTGTAAAAACTCATCCCTTCTTTTTACCCATTTCAGGCTTATGACAGTTTGTAGACAGCCGATTTTGTCGAGGGTTGCTTTTGGATTTGAATCTTTAGAAATCGAAAGTCTACAATCTTATATATTTTCGATTATTTTGGGGCCCACATGTCATTGTAGAATATGTTCGTAGACCTGGTTTAGTGTGCTATTATAAATATGAATTTATTTTGCTCTTAAGTTACAAAAATTATTTATGCAGGATTCTATAAATATTATTTTATAATAAAATGAAATATTTTATTTAATATTTTTATTTAGTTTGATTAGCCAAAATTTCATTTTAAATGGATGATTTAGATTACTAAAATTATTTTTAGATAAGAAATGTATATTTTTGATCGTATGCTGTATTTGCACCAGGTTTTAAAATTTTTGGGTAAAAATGATCAAAATACCTCTGTGTGGCAGAAATTACTTTTGTTTGTTTTTTATTTAAAAATAGTTATATTCCCTTAAAACATGATATTTAGTAACTGTTGCTCACAGGGGAGACGTAAAATTGATGCAAGAGCCTTGCGAGGTTTCTGTTGACATTTCGGGTAATGAATGTCTATAGAGACATCGCGACGGTTGTCACGGGCTCGAAGGGAATACTGGGTCGTGACATAAGTTGTCCAATGCTAGCCTTTTCATTTCTTTATAAAGTCGTATGGAGATTATTTTTTATCACAAAAAAGGGTTTTGGATTGATTAAATCTCTTTTTTTTGTAGTGATTTTTCTCATCTATTCCTTTAATTATTAAATATTACAAATACTATATAAAATGTTTCCATCTAAAATCAAACATGCAAATAAACTTATACACAAAACTTGATAACAAACTTTTAATTTCAAAGTAATTAAAAATTACTTTAACCGAACAAAAAAATAAAAAAATGACTAATGTTTTTCTTATTTCAAATTGAATAATGCCAGTTTATTATTAAGTTTGATTTCCATTGTATATGTATCACAAATTGAAAGGAAACTCATTAAGTAAGATTGTTGATTCCATGTGCATCACATTCAGTATATGGTTCATTTTTGTGTAGATTAATCGGCTAACTATATAGATTAATGTTCTTTTCGAACCTTCATAAATTTTCACAAATTTCGATTTCAAATTAGATGATTATTTGCTTAAAAATATTATCGGCGTTCTAATCTCTTAATAAAAAAAACCAACTAATGTTTTCTTTTTATTACAAACATAAGATGTATGAAATTTATCTGTTGGAAGTAATTACTAGCATTCATCAAATTAAATCATATAGAAACAATATTTTCATTTGGATCATCACAAAACATAACACTTGTGGAAAGATCTTCTTTTTATAAATTATTACCTTTATTATTTATGGAGCACATTAATTTAGAATAAACCCTTCACGAGGAAGAATGTGAGATCTCATATAGTATAAGTAACGTATAATCATTTAATTTAATAGAGTTTGAGAAGTTTCATGAATAAAAAAAACACTAGTATTTATTTATATAAAATAATAATAGTTAAATAAGTAATCTCATGAAGACAATTGGGTTATTGATGTCTTGGATTAGAGTCTTGGTGTTCAATTAAAGCATGCCACGTTAGTGTGAAGGGTCTTCTTGGAGAGCACACTCATGTGCGATTATGGACTCTTCTTGGAAAAATTAGAAAAAAGACATGGAATTTTCAAGTTAAGACAAAACAAACTGACAATTGTCTCCAATTGTAGGATCAGCTCTCGAAACAATCATTCTTACCCCTATCTTTTCATCAAATTCTCTAATTTACCCCACCCAAGCTTTTTCAATGCCAAACAATGAGGATTACAGTGATTGTTGAATTGACCTTACAAACCATGGCCATTTTGGAATTTGTGATACCAAGCTTGTAGTTAGGTACTAGTGAATCTAATGATTTTATCAAAGGTAAGTTGGTATTTTCAAGAATTGGGAATGACTACTTTTTTTTTCCCGAATAACTTTGCTTTGGTTCATTAAGAATCTTATCTTTTTTGAAATTTGATATCACCTGCCGAAAATACCCTACAACACTAGTCCTACTAGATATGTAGTTAGGACCACCCGCCTTATTTAAATATCAAGAGTATTGTGTTGTTTTAATCATCATGTTGATAAGTCTACCAAGATTATCTAAATATCTCGTAATCTTTGCTATGTGTAATGTTACGAATCATATGTGATTTTAAATTGTTATGTTTGATATTACATAGAAAAAGTAATAGCATCAAGTCCAAAATGTCCAAAAATGATGAATAATTAGGATTGAGAAGAAAGTAGCAAATTTAAGTTATTTTTGAATAAACAATTTATAAGCTAATAATTATTTTTGAATGGGAAATTACAATGCATGAACCAATTTTGATTAGTATAATTCCCTAAAATAACCTATCAAAGTAATTAATGTATTTTCGTAAAGTTCAATGTCACAAAGGTTGTGCTAGAATATATGTTACAAAATGATTTTAGAGATCACTCCATCTTGGTGATAAAATTTCCACATCCTTTTAAATGAGATTCAAATAATTTTTTAAGGTAATAATCTTTCATTTTGATGATCTAATCATGATAAATAAATTACTCATAGCAAATGCAACCTTAGACAATAGCAAATGATATGAATTTATCCATACCAAACCCTTGTTATTAGATACAGTTTAAATTGTTTTCCTTGAGACCAATGGGCGACTATGACTCATACACTAACAAGTAGTTACATGTTTTTGTCTTAGCAAATTCACCCTTTTTCCCTTTCTTTTTCTATGTAAGTTGTCCAATGCTAGCCTTTTCATTTCTTCATAGAGTCATATGATGATTTTTTTTTATCATTAAAAAAGGTTTTGGATTGATCAAATCTTTTTCTTTACAGTGATTTTTTTCATCCATTCCTTTAATTATTAAAATTGTAAATACTATATAAAATGTTTCCATCTAAAATCAAATATGCAAATAAACTTATACACGAAACTTGACAACAAACTTTTAATTTCAATGTAATTAAAAATGACTTTAATCGAATCAAAAAATAAAAAATGACTAATGTTTTTCTTACTTCAGATCCAATAAATGCCAGTTTATTATTAAGTTTGATTTCCATTGTACATGGATCTCAATTTGAAAGGAAACTCATTAGGTAAGATTGTTTATTCTATGTTCATCACATTCATTATAGGGTTCATTTTTGTGCAGATTAATTGACTAACTATATAAATTAATGTTCTTTCGAATCTTCATTAGTTTTCACAAATTTCGATTTCAAATTGGACGACTATTTGCTTAAAAATACTATTGACGTTCTAATTTCTTATACCAAAAGAATCAACTAATATTTGTTTTTATTACAAACATAGGATGTATGAAATTTGGCTGGTGGAAGTAATTACTAGCATTCATTAAATCAAATCATATCAAAACAATATCTTCATTTGGATCATCACAAGACATAAAACTTGTCGAAGGATCTTCTTTTTATAAATTATTACCTTTATTATTTATGGAGCACATTAATTTAGAATAAACCCTACACAAGGACAAATGTAAGATCTCTTATAGTACAAGTAACATAGAATCATTTAATTTAATAAAGTTTAAGTAGTTTCATGAATAAAAAATTAATATTTATTTATATAATATAATAATAGTTAAATAAGTAATCTCGTGAAGACGATTGGGTAATTGGTGTCTTGGATTAAAGTCTTGGTGTTCAATTAAAGCATGCCACATCAGTGTGAAGGGTCATTTTGGAGAGCACACTCATGTGTGATTATGGACTCCAACTAGCGATATCAGAAAAAAGACGTGGGAATTTTTGAGTTAAGACAAAGTAAACCAACAATTGTCTCCAACTGTAGGATCAGATCTCAGAATAATCGTTCTTACTCTTATCTGTTTATCAAATTCTCTAATGTACCCCACCCAAGCTCTTTTGATACCAAACAAAGAGGATTACAGTGATTGCTGAATTGACCTTATAAACCATGGCCATTTTAGAATTTGTGATACCAAGCTTATAGTCAGGTACCGGTGAATCTAATGATTTTATCGAAGGTAAATTGGTATTTTCAAGGATCAAGAACGGCTACTTTTTCATTTTCCCCAATAAATTTGCTTTGGTTCATAAAGAATCTTATTTTTTTTTTAAATTTGATATCACTTGTCGAAAATACCCTACAACACTGGTCTTATTGGATATGTAGTTAGCACCACTTGTCTTGATAGTGATAGCATACGATCATAGATGCCAAGACGACTAAGCTTTGGCTTAGTTAAGTAAATTCTAATGATCGTTGGAGGTTATAGTTGAAGAAAAATAAATTTTACTTTTGAGTTTAAATATTTTGACATATAACAACCTATATATTTGTGTAGATTTTTTTATTTAAAAAGTATTACTAATAGAAATATATTTAATTACATATTTACACTTTTATCCTACTTGTATAATTTAAATAAATATTTAGATTGTTTGTTCTAATTTCGTACTAGAAATTTAATCTTAAATTGAGTTTTAAACTTATATGAAATAATTTTAAGTATAACCTCTTTACTCAAATTGATAATAATTAATTTGAATTTTAATTATTTTTGGAGTGAGAATCAAGTTTTAAAAAAAAAATTGATCGATTTAAACAGATTTTTAGTGTTTCAATTTTGTTAATTGAACTCAAATTGCTTGAGATGTAAAATATTTATCTCCAAAGATTAATTTATTTCTTAACCATCGAATAATTAGAAAGAAGCATAGAGAAAAATTTAGAGCATGAACTTTATTTAACAAAAGAAGTGGTTTAGCAAACAGTGGGCATTTTGCAAATTAAATAAACATGAAGCCTCATTCTCTGCCCAACCCGCTCCACCAATAGCAGTTAAGAAGAAAGAAAGAAAAAAAACAAGTCCATTCTCTTTTTTCTTGGCTTCATTCTCCGCTTTGCTTCCTTTGAGGCTAAGTAGCTTAAAGTAGCTGCCCTTCTGTCTCACTCACTCACTCTCTCTTCGGTCTCTGTTTCTCACTTTATAGTTGTTTTTCTCTCTCTTAGGGTTTTTCTCTGTGAGCTCTCTTTCCTCTTCACATTGCCTTCACCATTTCGGTGTTTAATCTGTTGCTGTTTTTGGTAGACGATTTAGTAGCTCAAAGTATACTCTTTAATTGCTTGGTACTTCACCTTCTTTGCTTAACTCTTTATTTTTTGTTCTCTGTAGGAGTGTTTTTCTTTTATGTTTAATTTCAGTGCTTGGAAATCTTTATTTTCAGTTAAATTTTCCAGTTTCTTTTGGTGTTTCACTGTAGTTTCTTTCCTTACCAGAGTCTTTTTCTTCTCCTTCGCATCTTAGATTCACTAGCTTTTACTTTGTTGCTTTCTGAAAACTTGACTTTTTTCTTTTCCATTTTTGGTTTCTGGGTGTTTATGATGTGTTATTAAGCTGAGATAGGTTAAATTTTGGTTTTTGATTTTGTATTTCTGTTCAAACCTAATGCAAGATGAAAAGAAACAGCTTTTTTTCTTGCAGCGAAGTTAGTGTTTTTTTCCCTGTTGAGATTTTGGGTGGAAGGCGAGGGCAAAGATGTCCTCGAGCAGGGGGTCAGATCAATCGCAACCGCTGAGGCGGATCACACGCACGCAGACTGCTGGTAATCTAGGAGAGACAGCTTTTGACAGTGAGGTGGTGCCATCTTCTCTTAGCGAGATTGCACCCATTCTCCGTGTTGCTAATGAGGTCGAATCAAGCAACCCAAGGGTGGCTTATCTATGTAAGTTTCTGCCTTAGTTTGCTTTTCACAATATGGATTTTCTTTATGTTTTAACGCCATTATTTGCAGTACTATTTTCATACATGTTTCTCGCTATTACTATTACTACGAGTTAGCCTTATTCTTGTGTGTTAAGTGTGTAAAGTATAGCAGTTTCAAATCCCAATATATCTAACCTACTTTTCTGATTCCATATGTACATTGTGTACTATTGGATATATTTTCTGTTGTATGCACATGTAGGTGAAAGTGAAAATATACTTACGCTTGCAGCTCCTTGACAAGTTGGCTTACACTGTTGTCTACTTCACTGAGTTAATTATTATTTAGTACTATTTTTATTTGCATCTCACTTTTTTGTTAAGATAACTACTCAAAATTTCAAATATTTGACAACCTATCACTTGGATTTTTCCAACTATGTATTGCCTTAAAAATGATACATTATGGGGTTTCCTATTGTTGCGTTATTCGGATGCATCTCAATAAGAAAATTTGTTTTCTACTCTGTAAATCTTTTATAAGATCAGCAGCAAGTATTGCAACTTTGAACCATTAAATGATTTTCCCCTAGAAGCAAGATGCAATAATAATGAAGCAGAAGTATGCCGATAACTCTTTGTAACATTTTCTAGCGTTGAAGTTATTTTTCCTGGATTTTCAAGAATTAGTGTTGTCTACTTTTGTCTACAGTCATCTAGATCTTAAAATCATACTTCTTTCGGTGCTGTGATTTGGTTGATGTTTGACATCCCTGCTTATTTGGTTTTTCTTGGAAGAGCGTTATTTCAAATTTCACCTGTTTTGTTCTGTCAAATATTTAAATATGGGCATTTATATTTGTCTGTCTTTACTCAACCTCAAACATATTGGTACCACTTGTTTCATTTCATTGTTGCTATTAATTTGCTTCTTGCTTCATGGTTACTTGCAGTGTGATTCTGTAAAATATCTGCATTCTCAAGTTGAATCTTTTCATTGCGGTTTTCTTTGTAGGTCGATTCTATGCATTTGAGAAAGCTCACAGGCTGGATCCCACTTCCAGTGGGCGTGGTGTTCGCCAATTTAAAACTGCACTGCTTCAACGTCTTGAAAGAGTGAGTATCTTGTGTTCTTCTCTTTTGAAGAATTTGCTTAGCATATATTTTAAATGCCTTTGAAATGTAGAAATGACGTTCAATTGGGGTAGAGTAGCATGAGAATAATGGCATTATTGACATCATTTGAGCTTAAAGATCCACAGACCAGTATAAGTATTTATTGACTATATTTTGGAACTTATCCTAAATTTGTAGTGGAACCTAGTATGTTTAGAGCTGCCAAACTGAAATTCAGCTGCTTAATACATGAGAGAGATGGGGAAAAACACAGAAGGGAGCTGGGTTTAAACCCTGTTTTAATTACTGTTTTCTTGTCGGTGATGGTGGACTTTGGGATTGAGCAGAAAGTTGTGTTTATACACTCCCTATTGGCTTCTTTCTTAAAAATGTGAGTTACCAATCCTGCAGCTCATGTCATTTTTGGAAATCCATGCTTTCCAAAAGGATTTTCACAAATTTGGCTAACTAAGAATGAGCTTCTGAATTTCAATTTGGGTAGAGAAGCATGAGAATAGTGGCATGGTTGATATCATTGGAGCTTAATGATCCATGAACCAATGATGAAGTATTTATTGACTATTTTTCTGTGACTTTTTCCAATATTTTGTGGAACCTGGTATATTTAGAGCTTCCATTATGAAATTCTGCTGCTTAATGCTGGATAGATGGGGGAAAAACACAGAAGGGAACTGGGTTTATCCCTTGTTTTAATTACTGTTTTCTAGTCGGTGATGGTTATTTAAAACTTTTGGATATAGTAGAAAGTTGTGTCTATTTTCTCCCTTTTAGTTTTTTCTTAAGAATGTAATTTACCATTCTTGCCACTCGTTTCACTTTTGAAAATCGATGAAGGATTTTCACAAATTTGGCAAACTAAAAATGAGCTTATGCTTAGCCAAATTCACTTATATTAGAATTCATCTTAGCTTCTAAGTCAACCCAACTCTAAATAATTGTCCCTCTCCTTCCTTTCTCTCATGCATGGTATATATTTATTTTATGCCAACTTCTTTTTCCTTTTTGTTAATAAATTTTTGTATTTAGTTAATTTTGTTTATGAGTAGTCATATTAGCTTTTACATATTTTTATATTGGATGCTTTGTGATTCATATCCTGAAGGGTGGTTACGGCTTCGATAGCGATTTTTGACATGGACCCTAGTTTGTCCCAGATGGACGTTGAAAATGCATAACAAGTTGCCAATGATGGCCTTGAAACTTGCGAAAGGGAATGTTTAAAGCACATTCTGATCAGGAATTTCTCTTATTCATTTATATAATACTTGTTTTAATCGTCAAAGTAAGACATTATTTTGTTTGGGTTGACATAGTTCTTAAAAGTTATCAAGTAGGACAATCAGAACTCTCATATTGTTGTCACTTCTATAGTTAACTAAACCCTTGATTGTTGGGTTCATAAACTGGTTACACATATGGTTTCAAGAGTCAGATTGATGAGTTTTTAGAAGTTAATTTTTCATAGACGGATTACGAAAGCATGAATTGGTTTGAGAAATGGTTCAACGTTAATAAGGTTGATGAGTTTCGTAGGAGTTAATTGTTCATAAGTTGAAGTGTCCTAGGCATGCTAATAACAGTTCATGGTATAGCTTCCCTAGGATCACCAGTTTCCAATATTTTAGATCCTTACCCAACAGATCTGATGTGGAGTCCGTGTTAGTAAGTAGAATTTCATCTGTAATCAGAGCTTTTCATGGCTGAAATGCACCTAATGTAAAATAAATTTGGTTATACTGTCTACATGTCCTCATTTTCATTTATTTATGCTTCTAGTTCTTTATATCTATTCTTTGCTGTTGGTCTCATGAGGAGATTTCATCTTGTCATTACAGGAGAATGATCCAACTCTACAGGGAAGGGTTAAGAAAAGTGATGCCCGTGAAATGCAAAGTTTTTATCAACATTACTACAAAAAGTACATCCAGGCATTGACAAATGCTGCTGATAAAGCTGATCGGTAAGTCCTAAAGGTGGTATGGTATTAAGTTATTTGGGTGATTATTGTGGAAATTGCTATTCATAGTTCTTTACTTGACATCCATTTTTTTTTTTTTTATGTAGGGCGCAACTTACAAAAGCATACCAAACCGCGAATGTTCTTTTTGAGGTTTTGAAGGCCGTCAATTTGACACAATCTATTGAAGTTGACCGTGAGGTGAAACTATTTTATATATCTTGACCTATGATCATTTTTTTTATTGTCTTGTTTGATGTAGATATCTTTCACTGGCTAGATTAATTTACTAAGAAACCATGAGCTCCAAATTTCATTTTTTTGCATGTGAAAGATGTAATTATGGTTAAGGTTAGTGCAGATTTTGGAAGCTCAAGATAAAGTTGCAGAACAGACACAGATCTTGGTCCCTTACAACATCCTTCCTCTTGATCCTGAAAGTGCAAACCAGGCTATAATGCAATATCCTGAGGTATATTTTGAGCTTGCATCTTGTCTGATAGTTGTTTTGAACTTCCAATTTGCTTTTCCCTTCTTTTGGTTACATATTGTTATTTACCTTAATTGTAGATCCAAGCAGCTGTTTATGCTCTTCGTAACACTAGGGGTCTTCCATGGCCCAAAGACCACAAGAGAAAGAAAGATGAAGACATTCTAGATTGGCTTCAAGAAATGTTTGGGTTTCAGGTGAAAAATAAATGGAGTAGAACTACTTGTTTACAGTGCAGTGGGGTGTTCTGTGTTCCCTTGCCAATGCTTGAAATTTGCTAGTAAAGTATTGGTAAAAGCCAATTCAATTTGTTTATTTGGACCCATACTTATATCTCAATTGGTATCTCTTCAGAAAGATAATGTGGCAAATCAAAGGGAGCATTTGATCTTATTGCTTGCAAATGTGCACATACGGCAATTTCCAAAGCCTGATCAACAACCCAAGGTTTGCTTGCTAACTATACATATATATTTCTATGTGAGCATGAACTTTCTATTGCAAATATTCAAATGGTGATGGTTACCTTTATCCCCTTTTCTTTTATATGTGGCCCATTTCATCCTTGTATTTTTATCAAAAGTTTGGATTAGTCCCTGAACTTTTACTAGGTTAAATTAGTATTATGGGGTATAGTGTCGTAAAGAGGTGAAACAAGATGAAGTAGAGCAGCATAGAGGATTTGGAATGGTCGCTAGAGTATGGAGTGCTGTGGTAGGTGGAATGATTGAAAGGTAAAGTGGGAAGTGGTGAATAGGGGTAATGATTTGGGAACATGAACTTGGAGTGGTGCACGGAAGTGTGAAGCAAATACTTAAGAGTAGCGTAGACGTGAGAACAAGAGCCTGGAGTGGTGTGCAAAAGCGTGAAGCAAATACTTAGAGTAGTGTGGAAGCAAGGACAAGCCCTTGAAGCTATGCCCCGAGGAGTAGGAACAAGAGCATATAGCAGTGAGTGGGAAGTGGAAACAAGTAATGAGGCTTAAAGACCGCATATAGGCTAGAGGTATAAGTAGTGCAACCAATAAAAAGCTGCTAGCTCATGCCTCATTAAATGATGGAGAGTTAATTCTCAGGTTAGAAAGAATTGATTCTCAAGCAGCGGTTAAGGAATGTGATGATGTGTTGAATAGGAGACATGGGTAAGCAATCTCCTACTCCAGAGAGAAATTTAAGGAGAAAATCCATTTCGGAGCCATCAAGTCAAATTCTCTACAACATCTCGTAATGCAGAATTAACCTAAAACCCTGCACCTACTTTGAGGTTAAATCCATCGACTTGCTGTGCATCCAATTTTTGCTAGACATGCTTGGGAACAATGATTCATTAGTGAGTCCATAATTGTTCAAAAATCATCTACATGGGGCTATTGAGTTTGATCTATAAGGGGTGTTTAGTTTTGTGAATATGTGTGTGCCTTTTATTTTTGATAAACCCATCTTAATCATCAAAAGTATGCAATTCTTCTTACTTAATTTTCCCGTTTCTCAATTTCCTTTTCCAGTTATTCAAAATACTTTTCTAATCTTATCTCATAGATCTCTCTTAAAGTCCTTGTGCAGTGTTACCAGCAGTGCTAAGCAGCAATGATCGTTTCTCATTTGTTTGCTGATAATTGTTGCTCACTCTTTCTTGTGTGATTTAACAGAAATCGTCCTTATTGTTGAGAAAGAGCAAAACACTGTTATTTATGTAAACATAAAATCATATGGACAAACAATAGACAAATAAGAGGCACAAACAGCTTAACAAACGAGGTAACAAGTAACGTGAGCTCATAACTTGTTAAGCATGCTACTAAAACCAATTGGCAATAAGTGAAGAGATCGAACTAATTTGTAAGGTTACAACAAATTCTAAAGCTAACCTATATGATAACACCTGCTAACACTCCCTTCATGTGTAATGTTAACACCTGATGCCAAGGAGTGGCCAAACATGTGGAAATAAATGCCCAATTTGTTATGTTGTTTCTTACCCCTTATTTGTTAGCCATATGTTAGGCGTGTTTATTTACGCTGTTAGCATGGAGTTTACATGTGAAGGGAATGTTTAATCATCTTATCCCATGAAAACTTAAGAGTTTGTTGTGGCCTTATGTTTTGGTTGGTCCTTTCTACGGATTGCCAATTGGTTTTACAGTGGAAGCTAAACTTGGTATTAGAGCTTAAGTTGTTTCTTACCTTGTTTATTTTTGTTGATTGTTGCTCATTATTTGTTCACATGTTAGGCTCATTTGTTTCAATTGTTAGTATTGGCCGGCATGTGGGGGGGAGTTTTCTCAGAATAATATATCTTAAGCTTATTTTTGACAAGTGGAGAGTTATTATCTGTTAAAATGTTTGTTTTCTTTGTGCTATGAACTCTTTTTAATTAGTATAATACAAAAGCGTTTCTTTCTTTCTTTTATATGTGCTTCAAATGGAGTTTGTGGCCTCAGCAATTGGATCTTATGTTGTTTGTTGAGAGGGTACATGGCTAAAAAATTGTCTGACATAATTATTTCTTGCGCAGTTGGATGATCATGCACTGACAGAAGTGATGAAGAAACTTTTTAAGAACTACAAAAAGTGGTGCAAGTACTTGGATCGGAAAAGTAGTCTTTGGTGAGACTCCATGCTATTATTAAGCAGTAAAATCTTGCTGGACTATGTAACTTCAATGGAAGCTGCTTTATGTTGCTTGTAGGATATATTTTAAGATAAATATATGTCATGAATTAAGTTAATTATAACAAGTGTTTCAACATATCAAAAGTGAACTCCAATCGATAAATTGGGGGAAGGAAGCACTTCATTTTGTAGGGTGCTTGTTGTGTATCTTTCCTTTTGCTCTTCACCCCTAGTCTTTCAAGATGTTCAACTTCAGTCATGTTCTAAGGAATGGATTTCCCCTATTTCTTCTGTCTTAATTCTCCTTGATATTTCAAATCTGCAGGTTGCCAACCATTCAGCAGGAAGTGCAGCAGCGAAAATTATTGTACATGGGTCTGTATCTTTTAATATGGGGTGAAGCTGCAAACTTGAGATTCATGCCAGAATGCCTTTGCTACATCTATCATCATGTATGTTCCAAAAACTCCATTTCTTTCCATAAATATGCATACTCATGTATATTGAATTAAGGCTTTTAAGCAAACTGGAGCAGGCTTCTGTATAATGGGCATGGAAATAGTAGCCATTTGTTTTTGAACCACACTTCTATCAGAAAAGATTTAGCAATTGATAGAAAAAAAAGTTTGTTCTATAAGTGTTTCTGCATTTAATTTGTGAGAAATTCTTTGTCTTGTAGAACTGAACATTATCAAACTAGAATATCTTCATGGGTGCCTATAGAAGCTAGCGGTTAAAATTAGGTCCTTCTTTGATACCATTGCATTGGTCTTTTGGCTATTTGTAGAGGTCAAACTTGATGTGCAATGTGAGAAGTTGGCAAAATGTCAGTTCATTGTAGCCAAAAAAGGTGATATGCATTTGGGGTTCATTAATCATTTCTGTGTCAATGGCTGTTAGTTTGAATGAAAATTGCCAACCATTGATTTATTTGTAAAATTGGTCATGTCATGTCATTTTTTGGGTTAGACAGATTTATGTGTTGCGTCACTCAAGTTTCTAATAGTATTTTTGTGTTAAAGTTCAAGTTGTGTTGTCATGTGTTTGATATTGCCATCATAAATGCATAGTTGTGAATTGTTGTGTATTGTTATAGCACCTTGGCTAAGTTAGGGTTTTGTTGCAACTTATATTCAAGTTAAGCCATTTCACTTATGGCCAGTTAGTGTTAAGTTAGATTTTTAGCATGGTTTCAAAGCCTAGTTTGCTTGTTGCCTTTTTTTTTTTTTTGCTTGCTGCTGTTTTCGATTTTCAAGGTTGTAGCATTGTTTGTTTAAATTGCTAATATGTGGCCTACATATGATGGAGACTGTACGTAATCTATCCCACACCGGCTAAACTTGAGGTTTATTTAAATTTTACTGATCAGAGCAAGCTGCCCCATCATTTATTGTCTGCGGTAGGGTTGTAATTCACTACTGCTGAAGTACATACCATGTCTTAGGTCTATTCTTCCTACATGTGAGGGCGAGTGGGATCTCTTGGGTTCGTTAATATGATTGAGTCCTCTCCACCTATTGCGAATTGGTTTTAAGTTAAATGGCTTGTAATCTATTTGATATGAACAACCTAATGAAAATTATGTCCGCCCATATCTCTCTAGCGTTGGAGAAATGACATTGTTGCCATTCATGTACCTCTCCAACATTAATGAAAGGACATTGTTTTAAGTTGGCTTTTATCCAATTTCATTCTTATCAACTTACTCTGGAATTTGTTGCCATCTATAGTGGCATTTTCGTTGTGGTTATCAATCTTCTCTTTGTCTTGACTGTATTTATGTAGTTCTGTATGGGGACTAGTGTCAGTGCCTGGCTTGTGTTTCTAACCATAACATCTCTATCTCTAGATAACTGCTTTGATAAATCTATTCTGCTTTATTAAATAGTAAATGCTTCTTTCCTTTGCTTACTGTAGATGGCATTTGAACTTTATGGTATGCTAGCTGGAAATGTCAGTCCTATGACCGGAGAGAATGTGAAGCCAGCCTATGGAGGCGAGGAGGAGGCTTTTTTGAAGAAAGTTGTTACACCTATCTATGATGTTATTCGGAGGGTACCCTATGCAATTCCTGTCCACTTTGCATACATTTTATTCTCTCTCTCTCTCTCTCTCTCTCTCCTTTTCTGTTGGTGTGTGTGTTTGTGCCTTTTAATTTAAAGGTGAATATGCTGGAGAATTGGTCTTCCTGTTTCTGAAAAAAAGATGATTTTCTTTGCAGGAAGCTGAAATAAGTAAACGAGGGAAATCAAAGCATTCACAATGGAGGAATTACGATGATTTAAATGAATACTTCTGGTATGAATTTTTTATTTGTAAGTTTTATCTCTCCACGTTTATATTCCTAAAGATATATTTACCCATGTTTAATTGTAGGTCCGTTGATTGTTTCCGGTTGGGTTGGCCAATGCGTGCTGATGCTGATTTCTTTTCTCGGCCAATTGATCAACTTCGTGAGAAAAATGGGGTAAGCTTATTTTTGGATCTCTGTTTGTTCTCTCCCTTGCATTTGTTAAACCAAAAGAAGAATGTTCAATGGGCAGCAGTGAGTTTATTGTATATATGGTTCTCAGTTCTTGCATCTGGGAGGCTTTAGACAATTAAATCTATTGTGGCGATCAAAGTAATTTTGTAAATTCTCCTCATGAGGTTCTAGCTTGCATGTCTTGTATTTGCTTGATCAACTTTAGGTCATGGGCTTTATGGTGGACTTCAAGTTGAAGTAATGTCAATTTCCTCTTTCTTATGAGTCTCAATATGTTTTGTTTTCTATTTCGTAGAATGGTAGATAAGTCTATTTTGATGGCACTGACCGCTAAGGTAATTGGACTATGTAATCTACAACTTTTAGTGACTGTGGAGATTTGAAAGTTGTCTTGGTTATTGAAAACAAATGGGAAGCTAGCAATAAAGGACACCTGGCTAATTGTATTAAGTCATTTTAGCATGATTGTTTTCTCCTACTTAGTTTGTGGCTGATGGTTCTTATATGTAGGATAACAAGCCATCTACTAATGATCGATGGATGGGGAAAGTTAACTTTGTTGAGATACGCTCATTCTGGCATGTTTTCAGAAGCTTTGATCGAATGTGGAGTTTTTTCATCCTGTCCTTGCAGGTAGCACTTACCTTTGGTGCACCTGATTTTCCATATTTACCTTTGAGATTTTTTATTTTTTTGGCATGGTGTTGATAGAGTCTGGTTCTTGTAAGGCCATGATTATTATTGCTTGGCATGGCTCGGGGCAACCAAGTTCAATCTTTAGGGGTGATTTGTTCAAGAAAGTGCTGAGTGTCTTCATAACTGCTGCTATATTGAAGCTTGGCCAAGGTGAGTGAAACCAGTTAATCTTACTTCAGCGTCTGTCGTTATCATTTTAACTATTTGCAACAGAAGCTTTCTTGATTGAGTGGAACATCCTCTTTGAGATGGTAGGCAAATCATTATGAAGATAATAAAAATAGAAAAAAATGCTACTTGTTGGTTTCTGAAATCTGAGGTTATTTTGGTGAATTATATTTCAAGTTCTTTGTAGAAAGCACTTTATTTGCACTAACACCTTGTTTCTACACCCATTTAAGGCTAACAGTAAATAATTATTGTTTGACACTTACTGAGAAAGAAGATTTGAGTCGTAGTACTTTTGAGGGCATACATAATTTTCCTTTTATATGTTGAATCATGACAGCAGATAGATAACAGTTTCCCAGTTGTATCGTATAGCTTCTCTTTTGTTTTAGTATTGTAGATAACATATCATTTCTATGCACACTGTTTCTGGCATCTGACGTGGTTAACATTAAGTTATTTACATTGCACCTTGTAGGATCACCCTTTCCATTTCTTTCATTATCAATAATGAGACTGGTCTTGATCTGTTGTATACTGTTGGTTGATGGATGCCATCAACTTAGGTGCCAATCACTAGTGGACTATGTTTTTTAAATGTCTGGTATTTCAGTCTACATGCTTGTGTATAAGTTAAGTTGGAAATTTCTTTCTGCTTCACTCTTTGTTTCTCTATGGCAAGATGCATGTTTGTTTATTGCTTATGTCAACCCGATAATGAAGCTGTTGCATTTTATGGAATGCAGAAACCTTTTCATTGTACTGCATGTCAGCTATGTTGAAGTTTTTACTGATATTTCTATAATGTTTGCAGCTGTCCTTGATGTAATCCTTAGCTGGAAAGCACAGCAGAGCATGTCATTTCATGTTAAGTTAAGATACATATTGAAAGTTCTTTCTGCAGCCGCGTGGGTGATCGTTCTACCTGTCACTTATGCTTATACTTGGGACGATCCTTCAGGGTTTGCACGAACCATCCAAAGCTGGTTTGGCAATACCTCAAATTCACCTTCCTTGTTTATTTTGGCTGTTGTAATTTACTTGTCACCAAATATGCTGGCCGCAATGTTGTTTCTTTTTCCATTCATTCGTCGATTCCTTGAAAGTTCACACTACAAAATTGTGATGCTTATGATGTGGTGGTCACAGGTAGACAACTATTCTTATATAATCTTCTTTTCCCTACTTGTTTTCTAGTTCACTTATTGCCTTGCCTGATTCTTTCAGCCTCGTCTCTATGTTGGTAGGGCAATGCACGAGAGCACATTTTCTCTCTTCAAGTAAGAGTTCGATGTTTTTAAGATTGATTGATTGCCTTTGTGGTAACCATGTCAAATATTTGATTTCTAATTTATTTGTTGTTGAACTTTCAGGTATACAATGTTTTGGGTCCTACTTATCATCACTAAGTTGACATTTAGTTATTATATTGAGGTGTGTCTTTCAATCATTTGATCCTTAACTCCCCCCTGCCCATACACATGATCATACTTTCTTTTTCTGCACTGATCATTAAATCAATCAAAATACTGTCATGGTCAGCTATTGATACCAAAAGGTGGCCATGATTAAAGTAATGGTGAAGCTGGACTTAAGGCAACCCAGAATCACTTCAGTTGGCATTTCTCTTGTTTTGATCTTAAAAGATCTTCTATTTTATCTACCTATTTCTGTTGAGCATATCTGATTTTGAAATTTTTTTAGAAACTGATTCAACCTTTTATCATTTCTTCCTTTCTTGGTGACAGATAAAGCCTTTAGTTGGTCCCACAAAAGCTGTTATGTCTGTTCGGATAAGTAAATTCCAATGGCATGAATTTTTCCCCCGAGGTAGTGGACATTAAAATGTGTCATTCTCTTCTCTTTCCCATAACAGAAGGTTCATTTCCTCTTGTCTTTTTTGCAGCAAAGAACAACATTGGTGTCGTGATTGCTCTCTGGGCTCCAATCATTCTTGTATGGCTTATGTCATGCTCATAGTTGATCCATGTTTTTCTGTGATAAGCTTGACTGGGATATTTTAAGGTCTAATTTGCAGATTTTTATTTTCTAGGTCTATTTTATGGATACCCAGATTTGGTATGCAATATTCTCCACATTGTTTGGAGGTATTTATGGCGCATTTAGACGACTTGGAGAGGTTAGTTGAGCTTTACATAACTAGTTACTACAATCTTGTCTTATTACTTTTACTCCTTTGCTCATTTTTCTGATTATTTAACAAAATGTCTTCTTATTTTGTCAAGCATTTTCAGGAAACATGCACTATGGTCGTTGTTTACCATGTGTTTGCTTCCTTCACCTATTTTATGTGGATGATGTCAACTGTAGAACAGCCTTTTTTTTTTTTTGTAAACTTTGCCATAATGAAAATTGCTGGTTTCACTTTTATTTGGAGATAGTGAAAATCTCATCTTTATCTGCTTCTCAATAATTATTATAGAATCTTTTTCGAACCTAGATTGGTTTTGTTTTATTTCTGCTGTGTTTGGATTTTTACTGTTTCATTCTTTATTTGTTTATAAACTCCAGATTCGAACATTAGGAATGCTCAGATCTCGTTTTGAATCATTGCCTGGTGCTTTTAATGCCCGTTTAATTCCAGAGGATCTAAGCAAGAAAAAGAGGAAAGGAGTTTGGGGTTTTTTCTCTCGCAGCTTTGGGCAGGTCAAACCGCTTTGACATTACCTACCATATAACTTGTAATCTCTCTATGATTTTGTGATAGAAGCATTACAAAATACCTTGCCATCTAATAATAGTCTATTTTTTCAGCCACCATCTAATAAAGAGAAAGGGGCTGCAAAATTTGCTCAGTTGTGGAACAAAATAATCAGCAGTTTTCGACAGGAAGATCTTATAAGCAATAAGTATTTATACTCTCTGCTCTAAGTTATACTCTGTAATTCCAGCTTTAATCTTATTCTTACTACGTGCTGAGCTTGTTTCATTTTCAGGGAAATGAACCTGTTGCTTGTTCCCTATTGGGCTGACCGTGATTTAGAGCAAATCCAGTGGCCACCATTTTTGCTTGCTAGCAAGGTTTGTTTCAAGTTATTTTGCTCCGGTGATTTTGAGAATTGAGTATCATAATATTAACTATGAATCTTCATGTAGATCCCAATAGCATTGGATATGGCCAAGGACAGTGATAGCAGGGATAAAGAGCTGCAAAAGAGAATTGAAGCTGACCCTTACATGTTCTGTGCAATTGGTGAATGCTATGCCTCATTCAGAAGTATTATTAAGTTTTTGGTTGAAGGGCCCCGGGAAAAAGAGTAAGCTCTTGTTCAATGTAGAATGTTAACCACAGATGTAATCCATATCATTCAAGCTACAATTTCCTCCTATTAAGATTATTATTAGGTGAAGCCTACTGTTGTCTAACATAATATTTATTCATTCCAATATGTTTCCAGGGTTATAAATGACATATTTTCCAAGGTTGACAAACGTATAGAAGATGGTAGTCTAATTATGGCTTACAAAATGAGTGCTCTCCCTAGTCTCTATGACCATATTGTGAAGTTGATCAAATTTTTGGTAATATTCAAAACCTAGCTTGGTTTAAGAAGATTTTCATTCCTATGGGATTTGGGTGGTAATGAGAAGTCCTAAGATGACCTGCTTGATTTTTGCAGTTGGAAAATAAGCAGGAGGAAAGGGGTCAAGTGGTACTCTGTTTCCAGGATATGCTGGAGACTGTGACAAAAGACATAATGACAGAGGATGAAATCTCCAGGTTTGGCATCTTCACATGATTGTTTCCTTAATGTGTGTATGTCCTAGTGCCTTAACTTACTCATTTTTATTTTATTCTTTATACTTAAAAGTTTGGTGGATTCAATACATGGAGGGTCCGGGCATGAGGGGATGATCCTACTTGATCAACATTATCAATTATTTGATCAAAAAAAATTAGATCAATTATTTGCCTCTGCTGGAGCCATCAAGTTTCCAATATCTCCTGTTACAGAAGCGTGGAAAGAAAAGGTGAGTTCATTGTTGGAGACTAAAGCTTAAAGTATTTCTTTCTAGATAAATCTATTAATTGTTTCTATCGTGGCTTTTCCTAATTTTTTTTGCAGATCAACCGACTTTATCTGTTACTTACCACAAAGGAATCTGCTATGGACGTGCCATCTAATTTAGAGGCTAGGAGGCGAATTTCTTTCTTTTCAAATTCTTTGTTTATGGATATGCCTGCTGCGCCTAAAGTTCGCAATATGCTTTCATTCTCGTAAGCTTTATCCCAGATTTATTGTTTCTTTCTAATAGTGCTTTTTACTCTTCTTATATCTCATTGAGTATCAACTAATGAATATTTCTTGTTGACGATTGAATGGGAAATTGAAAGAGCATATTTGTGCTATTTTTAAAAAATTATTGATATATAAAATCTTGCAAGAAAGCCCTTTGTTTTGTTTGTCCAACAGTAGAAGCTATCCAATTTATTCATATTCAGAAGTTTTTATAACATTATAAGCAGATTAGTAAACCTTGGAAAAGGAGAAAAACTTTTTCTATGTTGTTTTTATTTTCTTAATAAAAGATACCAGTAGTGTAAAATTCGCACACCTGCCAGCTATCGTAATCACACTGATGACTGTTGCGCTATAAATGCAATACTCAACCTCTGAGCTAAGCTGGTTCAAATAACAGAATTTTTGCAACCATTAGTATTCAACAAACGATTAGGATCTTGCTTGTTGATTATAGTAGTCATTTATATTAGTTATTTGTAGATAACATGAATTAGTTCAGAGTATATGTTACAATTTATAAACCCAAAGCTCTACCCTATCTATCTGCCTATCCATGGAATAGAATGGCTTGCAGTGTAGATGACATGTATCTAGTTCTCCATAAATCTTTCCTTTTATTTCCTTCCCGTTTTTATTCTATTCCTACTTGTTTTTACTGCTACTATACGCACCTGTTCTACAATTGACAAAACTAGATTTTATTGGTATAAAATATACAGAAAAGATCAATTAAATAAATTAAGTACTACTATATGAGGTTTTACTTGCAAAAATTCAATGCCTTTTCCCACTATTGGGTTGGTATATGGATCTCACTGTGTCACTATACGCTATGTAAGACTAATCTCTGTAGGCTAAGTAAAATGAGGTCTTTTCTTATAGTTCCCCTACATATCTCTTCAGTCTTCCTCTACTGCTGGAAATGGATATCATCTATTAAATCAAATCTTCTTGTAGGGGCATTTGTTGGTCTCCTCTTTATGTTTCCAGACTGCCTTAAATGATGTAATTTCATGAAGATTAAATAATTTAAGATAATGAAATGTAAAAAACTTAATTACAAACAAATTGACATAATTTTTCTTATTTCATTTTTGTCCATGATTACGAAGTTGGTTGAATATTGTTCTCTCTCTTCGAGCTAATTAGCTTGAAGTAAATTCCTATTCCATATGATTGCTGAACCTCTGGTTAAATGTTGAAAATGAGTTCTAGTTCGCTATCTGGTAAAAATTAATGAATACTGTACATGGGCTTGAGCATTTCAAATATCGTTAGCTTCATTTTTGCTTGATGATCATGATTACATGATAATCCATTTTGTTTTTAATGCATGTTGCTGAAGTGATAAAATCATGTTTTTTGTAGTGTTTTGACTCCTTACTACACAGAGGAAGTTCTTTTCTCCTTGCAAGAATTGGAAAATCCAAATGAAGATGGTGTTTCCATCCTCTTTTACTTGCAAAAAATCTTTCCAGGTTTGAATTCACCCTTTTTTTTTTTTAATTTTTATAAAGGGTTTACATTCACTTGTACATTGGAAACGCGAAATCTTCGCACTGTTCTTCCATTTTTGGCTGATTGCTGATTAATAATGTACAGATGAATGGAATAACTTTCTTGAACGGGTGAAATGCAGCAGTGAAGAAGAACTTAAAGAATCTCCTGAGTTAGAAGAACACCTTCGTTTATGGGCATCATATAGGGGCCAAACTTTAACGAGAACTGGTTCTCTCTCTCTCTCTCTCTGTGTGTGTGGTGTGTGTGCATGCTCACGTGTGCATTCATGTGTGTTTGTGTTCATGCATATGTTTGCACTGGTTTCCTTTTTTCTATAGACTAATAGATCATTATAAATGCCAGTTAGAGGTATGATGTACTATCGTGAAGCTTTGGAGCTGCAGGCTTTCCTTGATATGGCCAAACATGAAGGTAACTGTTTCACCTTGCTGTAAAATTGCAGTATAACTAATTGTATGCTGCTAATCGCATTACTGATGCTCTTACATCTTCGTTACTAATATTTCTATTCTTGCATGAATTATTGTGTGATATGAGATATTCAAGCTCACTTGGTTTTAATGTCAACCTTCTTAGATTTGATGGAAGGCTATAAGGCCATAGAATTAAGTACGGAGGATAACAAAGAGGATAGGTCACTGAAGGTACAGTGTGAAGCAGTAGCTGATATGAAATTCACATATGTTGTGTCTTGTCAACTATATGGCATTCAGAAGCGGTCTGGTGACCAGCGTGCACAGGACATTCTGAGGCTTATGACTAAGTAAGCATGCTAATTTTCCAAAGATTTCTCAGTTGCTTTTAGCAACCGACATATTTTTTTTTAAGTGGATATATCTTTTACTGGCAGATACCCGTCACTTCGCGTTGCATACATTGATGAGGTTGAACAACGTAATGAGGATAGGTTGAAGAAGCTTAATGGCAAGGTTAATTACTTTTCTGTTCTAGTGAGGGCTGTGCCAAAGTCTAGTGATTCTTCAGAGCCGGTGCAAAATCTAGACCAGGTAATGCTTTATCTAATTTCAAGATCATATGCAATTATGTGTTTTACACTATTTTTCAAGTGTTGTTATCTCACCTTAGTTGAATTTGGGGTCTGTTGTTATCTCGTATTGAGGTTAGGCAGGACCTACTGCCAAATGGTTTTGGGTTGGATGCCTTTTTATAGTATCAGAGCTTAGGTATACTTTTTTGTTTTGTTGGGATTATCGCCTTTTATTTGATGTCCATGTGGTATGCTCATTTGCTTAAATTGTTAGATTGTGCCTGCTTATGAGGGGGGTTTTTAAGTTTTGTATTATCCCACTTCATTCATGTTTGGGTTTGTTGTGGTTTTTTGTTGAAGTGGCACTCTCCAAATATGATCAATTAGTAATTGAGTGCTTAACACTAGCTAAACAGTAGCAATAGTTCTTTATATGAAAAGGTGGTTGTAGGTATAAAATGAATAATAATCTTCTTGAAGCAATTACTGTTCTTTTGCATGTCATTATTCTTGGAAAAATATTTAAAACAATCTTCCTTTTTACTTTTTATGTAATGATTCTATACTCTTCTCTATTCACATTCAAAAAGTTGAAGACTGATCCTAGATCACAGTAATTTGAGGATGCTTCTGACAATTAGACATATATTTATTCTTTTACTTTAATTTTTATTATAATTTAATAATTTTTGTTTTAGTGTTGTGTAAAGGTGTTTCTTTTTTATTCTTTCTAATGCTAAAAGTTCTCTTTTTCCTATAGGTCATTCTTTTAGCATCGGGGAAATTACTGAACTTATTTTACTGACATAAGTGTTTCATACTGCTAAACAAATGAAATCAACCACTTGTTTGGAACTATTCTTGTGCAGTTGGCCCTCCAGCCATTTATATTTACTTTGACAAATGGCAATACATTTATAAATTGAGAAGCTGTTACTATATTTTCTTTGTAGATCCCCAATGATAAGCTTTTAAGAAAGATTAATCACCAGCTTTGAGAGAAATACAACATAAGCATTTAAACTACATTTTGCTAAAGTTTCTGTGGGTTTTTAGATCTTCATTACATGCAGAGAGTTGTAATAGTCTTTGTTTTTTAATATGCCCTTACTGCTAACATTCTCTCCCTCTCTCTCTCTCTGTGTGTTTGTTTTTACTCGCTTACAATTCATTTGCGTCTATGAAGATAAAATGTCATCATAATATGCCTTAAAATATTGGGCATGAATTTTGCTTACACATGCATTTTGTTCTTGAACTCCTTCAGATTGTCCAGAGGATATTCTATATTTCTAAATTCAATGGAATCCTTTGATTGTTCACTTTGTTGATTTTGAATAGCCACTTTTGCTTTGCCTATTTCTCACTCTATTTCAGCATCCTAAAATTTTTCCTTTTAATTGTCATTTTCCACAAACAGGAAATTTATCGGATAAAACTTCCAGGGCCTGCTATCTTGGGTGAAGGGAAACCTGAAAACCAAAATCATGCCATTATCTTCTCACGAGGAGAAGGCTTGCAAACAATAGATATGAACCAGGTATGATAGTTGTACCAAACATCATAATTCTCTACATTGTGCCTATTACTTCTATTTTATTGCTTATTCGCATAGGATTATTACCTTCCTCTTTTGGATGAATTGCATAGGATAATTACATGGAAGAGGCATTGAAAATGAGGAATTTGTTGCAAGAATTCCTCACAAAGCATGATGGTGTAAGATACCCGACAATTCTTGGGCTTAGAGAGCACATATTTACAGGAAGGTGTGGTGGCATTCTCGTCTCCAAGTTAGTAACTGCTTTCTTGTCATGTTAATATGATGGTTAATACTTCTACCATTTGGTGCAGTGTTTCTTCTCTTGCATGGTTCATGTCAAATCAGGAGACAAGTTTTGTTACTATTGGTCAGAGACTGTTAGCCAACCCTCTAAAGTAAGTTGTTTTTTTTTTCTTTAAATCTTCTTCAGAGCTCTATAATATTTGTTTATTTATTCAATGGGTAATGCTGGGGTTTTAATCCCTTATAATGAAAGTAAAGCACCCAGGAATTCTTAGATCTGTTTGTTTCCTTTTGAAATACATGATCAATTACACTACCCTCCCTCTCGTTTCTAGAAGAGACTTAGAAACGACTTATTTGAGCTATAGCAAATTGGTATTAGTTGGATGTTTGACAAGTTATTAGAGCCCTGGTTGTTTGTTGCTCTGTTTCTATTGTTATTTGTTGTTTGTTTCTCCATATTCATTTTCACACTGTTAAGCCTATTTATTTGACTTGTTAGTGTTGAAGCTAGATGAGGAGAAGTGTTAAATGGTGTTATCCAATATTAATCAAGTTTGGGAATATGTTGTTTAGGCCTGTTCACTTATTATTAGTGGTTTTAGGTTTGATATTGATGGTAAAGCTGAAAATAATCCTTCAAATAGGGTTTTAGGTAGCTCAAGGTATTCTACCTCTGAAGCTCAAACTGCGTGCATCATAAGTTAACAAGTCATTGTAATCATTGTTGTTAATTCTTAGTGGTTTGAACTTAAAAGGGACACCACCTAAAAGCTGTGCATTCCTCTTTTGAGCAGAACCATGAATTGAACAAAGTGTGGAAGAATATTTTTTCAATATGATTAAATCTTAGTTATGTAGCAATGTTGAGAAGATGCTATTGCTATACCATTACCCTTTTGTGAAAGATTCAATTGAATGGAGGACACTCATGTCAATGGAGATGAAGACCAAAGAGGACATGGAATAGAGAACAATGGCGCGATATGATCCAAAATATAAACATATATGTGAAAGCTTTTTAAGGTGGTTTGGAAGTGTAAAGAATTGACCTAGAAATACCCTCATGAGAAGATGTGATGTAATGGAGGATAGGGAGGCCAAAGAGGACAGTGATGGAAAACACAAAAAATAACATCATTTTTACAGAGCTTGTTGAGGGGTACAATGTTAAATAGAGCACATTGGCATGATATGATCCATATAGTTAGCTCTACATGATGAGATTGTAATTGTTGCTTGTTTTCAGTAATAGATGAAAAGAAAACTAATAAAACTATGAACCACTGTAGCTGGTGTATCTGTTAAATTATTGAAACGAATCAAGGTTCCCGTAGGAAATTTCTTGTTAGTACAAAGAATTGAGCTTTCTTAGGAATCTATACTAATATATATTGGGAGAGTTTGATTAGTCTCTTTTAAATAATTTGAATTAGTTGACATTTTTATTCAACTTGGACAACTCATTGACTCATTGGTTTTTTGCTTTAAATTATATGTTAAAAACTACTATCAAAGTTTTTTTGCCTATTTCCAAAATTGTCTTTGTTGGTATCATTTTTGTAAGAAATTTTGCGTAAAAATGTCTCTTATTTTTTCACCTTTTTATCTCCAAAATGTTTTCAGTTATCCATTTAAAAAAAAAAAAAAAATCTCTTTCAAAAGCAAAGAGCAAGCTATCCTCTGTCTATTGAACTGCTTTATTTGGAATTCTAATGCCATGAAGACTAAGTCCATATGCTCTAAAGAATAAGTCTTATGATATTGGCCTCAGAATATTGGCAAATTATCTATGATCTTGCAAATTCTTATGATTAGTCTTTTTAGTGAGGATGAGATTTCTATTGGTGCATCAACCCAGCAATACTACTATGGTGCAATTGGTTTATTCCAGGAAATCTATATTCTTTGAGTTTTTGGAGTTTTTTCAAGGGAATAAGCATTCTCTTTAATCCCATGTCTCTGGTTCACTTACGTTTTCATTACATCTTTTATTTTAACCAATGCTCGATCTCTTATGTACAATTTTCCTGTTTGTGTAGGGTTCGGTTCCACTATGGTCATCCGGATGTATTTGATAGGCTCTTTCACCTCACAAGAGGGGGTGTAAGTAAAGCATCCAAAGTCATTAATTTGAGTGAAGATATTTTTGCTGGTATGAAATGCCTCTATATTTGTGCCATGTTTGTATTAATGTTTGGTTCTGTCTTCTATTAGTAACTTTTGTGATTGTGATTGTGATTGCAGGCTTCAATTCTACACTTCGTGAAGGCAATGTCACCCATCATGAATACATACAAGTTGGGAAGGGAAGGGATGTGGGTCTCAATCAGATATCTATGTTTGAGGCAAAAATAGCTAATGGCAATGGAGAGCAGACTTTGAGTCGGGATATATACCGGCTTGGACATCGTTTTGACTTTTTCAGAATGCTGTCTTGTTATTTCACTACAGTTGGTTTTTACTTCAATACTTTGGTAATTGTGCAAATTTCTCTTTTATTTGTGACTTTAAAATATTATGACTCTATGTAACACGCCAAGCATCATTCTCTGTTCTTTTTCAGATAACAGTGCTCACTGTCTATGTGTTCCTTTATGGTCGCCTCTATCTTGTACTGAGTGGCCTTGAACAAGGATTAAGTGAGCAACCAGCAATTCGTGATAATAAGCCTCTTCAAGTGGCTCTTGCTTCTCAATCTTTTGTTCAAATTGGATTTTTGATGGCATTACCTATGTTGATGGAGATTGGCTTGGAAAGGGGTTTCCGAACTGCATTAAGTGAATTTATATTAATGCAGTTGCAATTGGCACCAGTATTTTTCACATTTTCTCTTGGAACAAAGACCCACTATTATGGAAGGACATTGCTTCATGGAGGTGCAAAGTACAGGCCTACAGGCCGAGGGTTTGTGGTGTTCCATGCCAAGTTTGCTGACAACTACCGGCTTTATTCACGTAGCCATTTTGTGAAGGGTATTGAGATGATGATCTTGCTTCTAGTGTACCAAATCTTTGGTCATACTTACAGAAGTGCAGTTGCTTATGTATTGATCACTGTATCTTTGTGGTTTATGGTGGGCACATGGCTTTTTGCTCCCTTCCTATTCAATCCTTCTGGTTTCGAGTGGCAGAAGATTGTTGATGATTGGACTGATTGGAATAAGTGGATAAACAACCGAGGTGGTATAGGTGTACCTCCAGAAAAAAGTTGGGAATCATGGTGGGAGGAAGAGCAAGAGCATCTTCAATATTCTGGGAAGCGTGGTATTATTGCTGAGATATTGTTAGCTTTACGATTCTTTATCTACCAGTATGGGCTTGTCTATCACTTGAATGTTATCAAAGAAAACAGAAGCTTTTTGGTATGTTCCTCTCCGTTTCTTTGGCCATTTTTTCCTTATTTTTCATCTTTATATGTTTACATTGGGTATTTTCGTTCGCTTGGTCACAGATCTATGGTGCATCATGGCTGGTGATTGTTCTGATATTATTTGTGATGAAGGTAGGTGGCTAGATTCTTCAAATATTGGCCTTGACGTGTTTCAAAAAGTCCTCTTGTTAATTGCTTATTATCTTCCTGAGAGTAGACTAGGCATAAGTTGTCATGAAGCATTTTATTTTTCCTGTTCATATTCCTGTTAGATCATTTATTGTCTAATTATTCTTTTTGGTTCCTTTGTAAACATATTTATATTTTTGAATGTGAACTTTTTCAAGAGAAAGAAAACCAAGTAATTGCACAGGTAAACAGGGCTTAAATTCATTGTGTTATGGTTTACTTAACCACGGTCAACTGCTGATAAACGATAGCTGCTTAAACAGATAAAGAGAACCAAATGCTTCAGAATAGTTTATAAATAGTTGTGTGAACACACAGGAAAATGATTTATTGACAGATGTCTTTTCAAAATTGAATGGTTTCATCTTCCTATTTATGTTGTCATATGTATCAGATAACAATGACAGTGATGTTGGTCTTGATTTCTAATTTGGAGGCGAACTAAACTCTATATATCTAGCTCTAAGCATTCTTAATCATTTTACATTTTTGTGTTTTTCTTGCTTAGACTGTATCTGTTGGGAGGCGAAAGTTCAGTGCAAGTTATCAACTTGTTTTTCGGCTCATCAAGGGATTAATATTCTTGACATTCGTGGCCATTCTGGTTACTTTGATTGCTCTCCCTCACATGACACTTCAAGACATTATTGTGTGCATTCTTGCATTTATGCCTACAGGTTGGGGAATACTTCTGGTAAACATCTCTCTCTCTCTCTCTCTCTCTCTTACACACACACATTACTGCTACAATTTTTACAGTCATATATGATAATGGTTGAACTTGTGTTTCTGTTACTTCAAAATGTATGTTAATGCTATTTATACCTTGTTTCCGTATTTTTGTCAGATTGCTCAAGCTTTGAGGCCTTTTGTTAAGAAAGCTGGTTTTTGGGGATCAGTACGAACTCTTGCTCGGGGTTATGAGATAGTGATGGGGTTGCTTCTTTTCACTCCGGTAGCATTCCTGGCCTGGTTTCCTTTTGTCTCAGAATTTCAGACTCGTATGCTTTTCAACCAAGCATTCAGTAGAGGTCTGCAGATTTCTCGTATTCTTGGTGGACAACGTAAAGATCGCACTTCTCGTAACAAGGAGTAAGCAATAGTGGTAATGATATGCATGTTATTGATCCCCCTGATTCAATCATGGAACGCTTTGTTAATAGTTGTAATTATATTATGGATGAAGAGGGGACAGCAATTTTGGCATTGGGAACTGACCCAATTGCTTACCACCTAGCATGACTTTGAACAATATTTGTAAGATTATGATGAAACATACTATTATTCAATTTCATCAATATATCTATATATATTTTGTGTGTAACTTCAGTGTTGGATCACATTTGGACCTTGGGGCTGGAGGAGGGTAGGAGAGAAGGTTAGAGATGTAGATGAATTGATGGGTTGCCTGTCAACATTTTATATAACCAATTCAGTCGATTCCGGTAGAACCCAAATCAAATTATTAAAAATTGAATTACCCAATGTAATATTTTAATCGATTGAAATACTTCCAACAATTTACATAGGCTACACTATTTAACCGAATTATGAAAAAAAATAATCTCCTGTAATTTATTGTACAATAATTGTCAAAATAAAAAATATACATATATTCACGTCTTCAGTTAGAAGTGAAATAATCAAATAGACCATAAACATTTAAATTTTATTCTAACAATAAAAAATTATGATAAATTTACAAATTCTAACATTCATAAAGAATATAATTAAAATTATTTCAATGATTGATCTATTTACTGAATTAATTTGAGGCTCTCATTGCGTAAATGTTTCTTCTCTGTCTCATACAACAAAACTTGTAGTCATAAATTTTTGGCAATTGACATTGCGGCGCCTTATTAGTTGGCATATTTAAGCACCAAGGAGCAAAGGGCTATCGTAAACTACAAACTGTCCAAATATACAGCTTTCAATGTTAATCCATACGAGCAACGAGTGGGAAAATCTTCAAGGGAGAGAGGAGAGAGTCTAGGCCAATTAGACTAGTGCTAACTAGAGACTCTCGGGCTTTTCTACTCAAGAATGCCGAAAGTGCTCTTATTGTGTACAAAAGTGTAACCGAAAGACTCATGTTTATAGACAATTACATTAATTTTGACTCTAGTAAGTTTTGCAAAACTTTTATGTTATTTTTAAAACTACACCAATTTAATTGAACCCTTTCAATTAAATCTTTGGAATTCGAAACTTCATTACAATTAAATCCAATTTAATTCCCTATTTTAATTTCTCACATCGTTACTCTTAATATGTATGACTTGTTAAGTTTTTAACATGTTGACACTATATACGACTTATAATCTTAAAATGAATAGGATTACAAGAATCAAACTCTTGCATTCATAATCAATTCTAGTTGACATCTAATAATGTATCATGACCACTCAATGTTAAGAAGAGTCAAAGTTATTCGACTTAACCTTTCAACATGGTCTTACATTCAATCCTTTTATCGACAAGCATGCCTATTAGACATAGAGTATGGTATAGTGTTTACTCTATATATGTTTTAACCATGTTAGCAATTGAAAATAATCATTAATGCTTTTAATGAAATTTGAAAACTCTTTCCTGAATCTTCATTTAATCTTGGTCAAGGATTTTGTTAGCTTAATAAATGTCGAGAAGCAATAGTGTATTCCTTAAAGAATCACTTAGGCTGATGAATCCTCTATTGATGATTTATTTATCTCCATATGGCTTCATGCTATACCCAATTTATGTGATTGTATATCCTTGGCTAAGACTACATAAGACAATGTCAAAGTATAACACTCCACATACAAAACAACCTAATGATCTCAGGTCTAAGGATCACTTAAACAACTGTTACACGGGAATTTGTTTCCATAAACACTTCATTGAGATACCAAAAGGAATTTTGATGACGGGTCATGTTAAGTGAACTTGTTAATTTAACAAACACTCGTATGTTTGTTTGAGTATTCTCACACTTCAATCTATGAGATCAATTGCTTATTTCACAAGTAAAAACATAACATATGCTGCAATTCCCTATAGTAATAAAGCATCGACTTTGAATATTAAGGAATAATACTTTGATGCAGTAAAAATCTTATAATTATAGCACTTTATAATTCTTTTTGCAAAGTACATTTATTCCATGGACTTTATTTTAATAGTAAATAACAACAATTATATATAAATGCATAGATAAAAAAGACTTTATTGATTAAATGTAGTGCAAAATATAACAAAAATATATCTTTATATCTATCCAAA
The DNA here is from genome assembly GCF_053813885.1 of Theobroma cacao. Taxonomy (NCBI): domain Eukaryota; kingdom Viridiplantae; phylum Streptophyta; class Magnoliopsida; order Malvales; family Malvaceae; genus Theobroma; species Theobroma cacao. Next base: position 38,031,051 of record NC_142647.1, on the reverse strand, counting down.
TGGTAATAAAATATATATTAATTCTAACACATTATTAGAAAGTTGGGAAGGTAGAAATTCCTTTTGCAAAGCACATTTATTCCGTGGACTTTATCTTAATAGTAAATAACAACAATTATATATAAATGCATAGATAAAAAAGACTTTATTGATTAAATGTAGTGCAAAATATAGCAAAAATATATCTTTATATCTATCCAAATGGTAATAAAATATATATTAATTCTAACACATTATTAGAAAGTTGGGAAGGTAGAAATTCCTTTTGCAAAGCACATTTATTCCGTGGACTTTATCTTAATAGTAAATAACAACAATTATATATAAATGGATAGATAAAAAAGCTTTTATTGATTAAATGTAGTGCAAAATATAGCAAAAATATATCTTTATATCTATCCAAATGGTAATAAAATATATATTAATTCTAACACATTATTAGAAAGTTGGGAAGGTAGAAATTCCTTTTGCAAAGCACATTTATTCCGTGGACTTTATCTTAATAGTAAATAACAACAATTATATATAAATGCATAGATAAAAAAGACTTTATTGATTAAATGTAGTGCAAAATATAACAAAAATATATCTTTATATCTATCCAAATGGTAATAAAATATATATTAATTCTAACACATTATTAGAAAGTTGGGAAGGTAGAAATTCCTTTTGCAAAGCACATTTATTCCGTGGACTTTATCTTAATAGTAAATAACAACAATTATACATAAATGGATAGATAAAAAAGCTTTTATTGATTAAATGTAGTGCAAACTATAGCAAAAATATATCTTTATATCTATCCAAATGGCAATAAAATATATATTAATTCTAACACATTATTAGAAAGTTGGGAAGGTAGAAAGGAGTATTGGATTAGAAAGCAGGCAAGGTTATAAGATGCAGGAGATTGGAAGAAAAGAGCAAAAAGGCAAGTAAGCTTAATAGGAAATGTGGTTAGTCAAACTATGTAAGGTCGTTTGCTTGCAACTCAACCAAGAAGTTATTTTAGTATGAGGTGTATCAAAATTTGTAGGATTGATAAGCTTGAGAATCTAAGCCTCATCTTGATTGAATTTCCTAAGTCGCTAATCTACAAATTAGTTAGCTTGAGGATTTTAGCCTTAAAATGATTTAAAATGATTCTCCACCTTCACTGAAGTTCACAAGTTGATAAGTTTAGAAGGCTTCAGCCGTTTAAGAGTTTGCTCTTGGCCAGGTTTGAAAGCAAAAGCAATGGGATATTCTTCAGTTTATTAGAAAGCATATTTCAAGTAAGACTAAAAGATCATTCAAGCTTTACAAAACAACCAAGGGATGCTAATTGAGTGAGTGCTTCACAAGTTTAAGCATCACATCACATAAGGAAAATATACCAAGTGAAGTTGGATCAAGTTTATGGTTTAAGAAAGGACTAGAGCTAAGTGAGGAAAGCTTCAAACTCTAAGAGGAAAATCTTTTGTTTCCGTTGTCTGGTTTTTTTAGTAGGTCTTAAATTTTACGAGATCATGTTCAACATTTTTAGGGAAATGGAAGAGTGCCTAACTACATGTTACTCGTCACCATTGATTCCACTATAAAGAGTTAGGGTTTCTGAAACCAGATTCAAGCACATTTATCTTTTATGTTTTTAAGTTTTCTTTAGTTTTACCCTCAGTTTGTAACTAGTTCTTAGTCTCAATAGTTTTAATCCTTCAAACTTGTCATTCTCCATCTTTACTGTAATTTTCAAAGGCGAGAACCCTTAGGTAGATCAAGGCCAAGATTACCAAGCTCGTATCCAAACTTCGGCTTAAAAGGGCTTACAATTCAATGGCACTTGGACATAAAATAATTCTTTCAACTCTTATATATGCTTAGGCTCATTACGATTTGAAGAATATTGTTTATACAATAGCAGAGAAAGATCCACATGTGTGGCTTGAATGGTCAACCAATGCCTCATGGGCTCATACAACTCCAAAGAAGACAACTACTAGAGTTACTTCGTACATACATGGTGTATGGATATGATGTTGTTTTACATGTGGAGATAAATATTCAATCTTTACTGGTAGTATTATAACATAATTTGTTGCATGAGGAATATAGCTAAATTAGAAAGCCAAGATCAAGTAAGAATAAAGGCTTTAGAAAGTGTGATCATACACAATTAAAAGCAAGTTATTAATGCTTAGAATTAGGGGCGGAGTTAGGATTTCGTGTTTGAGAGGGCAAAGATAATATCCATAAAATAGTCATACTAGAAATTTATTTTTTCACAAAAACATAAAGTAACTTAGATGGAAAAAATTTATATGAAAATATGAAAATTACACAAATAACTCCAACTACGTGTTAAATAAAAACATTTTTAAACAACTATTGTATGCTAAGATTAGATATCTTTAATTGAGCTCGATAGTCTTCCGTAGAGTTGAAGGCATCTCTCATTGAATCAATGTCAAAGCTTTGAATGATTTCCTTTTCAATGAGAATGATCAATGAATTTCTAAGAAAATCATTTGACATTCTATTACAAGTCTTATTCTTAATGAATTTCATAGTAAAAAATGCATGCTCTGATGTTGTAGTGGAAACTGGAAGAGTTAAGACAAGCTGAATCAATCTGTCAACAAAGAAGTAAACTTTTGATATTCCTGTCTTTTTTAACACTTAACATAGCTCAAAAAGTATAGATACATTTTTCAAAACCTGATTATGAAGAATGTCAAACTTGAATAGATCTAATTTGATAGCATAGATGCATTTTATCATGCTCAGTAAAGTTATCAAGGTAATATTTATTTGCATGGCTGCAAATACTTTCAACGTCAAACAATTTGACATTGTCTTGAGGGTCCAAAGATGTGCCAAGAGTGAGCTACTCCACTACATTTTCATTAAATTTGGAATCCAATTCTTGCAAGAGTGAGTCAATAGTGGCTAGAAACAAGTCAACTTGATAATGGTGTTCAATTGTGGCATGATCTTTTTGACGATGACCTTTACCTAATTAATATCTAGCCCCCATGTCAGGAATCGTAATTTCATATTTCTCACAAAAATTCTTCATTGACACAAGCAAAGATTCCCATCCATCTTCTCTCAATTGTTGGAGACGCTTTTTAGTAAGCGATACTAAACGAATTGCATTTAGTATGTCTTGAGAGTTAGGTGGTAAAGCTTTTGAAAGGTCATTTGTTATCTCCAACAGCGATGCAAGATAAATACAAATTCAAATGACATATTGGTATGTTATAACAATTATAAAATAAGAGGCAAAATTATAAAATTATTGTAGGGGAAAAATTATAAATTTGAAAAAAAAAAGGGTTGTAGTAAAAATTTTAAAATTTTTAAGGGGCGAGAGCCTCTACTAGCCCCTCCTCCCCACTGCCTCTGCTTACGATAACAACTTTTGGAATGGTTTTTGAAGAAAAAGAAATTGTGTGGAAGACTATTCTTCGAATAGGAGCCTTGGAAATTGTTCTCTTAATTAGAAACGACCTTACTGCTGGGAAACACTATGATAACAATTTTACAAAACACAGCAAAAATGTAAATTTTTTTTCTAAAGCAAGATCATCTATGATTGTTTAATATAAATATATCCTAACTATTGGGTAAAAGTTTCTTTAACCTTCGAGGCTTTGATATCTAAATTAAAAGCTTCATGACAATTTGGGTTTCAAAGAACCTCCCAAAAAGCTTAGGTAGTTGCAAACCTTAAGCTACCAAAGTGTGTAGCCTCTAATTGTGATCCACACGAGATGCAATTATTTTTTAACATTAACATTATATTTAATTACTTTAATTTGAATAAATTGATTACATTCAAATATTTAAATGTTATGATATAATTTAAAAGTAAAAAGTATTATAACATTTAATGTTAACATTATAATTATATAAGTATAAGTAACATTATATTTTTAAAGGTAATATACATAACATTAATATTAATTTACATAACGTTAATGTTATATATTAATACCAATATAACATGTATATAAATGTTATGTATTATGCACAGCGATCTTATATATTAATGTTAGTTAAGGTTAACATTAATATATATGAAACTATATGTGTTTACATAATATAAGTATAATGTTAACATTAATTTATAAGAAATCATTAGTATCAATAATGATCTTATACTTCTGGCTTTTGGGTAATCTAAACCTGGCTATTTGAAATGAGAAATCTTGTTGCAAACATAGTTGCTCTGTCTGGTGTGCATACAAGTCCTCTACGGGACATTGTTATTGGGATATCAAATGTACCTACTAGGGATGGCATAAAGGACAGACATTCCTTAAACGTTGATGGAAACCCTTTGCACACTTCCTAGGATCACTATCCCTGATCGATTGTTTCTGAAGACAAAGTCAATTAATTTTGTTTCTCCACCTACTAGAATGCCACACCAAAATTCCCATTTCACAATTTAAACTGAAAATTTACTTCAATGCATAATTATATCTAAGTACTAATTTTTACTTAAAAAAATAAATCAACTTTCTTCACTTCATTTCAAGCTACTCAACTTCATTTTTCAATCTTTTACAATTATTTAAAATATTTTTTGTTTTAGTTGTTGGTTTTATCACAATGAGATCGATCCCCTAACGCAAGGGATTGGTCCCTTTTCACTTTTGTATTAAAAAATCTTTTAATTGAAGTCGTATGATTTAATGAATATTATTTGAAGTACATAATTTGTTCCATTATGTATTTACAATTTCTAAATTGTTTATTAAGCTTGAATCCAAAATAAAAACTTATTGTATCAAATTTCATAATTTTGATAATGTCATATGAAAAGAACAACCAATTTAATGATAACAATATCTTAAAAAAACTTATTTCAACTTTATATTTTTGTGTACTTAATCTCATATATTTATGTTAAAATTGAAAAATTGTGATGCTTATAACAATTTAATAAATTTTTATTTAATAATTAATGCTACCAAGTTTTAGAGGATACAAAATTAATTCAAAATATGTTTTTAAAATCACTCAATTTTCAATTTTTATTTTAGTTTGTCTAACAATACTTTTTACCATTACTCTTATACATTTACGGTAAGATTAATGAAGCATTATGGTCAGGGGCAGAGCTAGAGCATTATTAAGGAGGGGCCCAAACAAGAAAAGACATTTAACAGTCAATGAGAATTTTATATACCATCCAATTCTCACACACAACATATGTATGTTCACTTATGCAAGCTAAAAGAATAAATACCACAAGACAAAGTACCAAAACGTAGTTGACTTTCGTAAATAAATGCCACTTATAATTAGTGATATATAATGGTATACTAATATATCAAATTGGTTCAAAATGCTCATCTAAAATGACATGTCAAAACTCAAAAGACTTCAATAAAAATTCCTACCTATTAGTTTAGATTTGGACATTACTATTAAAATATAAGCTCTTATATAATTATATTATTTGGATGAAAAATAAATTATTAAATGTCTAAATCAATAAATTTGTAAATGGCATATTCTGTTAAGAGCAAAAGAAAAAAAGCTAATATAGATAATAACATTCAAAATGGAGGGTCAAATTACCTTCACTTGATTATGGTGTGGTTCTTTACATATGGTATGGAAACAGACAAGAACATAAGCCAAGATGATTAATAAGAAAACTAAAGGATACGAGTAAAAGGCTTATTAATACCAAGGAATACTTTCAAAGCTTCCAAAATTGTTTCCTCTGGAAAATTTACAAAAGGTTCTTGTACAAAGTATTAGTAATCAATTTCACGAATTCATTACTGCTTGGCAAACAATATTTAGGCCAATACCACATCAACATCAAGCCAAGCATTGCCCAGACAAATAATCCTTTTTCCATACCAGGAGGGAAAGGAGGCCATGACAAATTTTCAAACAATAAATATATTTAAAAAATCTCAAAAAAGGAAATACTCAATAAAAAAATGAAAAGAAAACCTGATTGGAGTGATGAATAGCGTTAGCTTCAAATTATTTGGAGAGATTAACAGGCTGAATCAATTAGACAAATTAGTTGTAAAAAGAAACCTTAGCTTGAAAAAAAGAGTTAAAGGGCAGTTGTAGAAATCGGTAGCTTCTTGAGGAAGCTTTCCTCCAAAGGATTCTATTTGTTATTGGCATATTGGGCTCTTTCAATTGCTAATTAGCGTATTGGGCTTATTATAGATTTAGACTTATATTGACCTAGTGGGTTTGGGTTGGTAAACTCACTCTTATTTTTTAAAATTTGATAAGCTTAATATGCTGGGTTAGAATTTATATGTTGGACTTAGCTAGTAATAATAAGCTTTACAATATTTTGGGGGGCTAAGTTAAGAAAATTAAAAAAAATTAATTGTATGCAATAAAATTAAAATATTTGGGCCCCCCTTATATAATAAAGAGAAGCTGCCCCTGTTTATAGTAAGTTTACATATTGGGGATTTTTTCTTAGCCCTTAAAATAACGTATTTTTGTAAATAACCTTAGGGATAATTTTAACTGTTTTTAGCCACCAGAATAGATTTTGGGACAAAAATGCCTTTAATGAGCCGTCTTCGTTAGCGTGCACTATCAAACAGGCGGAAAATGGGAGAAAAAAAATAAATATGCAAAGATTGGTTGTGCAAAATACCCATTTTTTTTTTCCGAAGGTTGTGCAAAACAAAATAATGTTGCATGAGATGGGTTTTCAAAGATTTGGAACATGACATTCAGATAATAGGAGAAGAGATATATTAAATTGAACGAGGAACCGGTCGTCATGAATGGAAAGCTTGGCTAATGATGTGAAACCAGAAATCCTTCATACGATGGTGAATTGAAAGGAGAAAGATGTGAATCCAAAGCAGGAAATGGTCTTGCTATAGCAGGCCATATGTTAGACAATTGTCGTAGGGCAAGGTTTAGAGTTTGTGAAACGTCATGTTGGGAATGTGTGACACGGCACCGCTCAGAGTTGGTGAGACGTCATGGAGGGAATCTGTGAGATGCCAGAGTTAAGAGTTGGTGACACGCCATGGTGGAATTCTGTGACATGGCAGCGTTCAGAGTTGGTGAAACGCCATGGAACGAATCTGTGACACGTCAGAGTTCAGAGTTGGTGAGACGCCATGGAGGGAATCTGTGACACGCTAGAGTTAAGAGTTGGTGACATGGCATGGAGGGAATCTGTGACACACTAGCTTTCAGAGTTGGTGAGACGCCATGGAAGAAAACTGTGACATGCCAGAGTTCAGAGTTGGTGACATGCCATGGAGGGAAGCTATGACATGCCAAAGTTCAGAGTTGGTGACACACCATGGTCATGGTTTAGAGTGTGTGACACGGTAGTGCTTGAGCAGCTGACATGTCATGGTTTGAAATAGAGAGGAAAAAAAAGCGAGCAGTTAACGTGGTAATCGTTTGGACTTTCACTGAATTAGTTCCCCTTTTTCAGAATAAATAAGAATATTATAAGGCCATTTTTCATTTTAAACAGTTATTATTCAGAATTTGTAACGTTTGTGTGATTCATTTCTCATTCTCGCCGGTATCGGAGTGTTCGAGAAGGCTCTTTGCAAGCGTAACAACACCATAGCATTAGCAAAAATGTCGGTCATGAATGAAGAGGTTAGTGAGTCTCAAATTAAAACATTCTTGTGTTTGTTAATTTTTTGATTTTTTCCTAGGTTTGTTTGATATGTTTGGGTTTTTTTTTTGTTTTTCAAATATTTAGACTGTGTTTTCTTGCTGGTTTGATGGTTGTTAGGGTTAAGTCGTAGTAGTTTTAGGGGTTTTGGGTGTTTATCGTGTGACGCAATTGCTATTATAGTTAGTTATTGGCGTGTGACAACATTTTACTTGATATGCATGGCGTGTGATAGCATTTTACTTGATATGCATGGCGTGTCACAGCGTTTTACTTGTTATGCATGGCGTGTCACAGTGTTTTACTTGATATGCATGGCGTGTCACAACGTTTAACTTGTTATGCATGGCGTGTCACAACATTTTACTTATTATGCATGGCGTGTCACAACATTTTGCTTGCAATGCATGGCGTGTCACAATATTTATTCCTTATTTATGTCTTCAGTGTACCTTGTTGCACATGACGACTTAACTCACTGGTGCATGTGTGCCATGTTTTGCAGATCTATCGTAGATAGTATGAGGATCTTGACAGTTTGCTGATGTGCCGAGGGAGAAGTGGGCATTCAACGTCGCAATTAACACCCATTGTAAGTGGTCGCAGCTGCATTACATCACAAAGACTCTCTAATAAAAGGGGGAGTACGATCCAGTTAAGCGTACTTGCTTCAGAATGCTCCTGGACGTCTATCCACAGGGGTACTTTTGCATCGATCTTTTACACAGTATCATGATTCGCCGAATCACTAAGAGCCAGTCAATAGACCACGAGCTATGGTTTACCATTTGCAAGAGCAAGGCGCGACTATCAAAGCAGGAGTTCTGCCTCATCAACGGGCTAAAGTTTGGTCCAATGCCCGATGTGTTCAGACGACTGTACGAGGTTGCTGTGGAGGGAATTCATGACAGATATTGGAATGGGCAAGAGAGCGTTAAGCTGCAGGCTTTGCTTGATATGTTTCACGGGGGCAACTTCCAGTGACTAGGAGACGCGACCAAGATGGCACTCGTCTTGATCTCGAATAACATTTTATTTAGTCAAGACTACTGTAGACGGGTGACGCCTTGGTTGTTGTCATTGGTGGAAGACATCGACGCTTGGAATGTCTTCCCATGGGGACACTATGTTTGGAAGCTGACCTTGGACTACCTTTTGAAGGGATTCGAAATGCTTGACTCAAGCATGACAAAGGAAACTCGGTTACACTACAACATTTACGGATTCGCATGGGTGATACAGGTACTATCACGTAACATTTTTCAATTTCCTTTTGAAAAAAAAATTTATGGGTGCACTCGTTTATGATTTACGGTCTGATAATGGTTACATTTGACAGACAGTTCTAGGCAATGGAGGCAATTTCGGCCTTCTGAAAAATAGTTGATCTCTCTGGTTCGAAGGACAACGTCTACCCACGAATGTACAGATGAGATTGCAATCAGAAGCCAAAAGACTTCTACAAGGCAATTCAAAAGTTAGAGTCATCTGACCATGTGAGTGAACATCTGCTAATTTTTGCGTTATATTTATATATAATTTTTTCTATTCGATAATGATAACATTTTATTCGTTTATTTGCAGTTGTGGGCACTAGAGACATTGGAACCCACCGCGGATGAGGCCCTCCAGGAGTATTTTGTGGACCTTGATGTTCCCTTATCGGAGGGCCACGAGTACATGCCAATAAGGCACATGGAGGATTTGTCGAATTAGGGCTTAGGTACGAGGCAAAAAAGGAGAAACTTGAAGGAAAAGAGCCTTTGGTGGCACGAAATGGATGCGCACCATCGCTGCTTTAGTTGATGAGCTGTCGGGCCCTGAGTTGATGGACAAAGGGGACGACCATGGTCAAGACAGTGAACAGTCGGTAAGGACAATTGTAACGGTTTTGTGTTCTCCAATTCCATATGTGATTATCGAATAATATTTTTGTGTTTGCAATTGGATTATGCGTCAGTAGCTCTAGAACCACCCATCGGTCCTCCTCAGACGCAGAATGGAAACAACCCGTTGGTAAGATCGGTTCTAGCAGTTTGTGTTCTACATTCCCACATATGTTTATCGAGTAACATAGTAATTTCTGTAATTACAGTTTACGGAAGCGACTACAGGTCCTCAAGCACCGATCGGTCCGGCTAAACCGTAGACAGCTAATGAGTCGGCAGTAAGGATATTAAAGTTGTAACGGTTAATGTTCAACAATTTCATACATGATTATTGAATAACACAGTTATAAATGTAATTGCAGTTTGAGGAAGCGACGACAGGTCCTCAAGCATTGATTGGTTCGACTCCACTGCAGACTACTAACGAGCCATATGTTAGGATATTAAAGTTGTAACGGTTAATGTTCAACAATTCCATATATGATTATTGAATAACACAGTTATATATGTTATTGCAGTTGATCCAGTTGAGAACAGTCAATGACGGAGCAGTCATTACCCGTCAACTCCAACAGATCATGCGCAAGCATGAAAAAGAGATGTTGGAGTTGAAGGCTTCAATTCAGTCATTGAATCTAGCAATGTAGACGCTTAAGGACCGTATCGTTGGTCGGATTCTTGATGGCCTTAAATCACAAGTACGTTATTCTATCTTCGCTTGTATTTTGATGGTTTACGTTTAGCAACTATTTAGACTATGTTTTCTTGCTGGTTTGATGGTTTTGGGGTTAAGTGGTAGTGGTTTAACTAGTTTTTTATCATTAGTGGGTTAGGACATTTGTATTATAGTTAGTTATTGCCGTGTCAGCCTTAGCGTGTGACAACATTTGACTTGATATGCATGGCGTGTCACAACATTTTACTTGTTATTCATGACGTGTCACGACATTTGATTTGATATGCATGGCGTGTCAGAACATTTTGCTTGTTATCCTCGGCGTGTCACAACAATTTGCTTGTTATGGATGGCGTGTCACAACGTATACTTGTTATGCATGGCATGTCACAACATTTTACTTGTTATGCATGGCGTGTCACAAAGTTTATCTTGTTATGCATGGCGTGTCACAACATTTTACTTGTTTTGCATGGCGTATGACAACATTTTACTTGATATGCACGACGTGTCACAACATTTTACTGTTTATGGTTTGTGTTATTTTATGAGCTAACTAAAGATTTTTTCAATTTTGTAGGGTTGTCCATCTCACGGTGTTGGTATGGAGCACGATGATGTTAATGATGGATAGCATCATGAACCTGGTGTTGACATTGACGATGATGTTCTTGGTGCTGACGGAGAGCACGTAACTCATGTCGATGGCGTTGTCGATGAAGCTGTGGCAATGGATGTCACCCTTCAATCAGATGATACTGAAGGAGAGCATGTTCCTCTGCCCGAGTCCATTATTGATGCATCTGCTGGAGGGGACTGGCATCCTGACTCAGTCATGGCTGAAGGACAACATCTTCCTCCGGCTGATGCATTCGTTGATGTAGCAGCAGGAGCTATCGTTCTTTATCGTGGGAGCACTCATAATGTAGTTGAGATACGATTATCGTCACTAGAGTCATCTACTGTCTATCATGGTGCAGTAGACATTTCAGACCCAACTGAGCAGGCACGACTAAAAATGGCGAGCAAATACATGGCAAGCCCATTTGTCGACCCCTTAGTGACCCGTCGAGATGTGAGGGATAAAATCATAGAAGACTATGAAGCTTTCAAGAAAGACGAGTCCACGAGGTAAGCTCGTAAATAACATTGCAAATATTGTTTTTTAATGAAACATTAATCCACCAAGACTTATGAAATTCATTATGTTACATATGCAGGCATAATGTCGGCATCTTAGGGGATCAAGGGGCTGACTTTTTCATAACCTTAGAAGATCCCAATGAGGAAATGACAAGTGAACATATCGACACATGCCTCAGCCTACTCTACAAGCGAATGACAGGGTCGAAATCGACGCTGTACACTACCCGTGCATGCGTGGTTGACACGATATTCTTCGTAAGTTTATTTGAAAATTGTTCAATTCTATAAATACTAAGTTTTTGATTGCATGAAGTGTAAGCTAATGTTTACATGTTTCACAAGACACCATCCGTATGCTACACACCGAATTTTCAACAGAAGATGCTCGGGCCATAATGCAAATTCCAGATGAGTTACGGGGGTATGTGGAGGGTGAAAGGCCAACATACGCCAAAAAATGGGAAGATGCGGATTTCATCCTCGCGCCTTGCAACGTTGGTGGGCATTGGGTGGTTGTAAAGATCGACTTGGTGAAGTGGACGATCAAGGTGGTGGACTCAGCAAGAACTTCGGATGCTAAGGATAAAGGAGTTCGTGCGGGTCAGATGACACCCTTGACGACAATGTTGCCATTCATCTGCCACCAAGCCTGTTATTTCAACAACATACGTCGGAAGAGATGGGATTTGACGTCGATGCCATTGGATATTCATTTGCCAAAAGCTAAAATGCATCGACAGAATGATAGTGTCAGCTGCGGTATGTTCATGATAGGGTACATGGACCATATTTTGCAATCAGAAAAGATCAAAATTAAGTAGAATATGATTACAAAAATGCATCGGCAATATGCTCTAGAAATTTTTTTCAACAGTTATGAGAGCGAACTCTGAACATATCGGCCCTTATTTGTATAATTTTTTTGTGTACAGAATTTTTTTTATACAATTAATTTTATACATAAATTTTTTGTATACACAATTTATTTTATACAATTCATTGTAAACAGAATTAATTCTTTCTGTATACACAATATACTTTATATAATTATTTTATACACAATTTTTTTGCCTATATACAATTAATTTGATACCAAGAATTTTTTTCCTTTTCTATATACAATATATTTAATTTGATACACAGTCGCAAGAAGTCAGCGTGTGACACCATAAACATGATACCACTCAGCGTGTCCCCACATATATCTGCTTGCACTCAGCCTGTGACCCCATAAATCTGCAAGAAGTCAGCGTGTGACGTCGTAATTCCACTATCACTCAGCGTGTCAGTCAATAAATCTGCTTCCACTCAGCGTGTCAGAACAATTGGGCCGTGCCGTGTCACACCAGAAATCTCCAAGACTTATAAATTTAATTGTTATGCATGACGTGTCACAACGTTTAACTTGTTATGCATGGCGGGTCAGAACAATTTACTTGTTATTCATGACGGGTCAGAACAATTTAATTGTTATGCATGGCGTGTCACAACGTTTAACTTGTTATGCATGGCGTGTCAAAACAATTTACTTTTTATTCATGACGTGTTAGAATATTTTACTTCATATACACGACGTGTCACAACATTTTACTTGTTTTGCATGGAGTGTCTCATATTTATTCCTTATTTATTTCTTTTGTATACCTTGTTGCACATGATGGCTTAACTCATTGGTGCATCTGTGCCATGTTTTGCAAATCCAACGCATACAAAATGAGGATCTTGATATTTTGCCTCTCCAAGAGACGGGGGAGTTCATGTAGTGAAGCGTACATTTTCGGGATGCTCCTTGAGGTCAATCCACAAGCTTGGTCTATCAAACTTTGACCTTGCTTGCACAGTTGAGTTGATTGTAGCATGGTACAGTTTTCCTAGTACCCCAAGGGAAGCATACATGGGTTTGTCATCCCTCTGCATGAAGTCTGGAAACTCCCTTGGTTTCAGGGACCGAGCCATCTCAGCTGGTGTTGCTGTCTTTGCAAAATCAACAGCCATAGAGTGAAGAGTTGCCAATTCTAGGTCCATGATTCGACGTCTCGATCAAGCCTAGAATTGGAAACTCTTCACTCTATGGCTGTTGATTTTGTAAAGACAGCAGCACCAGCTGAGATGGCTCGATCCCTGAAACCAAGGGAGTTTTCAGACTTCATGCAGAGGGATGACAAACCCATGTATGCTTCCCTTGGGGTACTAGGAAAACTGTACTGGGCAACAATCAACTCAACCGTGTAAGCAAGGTCAAAGTTTGATAGACAAAGCTTATGGATAGACATCCAGGAGCATCCTGAAGCACGTAGGCTTCACTGCATTATACTCCCATATCTCTTCGAGAGTCTTTGTGATGTAATGCAACTGCCACCACTTACAGTGGGTTTTAATATTGAGTATGGATAAGCATATGAGAGCCAAAAACCCCCAAATTAAAATATCAGGTTAGTCTACATGAGATGCAAAGTCTGCATGCACTCAACGTGTTACCACAAGACTTGCAGTAAGAATATAAACAGTTTATCAAATGAAATAGAAAGGAATTAAATCAAATCATTAATTATTTGATACAAGTGGTAATAAAATGTGACAAATGGGGTAACAGTATAGGGACTTTATCTCTTAATATTGGTAGCCATTCCATGCTTGTTGTTCCCTCATAAGATTTGTGTAGCCATTTGTACTTAATGTGTCTGAAAATTGTAGTTGATTGCATTTTGCTTTACGGATTTGTCTGCTCGGTCATTCTATGAGCCACTTTTAGTTATGGAATTTGTTGCCAAACATTTCAGGCAGATAAGCCTGTCAAGGCTCCTGTTTGATGGAGAATGTAATCGAAAACATTCTTACAAACAATGTAATAATGTACTTTAACACGATCTTGATCAGACAGAGGCCTTGACATGCTTATTTGCCTGAAATGTTTGGCAACAAAGTCCGTAACTAAAAGTGGCTCATAGAATGACCGAGCAAACAAATCCGTAAAGAAAAACGAAATGAACTACAATTTTCAGACACATTTAGTTAGGCGAACAAGCTATCTTCATCCACAACACACCCTACATTTTTAGACATTGTCTTTCGTATTGGACAGTTGTTACGTGTGTGATTGGTTTGTCTGCAACTTGAACATGCTTTGGGTTAACATAGTCGTGGAGGCACCAATTGACTTGGAGATGGTGCCGGATTTGTGGATTGAACTGCAAATGGAGATGGGCAGTTCTGTCTATTATGCCCGTACCTCTTACATTGCGAACATCTCTGTGCTCGACTACCTTCACCAGCTGATGGAATCTTTCTCCTCCTAGGTCTTCCCGCTTAGCCTTGCCAAGGTGGGGGCAAGATGACAATTTGTTTCACATGAGGGGAGATGTCCCACTCACTAGGATGTGCTACCGGCCTAATAGATCCTGAATAACCCTCCACCAAAGCGGTTGTCTTGTAGTAGTCAGCGCAGAATTCAATGGCTTAACGATTGCATTTACTGAAAAACATAATAAGCTCAATCTTCAAGCACAATGTAAATGCTATGTCAATTACGGTTCAAATAAGAAATAAAGATATTCTGACCTTATTGCTGTAATGGCATGGCTGCGTGGCAGTAAATCTATTTGAAACACACAACATGAACACATATTCCTGGACAAGTTTACAAGTTCGTCCATCTTCCCATCTTTAACTTCGAACTTCACTCGATTGATAGGCTTAACTTGAAAGCGATGTGCATCATTGAACCTTTTGCTCAGCTACCTGGCAACCCAAGGGCTGAGGGGCGTGGTCACCTTGACGGCCTCCTAGTACCGTTCATGGAACCAACGCTGGAACATGTCTTTGATGAACTCGATCAAAACAGTGATCGGCATTTGTCTTGCATGCTTCAAGCATGAGTTAATACATTCCGCAATGTTGGATGTCATCATTTAGTATCGCCTTGCCGGTGAACATGCACGTGCCCATTTCTCAGGCCTTATTCTCATAAGGTCCGTGTGGGCTCCCGGGTGAATCTGCTGTATCTGGTTCATATGTCTGTTGAAATCGACCACCTATAGCAATCTCGAGCAAGGGTGAAAAGCATACAAACATCGTCGCACTTGAACTTGTTTTTAAAGTTTTTTTTCAAGTGGTAACCGCATAAACCATGGTGCGCTTCTAGGTATGCATTTTGGATTACTTTCTTAATGCCGAAATACTGATAAGATATGAACATAGTGTTTTCAGGACAACCAACCGCATCACGCAGCTTGCTAAGAAACCACGTCCACGAGTCTTCGTCCTCAACATGGCTGATGCCAAATGCAACTGGATATACGCACTCGTTCGCATCTTTGCATACAGTGACAAACAAAGCACCTTTGAACCTGCCTTTCAGATGTGTAGCATCAATTGCAACCTAGGACGCATTACATCCATAAACCCCTGAATACAAGCCCTGTATGACCAAAAACAATATTTGAATCTCTCTTCCTCATCAGTAGCCACTACAATCACTGTGCCAGGATTTTCTTGTTCCAACATATAAAAATACGATGGTAGTAGTTGAAATGACTCCTCCGGTGGACCAAAAATAAGCCTCTCCGCATACTCTTTCGCTTGCCAAGCCTTACCATACAAGCATTATAATCCTCACTGAACCCTCATCTCACAAATTATGTCCTTAGGTCTCAATGCTACTCCATTAACCCAAAGCTTATGTGACATAAGTTCACCAATCATCTTCGCACTCGTAGTTGGAAACTACCCTTGCAAACCATCAACGGTACAGGTGTGTACTTTGTGGAATGTCTAAACTTGCCAATATTCTCCTCTATCAGGTAACTTCGTTGCAAGAACACTGAACTTGCATGCCTTGCCCTTGCAACCAACCTCATAACGAGCTTTACATGACCTTTTTACTCTTATCGCAAACTTCTCTTTTATAACTAACATGTTCAAAACTCGTTTCAACTCGGCCTTAGACGAAAACATTCTTCCTTTGTATAAGCGATCTTCAGCACATGTTGACTCCTTAGTGGTAATTGTTTGCAATAAGAACCTTTCTGCACCTGCAATTAGCCACGTACGAGATATCCCTGCATTTCCCCTTTCCTGATCACTGTCATCGAGCAATGTATCAAGGGAATGAATCCCATTCTCACCAACGATGGGGTTATTGTATATGGGGTCATCACACTGAACATCTCCTACATCAACACCTTCAACAGGTTCCGTTTTGCCTTCAACATTATTGCAAATTGGAATGCCACTGTCATAAAGGCGGTCATCGTCTGAACTATCATCTTGTGATTGTTCAAGCCCATCATCTGAAGTGTCATCAAATCTATCTTCACCTGTAGTGAACAAATCCTCATTTCCTTCATCAAATGCAATATTATCCTCCAGCATCGCAATGTCACCCTCCACACATCACATTGTTGTCCTCAACTGTCGTATTCTCATTTGACAGTGGCATTACACACTCTACAGTTTCACCCAATCGTTGCATTTGTTTAAGAGAAGCAAGAAATCAGTTTGATGCAGATCCTGATTGAAATTGTACAGCCAACTGTTCTGCGAATGTCTTTGTCTACCGGGCTGCACAAACTATTGTGCATACTTCAATTGCCATTGTTGTGGGTTACGGACCAAATGCTCTGGTATATGTGAAGCATTATAAATCTCATTTTGATTGAGCTGATTACCATGTTGTCCAACTTCTTCATGTGACATAACATTTGTTTGGCATCCCTTAATGCTGACATACACAGTCGGAACATTCCTCTATTCTAGCAAAATTAATGCAACATCCTCATCGTCCTTGATAATTGGCCGTGATAGCTCTCCGGGTGTACTGATCAATGCATGTAACTCAATCTCGTCAATTTTTGAGTTTACCCCAACAACATTTTCCACCAGTTTCATCAAGCCCACAAACGACAAATCACTCCTAACCCCCCGCATTCGTGACTCACCACCCCTGTAAATGCCATCCACCCACTGACCATCGTGTCTTATCATAAGTCGCACAATTGAAACCCCACTGAAATTTTGAAAAAAAAATATTGTTAATCATTTTACATAATACATGCCGTGATTAAAAATTTGTCAGTCATGTTGTTACACGCCATGCATATAACGTAAAATGTTGTGACACGCCATGCATCACTGTCGGGACATGCCAATAACTGTAAATACTGACTCGTTACACCAACAGCCGTGACAAGCTAAAAACCCAAAAAACCAGTTAACCCACGACAAGCCAAGAACGTCGTGACATGCCAAAAACCCATAAATTCAGTTAACCCATGACACGCCAGGACCAGCTGTGACACGCTAACAACCAAAAAAACTAGTTAACCCACAACACGCCAAGAACAACCGTAACACGCTAAAATAACTCTTAACACATGTTATAGATGCATGGCGTGTAACAACTTCGGGTAATGTTTTTAATCCATCTTCTAATTTACACCAAATGTTTCAAAAATTTAAGTGTATTACATAAATAAACACAACAATAGGTACCTTGATGTCATCTCTGCTATAGGGTTTGTTAATCGACGACAATGTGGCTAGATGCCAAGAGATAGACCACAGCCCAATGACGATGGTGCTTAACAGAGAGTTGATAGAGCTCATACAGTTCAGAGATCTAAGAGAGCTGACAAAGATGGTGCTCAATAGAGACTTGCTAGAGTGGAGACAGCTCAGAGAGTTGAGAGAGAAAGATGACCGAGCCCAAACAGTTGCACGCATTTATTTTTATTTTTTTCTATTTTCTCTCTGACGGGAGGCAGATAGCTCAAACAACTAAGCATTTATTTGAAACGATGTTTTTAAAGGCATTTTGGTCTACTCATGCTTATTTTTGGCTAGAAATAGATAACTTTATATTGATGGTTATTTCTGAAATCACCTTATCATGAAATCCTTTTCTCACAATTTCCTCTTACATATTTTTATCATTGTGCTCACATATCTTAATATAATGAATATGATGTACAGACTTTTCTTTGGTTTGACACTTGTGTTTGTCTTTTAGTGTTTTTAGAAGGATATTTTGGGATTTTCTCATATCTTTTCTTTTTGTTTTCTATTCTTTTTGTTCGTCGCTTGCCTTTCAATTTTTATCTACCATTTGGGCGTTGAACTTGGTTAAATCGACTCTATAGAGTGAGTCTCATTACCAGCCTTGACTCATTTAAGGTGGATCGACTAATTGGTAGCTACAACTTCATCAGTTTCACTATTTAATTCGGTTTTGTTTTCCTATCCTATTTTTGGTTTTTAGGGAAATGTATGAAAAAAGAAAAGGAATTTTGATTCACTACTCATTATCTTTTGAAATTTTTAGGCATTTGGGTGTTCATATGTAGTGTTTTCACTTTTTTATTTTACTTTTTTGGGTAGTTAAATGCTCAAGTGTTACCCAAAAAGCGAGTAGTTTCTGTTTGATTTCTGAGAAACGAATTCGAGCTTTTTTATGATTTTTTAGGGATTTCGAGAGGCGAATTATGGTTCAGATGGGTTTTCAAACTCTTTTATTAAGGTGAAGTAATGAAGATACAAAATTATATAAAGAAATAAACTGACCTGCTGTGGTATAACGATAATTTTTTGGTGCATCCCATTTAATACAGGTAAGTACTTCTCTTTCATTGCTTTAATTTGCAAAGTAAAACAATAACACATAATGTTTTGCATCTAATAGTCTTAATAATATACATATAATACTTCAAACGAACTTCACGAATAGAGGTATGAAATTGATTATTATTAGGATAAGCATGCAAGAGCCTTTTGGCCTACTTGATGGTATCATCCTCATACATCAATTATCATAGATTATAATAACTAGTGTAAGCAAAAAAAAAAAAAAAAAAGAAAAGAGAAAATCTATTCCATCTCTGATGTCTTTCCCATAAGACAACTAGATCCATCTTCTTGCTACAATCCAATAACACACACCTTAGATAATCTTTGATATGATGTTTGTAATTTAGTAATGCATTCTAGCCATTTTTTTACCCTAAATTAGTAATCATTTAGATATCTTAAAACTGTGTTGGAAACAAGTCAATAAGTGTATTTAATCTACAATAAGAGTAGTCAAGATAGTTTGCTGTTTACCTTTTGATAGACCTCCTTATGCCAATCATCTTTGATTGCATGTCTTGTCTGCTCTGTAGCGTCCAAAGATGCTAAAAAAAATTGTATAAATTAAGCAAATGTAATAAACATGCAACGTTAAGGTTCAAAGAAAAGAAGTAAGATAAAGAAACATTATCTTTTTTGCATTTATTTCAAAGTTGAATATCTCATTAGTAGAGGTAAAGAAATAGAAAAAGTTAAGCCAATGCTTCGATTTCTATTGCACAATCAAAGGAAAGTTTAACTAATACTTTCCCATGCCCCAAAACAAGCAATTGATTACAATTTAAACAATATAAATATTGATATAGAACCTGCAAAGATTAAAATATAATTACTTTTGACACCATTTTTGTATTTCATGTTTGCATAACCTATTTCTTATAATCCAATGCTTTGCATAAATATATCATGTATTCCTCATTGACCCAAAACTTATACATTTGCATCGCATTTTAGCCCTACACTCTGATACTAACACACTAACTAGTTGACTTTAAGCCTTTGGTTTGCATTTTGAGGCATGATTAATAGTTTATGTTATTTAAATGCTTATTATGATGATGCACGAGGTATTGTTGGTGTTTGTTATAGTAACATCGATTTGTCAATTAATAACCTTGATATTTGAATAAAACAGTGAGCCCAATAGATTTAATTATCCGTTGACCTTGAGCATTCGAAAACCTAAGAGTGAAAAAGATATTGCCTTCATGAGTGTTAGTTAGTTGATGCTCCTACAAAAAAGAATAATTTTTTTTTTGAATTTTTGTTATTGAATTTTTGTTATTGAATTTCTATGATTCATCTTCTTATTATTTTTGTTTCATTTGTTTTGATGCAATGATTATGCATGGCTAAGAATTGTTGTGTTGTTTGATATTACACTTGAAATACATTTATTTCTTTTCTTCTTGTTGATTTACTATAGTTTTTTTATTAAATAAGGAAAGTCAATAAGATCATCTTCATTTCTACCATATTTTTATACTTTTTAGTAGTTAGTAGAAACATAAATACTTAGATATGATGTGCTGAAAATTATTGGCTATGAAGATTGTAGTGCAAGTGTTGGGCAAATTCATCCTGAATGGCATTTATGATGATTAATGCTTCATTGTTGACTTATTTTGGTTGATTGTTGGGTCAACTATTAGATTTTATGGATGTAAGGTTCAAACTGTCAACGGCATATAAATGTCATCATTTTAATAGAAATACATGTTAATGATATAATTGCATGAGTTATTTTTTACTATAATTAATTAATCTTGGATTGGATATTTCTCCTAAAATTTGGAAACTAAGAGCCTAAGCAAAGTTTCCACGTTTTGATTATGTAATGATACTTAAGAAGAAAACCTTTTGTTGGTGGGCTGTGGTAGGCCACTTATACAAAAAATCACTAGCTATGATTTAATTTTATATATGACATTCTCTGGATTTTACCAAGTTCTTGAAGTAGGAGAACTCATTAAGACAAAACAGATTATTTTTGAGGAGCTTGTAAGAATTTTTTTTGAAAAGGTTAAATAGGTATGAAGAAAAACATGTCCATGCTGTATATGTTTATTTTGTCCAACAAATATTGATTACTTACTGCTAAAACACCAAGTACAATCCATTACTTGAAGTTGTGGTTGCTTATACTAAAGATTTAGCTTGCAAGCAAGCATAAGAAGTTGACAAATTGCTTTCAAAAAGAGTGTATTTAGGTACCCGTAACAATTTGCTGCATTATAACTTATAATTTAGCTCTACCTATCACCTTCACGTTTAACATTAATGTTTTGTTATTCATTGGCTATGAACACATTTTTCCTATATTTGGTTTGATTGAGTTTTTGGTTATCCAATTTTTGTAGTTTGTCATATGAGAAATCGTATGATTTACGGCTATAGTTAGAGTGATATATTCAGTTTCATTGAATTTTTGGTTATTGAATTTATGTGATTTGTCTTCTTCTTACTTTTTGTTTTGTTTGCTTTCATGTAGTGGTTATACAATGCTAATGATTGTTGTATTCTTCAATAAATCCATAGTGAACTATATTCTACTTGATTGACTATTCATCATTCTACTTTTGAAGGTAATTACTTTTAAAATTTTAGACCATTATATGCATAAATAAGGGTCAGGATTATTTTACCTTTTTTTTCTTTGGCTTGACATATATTTCTTTCATTTTCTTTCTTCGTTCTTGATTATACCATTATGTTGAAAAATTAGTGATATTTTCTTCTTAAGCATTAAATCTGTTTCTTATTCTTTGACATGCTGTTTGTTTTAATAATAGCGGGTGAGGTTTCTTTTAGATGCATTTGATGTTTTTATTTTTAGACAACTATATGTGTTTCATTTTTTCATATGTTTAAGAACAGAAAAAATCGAAGGTTACAAAATGGAATACAATAAATTTCGCTTTCATTGCTATGCTTTTGTTGTATGTCATTTCGATGTTTTCTTGCACTTTATGGTTGGCTTTAATGGTGAATTGCACACCGTGTCTGAACATTTGGCCAATGTTTTTATTTCTTCAAATTTTCATAATTCATGGTTCATGAACCCACGTCTATATGAAAATCATTGTTCATCAGCAAGCATAAGCTATATTGAAATATACCTAGTATGATTACAAATTCTAAACAAAGACTTAGTTATGGTGGCATTGATTTGTCATATGACATTCAAAACTTTGAATATGACTGTCCGCATTCTCGAAGGCAAAAAACTGTTTCTATTGATGTTAAGTGTCAACATTATGACAACAATATTCCAGGGTGCAGTTCTATCGTTTTAGATGATCCTTCCATAGTTTATCCTTTTGCTGATGAAAACAATGCATCATCAATTAATCAACAATCTATTCATAGTAGAACAACTACTGAGTTCAACAATGATAGCACTAAGAATTTTCATGCTAAGAATTCAAATCCAGAACATTTTCATCAAGGTTAGCTTCCCCATGAACGTCTTTCTTACATATAGAATTGTTGCTTTTCCTCCTAAGTTTTCTAACTATTCTATACATTCCATTTATAGATCCATCTTTTTTACCTCTAGATTTTGGTGGCCCAAAATACACATGTTTCTTTTGTGGTGTGCAGATGTTGTATAAAGAGAGAAAAAATAAGAATAGGAATCAACGATAGTCGAGATTCACTATGTGTTGTTTAAAAGGTAAAATGTTTTTTTACCGCCTTCCAAACAACCAACCCCATTATTGGTTGCATTACTTGATTTAGAGGTGGTCAAACTGCTTTGAAATTTAGAGATAACAGATGAGTTTATAACTTAATGTTTCAATTCATCTCTATAGGTGGTAAAATAGATAATGAAATCAATAGAAACTAGGACATAAGTCTTTAAGGTAAGCAGGCAAAACCATCATAAGATAGGTTTTTTATTAGCTGTTGATTGTTACAAAACAAAATTTGCTCTACTCTACATATATGACACCGAGAATGAAATGTCTAACATAGTTGTTGCATTCGGATGTGACCTGAATCAATTGACTATGGATGCAAATATTGCGGAACAATTAATGAAGATGTTTGACGAAACTAATGAGATTGTCAAGACTTTTCGAATGGCTAAAGAGAGATTTCAAGAGTTTGATTACCTACTGATTAGATTAAAATTAATTGAAAGATGAAGAAATGATGGTCTGCAATATATGAATCTTGTGTCTTCAGAAATAGCTACCTTAATTGTGGGTTATATGGATTAATTGGTTGACAAATGTGATATCATTTTGGAACATAGATGTCATAATTTGTGAAGGATAAATGATTTGCATCCATCATTTATATTTATACAGTATCTACTACTGTTTCCTTATGAGGAATTTGGTCTTGGTATTCCATACAAGAAAGATCACACAACTCAGACAAAACGAGGCACAATCACTGTTAGAAAGTTCTATGTGTATATGCTTATGTTTTGCTTGAGTCAAGGATTGACATTGTTCATGGGTGGGAAGTTATTTCACAAATATATAACTGGTGCATTCACCACTGTTGAAGGTATTAGATTATATTATAATTTTAAAAATTAGAAAAAATATAGAACTGAAGTGTTCTGAGGAGTTGTTGATGCTTTGATGAAAGGTGATACAGATGGAAACGCCATTGGAAAGTGAATAATATTGCTGGCAAGTTTTACAAGAGGGTTGTGTTATTACATGCAAAATTATCAAGATGTGTTGTCGATTTAATACATGCAAGTGCATGTGGCGGTATAAGTAGTATACAAGTGAGTTGAGCATCATTTTCATAGAGATTTTCACCTATTCTTACTAAGTATTAAATTTATACCAAAATTTATCCTATGCAAGCACTCAATTTTGAATAATTGATTAAGCTTAAAGTAATTATTAAAACAAAGTAAATAAAGAAGAATAGAATTTCACTAAGAAAAATATTAATTCAAAAGTCAAGGATTATGGCGTTTCTCAATATTTCATTTGGATTTAATCATTCTCCTTAACTTAGATTAATGGGGTACACAGTTAACTTAGAATTCATATTATGTACAAGTCTCTGTCGAGATCATGCACACATACTTTTAAAAATAATGCCATATGTCTATGTAAATTAATTAGAAAATGTTCATTATATTCGTGCTCTAATTTGGTTGCCAAAGGCATTTAGGTATATGTCTATTTTGAATACATAAGTATCACCTAACTCTGAAGTGAATTGAACATAGGCTATTCAAAACAATGGTTTATTTTAAACCCCTTCCATTGAGTTACATTTAGAGACCCAATACATTTCAATAAATGATCAAGTAGTGAAAAGCAATAAGCATTAGATTGAATAAATCATGCAACACCTAATAATACTAAACTAGAAGAGATCATAATACCAAACTACTTATTCAAATAAACCATAATCCTAGAAAAAAAATTTAGTTCATCATCATTTCTACAACAAACATAACCATTTCAAAAGAAAAGATCATTTCCATAGCAAAAAAAAACAAGAAAGAAATGAAAAACTATAAAGAATTACAAAGCCTCTTTCGATTCTTGATCTTCGATTTCTTTTTATTTCTCTTGTTGGAGAGATTTTTTCATTTCTCTCAAAAACTATCATTTGTTCACTTTCTGTCTTTCCTCTTTCAGCTGCTGAAAATCACATATTTATAGCCTCCAAAAAGCCCTAAAAATTCAATTCCCGATTGGCTGAAATCACTTAATCCACATCAAAGTGCCACGACGCTCCAACCTAGTATATTTTTTCAGTGTCTTTCAATCGGCACCGCTGCCCACTTCTTTGGCCACTATGGTATCGAGCCCTTGGGTTTTTGTATGGAAACATTGATTCTCCCTTGGGGGTTGCGGCCTTGAGTTCTTTAAGGCCATGGCGCTACTCCTTGTAGAACCTTGGTGTAGAAACTGCTTTAGTAACTCATCTTGCAATGTGATTTTCTCCTACCTCAAGGATGATCTAAGTAGAGTGGTAAATATAAAAGTTGTAGGTCTGCCTCTTAGCTTTCCTATGGTCTAAGAATCACATTGATTGAATTTATGTAGCTCAAGTTATGTCCAAATTACCACAATATATTCAGTGGAAATCTGCATTTAGTATTCTTTGCATAGTTCATCACCGTTTAAATTAATGCACTTTTATGCACTTGAACACCTACCAAAACAAGGACTAAATCAGTATTGGCTTAAATTGAGAATTTCAACATGAATTGAACTGAAATTATGTAAATTTAACTAAATCAACATATCTTAAACTAAATAACAAAATGCATAAAAACTAACTCAAACTAACTAAAATTCATAAGGACTTAGCTAATTTAGCATCCAAAATATGACTAAATAACTCTACACCATAGAGTTATCACACCCCCAAACTTATTATTTTTCTAGTCCTTGACCAATAACTAAAATGAAACAACAAAGTTGAAAACATCAATTATGAGAATGCACCACTTCATTGATCACCTTTAATTTCCTCATAAATTACCTTAACTTCCAAACTCTAAAAAAAACATGGATACTATCTAAGTTCATATTTCTTCCAAGTGCTTGCTTATTTTTTGAATGAATTTTCGTGTGTGTGTGCAGTTTCTTACAATGAACATCATGCACTTCAGATAAGTTTATGTTCATGCAAATCTCAACGAGCTTAGAATTTCATATGTTCGTTTTTCACCTCCCTCTCCACTAATGTAGGCCATCACTTGGCTATGGATTCTTCGGACTTTATTCAGCTTATAATATATGGCTAGGGTTAAGGTATGATATAGGATATATTAAGGCTTAAATCACCCTAAGCATATAATTATTCTAGGACCCAATTGGCTTTATCTTTCTTCACCAAGTACACCTTTTTCTTTTTTTTTTTTCACTTTTCATTCATCGAGCATTTATTTTTTTTATTCTCAATTCAACACCCACCAAACTTGTTTCTTTCAATAATAGTAGAATGAATACTTTAGATCGAATTTGAAATTTTTCTCAACTCATCATTTCCACCTTTTCATCATTTAGCCCATACATAATTCCTAAAACAATGTACATGCTTAGGAGTGAAGGTAGTGGATTTGGAAAATTATTTACAAGCTAAGCTAATATATTTATGGTTGACAAAGAAAAAGATAAATCTAGGCTCAAAGGGGTATACTAGGGATAAAATTTGACTAGGTTAGCTTGAAAAGCTCAATTGATCCAAAACTGGCCTTAGTCATTTCCTAGCTAAGTGTAACCTACAATTTCACCTCAAGAAAGGATCAAAGAAATTCTAAAATTCTAAACATAGTTTAAAGATTCACACTCACATAATCATTTTCTAAATGTACATCATAAAATAGTGTAAGAAACACGGTGCTCAAATATGGAAATCACATCCTAAAATGATGCTATGCACAAGAATTCCACAAAATCTTGTAACAATATTCATGCTTTCTAAGAGTGAAAAGAATAATAAGGCAATTAGTTTTTATCATTGGATAGATAAATCAATTTTTATTGGTGCACAAACTCTAGCTTAATATTTCAACACGTTCCTAACTAACTTGCTGCACAACTAACTCAAACTTCAAATACATAAATGCAAACTACTAAAAATAAATTTTAAGTTCCCCCCAAACTTAAAGTTAACATTATCCCTTATGTTAATAAAAGTAAAGAAAGAGAATACTCCCCTAAACTTGCATGCCAATGTCATGCATCATCCATCACCTTATCATCAGCACGGTCATCTAAGGTCGGGTCAGCTAGCAACGTCGAGAAAGTAGCTATGTCCATGCTAACGTGTTGGGCATATGCTCTTATCACCTTTTCAATGGCTCTAAAAAACGTTGCTTGATGGTTCATATGACGCTCAAGTTGTTCTAATCACTGAGACATGGAAAGATTTTGGTTAGTGGTGGGGGTTGAGTTGTAACGGATGAACCTCCTCCAATAGTAAATGGCTTTCGCATGCGAAACCGATGAATGATTCCAACATCTAATGGAATTTTTGGATGTAACAATTTCTCATTGGGAGACCAAACAACTCTAGCTTGACGGCACAAGGCAGTGATCAATGATGGATACCACAACTGTCGCATGGTGAATGGGCTGACATGATAATGTTGTTAAAGATCAATTACTCAATGTCAGTAGATTTCCCAGTGACAATTAAATACAAAAGGATCGCTCTATCTTTTATCACATCACTCAAGTGTTTTATTGGAAGCAACTTTGCAACTAAGAAATGATACCAAACCCTGTAGTCCCTGTCCATGGCATTAGCTTTGAAAGAAATTGGAACACCCTTGTGCAAATTCCATTCTGTGCCCAAGATGCTAATGAAGCCTAAAACCTCACCCAGATTGACTTCACCATTCATGAATTGGTTGTACTCATCATTTTCAATGTCAGGTGCATTGTAAAATTGATTAATAGTGTGAGCATCGAATGATACCTGACGTCATCAAACGAATGCTCTCACATTCACACTTTTAACGACATTGGCATAAAATTCACAAATAATTAACATTGTCGCTACTTTTGGTTAGGCACAAAATTTGCCTCACTACTGTGCATCAATGATGTTGCATATGTCAAGATAAAGCCCTCTTCGAACATCAATGCCATGCTCTGGTATTGGGAATTTCTGCACCAGGGACTAAGCGTGGTGTTTTTCAACTTTGACCAAAACAAATTTGCTTTGATCAAAACTGCTTCCACTTCCACTAGCACATGCCCTTTTCTTTGATGTCATGGTGATTATCGGAACACACCCAATCAATAAGAAACTTTCTACCACAAGTAGTTAGTTGTGATACCCCAACTTCTATAGGCTTGTAACTAAGTATAGATGTAATAATATGGGCTAGGGGTAGTTTCGTCATTTTCTCTAATAAGCTTCCAGAAGAAAGTTTTATGATATTTTAAGGCCTAAATACACATAAGACAGTATAAATGATGTGTGCTGATGAAAAAAAATGAAGAAAACTAGAAGTTTCAACAATTTTCATAACAGGGGCAAAATGATCATTTTTCACCTCGGATTAAAATTTTAAGTTTTTATGAACTCGAACATGTCTAGACCATTATGGATCTTGTCCCAGTGTTAAAAGAGCAAAAAGATTGCATAAAAGATTGGAGGAGAATAAACTAATTGGTGGAAGGGCAATTTGGTAATTTTATGGGAATGGATAAGTTGGCCTATAAATATCTTGAAATTTCTAGCAGCTGGTCTTCTTCTTCCCTTCTCCTCTCTCACGTTTATTCAGAACTCCATGGAAGCTTGATTTGAAGCTTGAGTGATTTTCTCTCTCTAGCTCTAGTTTTCACACCTTTGAACCCTTTTGACTAGAACCTTTGAATTCTTTCATCCTCTCACTTTAAAACCCTTCAAAAATCTGGTTTTCACACTTTCTCTCATAGTTGGACGTTCTAGAGAGAGAAAAAGAGAATTACACCATTTATTTGGAAGCAATTGGAAGAAAATTTGACTACAAAGAAGCTCTAGGGTAAGTGATGAACTAAGCTCAATTTTGAGCTGTAGAAAATGGCTAGTAATTGGGATTTATGAGCTGTTTTATTGTTAAGTATGTTCATTACTTTTAGTGATTAAGATAGTGAACATAGATGACCATTCAATGTGGCAATTGAAAACTAGCTAAGAGATAGCTTTTAGAGTTCATAATGTGTAAATTGATCTATTGTTTATGTTAATGTGATCCTAGGTTTTTAAGGAAGCACCATCATTCCAATTGGATCATTAGGGGAATTTGAGTCAACTAAAGGTTTTACAATCAATTGGTGAGTGGACTGCCTATTAAAATTGTTTTGGGAATATGATTGTTTTGAGCAAAGTGTTTGATTGATTTTATACAACTTTTCTCAAAATGAATGCTTTGGGAACAAGCTCTTGTGAAATGGTTTATGTGATGATATGTGGGTATTATGGATTTCTATGTGGCTGCATTATATTGATATACATATATGCTTGAGTATAATGTTGTGTAATTATATTGACTCAGCTATGTGCGAGTAGAGAGTGCGCATAAGCTGAGGATGACCCGGTTATGTGCGAGTAGGGAGTGCGCATAACTTGGTGATGACCTAGCCATGTCGAGTAAGGAGTGCGCATGAACTGGTGATGATGATGATGGGATGCTGTAATGATGATGATAGGTATGTATGTATATATATATATATATATATATATATATGTAAATATGTGTGTTATAGGAAATTGATGGATAATGGGTTATGGTTGTAATGCATGTGAAACTTGACATGTTAAACCTTGAGAAATTGTTATGTGTTTTCATGTTGGTTTGGACCTTTTGGCAGGGTGGTTTTTCCTTTGGGAGAAAGGTAAATTTTGCATTGATGCCCTGTATTTTGCTACAACGAGAATGATTCTTGCTGCAGCGAGAAACTCTCAGGTTTTGAAAGGGTAGGCTAGTCGAAAACTCGCTGTAGCGAGGATGCATTTTCGTTGCAGCGAGAATGACACTGTAGCTTCTCGCTGCAGCAAAATGCATTCTCGCTGCAGCGAGAAACTTTTTGTTTTCTGGGTTGCAATTTTGCTGAAGCGAGATTGAATCTCGCTGCAGCGAGAAACATTCTGTTTTTGGGTAGAAATTTCGCTGTAGCGAGATTGAATCTTGCTGTAGCGAAAAACCTTCTGTTTTGGTCTCTTATCTTGTCCAATTGCTGCTGTATCTTTCACTTCTTTACTACCATATGGGAGCATGGACTTCCAACATTAAGGATTAAAAGAGTTAAGTTTAAAATGAGGAGGTTTAGTGAGAAACCCTTGGCCAGTTGAGAAACCTTCGTTCAGTTAATAACTAAATTCCAACGTCGCTGCAGCGGAAAGGCGTTCTCGCAATTGACTTGCTTGTGCAATATTGAAGCTTTCATTTTTCAAATGATTCGCTATGTATGGGTTCATGATTTTCAAATGATTAATCACTTAAGGGCTCGATAAGGGATTTTATTAGGAATGAACCAAATTGCATTGTTTTAAAACTAGTGCATCATGATTTTAAATTTTCCTTTGTTGTTGCTTGTTCCCTTCCTTGTTCACTCACTGGGTTTATACTCACCATTTCAAATTGATGTTTTCAGATCACAAGGCAGCCGATAACTAGGACAAGGTGTCCTTGTAGACCTGTGTCCATCTTTTGGTAGGTGTCTCGGCATTCAGTAGCGGTACATTCATCCGAGTCCTTCCACTGGAAATTGAGTCTTCTTTTTAAGATGTATAGACAAACTTGATGTAAATTATTAAGATATGTTGTAGGCAAAGTATGTACATTTTAAATGAGTAATGCCAGTACGAGTTGGCAATGTATATTACTACTTTGGTTTAAAGTTACAATTTGTGACTTAACAATACTTGATGGTATGATGAGTAGAATAATTCGATAGGCTTACTTGGGCTTAGTGGACTATGTCCATTGGACCCATGCGCCAGTCATGGCCCAGAATTTGGGTCGTGACATTAGTATAACATGAGAGTTAAAAACCAATAAGCATAGAATGTTCAAGAATAACTACTTAATAGCACAACAACTTGAACAACATTAAACCTATCATAATATTTTAATTCATTCTACATGCAGAAATTTAGTATTATTTAATACCCACTTCATGAATATTCAACCCATTCACTACATTACCAAATCTAGCATATGCCCATCAATTCTAAGCAAAAACCCATCTTTAAAACATAATTTTGTACATAAGAAATAATTAGACAAAGAAAATAAAGCACTTACCAAAATTTCTTGTACCTTAATGCTTCTAATAAAGTAAAAATTCTCTAAAATCCTTTAAACTCAAGGTTTGATGCAAGGAAATATGTATTTTGAAGTGATGTTGTAGTGGGTAAGTGTAAACAGAATAAAAGTTTGCAAGTGGGGTAGAGAAAGAGTGAAAAATGGTTGCCTAGGTTTAAAAATTTGGAAAGAAGAAGGTCTATATATGGCCTTGGGCTCGACATGGTGCCGTGACACTGGACCTAGCATGCCGTGACGTTGCTCTGGACCCTTGGCCTTATACTTAATTTTTTTTTTAAGGTTATAAGGCACTGCAACGCTCATTAGGTAGCATCGCAGCGCTTTAGCCTCGAGTTCCTGTATGGAACTTGAGTGATTCACTAGCGTCGTGGTCAAATTTTTTTTATTGATAAAAGAAAAAGTCATAAAAGAAAATTAATAATCAATAATTAAAATTCCACAAAACTAAAAAAAAAAAAAATTATTTGCGCAAAGTATCTAAGTGTAGAAACTTGGGTTGCCTCTTAAGTAGCGTTTTCTTTAATGTCTTTAGCTAGACTCTATTTTCAACTCTTCATCCTTTTTTTTTCATAAGGCTTGAGGCTCTACACATTGACCATTAAACAAACCGGTGTCTTCACTCTCGACCTCTATAATGCCACAATGATAAATCTTCGCAATCTTGAAAGGACCCATCCATTTTGATTTACGTTTCCATGGAAAAAAGTTGAAGTGGGATAGAAAGTAATGAGACTTGTTGCTCAACCTCAAAATTAAGATAGGTTGAAGATGGTAGTTTAGCAAGAAGGCTTGGTGCTTCCTCAAGTGGTGGTGGTGGAGTAATATGATCTTTACCTTTATTGGCTAAGTCCACTCTATAGCAATGAGTTGTGGAGGAAAAGTACTAAATTGCATTAAAGATAGTAAATTCAACTACCTCCTTTCTAACTCTGAAAGTTATTTTGCCCTCTTTTACATCGATGAGTACGCCTGCAGTGGCCAAGAATGGACGTCCCAGTATCATTAGAACCTTTCGATCCTCCTCCATCTTAAGTACAAAAAGGTCTATTGATCCCACACATAAAATCTAACGTCATTAAAATGTTCGTCCTTTTATTAATATTTAAGTTTGGAAGAAGAAGCTTACTTACAATATAATTGACATAATTAGCATACCATGGCAAATTCTGTTGACCAACATATAGTAGTTGTTCATCAGGAATGGTTTCGTTGATCAAAGTTAAGTCCTTACCTTGGTTGTCATTCTCTAACCTTGATAGATGGTCTGCTACTTGATTCTTTGAACATTTTCTGTCTTTAATTTCCAAATCAAATTCTTGTAGCAACAATATTCACCTTACCAATCTTGGCTTGGCATCTTTCTTAGCAATCAAATACTTAATTGCAGAGTGGTCAGTATAAACATTAACTTTTGTGCCAATCAAGTATAAATGAAACTTGTCAAATGCATACATAACAGCTAATAATTCTTTTTTAGTAGTGGTGTAATGCATCCGAGTTTCAATCAAGGTTTTTCAAGCATAATATATAGAATGAAAAACTTTATCATTTCTTTGTCCTAACACTGCACCTACATCATAGTCACTAGCATCACAAATAAGCTCAAATGGGAGTGACCAATCAGAAACTACAATAATGGTGTAGATGTCAATTTCTTTTTCAATTTTATAAATGCAACATGACATACAATAACAAAGGTTTAGTAATTTTAGAAAAAACCTTAATGACTTGTCGATAAAAACCAACGTGTCTAAGGAAACTCCTAATGCCTTTTACCAAGGTTGGTGGTGGAAGCTTCTCAATTGTTCCTATATTTACTTTGTTCCCTTTCAAGCCTTTGCTAGAAACCTTGTGACCAAGAATGATGCATTCTTGTACCATAAAATGTCACTTTCCCCAATTTAGCACAAAGTTTGTGTCCTCACATCTTTTCAGAACCATGTCAAGATTTAACAACATTCATCAAAATTACTTCCAAAAATAGAGAAATCATCCATAAATACCTCTAATGTCTTCTCCACCATATCTGAAAAAATAAACATCAAGCATCGTTGGAATCTGGATGAAGCATCGCAAAGTCCAAATGGCATCCTCCCAAAGGCAAAAGTGCCATAAGGACAAGTAAAGGTTGTTTTCTTTTGATCTTTTGGAGCTATTGCAATTTGATTATATCCTGCATATCCATCCAAGAAACAATAGTATTCCTTTCTGGCTAGCCTATCCAGCATCTGATCAATAAATGGTAAAGGAAAGTGATATTTCCTTATGGCCTTATTGAGCTTTCGGTAGTCCATGCAAACTCTCCATCCGGTTATTGTCTTTATGGGAATGAGCTCATTGTTTTCATTTGCAACCATTCTCATACCACCTTTCTTTGGTACGTATTGCACCAAACTTACCCATGCGTTATTCAAAATAAGATAAATGATGCCAGCATTGAGCCACTTGAAGATCTCTTTCTTTACCACCTTTTTCATGATTGGATTCAATCTTCTCTAATGCTCAATAGTGGCTCTGTGATCATCCTCTAGCATTTTATGCATGCATATCAAAGGACTTTTCCTATTTATGTTTGTAATTGTCCACCCCAATGCTTTCTTATGCTCTCTCAAGACTCTCAACAGCTTATTTGCTTGCTTGTTAGTAAGAGTAGAAGAAACAATAACATGAAAAGTAGACGAGTCACTAAGGTATGCATACCTTAGATGATTTGAGAACGATTTGAGTTCCAACTTAGGAGGTTCTTCAATAGAAGGCTTCATTGGTGAGGATGAAGAGGAAGAGAAATCTAACAACTCAAATTATGTTTCGAAGACACAAAATCGAGCATTCAACACATTCACACATTTTATGATAGCCTTATTACTTATCTCAAACTCAGCAACCAGTGATGCCTGAAGTGGGTCAGTAGGATGGCTTTCCTTGAAAAGTTCACATGTGACCTTATCCACCACACTAGCTGCAAAACTGTCATCATGATCGTTTGTAAACTTTAAAGCTCTAAAAATGTTAAGTGTTACCTCTTGATCTTGCACTCGCAAGGTAAGTTTTCTTTGCTCCACATTGATGAGTGCTCTAGCAGTGTGTAAGAAAGGTCTCCCACGGATAATAAAAATTTTTCTGTCCTTCTCCATATCTAGTACTATGAAATCCATTGGGAAGATGAATTTATCCACTTTTATAAGCACATCTTCCACTATACTTCTCAGATATTTGAAGGTTCTCTTTGCCAATTGTACAGTCACAATAGTAGGCTTAGTCTCCCCTAAACCCAACTTGTTGTAGATAGACAAAGGCATCAAATTAATATTTGCCCCTAAATCACTCAAAGCCTTGGCAAAAAATAATGCACCAATTCTACAAGGAATAGTAAAGATGCCAGGGTCCTTAAGCTTTGGACGAAGCTTGTTTTGTATGATTGCATTACATTCCTTAGTGAGTACTATTGTCTTAAATTCACCCAATCGCTTTTTCTTGGACAAGATATACTTAAGAAACTTTACACATGAAGGCATTTGCTCTAAAGCCTCAACAAAGCAAATGTTGATGTAAAGCTTTTTAAACACTTCCATAAATTTTCAAAATGGCTCATTTCTTGTTGTTTCTTGACGTGCTGAGGAAAGGGTTGTGGTGGTAGAGTTGCCTTAGTCTCATTCTTTTAACACTACTCATTAGAACTTGCAATCTATGCCTCACTCTCAACTATCTTGCCTTTTTATTCAACTTGCTTTGGGTTGCTTTCAACTTCCTTAGCACTTTTCAAGGTAATGGCATTGGCATGTTCCTTACATTTCTTCCTCGAATTTACCTTTGTATCACTAGGTAAGTTCCTTTGAGCTTTGTTTTTTAATGAGTTGGCTAGTTGACTAACTTGGGTCTTAAGGTTCCTTAACGAAGCCGCTTGACTATGTATGAAGGAATCGATCTTGGCCATGTACTGCATCAACAATTCCTTTATAGATGGTTTCTTTTCTAGAATAGGAGCTCTTACTTATTGTTGGAATCCGGGAGGCATGTTTAGCCTTAAAACTGAAAATGATCCCTAATTGTTACCCCAAGAGAAGTTTGAATGGTTTTTCCACCCTGGTTTATCGGTGTTAGAGTAAAGGTTGTTCTGTCGTCTATTCCCCACAAATTGAATGTCATTGTACTGCTTGGACACTGATTACTAGCATGCCCATCTCCACAATACTCATAAACTATAAAAGGACTGTGAATTGAGTTAGCACCTAAAGAATAAAGTTTCTTAGTTAGAATTGCTACTTGTGTTGATAATGTCGTAATAGCATCCACGTCATGAACTCTGGCTACTCTCCTATGCTTTGATCGCTTTGTTGGCCATTGGTAATTATTCGATGCCATCTCCTCTAACAAGTTGTATGCCTCATTAATTGACTTTGCCATTAGAGCTCCTCCCGCAACAGCATCAATGGTGGTTCGAACATGACCACTTAATCCATTGTAGAACGTTTGCACTTGAAGCCATTTTAAAAGACAATGATGAGGAGAATGCCTAAGTAGATCCTTGTATCTTTCCTAGGTCTCGTACAATAATGCAGAATCTAATTGCATGTATGATGTGATATCATTCCTCATTTTTGCTGTTTTAGAAGGAGGAAAGAACTTAACAAGAAACTTTTGAGCAAGGTTAACCAGTTCGTGATGGATCCAGTAGAGAGCGCATTCAACCACACTTTAGCTTTGTCCCTCAATGAAAAACGAAAAAGCCTCAAACAAATTGCATCATCTGTGAGCTCATTGTATTTGAAGGTGTCACATATCTCCAAGAAGTTCGAAGTGTGGGCATTTAGATCATCATTTGGAAGACCCCTAAACTAGATTAAAGTTTAGATCATGCTGATGATGGACGGCTTAATCATGAAATTGTTGGCTTAAATAGTTGGCCTCCTAATGCTTGATGGAATCCCTTACAATAAAGGAATAACATAATCTCTTAAGCAACAATTCTTTTCCATTACTCATTCTTGGATTTACTACTCACTTTATTGATCAACCATTGTATCAGTTTGAGCACAAACTTGTTTATTTTCTTGTCGAAGTCTTTGGCATGTTCTCTCAACCACTGGATCACAAGATACAATCTCTAAGTTTTTTGCTTTTCTCAAACAACGACAGATTAAACTTGA
Organism: Theobroma cacao; assembly: GCF_053813885.1. NCBI lineage: Eukaryota > Viridiplantae > Streptophyta > Magnoliopsida > Malvales > Malvaceae > Theobroma > Theobroma cacao. The sequence continues at coordinate 37,995,182 of NC_142647.1, read as the reverse complement.
AAAATAAAGAAAGAAAAACTCAAATTAAGACTAATTTGTTGAATTTTAATATTAGCAAAATAAATACGAAAAACAAACCCCGACAATGGTGCCAAAAACTTGTTGTGTAGTATACACAAGTATACATATCAAACAAGCAATATAGACAGTAAGTTCAGAATCGTATCCCACAAGGATTTGCTTTTAATTGTTCACTAAGTAATAAAATTATGACAGATAAGTCTTATTCAAGTAACTCGATTTTGTAGACAATTAATTAAAACTAAATTTAATCAAAAAACTAAACTAATTAATGAAAACTAAAAATCCACTAGAGAAAAGCAATATATTAAAACCTAGGATTATGGGTTCATTCAACACTTCATTTGACATCTGTTTCTCTCTATATTTACATTCTCGGGTAGTTTTGCTAATCTAGAATCCAAACCTATGCACAAGTTGTCAAGCCTAATCTTATAAAATACTTGCCATGTCATTCATGTGATTGACAATATGCTTGCATACTTGGAAAGCCCCGAAAAAAATCGTCAAAAGATGGTAATGTACTGAATGGTACAAGTAAGTTGAATTAAGCCTCGAACTAGACCAAATAAAGATTTTAAGATGAAATTTAGAATTTTAAATTCCTAGAATGATTTAATATGGTGATTCAGAGTTCGAGAATCGATTTGGAGTCAAAATGGAATTTTCATAACGTAGGGGTAAAATGGTCATTTTACCACCCGAGGTTAAAATTGGAATGTTGGAAGAAGTTTTTGACCAAGATTGACCATTTAGAACATAATTTGAGTTTGAGAGGTGAAAAATTTTAATTTCGCCATTTTTTTCAGCATAAGGGGCAAAATAGTCATTTTGTCGCCCAAGGGCAAAATTGGAATTTTGCACCACCCAACACTTGTCCAGCACATGAATTTCACCCATTATTATTATGGATAATTGAGGAATTTTAAATGGTGGAGAGAGATTGCTTAATGGGTAAGTATAACACATGGGCCAATGGAATGGTGAAATGTGTCAAATTTTCATTCATTTATAATTGGCTTTAGAAATTGGCACATAAACCCTCCCAACTCATTTCTCTTGGTTGGCCAAAGGAAGAAAAGGAAAGAAAAGAAGAAGAACAAAACCCTAGCTAAGAAATTCAAGGGAAAATCACTAGATTTTAAGGAATCAAGACATCAAAGGTGAAATTTCTTAACTCTAGCTTGTGATCTATCTTTCCTATGCATTCTTTTGCATTTTCCATGGTTGAATCACAAGATATCATGAAGGGTTCATAGCTGACCAAATTTAGAGAGAGAAGATTTGATGATTTATTTGGTTAGATTTTGAGATATTTTAGTGTTTTTAGTTGATTTATCATGTTTGGAAGGAAAACAAGTAAGAAAAATCACATATTCTTCATGGATTCTTCATTGGCCGAATATTCCATGTGGAATATTGATGATGAATTTGATTGAAGTTCAAGTGATTTGATTAGGAATGAATGATTTATGGTGTGAGAATCAAGCATGAAAAATTATATTGTAAGTGCACTCACCATGGTTGAATTTTTCAAGAGAAAATGTGAGGATGATTTTGCCACATTTCAAGTTATTTAAATTGTGTTTAATGATTTGGAGTATTGGGAGAGAAATGGAGTTATTTGGAGTTAAATTAGACATATTGGCCAATTAATCGGGTGAAAGATCGAATTAGGCCAATATCGTTTTATTTAGGTACACAATTGAATTTATGTAGAACACCGTGTTTAGACGATGATTCGAACAATTCGCATTCCATTTCATGCATTCATATAGAGCCTAGATTAGTTTTATAACGGTTTAGCACCAATGTGGTAAATTGCTTGATTATGCATTATGTCTAGGTGGTGAATCCTCCGGTAAGGGCAAAGAAGTTGTACTCGAAGACTGAGACTAGGAGTACTTCGACTCCCGATATTGTGAGTAACCTTATTATCGTCTTAATTATCTAAAGTATGTTTTTATCCGATTTTGTAATTTTATGGAAAATGTGATTAAATGAAATGATTTTATAAAATTGTCTTGAAATTGAATGATGGTTTTGAAAATGAAGTAATTGGAGACTACTTACTGTGTTGTAAATCATGATTTGAATCGAATGGCTTATGATAATGTGGGCATGAGTGGCTGGATTGGTAATTGTGCTAAACATATATGAACTGTTGTTTTGCCTTGACATGCTGTGTTGTAAAATAATTGCCACGTCATGCTGTTGAATTTTTATTGAATTGGTGGGTTATCGATTGGTCACTGTAATGGCGGGTTCTGTGGGCCAGCCTATTAGAGGGGCACGAAATTCGGTTATATTTTTACCTCGGTTGGAAAGGCATAGGGTATCTCCTGGAGTAAAGTTTAGAGTTCACTTCACGCCGAACCACCACGTGAGAGTGAATTTAGCAAATCCAAGGAACGGCTGTGCTTCTAACGTAAAAATGTGTTTTATGCATATATGACTTTTTAATAGCCTTGGCGGACTCGGTTAGATGCCTCGGCCAAGGTATCCCCGAGAATGAGTTTTGACTCGAGCCAAGTTTTTAAGAGATTCATAAGCTTCGTTGTATATTTTGGATGAAATGTATCTAGCTTAGATGATTTGAAATGTGTTTTGATGTTATGAACCATTTCATGATTATCTATTTTAATCGTCTCCATTTACTCAGCTTTAGATTATTTAGATGATATTTGTTTACTCACTGGGATTATATAATCACATCACCCTCCTTTCCACCCATTTCAGGCTCAGGATAGTTTATAAATAGCTGATATCGTCGAAGGCTACAGTTGACTTTACTTCCTCAAAAATCGTAAGTTCACAACCTTTGTTCACTTTTGTCATTTGGGGGCCCACATGTCATTGTAAATTAAATTACATACCTTGACTATCTGTATTACAGTATGTATGAATTTATTTTGCTTTTACGCTACAAAAATTTCTTACAGATAACTCTATAAAAATTGTTTTATAAAAAAATGGAATATTTTATTGAATATTTTTATTATATTCAAATAGTTATAATTTCACTTTAAATGAATGTTTTAGACATCTAAACTTATTTTTGATTATGAAATATATGTTTTGCACTCGCATACTACATTATTAGTTGGTTTCGAAATTTTGATAAAAATGATCAAAATACCCCCGAGAGACGAAAATTATTTTTTTATTGTTTTGGTTTGGAAATAGCTTATAATCTTTTAAAATACGATATTAGCAACTGTGGCTCGTAAGGGAGGTGAGAAAACTGATATTAAAGCCTTGCGAGGTTTCGGTTGGCATTTCGGGTAATGAATATCTATTGGGACATCGTGACTGTTGTCACGAGCTCGAGGAGAGTACCGAGTTGTGACACAAGTCTCCTTCAAGATGCTTGCATAAATAGCTAACTTAATTGGGTCATTATATGTTTATAATAATCAATTAAATAAGGTTCATTAAGCTAATGTTCTAAATTGGCTATGTATGGGCTCTAGATGTATGTCTACCCTAATTGTGAATCAGATCACCTGAGTGACATGAATATACATTATTCAAACCTTAGTCTAATCTTGTCACGACCCAAATTTAGGGGTCAGTGATTTACACAGGAGCCCAATAGGCAAGCCCACAAGACCCGAGCAAGCCTTAGAATGAATAATCATATAACATAAGCCAAAGGATTTAATAATCAAATATTCACAATAAAACCAAATGTAATAATACATTATCCTTGTCACGTAATTCATACAAATGTTTATAAGGCTATATGTTAGCCATCCAAGATGGGTTCGTACATAACAACCCTTACACAAGTTCATATGACACATCGTGCCTACATAAATAATAACTTAAGTGCGGAGCGGAAGTTCATGACTAACGGAGTGGAGTAACACAATGGATGGGGACCAATTAGATGCCAAAAGTGGTTTGTTGCTGGATGACCTTTACCACAGCTCTATGGCCTATTTATCTGTCCATGGTATACAAATGGGTGAGTACTATAATACTCAGTGAGTGGTGCAAATAAACAAAATCATACATATATATATATATAATCACATAATAAATATCGCAATTTAGGTGCAACCTCATAATTCAACAAACATCTCCAAATATAGGCCATATCATTATCCCTAAAACTTTCAATGTGAGGGCATGTCATCATCCTCAATGTCGTTAAAGATTATCACGCATATCAATGGGCTTACCCTCTAAATTGATCAAATTTATTCAAATTATTCTCCACGGCACATTCTAGTTGCCAAAGTATCACATCATATTCATTTCATATTTATCTAAACCTCTTATGGCTATCTCACATCATATGCAAATCGAATCAATGAGTGGTCTTCTCCTTGACATAGTCAAATCACGCTTAGTTAGCAACTAACGAAAAATCAAATCACGCTCAGGGCAAAGGTGTGGTAGAGAAACAGATAACACACGTGCTGAAGAAACGAGCAGAGAACAAATCACGCTCAGCGTCAAACTAGCTGGTGAAGAATCAAATCATTGATCGAAGTAATCTCCTGACTTCGACATCACTCGGAGGAATCTAAATGGATGGCATCAAAGCACTATAAGCGAGAATCATAGGCGGGATTAGTGCCATCGTCCCTACTTACCATCATCCGTACAGGCACACACATAGTCACAGGGGGATGAAACTCCACCCAACCACAATTCATTCTTCAGACAAAAACACAAAACCACAAAAAAAGGCCATCATGCCTTTATCATTCACATTTTCCTTATCGAACCTCAATTCACATTCATCAAGCTTCAATTGTCTTTAAGTTCAGTTAGGTTCTAAATGTCTTTAAATCTCCAAGCCATCATTTAATCAAATCATCTCAACATATCATTCACCTTGGGTAATCAACTCTTAGGGGTTCATCATAGCCTTTAGACATTCTAGTCTAGACACACACAGCATAGGCCACCCATGTGGCTCACATCACGACACATAGCCACACACGATTCACATATATACATATACACATATATTGTTCTCTAGCCTAGGTTCATTCATCTAGGCATACATATTTCATTTTAATACCATGGCAGCGCATCTATCATGCGTAATGCATTATATGCATTTTATTTAAACCCACTTACAGTGACAAATTAAAGGTACTCCCAGCCAAGCTTCGATCCTTAGTCTTTAATCGCCCTCTAGATTGCCAACAAGTTGGTCTAACTCTATTTCCCCCTTCAAACACATCAGAACATGAAAATAGTAATTATTCTTGGCTTTCGAAAAAAATGTCAACTTTTTCACAATTAACCAAATCTTAGCAATCCAACTATTTAAGCTCAAATCCTTCATTAATGAACTAAACCCATACCTTAGAAGTTGGATTGCACGAGTCTTAGATCAAAATTCTCCCATCCAAACGAAAGAGGGAAAATTACCAAATTTGGAGAAAATCAGATTTTAAAGTTATTTCCTGATTAAATTGAAAAATAATCAATAAAAATGTTAAATCTTACCTCCAAGATGGCTTCCTAAGCTCCAAATAGCCTCAAATGGGTCTAAAAATCAATTTGGGGGTTAAGGTTTTGAGTTTTCTGGGGAGAGAAAGGGAAAGAAATAGTTGAGGGAAAGGGTTTGGTGCAAATGGGTCGACACCCCTTTTTATTTTTGCCTTTTGTTTGTGATATATCTATACATTGCCAAATGTATCGATACATTTGCCCTAATTTCAAATGAATGTATCTATACATTGAGGCAATGTATAGATAAATTTCAGATAGCATGGTCTTAAATGCTTTTTGCTTCAAATGTATCGATACATTAAGGCAATGCATCGATACATGTTCATCCTTTGCCAAATCTATTGATACATCTTTAAATGTATCAATAGAATTCCTCCAAAACACCTTATGTTGTTCTTCCTGCCAAGAATGTATTGATACATTAGGGGATGTATCGATACATTTTCTCCTGTAGGTAGTTTTAAGCTTCTAAAACTTCCAAAAATCCAAGTTTAACACCCCAAAATCATCCCTTGTTAATATCACACCTCAAATCATTTATTTAACTTAATCCTGTAAACATACTTTCACAAACATAACATCAAACTTAGATCAAAAGCTCAAACTATGGGATTTATCACATATTTTCCCAAAATTTCACCTAAGTGTCAATATGTGCACTTTTAAACACTTGGCATACATAACATATCATCAACGTACCTCAAGACTTCACATATTTAGAAATCATTATTTGTTTACTTAATTTACATCAAAATTTAAGGGTGTTACAAATCTAAAATTACTCTGTTAAGTCTCATTCAGATTAACAAATCATTCAAATGTTGGCTAGACAATAAAAAGCATTATGAACAAATTTAAATAAACAAAACCATACCCTTTAATAGTAAATAAAAGAGAAAAAAATATTTAATCTACATGTTGAAATCCACCACAATCCTAGAAAAATAGTGTAGCTCATAATGTCTAATAAAAACATTGTCCAAAATAAATTAACCATTAATCCAAGTCAAAAATATTAAGAGAAACATAAAAGTAAAGAGAGAAAACTAATAATTGAAGCTTTTCAATCTCAATTCTCTCTCAAATTCTCTTGTTCTCTTGCGTCATTTTTTGGTTCTTTTTCTCTAGAATAATTGCTTGATGTCTTACTTTGAAAACCTCTAAAAAAGTTCCTTTAAACAAGCTCCAAAATCCCTAATTTTCAAATTCTTGTCAAAAGTTTACTTTTGGAATCTCATCTGGTGTTGCGACGCATGCTAATGAGCTCTACTATGGTGAACATCAACCATGTGGTGCTGCGACACTACCCTCATTATCGCAATGTTCAACTATTGGGTCCAAGTATGGGCTATTTCCCATCCACCAGTGCCAAGGTGCTTTGTTCTCTGGATTTTGTATGATGCATTGGTGCATCACGATGCCGTAGCCTTGAGCAACTCAAGGCCATAGCTGTCATTCCTTTGTGCTACCTTGTGTAGAACTACAACAATCCAGCCTCTTCCAATGTGATTTTCACCTTGATCTATTTTGAACTGGGCAAATTAATAAACATGAAAGTTGTATCTCTATCTCTTAGCTTTCCAATGGCTCAAAAATCATGTTAGTTGGACTTTCTTAGCTCATGTTATGCTCAAAATAATACAGCATATACGAATAAAGCCATCGCCATACTTGCACAAATTTTCATCAACGAAGTTCTTTTCATCAAATTTCCTACACAAGCAATAAAATAAATGAACAAGAACTAAACTTAAAATAATTTAAAGCGAAATAACATAAAACTAAACTAAAATACTTTAAACTAAGTAATCAATATGGATTAAACAAAATTATGCAAAATGACTAAAATACTTTAAATTCCAAAAATAAAATCTCTAGACTTAGCTACTTAAGCCCCAGAAATGTGATAAAATGAGTCTATATCATAGAGTTATCAACTAGCCCATGTCCTAAGCGACATATCTCATCTAGACAAGAGCAATGATATACTGTAATACTTAACTCTATAGACTCACAATAATTCCAAACGTAACTCTTAAGCATAAAGTGGGTAGATAAACAAGGAATTATATATGGGTCTCTTGTTCTCGGTTTGTGCTTGATTACAAAATAAGAACAAGATTCCTATACACGACTCCAAACATTCTGCTAACAACTAAAAATAACCTAAGACTCTAAAAATAACCTAAGACTCTATAAACTTGACTTTGATACCAATGTTGTCACATCCCATTTCGTGATAGAACATGTTCGATGCATGAACCTAGATGGGGTATAGCTTGCTAGGCCCAAGCAAGCCTTTTTAACATTCATCATTAAACATTCATAAATGCAGAAGCATACAGCAACATCTATAGGCATACAATATCAACTTATGCATACCATCATACTCAACATTACACATATATGGAACTTCTTAACATATCAGTGTAAGTGCAAACTTTTCATATATCATCAGAATGCCACGTTCTCAATGCACCATATCATTTACATGTATCAACACCATCAAGTGTCCATATGGGCTCTTAAGCCACTATATACATTTAAACATAACATTCATAATGTAAAGTGTCCAAACATTGGCTACCTTAACATAACATGTTCGTAATCCATAAACATAAATATAAGACCGACTTGTCAGTAGAATATGACCCGACTCACTAGGCATCAAGAGGCTACTAGACACCTACCAATGAGGAATGAATGAAACATGTCTCTATGACATTGGCTACTAGCAAGAGAGTGCTATCACTTATCTGCAACAAAAATAGTGAGGGAAAATAACATGTGAGTCACAAAGACTTCGTGAGTGGATACGGGGAAGGGGATAAGCCAAAGGGAATACAATATTTCGTAAGCATGCACTTGAAATCTCATGCAATTCATAAGCCATTTCATCAAATCTATATAGTTCATGAAACATTGTATTTAAATATATTTTAAATAACATTTGCATGAAAAGCAAGTTTACATAACCTTTAGAAACCCTTTTACATTTGAGAAACCTTTAATCATGCATAACAAACCAATTCTGTCTTGCATCTATCGATAGATTAAGGTATCAATCGATAGATGGAGCACAAAATGCTTCTTGAAATATTCTGTCTTCTATCTATCGATAGATGTTCTTCAAGTTTTGATAAAAAGCTTTTAAAACTCTATTTTTTCGATAAAATCCTACACTTTACCATTCCATATGTCCTTCTAACTTAAAGGATCATTCCCTAAGCTAAGGTTCTATCTAACCAAGCCAAAAGTCACCACAATCTATTGTGAATAACATCATCATTAGACATTACATCATAACATAAACATTCAAAGTAAAACACATCATTTGTATACTCATTTAATCATAGCTTAGACTCAATAACCTTATTCATCTTGACATCTTAAACTATGAGTGTGTTCACCGTATTCTAATGAATAGTGGTACAAACCCCCACTCTTAGGTTCTTAGCATGCTCTCGTGAATGGCACATCGGCCTCAAAATTTATTCACTTTTAACTAAGACCAGTTTCTAGTTGAAACGCATGCTAGACGCCCATAAATGCTATACTCTTACCTTAGATGAGGTTAGATGATTAGAAAAACCACAAATCTTTGAGCTTTATCATTCAACAGAAATATCTGGGCATTAAAACAAATATTTCAATTCTAGAAATCTAAACTTTAAAGACTATAAAGCATTAAAATATCATTTTTTCTTAAAAACCCATAAACAAGTTTAAAATCATCAAAAACAAAGATTTTGTCTTAAAAATGAGTTAAGAGGGTTTTGGATGGAGTCTTACCTTGCAAAATGCGGCTGAGAGTTGCCAACTCTTGAAAAATGTGACGTATTTATAGTATGGGGTGTGAAAAATGCATTTTTACATTTTTATTTTTTTTTAAAATAACGTCATCTATCGATAGATCGACGTAATCTATTGATAAATGGGCTTCAGGGTTCTTTAAGAAACTTTTGGATTGCTATCTATCGATAGATGCCATGCATTTATTGATGGGGGATGTAGTCATTTAAGAAAGCCGAACCATTATAAAAATTCTTGTTTCTTGATTTACTTTTTTGCATTGTAATTTATTGTTTATATTTAACTTAAAAAAATCACTCATTTTATTTTTGACACAAGAAATATTTTTTTGATTGTAAAGACTTGATTCTTATACTTGATTTTCTGAAGAAAATTTTAAAATATCAATTCACCCCTTCTTGGTATTAATTGCATTGAGCTTATACTACTAACAATTGGTATCAAAGTTAGGGCTTAATTTTTCATGTCTAACAACCTTGAGTGACCTATAGTAGAAGCTCAAAATCATCAAAATGGAGGTTACAACAATTGACCTAGGTGAATGGCAATCAATCTAAGGCCACCTCTCTTTGTAGGTATTAACTACCCTTATTGGAATAAACATATGTAAATGTTTATACAATCTATGGAGTTAGATGTTTGGAATGTTATTTTATGTGGTCCACATATTCCTTATAAGAAGGTAAATGGTAAGATGGTGATTAAGACTAGAAAGGAGTGGAATGACAAAGAAAAGAATTCAAATCAATTGCAATGAATATAACACTCTCCTTTACTCCCTAGGAATTAGTGAGTTTAACAGAGTGTCTATATGTGAAAATGCAAAACAAATTTGGGACACCCTAGGGACTACCTATGAGGGAACAAACCAAGTTTAGGAATCCAAGATGGGATTGCTTACAGATGACTATGAGCTTTTTAAGATGAAAGAGAGTGAATCTATTAATGAGATGTTTGAGGGATTCACTAATATTGTAGGAGGTCTAAAAGTCTTAGGAAAGGATTTCCCAAATGCACAACTTGGAAAGAAATCCTTTATAGCCTACCAAAATCTTGGAGATCTAAAGTCACAGCTATAGAAATGGCTAGAAACCCAAATGATTTTAGGCTAGAGAAGCCTCCCTACTCACTTATGAGATGACACTTAAACATGAGAATAAGAGAGAAGAACTAAGAAAGAAGGGATCAAGTAACAAGGTTTAGCCTTTAAATCTTTAGTTGAGGAGGATAAGAGAAACACTAAAAGTGAAAGTGAAAATGAAGATAATATGGCTATGTTAGCAAGAAAATTTGATAGGTTCATGAAGGACTTTCGAGCTAGAAAACCTACAAAAAGGGATGTGGCTTAAGTGGAGTATTTAATAAACTACTTAATATGTTTTGATTACAAGAAGCCTAATCACACCAAGCATGAATGCCTTTAAAAAAAAAAGACTTCAAGAAATTTCAAGAAGAAATCAATGACGGCAACTTCGAGTGATAGTGATGATTCATAAAATGAAGAGGATGATGAGATTACAAATGTTTGTCTCATGGCACACAATGGCTACAAGGTATAGCCTACTCCTCATAATATTGATTTTTATAATCATGATGAAAGTGATTAATCCTTTGATGAATTGCAAGATTCTAATGATGATCTTATGTTTGAGTTTGAAAAAAATGTTGAAATATAAAGGCATCACACCAAAACTTAAGGTTGAAAATGAGAACCTAGTTAAAACTAGGATTGAATTAGAAAACAATGTGAATAACATGCAAGCTAAAATGAATGAGATAAAAAAAAGACAAAAGTATGCATGAGACATTCTCTAGATTTCATGATAGCCAACAAATATTAAATGACATGTTGGAGTTACAAAGGACATTCTTTAACAAAAAAGGGTTAGGCTACGATTTCACACAAAAAGAAATCCATCTTAAAAATTTCTTTACTAAAGAGAATGAGAAGTATGATGGATCCTCTAGATGTATTTGTTGTTTTAAATTTGGACACCTTACTTCATCTTGTCTTTTAAGAATTGTTACACAAAGAGACAAGGTTAGCAAATATGTATGGGTTCCAAAGGGAAATAAATCTTCTCAATACAAGATAGTGGAGAGTGATAAGGTTCACAAGAGAACCAAGGTTACTAACGGTAAAAGACCCAAGAAAATTTGGGTACCAAAAACAAAAGTTTGAGTTTTCTTTTTGTAAGAAGAGCATACATGATCTAAGTCAATAGCACAAGAAAGAGTAAATTAAATCACTCATTGGTGATTAAGATCATTGAGATATGGCATGTGCAATATTGATTATTAATTCTTATAGATTTGACTTGATACATGTCTTATCAAATTAAGAAATAGGCTTGCCAAGGGTACTTAATGATAATATACTCTTATTGAAGAAACTCTCTTTTGAATTATCCTTAGAAAATTATTGCAAAATGATTGATTGATAGTGCTTGAATAATGTATGATGAAATTGACAATTAATGCTTGATGATATCTTAGACATGCATTGGAACTAATGTGTATATTTCTTAAAATTATGAGTATTTGAAGCACATATTGAATATTTATTTAAATGCTAATGACTTTCTACTTCCATGAATATTTGAGTTTTGATTAACATGTTGAACATTCAATTAAATACTCGTTTATCATATGATTATGATTTATTCTCAAGGGGTTTAACAACTTTCATTCAAGGGAAGGTAAGATAATGCTTTAATGTGATTAACCATTTAACACCTTTTCTTTGTTGGAAGCAATCTAATGAATGATTAAAGTGGAGTTGATCATTGACATTGTCCTATGATGTTTGAGTACTTGAAATCTTCAGCAATGAGCTTGGTGAGATCTCAACAAATGGTGTTTTACGTTATTGGTAATATCTCTCAAGCACCATATTAATCTTGTGCTTAATGATGCTTTTAATTTTTTCTTGAATGATTGAAACATAGAATCATTATGCTCCTCACTATAGTCATAATATTTTTGAAATTTGTTTTTAGTATAGTTTATTGATGATTTGATTAAATATTCATGTGAATATATTTGTATGCATTTATATGTGTATATGTTGATTGATTGATCATGTGAATATATGATTATATATTTAATCATGGCATATTGTGTAACACCCCCGATTTTGATGGTAATGATGCTTAATGTATGTTAAGCTATTTGAATGAGCTAATGATATTTTGATGTATATGACTTTGAATTTACGGAATGCCTACGTCCATAGAGTGATGATTATGAAAATGTATGAGTATATAAAGACTCGAATGATGTTGTGCATATGTTTGGCACATGAATGAAATGGTGCATATGTTGGAACTTAAATGAGTATGTTATGTAAGCAATTATGCTATGTTTGATTCATATGTTATGTGACATAGAACATAGATGAGAATTTGAGGTATATCATGAATTGAGATAGGAATGTATGTGGGAAGTGGAATGAGAGTTAGAGAATGGAACTAAAAAGCTCTAAGTGTTGAAGAAAATGCAATTTGGATGAAAAGTATCGATACATGGGCACCGTGTATAGACACATTCAAAGTAGTAAGCACATAAGAGGGGTATTATAGAAAAGGTATCGATACATTGCCAAATATATCGATAGATTTGAAGAGGAGAGCATTTTATTTCATTTTTATTGATACATTGTCCAAATGTATCGATAGATTTGAAGTAGAGAGTAGTCCATGGGAAAACTATTGATACATACCTTGTGTATCAATAAATTTAAAGTTAACCCATGGAAATGTATTGATACATTGCCAAATGTATCGATACATGCATGGAGATTTGCAAAAAAAGAAAAGGCATTGGGTAGTCTGCCTATTTGCAAATAAAAGGAAAATAAAAGCTTTCTTAACACTTTCTCAAAACCCCCGTCCCCTTTAGTGACTTGAAGCATGGAAAACGTGTTTATAAGACTAGAAAATTGATCTAGAGGTACAGACTGAAGCTTTTTATTGATTGGTTTTTGAATTAAACAGCTCAATAATTAGAAATGTTACGTTTCAGCTTTAGTAGTTGTTGAGTTGAAAGTGGCTGGAGATTGAAGTTTAAAGTGAGTTAAATTTATGTTTAAAGGTAAGAGATGTGGTCATTATTGATGAACATGAGAAAGTTGAGCTTATATGATAATTTGGTTACAGAATGTGTTATATTGAAAAGTTAGAAATAATCTAAAAGCCAGGATTTGGCTATAAAATTGAGATTATGATGTAAATGTTGATGTTTGTGCATTGTTGATTGCTAGATGTACAATGGGAGTAAGAATTGTACCCATTCCCTAGTTTTTGAGCTAAATGCTATTGTAAGAATTCTACCCATTCCCTAGTTTTTGAGCTAAATGTTATTGTATGGTGAAAGGACAGTTATTGAATAGAAGGAATTTGGCTTGGATTACTACGGAATGCTTAAATTGTCAAGGTGAATGGGGAACTTTTACACATAAGAGCATAATGACTATAGTGCATGAATGCTTAAGTAATGAAAATGCATAATGTATGTTATGTATGAACTATCAATATGTTTAGAGGTAGAATTCCTAGACTAGAAAGTGATTATGATCACTATGATGTGCCTAGAGAAAGATTACATCTAGGCTAATGATGTTAATATAAGTATGAGCCAATATCATTAGAAATATGATGTTACGATAAAGATACACATGATAAGTATGTCTAGAGTAGTTATGTCTAGATTAGTGAATATTATGAAAGGATGTATGACATGCCTAGAAGGATATGCCTACGCTAAATATAGAATGTGATAGGATGACGATATGAGTAAGTTACAATGAAATGAATGTGATCATGTATGACTTGTGATAGTGTGGTGATAAGCATGACTAAGTGTGTCTATGATATGATGTACGTACTGTTTGTAAATGACTCCAGACAATGAATGAATGAAATGAGATAGAAGGTGTCCATATCCTTGTGACCATGTATGTTCCGCAACAAGGATGGTGGTAAGTAGAGATGGTGGTTTCGTCTCTCTTGTGATTCCTGCTTGCTGTGCAATGATGATGTTATGTTGCCTATAGAGATGGTGGTAAGGATGGTGGTTTCGTCCTAGTTGTGATTTCTGCCTGTAGTGCATTGATGCCATTTGTTGAGATTGTTTCGGATGATGTAAATTGACTCCATCATTTGTTTCGGCAATAGAACGTGAGATGACTTTATCATTTGTCGCAGCAATGGGGTTTGACATGATATCGTGCGTTATCCATTGGTTGGCCACCGTACGTGACTATGTTATGTCTAGAAAGGACCTTTCTACGACGTGTTATGATGTTATGAATATGCGGTAGTATACCATAGGATATGAAATGTACACCATGATATGTTATGATATGAATTGATGATTAATGTAAAGGCTTAAGGTAAGAGCCATGTACATATGTTATATGCAAAATGATGTACTGTAAGCTTGAGAAATTATGAATCAGCGTCAAGGTGAGTGTTACGAGGTAAGTTTGTTAAGCCACATATGTAGACGGTCATATAGCGGGCTAGTTCATGCAATAGATTGAGTCGCTAAGTGGCTATGTTATAAATGATATTGAATGAGTAAAGTGGGAATGAATTATATCTTCTTATTATGCTAATAGATGTAAATACGCAGCATAGTACGGCTACCATGATTATGATAAACTATGATCGATAGGTGACATCTAACTTGTCCCATTATGTACATGTTTGAGATGTATGATATGCATGCAAGATTAAAGGATATGTGTAGCAACTATCCCTACACATTTATAATTGTTTTTATTCTCTCGCTCACTGAGTACTAGTGTGACTCGCCCTTTCAATTGTATCATATAGATAAATAGACTTTGAGGATCAGTGGCTAGCGTTGTTGCTTAGACAGACACAGGATTTTGATAATTGGTAGGTTTTCTGCTGATGAACTCTTCGCTGCATCATAGTTTGAGTCATAGTTATGTACGCTTTCGTAAAAATGTATACAAAGTCTATCATAAAGGAAATATGTCGACACAGAATGCTTTTTGTTATGTAATTAGATGTTTAGTAACATGACAAGCTAGCCAATGCATGGCTATGTGTATATTATTTTTAAGTCCCAAACATTATTATGAGTCAAGGGGCTAATGTTGAAAATCAAGGTATAAGTTTAATGAAATGATGTTAGCCATGAGGCTTTATGAGATATGTTAAATAGGACTTAATTACGAAGGCTTCCTTAAGTCTCGTGGGCTTGTTTGCCAAGCTCGTGCGTGTCGATCACAGACCTTTAAATTTAAGTTATGACAAACTTGGTATCACAGCTTTACCTAAGTCTTAGAGAGAGAGTCCTAGGTCAGTCTGTATCAATCAACGGAGTAGATAGGTTCTAGTGTGGAGTGTTGTTGATGTTTTGTGACTACAACGCAATTCATGAGCGTGTGGTTGCGCGAACCCCTAAGTCATGTAATATGCCACCCATGATTTTGAAATATGGATTTTGAATATGATTTTGCTTGTCTAGGTAAAGATGTCACCTAAGACGAAGGCTGCCTCTAGAGCTAGGGTAGAACATGATGCCCCCGATGAGGTTACGGTTAGAGCATAAACTTCCTTATCAAGGATTCATGGAAGAGCTAGAGCTACGAGATGCACTCGACATGCAGACCCTAGTGCACTAGGGATGATTATGAGGAAGCTAGGGATGATTACCCAACGGGAAGAGTTGTCACTCTAGAGGATTTAGCTGCAGAGTTGTAGAGTTTAGCATAAGAGTTTGCCAAGTTTCGTAGCAAGGATGAAGTGCAAATAGAGGAGTGGATAGATTCTAGTTCTAAGGATCGGGATTATATGCCAGTAGTGGAATTGGACAATGAGGCAATTATGGTGACATTAGTAGATTTTATGAAACTATAGCCTCCTATGATTACCGACTCAAATGTCGAAGAGGATCCGTAGAGATTCTTAGAGGATATGGAACGTATATGCTCAGCGTGGGGATGTTTCAGCTAGCAGTCAGTTGAGTTAGTAAGATTTCGACTAAAAAATATAGCCCGAATCTAGTTTGTGACCTTCAAGAAAAAGAAGATTGGCTCCACTTACATGTGATGAATTTGTCCAAGTATTTCTAGATCGATTTTTGCCTAATAGCGTGAGAGATGTTAAGGCCTAGGAATTTGAGATCCTAATGCAGACTCGGAATATGTCGGTGGTGGGCTATGATATATGGTTCACCCAATTGTCCCGTTATGCACCTGACTTGGTCTTGATTGAAGAACAAAGAATTAAAAGCTTTGTTAAAGGCTTGATAGAGCCGTTATTCAAAGTTATTTCCACCCAGAGGTTTGCTAGTTACTCTGCAGTGGTAGATGCAGCCAGATTGATTAAGAGCCGTAGATTGGGGACTATGAAAGAAAGGAATAGAGGTTGGAAGGCTAGAATGGAAAGTTAATGAGGTTAGAAGCATTTAGTGAAACACGAAGTCCAATTCCTATGGACCATTGGGGCCGAAAGGGAACTACTCCTACAAGTATATTGCCTCAAAACAATGAATCTTTTAGTCTTCTTGGAAGGTGAGAGCTATTTAATGGATCATCGAATCTAGGCCCTAAAAATAGAGGTGTCCTACATAATAATTGTGGCAAGGCACATGGTGGACCATGCTTAGATCAACGGGGTTATGCTTCAGATGTGGGTAGGCAGGATATATGATGAAAGATTGTCTAAGGCCTAGACAATCAATAGGAGGTAACCGTGGCTATTTTCAATCGATGGAAATTACACCACCTAAGGTGGCGCCCTCTACAAGAAATGTCAAGAAAGATAAAGGCAAGGGAATAGCCATGCCATCTCGAGGTAGGATAAAGCAATGTTTTTTTTATGATAATAAAATATTCACATTCATTGGTGTCTAGTTATATTATTTAAGTGAGCAGGAGAAAGCTTCAATTCATTAATATATTTGGTATTTAAAAGCAAGTCAAGATGCTTGTTCAGTTATAAGATGGGTTAATTAGTTAAACAGGTAAAGAAGAAAGAGCTTTAATGAAAATAGATTTGTCATAACCGATTAAAACAAATCCTTAATCAATTAAACCAATTTTGGCTGCTACACTAAGGACAGACAGAAAGCTCTTAAGTGGATAACACAAAGTTTAATAAGTTAAGTGGGTGCTAGATGCAAAACAGAACCCTTTTAATCAATTAAAAGAAAGAAGTTAACTAGTTAATGGCCAAAGTTAAAGTGTCAAGAAACGCCAAAATTCAAATTCAAAATATTGATGACCATCCAAAGCACCAAACCAAGAGATTTAAAGTTGAATACTTCTTAGTTGGTTAGAGCCCATTTTTATCAATTAAGGACAAATGGAGAGAAGTTTCAATCACATAAAGGGAGCATTAATCAGTTGAAAAGAAGCTAACCAAAAACAGTGCTTGAAAATAGAAAGTTATTAATTAGTTAAAGCAGCTGTGAATTGGTTAACACAAAGAAGCATTATACAAGCCAGAAAAGACTTAATTAGTTAAAACTTGCCTTTAACCAGTTAATGAGGCACTGTCTGCACATTTGAATTTAAGCACAGAAGGATAAAATAACGGTAAAAAATGGCTAATTTCTATCTCCAATGGCCAAAAGTGATTTTTCAAGTATTTAAAGCCTCTCCAACAATCAAATATCCTATAATGAAGCCATACAAAGTGATTTTGAGCTTAAAAGACCAAAAACCTTCTCTTTGCACTTGTATTTCACTCCCGTCTTTTGAAAAACTGTTTGAGCTTTACTTTGTACATCTTATATCAACTAAGTGATCAATTCTACTCCATCTTTTCTCTATTTTTTGTTTACTTAGAGTGTGAAAGACACTCTAAAAGGTAGATCAAGCTTGGGTTAGCTTGGTTATTATTGTAGGTTCTAACTTAACCTTAGAAAAGTTAGTTTTGGGTTTTGATTGATCCCGTGAAAAACCATTGTTAAAGGTTGTGGCTGATCCAATGAAATGCCATTATAAAAGCTTGGTGGAAGCTTGAGAATTCTACTGATTTTAGTTAATTGGTTTGAAAATCCCTAATTGAGAGATCAAGGTAGTGGATGTAGGTCAAGGGGACCGAACTACTATAAATCATTATGTTTTGTCTACTTTCTTATATTTTCTTCTTACTCTTAACACTTAAATCATTCCTCCCGTAAGCTTTAAACTTCCATTTTTAATTCCCTTAATCAGCTCTTTTTTTTTTTGCAAAGAATTTTCTTGTAATTCCAAAAGTGCTATTCAACCCCCTTTTAGCACGCTCTTTGGGACCAACAATTGATATTATAGCCTAACCCTTGATTTTAAAGGCTTAACATCCCAAGGTGAAGATCTAATGGCTACCTAAAATTTTAATATGGCTGAAGGTCAATCCATAAATATGCCTCTTCTATTTGATGGAACCAATTACTAATTTTGGAGTACTAGAATGTTCATTTATGTTAGGGCTTACAATTATGAGATGTGGAATGTCATTACCGATGGTCCTTTTATCCTTATGATTACTAATTCAGTAAATGGTGAGAAAACTCCCAAAAATGAAAGTAAGTGGACAGAAGCTGAAATGAAGATAGTACAAATCAACTCTAAGGCCATGCACACTCTCATTTGTGCACTTGATTATAGAGAATATAATAATGTGTTCATGTACGAAAGTGCCAAGGAAATTTGAAAAAAATTAAAAGAGTTATATGGAGAAATAAAAAAGAAAAAGGAATTGAAAGATAAGTCTTGTGAGAATCAATGCTCAACAAGCAACATAGCAAATGCAAACAAGAAATCATGTGAAGATGAATGCTCAAATCAAATTGAATTATGCCTCATGGCTCTTGAAGAGATAAAAGTAATTTCTTCATCTTGTATACTTAATTCATATGCTTTTAATGAATTGCATGATGCTTTTGAGGATTTAGCATTTAAGTTTAAGAAAATGAATTTAAAGCACAAGAAAACGATTTCCATACTTAATGTTGAAAGTGAATTTTTGGTGAAAACAAAAAATTGATTTGGAAAAAGAAAATGAAAATTTAAAAAAAGATTTTGAAGCTTACTAAAAGAAAATTGATATTTTGGAAAAAGGGAATTTTGATGTGACAAAGAAATTTGAAGATTTATTAAATGAGAAACAAAAGGTTTTCATGAATTCCTCATCTTCCAAAATGACCAAATACAATCATTGTACAATTTATAGTTATTACTCATGCATTTGTCCAATTAGAAAATGTGTACCTTACAAGTTTAGATAAGTGTGGGTTTCGAAAGGAACTTTGTGCAACGAGATTAACTTTCAAGGATCCAAAGTGATTTGGATACCAAAAATCAAATGAAAAATGTCTCTTGTAGGTGTACTAGAGCAAGAAGGAACAATTCTTGAAGAATGAATGCTTTTTAGTCATATATAAAGAAAAATGGGTGATCTCTATGCTAAAAGCCTTTTTTTTGTTTAAATGAGATTTTTGATTATTTGTTTATTGTATGTTTCATTGATTTAGCTTGGTTTCTTAAATTGTTTGCTTTTCTTAATTGAAACTTTGGTTGCCTATTCTTGCTTGAATATTAAATGCATAATTCTTTGAGCTTTATTAATAAATCTTGGCTATGCAACTTGATTTGATATGATACATGTTATAAATTGCATAATCTTGACGGAAGTAGAAGTCTAAGATTGATAAGTATGTGCTTCTATATGAGCTTGAATATTTCTTCATAATCTCTTGCCAAAAGTTAGTCATTCTTTTAATTGAGAAAATTGCTTGGGTAGTCGTATTTGTTTGGACTAATTTTGCTTTGTTACGTAAAATGATTTGTTATAATACTTGTGTATATATTGAATAATTTTTCTTGATGCTTTGTGAAATTGGTTCATACCATGTTTTTGAAGAAAAATTATTTTTAAGCCTAACCTTGAGCACAAGAGCTTGGTGATTAAAGGTATGTGTGAAATGGCTAATATGTGCCTATTAGATTGACTTACATAATTGCCTATAGACAAGGAAATTTGAGTTTGAAGAGTTGACTTTTTTATTTCCTTATGTCTAAGATAATTTGACCATTTGAACAACTTTTCTTTTAAGACTTAATTGAATGTTTCAAATTGGTTAAAATTGAGCATGATAAGCATTTACTACTTTAATTGGTACTTTTAAAGCAAAAAAACTTATATGAGAAAAATGTTGCCATCCTTTAAGTTTTGAATGATTTATGAATTGAACAAGTTTGTTTTATATTGAAAAAACTTATGACTTGTTCTTATTGGATGTGCATGCTTGCTTATAAGCTTGAATGGTCATAAGGGCATTTTTGGCACATGATTATGAGATATTTGAAAATGACCCTTGACATGCATAAACATGATTCATTATGCTCATTGCACATTTCATAAATCATTTAAAGCATAATTGAACAAAATTGAGTGATATTGAACTCATGATTTTTCATAAAACATGTCTAATCTTGAATGTTTCAAGTTGAAAAGTTTGCAAAGAAAGATTAAATCTTTATCAATTGATTTTCTTGCAAAATCTTTTTATTCTCTTTGATTGAAATTGATTTATTGTTTTTGATGACATAGCATGGTTAAGCAAAATTGATTTTATACATGAATTACATAAATCCCATTTTGCTTGATATTTCTGTCACGATTTATGAAATAGATCGAAAGAGTTTTCTTAAGTATAATCATGAGTATGATAATTTGAAATTGATTATATTTTAAGCAAATGAACAAACCTTCTTGTAATGCTTAAGGCTACAATGATTTCGATGATATAAAACTTGAACAAGTGTACCTTATATTAAAAATGCTATTATAACTTGTTCTTATTGCAAATGAATGCATGAATGACCTCAAGGGCATTTTTGTCTATACACTGAAAAAATGTTGAAAATGTGAAATTTGATGCTTATTATGCTTAAACGTTGTTTAAAATGCTTGTACATTTTATAAGTCATATTCACGCATCATTGTGAAAATTGAACATGCTTGATCATATTAGAGACATTATTCTTCAAATGAGCATTTCAACTTTCTAGCACTTGTGAACAATGAGCAATAAAAGCCAAAATTTGAGTTCATATGTTTTTCTTGAAGAATCTTTGATCGTGCATGTCCAAAATGATGTTCCAAAGATGGTTGAAATGAAATTTTAAATTGTTCTCACACAAGTCTATATTTTGAGATCATTGTACCTTAGAATGTTACACTTTTGCATTTTTTTTTCTGGCTTTTTAATGTACTAGGATGAAGCATAGTCGACTCCTAAGCATAGCTAGTCAACTCTTGGAGAACAAAATGCAAAAACAAATGCTGCTGAAATGATAAAAGTTGACCCCCAAGGATGTGTAGTTGATTCTTAAGTGCTCTAAAGTCAAAATGGACAAGTTTTGAGTTCCAAAATGTTTCCTACTTCATTTCTTGTCCATTGCAATATTTTCTTCCATGAATTTCCTCTTCGAAGATGATTCTTTACCTTTAAAACATGCATTATTAATATTCTCATGATCATTTGGTGCAAGTACATATTCTTGAAATTAGAACATTCGTTGAAAAATAGGAAAACTTTCTTGATTGCTTAAAACTATCTATTCCCAAGCATGACACTCATATTGATTCCATAAAGTCTCATGTGTTTACAATGTTAAAATTCAAAAATGGAAAATTATTCATGAATGCTTGAATTTATGTGTTTACATAAAAAATATCATTTCTTGAGAATAAAATGTTCATGTGCTTATGTTGAAAAATCTTTTCAATGAATCCCAAGATCAATTCTTGAAATATGCTTTATTATTGTACTTAAATGATTGTTCCAAGATTGATTCTTTGATTATACTTATGAAATTGATTATGATGAACTTGTTGAACTTCATGAAAATAAATTTTGGTTCATCTATTATATTGGTCAAGGCACATGCTTACATAATTTATTATTTTTCTTGACCTTAAGGTTTGAAGTTTAAAACTTAACTTGATCTATGCATTTGATTATGTATTTAATTGTCGAGTTTGATCATGACATATATTTTAAATTGACATAGTTGAAATTTATTTTGAAAATGCATTTAAATATTAACTAAGTCTTCATTGAGCCTTATTGTTAACATGATCTAAAGATTTTATGTGCATCAAACTTTAGCTTATAAGTTACCATGAAGAACTTGATATGTCAAATGAAATATAGCTTATAGCTTTAGTTAACAATGAATGCCTAATGTGCTTTTATTAAATATTTCTTTCTTAAATCTTGACAATTGGTATTCATTGATGATTGAATGTTCACTTTGAATATATCATGAGTTAAGTGCTTTACTTTTCAATATTCTATAACAATTGATATCACTCATGAATTATGAATTATTAAGAAATTGCATGTACTTTGAACTTCAATTGTTGCATATTTTTTGAATGGGTATATGTCTATATTAAACTCATGCTTGCATTTTGATAAACAAAATTGGAATCATGATTAATGAAGATAGCCATTTTTTTTTCTTGTAATCATGTTTGTGCTTATTGGGTCATAACTCTCATACATGATTGCAATAAATGCAAAATGCTTTGGTAATGCTTTATTAATAATGATATGCCTTTTGTGAAAACTCTCCTTAAATTGATAATTTCATATATAATTTGGAGAATACATCTTGCAAAGCTTGCTTCAAAACAACTAAGATGAATGACCGCTTGAAAATGAATTGGAAGAATACTCATTGAAAATGCTTAATGATGATTTTTTTTATAATTTCTCCTTGAGTTGCTATTTTTATATATGAATTAGGGAATTTCTTAGAAATGCTTGATTGGTGTTGCTTGGTTGGTTGATATTGAGAATAAATAATGAATGCTTGATGATGATTAATTATTGATAATACTTGATGATAATTGAGAATGATGCTTAAAAACTAATAATACCTTAGACATGCCTAGGAACTACTTTGCAAATATTTCTTGAAAATATGAGTATTTGATGCATATGTTGAACATCTATTCAAATGCTTATACTCTTTTAGTTCCATGAATACTTCAACATTAGGAAAATAAATTAATATCCATTTGAATGCTTATTTATTCTAGGCTTATAATTTCTCTCTTAATATTTGATCAATTAAGGATCTCTAACAATTTGTATTGAGTTTATGATTTCTTAAAGTGGAATCAATCATTGTCATTGATATCATAAGAAATTAAGAACTACCACAATAAGGTTTGGTGAGAATTCAACATTTGGTGTTCTTCGCTACCGGTAACATCTTTTTAAACACCAAAATTGATATTGTGCCTTCTATTGCTTTTCAATTAAACTTGAATGTTGAAATACATAATTGGTATCAAGCCTTAAGTTTTCTAAATTAATATCTATATTTAAAATTAGCACCAAGCTTTAGAATTATCTCTTCTCCCTTGAGCTTTTAATCGATCATATCTTTTGTAAATGTGTTTGAGCTTTGAAGTTGATATGCTTAGAATGCTTAATGATAGGGAAAGTCTTTACTAGTGCTTTGATAATTGATATAATGAGCTTTGAAATGATTTCATCTCTCATAATTGATATTGTGCTTTTACAAAGGGGGAGATTTTACTTATATCCATCAATTGATATATTGAGCTTTAACACTTGCTATTGGAGCTGAAATATGACTTATGTGCTTATTGAATATCTTTATGATTATCTTTCTTGAACTTCATAATTGTTATGTCCACATTTTGCTTACAGATGTATATGCATTTGGCATTCTTATTGTGATTCTCTGGAGGAATTAATACTTGAATGTGCTTAATGGGTATATTTCTTAATGACTTGGTTGAGAATATTAAGTGCATATATATAATGACTTGGTGACTTTATGGTTACATATTTATGGTCTTAATGGTTATATTCTTGATGGATTTTGCTAACCATTATTTCTTGAGCTTAAGTATTTAATGCTCACTCTTCTTAACCTTTTTTATATAACAAAAAGGGGGAGAAGGTTTATGAGTAAATTTAATTTTATGCAAATGTTGAGAGGGAGATTTTAAAATCATTTCAAATGCAAATTATGCTCAAAGTTTTGTCATATCAAAAAGGGAAGATTGTTAGCTTTAAAATTATTATAGTTTTGATTATGACAAAATGATCAAATTTGCTTTAACATTATTTGAGTGATCCTTAACAAGTTCTTAAAATGATTTAACTCCCATACATTTGTTCTTACGTAGTTACAAGCTTGTCTCTTGAAGTTATTGAACTATATCTATAAGCTTGTATGACTTAGGTGTATGATTGCGTATGATTCCTATTCATTAAAGTTTGATTTAAAGATTAAAGGAAAATCTAGATGCACTCATTAAAGGGGAGTTTAATTTTTTTTTTTTTAATGATGACAAAAAAGGAGAGAAAAAAGACTAAGTTAGATAAAGTTTGATAGGTTTTCATATTTAATTTATGTGTATGATGCTTAGTTATGGTTTTGTTGAATATTATGTGCTAGTTATTATGGATATTTAATATATCTTACTTAGTTACTGTGGGTATTGTATATCTTGTTTAGCTACTGTAGATGTCATAAATATTTTATTGCAAATCTTTAAAGAAAACTAAATGCATTATCTAAGGGGAAACAACTCATTATGCATAAAGATTTGAAACATTCATATTGAACATAAACATTGCACTCTTGATCTAGGAGTGTTTTGTCATCATCAAAAATAAGATAGAGAGAATGTTAACTTTATGTGTTTTTTATGATAACAAAACATACACATTCATTGGTGTCTAATTATATTATTTAAGTGTGCAAGAGAAAGCTTAAATTCATTAATATATTTGGTATTTGAAACCAAGTCAATATGCTTGTTCAATTGCAAGATGAGTTAATTGTTTAAACAGGTAAAGAAGAAAGAGCTTTAATGAAGACAGATTAGTCTTAACCGATTAACACAAATGCTTAATGAATTAAAGCAATTTTGGGTGCCACACTAAGGACAAAAATAAAGGTCTTAACTAGTTAACATAAGATTTAATAAGTTAGGTGGGTGCTGGATGCAAAACAAGAGCCTTGTAATCAATTAAAGAAAAGGAGTTGACAGGTTAAAGGTCAAAGTTAAAGTGTCAAGAAGCGCCAAAATTCAAACTCATATTCAAAATATTAATGATCGTCCAAAACATTGAACCAAAAGATTTAAAGTTGAATACTTCTTAATTAGTTGGAGCTCATTTTTATCAGTTAAGGATGAATGGAGAGAAGCTTCAATTAGTTAAAGGGAACATTAATCGATTACAAGGAGGATAGCCAAAAACAATGCTTGAAAACAGAAAGTTATTAATCGATTAAAGCTGTTATTAATTGGTTAACACAAATATACACAATGCAAGTCAGAGAAGACTTAATCAGTTGAAGCTTACCTTTAACCGGTTAATGAAGCATTGTCTGCACATTTGAATTTAACCACAAAAAGACAAAATAATAGGAAAAAAGGTTAGTTTTTGTCTCCAACGACTAAAACTGATTTTTCAAGTATTTAAAATCTCTCCAACTGTCAAAAATCATATAGTGAAGCCATCCAAAGTGATTTTGAGCTTAAAAGACCAAAAACCTTCTCTTTGCACTTGTATTTCACTCTCATCCTTTGAAAAAGTGTTTAAGCTTAACTTTATATATCTTAAATCAGCTAAGTGATCAATTATACTTCATGTTTTCTCTATTTCTTGTTTACTTAAAGTGTGAGAGACACTTTAAAGGGTAGATCCAGCTTAGGTAAGCTTGGTTGTTGTTGTAGGTTCTAACTTAGCCTTAGAAAAGTTAGTTTTTGGTTTTAGTTGATCTTATGAAAAACCATTGTTAAAAATTGTGGCTGAGCCTGTGAAAAGCCATTGTAAAAGCTTGGTGGAAGCTTGGAAATTTCACTGACTTTAATGAATTGGTTTGAAAATCCTTGATTGGGAGATCAAGGTAGTAGATGTAGGTCAAGGAAACCAAACCAATATAAATCATTGTGTTTTGTCCACTTTCTTTTTTTTTTTTCCTTCGTACTCTTAACATTTAAATCATTCCTCCAACAAGCTTTAAACTTCCATTTTCAAATTCCCTTAATAAGCTCTTTACTTGGAAAGAATTTTCGTGTTATTCCAAACGTGCTATTCACCCCCCCTCTAGCATGCTCTTTGGGACCAACAATCAAAAAAACTATGTAATTCTAACAAAAGTTGGTCAAATGTATCAGTGTCCAAAAACATCCAAGATAGAAATCCCTGTCTTCCATCAACTAGTCATGTATCAAAACTTGCCAATGATGTTAGCGTCGCATGTTACAGCAAGATTTGTCAGACATGCGGCTACATGAAGATACGCAAGATGATAATCTACTTGTAGAGTGGCGTGTAACATATAGTCCTAAAAGTCAAACGATATAACACGTCATGCCTGATATTGTAAAATGATAGAGGACATGCCAAACACCTGAATAAGTGGCAGGTCAAGGCTAACATGTGAATATGCCACACTCCGTGAATGACATGCGAATATGCGACATGCCATTCATAACATGCGCATATGCTACAAGCAATGACAAACATGCAAATATGCAACAAGCCATGCATAACCGGCAAATATGTGACAAGACATGCCTAACTGACGAATATGCAACAGGCAACCTTAATAGGCAAATATGCGACATGCCATGCCTTCCTTGTGAAAACTGGACACGCCATGCATAACAAGTGAATATGCGACATGTCATGCCTAACTAGCAATTATGTGACATACCATGCTTAACATGCGCATATGCCACATGCCAAACCTAACATGCGAATATGCGACACGCCATGCATACTATTCGAATATGCGAGATGCCATGCGTAGCAAGCAAAATGCAACACACCATACACAACTAGCGATTATGCAAAACGCCATGCCTGACATGTGCATATGCCACACATTAACCCTAACATGGGAATATGTAAAACGCCATGCCTACTATGCAAATATGTGAGCCACCATGCATAACAAACGAAATGCGATACGCCTTGCCAAATTGGTGATTATGCAACATGCCAATATGCCACACACTAACTCTAACATGCGAAGATGTGACCCGCTAACCCTACCATGTGAAAATGCGACATGCCATGCCTAACAAGCAAATATGCAAGCATCATGCCTAACTGGCGATTATGCAACATGCCATGACTAACTTGCCAATATGCCACAGGCCATCCCTAACATGCGAATATGCAACACGTCGTACCTAACATGAGAAAATGCAACATGCCATCCTAAAAAAATAAAAAAAAAAACTGCTTCTTTCACACACGTAATGAATCAAATGACTCACATGTTCTTATTCTAATAATTTTACGTACTCATTTCAAAAAATGCGCTCATGATTGCTAAAGCTCTAACACATTCAAAGAAGTTATGATCTCTATATATATTCAACTTAATTCTGTTCATAAATGTGCATACAACTGTTCAATTACGATGAGTTTTAGGTTCACTCGAACAACAGTTGGAAAAATTTTCAAAAGTGAATTGCTTCCGCTTGTTTGCAATAAGGGACTAATTTACTTTGATTTGTCCCCCTTGTATAATATCATCAATATATCCAACAACAAACATACCACAGCTAGAACAATCATTCTATCGATGTGTTGCCGATTTGGGTAATGTTATCTCGAGTGGAATCTATGTTAAGTCTAGTTTCTTGTGGCGCTTATAATTGAAATAACTGGACTACTGATAGATAGTGGGCATCATTGTACAAAGGCATTGCATCTGAGCCACCTGCAGTCCAGATTCTATAGCAATAAAAGTTTGTACGAAGTCCACCATCATTATACTCCACTTAACCAAGTTCATATTCGCAACCACCTAGTGCCCATCCACATTACATGGTTGCGAGTATGAACTCGACTTCTGCCCATTTTCTTTAGTATGTTGGCATATCACTGTGCAAGTGAAACAACAATTGAAGAGGAATTTTCATATTACTTAGGTTCAACATCTTACCATTTTGAATGCATAACATACAAATGGTGTGTTTCAAATATATACAAAGTTTTTAGACAACGTTAAGTACAAAACATAGACAGATTATCAATATTGAGAATTGTAAACCATAAACTTACAAAGAATGTTGTATCAACCAAACAATAATGTGTGCTGTACAACTTGGACATCGACCCTGTAAAGCGTTTGCAGATGACACCAAGGCAAGCGTCAACTTGTTCACTCCTTATTTGGCTATCAAACTACTATAAATTCATGAAAAATGTTGGCCATTGATCCCCTAAGATCCTCATGTTGCAACTAGACATCTAATCTACCAAAATCAAAAGGTGGCAAGATTGAATTAATTGAAAATGCACATGCATGAAATGTACAATTTTGAGCTTACCGTGCGTCTTTCTTGAACACTTCATATGTTTCTGCCATTGCATCCTTCTCGTCTTGGCAGTGCAATGATAGGTCCATGTACAGGCTTGACCTGTATTTGCTAACCATTGTGATCCATGCATCTTTAGTGGGATCTAAAAATAACACCTTACAACTGAGGGAGTGACTGGTCGTCTTCTCGACCAGTAGTTATGCGCCTCTGCTTAACATGGACAAACGCTCTTTTCTCCTTTAACATTTTCCTCTTTAGTCTTTGTTGGAGACCTCATTCTAGTCAATTCTCCATATGCCTTATTGGCACGTTATGGTTCCACTCAAATAGATGGACCTTTATGTCTAACCAATATTCTCGGTTGACTTCCTCTGGGGTTGGCTCTAAGGTTTCATGTGCCCACAATTGCAAAATACATACTTTAATATTAGATTTTGAAAAATAGTTGACAGATGAACAGTTTATATTAGTAGATTTTCCCTCACCTATTGAGATGACTCTAACTGTTGCACCACCTTGTAGAACTCATTCTGCTTCTGATTGCACTACCATCTGCACAGAAATGGATACATGTCATCCTTGCATATGCTTGGCACAATTAAAGTTTGGAATGCAAGAATGGCCTCCGTTGCCTAGAACTACAAGTCAATTGTAAACTTAATAATCATCTAATTGATACATGACATGTTAACAAAAAAATTTTATGTCAAAAGTAAACTGAAAAATGTTTCATGATAGTAATTGTATCGCCCACGTAAATTCATAAAGGTTGTAGCATAAAGGATTTTTCTTGTCCAAGCATTCATCAGGAATTTCGAACCCCTTTAATAGGTAGTCCTTAGTCATCCTCTATACATAATGACCCCATGGGAAGACATTCCAAGTGTCGATATCCTCAACCAATGCCAACAACCAAAGCGTCACTCATTTTCTATAGTCTTGTTCGAATAAAATATTATTTACGATCAAGGCAAGAGCCATCTTTGTTACACTCCTGGTTGCTCAAAGTTGCCTCTTCGTAACGTATCAAGAAATTATTGTACCTTCAAATTCTTATTCCCATTTCAGTATCTCGTGTGAATGCCTCCGAGGATGACCTCATACAGTCAACGAAATATGTTTGACATGGGGCCAAACTTTTGTCTTGTAATGAGGCAGAACACCCGCTTGGAGAACCATGCCTTCATCTTGCTAATGGTAAACCACAACTCATGCTCCATTGAATCAGGCTCAGTGAGACAAGCCATGATGTTCTATAGGAAACCAACGCAGAAGAATCCCTGTGGATGGACGTCCAACATCATACCTAAGCATGTGTGTTTCACTATTGTGTACTTCCCTTTCTCAAAAAGCATCTTGTTGATGTATGGCAGTTGCAACCATTTACAGTGGGTGTTTATGAAGACGTTGAAGGCCCACTTCTCCCTCAACAAAACAAGAGATGCCTCAAAGTTATCGTACTGTCTCAACTCCATTTATAAAACATATCACCCATGCACATGCTACACGCCATTAACATTATACCAAATTGAAGCAACATGCCAAGTTAACAAATTTATTATTGTTGCACATTATGCAGATTTTTTAAACTATTATTACACGCCTAAAAAGATGTCAATTATATGTGGTAGTTGTCTCCAAGAAATGCATGTAAAATGAAGATGAAACCCCCCCAAATTGAAAAAGAAAAGAGGAAAAATATATCAAGCATTACCTTAAACCCATACATTTCATAAACCAACCTAATCATCCAAAACACCCACTTAAAACATATAAAAAAAATCACCATCCACTAACTAACCTATACACAGTTACGAATTTGTTGCAATTGCCTATAACGTTGCTCAGAACTTGGTTCAACACTTTGATACCTATGGGAATGAGGAAATAAGAATGAATCAAACCTTCTCTGCTCTCTACTCTTAGTTGATCCTTCGATTTACGAATGAGTATAAAATGCGATGGAGTGTTAAATACCTCACCGCTTATATACATTAAGGGAAAATTTGAATAATTTCATTAAGGTCATTTTTGTCTTCAACTCTTTTCTATTAGATTACAATGGTTAAATTTATAGCGTGTCACATAATCTGACCATGGCGTGTTACAACAAAAATTTCCAACATGATGTTTACCAACCTTAATTTGGCATGTAACTTTTATTTTCCACCTCTTCTAGAAACAACAACCTTTTTTCAGATGTTGTGGAGCATATTAGTTTCAACACGTGTGAACGAAATTTATTTTTTACTCGCGACATGTTAAAACCCACTTTTTTTACTTGTGGCATGTTATAACCCACATCATGTGACCCAATCCACATGCCTTTGCTTTTTTGTATCATTGTTGTCAAATTGGAGATGCCATATAGATGAGACAATCGCTCGGGCTACTAAAAACGTCATTCAATCTTGAATGACAATTGCTTCAATTCTTCTTTTTTTTCCAGCTTGAAAGAGTTTTGTTGATCATTTTCTTTTTCCTTAAAAAATTTAATGCATTTGTCCATTGTTTTTCATGTTAAGGGTATGATTATCGAACACAATGTTTACCAACATTGCTCAGTTATAACTTTCTCTTATCATTATTAAATTAAGATACATTTCTTGGTATGTAACTTTTTTATTTCTATTTTCTAATTTATGACATCTACACAATACGCGTTATGACCAATTTTTTACACGGAATGCGCCTATAGACACTATTATTACAAGCCATGGATACTAGGCAATTGTTGTTAAACACCATGCCAATGTTATTTCTCACTTACAAGCCATGCCTATATATATTGTCAGTTACACACCAACCTTATATATATTCAGTTATGCACTTTACCTATATATATTGCTAGTTGCACGCGATGCCTATATATTTTGTTAGTTACACTTTATGCGTAAATATACCTTGTAATTCTATACTCTCTTAACACCATTTTAAGGAAACCCTCATTATGTAGCTAACATAATGATTCTTTTACAGCCAAAAGAAGCTTCATAATTCAAACGAAGAAAGAGCCACATGCTTCTGCCCTAAACCGAAAGCCTAAAAATGAGACAATGAAAAAAAATTCCCAAGTTTTATACTATAACTTGCAATAAAACTACAAATTCAATATATTACACTACGCAAAAAATTACACATAGATCTACAAGGCAATAATTTACAAGCATTTCTCTCAAGTCTTTTTTAAATTGTTACATTTTGGGATATTTATACCAACTATATAATTAAAATGTTGCATCCACAAAAAAGTCAGTGAACTTACTTGCAATAACTCATCATTACTCATGCCATTAAAAAAAGTACTTACAACATCAACGTTGAACTCATCTTGAAATCCATGGGCCATCAAAGCCAACATGAAAAGGTTTATCAAACATTTCACCATGATCATATAAATTCAATCTCTTCAATTAGGTTTACAAATATTTAACTTAGTAACACTTTCAAATTGATGAGCAAGTCGAATCAACAACTTTTCAATCGCAGGGTAACCAAACCAAAGCCTTCGAACTGAATCATCATCAACAAAGTCTACACCGCCATTATGGATAGTCTTCATACGTGGAAACGATACGTCAGTAAGAATGCTCATAACAATAGTAGTATAAAATACAGTTCCAATTTGATGACTGTTTTATTTCTAAAGAGACTACGAGGTAGCAAACCCCAACAATTCTCTCTCATGGACATTTGTAACTAAAGTTCTTCAAGATTTCAACATAATGCAATAGATATAATACACCTAAAAAAGTTGATAACCATCAAGATCTGATTAACAATCAAAAGTAGAAATTGACAAACTAAGAAAACTTCCAACTACATGTTAAAAGGAGGTGCACACTGCATCTATTTTGGGAAGTAAGGACAGTATCTTATACAACATTGAATCCAATAAAGCTGTCACGACCTGGTACTCCCCTTGAGCCCATGACAACCGCTACGATGTCCCAATCGACACTCATTACCCCGAATGTTAATCGAAACCCTGCAAGGCTTTAATGTCAACTTCTCATTTCCCCTATGAGTAACTGTTGCCAAATACCACGTTCTAAAGGATTTTAAACTGTTTCCAACTTAAAACAAATAAAATAATAATTTTCGTCTCACAGGGGTATTTTGGTTATTTTTTAAAAAATTTGAAATCTGCTAAAATGTAATTTACAAGTACGGAACACATAATTCATAATCAAAATGAGTTTAAAAATCTAAAATCTTCATTTAAAACGAAATTATAATTAATTGGACATAATAAGAAAATAAAAGAAATATTAAGTAAAATATTCGATTTTCTTATCAAACAATATTTTTAAAACACTGCGTAAATAATTTTTACAGCGTCAAAGCAAAATAAATTCCTACATACAGTAGTATAGATATCTAGAGTACGAAATTTAATTTACAATAACCAGTGGACCCCCGAATAACCAAAAGTAAGGAGGACTGTGAACCTACGG
Source organism: Theobroma cacao (assembly GCF_053813885.1). NCBI lineage: Eukaryota > Viridiplantae > Streptophyta > Magnoliopsida > Malvales > Malvaceae > Theobroma > Theobroma cacao. The sequence continues at coordinate 37,962,043 of NC_142647.1, read as the reverse complement.
TTTAAAGAATGCAAATCTCACAGTAGTCCTCGATGAGATCAGCTATCTACAGTATAATCTGAGCCTGAAATGGATGGAAAGGAGGCTGGTGAGATTATAAAATCCCAGTGAGTAAACAGATATCATCATAAACATCTAGAGTTGAGTACATGGAGACAATAACATAAATTATCATAAACTGGGTCACAACATTAGAACACATTTCATTCAAAATACGTAAAAAGGCTTATGAATCTCATAAAAACTAGGCTTGTACCATAAATCTATCCTCAGGGACACCTTGGCCGAGGCATCCTACCGAAACTGCCAAGGCTGTTAAAAATTCACATTTCACATAAAACACATTTTTTGTTGGACATCACAGCCGTTCCTTGGCGTTGGCTGAGTCACCCTCACGTGGTGGTTTAGCGTGAAGTGGATCTTAAACTTTACCCTAGGAGATACCCTACGCTCCTCTCCGATCGAGGTAAGAATATAATGGGATATATCGTGCCCCTCTAAAAGGCTAATCCACATAAACCCCCTACTGCAGTGATTAATTAATATATAATCCACCATACAATAAAATTCAATAACATGATAAGGCAATTTTTGTAATTCGCAATCTTTCAAGGCAACCAAACAATTCGTATTTCAATACAATTGCCAACTAGCCAATCATACTCGATTATTCATAAGCCAATCAATTTAAACAATCGAATTGCAACAATTAATAGTCTTCGTGTACTCTATTTTTCAACATCATTATTAATTTCAAAATAATTTATAAATTAATTTAATTGAAACACATTTATTCATAAAACATGAAAATTTACCTTTTTAAATCCCTTTTTCCATAGAATTCATGAAATCATCTAAAAACCACCCTAGATAATTAAAATGACAGTAAGTTTACTCACAATGTCTAAAGTGCAGATTCTCAAAATACTCAGACTATTGATCCTCGGGCGTAATTCCCTTACCTTTATCGGAGGACTCACAACCTTGACATAATACAAAATCAAGAAATTCACCACATTGGTACTAAATTGAAATTAAACTAATTTAGACTACTAATGCATGATATGGAATGCAAAAATGCATTGGTAACTATCTAAACCCGATATTGGCCTAATTCGTCTTATCACCTGATTAAATTACTAACGCGTCCAATTTAATCCCAAATTACTCCAAATTGTTCCAATTCTTTTCCAATATCTTAATTCACCAAACTCAAATCAAATAACCTAAAATTTGGCAAAACTATCTTCACTTTTCTTCTTAAAATTTTCGGCCAATAATAGTGCATTAACACCATGATTTTTCCTACTACTTTTCCACACCATAATTCATCATTTTCTAACCAATTCTCCTAGAATAAAAATCAAATTCATCCTCACTCAACACATGGTAAATTCGGCCATTGATGGTTGTTGGAGAAAATGAATTCTTTTCTTGTTGTTTTGCTTCTAAATATGCTAAACTAACTAAAAACACTAACATATCTTAAAATCAAATCAATCCAACATCTTTCTCTCTCCTTACCCATTTTGACCAGCCATGAATTCATCATGAAAACATGTAATTTAAGCATGGAAAATAAGGAGAAATGCTTTAGGAAAATAGATTTCAAGCTTAAGTTGAAAAATCTTACCTTTTTCACTTGTTTTCCCTGATTTTTCACACTTTTTCTCTTGAAATTCTTCACCTAGGGTTTGTTCTTCCTTTCTTTCCCTCTCTTCCTTGCTTGGCCAAATATTTGGAGAGATAATGGGCTGATTTATGCTGAATTTTAAGTTAAATAATAAAATATCTTAAGCTTGACACTTGTCATTTTCTTATTGATCCATTTTTAAAATTTTAAAAATTTTAAACCTTTTATCTCCACCACATGATTAGTCAAAGGTCAAAATGAGGACAAGGGAAGACCATGTGCTGGAAAAATGTCCTGGTGGTGGAAAATTATTGTTTTGCCCCTAGGGTGGCAAAATTATCATTTTACCCCTATGCTCCGAAAATACCAAAATTATAACTTTTTCATTTATCAACCTCAAATTATACTCCAATGAGTCAAATGTGATCAATCTTGATCAAAAACTTCTTCTAATATTCCAATTTTATCCTCAAATGGCAAAATTACCATTTTACCGCTAGATAGTCAAAATTTTGATTTGACTCCAAATTAATCTTCGAACTCCGAATCACCATTTTAAGTCATTCCTTGACTATAAAATTTTGAATTTCACCCTAAAATCTCTATTTGATCTAGTTCGAGGCTTAAATCAACTTTATTGTACCTCTAGGTACAATACCGACTTTTGTAAATTTTTTGAGACTCTCCTAGCATGCAATCATTCTATCATCACATGTATGTCATGATAAGTATTTTAGAAGGTCAGGCTTTACAAAAGCACTGACGCTTTCGATGCTGCTGTTGATGCTAATGTTACCTTCATGTCGTCGACCAATGGTTCTTGTGCACTAAAGGGGAATGGCAATTTGGGGATTTTGCTTTTTACTTGTTTTTGGTGAAACTCAAACAATTGAAATGATCACAAAGGTTTCAAATAGCTTTTCTTCATATTTGTTCAAGCCTTGAGCCCAAGTATAGACAAGAATTTGAAAATTCTAAACCATAGGGCTTCATATGGGATTTTTTTTTTTTTAATGAAATAGGTGTTTTCGATTGGGAAAAATGGAGTTTTCAATTATAAAAACACATGAGCCAAACTTTAATCAGTGCTCACTCCTATAAAAACAAAATTGCATGCAAAGAGATGAAAGAATTTGAAGCTTTATTTGGTGATTTGTCTTCAAAATGACTCCTTAATACCTTAAACCCAATGCAGAACAAGTTCAATTTTCTTACATGCTAGACTAAATTATTACAAGCCATGCCTAAATATGCTCACTTGTTACACGTCAACCTAACGATATTTGGTTAAAACACACCATGCGTCATCACTAAGTTGCTACATGCCTTGCGAAATTACTCTTACAATACATACCTTAAAATCTAATTTTTATCCACAGTGTCTAACAACAACATTATTTCACCAAGTCTTGCACACTAAGCCTAAATTATCAATGTTACTACATGCCATGCCAACAAATACAATTGTTACAAGCCATGCGTAACAACTAATAGATGGCTTGCCTGTTCATGTGTTTGATATAAAGTATCATACCAAGAAGCATTTGCATTCATCCAACAACTTTAAATTCAAATGTAAAGTTTTGATAAGTTAAATTAGCAGTCTTGATTCTTATTACTCTGATTAAATGTATACAGACTAAATGTCTCTTCACTTGCCTGCCTTGAAAACTGTTACGTTCTTAAGTTGCTCCATTTTCAATATTAATTTCTTTATATGTTTTCTGTCTACCTAAACCCTTTTAACTACAATAAATACCTACATAATTCAACATGTACGTGAAGTCATTTATGTAAGTCGTTCCCCAATGACACCACAATTCCATTGGTTAATTCAGGGTCAATCATATTTTACTGAATTTTAGTTCTCTCATATCATTTCTCACCTAAACCTTAAACCATAAATAGTCAACAGTCAACCCTGAACCACTACAATGATGCAAAAATGGCCACATGTCCAATTGATTCATCTTCTTCTCTCGTATTCCCATCTCGCCAATTTTGTTAATTTTCAACTGGCAATAAGAGCCATGAAGATTAATCCTTGGACATTATGTCCATTTTGGCTTGTTTCTCCTGGTTACTCTATAATGATGATCCACTGCATTGGTTCATTGATTATGAGAAGCATGATGTTGTTCAAGAAACCGACTTAGAACTAACCCTTGGGGATTTCCTGTTCCTCTTCTTACTTAATTGGAGTCGACGTAATAGCAAGAATTTATGGTTTCACCTCTTCTTTCTTTAGACTCACCATGACCGATTCCTCCTTTTATTTCATCTCAACGTTTTTGTACTTTCTAAAATACATCTACAATAGAATACAATAATGCACATGTAAGCTAGATGCACTAAACAGTTAATTAAAGAAGCTCCATGACATTTACAAAAATATTTCTTTTGTTACACGCCTTGTATAATAACTATTTTGTTACATGCCATACATACAATACCATTGTTGTTACATGCTATGCCTAAATTTCATAACATTCTACACGCCGTACATTTAAAAATACGATGACACACGCTATGCCTCAAATTCGTTGGTTTCTACACGCCATATTCGTGCAATTAAGGAAATCATCATATTGTTACATGCCATGCCCATTTTCTCTCCATATGCTACAACATTCAACCCAAATGGCCCTATCATTTAATATCTCTGACGATTTCCACAACTTCAAATACTGTTTAACAACAAAATCCTAAACCACAATCTCAACCAATATGGTATTCAAATCACTAACCCCACTTAAAACACAACAAAAAATTCGACATTCCCTAACTTACCATGTGTTGCCAACTTCTTTATTGTCACTGATTACTTTGCTTTGAACTTGTTCAAACACTTTCCTATCTTTCAAAATGAATGAAATGATCATTTAATAATCTCACCATTTTATATACCTAGTGTTTTTACTTACGCCAATGTCTAATAAATAAGAGAAAATCATTTCTTGCAACAAGAGGATGGTTTTAACAAATTGTTGTTTACCAAATTCTGGGAATTTTTTTTCACCTATCTACAAGTGTATGATTGCACGTGGATGAGAAGGTTTCAATTAAAGGCATTTTTGTCCAAAAATCTTATCTTTTGGCTAAAAATAGTCAAAATTATGAGGAGGGTTATTTCCAACAACACCTTATATTTGAAGGCTAAATAAAATTTGTCTCTTTTTTTTGTTAAACTACCTTTGATATTATTTTTGATAGATATCTTTTGTAATTTTGAAGCAAAAATTTAAAGATCACCTTGCAATAGGTTCACAACCCAGCCTTGGACATAATTTTTAGGCTTTGCATGAAAATCTTATTGTATTAATAGATAATATATTATAATCAAAATTTTAATTTTGAATACATTTTAAAATATTTTAAATATTTTTATATTAAAACCAAATACCTAACTTGAATGAGGAGACTGAATTGAGCTCAATCTTGAACATGGGGTACTTAAGGTGTTAACTAGACTCGAGCTAAACGATGGACATATCAATAACCTTATATAAAAGGAAGCCCCAAAGGGCCTTCCAAAATTGGCCACGTCTCCTAATGGCTAAGATGCTAACATGTGGCCTCTTTTGCTTTTTGTCACATGGCTTTCTCAAGGGTTATTTTGGAAGGAAAAGGGTTTATTGTGTGGGATTAGGGTTTGGTCTACTTTTGGCATGGGATCAACTTCAACGGCCCGCATGCCTACATCATTTTTCACCTACCTTAGGGTTTTTTCCTATTCGCCTCATTTTTTCCTTCCTACCCTCGATTCCTTTTATCTTTTGGCCTTGGGGTTTTCTGCTATCCGCCTCATTCTTTTTTTCTTGTCCATTGTTCCTTTTGTCTTTCCACAGCCACATTAGAGTTTTAGGTTTATGGGGATTTAGACATTTGATTTATTTTTCCTCGATCATTCGATTGATAATTTACATGCTTTACATGTTTTCCCTGCTCTAATGTCCTTCAGATTTTTTTAAAAAATTATTTTCTTTGTTAAGGTTTAAGATTTTAATTTCTAATGGGTTTGGGTATTCGCGGTTTGGTAGATCTTCGTGTCCACCTATTTATTTTTTAGTTGTTTCATGGATGATTTGGACTTCAATTTGCTACTTGATTAAGCACCAAAAATGGCTTCAAATTGCTCTCTCTGTTTTCTCATTTGGAAATGTAATCTTTCTATTAAAATATAATGTGTGATTGTCTATAAAAGTTTCTTGCAGATGGACTAATCTGTTAATGCATGTTTTTTTTTATTTTACAGTTATGATATATTAATTTCTAGCTTTCATGCCTTTGTATATTAGTTTCTTTCTCTTTTTTATTTTGTGTAGGAAACTTTGCTTTAGTTTGTTGATTATGATGTTAGAGTTCATATCAATGCTTAAGTAGATTGAAGCTATATGTTTAGTTATATTTATAGGCTTCTTTTCAATAATAAGATCGAATGATGTTTTTTTAAATCGATTTTATTAGTAACTTGATCTTTGATCTGTATTTTATACATTAACTCATGAGTTTTAGAACTATACTAACATGGTTTCTCTTATTGATTTCTTTTGTCATTTTCTTTTTGTTTTACAAGGGTGTTGTATTTAGTATTGAGTACTAAGCTTAGGTTATGTTTTACATAATATTATATTATGCATGTTTTTTTTTTTGTTTTACACTTATTATAAATGATATATTAGTTTGTATGCTTTCATTGCTTTCTATAATAAATTTTTTCTCTTTTTTATTTTGTGTAAGAAACTCTGCTTTACTTTGTCTGTTAGTACTTATAACAACAATAATTGTTTTTCTATATACTTTTTATATTTATTTCTTTGGAGTTTATTATGATGTTACAGTTCATATTAATGCTCGAATAGACTGAAGTTATATGTTTAGTCATATTTAGAGGCTTCTTTTCAATAATAAGAACGAATGATGTTATTTATATCGATTTTATTAGTAATTTGGTTTTTGATCTATATTTTATACATTTACTTATGAGTTTTAAAACTATACAAACATGGTTTCTCTTATTAATTTCTTTTGTCATTTTCTTTTTGCTTTGCATTTCAAGACCTACTCTATTATATACTTGTCATGTCATTCATGTGCTTGATAGAATGTTTGCATAAGTGAATGTATCAAAAAATCATTAAAAATTGGTATTGTACCTAGTGGTACAATTAAGTTGATTAAAGCCTCGAACTAGGCCAAATAAAGATTTTATGATGTATTTGAGAGTTATTGAATCTTAAAATGTCTTATTATGATGATTCGAAATTCGAGGATTGATTTGGAGTTAATTCGGGAATTTTCATAATGTAGGGGCAAAATGGTCATTTTGCCACCTAAGGGAAAAATTGGAATGTTGGATGATATTTTGACTAAATTTGATTAATTAGAGCATTATTTGAATTTGAGAAGTGAAAATTTTCAATTTCGACATTTTTTCGAACATAGGAGCAAAACGGTCATTTTACATGTCCACTAGGACGTAATTGGAATTTTTCAAATTTTTGAAATTTTACACCACCATGACATTTGTGAAACTCCTGAATTTCACCCATTATTTTTTAAAGTGAAAGATTATATGTGGTGGGAATGAAATGCTTAGTTATTAAGTTTTTAAACATGGACCAATTAAAAGGTGACAAATGTCAAGCTTTAATATTATTTTAATTGCCTATATAAACTCACTTCAAACCCTCACATTCACACTCTTATGGCCGGCCAAGAAAGGGAACAAAGAGAAAAAGAGAATAACAAACCCTAGGAAGAAAAAATTCAAGAGAAATTGTTGGATTTCAAGGAATCAAGCAAGTAAAGGTAAGACTTTTAATTTTAGCTTGTGATATACCTTTCCCATGCATTCTTTTTCATTCTCCATGGCTGAAATTCAAGTTTTCAAGAAGGAACCTTTGCTGGCCAAATCTAGAGAGAGAAGTTTTGGTGATGAATTTTGCTAGATTTCATAATATCCTAGTGTTTTTAGTTATTTTGTGATGTTTGGAAGGAAAAACAAGCAATAAAATCACATGTTCTTCAACCACCCTCATTTGGCCAAATTTTCTATAGGGCATATTGATGATGGATTTGGTTGTAAATCATGTTATTTAGCTAGGAATTGATGATTTATGGTATCGTATATCAAAATCGGAATGAATTTCGGTTACGGTGAATTAAGTCACAATTAAGCTCATTGAGGTACTTTGGTGTATTTGAAATATTGAAAATGTAATGAAGATATTTGGAGTTGAATTGGATGTTTTGGCTAATTAAACAAGGCATAGTACGAGTTAGGTCGAATGCCAATTCAGCCCGATCATAATTGAACCCACGTAGAACACCGTCTTTAAGTGATTATTCGGACAATTCTCACTCAATGTCATGCATTCATATAGAGCCTGAATAGTTTTATAACAGTTTGGCACAAATATATTGAATTATGTGTCGTGTATTATGTATAGGTGGTGAGCCCTCTAATAAGGGTAAAGATATTGTGCCCGAGGACCAAGAATAAGAGTATTCCAAACTCCTGCTATTGTGAGTAATCAGATGTTCATCTTAATTATCTAAAGTGGTTTGTACTTGTTTTAAGATTTTAAAGAATAAGGCACTTAATTTGCAAATTATTATGTTTTACATTTTAAATGTTGGTTAAATGAATGAGATTTATAAATTGTTCTGAAACTAAATGTTGATTTTTGAAATAGAGTAAGTGAAGGCTATACATTCGTAATATATATATACATGATTTGAATTGATGGCTTATGAAATTGTGGTAGCATGAATGGCTGAAATTGTGGTTTTGTGAATTATATAAATTGTTTTGTCTTACATTGACAGGTTGGATAATACTATATTAGCCATGTTATGCTGCCGAAATTTTATTGATTTGGTGGGTTATGTATTTAGCTTATTGAAGTGTGCGGGTTTCCGTGGACCAGCTTATTAGAGGGGCACGGTAAACCCCGTAATATTTATCTTAGTATGAGAGGTGCGAAGGGTATCTTCGAAGGTAAAGTTTAGAGTTCACTTCACGCTGAACCACCATGTGAGGATGAAACACAGCCAACGCTAAGGAATAGCTATATTTTAAAAGTAAAAACATGTTTTATGGGTATTTGTCGTTTTAACATCCTTGGCGAACTCGATTGGATGCTCGGGCCAAGGTGTCACCAACTATGAGTTTTGGCACAAGCCAAGTTTTTAAGAGAATCATAAGCCTTGTTGATTATTTTGATGAAGTGTAATTGTTTTATAGGAATTGAAATGAGTTTTGAATGTTATGAACTATATTATGATGGGATGATTTAATTGTCTCCATTTACTCCGCTTTAGATGTTATAAATGAATTTTGCTTACTCACTAGGTTTATAAAAACTCAACCCCTTCGTTTTACCCATTTCTGGCTCAAGACAATCTATAGACAGCCGATTTTGTCGAGGGTTGCTTTTGGATTTGCATCCTTAAAAATTGAAGGTCTACAGTCTTGTATATTTGCGATTATTTTGGGACCCACATGTCATTGTAGAATATTTTGTATACTTGGCTGTGCATGCCACTGTATGTATGAATTTATTTTGCTTTTACGCTATAAAAATTATTTACGCAAAGTTCTATAAATATTGTTTTATAAGAAAATGAAATATTTTATTTAATTTGATTAGCCAAAATTTTATTTTAAATGGATGATTTAGATTACTAAAATTATTTTTAGATAAGAAATGTATATTTTTTGATCGTATGTTGTATTTTCACCAGGTTTCAAAATTTTTGGATAAAAATGACCAAAATACCCTTGTGTGGCAGAAATTACTTTTGTTTGTTTTTTATTTTAAAATAGTTTATATTCTCTTAAAACATGATATTTAGTAACTATTGCTCACAGGGGAGACGTAAAATTGATGCAATAGCCTTGCGAGGTTTCGGTTGACATTTCGAGTAATGAATGTCTATTTAGACATCACAACGGTTGTCATGGGCTCGAAGGGAGTATCGGGTCGTGACATTGCAGGGGTGTAGTATTTATTGTTGAGTACTAAGCTCAAGTTATGTTTTACACAATATTTTAAATTTAAAATCTTGCTAGCTTTAGATAATTGGGTTTAATGATTTTTGGTTTGCCAAGTTCTATTCTATTTATTTGAAATATTAGTATGCATTTATTGTGTCAAATCAGTTCTATTGCTAATCTTTTCTCTAAATATATATGTGATTGAATATGCCTTTGCTTTTGATTTATATTTGCTTTATAATCATCTTTTAACTCAAAATTTCAAATATTTATCACCCAAAAGCTCATTGAAACTAAGATTACATAAGTATTTATAATTAAACCAAAACCTTAATAAAATGTAAAATATAGAATATAACCTAAACCTAAACACCCAAATTTTTAAAAATTAAATACAATATTAATTAATATAGTCTAAAACTAGCCTAAATATATGTAAAAATTGAAATCAAACTCATTAATTATAAAATAAAACTAACATACTTCTATGCTTCATAAGCCTGGTTTGATAATGGAAAAGTATATAAACAGAATTTTTTAAATTTTAACATCTTCAAAAGAGAAATGTTTGTACTTAAAATACAAAATATGGAAATGTATATTGGATATAAATTCAAATGGATTTGTAATTTGACCTTGATTGTTTAGCTTATCAAAGTTTTCAATCATGTTGCTATTAAGAAGTTTAATTTCTAATTGAGATGTTTTCTTTGTACCGTCCACGTGATTACTTGGATAATTATCATGTAAATATCAATTATTGTTTTAGCTATTTCTTCTCAACGACATCTATCCTCTATGAGAATACTCCTAGATTCTTTCCACTTCTTGTCTTTAAGATGAGATTCTGTACCATATAATTCAATTTTGTTGCTAAAAATTCTAAATTCCTTAATATTTTGTTGAACAACTAAATGAGACATTTTTTTTATTTATTTGTTCATTCCATTGTCATTGACTATATTTCGAAACTGGTATTCATTTATGTACTTACTCTAAGGTCATATGAACATGAGATTGAGCTATTGTTCTCTTCTACAGTATCTGCAGTTATTTATGGCTTGGTGTTAAGGCAAGTAATTAGTATATCTATAAAGTCCCATGAGATTTTTCACCTTTTTTATTCATCTATTTTCATTTTTTGCCTTTCTTTCTTTTATTTACTTTGGCATTTTGTTTTATTACCCTCTTTAATTTTTTTTTGTGCAATTTGTTATTATTTTCATGATGTTTTCTTCTTTAGTAGCAATAAGTTTGTTACAAACAAAATACATACAACAAAAAAATTTATTTAAAGCTAAAAAATTTAACAACATAACAAAAAAAGTAATTATTACTCATTCTAATAGATTTGACAAACTTAACCTATCAAAGGTAAATCATTTAAAAAATAAATAATTATTTTAATGTTATATTGTCATTAACATTTTATATAAATATACCAATAATTCTTACTGTCAACCTATATTTTTTACAATTTGTTAAGTTCACTAACGATTTCTGCTGTTAATGATGGTATTTTTTCTAGTAGAAAAAATCATTTTTGTTGTTAAAGGAAGAATTAGTTGACAAACAAAGGCGCATGAAAAATCAATCTTATGCTTGCAAGAAGATTCTTTATTTTAAAATCAAAAGATCTACAACCAACCATAGTTCATCTAGATTCATTATCTGTCGCAAATCGTAGGTCAACCTCTTCCTCCTTTAGCAACAAAAACAATTTCTTCCCTTCAAATTTAGACCGTTCCTAGATAGCACAACCATTGTTAAAATGATACAATTGGAAGAAAATGCACTATTAAAAAAATCAATTTTATAATTGTTAATGTACTAATTATCACCATTATTGGTATAAAATTTGTTGCATGCATAATAAATTCTCAAATCTTATTGAAAGTAATTGTTTAGCAAATCAAAACAATACTTAACAAAGACATTGCTCCCGATGTCAAAGTACTTGAGGTCAAATAATGTTTTTGTTACTAAGTTGCTTTTATATTTTTGAGTATCGTATTTTGGAAAAAAAAAATGCTGATAAAAGTTAGTAAATAACTTAAACCTTAAGAAAGATTAAGGATTATTTTTACCATTAAAATAAGTGTGAACCGTAAAACATAGACCTTTTTAACTTTTGTTCAAATTTATTATATTAAATGAATGGATTGATATGAAAGTTGATATCAACATTTTCTCGGTTCATAAAAGTGGTTGTTGCTTATCTATTGCTCTTAGATTGAGTCAACTATCTCTTTTATTCTTTTACTAGATTTTTGCTTCATTGATTGAGTTTGATGTCTTTTTCAAATATGAGAAATTTACCGTTATAAAAGTTGTTCCAAAATTTCTTCAATGCATATTATCGATAGATGTCCTTTAAAGCAATTAAGAAATTCATGATATCTTACGTTGGTAAACCTATCTCTTTTTTTCCAATGTTTTGGTTTTATCATTGATAAATTTTCGTCTATTAATCTTTTTTTCCCAATTACAACTTAAATTGACTACATTTGGGTTATTGTTGTTAGAGTTTGCTATTTTTTTGTTGTTATTCTCTTAGATTCTTTGCATCGATTTATATTCCATGTTTCTGTTGATTCCTTTCAATGCTTTTTGTATTTTCTTCTTTGAACAACTGCTACTCACATTGAGCATATTTTTGGGCCTACGTATCTTATCAGTCATGTAGATCAGAAAAATGGATTATTGACATGAGAATGTTTAATCATTGTTGCATCTTAATTTGTCATTTTCTAATTAAAATATATATTTACTACATATATTTTTTTATCATTTAAGAGTACGGTCAATAATTTGATCAACCTCACACAGCCAACTACACCCGAGCATTTGGCTTATTATTTGGTGCATGATCCCCTTACCTAAAAGTAAGGTTCGAATCCTCATTCCCCCAATTATATAAAAAAAATTTTACACAGCCAACTATTGCATTCTAAGATTATGAAATTTCTATTAAGAGTTGTTTTTATTCTCATTTTCTAAATTTTATATCTTTCAAATCCTATGCTTAAGTTGTCCTCATGTGTTTTTTACTTGCAACTATTAAATACTAAGTAATGTTTCTCTCTACTTCTTTTAATGCTAATGAAAGCTACACTATTCCAAAACCTATAGTTGATTAACCATAATGGGAGATCATCATTGACCTTAGTTAAAGCAAGAAACCTTTATTACTTTTGATCAATTTGGATAATTGCCAAGTTTTCTCTTCCTTAGATGAAATCATCCAAAAGGTTTTTTTTTTTCCATTTTCAGTGAATTTGGATTCATTTTCTCTACCTTTGAAACTATTTTTCTCTTTTCATGTTGTTTAAAACTGCTTACTTTACCAAAGTATATATAAAATGATTATAATATTATTTATTACTTTGCACTGTAATTTTGCACTCACGAACCTTTGTTGAAGATATCAACTTCTTGTTAACAAATAATTTTTTGTTATATACTATGTAACATTTTCTTTCTCATAATATTATCTGTAAACATAGCAAAAATCTCTCTTTGTTTCTTTGTTTTGCCATAACATTGCACTTTTTAATCATATAAGTCTAAAAAGACTACTGTAATATTCATTTTTGACTTTTTGATGTATAACTCAGTCAATATCATGACACAACCTTCGTCTATTATTAATTGTATGAATTATTATTTCAATTGTTTACCCTTATAAACAATTTTTCTATATCATTTAATCATTTTTGTATATCATTTGAGAAAATTTAATACAAATCCTTTATACAAAAATATCATTTTTCTCTAATAAATTTTTTTCACCAATAACTTAAAAATTTTACAAACCTTGCTGCGTAGCCCAAGCTACTTTCTAATCTACCTAGTAGTAATCATTCAAAGCTTTTTCACATTATTTGATAACACTTTCAAGAGTATTGTGTTGTTTTAATCATCATGTTGATAAGTCCACCAAGATTATCTAAACATCTAGTAATCTTTGCTCTGTGTAATGCTATGAATCATATGTGATTTTAAATTGTTATGTTTGATATTACATTGAAAAAGTAATAGCATCAAGTCCAAAATATCCAAAAATGATTAATAATTAGGATTAAGAAGAAAATAACAATTTCAGTTATTATTGAATAAACAATTTATAAGCTAATAATTTTTTTTGCATAGGAAATTACAATCCATGAATCAATTTCTATGAGTATAATTCCCTAAAATAACCTATCAAAGTAATTAAGGTATTTTCATAAAATCCAATGTCACGAAGGTTGTGCTGAAAATATGTTACAAAATAATTTTAGAGATCACTCCCTCTTGGTGATAAAATTTCCACATCTTTTTAAATGAGAATTAAATAATTTTTTAAAATAGTGATCTTTCATTTTGATGATCTAATCATGATAAATAAATTACCCATAGCAAATACAACCTTAGACAATAGCAAATGAGGTGAATTTATCCATAACAAATCCTTGTTATTATATATAGTTTAAAATGTTTTCCTTGAAACCAATGGGCGACTCTAACTCGTGCATTCACAAGTAGTTACATGCTTTTGTCTTAGCAAATTCATCCATTTCCTTTTCTCTTTCTATGTAAGTTGTCCGATGCTAATCTTTTCATTTCTTTATAAAATCGTATGGAGATTATTTTTATCATAAAAAACGGTTTTGGATTGATTAAATCTCTTTTTTCTGTAGTGATTTTTCTCATCTATTCTTGTAATTATTAAAATATTACAAATACTATATAAAATGTGTCCATCTAAAATCAAACATGCAAATAAACTTATACACAAAACTTGATAACAAGTATTCAATTTCAACGTAATTAAAAATGACTTTAACCGAACAAAAAAAATAAAAAATGACTAACGTTTTTCTTATTTCATATCGAATAATGCTAGTTTATTATTAAGTTTGATTTCCATTGTATATAGATCACAAATTGAAAAGGAAAATCATTAGGTAAGATTGTTTATTCTATGTTCATCACATTCATTATAGGGTTCATTTTTGTGTAGATTAATCGGCTAACTATATAGATTAATGTTTTTTTAGAATCTTCATGAGTTTTCACAAATTTCGATTTCATATTAGATGACTATTTGCTTAAAAATACTATTGGCGTTCTAATCTCTTATAAAAAAAAACCAACTAATGTTTTCTTTTTATTACAAACATAGGATGTATGAAATTTGGCTGTTGAAAGTAATTACTAGCATTCATCAAATTAAATCATATAAAAAAAATATTTTCATTTGGATCATCACAAGACATAACACTTTTGGATCATCACAAGACATAACACTTGTGGAAGGATCTTCTTTTTATAAACTATTACCTTTATTATTGATGGAGCACATTAATTTAGAACAAACCCTACACGAGGAAGAATGTGAGATCTCTTATAGTATAAGTAACATATAATCATTTAATTTAATAGAGTTTAAGTAGTTTCATGAATAAAAAAAACACTAGTGTTTATTTATATAAAATAATAATAGTTAAATAAGTAATCTCATAAAGACAATTGGGTAATTAGTGTCTTGGTGTTCAATTGAAACATGTCATGTCAGTGTGAAGGGTCTTCTTGGAGAGCACACTCGTGTGCGATTATGGACTCTTATTGGAAAAATAAAAAAAGAGACATGGGAATTTTCAAGTTAAGACAAAACAAATTGACAATTGTCACCAATCGTAGGATCAGCTTTTGAAACACCGTTCTTACCTCTATCTTTTCATCAAATTCTCTAATTTACCCCACCCAAGGTCTTTCAATACCAAACAAAAAGGATTACAATGATTGCTGAATTGACCTTACAGACCATGGCCATTTTGGAATTTGTGATACCAAGCTTGTAGTTAGGTACTGATGAATCTGATGATTCTATGGAAGGTAAGTTGGTATTTTCAAGAATTGGGAACGATTACTTTTTCTTTTTCCTGAATAACCTTGCTTTGGTTCATTAAGAATCTTATCTTTTTTTGAAATTTGATATCACCTGTCGAAAATACCCTACAACACTAGTCCTACTGGATATGTAGTTAGCACCACCTGTCTTGATACTGATAGCCACATGATCATAGATGCCAAGATGACAAAGCTTTGGCTTAGTCAAGTAAATTCTAATGATTGTTTGAGGTTATAGTTAAACCAAAATAAATTTTACTTTTGAGTTTAAATATTTTGACATGTAACAACCTATATATTTGTATAGATCCTTTTATTTAAAAATATATTACTAATAGAAATATATTTAATTACATATTTACACTTTTATCCTACTTGTATAATTAAAATAAATATTAAGATTGTTTGTTCTAATTTCGCACTAAAAATTTAATCTTAAATTGAGTTTTAAACTTATATGAAATAATTTTAAATATAACCTCTTTACTCAAATTGATAATAATTACTTTGAATTTTTTTAATTACTTTTGGAGTGAGAATCAAGTTTTAAAAAAATTTGATTGATTTAAACAGATTTTTAGTGTTTCAATTTTGTTAATTGAACTCAAATTGCTTGAGATGTAAAATATTTATCTCCAAAGATTAATTTATTTCTTAACCATCGAATAATTAGAAAGAAGCATAGAGAAAAATTTAGAGCATGAACTTTATTTAATAAAAGAAGCGGTTTAGCAAACAGTGGCAATTTTGCAAATTAAATAAACATGAAGCCTCATTCTCTGCCAAACCCGCTCCACCAATAGCAGTTACGAAGAAAGAAAGAAAAAAAAACAAGTCCATTCTCCTTTTTCTTAGCTTTATTCTTCTCCGTTTTGCTTCCTTTGAGGCTAAGTAGCTTAAAGTAGCTGCCCTTCTGTCTCACTCACTCACTCTCTTCGGTCTCTGTTTCTCACTCTATAGTTGTTTTTCTCTCTCTTAGGGTTTTTCTCTGTGAGCTCTCTTTCCTCTTCACATTGCCTTCACCATTTCGGTGTTTAATCTGTTGCTGTTTTTGGTAGATGACTTAGTAGCTCAAAGTATTCTCTTTAATTGCTTGGTACTTCATCTTCTTTGCTTAACTCTTTATTTTTTGTTCTCTCTAGGAGTGTTTTTCTTTTATGTTTAAGTACAGTGCTTGGAAATCTTTATTTTCAGTTAAAATTTCCAGTTTCTTTTGGCGTTTCACTGTAGTTTCTTTGCTTACCAGAGTCTTTTTCTTCTCCTTCGCATTTTAGATTCACTAGCTTTTACTTTGTTGGTTTCTGAAACCTTGACTTTTTCCTTTTCCATTTTTGGTTTCTGGGTGTTTATGATGTGTTGTTAAGTTGAGATAGGGTTAAATTTTGGTTTTTGATTTTGTATTTCTCTTAAAACCTAATGCAAGATGAAAAGAAACAGCTTTTTTTTCTTGCAGGGAAGTTAGTGTTTTTTTCCCCGTTGAGATTTTGGGTGGAAGGCGAGGGCAAAGATGTCCTCGAGCAGGGTGTCAGATCAATCGCAACCGCTGAGGCGGATCACACGCACGCAGACTGCTGGTAATCTAGGAGAGACAGCTTTTGACAGTGAGGTGGTGCCATCTTCTCTTAGCGAGATTGCACCCATTCTCCGTGTTGCTAATGAGGTCGAATCAAGCAACCCAAGGGTGGCTTATCTCTGTAAGTTTCTGCCTTAGTTTGCTTTTCACAATATGGATTTTCTTTATGTTTTAACGCCATTATTTGCAGTACTATTTTCATACATGTTTCTCGCTATTACTATTACTACGAGTTAGCCTTATACTTGTGTGTTAAGTGTGTAAAGTATAGCAGTTTCAAATCCCAATATATCTAACCTGCTTTTCTGATTCCATATGTACATTGTGTACTATTGGATATATTTTCTGTTGTACGCACATGTAGGTGAAAGTGAAAATATACTTACGCTTGCAGCTCCTTGACAAGTTGGCTTACACTGTTGTCTACTTCACTGAGTTAATTATTATTTAGTACTATTTTTACTTGCATCTCACTTTTTTGTTAAGATAACTACTGAAAATTTCAAATATTTGAGAACCTATTACTTGGATTTTTCCAACTATATATTACCTTAAAAATGGTACATTATGGGGTTTCCTAATGTTGCATTATTCGGATGCATCTCAATAAGAAAATTTGTTTTCTACCCTGTAAATCTTTTATAAGATCAGCAGCAACTATTGCAACTTTGAACCATTAAATGATTTTCCCCTAGAAGCAAGATGCAATAATAATGAAGCAGAAGTATGCCGATAACTCTTTGTAACATTTTCTAGCGTTGAAGTTTTTTTTCCTGGATTTTCTAGAATTAGTGTTGTCTACTTTTGTCTACAGTCATCTAGATCTTAAAATCATACTTCTTCCGGTGCTGTGATTTGGTTGATGTTTGACATCCCTGCTTATTTGGTTTTTCTTGGGAGAGTGTTATTTCAAATTTCACCTGTTTTGTTCTGTCAAATATTTAAATATGGGCATTTATATTTATCTGTCTTTAGTCAACCTCAAACATCTTGGTATCACTTGTTTCAGTTCGTTGTTGCTATGAATTTGCTTCTTGCTTCATGGTTACTTGTAGTGTGATTCTGTAAATTATCTGCATTCTCAAGTTGAATCTTTTCATCGCGGTTTTCTTTGTAGGTCGATTCTATGCATTTGAGAAAGCTCACAGGCTGGATCCCACTTCCAGTGGACGTGGTGTTCGCCAATTTAAAACTGCTCTGCTTCAACGTCTTGAAAGAGTGAGTATCTTGTGTTCTTCTCTTTTGAAGAATTTGCTTAGCATATATTTTAAATGCCTTTGAAATGTAGAAATGACATTCAATTTGGGTAGAGTAGCATGAGAATAATGGCATTATTGATATCATTTGAGCTTAATGATCCACAGACCAGTAGAAGTATTTATTGACTATATTTTGGAACTTATCCTAAATTTGTAGTGGAACCTAGTATGTTTAGAGCTGCTAAACTGAAATTCAGCTGCTTGATACATGAGAGAGATGGGGAAAAACACAGAAGGGAACTGGGTTTAAACCCTGTTTTAATTACTGTTTTCTTGTCGTGATGGTGGACTTTGGGATTTAGCAGAAAGCTGTGTTTATACACTCCCTATTGGCTTCTTTCTTAAGAATGTGAGTTACCATTCCTGCAGCTCATGTCGTTTTTGGAAATCCATGCTTTCCAAAAGGATTTTCACAAATTTGGCTAACTAAGAATGAGCTTGTGAATTTCAATTTGTGTAGAGAAGCATGAGAATAGTGGCATGGTTGATATCATTGGAGCTTAATGATTCATGAACCAATAATGAAGTATTTATTGACTATTTTTCTGGGACTTTTTCCAAGTTTATATTTTGTGGAACCTGGTATTTTTAGAGCTTCCATTATGATATTCTGCTGCTTAATATTAGATAGATGGGGGAAAAACACAGAAGGGAACTGGGTTTATCCCTTGTTTTAACTACTGGTTTTTAGTCGGTGATGGTTATTTAAAACTTTTGGATTTAGCAGAAAGTTGTGTTTATGCTCTCCCTTCTAGTTTTTTCTTAAGAATGTAAGTTACAATTCTTGCCACTCGTTTCACTTTTGAAAATCGATGAGGGATTTTCACAAATTCACTTATATTAGATTTCATCTTAGCTTCTAAGTCAACCCAACTCTGAATAATTGTCCCTCTCCTTCCTTTCTCTCATGCATGGTATATATTTATTTTTTGCTAACTTCTTTTTCCTTTTTGTTAATAAATTTTTATATTTTGTTAATTTTGTTTATGAGAAGTCATATTAGCTTTTACATTTTTTTATATTGGATGCTTCGTGATTCATATTCTGAAGGGTGGTCATGGCTTCGATAGTGATTTTTGACATGGACCCTAGTTTGTCCCAGATAGACATTGAAAATGCATAACAAGTTGCCAATGATAGCCTTGAAACTTGTGAAAGGGAATGTTTAAAGCACATTCTGAGCAGGAATTTTTCTTATTCATTTATATGATACTTGTTTTAATCATCAAAGTAAGACATTATTTTGTTTGGGTTGACATAGTTCTTAAAAGTTATCAAGTAGGGCAATCAGAACTGTCATATTGTTCTCACTTGTATAGTTAACTAAACCCTTGATCGTTGGGTTCATAAACTGGTTTAGATTGATGAGTTTTTTAGACTTTAATTTTTCATAGACGGATTACGAAAGCATGAATTGGTTAGAGAGATGGTTGACTGTTAATAAGGCTGATGAGCTTCGTAGGAGTTAATTGTTCATAAGTAGAAGTGTCCTAGGCATGCTAATAATAGTTCATGGTATAGCTTCCCTAGGATCACCAGTTTCCAATATTTTAGATCCTTACCAAACAGATCTGATGTGGAGTCCATGTTAGTAAGTAGAATTTCATCTGTAATCAGAGCTTTTCATGGCTGAAGTGCACCTAATGTATAATAAATTTCGTTATACTGTCTACATGTCCTCATTTGCATTTATTTATGCTTCTAGTTCTTTATATCTATTCTTTGCTGTTGGTCTCATGAGGAGATTTCATCTTGTCATTACAGGAGAATGATCCAACTCTACAGGGAAGGGTTAAGAAAAGTGATGCCCGTGAAATGCAAAGTTTTTATCAACACTATTACAAAAAGTACATCCAGGCATTGACAAGTGCTGCTGATAAAGCTGATCGGTAAGTCCTAAAGGTGGTATGGTGTTAAGTTATTTGGGTGATTATTGTGGAAATTGCTATTCATAGTTCTTTACTTGACATCCAATTTTTTTTTTTTTTTTTATGTAGGGCGCAACTTACAAAAGCATACCAAACTGCGAATGTTCTTTTTGAGGTTTTGAAGGCCGTCAATTTGACACAATCTATTGAAGTTGACCGTGAGGTGAAACTATTTTATATATTTTGACCTTTGATCATTTTTTTTATTGTCTTGTCTGATGTAGATATCTTTCACTGGCTCGATTAGTTTACTAAGAAACCATAAACTCTAAATTTCATTTTTTTTTGCATGTGAAAGATGTAATTATGGTTAAGGTTAGTGCAGATTTTGGAAGCTCAAGATAAAGTTGCAGAACAGACACAGATCTTGGTCCCTTACAACATCCTTCCTCTTGATCCTGAAAGTGCAAACCAGGCTATAATGCAATATTCTGAGGTATATTTTGAGCTTGCATCTTGTCTGATAGTTGTTTTGAACTTCCAATTTGCTTTTCGCTTCTTTTGCTTACGTATTGTTATTTACCTTAATTGTAGATCCGAGCAGCTGTTTATGCTCTTCGTAACACTAGGGGTCTTCCATGGCCCAAAGACCACAGGAGAAAGAAAGATGAAGACATTCTAGATTGGCTTCAAGAAATGTTTGGGTTTCAGGTGAAAAATAAATGGAGTAGAACTACTTGTTTACAGTGCAGTGGGGTGTTCTGTGTTCCCTTGCCAATATTTGAAATTTGCTAGTAAAGTATTGGTAAAAGCCAATTCAATTTGTTTATTTGGACCCATACTTACATCTCAATTGGTATCTCTTCAGAAAGATAATGTGGCAAATCAAAGGGAGCATTTGATCTTATTGCTTGCAAATGTGCACATACGGCAATTTCCAAAGCCTGATCAACAACCCAAGGTTTGCTTGCTAACTATATATATATATATATATATTTCTATGTGAGCATGAATTTTCTATTGCAAATATTCAAATGGTGATGGTTACCTTTATCCCCTTTTCTCTTATATGTGGCCCGTTTCATCCTTGAATATTTATCAAAAGTTTGGATTAGTCCCTGAACTTTTACTAGGTTAAATTAGTATTATGGGGTGTAGTGTCGTAAAGAGGTGAAACAAGATGAAGTAGAGCAGCATAGAGGATTTGGAATGATCGCTAGAGTATGGACTGCTGTGGTAGGTGGAATGATCGAAAGGGAAAGTGGGAAGTGGTGAATAGGGGTAATGATTTGGGAACATGAACTTGGAGTGGTGCACAGAAGTGGGAAGCAAATACTTAAGAGTAGCGTAGAGGTGAGAACAAGTGCCTGGAGTGGCGTGCAAGAGCGTGAAGCAAATACTTACAGTAGTGTGGAAGCGAGGACAAGCCCTTGAAGCTATGCCCGATGAGTAGGAACAAGAGCCTATAGCAGTGAGTGGGAAGTGGAAACAAGTAATGATGCTTAAAGACCGCATATAGGCTAGAGGTATAAGTAGTGCAACCAATAAAAAGGTGCTAGCTCATTCCTCATTAAATGATGGAGAGTTAATTCTCAAGTTATAAAGAATTGATTCTCAAGTAACGGTTAAGGAATGTGATGATGTGTGAAATAGGAGACATAGGTAAGCAATCTCCTACTCCAAAGAAAGTTTTAAGGAGAGAATCCATTTCGGAGCCATCAAGTCAAATTCTCTCCAACATCTCGTAATGCAGAATTAGCCTAAAACCCTATACCTACTTTGAGGTTAAATCCATAGACTTGCTGTGCGTCCAATTTTTGCTAGACATGCTTGGGAACAATGATACATTAGTGAGTCCATAATTGTCCAAAAATCATCTACATGGGGCTATTGAGTTTGATCTGTAAGGGGTGTTTAGTTTTGTGAATATGTGTGTGTTTTTTATTTTTGATAAACCCATCTTAATCATCAAAAGTATGCAATTCTTCTTACTTAATTTTCCCGTTTCTCAATTTCCTTTTCCAGTTATTTAAAATACTTTTCTAGTCTTATCTCATAGATCTCTCTTAAAGTTCTTGTTCAATGTTACTGGCAGTGCTAAGCAGCAATGATAGTTTCTCATTTTGTTGCTGATAATTGTTACTCTTTCTTGTGTGGTGCCACCATCCAAACCCAACTAAATAACCACCATGATAACATCTTTGCAACCACACATCAATGATAGTATCTCCATCAACACAATTCCAATTGATTTCCATGATTTGACTGAAATCGTCCTTAGTGTTGAGAAAGATCAAAACACTGATATCTATCTAAACATAAAATCATATGGACAAACAATAGACAAATAAGAGGCATGAACAGCTTAACAAACGAGGTAACAAGTACCCTGAGCTCTTAACTTGTTAAGCATGCTACTAAAACCTGTTATTTAGAAAGAGAAAACTCAGCTTATTTCATTCATAATACATCATCTATATATACAGCCTAAACATTTCTAAAATAAGAAAATAATAAAGAAAATAAAATCCCTATAATTATGATGATTCCCAATCTTTATAATTATGGTGATTTTTAATTCCTATAATTACGTTTATTAATAAAAGAATATTTACACATTTCCTATTCTATAACACTCCCCCTCAAGCAGGAGCATAGATGTTAATCATACCCAGCTTGCTACGAATATAATCAACTCAAGGTCCTTGCAACGCTTTTGTGAAGATATCTCCTAGCTGGTCTTTGGTTTTAACATATCTTGTAGGGATGAACTCCTGTTGAATCTTTTCACAAACAAAATGACAATCAATTTCAATATGCTTAGTTCGTTCATGAAACACGAGATTGGAGGCAATATGGAGAGCAACTTGATTATCACGCCACAGCTTTGCAGGCAAAGAAGACTTAAGACCAATTTCACTTAATAGCTGATACATCCATACTACCTCACACAGTTTGTGCCATAACTCTGTATTCTGATTCTGCACTAGAACGAGCTACTACATTCTACTTCTTGCTTTTCCATGAGACCAGATTTTCTCCAATAAAAACACAATATCTTGTAGTAGATCTCCGATCACTCTTGGAACCTGCCCAATCTGCATTTGAAAAACATTCAATATTGGTATGTCCATGATTTCCATAAAATAGACCACATCTTGGAGCCCCTTTCAAATAACATAGGATTTGTTCCAAAGCTGACCAATGGTTAATTGTTGGAGTAGACATAAACAGACTTACAATACTAACAGAGTATGCAACATCAGGATGAGTCACTTGAAGATAATTCAATTTTCCAACCAGGCTTCTATACTTTTCAAGGTCTTCAAACAATTTACCATCTTCTTTTGTAAGTTGCAAATTAGGAGTCATTGGTGCATTACACGACTTAGCATCCAATTTTCCTGTCTCAGTCAACAAGTCAAGAACATATTTGTTTTGAGACAAGAACATACCTTTCTTACTCCTTGTCACCTCAACACCCAAAAAACACTTCAACAACCCTAATTCTTTTGTCTGAAACTGAGTATGAAGAAAGATTTGAGAGATGAAATACCTACAGTGTCACTCCTAGTAATGACAATATCAACATACACTAGTAGTAAGATTATGCTTGCCTCAGATTGTTTATAAAGCACTGAGTGATCACACTTACTCTTTTTCACCCCAAACTCCTGAACTGCCTCACTATTAATGGAATTTCGAATCTGCAGGAACAATCGTGTGTCTTCCCTCATCCAGGTTTGCCTTGTATTATCAATAGGAGGATCATTAATAATATGATCAATCTTATCAATGCTTCTTAAATAGACCCGAATAGTCTTGCTCCAATCCAAATAATTGGAACCATTAAGTTTATGCTCTGTGACCTTTGTCATCACAAGAATCACATCAGCCACTACCATTGATTTTTTTCTGGCACAGACTCTGTCGTCTTGAAAACCCAGTAACAAAACCCAACAAGAATACCAAATTATCTTGTTGAAACCTTCTGGAGTGAAGACCAGAAGAGAAGACCGGAGTGAATCTCCAATAGATGGTCGGCGTGTGGAACAGAACCAGAAACTAAAAGCGGCGTGTGACAGCCACTCGTGGGGACTCTAGTGGCAGGGTTCTAGGAAGAAGCCGATCAGCAGGTGAGTCTCCTCCTAGTGCTGACTTTGGGATCAGATTGTCACCCTATATGGGTGACCTAGGTTTGGGTGTAAAAGAGAAACTAAGAACTCTGTTTTCAAGGAAACAGATTTGCCAACACAGCTTTGATACCATGTTATTGTGGAAGAGAAAACTCAGCTTATTGCATTCATAATACATCATTTATATATACAGCTTAAATATTTCTAAATTAGGGAAAGAATAAAGAAAATAGAGAAAAGAAAATCCTTATAATTATGATGATTCCCAATTCCTATAATTATGGTGATTTCTAATTCCTATAATTACGTTTATTAATAAATGAATATTTACACATTTCCTATTCTATAACAAAACCAATTGGCAATAAGTGAAGAGATCGAACTAATTTATAAGGTTACAACAAATTCTAAAGCTAACTTATATGATAACACCTTTTAACACTCCATGTGTAATATTAACAACTGATGCCAAGGAGTGTGCCAAACATGTGGAATTTGTTGCCCCTTAGTTATAAGCCATGTATTAGGCTTGTTTATTTACGCTATTAGTATAGGGTTTACATGTGAAGGTAATGTTTAATCATCGTATCCCATGAAAACTTTAGAGTTTGTTGTGGCCTTATGTTTTGGTTGGTCCTTTCCACGTATTGCCAATCGGTTTTACAGTGGAAGCTTAACTTGGTATTAGAGCTTAGGTTGTTTCTTACCTTGTTTATTTTTGTTGTTTGTTGCTCATTATTTGTTCACATGTTAGGCTCATTTGTCTCAATTGTTAGTATTGGCCTGCATACGAGGGGGAGGTTTCTCAGAATAATATATCGTAAGCTTATTTTTGAGAAGTAGAGAGTTATTATCTGTTAAAATGTTTGTTTTCTTTGTGCTAACAATTCCTTTTAATTAGTAAAATACAAAAGTTTTTCTTTCTTCTTTCATATGTGCTTCAGATGGGGTTTGTAGCCTAAGCAATTGGATCTTATGTTGTGTCCTGAAAGGGTTAGGGCTAAGAACTTTTCTGACATAATTGTTTCTTGCGCAGTTGGATGATCATGCGCTAACAGAAGTGATGAAGAAACTTTTTAAGAACTATAAAAAGTGGTGCAAGTACTTGGATCGGAAAAGTAGTCTTTGGTGAGACTCCGTGCCATTATTAAGCAGTAAATCTTGCTGGACTATGTAACTTCAATGGAAGCCGCTTTATGTTGCTTCTAGGATATATTTGAAGAGAAATATATGTCATGAATTAAGTTAATTATACCAAGTGTTTCAACATAGCAAGAGTGAACTCCAATCGATAAATTTGGGGAAGCACTTCCTGTTTGTAGGGTGCTTGTTATGTATCTTTCCTTTTGCTCTTCACCCCTAAGCTTTCAAGATGTTCAACTGCAGTCATGTTCTAAGGAATGGATTTCCCATATTTCTTTTGGCTTAATTCTCCTTGATATTTCAAATCTGCAGGTTGCCAACCATTCAGCAGGAAGTGCAACAGCGAAAATTATTATACATGGGTCTGTATCTTTTAATATGGGGTGAAGCTGCAAACTTGAGATTCATGCCAGAATGCCTTTGCTACATCTATCATCATGTATGTTCCAAAAACTCCTCTTCTTCCCATGGATATGCATACTTATGTATATTGAATTAAGGCTTTTAACCAAACTGGAGCAGGCTTCTGTATAATGGGTATGGAAATAGTAGCCATTTGTTTTGACCCATACTTCTATCAGAAAAGATTTAGCAATTGATAGGAAAAAAAAGTTTGTTGTGTTAGTGTTTCTGCATTTAATTTGTGAGAAATACTTTGTCTTGTAGAACTGGACCTTATCAAACTTGAGTATCTTCATGGGTGCCCATAGGAGCTAGAGGTTAAAATTAGGACATCCTTTGATAGCATTGCATTGGTCTTTTGGCTATTTGTAAGAGATTATCAAACTTAATGTGCAATGTGAGAATTTGGCAAAATGTCAGTTCATTGTAGCCAAAAAAGGTCTTATGCATTTGGGGTTCATGAATCATTTCTGTGTCAATGGCTGTTAGTTTGAATGAAAATTGCCAACCATTGATTTATTTGTAAAATTGGTGATGTCATTTTTTGGGTTAGACAGATTTATGTCGTGCATCACTCAAGTTTCTAATGGTATTTTTATGTAGTTCAAGTTGTGTCATCATGTGTTTGAAATTGCCATCATAAATGCATAGTTGTCAATTGTTGTGTATTGTTATCACATCTTGGCTAAGTTAGGGTTTTGTTGCGACTTATATTCAAGTTAAGCCTTTCCACTCATGGCCAGTTGGTGTTAAGTTAGTTTTTTAGCATGGTTTCGAAGCCTAGGTTGCTTGTTGCCTTGTTTGTTTTTTTGGTTGTTGCCGTTTTCTGTTTTCAAGGTTGTAGGTTCGTTTGTTTAAATTGCTAATATGTGGCCTACATATGACGGAGAGTGTAAGTAATCTATCCCACACTGTCTAAACTTGAGGTTTGTTTAAATTTTATTGATCAAAGCAAGTTGTCCCATCATTTATTGTCTACAGTAGGGTTGTAATTCACTACTGCTGAAGTACATACCATGTCATAGGTCTATTCTTCCTACATGTGAGGGTGAGTGGAATCTCTTGGGTTCGTTAATATGATTGAGTCCTCTCCACCTATTGCGAATTGTTTTAAGTTAATTGCCTTGTAATCTATTTGATATGAACAACCTAATGAAAATTATGTTCGCCCATATCTCTCTAGCGTTGGAGAAATGACATTGTTGCCATACATGTACCTCTCCAACATTAATAAAAGGAAATTGTTTTGAGTTGGCTTTTATCCAATGTCATTCTTGTCAACTTACTCTGAAATTTGTTGCCATTTATAGTGGCATTTTGCATGTGGTTATCAATCTTCTCTTTGTCTTGACTATATTTATGTAGTTTCTGTGTAGGGACTAGTGTCAATGCCTGGCTTGTGTTTCTAACCATAATGTCTCTATCTCTAGATAGCTTTGATGGATCTATTCTGCTTTATTAAATAGTAAATGCTTCTTTCCTTTGCTTACTGTAGATGGCATTTGAACTTTATGGTATGCTAGCTGGAAATGTCAGTCCTATGACCGGAGAGAATGTGAAGCCAGCCTATGGAGGCGAGGAGGAAGCTTTTTTGAAGAAAGTTGTTACACCTATCTATGATGTTATTTGGAGGGTACCCTATGCAATTCCTGTCCACTTTTGCATACATTTTATTCTTTCTCTCTCCGTTTCTGTTGGTGTGTGTATGTTTGCACCTTTTAATTTAAAGGTGAATATGCTGGAGAATTGGTCTTCCTGTCTGAAAAAAAGATGATTTTCTTTGCAGGAAGCTGAAAGAAGTAAACGAGGGCAATCAAAGCATTCACAATGGAGGAATTACGATGATTTAAATGAATACTTCTGGTATGAATTTTTTATTAATAAGTTTTATCTCTCCACATTGTTTATGTTCCTAAAGATATGTTTATCCATGTTTAATTGTAGGTCCGTTGATTGTTTCCGGTTGGGTTGGCCAATGCGTGCTGATGCTGATTTCTTTTCTCTCCCAATTGAACAAGTTCGTGAGAAAAATGGGGTAAGCTTGTTTTTGGATCTCTGTTTGTTCTTTCCCTTGCATTTGTTAAACCAAAAGAAGAATGCTCAATGGACAGCAATAAGTTTATTGTATATATGGTTCTCAGTTCTTGCATCTGGGAGGCTTTAGACAATTAAATCTATTGTGGCAATCAAAGTAATTTTGTAAATTCTCTTCATAAAGTTCTAGCTTGCATGTTTTGTATTTGCTTGATCAACTATAGGTTGTTGACTTTATGGTGGACTTCAAGTTGAAGTAATGTCAGTCTCCTCTTTCTTATGAGTCTCAATATGTTCTGCTTTCTATTTCCTAGAATGAAAGATAAAGTCTATTTTTATGGCACTGATTGCTAAGGTAATTGGACTATGTAATCTACAACTCTTAGTGACTGTATAGATTTGAAAGTTGTGTTGGTTACTGAAAACAAATGGGAAGCTAGCAATAAAGGACACCTGGCTAATTGTATCAAGTCATTTTAGCATGATTGTTTTCTCCTACTTAGTTTGTGGCTGATGGTTCTTATATGTAGGATAACAAGCCATCTAATAATGATCGATGGATGGGGAAAGTTAACTTTGTTGAGATACGCTCATTCTGGCATGTCTTCAGAAGCTTTGATCGAATGTGGAGTTTTTTCATCCTGTCCTTGCAGGTAGCACTTACCTTTGGTGCTCCTGATTTTCCATATTTACCTTTGAGATTTTTTATTTTTTTGGCATGGTGTTGATAAAGTCTGGTTCTTGTAAGGCCATGATTATTATTGCTTGGCATGGCTCGGGGCAACCAAGTTCAATCTTTAGGGGTGATTTGTTCAAGAAAGTGCTGAGTGTCTTTATAACTGCTGCTATATTGAAGCTTGGCCAAGGTGAGTGAAACCAGTTAGTCTTACTTCAGCGTCTGTCGTTATCATTTTAACTATTTGCAACGGAAGCTTTCTTGATTGAGTGGAACATCCTCTTTGAGATGGTAGGCAAATCATATGAAGATAAAAAAAATAGAAAAAAATGCTACTTGTTGGTTTATGAAATCTGAGGTTATTCTGGTGAATTGTTTTTCAAGTTCTTCGTAGAAAGCACTTTGTTTGCACTAAAACCTTGTTTCTACACCCATTTAAGGCTAACAGAAAATAATTATAGTTTGACACACTTACTGAGAAAGAAGATTTGAGTTGTAGTCTTTTGAGGGCATACATCTTTTTTCTTTTATATGTTGAATCATGGCAGCAGATAACGGTTTCCCAGTTGTATCATATAGCTTCTCTTTTGTTTTAGTGCTGTAGATAACATATCATTTCTATGCACACTGTTTCTGGCATCTGAAGTGGCTAACCTTAAGTTATTTACACTGCTCCTTGTAGGATCACCCTTTCCATTTCTTTCATTATCAATAATGAGACTGGTCTTGATCTGTTGTATACTGTTGGTTAATGGATGCCATCACTTTAGGTGCCAACTACTAGTGGACTATGTTTTTTAAAATGTCTGGTATTTCAGTCTACATGCTTGTGTATCAGTTAAGTTGGAAATTTCCTTCTGCTTTACTGTTTGTTTCTCTATGGCTAGATGCATGTTTGTTTATTGCTTATGTCAACCCGATAATGAAGCTGTTGCATTTTATGGAATGTGGAAACCTTTTCATTGTACTGCATGTCAGCTATGTTGAAGTTTTTACTGATATTTCTATAATGTTTGCAGCTGTCCTTGATGTAATCCTTAGTTGGAAAGCACAGCAGAGCATGTCATTTCATGTAAAGTTAAGATACATATTGAAAGTTGTTTCGGCAGCTGCATGGGTGATAATTCTACCTGTCACTTATGCTTATACTTGGGACGATCCTTCAGGGTTTGCACGAACCATCCAAAGCTGGTTTGGCAATGCCTCAAATTCACCTTCCTTGTTTATTTTGGCTGTTGTAATTTACTTGTCACCAAATATGCTGGCCGCGATATTGTTTCTTTTTCCTTTCGTTCGTCGATTCCTTGAAAGTTCCCACTACAAAATTGTGATGCTTATGATGTGGTGGTCACAGGTAGATAACTGTTCTTATATAATCTTCTTTTCCCTACTCGTTCCTTTTCTAGTTCACTTATTGCCTTGCCTGATTTTTTCAGCCTCGTCTCTATGTTGGTAGGGCAATGCACGAGAGCACGTTTTCTCTCTTCAAGTAAGAGTTCGATGTTTTTAAGATTGATTGATTGCTTTTGTGGTAACCATGTCAAATGTTTGATTTCTAATTTTTTTGTTGTTGAACTTTCAGGTATACGATGTTTTGGGTCCTACTTATCATCACTAAGTTGGCATTTAGTTATTATATTGAGGTGTATCTTTCAATCGTTTGATCCTTAACTCCCCCCTGCCTACACACACGATCATACTTTCTTTTTCTGCACTGATCATTAAATCAATCAAAATACTGTCATGGTCAGCTATTGATACCAAAGGGTGGCCATGATTAAAGTAATGGTGAAGCTGGACTTAAGTCACCCCAGAATCACTTCAGTTGGCATTTCTCTTGTTTTGATCTTAAAAGATCTTGTATTCTATCTACCTATCTCTGATGAGCATATCAGATTTTGAAATGTTTTTTAAAACTGATTCAAACTTTATCACATCTTCCTTTCTTGGTCACAGATAAAGCCTTTAGTTGGTCCCACGAAAGCTGTTATGTCTGTTCGGATAAGTAAATTCCAGTGGCATGAATTTTTCCCCCGAGGTAATGGACATTAAGATGTCAGTCTGTTCTCTTTCCCATAACAGAAGGTTCATTTCTTTCTTGTCTTTTTTGCAGCAAAGAACAACATTGGTGTCGTGATTGCTCTCTGGGCTCCAATCATTCTTGTATGGCTTATGTCATGTTCATAGTTGATCCATGTTTTCCTGTCATAAGCTTGACTGGGATATTTTAAGGTCTAATTTGGAGATTTTTATTTTCTAGGTCTATTTTATGGATACCCAGATTTGGTATGCAATATTCTCCACATTGTTTGGAGGTATTTATGGTGCATTTAGACGCCTTGGAGAGGTTCGTTGAGCTTCACATAACTAGTTACTGCAATCTTTTGTCTTATTACTTTTACTCCTTTGCTCATTTTTCTAATTATTTAACAAAATGTCTTCTTATTTTGTCAAGCATTTTCAGGAAACATGCACTATGGTCATTGTTTACCATGTGTTTACTTCCTTCACCTATTTTATGTGGATGATGTCAACTGTAGAACATCATTTTTTTTTTTGGTAAACTTTGCCATAATGAAAATTGCTGGTTTCACTTTTATTTGGAGATAGTGAAAATCTCATCTTCATCTGCTTCTCAATAATTAGTATAGAATCTTTTTTGAACCTAGATTAGTTTTGTTTTATTTCTGCAGTGTTTGGATTTTTAGTGTTTCATCCTTTATTTGGTTATAAACTCCAGATTCGAACATTAGGAATGCTCAGATCTCGTTTTGAATCATTGCCTGGTGCTTTTAATGCTCGGTTAATTCCAGAGGGTGAGATCGAGAGAAAGAAGAAAGGAGTTTGGGGTTTTTTCTCTCGTAGCTTTGGGCAGGTCAAACCTCTTTGACATTACCTATCATATAACTTGTGATCTCTCTATGATTTTGTGATAGAAGCATTACAAAGTACCTTGCCATCTAATAATAGTCTATTTTTTCAGCCACCATCTAATAAAGAGAAAGAGGCTGCAAAATTTGCTCAGTTGTGGAACAAAATAATTAGCAGTTTTCGGCAGGAAGATCTTATAAGCAATAAGTATTTATACTCTCTGCTCTAAGTTATACTCAGTAATTCCAGCTTTAATGTTATTCTTGCTACGTGCTGAGCTTGTTTCATTTTCAGGGAAATGAACCTGTTGCTTGTTCCCTATTGGGCTGACCGTGATTTAGAGCAAATACAGTGGCCACCATTTTTGCTTGCTAGCAAGGTTTGCTTCAACTTATTCTGCTCCGGTGATTTTGAGAATTGAGTATCATGATATTAACTATGAATCTTCATGTAGATCCCAATAGCATTAGACATGGCCAAGGACAGTGATAGCAGGGATAAAGAGCTGCAAAAGAGAATTGAAGCTGACCGTTACATGTCCTGTGCTATTCGTGAATGCTATGCTTCATTCAGAAGCATTATTAAGTTTTTGGTTGAAGGGCCCCGGGAAAAAAAGTAAGCTACTGTTCAATGTAGAATGTTAACCACATGTAATCCATATCATTCAAGCTGCAATTTCCTCTTATTAAGATTATTATTAGGTGAAGGCTACTGTTGTGTAAAATCATTTTTATTCATTCCAATGTGTTTCCAGGGTTATAGATGCTATATTTTCCAAGGTTGACGAACTTATAGAACATGGTAGTCTAATTAAGACTTACAAAATGAGTGCTCTCCCTAGTCTCTATGACCATATTGTGAAGTTGATCAAATTTTTGGTAATATTCAAAACCTAACTTGGTTTAAGAGGATTTTCATTCCTGTGAGATTTGGGTGGTAATGGGAAGTCCTAAGATGACCTGCTTGATTTTTGCAGTTGGAAAATAAGCAGGAAGAAAGGGGTCAAGTGGTACTCTGTTTCCAGGATATGCTGGAGACTGTGACAAAAGACATAATGACGGAGGATGACTCCAGGTTTGTCATCTTCACATGATTGTTTCCTTAACGTGTGTATGTTCTAGTGCCTTAACTTACTCCTCATTTTTATTTTATTTTTTGCACTTAAAAGTTTGGTGGATTCAACACATGGAGTACTTGATCAACATTATCAATTATTTGATCAAAAAAAATTAGATCAATTATTTGCCTCTGCTGGAGCCATCAAGTTTCCAATATCTCCTGTTACGGAAGCATGGAAAGAAAAGGTGAGTTCATTGTTGGACACTAAAGCTTAAAGCATTTCTCTCTAGATAAATCTATTAATTTTTTCTATTGTTGCTTTTCCTATTTTTGTTTTGCAGATCAACCGACTTTATCTGTTACTTACCACAAAGGAATCTGCTATGGACGTACCATCTAATTTAGAAGCTAGGAGGCGAATTTCTTTCTTCTCAAATTCTTTGTTTATGGATATGCCTGCTGCACCTAAAGTTCGCAATATGCTTTCATTCTCGTAAGCTTTGTCCCAGATTTATTGTTTCTTTCTACTAGTGCTTTTTACTCTTCTTATATCTCATCGGGTATAAACTAATGAATATTTCTTGTTGACAATTGAATGGGAAATTGGGAGAGCATATTTGTGCTATTTTTAAAAAATTATTGATATATAAAATATAGGTTTATCTTGCAAGAAAGCCCTTTGTTTTGTTTGTCCAACAGTAGAAACTATCCAATTTATTCATATTCATAAGTTTCTATAACATGATAACCAGATTAGTAAACCTTGGAAAAGGAGAGAAGCTTTCTCTATGTTGTTTTTATTTTCTTAATAAAACATACCAATTATGTAAAATTCGCACACCTACGAGCTATTGTAATCACACTGATGACCATTGTGCTATAAATGCAATACTCAACCTCTGAGCTAAGCTGGCTCAAATAACAGAATTTTTGCAACCATTAGTATTCAACAAATTGTTAGGATCTTGCTTGTTGATTATAGTAGTCATTTATATTAGTTATTCGTAGATAATATGAATTATTTCAGAGTATATGTTACAATTTATAAACCCAAAGCTCTACCCTATCTATCTGCCTATCCATGGAATAGAAAGGTTTGCAGTGTAGATGACATGTATCTAGTTCTCCATAAATCTATCCTTTTATTTCCATCCCGTTTTTATTCTATTCATACTTGTTTTACTGCTACTGTACGCTACCTGTTCTACAATTGACAAAACTAGATTTAACTGGTATAAAATATACAGAAAGATCAATTGAATAAATTAAGTATTACTATATGAGGTTTTACTCGCAAAAATTCTATGCCTTTCCCACTATTGGGTTGGTATATGGATCTCATTGTGTCACTATACGCTATGTAAGACTAATCTCTGTAGGCTTAGTAAAATGAGGTCTTTTCTTATAGTTCCTCTACAGATTCACTTTGGCCTTCCTCTACTGCTGGACATGGATATCATCTATTAAATCAAATCTTCTTGTAGGGGCATTTGTTGGTCTCCTCTTTATGTTTCCAGACTGCCTCAAATGATGTAATTGCTTGAAAATTAAATAATTTAAGGTAATGAAATGTATAAAACTTAATTACAAACAAATTGACTTACTTTTTTTATTTTATTTTTGTCCTTGATTACAAAGTTGGTTGAATATTGTTCTCTCTTTTGAGATCATTAGCCTGAAGTAAATTCCTATTCCATATAATTGCTGAACCTCTGGTTAAATGTTAAAAATGACTTATAGTTCACTATCTGGTAAAAATTAATGAATACTGTACATGGGCTTGAGCATTTCAAATATCGTTAGCTTCGTTTTTGCCTGATGATCATGATTATATGATAATCATGATTTTGTTTTTAATGCATGTTGCTGAAGTGATAAATCATGTTTTTTGTAGTGTTTTGACTCCTTACTACACAGAGGAAGTTCTTTTCTCCTTGCAAGAATTGGAAAATCCAAATGAAGATGGTGTTTCCATCCTCTTTTACTTGCAAAAAATCTTTCCAGGTTTGAATTCACCCTTTTTTTTTTTAATTTTTATTAAAGATTTACATTCACTTGTACATTGGAAATGGCGAAATCTTCGCACTGTTCTTCCATTTATGGCTGATTGCTGATTAATAATGTTCAGATGAATGGAATAACTTTCTTGAGCGGGTGAAATGCAGCAGTGAAGAAGAACTTAAAGAATCTCCTGAGTTAGAAGAACACCTTCGTTTATGGGCATCATATAGGGGCCAAACTTTAACGAGAACTGGTTCTCTCTCTCTCTCTCTCTCTGTGGTGTGTGTGCATGCTCTCGCATGCATTCATGTGTGTTTGTGTGCATGCATATGTTTGCACTGGTTTCCTTTTTTCTATAGACTAATAGATCATTATAAATGCCAGTTAGAGGTATGATGTACTATCGTGAAGCATTGGAGCTGCAGGCTTTCCTTGATATGGCCAAACATGAAGGTAACTGTTTCACTTTGCTGTAAAATTGCAGTATAATTAATTGTATGCTGCTAATCGCATTACTGATGCTCTTACATCTGCGTTACTAATATTTCTATTCTTGCATGAATTATTGTGTGATATGAGATATTCAAGCTCACTTGGTTTTAATGTCAACCTTCTTAGATTTGATGGAAGGCTATAAGGCCATAGAATTAAGTACGGAGGATAACAAAGAGGATAGGTCACTGAAGGTACAGTGTGAAGCAGTAGCTGATATGAAATTCACATATGTTGTGTCTTGTCAACAATATGGCATTCAGAAGCGATCTGGTGAGCAGCGTGCACAGGACATTCTGAGGCTTATGACTAAGTAAGCACGCTAATTTTCCAAAGATTTCTCAGTTGCTTTTAGCAACCAGCATATTTTTTATTAAGTGGATATATCTTTTACTGGCAGATGCCCGTCACTTCGCGTTGCATACATTGATGAGGTTGAACAACGTAATGAGGATAGGTTGAAGAAGCTTAATGGCAAGGTTAATTACTTTACTGTTCTAGTGAGGGCTGTGCCAAAGTCTAGTGATTCTTCAGAGCCAGTGCAAAATCTAGACCAGGTAATACTTTATCTAATTTCAAAATCATATGCGATTATGTATTTTGCACTATTTTTCAAGTGGTGTTATCTCGCCTTAGTTGAATTTGGGGTCTGTTGTTATCTCATATTGAGTTTGGGCAGCACCTATTGCCAAATGGTTTTGGGTTGGTTGCCTTTTTATAGTATCAAAGCTTTGGTATAATTTTTTGTTTTGTTGGCATTATCGCCTTTTATTTGATGCCCATGTGGTATGCTCATTGGCTTAAATTGTAAGATTGTGCCTGCTTATGAGGGTGGTTTTTACATTTTGTATTATCCCACTTCATTCATGTTTGGGTTTATTGTGGTTTTTTGTTGAAGTGGCACTCTCCAAATATTATCAATTAGTAATTGAGTGCTTAATGCTAGCAAAACAGTAGCAATACTTATTTATATGAAAAGCTGGTCATAGGTATAAAATGAATAATAATCTTCTTGAAGCAATTACTGTACTTTTGCATGTCATTATTCTTGAAAAATATTTAAAATAATGTTCCTTTTTATTTTTTATGTAATGATTCTATACTCTTCTCTATTCACATTTAAAAAGTTGAAGACTGATCTAAGATAACAATAATTTGAGGATGCTTCTGACAATTAGACATTTTTTCTTTTACTTTAATTTTTATTATAATTTAATAATTTTTGTTTTAGTGTTCAGCAAAGGTGTTTCTTTTTTATGTTCTTTCTAATGCTAAAAGTTCTCTTTTTCCAATCGGTCATCTTTTAGCATTGGGGAAATGATGGAACTTATTTTCCTGACATAAGTGTTTCATACTGCCAAAAAAATGAAATCAACCACTTATTTGGAACTATTCTTGTGCAGTTGGCCCTCCAGCCATTGATATTTACTTTGACAAATGGCAATACATTTATAAATTGAGAAGCTGTTGCTATATTTTCCTTTTAGATCCCCAATGATAAGCTTTTAAGAAAGATTAATGACCAGCTTTGAGAGAAATACAACATAAGCATTTAAACTACATTTTCCTAATGTGTCTGTGGGTTTTTAGATCTTGATTACATGCACACAGAGTTGTAATAGTCTTTGTTTTTTAATATGCCTGCGCTGCTAACGTTCTCTGTGTGTGTGTGTGTTTTTACTCTCTTACAATTAATTTGCGTCTACGAAGATAAAATGTTATCATAATATGCCTTAAAATATTGGGCATGAGTTTTGCTTACACGTGCTTTTTGTTCTTGAACTCCTTCAGATTGTCCAGAGGATATTCTATATTTCTAAATTCAATAGAATCCTTTGATTGTTCACTTTGTTGATTTTGAATATCCACTTTTGCTTTGCCTATTTCTCACTCTATTTCAACATCCTAAAATTTTTCCTTTTAATTGTCATTTTCCACAAACAGGAAATTTATCGGATAAAACTTCCAGGACCTGCTATCTTGGGTGAAGGGAAACCTGAAAACCAAAATCATGCCATTATCTTCACACGAGGAGAAGGCTTGCAAACAATAGATATGAACCAGGTATGATAGTTCGACTAAGCATCATAATTCTCTACATTGTGCCAATCACTTCTATTTTATTGCTCATTTGCTTAGGATAATTACCTTTCTCTTTTGGATGAATTGCATAGGATAATTACATGGAAGAGGCATTGAAAATGAGGAATTTGTTGCAAGAATTCCTCACAAAGCATGATGGTGTAAGATACCCGACAATTCTTGGGCTTAGAGAGCACATATTTACAGGAAGGTGTGGTGGCATCTTGTTGTCTCCAAGTTAGTAACTGCTTTTTTGCCATGTTAATATGATGGTTAATACTTCTACCGTTTGGTGCAGTGTTTCTTCTCTTGCATGGTTCATGTCAAATCAGGAGACAAGTTTTGTTACTATTGGTCAGAGACTGTTAGCCAACCCTCTAAAGTAAGTTGTGCTTTTTTCTTTAAACTTCTTCAGAGCTTTATAATATTTGTTTATTTATTCAATGGGTAATGCTGGGGGTTTTAATCCCTTACAATGAAAGTAAAGCACCCAGGAATTCTTAGATCTGTTTGTTTCCTTTTGAAATACATGATCAATTACACTCCCCCCCCTCTTTTCTAGAAGAGACTTAAAACGACTTATTTGAGCTGTAGCAAATTGGTATTAGTTGGATGTTTGACAAGTTATTAGAGCCCTGGTTGTTTGTTGCTCTGTTTATTTTGTTATTTATTGTTTGTTTCTCCATATTCATTTTCACACTGTTAAGCCTATTTATTTGACTTGTTAGTGTTGAAGCTAGATGAGGAGAAGTGTTAAATGGTGTTATCCAATATTAATGAAGTTTGGGAATATGTTGTTTGGGCCTGTTCACTTATTATTAGTGGTTTTAGGTTTGATGTTGATGGTAAAGCTGAAAATAATCCTTCAAATAGGGTTTTAGGTAGCTCAATGCATTCTACCTGTGAAGCTCAAACTGCGTGCACCATAAGTTAACAAGTCATTGTAATCATTGTTGTTAATTCTTAGTGGTTTTAACTTAAAGGGACAGCACCTAAAAGCTGTGCATTTCTCTTTTGAGCAGAACCATGAATTGAAAAAAGTGGAAGGTTATTTTTTCAATATGATTAAATCTTAGTTGTGTAGCAATGTTGAGAAGATGCTATTGCTATACCATTACCCTTTTGTGAAAGATTCAATTGAATGGAGGAC
The DNA here is from genome assembly GCF_053813885.1 of Theobroma cacao. Taxonomy (NCBI): domain Eukaryota; kingdom Viridiplantae; phylum Streptophyta; class Magnoliopsida; order Malvales; family Malvaceae; genus Theobroma; species Theobroma cacao. Next base: position 37,923,767 of record NC_142647.1, on the reverse strand, counting down.
ACTCATGTCAAGGGAGATGAAGACCAAGGAGGACATGGAATAGAGTACAATGGCGCGATATGATCCAAAATATAAACATGTATGTGAAAACCTTTTAAGGTGGTTTGGAAGTGTAAAGAATTGACCTTGAAATACCCTCATGAGAAGATGTGATGTAATGGAGGATAGGGAGGCCAAAAAGGACAGTGATGGAAAATACAAAAAATAACATCTTTTTTACCGAGCTTGTTGAGGGGTACAATCCATGTAGTTAGCTCTCCAGAATGAGATTGTAATTGTTGCTTGTTTTCAGTAATAAGATGAAAAGAAAGCTAATAAAACTATGGACCTCTGTAGCTGGTGTATCTGTTAAATTATTGAAACGAATCAAGGTTCCCATAGGAAATTTCTTGTTAGTTCAAAGAATTGAGCTTGCTTAGGAATCTATACTAATATTTATTGGGAGAGTTTGATTAGTCTCTTACTTTTAAATAATTTGAATTAGTTGACATTTTTATTCAACTTGGACGACTCATCGATAAAATTATATGTTAAAAAAACTAATATCAAAGGTTTTTTGCTTAGTATTTCCCAAATTGTCTTTATTAGTATCATTTTTGTAAGAAATTTTGCATAAAAATTTCTCTTATTTTTTAACCTTTTTATCTCCAAAATGTTTTCAGTTATCCATTTAAAAAATAAAAAAAATTCTCTTCTAAAAGCAAAGAGCAAGCTATCCTCTGTCTATTGAACTGCTTTATTTGGAATTCTAATGCCATGAAGATTAAGTCCATAAGCTCTAAAGAATAAGTCTTACGATATTGGCAAATTATCTATGATGTTGCAAATTCTTATGATTAGTCTTTTTAATGAGGATGAGATTTCTACTGGTGCATCAACCCAGCCATACACTATAGTGCAATTGGTTTATTCCAGGAAATCTATAGTCTTTGAGTTTTTGGAGTTTTTTCAAGGGAATAAGCATTCTCTTTAATCCCATGTCTGTGGTTCAGTTACGTTTTCATTGCATCTTTTATGTTAACCAATACTTGATCTCTTCTGTACAATTTTCCTGTTTGTATAGGGTTCGGTTCCACTATGGTCATCCAGATGTATTTGATAGGCTCTTTCACCTCACAAGAGGGGGTGTAAGTAAAGCATCCAAAGTCATTAATTTGAGTGAAGATATTTTTGCTGGTATGAAATGCCTCTATATTTGTGCCATGTTTGTATTAATGTTTGGTTCTGTCTTCTATTGGTGACTTTGTGATTGTGATTGCAGGCTTCAATTCTACACTTCGTGAAGGCAATGTCACCCATCATGAATACATACAAGTTGGGAAGGGAAGGGATGTGGGTCTCAATCAGATATCTATGTTTGAGGCAAAAATAGCTAATGGCAATGGAGAGCAGACTTTGAGTCGGGATATATACCGGCTTGGACATCGATTTGACTTTTTCAGAATGCTGTCTTGTTATTTCACTACAGTTGGTTTTTACTTAAGTACTCTGGTAATTCTGCAAATTTCTTTTTTATTTGCAACTTTAAAATATTATGACTCTATGTAACACACCAAGCATCATTCTCTGTTCTTTTTCAGATAACAGTGCTCACTGTCTATGTGTTCCTTTATGGTCGCCTCTATCTTGTGCTGAGTGGCCTTGAACAAGGATTGAGTGAGCAACCAGCAATTCGTGATAATAAGCCTCTTCAAGTGGCTCTTGCTTCTCAATCTTTTGTTCAAATTGGATTTTTGATGGCATTACCTATGTTGATGGAGATTGGCTTGGAAAGGGGTTTCCGAACTGCATTAAGTGAATTTATATTAATGCAATTGCAATTGGCACCAGTATTTTTTACATTTTCTCTTGGAACAAAGACCCACTATTATGGAAGGACATTGCTTCATGGAGGTGCAAAGTACAGGCCTACAGGCCGAGGGTTTGTGGTGTTCCATGCCAAGTTTGCTGACAACTACCGGCTTTATTCACGTAGCCATTTTGTGAAGGGTATTGAGATGATGATCTTGCTTCTAGTGTACCAAATCTTTGGTCATACTTACAGAAGTGCAGTTGCTTATGTATTGATCACTGTATCTTTGTGGTTTATGGTGGGCACATGGCTTTTTGCTCCCTTCCTATTCAATCCTTCTGGTTTCGAGTGGCAGAAGATTGTTGATGATTGGACTGATTGGAATAAGTGGATAAACAACCGAGGTGGTATAGGTGTACCTCCAGGAAAAAGTTGGGAATCATGGTGGGAGGAAGAGCAAGAGCATCTTCAATATTCTGGGAAGCGTGGTATTCTTGCTGAGATATTGTTAGCTTTACGATTCTTTATCTACCAGTATGGGCTTGTCTATCACTTGAATGTTATAAAAGAAAACAGAAGTTTTTTGGTATGTCCCTCTCCGTTTCTTTGGCCATTTTTTCCTTATTTTTCATCTTTATATGTTTACATTGGGTATGTTCATTGACTTGGTCACAGATCTATGGTGCATCATGGCTGGTGATTGTTCTGATATTGTTTGTGATGAAGGTAGGTGGCTAGATTCTTCAAATATTGGCCTTGACATGTTTCAAAAAGTCCTTTTGTTAATTGCTTATTATCTTCCTGAGAGTAGACTAGGCATAAGTTGCCATCAAGCATTTTATTTTTCTTGTTCATATATCTGTTAGATCACTCATTGCTTAATTATTCTTTTTGGTTCCTTTGTAAACAAATTTATTGTTTGAATGAGAACTTTTTCAAGAGAAAGAAAACCAAGTCAAAGTAATTGCACAGGTAAACAGGGCTTAAATTCATTGTGTTATGGTTTACTTAACCACGGTTAACTGCTGATAAACAATAGCTGCTTAAACAGATAAAGACAACCAAATGCTTCAGAATAGTTTATAAATAGTTGTGTCAACACACAGGAAAATGATTTATTTACGGATGTCTTTTCAAAATTGAATGGTTTCATCTTCCTACTTATGTTGTCATATGTATCAGATAACTATGACAGTGATGTCGGTCTTGATTTCTAATTTGGAGGCGAACTAAACTACTACGTATATCTAGCTCTAAGCATTCTTAATCATTTTACATTTTTGTGTTTTTCTTGCTTAGACTGTATCTGTTGGGAGGCGGAAGTTCAGTGCAAGTTATCAACTTGTTTTCCGGCTTATCAAGGGATTAATATTCTTGACATTCATAGCCATTCTGGTTACTTTGATTGCTCTCCCTCACATGACACTTCAAGACATTATTGTGTGCATTCTTGCATTTATGCCTACGGGTTGGGGAATGCTTCTGGTAAACATCTCTCTCTCTCTCTCTCTCTCTCTCTCACGCACACACATGCATTGCTGCTACAATTTTTACAATCATATATGATAATGGTTGAACTTGTATCTATGTTACTTCAAAATGTATGTTAATGCTATTTACACTTTGTTTCTGTATTTTTGTCAGATTGCTCAAGCTTTGAGGCCTTTCGTTAAGAAAGCTGGTTTTTGGGGATCAGTCCGAACTCTTGCTCGTGGTTATGAGATAGTGATGGGGTTGCTTCTTTTCACTCCGGTAGCATTCCTGGCCTGGTTTCCTTTTGTCTCAGAATTTCAGACTCGTATGCTTTTCAACCAAGCATTCAGCAGAGGTCTGCAGATTTCTCGTATTCTTGGTGGACAGCGTAAAGATCGCACTTCTCGTAACAAGGAGTAAGCAAGAGTGGTAATTATATGGATGTTATTGATCCCCCTGATTCAATCATGGAAGTCTTTGTTAATAGTTGTAATTATATTATGGATGAAGAGGGGCCAGCAATTTTTGCATTTGGAACTAACACAATTGCGTACCACCTAGCATGACTTTGAACAATATTTGTAAGATTATGAAGATACATACTATTTATTCATTTTCATCAATATATCTATATTTTTTGTGTATATCTTCAGTGTTGGATCACATTTGGACCCCTGGGGCTGGAGGAGGGTAGGAGAAAAGGTTCAGACAGATGAATTGATGGATTGCCTATCAACATTTTATATAACCAATTCAGTCGATTTCGTTAGAACCCAAATCAAATTATTAAAAATTGAATTACCCAATTTAATATGTTAATCGATTGAAATATTTTCAATAATTTACTTTGGCTATACTGTTTAACCGAATTATAATAAAAAAAATCGTCTCATAATTTGTTGTAATTGTCAAAATAAATAAATAAATATATATATATATATATATATATATATATATATACAGTTACGACTTTAATTAGAAGTAAAATAATCAAATAGATCATAAATATTAAAATTTTATTCTAACAATTAGAAATTCGATTAAAAGCTATTAAAATGTCACAACTCATTTTGTGGAGGGATCATGATCGGCATTAAGATCTGTGTGGATATAGCCCATTAGACCCTAGTAAGTTTCTATTCATCATTCAATTATGTTTAAGTGGCTCATTTACCGTCATCATCAGACAAAGCATAAGTCATTATAGTATAAACAATCATATTCAGTCGTAGGCACACAAATATGGATTTCTCAATATAAACTGTGTACATTTTCCATTCATAATATTTGTACCCAATACAATTCATAATAATTATTGTAAATGCACCCTTAGTGCTCATGCGGGCTCTTTAGGACAACAATCATAATATCATCATAATATCAAAAAGTAACTTGCCACCCAATGGCTTAATATTTCAGTATAAATAATTATTTATAAACAAAAATAAAAAATCGACTCGTCAATGGAATATGGCTCAACTCGCTAGGCTTTAAGTGGATGCTAGACACCTATCCCAATTAAAAATAAACAGATCATGTTTCCCTAACACTTGTTGCTAGCAAGGAGTGCTATCACTGATTTGCAATAAAAAAAAATAGAAAAAATAACATATGAGTCACAAAGATTTCGTAAGTGAATGCGGAAAGTGGATAAGTCAAGGGAATTGAACTTTGAATAAGTAAACATTATATAACCATGCATGTATGATCTTTCAAATACGTATAAGGAACTTATAAGAAAGTAATCATGCTTTCAAACAAATTTCACAAATCCTTTGAAAATATTTACCAAATCCTTATGCCATTGAAAACTCAAGTTGAGTAAACCATTTAATCACAACAAAAAAAGGCTAGCTCATGTACCAATCATTATATATCATAGAAGTGAGACTTAACCTTTTTGGACTCATCAATTGTGTGTTGGGTTGAAAGAAATGCTGATTGTCTGATTTCAAATCCCATAGAGCAACTCTACCTTATACTTACATAATGCATGAGGAAATCTCATTGCAAAATTTCAAGAATCGATATAGTTATTTAATACACAACATATTTATCAAATGAAATCATAGACATCATTAATACTCATCATATAACATTTGTGATGGAATAACCCCCGTTTACCATGGGCCCTACAGTATAGCTCCTAATTTGCATGAACTTGTACAAAATGGGAAATGGAATCAAAGCCTTATTTCCCTTTCTCATCAAGGTGGAAATGGAAAGTTCATCATTTCTCTATAAAAGTTGTTAAAGGAATAATCCCCACCAACCATGGGCATAAATGATAGCTCTGTTATATGGAGTTATTTAGCCACATTTTGGATGACAAAATGGCTAAGTCTTTTTGTTTTAAGTCAATTTAGATAGTTTTTATGTTTTTAGTTAACTAGTTTAAAGCATGTTAACTTGTTTCAGTTCAAGTAATTCTAGCTCATTTTCATGTTAATTTAAGCCAATACTGATTTAGTCCTTGTCTTTGTAGGTTTTCAAATGTATAAAGTTAAATGGTGATGAACTAAGCAATGGAGACTAGCGGCAGATTTTCACTGAACATACTGCGGTAATTCTAGCATAACTTGAGCTACAAAAGTTCAATCAACATGATTCTTGGACCGTTGTAAAGTTAAGAGGCAGACCTACAATGTTCATGTTTATCATTTGCTCAGATCAGCGTTGAAGTAGGAGAAAATCATGTTTAAAAATGAGATACTGTAGCAATTTTTGCACCAAGGTAGCACAACGGAGCAACATTACAGCCTCAAAAGACTTAAGGCCGCAATGCACAAAGCAGCAACCTTTCTCCCATACAAAATCTCGAGCACTCAGTGCTGTGCCAACCATGGAGGAGGGCTGCGGCACTTGTCACAGCCCAATTTCTAGGCCATGATTGGGCCAAGGGCCCAATGGGCTCAGCCCACTAAGCCCAAGCAAGCCTATTTATATAATCTTATACATTAATCCATATTTCTTTAAAATCCAAAATTTCGTAGTGTTCAAATGTAGTTCCTTTGGAAACATTTCATAAAGCCCAACTATGCATTCAGAATGGCATCATCAACCATAATATACATATAGAGTTTGACAAATGAATCTAAGCATTTCACAACAAGTATTCATATACACGTAATTAGACCTTGACCGTCAGCAGAGTAACTCTGGCCACAGTTGCTAACACTTAGTGTCACGTTAAACCTACCAAGCAATGGATAGGGGGGAACACCTCGTCCTAGGATCCAATCACCTTTGACTCAGAGAACTTAAAACATGAAGGTTAAAAACGTGAGTACAAACTCAGTGAGTAAACATAGGAAGGGAACAAGCAACGTTAAGGAAGGTTTAGAAATCATGATGCACTTAAGTTCAAAAACAATGCAATTTGGTTCATTTCTTATTAAAAACCCCTCATTCAAACCCTTGGTTGTTTAGTCACTTGATGACGAAAGACCCATGAACAACAAAGAAGTTGAAAAGTGAAAACTTTAGTAGAATTCAAGCAAGTCAAGCATAATAGATTGAGTCTCACCGCAGCGAAAAGGCATTCTCGCTGCAATGAAATTCTGATCAGATAAAATCAAAATCTAAGGGGTTTTCACTGCCACAAGGAAAATCCACTCATGCCACATGGCACATTAAATTAAACACATTGACAATACTCAAGTTTCCTCAATATTCAGTGCAATCACGTATTATTTTCATAACCTTTTCATAACATATGCAAATAATTTCATAGCATATATAATCATCTCTATGGCATATATATATATACAAACATGTATACGCTAACGGTCTTCAGCTCATGTGCCCTCCCCTACCACACATAGCTGGGTATAGACCATCGCCAATAATCAGCTCATGTACACCCCCACATCCGCACATGGCTGGAATCCCCCACCAGTCCTCAGCTCATGTGCACCCCCACATCCGCACATAGCTAGAATCATCGTCATTACCGGTATGTGCCCTTCCCCACCACACATACTCGGTTATAATTACCACGGAATATTACTTATCCATACATATCATATATCCATATATATATATATATATGCATCAACATGACATAGATGCACATGGATTTATCATATCGCACATTTCACAACATAAAACGTTTTATCAAGGGCTTGTTCCCAGGCATTTTTTTTTTGGCAAAAACAAATAAAATTTTTAAATGATTCATTAAAACACATAAGCATTTCCCCAAAACATTTTGAAATGCAAGTTCACTTACCTTACGATAGCAGGATATTACATCGCTATTTGTTCAGAGGTTTATCTAGCTATTCCTACTTACTGGTTGCTCGTTATTTCCCCTGGCACACCACCACAATACTCTAACTTTACCTTTGCACTTCCTAGCAACAATACAAACTCAATATATTTAATTACATACGTGTACAGGCAGCACTTCAATCAATTAATCCTTAATCTAATTTCACATTTTTCATCCTTGTCCTTCATAATAATTTAACATGCAATCCACATACATGCATCTATTTCTTTCAAATCTTAGGGTACCCTTGCTACCTTAAATAATTTAATAAAAGGTTCAACCGATTGAGTCAAATAAATGACCATATTTATAATTTCTTACCTCTCAAATAAAACTCCCAGCTCCTTAACTCTATTGTGGAGCCTTAACTCTCCAGAGATCACTTTCCATAAGCTTGGGTTGAAAAAGAAACGAACACTTAACAAGCTTCTCTAAATCGAGTTTACTATTTGCTACACAAGCAAGACAACGATATTCAACCGTTTATTCTCAACTATAATAACTTAAAACGAAAGCTCTTACCTTCACCATGAATTCTTTAACTCCAATATCAATGCTAAGGAGCTCAAATCTCTTTGGAGAAAGCTTTAAATATAGGGGGTTTTTAAGGAAAAGGATGATAGATCTCTTTTTCCTCAAAAATGGTGGAATACCCAACGTTGGTCGGTTGCTTGTTTCCATTCCTTCCTTCTTGAATCAAGTTCTTTGTGGAGGATTTTGAGAAGCTCGGGTTTTTCACTTGAAAGGGAAAAAAAATTAGAAAAAGTCTTGCAAAAGAAATATTTCCTTTCCTTGCCGTGAATACCAATGAAGTCAAGATAAGCATGGATTTTTTGCATGCCAAGTGGCAGCTAATATGGGCTGCTGGTAATCCTCAAGAAGCATGAAAAAAAATGCAACCTTTTTCATGAAAAAAATGCCGTTGGTTCCTAGGTGGTTTGGATAAAATATTAACCTTCGTATGCAATTTCTCTTCTTTTGACTTTTCCTTCATCTTTATCTTTTCTTTTCTCCTCATTTTCTTTGTCATAGATGGCTTGTCCATGAATTCATGACTTTTGACTTATCTTCTCCACCCATTTTATGTGTTAAAATCACATGACAAAGGCTTTATCACCTTCCACCCACCACTCACATTTTTATTCTTTATATTATTTTTACTTTATAGTTTATTTATTCATTTCTTGTCCCATTCAACCTATATGTACATCTCATATTACTCATAACCTAGCCTTTCTTAATTAGGAAATTCCCTTTTTTAACTTCAAATATCAAAATTGTAAATGAGTCCTTAAACTTTTCCTTATTTACCATGTAACTCCTCAAACTTCCATCTTTTACAATTGGTTCCTTCCAACATTTTTTAAACTCCAATTTCCTTCTATTACCTTCTTCTACACATGTACAAACGAAGTATAAAGTTTGTACTCCAACACGGTGTCCCCATAATATTTAAAATATTTATTTACCTGTGCTATCTTTACTTAATAAAGACACACGACCCCAATAACGTCATTTTTCTCTGAAATTTTCTCATTCTTCTTCTCCCCCACTTAGATTGACCATATACTCCTTCATGGAAAATTTTGACACTGAATAAAATATTAATATTTTAATATTATTTTATTTCAAAAATTTTCTCTTGTCTCCTCTTGTCTCCTTGGTACCCAAAATACCTTATTATGCCTCAATTCACTTTCGAATCACTTTTTATCTCGCAAATTCTTCCTCGATAAAAATATTATTATTTTATTATTATTTCCTCACGTGCGGAATATTTTATCCTAAACTATTCCTTTCATTTTTCATCACTTTTAAACATTATAATTAACCTCAATTGGCATCCGATAAGCTTTATTAGTCACCATATCAAAGTACGAGGTATTACAATCTCCCCCACTTAAATAAAATTCGTCCTCGAATTCACGTCGATGTCGAGTTATCAATCTTGCTCTATGATCTTATTCCGTTTCTCCTTTTTATAGGGAATTTTGATTTATTCACCTCATTCACTTCCAGTTCACTTGAATACTTCACTTATGTCTATTATTATCCTTTAGAATCAAATCAGCAGTACCCTTCATAATCATGATCTCTTATATTGAGACTCCAAGCATGCTTCTATCACTATCATTAAATTTGAACCATAACTCCATCTCAATCATACCGATTTCGATCACATATTATGCTTACTTATGTATACCTAATCACCATCTTATTATTTTGCTTTTTGCCAAGCTTCTCGACATTCATTCATTCATCTTATGCCCATACACTATTATGTGGCCTACAACATTATAAACGTGCCATATTCATTTTTTTACATAGTCTCAACATTGAGGAAGGTTAATGCCTTCAATTTTTTTTCCACATGCTTCAAGTTTATCTTGCATTTACGCCACATACTTCAATTATTTCCACGCTATGGATTACATTTCTTTAATCTTATCTCTTTGACTATTTTTCCAAAATTTCTTATATCATCATAGTTCAACTTCTAATGGGACTTCTTGCCGTTGTACCATCTATAGGACTCATCATATACGTAAAGTTGAAATCTCAATTTATTGAGAATAATTCTTCACCTCAGTTAGTCAAGTCATCAATTTCACATATACGTATGTACATGCATTTCCAAATGTCAACATTCCTCGCTATGCATAGGGATCCATGTGTTCGCGTACCTTGAACTACATCTCCCTTTATTCTTCCTTATCCCTATCGTCATAGCGCATGTCAACATTCTTGTTATGCCTATGCATAACTTCATATCGTTTATATCATTTCTAGTTATATGCTTGAGTTTCATCGTACTATATATCCTTGTTGCATTTTGACTTTAATGAGTCACTTAAGTATTTTCAAATTTCAATTTCCATACTACATTAGGAAGTTTTCATTATCGGATTCCATTATCCAGATTATCTTTAATCATCCTTTGTTTTATTCTTCCATACTAATGTGACATCTTCTCTTTGGACCAATCGGCAGTTTGTACTTGAAACTGCAAGACTTGAAACAAGGTCCTCCTTAAGTACTTTTCAATGTCAATACGAATCTCACTTTCAACTTACGGTTTCTTCTTTATCACCACATAACTTAGTGTGCTTGCTTTCACAAGATCCATAGCAGAACTCCTCTTAAGTACTTCCTTGGGGATACCTATCTTAAACTTATGTCTCACCACGTGTGATCAATTAACCCGTGACTTAGCTGTTAAGCTCCTCAGCAAGTTTCAAAAATCCCACATTTTATACCTGCCGTGTATGATTGGTAATTTCTTCTCAAAGATGTTTGTGCATTCCTGAAACACTTAGTCTTTTATTTGCTTCTTAACATCCCAAGCATATCGTTCTATAGACATGTACTTATTCTTAAAGATATATAAATACATACTCATCCATTCAATCCTTAATTTATCTTCATAGGTTTCTAGTGTGCCACACAATTAGCCTCGTGTTGTTACTAACCCTTTTCATTTAGCTGAGTCAAGACAAGAATTGCAAATTCTCATAACGATTTCGGATAATCCCATTTGCTATACCACCCTTGTAATCCCTCATTCACACTTTCATCACTTGGTATTGATATCCCTTACCCATATCTCATATATTCATTTAACTTTTCACTCCTTTTTTTTTTCCTTAGCCTTTAACAAGGCTTAATCTCTCGTCTTCCTTAATTCTTAGGATTTGACTTTGGTCAACATATTATTCATCCTAATACTTCACATGGTATCTTATCTCAATGTAGCCATCTCAAGAATCTTTTAACTTCTCTTTCAATTATATGCCCATAGACAAGGCAATAAGGAAACTTTTCAATTCATTCATGTAAACATTCTTCGGAACATTTAAAACTCCCAAATAACAAATCTCAATGACTAATGACCATAATTCAACTTGTAAGCACATTATCGTGCCACTTCCATCTTGCTCATGCATTCTAGACATGAGGTGTCCCTAGCACTGTGGCGCTGGTCAGTCAATGCTACAACGTCGCGACTGTTGGACATGGGATAGTTTCAACGTTGTAGTGCTAAAGTGTTAGTGCTGTAGCACTGTGGCTACTAGAAATTTCTTCCACGAATAAGTTCTTCCATCTTTAAAGTTACTACAAGGATCATGCTCCACCATTTGGCTTTCCTCCAAGCCTATCCCACAATTTTCATGACCAGGTGTATCTTCTTTTTTGTTTATCATATGCACTAAGCCAAGTCAATATTTTTCAAGCTCATTTTATCCTTTAACACTTAACTTCAACCAATAAGTCTCACCTTAGGACAATCTTGCCAATTTGTGTAACAAATTCTCAATATATAATACCATACACCAAATTATTCACCATTTATTACATTCAACAATTCCTTAACATTCACAATTAATTATCTTTCTTGTCATGTAACTTAAATAGTTTTGTTGACTTTCAGTACAAATGACCATGAAAATAGTACATGTTTCTCCACGCTTTACATTCTCAATCTTTATTAGATCAAGGATTCACCTTTTCTCAAGTTCCATAATTTGCCTCCCTTAGTCTATATTTGTGCCAAATTATCATCTTATAATATCATGGCATCATTTTGTAGTTCCCTCCAAACTTAAATTTTACAATCCTTGAATTAATCACATCATCCATTCTAAGCGTCATCTATATCCTCATTGATTTCTCCCATATCCTTTCGAATTGTAATTGTAATCGGGATTTCAAATTTCACCTTTCTACGATTAATTGGTAATCATTTGTTAGATCTCGTAGTTGTTTGTACCACTAATGACTTTCTACGTCGATCCTTAATAATCATTTAATGCGACCAACCATGCCATTAAGGCAGATATCCTTCCTCAATAATTATATTGTTAGTCTACCTCTGTCATACCAAAAGATTCTCATACACATGGAGTCATTTAAACAAGTACTTTATAATCCGTTCGAGTCATCCAAAATAAAAACCAACTCCTAACTCCTTTGTACAGATAACTACTATTATTTCCCTTACATTGCATCTGCTTAGACTTAAAGTGATAAGAACATCAATGAAAATATTACGTGTCTTTAGGATCTTCGTCGCCTTGATCCGGGCACATCGACGGATTCTCTTTCGAGTCCTCTTCCATTTCTTGGGATATTCCCATTTTATCCTTAATCTGAGCTTGTTGCTGCCTCTCAAATTCCTCTTTACTAATAGGTGCAACACCTCTCCCACAACCAGGAGGGAAGTGTCGGACAACGGATACAGATACCTTCCTAAAATGATAATTACTGATAGTCTTTTTTTCCCATCTTGTTCATGTTCTTTTTCTTCATATCGATTTCATTACGCACCAATCTTGCAAGACTCCTTCAGCTCTTAAATAGTGGTTTACCTCTCGGGGGAACCGATCCACTTAGAAATTGTGTCGGGTTACTTGTTACGTTGTCACCCTCGGGCACATATCGACTCCGAGCAGTAGAATCTAGCGATCCTTCACTAGTACTATGAGGGGTGTTGGGACTACTGTTTCTTCTAGATATGGCGTGTGCAATAGGCGTGCCTCCAAACCTATACACAACCAAGTATAAATTACTTAGCCATGTATAGCTCATAAGAGCATGTAGGTTTCTAATGAAGTAAGGGCCCATGTAGCCTCCTGTCATTGACTTGTGTTGCACACCCACAATCCAAGGACAAGACTCTACACGGACTCCAATAACTCCACTGACCACACAAGAATCCCTAGGATTCAACTAAACCTAGAGCTTTGATACCACGTCTGTCACAACCTAATTTTCGAGCCATGATAGACGCAAAGGCCCAATGAGTCCAAGGTGATTGGATCCTAGGACGAGGTGTTCCCCCCTATCCATTGCTCGGTAGGTTTAACGTGACATTAAGTGTTAGCAACCGTGCCCAGAGTCACTCCGCTGATGGTCAAGGTCTAATTATGTGTATATGAATACTTGTTGTGAAATGCTGAGATTCATTTGTCAAACTATATATGTATATTATGGTTGATGATGCCATTCTGAATGCATAGTTTGGTTTTATGAATTGTTTCCAAAGGAATTACATTTGAACACTGTGAAATTTTGGATTTTAAAGAAATATGGATTAATGTATAAGATTATATAAGTAGGCTTGCTTGGGCTTAGTGGGTTGAGCCCATTGGGCCATTGCATCGGTCATGGCCCGTAAATTGGGCTGTGATAGCACTAGTTGGTAGTTAGTGAAAAAAAAAGGTGTAGAGCACCACGACGCTAAAAGAGGAAAGTCGCGGCGCTTTGATGTGTTTTACTAAAACACAATCATTTGGATTTTTTTTAGGGTTTTTGGTGGTTATAAATATGTGATTTTCAACAGCTAAAAGAAGAGGTTTGAGAGGAAAACAAATGGTAATTTAGAGAGAGAGAAAAAAGTTCTACAAAGAAAGAAATGAGAAGAAAACGAAGATGATTAGAGATCGAGAATTGATGGCAACCTTGTTCTTAATTCTAGTTTTTCATTTCTCTCTTATTCTTTTGCTATAGAAATGATTTATTCCCTTGAAATTGTGATGTTTGTTGAAGAAATGATGATGAACTAAATTCTTTTTTAGGATTATGGTTTATTTCGATATGTAGTTTGAATATATGATTTTTCTTTTCTTAGTATTAATAGGTATTGTATGGTTTATTCAAATCTATGTTTAATGCTTTTAGCTGCTTGATCACCAGTTGAAATGATTAAGGTCTCTAAATGCAACTTGACAAAGGGAGTTTAGATTAGACTATTGATTTGAATAGCTTATGTTCGATTCACTTTAAGATTGTGTGATAGATTTGTATTTAAGATAGACATCCACCTAAATATCATAGGCAGCCAAATTAAAATATGAACTTAATGAGCTTTTCTTATCTAATTTGCAATGACATATGGAATTAATTTTGAAGAGTATGTATGCAAGAATCTCGACAGAGACTTGTACATAAAATCAGATTCTTGGTTAGCCATTTACCCCATTAATCTAAGTTTAAAGGAAGAGATTAAATTCAAATGAAATATTGAGAGGCACCATGTTTCTAGGTTTTTAAAATAATAATTTCTTTAGTAAAATCAAATTCATATCCTTAGTTTAGTTTTAGTATTAAATTTTACATTAATTAATTATTTAAAATCAAGCTGCTTGGATAGGATAAATTTTGTTAAGAATTTAATACTTAGTAAAAGTTATGGGCAAATCTCTGTCGGATACGATACTTGACTTACTTTTATATTACTTGAGTGATACGTATACTTGCGTGTACAAAATCGACAACAAGTTTTTGACGCTATTGCTGGGGATTTGCATTTCTTATTTATTTTTGTTGTATTAAATTAAACAAAATTATCTTAGTTCAAGTTTTTTTTTTTTGGTTTTTCAAGTATGTCTTGGGCATTGTGTGAGAAGCATAAGAAACTTGGAAATTATCTCTTGTGACCCAAAAATTGAAAAAACATTTCGAAGAAAAATTTACAAGGCTCTGTTTCTTTTAATACAATGGCTAAACAACAAGAAGAGCGACAAGTCCAAGAGAGAGTAGTTGAAGAAAATTGCTCGTTGAGGGACTATGTTGTTCCTTTGGTACAAGGTATTCCATCAAGTATCAGAGAACCAACCACTCAAGCACATCATTTCAAGATCAAGTCAGCCATCATCACTATGATCCAAACATTGGTTCAATTTGGAGGTTCTCCAAATGATGATTCGAATGCTCATATCTCAAACTTTCTAAAGATATGTGATATATTTAAGCATAATGGAGTTATAGATGATGCAATCCACTTGAGGCTATTCCCTTTCTCGTTGCGAGACAAGGTGAAGGTGTGGTTGAACTCGTTGCCCACTTGATCAATTACAACATGGGATGACCTTGCCCCAGAAATTTTTTCCTCCGGCAAAGATAGCAAATATAAGGAGCGATATTACTTCGTTTACACAATATGATGGTGAGTCGCTATACGAAGCTTGGGAAAGATACAAAGACCTACTTAAGCACTGTCCTTATCATGGTCTTCCAAAATGGCTCCAAGTGCAAACATTTTACAATGGATTAAGTGGTTAAGTACGAATGACCATTGAGGCTGTTATTGGAAGAGCTTTCATGGCAAAGTCTATTGATGATGCATATAACTTATTGGAAGAGATGGCTTTAAACAATTATCAATATCCATCAGAGTGATCCATACATAAAATAGTAGTTGAAGTTCTCGAAATGGATGCCATCACGACATTAATCACATAGGTAGTTGCTCTAACTAAAAAATTTGATTCTTTTGGCACTAATTCCGATCAAAGTCCTTTTATAGTTTGTGAATATTATGGAGATGGACACGTTAATGATTGGTGTCCAGGTAGCAACACAAAAATTGTTCAGTTTGTGAGGAATAGATAGTAACACAACCTCTTATCCAACACCTATAATCCTAGATAAAGGAACCATCCAAACTTCTCATGGGAAAATAATCAAGCAGCATCAACTTAAGGCTAAAAATTCCCCTTGGTTTTCAATAGCAATGAAGAGCTCCTATTCTGGATAAAAAACCATCAATGGAGGAGTTACTGATGTAGTACATGGCCAAGACAGACTCCCTCATTCACAGTCAAGTAGCCTTGTTGAGAACTTGATATGCAAGTTAACAATTGGAAAACTCAATAACCAACAGAGCTCAAAGGACTTTGCCTAATGACACAGAGGCAAATCCGAGGAAGGAAGGCAAAGAGCAAGTTGAGGACATTACCTTGAGAAGTGGTAAGTAGATTGAAGGCAACACTCGACAAGCTAAACAAGTTGACAAGAGAGACTGGAATGAAACATGGATAATAAGTCCTAGCAATCAAAATGAGAAGAAGGAAGCTAAAGTCACACCACCACCATCTTTTCTTTAACGATTCAAAAAGCAACAATAAGAAAGTCAATTTTAGAAGTTTATAAAGGTGTTTAAGAAGCTTCACATTAACATCCCATTCGCAGAAGCTTTAAAGCATATGCCTTCATATGTTAAGTTTATGAAGGATATACTATCGAAGAAAAGACGATTGGATGAGTTTAAGACAATTGCACTTATTGAGGAGTGCAGCCTATAATCCAGAACAAGCATCCACCAAAGCTTAAGGATCCAGGGAGTTTTTCTATCCCTTGCTCAATTGGTAATTTTAATTTTTCGAAAACTTTGTGTGATTTAGGTGCTAGTGTCTCCCTTATTCCTTTTTGGTCCTAATGGAGTACTAAAGAGGAGTGAATAAAATTAAAAAATTTAAGGCAGCTTTTTAACCTTGAAGAGCTCTTTTTAAAATATAAGATGGAAGGTTTAAAACTTGTTAAGGTTAAAACACATCAAGTAAGGAAAGGTAAAGAGAAGTGGACAAAACACAAGTGTTTATAGTGGTTCAGTCCCCTTGACCTATATCCATTACCCTAATCTTCCAATCAAGGATTTTCAACCTAACTTCACTAAACCACTGCAATTAATAGCTTCCACCAAGCTTTCACAAGGTGAGCTTCTAAACCAACCTCTAATCGCTTACAATAAGTCTTAGAGTGCTTTTCACACTTTAATCAACCAAGAAATAACAAGAATGCAATCAAGCTCAAACACTTTTTCAAGAATAGGAATGAAGAACAGGTGTGTAAGAGAAGATTCTTTGGCTTTTTGCTCAAAATATGATCTTGGTAGCTTATTCGTCCTTTGTTTGACCACTGGAGCTTCCTTTTATATTTGGAAACTTAGATTTTTCTATTAGAGATAGTTTCTAGTCATTATGATCAGATCTAATGCCATTCTAGATGTTATTTTATCTCCTAGCATTTAAATTCAAATGGGTAGACAATATTTCACTAACTAGTTAAATGCAGGTTTTAACCAATTGAGCCTTCTCTATCTTGCACTGTCTGACAGCTTTGTTCACTATGTTAACTGACTAAAAACATTCTGTTTTCAAACTTCTCTAACTAATACTTTTTCTTTAATTGGTTAGTCCCCTCTTTAAATACTTAGAGCTTTTCTTCCTTTAACTTTAACTGTTTGAAATAAACGTTAACCAATTAAAAAATCTTCAAATTTGAATCTCTCATTTGGCGTCCTTTAATGGTTAACTTCACTTTGAATTTAAATTTTGGTGCTTCAAAAGTGCTTCAAGTCTTGAGCTTTAACCGATTAACCCTTTTGCTTAACTAGCTAGTAAGCTTCTGTGTTTTGCTTCCAGCACCTTTTTAATTAGTTAAGCCTAGTGAGAATTGATTAAGGCTTTTCTACCTTGCTTTTATATAATGCCTAATTTTACACTAACTAGTTAAAGCTATATGTTAATCAGTTAACGATGTTTTATTTTCACTAAACCTTTTCTTCTTTCCTTCTTCAACCGATTAACCCATATTTTAAATGAGCAAGCTTCTTGACTTGCCTTTAATTATCAAATTTACTAGGGGAATTAAACTTTATCCTGCACACTTAAGTAGTGAAGTTAGACATCAATAAATAAAGAATGTTTTGTTGTCATAAAAAAACACATGGAATCAACATTCTCCCTCTTTTTGATGATGACAAAATACTCTTAGATTAAGAGTGCGATGCCAATTTGAATTTTATATTTATGTGTAGGTGAGGTGTAAAACCCGACCCTATAAATACATGTCATGACATACATGCATTGAGTAGCATGTTATTACGCTAGAAAAGCACCTAAGAATAGACGGAACCCGATATTGTACCTAACGGTACACTTAAATTGATTTAACCTCGAACTAGTTCAAATAGGAATTGTAGGATGAAATTTAATATTTTTATAGTCCAGGAATGACTAAAAATGATTGTTCGGAGTTCGAGGGTTCATTTGGGGTAAAATTAGAAATTTTGATATTCAAGGGCAAAATCATCATTTTGCCACCTAAGATAATAATTTGATCATGGAGTGAAATTTTTGACCAAGATTAACTATTTGGAGTATAATTTAATGATAGGAAGTGAAAAAGTTTAATTCTGGTGATTTTTGGAGTGTAGGGGCAAAATCGTAATGTTGCCACCCACGGAAAAAATTTGAGATTTTGAGAGAATTTAGATCAAATTTGACAAATTGGAGAATGGTATGAGTATAAGGGATGAAAAATATGTCTATGGACAATTTTTCAATTTTTGGGGCAAAAATGTAATTTTTGACTTTTACGGGGGCAAAAGTGTAAATTTCAAAAATTACTCCACCGAGACTTTGGATGAGTCTGAGAATTTTATCTAAGCTATGAATATATGAGACAAGTGTATGGTGAAAATTTGAAAACAAATGGATGAAATTTTAAAAATGGGCCAATGGGAAAGTGACATGTGGCATTTTTAAAATGATATAATATTATTTTAATGAAAAGTCAGCCCATTTAAACCCAAATTTTAAGTGCTGGCTGGCCATAAGGAAGAACAAGAGAGGAAATAGAGAGGAAAGGAAGAAAAAAAGAAAAACCAAAGAGAAACAAGAAAATTCAAAGGGAAATTCACGGTTTTCGACCGTTTACGCGTCTAACGGTAAGATTTTTCGATTTTAGCTTGATTTCTACCTTTCCTATGCCTTTATTTCCATTTAGCATGCTTGAGGAGAGAGATCAAAAAGTGATATCAAGGGCTGGACGAAATTCTAGGGGAGAGAAATTGAAATTTTTAGGTTTTGATTTTTAGTTAAATTGATAGTTTTAGTTAGTTAAATGTGTTTAGAAATTAAATTGGGCAAGAAATCATTAAATTTTCACAATACCCACTCTTGGCTGGATGCTCAATGCTGTACAATGATGATGAATTGATTTTATTCTAAGGAAAATGAAGAGAAAATGATGAAAAATGATTAAACGTGATAGAAAAACAAAGTAGAAAATTAACCGACTTAATGTCCCATTTTTGGCCGAATTTTCCAAGGAAGGGAGTGAGCTGATTGTGTTGTTTTTATAAGGTTATTGGCTGATATTTAATGGTTAGAAATGTTGGAGAGAGAATGGGATGATTTAGAGCTAAAATGGAGCGCGTTAGCAATTTATCGAGCAAAGTGCCAAAAATAGGTTAATACTGCGTTTAAGCCGTTTTAAGCTATTGCATTTCATACCATGCATTAGTATAGGATTTAAGTTAATTATATAGTGACTTAGCATCAATGTGATGAATTGTGTAAATTTTTGTAATGTGTCTAGGAGGAGAGCCTTCCGGAAAAGGCAAAGAAGTCGTACCCGACGAGTAGTGATCGGGGCGCTTAGAAAGCTTTTAGTTTGTACAAACGGTGAGTAAACTTATCATTATTGTAAATTATCTAGAGTTTATTTTTAAATGCCCTTTATGTATTTTATGAAATGAAAACGGGATTTTTGATGTTTTAGGAATAAATGTGATAAATAAAAATATATTGTATTGATTATGAAATTGAGTAATTGGAGGCTGCAAACTGACTTGAAAAAATATATATTTTCCTAGGAATGGCTTATGAGAAATGAGTATATGTGGCTATATTTTGTAAGTGCATTTGGGAAATTTATGTAAGTTGATTTTACTATGCAGGCTGGACAAATAAATAAAAGCCACGTTATACTGTCGAAATTTTATTAAAATTGGTGGGTTAGTCACTGCAGTGACAGGTTTCCGTGGACTGCTTATTAGAGGGGCACGGTAAACCCAGTTATATAGTTACTCCGGTTGTAGAGGAGAGGAGGGTAACTCCCGGGGTAGTATTAGAGCTCACTTCACGTCGAACCCCCACGTGAATGTGTAACTCGGCCAACGCCAAGGAACGGCTGGTTTTAAAAATAAAAATGTGTTTCACGTGTGAATATTTTAACAACCTTGGCGGACTCGGTTAGATGCCTCGGCCAAGGTATCCCCGAGGATTAGTTTTGGCTTGAGCCTTATTTTAATAAAAGACATAAGCCTTAACAATTGTTTTGGTAAATTACAAATATTTTATTGTTTAAGAAACAAATTGAAAACATTATGAAATGGGTTGAAATTTGTTGTTTAAACTTGCCTCCATTTTACTCGCCTTTAGATATTTATGATAATGTCTGTTTACTCATTGAGATTTTATAATCTCACCACCCTCATTTTCACCCATTTCAGGTTCAGTATAGACTGTAGATAGCTGATCTCATCGAGGACTACCATTGGATCTGCATTTTCCAAACCGTAGGTTCACAGTCCTCTTTACTTTTGTTTATTCGGGGGCCTTCTTGTTATTGTAAATTAAATTAAATATTTTGGCTTACTGTATTTTAGTATGTATAAATTTATTTAGCTTTTACACTATAAAAATTATTCACGTATAACTCTATAAATATTGTTTTATAAGAAAATAGAATATTTCCCTTAATATTTCTTTTATTTTCTTATTATATTCAAATAACCGTAATTTCGTTTTAAATGAAGATTTTAGACTTTTAAACTCATTTTGAATATGAATTATGTATTTTGTACTTGTATATTACGTTTTAGCCAGTTTTGAAATTTTTGAGAAAAAAATGACCAAAATACCCCTGTGTGGCAAAAATTTTATTTTGATTGTTTTTGATCTAAAATAGTATATATTCTCTAAAAACTCGATATTTAACAATGATTGCTCACAGGAAAGGAAAGAAACTGATATGTAAGCCTTGCGGGGTTCTGGTTGGCATTCCGGATAATGAGTGTCAATCGGGACGTCGCGACGATTGTCATGGGCCTGAGGGAGGTTCCGGGTCGTGACATGAGGGATTGCTCCTCCTAAATATATGCTCCCCCTTAATATGTGCATAAAATTCTTTTTCTTACAAGTTTAATGTAAATCTATGTACAACTATTGCTTAAATAAACAAGTACAATACTTTCAAAATTGACTTTTAATCACATAGATATAAACATTCAACATAAAACATAGGTATAAGCATCATTCATCATAGAACCATTCAACAAAAACATTCAGCATAAAAACAGTTAAATTCCACTAGCACACAAAATTTAACCATTGTTCGGCCTAAACAACCTAAAACCATTGTTCGGCCTAAACAACCTAAAACCATTGTTTAGCAACACAAAATATAACCATTGTTTAGCCTAAGCAACCTAATTTGTCAGCCTATTTTCTCTCTTTTTTTGTCATCTTCCAAGAAAAGGGTTTTACTTAAGCTTAATTCCCATTAGAGTCCGAGGAGGGTGAGGACTCATCAATACAAAAATGCACCTTCAGGGGTTTAGGAGATGATGAGGAGGAAGAATTAAAGGGTGTAGAGGATAAGGAATCAAATGCTGAGGATATGATTTAAGGTGGTCCAGGTTTGAAGGGTAGTTTGACAAAAGACAATGCTAGCTGTGCAGACTTCTTTTTTTTGAGAGAGGTAGTCTTGGTTGCTATTGTCTTCTTACCTTTGCTAGAAAGCTTCTCAGAGACTAAATCAGTGGTTGTGGCTTTGCCTTTGCTCTGAGTTTACTGTGGTGCAATCTCTTCATTTTCTTTTTGAACTGATTCAGCTTCTTGCTCCATTCTTTCTTTTGCTTTTTCTTGATCAGTTGCAGCTTCCTTAAGTATTTTAGTAATGAAATCTAAGAGCAGTATTACTTCAGATTCATCTGGGTTGGTAGCTTCATTTTATTCTCTCTATTTTTCTGGTTCTTGATCCATTTTCTCTACCACTTCTTTAACTTCATTTTCCTCTTTAGTTCCCATAGTTGTTTTTGCTTTAGGGACCACTTCATCATTCTAATCTTTTTTCTCATTTTCAGCATTCTCTTTTGCAATCTCAACCTCATTGTTAGAAGCATGAATTTCAAGCTGCTCTGTTTCAGTGATCTTATTTAAAGAACTTGTAGCTCTAGCTTGATTTTCAAATGTAAGGGATCTTGTTTCCTTTTTCTTTGAGAATGAAGTTCTCAAGATACTGCAATCTTTTATCTACTTTAATAATCCTCTCAGTTTGCTCAATCCTTCGCATCAATTCTCATTAGCAAATTAAGCATCATTTTACTTTGAAAAGGAGCTTGACTTACACTAGAGTAAAGAGTGGAAGGAGTTTCAATATCTGGAGGAACTGAGGTGCCTTTGATAGATTTAATGCATTCCTTTTTTTCAAGCTAGTATCCCATTTTCAAAAGGCTGCCTAGGAAAATTCCCTAATCTTTACTCTTTATCCAATCAACTTGGAATCGAATGCTCAAACTTCCTTTCTTCTTGACCAAAGATGATATGATATTTCCATAAGGTAGGTTTGTTTTGTCTCCCAAACAAGTTCCTTTAATCCTCTCAATCATAAATCTTACCATGTTTAGTGGAATCTCATTGAAGGAAGATTCTATCAGCTAGAGATCTTGTGAACTTACATAGTTGTTACTACTACTTCTCCCACGAAGTGTAGAGGCAACAAAATAGTGAAAAATTCTCAACTGGGCATTCTTAATGTCACTAGTATAGCTTTTGGAAGGATATCTCTCTTTCTTTCTAGTCACAGTTTCCCAAATAGGACTAGGATCATAGTTCTTTGGAATTATAAATTCTCTTTACTAGAAATTCAGTTTTTAGACGTTCCCTTAAATCTGAGGCAGTGAGTATAACTCTTTTCCATTTTAAAAAAATTCAATCCATCTTCCAAAAACTCTTTAGGATTCACAAGCTCATTCTTATCGAGAGCAATGTTGGAATAAAACTCTTTAACTAATGGTGGGCTAAATGACTTATCTTTAAATGTACTTAATTCTTTCAATTTCAACTCATCAAAGCATTTAGAGATGTCAAATTTAATAGTAGAAACCTCATCAAAACTGGGCCAACAAGGAATTTCCCACAAGAAATGGTTACATTTTTAATCTTTTTATACCTATTAGCATGAGCTTGTTTCTAAATCAAGAGTTTGATGGATTATCTTTCTCGATAGAGATTCCTATTGTTGCAGATCCTTTTGTCTTTGTTGCCATTTTCTTCTAGCTCTCCCATTTCATTTTAGCTGGTGAATCTAGAACAATTTTACCCTTTTTCTTAAGTGGTGTAGTAAAAAAAATCTTTAGTTGGGCTCTTTTTTTCCCTTGTCAATAGCCTTACTTGTTAGTGAGGTTTTAGCCATTGATTTCATAGGTGTTGAAGGCTTAGGGTTCCTCGGGTTAAGTTAGGGCTTAAAAGAAAGAGGATAGATTTTGGAAGAAATCTGGGTGTTTGGGTTTTTATTTTCTAGATTGAAGGTTTCTTGGAACTGAAAGGTTATGAGATGAGACTTTGTAATCGATTAACCCATGTTTTGAGTGGGTTATTTTTCCCGTACCTCGTGGTCCTCATTTTTTTATTTTAAAATTTAAAGAGCTTGCATGACAGTTTTCTTATTTTCTTAGGGCCTTTAACCGATTAGAGCTTACTCTTACTAATTAGGGAATCTTTGACTTGGAATACATTTGCCAACTAAAATTGTTTTAACTGGTTGAGGAAAATTTTAACTAATTACTACTTTGTTGACTTAGGCTTATTATTTGAACATAGTTTTGCTCTAATTAGTTAAAGAGAGCCTTAATTAGTTAATGTAGGTTTTACTTTCCTTTTATGGTCTCTTTAACTAATTGGAGCATTTTCTAATCAACTTAAAACAATAAATAGAATCAAGCATCACGCAATATATCATCATAAACATGTTCAATTCAACTCAATCAGAATTCATTAGCATCAATCATTCCTAATTCTGTCCTAATCCTACAAAATTGGTCTTCACTTAATGGTTTTGTGAAAATTTCGGTTAATTGATGCAAGGTATCTACAAATTCTATTTTAACATCTCCTTTAAGGACATAATCTTTGATGAAATGATGTTTAATTTCAATGTGCTTAGTCCTAGAGTGTTGCATAGGATTTTTGAAGATATTTTTAGCACTTATGTTGTTACAGAAATTAGAAACATTATGCATGGACATCCCAAAGTCATTTAGCTGTTGCCTAATCCATAATATTTGTGTACAACAACTACCTAGTGAAATGTATTTAGCCTTAAAAGTTAAAAGAGCAACTGAATGTTGTTTCTTGCAAGACCATTGCACAAGCATGTTTCCAAGGAATTGACAAGTGCCATCAGTGCTCTTCCGATTAGTTTTACTGCTAGTAAAATCATTATTGAAATAGCCAAGAAGATTAAAAGATGGTCCTTTTGGATACTATAGTCCTAAACTTTGAGTGTCCAAAAGATATTTGAAAATCCTCTTCACTTTAGTCAAGTGTGATTGCTTGGGACATGATTAGAATCTTGCACATAAGCAAACACTAAACAAAATATCAAGTTTACTTGCAGTTAAATAAAAAAGTGAGGCAATCATACCTCTATAGAGTTTTTGGTCTACATCTTTTCCTTTTTCATCTTTGTCAAGCTTTATGGAATGACTCATAGGAGATCTAATTGACTTCAGATTCATCACATCAAATTTTTTCAGCATTTCTTTAGTGTATTTTTCTTGATTTATGAATGGTTCATCCTCACATTGCTTGATTTGTAGACCAAAGAAGAATTTTTGCTCTCCCATCATGCTTATTTCAAATTCACCCTGCATTTCCTTAGCAAAATTCTCATACAAGTTTTCATTAGTGGCACCAAATACTATATCATCAACATATATTTGAACCATAATCAAATCATTTTTATTTTTCTTTATGAAAAAAGTATTATCTACACTCCCCCTAGAGTATTGTTTTTGAATGAAGAATTTGGAAAGTTTTTCATACCATGCTTTAGGAGCTTGTTTCAATCCATATAAGGCTTTATGCAATTTATAAACATGATCAATTTTTTTTCAAAATCTTTAAAACGAAGAGGCTGCTCAACATACACTTCTTCTTGTATAAACCTATTTAGAAATACACTTTTGACATTCATTTGAAATAATTTAAAATTCATGTAACAAGCATAGCAAGTAAAAGTTTAATTGCTTTTAATCTAACTACAGGAGCAAAAGTTTCATCATAATCAACACCTTCATCTTGATTATAGCCTTGATCAACTAACTTTACTTTGTTCCTCACCACATTTACCAACTCATCCAACTTGTTTTTGAATAACCATTTTGTACCAACAATTGGATGGTTGGTTGGTTGGCCTTGGAAATAAAATCCAAACCTTGTTTTTTTCAAATTGACCAAGTTCTTCTTGCATGGCAATCATCCAACTCTCTTCCTTTTCAGCTTCCTCAGAGTTCTTTGGTTCAACTTGTGAAACTTGTGATATAAACGCAAGATATTCACAAGTTTCCTTTAGTCTTCTTATAGTTTTGACACCTGCCAAGGGATCACCAATAATTTATTCTTGAGGATGATTTCTTACAAATCTTCAGCTTCTAGGAAGATCGTTGTGTTGATTTTCAACTTTTTGCAAGCCTTCTAGAGGTGGTTCTTTTCCATCTTTCTCCTTTGAGCTCCCTTTATCATCTTTTTTGTTGTTTAAGCTCATCTTTCCCATTTTCTTCTTAATATCATCTACTTCATCATCATCAAACACTACTTTTCTTTGTACAGCATTAGTCTCATCAAATGTGAATTGACTCTTCTATAACTAAAGTTATTTTGTTAAACACTTTGTATGCTTTAGAGTTCAATGCATAACCTAAGAAAATGGCTTCATCACTTCTAGCAGCAAATTGTCCTAAAGTTTGTTTTCCATTATTTACAACAAAGTATTCGCACCCTAAACTCCTTAAATGAGAAATCTTTGGTTTTCTTCCTTTATAAAGCTCATAAGGGGTTTTAGAAATCATGGCTCTAATGGAAACTTTATTCAAAATGTAAGTTGCTGTGTTCATAGCTTTAGCCCAAAAATATTTTGGCAAATTATTTTTGTAAAGCATTTTTCTTGCCATTTCCCTTAATGTCCTATTTTTTCTTTCAACAACTCCATTTTGTTGTTGAGTTCTAAGAGCTAAGAAATTGTGGTCAAAACCACTTTCATTGCAAAAGATTTCAAAATCATCATTTTCAAACTTACCACCATGGTCACTTTTAACACAAACAATGGTAAGCCCTTGCTCATTTTGCACTCTCTTACAATGTTTGGCAAAGGTACGCAATGCATCATCTTTGTGAGCAAGAAAGTATACCAATTTATATCTCAAGTAATCATCTATAATAATAAAGCCATATGACTCGCCTCTTAAACTAGAAGTATTCATTGGTCTAAACAAGTCAACATGCAATAGTTCAAGTGGTCTAGAAGTTGAGATTATTTTCTTAGATTTAAATGAACTTTTAACTTGTTTCCAAATTGATATGCATCACAAACTTTATCATTTCAAAAGACATCTTTGGAAGTCCAATGACTAGGTCATTTTTTAAGAGTTTTGAAATAGTGTCCATGCTAGCATGTCCCAATCTTCTATGCCATAACCAACTATCACATACATCATTGGCCATAAGACATGATTCACTATTAGGCTCAATTTCATCAAGAAAGATAACATACATGTTCTTAATTCCTTTGTCAATGAATGCAACATTGTTAGTGTCAACATCAATTACTTGACATCCATGGGAATCAAAGCAAACTCTAAAGCCTGTATCACAAAGCTGACTAATGCTTAATAAGTTGTCTTAGACCTTTAATAAATAAAACCTGCTTGATTTGAATTTGAGAAGTGTTACCAATGGTTCCAATTCATTGGGTAATACCTTTGGGGTCATCACCAACAGAAACACTACCACTCTTCTGTTGGGGATTTAAATCATGCTAAGATGACTTATATGCAGCGAAATATTATTAAAATTTTAATACCCTAAGCCATAAATAACTTTAATTGAAACTAATCTAGAAAAACCATAAGAGAAATTTTGACATACTTGAAAGTCTGCTTTCTTTGGTGGAGTCCTTCTTGTTTTTTTTTTTTTAACTTTTGTACACCAATTAGGACTTGTCAAATCATAGCAGCATAGTTGTCTTACCTCTAATGGTTATCCACACAGTGATTTGCCGAAATCTCTTCACTAAGAGTGTGTGAATCCCTAAGCCGAAGTTTTTGTGCTAACAAACTCTCAACTTTGGGCTCCCTTGTGTTTCTCTCTTTTGGTTGTGATCCTATCTCAACACATAAGAAAATAAAATAGAACTCTTATGTATATTCAAGAGGCGGCTAAGGGATTCTTTTATAGAGTGAATTGACCTATTTTATATCCAACAATGATTATAAAATGTCTTAGACTAATTTGGCCTTTATTTAATATTCCATCAAATCATATTTGATTGAGCTCAATACTTAATTAGATTAAGCCTCTGTAAAATCAATTGGATCATATCCAATTGAACTCAAATTAATTTCAACAATTCACCTCATGTGTGTGACCTATTAGTTTCCAACATGTTGGCAAGAAATATAAACTAATTTAATGAAGAATTTATATTTATATTTATCGATCATAAGTGGCATCTAACAATACATCATGGCCACCCAAATGTTAAGAGAGTCAATATGATTTGACTAACCTTTCAGTGTATAGTATCTCAGTGTAATTCGATCATTTCATCATATATCTCAGATAGATAGAGAACCTGACTTGGTGTTTACTTTCTAAGTTATCCATATTAGTCCTGCAGCTTTTATATTGACTTATTAAGATTGCCTTGGCCAAGGTCTTTTAATCAATATAAGCTAGAAGCAAATGAGATATGTCCCCTTCAAATCACTTGGGTTGATGAATTTTCTCTGGACTACTCATTCATCTTCTCATGTTTCATGCCATACCTAAAAGCACCTTGTTTAAGCATCTGGTCATCTCCAGACTCGTAGAGGTGAAATCAAAGCATGACAATTCACATACATGATGATCTGGTATCACAAGCCTAAGGATTACTTACACTACTGACACATGAGAGTATTTTCATAGACACTTAAGTGACATACCAAATGAAACTCTCATAGCGGGCCATGTTCAGTGAACTTGTTCCTTAACAAGCACCTAGATACTATCCCTAAGTATCTCACACACTTCAACTTATGAGATCAATTGCTTACTTCTAAAGTAAGGAGGCTTAGCATGTCCTAGCCTTTGAGCATTGTGAATGCCCTTATTCTTGACAATACAATGACCATGAACATATTTAGGAACAAGGCTTTGAAGCATAAAAATCTCATAATTATAACCTTAATAATTTCTTTTCAAGGCCATTATGTTCCAAGGGCTTTATCTACATAAGTTTCTCATAACTCTTTATAAATAAACTCATGGATATAGCAATACCTCATACATTATATAAAATATCCATAATATATTTAACATGAAATATGACTAATTAATGTAGTGTTTTAAGAGCACAAAATCGATTGGCTTGCAAGGCTTACACTAACATCTTATTACTATCAAGCATTGTAAATAGTTTCTCATGGCCAGTCATGTGTCTTGAGCAACCGCTATCCAAATACCAAGGCTGTCTTTCCTTTGTTTGAGCTTTAAACCATTGATCCTTTTACTCTTACTAAACCTACAAAATAGATTTTCAATTTTTCTTTAAAGGTACCCATACTTTGGTGGGTCCTTAGAGGTTAACAAGCACATGAGATCCTTTAGGAATCTAAACCAATTTGGTCTTGGGAAGGTTACTTCCATTATGATAGCAATCATAAGAAAAATGACCTCTTTTACCACACACATAACAATGATGTGAAGATGCAATATTTCTTTTTCTAAAAATTGTAGTTCTTTTTAGCTTTTCTTCACTTTTCAATTTTAGTTTCAAGCTGTCTTCCATTAAAGCTTTGAAAGCAATGTTTTCATCCACTACCTTTTGCAAGGCAATATTTTTGCTCTCTAGTTCCAACTTTAAGATTTCAAAATCTGCTTTGAAATGTTCAAATTGAATTTGAAGCGTATTCTTTTGATCAAAAACAAAATTAAAATCATGCTTAATTTTTTTTCTAACTCGTCATCTAGTGTTATGACTTTCTTCTCGATAGTTTTATATTTCACTATAACCTTTTCAAATTCAGCATATGAGCAATCATACTCATCTTGAAGTTCATCATAAGAAATATCACAAGAGTTAGATGTTACCTCAAATTCTTCTTCTTTTGCCATCAAGCAGAAATTTGCTTTTTCTTCCTCTGAGCTTAAAGAATCTTTGTTAGACCATGTTGCTACCACCATTGCTCTTTTGGGTTTCTTCATTTTCTTTGAAGATTTTTACTTGAGTAGTGGGCATTCAGATATGAAATGTCCAAGTTTTTTACATTCGAAGCAAACCATTTCATCCTTTTTGCTGAAATCACCATTGTACTTCTTTTCCATGAAGAAACTTGATCCTTTTTGTAATTGTTTCATCCAATCCTTTAACCTTTTTTTCCCATGAGCTTTTAGAATCTTCTAGCCATCATGGCTAACTCTTCATCATCATCACTTGACAGATTTGCTAGTTCTTCCTCAAGTGTGCTAATATTTAGAGCAAGATTTTTCTTTTTCTTTTTGGCTTCTTTCTTTTCCTCCTCTTCTTCTTCTTTCATTTCAATTTTATGTGTGAGGAGTAAGCCACAAATTTCACCAAGAGTAACTATATTAAGATCCTTAGCCTCTTGGATGGTAGTGACTTTAGTCTTCTAACTTTTTAGGAGGCATATAAGCAATCTCTTAACTAACACATATTTAAGGATAGTTTTTCCAAGTTCATTGAGCTTGTTTGTAATGCTGGTAAACCTATCAAACATGGTAAAGATGTCTTCACTCAGTTCCATTGTGAACATTTCATAGTTATGCGTGACTAAAGCAATCTTGGACTCTTCAATTTGATAAATCCCTTCATGGATGACTCCAAGTTTTTCCAAAATTTCCTCAATTATGGTATAGCTAGAGATTTTATTAAATTCAAGGGGAGTCAATGCACAATAGAGAGTGTTAATAGCTTTAAAATTGCTTTGAACCTTTTTTACTTCAGCTTCAGTCCACTCAGCCTTTGGTTTAGGAATTTTCTCTCCCTTGAAAAAACTAAGTGAGGTGGGAATATAAAGTCATCCTATAATTACATCCCACATTTTATAATCAAGATCTCTAATATCAATAGACATTTAGTGCTCTAATAAGCATACTTTGATCCATTACATAAAGGTGGTTTATTTGTGGATTGACCTTCAACAACAACAAACTTTTGCAAAGCCATTTGGATCCCCCTAAGGATGTTAAGCCTTAATTTTGAGGGTTGGACTCTGATACCACTTGTTAATCCTAATAGAGTGCTAGAAGAGGGTGAATAGCACTAAAAATTTGAAAGTGACTTTTTGACCTTGAACAGCTCTTTATAAAATGTAAGATAGAAGGTTTAAAACTTGTTAAGGTTAAAAAATACCAAGCAAAGAAATGTAGAGAGAAGTGGATAAAACACAAGTGTTTATAGTGGTTCGGTCCCCTTGACCTACATCCACTACCTTGATCTCCCAATTAAAGATTTTCAATCCAAATTCACTAAGTCAATGGAATCAACAACTTTCACTAAGCTTTTACAAGATGAGCTTCTAACCCAAGCTCTAATGCCTTACAATAAATCTTAGAGTGCTTCCCACACTTTAATCAACCAAGAAGTAAGAAGAAAAAAGAATATACATGATCACCCTCGCTAATTTAAAAAGAATACAGTTAAGCTCAAACACTTTTTCAAGAATAAAAATGAAGAACAGGTGTGTAAGAGAAGGTTATTTGGCTTTTTGTTCAAAATATGATCTTGATAGCTTATACCTCCCTTCTTTAATAGTTGAAGCTTCCTTTTATACTTGGGGATTCGGGTTTTTCTGTTAGAGACAATTTCTAGCCATTATGAATAGATCTGATGTCATTGTAGTTGTTATTTTATCTTTTAGCATTTAAATTCAAATGGACAAATAGTGTTCCATTAACTGGTTAAAGGCAGGCTTTAACTAATTAAACCTTATTTGTCTTACACTGTCAGAAAGCTTTATTCACTGTGTTAACCAATTAAAGGAAACTTTAACCGACTAAAAGCATTTTGTTTTTAAACTTTTCCAACCAACACTCTTCCTTTACTTGGTTAGTCCTCTCTTTAACTGATTGAGGCTTTTCTTTCTTTAGCTTTAACCAGTTGAAATGAACGTTAACCAATTAAAATATCTTCAAATATGAAATCTCTCATTTGGCTTCTTTAATAGTCAACTTCACCTTGAATTTAAATTTTG
Organism: Theobroma cacao; assembly: GCF_053813885.1. Taxonomy (NCBI): domain Eukaryota; kingdom Viridiplantae; phylum Streptophyta; class Magnoliopsida; order Malvales; family Malvaceae; genus Theobroma; species Theobroma cacao. Next base: position 37,892,126 of record NC_142647.1, on the reverse strand, counting down.
GTGCTTTAAAGTGCTTCAAGTCTTGAGCTTTAACCGATTAACCCTTTTGCTTAACCGATTAGAAAGCTTCTATGTTTTGCTTCCTACACTTCTTAATTAGTTAAGACTGGTGCTAACTAATTAAGGCTTTTCTACCTTGCTTTTATATATTGCCTCTCATTTGACATCCTTTAACGGTCAACTTCATTTTGAATTTAAATTTTGGCCCTTCAAAGTGCTTTAAGTCTCTAGCTTTAACCAATTAACCCTTTTGCATAACTGGTAAGCTAGCTTTTGTGTTTTGCTTCCAGCACCTTTTTAATTAGTTAAGCCTGGTGCTAACTGATTAAGGCTTTTCTGCCTTGTTTTTATATAGCACCCAGTTTGCCTTAACTAGTTAAGGCTCTACGTTAATGAGTTAATGATGTTCTGTTTTCACTAAACTTTTTTTCTTGCCCTCTTTAACTAATTAACCCATCTTTTAACTGAGCAAGCTTGTTGACTTACCTTTAATCATCAAATTTATTAGGGGAATTAAACTCTATCCTACACACTTAAGTAGTGAAGTTAGACATTAATAAATAAAGAGCGTTTATTATCATTAAAAACACATGGAGTCAACATTCTTTTGTCTGTTGCTAGGAAACTTAGATTGAAAGAGATTTAATCTACTATAGTAACCTTGTAGTTAGCAGACAGGACAATAAGACACCCCTTTGGGATTATAGAGGATGTCTTGATTAAAGTAGGGAAATTGTACATTTTAGTGGACTTTTTTGTACTTGAGATGAAAGAGGATTGATAGGTTTCGATCATACTGGGACATCCATTCTTGGCCATTGTGGGTGCATTCATTATTGTAAAGGAAGGTAGAATAAATTTCAAAGTTAGAGAGGAAGTAGTTGAATTTACTATCTTCAATGCAACTAAGTACCATTCCTCCATAATTCATTGCTATAGAGTGGACTTAGCCGATGAAGGTAAAGGTAAGATTACTCCACCACCGTTGTTTGAGCAAGCACCAAGCCTTGGTGCTGAACTACCACCTTCAACGTATCTTGATTTTGAGGTTGGGCAACAAGTCGCTTTAATTTCTAAGTCCCACTTCAAGCTTTTCCATGAAAACGTAAATCAAGATGGTTAAGCCCTTTTAAATTGACTAAAGTCTATCCTTATGGGATAGTGGAAATAGAGGATAAGGCTACTAGAGCATTCATGGTCAATGGATTAAGCCTCAAACCATATGTTATAGGTGATGAAATACCAAATAGGGTGAATTAGTCAAGCTAGTGACTATAAAAGCACTTTTTGAAAGGCAACCCAAGTTTCTAAACTCTTGAGCTTTATCTTTAATTTAATTGTTATCATTTTTATTATTATTTATATTTTTTCTATTTATTTGTTTTTCATATGTTTATTGTTGGTTTGCCTCACTCTCTCAACAACTTTGGCTACAATGATGAAGATGAAGAGGAAAACTAAAGGATCTTCGATATCTAGGGAAGTATGCTTCATGTTTCTTCTTTTCTTTTATAACATTGGGGACAATGTTAATCTTAAGTTTGGAGGGGAATTTTTAGGCTTTATTTTAGTATATTATAGTTATATATATATATATATATATATATATATATATATATATTTGTTTTAAGTTTAAGCTAGCTAGTTAGCATGTTAGGTTAGGAATGTGTTGAAAATTGAAGTTAAAGTTAGTGGACCATGAAATTGATTGACCTATCTAATGATGAAACCTAGTTGTCTTGTTATTATTTTCACTTTTAGTAAAATATGAATATAGTTGAAGTAGTATGTTGAATTTTGATGTGTGGCATTATTATAGGATGAAAGTTCCACAATAAAGCACTTTATCTCTTATGTTGAGTCATTGTGTACATTTAGAGAACGATTATGTAAATGCAAATTTTTAGACTATGTTTGGAGTTTTAGAATTTGTTTGATCCTTTCTCGAGGTGAAATCCAAGGTTACACTTAGTTAGGGAAATGACTTTGGCCACATTTGGATTTTTTAAGCCTTTCGAGCTAACCCAATTAAATTTTATCCTAGTATATCCCTTTGAGCCTAAAATTTTTTCCCTTTTTCTTTGTCAACCATAAATAAGTTAGCCTAGATTGTAAATAGTTTTCCAATTTTACAACCTTCACTCCTAAGCATGTACATTGTTTTAGGAACTATATGTTTACTTATTCAACGAAAAGATGGAAAAGTTGAAGTGAAGAAAAATGCAAAATTCAATGTAAAGCATTCATCCCCTATCATTGAAAGAAACAAGTTTAGGGGCGTTGATTTAAGAATAAAAAAATAAATAAATGCTCGATGAATGAAAAGTGAAGTGAAAGAAAAAGGTATACTTGGTGAAGAGAAGTAATGCTATATAGGTCTTAGAATAATTATATACTTAGGGTGATTTTAGCTTTAGTATATCCTATATCCTACCTTTACCTAGCCATAGATTACAAGCAAAATAAAGTCCTAAAGATCCATAGTTAAGTGTTGGCCTACATTAGTGGAGAGATAGGTGAAAAGCAAAGTTATGAAATTCTAAGCTAGTTTGAAGTTTGTATTAGCATAAACTTGTCTGAAGTGCATGATATTCGTTGTAACAGATTTCACACACACAGAGAGAAAATTCATTTGAAACATGAGCTTGCATTGGAATGAAATATAAACTTAAACAATATTTATGTTTTGCTTTGAGTTGGGGAAACAATACAAGTTATGAGGAAATTAATGGTGATCAATGAATTGGTGCAATCTCCTAGTTTGATTTTTTCAACTATGCTATCTCATTTTTATTTTTAATTTTGCTCAAGGACTAGCACAATATTAAGTTTGGGGGTGTGATAACTCTATTATATAGAGTTATTTAGCCATATTTTGGATGATAAAATAGCTAAGTCCTTTGTTTTAAGTCGATTTTAGATAGTTTTTATATTTTTAGTTAATTAGTTTAAAGCATGTTAACTTGTTACAATTCAAGTAATTCTAGTTCATTTTCATGTTGAAAGTCTTAATTTAAGCTAATACTACTTTAGTCCTTGTCTTTGTAGGTTTTCAAATGCATAAAGTTAAGTGGTGATGAACTATGCAATGAGACTAAATGCATATTTCCACTAAATATTTTGCAGTAATTCTCAAATAACTCAAGATACAGAAATTCAATCAACTTGATTCTTAGACCATTGAAAAGATAAAAGGTAGACCTACAATGTCCATGTTTACCATTTTGCCCAAATCAGCCTTGAGGTAGGAGAAAATAACGTTGTAAGATGAGGTACTGCAATAGTTTCTGCACTAGGGTAGCACAAGGAAGCAATGCCACGGCCTTAAAGGACTCAAGGCTGTTGGTCTCAAGTAAATGTGTTAGAAGGGGGGTGAATAGCACTTTTTGGCTCTTGGCAAGATGAGGAACTAATTTGAAAAGCAATGAAAATAAAAACAGAGTAGACAATGTGCAGGAATTTAAAGTGGTTCGGTCCAAGACCTACATCCACTACCTTGATTGTTTAACCAAGGATTTTCTAAACCAATCCACTATAAACGGTGAAATTCACAGGCTTTCACCAAGCTTTACAATGGCTTTTACCAAGCTTAGCCAAACCTTTAACAATAGGTTTTACCGGCATCAACTAAAACCCAACACCTAACTTTTCAAGGTTAAGTTAGAACCTATACCCAATCAAGCAATCCTAGCTTGAATCAATCCCTTAGAGTGACTCGCTCACTCTAAGAATACAAGGAGAGAAGTGATAAGAGTGTACCTATAATCACAAGGTTGATCGAAGTGGTAAAAATGAAATGCAGATCACAATTACAAAGATAGGAGTTGAGTGCAGTAAATGAGCAGCAAGTATTTTTTGGTTTTTGAGCTCTTTTGTGTTCTTGGAAGCCCTTAATTACATTTCTAGCTGTTGGAACCCTCTTTTATACTTGAAAAATCAGCTCTAAAGTGAGTTAGATAGTTTTTGATCGTTGGAAATAGTTTTGTTGTAGTTTTGGCTGTTAATCTATCTTCTTGTGCACAATTCAAATTTTCTGGCAGAATGCTCTTAGTCGACTAAGTTGTCTCTGTTTTCTGTTTCCAGTTTCTAACAGTGATAAGATAGTCGACTAACTTACTTCTTGGTAGACTAAGTCGGTTTTGTTTCGAAGTCTAGATTTATGGCAGTAGCTTCTTAGTCGACTAACTTATTCCTTGGTCGACTAAGTCTTTTCTGTCTCTTAATACTCTTCAGCCCACCAACTTCTAATTTAAATTTTAGCTGACTAACTCTTCATTAATCGACTAAGGGGCTTTTGTCTTGTTGATCAATTGTGACTTCCTTATTCTTATGCTTTTTGATAGGTGCATTTGAATGATTGATTAATTATTTGCATACAAGTTTTGTCGTGCACAATCAAGTAAAGATATTAGACACAAATGAATGAGAATGTTTTATTATCATCAAAAAGTAATGGAGCCAACAATCTCCCTATTTTCTGATGATAACAAAACATTCCTTCGTTAACAGCACAGTGTCCTTTTATTCTTTTTAATTCTACACAAAATGGAGGTTTTCCTCCCTCTAAGTGTGTGCATAGTTTTATTATTCATCTCAACATGTTTCTATTCTTGTTATACAGAAAATGACATGTAAGGGTTCAAATTTGTACAGGCTTATGGAATAATAAAGAGTAAATGACAGAATGACAGAACATTATTACTATTTTAGCTTGCTGTCTGTCATATTGTTTCCAAACTTAATTCATTTCAAAGCTATATGCCATAAACCATTTAGTCAAAAATATTAGCATTCATATTTATTTTCATCCAAAATTTACTCACAATATCATTTCAACAATTAATTGTCAGCATAACAGCTCAATATCAGCACTAAAGCAGAAGCAGAAACTCAATAGTAGATACTCCAATAACAAATTTAAATATTCAATCATCAACTTGTAAACATAAACAACAATAAACCTCAACGTCTTTCAGCATTCAAAAACATCTAACAGCAAAGTTAAATTTAATTGTTCAACTGTCAAAGCAAAAACAGCAGGAAGATAAAAAACATAAGTCAATTTTCCTAAATTACCCCTAGTTCTCCCCTAAACTCTGTACCCTAATTCTCCCCCTTTTTGTCATCATCAAATTTGAGGGGGGTTTCAATCCTCTGAAAAGGCCAAAGAAGTAGATTCATTAGTGCCATAAAAACATTTAGAGGTTCGGGAGAGGGTTCTAGTGGTGATTATTCAGGGGATGATTTGTCAGAAATTTCCAAAGGGTCTTGAGGAGACGAAATAGTTGCTGGTCTAGCCTTTTCAGCAATTCTGGAGGATTTTCTTCTTTTGAGGAATTTGGTCTTGGTTGCCATTATTTTCACGCCTTTGCTAGATGGTTTTGATTTGTCCTGTGGAGCTGCAGTAGCTTTCTCTTTTCCTTTCTCAAACTGCTTCTCTGCTATGTGTGCTGGTTCAGTAGCTGCTGACTTCTGAACTTATGCTTTGGCTGCTTCCTTTTCTGCCTGCTATTCCCTAACCATCTGATGGAAGACATCCATAATCGACACTTCCTCTGAATTGGGAAGAGAAGGTTGCTCTTTCTTAAGCTCTGGATGAGATGGGGGATTTTCATCAAGTGAGCCAACCACCTCAGTCCCTTGTTCTGACTCAGTTTCCTTTTGAGGCTTAGGTGAGGGTGTTTTCCTTGGTTGATCTACTTCAGGTTCATGACCCTCGGCTTGGAAAGCAGAACCTTCATCACCTTGTCCTTTTGTAAGACTTGAAGTTACAGAGGTATTTACAGCTGCAGGTTCAGAAGGCATTTTTCCTTTTTCCTTCATCACATTTTCAAGCTCTACCAATTTCTCTTTAATTTTCAGCATCTTTACTCCTTGGTCAGTCAGCTTTCCATCAATCCTCATGAGCAAGTTAAAAAACATTTCATTAGAGAACTGAGATGAGGGTGCTTCAGGATGTGCAGGTAGAGAAGTTTCTTTTTCGGAAGCAACCTTGGGGGTTTTAACAATGGTTTCTCCATCTAGCTTATACCTCATTTTAGGCAAGCTTCCAAGGTAAATGGCTTGGTTTCTGCATTTTACTTTATCTGCTTCATACCTAGAGTTCTAAATACCTTTCTTCTGCACCAGAGATGTGATGATATTTCCATAAGGTAAATTTATTTTTTCTAGTCTACATGCTCCTCTCATTCTCTCAATCATAAATCTGCCTAGGTTCAGTGAAACACCATTAAATGCATGCTCCATTAGCCATAGATCTTGGAGGCTAATGTAGTTAAAACTTCCATTCCTGCCATGAATGTTCATAGCAACAAAGTAATGCAAAATCCTAATTTGAGGACTTGTAATAAGGCCGACATTACTTTTGGAGGAGTATTTTTCTTTCTTCCTTGTGATAATTTTCCACAGGGATGAGGGGTCATAATTTTCTGGGAACTCAAACTCACCTTCCTCACATTCGATTTTGAGTAGGTTCCCTAAATCTGCAAGAGTAATAGTAAATTCCTTTCCATTAAAAAAGACATTCAGGCCATCCTTAATATACTCATCAAGCTCCTCTAGTTCATCCTTGTTTAGTGCTATACTTGCATAAAATTCTTTAACTAAACTAGCACTGTAGGATCGATTCTTAAATGTACTGAACTCCTTTAGTTTTAATTTCTCAAAATAATCTGATAAACTTGTTTGAATTTCTGGAATTTCATTAAAATTGTCCCAATCAATGAATTTACCATAAGTCATAAGGGCATTCTCTAATTTTCTATATCTATCTTCATGGTCTTTATTCCGAAACTTGGAGGATGAGATGTTACCTTTCTTAGATGATTTTCCCTTTTCTTACTTCTTCTCTGATTTCTGTTGCTTTTCTTTCTACGACTTTCCAGATTTTTCTCTCACAAATGCAGACACAATTTTTGTTTTCTTCTTCTACATTTATGCTTGCATGCCTTCTTCCAATGGCCGTTTACCTTTCTTCTTCTCAGCAATCTCTTTGGTTAGAGAGGATTTTGCCATTTTGTTTTGAGAAATTTCTGATTGAGGGTTTCGAGAGTTTGAGTGGGAAGGGTTTCAGTTTCAGGTGGGTCGGTTTCAGAAGAGAGAAAATGTAGAGGAAATGAATTAATGGCAGTTTAATCTCTTCAAAAATCGTTTGTCTCCCCTTAAATATTGTCAGTTTTTCTTCTCTTCAAAATTTAAAAATTGCTTCTCATTTTTATTTTTCAGTTGGGCGGTATTTTGTGCCCATTTCCTTCACCCGATATACTATTTCTTTTTACTATTTTATTCATTCTCCTCTAACTGAGTCTTATTATTTAAAGAAACATAATGCTCTTCGTTGACTAAGTGCCTCTCTTAGTCGACTAAGTGCCTACTGTCTTTTGAGAAAATTTTAAAATTTTTCCTAAAGCTCCTACATACTAACCATTCCTAAATTTCTTCTAATCTAACGGAATCTATCCTCATTTAAGGGTTTTGTGAAGATGTCAGCTAATTGATGTAAAGTATTTACAAACTCAACTTTAATGTCACCTTTCACTATGTGATCTCTAACAAAATGGTGTCTAATCTCAATATGCTTAGTCCTAGAATGCTGCACAGGATTTTTTGAAATGTTGATTGCACTTGAATTATCACAATATATTGGTATGTTATGCATTGATATTCCATAGTCTTTTAGTTATTGTTTAATCCACAAGATTTGAGCACAGTAGCTGCCTAGAGATACATATTCAGCTTCAGTTGTGGACAAGGCAACTGAATTATGCTTTTTGCTTGACCATGACACAAGCATACTACCTAGAAACTGATAGATTCCACTAGTGCTCTTTCTATCTATTTTACTGCTAGCAAAATCTGCATCAGAATATCCAACTAAACCAAAGGATGATTCCCTAGGATACCATATTCCTAAAGTTTGTGTATCTAAGAGGTATCTAAAAATTCTTTTAACAGCAGTCAGATGTGATTTCTTGGGTTGAGATTGAAAACGAGCACACAAACACCCAGAGAATTGAATATCAAGCTTGCTGGTTGTTAAATAGAGTAGTGATCCGATCATACCTCTATAAAGCTTTCGATCAACGTCCTTTTCCTTTTCATTTATATCAAGTCTGGTGGATGGACTCATTGGTTTGTAAATTGATTTCAACTTCAGCATATCAAATTTTTTAAGCATGTCTTGAATGTATCTTTTTTGGTTAAAGAAGATTTCTTTTTCACTTTGTTTGATTTGGAGGCCAAGAAAGTACTTCAACTCACCCATCATGCTTATCTCAAATTCCCCCTGCATCTCTTTAGCAAAATTCTTGCATAAAGCCTTATTAGTTGCACCAAACACAATGTCATCCACATAAATTAGAACAACAATTAAATCATTTAAGTATCTTTTGATAAATAATGTTGTATCAATACTACCTCTAACATAACCTTTTTCAACCAGAAATTTTGAAAGCCTCTCATACCAAGCTTTAGGAGCTTGTTTCAATCCATACAAGGCTTTGTGAAGTTTAAAAACATGATCTGATTTTTCAAAGTCCTCAAAACCGGGGGGTTGCTCAACATAAACTTCTTCGTAGATGAAACCATTTAAGAATGCACTCTTTACATCCATTTGAAATAACTTAAAGTTCATAAAGCAAGAAAATGCAAGCAGTAATCTTATGGCTTCTATCCTAGCAACTAGTACAAAGGTTTCATCATAGTCTATTCCTTCCTCTTGGTTATATCCTTGGGCTACCAACCTAGCTTTATTTCTAACTACATTCCTTTGCCCATCTACCTTATTTCTAAACACCCATTTTGTTCCAACAATAGGTTGGTTTATGGGCCTAGAGACTAATGACCATACATGGTTTCTTTTGAATTGATCAAGTTCCTCTTGCATGGCCAATATTCAGCTTTCCTCTTTTTCTACTTCCTCAAATGTTTTAGGCTCAATTTGAGGTATGAAAGCTGAAAACTCACAAATCTCTCTTGTTGCTCTCTTAGTTTTAACACCTTGTGAAATATCACCTATGATTAGTTCTTGTGGGTGATCTTTTGCATATCTACAACTCTTTGGAAGGTCTTCTATGGGTAGAGGCTCTATCTACCTAGGGTATTTTCTTCACTATTTTTCTTATTATCTAAACTCATCTCTTCCATTTGTTTTTCAAGATCATCCGTATCATGTTCATCATCAGAAATTTCCTTTTATGAGGTATTGGATTCATAAAAAACTACATGGATAGATTCTTCAACCGTTAAAGATCTTTTGTTGAAGACTCTATAGGCTTTTGAGTTTAATGCATATCCTAAAAATATAGCTTCATCACTCTTTGCATCAAACTTTTTTAAAGGCTATTTACCATTGTTTAATACAAAACACTTACAGCCAAAGCTCCTAAGGTGAGAGATATTTGGTTTCCTACCTTTGTACAGTTCGCATGGAGTCTTTGATATCATGGATCTCATAGATACTTTATTAAGGATATAAGCTGCTGTATTAACAGCTTCTGCCCAAAAGTATTTATGTAGATTATTCTCACATAGCATAGTTTGAGCCATTTCTTTTAAGGTTCGGTTTTTTCTTTCTACAACTCCATTTTGCTGGGGTGTTCTAGCTGCAGAAAAATTATGATCCAACCCCTTTTCATTACAAAAATTCTCAAATTCATCTCCTTGAAACTTACCTACATGATCACTCCTAATACTAACTATAGCTGGTCCTTTTTCATTTTCAACCTTCCTACAATGACTTATGAATGCTGGTAGAGCATAAGTTTTATGAGCAAGGAAATACACCCAAGTGTACCTAGAGTAGTCATCAACTATTACAAAGCCATAAGATTTTCCTCCTAGACTAGTTGTACTTATTAGACCAAATAGATCAATGTGCAGCAATTCAAGAGGTTTAGATGTGGAGACAACTTTCTTGGTCTTGAAGGATGTTCTAACTTGTTTTCCTAGTTGAAAAGCATCACATATCTTATCATTTTCAAACTTAAGATTCGGTAGTCCAACAACTAAATTTTTTCTAATCAACTTTGACATGGTATGCATGCTCACATGTCCTAATCTCCTATGCCATAACCAGCTATCATTATCAGCATTTGCTACAAGACATATTTCACAATCCATTTCAAGATCTTTAAGAAATACAACATACATATTCTTTAATCTTCTTCTTATAAATGAGACTTTATTAGTGCTTATGTCTATCACTTCACATTTGGTTGAGTCAAAACATACCTTAAATCCTTTATCACACAATTGACTAATGCTTAATAAATTATGTTTCAAACCTTTAACTAACAACACATGACTAATTTGAGTTTGAAAGTTCTTACCAACCGTTCCTATGGCATGAATTCTACCTTTTGAATCATCACCAAAGGATACGATTCCTCCCTTTTTCTTGTCTAGCTGTGCAAATAGCATTACATTTTTTGTCATGTGCCTTGAGTAGCCACTGTCCATATACCAAGGTTGCTTCTTCTTGAGTTGAGCTCTTAAACATGTATCTTTTGAGTGCAGCTCAACCTACAAAACAAATATTCAGTTTTTCTTTATAGGTACACATACCTTGATGGGTCCTTGATTGTTAGCAGCAACATAAGATCCTTTTGGAACCCATATTTTTCTTATTTTTTGCACATTTCTTTTTGTATTGCCATAATAGGATAAATGGCCAATTTTATCTCAAATATAACACCTAGATGATGCATTAGCATAATTTTTCTTGTGGTAAGCATTTTTTTTTAGAGTTTTATTTTTCAAACTTATGAGTGCAACATTTTCTTCACTTACCTTTAGTAAGGCTTCTATTTTTCTTTCCAATTCCAATTTTAGAGTTTCAAAATCTATTTTTGAATGTTCCAATTCAATTTACAGAAAATTTCTTTGTTCAAAAACAGAGTCAAAGTCAAGTTTAATCTTTTCCAAATCTGATTCTAGAGGTGTAGATTTTTTCTTTAAAGTATTGTATTTTAAAACAAGTTTCTCAAATTCATCATATAAACATTCATATTCTTCCTGAATTTCATCAACAGAAATATTGCAAGGAGATGAGGATACCTCAGATTCATCATCCCATGCCATCAAACACAGGTTTGCTCTTTTTCAACTTTTTCTTCCTCAGCTTCAGAACTTGAAGTATCACTATCTGACCAAGTAGCTACCACCATTGCCTTCTTTGATTTCTTGTTTTTCTTTGGAGTTTCTTCTTTCAGCAAGGGGCATTTTGACTTGAAATGTCCAGGCTTCTTGCATTCTAAACATGTAAGCTCTTCCTTTTTGTTGGAGTCATTTTTGTTTCTGGTTCTCCATGAGGAACCTTGGTCTTTTATAAACCCTCTTCTAGCTAGTCTCCGGTTTATTTTGCCCATCAGTTTTTTGAATCTCCTAGCAACCAATGCTAGTTCTTCATCATCATCACAGGATAACTCGTCCAGTTCTTCTCTAAGAATGCTGGCTTTGAGGGCGATGCTTTTTTTCTTTTCTTTAGCTTCCCTCCTATCTTCTTCTTCTTTTTCCTTGAGTTCTAGCTCATGAGTAAGGAGAAAACCACAAATTTCATCCAAAGTTATAACATTTAAGTCCTTAGCTTCTCGGATGGCGGTCACCTTAGGCTTCTAATTTTTGGGTAGGCTTCTAAGAAGTCTTTTAACAATTTCATGCTTTGGGATTGATTTACCTAGCTGACTAAGTTTGTTTGTGATGTTTGTGAATCTATCTAACATGCTGGTGATATCTTCACCAGGCTCCATCTTAAACATTTCATAATTGTGAGTCAAGAGGGTTATCTAGGACCCCTTGACTTGACAAGTCCTTTCATAAATAATTCTAAGTTTATCCCACACTTGTTTTGCTGTGGTACAGCTTGATACTTTATTGAATTCGGTGGGAGTTAAAGCATAATGCAATGTATTGATTGCCTTAAAATTGGTTTGGACCTTTTTGGTTTCAACCTCGATCCATTCAGACTTTGGCTTAGGGATCATCTCATTGGTCACTACATATAAAGTTAAAAGGAATGAATGGTCCATCAGTTATGACGTCCAACATCTCATAATCAATTGCTTTGATATATATTGACAACCTAGTACTCTAATAAGGATAGTTAGAGCCAATAAACAGAGGTGGTCTGTTTGTTAATTATCCCTCAGCAACTACTGATTTTTGTAGAGCCTTTTGGATTTTCCCAAGGGTGTTAGACCTAAATAACAGGGGTTAGGCTCTAATACCACTTGTTAGTCCCAAGTAAATGTGCTAGAAGGGGGTGAATAGCACTTTTTGGCTCTTGGCAAGATGAGGAACTAATTTGAAAAACAGTGAAAATAAAAACAGAGTAGACAGTACGCAGGAATTTAGAGTGGTTCGGTCCAAGACCTATATCACTACCTTGATTGTTCAACCAAGGATTTTCTAAACCAATCCACTATAAACGATGAATTTCACAAGCTTTCACCAAGCTTTACAATGGCTTTTACCAAGCTTAGCCAAACCTTTAACAATAGTTTTTACCGGGATCAACTAAAACCCAACACCTAACTTTCAAAGCTAAGTTAGAACCTATACCCAATAAAGCAATCCTATCTTGAATCAATCCCTTAGAATGACTCGCTCACTCTAAGAATATAAGGAGAGAAGTGATGAGAGTGTACCTATGATCACAAGGTTGATCTAAGTGGTACAAATGAAGTGCAGATCACAATTACAAAGATAGAAGTTGAGTGCAGTAAATGAGCAGCAAGTATTTTTTTGGTTTTTGAGCTCTTTTGTGTTCTTGGAAGCCCTTAATTACATTTTTAGCCGTTGGAACCCTTTTGTATACTTGAAAAATCAGCTCTGAAGTGAGTTGGACAGTTTTTGACCGTTGGAAACAGTTTTGTTGCAGTTCGGGCCGTTAATCTATTTTCTTGTGCACAATTCAAATTTTTTGGCAGAATGCTGTTAGTCAACTAACTTATGTCTTAGTCGACTAAGTTATCTCTATTTTCTGTTTTCAGTTTCTGACAGTGAGCACTTAGTTGACTAACTTACTTTTTGGTTGACTAAGTCGGTTCTGTTTCGAGTAACAAGTATTTTCTGGTTTTTGAGCTCTTTTGTGTTTTTGGAAGCCCTTAATTACATTTCTAATTGTTGGAACCCTCTTGTATACTTGGAAAATTAGCTCTAAAGTGAGTTAGATAGTTTTTGACTGTTGGAAATAGTTTTGTTACAGTTTTGGCCGTTAATCTGTCTTCTTATGGACAATTCAAATTTTCTGGCAGAATGCTCTTAGTCGACTAACTTATGTCTTAGTTGACTAAATTGTCTTTGTTTTCTGTTTTCAATTTTTGACAGTGAGCACTTAGTTGACTAACTTACTTCTTGGTCGACTAACTTGATTCTGTTTTGAAGTCTAGATTTCTGGCAGTAGCTTCTTAGTTGACTAACTTATTCCTTGGTCGATTAAGTCTTTTCTGTCTCTCAATACTCTTTAGCCCGCCAACTTCTGGTTTAAATTTTAGCTGACTAACTCTTCATTAATTGACTAAGGGGCTTCTGGCTTGCTGATCAATTGTGACTTCCTTATTCCTATGCTCTTTGATAGGTGCATTTGAATGATTGATTAATTATTTGCATACAAGTTTTGTACTGCACACTCAAGTAGAGATATTAGACATAAATGAATGGGAATGTTTTATTATCATCAAAATTAATGGAGCCAACAAAGGCCACAGTGTCAAAAGGATTAGCATTACTCCCATACAAATTCCTGAGCACTTAGCACCACTACAGCCAAGGAAAAAGGCCACTACGCTGATCAAAAGTCAGTGAAAAAAAAAACTTATAAAGCTCTGGGGCGTAGAAGGAGGAAGGTTGCGACACGCTGATGTGTTTTACTAAAACATAGCTATTCAGAGTTTTATTTTTTTAGGCTTTTTGGGTGGCTATAAATATGTGATTTTCAGAAACTAAAAGAAAAGGTCTGCAAGGAAAACAAACAATAAATTGGAGAGAAAGAAAAAGGTTCTACAAAGGAGGAAATGAGAAGAAAACGAAGACGATTAAAGATCGAGAATCAATGGCAACCTTGTTCTTCATTCTAGTTTTTATCGTTTATTTCAATAGGTAGTTTGAATATATGATTTTTCTTTGCTTCATGTCAATGGGTATTGTATAGTTTATTCAAATCTATGTTATTTATTTTCACTGCTTAATCCACAATTGAAATGATTAGAGTCTCTAAATGCAACTTGATGAAGGGAGTTTAGATTAGACCATTGATTTGAATAGCTTATGTTCGATTCGCTTAGAGGTTAGGTGATAGATTCGTATTTAAGATAGAAATATGCCTAAATATCATAGGCAACCAAATTAAAACACAAACATAATGAGCTTTTCTTAACTAATTTGCTTAGACATATGGAATTAATTTTGAAGAGTATGTGTGCAAGAATCTCAATAGAGACATGTACATAAAATTGGATTATAGATTAGCCATTCACTGCATTAATCTAAAGTTTAAAGGAAAAGATTAAATTCAAATGAAATATTGAGAGACACCATGATCCTAGGTTTTTAAAGTAATAGTTTCTTTAGTAAAATCAAATTCATATCCTTAGTTTAGTTTCAATAGTAAATTTTACATTAATTAATTATTCAAAATTAAGTTGCTTGGATAGGATAAATCTTGTTAAGAATTTAATACTTAGTAAAAGTTAAGGGCAAATTTCTGTGGGATACAATAGTTGACTTACCTCTATATTACTTGAGCTATACGTATACTTGCGTGTATGAAATCGACAACAATAAATCACACATAACACAATTTATCATCAATTGTCCATACAATCTCATACTTGTTCACTAGTCACATAGTACACTTTGGCATCATAATACGCCTTCATACTCACAACAACTTGGAATGTGGAACTACCTCACATACTTAGCATTATGCATTTAACTTATACTCATTGTCATACCATGGGCTATGTGGAAATTGCTTCACATACCTGTCAATATTTTTCTTTTCACATCATGTGCCTACTCTCATACATGTAGTTCATGGTAATGTCATCACATACAACTCAATCTACATATATCATCTAAACATTTATTATTCAATACATTGAGGAATTTCATTATCACATTCATATAATCATTGAGGTATTTTCGTTTCACTCACACTAGCCAAGAGGTTGGGGTAAACAAGGGATATGTTGGCTAAACCGTTGAAAGGACTTGTCCCTCTTTATTGAAAACTACTATATAATAGCATATTTACATATACATAATAGATTGAAAACCTTTCAAAATCTTGGGTTCATTCACAACTCATTTGCATTGCAAAATATATTTGGAGAGTAATTCATTTTCAATTCATGCTTTCACTTTAGATACTAAATACATTTTAGAGTGGTGTATCCACTCACCTTCGAATGTCGACTTCCTTCAACAAGCAAAAATCTATTCTAATGATTCCCTTGAAGATTCATTCATTCCTAGACATTTAAAAATCATAATAATCATTCCTCAACACAAAAATCACGTAATAATCTAACTAAGCCTTTTAGAAGTTAATTGGGTTTATCAACAACTAGATTTCTAGCTTAAATTTGCTGCTCCACAAATACCCATATGCAAAAAATTGATAAACCCATTATTCTTACCTTAGGTGAGCATAGATGTTAATTTAAAACCACAAAACCTTGAGCTTAATCACTCCAACACAATTTTTGGGCAAACAAACAACTTTTTTAGAATAAAAAAGATGAGATGTAAAGATTATAAGACTTAAAAATGTCACTTTTTTTCTCAAAAACCCAAAACCAAGCTTAGAATCATAAAAAATGAGGATTTTGGTTCAAAAATGAGTTGATAGGGTTTAGAGTTAGGATTTTACTTTGAAAATCAACTAAAGGTTGAAAACCCTTGAAAGATGTGATGTATTTATAATATTATGTGTGAAAATACGCTTTTACCTTTTTTATTTTTCAAAAAACAGCATCATCTATCAATAGATCTATGCCATCTATCAATTGATAAGCTTCAAGGTCCTTTTAAAAAGCTCTCTAATTACTATCTATCGATAGATGGAGCCATCTATCGATAAATCATCTATCAATAGATTGGGCCATCTATGGATAGATCTGGCTATCTATAGATAGATCTGGTCATCTATCCATAGATGTTCTTTAGGGTTGCTTGAAGAAAACCTTTCTGGATTATATCTATCCAAAGATGAAGAACATTTATCAATAGATAAGCTTTAATAAGCAAAAATAAATCTTAGAAACATGTCAAATTAGACTTTTTTTAACACCAAATTTATCAAATCATCTTAATGCTTCAAAACATGAATTTTTCCAACATTAAAACTTAGTTTTGAATGTTCAAAACACAAAATTATCATGCTCACCTAAAGATTTCTTAACTTGGCATTTTACATTAGAGTGGGATTTCACATATAAATTTACAAATTCTAACATTCATAAAGTATATAATTAAAATTATTTTAATGATTGATCTATTTATAATTTGAGGCTTTCATTTCCTAAATGTTTCTTCTACATTTCATACAACAAAACTTGTAGTCATAAATTTTTTGCAATTGACATTATAGAGCCTTATTGTAATACCCCGTACTTTGATATGGTGACTAATAAAGCTCATTGGATGCCAATTGACGTTAATTATAATGTTTAGAAATGATGAAAGATGAAAAGAATAGTTTGGGATAAAATATTCCGCACACGAGAAAATAATAATAAAATAATGATATTTTTATTGAAGAAGAATTTGCACGATAAAAAGTGATTCGAAAGTCAATTGAGGCATAATAAGGTATTTCAGGTACCAAGGTGACAAGAGGAAATTTTTGAAATAAAATAATATTTTATTAATAAAATAATATTAAAATATTAATAATTTATTTAGTGTCAAAAATTTCCATGAAGAAGGAGTATATGGTCAATCTAAGTGGGGGAGAAGAAGAATGAGAGGTTTTTTGGAGAAAAATGACGTTAATGGGGTCGCGTGTCTTTATTAAGTAAACATAGCACGGGGAAATAAATATTTTAAATATTATGGGGACACCGCGTTGGAATACAAACTTCATACTTTGTTTGTGCATGTGTAGGAGAAGGTAATAGAAGAAAATTGGAGTTAAATGAGTGTTGGGAGGACTAAATTAAAATGGAAGGAAACAAAAAAGGGCAAAACGGTAATTTGATGTGAAGTTTGGTCAAAGCTTCCAAATGAAGCTTTGACTCTGATTTTTTTATGCCAAGATAGACCTTATCCTTTCCCCCAGCAGATTTTTCTTCTTCTTCATCCATGCTCCATGCCATTCTTGAAGCTTCCATGCCATTTTCTCTTTATCCACCATGAAATCAAGTTTTCTTCACTTTCCTTTCCATGTTTTCTTTTCCGTTCTTCTCCAAACTTTTGAGCATTAAATTTACAGCCTTTAACCCCAATTTCTAGCACACCAAAACCCTAGGAGGAGAAGAAAGAAAAAGAGAAAAAGGAAGAAAAAGGTTGGTTTTGGTGATTCAAGCAAGGAACGGTAAGAATTCTTGTTTTTGACTTGAGTAGTCTTTGAAAATGAGTTAGTGACTTAGAGAAATGTCTTGTGGTAGCAAAGATTGGCTTGATTGGAGAAAATTTGGTAACATGTAAGCCCATATACCCATGGGTACATGAAGGACTCAAAGTGGAAAAAGAAAACAGTAAGCTTAACACTATGTTTTAAAGCCTACGGTTAGTTGAATATTGTGATGGAATTATGGTTGTTGAAAGGATCTATTTGCATAAGCTAGTTGAAAATTATTAAGATTGTATGGTATGTTGTTTGAAAGAAATTAAAAAAAAAGAATATTGAGAATGGAGGATTGAGAAACAAAGTATTGAAAGTTAGATAGATAACGATGCGTGTAAACTAGGAAATAATCGAGTGAAAGTGAGAATAATTGTTGCTGCCATATATGTGGATTATGTGTGGAAATATAAGATGGATTTGGGAAGAAATTATTTAGAAAGGTTGAAGTAGGCCTGTGACATCATAAAGAAGTTGCCGATGATATAATCTAAGAAATTTCGTAAGCAATGGATGTAAGTAATTTTGGTAAAATGTATTAAGATGTGAGTTAATTGAAGATGGTTTCATGATAGGATGAAAATATAAATTTGAGTAAGGATTAATTGATTAGAGTGCTACCCGTATACGTATGTAATTAAATATATTGATGAAATGCCCCATACTTTGATATGATGATAAATAAAGTTGGTCGGATGCGAATTGAGGCATAATAAGGAACTTTGGGAACCAAAGAGACAAGATAAAATTTTTAAAATAAAATAATATTTTATTAATGAAATAATATTAAAATATTAATATTTAGCCGGATGTTGAAATCAGTCATGAAGAAGGATCATATAGTTGATCCAAGTGGGGGAGAAGATGTCAAGCCTGACTCTGTAAAATATTTGTCATGACATACATATGATGGATAGCATGTTTGCATACTAGGAGAGTCCCAAAAAATTTACAAAAGTCGGTATTATACCAAGAGGTACAACAAAGTTGATTTAAGCCTCGAACTAGATCAAATAGAGAATTTGATATGAAATTAAGAATTTTAAAGTCCCAGAATGGTTTAATATGGTGATTTGGAGTTCGAGGATCAATTTGAAGTCAAACCGAAAATTTTACTATTTAGGGGTAAAATGGTAATTTTGCCATTCGATGACAAAATGGGAATTTTTTTTAAAGGTTTTGATCATATTTGACTTATTGGAGTACGATTTGAGGTTGAGAAGTGAAAAATGGTGATCCCGATATTTTTCGGAGTATAGGGATAAAATGATAATTTTATCACCCTAGGGGCAAAATTGTAATTTTCCACCACCAGAACACTTGTCCAGCACATGGATTTTACCCAATTTTATCATGGATAATTGAAGGAATTTATATGGTGGAGAGAGAAAGCTTAATAGTTAAGAAATAAAAATGGACCAATGAAATGGTGACACATGGCATATTTATAACCATTAAATATTTAGCTTTAAAATTTACAAAAATCAGCCCATTTTTCATTCATATGGCCGGCCAAAGAAGAACAAAGGAGGAAAGGAAAAAAAAACAAGAACCCTAGGTTGGAAAATTGAAGAAAAAGTGTGGGATTTCAAGGGATTAAGCTAATAAAGGTAAAATTTCTTGATTTTGACTTATGATTTACACTACCCATGCTTTCTTTTTCATTTTCCATGGTTAGATTTCATGTTTTCATGGTGAATTCATGGCTGGTTGGAATGGGTATGGAGAGAGAATGATGTTGGATTGATTTGATTCTAAGTTATGTTAGTGTTTTTAGTTAATTTATCATGTCTAGAAACAAAACAACAAGAAAAGAATTCATTTTCCCCATCACCCATCAATGGCTGAATTTTCTAGGGAGGATATTGTGGCTGAAATTGATGATATTTTATGATATTTTGGTGATATTTGATGTTTGGTGAGGCTAGAAATTAAATGGGAAATTTTGGTGTGAAAATCTAAATTTTTGCTTAACGTATAAACATGTGTGATTATTGACCCAGGACTGATAAATTGAATCTCATTGACAGTCACTGAGGTAATTTAGGTATAATTGGAGTGTAGAAAGTGAGAAGAATTGATTTGGAGTTAAATTAGAGATTTTAGCCGATTAGGCCGAGTATAGTGTGAGTTAGGTCGAATATCACATTTAAGTGATTTAATCAGACATTTTGCATCCCATCGCATGCATTCATTTAGATTTAGAGAGCCTGAAATAGTTTATGACAAATTGACACAATTTATTGAAATTCGTGTCACGTATGATGTATAGGTGGTGAGCCCTCTAACAAGGCTAAAGAGATTGTGCCCGAAGATCGAGAATAGGAGTATATCGAACTCCTAGTACTGTGAGTAACCTTATCATCATTTTAATTATCTAAAGTATGTTTTAATTCGGATTTGGTGAAATTTTATGAAAATGAGTTAAATGGTAAATTTTAGGTTTTATAAATAAAAATGAATTTAAATGAAAAGATTTTATAAATTGTCTTGAAACGAAATAACAATTTTGAAAATAAAGTAATTGGAGACCACTAGTATGTTGTAATTTTATAATTGGAAATTGATGGCTTATGTTATATTGTTATTGTGTTGGCATGATTGGCTGGGCTGTGTTTTATGAGTTGGATGGATTGTCTTATTTTACCCTTGTAGGTTGGGTAATAAAATATTAGCCCTGTCATGCTGTCAAAATTTTATTGTATGGTGGGTTTAGCTTGCTACAGTAGGTAGATTCTGTGGACTAGCCTATTAGAGGGGCACGAAATTCAGATATTTATATATTTTACCTCAATTGGAGAGGCGAGTAGGGTAACTCCCGAGGTATGACTTTAGAGTTCACTTCACGCTAAACCACCACGTGAGGGGGAACTCGGCCAACGCCAAGGAACGACTATATTTTTAAAATGAAAACATGTTTTATGCGTACATGACTTTCTAATAGCCTTAGCGGACTCAGTTGGGATAGCCCTCGGCCAAGGTATCCCAGATAACTGAGTATGATAATAATTTTTGGCATGAGCCAAGCTTTTTAAGAAATTCATAAGCCATATTGATTACTTGATGCAAATAAATTTATTTCATTTGGTTGAAATAAGTTGAAAAATGATAAATTACAGTTTGATGAAATATTTTAATAGTCTTCTTTTACTCACCTTTAGATATTTTAAATGATATTTGTTTACTCACTGAGATTTTATAATCTCACCACCCTTATTTCCACCCATTTCAGGCATCAGGATAGTTGGTAAATAGCTTATTTCATCGAGGATTATAATTGGATTGACATCCTCAAAATATGTAGGTTTAATTCCTTTGACATTTTTAGTCGTTCGTGGGCCCATGTGTCATTGCAAATTTAATTTTATACTTTGGTTATCTATATTACAATATATATGAATTTATTTTACTTTTTCGCTATAAAAATTATTTACGCAGTGTTCTAAAAATATTGTTTTATGAAAAAATTAAATATTTTATTCTATATCTTTATTATATTCAAATAGTTATAATTTCATTTTAAATGAAAGTTTTAGACGTTTAAATTTATTTTTTGATTATGAATTATGTGTTTTATACTTGCATACTACATTTTTAACTGGTTTCGAAACTTTTTAGGAAAAATGACCAAAATGCCCCCTATGAGACAAAAATCATTTTTTTATTGATTTCAGTTGGAAATAGCTTACATTCTTTTAGAACATGATATTTGGTAACGGTTGGTTACTGGGGAAAAGAGAAACTAATATTAAAGCCTTACGGGATTTCGATTAACAATCTGGGTAATGAGTGTCGATTCGGACAACACGACGGTTGTCACGGGCTCGATGGGAGTTCCAGTTCGTGACAATTGAGTTCGTATTATTGCTAGGAAGTGCAAAGCTAAAGTTAAAGAACTGTGGTGGCATGCCAGAGTAAAAAATGAGCGACCGGCTAGTGAAAATAGTTAGAGACACCTCCGAACAAATAGCGACTTAAAATCTCATTGTTGCCAGGTGAGTGAACTTGCATTAAAATGTTTTGGAATAAATGATTTTATGCTTGATTGAGCCACTTGAAATATTTTGTTGGTTTTTCTTTAAAAGTTGCATGGGCACAAGCCTTTGATGAAATGTTTTGATATTATGAGATATGAACATGATGAATTCATGAGTTTCTACATTATGTTGATGTGTATATTATACATTAAATGATATTTTTGTGTGATAATTATGACCCAGCCATGTGCGGTGTAGGAGTGCACATGAGTTGTGCTGACCCATCCATGTGAGGTGTAGGAGTGCACATAAGCTGTGCTGACCCAGCCATGTGCGGTGTATGAGTGCACATGAGCTGTGATGACCCGGCTATGTACGGTGTGGTAATGCACATAAGCTGAGACAGAGTCGGGGGCGAGGCCGGTGGTTATATATTGTTTATATATGATATATATATATATATATATATAGAGGTTTTGGAAATTATATTGTGGTTGCATTGATTTTTGAATGTTAAAACTTGAAAAACGGTTTCCACTTGATTTTCACTACAGCAAAGACAGATTTCCATTGTGACAAGAAATTGAGTTAAATTGCATTGTCTTCAACATAAATGCATCATGATTTCTAAAACCTCCTATATTGATGCTTGTTCCCTTCCTATGTTCACTCACTGAATTTATACTCACATTTTCAACTTCATGCTTTTAGATTCAATGGTGGTTGATACGTACATTGAGGTGTCCGCGTACCCCCATCTTTTGGGTAGGTATCTTGACACTCAGTAGTCACATCTCCCATCCAGAGCCACTCCGCTGACGGTCAAAGTCTTTGTATATGTTTAATGTGAATTGCAAAGATATAGTGACAAACTATCTATGTATGATTTGAATTATGATGCTAATATGAGTATTCACTTGGGTTTTATGAGTTGCGTTGGAGAAATCAACATTTGAACACTATTAAGCTTATTCTTAAAGAAATATGCTAGATAGATGGGTTAATGTACAAGTGCATATTGAGAGGCTTGCTTGGGCTTAGTGGGCTATGCCTATTGGGTCCTTGCGCCTATCATGGCCCGAGAACTGGGCTGTGACAGACATGGTATCAGAGCTATAGGTTTAGATGAGTCCTAGGGATTTCTGCATGGTCAGCGGAGTTGTTAGAGTTCGTGTAGAGTCTTGTCCTTGGATTGTGGGTGCGCAACACAAGTTAAGGACAGGAGTCTACATAGGCCCCTACTTCATTAGAAGCTTACCTGTTCTTATGATGTCTAGATGGATGAGTAAATAATACTTGGTTGCGTATAGGTGGAGGTGCACCGGTTGCACACATCATGTCTAGAAAAGACGGTAGTCTTAATAGCCCTTATAGTACAAGCGAGAGATCGCTAGATTCCACTGCTCAGAGCCTATATATGCCAGAGGGTGAAAGCGTAACAAGTAACTTGACTCGATTTCTGAGTGGATCTGTTCCCCTGATAGGTAAACTACTATTTGAGAGCTTGAGGAGTCTCGTAAGACTGGTGCGTAATGAAATCAATCCGAGGAAAAAGAACACGAACAAGATGAAAAAAAAAAGATTATCAATAATTATCGTCCTATAAAGGTATCTGTATCCGTTGTCCGACACTTGCCTCCTGGTTGTGGGAGAGGTGCTACACCTGTTAGTAAGGAGGAATTTGAGAGGTAGCAACAAGCTCGGATTAAGGATAAAATGGAAAAATCTCAGGAGATGGAAAAAGACTCGGAAGAGGATCCGTCGATGTGCTTGGATGGTGGCGACGAGGATCCTAAAGACACATAATATTTTCGTCGAAGTTCGTATCACTTTAAGTGTAGGCAGATGTAGTGTAAGGGAAATAGTAGAAGTTATCCGTACAAAAGAGTTAAGAGTTGGCTTTTATTTTGTATGACTCGAACGGATTATAAAGTAGTTGTTTAAATGACTTGATGCATATTGGAGTCCCTCGATATGAAAGAGATAGATTAGCGATATAATGATTGAGGGAGGATATTCACCTTAGTGGCATGGTTGGTCGCCTTAGATAATTTTTAAGGATCGATGTAGAAAGTCATTAATGATACAAACAACTACGAGACCTGACAAATGATTACCAATTAATCGTGGAAAGGTGAAATTTGAAATCCCAATTACAGTTACAATTTGGAAGAATATAGGAGAAATCAATGAAGCTATAGGTGACACTTAGAATGGATGATGTGACTGAGTTGAGGATTGTAATTTAAGCATGGAGGGGATTACAAAATGATGCCATAACATTATAAGATGATAATTTGGCACGAATATGGACTAAGGGAGACAATTATGGAACTTGAGAAAAGGTGAATCCTTGATTTAATAAAGATTGTGAGTGTAGAGTGTGAGACCTCAACCTCTATAGGCTTGTAACTAGGCATAGACACAATAACACAAGCCAGGGGTAGTTTCGTCATTTTTTCTAATAAGCTCCCAAAATAAAGTTTTATGATATTTTAAGGTCTAAATAGGCATAAGACCACATAAATGATGTGTAATGATGAAAACATGAAGAAAACTAGAAATGATAATAATTTTCACAACAGGGGCAAAATGGTCATTTTGCACCTCAATTCAAAACTTTTAAAAGTTTCGTAAACCCGAGCATGTCTAGACCATTATGGACTTGGTCTCAGTGTTAAAAAAATAAAAAGATTAAACAAAGGGTTGCATGAGAACAAGTTATAGTCAAAGGCATTTTCGTAATTTCAAGAGAATGGATAAATTTGAGCTATAAATATCTTCTCATTCCAGCAACTTCTTCTTCTTCTTCTCCTCTCAATTCATGTTACTTCCAACCTCCATGGAAGCTTGATATGGAGCTTGCATAATTTTCTCTCTTTAGTTTTAATTTTCATACCTTTGTGCCCTTTTAACTAGAATCCTTGTATTCTTTCACTCTCTCACTTCAAAACCCTTGACAAATCTTATTTCAACACCTTCTCTCATTAGTTGGGCATTCTAGAGAGAGAAAGAGAGAATTACCCCATTTGTTTGGAAGCTATTGGAAGAGAATTCAACTACAAAGAAACCCTAGGGTGAGTGATGAACTAAGCTTGGTTTTTTTTAGCTGTGGATAATAGCTAGTAATTGGGATTGTGAGCTGTTTTATTATTGAGGAAGTTCATTCATTTTATAGTGATTAAGATAGTGAACATAGATAGCCATTTAAAGTAGTAATTGAAAGCTTACTAAGGGATAACTTTTAGGATTTATAAGTCTGAATGACACTAAGGTAATATTAATTTGATGGTAGGTTTTAACGAAGCCCCATTACCCCAATTGGATCATTAGGGGAATTAGAGTTAGCTAAAGGCTCAACAATATACCAGTGAGTGAACTACCTTCAAAACTTATTTTGGGGAATATAATGTATTTACCACACATTTGAATGAATTATCAAGTTTTTCAAAAAAACAAGTGCCTTGGGAACAAGCTTTTGCTAAATGGTTTTATGTTGTGATATGTGATTGCTATGGATTCATGCACTATTGCATTATGATGATATATATATATATGTGTTGTGCATGATGATTGATATTATGTATGATGACTGTAACCGTGTGTGTGCACGATGTGGGGCATGCACATGCTAGTGATGATGGTGGCGTGAAAGATGGATGATGATAGTGCCTATCTGCACGATGTGGGGGGATGTACACGATGGCACTGATTGTGCATGATGTGGGGGGATGCACACGATGGCGTCGGCTATGTGCATGATGTGAGGGGATGTACATGAGCCGGGTGTGATTATGATGATATTGATGTTTATCTATGTAATTATGCATATCTATACTTATGAAATGAAAGCTCATGAATATGATATATAATTAACATATATGTGAAATTTGATACATTGCACTTTGGGAATTTTCATGTGTTTTATGTTGATTTTGTTGGTTTAGCAGGATGGCCTTTTATTGAGTGAAGGGAAACCTTTTTCTTAGTGTTTTATTTCTCGCTGCAGCGAGATTCATTTTCACTGCAGCTAGAAACTTTCGAGTTTTAAAGGGGTTGGCTGGCTGAAAACTCGTTGTAGCGAGAATGGATTCTCACTACAATGAGAAAGGTACTGTAGGTTCTCGTTGCAGCGAGAAACTTTCTATTTTGTGATCAAAATTTTGTTGCAGCGAGATTCAGTGAAAAACTTTTTGTTTTGCTCCTCTTTGGGTTCGGTTGCTGCCTCATTTTCCACTTCTTTGATACCATAGTTGAGCATGGACTTCCAACATTACGGAATCAATGATTTAAGTTTAAAATGAGGAGGTTTGGTGAGAAACCCTCGTTCGACTCATAACTTAAATCCCAACGTCGCTACAAAGGGAAGGCATTCTAGCTACAGCGAAGATTCATTGTCGCATTTGACTTGTTTGTGTATCACTGAAGCCTTCATTTTTCAAATTATTTGTTATGTATGGGTTCATCATTACCAAGTGATTAATCATTTAAGGGTTTAATGAGGGGTTTTAATATGAATGAAATTAAATTGCATTGTTTTAAAACAAGTACATCATGATTTTAAATTCTTCCTTATTGTTGCTTGTTCCTTTCCTTGTTCACTCATTAGGTTTATACTCACCGTTTTCAACTTCATGTTTTCAGATCACGAGACAGCTGGTAGCTAAGTCGAGGTGTCTTTATACATTCGACCCTTGGTAGGTGCCTCGGCATTCAATAGCTGTACATTCGTTGAGTTTCTCCGC
Organism: Theobroma cacao; assembly: GCF_053813885.1. Taxonomy (NCBI): domain Eukaryota; kingdom Viridiplantae; phylum Streptophyta; class Magnoliopsida; order Malvales; family Malvaceae; genus Theobroma; species Theobroma cacao. Next base: position 37,865,838 of record NC_142647.1, on the reverse strand, counting down.
TAGATATCGAGTTTCCTTTTGTTATATATAGACAAACTTAATGTCAATTATTAGAATACGTGTTGTAGACAATTTATGTCATGACCCGAAACTCCCATCGAGCCCGTGACAACCGCCGCGACGTCTCGATCGACATTCATTACTCGGAATGTCAACCGAAACCCCGCAAGGCTTTAATATCAGCTTCTCATTTCCCTTGTGGGTAACTGTTGCCAAATACCACATTCTAAAAGATTTTAAACTGTTTCCAACTTAAACAAATAAAATAATAATTTTCGTCTCACAGGGGTATTTCAGTCATTTATCCCAAAAATCTCAAAATCAGTTAAAAATATAGTATGTAAGTGGACAACACATATTTCATAATCAAAAATAATTTTGGATGTCTAAAACATTCGTTTAAAATGAAATTATGATTGTTAGAATAAAATAAAAATATTAAATAAAATATTCAGTTTTCACATAAAACAATATTTTAAAAACATTGCATAAATAATTTTTATAGCGTAAAAGCAAAATAAATTCCTACATACCGTAATGCAGATAACCAAAGTATAGAATTTAATTTACAGTGACACGTGGGCCCACGAATGACCAAAAGTATCAAAATAAATGAACCTACAGTTTTTGGATGTGGCAAGTTCAACTGTAATCCTCGCCGATATCAGTTATCTACAATCTATTCTGAGCCTAAAATAGGTAGAAAGGAGGGCGGTGAGATTATAAAATCCCAGTGAGTAAACAAACATCACTCAAAATATCTAAAATCGAGTAAAAGAAGACTATTAAAACATTTCATCAAACTGTAATTTATCATCTTTCAACTTATTTCAACCAAATGAAATCAATTTATTTAAAGCAAGTAATCAATATGGCTTATGAATTTCTTAAAAAGCTTGGCTCATGCCAAAAACTATTATCATACTTGGTTATCTGGGATAGCTTGGCCGAGGGCTATCCTAACTAAGTCTGCCAAGGCTATTAGAAAGTCATGTTTTTATTTTGAAAACATAGACGTTACTTGGCGTTGGCCGAGTTCCCCTTCACGTGGTGGTTTAGCATGGAGTGAACTCTAAAAGTTATACCTCGGGAGTTACCCTACTCACCTCTCCAACCGAGGTAAAAATATATTAGGATTTCGTGCCCCTCTAATAGGCTAGTCCACAGAACCCAGCCCACTGCGGCAGGTCATACCCACCATACAATAAAATTTTGACAGCATGACAGGGCTAATATATTACTACCCAGCCTGTAAGGGTAAAATAAAGCAATTAATGCAATTCATAAAAAACACAGCCCAACCAGTCATGCCAATACAATAACATAAGTCATTAATTCAATTTTAAATTTACAACATATCAATGGTCTCCAATTACACTATTTTCAAAATCGTTATTTCGTTTCAAGACAATTTATAAAATATTTTCATTTAAACTCATTTTGTTTACAAATCATAAAAATTTACCATTTGAACTCATTTTCATAAAATTCACCAAAACCGAATAAAAACATACTTTAGATAATTAAAATGATGGTAAGGTTACTCACTATTTCTAGAGTGGGGATTTTCAAAATACTCAAACTACTGGTCTTCGGGTGCAATTCCCTTGCCTTTATCGGGGGACTCACCACCTTGACACAGTACAAAATCGAGAAATTCACCACATTGGTACCAAATTGAAATTAAACTAATTTAGACTACTAATGCATGATATGGAATGCAAAAATGTCTAAATTTTTCCTAAACGCGGTGTTAACCTGTTTCGATTTTTTACCCAATAAATTGATATACGCGTCCATTTAAACATCAAATTAGTTTTTTTCAGTTTCTATACCTCAATTGCACCCAAATTGACTTAATGTCCCTCAGTGTGGTGCAAATTATCAGTCTCGATAGCAAATTACGAAAAAACCCCCAGTGGGTAAAAATTCATATTTTTGCTCCGAAAATTCCCATTATTTTTCTAGGCTCATAATTCATCATTATTCATCATAATTTCTCAAATAAACACCAAGATCAGCAGCCAATATTCTCCTAGAAAATTCGACATAATGGGTTTCAATGGAAGAAAATTATTTCTCTAGCTTATTTTTGCTATATTTCAATATAACCTAACTAAAATCACTTAATTCAATTAAAATTAACCAAAACTCAAGCTCAAAACTCATCCATGGAGGTTTGGCCAGCATGGGTGTCCATACCCACTTTCTAATTTTGCATGGAAATGAGAAAAAAATGCATGGGTAGTGAAAATCACAAGGAAAATCAATGAAATTTACCTTTTTAATGCTTGATTTCTTGATTTCTCTTGATTTTCCCCAAAATTTTCAGCTAGGGTTCTTATTTCTTTTCCCCCTTTTCTCTCCTAGTTTGGACGGCTTGAAGAAGATGAGAATTCTGGAAATTTTGACCTTTTTAAAGGCTAAAATAATATAATATTATTTTATTTATTTTTTTGTTTTATTAATTCCTTAAATTCTAGCCATCCATTTGTTTCCAAAATTTCACCATACACTTGTCCCACATATCCATAGCTTAGATAAAATTCTTAGACTTACCCAAAGTCTTGGTGGAGTAATTTTTTTGAAATTTACACTTTTGCTCCAGTAAAAGTCAAAAATTACATTATTGCCCCAAAAACTGAAAAATTGCCCATAGACATATTTTTCATCCCTTGTACTCATACCACTCTCCAATTTGTCAAATTTGATCTAAATTCTTTCAAAATCTAAAATTTTGTCTGCGGGTGGTAAAATTACGATTTTGCCCCTACACTCTAGAAATCACCGAAATTTAACTTTTTCACTACCAAACCCTCAAATTATGCTCCAATAAGTCAAATGGGGCTAAAAAATTCTTTTCTTAAAATTCCCATTGTGTCTTTAGGTGGCAAATGACCATTTTGCCCCTAGATAGTGAAAATTCCAGTTTGACTCCAAATTGATCCTCGAACTCCAAATCACCATATTAGACCATTCTGGGACTTTAATATTCTTAATTTTGTTTTAAATTCTCTATTTGATCTAGTTTGAGGCTTAAATTAACTTAATTGTACCATTTGGTACATTGTCGTCTTTTAACGATTTTTCTTTCGGGGTTTTCCAAGTATGCAAGCCTATTGTCAATTATATGAATGACATGGCAAGTATTTTATAAGGTCGGGCTTGACAACACTACCCCCCTTAAAATAAAATTTTGACCTCAAAATTTCATTTACTGAACTTAGAGAAAATGTGGGGCTATTGTTTTCTCATCTAATGCTCGACTTCTTATGTCCTCCTCTTTATAGGGAATTTCGATTTGTTCACGTCATTTACCTCCAATTCAACTTGAGTACTTCACTTATGTCTATTATTATCCTTTAAAATCAGATCAACTATAACCTTCACAATTATGATCTCTTATATCGAGACACCAAGCATGCTTCTATTACTATCATTAAACTTGAACAATAACTCCATCCCAATCATACCAATTTCAATAGAATTTTATACTTATTTAGGTATACCAATCACTATCTTACTTCTTCATTCCATATCAAATTTCTCAACTTTCATTCATTCATTCCATCCTCATACACTATTGTGTAGTTTACAATATCATTAACACGCCATACTCATTCTTATACATATCCTCAACGTTCAGGAAAATTAATGGCTTTAATTATTTCCACATACTTCATGTTTACTTTGCATTTAGGAAATTTCAATCTTCTTAATCCTATTAATCCATCTCATATGGCTTAATCGTACTATAGATTATATTCCCTTAACTATTTCTCCAAAATTCCTTAGGTCACCATAAATCGTCTTCTGATAAGATTCTTAATCGTTACATTATCTATACAACTCATCAAATATATTGAGTTCAAATCTCGAACCACTAAAACCAATATTCATTTTAGTTGGGTACATCACTACTCCACACATACATATACATGTACATTCAAATGTCTATATTCCTCATTATGTATACGGGTCTCTGTTTTCAAATGCCTTCAGACTAATTTCTCTTTGTTCATTCCCATCCATAATAAAGATTCAATAGAATAATCTTCATAATTCATAAAAATTCTCATCATGCCTGTGTATAGTTCCACATCATTTACATACTTATACTTTCTTCTTATCATTTCCAATTATATGCTTAAGTTTTCTTGTACTATGTATCATTGCATCATAATGTCATCTCCATTGAATTATAATCTATTATGCGTGTATGCTTTATAATCCCATTGATACTTCAAAGATTTATCTTAACTTGATTATTGTATCTTATGCAATACCACAATTCCTAAGGGTCATCCTTTTTCCTCGATTATTCTTCATGCCTCTACATTACCTTGTATCCTTCTTGCTTTTCGATATTGATTTGTCACTTAAAACTCAGACTCATTTGAATTGTGTATGCCTCAAGCATCTTCGAATTCCAATTCCCATAATATATTAAGAAAGTTTCATTATCTGACTTCATTATCAAGGTTAACTTCTATCATCTTTTATTCCACTCTTTCATATGAATATAACATCATTCTTCCTTAACTAATTTACAAATTGTAGTTGAAATTACAAGACTTGAAACTAAATTCTCCTCAAGTACTTTTTAATGTTAATACTTATACCACCCTAAGCTTATAGCTTCCTTTTTATAACTACATAACTTAGTGCTTGCTTTCACAAGATCCATGGCAGAACTTCTATTGAGTATTTCCTTAGGGATATTTATTTTAAATTTATGTCTCATAACATATGATCATTTAACCCGTAACTTAGCCATTTGGCTCCTTAGCAAGTTTCAAAGTCACGCATCTTATGCTCATCATGTATAACTTATAATTCTTTGTCAAGGGCGTTTAAACATTCTTGAAACACTTAATCACTTATTTCCTCTTTTATACACCAAGTATATCATTTCCATAAAGGCATGCCCAACTACTCATTCTTCAATTTATCTCCATGGGTTTCTAGCATGTCACCTAGTTTACTTGTGTTGTTACTAATCCTTTCCTTTCAACAAGGTCAAGACAAGATCAATATATTCTCATAACAATATTCATATAAACTCATTTGCTATATCATTATTGAAATCTTTATTTGCATTTTCCTTACTTAGTATTGACATCTCTTATTAGTATCTCATACATTCATCTAACCTTTCGCTCACTTCCTCTTTAGTCTTTAACAAGACTTAATCTCTTGTCTTCTTTATTTCTTAAGATTTGACTTCAGTCATCATATTATTTATCTTAACACTCCACATGTCAATTTATTTTTATGTAGCCATCTCAAAAATTCTCTAACTTTTCTTTCTCTTACATGCCAATATATATAAGGCAAATAAAAAAAAAACTCTACAATTTCACTCATCATCTTTATCTTAATACCTCCCAGTGCACTTAAGACTCCAAACAACAAAGCTTAGCATGAAAACCAATGACCATTCTTCAACTCGTGAGTTTCATCTTCATGCCACTCTCAATTTGCTCTTGCTTTCTAGCCATTAGGGGTTCTTAACGTGACAGCGTTTGATAGTCAGTACTATGGCGTTGCAACGGTTTGAATTCACTTTATCTTAGCAACTCTTCCACCTTTAAAGCTACTACCTCAATTATTCACAATCGTGTGGCTTCCCTCTGAGTCTATACCACAATTAGCAAGACTAACTTTCTATCACAAGTGTGCGATCAAAACATTGATTTAACATATTTATTTTGCCACTAACATTCATATATCTTTACCATAACATTTAATACAAGTTTCCTTAAGCAAAAATCTCCAAATTTATTCATAGCTACATGTATCTCAAATTGCTCATCACTTATCATCAGTCAATAAATCCCACTCGAAAATACCCTTTCCATATTGTATAGTGATTTCAGCATATAGCATCACTACACTATGTTCCTCCATTCTACTATCACGCATACTCCATAAAAATTAATTAAAAGATTTACGTACCTTAACTAATGCTAATTCCATTTAATCATATCTTAAATACTCCAAACTTGTAAATTACAACTCCAAGTGTATGTCCATATATTGATAATCCTTATATATTTCATGATCAAGAAAACTATAACTTACAAACTAGCTTTCTATCATATGCACACTATTAGAACATTAACTTCAACATGTTTAATTCTCCTTTGGTGATATGTTAAGATCATTCCTAGATACATTTTCATATTAACATTGATATGCCTTTACCATAACATTTAGCGCAAATTTGATGAAGAAATTGTCTCCAAATAACCCTTAAATACATAATTATCAAATTGTATACCACTAAACGTTAAGATCTTGACTTTTTTCATCAATAACCAGCCACATTTATTAAGTGAATAATTTACTTAGTTATTACACCTTGCCTTTGCAATCATAAGATCAAAGTTGTCCTAAACTTAGGATGCAAAAGTTCTCTTTCTTAGAGTATATCCAAACATCAATATTTTCTAAATTCCTTGCTCTGTGGAGATCACCTTCAAGACTGATCATTCGTATTATAGGCCACACTTTGAACCGAATAAACTTTTAAATTGATCTTTCAAGTAATTCGTATATCAGTCTCAATTATAGAACTTCATATGGCACTTAGACTAGATTCGACATTTCCAATTCATTTAACTTTAAGCTGCCAATTCCACATCTAGTCCTTTAATCCCTTGGCTCCCCCTTACTATGCATAGCAAAGTTCAAGCTCATCCTTAAAGCAAATTGTTTACTAACTTCTTACTTCATGACTACACATCAATTATAGTAATCATTGATACTCACTCTCGAGTTAATTCACGTGCTTATATCCATGAACTATAATAGATCCAATTAATTCTTGAAATCTCACAATCGCTTAATTGAAATCAACACCACTTTTATATGGGCATAACACGCTCAGTTAACATAGTGTTCTTATCTTCATGCATATAAGTATGAATTTACTCTTACCTTAATGCTTAATTTATACACTCCAAGTGAATTACAACCATCATTATTCATTCTAACCAAAGTGCGCCCCTTATTACCATTATCACACGTGCTCCTTTATATCAACCCCAATACAATCCATAGTCCCCAAATCTTTTTCCAATTGACAACCATGAGTTCAATTATAATTCCACCAAATGAATAAATTATCACAGCCTATTAATCCAACTCCAAATTTCTCCATCTTTAATCGGAGGGATATATCATTTCATTAATATTTCATTAGGAACATTCGTTTTAAGATCTCTCTAACACTGGCTCGTGTCACAAGTGGCATCTTAAACCCGGACAACGACCTTACTTATGACCTTTGCATGACATTAACAAGAAAATGGATTACTGGGAACAGGAGTTCCTATAGCTCCCATAAGATCTATAAGAAGAAATAGAACGAGTCTAAACAACTCCAAATTTTATATGCAGATGCACGTATTCTATTCTACCTAACCTGACTTAACTTAACTTGGGCCACACTGACACTGTAGTTTTTAAAACAACTTTAAAACAAAAAGCTTTGTACTATGATCTTTCAAACCAAAGGCTTTGCTCTTTAAAACCAAAAGTTCTAATAAACCAAAAGCTCTGATACCAACTGAATTGTCACGACCCGGAACTCCCATCTAGCCCGTGACAACCGTCGCGACATCTCTATCGACATTCACTACCCGGAATGTCAACCGGAACCCCGCAAGGCTTTAATATCAGCTTCTCATTTCCCCTATGGGTAACTGTTGCCAAATACCACATTCTAAAAGATTTTAAACTGTTTCCAACTTAAACAAATAAAATAATAATTTTCGTCTCACAGGGGTATTTTGGTCATTTATCCCAAAAATCTCAAAATCAGTTAAAAATATAGTATGTAAGTGGAAAACACATATTTCATAATCAAAAATAATTTTGGATGTCTAAAACATTCGTTTAAAATGAAATTATGACTGTTAGAATAATATAAAAATATTAAATAAAATATTCAATTTTCACATAAAACAATATTTTAAGAACACTGCATAAATAATTTTTACAGCGTAAAAGCAAAATAAATTCCTACATACCGTAATGCAGATAACCAAAGTATAAAATTTAATTTACAGTGACACGTGGGCCCAAGAATGACCAAAAGTATCAACATAAATGAACCTACAGTTTTTTGGATGTGACAAGTTCAACTGTAATCCTCGCCGATATCAGTTATCTACAATCTATTCTGAGCCTGAAATGGGTGGAAAGGAGGGTGGTGAGATTATAAAATCCCAGTGAGTAAACAAACATCACTCAAAATATCTAAAGTCGAGTAAAAAGAGACTATTAAAACATTTCATCAAATTGTAATTTATCATCTTTGAACTTATTTTAACCAAATGATATCAATTTATTTAAAGCAAGTAATCAGTATGGCTTATGAATTTCTTAAAAAGCTTGGCTCATGCCAAAAACTATTATCATACTCAGTTATTTGGGATACCTTGGCCGAGGGCTATCCCAACTGAGTTCGCCAAGGCTATTAGAAAGTCATGTTTTATTTTGAAAACATAGCCGTTCCTTGGCGTTGGCCGAGTTCCCTTTCACGTGGTGGTTTGACGTGAAGTGAACTCTAAAAGTTATACCTCGGGAGTTACCTTACTCGCCTCTCCAACCGAGGTAAAAATATAACTGGATTCCGTGCCCCTCTAATAGGCTAGTCCACAGAACTCAGCCCACTGCGGCAAGTCATAACCACCATACAATAAAATTTTGACAGCATGACAGGACTAATATATTACTACCCAGCCTACAAGGGTAAAATAAAGCAATTCATATAATTCGTAAAAAACACAACCCAGTCAGTCATGCCAATACAATAACATAAGCCATTAATTCAATTTTAAATTTACAACATATCAGTGGTCTCCAATTACTCTATTTTCAAAATCGTTATTTCGTTTCAAGACAATTTATAAAATATTTTCATTTAAACTCATTTTGTTTACAAAACATAAAAATTTACCATTTGAACTCATTTTCATAAAATTCACCAAAACCAAATAAAAACATACTTTAGATAATTAAAATGATGGTAAGGTTACTCACTGTTTCTAGAGTGGGGATTTTCGAAATACTCAGACTACTGGTCCTCGGGTACAATTCTCTTGCCTTTATCGAGGGACTCACCACCTTGACACAGTACAAAATCGAGAAATTCTCCACATTGGTACTAAATTGAAATTAAACTAATTTAGACTACTAATGCATGATATGGAATGCAAAAATGTCTAAATTTTGCCTAAACGCGGTGTTAGCCTATTTCGATCTTTTACCCGATAAATCGATATACTCGTCTATTTAAACTCTAAATTAATTTTTTTTCAGTTTCTATACCTCAATTGCACCCAAATTGACTTAATGTCCCTTAGTGTGGTGCAAATTATCAGTCCCGATAGCAAATTACGAAAATACCCCTAGTGGGTAAAAATTCGTATTTTTGCTCTGAAAAATTTTCATTATTTTTCTAGGCTCATAATTCATCATTATTCATCATAATTTCTCAAATAAATATCAAGATCTGCAGCCAATATTCCCCCAGAAAATTCGGCATAATGGGTTTCAATGGGAGAAAATTATTTCTCTAGCTTATTTTTGCTATATTTCAATATAACCTAATTAAAATCACTTAATTCAATTACAACCAACCAAAACTCAAGCTCAAAACTCATCCATGGAGGTTTGGCCAGCATGGGTGTCCATACCCACTTTCTAATTTTGCATGAAAATGAGAAAAAATGCATGGGTAGTGAAAATCACAAGGAAAATCAATGAAATTTACTTTTTTAATGCTTGATTTCTTGATGTCTCTTGATTTTCCCCAAATTTTTCAGCTAGGGTTCTTATTTCTTTTCCCCCTTTTCTCTCCTAGTTTGGACGGCTTGAAGAAGATGAGAATTCTGGAAATTTTGACCTTTTTAAAGGCTAAAATAATGTAATATTATTTTATTCATTTTTTTTGTTTTATTAATTCCTTAAATTCTAGCCATCCATTTGTTTCCAAATTTTCACCATACACTTGTCCCACATATCCATAGCTTAGATAAAATTCTCAGACTTATCCAAAGTCTTGGTGGAGTAATTTTTTTAAAATTTACACTTTTGCCCCTATAAAAGTCAAAAATTACATTTTTGCCCCAAAAACTGAAAAATTGCCCATGGACATATTTTTCATCCCTTATACTCATACCATTCTCCAATTTGTCAAATTTGATCTAAATTCTCCCAAAATCTCAAAATTTGTCTGCGAGTGGTAAAATTACGATATTGCCCATACACTCTAGAAATCACCGAAATTTAACGTTTTCACTGCCAAAGCCTCAAATTATACTCCAATAAGTCAAATGGAGCCAAAAAAATCTTTTTTAAAAATTCTCATTGTGTCCCTAAGTGGCAAATGACCATTTTATCCCTAGACAGTGAAAATTCTGGTTTGACTCCAAATTGATCCTCGAACTCCAAATCACCATATTAGACCATTCTGGGACTTTAATATTCTTAATTTCATTTTAAATTCTCTATTTGATCTAGTTCGAGGCTTAAATTAACTTAATTGTACCATTTGGTACATTGTCGTCTTTTAACGATTTTTCTTTCGGGGCTTTCCAAGTATGCAAGCATATTGTCAATCATATGAATGACATGGCAAGTATTTTATAAGGTTGGGCTTCACAATTTATGTATATTTTAAATGAGTAATGCCAGTACAAGTTGGCAATGTCTATCACTATTTTGATTCAAAGTTATGAAGTGTGACTTAGCAATATTTGATGGAATGATGAGTAGGATAAATAGATAGGCTTGCTTGGGTTTAGTGGACTATATCCATTGGGCCCTTGGGCCGGTCATGGCCCAAAATTTGGGTCGTGACATAGAGCATGGAGAAAGATGAACTGTTTTCATGGTCATTTGTACTAAAAGTCAATAAATTATTGGAGTTACAAGATAAGAAAGACAATTTGTTATGAATGATAAGAATTGTAAGATACCATAAATAGTGAATAATTATGTGTAGTGTTATATATATAATGTGAAGTCATTATGCAATATGGAAAGGATGTCCTATAGTAGGACTTAATGATTGATGATAAGTATTAAAAGGTCAAATGAGTTAAAAGTATCAACTTGGCCTAATGCATATGACAAGCAAAGAGAAGGTACATATGCTTATGGAAATTATGATATATGCCTAGAGGAAAAGCCAGATGGTTAAGCATGATTGATGTAGTGACCTTGAATGCAGACAAATAGCTTTGATGAGGAAAATTTTTAGTCATCACAGAGTCCCAGCAATGACTGCTCAACGTTACAATGCTAAGAACATTCCAGGGCTAAAAAGCAGGAGTAAATTGTAACTGGCATGATGATACATTTACAAGCTGAATTATGTTCATTGATCTTGATGTTGAGCGTTGTTATTTGGAGTTTTAAGTGTGTTGAAAAAGGTTTATATGAGTGAATTGAAAAGTTTCTTTATTGCCTTATGTATTGGCATGTAAGTAAAAGAGAAGTTAGAGAGTTCTTGAGATGACTACATTGAGATAATTTACCATGTGAAGTATTGAGATGAATAATATGTTGATTAAAGTCAAATCTTAAGAAATAAAGAAGACAAGAAATTAAGCCTTGTTAAAGGCTAAGGAAAAAGTGAGTGAAGAGTTAGATGAATATATGAGATATGGATAATGGATGTCAATACCAAGTGATGAAACTGTGAATGAAGGATTATAAGGGTGGTATAGCAAACGAGTTTATATAGAATATCGTTATGAGAATTTACAATTCTTGTCTTGACCCAACTAAATGAAAAGGGTTAGTAACAACACAGGCCAATTGTGTGGCACACTAGAAACCTATGAAGATGAATTGCGAATTGAATGGACGAGTATGTATTTGTATATCTTTAAGAATAAGTGCATGTCTATAGAACGATATGCTTGGGATGTTAAAGAACAAATAAGAGACTAAGTGTTTCAAGAATGCATAAACATCCTTGAAAAGGAATTACCAATCATAAGCGACCAGTATAAAATGTGGGAATTTGAAACTTGCCAAGGAGCTTGATGACTAAACCGCGAGTTATATGATCATGTGCGGTCAGAACTAAGTTTAAGGTGGCTATCTATAAGGAAATACTCAAAAGGAATCCTGCTATGAATCTTGTGAAAACAAGCATTAAGTTATGTGGTTACAAAAAGAAAGTCGTAAGCTGAGAGTGGTACTCACAGTCACTTTGAAAGGTGCTTGAGAAGAACCATGTTTCCAGTCTTGCAATTCCAAGTACAAATTGTGAATTGACTAAGGGAGAATGATGTTATATCAGTATAAGAGAATAGTATAAAGAATGATTGAAGGTAATCTCGATAGTGAAGTCGGATAATGAAAACCTCCTAATGTATTATGGGAATTGGAATTCGAAAATGCATAAGCTTTGCATGATTTGAATAAGTCTAAGTCTTCAGTGACTGATTAGTCATGAATTGCAAAAAGGATATAATATACGTGTTAAAAGGAAAGATAATTGAGAAACAGGGATGACTTGGAGGGATTGTGGTATTGCATAAGATGCAATGATCAAGTAAAAATGAATCTTTAAAGAATCAATGAGGTTATAAAGCATATACGCATACTAGATTGCAAGATAATGAAAATGATATTTAGTAAGTGAAATGTGACTAATGACATTATGGTGCAAGGATATATATAGTACAATGAAACTTAAGTATATAATTGGAAATGATAAGAAGGGAGTATAAGCATGTAAATGATGTGAAGTTTTGTGTAGGCATAATGAGACTTTGTATGGATTATGTAAGAGATAACTTGTGGTAAACGCAAGTGGAATAGTGATTTAAACATATAAAAAGGGTAATATGAAATTGATTATACCCCAATGTTTATAGATTAAATATGAGAATTATTATAGCAAATCTTGGTTATGGAGAAGAACAAATAAAGGGAAACTTAGTCCAAAGACGCTTGAACACAAAGATCCCTACACATAATGAAGAATATTGACATTAGAAGTGCGTGTACATACGTATGTGTGGGATTGATGACGTGGCCAACTAAAAGGAAGAACTGTCTTTAGAGATTCGAGATTTGAACTCGATATATTTGATGAGTTGTTTGGATAATACAATGATAAGAAATCCCATCAAAAGTAGAACTATATTGATATAAGAAATTTTAGAGAAATATCCAAGGAAATGATATCAAGGAAATGTAATCTATGGCGTGATTAAGCCATGCAAGATGGACTGATATGATTACAAAGATTTAACTTGCATAAATACGAAAAAAAAAAGGGACATGAAGTATGAGGGAACGGTTGAAAGATTCAATGTATTACCCCGTACTTTAAGGTGGTAGCTAATAAAGCTTACCGGATGCCAATTGAGGTTAATTATCGAGTTAAAAAGGGTAATTCAGAAGTGAACCTGTGAAATCTCAGTCTCCATAGGCACATAACTAGAAGTAGACACGATAATGCTGATTATGGGTAATTTCGTAATTTCTCTTGATGAGCTCCTACAAGTGGGTTTTTTTTTTATGGTATTAAGGTCTAAATAGGCCTAAGGAATGAATGAATTATGTTTATGATGGTAAATAAATGAGGAAGATAAAAATAATGATAATTTCCATGATAGGGGTAAAATGGTCATTTTGCATCTCGAGTATAAATTTTTAAGTTTCGTGAATTTAAGTACCTTTAGACTATTATGGACTTTGTTTCGGTGTCGAAAGAGCAAAAAGGTTGCACAAAGGATGGGAGGAAAATAAAGCCACCATGTTAAGGGCATTTTGGTAATTTTAGTGAAAATTTGGATTTACTTGGAGCATAAATATCTATGCTCTAGCAGCTTCCAACAACTTTTCCTTCTTCATCCTAGCCCTTCTCTCATTTCATGTTTTCTTCATTCTCCATGGGAGGAAAACCTTGAATCCTCCATAAATCCCCCATGGAAAGTCCAAATTTCATGCTTTTGCCCACTCTTTCAGACGGTTGTTCATGCTCTTCCACTTTTACACCTTAAAACCCTCAAAAAGTCTTTGTTCAACACTTTTTCTCACTAGCTGAAAGTTTTAGAGAGAGAAAGAGAGACTTGCCATAGTAGCTTGGAAGCTTTTGAAAATGAATTCAACTACAAAAAAAAAAAAAACCACCAAGGTGAGAAAATGAGTTAGAATTTGATTTTAAGGTATTAGAGATGGCTAGAAATTTGATTTATAGGTTGTTATATTTTTTATAGTTATATTGTGGGTGATAGGTTCCAACAAGGCCTCACATGTCCGTTTGAAGTAATAATTGAAGTTAGAGTCGATTAGAGGTTCAACAATCCTGGTGAGTGAACATGCATTTCAAAATTATTTTGGGAATGTGAATGTATTTGCACAAAACCTTTAAATGATTTTATCTCATTTTTCTTAAAAATGGTACCTTGGGAACAAGCCCTTGATAAATTGTCTCTATGTGTGACATGTGGCTGTTATGGATTCTTGTACTACATTATGTTGATATGTATATATATATATATATATGATAATGATAACCATGTGTGTGCACGATGTGGGGGGGATGCACATGTCGGTGATGACTGTGGTGAGGGAGATAGATGATGATAATGCCTCGTGTGCACGATGTGAGGGGATGTACACGATGGCACTGACTGTGCACGATGTGAGGGGATGCACACGATGACTCCGGCTATATGCATGATGTAGGGGGATGCACATGAGCTGGGTGAGATGATGGTGGCATTGGTGTTTATGTATGTATATATGTATATATATGTTTATGAAATAAAAGTTCATGAATATAGTATATGGTTGTAATGCATGTGAAATTTTGGCATGTTAAACTTTGAAAATTTTTTAGTATTTCATGTTGAAATTGGCATGATGAATCTTAAGAATGTCCCATTTTCTTGCAAATTGAGTTTATTGTAGCACCAAATGGATTTTTAGTGCAAAAGAGGTCCTTTTCACACTTAGGTGCCCTGCTTCTTGCTGCAGCGAGAAACATTCTATTTTGGCAGCCAGAAACTCGCTGCAGCGAGAAAGTCTCAGGTTTTGATACAGTACCTTCATTTTGATGAAGATTTTTACCACCTTCCCGTCCAAACTGGGAAAAATGGTAAGCATAAAAGTTGTATCCTTGCCTCTTATCTTTCTAATGGTCAAAAATAAGGTCAATTGGACTTCTGTAGCTGGAGATATGCTAGAAAAACTGAAACACATGCAAACTGACCCTGTTTCTCGCTGCAGCGAGAATGAATTTCGCTGCAGTGAGAAACTTGCTGCCATGCTTGCTATCTTGCTTGATTTTGACATATTTTTCACCCATTTAACCTCATGGGTTGATCTTGGGTTTTTGCAACACTATGAGGTTATTAATCAAAGTTTGAAATGAGGGGTTTTTAGTAAGAAACTAAATCAATTGCATTATTTTTTAAACAAGTGCATCATGATTTCCAAATTCTTCCTATTGATTGCTTGTTCCCTTCTTATGTTCACTCACTGAGTTTATACTCATGCTTTTAAACTTCATGTTTTCAGATTCAAAGGCAGTTGGGACCTAGATTGAGTTGCACACATATGCTCACCTTCTTGGTAGGTACTACGGCATCTTAGTAGCTGTAACTTCACCCAGAGTCACTCCGCTAATGGTCTCGGGTCTATTACTTGTGAACATGTATATGTAATGTAAACTATTAAGAGTCATGTTATAAATGAAGTATGTATATGTTGGATTGATGATGACAGTACTTTGATATAATATAAATTAAATACTCAGTTGTTATAAAATATTACTGGAACATTTACTTTTGAGAGTTACAGCACTTCATTTTAAAGATGATGGATGGGAATGATAATCGAAATTGCATAAAGAGGCTTGCTTGGGCTTAGTGGGCTATGCCCATTGGCCCATGCGTTGTTCATGGCCCGGGAATTTGGGCTAAGACAAAGGTGGTATCAGAGCTCTAGGTTTAGTCTAGCCCTAAGGTTACTTGTGTCTGTCAGCGTAGTTGTTAGAGTTAATATAGAGTTCTGTCTATGGTTTGTGACTGCAGCACAAGTCATAGACAGGAAGCTATATGAACTCCTATTCCTAGTAACCTACCCTTTTGCTATCGTCAAGTAAAAGGCATAAGTGGTATTGTTGCTCGGGTTTGAGATGCCACCCGAGACACAAACCATTATTGGAAAGACTTTTAAGTAAATGCTCCTAATGAAAGGTCAATATAATGATATATTCCTCTGACTAAGGATGGAGGAAGGTGGAGCTGGACTGTTAGGTTCGTAATAATTTATTCATTTAGTGGAATTATGATTAGAACCCATGGTTATAAAAAAAAGAAATTAAAATTAAAAAATTTGGAGACTATGGATTGTATTTGAGGTCAATAGAGGGAGGACGTACGATAATGGTAATAAAAGTTGTATTTTGACTGGAATGAATAGTGATTATTGTGACTCGCCTGAGGTTTACAAATTTAAGTATCGAGGAAAGAGTAAACTAATATTTGTGTGCACGGATGTAAGTGCTCTATGTTAAGTGAACTTGTTATGCCATATATAAATGGTGTTGGGTTTCCGAAATAATTTATATGCGAATATGTGTGTAGTAGCCTAAATGGAGTTGGTTTTGATTCTAATTAAGTAACTGCGAGATTCCAAGGCTTGAATTGAATTATTGTGGTTTATGGTTATAATTGCATGAATGAGCTTAAGGGTGAAAATCACTGATTATTATAATTGATGTATGGTCATGAAGTAAAGGGCTAGTAAATGATCTACTCTAAGGATGAGCTTGAATTTTGCTATGCTTAGTGTGGAGTCAAAGGATTAAAGGACTAGATGTGGATTTAGCAGTTTGAAATTAAATGACATGGAAATAACAAATTTAGTTTAAGTGTCATATGGAGTTCTATATGAAGATCGATATATGAATTGCTTTAAAGGTTAATTTAAAAAAAATATGTTTGGTTCAATATGCAACCTGTGTTGTAAATGATTAATCTTGAATGTGATTTCTCTAAAGGTAAGGAACTTAGAACATGTGGATTTTCGGATATGCTCTAAGAGGAAGCTTCTGCATCCTAAGCTTAAGAAATTTTGATCTTATGACTGCAAAAGCAAGATACAAAAATTTAGTGAATTGTCTATCTTATGGATGTAATTGGTTAAGAATTGATGAGTAAAGTCAAGATCTTAACACTAAGTGGTGTACAATTTGATATATGTGTGCCCAAGAGTAAATTTGGAGATCATTGCTTAAGCAATTTGCATCGAATGTTGTGGTAAAGGTATATGAATATTAGTAGTGAAGTATGTCCAAAGTGAGATATGTGGAGACTAATGTTCCGATCGCAAAATTGTGATAGAAAGATAGTTTTGCAAATTGTGGTTTCCATGATCATAAAATATATGGAGATTATCAATATGTAGGCATACACTTAGAGTTGTACATCTTGTGATCCCCATGCATCATATGGAAGGAGATATCCCATAGGGGAGTTTACCCTGATTTATGGTTACATGACAATAGGCTTGGCATGAGATTGAGAGTGTCTTGGCATAAATGTGGAATGTATTGTGAAAGGTTGAAAAGCCACATATACTTTGACAAGGTTAATAACTTGAATGAGGGGGAAATATGGATGTTGATATGCTGAGCATAAAGAGCTTAAGGATAATAAATGCAATTATACTAAGTTAGATGGTATGATTCGAACTAAGAACACGGACACCTTGGGAAATTTTAAAATAATGTCCAATGGGGTCAGTGAGCTAAAGTGTTATCGGGCATACAATGAACAATTAAAGTTATGAGTGGCTTTGAAGATAAGCCTTTGATTGATTAAGTTCTCAATGGAACCCTATTAAAGGATGTGTTTAAGCATTTTGCAAGTATATTTGAAAACATAAGAACAATATATTAGTTTGACTTGCTATAAGAGGTTGAATTTGGATGGCCATGAGTGGCTTGTGAACAATCAAGCAATATAAAGTATGTGCTCATAAAGGGAGTTATGATTGGTAGATAAAGGTGGAACTTTAGAATTTCACTGTCATAGTTATTAGATTATATTTTGTATTATATGATATAGTGTAGAACTTTAATGATGGGATAGTGTTCAATGCTATAGGCCTTGAACTGTAAGTTATGGACGTGTATCCACCTTGTGAATACCTTGATGAGATAAATTTGAAAGATTTTTCACAGTGAGATAACATTAAAGCTCAAAGAGCAAATGGCTATATAGTCAAGTTGGGCTCGTGACTGATATGTCACATAAGTATGAAGATATGATACAAGCATAAGTATGCTTGGAAATGTTGGTTTGAGATAACGATTACCTTGCCAATATGTAGATCTGATGAAGTTATGGTCTCGATATGCTCGTAGATGCAAGGCATAAATTGTGAAATGTGCTTCCCCCACAGGTTCCAATTTATTTTGAGTAATTATCAAGGTAAAGTGCCTGATAGGGATAGTGGAAGGTTGAACTATGCTTCAAATGTTTAGAGAAAGAGGGTGACACGATTTGATTAAATGATACTACCCATGGTAAGGGAATAGAAATACGCTACAAAAATTATAAAAATCTACTTAGAAAAGAGATGATGATTTGAGTATTTATATATGAGTAAAGACTTTGGTAATGAGCTACGACCTAGAAGCATGATATTACAATATGAATTTTGACTAAGAAAATTGACTTATAAAACACGTGGTGTTTGGAGATGGTGCCAATTAGTGGTTGACTCTTGTATGAGAATGGAATATTGAAATCAGCTTTATGTATTCACCACAAATGATGAGCATGATCTAACCAACCAAGATAAGAAATTACTCTAAACTTGATTGTTGGTTATTTTGGTTTTACAGATGGCTTATTAAGCTTGACATGCCTAAGGCTATTCGAAGTTAAAATTTTTGGAAATATATATGTATGGCTATATATGTTGCATATTGGTATAAAAGCTCATGCGGAGTTAGTTATAATTTGATTCAATGATGATATTCTATCAATGGTTATAGTGCTAGACAATGATTAAGATAATTTATTGCTAATTTTGGCAGTGAACAAGTGGATTATAATGCTATTAGCTTAAAAGTAAATGTTTATGCTTTTGGTATAAGTTCATTAAATTCTATTATATCGTGATCAAATTTGGTGTTTTGATACAACCTGAGAGGCTTGGCATATGAACTAGCTTAATTGTAAGCTAGAATTTGTTAGGCTGTTATGAAGTACCCAAATAGAGAAGTATGCAATAAATTTAATTCTCTAAAGGCTAATGGGATAGAACGTATGAGTATTGGTATAGTTTCAATATAAGGTTTTGACTTATGGAGATTTGGGTAAAAATTTAGCTTATGCATGAAGGTAGTACATTTGAGTTTATGTAAGAAAAGTTGAAAATCTACCTTGGTTGGTATAAAGCTCATGATTTCAAAATGAATGATTATGGATTTAATTTTCTAAGGTAAAAAGGACAAAAAAAGTTAATATCAAAAAGGTCTTAATAGATAATTCTTAAATTTTAAAGTGCACTTAAGGAGAGATAAATGTTTAATTTGATCTTCGGACTGATAAACTAATAAGGTCACAAGATTTAGCATTTGGAGTAAATTTGAAGAATTTCAAGTTAGATATGTTGTATGTGATTGATGATGACTAATGGTTACTAGATTCGAATCATCTTTGATATTAAAATATATATATATATATATGAAATGAATAAAGAGCGTTTGATCCTTATGTATTATGAAATGCTTAAATGGAATTTTTATGGGAGAATGAAAAATGAAATAGAGATTTGGTTGACAAAATTAGACCCATAGTCAATGGTGGAATAGATGCTTGAATATTGGAAGGTTTGATAAAGGAGCAAGGTAGAGGAATTGTGGATGGTTAAGTAAACATGCATAATTAATGATTTAAGGATGATTTGATTGAGGTGTGACCAGAATTAATAGCATATTTAAACTCTCTTCATAAGATAAAGAATGATATTGTTTTGATCCAACAAGAGTAATACACATAATTATATATTACGACATTGTCGACTTTTCTATAAAGACTGGAAGTTGATATGATGCATAAACCGAGATCTTATGTTAAGAATGGCCAATGAAAGTGATGTAGAAGAATTTTAGAACTTTGGTTGTTCACCCTACTCGATTTGAATTTGAGGACGAATTCATTTTAAGTGGGGGAGACTGTAGTACCCCGTACTTTGAGGTAGTGGCTAATAAAGCTTATCGGATGCCAATTGAGGTTAATTACCGAGTTAAAAATGGTAATTCAGAAGTGAAATTGTGAAATCTCGGTCTCCATAGGCATATAACTAGAAGTAGACACGATAATGAGGATTAGGGGTAATTTCATAATTTCTTTTGGTGAGCTCCTATGAGTGGGTTTTTCTTTTATGCTATTAAGGTCTAAATAGGCCTAAGGAATGAATGAATTATGTTTATGATGGTAAATAAATGAGGACGATAAAAATGATGATAATTTCCACGATAGGGGCAAAATGGTCATTTTGCATCTCGGATCTAAATTTTTAAGTTTCGTGAACTCGAGTACCTTTAGACTATTATGGACTTTGTTTTGGTGTCAAAAGAGCAAAAACGCTGCACAAAGGATGAGAGGAAGACAAAGCCACCATGTTAAGGGCATTTTGGTAGTTTTAATGGAAATTTGGATTTACTTAAAGCATAAATATCTATGCTCCAGCAGCTTCCAATAGCTGCTCCTCCTTCATCCCAGCCTTTCTCTTCATTTCACGTTTTTTTCATTCTCCATGAGAGGAAAACCTTGAATCCTCTATAAATCCCTCATGGAAACTCCAAATTTCATGCTTTTGCCCACTCTTTCATACGGTTTTTCATGCTCTTCCACTTTTACACCTTAAAACCCTTAAAAAGTCTTTGTTTAGCACTTTCTCTCACTAGTTGAAAGTTTTAGAGAGAGAAAAAAAGACTTGACATAGTAACTTGGAAGCTTTTGAAATGGAATTCAACTACAAAAAAAAACCACCAAGGTGAGAAATGAGTTAGAATTTGATTTTAAGGTGTTAGAGATGGCTAGAAATTTGATTTATGGGCTATTATATTTTTGATAGTTATATTGTGGGTGATAGGTTCCAACAAGGCTTCACATGTCCGTTTGAAGTAATAATCGAAGTTAGAGTCGATTAGAGGTTCAACAATCCCGGTGAGTGAACTTGCATTTCAAAATTGTTTTGGGAATGTGAATGTATTTGCACAAAACCTTTAAATGATTTTACCTCATTTTTCTTAAAAATGGTGCCTTGGGAACAAGCCCTTGATAAATTGTCTCTATGTGTGACATGTGGCTGTTATGGATTCTTGTACTACATTATGTTGATATATATATATATATATATATATGTTGTGCATTGATGGTTGATATTGTGTGATAATGATAACCATGTGTATGCACGATGTGGGGGGGATGCACATGCCGGTGATAATGGTGGTGAGGGAGATAGATGATGATAGTACCCGTGTGCACGATGTGGGGGGATGCACATGAGCTGGGTGAGATGATGGTGGCATTTGTGTTTATGTATGTATATATATATATATATATATATATATATATGTTTGTGAAATAAAAGTTCATGAATATAGTATATGGTTGTAATGCATGTGAAATTTTGGCATGTTGAACTTTGGAAATTTTTGAGTATTTCATGTTGAAATTGGCATGATGAATCTTAAGAATGTCCCATTTTCTTGCAAATTGAGTTTATTGCAGAACCAAATGGATTTTTAGTGCAAAGGAGGTCCTTTTTACACTTAGGTGCCTTGCTTCTCGCTGCAGCGAGAAACATTTTGTTTTGGCAGCGAGAAACTCGCTGCAGCGAGAAACTCTCAGGTTCAGATGCAGTAACTTCACTTTGATGAAGATTTTGACCACCTTCCCATTCGAACTGGGAAAAGTGGTAACATAAAAGTTGTATCCCTACCTCTTAGCTTTCTAATGGTCTAAAAATCAGGTCAATTGGACTTCTGTAACGAGAGATATGTTAAAAAAAATGAAACACATGCAAACTGACCCTGTTTCTCGCTGCAGCGAGAATGAATTTCGCTACAGCGAGAAACTTGCTACCATGCTTGCTACCTTGCTTGATTTTGACATATCTTTCACCCATTTAACCTCATGGGTTGATCTTGGGTTTTTGCAACACTACGAGGTTATTAATCAAAGTTTGAAATAAAGGGTTTTTAGTAAGAAACTAAATCAATTGCATTGTTTTTTAAACAAGTGCATCATGATTTCCAAATTCTTCCTATTGATTGCTGGTTCCCTTCTTATGTTCACTCACTAAGTTTATACTCACGTTTTTAAACTTCATGTTTCCAGATTCAAAGGCAATTGGGACCTAGATTGAGTTGCACACATATGCTCGTCTTTATATTATATTTGATATAATATAAATATGAATATTCAGTTAAGTTATAAAATATTACTGGAACATTTACTTTTGAGAGTTACAGCACTTCATTTTAACGATGATGGATGGGAATGATAATCGAAATTGCATAAAAAGGCTTGCTTGGGCTTAGTGGGCTATGCCCATTGGGCCCATGCGCCGGTCATGGCCTGAGAATTTGGTCTATGACATTCAACTCCCCAGAATGTTTGAAATATGTATGGGAATAAATAGGGCATTTTATGATGCCATAAGTCATATAATGGTGTATGAGGATAGGATGAATGAATGTTGAAGAGTTTGACAAGAAATGAAGTAATAAGATGGTGATTGGTATACATAATAAGTATAAAATGTGATTAAAATCGATATGATCAAGATGGAGCTATGGTTCAAATTTAATAATGGGGATAATGGCATATCAACATCTTAAAATAAGAGATAATGATTGTGAAGGGTAACGCCGATTTGATTCTAAAGGATGATAACAGACATAAGTGAAGCATTCTAGTCGAACTGGAGGTAAACAAGGTGAATGAATGACTGAAGGTTTGACAAGAATCGAAATAAAGATATGTTTGAGGTTAGTGACAAAATTAAAGGCATACTTGGGATCTTAGTGATAAGAAAGAATAATTGAGGAGGGTACCATGGTTTTGACTCAAGGATGATAATAGATATAAGTTACATACCCTGACCTCGTAAAGTGTTCTAGTCAAATTGATGAAATGAGGCACGTAAATCAAAATTCCCAACGAAGAAGGAAATGGAATATGATCATTGAGTGAGGTTAACAACCCGATGTTAAAGAGAATTCGAGGACAAATTCTATTTAAGTGGGGGAGAGTGTAATGCCCCATACTTTGATATGATGACTAATAAAGCTTATTAGATACCAATTGAGGTTAATTATAACGTTTAGAAATGATGAAAGATGAAAAGAATAGTTTGGTATAAAATATTTCGCACATGAGAAAATAATAATAAAATAATGATATTTTTATCAGAGAATAATTTGCAAGATAAAAAGTGATTCGAAAGTCAATTGAGGCATAATAAAGTATTTTGGGTACCAAGGTGACAAGAGGAGAGAAAAGGAAATTTTTGGAATAAAATAATATTAAAATATTAATATTTTATTCAGTGTCAAAAATTTTCATGAAGAATGAGTATATGGTCAATCTAAGTGGGGGAGAAGAAGAATGAGAGGATTTTTGGAGAAAAATGTCGTTAATGGGGCCTCGAGTCTTTATTAAGTAAAGATAGCGCGAGCAAATAAATATTTTAAATATTATGGGGATACTGTGTTGGAATACAAACTTCATACTTTGTTTGTGCATGTGTAGGAGAAGGTAATAGAAGGAAATTGGAGTTAAATGAGTGTTGGGAGGACAAAATTAAAATGGAAGGAAACAAAAAAAGGTAAAACGGTAATTTTATGTTAAGTTTGGTCAAAGCTTCCAAAGGAAGCTTTGACTCTGATTGTTTTAGGCCAAGACCGACCTTATCCTTTCCCCCAACAGATTTTTCTTCTTCTTCATCCATGCTCCACGCCATTCTTGAAGCTTCCATGCCATTTTCACTTTATCCACCATGAAATCAAGTTTTCTTCACTTTCCTTTCCATGTTTTCTTTTCCTTTCTTCTCCAAACTTCTTGAGCAAAACCCTAGGAGGACAAGAAAGAAAAAGAGAGAAAGGAAGAAAAAGCTTGGTTTTGGTGATTCAAGCAAGGAACGGTAAGAATTCTTGTTTTTGGCTTGAGTAGTCTTTGAAAATGAGTTAGTGTCTTAGAAAAATGCCTTGTGGCAGCAAATATTGGCTTGATTGGAGAAAAATTGGTAACATGTAAGCCCATAAACCCATGGGTACATGAAGGACTCAAAGTGGAAAAGGTAAACGGTAAGCTTAACACTATGTTTTAAAGCCTACGGTTAGTTGAATATTGTGATGGAATTATGATTGTTGAAAGGATCTATTTGCATAAGCTAGTTGAAAATTGTTAAGATTGTATAGCATGTTGTTTGAAAGAAATAAAAAAAAAAGGAATTTGAGGATGGAGGATTGAGAAACAAAGTATTGAAAGTTAGATAGATAACGATGCGTGTAAACTAGGAAATAATCGAGTGATAGTGAGAATAATTGTTGCTACCATATATGTGGATTATGTGTGGAAAAATTTGATGGATTTGGGCGAAAATTATTTAGAAAGGTTAAAGTAGGCCTGTGACATCATAAATAAGTTGCTAGTGATATAATCTAAGGAATTTCGTAAGCAATGGATGTAAGTAATTTTGGTAAAAATATATTAAGATGTGACTTAATTGAAGATGGTTTCATGATAGGATGAAAATATAAATTTGAGTAAGGATTAATTGATTGAAGTGCTGCCCGTATACTTATGTAATTAAATATATTGAGTTCGTATTATTGTTAGGAAGTGCAAAGATAAAGTTAAGGAACTGTGGTGGCATGCTGGAGTAAAAAACGAGCGACCGGCCACTGAAAACAGTTAGAGACACCTTCGAACAAATAGCGACTTAAAATCTCATTGTTGCCAGGTAAGTGAACTTGCATTAAAATGTTTTGGAATAAATGATTTTATGCTTGATTGAGCCACTTGAAATATTTTGTTGGTTTTTCTTTAAAAGTTGCATGGGAACAAGCCCTTGATGAAATGTTTTGATATTATGAGATATGAACCTGATGAATTCATGAGTTTCTACATTAGGTTGATGTGTATATTATACTTTAAATGATATTTTTGTGTGATAATTATGACCCAACCATGTGCGGTGTAGGAGTGCACATGAGCTGTGCTGACCCAGCCATGTGCGGTGTATCAGTGCACATGAGCTGTGTCGACCCGACTATGTGCGGTGTGGTAGTGCACATAAGCTGAGACAGAGTCAGGGGCGAGGCCGATGGTTATATATATGTTTATATATGATATCTATATATATAAAGGTTTTTGAAATTATATTGTGGTTGCATTGATTTTTGAATGTTAAAACTTGAGAAACGGTTTCCACTTGATTTTCACCGCAGCAAAGACAGATTTCCGTTGTGACAAGAAATTGAGTTAAATTGCATTGTCTTGAACATAAATGCATCATGATTTCTAAAACCTCCTGTATTGATGCTTATTCCCTTCTTATGTTCACTCACTGAGTTTATACTCACGCTTTCAACTTCATGTTTTTAGATTCAGTGGTAATTGATACGTAGATTGAGGTGTCCACGTACCCCTATCTTTTAGGTAGGTATCTTGACACTCAGTAGTCACATCTCCCATCCAGAGCCACTCCGCTGACGATCAAAGTCTTTGTATATGTTTAATGTGAATTGCAAAGATATAGTGACAAACTATCTATGTATGATTTGAATGATGATGCTAATGTGAGCATTCACTTGGGTTTTATGAGTTACGTTGGAGAAATCAACATTTGAACACTATTAAGCTTATTCTTAAAGAAATATGCTAGATAGATGGGTTAATACACAAGTGCATACTGAAAGGCTTGCTTGGGCCTAATGGGCTATGCCTATTAGGTCCTTGAGCCGGTCATGGCCCGAGAACTGGGCTGTGACACTTATTAGTCGGCATATTCAAGCACCAAAGAGCAAGGGTTGTTGTAAACTACAAGTTGTCCAAATATACAACCTTTAATGGTAATCCATATGAGCAACAAGTGGGTCTCAAAAGAAGAAATGGGAGCTAGGCCAATTAGACTAATGCTAATTACGGACTCTAGGAAAATGCTCTTATTATGTACAAAAGTGCAACCGAAAAACTCATGTTTATAGGCAATTACACTAATTCTAACCCTAGTAAGTTTTGCAAACTTTTATGTTATTTATAAAATTACCCTAATTTAATTGAACCCTTTTAATTAAATCTTTAGTATTCAAAACTTCTTTGTTATTAAATCCAACTTAATTCTCCATTATTATTTCTCACATGGTCACTTTTACTATGTGTGACTCTTTAGGTTCTTAACATGTTGACACTACATATGAATTATAAACCTAAGATGAATAAGATTAGATGAATCAAACTCCTTTGCATTCATAATCAATTCTAATTGATTAATTCACATTTATAGATTAAAATTGACATCTAGTAATGTATCATGACCACCCAATGTCACGACCTGAAACCTCCCTCGGGCCCATGACAACCGTCGCGACGTCCCGATTGACACTCATTACCCGGAATGCCAACAGGAACCCCGCAAGGCTGACATATCAATTTCTTTCCTTTCCTGTGAGCAATCATTGTTAAACATTCCATTTAAAACAATTACCGGTCATTTTCAACTCAAATAAATCCAAAGAAATTTTTTTTAAAAGGATTTATAGACAAATATCACTATTCAAAATATTGATTAAAATATAGCATTTATATATAAAACAATATTTATAGAAACACGTGTAAGAAATCTTTTGTAATGTGTAAGTAAAATAAATTCATACATACAAAAATTTACTAAGTTATAATGTACAATAATGGTTACAATGACAAGTGGCCCAAAATACACCCAGTGTTGGTGCTAGAAACCTACTGTCTATGTGGTAGAGATGTCAACTGAAATCCTCGACAAAATAGGGTATCTACAAGCTACCACAGACCTGAAATGTTTGGAAATGAGGTGGGTGAGATTTTGCAATCTCAATGAGTAAACAGACATTATCATAAATATCTAAAGGCGAGTAAAATGGAGGCAAGTTTAAACAACAAATTACGAACCATTTCATAATATTTTCAATTTATTTCTTCAACCATAAAATATTTGTAATTTACCAAAACAGTTGTTAAGGCTTATGTCTTTTATTAAAAACAAGGCTCAAGCCAAAACTAATCCTCGAGGATACCTTGACCGAGGCATCTAACCGAGTCCGTTAAGATTGTTATAACATTACATGTGAAACACATTTATATTTTTAAAACAAGCCGTTCCTTGGCGTTGGTCGAGTTACACATTCACGTGGGGGTTCGACGTGAAGTGAGCTCTAATACTACCCCAGGAGTTACCCTCCTCGCCTCTACTACCAGAGTAACTATATAACCAAGTTTACCGTGCCCCTCTAATAGGCAGTCCACGGAAACCCGTCACTGCAGTGACTAACCCACCAATTTTAATAAAATTTCGACAGTATAACGTGGCTTTTATTTATTTATCCAGCCTGCATAGTAAAAACAACTTACATAAATTTCCCAATGCACTTACAAAATATAGCCACATATACTCATATATCATA
The DNA here is from genome assembly GCF_053813885.1 of Theobroma cacao. Taxonomy (NCBI): domain Eukaryota; kingdom Viridiplantae; phylum Streptophyta; class Magnoliopsida; order Malvales; family Malvaceae; genus Theobroma; species Theobroma cacao. The sequence goes on along the minus strand of NC_142647.1, from coordinate 37,838,099 downwards.
AGTCATTCATAGGAAAATATATAATTTTCAAGACAGTTAACAGCCTCCAATTACTCAATTTTATAATTAACATTATATATTTTTATTTGTCACATTTATTTCTAAAACATCAAAAATCTCGTTTTAATCTCATTTTCGTTTCATAAAATACATAAAGATCATTTAAAAATAAACTCTAGATAATTTAAAATAATAATAAGTTTACTCACCTTTTGTACAAACTAAAAGCTTTCTAGGTGCCCCGATAACTACTCGTAGGGTACGATTTCCTTGCCTTTACCGAAAAGCTCTCCTCCTAGACACATTGCAAAAATTTATTCAATTCATCACATTAATGCTAAATCACTATATATTTGACTTAAATTCTATACTAATGCATGATATGAAATGCAATAGCCAAAAACGGCTTAAACGCGGTATTAACCTATTTTTGGCACTTTACTCGATAAATTGCTAACGCGCTCCATTTTAGCTCTAAATTGTCCCATTCTCTCTCCAACATTTCTAACCATTAATTATCAGCCAATATTCCTCTAAAATCACCAAAATCAGCTCACTCTCTTCCTTGGAAAATTCGGCCAAAAATGGGACATTAACTCGGTTAATTTTCCACTTTGTGTTTCTATCACATTTAACCATTTTTCACCATTTTCTCTTCATTTCTGTTAGAATAAAAATCAGTTCATCATCATTGTACATCAATGCATATTCAGCCAAGGGTGGGTATTGTGAAAATTTCATGCTTTCTTGCCCAATTTAATTTCTATACACATTTAACTAACTAAAACTACCAATTTAACTAAAAATCAAAACCTAAAAATTCCAAAATCTCTCCCTTAGAATTTCGTCCATCCCTTGATATCACTTTTTGATCTCTCTCCTCAAGCATGCTTAATGGAAATAAAGGCATAGGAAATGTAGAAATCAAGCTAAAATCGAAATCTTACCGTTAGACGCGTAAACGGGCGAAAAACGTAAATCCCCTTTTGAATTTTCTTGTTTCTCTTCGGTTTTTTCTTTTTTTCTTCCTTTCCTCTCTATTTCCTCTCTTGTTCTTCCTTGTGGCCGGCCATCACTTAAAATAGGGTTTAAATGGGCTAACTTTTCGTTAAAATAATATTAAACCATTAAAAAAATGCCATGTGTCACTTTTCCAATGGTCCGTTTTTAAAATTTCTTCCATTTGTTTCCAAATTTTCACCATACACTTATCCCACATATCCATAGCTTAGATAAAATTCTCAGACTTATCCAAAGTCTTGGTGGAGTAATTTTTAAAATTTACACTTTTACCCCCGTAAAAGTCAAAAATTACATTTTTGCCCCAAAAACTGAAAAATTGCCCATGGACATATTTTTCATCCCTTATACTCATACCATTCTCCAATTTGTCAAATTTGATCTAAATTCTCTCAAAATCTTAAATTTTGTCCATGGGTGGAAAATTTACGATTTTGCCCCTAAACATCAAAATTTTCAATTTTCCCCAAATGAACCCTCGAACTCCGAACAATCATTTTTAGTCATTCCTTGACTATAAAATGTTAAATTTTATCCTACGATTCATATTTGAACTAGTTTGAGGTTAAATCAATTCAAGTGTACCGTTAGGTACAATACCGGGTTTCATCTATTCTTAGAGACTTTCCAAGCATAATAACATGCTACTCAGTGCATGTATGTTATGACATATATTTATAGGGTCGGGTTTTACATCCAATGTTAAAAAGAGTCAAAGTTCTTTGACTCAACCTTTCAACATGATCTTACATTCAATCCTTGTATTGACAAGCATCCCTATTAGACATAAAGTATGATATAGTGCAAAGGCAGACCTAGAAATTTTTTTGAGTGGTGTCATAACTAAAATAATAATAATTAAAAAATATAAATATGTTAAAATCCATAAACTAGAAGTTTTAACATTAACTATTGTAACGGTCCACACCAACACCTGTGAGGTATTATCCGCTTTGGCCCCTTGGCCTTATAGTTTTATCCCACAAAGGTACCTCACAAGTTGAAAGTGGTGTGAATCCTTATATTCCCAGTATTACTCTAGTACATAGTCGATGTGGGATTCATGACTCCCCTCTCTAGAACCTTGACATCCTCCCTTACTCCCTATTGGGAGTTTCTCTTCGAAGTGGGACTTTGTAGCTCAACCTACTAAGAGCATTATCTTGACGATGTGGGATTCACATCCATGTGAAGACCGTGACATCCTCCCCCACTTCAACAAGAGTCCACTATCCTCAATGGCACATCACTAATACTTAGAGTCTTCTTTGATACCAATTGTCACGGTTCACACCAACCTTTGTGAGGTATTGTCCGTTTTGGCCCTCTGATCTCACGATTTTGTCCCATAAAAAGGCACCTCTTAGGTTAAAGGTGGTGTGAACCCTTATATTCTCAGTATCACTCTAGCACATAGCCAATGTAGGATTCATGGATCCCCTCTCTAGGACCATGACATCTTCCCTTACTCCCCACTAGGAGTTTCTCTTTGATGTGGGACTTTGTAGCTCAACCCACTTGGAGCATTATCTTGACGATGTGGGATTCAAGTCCACGTTAAAGAAAATTTAAATTCAGTGTATTCAGTTAATACTTCAAAGTAAAATATAAAAGATAACTATAATTGTCCATGATGATTTTTCATATTTTGAAATCGGTGCATGATAACATTCAAGAGAAACATTATCAAATACATTTTTTTCATTATATGTCACCAAACAATCATTCATTCATCCACTTGTCACTCATTTGATTGCTTAGCTTATGCTTGTAAATTTCATTGCTGAAAAGCTCTTTCAACTAATGCTATTGCAACGGTAAGATCAATGCAAGTTTTACCAACAAATAAACTAATGGATACACAATATTTCTATTTGTCTCAACCATCTTCCTTGCAAGATCACCAATTCCATTGACTTCAACAAATTCCTCATCCAAATGCAAGTTCGCGATATAGTTTTCAAGTTGATTTTCAAGTGCCACTAAATCTACTATTGAAAACTAAAAATGATATGATTGAGCCATACAAATCAATCTTTCTTTGTTGAAGGCAGAAAATGAACTGATAGGATGTAAGCACACAATACATTGAAGTAGATCCATAAAGATTTTTAAATGCCTTAAGTTGCAAATCTAAAACTTCATTCATCATATCAAAATGTTAATGATGAAAATTTGATACTTTTGGAGCTCTACATCTTGACCTTCCTCAAAGCACAAATGTGGTATCCATATTTGGAATCACTATCTCACTGCGAGTCTCAAGAATAGGACTTGAATTTTTTTATAGAAAGAGTAGTTTAGGTTTTGACTTTCTTAATAAAATCTTAAATTATAGAAGGAAATTTTTTTGTCCTTTCAAGTTGTATTTAAATATTAATAAATAAATTACTTTTTGATAAATTTACTCTGACTTGGAGTCTTTGACCCCATTCCCAACAAAATTGCAAAAAAATTAGTGGGTTTATTAATATTATTAACTACATAAAACTCTAGATAAGTAATATATAAAGTAAAATTTTTTAGTAAACATGACACCATTCACTTTAGGGTAGGTCTGCCTATGGTATAGTGTCTACTTTATATAGGTCTTAACCATGTTAACACTTGAAAATAATCATTAATGTTTTTAATGAAATTTGAAAGCTCCTTCCTGAATCTTCATTCTATCTTGGTCAAGGATTTCATTAAGTTAATTAATATCTAGAAGCAATAGGATATTCCTCAAAGAATAACCTAAGCTGATGAATCCTCTATTGATGTTTTACATATCACCGTATGCTTCATGTTATACCCAATTTCTATATCACTGTATATCCTTGGCTAAGATTACTTAAAACAATGTCAAAGTATAACACTCGACATACAAGACAACCTAATGATCTCAAGTCTGAGGATCACTTAAACAACTATACATGAGAATTTATTTCCATAGACACTTGAGTGAGATACCATAGAAATTCACATGATGGGTCATGTTAAGTGAACTTGTTAATTTAACAAGCACTCACATGTTTGTTTAAGTATTTTCACACTTCAACCTATGAGATTGATTACTCATTTTACAAGTGAGAAACATAACATGTGTCGTAATTCCCTAGAGTAATAAAGCATTAACTTTGAACATTAAGGAATAATGCTTTAATGTAGTAAGGATCTAATAATTATAACACTTTATAATTCCTTTTGTAAAACACATTCATTCCATGGACCTTATCTTAATCATAAATAACAACAACTATATATAAATGCATAGATAAAAAAGCTTTTATTGATTAAATGTAATGCAAAATATAACAAAAATATATCTTGATATCTATCTAAATGGTAATAAAATATATATCAATTCTAACACAATATTGGAAAGTTGGAAAGGTAGAAAGGAGTATTAGATTAGAAAGCATGCAAGGTTATAAGGTGCAGGAGATTGGAAGTAAAGTGCCAAAACGAAAGTAGCACCATTAGCAAGCTTAAAAGGAAATATGGTTGATTGTTTGCTTGCAACTCAACCAAGTAGAGCTTAAAACCAACAAGTTATTTTTAGTATGAGATATATCCAAATTTGTGGGATTGAAAAACTTAAGAATCTAAGCCTCATCTTGATTGAATTTGCAAAGTCGCTTATTAACAAATTAGTTAGCTTGAGGAGTTTAGCCTTAAAATTATTCAAAATGATTATTCTCCACCCTGACTGAAGCTTAGAAGGCTTTAGTCATTTAAGAGTTTACTTTTGACCAGGTTTGAAGTAAAAGCAATGGGACATTCTTCGGTTTATTAGAAAGCATATTTCAAGTAAGACTAAAGCTTAAGCATCACATCACATAAGGAAAATATACCAAGTAAAGTTGGATAAAGTTTATGGTCTAAGAAAACACTAAAGTTAAGCGAGGAAAGCTTCAAACTTTAATAGGCATATCTTTTGTTTCCATTGTCTAGTTTTTTTAAATAGGTCCTAAATCTTACGAGATCATGTTCAACATTTTGAGGAAAATGGGAAAGTGCACAACTAGATATTACACGTGGCAAGCTCATATCAAGCTTCATTAATTCTACTATAAAGAGAAAAGGTTTCCGAAACTAGATTCAAGCACATTAATTTATCTTTTTTTATATATGTTTTTAAGTTTTCTTTAGTTTTAGCCTTAATTTGTAACTAGTTCTTAGTTTTAATAGTTTTAATCCTTCAAACTTGTAATTCTCCATCGTTACTATAATTATCAAAGGCGAGAACCTTTAGGTAGATCAAGGCCAAGATTACCAAGCTCGTATCCAAACTTTGGTTCAACAAGGCTTACAATTCAATGGGTAGTAGGACTTAAAATAATTCATTCAACTCTTATATATGCTTAGGGTCATTAGGCTTTGAAGAATATTGTTCGTACAATGACAGAGAAAGATCCACATGTGTGGCTTGAGTGGTCAACTAATGCCTCTTGGGCTCATACAACTCCAAAGAAGACAACTACTAGAGTTACTTTGTACATGCACGATGTATGGATATCATGTTGCTTACATGAAAAGATAAATATTCAATCTTTACTGGTAGTATTGTAACATAATTTGTTGCATGAGGAATATAGCTAAATTAGAAAGCCAAGATCAAGTAAGAATAAAGGCTTTAGAAAGTGTGATCATACACAGAAAGCAAGTTATTACTGCTTACAATAACAACTTTTGAAGAAAAAGAAATAGTGTGGAACACTATTCTTTAGAAAGGAGCCTTGGAAAATGTTCCCCTAATTCAAAACAACCTTATTGTTAGCAACCACCATGATAACAATTTTATAAAGCATAGCAAAAATTTAAATTTTTTTTCTGAGGCAAGATCATCTTTGATTATTTAATATAGATTTATCCTAACTATTTGGACAAAGTTTGTTTAACCTTTGTGGCTTTGATATCTAAATCAAAAGATCCATAACAATTTGGGCTTCAAAGAACTTGCCAAAAAGCTTAGGTAGTTGCAAACCTCAAGCTGCCCAAGTGTTGTAACACCACGTACATTGATATGTTGGCTAATAAAGCTTATCAGGTGCCAATTGAGATTAATTAGAGTGTTTAAAAGTGATGAAGGGTGAAAGGCATTGTTTGAAATAAAATATTTCGCATGCGATGAAATAGTAATTAAATAATAATATTTTTATCAAGGATGAATTAGTGAGATAAAAGGTGATTTGGAAGTGAATCAGGGCAAAATAAGATGTTTTGGAGCCCTAGAAAGCTAGGGAAAAAATTTAGAATAAAATAATATTTATTTAATAAAATAATATTAAAATATTAAAATTTTATTAATTGTTGAAAGTAGTCACGTAGGAGGAGTATACGACTAATCCAAGTGGGGGAGAAGAAGTAAAAATAAATTTTGATGGAAAACGATGTTAGCGGGCTCGCGTGCCTTTATTAAATAGAGCACGAGCAGGTAAGTATATATTTAAATATTATGGAGACGTGTTGGTGAAGTAGAAACTTGATATTTTATTGGTACACATGTTAAGGAAGAAAACTAGAAAGAAATTGGAATTAAAAGATTGTGGGAGGACTTAATTAAAAAATGTGAAAACCTTGGAAGGCTAAATAGTAATTTTGCCATTAGCTTGGTCAAAGCTTCCAAAGGAAGCTTTGACTCTTTTCTTCTTTTTCCATGGCTGATCCTTATCTCTCCAAAAGGCATTTTTTTCTTCTTTTTCTTCTTCCTCCCAATGTGATTTTCCTCTTCACCATGAAAAATCAAGTTTTTTTTCTTTTTTTCTTTTCCTTTCCTTTCTTTTCTTACTTCATCCTTCTCCTACCTCCTTGTGCACCAAACCCACAACTTTCAACCACATTTTTTAGCACAACCAAACCCTAGGAGGAGGGAAAGAAAAAATCTCACTTTCTTTTCTTGAATTTCCATTTATACTCCACCTTCATCAACACTTGAACTTTCAACTTCAGATCTTTATTTTTAAAGCCAAAAGGTATATATTTTCAACTCTTGAATTTTAGAATTTATGGGTTTATATTTTCAAATTTTATTTCCTAATTTCTTTTCTTGAAAATATTAAGTTTCTATTGATCTTTATACCTCCAAGCTCATCCAGGTAAAGAAACTTTAAAATGGAATAGATGGTCTAATGGGTTTATGAATTAGAATAGAATTTTAGGTTAAATGTTAGGTTAGCATGTATAATGTCTAGGGTAAATTTATTAGAATTACTAGATTCAATTTATAACGTAATTGAGGTTGTTATGGTTTATTGACAAATATAGGTGCTAATGGTACTTCAGGGTTTACTTGGATTAAGACCTTGCTGGTGCTAGTTTTGTAAGGTGAGTGAACTTGCATTTAAAAGGTTTTGAACAAATGCATATGTATTGAATGAAATGCTAGAATATCCTTGGTTGACTCTTTTAAAATTTATGCACGAGAACAAGTTTTTCATAAGTGATACTTTTACGTTTTTAAACGTAAAATGTGTTGAACTACGTATTTAAAATATTATGTTGAATTGCCAATTGAATTGTGGCATGTGATGTATTGTTATGCAAAGATTCTTGTTACATGTTGTTATGTGTGCCATGCATGGGAATGTAATGTTGAATGATAATTATAACCGTGCGTGTGCGGTGTGGGAGTGCACATGACGGTGTCGGTAGTGTGTGATGTGGGAGAGCACACGTCGATGATACATGCCATGTGCGGTGTGGGAGAGCACATGATGATGATATTTGCCATGTGTGGTGTGGGAGTGCACATGGGGATATTACCTATGTGCGGTGTATGAGTGCACATGAGCTGAGTAGAGGATGGCAGTTGTATGCGTTGAAAAATGTTGTCTGGTTGGGATTGATCATGATGTGTTTCATGCATGTTTGAATGTGATTGCATTGAATGTTGAAAGTTGAATTTCTTAAATGTTTTAAAATGATTTAAAAGTCAACATGGCATCGAGTTTGTTTATGATATACAAATTGCATGGTTTCAATACAAGTGCATCGTGTTTTCTAAAGATCTTCCATATCATTTGCTTGTTCCCCTCCTATGTTCATTCATTGGGTTTATACTCATTCTTTTCAACTTCATGTTTTAGTCTTCAAGATCGAAGGTAGTTGGATCCTAGGTCTAGGTGCTCCCTCTTATTCATATTTCGGTAGGTTCACTATGACTCTCAATGATAGCACCCACGCCCAGAGTCACTCTGCTGGTTGTTAAGGGTCGGTTGTATGTTTATATGTGATGGTTTAATATAAATTGTGAGATTTGTTATGAACTTTGTATGGACTTGATTTTCACAATTTAAATTTGAAGAGATTGTTATTAGAAATCACGAGTCTTAGATCCTAAAGAAAAAGAAGTGATAGATGGACTACTGATGGGTTTACATAGAAAGGCTTGCTTGGGCCTGGTGGGCTATGCCTGTTAGGCCTATGTGTTGGTCATAGCCTGATTTTTGGGCTGTGACAAAGTTGGCATTAGAGCCTAGTTTTAGTCGAGTCATAGGAACTCGTGTCAATCAGCGGAGTTGTCAGAGTTAGTGTAAAGTCTTGTTTATGATTTGTGACTGCATCACAAGTCATAGACAGAAGGCTATATAAACTTCTATTCCTAGTAACCTACTGTGAGACCTCGACTTCTATAGCCTCATAACTAGGTATACACGTGATAACTCGAACTAGGGGTAATTTCGTCATTTCCTTAATGAGCTCCTAGAAGTATGCTTTCAAATAATATTAAGGCCTAAATAGGCCTAAGGCATAAATGAATGATGATAATAAGGGTAAATGACAAAGGAAATAAAAATAATGATGATTTCCAAGGTAGAGGCAAAATGGTCATTTTTCATCTTGGGTCAAAATTTTTAAGTTTTCGTGAACCCGAGTATTTCTAGACCATTCTGGACTTTGTTTCAGTGTAAAAAGAGTAAAAAGATTGAACAAAGGATTAGAGGAGAACAAGCAACTTGTTAAGGGCATTTTCGTAATTTAAGTGGAAATTAGATAAGTTCTAACTATAAATATCCTTTTTCTTCCAACAGCTTCTTTGTCTTCCTTCTTCTCTCTCACTTTTCTTTATCCTCCATGGGAGTTCTCTTCAAGCTTCTATAACTCTCTCAAGCTAGCTCCACTTTTCATGCTTTTGTGTACCTTTTCATAGAACCTTTGTGCTCTTTCACTCTCTCACTTTTAAACCCTTGAAAAGTCTTACTTCCATACTTTCTCTCACTAGCTAGGTGTTTTAGAGAGAGAAAGAGGGAGTTTCTATAATAGCTTGAAAATTATTAGAAAGAATTTCAAATTTACAAAGCTACCAAGGTGAGTAGTGAATTAAAATTTATTTTTAGTTATTGATAATGTCTAGTAATTTGATTTGTGAGTGTTTTATTGCTGAGATTGTTTAATCATTTTTAGTGTGACTAGAGTAGTGCAAAAATAGCCAATTAATGGTAGTTGGAAGCTAGTATGAATGACTAGTAGAACTTAATTTAGAAAATAGCTTTGGAATAGTATTAATGCCAAGTTGGGTTGATGGTGATGATGCTAATGTGATGATAGGATCCAACGGAGCCCCACCACCCCATTTGGACCATTAAGGGAAGTTGGAGTTGAGTAAAGATTTAACGAATACCGGTGAGTGAACTTGCATTTCAAAATTGTTTTGGGAATATGAATGTATTTGCACAAAACATTTGAATGATTTTATCCAACTTTTCCTTAAAAATCTACCTAGGGAATAAGCCTTTGGTGAATGTTTCTATCTTGTGAAAGTGTGCCATATAATTGTTCATGTGTTAGCACAATATGCATTGGATGTTTTTTTTTATAAGATAATGATGACCCAGCTATGTGCGTGTGGGAGTGCACATGAGCTGATGATGACCTAGCTATGTGTGTGTGGGAGTGTGCATGAGCTGTTGATGACCTAGCTATGTGCGGTGTGGAGTGCACATGAGCTGATGATGACTCAGCTATGTGCGAGTGGGAAATGCACATGAGCTGATGATGGTGGGATGGTATACATGATGATGTGTATATATATATGTGTGTGTGTGTGTGTGTGTGTGTGTGTGTGTGTGTGTTATAGAAAGTTCATGAGTATGGTGTATGGTTGTAATACATGTGATTCTTGCATGTTAAACCTTGAGAAATTCTAAGCATGTTCAAGTTGATTTTGTCTTTGCAATTAAGTGGCCTTTCCTTGAGAGAATGAGAATTTGTTGTTGATGTCTTGTTTCTCACTACAGCGAGATTCATGCTCGCTACAGCGAAAAACTCTTGGGTTTGGAGGGTTACATTGGCTTGATTCTCGTTGCAGCGAGAAACATTCTGTTTCTGCTGCCTGTAACTCACTGCAACGAGAAACTTTCTGTTTTGGCTGCCTGAATCTCACTGCAGCGAGAAACTTTATGTCCAGCATTTTGCCACATTTTCCATTTTTTTCACTTCATGGTTGAGCATGGACTTCCAACATCAAGGAATTAATTAAATAAGTTTGAAATGAGGGGGGTTTGGTGAAAAACCCTCAGCCAGTTGATAATTTGAGCCAAATTTTGTTACAGCGAAAATACATTCTCGCTGCATCCGCTGCAGTGAGGACCCGTCCTTTTACTTGGCTTGACTTGCTTGAATACTATTAAAGTTTTCACTCTTCAAATCTTTTGTTGTGCATGGACCTTTTCGTCAAGTGATTAACTCATTAAGGGTTTAATGAGGGGATTTAATAAGAACTAAACTAAATTACATTATTTTTTAAAATAATGCATCATGATTTCTTTAAATTTTCCTTATCGTTTGCTTGCTCCCTTCCTTTGTTCACTCACTGGGTTTATACTCACCGTTTTCAACTTCATGTTTTCAGATCAAGAGGCAGCCGGTAACTAGGTCAAGGTGTCCTCGTAGATTTGTATCCTTGGTAGGTATCTTGGCATTCCGTAGCCGCACCTTCACCTTGGTCACTCCATTGGAAGCCTAGAGTCATTTTTTTGTTGTAAATACGTACATGTGATGTAAAGTACTAAGATGTATGCCTTAGACCTTATATGTATATTTTGATTGGTAATGCCACAACAAGTTGGCAATTGTTATCAATATTTCGAATTAAAATTATGAAATGTGACTTTAGCAACTTTGATGGAATGATAAATAGGTCATATAGATAGGCTTGTTTAGGCTTAGTGGGCTACATCTATTGGGCCCATGCACTTGTCATGGTCCGAAAATTGGGTCGTGACACCTACCTTTTTGCTAACATCATATAAAGGTTATAAGTGATGCCGTAGTTTGGGTTTGAGATGCCACCCGAGACATGAGCGATTGTTGGAAAAATTTTAAGCAAATGCTTCTAATAAAATGTTAATGTAATGATATATCCCTCCGACTAAGGATGGAGGAAAGTGGAGTTGGACTAATAGGTCCGTAATAACTTGTTCATTTGGTGGAGTTATAATTTAGGCCCATGATGGTTGATGGGAAGAAAATTAGATAATTATGAATTGTATTTGAGGTCAATATAAAGTAGCACATGTGATAATGGTAATAAGGGGCGTACTTTGAATGGAATAAATAGTGATTGTTATAAATGATGTGTGGTCATCAAGTAAAAGGCTAGTAAACAAATCTGCTCTAAAGATGAGCTTGAATTTTGCTATGCTTAGCGTGAAGCCAAAGGATTAAAGGACGAATTGTGGATTTGGTAGCTTGAAGTTAAATGACTTAGAAGTTTTGATTTTAGTATAAATGTCATATGGAGTTCTATATTGAAGCTTAATATACAAGTTGCTTTAAAGATCAATTTAAAGTCTATATGGTTCAGTATGCAACCTATGATGCAAATGATTAGTCTTAAATTTGATTTCTCCAAAGGTAAGAGATTTAGAAAATGTTGACTTTTGGATAAGCTTGAAGAGGGAGCTTTTGAATCCTAAGTTTACGAATTTGGATCTTATGGCCGTAAAGGCGAGATGCAACAATTAAGTGAATTGTCCACCTTACTAATGTTAATGGTTAAGGATTGATGAATAAAGTTGAGATCGCAACGTGAGGTGATGTATGTTAGTATAAGCCCTACAAGCCAATCTGTGGTTGTATAGGAATTGCAATTTTGAGATATTCATGTATGACATTTTGTTATTCATAATAACATTGAGGTAGTTGTTTATCCATAAGTTTGTAATTTAATTACTTTTTTGTACTTATGTAGATAAAGCCCATGGAACTATATATGCCTTGCAAAGGAATTGTATTGGGATACAATTATGAGATCCTTATGCATTAAAGCATTGTTCCTAAAAGTTCCTAATCATTGTATTATTGAGACAAGGCATCAATAATGCTCAAAGATTGGCACATGTTATGTTCCTTACTTGTGAAGTAAGAAATCATTCTCATAGGTTGAAGTATAAAGATACTTGGAACTAGCATGTGTGTGCTTTCCATGGGAGAGCGAGTTCACTGAACATGACCTGCAATGAGAAGTGCATTTGGTATTTCACTCAAGTGTCTATGCAATATTTCTCATGTGTCAGTTGTGTAAATACTCCTTAGACTTGAGACACCAGGTTGTCTTATGTGTGGAGTGCTATGCTTTGATTTTATCCCTATGGGTGCCTAACCAAGGATGCCAAAACAGGATGCTTTTGGGTATAGCATGAAGCATGTGAAGGCAGATGAGTGGTCAAGATAGGAATCATCACCCCAAGTGATTCACGGGGAAATATCTCATTAGTTCTTGGTTGATATTAGCTTATTCAAATCCTTGGCCAAGGTGATTAGGAGATTATGAAATGAGTTTCATAAGTCTCCATAAAGCTAATGATCTAACTGCAAAAACAAATATGGAGATCAATAAGAGTAGGCACTGCACCAAGCTCTTATCATCTTTGGGATATATGATGAGGGAATGAATTATACTGAAAAACTGTACACTGAAAGGTTGTCTGAGAATCCTTTGACTCTCCTAACAATTGGGTGGCCATGATGCATTGCTAGATGCTAATCATGGTCTATAGAATTGAATTAGTTAATTTAAAATTGAATATGATTAATTTAAATTAATTAATTAATAATATTATAATTCAATTCCATTGCCAACATGTTAGGAACCTAATGAGTCACACACAAATGTTGCAATTTGGATTAAATTAAGAGTGTGATGATTTAAGTTAGACTTAAATCAAATTCTATGTTTTAACTATTAAGGACCTAATTAAAAGAGTTTCATTGGGTATTGGTTATATATTATAATTGTTATAATATTAAGGACTTATTTTGAAATTTTTAATAAGTTAAACCTAGATATAAATATCACATTATAGCCACTCTTTTTTTGTGGAGAAGGATTTTTCTCTTGAGTGCTGCCACTCTTGAGACGTTTATTTTCTTTTGAAAACTTCTCTTTTGATTCTTTGCTAGAAATCAAAGAAGAAAAAAGGACAAATCGTTGTCCACTTGCTAGCACAAGCTCGTGGCATAAAGTTCTCTCCTTGAGAAGGATCCGTTGCAATCGTGTGTGTATCATTGGAGGCCAAGTGATTGAGTGGCTGGGATTCTTTCACACCAAAGGTGTTCGTGTTTTGTCACCAAAAGGAATCCATTTGATTACGATATCACTTGGAAAAGTACATTCTTTTTCTGATTTTATGTGGTACATAACTTTGTATTAAACAACCAAAATGATCTAAAGGTAGGAGGCATGGTTTTATTTTTATTTCAACCCTTTTTTATTTCGCTGTGTTGATGCTCTAATCATGCCATTCCTAGCAATGGACACTTTGGTATTTATGTACCTAAGAGTTATTTAGAGATCATTGCTTAATCAAATTTGCACTAAATGTTATGGTAAAGGTATATGAATGTTAGTAGTGAAATATGTCCAAAGTGAGATATGTTGAGATTAATGTTCTGATCACGAACTTGTGATAGAAAGCTAGTTTTGCAAATTGTGGTTTTCATAACCATGAAATATATGGAGGCTATCAATATGTAAGCATACACTTAGCGTTGTACATCTTATGATTCACATGCATCGTATGGAAGGAGATATCCCATAGAAGGATTTAGCCTAATTGGTGGTTACATGACTATATGCTTGGCATGAGATTGAGAATGCCCTAACATGTATGAGAAGTGTGTTCCGAAAGGCCGAAAGTCATTAAGATGAATGACGGGTGAAACATAAAAGTTGTTATGATGAGCATAAGAAGCTTAAGGATAATCAATGCAAATATATTAAGTTAGTTTGGTTTGGTCCGAAATAAGAGCAAGGACACCTTGGGAGATCTTAAAATAATGTCTAATGGGGTCAATGAGCTAAATGTTATCGAACATACATTAAATTGTTAAAGTTATGAGTGGCTTTAAAGATAAGCCTTTGATTGTCTAAGTTCTCAACAGAATTCTATTAAAGGATGTGTTCAAGTGTTTTGGAAGTGTATTGAAAAGCATAAGAATAATATACTAGTTTGACTTACTATAAGAGGTTGAATTTGGATGGCCATGAGTGACTTGTGAACAATCAAGCAGTGTATAAGTATATGCTCATAAAGGGAGTCTGATTGGTAGATAAGGGTGGAACCTTAGAATTTCATTGTCATAGTTATGAGATTATATTTTGTATAATATGATATAGCGTAGAACTTCAACGATGAGATAGTTTTCACTGCTTTAGGCATTGAACTGTAAGTTATGGACTTGTATCCACCTTGTGGACACCCTGGTGAGATAAATTCGAGATTTTTCACAATGAGAAAACATTAAAGCTCAAAGAGCAAATGGCTATCTAGTCAAGTTGGGGCTCGTGGTTGATATGTCACATAAGAATAAAGATGTGTTGCAAATATAAGGTTGTTTAGAAATGTTGGTTTGAGGCAATGATTATCTTGCCATTATGTAGACCCGATGAAGATGTGGTCTTGATATACTGTAGAAGCAAGGCATAAATTGTGAAACGTGTTTCCCGCACAAGTTTCAAATTATTTTGAGTAATTATCAAGGTAAAATGCCTGTTAAGGGAAGGAAAATGTTGAATTATGCTTCAAATGCTTAGAGAACGATGGTGATATGGTCTGCTTAGATGATACTAGCCTTGGTGAGGGAATCGAAATACACTATGGAAATTGTCGAGATCTACTTAGAAAAGAGATGATGATTTGAGATTTTAAATACTCATATATGAGTAAAGACTTTGGTAATGAGCTATGACCTAGAGGCATGATATTAGAATATGAATTCTGGCTAAGAAAAAACAGCTTTTAAGATACGTGGTGCTTGGGGATTATGCCAATTAGTGATTGACTCTTGTATGAGAATAGAACACATAAACCGATTTTGAGTATTCCCCACGTGATGGTGAGCACGATCTGATTAAACATAAGAAGAGATGATCCTAAACTTGATCTATTGGTTATTTCAGTATTACAAGTGGCTTATTGAGCTTGATATGCCTAAGACTACTCGAAGTTGAAATTTTTGGAAATATATATATGAATATATATGTTGCAAATTGGTACAAAAACTCATATGCAGTTAGTTATAATTTGATTCGATGAAGATATTCTGTTAGTGGTTACAGCACTAGATAATGACTAAGATAATCTATCGGTGATCTTGGTAGTGAACAAGTTAATTATAATGCCTTCAGCTTGAAGGTAAGTGTTTATACTTCTAGTATGAGTTCACAAAATTCTATCATATCGTGATCAACTTGGTGTTTTTGATATAGCCTAAGAGGCTTGACATATGAACTAGCCTAATTGTAAGCTAAACTTTGTTAGGCTATTATGAAGTACACAAATAGAGAAGTATGTCATGAATTTAATATCCTAAGGGGCAATGGAAAACAATGTATCAATTTTGGTATAGCTCAAATATATAGTTTTCATATATAAAGATTTGGGGAAAAATTTATAACTTATGCATGAAAGTTGTGCATTTGAATTTATGTAAGAAAAGTTTAAAATTTGCCTTGTTTGACATAAAGCCCATGATTCAGAATGAATAATTATGGATTTAATATTTTAAGGTAAAAAGGCTAAAAGAAGTTAATTTCGGAAAGGTCTTAGTAGATGATTATTTAATTTTAAAGTGCACTTAAGGAAAGATAAGTGTCTAGTTTCAGCTTCAAGATGATGAACTAATGAGGCCATGAGATTCGGCATCTGAAATGACTTTGAGGAATCTCAAGTTAGATATATTTGTTTGTGGCTTATGACTAATAAATTAACTATGATTTTGGAATTATAGGGATGGCTAGTAATCAAGATGAGACTTGGAAAAGAACTTTCAAGAAAAAAATTTTGAGCAATTTTAACCTTAAGTGGTTGAGCTAATGATTAAAAAGATTGGCTAAAACTATAAAGATGTGTGCAAAATGTCATTATTTATTGAAATGAATTGTGGTAAGAGTTGAGATCTACTTAGTAAGTACTCGATCATGAAAGTACTAGAGTTCTATTTTTTGGAATATGGTTACTAATGGTTATCAAATTTGAATCATCCGTGATGTAGAACATATATGAATAACTAAAGCCTATTATGATCCTTACGTATTTATGAAATGCTTGAATGGGATTTGTATGGAAGTATGTAAAATAAAATAGAGATTGGTTGATAATTTAGACCCATAGTCAATGGTGGAATAAATGCTTGAATGTTGGAAGGTTTGATAAAAGATCAAGGTAGAGGAATTGTAAATGGCTATGTAAACATGCGTGATTGATAATTTAAGGTTCATTTGATTGCGGTGCAACTAGAATTAATGACACATTTGAATTTTCTTTATAAGATGAAGAATGATATTGTTTTAATACAAGAAATGTAGTACACATAATTATATATTATGACATTGTCGAGTTTTCTATAAAGATTGGAAGACGATATAACTTATAAGACCAAGATACTATGTTAAAAATGCTCGACGAAAGTGATGTGGCAGAATTTTAAGACTTTGATTATTCACCCTACATCAATTCGAATTCGAAGATGAATTCATTTTAAGTGAGGGAGACTGTAACACCCCGTACTTTGATATGTTGGCTAATAAAACTTATCGAATGCCAATTGAGGTTAATTAGAGTGTTTAAAAGTGATGAAGGGTGAAAGGCATAGTTTGGAATAAAATATTCTACACGCGAGACAATAGTAATTAAATAATAATATTTTTATCGAGGATGAATTAGCGAGATAAAAGGTAATTCAGAAGTGAATCAGGGCAAAGTAAGATGTTTTGGAGCCCTAAAAGGCTAGGGAAAAATTTTAAGAATAAAATAGTATTTTATTAACAAAATAATATTAAAACATTAATATTTTATTAATTGTTGAAAGTAGTCACGTAGGAGGAGTACACGACTAATCCAAGTGGGGGAGAAGAAGTAAGAATGAATTTTGATGGAAAACGGTGTTAGCGGGGCCTGCGTGCCTTTATTTAATAGAGCACGAGCGAGTAAATATATATTTAAATATTATGGAGATGCGTTGGTCAAGTAGAAACTTGATATTTTATTGGTACAAGTGTTAAGGAAGAAAAATAAAAAGAAATTCGAATTAAAAGATTGTGGGAGGACTTAATTAAAAAGGGTGAAAACATTGGAGGGCTAAATAGTAATTTTACCATTAGCTTGGTCAAAGCTTCCAAAGGAAGCTTTGACTCTTTTCTTCTTTTTCCATGGCTGATCTTTATCTCTCCAAAAGGCATTTTCTTCTTCTTCTTCTTTCTCCCAATGTGATTTTCCTCTTCACCTTGAAAAATCAAGTTTTTTTTTCTTTTTTTATTTCCCTTTCCTTTCTTTTCTTACTTCTTCCTTCTCCTACCTCCTTGTGCACCAAACCCACAACTTTCTACCCCATTTTTCAGCACAACCAAACCCTAGGAGGGGGAAAGAAAAAATCTCTCTTTCTTTTCTTTATTTTCCATTTCTACTCCACCTTCATCAACACTTGAACTTTCAGCTTCAGATCTTTAGTTTTAAAGCCAAAAGGTATATATTTTCAACTCTTGATTTTTAGAATTTATGGGTTTATATTTTCAAATTTTATTTCCTAATTTCTTCAAATTTCTTTTCTTGGAAATATTAGGTTTCTATTGATCTGTATACCTCCAAGCTCATCTAGGTAAAGAAACTTTAAATTGGAATAGTTGGTATAATGGGTTTGTGAATTAGACTAGAATTTTAGGTTAAATGTTAGGTTAGAGTGTAGAATGTCTAGTGTAAATTTTTTAGAATTATTATATTCAATTTATGATGTAATTGAGGTTGTTATGGTTTATTGACAAATATAGGTGCTAATGGTACTTCAGGGCTTACTTGGATTAAGACCTTGTTGGTGCTAGTTTTGTAAGGTGAGTGAACTTACATTTAAAAGGTTTTGAACAAATGCATATGTGTTGAATGAAATGCTAGAATATCATTGGTTGACTCTTTTAAAATTTATGCACGGGAACAAGTTTTTCACAAGTGATACTTCTACATTTTTAAACGTAAAATGTGATCAATTACGTATTTGAAATATTATGTTGAATTGCCAATTGAATTGTGGCATGTGATGTATTGTTATGCAAAGATTCTTGTTACATGTTGTTATGTGTGCCATGCATGGAAATGTAATGTTGAATGATAATTATAACCATGCGTGTGTGGTGTGGAAATGCACATGATGGTGTCAGTAATGTGTGGTGTGGGAGAGCACACGTGATGATAAATGCCATGTGTAGTATGAGAGAGCACATGATGATGATATTTTCCATGTGTAGTGTGGGAGTGCACATGAGAATATTAGCTATGTGCAGTGTGGGAGTGCACATGAGCTGAGTTGAGGATGGCAGTTGTATGCGTTGAGACATGCTGAGTTGAGGATGGCAGTTGTATGCGTTGAGCGATGTTGTCTGGTTGGGATTGACCTTGATGTATTTCATGCATGTTTGAAATGTGATTGCATTAAATGTTGAAAGTTGAATTTTCTAAATGTTTTTAAATAATTTAAAAGTCAACATGGCATCGAGTTTGTTTATGATATACAAATTGCATGGTTTCAATACAAGTGCATCGTGTTTTCTAAAGATCTTATATATTGTTTGCTTGTTCCCTTCCTATGTTCACTCACTAGGTTTATACTCATTCTTTTCAACTTCATGTTTTAGTTTTCAGGATCAAAAGTAGTTGGATCCTAGGTCGAGGTGCTCCCTCCTATTCATCTTTCGGTAAGTTCACTACGACTCTCAATGATAACACCCATGCCCAGAGTCACTCCGCTGGTTATCAAGGGTCGGTTGTATGTTTATATGTGATGGTTTAATATAAATTGGAGATTTGTTGTGAACTTTGTATGTACTTGATTTTCACAATTTAAATTTGAAGAGATCGTTATTAGAAATCACGAGTCTTAGATCCTAAAGAAAAAGAAGTGATAGATGGACTACTGATGGGTTTACATAAAGAGGCTTGCTTGGGCTTGGTGGGCTATACCTATTTGGCCCGTACGTCGGTCATGGCTTGGGTTTTGGGCTGTGACAAGTGTGCATCCTCTAATGATGATCCACACAAGATGTAATTATTTTTTAACATTAACATTATATTTAATTATTTTAATTTGATTAAATTCATTACTTTCAAATATTTAAAAGTTATAATATAATTTAAAATAAAAAATATAATAACATGTAATGTTAATTATAATTATATAATTAAAAATAACATTAATGTTTAAAGATAATATGCATTGCATTAATATAAATTTACATAATGTTAATGTTATCTATTAATATCAATATAACATGCATATAAATTTTATGTGTTATGTATAGTGATTTATATATTAATGTTAACATTAATGTTAGTTACGGTTAACGTTAATATATATGAAAATATATATATATTTACAGTATATAAGTATAATGTTAACATTATTATAGAAGAAATCAATAATAGTTTAATACTTTTGGCTTCTGGGTCTTGTTATAGATAGAGCAACAATTGCTCTATCCCGCATGCATAGAAGTCCTCTACAAGACATTGTTATTTAGATCTCAATTGTACTTGTAAGGGATGCATAAAGGACAAACATTCCTTAAATGATGATGAGTGCCTTTGAACACTTCCTAGGATCACTATCCCTTGATCGATTGTTTCTACAAACGAAGTCAAATAATTTTGTTTCTCCGCCTACTTGAGTGCCATACCAAAATTCCCATTTCCACAATTTAAATTGAAAATTTACTTTAGTTACATAAGTATATCTAAGTACTAATATTTACTTAAAAAATTAAATCAACTTTCTTCACTTCAAGCTATTCAACTTCATTTTTCAATCTTTTACAATTAATTAAAATATTTTTTCTTTTAGTTGTTGGTTTTCTCACAATGGGATCGATCCCCTAACTCAAGGGATTGGTCCCTTTGACTGTTGAGTTAAAAATCTTTTTAATTGAAGTCGTATGACTTAATAAGTATTATTTAAAGTACATAATTTGTTCCAATATGCATTATATGATTTCTAAATTGTTTATTAAGCTTGAATCCAAAATAAAAACTCATTGAATCAAATTTGATCGTTTTAATAATGTCAAGTGAAAATAACAATCAATTTAAAGATAACAATGTTTTAAGAAAACATATTTTATGTCACGACCCGGAACCTCCCTCAGGCCCATGACAATCGCCGCGACGTCCCGATTGACACTCATTATCCGGAATGCCAACCGGAACCCCGCAAGGCTTACATATCAGTTTCTTTCCTTTCCTGTGAGCAATCATTGTTAAATATCGAGTTTTTAGAGAATATTTACTATTTTAGATCAAAAACAATCAAAATAAAATTTTCGCCACACAGGGGTATTTTGGTCATTTTTTTCTCAAAAATTTCAAAACTGGCTAAAACGTAATATACAAGTACAAAATACATAATTCATATTCAAAATGAGTTTAAAAGTCTAAAATCTTCATTTAAAACGAAATTACGGTTATTTGAATAAAATAAGAAAATAAAAGAAATATTAAGGGAAATATTCTATTTTCTTATAAAACAATATTTATAAAGTTATACGTGAATAATTTTTATAGCGTAAAAGCTAAATAAATTTATACATACTGAAATACAGTAAGCCAAAATATTTAATTTAATTTACAATAACCAGAGGGCCCTCGAATAAACAAAAGTAAAGAGGACTGTGAACCTACGGTTTGGAAAATGCAGATCCAATAGTAGTCCTCGATGAGATCAGCTATCTACAGTCTATACTGAACCTGAAATGGGTGGAAAGGAGTTGGGTGAGATTTTGCAATCCCAATGAGTAAACAGACATTATCATAAATATCTAAAGGCGAGTAAAATGGAGGCAAGTTTAAACAATAAATTTCAACCCATTTCATAATGTTTTCAATTTATTTCTTAAACCATAAAATATTTGTAATTTACCAAAACAATTGTTAAGGCTTATGTCTTTTATAAAAACAAGGCTCAAGCCAAAACTAATCCTCGGGGATCCCTTGGCCGAGGCATCTAACTGAGTCCGCCAAGGGTGTTAAAATATTCACACGTGAAACACATTTTTATTTTTAAAACCAGCCGTCCCTTGGCGTTGGCCGAGTTACACATTCACGTGGGGGTTCGACGTGAAGTGAGCTCTAATACTACCCCGGGAGTTACCCTCCTCGCCTCTACAACCGGAGTAACTATATAACTGGGTTTACCGTGCCCCTCTAATAGGCAGTCCACGGAAACCCGTCACTGCAGTGACTAACCCACCAATTTTAATAAAATTTCGACAGTATAGCGTGGCTTTTATTTATTTATCCAGCCTGCATAGTAAAATCAACTTACATAAATTTCCCAATGCATTCACAAAATATAGCCACATATACTCATTTCTCATAAGCCATTCCTAGGAAAATATATATTTTTCAAGTCAATTTGTAGCCTCCAATTACTCAATTTCATAATCAATACAATATATTTTTATTTATCACATTTATTCCTAAAACATCAAAAATCTCGTTTTTATTTCATAAAATACATAAAACGCATTTAAAAATAAACTCTAGATAATTTACAATAATAATAAGTTTACTCACCGTTTGTACAAAATAAAAGCTTTCTAAGCGCCCCGATCACTACTCGTCGGGTACGACTTCTTTGCCTTTTCCGGAAGGCTCTCCTCCTAGACACATTACAAAAATTTACACAATTCATCACATTGATGCTAAATCATTATATAATTAACTTAAATCCTATACTAATGCATGGTATGAAATGCAATAGCCTAAAACGACTTAAATGCGGTATTAACCTATTTTTGGCACTTTGCCCGATAAATTGCTAACGCGCTCCATTTTAGCTCTAAATCATCCCATTCTCTCTCCAACATTTCTAACCATTAAATATCAGCCAATAACCTTCTAAAAACAACAAAATCAGCTCACTCCCTTCCTTGGAAAATTCGGCCAAAAATGGGACATTAACTCGGTAAATTTTCTACTTTGTTTTTCTATCACGTTTAATCGTTTTTCATCATTTCTCTTCATTTTCCTTAGAATAAAATCAATTCATCATCATTGTACAGCATTGAGCATCCAGCCAAGAGTGGGTATTGTGAAAATTTACTGATTTCTTGCCCAATTTAATTTCTAAACACATTTAACTAACTAAAACTATCAATTTAACTAAAAATCAAAACCTAAAAATTTCAATTTCTCTCTCCTAGAATTTCGTCCAGCCCTTGATATCACTTTTTGATCTCTCTCCTCAAGCATGCTAAATGGAAATAAAGGCATAGGAAAGGTAGAAATCAAGCTAAAATCGAAAAATCTTACCGTTAAACGCGTAAACGGTCGAAAACCGCGAATTTCTCTTTGAATTTTCTTGTTTCTCTTTGGTTTTTCTTTTCTTCTTCCTTTCCTCTCTATTTCCTCTGTTTTTCTTCCTTATGGCCGGCCAGCACTCAAAATTTGGGTTTAAATGGCTGACTTTTCATTAAAATAATATTATTTTATTAAAAAATGCCATGTGTCACTTTCCCATTGGCCCATTTTTAAAATTTCATCCATTTGTTTCCAAATTTTCACCATACACTTGTCTCATATATTCATAGCTTAGATAAAATTCTCAGACTCATCCAAAGTCTCGGTGGAGTAATTTTTGTAATTTACACTTTTGCCCCCGTAAAAGTCAAAAATTACATTTTTGCCCCAAAAATTGAAAAATTGCCCATAGACATATTTTTCATCCCTTATACTCATACCATTCTCCAATTTGTCAAATTTGATCAAAATTCTCTCAAAATCTCAAATTTTGTCCATGGGTGGCAAAATTACGATTTTGCCCCTACACTCCAAAAATCACCAGAATTAAACTTTTTCACTTCCTATCATTAAATTATACTCCAAATAGTTAATCTTGGTCAAAAATTTCACTCCATGATCAAATTATTATCTTAGGTGGCAAAATGACGATTTTGCCCTTGAATATCAAAATTTCTAATTTTACCCCAAATGAACCCTCGAACTCCGAACAATCATTTTTAGTCATTCCTGAACTATAAAATATTAAATTTCATCCTACAATTCCTATTTGAACTAGTTCGAGGTTAAATCAACTCAAGTGTACCGTTAGGTACGATATCGGGTTTCGTCTTTTCTTATGTGCTTTCCTAGCATAATAACATGCTACTCAGTGCATGTATGTCATGACATGTATTTATAGGGTTGGGTTTTACATTTTAACTTTATATTCTTGTATCCTTAATCTCATGTATTTATGTTAAAATTGAAAAATTGTGATGCTTTTAACAATTTAATAAATTTTTATTTAACAATTAATGCTATCAAGTTTTAAAGCATAGAAATTAATTTAAAAATATATTTTTAAAATTAGTAAACTGTAACGACCCTCACTTATGCCCGTTACCGACGCACAAGTCAAGTAGACTAGCTCACACGACTCGGCAAGCCTTCTAAATATTTTTATCTTATCAATATTTTCCTTCCCTTATATCATCTTTACTACTCCAATTAATCTCATTAACATCAAAATAATTATATTACCAATAATATACACCAAAATAATAATAACCAAATTTCTTCACATGTCAAATTTTATAATAAAAACATCAAGTATCTGTACAACGCGTCTTAAATAACACGACTCCAAATTTTAAATTTACTAAATCCAAGGGCCTCAGCCCACAATAGTTTAATAATACATCACTTATTAAAAATCATATATGACTGGACGACTAAACATCATAGTAACACAAGGATAAGCTATGAGATGCCATTTACCTACAAAGCAGGCTGATGTCTTCTTCCTGCGGTTGCTCTTAAAACTTTGATTTATTTCCATAGGCAACGATTAAATTGGGATGAGCCTTTTTATACTCAATGAGTGGACAGAAAGGGAAACAAGCAATAACATGGAGTTTTTGACAAAAGCATAATAATAACATATATACGTATGACAAGATAATTGTGCACAGTTTTAATAAATCATTTACAAATCAATATAAGATACTTGAATTATAAATCTCATGCTCATAAATATAATAAGTCAACCATGGCAAATCTCAAATATAATAAATTTCTCCTCTGTCATGTAAATTGATAAATCAGAGCCATGGTTTTCTCAAACAAATATAATAGTAATGCCATGCTCAATAAAAACATATTAGTTGGCGTAACTTTTAGTAGGTCTAAAAAATCATGCATTGTATAAACGATTTGCAATATCATAATAGTAACCTCGGGGCACCACCCACATAACCCCTTCAATCAACACATTTGGTAGAAATGTCACATCTACTATAAATGCCTACTCGTGGGACTCCCCACGCTACCACATATCAAGTCGAGGCTTTACGTTCCCCTTATAATTACTCATGGAAACTCCCCATGTTGCCAAATATCAAGTCGGGGCTTCACATTTCCCTTATACCTACTCGTGGGAACTCTCCATGCCACCAAACATCAAGTCGCTATGCAACATGTTAAGCTCAACAAACCCATGCCAAGAATAGTGAACGGCAAGCACAATCATGAATCATTTAATTTACTCAAATAGAGTATGAAATAATAAAACAGCCACTGCGTGGCTTATAAAACAACATTGTTCTTTGAAATGAGTCTGAGGATTTAAATTGACTCAAAGGGCTCGTTTCTTGGTTTAAAACTACTTATATAGTAGGGGTATTATACCTATGTATTTACTCTCCCAAAATCTTTTTTTTTTAACCATCATTTTCAGCCATGCTCAATGGCAATTTAAATTTCCAATCCAACATTTCAAACAACATTTATAATGATGCTTCAATAACCATTTCAACCATGCTCCTAGTAATACAATATTCAAAAGCATTCCTAATCTTCTAACAGCTCATGCATCCCAAGTCATCCAAATCAACAAATCCAAACTATAATCATATAAATAGTAAGTGTCAGTCATAAACTTAATGAGCATGGCATGGTTTTATAGTATAGTACTCAAAGCTCATTTATTTTGCCTATAAGGTAAGTTTTAAAAGATCCATAAATGGCCACCCTAGGGCTTATGTGAGTGTAACACTCAAACAATTTTGAATGCTTTCAAAGCATAATAGAATTCTAACATTTTCAAGTTCTTGTTTTCCATTTTGTAAAACAGCTCAATAATATAGTACGCTTACCAAATAGATTCATAACCAAGTTAAAAACCATCCCTAAGTAACTCATAGCTCATACTTCTCAATAACAATTCAAATATGTGGAGTATACACAAAGCATTCGATTTTCATTCAAAACAGTGAGCAAAAGTATATGTATAAAAATACAATTTCGAGATCCATATATATTTGGAAGAAGGAATGCCTACTCACCTCAATTGATGGGATTTCTCATCAATATTACTATCACCTTTGTAGTTTTTACTTAGTTCAACCAAGTGATTTTCAACAACTCAATAAGCATCACCCAAGCATTAAAGGACTCAAGTCTCTTGGTTTGGCCTTGAATGCATTAACTCAAGTAGCTCTTAACAATTCACGTTATATAATTCCTAACTCATATTTCCATTATTACAATTGGCATACATTTTGTCACGACCTGGTACTCCCCTCGAGCCCGTGACAATCGTCGCGGTGTCTTAGTAGACACTCATTGCTCAGAATGTCAACCCAAAACCCCGCAAGGCTTTACTATCAGTTTCTCCGTTCCCTTGTGAGCAACCATTGTCAAATATCGTGTTCTAAAAGATTTTGAGCTGTTTCCAACTTTAAACAAATAAAATATTAATTTTTCGTCTCACAGGGGTATTTTGGTCATTTTTTTCAAAAATTTTGAAACTGGCTAAAACGTAATATACAAGTACAAAACACATAATTCATATTCAAAATGAGTTTAAAAGTCTAAATCTTCATTTCAAACGAAATTATGGTTTTTTGAATATAATAAGAAAATAAAAGAAATATTAAGTAAAATATTTTATTTTCTTATAAAACAATATTTATAGAGTTATACGTGAATAATTTTTATAGCGTAAAAGCTAAATAAATTTATACATACTTAAATACAGTAAGCCAAAATATTTAATTTAATTTACAATAACAAGAGGGCCCCAGAATAAACAAAAGTAAAGAGGACTGTGAACCTACAATTTGAAAAAATATAGATCCAACGGTAGTCCTCAATGAGATCAGCTATCTACAGTCTATACTGAACCTGAAATTGGTGGAAATGAGGGTGGTGAGATTATAAAATCCCAATGAGTAAACAAACATCACCATAAACATCTAGAGTTGAGTACATAGAGACAATAAAGTAAATAATCATAAACTGGGTTATAGCATTAGAACACATTTTGTTCAAAACACGTAAAGAGGCTTATGAATCTCATAAAACTCTAGGCTTGTGCCATAAATCCATTCTCGGGGACACTTTGGCCGAGGCATCCTATTGAGACTGCCAAGGCTATTAAAATTCACATTTCACATAAATCATGTTTTTGTTTTGAAAACATAGCCGTTCCTTGGCGTTGGCTGAGTTTCCCCTCACGTGGTGGTTTAGCGTGAAGTGAACCCTAAACTTTACCCCAGGAGATACCCTACGCGCCTCTCCATTCAAGGTAAGAATATAATGGGATTTATCGTACCCCTCTAAAAGGCTGGTCCACAGAAACCCCCTACTACAGTGATTAATTAATATATAATCCACCATATAATAAAACTCAATAACATGATATGGCAATTTTGTAATTCGCAGTTTTTCAAGGCAACCAAACAATTCGCATTTCAATATAATTGCCAACTAGCCAATCATGCTCGATTTATCATAAGCTAGTCAATTTAAACAATCAAATTGTCACAATTAACAGTCTCCGTGTACTCTATTTTTCAAAATCATTATTAATTCCAAAACAATATATAAATTAATTTCATTGAAACTCATTTATTCATAAAACATGAAAATTTACCTTTTTAAATTCCTTTTTCCATAAAATTCATGAAAGCATCTAAAAACCACCCTAGATAATTAAAATGACAGTAAGTTTACTCACAATGTCTAGAATGCAGACTTTCGAAGCACTCTGTCTATTGGTCCTCGGATGCAATTTCCTTGCCTTTATCGAAGGACTCACCACGTTGACACAGTACAAAATCGAGAATTTCACCAAGTTGGTACTAAATCAAAATTAAACTAATTTCGACTACCAATACATGATATGGAATGCAAAAATGCACTGGTAACTATCTAAACTCAATATTGGCTTAATTCGTCTTATCACCCGATTAAATTCCTAACACGTCCGTTTAAACTCTAATTTAATTCTTTTCAGTTTCTATACCTCAATTGCACCCAAATTAACTTAATGTCCCTCAGTGTGGTGCAAATTATCAATCTCGATAGTAAATTACGAAAATACCCCTAGTGGGTAAATATTCATATTTTTGCTCCGAAAATTTCCATTATTTTTGTAGGCTCATAATTTATCATTTCTTAACCAATTCTACTAGAATAAAAATCAAACTCATCCTCACTCAATACATGGTAAATTCAGCCATTAATGGTTGTGGGAGAAAATAAATTCTTTTCTTGTTGTTTTGTTACTAAATATGCTAAACTAACTAAAAACACTAACACAAATTAAAATCAAATAAATCCAACAACTTTCTCTCTCCTAAACCATTTTGATCAGCCAACAATTCATCATAAAAACATGCAATTTGAGCATGGAAAATGAAGAGAAATGCTTAAGGAAAATAGATTTCAAGCTTAAGTTGAAAAATCCTACCTTTTTTACTTGTTTTCCTTGATTTTCCACATTTTTTCTCTTGAAATTCCTCACCTAGGTTTTGTTTTTCCTTTCTTTCCCTCTCTTCCTTGCTTGGCCAAATATTTGGGGAATAATGGGCTGATTTGTGCTGATTTTTAAGTTAAATAATAAAATATCCTAAGCTTGACACATGGCATTTTCTAATTGGTCCATTTTTAAAATTTTAAAAATTTAAACATTTTATCTCCACCACATGATTAGTCAAGGGTCAAGATGAAGATAAAGGAAGACCATGTGCTAGAAAAAAATATCCTGGTGGTGGAAAATTACAATTTTGCCCCTGAGGTGGCAAAATTACCATTTTACCCCTATACTCCAAATTATACCGAAATTAAAATTTTTCACTTTTAAACCTCAATTCATACTCCAATAAGTCACATTATACTCCAATAAGTCAAATGGGGTCAAAAAATTCTTTTCTAAAATTCTCATTTTGTCCTCAGGTGGCAAATGACCATTTTACCCCTGGTTAGTGAAAATTCCGATTTGACTCCAAATTGATTCTCAAACTCCAAATTACCATTTTAAGTCATCCATGAACTGTGAAACTCTTAATCTCACCTTAAAATTCCTATTTGATCTAGTTCGAGGATTAAATAAACTTTGTTGTACCTCTAGGTACAATACCGACTTTTGTAAATTTTTCGGGACTCTCCTAGCATGCAATCATGCTATCATCACATGTATGTCATGAATAGTATTTTATAAGGTCGGGCTTTACAGCACTATCCCCCTTAAAATAAAATTTTGACCTCAAAATTTCACTTACCGGATTCGAAGAAAAGATGTGGATATTGGTTTCTCATCTGGCTCTCGACTTCTCACGTCATCTCCTCCATTCGAGCATTCTTCCACAATACTTTCACCATTGGAATGCTCTTGTTCCTTAGCACTCAATCCTTTCGATCTAGAATACGTACAGGCTGCACCTCGAACTTCAAATCCTCATGCAACTCAATGGGAGGTGTCTCTAAAATGTGAGAGGGATCGGGAACATACTTTTTCAACATCGAGACGTGGAAGACATTATGAATTCGATCTAACTCTGGGGGTAATTCAAGTCTGTAAGCCACTGGCCTAATCCTTTCAATGATACGAAAGGGTCTAATGTATCTTAGATTGAGCTTTCCCCTCTTCGCGAATCGAATCACACCTTTCATCATCCAATAAATACCACAAATTATCACAATAGTATAATCAAATAAGATTTAATATTCGAAATTTTCAAATTATTACCTTTCCAAGGAGAAACATTAAGAAAAACTTTATCGTCAACTTCAAACTCCAAATCTTTCCTTCGTTTATCCGAATAATTCTTCTGCCTGTCTTGAGCTGTCTTTAATCGCTCTCGGATAACTTTGACCTTATCGTTTGTCAAATCAATCAATTCCACATTCACCAATTTCCTCTCACCTACTTCATCCCAACAGAGCGGAGTTCAGCATTTCCTTCCATACAAAGCCTCGTATGGTGCCATCCCAATACTAGACTGAAAACTGTTATTATAAGTAAACTCCACCAGTGGCAAGTGTCTGTCCCAACTCCCGATAAAGTCAATGACACAAGCCCGTAACATATCCTCTAATGTCTGAATAGTTCTCTCAGATTGACCATCTGTCTGTGGATGAAAGGCAGTACTAAATCTCAATTTAGTTCCAAGAACTTCCTGAAATTTCAGCCAAAATCGAGAAGTAAATCGAGGGTCTCGATCTGACACAATAGAAACTGGGACTCCGTGTAATCTCACAATCTCATCTATATAAAGTTTCGCCAGCTTCTCAATAGAATACGTGCTATGGATAGCCAAAAAATGAGCGGACTTAGTCAGTCTATCCACAATCACCCAAATGGCATTCTTCCCACTTTGTGTCCGCGGCAAACCCAATACAAAGTCCATAGTCACGTGTTCCCACTTCCATTTAGGAATCGGTAAAGGTTGAAGAGTACCTGACAATTTTTGATGCTCCGCCTTGATCTGTTGACATGTGAGACATTTCGCTACAAACTCTGCTATGTTTCATTTCATACCCAGCCACCAATAACTTTCTTTAATAGTCCGATACATCTTGGTGCTTCCGGGATGTAAAGCGTAGGCGGAAGAATGAGCTTCCTCCAAAATAGCTCGTCTCAACTGATCATCCTTAGGGACACAAATTCGGTCTCTAAGCATCAAAGTACCATCATCGCTGAGTCTAAACTCACTAGCTTCTCCATCTTGCAGCTTTTGAACTTCCTGTTTCAATCAATCATCATATTTCTGCAATTCTTTGATCTGATTCAACAATGAAGGTCTCATGATGAAACTAGCAAGTAGGGTTCCATCCTCACCATTATTCAACTGGATCCCTAGAGATTTCATCTCAAGTAACATCGAAAAATAAGAACTCCGAAGTGTTGCTAACGACGATGAGAATTTACGACTTAAGGCATCCGCTACAACATTTGCTTTTCCCGAATGATAATCAATCACTAAGTCATAATCCTTAATCAACTCCAATCATCGTCTCAGTCTCAAGTTAAGCTCTTTCTAGGTGAGCAAATACTTCAAACTCTTATGATCAGTAAAAATTCGGCAACGCTCACCATATAAATAATGTCTCCAAATCTTCAATGCAAAGACTACTGCTGTTAACTCCAAGTCGTGAATAGGGTAATTCGTCTCGTGCTTCTTCAACTGCCAGGAAGCATAAGTTATTACCTTCTCGTCCTACATCAACACACACCCTAATCCCAACTTAGATGCATCGCTATATACCACAAATTCTTTTCCACTAACAGAAAACGTTAAAACTAGAGCGGAGGTTAACCGGTTCTTTAGCTCCTGAAATTGATTCTCACAAACATCATCCCACTCAAACTTAACTCCTTTACGAGTCAAACGAGTCAGAGGAGCTGCTATCAAAGAAAATCCCTGAACAAATCTCCGATAATAACCGGTTAAGCCAAGGAAACTACGAATCTCTGTAACCGTTCTTGGTTGCTCCCATTGTAAGATTGCCTCTATCTTCTTGGGATCGACAAAAATTTCAGCTCCAGACACCACATGTCCCAAGAAAACCACTTCCTTCAACCAGAATTCACATTTAGAGAACTTGGCATAAAGTTGTCTCTCGCGCAAAGTTTGCAACACAATGCGCAAATGGGCAGCATGTTCATCATCATTCTTCGAATAAACCAGGATGTCATCGATGAATACTATCACAAACTTATCCAAGTATGGATGGAACACCCTGTTCATAAGATTCATAAAAACTGTCGGGGCATTAGTCAAACCAAACGGCATCACCAGAAACTCATAATGCCCATAACGCGTCCTGAAGGCAGTCTTGGGTACATCCTGCTCCTTAATCCTCAACTGATAGTACCCAGATCTCAAATCAATCTTAGAGAATACCATAGCACCTCGTAATTGATCAAAAAGAACATCTATCTGAGGTAAAAGGTATTTATTCTTGATGGTAACTTGGTTCAGCTAACGGTAATCGATACACAATCAAAAAGTGCCATCCTTCTTCTTTACAAATAGGACTGGTGCTCCCCAAAGAGAAATGCTAGGGCGAATGAAACCTTTATCCACCAAATCTTGCAATTGGACTTTCAATTCCTTCAACTCTGCTGGCGCCATTCTATATGGAGGAATAGAAATAGGTGCAGTACCCGGAAGTAAATCAATAGGGAACTCAAGCTCTCGATCAGGTGGTAGTCTCGGTAAATCATCAGGAAATACATCAGGAAACTCACTTACTATTGGGACATCCTCTAACTTAGGTTCCCCCATTGAAGTATCGATCACATATGCCAAATAAGCTGGATACCCTTTTTGCACTAATTTCGAAGCTTTGATGGCCGAGATTACACAAGATGGTAATACTCGACGTTCCCCTACAAACACAATCTCTGCTCCTTCTGAATTTCGTAAAACAACTTCTTTTCGGAAACAATCCACGTTCGCCCGATGTGCAGTTAACCAATCCATACCCAATATTAAATCAAAATCCAAGATCCCTAGACGAATTAAGTCACCCCTAAATTCTTCCTCACCTACCCTTACCCCATAGTCTCTATAACAAGTATTTCTAATCAACTGTTCTCCTAGAGGGGTATGCACTACAATTTCTCCCTCTAATGGTGACAGGTTTCTATCAGCAATTGATGCAAATGTCGTACTCACATAAGATCTATCTGAGCCAGAATCTATTAAAACATAAGCATCTTTATCAAATAAAGACATAGTACCTGTCACTACTCCAGGTCGGACCCGTGCCTCATCTTCTGTCACAGCAAAAACTCTTGTCGCGGTACGAGTCTGTGGTCTCGAAGGTGGATGTGTCGGGGTATTACTCTCCACACCGAACAGTATGGCTACTCTCTATCTCGGTGGTAGCCCAAAAGAATATCTCTTCTGCATATCACTGCGAGCTGGTGGAGATGAAGCAACAATAGTGGCTCGTCCTAACCGTGGGCAATTACTCCTAATATGACCCGTCTATCCACATTGGAAACATCTTGTTGGCCCTCTACATAGCCCACTATGATAATTCCCACAATTTCTGCATCTGTCAGAACCTCCGAAACTCTTCCCAGAACAAGTCATAGCATATCTGCTAAACCTCGAAGGTCTCTGCTGTGATGGTGGAAATGGAGGTCGAGGAGATGTCACGAAAACAGAAGTAGTGCTCCCTAAAGTCACTAAGTCTTTGCCTCTTTTTACTGGCTGACTAGAAGACATACCAGGATTCCTCTTTTTTGCAAACTCAGTCTGAATCCTCCTATTCTCAATCGCGAGCTTCTCAGCCCGTAAAGCCATCTGTACCACCTCCTTATGTGGCTCTCTATTAGTCACTGTCATTCGCTCTCTAATCTCATTACGGAGCCCTTCCTCCAAATAGTTGGCCTGATCTTGCTCAGATTTCACCAGATCCGGCACATATAACATCAACTCGTTAAAACGAGTCTCGTACTCCTTTACAGTTAGATTTTCCTATTTCAAACTTAGAAATTCTCTCTTCTTTTCTTTCTGATGGAAATAAGTGAAATACTGACCATCGAATTCCCTGAGAAAATCGGACCATGTCTGATGAGTAGCGGAACGGGACTTCACCGAATTCCACCAAGTACGAGCCCTCTTCTCTAATAATCTCGTAGCCACCATCAGCTTCATGTCGTCGTCTAATCCCATATCAGAGAGAGTCTCTAAAACTTGATTAATCCAGTCCTTTGCCACAGTGGCATCCAACTCACCCGTGAAAGATACACAACCTAATTGCCTAGCCTCCTTCAGCTTCTTGGAAATGGATACATCTTGTACTAGTGGTGGAACTAAAGGAGTAGTTGGAGGCACTACAAGTGGAACTTGACCAGTCTGAGCTTGACCAGCCATTGCAGCAAAGAAAGCTGCCAATGCTTGTGCTGCCTCAGTAGGCATGGCGGGAATACCCATAAGTGGCTGAGGAGATGGAGGATGTAGAGGACTATCGGCCTGCTCGCAGCAGGTGCTGCCCGAATTCCAGATGCAGCTGATTCCTCCTCTACTGTATCTGGCTGATGACGTTGAGAATGACCTCTTCCCCTCCCAACCGATCTAGTGAGAGGTGGGCGTCCGCGTCGAGGAGGCATTGTAATCTATAACAAAAATACGAGCAAGTTTAGGTAACCTTAGGCTCTATATGCAGATGCATGCATTCTATTCAACCTAACCTAACTTAACTTAATCTGAGGCCACACTGATATTGTAAATTTTTAAAACAACTTTAAAACTAAAAACTTTGATCTTTAAAACCAAAAGCTCTGATACCAATCGAATTGTCACGACTCGGTACTCCCCTCGAGCCCGTGACAACCGCAGCGGTGTCCCGATAGACACTCATTGCCCGAAATGTCAAGTCGAAATCTCGCAAGGCTTTACTATCAGTTTCTCTGTTCCCTTGTGAGCAACCAGTGTCAAATATCGTGTTCTAAAAGATTTTAAGCTGTTTCCAACTTTAAACAAATAAAATATTAATTTTTTGTCTCACAGGGATATTTTGGTCATTTTTCTCAAAAATTTCGAAGCTGGCTAAAATGTAATATACAAGTACAAAACACATAATTCATATTCAAAATGAGTTTAAAAGTCTAAATCTTCATTTAAAACGAAATTATGGTTATTTGAATATAATAAGAAAATAAAAGAAATATTAAGTAAAATATTCTATTTTCTTATAAAACAATATTTATAGAGTTATACGTGAATAATTTTTATAGCGTAAAAGTTAAATAAATTTATACATACTTAAATACATAAGCCAAAATATTTAATTTAATTTACAATAACAAGAGGGCCCTCGAATAAACAAAAGTAAAAAGGACTGTGAACCTACGATTTGAAAAAATACAGATCCCACGGTAGTCCTCGATGAGATCAACTATCTACAGTCTATACTAAACCTGAAATGGGTGGAAAGGAGGGTGGTGAGATTATAAAATCCCAATGAGTAAACAGACATCATCATAAACATCTAGAATTGAGTACATGGAGACAATAAAGTAAATCATCATAAACTGGGTTATAGCATTAGAACACATTTTGTTCAAAACACGTAAAGAGGCTTATGAATCTCATAAAAATCTAGGCTTGTGCCATAAATCCATTCTCGGGGACACCTTGGCCGAGGCATCCTACCAAGACCGCCAAGGCTATTAAAATTCACATTTCACATAAATCTTGTTTTTGTTTTGAAAACATAGCCGTTCCTTGGCGTTGGCTAAGTTCCCCCTCACGTGGTGGTTTAGCGCGAAGTGAACCCTAAACTTTACCCCAGGAGATACCCTACGCGCCTCTCCGTTTGAGGTAAGAATATAATGGGGTTTACCGTGCCCCTCTAAAAGGCTGGCCCATAGAAACCCCCTACTGCAGTGATTAATTAATATATAATCCACCATATAATAAAACTCAATAACATGATATGGCAATTTTGTAATTCGCAGTTTTTCAAGGCAATCAAACAATTCGCATTTCAATACAATTGCCAACTAGCCAATCATGCTCGATTTATCATAAGCCAGTCAATTTAAACAATCAAATTGCCACAATTTACAGTCTTCGTGTACTCTATTTTTCAAAATCATTATTAATTCCAAAACAATTTATAAATTCATTTCATTGAAACTCATTTATTCATAAAACATGAAAATTTACCATTTTAAATTCCTTTTTCCCTAGAATTCATGAAAGCATCTAAAAACCACCCTAGATAATTAAAATGACAGTAAGTTTACTCACAATGTCTAGAATGCAGACTTTCGAAGCACTCTGTCTACTGGTCCTCGGATGCAATTTCTTTGCCTTTATCAGAGGACTCACCACCTTGACATAGTACAAAATCGAGAATTTCACCAAGTTGGTATTAAATCAAAATTAAACTAATTTCGACTACCAATGCATGATATGGAATGCAAAAATGCACTGGTAACTATCTAAACTCAATATTGGCCTAATTTGTCTTATCACCTGATTAAATTCCTAACGCGTCCGTTTAAACTCCAATTTAATTCTTTTCAGTTTCTATACCTCAATTGCACCCAAATTAACTTAATATCCCTCAATGTGGTGCAAATTATCAGTCTCGATGGTAAATTACGAAAATACCCCTAGTGGGTAAAAATTCATATTTTTGCTCCGAAAATTTCCATTATTTTTCTAGGCTCATAATTCATCATTTCTTCACCAATTCTACTAGAATAAAAATCAAACTCATCCTCAGTCAATACATGGTAAATTCAGCCATTAATGGTTGTGGGAGAAAATAAATTCTTTTCTTGTTGTTTTGTTCTAAATATGCTAAACTAACTAAAAACACTAACATAAATTAAAATCAAATAAATCCAACAACTTTCTCTCTCCTAACCCATTTTGATCAGCCAACAATTCATCATAAAAACATGCAATTTGAGCATGGAAAATGAAGAGAAATGCTTAAGGAAAATAGATTTCAAGCTTAAGTTGAAAAATCCTACATTTTTCACTTGTTTTCCTTGATTTTCCACACTTTTTCTCTTGAAATTCCTCACCTAGGTTTTGTTTTTCCTTTCTTTCCCTCTCTTCCTTGCTTGGCCGAATATTTGGGGAATAATGGGCTGATTTGTGCTGATTTTTAAGTTAAATAATAAAATATCCTAAGCTTGACACATGGCATTTTCTAATTGGTCCATTTTTAAAATTTTAAAAATTTAAACATTTTATCTCCACCACATGTTTAGTCAAGGGTCAAAGGTGATGATAAAGGAAGACCATGTGCTGGAAAAAATATCCTGGTGGTGGAAAATTACAATTTTGCCCCTGAGGTAGTAAAATTACCATTTTACCCCTATACTCTAAATTATACCGAAATTAAAATTTTTCACTTCTAAACCTCAAATCATACTCCAATAAGTCAAATTATACTCCAATAAGTCAAATGGGGCCAAAAACTTCTTTTCTAAAATTCCCATTTTGTCCCTAGGTGGCAAATGACCATTTTGCCCTTAGTTAGTGAAAATTTCGATTTGACTCCAAATTGATCCTCAAACTCCAAATTACCATTTTAAGTCATCCATGAACTGTGAAACTCTTAATCTCACCTTAAAATTCTTATTTGATCTAGTTCGATGATTAAATAAACTTTGTTGTACCTCTAGGTACAATACCGACTTTTGTAAATTTTTCGGGACTCTCTTAGCATGCAATCATGCTATCATCACATGTATGTCATGAATAGTATTTTATAAGGTTGGGCTTTACACATTTGGCCAACAGAATGCTAATGTTTAAAATTCATTTAAAATCAACCTTACTCAACTCAATTCCTTTAAACCAATTCGACTCTTTTATAAGTTTCCAACAAGCTTTTGAATCAACTCAAATTATGGGCAACTAATACTTTAAGATTTGCTGAATATGCAAACTCATTTCCACCTTTTTGGCACTTTTTTCACCACACATAATTCTCCTAACAACAAATATAAATACGTATCAAAATTATTAGAATCTTTTTAACACAGTTACCTTATTTTTAATTTCAGCATTTATAACTCAAGTTTCCTTACCTTTCGATAACTTAAAATTCTAAGGCAACCAAAAATGGTCATCAATAAACTTTCTCAACCAAGCCTTCACACATCTACCACAAACCAAAATAAGGTTCTTAACTACTCATTCTTGGAGCTTAACTACCAAAATAATTGATATCCTTACCTTAGGAGGTAATATACAACTCAAGAATGCTCTCTTAGCCTTGATTTAAAAAGGAAACACTCAAGCAGCAAAATGTTTAGTTTTAGGATTCTGTCATATTTACAGCACCTAAACCCTTCTTTACTCCTCCAAACAATCATTTCACTTCAAAGCTTTAACTTGCTGTCGCAATATACTCACATGGTATTAATTCTTTGAACTTAAATTGTTTAGACTTAAATGAAGAATTTCTTACCTTAACATTTGATTTTCAGCCTTCAATATGCTTTTGTAACTGAGGTCTTCTTAGCTTAAACTCTTGAAACTAATTACTTATTTTCATCTTTGAGCTTCTCGAGTTCGTTTTGGTGTAGAAATAATGGCTAGACTTTTGTAGACATAAAGATGGAGCTCTTAGATTAAAGGAACACAACTTATTCCCTCAAGTTTAACACCTTCTTTTATTATTTTGGCAAGCTAAATTTTGAAAGTACATGAAGATGGAAGGCCTCTCAAGGTGGTGGATTCTCCCATGCTCGACCTTGATTTGCAGTTTTTTATTTTATTTTCTTTCTTACTGCCATACATGGGGGACTGTCCAAGGGATATTGCTAGCATTTTAAATTTCTCTTGTCCATTCTTTGGCATTTGGCAGCTCACTTTTAACATGTACTAGAATAGGCCCCGTGCGTTGCGCTCAAGTCAAATAAAAAACCTTGAAGGAAGTGTTTATACAAAAATATATAAACCCAAAAGTTGTTGCAGTTTTTAGTACAAAGTAGAAGAGCATATCATACTTGTTTATAATCCTATGCATTCATTCCCACCCATTTAATAAAAAGTTAACGCCAATGAACAAAATTAAAATCATGATCTGTTGTTGTGTTTTTGCATATCTTTGTGTATATACAAAAATTAACATCACAATGTTCACTTCATCATGCTACCTTAAACAAAACATGCGTAGACAATGTTCAAGGGAAAGAGCAACACTGTTGTCAAAACAAAATAAACATCAGTCAAATATAAAGATAGAATACATATTTTCTTAACCTGTAATCCTCACAATCAATGCTAATTGGTTTAATTCAACCATCATAGACTTATTGAACTTCAGTATGAAAGAAGAAAACTTTCCAAAATATCAATTTTGGAACTACTTAAACATAAAATTACAATTACATCATGTTAAGAATATTTTAAATTTTCTTCTCTTTTTTCTTGCACAAAAGAAAATATTCACGCCCATATGGATATAAAAGTATATAAAAAAGGCATCTACTTATCAGTAATTAATGCAGAAAGCTCACATGAAGATGAATTGTAGCAATGAAGTTTCATTTTCATATGTACTAGTGTAATAACATAATTGCTAAAGTTAAAGTTTGAACCTTAAAGAAAACTTTTAGAGGGAGACAATCTAAGTTCAACATAATCCAATCCCATAATAATTATCATAAAAATGCTTTAAAATACTATCCCAAAAAACTGAATGATAACTTGTCCTTATTTTCCTTCCATTTTCTACCATCCATTTCATTGGTCCAAAGCTCAAACCCAAAAAACTTTGTTGCTACCAAAAAATGCCCAAAAACTAATTTCTTTAATTTTTACAACTTCCATGATTTTTTATGTAATTAAGTTCACTTTCTCTACATATTTACATTATAGAAACATTTTTTTACTATCCTAAATAGATCCTTTTTACGGGACAATTAATGGAAAAAAATCATGGAAAAAAATAAAATCATACATAATAAGTAGTTAACAAAAATAACAAACATAACACAACCAATATGTCTACTTTGTAACTTGCCCATGCTATTCAACCAAGTTAAAGTCAATGCAAGCCAACACATGGCTTTTAATAACTGATCATGTAGTTCTTCTATCAAACCAACCCTCGTCTTGCATTGTTGCAATCAAGGTTTGTTCCTTGTGATCAGAAGCATTCATAACTCCTCTATTTAAAAGCCAAAAGTAAAAATTGATATTCATGAATAATTAAGTAAAAATTTAATCATAAATATCACATAAGTAACATTTATGGACGACGACATATTTTATACACCAGAAAGTAGTGAATTTAACCCAAAAATTTGGACATGAAAAGCATATTAATCAAGCATGAAATGCATGAAACATAAGCATAAGCAAACATATATGTTCACTAAAGAGAAATTTGCCATCAAAATTATAATTACTTGCATAAGTAATATCTATAAGGCTGACTTTAAAATAGCAAATCAATAAACCAAAAAAAGACAACAAAATAAGATATTGCAATTCAAAAGGAAAGTAATCAAGAACATTTTACAATATGTGCTGATAGCCTGTCTAAATGTTGGACACACTGTAAAACAATAAACAAAGACCAAATTGCACTAACATCAAGATAGAAGCATCTGACTTAAAACCTTGAGGACTGATTTGGCAGAACAAATGCATACTAATGTTTTAGAAATAAAGCAAATATAATTTGACAATAAAACACAAATACCTAAAAAATGGCAAGATTTCAATTTAAAATCTCCATATGGTTACTTTATAAGGAGCAATGATAAACTCTAAACATAATTTGATGTAAAAATTAATCTAAGCTGAATACTCAATCACTCGATCCAAGTCCTTTACAAAATAAAAATGACAAAGAAATCAATAAAGAAACTCATGAAAAAATGAACAAAATCCAGATCAAAGACTAAAATACTAATAATAGAGGTGCAAAAGAACATCACCCCATGCTCTTATTGAATATTGTAATAACCACAATGAAAAAACCAAACTAACGAGTAGCCTAAACCTAATCTAATACATTTTAATGTCAAGGCTTTGAACTTTTGCCTAATTCATTTTCCCCATACAAAAATAAAGAGAGAAAAATTAAAAAAAAAAACTATCAATAATAGTAAAGATATCAGTTTGTTCAAGTTGAACATCATTATCAAGTTAAGTTTCCATTGCAATATATAAGGAAAAAAAAGCACAAAGTAAATTGGTTTCAATTCTTATAAGTATTAACACACAAATTGAAGCAAAAAGTATGAAAGTCCATCCCCACTCTCTATAATTAACCTCAAACAAAGATTTTTCATTTGAAATTCAAAACTTCTAAATTTATTTCAATAGGCAATTATAATCGTCAAACTATGGTAGGTTCAAGCAATCAATAGTGAATAATTTCAACCTTAGCAATAAAAGGGAATGCATAAGAAAGAAGAAATTGTGTAAAAGTGAACTGAACAAACCGAAAGTTGGAAGTTCTTCACAGTTGAGAAACCCCTAGCTATTAAACTGAATAGAGAAAAGGTAGACAAATCTAGATACAGAGCAACACAGAGAGTTGGGGGAAAAAGAATGCAACCAAAGCTGATAAAAAAAAAAGCAAGACTGAAAACACAAATAAAAACTTCTAGAAACCTAAAAAACAAGCAGTAAGGATGATAACAGGTCTATGATGGACATGGAAAAGACAATGCCGAGTAACCTAAACACACCAACCATTTCAAGCTACACACATTCACCGGCCATACAAAATGGTGAGTTTGGGTCCAAATCTCGAGAAACCAAAAAATTCTCATGTAAGGCTAAAAACAAAGGGACGTGGGAAAAAAAAGACATAAAAAAATGATCAACCATGCCCCTTGACCAAGCCAACCCGAGGAGAGGTCTAAAAGCATCGAGCATGGGACCCGCCTAAGTAAACATTACACCAAAACGCATTCCCAAACCTAGCACAAACCCCCTCCTCAACACGCCACATGTCAAATGAACAAATAGCCAGATGTAACCTTATAGGAGCCCCATTGGGGATTCTTTTTATATAAAGTTATAGATTCACATTGCATGAAATAGTTGCACACATACAAGATATTTCACCTTGAGTAGCTAGCCATTTCACCTTAAAATAGCCTTAGTTCTTGTATTTTATTTACTTACAACTAATCATTATTTAATACATGTATAATCTATATATATATATATATATATATATATAAATTAAATTTCCTTCATATGTATTATATTCTATCTTCCATGCACATGTAAATTTTCCTATGTGTCACCTATTCTGTAAAGCTTGACCTTATAAAATACTTGTCATGACATACATGTGATGGATAGCATGTTTGCATGCTAGGAGAGTTCCGAAAAAATTTACAAAAGTTGGTATTGTAACTAGAGGAACAACAAAAGTTGATTGAAGCCTCGAACTAGATCAAATAGAGATTTTAGGGTGAAATTAAAAATTTTATAGTCAATGAATGACTTAAAATGGTGATTCAGAGTTCGAGGATTAATTTGGAGTCAAATTGGAATTTTCACTATATAGGGGCAACATGGTAATTTTGCCACCTGAGGATAAAATTGGAATATTGGAAGACGTTTTTGATCAAGATTGATCACATTTGACTCATTGGAGTATAATTTGAGGTTGATAAGTGAAAAAAATTATAATCCCGGTACTTTTCAGAGCATAGGGGTAAAATGGTAATTTTGTCACCCTAATGGCAAAATTGTAATTTTACACACCCGACACTTGTCCAGCAAATGGATTTTATCCAATATTATCATGGATATTTGAAGGAAATTTACATGGAGGAGAGAGAAAGCTTAATAGTTAAGAAATTAAATACGGGCCAATGACATGATGCCACGTGTCATGCTTTTATTAATTTATTATTTTTTCTTTTTAAAAGGCACAAAAACCAGCTCATCTTCCACCCCATGGTCAGCCAAACCAGCAAGAAGAGAGAGAAAATAAAAACCAAACCCTAGAGAGAGAAAATCAAAGAAAAAGTGTGAATTTTCAAGGAAATTAAGTGAAAAAGTTAAGATTTTTTCTATTAAGGTTGAGTTTTCTTATTCCCAAGCATTTCTCCTTATTTTCCATGATTAAATTGCATGTTTTCATGGCTGGTCATATGGGTCTAGAGAGAGAAAATTGTTGGATTGATTTGATTTTGATATATGTTAGTGTTTAGTGTTAGTTTAGCATGTTAGTAAACAAAATATGTAGAAAAACATTCATTTTTCCCATTACCTAGTCTTAGCTGAATTTTCAAGTCAATGGTGAGGAAGAATGTGATGTTATTTTAGGTTATTTGATTATGAAATCATGGTTTTTGATATGGGAATTAATGAATTATGGAAAAAAAAATCAAGTAAGAAAAATTATGACAATGATGCACCATTTTGGCCGAATTTTTCCAAGAAGGAATATGAATGTGGCTTTGCTGATTTTTGGGTTATTTGGCTGGACATTGGTGATTTGAAGCATTAGATAAAGAAATGGGATCAATTGGAGCTAAATTGGATGCGTATTTCAATTTATCGGGTAAAAGACCGAAATAGGTTAATACGGTGTTTAGGCAAAATTTAGATTTTTTGCATTCCATATCATGCAATAGTAGTCTAAATTAGTTTAATTTCAATTTAGTACCAATGTGGTGAATTTTTCGATTTTGTACTGTGTCAAGTTGGTGAGTCCTCCGATAAAGGCAAGGGAATTGCATCCGAAGACCAATAGTCTGAGTATTTCGAAAATCCCCACTCTAGACATTGTGAGTAACCTTACCATCATTTTAATTATCTAAAGTATGTTTTCATTCAATTTTGGTGAATTTTATGAAAATGAGTTAAAATGGTAAATTTTTATGTTTTGTAAACAAAATGTGTTTAAATGAAAAGACTTTATAAATTGTCTTGAAACGAAATAACGATTTGGAAAATAGAGTAATTGGAGACCACTGGCATGTTACAAATTTATGATTGGAAATTGATGGCTTATGTTATATTGTTATTGTGTTGGCATGACTGGTTGGGCTGTGTTTTATGAATTGTATGAATTATTTTATTTTACCCTTGCAGGCTGGGTAGTATTATATTAGCCCTGTCATGCTATTAAAATTTTATTGTATGGTGGGTCTAGCTTGCTGCAGTAGGCGGGTTTTGTGGACCAGCCTATTAGAGGAGCACAAAATCCGAATATATATATGTACCTCGGTTGGAGAGGCGCGTAGCGTATCTCCTGAGGTATGGTTAGAGTTCACGTCACGCCGAACCACCTCGTGACTATGAACTCCGCTAACGCCAAGGAACGACTGTGTTCTTTTTAAACTAAAAATATATTTACGTGTATATGAACTTTTTAACAGCCTTGGCGGACTCGGTTAGATGCCTCGGCCAAGGTATCCCCGAGAATGATTTTGGCAAGAGCCAAGTTTTTAAAATACTCATAAGCCATGTTGAATATTTAAATGAAATGAATATTTATGTTATGAAATACATATTGAGATTAAATATTTTAATTGTCTCCTTTTACTCGGACTTTAGATCTTTTGAATGATGTTTGTTTACTCACTGGGATTATAAAATCTCACCACTCTCCTTTCCCTCCATTTCAAGCTCAGATTAGACTGTAGATAGCTGATCTCATCGAGGACTACCGTTGGGTTTGCATTCTTCAAACTGTAGGTTATAGTCCTCTTTACTTTTGTTTATTCGAGGGCCCACTTATTATTGTAAATTAAATTAAATACTTTGCCTTATTGTATTACAGTATGTATGAATTTATTTAACTTTTATGCTACAAAAATTATTTATGTATAACTCTAAAAATATTGTTTTATGATAAAATAGAATATTTTACTTAATATTTCTTTATTTTATTATTATACCCAAATAATCGAAATTTCGTTTTAAATGAAGATTTTAGACTTTAAAACTCACTTTGGATTATGAATTATATGTTTTGTACTCGTATATTACATTTTAGCTAGTTTCGAAATTTTTGAGAAAAAATGACTAAAATACCTCTGTGAAACGAAAATTATTATTTTATTTGTTTTGAGTTGGAAACAGTTTAAAATCCTTTAGAACATGATTTTCAACAACGGTTACTCACGGGAGAAATGAGATATTGATATTAAGCCTTGCGGGGTCCTGGTTGGCATTCCGAGAAATGAGTGTCTATCGGAGTACCGCAGCAGTTGTTACGGGCTTGAGGGGAGTACCGGGTCGTGACATATTCACCACTTGAACTTTAAACTCCTCTATCACTCTTCTTTTACTCATGCACAAGTAATATATCAAATTTGCATTCCTCCAAAGTATCACAATAATATTTAAATATATACACACATTTTTTAATTTTATTTAATGAAGGAACATGGGCCCCACTGATGCTTTATTTCCTCAAATTTTGTCGTATTATCCTCCACCCAACCAAATTCAACTCCTTGAAATTAACTTTCGCTAATACACAGTCTTATTCACCCATCATCAATAAACTAATATTATTTATTATAAAAATATTATTTTAATCCTACGTCGACTTCTCCACTTCCACATAACTT
This sequence comes from Theobroma cacao, assembly GCF_053813885.1. NCBI lineage: Eukaryota > Viridiplantae > Streptophyta > Magnoliopsida > Malvales > Malvaceae > Theobroma > Theobroma cacao. The sequence goes on along the minus strand of NC_142647.1, from coordinate 37,793,273 downwards.
TTCTCATCGATAATAGTTATAATTAATTTTAAATTTCAGTAATATCATAATTTAACTAACATCCCAAGGGACGGTATTTTACATAAATTTTGAATTTTTATTTTAGTTTGTCTAACAATACTTTTTACCATTAGTCTTATACATTTACGACATGATTAATGAAGTCTTATTCTAAGTTTACATATTTTATTGTTGTGCTCATATATTTATTTTAAAATTCAAAACTTTTAAATTGTTTTATATTTAAAATTTTAATTTGTTATATAATAATTATTGCTACTTAGTTTTAGAGGATGCACATTAAATTTAAATATTTTTCCAAAAACTTAATATTGAATTTTTGTTTTAGTTTGTATAGGATGACTTGTTACCATAGCTCTTATGCATTTAAGTCAATATTTTTAAAAAGCTAATATCAACTTTAGTATTTTATTCTTATTCTCATACATTTATGTTAAAATTGATAAATATTTTTTTTTAAACATTAACATTTTAAAAGTTTTATGTCAAATTTCTTCTTAACTAGTTTGAGAAGACAAAATTGTTTGAAATATGTTTTAAAAAAATCAAATATTGAGTTTGTTTTTATTTTTAATTTGTGTAATATCAATTTTTACCTTTCTTATGATATATTTACGTCAAGAATTTAAAAATGCTAATTTACAATATTTGTATTTGTTTCCTTATTCCTACACATCACCTAGTAAATTAAACAATGTTAAATTAATTAAAAAAAATTAATTGTTTAGATGTATACACTTTTTTTACAAATCATATTAAAAAACACTTAATATTAATTTTGTCTTTTAATTTACTGTGTTTTATATGAGTTTTTATCTTTTTTCTTATACATTTATGTCAAAAGATTGAAATAATTAATTGCAACTAATAATATTTTTATCTTTATTCTCATGCATTTATGATAAAAATTTTAAAATGATACTTTTAGGAATACTAAATTCAAGTATTCATAGTTGTATCCTTATTCTTACACATTTATGATAAAATTTTAACATTAAAATTTGAGTAATAATTATTACATGCTAGTTTGATTCTTTCCAATTTTTGTTTGTAATATATGAATATTTACCTTTATTATTATACATTTACATCAACATTTTAAAAATGATTATAGAAAGTTCATGTAATTTAATCTTTATTATCATACATATACATTTTACTCTAAAGTATGTTACTTTCTTAATATTAACATTTTAAATTTAAATGTAAGAATTGATAAAAGATAGTTTGAGAAGATACAATGTCAAACCCTATTCTATAAAATAATTACGACGTCATTTACATGCTCAATAGAATGTTTGCATATCTAGAAAGTTCGAGAAATTGTTAAAAGACGATATTGCCCCTAATGGTACCATTAAGTCGATTAAGCCTCGAATTAGTTCAAATGGAAATTTTAAGGTGAAATTAAGATTTTCACGGTCCAAGGATGACTCAAAATGGTAATTCGGAGTTCGAGGATCAATTTGGAGTCAAACCGGAATTTTCATTATTGAGGGGCAAAATGGTCATTTGCCACTTGGGGACAAAATGAAAATTTTAGAAAAGATTTTTTTGGCCCCATTTGACTTATTAGAGTATCATTTGAGGTTTAGAAATTAAAAATTTTAATTTCTGTATAATTTGGAGTATAAGGGCAAAACAGTAATTTTACCGCCTGAAGGGGCAAATCAGTAAATTTTCACCCTCGACATTTATCAAGACCAAGGAATGTTATTCATCATAGAAATGGATAAACATGAGAAATGTGTGGTGGAGAATTAAAACATTAAAAGTCAAATATTTAAAATTTAAACCAATAAGGAAATGCCATGTGTCATGCTTTTATTATTTTATTGTTTCTTTGTAAAGAAGGCATAAAAATCAGCCCATTTCTTTCATATGGCCAGCCAAACCAAAAGCAAAGAAGAACAAAGGGAAAAAAGAAAAACAAAAGCCCTAGGTGGAGAAATTCAAGGGAAAATTGGTGAAAATTCAAGGAAACAAGTGACAAAAGGTAAAATTTCTTGATTTAGACTTGTGATCTACCTTTCCCATGCATTTCTCCTCATTTTTCATGGTTAAATTACATGTTTTCATGATGAATTCATGGCTGGTTGGAATGGGTATAGAGAGAGAATGATGTTAGATTGATTTGATTCTAAGTTATGTTAGTGTTTTTAGTTAGTTAAGCATTGTTAGAAACAAAACAACAAGAAAAGAATCCATTTTCTCCATGAACCTTCAATGGCCGAACCCTATGTGAAGTGTAGAAGTAATGAATTGATTTTGTGATCAAGTGAATTGGTTGAAAAATTAATGAAATGATGATTTATGGTGAGAAAATGGAATGGGAAAATTTTTAATGATAGTGCACCACAATGGCCAAAATTTTCAAGAAGAATTGTGAGGGTTGTTAGGCTGAATTTTAGATTATTGGAATTGTATTTAGTGAATTGAAATATTAGAAATGAAATGGAGCAATTTGGAGCCAAATCAGACACAATTGTCATTTAATCGGGTAATAAGCCAAATTAGGTCAGCACCATATTTAAGCGGTAGTCGGATAAGTTGCATATCATATCATGCATATACACCGAGCCTAAATTGATTTTATAATTGTCAAGCATTAATGTGGTGAATTATGTATTGTACATTGTGGATTGGTGGTGAGCAAATTACAGTGGTAAAAGTACAGAGATTGTGCTTGAAGACTGGGATTAGGTGTCAAGACCCGAAACTCTTATCGGGCCCTTGACAACCGTCGCGACGTCACGATAAGCACTCATTACCCCGAATGCCGATCGAAACCCCGCAAGGCTTAGCATCAACTTTCGCATCTCCCCGGTGAGCGACAGTTATTAAATCTCACATTTCAAGAAATCATAAATTGTTTCCAACTCAAAACAATAAAATATTATTTTCTAGCTCACAGAGGCATTTTCGTCATTTTTTTTTTAAAATTTCGAAATCCGTAAAAATGTAATATGTAAGTGGAAACACATATTTCATGATTTAAATTAAATTTTGAAGTCTAAAACATTCGTTTAAAGTAAAATTATAGCTATTTGAATATAATAAAAACATTAAATAAAATATTCTATTTTCTTAAAACACCATATTTTCAAAGTCTTCCTAAAATAACTTTTGTAGCGTAAGAGTAAAATAAATTTATTCATATAGTAATAAAGATAATTAAAGTATGAAATTTCGTTTACAGTGACACGTGGGCCCCCAACTAACCAAGAAGGTGTAGAGCTACGAACCCTTACTTCCTATGATGCAACTCCGAGATTAATTCTCGTCTTAATCAACTATCAACAAACTGTCCTGAGCCTGAAAAATGGATAGGAAGAGGGGTGAGATTAAATAATCCCAGTGAGTAAACAATTACCATCAAAAGCATTTAAAGCCGAGTAGATGGAGACAATATAAAAACGTTATATCTCAATAATGTTCATAACACAAAATTCGTTTCAATCTATACCAAATAATTTCTTTTCATCAAAATTTCCAAGCTTATGAATTTCTTAAACTTGGCCCCTGCCAGAATCATTCTCGCGGGTACCTTCGTCAAGGTATCCCACTAAGACCACCAAGGCTGTTCAATAATCCATACCCATAAACATGTTTTCACATCTAACACACAACCGTTCCTTGGCGTTGGCTGAGTCTCACTCTCACGTGGTGGCCTGAACGTGAGGTGCACTCAAATCATACCTCAGGAGATACTTCACCCAACATCTCCCCCCGGAGGTAAATATATAATTGAGTTTCCGTGCTCCTCTCATAGGCAATCCACGAAAACCCCCACCACTGCAATAACCGTTTAATATACCACTAGACCCATAAAATTTTTAGTAGCATAATATGGCAAATAAAATTTAATCCAGTCTACCGAGACCAATCCAAAACTGTTCATATATTTCATGCCAACCCCAAAAAATTTAGCCATCATGCTACCATAGTGTCATAAGCCCCAATTTCAATAACATATAAAATCATAAATTTCAACACAGTCTCCATATACTCAATTTTCCCGAAACAATATTTGATTTCAAAACCAGTATAAATTTCATTTTTATTAAAAAACATTTTAATTGGAAAACATAATATTTTATAATTTAAACTCACCATTCAATAAAAACATCAAACAAGTATAATAACTCTAGATATTTAAGATGATAAGTTGTCCACTCACAATTCTAGGAGTCGATATACTCCTAACCCCAATCTTCAAGCATAATCTCTGTACTTTTACCAGTGTAATTTGCTCACCATCTATCCACAATGTACAATACATAATTCACCACATCAATGCTTGACCATTATAAAATCAATTCAGGCTCGGTATATATCCATGATATGATATACAACTTGTAAAACCCAACCCTATAAATACATGTCATGACATACATGCACTGAGTAGCATGTTATTATGCTAGGAAAGCACATAAGAAAAGACGAAACCCGATATCGTACCTAACGGTACACTTGAGTTGATTTAACCTCGAACTAGTTCAAATAGGAATTGTAGGATGAAATTTAATATTTTATAGTCCAGGAATGAAAAAAAATGATTGTTCGGAGTTCGAGGGTTCATTTGGGGTAAAATTGGAAATTTTGATGTTCAAGGGCAAAATCGTCATTTTGCCACCTAAGATAATAATTTGATCATGGAGTGAAATTTTTGACCAAGATTAACTATTTGGAGTATAATTTAATGATAGGAAGTGAAAAAGTTTAATTCTGGTGATTTTTGGAGTGTAGGGGCAAAATCGTAATTTTGCCACCCATGGACAAAATTTGAGATTTTAAGAGAATTTTGATCAAATTTGACAAATTGGAGAATGGTATGAGTATAAGGGATGAAAAATATGTCTATGGGCAATTTTTCAATTTTTGGGGCAAAAATGTAATTTTTGACTTTTACGGGGGCAAAAGTGTAAATTGCAAAAATTACTCCACCGAGACTTTGGATGAGTCTGAGAATTTTATCTAAGCTATGAATATATGAGACAAGTGCATGGTGAAAATTTGGAAACAAATGGATGAAATTTTAAAGATGGGCCAATGGGAAAGTGACACATGGCATTTTTTAATGAAATAATATTATTTTAATGAAAAGTCAGCCATTTAAACCCAAATTTTGAGTGCTGGCCGGCCATAAGGAAGAAAAAGAGAGGAAATAGAGAGGAAAGGAAGAAGAAAAGAAAAACCAAAGAGAAACAAGAAAATTCAAAGAGAAATTCGCGGTTTTCGACCGTTTACGCGTCTAACGGTAAGATTTTTCGATTTTAGCTTGATTTCTACCTTTCCTATGCCTTTATTTCCATTTAGCATGCTTGAGGAGAGAGATCAAAAAGTGATATCAAGGGCTGGACGAAATTCTAGGAGAGAGAAATTGAAATTTTTAGGTTTTGATTTTTAGTTAGTTAAATGTGTTTAGAAATTAAATTGGGCAAGAAATCAGTAAATTTTCACAATACCCACTCTTGGCTGGATGCTCAATGCTGTACAATGATGATGAATTGATTTTATTCTAAGGAAAATGAAGAGAAATGATGAAAAACGATTAAACGTGATAGAAAAACAAAGTAGAAAATTTACCGAGTTAATGTCCCATTTTTGGCCGAATTTTCCAAGGAAGGGAGTGAGCTGATTTTGTTGTTTTTAGAAGGTTATTGGCTGATATTTAATGGTTAGAAATGTTGGAGAGAGAATGGGATGATTTAGAGCTAAAATGGAGCGTGTTAGCAATTTATCGGGCAAAGTGCCAAAAATAGGTTAATACCGCATTTAAGTCGTTTTAGGCTATTGCATTTCATACCATGCATTAGTATAGGATTTAAGTTAATTATATAGTAATTTAGCATCAATGTGATGAATTGTGTAAATTTTTGTAATGTGTCTAGGAGGATAGCCTTCCGGAAAAGGCAAAGAAGTCGTACCCGACGAGTAGTGATCGGGGCGCTTAGAAAGCTTTTATTTTGTACAAACGGTGAGTAAACTTATTATTATTGTAAATTATCTAGAGTTTATTTTAAATGCCCTTTATGTATTTTATGAAATGAGAACGAGATTAAAACGAGATTTTTGATGTTTTAGGAATAAATGTGACAAATAAAAATATATTGTATTGATTATGAAATTGAGTAATTGGAGGCTACAAATTGACTTGAAAAATATATATTTTCCTAGGAATGGCTTATGCGAAATGAGTATATGTGGCTATATTTTGTGAATGCATTGGGAAATTTATGTAAGTTGTTTTACTATGCAGGCTGGATAAATAAATAAAAGCCACGTTATACTGTCGAAATTTTATTAAAATTGGTGGGTTAGTCACTGCAGTGACGGGTTTCCGTGGACTACCTATTAGAGGGGCACGGTAAACCCAGTTATATAGTTACTCCGGTTGTAGAGGCGAGGAGGGTAACTCCTGGGGTAGTATTAGAGTTCACTTCACGTCGAACCCCCACGTGAATGTGTAACTCGGCCAACGCCAAGGAACGGCTGGTTTTAAAAATAAAAATGTGTTTCACGTGTGAATATTTTAACACCCTTGGCGGACTCGGTTAGATGCCTCGGCCAAGGTATCCCCGAGGATTAGTTTTGGCTTGAGCCTTGTTTTAATAAAAGACATAAGCCTTAACAATTGTTTTGGTAAATTACAAATATTTTGTGGTTTAAGAAATAAATTGAAAACATTATGAAATGAGTTGAAATTTGATGTTTAAACTTGCCTCCATTTTACTCGCCTTTAGATATTTATGATAATGTCTGTTTACTCATTGGGATTGCAAAATCTCACCCAACTCCTTTCCACCCATTTCAGGTTCAGTATAGACTGTAGATAGCTGATCTCATCGAGGACTACTATTGGATCTGCATTTTCCAAACCGTAGGTTCACAGTCCTCTTTACTTTTGTTTATTCGGGGGCCCTCTGGTTATTGTAAATTAAATTAAATATTTTGGCTTACTGTATTTCAGTATGTATAAATTTATTTAGCTTTTACAATATAAAAATTATTCACGTATAACTTTATAAATATTGTTTTATAAGAAAATAGAATATTTCCCTTAATATTTCTTTTATTTTCTTATTTTATTCAAATAACCGTAATTTCGTTTTAAATGAAGATTTTAGACTTTTAAACTCATTTTGAATATGAATTATGTATTTTGTACTTGTATATTACGTTTTAGCCAGTTTTGAAATTTTTCAGAAAAAAATGACCAAAATACCCCTATGTGGCGAAAATTTTATTTTGATTGTTTTTGATATAAAATAGTATATATTCTCTAAAAACTCGATATCTAACAATGATTGCTCACAAGAAAGGAAAGAAACTGATATGTAAGCCTTGCGGGGTTCCGGTTGGCATTCCGGATAATGAGTGTCAATCGGGACGTCGCGGCGATTGTCATGGGCCTGAGGGAGGTTCCGGGTCGTGACAATTCGATTGGTATCAGAGCTTTTAGTTTTAAAGATCAAGGTTTTTAGTTTTAAAGTTGTTTTAAAAATTTACAATATCAGTGTGGCCCCGGATTAAGTTAAGTTAGGTTAGGTTGAATAGAATGCATGCATCTGCATATAGAGCCTAAGGTTACCTAAACTTGCTCGTATTTTTTATAGATTACAATGCCTCCTCGACGCGGACGTCCACCTCTCACTAGATCGGTTGGGAGGGGAAAAGGTCGTTCCCAACGTCATCAGCCAAATACAGTAGAGGAGGAATCAGCTGCATCTACCATTCGGGCAGCACCTGCTGCTGAGCAGGCCGATAGTCGTCCACATCCTCCATCTCCTCAGCCACCTACGGGTATTCTCACCATGCCTACTGAGGCAGCACAAGCATTGGCAGCTTTCTTTGCAGCAATGGCTGGTCAAGCTCAGACTGGTCAAGTTCCACCTGTAGTGCCTCCAACTACTCCTTTAGTTCCACCACCAGTACAGGATGTATCCATTTCCAAGAAGCTGAAGGAGGCTAGGCAATTGGGTTGTGTATCTTTCACGGGTGAGTTGGATGCCACGGTGGCAAAGGACTGGATTAATCAGGTTTCAGAGACACTCTCTGATATTAGATTAGACGACGACATGAAGCTGATGGTGGCTACGAGATTATTAGAGAAGAGGGCTCGTACTTGGTGGAATTCGGTGAAGTCCCGTTCCGCTACTCCTCAAACATGGTCCGATTTTCTCAGGGAATTCGATGGTCAGTATTTCACTTATTTCCATAAGAAAGAAAAGAAGAGAGAATTTCTGAGTTTGAAACAGGGAAATCTAACTGTAGAGGAGTACGAGACTCGTTTTAACGAGTTGATGTTATATGTGCCGGATCTGGGGAAATCTGAGCAGGATCAGGCCAGCTATTTCGAGGAAGGGCTCCGTAATGAGATTAGAGAGCGAATGACAGTGACTGGTAGGGAGCCACATAAGGAGGTGGTACAGATGGCTTTACGGGCTGAGAAGCTCGCGATTGAGAATAGGAGGATTCGGACTGAGTTTGCAAAAAGGAGGAATCCTGGTATGTCTTCTAGTCAGCCAGTAAAAAGAGGCAAGGACTCAGCGATTTCAGGGAGTACTACTTCTGTTTCCGTGACATCTCCTCGACTTCCATTTCCACCATCACAATAGAGACCTTCGAGGTTTAGCAGATCTGCTATGACTGGTTCTGGGAAGAGTTTCGGAGGTTCTGACAAATGCAGAAATTGTGAGAATTATCATAGTGGGCTATGTAGAGAGCCAACAAGATGTTTCCAATGTGGACAGACGGGTCATATTAGGAGTAATTGCCCACGGTTAGGACGAGCCACTGTAGCTGCATCATCTCCACCAACTCGCACTGATATGCAGAGGAGAGATTCTTCTAGGTTACCACCGAGACAGGGAGTAACCATACGGTCCGGTGTGGAGAGTAATACCCCGGCACATCCACCTTCGAGACCACAGACTCGTACCTCGACAAGAGTTTTCGCTGTGACGGAAGATGAGGCACAAGTCCGACCTGGAGCAGTGACAGGTACTATGTCTTTATTTGATAAAGATGCTTATGTTTTGATAGATTCTGGCTCAGATAGGTCTTATATAAGCACCACATTTGCATCAATTGCTGATAGAAACTTGTCACCATTAGAGGAAGAAATTGTAATTCATACCCCTTTAGGAGAAAAGCTAGTTAGAAACAGTTGTTATAGAGACTCTGGGGTAAGGGTAGGCGAGGAAGAATTTAGGGGTGACTTAATTCCTCTAGAGATCTTGGATTTTGATCTAATATTGGGTATGGACTGGTTAACTGCACATCGGGCGAACGTGGATTGTTTTCGAAAGGAAGTTATTCTCTGAAATTCGGAGGGAGCAGAGATTGTGTTTGTAGGGAAACGCCGAGTATTACCGTCCTGTGTAATCTCGGCCATCAAAGCTTCAAAATTAGTGCAGAAAGGGTATCCGACTTATTTGGCATACGTAATTGATACTTCAAAGGGGGAACCTAAGTTAGAGGATGTCCCGATAGTAAGTGAGTTTCCTGATGTATTTCCTGATGATTTACCGGGACTACCTCCTGATCGAGAGCTTGAGTTCCCTATTGATTTACTTCCAGGTACCGCACCTATTTCTATCCCTCCATATAGAATGGCTCCAGCAGAGTTGAAGGAGTTGAAAGTACAATTGCAAGAGTTGGTGGACAAGGGTTTTATACGCCCTAGTATATCTCCATGGGGAGCACCGATTTTATTTGTGAAAAAGAAAGACGGTACACTTCGGTTATGTATCGATTACCGACAGCTTAACAGAATGACCATTAAGAACAAGTATCCGTTACCGAGGATTGATGATCTTTTCGATCAATTACAAGGAGCTACAGTGTTTTCCAAGGTTGATCTAAGGTCTGGGTATCATCAGTTGAGGATTAAAGAACAGGATGTACCCAAGACAGCATTCAGGACTCGGTACGGTCATTATGAGTTCTTGGTCATGCCTTTCGGGTTAACTAACGCACCGGCAGCTTTTATGGATCTCATGAATAGGGTGTTCCACCCTTACTTGGACAAGTTTGTTATTGTGTTCATTGATGACATACTGGTTTACTCGAGAGATAATGATGAGCACGCTGCCCACTTGCGTGTAGTATTACAAACTTTGAGGGAAAGACAGTTGTATGCAAAGTTTTCAAAGTGTGAGTTTTGGTTACAGGAAGTGGTATTCTTGGGACACGTAGTATCGAGAACTGGAATATATGTTGATCCTAAGAAAGTAGAGGCAATTTTACAATGGGAGCAACCTAAGACAGTGACGGAGATTCGTAGTTTCCTCGGATTAGCCAGTTATTATCGGAGGTTTGTTCAGGGGTTTTCCTTAATAGCAGCTCCTTTGACCCGTCTAACTCGTAAGGGAGTTAAGTTTGTGTGGGATGATGTTTGTGAGAATCGATTTCAGGAGCTAAAGAACCGGTTAACCTCCGCTCCCGTTTTAACACTTCCTGTTAATGGTAAGGGATTTGTAGTATATAGTGATGCTTCAAAGTTGGGGTTGGGGTGCGTATTGATGCAGGATGAAAAAGTTGTGGCTTATGCTTCTAGACAGCTAAAGAGGCATGAAGCAAATTACCCTACCCATGATTTAGAGTTAGCAGCAGTGGTGTTTGCTTTAAAAATCTGGAGGCATTACTTGTATGGTGAGCATTGTCGGATATTTACGGATCATAAGAGTTTAAAATATTTGCTCACCCAAAAGGAGCTTAATTTGAGGCAAAGGCGATGGTTGGAGTTGATAAAAGATTATGACTTGGTGATAGACTATCATCCGGGGAAGGCGAACGTTGTAGCTGATGCCTTAAGTCGTAAGTCTTCATCGTCTTTAGCAGCACTTCAGAGTTGTTATTTTTCAGCATTAATAGAGATGAAATCTCTTGGGGTTCAGTTGAAAAATGGTGAGGATGGATCCTTATTGGCAAACTTCATTGTGCGACCTTCGTTACTTAATCAGATCAAGGACATTCAGAGGTCTGATGATGAGTTAAGAAAAGAAATTCAAAAACTGACCGATGGGGGAGTTAGTGAGTTCAGATTTGGAGAGGATAACATCTTGATGTTTAAAGATCGAGTTTGTGTTCCTGAGGGAAACCAGTTGAGACAAGCGATCATGGAAGAAGCCCATTCATCTGCCTATGCATTGCATCCCGGAAGCACCAAGATGTATAGGACTATCAGGGAGAATTATTGGTGGCCGGGTATGAAGCGAGACGTAGCAGAATTCGTAGCAAAGTGTCTCGTATGTCAGCAAGTTAAGGCGGAGCATCAGAGGCCAGCAGGTACACTTCAGTCTTTACCTGTTCCCGAGTGGAAATGGGAGCATGTAACTATGGATTTTGTTTTGGGATTATCGCGGACACAGAGGGGAAAGGATGCGATCTGGGTGATCGTAGATCGGTTGACTAAGTCCGCTCATTTTTTAGCTGTCCATAGTACATACTCTATTGAGAAGCTGGCTCAGCTCTATATAGATGAGATTGTGAGGCTATATGGAGTTCCCGTTTCATAGTGTCAGACCGAGATCCTCGATTCACTTCTCGATTCTGGCCGAAATTTCAAGAAGCTCTCGGAACCAAATTGAAATTTAGCACTGCTTTTCACCCACAGACGGATGGTCAGTCAGAGAGGACTATCCAGACCTTGGAGGATATGTTACGGGCTTGTGTCATTGACTTTATTGGGAGTTGGGACAGACATTTGCCATTGGTGGAATTTGCTTACAACAATAGCTTTCAGTCTAGCATTGGTATGGCACCATACGAAGCTTTATATGGAAGGAAATGTCGTACTCCACTTTGTTGGGATGAAGTGGGTGAAAGAAAGTTAGTGAGGGTGGAATTGATCGAGCTAACTAATGACAAGATCAAGGTTATACGAGAGAGGCTAAAGGTAGCCCAGGATAGGCAGAAGAGCTATGCAGATAAACGGAGAAAAGACTTGGAGTTTGAGATCGATGATAAAGTTTTTCTTAAGGTTTCTCCTTGGAAAGGTGTGATTCGATTTACGAAGAGAGGAAAGCTCAACCCGAGATATATTGGACCATTCCGAATCATTGAAAAGATTGGACCAGTGGCTTATCGGTTAGAATTACCTCCGGAGTTAGATCGGATCCACAACGTTTTTCATGTCTCCATGCTTAAGAAATATGTACCAGATCCCTCTCACGTCCTCGAAGCACCTCCGATCGAGTTGCATGATGATTTGAAGTTCGAGGTACAACCTGTGAGTATCTTGGATCGAAAGGATCGAGTACTGAGAAACAAGAGTATTTCAATGGTCAAAGTATTGTGGAAAAATGCTCGAATGGAGGAAATGACATGGGAAGTAGAGCATCAGATGAGGAACCAATACCGGCATCTATTTGTCGAATCTGGTAAGTGAAATTTTGAGGTCAAAATTTTATTTTAAGGGGGGTAGAATTGTAAAACCCAACCCTATAAATACATGTCATGACATACATGCACTGAGTAGCATGTTATTATGCTAGGAAAGCACATAAGAAAAGACGAAACCCGATATCGTACCTAACGGTACACTTGAGTTGATTTAACCTCGAACTAGTTCAAATAGGAATTGTAGGATGAAATTTAATATTTTATAGTCCAGGAATGAAAAAAAATGATTGTTCGGAGTTCGAGGGTTCATTTGGGGTAAAATTGGAAATTTTGATGTTCAAGGGCAAAATCGTCATTTTGCCACCTAAGATAATAATTTGATCATGGAGTGAAATTTTTGACCAAGATTAACTATTTGGAGTATAATTTAATGATAGGAAGTGAAAAAGTTTAATTCTGGTGATTTTCGGAGTGTAGGGGCAAAATCGTAATTTTGCCACCCATGGACAAAATTTGAGATTTTGAGAGAATTTTGATCAAATTTGACAAATTGGAGAATGGTATGAGTATAAGGGATGAAAAATATGTCTATGGGCAATTTTTCAATTTTTGGGGCAAAAATGTAATTTTTGACTTTTACGGGGGCAAAAGTGTAAATTGCAAAAATTACTCCACCGAGACTTTGGATGAGTCTGAGAATTTTATCTAAGCTATGAATATATGAGACAAGTGCATGGTGAAAATTTGGAAACAAATGGATGAAATTTTAAAGATGGGCCAATGAGAAAGTGACACATGGTATTTTTTAATGAAATAATATTATTTTAATGAAAAGTCACCCATTTAAATCCAAATTTTGAGTGCTGGCCGGCCATAAGGAAGAAAAAGAGAGGAAATAGAGAGGAAAGGAAGAAGAAAAGAAAAACCAAAGAGAAACAAGAAAATTCAAAGAGAAATTCGCGGTTTTCGACCGTTTACGCGTCTAACGGTAAGATTTTTCGATTTTAGCTTGATTTCTACCTTTCCTATGCCTTTATTTCCATTTAGCATGCTTGAGGAGAGAGATCAAAAAGTGATATCAAGGGCTGGACGAAATTCTAGGAGAGAGAAATTGAAATTTTTAGGTTTTGATTTTTAGTTAAATTGATAGTTTTAGTTAGTTAAATGTGTTTAGAAATTAAATTGGGCAAGAAATCAGTAAATTTTCACAATACCCACTCTTGGCTGGATGCTCAATGCTGTACAATGATGATGAATTGATTTTATTCTAAGGAAAATGAAGAGAAATGATGAAAAACGATTAAACGTGATAGAAAAACAAAGTAGAAAATTTACCGAGTTAATGTCCCATTTTTGGCCGAATTTTCCAAGGAAGGGAGTGAGCTGATTTTGTTGTTTTTAGAAGGTTATTGGCTGATATTTAATGGTTAGAAATGTTGGAGAGAGAATGGGATGATTTAGAGCTAAAATGGAGCGCGTTAGCAATTTATCGGGCAAAGTGCCAAAAATAGGTTAATACCGCATTTAAGTCGTTTTAGGCTATTGCATTTCATACCATGCATTAGTATAGGATTTAAGTTAATTATATAGTGATTTAGCATCAATGTGATGAATTGTGTAAATTTTTGTAATGTGTCTAGGAGGATAGCCTTCCGGAAAAGGCAAAGAAGTCGTACCCGACGAGTAGTGATCGGGGCGCTTAGAAAGCTTTTATTTTGTACAAACGGTGAGTAAACTTATTATTATTGTAAATTATCTAGAGTTTATTTTAAATGCCCTTTATGTATTTTATGAAATGAGAACGAGATTAAAACGAGATTTTTGATGTTTTAGGAATAAATGTGACAAATAAAAATATATTGTATTGATTATGAAATTGAGTAATTGGAGGCTACAAATTGACTTGAAAAATATATATTTTCCTAGGAATGGCTTATGCGAAATGAGTATATGTGGCTATATTTTGTGAATGCATTGGGAAATTTATGTAAGTTGTTTTACTATGCAGGCTGGATAAATAAATAAAAGCCACGTTATACTGTCGAAATTTTATTAAAATTGGTGGGTTAGTCACTGCAGTGACGGGTTTCCGTGGACTACCTATTAGAGGGGCACGGTAAACCCAGTTATATAGTTACTCCGGTTGTAGAGGCGAGGAGGGTAACTCCTGGGGTAGTATTAGAGTTCACTTCACGTCGAACCCCCACGTGAATGTGTAACTCGGCCAACGCCAAGGAACGGCTGGTTTTAAAAATAAAAATGTGTTTCACGTGTGAATATTTTAACACCCTTGGCGGACTCGGTTAGATGCCTCGGCCAAGGTATCCCCGAGGATTAGTTTTGGCTTGAGCCTTGTTTTAATAAAAGACATAAGCCTTAACAATTGTTTTGGTAAATTACAAATATTTTGTGGTTTAAGAAATAAATTGAAAACATTATGAAATGAGTTGAAATTTGATGTTTAAACTTGCCTCCATTTTACTCGCCTTTAGATATTTATGATAATGTCTGTTTACTCATTGGGATTGCAAAATCTCACCCAACTCCTTTCCACCCATTTCAGGTTCAGTATAGACTGTAGATAGCTGATCTCATCGAGGACTACTATTGGATCTGCATTTTCCAAACCGTAGGTTCACAGTCCTCTTTACTTTTGTTTATTCGGGGGCCCTCTGGTTATTGTAAATTAAATTAAATATTTTGGCTTACTGTATTTCAGTATGTATAAATTTATTTAGCTTTTACGCTATAAAAATTATTCACGTATAACTTTATAAATATTGTTTTATAAGAAAATAGAATATTTCCCTTAATATTTCTTTTATTTTCTTATTTTATTCAAATAACCGTAATTTCGTTTTAAATGAAGATTTTAGACTTTTAAACTCATTTTGAATATGAATTATGTATTTTGTACTTGTATATTACGTTTTAGCCAGTTTTGAAATTTTTCAGAAAAAAATGACCAAAATACCCCTATGTGGCGAAAATTTTATTTTGATTGTTTTTGATCTAAAATAGTATATATTCTCTAAAAACTCGATATCTAACAATGATTGCTCACGAGAAAGGAAAGAAACTGATATGTAAGCCTTGCGGGGTTCCGGTTGGCATTCCGGATAATGAGTGTCAATCGGGACGTCGCGGCGATTGTCATGGGCCTGAGGGAGGTTCCGGGTCGTGACACAACTTATCCAACTACCGCTTAAATGCGGTGCTGACCTAATTCGGCCTATTACCCGATTAAATCGATATACGTGTCTGTTTAAACTCCAAATTAATTTTTTTCAGTTTCTATACCTCAATTGCACTCAAATTGACTTAATGTCCCTCAGTGTGGTGCAAATTATCAGTCTCGGTAACAAATTACGAAAATACCCCTAATGGGTAAAAATTCATATTTTTGCTCCGAAAATTCCCATTATTTTTCTAGACTCATAATTCATCATTATTCATCATAATTCCTCAAATAAACATCAAGATCATCAGCCAATATTCCCCTAGAAAATTCAGCCAATAATGGTAATGGAGGAAAATGAATTCTTTTCTTGTTGTTTTGTTTCTAAATATGTTAAACTAACTTAAAACACTAACATAGTTCAAAATCAAATTAATCTAACAACTTTCTCTCTCTAAACCCATATGATCAGATTTGAATCCATCATCAAAACACATAATTTAACCATGCAAAATAAAGAGAAATGCATGGAAATGATAAATCTTAAGCTAAGCTTGAAAAATCATACCTTTAAACACTTGATTCCTTGAAAAATCACACTTTTTCTTTGAATTTTCTCACTCTAGGGTTTGTTCTTATTTCTCTCTCTCTCCTGCTGGTTTTGGCTGACCATCCCAATGAAGAATTCTGGAATTTTCAAGCTTTTTAATAGGCTTAATAAAATATTATTATTTTATTTACCTTTTGAATATTTTATTATTTTATTTTTTTCTAGCCATCTTTTTGACTTTCTTTTTCTACCACTCAATCCTCTTCACTTATCCATGTCTTCCATGAAATTTCTAGACTTTTCCAAAGTTTTGGTGGAGTAAATTTTTAAAAATTACACTTTTACCCCCATAAAAGTCAAAAATTACATTTTTACCCCAAAAACTGAAAAATTGCCCATAGACATATTTTTTATCCCTTATACTCATACCATTCTCCAATTTTTCAAATGTGATTTAAATTCTCTCAAAATCTCAAATTTTGTCCGCGGGTGGAAAAATTATAATTTTGCTCTTAGATAATGAAAATTTCGATTTGACTCCAAATTGATCCTCGAACTCCTAATTACCATTTTGAGTCATCTCTGAACTGTGAAACTCTTAATTTCACCTTAAAATTCCTACTTGAACTAGTTCGAGGCTTAATCGACTTAATGGTACCATTAGGGGCAATATCATCTTTTAACGATTTCTCGAACTTCCTAAATATACAAACATTCTATCGAGCATGTGAATGATATTATAATTATTTTACAAAGCAGGGTTTGACATTAGGAGTACATCGACTCCTAGAATTGTAAGTGGACAATTTATCGTCTTAAATATCTAGAGTAATTATACTTGTTTGATGCTTTTATTGAATGGTGAGTTTAAATTATAAAATATTATGTTTTCCAATTAAAATGTTTTTTAATAAAAATGAGATTTATACTAGTTTTGAAATCAAATATTGTTTTGGGAAAATTGAGTATATGGAGACTGTGTTGAAATTTATGATTTTATATGTTATTGAAATTGTGGCTTATGACACTATGGTAGCATGATGGCTAAATTTTTAAGGTTGGCATGAAATATATGAACAGTTTTGGATTGGTCTTGGTAGACTGGGTTAAATTTTATTCGCCATATTATGCTACTGAAAATTTTATGGTTCTGGTGGCATATGAAATGGTCACTGCAATGGTGGAAGTTTCCGTGGACTGCCTATGAGAGGGGCATGGTAACCCAATTATATATTTACCTTCGGGGGGGAGATGTTGGATGAAGTATCTCCTGAGGTAAGATTTGAGTGCACCTCACATTCGGGCCACCACGTGAGTGTGAGACTCAGCCAATGCCAAGGAACGGCTGTATGTCAAATGCGAAAACATATTTATGGGTATGGGACATTTAACAGCCTTGGTGGTCTCAGTGGGATACCTTGACGAAGGTACCCGCGAGAATGATTCTGGTAGGGGCCAAGTTTTAAGAACTCATAAGCCGAGAAATTTTGATGAAAATAAATTGTTTGGTATAGATTGAAACGAATTTTGCGTTATAAACATTATTGAGATATAATGATTTTATATTGTCTTCATCTACTCGGCTTTAGATGCTTTTGATGGTAATTGTTTACTCATTGGGATTTTATAATCTCACAACCCTCTTTTCCTCACATTTTAGGCTTGGGGAATTCCATCGTTAGCTGACTTTGACAAGGACCTTCATTTGGACTTGAATAGGCAAAAGCTGTAGGTTTTCAGCTTCTGATGCATTTTGGTTAGATGTGGGCCCATGTGTCGCTGTAAAAGTAATTTTATGCTTTGGTTATTTGTTTTATAGTATATATGAATATAATTAACTTTTACGCTATAAGAATTATTTACCGATAGCTTTAAAAAAATTATTTTATAAAAAAATAGCTTATTTTATTGAATATTTTTATTATATTCAAATGGTCAGATTTTCACTACAAATGAACGTTTTAGATACTTAGTTTATTTTTAAATCACTAAATATATATTTTTTGCTTACCTACTACATTTTTAGCAAATTTTGAGATTTTTGACGAAAAATGACGAAAATGCCCTTGTAAGCCAAAAAACAATATGTTATGTTTTGATTTGGAAATGACTCGTAATCCTTCGAATTATGATATTTGATAACTATTGCTCACCGAGGAAGTGCGAAAGCTGATACGAGAGCCTTGCGAGGTTTTGATCGACATTCGGAGTGAAGAATGTCTGTCGAGACTTCTCGACGGTCGTCACGAACCCGATGGGGAGTTCCGAGTCGTGACATACAAAATATTTAACGTTATTTTTTGAAAATAACAAAATTATGGTTTTATTTGCGTGATATAAATTTTTACATTTATAATATATTTGCGTTAAGAATTTAAACAAGATAATTTCAAGGAAATGCATTTGTGTCCTTATTTTCATATATTTACATTAATATTTTATCAATTTTAAAATTTTAATATAAAAATTTATAATTTATTTTGTTAGAGGATACAAATTATTTGAGCATATATTAAAAGTATAAAAAATTTGATTTTTTCCATTAAATTATTATAATACATCTTTTTACTTTAAATTTTATCTATTTACATCAATAATATAAATTCAAATTAACAAATATATTGATTGTTATATTAAGCATATTTTGCATTTTATTAATCGTATGTTGATAACTCTTATATAACTTATGGCTCAATTCTCTAATCTCTAATTCTCTTGAGTTATTGCAATTCATTTTTAATCCACCATTGAGTGGTCTAGACAGGCTTCATGATGCTTAGAATTTCAAGCATCAATGATTCAGAGGCTATTGTGTTGCTCCACCATCAATGAGCAATGCCAATAGAAATGCAACCCATCTTCAAAATTGATTATAATGTATCAAAATTTAGTTTTAATTCCCCAATTTCCCTTTTTTTTTAGTTTGAAATTAGTTTACTTAGTTTATAAGTTTTAATTTTTGTTTCTCATCAATGGCTTAAATTAAATTTTGTAAATCTAAGGGTTAACCCTACAATAAAGTCAAATTTCTTTACTATTATTTATGAGATTGCAATATAAATAGAGAATTTAGATATCTCAAGATTTTGCATCTTATATTGTTTTTTGCTTTACTTCTCAATGATAGATAATTAAAAAATAAAAGCAATAACTTTTACAAATGTTGCATTTAAATGTGGTGCGTACACATGGCATACAACTATATTAATAATTTTGTGAAAAATTAATAAATATTTAATTAATTAATGTTGAACATTTTTTTATATTTCTTAATTGAATATGAAATACCCCATACTTTGATATGGTGATAAATAATGTTAATCGGATGCAAATTGAGGTGAATTAAAATGTTTAAAAGTGATAAAAGACGAAAAGAGTAGTTTAGGATAAAATATTTCGTACGCGAGAAAATAACAATAAAATAATAATAATTTTATCGGAGGAGAATTTGTGAGATAAAATGTCACGACCCGGAACTCCCCGTCGAGCCCGTGACAACCGCCGCAAAGCCTCGACAAACATTCTTCACACCGAATGTGAATCGAAACCTCGCAAGGCTCTCGTATCAGCTTTCGCACTTCCCCGGTGAGCAATAGTTATCAAATAATCAAAATACGAAGGATTACAAATTATTTCCAAATCATAACATAACATTTTTTTTTTGCTCACAGGGGCATTTTTGTCATCTTTGTCGAAAACCTCGAACTTGCTAAAAATGTAGTAGGTAAGCCGAAAATATATCTTTAATGATTTAAAAAAATTAAGTATCTAAAACGTTCATTTGAAAGCAAACTGTTGACAACTAGTACTATTCAAAAATAATAAATAAATATTCTATTTTTATAGAAATATTCATAAATAATTTTTCGCACATGAAAGTAAAGTAAAAATTGTATGAATAGAAATACAGATAACCAAAATATAAGTTTTGATCTGCAATGACACGTGGGCTCCAATTGACCAAGAGGATGTAAGACTGTGAACTCTTACTTTCTATTATGCAGTTCCGAGCTTAGTTCTCGTCCTACTCGACTATCTACAAACTGTCCTGAGCCTGAAAAATGTATAGGAAGAAGGGGTGAGATTTTATAATCCCAGTGAGTAAACAGATACCATTTAAAGTATCTAAAGCCGAGTAAATGGAGACAATTAAAACAAGTCATCATACTGTAATTTCATTACCTTTCAGTTCATTTCAACCAAATAAAATCAATCCGTATAAATCGAGTAATCAACTTGGCTTATGAATTTCTTAAAACTTTGGCTCGTGCCAAAACTCATACTCGGTGATACCTTACGCAGGGCATCCAACCGAGTCCGCCAAGGCTGTTAAAATTTTGTATACACTTAAAATATATTTTTAGTTTGAGAAAAATACAGTCGTTCCTTGGCGTTGGCTGAGTTCCCCTTCACGTGGTGGTTTGGCGTGAAGTGAACCCTAAGCTTTACCCCAGGAGATACCCTACGCGCCTCTCCGTTCGAGGTAATAATATAATGGAGTTTACCGTGCCCCTCTAATAGGCTGGTCCACGGAACCCCCTCTGCAGTAAATAATTAATATATAATCCACCAATCAATAAAATTCATTCTAGCATGACATGGCAATTTATCGCAACCTAGCCTCTCAAGGTTGAATACATAGTATAAATAATTATAACACAAAAATCAGTTTAGCCATTCATGCTTATTTATTGTCATAAGTCATTCAATTCAAAACCATAAATTTGCAACACAAACTAGCAGTCTCCAATTACTCTATTTTCAAAACCAATATTCGATTTTCCAGAAAATTTATAAAATCATTTCATAAAATTACAATTTCTCTTAAAACATAACAATTTACCATTTAAACCCATTTTTCATAAAATCACACAATTGTATAAAACTACTCTAGATAATTAAGACGATAATAAGTTCACTCACAGTATCAAGAGTAGAAATACTCCTATCTTCCGCCCTCGGGTGCAGTCTCTTACCCGAAACAATTGACTCACCACCTATCCATAATCTATGACACAAAATTCAATAAATTGTGTTAATTTATCATAAATTATTTCAGGCTCTTATCCATGCGTATGCACTAGATAGGATTTGAAATGTCTAGACAATCACTTAATTGCGGTGTCCGACCTAACTCGCCTATACAGGGTGTAAATTCCTAAAATCCCCAATTCGACTCCAATTCCATCCATTTCAATTTCAATTATCCAATTATATCCACAATGCCTCAATGACTGTGAATTTGGTCCAATTTATCAGTCTGGACTATAAATTACGCTTTTACCCCTAGTGGGTAAAAATTTCAATTTATTGCACCGAAACTTCCCATTTAATTTCCAACCTCATAATTCATCATTTTTCCACCCAATTCTCTTAAAATAAAGTCAACCTCATCCTCACATACCATTGGCTAGATTCGGCCTAGAGAAATTCATGGAGAAGATAAATATTTTTCTTGTTGTTTTGCTCATAAAAATGCTAAACTAACACTAAACACTAACATAGCTCAAAATCAAATTTATCTAACAACTTTCTCTCTCTAAACCCATATGACCAGAATTGAAATCATCCTCAAATCACATGATTCAACCATGAAAAATGATGGGAAATGCATGGGAAAGGTAAAACACAAGACAAATTTAAGAAATGTTACCTTTTTTTCACTTGATTTTTGAATTTCCACCTATTTTCCCTTTAAATTTCTTGGCTAGGATTTTATTTTCTCCTTTCTCTCTCTTGTTTCTTGCTTGGCCGAATGTTGAAGAAGAAGAATGGGTTATGGGCTGATTTTTTTATGCCTTTTTTATTAGTTTAATGAAATAATATTATTTTATTCATATTTTGAATATTTTATGAATTCATTTTTTTTTCTAGCCATCCACTTGTCCTATTTTTTCCACCATGCATTCCCTTTGACTTATCCAAGTCTTAAGTGAAATTTTCAGATTTTTTCAAAGTTTTGGTGGAGTAAATTTTTCAAAATTACACTTTTGCCCCCGAACTTTTCAAAAATTACATTTTTACCCCAAAAATTGAAAATTTGCCAGAACGCATAATTTTCACTCCTCATACTCATTTCACACTCCAAATAATTAAATTTGATCAAAATCCTTTCAAAAATTAAATTTTTGATTTCGGATGGTAAAATTACCATTTTACCCTTTTCCTCCAAATTATACCGAAATTAAAATTTTTCACTTCTAAACCTCAAATCTTACTCCAATAAGTCAAATTATACTCCAATAAGTCAAATGGGGTAAAAAAAATCTTTTCTAAAATTTTCATTTTGTCCCTAGGTGGCAAATGACCATTTTGCCCCTAGATAGCGAAAATTCTGGTTTGACTCCAAATTGATCTTCAAACTCCGAATTACCATATTAAACCATTCTGTGAGTTTAAAATTCTTAATTTCATCATAAATTCTCTATTTGATCTAGTTCGAGGTTTAAATCAACTTTGTTGTACCTCTAGGTACAATACCGACTTGTGTAAATATTTTTCGGGACTCTCCTAGCATGCAAACATGCTATCCATCACGTGCATGTCATGATAAATATTTTTATAGAGTCGGGCTTGTCATCTTCTCCCCCACTTAAATCAACCATATGATCTTTCTTCTTGACTGATTTCGACATCCGGCTAAATATTAATATTTTAAAAATTTTATCTTGTCTCCTTGGTACTTGAAATACCTTATTATGCCTCAATTGACTTCTGAATTGCCTTTTTATCTCACAAATTCTCCTCTGATAAAATTATTATTATTTTATTATTATTTTCTCACTTACGGAATATTTTATCATAAACTACTCCTTTCGTCTTTTATCACTTTTAAACATTTTAATTGACCTCAATTTGCATTCGATCAACTTTATTTATCACTATATCAAAGTATGGGGTATTTCATAAAAGGTGATTCGGAAGTCAAGTGAGGCATGATAAGGTATTTTGGGTACCAAGGAGACAAGATAAAATTTTTAGAATAAAATAATATTTTATTAATAAAATAATATTAAAATATTAATATTTAATCGAGTGTCGAAATTAGTCATGAAGAAGGATCATATTATTGATCCAAGTGGGGGAGAAGAAATACAAGTGAATTTTTGGAGAAATGAGCGACAAAAGTGAAATACGCGTGTTTTGTTAAGTCGAACCAACGCGGATAAGTAAATATTTAAATATTGTGGTAATACCGCATTGAAGTGCAATTTTTATATTTTGGTGGTACACTCATTGAGAAAGGAAGTTTGCTGAAAATTGGAATTTTTAGAGGTATTAAAAGGATCGAAATTGGAATATAAAGATTAAAGGATATATAGTGAAATTAGTGAGAAAAATAAAATGATCATAGAGTAAAAAACAAAAAAAAAAATATTAGAAGACCAACATGGGCAGTAGCTAGAATGAATTTTATTGATTGGTGGATTATATATTAATTAATCACTGCAGTAAGGGGTTTCTGTGTACCAGCCTTTTAGAAGGGCACGATAAACTCCATTATATTCTTACCTCGAACGGAGAGGCGCGTAAGGTATCTCTTGGGGTAAAGCTCAGGGTTCACTTCATGCAAAACCACCACGTGAAGGGGAACTCAGCCAACGTCAAGGAATGGCTGTGTTTTTCAAACTAAAGATATGTTTTAAGTGTATACGAAATTTTAACAACCATGGCGGGCTCGAGTGTACACCTTTGATCAAGGTGTCACCGAGTACTATTTGATGGCATGAGCCAAATGTTTATGGAAATCATAAGCCTTAATGAGAAATTAAATGAAATACAACTGTTTGCATGGGTTGGGATGAATTTTCAAATTGTGAAATACTTAAAAATGATGGGATATTTGAATTGTCTCCTTTTACTCGGCTTTAGCTGATTTAAATGATGTTTGTTTACTCACTGAAATTTTATAATCTACTACTGTCACGACCCGGAACTCCCATCGAGCCCGTGACAACCGCCGCGACGTCTCAATTTACATTCATTACCCGGAATGTCAACCGAGACCCCGCAAGGCTTTAATATCAGCTTCTCATTTCCCCTGTGGGTAACTGTTTCCAAATACCACATTTTAAAAGATTTTAAACTGTTTACAACTTAAACAAATGAAATAATAATTTCCGTCTCACAGGGGTATTTTTTGTCATTTATCCCAAAAATCTCAAAAATCATCTAAAAATATAGTATGTAAGTGGAAAACACATATTTCTTAATCAAAAATAATTTTGGATGTCTAAAACATTCGTTTAAAATGGAATTATGACTGTTATAATAAAATAAAAATATTCAATAAAATATTCAATTTTCACATAAAACGATATTTTAAGAACACTGCATAAATAATTTTTATAGCGTAAAAGCAAAATAAATTCTTACATACCGTAATACAGATAACCAAAGTATAGAATTTAATTTACAGTGACACGTGGGCCCACGAATGACCAAAAGTATAAAAAGAAATGAACCTACAGTCTTTGGATGTGGCAAGTTCAACTGTAATCCTTGCCGATATCAGTTATCTACAATCTATTCTGAACCTGAAATGGGTGGAAATGAGGGTGGTGAGATTATAAAATCCCAGTGAGTAAACAAACATCACTCAAAATATCTAAAGTCGAGTAAAAGGAGACTATTAAAACATTTCATCAAACTGTAATTTATCATCTTTCAACTTATTTCAACCAAATGAAATCAATTTATTTAAAGCAAGTAATCAATATGGCTTATGAATTTCTTAAAAAGCTTGGCTCATGCCAAAAATTATTATCATACTCAGTTATTTGGGATACCTTGGCCGAGGGCTATCCCAACTGAGTCCGCCAAGGCTATTAGAAAGTCATGTTTTTATTTTGAAAACATAGCCATTCCTTGACGTTGGCCGAGTTCCCCTTCACGAGGTGGTTTGGCGTGAAGTGAACTCTAAAAGTTATACCTCAGGAGTTACCCTACTCGCCTCTCCAACCGAGGTAAAAATATAACAGGATTCCGTGCCCCTCTAATAGGCTAGTCCACAGAATCCAGCCCACTGCAGCAGGTCAAACCCACCATACAATAAAATTTTGACAGCATGACAGGGCTAATATATTACTACCCAACCTGCAGGGTAAAATAAAGCAATTCATATAATTCATAAAAACACAGCCCAGCCAGTCATGCCAATACAATAACATAAGCCATTAATTCAATTTTAAATTTACAACATATCAGTGGTCTCCAATTACTCTATTTTCAAAATCGTTATTTCGTTTCAAGACAATTTATAAAATATTTTCATTTAAACTCATTTTGTTTACAAAACATAAAAATTTACCATTTGAACTCATTTTCATAAAATTCGCCAAAACCGAATAAAAACATACTTTAGATAATTAAAATGATGGTAAGGTTACTCACCGTGTCTAGAGTGAGGATTTTCGAAATACTCAGACTATTGGTCCTCGGGTGCAATTCTCTTGCCTTTATCAGAGGACTCACCACCTTGACACAGTACAAAATCGAGAAATTCACCACATTGGTACTAAATTGAAATTAAACTAATTTAGACTACTAATGCTTGATATGGAATGCAAAAATGTCTAAATTTTTGCCTAAATGCGGTGTTAGCCTATTTCGGTCTTTTACCCGATAAATTGATATACGCGTCCGTTTAAACTCCAAATTAATTTTTTTCAGTTTCTATACCTCAATTGCACCCAAATTGACTTAATGTCCCTCAGTGTGGTGCAAATTATCAGTCCCGATAATAAATTACGAAAATACCCCTAGTGGGTAAAAATTTGTATTTTTGCTCCGAAAATTTCCATTATTTTTCTAGGCTCATAATTCATCATTATTCATCATAATTCCTCAAATAACCATCAAGATCAGCAGCCAATATTCCCCTAGAAAATTCAGCATAATGGGTTTCAATGGGAAAAATTTATATTTCTAGCTTATTTTTGCTATATTTCAATATAACTTAACTAAAATCACTTAATTCAATTAAAATCAACCAAAAATCAAGCTCAAAACTCATCCATGGAGGTTTGGCCAGCATGGGTGTCCATACCCACTTTCTAATTTTGCATGGAAATGAGAAAAAAATGCATGGGTAGTGAAAATCACAAGGAAAATCAATGAAATTTACCTTTTTAATGCTTGATTTCTTGATTTCTCTTGATTTTCTCCAAATTTTTCAGGTAGGATTCTTGTTTTTTTTTTTCCCTTTTCTCCCCTGGTTTGGACAGCTGAAGAAGATGAGAATTCCGGAATTTTTACCTTTTTAAAGGCTAAAATAATATAATATTATTTTATTCATTTTTTTAATGTTTTATTAATTCCTTAAATTCTAGCCATCCATTTGTTTCCAAATTTTCACCATACACTTGTCCCACATATCCATAGCTTAGGTAAAATTCTCAGACTTATCCAAAGTCTTGGTGGAGTAATTTTTGAAATTTACACTTTTACCCCCGTAAAAGTCAAAAATTACATTTTTGCCCCAAAAATTGAAAAATTACCCATAGACATATTTTTCATCCCTTATACTCATACCATTCTCCAATTTGTCAAATTTGATCTAAATTCTCTCAAAATCTCAAATTTTGTTCGCGGGTGGCAAAATTACGATTTTGCCCCTACACTCTAGAAATCACTGGAATTAAACTTTTTCACTGCCAAACCCTCAAATTATACTCCAATACTCAAATCATACTCCAATAAGTCAAATGGGGCTAAAAAATTTCTTTTCTAAAAATTCTCATTGTGTCCTTGGGTGGCAAATGACCATTTTGCCCCTAGATAGTAAAAATTTCGGTTTGACTCCAAATTGATCCTCGAACTCCAAATCACCATATTAAACCATTCTGGGACTTTAATATTCTTAATTTCATTTTAAATTCTCTATTTGATCTAGTTCGAGACTTAAATTAACTTAATTGTACCATTTGGTACATTGTCGTCTTTTAACGATTTTTCTTTCAAGGCTTTCCAAGTATGCAAGCATATTGTCAATCATATGAATGACATGGAAAGTATTTTATAAGGTCGGGCTTGACAACACTACCCCCCTTAAAATAAAATTTTGACCTCAAAATTTCATGTACTGAACTCAGAGAAAATGTGGGGGTATTGTTTTCTCATCTAATGCTCGACTTCTTATGTCCTCCCCTTTAGAGGGAATTTCGATTTGTTCACCTCATTTACCTCCAATTCAACTCAAGTACGTCGCTTATGTCTATTATTATCCTTTAAAATCATATCATAATAACCTTCACAATTATGATCTCTTATATTGAGACATTAAGCATGCTTCTATTACTATCATTAAGCTTGAACCATAACTCCATCTCAATCATACCAATTTCGATCGCATTTTACTCTTATTTAGGTATACCAATCACTATCTTATTACTTCATTCCATATCAAACTTCTCGACTTTCATTCATTCATCCTATCCTCATACACTATTGTGTAGTTTACAACATCATTAACACGCCATACTCATTCCTGTACATATACTCAGCGTTCAGGAAAATTAATGGCTTTAATTATTTCTACTTATTTCATGTTTACTTTGCATTTAGGAAATTTCAATCTTCTTAATCCTATTAATCCACCTCATATGGCTTAATCGTATTATAGATTATATTCCCTTAACTATTTCTCCAAAATTCCTTAGGTCACCATAAATCGTCTTCTGATAAGATTCTTAATCGTTACATTATCTATATAACTCATCAAATATATTGAGTTCAAATCTTGAACCACTAAAACCATTATTCATTTAGTTGGGTACATCACTACTCCACACATACATATACATATACATTCAAATGTCTATATTCCTCATTATGTATACGAGTCTCTGTTTTCAAATGCCTTCAGACTAATTTCTCTTAATTCATTCCCATCCACAATCAAGATTCAATAGAATAAGCTTCATAATTCATACAAATTCTCATCATGCCTGTGTATAGTTCCTCATCATTTATATACTTATATTCTCTTCTTATCGTTTCCAATTATATGCTTAAGTTTCCTTGTACTGTATATCATTGCATCACAATGTCATCTCCATTGAATTATAATCTATTATGCGTGTATGTTTTATAATCCCATTGGTATCTCAAAAATTTATCTTGACTTGATCATTGCATCTTATGCAATACTACAATTCCTAAAAGTCATCCTTATTCCTCGATTATCCTTCATGTCTCCTATATATTGTATCCTTATTGCATTTCGATATTGATTTGTCACTTAAAACTCAGATTCATTTGAATCATGTATGCCTCACGCATTTTCGAATTCCAATTCCCATAATATATTAAGAAAGTTTCATTATCTGACTTCATTATCAAGGTTAACTTCTATCATCCTTTATTCCACTCTTTCATATGAATATAACATCATTCTTCCTTAACTAATTTACAAATTGTACTTGAAATTACAAGACTTGAAACTAAATTCTCCTCAATTACTTTTTAATGTTAATACTTATACCACTCTCAGCTTATAGCTTCCTTTTTATAACTACATAACTTAGTGCTTGCTTTCACAAGATCCATGGCAGAACTTCTCTTGAGTATTTCCTTAGGGATATTTATTTTAAATTTATGTCTCACAACATATAATCATTTAACCCGTAACTTAGCCATTTGGCTCCTTAGCAAGTTTCAAAGTCACGCATCTTATGCCCATCATGTATAACTTATAATTCTTTCTCAAGGGCGTGTAAACATTCTTGAAACACTTAATCACTTATTTACTCTTTTATACACCAAGTATATCATTTCCATAAAGGCATGCCCAACTACTCATGCTTCAATTTATCTCCATGGGTTTCTAGCATGTCACCTAGTTTACTTGTGTTGTTACTAATCCTTTCCTTTCAACAAGGTCAAGACAAGATCAGTATATTCTCATAACAATATTCTATATAAACTCATTTGCTATATCATTATTGAAATCTTTATTTACATTTTCCTCACTTGCTATTGACATCTCTTATCAGTATCTCATACATTCATCTAACCTTTCGCTCGCTTCCTCTTTAGTCTTTAACAAGACTTAATCTCTTGTCTTCTTTATTTCTTAAGATTTGACTTCAGTCATCATATTATTCATCTTAACACTCCACATGTTAATTTATTTTTATGTAGCCATCTCAAAAATTCTCTAACTTTTCTTTCTCTTACATGCCAATATATATAAGGCAATAATAAAAAAAAAACTTTGCAATTTCACTCATCATCTTTATCTTAATACTTCCCAATGCACTTAAGACTCCAAACAACAAAGCTTAGCATGAAAACCAATGACCATTCTTCAACTCGTGTGTTTCATCTTCATGCCACTCTCAATTTGCTCTGCTTTCTAGCCATTAGGGGTTCTTAACGTGACAGCGTTTGATAGTCAGTACTGTGGCGTTGCAACGGTTTGAATTCACTTTATCTTAGCAACTCTTCCACCTTTAAAGCTACTACCTCAATTATTCACAATCGTGTGGCTTCCCTTCGAGTCTATACCACAATTAGCAAGACTAACTTTCTATCACAAGTGTGAAATCAAAACATTGATTTAACGTATTTTTTTTTTGCCACTAGCATTCATATATCTTTACCATAACATTTAATACGAGTTTGCTTAAGCAAAGATCTCCAAATTTATTCATAGCTACATGTATCTCAAATTGCTCATCACTTATCATCAGTCAATAAATCCCACTCGAAAATACCCTTTCCATATTGTATAGTGATTTCACCATATAGCATCACTGCACGATGTTCCTCCATTCTACTATCATGGATACTCCATAGAAATTAATTAAAAGATTTACGTACCCTAACTAATGCTAATTCCATTTAATCATATCTTAAATACTTCAAACTTGTAAATTACAACTCCAAATGTATGTCCATATATTGATAATCTTCATATATTTCATGATCATGAAAACTACAACTTACAAACTAGCTTTCTATCATACGTACTTTATTAGAGCACTAATTTCAACTTATTTAATCTACCCTTGGTGGTATGTCAAAATCATCCCTGTCTCGGTTGCAATCCAGAGGAATCTCTCCTCTATATATCCGTATGAGCTGGTGGAGATGGAGCAGCTACCGTAGCCCGTCCTAACTGTGGACAATCTCTCCTAATGTGACCCAGTTGATCACAATGAAAACATCGTGTAGGCCCTCTGCACGGCCCAACATGATAATTCCCACAATTTCTGCATCTACGTGAACTTCCTGAAACAGAGGAGTTTTTGCCCCTGTTTGGTGGCTGACTAGAAGATACACTTAGACTTCTCCTTTTTGCTAACTCAGCTCGCAGACTCTTATTTTCATTCGCAAGCTTCTCGGCTCTTAAAGCCATTCGCACCACCTCTTTAGCCACGGTTGCGTCCGACTCACCCATAAAAGAAACACAACTATGTTGCCTAGCCTCTTTAAGCTTCTTAGAATCAGAAACATCCAGCACTGGTGGTGGGACAGGAGGTGGGGATAGTGGTACTGAAGGAGCAGCCAGAGGAACTGTAGGAAGAACTTGACCAGCCTGAGCCTGGCCAGCAATAGCAGTAAAGAAGGCTGCTAATGCTTGAACTGCCTCAAGAGGCATAGCAAGAATACTAGTAAGTAGCAGAGGAGGTGGAGGATGTGGAGGAGTCTCGATTTGTTCAGCAGCAGGTGCTGCCCGAATGGTGGATGCAGTCGATTCCTCCTCTATTGCACCTAACTGACGACGTTGAAAACAACCTCTTCCCCTCCCAGCTAATCTAGTGAAAGGTGGTTGTTTGCGTCGAGGAGACATAATAATCTATAAGAGGGAACAAAGTGAGTTTAGGCAACCTCAGGCTCTATATGCTTATGCATGTATTTTATTCAACCTAACCTAACTTAACTCGGGGCCACACTGACATTGTAAATTTTTTAAAACAGCTTTAAAATAACTTTAAACCCAAAACTCTAATCTTTCAAACCAACAGCTCTGATACCAACTTAATTGTCACGACCCGGAACTCCCATCGAGCCCGTGACAACCGCCGCGACGTCTCAATTTACATTCATTACCCGGAATGTCAACCGAGACCCCGCAAGGCTTTAATATCAGCTTCTCATTTCCCCTGTGGGTAACTGTTTCCAAATACCACATTTTAAAAGATTTTAAACTGTTTACAACTTAAACAAATGAAATAATAATTTCCGTCTCACAGGGGTATTTTTTGTCATTTATCCCAAAAATCTCAAAAATCATCTAAAAATATAGTATGTAAGTGGAAAACACATATTTCTTAATCAAAAATAATTTTGGATGTCTAAAACATTCGTTTAAAATGGAATTATGACTGTTATAATAAAATAAAAATATTCAATAAAATATTCAATTTTCACATAAAACGATATTTTAAGAACACTGCATAAATAATTTTTATAGCGTAAAAGCAAAATAAATTCTTACATACCGTAATACAGATAACCAAAGTATAGAATTTAATTTACAGTGACACGTGGGCCCACGAATGACCAAAAGTATAAAAAGAAATGAACCTACAGTCTTTGGATGTGGCAAGTTCAACTGTAATCCTTGCCGATATCAGTTATCTACAATCTATTCTGAACCTGAAATGGGTGGAAATGAGGGTGGTGAGATTATAAAATCCCAGTGAGTAAACAAACATCACTCAAAATATCTAAAGTCGAGTAAAAGGAGACTATTAAAACATTTCATCAAACTGTAATTTATCATCTTTCAACTTATTTCAACCAAATGAAATCAATTTATTTAAAGCAAGTAATCAATATGGCTTATGAATTTCTTAAAAAGCTTGGCTCATGCCAAAAATTATTATCATACTCAGTTATTTGGGATACCTTGGCCGAGGGCTATCCCAACTGAGTCCGCCAAGGCTATTAGAAAGTCATGTTTTTATTTTGAAAACATAGCCATTCCTTGACGTTGGCCGAGTTCCCCTTCACGAGGTGGTTTGGCGTGAAGTGAACTCTAAAAGTTATACCTCAGGAGTTACCCTACTCGC
Source organism: Theobroma cacao (assembly GCF_053813885.1). Lineage (NCBI taxonomy): Eukaryota > Viridiplantae > Streptophyta > Magnoliopsida > Malvales > Malvaceae > Theobroma > Theobroma cacao. The sequence goes on along the minus strand of NC_142647.1, from coordinate 37,761,151 downwards.
CTCTCCAACCGAGGTAAAAATATAACAGGATTCCGTGCCCCTCTAATAGGCTAGTCCACAGAATCCAGCCCACTGCAGCAGGTCAAACCCACCATACAATAAAATTTTGACAGCATGACAGGGCTAATATATTACTACCCAACCTGCAGGGTAAAATAAAGCAATTCATATAATTCATAAAAACACAGCCCAGCCAGTCATGCCAATACAATAACATAAGCCATTAATTCAATTTTAAATTTACAACATATCAGTGGTCTCCAATTACTCTATTTTCAAAATCGTTATTTCGTTTCAAGACAATTTATAAAATATTTTCATTTAAACTCATTTTGTTTACAAAACATAAAAATTTACCATTTGAACTCATTTTCATAAAATTCGCCAAAACCGAATAAAAACATACTTTAGATAATTAAAATGATGGTAAGGTTACTCACCGTGTCTAGAGTGAGGATTTTCGAAATACTCAGACTATTGGTCCTCGGGTGCAATTCTCTTGCCTTTATCAGAGGACTCACCACCTTGACACAGTACAAAATCGAGAAATTCACCACATTGGTACTAAATTGAAATTAAACTAATTTAGACTACTAATGCTTGATATGGAATGCAAAAATGTCTAAATTTTTGCCTAAATGCGGTGTTAGCCTATTTCGGTCTTTTACCCGATAAATTGATATACGCGTCCGTTTAAACTCCAAATTAATTTTTTTCAGTTTCTATACCTCAATTGCACCCAAATTGACTTAATGTCCCTCAGTGTGGTGCAAATTATCAGTCCCGATAATAAATTACGAAAATACCCCTAGTGGGTAAAAATTTGTATTTTTGCTCCGAAAATTTCCATTATTTTTCTAGGCTCATAATTCATCATTATTCATCATAATTCCTCAAATAACCATCAAGATCAGCAGCCAATATTCCCCTAGAAAATTCAGCATAATGGGTTTCAATGGGAAAAATTTATATTTCTAGCTTATTTTTGCTATATTTCAATATAACTTAACTAAAATCACTTAATTCAATTAAAATCAACCAAAAATCAAGCTCAAAACTCATCCATGGAGGTTTGGCCAGCATGGGTGTCCATACCCACTTTCTAATTTTGCATGGAAATGAGAAAAAAATGCATGGGTAGTGAAAATCACAAGGAAAATCAATGAAATTTACCTTTTTAATGCTTGATTTCTTGATTTCTCTTGATTTTCTCCAAATTTTTCAGGTAGGATTCTTGTTTTTTTTTTTCCCTTTTCTCCCCTGGTTTGGACAGCTGAAGAAGATGAGAATTCCGGAATTTTTACCTTTTTAAAGGCTAAAATAATATAATATTATTTTATTCATTTTTTTAATGTTTTATTAATTCCTTAAATTCTAGCCATCCATTTGTTTCCAAATTTTCACCATACACTTGTCCCACATATCCATAGCTTAGGTAAAATTCTCAGACTTATCCAAAGTCTTGGTGGAGTAATTTTTGAAATTTACACTTTTACCCCCGTAAAAGTCAAAAATTACATTTTTGCCCCAAAAATTGAAAAATTACCCATAGACATATTTTTCATCCCTTATACTCATACCATTCTCCAATTTGTCAAATTTGATCTAAATTCTCTCAAAATCTCAAATTTTGTTCGCGGGTGGCAAAATTACGATTTTGCCCCTACACTCTAGAAATCACTGGAATTAAACTTTTTCACTGCCAAACCCTCAAATTATACTCCAATACTCAAATCATACTCCAATAAGTCAAATGGGGCTAAAAAATTTCTTTTCTAAAAATTCTCATTGTGTCCTTGGGTGGCAAATGACCATTTTGCCCCTAGATAGTAAAAATTTCGGTTTGACTCCAAATTGATCCTCGAACTCCAAATCACCATATTAAACCATTCTGGGACTTTAATATTCTTAATTTCATTTTAAATTCTCTATTTGATCTAGTTCGAGACTTAAATTAACTTAATTGTACCATTTGGTACATTGTCGTCTTTTAACGATTTTTCTTTCAAGGCTTTCCAAGTATGCAAGCATATTGTCAATCATATGAATGACATGGAAAGTATTTTATAAGGTCGGGCTTGACAACTACCCTCCTTTCCACCCATTTCAGGCTCAAAGTAAGCTGTAGATAGCTGATTCCATCAAGGACTTCTATTGGATTAACGTCCTCCACACAGTAGGTTCACAGTTTTCTTAATTCTAGTTATTTATGGGCACACTTGATGTTGTAAATTTAAATTAATTTAAATACTCTAGTTTATTGTGTTACAATAAGAATGAATTTATTTTATTTTTACGTTACAAAAAGTATTTACGTATAACTCTAAAATTACTGTTTATAGAAATAAAATATTTTATTGAATATTTTGTTTTATCTTCTTATTATATTCAAATACTTATAATTTTATTTTAAATAAAGGTTTTAGATGCTTAAACTTATTTTTGAATATGAATTATGCGATTGGTACTTGTTTACTACATTTTTAACTGGTTTCGAAATTTTCAATGAAAAATGACCAAAATGCCCCTGTAAGACAAAATTTTTATTTTATTAGTTTTAAATTGAAAATAGCTCAAAATCCTTTAGAACATAATATTTGGCAATAGTTACTCACCGGGGAAAACGAGAAACTGATATTAAGCCTTACGGGGTTTCGGTTGGCATTTCGGGAGATGAGTGCCCATCGGGGCACCGCGGCGGTTGTAACGGGCTTGAAGGGAGTTCTGGGTCGTGACAGAATAATTAAAAAACGTATGAGATAGGATATAAATTTAAATTTAATTTATTTAAATTTAAATAAAGATTATCTATATAATAATCAATTACATTTAAATTTAATTTGTTTAAATTTAAAAGAGATATTTTATCTCTATATCCTTAGCCCCTCTATAAATAGTGAATAGAGGTACTAATTTTTTCACACAACCAAGACAAATGTGAGTTGTTCTGTAAGTCAGAAAAACTAAAACACTTTCTTTCATTCTTTACACTTTCTCTCATTATCTTCATTCTTGAGGCACCATCAAGGTCAGAGGGTTTTGGAACGTGTAATTCCTGATGAGCTATTCTAGTAGCCTCTCCATAACAATGAGAATGAAGAAATCATTGTATACATGAAGGAAGATTTGTAAAGCAAGCTTTTTCAATCAAGAAGGGAGTGGAAAATTCATCCCAAAAGGTAGGTCTCCTCCCAACAATGGTATGAAAGCAAGTTATGGCTTGCTTTCATCTTTTTAGTTCGTGCATTAAATATATATAAATATATATGTTGCATGTTGGTCCCAAAAGGAGTGCTAGAGGGGGATGAATAGCACTTAAAAATATTTTTGAAGGTAGCTCTTGAAATTTAAAATCTGTTTGGAAGATTTAAGATAGATGATTGAGAACTTGTGAAGTTTAGTGAATACCAAGTAAAGAAAGGTTAAGAGAAGTGGACAAAACACAATATTTATAGTGATTCGGTCCACTTGACTTACATCCACTACCTTGATCTTCCCAATCAAGGATTTTCAATCCAAATTCACTAAAACCAATGGAATTAATAGGTTCCACTAAGCTTTTACAAGGTGAGCTTCTAACCCAAGCTCAAAAACCTTTTACAACAAGTCCTAAGCTTACCCTAGCTTAGACTACCCCTTAGAGTGTCTTGCACACTCTAAGTAAATAAGAAATAGAAGTTAAAATGAGGTACATGTAACGACCGCTCCTCGGTCTCTACCGGCGTCTGAGACCACCGAAAAAGACCCGCCAAGTCCAGAACAAGCCTTACTAAAAATGACCGTTAGTTCACTACATACAATCACCATTCCATATTGGTACTTAAAACAATATACTTTAGTATAATGATTTGAACCATAAACATAATAATCAATTCAACCTTTTAACCTTTTATTCACAAGTATATACATTGAAATCCACAATCTCTAATTTAGTACTTATATCAAAACCAAAATCCGTTTGCAACTTAATAAATAAAGCGGTACGACTTGACCTCTAATAGCGGAGCGACTCGAAGTGGAAGGCTAAGAGGTGCAGTTACCTATACTGCAGTAAGTGTCGGAGTGTTGAACAGTGCACTTAAGGTTTACTTATCTGCAAAAGGAAATAAGAGGGGTGAGTCTCACAAACTCAGTGATCATAGTGTCAAGCCCAGTCCTAAATTATCTGTCAAGTCATACATACAGTTGACATCATGCTTGTGTACTAGAATATCTCGGTAAAATAGGTAAAAGCCGATATTGTACTTAAAAGTACAACTAAGTTGATTTATACCTCGAACTAATTAAAATAGAAATTTTAAGATGAAATTTCAAATTTCACAGTCCAAGGATTTCTCAAAACAGTGATTCAGAGTTCGAGGTTCAGTTTGGATTTATTCAGGAGAATTGACCGATTAGGGACAAAACGGTCATTTTATCATTTAAGGATAAAACGGAAATTTTTTTAAAAAATTTTGGTAAAAATTAATCAAAATTAATTATTTAGATTATTTAGAACATAATTGGAGTTTGAAGAGTGAGAAATTTTCAATTCTCGGTATTTCTGAAGTATAGGGGCAAAACAGTAATTTTGCCATATCGGGGGTAAAATGGTAATTTTGCACCACCAACACTTGTCAAATTTGTGGAATTTAACTATGGTGGGAATGGATAAAGATGGAATAAAGGTGTGGTGGAAAATTAAAATGAAAAGTCAAAATTTAAAAAAAACGAGCCAATGATATGATGCCACGTGTCATGCCTTTATTAATTTATTATTTTTTCTTTTTAAAAGGCACAAAAACCAGCCCATCTTCCACCCCATGGTCGACCAAACCAGCAAGAAGAGAGAGAAAACAAAAACCGAACCCTAGAGAGAGAAAATCAAAGAAAAAGTGTGAAGTTTTAAGGAAATTAAGTGAAAAAGGTAAGATTTTTTCTATTAAGCTTGAGTTTTCTTATTCCCAAGCATTTCTCCTTATTTTCCATGATTAAATTGCATGTTTTCATGGTGATTTCATGGTTGGTCATATGGGTCTAGAGAGAGAAAATTGTTGGATTTATTTGATTTTGATATATGTTAGTGTTTAGTGTTAGTTTAGCATATTAGTAAACAAAAATGTAGAAAAACATTCATTTTTCCCATTACCTAGCCTTAGCTGAATTTTCAAGTCAATGGTGAGGAAGAATGTGATGTTATTTTAGGTTATTTGATTATGAAATCATGGTTTTTGTTATGGAAATTAATGAATTATGGAAAGAAAATCAAGTAGGAAAAATTGTGACAATGATGCACCATTTTGGCCGAATTTTTTTCCAAGAAGGAATATGAATGTGGCTTTGCTGATTTTTGGGCTATTTGGCTGGACATTGGTGATTTGAAGCATTAGAAAAAGAAATGGGATCAATTGGAGCTAAATTGGATGCGTATTTCAATTTATCGGGTAAAAGACCGAAATAGGTCAATACAGTGTTTAGGCAAAATTTAAACCTTTTGCATTTCATACCATGCATTAGTGATCTAAATTAGTTATTTCAATTTAAGGGCAACGTAGTAAATTCCTTGATTTTAGACTATGTCAAGGTGGTGTGCCATTCAACAAAAGCAAGGAAATTACGCCTAGGGATCACTAAGTTGAGTACACCCAAAATCTAAACTTTTGAAACCTGTGAGTAAACCTATTATTGTCTGAATTATCTAGAGTAATTTTGATTCAATTTTGTGATTTGTGAAAATTATTTTAAATGATGAATTTCTTGTTTTATGAGAAAAATATGAATTTATAAAATAAATGGAATTATAAAATAAATTAAATTTTTTATAATTGATTTGAAAATAGAATGTTGGATTTGAAAATTTAAGTAATTGGAGACCATGTGATTTATTGTAAATTATGATTTGAATTAAATGGCTTGTAATAAATTGGCATGATTGGCTGAATTTATACTTGTGTTGAAAAATATGAACTGTCTGTTTTGCCTTGATAAATTGGTTAGTAATGTAATTGCCATGCTATGCCATTGAGATTTGATCAATTGGTGGATTAAAGATTAGCTACTGCAGTGGCGGGGTTCCGTGGACTAACCTATTAGAGGGGCACGGTAAACTCTTTTATATTCTCACCTCGGCTGTAGAGGCGCGTAGGGTATCTCCTAAGGTGGGTTTTTTGAGTGCACTTCATGTTAACCACCACGTGAAGTGAGACTCAGTCAACGCCAAGGAACGACTGCTTTTTTTTTAAAAATAAAAACAAGTTTTATGATTATATAAAATTTTTCACAGCCTTGGCGGACTCGGTTGGATACCCCTGGTCCAGGTGTCCCCGAGTACAGGATTTGGCATGAGCCAAGTTTTGAGAAATTCACGAGCCATATTGATTATTTGATTAAAATGAATATTCGTATTGTGAAAAATTTACTGAAATGAATTATTTTTAATTGTCTCCCTTTACTCGCCTTTAGATTATTTAGATGGTGTTTGTTTACTCATTGAGATTTTATAATCTCACCCTTTTTTTTTATCCCATCTTTTCAGGTCGGGTTAGCCTGTAGATAGAAAACATCGTCGAGAACTATAGTTGGCCATACTACTTCAAAAACTGTAGGTTTACTGTCTTTACTACTTTTGTTCATTTGTGGGCCCACGTAGCACTGTAAATTAAATTTCATATTTTGGTTTTTCGTATTATAGTTTGTATAAATATATTTAACTTTTACGCTACTAAAAACCATTTTCAGAATACTCTGTAAATATTAATTTGTAAGAAAATAGAATATTTTGTTGAATATTTTTATTTTATTTAAATGGTTATAATTCCATTGTAAATCACGTTTTAGACATTCAAATTTAATTTCGATTTCGAAATATGCATTTCTTGCTTAAGTACTACATTTCGGTCGAATTTGAAATTTTTGACGAAAAATGACCAAAATGCCCCTGTGAAGTGAAATTTATTTTTCCACTGTTTTAAATCGAAAAAAAGGCTTAAAAGCCTCTACAATACGACATTTGGCAACGATTAACCACAGGGGAGATAAGAAACTAATACAAAAGCCTTGCGAGGTCTCGATATGGTATTCGAGGGATGAGTGCCTATCGGGACATCACGACGGTTGTCACAAACTCAAAGATGGTTTCGGGTCGTGACACATAGACTCTATGAGTAGGGTGTAGATGGGAAACAAGCCAACAGTTGATAAGTTTGAATAATAAAATGCATGATTATCAAAAACAATGTAATTCAAATGGAACTTTGTGCTTTATATACAAATAGGGAATTTCTTATGCATTGGAATCATTTTAAAAGTATTTCGAAACCAGATAGGTAGAATTTTCCCCATTTAAGCAAGTGAATAGCCTTATTCAAATCAAATCATTTCAAGTATCACATTTAAAAAAAAATAGTGTATATAAAAGATTTCTGTCGTTGAAACCATTTGACTTCATACTCAATTAAAATTTCATGGAGTCGAGCAAGCTCCCACGAAATCAAATATTAATCAAGTTTATACACAATTCACAAGCTGCCTCGTACGCGAGGGGTAAAATTCATATAACAGTAAAACCAAGTGAGTTGCAGAAAATCATATAATTTCATTTCACCATGCAAGAAATTTATAAGTTTGAAAACCCAAAGAGATGTCACTATAGAGTACGTAATAGTAATAAAATCTCGTGGTCCCGCTACCACGTAATAACATCTGAAAGTATCGTTTCCACCAGATCCCCACATGCCATGGCAATCTCAACGATGTTGGTTGACATCAGAGAATCAAGCGGTCGCAACCGCGTAAATCACTGGTGGCCAAGCCATGTATACATATCACAGGCCGTGGCCCCTACCATGCCTAACTGCCCGTCGATGACCTGAAGGTTCTCTAGCTAGAGCTCACTCGTGCACGAGGGTCACACTTAACTGAAGTGACAGTCGACCTACTCTCGAATCTCTCGGTTTATAAAACCATTTTAGAAATTACGTTATGTCCTTGGAAACTCATCTCAAAATTATTTCCAAAGCATTCAACATAGGGTATGATATCATTTTCACAAAAAAAAATTATGCATGAATTTCGAAACAACAATTCGCATGGTGAATAAACATTATAATCATGAATGCACATTACACAAATATAAGGCACATTATTTATATAAACCGTCTCGAAAAGCTTGTTTCCCGGTTTAAAATGCTTTACGTATAATTTATACATATATATTCAAAGCACGTTTAAAAATCATAGCAATCACAAATTTCCTAGAAATCTACCAACTCATGCTTTCCACAATTTTGCATGTAAAATAAATCATGTGTATATATATATATATATATATATATATATAAATACGAAAGTTTTAAAATTGACACCTTCTACTCACCTTGAAATAGCGAGATACTACGTCGTTATTTCTACTTGTCAATGGCTCGTTATTTCGTTTGGCACTCCCGCACAACTCACTTCCTTTACCTTTGCATTTTCTTTTCTTCCTTGTTTTTCTCTCTTTTCTTGCTCTCGGGTAAAATGTTTCAAGGTTTCCTTTCTTTCCTTTTTCCTTCTTCTCCTCGGGTTTCTAACTTTCCAAGACCTCTTTCTTCTTTTTCCTTCCTCAAATGGTCGGCCCTTGACCCTTACTAATGCCTATTTCTCATGTTTATTTTACTTTTTAATTTCTTTATTGCATTGCCACTCATGTAACCCAATCACAATCACATCACATGTACTCTCTCTTTTTTTTTATTCTTTCTTTTCCTTGCTCTCTTTTTTTCTCTATCTTCTCCTTTATTTCTTCTTCCTGTCGCCGCTCACCCCTTTCTTTATAACTCTCCAACTGCGATTTTTTGTCTCCATCTTTCTCCTTTCTTCCCCCTTATGCTGGCTACCCAAACCAAGACTTTCTTTCACCAACCGGTAGCCAACACCCTTGCTTCCTTCTTCATAAACCGGCAGCCAACACCCTTGTTTTCTCCTTCACAAACCGACAACCAACACCCCCTTTTTATTCCTCTAGATCAACAGCAGCTACGTCCACTTTTTCCTGCACAAAACGACAGCCAACAGCCCCTTTTTTTTTCTACACAGACCAGCAACACAGCTCTTTCTTTCCTCTCTCAAAAATTAGCTTGTTTCTCCCTTTTATTTTGCTCCATAAATGGCTGTCGACAGAAGACAAGAGAGAATAATTTTTTTTCTCTTTTTCACCAGCTCTCTCTCTCTCCCTTTTCTTTGTCTCATACATAGCTAATGCAAGGAATGAAATACAAATAATTTTTTTCTTCTTCCTTTATTGTTTTGGTCGACCCCTACCATCCTTTCTTCTTCTTCCTTTATTGATTTGGTTGACCCCCACCTTCATTTCATTTCTTTACTTTCTTTATTCTTTATTATTTTATCTTATCCTTCTCTCCATTTGGTCACATGGGTAGCTAGCCTATGAACCCATGCCTTCCTTTTACTTTTCCTCATCTAATTCATGTTTTAAAGCCCATGCCCTACCTTTAAATTATCATTCCCATCCGCCACCTCCATTCTTCTTTTTCTTTTTTTTTTATCTACTTAGTTTTCTTTCTTTATTTATTCCATCCATTTAATTTACATATCATTTCACATGCATTTTCCTTTTTAATGCCACCATATCATTCAATAATATCTCATTAGCCTCCAAATATTAAAATTACACATAACCCTCAACTTTCCTTTATTTACCGTATAACCCTCCAAACTTTCATCTTTTACAATTTGATCATTTTAACACATTTTAAAATTCTAATTTTCTTCTATCTTTCTTCCTTTACACGTATACAATCAAAATAGCGAAGTTGCACTTCAATGCGGTATCACCATAATATTTAAATATTTACTCACCCACGCTAGCTCAATTTAAATACAAACACGCGGGTCTCACTTACGTCATTTATCTCCAAAATTCATTCGTACTTCTTCTCCCCCACTTGGATTGACCATATAATCTCTCTTCACGACTAATTCCAACATTCGATTAAATATTAATATTTTAATAATATTTTATTAAATAAAATATTATTTTATTCCAAAATTTTTCACTTGTCTCCTTTGGTCCCAAAATGTCTTATTATGTCTCGATTTACTTCCAAATCATCTTTTAGCTTGCTAATTCATCCCTGAAAAAAATATTATTATTTAATTATTATTTTTACGTGTGCGAAATATTTTGCTCTTGACCATTCATTTCACCTTTTATCACTCTTTAGCACATAAATTCATACCAATTAGTCTTTCATCTTATCGGGATAGTTACGTTGACTACTATACGGGGGTAGGGGTGTTACACTATAAATGATCACTTAACTTATCTAAGTTGTGAAAGCTTCAGCACAAACACTTTCACAAAGATAGGAGTGGAATACTGGTGTAAAGAGAAGGTTTTTCGTATTCTAAGCTCAAGATCACTCTAAGTAGCTTCCCTATATCATTTTTGACTGTTAAAGAGCCTTTAAGTACTTAGAAGACTAATTCTAGTCGTTAGAGACAGTTTCTAGCCATTACTAGCCATTAGTTTGTCTTCTAACGACTCTTTTTAAATAGACAGACAATGTTCCATTAACCGGTTATATGTAGGCTCTAATTGCTTAAAGTTTATCTTCCTTGCACTATCTTGTAACTATGTATACTGTGCTAATCAATTAGAGGAAACTTTAACCAATTAAAAACTTTCTATCTTTAATTTCCCCTACACAGTAGTCTTTTTTTAATTGGTTAGCTCTTCCCTTAGTTGGTTGAGGCATCACTTCCTTCAAACTTAACTGATTAAAATCAGCATTAATAAATTAGAAAATCTTCAGATTTTGAACTTCTACATTTTGGCTCCCTTCAACGGTCAACCTTCTTTCAAATTTTATTTTGGCACTTGAAGGTTCTAGAGCCTTGTGCTCTAACCAATTAATCCCATGCCTTAACCAATAGCACACCTTTGTCTTTAGCTTCTAGCACTTAATCAGTTAAACCTTATGCTATCCGATTAAGGCCTTTCTGTCTTGCTTTTGTACAACATCCAATTTTGCCTTAACTGATTAAGGCTCTATGTTAATCAGTTAACAACATGCTACCTTCACTAAGTCTTTTCTTATTTGCTTCTTTAACTGATTAATCAATCTTGTAATTAAGCAAGCTTCTTAACTTGCTTCCAAACAACAAATATATTAAGGGTTTTAAACTTTGTCCTGCACACTTAAATAAAGTAATTAGACATCAATGAATGGGAATATTTTGTTATCATAAAAAACATATGGAGTCTACATTCTCTTTTTTTTTTATGATGACAAAACACTTAGATTAAGAGTGTAATGTCTATGTATTCTCTATATGTATGTGCAATTGAGGGATTACTCCCCCTTAATCTATGGTCCCCCTTAATATGTGCATACATAAAAAAAAAATTTCAAGATTTCTCAACCAAAATATAACATTAATCACATATGAGTAAAGATTTATGAACAATCATAAACAATAGATATAACATGACCAATCCAGCAATTTGGTCAGAAACAAACACATAACAACAAAAATGACAACAAATAAACACATTACATCACATCCTATTTCTTCTCCTATCTTCTCCCCATTTTTGTCATCATTAAAATATATATTCCAAACTCCCCCTTAGAGAGTGTGATGCAAGTAAATTTTATGAGCACAAGTACCACAAGCATTTGAAGACAATTATAAGCTGCATTTCAAGAAAATTAAGCATTCAAGTACAGCAGTTCTGTGCATCAAACACAATAATTCTTTAAGTAGATATTCATGAGCCTAAAATAAATGAGTATTTAAGTAGATATTCAACAAGTTCATCTAATACTCAAGTATTCATAGAACTATATGAGTATGAGCATTTAAATAGATGTTCAATATGCATCAAATACTCATATTTTCAAGAAATATTTATAAAGTACTTATTAGGCATGTCTAAGGTATCATTAGTCCTCAAGCATCATTCTTAGTAATCATAAGTTATTAAGGTTAATTTTCTAATTCATACATGAAAATCGTAACTCAAGAACAAAAAATATCATCAATAAGTATTCTTAATTACCATCAAATATTTCTTTAGCAAGCATTTCAAGAAATATTCTCTAAATCATGAATGAAACTATCAATTTAAGGATAATTTTCACATCAAAAAAATACCATTATTAATGAGGCAGTGCCAAAGCATTTTGCACTTATTGTAATCATGTAAAAGAATAATATGATCAAGAAAGCACAAGTGTGATTGCAAGAAATAAAATGGCTATCTTCATTAATCATGAATCTAATTTATTTAACGAAATACAAGCATGATTTCAGTTTCATAAGAACAAACATATACCCATTCAAAAATATGCAAGCATTGACCTTCAACGTGGTACATGTTATTTCTCAATAATTCTCATAATTCATGAGTCTGGAATATTGAAAATAAAGCACTCAACTGATGAACATGTCAAAAGTGCACATTTAATCATCAATTAATATCAATTGTCAAGATTCAAGAAAGAGATATTTAATTAAAGCATACTAGGCATTCATTGCTAACTAAAGCTAAAGGCCAAATTTCATTTGACATGTCAAGTTATTCATGGTCACCTATAAGCTAAAGTTTGATGCACACTAAATCTTTAGATCATGTAAACATTAAGGCTTAACGAAGACATAGTTAACATTTAAATGAATATTCAAAATAAATTTCAACTATGTCAGCTTACAATATATGTCATGATCAAACCTGACTTGCGTTATGAAATTAAGCACTATAAGAAATTCTCTCACTTAAGTCAAGTTATAGACATCAATTATTAAGATCAAGCAAGATTAAAAGTCGTGTAAGCATTTGCCTTCACCAAAACAATAGGTGAACAAAAAATAATTTCTTTTAGTTCAATGTTTTCATCCTAATCAATTTTATGAGCTTAAGCACTGATTCAATTTTGAAAAAATCATTTAAGTACAAACATCAAACATATTTCAAGAATTATTCATAGAATTAAGCATTTGAACATTTAAATTCTCAAGATATGATTTTTCAATATGAGCACATGAACGTTTCATTCTCAAGTGATAATATTGTTTGTGTAAGTGTACAAGTTCAAACATTCACGAATAATTTTCCATTTTTTATTTTTAACATTGTAAACACAAGGAAGGTATGTACTTGCATCAAATGATCAAGAGAGTGTTCACAATGCATGTTTTCAAGAACAAAAAATCATCATTGAAAGATATTCATGAAAGGATTTAATACAATAGACAAGAAGTGAAGTAAGAAGACATTTAAAGTTCAAAAGCTGTCCATTTTAGCTTCAGAGAACTTAGAAGTCGATTATAAAACTTTAAGGGTCAACTATGTTTGATTTTTGCACCAAAAAAGCAAAAAAAAAAAGTGTAGAAAATGCAATTTGCTATGGTGCAATGGTTCCAAATCATGGATTTATGTAGACATGAATTGAATTTTCTAAAATGACCATGTTTAGAACATCATTTTGAGCACGTACAGCTTAAGATTATTCAACGAAAACATGTTAACTCAAAATTTGACTTTTGTCACACATTGTTCACGACTGCTAATAGTTTGAAGGCTCATTTGAAGAATCATGTTTTTAATATGTTTCGTTATGCTCGATTTTCATTATAAAGCATAAGTAGGATATATGAAATGTTCAACAAGCATGTTGGGCAATGTTGAGCATGACAAGCAATTAACCAAATATTCTTAACATTTTTCAACATAAGTCATACTTATTCAAATCATTACACCCTCAAGAATGACAAGTATTCAAAATGCCATCATATTATCATATTTAAGATTATACTGAAGAAAATACTTTCACTCAAATTCACAAGTCATGAGAGAAATATCAAGCATAATGGAATTTGAGCATAGTCAATAGATTAATTTCAATCAAAAGAAACATGAAGTTTTGCAAGAAAATAATTTGATTAAGATTTTATCTTTCTTTTCAAAAGTTTTGCACTTGAAACATGCAATATTTGAGTTAGACATGCATTGTTAAACCATGAGCTCAAAGTAATTCAATTTTGTTCAGTTAAGCACAAAAGAATTCATGAAATCAATATGAGTACTAACTTTTCTCCTAACTTTCATGCTTTAATTGATTAAAGCAAAGTTTAATTGGTTAAAGCAAGCTTCAACTAATTAATCAATTAAAGTAGGCTTTAGTTTAGGAGAACAGAACTATTTTAGTCAATTAAAGTAGGCTTTAACAAATTAAAGTTTTACTGACTTGTTACACTCTAGCTGGACAGAACTGTTTGAACCAGTTAAGAAAATATTAACTGATTAAAACACTACTGGTTTTGGTTTACAATAGGCACACAGAGTTATTCTAATTGGTTAAAGAAACTCTTAACTAATTAGTGCACATCCTATCTTACTTTAAGGATTTTTTTTAACTAATTAGAGCATGTCTTTTAACTAATTAAAGTAAGAATTAAAGCCAAATATCACATAATACATCATCACAAACATATTCAATTCAGCTCAATTCAAGCTCATGCACATCAAACATTCCTAGTTTTCTTCTAATTATACAAAGTTGGCCTTCACTTAATGGTTTTGTGAAGATATTAGCTAATTGATGCAAGGTATCCATAAATTCAATTCTAACATCTCCCTTAAGCACATGATCTCTAATAAAATGATGTCTAATCTCATTGTGCTTAGTTCTAGAATGTTGAATATGATTCTTTGAGATGTTAATAGCACTTGTATTGGCACAGAAAATAGGAACATTATGCATGAACATGCCAAAGTCATTCAATTGTTGCCTAATCCATAAGATTTTTTGTACAACTACCTACTAAAATGCATTTAGCTTTAGCAACATGATCAAAATCTTGCACATAGGCACACATTAAACAATAGATAAGGTCTTCTTGCTGTTAAATAAAGAAATGAACCAATCATACCTCTATAAAGATTTTGGCCCACATTTGTTTCCTTTTTCATCTCTTTTAAGCTTTGTAGAAGGATGCATTGGTGTTTCAATTGACTTTACATTCATCGCACAAAACTTCGTCAGCATTTTCTTAGTGTATTTTGCTTGACTGATGAAAATCCCATCCTCACATTGCTTGATTTGTAGATTAAGGAAGAAATTTAATTCTCCCATCATAATCATTTCAAACTTACCTTGCATTTTCTTAGCAAAATTCTAACAAAATTTTTCATTAGTAGCATCGAAGACTATATCATCCACATATATTTAAACAAAAAGTAAATCATTGTTGCTTTTCTTAATAAAAGGTGTATCCAATTTTCAAAAAAAAAAATAAAGAGTGTAATATCTACACTTCCCTTTGAAAATTTTGTTCAATCAAAAATTTTGAAACCCTTTCTTACAAATCTGTAGAACTTGCTTCAATGTATATAATTCTTTATGCAATTTATCAACATAATCAATCTTTTCAAAACCTTCAAAACTAGGGGGTTTCTCGACATATACTTTTTCTTGTATAAAACCATTTAGAAATGCACTTTTTTATAATGTTTAACAAGAGTAGGTAATGCATAAACTTTGTGAACAAGAAGGTATACCCAAGTATATCTAGAATAATCATCTATCAATAACAAAGCCATATGACTTGCCTCCCAAACTAGTGACATCAATAAGTCCAAACAAGTGCATATGTAATAGTTCAAGTGGTCTTAAAGTTGAAGTTACATTCTTTGATTTAAAAGAACTTTTTCCTTGTTTTCCAAAATGACATGCATCACAAACTTTGTCATTTTTACAAGAGATCTTAAAAAGTCCAATAACTAAGTCCTTTCTTAAAAATTTTGAAATAGTGTGCATGCTAGCATGTCTTAACCTTATACGCCACAATCAACTATCACAAACATTATTGCCCATAAGAAAAGATTCATTATGAAATTCAACTTTATCAAGATAAATCACTTAAACATTTTCAAATCTTATACCAATGAATACAACTTTGTTAGTGTCAATGTCAATCACATGACATATATGAGAATCAAAACAAATTCTAAATCCTCTATCACAAAGTTGACTAATGCTTAACAAGTTATGCTTTAGAGTTTCAACAAATAAAACAAGCTTGATTTGAGTTTGAGAAGTGTTATCAATGGTTTCAATTCTTTGGATGATACTTTTGGAGTTATAACCAAAAAAGATGTTATCATTTTTCTTTCTATCAAGCTTGACAAACAAATTTTCATTCTGGTTATATACTTTAGCAGCATCTATCCAAGTATCAAGGTTGCTGTAATGATCACTCCTCGATTGCTACTAGCGTCTGAGTCTTGCGGGAAAACCCGCCAAGTCTTGAACAAGCCTTATTCAAAACCTTTATTGTAACAGTGAACCCATTCCATCGATCTATTTAATTACTTGAACCAAATATCTCTTATGTAACATATATATTGAACAATAGCCATAATAAATCAACTCAACTTTTATTCAACATAATTGTAAAAGTACGTCAAGGTCTTTAATATCCAACCATACATTTACATTAACACTATCTACAATTGAATTAGGCTACAAATAACTTGACCTCTAGCAGCGGAGTGACTCAAAATAAAATGCTACAAGATGCCTTTACCTACGTTGTAGCAAGTCTCAATGTGCTGAGCAATGCACTTGAGCTGATTACTTATCTGCAAAAGGAAGATAAGGGGGTGAGTCTCACAGACTCAGTGATCATCAACACCGTAAGTAGGGCATAGATGGGAAACAAGCATAAAGCGGATAGGTTTGAATGATAAAACCGGAATAAGAATAATAATCTTAGAAAAATCAAATCACAAGTTGAGTGTTTGTGCCTTGTCAAAAAAAATGATGCTGTAAAATCACAATGCAATATTTCACTTGGCAAAACAATGTCGAAAACAAGTGCAGTAAAACAAAGTTCAATCATCGAAAACATCACTTGCTATTAAAATACGAAAAATAGTATAAAAATATGCACACTCCCAAAATGTGTGGCGTGAAAAGAAATCAATGTGTACAGCCACATAAACCAACTCAGATTTGTCAAGTAAGCACTAAAAGCTTTTATTCAAATAAGGGGAGCTGCAGAGAAGCCTTAACTCTCCACCATGCAAAAGAATACACATCGAAAAACTCACAAGGCTCTCTAGTAGGTAAGCATAGTAATCACCCGTGGACCCATTTCCATGTAATAACAATCCGGGAGCACTGCTCCACCGAATTTCCACAACCATGGCAGTCTCTAAGATGTTAGCCGACATCGGAGAAATCATATGATCGCAACCATGTATATTACTTGTGGCCTAGCCACATATAATCACAAACCATGGCCCCAACCATGTCTAACAGCCCGTCGATGACCCAAAGATTCTTTAGCTAGAGCTTACTTATGCACAAGGGTCACATTATCCCGATGTGACATTCAGCCTACTCTCGAATTTCAATTTGGTAAAACCATTTAAAACAAATAGGGTTCTCAAAAGCTCATCACAAACCATTTTCAAAATACTGATCATGGTAGTATACTAAAACCCTTTTTGTACAACCTTGCAATATAAAATCTTTGCATGAAGCTTAGATGTCAAATCAGCATGGTGAGCATGAAGTTCATTCATGAATGCACATCACACAATCAATAAGGCACGTTTTGACGTAAATGGTATTAAAAAGCTTGTTTCCCGATTTTTGAAATCTTTTACATGTATAACTCATACACATATAGTCAAAACAATTTCGAACAGTTTAGCATTCATAATTGCCTAGAATATCTACCAGCTCATGCTGTCCACAAATCACAATTAAAGTAAATTGACACATCAAGTAATCATATGGTGATATATATATATAGCATGGAATTTTTGAAATCGACATCCTCTACTCACCGTACAATAGTGGGATACTACATCGCTATTGACTCAAACGCGTATCTAGCTAGTTCTACTTGTCGGTCACCCATTACCTAGTCCGGCAAGCCACCATAGCACATTTCCTCTACTTTTACGCTTCCTAGTAACCATTCAACTCAATATGTTTAATTCCACACATGTACGGGCAACACTTAAATCCACAAATCCTTGACTTAATTTCATAGTTAATTTCATGCTTACTCACAATTATATATGGCAGCAACTTTACTAAAGAAGTCTTAAATCTTTGCATGTATAGTTCTTATCCTTTATTTTCTTCAAACATTACATTCTCACAACCAATATAGACATTCTTTCTAACTCGCAATCATATAGCATAAACAATCACGGATTAGGCCACAATTTGTCTTACCTTTCCTCAATGATTCAACTTGAACTAAAACCAAGAAACCTCAAGCTCCTTGGTAACAAAATCTCACATTCCTTGTGATTCACCAACAAGCATGGTTTTTTTGCACCCATACGGTATTCTTTTGCTGCCACAAACATTTGCACACATTATAATCAGTTCAAAAAGCATGCATTCAATCAAACTAACAATTTTTACCTTCTTTACCTTGAAATCTTTAAGCAAAACCATCAAACTCCTTAAATTTCAACAATGGCATGTGGGTGAGAGAAAATACCTCTCGATTTTTCTCTAGCTTCTCCAAGCCGAATCTTCCTTCCTTTCTCTCTTTTTTTTTCTTTTTTCTCCTTCCTCTTTTCTTTTTCCTTTCTTCTCCTTTCTCTTTTCTTCTTGGTTGTGGGCGGACTTCTCAAGGCCAAAGCTTGAAAAATGGCTTCACTTTTTCATTTTTGCCCATACATTTTTCAAGCTTTGGGCAATTTTCTTGCATGGCCACATTCTTTTCCATTATTTTCTTTTCTTTTCTCTTTACTTTTCTTGCATGGGCAGATTGCTCAAAGCTTGATGACTTTTTGGTATTTTTCCTTTTATTTTATGTGATAAAATTACAAGGCAAAAGGCTTTGCAACCTTTCCACCTGTCACCTTGACTTTCCATTCTTTCTGTTCATTTTTTTATTCCATGCACCACTTTTATTTCATGTTTTATTTAGTCACTCATTGTCCCATTCAAGTCACATGCAACCCACTTTCTTCTTTCTTCATTTGACCACTAATACACTAATCACATTACATGAAAATAAATTTTTTTCTTCATCTTTCTTTTACTTCACATGGTGGGGCTCCCACATGTCCCCCACTAACTTCTCTTTTTTGCATGTAATAGTGAATTTCACATGTATATCTCATATTCCACATAATGTAACCTTCCTTGGTTAGTAAATTCCCCTTTTTAACTTCAAATATTGAAATTGCAAATGAGTCCTCAAACTTTTCCTTATTTACCATGAAACCCTCCAAACTTTCATCCTTCACAATTTGGTCCTTCCAACATTTATTCAATTCCAATTTTCTTTTATTTTCCTTGCTTTACACGTGTACAAATAGGGTATAAAATTTGTACTTCGCCAGGATGTCACCATAATATTTAAATATATACTTACCCACTCTAACTCTACTTAATATAGGCACGTGGGCCCCACTAACATCGTTTTCTTCAAAATTCTTTCTTATTTCTTCTCCCCCATTTAGATTAGTTGTATAATCCTCATTCATGACTAATGTCAATAATAGATAAAATGTTAATTTTTTTAATATTATTTTATTAATAAAATATTAATTTTTTTTAAATATTTTGTTCACCCATTATCACTCTTTGACACTTAAATTTATGTCAATTGACCCTTTGTCTTGTCGATAGGATCTTATTAGCTTCTATACAAGGGTACAGGGTGTTACAGTTGCCTTTCCTTTGGTTGAGCTTTCAAACATTGTTAATTTTGCTCTTACTCAACCTACAAAATAATATTTTATTTCCTTTTCAAAGGTACCCATACTTTGATGGGTCCTTAGGAGTTAGTAAACACATAAGAACCTTTAGGCACCCAAACCATACCCGTTTTGAGGAGGTTATTACCCTTATGATAACAATCATAAAAAAGATGATCTCTCTTGCCATAAACATAATAATGGAATGAAGGTACATCATTTTTCTTCTAAACATAGAATTTCTTTTTGGTTTTTCTTCTTTGTTCAACTTCAATTTTGAGCTCTCTTCCATTAAAGCTTAAAAGCAACATTCTCATCCAATGCCTTTTACAATGCCTCATTTTTTTTTTAAAAGCTATAATGCATCATTTTTACTCTCTAGTTCCAACTTCAAAAATTCAAAATCTATTTTGGAATGCTCAAGTTCAATATGAAAAATGTTCCTTTGATCAAAAATAGGATTTAAATCATGCTTAATCTTTTCTAATTCATCTTCTAACGACATGGCTTTCTTTTTAAAAATTTATACTTTAAAACCAATTTTTTAAATTCAACATATAGGCAATTATAATCATATTGAAATTCATCATATGAAATGTCAAATAAATGAGATGTGACCTCAGATTCATCATCTTTGGCCATTAAGTAAAAATTTGCTCTCTCTTCCATCTTTTCTTTTTCATCCTTCGAGCTAAAAGAGTCACTATTTGACCAAGTTGCAGCCACCATTGCTCTTTTTGGCTTTTTGGTCTTCTTTGAGGATTTTTCCTTGAGTAGTGGACATCCGGATCTAAAGTGCCCAAATTTTTTGCACTCAATGCATACCATTTCATCCTTCTTGTTGTATTGATTTTTTCATGAAAAGTCCTGATCTTTTCTCTAATTTCTTTCTTTAAATCTTTTGTCTATTTATCCCATGAGCTTTTTTAATCTTCTAGCAATCATGGCTAGCTCTTCATCATTATCACTTGTAATATTTTCAACTCTTCTTCAAGTAAACTCACTTTCAATGTAAGACTTTTCTTTTTCTCCTTAGCCTCTTTATTTTCTTTTCTTCTTTTTCCTTCATTTCCAGCTTATGTGTCATAAGTGAACCACATATTTAATCAAGTGTGATTGAATTAAGGTCCTTTGCTTCTCGTATGGCAATCACTTTTTGTTTTCAGCTCTTTGGTAGGTTTCTAAGGAGTCTTTTTACTAGCTCATGTTCAGGTATGACTTTTACTAACTGATGGAGTTTATTGACTATGTTAGTGAATCGGTCTTACATTAAAGAAATGGCCTCACCAGGTTTCATTTTGAACATTTCATAATTATGGGTGAGAATGGTGATTTTGGACTCCTTAACTTGAAAAGTCTCCTCATGAATGATTCTAAGCCTTTCCCAAATTTCCTTAGTTGAGGTACAGTTGGAAATTTTGTTGAATTCAATAAAGGTTAAGGCAAAATGAAGAGTGTTAATGGCTTTGAAATTTATTTGGAAAGCCTCAGTCCAATTTTCCCTAGATTTGGGCATTTTCTCACCCGTGACTAAATTTGAGCTAGTGGGAATGTGAAGACCATTTATGATAACATCCCACATCTCATAGTTTATAGCTTTAATGTAATTGATATTCTAATGCTTTAACCTTAACCGATTGAAATCAGCATTAATAAATTAGAAAATCTTCAAATTTTGAACTTCTCCATTTTGGCTCCCTTCAACGTCAACCTTTTTTCAAATTTGATTTTGGAGTTTCAAGGTACTAAGGCCTTGTGCACTAACCAATTAATCACATACCTTAACCGATTAGCACATCTTTGTCTTTAGCTTTCAGCATCTGCTTAATTAGTTAAGCCTTATGCTAACTGATTAAGGCTTTTTTTGTCTTGCTTTTATATAGTGTCCAGTTTTGCCTTAACTGATTAAGGCTCTATGTTAATCAATTAACAACATGATGTTTTCACTAAGTCTTTTCTTTTTTTCTTCTTTAACTAATTAATCAATCTTGTAATTAAGCAAGCTTCATGACTTGCTTCCAGACAACAAATTTATTAAACATTTTAAACTTTTTCCTGCACACTTAAATAAAGTAATTAAACATCAATGAATGGGGATGTTTTGTTACCATCAAAACCATATGGAGTCAACATTGCATATTTTGAAAGCATGTTTTGGTTCATGACCCAACGTGATTATGTTTAATTCAAATTACCATTATAACATTTATTATGTATAAATCTTCAATAGATATTGTGAGACCTTGACCTTTATAGACTCATAGTTAGTAATATACGCGATATCCCTAATCAGGGGTAATTTCGTTATTTCTTTAGTAAGCCCATAAAAGTAAGATTTTAAATAATATTATGGCCTAAGTAGGCCTAAAGCATAAATGAATGATGAAAATATGGGTAAAATGACAAGGAAACAAAACTTTTGATGATTTTCACGGTAGGGGCAAAATGGTCATTTTTCACCTCGGGTTGTAAATTTTAAGTTTTTGTGAACCCGAGTATATTTAGACCATTATGGACTTGGCCTCAATGTTAAAAGAGTAAAAAGATTTCATAAAGGGGTGAAGAAGGATAAGTTAACATACTAAGGGCATTTTTGTAATTTTTAAGGGAGTGGATAAGCTTGGGCTATAAATATCTTCTCCTTCCAGCAGCTTCTTGAATTTTTAGTAGCTTTTTTTTCTTGTTTTCTTCCCATCTCACGTTGCTTCCATTCTCCATGGAAGCTTGATGTGAAACTTTCATAACTTTCTCTCTCTAGCTCTAATTTTCATACCTTTGTGCCCTTTTGACTATAACCCTTGTATTCTTTTACTCTCTCACTTTAAAACCCTTGAAAATTCCCACTTCCATACTTTCTCTCACTAACTAGGTGTTTAGAGAAAGAAAAAAAGAAAAAAGCCCTTATAATAGCTTAGGAATTGTTGGAAAGAAGTTCAAAGTTACAAATCTATCAAGGTGAATAGTAAATTAGCATTGGGTTTTAAGTGTTGATAATGTCTAGTGATTGGTTTGTGAGTTTTATTATTGAGATTGTGTATTGACTCTAATGTGACTAGAATAGTGGGAATAGATAGCCATTTAAAAATGGCAATTGAAAGCTAGCGAAGAGATAGCTTTTAGAGTTTATAGTGTGAATTAACATAATGGTAATGTTAATGTAATGGTAGCTTCCAACGAAGTTCCATCCTTCCAATTGGACCATTAGGGAAGTAAGAGTCGGCTAAAGGCTCAATGAATACCGGTGAGTGAACTGCATTTCAAAATCGTTTTGAGAATGTGACTGTTTGTACAAAGAAATTGACGGATTTTATACAACTTTTTCTTAAAACAAGTGCCTTGAGAACAAGTTTTTGCTAAATGGTTTTATGTTGTGATATGTGGTTGTTATGGAATCATTCACCATTGCATTATGATGATATATATATATATATATATATATATATATATATATATGTTGTGCATGATAGTTGATATTGTGTATGATGATTATAGTCGTGTGTGTGCACGATATGGGGGGATGCACATGCCGGTGATGATGGTGGAGTGGGAGATGGATGATGATAGTGCCCGTGCACATGATGTGCGGGGATGTACACGATAGCACTGATTATGCACGATGTGGGGGGATGCACACGATGGCCCCTGCTATGTGCACGATGTGGGGGGATGTACATGAGCTGGGTGTGATTATGATAATATTGATGTTTATCTATGTATTTATGCATATCTATGCTTATGAAATGAAAGCTCATGAATATGATATATGATTGAAATGCATGTGAAATCTGATATGTTGCACTTTAGGAATTTTCATGTGTTTTATGTTGATTTTGTTGGTTTAGCAAGATGGCATTTTATTGAGTGAAGGGAAACCTTTTTCTTGGTGCTCTATTTCTCACTGTAGCGAGATTCATTTTCGCTGTAGCGAGAAACTCTCGGGTTTTGAAGGGGTTGACTGGCTGAAAACTCGCTGCAGTGAGAATGTTACTGTAGCTTCTCGCTGCAGTGAGATTTATTCTCGCTGTAGCAAGAAACTTTCTGTTTTGTGATCAAAAATTTCGCTGCAGTGAGAGTGAATCTCGCTGCAACGAAAAACTTTCTATTTTTCTCCTCATTTGGTTTGATTGCTACCCTATTTTTCATTTCTTTGGTACCATAATTGAGCATGGACTTCCAGCATTAAGGAATAAATGAATTAAATTTAAAATGATGAGGTTTGGTGAGAAACCCTCGGCTAGATGATAATTTAAGTCTAGTGTCACTACAGCTGTAAAGCCCGACCTTATAAAATATTTATCATGACATACATGTGATGGATAATATGTTTGCATGCTAAGAGAGTCTCGAAAAATTTACAAAAGTCGGTATTGTACCTAGAGATACAACAAAGTTTATTTAAGCCTTGAACTAGATCGAATAGAGATTTTAGGGTGAAATTCAAAATTTTACAGTCAAGGAATGACTTAAAATGGTGATTTGGAGTTCGAGGATTAATTTGGAATCAAATCAGAATTTTCACTATCTAGGGGCAAAATGATAATTTTGCCACTTGAGGACAAAATTAGAATATTGAAAGAAGTTTTTTACCAAGATTGATCACATTTGACTCATTGGAGTATAATTTGAGGTTGATAAGTGAAAAAGTTGTAATTTTGATTTTTTTTTAGCATAAGGGTAAAATGGTAATTTTGCCACCCCAGGGGTAAAATGGTAATTTTGCCACCCTAGGGGCAAAACAGTAATTTTCTACCACCAAGACACTTGTCCACCACATGGTCTTCCCTTATCCTCATTTTGACCTTTGACTAATCATGTGGTGGAGAATGGAAGCATAATTATTAAAGTATAAAAAGAAAAATAGACTAATAAGCATGTGACACGTGTCAAACTTAGAATATATTAATATTTAGCTTAAAAATCAGCCTATTATCTCTCCAAATATTCGGCCAAGCAAGGAAAAGAAGGAAACAAAGGAAGAACGAAACCTAGGTGGAGAATTTCAAGAGAAAAAGTGTGGAAAATCAAGGAAAACAAGTGAAAAAGGTAGAATTTTTCAATTTAAACTTGAAATCTATTTTCCTTAAGCATTTCTCCTTATTTTCCATGGTTAAGTTACATGTTTTCATAATGAATTCATGGCTGATCAAAATGGGTATGGAGAGAGAAAGATGTTGGATTGAATTGATTTTAAGATATGTTAGTGTTTTTAGTTAGTTTAGCATATTTAGAAGCAAAACAACAAGAAAATAATCCATTTTCCCCATGAATCTTCATTGGCCGAATCTTCCTTGATGTGTGTGGGTGTTGGATTGTTATTATTTCAAGAGAAATGGCTTAGAAAATGATGAATAATTGTGAGAAAAATTAAGTAGGAAAAATCACAGTGTTAGTGCACTGTAATGGCTAAATTTTTCCATGAAGAAATGGGAGGGTTTTGATGATGAAATTGGTGTTATTTGAATAATGTTTGGTGAATTGAGGTATTAGAAAATAAATGGAGTAATTAGGGATTAAATTGGATGCGTTAGTAATTAATCGGGTGATAAGACGAATTTGGCCGATACCGAAATTTAAATGGTTATTCGTGCATTTTGCATTCCATATCATGCATTAGTAGTCTATATTAGTTTAATTTCGATTTAGTACCAATGTAGTGAGTTTCTCGATTTTGTACTGTGTCAAGGTGGTGAGTCCTCCGATAAAGGCAAAGGAATTGCATCTGAGGACCAATAGTCAAAGTACTTCGAAAATTCGCACTCTAGACATTGTGAGTAAACTTACTGTCATTTTAATTATCTAGGGTGGCTTTTAGATGATTTCATGAATTCTATGGAAAAATGGATTTAAAAAGGTAAATTTTCATATTTTATGAATAAATGTGTTTCAATGAAATTAATTTATAAATTATTTTGAAATTAATAATGATTTTGAAAAATAAAGTACACGGAGACTGCTATTTGTTGCAATTTGATTGTTTAAATTGATTGCCTTATGATAAACCGGGCATGATTGGCTGGTTGGCAATTGTATTGAAATACAGATTATTTTGTTTGCCTTGAAAGGCTGTGAATTACAATAATTGCCATATCATGTTATTGAATTTTATTGATTGGTGGGATAATTATTAACTTACTGTAGTAGGCAGGTTTCGTGGACCAGCCTATGAGAGGGCCACGGTAACCCCGTTTATATGTGCTCACCTCGATTGTAGAGGCACGTAGGATAGCTCCTGAGGTGATATTTGAGTTCACTTCACGCCGAACCACCACGTGATTGTGAACTCAGCCAACACCAAGGAACGACTGTGTTTTTCTCAAACTAAAAATATGTTTATGTGTGTACGAAATTTATTTTTAACAGCCTTGGTGGTCTCGGTAGAATGCCTCGGCCAAGGTGTCCCTAAGGATCGATTTATGGCACAAGCCTAGTTTTTATGAGATTCAGAAGCCTCTTTACGTATTTTGAATGAAATGTGTTCTAATGCTGTGACCCAGTTTACGATGATTTACTTTATCGTCTCCATGTACTCAACTCTAAATGTTTATGATGATATTTGTTTACTCACTGGGATTTTATAATCTCACCATCCCCTTTCCATCCATTTCAGGCTCAGATTAGACTGTAGATAGCTGATCTCATCGAGGACTACCATTGGGTTTGCATCCTTCAAACTGTAGGTTTATAGTCCTCTTTACTTTTGTTTATTCAGGACGGGCCCACTTGTTATTGTAAATTAAATATCATACTCTAGTTATCTGTACTGCTGTATGTAGGAATTTATTTTGCTTTTACGCTGTAAAAATTATTTACGCAGTGTTCTAAAAATATTGTTTTATAAGAAATAGAATATTTTGTTTAATATTTTTATTTTATTCTAACAGTCATGATTTCACTTTAAACAAATGTTTTAAACACCTAAATTTATTTTTGATTTTGAAGTATGTGTTCTGCACTTATATACTACATTATTAGTCGGTATCGAAATTTTTGGGGGAAAATGATCGAAATACCCCTGTGAGACGAAAATTTTTTTTTTATTGTTTTAAGTTGGAAACAGCTTAAAACCTCTTAGAACATGATATTTGGCAACGGTTACTCATAGGGAAAATGAGAAATTGATATTGAAGCCTTGCGGGGTTTCGGTTGGCATTCCGGGTAATGAGTGCCTATCGGGACACCGCGACGGTTGTCATGGGCTCGAGGGTAGTACCGGGTCGTGACAACAGCGGAAAGGCATTCTCGCTGCAGCATAGTCATTTATTTGACTTGATTCGCATGCATCAATGGCATTCCATAGCTACACCTTTTTTGTGGTCACTCCGCTGGAAACCCAGAGTCATTTTGTTGTAAACATGTACAAGTGATGTAAATTATTAAATTATACGTTTAGACAATAGATATACACTTGATTGGTATGCCACTATGAGATGGCAATGTTTAGTATTATTTTGATTCAAAGTTATAAAATGTGACTTTGCAACTTTTAATAGAATGGTGAAAAGGTTATATTAATAGACTTGCTTGGGCTTAGTGGACTACGTCCATTGAGCCCATGCATCGGTCATGGTCCGAAATTTGAGTCGTGACAGATATGTTCTATTTTTTATTAGCTTTTTAACTGTATATTATATTTATATATATATCATAAAAAAATATTACGAATTTGTTTTGCTAAAACTAATATGGGAAAGGAGTAAGCTTTAATCCAGTGCAAACAGGTGCATTGGTCGAGAGCCATATAGCGCCTTATGAATGGCAGCAAAGAAAGACAAAAATAATAGGTAAAGGAAATGCAAGTTGTAGGGTTTGAACCTACACTAGCAAAGTCATTAAGACTCTTAAATGAGCCCTTTAACCACAACAACCACTACACTAACGTAGCATTCTTAAAATAAAAGTGCAATAGATTGTACTGACCAAAAAGGTACAAACACAACCATGAAGGACCTGATGTGGCAACCACATGGCGCTAATGGATATATTTTCCAAATTTATGTTTTTACCCCACAAGTTTTTATTTTTACAAAATGATCCTAAAAGTTTTGGTAATTACAATTTGACCTAAAAAATTTATTTTTCTAGAATATTATTTATATACTTGGCATGTTAGTTAATTAAATTCACATGGATTATAAATATAGTTAATTAATTTGTTAATTAACCATTTTTTGCTTATATGTTGTGTATTAGAAATTAGTTTATCTAAAACATATATGATTTGAGTGAATTTAGCAAATGCATGTTAGAATAATTTACATATGTTGTAAAATGCTATGTCTCTTATGTGCCATTTGAGAATATTTGGTATGGTTGCAATATTTTACTTATTTGATAGGTATAATTTATAAAATGCAAGATAAGATTATTTTACTTATTTGTTAAGTAAAATTGTATGCTAAAATTGTTATTTTATAAGTGCCTTTTTTTTGTGATTATTTTAATTATTTGTTAATTATTATTTATGTTTAATTATTTGTTAATTATTAATGTTCCAAAATAATAAATATGTATAAGCAAGTAGGGCATCGTTATTTTTGTAGATTGATGTAATAGGTTTCTTATGATGTAACTTATTTTTGGGTTATATTAATTATTTGTAGAGGCCATGTAGACGAATGCAATTTCATGCTTATTTTACACATAATATTATTTTAGATATAGGCACCTATAAATGTCAATAGAGTTCTTTAGTAAAACTCAATTTATTATGTTATGTTGTATATGGTAAGTGGGAGTTGCTCCATTGCTTAATGATAGTGGAGTTGTTCCTATAATCCAAGTTATGTAACATCCCGTACCCTCGTATCGAAGCCAATACGACCTTATCAATAGGACGAAGGTCAATTGATACTAATTTAAGTGCCAAAGAGCGATGTCGGGTGAAAAGAATAATTTAGAATAAAATATTTTGTATGTGAGAAAATAATATTAAAATAATAATAAATAATAATATTTTATTAAGATCAAAGTTGTGGAGTTAAAAGGTGCGATAGAGCTAAATCGAGATAAATTAAAATGCGTTAGAACCCCGAAAACTAAATGGAAAATTTTAGAATTTAATAATATTTTATTTTATTAGTAAGATATTATTAAAATAATATTGAGATATTTCTATTGTGAGTGATGGACAACTCACACAATTTGAGCATTGAACTTAAGTGGGGGAGTCATAATATAATTTTGATGAATAAAATATTATTTTATTGAGTCTAGAATATTATTTTAATGAGTGAAATTTTAGTGATATAAGTATTAGTAAAAGTATATGTGAGTATGGAAGAATGGAGACATGGAGAATTAATTGAGATAATAAGGATATGTTGGATAATGAAATGTGCATGTGGATTTATTATTACATGCAAATTATTGCATGCAAAAAGGAGAAAGTTAGTGGGGAACATCTGAGACCCCTACCATGTGAAGTAAAAAGAAAAATAAGAATAAATCCTATTGCATGTAATAAGATTGGTGCATGAGTTGGCCAAATGAAGTAAAAAGGGTCAAAAATGCATGAAAGACTAATGGTTGCAATTAAGGTTACTTTAAACATAAAATAATGGAAGAATGGAGGAATGGGAGGATATTGGTCATTAAGAGAGACGATTGGATAAGGATAATGAGGAAAGGATATTAAACCAATTAAACTAAAGGGAAGATTGGTACATGAAAAACTATTGGATAGTAAAGTAGTCCAATAAGAGGCATGAAGGAGTAAAAGGTTGGAAATAACTAAAAGAAAAAGGAAAAGACAAGGAAAGCTTGGAGAACATTGGCAAAACCACACCTTTGAGAGAAAAGAATGAGAGAATTATCCTTGTGAAGCTCCACCCAAGATGAAAAGACAAAAAAGAAGAAAAGAGACATTCAAGGAAAGGCTCGATTTTTTTGGTTGGAGAAAAAAAAATCTAAAGAAACTGTAAGGTTTCCTTTCCTTTACTTAGTTGAGTTTTAACATCTCATCATTCAAAGAGAACTTTGGAGATTGAAGGAGATGTGTGGCTTGGTTTTAAGATCCAAGTGAGGAAAGGTAAGAATTGTGATTTTTGTTTGAATATGTTTCGAAAACTAGATGGTAACATAGGAAAGTGTTTGTGGCAGCAAAGGTATCCAAGATTTGAAAGAAATAGATGATTGTTTGTCATCAACCTTTGGTTGAGTGGTGGATTTAAGTCTTAATGATCAAAACTTGGAGGCATATTAGAGGTGCATGTAAAGTCCAAGCTATCATAAAGGTAAGCAAGCAATAAGAATGTATTGTGCTATCTTAGATTCGACTAGGAAGAATGTTTATACTAGTTATAATGTGTAGAAAAAAGTAAAGGATAAAGGATTATGCATGTAAAGACTTCTTGGGTAAAATTGTTGCCCATATCTAATTATGTGTGAGCATGAGATTAATTTTGAAATAAGGATGACTATAGCATGAATTGAACTACTTGAATAATGATTAGTTCTTGAATGAGACTAGAGAACAAAGAATAACTACAAAAGCATTAAGCTAGTAAGGGTAGCAAGTGTGAGATAGAACACATTGTAAAGTTGTTAAGCATCTTGAGTTTAATTGTTGTCAGGGAATTGACAATTAAAGAATAGTTACCGTGGGTGTAAATTAAGGAGGATAACGGTTAAATGGCAAGCAATATCAATTGACTAAAAACACAAGAGTTTAGATTGGCGAAGTGATATCCCGCCAATAAAGGTGAGTAAGGGGTGTCTATTTCAAAAGATTCCATACTATATAATGTTATATGTATAGTAACTTGTCAATGATTTATTCAATGTCATTGTGGAAAGCATGAGTTGCTAGAAAACAATAGATGGTTTAAATACCTATATGTGAAAAGATTTATACACTGTTATTGTGGAAAGCATGAGCTGGTAGAATTGATAGGTGATTGTGAATGCCATGATTTTTGAATTAGCTTTATATATAATATAAGCTATATATGTAAAGGGTTTTAGAAATCAGGGAACAAGCTCTTTACCATGGTTTATGTTGAAACATGCCTTACATGTCTTTGTGATGTGCATTCATGAATAATTTTTATATTCACCATGTTTTGATTTAATATTTAAACCTCATGCAAAGGTTTTACATTATGAATTCTTACAAACAGATTTATAACGTTGCCGTGAATTGTTTTTGAAATGGATTTATAATAAGCTTTTGAAAACCCAATTTGGTTATAAATGGTTTTGTCAAACTAAGAGATTCGAAAGTATGTCGAATGTCACATCAGAATAGTGTGACCCTTGTGCACCAGTGAGCTCTAAATAGAGAACTTTTGGGTCACCGACGGGCTGTTAGACATGGCTAGGCCATGGTCTACGATATATACGTGGCAATGGTCTATGATATATACGTGGCAAGGCCACAGGTTGATATATGTGGCAAGGCCACAGGTTGATATACGTAGTTAGGCCACGAGTTGATATACGTGGTTGCGACTACATGATTTCTTCGATGTCGGTTCGAAACTACCATGGCTGTGGGAATCCGGTGGAGGGAGGCCTCTCGGATGTTATTACATGGAAGAAGGTCCACAAGTTGATTATATATGATTACCTACTCAAGATTGATATCTCTTCGAGTTTCAAATACATATTATTTCGCATAGTGAGAAATATTGATTTTTTCGCAACTCCTTTATTTATACGATGGTTTTGTGTTTAATACCATGAGTTCGTTTATATGCTTGTGTATAAGCACTTATATTGCTTGATTTATCAGAGCGTGCACGCTTATGTTAGTCCTATTTTCAATAAAGGACATCGAATGATTTCGAATGCAAAAATCTTTTAATAGCACAGGTTTTAATATATTACTTGAAATGGTTACTTTGCATCACAATTCTTTGGTGTATATGTAAGGCACAAATGTTCCATTTCATTTTAAATGGTTTATATATTCATATGCTTTTAATATTCAAATTTTCTATCCTTGGCTTGTTTCCCATCTATGCCTTGCTTACGGAGCCGATGATCACTGAGTTTGTGAGACTCACCCTCTATATCTTCCCTTGTTTACAGATAATTGATCAGCTCGCATGTATTGCCTCAGCACATTTTGACTCGTTGCGACATAAGTAATGGCATCTCTTAGACTTCCACTTCGAGTCGCTCCACTGCATAGAGGTTATGTTTGTGTAAGATGGTCGGTCGTATAAAAATTAGTTTATCAGAATTGTATCACCGAACAACCTTGATGTTGTGTATCGGATGCTAAGAGTGATGTTTGAATGTATTTTGAAATTTGTTAGATTTGGAGATTGATATTGAAATGCCCCATACTTTGATATGGTGACAAATAAAGCTTATCGGATGTGAATTGAGGTATAATAAGGTATTTTGGAAACCAAAGAGACAAGATAACATTTTTAGAATAAAATAATATTTTATTAATGAAATAATATTAAAATATTAATATTTAGCCGAATGTCTAAATCAGTCATGAAGAAGGATCATATGGTTGATCCAAGTGGGGGAGAAGATGTCAAGCCTGACTCTATAAAATACTTGTCATGACATGCATGTGATTGACTAAATGTTTACATACTAGGAGAGCCCCGAAAAATCTATAAAAGTCGGTATTGTACCTAGAGGTACAACAAAGTTGATTTAAACCTCGAACTAGATCAAATAGAGATTTTAGGGTGAAATTGAAAATTTTAAAGTCTCAGAATGACTTAGAATGGTGATTCGGAGTTCGAGGATTAATTTGGAGTCAAATCAAAAATTTCACTATCTAGGGGCAAAATGGTAATTTTGCCACTCAAGGACAAAATGGGAATTTTTTCAAAGATTTTG
The DNA here is from genome assembly GCF_053813885.1 of Theobroma cacao. NCBI lineage: Eukaryota > Viridiplantae > Streptophyta > Magnoliopsida > Malvales > Malvaceae > Theobroma > Theobroma cacao. Next base: position 37,728,621 of record NC_142647.1, on the reverse strand, counting down.
ATCACTTTTGACTTATTGGAGTATGATTTGAGGTTGAGAAGTGAAAAGTTATAATTTTGGTATTTTTGGAGCATAGGGGCAAAATAGTAATTTTGCCACTCTATGTGTCACGACCCGAAACTCCCATCGAGCCCGTGACAACTGTCGCGACGTCTCGATAGGCACTCATTACCTCGAATGCCGATCGAAACCCCAAAAGGCTTAGCATCAGCTTCCGCATCTCCCTAGTAAGCAACAGTTATTAAATCTCACATTTCAAAAAAATCATAAGTTATTTCCAAATTAAAATAATAAAATATTACTTTTTGGCTCACAGGGGCATTTTCTTCATTTTTCTTCAAAAATACCGAAACTCGTCAAAAACATGGTGTAAAAGCTAAATATATTCATACATACTTTAAATCAAATAACTGAAGAATAAAATTATTTTTACAGTGACACGTGAGCCCCCAACTGACTAAGAAGATGTAGGGCTACGAACCCTTACTTTTTAGGATGCAACTTTGAGATTAATTCTCGTCTTAATCAACTATCAACAAATTGTCCTGAGCCTGAAAAATGGATAGGAAGAGGGGTGAGATTATGATTACATAATCCTAGTGAGTAAACAATTACCATCAAAAGCATCTAAAGCCGAGTAGATGGAGACAATATAAAAACGTTATATCTCAATAATGTTCATAACACAAAATTCGTTTCAATCTATACCAAACAATTTCTTTTCATCAAAATTTCCCGGCTTATGAATTTCTTAAACTTGGCCCCTGCCAGAATCATTCTCGCGGGTACCTTTGTCAAGGTATCCCACTGAAACCGCCAAGGCTGTTCAATGACCCATACCCATAAACATGTTTTCACATCTAACACACAGCCGTTCCTTGGCGTTGGCTGAGTCTCACTCTCACGTGGTGGCCCGAACGTGAGGTGCACTCAAATCATACCTCAAGAGATACTTAACCTAACATCTCCCCCCGGAGGTAAATATATAATTGAGTTACTGTGCTCCTCTCATAGGTAGTCCACAGAAACCCCCACCACTGCAGTGACCGTTTAATATACCACCAGACCCATAAAAATTCCAATAGCATAATATGGTGAATAAAATGTAATTCAGTCTACCGAGACCAATCCAAAACTGTTCATATATTTCATGCCAATCCCCAAAATTTAGCCATCATGCTACCATAGTGTCATAAGCCACAATTTCAATAACATATAAAATCATAAATTTCAACACAGTCTCCATATACTCAATTTTTCCAAAACAATATTTGATTTCAAAACCAGTATAAATCTCATTTTTATTAAGAAACATTTTAATTGAAAAACATAATATTTTATAATTTAAATTCACCATTCAATAAAAGCATTAAACAAGTATAATTACTCTAGATATTTAAGACGATAAGTTGTCCACTCACAGTTCTAGGAGTCGATGTACTCCTAATCCCAGTCTTCAAGCACAATCTCTGTACTTTTACCAGTGTAATTTGCTCACCACCTATCCACAATGTACAATACATAATTCACCACATCAATGCTTGACCATTATAAAATCAATTCAGGCTCGGTATATATGCATGATATGATATACAACTTATCCGACTACCGCTTAAATGCGGTGCTGACCTAATTCGGTCTATTACCCGATTAAATCGATATACGCGTCCATTTAAACTCCAAATTAATTTTTTTCAGTTTCTATACCTCAATGGCACCCAAATTGACTTAATGTCCCTCAGTGTGGTGCAAATTATCAGTCTTGGTAGTAAATTACGAAAATACCCCTACTTGGTAAAAATTCGTATTTTTGCTCCGAAAATTCCCATTATTTTTCTAGACTCATAATTCATCATTATTCATCATAATTCCTCAAATAAACATCAAGATCATTAGCCAATATTCCCCTAGAAAATTCAGCCAATAATGGTAATGGAGGAAAATAAATTCTTTTCTTGTTATTTTGTTCCTAAATATACTAAACTAACTTAAAACACTAACATAACTTAAAATCAAATTAATCTAACAAGTTTCTCTCTCCTAACCCATTTTTCAGAATTGAATTCATCATAATAACTCAATATTCAACCATGAAAATCAAGAACAAAAGCATGGGTAAGCTAGGTATCAAGGAGAACTAAAGAAATTCTAACTTACCTAGCTTGTTTCCTTGATTTCTTCACTTTTTCTTTGAATTTTCACCTAGGTTTTCTTGTTTTTTCCTTTGTTCTTCCTCTCTTTCTCTCTCTTCCTTGCTTGGCCGGCCATATGAAGAAAATGGGCTGATTTTATGCCTTTTTATAAAGAAACAATAAAATAATAAAGGTATGACACATGGCATTTTCTTATTGGTCTATTTTTAAAATTTTAAAATTTTAATCCTTTTTATCTCCACCACACAATTAGTCAATGGTCAAAATGAGGATAAAGGAAGACCATGTGCTGAAAAAATGTCCTGGTGGTGGAAAATTACAATTTTACCCCTAGGATGGCAAAATTACCATTTTACCCTTTTACTCCAAATCATACCGAAATTAAAATTTTTCACTTCTAAACCTCAAATCTTACTCCAATAAGTCAAATGGGGCCAAAATAATCTTTTCTAAAATTCCCATTTTATCCCCAAGTGGCAAATGATCATTTTGCTCCTAGATAGCGAAAATTTCGGTTTGACTCCAAATTGATCCTCGAACTCCGAATCACCATATTAAACCATTCTGGGACTTTAAAATTCTTAATTTTATCTTAAAATTTCTATCTGAACTAGTTCGAGGCTTAATCGACTTAATGATACCATTAGGGGCAATATCGTCTTTCAATGATTTTCTCAAACTTCCTAAATATGTAACCATTCTATTGAGCATGTAAATGACGTCGTAATTATTTTATAAAACAGGGTTTGACAACACTACCCCCTTAAAATAAAATTTTGTCCTCAAAATTTCACTTATCAAGCTCAAAGAAAATGTGGGGTATTATCTTTTTATTCGATGCTTGACTTCTCCTGCTATCTCCTTTATAGGGAATCTTAATTCACTAAAAATCATTCTTCATTTTAGGTGATCACAATATCAACCCCACATATGTGTATACGATGCAGTATCACAATTCCTCCGAGTCATCCCTTTGTCCTTAATCATCTTTCATGCCTCTATATTGCTTTGTATCCTTCTTGTATTTCGACATCAATTTATTGCTTAAGATTTAAGTTCATTTGAACTTTGTATACCTCAAGTATTTTTGAGTTCTAATTTCCATAATATAGTAAGAAATTCTTACAACCATATTCCATATGAACTCATTTACTATATTATTCTTGAAACCTTTATTTACACATCCATCACTTGGTATTTACATCCCCTATCACTATTTTACACCTTCGTCTAACTTTTCACTCACTTTCTCCAGATCGGACTCGTGCTTCATCTTCCGTTATAGCAAAAACTCTTGTTGAAGAACGAGTCAATGGCCTCAAAGGTGGTTGTGCTGGGGTGTTGCTACCCATTTCAGATCGTACAGCTACCCCCTGCCTCAAGTGTACTCCAGAGGAATCTCTCCTCTGCATATCCGTATGACCTAATGGGGATGGAGCAGCTACCGTAGCCCGTCCTAACTGTGGGCAATCACTCCTAATGTGGCCCGGCTGGTCACAATGAAAGCATCTTATGCCCCAACACTCCCCAACATGATATCTCCCACATTTTTTCGCATTTATTTGAACCTCCAAAACTCTTCTTGGAAGTACTACTCATCCCAAACCTACTAAATCTCGGAGGTCTCTGCTGTAACTGTGAAAGTGGGGGTCGAGGAGATATCACCAGAACAGAAACAGTACTCTCAGAAGCAGATGTGTCCTTACCTCTTTTGGGCAGTTGACTAGAGGATACATTCGGGTTTCTCCTCTTTGTAAACTCAGCTCGCATTCTCCGATTTTCATTCGTGAGTTTTTCGGCCCTTAAAGCCATCTGTACAACTTCTTTATGAGGCTCTCGGCCTGTCACAGTCATCTTATCTCTGATCTCATTATGAAGCCCTTCTTCAAAATAACTAGCTTGATCTTGCTCAGACTTCACCAGGTCTAGCACATATGACATCAGCTCGTTAAAACGAGCCTCGTACTCTTCTATGGTCAAATTCCCTTGTTGTAAACTTAGGAATTCTCTCTTCTTCTCTTTTTGATGAAAGTAGGTGTATTATTGACCATCGAATTCTTGTAGGAAGTCTATCCAAGTCAACGGAGTAATGGAACGTGATTTTACCGAGCTCCACCATGTACGAGCCCTCTTTTCTAGTAATCTTGTGGCCACCATTAATTTCATATCATCATCCAATTTCATATCCACAAATGTCTCTGTTACCTGAGTAATCTAATCTTTAGCTGCGGTTGCATCCAAATCACCAACAAAAGAGGTGCAACCCAACTGCCTAGCTTCCTTAAGCTTTTTGGAAATGGAGACATCTGGCACTGGTGGTGGAATAGGAGGTGGTGGTGGTGGCACTGGAGATACTGCTGGGGGAACAGTATAAGGGACTCGACCAACTTGAGCTTGGCCCATAATGACATTAAGAAAAGCTGCTAATGCCTGGACTGCCTCAGGAGACATGGCAGGAACACCAGGAATAGCAGTAGGTGGTGGAGGAGGTGGAGGAATCTCAGTAGGCTCAGCAGCAGGTGCTGCTCGAAAAGTAGGTGCAGCAGACTCCCCTTCCACGGGATCTGACTGACTAAGTCTAGCATGGCCTCTTCCCCTCCCTACTGACCTATAGAAAGGTGGACGCCCACGTCGAGGATGCATGGTACTCTACAATAAGAAATGGAATAGACTTAGATGACTTTAAATTCTATATGCAACTAACTCGATCTAACCTAACTTAACTTGACTTGGGGCCACGCAATGTCAGTGTGAATTCTTAAAACGATATTAAAACCAAAAGCTTTAAAAACCAAAGCTTTAAAATCAAAATCTTTGATCTTTAAACCATGCTCTGATACCAATAAAATTGTCATGACCCGAAACTCCCATCGAGCCTGTGATAACCGCCGTGACGTCCCGATAGGTACTCATTACCCCGAATGCCGATCGAAACCCCGCAAGGCTTAGAATCAGCTTCCGCATCTCCCTAGTAAGCGACAGTTATTAAATCTCACATTTCAAAAAAATCATAAGTCATTTTCAAATCAAAACAATAAAATATTACTTTCTGGCTCACAGGGGTATTTTCGTCATTTTTCTTCAAAAATACCAAAACTCGCCAAAAACATGGTGTAAAAGCTAAATATATTCATACATACTTTAATCAAATAACTGAAGAATAAAATTACTTTTACAATGACACGTGAGCGCCCAACTGACTAAGAAGATGTAGGGCTACAAACCCTTACTTTCTAGGATGCAACTCTGAGATTAATTCTCGTCTTAATCAACTATCAACAAATTGTCCTGAGCTTGAAAAATGGATAGGAAGAGGGGTGAGATTATGATTACATAATCCTAGTGAGTAAACAATTACCATCAAAAGCATCTAAAGCCGAGTAGATGGAGACAATATAAAAACGTTATATCTCAATAATGTTCATAACACAAAATTCATTTCAATCTATACCAAACAATTTCTTTTCATCAAAATTTCCCGGCTTATGAATTTCTTAAACTTGGCCCCTGCTAGAATCATTCTCGCGGGTACCTTCATCAAGGTATCCCATTGAGACCGCCAAGGCTGTTCAATGACCCATACCCATAAACATGTTTTCACGTCTAACACACAACTGTTCCTTGGCGCTGGCTGAGTCTCACTCTCACGTGGTGGTCCGAACGTGAGGTGCACTCAAATCCTACCTCAGGAGATACTTAACCCAACATCTCCCCCCAGAGGTATATATATAATTGAGTTACCGTGCTCCTCTCATAGGCAGTCCACGGAAACCCCCACCACTGCAGTGACCGTTTAATATACCACCAGACCCATAAAAATTTCAGTAGCATAATATGGCGAATAAAATGTAATTCAGTCTACCGAGACCAATCCAAAACTGTTCATATATTTCATGCCAATCCCAAAAATTTAGCCATCATGCTACCATAGTGTCATAAGCCACAATTTCAATAACATATAAAATCATAAATTTCAACATAGTCTCCATATACTCAATTTTCCCAAAACAATATTTGATTTCAAAACCAGTATAAATCTCATTTTTATTAAGAAACATTTTAATTGAAAAACATAATATTTTATAATTTAAATTCACCATTCAATAAAAGCATTAAACAAGTATAATTACTCTAGATATTTAAGACGATAAGTTGTCCACTCACAGTTTTAGGAGTCGATGTACTCCAAATCCCAGTCTTCAAGCACAATCTCTGTACTTTTACCAGTGTAATTTGCTCACCACCTATCCACAATGTACAATACATAATTCACCACATCAATACTTGACCATTATAAAATCAATTCAGGCTCGGTATATATGCATGATATGATATACAACTTATCCGACTACCGCTTGAATGCGGTGCTGACCTAATTCGGCCTATTACCCGATTAAATCGATATACGCGTCCGTTTAAACTTCAAATTAATTTTTTTTCAGTTTCTATACCTCAATTGCACCCAAATTGACTTAATGTCCCAAAGTGTGGTGCAAATTATCAGTCTTAGTAACAAATTACGAAAATACCCCTACTGGGTAAAAATTCATATTTTTGCTCCGAAAATTCCCATTATTCATATTTTCTAGACTCATAATTCATCATTATTCATCATAATTCCTCAAATAAACATCAAGATAATCAGCCAATATTCCCCTAGAAAATTCGGCCAATAAGGGTAATGGAGGAAAATAAATTCTTTTCTTGTTGTTTTGTTCCTAAATATACTAAACTAACTTAAAACACTAACATAACTTAAAATTAAATTAATCTAACAAGTTTCTCTCTCCTAACCCATTTTTCAGAATTGAATTCATCATAATAACTCAATATTCAACCATGAAAATCAAGAACAAAAGCATGGGTAAGCTAGGTATCAAGGAGAACTAAAGAAATTCTAACTTACCTAGCTTGTTTCCTTGATTTCTTCACTTTTTCTTTGAATTTTCACCTAGGTTTTCTTGTTTTTTCCTTTGTTCTTCCTCTCTTTCTCTCTCTTCTTTGCTTGGCCGGCCATATGAAGAAAATGGGCTGATTTTATGCCTTTTTATAAAGAAACAATAAAATAATAAAGGTACGACACATGGCATTTTCTTATTGGTCTATTTTTAAAATTTTAAAATTTTAATCCTTTTTATCTCCACCACACAATTAGTCAATGGTCAAAATGAGGATAAAGGAAGACCATGTGCTGAAAAAATGTCCTGGTGGTGGAAAATTACAATTTTGCCCCTAGGATGGCAAAATTACCATTTTACCCTTTTACTCCAAATTATACCGAAATTAAAATTTTTCACTTCTAAACCTCAAATCTTACTCCAATAAGTCAAATTATACTCCAATAAGTCAAATGGGGCCAAAATAATCTTTTCTAAAATTTTCATTTTATCTCCAAGTGGCAAATGATCATTTTGCCCCTAGATAGCGAAAATTTCGGTTTGACTCCAAATTGATCCTCGAACTCCGAATCACCATATTAAACCATTTTGGGACTTTAAAATTCTTAATTTCATCTTAAAATTTCTATCTGAACTAGTTCGAGGCTTAATCGACTTAATGATACCATTAGGGGCAATATCGTCTTTCAATGATTTTCTCAAACTTCCTAAATATGTAACCATTCTATTGAGTATGTAAATGACGTCATAATTATTTTATAAAACAAGGTTTGACACTAGGGGCAAAACAAAAATTTTCCACCACTAGGACATTTGTCCAACACATGGATTTTACCTAAATTTTATCATGGATAATTGAAGGAATTTATATGGTGGAGAGAGAAAGCTTAATAGTTAAGAAATAAAAATGGACTAATGAAATGGTGAAACATGGTAAATTTATAACCATTAAATATTTGGCTTATAAATTAATACAAATCAGCCCATTTTCTCTTCATATGGCCGGCCATAGCAAGAACAAAGAGAGGAAAAGAAGAACAAGAACCCAAGGTGGGAAAATTGAAGAAAAAGTGTGGAATTTCAAGGGATGAAGCTAATAAAGGTAAAATTTCTTGATTTTATCTTGTGATTTACACTACCCATGCTTTCTTTTTCATTTTCCATGCTTAGAACTCAAGATTTCATGAGAATACCCTTGCTGGCTGAACACTTAGGAGAGAGAATTTGATGATGTTTTGGGTAGATTCTAAGATGTTCTAGTGTTTTTAGTTAATTAGTGATGTGTGGCATGAAAAGCCAACAAGAAAAATTCATTTTCTCCCATTACCCATCATTGGCCGAATTTTCTAGGGAGGATATTGTGGCTGAAATTGATGATATTTTATGATATTTTGGTGATATTTGATGTTTGGTGAGGCTAAAAATTAAATGGGAAATTTTGATGTGAAAATCTGAATTTTTGCTTAACGTATAGACATATGTAATTATTGACCCAAGACTGATAAATTAAATCTCATTCACAGTCACTGAGGTAATTTAGGTATAATTGGAGTGTAGAAAGTGAGAAGAATGGATTTGGAGTTAAATTAGAGATTTTAGTCAATTAGACCGAGTATAGTGTGACTTAGGTCGAATATCACATTTAAGTGATTAATCATACATTTTGCATCCCATCGCATGCATTCATTTAGATTTAGAAAGCCTGAAATAGTTTATGATAAATTGACACAATTTATTGAAATTTGTGTCACGTTTGATGTATAGGTGGTGAGCCTCCTAGCAAGGGTAAAGAGATTGTGCCCGAAGACCGAGAATAGGAGTATATCAAACTCCTAGTACTGTGAGTAACCTTATCATCATTTTAATTATCTAAAGTATGTTTTTATTTGGTTTGGTGAAATTTTATGAAAATGAGTTAAATGGCTAATTTTAGGTTTTATAAACAAAAATGAGTTTAAATAAAAAGATTTTATAAATTGTTTCGGAAACTGAATGATGATTTTGAAAATACAGTAATTGGAGACCACTGAGATGTTGTAAATTTAAGACTGAATTGATGGCTTATGTTATTGTGTTGGCATGACTGGCTTGGCTGTGTTTTATGAATTGTATGAATGTTTTATTTTACCCTTGTAGGTTGGGTAGTAATATATTAGCCTTATCATGCTATCAAAATTTTATTGTACGGTGGGTTTAGCTTGCTACAGTGGGCGAGTTTTCGTGGACCAGCCTATTAGAGGGGCACGGTAAACCCTGTTATATCTTACCTCAGTATGAGAGGCGCGGGTGGATAACTCCTGAGGCTAACACTGTTAGAGTTCACTTCACGCTAAACCACCACGTGAGGGTGAACTCAGCCAACGCCAAGGAACGGCTATGTTTTTAAAATAAAAATATGATTTATGCGAAATGTGAATTTTTAACAGCCTTGGTTGACTCGGTTTGGGATAGCCCTCAGCCAAGGTATCCCTAATAACTGAGTATGATAACGGTTTTTGGCACGAGCCACGCTTTTAAGATACTCATAAGCCATTTTAATGTTTTTAAATGAAATGAATATTTATGTTCTGAAAAACATATTTGGATGAAATGTTTTAATAGTCTCCTTTTACTCACATTTAGATATTTTAAATGATATTTGTTTACTCATTGGGATTATATAATCTCACCACCCTCTTTTCCACCCATTTCAGGCTCAAGATAGTTGGTAGATAGCTCATTTCATCGAGGATTACAATTGGGCTGGCATCCTCAAAATATGTAGGTTTATCTCTCTAGATACTTTTGGTCGTTCGTGGGCCCATGTATCACTACAAATTTAATTTTATACTTTGGTTACTTGTATTACAATATGTATGAATTTATTCAACTTTTACGCTACGAAAATTATTTACGTATAACTTTAAAAATATTGCTTTATAGGAAAATAGAATATTTTACTTAGTATTTCTTTTATTTTCTTATTATACCTAAATAATCGAAATTTCATTTTAAAGGAAGATTTTAGACTTTAAAACTCATTTTTTTATTATGAATTATGTGTTTTGTACTCGTAAATTATATTTTTGCCGATTTTGAAATTTTTTAAAAAAATGACCAAAATACCCCTGTGAGACGAAAATTATTATTTTATTTGTTTTAAGTCGAAAATAGCTTAAACTCTTTTAGAACGTGATATTTGAAAATGGTTACTCACAGGGGAAATGAGAAGCTGATACTAAAGCCTTGCGGGGTTCCGATTGACATTTCGAGTAATGAGTGTCGATTGGGACATCGCGGCGGTTGTCATTGGCTCGAGGGGAGTTCCAAGTCGTGACAGATATTTAATTGCCGATTTTAATTTAAGTTTCTTATTCGGTTTAAGTAAACAATCATATATATGCAAGTCGGCAAAATTTTTAATAGTCGACACAAATCAGACCGTTATAAGGAAATCTAAGTTGATTAATTTACGCATTAAAATGTTCGATTTAGTTAACAAGATTCTCAACTAAGGCTTGTTCGGGATTTGACAAGTTCTTTCGCAAATCTCAAACGTCGGTAACGATCGGGAAAAATGTCGTTACAAGTTAGATTAGGCATTTTAATTTCATTCTTATATTATTGGCGATGATTACAAGCGTGCATGTGAAATTTTCAAACTAGTAATATAAGTAAAAATTAAATATGTTTAATTTTAATTGATTAGAAAATTAGATATGTGCCTAATTAAATCCTATGTGATGATGTAATGATATGGCTTCAAAACAAATAATTGTTGATTTGACCGAATGTCCCAAACTTGATAGCAAAAACTATGATATCTGACATAAGAAGGTTCAATATTTTCTCAATGAGCAAGAATTTTTTGATCATATAACTAAAGAGATGAACCCACTTGAAGTTGAAAACACTACCCAACATCACCGTGACCAAGAAACCTATGAGTAGCTAAACTTTGTCTTCTAGGATTGCAATTGAACTCACATTTAGTCTAAATTTTTAATCTTTTTCTAGCTTATTTTCAATGAAATGGAATTGTTTATTTCAATTTATTCTTAATGCTTTTAATTGATTAATCAGGAGTTATTCACTTTCAATTCTTTTAAAATTGTGAGATCTCAATAAAAGAGTTTTAAATTCAAGGTGTCTACATCTTTACACAATCCTAATTTTCAATAATACGATGGGCAATTGTAAACACCTATTTTATCACCATGCTTTATCCTTTTGATAGTCATCTTTATTTTTCATTCCATAGTTTTATTTTTTTTCATTTCACTCTTTTGCTCTTTATTTTTATTATTATTTGTTTAATTAATCTAATTATTATTATTATTATTATATTTTTTTATTTACTTTCGATTTTATATGATTCTATTTTTTTTTTTTTGGTTTATGGGTTGATATTAAGCTCAAATTCAAAATTGGGCTTTAATGGTTTTTGGGGCTCGTTTGGGTTTTTGTTTCAATAATCCCATGGGCTTGGACTTCAGGTCCAATACTTAGACCTATTGATTGAACAACTTCCATGTAATTAATTAATTTCGTTGAGGCCAGCAATGCAAGAGTGAAATTGCAAGCAGAGCGTGTTTAAGAAGGCCACCCTCTACTCATATATCAATTGTAACAACAGCTAAAATCAAGAGTACCCCAAAAGCAACCCTAAGAAAAAACATACCAGTCGTAATACTTAGTATCCTTTCAAAAAACCCTAGCCACCTCTAACAAAACCTAAAAATTTAGGCCCTAGATCTACCGGCAGATTCCGACACAAGAAAACCAAAAAACCAAGACAACACAATCAATATACCAAAAATATAGCAGAAAAAGAGGCTTTGGAGGTTTTAATCAGAGGGGTTTCAGTTTTTGAGTTTTAGGGGTTTATTGGGTTGGGATGACTTAGGGTTCGGGTTTTGTTGCGATTGTTTGAAAGGCAAAAAGGTTGCTTTGGCTTCGAGGCATGGAGGAAATTGGTAGAGCGTTTGAGGTTTGGGGTAGCTAAGGTTCAGGTAAAATTTAGGGTTAAGGTTCAGGTAAAATTTTTCTTTGGAGTAAGAAAAAGAAAGAAAGAAAGAAAATGGGGTAAATGAGAGAAAATTAAAGATTTATAGTTAAGGTTTGGGAGCCAAAACAGTGGCGTTTTGGGGAGTGTAGAAGCAAAAGGAAAGAAGGAAAAAAGCAAAAGGGCGCACCAGTGCTTCTGCGGTGTGTTTCATTCAAGGAGGGGACGCAGCCATAAGAACCAAAACACGACGTTTTGGGTTGGGGAAGAAAACTGAAACGGGTTGGAGCTTAGCCCACCTCTAGCTCAATCTCTTTGGGCCAATTATAGTCTAAGTCAAGTAATGGACTCCTTGGGCCCTGATATTTGTTTTTGATTGGGTTTTCATATGGTTGATAATTTGTATGATTTATATTTTTTTTTGATGATTCTAATTAATATGCAAATACAATAATATATTTGTTTTATAAAAATAATAAATAAAATAAATAAATAAGATAAAGTAGTTTGCTACATGAAACAATATGTGAGTCTTAAGAAATATAGATTCAAACAAATGCAAATTAAAGATAAAGTATGTAATTTAGTAAAATATTTATTACATACCTAGGTTGAAAAATTATTTTTGGATAAAAAAAGAGAAAAAAGAAAATAAATAATGTGTGATTTGATATATATGTATGCTTAGAAAAATAGAACATTTATGCTCTAAAAAATAGTAACATAGGAAAGAATATTATTTGGATTAAATCGAAGATGAAATATTTGCTCGGGATGTGAGAAGTCACAATCTTAAGTTAATTTTCTTAGGTAAGGGATTTGAATACTGATAAGAGGGTTTTAATTTTAAGTCTCAATATTTCTTAATCCAAATAACTTTTTTTTAAAAATATATATAAAGATTCATAGTTGTACATATATAATAAAAATAAAGATAGATTTTAATTATTTAATCTCAAATTGAAAGATTACAAGGGTACTAAGATGAAATAAATATCAGCATTTACAACACCTGTCAAACCCTGCTTTGTAAAATAATTAAATGTCATTCACATGCTCGATAGAATGTTTGTATATTTAGGAAGTTCGAGAAATCGTTAAAAGACAATATTGCCCCTAATGGTACCATTGAGTCAATTAAGCCTCGAACTAGTTCAAATAGGAATTTTAAGGTGAAATTAAGAGTTTCACAGTTCAAGGATGACTCAAAATGGTAATTCGGAGTTCGAGGATCAATTCAGAGTCAAACCGAAATTTTCACTATCTAGGGGCAAAATCGTAATTTTTCCACCCTCGGATAAAATTTGAGATTTTGAGAGAATTTAGATCACCTTTGACAAATTGAAAAATGGTATGAGTATAAGGGATGAAAAATATGTCTATGGGTAATTTTTCAGTTTTTGGGGTAAAAATATAATTTTTCACTTTACGAGGATAAAAATGTAATTTTTAAAAATTTACTCCACTAAAACTTTGGAAAAGTCTAGAAATTTCATGGAAGACATGGATAAGTGAAGAGGATTGAGTGGTAGAAAAAGAAAGTCAAAAAGATGGTTAGAAAAAATAAAATAATAAAATATTCAAAAGATAAATAAAATAATAATATTTTATTAACCTATTAAAAGGCTTGAAAATTTCAGAATTCTTCATTGGGAGGGTCAGCCAAAACCAGCAAGAGAGAGAGAGAGAGAGAAATAAGAACAAACCCTAGATTGAGAAAATTCAAAGAAAAAGTATGATTTTTCAAGGAATCAAGTGTTTAAAGGTATAATTTTTCAAGCTTAACTTAAGATTTATCATTTCCATGCATTTCTCCTTATTTTACATGGTTAAATTATGTGTTTTGATGATAGATTCAAATCTGATCATATGGGTTTAGAGAGAGAAAGTTGTTAGATTAATTTGATTTTGAACTATGTTAGTGTTTAGTGTTAGTTTAGTATGTTTATGAGTAAAACAACAAGAAAAATATTCATTTTCTCCATGAATTTCTCTAGGCCGAATCTAGCCAATGGTGTGTGAGGATGAGGTTGACTTTATTTTAAGGAATTAGATGGAAAAATGATGAATTATGAGGTTGGAAATTAAATGAGAATTTTTGGTGCAAAAAATTTAAATTTTAACTCACTAGGGGTAAAAGCGTAATTTGTGGTCCGAACTGATAAATTGGACCACATTCACAGTCATTGAGGTATTGTGGATATAATTGGATAATTAAAATTGAAATGGATGGAATTGGAGTTGAATTGGAGATTTTAGAAATTTACACCGTGTATAGGCGAGTTAGGTTGGACATTGTGATTAAACGATTGTCCAAACATTTCACGCCCTATCTAGTGCATACGCATGGATAAGAGTCTGAAATAATATATATTGATTTGACACTAATTATTGAATTTTTTGTGTCATGTATTGTGGATAGGTGGTGAGTTACCTGATACGAGTAATAGACTACACCCGATGACCGAGAATAAGAGTATATCTACTCCTAGTACAGTGAGTAAACTTACTATCGTCTTAATTATCTAGAGTAGATTTATTTAATGGTGTGATTTTGTAGAAAAATGGTTTAATTGGAAAATTATTGTGTTTTATGGGAAAATAGGATTTTATAAAATAATTTTATAAAATTTTTGAAAATTTAATAATGATTTCAAAAATAGAGTAATTGGAGACCCATACTATGATTGTGTTGTTTATCCTTGATTTTACATTCAATGGCTTATGATAAATATAGGTATGACTGGTTATTTTTATGATTTAAAGAATATGTGAACTGCTTTGATTTGCCTTGAATGTGTTAAGTGAGCCATGTCATACTATTGTAATTTTATTGGTTGGTGGATTATAAAGTGGGCACTGCAGTGATGGGGGTTTCGTGGGCCAGCCTAATTAGAGAGGCACGGTTCCCAATTATTGAGCTTACCTCGATTGGAGAGAGGCGTAGGATAACTCTCGAGGTAGGATTTGAGTACACTTCACACTGACCACCACGTGAAACTGGAACTCAGCCAACGCCGAGGAACGGTTGTGTTGTCAGAGGTGAAATGTGTTTGTGTGTGCGACAATAAACAGCCTAGGCGGTCTTGGTAAGATGCCTTCGCGGGGTATCCTCGAGAATAGATTTTTGGCAAGGGCCAAGTTTTTGAAAAGTACATAAGCCATGTTGAGTAATTGGATGAAATCCAATTATTTATATGGGTTGGGATGAATTATTTTAATTATCTCCTATTACTCGGCTTTAGATTATTTTGATGATGTCTGTCTACTCACTTGGATTTTATAATCTCACCCCTTCTTCCTATACATTTTTCAGGCTCAGAATAGGCAGTAGACTGTCAATTGCATCGAAAAATAAATTTCGAAGTTGTATCCTAGAAAGCAAGGTTATAGACTTAAAGCTTCTCAGTTATTTGGGGGCCCACGTGTCATTGTAATTTAAATTGCATACTCCAGTTTTCTATATTACAGTATGCATAAATTTATTTTGTTTTTATGTCCAGAAAATTAATTTTTGATGTTTCAAAAAAAAATATATATATATATATATATTGTTTTACATTAAAATAGATTATTTTAATTAATATTTTTATTTTATTGTATTATTCAAAAAAAAAGAAGAAAGAGAGAAGAATGGAAAAACTTGTACAAAAGCCTTGCGAGGTCTCGAAAGGCATTCAGGGGAAGAATGTCTGTTAAGGCTTCGCGGTAGTTGTCACGGGCTCGATGGGAGTTCTGAGTCGTGACTATTTGTGTGGTATTAGAGCATGGTTTAAAGATAAAAGATTTTGGTTTTAAAGCTTTGGATTTTAAAGTTTTTAGTTTTAAAGTTGTTTTAAGAAATCCACACTAACACTGCGTGTCCCCGAGTTAAGTTAAGTCAAATAGAATGCATGAGTCTGCATATAAAGACCTGTTTGTTTGCAGGGTGTATAAGAGATTAAGTGATTTTCGTTTGATTTCATATAGGTTTTGAAGTGTGTTGGATTACACTTAACATGTCTAGGAGGGATAGTGATTTGATATTTCACAAAGTGTTAGTGAGGGACCAACAGATTTTACTGTTGAAAGCCGATGGTGTTCTGAACTTAATAATCCAGTAGGAGATCCATTTAGAGTACCTACTAATTGGGCTCCATCAGATTTGGGACGAAAGTTAAAATAAGGGAAAGTCTTAGTGACAGTGAGATTGATGAGAGCGTTGATAGTAATGATGTAAATGAAGGCATGAGAAACTCTCTTAAAAGGAATTGAGGAATGTGCCAAAGGGAGGAGGAAAATGAGGATAGCAGAAGAAGAATATTATAGTGGGAAAACATTGGCATCGGTCCTTAGACATTCTCCCCCAGGCTGTGGGAGCGATGTAAGTAAATGGCAAGAGAAGAAAAGGGAAAACTTAAAACAGACTCGAAAGAGGATCAAGATGATAATGATCCTAAAGATGTTTAGTGCCTTGTTGAAGCTTGTGATACTGTAATCCTAGACAGATGTAGTATAAGAAGGATAATAACCCTCTGTATAAAAGACTTAAGAGTTGACTTTTGTCTTGTATAATATAAACGGATGATGGAGTAGTTGTTTAAATGACAGAAAGAGTATAAAAATCTTTTAGTATGACAAAGGTAGATTAGTAATATAAGTATTGAGGATGAATAATTATCTTAGTGGCAAGATCGATTATTATAAATAAGTATTGAATGTTGAAATAGGAAGCCATTAATGGTTTCAACAATTATTAGATTTAATAACGATTAAACATTACAGTACTATGAATTGATCACCAGTTAACGGGGTTAAGTCAAGGATTATAAATTTGAGTATGGAGGGAATTAGAAGATGATACTGTAAAATTTTAAGATGAGAAATATAATCGGTTACGACTATGAGAATAGTGGGATACTATCAATAATGAATCATTAGGCATGTGATGAAGTTGTGATCTATTGAACCATATGGGAAGACTATCCTAAGGTGGGACATAGGACATGAGGATTTTTGGAGATGCTTATAGAGGGAGATATAAATTGTAAAGTATGTTTTCCCCCACAAGTTTTAATTTATTTGAGAAATTATCATGGTAAAGATATGTGAATATTGGTAATGAAATATGCCCTAAGGGATGACAGTGGCATATCACATAGATAATATAGATATGTTGTGGTCAGTATCCCGATCATGCATCTGTGATAGAAAATTTACTTTGATAATTGTGGTATAGACTCAAAAAGGAGCCAAGCCGTTGAGAATGACTAAGGTAGTAACTCCAAAAGTAAAAGATTTGTTTTGATTAAGTAGATTCCAACGACTACATTGAAATAAATTACCTTGTGGAGTATTAAGATCAATAATGTATTGATCAAAGTCAAATCTTAAGAAATAAAGAGGATGAGAGATTAATGAGAAGGGACATTAATGTTAAGTAATGAATTTGTGAAAAAAAGATTACGACGGTGGCATAGAAAATGAGTACTATAAAGGATTACTATGAGGATTTATAATTCTTGTATTAACTCAGTTGAATGAAAAGTGATTAAATGAAGCAACTCTTGTGGTAAACAACAGAATAGTGAAGTTGACGTAGAGTCTTATTTATAGTCAGTGATTGCAGCACCGATTATATACAGGAGGCTGCGTAGACTCTTTATCTTGGGAAACCACTTAGTATAATCCTAAATGACATAAAGACTCATGATCGAGAGGATTATTGCTGATCAAATTCTAAAGGGTAATAATAGATATAAGTGAAGCGTTCAAGTTGAGTTGGAAATAAATACAAGGAGAAACTCAAGATTCACTATAAAGGAGATAATAGGAGAAGTTGAGCATCGAATAAAAGATAATACCCCGTCTTTTCTTTAAGTTGATAAGTGAAATTTTGAGGACAAAATTTTATTTTAAGGAGGGTAGTGTTGTCAAACCCTGCTTTGTAAAATAATTATAATGTCATTCACATGCTCAATAGAATGTTTGTATATTTAGGAAGTTCGAGAAATTGTTAAAAGACGATATTGCCCCTAATGGTACCATTGAGTCGATTAAGCCTCAACTAGTTCAAATAGGAATTTTAAGGTGAAATTAAGAGTTTTACAGTTCAAGGATGACTCAAAATGGTAATTCGGAGTTCGAGGATCAATTCGGAGTCAAACCAGAATTTTCACTATATAGGGGCAAAATCGTAATTTTTTCACCCGCGGATAAAATTTGAGATTTTGAGAGAATTTAGATCACATTTGACAAATTGGAGAATGGTATGAGTATAAGGGATGAAAAATATGTCTATGGGCAAATTTTCAGTTTTTGGAGCAAAAATATAATTTTTCACTTTACGGGGGCAAAAGTGTAATTTTTAAAAATTTGCTCCACCAAAACTTTGGAAAAGTCTAGAAATTTCATGTAAGACATGGATAAGTGAAGAGGATTGAGTGGTAGAAAAAGAAAGTCAAAAAGATGGCTAGAAAAAATAAAATAATAAAATATTCAAAAGGTAAATAAAATAATAATATTTTATTAAGCCTATTAAAAGGCTTGAAAATTCCAGAATTTTTCATTGGGAGGGTCAGCCAAAACCAGCAAGAGAGAGTGAGAGAGAAATAAGAACAAACCCTAGACTGAGAAAATTCAAAGAAAAAGTGTGATTTTTCAAGGAATCAAGTGTTTAAAGGTATGATTTTTCAAGCTTAGCTTAAGATTTATCATTTCCATGCATTTCTCCTTATTTTACATGGTTAAATTATGTGTTTTGATGATGGATTCAAATCTGATCATATGGGTTTAGAGAGAGAAAATTGTTAGATTAATTTGATTTTGAACTATGTTAGTGTTTAGTGTTAGTTTAGCATGTTTATGAGTAAAACAACAAGAAAAATATTCATTTTCTCCATGAATTTCTCTAGGCCGAATCTAGCCAATGGTGTGTGAGGATGAGGTTGACTTTATTTTAAGAGAATTAGATAGAAAAATGATGAATTATGAGGTTGGAAATTAAATGGGAATTTTTGGTGCAAAAAATTTAAATTTTTACTCACTAGGGGTAAAAGCGTAATTTGTGGTCCGAACTGATAAATTGGACCACATTCACAGTCATTGAGGTATTGTGGATATAATTGGATAATTGAAATTGAAATGGATGGAATTGGAGTTGAATTGGAGATTTTAGAAATTTACACCGTGTATAGGCTAGTTAGGTCGAACAGTGTGATTAAACGATTGTCCAAACATTTCACATCCTATCTAGTGCATACACATGGATAAGAGCCTGAAATAATATATATTGATTTGACACAAATTATTGAATTTTTTGTGTCATGTATTGTGGATAGGTGGTGAGCTACCTGATACGGGTAATAGACTACACCCGATGACCGAGAGTAGGAGTATATCTACTCTTAGTACAGTGAGTAAACTTACTATCGTCTTAATTATCTAGAGTAGATTTATTTAATGGTGTGATTTTATGGAAAAATGGTTTAATTGGAAAATTATTGTGTTTTATGAGAAAATGAGATTTTATAAATAATTTTATAAAATTTTTGAAAATTTAATAATGATTTCAAAAATAGAGTAATTGGAGACCCATACTATGATTGTGTTGTTTATCCTTGATTTTACATTAAATGGCTTATGATAAATGTAGGTATGATTGGTTATTTTTATGATTTAAAAAATATGTGAACTGCTTTGATTTGCCTTGAATGTGTTAAGTGAGCCATGTCATACTATTGTGATTTTATTGGTTGGTGGATTATAAAGTGGGCACTGCAGTGACGGGAGTTTCGTGGGCCAGCCTAATTAGAGGGGCACGGTTCCCAATTATTGAGCTTACCTCGATTGAAGAGGCGCGTAGGATAACTCCAGAGGTAGGATTTGAGTACACTTCACACTGGCCACCACGTGAAACTGGGACTCAGCCAACGCCGAGGAACGGCTGTGTTGTGAGAGGTGAAATGTGTTTGTGTGTGTGACAATAAACAACCTTGGCGGTCTCGGTAAGATGCCTTCGCGGGGTATCCCCGAGAATAGATTTTTGACAAGGGCCAAGTTTTTGAAAAGTACATAAGCCATGTTGAGTAATTGGATGAAATCCAATTATTTATATGGGTTGGGATGAATTATTTTAATTGTCTCCTATTACTCGGCTTTAGATTATTTTGATAATGTCTGTCTACTCACTTGGATTTTATAATCTCACCCCTTCTTCCTATACATTTTTTTAGCTCAAAATAGGTAGTAGACTGTCAATTGCATTGAGAAGTAAATTTCGGAGTTGCATCCTAGAAAGCAAGGTTATAGACTTAAAGCTTCTCAGTTATTAGGGGGCTCACGTGTAATTGTAATTTAAATTGCATACTCCAGTTTTCTATATTACAGTATGTATAAATTTATTTTGTTTTTATGTGCAGAAAATTAATTTTTGATGTTTCAAAAATATATATATATTGTTTTACATTAAAATAGATTATTTAAATTAATATTTTTATTTTATTTTATTATTCAAAAAAAAGAAGAAAGAGAGAAAAATGGAAAAATTGGTACAAAAAACTTGCGAGGTCTCAAAAGGCATTCGGGGGAAGAATGTCTGTCGAGGCTTCGCGGCAGTTGTCACGGGCTCGATGGGAGTTCCGGGTCGTGGCAACACCATCATTATAATATTACATTACTAAATTTTTTTTGAGATAATGTGATAAATCATGAAATGGTAATAGCAAATAGAAAAATGAAATTTTAATTTTATTGACGTAAATATGGAATGACATTTAAAATATATAAAAATAACATGATATAAAAGATGATTAATACCGAGCTTATCATGCATCATCATCGCATCATTTATTTGTCATAGCTTTTATTTTGGTTATATATTTTTTTATGCGAATGGAGACCTTGATGATGGGACTTTCTTGAGAAGCTTGTGTAGACAAGTTCTCTCAAGAAATTCCCTATGTGAGAAAATATCCTCAAGTCCCACCAATATGATCGAAGGATTTGTGAAAATATTTTCAATAAAAGGTCTTCATTCATTATAATAAAATCGAACTTTGCGTCATGCCATGATATATTTTGTAAACGAATGATTACCTGGATGATGAGATTTATTTGAGAAGCTTGTGAAGATGATTTTTCTCAAGGAATTCCCTACATGAAAAAATACCCTCAACTCCCACTAATATGATGGAAGGTTTCTAAAAAGCATTTTAAGTAAAAAATGTTCATTTGTCATTTATTAAAATCAGGATTTGCACCATCAATTCCATGTTCGCATCATGTGCATAAATAATAATAATAATAATAATAATAATAATACACACACACAAGATATGAAGGATTATCCCGATGATGGTATTTTCTAGGAAAGCTTGTGAAGATAATTTTTTTGGAGGAATTCCCTAAGTGAGAAAACTTTCTTAGGTTCCACCAATAGGATGGGACGATCTAGGATATATTTTCAATAAAAGGTTTTTGTTCAAAATAAAACTAAAGATAACAAAATAATTAACAAAATGAATAATGATTAAGGAAATTTATAAGAATAAAATCGAGAACTAATGCTAAGATAGGATAATATATGATTATTTAGTATTGTTCATTAAATGGGCATCATAGAGGTGCTAATCCTTATCTGTGAGTAATTGTACTCCCAAACACAATATTAAAATATGTAAACTAGACTTTGTTCCTTAGACAAACCTAAAATCAATTTAAGACATCGTTGAAAAGAATAGATTTAACCAGGTGACTAATCACACATAACAAAAAAGATTGGTCGTGATTCCCACAAATTCCATGTCGAAGTGAACAAGTTCTCGAACCCTATGTTACGACAACCGTTAGACATTGATTTTTATTTGTTAGAAAGAAGGAGCCATCCTTAAGCTCCAATTTAGTTTATAAATGAGGGGTAGCTACTTAGAGGCACTTTACCTATAAAAACCCCTTTCTGTAAACACTTGTACAACTAATCACTTATTAATATACAAAACTTCACCCTTAATCTCTTCTTACACACTCTCGTAGTTTTGTGCTTGTGTGTTTAAGGGCTTGTGCCTTGTATACCGTGTGCTTACATTCAAATTGCGTATTGTGTTGCTTCAAGGACCATTATGGCCTTGACTATTATTGATAGGCTTAGTTAGGTTAACTTAGGCTTAAGACTAGGGAAGGGTGAAATTACTTAGGGGCACTTTGCCTATAAAAACCTCGCTTTGTATACAGTTTTACCATTGATGACTTATTGATATAGAAAAGCTTTACTCTCAATCTCTTCTTACACACTTTTGCCTTGTGTGCTTAAAGGCTTGTGACTTGTGTGTTGTGTGCTTGCATTCATACTGCATATAATATTACTTCAAGGACCTTTGTGGCTTTGACTGTTGTTGATATGCATATTTAGGCTAACTTAGGCTTAAGAATAAGGAAGGGTGAATTTAAGACCACATAGTTTGTGGTCTCAATAACTACCACGTGACAACTGCACGTAGAAGGGTTAATATTTCTTGATTACACTTTCCCTAGTCTTATTTTTTTCTCTTGTTCGATTAAATTTGTTGCCTTTGTTTTTGTCATATATGTAATGCATTTGGGGTTTGGTCATTTGGCCTTCATTTAATTAGTTCATTTTCAAAGATCATCTTCTTGTAAATTGTTATTTAGTCACATAATGCCACAATTTCTACATGTTAAGGCGCAGAATTGCCGATTATTTGGATTTTGTTGATTTTTATTTCTTGTTTAGGTGTTTAGATTCTAAGGTGGCATTTAGTACTTTACAATACAATGTGATTATAGGTAATGTGATTGCAAGTAATGTGATTGCATGAAAATATAAGTAAAGTAATGTGATTACTTTACAATACACTGTCGTGTTTGGTATATAAGTAAAGTAATGATCAAAATGCAGGAAAGATAACATTGCAACATTTGGTTTAAAAGTACTTTGCTGAAAATATAATGTCAATGTTCAAAATTACCTCTATTTATTAAAATGCAAGTTTAATATACTTGTATTTTTTGTTTTTAATTTTTATATAATATGATCTCTTAAATACATTTTTAATGTCATTTTATTTCATTTTTCATTATAATCTTATATATTTTATTTTCATTTCTTAATATGATTTCCTATATTATATATTTTATTTTAATTTTTTTCCTTTAAAAGATAATTTAAATTTTATTGTCACCATGACTACTGAGAATAATAAAGAGACATCCTCGAAAGCTATATAAAAAAACAAATTATAACATTGTAAAATGTTTTTAACAAAGTACCAAAGCTAAAAGGTAAAAATGGCTTTAATAGCATTATAGATGTAATGCAATCTGAATGCATTGGTTTGGAACTGAAATCACATTAACTCCATTGGCTGTAATGTGATTGCATTGCAATATTACATTTTAATGGTTTGTTGCAAAACAAACACTGAAATGTAATTTAATTAAGCACATTACAAAAAATGTGCTCCTACTTCCCTTATACCAAACATGACCCAAGGGTTGCTTTTGCATTTTGTCAGTTTGTGCGGGTTCGGGAACTGTCTGCTTTGAAAGAAGTTTTGGGAGTCACCACCAATCTTTTTTATATGGTGCAATTGGTCATTTACTAGATTCATTCTATTTGACAAAGTCTTACGTTAATGTTAAGTCCCCCTAAAGAACAACAACCTAGTCTGCAGTTTTTTAAAGTTGGGTTCTGGAGTATGGTTACATACATGAAAGGATTAGCACCTTGTGACACCCATTCCATGAACAATACCATTTAATCATATGTTATTCTATTTTAACCTTAACTTTTAATTTTATTCTTATATTTCTTTAATGATTATTTATTATTTTATTTTTAATTTTATATATCTTATTTTTTCTTAACCATCATTCTTCTCTAATTTATTTTTATTAATTATATATTTTATATATTATAATTATTATTTTTATCGGTGCATGAATGAAATTTTCAACTCAGAGAAATTTTTCAAGATCATCTTAACTTTTTGGAAAAGTCTTAGAATTTCTTCTTACTTAGAAAATTTCTCAAGAAAACTAGTCTCTACAAGCCTTCTCCCCCAAGAAGATCCCATCGTCGAAGATTATCACTCACGAACCAAATATCTTATTAATGTGAATGATGCAACCATGAAATAATGATATGATTTTTCAATTTTTAATAATGGGAAAAAAGCCCTGTATCGACAAAATCATTTGTATACCATTCCAATGCTTTGGTGAAATCTAAAAGTTTTTCCTCACTTTAGGAAATTTTTGAGAAAAACTACCTTCTACAAGTTTCTCGAGAAAATCCCAACATCGAGATTTTTATACCCATTTGCAAAATAATTAAGTAGTATGCAATGCAAAATGAATGCATTTATAAATGTAATATTTGATCCAGAACTTTGCAATTATATAATTGATATCTATACCTATATACAAAAAGAACCTCATATGGATTATTATGGTTGTGCCATGTGGGGTTTGCTTTGATTGCTACCTTGCTGGGATGGGTATACTTTTGTTCTAGTTTTGGGTGCCACTTAGGTCAGATATGGAATGCTAAGGGAATTTGGTTGGGTGGGCTTTTGTTTGGGTTTTGGGTATTTGGATAAAGAGTGGGCCATTTTTTAAGGCAAAGTAGAGGGAATGGTTTCTTTCAGTAGCCGTGTGTTTCTTTTTCTTACTTTTTGTCTTACTTTCCACGAGGATGGCTTTTTCGACTTCCCTCGCTTTGTTTCTATATTAATCATTTATTGATAATTCTATTTTATAGAATTATTTTATTCTAATTTTGTTATTAAATATTAGCTAAGTCCTCAATTTTCAATTATAATCTACTTATTTTTAGTTGTTTTTATAATTATGTTACTTTTAAGTTAGTTATTTTAATTTTATGTTATTCATGTTAATTTGATTATTACTTATTAGTTTTTATATTTCTTTTGTAGGATTAAAACTGATTGGGTTTAATTTTGAAAAGTAAGGTGTAGACAGATCTAGAATTTGCTTGTATATGCTTCAGTATTTTGGCCATATCTAGAGCCACAGAACTCCAAATGATGCGATTCTTAGACCATTGGAAAGCTAAGAGACAGAGCTACAACTTTTATGCAGATTACTTTGCCCAGTTCTGCATTTAAGATAGAGAAAATTGTGTCGGAAAATAGCTAGATGTACTGTGTCGGGAATGAAAATTTGTAAAGACCGATAATTGATTTTTGGGCCTTTTATTACACTTTTAAGCCCAATTAAACCCTAGGTTAGCTTAAGGAGCTTTAGGTTAAGTTTATTAGTATAAATAGGATATGTTTAGTGTAAAGCCCGACCTTATAAAATACTTGTCATAACATACATGTGATGGATAGTATGTTTGCATGCTAGGAGAGTCCTAAAAAATTTACAAAAGTCGGTATTGTACCTAGAGGTACAACAAAGTTGATTTAAGCCTCGAACTAGATCGAATAGAGATTTTATGGTAAAATTCAAAATTTTACAGTCAGTGAATGACTTAAAATGATGATTCGGAGTTCGAGGATTAATTTGGAGTTAAATCAAAATTTTCACTATCCATGGGCAAAATGGTAATTTGCCACTTGAGGATAAAATTGGAATATTGGAAGAAGTTTTTGATCAAGATTGATCACATTTGACTCATTGGAGTATAATTTGAGGTTGATAAGTGAAAAAGTTGTAATTTCGGTATTTTTGGAGCATAAGGACAAAATGGTAATTTTGCCACCCTAGGGGCAAAATAGTAATTTTGTCACCCCATGGGCAAAACAGTAATTTTCTACCACCAGGACACTTGTCCAGCACATGGTCTTCCCTTATCCTCATTTTGACCTTTGACTAATCATGTGGTGGAGAATGGAAGCATAATTATTAAAGTATAAAAAGAAAAATGGACTAATAAGCATGTGACACGTGTCAAGCAATAATATTTTATTATTTTCTATAAAAATCAGCCCATATTTATCCCATTCTTCTTCTCCATAATCAGTCAAGACAAAGGAAAGAAAGGAAAAACTAGAACAAACCCTAGATAAGAGAATTTCAAGAAAAAATGTGGAAATTTCAAGGAATCAAGGAAGATAATGTATGATTTTTCAATTTTTGCTTGAGATCTAGCATACCCATGCTTTATTTTCTTATTTCTATGGTTGAGAAGCACGATTTCATAGTGAATAAGTGGTAGGCCGAATGGGTATGGTGAGAGAAATGATGTTGGAATTGTTTGATTTTAAGTTATGTTAGTGATTAAGGTTAGTTTAGCATATTTAGAAGCAAAACAACAAGAAAAGAATCCATTTTTCCCATGAAGCTTCATTGGCCGAATCTTCCTTGATGTGTGTGGGTGATGGATTGTTATTATTTCAAGAGCAATGGCTTAGAAAATGATGAATAATGGTGAGAAAATTAGGTAGGAAAAATCACAGTGTTAGTGCACTGTAATGGCCGAATTTTTCCATGAAGAAATGGGAGGGTTTTGATGCTGAAATTGGTGTTATTTGAATAATGTTTGGTGAATTGAGGTATTAGAAAAGAAATGGAGTAATTTGGAGTTAAATTGGACACGTTGGCCAATTAATCGGGTGATAAGACGAATTAGGTCAACACCAGGTATAGATGGTTACCCGTGCATTTTGCATTCCTGTCATGCATTAGTAGTGTAAATTAGTTTAATTTCGATTTAGTACCAATGTAGTAAGTTTCTCGATTTTTTATTATATCAAGGTGGTGAGTCTTCCGATAAAGGCAAGAAAATTGCATCTGAGGACCAGTAGTCAGAGTACTTCGAAAATTCGCACTCTAGACATAGTGAGTAACCTTATCATCATTTTAATTATCTAAAGTGGTCTTTTTATTCGATTTTGTGAATTTTATTAAAAATGAATTAAATGATTAATTTTTCGATTTTATAAATAAAATGTGATTTAATGAAATGATTTCATAAAATTGTTTTGAAATTGAATGATGGTTTTGAAAATAGAGTAACTGGAGACCACTTGATGTGTTGTAATTTATGATTTTAATTGATGGCTTATGACTATGTGTTGGCATGACTGGCTGGGATTGTGGTTTGTGAACTGTATGAATTGTTCTGTTTTACATCTACAAGTTGGGTAGTATAATATTGGTCATGTCATACTGTCAAAATTTTATTGTATGGTGGGTTTAGCTTGCTGCAATGGGCGAATTTTGTGGACCAGCCTATTAGAGGGGCACGAAATCCGGTTATATATATACCTCGGTTGGAGAGGCGTGTAGGGTATCTCCTGAGGTATGGTTAGAGTTCACGTCACACAGAACCACCTCGTGATGATGAGCTTTGCTAACGCCAAGGAACGGCTGTGTTTTCAAAATAAAAACAAGATTTATGTGTATACAAAACTTTTTAACAATCTTGGCGGACTCGGTTAAATGCCTCGGCCAAGGTATTCCCGAGAATGATTTTGGCAGGAGCCAAGCTTTTAAGATACTCATAAGCCATGTTGATTATTTAAATAAAATGAATATTTATGTTATGAAATACATATTGAGATAGAATATTTTAATCGTCTACTTTTACTCAACTTTAGATATTTTAAGTGGTGTTTGTTTACTCACTGGGATTATAAAATCTCACCACCCTCCTTTCCACCTATTTCAGGCTCAGTATAGGTTGTAAATAGCTGACATCGTTGAAGGCTATAGTTGGCTTTACTTCCTCAAAAACTGTAGGTTTGCAGCCTTCGTTCATTTTTGTCATTTGGGGGTCCACATGTCACTGTAAATTAAATTTCATACTCAAGTTATCTGTACTACTGTATGTAGGAATTTATTTTGCTTTTACGCTATAAAAATTATTTTCACAGTGTTCTAAAAATATTGTTTTATCAGAAAATAGAATATTTTGTTTAATATTTTTATTTTATTCTAACAATCATAATTTCACTTTAAACGAATGTTTAGACATCTAAATTTATTTTTGATTTTTGAAATATGTGTTTTGCACTTGTATACTACATTATTAGTTACAGTTGAGATTTTTGAAGAAAATGACCAAAATGCCCCTGTGAGCGAAAAATTATTCTTCTATTGTTTTGATTTGAAAATAGTTTATAATATATCAAAACATTATATTTGACAGCTGTTGCTCATAGGGGAGGTGTGAAAACTAATATTAAAGCCTTGTGAGGTTCCGATTGACATTTCGGGTAATAAGTGTCGATCGGGACATCGCGACGGTTGTCACGAGCTCGAGGGGAGTATCGGGTCATGAATTTAGCAACATAAAAAGAGAACTTTTGAGAGATTCAAGAGGCTAGAAGTTGAGGTTGAAACTTGGAGATCAAGACGACAATTATTGTTTTGTGTTCTTCCTTAGCTTTTAATTTTCTTGTTACTTTCAATGGTTGAATTTTATATAATGTTATTTTATTTTGCAATTATGAGTAGCTAAATTTCTTTTTCTATGATTGCAATTGAACTCACATGTAGTCTAAATTTTTAATCTCTTTCTTGCTTATTTTTAATGGGATTTTAATTGTTTATTCCAATTTGTTCTTAATGCTTTTAATTGTCTAGCCATCAATTAAATTGATCTAGGAACCTAAATAAACTTGGGAAAGGGAGTTTAGTGTAGACTAAAATTGGGATAGCATATGATCATATTAATTGATTTGCGTATAGGATAGGGATATACTTATAGGCCATATGTAGCCAGATTAGAGCCTGAACTTAATGAGTCTGTTTTAATTTCAATTCACATAGGGATATAGTGTTTTGGTTAAAATAGATATTTTTATAAGATGAGTCGGGAGATCCTTATAAATAATTTAAGACTCTAGGTTAGCAATTTAATCCATTGAAATAAGTTAAGGAAGAGAGATAGGATCTAGATGAAGTGTAAGGGATATTGTAATCCTAGGTTTGTTGATTTGATATTTTCTCAAGTTAATATTTTGATTTTTCTTGTTGGTTTTAATTTTAGTTAATTAGTTTTAGTTAATTAATTAATTTTGATTATTTGAATAAGATTAAATTGTTCTAATTTTAGTACTTAGTAAAATTTTAAATTAATTCCCTATGAGATCGATACCTTGCTTGCTAATACACTATCTATTCGATACGTATACTTGCGTAGTAAGATTTTAACTGACATTTATTCATCTACCAGATTTTTTTGGATTGGCTTTTGATTGCCAAAGCCATTGACTCTTATCGACAAATTTTTCACTCGCTCCTACAATCGATCATGTTTGAGAATCTGACAAGGGTTTATTTGTCTGTCCATTAGGAAAATTTTGACTTATTTCTTATCAACTTGGCTTGCCTAGATCTGTTCTTGATGAATTCATTGGATATTTTTGGGTCTTTTCGTCTAATCGCATGTGCCTCTTTGGGTTCCTTGGCTGGTATTGAGATTTGTAGCCAATTGATTGATGTTGTACCAATGGTCAATGTGTAGTCGCTGTGGATTGGTTTCATGTTCTGACTGGCTGACGATATCATTGCTATGTCCATCAGTGATATTTTATTGGGTGATATGGGATTTTTTTTCTTTCCAGAAGTCTTCATTCCTTTTTCCTGGATTTGGGTTCTTTATTTTCTTTGTTTTGCTTTCCTTCGCTCTATTTATTTCGTTCGTTTGCCCTGTTTCAGGTTGATAGATCTCGCCCTCTTTGATTATTTTTTTGGTTTAAAATGGTTTTTATTTTCTTCTTTTTTATGCCCTTGAGTTAATATTTGTGTAACCTAGATTTGCGTTTTGTTTGTCCTATGCTTGAACTTGTTTCTTTTAGCTCTCTTTTGTGTTCATATATATTCTCTATCTGATGTTCTTTAGATGGTTAATTTTATTATTGTTTTTACTGATGATTTTTTTTAGTTTGTATTTTTTATGCATTTGTATCAAAATCTAATTATGTAGGAATTGATAGAGTTTATAGTTACATGTTTTAAAGTGGGTTTGTCCTTAGTCTTAGTTTATGAATATTGTTTTCGGCAATATACATATATGGACATTACTTTTTTTGTTTGGTCAACGTCATTTTATGTTATTCATGATGAAAATTTTTGCTTGGTTTTTTTTTTTCTATTCACATGTATTTTTTTTAAAAATATATTGTGAAAATCTGACTGTTTTTTCTTTTTTTGCCTATTCATTCCTTTTTTGCTTACTTATTCTTCCATTTTTCCTTTTATGTTGCTTTTGCTGATATAGTTCTTGATCGTAGTGACCATTCTATTTTTATTATTTAGTTTGTTTTGTTTGGTTGCTTATTCTGAGTGCAAATCCCCTAATTGTTTTTATGGATTACTATTATTGACTTTATCTTTATTTTTGTTTTGCAAGAAACTTAAATCCACAGGTTTTGTGTTTGTTGATTCTGTGAAATTATTGAATTTCATTGTCCCGGTTTTGTTATTTTAGTTGGTATTTTGTTATTTTACTGTTAGTCATTTCATTTTTAAAAAAAATTATATATGAAAAAATAGTGCGATTTTTCCGTTGTTATTTACCTTCTGAGTTCTGCTTAATTCAGTATCTTTTTTCCTGATTTGGTTTTCCATCATTGTTGACATGCTGTTTTTATTATTTAGTTTAAGATTTTTGGTTTTGGTTTTCGATGCCTTGTGATTGTTAACTATGACAGTTGACTATTTTCTTTTTTTTTTTTTATCTTTAAAAATATATATTTTATATCTTTTTCACGTTCAACCTTTCATGAAAAAAACTATGTTATATTTCTGTTGTTATTTTGATTTTTCCTATTACTTCCTAATTTTATTGTTAATCATTTGAGCATTGTTGTTAAAAACATTAAAAAGTTTTTGTGATGTTCTTGCTATCATCTGTCATTTACTTTCTGTTCAATCCGTTATCTTTGCTTTAGATTTTCTTCTTGGTAGTTTCTATCATGCTATATTTCTATTCAATCTAGCTGTCATTCTTTTATTTATATGCCTCCTTGTTTTCAGTTACAATACATTTTCTTTTGTCGTTTTTTAAATGCTGTGAATATGCTATTTGTTTTGAACATTAAGGTTCATATTTGTGTCCTATTGTTTGATTCATGTTTGTTTAATTGCAATCTTTTCCTTGATTGCAAGATCAGGAACAATGAAGATTAACGGCCTATACTATTTAACCTTTATGTTTTGGTTAATTTGTTCTTTAATTCTTGCATACTTCTGTCTCTGAGATTTGTTGTTTGCTTGATCTGTTTTATAAGCTTTGATAGTTGCTTTGTGTGTTATTTATATCTGTAGTGCTGCCTAGCCAAATTAAGTATAATTTGTTATAATGGATAGGCCCACTTAATTGAAACAAAATAGAGATCATAGGTTAAAAATATTAAGAGCTAAATGAATTTCTAAACTTAGTCAAACTTTTAATACCTATCTGCGATCATTTGATAATAACACTCGATATCCCAAGCGAGGTGATAAAATTTCACCTCAACTCAATCGTGTGAATATTTTATCAAATATATACTCACAAATACCTACTCATGTCTCACAATCCAATCAAACATTCAATGTTATTGATGTGCCTGTTGGAGGGCATATAACAATTCATTCCACAGTAATTTCTCAAGGTGAGTTGGTCATTACATTGGTCGAACCTACCACTGCTTTATGCAGTGTTGATTCGTTTAGTCTTATTTATCAAACACAATATAATTTTGAAACTTTCCCTATAACCACTACCAGTAATTATTTTATAGGCAATGTTGGGTTTGTTATTGAAAATATCCATTTGGATTATCAATTTAGTGATCACCAATTTGCTCAAACAGTGCCAACTAATCCTTTGAATACCAATATTACCGGTAAAGATTTTTTCTTTTTGTACTTTATAAGTTGGTGATTTTATTTAGTATTTGATTTAGTCATATACATTTTTTACATTCAAAATTATTAATCACTACTAAACTGAGAAGTTCTCGACGAAAAAATCTTAAAGGACACATTAGAAATCTTCCTTATCAATGTCCTAACTACATAATTGAAACTCAATTGTCACTTAAGGAAACCTTAAGAATCCAATCACATAAGTTAGATTATATTGAAAAAATTAATATTCAATCTTTCTACTGTGTTTGGTTAATATCATCATTAACAAATATTTGATTTTGTTGATAATGCATATCATAGGAAATCAGCCCACCGCTTTTTGCTTTGGAGACCCTAACTATATATGTCCTTTTCGCTTGGCTTACATATGGTATGAAGAAAGGTTTGACATATCAAGAGAAACTAGGAATCTAACTTTTAGCCTTTGCTGTCAAGAAGGTATAGTTTGTATAGATAACTTTAGGCAAACCCCATCTTTTCTAAATGATTTACTCAGTGATTATACAAACCATAGAAACATCTAGTTCAAAGAAAACATAAGAATGGATAACAATATGTTCCAATTTACTTCCTTAGGATGTCAAATTGATAAATCAATCAACAATAAGGTAAGACCTTATATCTTCAAAATCAATGGTCAAATGCATCATAATATAGGGTCTTTATTACCAAAAGCTAGTAAAAAACCAAATTTTGCTCAATTGTATTTCTATTATACAAAAAATGAAATCTCTAATAGGTTAGGAATTTTCCGAAATGATAATAACATAACTTCAGGTGAGGAATTCATTGTTCAAGGTTTAATGAAAATACTTGATGAGAATAATCAAATAGTCAAAATCTTTAGAATGATTAGGGATAAGTTAACAGAGACAAATTTTGCTCCCTTTTGATTGAAACTTATAGGATCTAGAGATGACTCACAAGTAAACTATAGATTACCAAGTACTTCAGAGATAGCTGCTCTGATAGTAGGTGACTTAAGAACAAATGATGGAAATCAAGATATTATAGTTGATCATGTTAGTGAAAGTCTTAAACGAATTAGTGAACTACACCCTTCTTTTATGGTCATGCAATACCCACTTCTTTTTCTTTATGGAAAAGATGAGTATAAAACTAAGATAAACTATGTTGATTCTACAATAAGAAAAAAAACCAAAACAAAAATATGTTACAATGCAAGAATACTATGCATATATAACTAAAAAACGAATAACCTTAAATTACATTCTTAAGAGGCGATAGGTTGTTTAAACAATTTTTAATTGATATATATGCAATGATTGAAAAAGAAAGATTATTTTTTATAAGAAATAATAAAAAAAATTAAGATCAAAGTTGTGTAAAGGATTAAAAGATGCTTTTGCAGGGGATAACAATAGTGCAAACAATATAGGAAAACGTATAATTTTGCCTTCAAGTTTCACTACTAGTCCTAGGTATTTGTTGTAAAATTATCAAGATTCCATGGCCATTTGTAGATACTATGGTCGTCCAGATCTTTTTATCACATTTACATGTAATGCTAAATGGAAAGCAATACAAGATGAATTAAGTTTATTACCAAACCAAAAACCAAAAGATAGGCCTGATATAACAACAAGAGTTTTTATACTCAAGCTTCGTTATTTGATGAAAGATTTGATGAAGAATCAACACTTTGATCTTGCTATAGCTGGTAAGGCAAAATTATTTATCATTTGTTTTCATATTATAAAAAAATTGATATGAATATTTCTTTACAAGTTAGAGAGTTTAATACTAATAACTGCTCATAACTTTCGATTTTCTAGTCACTTACACCATTGAATTTCAAAAAATAGGACTACCAGATGTACATATCCTAATTTAGCTCCATCCTAATCACAAATGCTTATCACCTAAAGATATAGACAAAATCATTTTGGCCGAACTACCAAATAAATCTTTAGATCCTATCACATACCAAGCTGTTACAGAATTTATGGTTCATGGCCCATGTGGTTCTGCACACCCAAACTCACCCTATATGATCACAGTTTATTGTTCCAAATTCTATCAGAGAGACTTCCAAACAAGAACTATAGTTAATCAAGATGGATTCCTAATTTACAGAAGGAGAAACATGCCACACAATATTACAACAAAGAATAATATAGAATTAGATAATAGGTATGTGATTCTTTTTAACATAGATTTGGTTATTAAATATCAAGCACATATTAATGTTGAAGTTTTTGACCAATCTAGAGCTATAAAGCACCTATTCAAGTACATCAACAAAGGCCCTGATAGAGCCCGAGTTATATTAAAAAATACAAACACAAATACTCAACAAAACTTCAAACCATTGATTCAAACAACTTTGAAAATAGACAACATACATTTATTGATATAGATGAAATCAAAATGTATTTGGATTGTAGATACTTATCAGCACACAAAGCATGTTGGAGACTTTTTTCTTTTCCAATACATCATAAAGAGCCTACTATACAAAGGTTAATAGTTCATTTACCTGAACAACAAAACATTTTTTTTATGGCAACAATAGTATATCAAGAGTTATACATAAACCAAATATTGATAAAACTATATTCACTGAATGAATGACTTGCAAAAAAACATGATGAAAATGGTAGACATTTATTATATGCAGATTTTCCCACAAAGTATGTTTGGCATCAACTAGAGTCTAAGTGAAAAACAAGAAAATAAGGTAGGTCTATAGGTAGAATCAATTATGTACACCTTACAGTAAGGGAATTATATTACTTGCGTATGTTATTAAATGTAGTTAAAGGCGTAACTAGCTTTGAACATATTATGACTGTAGATGGTATTACTTATTAAACTTATCAAGAAGCTTGACAAGTTTTAGGATTATAAAGAAATGATCAAGAATGAAATGATGCATTCAAACATCTCAATGGGCCTCCAGCAAACAATTAAGACATTTGTTTGTAAACATTATTATGTTTTGCCATATAGCTAATCTTGTTACCATTTGGGAAACTAACTAGAAATTATTTTATGAACATATTGAGTATTTGATGAAACATGCCTTTGGAAACTTATAGTATAGGATTCTTGAAAATAATCTTAAAAATTATGCCTTGATAACTTTAGAAGATCTCTTTAATCAAAATTGTAGCTCTTTGTCTAAATATCGATTACTTATGCCAAGCTAAGAAACTGTCATTTATGATCGAGATAGGTTGATACAAGAAAAAATGAATTACAACTTATTTCATTTGCAATAATTACATTTAGAATTACTATAAAACTTAAATGTTGAACAAGAACAAATATATCAGTCTGTTAAATAATCAATTGACAATAATGAAGGACATATGATATTTGTATATGGACATAGAGGTACAGGTAAAACTTACCTATGGAACACAATCATATCAGCGATAAGATCAGTAAGGAAAATAGTACTAGCTGTAACCTCTTCAGGAATAGCTTCGCTTTTGCTACTTGAAGGCGAACTACCCACTCTAGATTCAAAATCCCTTTTAACATTAATGAATGCTCATACTGTCAAATTAAACAAGGAACACAGCTAACTAGATTAATTAAAGCTTATAGTTTAATAGTATAGGATGAAGCACCTATGGTCCATAGATATTGTTTTGAAGCTTTAGACAAGACTTTAAGAGACATTCTCAACCAAGATAATGATGAATTTGTTAACAAACCTTTTGGAGGAAAAACTATTTTGTTAGGTGGAGACTTTAGGCAAATTTTACCTATTGTAAAATCTGATCATAAAACAAATATTATCAATGCAGCTATAAATCAGTCAACATTGTGCTCAAAATATAAAGTGTTTAGATTGAAAACTAATATGAAATTATTAAGACCTAACTTAACTTAAGAAGCAAAAAAAGAACTTCAAACTTTCGCACCATGGTTATTAGATATAAGTAATGGAAAGTTTCAATCATACTTAATAGAACATCATGATGAGGAATGTGATTACATATCATTACCAAATGATTTATTAGTACTTATCATGAATGACCCTATTAAAAACATAATTTCAGCTATTTACAATGATTTTGAAAAAAAATTATGCAAATTTTGACTACTTTAGATCAAGAGCTATAGTAACACCATATAACGAAACAATTAATGCAATAAGCACATGTGCATTAGATTTTATTCCATGAACTACAAAAACATACTTTAGCAGTGACTCAATAACCCAATCAACTAATCAAGTATCAAACTATCAATTACTATACCCAATAGAGTATTTAAACTCTTTAAATTTCGTGCTATACTAGATCATACTCTGCATTTAAAAATTGGTGTTGTTGTTATGTTACTCGAGAATATCAACCAGAATTTCAACCTATGTAACAGAAAAAGGCTTCTAATCACGCAACTAGCCCTTAATATTATTGAAGGACAAGTGATTTCCTTAAGTGGAACAAACACAAAACATTTCATACAAAGGATACTTCTAACAGCAAAAAATCACAAATGGCCCTTTGTCTTTACTAGGAAACAATTTATAATAAAGTTATCTTATGGAATGATGTTGGCTCCATTAGTTTTTGATGATAATAAAACATTCCTATTTATTTGTGTCTAATACCTTTACTTGAGTGCGCAGGAAATTAGTGTATGAAATTAATTAATTGACTCTTCAAAGAGTATTTTTGAAAGAAAAAGAGGGATAAAATCAACAAGATGTAACTAAATAACAAGGAGGAAGCTTATTGGTGAAACAATGAAGAACATTGGTTGACCAAATTTCAAATTGGAGAAATAGAGGGCTGAAGAGTTTGAGAAACAGAACCAATTTAGTCAACCAAGTCAGTCAACTAAGTGCTCTCTACTAGAGTCTACAAAGTAGAAACAGAACCAATTTAGTCAACCAAGTCAGTCGACTAAGAGCTCTCTGTCTGCAATTTGAACCAGAGCACTACAAAACAGATTAACGGCTAGAACTCATCCACAACTGTTTCCAACGGCCATAAACTATCAAACTGCCATCAGAGTTGCATCTCCAAGTATAAAAGGGTCTTCCAACAATGAGGAACAAGTTTTTTGAAGCCTTGAAAGAGATTTGAGCCATAGAAAGTAGAAAAAACTAGAAAAACTTCACTACACCTTATTGCACTTAAACGTTAATCTTTGTAATAAAGTTCAGCACTTCATCTTGTGTCATCTAGATCAAGTAAGTGATCATAGGTACTTCTTTATTACTCCTCTTGTATTCTTAGAGTGAAGGAGTCACTCTAAAGGGTTGTTCAAGCTTGGGATAGCTTGATTGTTAAAGGTTGTGGTTGAGCTTTGGAAAACCACATTGGGTTTTAGTTAAGCCCGTGAAAAACTAGTGTAAAAGGTTTTTGGTTGAGCCTGGTAAAAGCCATTGTAAAGCTTGGTGAAAGCTTGTGAATTTCACCAGTTCATAGTGGATTTGTGGAAAAATCCTTGGTTGGATAATCAAGGTAGTGGATGTAGGTCTTGGACCGAACCACTCTAAATTGTTATGCTTTTTATACTCTGTTTTTATTTTCTTAAGTTTTGGAAATTAGTTTCCAATCTTGTCAAGAGCCAAATTGTGCTATTCACTCCCCTTCTAGCACATATTATTGGGACCAACAATTGGTATCAAAGCTAGTTCCATGTTATTAAGGCTTAACATCCTTTGGGAGGATCCAAATGGCTCAACAAAAATTAATAGTGGTTGAGGGACAATCAACAAACAGATCACCTCTGTTTGATGGCTCTAATTACCCTTATTGGAGCACTAAAATGTCAATTTATATTAGGGCTATAGATTATGAAATGTGGGACGTCATAACTGATGGATCCTTTATGCCCTCAACCGTGAATGTAGTGACAAATGAGTTAATGCCTAAGCCAAGGTCTGGATGGACTAAGACTGAAATGAAGAAAGTTCAAATAAACTTTAAGGTCATCAACACATTACATTGTGCCTTGACCCCCACTGAATTTAATAAAGTCTCAAGCTGTACAACAGGTAAACAAGTGTGGAAAAAACTTAAAATAATCCATGAAGGGACTTATCAAGTAAAAGAGTCCAAAATTGCTCTCTTAACACATAGTTATGAAATGTTCAAAATGGAGCTTGGTGAAGACATCACCAGCATGTTTGATAGGTTTACAAACATCACAAATAAATTAAGTCAGCCAGGCAAACCTATCCCTGAACATGAATTAGTTAAGAGACTGCTTAGATGCATACCAAAATCCTGAAAACCAAAAGTGACTGCCATTTGAGAGGCTAAAGATCTGAACATCATCACTCTCGATGAGATTTGTGGTTCTCTTCTCATTCATGAGCTCGAGCTTAAAGAAGAAGAAGAAGAAAACCGAAGGGAAGTAAAGGAAAAGGAAAAGAAAAAGAGCATTGCACTTAAGGCCATCATCCTTGAAGAAGAGCTAGAAGAGATTTCCTGTGATGATGATGAAGAATTAGCTCTAGTTGCAAGAAAATTCATAAAGCTAATGAGCAGAAAAAATCGAAGGCTAACTAAAAGAGGTTTTAGGAAAGACCAAGGTGCTTCATGAAAAATAAGGAACAAAAATGACTCCAACAAAAAGGAAGAGATGATCTGTTACGAATGCAAGAAACCTGGTCACTTCAAGTCCGAATGTCCATTGTTGAAAGATGAAACCCCCAAGAAAAATAATAAATCCAAGAAAGCAATGGTGGTTGTTGCATGGTCGCACAGTGAGACATCAAGCTTTGAAATCGATGATGAAAAATCTGAGGAAAGAGCAAACATCTGTTTAATGGCAAAAGAAAATGAAACAGAGGTACCCTTATCCCCCTGCATTAATTCTTATGATGATTTACAAGATGAGTATGAGTGCCTTTATGATAAATTTGAAAAACTTTTTTCAAAATACAAATTATTAAAGAAAAAGGCTGCATTTCTTGAAAATGATTTGCAACAAATCAAACAAAAGTTTACTTCTGTTTTTGAGCAAAGAAATATTTTGCAAATTGAGTTAGAACGCTCAAAAACAAATTTTGAGGTTTTAAAACAAGAGTTGGAAAACAAATCTGAAGCTTTGCAAATAACTCTTGATGAAAATACAGCTCTTAAATGTTTGAAAAATGAATCCTTAAAAAGATATGTATACCACAATAAAAATTCAGCTAAAGCATTACCTAGATGTTATAATTGTGGTAAACATGGTCATTTATCATATGAGTGTTTTAAGAAAAGAAAAGTGCAGAAACTTAAGAAAATCTGGGTTCCTAAGGGATCCTTTGTTGCAACTAACACTCAAGGACCCATCAAAGTGAAAGATATATCCGAGAAACTTAGAGAAAAGAAGCAAAAAACTAGCAAGAAGAAAGAAATAGAGCCCTCACTTCACAAAGGTACCAATTCTTCTTCTTCAAAATTTAAGAATGAGTTGCATGAGTATAGATTCAAAAATATCGAGAATGCACCAATCTCTTGTGAAAAATTCATTGACTGGAAGAGTTTTAACGAAAATGTAGAAATTCAGACCAATCTATCTGAGTACTTTGATGAACTAAAACTAAAAGGCCACAACACTTTTAAGAATATATCTTACAGTCCAAGTCTGGTCAAAGAGTTTTATTCTGGAATTGCTTTGAAAGAAAAGAAATTAATAGATTCTGATGATTATGTAGAAGATGGTTTGAATATTTATCTAAATGGAAAAGAGTTTGTTATGACTGCTGAGGATTTAGGGAACCTGCTGAAAATAGAGTATGAATAAGGTGAATTTGAACTGCTTGAAAAATATGATTCGTCCTCATTGTGGGAGATCATCACTGAAAAGAAAGAAAAATATTCTTTGAAAAGTAATTTTGGTTTGATAACCAGCCCTCATATCAGAATTCTACACTATTTCATAGCAGCAAATATACAAGGCAGAAGTGGAAACCTTATCTACATTAGCCTCTAGGACCTTTGGCTGATGGAGCATGCTTTTAATGGAGTGTCTCTGAATTTGAAAAAATTTATGATTGAGAAAATAAAAAGTGCTTGCAGACTTGATAAGGTAAATCTATCATGTGGGAATGTGATTACATCCCTTGTGCAGAAGAAGTAAATATGGGCAAAGAAGTATGATATGGACCTGGCAAAAACCAGAGATCAAGCTATTCAGTATGGCAACTTGGTTAAAATGGGGTTATGTACTTGATGGAGAAAGGTTCATTAAAACCTCCAAGACTATTCCAAGAAAAGAACACAACTTACCTGCTCAACCTAAAGAAGCTCCCTCCAGATTTTCAAATGAAGTGATTTTTAATTTGCTCATGAGGATTGATGGTAAGCTGACTGACCAAAGAATAAAGCTACAGAAAATGGAAGATAAAATCACTGAATTGGAAAACAAGCTGAAAGAAAAGGAAAACATGCCATCTGAACCTGTGGCTACAAATAGTTTTGCCACATCCAGCACTACACCTGTACAACAAGGTGCTGAAAGTTTAGCTAAGTTAGCAAAAAAATCAGCTCCTCATGTTGAAAGTTCTAGCATTCAGGCTGAAGGTTTCACCTATAAATCTGCCAATCCTGCTCTGTAGACTGAATACTCTCCTTAAAAGGTTGATAAACCAACTAAGACAACCTCACCTGAACCTCAAAGCAAAAATGATTCAAAGACAGAGAAACACCAGGCCTCTCTTCCAAACTTAGAGGAAGTCTCCATCAAGGATATCTTCCACCAAATGGTTAAGGAGGGGGAAGTTGAAAAGGGCACTGCCAAGACAGAAACTCAAAAGGCTAGTGAAGGTGTAGGAAAAGGAAAGCAATCTACATCAGCTGCCAGAGTAAAAACAAAAGCAAGGAAAGCCAAAGCCACTGCAGCACCACCAACTGAGGCAAAACTACCAACCAAAGGTAGGAAGACTATGACCACCAAGACAGCTTTTCTCGAAAGAAGAAAGT
Organism: Theobroma cacao; assembly: GCF_053813885.1. Taxonomy (NCBI): domain Eukaryota; kingdom Viridiplantae; phylum Streptophyta; class Magnoliopsida; order Malvales; family Malvaceae; genus Theobroma; species Theobroma cacao. Next base: position 37,687,853 of record NC_142647.1, on the reverse strand, counting down.
CTTCCAGGTTGGAAGAGAAATCCATACCAGTTTCAGCCTCTTCTCCAATCCTTATCTCAAACAAGTCCACCCCAGAACCTTCCTCAAGACAATCATCATCTATCCGGGAGCCCTTTTCTTTTCCTCTTAACCTTTTCTACAGCACTGAATCCTCACCCTCTGACACATTAGATGAATAGAAGCCCCTCCCTTTGATGCTGACAAAAAAGGAGAGTAGAATAGAATGGGTGCAAGAACCAAGAACCAGAAGAATAAATTTAAAAACAATGTTAGGGTAGAGGAACTAGGAATGAACCTAGGAAAGGAAAGAAGACAGAATCAAAGATGAATGATGTAAAGCCTGACCATATAAAATATTTGTCATGACATACATGTGATGGATAGCATGTTTGCATGCCAAGAGAGTCCCGAAAAATTTACAAAAGTCGGTATTGTACCTAGAGCTACAACAAAGTTGATTTAAGCCTCGAACTAGATCAAATAGAGATTTTATGGTGAAATTGAAAATTTTAAAGTCCAGGAATGATTTAAAATAGTGATTTGGAGTTCGAGGATCAATTTGGAGTCAAATCGAAATTTCACTATCTAAAGGTAAAATGGTAATTTTGCCACTTGAGGACAAAATGGGAAATTTTTTGAAAGATTTTGATCATTTTTGACTTATTGGAGTATGATTTCAGGTTGAGAAGTGAAAAACTGTAATCTCGGTATTTTTCGAAGCATAGGGGTAAAATGATAATTTTGTCACCCTAGTGGCAAAATTGTAATTTTAAACCACTAACACTTGTCATGCTCATGGAATTCATTCATTGACTTTTTATGTTATGGATAAGTGAGAAAATATATGTGATGGAGATAAAAAGCTTAAATTTTTAAAGTTTTATTAATGGACCAATAAGAAAATGACAAGTGTCAAGCTTAGAATATTTTATTATGTAGCTTAAAAATAGCATAAATCAGCCTATTATCTCTCCAAATATTTGACCAAGCAAGGAAAATAAGGAAACAAAGGAAAAACAAACCCTAGGTGGAGAATTTTAAGAGAAAAAGTGTGGAAAATCAAGGAAAACAAGTGAAAAAGGTAGGATTTTTCAATTTAAACTTGAAATCTATTTTCCTTAAGCATTTCTCCTTATTTTCCATGGTTAAATTACATGTTTTCATGATGAATTCATGGCTGGTCAAAATGGGTATGGAGAGAGAAAGATGTTGGATTGAATTGATTTTAAGATATGTTAGTGTTTTTAGTTAGTTTACCATATTTAGAAGTAAAACAATAAGAAAAGAATCCATTTTCCTCATGAATCTTCATTGGCCGAATCTTCCTTGATGTGTGTGGGTGATGGATTGTTATTATTTCAAGAGAAATAGCTTAGAAAATGATGAAAAATGGTGAGAAAAATTAAGTAGGAAAAATCACGGTGTTAATGCACTATAATGGTTGAATTTTTTCATGAAGAAATGGGAGGGTTTTGATGCTGAAATTGGTGTTATTTGATTAATGTTTGGTGAATTGAGGTATTAAAAAAGAAATGGAGTAATTTGGGATTAAATTGGACGTGTTAGTAATTAATCAGGTGATAAGACGAATTTGGCCGGTATCAAAATTTAGATGGTTACTTGTGCATTTTACATTCCATATCATGTATTAGTAGTCTAAATTAGTTTAATTTCAATTTAGTACCAATGTAGTGAGTTTCTCGATTTTGTACTGCGTCAAGGTGGTGAGTCCTCCTATAAAGGTAAGGAAATTGCACCCGAGGACCAATAGTATGAGTACTTCATAAATCTGAACTCTAGACATTGTGAGTAAACTTACTGTCATTTTAATTATCTAGGGTGATTTTTAGATGATTTCATGAATTCTATGAAAAAAGGGATTTAAAAAGGTAAATTTTCATGTTTTATGAATAAATGTGTTTCAATGAAATTAATTTATAAATTGTTTTGAAATTAATAATGATGTTGAAAATAGAGTACACAGAGATTGTTAATTGTTGCAATTCGATTGTTTAAATTGATTGGCTTATGATAAATCGGCATCATTGGTTGGTTGGCAATTGTATTGAAATACGAATTGTTTGGTTGCCTTGAAAGGCTGCGAATTACAAAAATTGCCATATAATGTTATTGAATTTTATTGTATGGTTGATTATATATTAATTAATCACTGTAGTAGGAGGTTTCTGTGGACCAGCCTTTTAGAGGGACACGGTAAACCCCATTATATTTTTACCTTGATCGAAGAGGCGCGTAGGGTATCTCCTAGGATAAAGTTTAGGGTTCACTTCACGCTAAACCACCACGTGAGGGAGAACTCAGCCAACGCCAAGGAACGGTTGCGCATTTAAATGAAAAAAAAATGTGTTTTATGCGAAATGTGAATTTTTAACAGCCTTGACAATCTCGGTAGGATGCCTCGGCCAAGGAGTCCCTGAGGATGAATTTATGGCACAAGCCTAGTTTTTATGAGATTCATAAGCCTCTTTACATATTTTGAATGAAATGTGTTCTAATGTTGTGACCCAGTTTACGATGATTTACTTTATCGTCTCCATGTACTCAACACTAGATGTTTATGATGATGTCTGTTTACTCACTGAGATTTTATAATCTCACCACCCTTTTTTCCATCCATTTTAGGCTCAGATTAGACAGTAGATAGCTGTTCTCATCGAGGACTACTGTGGGATTTGCATTCTCTAAACCGTAAGTTCACAGTCCTTTTTACTTTTGGTTATTCGGGGGCCCACTAGTTATTGTAAATTAAATTAAATACTCTGACTTATTGTGTTACAGTATGTATGAATTTATTTTGCTTTTACGCTACAAAATTTATCTACGTATAATTCTAAAAATATTGTTTAATAAGAAAATAGAATATTTTACTTAATATTTGTTTTATTTTCTTATTATATCCAAATAATCATAATTTCGTTTTAAATGGAGGTTTTAGACTTGTAAACTTATTTTTAATCATGAATTATTTGTTTTGTACTTGTATTCTATATTTTAGCTGGTTTCGAAATTTTTGGAAAAAAAATGACCAAAATACCCCTGTGATAAGAAAATTATTATTTTATTTGTTTTAAGTTGGAAACAATTTAAAATCTTTTAGAACATGATATTTGGCAACGGTTGCTCACAGGGGAAATGAGAAACTGATATTAAGCCTTGCGAGGTTTCGGGTTGACATTTCGAGCAATGAGTGTCTACCGGGACACCACGGTGGTTGTCACGGGCTCGAGGGGAGTACCGGGTCGTGACAATTCGATTGGTATCAAAGCTTTTGATTTGAAAGATCAGAGTTTTTAGTTTTAAAGTCGTTTTAAATTTTACAGTGTTAGTGTGGCCCCTAGTTAAGTTAAGTTAAGTTAGGTTAGGTTGAATAGAATGCATGCATCTGCATATAGAGTCTAAGGTTGATTAAATTTGCTTTATTCTCTTGTATAAATTGTTATACCTCCTTGACTCGGATGCCCAGCTTTCACTAGATCGGCTAGGAGGGGAAGAGATCGTTCCCAACGTCGTTAGTTATATGCAATAGAGGAGGAATCGGCTGCATCCACCATTTGGGAAGTACCTGCTGCTAAAAAGACCGGGACTCCTCCACATTCTCGACATCTTCTGCCACCTACTAGTATTCCCTCCATGCCTATTAAGGCAGCACAACCATTGGCAGCTTTCTTTACCGCAATGGCTGGTCAAGCTCAGACTGGTCAAGTTCCACCTATAGTGCCTCCAGCTACTCCTTCAGTTTTGCCAGTACAAATGTGTCTATTTCTAAGAAGCTGAAGGAGGCTAAGCAACTTGGTTGCATGTCTTTCACGGGTGAGTTGGATGCCACCGTGGCAAAAGACTAGATTAATCAGGTTTCAGAGACTCTCTCTAACATGAGATTAGACGACGATATGAAGCTAATGGTGGCTACGGATTACTAGAGAAGAGGGCTCGTACCTGGTGGAGTTCGGTGAAGTCCCGTTCCACTACTCCTCAAACATGGTTTGACTTTCTCAGGGAATTCGATTATCAGTATTTCACCTATTTTCATCATAAAGAGAAAAAAAGAGAATTTTTGAGTTTGAAATAAGGGAATTTAACTGTAGAGGAGTACAAAGCTCGTTTTAACGAGCTGATATTATATGTGCCGGATCTGGTGAAATCTGAGCAAGATTAGGCCAATTATTTCAAGGAAGGGCTCCGTAATAAGATTAGAGAACGGGTGACAATGACTGGTAGGGAGCCACATAAGAAGGTCGTACAGATGGTTTTACGGGCTAAGAAGCTCGTGATTGAGAATAGGAGGATTCGGATCGAGTTTGCAAAAAAGAGGAATCTTGGTATATCTTCTAGTCAACTAGTAAAAAGAGGCAAAGACTCATCTACTTCAAGGAGTACTACCTCTGTTTCAGTGACATCTCCTCGACCTCCATTTCCACTATCACAACAAAAACCTTCGAGGTTTAGCAGATCTGCTATGACTAGTTCTGGGAAGAGTTTTAGAGGTTTTGATATATGCAGAAATTGTGGAAATTATCATGTTGGGCTGTGTAGGGGGCCTACGCGATGTTTTCATTATGGTCAGTTGAGTCATATTAGGAGTAATTGCCCACAATTAGGACGAGCCACTGTAACTGCATTATTTCCACTAGCTCACACTAATATGCAGAGGAGAGATTCTTCTAGGTTACCACTGAGATAGGGAGTAGCCATACTGTCCGATGTGGAGAGTAATACCTCGACACATCCACCTTCGAGACCACAGACTCATACTTCGACAAGAGTTTTCGCTGTGACGGAAGATGAGGCACGGGTCCGACTTAGAGCAGTGACAGGTACTATGTCTTTATTTGATAAAGATGATTATGTTTTGATAAATTCTGGCTTAGATAGGTCTTATGTGAGTATAGCATTTGCATCAATTGCTGATAGAAACCTGTCACCATTAGAGGAGGAAATTGTAATTCACACACTTTTAGGAGAAAAGCTAGTTAGAAACAGTTGTTATAAAGATTGTGGAGTAATTGTTGGTGAGGAAGAATTTAGGGGTGACTTGATTCCTCTAGAGATCCAAAATTTTGATTTGATATTGGGTATGGACTGGTTAACTGCACATCGGGCGAATGTGAATTGTTTTAGGAAAGAAGTTGTTCTTCGAAATTCGGAGGGAGTAGAGATTGTATTTGTAAGGGGAATGTCAAGTATTACCGTCCTGTGCAATATCGACCATCAAAGCTTTGAAACTAGTGCAGAAAGAGTATCCAGCTTATTTGGCTCACATGATCGATACTTCAAAGGGGAACTTAAGTTAGAGGATGTCCCAATAGTAAGTGAGTTTCTTGATGTATTTCCTGATGAGTTACCGGGACTACCTCCTGATCGAGAGCTTGAGTTCCCTATTGATTTACTTTCGGGTACCGCACCTATTTCTATCCCTCCATATAGAATGGCTCTGGCAGAGTTAAAGGAACTGAAGGTCTAGCTGTAAGATTTGGTGGATAAGGGTTTTATTCTCCCTAGCACTTTTCCTTGAGGAGCACCAATCCTATTTGTAAAAAAGAATGATGGCATTCTTCTGTTATGTATTGATTATTGTTAGCTGAACCGAGTGACCATCAAGAATAAATACCCTTTACCCTGGATTGATGATCTTTTTGATCAGTTACGAGGTGCTATAGTGTATTCTAAGATTGATTTGAGGTCTAGGTATTATCAGTTGAAGATTAAGGAGCAGTATGTACCCAAGACTGCTTTTAGGACGTGTTATGGGCATTATGAGTTTCTGGTGATGCCGTTTGGTTTGACTAATGCCTCGACAACATTTATAGATCTTATAAACAGGGTGTTCCATCCATACTTAGATAAGTTCGTGATAGTATTCATAGATGACATCCTGGTTTATTCGAAGAATGATGATGAACATGTTGTCCATTTGCGCATTGTGTTGAAAACTTTGCGTGAGAGATAACTCTATGCCAAGTTCTCTAAATGTGAGTTCTGGTTAAAGGAAGTGGTTTTCTTGGGACATGTTGTGTCTGGAGCTGGAATTTATGTCGATCCCAAGAAGATTGAGGCAATCTTACAATGGGAGCAATTGAGAACGGTAATTGAGATTCACAGTTTTCTTGGTTTAGCTGGTTATTATCGGAGATTTGTTCAGGGATTTTCATTGATAGCAGCTCCTCTGACTCGTTTGACTCGTAAAGGAGTTAAGTTTTAGTGGATGATGTTTGTGAGAATCGATTTTAAGAGCTAAAGAACCGGTTAACCTCCACTCCCGTTTTAACACTTCCTGTTAATGGAAAAGAATTTGTGGTATACAATGATGCATCTAAGTTAGGATCAGGGTGTGTATTAATGCAGGATGAGAAACTAATAGCTTATGCCTCCAGGCAGTTGAAGAAGCATGAGACGAATTACCCTACTCATGACTTAGAGTTAGCAGCAGTAGTCTTCGCATTGAAGATTTAGAAACATTATTTATATGGTGAGCGTTGTCTGATTTTTACTAATCATAAAAGCTTGAAATATGTGCTCACCCAGAAAGAGCTTAACTTGAGACAAAGAAGGTGGTTAGAGTTGATCAAGGATTATGACTTAGTGATTGATTATCACCTTGGAAAGGTAAATGTTGTAGCGGATGCCTTAAGTCGTAAATCCTCATCGTCGTTAGCAACACTTTCGGAGTTCTTATTTTTCGATATTACTTGAGATGAAATCTCTAAGGATCCAATTGAATAATGGTAAGGATGGAACCCTACTTGCTAGTTTCGTTGTGAAACCTTCATTGTTGAATCAGATCAGAGAATTATAGAAATTCGATGATTGGTTGAAGCAGAAAGTTCAAAAGTTGCAAGACAGAGAAACTAGTGAGTTTAGACTCAGCGATGATGGTACTTTGATGCTTAGAGATCGAATTTGTGTCCCTAAGGATGATCAGTTTAGACGAGCTATTTTGGAGGAAGCTCATTCTTCCGCCCACACTTTACATCCGGGAAGCACCAAGATGTATCGAACTATTAAAGAAAGTTATTGGTGGTCGGGAATGAAACGAGACATAGCAGAGTGTGTAGCGAAATGTCTAACATGCCAACAGATCAAGGCAGAGCATAAAAAACTGTCAAGTACTCTTCAGCCTTTACCGATTCCTGAATGGAAGTGGGAACACGTGACTATGGACTTTGTATTGGGTTTGTCGCGGACACAGAGTGGGAAGGATGCTATTTGGGTGATTATGGATAGACTGACTAAGTCCACTCATTTCTTGGCTATCCATAGCACGTATTCTATTGAGAAACTGACGAAACTTTAAATTGATGAGATTGTGAGATTACACGGAGTTTCAGTTTCTATTGTGTCAGATCGAGACCCTCGATTTATTTCTCGATTTTGATCGAAATTTCATGAAGCTCTCAAAACTAAATTGAGATTTAGTACTGCCTTTCATTCCCAGACTAATGGTCAATCTGAGAGAACTATTCAGACCTTGGAGGATATGTTACGGGCTTATGTCATTGACTTTATTGGGAGTTGGGACAGACACTTGCCATTGGTGGAGTTCGAGTATAATAACAATTTTCAATCTAGTATTGGGATGGCACCATACGAGGCTTTGTATGGAAGGAAGTGCCGAACTTCACTTTGTTGGGATGAAGTGGGAGAGAGAAAATTGTTTAATGTGGAATTGATTGATCTGACAAATGATAAGGTTAAGGTTATCCGAGAGCGATTAAAGACAACTCAAGATAAGCAGAAGAATTATTCTGATAGACGAAGGAAAGATTTGGAGTTTGAAGTTGACGATAAAGTTTTTCTTAAGGTTTCTCCTTGGAAAGGTAATAATGTGAAAATTTTGAAGTATTAAATCTTATTTGATTAAACTATTGTGATAATTTATGGTATTTATTGGATAATGGAAAGTGTGATTCAATTCGAGAAGTGGGAAAAGCTCAATCCGAGATACATTGGACCTTTTCATATCATTGAAAAGATTGGGCCAGTGGCTTACAGACTTCAATTACCACTGGAGTTATATCGAATTCATAATGTCTTCCACTTCTCGATGTTGAAAAAGTATGTTCCCGATCCCTCCCACATTTTAGAGACACCACCGATTGAGTTGCATGAAGATTTGAAGTTCGACGTACAACCCATACGTATTCTAGATCGAAAGGATCGAGTGCTAAGGAACAAGAGCATTCCAATGGTGAAAGAATTGTGGAAAAATGCTCGAATGGAAGAGATGACGTGGGAAGTCGAGCGCCAGACGAGAAACCAATATCCACATCTTTTCTTGGAATCTAGTAAGTGAAATTTTGAGGTCAAAATTTTATTTTAAGGGGGGTAGTGCTGTAAAGCTTGACCTTATAAAATATTTGTCATGACATACATGTGATGGATCGTATGTTTGCATGCTAGAAGTGTCACGACCCGGAACTTCCCATCGGGCCCATGACAACCGCCGCGAGGCCTAGACAGACATTCTTCACCCCGAATGTCGATTGAAACCCCACAAGGCTTAGCATCAACTTTCGCATCTCTCCGGTGAGCAACAGTTATTAAATCTCACATTTCAAAAAAATCATAAGTCATTTTCAAATAAGAACAATAAAATATTATTTTTTTGGCTCACAAGGGCATTTTCCTAATATTTCATCAAAAATCTCAAAACTTGCTAAAAATGTAGTAGGTAAGCAGAAAATATATATTTAATGATTTAAAAATAAATTAAGTATCTAAAACGTTCATTTGAAAGCAAATTATTGACAACTAGTACTATTCAAAAATAATAAATAAAATATTCTATTTTCTCATAAAATAAATTTTTATAGAAATATTCGTAAATAATTTTTCGCACATGAAAGTAAAGTAAAAATTGTATGAATAGAAATACAGATAACCAAAATATAAGTTTTGATCTGCAATGACACGTGGGCTCCAATTGACCAAGATGATGTAAGACTGTGAACTCTTACTTTCTATAATGCAGTTTCGAGCTTAGTTCTCGTCCTACTCGACTATCTACAAATTGTCCTGAGCCTGAAAAATGTATAGGAAGAAGGGGTCAGATTTTATAATCCCAGTGAGTAAACAGATACCATCTAAAGTATCTAAAGCCGAGTAAATGGAAACAATTAAAATAAGTCATCATACTGTAATTTCATTACCTTTCAGTTCATTTCAACCAAATAAAATCAATCCATATAAATCGAGTAATCAACTTGGCTTATGAATTTCTTAAAACTTTGGCTCGTGCCAAAACTCATACTCAGTGATACCTTGCGCAGGGCATCCAACCGAGTCCGCCAAGGCTGTTAAAATTTCATATACACTTAAAATATATTTTTAGTTTGAGAAAAATACAGCCGTTCCTTGGCGTTGGCTGAGTTCCCCTTCATGTGGTGGTTTAGCGTGAAGTGAACCCTAAGCTTTACCCCAGGAGATACCCTACGCGCCTCTCCGTTCGGGGTAAAAATATACTGGAGTTTACCGTGCCCCTCTAATAGGCTGGTCCACGGAACCCCCTATGCAGTAAATAATTAATATATACTCCACCAATTCAATAAAATTCATTCTAGCATGGCATGACAATTTATCGCAATCTAGCCTCTCAAGGCTGAATACACAATATAAATAATTCTGACACCAAAATCAGTTTAGCCATTCATGCTCATATATTATCATAAGCCATTCAATTTAAAACCATAAATTTACAACACAAGCAGGCAGTCTCCAATTACTCTATTTTCAAAACCAATATTCGATTTTCCAGAAAATTTATAAAATCATTTTATAAAATCACAATTTCTCTTAAAACATAGCAATTTACCATTTAAACTCATTTTTTATAAAATCACACAATTGTATAAAACTACTCTAGATAATTAAGACGATAATAAGTTTACTCACAGTATTAGGAGTAGAAATACTCCTATCTTCCATCCTCGGGTGCAGTCTCTTACCCGAAACAATTGACTCACCACCTATTCATAATCCATGACACAAAATTCAGTAAATTGTGTCAATTTATCATAAATTATTTCAAGCTCTTATCCATGCGTATGCACTAGATAGGATTGGAAATGTCTAGACAATCGCTTAATTGCGGTGTCCGACCTAACTTGTCTATACACGATGTAAATTCCTAAAATCCCCAATTCGACTCCAATTCCATCCATTTCAATTTCAATTATCCAATTATATCCACAATACCTCAATGACTGTGAATTTGGTCCAATTTATCAGTTCGGACTATAAATTACGCTTTTACCCCTAGTGGGTAAAAATTTCAATTTATTGCACCGAAAATTTTCATTTAATTTCCAACCTCATAATTCATCATTTTTCCACCCAATTCTCTTAAAATAAAGTCAACCTCATCCTCACATACCATTGGCTAGATTCGGCCTAGGGAAATTCATCGAGAAGATAAATATTTTTCTTGTTGTTTTACTCATAAACATGTTACACTAACACTAAACACTAACATAGCTCAAAATCAAATTTATCTAACAACTTTCTCTCTCTAAACCCATATGACCAGAATTGAAATCATCCTCAAATCACATGATTCAACCATGGAAAATGATGGGAAATGCATGGGAAAGGTAAAGCACAAGACAAATTTAAGAAATGTTACCTTTTTTCACTTGATTTTTGAATTTCCACCTATTTTCCCTTTAAATTTCTTGGCTAGGGTTTTATTTTCTTCTTTTTCTCTCTTGTTTCTTGCTTGGCCGAATGTTGAAGAAGAAGAATGGGTTATGGGCTGATTTTTTTATGCCTTTTTATTGTTTAATGAAATAATATTATTTTATTCATATTTTAAATATTTTATTAATTCATTTTTCATTTTTTTTCTAGCCATCCACTTGTCCTACTTTTTCCACCATGCATTCCCTTTGACTTATCCAAGTCTTAAGTGAAATTTCCAGATTTTTCTAAAGTTTTGGCGGAGCAAATTTTTCAAAATTACACTTTTGCCCCTGAATTTTTCAAACATTACATTTACCTCAAAAATTGAAAATTTGCCATAATGCATAATTTTGACTCCTCATACTCATTTCACACTCCAAATAATTAAATTTGATCAAAATTCTTTCAAAAATTAAATTTTTGATTTCGGGTGGCAAAATTACCATTTTACCCTTTTACTCCAAATTATACCGAAATTAAAATTTTTCACTTCTAAACTTCAAATCTTACTCCAATAAGTCAAATGGGGCCAAAAATCTTTTCTAAAAATTCTCATTTTGTCCTCAGGTGGCAAATGATCATTTTGCCCTTGAATAGCGAAAATTCTGATTTGACTCCAAATTGATCCTCGAACTCCGAATTACCATATTAAACCATTCTGGGACATTAAAATTCTTAATTTCATCGTAAATTCTCTATTTGATCTAGTTCGAGGTTTAAATCAACTTTGTTGTACCTCTAGGTACAATACCGACTTTAGTAAATTTTTTTTTCGGGACTCTCTTAGCATGCAAACATGTTATCCATCATATGTATGTCATGACAAATATTTTTATAGAGTCGAGCTTGTCATCTTCTCCCCCACTTGGATCAACCATATGATTTTTCTTCATGACTGATTTCGACATCCGACTAAATATTAATATTTTAAAAATTTTATCTTGTCTCCTTGGTACCTGAAATACCTTATTATGCCTCACTTGACTTTCGAATCACCTTTTATCTCACCAATTCTCCTCTGATAAAATTATTATTATTTTATTGTTATTTTCTCACTTGCGAAATATTTTATCCTAAACTACTCCTTTCATCTCTTATCACTTTTAAACATTTTAATTGACCTCAATTTGCATTCACTCAACTTTATTTATCACCATATCAAAGTATGGGATATTTCAATCTCCCCCACTTAAATAGAATTCGTCCTCGAATTCCCGTCGATGTTGCGTTATCAATCTCCTTCTATGATCCTACTCCTTGTTCCTTCTATAGGGACATTCAATTTATTCACCTCGTTCACCTTCAGTTCAATTAAATGCTTTATTTATGGCAATTATCATCCTTTGGAATTGGATCAGTAATACTTTTCACAACCATGATCTCTTATATCGAGACACTAAGCATGCCTTTATCACCATTATTAAATTTGAACCATAACTTCACCTCAATTATACTGATTTCGATCACATATCATACTTACTTATGTATACCTAATCATCATTTTATTAATTCGCTCCGTACCAAATTTCTCAACCTTGATTCATCCATCTTATACTGGTCCATTCACTTCCTTTGATAGAGTTCCATTAAGAACTTAAACAATTCAAGGTTTACTTTCAAAGTCACTCATAACTTTAATCGTTCATTGCATGTCCGTTAACACTTTAACTCACTGACCTCCTTTAGAATTATTTCAAAATCTCCCAATTACTGAGAACAATTCTTCACTTTAGTTAGTAAAATTATCAATTTCATATATACATAAATACATGCATTTTCAAATGTCAACATCTCTCTTTATATATAGGAATCCATGTGTTCACATGCCTTGGACTACATTCCCCCTTTATTCATCCGTATCCCAATCCTAGTTTCAATATAATAATTCTTATAGTGCATGTCAACCTTCTTATTATACTTGTGTATAACTTCATATCATTCATATCATTTCCAACCATATGTTTGAGTTCCCTTATACTATATATCATTCATCACAATGTCATCTCCATTGAAATATAATCTATTATGCGTGTATGCTTTATAATCCTATTGATGCCTCAAAGATTTATCTCAACTTGATCATTGCATCTCATGCAATACCATAATTCCTAAGAGTCATCCTTTTGTCCTTAATCATCTTTCATGCCTCTATATTACCTTGTATCTTTCTTGCATTACGATATTGATTTGTCACTTAAGACTCGAACCCATTTGAATCATGTATGCCTTAAGCATTTTCGAATTCCAATTTCCATAACATATTAGGAAAGTTTCATTATCTGACTTCATTTTCAAGGTCAACTTCTATCATCCTTTGTTCCACTCCTTCCTATGAACATAACATCATTCTTCCTTAACCAATTTATAAATTGTACTTGAAATTGTAAAACTTAAAACTAGATTCTCCTTAAGTATTTTTCAATATTAATACTAATATCACTCTCAGCTTACAGCTTCCTTTTTATAATCACATAACTTAGTGCTTGCTTTAACGAGATCCAAAGCAAAACTTCTCTTGAGTATTTCCTTGGGATATCTATCTTAAACTTATGTCTCACAGCATGTGATCCCTTAACTTGTGATTTAGCCGTTAGGCTTCTCAACAAGTTTTAAAAATTTTACGTTTCATACTTGCTGTGTATGATTATAGTCTCTTCTCAAAGATGTTTATGTATTCCTAAAACACTTAATCTTAAAGATATATAAATACGTACTCATCCATTCAATCCCTAACTCATCTTCATAGGTTTCCAGGGTGCCACACAATTAGCCTCATGTTGTTACTAACCCTTGTCATTTTACTGTATCAAAATAGATATTACAAATTCTCGTAATGATATTCTATATAAATTGATTTTCTATACCAGTCTCGTAATTCTTCCTTCACACTTTCATTACTTGGTATCTCATCTCAATATAGTCATCTCAAGAATCTTTTAATTTTTTTTTCTTTTAATTATATGCCTATATACAAGGCAATAAAGAAGTTTTTCAATTCATTTGGGTAAACATTCTCCAGAATATTCAACACTCCCAAATAACAAAACAAAATGACCAACAACCAAAATTCAATTTGTAAGCTCATTATCGTGTCACTCCCATCTTACTCATGCATCATAAGCGTGAGGTATTCGGAGCATTACAACGTTGAACAGTCAATGTTGAAGCACTGTAGTTATTAGAAATTTTCTCATCAAAGCTATTTGTCTGCTTTCAAAGTCACCACATCAATCTTTCTCAACCAGTGGTTTCCCTTCTAGATATATATCATGAGTTCCATAAGCATAGGTACCTTCTATTTTCTTGTCATACACACTAAGCCAAATTAATACTTTCATCTCATGTCATCTTTTGACGTTTATCAACATTCATAAAATTCCACCTCAAAACATCATTTCCATACAGTGTAATAAATTCAAAATACATATACCACTCCACACATAAGTTGCTTACTATCTACAACTTTCCTCAAACTTATTGTCATCCCTATCCAATTATCTTCTTTGTCATATACTCCAATAATCTTATTGACTTTCGATATAATTAACTACGAAAGCAGCTCAGCTTCCTCCTTACTTTATTCTCGTAATCCTTACTGAATTAAAATTTTATATTCCCCATATTCCATAATTTAACTTCATTTGGTTATATTTGTGCCCAACTATTACCTCATAATGTCATAACATCACTGAATAATCCCCTTCATGCTTAAATTACAATCATTAACGTAATCACATTATCCATTCCGAATGTCATTTATAACCTTATTGCTTCCTTTTATAACATTCCTCAATAATTATATTACCAATTTATCTCTATCATACTATCATACTAAAGATTCCCATACATATCTAATTATTTAAACAGCTATTTTACATTTCGTTCGAGTCATACAAAATAAAAGCCACTCCTAACTCCTTTATACAGGTAACTACCACATTTTCCCTTAAACGACACTTGCCTAGATTTATGATAATACAACTTCAACTAAAGTATTAAACATCTTTAGGTTCCTCATTGTCCTGATCCGGGCACATTAATGGATCCTCTTCCTCCTGAGATTTTCTCTTTTGTTCTTCAATCCAGGCTTGTTGTATTCTCCTACATTCCTCATCACTTATCGGTGTAACATTTCTTCCAAACCGGGAGGAAAATGTTGTACAACGGTCACCCCCTTCCTAAGATGAATATCTCCCCTTGCAATTGCCTTCCTCGTATGTTCTCTATGGTACTCTTCGGATTGTTTCAAAAGGAAATCTATTTCAGTTTTTAGAATATTGGAGCTACTCTCACTTTCAAAATTCTGGCTACTCTTAAAGCTTTCCTTATTGTGAACCCATTCTGCTAAGTTTCGATGAATTCTATTATTAGGAATTCGGGATGGACCACCTTCCGAATCACCTGTATCAGGGTGCCATTTGCTTCTAGCTGTAGAATCTAGAGATCCCTCGCTATCATTATGAGAGGTATCGAGACTACCACCTCTTCTAGACATGGTGTGTATGTCACCAGTGCACCTCAAAACCTATATGCAATCAAATAGTAATTGTTTAATTATTTATGCATCTCAAAAGTAGGTAGATTTCTATATGTAGATGCATACATTCTATTCAATCTAACCTAACTTAACTTATCTTAACTGAATTGGACTTGGGGCCATGCAGTGTCAATGTAGATTCCTTAAAACAACTTTAAAACCAAAGGCTTTAAAATCTCATGCTTTAAAATCAAAATATCTTATCTTTAAATCATGCTCTGATACCAATAAAATTTTCATGACCCAAAACTTCCCATCGGGCCCACGACAACCGTCGCAAGGCCTCGACAGACATTCTTCATCCCGAATGTCGATTGAAACCCCGCAAGGCTTAGCATCAACTTTCGCATCTCTCCGGTGAGCAACAGTTATTAAATCTCACATTTCAAAAAAATCATAAGTCATTTTCAAATAAGAACAATAAAATATTATTTTTTTGGCTCACAAGGGCATTTTCGTAATTTTTCATCAAAAATCTCAAAACTTGCTAAAAATGTAGTAGGTAAGCAGAAAATATATATTTAATTATTTAAAAACAAATTAAGTATCTAAAACGTTCATTTGAAAGCAAATTGTTGACAACTAGTACTATTCAAAAATAATAAATAAAATATTCTATTTTCTCATAAAATAAATTTTTATAGAAATATTCGTAAATAATTTTTCGCACATGAAAGTAAAGTAAAAATTGTATGAATAGAAATACAGATAACCAAAATATAAGTTTTGATCTGCAATGACACGTGGGCTCCAATTGACCAAGAGGATGTAAGACTGTGAACTCTTACTTTCTATAATGCAGTTTCGAGTTTAGTTCTCGTCCTACTCGACTATCTACAAATAGTCCTGAGCCTGAAAAATGTATAGGAAGAAAGGGTGAGATTTTATAATCCCAGTGAGTAAACAAATACCATCTAAAGTATCTAAAGCCGAGTAAATGGAAACAATTAAAATAAGTCATCATACTGTAATTTCATTACCTTTCAGTTCATTTCAACCAAATAAAATCAATCCATATAAATCGAGTAATCAACTTGGCTTATGAATTTCTTAAAACTTTGGCTCATGCCAAAACTCATACTCAGTGATACCTTGTGCAGGGCATTCAACCGAGTCCGCCAAGGCTGTTAAAATTTCATATACACTTAAAATATATTTTTAGTTTGAGAAAAATACAGTCGTTCCTTGGCGTTGGCTGAGTTCCCCTTCACGTGGTGGTTTAGCGTGAAGTGAACCCTAAGCTTTACCCCAGGAGATACCCTACGCGCCTCTCCGTTCGGGATAAAAATATACTGGACTTTACCGTGCCCCTCTAATAGGCTGGTCCACGAAACCCCCTCTGCAGTAAATAATTAATATATACTCCACCAATTCAATAAAATTCATTCTAGCATGGCATGACAATTTATCGCAATCTAGCCTCTCAAGGCTGAATACACAATACAAATAATTCTGACACCAAAATCAGTTTAACCATTCATGCTCATATATTATCATAAGCCATTCAATTTAAAACCATAAATTTACAACACAAGCAGGCAGTCTCCAATTACTCTATTTTCAAAACCAATATTCGATTTTCCAGAAAATTTATAAAATCATTTTATAAAATCACAATTTCTCTTAAAACATAGCAATTTACCATTTAAACTCATTTTTTATAAAATCACACAATTGTATAAAACTACTCTAGATAATTAAGACGATAATAAGTTTACTCATAGTATTAGGAGTAGAAATACTCCTATCTTTCGCCCTCGGGTGCAGTCTCTTACTCGAAACAATTGACTCACCACCTATTCATAATCCATGACACAAAATTCAGTAAATTGTGTCAATTTATCATAAATTATTTCAGGCTCTTATCCATGCGTATGCACTAGATAGGATTGGAAATGTCTAGACAATCGCTTAATTGCGGTGTCCGACCTAACTTGTCTATACACGATGTAAATTCCTAAAATCCCCAATTCGACTCCAATTCCATCCATTTCAATTTCAATTATCCAATTATATCCACAATACCTCAATGACTGTGAATTTGGTCCAATTTATCAATTCGGACTATAAATTACGCTTTTACCCCTAGTGGGTAAAAATTTCAATTTATTGCACCGAAAATTTCCATTTAATTTCCAACCTCATAATTCATCATTTTTCCACCCAATTCTCTTAAAATAAAGTCAACCTCATCCTCACATACCATTGGCTAGATTCGGCCTAGGAAAATTCATCGAGAAGATAAATATTTTTCTTGTTGTTTTACTCATAAACATGCTACACTAACACTAAACACTAACATAGCTCAAAATCAAATTTATCTAACAACTTTCTCTCTCTAAACCCATATGACCAGAATTGAAATCATCCTCAAATCACATGATTCAACCATGGAAAATGATGGGAAATGCATGGGAAAGGTAAAGCACAAGACAAATTTAAGAAATGTTACCTTTTTTCACTTGATTTTTGAATTTCCACCTATTTTCCCTTTAAATTTTTTGGCTAGGGTTTTATTTTCTCCTTTCTCTCTCTTGTTTCTTGCTTGGCCAAATGTTGAAGAAGAAGAATGGGTTATGGGCTGATTTTTTTATGCCTTTTTATTGTTTAATGAAATAATATTATTTTATTCATATTTTAAATATTTTATTAATTCATTTTTCATTTTTTTTTCTAGCCATCCACTTGTCCTACTTTTTCCACCATGCATTCCCTTTGACTTATCCAAGTCTTAAGTGAAATTTCCAGATTTTTCTAAAGTTTTGGTGGAGTAAATTTTTCAAAATTACACTTTTACCCCTGAACTTTTCAAAAATTACATTTTTACCCCAAAATTGAAAATTTGCCATAATGCATAATTTTCACTCCTCATACTCATTTCACACTCCAAATAATTAAATTTGATCAAAATCCTTTCAAAAATTAAATTTTTGATTTCGGATGGTAAAATTACCATTTTACCCTTTTACTCCAAATTATACCGAAATTAAAATTTTTCACTTCTAAACTTCAAATCTTACTCCAATAAGTCAAATGGGGCCAAAAATCTTTTCTAAAAATTCTCATTTTGTCCTCAGGTGGCAAATGATCATTTTGCCCTTGGATAGCGAAAATTTCGATTTGACTCCAAATTGATCCTCGAACTCCGAATTACCATATTAAACCATTCTGGGACATTAAAATTCTTAATTTCATCGTAAATTCTCTATTTGATCTAGTTCGAGATTTAAATCAACTTTGTTGTACCTCTAGGTACAATACCGACTTTTGTAAAATTTTTTTTTCGGGACTCTCTTAGCATGCAAACATGTTATCCATCACATGTATGTCATGAAAAATATTTTTATAGAGTTGAGCTTGTCATCTTCTCCCCCACTTGGATCAACCATATGATCTTTCTTCATGACTGATTTCGACATCCGGCTAAATATTAATATTTTAAAAATTTTATCTTGTCTCCTTGGTACCTGAAATACCTTTTTATGCCTCACTTGACTTCCGAATCACCTTTTATCTCACCAATTCTCCTCTGATAAAATTATTATTATTTTATTGTTATTTTCTCACTTACAAAATATTTTATCCTAAACTACTCATTTCGTCTCTTATCACTTTTAAACATTTTAATTGACCTCAATTTGCATTCGCTCAACTTTATTTATCACCATATCAAAGTATGAGATATTTCAAGAAGAGTCCCGAAAAATTTACAAAAGTCGGTATTATACCTAGAGGTGCAATAAAGTTGATTTAAGCCTCGAAGTAGATCAAATAGAGATTTTATGGTGAAATTAAAAATTTTAAAGTCCAGGAATGATTTGAAATGGTGATTTGGAGTTCGATGATCAATTTGGAGTCAAATCGAAAATTTCACTATCTAAGGGTAAAATGGTAATTTTGCCACTTGAGGATAAAATGGGAATTTTTTTTAAAATTTTTGATCATATTTGACTTAGTGGAGTATGATTTGAGGTTGAGAAGTGAAAAATTGTAATCCCGATATTTTTCGGAGCATAGGGGTAAAATGATAATTTTGTCACCCTAGTGGCAAAATTATAATTTTACACCACTAACACTTGTCATGCTCATAGAATTCATTCATTGACTTTTTATGTTATGGATAAGTGAGAAAATATATGTGATGGAGATAAAAAGTTTAAATTTTTAAAGTTTTAAAAATGGACCAATAAGAAAATGACAAGTGTCAAGCTTAGAATATTTTATTATTTAGCTTAAAAATCAGCATAAATCAGCCTATTATCTCTCCAAATATTTGGCCAAGCAAGGAAAAGAACGAAACAAAGGAAGAACAAACCCTAGGTGGAGAATTTCAAGAGAAAAAGTGTAGAAAATCAAGGAAAACAAGTGAAAAAGGTAGGATTTTTCAATTTAAACTTGAAATCTATTTTCCTTAAGCATTTCTCCTTATTTTTCATGGTTAAATTACATGTTTTCATGATGAATTCATGGCTGGTCAAAATGGGTATGGAGAGAGAAAGATGTTGGATTGAATTGATTTTAAGATATGTTAGTATTTTTAGTTAGTTTAGCATATTTAGAAGCAAAACAACAAGAAAAGATTCCATTTTCCCCATTAATCTTCATTGGCTGAATCTTCCTTGATGTGTGTGGGTGATGGATTGTTATTATTTCAAGAGAAATGGCTTAGAAAATGATGAATAATTGTGAGAAAAATTAAGTAGGAAAAATCACGGTGTTAGTGCAATGTAATGGCCAAATTTTTCCATGAAGAAATGGGAGGGTTTTGATGCTGAAATTGGTGTTATTTGAATAATGTTTGGTGAATTGAGGTATTAGAAAAGAAATGGAGTAATTTGGGATTAAATTGGACGCGTTAGTAATTAATCGGGTGACAAGACGAATTTGGCCGGTACCGAAATTTAGATGGTTACTCGTGCATTTTGCATTCCATATCATGTATTAGTAGTCTAAATTAGTTTAATTTTGATTTAGTACCCATGTAGTGAGTTTCTCGATTTCGTACTGCATCAAGGTGGTGAGTCCTCCGATAAAGGCAAGAAAATTGCACCCGAGGACCAATAGTCTGAGTACTTCATAAATCTGCACTCTATACATTGTGAGTAAACTTACTGTCATTTTAATTATCTAGGGTGGTTTTTAGATGATTTCATGAATTCTATGAAAAAAGGGATTTAAAAAGGTAAATTTTCATGTTTTATGAATAAATGTGTTTCAATGAAATTAATTTATAAATTGTTTTGAAATTAATAATGATGTTGAAAAATAGAGTATACAGAGACTGTTAATTGTTGCAATTCGATTGTTTAAATTGATTGGCTTATGATAAATCGGCATGATTGGCTGGTTGGCAATTGTATTGAAATACAAATTGTTTGGTTGCCTTGAAAGGCTACGAATTACAAAAATTACCATATCATATTATTGAATTTTATTGTATGATGGATTATATATTAATTAATCATTGCAGTAAGGGGTTTCTGTGGACCAGCCTTTTAAAGGGGCACGGTAAACCCCATTATATTCTTACCTCGATCGGAGAGGCTCGTAGGGTATCTCCTAGGGTAAAGTTTAGGGTTCACTTCACGCTAAACCACCACGTGAAGGAGAACTCAGCCAACGTCAAGGAACGGTTGTGCTTTTAAATGAGAAAAAAAAATGTGTATTATGCGAAATGTGAATTTTTAACAACCTTGGCAGTCTCGGTAGGATGCCTCGGCCAAGGTGTCCTAGAGGATAGATTTATGGCACAAGCCTAGTTTTTATAAGATTCATAAGCCTCTTTACGTATTTTGAATGAAATGTGTTCTAATGTTGTAACCCAGTTTACGATGATTTACTTTATCATCTCCATGTACTCAACTCTATATGTTTATGATGATGTCTGTTTACTCACTGGGATTTTATAATCTCACCACCCTTCTTTCCATCCATTTCAGACTCAAATTAGACTGTAGATAGCTGATCTTATCAAGGACTACTGTGGGATTTGCATTCTCTAAATCGTAGGTTCACAGTCCTCTTTACTTTTGATTATTCGGGGGTGCACTGGTTATTGTAAATTAAATTAAATACTTTGGCTTATTGTATTACAGTATGTATGAATTTATTTTGCTTTTACGCTACAAAAATTATCTACGTATAATTCTAAAAATATTGTTTAATAAGAAAATAGAATATTTTACTTAATATTGTTTTATTTTCTTATATATCCAAATAATCATAATTTCGTTTTAAATGGAGGTTTTGGACTTTTAAACTTATTTTTAATCATGAATTATGTGTTTTGTACTTGTATTCTATATTTTAGCTGGTTTCAAAATTTTTGAAAAAAAATGATCAAAATACCCCTATGGGAAAAAATTATTATTTTATTTGTTTTAAGTTGGAAACAATTTAAAATCTTTTAGAACATGATATTTGGCAACGGTTGCTCACAGGGGAAATGAGAAACTGATATTAAGCCTTGCGGGCTTTCGGGTTAACATTTCGGGTAATGAGTATCTATCGAGACATCGCGGCGATTGTCACGAGCTCGAGGGGAGTACCGGGTCGTGACAAATGAACTTAGAAAAATATGAGATAGGAAGCAAAAATAGTCTAGGGGCAGTTTTGAAATACTTGTTGGTTAACTGTTATTTGTGCTATGGTGGCACTTGAACACTTGGTTTTAATCTTGTTAACTATATGGTTGTTTAAAAAATGGATGCTAATATGATTATGATGTTTGGCTGTTGAAAATTGAAGTTTGCTGATATTTTGCTATCCTTGGTATTTTTACTATTGTTGACAAAATCTACTACTGCATTAATATTGAATTATATGCTGATAATTGATTTTTGTTGTGGCATTGTGAATAATTTCTATTTGAAAATAGATATAGATGGTGTATATAATATATCAATTGAAACATGAATAATGTATACAAAATCCGAAATCAATAAGCTGATTGACAGCTATTGGAATAGTGATGAAAATCTGTCAACACTTAAAGCTGAAAGTTTAATGATAATCTGCTAATACTTACATGCTGCAAATCACTCCATGTTGTTAAACATATGTATACTCTAAATGTACAATATCATTTTCTATATGACGAGAATAAAATTGGCTGAAATAAAATAAGTAAAATATACTAAGGGGGAGCTTATACTTAGGGGGAGCAATCCTCAATTTTTGCAAAAAACTAAAAAGAATTAAAATGACACTATGTTGTTAATCAATGAGTGTTTTGTCATCATCAAAAAGGGGGAGATTGTTGGCTCCATTAGTTTTTGATGATAATAAAACATTCTCATTTATTTGTGTCTAATACCTTTATTTGAGTGCACAGGAAATTAATATATGAAATTAATTAATTGACTCTTCAAAAAGTATTTTTGAAAGAAAAAGAGGGATAAAATCAATAAGATGTAACTAAATAACAAGGAGGAAGCTTATTGGTGAAACAACGAAGAACATTGGTTGAACAAATTTCAAATTGGAGAAATGGCGGGCTGAAGAGTTTGAGAAACAGAACCAATTTAGTCAACCAAGTCAGTCGACTGAGTGCTCTCTGCCAAAATCTGCAAACCAGAAACAGAACCAACTTAGTTAACCAAGTCAGTCGACTAAGAGCTCTCTGTCTACAATTTGAACCAGAGCACTACAAGACAGATTAACGGCTAGAACTCATTCTTAACTATTTCCAACGGCCATAAACTGTCAAACTGCCATCAGAGTTGCATCTCCAAGTATAAAAGGGTCTTCCAACAATGAGAAACAAGTTTTTTGAAGCCTTGAATGATATTTGAGCCATAGAAAGTAGAAAAAACCAGAAAAGCTTCACTACACCTTACTGCACTTAAACGCCAATCTTTGTAATAGAGTTCAGCACTTCATCTTGTACCATCTAGATCAAGTAAATGATCATAGGTACTTCTTTATTACTTCTCATGTATTCTTAGAGTAAGAGAGTCACTCTAAGGGGTTGTTCAAGCTTGGGATAGCTTGATTGTTAAAGGTTGTGGTTGAGCCTTGGAAAACCACATTAGGTTTTAGTTGAGCCTGTGAAAAACTAGTGTAAAAGGCTTTTGGCTGAGCTTGGTAAAAGTCATTGTAAAGCTTGGTGAAAGCTTATGAATTTCACCTGTCCATAGTGGATTTGTGAGAAAATCCTTGGTTGGATAATCAAGGTAGTGGATGTAAGTCTTGGACCTAACCACTCTAAATTGCTGTGCATTTTATACTCTGTTTTTGTTTTCTTAAGTTCTGAAAATTAGTTTCCAATCTTGTCAAGAGCCAAATTGTGCTATTCACCCCCCTCTAGCACATATTATCAGGACCAACAAATGACTATCAACAAAAGCCAAAGACAAACATTAGACAAAATAAGCATATACCTACCTAAGCTTGTATTTATGCATGGACAACTACATGTTGCTTTTTTGATAGTTACATCTCAAAAAAGCTTACGTATTATAGCAATAGATAACAATGCCTTACTTGTCATAAAAACGAAAAATATTGTCTTCCGAGAAGTATTTCATAATTTGCTTTCAAGTTTGTCAAGAAATTTATATCCATCTTTATGTTAATTTTGATTCTTTAATTTATTATCATTTTTCTTGGAAATATTATATACAAGCACAATCTAGTCACTATCCTCATTTCTTCAGCGATTATCACATGCTAGCCTCCTACACCAAGCATTCCTAAAGTCATACAATTTTTATATTAATTAGAACTTATGACTCTTTTATTTTTCAATACAACATAAAAATGCCAAAAAAAATTTTCAAGGCTTATGCCTTTTCCAAAAAGGGACATCAGTCAAAGTAAGGATAATTCGTATATAAGAGTCCATTGACCCATTTAGGCTAAGCACCTTGCTAAGCCTCGATTTTCTTGCTACTGATGCTAAGGTATATACATTTTACATATTAGACAAATCGACTGTTTGTTAAAAATAGTTCAATTTATATTTGCATCAATTCATTAGTCAACATTTGCAAAACACATAATATTTCATATCATTTATTTCAAAATGAATTCTGCATGAATGGTTACTTCCAATATTCATATTTAAGTTTTATTCACAAACATATATTAAAATTGTTCATTTTATATCTTTTACACTTAATTTTAACACAATTTCTATTATTCACTCATCATTTACATTCTAAATATTCACGTTATTAATTAATAGAAAAATGCAATGCATTTCAAGATTCAGAGTGTAGATGCACCACAATTTCAATAGCAACTAAGAAAAAGATGCCTTTATCAAATCAAGAAATTTAACATAAATAACCACTTTTAACCCTATTCCCTTGAATATCATAGGCATGTTTACCAAGAATATAGTAATCTACCCAATTAATGAAAGCTCGAATCCCTACCCAACATGGGTCTTCAATTTTGCCTCCATCGATCAACTCAATAGCCGAATCCGTAATGACATAGTTCTGACAGGTAATACGTACCTCTGTAATACTCACTTTACTTTCAATTTTACACTACACAAAAAGTAATATTGGTTCTTTAAATACTTCTATTATTGCAAAACTTTATGAGAGCACTTAGATCAATGACAACTATAGAGAAAGTCCATCTGCAGAATCGAACAAATGACATTAAGAAACAGGATCTTTTTCTTAAATACCTCAAGTATGACAAAAAAAAAAACCTAATGTTCATTCAGTTGTACTACTATTCATAAGTACATTATGAAAGTTGAAAGTTGTTTTTTGTGGAGATAAGTAGAAGAAATTGATCAAGATCACCTCCTTGATGAAGTAATCAGTCCAATTGCCATTTTGGCTACAACAACAGTCAAAAAATACATGAGTAAATATATAACACTAAAGACAAACTATTCATTCATTTAAATTAACATATAACTCAACATGCCTTATTTGTATAGATACCCTTTACCTAGTCTCCTGCTCAGCTATAAAGATATATTTAGATCTTGACACACCACAGACTCTATTTCACAAACAAAGGTAATATCTATAGCTTAAATGTTTCAACTTGCTGAGATATTGATTTTTCAAATTTTTTGTCATTCATTATGAAAAATAAATTTATAGGTACAAAGAACATCCATTCAGTGGCCAAATTATAGACATGCAGTTGCATCCCCACCAGCTACTAGGGAAATCAAATGAAATCAAACACACAATCATAGCTAAGATCAATACTGTAGATCCAACCAAAGTGCAAGTAAATAAAACATACCTCACAAAATTATAAACATTCCTATCATGTTAAAATACACTAACAACTCAAATGCATTTCAGGAAAGTAGATTCAAAATCAAAGCTTCAATTGTTGATATTGATTGTACCAATGGATGGTATTATAACTCTAGCAATGAGTGTGGAAGTTCTTTACAATTTTACATTGGAAAGTACTAGTGCATGAAGCATGAAGAGAAAGAACTCCAACTAACATAAGTAAACAAACAAACTTTTATATTTATTATTCATATTATATAATAAATGAGGCTGCCACCTGTGTCTACATGGATTGCTTAGGGAATTTCGTTGGCTGCGATTTTGTTTAAGTATTGGGTATTTTGATAAGGAGTTTGGCCATTTTTTAAGGCAAAGCAGGCAAGGAACAGTTTCTTTGATTGCCTGTGCATTTTTTTTCTTACTTTCCATTTTCCCTTGCCACGAAAAATGGTTTGTCGGACTCCCCATGTGTTTTCTTCTCTCGCTCTATTTTTGCTTTGTAATAGTTTCCACCATCTTATATTTCTATTCAATATTGCTCTCCTTTACTTGCTAGACTGCTTTGACACTTGCTTTTTGATATTTTGCACACTTTGAGAATACCTATTGAATATGTGTTTATTCTTTTGTTGTTGATTATCGATGCTTTGAATCATGTTCAACATTTACATGTTTGCAATGTGACTTTTGTTCTCACCCTATTATATATGATTTTCAGTTAAAGTACATATTCGTTTCTTCTCCATCATTGTTTTTTTGTTTCTTTCAACCGACAATGAAACATTGAAATTTGATTTTACTTTAGATCACTTGGTAAAATTATCTACACAATATATATATCTAAATCTTATACCTAAAATTCCTAAAACACAATAGTCTAAACAACCAAGATCTAATAAACTAACATATCCATAACCTATGAAAACTTTAACTCCTTTGTCCTTCAATTATATTCTCTCATACACTCATTTGTTTTAAATGAAAAATTTTACAATTTTTGACTGACATATTTTTAATTATCTACTATCACAATTGCTATTGTCAACAAAAATCAAATATTATGTTTGCTTTACTACAGGTATTGCGTATAGCTTATTTTGGAGGATAATACTGGACAGATAGATTTGGTGGCATTTGGAAGGCCAGCAGAAAAATTAGTTGGTGCAAACATTGCACAATTGGCAGCATTACAAACCTTGAACCGAATGACTATACCAGGACTTGTCAAGGCTTTAATCAAATGAACCAAGATGTTCACTGTGGGTTTAACAACTAGAGCAATCCAAACAGCAATTTCCAACTACAAATTGTTTGAGTCAAAAGAACTACAAGTCCTGGAATGCAATGCTTCAAGTTTCGAAGCTACTTCACCATCGTTAACAACAATAGTGCCAATGCATGGACTAGAAAAAGAAATCTGATAACTCTATGATATAGAGTTATTTGGACTTAATTTAGATAATAATTTAGCTTAGTTCTTGTAGTAATGCATAGAAATCAATAGATTTTATTTAATTATTTTAAATTAGTTAAATAAAGAGAGTCAATCTAATTTGAGTTAATTTTATGCTTAATTTGGTCTTAATGTGGTTAAGATAGGTTGATATTGATTTATTTGTGATTTTGTAGGTATTTGATGAAAGAAGAATTTTAGTGGAAAAAGAAAAGCAATTTCAAGGTGCAGACTTTTATTGCATATATTTTGGTATTTAGCCATAACATTCTTTACAAAGCTCTAAATGAAGCGATTCTTAGACCATTGGAAAGATAAGAGAACAATCTACAACTTTTATGTTTACTACTTTACTCAGTTCAACTTGGAATGTGGTCAAAAATCTTATCGAAGTTAATGCAGTCCTAGAGCAACTACCATTTCTATTAATTAATTGGGCAAGGTTGTGACCCACATAGTCAGATGAGGAAATCCCATCTGAAATTGACTTCTTTCTTCACCCAACTTGGCCTAACTTCAAAGCCCTATAAAAATAACATTTCAGAAGACCTTTAAAGATGAGAACGAAAAACACCTGATTAACAACGGAGAGTGAAGCCACAAAGTCATGGAAGCTAAGAAGAATTTGAAGGATTCATTGAGATTTAAAGATCAAGAATACAATTCTTAAGTTTTTCTATCTTTTTGTTATTCTTATTTTATTGGTTTTGTTTTTAATGTTTAATATTTATTCAATGATGATGTGTGATTTGATGGGGAACTAAGTTCTTAATCTAAGATTATGATTGAACTCAATATGTAGACCGATTTATTTATTTCTCTTTTACTTATGTTTTACGGATTTAAGTCATTTATTTTATTCTGTTCTTAACGCTTCTAATTGCCTGATCACCAATTAGATTGAATTGGAAACCTAGGTTAAACCTTAATGAAGAAGATTTAGGTAGATCTTGAATAGAATAGCGTATGATTGAATGCACTTAGTTGATTAAGTGGTTTCATTTGCATATAGGGTACACATATACTTATAAGCCATACGTAGCCAAAATTAGAGTACAAACTTAATGAATCTTTTTACACTATAATTTGCATAGATATAAAGTAAATTAATTAAGAGAGGTATTTATATGAGAAACTTGACAGAGACTTGTAAATAATTTAAGACTCTAAGTTAGCAACTTAATCCATTAAACTAAGTTAAGAGAGAGAGACAATATTAACATGAAGTATTGAGGGATATCATAATCTTAGGTCTAGTAATCACTATGTAAAGCCCGACCTTATAAAATACTATTCATGACATACATGTGATGATAGCATGATTGCATGCTAGGAGAGTCCCGAAAAAACAAAAGTCGGTATTGTACCTAGAGGTACAACAAAGTTTATTTAATCCTCGAACTAGATCAAATAGGAATTTTAAGGTGAGATTAAGAGTTTCATAGTTCATGGATGACTTAAAATGGTAATTTGGAGTTTGAGGATCAATTTGGAGTCAAATCGGAATTTTCACTAACTAGGGGCAAAATGGTCATTTGCCACTTGGGGACAAAATGGGAATTTTAGAAAAGATTTTTTTGACCCCATTTGACTTATTAGAGTATAATTTGACTTATTGAAGTATGATTTGAGGTTTAGAAGTGAAAAATTTTAATTTCGGTATAATTTGGAGTATAGGGGTAAAATGGTAATTTTGTCACCTCAGGGGCAAAATTGTAATTTTCCACCACCAGGATATTTTTTCCAGCACATGGTCTTCCTTTGTCTTCATCTTTGACCCTTGACTAAACATGTGGTGGAGATAAAATGTTTAAATTTTTAAAATTTTAAAAACGGGCCAATGACATGATGCCATGTGTCATGCCTTTATTAATTTATTATTTTCCTTTTTAAAAGGCACAAAATCAGCCCATCTTCCACCCCATGGCCGGCCAAACCAGCAAGAAGAGAGAGAAAACAAAAACAAAACCCTAGAGAGAGAAAATCAAAGAAAAAGTGTGAATTTTCAAGGAAATTAAGTGAAAAAGGTGAGTTTTTTCTATTAAGCTTGAGTTTTCTTATTCCCAAGCATTTCTCTTTATTTTCCATGATTAAATTACATGTTTTCATGATGAATTCAATTCTGAAAAAATGGGTTAGGAGAGAGAAAGTTGTTGGATTTATTTGATTTTAATTTATGTTAGTGTTTTTAGTTAGTTTAGCATATTTAGAAACAAAACAACAAGAAAAGAATTTATTTTCTCCCCCAACCATTAATGGCTGAATTTACCATGTAGTGAGTGAGGATGAGTTTGATTTTATTCTAGGAGAATTGGTTAAGGAATGATGAATTATGAGCCTAGAAAAATAATGGGAATTTTCGGAGCAAAAATATGAATTTTTACCCACTAGGGGTATTTTCGTAATTTGCTGTTGAGACTGATAATTTGCACCACACTGAGGGACATTAAGTTAATTTGGGTGCAATTGAGGTATAGAAACTGAAAAGAATTAAATTGGAGTTTAAACGGACCCGTTAGGAATTTAATCGGGTGATAAGACGAATTAGGCCAATACCGGGTTTAGATAGTTACCAGTGCATTTTGCATTCCATATCATGCATTGGTAATCTAAATTAGTTTAATTTTGATTTAGTACCAACTTGGTGAAACTCTCAATTTTGTATTGTGTCAAGGTGGTGAGTCCTCCGATAAAGGAAAGGAAATTGCATCCGAGGACCAGTAGACAGAGTGTTTCGAAAGTCTGCATTCTAGACATAGTGAGTAAACTTATTGTCATTTTAATTATCTAGGGTGGTTTTTAAATGCTTTCATGAATTCTATGGAAAAAGGAATTTAAAAAGATAAATTTTCATGTTTTATGAATAAATGAGTTTCAATGAAATTAAATTATAAATTGTTTTGAAATTAATAGTGATTTTGAAAAATAGAGTACACGGAGACTGTTAATTGTGGCAATTTGATTGTTTAAATTAACTGGCTTATGATAAATCGAGCATGATTGGCTAGTTGGCAATTGTATTGAAATGCGAATTGTTTGGTTACCTTGAAAAACTACGAATTACAAAATTGCCATATCATGTTATTGAGTTTTATTATATGGTGGATTATATATTAATTAATCACTGCAGTAGGGGGTTTCTGTGGACCAGCCTTTTAGAGGGGCACGGTAAACCCCATTATATTCTTACCTCGAACGGAGAGGCGCGTAGGGTATCTCCTGGGGTAAAGTTTAGGGTTCACTTCACGCTAAACCACCATGTGAGGGGGAACTCAGCCAACACCAAGGAACGGCTATGTTTTCAAAACAAAAACATGATTTATGTGAAATGTGAATTTTAATAGCCTTGGCGGTCTCGGTAGGATACCTCGGCCAAGGTGTCCCCGAGAATGGATTTATGGCACAAGCCTAGATTTTTATGAGATTCATAAGCCTCTTTACGTGTTTTGAACAAAATGTGTTCTAATGCTATAACCCAGTTTATGATGATTTACTTTATTGTCTCCATGTACTCAACTCTAGATGTTTATGATGATGTTTGTTTACTCATTGGGATTTTATAATCTCACCACCCTCCTTTCCACCCATTTCAGGTCCAGTATAGACTGTAGATAGCTGATCTCATCGAGGACTACAGTGGGATCTGCATTTTCCAAACCGTAGGTTCACAGTCCTCTTTACTTTTGTTTATTCGGGGGCACTTTTGTTATTGTAAATTAAATTAAATATTTTGACTTACTGTATTTAAGTATGTATAAACTTATTTAGCTTTTACGCTATAAAAATTATTCACGTATAACTCTATAAATATTGTTTTATAAGAAAATAGGATATTTTACTTAATATTTCTTTTATTCTCTTATTATATTCAAATAACCATAATTTCGTTTTAAATGAAGATTTTAGACTTTTAAACTCATTTTGAATATGAATTATGTGTTTTGTAATTGTATATTACGTTTTAGCCAATTTTCAAAATTTTTGAGAAAAATGACCAAAATACCCCTGTGAGACGAAAAAATTAATATTTTATTGTTTAAAGTTGGAAACAGCTTAAAATATTTTAGAACACGATATTTGACAATGGTTGCTCACAAGGGAACAGAGAAACTGATAGTAAAGCCTTGCGGGGTTTCGGGTTGACATTCCGGGCAATAAGTGTCTACCGGGACACCGCGGTGGTTGTCACGGGCTCGAGGGGAGTACCGGGTCGTGACACACTAGAAGTTAATAATTCTATTGATATATTAGTTTTAGTTTATTAGTTTTAAATTTAAAATTTAATTGTTTAGATAAAATTAGGGTGTGTTAATTTTAGTAGTTAACAGTAAAGATTACTTCGATTCTCTGTGGGATCAACACTCTACTCATCTCTATATTATCTTTAGAATACGTACACTTGTGTTGGTAGAAAATTGAACAACAAAATCTTACTATCATTGATTAAAAACCAAGTAGCTAGGAAGATTTTCCCAGATTCTACACCACAAAAACAAGCCACAACCACCCAAGCAGAGAATTCACAAGACCAAGTCTTGTTTCAGTTTGCATCACAAAAAAACTCGCCACCAATAAAGAGGAAGAATAACCCACCAAAAAATACAAAACCAGGTAAAATAGTTAAATTTTTGCATTTATTATCTATCATAATCATTCAAAACAAATTATTCTATTATTTTGATAGTTGAAATTTTTTTTTTTTTGCTCACCATTTAATATATTCTGCCTCTTCCATACAAGTTCATTTCTTACCTAATAAACTAATCAACAATACAATTTCTTGCTTCTTTTTTATGAACATAGAGTTCCATCCAAAGCTAGCAACACATCTCGAAACAAAGCCACTGAACAATCTTCACCAGCCCCTTGATATTAATAAGACCAAGACTGCAAAAACACCTATGCCCAAAAGTGCCTTTTATTTTTTTTAACGAGCACCATTATACGTGGAACCCTACTATGTTAACTTTTGTCATTTTGTATAGACATATGTGTGTGGAAACAAGGCATAGGATTGCTTTTCAAAAAAAAAAAAACAAGGCATAAGATCATGGATTTAATATCCATCAAGGACATTCACCTTTTGTTCACTTGCTAAAAATCAATGGGATAGATTACAAACACTACCTTCCTTTTTTGTTCATAATGACAATTGCAATCATAACTTTTGTATGCACAAAACAATCTGCAAAAACACCAAACCACAATATAATATTTGTGTTGTTACTTTACTTTCTTAGCCTAATTGTTTATTTCAATGCATTTACATCCAAATTCCTGTATGCTCATAAACATTCAGCATAAAATCATCCATTCTCTAATAAAAATTATAACAAAGAATTTCTATACAATTATTCTTATAAAAACTTCATTCAATTTTTTTTTTGCCCTAAGCACATTACATGAGGCACAATCTAGTTTTGCTTTAATCGAATTCCTCTTTTTTTTCTTATTAGATTTTAAAATATCCATTTGAAAAAATGGAGTTTCGTAATATAAAACTAGAACTTTCCCAACGCTTTGGTGAAAATCTTAAATAAATTTCTCACCTAGGAAATTCAATTCGAAAATGTGACTTTTCGTAATCAGGGAGAGATTCCACCCTTGAAGATTGATTCAAAATAATGGATCTTGACCATTAAGTAACTTTTTAATTGAATAAATAAATTAAGTTAAAAAATCTCTTATTTAGAATAATTACTTGAATTAATTGTTTATTATTATATAAATTTTTAGTTAATTAATTTTAAATAAAAAATTTAATATAATAATTCCCTTAAATTATTATGCTCATTAAGATAATTATTTGATTTAACAAAGTATTGGAATATACAAAATTAAGATTTATCTTGACATTTTGGTAAAAATCCTAACTAAATTCCTCTCCCAAGAAAGTTAATTGAAAAATGAGACTTTTCACATTCCCGAATGTTAAGTCAAAATAACTAATCTCTTATAGTGTGTGCGTGACTATATGTATATAATTTATTTCTTTTTGCTTTAAACCCTTTTTTATTATTTTTTTTTTAAAGAGGACAATGTTTAAAATAGCTATTTGAGTAAGTGGATTATTGGAATATAAAATTAAGGTTTACCTAAAGCTTTGGTGAAAACCTAATTAAGTTCCTCACCTAAGAAATTTAATCCAAAAAGGTAACTCTTCGCACCCTTAAGTGAAGTTTCATCATCAAATCAACTCAAATAACACATTTTTCATTGAACATCTTTTTTATATTCTATTTGCTTCACCAAAAAATAGAGTATTTGACAAATATCTAACATATTTAAAAAAATTAAAAAATTATATATATATATATATATATATATATTTATCTTTTTAAAACACTTATATATATATATATTTCATAAGTTAATCTACTATTATTATTATTGTTTTTTTATCTTTTTTATATATATTCATAAAAGTATTTTAGTAACCATGCTACTTAAATAAATGCAAACATTTAAACAACCCAAACCAAGCAAAAACAAAAAGGCCTCAAAGGTTCATACCTGATCTAGGTTAACAAAACCCAAGTTAGTTGGGTTGTAAAGAAAACCCCAACTGCCCAACTTACCGACAATAGCAACCCAACCAAAATCATGGGCTTAAAGTATGTGCGCCACTTGGCTTGACCCAAGGCTTATCCCTTCTAACCATGATGCTTAAACAATATGGGCTTGCTTTAGATTTCAGAACGATGTCATTCAGATATGGTAATGGGTACATAATTATAGTGTATCCACGAATACTAGACCTAGCTATTTCAAGTTAAGATATCTTATACCTAGGGTGTAAAACTCGACCCTATAAATACATGTCATGACATATATGCACTGAGTAGCATGTTATTATGCTAGGAAAGCACCCAAGAATAGACGAAACCTGATATTGTACCTAACGGTACACTTAAATTGATTTAACCTCGAACTAGTTCAAATAGGAATTGTAGGATGAAATTTAATATTTTATAGTCCAGGAATGACTAAAAATAATTGTTCGGAGTTCGAGGGTTCATTTGGGGTAAAATTAGAAATTTTGATATTCAAGGGCAAAATCGTCATTTTGCCACCTAAGATAATAATTTGATCATGGAGTGAAATTTTTGATCAAGATTAACTATTTGGAGTATAATTTAATGATAGAAAGTGAAAAAGTTTAATTCTGGTGATTTCTGTAATGTAGGCGCAAAATCGTAATTTTGCCACCCACGGACAAAATTTGAGATTTTGAGAGAATTTAGATCAAATTTGACAAATTGGAGAATGGTATGAGCATAAGGGATGAAAAATATGTCTATGGGCAATTTTTCAGTTTTTTGGGCAAAAATGTAATTTTTCACTTTTACGGGGGCAAAAGTGTAAATTTCAAAAATTACTCCACCGAGACTTTGGATAAGTCTGAGAATTTTATCTAAGCTATGGATATGTGGGACAAGTGCATGGTGAAAATTTGGAAACAAATGGATGAAATTTTAAAAATGGGCCAATGGGAAAGTGACACGTGGTATTTTTTAATGAAATAATATTATTTTAATGAAAAGTCAGCCCATTTAAACCCAAATTTTGAGTGCTGGCCGGCCATAAGGAAGAACAAGAGAGGAAATAGGGAGGAAAGGAAGAAAAAAAGAAAAACCAAAGAGAAACAAGAAAATTCAAAGGAAAATTCACGTTTTTCGCCCGTTTACGCGTCTAACGGTAAGATTTTTCGATTTTAGCTTGATTTCTACCTTTCCTATACCTTTATTTCCATTTAGCATGCTTGAGGAGAGAGATCAAAAAGTGATATCAAGGGCTGGACGAAATTCTAGGGGAGAGAAATTGAAATTTTTAGGTTTTGATTTTTAGTTAAATTGATAGTTTTAGTTAGTTAAATGTGTTTAGAAATTAAATTGGGCAAGAAATCATTAAATTTTCACAATACCCACTCTTGGCTGGATGCTCAATGTTGTACAATGATGATGAATTGATTTTATTCTAAGGGGAATGAAGAGAAAATGATGAAAAACGATTAAACGTGATAGAAAAACAAAGTAGAAAATTTACCAAGTTAATGTCCCATTTTTGGCTGAATTTTTCCAAGGAAGGGAGTGAGCTGATTTTGTTGTTTTTAGAAGGTTATTGGCTGATATTTAATGGTTAGAAATGTTGGAGAGAGAATGGGATGATTTAGAGCTAAAATGGAGCGCGTTAGTAATTTATCGAGCAAAGTGCCAAAAATATGTTAATACCGCGTTTAAGCCGTTTTAGGCTATTGCATTTCATACCATGCATTAGTATAGGGTTTAAGTTAATTATATAGTGATTTAGCATCAATGTGATGAATTGTGTAAATTTTTGTAATGTGTCTAGGAGGAGAGCCTTCCAGAAAAGGCAAAGAAGTCGTACCCGACGAGTAGTGATCGGGGCACTTAGAAAGCTTTTAGTTTGTACAAACGGCGAGTAAACTTATTATTATTGTAAATTATCTAGAGTTTATTTTAAATGCCCTTTATGTATTTTATGAAATGAGAACGAGATTAAAACGAGATTTTTGATGTTTTAGGAATAAATGTAACAAATAAAAATATATTGTATTGATTATGAAATTGAGTAATTTGAGGCTACAAATTGACTTGAAAAATATATATTTTCCTAGGAATGGCTTATGAGAAATGAGTATATGTGGCTATATTTTGTGAATGCATTGGGAAATTTATGTAAGTTGTTTTACTATGCAGGCTGGATAAATAAATAAAAGCCACGTTATACTGTCGAAATTTTATTAAAATTGGTGGGTTAGTCACTGCAGTGACGGGTTTCCGTGGACTGCCTATTAGAGCGTTACGGTAAACCCAGTTATATAGTTACTTCGGTTGTAGAGGCGAGGAGGGTAACTCCCGGGGTAGTATTAGAGCTCACTTCACGTCGAACCCCCACGTGAATGTGTAACTCGGCCAACGCCAAGGAACGACTGGTTTTAAAAATAAAAATGTGTTTCACGTGTGAATATTTTAACACCCTTGGCAGACTCGGTTAGATACCTCGGCCAAGGTATCCCCGAGGATTAGTTTTGGCTTGAGCCTTGTTTTAATAAAAGACATAAGCCTTAACAACTGTTTTGGTAAATTACAAATATTTTATGGTTTAAGAAACAAATTGAAAACATTATGAAATGGGTTGAAATTTGTTGTTTAAACTTGTCTCCATTTTACTCACCTTTAGATATTTATGATAATGTCTGTTTACTCATTAGGATTGCAAAATCTCACCCAACTCCTTTCCACCCATTTCAGGTTCAGTATAGACTGTAGATAGCTGATCTCATCGAGGACTACCATTGGATCTGCATTTTTCAAACCGTAGGTTCACAGTCCTCTTTACTTTTGTTTATTCGGGGGCCCTCTTGTTATTGTAAATTAAATTAAATATTTTGGCTTATTGTATTTCAGTATGTATAAATTTATTTAGCTTTTACGGTATAAAAATTATTCACGTATAACTCTATAAATATTGTTTTATAAGAAAATAGAATATTTTCCTTAATATTTCTTTTATTTTCTTATTATATTCAAATAACCGTAATTTCATTTTAAATGAAGATTTTAGACTTTTAAAGTCATTTTGAATATGAATGTGTTTTGTACTTGTATATTACATTTTAGCCAGTTTCGAAATTTTTGAGAAAAAAATGACCAAAATAACCCTGTGTGACGAAAATTTTATTTTGATTGTTTTTGATCTAAAATAGTATATATTCTCTAAAAACTCGATATTTAACAATGATTGCTCACAGGAAAGGAAAGAAACTGATATGTAAGCCTTGCGGGGTTCCGGTTGGCATTTCGAATAATGAGTGTCAATCGGGACGTCGCGGCGATTGTCATGGGCCTGAGGCAGGTTCTAGGTCGTGACATAGGGTTTAGGAAGGGTTTGGGTAGTGATTTCACTCTCGTATTGGGTTCAAGTAGGGTTCAAATACCACCCCTTAAGTATTTGCTACCCAAACCCAATTATGTTAATATTCAGGTTCATCAGGTACTCGCCTCGAACTTGATTCCAATATCATTTATATACATTTTATTGTTATTTGAATAATTAAATTAAAAATTTCCACTTTTTTAGTGTTTAGATTCGAACCTAAAGAAAAAACAGTCAAAATCTTTACCATCTTTACAAACACTTTCTTTTATTAAAAATTGACCAATATGTTAATAAGTATGGTTACTTAAATTATTTACGTGATGACATTAATATATTTAAATTAAAAAATTATTAGATTTTTAATTATATTTAAATAATATAAATATCATATCATATTATAACAGAATATAATTACTATTATATAAATATATTTACTTTTTATTTTGTGTTAATATTATAAAAATTATAACTTATAATATATATACTTAAAGAGAGTCTTTGATATTAGAATAGTTTCGAAATCTAACTTTTTTTTAATTCCATATAATTAAAGACAAACCCATATAGTTAATTAAATTAATTCATAAGACTATGATTATTAATTAACTTGGAATGTTTTTTAATATACATACATTATATATATTGGGTTCATTTATAAATTATACAAAATATAGTTACTATATTATATATATATACTAATACTTTTAGTATATATATACTTTAAATATAAATATATTTACATTCTATTTTGTGTTAACATTACAAAAATTGTAACTTGTAAAATTATTAATTATAATATACATACCTTTATTTATATAAACTTATAATATAAAAACCTAAAGAGAAGTTGTGAGATTAGAATAGTTTTGAAACATAGTTATTTTTTTAAATTTCATGTAATTAAGGACAAACTCATATAATCAATTGAATTAATTATGAAACTATGATTATTAATTACCTTGTTATGTCTTTTAATATATTTACTTTATATATATTGGGTTCATTTATAAAAAATATAATTACTATTATATATATTAAAATACTTTTAGTGTGTGTGTGTGTGTATACACTTTAAATATAAACATATTTACTTTCTATTTTGTGTTAATATTACAAAAATTATAACTTATGAAATTATTACTTATAATATGTATACCTTTGTTTGCACAAAGTTATAATTGTTGATCTCAAGTAAATGTGCTAGAGAGGGGTGAATAGCACTTTTTGGCTCTTACTAAAATTAACTTGTAGTTGGGGATAAATGCAAGATAAAAGAAAGATTTAAAGATGAATGAAAAACTAAAAATAGAACAGACAATCACACCAAAATTTATAGTAGTTTGGTCCAAGATCTACATCCACTACCTTGATTGTTCAACCAAGGATTTTCCAAACCAATCCACTATGAACGTTGAAATTCACAAGCTTTTACAATGGCTTTTACCAGGCTCAGTCAAAACCTTTCACAATGGTTTTTTTTTTTTAGATCAACCAAAACCTAAAAACTAACTTTTCTAGACTAAATTAGAACCTATACACTCAATCAAGCAATCCAAGCTTGAATAAATTCCTTAGAGTGTCTCGCACACTCTAAGTATACAAGATAAAGAGAAATAAAGGTGTACCTATGATCACTGACTTGATCTAAGTGGTACAAAGTGAAGTGCTTGAATCTTTTACAAGGATAGGTGTGAAGTGCAAAAGAATATAGAGAGTTTTTGTTGGTTTTTAAGCTCTTTTTGTTCTTGGAAGCCTTAATTGCTTTTCTAGCTGTTGGAAGCCTCTTACATACTTGGAAACTCAGCTCTGATAAGTGTTAGGCAGTTTTTGACTATTGGAAACAATTTAGTGGCTGTTCTAGCTGTTAATATGTCTTCTAGTGCTCAATTCAAATTTTTTGACAAAATGAACTTAGTTAACTAACTGCGCTCTTAGTCGACTAAGTCGTTTCTGTTTTCTGATCCTAGTTTCTGGCAGTGAGCACTTAGTCAACTAACTTCCTTCTTAGTTGATTAAGTTGTTTATGTCTTAAAGTTTAGATTTCTGGCAGTAGACTCTTAGTCGACTAACTTACTTCTTGGTTGATTAAGTTGGTTTTGCCTTGAAGTCCAGATTTCTGACAGTAGACTCTTAGTCGACTGACCCATTTCTTGGTCGACTAAGTATTTTTTGTTTCTTAATACTCTTAAGCCTGCCAACTTCTGATTTGAATTTTAGCTTACTAACCCTTTATTATTCAACTAAAGAGCTTCTGTTTTGTTAATTAACTGTGGCTTCTTATACATATAATTTTTTATATGTCCCTTGGAATAATTTATTTATCATTGGCATACAATTCTTGTCTTGCACACTCAAGTAAAAATATTAGACACAAATGAATGGGAATGTTTTATTATCATCAAAAACTAATGGAGCCAACAATCTCCCCATTTTTTATGATGACAAAACATTCCTTGATTAACAATACAGTGTCCATTTAATCTTTTTAGTTCTGCATAAAAATGAGAATTTCTCCCCCTAAATGAGTGCTCCCCCTTAGTGTGTGCTTATTTTACTTATTCATTTCAACAAATTTTTATTTATGTCATATAGACAATGACATTATACATTCAGAATATATTTATGCTGACATATAGAGTAATCAACAATAGGTGACTGGTTGACAGAATATCATTAATATTTCAGCTGTGTTTGTCAACAGCATATTGTTACCAGATTTTATCTGTCATTTATCATCCAACAAACACAATCCATTCACATTCCATTCTCAAAATCATTTATAGAAATTGGTTATCATCATAACAGCCCAATATCAGTACCAAATCTCAAAACAGCAACAAACAAACTCAAGAACAGATTTATCCATCAGCAAACAAATAATATAAGCAGCTTAACAACATCCTATTTTCAACACAATAACATAAACCACAAAGTTAAATTCAAATGTTCAACTAACAATAGAACAAAAAAAATAGCAGAAAAAGTAGTCATTGTTCCCCTAGTTCTCCCTTAGACTTTCTACCATAATTCTCTCCCTTTTGTCATCATCAAATCTTAAGGACTCTTAATCATCTTCTAAAATTGGTGAAGGGGTAGACTCACTAATGCCATAGAAAACATTAAGAGGTTCAGGAGATGGTTCAGGAGGTGATTTCTGTGGTGAGAGTTTAAGGGATGATTTCTCAAAAATTTCAAGGGGGTTTTGAGGAGAATAGATGGCTGATGGTCTAGCTTTTTTAAACTATTCTGGAAGATTTCCTTCTCTTGAGGAATTTGGTCTTAGTTGCCATTATCTTCTTACCTTTACCAAATAGTTTAAACTCGGCCTGTGGAGCAACAATAGCTTTTTCTTTTTCTTTTTCAGATTACCCTTTTGTAACTGAAGCTAGTTTAGAATCTGACTTTTGTGCTTTCCCTTTAGCTACTTCCTTTTCAGCTTGTTCTTCTATAACCATTTGGTGGAAGACATCCATTATTAAGACTTCCTCTGAATTAGGAGGAAAAGGTTGATCTTGCTACGGTTCATGATGAGATGGAGGATTTTCATCATGTGAGCCAAGCAACTCAGTACCTTGTTCTAATTCAACTTTCTTTTATGGCTCTGGTGAAGGGAATTTCCTTATTTGATCAACTTCAAGTTCATGACCCTCTGCTTGGAAGGTAGAACCTTCAGCATCCTGTCTTGTTGGTGCAGGGCTTGAAGTGGTAGAGGTGTCTACAGCTGCAGGTTCATGAGGCATTTTTCCTTTTTCTTTCAACACATTTTCCAGTTCTACCAATTTTTCTTCAATTTTCTGCATCCTCTCAACTAGGTCAAAAAGCTTTCCATCCATTCGCATGAGAAAATTGAAAACCATTTCATTTTAGAACTGTGAGGGGGCTGCCTCTAACTGAGTAGGGAAAGAAGACTCTCCTCCTGAAGTGACCTTGGGGGTTTTAACAAATTTTTCTCCATCAAGCTTATATCCCATCTTAGGCAAACTCCTAAGGTAAATAACTTCGTCCCTGCTCTTCACTTTATCCAGTTCATACCTAAAGCTCCAAATTCCATTTTTCTGTACGAATGATGTAACGATATTTCCATAAGGTAGATTTATTTTTTTCAGTCAACAGACTCCTCTCATTCTCTCAATCATGAATCTGCCTAGATTAAGTGGAGCACCATTAAAGGCATGCTTCATCAGCCATAAGTCTTGAAGACTAATGTAGCTAAAACTGCCACCTCTTCCATGAATATTTACAGTAATAGAGTAATGCAAAATTCTAATCTGTGGACTTTTAATCAGACCAACATTACTCTTTGATGAATATTTTTCTTTCCTCCCTGTAATTATCTCCCACAAAGAAGTGGGATCATAGTTTTCGGGCATCTCATAGTCACTATCTTCACTTTTAATTTTAAGCAGATTTCCTAAATTAGCAACAATCACAACAAATTCCTTTCCATTTAAAAAGACATTCAGACCATTATTAATATAATCATCAGAATCCTCAAGTTCATCCTTATCTAACGCTATGCTTACATAAAATTCTTTCACCAAACTAGCACTATAGGTTCGATTCTTAAAAGTGCTAAAATCCTTCAATTTCATTTCTTCAAAATAATTTGATAGAACAACCTGAATTTCAAGGGCTTCATCAAAGTTGTTCCTGTCTATGAATTTTCCACATGTAATTGGAGCATTTTCTATTTTCTTGAATCTATCTTCATGGGCTTTATTCCTAAATTTGGAGGATGAAATTTTACCTTTCTTGGATGATTTACCCTTCTTTTTCTTCTTCTCTGTTTTGTATTCCTTCATGGTCTGCTTTTTCTCAGATTTCTCGATCTCAGATATGGATATACTCTTCTTTTTCTTCTTCTGAGATTCAACTTGTCCACTTTTCTCCACTGGTCGTTTACCTGTTTTCTTCTCCATAATTTCTTTAGTTTGTGATGGTTTTGCCATTTGGTTTGAGAGATGTATGGCTCACAATTTTGTGGGTTTTTAGAAGGAAGAATTTTTGTTTCAGCAGGGTCGATTTTAGAAAATTGCAAATAAAGTGAGAATGTGTTAAGAAAGGTTGAATTCTATCAAAACTGTATGTTTCCCCCTCTTTAAATATATTCAGTAACCTCTTCTTTCAAAATTTAAAAATTTCCTTCTTAAATTTTATTTTTAGTGAGGTAGTTTTTTTTTTTCTGTTCCATCACCCGGTAGGCAGTTTCTTTTCATTATTTAATTCCTCCTTTCTTTAATTGACTGAGTCTTATTATTTAAAGATACAGAATGCTCTTAGTTGATTCAGTGACTCTCTTAGTCAACTAAGTGCCTATTGTCTTTTGA
The DNA here is from genome assembly GCF_053813885.1 of Theobroma cacao. NCBI lineage: Eukaryota > Viridiplantae > Streptophyta > Magnoliopsida > Malvales > Malvaceae > Theobroma > Theobroma cacao. Next base: position 37,645,718 of record NC_142647.1, on the reverse strand, counting down.
GAAAATTTTAGAATTTTTCTTAAAGCTCCTGCACGCTAACCATTCCTAAATTTATCCTAATCTCACAAAATCTTTACTCATTTAGAGGCTTCGTGAATATGTCAGCTAATTGTTGTAGAGTATTAACAAACTCAATCTTAATATCACCTTTCACTACATGATCTCTAACAAAGTGATGCCTAATCTCGATATGCTTAGTCCTAGAATGTTGTACAAGATTTTTTGACATATTGATTGCACTTGTATTATCACAGTATATTGGTATGTTATCCATTGTTACTCCAAAGTCTTTTAGTTGTTGTTTAATCCACAAGATTTGAGCACAACAGCTACCTAGAGAAATATATTCAAGTTCAGCTGTAGAGAGAGCAACTGAATTCTATTTTTTACTTGACCATGACACAAGCATACTACCTAGACTCTGGCAGGTTCCACTAGTGCTCTTTCTATCAGTTTTGCTTCCAGTAAAATCTGCATCTGAATATCCAACTAGATTAAAGGATGATTCTCTAAGATACCATATCCTTAATGTTTGTGTTTCTAAAAGGTATCTAAAAAGTCTCTTAACAGCAATCAAGTGTGATTCCTTGGGTTGAGATTGAAAATGAGCAAACGAGCACACACACATACACTGAATTGGATATCAGGCCTGCTGGCTGTTAAATAAAGTAGTAATCTGATCATACCTCTATAGAGCTTTTGATTAGCATCCTTTCCCTTTTCATCAACCTCAAGTTTGGTGGATGGACTCATTGGTGTTCAAATTGACTTCAGCTTTAGCATGTCAAACTTTTTGAGCATGTCTTGAATGTATCTTTCTTGGCTAATAAAAATTCCTTCCTCACTTTTTTTAATTTGGAGTCCAAAAAAGAATTTCAGCTCTCCCATCATGTTCATCTCAAATTCACCCTGTATTTCTTCAATAAAGTTATTGCATAAAGCCTTATTAATTGCACCAAAAACAATATCATCCACATAGATTTGAACAACAATTAAATCATTTAAGTATCTTTTAATAAACAAAGTTATATCAGTGCTCCCTCTAACATGACCTTTTTCAATTAAGAATTTTGAAAGCCTTTCATACCAAGCTCTAGGAGCTTGTTTCAATCCACATAAGGCTTTATGAAGTTTGAAAACATGATCTGGTTTTTCAAAGTCTTCAAATCCAAGAGGTTGTTCAACATAGACTTCTTCTTGGACGAAACCATTTAGAAAGGCATTTTTTACATTCATTTGGAATAATTTAAAGTTCATAAAACAAGCAAATGCAAGCAACAACCTTATAACTTCTATTCTAGCAACCGGTGCAAAGGTTTCATCATAGTCAATTCCTTCTTCTTGGTTATACCCTTGAGCCACTAACTTAGCTTTGTTTCTAATAACATTTCCTTGCTCATCTACCTTATTTCTAAACACCCATTTTATCCCAACAATAGGGTTATTCAAAGGCCTAGAAACTAATGACCACACACGGTTTCTTTTGAATTGATCAACTTCCTCTTGCATGGCTATTATCCAGTTTTCCTCTTTTTTTGCTTCTTCAAAGCTTTTAGGCTCAATTTGAGATATGAAAGCTAAAAACTCATATGTCTCTCTAACTCCTCTCCTAGTTTTGACACTTTGTGTAATATCTCCTATGATCAGCTCTTGTGGATGGTCTTTTACATATCTTCAGCTTCTTGGAAGGTCATTATGCTGATTTTCGATTCTTTGTAATGTTTCTAAAGGTGGAGGTTCTGTTCCTCTTCCTAGGGACTTTTCTTCACTGTTTTTCTTGTCATCTAAATTCATTTCTTCCATTTGTCTTTCAAGATCATCCATATCATCTTCATCAGTAGAAATTTCCTTTTGCAAGGCATTTGATTCATCCAAAAACTATACGGATCGATTCTTCAACAGTTAAAGTCTTTTTGTTAAAAACTCTATAGGCCTTTGAGTTTAATGCATATCCTAAAAATATTACCTCATCACTTTTTGCATCAAACTTCCCTAGAGGATATTTTCCATTGTTTAATACAAAACATTTACAACCAATACTCTTAAGATGAGAGATATTTGGCTTCCCACCCTTGTAAAGTTCATATGGAGTCTTTGATATCATGGCTCTAATTGAGACTCTATTGAGGATATATGCTACTGTGTTGACAACTTCTACCCAAAAATATTTTGGTAAATTATTTGCACACAACATAGTTTTGGCTATTTCTTTTAAGGTTCGATTTTTCCTTTCTACAACTCTATTTTGCTGTGGTGTTCTAGGTGCAGAAAAAATATGATCCAACCATTTTTCATTGCAAAAGTTTTCAAATTCATCTCCTTCAAACTCACCACCATGATCACTCCTAATACTAACTATGACAAGTCCTTTTTCATTTTCAATTTTCGTAAAATGATTTAAAAATGCTGGTAGTGCATTATTCTTATGAGCAAGAAAGTATACCCAAGTATACCTAGAGTAGTCATCAACTATCATAAAGCCATATGATTTTCCTCTTAGACTAGTTGTACTAATTGGCCCAAATAGATCAATGTGCAGCAATTCTAGTGGTCTAGAGGTTGACACATTCTTCTTACTTTTGAAAGATGTTCTAACTTGTTTTCCTAGTTGACATGCATCACAAACTTGATCATATTCAAATTTAAGTTCAGGCAATCCTATAACCAAATTTTTTTCTTATTAATTTTGAGAGGGTATGCATGCTCACATGTCCAAGTCTCCTATGCCATAACCGACCATCATTTTCAACATTTGCTATAAGACATGTTTCACAATTCACCTCAAGATTTTCAAGAAATATAACATACATATTCTTAATTCTTTTTCCTATAAATGAGATTTTATTAGCACTTATATCTATCACTTCACATTTATTAGAGTCAAAGCATACCTTAAATCATTTATCACACAATTGGCTGATACTCAATAAATTGTGTTTCAAACCTTTAACTAGCAACACATGACTAATTCGAACTTGAGAGTTTTTACCAATGGTTCTAATGCCACAAATTATACCTTTTGAATCATCACCAAAGGAAATGGTACCTCTTTTTTTCTTGTCCAGCTGAGTAAACAGCATTTCATTTCCAATCATGTGCCTTGAGTAGTCACTGTCCATATACCATGGTTCCTTCTCCTTTAGTTGAGCTCTTGAACATGTGTTTTTTAAGTTCAGCTCAACCTGCAAAACAAATTTCAGTTTTTCTTAATAGGTACCCATACTTTGATGGGTCCTTAAAGGTTAGCTGCAACATAAGATCCTTTTGGAACCTAAATTTTTCTTGTTTTCTGCATGCTTCTATTTCTATAGCAGTCATAAGATAAGTGTTTAACTTTTCCACAATTATCACATCTAGATGTATCATTATCAAAATTTTTCTTAAAATATGTGTTCCTCCTTGATGTTTCTTTCCTCAAACTTTTAAGATTTGCATTTTCTTCAACTGCCTTTTGCAAGGCTTCTGTTCTATTTTCCAATTACAATTTTAGAGTTTCAAAATCTGTTTTTGAATGCTCTAATTCAATTTGCAAAAAATTTCTTTGCTCAAAAATAGAATTGAAGTCATGTTTTATCTTTTGCAAATCAGTCTCAAGAGATGTAGTTTTTCTTTTCAAAGTTTTATATTTTGATGCAAGTTTCTCAAACTCATCATAAAGACATTCATACTCCTCTTGTAATTCATCAATTGAAATATCACAAGGGGATGAAGATACCTCGGATTTATCATCCCTTGCCATCGGACACAGATTAGCTCTTTCTTCCACCTTTTCTTCTTCATCATCAGAACTTGAGTTATCACTATCTGACCAAGTTGTAGCCACCATTGCTTTCTTCGATTTTCTGTTTTTCTTTGGCGATTCTTCCTTTAGCAATGGGCATTCTGACTTGAAATGTCCTGGCTTCTTGCATTCAAAGCATATAAGCTCTTCCTTCTTATTGGACTCATTTTTATTTTTAGTTTTCCATGAAGAGCCTTGTTCTTTTCTATACCCTCTTCTAGCCAATCTCTGATAAGTTTTTTGAACCTTCTTGCAACCAAAGCAAGTTCTTCATCATTATCACAAGATAAACTATCCAACTCTTCTTCAAGGATGCTTGCTTTTAAGGCAATACTTTTCTTCTTTTCTTTTGCTTCCCTCTTGTCTTCTTCTTCCTTTTCCTTGAGTTCCAGCTCGTGAGTAAGAAAAGAACCACAAATTTCATCCAGAGTTATAATATTTAAGTCCTTAGCTTCACAGATGACAATCACCTTTGGCTTCCAATTTTTTGGTAGGCTTCTAAGAAGTCTTTTAATGATTTCATGCACAGGAATTGGTTTACATAGCTGACTTAATTTGTTTGTGATGTTTGTGAATCTATCTAACATGCTAGTGATATCTTCACCAGGTTCCATTTTAAACATCTCATAATTGTGGGTTAAGAGGGCTATCTTGGACTCCTTAACTTGTGAAGTCCCTTCATGAATAATCCGGAGTTTATCCCACACTTGTTTAGTTGTGATACAGCTTGATACTTGATTGAATTCAGTGGGAATTAAGGCACAATGTAGTGTATTGATTGCCTTAAAGTTGGTTTGGACTCTTTTGGTTTCAGTTTCGGTCCATCTAGACCTTGGTTTAGAAATTATCTCGTTGGTTACAACATTTAAGGTTGAAAGAATAAAGGGACCATCAGTTATGACATCCCACATCTCATAATCTATTGCTCTAATGTATACTGACATGTTAGTACTCCAATATGGCTAGTTTGAGCCATCAAACAGAGGTGGCCTATTTGTGGACTGTCCTTCAGCAACTATTGATTTTTTAAGAGGCATTTGGATATTCTCAAAGGGTATTAGACCTTAAGAACAGGGAACTCACTCTGATACCACTTGGTGGTCCCAAGTAAATGTGCTAGAGGGGGTGATAGTACTTTTTGGCTCTTACTAAAATTAAATTCTAGTTGGGGACAAATGCTAGATAAAAGAAAGATTTAAAGATGAATGAAAAACTAAAAACATAGCAGACAATCACATCAAAATTTATAGTGGTTCGGTCCAAGACCTACATCCACTACCTTGATTGTTCAACCAAGGATTTTCCAAACCAATCTACTATGAACGGTGAAATTCACAAGCTTTCACCAAGCTTTTACAATGGCTTTTACCAAGCTCAGCCAAAACCTTTTACAATGGTTTTTTTTCAGGATCAACCGAAACCCAACAACTAGCTTTTCTAGGCTAAGTTAAAATCTATACACTCAATCAAGCAATCCAAGCTTAAATAAATTCCTTAGAGTGTCTCGCACACTCTAAGAATACAAGATAAAGAGAAATAAAGGTGTACCTATGATCACTGACTTGATCTAAGTGGTACAAAGTGAAGTACTTGAATCTTTTACAAGGATAAGCGTGAAGTGCAGAAGAATGCAGAGAGTTTTTACTGGTTTTTAAGCTCTTTTTGTTCTTGGAAGCCTTAATTGCTTTTCTAGCCATTGGAAGCCTCTTAAATACTTGAAAAATCAGCTCTGATAGGGGTTAGGCAGTTTTCGACCGTTGGAAACAGTTTGGTGGCAATTTTGGCCGTTAATCTATTTTCTCGTGCTCAATTCAAATTTTCTGACAGAATGAACTTAGTTGACTAACTGAGCTCTTAGTCCACTACGTCGTTTCTATTTTTTTATCCTAGTTTCTAACAATGAGCACTTAGTCGACTAACTTCCTTCTTAGTTGATTAAGTTATTTCTGTCTTGAAGTCTATATTTCTGGCAGTAGACTGTTAATCGACTAACTTACTTCTTGGTCGATTAAGTTGGTTATATCTTGAAGTCCAAATTTCTGGTAATAGACTCTTAGTCGACTGACTCATTTCTTGGTCAATTAAGTCTTTTTTGTTTCTCAATACTCTTGAGCCCACCAACTTCTAATTTGAATTTTAGTTGACTAACCTTTTATTATTCAACTAAGAAGCTTCTGTTTTGTTGATTAATTGTGCCTTCTTATACATATAATTTTTGATATGTCCCTTGGAATAATTTATTTATCTTTGGCATACAATTCTTGTTCTGTACACTCAACTAGAAATATTAGACACAAATGAATGAGAATGTTTTATTATCATCAAAAACTAATGGAGCCAACAATAATATATAAACTTAGTTATCTAAAAAGAAGTTGTGAGATTAAACTAGTTTTAAAACTTAGCTATTTTTTTTAATTTCATGTAATTAAGGACAAACACATATGTATTAATATAAAACTATTAATTAACTTGCAATGTCTATTAATATATATACTTTATATATAATGGGTTCATTTATAAGGAATATAATTACTGTTATATATACTAAAATAATTTTAATGTATATATATACTTTCAATATAAATATATTTACTTTTTATTTTTTGTTAATATTATAAAAATTATAACTTATAAAATTATTAATTATAATATATATATATACACACTTTATTGTATATAACTTGTAATGTCTTTTAATACATACACTTTATATTATGTTCATTTATATAGAATATAATTATTATTATATAAGTTAATAATTACTAAACAATAAAATAATATAATTTTTATTCTAAATAATAATAATAATAATATTGATTTTTTATAATTTAATAATAATATATCAATGGGTAAAACCACTTTTTTCTTTTCTTTCTTTCTTCTCTTTACCTAGCCACATCCACCAGATGCTCCTTCTTCTTTCTTTTCTTCCTCTAGCTAGTCGCTCCTTCCTTTTTCTTTTTGTTGATTTCTTCCTTGCTGCTAAGTGCCTAGTTCTTTTATTCTTTCTTCTTCTTCTTCTTTCCTTCCTTATTCTTTTCTTTCCTTAGCCAACCGCTTCGATCCTTTATTCTTGCCGCTCCATTCTTGGTTCTCCCGTTAGGTAAATCACTAAATCTCATCTCTTTTTTATTTGACTTCTTTATCAAGATAAAAATATTTCATTAGCATACTAGGACTATGTTTAAATGCTTACCAATTTTTGATGAGTGTTTTTTTTAAATAATTTAGATTAATGTATGAATTTAAAGTACAAGGTTAACATTCAGGTTCCTCAAGATATAAAACCCCCAAATTCATTGATTTACAGCATCTCCCATTTTGTAAGACGAGATCTTATTTATTTGATTTCAAAGGTTGGCTCTTGTTCTTTACACAATTCCCATGCTAGAGCTAGAAATTCTAATGCCATTCTTGAACAGAAGTTTCTACATCATGGTACCTTGCAATGAAAATTCTCATTTCTTAGACCTCACCTAGCAATCTAAACCTTTTCTTTTGCTAACATAACTCCCTTAATCGCTGTGTTTGTGACACATTAACAACATCAAATACCTACATTGATTCACTGCCAACATAAAAAAACCTTCATAATGAAATTCGCTTATCATAGAATTTTTATGGTAGCTGCCTTTCAGTCATAATATACAAAACATAGTTTCAATTTAGCGATCTAGACAAGTATAAGAGTTGTGTTCTTATTTTGTTCATTAACCTACAAATTTTCAGAATATAGAAAAATGTTTTACGCTCAAATCTTCGGGAACTTGTTTGTGAGAATTTGGTGCTCCAAAATTTGTGGATTATCTTATTGTGGTAAATAAATTATTTTGTAAGATGCTTAGAAATCATATTTGATCATGTGTTATTGTGCTGTACTTATTTTTTAAAAAATTGATTTAGACATTGATTCTGCCATGTTTAATGCTTTTAGGTCTTTTGAAAAATGGCCACAACTAAAAATTGTGATAATAGTATTAATTATAATTGCAAGAAGATACTCTCTCAATTTTGAGCATATTTAGTTATTTAAGTTTATGTTGTTGTGTGGATATTTGTATTTAGTTATTTAAGTTTATATTGTTCATTTGGATCTTGGTGTTTAGTTATTTAAGTTTATGTTGTTATTTGGATATTTGTGTTTAGTTATTTAAGTTTATGTTGTTGTTGTATGAACATTTGTTTTTAATTATTTAAGTTTATGTTTAAGATCTTTGTTTTTTATTATTTAAATTTCAATTTTATTATTTATGTTTTTATTAATTTAATTAGTATTTAATTATATAAAATATGTAAAAAAAATATTATTATATATAGATACGGATACGGATTCAAGTTCGAGTAATTGGGTACCCATAAAGAACATTTTATAATTTTTTTACTTAATTAGGTTTTTAAACGGATTAAGGTAATTATAAAGTAGTGAGAATGTATTAAAGTTAAGTTTAGGGTAATCATTTTCAAAATTATTCAAAAAATTAATATAATTCAGATATTTAATTTCTTATAAGATTAAGATTCAAATACTTCAAAATTAGCGAGTATACTTAGTTGACAATCCTCATTTCATATGACATCCTAATGACTTGGGTTGAAAAGAAAACCACAACTGCCCAACTTGCCAACTGTAGCAACCCAACCAAAATTATGGGCTTGTGGTATGTGGGCCACCTGGCTTGACCCAAGACCTATCCCTCCTTCTAACCGTGTTGCTTAAATAATATGGGCTTGCTGCTGATCTCCAAACGAAGTCGATTCATGCAATATCCTATTACTTGGGTTGTAGAGAAAACCCAACTGCCCAACTTACCAAAAGCTGTAGCCCATCCAAAATCATGGGCCTGCGGTATGTCGGCCACCTGGCCTGACCCAAGGCTTATCCCACCTTCTAGCCTTGCTGCTTAACCAATATGGGCTTGCTTCAGATCTCAAAATGACGTCGTTTCGTGGGACACCCTCAACCAAATCAAACAGTGTCGTTCTGCTGATCCTCGTACCATCCTTAAGTTCTCTAAACGGCGTCGTTTTAAGCTTTCCGAATTCTCTATAGCATGCTTAGTTCACTTAAAAGAATAGAATAATCATTTCAAGATAATAGAATACAAAAAGAATAACTATTATATAGATTAGTTTATGAGAATGGAATAAAATAAGAATTGTTATTATTACTTATTTTATTGTTTTGTTGGCAAAAATAATTTTAAGAATGATTAAGGAATAATTGGTAAATGATAAAAATACTCTTTATTAAAATTTAAAGATTTTTTAATTAAAAAACAAAAAAACTATGATGAAAAAAAATACTCGTTATTGAAATTAAAGAATTTTTTTGTTAAAAAATAAAATATTCTGAGCAATAAAATCAAAATAACTTTTACTATAATTAAATAATATTTTCATCATATATAAACATATTTTTATTATAATTTAATAATATATTATATTAAAATTTAATTAAATCTTTTATTATAATTAAATAATACTTAATATTAAAAAATAAAATACATTCTTCATTAAATTTAAATAATACTAAATAATATCCTTTATTACATTTATCATATTCAAATAATAATATTAAATAATATATTTTATAATATTTATTATAATTAAATAATATTAATATATTAAACAATATTTAAATATTTTTATTTTTTTTTATATAGACATGCTTGATTGAGGGAATGAAATAACTATACCTTCTCTATTCTCATTTTTTGAGACAAAACTGTATTTAATTCAATAAAATAATTATTTTTAAAAAAAAACTTAAATAACCATTACAAAGTTCCTTAATAATAATTATTTTAAATTACTAAAAATAAAAAAAATAATTAAATAAATATATCCTTTTACAATTTAAAGCATTATTTTATAAAAAATAATAAACCTATTTTTTTCCCTCTCTTCCTCACTCCTTCTCCCTTTAAGGTACAAAAGAAACAAAATTTTTTACTTACGTAGACGGTATATTTCCTCTGTTCCTCGCTTTGACCTGCTTCACGGAATCCTCTCCTTAACCAGAGGCTACCAAAGCTCCTCCCTCAACCTCTCTAAACCTTGCGTCGACATCTTGTCTTTTTTTGTTTTTTTTCTCTCTAAGCTACTCTCACTACAAACCTAATAAGAAACCGGAAATCGGACCCCCTCTGTCGGAGGCCGCCGCAACACTTCGTCTCTCCTTCAGCCGCGTGGCCCTAGAAACCCACACAACAAGGTGAAGCTCTTAACCTCTCTCCACCGGGCCTCCATCGCTCTGAGTTGCCTATTTTGGGTTTTTTTTTTTCTGTGATTAGGTATTCTACCTGCTGCTAGACTAGGGTGATTGTTTTCTTATTTTTGCTTTTTAAGTTTTTTGGTTTTTTCTTTATTTTTCTCAAGGGTCTTCTGATCTTCTCTAGGATATCTGTTTTTAAGGTTTTTCCTTTTCTCAGGGGGCGGGCCTCTCTCAGATTGTAGTATCACTCCAGGCTCCCTTGGGTTTTTCGACTTCTTTGCTGTTGAGATTACTAGGGTTTTTTTTATTGTTGCTTTTGCTTTTTTTTTTTTTTTTGGTTATGATTACTGCAATTAATCTGTTCTATTTATATGTGAGCAGAGGGTGCCCAAGAATGGGACCCTCTATTGGCAATTCTTGCACTGTTGGCCTCTGCCAGATGCGAGAAATCGCCCCTGCCAGAGAGCATTTTTTGCTCATTCGAACCATTCTTTTGTCTGCTTGTATGACCAGATAGCATTCTGGTGCTTCAGAATGTTTTCTTTGCTTAATGCTGTATGGTTTTGGTTTTTGATGGCCTAGGCCTAAATTCTAACAACACAGGACTCTTGAAACAAAAACCCAAACAAGCCTAGAAACCATTAAATGATAACCCATAAACGAATAAAAATAAGATGAGATACAAGTGAAAGTAAATAAAAATATCTAAACCCTCTTAGGGTTAACTAATGGAAATAACTAAAATTCCATTAGTTTGAAATTTAAAATTGTTTTTTCAATATTATCATGTTATCATGATTTTTGCTTACATTTCTGAAATATTTTTGTTTTTCTGCTGTACCTGTAGAACATGTTTGCTCTTGTCTAAGCCCTAACTTTAAAACCATAAACGAAATCCCTCAACCCTCATCTTAATCTCAATTTAGCAGTACATACGCCGTCAACAATCTTTCTCTTTCTACCGATAGTTTGTATGCATTAGCTTTGTAATTTTTTTAGATGGAATTCTGACATAATCCAAAAGCAGATAATTCGAGATGAAGCAATCAAAGGATCCATTTGAAGCGGCGTTAGAGGAGCAAGAGGAATCACCACCTGATTCCCCAATTGGTCAGGATGAGTTGGACAGCCAAACCCAAAACCAAACCCCTACTGGGCACCATACTCTTGTAGATGATGATGATTATGATGAAATCGGCACCAATACCAATAATCCCTCTCACCCATCATCCAACTCCACTCCTATGTTGCTCACCCCCAGTGTTAACGCTAATGTTGCTTCTGCCGCCGCAGCCTCCAAGAACAAAGAATATGATGATGACGAAGAGGAGGAAAACGTGGATGTTGAGCTTGGCAAGTTCCCCTCTAGTGCTGATCCGGCTAAAATGGCCAAGATGCAGTGAGTTTACTTTTCTTTTTTGTTTTTTCCATGCTGCTTATTCCTGTTCCACTCTTTTATGCCTTCATGTATCAGGAGAAGGAGACAAGGTTTTTAGTGTTTAAGCTCTCCTGCTCTGTACGTACGGTTGCCTTTCTTTAGAAACTGAAGGGATATTTGCCTAAAATTTTTAAATTTGTGCTTCTTTTCAGGGCCATTTTATCACAATTCACAGAGGATCAGATGAGTAGATATGAATCCTTTAGGAGATCTGCACTTCAAAAGTCCAACATGAGAAGGGTAGGCTTCTAAGCATATTCTTTTTTGGGGTTGTTTGCTTTCTCAAGAATTTTTTATTGTAATAATTTGTTCGAATTTTTACATGGTCGACATTCTGAACTTGTTTTATAGTTCTTTCAAAAGTTAAAAGTGATGTACTAAACTCTGGACATTTGAATTTGCATGGGCTCACATACTAGCTGCTATAGCTGAAATGGCTCATTTATGCATTGCGGTCTAGCAAAACATGATTTGATAATATATAGACTTCAGGTTTCTGCTGTTGTAAATGCAGTTGTTGGTAAGCATCACTGGAAGCCAGAAAATTTCTTTACCAATGACCATTGTTGTGTGTGGGATAGCAAAAATGTATGTTGGCGAACTTGTTGAGACAGGTATGTGCACTTTTCTCCAACAATAGTAGTGTTCAGATTTCATTTCCAGACACAAATCATTTTGATTGATCGGTTATCAAACAACATGAAACATTAAAATCAGGGAAGAAATAGTTGTAAATCAGCACTTTGAAGCTTTCTCAGTAGATTACATTGTCCAGAGCCAATGCAACAAAAGCTGTGATCCAATATATGGCTTAGTGATAAAAAGATCATCAATCAAAATTTAAGCAGCTAAGTCTATTTTCCATTATTTTGTGGTGGTTTGCAGCTAGAATGGTTATGACAGAGAGAAAAGAATCTGGGCCAATCAGGCCTTGCCACATCAGAGAGGCTTATAGAAGATTGAAGCTTGAAGGGAAAGTACCTAAGAAATCTGTGCAGAGGCTCTTTCACTGAGGATATCAAGAGACGAACTTAGCAAACATTTATCAGGTGTTTACTAATTACATGGTTTTTAAATCTGACAACATTTCATCCTTTTTCCCTTTCCAGTGAAAGGGTAGTCAGATACTCATAGGTCATAAAATCAGTGGCAGGTTAATGGAATCAATGTGTACTTTTGCGCTTGTGTTATCCAATTTTCTTTTCAACTCCAAAAAGTTAAATACAACAGAGAAACTTTGCCAAAAGTGAGGGGTCGCTTGTCTATAAGAGCCTCAAAAATTGAAATTTATTGATATTACCGGTTCTTGTGATTATACTCTGATGCATGGCCTGATGACTAGAGGGGGGGGAGGTGGGGGGGGGTGGGTCTTTCCCTAATTATTGGGATGAGGCCTTCTTTATCTTGGTTTATTGGAAGAAACCACTCATTCTGAAGCACCTGCTGTCGGAGCACTATTCTCGTATTGGCAGCTTATATTATGAGTTGATGACTGATACTGTCAGGAGAAAGTACTTATATTAAAAACAGAACTCAAACCTGACTAAAACCGGAAACATGGTTTGGAATTCGAAAGCGGAGACCTTGGTGGTTAGAAAACCTCCATCAAACTTTATAGAAACAAAACTTAATTAGCCATTACTTATGTATTTTGTTAAAATGCCAACCCATCTGAGTACAATTAGACAAGAAGAGGCATTGCAGCACAGACTCTGCATTGCTGCAACTAGCATGACACACTAAACAAATGGCATTTTCAGTTAATAAAGAAACTAATTGAGAGGCTAAGCGGTGTTAAGTTGAACAAAATCTTCCTTAATCATCACCACAGGATTTGCCAGTGGAATTGGAACTGGATTTGGGGAAGAATTTCTACTACGGAATTGACAATGGCAACATTCAGTTTAATGAAGACAAAGGTCTCAGTGGATTAAAGTCATCCCATGGTGTGGAGGAGAAAATGGTTACTCTTTTTGGAGTTCAGATTGATTGATAGACACAGTGTTAATTCTCATTTATACATTTAGGGCTTCTTGTATTTGATTTCGTTCTTTTGTTTACCTTCTTTCTCAGGTCACATTAGCTCAATTGAGTTGCAATTGCCTCAGTCGTTATTTAGTTGTATGGAATAGCTAAACCATTATCTTTGCAATGAGGAGTGAGCATACTGTTGATTTAGACGTAGTAATCCTACAAAACCTAACTTATATATATATATATATTTATTAATTAGCATGAGAAATGGCTCCTTAATTTTATTTTTTATTTTGTAAAAAATAATATTTGTTTTTAGATCCCTTAAATTTATTTCTTAGTGCGGTGGCATCATTTGATGCCCTGACAAATATAAATTCAAAAAACAAAACAAAAGATATAGAGAAAGACTGTTGTAAATATGCATGTGTAGACATGCAAAAGAGGGAGATTAAATGAAGGGTAATAAAAGGGAGCCGATTTCACCGCAAAACAATATGTTTCAAGTGATAAGGACGGGTCCATATTAAACTGTGCAATACTGACTTATCAAATCAAAACCTAAGAAAATGTCTATTTCAAGTTAAGTATCAGCAAATAAGCTGTCTCTCACTCAAGAGCGAATCTAGAAATTTTTCTAATTGGTGTTATAATTACAACAATATGTTAAAATCTATAAATTAAAAGCTTTAACATCAAATTAAAAAAAATATTATTTAGTACATTCATTTAGTACTTCAAAGTAAAAATATCTATGAAAATTGTAATTGCCCACGACTATTTTTTATATTTTGAAAAAGTTACATAATAGTATGAATAGAAACACTATCAAATACATCTTTCTTAATATATGTCAACAAGCAATCATTTATCTACTCATCACTCATTCGATTGTGTAACCTATGCTTTATAAATTTTATTGCTGAAAAAGCTCTTTCAACTAACATTGTTGCAATTGGTAAGATCAATGCAAGTTTTACCCGCAAATAAACCAAAAGATACATAGTATTTCTATTTGTCTCAATCATCTTGCTTGCAATTCAAGTTAATTTTCAAGTGCAACTAAATCCACTACTGAAAAATCAAAAGGATACAATTGAGCCATATGAATCAATCTTTCTTTGTTGAAGGCAGAAAATGAATTGTTAGGATATAAACACGCAATACACTGAAGTAGCTCCATGTTCAATTCAATGAAATGATTATTAAGCTCCTTAAGTTGCAAATCTAAAACTTCATTCATTATATCAAAATGATAATTATGAAAATTTGATACTTTTGAAGCTTTGCATCTTGACCTTCCTCGAAGCACAAATGTAGTATTCATATTTGGAATCACTATGTCATGTTTATTGCAAAATGAAGAAACTTCACTTAATAGAGATTCCCATCCTTCACTTTTCATCATTTGCAAACGTTGCTTAGACACTTTAACAAGTGTCATAGCATTTACAATGTTTTGATCTTTCCTTTGCAAAGCCAAAGATAGCTCATTAGTGATCCCCAAAACATTTTTCATCAAGTGTAATGTAAAGGTAAATTCAAATGTGTAGAAAATCAAGAAGAATATGTGCCTCGGCATTTTGCTTTGTCTCTTTTCCATCTTCTTCAATGAACTCAAGCACTTTAACTACAAAAGAAAACATAACAATCAAGTTTAATATTGTCCCATACTAAGAATCCCAACGTGTATTAGCTGCTTTTTTAAGACTTGTTTCTTGATTTAGACCTCACCCACTTTAAAGCTCACCATTATCTAAAGCCTGTTTAACCTTTGACGCTTGTTGCTCTCTCAAAATATCTCTGCATTGGCAAAAAGCTCAAATAACATTGGTCAAATTACCAACCATATTAAAAAGTGAAGCAATGTCAACATTTTTTTCTACAATAGCTACAAGTGCTAATTGAAGTTGATGAGCAAAGCAGTGAATATAGTAAGTTGATTCATTTTCTCTCATAAATAAAGTTTTCAAGTCATTGAATACACCTCACATATTACTAGCTCTATCAAAGCCTTGTCCACGAACTCTTAACAAGCTTAGCCCATGCTTCGAAAACATTGCTTAAATTGCTACTTTAAGTGATGTAGCACTTGTATCCATAACATGAGTAATACCAAGAAATCGTTTTGTTAGCAAGTCTCTTTTATCTACATAATGTAAAACAACAACAATTTGTTCTTTATTCGATACATCTCGAGCCTCATCAACCAATATCCCAAACAATTCACTTCCAAGATCTTTAATGATTGATAATTTGGTCTCACTTGAAGTTGCATTCACAATATCTTTTTGAATTTTAAGGAACACCAATTTAAGACTCCCTTAAGAATGTTCCAAAACAACCTTGCCTAATTCATTATTATGATCAGCTAAAAATTGCAAAAGCTCAAGAAAATTTCCTCTATTCTTTGAGTTTTCAGATTCATCGTGTTTTCGCAAAGCTAGCCTTTGGTGCAGGAGAAACCTAATGCAATCTATAGATGTAATCAAGCAATTCTATAATCTCTTTTCACTTGTTCCATTTGCCTACAAAGTGCTACATCTATATGTTGTTTCTACTTCATCAAGTATTGGCATTTCTTTAAAGCTTTATTATGTGCACTATTGCAATTGCCAACATGAGTATCTAATCTTTCTCTCTTGATCCAACTTGTAAAACCTTCAATTATTAAAGAATCACCTCCCCCTTGTTTCCCGATTTCATTTTTGAATAAATAACAACACAAGCAAAATGCAGTATCCTTTTGTATGCTATACTCTAACCAACTAACATAGTCATTAAACCAAGAAGAATTAAATCAATGAAGAACCCCACAAATAGTTTTTTGAAGAAACTTATGGTCATGAGGTTGACATGGCCCTTTCTGCAAATATGCTTTTCTAATTTCATCTTGATCATTAAGTGATACTCAAAATTTTTTTTCCTTAATCCAAGATCTATCAAGAGAGTACTTAGATCAAATTCAACACGACTTTTTAAGAAGATTGTTAAGTATCATCATTAGCTTGGGATCTAAGTCTCATAAGACTATTTTTTTTTAAATATCTTTCCATGGCTTATTCATCTAAAATTATAAAAACTTGTTAAAAATTACTACTCATTAGCATAAACTAAAATATTAGAATTAAATAAAATATGATCTTAGATAGCGAATTATTAGATTCAACAACTAACAATAATTCAATTTTCAATTCATTAATCAAAGCTAAATATATGCATCCACAAACCACATAAAGTTAAATGCAAAACACAAATAATCAATATCTACAAAATATATCAAAAAAGTAAGACTCTTAATTTCAAGATTTTATTTGACATGCAATATTATTTTCTATTAGTTAGATTATAATTTTGAACCCAAACTATCAAATTAATCAAAAAATATTTAAACATGAAGTATTTAAAAATTTAATTTAGGTTGAAAATTACTTATAATTGAAAGCTAGTTGAGTTGTTTTAAGAGAATGAAAAACATAGCCAAAGGCTGAGAACAGGAAATGTCACTACAGGTCTCAAGAATAAAACTTGAATTTTTGGAGAGGAAAAGTAGTTTAGTTTTGACTTTTTTAATAAAATCTTAAATTATAGAAGAAAAATTTTTTTGTCTTTCCATGTGATATTTAAATATTAATATATAAATTCCTTTTCAATAAATCTACTTTTGATAATATTTAAATATTATTAATATAGATTTTTTAATAAAATCTACTTTTTAACCTCACTCTTTATAAAACTGTGAAAAAACTAGTGGGTTCATTAATATTATTGCTTATATAAAACTCTAGATAAGTAATATAATAAGTAAATATTTTTTATAACTGACCATGAACGTAGGTCTGCCCTTGCTCCAACACAACTCTCTTTGACTCTCTTTCTTCACTGTTTACAGTATAAACTATCTTCCACTTTATCAGTCCTTTCAACATCAATTCTCCTAGGCTTATACACTGCTCATGTGTAATTAAGCTCTGAAAAGAAAGTAATACCATTATTGTTATTGTTATAATTCGTAGAAATTGATTTCATTTAAGGCAACTTATTATTTGTCTCAGATAAAATATTTTTCAAAGATTTCGAGTTTAAATCTTCCTACAAAAGAGATAAGATTTACCAAACAAAACAAGTATCTTTTTCTATAATCCAAGAGATCATATGTGCTAAAAAATAAAGAAAATAAAACACTTGTTATTTGTAATAAATTTTAATAGAAAAATAATTATATTTTCAATTTAAAGGAAATTTAAGTTCAACATTTTTATTAAGACATACCTGCACTTATTATTAAGTTAAAAACTTAATGTAAAAAATAACTAATTTCAATCACCAGATATTGCCAACAGTAGTGCACCATCCATGATGATAAGTTAACCTTTACCAACAAAATTCTTTTTTTCTTTTTTTTTTTTTGAAAAGCAATGCAAAATTTATTATTAATTAAAATCTAATTTGGTGGAATTTTCTCCCTTTAACCTCTATGATATGTATGAATGAAATGGGTCTGTATGTACATACATATAATAGTTATCGAGATTTTTAACTTTTTAAAATGGCAAAAGAATATATATCTTATTAATAAAATACCAAAATTGCTAGAGAACCATCCAAAAATGTAGAAATATATTTGTGAATTTGTGTTACCATATCTAATTGTGTCATGTTCAGGTAAAGGTATAAACAATTATATAAGTAAATGTAAACATGACATGATTAATTAAACGGGTTAAGATTCTAAACACGTATAAGAATACGTTTATTAAATTTATTGCATAACACAACAAAATTAAAATGTTTATTAAACAATATGTTATGAAACGACAAACCCATTTATCCAATTAACTCAAGTCTTAGGATGTATTCTTTTATGGCAGAGGATCAAGCTATTAGGATGACAAAAATTACTGTTTATTTTTGTACAGGGAAAGAGCTTCTTTAGCAGCATGATCTTTAGTTTTCTATTTGTTTTGCTGTTGTTGTTTGACTTTAAGGATCTTTTTGATGCGGAGCAAGTGTAAATATAGAATTTACTGAGAGTATTACGGGTTTGCGATCGATATGTCACATTTTGTAAGGCATAAAGGTCCCAAATCCTTGATGTAACACAAGGGGCTTTCCCCCTATTTTGTGAATGAATTACAAAACTTGAATTCTTAAAAAAAAAAAAATAATACAATTAACTTGATAACTTGTTTAAATGGATATTGTAAATGGATTAAAATTTCATATTATAAGAATTAATATGATAACATAATTAATTAAAGAGGTTAAATATGTCATATGTGGATAAGCGAATTGAACCCGTTTAAGACACAAACTTATTGTGTCTTTAAACGTGTTCACATGTTTAAGACATGAACACAATTCTCTAAACACGAACTCGTTTACCTTTATGTCATTCCTATTGTTAGCTCTATAAGCTTCTACAACAAAAGCTTTCCATAAGAGCTAATCTCTAGAAAATGAAGGAACAAGGAAATAAAAGTTTCTAAAGTTTTGATACTGCTAAAATCCTACTCGATGATGCCTATTTTTTCTACTTTTTTTCTCATCTAATCATAATGTCATAAATCACTTTATTGTAATATTCATAACAATTTATGTGACCTAAAGGTGACAAAATAGAGATATTGCTTTTTTCAGACTATTTGTCACAAGTTCAAATTCTGTGAATAATATTTTAAAAAAGTATAGTGTTTGGTGGAAGTTGTTACAAAATAAACATGTTAGCTTTATTCTTATTTTGACAAGACAAAATTGATTGAACTTAATGAATTTTGAAAATGAATGAAAGATATTTTTTAATATGAAGAAAATCCTCAAAGGCAGGTTAAAGCTGAACTTAAAAGAAAGATATATCAAAATGCTTTGATTGTTTGAACATGTTTTGAATATGAATGATTATGCTCTTGAACTTAATGAAGTATCTCTTAATTTTCTCAAATATCTCTTATTTTAAGTGTCAACCAAAGAATCAAGTTCTCCAAAGAAATGACTTGATTCCTAAATAAAAAGAAAGCAAAATATATTTCTTTGGTTACAAAAAGAATCAATTCTAGAGAAGAAAAAGTCAGTTCTTATGTAGAAATCAACAGTGGAGAATCAATTTTGAGAAAAGAAGAAGTTGGTTCTTGAAAGACTGACGCTTCAGGATGTCTGAAGAATCAACACCTTAGAGACAAAGAATCAATCATGAAAAGACAAAATACAGAAGGCAGAAAAACGAAGAAATAATCGATTCTACATGAAGAAGATATTGGTTCTTAAAGGACCAAAAGTACAATTCAAAAACTTAATGACCAAGAAAGAGATGGTACAACTAGACAAAAGTGGAGTGGCAAAAATCAAGCTTAAATTCAAATTTTGGAGCCAGACCACAGTGAAAAACCAACACCTTGAGGTAAAAGAATCGATTCTCCAAGATTGCAAAGATGTCACCTTTAAACCTAGTTGTAGAAGAACTGACTCCTCAAAATAGAAGAATCGATTCTTCAAAGAAAAAAAGCTACAGGCTTTGCGAAGAACCAATAACTCAACAGCGAAGAATTTATTCTACAGTTGTGACAAAATTTTGCAAACTAGTTGGAACGTACAAGAAATTATTCAAATTTCATTCAAAGGGTAGAAAATCACAAAAGCTATAAACATCCATCTTGAGGATGTTAAAGCAAGAAGAAAAGAGGAATTTGAAAGAATTTGAATCATCTTTGAAGAAGAAAAGAGCAAAAAAAAAGATAAAAAACTGTAAGCAAAAAGTTCCCATTTTTGAGCAAGAAAAGAGTCTAAAAGATCACATTTTTTTTCTTTAGCCAATCCTTCTCGAGCTTAAACCTATTTTGATTATCCATATCTTTGTGAAAGCTTTCACTTTATAATCCTAAACTTCTTTATCAACCTTTCTAGAGGCTTTAAGTTAGTAATTCATTACAATCCACTGTTGTATTAGTTATACCTCCAAGCAAAAGGTAGAAGCGTTTTGCTTGATCCTTTAAAAAGCTTCATCTTGTGTAAAGATTGTGCTTGAACCTGAAAAAGGTAATGTCTTGATAAAAGTTACGCCTAATCCTGCAAAGGCATGTTGTAGACGTTACGCCTGATCTTGCAAAAGGCATGTTGTAAAGGTTATGCTTGACCCTATTGAAAAAGCAAGGCGATAGTGGATTCAAACTCTTTGTACTATCAAGGGAGATGATGTAAGCATTGGAAAGTCGAACCTTTATAAAAATCTTACTGAGTATTTTTTATTTTTTTTGTTCTTTACCCATTTAGCTTATACTTTGTTTTGTTATTTCATACTTTCATATTTTAGCTTCATCTTTAAAGATCTTTGAAAAAAGGAAAATTTTTGTTTAACAACCAATTCACCCCCTTTTTGGTAGTTTTATTTTAAGCTTATCTTTCTAGCAATTGGTATCAGAGCTGGTTTCAAGTCTTTGCAAGTTCAACCACTTTTGAAAGATCCTGAACAAAAAGCTTAAAATAATAGCCATGGCATCCTTGAGCTTCGTTAGTTTATACGACCTCTTTTGTTCAAAGGGAAGAACCACCCTGTTCTGGAGAATGAGGTTTGAGAACTTTATACAATCTATTAATTTATATCTTTAAAATATTCATGCCAACATTATTAATATTGTGAAACATCTTAAAACAAAAGTTGAATGAGATAATAAAGACAAAAAGTTGATATAGTTGAATCACAAATTTGTAAGAGCTATTTTGTGTGCTCTCAGTGAAGATGAATTCAACAATGTAGCTATATGCTCTACAGTAAAAGAAATTTGGGATACTTTAGAAAATTGTTATGAGAGCACTAATGATGTAAAAGAGTAAAAGATTAGTATGCTGATACTTGACTATGAGTTGTTTAAAATGAAAGATGAGAAGTCCATTAAAAAAATGTTTGAAAGATTCACAAAGATCATTGGAGAATTACAAGCTCTAGGAAGATAATTTCCTAATGCTCAACTTGTGAAAAAAATCCTTCACTGCTTACCCAAGTCATGAAAACCTAAAGTCACTGCCATTGAAGAAGTAAAAGACCTAAATATACTTAAGCTAGATGAGCTCCTAGGATTTTTGCTTACTTATGAAATGACTCTTAAGCACGAGAAGGAAAGAGATGAGGTAATAGAGTAGAAGCAAAAAGAAAAGACATTACTTTCAAAGCTATAAAGCAGAGTGATGAAAAGTCACCTGAGAGTGATAATGAAAAGGAATATGATGAAGAGATAGCACTATTGACTTAAAAGTTCAATAGATTTTTGAGGAGTAAACAAGGAAGCAAAAAGACTTTTAGAAGAGAAGAAAAAAGAAGAAATATGAGAAGAGATACTCTAAAGGTTGATCATAAAAATGATCATATTATTTGTTATGAGTGTAAGAAGCTTGGTCACACTAGATATGAATGTCCAGAACTCAAAAAAAATCATTAAAGAAACTCCAAGAGAAATGTTATGGTAGCTGCATGAGTGATAGTGATAAATCCTAAGATGAGCAGGAAAAAAAATTGTAAACTTGCACTTTATAGGAGTTGAAAACTCCAAGGTATGTTCTTCAAACATTACTTCTTGTTCTTATGATTGTAATGATGATGCATATACTTTTGATGAGCCTTAGGATGTATATGATGATTTGGCACATGAATTTGAACATATGAATTTGAAATACAAAAAAGTTATCTCTAAGCTTAAGGCAGAAAATGATTACATGATTAACATTAAATCTGAGCTAGAAAACAAAGTAAACATTTTAGAGAATAAAGTGAATGCTTTGAAAAAGAAAAATGAACAATTAAATGAATCATTCTCTAAATGGAACATGAGCTCATAGATACTTAATGAGATGCTTGAAACTCAAAAAGCATTTTTAGACAAAAATGGCTTAAGATATGATAGGACAAAGATAAAAACTTTTTTTGAAAAAGAAAATGAAAAGTATGGTGCATCACATGTTTGTGTTAACTGTCATAAGAAGGGACATTCTATATATATTTTCCCCTTTAGAAAAACACCCTCCAAGGAAAAGGCTGTCAAAAAGGTGTGAGTTCCAAAAAGAACCAAAACTACATGGGGAAGAATTATGGAATTTTTGAAGTTCCAAGCAAAAACAAATTTAGAAGAATTAACTCTCATGGACTTAAGAAAGCCTAGGTACCAAGATAAAAAATTGGTTCCGTTTTGTAGGAAAAAACAAGACAAGAATGCAAGACTGAGCTTATTGTAAAATCAGGTGATATCTATCCCATGAATAACTTGACTATAAAAGATACATTGTTGATTGTTTGATTGTCTTATGATTGGTTTATTATTGTTGAAATAAAGATTAATTTGTTGAATTCATAATTTGAATAATTGATGTTTTGATGATCTTGTTTGCATAATAGTTACTGCAATAAAATTTTCATATCATTTCATACACATGCATCATTCAAAACCAACAGCTATGTTCATTGAGCTTGATTCTAGTTAAAAGATTTCTTGTATATGATTTGGATAAAAAAATATGTTTGTTTTTCAAGATTACAAAGTTTAAGAACCAACTTCTTATATTTAAAAAATCGATTCTTCAAACACAAAACGTTTTCTAAAATGCTTCAAGAATTCAAAAAATCTACATTTTAAATTTCAAGAATTGATTCTCAAAAAGAACCGCAAAAGTCTTAAAAAAACTAGGGCACAAATAATCGATTCTTGTCATCTAAGAACTAGCTCTTGCACCTTAATTCAAAAAATTATTTAAGCCTTAAACTCTCATTTATCAGTCTTAATCTCTTCAAAAGTTGAAATTTCATAATCCCGTATCGCTGAAGAAATTTTCTTTCTCCAAAAGTAGGTATGTAAGAATCAAAAGACTAAAACTTTCTCTAAAAAGCTTTTCAATTTCAAATGTATTTAAGTTCCAATTGATCCATTTACAAGTACAAGTAATCCAAGAGTAGAATCAGTTCTCTTTACAAAAGAATCAACACCCTCTTTCTCAAAACCTCGATTCTTCACTCCAAACCTTCAGAGAAAATGGCTCGAAAAAGGAAAAGCTTTTGCCACTTCGTCAAAGAAACAAAGAAAAAGGAAAATTGATGTTCTTGACATACATATTTCTACTCTAGCTTAAAAGAAAATATTCGATGATCACTTTGCAACAAGAAAGGTATTTTGTAGAAGGATTACTGACTTAGATTGGCTGGAAAACGAGTTTGGATTTCCCTTCATTGAAAATTTAAGGAAATTGGGTTGGTACGATTATCTTAATCTAAGAAGAGGGGTTTATGAAGATTTGGTTAGAATATTTTATTTAAATGGGACAACCAGTCATGAAAAAGAAGATGATGATAATGATGTGGTTAGTCATGATGACCCATTCCTCACCTTTTTAGTTGAAGGGTCATATGTTATCACACCTTTCCCGCTTCAAAAGGTGCTAAAGCTAAAACTGCCAAGTAGGAACGCAATAACTTTCATGGGTGAGGAGAATGCTATATTAAAAGAATAGTTGAATGTATAGTTTTTTGTGGGACCAATCATAATAGCAAAATTCCCTAACAGTGCTTCAAGGTTGAGTCTAAATGACAAAATGATGCATCTAATTGTTGCTTACAATACAAGACCTTTTGGAACAAAGCATGCCTTGGTGACACTTAAGGAAATGTGGTTCACGTACCACATCAAAGAAAGACACCTATTGATCGTGCTTAATTTATTTTTAGAGACATGAGATATTTAGTTCAAAGGGCAAGAAATAATTTGGTACATGGTATGGCTATTTGTGAAGTAAGTAATAAGCTGAAGATAGACACAAGCACTAATAAGTCTAAAATGCATAACAATATTAAGTTCTTGGACAAGAATACTTTTAGGAGAATGAGATATAAGTACAATGCTAAATAGAATGGTTAGGTCAAAAAAGATGGAGCTTAAAAAAGAAAGCAACAAGCACCAAAAACTCTACTTGCTCCAACCACTGTTGCTACTTCATCAACAACCACTCGACAGATTGCTTCGAGGCCATCTAGTCAACCCAGCACGATGCACATGAGTAGAGGTGCATATGAATTTTTAAGTGCAAGGGTTGATAATCAATGGAGGATGGTTGAACAAAACCTTGAGAGAATTGAGCAAAAGATTGAAAATGGAATTTCAAATGTCTTTGAGGGTTTTTAAAACTGATTTGAAAAGTGCTTTCAAACCTAAATGTAAATCTTTTTGAAAAGCACAAATTCAGGGGGAGCATTACTTTAGAAAAATATTTTGCAACCTTGAACATATTTTCAAGGAAAGTTTTCTTCAATGAGCAAATTTAACTCTTAATTGTGTTATACCAAAAAGGGGGGAGATTATTAGCTTTATTCTTGTTTTGACATTACAAAATTTATTGAACTTAATGAGCTTTGAAAATGAATTAAAGATATTTTTGAATATAAAGAAAATCCTTAAAGGAATGCTAACGCTAAACTTAAAAGAAAAATATATTGACATTCTTTGATTATTTAAACATGTTTTGAATATGAACGATCATGCTTTTGAACTTAGAGAAATATCTCTTAATTTTCTCAAACATCTCTTGTTTTTAAAAGTCAAACTGTCAGCCTAAAAATCAAGTTCTCAAAAGAAATGACTTGATTTTTACATGAATAGAAAGCAAAATTTATTTCTTTGATTACAAGAAAAATCGATTTTGGAAAAGAAAAAGTTAATTCTTATGCAAAGACTAACAGTGAAGAATCGATTCTAAGAAAAGAACAAATGTGTTATTGTAAGATAGAAGTTTCAAGATGTGTGAAGAATCGACACCTCAAAGACAAAGAATTGATTCTAGAGAGATAGAATGCAAAGGGCAAAAAAGTAAAGAAGAAAGAATCAATTCTACATGAAAAAGATATCGATTCTTGAAGTATCAAAAGTACAATTTAGAAACTTGGTGACCAAGAAAAAGATGGTACAATTGAAACAAAGTAGAGCAGCCAAAATCAAGCTAAAATTCAAATTTTGGCACCAGACCACTATAAAGAACCAACACCTTAAAAAGAATCGATTCTCCAAGATTGCAAAGATGTCACCTTTGAACCAAGTTGTAGCTCTTCAAAATAGAAAAATCAATTCTCTAGAGACAGAAAGATACAAGTTTTACGAAGAACCGATAACTTAATAGCAAAGAATCGATTCTAAAGATGTGACAGAATTTTGCAAATGGTTAGAACATACAATAAATTATTCAAATTTTACTCCAATGGGCAAAAAATCACATAGGCTATAAATATCTATCTTGAGGATGTTAAAGGAAGAAAAGAAGCAAAATTTGAAAGAATTTGAATAATCTTTAAAGAAGAAAAGAACGAAAAAAATAAGAGAAAAAGTTGTGGGTATAAAGTTCCCATCTTTGAGTAAGAAAAAAGCCTAAAGATCACATTTTTATTCTTCAACTGATCCTTCCTGCGCTTAAACTTTATTTAATTATCCATATCTTTGTAAAAGCCTTTACCTTTCCTGTCACGACCCGGAACTCTCATCAAGCCCGTGACAACCGCCGCGACGTCCCGATAGACATTCATTACCCGAAATGTCCATCTAAACCTCGCAAGCCTTAACATCAGTTTTTCTCACTTCCCTCGTGAGTATTAGTTGCTAAGACCATGTTTTGAGAGATTATAAACTATTTCCAATTCAAAACAATAGAAAAATAAAATTTTCCTCACAAGGGCATTTTGGTCATTTTTTCTAAAAAATCTCGAAATCCATTAAAAATATAGTAAGCAAGTACAAAACACATAATTCATAATCAAAAATGAGTTTTAAAGTCTAAAATCTTCATTTACAACGAAATTGTGATTATTTGATATAATAAGAAAATAAAAAAATATTAAGTAAAATATTTTATTTTCTTATTAAACAATATTTTTAGAGTTATACATAGATAATTTTGTAGCGTAAAAGCAAAGTAAATTCATACATACTGTAATACAGTAAACTAGAGTATTTAATTTAATTTACAATGACTAGTGGGCCCCTGAACAACCAAAAGTAAAGAGGATTGTGAACCTACAGTTTGAAGGAATGCAAATCCAAGGGTAGTCCTCGATGAACTCAACTATCTACAGCCTAATCTGAACCTGAAATGGGTGAAAATGAGAGTGGTGAGATTTTATAATCCTAGTGAGTACAAAAACATCATCCGAAATATCTAAAGTCGAATAAAATGAGATAATTAAAATATTTCATCTCATTATGTATTTCATAACGTAAATATTCATTTCATTTAAATATTCAACATGACTTATGAGAATCTTAAAAGCTTGGCTCCTGCCAAAATCATTCTCGGGGATACCTATGTCGAGGTATCTAACTAAGTCTCATAATGCTGTTAAAAAGTTCGTATACACGTAAACATATTTTTAGTTTGAAAAATACAGTCATTCCTTGACGTTAGCGGAGTTCATCATCACGAAGTGGTTCAGCGTGACATGAACTCTGTCCATACCTCAGGAGATACCCTACGCGCCTCTCTGACCGAGGTACATATATATATCCAGATTTCGTGCCCCTCTAATAGGCTGGTCCACAGAATCCGTCTACTACAGCAAGCTAAACCCACCATACAATAAAATTTTGACAGCATGACAAGGCTAATATTTTACTACCCAACCTGCAAGGGTAAAATAAAACAATTCATACAATTCATACAACACAGCCCAGCTAGTCATGCCAACACAATAACAATATAACATAAGCCATCAATTTCCAATCATAAATTTACAACATACCGGTGGTCTCCAATTACTCTATTTTCAAAATCGTTATTTCGTTTCAAGACAATTTATAAAATCTTTTCATTTAAACACATTTATGTTTGCAAAACCTAAAACTAGCCATTTAACTCATTTTCATAAAATTTCACCAAAATCGAGTTAAAATATACTTTAGATAATTAAAATGATGATAATGTTACTCACTATTTCGGGAGTCGAATTTCTAGAGTACTTTGACTACCGATCCTAGGGTACAATTTCCTTGCCTTTATCGGAGGTTTCACCACCTAAACATAGTATAAAATCGAGAAACTTACTACATTGGTACTAAATCAAAAGTAAACTAATTTAGACTACTAATGCATGATATGGAATGCAAAAATGTCCGAATAACTGTTTAAATACGGTATTCGACCTAATTCGCATTATTCTCGATGTAATTGGCTAAAACCTCCAATTTAACTCCAAATAGATTTTTTCACTTTCTACACTCCAATTATACTTAAAATACCTCAATGACTGTGAATATAATTCAATTTATCAGTCCGAACCATAAATCGCATATGTCTATACATTAGGTAAAAATTCAGATTTTCATGCCAAAATTTTCCATTAAATTTCTAGCCTCACCAATCATTAAATACCACCAAAATATCATGAAATATCATCAATTTCAGCCTCAATATCCTCCCTAGAAAATTCGGCCAATGATGGGTAATGGGAGAAAAATGAATTTTCCTTGTTGGTTTGTTTCTAGACATGATAAACTAACTAAAAACACTAACATAACTTAGAATCAAATCAATCCAACTTCATTCTCTCTCCATACCCATTCCAACCAGCCATGAATTCACCATGAAAACATGAAATCTAACCATGGAAAATGAAAAAGAAAGCATGGGTAGTGTAAATCACAAGTCAAAATCAAGAAATTTTACCTTTACTAGCTTAATCCCTTGAAATCCTACACTTTTTCTTCAATTTTCCCACTTAGGTTTTGTTCTTTCTTTGTTCTTCTTCACTTCACGCTTTGGCCGACCATAATGAAGAAAATAGGATGATTTTTTGCTGATTTTAAAGCTAAAAAAATAAATGGATATAAATATGCCATGTGTCACCATTTCATTGATCCATTTTTATTTCTTAACTATTAAGCTTTCTCTCTCCACCATATAAATTCCTTCAATTATCCATGATAAAATTGAATAAAATTCATGTACTAGACAAGTGTCGGGTGTGTAAAATTAAAATTTTTCCCCTGAGATGAAAAAATTACCATTTTACCCCTATACTCTGAAAAATACCGAGATTACAATTTTTTTCACTTCTCAACCTCAAATCATATTCCAATACTCAAATCATACTCCAATAAGTCAAATGGGGTAAAAAATCTTTTCTAAAAATTTTCATTTTGTCCCTAAGTGGCAAATGACTATTTTGCCCCTAGATAGTAAAAATTCCGGTTTGACTCCAAATTGTTCCTCAAACTCTGAATAACCATTTTGAGTCATCTCTAGATTGTGAAGCTTTTAATTTCACCTTAAAATTCCTATTTGATATAGTTCGAGGCTTAAATCAACTTTGTTGTACCTCTAGGTACAATACCTACTTTTGTAAATTTTTTGAGACTCTCCTAGCATGCAATCATGCTATCATCACATGTATGTCATGACAAGTATTTTATAAGGTCAGGCTTTACATTTTTTATCTTAAACTTCTTTATCAACATTTTTAGAGGTTTTTAGTTGGTGATTCATTAGAATCCATTATTGTATTGGTTATAGCTCCAAGCAAAAGGTAGAAAGGTTTTATCTAATAATTTAAACAACTTCATCTTGTGCAAAAGTTGTGCTTAAACATGAAAAAGGTAGTGTTTTGATAAAGCTTACGCCTAATTCTACAAAAAGCATGTTGTAGAGGTTACGTTTAATCTTGTAATATGCATGTTGTAAAGGTTATGCTTGATCCCGGTTAAAAAGGCAAGTTGATAGTGGATTCAAACTCCATGTGCTAGTAAGGGAGAGGACATAGGCACTGAAAGACCAAACTTCCATAAAAATCTTGGTGAGTGCTTTTTATTTTTCTATTCTTCACTCATTCTACTTATACTCTGTTTTGCTATTTCATTCTTTTATATTTTAGTTTTATCTTTAAAGATTTTTGAAAAAAGAGAAATTTTTATTTAATAACCAATTCATCTCATCTTGGCAGTTTTACTTTATGCTTATCTTTCTAATAATAAGGGTATCCTCAAATCAAAGAGAGAATATTTTAGGGAGAATATTTTCTTATGTAATTTTTTCCTATTTTCTTTTTACTTTACTTGTACTTTAAAGAAATCTAGGGTAGGATACTTTTTTATTTGCTATTTACTTTACTTGCATACCAAGTAAGTTTAAATCTAGTTGGCTATTATAAATAGCGTTGTACGTAGTCTTTTGTTTTCATCAAGCAATCAAACAATTTAGTTCTTTGATTAAATCCTTCGTATTTTCTACATGGTATTAGAGCTTAACTATTTTCTTTTATGAAAATATTTTTTCTATGGGACAAAAACCAATAGAAACCCAAGTAAAATCTTCTACCAAAACCATGAACAACAAGCCATTCCATTATCATCTGAGTAATTTTGATAAACCAGGTGATTTGTTGGTATCCCATGCACTAAAGAGGCACAACTATTCAATATAGAGGAGAGCTGTTATCAATGCTCTTAGATAGAAACACAAGTTGCTATTCGTGAATGGAAAATTACTAAAACCAGAAGAATGAGATCTAGAAGAAGATGATTGGCTGAATTATAGTGCTATGGTACTAGCATGATTGTTAAACTCACTCAATGATGAGTTATGTAACAATGTTGTATATCAAGACACTACTTATGACATTTTGAGACATTTAGAAGATAGGTTTTCACAAGGACATGGACCTTGAATTCAAGAACTGAAAAGAGAAATAGTCAATACTAGACAAGGTAAATTGACAGTCTCAACTTATTATACAAAAATGAAGAGATTTTAGGATCAACTTGAAAGTTTTTTCAAGTCCCATGGATGAGGATGTAGGAGTTGTACATGTGGAGTCTTGGCTAAGGAGAAAGAAGAAAACAAATTTGCAATAGTTTCTAATAGGATTGATTGATTCCTACATTATTGTAAGATCGAATATTCATTGTAAGGATTCATTACCAACTTTAACAACTACTTATTCTCTATTGAGTTTAGAAGAGGTGACAATGGCAAGGCCAATTGTGAAGGCAAAAGTATTCAAAGTATATGCTAGAAAGAGGAATCAAGAATCAAATAAGAAGTCAAAATGTGAACATTGTAAGAAGATATGACACATAAAAAAAACTGTTTGAGAATGTAAGATATCCACCAAATTGGCTAAGGCAAAAAAAATATGTGCATTCCCAACAACGAGCAAATCAACAATAGATTATGCTAAATCCAACAGGGTTATCTCAAACTCAGTTTAATCAACTGATGGCAATACTTGACAAAGACAAACAATCAATTCCCATTATCAACTTTGTTGAGGTTCACTTTCCACCAATTTGAGGGAGGCAATAGGCGAATACCTACAATATCGATGGCAAGCTCAGTGGAGTATGAACTGGCACCCACACCAGCTTGAAAAAGGTTACTACAAAGTATAGGGGTATCCTCAAATTAAAGAGAAAATATCTTGGGGAAAATATTTCCTTATGTAATCTTTTCCTATTTTCTTTTTACTTGTACTCTAAGGAAGTTTAGAATTAGAATACTTCCTTATTTGCTATTTACTTCACTTGCACAGTAAGTATGTTTAAGTCTAGTTGGTTATTATAAATAGCCTCTTATGTAGTCTTTTATTTTCATCAAGCAATCAAACAAATTAGCTATCAAGAAATTTAGTTCTTTGCTTGGTTCTTTGGTATTTTCTATAAAACTTAAAGTGGAAATAAAGAGGAAAACGAATGAAAGAAAAAAGTGAAGGGAACAAAAAGCTATTTTTCCCTTAACTAGTAGGAAGGAAACAATAGAAAAATGAATGAAATTACATCTTTTGGCTTCCTTAAAATCCAACTTTCCTTGGGTGGAAGGAATGTGAAAGGAAAATTTCAACCAATCTTATCACTAACCTTTTCTTTTCTTTCATTTTTCATCCTTTATACCAACTAAGAGATAGGAAAACCATTTCCTTATTTTCCTTTCATTTACCCTTCCTTTCCTTTTTTTCTTTATTCCTCCTAAATATAGTTTAAATTAAGATATATGTGTACGAAAGGATTCGCATATTGGAGAATGGAAGCTATTGTACAAAGTGAATTTCTAGTATATTTTGTGGTTATTGCAAGACATAAATTTTTAGGTATAGTTGTGTTTGATCAAACATGTAAAACAAATACAGTTCACGACCTTCCAAAGTAATACTGAACACCAAATGTTTTACATGTGCGCACAATGTGTTTCCTTTGGTTTGCAACTTTTAGTTTTCTATATGATTCTTATAAAACCCGACCCTATAAATACATGTCAAGACATACATGCATTGAGTAGCATGTTATTATGCTAGAAAAGCACCTAAGAATAGACGAAACCTGATATTGTACCTAACGGTACACTTAAATTGATTTAACCTCGAACTAGTTCAAATAGGAATTGTAGGATGAAATTTAAAATTTTATAGTCCAGGAATGACTAAAAATGATTGTTCGGAGTTCGAGGGTTCATTTGGGGTAAAATTAGAAATTTTGATATTCAAGGGCAAAATCGTCATTTTGCCACCTAAGATAATAATTTGATCATGGAGTGAAATTTTTGATCAAGATTCATTATTTGGAGTATAATTTAATGATAGGAAGTGAAAAATTTTAATTCTGGTGATTTTTGGAGTGTAGGGGCAAAATTATAATTTTGCAACCCACGGACAAAATTTGAGATTTTGAGAGAATTTAGATCAAATTTGACAAATTGGAGAATGGTATGAGTATAAGGGATGAAAAATATGTCTATGGGCAATTTTTCAATTCTTTGGGCAAAAATGTAATTTTTGACTTTTACGGGGGCAAAAGTGTAAATTTCAAAAATTACTCCACCGAGACTTTGGATGAGTGTGAGAATTTTATCTAAGCTATGAATATATGAGACAAGTGTATGGTGAAAATTTGGAAACAAATGGATGAAATTTTAAAAATGGGCCAATGGGAAAGTGACATGTGGCATTTTTAATGATATAATATTATTTTAATGAAAAATCAGCCCATTTAAACCCAAATTTTAAGTGCTGGCCAGCCATAAGGAAGAACAAGAGAGGAAATAGAGAGGAAAGGAAGAAAAAAAAGAAAAACCAAAGAGAAACAAGAAAATTCAAAGGGAAATTCACGGTTTTCGACCGTTTAATCGTCTAACGGTAAGATTTTTCGATTTTAGCTTGATTTCTACCTTTCCTATGCCTTTATTTCCATTTAGCATGCTTGAGGAGAGAGATCAAAAAGTGATATCAAGGTCTGGACGAAATTCTAGGGGAGAGAAATTGAAATTTTTAGGTTTTGATTTTTAGTTAAATTGATAGTTTTAGTTAGTTAAATGTGTTTAGAAATTAAATTGGGCAAGAAATCATTAAATTTTCACAATACCCACTCTTGGCTGGATGCTCAATGCTGTACAATGATGATGAATTGATTTTATTCTAAGGGAAATGAAGAGAAAATGATGAAAAACGATTAAACGTGATAGAAAAACAAAGTAGAAAATTAACCGAGTTAATGTCCCATTTTTGGCCGAATTTTCCAAGGAAGGGAGTGAGCTGATTTTGTTGTTTTTCGAAGGTTATTGGCTGATATTTAATGGTTAGAAATGTTGGAGAGAGAATGGGATGATTTAGAGCTAAAATGGAGCGCGTTAGCAATTTATCGGGCAAAGTGCCAAAAATAGGTTAATACCGCGTTTAAGCCGTTTTAGGCTATTGCATTTCATACCATGCATTAGTATAGGATTTAAGTTAATTATATAGTGATTTAGCATCAATGTGATGAATTGTGTAAATTTTTGTAATGTGTCTAGGAGGAGAGCCTTCCGGAAAAGGCAAAGAAGTCATACCCGACGAGTAGTGATCGGGGCGCTTAGAAAGCTTTTAGTTTGTACAAACGGTGAGTAAACTTATTATTATTGTAAATTATCTAGAGTTTATTTTTAAATGTCCTTTATGTATTTTATGAAATGAGAACGAGATTAAAATGAGATTTTTAATGTTTTAGGAATAAATGTGACAAATAAAAATATATTGTATTGATTATGAAATTGAGTAATTGGAGGCTGCAAATTGACTTGAAAAATATATATTTTCCTAGGAATGGCTTATGAGAAATGAGTATATGTGGCTATATTTTGTGAGTGCATTTGGGAAATTTATGTAAGTTGATTTTACTATGCAGGCTGGATAAATAAATAAAAGCCATGTTATACTGTCGAAATTTTATTAAAATTGGTGGGTTAGTCACTGCAGTGACTGGTTTCCGTGGACTGCCTATTAGAGGGGCACGGTAAACCCAGTTATATAGTTACTCCGGTTGTAGAGGCGAGGAGGGTAACTCCCGAGGTAGTATTACAGCTCACTTCACGTCGAACCCCCACGTGAATGTGTAACTCGGCCAACGCCAAGGAACGGCTGGTTTTAAAAATAAAAATGTGTTTCACGTGTGAATATTTTAACACCCTTGGCGGACTCGGTTAGATGCCTCGGCCAAGGTATCCCCGAGG
Organism: Theobroma cacao; assembly: GCF_053813885.1. Lineage (NCBI taxonomy): Eukaryota > Viridiplantae > Streptophyta > Magnoliopsida > Malvales > Malvaceae > Theobroma > Theobroma cacao. The sequence continues at coordinate 37,611,830 of NC_142647.1, read as the reverse complement.
ATTAGTTTTGGCTTGAGCCTTGTTTTAATAAAAGACATAAGCCTTAACAACTGTTTTGGTAAATTACAAATATTTTATGGTTTAAGAAATAAATTGAAAACATTATGAAATGGGTTGAAATTTGTTGTTTAAACTTGCCTCCATTTTACTCGTCTGTAGATATTTATGATAATGTCTGTTTACTCATTGGGATTTTATAATCTCACCACCCTCCTTTCCACCCATTTCAGGTTCAGTATAGACTGTAGATAGCTGATCTCATCGAGGACTACCATTGGATCTGCATTTTCCAAACCGTAGGTTCACAGTCCTCTTTACTTTTGTTTATTCGGGGGCCCTCTTGTTATTGAAAATTAAATTAAATATTTTGGCTTACTGTATTTCAGTATGTATAAATTTATTTAGCTTTTACGCTATAAAAAAATTATTCACGTATAACTCTATAAATATTGTTTTATAAGAAAATAGAATATTTTCCTTAATATTTCTTTTATTTTCTTATTGTATTCAAATAACCGTAATTTCGTTTTAAATGAAGATTTTAGACTTTTAAATTCATTTTGAATATGAATTATGTGTTTTGTACTTGTATATTACGTTTTAGCCAGTTTCAAAATTTTTGAAAAAAAAATGACCAAAATACCCCTGTGTGGTGAAAATTTTATTTTGATCGTTTTTGATCTAAAATAGTATATATTCTCTAAAAACTCGATATTTAACAATGATTGCTCACAGGAAAGGAAAGAAACTGATATGTAAGCCTTGCGGGGTTCCGGTTGGCATCCCGAATAATGAGTGTCAATCGGGACGTCGCAGCGATTGTCATGGGCCTGAGGCAGGTTCCGGGTCGTGACAATTCTCGTATACTCATATTTGACGCCTACATCTTCTTAGACGCATGTCATCATAAAATAAAATATTATTATTATTATTATTATTATTATTATTATTATTATTATTGTTATTATTATTATTATTATTATTAGTTTCATATAATTAAACAATTCATTTGTAAACTATATTTGAGAAGTTATGAGGAAACACTTTGTTGATTTTGTTATGTACAAATTCAATGAGACAATTAGAATACCATATTATTGACTAATTAGCTAGTTAGATTACAACTATTAGCTAATTAGTTAGTTAGACTACAATACTCTTACCTAGTTAGAATTAGACTATGAATAGGATTAGTCTTGTATATATTATTATGATATTTCTTAATTAAATAATTAAAAAATGTTTGGACATAATATAAATTTAAATTTAATTTGTTTGAATTGAAATAAGTATTATCTATGTAATAATCCACTACATTTAAATGTAATTTATTTCAATGTAAATAAGAATTTATTACATTTAAATTTAAAAGAGATAACGTACTTCTAAATCCCCAACACCTCTATAAATACTAAATAGAGATGCTGATTTTTTTCATACAAGTAAGAGTAAACGTGATTTGTTGTGTAAGTCAGAAAAAAAAAAAACATTTTCTCTCATTCTTTACACTTTCTTTCATTTTTTTTCATTCCTAGGACGCCATCAAGGTCAAAGCATTTTGGAGCATACAATTTCTCGTAGACTCTAGTAGCTGTTCCATAACAACAAGAACGAAGATATCATTGCATAAATAAAAAAAAGTTTGTAAAGCAAGCTTCTTTAATCAAGAATGAAGTGAAAAATTCATTTGAAAAGACAAACACACCTCCCAACAATAATGATAAAGTAAAAAAAATAAAGAATCAGTTTAAAAAAAGGAAATAATTTTATTTCCAATAGTAAAAAGATACTCTCAAAGTATAATTTTATTTCCAAAATTAAAAATATGGTGAATGCTACAGTAAGTCTAACCTCACTGTAAGGTCAATAAATAAAATTTTCAAAAAATAATAAAAACCTGTTTAATAGGTTAACAGGTAAACAATATATATAATTTTTAAATTTAATCATTTTAGGATAACAACGAAGATAATTTTTAAATTTATTTAGTTTATTTTAAAAGTTATTTAACTTTTAATTTAATTTAATTTTTTACTTTAAACTATAAGAATATTATTCTTTTTAATATTAAAATTATATTTAATTAATTAATTTAATAAAAATTATTATTATCACTTATTACGTTAACTCTCACACATTTACATTAAGATTTTAAATTTGCTTATTCAAATTTTATAAGATTTTACATTAATTCTTACAACTTTACGCCAAACCTTTTCAATAGCAACTTTTAACTACAATTATCTTTAACTTTATTATTCTTTATTTAAAATAAAAATTTGAATATCGTTACATACTTTTACACCGATAATATAAATATAAATGCTTATTTTTTATTAAAATTAGACTTTTTTACTTAATTAACTTATTATGTTAACTCTCACATATTTACGTTAAGATTTAAAATTTAGTAATTCCACCTTTATAAGTTATTATGTCAATTGTTGCAATTTTAGGTCAAGATTTATCTATACCAATTTTGAACTATAATTATTATTATTCTTTACTTAAAAATTAAAATTTATATATCGTTAAACACTTTTAGCTATAGAATATATTTTTAAATATTTATTTTTCACTAAAATTAGATTTTTTTTACTTAATTAACTTGTTACTTTAACTCTTACACATTTACGTTAAGATTTAAAATTTAGTCATTCCACCTTTATAAGTTTTTATGTCAACTGTTAAATTTTACGTCAAGATTTATTTATGTCAATTTGAACTACAATTATTTTTATTAATATTATGTTAAACACTTTTAGTCTGAGAATATAAATTTAAATTTATGCCAAGATTTAAAATTTGTAAATCGTTAAACACATTTAGTCTAAGAATATAAATTTCAATATTTTTTTCAATAAAATTAAAATTTTTTACTTAATTGACTTATTATGTTAACTCTCACACATTTATGTTAAGATTTAAAATTGAATTATTTCTCCTTTATAAGTTTTTATGTCAATTCTTACAGTTTTACGTCAAGATTTTTCTATGTCTATTTTGAACTATAATTATTTTTATCCTTATTATTCTTTATTTAAAAAATAAAATTTGTATATTATTAAACATTTTTAATCCGATAATATAAATATAAATGTTTGTTTTTCACTAATATTAGATTTTTGTACTTAATTGACTTGTTATGTTAACTTTCACATATTTACGTTAAGATTTAAAATTTAGTTATTTCACCTTTATAAGTGTTTACGTCAATTGTTACACTTTTATGTCAAGACTTATTTATGTCAATTTTGAACTATAATTATTTTTCTCCTTATTATTTTTATTTAAAAATTAAAATTTGTATATAGTTAAGAACTTTTATTCCAAGAATATAAATTTAAATATTTGTTTCAATAAAATTAAAATTTTTTACTTAATTGACTTATTATGTTAACTTTCACACATTTATGTTAAGATTTAAAATTTAATTATTTCAACTTTATAAGTTTTTATGTCAATTCTTACAGTTTTACATCAAGATTTTTTTATGTCCATTTTAAACTATAATTATTTTTATCCTTATTATTCTTTATTTAAAAATTAAAATTTGTATATCACTAAACACTTTTAGTCTGAGAATATAAATTTAAATATTTATTTTTCACTAAAATTAGATTTTTTTACTTAATTGACTTGTTACGTTAATTTTCACACGTTTACGTTAAGATTAAAAATTTAGTTATTTCACCTTTATAAGTTTTTCCGTCAATTCTCACAGTTTAACGTTAAGACTTTTGTATATTAATTTTGAATTATAATTATTTTTATCTTTATTATTGTTTATTTAAAAATTAAAATTTGTATATTATTAAACACTTTTAATCCGAGAATATAAATATAAATGTTTATTTTTCACTAAAATTAGATTTTTGTACTCAATTGACTTGTTATGTTAACTTTCACACATTTACATTAACATTTAAAATTTATTTATTCCACCTTTATAAGTTTTTACGTCAATTGTTACAGTTTTATGTCAAGATTTTTTTTTTCAATTTTGAACTATAATTATTTTTATCTTTATTATTCTTTATTTAAAATTAAAAATTTGAATATCATTACATACTTTTAGCCCGATAATATAAATATAAATACTTATTTTTCATTAAAATTAATTTTTTTTACTTAATTAACTGATTACATTAACTTTCAAATATTTACGTTAAGATTTAAAATTTAATTATTTCACCTTTATAATTTTTTACGTTAATTTTTGTAGTTTTACGTCAAGGCTTATTTATGTTAATTTTAAACTATAATTTTTTTCATTATTATTCTTTATTTAAAAATTAAAATTTATATATCGTTAACCACTTTTAGCTCAAAAATATAAATTTAAATTTTTTTTCACTAAATTATATTTTTTTACTTAATTGACTTGTTACGTTAACTCCTACACATTTACGTTAAGATTTAAAATTTAGTTATTTCATCTTTATAGGTTTCTACGTCAAAACTTTAAAATTAAAATTTATATATCGTTAAACACTTTTGTTTGAGAATATAAATTTAAATATTTAATTTTCACTAAAATTAGATTTTTTTTACTTAATTGACTTGTTACGTTAACTTTCACATGTTTACGTTAAAATTAAAAATTTAGTTATTCCACATTTATAAGTTTTTTCATCAATTCTCACAGTTTAACGTAATGACTTTTCTATGTCAATTTTGAATTATAATTATTTTTATGTTTATTATTGTTTATTTAAAAATTAAAATTTGTATATTGATAAACACTTTTAATTCGAGAATATAAATATAAATGTTTGTTTTTCACTAAAATTAGATTTTTATACTTAATCGACTTATTATGTTAACTTTCACACATTTACGTTAAGATTTAAAATTTAGTTATTCCACCTTTATAAGTTTTTACGTTAATTGTTATAGTTTTGCGTCAAGGCTTTTTTATGTCAATTTTAAACTATAATTATTTTATCCTTATTATTCTTTATTTAAAAGTAAAAATTTGAATATCATTACATACTTTTAGCTCGATAATATAAATATAAATGTTTATTTTTCATTAAAATTAAATTTTTTTACTTAATTAACTTATTATGTTAACTTTCAAATATTTACGTTAAGACTTAAAATTTAGTTATTCCACTCTTTTAAGTTTTTACGTTAATTCTTATAGTTTTATGTCAATGCTTATTTATGTTAATTTTGAACTATAATTTTTTTCATTATTATTCTTTATTTAAAAATTAAAATTTATATATCGTTAACCACTTTTAGCACAAAAATATAAATTTAAATGTTTCTTTCACTAAAATTAGAATTTTTTATTTAATTGATTTGTTACGTTAACTCTCACACATTTATGTTAAGATTTAAAATTTAGTTAGTTCATCTTTATAAGTTCTTATGTCAATTGTTACAATTTTACGTCAAAACTTAAAAATTAAAATTTGTATATTGTTAAACACTTTTAATCCGAGAATATAAATTTAAATATTTATTTTTCACTAAAATTAGATTTTTTTTACTTAACTGACTTGTTACGTTAACTTTCACACATTTACGTTAAGATTTAAAATTTAGGTATTCCACCTTTATAAATTTTTACGTCAACTGTTACAGTTTTACGTCAAGACTTATTTATGTCAATTTTGAACTATAATTATTTTTATTATTATTATTATTTATTTAAAAATTAAAATTTATATATCGTTAAATAATTTTAGTCTAAGAATCTAAATTTAAATATTTATTTTTCATTAAAATTAAATTATTTTCTTTAATTGACTTATTATGTTAACTTTTATACATTTACGTTAAGATTTTAAATTTAGTTATTCTACATTTACGAGTTTTTTTATCAATTCTTATTACTTTACGTTAAGGATATATCATAACTTTTAAAAACTTTATGTCTAGGTTTTTTAATGACAATTTTAAATTACATGTGTTTTTTTTTATTATACATTTTTAATTTTGACTTTTTGATTTATTATAGTGATAATCCTACTTAAAATATGAAATTTCAGCCATTAAATAAAAGAAATGAAAATAAATGGTTTCTATTAATAAGGCATAAAAAGAGTCCATCAAAAGGAAGATTTTTTGTTTACCAGTTGAATTGATTTTTTAATTTTTTTATAAATTTTAAATCGATGATTGTAATTTAATTTCATAGATCAAATAATTTTTATTAATTGAACTTATAGTAAGGTCAAAAATAATGTCATTACTCCAAAATTTACCTAAAAACAGTAAATACTGCAGTAAGGTCATTATTTTTTACCTTGCTGTAAGGTCAAATAATAAACACCGTTCAATTTATGAGATTAAATTGTAACCATTGATTTAAAACTGATAAAAAAACTTGTAAACTAGTTCAACCGGTTAATAAAAAAAATTAAAAAAATAAAAAGTCAAGAGAGATGAAAACTCTCCTTGATAGAGGAGTCAATCAGATGAGGACTCTCCCCAACAAACTATGTTCTCTCTTAATGGAGGAATTTTTTTTGAATTATTTCATTGTGAGTTTCTTTTTCTACAGATATTTGCAAAGGCAAAGTACTTCCCGCTTATACTTTGGACTTTCAACCTATTTTTTATTTTTTGCAACTGTGTTTATCAAGGATATTTGTTGTCCAAGTTTGGGTGAGTAGTCTAAGCTACATGATTGTTATCAAGTTTCTTTCTTCTTTCCAATTTCTAGTGATTCCTTCCATTTGAAACATTGCAGTTTTATCTGATTATGTGACCTTCTTGCAGGTACAACCTATTTCTCCACTCAGCACTGATGCTTTCTAGGAGAATCCCAGAATCAGTCTTTTTTCTGTTGATGCGGTAGTCTCGGTCTTAGCTGCTAGACTGCTTGACTTAGAGCTTGAAGAGCTTGAACATGGAAATCTAGTTGACATTGAACTCGCTGCCACTGAGCCATTGAGCATTGAAAGTGTAGGGCATTAAGGTTTTTTTTTTTAATAATTTTAAGTTTTTTAAGCATACTAGTTTTACACGTGTTTTTCCATGTGCACATCAACTGAAATGTGATCCAAATGTGCATACATGCCAACCATAGCTGAGAATTTTACAATGATCTTCCTCCTTTGAAAAGCACCATTAGTAATCCATCTCTATCAGATATTTTTCTCCTTACTGGTGGTAGAATTAACCATTTTATCACATTTGTATTTTACTTTCCTTTTAAGTCCTTATTCTAGACTCAATAGAAGCATTTAATATTTAGTCATACATTGTCCACCAAGGCACCGAAAAAATTAGTTGAGAGTAGTTCTCTGAATTGTGGATAATTTTTTTCTCTAGCAAGAAAAGATTCAGGAGAAAGTTTATAGTTGCTCATAAAAATGGAATTTATGAGATATGGAATTTATGAGACAAGAAAGTAATCTAAAACACTCATAAAAATATTTTCTAAGATTATTTTAAGATAAGCATTTTTTAGTTATAATTAAAAAAAAAAGATTTGAATTTTGCAATCAATAGAAGAATTGGAAAAGGAATTGGCATTATTGGAACAAGGAAAACGTGATCTTTTAAAAGTTTTGGAGGTATGTAAATCTTAATTTACATTTTGATTTTCAAAAAATATTTAATTCACTTAGCTTAAACTTTCCTTTTTGGATAGAAAATCTGTATTTGTTGTCCTGGGTTTTATTTTCCCCTTATTCTAAAAGCTAAGTTGCAAAAGTATGTCAGCAGTCATGTTTAAATGCTAGAATAATATAATCTATGTAAGACTTGGTTGAAGTTAAATTAATGAAGGCGAATTAACAGGATATCTGTCAAACCCTGCTTTGTAAAATAATTATAATATCATTCACATGCTCGATAGAATGTTTGTATATTTAGGAAGTTCGAGAAATTGTTAAAAGACGATATTGCCCCTAATGGTATCATTAAGTCGATTAAGCCTCGAACTAGTTCAAATAGGAATTTTAAGGTGAAATTAAGAGTTTCACAGTTCAGGGATGACTCAAAATGGTAATTAGGAGTTCGAGGATCAATTCGGAGTCAAATTGAAATTTTCACTATATAGGGGTAAAATTGTAATTTTTCCATCTGCGAACAAAATTTGAGATTTTGAGAGAATTTAGATCACATTTGACAGATTGGGGAATGATATGAGTATAAGGGATAAAAAATATGTCTATGGGCAATTTTTCAGTTTTTTGGGTAAAAATGTAATTTTTGATTTTTACGGGGGCAAAAGTGTAAATATCAAAAATTACTTCACCAAAACTTTGGATAAGTTTGAGAATTTTATCTAAGTTATGGATATTTTAAGGAATAATGTGTGGTGGAGATTTAAAGCTTAAAAGATAAGAATTTAAAAAATGGACCAATAATGTAGTGACATGTGGCAAGTTTAGATTATTATATTATTTAACTATAAAAATCAGCCCACACCACCATTTTCTCTTCATTATGGCCGGCCATAGCAAGAAAACAAAGGGGAAAAGAAAAACAAAAACCTAGGGGGAGAAATTCAAGGAAACAAGTGACCAAAGGTAAAATTTCTTGATTTTGACTTGTGCTTTACCTTTCCCATGCATTTCCCATCATTTTCCATGGTTGAATCATGTGATTTGATGATGAATTCAATTCTGAAAAAATGGGTTAGGAGAGAGAAACTTGTTAGATTAATTTGATTTTAAGTTATGTTAGTGTTTTAAGTTAGTTTAGCATATTTAGGAACAAAACAACAAGAAAAGAATTTATTTTCCTCCATTACCATTATAGGCTGAATTTTCTAGGGGAATATTGGCTGATGATCTTGATGTTTATTTGAGGAATAATGATGAATTATGAGTCTAGAAAAATAATGGAAATTTTTGGAGCAAAAATATGAATTTTACCCATTAGGGGTATTTTCGTAATTTGCTATCAGGACTGATAATTTGCACCACACCGAGGGACATTAAGTCAATTTGGGTGCAATTGAGGTATAGAAACTGAAAAAAAAAATAATTTGAGATTAAATTGGACGGGTTAGTAATTTAATCGGGTAATAGGCCGAATTAGGTCAGCACCGCATTTAAGCGGTAGTCGGATAAGTTGCATGTCATATCATGCATATATACCGAGCCTGAATTGATTTTATAATGGTCAAGCATTGATGTGGTGAATTATGTATTGTACATTGTGGATAGGTGGTGAGCAAATTACACTGGTAAAAGTACCAAAATTGTGCTTGAAGATTGGGATTAGGAGTACATCGACTCCTAGAACTGTGAGTGGACAATTTATCGTCTTAAATATCTAGAGTAATTATACTTGTTTGATGCTTTTATTGAATTGTGAATTTAAATTATAAAATATTATGTTTTCCAATTAAAATGTTTTTTAATAAAAATGAGATTTATACTGGTTTTGAAATCAAATATTGTTTTGGGAAAATTGAGTATATGGAGACTGTGTTGAAATTTTTGATTTTATATGTTATTGAAATTGGGGCTTATGACACTATGGTAGCATGATGGCTAAATTTTTGGGGTTGGCATGAAATATATGAACAATTTTGGATTGGTCTCGGTAGACTGGATTACATTTTATTCGCCATATTATGCTACTGGAATTTTTATGGGTCTGGTGGTACATTAAACGGTCACTGCAGTGGTGGGGGTTTCCGTGGACTGCCTATGAGAGGGGCACGGTAACTCAATTATATACTTACCTCCGGGGGGAGATGTTGGGTGAAGTATCTCCTGAGGTATGATTTGAGTGCACCTCACGTTCGGGCCACCACGTGAGAGTGAGACTCAGCCAATGCCAAGGAACGGCTGTGTGTCAGATGTGAAAACATGTTTATGGGTATGGGTCATTGAACAGCCTTGGCGGTCTCAGTGGGATACCTTGACGAAGGTACCCGTGAGAATGATATTGGCAAGGGCCAAGTTTAAAAAAATTCATAAGTCGGGGAAATTTTGATAAAAAGAAATTATTTGGTATAGATTGAAACGAATTTTGTGTTATGTACATTATTAAGATATAACGTTTTTATATTGTCTCCATCTACTCGGCTTTATATGCTTTTGATGGTAATTGTTTACTCACTGGGATTATTTAATCTCACCCCTCTTCCTATCCATTTTTCAGGCTCAGGACAGTTTGTTGATAGTTGATTAAGACGAGAATTAATCTCGGAGTTGCATCATAGGAAGTAAGGGTTCGTAGCTCTACACCTTCTTGGTTAGTTGGGGGCCCACGTGTCACTGTAAACGAAATTTTATACTTTAATTATCTTTATTACTATATGAATAAATTTATTTTACTCTTACGCTACAAAAGTTATTTTAGGAAGACTTTGAAAATATTGTGTTTTAAGAAAATAGAATATTTTATTTAATATTTTTATTATATTCAAATAGCTATAATTTTACTTTAAACGAATGTTTTAGAATTCAAAATTTAATTTAAATCATGAAATATGTGTTTCCACTTACATATTACATTTTTTCGGATTTCGAAATTTCAAAAAAAAAATGACGAAAATACCCCAGTGAGCTAGTAAATAATATTTTTATTGTTTTGAGTTGGAAACAACTTATGATTTCTTGAAATGCGAGATTTAATAACTGTCGCTCACCGGGGAAATGCGGAAGTTGATGCTAAGCCTTGCGGGGTTTCGATCGGCATTCGGGGTAATGAGTGCTTATCGGGACGTCGCGGCGGTTGTCACGAGCTCGATGGGAGTTCCGAGTCGTGACAATATCATTAACTACGATAGGAAACCTTACATGTTAGTGATGATTTGCTCTATGCACCAATGAGAAACATCTGAAGCAGTACATTGTCTACAGGAAGCTTGCAGATTTTATGTGTGACAACAATAATGAAAGATGTTGAGACTATGGCAAAAACTTCTTGCATGGATTTTGTTTTGGAAAAAGGTGAAAACCATGAAAACATAGATGGTGTCAAACCCTGCTTTGTAAAATAATTATAATATCATTCACATGCTCGATAGAATGTTTGTATATTTAGGAAGTTCGAGAAATCGTTAAAAGACGATATTGCCCATAATGGTATCATTAAGTCGATTAAGCCTCGAACTAGTTCAAATAGGAATTTTAAGGTGAAATTAAGAGTTTCACAGTTCAGGGATGACTCAAAATGGTAATTAGGAGTTCGAGGATCAATTCGGAGTCAAATTGAAATTTTCACTACATAGGGGTAAAATTGTAATTTTTCCATCTGCGGACAAAATTTGAGATTTTGAGAGAATTTAGATCACATTTGACAAATTGGGGAATGATATGAGTATAAGGGATTAAAAATATGTCTATGGGCAATTTTTCAATTTTTGGGGCAAAAATGTAATTTTTGATTTTTACGGGGGCAAAAGTGTAAATATCAAAAATTACTTCACCAAGACTTTGGATAAGTTTGAGAATTTTATCTAAGTTATGGATATTTTAAGGAATAATGTGTGGTGGAGATTTAAAGCTTAAAAGATAAGAATTTAAAAAAATGGACCAATAATGAAGTGACATGTGGCAAGTTTAGATTATTATATTATTTAAGTATAAAAATCAGCCCACACCACCATTTTCTCTTCATTATGGCCGGCCATAGCAAGAAAACAAAGGGGAAAAGAAAAACAAAAACCTAGGGGGAGAAATTCAAGGAAAAATTGGTGAAAATTCAAGGAAACAAGTGACCAAAGGTAAAATTTCTTGATTTTGACTTGTGCTTTACCTTTCCCATGCATTTCCCATCATTTTTCATGGTTGAATCATGTGATTTGAGGATGAATTCAATTCTGGAAAAATGGGTTAGGAGAGAGAAACTTGTTAGATTAATTTGATTTTAAGTTATGTTAGTGTTTTAAGTTAGTTTAGCATATTTAGGAACAAAACAACAAGAAAAGAATTTATTTTCCTCCATTACCATTATTGGCTGAATTTTCTAGGGGAATATTGGCTGATGATCTTGATGTTTATTTGAGGAATTATGATGAATAATGATGAATTATGAGTCTAGAAAAATAATGGAAATTTTTGGAGCAAAAATATGAATTTTTACCCATTAGGGGTATTTTCGTAATTTGCTATCAGGACTGATAATTTGCACCACACCGAGGGACATTAAGTCAATTTGGGTGCAATTGAGGTATAGAAACTGAAAAAAATTAATTTGAGATTAAATTGGACGCGTTAGTAATTTAATCGGGTAATAGACCGAATTAAGTCAGCACCGCATTTAAGCGGTAGTCGGATAAGTTGCATGTCATATCATGCATATATACCGAGCCTGAATTGATTTTATAATGGTCAAGCATTGATGTGGTGAATTATGTATTGTACATTGTGGATAGGTGGTGAGCAAATTACACTGGTAAAAGTACCAAAATTGTGCTTGAAGACTGGGATTAGGAGTACATCGACTCCTAGAACTGTGAGTGGACAATTTATCGTCTTAAATATCTAGAGTAATTATACTTGTTTGATGCTTTTATTGAATGGTGAATTTAAATTATAAAATATTATGTTTTCCAATTAAAATGTTTTTTTAATAAAAATGAGATTTATACTGGTTTTGAAATCAAATATTGTTTTGGAAAAATTGAGTATATGGAGACTGTGTTGAAATTTTTGATTTTATATGTTATTGAAATTGGGGCTTATGACACTATGGTAGCATGATGGCTAAATTTTTGGGGTTGGCATGAAATATATGAACAATTTTCGATTGGTCTCGGTAGACTGGATTACATTTTATTCGCCATATTATGCTACTGGAATTTTTATGGGTATGGGTCATTGAACAGCCTTGGCGGTCTCAGTGGGATACCTTGACGAAGGTACCCGCGAGAATGATATTGGCAGGGCCAAGTTTAAAAAATTTCATAAGTCGGGGAAATTTTGATGAAAAGAAATTATTTGGTATAGATTGAAACGAATTTTGTGTTATGAACATTATTGAGATATAACGTTTTTATATTGCCTCCATCTACTCAGCTTTAGATGCTTTTGATGGTAATTGTTTACTCACTGGGATTATTTAATCTCACCCCTCTTCCTATCCATTTTTCAGGCTCAGGACAGTTTGTTGATAGTTGATTAAGACGAGAATTAATCTCGAAGTTGCATCATAGGAAGTAAGGGTTCGTAGCTCTACACTTTCTTGGTTAGTTGGGGGCCCACGTGTCACTGTAAACGAAATTTCATACTTTAATTATCTTTATTACTATATGAATAAATTTATTTTACTCTTACGCTACAAAAGTTATTTTAGGAAGACTTTGAAAATATTGTGTTTTAAGAAAATAGAATATTTTATTTAATGTTTTTATTATATTCAAATAGCTATAATTTTACTTTAAACGAATGTTTTAGACTTCAAAATTTAATTTAAATCATGAAATATGTGTTTCCACTTACATATTACATTTTTTCGGATTTCGAAATTTCAAAAAAAAAATGACGAAAATGCCCCAGTGAGCTAGAAAATAATATTTTTATTGTTTTGAGTTGGAAACAACTTATGATTTCTTGAAATGCGAGATTTAATAACTATCGCTCACCGGGGAGATGCGGAAGTTGATGCTAAGCCTTGCGGGGTTTCGATCGGCATTCGGGGTAATGAGTGCTTATCGGGACGTCGCGGCGGTTGTCACGGGCCCGATGGGAGTTCCGGGTCGTGACAATTAGATTGGTATCAGAGCATGGTTTAAAGATCAAAGATTTTGATTTTAAAGCTTTGAATTTCAAAGTTTTTGATTTTAAAGGTGTTTTAAGAAATCCACACTGACACTGCGTGGCCCAAGTTAAGTTAAGTTAAGTAAGTCAAGTTAAGTTAGGTTATATCGAGTTAGTTGCATATAGAATTTAAAGTCATCTAAGTCTATTCCATTTCTTATTGTAGAGTACCATGCCTCCTCGACGTGGGCGTCCACCTCTCTATAGGTCAGTAGGGAGGGGAAGAGGCCGTGCTAGACTTAGTCAGCCAGATCCCGTGGAAGGGGAGTCTGCTGCACCTAGTTTTCGAGCAGCACCTGCTGTTGAGCCTACTGAGATTCCTCCACCTCCTCCACCACCTACTGCTACTCCTGGTGTTCCTGACATGTCTCCTGAGGTAGTCCAGGCATTAGCAGCTTTTCTTAATGTCATTATGGGCCAAGCTCAAGCTAGTCGAGTCCCTCATACTGTTCCCCCAGCAGTATCTCCAGTGCCACCACCACCACCTCTTGTTCCACCACCAGTGCCAGATGTCTCCATTTCCAAAAAGCTTAAGGAAGCTAGGCAGCTGGGTTGCACTTCTTTTGTTGGTGATTTGGATGCAACTGCAGCTAAAGATTGGATTACTCAGGTAACGGAGACATTTGTGGATATGAAATTGGATGATGATATGAAGTTAATGGTGGCCACAAGATTACTAGAGAAGAGGGCTCGTACATGGTGGAGCTCGGTAAAATCACGTTCCATTACTTCGTTGACTTGGATAGACTTCCTACAAGAATTCGACGGTCAATACTACACCTACTTTCATCAAAAAGAGAAGAAGAGAGAATTCCTAAGTTTACAACAAGGGAATTTAACCATAGAAGAGTACGAGGCTCGTTTTAACGAGCTGATGTCATATGTGCCAGACCTGGTGAAGTCTGAGCAAGATCAAGCTAGTTATTTTGAAGAAGGGCTCCGTAACGAGATCAGAGAGAGGATGACTGTGACAGGCCGGGAGCCTCATAAAGAAGTTGTACAGATGGCTTTAAGGGCCGAAAAACTCACGAATGAAAATCGGAGAATGCGAGCTGAGTTTGCAAAGAGGAGAAACCCGAATGTATCCTCTAGTCAACTGCCCAAAAGAGGTAAGGACACATTTGCTTCTGAGAGTACTATTTCTGTTCCGGTGATATCTCCTCGACCCCCACTTTCACAGTTACAGCAGAGACCTCCGAGATTTAACAGGTCTGGGATGAGTAGTACTTCCGAGAAGAGTTTTGGAGGTTTAAATAAATGCGCAAAATGTGGGAGATATCATGTTGGGGAGTGTTGGGGCATAACATGCTTTCATTGTGACCAGCCGGGCCACATTAGGAGTGACTGCCCACAGTTAGGACGGGCTACAGTAGCTGCTCCATCCCCACTAACTCATACGAATATGCAGAGGAGAGATTCCTCTGGAGTACACCCGAGGCAGGGGGTAACTGTACGATCTGAAATGGGTAGCAACACCCCAGCACAACCACCTTTGAGGCCATTGACTCGTTCTTCAACAAGAGTTTTCGCTGTAACGGAAGATGAAGCACGAGTCCGATCTAGAGAAAGTGAGTGAAAAGTTAGACGAAGGTGTAAAATAGTGATAGGGGATGTAAATACCAAGTGATGGACGTGTAAATAAAGGTTTCAAGAATAATATAGTAAATGAGTTCATATGGAATATGGTTGTAAGAATTTCTTACTATATTGTGGAAATTAGAACTCAAAAATACTTGAGGTATACAAAGTTCAAATGAACTTAAATCTTAAGCAATAAATTGATGTCGAAATACAAGAAGGATACAAAGCAATATAGAGGCACGAAAGATGATTAAGGACAAAGGGATGACTCTGAGGAATTATGATACTGCATCGTATGCGATGATTAAATCAAGATAGATCTTGGATGCATAAATGGGATTATAAAGCATATACACATATGTGGGGTTGATATTGTGATTAACTAAAATAAAGAATGATTTTTAGTGAATTAAGATTCCCTATAAAGGAGATAACAGGAGAAGTTCAACATCGAATAAAAGATAATACCCCGCCTTTTCTTTGAGTTAATAAGTGAAATTTTGAGGACAAAATTTTATTTTAAGGGGGGTAGTGTTGTCAAACCCTGCTTTGTAAAATAATTATAATATCATTCACATGCTCGATAGAATGTTTGTATATTTAGGAAGTTCGAGAAATCGTTAAAAGACGATATTGCCCATAATGGTATCATTAAGTCGATTAAGCCTCGAACTAGTTCAAATAGGAATTTTAAGGTGAAATTAAGAGTTTCACAGTTCAGGGATGACTCAAAATGGTAATTAGGAGTTCGAGGATCAATTCGGAGTCAAATTGAAATTTTCACTACATAGGGGTAAAATTGTAATTTTTCCATCTGCGGACAAAATTTGAGATTTTGAGAGAATTTAGATCACATTTGACAAATTGGGGAATGATATGAGTATAAGGGATAAAAAATATGTCTATGGGTAATTTTTCAGTTTTTGGTGCAAAAATGTAATTTTTGATTTTTACGGGGGCAAAAGTGTAAATATCAAAAATTACTTCACCAAGACTTTGGATAAGTTTGAGAATTTTATCTAAGTTATGGATGTTTTAAGGAATAATGTGTGGTGGAGATTTAAAGCTTGAAAGATAAGAATTTAAAAAATGGACCAATAATGTAGTGACATGTGGCAAGTTTAGATTATTATATTATTTAAGTATAAAAATCAGCCCACACCACCATTTTCTCTTCATTATGGCCGGCCATAGCAAGAAAACAAAGGGGAAAAGAAAAACAAAAACCTAGGGGGAGAAATTCAAGGAAAAATTGGTGAAAATTCAAGGAAACAAGTGACCAAAGGTAAAATTTCTTGATTTTGACTTGTGCTTTACCTTTCCCATGCATTTCCCATCATTTTTCATGGTTGAATCATGTGATTTGAGGATGAATTCAATTCTGGAAAAATGGGTTAGGAGAGAGAAACTTGTTAGATTAATTTGATTTTAAGTTATGTTAGTGTTTTAAGTTAGTTTAGCATATTTAGGAACAAAACAACAAGAAAAGAATTTATTTTCCTCCATTACCATTATTGGCTGAATTTTCTAGGGGAATATTGGCTGATGATCTTGATGTTTATTTGAGGAATTATGATGAATAATGATGAATTATGAGTCTAGAAAAATAATGGAAATTTTTGGAGCAAAAATATGAATTTTTACCCATTAGGGGTATTTTCGTAATTTGCTATCAGGACTGATAATTTGCACCACACCGAGGGACATTAAGTCAATTTGGGTGCAATTGAGGTATAGAAACTGAAAAAAATTAATTTGAGATTAAATTGGACGCGTTAGTAATTTAATCGGGTAATAGACCGAATTAAGTCAGCACCGCATTTAAGCGGTAGTCGGATAAGTTGCATGTCATATCATGCATATATACCGAGCCTGAATTGATTTTATAATGGTCAAGCATTGATGTGGTGAATTATGTATTGTACATTGTGGATAGGTGGTGAGCAAATTACACTGGTAAAAGTACCAAAATTGTGCTTGAAGACTGGGATTAGGAGTACATCGACTCCTAGAACTGTGAGTGGACAATTTATCGTCTTAAATATCTAGAGTAATTATACTTGTTTGATGCTTTTATTGAATGGTGAATTTAAATTATAAAATATTATGTTTTCCAATTAAAATGTTTTTTTAATAAAAATGAGATTTATACTGGTTTTGAAATCAAATATTGTTTTGGAAAAATTGAGTATATGGAGACTGTGTTGAAATTTTTGATTTTATATGTTATTGAAATTGGGGCTTATGACACTATGGTAGCATGATGGCTAAATTTTTGGGGTTGGCATGAAATATATGAACAATTTTCGATTGGTCTCGGTAGACTGGATTACATTTTATTCGCCATATTATGCTACTGGAATTTTTATGGGTATGGGTCATTGAACAGCCTTGGCGGTCTCAGTGGGATACCTTGACGAAGGTACCCGCGAGAATGATATTGGCAGGGCCAAGTTTAAAAAATTTCATAAGTCGGGGAAATTTTGATGAAAAGAAATTATTTGGTATAGATTGAAACGAATTTTGTGTTATGAACATTATTGAGATATAACGTTTTTATATTGCCTCCATCTACTCAGCTTTAGATGCTTTTGATGGTAATTGTTTACTCACTGGGATTATTTAATCTCACCCCTCTTCCTATCCATTTTTCAGGCTCAGGACAGTTTGTTGATAGTTGATTAAGACGAGAATTAATCTCGAAGTTGCATCATAGGAAGTAAGGGTTCGTAGCTCTACACTTTCTTGGTTAGTTGGGGGCCCACGTGTCACTGTAAACGAAATTTCATACTTTAATTATCTTTATTACTATATGAATAAATTTATTTTACTCTTACGCTACAAAAGTTATTTTAGGAAGACTTTGAAAATATTGTGTTTTAAGAAAATAGAATATTTTATTTAATGTTTTTATTATATTCAAATAGCTATAATTTTACTTTAAACGAATGTTTTAGACTTCAAAATTTAATTTAAATCATGAAATATGTGTTTCCACTTACATATTACATTTTTTCGGATTTCGAAATTTCAAAAAAAAAATGACGAAAATGCCCCAGTGAGCTAGAAAATAATATTTTTATTGTTTTGAGTTGGAAACAACTTATGATTTCTTGAAATGCGAGATTTAATAACTATCGCTCACCGGGGAGATGCGGAAGTTGATGCTAAGCCTTGCGGGGTTTCGATCGGCATTCGGGGTAATGAGTGCTTATCGGGACGTCGCGGCGGTTGTCACGGGCCCGATGGGAGTTCCGGGTCGTGACAATTAGATTGGTATCAGAGCATGGTTTAAAGATCAAAGATTTTGATTTTAAAGCTTTGAATTTCAAAGTTTTTGATTTTAAAGGTGTTTTAAGAAATCCACACTGACACTGCGTGGCCCAAGTTAAGTTAAGTTAAGTAAGTCAAGTTAAGTTAGGTTATATCGAGTTAGTTGCATATAGAATTTAAAGTCATCTAAGTCTATTCCATTTCTTATTGTAGAGTACCATGCCTCCTCGACGTGGGCGTCCACCTCTCTATAGGTCAGTAGGGAGGGGAAGAGGCCGTGCTAGACTTAGTCAGCCAGATCCCGTGGAAGGGGAGTCTGCTGCACCTAGTTTTCGAGCAGCACCTGCTGTTGAGCCTACTGAGATTCCTCCACCTCCTCCACCACCTACTGCTACTCCTGGTGTTCCTGACATGTCTCCTGAGGTAGTCCAGGCATTAGCAGCTTTTCTTAATGTCATTATGGGCCAAGCTCAAGCTAGTCGAGTCCCTCATACTGTTCCCCCAGCAGTATCTCCAGTGCCACCACCACCACCTCTTGTTCCACCACCAGTGCCAGATGTCTCCATTTCCAAAAAGCTTAAGGAAGCTAGGCAGCTGGGTTGCACTTCTTTTGTTGGTGATTTGGATGCAACTGCAGCTAAAGATTGGATTACTCAGGTAACGGAGACATTTGTGGATATGAAATTGGATGATGATATGAAGTTAATGGTGGCCACAAGATTACTAGAGAAGAGGGCTCGTACATGGTGGAGCTCGGTAAAATCACGTTCCATTACTTCGTTGACTTGGATAGACTTCCTACAAGAATTCGACGGTCAATACTACACCTACTTTCATCAAAAAGAGAAGAAGAGAGAATTCCTAAGTTTACAACAAGGGAATTTAACCATAGAAGAGTACGAGGCTCGTTTTAACGAGCTGATGTCATATGTGCCAGACCTGGTGAAGTCTGAGCAAGATCAAGCTAGTTATTTTGAAGAAGGGCTCCGTAACGAGATCAGAGAGAGGATGACTGTGACAGGCCGGGAGCCTCATAAAGAAGTTGTACAGATGGCTTTAAGGGTCGAAAAACTCACGAATGAAAATCGGAGAATGCGAGCTGAGTTTGCAAAGAGGAGAAACCCGAATGTATCCTCTAGTCAACTGCCCAAAAGAGGTAAGGACACATTTGCTTCTGAGAGTACTATTTCTGTTCCGGTGATATCTCCTCGACCCCCACTTTCACAGTTACAGCAGAGACCTCCGAGATTTAACAGGTCTGGGATGAGTAGTACTTCCGAGAAGAGTTTTGGAGGTTTAAATAAATGCGCAAAATGTGGGAGATATCATGTTGGGGAGTGTTGGGGCATAAGATGCTTTCATTGTGACCAGCCGGGCCACATTAGGAGTGACTGCCCACAGTTAGGACGGGCTACAGTAGCTGCTCCATCCCCACTAACTCATACGAATATGCAGAGGAGAGATTCCTCTGGAGTACACCCGAGGCAGGGGGTAACTGTACGATCTGAAATGGGTAGCAACACCCCAGCACAACCACCTTTGAGGCCATTGACTCGTTCTTCAACAAGAGTTTTCGCTGTAACGGAAGATGAAGCACGAGTCCGATCTAGAGAAAGTGAGTGAAAAGTTAGACGAAGGTGTAAAATAGTGATAGGGGATGTAAATACCAAGTGATGGACGTGTAAATAAAGGTTTCAAGAATAATATAGTAAATGAGTTCATATGGAATATGGTTGTAAGAATTTCTTACTATATTGTGGAAATTAGAACTCAAAAATACTTGAGGTATACAAAGTTCAAATGAACTTAAATCTTAAGCAATAAATTGATGTCGAAATACAAGAAGGATACAAAGCAATATAGAGGCACGAAAGATGATTAAGGACAAAGGGATGACTCTGAGGAATTATGATACTGCATCGTATGCGATGATTAAATCAAGATAGATCTTGGATGCATAAATGGGATTATAAAGCATATACACATATGTGGGGTTGATATTGTGATTAACTAAAATAAAGAATGATTTTTAGTGAATTAAGATTCCCTATAAAGGAGATAACAGGAGAAGTTCAACATCGAATAAAAGATAATACCCCGCCTTTTCTTTGAGTTAATAAGTGAAATTTTGAGGACAAAATTTTATTTTAAGGGGGGTAGTGTTGTCAAACCCTGCTTTGTAAAATAATTATAATATCATTCACATGCTCGATAGAATGTTTGTATATTTAGGAAGTTCGAGAAATCGTTAAAAGACGATATTGCCCATAATGGTATCATTAAGTCGATTAAGCCTCGAACTAGTTCAAATAGGAATTTTAAGGTGAAATTAAGAGTTTCACAGTTCAGGGATGACTCAAAATGGTAATTAGGAGTTCGAGGATCAATTCGGAGTCAAATTGAAATTTTCACTACATAGGGGTAAAATTGTAATTTTTCCATCTGCGGACAAAATTTGAGATTTTGAGAGAATTTAGATCACATTTGACAAATTGGGGAATGATATGAGTATAAGGGATAAAAAATATGTCTATGGGTAATTTTTCAGTTTTTGGTGCAAAAATGTAATTTTTGATTTTTACGGGGGCAAAAGTGTAAATATCAAAAATTACTTCACCAAGACTTTGGATAAGTTTGAGAATTTTATCTAAGTTATGGATGTTTTAAGGAATAATGTGTGGTGGAGATTTAAAGCTTGAAAGATAAGAATTTAAAAAATGGACCAATAATGTAGTGACATGTGGCAAGTTTAGATTATTATATTATTTAAGTATAAAAATCAGCCCACACCACCATTTTCTCTTCATTATGGCCGGCCATAGCAAGAAAACAAAGGGGAAAAGAAAAACAAAAACCTAGGGGGAGAAATTCAAGGAAAAATTGGTGAAAATTCAAGGAAACAAGTGACCAAAGGTAAAATTTCTTGATTTTGACTTGTGCTTTACCTTTCCCATGCATTTCCCATCATTTTTCATGGTTGAATCATGTGATTTGAGGATGAATTCAATTCTGGAAAAATGGGTTAGGAGAGAGAAACTTGTTAGATTAATTTGATTTTAAGTTATGTTAGTGTTTTAAGTTAGTTTAGCATATTTAGGAACAAAACAACAAGAAAAGAATTTATTTTCCTCCATTACCATTATTGGCTGAATTTTCTAGGGGAATATTGGCTGATGATCTTGATGTTTATTTGAGGAATTATGATGAATAATGATGAATTATGAGTCTAGAAAAATAATGGAAATTTTTGGAGCAAAAATATGAATTTTTACCCATTAGGGGTATTTTCGTAATTTGCTATCAGGACTGATAATTTGCACCACACCGAGGGACATTAAGTCAATTTGGGTGCAATTGAGGTATAGAAACTGAAAAAAATTAATTTGAGATTAAATTGGACGCGTTAGTAATTTAATCGGGTAATAGACCGAATTAAGTCAGCACCGCATTTAAGCGGTAGTCGGATAAGTTGCATGTCATATCATGCATATATACCGAGCCTGAATTGATTTTATAATGGTCAAGCATTGATGTGGTGAATTATGTATTGTACATTGTGGATAGGTGGTGAGCAAATTACACTGGTAAAAGTACCAAAATTGTGCTTGAAGACTGGGATTAGGAGTACATCGACTCCTAGAACTGTGAGTGGACAATTTATCGTCTTAAATATCTAGAGTAATTATACTTGTTTGATGCTTTTATTGAATGGTGAATTTAAATTATAAAATATTATGTTTTCCAATTAAAATGTTTTTTTAATAAAAATGAGATTTATACTGGTTTTGAAATCAAATATTGTTTTGGAAAAATTGAGTATATGGAGACTGTGTTGAAATTTTTGATTTTATATGTTATTGAAATTGGGGCTTATGACACTATGGTAGCATGATGGCTAAATTTTTGGGGTTGGCATGAAATATATGAACAATTTTCGATTGGTCTCGGTAGACTGGATTACATTTTATTCGCCATATTATGCTACTGGAATTTTTATGGGTATGGGTCATTGAACAGCCTTGGCGGTCTCAGTGGGATACCTTGACGAAGGTACCCGCGAGAATGATATTGGCAGGGCCAAGTTTAAAAAATTTCATAAGTCGGGGAAATTTTGATGAAAAGAAATTATTTGGTATAGATTGAAACGAATTTTGTGTTATGAACATTATTGAGATATAACGTTTTTATATTGCCTCCATCTACTCAGCTTTAGATGCTTTTGATGGTAATTGTTTACTCACTGGGATTATTTAATCTCACCCCTCTTCCTATCCATTTTTCAGGCTCAGGACAGTTTGTTGATAGTTGATTAAGACGAGAATTAATCTCGAAGTTGCATCATAGGAAGTAAGGGTTCGTAGCTCTACACTTTCTTGGTTAGTTGGGGGCCCACGTGTCACTGTAAACGAAATTTCATACTTTAATTATCTTTATTACTATATGAATAAATTTATTTTACTCTTACGCTACAAAAGTTATTTTAGGAAGACTTTGAAAATATTGTGTTTTAAGAAAATAGAATATTTTATTTAATGTTTTTATTATATTCAAATAGCTATAATTTTACTTTAAACGAATGTTTTAGACTTCAAAATTTAATTTAAATCATGAAATATGTGTTTCCACTTACATATTACATTTTTTCGGATTTCGAAATTTCAAAAAAAAAATGACGAAAATGCCCCAGTGAGCTAGAAAATAATATTTTTATTGTTTTGAGTTGGAAACAACTTATGATTTCTTGAAATGCGAGATTTAATAACTATCGCTCACCGGGGAGATGCGGAAGTTGATGCTAAGCCTTGCGGGGTTTCGATCGGCATTCGGGGTAATGAGTGCTTATCGGGACGTCGCGGCGGTTGTCACGGGCCCGATGGGAGTTCCGGGTCGTGACAATTAGATTGGTATCAGAGCATGGTTTAAAGATCAAAGATTTTGATTTTAAAGCTTTGAATTTCAAAGTTTTTGATTTTAAAGGTGTTTTAAGAAATCCACACTGACACTGCGTGGCCCAAGTTAAGTTAAGTTAAGTAAGTCAAGTTAAGTTAGGTTATATCGAGTTAGTTGCATATAGAATTTAAAGTCATCTAAGTCTATTCCATTTCTTATTGTAGAGTACCATGCCTCCTCGACGTGGGCGTCCACCTCTCTATAGGTCAGTAGGGAGGGGAAGAGGCCGTGCTAGACTTAGTCAGCCAGATCCCGTGGAAGGGGAGTCTGCTGCACCTAGTTTTCGAGCAGCACCTGCTGTTGAGCCTACTGAGATTCCTCCACCTCCTCCACCACCTACTGCTACTCCTGGTGTTCCTGACATGTCTCCTGAGGTAGTCCAGGCATTAGCAGCTTTTCTTAATGTCATTATGGGCCAAGCTCAAGCTAGTCGAGTCCCTCATACTGTTCCCCCAGCAGTATCTCCAGTGCCACCACCACCACCTCTTGTTCCACCACCAGTGCCAGATGTCTCCATTTCCAAAAAGCTTAAGGAAGCTAGGCAGCTGGGTTGCACTTCTTTTGTTGGTGATTTGGATGCAACTGCAGCTAAAGATTGGATTACTCAGGTAACGGAGACATTTGTGGATATGAAATTGGATGATGATATGAAGTTAATGGTGGCCACAAGATTACTAGAGAAGAGGGCTCGTACATGGTGGAGCTCGGTAAAATCACGTTCCATTACTTCGTTGACTTGGATAGACTTCCTACAAGAATTCGACGGTCAATACTACACCTACTTTCATCAAAAAGAGAAGAAGAGAGAATTCCTAAGTTTACAACAAGGGAATTTAACCATAGAAGAGTACGAGGCTCGTTTTAACGAGCTGATGTCATATGTGCCAGACCTGGTGAAGTCTGAGCAAGATCAAGCTAGTTATTTTGAAGAAGGGCTCCGTAACGAGATCAGAGAGAGGATGACTGTGACAGGCCGGGAGCCTCATAAAGAAGTTGTACAGATGGCTTTAAGGGCCGAAAAACTCACGAATGAAAATCGGAGAATGCGAGCTGAGTTTGCAAAGAGGAGAAACCCGAATGTATCCTCTAGTCAACTGCCCAAAAGAGGTAAGGACACATTTGCTTCTGAGAGTACTATTTCTGTTCCGGTGATATCTCCTCGACCCCCACTTTCACAGTTACAGCAGAGACCTCCGAGATTTAACAGGTCTGGGATGAGTAGTACTTCCGAGAAGAGTTTTGGAGGTTTAAATAAATGCGCAAAATGTGGGAGATATCATGTTGGGGAGTGTTGGGGCATAAGATGCTTTCATTGTGACCAGCCGGGCCACATTAGGAGTGACTGCCCACAGTTAGGACGGGCTACAGTAGCTGCTCCATCCCCACTAACTCATACGAATATGCAGAGGAGAGATTCCTCTGGAGTACACCCGAGGCAGGGGGTAACTGTACGATCTGAAATGGGTAGCAACACCCCAGCACAACCACCTTTGAGGCCATTGACTCGTTCTTCAACAAGAGTTTTCGCTGTAACGGAAGATGAAGCACGAGTCCGATCTAGAGAAAGTGAGTGAAAAGTTAGACGAAGGTGTAAAATAGTGATAGGGGATGTAAATACCAAGTGATGGACGTGTAAATAAAGGTTTCAAGAATAATATAGTAAATGAGTTCATATGGAATATGGTTGTAAGAATTTCTTACTATATTGTGGAAATTAGAACTCAAAAATACTTGAGGTATACAAAGTTCAAATGAACTTAAATCTTAAGCAATAAATTGATGTCGAAATACAAGAAGGATACAAAGCAATATAGAGGCACGAAAGATGATTAAGGACAAAGGGATGACTCTGAGGAATTATGATACTGCATCGTATGCGATGATTAAATCAAGATAGATCTTGGATGCATAAATGGGATTATAAAGCATATACACATATGTGGGGTTGATATTGTGATTAACTAAAATAAAGAATGATTTTTAGTGAATTAAGATTCCCTATAAAGGAGATAACAGGAGAAGTTCAACATCGAATAAAAGATAATACCCCGCCTTTTCTTTGAGTTAATAAGTGAAATTTTGAGGACAAAATTTTATTTTAAGGGGGGTAGTGTTGTCAAACCCTGCTTTGTAAAATAATTATAATATCATTCACATGCTCGATAGAATGTTTGTATATTTAGGAAGTTCGAGAAATCGTTAAAAGACGATATTGCCCATAATGGTATCATTAAGTCGATTAAGCCTCGAACTAGTTCAAATAGGAATTTTAAGGTGAAATTAAGAGTTTCACAGTTCAGGGATGACTCAAAATGGTAATTAGGAGTTCGAGGATCAATTCGGAGTCAAATTGAAATTTTCACTACATAGGGGTAAAATTGTAATTTTTCCATCTGCGGACAAAATTTGAGATTTTGAGAGAATTTAGATCACATTTGACAAATTGGGGAATGATATGAGTATAAGGGATAAAAAATATGTCTATGGGTAATTTTTCAGTTTTTGGTGCAAAAATGTAATTTTTGATTTTTACGGGGGCAAAAGTGTAAATATCAAAAATTACTTCACCAAGACTTTGGATAAGTTTGAGAATTTTATCTAAGTTATGGATGTTTTAAGGAATAATGTGTGGTGGAGATTTAAAGCTTGAAAGATAAGAATTTAAAAAATGGACCAATAATGTAGTGACATGTGGCAAGTTTAGATTATTATATTATTTAAGTATAAAAATCAGCCCACACCACCATTTTCTCTTCATTATGGCCGGCCATAGCAAGAAAACAAAGGGGAAAAGAAAAACAAAAACCTAGGGGGAGAAATTCAAGGAAAAATTGGTGAAAATTCAAGGAAACAAGTGACCAAAGGTAAAATTTCTTGATTTTGACTTGTGCTTTACCTTTCCCATGCATTTCCCATCATTTTTCATGGTTGAATCATGTGATTTGAGGATGAATTCAATTCTGGAAAAATGGGTTAGGAGAGAGAAACTTGTTAGATTAATTTGATTTTAAGTTATGTTAGTGTTTTAAGTTAGTTTAGCATATTTAGGAACAAAACAACAAGAAAAGAATTTATTTTCCTCCATTACCATTATTGGCTGAATTTTCTAGGGGAATATTGGCTGATGATCTTGATGTTTATTTGAGGAATTATGATGAATAATGATGAATTATGAGTCTAGAAAAATAATGGAAATTTTTGGAGCAAAAATATGAATTTTTACCCATTAGGGGTATTTTCGTAATTTGCTATCAGGACTGATAATTTGCACCACACCGAGGGACATTAAGTCAATTTGGGTGCAATTGAGGTATAGAAACTGAAAAAAATTAATTTGAGATTAAATTGGACGCGTTAGTAATTTAATCGGGTAATAGACCGAATTAAGTCAGCACCGCATTTAAGCGGTAGTCGGATAAGTTGCATGTCATATCATGCATATATACCGAGCCTGAATTGATTTTATAATGGTCAAGCATTGATGTGGTGAATTATGTATTGTACATTGTGGATAGGTGGTGAGCAAATTACACTGGTAAAAGTACCAAAATTGTGCTTGAAGACTGGGATTAGGAGTACATCGACTCCTAGAACTGTGAGTGGACAATTTATCGTCTTAAATATCTAGAGTAATTATACTTGTTTGATGCTTTTATTGAATGGTGAATTTAAATTATAAAATATTATGTTTTCCAATTAAAATGTTTTTTTAATAAAAATGAGATTTATACTGGTTTTGAAATCAAATATTGTTTTGGAAAAATTGAGTATATGGAGACTGTGTTGAAATTTTTGATTTTATATGTTATTGAAATTGGGGCTTATGACACTATGGTAGCATGATGGCTAAATTTTTGGGGTTGGCATGAAATATATGAACAATTTTCGATTGGTCTCGGTAGACTGGATTACATTTTATTCGCCATATTATGCTACTGGAATTTTTATGGGTATGGGTCATTGAACAGCCTTGGCGGTCTCAGTGGGATACCTTGACGAAGGTACCCGCGAGAATGATATTGGCAGGGCCAAGTTTAAAAAATTTCATAAGTCGGGGAAATTTTGATGAAAAGAAATTATTTGGTATAGATTGAAACGAATTTTGTGTTATGAACATTATTGAGATATAACGTTTTTATATTGCCTCCATCTACTCAGCTTTAGATGCTTTTGATGGTAATTGTTTACTCACTGGGATTATTTAATCTCACCCCTCTTCCTATCCATTTTTCAGGCTCAGGACAGTTTGTTGATAGTTGATTAAGACGAGAATTAATCTCGAAGTTGCATCATAGGAAGTAAGGGTTCGTAGCTCTACACTTTCTTGGTTAGTTGGGGGCCCACGTGTCACTGTAAACGAAATTTCATACTTTAATTATCTTTATTACTATATGAATAAATTTATTTTACTCTTACGCTACAAAAGTTATTTTAGGAAGACTTTGAAAATATTGTGTTTTAAGAAAATAGAATATTTTATTTAATGTTTTTATTATATTCAAATAGCTATAATTTTACTTTAAACGAATGTTTTAGACTTCAAAATTTAATTTAAATCATGAAATATGTGTTTCCACTTACATATTACATTTTTTCGGATTTCGAAATTTCAAAAAAAAAATGACGAAAATGCCCCAGTGAGCTAGAAAATAATATTTTTATTGTTTTGAGTTGGAAACAACTTATGATTTCTTGAAATGCGAGATTTAATAACTATCGCTCACCGGGGAGATGCGGAAGTTGATGCTAAGCCTTGCGGGGTTTCGATCGGCATTCGGGGTAATGAGTGCTTATCGGGACGTCGCGGCGGTTGTCACGGGCCCGATGGGAGTTCCGGGTCGTGACAATTAGATTGGTATCAGAGCATGGTTTAAAGATCAAAGATTTTGATTTTAAAGCTTTGAATTTCAAAGTTTTTGATTTTAAAGGTGTTTTAAGAAATCCACACTGACACTGCGTGGCCCAAGTTAAGTTAAGTTAAGTAAGTCAAGTTAAGTTAGGTTATATCGAGTTAGTTGCATATAGAATTTAAAGTCATCTAAGTCTATTCCATTTCTTATTGTAGAGTACCATGCCTCCTCGACGTGGGCGTCCACCTCTCTATAGGTCAGTAGGGAGGGGAAGAGGCCGTGCTAGACTTAGTCAGCCAGATCCCGTGGAAGGGGAGTCTGCTGCACCTAGTTTTCGAGCAGCACCTGCTGTTGAGCCTACTGAGATTCCTCCACCTCCTCCACCACCTACTGCTACTCCTGGTGTTCCTGACATGTCTCCTGAGGTAGTCCAGGCATTAGCAGCTTTTCTTAATGTCATTATGGGCCAAGCTCAAGCTAGTCGAGTCCCTCATACTGTTCCCCCAGCAGTATCTCCAGTGCCACCACCACCACCTCTTGTTCCACCACCAGTGCCAGATGTCTCCATTTCCAAAAAGCTTAAGGAAGCTAGGCAGCTGGGTTGCACTTCTTTTGTTGGTGATTTGGATGCAACTGCAGCTGAAGATTGGATTACTCAGGTAACGGAGACATTTGTGGATATGAAATTGGATGATGATATGAAGTTAATGGTGGCCACAAGATTACTAGAGAAGAGGGCTCGTACATGGTGGAGCTCGGTAAAATCACGTTCCATTACTTCGTTGACTTGGATAGACTTCCTACAAGAATTCGACGGTCAATACTACACCTACTTTCATCAAAAAGAGAAGAAGAGAGAATTCCTAAGTTTACAACAAGGGAATTTAACCATAGAAGAGTACGAGGCTCGTTTTAACGAGCTGATGTCATATGTGCCAGACCTGGTGAAGTCTGAGCAAGATCAAGCTAGTTATTTTGAAGAAGGGCTCCGTAACGAGATCAGAGAGAGGATGACTGTGACAGGCCGGGAGCCTCATAAAGAAGTTGTACAGATGGCTTTAAGGGCCGAAAAACTCACGAATGAAAATCGGAGAATGCGAGCTGAGTTTGCAAAGAGGAGAAACCCGAATGTATCCTCTAGTCAACTGCCCAAAAGAGGTAAGGACACATTTGCTTCTGAGAGTACTATTTCTGTTCCGGTGATATCTCCTCGACCCCCACTTTCACAGTTACAGCAGAGACCTCCGAGATTTAACAGGTCTGGGATGAGTAGTACTTCCGAGAAGAGTTTTGGAGGTTTAAATAAATGCGCAAAATGTGGGAGATATCATGTTGGGGAGTGTTGGGGCATAAGATGCTTTCATTGTGACCAGCCGGGCCACATTAGGAGTGACTGCCCACAGTTAGGACGGGCTACAGTAGCTGCTCCATCCCCACTAACTCATACGAATATGCAGAGGAGAGATTCCTCTGGAGTACACCCGAGGCAGGGGGTAACTGTACGATCTGAAATGGGTAGCAACACCCCAGCACAACCACCTTTGAGGCCATTGACTCGTTCTTCAACAAGAGTTTTCGCTGTAACGGAAGATGAAGCACGAGTCCGATCTAGAGAAAGTGAGTGAAAAGTTAGACGAAGGTGTAAAATAGTGATAGGGGATGTAAATACCAAGTGATGGACGTGTAAATAAAGGTTTCAAGAATAATATAGTAAATGAGTTCATATGGAATATGGTTGTAAGAATTTCTTACTATATTGTGGAAATTAGAACTCAAAAATACTTGAGGTATACAAAGTTCAAATGAACTTAAATCTTAAGCAATAAATTGATGTCGAAATACAAGAAGGATACAAAGCAATATAGAGGCACGAAAGATGATTAAGGACAAAGGGATGACTCTGAGGAATTATGATACTGCATCGTATGCGATGATTAAATCAAGATAGATCTTGGATGCATAAATGGGATTATAAAGCATATACACATATGTGGGGTTGATATTGTGATTAACTAAAATAAAGAATGATTTTTAGTGAATTAAGATTCCCTATAAAGGAGATAACAGGAGAAGTTCAACATCGAATAAAAGATAATACCCCGCCTTTTCTTTGAGTTAATAAGTGAAATTTTGAGGACAAAATTTTATTTTAAGGGGGGTAGTGTTGTCAAACCCTGCTTTGTAAAATAATTATAATATCATTCACATGCTCGATAGAATGTTTGTATATTTAGGAAGTTCGAGAAATCGTTAAAAGACGATATTGCCCATAATGGTATCATTAAGTCGATTAAGCCTCGAACTAGTTCAAATAGGAATTTTAAGGTGAAATTAAGAGTTTCACAGTTCAGGGATGACTCAAAATGGTAATTAGGAGTTCGAGGATCAATTCGGAGTCAAATTGAAATTTTCACTACATAGGGGTAAAATTGTAATTTTTCCATCTGCGGACAAAATTTGAGATTTTGAGAGAATTTAGATCACATTTGACAAATTGGGGAATGATATGAGTATAAGGGATAAAAAATATGTCTATGGGTAATTTTTCAGTTTTTGGTGCAAAAATGTAATTTTTGATTTTTACGGGGGCAAAAGTGTAAATATCAAAAATTACTTCACCAAGACTTTGGATAAGTTTGAGAATTTTATCTAAGTTATGGATGTTTTAAGGAATAATGTGTGGTGGAGATTTAAAGCTTGAAAGATAAGAATTAAAAAAATGGACCAATAATGTAGTGACATGTGGCAAGTTTAGATTATTATATTATTTAAGTATAAAAATCAGCCCACACCACCATTTTCTCTTCATTATGGCCGGCCATAGCAAGAAAACAAAGGGGAAAAGAAAAACAAAAACCTAGGGGGAGAAATTCAAGGAAAAATTGGTGAAAATTCAAGGAAACAAGTGACCAAAGGTAAAATTTCTTGATTTTGACTTGTGCTTTACCTTTCCCATGCATTTCCCATCATTTTTCATGGTTGAATCATGTGATTTGAGGATGAATTCAATTCTGGAAAAATGGGTTAGGAGAGAGAAACTTGTTAGATTAATTTGATTTTAAGTTATGTTAGTGTTTTAAGTTAGTTTAGCATATTTAGGAACAAAACAACAAGAAAAGAATTTATTTTCCTCCATTACCATTATTGGCTGAATTTTCTAGGGGAATATTGGCTGATGATCTTGATGTTTATTTGAGGAATTATGATGAATAATGATGAATTATGAGTCTAGAAAAATAATGGAAATTTTTGGAGCAAAAATATGAATTTTTACCCATTAGGGGTATTTTCGTAATTTGCTATCAGGACTGATAATTTGCACCACACCGAGGGACATTAAGTCAATTTGGGTGCAATTGAGGTATAGAAACTGAAAAAAATTAATTTGAGATTAAATTGGACGCGTTAGTAATTTAATCGGGTAATAGACCGAATTAAGTCAGCACCGCATTTAAGCGGTAGTCGGATAAGTTGCATGTCATATCATGCATATATACCGAGCCTGAATTGATTTTATAATGGTCAAGCATTGATGTGGTGAATTATGTATTGTACATTGTGGATAGGTGGTGAGCAAATTACACTGGTAAAAGTACCAAAATTGTGCTTGAAGACTGGGATTAGGAGTACATCGACTCCTAGAACTGTGAGTGGACAATTTATCGTCTTAAATATCTAGAGTAATTATACTTGTTTGATGCTTTTATTGAATGGTGAATTTAAATTATAAAATATTATGTTTTCCAATTAAAATGTTTTTTTAATAAAAATGAGATTTATACTGGTTTTGAAATCAAATATTGTTTTGGAAAAATTGAGTATATGGAGACTGTGTTGAAATTTTTGATTTTATATGTTATTGAAATTGGGGCTTATGACACTATGGTAGCATGATGGCTAAATTTTTGGGGTTGGCATGAAATATATGAACAATTTTCGATTGGTCTCGGTAGACTGGATTACATTTTATTCGCCATATTATGCTACTGGAATTTTTATGGGTATGGGTCATTGAACAGCCTTGGCGGTCTCAGTGGGATACCTTGACGAAGGTACCCGCGAGAATGATATTGGCAGGGCCAAGTTTAAAAAATTTCATAAGTCGGGGAAATTTTGATGAAAAGAAATTATTTGGTATAGATTGAAACGAATTTTGTGTTATGAACATTATTGAGATATAACGTTTTTATATTGCCTCCATCTACTCAGCTTTAGATGCTTTTGATGGTAATTGTTTACTCACTGGGATTATTTAATCTCACCCCTCTTCCTATCCATTTTTCAGGCTCAGGACAGTTTGTTGATAGTTGATTAAGACGAGAATTAATCTCGAAGTTGCATCATAGGAAGTAAGGGTTCGTAGCTCTACACTTTCTTGGTTAGTTGGGGGCCCACGTGTCACTGTAAACGAAATTTCATACTTTAATTATCTTTATTACTATATGAATAAATTTATTTTACTCTTACGCTACAAAAGTTATTTTAGGAAGACTTTGAAAATATTGTGTTTTAAGAAAATAGAATATTTTATTTAATGTTTTTATTATATTCAAATAGCTATAATTTTACTTTAAACGAATGTTTTAGACTTCAAAATTTAATTTAAATCATGAAATATGTGTTTCCACTTACATATTACATTTTTTCGGATTTCGAAATTTCAAAAAAAAAATGACGAAAATGCCCCAGTGAGCTAGAAAATAATATTTTTATTGTTTTGAGTTGGAAACAACTTATGATTTCTTGAAATGCGAGATTTAATAACTATCGCTCACCGGGGAGATGCGGAAGTTGATGCTAAGCCTTGCGGGGTTTCGATCGGCATTCGGGGTAATGAGTGCTTATCGGGACGTCGCGGCGGTTGTCACGGGCCCGATGGGAGTTCCGGGTCGTGACAATTAGATTGGTATCAGAGCATGGTTTAAAGATCAAAGATTTTGATTTTAAAGCTTTGAATTTCAAAGTTTTTGATTTTAAAGGTGTTTTAAGAAATCCACACTGACACTGCGTGGCCCAAGTTAAGTT
This sequence comes from Theobroma cacao, assembly GCF_053813885.1. Lineage (NCBI taxonomy): Eukaryota > Viridiplantae > Streptophyta > Magnoliopsida > Malvales > Malvaceae > Theobroma > Theobroma cacao. The sequence goes on along the minus strand of NC_142647.1, from coordinate 37,578,463 downwards.
AAGTTAAGTAAGTCAAGTTAAGTTAGGTTATATCGAGTTAGTTGCATATAGAATTTAAAGTCATCTAAGTCTATTCCATTTCTTATTGTAGAGTACCATGCCTCCTCGACGTGGGCGTCCACCTCTCTATAGGTCAGTAGGGAGGGGAAGAGGCCGTGCTAGACTTAGTCAGCCAGATCCCGTGGAAGGGGAGTCTGCTGCACCTAGTTTTCGAGCAGCACCTGCTGTTGAGCCTACTGAGATTCCTCCACCTCCTCCACCACCTACTGCTACTCCTGGTGTTCCTGACATGTCTCCTGAGGTAGTCCAGGCATTAGCAGCTTTTCTTAATGTCATTATGGGCCAAGCTCAAGCTAGTCGAGTCCCTCATACTGTTCCCCCAGCAGTATCTCCAGTGCCACCACCACCACCTCTTGTTCCACCACCAGTGCCAGATGTCTCCATTTCCAAAAAGCTTAAGGAAGCTAGGCAGCTGGGTTGCACTTCTTTTGTTGGTGATTTGGATGCAACTGCAGCTAAAGATTGGATTACTCAGGTAACGGAGACATTTGTGGATATGAAATTGGATGATGATATGAAGTTAATGGTGGCCACAAGATTACTAGAGAAGAGGGCTCGTACATGGTGGAGCTCGGTAAAATCACGTTCCATTACTTCGTTGACTTGGATAGACTTCCTACAAGAATTCGACGGTCAATACTACACCTACTTTCATCAAAAAGAGAAGAAGAGAGAATTCCTAAGTTTACAACAAGGGAATTTAACCATAGAAGAGTACGAGGCTCGTTTTAACGAGCTGATGTCATATGTGCCAGACCTGGTGAAGTCTGAGCAAGATCAAGCTAGTTATTTTGAAGAAGGGCTCCGTAACGAGATCAGAGAGAGGATGACTGTGACAGGCCGGGAGCCTCATAAAGAAGTTGTACAGATGGCTTTAAGGGCCGAAAAACTCACGAATGAAAATCGGAGAATGCGAGCTGAGTTTGCAAAGAGGAGAAACCCGAATGTATCCTCTAGTCAACTGCCCAAAAGAGGTAAGGACACATTTGCTTCTGAGAGTACTATTTCTGTTCCGGTGATATCTCCTCGACCCCCACTTTCACAGTTACAGCAGAGACCTCCGAGATTTAACAGGTCTGGAATGAGTAGTACTTCCGAGAAGAGTTTTGGAGGTTTAAATAAATGCGCAAAATGTGGGAGATATCATGTTGGGGAGTGTTGGGGCATAAGATGCTTTCATTGTGACCAGCCGGGCCACATTAGGAGTGACTGCCCACAGTTAGGACGGGCTACAGTAGCTGCTCCATCCCCACTAACTCATACGAATATGCAGAGGAGAGATTCCTCTGGAGTACACCCGAGGCAGGGGGTAACTGTACGATCTGAAATGGGTAGCAACACCCCAGCACAACCACCTTTGAGGCCATTGACTCGTTCTTCAACAAGAGTTTTCGCTGTAACGGAAGATGAAGCACGAGTCCGATCTAGAGAAAGTGAGTGAAAAGTTAGACGAAGGTGTAAAATAGTGATAGGGGATGTAAATACCAAGTGATGGACGTGTAAATAAAGGTTTCAAGAATAATATAGTAAATGAGTTCATATGGAATATGGTTGTAAGAATTTCTTACTATATTGTGGAAATTAGAACTCAAAAATACTTGAGGTATACAAAGTTCAAATGAACTTAAATCTTAAGCAATAAATTGATGTCGAAATACAAGAAGGATACAAAGCAATATAGAGGCACGAAAGATGATTAAGGACAAAGGGATGACTCTGAGGAATTATGATACTGCATCGTATGCGATGATTAAATCAAGATAGATCTTGGATGCATAAATGGGATTATAAAGCATATACACATATGTGGGGTTGATATTGTGATTAACTAAAATAAAGAATGATTTTTAGTGAATTAAGATTCCCTATAAAGGAGATAACAGGAGAAGTTCAACATCGAATAAAAGATAATACCCCGCCTTTTCTTTGAGTTAATAAGTGAAATTTTGAGGACAAAATTTTATTTTAAGGGGGGTAGTGTTGTCAAACCCTGCTTTGTAAAATAATTATAATATCATTCACATGCTCGATAGAATGTTTGTATATTTAGGAAGTTCGAGAAATCGTTAAAAGACGATATTGCCCATAATGGTATCATTAAGTCGATTAAGCCTCGAACTAGTTCAAATAGGAATTTTAAGGTGAAATTAAGAGTTTCACAGTTCAGGGATGACTCAAAATGGTAATTAGGAGTTCGAGGATCAATTCGGAGTCAAATTGAAATTTTCACTACATAGGGGTAAAATTGTAATTTTTCCATCTGCGGACAAAATTTGAGATTTTGAGAGAATTTAGATCACATTTGACAAATTGGGGAATGATATGAGTATAAGGGATAAAAAATATGTCTATGGGTAATTTTTCAGTTTTTGGTGCAAAAATGTAATTTTTGATTTTTACGGGGGCAAAAGTGTAAATATCAAAAATTACTTCACCAAGACTTTGGATAAGTTTGAGAATTTTATCTAAGTTATGGATGTTTTAAGGAATAATGTGTGGTGGAGATTTAAAGCTTGAAAGATAAGAATTTAAAAAATGGACCAATAATGTAGTGACATGTGGCAAGTTTAGATTATTATATTATTTAAGTATAAAAATCAGCCCACACCACCATTTTCTCTTCATTATGGCCGGCCATAGCAAGAAAACAAAGGGGAAAAGAAAAACAAAAACCTAGGGGGAGAAATTCAAGGAAAAATTGGTGAAAATTCAAGGAAACAAGTGACCAAAGGTAAAATTTCTTGATTTTGACTTGTGCTTTACCTTTCCCATGCATTTCCCATCATTTTTCATGGTTGAATCATGTGATTTGAGGATGAATTCAATTCTGGAAAAATGGGTTAGGAGAGAGAAACTTGTTAGATTAATTTGATTTTAAGTTATGTTAGTGTTTTAAGTTAGTTTAGCATATTTAGGAACAAAACAACAAGAAAAGAATTTATTTTCCTCCATTACCATTATTGGCTGAATTTTCTAGGGGAATATTGGCTGATGATCTTGATGTTTATTTGAGGAATTATGATGAATAATGATGAATTATGAGTCTAGAAAAATAATGGAAATTTTTGGAGCAAAAATATGAATTTTTACCCATTAGGGGTATTTTCGTAATTTGCTATCAGGACTGATAATTTGCACCACACCGAGGGACATTAAGTCAATTTGGGTGCAATTGAGGTATAGAAACTGAAAAAAATTAATTTGAGATTAAATTGGACGCGTTAGTAATTTAATCGGGTAATAGACCGAATTAAGTCAGCACCGCATTTAAGCGGTAGTCGGATAAGTTGCATGTCATATCATGCATATATACCGAGCCTGAATTGATTTTATAATGGTCAAGCATTGATGTGGTGAATTATGTATTGTACATTGTGGATAGGTGGTGAGCAAATTACACTGGTAAAAGTACCAAAATTGTGCTTGAAGACTGGGATTAGGAGTACATCGACTCCTAGAACTGTGAGTGGACAATTTATCGTCTTAAATATCTAGAGTAATTATACTTGTTTGATGCTTTTATTGAATGGTGAATTTAAATTATAAAATATTATGTTTTCCAATTAAAATGTTTTTTTAATAAAAATGAGATTTATACTGGTTTTGAAATCAAATATTGTTTTGGAAAAATTGAGTATATGGAGACTGTGTTGAAATTTTTGATTTTATATGTTATTGAAATTGGGGCTTATGACACTATGGTAGCATGATGGCTAAATTTTTGGGGTTGGCATGAAATATATGAACAATTTTCGATTGGTCTCGGTAGACTGGATTACATTTTATTCGCCATATTATGCTACTGGAATTTTTATGGGTATGGGTCATTGAACAGCCTTGGCGGTCTCAGTGGGATACCTTGACGAAGGTACCCGCGAGAATGATATTGGCAGGGCCAAGTTTAAAAAATTTCATAAGTCGGGGAAATTTTGATGAAAAGAAATTATTTGGTATAGATTGAAACGAATTTTGTGTTATGAACATTATTGAGATATAACGTTTTTATATTGCCTCCATCTACTCAGCTTTAGATGCTTTTGATGGTAATTGTTTACTCACTGGGATTATTTAATCTCACCCCTCTTCCTATCCATTTTTCAGGCTCAGGACAGTTTGTTGATAGTTGATTAAGACGAGAATTAATCTCGAAGTTGCATCATAGGAAGTAAGGGTTCGTAGCTCTACACTTTCTTGGTTAGTTGGGGGCCCACGTGTCACTGTAAACGAAATTTCATACTTTAATTATCTTTATTACTATATGAATAAATTTATTTTACTCTTACGCTACAAAAGTTATTTTAGGAAGACTTTGAAAATATTGTGTTTTAAGAAAATAGAATATTTTATTTAATGTTTTTATTATATTCAAATAGCTATAATTTTACTTTAAACGAATGTTTTAGACTTCAAAATTTAATTTAAATCATGAAATATGTGTTTCCACTTACATATTACATTTTTTCGGATTTCGAAATTTCAAAAAAAAAATGACGAAAATGCCCCAGTGAGCTAGAAAATAATATTTTTATTGTTTTGAGTTGGAAACAACTTATGATTTCTTGAAATGCGAGATTTAATAACTATCGCTCACCGGGGAGATGCGGAAGTTGATGCTAAGCCTTGCGGGGTTTCGATCGGCATTCGGGGTAATGAGTGCTTATCGGGACGTCGCGGCGGTTGTCACGGGCCCGATGGGAGTTCCGGGTCGTGACAATTAGATTGGTATCAGAGCATGGTTTAAAGATCAAAGATTTTGATTTTAAAGCTTTGAATTTCAAAGTTTTTGATTTTAAAGGTGTTTTAAGAAATCCACACTGACACTGCGTGGCCCAAGTTAAGTTAAGTTAAGTAAGTCAAGTTAAGTTAGGTTATATCGAGTTAGTTGCATATAGAATTTAAAGTCATCTAAGTCTATTCCATTTCTTATTGTAGAGTACCATGCCTCCTCGACGTGGGCGTCCACCTCTCTATAGGTCAGTAGGGAGGGGAAGAGGCCGTGCTAGACTTAGTCAGCCAGATCCCGTGGAAGGGGAGTCTGCTGCACCTAGTTTTCGAGCAGCACCTGCTGTTGAGCCTACTGAGATTCCTCCACCTCCTCCACCACCTACTGCTACTCCTGGTGTTCCTGACATGTCTCCTGAGGTAGTCCAGGCATTAGCAGCTTTTCTTAATGTCATTATGGGCCAAGCTCAAGCTAGTCGAGTCCCTCATACTGTTCCCCCAGCAGTATCTCCAGTGCCACCACCACCACCTCTTGTTCCACCACCAGTGCCAGATGTCTCCATTTCCAAAAAGCTTAAGGAAGCTAGGCAGCTGGGTTGCACTTCTTTTGTTGGTGATTTGGATGCAACTGCAGCTAAAGATTGGATTACTCAGGTAACGGAGACATTTGTGGATATGAAATTGGATGATGATATGAAGTTAATGGTGGCCACAAGATTACTAGAGAAGAGGGCTCGTACATGGTGGAGCTCGGTAAAATCACGTTCCATTACTTCGTTGACTTGGATAGACTTCCTACAAGAATTCGACGGTCAATACTACACCTACTTTCATCAAAAAGAGAAGAAGAGAGAATTCCTAAGTTTACAACAAGGGAATTTAACCATAGAAGAGTACGAGGCTCGTTTTAACGAGCTGATGTCATATGTGCCAGACCTGGTGAAGTCTGAGCAAGATCAAGCTAGTTATTTTGAAGAAGGGCTCCGTAACGAGATCAGAGAGAGGATGACTGTGACAGGCCGGGAGCCTCATAAAGAAGTTGTACAGATGGCTTTAAGGGCCGAAAAACTCACGAATGAAAATCGGAGAATGCGAGCTGAGTTTGCAAAGAGGAGAAACCCGAATGTATCCTCTAGTCAACTGCCCAAAAGAGGTAAGGACACATTTGCTTCTGAGAGTACTATTTCTGTTCCGGTGATATCTCCTCGACCCCCACTTTCACAGTTACAGCAGAGACCTCCGAGATTTAACAGGTCTGGGATGAGTAGTACTTCCGAGAAGAGTTTTGGAGGTTTAAATAAATGCGCAAAATGTGGGAGATATCATGTTGGGGAGTGTTGGGGCATAAGATGCTTTCATTGTGACCAGCCGGGCCACATTAGGAGTGACTGCCCACAGTTAGGACGGGCTACAGTAGCTGCTCCATCCCCACTAACTCATACGAATATGCAGAGGAGAGATTCCTCTGGAGTACACCCGAGGCAGGGGGTAACTGTACGATCTGAAATGGGTAGCAACACCCCAGCACAACCACCTTTGAGGCCATTGACTCGTTCTTCAACAAGAGTTTTCGCTGTAACGGAAGATGAAGCACGAGTCCGATCTAGAGAAAGTGAGTGAAAAGTTAGACGAAGGTGTAAAATAGTGATAGGGGATGTAAATACCAAGTGATGGACGTGTAAATAAAGGTTTCAAGAATAATATAGTAAATGAGTTCATATGGAATATGGTTGTAAGAATTTCTTACTATATTGTGGAAATTAGAACTCAAAAATACTTGAGGTATACAAAGTTCAAATGAACTTAAATCTTAAGCAATAAATTGATGTCGAAATACAAGAAGGATACAAAGCAATATAGAGGCACGAAAGATGATTAAGGACAAAGGGATGACTCTGAGGAATTATGATACTGCATCGTATGCGATGATTAAATCAAGATAGATCTTGGATGCATAAATGGGATTATAAAGCATATACACATATGTGGGGTTGATATTGTGATTAACTAAAATAAAGAATGATTTTTAGTGAATTAAGATTCCCTATAAAGGAGATAACAGGAGAAGTTCAACATCGAATAAAAGATAATACCCCGCCTTTTCTTTGAGTTAATAAGTGAAATTTTGAGGACAAAATTTTATTTTAAGGGGGGTAGTGTTGTCAAACCCTGCTTTGTAAAATAATTATAATATCATTCACATGCTCGATAGAATGTTTGTATATTTAGGAAGTTCGAGAAATCGTTAAAAGACGATATTGCCCATAATGGTATCATTAAGTCGATTAAGCCTCGAACTAGTTCAAATAGGAATTTTAAGGTGAAATTAAGAGTTTCACAGTTCAGGGATGACTCAAAATGGTAATTAGGAGTTCGAGGATCAATTCGGAGTCAAATTGAAATTTTCACTACATAGGGGTAAAATTGTAATTTTTCCATCTGCGGACAAAATTTGAGATTTTGAGAGAATTTAGATCACATTTGACAAATTGGGGAATGATATGAGTATAAGGGATAAAAAATATGTCTATGGGTAATTTTTCAGTTTTTGGTGCAAAAATGTAATTTTTGATTTTTACGGGGGCAAAAGTGTAAATATCAAAAATTACTTCACCAAGACTTTGGATAAGTTTGAGAATTTTATCTAAGTTATGGATGTTTTAAGGAATAATGTGTGGTGGAGATTTAAAGCTTGAAAGATAAGAATTTAAAAAATGGACCAATAATGTAGTGACATGTGGCAAGTTTAGATTATTATATTATTTAAGTATAAAAATCAGCCCACACCACCATTTTCTCTTCATTATGGCCGGCCATAGCAAGAAAACAAAGGGGAAAAGAAAAACAAAAACCTAGGGGGAGAAATTCAAGGAAAAATTGGTGAAAATTCAAGGAAACAAGTGACCAAAGGTAAAATTTCTTGATTTTGACTTGTGCTTTACCTTTCCCATGCATTTCCCATCATTTTTCATGGTTGAATCATGTGATTTGAGGATGAATTCAATTCTGGAAAAATGGGTTAGGAGAGAGAAACTTGTTAGATTAATTTGATTTTAAGTTATGTTAGTGTTTTAAGTTAGTTTAGCATATTTAGGAACAAAACAACAAGAAAAGAATTTATTTTCCTCCATTACCATTATTGGCTGAATTTTCTAGGGGAATATTGGCTGATGATCTTGATGTTTATTTGAGGAATTATGATGAATAATGATGAATTATGAGTCTAGAAAAATAATGGAAATTTTTGGAGCAAAAATATGAATTTTTACCCATTAGGGGTATTTTCGTAATTTGCTATCAGGACTGATAATTTGCACCACACCGAGGGACATTAAGTCAATTTGGGTGCAATTGAGGTATAGAAACTGAAAAAAATTAATTTGAGATTAAATTGGACGCGTTAGTAATTTAATCGGGTAATAGACCGAATTAAGTCAGCACCGCATTTAAGCGGTAGTCGGATAAGTTGCATGTCATATCATGCATATATACCGAGCCTGAATTGATTTTATAATGGTCAAGCATTGATGTGGTGAATTATGTATTGTACATTGTGGATAGGTGGTGAGCAAATTACACTGGTAAAAGTACCAAAATTGTGCTTGAAGACTGGGATTAGGAGTACATCGACTCCTAGAACTGTGAGTGGACAATTTATCGTCTTAAATATCTAGAGTAATTATACTTGTTTGATGCTTTTATTGAATGGTGAATTTAAATTATAAAATATTATGTTTTCCAATTAAAATGTTTTTTTAATAAAAATGAGATTTATACTGGTTTTGAAATCAAATATTGTTTTGGAAAAATTGAGTATATGGAGACTGTGTTGAAATTTTTGATTTTATATGTTATTGAAATTGGGGCTTATGACACTATGGTAGCATGATGGCTAAATTTTTGGGGTTGGCATGAAATATATGAACAATTTTCGATTGGTCTCGGTAGACTGGATTACATTTTATTCGCCATATTATGCTACTGGAATTTTTATGGGTATGGGTCATTGAACAGCCTTGGCGGTCTCAGTGGGATACCTTGACGAAGGTACCCGCGAGAATGATATTGGCAGGGCCAAGTTTAAAAAATTTCATAAGTCGGGGAAATTTTGATGAAAAGAAATTATTTGGTATAGATTTAAACGAATTTTGTGTTATGAACATTATTGAGATATAACGTTTTTATATTGCCTCCATCTACTCAGCTTTAGATGCTTTTGATGGTAATTGTTTACTCACTGGGATTATTTAATCTCACCCCTCTTCCTATCCATTTTTCAGGCTCAGGACAGTTTGTTGATAGTTGATTAAGACGAGAATTAATCTCGAAGTTGCATCATAGGAAGTAAGGGTTCGTAGCTCTACACTTTCTTGGTTAGTTGGGGGCCCACGTGTCACTGTAAACGAAATTTCATACTTTAATTATCTTTATTACTATATGAATAAATTTATTTTACTCTTACGCTACAAAAGTTATTTTAGGAAGACTTTGAAAATATTGTGTTTTAAGAAAATAGAATATTTTATTTAATGTTTTTATTATATTCAAATAGCTATAATTTTACTTTAAACGAATGTTTTAGACTTCAAAATTTAATTTAAATCATGAAATATGTGTTTCCACTTACATATTACATTTTTTCGGATTTCGAAATTTCAAAAAAAAAATGACGAAAATGCCCCAGTGAGCTAGAAAATAATATTTTTATTGTTTTGAGTTGGAAACAACTTATGATTTCTTGAAATGCGAGATTTAATAACTATCGCTCACCGGGGAGATGCGGAAGTTGATGCTAAGCCTTGCGGGGTTTCGATCGGCATTCGGGGTAATGAGTGCTTATCGGGACGTCGCGGCGGTTGTCACGGGCCCGATGGGAGTTCCGGGTCGTGACAATTAGATTGGTATCAGAGCATGGTTTAAAGATCAAAGATTTTGATTTTAAAGCTTTGAATTTCAAAGTTTTTGATTTTAAAGGTGTTTTAAGAAATCCACACTGACACTGCGTGGCCCAAGTTAAGTTAAGTTAAGTAAGTCAAGTTAAGTTAGGTTATATCGAGTTAGTTGCATATAGAATTTAAAGTCATCTAAGTCTATTCCATTTCTTATTGTAGAGTACCATGCCTCCTCGACGTGGGCGTCCACCTCTCTATAGGTCAGTAGGGAGGGGAAGAGGCCGTGCTAGACTTAGTCAGCCAGATCCCGTGGAAGGGGAGTCTGCTGCACCTAGTTTTCGAGCAGCACCTGCTGTTGAGCCTACTGAGATTCCTCCACCTCCTCCACCACCTACTGCTACTCCTGGTGTTCCTGACATGTCTCCTGAGGTAGTCCAGGCATTAGCAGCTTTTCTTAATGTCATTATGGGCCAAGCTCAAGCTAGTCGAGTCCCTCATACTGTTCCCCCAGCAGTATCTCCAGTGCCACCACCACCACCTCTTGTTCCACCACCAGTGCCAGATGTCTCCATTTCCAAAAAGCTTAAGGAAGCTAGGCAGCTGGGTTGCACTTCTTTTGTTGGTGATTTGGATGCAACTGCAGCTAAAGATTGGATTACTCAGGTAACGGAGACATTTGTGGATATGAAATTGGATGATGATATGAAGTTAATGGTGGCCACAAGATTACTAGAGAAGAGGGCTCGTACATGGTGGAGCTCGGTAAAATCACGTTCCATTACTTCGTTGACTTGGATAGACTTCCTACAAGAATTCGACGGTCAATACTACACCTACTTTCATCAAAAAGAGAAGAAGAGAGAATTCCTAAGTTTACAACAAGGGAATTTAACCATAGAAGAGTACGAGGCTCGTTTTAACGAGCTGATGTCATATGTGCCAGACCTGGTGAAGTCTGAGCAAGATCAAGCTAGTTATTTTGAAGAAGGGCTCCGTAACGAGATCAGAGAGAGGATGACTGTGACAGGCCGGGAGCCTCATAAAGAAGTTGTACAGATGGCTTTAAGGGCCGAAAAACTCACGAATGAAAATCGGAGAATGCGAGCTGAGTTTGCAAAGAGGAGAAACCCGAATGTATCCTCTAGTCAACTGCCCAAAAGAGGTAAGGACACATTTGCTTCTGAGAGTACTATTTCTGTTCCGGTGATATCTCCTCGACCCCCACTTTCACAGTTACAGCAGAGACCTCCGAGATTTAACAGGTCTGGGATGAGTAGTACTTCCGAGAAGAGTTTTGGAGGTTTAAATAAATGCGCAAAATGTGGGAGATATCATGTTGGGGAGTGTTGGGGCATAAGATGCTTTCATTGTGACCAGCCGGGCCACATTAGGAGTGACTGCCCACAGTTAGGACGGGCTACAGTAGCTGCTCCATCCCCACTAACTCATACGAATATGCAGAGGAGAGATTCCTCTGGAGTACACCCGAGGCAGGGGGTAACTGTACGATCTGAAATGGGTAGCAACACCCCAGCACAACCACCTTTGAGGCCATTGACTCGTTCTTCAACAAGAGTTTTCGCTGTAACGGAAGATGAAGCACGAGTCCGATCTAGAGAAAGTGAGTGAAAAGTTAGACGAAGGTGTAAAATAGTGATAGGGGATGTAAATACCAAGTGATGGACGTGTAAATAAAGGTTTCAAGAATAATATAGTAAATGAGTTCATATGGAATATGGTTGTAAGAATTTCTTACTATATTGTGGAAATTAGAACTCAAAAATACTTGAGGTATACAAAGTTCAAATGAACTTAAATCTTAAGCAATAAATTGATGTCGAAATACAAGAAGGATACAAAGCAATATAGAGGCACGAAAGATTATTAAGGACAAAGGGATGACTCTGAGGAATTATGATACTGCATCGTATGCGATGATTAAATCAAGATAGATCTTGGATGCATAAATGGGATTATAAAGCATATACACATATGTGGGGTTGATATTGTGATTAACTAAAATAAAGAATGATTTTTAGTGAATTAAGATTCCCTATAAAGGAGATAACAGGAGAAGTTCAACATCGAATAAAAGATAATACCCCGCCTTTTCTTTGAGTTAATAAGTGAAATTTTGAGGACAAAATTTTATTTTAAGGGGGGTAGTGTTGTCAAACCCTGCTTTGTAAAATAATTATAATATCATTCACATGCTCGATAGAATGTTTGTATATTTAGGAAGTTCGAGAAATCGTTAAAAGACGATATTGCCCATAATGGTATCATTAAGTCGATTAAGCCTCGAACTAGTTCAAATAGGAATTTTAAGGTGAAATTAAGAGTTTCACAGTTCAGGGATGACTCAAAATGGTAATTAGGAGTTCGAGGATCAATTCGGAGTCAAATTGAAATTTTCACTACATAGGGGTAAAATTGTAATTTTTCCATCTGCGGACAAAATTTGAGATTTTGAGAGAATTTAGATCACATTTGACAAATTGGGGAATGATATGAGTATAAGGGATAAAAAATATGTCTATGGGTAATTTTTCAGTTTTTGGTGCAAAAATGTAATTTTTGATTTTTACGGGGGCAAAAGTGTAAATATCAAAAATTACTTCACCAAGACTTTGGATAAGTTTGAGAATTTTATCTAAGTTATGGATGTTTTAAGGAATAATGTGTGGTGGAGATTTAAAGCTTGAAAGATAAGAATTTAAAAAATGGACCAATAATGTAGTGACATGTGGCAAGTTTAGATTATTATATTATTTAAGTATAAAAATCAGCCCACACCACCATTTTCTCTTCATTATGGCCGGCCATAGCAAGAAAACAAAGGGGAAAAGAAAAACAAAAACCTAGGGGGAGAAATTCAAGGAAAAATTGGTGAAAATTCAAGGAAACAAGTGACCAAAGGTAAAATTTCTTGATTTTGACTTGTGCTTTACCTTTCCCATGCATTTCCCATCATTTTTCATGGTTGAATCATGTGATTTGAGGATGAATTCAATTCTGGAAAAATGGGTTAGGAGAGAGAAACTTGTTAGATTAATTTGATTTTAAGTTATGTTAGTGTTTTAAGTTAGTTTAGCATATTTAGGAACAAAACAACAAGAAAAGAATTTATTTTCCTCCATTACCATTATTGGCTGAATTTTCTAGGGGAATATTGGCTGATGATCTTGATGTTTATTTGAGGAATTATGATGAATAATGATGAATTATGAGTCTAGAAAAATAATGGAAATTTTTGGAGCAAAAATATGAATTTTTACCCATTAGGGGTATTTTCGTAATTTGCTATCAGGACTGATAATTTGCACCACACCGAGGGACATTAAGTCAATTTGGGTGCAATTGAGGTATAGAAACTGAAAAAAATTAATTTGAGATTAAATTGGACGCGTTAGTAATTTAATCGGGTAATAGACCGAATTAAGTCAGCACCGCATTTAAGCGGTAGTCGGATAAGTTGCATGTCATATCATGCATATATACCGAGCCTGAATTGATTTTATAATGGTCAAGCATTGATGTGGTGAATTATGTATTGTACATTGTGGATAGGTGGTGAGCAAATTACACTGGTAAAAGTACCAAAATTGTGCTTGAAGACTGGGATTAGGAGTACATCGACTCCTAGAACTGTGAGTGGACAATTTATCGTCTTAAATATCTAGAGTAATTATACTTGTTTGATGCTTTTATTGAATGGTGAATTTAAATTATAAAATATTATGTTTTCCAATTAAAATGTTTTTTTAATAAAAATGAGATTTATACTGGTTTTGAAATCAAATATTGTTTTGGAAAAATTGAGTATATGGAGACTGTGTTGAAATTTTTGATTTTATATGTTATTGAAATTGGGGCTTATGACACTATGGTAGCATGATGGCTAAATTTTTGGGGTTGGCATGAAATATATGAACAATTTTCGATTGGTCTCGGTAGACTGGATTACATTTTATTCGCCATATTATGCTACTGGAATTTTTATGGGTATGGGTCATTGAACAGCCTTGGCGGTCTCAGTGGGATACCTTGACGAAGGTACCCGCGAGAATGATATTGGCAGGGCCAAGTTTAAAAAATTTCATAAGTCGGGGAAATTTTGATGAAAAGAAATTATTTGGTATAGATTGAAACGAATTTTGTGTTATGAACATTATTGAGATATAACGTTTTTATATTGCCTCCATCTACTCAGCTTTAGATGCTTTTGATGGTAATTGTTTACTCACTGGGATTATTTAATCTCACCCCTCTTCCTATCCATTTTTCAGGCTCAGGACAGTTTGTTGATAGTTGATTAAGACGAGAATTAATCTCGAAGTTGCATCATAGGAAGTAAGGGTTCGTAGCTCTACACTTTCTTGGTTAGTTGGGGGCCCACGTGTCACTGTAAACGAAATTTCATACTTTAATTATCTTTATTACTATATGAATAAATTTATTTTACTCTTACGCTACAAAAGTTATTTTAGGAAGACTTTGAAAATATTGTGTTTTAAGAAAATAGAATATTTTATTTAATGTTTTTATTATATTCAAATAGCTATAATTTTACTTTAAACGAATGTTTTAGACTTCAAAATTTAATTTAAATCATGAAATATGTGTTTCCACTTACATATTACATTTTTTCGGATTTCGAAATTTCAAAAAAAAAATGACGAAAATGCCCCAGTGAGCTAGAAAATAATATTTTTATTGTTTTGAGTTGGAAACAACTTATGATTTCTTGAAATGCGAGATTTAATAACTATCGCTCACCGGGGAGATGCGGAAGTTGATGCTAAGCCTTGCGGGGTTTCGATCGGCATTCGGGGTAATGAGTGCTTATCGGGACGTCGCGGCGGTTGTCACGGGTCCGATGGGAGTTCCGGGTCGTGACAATTAGATTGGTATCAGAGCATGGTTTAAAGATCAAAGATTTTGATTTTAAAGCTTTGAATTTCAAAGTTTTTGATTTTAAAGGTGTTTTAAGAAATCCACACTGACACTGCGTGGCCCAAGTTAAGTTAAGTTAAGTAAGTCAAGTTAAGTTAGGTTATATCGAGTTAGTTGCATATAGAATTTAAAGTCATCTAAGTCTATTCCATTTCTTATTGTAGAGTACCATGCCTCCTCGACGTGGGCGTCCACCTCTCTATAGGTCAGTAGGGAGGGGAAGAGGCCGTGCTAGACTTAGTCAGCCAGATCCCGTGGAAGGGGAGTCTGCTGCACCTAGTTTTCGAGCAGCACCTGCTGTTGAGCCTACTGAGATTCCTCCACCTCCTCCACCACCTACTGCTACTCCTGGTGTTCCTGACATGTCTCCTGAGGTAGTCCAGGCATTAGCAGCTTTTCTTAATGTCATTATGGGCCAAGCTCAAGCTAGTCGAGTCCCTCATACTGTTCCCCCAGCAGTATCTCCAGTGCCACCACCACCACCTCTTGTTCCACCACCAGTGCCAGATGTCTCCATTTCCAAAAAGCTTAAGGAAGCTAGGCAGCTGGGTTGCACTTCTTTTGTTGGTGATTTGGATGCAACTGCAGCTAAAGATTGGATTACTCAGGTAACGGAGACATTTGTGGATATGAAATTGGATGATGATATGAAGTTAATGGTGGCCACAAGATTACTAGAGAAGAGGGCTCGTACATGGTGGAGCTCGGTAAAATCACGTTCCATTACTTCGTTGACTTGGATAGACTTCCTACAAGAATTCGACGGTCAATACTACACCTACTTTCATCAAAAAGAGAAGAAGAGAGAATTCCTAAGTTTACAACAAGGGAATTTAACCATAGAAGAGTACGAGGCTCGTTTTAACGAGCTGATGTCATATGTGCCAGACCTGGTGAAGTCTGAGCAAGATCAAGCTAGTTATTTTGAAGAAGGGCTCCGTAACGAGATCAGAGAGAGGATGACTGTGACAGGCCGGGAGCCTCATAAAGAAGTTGTACAGATGGCTTTAAGGGCCGAAAAACTCACGAATGAAAATCGGAGAATGCGAGCTGAGTTTGCAAAGAGGAGAAACCCGAATGTATCCTCTAGTCAACTGCCCAAAAGAGGTAAGGACACATTTGCTTCTGAGAGTACTATTTCTGTTCCGGTGATATCTCCTCGACCCCCACTTTCACAGTTACAGCAGAGACCTCCGAGATTTAACAGGTCTGGGATGAGTAGTACTTCCGAGAAGAGTTTTGGAGGTTTAAATAAATGCGCAAAATGTGGGAGATATCATGTTGGGGAGTGTTGGGGCATAAGATGCTTTCATTGTGACCAGCCGGGCCACATTAGGAGTGACTGCCCACAGTTAGGACGGGCTACAGTAGCTGCTCCATCCCCACTAACTCATACGAATATGCAGAGGAGAGATTCCTCTGGAGTACACCCGAGGCAGGGGGTAACTGTACGATCTGAAATGGGTAGCAACACCCCAGCACAACCACCTTTGAGGCCATTGACTCGTTCTTCAACAAGAGTTTTCGCTGTAACGGAAGATGAAGCACGAGTCCGATCTAGAGAAAGTGAGTGAAAAGTTAGACGAAGGTGTAAAATAGTGATAGGGGATGTAAATACCAAGTGATGGACGTGTAAATAAAGGTTTCAAGAATAATATAGTAAATGAGTTCATATGGAATATGGTTGTAAGAATTTCTTACTATATTGTGGAAATTAGAACTCAAAAATACTTGAGGTATACAAAGTTCAAATGAACTTAAATCTTAAGCAATAAATTGATGTCGAAATACAAGAAGGATACAAAGCAATATAGAGGCACGAAAGATGATTAAGGACAAAGGGATGACTCTGAGGAATTATGATACTGCATCGTATGCGATGATTAAATCAAGATAGATCTTGGATGCATAAATGGGATTATAAAGCATATACACATATGTGGGGTTGATATTGTGATTAACTAAAATAAAGAATGATTTTTAGTGAATTAAGATTCCCTATAAAGGAGATAACAGGAGAAGTTCAACATCGAATAAAAGATAATACCCCGCCTTTTCTTTGAGTTAATAAGTGAAATTTTGAGGACAAAATTTTATTTTAAGGGGGGTAGTGTTGTCAAACCCTGCTTTGTAAAATAATTATAATATCATTCACATGCTCGATAGAATGTTTGTATATTTAGGAAGTTCGAGAAATCGTTAAAAGACGATATTGCCCATAATGGTATCATTAAGTCGATTAAGCCTCGAACTAGTTCAAATAGGAATTTTAAGGTGAAATTAAGAGTTTCACAGTTCAGGGATGACTCAAAATGGTAATTAGGAGTTCGAGGATCAATTCGGAGTCAAATTGAAATTTTCACTACATAGGGGTAAAATTGTAATTTTTCCATCTGCGGACAAAATTTGAGATTTTGAGAGAATTTAGATCACATTTGACAAATTGGGGAATGATATGAGTATAAGGGATAAAAAATATGTCTATGGGTAATTTTTCAGTTTTTGGTGCAAAAATGTAATTTTTGATTTTTACGGGGGCAAAAGTGTAAATATCAAAAATTACTTCACCAAGACTTTGGATAAGTTTGAGAATTTTATCTAAGTTATGGATGTTTTAAGGAATAATGTGTGGTGGAGATTTAAAGCTTGAAAGATAAGAATTTAAAAAATGGACCAATAATGTAGTGACATGTGGCAAGTTTAGATTATTATATTATTTAAGTATAAAAATCAGCCCACACCACCATTTTCTCTTCATTATGGCCGGCCATAGCAAGAAAACAAAGGGGAAAAGAAAAACAAAAACCTAGGGGGAGAAATTCAAGGAAAAATTGGTGAAAATTCAAGGAAACAAGTGACCAAAGGTAAAATTTCTTGATTTTGACTTGTGCTTTACCTTTCCCATGCATTTCCCATCATTTTCCATGGTTGAATCATGTGATTTGAGGATGAATTCAATTCTGGAAAAATGGGTTAGGAGAGAGAAACTTGTTAGATTAATTTGATTTTAAGTTATGTTAGTGTTTTAAGTTAGTTTAGCATATTTAGGAACAAAACAACAAGAAAAGAATTTATTTTCCTCCATTACCATTATTGGCCGAATTTTCTAGGGGAATATTGGCTGATGATCTTGATGTTTATTTGAGGAATTATGATGAATAATGATGAATTATGAGTTTAGAAAAATAATGGGAATTTTCGGAGTAAAAATACGAATTTTTACCCATTAGGGGTATTTTTGTAATTTGCTATCGGGACTGATAATTTGCACCACACTGAGGGACATTAAGTCAATTTGGGTGCAATTGAGGTATAGAAACTGAAAAAAATTAATTTGAGATTAAATTGGACGCGTTAGAAATTTAATCGGGTAATAGGCCGAATTAGGTTAGCACCGCATTTAAGCGGTGGTCGGATAAGTTGCATGTCATATCATGCATATATACTGAGCCTGAATTGATTTTATAATGGTCAAGCATTGATGTGGTGAATTATGTATTGTACATTGTGGATAGGTGGTGAGCAAATTACATTGGTAAAAGTACAGAAATTGTGCTTGAAGACTGGGATTAGGAGTACGTCGACTCCTAGAACTGTGAGTGGACAATTTATCGTCTTAAATATCTAGAGTAATTATACTTGTTTGATGCTTTTATTGAATGGTGAATTTAAATTATAAAATATTATGTTTTCCAATTAAAATGTTTTTTAATAAAAATGAGATTTATACTGGTTTTGAAATCAAATATTATTTTGGGAAAATTGAGTATATGGAGACTGTGTTGAAATTTATGATTTTATATGTTATTGAAATTGGGGCTTATGACACTATGGTAGCATGATGGCTAAATTTTTGGGGTTGGCATGAAATATATGAACAATTTTGGATTGGTCTCGGTAGATTGGATTACATTTTATTCGTCATATTATGCTACTGAAATTTTTATGGGTCTGGTGGTATATTAAACGGTCACTGCAGTGGTGGGGGTTTCTGTGGACTGCCTATGAGAGGGGCACGGTAACTCAATTATATACTTACCTCCGGGGGGAGATGTTGGGTGAAGTATCTCCTGAGATATGATTTGAGTGCACCTCACGTTCGGGCCACCACGTGAGAGTGAGACTCAGCCAACGCCAAGGAACGGCTGTGTGTCAGATGTGAAAACATGTTTATGGGTATGGGTCATTGAACAACCTTGGCGGTCTCAGTGGGATACCTTGACGAAGGTACCTGCGAGAATAATATTGGCAGGGGCCAAGTTTAAAAAAATTTATAAGTCGGGGAAATTTTGATGAAAAGAAATTATTTGGTATAGATTGAAACGAATTTTGTGTTATGAACATTATTGAGATATAACGTTTTTATATTGTCTCTATCTACTCGGCTTTAGATGCTTTTGATGGTAATTGTTTACTCACTGGGATTATTTAATCTCACCCCTCTTCCTATCCATTTTTCAGGCTCAGGACAGTTTGTTGATAGTTGATTAAGACGAGAATTAATCTCGGAGTTGCATCATAGGAAGTAAGGGTTCATAGCCCTACATCTTCTTAGTCAGTTGGGGGCCCACGTGTCACTGAAAAAGTAATTTTATTCTTCAGTTATTTGATTTAAAGTATGTATGAATATATTTAGCTTTTACACCATGTTTTTGACGAGTTTTGGTATTTTCGAAGAAAAATGACGAAAATGCCCCTGTGAGCCAGAAAGTAATATTTTATTATTTTGATTTGGAAATGACTTATGATTTTTTTTTGAAATATGAAATTTAATAACTGTCACTCACTGGGGAGATGCAGAAGCTGATGCTAAGCCTTGCGGGGTTTCGATCGGCATTCGGGGTAATGAGTGCCTATTGGGACGTCGCGACGATTGTCACGGGCCCGATGGCAGTTCCGGGTCGTGACAATAAAATCTCAATGAGTAAACAGACATTATGATAAATATCTAAAGGCGAGTAAAATGGAGGCAAGTTTAAACAACAAATTTCAACCCATTTCATAATGTTTCCAATTTATTTCTTAAACCATAAAATATTTGTAATTTACCAAAACAGTTGTTAAGCCTTATGTCTTTTATTAAAACAAGGCTCAAGCCAAAACTAATCCTCGGGGATACCTTGACCGAGGCATCTAACCGAGTCCGCCAAGGGTGTTAAAATATTCACACGTGAAACACATTTTTATTTTTAAAACTAGCCGTTCCTTGGCGTTGGCCGAGTTACACATTTACGTGGGGGTTCGACGTGAAGTGAGCTCTAATACTACCCCGGGAGTTACCCTCCTCGCCTCTACAACTGGAGTAACTATATAACTGGGTTTACCGTGCCCCTCTAATAGGTAGTCCACGGAAACCCGTCACTGCAGTGACTAACCCACCAATTTTAATAAAATTTCGACAGTATAACGTGGCTTTTATTTATTTATCCAGCCTGCATAGTAAAATCAACTTACATAAATTTCCCAAATGCACTCACAAAATATAGCCACATATACTCATTTCTCATAAGCCATTCCTAGGAAAATATATATTTTTCAAGTCAATTTGCAGCCTCCAATTACTCAATTTCATAATCAATACAATATATTTTTATTTGTCACATTTATTCCTAAAACATCAAAAATCCCGTTTTAATCTCGTTCTCATTTTATAAAATACATAAAGGGCATTTAAAAATAAACTCTAGATAATTTACAATAATAATAAGTTTACTCACCGTTTGTACAAACTAAAAGCTTTCTAAGCGCCCCGATCACTACTCGTCGGGTACGACTTCTTTGCCTTTTTCGGAAGGCTCTCCTCCTAGACACATTACAAAAATTTACACAATTCATCACATTGATGCTAAATCACTATATAATTAACTTAAATCCTATACTAATGCATGGTATGAAATGCAATAGCCTAAAACGGCTTAAACGAGATATTAACCTATTTTTGGCACTTTGCCCGATAAATTGCTAACGCGCTCCATTTTAGCTCTAAATCATCCCATTCTCTCTCCAACATTTCTAACCATTAAATATCAGCCAATAACCTTCTAAAAACAACAAAATCAGCTCACTCCATTCCTTGAAAAATACGGCAAAAAATGGGACATTAATTCGGTTAATTTTCTACTTTGTTTTTCTATCACGTTTAATCGTTTTTCATCATTTTCTCTTCATTTCCCTTAGAATAAAATCAATTCATCATCATTGTACAGCATTGAGCATCCAGCCAAGAGTGGGTATTGTGAAAATTTAATGATTTCTTGCCCAATTTAATTTCTAAACACATTTAACTAACTAAAACTATCAATTTAACTAAAAATCAAAACCTAAAAATTTCAATTTCTCTCCCCTAGAATTTCGTCCAGACCTTGATATCACTTTTTGATCTCTCTCCTCAAGCATGCTAAATGGAAATAAAGGCATAGGAAAGGTAGAAATCAAGCTAAAATCGAAAAATCTTACCGTGAGAAACGTAAACGATCGAAAACCGTGAATTTCCCTTTGAATTTTCTTGTTTCTCTTTGGTTTTTCTTTTTTTCTTCCTTTCCTCTCTATTTCCTCTCTTGTTCTTCCTTATGGCCGGCCAGCACTTAAAATTTGGGTTTAAATGGGCTGATTTTTCATTAAAATAATATTATATCATTTTAAAAATGCCACATGTCACTTTCCCATTGGCCCATTTTTAAAATTTCATCCATTTGTTTCCAAATTTTCACCATACACTTGTCTCATATATTCATAGCTTAGATAAAAGTCTCAGACTCATCCAAAGTCTCGGTGGAGTAATTTTTGAAATTTACACTTTTGCCCCCGTAAAAGTCAAAAATTACATTTTTGCCCCAAAAATTGAAAAATTGCCCATAGACATATTTTTCATCCCTTATACTCATAACATTCTCCAATTTGTCAAATTTGATCTAAATTCTCTCAAAATCTCAAATTTTGTCCGTGGGTGGTAAAATTACGATTTTGCCCCTACACTCCAAAAATCACCAGAATTAAACTTTTTCACTTCTTATCATTAAATTATACTCCAAATAGTTAATCTTGGTCAAAAATTTCACTCCATGATCAAATTATTATCTTAGGTGGCAAAATGACGATTTTACTCTTGAATATCAAAATTTTAATTTTACCCCAAATGAACCCTCGAACTCTGAACAATCATTTTTAATCATTCCTGGTCTATAAAATATTAAATTTCATCCTACAATTTCTATTTGAACTAGTTCGAGGTTAAATCAATTTAAGTGTACCGTTAGGTACGATATCGGGTTTCGTCTTTTCTTATGTGCTTTCCTAGCATAATAACATGTTACTCAGTGCATGTATGTCATGACATGTATTTATAGGGTCGGGTTTTACAATAACTGTCGCTCACCGGGGAGATGCGAAAGCTGATGCTAAGCCTTGCGGGGTTTCGATTGGCATTCGGGGTAATGGGTGCCTATCAGGACGTCGCGGGAGTTTTCACTGGCCCGATGTGTAAAGCCCGACCTTATAAAATACTTGTCATGACATACATGTGATGATAGCATGATTGCATGCTAAGAGAGTCCCGAAAAATTTACAAAAGTAAGTATTGTACTTAGAGGTACAACAAAATTGATTTAAGCCTCGAACTAGATCAAATAGAGAATTTGAGATGAAATTAAGGATATTAAAATACCAGAATAGTTTGATATGGTGATTTGGAGTTCGAGGATCAATTTGGAGTCAAATAGAAATTTTTACTATCTAGGGGTAAAATGGTCATTTGTCACATGTGGACAAAATGAGAATTTTTAGAAAAGATTTTTTGACCCCATTTGACTTATTAGAGTATGATTTGAGTATTGGAGTATGATTTGAGATTAAGAAGTGAAAAAAAATTATAATTTTGATATTTTTTAGAGCATAAGGGTAAAATGGTAATTTACCACTCCAGTGGCAAAATTGTAATTTTACACCACCATGACATTTGTCAAGCTCCAGAATTCTACCTATCATTATTTTATGCTATGGATAAATATTAGAGCATTTGTGGTGGTGAGAAAAGGCTTAAAAATTAAGTTAAAACAAGTGGACCAATTAAAAGGTGACATGTGTCAAAAATTTAATATTTTTATATTGCCATTTAAAAACCAGCCCGCACTCTTCCACTCAGCATTTCAAGGCTGACCAGCACCTGCAGAAAAGAGAAGAAAAAAAAAGAAAAACCCTATGGAGGAAAAACTAAGAAAAAATTGTTGAATTTTCAAGAAATTGGTGACTAAAGGTAAGATTTTTAATATTAAGCTTGAAATTCATCTTGCCCATGCATTCTTTTCCATTTTCCATGAATTAAATTCAAGTTTTCATGAAGGGCAATATGCTGGCCAAATTTAGAGAGAGAAAGTTGGTGATGAATTTAGTTGAATTTCAAAGTAATTTAGTGTTTTTAGGTGTTTAGTTACATTTAGGATGAAAATTAAGCAAGAAATCCACATGCCCATTATAAAACCTACCTTGGCTGAATTTTATGGGTGAGGATTGATGATGAATTTGATTGTTTTTCATTGCATATAGATGTATTTGGTGCTTAGGAATACTGAAAATCGAAAACGGGTTAGTTACCGAAAAATTTTACTCGCGTTAGTTAGCAATTTGCACCATAATGAAGGATATTTTGGTAATTGCACTTAGAATAGATTTTTATTGAAGTGTGTGGAATTTTGGGGAGTACTGGAAGTTCAATAAATTAATTAGAATCGAATTGGATGTTTAGACCGATTAAATAGTGTATAGTGCGCGATAGGCCGAACACCTCCCATTTCATTGCATGCATTCATATAGAACATAGAATAGTTTTGTAACAATTTAGCATAAGTATATTTAATTTCCTGTTACACATTATGTATAGGTGGTGAGCCCTTGGATAAGGGCAAAGGTATTGCACCCGAGGATCAAGAATAAGAGTGTTGTAAATTCCCGTCAAAGTGAGTAACCACTGTTCATCTTATCCATCTAAAGTATTTTTACAATCGTTTTTATAATTTTAAGAATATTGAACCTAAATGAATTTTATGTTTTATGACTAGTAATCGATTTAAGGAATAAGGTTTATGAATTATTTTACAATTCAATAATGTTTTTGAAAATGAGAGTATATGGAGACCAATATTTGATGTTGCCTATATATTTAAGTTTACGTACCAATGTTTGGAATTGATGATTTATGAACTGATACGTGATGACATATGTGGCTAGGTTTTTGAGTTGTGAAATATATAAACTGTTGTTTTCCTTTGACAAGCTGGGTAGTATTATGTTAGCCACGTTATGCTGTCAAAATTTTATTGATTGGTGGGTTATTTAATTAGCCACTGCAATAGGCGAGTTTTCGTGGACCAGCCTATTAGAGGGGCATGGTAAACCCCGTTATATTTACCTTAGTATGAGAGGCACGAAGGATATCTCCTAAGGTACGATAAAGTTCACTTCACGTTGAACCACCACTTGAGGATGAACTCTGCTAACACCAAGAGATGGCTAAATTATGTTTTTATGAGTAGTTGTTAACTTAATAACCTTGGTGGACCCGGTTGAATGCCTCGGCCAAGGTATCATCGAGTATGATTTTTGGCACGAGCCAAGTTTTTGAGAAAATTATAAGTCGAGATGTGTATTATAATGAAATGTGTTGTTTTATATATATGATTTGAAACAAGTACAAAATGTTGCGAATTATGGTATGATGAAAAGTTAACTGTCTCCATTTACTCGGCTTTAGATGTTAATGAAAAACTTTGTTTACTCACTGAGTTTATGAAAACTCACCCTTTCTTTTTTTTAACCATTTCATGTTCAGAATAATCTGTAGGCAGTCGATTCATCAAGGATCTCTTTTGAACTTACTTCTTAGGAAATCGTAGGTCTACATTCTAGCAAACTTTTGGTTATCTCGGGGTCCATATGCCACTATAGGATAATTTTGAATACCTGGTTTACTGTATCACTATGTGTATGAATTTATTTTGTTCTCACACTACAAAAATTATTTATGCATAGTTCTATAAAAATTGTTTTATAAGAAAATAGAATATATTATCGAATATTTTTATTTAGTCTAATTAGCCTACTTTTCATTCCAAATGGATGATTTAGATTACAAAAATTTATTTTTTATCGGAAATGGATATCTTTCTACCATACGTTATATTTTTATCATATTTCGAAATTTTCAGGTAAAAATGACCAAAATACCCCTGTGTAGTCAAAATTTTATTTTGATTGTTTTCGATCTAAAATAGTTTATATTATCTTAAAACTCGATATTTAGAAACTATTGCTCACAGGAGAAGTGGAAAATTGATGCAAGAGCCTTGCGAGGTTTCGGTTGACATACTAGGTAATGAATATTTATCGAGACTTCGCAGCGGTTGTCACGGGCTCGAAGGGAGTGTCGGGTCGTGACACGATGGGAGTTTCGGGCATGACAGAGCCAATATTTTGCAATAACTTGTAGAACCGAAAAGGACTACAATGTGTATCCCAGCAATCCTATTGTACATTAAAAATTATAATATAATAGTATCAATGTCATGAATAAACAAAATGTATTGTAGCATTCACCATTTACCTTTCGACCAACATTATTAATTTTATATTATAAATCTTTAATAAAATGGATAAAAATTAAACAATCAAGTAAAAATGAATTCATTCAAAAAATTGAGAAGAAAACAATAGCTTTGTTTAGACATACCTATAAATTAAATAAATTATTAAAAATATATATCACTTCAAATGTATATTATTCAAATATTTAAATTATAATAAAATAATCAACATGACACTTACCTTATTAACCTTTGCATTCAATTTTTTTTTCCTCCAGATATCGCAAACGGTCTGTTGTTGCTGAATTTTTAAAAACTAATTTCCTATTATCAAGAAGAGATGCAAAAGTAGTAGCAATATCTCCCCTAACCTATTAAAAGATAATTAAGATAAAAGAATTATTCACAATCATTCATTTAAATTTGAAACTATATTAAACTTATACATTTCAAACGGGCAGATTTATACACCTTATTTGTCAATTTCATCTTTTTATCTTTTTTGTTTTCACCACAAATGGATTCACTGTCAAGAAAAAAAAATAATTACTATAAACTAAATTTAATCGTCAACATAAACATCAACATAATAAATTTCACAATGTAATGAACAATATTACTTACAATTATGTCAAATAAAAAAAAAACAACATATGTACACACTTACTAGTAAAAAACAAAGGCATTCTTAGGTCGCTTTGGACGACAAGATTTGTCAAACCCTACTTTGTAAAATAATTATAATGTCATTCACATGCTCGATAGAATGTTTGTATATTTAGGAAGTTCGAAAAATCGTTAAAAGACGATATTGCCCTTAATGGTATCATTAAGTCGATTAAGCCTCGAACTAGTTCAAATAGGAATTTTAAGGTGAAATTAAGAGTTTCACAGTTCAGGGATGACTCAAAATGGTAATTAGGAGTTCGAGGATCAATTCGGAGTCAAACCGGAATTTTCACTATCTAAGGGCAAAATTATAATTTTTCCATCCGCAGACAAAATTTGAGATTTTGAGAGAATTTAGATCACATTTGGCAAATTGGAGAATGGTATGAGTATAAGGGATGAAAAATATGTCTATGGGCAATTTTTCAGTTTTAGGGTAAAAATGTAATTTTTCACTTTACAGGGGCAAAAGTGTAATTTTTAAAAATTTACTCCACCAAAACTTTGGAAAAGTCTAGAAATTTCATGGAAGACATGGATAAGTGAAGAGGATTGAGTGGTCGAAAAAGAAAGTCAAAAAGATGGCTAGAAAAAAATAAAATAATAAAATATTCAAAAGGTAAATAAAATAATAATATTTTATTAAGCCTATTAAAAGGCTTGAAAATTCCAAAATTCTTCATTGGGATGGTCAGCCAAAACCAGCAGGAGAGAGAGAGAAATAAGAACAAACCCTAGAGTGAGAAAGTTCAAAGAAAAAGTATGATTTTTCAAGGAATCAAGTATTTAAAGGTATGATTTTTCAAGCTTAGCTTAAGATTTATCATTTCCATGCATTTTTCATCATTTTTCATGGTTGAATCATGTGATTTGAGGATGAATTCAATTTTGAAAAAATGGGTTAGGAGAGAGAAACTTATTAGATTAATTTGATTCTAAGTTATGTTAGTGTTTTAAGTTAGTTTAGCATATTTAGGAACAAAACAACAAGAAACGAATTTATTTTCCTTCATTACCATTATTGGCTGAATTTTCTAGGAGAATATTGGCTGCTGATCTTGATGCTTATTTGAGGAATTATGATGAATAATGATAAATTATGAGCCTCGAAAAATAATGAGAATTTTCAGAGCAAAAATATGAATTTTTACCCACTAGGGGTATTTTCGTAATTTGCTACAGAGACTGATAATTTGCACCACACTGAGGAACATTAAGTCAATTTGGGTGCAATTGAGGTATAGAAACTGAAAAAAATTAATTTGAGATTAAATTGGACGCGTTAGTAATTTAATTGGGTAATAGGCCGAATTAGGTCAGCACCGCATTTAAGCGGTAGTCGGATAAGTTGCATGTCACATCATGCATATATACCGAGCCTGAATTGATTTTATAATGGTCAAGCATTGATGTGGTGAATTATGTATTGTACATTGTGGATAGATGGTGAGCAAATTACACTGGTAAAAGTACAGAGATTGTGCTTGAAGACTGGGATTAGGAGTACATTGACTCCTAGAACTGTGAGTGGACAACTTATCGTTTTAAATATCTAGAGTAATTATACTTGTTTGATGCTTTTATTGAATGGTGAGCTTAAATTATAAAATATTATGTTTTTCAATTAAAATATTTTTTTAATAAAAATGAGATTTATATTGGTTTTGAAATTAAATATTGTTTTGGAAAAATTGAGTATATGGAGACTGTGTTGAAATTTATGATTTTATATGTTATTGAAATTGGGGCTTATGACACTATGGTAGCATGATGGCTAAATTTTTGGGGTTGGCATGAAATATATGAATAGTTTTGGATTGCTCTCGGTAGACTGGATTACATTTTATTCGCCATATTATGCTATTAGAATTTTTATGGGTTTGGTGGTATATTAAACGGTCACTGCAGTGGTGGGGGTTTCCGTGGACTGCCTATGAGAGGGGCACGATAATTCAATTATATACTTACCTCTGGGGGGAGATGTTGGGTGAAGTATCTCCTGAGGTATGATTTGAGTGCATTTCACGTTCGGCCCACCACGTGAGAGTGAGACTCAGCCAACGCCAAGGAACGACTGTGTGTCAGATGTGAAAACATGTTTATGGGTATGGGTCATTGAACAACCTTGGCGGTCTCAGTGGGATACCTTGATGAAGGTACCTACAAGAATGATTCTTGCAGGGGTCAAGTTTAAGAAATTCATAAGCCGGGAAATTTTGATGAAAAGAAATTATTTGGTATAGATTGAAACGAATTTTGTGTTATGAATATTATTGAGATATAATGTTTTTATATTGTCTCCATCTACTCGGCTTTAGATGCTTTTGATGGTAATTGTTTACTCACTGGGATTATTTAATCTCACCCCTATTCCTATCCATTTTTCAGGCTCAGGACAGTTTGTTGATAGTTGATTAAGACGAGAATTAATCTCGGAGTTGCATCATAGGAAGTAAGGGTTCGTAGCTCTACACCTTCTTGGTGAGTTGGGAGCCCACGTGTCACTGTAAACGAAATTTCATACTTTAATTATCTTTATTACTATATGAATAAATTTATTTTACTCTTACGCTACAAAAGTTATTTTAGGAAGACTTTGAAAATATTGTGTTTTAAGAAAATAGAATATTTTATTTAATATTTTTATTATATTCGAATAGCTATAATTTTACTTTAAACGAATGTTTTAGACTTCAAAATTTAATTTAAATCATGAAATATGTGTTTCCACTTACATATTACATTTTTTCGGATTTCGAAATTTCAAAAAAAAAAATGACGAAAATGCCCCAGTGAGCTAGAAAATAATATTTTTATTGTTTTGAGTTGGAAACAACTTATGATTTCTTGAAATGCGAGATTTAATAACTATCGCTCACCGGGGAGATGCGGAAGTTGATGCTAAGCCTTGCGGGGTTTCGATCGGCATTCGGGGTAATGAGTGCTTATCGGGACGTCGCGGCGGTTGTCACGGGCCCGATGGGAGTTCCGGGTCGTGACAGATGGCAACAAAGGTCAAGTCATTGACAAATCTTGTCACGACTCGGAACTCCCATAGAGCCCGTGATAACCGTTGCGACGTCCCGATAAGCACTCATTACCCCGAATACCGATCGAAACCCCGCAAGGCTTAGCATCAACTTTCGCATCTCCCCGGTGAGCGACAGTTATTAAATCTCACATTTCAAGAAAACATAAGTTGTTTCCAACTCGAAACAATAAAATATTATTTTCTAGCTCACAAGGGTATTTTCGTCATTTTTTTTAAATTACGAAATTCGAAAAAAAATGTAATATGTAAGTGGAAACACATATTTCATGACTTAAATTAAATTTTGAAGTCTAAAACATTCGTTTAAAGTAAAATTATAGCTATTCGAATATAATAAAAATATTAAATAAAATATTCTATTTTCTTAAAACACAATATTTTCAAAGTCTTCCTAAAATAACTTTTGTAGCGTAAGAGTAAAATAAATTTATTCATATAGTAATAAAGATAATTAAAGTATGAAATTTCGTTTACAGTGACACGTGGGCTCCCAACTCACCAAGAAGGTGTAGAGCTACGAACCCTTACTTCCTATGATGCAACTCCGAGATTAATTCTCGTCTTAATCAACTATCAACAAACTGTCCTGAGCCTGAAAAATGGATAGGAATAGGGGTGAGATTAAATAATCCCAGTGAGTAAACAATTACCATCAAAAGCATCTAAAGCCGAGTAGATGGAGACAATATAAAAACATTATATCTCAATAATATTCATAACACAAAATTCGTTTCAATCTATACCAAATAATTTCTTTTCATCAAAATTTCCCGGCTTATGAATTTCTTAAACTTGACCCCTGCCAGAATCATTCTTGTAGGTACCTTCATCAAGGTATCCCACTGAGACCGCCAAGGTTGTTCAATGACCCATACCCATAAACATGTTTTCACATCTGACACACAGTCGTTCTTTGGCGTTGGCTGAGTCTCACTCTCACGTGGTGGGCCGAACGTGAAATGCACTCAAATCATACCTCAGGAGATACTTCACCCAACATCTCCCCCTAGAGGTAAGTATATAATTGAATTATCGTGCCCCTCTCATAGGCAGTCCACGGAAACCCCCACCACTGCAGTGACCGTTTAATATACCACCAAACCCATAAAAATTCTAATAGCATAATATGGCGAATAAAATGTAATCCAGTCTACCGAGAGCAATCCAAAACTATTCATATATTTCATGCCAACCCCAAAAATTTAGCCATCATGCTACCATAGTGTCATAAGCCCCAATTTCAATAACATATAAAATCATAAATTTCAACACAGTCTCCATATACTCAATTTTTCCAAAACAATATTTAATTTCAAAACCAATATAAATCTCATTTTTATTAAAAAAATATTTTAATTGAAAAACATAATATTTTATAATTTAAGCTCACCATTCAATAAAAGCATCAAACAAGTATAATTACTCTAGATATTTAAAACGATAAGTTGTCCACTCACAGTTCTAGGAGTCAATGTACTCCTAATCCCAGTCTTCAAGCACAATCTCTGTACTTTTACCAGTGTAATTTGCTCACCATCTATCCACAATGTACAATACATAATTCACCACATCAATGCTTGACCATTATAAAATCAATTCAGGCTCGGTATATATGCATGATGTGACATGCAACTTATCCGACTACCGCTTAAATGCGGTGCTGACCTAATTCGGCCTATTACCCAATTAAATTACTAACGCGTCCAATTTAATCTCAAATTAATTTTTTTCAGTTTCTATACCTCAATTGCACCCAAATTGACTTAATGTTCCTCAGTGTGGTGCAAATTATCAGTCTCTGTAGCAAATTACGAAAATACCCCTAGTGGGTAAAAATTCATATTTTTGCTCTGAAAATTCTCATTATTTTTCGAGGCTCATAATTTATCATTATTCATCATAATTCCTCAAATAAGCATCAAGATCAGCAGCCAATATTCTCCTAGAAAATTCAGCCAATAATGGTAATGAAGGAAAATAAATTCGTTTCTTGTTGTTTTGTTCCTAAATATGCTAAACTAACTTAAAACACTAACATAACTTAGAATCAAATTAATCTAATAAGTTTCTCTCTCCTAACCCATTTTTTCAAAATTGAATTCATCCTCAAATCACATGATTCAACCATGAAAAATGATGAAAAATGCATGGAAATGATAAATCTTAAGCTAAGCTTGAAAAATCATACCTTTAAATACTTGATTCCTTGAAAAATCATACTTTTTCTTTGAACTTTCTCACTCTAGGGTTTGTTCTTATTTCTCTCTCTCTCCTGCTGGTTTTGGCTGACCATCCCAATGAAGAATTTTGGAATTTTCAAGCCTTTTAATAGGCTTAATAAAATATTATTATTTTATTTACCTTTTGAATATTTTATTATTTTATTTTTTTCTAGCCATCTTTTTGACTTTCTTTTTCGACCACTCAATCCTCTTCACTTATCCATGTCTTCCATGAAATTTCTAGACTTTTCCAAAGTTTTGGTGGAGTAAATTTTTAAAAATTACACTTTTGCCCCTGTAAAGTGAAAAATTACATTTTTACCCTAAAACTGAAAAATTGCCCATAGACATATTTTTCATCCCTTATACTCATACCATTCTCCAATTTGCCAAATGTGATCTAAATTCTCTCAAAATCTCAAATTTTGTCTGCGGATGGAAAAATTATAATTTTGCCCTTAGATAGTGAAAATTCCGGTTTGACTCCGAATTGATCCTCGAACTCCTAATTACCATTTTGAGTCATCCCTGAACTGTGAAACTCTTAATTTCACCTTAAAATTCCTATTTGAACTAGTTCGAGGCTTAATCGACTTAATGATACCATTAAGGGCAATATCGTCTTTTAACGATTTTTCGAACTTCCTAAATATACAAACATTCTATCGAGCATGTGAATGACATTATAATTATTTTACAAAGTAGGGTTTGACAAATCTTGTCGTCCAAAGCGACCTAAGAATGCCTTTGTTTTTTACTAGTAAGTGTGTACATATGTTGTTTTTTTTTTATTTGACATAATTGTAAGTAATATTGTTCATTACATTGTGAAATTTATTATGTTGATGTTTATGTTGACGATTAAATTTAGTTTATAGTAATTATTTTTTTTTCTTGACAGTGAATCCATTTGTGGTGAAAACAAAAAAGATAAAAAGATGAAATTGACAAATAAGGTGTATAAATCTGCCCGTTTGAAATGTATAAGTTTAATATAGTTTCAAATTTAAATGAATGATTGTGAATAATTCTTTTATCTTAATTATCTTTTAATAGGTTAGGGGAGATATTGCTACTACTTTTGCATCTCTTCTTGATAATAGGAAATTAGTTTTTAAAAATTCAGCAACAACAGACCGTTTGCGATATCTGGAGGAAAAAAAAATTGAATGCAAAGGTTAATAAGGTAAGTGTCATGTTGATTATTTTATTATAATTTAAATATTTGAATAATATACATTTGAAGTGATATATATTTTTAATAATTTATTTAATTTATAGGTATGTCTAAACAAAGCTATTGTTTTCTTCTCAATTTTTTGAATGAATTCATTTTTACTTGATTGTTTAATTTTTATCCATTTTATTAAAGATTTATAATATAAAATTAATAATGTTGGTCGAAAGGTAAATGGTGAATGCTACAATACATTTTGTTTATTCATGACATTGATACTATTATATTATAATTTTTAATGTACAATAGGATTGCTGGGATACACATTGTAGTCCTTTTCGGTTCTACAAGTTATTGCAAAATATTGGCTCTGTCATGCCCGAAACTCCCATCGTGTCACGACCCGACACTCCCTTCGAGCCCGTGACAACCGCTGCGAAGTCTCGATAAATATTCATTACCTAGTATGTCAACCGAAACCTCGCAAGGCTCTTGCATCAATTTTCCACTTCTCCTGTGAGCAATAGTTTCTAAATATCGAGTTTTAAGATAATATAAACTATTTTAGATCGAAAACAATCAAAATAAAATTTTGACTACACATGGGTATTTTGGTCATTTTTACCTGAAAATTTCGAAATATGATAAAAATATAACGTATGGTAGAAAGATATCCATTTCCGATAAAAAATAAATTTTTGTAATCTAAATCATCCATTTGGAATGAAAAGTAGGCTAATTAGACTAAATAAAAATATTCGATAATATATTCTATTTTCTTATAAAACAATTTTTATAGAACTATGCATAAATAATTTTTGTAGTGTGAGAACAAAATAAATTCATACACATAGTGATACAGTAAACCAGGTATTCAAAATTATCCTATAGTGGCATATGGACCCCGAGATAACCAAAAGTTTGCTAGAATGTAGACCTACGATTTCCTAAGAAGTAAGTTCAAAAGAGATCCTTGATGAATCGACTGCCTACAGATTATTCTGAACATGAAATGGTTAAAAAAAAGAAAGGGTGAGTTTTCATAAACTCAGTGAGTAAACAAAGTTTTTCATTAACATCTAAAGCCGAGTAAATGGAGACAGTTAACTTTTCATCATACCATAATTCGCAACATTTTGTACTTGTTTCAAATCATATATATAAAACAACACATTTCATTATAATACACATCTCGACTTATAATTTTCTCAAAAACTTGGCTCGTGCCAAAAATCATACTCGATGATACCTTGGCCGAGGCATTCAACCGGGTCCACCAAGGTTATTAAGTTAACAACTACTCATAAAAACATAATTTAGCCATCTCTTGGTGTTAGCAGAGTTCATCCTCAAGTGGTGGTTCAACGTGAAGTGAACTTTATCGTACCTTAGGAGATATCCTTCGTGCCTCTCATACTAAGGTAAATATAACGGGGTTTACCATGCCCCTCTAATAGGCTGGTCCACGAAAACTCGCCTATTGCAGTGGCTAATTAAATAACCCACCAATCAATAAAATTTTGACAGCATAACGTGGCTAACATAATACTACCCAGCTTGTCAAAGGAAAACAACAGTTTATATATTTCACAACTCAAAAACCTAGCCACATATGTCATCACGTATCAGTTCATAAATCATCAATTCCAAACATTGGTACGTAAACTTAAATATATAGGCAACATCAAATATTGGTCTCCATATACTCTCATTTTCAAAAACATTATTGAATTGTAAAATAATTCATAAACCTTATTCCTTAAATCGATTACTAGTCATAAAACATAAAATTCATTTAGGTTCAATATTCTTAAAATTATAAAAACGATTGTAAAAATACTTTAGATGGATAAGATGAACAGTGGTTACTCACTTTGACGGGAATTTACAACACTCTTATTCTTGATCCTCGGGTGCAATACCTTTGCCCTTATCCAAGGGCTCACCACCTATACATAATGTGTAACAGGAAATTAAATATACTTATGCTAAATTGTTACAAAACTATTCTATGTTCTATATGAATGCATGCAATGAAATGGGAGGTGTTCGGCCTATCGCGCACTATACACTATTTAATCGGTCTAAACATCCAATTCGATTCTAATTAATTTATTGAACTTCCAGTACTCCCCAAAATTCCACACACTTCAATAAAAATCTATTCTAAGTGCAATTACCAAAATATCCTTCATTATGGTGCAAATTGCTAACTAACGCGAGTAAAATTTTTTGGTAACTAACCCGTTTTCGATTTTCAGTATTCCTAAGCACCAAATACATCTATATGCAATGAAAAACAATCAAATTCATCATCAATCCTCACCCATAAAATTCAGCCAAGGTAGGTTTTATAATGGGCATGTGGATTTCTTGCTTAATTTTCATCCTAAATGTAACTAAACACCTAAAAACACTAAATTACTTTGAAATTCAACTAAATTCATCACCAACTTTCTCTCTCTAAATTTGGCCAGCATATTGCCCTTCATGAAAACTTGAATTTAATTCATGGAAAATGGAAAAGAATGCATGGGCAAGATGAATTTCAAGCTTAATATTAAAAATCTTACCTTTAGTCACCAATTTCTTGAAAATTCAACAATTTTTTCTTAGTTTTTCCTCCATAGGGTTTTTCTTTTTTTTTCTTCTCTTTTCTGCAGGTGCTGGTCAGCCTTGAAATGCTGAGTGGAAGAGTGCGGGCTGGTTTTTAAATGGCAATATAAAAATATTAAATTTTTGACACATGTCACCTTTTAATTGGTCCACTTGTTTTAACTTAATTTTTAAGCCTTTTCTCACCACCACAAATGCTCTAATATTTATCCATAGCATAAAATAATGATAGGTAGAATTCTGGAGCTTGACAAATGTCATGGTGGTGTAAAATTACAATTTTGCCACTGGAGTGGTAAATTACCATTTTACCCTTATGCTCTAAAAAATATCAAAATTATAATTTTTTTTCACTTCTTAATCTCAAATCATACTCCAATACTCAAATCATACTCTAATAAGTCAAATGGGGTCAAAAAATCTTTTCTAAAAATTCTCATTTTGTCCACATGTGACAAATGACCATTTTACCCCTAGATAGTAAAAATTTCTATTTGACTCCAAATTGATCCTCGAACTCCAAATCACCATATCAAACTATTCTGGTATTTTAATATCCTTAATTTCATCTCAAATTCTCTATTTGATCTAGTTCGAGGCTTAAATCAATTTTGTTGTACCTCTAAGTACAATACTTACTTTTGTAAATTTTTCGGGACTCTCTTAGCATGCAATCATGCTATCATCACATGTATGTCATGACAAGTATTTTATAAGGTCGGGCTTTACACATCGGGCCAGTGAAAACTCCCGCGACGTCCTGATAGGCACCCATTACCCCGAATGCCAATCGAAACCCCGCAAGGCTTAGCATCAGCTTTCGCATCTCCCCGGTGAGCGACAGTTATTGTAAAACCCGACCCTATAAATACATGTCATGACATACATGCACTGAGTAACATGTTATTATGCTAGGAAAGCACATAAGAAAAGACGAAACTCGATATCGTACCTAACGGTACACTTAAATTGATTTAACCTCGAACTAGTTCAAATAGAAATTGTAGGATGAAATTTAATATTTTATAGACCAGGAATGATTAAAAATGATTGTTCAGAGTTCGAGGGTTCATTTGGGGTAAAATTAAAATTTTGATATTCAAGAGTAAAATCGTCATTTTGCCACCTAAGATAATAATTTGATCATGGCGTGAAATTTTTGACCAAGATTAACTATTTGGAGTATAATTTAATGATAAGAAGTGAAAAAGTTTAATTCTGGTGATTTTTGGAGTGTAGGGGCAAAATCGTAATTTTACCACCCACGGACAAAATTTGAGATTTTGAGAGAATTTAGATCAAATTTGACAAATTGGAGAATGTTATGAGTATAAGGGATGAAAAATATGTCTATGGGCAATTTTTCAATTTTTGGGGCAAAAATGTAATTTTTGACTTTTACGGGGGCAAAAGTGTAAATTTCAAAAATTACTCCACCGAGACTTTGGATGAGTCTGAGACTTTTATCTAAGCTATGAATATATGAGACAAGTGTATGGTGAAAATTTGGAAACAAATGGATGAAATTTTAAAAATGGGCCAATGGGAAAGTGACATGTGGCATTTTTAAAATGATATAATATTATTTTAATGAAAAATCAGCCCATTTAAACCCAAATTTTAAGTGCTGGCCGGCCATAAGGAAGAACAAGAGAGGAAATAGAGAGGAAAGGAAGAAAAAAAGAAAAACCAAAGAGAAACAAGAAAATTCAAAGGGAAATTCACGGTTTTCGATCGTTTACGTTTCTCACGGTAAGATTTTTCGATTTTAGCTTGATTTCTACCTTTCCTATGCCTTTATTTCCATTTAGCATGCTTGAGGAGAGAGATCAAAAAGTGATATCAAGGTCTGGACGAAATTCTAGGGGAGAGAAATTGAAATTTTTAGGTTTTGATTTTTAGTTAAATTGATAGTTTTAGTTAGTTAAATGTGTTTAGAAATTAAATTGGGCAAGAAATCATTAAATTTTCACAATACCCACTCTTGGCTGGATGCTCAATGCTGTACAATGATGATGAATTGATTTTATTCTAAGGGAAATGAAGAGAAAATGATGAAAAACGATTAAACGTGATAGAAAAACAAAGTAGAAAATTAACCGAATTAATGTCCCATTTTTTGCCGTATTTTTCAAGGAATGGAGTGAGCTGATTTTGTTGTTTTTAGAAGGTTATTGGCTGATATTTAATGGTTAGAAATGTTGGAGAGAGAATGGGATGATTTAGAGCTAAAATGGAGCGCGTTAGCAATTTATCGGGCAAAGTGCCAAAAATAGGTTAATATCTCGTTTAAGCCGTTTTAGGCTATTGCATTTCATACCATGCATTAGTATAGGATTTAAGTTAATTATATAGTGATTTAGCATCAATGTGATGAATTGTGTAAATTTTTGTAATGTGTCTAGGAGGAGAGCCTTCCGAAAAAGGCAAAGAAGTCGTACCCGACGAGTAGTGATCGGGGCGCTTAGAAAGCTTTTAGTTTGTACAAACGGTGAGTAAACTTATTATTATTGTAAATTATCTAGAGTTTATTTTTAAATGCCCTTTATGTATTTTATAAAATGAGAACGAGATTAAAACGGGATTTTTGATGTTTTAGGAATAAATGTGACAAATAAAAATATATTGTATTGATTATGAAATTGAGTAATTGGAGGCTGCAAATTGACTTGAAAAATATATATTTTCCTAGGAATGGCTTATGAGAAATGAGTATATGTGGCTATATTTTGTGAGTGCATTTGGGAAATTTATGTAAGTTGATTTTACTATGCAGGCTGGATAAATAAATAAAAGCCACGTTATACTGTCGAAATTTTATTAAAATTGGTGGGTTAGTCACTGCAGTGACGGGTTTCCGTGGACTACCTATTAGAGGGGCACGGTAAACCCAGTTATATAGTTACTCCAGTTGTAGAGGCGAGGAGGGTAACTCCCGGGGTAGTATTAGAGCTCACTTCACGTCGAACCCCCACGTAAATGTGTAACTCGGCCAACGCCAAGGAACGGCTAGTTTTAAAAATAAAAATGTGTTTCACGTGTGAATATTTTAACACCCTTGGCGGACTCGGTTAGATGCCTCGGTCAAGGTATCCCCGAGGATTAGTTTTGGCTTGAGCCTTGTTTTAATAAAAGACATAAGGCTTAACAACTGTTTTGGTAAATTACAAATATTTTATGGTTTAAGAAATAAATTGGAAACATTATGAAATGGGTTGAAATTTGTTGTTTAAACTTGCCTCCATTTTACTCGCCTTTAGATATTTATCATAATGTCTGTTTACTCATTGGGATTTTATTGTCACGACCCGGAACTGCCCTCGGGCCCGTGACAACCGTCGCGACGTCCCAATAGGCACTCATTACCCCGAATGCCGATCGAAACCCCGCAAGGCTTAGCATCAGCTTCTGCATCTCCCCAGTGAGTGACAGTTATTAAATTTCATATTTCAAAAAAAAATCATAAGTCATTTCCAAATCAAAATAATAAAATATTACTTTCTGGCTCACAGGGGCATTTTCGTCATTTTTCTTCGAAAATACCAAAACTCGTCAAAAACATGGTGTAAAAGCTAAATATATTCATACATACTTTAAATCAAATAACTGAAGAATAAAATTACTTTTTCAGTGACACGTGGGCCCCCAACTGACTAAGAAGATGTAGGGCTATGAACCCTTACTTCCTATGATGCAACTCCGAGATTAATTCTCGTCTTAATCAACTATCAACAAACTGTCCTGAGCCTGAAAAATGGATAGGAAGAGGGGTGAGATTAAATAATCCCAGTGAGTAAACAATTACCATCAAAAGCATCTAAAGCCGAGTAGATAGAGACAATATAAAAACGTTATATCTCAATAATGTTCATAACACAAAATTCGTTTCAATCTATACCAAATAATTTCTTTTCATCAAAATTTCCCCGACTTATAAATTTTTTTAAACTTGGCCCCTGCCAATATTATTCTCGCAGGTACCTTCGTCAAGGTATCCCACTGAGACCGCCAAGGTTGTTCAATGACCCATACCCATAAACATGTTTTCACATCTGACACACAGCCGTTCCTTGGCGTTGGCTGAGTCTCACTCTCACGTGGTGGCCCGAACGTGAGGTGCACTCAAATCATATCTCAGGAGATACTTCACCCAACATCTCCCCCCGGAGGTAAGTATATAATTGAGTTACCGTGCCCCTCTCATAGGCAGTCCACAGAAACCCCCACCACTGCAGTGACCGTTTAATATACCACCAGACCCATAAAAATTTCAGTAGCATAATATGACGAATAAAATGTAATCCAATCTACCGAGACCAATCCAAAATTGTTCATATATTTCATGCCAACCCCAAAAATTTAGCCATCATGCTACCATAGTGTCATAAGCCCCAATTTCAATAACATATAAAATCATAAATTTCAACACAGTCTCCATATACTCAATTTTCCCAAAATAATATTTGATTTCAAAACCAGTATAAATCTCATTTTTATTAAAAAACATTTTAATTGGAAAACATAATATTTTATAATTTAAATTCACCATTCAATAAAAGCATCAAACAAGTATAATTACTCTAGATATTTAAGACGATAAATTGTCCACTCACAGTTCTAGGAGTCGACGTACTCCTAATCCCAGTCTTCAAGCACAATTTCTGTACTTTTACCAATGTAATTTGCTCACCACCTATCCACAATGTACAATACATAATTCACCACATCAATGCTTGACCATTATAAAATCAATTCAGGCTCAGTATATATGCATGATATGACATGCAACTTATCCGACCACCGCTTAAATGCGGTGCTAACCTAATTCGGCCTATTACCCGATTAAATTTCTAACGCGTCCAATTTAATCTCAAATTAATTTTTTTCAGTTTCTATACCTCAATTGCACCCAAATTGACTTAATGTCCCTCAGTGTGGTGCAAATTATCAGTCCCGATAGCAAATTACAAAAATACCCCTAATGGGTAAAAATTCGTATTTTTACTCCGAAAATTCCCATTATTTTTCTAAACTCATAATTCATCATTATTCATCATAATTCCTCAAATAAACATCAAGATCATCAGCCAATATTCCCCTAGAAAATTCGGCCAATAATGGTAATGGAGGAAAATAAATTCTTTTCTTGTTGTTTTGTTCCTAAATATGCTAAACTAACTTAAAACACTAACATAACTTAAAATCAAATTAATCTAACAAGTTTCTCTCTCCTAACCCATTTTTCCAGAATTGAATTCATCCTCAAATCACATGATTCAACCATGGAAAATGATGGGAAATGCATGGGAAAGGTAAAGCACAAGTCAAAATCAAGAAATTTTACCTTTGGTCACTTGTTTCCTTGAATTTTCACCAATTTTTCCTTGAATTTCTCCCCCTAGGTTTTTGTTTTTCTTTTCCCCTTTGTTTTCTTGCTATGGCCGGCCATAATGAAGAGAAAATGGTGGTGTGGGCTGATTTTTATACTTAAATAATATAATAATCTAAACTTGCCACATGTCACTACATTATTGGTCCATTTTTTAAATTCTTATCTTTCAAGCTTTAAATCTCCACCACACATTATTCCTTAAAACATCCATAACTTAGATAAAATTCTCAAACTTATCCAAAGTCTTGGTGAAGTAATTTTTGATATTTACACTTTTGCCCCCGTAAAAATCAAAAATTACATTTTTGCACCAAAAACTGAAAAATTGCCCATAGACATATTTTTTATCCCTTATACTCATATCATTCCCCAATTTGTCAAATGTGATCTAAATTCTCTCAAAATCTCAAATTTTGTCCGCAGATGGAAAAATTACAATTTTACCCCTATATAGTGAAAATTTCAATTTGACTCCGAATTGATCCTCGAACTCCTAATTACCATTTTGAGTCATCCCTGAACTGTGAAACTCTTAATTTCACCTTAAAATTCCTATTTGAACTAGTTCGAGGCTTAATCGACTTAATGATACCATTAGGGGCAATATCGTCTTTTAACGATTACTCGAACTTCCTAAATATATAAACATTCTATCGAGCATGTTAATGATATTATAATTATTTTACAAAGCAGGGTTTGACATTTATAATCTCATCACCCTCCTTTCCACCCATTTCAGGTTCAGTATAGACTGTAGATAGCTGATCTCATCGAGGACTACCATTGGATCTGCATTTTCCAAACTGTAGGTTCACAGTCCTCTTTATTTTTGTTTATTCGGGGGCCCTCTTGTTATTGTAAATTAAATTAAATATTTTGGCTTACTGTATTTCAGTATGTATAAATTTATTTAGCTTTTACGCTATAAAAATTATTCACGTATAACTCTATAAATATTGTTTTATAAGAAAATATAATATTTCCCTTAATATTTCTTTTATTTTTTTATTATATTCAAATAACCGTAATTTCGTTTTAAATGAAGATTTTAGACTTGTCAACTCATTTTGAATATGAATTATGTATTTTGTACTTATATATTACGTTTTAGCCAGTTTTGAAATTTTTGAGAAAAAAATGATCAAAATACCCCTGTGTGGCGAAAATTTTATTTTGATTATTTTTTATCTAAAATAGTATATATTCTCTAAAAACTCGATATTTAACAATGATTGCTCACAGGAAAGGAAAGAAACTGATATGTAAGCCTTGCGGGGTTCCGGTTGGCATTCCGGATAATGAGTGCCAATCGGGACGTCGCGGCGATTGTCATGGGCCTGAGGGAGGTTCCGGGTCGTGACAGTTATTAAATCTCGCATTTCAAGAAATCATAAGTCGTTTCCAAATCAAAATAATAAAATATTATTTTCTGACTCACAAGGGCATTTTCATCATTTTTTTTAAATATCGAA
Source organism: Theobroma cacao (assembly GCF_053813885.1). Taxonomy (NCBI): domain Eukaryota; kingdom Viridiplantae; phylum Streptophyta; class Magnoliopsida; order Malvales; family Malvaceae; genus Theobroma; species Theobroma cacao. The sequence goes on along the minus strand of NC_142647.1, from coordinate 37,536,659 downwards.
ATCGTCAAAAATATGGTGTAAAAGCTAAATATGTTCATACATACTTTAAATCAGATAACTAAAGTATAAAATTACTTTTACAGTGACATGTGGACCCCCAACTAACTAAGAAGGTGTAGGGCTACGAACCTTTACTTTCTAAGATGCAGCTCTGAGATTAATTCTCGTCTTAATCAACTATCAACAAACTGTCCTGAGCCTGAAAAATGGATAGGAAGAGGGGTGAGATTACATAATCCCAGTGAGTAAACAATTACCATCTAAAGCATCTAAAGCCGAGTAGATGGAGACAATATAAAAACGTTATATTTCAATAATGTTCATACCGCAAAATTTGTTTCAATCTATACCAAATAATTTCTTTTCATCAAAATTTCTTGGCTTATGAATTTCTTAAACTTGGCCCATGCCAGAATCATTCTCGCGAGTACCTTCGTCAAGATATCCCAATGAGACCGTCAAGGCTATTAAATGTCCTATACCCATACACATGTTTTCACATCTGACACACAACTGTTCCTTGACGTTGGCTGAGTCTCACTCTCACCTGGTGGCCCGAACGTGAGGGGCACTCAAATCTTACCTCAGGAGATACTCCATCCAACATATCCCCCCGGAGGTAAATATATAATTGGGTTACTGTGCCCCTCTCATAGGCAGTCCACGGAAACCCTCACCACTGCAGTGACCGTGTAATATACCACCAGACCCATAAAATTTTCAGTAGCATAATATGGTCGAATAAAATATAATCCAGTCTACCGAGATCAATCCAAAACTGTTCATATATTTCATGCCAACCCCAAAAATTTAGCCATCATGCTACCATAGTGTCATAAGCAACAATTTCAATAACATATAAAATCATAAATTTCAACACAGTCTCCATATACTCAATTTTTCCAAAACAATATTTGATTTCAAAACCAGTATAAATCTCATTTTTATTAAAAAACATTTTAATTGGAAAACATAATATTTTATAATTTAAACTCACCGTTTAATAAAAGCATCAAACAAGTATAATTACTCTAGATATTTAAGATGATAAATTGTCCACTCACAGTTCTAGGAGTCGATGTACTCCTAATCCCAATCTTCAAGCACAATCTTTGTACTTTTACCAATGTAATTTGCTCACCACATATCTACAATGTACAATACATAATTCACCACATTAATGCTTGACCATTATAAAATCAATTCAGGCTCGGTGTATATGCATGATATGATATGCAACTTATCCGACTACCGCTTAAATGCGGTGCCGACTTAATTCAGCCTATTACTCGATTAAATGACAATTATGTCCGATTTGTCTCCAAAGTGCTCCATTTCATTTCTAATATTTCAATTTTCTAAATATAATTCCAATAACACCAATTTCAGCATCAAAACCCTCCCATTTCTTCATGAAAAAATTCGGCCATTACAGTGCACTAACACCGTGATTTTTTCTACTTAATTTTCTCACCATTATTCATCATTTTCTAAGCCATTTCTCTTGAAATAATAACAATCCATCACCCACACACATCAAGGAAGATTCGGCCAATGATGATTCATGGGGAAAATGAAATCTTTTCTTATTGTTTTCTTTCTAAATATGCTAAACTAACTAAAAACATTAACATATCTTAAAATCAAATCAATCCAACATCTTTCTCTCTCCTTACCCATTTTGACCAACCATGAATTCAACATGGAACACATGTAATTCAAGCATGGAAAATAAGGAGAAATGCTTAAGGAAAATAGATTTCAAGTTTAAATTGAAAAATCCTACCTTTTTCACTTGTTTTCCTTGATTTTTCACACTTTTTCTCTTGAAATCCTCCACTTAGGTTTTGTTCTTGTTTTTCCTTTCTTTCCTTTTGTCTTGGCCGAATATGGAGAAGAAGAATGGGATGATATATGCTGATTTTTAAGTTAAATAATAAAATATCCTAAGCTTGACACATGGCATGTTTCCATTGGTCCATTTTTAAAACTTTTATAAATTTTAAACCTTTTATCTCCACCACATGATTAGTCAAAGGTCAAAATGAGGATAAGGGAAGACCATGTGCTGGACAAATGTCCTAGTGGTGGAAAATTACAAATTTACCCCTGAAGTGGTAAAATTACCATTTTACCCCTATACTCCAAATTATACCGAAATTAAAATTTTTCACTTCTAAATCTCAAATCATACTCCAATACTCAAATCATTCCCCAATAAGTCAAATGGGGTCAAAAAAAATCTTTTCTAAAATTCTCATTTTATCCTCAAGTGGCAAATGATCATTTTGCCCCTAAATAGTAAAAATTTCGATTTGACTTCAAATTGATCCTCGAACTCCGAATTACCATTTTGAGTCATCCTTGAACTGTGAAACTCTTAATTTTCACCTTAAAATTCCTATTTGAACTAGTTCGAGACTTAATTGACTTAATGGTACCATTAGGGGCAATATCGTCTTTTAACGATTTCTTGAACTTCCTAAATATGCAAACATTCTATTAAGCATGTAAATGACGTCGTAATTATTTTATAGAACAGGGTTTGATAAGCTCTGAATATAATGATTCAATTCGTGGTATTGGACTTGGAGGCTTGATTCATCTACAAGAGTATAAACTAAACAGGGATCTTTGTTTGTTGTTGATGGAAATGGTTGACTTAAACAAGCGGTGTTTGAAATTATGATTATGAGATTCCATTGACATTTGAGACAGTGTCAATTATTATTGGTTTATCAACTGAGGGGACCCCTATTACTTTTGTGGAAGATGATCGTACAATTACAGTTTATGCAATCAATTTAAAATTATTAATAATGGAATCATAAAAATTAGTGATTTAGAAAAGGAATTGCCAATGTTGCATAAAGATTCGGATGAGTTCAAAGGTAAATTTTTTTTGTATGTAATAGGTTGTTTGCTTTGCCCATCAACATCTACCTATACAGAAAAAAAATACATATCTTGCTTACATAATATAGGTTGTAATACAACTATGAACTTATAGAAGCATGTGTGTGAAATGCTGTTATCGAGAATATCAAATTTTATTTGCTTTACTTGTATTCAATGGTTGAAATTTCACATTTATAGGATTGACACTATAACAAATTAGAAAATCAAAATTAAAAATGCATAATAACAAAAATAAAAACACATGTAATTTAAAGTTGTTATTAAACAGCCTAAACGGTACGATTAAAAATCATTAACATAAAGTAATAAGAATTGACGTAAAAACTCATAAAGGAGAAATAATTAAATTTTAAATCTTAACGTAAATGTGTGAGAATTAATGTAACAATTCAATTAAGAAAAAATAATCTCAATTTGATGAAAAATAAATATTTAAATTTATATTCTCAAATTAAAAATGTTTAACGATGTACAAATGTCACGACCCGGAACTCCCATCGGGCCCGTGACAACTGCCGCGACGTCCCGATAAGCACTCATTACCCCGAATGCCGATCGAAACCCCGCAAGGCTTAGCATCAACTTCCGCATCTCCCCGGTGAGCGACAGTTATTAAATCTCGCATTTCAAGAAATCATAAGTTGTTTCCAACTCAAAACAATAAAATATTATTTTCTAGCTTACTGGGGCATTTTCGTCATTTTTTTTTTGAAATTTCGAAATCCGAAAAAATGTAATATATAAGTGGAAACACATATTTCATAATTTAAATTAAATTTTGAAGTCTAAAACATTCGTTTAAAGTAAAATTATAGCTATTTGAATATAATAAAAACATTAAATAAAATATTCTATTTTCTTAGAACACAATATTTTCAAAGTTTTCCTAAAATAACTTTTGTAGCGTAAGAGTAAAATAAATTTATTCATATAGTAATAAAGATAATTAAAGTATGAAATTTCGTTTACAGTGACACGTGGGCTCCCAACTAACCAAGAAGGTGTAGAGCTACGAACCCTTACTTCCTATGATGCAACTCCGAGATTAATTCTCGTCTTAATCAACTATCAACAAACTGTCCTGAGCCTGAAAAATGGATAGGAAGAGGGGTGAGATTAAATAATCCTAGTGAGTAAACAATTACCATCAAAAGCATCTAAAGCCGAGTAGATGGAGATAATATAAAAACGTTATATCTCAATAATGTTCATAACACAAAATTCGTTTCAATCTATACCAAATAATTTCTTTTCATCAAAATTTCCCCGACTTATGAATTTCTTAAACTTGGCCCCTGCCAGAATCATTCTCACGGGTACCTTCGTCAAGGTATCCCACTGAGACCGCCAAGGCTGTTCAATGACCCATACCCATAAACATGTTTTCACATCTAACACACAGCCGTTCCTTAGCGTTGGCTGAGTCTCACTCTCACGTGGTGGCTCGAACGTGAGGTGCACTCAAATCATACCTCAGGAGATACTTCACCCAACATCTCCCCCCGGAGGTAAGTATATAATTGAGTTACCGTGCCCCTCTCATAGGTAGTCCACGGAAACCCCCACCACTGTAGTGACCGTTTAATATACCACCAGACCCATAAAAATTCCAGTAGCACAATATGGCGAATAAAATGTAATCCAGTCTATCGAGACCAATCCAAAACTATTTATATATTTCATGCCAACCCCAAAAATTTAGCCATCATGCTACCATAGTGTCATAAGCCCCAATTTCAATAACATATAAAATCAAAAATTTCAACACAGTCTCCATATACTCAATTTTCCCAAAACAATATTAGTTTTCAAAACCAGTATAAATCTCATTTTTTATTAAAAAACATTTTAATTGGAAAACATAATATTTTATAATTTAAACTCACCATTCAATAAAAGCACCAAACAAGTATAATTACTCTAGATATTTAAGATGATAAATTGTCCACTCACAGTTCTAGGAGTCGATGTACTCCTAATCCCAATCTTCAAGCACAATTTTAGTACTTTTATCAGTGTAATTTGCTCACCACCTATCCACAATGTACAATACATAATTCACCACATCAATGCTTGACCATTATAAAATCAATTCAAGCTCGGTATATATGCATGATATGACATGCAACTTATCCGACTACCGCTTAAATGCGGTGCTGACTTAATTCGGCCTATTACCCGATTAAATTACTAACGCGTCCAATTTAATCTCAAATTAATTTTTTTCAGTTTCTATACCTCAATTGCACCCAAATTGACTTAATGTCCCTCGGTGTGGTGCAAATTATCAGTCCTAATAGCAAATTACGAAAATACCCCTAATGGGTAAAAATTCATATTTTTGCTCCAAAAATTTCCATTATTTTTCTAGACTCATAATTCATCATTATTCATCATAATTCCTCAAATAAACATCAAGATCATCAGCCAATATTCCCCTAGAAAATTCAGCCAATAATGGTAATGGAGGAAAATAAATTCTTTTCTTGTTGTTTTGTTCCTAAATATGCTAAACTAACTTAAAACACTAACATAACTTAAAATCAAATTAATCTAACAAGTTTCTCTCTCCTAACCCATTTTTCCAGAATTGAATTCATCCTCAAATCACATGATTCAATCATGAAAAATGATGGGAAATGCATGGGAAAGGTAAAGCACAAGTCAAAATCAAGAAATTTTACCTTTGGTCACTTGTTTCCTTGAATTTCCACCAATTTTTCCTTGAATTTCTCCCCCTAGGTTTTTGTTTTTCTTTTCCCCTTTGTTTTCTTGCTATGGCCGGCCATAATGAAGAGAAAATGGTGGTGTGGGCTGATTTTTATAGTTAAATAATATAATAATCTAAACTTGCCACATGTCACTACATTATTGGTCCATTTTTTTAAATTCTTATCTTTCAAGCTTTAAATCTCCACCACACATTATTCCTTAAAATATCCATAACTTAGATAAAATTCTCAAACTTATCCAAAGTCTTGGTGAAGTAATTTTTGATATTTACACTTTTGCCCCCGTAAAAATCAAAAATTACATTTTTACCCCAAAAACTGAAAAATTGCCCATAGACATATTTTTTACCCCTTATACTCATATCATTCCCCAATTTGTCAAATGTGATCTAAATTCTCTCAAAATCTCAAATTTTGTCCGCAGATGGAAAAATTACAATTTTACCCCTATATAGTGAAAATTTCAATTTGACTCCGAATTGATCCTTGAACTCCTAATTACCATTTTGAGTCATCCTTGAACTGTGAAACTCTTAATTTCACCTTAAAATTCCTATTTGAACTAGTTCGAGGCTTAATCGACTTAATGATACCATTAGGGGCAATATCGTCTTTTAACGATTTCTCGAACTTCCTAAATATACAAACATTCTATCGAGCATGTGAATGATATTATAATTATTTTAGAAAGCAGGGTTTGACAACAAATTTTAACTTTTAAATAACGAATAATAAGGAAAAAAATAATTCTAATTCAAAATTGACATGAAAAAGCCTTTGACGTAAAAACTTGTAAAGGTGGAATAACTAAATTTTAAATCTTAACGTAAGTATATAAGAGTTAACGTAACGACTCAATTAAGTAAAAATAATTTCAATTTGATGAAAAATAAATATTTAAATTTATATTTTCCTATTAAAAGTGTTTAACGATGTACAAATTTTAATTTTTAAATAAAGAATAAGAAGGATAAAAATAATTCTAATTCAAAGTTGGCATGAAAAAGCCTTCACGTAAAACTGCAAGAATTGAAGTAAAAACTTGTAAAAGTGTAATAACTAAATTTTAAATTTTAACTAAATGTGTGAGAGTTAACGTAACAAGTTAATTAAGTAAAAATAATTTCAATTTTATGAAAAATAAATATTTAAATTTATATTCTGTAGTTAAAAGTGTTTAACGATATATAAATTTTAATTTTTAAATAACGAATAATAAGAATAAAATTAATTATAGTTCAAAGTTAACATAGAAAAGCCTTGACATAAAATTATAAGAATTGATATAAAAACTTGTAAAGGTGGAATAACTAAATTTTAAATCTTAACATAAGTATGTAATAGTTAACGTAACAAGTCAATTAAGTAAAACCAATATCAATTTAATGAAAAATAAATATTTAAATTTATATTTTCGGATTAAAAGTGTTTAACGATGTACAAATTTTAATTTTTAAATAAAATATAATAAGGATAAAAATAATTTTAATTCAAATTTGACATGGAAAAACCTTAACGTAAAACAATAAGAATTAACGTAAAAACTTATAAAAGTAGAATAACTAAATTTTAAATTTTAATTTAAGTGTGTAAGAGTTAACGTAACAAGTCAATTAAATAAAAACAATCTCAATTTAATGAAAAATAAATATTTAAATTTATATTCTCGGATTAAAAATGTTTAACAATGTGCAAATTTTAATTTTTAAATAAAGAATAATAAGGATAAAAATAATTATAATTCAAAGTTGACATGGAAAAGCTTTAACGTAAATCAGTAAGAATTGACGTAAAAACTTGTAAAGGTGGAATAATTAAATTTTAAATCTTAACGTAAGTGTGTAAGAGTTAACATAACGAGTTAATTAAGTAAAAACAATTTCAATTTGATAAAAAATAAATATTTATATTTATATTTTTGGATTAAAAGTGTTTAACGATGTGTAAATTTTAATTTTTAAATAAAAAATAATAAGGATAAAAATAATTCTAGTTCAAAGTTGACATGGAAAAGTCTTAACGTAAAATTGTAAGAATTGACGTAAAAACTTGTAAAAGTGCAATAACTAAATTTTAAATATTAACGTAAATATGTGAGAGTTAACGTAATAAGTCAATTAAGTAAAAATAATTTCAATTTGATGAAAAATAAATATTTAAATTTATATTTTTCGATTAAAAGTGTTTAACGATGTACAAATTTTAATTTTTAAATAAAGAAAAATAATTCTAATTCAAAGTTGGCATAGAAAAGCCTTGACGTAAAACTGTAAGAATTGACTTAAAAACTTGTAAATGTGCAATAACTAAATTTTAAATCTTAACGTAAATGTGTGAGAGTTAACGTAATAAGTCAATTAAGTAAAAACAATTTCAATTTTATGAAAAATAAATATTTAAATTTATATTCTCGAGTTAAAAGTGTTTAACGATATATAAATTTTAATTTTTAAATAACTAATAATAAGAATAAAATTAATTATAGTTCAGAGTTAACATGGAAAATCTTGACGTAAAACCATAAGAATTGACATAAAAACTTATAAAAGTGGAATAATTAAATTTTAAATCTTAACATAAGTATGTAATAGTTAACGTAACAAGTCAATTAAGTAAAAACAATCTCAATTTAATAAAAAATAAATATTTAAATTTATATTTTCAGATTAAAAGTGTTTAATGATGTACAAATTTTAATTTTTAAATAAAGAATAATAAGGATAAAAATAATTCTAATTCAAATTTGACATGGATAAGCCTTGACGTAAAACAATAAGAATTGATGTAAAAACTTATAAAGGTGGAATAACTAAATTTTAAATTTTAACGTAAATGTGTAAAAGTTAATGTAACAAGTCAATTAAGTAAAAACAATCTCAATTTAATGAAAAATAAATATTTAAATTTATATTTTCTGATTAAAAAAGTTTAACGATGTGTAAATTTTAATTTTAAATAAAGAATAATAAGGATAAAAATAATTTTAATTCAAATTTGACATGAAAAAGTCTTGACGTAAAACAATAAGAATTGACGTAAAAACTTGTAAAAGTGAAATAACTAAATTTTAAAATTTAACGTAAGTGTGTAAAAGTTAACGTAACAGGTCAATTAAGTAAAAATAATTTCAATTTGAAAAAAATAACTATTTAAATTTATATTTTCGGATTAAAAGTGTTTTACAATATGTAAATTTTAATTTTTAAATAAAGAATAATAAGAATAAAAATAATTCTAATTCAAATTTGACATGGAAAAGCCTTGCCGTAAAACAGTAAGAATTAACGTAAAAACTTGTAAAGGCGGAATAACTAAATTTTAAATCTTAACGTAAGTGTGTAATAGTTAACGTAATAAGTCAATTAAGTAAAAATAATATCAATTTAATGAAAAATAAATATTTAAATTTATATTTTCAGATTAAAAGTGTTTAACGATGTGTAAATTTTAATTTTTAAATAAAAAATAATAAGGGTAAAAATAATTCTAATTCAAAGTTGACATTAGAAAGCCTTAACGTAAAACAGTAAAAATTGAAGTATAAACTTGTAAAGGTGAAATAACTAAATTTTAAATCTTAACGTAAGTGTATATGAGTTAATGTAACAAGTCAATTAAGTAAAAATAATTTAAATTTAATAAAAATTAAATATTTAAATTTATATTCTCAGATTAAAAGTGTTTAATGATATGTAAATTTTAATTTTTAAATAAAAAATAATAAAGATAAAAATAATTAAAGTTACTATTAGAAAGGTTTATTATAAAGTTGTATGTATTGACGTAAAATCTTATGAAGGTGTAATAATCATATTTAAAATCTTAATATAAATTTGTAAGAGTTAACGTAAATAAATTTTATTGTATTAAATTAATTAAATTAAATTTTAATATTAAAATAATAATATTTTTATAATTTATAATAAAAAATAAAATAAATTTAAAAGTTTAATAACTTAAAATAAACTAAGTAAGTTTAAAAAAGATCTACGTTATTATCCAAAAATAGATAAGTTTAAAAATTAAATATATTTTTATCTATTAACTTGTTATATCGGTTTTTATTATTTTTTAAAATTTTTATTAATTAACTTTACAGGAAGTTTAAACTTATTGTAGTATTCACCCTAAAAAGATACTCTCAAAAAATATATATATATATATATATATATATATATATATATATATATATATACTCTTCTCTTTTATCCTTGTAATAATTTTTGGAAAAAGTTGCCGGTTTTGTAATCTTTTATAGGTTTGTGAAAAATTACACACAACGAGGGGGGCACGTGGTCACCGGCTGTCACGTGACAGAGTTTTCTTCACCGCGTCATAGAAATTTAAGCCGTGTCCGACCGGCTGTTATCAGTAAAACCTGTTTCACTTTTTTTTAATAAAAAAAATCTGAACTTAGATTCAATTTCGTTTATTCTTTTTGATATTTTCATTGCTTGCTGTGTTCCCTTTCGAGTTTAAAGAAAACCACCTTCCTATCTATTTCATTATCTCTCTCGTACATGAAAAGCTACTTTTATTTAAAACCTCCCGAGTTCACCGATTCAACTCTGTCTTTAGGGTTTTTCTTTCCTTAATCAGGTGCGCCATATTCTTCTTCGTGTTTAACTGCAAATTACCTCTGATGTAAACTTGCAATGCTCTGTTTGTTTGCCGAGAAAATTGAGGAAAAGAGACTAACAAAAAGTAGCAAAATCTTTGGATCTTAGGCCTTTTTTAAAACAATGAATGAAGAATGTTTTTTTTCTTCAACAAACTTTGAATTCGTTTGTTAAGCGCAGGTGAGTTTTTTCTTTGATTCTGGTAGCGTGTGAGTTAGGGTTTAACGTTTTGGGCTTAAAATCAAATCTTTGGTGCTCTAATTAGATTTTTTTTAAATTTATGTTTTTGAGTTTTCCCTTTTTAATGGGTTGTTCCTGGAGGAACAAAGTTTCACAGTATGTGCTAATTAGTTGATTTTCTGTTTATCCACGCCCAGCAATGAGGCAGCGAATGTTCTTTACTTCGATAATGTTGTATGATGATCACATGTTATCTCTCTGCTAAAATAGATTTTCAGTTTACTTGCATGCTTTGCCTGTTTGTAAATTGTTTTATTTAGAATCTGTTAGTGAGTTGAATTCTGTTGTTTGGATTTCTATATATAGTAGCAAAGATGTCTCGAGTGGAGGAGCTATGGGAGCGGTTAGTACGGGCAGCATTACGGAGGGAAAGATTTGGGATGAGAACAATAGGTCAGCCTGTTGGTGGAATTGCTAGTGGAATTGCTGGATATGTTCCTTCTTCTCTTGCGAAGAATAGGGATATAGATGCAATTCTGAGAGCTGCAGATGAAATTCAGGATGATGATCCCAACGTAGCTAGAATTTGTATGTTAATCTCTTCTCCCTTTGGTATCTAAGATACCTAGGTATGAATGTTTTGTTATTCTATATCCAACAATGGTGCAGCTCTTTATATTTATTTATGTTTCTACATTGTAAATCATTGGAGTTGGAACTGGCATGTTTATTTCTGTTTGAATTTTTGGATGATATGTGAAATGGTTCAAATATATGTCTTAATACAATACTGTATATTCATAAACCCATTAAATCATGAGGAAACTTTTATCAATTGTATTATTTGCAGGTCACATGAATGATGAAGTCACCAAAAAAGAAACTAAATTTTGTTCATTTTTACATGTTTTCTTGTATTTGATTATGATTATGTTTTTCCTTTTACTGTACTAACTTTAAACCCTTCTCATTATAATTGGCTGCTGGCGATTTATATTCTCGATATCCTTGTTGAATAAATAAGTTTAATGCCCTCATTTTCTATCCTTTTATTTTTTTGGTTGAATGTGTTTGACTCTTGTAATGTTTGGTACAGTGAAATGAGGCCAGTTTAAATGTTCATTATATAGCAGTTTTGGTGATTTATTTGTTGTACTGCATGATTAATCATGTTTTTCTTTTTTAAATTTTTGGTTCATCTCCCATCGTTTCATAAACCTTCAACATTTGATTTCGTTGAGTGGTCATGAACTTAGAATAGGATATTTATGCATCAGAAAAAACCCTCATGCTGCTCCTAAAACAAGTGCTTTGCTTTGTGCACATGCATTCACATGTCATGCATTTAAATATGAGCTTGTGTGATGAGGGGATGTGCTCTTCAATTTTAGTGGATGTTTTGGATAAAAGCCCTTTTTTAATTTTCATTAATTTTTGTGTGACTGAATTATGGCCCTTAGAGGGTTTCTAGTTCTATTGAAACATTACTGATTGTGAACATATCTTATATAACTGAAACCCTTGCAGAACGCTATAATTCTTACAGTTAATAGACAATGAATGATTTAAAGTCAAATAAATGAAAGCTGTTTAATGTTTTTGAACTTGCTAATTTTATTGTTTTCCTGCAGTATGTGAGCATGCCTATTCACTTGCTCAAAATCTGGATCCTAATAGTGAAGGAAGAGGTGTTTTACAATTCAAGACTGGTTTAATGTCTGTCATCAAGGTATACTTCTACTCTACAAAAAATGCTGATAGCTTCCTCTGCCCTACTGTTCACCAAGCGAGAACTTTTATTACAGCAGGTCAATGAGTACTTTTTTGGTGTGCATGTTTTTGCTGTTTGTGAGTAGAATTGTTGATTGTTACTTGTTCCCTTGTGTGTTAGATGCTCATAGCACATTCTTCAAATATGGTTGTCTATTTTACTTTTGAGAGCTCCTTGAGTAATTGAATTGACATTTTATGATGAAATATTATACCTGCTTGCACATGTATGGATTTTGGTTTGTGTTTGTGCTTATGAGGGTATGCATGTTGGGATCTGTTGGAGAAGCAGGTTGGCTGATGTGGCTGTCTCATGATTGATTTGAATATTGGATGCATTTTTTCTAAAGATATGTTATGCAGAAAATGTGGTTCTCTTAATGTTTCTACCTACTGTCATTTGTATTTCTTGGCCCATTCTGCTAATTTCAGCAAAAGCTAGCGAAGAGAGAAGTGGGAACCATAGATAGGAGCCAAGATATTGCTCGCTTGCAAGAGTTCTACAAGCTTTATAGAGAGAAGAACAATGTTGACAAGCTACGAGAAGAAGAAATGAAGTTGAGGGAGTCAGGTGTTTTTAGCAGTAACCTTGGGGAGTAAGTATCTTAATAGGGATCATGCCTTTTTAACCATAGCTTCTCTCCTTTATGTTTGTATATTATTGCACTCTTTGCTTATCTGCTTCCCCTTTCTCAAAAAATTTCTCTTCCTTGTAAATGTGATTCCTTGTGTGGTCCGAGTCTTCAATTGAGTATTTTGGGTACCTTGATCAATTTTGATTATGTGTTAAGAGTCCTGAAATACATACATGCTATGGTTGGTTACATGTTTAACTCTATTAGCATTATGCCTCTTTAAGTGTCATTTTTTTGATATTACATAAATGCCTCTTCAATTGACTTTCTTGTTGCAATAAATGATGTTGTGGGTCGTATATGTGCATCGTATCAGATTCCTCAAAGTTACTAATATATTTTTCCATTTAGTTAGTGCAAATGTTTCTGTGTGGCATGTGTGATAAATTGAAAAGAAAAATCACACAAGAGTGTTATTGAGGTTCAAAAATATCGTAGTCTACTCAAGGCTCACCAAACCCAAAAGTGTTAAAAAAAAGAGACAAATTAATTGTTGCTTGCTGTGCTATAATTTTATTTGGCATTTATGCATTGTTGTTGGTTAAACCTTAAATTTCTTTATTTATAAAATGAATCTGTTGCTTCATGATGCAATTGACTTTTTTGAATACCATTTTTAAATAGATGGGGTTAGTCTGTTTATAACTTTGGTGGTGATTTTGCTTGATTGATCTCCATTTTTCCTATTCTTTGTTTTACATTGTTTTATTCACTCCTGTTTTTCTAATTCTAGGTTGGAGCAGAAGACATTGAAGAGGAAAAAGGTTTTTGGAACATTAAGAGTTTTGGGGATGGTATTGGAGCAGTTGACAGAGGAAATCCCTGAGGAGGTTGGTGGTATAGCCTTTATTTGTTATTTAAATATTTTTAACTGATATTTTTTGTTGTTGTGCTTCAAATTTAAATGGTGGATTTTAAGCTTCAGTGAGGTGCACATATCACTTAACTTCTAAACTTCTTTGTCTTTAAGCAATTCTTTTGTTCGCATCGTTAAACAATTTCTTTAAATATATGCATAATCTAGCAGTATTCTAATAACGTTCCATATTCAGAATGTTAAACTGTGGTTTGGCTTTTTGAGTAGCTTCTCTGCTTTAGAAAGTTGAAGTTAGGCCAAATTGGGGTTTGAAAAACAACTTCTGCTTGGGCCAAGACTTGCAGCTTCAGATAGAGCTAGGAATTGTTGAGAAGCTGATAGATGTTATGGAGATATCCTTATCTTGACTGACCAACAACATTCTCTGAAAAGCTGTACTTTGATTCGTCTTTTACTGAAGTTTCTATGAGGTCAAAAAGTAATCTCATTCGTAGCTTCTAGATTATAATTGAGGGGAATGCATACCTTCTACAGCTTTGTCAAAATGGCAAAGTACAAAATGGTTAGATGTTAGGTCACACCATACTGTTTTTCTTTTCTTTCATGTCTGTTTTTTTTAAAAGTAATTTCGTTTTTTCTGCTGTAGTGCTTTTTCTTTTCTCCTTCCTTTTTAAACTAGTAAATTTTCTTGCCATTGAGAAACGATTATTGGAGTCATCTAGGTGTCTTAGTTGGGAGTCTGTCTTGTTTTTTTATATGCATTATTGAGCATATGGGGTTTTTTACTTCTTAAACTCATTGAATGTCAGTTTATAACACACGAATGGTGAAAGTGGTAATCTTCCTGTGTAAGTTGTGGTATTGGAGCTGTAGCATCACTCAATCTAAGATGCTTTGCAACTGATAGGTTGTGCTGTTGCTAGTTTTATTTCCAAATATACTATGAGCAACTCCTGTTTCCTTTGTTGTTGTTTTTTTCCTTTTTTCAGTTGCAGCAATAGTAAAATTTGAATTATTTCTTGATCTAGTAGTCTTTGAATGGAATCAAGTTTTGCCTCAAATGAAATCCAGTCACCTAATAGGTATTTTAGCTGTTTCAATTTGAAAAACCGCTCTATCATATTGGGAATTGTTTTTGTTTATAAGAAGCTAATCCTCATAATTAGTATGGGAGCACTTCCCATAGATGTTCCTATTTCTGAGGAGGTTCATAGATTTTCACTTTGGTTTTTGTCAGTTGTCGTGAGCTATTTTGTAGGAAAGAAGAGTGAATGGTGGTAGAGTATTAAAAGGTTTTTCTTTTTGATTCTTTTTTGGGTTAGGATTCTTTTAATCTATTTAATTATTACATTGCATGTTTTTCCTAGTAAACATAATTACTCAAGGCACGTGGCTATGGTCAGCGTACACCCTTGGTATTATTAGTTCTATGTATGCCTTGATTTAATGTTTTCTATGAAACATATTTTGTGAAGCCACTTTGTCTCCTCAAAGCATCTGATATATTTTGTTGTCAGCAAATACTATATTACCACAAACACATAACCCGTGGGATCTCTCAACACTGTGATGTTGTGTTAGTATCATTTTCAGTAAAATTGATTTGGGCTATTATAGCAATTTGGCATATGCAATATGCACTCTTTTTTAGTTGTCAAAAATTGTGTCATCATATTCTGTAGTGTGCTGTTCCATAGTACTATGATCTTATGATTCAAGTACCTGTTTGTGTAATTGTAATTTCTTTTGAGCAGCTGAAACGGGTCATTGATTCAGATGCAGCCATGACTGAGGACCTCATTGCTTATAACATTATCCCATTGGATGCTCCTACCATAACAGATGCTATTGCGTCATTCCCTGAGGTTAGATCTTTTTGCTCTTTCTAGAGCTCATATTAAAATGTAGTTTAGCTTTTTTTTTCTAAATTCTACTAAACTACAAAAATATATGGGCAGGTACGAGCAGCTGTTTCGGAGTTAAAGTACTTTAGGGGCTTGCCAAGACTGCCCGCCGATTTTTCTATTCCTGATACAAGGAGTGCTGATCTTTTGGATTTTCTGCATTATGTTTTTGGATTTCAGGTTTGTCTTCTATGATGACATGGAATATATGGTGTTTTCCTTTATGCTATTTTATTTACTATTTGTAGACTTCAGTATTTCTAAGTTTAAACAACATTATTGGATAGGATCTCCTATCCTATGTAAGCATCAGCTTGCAGTACCTGTGTTTTCTTGAAGTTTCCAATGGCTTTTTTCTCTTGGCCCCTGCTTGCCTGCTAATTTACCTTTGTATGTTGCCTGCCTTGGTCTGCTTTCATGCTTATTTATTCTGTAGTTTCACATGTGCAACCCTTTTTCCTCCTGGAAGGTCTAGGTCTTGTAGAAACTATCAACCTCTAACTATCCCTTGCTGCATACGTCCCAATTTAACCAGCCAGGAAACCATAAGTTGACCTTCGTAGATTGTGTTTGATATTGGATTGAACATATATTGGCTTTTATTTTCCTTTGTGATGGTTGCACTCACTACTTAGCTTATAGATTGGACTTGAGCAATGTCTTCATTGTGCATATTTTGCGTTGTGCTGTATCAAATAATAATTTACATGAGAAAAGTAAAAACATTTCAGTGCATTTGACTGAAATATAATTTCTTGGTCCATAGTTTTCTTATTAGTTTCAATTATTTATCTTATGATAGTGTTTCTAATTTCTTTACTCATCCTCATGTAATTGTTCTTTAAACTTATCATTGATTAAATATCTGTCTTTTTAGTGTCAATTTTGTCACTTTTGACATTTTTATTTAAGGTCTGATTCATATACTTTTCTGATTTCAGAAAGACAATGTTTCTAACCAACGTGAACATATAGTTCTCCTGCTTGCCAATGAACAATCTCGACTTGGTATACCTGAAGAAACTGAACCAGTAAGTTGTGTTATTCTTTGCTATTTTGCTGAACTTTCCAATGTTTATTGAATGCCCCATGATTGGCTTTTGAGAGGTCCCTGGTTTTGGAAACGTTTGGAGAGGTGACAGCACTCACTTTCCATTTTTCTCAATAATGATCTTCTACTAAGATTCTTTTGGTTATATTTGCTTGATGCGTGTATGCAGTGAGCGAGGACTGTGCTCCTAAATTTTGTCTGTGGGTTGGTCTTTTTTCCCTTTCATGCAAATATTTTACAGTTCACAGTTCAGAAGTAGTGGGTTTTTGGTGGTTACATGTCTTCTCCTTGTTGGCTTACCCTGTCTGACAATAGCTTTAACTAGCACTTTGAACTACTTGAATTAAACTTTGCTATTGTTTGACCAGAAGAGAAGAAGGAAGAGTAATCTAAGCTTCGATTTTGCTCGTTACTTTTGGTTAGAACTTAAGGTGGAGACAAAATGTTGATTTTATGACTGCTCAAAAAATGGAAAAAGAGGAAAAAAACAGCTTAAATGCTCAAATTAGGATCTAACCATTACAAAATTTGTCAATCAAGAAGATAATACTAACAATGGAGGATTTCAGATTGTCAAATTTGATCATTAACGAAAATTAGAATGTAATGCTCGCACTGTTGATCTCTCTAATAGCTATCATGTTGAAAACCAGAAATGTGTCTTTGTTCATGTAGCCAAACTTGACGCATGGCAGTTGAATTTAACTTCTATTTAAAGTTTCCCCCTCTCTATCTCTTTCTGTTTCATTTTTCGTGCTTCATCCTTTTCTGTTTCGCTTCCATCAACAGATGTTTTCATGGTAAATGTAAAGCTAATTCTTGTTTTGATTACTTAATCTTGGTGGTTCCTTAGTAGAATTTGAAATCTCTATTAAAGGTATGGTGCATGCAGCTGTAAAATGATTGTCGTTTTGTTTCTGAGTTGAATATTTTGAACTTATTTGAAGAGTTTAGAATTTCACATTTTCCCATTAGCCTAGATACCTAACCTTGATTTTGTTTAAGGCTGGTGTATTTGGCTGTTAATTCAATTGGGCCTTTTATCTTATTTTAGTAGTTTAGATTTTTTTTTTCACACTCTAATTATTACTTCTGTAACTCCTGATATTTAACATTCTGTTTGAGGGCTGGTTTATGTGACATTGTTTTTCAATTGGGTACAATTAATTTGCATTCAGCATTCTCATCATTTGATCCAGATCTTTTACCTTGATTTTTCTTCAGAAATTGGATGAGGCTGCAGTGCAGAAGGTGTTTCTTAAGTCTCTTAAGAACTACATCGAATGGTGCAACTACTTGTGTATTCAACCTGTTTGGAGCAAGTGAGGATTTCCATCTCCTTGTAGTTTACTTTGTGACTATTTTGTGAGTGCCCTTTGTTTATGACCCGCGACAATTAAGAGTTATGGACTACTAATTGTCCTGTGCAGTCTGGATGCTGTTAGCAGGGAGAAGAAATTACTCTTTGTTTCTTTGTACTTCTTAATTTGGGGTGAAGCTGCCAACATCAGATTTCTTCCAGAATGCTTGTGCTACATATTTCATCATGTAAGTGAACCTAGAGTTATTCTGTTGATGTCAAACTTATTCCTATATTGTAAAATGCTTGTTTGCAATTTGTTATTGTGAAGGGCTGTTTTTAAGCTTGTACTCACATTTGAACTGTAACTTTGGTGTGCAGATGGTGAGGGAAATGGATGAAATTCTAAGGCAGCAGATGGCACAACCAGCCAATAGTTGCTGTTCTGAAAGTGGTGTATCATTCCTTGATCAAGTTATCACTCCGCTGTTTGAGGTGGTTGCTGCGGTATGTCTCAATCTCTCAGCAGCAAGTTGTTAACAATATTTTTATATTTCCACTTCAGTTACTGGTTTGCCTAAGTTTTTTAGTTTTAAATGTGGTTAAGTGGTTTTAGATGAGCTGATTGTGGATAGTGGCTTTTACCCATGAATAATTTTGACTTTGATTATGGTTAAGTTAATGGGTCTTTATGTTTGTTGTCAACTTTTTTCCTGATTAACTCTGTTCTTCATTTTAGTTCCTTGTTCCCAAATGAATAAGCCTTTTAACTTTTGCACAATTTGAGAGGAGAGGTGCCAGCAGCCCATATACACTTATTTGCAGTGTTTTCTCGAGGGCATTTTACCTCCATTAGGTTTAGGTGAATCTCTATAGGCCCATGTACAATCCTCTGGTTTGGACTGTTAGTTTGAGGGACTTATTTGTACATATTTAACCGGTGGAATTCTTTTGTATATTTACATGTAATTTGAAGTCTTAATTTAGTAGAATAAGGGTAATAATAAGTTATTATGAAAGTTTTCATTTTATTAAAAACTGTCAGTGTAACCTCCTATTAGTAATGAAGTAATTTACAGGGTTATGTGTCTTTCAAAACCACACAGGTCATGGGCAAACTGTGTTTTGAGCAAACCCTCATGGTGAAGTTAATTTATGCTTTTTCTATTATTTCCCATGGGTGAAGGGAAATTGATTCTGATATTTTACGGAAGTTTTAAGCTATAATGGAGGTTGTGGTGTGGCTACTTATGAACTCTTTCTGTCATTGCTGAAGTCTCATATAGGTCTGATTGGTTGCTAAAGTTGCATTAAATGTTATTGTAGGTCCTTTTTACTGCGATTTAACTGCCCGTAAGCTGATTAGGAATGTAAACACTAATTTTGTCTTCTTTTTTTGAACCCATATCCCAGAATTTTGCATTTGCTTATAGTGCTGCATGCTTAAGGACCCTGTGTTACTTTAATATTGGAGCCTAGTCAGCTCTGTTTCAGGTCAGAAGAAGTTTAGAGCATATAGTGAAACTGGAGTACTTGTCGTGGATGGCTCTTGATGTATGATAATTGTAGAAATGAAGAGAAACTAGTGGTGGAAGTAGCTGCAAAGCTCTATTTACATTTAAAAATAGAACAAGAGCTGCATAATCCAAGGGAGGGATTCAAGAAATTACAAATATTCTGTTACTAATAAAGCTAGATCTTATCTTGGGGTCTTTTTGCTATATAGGTGGCAGCTGCTTGATACTCACACTGACACTTGTTTCCTCATGAAAGTCTTCATGTTTCTAACTATGCATTGAAATTTGGAATACAGGAGGCTGCAAACAATGGCAATGGCCGAGCACCACATTCCGCTTGGAGAAATTATGATGATTTTAATGAATATTTTTGGTAATGTTTTGGCAAGATTGATACTCTTTTAAGGTTTTTTTACATGTTTTGATGGCTGACCATCTGTTGCTTTTTCAGGTCACTTCATTGTTTTGAGCTTAGCTGGCCTTGGCGCAAAAGTTCATCTTTTTTCCAGAAGCCAAAACCAAGGTCAAAGGTTTGCATCTAACCACTGTTCAACTTTGCATCATGGTTGGAATTAGGTTAAGGATTTTGTTTCCTGTTAGATGTGTTCTCTTCCTTCAGATATTTGAATGCAGGTTGCAAGTTTTCTTTTTTTTTTTTTTTTTACAATATTTTGCTCATAATTAAGGTTGATGAATAATTTCTCTAAACCTAACATGTTCAACAAATAATGTAAGTGAACCATCTTTAAATGACCTATATTTAAAATACATGTTTTTCGAGAGACTGTTTGTTGTTCTTGAATAATGATAGAAATTTCAAAAATTGAAATTTACAAGTTTCTTTGAACAATTGTCTGCTTTACATTTGTACTTGAAGTCAAAGAGGCTTCAAGCTAATGGGTTTGTGAGAATGTTGAAGGGATAATCAGTTTGATTTTTTAGCCTACATTTTGTTTTAGCAGGGATTGTTTTTGCTGCGAAATAGTTAGAATGATTACCTGTTAGATTGAGCTCTCTATCAGTATGCCCAATATTTAATTTTTTCAAATATTTGGAAATTGGAAATCATTTCTATTCTTTTTCCTTGTTACCTTAAATTTTTTTTTTTAATTGATTTAACCAATGGACCCTGTCCTAGACCACCTTGTTTTCCATCTCCATTATGCTTCTTTTACTTAAGAATCTTTGTTTCAAAAGGAAGATATGAGCTTCAAAGTGCACTGTGATTTTTTCAAGATAAAGTTGAACTGTTCATCTGGTAATTGAAGGAACTTTAAATGGAAACTTGATTATTGCAGTAAGTATTTTGGTGTTTGTTATCTTTATTGCTATGTTTCTTTAATTTGCTCTCTTGCACCAACAACCCTCTATTGCTAGGGAATCTGTTTGACGGGCCTATGTTTTAATTAATACCCTGTTTTCTTTGGTTTTTGTGGGTCTTGACTGTTTATTTGCACTGTAAACTGCTACAATTTAGTGTTTCTTTCTATTCTTTTTATTTTGCAGAATCCACTTAAATCTGGAGGAGGTCAACATCGAGGGAAAACTTCATTTGTTGAGCACCGGACATTTTTCCATCTTTACCATAGTTTTCATCGATTGTGGATATTTCTTGCTATGATGTTTCAGGTTTGCAACTCTAAATGATGGCTTGTTTCTATGTACTTTTGTAGTTCTTTCTTCTTCTTCTTCTTCTTCTTTTCTGGTTTGGTGTGTGTAAAACTTCTGAAGGCACATGCCAATAACGTGCACCTTCTTCTCTTTTCGATTTCCTGTCCCACATCATTAATATTTTTTTCTTTGTGGAATGGCTACTCTAGTCTGATTGTAATTCTTTTCTTCTATAAAATTTAAGAACATGAAAACTGCCACTTTCCCTCTCCATCTGTCTCTCCCTGCCCCCTCTCCTTTTTGCAGTCTCCTTTATTGAAGGCTGAAATTTGGATCCCTAAGTATTGGCCATCACTGATAGGTGCAAGACTAAAGTTTTTGTTTTTCCCCAATTGATCTAGTCCAGAGTTTTCATCCCTCAAAAATGTATTTGAGAAATGGCTAGGTACTAAATATATTTTGAAAGCAAAGAGATATTAACTGTATTGCTCTGTGTAATTTTCTCCACTCACCTAGTTTATTCTAATATGTGCTGGTGTGGGTTCCATCTGTTAGCCAATTTCCTTTATCCAATGTCCAACAGTTCATGTTCCATTTAATTCCATGTTTCTGTTAAACTACTCCTTTCATCTGCATATACAAAATGGAAACTGCTTGATCCTTAATTGCATTCTTTTATTATGATTGCATTGATCTTTGAGCCTTCTATGGATACTCCAATTTTGTGCTAGAATAGAGTTGTATTTTTCTTTCACCTTACTTAGAATAGAGTTCTTTTCTCTTTTTAAATGGAAGCTATTCATTATCCATAACTATCATTATTATATCTTAACCATTCTTATGAATTGCTAGCTTATTTCTCTCTATTAGGGACTCACGATCATTGCATTCAATGATGGACATCTGAACTCGAAGACTCTACGGGAAGTTCTCAGTCTTGGTCCAACTTTTGTAGTGATGAAGTTTATTGAAAGTAGGTTTCTTTTTGCATCTGCTTATGTTTCATGTTTCTTGGTTTTTCTAAATAGATAATTAACTACTGTGATAATTGACTGATGAGAATTTTGTTTCTTCTTGCTGCTAAAATGTTTCACTTAAATTGCTGAAGTTCTTGCCTCATAATGTAGGTGTTTTGGATGTTTTCATGATGTATGGCGCATATTCGACCACACGACGCCTAGCTGTTTCCAGAATTTTGCTTCGATTTGTTTGGTTCAGTGTTGCATCAGTCGTTATATCTTTCCTTTATGTGTATGTTCTCAGTCAATTTGCTGAAACTTTATTTTTTTTGACTTAATTTCATTGGTTTAACTTGCACATATATATGTTTTATATATAAGATTTAACTTCTTTTAATGTTCAACCATCACTAATGCAGGAAAGCTTTACAGGAAGAGAGTAAACCAAATTCGGATTCAGTTGTTTTCAGATTGTATTTGATTGTTATAGGCATCTATGCTGGTATCCAATTTTTCATAAGTTTTCTCATGCGAATACCAGCATGCCATCGTTTGACCAATCAGTGTGATCGCTGGTCTTTGATTCGCTTTATCAAATGGATGCGCCAGGTTTTCATTCTCTATTTTTGTACTTTGTGTTCTGTTTACTGTTTTATATTTCTTTGCTAATTCTTCTCTCTGTTATTAATATTCTTTGTTGTGTTCATTCTCAAAGGAACGGTACTATGTTGGACTTGGCATGTATGAGAGGACTACTGACTTTATCAAGTAATCTGTAATCTCTGTCCTTGAGGTTCCTTGATTATGTACCCTAGGCACATTGGGAATGAAATTTTTCTTTTCATTGAATGCTTGATGTATACCTTTTAAATGTTTTATTATGTACTTGTGATACAGATATATGGTTTTCTGGCTCATCATCTTGAGCGGGAAATTTTCATTTGCCTATTTTTTCCAGGTATGAGGCATTTGTTACACAGTATGTAGTGTGGATGTTGATCTTTTGTTTGGTTATCTTTATAATGCTCTATCTGAATTTTGCAGATTAAGCCCTTGGTGAAGCCGACAAGGACTATAGTGACTATGGATGCTATACAATATTCTTGGCATGATTTTGTATCTAAAAGTATGCCTTTTGCATGTTCATGTCATAAAATTTTATGATGCATTAACTTTTTTTGTTATGTAGTCAAACGACTGAAAGAATTGCCTTCCTTTTTTTTTTTTAAATTGTAAAATATGTATGTTGAATGTACTGACTGATATCTTTTAGCTACTTGAAATTGATTTCTTATTTGGGAAGAAAATAGGTATAGTTGTAGAATCTAAAACTTGAAATTCTGTTTGTTTAGTGTAGTGGCTTCTCTATAAATATATAAAGCCAACCTATCACGAGTTGCTTAATTGTTTAGCATGTCTGTGCTTTTCTGCCGGAGTATAAATAAAGGAATCAAAACTATATTTGATGCATAAATATTATGTTGACTTTCTGCCTGGAGTTTTCTCTTGTTCCATGTCCTCACTTTCCTCCCATTCTATGTTTGTTGTTGGAAGTTTTGACGCTGTTATGTTTGTTATAATTAGATACACATTTGGACTTTCTTTGAGAATATCTCTTTGCATGCAGATAACCATAATGCTCTGACAGTGGCTACTTTATGGGCTCCAGTGATAGCTGTAAGTTGGAATCCCTGATATGTTTCTAAAGATATGAAATACCAAGTCCTTTGAATTCCTGATACATGTGGATAAACGGGTCATGATGTCATTTTGAGCAATAGCTTACCTTAAAGGGATTCTCTTAATTTAAAGTGATTCGATGGCAGGGAATTAGATATACATGCAAGTGAAATAATTTTTATTATCTGTTTTATATTTGGTTGTGTTTGTGGTGGATGTCTTGCTAAGATATAGTGGAGAGATTCAGTTTTTTTCAGTGAATAGTTCCCTTTTCTATATTAGTTATATATGTATTTTTGTTTCCCTTCTTTTGCCACAGATGTATCTTTTAGACATCTACCTTTTTTACACCGTCTTATCTGCTGTGTGGGGATTCTTGCTTGGGGCAAGAGATCGTCTTGGGGAGGTATGTAGTTTTCGTCTGACCTATGTCTATTTTATGCACACTTACTATGTTTTCTTGCTTGTCAGTCTTCTTTCCCCAATATACTTTCTTTTTCCACTTGAGTTGTGCTTTGAACCTTTTTGTGAAATCTCAGATTAGATCTTTGGGTGCTGTCCAAAAACTTTTTGAGGAGTTTCCAGCAGCTTTTATGAAGACGCTTCATCCTGTTAGGTCAGACACTTAAACATAGTACAACAATTGTGGTTCATTTTGAATGGTTAATATGCTTGCTCCTTTTTTCTCTTGGTATTTGTTTTTTTTAATTATGTGA
Organism: Theobroma cacao; assembly: GCF_053813885.1. Lineage (NCBI taxonomy): Eukaryota > Viridiplantae > Streptophyta > Magnoliopsida > Malvales > Malvaceae > Theobroma > Theobroma cacao. The sequence continues at coordinate 37,512,249 of NC_142647.1, read as the reverse complement.
GAAACTTTTTGTTTTGCAGGACTTCTACATCGTCCACTAACCAGGTGAGGGATTATGCATATTATAATTGGTTATAACTGAGAAACAGTAGAATAACTACTTTTTGAAGGTGGGTATGTATTACATAGTCACTGTTCGACTTGAAGTTGTGCTTTAACCGTAGTAACATTGCTTCTTTATGCTACGGTTTCCATTATACTACTATATAGCCAAAGTAAGGTACATAGGTGCACTGCTGTGGTAAAATTGTCACCCTTTCACATGACACTGCCAGCAGAACAGTACACCCTCTCACATGACACTGCCAGCAGAACAGTACACCCTCTCACCAGAACAGTAAACTGAGTCCCTTACTTTTCTTTCTCAATCTACTGGTTTTGTTTGGCCATTACGTTTGCTGTTAACACTCTTTACTTTGTATTTATTCCTCCATCTCCAACAAATCATTGGCACGTGTCTTTTGTAATATGTATTTTTTTTTCATTTTTCTATTGTCAAATTCTGTAGTTTTTGCCTTTTTGTTTTTCTATTCTTTTTGTTATTCTAACTCGCTGGATTGCTTTTTGCTTTGTTATCCCATGACATTTAAGAAGTAACCCCTAATGCCAAAATTTTAATTGATCAATAAGTAATATATCATGTCTCAGGTGTTATTTCATATTTTTGGTTATCTGATTTTATTAATATTATCAACCATTACTTTTCAAAAATAGTATGGTAGTTGAAGTGTAGAACGTCCTCAATTACTTGATATAGTTTTGTATTAGAATTCAGTTATTATTTGATTAAGTTTATCAATAAACTATTAACAGATTTTAATAAAGTTCTAATAACATGATGTAGAATAGAAGTAAAAAATATACTAAGTTGTGAATTTATTTATGCTTGTTGCTTTGTGAATATAATGGTCACTGGATAATATACAGGTCTAAACTCTAAATTCAAAAGGTAAAATATTTTATTTTTTATTTGAGATGACATTAAAATAATGGTATTTTGGTAGTTAACTTTTAAATTTCATTATTATCAAGTGTGTAGATTGTAAATAGTGTTTATTAATTTGTGAATTTGACTCAACTATATCCAATACTTAGTAGATAATTCATAGGGAGTTTTCCATTTGGCATGGCTCAAATGGAAAGGATAGAGTCGATTTGGGCATTGGTTCTAATTTAGAGCCGTTCATATTTTTTTTATACAAAGAAAAAAGAGTAATTCAAAACTGTTAATTAAAATTTGTGACCATCATTTTGTTTTTATTGTATGCTCCATTTAATGACAAAGTCATTGCTATATGTATTAGTAGCTTCAAAATTTTATCTGGAAAAAAAAGAAAGAACATTTTCGTCATTGCATTACCATGGTAATGTGTGACTCAGCTTGTTTAATCTATAGGACTGAGGGTTTCTTCTTTCATCTTTGGTTATTGTTTCTTTACATTATAAGTCAGCAACTAATTCTTTGGGAACTTACTGCTCTGTGTTTGTAAGGTTGTGGAGAAGAACAAGTTTGATGCTGCTCGTTTCTCTCCCGTTTGGAATGAAATTATCAAAAATTTGAGGGAAGAAGATTATTTAACTAACTTGTGAGTGTTCTTGATTCTGTTCTTGTTGATTTAATAGATTCCTTTGTATTGGCTCTTGGGTGGATTGTGTATTTGTGGGTTCCATAATGTTGATATGTAGGTGCTATTCTTTGATGAGATTTATTTCCCCTTATTCACTTCTTGTCCTTTACTGCAGGGAAATGGAGTTACTTTTAATGCCTAAAAATACGGGGAGTCTCCCCTTGGTTCAGTGGCCCCTTTTTCTTCTTGCTAGCAAGGTCTTTGATTTCTCTAATAATAGTTATATTTTTCTTTTATATTATATATTTACTTCTTTAATTTTGTTTAAACGATTTCTTTTTTCAACAGTTATTGATTAAACCTGTGTTTAATTTCATCTTCAATGTACTATTGCAGATATTTTTGGCTAATAATTGTGCCGCTGAGAGAATAATAGATTCACAAGATGAGCTCTGGGAAAGGATTTCAAGGGATGACCATATGAAGTATGCAGTTCAGGAATGCTACCATGCCCTCCGGTTTATACTGACAGAGATATTGGAAGCTGAAGGAAGGATGTGGTAAATTCTTATTAAATTGTTGGAGTTCAGTAAAGAATTAATGTTGCTCTTATGATATTCTTATGTTGTATCTATTTTCCTTAGGGTTGAGAGGATATATGAGGGCATTGAAGCCAGTATAGAGAAGAAGAGTATCCATGTTGATTTTCAGCTAAACAAGCTGCAACTGGTTATTTCGCGGGTTACTGCTCTCTTAGGAATTCTGGTTGGTTTTATTGCTTTTATTCTTGATTCACTTGTGGTATAAAAGCAAAATTCCTGCTGTATATTTGTTGTCTTCTTTTTCCTTTTATTTGTATTTTGTACTTTTTCGGATAGTTCTTATTTCTGCATGCTTTTCTGCCCTCTACGAGGATGCAAAAGTGTTATTTAGTCATTCATCTCTAACGTTTGAAAAGCCTCTTCTATGATTCAATCTCGATTTACTAATTTCCAAGGAAAAGAGTGAAATAGAAATTTAAATTTGTTGTGCTACAGTTTATGTTGTGACCGTGGGAAGGAGTATAATTGAAATTTGAATAGTTAGGACTTCAGGTTTATGTCATAGCTTCCATGTTTTCTCATAAAAATCTGAATCCATAAATAGGAACGAGTGATGCAAAAATGAAGAATTATCTATATATTGTAGCTTTTTACCTTTAAAAATATATATATATATATATATATATATATATTGTATCTTTTTCTGCTTCACAGTTGTTGGAGTTTTTAGTACTTATTTATGTCCTTTGTTTCGAATGTGGCTTGTACAGAATCAGGCTGAAAAGCCGGAGCATGAAAAAGGTGCTGTTAAGGCTGTTCAAGATCTATATGATGTTGTGCGGCATGATGTGCTTGCCATCAATATGAGGTCTGTCAAATATTCTAGTCTTTGCTTATATGTGGGACATATGAAATGTGCTCTCCATCAATATGTAACTTTTGTTGTATTCTAGGGAACACTATGAACAATGGAATAACATTTCAAAAGCTAGGACTGAAGGTCGGCTATTTGCAAACTTGAAATGGCCAAGAGATCCTGAGTTGGTATGTTAAGGATTATATAACTCTACTAGTATTTTCTAGCTTTAGTTTTTTTCCTTGCTTCTAATGGCATTATGCTACTTTTTAATATTCAGAAAGCACAAGTCAAAAGATTATATTCTCTATTAACGATTAAAGATTCAGCCTCAAATGTTCCCAAAAATCTTGAGGCAGGACGTAGGCTGGAGTTCTTCACAAATTCACTTTTCATGGATATGCCCCCACCGAGACCTGTTCATGAGATGCTGTCCTTCAGGTTTTACCTTTTTCCTTGTGAATCTCTTTTGTCTTTTTAGGTATTAGTGTATCTTCCTGATCAGTTTTCATGTTCTCATGCTTGTTTTAAATAAATTAATGCAGTGTGTTTACTCCATATTATTCCGAGATTGTGCTTTATAGTATGAATGAATTGTTGAAGAAGAACGAGGATGGAATATCTATTTTGTTTTACCTCCAGAAGATATATCCAGGTACTTTCCACCTCACTTTGCTATGTCTCAAGCTGAAGATTACTGTATTTTATGTTTCACGTTGTCTAGATATTTCCTTGATTGATTAGTGCAAAATTAGAAATGTACCTGCTTATTGTTATAGGAAGGTGTTGAATTGTGAAAATATTAGATTGGTTTAATTGAGTTAAACTTGAAGGTTCCTAGCTGGCTTTCTCTCTCTGTATTCTGTCTCCCCCCCCCCCCCCCCCCCCTGGCCGGAAAAAAAGAAATGAAAATGGATAATTATTTTCTTTCTTATATTATTTGCTGGATTAATTGACTTGGGTTCCTTCAATGCTCCTATTTTTTTGGTAAGGGAAAAAGAAGATAATTCTTTTCTTTTTATATATGTTATCCGTGGATACATGGATTAAGTGTTTTTTTTTCTTTTTTGAATAATGTCACATGTTTACATTTTTGGAGTCTGACAGACCTGTCAAGTGTGACCAGCTCACTAATCATGTGTTTGATCTTAGGTGTACTCATTCTGTGGATTGGAGAAGCTTTTATAATTTATTAATAATGTTCTTAAGGAATACAAAATTTAGTTATTTGAGAATGATTTCTTTCAAGCAGCAATATGCTTGGTAGGTGAGAAGTGGTAGGAGAAAAAAAGGTTGGCGGGAACATGAACATTTTTTTCTCTTTTTTGGTTAGAAAGAAATTTTATAATTTGGTACCTATAGTTTAAAAATTTGCATACTCGAACTTTGCTTCTATCTATCAATTGGCACGAGACTAACATGGTTAGTCAAATGGATGGCGTGTTCAAAAGCAACCAATAAAAACATGCCACGTGTTACCATTTTATTGGATATCTTGGACACATCATTCATTTAACTAACAATGTTAGTCTTGTGTGCAAACTAATGGACAAAAGCAAAGTTCGAGTACCTAATTGCAAAATTTTAAACTTAAGGTATCAAATTGAGACTTTGAATATAGTATGGGTACCAAATGTCTCAGTAACCCTTTTAATATCTACATCATTTCATTGAAAAAATCTCTTAATAATTGGGTATGTTTGACTTTCTACTAAAATTTTTATACTTGCTAACACTAATTGAACATATTAAGGTATTTTTGTGTCAAAAGAAATATGAAAGCATGATTTTCTTGAAAAACAAGGGAAAATGTGTAGTTTACTCAATTATTTTTTTCTTCTATTGTACTTGGATATTATCCTTCCTACCGTGATCCTAAAACTTAACTAAGATTTTGTTGCATTTTTTTACTTATTCTCTGCTATTTGCTTTTTGTTTCTGTCAAAGTTGCTGTAAAGTAAAAGCAAATAATAAAAGACCTATGAAGCGCAGATATGGCTGTAACACCCATGTATTTGTGTCGAATACACATTGGGCATGAACACACGTTTGGCATGGCTGGATATGTGTCTATCCCCGGATATAGCAGAAGTTATAAAAGATGTTATTTTGGATACGACATGAACAAGCGAAGGATATGGTATGGACATGGTAGTGAAGCGGCAAAAAGTTATTGCCGTTGGTAAGGGGACAGAATGTTCTTGCCTCTGTTTAGTGAGTTGAGAAATAGAAGAGAAGAGAGAGAAGCAATGAACACAACACAATGTTCCCTTGTTTTTAGCCTCAAATGGAGTCGATTCATGTGCGTGAGACTCCATTTAGCAGTGAAAAGTTTGAAAGAAGATGATCCATGAAGGAGATGACGTGTTGTTTTGTTCAACCAGGCGAACTGTTATTGCGCCATTTGAGAAAGAGAAATTGAGATTAAATTGGATGGCACTTGGGTATAAGATTTTGCTAGATCAAATGGGCTTTTGGTTGGATGGTTATAGCTTTATTCAGTTATAACTTTTGAGCCTATAAATCTATTTGGGTAGATTTATTTACAATAATCCAACACAATTATAAAATCTATACATCTGAACAAAATTACAAAAAAAATTTGTAATAACTAAATCTTTTTTAAATAAGTTCTATATATTTTGAAAGAATTTCAATGCATGTTGGTTATATTTTCATTCACAATATATGTTAATTTTGACAATTGCCGTATTGTCATGTCTATGAACTTGTGTCTTGTGTCTTGTGTTTATGTCCGTGCTTCCTAATAAAAGATTAATGACATAATATCCAAAAAAAGCCCTTAAACTATTCAAGAAAATTCAAATAAGCCTTTGTACTCTTATTGCTTTCAACCAAGCGCTTGTAGTTTTATTTTGAGCCAAATAAGCTTTTATACTTTTATTTTGGGTCAAATAAATTCTTATGACTAATGATTGACTTAGTCAAAATATCATTTATTATTCTATGCCATGTGATACTGACGTGACATGCTAACATATCATAATTGATGATAATATGACATGTTGACACATAATTGATGATGACGTGACATGCTAATTTGGCATGATAACATAACCATGTGGCATTTTTCACCTTGCACATCAAAGTCATGTTAGTGCCAAGTGTATATAACATGACAAGTGGCATTTTAATTAATGCCAATTAGTTAATCATTAGTCATAAGGTCTTATTTGATCCAAAATAAAAATATAGGGGTTTGATTGAATGCAATAAAAAAATAAGTGTTCATTGAAATTTTTTAATAGTTTACGAGCTTATTTGAGCATCATGCCAAGATTAATAATGCTTGATTAAAAATGGATAAATGGCTGAAATGTGATATTAAGCCAGATAATTGTTCACTATAGTTGTCAGATCATGTAAAACTGTTTAACTCTTAAGATTTAAAAAGTAATATTTGTGTTCGTATCGAAACACAATTTTTTCCCTTTTGCTTTTGAAAGCAAAAGATGACAATTAATCCAAGCCTTTGTTGAATTTAGCTATGCATTTGATCTCCAAGGCTTTTTGTCATATGTCCCACCCATTTCTTTTGCTTCATGCTTGATGCTTGCATTCAGTTGGACTTGGACTGTAGTTTTTTCATTCATTGTTATTTGTTAGGTGTTTTGCAAATTGATTGTGCTGTCTGATTGATGCTCTATCTAGTTGAAATGACTGTTTTTGAAGCTTTTTCTGTTCTTGTTTGTTTCCTTCCTTCTTGACATACTTGGTCATGCAAAGTGTTGATTATCAGATCATTCTTATAATCATTTGTCTCAATCTGTAACTTGAAGTGATGGACTTTTAATGGAACTGAAATTTATTCTAGATCATTATGCTGGTTTTATGAACTCTCACTTATTTTCTGCAGATGAGTGGAAGAACTTTCTAGCTAGGATCGGCCGTGATGAAAATTCAGCAGAAACAGAACTTTTTGATAGTCCTAGTGATATCCTTGAACTTCGTTTTTGGGCCTCTTACCGAGGACAGACATTGGCAAGAACTGGTAAAAGTTTCCTCTTCTCCCTTGTGTTTAATCTATTGTCTGGTGCTGTTTCCTGGTGACTCAATATGGGTTTTCATATATATAAATTATATATATTTATTTGTATATATGTATGTATATATGTATAATTTGTTGGTCTTTTTGGAAAACCTTCTTTTATAGGGTGGAGTGTGAATGATGATGTTTGACCTTATTACCAGTTTTGAAGTTCTGAATTGCTCTAGCTGATGTTTCCTACCGTAGCTGACAGTCAAATTTTTGGACTTTTTTGTTACAATAGTAGTTTAAAGCATCAGATATTATAAATTTTAAAGTTTTGGATTGCTCTAGCAGATTTCCTGGTGCAGTTTGATGGGCCTGGAGTTCAAATTTTTTGGGCTTCTGATATCTCATAACCATATCATGGAGTTTAAGCCTCAGATTTTCAGTTTCTTTCTATATCACTAGAAGTATTAGTTTATGTTTATTACCATCTGCAAACAATCTGCCTAAGGAGTTTTTTTTTTTCGCTAATGATTGTGCCAAATAACTAGCTTTCTTAATCCTCTTTTCAGCATTCTGCTGCTCTGGTTGAGGCATCATTATCTTGGTTCTTAGTCTGCAAGCATGCTGTATTTTTTTATAGCGCACACATGTTTGCCATAAAGTTCTACCTTGGTCATTTTTCTACGTTCATGAACTCATGTGTGAACATATTCCTTTGAATATTGTAAGAACCACATTTTTAGTTCTGTCTTTTATGATGGCATGCATATCAAGTGTTGTTAGTAGCTTTTCATGACATCTTTTACTCATATTGTGATATAGGCTTTAGTGAAAATGGCCTTCATTGGGCTGTAATGCATGTTTGTGTTGAAAATTCTGATTTTATTATGGTTTAAAGTGCAAATGGGTGATTGGGGAAGATCTTTTTGGATTTTTCTGTATCGTGATATCTGTTCATGGTTTACGTGAAAAGCTTGATAACCTTTATTCTCTTTTTGACTGAAAATAAGTTCCTATTAATCATTTTTTTTTTACACTGACTTTATACTTGTTGGGGATCTGCAGTCCGTGGAATGATGTATTATAGGAAAGCTCTTATGCTTCAAACCTATTTGGAGAGAGATAATTCCGGAGGTTGGTCCCTTCAACAATAATATGATGCTTTTTTATCTTGTACTTCAGTTATATAATTATCATTGAAATATTAGATACAGAGGCTGCACTATCTAGATTGGACACAACTGATACTCAAGGTTTTGAGTTATCTCCTGAGGCTCGTGCACGGGCAGATCTTAAGTTTACATATGTTGTCACATGCCAAATATATGGAAAACAAAAGGAGGAGCAGAAGCCTGAAGCTGCTGATATTGCATTGCTAATGCAAAGGTGGGTTGTAGGGTTTTTTATTTATCTTTTGTTCTCATTGCATGCTTGGGTTGCATTTAGTACTCTGGCTTTTTTAGTTTTTATTGTTCTTCTGCTGTTACTCATGTTTAGTTATTTTGGCTCCTTGTATCTAACGATTCAACTTTGATGTTAGAAATGAAGCCCTTCGTGTTGCTTTCATTGATGTTGTTGAGATACTAAAGGATGGTAACGTACACACTGAGTACTTTTCAAAGCTTGTGAAAGCTGATATCAATGGGAAAGATAAGGTTTGGTTGTTTATCTTTTTTAGTAGTTATGCTAGCTAGGTTTCTTTTTTCTTTGTTGTGTACTTGACTCCAAGTTTAGAACTTCAGTTTAACAATTAATTATTTGACTTCTGGAAATAAAATTTTTTATTTGTTTATCTGTTTACCTGTTCTCTTGTTGGGCTTTTCTTCTTCTATTTCTTGTTTGTTTCCTCCTTTACAAGGTTTAATGAAGGAGACCTATTTCCGATATTCTTACAATAGAAAAAGAACTAGATGGTTTTATTTATTGTTGTTGAGTTACTTGAGTATGGATGGTGAACAACTAAATTCTGTGCAAAGACAGAATGCACTTTGTGCATTCTTTCCTATTTGATTTTCATGTGTTAATGAGAAAAAAAGCTATGACATGAAACTATCAGCATATTTCTATTCCTTCAATGCATCATTGGTTAAAAATGGTCTGCTGGTGCTAAGGTTTTGATGTTCAGGATAATGTTTTGAATTAAATGTATGGAACGTTCTTATGTGCTGTCCACTACTTATATATAGAAGTTCTAAGCATAAAACTTTTTCTACAGTATTTTGTTCTGTTATGTGGTACTGACACATATCGTATCATTGTTTGAACACTTTTCTGAAGTTTAAAATTTAAGTTCCACTTTTTAGAAAATGTTTTTTTTTTTGTTTAAGTAAGTAATTTTAGATGGTAAAATATTGGATAGTCCTTATAGAAATTCCCCTGTGACCCTTTTCTGAAAAGACAACATAGAAAGTATCCCATGCCTTAGGGGCATGGAATCTGAGTCTGTTTTCCCTTTCCAGTTATTTTGGTCTCTTAGGGACGTCTGATTTTATTCATTTTAGGCTTTGGTAATGTTCCTAGTGTTTTTAAAAAAGTGGTCTGATGCATGACAGGATTGACAGTTTAAGATTGAAAACCAAACTATGAACGGCTAGGATTTCTACATTTCTGGAGATGTAGTATAATTGATAGTAGGTATTAAGAGTTCTTATAGGAAATTTTAATTAGTTCTTGACAAAAATTGTTTTTCTTGGTCTAAACCTGAAAGCACATTCGAGTTGAAACTCCAATTTTCTTGATAATCTTCATTGCTTTTTTATTATTTCTTGCCACTTTATTCTGATGTGCTACACTGACTAAAAGTCAGGTGATTTTGTGCTTTGTTTTGTTACTTGCAGTTAGCTGGGTCTTTTGGTAGATTACAAGGTTCTGTAGGAGAGATTTAATACTAATACTGAAACAGTTGAATGATTTATTAAAGAGGTTTTCAAATCTGAGATATCAAATTTGCATGCTTCCTCTGGATTAGGGTTTCTGTATTAAGTCTTTTTGAGTGCTGCTCTGTATGGAGCAATATCTTGATTGTGTCTTAAATGCTTTTGTATTTTACATTTTCCATCCTTGTCTTTTCGGCTTTTTCTGTTCTTTTGGTACGTTAAATGTCATATATGACTCTTTGTTCTAGTGCATTGCAAGTAAATACACCTCGTGTCCAGGTTATCTAAGACAACTTTTTCTTCGTAAAGTAACATGCTCACCTGTATATTGATTTTCTATTTCCATATTTTCTTCTTTTATAGCACATCAATCAGCACATTGTTTTTAGTTTTTACGCTTGCTGTTTCTTTACAACCCAATGCTTAATTCCATAGACCAGAACTAGCCTTGAAGAAGCCTTAGAAAATATATTCCTTAATACTTTTGAAGGTATTCTGTAGTCACAGAATAGTTGAAGGAGATTAATCTGCTTAACACATCTTGCTCTAGTTTATGTTTCTTCTCTTCATTCTTATTCTTTTTATGACTAGTTAAGTTTCCTAATTGATCATTTCCAATCCTACTTCTCTATCTTGAAACCTGGAAGGGTATGGTTATAGCTTTTTGTTTTTTCCCATGAGCAGAAAAAAATGTATCAACCACTTAAAGATGTATGTATTCTCTGTTAAAATCATTCTTCTCCAATCTTCTGTCTCATTCACTCACTCTTTTGAGTGCTGATGTATTTTTATCCCGTTTAATGATGCTTTATTTTGGTAAAGATAATTAAGCTCAACTAACATGTGCTGTTCTTGGTTAATGCAGTCAATATGCTTTGCTAACATGGAAGTTTTACTTGAAATAATTTTTTTCTGAACTTTAAATGAATTAACTGACTGTAATCAATAATTTTGCAAATGGCCCTTTTCTGGTTTGCAGGAAATCTATGCCATAAAATTGCCTGGAAATCCAAAACTCGGTGAAGGCAAACCTGAGAATCAAAACCATGCAATTGTATTTACTCGGGGAAATGCAATTCAAACGATTGACATGAATCAGGTGACAGATTGTGGTCGATTCATTTACTTAATTCTCTTGGATCTAATAACTAAATGCAAAAGCTCCTGGATGTGTGTCGTAGTAACCAAGTTTACACATTTTAATTTGTCATGCGTCACTTACATATTCAGTGATACTTGTCATTCTTTTTATGCTTTTTAAAGCCACGATGTCAATTATATTAATGAATTTATGTTGAATACCATAACAAATACTATGATTTTTATCTCCATAGGTGAATCATATTCAAGTAGGTTAATGTTGATATTGTGACATACTGTTATTTTGGTTCATATTAGTCTTGTTTGTTTCAGCTTCAACTGGCCTAAGCAATTTGCTGCATTTGGCACTGAAATACACCCCATTTACACTGCCCACTATTACATTTTTTCTCTTTTAACAAGTGAATTACCCTTCCATCGAAACAGGAAATTATAATAACATTTAATCAACGTGGTGTAGTTCCTGTCAACCTTTTAAATTTATTGTCTTTATTCTTTTTGGAATTTTTTTTTACTCTTCTAATGCCATAAGTCCTCTGTCACTTGCTTGGTACTTCACAATCTTAGCCTGATTGGTGTTGCTGGTACTCAGTGTAACACATTTCCATATGTGTTTTCTTGCAGTAGCATTCACATTTGCTTTGTTTTACCTTGATGACTCCAATTCTTTTGGTGATTTTTGTGCTATAAAGACATGGGAAAACAAAATTGTTTATGATGATGATAAACATTTCTTCCAGATGTTATTTTTGCTATAATTTTTGTATAAATTTTAAGTGATTTGGTGGCCTCATATAGTTCTAATGATTTGTTCTCTTTAGTTTTATCTTTGCAATTCTTGGATGTGTTTTGATTAAGTTTCTCATTCTTTTGATACAGGACAACTATTTTGAGGAAGCTTTGAAGATGAGAAACCTTTTGGAAGAATTTCATCGTGATCATGGGATACGTCCTCCTACTATTCTTGGTGTCAGGGAACATGTATTTACTGGAAGGTAAACTTGTTCAAATCTTTTCTATTTGTTTGATATTTCTGATTTTGATTGCCTTGACATCTTTACATTATGGGTTATAAAATTTATGTGCAGTGTCTCTTCTTTAGCTTCTTTTATGTCCAACCAAGAGAGCAGCTTTGTAACCCTAGGTCAGCGTGTTTTGGCCAATCCTCTGAAGTAAGTGAATATTGGTAATACAAGCGAGTTGCATATCTTTTTAGACTCCTAATTTCATACTGATTGATTTTGATATGCAATTTGGTATTCAGGGTCCGAATGCATTATGGCCATCCAGATGTTTTTGATAGGGTTTTCCATATAACAAGGGGTGGTATCAGCAAGGCCTCACGTATTATAAACATAAGCGAAGATATTTATGCTGGTATTCATGTTTTACCTGATAAGAGACAATTATAATAGACTAGTTTGATATATCTGTCGATTTTAAGTGTCAGTGCTGATGAAAGATATTTGACCCTATTGTTGAAGATCACCTTATTATGAAGGGAATTGCCAAATGCTGTGTGGTATTTCTTTTCTTTGCTTGTCATTTTTCTAGGGGAGAAGGCGAGGAGTGGGTTGGTACGGGTGTTGGCTGAATCTTAATCAATCCCTCTTCTCTCCATTTCTACTTATTGTCTTTGATTGAGGTCCGAGATAATAGTCCATTTTTAACTTTTTCAGGTCTAGCTTTTTATCTTTGACCGTTTTATGTCAAATTTGTTATTACCTTCAATTTTATAAAAAAAAAAAATTAAAAACTTTATTAAAAATGTCAATGAAGCATCTAAAATAGAAAGGATCAGAAATGAAAAAGTTTTGACTTCAAGAAGTCAGATAGGTCAGCCAGAAAAAAAGGGTCAAAGTAAGACTGTCATTTTAGTACTGAGGGAGTATGTGCTTGGTTGTTTCCTTATTAGTATTTTTATATTTCCAAGTTAATGATCTTATGGAGTGGAAGAGTGTTGTTGCTTTAGTGTCTTGTAATACCATGTATCACTTGCGTTGAAGTTAGTTTGAATTGCTTCTGGTCATTTTTTAATCAATAAACTTTGGGTGTTTATTTTGTAGGGTTCAATTCAACTTTACGCCAAGGAAATATCACTCATCATGAGTATATTCAAGTATGATTCCTTCACCCTTCCCCTGGTCTTCTTTTCAATTTACACACCATTGAGGTTTGAGTTTTCAACTTGAATTTATAGGTTGGCAAAGGAAGAGACGTTGGGCTCAATCAGATTGCTTTATTTGAAGGGAAGGTTGCTGGTGGTAATGGTGAACAGGTTCTTAGTCGAGATGTATACAGGCTTGGGCAGCTTTTTGACTTCTTTAGAATGATGTCATTCTACTTTACCACTGTGGGATACTATTTTTGTACCATGGTACGTGACTGTTGCATAACTGCTTTCACTTGTTAGCTGATGCTAAGGTAGAATGAAATTGAATTGAGCTATGTAGATTGTTTACTTTGGTAAATCTATATGTTGATTCAATGTTTCTATTGTAGTTTTAATGCTTGCCCTTATCATCTGGTTAGCGTCATATATGGATCCTATGCATGTGTGCGGTGTACAAATTAGTTATATAATAAAAAATTTGACATTATCAATTATCAGAAATTCCTGTGTGTTATAGTCTAGAAGTTTTTTGCGGCTTTGGTGCCTATGGATTTATGCTCCACTCGTTCTGATAAATATTCTTCAATTTCTTCAAAATGTCAGCTATCCTTCAAGCAAGGGAACCCTATGCAGTTAATATTTTGATGGCATGATGTAGTTATAGCATTAAAAATTTGTATTTTCATTGCTGACCAAATTTATTTTTCTAATTTTGCAGTTAACTGTGCTGACTGTATATTTTTTCCTTTATGGGAAGGCTTATCTGGTAAGTTAATTTGTATATACATTGTCTGCTCGATTTCATATGCTTCTATGATTGGGTAATTTTAGCATGTTTGTGCTCTATAGAATGTATGACCTTTTGAGTGCATATTGCATCTCACCGTTGAAGGATTCTGTCTCATATTATATGCTTTATTTGTTTTCTAGTAAGGATATCAAACATGTTTAGTCAACATGAAAATTGCCCATGATAGATAAACTTAAATATGTTTTTAATGTCGGCAATAGGAGAAGGCTGAAAGTAAATGACAATTTGCGTAAGGTGGTCCAAAATTACCAGCTTATTACTCCATTCTACCAATAAACACTTGATGAGTCTCGTATACGTGAACAAAGATGTATTGGAAGATAATAAATCGAAATTGTAAACTTCTACTTTCATTTTTTGTAAGTCTATTTCCACAATGTGGCTATTCTATTTATAATAGAATAGAGAATATGAAAAAGACTAATACAGCCCTAAACCTACATAAGCCATAAGACATAACAATATATATGTCTTTAGCACTCCCCCTCAAGCTGGAGCATAGATATTGATCATGCCCAGCTTGTTACAACTAACCTGAGAAAGATTCTTAGTAAACAAATCTGCTAACTGCTCTCCTGTGCTCACATAGGAAGTAGAAATCAGTTTTTGTTGAATCTTCTCCCGTACAAAATGACAATCAACCTCAATATGTTTTGTACTTTCATGAAACATTGATTAGAAGAAATATGCATAGCTACTTGATTATCACACCACAATCTCATAGGAGATGAATCTGCAAAAGCAATTTCCTCCAATAAATGATGAGTTCACATAAGCTCATAAGTAGTTTATGCCATAGCGTGGTTCTTGGACTCTACACTAGACCTTGCTGCCACTTTCTACTGCTTTCTCTTCCATGATACCAAATTTCCTGCCACAAACACACAATATCCTGTAGTAGATTTCCTATTATCTGGTAACCCAACCCAATCGGCATCAGTAAAGTTGTCAACTCGAGTATGTCCATGATCTTAATATACAATCCCTTTGCCAGGTGTCCCTTTTAAATACTCAAGAATACAGACCAAAGCATCTCAATGAATGGTAGTAGGCACTGGCATGAATTGACTTACTACACACTGGAAAAGAAATATCAGGACGGGTCACTGTTAAATAATTCAATTTACCAACTAACCATCTATATTTCTCAAGATCTGCAAATGCCTTCCCTTCTCTTGCTATAAGCTTCACACTTGGGTCCATAGGAGTCTCACAAGGCTTTGCTTTAAGCAAGCCAACATTCTTGAGCAAATCTAGGACATACTTCCTTTGGGAAAGAGATATACCCTTTTTGGAGCAAGTTACTTCAATCCTTAGAAAGTATTTCAAGGAACCCAAGTCTTTCATATGAAATTTTGCTTGAAGAAAAACTTCAAGATCATGAATACCTTGTTGATCACTACCTGTAATTATGTTATCATCAACATAAACACCCAACAAAATACAACCACTGTCAATATGTCAAAAAACCACAATATGATCACACGAACTCTGCAACAGTCCAAACTCTAACACCACATCACTAAACCTCCCAAACCAAGTTCTAGGAGATTGTTTCAACCCATACAATGATTTTCTCAACCTGCATACTTTACCAAACTCCCCCTGAGCAACAAACACAGGTGGTTGCACCATATACACCTTTTCTTGTACGTCACCATGAAGAAATGCGTTCTTCACATCTAATTGGTGCGAAGGGCAATAATGAGTAGCAGCTAAAGAAAGAAATATGCGAACAGAGCTTAATTTAGCTACAGGAGAAATGTGTCTATATAATCTACATTATAGGTTTGAGCACAGCCCTTAGCTACCAATTGAGCTTTCAATCTAGCGATAGTAACATCCAGATTCATCTTTATTGCATACATCCACTTGCACCCAATGGCTTGTTTACCTGATGGAAGAGAAACTATATCCCAAGCATCTTTAGTCGCAAGAGCCAACATTTCCTCTTCCATAGCAGTTCGCCTGCCATTGTGAGATAATGCCTCCATAAGAGTCTTTGGAAGTGAGACAGAATCAAGAGAAGCAACAAAGGAACGAGAAGAATGAGAAAGATGGCCATATGACACAAAGGAAGAGATGGAATGGGTGCAATGACATTTACCCTTTCAAAGAGCAATAGGGAGATAAATCAGAATCTAATGACGTAGAAGTCAGTATGGGAAGTTAATCTGACTGATGAAACAGATGGAGTATCAAGACCAGGAGTACTCACTGTATAAATCAAGAAATCATGTGCTGACTTAGTCTCAGAAACAAAGGGAGTAGGACCAGCAAAGAAGGGACTGTGCTCAAAGAATGTGACATCGCGAGAAACGAGATTCTTGCCCAACTCTAGTGAGTAACAATGATAACCTTTCTGTGTGTGTGACATAAGAAGATACACTTTAGTGAACAAGGATCTAACTTACTAACGTGGGGTCACATATCCTGAACAAAACAAGTACAAACCAAATACCTTGGGAGGTATAGGAAATAAGGACTGGTCTGAAGACAAGATATAATATGGTGTTTGGCCTTGAAGAATAGAGAAAGGCATGTGGTTGATAAGAAAAACAGCTGTATGAACAGCATCAGTCCAAAAGCATTAGGAACCCTCATTTGAAACATCAAGACTCTAGCAACTTCCATAAGATGACAATTTTTTTTTTCTACTATTCCATTCTGCTGAGGTGTAACAATAGAAGAAGAGTGATTAATAATACCATTTTGTATGATGTAAGAACTAAAACAATGAGAGAAATACTCTTTAGCTTATCATTATAGAGGATATGAATATTAGAGTGAAATTGAGTACGAATTTCTGCACAAAATGCAACAAAGATGGAAAACTACTCAGATCTAGATATCATTAAATATAACCAAGTACTTCTGAAAAAATCATCAACAAATGTAACTAAATACTTAAAACCGGTTTTTGAAGTTACCAGACATGGACCCCAAACATCAGAATGAACTAACTGATAATGATAATTTGTTGTCCCTGTAGGTTTTTAGAGCAGGTGACCTTGTTCTCCACAGTTATAACACTCTTGGACCTCCACAACCACCAGTTCCTTTTCCATCACAATTTCCTCTAAATTTGTGTCTTCCCCCACCTGATCCTCCTCTATATCCACTGCCAAACTCACTAGTAGCCTGTGAGACTAAAACAAATCGATCAGACACATTACTAGTAGTAAAAACACTTTCCTTGGTAGCACTCAGTGCAATGGTAACGACATCAAACAATGAAGAAACATCCTTGTTAGCCAAGAGTTGACAACGAATCACGTCATACTCTGAATCCAAACCAAATAGCCAACTGAAGACAAACAATCTCTCATGTTGTTTTTTCATCCTGGCCACATCAGTAGAAAGTGGCATGGCAGTGTAGAAATTTTCAGTAGCACGCTTATAATCACAGTAATAATCCATAATTGTCCATCCATTTTGACTTGGATGACTAACCTCCTATGATAAATCGTACAATCTCTTCCCATTCTCTATACTTGAACAACACCTATGCAATAACAACCATTACTCAATTTTCAAAAAAAAAAATCCCAAAACTCTTTAACTGTCGTCGTATGTTGCATTGAAAAAACCATCTTTCTATCAATACAATTCACAATCTGAGAAAACAATCTTCCATCATTTGTCATCCATGCCTTTGTAGCATCATTATCTAGAAAGGGTTCAGTAAGATGTGCTTCCTTCCCATGTCCTATTACATTGACCTCAACTAAAAACTACCATTCTAGAAAATTAGAAACATCTCCAGCTAGCATAACGTCAACTATTTTGTGATGTGAGGACTCAACCTCCACGCTATTACTACCTTTTGATGCCAACTCACTGACCCTCAAACACCACTATTGAAAAAAATCAGCTAACACATCAAAAACTAAGCAACCTCATAGTCAATTAACAAGGTCTACCAATCTTAGCGGAACTCAATGCACGTAGTTACAACGATTCGACAAGTACCTTCTCTTTTTTTTTTTTTTTTTGGGGGGGGGGGGGGGGGTTTGTTTTTTTTTAGGGTTTTGGTAGGTAGATACCATGTAAACTTCTACTTTCAATATTTTATAAAAGTCTATTTCCATAATGTGGCTATTCTATTTATAATAGAATAGAGAATATAAAAAAGACTAAAACAGCCCTAAACCTACATAAGCCATAGCACATACCAATATATATCAGTCTTTAACAAAAGCGTTATGGTGAGTAGCCAAACCTATTAGTTGAATTAGAATATATATAAACAGAGTACTATGTAAAAAAGGAATTTTGTGATATCAAACTTTCCATGAAAACCCAAAATCATCACCAGACGCATGGCCATTGCCATACAACTAAATCTCTACAAATTTTAACAACAATTACACAACTAGATAATTTCTTTGATATTGAAATATTACATTATGTTTTTCTGTTTTTCAGTCTCAAATATTTTTCTTTTTTATTTAAATGCATTGTAGCATTATGTTTTACAGGTTTTTAGTTTTCTGGTTAAATTGTCCTTGAATATTATGTGTGGGTGTTCACATGCACATGAGTATGTGCATATGTGCATGTGCCCATATATGATTGCTTTCCCAGGGATTGATCCAAAATTTTTTTTGCATGTACATGAGTATGTGCATATGTGCATGTGGAAATGTATCAATTTCTTTCCCAGAGATTAATTTTAAATTTTTTTTTAGGCACTTTCTGGAGTTGGTGAAACCATGCAAGATAGAGCTCAGATAACTGATAACACTGCTCTTGAAACTGCTCTAAATACTCAGTTTCTCTTTCAAATTGGTATCTTTTCAGCTGTACCAATGATTTTGGGCTTCATCCTGGAGCAAGGTTTCCTACGGGTAATTGGTTATCCTGCATGCTTCTCAATTTCTTTCCTTCTTAGTAATTAATTCCCATGAGATGAATTACTAGGCTAAGCTGCATGTTTTGGAAAGTTTTCCTCTTGTTTTTATTTGTTGGATTAGTCTTTTCTCACTTAATCTTGCCTTTATATGAACCATTTATGTTTTGACCTATATTCATAGATGTCTGCTGTATCTGATAACGGGGAACTGAATTTGTTAGTTATATTCTAAATTTCTGATAATGAATTAATTTTTGTCAGTTGTTAATTTTTCCCCTAATGTTTTCCCATATTATTGATAGATCTGGGATTGTAATATCATGTTGCATTTTAGTATGTTGGTTTCATGTGATTTCGTGCTCAAGAACACAGTGATGGGCTGGCATGTCATTCTGTTGTTGCATCAGCTCTTTTGTGGTGTTTTTATGAATTTTAAGTTTGTGGTGTTTAATTCAGGTGAATAATAAATCTGGGAAAATTGTGCGACAGTTTATTGCTGTGCTGGATTTAATATCTGTATTGGCTAAGACCTGAGATATTAAATATCTGTATTGGCTAAGACCTGAGATATTATATTGAAAGCTGTGATCCATGTTATTTGTTTCAAAGTTTTAAACATTGTGCTAAAAGGCTAATGTGAGCAATTCTATTTTCTTTCCTTTTGGTTAGAAACTATCTTACTTTTCTTATTCTTAAACAAATTAAGACCAGACCTCAAGAAATTATTTGGAATTCATGTTATTTCCATCTAAGCTACTCCTTTAAGAAAAATTATCTTTTTAGTTTAGTATTATGAGTGCCATTTATTGGAAGATTAAATGCTTTATATCAGTCAGTATTTAAAAGCTTGGCAAAAATGGTGTGTAGGGCGAAATATCTTCTAGCATCATAGTCGCAATTTGATTCAATCTCTATTGATGCTTCCTTATTGTTTAATATTTATATTATCTGGTTAGTTTGTACTACAATTCTCTGTATTGAATCTTTTGAAGTACTTGTGATGAGATGGTTGTTTTCATAAGCAGTTAGACTTTCTGTCTGCATATCATGCTTATGAAATTTTCTATATGTGTTTTATGGTGAAAGTGGAGCAAATTTGAGCTTTATCTCTCGTTGGACTTTGTGATTGAATCTGCAGGCTGTTGTCAGTTTTGTCACAATGCAGATACAGCTTTGTACTGTTTTCTTCACATTCTCTCTGGGTACAAGAACTCATTATTTTGGTCGGACAATCCTGCATGGTGGTGCAAGGGTATGTTGTCTCCTTATACCCGCCATACCCCCTCCCTGGCATTTTTTTTAATAAAAATTTTGGGATCTAGGGGTGGGATATAGACAGATTTTAATCCTTGTTTCTTAACAGTATCAAGCTACGGGTAGGGGTTTTGTGGTGCGCCATATTAAATTCTCTGAGAACTACAGACTATATTCTCGCAGTCATTTTGTTAAAGGGTAACTTTCTCTCTCTCTCTCTCTCTCTCTCTCTCTGTGCGTGTTTATTTACTGGACCAACCATAGTAAGTTAACCTCCTCTGTTGCATTCAGGCTAGAAGTTGTGCTTTTGTTGGTGGTGTACCTTGCATATGGGAATAATGAGGGTGGTGCATTGTCGTACATTCTTCTTACAGTTAGCAGTTGGTATATGGCTCTCTCCTGGCTTTTTGCCCCCTATTTGTTCAACCCTTCTGGATTTGAGTGGCAAAAGTAAGCAATCTTCTTTTGTTTTTGTTCTCAGAGGTGGGTTTTTATGTAATTAGCTTAGTATCTCTTTTATCATTTTTTCAGGATTGTAGAGGACTTTAGAGATTGGACGAATTGGCTACTTTACAGAGGTGGAATTGGAGTTAAGGGAGAAGAAAGCTGGGAAGCTTGGTGGGATGAAGAAATGGTATTCCTTTGGTTCTTAAATATACCTATTGCTAATATAACTCTTTATTGATTTCTTTGTTCAATGATTTAATGGAGTTATATCTGTTGCATAGCTCATAGCTTTATGTATCAGTAATTCATAAAAGTGAAGCTATAGAAGTTTCACTAAACAATGATTGAAGATTCAATCGATTTGTAACAAATGTATTATACTCATTAGAATGTGTGCATCGAATTTTCACTTTGTTATTTTGATCTAATAGTCTAGTTCTCATATTTGTAGTTCACTATTGTGCGATTCATTCAAAGTCAATACCAGATACAAAGAGCTTAAGTATCCGTTCTGTCCAATCTCATTTTCTTTCATATAAGTTTGATAGTATGTTGTTATGTACACCACTTAATAGAAGCATATAGGTGTTCTTTTCACTGAAAATCTGTTTCACAATTACATTTATTATGCAAGAAAATCTATCACATGTTATGAATTTCTTGTTCCTTGTTGAAGCTTGTTATACTGTCATTGCATTTCAGTTATTCAAAATTTTCTAGCATCATCACTTATTTCTCATGGTCATTTTTCTGTTTCAACTCGGCTGCTTTTAATTGATTGTCCATTAATATGTTTCATGTAAATTTCTTGTTTTTCACTCTGGTGACCTTAAATATTGCATTTACAGGCACACATTCGCACCATGAGAGGAAGAATATTGGAGACTATTTTAAGTCTGAGATTTTTCATCTTCCAGTATGGCATTGTCTACAAGCTACATTTACAGAAATCAAATACATCATTGACGGTAACAGCTTTACTCATTAGTTGATACTGTGCTTTGCTGCATCTTTAGCCAAAATTTGTTCTGGTTGTTAAAGTGCTTATACCCATCCCCTCCATTGCCTTTTCGCAGAAATTTGTCTCTAAAAGTTATATGCGTTTTGTATCTTCTAAATTGGAAGGAACAAGATGTGCCCTTAAAATGGGTATATTGAGGGGTTGGGGTTGATAAGTTCTAATTTAAAATAGTTGGGAGGAAAAAGGACCTTTCCTTTTTGGCAACAGAAGACATGATTGATGTATTTTATGCATGTGAATATTTGTTAACTTATTTGGAGTGGTAACAAATTTGGAAGGGACATATCATGAATTTGTCACCTTGCATTGTTTGTGTTAAACGTGAAAGTTAATTATCATGTTATAAGTACCTGCTACGTCTCTGTACTAGGACCACAAGTGTACTTTAGACCCTCTACACAACAGATCACTATTGCAATTAGATTTACAATCATTTTTTTTTCTTTCTTTTTTTGTTAAAAAGAACATAATATCATAAAAATGTGTTTCCACATTTATGAGTGTATGTGCGGACATGCAAGACAAGAATCGGACATATGCAAGAAACAAGTATTACTTCCAATATAAATTTCTCTATGCAAAGTATGCAAATACATGACTCGTTAAATATGACATCGATGTGTAGGTTTGCTGGTATTTATATGTTGTATTCAAGGCAAATTACATTGTTGGCTACTTAATAAATTGAGGCTTAGTGAGCAGTGTCCTTCACCATTCTTCACTGATATGAATTAACTGAATGATGAATTCTTTGGAGAGCTGGATTCTTTATGCCTTCATTCTATTTAGTTTTTGTTCTTGAGCTATCAATAAATTCATTATATAAGTGACTGAAGGAAGGTAATATGATAATACTTTTATGATTCTGATCTTATGGGGCCTTATTCTTTCTTGATTTTCTACTAAGCTCATTTCATTTTTAAGTTTTAACAATTGTCTAGTATTGAAGTGATTCCCAAGTGTCTGTAAGGAATAGTTTTTTTCTCTTATTTTGTTCTTGATCAGTGGAAGCTTCTGGACAAAGTGGCACTTGTAATTGCTTTGCTTTTGTGTGTTCCAAGAAAATACCCAAACATAAACATAAAGCTAATAGAAAAAGGAGAGGGGGGGCCAATATGTCTAATGCCTTGTTTACGGAGTTCTTATTTGCTCTGTCATTGGTTTGATTGTGCATAAAATTGAACATTAAAGAGTATAGTGAGGATGAATTTCTGTAACTTGAATTGCCTGTGTATCTCTGTAGGTTTATGGCCTGTCCTGGATTGTGCTTGCCGTGCTTATACTCCTTTTCAAGGTTCGTAACATAGAGGGTTGGTTTTTTCTGAGTTAATTACACGTGGTAGCGGAACTATTGTGAAATGTACAAAGTGGTACCTAAATAAAAAAAAGTGTGAAATTTGCATCTTGACCTTTCAACTAGTGTACCATGTTAACCCAGACTCTTAACACAATTAACTTACATTGCCTATATGACATCTGAGCAGTATAATTACACCATGTGTACATCACGTGTTAAACAGAAATGGTAAATATTTTGTGAAAATTTCATGTGAATGCCATGTTTCATTGAAGAATTGACTAATCATATATGGGATTTTTACCATATAAGTGGAAAAAAATATTTTAACTAGCATTGAAAAAGATGTTAATGGTTCCATTTGGTGTAGGCGTGGTAATATTGGTCAAATGCAATATATATAGGCAGGTTACATTTGTGGTGTTAGAGTTTGGGTTAAAATGATAAATGATTTGAAAGTTCAGGGTGCAAATTGTACATTTTTATTCTTTCAGGTATCAATTTGCACATTTTACTACAGCATAGATATTGAATGCTTAATTAAGATATTTGGTTTGTAAATGTATTTTACCTCTGTGAGTAAACAGGTATTCACCTTCAGCCAGAAGATATCAGTTAATTTCCAGCTTCTGCTGCGCTTCATCCAAGGGCTCTCCTTCTTGGTTGCAATAGCTGGTTTAGCTGCTGCAGTTGTGTTCACAGACTTGACTATTCCAGACATATTTGCTAGCATCTTAGCATTTGTTCCCACTGGATGGGGAATCCTTTGTGTAAGTTTATCTTCACATTTAATAATGATTCGCTGGCTGCAGTTTTTGGTTACAAATCCCCCTTTTGAACATATGTATTGTTGGTTTTTCTCTTCAACAATAAGAGGAGTTAGGTGTGCCCATTTGTTTTAGATGTTTCCATTTTCATGAACACTCCAATATGATCAATTATATGCAGATTGCTGCAGCTTGGAAGCCTTTGGTGAAAAAGCTAGGGTTGTGGAAGTCAATCCGGTCAATTGCACTTTTATATGATGCTGGAATGGGAATGCTTATCTTTGTTCCTATTGCATTTTTCTCATGGTTCCCATTTGTATCAACATTCCAGACCCGGCTCATGTTCAACCAAGCTTTCAGCCGAGGCTTGGAAATCTCTCTTATCCTTGCTGGAAACAATCCCAACACTGGCCTCTGATGACTACTGTATGTGATCCCTGTAAATGAACTTGTTTTAGAGATATACAAGGCCAGCATGAAACTTGTTTGATAACCCTCTCTATTCTGATAGTTTTGTTGCCATATTTGAGTGGAAGCCTGTTTTCGATTGTTATGTATATAAGATCTGTGTCCACCTTACTTGCTTAATGTAATTCCATTTCTGGCTTTAAGGACCACTGCCCTGTGCATGATTAATGTTTTTCTTGTTCAGTACTAGATACATACATAATACATTGTTCATTACAAAGTCAAGATCGAAATTTCAAAAACAAAAACAAACTTTTATAAATATATATAAATATATATATATATATATATATATATATATATATATATATATATATATATTGTATTGACTTTGTTCGACATCAAAAACATTGATAAATGTTACGATACATATTGGCTAACGTGTAATTCCATGCTGCTATTACAAAATACATTTTGCTTCTTACTTTCGTAAACCCTAACCTCACAAGCAATATTAATTGCTTAGGTAAGGATTTGAAATTTATTTATTTTTTCTGTTGAAGTTTTAGAAATTCAAGCTCACTAAGTATTAAAACCCAGAAAACCAGATCACTAAAACAGCAAAGATCAGAGGAAGCTCTATAGAGGAATAATTGACACTCACTCAACATCATCTCTATTTCATATCTATAACTATATATTTTCAAGAATAATGGTTCCATAGATCTAGCCTTGGGAGGCTAAATCGGAATGATTCAGCTAAAGCACAAAAAGCAATGAATTGTTTTTTGTGCAAACTCAACGGTAAAGTCGGACACATAGGTTGTTAAGTCAATAGTTACAAACATAAAAAACGGCACATTAACAATGCGTTTAATACAAAATATTCACTCATACGATACAGGTAGTTGCTGTTTCAACTAATTGAAACATAAAGCTATAAACGACATGAAAAAGAACTGCTTTAGAAAAAAATCAAATAAAAACTCAAACTAAAACAACACTAATAGCCAACCAACAACCATATTCATTATTTGAACAAACTGTTGATTCTTGCCTCTTGATAATCACTAGATTCAAGATCAACTCCCTAAAAGAGCCCCTTGATCCTTGATCTGAAGGACTCCTAAGCATGTTCTCAGATACTCAAACCTCTATTTCCCCAAGCTTTTGGTGAAAATATCAACAACCTGATCTTCAGTAGGACAATGCTGCAGAGTGATAAGGTTATCTTTGACAAATTCCCTGAAGGCATGGTACTTATCTCTTATGTGCTTTGTGCGACCATGTTGAATAGGATTTCGAGCTCTGGCTATAGCAGAAGAGTTTTCCACATATATGAGAGTTCCCTTGTCAAAATTAAAGCCCAATTCAACTAGTATCTTCCTTGAGCATAAGGCATGATTAGTAGTAGCTGCACAAGCTATATACTTTGCTTCAACTGTTGACTATGCTACTATTTGTTGCTTCTTCGAATTCCAAGCAAATGCAGCACTGCTAAACAATAAACATCCAATGATCCAACCCAATCACCATCTAACTAGCCAATCAGTTCACTACTTTCTTGCTTCAGATACATTAATCCAAAATTAAAGGTGCCCTTCACATACCTCAAATTTCTCTTTGCAGTTGTAAAGTGAAACTTAAAAAGGCTCTTGCATGAATTCACAGAGTAAACATGTAGCAAAAATTATATCTGGCCTTGTAGCAGACAAGTTAATAGGGATCCAATAATACTTCTATAACTTTGCCCATCAGCTTTTGCATAACCATCTTCTTTATTGAATTTAGCACAAGTGCATAGTGAGAAACTGACAGCCTTACAGTTTTCATATTGAATCTTTTTATTAGATCCTTTGCATATTTTGTTTGATGCAAAGTTACTTGGTTTTCAGCCTGCTCAACCTCCATGCCCAAAAAATAAGTCATTGTTCCCAAATCAGTTATCTCAAAGACTTTTTTCATATGTTGCTTAAACTCAGTCAACTACTCATCTTCAGATCCAGTTATCAAGAGATCATCCACATATAGGACAACTACCAGCAACAAGGATCCATTCAAATTTTTCACACACAAGGTTGATTCATTAATGCTTCTTTGAAACCCCTGGCTCTTGAAATAATCATCTATTTTTGTGAACCAAGCCCTAGGAGCCTGTTTTAGGCCATACAAAGCTTTGATTAGTTTACATGCCTTAGTTTCATCTCTTGCTTGTATGTACCCTTCAAGTTGTTCAATATATATGTCCTCTGAAAGAATACCATTAAGGAATGCTGATTTAACATCAAGATAAAATATTTTCCACTTCTCCCTTGTAGCCAAAGTAGTAAGTAGCTATATAGTATCATGTCTTGTTACTAGAGCAATAGTCTCCATGTAATCAACCCCATAAACTTGAGCATAGCCTTTCACAACTAGTTGAGCCTTGTACTTGTTTATAGAACCATCAGGATTCAACTTGGTTCTATAAATCCACTTGACCTTAATAACATTCTTGTCAACAGGTCTGTCAGCCCGTTTCCAAGTTCCATTTTTGATCATTTGCATTTCAACATCCATGGCTGATTTCAAATGCTTCTTAAAGTATGCACCTTTAAAATTGGAAGGCTCCGCTATTGCAACATTGCATCTATTGTAAATATATGATAAACTCCAGGTTCCTCTTATTGCTTTGCTTTCATCTTCCAAGTCAGACTCATCATCATCAGCCTCATTTTGGATAAGATTTTCATTAGCAGGAGGTACAACCTCAGCCTTTCCACTACATGGATTTTTCCAATTCCAACTCTGCCCATTGTTAAATATCATATCTCTGTTAACAAATATTTTCTTCAACTTTACATCATACAGTTTGTAACCCTTGGAGACCTTACTATACCCCACCAATACTATAGCAACTGATTTAGGATCTAGCTTAGTCCTTTTACTGTTTGGGACCATTGCATAGTAAACACATTTAAATGTTCTCAAATGAGAGACAGTTGGTTTATGGCCAAACCACATTTCATAAGGTGTTTTCATATCTAGAGCTCACATATATACTCTGTTAAGTATGTAGTCAGCAATGTTTACTACTTTTGCCTAAAATGCCCTCGATACATTCATTTGAAGTAACAAGCACCTACCCATTTCTGCTAAGGTTTTATTCTTTCTTTCTGCTTTTCCATTCTGTTGGGGGTTGTATGAGATGGTAAGCTGGTGATGAACTCCAAAAACTTCTAGATATTTTTCAAACTCAGTTACAACGTATTCTCTCCCATTATCACTTCTCAAGGTTTTGATGCTCATACCTGAGAAGTTTTTAACCGATGCCTTAAATTTTCTGAAGATGTTCAGTGCATTTGACTTGTGTTTTATAAAGAAGATCCAGCAATACTTGGTGAAGTCATTGATGAAGATTATATAATACTTGCTGCCATTGAGTGAAGAAGTTTTCATTGGTCCACTTATTACAGTGTGAACCAACTCAAGTGTGTTGGTGACCTTCCATCTGTTCTCTTTGGGAAAAAGGTTCTTTGTTTGCTTACCAAATTGACAAGCTTGGCAAAGCTTATTTGGTTTTGTGATTCTAGGTAGGTCTTTAACAAATTCTAAGATGCCATCAAAGACAAAGCAGTGTAGTTTACATGACCAAGCCTTTTGTGCCAAGTTTCAAACAAGTCATGTTCACTGCAAAAAGCTAAATGAGTTGTATCAGCAAAGTTCAGTGGGTAGCGATAGTTCTTTATCTCAACTATGAACAGTTTATCTCCATAAGGATCAAACACAGTACTCGATCTTTAAACAGTAAAGCATAACGTTTATCAACTAACTGACCAACATTTAATAGATTATGATTAGCGTCAAGAACATAATGCACACTATTCATACATTTTATGCCTAAATCAGTCTCAACATTCACAGTGCCTACACCAAGGATTTCCATAAAAGTTCCATTTCTAATTTTGACTTTGGATTGGAAACTTGTGCCAAGAGTAGAAAATAAATCTTTGTTACTTGTGAGATAATGTGAACAAGCACTATCCAACAGCCAAATGCTCTTTTACCTAAGACTCCCCAATTGTAGCCATAAATAGAACCTTTTCATCATTGTCAACTTGTTCTACTACAGCAGCCTAAGTTGCAAACTTAATCTTCTTAGTTTTGCACACCTTCTCTACATGTGCCATTCATTGGTAGGCCCTACACTTCACGTTAGGCCTATGCCAATAGTACTTCTCAGTATCATATTTCTTTTTACATATAGAGCAAGGTGGATATTTATCAACTGCACTACCTTGTTTCACTTCACCACTTTTTTTGCCACTTTTGTTCCCTTTTGATTCGCCATTCTTAAAGCCACTACCCTTAAGCTTTAGTTCCTTAGTCTTAGCTACTAGGGTATTCTCTACATAATCAGTCTTCATAGCTCTTCACTACTCAAGAGTCAACAGATTATTAATGAGCTCATTCACTATCAAGTTCTTAAAATTTTCTAAGGAAGTGATCTTCCCTTTAAACCTTTCAAGTAAGCTAATGAGAAATTTAGCCACTATTCTCTTTTCTATAACTACTTCTCCTAGCAGCTTTAGCTCATTAACAATCTTTAAAAACCCTATCAGAGTAGGCTTGGATTCTTTTATCATTCCTCATTCTCAGTGTTTCAAACTCTCTGGTTAAGTTCATAATCTGATGCATTTTAGTAGTTTCATTCCCCTGAAATTCCTCTTTTAGAGTTTCCCAAACAAGCTTAGGATCTGCTACATTAATAATCCTAGAAAATGTACTTTCAAAAATAACTGATTGAAGGCAAATCAAAACTTTGTACCTTTTGGTGAGCTCCTTGCTACGTTGCTTTATTTGGGCAATGGTTGGATTGGCATGTCGCTGCACAGGCAGCTCTCCATTCTCCACAATATCCCAAAAGTCAAAAGCCTTAAGGTAAGATCTCATTTTCACAGCCCAAACTCTGTAATTTGAGCCTATAAACGTAGGAGGAGCTGAAGTAGAAAAATCATGATTAGCCATTGATTCTTTCTTCAAAACACCAATCAGTAACAAGGCCGCAAAATGATCCCTTAAGACGAGGGCTCAAATACCATGTTGAAGTTTTAGAAATTCAAGCTCACTAAGTATAAAACCCCAAAAAACCAGATAACCAAAAATACAAAAAACGGAGGAAGCTTTTTAGAGGAATAATTGCCACCCACTCAACTTCATTTCTATTTCATTTTTGTAACTATATAATTTCAAGAATAACGATTCCATAGATCCAACCTTGGGAGGCTAAACTAGAATGATTCAGTTGAAGCGCAGAAAACAATGTTTGTTTTCTGCGCAGACTCAACGATAAAGTCGGACACACAAGCTGTTAAGCCAACATCTATAAACATAAAAAATAACACACTAATAATGCATTCAATACAAAATACTCACTCATATGGCACGGGTAGTTGCCGTTTCAACTAACTGAAACATAAAGCTATGAATGACATGAAAAAGAACCGTTTTAGAAAAACCAAATAAAAACTCAAACTAAAACGACATTATGGCCATCGTTTAGTCAACCAACCATCTTCATTATTTGAAAAAACTGTTGATTCTCGACTCCTAATAATCACCAGATTCAAGATCAACTCTCCAACATTTTCCATATTCTTGCAAATATATATATAGGTGCATAAAATTTTAATTAATTTTTATGCAATGTTTGCATTCAATTCTTATAATAATTGTACCAAACTAAATCCCATTGATGATGTTAACGTAATTGGAGAGGGAGGGAGGTTTTTAACTTAGGGAGTCGAGGCATCATTCATGACATTTAGATATAGCAACTTAGGCATCAACTTCATAGTTAATTTAGTTTTTTATTTTTTATGCTTTTTTTAGCTGTTTTTTGTTATTTACTTTTTAAAGAATTGCTATAAAATAAAGTTATAATTGATTTAAAATATAATAGCTATTACAAATATAACATCAATTATAAGATACATTTATGTAGAAAGAGAATCATACATTTTGCCATCTAAAATAATTTAATATTAGATGTTTTGTGTATAATTCTTTAAAGTTTTATTTGCTTTTATGTCCAATGTACTTTTTTTTTTTGAAAAAAAGGTAAAAGGTAGTAAAAATACCAATTAAATGAAATTTTAATTAATGATATTAACAAGTAAAAATAGTTTAACTTAGTTGCATTTTTTTTCTCTAAAACAACAAAAACTTTCTTTATGATATTGTTAAAAAAAAAAAAGAAAGAAAAAGAAATATCTCAGAATGTAAAGATGGTATGGTGATAAGTTTGATAAATGTTTTTGTTTACGCAAAGTTGGAAATGGAGTAAAGTAGGAATCCAAAGTGTATTATTTATAGTAGATGTTGTCAAGTTTTAAGTGGGAATAGTTTGTGATTCCAATACCAAACTGAGTGAATGGGATTCCTTCCTACATGTTTTTATTTGGGGCTTTCTCATAGAAAAAGGAAATGAGTTGAAAAGCTTTTTGCTTTTTTTTTTTTTGGTTAAAAGTTTAGAAGCATATGTACCTTAGCCGTGTTTACTTTAGCCTTTTCTTTTTAACTCAATGCTTCACACAATGTCACGTGGTGGTTCCGTAAATCGTCGACCTGGGGCTTTAAACCTTTTTGCAAACTGAACTTGAGCTTAAGTCAACCTAAAATATCAAAACTATATAAAAGTGGTAACCTTTACAAGCAATACAATGTGCAATATGAAATGTAAGCATACATGTAAGCAATGTATGCAAAGTAAAAGTGTGTAAGAAGAGATATTGAGAGTAATTGTATAATGAATTAAGATGGGGTATTTATATACAAAGCCTCTTCAAATAGCTACTCTTACTTTTACAATCTATTTTGGAGCTTAAGGGAGGCTCACTCTCTCTAACAAGTGAAGTTGTGTCAAACAACTATAATGATTCAAAATGCAGTAGGAGGCTCTCGCACAATAATTTGATAATTTGCCTCTCTAACGGATTGTTCACTGTAATTTTACCCAATTTACCTATTGATGTTGCGTGTAAGATACGAGCAAGCTTGATAGTGTGCATAAGCTATCTCGCTGCATGTGATTTAGCTTGTAAGCAAGTCATGTGTTGGTGTACACCCCGGGTGATCTATCTATGTGTTTTTATACTAAAAAGGTTATTCTCCCATCTCATGGGCTCAATGGAAGGGGGTTACCTAAGGTCCTGCCACTTCACTTGCAAACTTGATGGCCATGTTTATCCCTTTTTGGCTTCTTGAATCACGAGTCATGACACCTTCCCTTATTTAACCTAGTAACATCCTCGCTGTCCCATGGAATGCCTCCATCTTATCTTAGGACTACCATAAGTCCTCCACTGACTCCCAATGTGACGCCCTACTCATAAAAAAAAAAAAAGATGAAGAAGAAGAATAAGTAAGTGGGGGCCGGCAAGAGAAGAGAAAAGAAAAGAAGAAAAAAAGGGGGGCCGACCAAAAAGAGAAGGAAGAAAGGAGAGAGAAGAAGAAAAGTCAAGCTGCCAAAAAGGGAGAAAAGACAAGAAAGAAAGAGAAGAAAAAAGAAAAGAAAGAGAGTTGGGGGCCCGAGAGAGAGAAAGGAGAGAGGAAAAATAAGAAAAGAGGGGGAACAACATCTTGAGGAGAAGAAAAAAAAAGAAAGAGAAAGAGAAGAAGAAAGAGAGAAGGAGTACGGCGACGAGAAGAAGAAAGAGAGGGAAGAAAGAAGAGAAAGAAATAGAAGAAGAAAGAGAGAAGGAGCACGGTGATGAGAAGAAAAATGAGAGGGAAAAAATAAGAGAAAGATAAAGAAGAAGAAGGAGAGAAGGAGCAGCGACAGAAAAGAAGAAAGAGAGAAAGAGCAGCGATGATGCTAGAGGAAAAAGAGGAAGAAGAGAAAGGAAGAAGGAAGAAGAGAAAGAGAAGCGCCGGCTGGAAGGAAGATCGGTAACAAGGGGAGCACAAAAAACGAGAAGGAAGAGAAAATAGCTAAATACACGCACCAAACAATAGCGAAGTAGCGTCCCGCTATTGTGAGGTGAATGGGTGCTAAATTTCAAAACTATGTCCCTATAATATAATATATATATATATATATATATATATATATATGTCATATTTGATAGTTGACAAAATTGTGGACAGTATGAGTTGGTAGAAAGCTTTAAGTTGTTTGTGTTTGTGACAAGGATTTTAAATCTATTTTTCTTATATATATATATCTACATGTTTTTAAATATGGGAAAACAAACCTTTGATTGGCTTTTACTTCAAAATCATACCTTGCAAGTTTGTGTGATGTTTAGGTCAATGGCCTTTGTTTTGATTCAAAAAAGTTGATGATAAATTATTTATTTCATTTAGCATGCCGATTTGGTAAATATGCCATGCTTTGAAATAAATTATGCACAACATTCATTTTATGATTATACAGCTTTTAATCTATCATGTTATGCAAATGTATTAAATTGCAATGATTTTATTTTAACGTGATTGAGATACTTTGAGGAGAACTTGTTACCACACCAGGTCAAATGTGGTCTTTGTGCACAAAGGAAGAATTGTTGATTATCGATATTTGATTGTAAAAAAGGGGACCTGAAGCCCCGATTTATATTTGGTGACGTGGGTTATCTGAAGCCCCGATTTATATTTGGTGACGTGGGTAATTTCCACGAGTAGGTAAAGAGGGACTTGAAGCCCCAATTCATATGATGGCGTGGGTAGTTCCCACGAGTAGGTGATGATGTCTGAGATAGTAAGCCTAAGGGCTATACTAAACCTACCCGAGAACGATGCTTACTTGTAGATTTTTACTTCACTATGCATGGCATTAATACTTGAAAATTTTTATTTAATGGCAAGTGAAATCTACCTATTTATTGGTGATCAATTAATTCGCCTTTTTATATTTGAGAATTTTCATTTTTCACTTGTCATTGAATTTAATGATGACTGGATCTTGGGGTTGAAAGATTTTCTAATACCCTAAATACAACTATTTTCACATATGTTTATTTGTGAATTATTATTCTTAAGAACTGCAAGGTATAAAAAACAAAATCTTAGTTTTATGAAATATGTTTTCTATGCTTACTCCTGAGTTTATAAACATTCGACCTTTATGTTTGTTTTCCCTCTTCGCCTGCTCACAAGGTCGATGATGATCACTAAGTTTATGAGACTCACACCCCTTTTATTTTCCCTTTTGCAGATAGAGATCAGTCTAACGTGTAACCATCAGTGCATATGGACCATCGTAGAGTAGGTAAAGGCATCTCCTAACCCAGTTTCGAGTCACTCCACTGTTTAGGGTTGTGTCAGAACGAAATTTGTGAGATGTTGAAAAATGTTGTTAACTTATAAACGTGAATTGTTATTATTTTGAATGAAGTAGATAGTAATTTAATTATTAATATTTGCTTACACACGTGATTTGATTATATGTATTTAATGAATCTAGCGAAAGTCTTAAATGAGGCTTGTTCGGAACTTAGCGAAAATTCTTTAGAAGTCTCAAACGCCGGTAGCGACCAAGGAGGGGTCGTTACACCCAACTAGCTTCATTCTTGGGTTATCTTTTCCACTTCACAAGATACTAGTGTTGTGGCATGTAATTATTCCATTTGAGCACCTTGACGACTAACACTTCCTTTAGCTCCTTCTCGTATGTAGCCTTGACCCTCATTGGTGCCTTATGGCTCACTCCTCCGTTAAGGTCCACCTCATCCTCGTGGTAGGAGCATGCTCACATTAAAGATTAAGTGAACCTTGAGTTCAAGTAGCATATCAAGCTTGTAGGCCACCTTTTTTATTCTTTTCACCATCTTGTAAGGTCCTTCATACCTTCGAACTAGGCTCTTATGTTGCCTTTTATGCCTTAACACAAGTGGAGTTTTACCATTACCATGTCCCCTATATCGATATGAGCCTCTCTCTTTAAAATCTGCCAGCCCATTTCTTGGCTTTCTTAATGGCTTAGTGGAGGCAAACTTGAGCTATGTCTTACTACTCATTCCATGCTAGAGCATACTTATACGCAACATGTATTGGTTTAGTGTATCTTGCGACTACTACATTAGGTGTCAAGGGCTATTTCCCATTCATTATCTACAAGGGGCTTTGTCTTGTAAACTCACGATGCTAAAGGTTTGTGAGAAAATTGTGCCACATTGAGCCATCGAAGTTGGTTTATTTTAGTGTTAAGCACAAAGTGGCATAAATAAAGCTTAAACATTAAGTTCAGCCTCTTGGTCTGTCCATCGATTTGTGGGTGAAAACTAATGGAAAAACACGACTTATACCCCAACAACTTGAACAACTCAATCTAGAATTTATCGATGAACCAATCGTCTTATCACTGATAATGGTCCTCAAGACCCCCTAGTACTTCACATACTTCATGAATAGCTTGATTGCTTCCACAAGTGGTAGCTATAAAGATGGCATACTTAAAGAATTTGTCCACTACCACCATAATACTTCCTAAACCATCAACCCGAGGCAATCCCAAGATGATATCCATGTTGACATTGTCTCATGGCCTGTTGAGTAATAGTAACAGGTCAAGCAATCCTCTTGGCCTTTTCTACTCAACCTTGTCTTGTTAGGACACCAAACAGATCCTCACATATCTCTTTATATCTTCCTTAGAGTAGGGTTAGCAAAATTCTACGTCGATCAACGTCAAAGTTTTATTTAAGCTAGAGTGCCCTGCCCAATAATTGTTATGGCACTCTTTCAGAATCTGCTCGAGCAAGCTTTCATATTACGACACATGTATTCTTTTGCCCTTGGCATACAATAGACCTTTATGCTCCTAAAACCTTTTAGTCTTGCCTTGTTTAGCAAGCTCCAATATAGATTAAGTTGTGGGATCATGAGCTAGACCCTTTCAGATGCGTGGCAATAACTCCCCACATTGCTCGTTAACCCTCGCTAGTGTGACCTTGTGGCTTAACGCATCTACCACCAAGTTAGCCTTACCCAACTTGTATTCTTAGTTATAATCAAACTCTGCAAAGAAATCATGCCATCTAGTTTGTTTGGGAATGAGTTTTTTCTCACTTTAAAAGTAAAAAGCGACCACATTGTCGATCTTGACCACAAGTAGAGAGTCCAGCAAGTAATGTCTCCATGTACATAAGTAGTTCACCATTATCCACATATTCTTCTCCTACACATTGTTTTTTCCCTCAATTATTGAGCTTCTTACTATCATACGTAATGGCGTGTCTCCTTTACATCAGTATCCGTCTATGGTAAAGTTACTTGCATCTGTGTTCACCTCATATGGTTGCGTATGGCTAAGCAACCTTAGCATTGGCTGCTCGCATATTGGCTTCTTTAGCTAATTAGAGGCATGTTGGCACACTAAGTCCTATGCCTATGTTTTGCCCTTCTTCAACATGTCCGTGAAAAGGGAGGTAATGATTAAATACCCCTAAATGAACCATTTGTAACAGTTGGCTAACTTCAAGAAAGACCACAGCTCCCTAACCTTAATAGGGCGCTACCACTCAAGAATGACACTCACCTTGCTTGGGTCCATCCTTATCTTCCCATCATCAATAATGTGTCTAAGGAGTGAGACCTCATGCAACCCAAATGAATAGTTTTCTTTCTTAACATAGGTGGTAAAAGGAGATGCCATTGTTGGCAATAGTGATGGCAGTAGCGTAGGACAAAGACGAGAGGAAGAAAAGGAATGGGAAATGAAGGATGTAAACGAAATGAAAAAAAAGAATAGAGTGAGGGGAAGAAGAAAAGGGGGATTCAATAATTAATTTAGAATGAAATCATCTCAAAGTCTTCACTTTTAATTTTTTCTATTTTAATAGAAACTACATTGTTTAGTTATTGGGTCATTTATACAATTTTTTTTTTTTAGAATATGGGATAACAATAGTGTGCAAAAAGAATTAAAAAAAATTCCTAATTCATTGAAAAATTGTGAAAGCGCCATTAATTTGTACGTTGTTAAGTTTATTGATTTGTTTTATAGCTTTTAAATCTTTGAATATAGTATGGTAGTAATATTTTAATTTTATAATCTATAAGTTTTATTGTTACATAATATGAATATATGTCATGTGTATTTTTCATTTATCTTCCTTAGTTGTTTTAAACTTAAAATGTTGTGAGTTTGACAATCATTTTTAGTATTTTGTTTACATTTATAATTCTATTTTTTTTGGATTAACAAATATAAGATTACTTTGCTTTTCGGAGACTCAATGTCTAAATCCGTGATTCTGTGTATGTATGTGTATTTAATGTCATGAAAGAATTCTTTATAATGAACTGAAATAAACATATAATAGAAATATAAAATTTTCTTGGGTTATTTTGTACGTGTGGACGTGATGTATTTTCTTTTAATCTTTTTATATTCTCATTAAAATTTTCTCAAGGTTGTGTTTTGGGTTATAATTTTTTTATATTTAAAGATATAATAGAAATATAAAAATTTTATATATAATTCATACATTTAAAAATTTAATTATTTAAAATTAATATAATTTGAAAAAGACATAATACTAAAACAAGTCACTGAACTATTTGACAAAATTTAAAGAAGCTCTTATTTATCTGTTGTGTTCAATTAAGGCATTGTATTTTTATTTTACGTCAAATAAACCCTCTATAACTAATGGTTGTTTAATTGCGATTAGTCAAAATACTACTTGTCATTTTGTGGATGGTGAAAAATTGTCACATGGCCATGTCAAAATGCCACATCATGATCCATTATTACATGTCAGCATCATGTGACATAGAATGATAAGTAATATTCTGATTAAATTAACCACTAGTTATAAAGATTTATTTGACTTAAAATAAAAAAAAAAATTATTCGGCTTAAAATAAAAGTATAAGGGTTTAATTAAACGTAATATAAAAATAAAAATTTATTTGAATAGTTTAGAGACTTTTTAAATATTATGCCTTTTAAAAATTTTCTAAATATAAAAACTTTTACAATGAATAGAAAATAAAAACTTCAAACATCAAACTCTCTAAATTTTTTTAATACTATTTTCTTTTTTTTTCAGTATTTTTTATGTTCCTTTTTTATTTGCACTTGGCCTGTTGTCATTGGAATGAAAAAGAAAAAAATTAAATAAAAACAATCTTGCTGAAAATTGAAAGAAAAAGAAAAATATAAAAATAAAAACAAATATAACAATCAAAATTGCGATTGATAAAGAAAGTTCCATGAAGTTGTGATGCGGCACTCTCACGAAGCTTCCCAAATCCCACCTCATCGTTTTATATATTGTTACAGATTTTATTTTTATTTTTTATTTATAGGATAGTTCTCTGGCCTGCCTAAAATTACTCATAACACATGATGGCATTATTCATGGCTGCTGTATTTTGGAAAGATTGTGCATCATTATCTTTTATTATCAATAAATATAAGTGAATCCTGAGAATGCTTATTTAATTTTGCCGCAGGTGACAAATCTAGGGTATCTGATGGAATTATATATGAAAAGCATAATACCTAAAAAAAATTATTAAATTATTTTAAAAAATTTAAATAATTTTTTTTATTATATTTAATCAAATTTTTATATTTTTATTTTGGATCAAATTAATCTTTATAATTAATAGTTAACTTAGTAAAAAATGCAATGTGTCATTCTATGTCACGTATTGCGACATGGTATGTTGAAATGTTTTAATTGATAATGACGTGATATGTTAACATATCATAATTGATAATTATTTGTCATGATGACATAATCATATGTTATTTTTCATCATTCATATTAGTATCATATTGATATAAAATGATAAATAATATTTTGACTGATAAAAATTAATTCATCATTAGTTCTAAGGAAACAACCACCACCTTGCTCCTCTCTCTTGTACCAAAACTCACTAATAGCATATTCATAACCGTTCTTGATAACATTCTTTTCTTTTTCTTCGTCTGCAATCAATTCCTTTCTCTCTCTGCAATTTCATTTGAGTATTTGGTCCATAATCCTTTATTTAAAAAATAAAATTAAAATCCCTTTCCCTCAATTTAAAGAAAAGGAAAAAAAAAACAACCCCTTTCTCTTACTTGTCCATCCCCGAGCAAACATGAATTGACATGACAGCTACGCAATCCGATCAGAGGGGTACGATTATAAATTACCACAATTTAAGGGCCACATCTCCAAACTTTCAGAAAATCCAATCCCGTGAAACAAACCTACTCCATCTATATCTCGTCATGGACACGTGCATCCCATCTTGGCCGTTAATATTAAATCCGTAATATCTAGCTGTCCAGACACCCTGCTTCTCGCCATATAAAAGCAGCCCTTGCCCTCCCTGTTGGGTCAGAAAATCTCCAGATCTTGGAAATACGAAGCGAAAAATAGGAAGAAGAATTGATTTCGAAGCAAATTTAATCTAATTTTTCGGTTTTAGATTGAGAACAAAAGGAAGCAAAAGAAATTAACGGATCAATAATTCTTTTGAATCTGACGACAAATTTCCAATTCTAAAACTGAAAAATTAGGGTTTGTTTTTTCTTTTTAGAGTTCCTGGATTCTTTTCTTGGGTGAAAGAAAAGAAACAAAAAACGATGAATGATCAGTCTCAGATGATGAATCAGCCACCTCAAATGATGATGAATTCCGTCCAGGTACAAGTTCCGGTTCAGCCGCAGATGATGAACCAGTCTCATCAGTTGATGGCGGCAGCGGCGGCGGCTCATTCTCAGGCGATGAACCAGTTGGCTGCGGCTCAGGCTCAGTCGCAGCCGATGAGCTCCGGTCCGCAGATGATGAATCAGCCACCTCGTCCGATGATGTTGAATCGAAGCTACAAGCCTTGGCAATCTCAGGACCCAAACCCTAACCCTAACCTTAGCAAGAAATTCCCTTCTTTCAATCGTAATAACAATTGGAAGGGCAAGAAAGTCACCGCCGGTAAAGATTCTAGAAAGTTCGATAATAAGCCTTTGCCCATGGCCTCTGTTTCTGCAATTTCCTCTGTTTCCGCTGCTTCCGGTAGTAGTACTCAAGGGTACAAACCTCCAACTCTTAATGAGCTCCAATCACAGAATCGGTTAAAAGCCAGGAAATTCTACGGCAACAAGAAGAAATTCAATAACAACAACAATCGGTTTGCCCCCTACGCGCCGAGGAACACGACCTCGTTTATAATCCGAGCGAAAAAATCAGGTGGGATAGCGTCCTTGGTGTCTCCGTGTCCGGTGACGCCTGCGGTGCTTCCAACGCCGATATTTTCACCGTCGCGGGAGGTTTTGGGTGATATGGCCAAGGAAGAATGGGGTGTGGATGGTTATGGGTCGATGAAAGGGTTGATTCGGCTTCGATCACCGGAAGTTGGTCATGATTATGAGGAAGATGAGGATGGGGGAAATGGTGGGGGATCGAGTGAGAGCGATGTGGAAGAGCACGTGGAGGTGGAGAGGAGATTGGACCATGATTTGAGTAGGTTTGAGATGATATATCCAAGTTATGGAGGTGATTATAACAATGTTTTGGAGAATAGAGTTGATGATCAAGATACCCATATAGCTCAACTGGAAGAAGAGAATTTGACATTGAAGGAAAGGTTGTTTTTGATGGAGAGGGAATTGGCAGATTTGAGGAGGAGGTTACAGTTTTTGGAGAGGCAGAGTCAGGTAGTGGAAGATGTTAATGAGGAGGTTGTGGAGAATGGGTCTGATAATGAGAGTGAGGGCGGTGGTTCTGATGTTAGGTTGGTTACTGGTGCTGCTGATCATAATAATGCGCACATGGTTGAGTTGACGGCTGGAAAAAGTAGAAATGTTGATGTTATGGAGGAGGATAATAGTAGTGAAATGCCTCAGAATGAAGGTCTAAGGGATGCTAGTACGGATGAGATTGGAGCGGAAGATGATGTTGCAAGAGAAGGTGAGCTGAAAAAGGAAGGAAGAAGGGATGATGAATTGAAGGGTCAAGCTCTGAGGGAGGAAATATTTCGAGACAAGGAAAACGAGGTCAAAGGTGATGAACCAGGAGGCAGTGAGTTTGTAGGGGAGAAGATTGTTGAAGAAGAGAAAAATGAGTCCAGGTGTGAAGAAGCAAGGAATGAGTCTGCTGACAACAATGAAACAAGGAACGAGGAAGTGCACTCATGAAGAGCATTGGCGACGGTGACTAGTTAAACTGTCCCTCGTTAATGTAAGTCTTTTCTCTAAACGTTGGTGCTTGGGACTGTTTTGATTATGGTTATTGAAACATGCAACTTCTGGATATATGCGGTCTAAGTAGATTTGTAGTTTAGTTCTTAATGTTCTTTTGCATTTTGTTAGTTTGGCAGGGAAAAGAGAGGATGAATTGGTTTTGTTCTCCTTTCCTTTCTCTGCCCTAAATATGATTTAGAAAGTAGGCATCCTTTCCAGCCTTCTTTTTCTTTTTGTCCTTTCTTTTTTGTTCGGAAAGGGGGTAGTGGGTGTATTTTGTTTAGCTGGTAGAGGTTTATCCATGAAGGTTCTTTCCATTACAGGCATATATCTGTATCAATTTCACCTTCCTTAAGTTTGAAAAAGAACCTTCTAGTATGTAAGGTAAATTTGTGACTGATGTACTTGCATTTCTTTTGCTTAATGTCATAAAACCTCTTTAACTTATTTATCTATCATTCTACTCATTTTAATTTTAATTTGAGGAATTTCTTTTACACTGTGTATAAGCCTATTTAGTAACACAAGTAGTTTCTTTTCCTATGTCTAAATTACAAACTTATTTTTAAATTAATTTGCCTTCTTATGGGATTCATATGTGGTATTCTGGTTATGTTTTTGAATTAACAAAGTTGACATCTGATTAACTTGTCTTCTGTTATCTATTATGAGAATGTCTTTTTTTTTTTTTTACTATATTATAATGATCTTTCCCCTTGTTAGCATGCAGAACTTCTCTCTTCACCATATGGGTAAGAACATTTAAACTTGTTATTTCTGCTTGATTCTGAATTGTTACTGCAGAAATTAGGTAATCAGATTTATGATTGTGAGTCTGTCCACTACTCTGTTAATTGATTAATTTATTTTACCGTAGAGATAACTATCGTACAACTCTTTTTTTGATTATCTTTGCACACATCATCTCATAGATAGTTGATAGTGTAGCAGTGAAATTGTTGTAATCCAGTCTGCCAGCCAAGAATTGCTCAATGGAAGACAGTCTTTTCTGTCTAATTTTCCATCTAAAGTTAGTGCTAAGTGTTAGAGACTTGAAAGGATGCTTTGTATTATTGGTGCCTTTAATTGGGTTTTGGGAATGGATGAAGAAGCTTGTGCAGATTGCGGGTGTAAGTATTCAAATGGTAAGACCTGAATCTTGGTCTTTGTAGTGGCTTCATCTATTTCATCAGCCACAAATCCTCTTACTGTTCAGTTGCAGACTTTGGAGGTTTAGTAGTTTCTTTTGTTATTACATATTATTGAAGTTGTACCCAGTTATAAAACCGACAGAGCCTCCTTGTAATAGTATTCTTGTTTGGACATGGAGAATTCTTTTTTTTTTTTTTTTTTGGTAAAAAAATAATGAATTTCTAGGAGACCCTGAGGTAAAATCCCAGCATTGTGGATGGGGGTGTCAATGTTTTGAGGAAGGAGAGTGTTTACGTCGTCTTATAGAGGTATATCTTTGTGCAAATGAGTAAAGGGATTGTCAGTATGTATTCATAGGTTTGAGCATGGGAGAAATGTATATCAAGTAAGGGTTAGGGTTAAATGAAAGTGATTAAGTTGAAGACACATTGTGGAAGAATACATACTCCTTTGTGTTTTACATCTGAAGGGTAAATTACAAAAATTCACCCTGAGCTTTAAAGAGTGGCAGTTAGCTGGCTCTCTTGATAAGTTTCTCCATTAAATTGGAAGCCAACACAGTTCATCTTCTTCCTCGAGTTTTTTCGCGTTATTTTGTGCAAAAATGAAGAAAGGGACGTGCAAATGTTATTTTCAGTGTCAAGATTAAAGAAAATTTGCCTGACATGTAATCAACAAGAGTGAGTGTTGTAAATTTTACTTGTGTTCTTTTTGAAAGGGAACAGGGATGTCATGATTAAAGAAAATGTAAGATGTTCAATTAGCTGTTGAGCTGGTTTAGGCAAGCAGTTTAATTCGACTTCACAAGCTTGTGTTCAGCTTCGGTTTATTGACCTTTTAATTGATTGAAGAGCCAATTTGATTGAAAAACGATCCGCACAACATGTCATATATTTAATAAATCATAATAATATAATATTCTCAAGTTGAATCAGGTTGGGCTGGTGCTTAAAATATGTGCCTAAGCTCCCATCTAGGTCCCCATGCACCATGGTCAACATCCTTTGGCCGAGGCTCCAACTCGCACTTCATTTTATTAATTTTTTTTATTTTTCATAATAAATTCCCCATACAATGTTATCGGTAAATTAATGCTTTCATTTTTCA
Source organism: Theobroma cacao (assembly GCF_053813885.1). NCBI lineage: Eukaryota > Viridiplantae > Streptophyta > Magnoliopsida > Malvales > Malvaceae > Theobroma > Theobroma cacao. The sequence continues at coordinate 37,469,913 of NC_142647.1, read as the reverse complement.
CGAGAAATTTGGATGCACTGTTATTCTTCTAATAGATAATGCCTAATACCAAGTCATCAAGCTTAAGAGAAAAACTTGCAATCCGCTTTGAAAGGAAGAATCTTGGAGAGCTCAAGCACTTCCTTGGACTTGAGGTTTCCGAAATCAAGGAAGGCTTATTTCTTTCTCAAAGTTACATCAAGAAACTTGTTGAGAAGTTCGATATGGCAGATTGCAAAGCAATGGAGCAAAATCTCAACTTGAGATCAAATGAAGGATGCTTCTTTGTTATATTTGACCATTTCTAGGCCTGACATTTCTTTCTCAGTTGGGAGTGGCTAGTCAATTTATGGAAACGCCTAGAAAACCTCATCCTGAGTCAGGGAGATCCTTCTTCTAGGCGATTCACTTCTGGGTTGGCGGCTATATCATGGTGCAGCACAGTTGCACCATCAAGCAAGCAAAGAAGCTGAATATAATGCTGACTCCCTAGCAGCATACGACTGCACTTGGCTTAAGAGGTTGGTTGCAGAGATTTTTCACTCATATTCCACAAATCAGTCCAGATTTGTTGTGACAATTTAAGCACTTTTAAGTTTGGCCTCTAATCCTGTGTTTCATGCTGGAACAAAGCATGTAGAGGTCCATGATCACTTAATCAGAGAAAAAAAAAGGTGCTGATGTTGATTAAGTGCATACCCTGCACTTTTGGCGGTCTGCCAAAGATCATGAGTGATTCTACTGAATTCAAATTGCATCTCCCCTGTATCCAACCAACGAGGACAAAAGTCTGCTAACACATTCCCAGGGATTAGGTGGTTTTAATGATGTTAATGGATTCTGGAAATATGGCCAATGTGATCAGCTCTCCTACTCACTAGCATTGACATTTTAAGCCCAGTGATGGATCGGGAGGGAGCCTTCCACCATACAGTTTCAATCAGATACTGCCGTTGTTGCTGCTGTGGTGCAATTCTGCACTTACGGTGCTGGAGAAGAAGTAAACTGCTTTCTTATCCTCGTTCAGTCTTGACTCTTGAATATCTTACTAATTTTACAGGGTTGCTTCTAATTTTTTTTAATAAAAGGCAAGTTACAGCTAATTTTCAATCGTATAATCCTAGGATTAATTTCAAAGCTATATATCATGTCTATGATCACCACGTCCAAAGAATGGTAAAACAGAATTACTAGCCGATTTTCAGATATATAAATTGCTCCTTCAGATTTTCTCAAATAATATGCTTATGTGGCCTACATATTTCCCTGAAATAGGGTGTGGTCACCTTAACATTATATGCTCAATAACTTTAAAAAGAAAAACAAAATTGAAATGAAACACTCCATTATATACATTGTTGTATAAAGTATTCAAGTTAAATCTCCTCATCCTGTGGTTTTCATCTATTTTGACCCATCTTTTCGTAGGTGAACAAATAAAATATTATTGTAGCCCCTGGAAATCCTGATCTTGTCATCACTGTATCTGCAAATGCATATTTAGTAAATGTAAGCTCGAAACTAGACTTTGAACCAATCAGCATCCTATAAATTATAGTAGTAGATGTTCATTGACACATCTTACAGGAGCTCCAGATTGATCTTGGTTTCCATTTCTAAAGGGTATCCAAATGGACCACCAATAAGGGCTGCGTCATCCATGGTAACATTGTAAGTCTTTGTGCCAGATTTGCTGCACAAGCAATGTGAGATCAAGTTTCAGGCTAATTAATGAAAAAATAGTTCATCCAATGAAGGGGGAAAATTGTAAACTAAAAACTTCCCCCTGCAGAAACAAAACACTGATAACACATTTTGCATCTTTCTGAATCTGCAGAAGCTTTGCATTGTTGTTATCTTTTGTTTCTTTGGTTTTTTTTTTTGTTTTTTTGAGTGAGATAGGGTTGAATAAGTACCGTTTTGGCATGTGTGGATGCTAAAATATGGTTAACATTGATAACGCTTACCATCCTCTTCAAACAGACCTGATGTCTGTATATGTATGGATTCCCAAACTCTTTTGTAAAATTTTGGAAATGTTGCTCCAGAGTCCAGACAGGTTACAGTCACAAGCTCATGGCTGCACTTTTTCTTAACTTAATTATTTCTGCATTTGGGTTTACAGAGCTTCTGAAGCTGGTTCTTGTATTAAATTAATAGGCTTAATAAGCTAAAATGACTTTTGCGTGTAGCATAACAAGTTGTAAGCATTGTCAGATCCATATCATATCAGAAGTTCATATTCATGAACTTTACCAGGCAGCTTTCACTAGTATCATGCTATAAAGTTTTAATTAGACCCTATGAACATTGCTATTTCAACACCAAAGCATTTTTTATTGTTTATAACTGGCTAATCTAGTGATGTTGAATAAACTAAAACTAACATGAAATTTTGCATTGAAGTTTAGCTTTTAGCCATTCAACATCAACGCAAAGTGATAGACTTACACAAACTTGCCAATCATGGAGAACCTGACCCCAGGTAAGATGTTCACTAAAAACTTCATCTGTCCATTCTTGACAATCTAAAGCAGTTGCAATAAAAGAATGAGGAACTGAATTAGACTAATGAGATAATTCTAAGGACGAGAGAACTACCAGCAATCAAGGCATTATTGCAAAGCCAAAGTTATTGACAACATTTAGCTGTCACTTACCTGACTGCCCATAAGACCATTGCCAGCATTTTCTAGCCAACTGTCTGTCTCCAACTGCAACAAGATAGTAGGGAATGAAGTGACCTAAGTAAGAACTGAGAAGCAATGATCTAAAGAAAGAACATGACTATTTAGTTCAAGTTTAGATGAAGCAGGTGTGCTATGCTAGGACTGAACATATGGAGGCAAGGCTCCATGATGTCTAGCTGGTCATCCTCGGTTTATCCTTAACTGGTGCCACCTCTATTTTTCCTTTTCAAGAAGGATATTGTATTCTAGCTTTGATTCAGTTAATGCTCCAAAAGGAAAAGAAAGAAAAAGAAAAGGACTATTTATTTTAGTCTCTTCTAAGAATATATGAACTTAGATGCCACTAGCATTTTAAATGCACCTGTGAGCTCCATATCATCTGCCATTCTCCTTCTAAGAGTACTGGTTCATCTTTAGATACACTCTTGCTTAAGGAGATAAACTCATCAATAGCCTGCAAAGGTTTGGAATGCAACAATTAGTGGAGGGAGGCTACACCAGCTACGCAATAACACATGCTCTGTCCAACATAATGTGCAAATTTTTAAGTTTGTTAATTTTACCTCTCTAACTTCCGTTCCTGTGGAAATGGCTGCTAGCAACTTTTGCCTAGGATCAGTCTTCTTTTGAAGCACAAATGTAGTGCCCTGTACTACAGAGACATTGCTGGACTTCCTTAGCAAGAAATTTATTTATAACATACTCACTTAAATAGAATAAATGAAGGCAATAAATGTCTTCACCTTATTTCCTCTTGAGATGCGTAGATTTCCAGAACGAGACAGATATGTAGTGTCTAACCAGCCCTTTGCTTCATCTCCAAGAAGTCTAAATGGGACTGGATATGGTACCTTAAATGGTAAAAATTTAAATGAAAAGGCTGCTCTGTCAAACTGGAAGATGATTCGTTTTCCATCTTTGATTGATGCTGCTGCCTGTGAAAGGAACAAAAAAAAAAAAAAAAGAAGGAAAGATAGATATCTATGGAGAAACTGACTTACACAGAATGAACTAACTTAACATCTGCAATATGGCAGACAAGAACACAAGAAATATAGATGGTAAGTTATGGCCTCTTTCAATTAGAAATTACCCTCAAAAAGTTTAAAAGGAGAAGTAATTAAAATTGTTTTTCTTTTGACAAATAATGATTCAGAATCCATAATCTCCTTGAAGAGGCATGTAGTTACCATTAGATGATTCCTGTATATGTTATATTATACATTTTTTGAACCAGTTTGATTTATTTCATTATCATTTTACCTGTTTTGAAGTATGCAGGATTTCTTTAGAAGAGTCACGGAAACAAAAAAGGAGTCTCATTCACATTACAGTATAACAAATTTGACTTAGAGTAGCACATGGCTGTAGTTATAAGCATTTAAGTTTGTATGCACTGAGCCCTATTTAATTGTCCGCATTACACACCTAATCTAAGCATGACAATTCTAATAGCATATTCCCGGTTGTTTAAGGATGCTATCCCAGAAGGAATACGCGAATTACTAGTATTCAACTGATAACTCAAAAACTACATCTAAATTATCTGCCCTTTGTCAGGCCAAAAGTTGGTTTCATGAGAAAAATCTCACTCAGCAGGAAATAAATAAACACAAACAGATAGCAATATGTGCAATATCACAACTTGAACAAGCCAGGGTACTAACAGCTACGTTCACTCATGGGAACATGTTTCCGACACATAAATAATTCATCAAAAAGAGTTATTGTGATCATTAGAGATAATGAAGTCATACCTCTACTTTTAGCTCACCTATTGAGTCAGAAAATTTTACGATATTGGAAACACGTGGATCATTTGTCCGAAGATAGACCTCTTGAAATACGCTAAAAAATTCGACCCCGACAAATGTTCTCTACAACCATATTAAAAGCACAAAGCAAAATGTCATTGTAAAGCAAAGATGAAAAATTAATGGAAGACAGACTCACCTAAATTTCCTTATATCATCCTCACTTACAGAATATCGATTACCTTGCAGTCATTGTTCAAAAATTCTTCATTCTTCAAATTGTCATCGCATTTCAGATCAATACTGATTTCAAGACAATGTGTTCTTATGTGATTACCTTCTTCAAATTAAGGACAAAGTAACATGGCCATGTCTACAATTCTGGGCAGCATAACGAGATTAATGTTTAATGGCCATTTGTGACATTTGGAAGAAGAAAAGAATGCTATTTAAAGAGGGTAAAAATGCTCTATTCAAGCATTTTCCCACTAAAGATGTTGTAATTTCATAAGAATCTATGGTTACAGTAATCTCACACAGAAACAACTTATTCCATATGCAGAAGGGCAGACAAGACTAGTAAAAGCCAAAACAGAGAGGTGAATCGTAACCTGAATTGGAGATGCTGTGCCAGGTCTAGTCGTAAACATCAATTGCCACCGACCTTCAATTAGATCAGAGCTTGTCTACAGGTATATTCACAAGATAATGTTACCATTTTTGAGTAATAACCTATGATATGGGAGAAGTGCAAAAATAGAAAGAATTCCCACTTTTCTTTATTTCTTTTGACCCTGCACAAATGAGTAACAAAGCCAAATCTAAAACATTGTGTCAGCAAATCCTACATTGACAGGCGTCCATTTCAATTCCCACTTAAAACCCAGAAACCTAAATCCTAAGGGGGTTTGATGAATATTCAGAAGAAGAAGTTAGAGAAAAACTAACGGGGTCTGGCATGCCTTCTTGGCCTTCTAGAACTTGAACTGCACGCTCCACATCCTTTGAAGAATCAAAACCAAAGTCAAATATTGCTACTCTTGAAATTCAAACTAACACAGAAACGAGCTCAAAAGTGTTGGATATAGTTTGTCGTCGTACATTGAGCTGGTTAGAAGAAGCCGATCGTCCTCGGCCTTGGATTCCAATGAGGGCGTCGATGAGCCGCTTTTCTTGCTTTGTGAAGGAAGCTTGTTGCTCATTCACCAGAGAACACCGACAAATGTGGAGGGTTAAGCGGTTGGGATTGGGATTTGCGGAGGGTTTGAAAAGGCTCGGAGGAGGGTTCAAAGCCAGGTTTCGCCATACGTTCAGATATGTTGCCGCTCCCACTTGCGCAGCCACAGCCATAACAAATGTTTCAAGTGACTGAGTGAGAGCAGTGAGTTCGTCTTCCTAGAGGTTGAGGTTTACTTGTGTAGACCGGCTTGGAAGATGCTGTTTACACGTGGCTTGCCATGCGTCTGCCACGTGGAAGTAAGCTATCTGTTACCGTTGCTTTTATTGGCGCCAGCTTCTTTCTGAGGTCGGAATTGGGTAACCGAATCCCGAGTGCTAAAAAAATCTCCAAAATGAATATATAATCATATACATGAAAAATAAAAAATTAAATATTTAATATTTTAATGAAAATTTTCCACTATATTTTATTTGATTTCACTTGAATTGTCGAATAATGTTTAAGACCCTGTTTTATTGATTATTTAATTTTTACTCTTTGTTTATTCCTTTTTTCTCTTACAAAAAGTTAATAAAAAATAAAAAGTGAAGAATTAAAAAGAAATAAATAATTTAAAATAAAAAGTATCGACAAAGAAAAACCTAAGTTATTAATCTATTAGGCCTATAATAAATATTAAATAGGCCTTAAAGACTCAACCGCTAATATGTTATTTACTGATGATCTTTTCTTTTTGGTTTTCATTCAATTAATTCCATGCGCATACCATGTTGTTTACTGTTGGTCAAACCAACTTAATCTTTGGCATATTATAAGAAAATGTTGAATTTAATCCTTATACTATTATTTATACAAATAGAGATTTTGTATTTTTTAAAATTATTAAAATTATTAGTCGTTAAATATATTGATGCGGTATTAATCATGTCGACTAATGCTCATATGGTGTTGATCTTGTTGATGAGTGCTAATATTGCATTGACTAGAAAATTTTTAAATTAAGAAATTGAAAAATTATAAAAAAAAAGTTAAAAAAATATTTTTTAATTTTTATAATTTCTAAAAAGTTAAAAAAATATTTTTTAATTTTTAAAATTTCTAAAAATTTAAAAAAACCAAAAGGTTTTTATTTTTGAAAAAACTCTATAAAATAAAAAGAATATAGAAAATCTTAAAATCTAAAACACCAAAATATATATATATTTTTTAAAATCTGAAAGTTTAGAAATAGAAATAATTTTTATTTTATATAAAATTCTAAGAAATAAAAAAAATAAAAATAATATTTATTTCATTAAAACTTCAAACAATTAGAAATAATTTCTAGATTTTAAAAAATTCAAAAATTATTAATAGAATTAGAAATACTTTTTATTTTTTTAAAGAAATTCTATAAAATTTAAAAAAACTAAAAATGCTTTTTTTATAATTAATTACATTAAACAGTTCATATATATATTTGATGAAAATTTTACTTAATTGTGGATATATAAACAAGAGTAATAGTGAGGGCAACAAAATATATAACAAGAGAATAGCCACTACAACAAAATTGAGTTTTAATTACATTTCTTTAAATGATATATTTTTTTGTGCAGTAAAATCTTAAAAAGTGCAGCTATTTTAGTTTCACTTTTTTCGCATTTAGTAGCAATGTAAAAAAGTACAATTTTTACTAGTGTATATAATTTATATGGTTACATTTTATTTATAATCCATTTAAAAATTTATGTAGTGAAGTCAGATTTATAAAAATGTTCTAAAAAGCATAAAAAAGTGTTATTAAAAGTATTTTTAGTAGCACATTTAAAAATGTGCCGTCTTCAGTCACATTTTTTGTAGTGAGTGATGTTAATGGTTAAGGTGTCTTTTATTTTTTATTTACCTTATCATGAACCTTATTATTTAATAAGGCATTCAAATCTTATAAGTACCCCATTAAATTTTGAAATTTTTATCCGTATTCAAATATTCTAGATACTACTTTAAATATCTAATTAAAGTAAATTTAAAATAAATTTTTATGTATATTATTAATGAAAATTAAATTAAAAAAATTAAAGTCAGTTCATAACAAATAAATGAAAGTTTAAAATTATATTTAAAATAATTAATGAATTTTGATAAGTATGAACATTAGTTATAAATGTTAGTGTACAAGTCTCAAAAAGTAATATACCAAGAGCGGATGAATTGGTATTTTAAAATTCTTTTAAAAGCTAAGTATAAAAATCAAGACTTTTCGTAACTAAAAACTTCTACTTGTGTCAAAAATAAAATATGTGATTTTGCTAAGCAGTTTTTAATAAAGAATAAATCAAGGCAAAATATTTTCTTAAGTCAAATGCAAGCAAAGCATAAATAATAAATCAAGGTAAAATATTTTTTTAAACTAAATGCAAGCAAAGCATAAACAACAAATTAAAGTAAAATATTTTGAAAGTCAAAGGCAGGTAATAAAACACAATGCAGAAAAATTAGAAGTAAGACATAAGATTTTTATAGTGGTTCAGCTTTTTCTAATGCCTATATCTATTCTCTTGGAATACTAATGAATTTCAAATCCACTAATAGCAAGTTTAATTGGCGGAATAGATAAGAATGGAATAAAATAGCTATGTTGTGAAAATATAATACAGTAATAATAAAATATAATAGTTATTATGTAGTTTTGTACAACGAATGAAATAAGACAGAAATAATTATGATGATTTATTGCTGTATTTTGTTGGTAAAAATAATTTTAGAATAAGAAAGAAATAGAGGATAAAAAGACAAAAATATCCTTTAATACAGTATATGATTATTTATTTTTATTTTATTCTTTACATATTAATAATTAATAATTTATTTAAAATATTAATAATTGATAATTTAAATATTAATATTTTATGTATAATTTAATCATTAATATTTTAAAATATTAATATTTTTTTTTAATTTAAAATATTATTATAATTAATTATTTTATTTTATTTTATTTTTTAAAAATTAATTGATACTTTATTTAAAATATTAATAATCTATAATTTAATTATTTTTTAAAAAAGTACGTAATTTCATTGCAATGCGCTAAAGTTAAAATAAACTCTGGACTTAAAGATACAAGGAAGTGAAAAAAATATAATTAACCCTATAAAGATAGGCCTAAAATTGGGGATTTCCAAGCCTAAAATAAGGCCTTTAAATGAAATAGACTTCATTAAAATCCCTTATCTTTTATCAAAGTCTCAAAACCACCCACCACAAAATATTTTATTTATAATTTAAATATTATTATGATTATTTATTTTTAATTTAATTTAATTTATATTTTAAATATGAATAATTTACAATTTTTTTAAAATATTACTAATTGATAATTTAATTATTAATATTTTATTTATAATTTAAATATTATTATGATTATATATGTTTAATTTATTTTTTAAATATTAATAATTGATAATTTAAATATTAACATTTTATTTATATTTTTTTTCTTTTCAAATAGGGGCCGAGCGAACGTAGGCCCCCACTGCCACAAATAATGATGTAGGCTCTCCCACTTAGGGAGACCTTAGAGTAGCACCCCTCCCATGTGCGATGGAGGTCACTACCCTCGGTCATGGCTTTTCTTGGTCACCCATCGACCTTGTCTAGGTAAGTATAACATTTTATTTATAATTTTTTTCTTTTTTTTATTATTAATATTTTAAAAATATTAATATTTTATTTATAATTTAATATTAATATTTTATTAGAAGTTGGAATCAAGGGAGAGAAAGAGGAGAGAGAAAAAAATAATATTTTTATACAAATAAGGTTGTAATTTTTCAAACTTGTAAGAGGTATTTTGGTCTTTATTATTTTTTAAGTTTATTCTTTAACCATGAAATAGTTAATACCATGGGAAAGGGTGGTAGTAGTTATTCCTTAGTTATAGAGGATTTTGGAGAATAGCTATTCTAGAGGAATGGCTATTTCTTGAGCTATTTCACAACCAAATAAATGAACAAAAGTTCTTTCGGAATAACAAGGGAATGGCTAAGCCATTCCCTCAACCAAACATGTAAAAAGGGAAATAAGCTTTTTATGAGATCAAGCGAAACCCTCACAATAGCTTTTTACGGTATCAAACGAAACCCTTACAATGCTTTTTCACATGATCAAGTGAAACCCTTTAGCAATGCTTTTTCATGGGCTCAATCACAAACAAATAGCTTTTCAAGGTTAAGCTAGAATATTTACACTGAAGTACAAAGTTTAGCAAGAAAATGCCTTTAAAAAGACTAGGTGCTAGCAATTTAAGCTTGAGTGTAGTGTGAGAAGAAATTTAAGCTTGAATGAAGCAAGTATAGCACTTTTCAAAGCTTGGTGGAAGACTAAAATGAAGCTAGAAAGTGAGGATAAGCTTTTGGAGGTCTCTTTAGGATTTGAAACTTTATCTCAGGTATTCTTGCTTCTAAACGACTCAAAGATGTCTGTTTATAGCTAGTGTGAAGTTTGGAGTCGTTAGATACAAGTTTGAATCAAATTTGACGATTGCTTAAGCTTAAGGGTCGACTACAACGCTCATAAGGTCAACTATGTTATTCAAATTTCTTAAATTAGTGTTTCATAGTTGAGTATAACTTTCCTCTACTCGATCCAATTCTCGAAAGCGTGATTTGTGCAAATCTAGGCTGATATAGTTGACTATGCCTTTGCTAGGGTCGATTATGTCTCTTGATTTCTTCCTTTTTCATGCATCAGAGTAGCCAAGGTCAACTACTACTATTTTAGGGTCGACTATGACTGTGTTGTTCTCCAAATTATCGAGCTTTCTAATTTAGGGTCGACTATAGCCACTTTAGGGTCAACTATGGTTTTGTATACTTCATGTATTTCACTCTTCTTGCCTTTGAATCGACTTGAGCTTTTGTAGAGTCAACTCTTGACTTATGTCTTAAGGTTTCCTTAGCCTTTTGGAGCTTCTCTTCAACTATTCCCTTCTTATCTTGTTACTATAATTAAATAATAATTCAAGGCATATTTGCTCTTTATTTTCATAGCTGAATATGGTTTTTATAATATTTTCTAATGATGCATGGTTTTTCAAACAATTATATGACCTTAGGGGATTAAAATATATTTGAGACAATTTCAAATGCTTAACATTAAATTCAAGATAACATATAATTTTTATCAAATCAAAACATGATGTAACTTAAGACTCATAATAAAAAATTTATACAAAAAATATATTTATAAAACTAATATTTAAAATAAAAAATTATTATTTATAATTGAGTTCAGATAATAGATATCGTAAGATTATTACCTTAACTATACTTGAATTCATGACGGGTAATAGTTTTACTATCCAAACTTAAATATAAGATATCATAATCTTATTTAATAGGATCAAGTAAGGTAAAGATTTCGATCGTAAGGTATCTATTGTCATCCATAGAAGAGAAGTTGTTTGAGTGAGAATAAATTGAGTCATTGTAAACTTCGGCCCTGTTTAGCATTACCAATTAACGAAAGGCATGTGCCATATGACATGGACTCCTAGTTGCATTCACCAAATTATAAGCTTGTCTAGGGCCGTAATCGTTTTTATCACGTTTCGAAGTCCAGCATGCCTTTTCTTTGAATAGTTTACTACTCCATCATGGATAAATAATTAGCCACAAGGATGAAGGTGGAAGCCAAACCAATATCAGGATTTCAAAGACAAAATAGACAAAGCTGAGTTTCTATTATAACCCATGATTTACTACCAGTTGGGCTTCTTGTCCCAGTCCTGGCTAGCTCGCTCATCACCCTTGGCAGCTTAAAGGATTTCTTCTTAATTCAAACTTCAATATTACCAAGCCCAAAAAGAGCTGTAAATTTTTATGTAAGAAAGAGAAACTAGGTGTTTTGTGGTTCAAGTTAATTATGTACCAAAAGAATTAAATGCTTCAAGATGCTGCTTCTTGTAGAATTGGTCCCTTGAGTTTCAAAGAATTTAACAAGATTGCATAATGCCTTACACATCATTCAGAAAGTCAACCACTGTCAGCGTCAAGGTACAACTCTAATTGGATGCTCAAGAATATGCCAAGCAAACTCACTTACTGCTCCATTAAACAACTAAGAATATAATAAATATGTTGAGTCGAAGCATCAATATCAACGGGCAGAAATGAATCCGTGGCCAATTGTCTAAACTTATCTGACTGCTAATGCCTGTGAAAGATAAAGTTTGAAGCTATTTAATGCATGCATGATTTAATCATGCGCCCAAGTGGTGGCAAAAAGGCTTTGGCTTTCCTCTCAGCACTATGCTGCTTTTCATTAATGCATGAACTTGTTGCATGCAAATAACTTATAATAATATATGCAATCCGATAACTATTAACGCACCATTCTTGTTTGCTATATTAAATCTGGTAAGCTGTAAGTTTATGCAAATATCTAACTCAGTGCAGTTTTGTGAACACTAGCTGTACTGTAGACAGAGACAACTCAATAATATCAAAAACATCAAATTAATTATTTAAATGCTACTTCTTTATTGAAATTAAGAAAATGAGGTCTTTTTTTTATTGAAGCTAAGGAAGAAAGAATCAATGAGGAAGAAAATTCATGAGTGGATATTATAAATTAAAAAAAATTATTAGTTTTATAAATAGAAAAACAATAGCGATTGGAGATCATTAAATATATATTATTCTTAGTTGATTGGGAATAAGAGAAATAGTTGAGAATAAATAACAGTGGGAATTGGAAGGTGGTAAAAAATTGAGATTTATTGACACATAATTAGGAAAGTGAAAGAATATGTTATTTTATTAATTATTTTGACTTTTATGTATTTTTAATAGGAAATGAGATAAATAGTTGAGAATTATACTAAAGCCTCTATAAATTAATACTTGATAAATTAATAACCTTGATTAAATAATATTTTTATAATTCGTTCAATTTAGCAAATAATACATTTAAAAAAAACACATATGTCCCACTTGATATATAAATAAATAATCTCCTTATACATCAAAATTATATATATATATATACACACACACACACCTCAATTACGAGATTTTTGTAAAATATTAACTCCAATGTTACTTATTTTTCTTGAAATTGATGTTTCTTTAGATCTCATCTATAACTTTCTTGGTATTGAACAAACCACTCATAGAGAACCTTCTCTAGCTTCAGGAATTTCGTAGTTTTCTAATTTGGCAGCACCTTTTTCAATATTGGTTGATAAATACTTTGATGACCTCTTAATTGTATTTGATATTGTTGCTTGACTCATTGGCAAGTTAAACTTTTCTGACGCCCACTATTGTAAGATGCAATTTGGATTTTTATGTTGAACTAACACAATGCTTTACGCATTTCATTCATCATTGTTCAGTTCTTTACACTTTTGAAGTGAGAAGTCATTATGTTTAGTTTTACTGTTTGTGATATTATATGTTTTTTATATAGATATTTTTGCTCGACTTAATGTTCATAAAGTGTATTAATTAAGTATACAGCAAATGTAATTTTAGGTCGTTGTAAAAAATGGATAGATTTATGACTTCTATCTAATAAGACTAATTACATCAATTAGACTTGTTTTGGTTAAATAAATATATAAAATAATGATATATTGTAATTCGGTAATAAAGTAATACTTGTATAATCACAATACACAATACATATATAAAGTTCAATGTTTTGAAAAAAAATTCCTTGATAAATTAATTTTTTTATTAATTAATATATGAATTAATAAATTATTAATTTATTGATTAAAAAATATCTTGATAATTAATAAATTTTCATGATCGTAAGGGTATTAATTTATAGAAATTTTATATGTAAGTGGGAGAAAATAAATATTTATTAGAAATGAGAGAATATATAAATATTTTATTAATTATCTTAATTTTTGTATACTTTTAATATAATTAATTATATTATTATTATAAAATTATAAAATGAATGAAAATTTGAACCTAAAGTCCTTACTTAGGTGGCCTTACCTAAAGCCGACCCAGACTGCAGAAACCGTCATACGTCACCACCACTTTGCTATAAAGTTGATCATTTATTACTTAATAATGGCATTTAAAATTGCAAATTCATTCATGATACCGATTATAAATAGAGCTTGAAAGATTTCTCATGCACATCAGCCTTGGCCCTTAAGCTTGTTAATTACTAGCTAGCATTACGATTTCCCCAACTGTCACACACTTTTGTTGTACGGAAATTGATATAGCAGGCATGAAGAGGTCAAACAGCTTTAAGGGTTATTCTCTGCTTATAATTTGCTTTATGCATTGTGTAGCTGTGAGGTCCCAACTTACCACTGATTTCTATTCTAAAACATGTCCAAGTCTTCTTTCAACAGTCCGGAGGCAAGTTCAGAGTGCTGTCAAGACTGAAATGCGAATGGCAGCTTCTCTCCTTCGGCTTCATTTCCATGATTGCTTTGTGAATGTGAGTTTGAAATAACAATTTTGATTACTATTTCATTATAGCTTAATGATTAATTAATCTAGTCTTAAGTACTGGGATATACCATGGGAAAGCCTTAGACGTCTTACTTAAATTTGGGTGTAATCTGTGCTTTTGATCGAAAGCGGCAGCTTTGTTATTTGGTTACTCTTTAATACTTTATTTTGCTTTAGTTATCAAATTTGAAAAGGCAACAATTAATAATCCATCATAATCATCATAGGTTTTTTCTATGTTTTCCCTCCTTCACAGGGTTGTGATGCATCAGTTTTGTTGGATGGAGACAATACTACTGAGAAGTTTGCTCTCCCTAATCTCAACTCTGCAAGAGGATTTGAAGTTGTGGATGCAATAAAAAGCGCTGTAGAGAACGCATGCAGCGGTGTTGTATCATGTGCTGATATACTAGCCATTGCTGCTCGAGATTCTGTTGTCTTAGTAAGTTATAAATTTTTTTTGGGTAATTGGAATCACTGACGAAAGAGTTTTGGGTCAATTTATTTTCAAAATTAACACACACACAACCACACATACCAAACCAAATTGCTTCTATTTAAGGATGCAAATTAATTAATTGGAAATCTTTGGCAGAGTGGAGGACCAACCTGGAGAGTTTTATTAGGAAGAAGAGATGGGCTGATTTCAAATGCAACACTAGCAAATGCTGCACTTCCTTCTCCATTTGAGGCACTAGATGCAATTATTCAAAAGTTCGTCAATGTTGGCCTAAACATCACTGATGTAGTGTCTTTGTCAGGTAACCTATTCTACACAGCTCCAGGCTTTGGACATGAAAATAGTTTCTCTTACCAATGTAGCATTATTAATTGTAACTATTAGTTCTTGCATGCAATAGTATACTAATCTGATGAAATGACTCACATTTGTTTGGGAGTTAATATTAACATGCATATTTCTATAGGCGGCCACACAATTGGATTAGCCAAGTGTGCTACCTTCAGCAACAGATTACTCAACTTCTCAGGAACTGGTGCTCCAGATACTACAATGGAGGCAAGCATGTTGTCTGATCTGCAAAGCTTTTGTCCAGTTAATGGTGATGGGAACAAGACCACCGTTCTTGATAGGAACTCAACTGATCTATTTGACAACCATTATTTCCAGAACTTGCTAAATGGGAAGGGTTTATTAGGTTCTGATCAAATTCTACATTCTAGTGAGTTGGCCACTTCCACAACTAAAAGCCTTGTTGAAAGCTACAGCAGCAATTCACAGCTTTTCTTCCAGGACTTTGCCAATTCCATGATCAAGATGGGGAATATAAGTCCACTTACAGGATCTAATGGACAGATTAGGACGAATTGCAGGGCTGTAAATTCATAAGTAGCATTTAACTGAATCGGGATTTGACAAAATATAAATGCTGTTCAAGTGATGGAGATGTAGGGAAGCCAATGTGATACGTAGATTGCTGTATAATCTATATAAGCTTATTTAATGTTTTTCTAATGTGTGCTTTTCTCCCATTGGCCCAAAGTTGTATTAATTTGTTTTACGAGTTCACCTCTTTAGCAACTGTAGATATTTAGACTAACTGTAGATATTTAGATAGAGTAAATATATAGTCAATCAGACTATTTACTTAAGAAACTTGACTCCGCATACCTAATCTCTGATTTTCAAATTAAAAAAAAAAGAAGAAAAACACTCACCCCTTGAGTGGGGGAGCCCATCGAGACGGGCCATATAAAGCCGAAGGGGGATTTAATTGCAAATCCTTAATATGATAAAAACAAAAAAACTTTACTAGTGAAGCCAGCACAGACTTCTTATGGCTCAAAATTAATGGGGTATTTAAGAATAGTTGGCGATGGCAGTCGGACCTCTGATACCTTACCTATCAAACCAATAAGCTTTCACCTTTACCCACCACTTTCTGGCAGTGCACCCCTATTGTCTTTTGAAAGTATCTACTATAAATTTAAATAAAGCAGTGAGGAATCCACTTTCCACCAAGCACATAAAATATTTGGGAATTGTTCCTAAAATAAAAATGTTTCGTCAAGTGTTAAATTTCAAATTAAAAATATTAACAAAAAATTATGAAAAATAACTCTCTTCATAAGATAATTTTAAAAATAGTCACTCATATAAAATTATCTGTTTTTACTCAAAAATAAGCATGAGTATACCAAAATACTCTTAAAAACATCTTCACAAATTGATCTCTTGACTCCTTCCCCGTCAAAAAGAAAATAAAAATAAATGCTTAGCTATTTCAGCTTGCTCCATTCTCTGAACTGTATTAGCTTTGTCAACTCTGTTGAGCACCATCATTATCAGCTCTCTCATCATCGTGTTGTGGTTTATTTCTCGGTATCTGACCATATCGTCGTCGATAAACAGACCTTAGAGCAGAGATGATATTAAGGTATGTTATTGGGTTTATTGCCATAGCAAATTAATTTTTGAAACTTTTTGTGTAAATTAGAACATGTATTAGAAACATTGCCTAAAGTTGTTACACGCCATGCATCTCTAATGGACATGGCGTGTAAAAAATATATTGAAATAACATGTGCTAGCACATGGTGTGTGACATATTGTGAACATGACGTGTAATAATTTTTGAACTTGTGTGTAACATTTTTGAACATGGCGTGTAACATTTTTTAAACATGACGTGTAACTTTTGTTGAACATGACGTATAGCAACATGATTGACAAATTTTAGAATACGACATGTAATGTGTAATATGATTGGCAAATTTTTTGTTTTCAAAATTTCAATGGGGTTCCAATTGTATGACTTATAATAAGACACGGTGATCAGTGGGTGGATGACATTTATAAAGGTGATGAGTTACAAATGCGGAGGGTTAGGAGTGATTTGTCGTTTGTAGGCTTGATGAAGCTGGTTGAAAATGTTGTTGGGGTAAACTCAGAAATTCACGAGATTGAGTTACATGCATTGATCAATACACTCGTAGACTCGTTGCATGCATCTCACTAGACTCAGATTTTGGGCAACAATAACGAATAACATTCTTTCCATAAAACTACATCGTTTTGGAGCCTTTTTCTCTTTCTTATTTTTTTTTTCTCTCCATAAAACTACGTCGTTTTGAGAAGAAGGTGTCAAAGGATTTTTATGGTTATGATTTTTAAGACTATAAGAAAGTTTCTAAACGATGTAGTTTTATGAAAAGAAAAACAAAAATAGGAAAGAAACAAAAGAAGAAAAGAAATTCAGGTAAAGTATTATTAAATGTGATGGTAAAGACACTAGTTCATTTGACATTCACAAAATAATTGTAAGCCTGGTCCCCCAAGCCCAATTGGGTTGCAGCTCATTTGTCTGACACTTGCTCCCTCCAACTGAAAAGAGGTTCTATTCAACCTAGCCTGATTCTAGCCCAACAGAAGGTAACCCTTTCATCCCAAAAAGGCTCGGCATAGTTATGCTTAAGCTTTGCCCCCCAAACACGACCCATAAGAAGCCACATAAACCACCTTTCACCTAGTTGCTCCCTTATCTTCAAATTGAGCTCAACCATTTCCAAACTCCACTCCTTCATGTTCAAACCAATTGACCTTTGATTTGTAGCTTCTAAAAAACCAAACCATCAGCGAAATTGATGCTGAAGTTGAGTTAGTACCTGATTTGTCTCTTATTTCCAACAATGAAATAAGGCTAATTGATTTTTTTAAGAAAAGGGTAAGATCTAAGGCTTTAACAGGATTTAAGAAATTAAGGAGGAAAGGAATTAAAAACTTGAGCAAGAGGGTTCTCTTTCCAAACTCTAAAAGTCCTATTGCAAATGCCTCCTTCATAAATAGTGATATTCTTCACTAGAATTAGGTAATCAATAGGGACGCTCATGACATTTGGAACATGGGTACTGAGTTAGGTTTCACCCGTAATCCCTAATTGCCCAACGTAGCAGATTTTAAGTAGAAATACTATTAATGTAAGTGTCAAACTTACCTATAATATTAACAGAGCAGTTAAGCATCTTTGTAACTAGGAGTGGGTTTATAGTGTTGCAGAAGGTTGATTCGTAGGCCTCCTCATTGTTTAGGATAAGGGTTTTTTTCTTTTTCATAAGAATATTGTTATCATTCGTAACAGGAGATTTGAATGTTGTCAGACACCTTGAGCAAAGAATGGGTTGCACTATGCATCGATAGAGTGTGCAAGTTTTCCGCTTGCTGTTTATCGTTGCCTTTTTTTCCAAGTGTACGCTATGTATTTAGCATTATGTTTATTGTTGAACTTCTCTTGGCTCTACCTTTGTGAATGTGGGATGCATTCGTTGATGTTCCTTTTCTTGCTTATTGGCAATCAACGTCTTTGCCTTGCACTTGAACTTATATGGACAGCTCCTATGCTTTTTACGGTATCCTTTCAGTGATTTATAATATTCCCACTTTTTGGGTGAGCAAAAAAAAAAAAAAAAAAACCAAGTTATTCTAGCTGTAGCTCAAGACTCAAAACGCCTTTTTACCATAAATATCAAGTAGGTGATTGACTTTTATGGAAAATGCATGGTCGTAAAGCATCTTTGATCATAGAAAAAAGGAAGTTAAGAAAACACCTTTACTATAATGGATTTATGATCTATAATTAAATTTGACTTTTCTAATGTAGAGAATTAAAAAAAGTGGCAATTATAAGTATAATGACTCATGTGATTAATTACTTTGTGAGAGTGCAAAAGCAATTGGGTTGAACTAATAAATTAAAAGAGAACAGCTAAAAAGATTTTTGAAACTCATACTAGATGCAAGATAATAATTTTTAAAAGGGTGAGATTAATTGCCCCGACTTTTTAATGAAGTAATGCTTAGACAGAGGAAAAGAAGGCTTAATGTCCTATTAATAAAAGTCATGCAAATCAATGTACATGCATAACGAAAATTAAATTTTTTTCCCTTTAGTAAGATCCATAATGGTTGATTAATATAGATAAATCCTAACTAGTTGGTAGAAGATTTAGTACCTTCAAGCCTAGATGTTGAAATTAGAAGGCTTGCTCAGCAAGGATGTTAATATTTTCTGCCCATATATTGAGCTTAGATTTTGTGAACTTTAAGTAGTCTAAGTATCCAACCTCTAATGGTGATCTGCACCCGAGTATTTAGCTCATTGGTTGGTGCATGATTCTCTGTTTATAAAGCAAGGTTCGAATCTCCACTCTCTTAATTATAAAAAAAAAAAATCTCTAATGGTGATCCACACAAACTTCAAGTAGAAGAACACCAATGATCATTTGGGGTTTGCTTTTATTGCAAGCCTAATGCTAGCTAAGAAGAGGCACTAAATGTTTCTTACATCCTAAGGAAAACCAAAAATTAAAGAGGAGGAGAAAGAACAAAAGAAGCCGCTGATTCGCAAGGATAAGAATTCCCAAAATTGATTCCCAAGAAAAGACCTCGTCACTGACTCTTACGGTTAAGGAGGACTTGTGGCTCTCAAAAATTTTCCTCATGATTCTCAAATATTCCCTCTCAAGGTTTTTCTACCAATTTTATAGGTCAAAATGCAACATAAGCATCTTATTTGTAGGCAAATATGCTAATGCTAATCCTAATAGGATTTGCCTTGACAAAATTGAACTTATTCTATCAAGTCCTTAAGGTCTATACTTCTTTTCACTTAGGTCCAACTTAATCTCCAATTTTAGATTCTTACATTGAAATCTTTAATGTGTGTGACTTAGTAAGTTCTTAATATGTAGGCAATAAATATGAAACTATAATTCTAATCCAATAAGGATTAGATGAATCAAACAATTTACGATCATCATCAATTCTCTAATTGATTAGGTCATATTTTTAAGTTATGATTGATATCTAATAATGTGTCACGACTACCCAAACATCAAGAAGAGTCAATCAAGTTTGACTTAATCTTTCAGTGCTTAATTTATTAGGGTAATTCAATCTTTCATCATCCAATATCCTAATAAGTCATAAAGTATGGTATAATGTCTACTTTTTGTTTGTGTTTGTCATTTTAGATCTTCTAATCTTCTTAACTCATTAATGATATTCGCATTCATTCAACTTTGGTCAAAAATTTGGTTGATCTCAATCATGCCAAAAATCAATGGATATCTCCCTCAAATCACTTAGGATGACGAATCCTTTATCCCCTATTCATTTATCTTCATGTGGTTTATGTTATACCCAATGTATAACCTATTGTTGAGCTTTCCATTGTTGTCCAACTTTTTATGGCCCCATAATTCTTTGTTGCTCAAAACGTTCTAACTTTCTCAGCTTTGCCATTTAGGTTGTGTCTTTCATGGAATTCACTTCTTTGCAGACTCTTATCTAATTTTATTTGGGTATTTTAATGTTGATTGGGCAGGTATCTTATAGATCTTTGCTCAACTACCAGTTATTGTTTCTTTTTAAGCGATTCTCTCATTTCTTGATGAAGCAAGAAACAAACTGTAACAACCCATTCTAGCACAAAATTTGCATATTGAGCTCTTGCATATACTACTTCAGAGCCCAAATATTTGCCATAGTTCTTCACTGCGACAATCATAGTGCTCTTTCGATTGTTCATAATAATGAGTTTCATGCGAGCACTAAGAATATCAAGATTGACTATCATTTTGTGTGTCATCATGTAACTCAGGGGATTATTCATCTTACTTTTGTGACATCTTTAAATTAGTTTGCTTATATCTTTACCAAGACTCATTTTCCAAGTCGATTTTAAGAATTAGTTTCTAAACTCAAGTTTGCATGTATCAGACCACCGTAAGTTTGAGGAGGTTTTAAAATAATTGTGTAAATTATCTAATTAGAATTATAGTATAATACTATTACCTAGTTAGACTACAATATATAGGTAGACTATAATCTCTAATTAAAGTTCGATTATAACTAAGATTAACCTTCTATACAAACACACATATAAATACACACACATATCTCATTTAATTTTATAATATAACAATTTTTCATAGTATAAAATTTATTGTAACAATTTAGGTACGGTTAATGGGAGAGAAATGAACTACAATTGTCTCTCTTGCATCGTTATTGATTAAATGTTGGCTTTAAGATAAATCGCGATTGACTTCTAGTGAATAATGTGCCTTGTACTTCACAATTGTTTCTATTGAGCTTTCTTGATAATGGGTTTTAACGAATCACTTATTTCTTGAACCATTTTTCTTTTTTTTTTGAATAATTTGAATTCTTGCTTAATCAATTTAAAGATCATAATGAATAATTTTAAAATTCTTGCTTATGGGGGCTTTTTCAATTGCAGAGATTTGAGTCAGTTTTAAAGAGACAAAACGTTGAGACTTGAGTTATGAAAAAAAAAGAAAAAAGAAAACCATACGGCATCAATAACGTTAATTGCTTAGGAGTAGTGATGCCAATTCTTGAATTATCCTAATTTGAACTTTACTATTTGATAAGGTATCTGAACTCTATAAATATCCAATTATTTTTTTGAACTATTAATTGAACCTGTATCTAAATATCCTAGACACTACCTATTAAATACTCATACTCATTAAAATAAATTTAAAATTAATTTTTATATTAATAAATTAAAGTTAATTCATAAAAAATTAAAATTTAAAATCATATTTAAAACAATTAATGAATTTTAGTAAGTATTGCATTAATTATAAAGAACTTAGAAACAAAAGAAATAATATATATAAAACTAAAATTTAATATTAAAAATAATATTTATAATTGAGTTTGAGTAATGGATAGGGGATTTTTTTTTAGCCTTTAAAAATAAAGTGTTTTTGTAAATAACCATCGGGATAATTTTAATTGTTTTTAGCCACTAGAATAGATTTTGGGATAAAAATGCCCTTAATGAGCCGTCTTCGTTAGCGAGCACTCTCAAACAGGCTAAAAATGGGAGAAAAAAAATAAATATACAAAGATTGGTTGTGCAAAATACCCATTTTTTTTTGCGAAGGTTGTGCAAAACAAAATAATATTGCATGAGATGGGTTTTCAGAGATTTGGGACATGGCATTCGGATAATAGGAGAAGAGAGATATTAAATCGAACGAGGAACTGGTCGTCATGAATGGAAAGCTTGGCTACTGATGTGAAACCAGAAATCCTTGATACAGTGGTGAATTGAAAGGAGAAAAATGTGAATCCAAAGTAGGAAATGGTCCTGCTATAGTGGGCCATATGTTAGACGGCTGTTGCAGAGCAGAGTTTAGAGTTTGTGAAACGTCATGTTGGGAATGTGTGACACGACTGTGATACGACACCACTCAGAGTTGGTGAGACGGCATGGAGGGAATCTGTGAGACGCGAGAGTTAAGAGTTGGTGACACACCATGGTGGGAATCTGTGACACGTCAGCGTTCAGAGTTAGTGAAACACCATGGAGGGAATCTGTGACACGCCAGAGTTAAGAGTTGGTGACACGACATGGAGGGAATCTTGACACCCCAGCTTTCATAGTTGGTGAGATGCCATGGAGGGAATTTGTGACACGTCAGAGTTAAGAGTTGGTGACACGCCATGGAGGGAATCTGTGACATGATAGCTTTTAGAGTTCGTGAGATGCCATGGAGGGAATCTGTGACACGCCAAAGTTCAGAGTTGGTGACATGCCATGGAGGAAAGCTGTGACACCCCAAAGTTCAGAGTTGGTGACATGCCATGGTCATGGTTTAGAGTGTGTGACATGGCAGTGCTTGAGCAGCTGACACGTCATGGTTTGAAATAGAGAGTGAAAAAAATGGGCAGTTAACGTGGTAATCGTTTGGACTTCCACTTAATTAATTCCCCTTTTTCAGAATAAATAAGAATATTAAAAGGCTATTTTTCATTTTAAACAGTTATTATTCAGAATTCGTAACGTTTGTGTGATTTATTTCTCATTCCCACCGGTATCAGAGTGTTCGAGAAGGCTCTTTGCAAGCGTAACGACACTACAACACCAGCAACAATGTTTGCCATGAATGAAGAGGTCAGTGAGTCTTAAATTAAAACATTCTTGTGTTCATTAATTTTTTGATTTTTTCCTGGGTTTGTTTGATATGTTCGGGTTTTTTGTTTTGTTTTGTTTTACAAATGTTTAGATTGTGTTTTCTTGCTGGTTTGATGGTTGTTGGGGTTAAGTCGTAGTGGTTTTAGGGGTTTTGGATGTTTATAGTGTGACGCCATTGTTATTATTGTTAGTTATTAGTGTGTGATAGCATTTTACTTGATATGCATGGCGTGTGATAGCATTTTACTTGATATGCATGGCGTGTCACAGCATTTTACTTGTTATGCATGGTGTGTGACAGTATTTTACTTGATATGCATGGCGTGTCATAACATTTTACTTGTTATGCATGGCGTGTCACAACGTTTAACTTGTTATGCATAGTGTGTAACAACATTTAACTTTTTATGCATGGCGTGTCACAACATTTTGCTTGCTATGCATGGCGTGTCGCAACATTTATTCCTTATTTATGTCTTCAGTGTACCTTGTTGCACATGACGGCTTAACTCACTGGTGCATGTGTGCCATGTTTTGCAGATCCAACGCAGACAGTATGAGGATCTTGACAGTTTACTGATCGTGCTGAGGGAGAAGTGGGCGTTCAATGTCACAATTAACACCCACTGTAAGTGGTTGCAGCTGCATTACATCATAAAGACTCTCCAACAGAAGGGGGAAGTACGATATAGTTAAGCGTACTTGCTTCGGAATACTCCTAGACGTCTATCCACAAGGGTACTTTTATGCTGATCTCTTGAACAACATCATGATTCGCTGGATCATCGAGAACCAGTCAATAGACCATGAGCTATGGTTTGCCATTGGCAAGAGCAAGGCGCTACTATCAAAGTAGGAGTTCTGCCTCATCATCGGGCTGAAGTTTGGTCCAATGCCTGATGTGTTCAGACGACCGTACGAGATTACTGCGGAGGGAATTCATGACAGATACTGGAACGGGTAGGAGAGCATTAAGCTGCAGGCTATGCTTGATACGTTCCGAGGGGGCAACTTCCAGCGATCAGGAGACGTGACCAAGATGGCACTCGTCTTGATCGCGAATAACATTTTATTTGGTCAAGACTACCGTAGACGGGTGACTCCTTGGTTGCTGTCATTGGTGGAGGACATCGACACTTGGAATGTCTTCCCATAGGGGCATTATGTTTGGAAGTTGACCTTGGACTACCTTTTGAAGGGGTTCGAAGTGCTTGACTCAAGCGTGACAAAGGAAACTCGGTTACGCTACAACATTTACGGATTCACATGGGTGATACAGGTACTATCACGTAACATTTTTCAGTTTCCTTTTGAAAAAAAAATTTATGGGTGCACTCGTTTATGATTTACGGTATGATAATGGTTATATTTGACATGCAGTTTTAGGCAATGGAGGCAATTTCGACCCTCCAAAAAATAGTTGCCCCCTCTGGTCCGAAGGACAACTTTTACCCACTAATGTGCAGATGGGATTGCAATAAGAAGCCAAAAGACTTCTACAAGGCAATTTAGAAGTTAGAGTCATTTGACCATGTGAGTGAACAGTTGCTAATTTTTGCGTTATATTTGTATAATAATTTTTCGTGTTCGATAATCACAACATTTTATTTGTTTATTTGCAGTTATGGGCACTGGAGACGTTGGAACCCACCGCGGATGAGGCCTTCCGGGAGTATTTTGTGGACCTTAATGTCCTGTTATCGGAGGGCCATGAGTATGTGCCAATAGGGCACATGGAGGATTGATCGGATTGGGGCTTAAGTGTGGGGCAAAAAGAAGAAGCTTGAAGGAGAAAAGAGCCTCTAGTGGCACGAAGCGGATACGTACCGCCACTGCTTTAGTTGATGAGCTGTCGGGCCTTGAGTTGATAGACAAAAGGGATAACCATGGTCAAGGCAGTGAATAGCCAATAAGGACAATTGTAACGGTTTTGTGTTCTCCAATTCCATATGTGATTATCGAATAACATTTCTGCGTTTGCAGTTGGACCATGCGTCGACAGCTCCAGAACCACCCACCGGTCCTCCTCCGATGCAGAGTGGAAATGACCAGTTGGTAAGATCGGTTATAACAGTTTGTGTTTTACATTCCCACATATGTTTATAGAGTAACACAATAATTTTTATAATTGCAGTTTACGGAAGTGATGATAGGTCCTCAAGCACCGATCAGTCTGGCTCGATCGTAGACAACTAACGGGCCGACGGTAAGGATATTAAAGTTGTAACGATTAATGTTCAACAATTCCATATATGATTATTGAATAACACAGTTATATATGTAATTGCAGTTTGCGAAAGCGACGATAGGTTCTTAAGCACTAATCAGTCTGGCTCAACCGCAGATAGCTAACGAGCTGGCGGTAAGGATATTAAAGTTGTAATGGTTAATGTTTAATAATTCCATACATGATTATTGAATAACATAGTTATATATGTAATTGCAGTTTGCGAAAGCGACGACAGGTCCTCAAGCACCGATCAATCTGGCTTCATCACAGACAACTAACGAGCCAGTGGTAAGGATAAAGTTGTAACGATTAATGTTCAACAATTT
Organism: Theobroma cacao; assembly: GCF_053813885.1. Classification (NCBI taxonomy): domain Eukaryota; kingdom Viridiplantae; phylum Streptophyta; class Magnoliopsida; order Malvales; family Malvaceae; genus Theobroma; species Theobroma cacao. The sequence goes on along the minus strand of NC_142647.1, from coordinate 37,444,314 downwards.
CATACATGATTATTGAATAACAAAGTTATATATGTAATTGCAATTTGCAGAAGCGACAATAGGTCCTCAAGCACCGATCGATCCGGCTCCACCGCAGACTACTAACGAGTCGCCGGTTAGGATATTAAAGTTGTAACAGTTAATGTTCAACAATTCCATATATGATTATTGAATAATACAGTTATATATGTTATTGCAGTTGACCTAGTCGAGAACAGTCAATGACAGAGCAGTCATTACCCGCGAACTCCGACAGATCATGCGCAAGCATGAAAAAGAGATGTTGGAGTTGAAGGCTTCAATTTAGTCATTGAGTCTAGCAATGCAGACGCTTGAGGACCGTATCGTTGGTTAGATTCTTGACGGCCTTAAATCACAAGCATGTTATTCTATCTTAACTTATATTTTGATGCTTTATATTTAGTAACTATTTAGACTGTGTTTTCTTGCTGGTTTGATGGTTTTGGGGGTTAAGTGGTAGTGGTTTAACTGGTTTTTGGTCATAAGCAGGTCAGGACATTTGTATTATAGTTAGTTATTGCCATGTCAGCCTTAGCGTGTGACAACATTTGACTTGATTTGCAGGGCGTGTCACAACATTTTACTTGTTATTCATGGCGTGTCACAACGTTTGATTTGATATGCATGGTGTGTCAGAACATTTTGCTTGTTATCCTTGGTGTGTCATAACAATTTTCTTGTTATGGATGGTGTGTCACAATGTTTAACTTGTTATGCATGGCGTGTCACAACGTTTAACTTGTTATGCATGGCATGTCACAACATTTTACTTGTTATGCATGGTGTGTCACAACATTTTACTTGTTTTGCATGGCGTGTGACAACATTTTACTTGATATGCACGGTGTGTCACAACATTTTACTGTTTATGGTTTGTGGTATTTTATGAGTTAACTAACGATTTTTCCCATTTTGTAGGACGGTCCATCTCACGGTGCTGGTCTGGAGCACAATGATACTGATGATGGACAGCATCATGAACCTGGTGTTGACATTGACTTTGACGTTCTTGGTGCTGACGGAGAGCACGTAACTCATGTCGATGACATCGTTGATGAAGCTGTGGCAGTGGATGTCACCCTTCAATCAGATGATGCTGAAGGAGAACATGTTCCTCTGCCTGAGTCCATTATCGATGCATCTGTTGGAGGGGACGGGGAACCTGACTTAGTTATGGCTGAAGGAGAGCATCTTTCTCCGGTTGATGCATTCATCGACGTAGCAGTAAGAGCTATCGTTCTTTATCGTGGGAGCACTCTTGATGCAGTTGAGATATGATTATCGTCATTAGAGTCATCTGCTGTCCATCATGGTGCAGCAGAAATTTCAGACCCAACTGAGCGGGCACGGTTGAAAATGGCGAGCAAATACATGGCAAGCCCACTCGTCGACCCCGTAGTGACCCATCGAGATGTGAGGGATAAAATTGTAGAAGACTACGAAGGTTCAAGAAAGATGAGTCAGCAAGGGAAGCTCGTAAATAACATTGCAAATATTATTTTTTAATGAAACATTAATCCACCAAGACTTATGAAATTCATTATGTTACATATGTAGGCGTAACGTCAACATCTTAGGGGATCAAGGGGCTAACTTTTTCATAACCTTATAGGATCCCAATGAGGAAATGACAAGTGAACATATCGACTTATGCCTCAGCCTACTCTGCAAGTGAATGACAGGGCCGAAGTCAAAGTTGTACACTACCCGTGCATGCGTGGTTGACACAATATTCTTCGTAAGTTTATTTGAAAATTGTTCAATTCTATAAATACTAAGTTTTTGATTGCATGAAGTGTAAGCTAATGTTTACATGTTTCACAGGACACTATCCGTATGCTACACACCGAATTTCCAATAGAAGATGCCCGGGCCACAATGCAAATTCCAAATGAGTTATGGGGGTATGTGGAGGGTGAAAGGCCAACATACGCCAAAAAATGGGAAGTTGTGGATTTCATCCTCGCGCCTTGTAACATTGGTGGGCATTGGGTGGTTACGAAGATCGACTTGGTGAGGTGGACGATCAAGGTACTGGACTCTGCAAGAACTTCGAATGCTAAGGATAACGGAGTTCGTACGGGTCAGATGACACCCTTGACGATAATGATGCCATTCATCTGCCACCAAGCTGGTTATTTCAACAACATATGTTGGAAGAGACGGGATTTGATGCCGATGCCATTAGATATTCATTTGCCAAAAGCTAAAGTGCATCGGCAGAATGATAGTGTCAGCTGCGATATGTTCATAATAGGGTACATGGACCATATTTTGCAATCAGAAAAGATCGGAGTTAAGCAGAATATGATTGCAAAAATGCGTCGGCAATACGCTTTAAAATTATTTTGCAACAGTTGTGAGAGCGAACCCTGAACATATCGGCCCTTGTCTGTACAATTTTTTGGTATATAGAAGTTTTTTATACAATTAATTTTATTCATAAATTTTTGTATACATAATTTATTTTATACAATTCATTGTATACAGAATTAATTCTTTTTGTATACACAATATACTTTATACAATTATTTTATACACAATTAATTTTTTTGCTTATACACAATTAATTTGATACCAAGAATTTTTTTTCTTTTCTATACACAATATATTTAATTTGATACACAGCCACAAGAAGTCAGTGTGTGACGCCATAAATATGCTACCACTCAGCGTGTCCCAACATACATCTGCTTGCACTCAAGGTGTCACCCCACAAATCTGCAAGAAGTCAGCATGTCATGTCGTAAATCCACTAACACTCAGCGTGTTAGTCGATAAATCTGCTTCCACTCAGTGTGTCAGCCCATAAATCTACTTCCACTCAACCCAAGTTGGCATTAATTAATTTCCAGGTTCGTCGTCTTTCTCTTCGAGGCACGCCGGCTGCACCAGCCTAACATTACATTGATTAATATTGAATATATAGATTTTTCCATCCATCTAATTGCTTCTAGCATGAAATTGTTATGTATCCATCCTCCCTTATTTTTCCAATTATTTTCAGGCCAAAATTTTATCCTGCCATTATAAAATAGTACATCTAAAATTATAGACCAGAACTACTAATTTTGTGCTTCTTTTTATATATAGGTAGTTATTGGCATGTCAGTGTTAGCATGTGATAACATTTTACTTGTTATGCATGGCGGGTCAGAACAATTTAATTGTTATGCATGGCGTGTCACAACGTTTAACTTGTTATGCATGATTTGTCAGAACAATTTACTTGTTATGCATGGCGTGTTAGAACAATTTAATTATTATGCATGGCATGTCACAACGTTTAACTTGTTATGCATGGCCTGTCACAACGTTTAACTTCTTATGCATGGCGTGTCACATCATTTTTCTTGTTTTGCATGGCGTGTCTCACATTTATTCCTTAATTATTTCTTTTGTATACCTTATTGCACTTATGGAGTGAAGAGTTGCCAATTCTAGGCTGGATCGAGACCTCGAATCATGGACCTAGAATTGGTAACTCTTCACTATATGTTTGTTGATTTTGCAAAGACAGGAGCACCAACTAAGATGGCTCGATCCCTAAAACCAAGGGAGTTTCTAGACTTCATGAATAGAGTTGACAAACCCATGTATGCTTCCTTTGGGGTACTAGAAGAACTGTACCGGGCTACAATCAACTCAACCGTGCAAGCAAGGTCAAGGTTTGATAGACAAAGTTTGTGGATAGACATCTAAGAGCATCTTGAAGCACGTAGGCTTCACTGCATTGTGCTCCCCCATCTCTTCGAGAGTCTTTGTGATGTAATGCAGCTGCCACTGCTTACAGTGGGTTTTAATATTGAGTATTGATAAGCATATGAGAGTCGAAAACCCCCAAATTAAAATATCAAGTTAGTTTGCATGAGATGCCAAGTCTGCATGCACTCAACGTGTCACCACAAGACTTGCAGGTAGAATGCTCTTAGTCGACTAACCGATATTGGTGAAATTTAATTACTCATGAAATAGAAAGGAATTAAATCAAATCATTAATTATATGATCCAAGTGGTAATAAAATGTGACATATGGGGTAACAGTATAAGGACTTTATTTCTTAATATTGGTAGCCATTCCATGCTTGTTGTTCCTTCATAAGATTTGTGTAGCCACTTGTACTTAATGTTGTCATTGTAGTTAAACTGGTTTTGCTTTACGGATTTTGTCTGCTCGGTCATTCTATGAGCCATTTTTAGTTGCGAAATTTGTTGCCAAACATTTCAGGCAAATAAGCTTGTCAAGGCTCTTGTTTAATGGAGATTGTAATCGAAAACATTCTTACAAACAATGTAAGAATGTACTTTAACACAATCTTGATCAGACAGAGGCCTTGACAGGCTTATCTGCCTGAAATGTTTGGCAACAAAGTTTGTAACTAAAAATGGCTCGTAGAATGATCGAGTAGACAAATTCGTAAAGCAAAGTGAAATCAACTACAATTTTCAAACACATTTAGTTAGGCGGACAAGCTGTCTTCATCCATAACACACCCTACATTTTCAGACATTGTCCTTTATATTGGACAGTTGTTGCGTGTGTGACCAATTTTTCTGCAACTTGAACATGTTTTGGATCGGCGCACTCATGGAGGCGCTGATTGACTTGGAGATGGTGCCGGATTTATGGATGGAACTGTAAATGGAGATGGGCAGTTCTATCTATTATGCTCGTACCTCTTGCATTACGAACATTTCCATGCTCGACTGCCTTCACCAGCTGATGGAATCCTTCTCCTCCTAGGTCTTCCCGCTTGGCCTCGCCAAGGTGGGGGCAAAACGATAATTTGTTTCACATGAAGGGGGATGTCCCACTCATTAGGATGCCTTATCGGCCTAATGGATCCTGAATAACCCTCCACCAAAACGGTTGTCTTATAGTAATCAGCGCAGAATTCAATGGCTTCACGATTGCATTTACTAAAAAACACAATAAACTCAATCTTCAAGCACAATGTAAATGCTATGTCAATTATGGTTCAAATAAAAAATAAAGATATTCTGACCTTATTGCTACAATGGCATGAATGCATGACAGTAAATCTGTTTGGAACTCACAACATGAACACGTCTTCTTGGACAAGTTTACAAGTTCATCCATCTTCCCATCTTTAACTTCTAACTCCACTCGATTGACAGGCTTAACTAGAAAGCGATGTGCATCATTGAACCTTTTGCTCAATTGCCTAGTAACCCAAGGGCTGAGGGGTGTGGTCACCTTGACGGCCTCCTCGTACCGGTCATGGAACCAATGTTGGAACATGTTTCTGATGAACTTGATCAAAACAATGATTAGCATTTGTCTTGCATGCTTCAAGAATGAGTTAACACATTCTGCAATGTTGGATGTCATCATTTGGTATCGCCTTGCCAGTGAACATGCACATGCCTATTTCTCAGGCCCTATTCTCATAAGGTCTGCGTGGGCTCCCAGGTGAATTTGCTGTATTTGGTTCATATGTCTGTTGAAATCGGCCACCTTATAGCAATCTCGAGCAAGGATGAAAAGCATACAAACATCGTCGCACTTGAACTTGTTTTTAAAGTTTTTTTTCAAGTGGTAACCGCATAAACCATGGTGCGTTTCTGGGTATGCATTTTGGATTGCTTTCTTAATGCCGAGATGCTGATCAGAAATGAACATAGTGTTTTCACGACAACCAACCGTTTCACGCAGCTTTCTAAGAAACCACGTCCACGAGTCTTCATCCTCAACATGGCTGATGCCAAACGCAACTAGATATACTCACTCATTCACATCTTTGCATACAGCGACAAACAGAACACCCTTGAACCTGCCTTTCAGATGTGTCGCATCAATTACAATCGTAGCACGCATTACATCCCTAAACCCCTGAATACAAGCCCTATATGACCAAAAACAATATTTGCATCTTTCTTCATCATCAGTAGCCACTGCAGTCACTGTGCTAGGATTTTCTTGTTCCAACATATAAAAATACGATGGTAGTAGTTGAAATGACTCCTCCTGTGGACCGAAAACAAGCCTCTTTGCATACTCCTTTGCTTTCCAAGCCTTACCATACAAGCATTCCAATCCCCACTGAACTTTCATCTCATAAATTATGTCCTTAGGTTTTAATGCTACTCCATTAGCCCGAAGCTTGTGTGACATAAATTCACCAATCATTTTCGCACTCGTAGTTGGAAACCGCCCTTGCAAACCATCAATGGTACAGGTGTGTACTTTGTGGAATGTCCAAACTTGCCAATATTCTCCTCTATCAGGTAACTTCGTTGCACGAACACTGAACTTACATGTCTTGTCCTTGCAACCAACCTCATAACGAGCTTTACATGACCTTTTTACTCTTATCGCAAACTTCTCTTTTATAACCAACATGTTCAAAGCTTGTTTCAACTCGGCCTTCGATGAAAATATTCTTCCTTTGTATAAGCGATCTTCGGCACATGTCGACTCCTCAGTGGTAATTGTTTGGAAGGAGAACCTTTCTGCACCTGTAATTACCCACGTACGAGATATCCCTGCATTTTTCATTTTCTGATCATTGTCATCGAGCAATGTATCAAGGGAACGAATCTCGTTCTCACCAGCAATGGGGTTATTGTATATGGGGTCATCACACTAAACATCTTCTACATCAACACCTCCAACAGGTTTCGTTTTGCCTTCAACATTATTGCAAATTGGAATGTCACTGTCATAAAGGCAGTCATTGTCTGAATTGTCATCTTGCCATTGTTCAAGCCCATCATTTGAAGTGTCATCAAATCTATCTTCACCAGCAGTGAACAAATCCTCATTTTCCTCATCAAATGCAATATTATCCTCTAGCGTTGCAATGTCACCCTCTAACCTCACATTGTTGTCTTTAACTGTCATATTCTCATTTGACAATGGCATTACACACTCTATAATTTTACCCGATCGTTGCATTTATTCGAGAGAAGCAAGAAATTGGTTTGATCCACATCCTGATCGAAATTGTGCAGCCAACTGTTCTGTGAATGTCGTCTGTCTACCAGGCTGCACAAACTCTTGTGCATACCTTAATTGCCATTGTTGTGGGTTACGGACCGAATGCTGTGGTATATGTGAAGCATTGTAAATCTCATTTTGATTGAGCTGATTACCATGTTGTCCAACTTTTTCATGTGACATAACATTTGTTTGGTATCCCTTAATGCTGATATACATAGCTGGAACATTCCTCTGTTCTAGTAGAATTAATGCAACATCCTCATCGTCCTTGATAATTGGCCGTGATAGCTCTCCGGGTGTACTGATCAATGCATGTAACTTAATCTCGTCAATTTCTGAGTTTACTCCAACAACATCTTCAACCAGCTTCATCAAGCCCACAAACGACAAATCACTCCTAACCCCCCGCATACCACCCTTGTAAATGCCATCCACCCACTGACCACCGTGTCTTATCACAAGTCGCACAATTGGAACCCCACTGAAATTTTGAAAAAAAAAATATTGTCAATTATTTTGCACAATACATACCGTGATAAAAAATTTGTTAGTCGTGTTGTTACACGCCATGCATATAACGTAAAATGTTGTAACACGCCATGCATATCAAGTCAAATGTCATGACACGTCATGCATCACTGTCGTGACACGCCAATCACTGTAATTATTGACTTCGTTACACCAACAGCCGTGACACGCTAAAAATCCAAAAAACCAGTTAACCCACAACACGCCAGGAACAACCGTGACACGCCAAAAACTCATAAATTCAGTTAACCCACGACATTCCAGAAACAGCCGTAACACGCTAAGAACCCAAAAAACTAGTTAACCCACAACACGCCAGGAACAACTGTGACACTAAAATAACACTAACACATGTTATAGATGCATGGCGTGTAACAACTCTGGGCAATGTTTCTAATCCATCTTCTAATTTACACCAAATGTTTCAGAAATTTAAGTGTGTTGTAGAAATAAACCCAATAATAGGTACCTTGATGTCATATATGCTATAGGGTCAGTTAATCTACGACAATGTGGCCAGATGTTGGGAGATAGACCACAGTCCGATGACGATGGTGCTCAACAGAGAGTTGACAGAGCTCATACAGTTTAGAGATCTGAGAGAGTTGACAACGATGGTGCTCAACAGAGACTTGCTAGAGTTGAGACAGTTGAGACAGAAAGATGACCGAGCCCAAACATTTGCGCGCATTCATTTTTATTTTTTTCTATTTTCTCTCTGGCGGGAGGTAGAGAGCTCAAACAGCTGAGCATTTATTTGAAACAATGTTTTTAAGGGCATTTTGGTCTTCTCATGCTTATTTTTGGCTAAAAACAGATAACTTTATATAGATGGTTATTTCTGAAATCATCTTATCACGAGGTCCTTTTCTCACAATTTTCTCTAATGGATATCCTAAGACCACTACCCAATCTCGAATCCATGATAGATAGTAACTTTATTATCTGAACTCAAATCCGATTATAAGATATCATAATCTTACATAATCAAGTTGAATAATGCAGAGTAGTCGATTGCAAATTACCCATTGACATCACAACTTAGAAGTTCAAAATGAAATTGCATTAAATTCTTTCGGATGAAGTGTTGCAGCCACATCAGCACGGCATCTAGCATCACTATTTTTTTTCTTTTATGTATCATTTATAAAACTGAATTCAATTTTCAAACCGAGGAAGTGTTACCTAAACAAAATAGCTTACCTGGTCAACCTTCTCGTTAAAAAAAAAACAAAAAAACAAGCTTAGCTCAAAGTTTTCTGGTGCTATTTGTTTTCTCTGCGTTTCAAGCTCTCGATTGTCAACTGTACACTGTCATTACATAAATGCAGTTTGAGCCATCCACGTTGCCCACAAGAGAAAAAACAAACATTCAGCCCCCTAAATTGACTTCCACTACAAGTTGAACCAACCAGAACTCCACATGCATCGCCTAACGTAGCTGTAAATCACATCCCGATTTTTTTGCATGAGACAGACTCCATTTACATCATTAGGAAAAATTTTGAAAAAGATTGGGACATTTATTGCCTATTTATTCGAAAAAATATCATACTTAGGGAAATGTTGAGTATTGGGTTAACCATTATATACTCTGGTTTTACTTCCTAGAGAGGAGTAGGTCATAGTCAATTGATAAAATAAAGTGAATGATTTAAGCTATGTATACATGATGTAAGTTTTCACTGCTTGGCTGCAAAAGTAAGACACTTAGTATCCTGCTCTTTGCTGTTTATGTGTAAAAATCATTGAGATGATCATTTGCCGAAGTTACTGAGTAGCAAAGTGGAAAATGAACAAGTGGTCTTTGAATTTGCTATCAAGAAACTTCTGTCAAGAGCTCCAATAGTTGACCAAATTAAGTTTGGGTTGAACTTTCTTCCTTAATCTTATAATAAAAGGTAGGGAAAAGGCGGCTACTGTTTTATAATTTCCTGTTACTCTTACTCTCTAATATTCTGCTACGACTTCTCAATAATTATTTTAATTAATTCAAAAGTTACTCAAAAGTTTTAAAATTTTTAGCTCATGTGAGAAAACTTTTAAACAAAATTATAAATCAAATTTCTCTCCCAAAAGTGCTAATATGAAGATATAAATATTTAATGGTATTTTCTTATATTCTCACTTAGCTATTCAATAATACATAATATTATCAATGATAATTATTTTTTTTCACTTCTTCTTTTTTATTTGGTCTAATTTTCTCTCTTCATTTCAATAATTTTTTTTAAGTTTTAATTAACAATAAAATTTATTTATTTGTTTTTTCACTTTAAAATTTATGATTTGGCTTAAAAAGATGCTAATTATAAAAAATTTTGCACTCAAATTTTGAACTAGATCAGGTTGAAATTTATTAATTGAAAAAAAGAGATCATCTTAAAACTGTACTTAAGGTCGAATTAGAATTTATTAGTTGATGGAGAATTATCTCCAACTATATATGTATGTATGTATCTCATATTTTCATTTATTCAAAAAAAAAAAAAACAAATAGAATGGTTAAGTTAATTGAGAATTATCTTCAACTATATATGTATGTATGCATTTATGCATGATGGAGAATTGTCCTTACTTGAGAATTCTTCAGCTTCAGCGCTAATTGAGGAGTGTCAGCTGAAAAGTAAACATAGAAAATTCCTCCACGCAGCACATCAGCCTCCAGGGATGATATGGTCAGCAATGGGCTGGCATCCAAGAACAGTGACTGTCTCCCTATAAATGGACGTGCAACGTAACATGAAATCTCAGAGTTGCTCACAGATATAACTAATAAAGCTTTTTGAGAAGTTCAGAAAGCAAAATCATGCCTTCATTTCAAATGACAGCCATTGTTCTTCTCCTTTCTGTGATGCTGGGAGGGTCCAATGCTCAGCTTAGCCCCACGTTTTACTCCAACACATGCTCTGACGTGGTACGCATTGTACGTGGGGTACTGGAGCAGGCTGTCCAAAACGACATCCGAGTTGGTGCCAAAATCATTCGTGCTCATTTCCACGATTGCATGGTCAATGTAAATAATCATCCATTCTCTTAACTTTATTTTTTCCTTGCTTAACGTCGTACTCAAAACGGAAGCTCTGCATGGTTTTTAGGCTCGCTTGTTTTATCGATAACCAACAATTTGTCTGTGGTTTGTGCAGGGTTGTGATGGATCACTTTTGCTAGATGATGATGCTGCAAATGGCATAGTTAGTGAAAAGGACACGCCCCCCAACGAAACAATCGAGGCATTTCAAATTGTTGATGACATTAAAACCGCACTAGAGAATTCCTGTCCAGGAGTTGTATCATGTGCTGATATTTTGGCCCTTGGATCTCAAATTGGAGTTTCATTGGTACTTAATTTACCATTTTCTAATTTTATACAAGCCTTCCGATGTCCATATTTCTATGTTAAAATTAAAATATTTCTTTGCCCTAATGCAAAGCATTTATATCATGGTTTTTCTCTACCCTGGAAGGCTGGAGGTCCAACATGGCAAGTACCGCTAGGAAGAAGAGACAGTAGGACTGCAAACCAAGCTGGAACTTCTGGAATCCCATCTCCTTTTGACGACTTCGACGAGCTGCAGCGAAAATTTAGAGACGTTGGACTTGATGATTCTACAGATCTGGTTGCTTTGTCAGGTAATTACTATTTCCTCTTTCCCATATACAATATTAATGTGATTTTAACTTTGTTCTTATATATATGAAAATTGCGTCATGTGCGGGATATATACATTTTACATCATAAAATTCATGATTCTTCTATACATGGCCGGTTGCTTATCAGGTGCGCATACATTTGGTCGTGCTCGATGCTCAACTTTCAGTCACCGCATTGGCACAGACACAACCTTGGACCCAACATTTTCTCAAGTACTTGGACAAATATGTCCTGAAGGCGGGAACGGTGATGTCTTAACAAATCTTGATTCATCAACTGCTGATGATTTTGACAACAACTACTACACAAACCTCCAGAACAACCGCGGCCTTCTCCAAACTGATCAGTCTTTGTTTTCAACCGCTGGAGCTAACACAGTGTCCATTGTCAATAGGTTCGCTAATAGCCAAACCGACTTCTTTGATACCTTCGTTCAATCCATGATCAATTTGGGCAACCTAAGCCCTTTGACAGGGAACAATGGAGAGATCAGGGCAAATTGCAGAAGGATCAATTAGATTGCTTGGGCAGAATCATGTTGTATTGAGGGGAACTAAAAAGTTTCCAATATTTCATCAATTGTATAATAAGGGCACTGGAACGTGTTGCCCATTTTTATGTCATCAAAGTTGAAGCAAAGTAAAAGTTAAATTTTTTATTTTAATTTCTTATGAGTCATTGACTCCTGTTTTTCCTAGCCGTATATTTGAACCTGGTTTGGAGATAAAGAAATTGGAAATTATACAAATAAATTGGCCTCACAGGTTTAACTTTATTCTAGTAATTAAGTTGAGATTAGAGTGTGTATCTAAATCCTCAAGTACATCGTAGATCTGATATTTTACATGTAGGGAGCTTTACCTCAATTGCCGAGTTAAATAAAGCAAATATAGCTATACAAGGAAATTTCAGGTATAAATCTACAATGGATGATACTTCAAAGATGAAGCACTAAAAGGTTTTTCTACTCTACTTCTATAAATATATACACAATCAAATGTTCAAATCTTTATATGTAGTCAGCTTACCTTGATCACTCCTTCAATGAAAAAGATTTTGCAAATTTAATGTCAATTAATATTTTAGTATTACAAATAAGGATTTGATGAGTAATTCTATACTCGATCGAGTTTTAGAAAAAAAAATATTTTAATCTGGTCGAGGAGGAAATTCACTCAAGCCCCAAAAAATACAAGCTATGGTTTAGCAGCCTTCATATGATCAAGCGACTTTTGTTTCAGCCAAACGAAAATTGGAAATTAAAAGAAAAGTGTGTTGGACCACAATAAACCCTGTCATTTTCAATTGAAAATCCAGCTTGAAAAAAATTTGAACTCTACTTTTCCTTATATCATTTTCGAAACAAACAATTTATTTGCCTTGTTACTTGGGGCATGAATAGGGTAGAAGGACCAATTAAAATGCTACCGGATGAATTAATTGTGCAGTCTAAACTCCAAGTACTATTAAATTCAAAGTTTTACCTAACAAAATAGATTAATAAAAACCCTGAACCCTAAAATGATTCACTCATTTTAATTAGATATAATTCTTTACAGACTTCAGGAAGATTTTTAAAAAGGTTTAGCCTAACAAGTTAGGAGAATTTTGGGTTTAATTAATAGCGTACTAGTAAAAGAGGTTATAGTCAACTTTTCGAATGGTAGTTTACTGCATGGCTATCAGGAAACATACTTTGTATTCTCCTGTCATTCTCTGCTTAGCAAAAGCATGCGCATGGAACTAATTGTTTGATTATTTCACTACTTTTTGCATATTTGATGTATAGTGAGTCATCAAAAGCACGAGGAAAATTACGTAAACAACATTTAGTCGGCCAACAAGAGAAAATTTTGGGAAGAACTCATATAGCATATTAGGAGTCTTGCTGAAGTACAAGGGAGAGGGAATATATATTCAAAATCTTGAATATTAAGCCTTTTATCTTTCAAGGAGGGTAAAAACCATTTGGTCAAATATTTTTTTTTTCAAACAATATATACTTTCATTAAATAAGAGCTTAAAACAGCTCACACATTCCAAATATCTGGAATGGTACAAAACAACCAATAGCAATAGAGACTCCACCCATTTCACAACGAATCACAATGTCCAAAATAAACTGTAGACTCCTGTAATTGACAACTACACAACAGAACGAGTACTTTTTTTAAATGGGCCTCATGCATAAAGCGTTTTTGAGAAAGGTTCTCCCTATAATTTTAACTGTTTTTAGCCAAGAAAAAAAAATTAGATAAAATTATCCTTAATGAAACCGACCCATTCGCTAGGCTCCACGCCTAAACCCGAAACCTATTAACGGGTCAAGTATGTCCTTTATATGGACTACAACTCTTCGATTTTCATCGAGAGATCGTACATATCCTCAGAAGCAATTCTATCAAAAGCATTCCTTGATAGTTCAACATCCGAGCATTTTTGCAGTGGTAGGAGCCTTTTGGAGTGGTTATTATTCTCATAAAGGTAGTTCACATATTGAGCAATGTGAGGAAGTTGACATTACGCTGAGAAAGGTATAATATTTTTTTATGAATTTTTTATTTTATTTTGAACCATGTGGAGAAATGGTTATTGTTCATGTTAAGGGTTAAGGTTTTTGAGCATAAACCTATACATATTGCTTGTTCATATTGATATTCTTGTTGTTTGAAATTTTTGAATATAAACATGAAGGTGGTATTGTTGGTGTTGTTGGGGTGGAAAGGTGACCGTCCATGCGTGACTGGTTGATATGTATGTGTTATGATTCTTGGTTAGGAATTCGGTTGAGGGTTTAGATATTGCGTGAGTGAGGGCTTGCTTAGGTGGTTGGCACCTTTTGCGTGAGTGGATTTTGGCATGGGGTCACGTAGGGTTTGAGTGATTGCAAAAGGGTTTAACTTTGCGTCACTGATTGATATGTCTTTGCGTGACTGGTTTCTAGGTTATTGCGTGAATATTGTTCAAGCATGACGTCGGTTAGTGTGTGCGTGATTCGATTAATTGTTCTTAGAATTGCATGACTTGTTTATAAATCATTGCGTGATTAAATGTTACTAATTGCATGACTAATTGATTAGGCATTGCGTGACTCTTGTTGAAGGAAATTGCACGAGTGTCATAACCGCATGAAATTTATCTGCATGTCATTGCATGATCGACATTGGGTTCATTTTGTATTATTTTGGGTCAACTGTAATGTTTTAATGTGTATATGTTGATTTACTTAATAATCCATTCTCCAGACTTGGATTAATTATTTTGTTTGAGGGTTGTCTAAAAATAGTTAAAAATATTGTGAGAGTTATTTTTTGAGTGAGCTTTTGAGGAGGGTTATTTCTAAGAAATTCCTCTAGTTTTTTTGTATTCCTCTAGTTTTTTTGTTAATCTACAATGATGTATTGACATGACTAAAATGGGAATATTATCTATTTTATGTTGCAGATGGCCAGCATAGGAATAGAGCAGGATAAAGTGGAGTCTTTGCTTTGTGTGCTGAGGCACCGGTGGGGGTTCAATGTGAGCATTAACATCCACTGTAAATGGTCGCATCTGCACGTGATACGTGAGATGCTGTATCAAGTAAACGAGTTGAAAAACTTTAAGAGAATATGCTTTGGGCACATGATGGATGTCGAATCAGACAAGAGTTTATTCTGCGTCAGTCTCTTGCACAACCTAATGCTACGCAAAATTAACGAACCTGATGCCATCGAGGCAGAGCTATGGTTTGCAATAGGGAAAACGAAGGCCCGCTTTTCTAAGAGGGAGTTCTGTCTGGTGATAGGACTAAAGTTTGGTCCCCTACCTACCTTCATTGTCAATCTGTATGAGGCCTTCCTTGGAGGAATTCACCTACGATATTGGGGATCGGGGAAGGAGGTGAAGATCCAATAGGTTTTAGATACATTCAAGGGAGGGCAGTTTCAACAGGAGGGAGACGCGACTAAGATGACCCTCGTCTTGATCTCGACCAATGTTTTATTCGGTCAAGACTACAGATGATTAGTGGTTCCATGGTTGTTGTCGCTGGTCGAGAACATCGATGAGTGGAATGCATTTCCATGGGGCACATATGTCTAGAGTCTGATTGAGGATTACTTGCTGAGGGGTTTCGAACCTCTTGCTGCAGAAGTAGTAGAGAAGAAGCGCTACCACCTCTACGGATTCATATGGGCGTTTTAGGTAGTCTGCCATATCCTAATGTTTATCATTATCATTATTTTATTCTTTTCACATAAGAATTTATGAGGTGAGTAAAAATATTACACAATTGACGTGCAGTTTTGGGCGTTGGAAGTAATACCTGAAATCATAAGCTTGTTCGGAAGGTAGCGACAGTCCGGACAGGTTTGGCCAAGAATGCTTAAATGGCAATGTGATGAGAGGCCTATAGGCCTCAACGCCAATATTGTAAGTTTGGAGAGAGAGGGCAAGGTGAGTAAAGAAACCATATTTTATTTTATTTTATTAAAGTTTATTTTTATTGTCATAGGGTAGCGAGGTTTATACCTAATGGCAATGTATGTTTTGGTGCAGTTGTAAGCAGTGAGGATGTTAAGCCAACGACAGAAAAGATGTTGACCCCATATTGGGTAGACATTGAGGTCAATATCTCCGAAGGGCAGCAATACGTTCCATTATGGAAGTTGGAGGGTCGTCCAAATTTCGGACCCCAACAAAGGAGGAAAATAATGGACCGTAAAGGGAAAAGTCTGGTACAAGGAGCTGTTAAGTGGAGAGCACCACAGACGAGGAGGTCTATTCCGAGTTCGGTGTTGCTAAGACACCTGATGCTCCTCTTGTAGCTCTTCATGGTGCCTCTCATACTGCTCATCATCTTGCTACTCCTGCTGCTCATCATGCTGCTACTCCTGTTACTGCTACTCTTCCTGCTTTGCTGCTGTCCTTCCTCTTGCTTCTATTGCTGCCCCTCTTTTTGCTTCAGGTGCTGCCCCTCATGCTGAGCCGCGCAACCTGTCGTTGCGTCCGTAAATGACTACAAGCATTAAGTGAGAGCTGCAAAAGATGTCGACACAGTGGAAGAAAGACCTCCAGTCATTGCAGACGAATATGCAGATGTAGATGCATGCAATGTAGTTAAAGATGCAAAAGTCAATGCAATTGGAGATCTAGCGGGCGATGCAGATGCAGACGTAATCACTACATGAGCATATCCAGCACTCACTGCAAGGGCTGAAGGATCCGATTGTCTGTTGGCTAATCGACCTTTTTGAGGTATGAGGTTTTATGTTATTCATCGCGTGAGTTATAACATGTATGATGTATACACTGTTCTAATGTGTTTGATTTTTTTGATCATTTAGGGTCAAAGCTCATCTCTCGGTAGCCCGATCGATCATCATCCTGCTCCTATCCCATCTTCAGCAGAGGCAGCCCAGCATTCATAGCCCACACCTTCTCCTGAGGCTCCACCTCCTCCATCTGAGGTCAAAGAAGGACCTCATCCTACGAGTAGTCGAACTACAACTTTCGCGCATCCTACTCTTGCCCCAACTCCAACAGAGGCCTCCTTGCATGGTGAGATCACACCTTTTTTTAAGGCTCCACCTAGACCTAAGAATGAAGATGCACGTGTGAACTTGGCCAGCAAATACCTTCGAAGCCCGTACGTTAACCCGCTATTAGTCTAGCGCAAAGCGAAAGATGATTTGAAGGACATATATGAGTCCTTCGTGAAAAACGACCAAGCCAAGTAAAATGAAAACAGTAGACGATATTAGGGTTAACGGTTCTAGGGTATTTATTACATAGACCTTTTGACGTGGGTATTATTATAAAGAGGAAATTGTGAGAAATGACCTTCGTAGTAAGGTCACTTCACTATAATTTTAATTTAACTCTATTATAAATATGCAAGGTTAACATTCTGGGTATCGAAGGGTAAGAGGGCCCTGATTTTTTTCGACGATTGGAGATGTTGATAAAGTTGATGGACAACCAATAGATTGATGCATGCATCAGTGTGTTGTGTAAGCGAATGCGCAAGCACCATCCACAATACTACAAGTAGAGAATATGCATCGTTGACACCACCTTCTACGTAAGTATATTATATTTTACTGAGTTGTAATTATTCAAATGTATGGGGTGTGTATTAGTTAATTGCATCTAACTATTTTGCATAACGTAATTGACAGCTTATGTTGTTGGATCTGAGCAAAGAAATGCAGCTTTCTCCCACCGAGAAGACATTCAACTCAAGTGAGGCAGTAATGCCAAACGATGTGCTTGAGTATACAAGGGGTGGGAGACCTCCGTTGGGTTCGCCATGGCATGAGGTTGACTCAATTATCGTACCGTGCTATTTCGAAGGCCACTAGGTGGTAGTGCACGTTAACTTGCTGAAATGGACTATGATGTTCGTGGACTCATCGTACAGTCAGACAGAAACACTGAAGTCCAGCTTGCGTGATAAGTAGATGAGTCCACTAACATTATTGTTTCCCATTATATGCCACAAGGCAGGGTACTCTGTTAGCTCGAGTCATCAAAAGCAAGCTTTGATGCGGATGAGGTATAGGTTAAATGAAAAGACCTCGATACAGCAAGATTCGTACAGTTGCGAGGATTGGGTTATAGCCTCGTTGCAGTGGTTGATCTGGTCAAAGGATCAAACACTGAAGGCAAACGCGATAGAGGGCATTCGGAAAAAGTTTGCCCTTGAGATTTTTGCAAATAGCATAAGTTGTAAGATTTTTTTAATTTGTTATTCTTTTTCAATCTGTAAATAACATTATTTTGTATCATTTCCATATTATTCTTTGTTGTATCATTTACATATTATTCTTTGTATTCATTCATGTGATAAGCATACAGGTCCAATAAGAACAACATTATTTTTTTCTTATTCATATCGTAAAGTCTGTTAGTATTCTACATAATTTACATGACAGCGTTCATGCGTTTGCATATGCCAACCCCTCTTTACTTTTTTACTTTATAGCCTACATTACATCTTGAATTGCATTGAGTGACATAGGGTTGTAAGCAGTTGTTATTGAATTGGGTGAATGGTGGAGATGGAATCGCGTCACCAGTTGATATTGATTCGCGAGAGTATTTGTTGTGGACTCACGCTAGTACTAAATTTTGAATCACGTCAGTACTTAATATGCAATCGCGTGAGTAATACTGACTCGCGTGAGTAGAACATATGGAGTGGCGTTATTAGTTATTATGGAAAAACGTGACTAGTTTTTGTGGAAGCGCATGACTAATTGATATTGACTCGCGTGAGTAATATATATGGAGTGGCATTACTAGTTATTATGGAATGGCGTGAGTATTTATTTTAAACTCGCGTTAGTATTTATTCTAAAATCGCGTGAGTAGAAAAATGGAGTCGCGTGACTAGTTATTATGGAATTGCATCACTAGTTGATATGGAGTTGCGTGAGTAGTATATATGGAGTGGCGTTACCAATTCTTATGGAATCGCGTGACTAGATGATGTTTGGGATCGCGTGACTAGATGATATGGGATCGCGTCACTCACTTATTGTGTGTCATGTTCTTCGAATAAGGGTAAGCTAATTATCATGGACAATATCAAACCATAACTCAACCTCAAGCACCATCATAACAAAATATCCAGTTGAACACCCTAAACCCTCGACCAGAAGTTACCCTAAACACATGAAAGTTAAAGCACATGTTGAGTGAATTTAATGAAAACAAAATACCACAAGTCAATTATGAGAAATACGATACAAAATCAAATATGAATGTTCACCTACTATGGTTGACTTAGCCAGAACCAATGACAACTGACTTCCTTTTTCTCTGAGGTTCATGTCGGAGAAACTCATCTCAGGATTGTTTCTTTCTACTGCGCTTCTGTTGCCCAAATAGCTGTATCTATTCTTTGCATTAGAAGATTCTCAACATTCTGTATCCTCAATTCCAATGCCTTCATTGTAGCAGTTTGATTACTGAGTTTCTCATCAATCCTCAGAAGCATATTATACATCACATCATTGGAAACAAGATCTGGAATAACTTTAGACGGTTGACTGGATGGAGTATCATGGGTAGGATGAATTGGGCTGCTTTTCGACAGAGTTCAATGGCTCATCAAGACTCAAGTCATATCCCCTTTTCTGAGATTACGAGGTCTACGACTGGTCCAATCAACTAGATACCTTTTGCTCCATATCCTTTTCTTCTTAACTAGAGCCAATATGATGTTCCCGTATGGAATGGTCGTCTCTTCCCGCATGGCAACTACTCTCATTCTCATGATCATATATTTTGCAATATTCATGCCAAACTGGCTTTTAATTGTTTTCATCATCCACATATCCTCGGCACTAACATGTCTTAAATGATTGAGCCTTCCCTATAATGTGGATGCCAAAAAATTATGTACCAGCCTATCTGGTGCAGAACTCAAATGACGAGCAGAACATGAATTTATGGTGTATGGTTCTTTTTTGCTTGTCACTTAGGCCCATATGCAGGATGGGTCATATAATGGGGGAGGTGTATATTGTCTGTGTCTGTGCTCTGTTTTCAGGAGCTTCCCAATATCAAAAGGAGTCACTGTAAACTTTATTCCTCCCAAAAACACGTTCAAAACAAATGGGTCAAAATCTCTAGGATTTTCAAATTCATTTTCACTTTGTCGAATGTTAGAGTAAAATTCCCAAACAAGAGTTGGGCTATAATCAAAATATGGAAAGATACTTAGACCCTTAAGTTTACCCATGTCAAAAAACGAAAATAAGTCACCCTTAAGGTATATGTTTTCCTTTAAGCTTTCCCAATCTACCACTTTCCCGCACGATATGATGGAATTCTCTATTACCCTATACCTAGCAGCATGTGAGATGTCCCTAAACCATGAAGGAGAGCACAGATCATTACCTGGTTCAATTGAAAAACCAATTGATGCGGCAGGCAGTTGAAGATCTAGTTTCCATTTCTTTCTTGATCGTGGGCTTGAGTATTCATCACCACCCATACTTTGGTCGACATTGTCACTAACATTAGGTCTGCTAGAAGATGCGGCCATTGCTTAAGACAGTGCAGGATGGTTCAGCTTTAGTGGATCAACTTTTCTTCACCCTTAAACTAAGTTTGGAATGGTTAGAAGATGAAACAGCAGCTATCGATATATTTAGAAGTAGAAATTGTAGGAAAAGACCTTTGTAGTAAGGTGACTTCCTTCAAAAATGCCTTATAATGTATCGATAGTTATTTGGATTGTTTGGAAGATGAAACGACAACTATCGATATATTTATAAGCTATCAATAGATATTGCAAATACTTGGAATCATACTTGAAAAATGAAAGAAATGGTATCTATCGATATATTTATTTTCTATCGATAGAAATTTGGAATGGTTCGAAGATCAAACAACAGCTATTGATATGTTTATAATGTATCGATAGCTATTTTGATTGCTTGGAGAATGAAACGGAAGCTATCGATATAAATTGGAATACTTGGAAGATGAAAGAAACAGTATTTTTCGATATATTTATCTTCTATCGATAGAAATTTTGAATGGTTCGAAGATCAACAGTAGCTATCAATATGTTTATAAAGTATCGATAACTATTTCGATTGCTTGGAGGATGAAACAAAAGCTATCGATATAAATTGGAATACTTGGAAGATGAAAGAAACAGTATCTATCGATATATTTAACTTCTATCGATAAAAATTTGGAATGGTTCAAAGATCAAACGACAACTATCGATATGTTTATAATGTATCGATAGCTGTTTTGATTGCTTGGAGGATGAAACGGAAGCTATCGATATATTTATAAGTTATCGATATAAATTGGAATACTTGGAAGATGAAAGAAACGGTATCTATCGATATATTTATCTTCTATCGATAGAAATTTCGCTCATAGACCACCCATGCTATAGCCTTGTTCCCAGCACCGATGCCTCCAAAACCCTCTCACCCTCAAAACCTCTGATGTTACTTGTCAATTTGTCAGACCCTAAACTGTTGAAAGGGTTTCCTTGTCAAGTTTCACACACGAACTCACAAATTAATTGAACTCATTTTTTGATTCTGTCAATTAAATCAGTTACGTCATACTCTTTGACATCTATACCGAATTGTTTTGCCTCAAAACACCGAAAGCCTCTAAATTTCTCATTTCCTAATTTGGGAAAATGAGTCGCAGAACTAAGCGCACAAAGGTGACTCAGAACAGTGGTTCAGGTGGCTCTGGTGGTGCGAAAACATCTTCAGCCTCGGTTGTGAGTTCTTTTTTGCAAAATTTCACTGATCCATTGCACGCTGAGAGATTCAACGTCAATTTTGCCAAACGCAAGGTAATGCCCAGACGTATAATTGACTTTGATTATTTAAAGTCTATATATTTCCCATACCTTGCAAACTTTGAAAATTTAGGGTGGACACATTATTTACAATTGAATAGGAAATATTATGAGAATTTGGTCCTGATTTTTTACTGCAATGCAACACAAACATATGCGGAGTCAGAAACAGGTCAGCTACTCAACCATGACGATACGTTTGTCACCCACGTCATGGGACAACGGATCCTTGTTACTTGTGAGCTGATAGGACGAGTCCTTCACCTTACTTCCCTCTAAGAAGATCTCCGGTGTGTCTTTGATAATGGGAACCTTTGATCGGCGTTTATCTACCTTTCACCAAATGAGAGAGGCAGTGCTAGTTGCACAAGGCTATGTTTCTTTGATAGAGTCTTGCTCATCATCATCACTCACACTATCTGTCCTCACGGCTCGAACTCCTCAACTGTCACCACAGAGGACCTTTGGTTCTTATTTAACATCAAATTAAACCGTCGTATCGACCTTGCTAAATTCATCATGGATGATATGATCCGGATCATTCAAGGTGGCATAAAAAGCCTGCTTTATGGCATGGTGATCAGTGAGATCATAGATTACTTCAAAGTTGACACCTGTTGTGATCCGCCAAAAAACCATGCTTTGTTCAATCCTATTAATAAGCATAGTATTAAGAAGCTAGGTTTTGAGTTTAGAAACAACAATTGGGTTAGGATGGGGGTAGCCGATAACCCAAAATTTGATGAGGAGGGGAATAAAGGAGAGCCGAGTGCGTATCCTATGGGCACGTCTACTACTCAATCTAGTGCACCTATTTCCACCATATTCGATGTTGAGCAAGCTTTCACTAGACTCCTTTCATTTATGGAAATAATGGACTCTAGGTTGACTACCCGTATGGAATTGTTAGAGGTGCAGAATCGTGAGATGTTGTAGCGCCAAAAAGAATTTGAGGATCAATTCCGCTTTCAATTCCTCCACCACCATGAATTATCTCCGCATATGTCTGTTCTACTGACTTTTTGGACTGTTCGATTCCATGGCTACCTATGCATCCGATTTTGTTGTATTTACAAATATTTGTATCTTTGATGTATCGGGTACACTCAACTATTGCTGCTTGCCATGCTTTTATGTGAGATTGTTTCGCTTGATTGATTGTCTTTCGTTTATCTTATGCCTTTTATGTTGTTTTGATTACAACGGTCGACATTAAAAACAAGTACCATAAAAGCAAGAACCATAAAACCCTAAACTCTTATACTCTAGCTATCCAAACAATGCTATTATTATACATAATTTTCTGAGCAAAAATATGAAGCATGATGCCAAAACCAATCAGGCAAATATTATTAAATATTTTATGCTTTAATTTATTTGTTTACAAAGAAAAACAAATTATGAAGGAGTACAATGAATTTGATGATCCCACAAATGGGCTAAGTAATTGGAAGTGTCTACTTTGAAACATTCATATCTAACAAACTTGAGGAAATCTTACAGCTTAAAAGAATCATGAAAATTCTACAAGAACCGGTACCAAATATTGGACGTGCAAATTTTTCAGGTCTTCAAACCAGAATAGAGTATCTAATTAACAAGAATTTCCTAACTCAAGCAGATCCAGATAAACTGGACATGGGAAAAGTAGCAAATGTAAGAGAATTTTACCCAGACTGGTGCATTATTTTTTTGATTGACTGCATCACTGGCTCAACATGTGAGAGAATATCTTGTTACTCAGAAGTAAACATGTCTAATCTTTGTCTTGTAGCAGTGTACATTGCAGCCATACTAGAATCATTATTCATCACTCGAGCTGACTTCACAGGATAATTCTTTTTACTAGCATCTGAAGCCCAACGACGTGAGCCCCTAGACTGTCGCGTGACTGATGCTGTTTTTCACTTTGAGTGTTACCCAAACCATTTGGTGTATCCCAGCCATTTGAACTTGCTGGTTGATTTGACATGAGAGCCTTAACCTTCCTAACATTCTGGTGAATTTTGTTGTTCCCAACTATTAGATTTGGAAGAATCGTCCATGGTTTTCGTAGTAATGAAATCTTGTGTTCACAATTGCTACAACATCTTATGTTTTAGATTTGCTTATCCCCCAATCACACCACTCAGTTTTCTTCATTGTATTGGTCAGAGAATTGTCTCCAGAATTTGTTAAACTTAAGTTAAAATAGTATTATTCAATGCAAATATCAATGAAAAGTTTGAAACAATCCCTAACAACTGACGCCACTGTCTTTAGGTACGACACCTATAACGTTATCAGAGTTTGTAGTCCGCATTGGACAGCAGTTTCGTGTATGCCTGGGTTATTTGTAAATTGTACATGCCTTAGGTCGTCGTCATCGTCGAGCCGTCGACTGAGCAGATGATGTTTCCCCATTTGTCGGTGGAGCTGCAAATGGAGTCCGGTAATTTTGTCTATTATGACCATAGCTCTTGCATTGTGAATAATCTATGTCGTCTGCTGCCTTCCCCAACTGATGGAAACCTTATCCTCCTAGGTGTTCCCGGTTGACCTCGCCAACTTGGTGGAAAAACGACAATTTGTTGAACGTCATGGGGGATGTCCCACTCACTAGGATGCCCAACAGGGTGAATGGGAACCACATATGCCTCCACCCAAGACCGAGTCTTGTAATAGTTGAAGCAGAATTCAATGGCTGCTCGTTTGCACTTATTGCCAAGGCAATAAAATCACAGTTGGCGAACAATGTAAAAATTTAATTCATCATGCACAAAATAACAAAACATGATTGTTCATACCTTATTGCCGCTATGGCATGCGTGCAGGGGAGCAGATCGGTTTGGAACTCACTGCATGAACACGTCTTGGTGGAGAGGTTGACCACTTTGTCTTTAGTCCCGCCTATAACTTGAAACTCTACCAGATCGATTGCTTGTATGGAAAAGTGACATGCTTCATTGAACCATCTGTTCAACAGATCGGTAGCCCAAGGGTTGAGGGACGTGGTCAAATTCAATGCCTCATTGTGTTGGTCATGGCACCAACATTGAAACATGCTTCTAATGCACTCGATCAACACCGTTATTGGCATTTTTCTTGCATGCCTCAAGCAGGAGTTAATACACTCCGCAATGTTGGATGTTATTAGCTTGTATCACTTTACTGGTGATCGTGCACATGCCCATCTCTCAGGGCCTAATCTCATAAGGCTGTCATAAGCAGGTTTGCAAAGCTGTTTTAGCTGATTCATATGTTTGTTAAAATCGACGAGCCTAAAGCAGTTGGCTGCCATGGTGAAAATCACAGCAACATCTTTGCTCTTAAACCTATTTTTAATGTTTTTCCCTAAGTGGTAATTGCGTAGACCGTGATGAGCGCCCTTGTACACTTTTTTGAATTGCATTCTTAATGCCAAGATGCTGATCCGAAATGAACATTGCATTTTTAGGATAACCAATTGCACGACGCAATTGGTTAAGAAACGACGACCAAGACTCTTCGTCTTCGACGTGGCCAATGCCAAATGCAAGTGGATATATCTATTCATTCGAATCTTTGCATACCGCCGCAAACAAAATACCCTTGAATCTGTTTTTCAGATGTGTGGCATCCATAGCGACTACAGGCCATATTACAGCACTAAATCCCTGAATACATGACTCGAACGCCCAGAAACAATATTTGAATCGTTGTTCCCCATCAGTAGTGGCACACATGACAGTACCAGGATTTTCACATGCCAACATATGGAAATACGAGGGGAGGAGTTGGAATGATTTTTCGACGAACCGAACACAAGATTCTCATCATACTCCTTCGCTTGCCAGGCCTTACCATATAGGCATTGCAATCCCCACTTGCGATTCATCTCTTCCATTATTTCCTTTGGTCTCAATGGGGTTACACAATTTCTTTGCACCCTGCTGGAGATAAGCTTACCAATTACCCTCGTGCTCGCAGTTCGGTACCCACATTGTAAACCATCAACAATACACATGTGTACCTTTTAGAACGTCCGAAGTTGCCAATATTCTCCCTCAGGCAACTTCGTTGCACGCAAAGCAAACTTACATGCCTTATCCTTGCAACCAACCTCAAAA
This sequence comes from Theobroma cacao, assembly GCF_053813885.1. Lineage (NCBI taxonomy): Eukaryota > Viridiplantae > Streptophyta > Magnoliopsida > Malvales > Malvaceae > Theobroma > Theobroma cacao. The sequence continues at coordinate 37,418,728 of NC_142647.1, read as the reverse complement.
CGAGCGTGACGTAACTTTTTAACTCTAACCTTAAAATGCTCTTTTAGTGCCAACATGCTCAAAAGGTCGTTTCAATTCAGCCTTCGATGGAAACACTTTTTCGCGATACAAGTGGTCGTCCATTGATCTGGATTCCTCACTCTTAACTGTTTGGAAGGATATCATATTTAGCCCGAGAATAATCCATTGATGAGATACCCTTGTATTTACCCTCTCTTAATCACTATCATCAAGCGAACGTATGTCGTTCTCAAGTGCGATGGCGTTCTCATAAATAGGGTCTGCACCCTCAACATCTTCTAATTCAATGGTCTGCCATGGTCGTCCAACTCAATCTTTTCTAACACAACAGTTGTGGTATGACCTGTACCGCCATCTACATGATTGCAATCAGGAATATCGGTCTACTCAACCCTGTCGTCCTTTAAACGATCTTCATGTTCGCCAACGTAATCATCTTCACAGTCATCATTCAACTCATTGTTCCGATCCGCCATGTCGTCCTCTTCGACATCGTCTTCAATTTGATTAGATGAATCGTCATCACTCACAACCATCCATCACAGTGTCGTTTGCTAATGACAATGGACCCAATGAATTTTTGAGTGACATTGTGTTTGTTGCAAAGTACCAAGTATTTCGTTCGATGCACATTTTGATCGAAATTGTGCAGACATCATTTGCAAACACTTCATGTGTGTGCCAAGCTACTGAAACTCATTAGGATACGTCAAACGTGATTGCCATGGTTGTTTGTTAGGAAATGCATGATGTGGTATGTCAAAATAATTAACATTATGTTGTAGGTGATTACTATGTTGGATACCGTGTTCATGTGGAATATCGTTTGCATTTCTTGCCTTAATTGTCACGAACACAACAACTGTCCTCTCATCTCGCAGAATACTTGCTACATCTTCATCAACTCTGATAACTGCGTGTAAAACCCCTACGGCATGGCTAAGCGATGCATATAGTTCAATTTCATTATTATGTGAGTTGACCCCAACAACCTTTTCAACCAGCTTCACTAGGCCTGAAAATGACAAATCACTCCCAACACCCCTCACTCGTGTCTCACCACCCTTGTAAGTGTCATCGACACAATGACCACCATATGTAATCATAAGGTTCACATTTGGCAGGCCGCTGAAATTTAACAGAAAATAAGTGTCACAATCAGTCAATGTATCAAAAATTGCCCCTCAATGCATAGAAACCACTTACGCAATGCCTAAGTCACATTTGGACGGTAGCAGAAATTTAACAGAAATTAAGTGTCGCAATGTCTAATACACATTCATGCAATGCCTAATAACTAGTGCACAAACGCCCCAAAACAAGATGCGAATTACACAAGTCACGCGCCACTACTCTCGCAATACATAACAACAAGTCACGCAATATATAAAAACCAGTCACGCAATGCCTTAAAAACTACTAAACAAAAGTCTCAAAACAACACATGAATTGCACAAGTCATGTGCCACCACTATCGCAATACATAATAACAGGTAACGCAATATATAAAAAACCAGTCACGCAATGCCTAAAAAATTATTAAACAAAAGCCTCAAAACAACAAATGAATTGCATAAGTTAGTCACGCACCACTAGGCTCGCAACACCTAAGAATAAGTCACTCAATGAATAATAAGCCTCAAAACAAGAGGTGAATTGCACAACACCACCAGTCTCTCAATACCTAATAATAAGTCAATCGATGCCTAATATCCACTCACGTTATGCCAACTTAAGCAGTCACGTATTGGCCCAACGTCACGCAATACATAACAACACGTCACCATATACATGCAAACCACTCACGCAATGTCTCAACAGAAGATATGCATTGCACAATTCACGTATCGCTTATAACCCACTTTCCCAATACCCAATAATAGGTCACGCAATGCCTAACATCCACTCACGAAGTTATTCAGCATCATATAACTTAAACGAAGAAAATAACTCAAGAAAATATGTGCTCAATGAAAATAAAAATTTCTATAAATTTTATTAAAATTTAAAACAAAGACCCTCTTGAAATACAAGGAGATGATACAAAAAAAAAAAATGAACCATAGTTCATTTTTTCTGAAGTTCATTTACTTTGAACTCTATCCCAACGAGAATCTTTTCATTACTTAGGATGGCAGCCTCCAAGTCAAAGGTCCTTTGCATCAGGTTGTCTATGAGTGTGTGCACCTCCTGTTGGAATATCTGCGGCTGCTCCCTTAAAAGCACCTTATCCTATTTGGAGGCTGCCTCTTCCCCATTCTCGACTCTTAGATCTCTAGAAGTCATTTTTCAATTATCTGAGATTGATTAAGATAATTGAATTTGATTCAAATGGTTAATGGTTCCCTTTATTTATAGGCATGAATGTTGACTCATCATTTTCTACACCCATATAAGTGTAATAAAAGGGGGCTAAATTGGTTATTAAGTACCTGTTCGGCCTGGTGTTTCATCTTATCTACCTCTTAAAAGCAAAAGCCAGGCCAAACATCATTTTTTAAGAAATTCTTAATAAAAGGCAGCTTAAAGGTTTTTTCTCTTTTTCACTAATCAAAAGGATTTTCATGTTACCTCTTTTCTCTTTTCCAAGAAATTCATTATCGTTTCCCTTTTTCTTTTTCTTTTTTTAAATTTAAGCATCACGGTCCAATTGCTTGGTAGACCAACCAAAATCTAATACTATTGCTACTATACAAGTTTGAAATTATATATAAACTTCAAGAATTGCATTATAGCTTATTAAGTTATTGAAGATGACACTTAATATCCTTTATGGTAATTTTAACCAAAATTACAGCTTATATAATTTATTTTGTTAAACAGTTTACCAAACAACTTTAGCCTATTTCTCTTCTAATTTTACACAATTTGTTATTAAGGGGGTTGAATCAGTAGATAATCACCTTCAGCATTAGGTAGATAAAGTCATGCAATGCCTACAAACAGGTCATGCAATGCTTAACAAATATTCAGTCATGTAATATTCTGTCACACAATGCTTATAAACAAGTCACGCAACGCTCAACAAATATTCAGTCACGCAATGCCTATAAACAAGTCACGCAATACTCAACAAATATTCAGGCACCTAATGCCAAATAAACAGATTACGATTCCTAATATCTAGTCACACACCCTACTATCCAATGACTTAATGCCTATCAAATATTCACGCATCGCCTATAAACTGATTGATTTCGCTACCCCCAGCCAGATTTAAGTTTCCAAACTTATATAATTTACCCATCAACTTTTTCGTTCTATGAATAACCCTAAATAAACCCAATAACACATAACAAATACCTTGATGACATTCTGCACTTTGGGATTGTTAGAAAGTTGACAGTCAATATAGACCTTAATGGCGTTAGAGAGCTGGACGGAGGGATAGCTAAATCTAAATGTAGATTTAATTTTGAAATTTTAAGCTGAATGGGAGAAAGCAGAAAGAAAGAAACCGAGACACGCTTTCATTTGGATTAATTAGTTTAAAGGGTATTTTTGTCAAGTCGTGCTAAAAATTGGCTAAAAACAGTTAAAATTATAGAGACGGTCATTTTTGAAGTCATCTTACTACGAAGGTTATTTCCCATAATTTCCACTAACAAAAAGCCAAATAATACAAATTACAGTAGGACTGTTCCCCGAATACCCTGATTTCCATCATAATACCCTGATTTTCATACACATAACATAACCAACAAAAATATAACACACAGATAGCTACATGGATTCCTTACTTGGACTTCTCACCTTTGCCTTTTCCAACTGCTAGTTGTCTACACAACCAGAACATATAGGCTGATACTATATTTCAAATGAGATCTAAACTGCAATTTCCTCCCTACCATACACTGTGAACATGTCCTCTCTTTCCACCCTCAATCTTTCTAGAGTATCAGCAAAATTGTTGGTTTCTTTAAAAACATTTTTGAAACAATCTCGGCCAATCAATTCCTCAAATCTATCAATTTTTACAAATGTTCTCCACTGTGCCTACAATCTTGATTTTTGCATATATTAGTTGTTAATGGTAACATTTGATAATTATCACTATAGGTTATCATGAGAACTATTTTCATGAAGAGACAAATATATCTTAGTTCTTTTTAGTATTCAAGTATATGATTTAATGGTTGATTTTTTTTATAAAAATTAAAGGGTTGAGTATGAAGTTTAAATTTGATGTTATTATTTTGTTTTTCATGATTCTTTAAGGTTTTTTATTTTGGAAATTGAAATGATTAAGAACTGGTCCTGATTTTAAGTGTAATCTCTCTCTCTCTCTCTCTCTCTCTCTCTCTCTCTTTTTCTCACACACACACACACACACACACTTAATAAGTTTCTTGTCATTGCCAACAATAGAGTTGGATGAGAGAAAGTAAGGAGAAGAGCAGTTGAATGACATGAACAAGGGTTGAGAGGTAGTAGAATTGGCAATGAGGAACAAGACTTGGTTAGATGGAGGAGGAATCTATTCATTGCTTTTGTTGGAAACCTCATCTCGAAGGTTTCGTGGTGGGATGTTAAGAGATTAGTCAACCGTTTTGGTATCATGGTGGATGTTTTTATTTCGAAAGTTAAGGCTAGAAGACTCTTAGGGTACTTTTTGTTAGGTATAGGAAAGTTGATGAACTCAAAAGAGTTATTCAACATGATCATGGGAATGTGCTAAATGATTGAAGGCTTATAGTGAAGGTGGCGGATTAACCCAAGAACTATGTGATCTTGAGAAACCACAACGTGCCTTCAATAGCTAAGAAGAGTTATGTAGAAGGAGAACAAAAGTCTTATAAGGAGTCAATAGTGGACAAACATGAGGTAGCAAAGGAAAGTAAAGGGTTACATAGAGTATTAGTTCCTAACATAAGCACAGACTTGAGAAAGAGGGCTAATGAAGGATGCAAGTGACCGTCTTAGAGTTTGAGTGGTTAAAGAGGAGTGCATTCGGGACTTTAAGGGGAGATAATCATTGCCAAGTGGTTTAAAGAGTCCCTATCTTTAGAGAGGGTGATAACCCAAGTAAAGAACGTTGATGGTGCAAGGGTCCTAGTAACCTTTATAGATAAAGATGATATGGACACTTTATTGCAGAACTATTATGAAATCTTCGAGGTGTGATTTGAAAGTTATCCAAGTATGAGGTAGAGGATGAAACAATGTCAAGGCTTGTATCAGTGAAACTTGAAGAAATTCTCCTATTTATGTATCACCATAAAACCTTTGAAATGATAGGTAACACCTGAGGTAGGTGAACAGTAGAAGAAAGCTAGATCATGCTCTGATCTTGGTATTGGTGAAGAGTAGAAGGAAAATCCTTACCTATATAAGGGTATTCGTAAATGGAAAAGATTTTTAATCAAAGCCACCATCATTGATGTTGTATGAGAAGGGGTGGTTATTTACTCAATTAATGACCAAATGCATAAGACCGGGGCATAACCCAGGGTGAGAACACTAATTAAATCAACAGATGGCAAATGGAGTGACACATTTAGGGAAGGCTCGATCCCTAAGGCCTATAGTCTGTATGGTCACCCCTTGTGATGATTAATAGAGGTTGATATGTCAGTAAGTCTGTAAAAAAGGACTTATGATAGGGATGGTGTCTTATGGATTATGGGGAAGCTTCGCATAGACAAGGTCATGGGTATGTTAGGGATCCACAAAGAATGGTATGGAGTTAGAATGAAATGATATGCGTATAAAAGAGAGATATAGGAAATCTAGCTAGATCGAAGAGTAAGAACAAGGATGAAGTACCAAGATGGGTGGAGAAGGGGTTTTGGTCAAAGCCAAAAAATTATAAAATCACATTTCAATTAGTGAGATAAGTCCCTCAAAGCTCGCTACAAACTATTGCCTAATTTTGTTAAGGGACTTAGACCAAGTTAAGGGCTTGGATGAATTGAGGGGGGTGGGCTTGAGTCTTGACTTAGATCAAGTTGGAAAAAACTTGAACTCAGAGCTTGAGGCAATGGGTTTTGATTCTGGACAAACTATGTTGAGTTGATTAGTGAGGCAATCAATTGAAATTGAAAAAGGAGAAAAGAAATAGTTAAACCCAAGGACAGACCAACCCAACAGATAAGCTTTTTTTCAACCACAGGCAAGAGTTGGGTAAAAGCAAGCTCGAAGGGTGAAAAAAAAAAATAGGCAGCAAGTGAAAATCCCTAAGTATGGCAAGGAAGTGAGAGAGAGAAAACCCATATGGCTAATTTGGGCAAAGTTGATAGTCTGGAATTACTTGATATGGGGGATGGTTTTGACGGGACCAAGGAAATAGTGAATCCAAAAGACACTTTAGCAAGAGAACATGGTATGTCCTTTGAAGGGGGGGAAGCCATGTGTGACGAGAAAAGGGAATCAAGCAAAACTGCGAAGCTATAAGAAAAAAGGGAAATTTGTGGCAAGGCAAAGAATTGCAACAAAACTCAAGTGGATTGAGGATCAAGGGGCAGTAAAAGGAAACCAAGTGTTAAGACGTTTGGCTAGAAACAAGGAAAGGAAAGGTTAATGGGTCACGAAGAAAGTAACCAGGGATGATGAGGATATTCGAAAATTCAACTTGAGATCCAAGGTTGATAAGGGGGAAAACAAGGTGGTAATAAAACATCCAAGATAGTAAAAAGGGTCATAGGCGTGAAAAGAAATAAGGGAACTTTTGAAAATAGAGGTGGCATTCCAAAGTAAATTCTTGAATATTCAATCATGGACACATAATTGGTAGTAGAAATATAACAATAATGAAAAGGGATGGCTAATACATGGGTGGTAAGCTAAAAACTAGGCATTGGATTTTATAGGTCCAAGGAGGATGTATTGGAGGGGTTGCATGAGGTGGAAACAAAGGAGCCAAGACGATAGGTAAGGTAAGCTCTCTTTTGTGTGTTCATGGGTTTGATTATCTAATGTTACTGTTATCATCAAATATCATGGTTCGAGAGAGTGGTGAGAAGCGTCAAGCCATAAAGAGGTTGATTAATAGTGAGAGACTAAGTTTGATTTTTCTACAGGAAACTAAGTTATCCAAAACATAGCCAACTTTATATGAGAGAATTTGCCTTAGAGTGAAAGTATGGGGTAAGTCATGGTTGCAAAAAAAAATGCTAAAGGATTTATGTGTATTTGGTTAGACAGTTGCGATGAGCTAGATGACTGCATGGAAGGTAGACACTACATCTTTTTAGTAGGTAGGTTGAGGAAGTTAGAGAAAATAGCTAGTTTTGGGAATATCTACGCTTTAAACTATGAGAGACTGATACATCTTCTGTAAGGTGAATTGGTGGAATTGATGGGGAAGTACGATGTGTGCTGCTGCATGGGTGGTAATTTTAACACAGTAAGATACGAAGAGGAGAGGATAAAGAAAGGGAATGTGTGGAGGTCAGCTAAAGACTTTTTAGAATTTATCAATTTAATAGGACTGGTGGATTTGCCTTTAGTAGAGGGAAGATTTAATTTTTGGAATAACCATGAACAGATGGCACTTAGTCTACTTGATCGATTTCTCGTTGACACGGAGTTACTAAGATGTTTTGACAACGTAACTCAATGTTGTCTTCCTCATTACATCTTCAACCATGACCCATTTCCTTAGATGTCACATATTGTGAATAAGGGCTTTACCCTTTAAATTTTTCAACTATTGGCTCAATGACAGTAGTTTTTAGTTATTGGCTAGAAATTTCTAGGAATCTAATAAGATGAAACTTGTGAATGGTTCTGGAATTTGAAATCTATTGAAAGAGTTCAAACCATTGATTAAAAACTAGAGGAAAAAAGAATTTGGGGATGTGATTGGAAGGATTAAAGCACTTGAACTTGAATTACAGAATTTGGACTCTCAAAATCAAGGGGCAAAAAAGGTGATTAATGGTAGGCAGGTGATGATTGTAAAGAAAGTCGAACTTTACAAGTTGTATAGAGTCGAAGAGAGGGAGTGGATGTAAAAATCAAATGAAAGATGGGTTAAAGATGGTGACCTAAATACAAAATACTTTCACTAGATAGCTTCGACATAGAAAATGCAAAACTACATAGGTAAGATTTCGGTAAATAGCTCAATGGTAGAGGACAAAAAAATATCAAAAAAAAGTTGTTGAACATTTTTAAGAGATTTACAAAGAGAAAATGGCCTTTAAAGTAAAAAAAGATAGAATACAACTTAAATAAGCTTAAGCAAGGTTTCGTTGGGTTTATTGAAAAACCATTTTTAGAGGATGGAGTATGGGCTACCATCAAGAGTGGGTAGTCTTGAAAATAGGGTTAATGAGCTTCATTATTGAATTTTTCAAGAAGGGTAGATTAAGGGAAAGGCTTCAATGACACTTTCTTGATCTTGATCCCAAAAATGGAAAATTCCACTAAATTAAAAGATTATAGGGTGTTAAGCTTTTTCGACAATCTGTTCAAAACTGTAGCCAAGCTTTTTGCCAATAGATTGAAATAAGTTATCGGTGAGGTAATTAAGCCAAATTAGTTTTTGTTCATTCCATATAGGCAATTAATGGATTCGTTGCTGATTGCAAATGAGATCATTGATCTACTCAAGAAGAAAAAAAGAGGTTTGATATTGAAAGTCAATTCCAAAAAGGCTTAGGATAGTGTTAGTTGGAACTTCCTTGGCATAATTCTCTTTAAGATAGGGTTTGGCAGTAAATGACGGGGGTAGGTGAATGAGTGTGTGTTTATGGCATCAATCTCAATTCTTGTTAATGGGTTTCCCACTTTATACAAAGCAAAGGAGGTTGAGTTATTTAAAAGTACTTGAGTAAGGTAGAGAGGGCTAGTGGTTTCACTCTTGCAGTACATTGATGACACTTTGACCTTCTATGAGCTAGAGTTGGATTATCTTCAATTCAAAGGATTCTACAATGATTTCAAGTGATTTTGGTTTAAGAATTAATTTTGCATGAAAGCTATTTAATTGATGTGGGGATTGATGGTCAGAAGATCAAATCAATGGCTAACAAAATTGGTTGCTAGGTTAGGACTCTCCCAACTACTTAGCTTGGCCTACCATTTGACATGTAGCAGAACTTTATCAAAGCATGGAAATTGAAAATTGATCTATTTAAAGCAAAACTTACATGATAGAAGTCCAAGACTTTATTGTTTGGAGGTCAGATCACTTTGCTAAGATTTTTTCTTGCTGGTTTATCGATTTTCTATATGTCTTTATTTAAAATTCCATCTAAAGTTAAGCAAGAGGTTAAAAAATACAAAGAAGGTTCTTATAGGGTGACACTGATCAGACAAAAAAAATGCATTTGGTTAAGTGGAGTCGAGTATGTAACTATAAAGATGTGGTTGTAATTGGCATTGTGGATATTGAAGTTAAGAATAGAAGGTTAATAAATTAGTGGATATAGAGTTACAAGAAGGCAAAATCCAATTTATAAAGGGAGGTTGATGAAAAAACTGGTTGTGACCCGAATGTTCTTCTCCTTAGCATAGATTCAAATAAGTGGCACTCCACCTTATGGAAAAATGTTTTATTCCTCCTTTCCCCCACTAAACACATTTTCTAGAAGATTGCTTTGCTCTTTAGTATGGTTGTAGGCAATGGGAAAAGCATAAAGTTTTGAGAGGACCAGTGAATTAATGACATTAATGTCAGCGTTCCCTAAAATGTATGCTTTAGCCACTAACAAGAATGGTCGTATTTTAGATATGAGCATTGGGTGGATAGCTATTGGAGATTAAAAGTTTATTTAAGAAGACAAGCTTTTCTGTGGGAAACATCATATCATTATCAGTTTTTCAAAGTTCTTGAGGAGTTTAAGATGTGTGACAACCTAGATGATGAGGTTATTTGAAAGGGTATGACACAAGGGCAATACTCAACTAAGGATTTCTATAGCAGGGTAATATGTGAGAATATTGTAACTAATTGTTACTGGAAATGAGTGGGGGGGGGGGGGGGGGGTTTGGTTTTGCACAAAGTTGAGTTGCTTACGTGGCTTCTAATACAGAGGAGTGTTGTTGATTTTTCATGCAAGTGTACGCTATCGCAAACAAGTAATATAGTAGAAGTAGAGTATTCTCAGAGAGATTTATTTCTAATTTTTCACTCAGTACTAAAATTTTAGAACAAATTAACCTTATTTAAGCAATCCAAAAATTAAAAAACTAATCAAAACGAAATTAAAATAAACACTAAATTAATCAACAAAAATTAAATATGTTGAGAAAAGCAGTAGATTAAAGACCTAAGATTATGGATTCATTCAACACTTCATCTAATACTAGCTTCTCTTGTTATTTATCTTTTCTCGGTGGTTTTACTAACTAAGAATCCAAATTTATGGACAAGTCTTCATTGAGATGCTTGCACAAATTCGTAACTTAATTAGTTCACTATATGTTAATAGGAATTAATTAAATTAAGTTCATTAAGTGAGTGTCCTAATTTGGCTATATATGGCAATTGATGTATGTCTACCCAAATCACGAATCAGATTACCTAAGTGATGTGAACATACACTATTCAAATCTTAGTCTAACCTAAAATCTTTTTGTCAATTTTCAATTAGATGCACAAATCAATTAATCGTTGATCAAGCAATTAAAGGTATTAAGAATAGATTTAAATAAGTAAAACTATGCCCATTCATGATAAATAAAAAAGAAGTAAATATTCAGACTACATGTTGAAATTCACCATAATCCTAGAAACCAAATTAGTTCGTGATATCTAAATAAAATAATATCCAAAGAAATTCAACCATGAATTCAAAACAAGAAAATAAGTATAACACAATAAAAAGAAACAAATTAATGTTGAAGCCTGGTTAATCTCGAATCTCTCTCAATTGCTCTTAATTTCTTACTTGATTCTTTGCTTCAATTCTTTAGAAAAGTTGTTGCTGTCCTTTCCTTGAATCCTTTCAAAAAGTCCCTTAGATAGGTGCAAGATGGCTTACTTTCCAATTTCCCATCAGAGTTTTTATTTTTGGAAACCGTGGTGCACCGCGGCCATCACTCCTTGGCGTTGTGGCAATCATTAGTGGCACCACGATGCTCTATACTCTGGCCAAAGTATGATGCACCTCATCAGCTTAGCACTGTGGCCACGATCTTCCCAGCGCTGCAGCGGTAGCTCCCTTAGTGCCGCGACCATGAGTAACTCAAGGCTTGGCTTTAGTCACTATACCGCCTTGTGTATAACTACATCCATCCATCATCTTCTAACGTGATTTTCTCCTTGATTTGGTTTGAATTGGGTAAAGTAGTAAACATCAAAGCTGTAGCTCGTTCTCTCAACTTTCCAATGGATTAAGAAACACATCAATTGGACTTCTTCATCTTAAGCTATCTTTGAATTACTACAACATGTACTAGTGAAGCCTTTAGCATACTTATGCTATTTTGACTCAATTGCACCATTCTCACCAAATATCTTGCATAAAACCATAAGAGAAATCAACAATAACTTTTCTTGAAGAAAATTAAAGAAGAATAAAGTAAAATAGAGTTATCACACCCCCAAACTTAAGATTTTGCTAGTTCTCGAGTAAAACATAGAACAACATGCAATTTCTTAGATAACGAAAACATTTAACTAGAATTCAATTGCACCATTTTGTTAATCACCTTTAATATCCTCAAAAGTTAATCCATATTCATAACTAAGCAGCATACAAATATTATTCAAGTTCATGTTTTAATTCAAATGCAAGCTTATCGTTAAATGAATTTCTGTGTGTGTGTGCAATCTTTTCGCCTAAACCATCATACAATTTGAATAAGTTTATATTCATGCAAACTTCAGATTAGTTATTAAATTCCATAAATTTGCTTTTCATCTTTCTCTCCACTAATGTAGACTAACACTAAGTTAAAGATCAATAGGACTTTAATTAGCTTGTAATGTATGGTTAGGGTTAAGGTTGGATATGGGATAATGCATAGCTTAAATCACCCTAAGCACATAGTCAATGTAGGACCGATATAGAGCTTTATTTTCCTTCACTTAGTGTATCCTTTTTTCATCACAATTTTTCTTTTGTTTAACACTTCATTCTTTTTTCTTTTTTTCCCTTTTTATTTTTCTCAATTTCACACCCCCAAACTTATTTCTTTTATTGGTAGTGAGATGAATACAATCATATTTTTGAACTTTTCATCATTTTTCATCTTTACCACCTTTTTCACACACTAGCTCATAACGCTTCCTAAATTGACTAATGCACTTAGAAATGAGGGATGCAAGAAGTGTTGGAAATATTAATATAAGGGTCTAGGCTGAAAAATATGTGTTCAAACAAAGAAAAGGTGTCATTAGGCTCAAAAGGAGAAACTAAGGATAATTTATGTAAAGGAAGGCTACAAAGGCTCAATCGATCCAAAAAATGGCCTAAATCATCTCTTTAACTAAGTATCGCTCAGGATTTCACCTCAAGAAAGAATCAACCAAATTCTAAAACTCAATACATAATTAAAAATTTCATGTTCACATAAATTGTATCTAAATTCGTACAATGAATGCAAGCAAAAGGCATAGTGCTCAAAATGTAGAAATCTCATCCTAACAATGAAGTTTAGCATAAAAATTTACATAACACTTAAACAATATTCACATTTGTAAAGAATCAAGATAGAATATGACTAGTTTCGCATTATTGGATAGGTAAATTTAAAGAAATTGGTGCAATAAATTCTAGCTCAAAATCTTCAAATATGCATAAAATTAAAAAAATTATGAAAATAAACTAATCTAAAAATATCACAAAAACTAATAATAATAAAACCCTCCCCCAAACTTAAATTGCACACTGTCCTCAGTGTGAAAAGATAAAAAAAAAAAAGAAGAGAAAGAAACTCCCTTATCAATGGTGACCGTCCATTAAAAGCTCAAATTTTCTTTCTTTTTATCTTCATGCTTTCTAAACCTGCAAACTAAACAAAACAAGCTAGGGAGAGGTTGTAACTACTTATTTAAATAGAAAAACAAAAACTAAATAAAATAACAACTAAACTTAAAAAGATATAGCTTGGGTTACCTCCCAATAAATGTTTCTTTATAGTCACTAGCTTGACTATGATACCCTTTTTCACTTCTTCATCACCTCAAACATGCTTAAGGCTTTGTTTCATTACCTTGAATGCTTCGGTAAGTGTACGAAAATCTCAATATAGCCATAAGACAAAATTTTTACCACTTTAAAGGTTTACTGCCAATATGGTTGAAGTTGCCATGGTAAAAGATGGAGGTGTGAACCAAAGAATGTTATGTGTTGTCCAACTTCAAAATCAAGATCACTAGAGGTGGTGGATTATGCTCACCATAAAACTGCTTAATTTTTAGATGTGGTGGGTCTGACTCATGAGTTGGTGCTGGATTACTTATAAGCAGTGGAGTAGAATTACTTTTACCTTTATCGGCTAAGTCCACTCTGTCTCAACGAGCTGTGAAAGAAGGATATTTAGTTGCACTGAAAATAGTAAATTCAACTACTACCTCACTAATTTTAAAAGTTATTCAACCTTCCTTTACATCAATAATTGTGCCTGTAGTGGCCAAGAATGGACATCCTGGCATGATCGGAATCTCTTGATCCTCTTCCATTTTAAGTACTATGAAGTCGATTGGAATGCATAATTTCCCTACTTTAACCAAAACATCCTTTATAATCCCATAGGGGTGCCTCATTATTCTGTCTGCTAGCTGCAAGGTGATTGTAATAGGTTCAATCTCCATCAGTCCAAGTTTCCTAGCAATAAACAAAGGCATTTTTGAGACACTAGCACCCAAATCACATAAAGCTTTCAAAAAATTAAAATTACCAATTGAGCAAGGGATAGAAAAACTCCTTGGGTCCTTAAGTTTTGGTGGAAGCTTGTTCTAGATTATAGCGTTGCAGTCCTTACTGAATGTAATTGTCTCAAAATCTTCCAATTTCCTCTTCTTCGTCAATATACCCTTTAGAAACTTTACATATGACGGCATTTACTCTAAAGCTTTAATGAAAGGAATATTGATGTGAAGCTTTTTGAATACCTCGATAAACTTTTAGAAGTGTTTATCAAGCTTTTGTTTCTGAAGGTGCTAAGGAAAGGGTGGTGGTGGTAAAGTTACCTTTGCTTTCTTCTGTTGAATTTGATTGTTAATTGTCTCAATCAATGTTTCATTCTCAATAGGCTTATCTTGAAGATTAGGTTGCCTAACATTATTTTCAATCTCTTTTTCGCTCCTCAAGGTGATTGCCATAACTTGTTCCTTATCTTTTCTCCTAAGATTCACTTTTATGTCGTTAGGTAGTGTTCCTTGAGGCTAGTTGTTTAATAAATTAGCAAGTTGATCAACTTGAGTCTTAAGGTTTCAAAGTGATGCTACTTGACTCTGAATGAGAGCTGTTTGACTTTGTATGATGCTATCATTCTGTATAATGTATTGTAGTAGCAAATCTTCCACAATTAGCTTTTTTTTTTCGAGGTAGGCGCTTTAGCTTGCTATTGGAATTTCGGAGGTGCATTTAGCCTTGAAGTTAAGGAAGATCCTTGATTATTGGCCCAAAAGAAATTTGGATGATTCTGCCACCCTGGGTTGTATGTGTTGGAGTTAGGGTTATTTTACTGTTTATTCCCCATAACTTGCATTGTTTTTATTAAGCTTGGACACTGATGACTTGCATGATTATCCCCATAATATTCATAAGCTATAAAAGAACTTTAAATGGAGTTAGTACCAAAAGATTCGAGTGTCTTAGTTAAAATAGCAACTTGAGCGGATAATGCTGGCATGGCATTTATATCATGAACTCCAGCTACTCTCCTATTCATTACTCGCTCTGTTAGCCACTGGTAGTTATTTGCAACCATCTCTTCCACCAAATTGTATGCCTCATCAATTGATTTAGCCATTCAAGCTCCTTTTGCAACAACATCAATGGTAGTCTGAACATGCCCATTCAAACAATTGTAGAAAGTTTGCACCTGAAGTCACTTTGGAAGACCATGATGAGGACAAGACCATAAGTAATTCTTTATATCTTTCCTAAGCCTCATACAATGATTTAGAATCTTATTGCATGAATGCTGTAATATCATTTTTGCTGTCATAGCCGGAAGAAAGAATTTGGCAATGAAGTTTTGAGCAAGATCATCCCATGTTGTTATTGAGCCAGTGGGGAGCGTATTCAACCACACTTTAACTTTATCCCTTAATGAGAAAGGAAAAAGCCTCAAACTAATTGCATCATCTGTTGACACCATTGTGTTTAAATGTATCGTAAATTTCTAAGAAGTTTGATATATAGCCATTTGGATCATCATTTAAAAAGCCCCCAAACTGCACTGAAGTTTGACTCGTAGTGATGATAACTGGCTTGATCTTTAAATTGTTTGCTTGAATAGCGAGCCTTCCAATGCTCAATGAAATTTCTTGCACCAATGGGATAGCGTAATCCCTTAAGCAACAATTTTCAACTACTATGCATTCTTGGATTTGTTGTTCGCCTTGTTGATTAGCCATTGTATTTATAGGAGCAAAACTTTGTTGATTTTCTCGTCTAAGTCTTCGGAATGTTGTCTCAATCACTAGATCACAAGGGATAATCTCCAAGCTTTTTGCTCTTTTCATACAACAACTAAACAAACTTGCAAAACAAAGAAATAAAACTTAAATTGAGACTAATCTGTGAAATTTCAATATTAGAAAATAATAAAGAAAACAAAAGCCTTGGCAACGATGCCAAAAACTTCTTGTTGATTTTTAATGCAACTGCACGCTATCGCAAACAAGTAATAAAGTAAAAATAGAGTATCGTTCCCACAAGGATTTGTTTCTAAATTTTCACTAAGTACTAAAATTTTATAACAAATTTTCTTATTTAAGCAATTCAAAAATTAAAAAAATAATCAAAATGAAATTAAAATAAACATTAAATTAATCAACAAAAATTAAATATGTTAAGAGAAACAGTAAATTACAGACCTAGGATTATGGATTCATTCAACACCTCATTCGATATTAGCTTCTCTTGTTATTTATCTTTCTTGGGTGGTTTTACTAACCTAGAATCCAAAGCTATGGATAAGTCTCCATCGAGATGCTTGCACAAATATCTAACTTAATTAGTTCACAATATGTCTATAGGAATTAATTAAATTAAGTTTATTAAGCAAGTGTCTTAATTTGGCTATGTATGGCAATTGACATATGCTTACCCGAATTACGAATTAGATCACCTAAGTGATGTGAACATACACTGTTTAAATCTTAGTCCAACCTAAAATGTCTTTGTCAAGTTTCAATTGGATTCACAAATCAATTAATTGTTGATCAGGCAATTAAAGGTATTAAGAACAGATTTGAATAAGTAAAACTATACCCATTCATGATAAATAAAATATAAGCAAATATTCAGACTATTTGTTGAAATTCACCATAATCCTAGAAAAGCAAATTAGTTCATGATATCTAAATAAAACGATATCCAAGGAAATTCAACTATGAATTCAAAACAAGAAAATAAGTATAACATAAAAAAGAGAAAGAAATTAATGTTGAACCTTGGTTGATCTCGAATATCTCTCAATTGCTCTTGATTTCTTGCTTGATTCTTAGCTCAAATTCTTCAGAAAAGTTGTTATCATCCTCTCCTTGAATGCTTTCAAAAAATCCCTTAAATAGGTACAAGATGCCTACTTTCCAATTTCTTGTCAAAATTTTTATTTTTGGAAATTGAGGTGGCGCCGTACCCATGACTCCTTAATGCCACAATGCTGTGGCAATCATTGGTGGTGTCGTGGTGCTCTGGCCTTGAGCCAAAGTATGATGCACCTCATCAACACAGTGCTACGACCATGATCTTCCTAGTGCTGCGACGGTAGCTCCTTCAACGTTGCGGCCATGAGCAACTCAAAGCCACAGCTTTTGTCACCATACTGTCTTGTGTAGAACTACATCCATCCATCATATGTTGATGTAATTTTTAACTTGTTATAGTTCTAACTGGGCAAAGGGGTAAACATAAAAGTTGTAGTCCGTTCTCTCAGCTTTTCAATGGATCAAGAATCACATTAATTGGTCTTCTGCAGCTCAAGTTATCTTTGAATTACTGCAACATGTGCAAGTGAAGCCTTCACCATACTTGTGCTATTTTAACTCAATTGCACCATGCTCATCAAATATCTTGCACAAAACCATGAGAGAAATCAACAATAACTCTTCTTGAAGAAAATTAAAGAAGAATAAAGTAAAACTGAGCTAAAACAACTTAAATTAATTACTAACATGTAATCTAACTTAAACTAGAAAAACTCTTAAAATGTTAAAATCTGAACCTAAAATCTCAAGGATTAGCTACTTAAGCCCCTAAAATGTGTTAAAATAACTCTATATAATAGAGTTATCATGGAGAGTTACGGTGAAGTACAAGTTAATTAAAAGGGGAATGTTACTTACGGACCATTGGCTTTGTGCTATTTGTAACAAAGAGGTGGAGTCAATAAATCACTTGTTTATACACTGTTAAAGGACTCCGATGGACTAGGATTTTTGGTGTTCCACATGGAAAGTGGCCTAGGCATCCCTCAGTACTATAAAAGGTTTCTTCATTGCTTGAAACTCTACAAAAGTAAAAAAAAAAAAGAGATATTCAGATATCGAAGATGGCCTTTTTGCCACAGTGTGATCCATATGGACAGAAAGGAATGATCTTGTGTTTAACAAAAAATCATGGGATGTTGTCCAATTCTTAAACCAAATCAAATTTAGAGTTACATCGTGGGCAACCACTAAATGGCCTAGTGTTCATAGATTCATAGTTAATACTTTCAAATCCTTAACAGTTGCATGTTTGTGAAGCCCTAACCCTTAATTAAGGGTAAAAATATATAGCTTAACTTGGTGAGCGTCTAAAAGTTTGTTTTCCAATGTTGTTTCAAATATTTATTACTTGAAAAAGGTATATTTTGATTCGTAAAAAAGTTTACTTGGAAATGGAGACCTAGAAAGGGTTAAAGGACTTGGTTTTCAACTTAAAATTGCATTCTAGACCAAAAGTATCAACTTCTATTCATAAGGTATCAATGCTTGCAAACCTAGAAATGCATCAAATGAATGAAGTATCGATACTCAATGAACAAGTATCGATACCTTTACCTAGAAATAAAAAGTATTGATACTTCTATTAAAAGTATTGATACCTACATAGTGGATTTGAAAAACAATAAAGGTAAATTAAACTTTTCACATCCATTTTAAAACATTAAACCCCTTAGACTTTTCTTGAAACGGTTAAAACGTTTTTCTCACTATTCTTAGCCTCTCTTTTCTCTCATCCCTTTTTGCACTCTCTTTTATCTCTCCAAGCCATTTGAAGCCTCTAAATTTTAGATTTGAAATCAGATTTTCATTTTAACAACATTTGAACGTAAGGTTTCACTGTTCATAATCTCTAAGCTTTGGGTTATGATTTTCAAAATTATTGGTTTATTAAAAATTTGGTTTTCTCTCTAAAACTTAGGTTTTGGATTGATTTTGGGTACTGTCAAGCTCACTAAGGTAAAGTTATTATAAACTTTAACTAGTTGAAATTTAATCTCATAGTTAGATTAGATTTAGTCACTGAACAATGGATTAAAGATTAAGTGAAGAAGTTGGTAAAAGGATTATTGGTTATTTGTGATGGTATGCTTAGAGAATAAGGTATTAACAATAGATAAATGATGGATTGGTGCTATTGAAGAATTTGGTATTTTGTAGAGGTCAAGCTTTCGTCGAAAAGTTCTAAAAAGAAAGACACACTTCAAATATGAGGGTAGATATGACGTTTTTAATTATTTTGACATAATTACGCATGTCTAGTCTACAATTCCATTTGTAAATGTATTTCTAATGAATTATGAACTATAACAAGGATTGTGATGTGAATGATGATTTTAAACTGAATTTGATGAAAGCTATATATTTTATGTAAATATGTCTATTATGTATCTAGTTTTGTGCACGGGGAACAAGCACTTTGAATGTTTTCATATCTCAAAATTTTGAATATTTGTTTGTGAATTAATGTTATGAATGACATTCGAAATTTGAAATGAAAATGATTTTAAACCTAGCATTGGGTCACTTTGTCTTTGAAATGATAGAAATGGGTTGATGGCAATGATAGTATCTTGTCACAACAACTTGATTTTGTTGGTGAATGATATCAGCCTTTTTATTTCCAATATGAATATTTAGATAAACTTTGATTTTGAAAATGTTTTAGTGGAACTGATTAAGTTAAGAACTTGTAACTAGCGACAATAGATGTTAGCCATTGTGCATAATGATTTGTATACTCTGAGGTCAATGACTATATGTACTAGATCATTTTGGTGAGATGACACCCTTTGTTTATCTAAAAGTTAATGTCTATGAGCACTAGACTATATATTGATGCTTTGGCATAAATCTGTATATGCTAGTTGGTTGATATGATCCTACCCTCTATTACTGAAAGTCGATGACTTTACATCCCAGACTAAATTGGTGCTACGACATAACTCTATATATGCTTGGTAGTTGATAAGATCCTACCCTCTTAGTTCCTCTCAAGTCAGTGCTCCACAAATGTTTATTTTGTTAATGGTATTGAAAGAATGAATTATGAATTTGATTTGAAATTGAAACTTTGATCATGATTGAATCAATTACTAGTTTGAAAAAAACCTATTTAGGATTGGAATTTGCTCTGGTATTTGATCTTTGAACTCTAAGAACTTGAAATGAAATGATTTTGGAAATATTTGGAACCTGAAATGGTTTATTCTTGGCTTAAAATTGGGTTTTGTGAAGAAAGTATTGATACCTTAAGATGAAGTATCGATACTTATTCTTTAGAAGTTTGCAAAATTGTATTCTGTTTGAAAAGTATAGATACTTTTGATAACTCTATGACATAGAGTTATCTTGCACATTTTTGGGCATGAAATTAGCCAAGTCCTTGTGTTTTTAAGTTGGTTTTAAGTAGTTTTTATGTTTTTCATTAATAAGTTCAAAGCAAGTTAAATTATAATAATTCAAGTAATTTTAGTTCAATTCCATGTTAAAAGTCCTAATTTGAGCCATCATTGATTCAATTATTTGTTTTAGAAGGTTCTCAAGTGCATAAAGCTTAATGGATGATGAAGCATGCAAAGGATGGCTAGGTGCAAACTCTCATCAAACATGTTGCGATATCTCGAGCATAACTTGCTCTACAAAAGTCTGATTGAAGTGATTCTTGAACCACTAGAAAGATAAGAGGAAGAGATACAACTTTTATGATTATTAATTCACCTAGTTTTGATCAAATCATGGTCAAAATTACATTGGAATTAGATAAACTGTTATAGTTCTGCACGAGGCAACTTGAAGGGGCTAGCCCTGCAGCCTCAAGGACTCCAAGGTTGTGGTGCCAAGAATGCCTACATCTCCCATACAAAAACTAGAGAGAAGGGTGCCTAGGCACCAACCAACCAGTGTCACAATGCCTTGCTGCCACATTCCTTTCATACATCACCTGAGAGCTTGGCACTAAAGCGCCAACCATTAGAGGCCTAGGCACCAGAAGGTGATTTAAAAAAAAATTTGCTACTTCTTATTTTTTATTTTAGGGCTCATGCCATAAATTGAATAGGACTAATCAAATAGGGATCTTAGGATATTTATGTGGTTAGTTTAAGTTGCAATTGAATAGAGAAACTTAACCAAAAAAAAAAATTCCGTAAACCTAATGCACCATAAATTGATTTAATTTAGGATAGACTCGAAATATAAATATTTGAAGTTAAGGATATTTGAGGTAGTTAATTAGACCTGAAATATGAATAATTAAGACATTAGGGAGTTTTAGCCTCTCATGCATTATAAAGTTTGAAACTTGTTTGTTGATTCTCTTAGCTATATAGGTGTAGGTGAAATTGAACTCTTAAAAGTGCTTTTCAAAGGGTTTCTTTTCAAAATTTGCACTTGTGTTTAGCGATGTAAATGGCTAGTTAATAATCGGGTACCCACAGGTATCCAACCCAATAAAATAAGATTCAGGTACTCCATAATCGGTTACAGGACGGGTTTGGGTATTACTTGTAGTACTCGACTCGGGTTCAGGTATCACCCTTAGGGTACCCGAAACCTAAACCAGTGGAAACAATTTGAAAGTTGTCTTATATGGAGATAAAGCTAAAGGGATAAATGAAGACTTCTTTCTAGATGAAGTGATTAACCCCATTATCGTATTCGCTGCCACAATAGTCAAGAAATACATGACTATGAAAATCATGTATAATCAATTGAATTATTATCTGCTAAACAAACTTTCAATTCTATTTGTTTCTTTTCATGCCAAACTTTTAATTTTGTTTGTTACTTTCAAGCACTCTTTACCTTACATCCTGCTCAGCCACCAAAGTTTATATTGACTTGAACATACCAGAAACAGCCACATTCAAACAAAGGTAACAAGTATGTTTAATGCACTCTATACTATATAAACAAACAACAACACATGACTCTGATACATATTACAGATATGAAAAGGAACCATTTAGGGCACAAATCATCAGTATGCAAAAAGATATGCACCAACTAGCTGCAGCTATCGCTGAAACCAAAGAATCAACCATTATGGAAATTATTATAGCTGATCCAGCTAAAGTGCAGGTTAGAAACACAAATTATTAACCAAATTTTAAAAAATTTATCCAACAGAATAATACTAACAGTATATAATCCAACCAACACAGTAGGTTCAAACTGACAATCACAATAATTTTGGAACATAAAATATATAGAAAACTAGGAAGGAGAGAGAGTAATAGATAACTATTCTATAAGCCTAATCATTCCCACTATTTTTATCTTTAGTTTTAGTCTTTGCATTCAGAAGTGGAAAACCGCGTTAAGAGGTATGGATGAAGGTGCTTTAGAGTTGTTTATGGTGCCCTCTTTTGTCTACAAGCTAACATATTCTTCACAAGATTTCTCTTGCTCAAGCAAAAATCACGGGGGCAATTCTAGATTTTGAATCCATTGTATTCAGTAATTATTCTGCTCTGTCAACTAATTCAAAAATGGAGAAGCTAGTCCACTCATCCACAGTCTCAATTGGCCACTCTACTGTATCTGCAGTTTCCCAATTGTTATTTCTTCCTTCTTTTACGAAGATACTTCCTAAAATATCATCCTTTGACAACCATGTATGAGCTGGGAATGCAAAATGCATTGGATTAAGTATTATGTGTCCACACAGTGAAAAGGGCTAACATATTGCCTGACGGAGCTTGCAGCAAGTCATTGATTTTAACAAATTTGTAAATAGCCTAAACAATATGTATAATGCTCGTTACGGATAAACAATCATTACAACTAATATATATATTTCATAGCACAATGAAACAAACTATACCAAAACCAAATAACATATTTTTGGATATATATGTCATTTTTGTGTTAACAAATTTGTTCAGTAGTCATCCAATTTAATAAACTTTAGGTTATAAAGTTCTTAAAAGATACTGTAAGAAAACAAACAAAATAGAAACATCTAATTTTATTACAATTTACTTTTAATAAACATATAAATATAATTTCGTATACCTTATACTTGGGAGGTGCCTCTTTTCTTGTATACAGTAAAAATAAGAATCAAAACTCTTATGTTAATTAAAGATGATTTTTTAATTATTTTATTAATTTACACTTGTCAATGCTATCTATATGAACTGTAGAAATCCTATACACAATTAATGTATATATTATATAATAGAAAGTTATCTTGTATGGAAGCTTTGGAATTTCTAAATTTTTTTAAAAATTTTTTTCCAAATACCAAAAGCATTTTTAGGCTGCTCGCACTGTAGATCTGCCCCTAATGAAATGACAAAGATGTAGAGAAAAGTGATGAATCAATTCCAATATGAATATGATTAAACAAAAAAAAAAGAACATGCAGATCTAATATTTTCTAAACTATGATCACAAAAAAATTATTTATTTATTCCTATATAAATACATAATTAGACACATGGTGGTATAAAAAAGAACAAAATATATTACTTACAAGAAAAAACAAGAAGGTGTTTTGTTTTTTTAAATTTTACCGAATACCACGTGAGGAATATTGTAGGCGCCACATACGGGTGGGTGACAAAATCAAGTGCTCCTTATAGTCCACGAATTCGATATTGCCAGAAAAGATGCCAAAAATTGGTCCATTTTTCCAGCAAAGATAAAGGGGAGCCTCGAAGTACTTTCTCTGTATTCTCAATGTCAGCTTCATATGACCATATCTGCCACTTAGAGAAAGATTCTTGCTGCACATCTGTCCAATTTTCTTATTGCTTGACCCAGCCACATACCATTATTAATTGACTATATATATATGATTATCAGCCAAAAACTTGTATAGAATATATATATATAAAGAGTATTTGAATAACCAAAACTGGTCAATAGTATTTGTTTCTATCTTCTCAGTACTTGTGATCAACAATGTATACAAGCAAAGGAAACACTTTGTCAGCGGTGCTACTCATCTAGATATCCTAAAATGTTGCATGAAATTATTGTACTAGTACATAGTTAATTTTGCATATCTGATGCTCGCGTAGTCACTGTCCATAACTTTGCATCCAAGAAATGGATCAGTAAGCTCTGCAATAAAAACCACCGCCTAGCTATGAAACCATGTGTAGTTGGCAAATTATAAACACAATTAGATAGTCTAAAAATATTCGGTCCAAGATTTGAAATGGATTTAGTTAATATTTATTTAATTATATCCCTGATTTGGCTCTTAATTCTAAAAGACTTATGGAAGTGTGCACTTGCATTATTGGAGTGATGGGAGAATCATATATAGTCATCATATTCACATTGCAAGTCAATCCCCCGAGCAGATATGCTCGAGCGTCAACTTGCGTGCCCAGCTACGGGCTACCTCTATATAAGGGATCTGCTATGTCTCATAAGTATCCCAATTTCCTGCCAATATCCATCTAAGAAGTTTGGGAAATACCATTATGTCTTCATTCAAAATCATCGCAACCCTTTTCCTCCTTTCTGCCGCTATGATGCTTGGGGAATCCAATGCTCAACTTAGTGGCACGTTTTATGCTAAAACTTGCCCAAATGTGTCAAGTATTGTACGTAGTGTACTGCAGAATGCTCAGCAAAATGACATTTGGATTTTTCCCAAGCTTGTTCGCCTTCACTTTCACGATTGTTTTGTCCATGTAATTCGCTGTCTTTCCTTTTCCTCTTTCTTTGATGCCAGAGGTTATTCAGCATTCTGCCCCTGGAAGTATTAATGCTTTAATGCCTTTTCCATGTGTCTTGAAGACTAACTGCATTATATAACAACTAATTTGGCTTTAATTAAGATTCCTATACCAATGAGAATCTCTGTCTTTGTCAATGAAACTACGTGCAGGGTTGCGATGCCTCGCTTCTGCTGAATGGTACGGATAGTGAGAAAACTGCAACCCCCAACCTTTCAACCGGTGGATATTCTGTCATCGATGATATCAAAGCAGCATTAGAACATTCTTGCCCACGCGTTGTCTCCTGTGCTGATATTTTGGCCCTGGCTGCTCAAATTTCTGTTTCTTTGGTACTTTAGATATTCAAAAGTACAAGTCATTTATTTACACACAGATGGAGTTTGGTTCATAATTCTGCAATAATCTTCACCTGGTCTGACCTTCTATTAGCTTTTATCACTTGCTATGAGAATGAGAATTTTTCACTTGTAGGCTGGAGGTCCAACATGGGAAGTCCCACTTGGAAGAAGGGACGGTCGGGCCGCACACCGAGAAGCGATTCGAGCCATCCCATCTGCCCATGAGAGCCTTAACAATATCACAGCCAAATTCAAAAACATGGGACTTGATTCCGCTGATCTAGTCGCTTTGTCTGGTAATTTTACTAAGAAAAATCCCACCAAGTCACAAATTTGTTTAATATACGAAGTCAATTTATACGAACTTTTCTTCTTCTTCTTCTATATATCTCAAAACAATGATGGTTGCTTCTCAGGTGTACACACATTTGGACGTGCTCAATGCTCTTCTTTTATGGACCGCCTCTACAATTTCAAAGGATCAGGGAAATCAGACCCAACCCTTAATGCAACATACCTGAAAGCACTTACACAATTATGTCCTAAGGGTCGTGATGGCAGGAGCTTGATCGATCTTGATGAGTCGACTTCTCTTACCTTTGACAACAACTACTTTTTGAACCTTCAAAATCATCGTGGACTCCTCCAATCTGATCAAGAGTTGTTTTCCACTAGTGGGGCTGACACTGTGGCCATTGTTAACAGGTTTGCTAACAGTCAAAGTCAATTCTTTGATAGCTTTGCTAAGTCTATGGTAAAGATGGGGAACATAAGTCCACTTACTGGAAGCAATGGAGAGATCAGGAGTGACTGCAGAAAGATCAACTAGATTATATTAATCATGCTGTGTCTTTTCTTTTTTCCATGCAAGTTTCTGTTTCAGGTTATTAATTGTAAAAGGGGCAACGATATGTTTGTCCATATAATTATGTTAGTCACTGAATTAAAGTTTAAATTTTGAGTTTCCTCTTTATCCTAATCAATAATTCATTACCATTTCAATCTACCACATAAATGTGGTTCAAGTTCAACTCATCTTGTTCTGCTGTTCTGCTATTGTGCTAGCTAGTAGTGAAAGTGAAAACCATGCAAGGAATTGCAGTCGTATGTGTCTTAAGAACGTATAATCGAAATTTTTAACTTTATTCCTTCTTAATAAATAATTAAGAATCTTGAACTCAACATATATAAAACCAAATTCTTGAAGAGTTGTGATGTTCTAAGATCACAGCAGGAGCAGTTCCTGAGAAAAGATATAATAGGTGAAGGAGTTGGCTTGGGTTTAATCTAAAAGCCTACATACCTCATAGGTCATAATTATGATTGCCTAATAAGTATTGTGATGAACATTTTAAAGCTAATATAGGATTAAAACATAAACTAGTTTTGAGAATATTTTTAGGATAAAATCATCTAACACGCAATGAATCCGGAGAGTTTGCATGGAAACCACACAGCGAGGGAGGGAGAACCAGAATTGCATTTTCTTTTTCTTATATATGTGAAGGCCTGCATGAGTAGGAGTGATAATCATTCCCTGGGAGAAAAAGAAAGCCAAACCCCCGAAGGCCTAGTTACTGGAACCCATAAACGAAAGCTTTTTCTTTACTTTATGACTCTATAAAGTAGGGTGAAGAAAGTGAGTTGCCAGATTCATACCATGATAATGATTGATGGTCCATTCTTGGACTATTTGCCTGCCGTGAGATACAGAGCACATCTCATCCTAAGTTATTTGGACTTTTGACTTCAAATAAATTTACTCGGTTGTCCAATAAGGGACAAAATAAGGGTCCATTCCCTCAACAAAATTCGTTCAATATTATACCCTCTTAATTAAAATATTTCTGATATAGTGCATAAAAAATAGTTTTTTTTTTGTTTTTTAAAAGCATTTCATTAAAGGATAAAGTCTCAAACACAAGGGACTCCAAAGATACACGCAGATAGAACATCAACCAACAACAGAACAGAAAGACAACAAAAAATCCCAAGTAAATCAGATAGCTGAAATAGATAGACACAAGAAAAGGAAAATGCAGTTCAATAATCATCTCATGAGGGTCAATCCAAGGAGAAGCAACAAAGAGGGTGAAGGCTTCCTTGATGGCCTAAATCTTAGCTAAGTTGGAATTGGCAATACCAATTAATTTGGAAAAGAGAATTTTCACATAGCCATTACCATCTCTCAAAGCACTATCGATTCTATGTGGAGAGTTGGCTGGTTCTATGTGGCTACTGCTTTGTTTTGTTAGGTTGCTTGAGTTGTGTAGAGTTGGATTGCTGTGTTTCTTTTCTTTTTTTATGACCCTGCTCACCTGATATGTTTGGATGGTGGTGGGATTGCTGTTGTTTTTGTTTTCTGGAAAAGTCTTCGGTGGCTAGTGCTGTGAGGATTAAGGACTGTTATCCCAAATAGGTGAATAACAGACCTTAATCATGCTTGTACTTCCCCCAGAGGTGAACCTTTGGTTTCCTCTGCTCTGAAATAAACAACAACTTTCAAAAAAAAAAAACCACTATCGATTCAAAAGCACCCAGGCAGCCCCTAGAAGCACCATTAACATTAAACTTCATACAGCCCATCCAAGGCCTAATCCAATTCACAACAGGTTTAACTTTAACTTTATCAATCTAGTTTTTAGCACAAGAAGGGTCTCTAACAATACCCAAGACAACAGGTTTTCCATAGGCCATTTAGCCTTCGCCCACCAACTAACATACAGTTTAGAAATATCAAATATTTGGGAGGTGTCCCATAATTTACCATGAAAGATTATTTCATTCCTGTCCTACCATGCTATCCACAAAATAGCGTAAAAAGCTATTCATCAAGTAAGATAGTGATCATTATTCATAAAGCAACCGTTCCATGCAAGAACAAGACATTTCAAATTACCAGGAGTGACCTATTTAATTCCCCATGCATCAGCCCACAAAGACCAAACTTTCCATGTCTCATGGCATTTAAGAAAAAGGTGCTCAACATATTCAACTTCCTGGTTACATAAAGTAGAGAATGCCGAATTAATACTGATAAGACCTCTCATCAAAAGCTCACCCCTAACAACAACTCTGCCTTGTAGAACTTGCTAACGAAAAACCTCAATTTTAGATAGAGTGAGATTAGACCAGACCATTCTCCAAAGGTTACTTTCACTTTTAAGATCACCAATAGCAAAACGGGAAAAGGAACTAGGAGTATACATAACACTAGAATTCTTCTTCCATATAACTTTATTAGGAAGATCTCGTCAAGGAAGGAGTTTGAAATAACTTCCATTAAAAGGCCCCACTAATCTTTTTTCCAAACAAAAAGGCATCTACTCTAAGGAGTATCCCACTGCCATATATCATCAACTCAATTTCCAAAGTCAATCAAAAGACCATCTTTGTTGGTGCAAAAGCAAAAATGCGAAGGAAAGTAGATTTGAGAAAAAGCTCATTGTTGTTGATTTCTCACATAAGTGTACGTATCATTAACAAGTAATACAATAATAAATAGAGTATCATTCTTACTAAGAATTGTTTTAATTTCTACTATTAACTACTAAAACTATAACACCATAATCTTATCCAAGTAATTAAAATTATAATTAAAACTAATAAACTAATAAACTAAAAATAAAACTAATCTAAAATCCATTAGCAAATTTACTTTATTAAATTTGAGTAACTACTAGACCTAAGATTATGATGTCCCTCAATACTTCATCTGATTATTGTCTCTCTTTCTTAACTTAGTTTAATGGATTAAGTTACTAACTTCGAGTCCTAAATTATTTTCAAGTCTTTGTCGAGTTTCTTATAAAAATACCTCTCTCAATTAATTTATTATATATCTATGCAAATTAAATTGAAGAAAGATTCATTAAGTTCGTGCTCTAATTTTGGCTACGTATGGCTTATAGGTGTATGTCTACCCTATATGCATATTGAATCACCTAATCACTAAGTGCATTCAATCATACGCTATTCTATTCAAGGTCTACCTAAATCTCCTTCGTCAAGGTTTAACCAGGTTTCCAATTTAATCTAATTGGTGATAAGGCAATTAGAAGTATTAAGAACAGAATAAAATAAACAACTTAAATCCATCAAATATAAGCGAAAGAGAGATAAATAAATCAGACTACATATTGAGTTCAATCATAATCTTAGATAAAAAGTTTAGTCTCCCATCAAGTCACACATCATTAGAGCTGTCAATATGGGTTGGCTTGGCCTAGCCCAGCCCAAGTCCTTGTGAGCTAAAAAAATATGAGTCAGACCGGGCCAGCCCATTTTTTATATGGGCCATCAAAACCTCAACCCAGCCTACCCCTTGCTAGCCCATGGGCTGGGTTGGATCAGCTTTTTTTTTTTTCAAAAAAATTATTTTTATAATTTTATAATAAAATTATTTTATGATTTAATTTATAAATTAAAATTATTAATTTGATAAGTAAAGATTAAACACATTAAAATATATAAAATAAACAATATTATTGGTACTTAAATTATTAATCTTATATAATTAAATATATTAAATTATTAAATTAATTAAAATTATTTATTTTTTTGGCCCACAGGGTTAGCCCGCCCCAACCCACCCCAACCCACTAATTTGGTGGGCTGGCTCATTTAGGCTCGGTTCAAATATGGGCCTAAATTTTTAGACCCAGCCCACCCCATATTTGATAAAAAAAATGGGCCAGCCCAATAGGCCAGGCTCATTTTGACAGGTATACACATCATCATCAAATAAAGTTGAAACATTGAAACTAAACCAAGAAAAATAAAGAATAAAGAAACTCCAAGAGTGAAACTCTTGATCTCCAAATCTTTTTGAATCCTTCAATTTCTTTTCAGCTCCAATGAGACTTGTTTTTCAACAATTTTGTAACTTGAATCTCAAATGTCAATTTGGTGCTTTGTTCTCTTTTCTCAAAGTCCTTCGAAAGGTTATTTTTATAGGGCTTTGAAATTAGGCCAAGTTGGGTGAAGAAAGAAGTCAATTTCAGCTAGGATTTTCTTATCAAACTATGTGGGCCGCAACCTTGCCCAATTAGAAGTCGTAATTGTTCTAGGACTACTACAGTGCATCAAATTCGACAAGATTTTTGACTACCTTCCAAGCCAAATTGGGTGAGGTGGTAAACATGAAAGTTGTAGCTTTTTCTCTTAGCTTTCCAGTGGTTTAAGAATTATCTCATTTGAAGCTCTGTAAAGAGAGTTATGACTAAAATACCAAAATATGCTCAATAGAGGTGTGCACCTTAAAATTGCTTTTCTTCTTTCATTAAAATTCTTCTCTCATCAAATGCCTACAAAAACACAAATAAATCAGTAACAACCTATCTTAACCACATTAACACCAAATTAAGTATAAAATTAACTAAGATTAGATTGACTCACCTAAATTAACTAATTTAAAATAATTTACCTAAAACCTACTAATTTCTATACATTGCAACAAGAACTAAGCTAAAATACTATCAATACTAAGCCCAAATAACTCTATATCATAGAGTTATCACTCATCCACCCAATTATCATGCCAAAACTTGATATAGGATCCATTACTAACAGCCAACCCAAAACTTTCTCTAACCAAATTTGACATACAACCAGAAGAGGAAAGAGGATTTAGAATGTTCCTCCAAATTTTGAAAAAGTTTCGAAGATTATGACAAGTTGGTAGAAGGTAGTTCGAATCCAAACCATTCATTTCCACAATAATTTTTCTCCAATAACTATCCTGCTCATTATCAAAGCGCCATAGCCATTTGTTAAGAAGAGATTTATTCTTGATATAAAGGTTAATAAACCCAAGACCTCCATTATCTTTGTATGTGCAAACAAAAGACAAGTCCACATAATGAATTTTCCAGCTCAAAGATCCACCAATCCAAGGAAAACCCCTAATGATCCTATCAAGCTATTCTTTCACACATGAAGGAATTTAAAAAAAAGACTTAAAATATATAGAAAAACTAGCAAGAACAAAATTAATAAGAGTGATACGATTGCCAATAGATAACAGTTTACCTTTCCAATTAACAAAGTGCAACTCAAATTTCTCAATCATAAGACGGCAATCAGCTTTAAAAACCAAGATTTACTCTAAGAGGCACTCCAAGATAAGTGGAAAGAAGGTTGTCAGTTTTGCATGAGATTCGTTGTGCCCAATTTTCAAGAATATGATTTTCCACTCCAACTCCATATAAGAAGTTTTTATGAAAATTAGTTTTTAATCTAGAGAACAATTGGAAACAAAGAAGAATTCTCTTAATACTGATAAGACTATAATTCGGCTCATTAAAAAATCATTGTATCATCAGCAAAAAGAAGATGAGATGCAACCATATTACTCCTACCAATACATATACCATGACATAAATATAAAAAACCATAGCTCCAAATGCCTTAACAGCAATATTAAATAAAATGGGGAGAAAAGACAACCTTGACAAAGTCCCCTTTGCATCCTAAATAAATGAGTTGGAATGCCATTAACAAGGAAAAAAATAGAAATGGAGGAGATGCAAATGTCACGCCCATTTTGTCCATAGGGGCAAGCTAGCCTGATAACAAAGGACTACGACTCGAGTGTAGGCGAGCCAGCTTGATGGTGGACAAGCAACATGGGCTAAAACTCAGATTTTTGCCAAGGCAGTGCCATGGCGCACAAGCAATGTGCGAGAATCCTAAGTGTGAGGTTAACACACAAGTAGTGCGTGACACTCAAAAGCAGACTGGCACGTAGCACACAAGAATATACTGGCTCTCAACTGGGGCACACAAATGGATAGTCAATCCGCTAAGCACTCAAGAATCACTAACTAGCCCGTGGCTTGTGGGGTAACCGTTACTAGCCATTGAAGACTAGTGTTGGCGAACATTAGAGTGGCCCACCAAGGTTCAAAATGCTACCTAGCCATTAGGAACAACCCTGCAACAACTCTAAAAGGTCTGTGGCCTATATAAACCCCTTAAGCCCCTTCATTTGTATTAAAGGACTCATGTACTGACATTATATGCAATAAAACTCTCTTTTTGCTCTCAAAGCTCACTTTACTCTTGTTGTGCTTACCATAAATTATCCTAACTTAGTCTATTTGAGAAGGCTACTAGCCTTTCTACAAGTCCTTGGGTAAGGCAAAGGCTAGGTTGGATAAGTCAAAGAAAACCCACGTGGCACTTTATATTAGAGTCGCAATGGCACACATAAGAAATGGAATGGGAATCGAAAGTGTTGCTTGCACCCTT
Organism: Theobroma cacao; assembly: GCF_053813885.1. Taxonomy (NCBI): domain Eukaryota; kingdom Viridiplantae; phylum Streptophyta; class Magnoliopsida; order Malvales; family Malvaceae; genus Theobroma; species Theobroma cacao. The sequence continues at coordinate 37,386,857 of NC_142647.1, read as the reverse complement.
GCAAGAGAGGCACGTTCGGGTAGGATGAAAAGGAAGTCCTTGTTGAGATACCACCTCTCAGTGATAGAGACCAAGCTGACCGGCCAAGAGGAATGTGTGGCAGAGTAAATTGATAGTTATGAGGTTTATGAGGCTCGAATGAACGGGTTTGAGGAGAAAAAATCTGAGCCACGATAAAAGCTGCAAGTTGCCCTCAACGAGGCCCTTAAGGCACTAACCCAACGTGATGTTAGACATGAGGTTGAGGCCAAGCAATTAAGGCATGAAATTAGTGAGTTGAGGCGAGAGCGCGAAGCATGCAAAGCACTCATTGGGTAAAGGTTACTAGCCATGCAGTCGGTTAACAAGGTGGACATCCCTAAACCGAAAAAGTTCAAGGGCCAACGGAGTGCCTAAGACATCGATAATTTTTTTTTGGGGATAGAGCAATATTTCCAAGCCACCAACATTGCCAATGATGGTAAAAAAATTAATAAGACTTCTATGTATTGGCATATTTTTAGTGGCGTAAGACATGCAACAAGAGGCACAACAAACTTGCCATCTCAACGTGGGCTGATTTTGTATGGGAACTGAGGGCTCAATTATACCTTAAGTATGGTGAAGATGAGGCATGTACGAAATTGAGGCACTTGACACAACGTGTGAGAGTTCGAGAATATGTAAAGGAGTTCATCGAGCTCATGCTGCAGATTAATGACATACGTGAACAGGAAGCTTTGTTTTGCTTCCTTAATGGGTTAAAGCCATGGGCAATGCAGAAGCTTTAACGTTGTTAGATCCATGACATTACTATTACAATGGTCATGACAGAGTCCTTAGTTAAGTTTCGTAGACCTAAGGTTGAGAAGGACACTAGCAAAGGGAAAGCTAAGGCTCAAGCCACTACTAAGCATATGTCAAGGAGTAGCACCATCGAGTAGACTAACTCACAGGGTTCTAGCCAAAGCAGTAAGGTCGAGGACAAAGGGAAGAAGTCGTTAAAGTGTTTTTTGTGTGACAGGCCACATTGGGTCCGAGATTGTCCCAAGAGGAACAAGTTATCTAACATCGAATGAAAAAATGGCGAAAAACAATTAAAGGGTGAAACGTTGAGGCTAGGAACCATGATTTTGATAGCACTTAAACAACATAAGCTAAACCACACCGAGGGCTTAATGTTCACAAACATCACAATGGTGGGAAAAAAGTTAAATGCTTTGGTTGACACTGGTGCGAGCAATCTGTTTGTTTCTATCGATATAGCTAAGATGTTAGGGCTTGACACCAAGGCATAAGCCATGCACATCAAGACCATGAATAGCAAAGAAGTCCTTACCTTAGGTATTGCGAGCAATGTGAACGTGCGACTAGGTGAATGGGTTTGTAAGGAATCCATTGAGGTAATTCTTCTTGATGATTATAACTTTGTTATTGGCTTAGAATTCCTTTATCGCATTAATGCCATGGTTGTTCCTTTTTTCAAACTACATTGTGATACTTGACCCCCGAGGCCTATGTGTGGTGCCAATGAGGCATGAGCAGCAAACTGTGAATAAGATAGTGAGTGTTATACAACTTTTTGATGGTGTGTGTAGGGGTAAGGAGACTTACATAGCCACACTATTTATAAATTAGGGTGAGTTGAGTCAAGCGACACTAGTGCTAAACGATGTAATAGGCATGCTAGATTAGCATGTTGATGTGATACCCATTAAGCTACCAAGCTGTTTGCCACCAAAATGGGAGGTAAACCATAAGATCAAACTTGTCCCAAGTGCACAACCACCAGTAAGGGCACTTTACCACATGGCACCCTCGAAACTAGTTAAACTATGTTGGTAGCTCACAGAATTGACTGAGGCAAGCTTCATTTGACCAAACAAAGTGCCCTATGGTGCTTTTGTCTTCTTTTAACAGAAGCATGATGGCTTTCTACACTTATGCATTGACTACCGAGCACTGAACAAACTAACCATCAAAAACTGTTATCCCATCCCCAACATCTCTAAGCTGTTAGACTAGTTAGGTGAGGCCAAGGTCTTCTTTAAACTAAACTTGAGGTCGGGGCACTATCAAGTGCGGATAGTTGAAAAAAACCATGAGAAAACTATTTATGTGACACGCTACGACAACTTCGAGTTTCTAGTGATACCCTTCAGTCTGACCAACACCCCTACAACATTCAATACGTTAATGAATAAGGTACAGTTATTGTTCTTTGACAAATTTGTGGTTGTCTAACTTGATGACATTGATGTCTATAGTAGGACCATAAGGGAGCACATTGAGCACCTATGAGCTGTGTTCAAGAGGCTGTGGCAGCACTAACTCTATGTTAAGCAAGAAAAGTGCTCATTTGTCGAAATTGAGATCCCATTCCTTGGTCACATTATTGGAGGTGGCCAGATTCATATGAACAAGGGCAAAATCTGTGCTATTGATGAGTAGGAGCAACCCACTAGGATGATTGAATTGAGGAGTTTTTTGTGGCTTGCGAACTACTGTCGTAAGTTTATGCATGATTACTCCAACATTGCGACAGCCCTAACTGATCTGTTGCATAGGGATAGTGCATGGCACTAAAGCCCAAACTATGAGCAAGCATTCTAGGGCCTTAAATAGGCCATGATTGAGGAGTCTGTGCTACAGTTGCCTAACCCTAGTGTACCATATGAAGTACACACCTAGATTATGCCATAAACGGAATCTCAAGCGAGAAGGCCACACAATAGCCTATGAGAGCATAAAGCTCAATGACACTAAACGACTCTTCATTGTCCAGGAGAAAAGGATAATAGTAATGGTCCACAACTTGAGGGTGTGCCAGCACTATCTGTTCGGGTCACGGTTTATGGTGAAGATCGATAATGTGGCAAATAACTTCTTCCAAACCTAAGAAAAGCTTACCCCCAAGCAAGCTAGATGGCAAGTCTACTTGGCTGAGTTTGACTTCACCATGGAATACAAACAATGCAATGCCAACTAAGTTGCCAATGCACTGAGCTACAAGGTAGAGTTGGTAGCCATCAGCCAGGTGCGAGATGAGATGCTGACCAAGATACGTGCAGGGCTTGCAAGCAACACCACTGCACAAGCCATAGTTCAGTGTGCTGAGGAAGGCAAGACATGACTATTTTAGCTTAATGGTGATTTGCCGATGACTAAGGGGAACCATGTTTATGTATCGAAGGTTAATGGGCTACACAAGGAGATCCTATAAGAGCACCATGACTCTTTATGGGCAGGGTACCATCGAGTCGAGCACATAAAGGCTTTGATAGCAACATGCTACTATTGGCCCAAGTTGACCGAAGATGTGGAGGCTCATATGTGGACATGCCTAGTCTGCCAACAGGACAAGGGTGAGCAGTAATGACCAATAGGCTTGCTCGAGCCCTTAGAGCTACTAGATCGGCCATGGCAATTTTTATCTTTGGATTTTATTACTAACTTTCCCACAACTAACGATTATGGTGCTATTATGGTTGTGGTGGATAGGTTTAGTAAGTATGAGACCTTTGTGCTAGTGACCAAGCAATGTCCAACTGAAAAGGTAACTCGAGCATTCGTGGCCCATGTGATGAAATTATGGGGTGTGCTAGAGAGCTTGGTAAGTGATCAAGATGGGAGATTCACAAGTAAGTTCTAGATTGAGCTGTTTAAGCTACTAGGGTCTAAGCTCCGTTTTTCGACCAACCTATATCCCCAGACAAACAATCAAACCGAGTTGGCAAACCACTTGCTCAAAACCTACCTGCGATACTTCATCCACAACACTCAAATGGATTAGCCCAAGCTACAATTTGCAACAGTTGGAGTCCACAAGTAAGAGTCCCTTTAAGGTAGTGATGGGGTAACAATCCAAGTCCTTTAGTGCCCTAGTCAGCAACTATACAAGACCAACACTAACGGGTTTTCGCTATGCTAATGAGTGGCATGTGTAGCAGAACCTTCCCAAAGCCTTGAGCGTGCCACTTAGAAGTATAAGAGATGGGCGAATAAACAGAGGCAAGATGTGAAATTCAATTGGAGGATCTTAAGCTGGTCAAGCTTCATCAAATCCTTCAGAACCAGAAGCTACACAAGGGGCTAACTAGAAGGTATGAGGGACCCATCCGCATTGTGAATAAGGTTGGTTGTAAAGATGGCAATGGGTACCCGATTACAAGGGACTCATAGATATTCGACCCAATTATATAGGGTTAGAGTACCCTCTAATCTAGTTTAGGATAAGTTCGAGTAGTGATTTCACTGCCCGTATCGGGTTCGGGTACTACTCCTTAGGTATTCATTACCCGAACCCGATTATCATTATAAATATTTTATTATTATTTTAATAATTTAAATAAAAATATACAATTTTTACCAACTTTACAAGCAATTCTTTTTGTTAAAAACTAACAAATATATGAAAAGTATGGTTACTCTAATTATTAATATGATGATATTAATATATTTAAATTAAAAAATTATTAGATTGTTAATTATGTTTAAATAATATGAATATCATATTATAAAGGAATATAATTACTATTATAGATATACATTTAATATAAATATATTTACTTTCTATTTTGTGTTAACATTACTTATAATATATATACTATTGTTTATATAAACTTATAATATATATACTTAAAGAAAGCTTTTGAGATTAGAATAGTTTTGGAACCTAACTATTTTTTTTTAATTTCATGAAATTAAGAACAAATCCATATAGTTAATCAAATTAATTCAAGAAACTATTATTATTAATTAACTTGCAATGTTTTTTAATATATATAGTTTATTTATTGGGTTAATTTATAAGAAAAATAATTACTATTATATATATACTAAAATATTTTTAATATATATATTCTTTAAATATGAACTTATTTACTTTTTATTTTGTGTTAACATTACAAAATTATAACTTATAAAATTATTAATTATAATGTATATAACTTTGTTTATATAAACTTATAATATATAAACTTAAAGAGAAGTTCAAAAATTAGAATAGTTTTAAAACCTAGTTATTTTTTTTTAATTTTATGAAATTAAGAGCAAACCCGTATAGTTAATTAAATTAATTCATGAAACTATAATTATTAATTAACTTGTAGTGTCTTTTAATATATATACTTTATATATATTAGATTCATTTATAAGGAATATAATTACTATTATATATATTAAAATACTCTTAATGTGTGTGTGTGTGTATGTACTTTAAATATAAACATATTTACTTTCTATTTTGTGTTAACATTACAAAAATTATAACTTATAAAATTATTAATTACAATATATATACCTTTGTATATATAAACTTATAACATATAAATGTAAAGGGAAGTTGTGAGATTAGAATAGCTTTGAAACCTAATTATTTTTTTTAATTTCATGTAATTAAGGATAAACCCATATAGTTAATTAAATTAATTAATGAAACAATGATTATTAATTGACTTGTAATGTCTTTTAATATATATACTGTATATACATTGGGTTCATTTATAAAAAATATAATTACTATTATATATATATTAAAATACTTTTAGTATATATACATTTTAATATAAACATATTTACTTTCTATTTTATGTTAACATTACAAAAATTATAACTTATAAATTTATTAATTATGTTTGAGATATTTGTTTTTGATTATTTAAATTTAAATTTTATTATTTGTTTGTTTTTATTAATTTGATTATTAGTAAATTATATGAAATATGTAAGAGAAATATTATTATATATGGATACGGGTACGGATTCAGATTCGGGTAATTGGGTACCTATGAATAGTATTTTAATAATTTTTTTACATAATAGGGTTTTTAAGCAGGGTAGTGTAATTATAGGGTAGTGAGGATATATTAGGGTTAGGGTAGTAATTTTATTTCTTATAGGATTAGGGTTCTGAAACCTCAAAATTAACAGGTACCCTATTCGTTGGCAACCTTAGTTAGCCGCACAGCTTACAAGCTATGGATGCTGCCTGAGCCTAAGGTCCACTCGATCTTCCATGTCATCATGCTCAAGCCCTACCATGCAGACCCTAATGACCCAAGCAGAGACTAGAGCCATAAGTACCCCATAGAATAAAAGGCCTCTTATAACTAAGAGGTCGACGAGATATTAGCTGAGAAGGTCCTGAAGAGAAGGAACCACCAATTGCAACACTAGTACCTAGTTAAGTGGAAGGGGCAGCCAGCTAGTGAGATGAGTTCGTAGCCTGCCCAAGCGTTGTGACAGTTCGAGGACTTGGTGGATCAGTTCCACACTCAACAAGCAACGAGGGTGTTACTAGCATAGTTAGGGGAGCATTTCATGCCCATTTTGTGAATAAAGGTGAGCCAGCCTGATGACAAGTGACTAAGGCTTGATAATAGGCGAGCCATCTTGATGGTGGACTAGCAACGTGGGTTGGGACTCAAATTTTCTGCCAAGGTAGCACCGTGGTACGTAAGTAATGGGTAGGGTTGGCACGCAAATAGTGTGCAAGACACAAGAGCAGACTGGCCCACAGTTGGGGCATGCAGAGGGACAATTAGCTGGCTGGGTGCACAGGAATCATTAGCTAGCCCATGGCTTGCAGGGCAACTGTTACTAGTCGTTGGAAACCAGTACTAGGACACATAAGAATGGCCCACTAGGGTTCAAAATGTTGCCTAATCATTAGGAACAACCTTGTAATGGCTTTAAGGGGTTTGTGACCTATATAAACTCCTTGAGCCCTTTCATTTGTAACAAATGACTCATGTACTGACTTTATATGCAATAAAACTCTTTCTTTGTTCCCAAAGCTCACTTTCCTCTTGTTGTGCTTGCATAAATGATCCTAACTTAGTATATTTGAGAAGTCTGCTAGCCTTTCCAAAGGTTTTTGGGTAAGGCAAAGGTTAGGTCGCATGGGTCAAGAGAAAACCCTTGTGACACAAGAGAAAACCCTATTTTACCAATAGTAAAGTCCAAAAAACTCCAATCAATATTGTAAAATGCTTTCTAAAAGTCTACTTTAAGAAAAACACCCTACAACCTTTCTTTCGAAGATAATTAACCACCTCATTAGCCATAAGAACACAATCTAGGATTCGTTAACCTTTACTGAAGGCGAATTGATTTTGGCTAACAATATCTCCCATAATATGTCAAAGCCTAGAGGGTAAAACCTTTGTAATAAGTTTATAAACACTACCCACAAGGCTAATAAGCCAGTAGTCATTGAGTCCTTTAGTATTAGGCTGTTTAGGAATTAGCGAGATGATAGATGAATTGATTCTTTCATCAAATTTGCCATGCTCAAAAAATTCATTAAACAAAATCATCACATCAGATTTCAACTTAGCCCATTGATTCTTATAAAAAAACCCCTATATTGTAACCATTAGGACCAAGTGTAGGATTACCATCACAACACTTGAGAGCCTTCCATACTTAAAGTTCAGAGAAAGGTTCTTCAAGTATCAAAGTAGTTTGTGGATTGAGAGTTTTCAAAGGGCAATTGAATTTATCAATTTTAGCCACCTTTTTGTTGAGAAAATGCTCTTTAAAATGATCGAAAATTGTCTCCATAATGTGCTTAGGGTAAAAAATCATATGACCATGCAAAAAGAGATGATTAATAAAGTTCCTTCTCCTTTTGTTGGAAGCGACCACATGAAAGAACTTGATGTTAGGATTTTTTTCAAGAAACCATCTAACACGATATTTTTATTTCAAGACCTCTTTTCCACTTTGTATAAGGTCTATAGTTCAGCTTCGAGTTTAATGATTTCTCCTCTCATAAAGTTATTAAAAGTGTCATCTTAAAGAAGCAACAATTTCTCTTAGAGTTCATTTTCAATCAAATAAATCTTTTTAACAAAGTTGCCAAATTTCTCCTTCTACCATCATTTAATTTTGGGCTTAATATTTCTTAATTTCTCCCATGTGTTTTAGTTGTTTCCCATCTCATTACTAACACAATTCCACTCCTTATTCATCAAGCCTTGAAAGTTGTCATCATCAAGCTAGAAATTAAAGAAACGAAATGGTTAGGACCCCTAACATACCACCTTATCATCAAGAACAACCACGTAGTGGTCTGACAAGGAGTAGGAAAGACAATGTTCGATCCATCTATGGCTACTAGATAAAAAAAAAAGATAAATAAGGAAACAATTTATGAAATACCCCATACTTTGATATGGTGATAAATAAAGTTGATTGAATGCAAATTGAGGTTAATTAAAATGTTTAAAAGTGATAAAAGACGAAAGGAGTAGTTTAGGATAAAATATTTTACAAGTGAGAAAATAACAATAAAATAATAATAATTTTATCGGAGGAGAATTTGTGAGATAAAAGGCGATTCGGAAGTCAAGTGAGGCATAATAAGGTATTTCACGTATCACGGAGACAAGATAAAATTTTTTTTTTAAATATTAATATTTAGCCGGATGTCGAAATCAATCATGAAGAAGGATCATATGGTTGATCCAAGTGGGGGAGAAGATGACAAGCCCGACTCTATAAAAATATTTGTCATGACATACATGTGATGGATAGCATGTTTGCATGCTAAAAGAGTTCCGAAAAAAATTTACAAAAGTCGGTATTGTATCTAAAGGTACAACAAAGTTGAGTTAAACCTCAAACTAGATCAAATAGAGAATTTACGATGAAATTAAGAATTTTAAAGTCCCAGAATGGTTTAATATGGTGATTCAGAGTTCAATGATCAATTTGGAGTCAAATCGAAATTTTCGCTATCAAAGGGCAAAATGGTCATTTGCCACCTGAGGACAAAATAAGAATTTTTAGAAAAGATTTTTGACCCCATTTGACTTATTGGAGTAAGATTTGAAGTTTAAAAGTGAAAAATTTTAATTTCAGTATAATTTGGAGTAAAAGGGTAAAATGGTAATTTTGCCATTCGAAATCGAAAATTTAATTTTTGAAAGGATTTTGATCAAATTTAATTATGTGGAGTGTGAAATGAGTATGAGGAGTGAAAATTATGCATTATGGAAAATTTTCAATTTTTGGGGTAAAAATGTAATTTTTGAAAAGTTCGGGGGCAAAAGTGTAATTTTGAAGAATTTGCTCCACCAAGACTTTGGAAAAATCTGGAAATTTCACTTAAGACTTGGATAAGTCAAAGGGAATGCATGGTGGAAAAAGTAGGACAAGTGGATGGCTAGAAAAAAAAATGAATTAATAAAATATTCAAAATATGAATAAAATAATATTATTTCATTAAACTAATTAAAAAAGTATAAAAAAAATCAGCCCACCCATTCTTCTTCTTCAACATTCGGCCAAGCAAGAAACAAGAGAGAGAAAGGAGAAAATAAATCCCTAGCCAAGAAATTTAAAGGGAAAATAAGTGGAAATTCAAAAATCAAGAAAAAAAAGGTAACATTTCTTAAATTTGTCTTGTGCTTTACCTTTCCCATGCATTTTCCATCATTTTCCATGGTTGAATCATGTGATTTGAGGATGATTTCAATTCTGGTCATATGGGTTTAGAGAGAGAAAGTTGTTAGATAAATTCGATTTTGAGCTGTGTTAGTGTTTAGTGTTAGTGTAGCATGTTTATGAGTAAAACAATAAGAAAAATATTTATCTTCTCCATAAATTTTCCTAGGCCGAATCTAGCCAATGGTATGTGAGGATGAGGTTGACTTTATTTTAAGAGAATTGGGTGGAAAAATGATGAATTATGAGGTTGGAAATTAAATGAAAATTTTCTGTGTAATAAATTGAAAATTTTACCCACTAGGGGTAAAAGCGTAATTTATAGTCCGGACTGATAAATTAGACCAAATTCACAGTCATTGAGGTATTGTGGATATAATTGGATAATTGAAATTGAAATGGATGGAATTGGAGTCAAATTGGGGATTTTAGGAATTTACACCGTGTATAGGCGAGTTAGGTCGGACATCGCAATTAGGCGATTGTCTAGACATTTCAAATCCTATCTAGTGCATACGCATGGATAAGAGCCTGAAATAATTTATGATAAATTGACACAATTTACTGAATTTTGTGTCATGGATTATGGATAGGTGGTGAGTCAATTGTTTCGGGTAAGAGACTGTACCCGAGGGCGGAATATAGGAGTATTTCTACTCCTAATACTGTGAGTGAACTTATTATCGTCTTAATTATCTATAGTAGTTTTATACAACTGTGTGATTTTATGGAAAATGGGTTTAAATGGTAAATTGCTATGTTTTAAGAGAAATTGTGATTTTATAAAATGATTTTATAAATTTTCTGAAAAATCGAATATTGGTTTTGAAAATAGAGTAATTGAAGACTGTCCAGTTTGTGTTGCAAATTTATGGTTTTGAATTGAATGGCTTATGACAATAAATGAGCATTAATGGCTAAACTGATTTTGGTGTTAAAATTATTTATACTGTGTATTCAGCCTTGAGAGGCTAGATTGCGATAAATTGCCATGCCATGCTAGAATGAATTTTATTGAATTGGTGGAGTATATATTAATTATTTACTGCAGAGGGGGTTCCGTGGACCAGCCTATTAGAGGGGCACGGTAAACTCCAATATATTTTTACCCCGAACGGAGAGGCGCGTAGGGTATCTCCTGGGGTAAAGTTTAGGGTTCACTTCACGCTAAACCACCACGTGAAGGGGAACTCAGCCAACGCCAAGGAACGACTGTATTTTTCTCAAACTAAAAATATATTTTAAGTGTATATGAAATTTTAACAGCCTTGGCGGACTCGGTTGGATGCCCTGCGCAAGGTATCACTGAGTATGAGTTTTGGCACGAGCCAAAGTTTTAAAAAATTCATAAGCCAAGTTGATTACTTGATTTATATGGATTGATTTTATTTGGTTGAAATGAACTGAAAGGTAATGAAATTACGGTATGATGACTTATTTTAATTGTCTCTATTTACTCGGCTTTAGATACTTTAGATGGTATCTGTTTACTCACTGGGATTATAAAATCTCACCCCTTCTTCCTATACATTTTTCAGGCTCAGGACAGTTTGTAGATAGTCGAGTAAGACGAGAACTAAGCTCGGAACTGCATTATAGAAAGTAAGAGTTCACAGTCTTACATCCTCTTGGTCAATTGGAGCCCACGTGTCATTGCAGATCAAAACTTATATTTTGGTTATCTGTATTTCTATTCATACAATTTTTACTTTACTTTCATGTGCGAAAAATTATTTACGAATATTTCTATAAAAATTTATTTTATGAGAAAATAGAATATTTTATTTATTATTTTTGAATAGTACTAGTTGTCAACAATTTGCTTTCAAATGAACGTTTTAGATACTTAATTATTTTTAAATCATTAAATATATATTTTCTGCTTACCTACTACATTTTTAGCAAGTTTTGAGATTTTTGACGAAAAATTACGAAAATACCCCTGTGAGCCAAAAAATAATATTTTATTGTTCTTATTTAAAAATGACTTATGATTTTTTTGAAATGCGAGATTTAATAACTGTTGCTCACCGGGGAGATGCGAAAGTTGATGCTAAGCCTTGCGAGGTTTCAATCGACATTCGGGGTGAAGAATGTCTGTCGAGGCCTCGCGGCGGTTGTCACGGGCCCGATGGGGAGTTCCGGGTCGTGACAATTTTATTGGTATCAGAGCATGGTTTAAAGATCAGATATTTTGATTTTAAAGAATTAGATTTTAAAGCCTTTGATTTTAAAGTTGTTTTAAGGAATCTACATTGACATTGCGTGGCCCTAAGATAAGTTAAGTTAAGTTAGGTTCGATTGAATAGAATGTATGCATCTACATATAGAAATCTACCTACTTTTGAGATGCATAAATAATTATGCAATTACTATTTGATTGCATATAGGTTTTGAGGTGCACTGGTGACATACACACCATGTCTAGAAGAGGTGGTAGTCTCAATACCTCTCATAGTGATAGCGAGGGATCTCTAGATTCTACGGCTAGAAGCAAATGGCACCCTGATATAGGTGATTCGGAAGGTGGTCCATCCCGAATTTCTAATAACAGAATTCCTCTAAACTTAGCAGAATGGGTTCATAATAAGGAAAGCTTTGAGAGTAGCCAGAATTTTGAAAGTGAGAGTAGCTCCAATATTCTGAAAACTGATATAGATTTTCTTTTGAAACAATCCGAGGAGTACTATAGAGAACATACGAGGAAGGCAATTGCAAGGGGAGATATTCGTCTTAGGAAGGGGGTAAACGTTGTACGCCATTTTCCTCCTGGATGTGGAAGGAATGCTGCACCGGTGAGTGCCGAGGAAATTAGGATAAGACAACAAGCTTGGATTGAAAAACAAAGAAGGAAATCTTAGGAGGAGGAAAACCTGGAAGAGGATCTTCAGAAGGACTCGGAGTAGAATATTTCGATAAGATCAGATTAAGATGATGATCCCAAGGACATGTAATATTTTCGTAGGATTTTACACTACTTTAACTCTAAGTAGATGTTGTGTAAAAGAGATAATAATTATCTGTACAAAGAAGGAAAAATAGTTTGACTTTTAAAGTATAGGACTAGAATGTATTATAAAATGGTTGTTTAAGTAATTGAAGGTATATGGGAATCTTTAGTATGATAGGGATAAATTGGTAATATAATTATTGAGGAAGGTTATAGAAAGAAGCAATAAGGTTATAAATGACATTCGGAACGGATAATGTGATTACGTTAATGATTGTAATTTAAGCATGAAGGGGATTATTCAGTGATGTTATGACACTATGAGGTAATAGTTGGGCACAAATATAACCTAATGAAGTTAAATTATGGAATATGGGGAATATAAAATTTTGATTCACTAAGGATTGTGAGAATAAAGTGAGGAGGAAGCCGGGCTATTTTCGTAGTTAATTATACCGAAAGTCAATAAGATTATTGGAGTATAAGACAAAGAAGATAATTGGATAGGGATGACAATAAATTTGAGGAAAGTTGTAGATAGTAAGCAACTTATGTGTAGAGTGGTATATGTATCATGAATTTATTACACTATATGGAAAGGATGTTTTGAAGTGGAATTTTATGAATGTTGATAAAAGTTAAAAGATAACATGAGATGAAAGTATTAATCTGGCTTAGTGTGTATGACAAGAAAATAGAAGGTACCTATACTTATGGAACTCATGATATATATCTAGAAGGGAAACCACTGGTTGAGAATGATTGATGTGGTGACTTTGAATGCAGACAAATAGCTTTGATGAGAAAATTTCCAATAGCTACAGTACTTCAACATTGACTGTTCAACATTATACTGCTCCGAATACCTCACGCCTATGATGCATGAGTAAGATGGGAGTGACACGATAATGAGCTTACAAATTGAATTTTGGTTATTGGTCATTGTGTTTTGTTATCTGGGAGTGTTGAATATTCTGGAGAATGTTTACCCAAATGAATTGAAAAAATTCTTTATTGCCTTGTATATAGGCATATAATTAAAAGAAAAAAAAATTAAAAGATTCTTGAGATGACTATATTGAGATAAGATACCAAGTAATGAAAGTGTGAAGGAAGAATTACGAGACTGGTATAGAAAATCAATTTATATAGAATATCATTACGAGAATTTATAATATCTATTTTGATACAGTAAAATGACAAGGGTTAGTAACAACATGAGGCTAATTGTGTGGCACCCTGGAAACCTATGAAGATGAATTAGGGATTGAATGGATGAGTACGTATTTATATACCTTTAAGATTAAGTGCTTTAGGAATATATAAACATCTTTGAGAAGAGATTATAATCATACACAGCAAGTATGAAACATAAAATTTTTTAAAACTTGCTGAGAAGCCTAACGGCTAAATCACAAGTTAAGGGATCATATGCTGTGACACATAAGTTTAAGATAGATATTCCCAAGGAAAAACTCAAGAGAAGTTTTACTTTAGATCTCGCTAAAGCAAGCACTAAGTTATGTGTTTATAAAAAGGACGCTGTAAGTTGAGAGTGATATTAGTATTAATATTGAAAAATACTTGAGGAGAATTTAGTTTTAAGTTTTACAATTTCAAGTACAATTTATAAATTAGTTAAGGAAGAATGATGTTATGTTCATATGAAGGAGTGGAACAAAGGATGATAGAAGTTGACCTTGGAAATGAAGTCAGATAATGAAACTTTCCTAATATATTATGGAAATTGGAATTCGAAAATGCTTAAGGCATACATGATTCAAATGGGTTTGAGTCTTAAGTGACAAATCAATATCGTAATGCAAGAAAGATACAAGGTAATAGAGGCATGAAAGATGATTAAGGACAAAAGAATGACTCTTAGGAATTGTGGTATTGCATGAGATGCAATGATCAAGTTGAGATAAATCTTTAAGGCATCAATAGGATTATAAAGCATACACGCATAATAGATTATAATTCAATGGAGATGACATTGTGATGAATGATATATAGTATAAGGAAACTCAAACATATGGTTGGAAATGATATGAATGATATGAAGTTATATACAAGTATAATAAGAATGTTGACATGCATTATAAGAATTATTATATTGAAACTAGGATTAGGATACGGATGAATAAAGGGGGAATGTAGTCCAAGGCATGTGAACACATGGATTCCTATATATAAAGAGAGATGTTGAGATTTGAAAATGCATGTATCTATGTATATATGAAATTGATAATTTTACTAACTGAAGTGAAGAATGGTTCTCAGTAATTGGGAGATTTTGAAATAGTGTCCAGAGAGGTCAGTGAGCTAAAGTGTTAACGGACATGCAATGAACGATTAAAGTTATGAGTGACTTTGAAGGTAAACCTTAGATTGTTTAAGTTCTTAATGGAACTCTATTAAAGGAAGTGTATAGACCAGTATAAGATGGATGAATCAAGGTTGAGAAATTTGGTACGGAGCGAATTAATAAAATGATGATTAGGTATACATAAGTAAGTATGATATGTGATCGAAATCAGTATAATTGAGGTGAAGTTATGGTTCAAATTTAATAATGGTGATAAAGGCATGCTTAGTGTCTCGATATAAGAGATCATGGTCGTGAAAAGTATTACTGATCCAATTCCAAAGGATGATAATTGCCATAAATAAAGCATTTAATTGAACTGAAGGTGAACGAGGTGAATAAATTGAATGTCCATATAGAAGGAACAAGGAGTAGGATCATAGAAGGAGATTGATAACGCAACATCGACGGGAATTCGAGGACGAATTCTATTTAAGTGGGGGAGATTGAAATACCCCATACTTTGATATGGTGATAAATAAAGTTGATTGAATGCAAATTGAGGTCAATTAAAATGTTTAAAAGTGATAAAAGACGAAAGGAGTAGTTTAGGATAAAATATTTTGCAAGTGAGAAAATAACAATAAAATAATAATAATTTTATCGGAGGAGAATTTGTGAGATAAAAGGCGATTCGGAAGTCAAGTGAGGCATAATAAGGTATTTCACGTATCACGGAGACAAGATAAAATTTTTTTTTTAAATATTAATATTTAGCCGGATGTCGAAATCAATCATGAAGAAGGATCATATGGTTGATCCAAGTGGGGGAGAAGATGACAAGCCCGACTCTATAAAAATATTTGTCATGACATACATGTGATGGATAGCATGTTTGCATGCTAAAAGAGTCCCGAAAAAAATTTACAAAAGTCGGTATTGTATCTAAAGGTACAACAAAGTTGAGTTAAACCTCAAACTAGATCAAATAGAGAATTTACGATGAAATTAAGAATTTTAAAGTCTCAGAATGGTTTAATATGGTGATTCAGAGTTCAATGATCAATTTGGAGTCAAATCGAAATTTTCGCTATCAAAGGGCAAAATGGTCATTTGCCACCTGAGGACAAAATAAGAATTTTTAGAAAAGATTTTTGACCCCATTTGACTTATTGGAGTAAGATTTGAAGTTTAGAAGTGAAAAATTTTAATTTCAGTATAATTTGGAGTAAAAGGGTAAAATGGTAATTTTGCCATCTGAAATCGAAAATTTAATTTTTGAAAGGATTTTGATCAAATTTAATTATTTGGAGTGTGAAATGAGTATGAGGAGTGAAAATTATGCATTATGGAAAATTTTCAATTTTTGGGGTAAAAATGTAATTTTTGAAAAGTTCGGGGGTAAAAGTGTAATTTTGAAGAATTTGCTCCACCAAGACTTTGGAAAAATCTGGAAATTTCACTTAAGATTTGGATAAGTCAAAGGGAATGCATGGTGGAAAAAGTAGGACAAGTGGATGGCTAGAAAAAAAAATGAATTAATAAAATATTCAAAATATGAATAAAATAATATTATTTCATTAAACTAATTAAAAAAGTATAAAAAAAATCAGCCCACCCATTCTTCTTCTTCAACATTCGGCCAAGCAAGAAACAGGAGAGAGAAAGGAGAAAATAAAACCCTAGCCAAGAAATTTAAAGGGAAAATAAGTGGAAATTCAAAAATCAAGAAAAAAAAGGTAACATTTCTTAAATTTGTCTTGTGCTTTACCTTTCCCATGCATTTTCCATCATTTTCCATGGTTGAATCATGTGATTTGAGGATGATTTCAATTCTGGTCATATGGGTTTAGAGAGAGAAAGTTGTTAGATAAATTTGATTTTGAGCTATGTTAGTGTTTAGTGTTAGTGTAGCATGTTTATGAGTAAAACAATAAGAAAAATATTTATCTTCTCCATAAATTTTCCTAGGCCGAATCTAGCCAATGGTATGTGAGAATGAGGTTGACTTTATTTTAAGAGAATTGGGTGGAAAAATGATGAATTATGAGGTTGGAAATTAAATGAAAATTTTCTATGTAATAAATTGAAAATTTTACCCACTAGGGGTAAAAGCGTAATTTATAGTCCGGACTGATAAATTAGACCAAATTCACAGTCATTGAGGTATTGTGGATATAATTGGATAATTGAAATTGAAATGGATGGAATTGGAGTCAAATTGGGGATTTTAGGAATTTACACCGTGTATAGGCGAGTTAGGTCGGACATCGCAATTAGGCGATTGTCTAGACATTTCAAATCCTATCTAGTGCATACGCATGGATAAGAGCCTGAAATAATTTATGATAAATTGACACAATTTACTGAATTTTGTGTCATGGATTATGGATAGGTGGTGAGTCAATTGTTTGGGGTAAGAGACTGTACCCGAGGGCGGAATATAGGAGTATTTCTACTCCTAATACTGTGAGTGAACTTATTATCGTCTTAATTATCTATAGTAGTTTTATACAACTGTGTGATTTTATGGAAAATGGGTTTAAATGGTAAATTGCTATGTTTTAAGAGAAATTGTGATTTTATAAAATGATTTTATAAATTTTCTGAAAAATCGAATATTGGTTTTGAAAATAGAGTAATTGGAGACTGTCTAGTTTGTGTTGCAAATTTATGGTTTTGAATTGAATGGCTTATGACAATAAATGAGCATGAATGGCTAAACTGATTTTGGTGTTAAAATTATTTATACTGTGTATTCAGCCTTGAGAGGCTAGATTGCGATAAATTGCCATGCCATGCTAGAATGAATTTTATTGAATTGGTGGAGTATATATTAATTATTTACTGCAGAGGGGGTTCCGTGGACCAGCCTATTAGAGGGGCACGGTAAACTCCAGTATATTTTTACCCTGAACGGAGAGGCGCGTAGGGTATCTCCTGGGGTAAAGCTTAGGGTTCACTTCACGCTAAACCACCACGTGAAGGGGAACTCAGCCAACGCCAAGGAACGACTGTATTTTTCTCAAACTAAAAATATATTTTAAGTGTATATGAAATTTTAACAGTCTTGGCGGACTCGGTTGGATGCCCTGCGCAAGGTATCACTGAGTATGAGTTTTGGCACGAGCCAAAGTTTTAAAAAATTCATAAGCCAAGTTGATTACTTGATTTATATGGATTGATTTTATTTGGTTGAAATGAACTGAAAGGTAATGAAATTACGGTATGATGACTTATTTTAATTGTCTCTATTTACTCGGCTTTAGATACTTTAGATGGTATCTGTTTACTCACTGGGATTATAAAATCTCACCCCTTCTTCCTATACATTTTTCAGGCTCAGGACAGTTTGTAGATAGTCGAGTAAGACGAGAACTAAGCTCGGAACTGCATTATAGAAAGTAAGAGTTCACAGTCTTACATCCTCTTGGTCAATTGGAGCCCACGTGTCATTGCAGATCAAAACTTATATTTTGGTTATCTGTATTTCTATTCATACAATTTTTACTTTACTTTCATGTGCGAAAAATTATTTACAAATATTTCTATAAAAATTTATTTTATGAGAAAATAGAATATTTTATTTATTATTTTTGAATAGTACTAGTTGTCAACAATTTGCTTTCAAATGAACGTTTTAGATACTTAATTGTTTTTAAATCATTAAATATATATTTTCTGCTTACCTACTACATTTTTAGCAAGTTTTGAGATTTTTGACGAAAAATTACGAAAATACCCCTGTGAGCCAGAAAATAATATTTTATTGTTCTTATTTAAAAATGACTTATGATTTTTTTGAAATGCGAGATTTAATAACTGTTGCTCACCGGGGAGATGCGAAAGTTGATGCTAAGCTTTGCGAGGTTTCAATCGACATTCGGGGTGAAGAATGTCTGTCGAGGCCTCGCGGCGGTTGTCACGGGCCCGATGGGGAGTTTCGGGTCGTGACAATTTAAATGATTGGAAAAAAGAACTTCTTTATAATTACACTACGTGAAGCTCCCTCTAGTCATAGGCAAGCTAAGAAACCACTCATCATAAATAAATTGCTAAAAGTGATCCATAGCACTAGGAGTCCCTTACCAACTAATCCTTTCCTCTTGAGGAAGAACCACATTAAAGTCACCGTCAATTCACCATGAAAAATTAGAAGCCCTAAAAATTTCACACAATTCCAACTATAAATGTGTCCTTTGTCCATCATTATTAGGTGCATAAATATTTCCAAAACCCACTTTCTTGTTTTTTTTAAATAGAGATCCAATCAATAGAAGATAATTCTTATTCTTAATACAATTATTAAAAGAGAAAAAAAAAAGAGTCATACCACGTAGAAATATGAGCACCAAAAGCATCACAAGCCTCTACATAATCCCAAAAGTCTATCATTAAGAGAAGATAGTTTAGATTATTGAAAAAGAACCAAATTTGGCTTGATAGAATCAATTTGACTCCTAATAACAAGTCTTTTCTCTTCATGATTAAGTCTTCTTGTATTACAAGTGAAAAAATCATTATAGCAAATATGCAGAAGAACAAAACAAATACTTCAAGTGATCGACATGAATCCCAACGATATTGTCTTGATTATCCATAAAAACAATACCCAAATCGTTAGCCGAGATAATAATATCCAATGCCTCTCTTCCAAAAATAGTTTTTTTATTTGTATAGCTCAAATCTATTAAGTTTTGATCATTGGCTATATAGGAGAAAAGATAGATAATTGTCCTTCATGCTTAGAAACAGAAACTTAGAGATTAAAATTTGTAAAATCAAAATTAAAAATTGTTTTGATGACAACAAGATGAACGTTAAAATTTTTTATTAATATCCAATGTTTTACTCAAATCAACAAATTAGATGGGCAATCTCCACAAAACTTTTAACACCATTTCAATTCTCACCATTAAAATTATGAATGAGGTATTGTGGTATGCTGTTGAATCAATTGCAATTTGAGTTGTGTAACCTTTACTTGATTGTCATCATTATAGAAAAGTTAAGATCTTTTGACACATTAATGAATAGGGAAAACCTGTTAAATTTTTCTATGAATAAAAATGTAGATTTATATTATTCATTTTTTATTTTATTAAAATCAAGCTAAGTTAATTTGGTCTTGATAAATATACAATATTATAGTCTATAATAGGATATAATAAAGTGGGTTAGATTCTAATATTATATGTGGGATTAAAATTGTAGGCTTATCTAGGAAACCTTAAATCTTATAATGGGTAGGACTAAACATTCAGTACATAAAGATAAAGCTAGGTGTCATGAGTCAACCTTTTATAGAGCACTAACAAGGTAGAATTGCATAGGAGATTAAGTATTTTGTACCTGCAAGAGATATGTCCCCCTTTTAAACATTGTAATGGCATTTGGTGATAGTTCTAAATATACTTGTTAAGTTTTTAAAAGGGAAACCCTTTAGGAAGGGAATGTCCCCATCTCACACATTATAATGGCTATTAGTGAAATATTTGTAAAACCTCGTAATCTCTTTATAAGGGGTGAGTAGTCAGCGAATTGTTGCTCTGAGTCACTGGGAAAGCATGTTTATATTGAGTCATCTAGGGTTTCCTCTATGACCCGATGATAGCGTATCTTAGTCCATTTATACTTATTTCAATATTAATAAACCATTTTTCTTTTTATAACTTTAGTGGTTACGTATATGGCATTCGTTATGCCCTATGATTTTCAAGTTGCATTGCCTTAATTTAATTTGTGGCCATTATTGATGTTTGCTCAAATTTAAGCAAGTTATTGGCTGGCTTGCATGGAAGTGTCCATTTAAGAGTTGCACGGACTATCGCATACTTAAGCGAAGAAGTGCAGTTCGTGATAGTTGTTATCACAACACAGGTGAGACATGCTAAGTGAAAAGAGTAAACATGGTGACCACGCAAAGTGCACTAGAGGACCATCAAAGAATTGATGAGTTAGAGGCCACGGTAGCCTCAATAAAAGCTCAAATGGTCCTATGAAAGTGAATAGATTAAATTAAGACAATCTAAAGGGAACTGTCCAAATGATAAATACCTTGAATGATGAGACAAGGATGCACTCTCTAAGGCGAGTTTAGAGAACTAAAAGCTCAGGTAAACCTTTTGATTATTGTTGTAGGTAATGGTAGTGCAAACTCAGGAGATCGAGTGAAAAAGGCTATTGTGTTGGAGCCCAAGTGGTACGAAAAGGCTAGAGATGCAAAGGAGTTGGAGAATTTCCTTTTTGATATGGAGCAGCACTTTTGAGCTGTGCATACAGAGTCAGAGGAAGATAAGGTGGTGATGGTTGCAATGTATCTAGTAGGGATGCCAAATTATGGTGGCATTCTAAATTTGTCGATGAAGAATGTCATATATAGATGTGGGTAGACTTGAAGGAAAAACTAAAGAACCAAATTTTCCCGAAGTACATGGAATACTTAGCTTGACGAAAAATGCGAAAGTTGACACAAACCAGGTCAGTTCGAGAATTTGTGAAGAACTTCTCTACCCTAATGCTAGATATTAGGGACATGATTGAGAAAGATAAGTTGTTCTATTTTCTAGAGGGTCTGAAGCCATAGGTAAGGATAGAGTTATAGCGACATAAGGTACAAGATGTGACTTCAACAATGGCGGCTACTAAACATCTTACTGATTATAGTGATAACTCACATAAATGGAAGGACCTTCAATCAATAACCAGTAGCTCGAGCTCTAATAATGGGGAAAAATTCTCAAGAGTTAGCAAACCCTCGAGTAGGGAAGGAGAAAAGAGACCTCTCACTCGGGACACACTATAACCAAGAACAATGAAGCCATGGGGCTTCAAGCTTTGGGCCCCAATATCTTGTTTTCTCTGTAATAAACCTCATCGGGTAGCTAAATGTCCACATCAAGCAGCTCTTAATGCGATATATACTACTAATGTGGAAACACCTCGGGCCCAAACCCTAGTGGAGAAAGTTGAAGAGGAGCCGACGCGCATGGGCTTAATTTGGTTTCTTATTGCCTTACAAGCGTAATTGGAAAAGATAAAGAAAGAGCCCCAATGAGGTCCCATGTATGTGGATGTCTTGGTGAATGATAAAAAAACTAAAGCTATGCTTGGCCCTTGAATACCTTTATCACTCCATGAGAGGCAAAGAGATGTGGGCTAAAGGTTGAGAAAGAATTCGAGCAAATAAAAGCAGTTAACTCACCGACTTCAATTATTTTGGGGAACTCTAAAAACAAAAAGGTTAAAATTAGTTCTTGGAAAACGAAGGTGAACATGACGATGACCACTATAGACGACTTTGATTATGTTTTAAGCTTGAGCTTTATGACTAAAGCACAGGCCATCCCATTCCCTGTTGCAAGTTGTCTAATGTTTTCCGAGGAGCAACCTTATGTGGTATTAGCTACAATTCTATCCAAGAATGGGTTTAGTCATAAAGTTTAAGATAGTTTATCTTAAAGTTTAATAATTTGGTTTGTCTAAATTTTAAAGCCAACATCCAATTAGAGATGGCAAGCTTGCCTTGAACTTGACCCAAGTTAAGATTATATTCACTTAAACATACCTCGCCATAAGTATTTGTCATTTGATTCACCACATCTGATTCAATATGAAATTCATTTTTATAATTTTATTTTATTGTGAATATCATGAAATAAATTTTTAATATAAAATTATTTTTTTGAAAGGTAAAATTACTTCTTAATTACATATTATTATTGTATTTGAACATTAATTTGTTTTAATAATGCATGATCCACTACTTAAAAAAAATTCAATATGTTGTTTTTTCTTTTCAAATAAAAAATACGTACTATTATTGAATTAATAATGTCTCCGACTATTATTAAATATTAAATTTATTAATATGATTCATATATTTTATAAACATAATCATATTAAATAAAAATAAAATAAATTGTTTATATATACCCTGAGGCAAGGTGAGGCAACCTAAACAACCCCCACCCACCTTAAACCCAATCCCTAATTTCCAAACAAAAAACCCACCCCTATTGGGTCTGGGTGGGATGAAACTTATTAGATGCATAAAAACTGCAAAATGTGTAAAAAGTGTCATTCAAGTAAAATTATTTGATGATGAATAAAATGGGTTTTAGGATGAGATGGTGAAGCTACATCATGGAGTGTGTCGACTACAGTAACAGTTTTAGCTAATGGATCACCTACAAAACCAATAAAATTAAAGAAAGACTTGAGGTAAGGATGTCCATTATCACCTTTCTTGTTCAATATGGTGTTTGAAGTTTTTAGTTGTCTAATGGTAAAAGCAAGAGAGGTACAAATTTGTAGTGATATTCCCATTGGTGAAAAATGTTTGAATATAACTTATTTACAATATGCAGATGATACATTATTATTTTGTCAACCAAGCGTAAATTGTATGCTTAATATGAAATGAGTTTTACAATGTTTCTAGATTTTTTTGAGATTGAAGATTCATTTTTAGAAAAGCAGTCACAGAGGGATGTGTGTCAATTTAGTGATGTGGGAAGATTGGGCAGCTAAAATAAATTGCAAAATAAGTGTCTTACTATCTACATATTTAGGACTTCCATTGGTTGCTAGTTAGGCTTCGTTGAAAATTTGGAAACCAATAGTGGATCATTTTGAGGCAAAATTGGCAAGTTGGAAGTCAAAATTGTTGATGATTGGAGGTTGAGTTACCTTATTAAAATCAATGTTGAGTAGTTTGCCCATTTTCTTCATGTTATTATTCAAAATGCCTCAGGGAGTGAAAAGTGACTTGTACAAAATTCAAAGAAGGTTCCTTTGGACTAGATATGGATAGAATGGTGGTATTCACTATATTAAATGGGACAATGTTTTGCAATTACAGAGAAATGGGTGGCCTTGGATTGATAGATCTAGAAATAAAAAATAAGGCATTACTCACTAAATGGTTGCATTGGTTTAGGAATGAACGTGATAACTTATGGAGATAAATCTTGATAGCAAAGAATGGCTATAATTCATGTCCTTGTTACCTAAAGTTGGTGTCACTTGTAAATATTCAAACCTTTGGAAAATATTATATATCCGCTCACGTCCATTAATAAATTCTTTTTGTAGATTTAAGGTAACTTTAGAGTTATTGTAGGTGAAGGAAAACCAATCTCTTTTTGGCACAACGAATGGATGGATGGTTTGATTCTCAAATGAGAGTTTCCAAGAATTTTCGCTTTATCAATGAACAAAGGTGGCGGATAATGTGATTATGGAGAATTGGTCAACAAGGTCAGGCAATCGAAGATTGAGCAACGATGCCAACTATTTGAATGGGAGTTTCAACAATGGATGAGGCTTTGGTACATTCAGTGAAGGTTTGCAAGATGAAGTGATTTGGAAAGCTACACCTAGTGATATGTACTCCTCTAAATTATTTTGTAAACTTGTATCAAACATTCAATGTGAAAATGGAGAATTATGGTGTGTAGAATAGAATTTCAATCCAGTCTCACCAAACAATCCACAATCCTTTTTCTTGCTCTAGAGGTCAACTAATTTTAATTGCAGACAACAAAATATTTGGCAACTAGCTTTCTTTGTAATTACATAATTTTTGTGGTTGTTTCATAACGATATCGTATTTAATAGCAAAACTTGGGATGCTATTTAATTATTCGACCTTATTAAACTGCGTATTGCAATTTGGATAAAAAATAAATGGCCTAATATGGTTGAGTTGACTGAGGAAATCTTTGGATGTCCAACTAATATGCAAATTCTAAAGAAGGATAAAACGGTAAGACCGAGTTTTGTATGGGTGGCTCCACTATCAAGAATGTAGATGGAGGAGCTTTTGGGAGTTCAAATCAAGTCGAAATAGGAGGAATATTATGAGATAATGATGGGCGAATTAAAGTTATGCTCTCAAAGATAATTGGTTTAGAAGATTCTAATTTAGAAAAAATATTAGCAATTAGAGAAACTTTTCTAATTTTCATTAATTTATGAAGAGAAGAATGAGAAATGACTATTGCATATGGAAAGTTTAAAAAATATAAAACGACAATGAAAAATAACCCATGTAACCCATGTGCTACGTGAAGCTAATAATGATGCTGACATATGCCTGCAAAGGAGGGTGTACAAAGAGCCGCAGAGCTGCTCCAAGTTTTCCCATGAAATGCCAACTAAGTGATGGGACAACACGTCTCTGCTAGCTCGAAATTGGTGCGTATATGTTGAGGTTTTTGTCTAAGATAGCAGGACACCCCAAGTCTAGATTTTATAAGGTGTTATGGGGTTATATATTTCCACTTATGTATTAGCTTAATGCTTCTTGCAATAATAAAAACTTAATTTAAAAAAAAGAGTAAAATTATTTTTAAAATATTATAAAAAGAAGTTAAAATAGTGTTTGAGAAACTTAATATAAAAGAACTACAAGTTATAGAATACTGTTTAATAATATTTTTTGTAAATAAAAAAATCAATTTTATAAAACGAAATCATAAGTCGTAATTAAGTGAAAGAAATAAAGACAATAAAAAGATATTTTTATTAACTAGAAATGAAAATCAAACGAAATCGATAGCAAAACTGGACTAAATAAAAAAAAGAATGTGAACTAATATAATTTTTTTATAATTTTTTGAATTATTAAAAAGTAAATTGAAAATGCAAAATATGTTTATAAAATATTTGTTACTATACATTGACACTTTTTGAAAAAAATTTCATCTATAATATCGTCCAAAAGCCCATTTGAGCTTCTTAATTAGTTAAAAAAAATTAACAACTTTGAAAGTCAAACTATTTGCTTTAAGTTAAAAAATATTTGTTACTCACAAGCCATTATTGTTTCCAATCTTTTGATAGCTATTTATAATGTTCATATTCCCACTTTAAATGTTAAATTTATAAATTTTAATTTTAATTTTATTCTAAATTGATAGTTAAATTTCAATTTTAATTTAATTATTGTTACACACTATATTTTGGCTTGATGCCAGATTTGTTTGTGAACCTTATCTTGCTTGGCCTGCTGTAATAATGTTCTTTATTATATGCTACAAACTGAAAAATATTAACGTTTTTGTAAAAATACAATTTAAGTAAATAGTAATAAATAAGATTTATGATAATATAAATTATAAGGGTACCATAATTCTCATAATTAGGATTTTGAATAAGCTTGTGACGTGTGACATTCTGAGCCTGAGGCATGCAGACTGTATTGCAATAAATGTGTCTATTTGCATTTAAAAAAAAAAATTGTGTACTACCTTGTGGGGTCTTTATTTATTTTTTTTTTAGATTTTCAGTTTGAATTTGAAAATAAACAACACGAGATTTATTGAAAATATAATACATAGATATATATGAAATACTCGCTCAAAAGTCTCATAATATATATTTTATACTTTCCATAAAGTTTGAGAAAAAAAATTGGCTTTATTATATTTTATAATAAAATTTTAAAATTTTTTTAGAAATTGATTTTAAATGTTTTTTAATGACAAAAAGGGTTTTTTAAAAAATACATAAAAAATAATACTTCCTCCATCTCAAATTGAATACTTTCCTAACGATATGAAAGTTTCTGAAACATTGAATCGGTCTTGATCCAGTTAATTAGTTTAAAACTTTACGTATTAAGAAATGAGCTGTTTGAATGAGAGTGAGCTTTGAATTCGTTAGAAAATTTCCCATATATAAAAATAAATACTCCCTCCATTTCAATTGATTATAAATGATTTATTAGTAGCTCATATAATAGATTTAATCATCTATAAAGGCTTACTTTAAATTTTAATTTTGAACAAATGCATATGATCTACAAATATTTAAAAGCTTAACTAGTTAACTCCTTCAACTTTGAACAAATGCAATATGATGAATGTGGAAGCTAAAGTGAATCATACATTTTATTTAATTGGACATATAATTTTAGTTACATAATAATTTAAAAAAATAATTTTCTTCCATTTCATAAATGTTATCTCTATTATGTCTCGAGATATGTAAAATTTCCAAATCTAACGAATTTTAATGGATGGAATGCCCTTTCTACAAAGTAGACAAAGATTAAAAGTTAAAAAGGTTAAAACTTCAAGAATAATGATGGGACTGCTTTAATTAAAAGATCCAGACAATTTAATCATAAACAAATTAACTACAAATTATTTTGTTGAACCCGAATCAGTAAAAAGATTTAAAGGTGTTGAATTTTTGGGTTATAGATTCAAACCAATACATACTCATTATTAATGCAATGCATAAATGTCAATTATCTAATATATATATATATATGTAAAGAGCAGAAGAATGAAAGTCCACATGTTTGAAGTTAAGGGCATCTTAGTTAGAAAACATCTTACAGTGAAGTAGTGTGAGAATTAATTGGGTAAAATCCAAGATTATTACTTGCTAACCGACAAGAACAAGTACTACCCAAAATTTGGTATATGTATATGGACCCGACATCAACACCGTATCACTAGACTTTTCAAAGATGAAGCATATTGCCAAACCCCCGTTGTCCTCTTATAAATAGGAGTCACAAATCACCCTCTCAATCAAACGTTAAAGAAAAATATCATTTAGGAGTCTTTCCTTCGGGGATATCAAATGCCTGAGAAAATGCATTGTTTTCAATATATAGTGGCTCTTCTTTTCTGTGCAGTTTTACTTGAGGGATCATTGTCCAATGGCCAACTTAGCCCATCATTTTACGATGAAACATGTCCAAATGTGACAAGCATCGTCCGACAAGTCCTTGTGAATGCTGCGCTGTCAGATCCTCGGATTGGTGCCAGTCTTATTAGGCTTCACTTCCATGATTGCTTTGTTCACGTAACAACTAAAACCTTCTTTGACATCTTTTTAGTTTTGTTTAGTTTCCTGTTCCCCTGTCATGAAAAAATGCAATATAGAAATTAGTAAAAGGTGCATCAGCCATACTCATATACCTATTCTCTTCCTTCGTTCCGAAGTATCCGTAATTTGGTCAGTCGTACTACATTTGCTCAACATATCAAATTTCTGGCAATTAAGTATTTACCATTTGAGAACCTTAACAATGATATATCAATAACAAGCACCGGTCTGTCTCTGACATTCTAAGGCTCTTAGCATCAATGGTTTGAATAAAGTTTAGTTGGCCTCCTATTCCAGGGATGTGATGCATCAATTTTGTTGGGCGATCCTGTGAACCGTGAGAAAGAAGCTCTTCCGAATAAAAATTCAGCAAGGGGTTATGAAGTTGTTATTGGTATATACCTTTGAGCCAATTGGATTGGTCAAGAAATATATATTGTCACTTAATGCATACTTAATCGCATAACTATATGTGATAGAAGTTTTCCTTCACGTTAATGCAATAATAAGGAGTTATTAAATACTAATTGGATGAAGCCCATGGAACATAAAGGTCTCGCAAGAGAATTGTAAAGTTGTTACAATTATGAGATCACTATACATTAAAGCCATGTTCCTAAAACTATTCCTCGTTATTGTATTGTCAAGACAGGGCATTGACAATACTCAAAGACTAGTACATGTTAAGTCTCCTTACTTGGGAAGTAAGCAATCGATCTCATAAATTGATGTATATGGGATACTTGAGGATAACATGTAGGTATTTGTTAAAGAATAAGTTCACCGAACATGACCCGCTATGAGAACTCTATTTGATATTTCACTCAAGTGTCTATAAAAAATGTTCTCACATGATAGTTGTGCAGCTAGTCCTCAGACTTGAGATACCAGGTCATCTTATATAAGGAATGACATACTTTGATTTCGCCCCTATGGGTTTGAAAGCGACCAGATGCCTAAACAAGGTGTTTTTAGGTATGCCATGAAGCATGCAAAGGTGAATGAGTGGTCAAGAGAGGATTCATCACCATAAGTGTTATGAAGGGATGTATCTCACTTATTCTTAATTATTGATTAACTTGTATAAAGTCTTTGGCCAACGCATGATGAATTTAAGGAAAGTTAGTTTCCCAAATTCGTAAGATTGGTCATGAATTATGAGAACTAATATGAAATATCATAAGTAGACATCGAGCCATGCTTAATGACATATCTAGGATATTTGATGAAAAGACCGTATTCACTGAGAAGCTTCTCATTGAAAGGTTTTGTTAAATTTTTTAATTGACTCTCTAACATTTGATGGTCATGATGTATTGCTAGATAGCACTCATGATCTATAAATATAAATCAATTATCAAATTGATATTTGATTAGGATTTATATTTATTGCCAACATATTAGAAGCCTAATGGGTCACACATATAAAGTGACATGATTGAGATTAAATAAGGATAATTAATTAAGTTGGACTTAATTAAAAGAGACCTAAATAAAGTGAGAAATTAATGTAGTTCACAGAAACTTAATTAAATTAAAATATAACTGTTGTATTAAGGGTTACAAATTAGTTTTGCTACATAAATATGTTATGTTAACAAACTAAAACTTTAAGCCTCCAGCCACTTTCCAGTTGTTTCATAAAATAAGAAAAAGAAAACTAGTTTTCTTTGTTTGTCAAAAATAAGATTCAGCAAAAATTTTTGATCCTTTTGTTTTATAAACAAAACTTGCTAGCACAAGTAAAAATCCTACCTTTGAGAAGGTCTTATTCAATCACTGTGTGGATTATTGTTAGAGGCCAAACACTTAGGTGGCTGAAGATTTAACAAATCCTAAAGGTGAAGAACCAAAGATTTTGATTTAATTGGCTCTTGATTTCGAATTCTAGAGTAAGGTATGTAACTCTCAAACTTATAAATGTTCATAATTAATTAGAAAATTACATGAAAAATACAAACATTGATCTTGTAGGATTCAGTTGTTTTTTTATTAAATGCTAGTTTATTATTTCACTACGTTATATTATTTTAATTTATTGATTATTTTCATGTTTGAACATGAGATCGAATCCCAGCAATGGTATCAGAGCTTTTGTTTAATGTTTTTCATGTAATTTGAATGCTTGATTCTTGGTGATAATCAATAGGATTGATTTGTGTGCTGATTTGGTATATATTAATTTTAAAGACTTTCTTTAAAATTTGTTTTTTTGTTTTAATTCAAATCTGGACAGCGTGTAATTAATTAATTAAAACATGTTTTAAAAGGTTTAAAATCATGTTTAGTTGAAGAATTAATAATTGGATTAAAAGGCTTGCAAAGCCAAGTTTAAATCAAATAGTTTTGAGGTGTTTTGGAGACTAATGTGCCAATTATTTTTACTAACATTGGGCAAGTATTATGAGTAGTTTTTAATTATTAAAAATTAGTTTTATCAAATTAAATTACTGCATGCTTCGGCCAAACTTGATTTAGTATGAAAAAGGTTCAAAAAAAATCATGTTTTCGAGTTGCAAAACAACAAAGATTCAATGCAGAAAATTTTGAGAAGCTATGATCGGTTTTGGTGGCTTAATTCTTCATGAATTTTGTGTTTAATTGTTAAACACACTTGCTGAAAATTTTCAACAGCTTTTGCATGAGTTTGACTCATGATTTATGGAGATTTAAGAGCACTTAAATTTCATATATTTTAATTTTGGGTGGTTCATAAAAAAAAAAAAAGGAGACTATTTCCTACTTTAAAAGTAACTCCTAAAATTAAGGATAGAATTTTAATTTTTTGTGATTCATAAAAAATTGAAAATTGTTTCCTACTTTAATAGAAATTCCTTAAATTAAGGATAGTGTTTTAATTTGAGAAATTCATTGGAAATAGTTTCATACTTTAGAAGAAATTCCTAAAGCTATGTGATAGCATTAAACTTTCCTTAAAATTTTGGTTTGACTAAAAGTTTCCAAAATTTGTTAAGTCACCATTTAGGTAACTTGAACAACATACAATTTAGGAAACTATTCCATGTTCTAAATGTTAGAAATTAAAATGTTGTCTTAGATATATTTTAGGAAGTTTACCTAAAATAAAGAGGTTTCCAAGATTAAAAGGAGTTTTAATTATGCAAAGAATTAAAATGGAAAATCTTAAAAAAAAGGAAAATTTTATTTCATTGAATTTCTAATAAGAAATAAAAGGTGAAAGGTTTACTTTAAGTGTTTTGAAAATGGGAATTTCTTAAACACTAAATTGAAATAAAACAACACCAAAATAAATTGAGTTTATCACTTTAAGTGAATTAGTTAATGCTCTTCTCAAATAACACACAAGATCACCAAGTGATATTGAGTTTGCATTAATTTTCATGCTTTTGATTGTGATTATAAAGTATGATGATGATTATGGACTTAGACCTTAGAAGATTAGGTCATGGATGGTTAAATTTATTTCTCATGATATATATATTTTAAAATAGGGTGTGCACACCCTGCTTTATCTCTATTTCCCTAGGTTGTAAAATTCTTTTCTCACCTAACTCCTCTCGAATGTAACTCAAGGCTTCTTGATTATAAAATGTAATTAGTTACATCAAAGTGTAAAACTAGGGTTAGATACAAAATTTTTTGTAACTTGAAGATGTAGATCAAAAGGCGCCATGGAGATTCAAGGAGATTACAAACCAAGCTTGAAGACAATGTTTGTGTAAATCCCCTAGGAATTTGACCAACTGATTTCCTTAATGGCTCAAGGAAATTAGAATTAGTAAAGTCCATAATCATCCTAGTAGTTGGCATGAGATAGATTTATTTTTCAGAATATCTATAATATAAGTGAAATGCAATAAATGCTATGCATGTCAACAATACCAAATTAGTGAGACCTTAATTAATGAATTAACAAATAAAATCCCTTATTAAAATATTGAGTCAAAAAGTTACCTTCCACCATATAACAAGATAACCAAACTGCTCTTTTAATTTGAGGCTTGTTGAGTCACTCAAGGCCAAACTTTTACATGAGTACATTTGAGTTATTGGTGGGCTTACTCAACTAATACCATGTTGTTCGGATGTGTCACACATGACCGCATAATATTAGAGGCATAGTTAGAGAAAATGTATATGAAACATTTAGACAAGGAGTTATCACCTAACTGATCTAGGAGTTGTATAAGATATAATTGGTAAGCTAAGTTATCTACCTAATTAGTTTCATTATGGCTTGTTGAGTCACTCAATGTCATGGTCGGATGAAAAGGGTCCTAGCTTAGTAAGAAGTTTAAAGGTTAAATTTCTCAAAATAGTAGAGGGGGGCTATTAGTTTGATAAAATATTGAAAATAATCACATAAGATTCTAAAACCTTGTCTTTATGATTATATAATTTGCGTTAATGACTAATAATCATATATGTTGATTTATATAGGATATAAATCTATCATGACAAATAGTTTGTCATTTAGAAGCATACTTGATGCAAACAAGTTGACAAGCCCAAATTTCATTGACTGGTTTCATAATATCAAGATTGTCTTGAAACAAGAGAAAAAAACTTATGTTTGAAATGGTCCTGTTCTCAAGGAACCTAGCAATGATGCTACAAATGAGGAAAATGATGCCTAAAAAGTTTATATGGATGATTTCCATCAAGCCACATGTATGATGTTGGCTAGTATGGCTCCAGATCTTCAAAAGCAACATGAAGCTATGAATGCTCTAGATATTATCCTAAACCTTAGAGAAATGTTTGATAAGGAAAGTTGCACAGAAAGATTCGACATTTCAAGAGAATTGTTCCGATATAAGATGTTTAAAGGAAGCCTAGTAGGCCTCATGTGTTTAAGATGATAGGATATATCACTTGACCTGAGCAGTTGGGTTGGGTTATGGATCATGATTTGAGCATAGACCTTATACTTTCTTCGCTACCAGAGAGCTATTCACAGTTTGTGTTGAACTTTAATATGAACAAGATTGAGGTAACCCTTTCAGGCCTATTGAATATCCTCACACAAGCTGAGAACACCATTACGAAGGAGAGGCCTTCAGTTCATTTTGTCTCTTCTAAGAAAAATAAAAATAAGAAAAGAAAATTTTCTAAGAAAAATAAAAATAAGAAAAGAAAATTTTCTAAGAAAGATAAGGATGAAAAGGCATCAACTTCAAAAGATATAAAACCTACTAGAGGAGTGAAGAATGGCAAGGACATTGATAAATGCCATTTATGCAGCAAACTAGGGCATTTGAGGTGCAATTACAAGGATTATCTTGAATCCATTAAAGGGAAGAAACAAAAGGAAGCTTCCACATCAGGTATGAATCATATGATGATATATTTTTCACTACTTGGTATATGATACCTTACTCTTTATTAATGGTTTTAATATGAACAAGATTGAGGTAACCCTTTCAAGCTTATTGAATATGCTCACACAGGCTAAGAACACCATTACGAAGGAGAGGCCTTCAGTTCATTTTGTCTCTTCTAAGAAAAATAAAAATAAAAAAAAAATTTCTAAGAAAGATAAGGATGAAAAGGCATCAACTTCAAAAGGTATAAAACCTACTGAAGGAGTGAAGAATGACAAGGACAATGATAAATGCCATTTCTGCAGCAAACTAGGGCATTGGAGGTGCAATTGCAAGGATTATCTTGAATCCATTAAAGGGAAGAAACAAAAGGAAGCTTCCACATCAGGTATGAATCATATGATGATATATTTTTCACTACTTGGTATATGATACCTTACTTTTTATTAATGGTTTTAATATGTATGACATATTGAAGGAACTAATGACAAGGAGTAGTGAAGAATAAGACCAAGAAGGCAACAACCTTAGTTGATGGTGATCAAGCTTGTCGACCTAGATTAAATTGTGGAATAATAAATAATTTTAGAACATTGAATGTTGTCATGGCATGATTGCCAAGATGAGATGTTTTGGTTTTAGGCCTATGGCTAAATATTTATTTTATGTTTAGGAAACATAGATTTATATTTTGATAGCATGAGATGCTTAGCTTATATATATATATTTATATATATATTTATATATTTACATTACATCTCATTTTATTTTGGAATTATTCTAAATTATTTATCCTTAAGTATAACGCTACATATGTGATAATCAATACTAAGTCATAATGATAAGATCATTATGAGATTATTTTTCTTTTGATTATGAATCAAAAAGGAAATTAATGAGTTGACTTAGATAAAATTGAGTCCTAACTCAGTGAATTCATAATAGGATTATGAACATATTTAGTAAAAGAGTGTTCTTAAGAAAATCTTGGATCTAAATTAAGATTTCTTAAAACTAAACAATAATTGATTATCATATTGAATTCATAAGAGATGAATCACAAAGCGTTCCAAACCCAGTTAATCGCATGAACTAACCTTTGATAGGATTTCATCTCATAACCAATGATGAACAACTTATAATATGTATCTATACATAAAAGTTATGGATATAACGCCCCAAAAGAAAGTAAATAAGTTTACTTGGTAAGATTTCTATACATTATAGAAATAGTGGGAGCTAATGACATTTTAAAGGTTAAGGGTCATGAAATTATAAAATCCAATAGATAAGATCAATGCACAAAGACTGATTTAATGGGATGCATAAAGATGCATAATTCATGAGATAAATCCATTAAATACAAACCATTAGTAGGATGCATATTGTTGCACTACTCATATAAGATGAGTCTTCCAACATGAATGATTGGATAATAATCTCTATTCAATGTAATAAATTAAAAATAGTTGAATACATTAAATAAGATAAACATATTTTGTGCACATCATAAGGTTAGTGGGAGTAAGATAAGTTACTTATTAAAAGTGTATAAGATACATTTTCCAGTCTATAAAAAAAATTATAATGGGATTAAAGGTTAGAGCCTAAAAGAGGACTCAACAAAAGAATTTAAGACTACATGTTAAAGGAGTTTAACCTAGAGAGAATCTTAAATGTTAAAAGTGACATAAAGTCATGATTAAGTAGCTGTATTGGACTAATTCCAAAACAAGAGATAACTATGTGATTATATCTATAATCGGACACAAACCTTTTGTTTAAGCTACAAAAGAAGAGATATTTGGATCATTGGTTTAATGAACCAATAAATGATTCTAAGTTGTTAAAGTAACAAAAAGGGCCATAATAATGGAATCAAGGTCTCGTTGTGATCTAAATTAGTATTTCGATATATGACAATGGAGATTGTCAAACACATAAATTAACAGATTCTCAAATATTGAAATTTGAGTTGTCCTAGTAGAGACACAATCGCTAAGCAAAAAAGTTTGATATTGGATATGTTTGAAATTGACTCAAGTGCAAGTGGGAGATTGTTGGTGTATGCCTTTGAGCCAATTGGATTGGTCAAGGAATATATATTGTCATTTAATGCATACTTAATCGTATAACTACATGTGATAGAGGTTTTCCTTCATGTTAGTACAATAATAAAGAGTTATTAAGTACTAATTGGATGAAGCCCATGGAACATAAAGGCCTCGTAAGAGAATTGTAAAGTTGTTACAATTATGAGATCACTATGCATTAAAGCCATGTTCCTAAAATTATTCCTGATCATTTTATTGTCAAGACAGAGCATTGACAATACTCAAAGATTGATACATGTTAAGCCTCTTTACTTAGAAAGTAAGCAATCAATCTCATAGATTGAAGTATATGGGATACTTGAGGATAACATGTAGGTGCTTGTTAAAGAACAAGTTCACTGAACATGACTTGCTATGAGAACTCCATTTGGTATTTCACTCAAGTGTCTATGGAAAAGGTTCTCATGTGATAGTCGTGCAACTAGTCTTCAAACTTGAGACACCAGATCATCTTGTATAAGGAATGACATACTTTGATTTCATCCCTACGAGTTTGGAAGCGACCAAATGCCTAATCGAGGTGTTTTTGGATATGCCATGAAGCATGCGAAGGTGAATGAGTGGTCAAGAGAGGATTCATCACCCTAAGAGATATGAAGGGATTTATCTCACTTGTTCTCAATTCTTGATTAACTTGTATAAAGTCTTTGGCAAAGCATGATGAATTTAAAGAAAGTCAGTTTCCTAAATTCATAAGGTTAGTCGTGAATTAGGAGAACTGGTATGGAATGTCATAAGTAGAAATGACATTTTCGGGATATTTGATGAAATGACCATATTACACTGAGAGGCTTATCACTGAAAAGCTTTGTCAAATTTTTTAATTGACTCTTTAACATTTGGGTGGTCATGATGTATTGCTAGATGTTGCTCATAATCTATAAATATAAATCAATTATCAAATTGATATTTGATTATATTTATATTTATTGCCAACATGTTAGAAGCCTAATGGGTCACACACAGTAAGTGACATCATTGGGATATATAAGGATAATTAATTAAGTTGGACTTAATTGAATGAGACCAAAATAAAGTGAGAAATTAATTAAATTCACAGAGACTTAATTAAATTAAAATACAACTATTGTATTAAGGGTTACAAATTAGTTTCGATATATAAATATGTTAGTTAGCAAACTAAAACTCTAAACCTCCTACTACTTCTAAGCTGTTTCATAAAATAAGAAAAAGAAAAATAGTTTTCTTTGTCTGATAAAAATAAGATTCAGTAAAAATCTTTGGTTCTTTTGCTTTAGAAACAAAACTTGCTAGCACAAGTAAAAAATCCTACCTTTGAGAATGTCTTATTCGGTCATTGTGTGGATTACTGTTAAGGCCAAACACTTGGGTGGCTGAAGATTTGACAACCTAAAGGTGAATAAGCAAAGATTTTGATTTAATTGGCTTTTGATTATGAACTCTAAAGCAAGGTATGTAACTCTTAAACTTATGAATGTTCATAATTAATTATAAACTTACATGAAAAACACAAACATTGATCTTGTAGGATTCAGTTGTTTCTTCAATTAAATGCTATTTTATTATTTTGTTGCATTATATTATTTTAATTTATTAATTATTTTTATGTTTGAGTATAAGGTTGAATCCCAGCAGTTGTTGATGCCATAAAAGCAGCATTGGAGAGTGCTTGCCCCAACACAGTTTCCTGTGCTGATATTCTCGCCATTGCATATGAAGAATCTGTCTGCCCAGTAATTTAGCAACCCACTATTGTTCCTTTTTCCTTTTCCTTTTTACATCGCTCTTCAAGCATCTTTGTCTAAAATTAGCTTATCGTTGCAGGCGTGGGCAGTTCCATTAGGAAGAAAGGATGGCTTAACAGCAAATCGAACACTTGCCAATGCAAACTGACCTAATTTTTTTGAATCCCTCGATGCAATCCAATCAAGTTTACAACCGTAGGGCTTAACACTAGCACTGATGTAGTAGCGTTGTCTGGTAATCTTTCTTTACTTGCTCGAATATTGTTACTGACCAAAGTAATATGAGGTAGCACAGGGTCATAGAACTTGTTGGACTTAATTTGACAAGGTTTGGCATACAATTTTTCTTTTCAGGTGCTCACATATTTGGCTGAGCTCAGTGTTTCACTTTTACCGATTGATTGTACAACTTTACAAGCGTGGGAGATACCGATTTGACCCTGAACACTACATACTTGGAAACACTACGCCAAATATGCCCTTAGGGTGGAAATGGTAATATTTTGACAGATCTTGATCCCATAACACCTGATGGTTTCGACAATAACTACTTCACTAATCTCCAACTTCATAATGGCCTGCTTCAAAGTGATCAGTAGCTGTTTTCGACTGAGGGTGTTGATACCATTGAAATTGTCAACAAGTTTAGTTTTAATGAAATAGCCTTCTTTGAAAGCTTTGTGGAATCTATGATCAGGATGGGAAATATCAACCAGTTGACTGGTACGGACAGAGAAATCAGATCGAATTGCTGCGTGGTGAATGCAGCCACGATCAAATCAAGTTCAGATGATGCTCTTGTCAACTCCATATAAAGTATATATGAAGTTCAAGGCCAAGAAACAAAATGGCGTGTGCGTGTGCAACTCAAATAAGGACAAGTGATCCATACATATTTATTTACTTCAATTATGTGTAGCTGAAAGAAATCATAAACATAATCCTATTTTCTGGTTTGAATTTGCTATGTTGAGTGGAACGTATTTCCATTTTGCTTTTTCTTTCTTTCCTGATCTTTAACAAGGTGGACTATTTTGAGATTTTTCTTTGTTTTTTTCATGTTCATTGGTCCACTGTTCTCGTTGTATTGTAGTGTAAACCCTTTAGTTCTTATGAATAAAATTTGCTAAACTAACTATCACTTAACGGTAAATATCATGCCAATTAATTTGTGTTAAGGTAGTCTCACTTGATAATTTTTATGGTAAATTTATATTGAAAAGTTTTATAAACCAATGGTGATTAAAAAAGTAATGTTACATATTTAAGATCTTATACATGAAACTCATAATACTTATACACGTCAGAATCACGATGATCTTTTGAATAAAATGAAAAAGAGATAGAATTTGAACACTGAACTTATACATGCCAAAATCACAATGATCTCTTGAATTCTTGAAACAAAATTTAAAATTAATTTATTGGATTGAGAGGGTTACTTTTCATTATGTAATTTAAAATAATTATATGTAAAGTTATGAGCAATTTTTACCTCAAAATTATGTCTTTTTTTTCCTTTTAAACAACTCATGTTTTTACTTTTTGTAAATTCTAAATTTATTTATAATTTTTTACATTAAAACTATGAAAATCAATCTATAAATTAAGCAATAACTTTATTAACAAAAAGCCAAGAAAACAAACAATAAGAGTATTATAAGACCCAATAGACCAGCAAACCCCAAAAGAAAGAAGAGTACATTTCTTGGACCAAAAAAGAACCAATAAAACTAGAAAAGTACAAAAGAAAAAGGGGCATTTTAAAAAATAGTCTTTAAAAATAAGATGTTTTTAAAAATAGCTCTCTTTATAATTTTAACTATTTTTAGTCAAGTTGGATAAAATTACCCTTAATGAAGTTACACGCTATGATATTACATGCCATATACAAAAACCTGTGACAAGCCATAGTTAACGTGTTACACGCTATGATATTACATGCCATTTACAAAAACCTGTGACAAGCCATAGTTAACGTGTTACACGCTATGTACAAAAATATGTAACATGCCATGTACAAAAACTTGTGACAAGCCATGGTTAACGTGTTACACGCTATGTACAAATATATGTGACACGTCATGTACAAAAACCTGTGACAAGCCAAGGTTAGCATATTACATGCTATGTACAAAAATATGTGACAAGTCATGGTTAGCTTGTTACATGCCATGTACAAAAATATGTGACAAGCCATATTTAAAAACCTATGACAAGCTATGGTTAGCTTATTACACGTCAAGTACAAAAACCTGTGACAAGCCATGGTTAGCGTGCTACACGTTATGTACAAAAATATGTGACACGCCATGTACAAAAACCTGTGACAAGCCATGGTTAGCGTGTTACATGCTATGTACAAAAATATGTGACAAGCCAAGTACAAAAACCTGTGACAATCTATGGTTAGCTTGTTACACGCCATGTATAAAAACCCGTGACAAGCCATGGTTAGGTTGTTACACGCCATGTTGAAAAAAAATATTGTTGTTACACGCCATGTAAAAAAACATGTTACACGCCATGGTTAAAAAAGGTTGTTACACTCCATGTTGAAAAAAAAATATTGTTGTTACATGCCATGTTGAAAAATATTGTTGTTACACGATATAATCAAAAGCATTTTGTTACACTTTAATGCCTAAAATGTTGTTGTTACTTACGAACCAAAACTTCAAATCCTTTAAACTTTTTTCTTTTTTTTTGTTTTTTTGACAATTTGGCACAAATTAAAGTGTTTCTAACATATTTTCATAAATCAAAATACAAATGCTTTTTATCTAAAACACCTACTTTGACTAAAAATAAAAAAAATTTCTTTGAAAACCTAGATTTATAAATTTCAAAATTTTGAGTTTGTTGGCATCTAGTTCTCGTATTGATTCAATTAAAAGCTATTTCATACATTTGTGATTATTTCTGCCATTTTAGTTTTATCCAAAATACCTAAAAATCGAATTTTCCAAATAGTCACCCATCCAAGCACGTCAAAACCATTGCTTGGTGTCTTGAAAGCATAAGAAAGAGAAATCTGAAAACGCGGGCAAGAGAAATCGAAAGCATAGCAAGCGCATGTCGAATAGAGAAATCGATAAAATTTGAGAGACTAGGATGCTGAGAGAGAAATTCGAAGCACAAATAGGGAGAAATGGGGAGAAATTGTGATGAATGGTTTAATTTATTTGAAATAGTTTAAAAAGGTATTTTCGTCAAGTCATGACTAAATATGGCTAAAAACAGTTAAACTTATTTTGATGGTTACTTTTAAAATGTCTTTATCAAGAAAGGTCATTTCTCACAATTTTCTAAAAAAAAAAAGGTAACATTGCTCAAAGGGCTAACAAACCCATCAAAGAAAAAAATCATTGTTGAAAGAACATTGACTTACTCCTCCTACTTTAGTTAAATAGACAATGTACTAATAATCTATACATACTTTTAAAGTTCCCTACTCACATTTACTGTAGCTTAAAGGCCCCTCTATAAATGACACATGGCATACCCATTAAAGATGTGGTCGAAATTACTTTGATAGAATATATATATATATATATGTATATATGTAAAAGTTTTATTATGTAAACCTAAGTGGGTTTACAGAACCAAATTGAATATTGATGATTTTGTAAACAAGTTGAAAACATGACTAGTAGTAAAAGGATATCGTAAGTATGTGGTATGGATTATGTTGAGATCTTTGCACTAATTGCAAGGCATGATACCATTACATTGTTAGTAGCATTTGTAGCAAAAGAAGGTTGGAAACTGTGGCATATGGATGTCAAATCAACCTTCATAAATGACATGCTAGAAGAAGACATCTTTATAGAGCAACCTAAAGATTTTAAACAATTTAGAAGTGAGGATATGGTATGCAAACTCATTAAGGCTCTCTTTGGCCTTAAATAGACCTCTTAGGCCTGGTATGAAAGAATTGACACTTTATTTTTTAAGAAGGGCTTTCACAGAAGTGAAAGTGAGCTTACTTTATACATGAAGAGTTGAAATAATACCATACAATTTATTGTTTATGTGTATGTTGATGATTTACTCATTAGAAGTCCTAAAAGTCCAATTCTGTTACAATTCAAGTAAGAAATGAAAAAAGAGTTTGAAATGACAAATTTTGGATAAATGACTTTCTTCCTAGGATTAGAATTCTATCAAAATACTAAAAAAATCTTCATTCATCGAAGGGAAGTATCCTACTAATTTACTCAAGAAGTTTAAAATGGATGCCTGCAAGCGTGCAGTCACACCAATAGCAATGAATTCAAAGTTTTCCAAGACTAACAGAACTAAAGAAACCATTGCTACTTAATACAAAAGCCTAGTTAGAAGTTTCTCGTAACAAGTTGCATCCAAACCAAATATTATGTTTTCTACCAATCTCTTACCAAGACTTATGCAAGCACCCATTGTGACTCACCTCACCATAACTAAAAAAGTGCTTAGGTACATAAAAGGGAGTGTGGACTTTGGCATCAAATACTGCAAAGCAGATTGTAGTAATTTTTAAGGTTTTGCAGACAATGATTCGATAAGTGGCTTAATGATTCAAAAAACACTTTTATTGCTGTTTTCTCTTTTAATAGTGGTGTTTTCTCTTGGAATTCAAGGAAGTGGGAGGTGATAGCTCAATACTTAGCTAAAGTTGAGTATATCTCAACTACTTCAATAACAAATCGTTTCCTTTATGAGGAAGATGTTTTGAACAACTTGAGGTTTCATCAAATTGAGCCTACTTTTCTATGGCTTGATAATCACCTAGCCATTTCCATAGCTAAGAATCCTGTACAACATGGTAGGACCAAGCACATTACAGTTAAACTCCATGTAATTCGAAAAGCTATGAAGAATAATGATGTCAACATCAAAGGATAGGCAATATCAAAGATGGCAAAAGGTGGCTCGATAGCTTGAATTTAGTTTTAATCGATAACTTTAGTAGAAGGTTAACATGGTTATCAATCCAAGGAGCTTTCGAGGAGTATGGCATAGTCATGGATGTTTATATTCCAAGGAAAGCAATTTCAAATAAAAGTAGAAAGGTGAACTACGCTTTCATCTGTTATAGGGAAAAGAGTGAGATGGAGAATACTCTTAAGTGGGCTAATCACTAGTGGTTGGATGACAAATAGATTATAGTTATAATAGTAGATCCTTTTTAGAGATAAACCATGACTGAATGTAAAGGCTTGGTGCAACAAACCAAATCTCATTGACAGAATTTGGATAAACGTTCCTTTGGAGATGTGGTGGTAGGTAACAACAATCAACAAGGAAAGGAACATGCAAGAGAAGGGAGCCATCATCAACAAGTGGGAGCAACTATGGTGTGTTATCAGGTCTGAACAAAGTTAAGAGGCCTTCTACCAAAGTAGCTATGTCAAACCCTGTTTTATAAAATAATTACGACGTCATTTACATGCTCAATAGAATGGTTGTATATTTAGGAAGTTTGAGAAATCGTTAAAAGACGATATTGCCCCTAATGGTATCATTAAGTTGATTAAGCCTTGAACTAGTTCAAATAGGAATTTTAAGGTGAAATTGAGAGTTTCACTGTCCAGGGATGACTCAAAATGGTAATTCAGAGTTCGAGGATCAATTTAGAGTCAAACTAGAATTTTCACTATCTAAGGGTAAAATGGTCATTTGCCACCTAGGGACAAAATGGAAATTTTAGAAAAGATTTTTTTGGCCCCATTTGACTTAATGGAGTATGATTTGAGGTTTAAAAGTGAAAAAATTTAATTTCGGTATAATTTAGAGTATAGGGGTAAAATGGTAATTTTGTCACCCTAGGGGCAAAATTGTAATTTTCCACCA
Source organism: Theobroma cacao (assembly GCF_053813885.1). Lineage (NCBI taxonomy): Eukaryota > Viridiplantae > Streptophyta > Magnoliopsida > Malvales > Malvaceae > Theobroma > Theobroma cacao. Next base: position 37,344,336 of record NC_142647.1, on the reverse strand, counting down.
CCAAGACATTTGTCCAGCACATGGTCTTCCCTTATCCTCATTTTGACTTTTGACTTTTGACTAATCATGTGGTGGAGATAAAAGGTTTAAAATTTTTAAAGTTTTAAAAATAGACCAATAAGAAAATGACAAGTGTCAAACTTAGGATATTTTATTATTTAACTTAAAAATCAGCATAAATCAGCCCATTATCTCTCCAAATATTCGGCCAAGCAAGGAAGAGAGGGAAAGAAAGGAAGAACAAACCCTAGGTGAAGAATTTCAAGAGAAAAAGTGTGGAAAATCAAGGAAAACAAGTGAAAAAGATAGGATTTTTCAACTTAAGCATGAAATCTATTTTCCTTAAGCATTTCTCCTTATTTTTCATGCTTAAATTACATGTTTTCATGATGAATTCATGGCTGGTTAAAATGGGTAAGGAGAGAGAAAGATGTTGGATTGAATTGATTTTAAGATATGTTAGTTTTTTTAGTTAGTTTAGCATATTTAGAAGCAAAATAACAAGAAAAGAATCCATTTTCCCCATGAACCTTCAATGGCTGAATCCTATGTGAAGTGTAGAAGTAATGAATTGATTTTGTGATCAAGTGAATTGGTTGAAAAATTGATGAAATGATGATTTATGGTGAGAAAATGAAATGGGAAAATTTTTAGTGATAGTGCACCACAATGGCCGAAATTTCAAGAAGAATTGTGAGGGTTGTTAGGCTGAATTTTAGATTATTGGAATTGTATTTAGTGAATTGAAATATTAGAAATGAAATGGAGCAATTTGGAACCAAATCGGACACAATTGTCACTTAATCAGGTAATAGGCCGAATTAGGTCAGCACCGCATTTAAGCGGCAGTTGGATAAGTTGCATATCATATCATGCATATGCACCGAGCCTGAATTGATTTATAATGGTCAAGCATTAATGTGGTGAATTATGTATTGTACATTGTGAATAGGTGGTGAGCAAATTACACTGGTAAAAGTATAGAGATTGTGCTTGAAGACTGGGATTAGGAGTACATCGACTCCTAGAACTATGAGTAAACTTATTATCGTCTTAATTATCTAGAGTAGTTTTATTCAATTGTGTGATTTTATAGAAAATGGATTTAAATGGTAAATTGCTATGTTTTAGGAAAAATTATGATTTTATAAATTTTCTGAAAAATTGAATATTGGTTTTGAAAATAGAGTAATTGGAGACTGCCTACTTGTGTTATAAATTGTGTTTTAAATTATATGGCTGATAGCAATATGTGAGCATGAATGGCAAAGTCGGTATTTGTATCAAAATTATATATATACTATGTATTCAACCTTGAGAGGCTAGATTGAGATAAATTGTCATGTCATGCAGATAAAGATTTTATAAATCAGGTGGTAGATAAAATAATCCATAATCCCTGCAGTGGAGGTTTTGTGGACCAGCCTAAGAGAGGGGGCACAGAATCAGATATACTTTACCTCGATCGGAGAGCCATGTGAAGGGTATCTTTGGAGGTAAATATTTGAGTGCACTTCACGTGGACCACCGCGTGAGAGTGAGACTCAGCCAACGCCAAGGCATGGCTAGAATTTCGGATGTAAAGACATTTAATAGCCTTGGCGGTCTCAGTGGGATACCTTGACGAAGGTACCCGCGAGAATGATTTTGGCAAGAGCCAAGTTTTGTGAGATATATAAGCCATGTTGATTAATCGAGTAAACTGAATATTCATGTTATGAAACATATATTGGAAAAGAATATTTTAATTTGTCTCCATTTACTCACCTTTAGATAGTTTAGATGGTGTTTGTTTACTCATTAGGATTTTATAATTTCACCATCCTCATTTTCTCACACTTCAGGCTCGGGGAATTCCATAGTTAGCTGACTTTGACAAAGACCTTCATTTGGACTTGAATCGGCAAAAGCTGTAGGTTTTTCAGCTTCCGATGCATTTTGGTTAGATGTAGGCCCACGTGTCACTGTAAAAATAATTTTATGCTTTGGTTATTTACTTTATAGTATATATGAATATAATTAACTTTTATGCTACAAAAATTATCTACGTATAACTCTAAAAATATTGTTTAATGAGAAAATAGAATATTTTATTTAATATTTGTTTTATTTTCTTATTATATCCAAATAATCATAATTTCGTTTTAAATGAAGGTTTTAAACTTTTAAACTTATTTTTAATCATGAATTATGTGTTTTGTACTTATATTCTATATTTTAGCTGGTTTCCAAATTTTTTTAAAAAATTGAACAAAATACCCCTGTGGGAAGAAAATTATTATTTTATATATTTTAAGTTGAAAACAGTTTAAAATCTTTTAGAACATGATATTTGGCAACGGTTGCTCACAGGGGAAATAAGAAACTGATATTAAGCCTTGCGGGGTTTTAGGTTGACATTTTGGGTAATGAGTGTCACCGGGACATCGCGACGGTTGTCACGGGCTTGAGGGGAGTACCGGGTAGTGACAAGCTACACCTTTAATAATGAAATTGGTGGTAAGAAATGATGATAAGGATGTGGTGGTTAGAAGAGGGGTGATTACGGTTAAGACCGTGATTGCAATTGACAATCAAACGTGGGTGAAGTGTAGTGTGATAGGCAAGCTACATTTGAAAGTATCTTGCACTAACATCCAAGAGTGTTTTTTTTTTTTTTGGATGGGATTAGTGTCCAAGTCAAAATCTTTAAAGGTCTCTCTATGGTTGTCACATTTAGGGATCATGAAGAAATTATTACTCTTTTAAAAAACTACTGGAAATTGTTTAAGTCGTTCTTTGAAACACTTATCCCATTTGAAATCATTGGTTTCAAAATGGTTATTAGATTTTAGGTGAGAATCTTGGAAATTTCCCTTCATGTGTCTCATTTGAATACCTTTAAAGCCATTAAAGAATGTTAGGAAAAGGTGCTTGGAGTTTATAGAAGTACCTTCATTATGGATCGATATGATCAGGCACATATCTAGGTTAATGTTAAAATAGATTTGGTATTCCCAACAGGGTGGAAATTGAAATAGACAAGAAAACTTTTAAGGTTTGCGTTAGCATTATAGGCGATTAAGATCTTCTAACACTAGAAACATACTTGAGAGACAAAAAGGTTTGTCATGAAAATAAAAGTATAAATCAAGTTTCTGAGATCAATGGTAGTGACCTAAACCTCCACGACGATGGGATGACAGAGGAATGCCTGAAGAGGGAGAAAAGGAGTAGCGACATACTAAGGGGAACATGGTACAAGAAAGGACAAGGTGTAAAATATTTTCAAAATAAAGTTGCAAAGAGGGAGAAAAAGTGGCTCAATTCCAAAGATTGTAGAAAGGGAGATAGGACTTTGTGCAGAGGCAAGTAAAGAGTGGAAATGAGGGGGCAAACAAAACTTAGATGGAAAAAGAGTAAATGGTCAGATGGCTGATAAATGGAATAATGAAACAAAGATAAACAGATTTGGTGGGGATAGTAGAGGTAAACAAAGTGCAGACTTAAAATTAGGGAAGAAATCATAAAGAGGAGAAAAGTTAGAAGCAGTCAAAGCTTCCCCACTGAGTCAATCTAAGATTGTGAGGGAGGAAATTAGAATAAAGGTCTTAGACCATGGGAACAAAAAGGGCCATGGATTTTATAAAACTAAGAAGGCCTTGTATAATGGGAAAAATCTTATTCTCTTTTCACCAATCAAGGAAAGCCCACTCATACATGACATAGGCAAACCACAATTAAAGTTTGGGTTAATGGTTAAAGAAAGGATTAATTTCAAAGACAATAGATTAAGCTAGTTTGAAAGAGAGTACAATTTAATTAATGATGGGCTTGATAACGTAGAGAATTAAAAGACTTTGGAAGAGAACCCAAATGTTCTAAAAAATTAACTAAAATGGGCTAGAAACAAGTTTCCAAGTAGTTAAGGTGTGGAGCTAGAGAACACTAGAAAAAACATACAATTATCTCTTGGTAAGGAGAAAAGTGTTCAAGGGGTTCTAAATTCAAAGACAAATGAAATGCCGAAAGTGAAGGGCCCTAAATCTGATATTGACATGGACAAGAGAAACGATGTTATTTCTAAAGGATTTGATTTTAGTAAAATGAAAGTAAGTAATAGTGGGATTATGCCTTCTAATGAGGAGGACGACACATCATCTCTGGTTTAGAGAAGTAAAAGGGGAGAAAACAACACTAAGAAATTTTCACCGAAATGGAGAGTGGGGTCAGAGAGTTCAATGAAAAAGAAAAGTAATAGAAAATCAAGGAAAGGTTCTGGCATAGTCAAGTCGAAAAACTTGAGAAGAAGGAATTCAAGTGGCAAAAAGAAAAGTTTGAGGGCCTAGATGAAGGAAGATAGAAGATTGATGGATTTTGATCTCGGCTAGCAAGACGTGGACATGTTGTCCGATTCAAACCTAAGATTGAGAAACTCGACAATCAAAAAGGAGGTTGTTGAAATTTTGAAACTGATTAGAAGGGTAAATTTGTCATTCCAAAAGAATAAAGAAACTGTTATTCAAAATTTAGTGGAATTAGAATGGGCAAAAAGAGAGGCTAGGAATGCTACAAGTAGTAACACTACCCAACTATAAAAATCAGTTATGTCCTTGCTTATTTGTATGGTTTTGTAGTATGTAATGAAGATGATCTCTTGGAATGTTAGAGGCCTAGGGAGCTTGGAGAAAAAAAAGATAATTAAGTAATTAGTTGGAAAAGAAAAACTAGATATGATCCGTATCTAGGAAACAAAATTAGAAATGATTGAGAGAAACATAGTTAAAATAATGTGGGGGAGGAGGGACTATGAACATAAGGTTGTTCTGGCCATAGGAGCTTCAAGATAGTTATTAAGTTTGTGGAAGGGAGACTTTTTTGAGTCAAAAAGAGTGTATAAGGTTAAGAACTACATCCTGATGGTGGGTGAGATCGAATGTTGAAACCTTAGATGTGGTTTGCATAAATATTTTACACCTAATTCAAAAATTAAATGTCAATCTCTTTAGGAAAAGCTAGTTAGTGTGATGAATAATGAAGATATCCCATGGTGTTTAGGTAGAGACTTCAATGTCACAAAGAATGAAGATGAGAGAGTTTGTAGAAGTTGCAACTTAGCTTCTATGGTGGTTTTTAGGGATTCCATTGAAAATATGGGACTAATTGATCTCTTTTTAGCTAGTAGAGATTTATTTATAGGAACTTTAAAGAGGATGAGCATTTAACAAGCTTGATAAATTCTTGATTAAAGGGGATTTCTTGAGTAAGTTTAAGGAAGTAGTACATAAACTTTGTCAGCCTTGATCTTGGCCATAACCTAATTGTTTTAGGAGAAGTTGACTTAAACTAGGGTACCAAACCTTATAGATTTTTTAACCACTAGCTTAAGGAGAAATCCTTTGAATATATGTTTAAGTCAACTTGGGATAAACCAGTGGGCACAAGAAAGAGAGATAGAGGGATTTAGAGGAGACTTAACGAGATTAAATTAGTTATTAGAGAGTGGAAACAGAGAGTTCTTACAGAGTCTAGTAGAAAGATTTTCGAGATCAAGTTAGAGATTAGCAAGGTAAATGACGCTTTAATAAAGATGATAAAAGAAATGAGTGGATGGATTTCTTGAAGGTTGAAAAAGGTGAATTATGGAAAGTTCACAAGTAGCAGAAAGAGAATGGCATCATAAATCAAAAGTTAAGTGATTTTTAGAGGGTGATAGGAACACTAGGTACTTTTATTCCCTAGCATCCTCGAGGAGAAAATCCAACACAATTCCTTTGTTGAAGGTAGGTGGTGAGGTTATCGAGAAGCCTAAGGAAATAAAAGATAAAGTGGCAGATTAGTTTGAGATGGTGTATAAGGAAGAAAAGGTGGTGAAAGTAGCAGAGAAATAGATGAAAGCTTTAGAATGCCAAGGTTAGGGAAAGTTGTTGGAATTAAAAAAAAAGTTTACGAAAAAAGAAGTGTAAGGGCTATTGATGGCTGTGATGGAAACAAGGCACTTAGTTTTGATAGATAGAACTTGAATTTCTTCAAGAAGCAATGTGGGGTCATTAAAGGAGAATTGATGAGCTTTATCCGAGAATTTTTTGAAACTAGAAATATGGAAGGGTGTATTAATGCGACTTTCATTACTCTCATTCCTAAATGTAACTCTCTAGAAAGCATTAAGCACTATAGGTCAATTAGTTTAGTGAGAAGCATTTACAAGATCATAGCCAAGTTGCTTGCTAATAGGTTAAGAGAAGTGATAAGGGAAGTTATTGGCAACCAACAATTTGCCTTCATTGCTAGCAAACAATTAATGGACTGTGCTCTTATTGCCAATGAAGTCGTACATGTCATGGAGAAATATAAAAAAATGGGAGTGCTTTTTAAGGCGAATTTTGAAAAAGCCTATGACATTGTTAACTAGGAGTTCTTAGACTTTGCACTAAGTAGGATGGGTTTTGGCACCAAATGGAAGGGTTGGATTAGGGCAGGCATGTCAACTACTAGGATTTCAATGCTAGTGAACGAGGTTCCCACTAAGCAATTTAGGATGTAAAAAGGCTTAAGACAAGGGTGCCTTCTATCACCTTTCCTCTTTAATTGTGTAACTAAGGTCTATAGTATTTTGATGAGCGAGGTAGTAAGGTTAGACTTGTGTCGTAGGATAAACATAGGCAATAAAGGTCATATTGTCTCTTATCTTCAATTTGCTAACAATGCAGTCATTATGTGTAAACCAAAATGAGATTCAATTAAGAGGGTGTAGGGCATCTTGAGATGCTTTCAACTAATTTCAGGCTTGAAAATTAATTTTTAAAAAAAACTATATGTTTGGTATAACAATATAGGAAGAAGCAATCTATGAATGAGCCTTAAGGATTGGTTGTAAGGTAAAAAAACTTTCATCTAAATATCTAGGGCGCCTCTTAGGGGTAAGGAATAATTCAAAAGAAATGTGAAGATCGATGGTTGAAAAGTTTGAAAGTAGGTTAACATGGTGGAAAGAGAGAATGTTGTCGATAGGTAGGACAGTGACCTTTATTAAGTTAGTATTAGCTAGTTTACCAGTTTTCTACATGTCTTTATTTAGGTTACCAATAAAGGTTAGCTAAACACTTGAGAGAATTCAAAGGAGATTCGTATAGGGAGGACCTTTTGGGGAAAGAAAAATGCATTCCGTTGATTGGAACTTGATATATAAGTAAACCTTTGGAGCTAGGTGGGTTGGGTGGGTTAATCTTTAAATGAAAAACTCAACTCTACTTAATAAATAGATTTGAAGGAATGGAAACGAGAGAGATAACTTGTGGAAAAGTATTATAGTGAATAAGAAGGGTGGTAATCATAAGGATTTACTGCCAAACTCAAGAACAGTTAGGAAATAGTCAACTTTGTGAAGGAGCATAACAAGGACTTTCAATCAAGAAAGAGAAGAATGAGACCTTGTGAAAGGGAGTTTATGAGTAATTTTAAGTGATGGCGGGAACATTGACTTTTGGTCACATGAATGGGTGGAAGAGGTGATTTTGAAGATGGCTTTTTCACGAATTTTCTTCTTGTAGAAGAACAAATACGGGTCGATCAATAATTAAGGAGAGTGGGTGAAGGGCGTCTGAAAATGGGAGATAGAGCTCAAACGAAGGCAGTTTGACTGAGCGAATGAACAATAGGAGGCATTGTTGGCAATTATCAAAGATTCTTCCATGGTATAGGGGTATAAAGATAAGGTGATTTGAAAATGGACATTGAGTGGTGATTATTCAGTTAACTCTTATTGCAAGACATTTACGTCCAAGATTAGGGTTACTGGTGATCACTAGAGGAGACTTTGGAAAGGCGTTGCTCTTCTTATAGTGGAAATCTTCTATTTAAGGGTTTTGAAAGGTAAAATTGCAGTTAAAATGGAGCTTGTGAAGAAAGGGCTATTGAGAGCAAACTTAACTAGTTGTGTTTTATGTTAAGAGAAGAAAAAAATGGTAGATCACCTTATTTTTGAGCACATGGAGAGTTAAAGGGTCTAGACAGGACTTGCTAGGCAGTGAAGAGTTCAATGGGCAACACAAGTGATAACAATTTATTTTTTTTTCTTTAATGAAATGATCTTATTCAATAAGAGAATTTCGAAATTTGAAGGTTGGCTTTCTTCTTTGCTACTTGGATGATCTGGTTGATGAGAAAAGAAATTATTTTTCAAGGAAAGATCTAAGATAGGGAACAATGTCTGAACCTCATTAAAGATATAGTTGCATGGTGGGTCAAGGCAAAGAGGCCTCAACAATATGATAATTTGGAAGATGTCCTCAATGAACCTTGTGAATCCAAGAAAGGCCAAATGAAGGAAAGAATCATTAATTGTAGTAAGTGAGAACCTTCGGCTAAAGGATTTCTTAAATTCAATGTGGATGGGGCTATTAGTAAGGGCAAAGGTCGAGCTAGTATAAGTGGGGTTTGAAAGACAAGAAGGGTGCGATCAAGATAAGGTTCTCAAAAGTAAAAAGGGTAGAAGATGCTAATATGTAAAAGACTTAGCTATTAAGGAAGCATTTAAGATGTCTGCAAAATCTAGATGAGCTAATTCACTTAGTCTAAAGGTGGAAAATGACTCAAGCAATGTTATCTAGTGGATACTTGATCTGAATAGAACACCTTGGAAGTTGAGGAAAACAATCATGAGCCTTAAAAGATGGAAAAGGATGGTAAGAAGATGGAAAGTCTCTAAGATCCCTAAAGAGATTAATGAGAAGACAAACGATCTTACCGAGTCAGATATGTACAGTACTAATGATTTTTTAACTGTTTCAGTGTAGGTTGTGAAAGTGGAAGCCAACGGGAGCTTCAACTAGTTTTGTCTATTATTACGGACCTTGCAACGCTTTGGAGGTAAAATTTTTCTTTTCTTTGTTTTCTTGTTTAAAAGGGTTTCTCTCATGTTGCAGATGGTTTTTTTCTTGTTTAGTGGGACCTTCTCATGTTTTCCTTGGTTATGGAAAGGAAGTAATGTGGCTTTTTTTTAGGGAAAAAAAGAAAAAATAAAATAAAATAATAAAAAAAAGAGAAAAAAATGATAAAAGAAAGAAAAAAATTAGTGCTAACTGGTGGTTTCTGATCCCTTAAGGTCGAATTTTTCTAAGAGTGCTAAGTATTAAAGGGTAGTGTGAGGTTTATGTGACAATCTCATGGGCTTTGTGGAACTGCTGTTTTCTTTACAAGATTTCCTGAGAACCTTTTGTGTTTATTTTTTTGTGAATGTGATGTTTAAAAAGAGTTTGGTTCATTTTTTCTATTTTTATTTTTTTTATTTTCTTTTTTTCCCTATAGTTCATCAAAGAGTATGCCTTACTGGCAAAGTGTCTTTGTTCTGGTGGGTTTCAAAGGGCTAAGTAAAGGTTGTTGGGTGAGTGTGTGGGCCGTATGGAGTTTGGTCTTTCTTCTTTTGTTCTTTATCTTCTGGCTACAGTGCCTTTGAAGGGTGTTAGGGAGATTATTGAGGGTTTTTTGTTGCTATGGGTTGATTTTCCTCTTAGTGCTCATTGTGGAATAAGCGAGGGTGAGAGTCTTTAGTTGTTTCTTTCCTTTAATGTGTTAAGGTTGGGTTGTTTTTTCAGGTTTTCTTAAAGGTAAGATCGTTCCCTTTTGCTTATGAATAGATTCTATCCATTAGGTGTCACTTCTAAAAGAAGAAAAAATTATTGAAAAATATAAAAAAAAAGAATAAAATAAAATAAAATAAAGAAAAAAAGGAAAAGAGTAAAAAAAACCAAAAAAAGCCTAGTTCATTTCATTTTTTCTAACAAAGACAAGGGCATATGCCAGATTCTCATTCTTTTTGTTTTGTGGCCTTGTATGTTTTTCTACTTGTATTGGAGAGTGCTCCTCCAAAGCTTACTCTAGTTTTCTTATGAGTGGGTGAAGGGAAAGACTAGCCAAAGTGGAAAAGTGAAAGAAAATAAGGTTAATGTAGAGCTTGAAGGTTAGGGGCTTCAATTTGAATGTTTTTCCTTCGAGAGTTGGTGGCTTCGAGGTAATGGTGAGGCTTTTTTCTCAATGGCCAAATTATTTGGGGAGGAGGGCTGTGTGAATTGGAGTTGCATGCTAGGGAGGATATATTGATTGTGTTTCCTTGGTAAGCAAAGGTTTCTTTTGTAAAAATGATAGGGTCTTTTTTTTGGCCATCCATCTTAGCAGAAGGAAACCCATTCTTTGATGGGATTTGTTCTTTGGTTTGAATGGACATAAGGTGTTCTGCTGCAGGAGAGGTTGATTTTTGCTTATGGGTTTGTGATGCTTTTTTCTCTTGTCTTTGCTTTGTTTGAGGGTTTCTGTGTTGTTTGTGGCAATTCTCATGGACTGCCTTCTAAAGTGCTTCTCAACAAGGAAGAATTTTTGGCTTTTCATTAGTGGAGTGGTGAGTTTGGCTCCATTACAATGGTAGGAAAAGTTTTGAGGGATATTGCTATCTACATAAAAGGATGACCATGTTGTTAAGGAATGAACACTACTTATGGCAACTTGGAATTCTTTGCCTTAGCTACTTTTGAGTGGTTTGATTTAATTTTTGTGGTTGAAAAAATGGATTGGTCTTTTCATTGGTGAGTGTTGCTTTTGTTGGTACTTGTGTTGTTTTGGCTCTTTTCTTTTTTGTTACTAGTATTGTGAAGACTCTGTGATGAACCCCCAACGCAGTTTTCGTCTAGCCATGTTTGACAGGAGAAATTGTTGGCTACATCCGTTTTGTTGGTCTTTGACTTTATGTCTAATGGTTCATCTGCTAGATACATCATTTTGATGGATGATTTAGATATGAGCATACTTAAAACTTATTCCTTTGTTTTATGTTTTTGCTTTGCTAAGGGGCTATTTTTTGGTTTTTGACAACCAAACTTTTTTTGGGTTGTGGGTTAAAAAGACATGTTTGTTGTTTTCCTAGCTTTCTATGTACAGAGTAGGTCTTTAGGAAAGGGTAAAGAGCTATTATTTTATTTTTTTAGCTTAGCTAAGAAGGGGAGTTACTATTAATTTTGTGAGCAGTTGCTCGTTATAATTGTATATAACCACTTCTAAACAAGCAAAAGGTCTTATGCCAGCAGAAGTCTTAAGCAACATGTTAAAGACTTCATATGGCATAGTGACTTTGTGCCAATAAAATCACTTTTTTAAAAAGAAATTCAATATTATGACAGAAATGACTAGTTGGTAGACATCATGACCAAGGGTTTAGCAAAGGATAAGTTAGAAACACTTAGATCCAAGCTAGGTGTCTTAAAAGTTGATCTCAATGAGGTGTGTTGAATTTTGAAATCATCTTGAAGATATTTTTTGATGCCAATATGAAGTTCTTTCAAATTCCTTAGACACGTTATGTACCTTACTCAATTAGTTGCCATACAGTAACAAAAATGAAGCTTTTAAACCTTAATGGTCATGCTACTTCTTACTCAATTTGTTTAATTAGTTTAGGTCAACTTGTATTGCTCAATTACCAAATATTTGGAAATGCCATACTTTACCAGTTGTATAGATATCTTTCAGTGATGAAATGAAAATAAGTCAAAGTATTCAGCAAGTCCATATACTATAGCGTTTTGTTTAATTTAGTCTCTATATCCAAAATCTGGTAATTTAGTCCCTATACTTTGACATTTTGTGCAATTGGATCCTTACGAGTAACTATATCCAAATTGACTATTAAGGATGTTGACATATTTGACGGTGTTGATGTGGTTTTTCTTTTCTTTCTCTATTTCTCTCTTCCTTTTCCCTTTTGCACAAGACAACGTTGTTTTGGTAGGATTATTTAAAGCACATTTTTTTCTCATTTTTCCTTCTCTCTTTTTCTTTCTGCTAAGCCTTTTTCTCCCCAAAACCACCCTCCAAACACAAATTTTGGCCTCTACCACTGTAGTCGGTCGTTAGCCCCTAATTTTTTATGGTCAAAAATTTTAAAGAAACCACAAAACTCCTCCCTTCCCTCTTTCTCTTAATCAGGATAGTATTTTCAAATTCTATCCCCATTTTGCTAGATTTGAAAAAGAAAATCATCCATTAAAATCTTGATTTCGATCACATTTCACATATAATGAACATGGTAAGCGAAAATCCTTTAAACATACAAAGATTTCTAAACTTAAATCAACATAAATACAAACAACAATATTGAGAGAAAAAGAAATTAAACCAAGCAAGATCCATCATGTGATATCATCAATTTATGAAAAAAGTTAGGTAAATTAAGAATTCTCAACATTTCAAACAAAATTCGACAAAAGTTCAAGATGTTTCCTAATTTTTCACAAAAATGGAAAAGAAAAGAAAACAAATCCAAACTGGAAGATATGCCTAATTAAACAAGCTAAAACCCATGTCATCATCACTTTCTTCTTTTTCATCTTCCTTTTTCTTTTCAATAGTAGAGGCAATAATGGCAGCATTAAAACCGACGTCGACGGAAGTAACAACAGCAACAAGGGCAACACCACCACCAAAATTAACATTCATGACAAGACCATCAATGCTCTTCCCCTCAAGCAACCTAGCGAAAAGACTTGGCTAATAAGGTCTGACGATCACATTCACCGCCTTCACCAAAGTCATTATTTTCTCCTCTTACATCATATCATTAAAAATAAATAAAGCAATAAAACAAGGAGCAAAATATATATTGAGATAAAGAAAACAAAATTGAATTATTAATGAGAATTGAAATAGTTATTAAGAGTTTGAAAGGGAGAGGGTTTATAGTGATTAAGATTCCACTGTTGTGGAGGATCAAAGTGGCTTAAATGCAGGCAAGTTTCTTGGTAGCCATTGTACCCAAGTTTTCAACAATAAATCTGTGAAATTAATATAATTAGTATATTCATAAGTAATCGATTTAAAAAATTGTTATGATGTGTAAAATTATTAAATAACTATAATATTGAGCCTTTTAATTTCATTTTTGTCAAAGCATTCAATTTTAGTTGCTTTTTTTTAATAATTTTCATACCAAAATCTTGTAGCTTGTTTCATTAGTATTACAATTATTGCACTCATTTATGAACTATGGTTGTTTTTGTCAAAAACATGAATGGAATTGTTGGGTTTTTGTCTTGAATTGTGTTAAATACAAAACAATTATTTGACTTGCAAATATACCAACCGTATGCCTCAAACCCCAACTTAAGTGGTGTACCTGTTTTAGTCTTTTGGGAACTAAATCTTTTATCTAATAACTTTTCATCTAATCATGTCAACACTAGCTTCAAGCATTTCATGCATGAACATTGCTTAGAAGCTAGCCACCAAAAGCCCTAGTTACCTTTCAACGCCAAGATGAGCACAAAGGAAAGTGCAATAAAACCAAGTTTAATGCTTAATCATTGTGGGGTCTCATTCCCACTTTCAATTCTAAGCAAAAATCAACATAATATCACAAAAGAAAGAAAAAAAGGAAAAACAACAAGTAAAAAGAAAACAAGAGGTTTTCCTTTTAAGAAATCTTCTTTTTTGGGATAGTTATCTTTTTTAGATCTAGGAAAATCAGAATGGATTTTGAAAAAAATAGATTCTGATTACGGGAAAGAGGATGAAAAAAAAAAGAGTTTTGTGGTGTTTTTTTTTTTGAATTCTCAACCACCAGAGACTAGAGGCCGAGGGAGGGGGGCTAGTAAGGGCCCCTACCCCCCCAAAGTTTAAAAGGTTTATAAATTTTTCTTTGTTTTGTTTTAAATATTTTTAATTTTACTCTTAATTTTTTAAAAATTTTATAGTTCCGTCCCCCAAAGATTAAATTTTTTATTTTTGCCCCCCTCAAACTTAAAATGTTAGCTTAGCCTTTGTTGGAGACTAGAGGTCGGAATCTGGGTTTGAGGGAAGGTAGTATTGGGGAGAGAAAGGCGAGGCAAATAGAGAAAGGACAGTTAGAGAGAGAATGAGAGAAGGAAAAATGGGAAAAAAAGAATTAAATGTTTTAAATAGCCTTACCAAAATGGCATAGTTTTTGGTGAATGATAGAAGAAGGAAAAAAAAAGTCACATCGACACCATCTGATGCGTCAGCACCACGTTAGCATCGTTAGTGTTTAATTTGGACGGAGTCACTCATAAAGATATATTCAATTGCACACAATGTCAAAGTATATGGATTAAATTAACCAGATTTTAGATAGAGAGATTAAATTGAACAAAATATTATAATGCAGGGACTTCCTAAATACTTTTACCATTAAAAATATTATCTTCACACCATCAACTTCTGCTCGATACACCTTTCTTGCATTTGCCGTTTCTAACTTCTCTTACAAAACTTTCACAATAATATAGGCACATGTGATATAAAGCATATTAGCATCCCTAAGTTTCAAGCTGCCATAATGGACTTTATTTCCTTTCCCCATAGCTTCCTTCCATTTTTTAATTAAGTGTCAGTGGAATTGAGATAATTATACTTACCTAAATTACGTTATATTAGTATAATTAAGTTAGTCAAATGAAGACAATTATTTGACTATCTCGGATTATATTTCAAGAGAAACTTCATCTAATTTGTCAAGTTTGTTGTTAGAATCCTCTTTCGGTGATGATAAGGCTAAAAGAAGTTCATAGCAGTTATGTGAAAAAAAGATGGATGAGCACCACGAGTCATATGTTGTCAAATGTATTCCTTCCAAAATGCATTTGAAGTTGCATGCTCATACCCTAAAAAATGATTTGATAGTTCTTATTAATGTAGATTGTTGCCATTTTATTAGGCAATAAAAGGAAATTCAAGGTAATTGATTAATGTCTATATGATCATAATTCAAGAATATGTCCACTAAAAAAGAAAAATACAAGAATAAAAAACGGAGCAAACGCATTCTAGGCTATCAGAACAATGAATAGCAAATACATATTTCAAGGTACAATATTTCAAAGAACAAAAGAATCATCGTAAAATAGATAAGTAAACATGAGTATTAGTAAGATTGATGTTCTTTAGTTTTGGGATATTCTTGTTGGTCCCAAAGAGCGTGCTAGAGGGGGATGAATAACACTTTTGGAATGACACTAAAATTCTTTCCAAGTAAAAAGCTGATTAAAGAAATTTGAAAATGAAAGTTTAAAGCTTGCTGGAGGAATGATTTAAGTACTAAGAGTAAGAAGAAAATAAAAAAAGGTAGACAAAACATAATGATTTATAGTGGTTCGGTCCCCTTGACCTACATCCACTACCTTGATCTCCAAATCAAGGGTTTTCAAACCAATTCACTAAAATCAGTGGAATTCCCAAGCTTCCACCAAACTTTTACAATGGCTTTTCACAAGCTCAGCCACAACCTTTAACAATAGTTTTTCACGAGATAAACTAAAACCCAAAACTAATTTTTCTAAGGTTTAGTTAGAACCTACCACAACAACCAAGCTAACCCAAAGCTTGATCAACCCCTTAGAGTGTCTCTCACACTTTAAGTAAACAGAAAATAAAGAAAAGATGAAGTACAATTGATCACTTAGCTGATCTAAGATGTACAAAGTTAAGTTCAAACACTTTTTCAAAGGATGGGAGTGAAATACAAGTGTAAAGAGAAATGTTTTGGTCTTTTAGGCTCAAAATCACTTTGGATAACTTTTTTATCTTGTTTTTGACTGTTGGAAAGGCTTTAAATACTGGCAAAATCACTTCTACCCGTTGGAGATAGAAACTAGCTATTTTTAGCCGTTATTTTATCCTTTTGTACTTAAATTCAAATTTTCTGACAGTATGCTCTTAGTTGGCTAACAATACTTCTTAGTTGACTAAGTCTTCTCTGTCTCGCAATCAAATTTTTTACTGTGAGCTTTTAGTTGGCTAACCATACTTCTTAGTCGATTAAGTGTTCTCTGTCTTGCAATCTACTTTACTCTGTTAATCAGTTTAGAAAGACTTTGACCGATTAAGAGCTTACTGTTTCTAAAGCAACCAACTTCACCAGTTTTTCTTTGTTTGATTAATTCTTCTCTTAGCTTGGTAACGCTGATCTTCCTTTCCCTTAAACAGCCATGAGATATGTTAGTCATCCAAGACTTCTTGAATAATTCTTCACAAATTTGGTTGCCTTCATTTTGGATATTCACTTTTGGATTTTAGCTAACTAACTCCCTCGGTTAACCAACTAAAAGGTTTCTGTTTGTATCCAGCATCCGTTTAACTGATTAAATCTTGTGTTAACCAGTTAAGACTAATCTATCTTCATTAAAGCTTTTTCTTCTTTGCTTGTTTAACCAATTAACACATCTTGCAGCTGAACAAGCATCTTGACTTGCTTTCAAATGTCAAATATATTAATGAATTTAAGCTTTCTCTTGCACACTTAAACAATATAATTGACATCAATAAATGGGAACATTTTACTATCATCAAAAACACATAGAGTCAACATTCTCTATCTCCTATTTTTGATGATCACAAAACATTCCTAGATTAAGAGTGCAATGTTTATGTTCAATATGAATACTTCAAATCTTTATGCATAATGAGTTGCTCCCCTTTAGTCAATGCATCTAGTTTTCTTTACATAATATTCAACAAAACCAAAACTAAGCATCACACATACAAATTAAGCATGAAGTCTATTAAACTCTATTTAACTTAATTTTCCTTCTCTCTTTTTTCTTTTTCATCATTAAACACTCATACACCTAAGTCATACAAGCTTATAGATATAGATCAACAACTTCAAGAGCCAAGCTCATGTCTGTGTAGGAACAAATGTATGGGAGTTAAATCATTTCACAAATTGTCAAGGATTACTCAAATAATGTTCATGCAAATTTGATCATTTTGTCAAAATCAAAACTATAATAATTTTAAAGCTAACAATTCTTGGGTTGGTGATCTTAAACCCCTCGATGACAGTGATGCCTCAATGCCTTGTGGTAAGTTAACTTTCAATATAAAGTTAACTGTTTTTATTCAATTTTAACCATGAGATGACAAAAATACCCATAAAACCCTTTCAATCAAATTTAAGGCTCCCAATTTTTCTCTCTCGCCATTTGTCTGCTTTGCTCCCCATTTTTCTCTCTCGCCATCCAACCTTTTTTAATTTTACCACCATCACCATCTTTCTCTATCTATCTCTCGTCATATTGCCATATCGTTATCGATCTACAAACTAAAGAACATGACATAGAAGATAACAACAAATTCTTGAGTTATTAGTTTATATTTAGAAAATCTTTTATCATTGATCTACAGACCAAATAGCATAATATGGTGAGTAACAATAGATTCTTGAGTTTATTAGTGTTGAATTTTTCAGTTATTCAAGTCTAGTAGAATATGCCTTGGCGTGTAATAAAGTGATTCATGCCTTGGCGTATAACATCACTAGGAAGAAGGAAGCCTTGGCGTGTAATATCTGGTGCTAAAGCTTTGGCTTTGGCTTGTAATATCTGAT
This sequence comes from Theobroma cacao, assembly GCF_053813885.1. NCBI lineage: Eukaryota > Viridiplantae > Streptophyta > Magnoliopsida > Malvales > Malvaceae > Theobroma > Theobroma cacao. The sequence goes on along the minus strand of NC_142647.1, from coordinate 37,326,971 downwards.
ACTAAAGCTTTAGCCTTGGTGTGTAACATTTATTGTTGAAATTTTGGTGTGTAACATCTTTTACTTTGGCCTTAGCGTGTAACATCTGGTACTAAAGCTTTAACATAGGTGTGTAACATCTGTTTCTGAAGTTTTTGTGTGCATTATCGTTTTGTTTTTTTTTTTTTGTTATGAAACAAGACGTGTAATTTGCTCCTTTGTATTTCACTATAACATAAATTCTTGAAGTTAAAAATTGCAACAATATTTTTTTTGAACTGTAAAAATATTTTTTTTAAACATAACATGTAATAACAACATTTTTTAAATATAACGTGTAACTTATTTTCTATCTTTGTATTTAATTGGGATATAAACTATTGGAGTTAAACACTTTCATGATAGAGATAAAATTTAAAATAAAAAAGAAATTTGATATGAAAATAAAATGTTTTGAAAAATTATTCAAAAGTCAACATTATTTTGGAATGAAATGGATTTTGACAAAAAGATATTATCCAAAATACTCTAAGTTGAATAATTAGCTTTTGAGTTATTTTATTTGGTACATTTTCTGTAATTGTAAGAGAAGAAAGCATAGCATGTAACAATTTTCTTTTAACAGGGCATGTAATAATATTTTTCTAATATGTGAACCTGAATATGAGAAGGTTTCATTAAGAGTAATTTTATCCAAAACTCTTTTCCCTTAGCCAAAACAATTAAAATTAAAAAGAAAGGTATTTTCGAAAACATCTTATCTTTGAGGAGTAAAAAAAATTCTCATTTTAATTTTTTATAAATAATATTTTTTTGGTTTCTTTTTTCCAATTACTACTTTATGAATAAGCTATGTTCCTATAGAGAGTTAACTTGTTAATTTTACCTAATAAAACTACAAAATAGCCTTAAATATGAAGAATTATTCTAATTTTGAATTGAATATATTTTGATAATTTTACTCAATAAAATTAACAGTTTAACCCCTTATAAGAACATAAGTTATCCATAATATTTTAATTAAGAACAACGATATCCATAAGATGCTAATTGAAAAAAAAAACACAAGATACCATTGAAAAAATTTTGAAAACACAAAAGATGTAAGTAGAGCTTTGCATAATTAATTATTATTTATTAATTATCTAAATATTTGTACAATCAAGTATATTAATGATGATCATAATCGTAATCAACAACAATAACTATAGATAATTAAATAACAATTTAAATGGTCATATATGGTCACAATTTACATAAGCATATTTATAGTTTCATGCAGACTTGGTAATTCGTGTTTCTATGTCTTAATCGTGTCGATACGATTAAGATACCAACCAAGATAAAGCTAAACACAAACTGAACACGAATAATTATTCGTGTCAGCATTTGAAATACGTACATGGATATATTTGATAACTGTGCAACACGATACGATAGGACTAACATGTTTATTAAAAGTATCTAAATTTTTTATACGACACGGTTAATAAATACAATTAATATAATTTTTTCCTAACACGTTTAACTTAAAATATTTACAATTAAACATAATTTTATTATTTAAATTTAAAATCAATAATTATAAAAACAGTTATAACAAAATATAATAACATCAAATATAATAAAATTTAACATAAATAACATGTATAAAATTCATTATCATATTAATAAATTCATAATTGACATTAAAAATGTTACTTATACACATTTAAACATGATAACGCGATTAACACAATTAATTAAACGTGTGAACTGTGTCTGACACGATTAAGATACGAAATTTTTGTATCTTAATCATGTCGACACGATTAAGATATAAAACATGATAAGGCTAAAGCTAAACCTGTTTAACTTTATATCTTCTCGTATTGTGTTCAAAATTATCAAGTTTAGTTTTATGATAACAATTTATATAGCAATATAGTCGCGAATTTCTCTCTCTCTCTCTCTCTCTCTCTCTCTATATATATATATATATATATTATACTTTTCATAAAGGTTGAGAAAAAGTTTGATTTTAGTATATTTTATAATAAAATTTTAATATTATTTTGAAAATTATTTTATAATGTTTTTTAATGACAAATTTTTTTAAAAAAAAAAGTTAAATACTCTTTTCATTTCAAATTGAATACTTGAAACATTGAATCGGTCACGATCCAGTCCATTAATTTAAAACTTGATGTATTAAGAAATGAGATGTGAGAAGTAGGGTGACGTTTGAATTGATTAAAAAATCTCCCCCTTATAGGGGTGCAGTGTATGCAGAGTAGCATGCGCGAGAGTGCATGGTCTAGAAGCAATTTTCTTTTTGAGCCTCAAGCTAGAAATTTGATTGGTTGTTGTAAAGTAAAGATGTTTTAGAAACTTATCTGATAACGTTAGATAGGAATAGGACCACATCATTCATGCACCATTGTTAAAGGTCATTTTCTTGTTTCTCCCAGCATCGCTTTTTCCCAAACATTTTCGAAAGCATCCAAGCACGTGTAAGGTACTAAACGTGTCTCATTTTCGCCTCTCACCTAACCCGATCACAATCTTTGAAAGTTGAACTGCATTTGGCAGTCGTCTTTAATACTCTGCACTAGCTTGGAGACCCATTATGCCTACAATTAGACACTAATAATTATTCCCATCAGCAGCCTCGTGGGACACATTTCGAGCTTTCTTCGAATCTTCCTTGGACAAGTTGGGTGTGTTAGGGGGAATAGTTAATTATAAGATCAGTTGAGGCCAAAACTCTGCCGCTGGTTCATTAAACTAATGGATTGGTAGAGCTTCTCGAGGATAGCTTTTCATGCTAGTCAATGGCCCCTAGGCTTTCATAAAATTACAAACTACTTAAGAACGGACTGAAGATTTGTTTGTTTCCATAAAATTAGTTGCTAGTAGCTCGGTTAACTTTCTCTTTTGCATCAAAAGAAAAGGAATTCTAGCAAGAGCAAATAGTAATTTAATTCGTTTGTGTCAAGTACTATGTCTATATCTTCTTCTGAGTTTGTGAAATTGGACATAAAATTTAAATAAAAATCTATATATTTTCTTTTCAAATTTATTAGTAAAAATAACTTATGTGTTTGGTATCATTGACTTGGTTTTGACTTAATTCATGCTCGAAATTATTTCCTCAAATCAGTACGTGATCCTGATTTTTATTTATTCAAGGAGTATAATAGCAGTAAACAACCTTATCTAAGGTTTTTTTTTTTCGACACATGTTTAGAAAATTATTTTTTTTATTTCCACAGGCATTCAAAAATTTCACATGATAATATTTATTTTAAGTTATTTGTGTCACATGACAATTTTATCGCAGCTAACAAAAAGAATTTATGGTGTTAAAATTTTCATTTAAACAATAGCTCAATTGATTATATATAATTTATTAATAGCTCATTTAATAGATTTAATTAAGTATAAAAATTTATTTTAAATTTTAACTTTACAACTTCAAGTGTGCATGATCTACAAATATTTAAAAACCTAACTAATTAGTTCCTTCGATTTTGAACAAATGCAATATGATGAATGAGGAAGCTAAAGTGAAGCATGTATTTTATTTAGTTGGATAATTGTAGATACTTGATTTTGATTAATATTTATTTTTTAAAAAATTATTTTATAGTATAATATTTTATAAAGAATAATCAAAACAATCATTACAAGTGAAGCATTACTTCATGCAAAACAATTAGAACAAGTGAAATGTTACTTCATGCGGAATAACCACTTCACACAGATGGTAGTGAAAGCAACTCAGAATAAGTAGCAAAGTTCACAAATACTTTCATCTTGAAATGCTCTGGAGAGTTTGACTTAGTGACTTAGATATAGAGGTAGTTAAGAAGTCTTCCTTTTAACCTTTTTTTGAAATACAAGTGTTTTCATCTCTTACCATGTTCTTGTGTGCCTATTCACATGCACCTTCTTCTCTTGTACCTATTCACGTACAGCTTCTTTTCTTGTGCCTTTTCACGTATACCTCGTTTCTATTACCTTTTACTTGAGAACAAATCTTATTATACTTAATTACTTCAATGGTCACATAATAGATTTCTAACCGTTATTTGACATTAACTCTTAGTAACAGTTATCCAACATTAAAGCTCTTTTTAATAATATCATTCATTATTTGCATTAAAATCTTTTCTTATAACCGCCACTCTTTACACTATATGTAGAGCCTTAATAATTCATTTGGTTTTCTCTTCTCCTCAGAGCTAACACATTCTCTTTTAGAACTTCTCTCTCTAAATTCCTTTTCTAATTCTCTTCTTATTGTTTTTCATCTGTCTCGACAATCAATACTTCATAAACTATTCCAATTTACCTCTTTATTGCGATCGGCACATCCTTTAGTTGTTTGCAACACTTCTTCTCTCAATCACAAGAATCCCTTTACAATAATTAAAGTGAAATTTACAACGTTTTTTTCGAGGGCATATGATTTTAGTTACATAATAAGTTAAAAGGTAAATTCCCTTCCATTTCATAAGATGTCCTTGTTACTATCAAATAGACAAGCATTAAGAGTAAAAAATGTTAAAACTTCAAGAATAATGATGGGACTGCTTTAATTATTTAGTTTCTGAGAATAGAAATGAAAACTACTACTAATTAAAAGATCCCGACAATTTAATCATGAACAAATTACAAATTATTTTGTTGAACGCGCATCAGTAAAAAGAATAGATATTGAATTTTTGGGTTATACATTCAAACCATTACATACTCATTATTAATGCAATGCTATATATATATATATATATATATATATATACCTATAGAAAGAATGAAAGTCCACATGTTTGAAGTTAAGTGCAACTTAGTTAGAAAACAAAATCTTTTGCAGTAGATATTTTATTTAAATGGATGTGAAGCCTTGACTTTCATAAATAGTGTGAGAATTAATTGCGTAAAATCCAAGGAAATTACTTGCTAACCGACAAGAATATAGTAATTGCGAATATTTGATATATCTATATGAACCGGACCCAACTTTATGTTCCATCAACACCGTATAATTAGACTTTCAAAGATGAAGCTTATTGCCGAATCCCCCATTGTCCTCCTATAAATAGGAGTCACAAATTACTCTCTCAATCAAACGTCGAAGAAAAATATAATTTAGGAGTCTTTCTTTAGGGATAGCAAATGCCTGAGAAAATGCATTGTTTTCAATATATAGTAGCTCTTCTTTTCTGTGCAGTTTTACTTGAGGGATCATCGTCCAATGGCCAACTTAGCCCATCATTTTACGATGAAGCATGTCCAAATGCGACAAGCATCGTCCGACAAGTACTTGAGAACGCTGCGCTGTCAGATCCTCGGATTGGTGCCAGTCTTATCAGGCTTCACTTCCATGATTGCTTTGTTCAAGTAACAACTAAAACCTTCTTTGACATCTTTTTAGTTTTGTTTGATTTCCTGTTCCCCTGTCATGAAAAAATGCAATATAGAAATTAGTAAAAGGAGCATGAGTCATACTCATATTCCTTTTCTGTTGCTTTGTTCCGAAGTACTGGCAATTTGGTCAGTTGCTCTTCATTTGCTCAACAGGTCAAATTTCTGGCAATTAAGTATTTACCATTTGAGAACCTTAACAATGATATATCGATCACAAGGACCGGTCTGACTCTGACATTCTAAGGCTCCTAGCATCAACGCCTTGAATAACGTTTAGTTGGCCTCCTATTTCAGGGATGTGATGGATCAATTTTGTTGGACGATCCTGTGAACGGAGAGAAAGAAGCTCTTCCTAATAATAATTCAGCAAGGGGTTTTGAAGTTGTTGATGCCATGAAGGCAGCATTGGAGAGTGCTTGCCCCAACACAGTTTCCTGCGCTGATATTCTCGCCATTGCATCTGAAGAATCTGTCTGCCTAGTAATTTAGCAACCCCTCTGTTTATCCTTTTTCCTTTTCCTTTTTATATCTCTCTTCAAGCATCTTTGTCTAAAATTAGCTCATCGTTGCAGGCAGGCGGTCCTTCATGGGCAGTTCCGTTAGGAAGAAGGGATGGCTTAACAGCAAATCGAACACTTGCCAACGCAAACTTACCAGCTTTTTTTGAACCTCTTGATATAATCAAATCCAAGTTTAGAGCCGTGGGGCTTGACACTAGCACTGATGTAGTAGCGTTGTCCGGTAATCTTTCTTTACTTGCTCGAATATTGTTACTGACCAAAGTAATATGAGGTAGCACATGGTCATGGAACTTGTTGGACTTTATTTGACAAGGTTTGGCATGCAATTTTTCATTTCAGGTGGTCACACATTTGGCCGGGCTCAGTGTTCCACTTTTACCGCTCGACTGTACAACTTTACAGGCGTGGGAGATACCGATCCGAACCTGAACACTACATACTTGGAAAAACTACGCCAAATATGCCCTCAGGGTGGAAATGGTAGTGTTTTGGCAGATCTTGATCCCACGACACCTGATGGTTTCGACAATAACTACTTCACTAATCTCCAAGTTCATAAAGGCCTGCTTCAAAGTGATCAAGAGCTGTTTTCGACTGAGGGTGCTGATACCATTGAAATTGTGAACAGGTTTAGTGCTAATCAAACAGCCTTCTTTGAAAGCTTTGTGGAATCTATGATCAGGATGGGAAATATCAGCCTGTTAACCGGTACGGACGGAGAAATCAGATCGAATTGCCGCGTGGTGAATGCAGCCACGATCAGATCGGGTTCAGATGTTGCTCTTGTGAGCTCCATATAAATTGTATATGAAGTTCAAGGCCAAGAAACAAATGGCGTGTGCGTGTGCGTGTGCGTGTGCAACTCTAAATAAGTACAAGTGATCCACAGATATTTATTTACTTCAATTATGTGTAGCTGAAAGAAATCATAAACATAATCCTGTTGTCTGGTTTGAATTTGCCGTGTTGAGTGGGAAGTATGTCCTTTTTCTCTTCCTGCTTTTTACTTTTTCTTTCTTTCCTGATCTTTGAGAAGGTGGACAATTTTGAGATTTTTCTTTGGTTTTTTCATGTTCATTGGTCCATTGTTCTTTGGTTTATTTGTGAACTTATTTGTTTGGTTTATTTTATTTTATTAGTTTTTATTTGGATTAGGTGAGGTTTATTTCTTCATGGGCTTGAAATTTAGGTTTGTGATGATAATGATATTGTATGTATTATAAATCAATGAGTTCGGTATAAAGATATGTTAAGTTATTTTAAGTATTTTATTAATTAATAAAAGTTTTTTATTTTTATATTTTTAATTTCATTATTAATTAATATGATAAATTTTATAGAATTAAAAATATTTTGTAAAGGAAATTATAAAGTGTTATAATTTTGATATCTCTATTACATCAAAGTATTATTCCCAAATGTTCTTAGTCAATGCTTTATGGAGTTTTGTCATTAGTCGAGAGACCGACACATAGTTATATTTCTCATTTTTAAAGTGAACAATTGATCTCATAGATTGAAATATGATAATTCTTGAACTACCATGTGATTGCTTGTTATAAGAATATGTTCACTGAATATGATTCACCACTACCAAAATCTCGGGCTTCACTAACAAAAAATTCTGTTGACAATGCTCAACAATCTGTTGCTATTCCATAACACCAACGAAAATGCCGATTGAAAAATCCATCGACATGTGGTCGAAAATAACCTCATCGGTAATGTCCACAGATAGGACTACTCCTGCTTGCTCTCTTGGCCTTGGCTGCTTAGAGACATCCCTTTAGTTCTGCTTAGAGACATCCCTTTAGTTCGTCTTAGAGAATAGAATTCATTAAGGGCGTTACGACGATATACGAGAGGAATGGAGAAAAACTCATGATTGGTGTGGAGGGGAAGATCTGTTTATGATATAGTTCAAGAAAAAGTCGTCTCATTTCCTTACTTCTTCGTTCTTTCTAATTTATTCACTTCAGGGCTGGTTCTGAACGCCGCGTAACATCATCTTCAACCAACCTCCGCCGTACGTACCTTTCGATGCGGCCACTAAAGAATTGCTTATACACTAAACAGCTGCTTATATACGCTTACTAAAAGACTTACTTTTATTCATTCATTAGGCCAGCGTGAAACTAAGAAAGAAAGATGTGCCTAAGGCGGCATGCAAGTAGGTTTGTCGTCCTCCTAAAAGAAATAGCATTTTGTCGGAATACATCCTGTCTTCTCGATGACCTTTCTAGGACTTCTTTTTTGTTTATGCCGATCCTACTAAGAGCTTCAACACGCCTAGACCTCGCTATGGAGATATGCTAAGTCTCTTACCACCCTTTACGTTTACCCCTCCTCCAATCCTTGTTGTATGCAAGCCCATTTTATAAGTAAAACCCCCTGATTCTGGTTCTTCCTTTGTTATGAAAATGGTTTGACACGTAAAAGCAGATCTTACTCGGCTTAAAAGATCTTGCGGCAGAAGTACTTGAGTTCACGTCTGACAGTCTCTTCACTCTTCTCTTTCTTTTGTCCTGGTAGGAAGTATCCTAACTCTTGTCCAGGGCGAAAGCTTATTCACTCCCTTGTCAGTGTAGAGATATTCGCGGCCTTTCCCTATCTTACTAATAATAAAAAAAAAGGGCTGGCTTTTCGCTTAGTTGATTACTGAAGAAGGCTCTTGTCTCGATTCAATCCCCTCCCACTCACACGGGTTCTTCTATTGAAGGGGTTCCCCTTCTTCTATGTGAGGTGGGGCGTACGTAAGAGCGGAACCTAGATAGAACGCGGAGCTGCAACCAACGGAAAAAAACGGAGCAGATTTGACTCGGCACAACCTAACGAGACATCCACAATACCAATGATCTGGGGAATCTTTGCGGAGCGGTCTCTCTGCATCAGGCACTACGAGAAAAAGAAGTTGAGTCTATTTTTTCCTTTCAGATACGGATGGTAGAGAATGAGCTTCTTCTTTTTCGTTTTCCAATCACCAATTGTCTAAAAGATGATAAGTGACGAATCTCCATATACATCAATCTTCTTGATTCTTAAGTCGAGGGCGTTTCAAGCGGTAGAAGCCGGTCGAAAGAAAACAGACAGTTAAACGAAGGCTTGGTCTTGTGACTTTTTTCCCTATTCCAAATCCACTCCTCACTAGCTTCTACAGACTCAACTCAGGGGGCTAGTCTGGTGGTATCATCGGATTACGGGTCACTAGCTTTTTAGCAGCGATTAGTAGACTTTCAGTGAAGCTGCTCCTAGGCTCGCAAGCAAGGGCGGATAATAACTAAATAGACTTTTGGGGTGCTAAATCCAAAGTCGAGAGGGAAACAGCCCATATCGTACGCCTTCCTTCATTCACGAATCATCTATAGTTTGAGTCCCCTAACTCCTTACTGGCGCATCAGCAACTCTTTTAGAGTCGCAAACACACAACCACCGCTTACGCCGACAACAACATATTCTCTAGCAAAAGAAAGCACTGACCTAGACTAGACAAGCCTCAATTTGACCTCTACTTTTGGGTGGACCTCCACACTTTGGCGGTTTGGCCCCTGACTCTAACTCTATTTTATGATCAACTGCCCGTCGCAGAGGCAGTCTCTTCGGCAACTCTGTTGGTGTAACAGATTATGAAAAGATAAACTCTCATTTTAACCTATTCTTTCCAACAAAGTAACAACGGAATCAAGATCTGGCACAGAGGCAACACCTCAATACATATATTGATAAAGACAAAAAAAGGGCAAGACAGAGTCCAATGAATAAAGACCCTCAGACCAAGGCAGAATAGGAGCATTAGAGCCACGCACGGGCTGTAGGGCCGATCCCATATCCCTAAGGAATAAAACCTTTAGACTTTCAGTATGAATCTGACTTACTAAACTTGCAGTAAAGTAATCAATCCCGCATTCGCCTTACTATCCTATAGAGCAATTCAGAAATAACCTCATCAGTAATGTCCACTCTATCGATGACGGAATAATCCATCGAAATATTCTTAAGTCGATGCCATTTCAAGCAGTAGAAGCCGGTCGAAAGAAAACAAACAGTTAAACGAAGGCTTGGTCTTGTGACTTTTTTCCCTATTCCAAATCCACTCCTCACTAGCTTCTACAGACTCAACTCAGGGGGCCAGTCTGGTGGTATCATCAGATTACGGGTCACTAGCTTTTTAGCAGCGATTAGTAGACTTTCAGTGAAGCTGCTCCTAGGCTCGCAAGCAAGGGCGGATAATAACTAAATAGACTTTTGGGGTGCTAAATCCAAAGTCGAGAGGGAAACAGCCCAGATCGTACGCCTTCCTTCATTCACGAATCATCTGTAGTTTGAGTCCCCTAACTCCTTACTAGCGCATCAGCAACTCTTTTAGAGTCGCAAACACACAACCACCGCTTACGCCGACAACAACATATTCTCTAGCAAAAGAAAGCACTGACCTAGACTAGACAAGCCTCAATTTGACCTCTACTTCTGGGTGGACCTCCACACTTTGGCGGTTTGGCCCCCGACTCTAACTCTATTTTATGATCAACTGCCCGTCGCAGAGGCAGTCTCTTCGGCAACTCTGGTGGTGTAACAAATTATGAAAAGATAAACTCTCATTTTAACCTATTCTTTCCAACAAAGTAACAACAGAATCAAGATCTGGCACAGAGGCAACACCTCAATACATATATTGATAAAGACAAAAAAAAGGGCAAGATAGAGTCCAATGAATAAAGACCCTCAAACCAAGGCAGAATAGGAGCATTAGAGCCACGCACGGGCCGTAGGGCCGATCCCATATCCCTAAGGAATAAAACCTTTAGACTTTCAGTATGAAACTGACTTACTAAGCTTGCAGTAAAGTAATCAATCCCTCATTCGCCCTACTATCCTACAGAGCAATTCAGAAATAACCTCATCGGTAATGTCCACTCTATCGATGACGGAATAATCCATCGAAATATTCTTTGACGGTATATCCCCTCGACAGATTCTATTGGTGAAATATTAAATCCGTTAGTGATACAACAATTCTGTCATAAAATTTCATTGGTAAATCACCGACCAAATTACTAACGGAATAACCGACAAATTGAATGCAAACTTCATCATCATATTCTATGGGTAAAAAGTGTGAATCCGTCGATAAATTCTGTTCGTATTTTTTTAAAAAAAAATTCAATATCTTATAATGATAAAGAATTAAAAACTAAACAATAGAAATATGTAAGAGAAATAATTGTAAATATTACAAATATGAAAAAAATATTTTATTAATGAATAAAAACATGAATTCAAATTGTATTATTTTTATTACAATCAATTACAAATAAAAAAGAAAACACATACAAGTATATGATTAATACAAATGAACTGCTGACCACTTTGATGAAGAATATAAATAGACTATTGACCAAGTCACGCAATTGACGATCTATTGGATGTTAAACTCGAACTTATGTGGAAAAGTTCCTTCGACAGAAACACTAATTTTGAAAAGAAAAAAGACAACTTGTGTTCTACAACATAATTTGTTCGGTTTTGTTTGTCTTTTTTCCATTTAAAGATTTCAATACTAACATCTCCTATATTCTATATGGACATGACCTACCTACCCTAGATTATTTAGCAAATAGGGAATTCACAGCATTAATATATATGCTCAACCCTTACTTTCTAAATAATCTCGAGCAACATAGTCAACTCCATTAAATATACAAGTGATGAAGTGTGCTATACTCACTGAAGGGGAGCTCGGATAATCCATGAACCTGACTAACATACCTAATGCCGTAAACTGGTACACTGCAATAAATATTGCATTGCCGACAACTCATATATTCTATTGACCTAACCAACTAAACTAAATTAAATTCAATTTAAGGTTGGTTGGGTAGGTCCTTGGAATATCCGAATGACAAGTTTCACTTTACTCCCTACACACAAAAAAATGACAAATTTTAAGTAGTCCTTAATTTTCTTACTAGTAGGAAATCAATTTCAACAAAAACTTAAGCATCACACATTAACAATCTATGCCACTAACAACTAACATGACCATGGAAACATGAATTAAAATGAAACACCGAAGGTCTGTAATGATTTTCAATAGACATTTATGGAGAGAAGCTACCTAGCACCACAGAGTATTGAGCTTTAAAAGTCAAGAATCATTTAAAGAGATTGATCTTTTTAGATATTGTGTTTACTGTCTTAATAGTGTGAGTTTATATTCCTTTATTGTTTTATGCTTTATGTTTTCCAATTGACTTTAATTCTTTTTTTATTTCTAATTTACAAAAGTGTTCTGTTATAGTAGTTAGCTTCTCCTCACAAATGTCTAATGAAAACCATTTCAGTGCTTGGATTTTTCATCTTTACATGTTCAAGATAATGAGAGTTGCTAATTGACATAGATTAATAGTAGTAGAGTAGCATAGACTAGAGAGTATTGAATCGTTTATTCCTAAATGCCTTCTAAGATATTTGCAACCTCACAATCCATGAGGCATTTAACATTTTTTGCAAGTTTTGCAAATACTACCAAGGAGATATCAACAACCTAGTATCCTATACCTTTAACTCATTGGGTTTAGCAGAACAATCCATTATTAGCTCAAGGTCTACTGATTAGAGAAGCTTTAACAATTGTAGAAGAAGGATACAATTTCCATGTAGTGGGCGTCGAGATAACAATGGATTGTGAAGCTAAACCTTAATGAATTAAACAAATTGTATAACTATCTCTTTGGTATTATCTACATAACTTCCAAAAAATGCTAAATGCTTTACAAATTGTGAGGCTACAAATATCTTAGAAGGCATCCAGGATCAAATGGTTAATTATAATCTCATCTCGCTGCTGCTGCTAATCAATTTATTAATACATATATTAATTTAATTTTTTGTAAACTAAATAACATTACTCATTTAATTACATTTTATTTAATCAATTAAACTATTTAAGTATGTTAGTAATACATTAACTAATTTAATTATTATTTTTTGAATTAAATATTATTATATATTTAATTAATTGTTTTTTTAAATATGCAATTTATTGCTAAATGCTAGAGCTTAAAATCGGTTTGGACTTAGGGATTACAAAATAAATAAATACAAAGTAGAAGAATGCATAATTAAAATATAACCTCTAGGAGCTTTGGACTCGAAAGTAGGATGTCTGAGTATCAATACGTCCAAGAAAGGATAAATTTCGTATAAAGTGAGCGTAAATATTCTGCCCGAACCTAAGCTTTTTCCAACCTTATTTTTAGGTTGTCCAAATACAAAAGCCTCTCTCAGCTTTAAGGGTTATAGTTGATATCCGCCCTTGTCAAAATTCTATCTGTACTAACCTTTAGAGATATTTTCAACTACTTTTCGCCCTGTCACAATTCTGTCTGAACTAGGTTCGCCTAATAAAACTTCTGCTCGAACCAATCTTTGTCTAGCCTTATTCAACCAGGTTGTCCAAATATTTATAACCATAATTGTCTGAGTCAAATTATTCCCAACCTATTTAAAGCACTCTTCTCTTTTACACATTCCTTCAACTTATGTCTGAACACCCCACATCTTTCCTATTAATTCTGTCTAAGCTTAACAATCTTAAAGAGAAGCTTATCCAAACTGTGATCTAATCAAACCTTGAAGCGTATCCAACCACATCAATTGCCAGGTGGAGTCCTGTGAAATTTGCAATGATCAATTAGAGTCCTATTATGCTTCAACTACATGCACCTTAATCAACCGTTTCAATCCTACCACACTTAGGTAGAGATGTAACCATGTAAGGTACCTACTAATTGTTAGCTTTAAAATTATTGCAGTTTTGACTATAACAAAATGATTTGATTTGTTTGAACATTATTTGAATGATCCTTGACAAGTTCTTGAAATAATTTAACTCCCATACATTTGTTCTTATATAGTTACAAGCTTAACTCTTGAAGTTATTGAACTATATCTATAAGCTTGTATGACTTAGGTGTATAAGTGCTTATGATTCCCATTCATTAAAGTTTGATTTAAAGATTAAAGAAAAATCCAGATGCACTCATTAAGGGAAAGTTTATAATACCTTTTTTAATAATTACAAAAAATGAGAGAAGAAAGACTAAGTTAAATAGAGTTTGATAGGTCTTCATGTTTAATTTATGTGTGTGATGCTCAGTTATGGTTTGTTGAATATTATGTGCTAGTTAATATGGATATTCAATATTTCTTGCTTAGCTACTGTGGATATTATAAATATTTCATTGTAAATATTTCATTGTAAATCTTTAAAAAAAAAACTAGATGCATTAACTAAGGGAGAGTAACTCATTATGCATAAAAATTTGAAGTATTCATATTGAACATAGACATTGCACTCTTAATCTAGAAGTGCTTTATCATCATAAAAAATAAGAGGAAGAGAACATTGACTCTATGTGTTTTTTATTATAACAAAACATTATCATTCATTGTTGTTTAATTATATTATTTAAGTGTGCAGAAGAAAGCTTAAATTCATTAATATATTTGGTATTTGAAAGCAAGTCAAGATGCTTGTTCAGTTGCAAGATGTGTTAATTGGTTAAACAAGCAAAGAAGAAAAAGTTTTAACGAAGACAGATTAGTCTTAACTGATTAACACAAATCTTTAATCAATTAAAGCAATTTTGGGTGCTACATTAAAGACAGACAGAAAGGTATTAACTGGTTAACATAAGGTTTAATCAGTTAAGCGGATGTTGGATGCAAAACAGAAGCCTTTTAATCAGTTAAAGGAAAGGACTTAATTGGCTAAAGGTCAAGGTTAAAGTGTCAAGAAGCACCAAAATTCAAATTCAAAATATTGATGACTGTCCAAGGCATCAAACCAAGAGATTTAAAGTTGAAGAATTCTCAATTGGTCGAAGCCCATTTTAATCAATTAACGATGAATGGAGATAAGCTTTAATCAATTAAAGAGAGTATTAATTTGTTGAAAGAATGCTGGCCAAAAAGAGTGCTTTGAAGGTGCTTGAAAACAGAAAGCTATTAATCAGCTAAAGTTGTCGTTAATTGGTTAACATAGAGAAACAGTGTATAAGTTAGAGAAGACTTAATCGGTTAAAGCCTTCCATTAACCAGTTAATGAAGCACTGTCTGCACATTTGAATTTAAGCACAAAAAGATAAAATGATGGCCAGAAATAGCTAGTTTCTGTCTCCAAAGGCCAAAAGTATTTTTCAAGTATTTAAGGCCTCTCTAACAATAAAAAATCATAGAAAGAACCTATCCAAAGTGATTTTCAGCTTAGAAGACCAAAAACCTTCCCTTTACACTTGTATTTCACTCCCATCCCTTAAAAAAGTGTTTGAGCTTAACATTATACATCTTAGATCAGTTAGGTGATCAATTGTACTTTATCTTTTCTCTATTTCTTGATTACTTAGAGTGTGAGAGACATTCTAAAAGGTAGATCAAGCTTGGGTTAACTTGGTTGTTGTTGTAGGTTCTATCTTAACCTTAGAAAAGTTAGTTTTGGGTTCTGGTTTATCTAGGGAAAAACCACTATTAAAGCTTGTGGTTGTGCTTATGAAAAGCCATTGTAAAAACTTTGTGGAAGCTTGGGAATTCCACTAATTTAGTCTTTGTTTTGAATTTTCTCAAGTGCATAAAGCTTCGTGAAAGTGAATTGCACAGGGATGGCTAGGTGCAAATGTTTACTAAACATGCTGCAATACTTTGGGCATAACTTGCTCTACAAAAGATTGATGAGATTCTTGGACCATTGGAAAACTTACAGGAAAAGCCACAACTTGTATGTTTATTACTTTTTTCAATTCTAATCAGATCATGATCAAAAACCTTGTAAAAGTCGGAGAATTGTAGTAGTCTGCACAAAGGGAAACTAGATGACCCAGCACCGCGGCCTCAGAGTCTTAAAGCCATAGCACCAAAACTTTGGTAGCATGGGACAACAATTGTCCAAAGGAGATAGTGCCATGGCACCAGCTACCCAGCACCGCACCACTTTGAGTTTTTTCTGCACTTCGAGTTTTAGCTTTTTAGGGCTTTTCGAGGGATTATATACAGGCCTTTGCAAGCAAAAGCATTAGAGAATGACTGAGCGATAGCATTTTTAGAGAAAAAGAGTCGTTTCACACAAGAGCTAATGAGAAGAAAACAAGAAAATTGAAGATTGGATTCAATAGAAAACTGTTTCTCACTTTAGTTTTGTTATCTCTCTCTTTCTTTTCCTAAAACATGAATTGTTTCAATGAAATCATGTTGCTTGCTTCAGTTATCATGAGCTAAACTATTTTTCTAAGATTGTGGTGGATTTCAACATGTAATTTAAATATTTGTTTCTCTTTTATTTACTATGAATGGGTATCGTTATATTTTTTTCAAATTTGTTTGAGAAGCGTTTGATTGTTTGGCCAACAATTGAATGGTTTGTAAATTTAAATGAGACTCGACAGAGTGATTTTAGATTAGACTAAGTTTAGAATAGTGTATGTTCACGTCACTTAGAGAATAGGTGATCTGATTCGTAATTAGGATAGACATATGCCTAAACGACATACGTAGTCAAATTAGAACACTAACTTAATGAACCATATTTAATTGATTACTATAAACATATAGTGATCTAATTAAATTAGGTATTTGTACAAGCATTTTGGTGGAGACTTGTGCATAGGTTTGGATTTTAGGTTAGCAAAAACACCCGTGAATATAAATATTTAGAGAAACGAATATCAGATGAAATGTTGAATGAATCCATAATCCTAAATTTTAATCATTGCCTCTCTAGTGAATTTTTAGTTTTTGTTAATTAGTTTAATGTATGATTGAATTTAGTTGTAATTGATTTTCTACAAAATTGAGTTACTCAGATAAGATTAATTGGCATAATTTTAGTACTTAATCAAAAATTAGAAACAAATCCCTATGAGATACAATTATGGACTTACTGTCTATATTACTTTTTCAATATGTATACTTGTATATACTAAACCGATAACTATAACTCAAACCCCAACTTAAGTGATGCACTTGCTTCAGTTTTTTGGGAACTGAATCTTCTATCTAACAACTTTTCATCCAACCATATGAACATTGGCTTCAAGCATCTCATGCATGAACACTACTTAGAAGCCATCCACCAAAAGCCCCAGTTACCTTTCAATTCTGAGATGAGCGAAAAGGAAAGTGCAATAAAACCAAGTTCAACCCCTTAAGCCTCGTGGGGTGTCATTCCCATTTCCATTTCCAAGCAAAAATCAACAAAGTATTGCAAAAAACAAAAAACAAAAAACAACAAGCCAAAGAACCTTAAGCCTTATGATGTCTCATTCCCACTTTCAATTCCAAGCAAAAATAACACAGTATTGCAAAAGAAAACAAAAAAACAACAAGCAAAAAAGAGGGTTTTCTTAATTTTTTAGAAATTTTCTTTTTTGGGATGGTTATCTGTTTTAGATCTAAGAAAATTGAGATAGATTTTGAAAAATCTATCTCGATTAAGGGAAAGAGGGCAAAAAAGGAGTTTTGTGATGTTTTTGGAATTTTTGACCATCAGAGACGGAGGTTGGAATTTGGATTTGGGGAGGGCAATCTTGGGGAGAGAAAGGTAGGGAAGGGAGAAGAAGAAAAGGAAAAATTAAATGGAAAAAAAAATTAAATGTGTTTTAAATAACTCTACGAAAACGACCTAGTTTTCGGCAAATGGGAAAAGAAAAAAAAAAAGAAAAGCCACATTAGCATTGTCTGACATATTAGTACCATGTCAATACGGTTAACGACCAATTTGGATAGAGTTATTCATAAAGAGCTAATTGCACACAATATCAAAATACAAGGACTAAATTAACTAAATTTTAGATAGGACTAAATTGAACAAACTTATAATACAAGAACTTCCATAATACTTGGACCAATGAAAATATTATCATCACACTATCAACTTCTACTCGATACATCCATCTTGCATTTCTCGTTTCTAGCTTCTCTTACAAAATTTTCACAAAAGTATAAGCATATTTGATATGAAGCATATTAGCGTCTTAAAGTCTTAAGCTACCACATTGGACTTTATGTCCTTTCTTGCATCTTCATTCCACTTTTTAATTAAGTGTTGGTGGAATTGAGATAATTATACTTACATAAATTACATGATATTAGTATATTTAAGTTGGTTAAATGAAGACAATTATTTGATTATCTCTAATTTTTTTCAATACAAACTTTGTCTAATTTGTCAAGTTTGTTGTTAGAATCCTCTTTCGGTGATGATAAGGATATAAGAAGTTCATAAAATTTTTGTGAAAAAAAAAAAAAGATGGATGGGCACACATGGGTCAAGTGTGGTCAATTTCAATTCTTCTAAAGTGCATGTGAAGTTGCATGCTTTAGCCCCAAGAAAAGATTTGATAGTTTCTTTTTAGAGGAAATTGTGAGAAATGGTTATTCTTGTAAGATCATTTCAGAAATAGTCTTTAATATAAAATTAACTGTTTTTACTTAATTTTAACCATGAGATGACAAAAATACCCTCAAAATCATTTTAGACAAATTAAATGCTTTCAATTTTTCTTTCTCCCCATTTGTTCGCTGTGCTCCCCATTTTTCTCTCTCACTATCCAACTCTCTCTAATTTTAGCACTATCACCAAGGGCGGAGGGAAAGGAGCTAATAGGGGCCCCTGCCCCCCTAAACTTTTAAAATTTAATAATTTTTTTTTAAAATTTCATAATTTTGTTCTCTATTTTAAAAAAAAATTATAATTTCGCCCCTACAAACGTTGAATTCCTTGTTTTCTCCCCTCAAACATAAAACTTTGACTCCGCCACTAACCATCACATCTCTCTGTGTGTATCTCTCGATGTCTTGCCATATTGTTGTCAATCTACAAACCAAAGAGTATGACATGGAAGGTAGCAATATATTCTTAGGTTTATTTGTTTACATTCACAAAACCTTCTCTTTGTTTATCTCTCGCCATATCATCTTCGATCTACAAACCAAAAAGCATGGCATAGTTAGTAACAACAGCTTCTTGGCTTTATTAGTGTTGAGTTTTTCAATAATTCAAGATTGGTAGAACATGCCTTAGCATGTAATAAAGTGATTTATGCCTTGGCGTGTAATATCAGTATGAAAAAGGAAGCTTTGGCGTGTAACATTTGGTGCTAAAGCTTTGCTTTTGACGTGTAATATCTAGTGCTGAAGCTTCGATCTTGGTGTATAACATTTGCTACTGAAGTTTTAATGTGTAACATCTTCTACTGAAGTATGTAACATCTGTTTAGATTTGCAGTTTCGTTTTATTTTTCTTTTTTGTTATTAAGCATGACATGTAATTAGCTTTTTTTATTTCACTACAACATAAACTCTTTGAGTTAAAACGTGTAACAATTTTTTTTAATTGTAACAATTTTTTTTCAACAGAGTATGTAATAACAACATTTTTTAAATATAGTGTGTAATTTATTGTATATCTTTATATTTCACTAAGATATAAATTCTTGGAGTTAAACACTTTCACAACAGATATCAAGTTTAAAATCAAAAAGAAATTTGATATGAAAATAAAGATATATTGAAAATTATTCAACATCAACGTTACTACTGGATGAAATGAATTTGAACAAAAAGATATTACCAAAATCCTTTAATTTGGATAATTAGATTTTGGGTTACTTTATATGTTACATTTCCTATAATAATAAAAAAAGAACATAGCGTATAACAATATTTTTTTTCAACATAGCATGTAACAATATTTTTTTCAACATGTGAACTCGAATATAAACAGGTTTCTTTAAAAGCAATTTTATCCAAAAATCTTTTCTCTTCACCAAAAATAATTAAAATTAAAAAGATTATTTTTTAAAACACTTCATCTTTTAGGGTTAAAAAAAATTGTCCCTTCTTTTTAATGTAGATTGTTACCATTTTGTTAGGCAATACAAGGAAATTCAAAGTAATTGTTCAGTGTCTATATATATGATCATAATTACAAGAATCTCCATCAAAAATGAAAAATACAAGAATCAAAAACGGAACAAATGCGTTCTAGACTATCAGAACAATGAATAGCAAATACATATTTCAGGGTGCAATTTTTCAAAGGACGAAAGAATCATCGTAAAACAAAGAAGCAAACATGATTATTAGTACGATTGATGTTCTTCAATTTTGGGATATTCTTGGGTTGGTGATCTTAAACCCTTCGATGACGGTGATGCCTCCACGCCTTGTGGTAAATCAGAGATAGCAGCCAACATACGGCGAATGCTAACAGAACGAGCAGGTTTGAAGCTTAATGATCTCACCTTGTTCTTGGCGAATATATCAGATGACTTGGAAAGGATGAGATAAACCAATGCTTGAACAACCACAAACATGCCCACCTTCATTAATAAGGAATCTCCCAAGGACATCTGCAGCTCCATTGGTATGAAAATTGACAGAATTCTGGGAAGAGTTTCAAAGTATGGCTTGCAAGCTTTTGTGGAGTTGGAAGAGAGAATTTCAGGAAATGTGCAGGAACAATGCCTAGCTAGGGAAGCTTATTATATAGAGAGGGAGATTGGAAGACTTGGACCATGAAACAGTCACTTTGACTTGTAGCCAAAGTCTGGAAGTTATATATTGACTACACGCAAATTGATTGGAAAAGAAGCCATAAATAATTGAGCATGACATGACAAGGACTGCGGTTTCTCGGATGGCAAAACTATTGATAACAACTGGAAAGGCCATCTGGCATCAGGCAGATTAGAGCTGAGTCATTAAAATCAAAACGTTTTACATATGGACTCCAAAGCTGACCACTATAGATGCTAGGTGCTTGTTCCTAATCAACCCTCTAATGGATTCTTACCATCTCTCTTCTCTATTCAATTATATAATATCATGCGATGCAGGTCATCCTTACTTCTAATCTCTCTTGTTTTTTTTTAAAAAAAACATTTCATTTAACTATCCATCCATATCCCTATCCATGTGTGTCTACTTTGTATACAAAAATTTTAAATTTTCTCACTTTCTTTGTAAATCAAGTATCTAGTGAGAAAAAAAATTAAATACAGCATTTGAATATTTGATTTATTAGTTGATGCATAATCTTTATTTAAAAAATAGGATCCAAATCTTTTTTTTCAATTAAAAAAAAAAACTTAATTCAAGTGAGAAAACACATGTGCTTATTATTGAGCAAAATAGTCAAGTGTGAAACACTGATTTGTAACTTATAAAATGATACTTGAAGAGATTAATTTTAAAAACTTAATTCTTAGATTTGATATGAAATATGGAAAACATTAGCTCAGGTTATCAAAAGCAAGCAATTAATAAATGGGGTTAATTACACATTTAGTATTTAATTATAGTTAAATGTTCAATTTGGTACTTGAAGAATAAAAATGCAGAATTAGGCAAATTGCACACTTTTCTAACTCATAAAAAAAATAAAAATTTTGGGGAGAGAAAGGAAAGAGAGGAAAAGAAGAGAAAGAGAAAGGATAGAAAGGGGAGGGCTGACCAAATCAACGCCAACCAACCCCCCTCTTCCCTTCTTGTGCCCCTTCTTTCCTCTCTACTTCTTATCCCTTTCCCTCTCTCTCCCCAATTTACCTCTTTTAGAAACAATAATAACAGAGCTGGTAAAATATGAATTCTGATAATAAAATTTGAAGTATTTAATTGCGCATTTAAGTTTTTAGGTACCAAATCAAATGTTTAATTTCAATTTAGTGCCAAATATGTAGTTAACTTTAATAAGTAAAAAAAATCTATTTATTTGTGTCTTCATCAAAACATATATGGAACTCTAGTGGCTTGACCAATCTTGGACAGTTAAAGGATTGGAAATGGTCATAAAGAAAGCAAAGTAAGCCCTGGTAACAAAGGAAAGTAATAGGACATATTAAAGATAAAGCTTGTGGTAGGCTGAGTTGGCATTGATGATGCATGCTACACGGCTTTGCTTCCACGGCCTTCACAATTTTAAGTTGGAAAAGTGGCCAGTGGCCAGGAAAGGAAGTGATCGTTTCCGCGTCAAATTAAGCAACTAAGAATAAATCAATCCTGTAATAGTACTTAGACCTGTAAAAATGGGCCTAGCCCATTAGGTCGATTTATTTTTTATTAAATATGAAGTTGGTTGAGTTTAAAAGTTTTGACTCATATTAAAATCGAACTTAAATGGGTCAGTTCATCAAATCAGTGAACTAGGATAAGTTGAGACGAACTAGCCCAAAATAATTTTAATTAATTTAATAATTTTATATATTTAACTATATAAAATGAATAATTTAGTTATTAATGGTATTATTTATTTTATATATTTCAATATCTTTAATCTTTACATGTTAAATTAATAATTTAATTTAGATTAAAACTTATTATCTCTCTTTTTTTATGACAATGAATATTAGATGATAAATTGATAATGATTCAGACCTTGAGATATTATTGCTATCTAAACAAGATTTAAATGTTTTGCTTGAGGATGAGAATTAAGGAGGATATAAATGAGTCTTGAAGTTTTATTAGTTGGTTATATACTTATCTTTATGAAATAGTAGTTTGTACTAAAGATTTAAACTTTATTTATGTAATTTATTTATATTTTTATATTTGGTGTAATTTATTTGTTTGTAACATGTTTTTATTATTCAATTTAAGAATTAAATTATAGAACAATTTTATTGATAGAAAATTTGTTAAGTAGAATTATAAAAATAATTTTTTTTAAAAAAAAATTAAAAATGAGTTGACCCAATCAGACTTATAGGCTAGCAAGCAGTGGACTGGGTTTAGGTTTTGATGGTCTATATAAAAAATGGGTTGACTCAGCCCAACTCATATTTTCTCAACCCACAAGGGCTTGAGTCGGGCCGAGTAGCCCATATTGATAGCTCTAATAGTACTACTTATTGTAAAGCTTCACCCAAATATGGCTTTGTTTATGGTATGGCATATGCCATTGTGGAATTCCAATAAAATTGCCACTAGGCTTTCTCTCCATTTGCTAGGAAATTGGCATGTGCCTTACTAGCAGATAATTTAATTACTTTTCCATGTTTTGATGGTCCTTTCGTAAATCACAATCTCTAAATTTTTTATTATATTTTGTTTATATATATATATATATATATATATATATATATATATATATATATAGTAAGCTTGTCTTGGAAACAATAGTAAACTATTCCCAAGAAGCACAAGTTCAAGAATGATGGTATCATGAAGAAGAAAGATTGGTAGCTCCATGCCTACAAGTTTCAATGTCCCACGGCAATCTTAACAATTTAATCCGTCATCAGTGTTTGAGGAGAGAGAGGAAACAAGTAATGGCAACGTTGAGGTATAGACAAGAGAAAACAAAATTAATTACCACAATTCATTATCCATAAGTAAACGAGAAACTGCATTTTTCTTCCACTAATTACCTCAAAAGTAAAAAATAATGAATGCCTTTGATATAACAACTAGGAAATTGTACTATATCAGCAATTTATTTTGACTGTAAATACTCATCGGACAAAATGGAGTCTCCCTCAACCCAGCCCTTACTACCCACTAGATGCTTTGAGCCCAACCTCTAGGGGAGATATTCATACATTATTGGATATTCCGAATCATCCAATTATGTAAGAACAACTAAAAGCCAAAGGGTTAAAGCATTGGGATTGATGAAATATCGCTTTGACTTTGGTAAAGTAGACTAGATCACAGCTAACTTTTGACTAAAGAAGCCAACTCGTGTTCACATACATGGCAATGCAAACGGAATAAACACTAAAAAGTCAATGAGAGAAATTGATGAAAGTTCTTGGAATTTTCCTTCACAAATGCAACGAAAATGTGAAAAGAATAAACTCCAAGGGGTCGTTGACACAGACCCTTTCTTCATAAATTAAGTTGCAAAATCATGCAAGGCCTCAATTCTAACATCTTATTCAGTTGAGTGAAAGAAACATTTAGAAAACAAATTATGGCTGATACTACTGTCAGCTTAGCTATTGACAAGCTAATTGTTTTGCTCACGCAAGAGGTAAACCTTCTAATTGGTGTCCACAGAGAAGTTGCAGAACTCAAAGATGAGTTGGAGAGTATTAGATCTTTTCTAAAAGATGCAGATTCTAGGTTGGAGAAAGAGAATGTCAGCAGCAGTGTCAAGACATGGGTGAAACAGGTAAGAGAAGTAGCTTATCGTATAGAAGATGTCATTGATGAGTACATGCTTTGCATTGCAAAACGTCGTGACCAACGCGGTTTCAAGGCTTTCCTCCATACGATAGCTTGCTTGGTGAAGACTGTAAGACCACGTCATGAAATAACCTCGAAGATTCAAGATATTAAAAGATCGATCCATGAGATCAAGGAGAGAAGTCAAAGATATAGTTTAAATTCCTTGGAGCTAGGGGGATCAAGTTCTAATGTTGAGACTAACCATACCTGGAATGATCCTCGAGTTGGGTCCCTCTTTCTTAAGGAAGACGAACTTGTGGGAATTGAATTTGCAAAAAATGAACTCGTGAACAAATTAGTAAATGGGGCATCGCAGCGCACTGTGGTTTCAATGGTGGGTATGGGGGGAGTAGGAAAAACCACTCTTGTCAAAAAAGTTTATGACAACCAAGTTTTCATCGGACACTTTGATTGTCATGTTTGGATCACAGTGTCTCAATCATACAAATTAGATGAGGTACTTTGAAGCATGATAAAGCAGTTCACCGGAGAAAGAAATGAGCGCGTTCCTCATGGAATTGACACCATGCATCAGGGGTCCTTGATCAATAAATTCAAAGAGTGCTTATCAGAGAAGAGATATTTGGTTGTGTTTGATGATGTGTGAAAAATTGACTTTTAGGGAGATGTGGAACACGCTTTACTCGATAACAACAAAAGTAGCAGAGTTATGATCAAAAGCAAGATTAAGGATGTTGCTGAGTTTTACAAGAAATCTTCACTTTTATACGTCCATCAACTAGATCCTCTACCGATAGAGGAGGCACAGAAGCTCCTATGCAGAAAGGCGTTTCAATTTGACGTGGAAAGACAATGTTCTCCGACATTAGAGAAATTGTCCTTTAAAATTGTTAAAAGATGTAAAGGCTTGCCACTTGCAGTTGCGGCCATTGGAGGACTTTTGTCAACTAAAGGTAAGGATTTGTCTCAATGGCAAAACTTGCTGGACAGTCTCATTGCGGAGTTAGACTGTAATCCTCACCTCATCAATATCAAAAGAATTCTTTCTTTCAATTATCTTGAACTTCCTTCCCACCTTAAACCTTGTTTCTTGTACCTTGGCATGTTTAGCGAAGATTGCCTTATTAACTGTGCCAAACTAGTTTGGCTTTGGATGGCAAAAGGGTTTGTGAAAGAAAAGCATGGCATCACCCTGAAAAAGGTTATAGAGGGATACTTAACAGAGCTTATTCACAGAAATTTGGTTCAAGTGGTAGGACATTTCTTTGATGGCAAAGTTAGATATTGTGGAGTTCATGATTTGGTACGTGAGGTCATTCTTTCCAGATCAGAGGAGTTGAATTTAAGATTGGCATCAGTGGAAAACTGCACAAGTCACGATGGAAAAGCCTATCATCTGTCTATCTGCGATGAAGCAAGCTGTGTTTCAAAGATAACTAGTAACGCTCAAACTCGCTGTATAATCTTTTACAGGGTGGATAATTTGCCAAATCCTTTATTCAATACTGTTTTCGCAAATTTGAAGCTTTTAAGAGTTTTAGATTCTGAAGGAAGCTTTTTGCAGTACCTACCAAAACAATAAGGAAATCTATTAAATTTAAGATATTTATGTCTTAGAGATACCAGGATAAAGATGCTTCCAAAGTTTATAGGGAAGTTACTAAACTTAGAGACATTGGATTTGAAGTGTTCCCTTGTGCATGAACTGTTAGATGAGATCAATAGGCTTCATAGGTTGCAATACCTTTTGGCGTACTCTGTTAATTATGATGGTGAATTAAGTGTTGACACTAGACAAGGGGTGAAAATACAAAATGGAATCAGGTGCTTGAATGGTTTGCAAAAGCTTTGTTCATTGGATGTGGAGCACAGCAAGGTAGCCATTAAGGAGTTAGCAAGGTGGAAGCAGTTGAGGAAATTAGGGATCAATAAACTGAAAGCGGAAGATGGGAAAATTCTATGTGTTGCATTAAAGGAAATGGACTACCTTCAGTCGCTAAGTATCTCCTTAGTAAATGAGGTAGAACCTCTTGAACTGCACTCACTATCTTCTCCTCCTCCATCCATTCAACGCTTATTGTTAAAAGGAAAATTGGAAAAACTGCTTCATTGGATCTCCAAACTAAAGAGTCTTTTAAGAGTTTGTCTGTTTTGGTCAAAGCTATTAGAAGATCCACTAAAGGTCCTTGAACTTCTCCCCAATTTGCTTGATCTTTGGCTTTATGGGGGATATGATGGTGACCAACTACATTTTAAGGAGGGTCATTTTGAAAAACTAAAGGTTCTAGGTCTTAGATGCTTGAATGGATTGACTACACTAGAAATTGAGAAAGGAGCATTGCCTTCTTTTCAAGGTTTAGCAATTGGGGGTAGCCCACAATTGAAGGAGGTGCCTTGCGGCATTTCTTGTATGGACAATCTCAAGTCTCTTGAATTTTGGGATATGCCAATAGAATTCAAAGAAAGGATGCTACCAACAAAAGGTCAGGATCATTGGAAAGTCAGTCACATACCAAATGTCTTTTTCATTTACAATCTAGGAATAATGAGTAAATCATACAAGCTCTCTGATTTTGAATTGGTAACTATGTAGAGTTCTGCTATCTTGGAAGCCAAGTGTCTTGCATGTTGTAGCTTTTCTTGATACAGGTGTTATTCCCTCAACATAAGTTAACATATGATGTAGACTTCTTTGTTTAATACTAAAACTAGCCAATTCCCCTCTTTTTTCCCTTTTTCCAAATGTAAAGTTTGAATATAGTAGGTTCGGACATTTTATGTCTTATGATTGTTAATTTCAATTGCAATATCTTCCATCTCTTTTCCCTTTCTAAAGGTTGTCATAACAACTTCATTATTTTGTGATAACTCTGTTATATAAAGTTATCATATGCACCATTAAAGCATGAATTTTGCTAAGTCTTCTAGTTTTTTTTTTGTAATCTTTAGGTAGTTTTTATACTTTTTAGTAGTAGTTTAACTTATGTGGAGTCAATTTCCATTTATGCAATTTTAGCTTAATTTCTTATTAAAATCCCTCATTTCAGCCTCTGATTATTTAATCTCTTAATGTTGAAGGAGATGCAAGGACTTGGAGCATAAATGCAAAGGATAGTGCAAGTGGGCTTAAAAGGAGACTGAACATGTTGCAATGTTGGAGCATAAATTGAGCTGCAGGATTCTGATTGAGGTGAATCTTGAACCAATGGAAAGTCAAAAGGACGAGCTATAAATTTGGTGTTCAACACTTCGCCCAGATCAGAACGAATCATGGCCAACAATGAAGCTGAAGAGTGAGGACTGCAGCAAATTGCATGAAGAAAGTCAAAGAGTTTCTTGTTGCAGCGAGAATGCAAGTTGGCTACAATGAGAAACAAGGCAGAATGAGACTTCAAGTTAAAAGGATTTTCGTTGCAGGGAGAATCAGCGAAAAACAGGATATTTGCAATACCAGTCAGAGAGAATTTCACTGTAGCGAAAATCCATTCTCGTTGTAGCAAGAACACGTCATTTAATGAATATTCCTGCACGGGTTTCTAGGTCAAGCTGACAAATAGGGAGGTATAAATACATATTTTTGAGCTAAGAAAGAAGAGGATTCGGGGAGACCATTTTGGGCAAAATGAGGCAAGAACCAAAAAGGAAAAAAAAATAGAGGAATCAAGAGCTGGAGGATCAAAAAGCTGTAACAAATCATTTTCTCACTCTAGATTTGATTCTCTCTCTAACTCTTTGTGTAGAACAATGCTTTATTTTGCTAAAATGTGTATTTTCCTTTTTAATAACTTGAACTAGAAATTTTAATCTAGGATTATGGTGGATGTTATTGTGTAGTTTGGATATTTTGGATTGATTTTTACTTGCTTTTATGAAAATATCAATGTTTATTCAAATTTATGCTTATTGTCTCATTTGTTGCTTGATCACCAACAAGTTAGAGTATGAGGTTTTAGATAATGCTTGACAAAGATAATCTAAAAAGACTTAAATTTGAGTAGTGTATGTTCATTCCATTTTAAAAAGTTAAATGGGTGATTAATTAATAGGATAGACGTATATCCATTAATTATACATAGTCAATATAGGTCCTAAACTTAGTGAACTTAACTTTAATTAATTTTCTATAGACATAGAGATAGTTAATGAAGCTGGGCACATGTGTGATGACTCAATAGAGTATTATGCATGCTCAAGGAACCTAAACTAACATTGATTCTCATAAAAAGTAGGTAGTTAATTGATCTTGTATCCCTACAAAGCAATAGCAGAAACCATAGTCCTAGGCTTTAATTACATTGTTTCCTCACTGCATCTTTAACTTCCAATTCTTATGTTAATTTAGACTTTTAGAGTAAATTCATTTCATTTCAGCAATTTATTCCTTTTATTGATTGGAATAAAACTTAGCTTGTTACAATTTTAATAATTAGTGATAAATAGCAATCCAACTCTTCGAGGGATCGACAAACTCGACTCATTATTATATTACTTGTTGCGACCGTGTGCACTTACACGTAATTTTTGCTTATATTTTGCATTTAATTTTGAGCATAATCGATATCACACAAGTAAAAGATTTACACAAACATTTTGCTCCTAAGAAGAGGAAACATCTGCACAAGTGATATACAACTTCTACAGAGGTGATATTAATTTGGTAGTTAAGTAATGGATGGATTCGACATCAATTAATAATGACATATGGTTAACTGAAGCTTGATTTAATTATTCTGGTAGCTTTACCTTTTAACATTATGCTCCCGGAGTTCAGCACAAGTAGCCAAGTTGACTTGACAATCTTCAAACTAAGTAACCCTTGTGAAACTGCATATGCAGATCTGGGCAATCAAACAGGACATAAGCCTCACTTATTTTCCCAAGTCCTTGACAGTGCGCAGATACTCTGCTTGCGTTGTTTTTTCACTCAACGTTGTTGATTTACATTTTGGCATTGTACTTGGCAGGCTGCACTCTTCAATGTGGACGGCTCAAGGTTGTACAACTGCAGGAGTGCATTATGTCACCAAACATTCAACCTAAACAAGACAAGCTGTCTTGTCTTTCTAACATCAATTGGTTGCTGTTCCTTTCATTGGTTTTGTGTGTCACATAATATTGTTTTAGTTTGTGGTCAATGCCATGGCTTGGTTTTGTTCACAATGAATTATTAGCTATTGTTTACTTCCCACATCAATGACCATTTGCTTCATCATTGATATTTATCACTATGCAATTGTTTACTTTGTTAAGCATATATATATATATATATATATAAGCTACTGATATTTTAGTCTTGATTTTCCAAATTTATATAAATGCATCACTAACACCTTATTCTCGACCGTAATCAATAGACAAAAAAAAAAAAAAAAAGCCCGATACTTTAGTTAGTATTTTAGAATCATTTAAATCAATAGAAATTTAATTATCAATTCACATAAGAAGAGTCTCATAGATTTTTCAAATTATTTTCTTACCTCTAATTGATTTAAAGCTCCCATTTCTAGTCATATGCAAAAATGTAAGGAATGAGCAACCATTACTTAGTAAGTATAGCCACAAACACTTTATCGGACTAAGTATCATCTTCGATATATCATATAGTTCATTCAAGAACATTTCAATAAATCATATTGTCAAAATAGTCAAAAATTCATTTTAGCCAAAATGAATAATTTCATAAGTTTATAAATCATTTAGTTCAAGCAAATCAATGATTCAATTTTTAAAACTAAAAAATTTTCATCATCTTTAGCTATGGTCATGACTATAACTTGTGACAAGTGTTGTATCGACAATATCATTGTCATTATCATTATTAATTAGTATAAGTTATTAATAAAGTCATATTATTAACTACTATAACCCATTAGTAAGGTGGTACATTAACTATGTACTATAACTCGTTAGTAACCCATTAAATAAGTTCATGATATACCATGAAGTTAAATAGTAATTATTTTTTCACATATTCAAAACTGCTGTTATTAGTATATTTTAATACATGTGCACATTTCATATTGACATGTCATATTATTTAAATTTTAAGATTCAACTTTCTTAAAAATTCTGTAATTTTCAATTAAATATGCTTCATGAATAGTACAATCAAGGAACCTCGAGCCTGGAGGTATTAAGTGAGAGACATTGAGGCATATTGTTGATGCCAAGTGGATTTCTCAGCTAGGATAGAGAAATCATTAAGAGGACCACGTATGAGTGTTATTTTCTCATTACACAACTGCATTATAATCCATTTTCATAGAGTCATTAATACTTGTAACCATGGAATCGTCTTGTGGTAATAAGGGGCATAAAAACTACCATAATTCGGTACTAAATGATTTTGTTGGATAAGATCACACTTAGAGATGTCGTTTCTACGGATTAATTTGCTTTTCAAAATTGTGGTCACATCAAGATCAAAATTAAAAGTCAGCTTAAAACCATTGTTTTCTTAAAATTGAATTACCCAATTAATGTTGTCCAAGGGGGAAAACGTGATATAATTAGTCTTATTAGAAATATGCAAGTAAACCCAACGGGGGTAAATTGATGGATGATCTGGCTCCGTTGGTCTAATTTTTTGTCCATGGACATGGTAATGATTTAGAGTAGGAGACAGTAGAGTATGTGGTCAATATCCTTCTGAGCAGTGACTAGCTTTTGTAATTGTGCAGGCTTTATCTCGCCCATGTCAGATATTTTATGGCCAAAAAACTCTTCTGCAGAGACTTGCTGATGGCATTCTGACAGAGGAAGTTAATAAAATTGCTCTCTATGACGCTTATTTTCTAAAAATGAGAGGGGAAATCTACAGAATGCAGCTCCGCCCCAAGTTTATATATATATATATATATTTAGTTAGAATATCAATGATTCCACCTGCCTCGCCCAACTCCCCTGTACTTTGGTAGTCATTTTCAAGTACTATTATTGTGGGGTATGACTTGTTGATTTCCGGGTCTAAAATGGACCTAGCAGTGAGTCCAATTTTGCACGGCGAGTGGTACGAAGAACCACCGCGCCACACCATGCCCTGCACTGCAAATGAGGATGTTCAGAACCCTTTTTGAACTAACGTTGTAGCTAATAACTACTAATTACACTCACAGCTTCTGTTGATTAGAGTAATACACATAATCTTTTTTGAAGAAAAATTACCAGTCTTAAACTATATTGCCGGTAATAATTCTGAATTTAACATTGATTGTTGAATTAATACAAAGTGGACATTTTTGTAACTGGCACTGGCTTGGAAAGATGTCACTACCACACCTGTTTAGGGACAGTTTTAATAGATGTTATAGGTATTTATTGTATCTTGCACAAGTCATGCATTCCAGATTATTACCAACAAGGAAATTAGTGTAATTCTACTCCAAAATCATTTATTATTGAAATGGACAACCTTACCAATTAAGATAATCATTTGTGATTTTCTTGAAAAATTCTTTGCTAAAGTCAACTTTAGAGTCAATGTATAGTTTGTTAAATCTCCAAATAGAAACAGGTTTACATAAAAAATTAAAAATCAAATTCAAGAATAATAGATTCATGATTAAACTTAGCAAGTAGACAAATGATATTTTATTATATTTTCATGAAAAGAACAGGTGTGCATTATCCTTCCTTTGTGGTGGTTGGTCACCCAGATCCCATTATTTTGTACTATGGCTGACACATTAGGTTTTCATTTCAGACTCGAAGATAAAAAAACAGGAGGCAAAAGAGAAGAAGAAAGGTTGAATTGAAAAGCAGGATGATACTAACATGGTAGTGTAATTGGTATAGAAAACTACTAAAGGAAAGGTAGGTATCAGATCCTAGAGAAGTTTATTCAGATTAGTGTTTAACTCTGATTCCGACTAACTCACTTCACTTCCATAGTTCCATTCCTATGGAAAGAAATTGCAGGTCTCCACCCTCCACTCTCCAGGACAGGAAGACAAGTCCGAATAACTTCTCTCTTTTCTCTGACTACTTAAGTTGTGTCTGATAGGAAACAATCAAATTCTTTCTTGTATAAAGGTGAAAAGCCGTACAAAGTCGTCTCATTTGAAGAACGACAGGATCCCAGAGATGGAGGGTGAATTGGGTTCGGGTGACAAGACGGCGTTGCTGATGAAGAGTGGGAGCGGGAAACGTGGGCGGTTCTATAGGCGTAACTCGGTCAACTCACTGAGGAATGAGTTTGTGTCGAGGTTGCCTGACAAGGTTCGCTCTGGTGTGGATGCTGAGTCCCCGTTTCGCATTGATGTCTCCAAAACCGGAGGCTTAACTCGAGGTCTCTCTCTCTCTCTCTCTCTCTCTCTCTCTCTCTCTCTGTCTTCCACGCTTTTCTCTATGTGGCAAGTGGGAAATGCGGCTGCTCTCTGCTTTTCACTTTTCATGTTTGGTTGCTAAGAAATTGTTGGTGGAAGAAAGAAATTTCTACCTAAAACTGCATTACAAGACAATTGGATTTCTGATTACCTTTTTTTGGGTTATTTATCTTCACTTTGGAAGAGAGAAAGCAATAAAGTTTTTATTTTTTAATAGGTGAAAAGGAGTACTATGAAAAACAATTTGAGACCTTGAAATCCTTTGAAGAAGCTGATGCTTTGGATGCATCCTCTCAGAGTGTGGATGGGGAATATGATGAAGACAAAGAGCAAGCCCAACATGAAACAGCCATGAAGATTTCTAATTATGCAAATATTATCTTACTGGCATTTAAGGTATACCTTTTGCTTTTTGATGAAGATTTCTATCCTGTTTCAAAGATCAAACAAATCTGGTTTGAAGAATTTTTGCATCCACGCAATCCCTAAGTTAACAATTTTCTGCTGTCTCTCGTTGTGAATGTCACTCATTCGGGGTGCTTCACCTGTTAAACTAACAATTTGCTTATTGTTGCAGCTCTATGCTACAATAAAGAGTGGATCAATAGCCATTGCAGCATCAACATTAGATTCTTTACTTGATCTCATGGCTGGCGGCATACTTTGGTTCACTCACTTGTCAATGAAAAACATAAACATCTACAACTATCCAATTGGAAAATTGAGGGTGCAGCCTGTAGGCATAATCATCTTTGCTGCAGTGATGGCTACTCTGGGTATGTCCCTTGATTGTTGCTGGCCCTAGTACTCTTGTGTTCTCCATGCGTTTAAACTGTCCGAAATCTCCCTTGATTTTTCCTCTGCACTGCAATCGTTAATGTCCCAAATTTTGAGCTTCTTCATCATATGATTTAGTAGCATGCATCTTTTTGCTGAGAGCACATTCAGGTTGAATTTTTATGTTATATTTTTGTTATTCTAACCTTGATTATTCTCCACATAGCTAGTCCATAAAACATTAAAAGATTCTCAAAACTTATGGAAGTTTTGCAACTTGGTCATACCCTACATATTGATGTAAAAGCATCTGGAAAATATTGCCTAAATGAGCGAATTATGCGTACATTTGTTGATACATGTGTGTGTATGCCATGTCACGTTGCCTCTTTTCATGAAGTTCTCTGTGTACTTTATCTGCTTGAAATTTAGTGAATAATTCCACGAAGTCCCCTCTTGCTCGGATGAACTGTGAAGGGTGTCGAATCTTGATTCGCTTTTGGTTGTTATTTCACTTTCCAAGGGAATGAAGACAACTATTTCTGACTCGGTCAGGAACTATGGGAAAAACATGACTAGTTTTTACATTCTCTTATGGAACCATGAATAAAAACTGAAAGGAAAATGAAGGCATCAAAATACATATATGCCATTGGGTCTACAATACATATATAACCTCACACAACCTTACAGGCTTTCAAGTGTTGGTCCAGGCTGTGGAGCAGCTAATAAAAGATACACCTTCTGAAAAAATGTCCTCAAGTCAATTAGTGTGGTTGTACACCATCATGTTGTCTGCTACTGTGGTAAAACTTGCCCTCTGGATTTACTGCAAAAGCTCATCCAACAAGATTGTTCGGGCTTATGCAAAGGTTTCTGCTTTATTATTGTAAGAATTTCTGTATTGTTTACTTTGCTTATGATTGGCAATTTTTGTAATGCCTTCAAACGCTGATTCGCAGGATCACTATTTCGATGTGGTAACAAATTTAGTAGGATTACTTTCAGCTATTCTAGGTGATAAATTTTACTGGTGGATTGATCCTGCTGGTGCTATTGCCCTTGCAATTTACACGATATCAAATTGGTCGGGAACTGTTATGGAAAATGCAGGTAAGCTTTTTGTAACAGGATTTCTCATAAATGACTATTGGAGTTAATAGTTGGAGAAAGCAGAAGAAAATGAAGACTCAGAAACTATATATCTTACCTGTAGTAGCAATTTGTCTCATTCTGGCTATTACTGAGCTATTCTGGCTTTAAGCTTGATAGACGTTGAACAACTTATGTTTATGGTTTCTCTATTTCGGTACAAAACTTTCCCATAGACCCGAAATATGACCTGTCAGTGAATGAGAAGGATCGGAGGTGGGAGAAGCAAACTACCAAAATATGCTCTCACTTGCCTGTTATAAAGTTGAGTCCTTGACTTGGAAACTGCCAATGATGAGAGAAAACAAATTAAACCAATTCTGCATCCTTCCAGGAAGATGCCTTTATGGGCATGGGATGAATAAGGCTTAGTTTATCAAAAATTTAAATGAAATCATCTTGTTATCATGCTATCAGGTTACATTAAGGTTGTAAGTATAATGTAACTAATTGGATATGGGGTCCGTTGCTGCAGTTTCTCTAGTGGGACAATCGGCTCCTCCTGAATTCCTACAAAAGTTGACATATCTTGTCCTCAGACACCCTCAAGTCAAGCGTATTGACACAGTCCGAGCTTACACATTCGGTGTTCTTTATTTTGTAGAGGTCAGTTTTATGCAATTCAGCCTTTTCATGATGATGGTAACAAGGGTCACACTGACTTCTGAATGTTATTGACTGTCTCTTGCACAAAGCAAAAACTAAGCCTGTGGCATTCATACAGGTTGACATTGAACTCCCTGAGGATTGTCCTTTAAAAGAAGCACACGCAATAGGAGAGACCTTGCAGATAAAGATCGAGAAACTTCCAGAAGTTGAGCGGGCATTTGTTCATCTTGACTTCGAATGTGCACACAAACCAGAGCACTCTGTTCTTAACAGGCTACCCAACAGTCAGCCTTGATTGTAGTTGGTCTCCTGTCTAGAGGAAAGTTTTCCTTCAGATCTTTACACAACAATTTTCTTCCTCCAGTGGTTCTCGATTATCAGCAGTAGGGTTAGCAAACAAAATAATTTTCATAGGGAATCACCCCACGAGTGAAGCATTTATTCTCTTGATGATTAAGAATAGATGTGCAGCATATGGTCTTTCATCGCTGATCTCTGCAACTACAAGAGCATGGCACGAGGAATTTGTTTAGCCTTTCAGAAATATATATGTATATATATATATGAAGTAAATTGTCTAGTTGGTTTGGGTATCTTGTAAATGTCTATTGCTTTTCATTTTGACAATTTAATTGTCCTTAGCAATTCCCTGTTAGAATCTGTATGCAAGTGTTACAAAATCACAAGAACATTCATAAATTCATCTATTACAAGCTTGTGCATCTAATGATAATTCTGGGTTGAACTGTTTTTACCCATTTATGTTCAAATTATGAAAAGAAAACTATTTTACAGCCTAAAATGGAATTATTCTTAACAGACGTACTTGCATACTGCATTAGTACCATTTTATGTTAAACTTTTTATTTCTCCTTTTAACCCATTTTTATGTCGTTGCATCTTCAATGCCAGACCCAGCAATCAGGAACACTTTGTATGTATCATTTTAAAGACTAAAACTTGGCCTTTCATTTGTCTTGCGATTGTTTTGCTGAAGATTTACCAAATTTTGGCTCTAATTCTATTTTCATTTTGGCAGATGGTAGACACTTAAGTTTAACCAAATCAAACTTTAGCATTTTGTGAGTAGTGAGCTTAGCTTTGGGTGGATCCACGGACGTTGAAGCATCACTACTCAGTTTGTAACAAAAAACTAGAAATGAAGTTTTAAGTGTGTAGGAAGAGTAGAATTTCATATGGAGAAGAGACAACACTTCTCACATGTAAATTTGAGAACTGGGATTTGTGCGTGTGTATATATATATATATATATATGTTGGCTAAATGCTCATTTAAGGATATGAACTTAAATCCAACATTCATTTCAGGACATGAGGATGCTTGGCATTTACTAACTTGAGTGATGTCATCTGTCTCCTTATTCAAATTGACATTGAACACAAAATGAACATTAGAAAACACAAACTAGAAAGAGCAACAGCCAGAAGTATCAACCATTTGAACAAAATGCAAGCATAAACAGATTACAAAGCAATTGCTCACAGAAAACAAGCCATTGAAACTAATATATGATTGAAAAGTAAGAAGAATTTGATTACAAGAGGAGGAAAAAGTAGTCCAAAACACACCCCTTATTATTGTTGGTATATGCCCTTGAGCAAATTAGATTGGTTAAGGAATATATATTGTCATTTAATGCATAATTAATCGTAAAATTATATGTGATAAAAGTTTTCCTTCATGTTATTGCAATAATAAGGAGTTATTAAATATTAAAAGGATGAAACTCATGGAACATAAAAGCCTTGTAAGAGAATTATAAAATTGTTACAATTATGAAATCACTATGCATCAAAGCTATGTTTTCTAAAATTGTTCTTGGTCATTATATTATCAAGACAAGACATTGACAATGCTCAAAGGCTTGTACATGTTAAACCTCTTTATTTGGGAAGTAAGCAATCAATCTCATAAATTAAAGTATATGGGATACTTGAGGATAGAATATGGGTGCTTATTAAAGAACAAGTTCACTGAACATGACCTGCTATGAAAACTCCATTTGGTATTTCACTCAAGTGTCTATGAAATATGCTTTCATGTGATAGTCATGCAACTAGTCCTCAAACATGAGACACCAAGTCATCTTGTGTGGAGAATGACATATTTTGATTTTACCTTTATGCGTTTGGAGATGACTAGATGCCTAAATAGGGTATTTTTGGAGGTATTGTTGTTGATTTCTCATACAAGTGCACGTATCGTTAACAAGTAATATAGTAATAAAGTAAAGTATCATTCTCACAGAAAATTATTTTAATTCTTATTGTTAAGTAGTAAAATTGACACACCCTAATCTTATCCAAACAATTAAAATTTAAATTTAAAACCAATAAACTAATAAACCAAAAATAAAACTCATCTAAAATTTATTAGTAAGTTTATTAAATTTGAGTGACTACTAGACCTAAGAATATTGTTTCTCTCTTTTAACTTAGTTTAATGGATTAAATTCTTAACCTATAGTCCTAAATTATTTACAAGTCTCTGTCGAGTTTTTCATAAAAATATTTCTCCCAATTAATTTACTATATGTCTATACAAATTAAATTGAAGAAAAATTTATTAAGTTCAAGCTCTAATCTTAGCTACGTATGGCTAATAGGTGTATGTTAACCCTATATGCAAATCAAACCACCTAATCAACTAAATGCATTCGATCATATGCTATTCTATTCAAGATTTACCTAAACTTCCTTCGTCAAGGTTTAACTTAGGTTTCTAATTCAATTTAATTGGTGATTAGACAATTAGAAGCATTAAAAATAAAATAAAATAAACAACTTAAATCCATAAAACATAAGCAAAAGAGAGATAAATAAATCAGACTATGTATTGAGTTTAATCATAATCTTAGAATTAGTTCCCCATCAAGTCACACATAACCATCAAATAAAGTTTAAACATTGAACTAAACCAAGAAAAATAAAGAATAAAGAAACTACAAGAGTGAAACTCTTGATCTCTAATTCTTTTTGAATCATTCAATTTCTTTTCAACTCCAATGAGACTTTTTTTTCAACGATTTTGTGGCTTGACTCTCAGCTGTCAATCGGGTGTTTCGTTATATCCTAAAAGTCCTTCGAAAGGTTGTTTTTATAGGGCTTTGAAGTTAGGCCAAGTTGGATGAAGAAAAAAGTCAATTCCAATAAGGATTTCCTTATCAGACTATGTGGCTCGCGGCCTACCTCCTCCAAAGTGGTGGCCTTGACCTTTTAAATAGCAGAAATTGTAATTGTTATAAGACTGTTGTAGTGCTCCAATTTCAACAAGATTTTTGACCACTTAACAGGCCGAACTGGGCAAAGTGGTAAACATAAAAGTTATATTTTTTTCTCTTAGTTCTCCAATGGTCTAAGAATCATCTCATTTGTAGCTCTGTAAAGAGAGTTATGCTTGAAATACCAAAACATGTGCAGTAAAAATCTGTACCTTAAAATTGCTCTCCTTCTTCCATTAAAATTCTTCCTTCATTAAACACCTACAAAAGCACAAATAAATCAACAACAACATATCTTAATCACATTAACACCAAATTAAGCATAAAATTAACTAAAATTAGATTGACTCACCTAAAATAATTTAAATAAAACCTAACTAATTTCTATGCATTGCTACAAGAACTAAGCTTAATTACTATCAAAATTAAGTCCAAATAACTCTATATCAGAGAGTTATCATGTGCCATGAAGCATGCAAAAGTGAATGAATGGTTAAGAGAAGATTCATCACCCTAAGTGATATGAGGGGATGTATCTCACTTTTTTCTCAATTCTTGATTAACTTGTTTAAAGTCTTTGACCAAAGCATGATGAATTTGAGGAAAGTTAATTTCGTAAATTCATAAGGTTAGTCATGAATTATGAGAACTAATATGAAATGATATAAGTAGACACTGAGCAATACTTTATAATATATCCGAGATATTTGATAAAAGGACAATATTGCATTGAGAGGTTTATCACTGAAGGGCTTTGTCAAATTGTTTAATTGACTCTTTAACATTTGGGTAGTCATGATGAATTGCTAGATACCACTCATGATTTATAAATGTAAATTAATTATCAAATTGACATTTGATTAGGATTTATATTTATTGCCAATATGTTAGAAGCCTAATAAGTCATACACATTAAGTGATATGATTGAGATTAAATAAGAATAATCAATTAAGTTCGACTTAATTGGAATAGACCAAAATAAAGTGAAAAATTAATTAAGTTCACAATGACTAAATTAAATTAAAATACAATTGTTGTATCTAGACTTGTCAATATGGGCCGGCTCGGCCCAACCCCTTATGGGCTGAGAATATACGGGTTAGACCGAGTCAATCCATTTTTTATATGGGTTATCAAATCCCCAACCCAACCCACCCCTTGCTAGCCCATGGGCCGGGCTAGGCCAGCCCACTTTTTTTTTAATTATTTTTACTCCATATCAATAAAATTATGCCATGATTTAATCCATAAATTGAATAAT
Organism: Theobroma cacao; assembly: GCF_053813885.1. Taxonomy (NCBI): domain Eukaryota; kingdom Viridiplantae; phylum Streptophyta; class Magnoliopsida; order Malvales; family Malvaceae; genus Theobroma; species Theobroma cacao. The sequence continues at coordinate 37,287,511 of NC_142647.1, read as the reverse complement.
AAAAATATATTACAAACAAATAAATTACACCAAACATAAATAAGCAAATAAATTACATCAAACATAAATAAAATTTCAATTTTAACACAAAGTACAATCCCATCAATATAAGTACATAATCTAATATTTATAAACTTGAAGACTAATTTATGTCCTTCTCAATCTTCATCCTCAAACAAAACATTTAAATCTTGTTTGGACAGCAACGATGTCTCCAGGTTTGAATCATTATCATCTAATATTCATTACCATAAAAGAAAAAGATATAGTGACTTTCAATTTTAACTAAAATTATTAATTTAACAAGTAAAGATTAAAGACATTGAAATATATAAAATAAACAATACCATCGGCAGCTAAAGAAAAACCATGCAACCAATTTTTCATGTGGACAAGCATTTGAACATTTTTATTACAGAGGGAACTTCTAAACTTAGTGAGAACATGACCACCAATACTAAAAGCAGATTCTGATGCTACCATAGTAATTGGAATGCTCAATACATCTCATGCCATAATAGAAAGATCAAGAAAGCGCTTAACATTGTCCTTCCAATAATTAAGCACATCCAAGTCTTCAAACACTTCATAATCAAGCTTTGCCTCATCTAAATAAACATCCAATTCAGACTTTCTAGCAATAGAAATTGTTTCATTTAAAATCGATTCAATTTTCCAAACTTGCATGAAATACAAGTTGGAAATTGGATAAGATGAACTAGATATCAAGTTTGTGGTCTCATAAAAGAGTTCCAAGAATTCATAAATTATCATTGTTCTCCCCCATTCTTCATCAGATGGATTATATTTATAAGTTCTATCAACAAATTGGAGGCTAGCAAAAGCTTTTTGATATTTAATTGCACTTTCAAGCATCAAAAATGTTGAATTCCATCTAGTTGACATATCTAAATGTAACCCAACACCTGTATCAATACCAACGTGTTGAACACATTCTTGAAACTTTTTTATCCTCCTATCTGATGCCTTTACATATTTCACACTCTTCCTAATTTTAAACAATGTTTCATTGACTACTTTCAAGCCCTCTTGAACAATAAGATTTAATACATAAGCACAATAATGCACACGAAAAAATTCACCATCACAAATCAAGCTACTTTGCAAATGAAGATGGCTTTTCAAGATAGCTTGCGTGTTATCATTAGCATAAACATTTTCTATAGTAAGAGAGAGAACTTTTTTATCTATTCCCCATTCTTTCAAACAATCAAATGCAACGACAGATAATTCAACTCTAGTGCGTGGAAGAGGCATACAACAAAAGTTGAGTAATTTGTTACATAACTTCCAACTTTCATTGACAAAGTGAGCAGTCAAACAAATATAGCCCTCAAAAGTAGATGCTGTCCATGCATCAGAAGTTAAACAAATTCTATTAGGTACCTTGGCCATGGCTTGTTTAAGTTTCTCTTTCTCTCTTAAATGAATTCTTTGGACATCAGATATAGCAGTGTTTCTAGAATGCATGACTACATTTGGATTTACATATTTAGCCCAAGCTCTAATCTTATCATATTTAACAAAAGCATAAGGCAAGTCATGCTTAATTTTGGCTTCAGTAAGCATGTCACGTGAAATCCTAGGATTAAATTTTCTAGCCTTTACTTTCCCTTCATAATCGATAAGCATTGGATGTGGATTAAAATATGAAATGAATTTACAAGTTTCAATGTGACGACGTAAATGTGAAGTGCCATAATTAGAGCCACTAGGTTTAGGGCCAACCTTATACTTCGTTTTACAACCATTACAAGTTGCCTTTTTTACTCCATCTTGCTTTTTGCCTATTTTAGTGAAATAATTCCATACATTTGAAGTTTCTTTTTTTTACCCTCTTACTTAATTGTTCAGATTCAGATATATGGGATTGGAAGGGAATTTCATCCTCAATCAAAATGTTCACATCATCATCCAAATTTATACAATTTTTAACTGGTTGATCCATCACCATCACCTTCAAATAACATAAACATAAATAAAAAATATTAAAAATTTACACCAACAAACAACAATATTTATTGATTATATCTATTACAAATACATTTTTATATATGTAATATATGATTTAAAATAGATTCCTAAAGCAAAGGAGAACAAAATTTGCAACGTTAGGTTTTTGCTTTAATTAGCACATTTAATTTTTAAAAATGTTTGATGACAAGGAAGAAAAATTCGAAAGATGGATAAAAAAAATGGGTTAAGCATTCTCAGTCCATAGCAATTTTACCTTACATAATTCAATAAGTTTTTGCCTTTCAAGTTAATACAATTAATTGAATCCACCATTTCATTTTTGGTTTTTTTTGAAGTACAAGTTCATTCCAACATCTGATAGCTTCTAATCTATAAGTTTATCTTAACTACAATAGATCTCATCCCTCATAGAGAAGGATAAAATAATTTCTTCTGATGCTATAGAATTACCGACAAGCCACCAATACCTTTCTCTATAATAACATCAATTTCTGTCGACAGGTCATGTAATATCAAACCCAGTCTTCCCTTCTGCTTTTTAGTTATTCATCTTGTCAGTGCCAAGTCAAACAATTAAATATGCTATGAAACATCAATTCAAAATGTCAAAATACAAAACGTGATACTAATGCTTTCAGACTTCATTGTTCACACACACTTACACACAGCAAAACAAAGATAAAATAATAATGAAATGAAACTATCAATAAAAGGAAAGAAAAACATATTAGAGGTTTACTTGGGCTGTTGGAGAAGACTCAGAGTAGAGGTAAGCAGGTAGCTAACGTTGGAGACTTTGAAGGTAAGATGGCCGATGGGGAGTGCTGGAGTGGTAACTAGTTGAAAGTGCGATGTCTATTGTCGATGGGGATGGTCGGATGAGGATTACTGGATTAGGGAGTAAGAAGTTGAGAACCGTAGGCAAGTAGTTAGCACCAAAGACTTTGAAGGCGAGATGGTCGATGGGGAGTGCCGAAGTGGTGACTGGCTGAAGGTGAGATGGGGATGTCGGATGGGGATTAGGGAGTGAGAACTGTAAGAAGGTAGCTAACGTCGGAGACTTTGAAGGTGTGATGGGGAGTGTCAGAGTGGTGACTGGCTGAAAGTGCGATGCCGATGGGCGATGCCCGATGAGGATGGCCTGATGAGGATCGGAGAGTGAGAAGTGAAACCGAGAATTGAGAATTAAGAAATCAAAACTGGACTCTCAATCTCAAGTCTATACTGTAGGCTGAAAGAAGGCCAGAAGGGTTGAAGCTTGAAGGGGTTAGCACTTAGCCAGTTAGGGTTTTTGGGCAGTTGGGCCTTGGCTGCTCCTTAGTCCTTAGTTCTTACACAGTTATACCTTAGAGACTTAGCCACTAGCCCACCATTTAAGCTTAATTTTTTTTCTTTTGGCCCACTGAACTAACAAGCACCAACCTAGGTCAGCCCCCTAATCAAACGAGCTAGCCCATTTAGGCTCGATTTTAATATGGGCCTAAATATTTATGACCCAACCCACCCCATTTTTAATAAAAAATGGGCCAACCCAATAGGTTAGGCCCATATCGACAGGTCTAGTTGTATGTAGGATTACAACTTAGTTTGGCTATATAAATATATTATATTAGCCGATAAAACTCTAAATCTTCAACCGTTTCATAAAAATAAGAAAAGAAAAATAGTTTTCTTTATCTTACAAAAATAAGATTCGGCAAGAACTTTTGGTCTTGTTGTTTTAAAAATAAAACTTGCTAGTACAAGTAAAAATCCTACCTTTGAGAAGGTCTTATTTGGTCATTGTATGGATTACTGTTAGAGGTCAAACACTTAGGTGGGTGAGGATTTGACAAATCTTAAAGATGAAGTAGCAAAGATTTCGATTATAGGATTTCATACTAATTTGTTCTCTTTTCAGATTACTTGCTTCATCACAAGCTTTTTGAATTTAATTAGCTCTTAATTACAATATCTAAAGTAAGGTATGTAACTCTTAAAATTATGAATGTTCATAATTTAGTTGAAAATTACATGAAAAAACACAAACATTGATTTTGTGAGATTCGGCTGTTTCTTTGATTAAAATCTAGTTTCTTATTTTTCGCTATGTTATATTTTTAATTTCTTGATTATTCTCCTAATTGAGCTTAAAGTCAAATCCAGCAGTGGTATTAAATCCTTTGTTTGATGTTTTTAATGTAATTTGCATGCTTGATTCTTGGTGATAATCAATAAGATTGATTTGTGTGTTTATTTGGTATATATCGATTTTGAAGGCTTTCTTTAAAATTTAATTTTAGTTTTAACTCAAATCAGGAAAGCATGTGTTTAATCCACTAAAACATATTTTAAAAGGTTTAAAATCATGTTTAATTGATGGATTAATGAATGGATTAAAAGGCTTGCAAAGCGAAGTTAAAATCAAATAGTTTTGAGGTGTTCGGGAAACTAGTGTACCGATTATTTTTACTAACAATGGGTAAGTGTTATGAACAGTTTTTAATTATTACAAATTGGTTTTATCAAATTAAATTTGTCACGACCCGGTACTCCCCTCGAGTCCGTGACAACCGCTCGACGTCCCGGTAGACATTTGTTACCCGAAGTGCCAACCGGAACCCCACAAGGCTTTAGTACCATTTTTCTCATCTCCCCTGTGAGTAATCATCGCCAAACCTCGTTTTTAAAGAATTTTAAGCTTTTTCCCCTTCAAAACCGTGAAAAAATAATTTGCACCTCACGGGGCATTTTCGTCACTTTTCGTCAAAAGTATCGAAACCAGCTAAAAAAGTAGTATGCGAGTATAAAATACATAATTCATAATCAAAAATAAATTTAAACGTCTAAGACTTTCATTTAAAAATGAAATTATAACTATTTGAATATAATAAAGATATAGAATAAATTATTCAATTTTCTCATAAAACAATATTTTTAAAACACTGCGTAAATAATTTTTTTACAGTAAAAGTAAAATAAATTCATATATACTGTAACACAGTAAGTCAGAGTATTTAATTTAATTTATAGTAACAAGTGAACCCCCAAATGACAAAAATGAAACGAAGGCTGCAAACCTACAATTTTTGAGGAAGTAAAGCCAACTATAGCCTTTGACGATATTAGCTATCTACAGCCTATACTGAGCCTGAAATGGGTGAAAATAAGGGTGGTGAGATTATATAATCCCAGTGAGTACACAAATACCATCTAAAATATCTAAAGTCGAGTAAATGGAGACAGATAAAATAAATCATCATACTTTAATTTATCATCTTTCAACTCATTTCAACCAAATAAAATTCAATTCATTTAAATTGAGTAATCAACATGGCTTATGAATTTCTTAAAACTTGGCTCATGCCAAAAATTATTTTGCTACTCAGTTATCAAGGATACCTTGGCCGAGGGCTATCCCAAACTGAGTCCGTCAAGGCTATTAAAAAGTTATATACTCATAAATCATGTTTTTATTTAGAAAATATAGTCGTTCCTTAGCGTTGGCCAAGTTCCCCCTCACATGGTGGTTTGGCGTGAAGTGAATTCTAAAAGTTATACTTCAAGAGTTACCCTATTCACCTTTCCAACTGAGGTAAAATATGTCAGGATTTCGTGCCCCTCTAATAGGCTAGTCCACAGAACCCAGCCCACTACAGCAAGCAAAACCCACCATTCAATAAAATTTTGACAGCATGACAGGGTTAATTTAATACTATCCAGCATGCAAAGCTAAAATAGAACAATTCATACAGTTCACAAAAACCACAACCCAGCCAATCATGCAACCACATTAACATAAGCTATTTATTCAAATCATAAATTTACAACATATCAGTGGTCTCCAATTACTCTATTTTCAAAATCATCATTCAATTTCAAGAAAATTTATAAAATTTTTTCATTTAAACACATTTTTTTTATAAACATAAAGGCTTACCATTTAAACCCATTTTCCATAAAATCAGATAAAAACCACTTTAGATAATTAAGATGATAGTAAGGTTACTCACTATTTCAGGAGTCGAATTTCTATAGTACTCCAACTATCGATCATCGGGTACAATTTCCTTACCCTTGTCGGAGGACTCACCACCTTGACACAATACAAAATCGAGAAACTTACTACATTGATACTAAATCGAATATAAACTAATTTAGTCTACTAATGCATGATATGGAATGCAAAATGTCTTATTAATCGCTTAAATGTGATATTAGACCTAAGTCACACTGTACTCGGTCTAATCGGCTAAAATCTCCAATTTAACTTCAAATCAATTCTTCTCACTTTCTACACTCCAATTATACCTAAATTACCTCAGTGACTGTGAATGAGATTCAATTTATCAGTCTCGGGTCAATAATCACACATGTCTATACATTGAGCAAAAATTCAGATTTTCATACCAAAATTTCCCATTTAATTTCTAACCTCACCAAACATCAAATATCACCAAAATATCATGAAATATCATCAATTTTAGCCTCAATATTCTCCCTAGAAAATTCAGCCTCTTATGGGTAATGGGAGAAAATGAATTTTTCTTGTTGGCTTTTCTTGCTACACATCACTAACTAACTAAAAACACTAACATAACTTGAAATCAAATCAATCCAACATCATTCTCTCTCCATACCCATTCGGCCAGCCATGAATTCACCATGAAAACATGAAATTTAACCATGGAAAATAAGGAGAAATGCATGGGAAAGGTAGATCACAAGTCAAAATCAAGAAATTTTATCTTTGATTACTTGATTACTTGAAATCCACCAATTTTCCCTTGAATTTTCCCACCTAGGGTTCTTGTTCTTCTTTTCTTCCTTTGTTCTTCCTTTTGTTTTCCTTTGGCCGGCCATATGAAGAAAATGGGCTGATTTTGTGCTAAATTTAAAGTTAAATAATAAATGGTTATAAACTTGACACATGTCACCTTATTATTAGTTCATTTGTAATTTCTTAACTATTAAGCTTTCTCTCTCCACCATATAAATTCCTTCAATTATCCATGATAAAATTGGATAAAATCTATATGCTAGACAAGTGTTCTGGTGGTGAAAAATTACTGTTTTGCCCTTGGGATGGTAAAATTACCATTTTACCCTTATACTCTGAAAAATACCGAAATTACAATTTTTCACTTCTCAACCTCAAATCACACTCCAATAAGTCAAATATGATCAAAACCTTTGAAAAAAATTCCCCATTTTGTCCTCGAGTGGCAAAATTACCATTTTACCCCTAGATAGTGAAATTTTCAGTTTGACTCCAAATTAGTCCTCGAACTCTAAATCACCATTTTAAATCATTCATGGATCGTAAAATTTTCAATTTCACCCTATAATCTCTATTTGATCTAGTTCGAGGCTTAAATCAACTTTGTTGTACCTCTAGGTACAATACCAACTTTTGTAAATTTTTCGAGACTCTTCTAGCATGCAAACATGCTATCCATCACATGTATGTCCTGTCAAGTGTTTTATAAGGTCGGGCTTTACAGCACTACCCCCCTTAAAATAAAATTTTGACCTCAAAATTTCATTTACTGAACTCAGAGAAAATATGGGGGTATTGTTTTCTCATTTAATGCTCGACTTCTTATATCCTCCCCATTTATAAGGAATTTCAATTTGTTCACCTCATTTACCTCCAATTCAACTCGAGTACTTCACTTATGTCTATTATTATCTTTTAAAATCAGATCAATAGTAACCTTTACATTTATGTTCTCTTATATCGAAACACCAAGCATGCTTCTATTACTATCATTAAACTTGAACCATAACTCAATCTCAATCATGCCAATTTCGATAGCATTTTATACTTATTTAGATATACCAATCACTATCTTACTTCTTCATTCCATATCAAATTTCTCAACTTTCATTCATTCATTCCTATCCTCATACACTATTGTGTAGTTTACGGTATCATTAACATGCCATAATCATTCCTGTACATATCCTCAGTGTTAGGGAAGATTACTGGCTTCAATTATTTCCACATACTTCATGTTTACCTTGCATTTAGGAAATTTCAATCTTCTTAATCCTATTAATCCATCTCATATGGCTTAATCGCACTATAGATTACATTTCTTTAATTATTTCCCCAAAATTCCTTAGGTAGCCATAAATCGACTTCTGATAAGATTCTTGATCGTTACATTATCTATACAACTCATCAAATATATTGAGTTCAAATCTCGAACCACTAAAACCATTCTTCATTTTAGTTGGGTACATCACTAACTCCACACATACGTATATACACATTCAAATATCCATATTCCTCATTATGTATACGGGTTTCTGTTTTCAAATGCCTTCAGACTAATTTCTCTTTGTTCATTCCCATCCATAACCAAGATTCAATAGAATAATCTTCATAATTCATACAAATTCTCATCATGCCTGTGTATAGTTCCACATCATTTACATACTTATACTTTCTTCTTATCATTTCCAATTATATGCTTAAGTTTCCTTGTACTATGTATCATTGCATCATAATGTCATCTCCATTGAATTATAATCTATTATGCGTGTATGCTTTATAATCCCATTGATACTTCAAAGATTTATCTTAACTTGATTATTGTATCTTATGCAATACCATAATTCCTAAGAGTCATCCTTTTTCCTTGATTATTCTTCATGCCTCTACATTACCTTGTATCCTTATTGCATTCCGATATTGATTTGTCACTTAAAACTCAGACTCATTTGAATCGTGTATGCCTCAAGCATCTTCGAATTCCAATTTCCATAATATATTAGGAAAGTTTCATTATCTGACTTCATTATCAAGGTCAACTTCAATCATCCTTTGTTCCACTCTTTCATATGAATATAACATCATTCTCCCTTAGCCAATTTATAAATTGTAAAACTTGAAACTAGATTCTCCTCAAGTTACTTTCAATATTAATACGAATATTACTCTAAACTTACAACTTCCTTTCTATAATCGTATAACTTAGTGCTTGCTTTCACGAGATCCATGGCAGAACTTCTCTTGAGTATTTCCTTGGGGATATCTATCTTAAACTTATGTCTCACAACATGTGATCACTTAACCCGTAACTTAGCAATTTATGTGGCATCCTTTTCGAGGCCCACTCCAAGGTATTGTTACGTTTGGGTCCCCATCACTTGACTTACTCCCATACGCAGCGCCTAGGGTGGCATGACAGGCCTTGCAGGTCTTTCTCGCCAAGTTTCGAACCCCAAACTTTTTGCTTCCCCCCCAAAGGGAACGCCTTTAACCATTTCAGCTTTAACTCATTCATATCGATACCTTCCAAAACCCTAAAACTCCAGTTAACAAAACTTAAAATCAAGTTCAATGACTTTAGGTCAACTAGTAAGTTCAACTTCACATCTGTCTCATTTTATTCATGCGTCCTAGATATGAAGTGTTCTTAGCACCGCGGCACGGTGGCTGTTGGAGTTTAATTAATCAATGTTATTCATCTACATTTAAGGTTACTACACTAGTCATTCTCAACCATTTGGTTTCCCTCCAAACTTACGTCATAATTTTCATAACCATTTATATCCTCTTATGCTTATCATGTATAACTTATAATTCTTTCTCAAAGGTGTTTAAACATTCTTGAAACACTTAATCACTTATTTGCTCTTTTATACACCAAGTATATCATTTCCATAAAGGCATGCCCAACTACTTATGCTTCAATTTATCTCCAAGGGTTTATGGCATACCACGTAGTTTACTTGTGTTGTTACTAATCCTTTCCTTTCAACAAAGTCAAGACAAGATTTGTAAATTCTCATAACAATATTCTATATAAACTCATTTGCTATATCATTATCGAAATCTTTATTTACATTTTCCTCACTTGGTATTGACATCTCTTATTAGTATCTCATACATTCATCTAACCTTTCGCTCGCTTCCTCTTTAGTCTTTAACAAGACTGAATCTCTTGTTTTTTTAATTTCTTAAGATTTGACTTCAGTCATCATATTATTCATCTTAACACTCCACATGTTAATTTATTTTTATGTAGCCATCTCAAAAACTCTCTAACTTTTCTTTCTCTTACATGCCAATATATAGGGCAATAAAGAAATTTTGCAGTTTCACTCATCATCTTTATCTTAATACCTCCCCAATGCACTTAAAATTCCAAACAACAAAGCTTAGCATCAAAACCAATGACCATTCTTCAACTCGTGAGTTTCATCTTCATTCCACTCTCAATTTGCTCATGCTTTCTAGCCATTAGGGGTTCTTAACGCGACAACGTTTGATAGTCAGTACTGTGACGTTGCAATTGTTTGAATTCACTTTATCCCAGCAACTCTTCCACCTTTAAAGTTATTACCTCAATTATTCACAATTGTGTGGCTTTCCTCTGCGTCTATACCACCATTAACAAGACTAACTTTCTATCACAAGTGCGTGATCAGAACATTGACTCAACGTGTTTATTTTGCCACTAACATTCATATATCTTTACCATATCATTTAGTACGAGTTTGCTTAAGCAAAAATCTCCAAATTTATCCATAGCTACATGTATTTCAGATTGCACATCACTTATCATCAGTCAATAAATCTCACTTGAGAATACTCTTTCCATAGTGTATAGTGACTTCACCATATAGTATCACGGCACTATGTTCCTCCATTCTACAATCATACATACTCCACATAAATTAATTAAAAGATTTACGTACCTTAACTAATGCTAATTCCATTTAATCATATCTTAAATACTCCAAACTTGTAAATTACAACTCTAAGTGTATGTCCATAGATTGATAATCTTTATATATTTCATGATCATGAAAACTACAACTTACAAACTAGCTTTCTATCATATGCACTTTATTAGTACACTAATTTCCACATATTTAATCTACCCTTGGTGGTATGTCAAAATCATCCCTGTCTCGATGGTAATCCAGAGGAATCTCTCATATGAATATCCATACGAGTTGGTGGAGATGGAGTAGCTACCGTAGCTCGTCCAAACTATGGGCAATCTTTCTTAATGTGACCCAGTCTATCACAATAAAAACATCGTACAGGCTCTCTACACGACCCGAAATGATATCTCCACAATTTTTGCATCTATGAGAACCTCCGAAACTCTTTCCAAAAATAGTCATCGTAGATTTGTTAAATCTCGGAGGTCTCTGTTGTGTCTGTGAAAATGGAGGTTGGAAAGATGTTACTGAAACAGTAGTAGTACTTCCTGAAACAGAGGAGTCTTTGCTCCTTTTTGGTGGCTGACTAGAAGATACACTCAAATTTCTCTTTTTTGCTAACTCAGCTCACAGATTCTTATTTTCATTCGCAAGCTTTTCAGCTCTTAAAACCATTTGCACCACTTTTTTAGCTACGATTGCGTTCGATTCACCCATAAAAGAAGTGCAACCATGTTGCCTAGCCTCTTTAAACTTCTTAGAATTAGAAACATCCAGCACTGGTGGTGGGATTGAAGGTAGGGGTGGTGGTACTGAAGGAGCAGCTGAAAGAACTGTAGGAAGAGCTTGACTAGCCTAAGCCTGGCCAGCAATAGCAGTAAAGAAGGCTGCCAATGCCTGAACTACCTCAAGAGGCATGGTAGGAATACTAGTAGGTAGCGGAGGAGGCGGAAGATGTGGAGGAGTCTCGGTTTGTTTAGCAGCAAATGCTGCCCGAATAGTAGACGTAGTCGATTCCCACTCTATAAGATCTAGCTGACTATGTTGGGAAAGACCTCTTCCCCTTCCAGCCTATCTAGTGAGAGGTGGGTGTTCGCGTCGAGGAGGCATGATAATCTATAAAGGGAAACAAAGTGAGTTTAGGTAACCTCAGGCTCTATATTTTGATGCATGTATTCTATTCAACCTAACCTAACTTAACTCGGGGCCACACTGACACTGTAAAATTTTTAAAATAACTTTAAAACCAAAAACTCTTATCTTTAAAACTAAAAGCTTTGATACCAACTGAATTGTCACGACCCAGTACTGCCCTCGAGCCCGTGACAACCGCCTCGATGTCCCGGTAGACATTCGTTATCCGGAATGCTAACCGGAACCCCGCAAGGCTTTAGTATCATTTTTCTCGTCTCCCTTGTGAGTAATCATCGCCAAACCTCATTTTTAAAGAATTTTAAGCTTTTTCCCCTCAAAATCGTGGAAAAATAACTTTCACCTCACAAGGGCATTTTCGTCACTTTTCCTCAAAAGTTTCTAAACCAGCTAAAAATGTAGTATGCGAGTATAAAACACATAATTCATAATCAAAAATAAATTTAAATGTCTAAGACTTTCATTTAAAAATGAAATTATAACTATTTGAATATAATAAAGATGTAGAATAAAATATTTAATTTTCTCATAAAACAATATTTTTAGAACACTGAGTAAATAAATTTTTTACAGTAAAAGTAAAATAAATTCATATATACTGTAATACAGTAAGCTAGAGTATTTAATTTAATTTATAGTAACAAGTGAACCCCCAAATGACAAAAATGAACGAAAGCTGCAAACCTATAATTTTTTAGGAAGTAAAGCCAATTGTAACCTTTGACGATATCAGCTATCTACAACCTATACTGAGCCTGAAATGGGTGGAAATGAGGGTGGTGAGATTATATAATCCCAGTGAGTAAACAAATACCATCTAAAATATCTAAAGTCGAGTAAATGGAGACAGATAAAATAAATCATCATTCTTTAATTTATCATCTTTCAACTCATTTCAACCAAATAAAATTCAATTCATTTAAATCGAGTAATCAACATGGCTTATGAATTTTTTAAAACTTGGCTCATGCCAAAAATTATTTTGCTACTCAGTTATCAAGGATACCTTGGCCGAGGGCTATCCCAAACCAAGTCCGCCAAGGCTATTAAAAAGTTATATACTCATAAATCATGTTTTTATTTAGAAAACATAACCGTTCCTTAGCGTTGGTCGAGTTTCCCCTCACGAGGTAGTTTGGCGTGAAGTGAACTCTAAAAGTTATACCTCGGGAGTTACCCTACTCGCCTATCCAACTGAGGTAAAATATGTCAAGATTTCGTGCCCCTCTAATAAGCTAGTCCACAGAACCCAGCCCATTGCAGCAAGCAATACCTACCATACAATAAAACTTTGACAGCATGACAGGGTTAATTTAATACAACCCAGCCTGTAAATGTAAATAGAACAATTCATACAGTTCACAAAAACCACAACCCAGCCAGTCATGCCAACACATTAACATAAGCCATTTATTCAAATAATAAATTTACAACATATCAGTGGTCTCCAATTACTCTATTTTCAAAATCATCATTCAATTTCAAGAAAATTTATAAAATCTTTTCATTTAAACACATTTTGTTTATAAACATAAAGGCTTACCATTTAAACCCATTTTCCATAAAATCATAAAATCGGATAAAAACCACTTTAGATAATTAAGACAATAGTAAGGTTACTCACTATTTTAGGAGTCGAATTTCTATAGTACTCCAACTATCGATCCTCGGGTACAATTTCCTTACCCTTGTCGGAGGACTCACCACCTTGACACAGTACAAAATCGAGAAACTTACTACATTGGTACTAAATCGAAATTAAACTAATTTAGTCTACTAATACATGATATGGAATGCAAAATGTCCGATTAATCGCTTAAATGTGATATTAGACCTAAGTCACACTATACTCGGTCTAATCGGCTAAAATCTCTAATTTAACTCCAAATCAATTTTTCTCACTTTTTACACTCCAATTATACCTAAATTACCTCAGTGACTGTGAATGAGATTCAATTTATCAGTCCCGGGTCAATAATCACACATGTCTATACGTTGAGCAAAAATTTAAATTTTCACACAAAAATTTCCCATTTAATTTCTAACCTCACCAAACATCAAATATCACCAAAATATCATGAAATATCATCAATTTTAGCCTCAATATTCTCCCTAGAAAATTTGGCCTCTTATGGGTAATAGGAGAAAATGAATTTTTCTTGTTGGCTTTTCTTGCTACACATCACTAACTAACTAAAAACACTAACATAACTTGAAATCAAATCAATCCAACATCATTCTCTCTCCATACCCATTCGGCCAGCCATGAATTCACCATGAAAACATGAAATTTAACCATGGAAAATAAGGAGAAATGCATGGGAAAGGTAGATCAGAAGTCAAAATCAAGAAATTTTACCTTTGATTGCTTGATTACTTGAAATCCACTAATTTTCCCTTGAATTTTCCCACCTAGGGTTCTTGTTCTTCTTTTCTTCCTTTGTTCTTCCTTTTGTTTTCCTTTGGCCAGCCATATGAAGAAAATGGGCTGATTTTGTGCTGAACTTAAAGTTAAATAATAAATGGTTATAAACTTGACACATGTCACCTTATTATTGGTACATTTGTAATTTCTTAACTAGTAAGCTTTCTCTCTCCACCATATAAATTCCTTCAATTATCCATTATAAAATTGGATAAAGTCCATATGCTGAACAAGTGTTCTGGTGGTGGAAAATTACTGTTTTGCCCCTAAGGTGGTAAAATTATCATTTTACCTTTATACTCTGAAAAATACCGAAATTACAATTTTTCACTTCTTAACCTCAAATCACACTTCAATAAGTCAAATATGATCAAAATCTTTGAAAACAATTCCCCATTTTGTCCTCGAGTGGCAAAATTACCATTTTGCCCTTGGATAGTGAAATTTTCGATTTGACTCCAAATTAATCCTCAAACTCCAAAACACCATTTTAAATCATTCTTGGACTGTAAAATTTTCAATTTCACCTTATAATCTCTATTTGATCTAGTTCGAGGCTTAAATCAACTTTGTTGTACCTCTAGGTACAATACAGACTTTTGTAAATTTTTCGGGACTCTCCTAGCATGCAAACATGCTATCCATCACATGTATGTCCTGTCAAGCATTTTATAAGGTCCGGCTTTACAAAATTACTGCATATTTCAGCTAGACTTGATTTAGTGAGAAAAAGTTTCATAAAAATCATATTTTTGGGTTCCAAAACAACAAAGATTCAATGCAGAAAATTTTGAGCAGCTATGATCGATTTTGGTGGCTTAATTCTCCATAAATTTTGTGTTTAATTGTTAAACACACTTGCTGAAAATTTTAGCAGCTTTTTCATGAGTTTAACTCATGATTTATGGAGGTTTAATAGAACTTAAATGCCATTTATTTTAATTTTGGGTGATTCATAGAGAGTAGGAAATAGTTTCCTGCTTTAAAACAAATTCCTAAAATTAAGGATAGCATTTTAATGTGGAAAATTCGTAGGAAATAGTTTCTTACTTTAAAAGTAATTCCTAAAGTTATGTGGTAGTATTGAACTTTCTTTAGAATTTTGATTTGATTAGAAGTTTTCAAAATTTGTGAAGTCACTATTTAGGTAACTTGAATAAGATACAATTTAGGAAACTAATCCATGTTCTAAATATTAGAAATTAAAATGTTGTCTTGGATATATTTTAGGAAGTTTACCTAAAATAAAAAGGTTTCCAAAATTAAAAGGATTTTTAATTATGGAAATAATTAAAATAGAAAGTCTTAAAAAAGAAAATTTTATTTCAAAGCATTTTTAATAAGAAATAAGAAGTAAAAGGTTTACTTTAAGTGTTTTGAAAATGGAAATTTCTTAAACACTAAATTGAAACAAAACAATACCAAATAATTTGAGTCTAGCGCTTCAAGTGAATTAATTGATGTTTTTCTCAAATAACGCACAAGATCACCAAGTGATATTGAGTTTGCATTTATTTATATGCTTTTAATTGTGATTCTAAAGTATGAGGATGATTATGGACTTAAACCTTAGACGATTAGGTCATGAATGGTTAAATTTATTTCTCATGGTATTTATTTTAAAATAGGGTTTGCACACTCTACCTTATCTTTGTTTTCTCTGGGTTGTAAAATTCTTTTCTCATCTAACTCTCCTTGAATGTAACTATAGGTTTCTTGATTATAGAATGTAATTAGTTACATTAAAGTGTAAAACAAGGGTTAGATGAAAAAAATTTGTAACTTGAAGATGAAGATCTAAAGGCACCATGAAGATTCAAGGAGATTACAAGCAAAGCTTGAAGACGATGTTTGTAAAATCCCCTAGGAATTTGACCAAATAATTTCCTTAATAGCTAGAGAAAATTAGAATTAGTAAAGTTCATAATCATCCTAATAGTTGGCATATGATAGATTTATTTTTCAATATATATATATATATATATATATGACATATGTGAAATGAGATAAATGTTATGCATATCAACAATGTCAATCAATGAGACTTTAATTAATGAATTAATAAATAAAATCTCTCATTAATATATTGAGCAAAAAGTTACCTTCCACCATATAACAAGATAATCAAGCTACTCTTTTAATTGAAGGCTTGTTGGGTTAGTCAAGGCCAAACTTTTACATGAGTACGTTTGAGTTATTGATGGGTCTTATTCAACTAGTACCATATTGTTCGGATGGGTCACACATGATCGTATAGTATTAGAGGCACAGTTAGGCTAAATGTATATGATACGTTCAGACAGAGTTGTCACTTAACTGATCTAAGAGTTGAATAAGATACAATTGGTAAGCTAAGTTACCTACCTAATTAGTTTCATTATGGCTTGTTGAGTCACTCAAGGTCATGGTGGGATGAAAGGGGTCCTAGTTCAATAAGGAGTTTAAAGGTTAAAATTCAAGAAATATTAGAGGAAGGCTATTATTTTGATAAAATATTGAAAATAAACATAAAAGATTCTACAACCTTGTCTTTATGATTACATAATTTGTGCTAATGACTGAGCTTTACATATGTTGATTTATATAGGATATAAATCGATCATGACAAATAGTTTGTCACTTAGAAGCATACTTGATGCAAACAAGTTGACAAGCCCAAATTTCATTGATTGGTTTCGCAATATCGAGATTGTCTTAAAATAAGATAAGAAGGCTTATGTCCTAGGTGGTCTTGTTTTTGAAGAACCTAGCGATGATTATACAAATGAGGAAAAAGATGCCTATAGAGTTTATATGGACGATCTTGATCAAGCCACATGTGTGATGTTGGCTAATATGGCTCCAGATCTTCAAAAGCAACATGAAGCTATGAATGCCTTGGATATTATCCTAAACCTTAGAGAAATGTTCGATAAGGAAAGTCGCATAAAGATATTCAACATTTCAAGGGAATTGTTCCGATGTCAGATGTCTAAGGGAAGCCTAGTACGAACTCATGTGCTTAAGATGATAGGATATATCACTTGATTTGAGTAGTTGGGTTGGGTTATGGATCATTATTTGAGCATAGATCTTGTACTTTCTTCGTTACTAGAGAGCTATTCACAATTTGTGTTGAACTTCAACATGAACAAGATTGAGGTAACCCTTTTGGGTTTATTGAATATGCTCACACAGGCTTAGAACACCATTGCGAAGGAAAAGCCTTCAGTTTATCTTGTCTTTTCTAAGAAAAATAAAAATAAGAAAAGATAAGTTTCTAATAAAGATAAGGGTGAAAAGGCATAAACCTCAAATGATATGAAGCCTATTGGAGGAGTGAAGAAAGACAAGGACAATGACAAATGCAATTTCTATGGCAAACTAGGGCATTGGAGACGCAATTGTAAGGATTATCTTTAATCTCTCAAAGGGAAGAAACAAAAGGAAGCTTCCATATTAGGAACTAATGACAAGAAGCAATGAAGAATAGGATCATAAAAAAGACAACCTTAGTTGATGGTGATCAAGGTTGTCGATCTAGATTAGATTGTGGAATAATAAATAATTTTAAAACATTGAATGTTTTCATGGCATGATTGCCAAGATGAGATGTTTTTGGTTTTGGGCCTATGGCTGGATATTTTATTTTATATTTAGAAAATATAGATTTATATTTTGCTAGCATGAGATGTTTAGCTTATATATTTATATATTTACATTACATCTCATTTGATTTTGGAATTTTTTAAAATTATTTATCCTTATGTATAACCTCACGTATATGATAATCAATACTAAGTCATAATGATAAGATCATTGTGAGATTATTTTTCTTTTGATTATGAATCAAAAAGGAAATTAATGAGATGACTTAGATAAAATTGAGTCCTAACTCAATAAATTCATAATAGGATTATGAACACATTTAATTAAAAAGTATTCTTATTGAGATAAAATATCTAAATTAAGATTGCTTAGAACTAAATAACAATTGATTATCATATTGAATTTATAGGAGATGAATCACAAAACATTCCAAACCCAGTTAATCGCACGAACTAACTTTTGAGAGGATTTCATCCTAAAACGGATGATGAGCAACTTATAATATGTAAGTATACATAAAAGTTATGGATATAACACCATAAAAGAAAGTAAATAAGTTTACTTGGCAAGATTTCTATACATGATAGAAATAGTGGGAGTTTATCACACTTTAAAGGTCAAAGGGCATGAAATTATAAAATCCAATAAATAAGATCTATGCATAGAGATTGATTTAATGGGATGCATAATAATGCATAATTCATGAGATGAATCCATTAAATACAAACCATTAGTAGAATGCATATGGATGCACTACTCATATAAGATGAGTCTACTAAATGATCCAACATGAATGATTGGATAATAATCTTTATTCAATAAATTCAAAGTAGTTGAATACATTGAATAAGATAAACATATTATGTGCAAATCATAAGGTTAGTGGGACTAAGATAAGCTACTCATTAAAAGTGTATAAGATACATTTGTCAGTCTAAGAAAAACAAAATGGGATTAAAATGTTAGAGCCTAAAAGTGGACTCAACCAAAGAATTTAAGATGACATGTTAAAAAAATTTAACATAGAGAGAATCCTAAATTTTAAAAGTGACATAAAGTCATGATTGAGCAGTTGTATTGGAATGGTTCCAAAACAAGAGATAATTGGATGATTATATCTATAATCGGATACAAACCTTTTGTTTAGGCTACAAAAGAAGAGATATTTGGATTATTGGTTTTATGAACCAATAAATGATTCCAAGTTGTTAAAGTAACAACAAGAGCCATAATAATGGAATCAAGGTCTCGTTGTGATCTAAATTAGTATTTCGATTATGACAATAGAGATTGTCAAACATATAGTTTAGCATATTCCAAAATATTACAATTTGAGTTGTCCTAGTAAAGACACAGTTGCTAAGCGAAAGAGTTCGATATTGGATACGTTAGCAATTGATTCAAGTGCAAGTGGAAGATTGTTGGCATATGCCCTTTAGCAAATTGGATTGGTCAAGGTCAAGGAATATATATTGTCATTTAATGCATACTTAATAACACAACTATATGTGATAGAGGTTTTCCTTCATGTTAGTGCAATAATAAGGAGTTATTAAGTATTAAATGGATGAAGCCCATAGAACATAAAGGCCTTATAAGAGAATTGTAAAGTTATTACAATTATGAGATCACTATGCATCAAAGCCATGTTCCTAAAATTATTCTTGGTGATTGTATTGTCAAGATAGGGCATTGACAATGCTCAAAGACTGGTACATGTTAAGCCTCTTTACTTGAGAAGTAAGCTATCGATCTCATAGATTGAAATATATGGGATACTTGAGGATAACATGTGGATGCTTGTTAAAGAACAAGTTCATTGAGCATGAGTTGCTATGAGAATTCTATTTGGTATTTCACTCAAGTGTCTATGGAATATGTTCTCATGTGGTTGTCGTGCAACTAGTCCTCAGACTTAATACACCGGGTCATCTTGTATAAGGAATGACATATTTTGATTTCACCTCTACAAGTCTAGAGGCGACCAGATGCCTCAATAGGATGTTTTTGGGTATGCCATGAAGCATGTGAAGATGAATGAATGGTCAAGAAAGGATTCGTCACTAAAGTGATATGAGGGGATGTGTCTCACTTGTTCTCAATTCTTGATTAACTTGTATAAAGTATTTGGCCAAAACATGATGAATTTGAAGAAAGTTAGTTTCTTAAATTCATAAGGTTAGTCATGAATTATGAGAACTAATATAGAATGTTATAAGTAGACAGTAAGTCATGCTTTATAACATATCTAGGATAATGATGAAAGGACTGTATTGCACTAAGAGGCTTGTCACTGAAGGGCTTTGTCAAATTCTTTAATTGACTTTTTAATATTTGGATGGTCATGATGTATTTCTAGATGCCGTTTATGATTTATAAATATAAATTAATTATCAAATTGATATTTGATTAGGATTTATATTTATTGTCAACATATCAGAAGCTTAATAGGCCACATACATTAAGAGACATGATTAGGATTAAATAAAGATAAACAATTAAGTTGGACTTAATTGGAATAGACCAAAATAAAGTGAGAAATTAATTAAATTCACAAGGATTTAATTGAATTAAATGCAACTGTTGTATCTAGGGTTACAACTTAGTTTGGCTATATAAACATATTGTGTTAGCCAACTAAAACTCTAAACCTTCAGCTGTTTCATAAAAATAAGAAAAGAAAAATAGTTTTCTTTATCTTACAGAAATAAGATTTGGCAAGAACTTTTAGTCTTTTTGTTTTAAAAACAAAACTTACTAGTACAAGTAAAAATCCTACCTTTGAGAAAGTCTTATTTGGTCACTATGTGAATTACTGTTAGAGACCAAACACTTGGGTGGTTGAAGATTTGACAAATCCTAAAAGATTTTGACTACAAGATTTCACACTAATTTGTTCTCTTTTCAAGTTGCTTCATCGCAAGCATTTAAAGTTTAATTAGCTCTTGATTACGATATCTAGAGCAAAGTACGTAACTCTTAAAATTATGAATGTTTATACGTTATTTGAAAATTACATGAAAAACACAAATATTGATCATATGAATTTGGTTGTTTCTTTGATTAAAATTTAATTTTTTATTTTTTGTTGTGTTGTATTTTTAATTTCTTAATTATTTTTCTATTTGAACATGAAATCGAATCATGATACTACTAATGTAACAAATTATAGTAACCTCTATTTGAAATCTCAATAGTAAACTATTTAGCAAAAGAATAAACTCAAAAGAAAAGTTTACTCAGTGTTATGCCAGAAGGGATTTTCCACTTAAAATATTACCGATACAAATGATGTTCTTTGATTTCAAGTTAAAATGGGCATATGAAAAACTAATATTGATCCCTAAAACTTCACTAGCCAACATGGAGGCAATCCAGCTAACACAGAACCTAAGCATCTCAGCTCAAATTCAACATGAGAGCTTTAGCAATACTGGCACAAGAATGAATTATATACTTTTCAACAAGTCAACTCAAGTCCTTCCAGGATAGCAATCAAAAGCTTTCTAGGCTTAGTTCCACAAATTTTATGGTTGTTGAATGCGGAAAACACTCGTCAATGGTGTAACTGAACCTCCAATGGTAGTTTAAAGTCAAATCTGGCCTGACATTAATCTACTATTTTATGGTCGTCGAGGGTTTAGGTTCTGAAAGCTAACATGGAGAGCAAGGAAGAAAAGCCAAGGCACCCCGTGGTGAGATTATAAAACTGGTGTTTTGCTTCTATTAAACAAACAGAAATGCAAAAAAATGAAAGGTTTATAAACTAGTAGAACAGGACAAGGTTTATTTTCCAAAACAGATTTGGATAGAATTGATTGTAACGAGTCGAAAGATAGATCCACATAGATAGAAGAAGAAAAGCCATAGGAGAGGTTGAATGCTATAAGTTTGTTTGGTTTGGCTGATATTTGACTCCCTAAACCTAGCTCCTTCTTTAATCCGAATGGCATTTGGTCTATAGTACATCCATTATATTATATTATATATTATATTATATGTGTGTGTGTGCGTGCATTATTAAATTTTTCAATTCCAAAAATGCAGTCAAATGTGCTCAATATCCACGTCCCATGAACAATTTCAAAAAATGTACACTTGAGCATATTACTTGGTTATGCTCAGCAGCCTAAGCTATGAATATAATATGTATCTTAACATGGCTTCCCAAACAGGTGAACTGATATATGTAAATTTAACATCAATCACCTTTCAAATCCAACAAAGGTGTCTATCCAAAAAGAATCTAACAAAGCATTCTGTTGTCCTCTCTACATTAAACAAAAATCAAATAAATTGCAGTTGGTTGACAAACAAAACTTTAGACACTTTTCAGGTTGTTCTCCAGAGCAAAAGCTTCTCCAACTTGTGGTGGCACTTGGACTAACAATCAGTGTATATACTGTCTCTGGATTCATTCATCTTGTTGACATAAAATTGCATCAAAGTTCCTAACTGCCAGACAAAGATCAAAATAACAGATACATCTTTCAAGACGGTACCATAAAAACAAAACCACATTCTACTATATTTGCTTGAAAATATTTTTTAAGTGTCACTAAAGTAACCTATTATTGCTATAAACTAGACAATCATGATGCCAACATCAACAACAGCTAGAGGCCTGACAAGTCTATGACAAAGCAGAATGAGTTACCTAAGAACTTGGCATAAGTCGACCATTGTACATCTTGTCAAGTAATTTCTGTGCATCAGGCCTCCTTAGAAGACCTTTATTATTTGGTAAACCGGTACCTAAACAAACAGGACAGACCAGTTTCCCCCGACCTGCTCACAGCAGCAACTAGTGATCAATTGACAATTGTCATAAAAAATTGCATAAAGACACTTCAGAAAAGAAAATAACTAAATCAAAGAAACCTTTGTGAGAGTTTAGAATCTCAAGCTACGTATTCAGTATATGCCTAAACATAAAACAGACCAATACTTTCCTATGCAACCACATTTATGCTCTAAACAGAATTGGCCAATTACTAATTAACATATAGCCACAGCATGCAGTTTTTGGAACCAAATTTTCTGCTGTAACAGTATATAGATCAGGGAAGGTGCATATTCAGCTCAATTATCGTCCAGTATCATAAGAAATGCAATTCCAACTCTTGACATGACTTCACATTTATAATTTACCATCATTTTGGAAAGAAAAAGATAATGGGACAATCTTTGGGAAGTTTAAAACTATCCCAAGGCAATCAACCATGATGTAGAATAATCTTAAGATTATTGCATGCACAGGACAAGCAGCATAGCAATTCAAAACAAGAAAAGAATGCTAGCACTTATTTGGTATATATAACAAATTAGAAATAATACTAGTAGAAGAAGAACGGATATATACCATAACAGTTTGGACACTCGGTAAACTCATAAACATCTTTAGCACGTTTTCTGTTGAGAGCTTTCCATTTTCCTGTACCACCACACATATCACCTAAATAAAGAGCAAATTAACATCTTCTGAATCAGAAAATGGAAAAAAACTTGCAAAAGACTCTTAACAAAGAACTTTGCAAGTTTTATAGTCCTTCATTGGAGCAGGAATGAAAGACCAAGTTATCATGTGAAAGAACAGAAGAGACATCTCAATGTCATGAATGATTACAAGAAGTAAGGCTTTGAGCTCTTGAAGCACTAAAAAGTTAGTCAAAATCTTTGATTTAACAAGCACTATCCCTAAAAAGTCCATAGAATTTCAAACAAGAAAAAAAAGAAATGGACCCATGGCCAGCCATGTAGAAAGGATTATACATGACAAACCACAACTATTTCCCGCGGGACAAATACCAAATAAACCAGTCTAACAAATTTGTTAGCTACCCATAATCTAATGCATACAAATTGGTAAATGGTGCCAGGACTTTAACTCTAGTTAAAAGTTATCTTTTGGTTATATGACGCAATCAGGCAGTAAGATAATCAAGAATGCAAAAAGTTTCGCATTTTGAAAAGGATAGAATAAGTAAAGCAAGGCAATGGACAATCCCAAAGAAGATTACAAGATGCACATATGTGTGGTTCACTTGGTTAGACCATTTAGCAGAGTAGTAGAATAAGTATGAAAGAAAATGTAGAAGTGACACTCACAAAGTACAGCACCACTCCCTCCACAATTCCGGCATACAGCTTTTTCTTTCTCATCCATAGCCATTGCATTTGGTAGAGAAACAGCGGTGCCAGCACTGCTGATCAAAGCAAGACTTGAACATATACATGTAAGACACAAACGCCGTGATGTTGATACTTGGGTTCCCTGCAGCCAAAAATGGACCATAAAATTAAGACTAAAAAGTACTTTGCAAATTATGAAGTTTCAACCTAATCAATGCTAATCTGCAGTACAGAAAGGCTTTAGGACTCTTTGTTTTTTGACATAAATGAGAGACACTATTGTGAGTTTGAGGAGTAATAACAAATTAGATGTTGGAAGAAGAAGTGAAACCTTCTTCTGAGCAGGTTCTAAAGAATCATTTGAAACTCCTGGAGTGCAGCTCTCATTTTCCAAACTTGATTTTACCTGAACTCCAACTGACCTCAAGTTTACTGATATTTAAAGCAAAGAAAGACAATGGTTAAAATATTTGTTGTACCATGAAATACACCACAAAAACAGAAATACATGGTGTGGCAGCAAGAGGTGCACCACCTCAAATTCAGAGTTCACCAGAAAAGCAAATATGAAGGGATAAATCCAGCTTGTTTCCCTTCAAATAAATCATATTACATGATCATTGAGTTTAATGCAAAATGTGCATATTATGAAATTACTTTCACAATCAGTCCCTTTATCACTTGCAAAAATGGAGCCACTTTCACATCCACACTCAATCACTGAAATTTTACATGAACATTCATGCAAAACCATTATGAAGCATCCCAATTCATTGAAAATTATTTGTGCCCCAAAGTTTTTTCATGCATTTCTAAGAGAAATATGACTTAGATTCAAGATTCTAATGCTTGAGTTGAGTAACTTACACTACTTAGCTAATCAACATAAACAAGCTCCCCAACTGTTGCTCTTTTATAAAATTAAACTAAGGGATAAGAAATCTGTCTGAAATAAACCCAAAAAAGTTTTACTGCTATAACTATCTAAAGTTTTAGAATGCGGGTGAAAAAGGATTAGCCTGAAGATACAATACAAAATAACCAATGAATATAAAATTCCAAGAAAAACCAGCACCATCATTCATCACATCACATCAATAAGAAGAGAAGAAACCATTGTAAAGGGCTACCTTGAATTCCGCAGAAAGGAAATGATAAGTAACGCAGAATTCGAAACAAGCCATAGCTCCAATGGGTATGTATTTGTCTATTTCTCATACGTAACTACTAGTAAAATATAAAGACAGAGAGAACTTACAGTGTGCTGGGGAGGGTTTCGAGGTGAAAGAGAGGCGTTGTGGGATTGCAGAAAGATGAGGAGAAGAGTAAGCCATAACTTAATTTAACTCTTCTCTTTGCTCTTCCTTTCCTGGCTAATTTAACGAGTGAAAAATCTTTAGAATATACTAACGTAACATGTGGAGGCAGAGAGCTTGAATGCCATATCCCCTGTTTCCCACGTCTGCTTGCTTCGGCGTTCTGTATTGGAATCAAAAAGATCTTGGCTCAGCTCACCATTGGATGTGGATTTCGGGCCCATTTACAAGGGTGGCCTGACCACTTGGTAAGCCGTGGTGGGACTGCATCTTGGTTTACCAATACCCATGCTGCTCAACCAATATAACTATTTCAATTTTCCCTTTTTCTTTTTTTGGATGGATCCATCTTTGAATAAGGTGCATCTTAAAATTAATCTTATGGTTTGGTGACCTTAAATGTTATGAGTTTGTCATCAATAAAAGATGAGATGAGTTTTAGGTTTATAAATAAGAATTTATTTTCTTTAATAAGAATATTTTTTAGTAAAAAATATAGATTTATGACAAGTGATATTAAAACCTATTCAATTCTTCACTCATATGAAATCCTTTCTGAGAGGCTTTAGAGTCAAGATGGTTTTGGACCAAAGTGGATCTCTCCCCTCTGTAGGTGAAGAAACCAATGCAATGAGAGCATTGCATAATTAAGTGGAATAAAATGTCATGGATTTCATACTAATAAGAGATAAGATCGATCTTAAATTTATAATAAGAGTTTTCCTCCATCTAATCTTGGGTAAAAAATGTACATGCTTGACATAAGAGCTATCTAAAACTCTATCGATAAAAAAAAAAAAGATAAAATACACTGACCTTTTAAGTTTTAACCATAATTAGACATGAGTCCATTAGTTTTCAAGATAGACAATCCACAAAAAAAAAAAAAAATTTCTTAGACACATAAGTCCTACCATTAGTCAACTGTTCATGTTTCTATTAGTTTGATGACGTAATAATATTTTTAAAATAATCTTATCTTTCATTAATTTTAAAAATTACCACCACATAAATTATAATTTTTCATTTTTAAAATTTTTTCTATCTTTTACGGACAACATTCTCTCAACTCGACCACCCTATGGTTGACGACGCTCCCCAAGGAGCACCAACTCCCCTGAGGAGCACAATTGATGCTTCCCTTAGTGCTCCCTAAGGGAGAGTAATCTGGTGCTCCCTAAGGGAGTGTGGCCAGATCTTGCACTCCCATAGGGAGATACGACCAGATTTGGCATTCCTCGATCATATGCGATCACAAGGTGGCCGGCTAGATTAAGGGGGCACCATCAGTCTACTTGATAAAAAGGAAAAGAGTAAGAAAAAAGAAAAGTATTTTAGACATTTTATGTTTATCCATTAATGTTGTTTACACATTTGAGGCAGATTGTTTATTTTGAAAACTAATGAACCTACTTGTAATTATGACTAAAACTTAAGAGGGTCAGTATATTTTACTTAAAAAAAGAACTATACTTAAAGTAATAACAAGTTATTATTGAATTAAAATCAACTATTTTTTTAATTCATTGATATTAAATAAAAAAATTATATATTCAGGTTACAATTATTTTATAAGTAAACTCCACCCACACTCGTGGTTACAATTTTTCTCATATAACATTTCGTGATTTGTTTTCCCAATTAACATATTGTGAATAAATTTTGTTTTTGTTAATATTACTCAAACAAATTATCAAAATACTCTCACTTCAAAAATTATTCTATTTGTTTATATTTAAAAGATTTTTATAATTTTACTAAATAAATTTATTAATTCAACTCCTTATGGGAATATAACTTGTCAAGAGACTAACTGAAAAAAAAAAATCACAAAATGCTATGCTAAAGATGTTAAAACCATATGAGATATGAATGAATTAAGACAAGTGTAGTATACTAGGCAGGACGCAACCTAGTTGGACCCTTGATCACACTTATATGGGCTATGTTAGGTTGGAAAGGCACGCTCTAATGCCAAGTTCATCCTTGTGACCGCCCCATGACCACAAGCTTGTTATGTCAGTTTGCTTTCATCTTTACCATTCTACTTTAATCTGTACTAATATATCATTTCAATAATAGATTTTAGAATCACAACGTAAATCATATTAATTCACTTTCAAAATTATCAAAAACCAAATAAATTTATAATAAATATGTAAAATAATATATATATATATATATATATATATGAATGTAATTTTACTTTCTTATAAACAAGGATTTGAATTTATTTTGTTTTTTAAATTTAATTTTGAAATAATACTTTACAATATTCATTAATTATTTAAAAAAATTCAAATATATCTTTTTTTGTTATGATCAATTAAGTCTCTATGATTTCATTTTTAATCAAATAAGCTCATCTACCTGACAGTTGACTAATTATCATTAGTCAAAACATCACTTATCATTTTATACTCATGTGGTGCTGGTATGGAGGGCAAAAAATGATACGTGGTCATGCAATTATACTACATTAGCATGCCATGTCATCATCCACTATGACATGTTAACATGTCATATAAGCAGCACATGATATAAAATTACAAGTGTTGGCTCCATTAGTTTTTGATGATAATAAAACATTCCCACTCATTTGTGTCAAATATCTCTACTTAAGTGTGTAGGACAAAAATTGTATGCTAAGAATAAATCAATTATTCAAAGGCACATATCAAAAATCATATGAATAAGGAGACACAATTGATCAACAAATAATGAAGGGTATTAGTCAGCTAAAATTCAAATTAAAAGTTGGCGGGCTCAAGAGGATAGAGAGACAAAGAAGACTTAGTCGACCAAAAAGTAAGTTAGTCGACTAAGAGCCTATTGTCAGAAATCTAGACTTCAAGATAGAAACAACTTAATCGACTAAAAAGGAAGTTAGTCGACTAAGATCATTCTGTCAGAAAATTTGAATTGAGCACTATAAGACATATTAATGCCAGAACTGCCACTAAACTGTTTCTAACGGTCAAAAACTGTCTAACACCTATCAGAGCTGATTTTTCAAGTATTTAAGAGGCTCCTAATGGCTAGAAAATTGATCCAAGGCTTCCAATCCAAAAAAAGCTCAAAAATTGCAAAAACTTTTACCATACTTTATGCACTTCACTCATATTCTTGTAAAAGATTCAAGCACTTTACTTTTTACTACTTAGATCAAGTTAGTGCTCATAGGTATACCTTTATATTTCTTCTCCTTGTATACTTAGAGTGTGCGAGACACTCTAAGGGAATTTAGTCAAGCTTGGATTGCTTGATTGAGTGTATAGGTTCTAACTTAGCTTAGAAAAGTTAGTTTGAGTTTTGGTTGATCTTGGAAAAAACCATGGTAAAAGGTTGTGGCTGAGCTTGCTAAAAGCCATTGTAAAGCTTGGTAGGAGCTTGGGAATTCCACTGTTTTTAGTAAGTTCATTTCGAAAATCCTTGGTTGAGCAATCAAGGTAATGGATGTAAGTCTTTGATCGAATCACTTTAAATTTCTTGTGTGATTGTCTGCTCTGTTTTTAGCTTTTCATTCATCTTTAAATCATTCTTTTATCTTGCATTTGTCTCCAATCAGAAGTTAATTTTAGTAAGAGCCAAAAAGTGTTATTCACCCCCCTCTAGCACATTTACTTGGGACCAACAACAAATGACATTTTGATAAATAGTAATTAGTCAAACGTTAATTATAAATGTTTATTTTATCTAAAATATAAGTATAAGAACTTGATTGATTACAATAAAAGAATAATGACTTATTTGAATTTTTTTGAATAGTTCAGAGATTTTTTTTAGATATTAACCTTTAATTTTCTTATATGTAACTATAAAAAAAGGATTAATATTTGATGCACTAATAGTATATAACTTCTATACATTATCAGTTTACCAAATGTTGCCACCTCGTTAATGAGGTAAAAAGCAAAACTAAGAAGGACTTACTAATAAATATAAAACACTTTTAATAATTAATTAAATAAAAAAATATTTTCCATTTTTCCCAAATCTCTTTCATGCTCATTTTTTCTTGTTCAACAAGCATTCAAATTATTTTCTTGTTCTTCTTCTTAGTTTTCTTTCTAAATTCAATTTTAAGGTTTATATTTTAGATTTGCTTTTCTTGTTCTTCAGCTCGCAATGGTGCAATCAAGTCCTTTCATTTTACCAATTGTCGTCTTTCAATCAAAATTTTTTTAAAAAAATACAAATCTAGGGTTAATAGAGGTTTCTTGAAAGAGCAAAAACCCAAAATGGAAGGTTGGGACTTAAAGACAAAGTAGATATTGACCCAAATCCCACTATTGATGACAAAAACGGCCCCAAAGACGGAGCGACATGGACTTAGAGGCTGAAATAGGAGTACAACGCAAGACTCAGAATACGAGTTCGATATCTAGTTTGATATCCTCATTACTGATCTGGCCACTACTCTTGAAATTGATTGCTTGAAGTTGACGACAAGATTCAATGATGTAAAGAGGAGGGAAGATTTATTTGATTGTGCATTTCAAGCCATTTTGGGCCAAAAATTGGTGTGTTAAAGTTTAGGTTTTCATTTTATTTGTTAATGTTGGTGGTTCGAATTTGCTCAAATCTTTTGTCATGACCCGATTCTAGGGGCCTGTGATTGGCACGAAGACCTACATGGATATAACCTATTACGCTCAAGTAAGCCTTAACCAACAATGCTTGGGCTTATCATCCATCGCATTCATATACAATTCTATTCACATATTAGAATTTATAGTAAAACATCAAGAACACATCATTATGGAACTTCTCAACATAACATGGGGTTTCTATTTCATTTCATATCAATATTCACAATACATATATCAATTGTGGTCCTCCATGCATCCCATGCCATTATCATCTATGGTCTTTTCACCACTATATCAACATTTATATACACTTATCTTTGTGGCTCAACACAATATTCACAATGATAAACAAAGATGAGTATATCAACATTTATTTACATAATCAAGTATCATTCATGTATCAACAGTATAAGACTTGACTCAACACACTGTAGAATGTATTGACACTAAAACGTTAGAAGAAAGGCACTACCAAACCTACCAAATAAAATTTGAGCTACTACTTCACAAGATGCCTAGTCAAGTGAGCTACTAATCTATGAAATAAAGACAAGAGAAAATAGCGAATGAGTCACGAAGACACCGTGAGTGGATATAGGAAAAGGACAAGCTAAGGGGAAGAGTTTTAGCTCAAAACATCAATTATCATAAACATGCACTTACGCATAATCACAGCTTTCTCATTCAATTCTTGATGTTAGAATGTTAACTTAAAGGATATAACATCAAGGAGGTGAATTCAAGGTTTTCGAAATTCTTGCAAACTCGAAGAGTGGAGTATTTTTAAAACAAGTAAGATGTAAACACTTCTTTAAAACTAGTGAACTAAAGTTGTAGAAACTCTCTTTGAAGGATCTTAAAAACAATTTAAAAGAGTGAAGAAAGAACACAAGGATTTTTATAGAGGTTTGACTTTTTTGCCTATGTCTTCACCTTTAGCTTGCTAAAGAGTTTAGAATCCACTATCTCAAAAATGCTTTTTTAAGACGAAGCATAACCCTCACAATCAGTCTTTTCAAGACTTAGACTCAACCTTTACAATAGTCTTTTTGAAGCTTAGACTTAACTCCTTTAACTATTCACTTGGTTAATGTATAACCACTCACAAATAATTCCTTTTGAATGTTAAAGAAGAACCTTTACAATGTAATACAAGGAGGATGAAAAACAAACTCAAATGTCTCCAAAAGGTTAAATAATACAATGAGTACAATGAAGGAATGAAAGCTTTTAAGAAAAACAAGAAAGTTTAAAGCTCAAATAGCTCAATGAAAAAACACTTTGATTTTGAGAGTGATTTTTTTGAGAAATCTTGAGTTGGAAGTTTCACTCTTGCTTGAAGAGCTTGCTATTGGTGTTCTCTCTCTTAGAAAACGTGCCATAAACCTCTATTTCTCAATAAGTGTCCTAAAATAGCCGTATAGAAAGTTTTGCTTAAAAAAGTAACCGTTATACATGTCTTTTTCTAGCTTGTTTGACTTGAGGTCTCAATACCTTCGAAGCATGTCTTGATACCTTATTTCTTGAGTCAATTAAAGTCTCGATACCTCTATTGCATGTCTCGATGCCTGATTCATCATTGGTATTCTCAAACTAAAGGTTGTCTAGATACGTTGCGGTTAAGTCTCGATACATTTGATGTTGCTCTATGGAATTTCAAGTCTTGGAGAAGATGTCTCGATACTTTGAAGGTAGGTTTCAATACATTGGAACATGTTCTCTAGAAAGTTAAAGTTTGGTGGTAATGTCTCGATACCTTGAAGCCATGTCTCGAGAAGTTTGGACTTGCTTTCTGGAAATTAAAGTCTAGAGGTGAGGTCTCAATACATTGAAGGCAGGCCTCGATACTTTGACACTTGCTTTCTAGAAGTCCAGACTTTTGAGATGATGTCTCCATACTTTAAGGCTAAGTCTTGATACATCAACACTTGTCTTCTGGAATTTAAAGCTTCAAAAGCGATATCTCAATATCTATGTGAAATGTCACGAGACTTTTACTTCTTGAAGCTGTTTTCAAGGCATTTTAAGCTTGATGTCTTGATACCTTAGTGTTGTGAGACAATTTCTAGGGCATTTTAAGCTTTAAACAATTAGCCATTTTTCTTGTAAATGCTTAAGGGGTTTAGTGGTGTTTCAGTATACTTAAAAACTTATATTTTGATAATTTGATTTTGTTATTTCAAAATAAGATCAATTGTAAAGCTAACACTTGAAAACAAGATGGTTGTAAATCTAACAATACTTCTTCATATCAAATATCACATTTCAAAAACTCATTTATGAAAAAAAAGATTGAGCATGGGTAAAATCATCTGTGATGAAAAACATGGATGTTAAACTTTGCTTGGGAATTAGATCCCTCGTATGGATTAATACCATAATCTTAGTTCTATCCTTTAGGCACATAATGATTTATACTCAAATCATATGGGATCTTATTCTAGGATTTACCATGTATACATATGTATTCAAATCGTGAGCTATCAAGTAATCACATATTAGTATTCCATCATCTCAATATCATTAAACACAATTTATATAAGAGTGCCTAGGCACATATCAACTCAAGTGTCCTTCAACTAGCACAAATATCATGGACTAGAGCCTTTCGTTTACAATATTGAACTTGGACCCTCTGCCTATGCTCATATAATAGCCAAATCATAAATGCCTCGACGGTCTGGGGCCCTCTGTCTACACTCGTACGCTATCTCTAATGCTAATATCAAAATATCTATAGCCTTTTGTCTCCACTATGTATGCCTTTGTATCATCACACATGATGAAAAAAGTCAAGCCTTATGTCTTCGCCCCATAATTTCCACAATTTCACACTTCATATATATAACCATACAAGCATTCAACATAATCAACACAAGCATACACAATCACAAGGGTACATATAATAATGGCAATTATCATGCTGAATCCACAAGGCCAATGCTCACATGGCTATCATCATCAATATTTCCATATCAATATAAACAAGGGATATCATTTATCCATACACATCATTTGATGTTACATATAAATTTTATCTTTAACATACCATGGAATAATGTTTAAAAAGAAATCATTTGAAAGGGCTTGTCCCCCCTTATTCAAAACTACTACATAGTGACATCTTTACTTACATAATAAATTGAAACTTCCTTGAAAACATTTGAATAAATATTCTATTAGAAATGTTAGCTCAATAATTATGAGAAAATATCCAAGAGGGAGGTGAATTGGATTTTTAAAAATTCTTTTCAACAAATCAAACTTTTAAGCTTGAAGACAAGTTCTCAAATTTGTTTTCACTTTAAAACATATCAAAAATGATTTAGATAACAAATTGATGAACATGCAAGTTGAAAACAAATTTTCCAAACCTCTTCAAATTGAAAGGCATAAGTTTGTCAAGGCGTATCAAAAGTGATTTGAAGAGTGAGTTAAACAATAAACAAGTTTAAAACCATATTTTCAAAATTCTTCAAAGCAAAGTAAAATGCACAAGTGTAAAAAGCTGAAAAGTAAAGAGCAGTAAACAATTTTCTAAAACTTCTTCAAAACAAAAAGCACAAGTTCAAGAGTAAGAAGAAGAGAGAAAGGACACAAAGAATTTATAAAGGTTTGGCCCTCTCCATAGGCATCTACATAGCCTCCTTTGACTCACCAAGTAATTTGAAATCCATTTGAAAACTTCTTTAAGGATCAAGCATAACCTTTGCAAACCACTTCCTTTTATGAATCAAGCATAAACCTTGCCTTTTAAAGGATCATTCGTAACCTTTAAAATACCACCTTTTCAAGGCTTAAGCATAAACTATTTCTCTTACAAGATCAAAGCAAATGTACCTTTAAAAGGTTAGTTTTGCTATGTAAGTACATGGAGGAAGAGTTTAGAGGAGCTAAGAATGATTAAAAAAGATATGAGTGAAAGCACAAAGAATTTGAAGCTCAAAGATAGCTCACAAGCTTTTTAGAAGAATATGAGTGGCTTGTTCTAGCTTGGTTTTTGTCCTTTTTTGTCCTTTTCTTCTTCATCTTATTTGATTCTTGATTAAATGATATTTTTCTCTTTTCTTATCTCACCCAAAATGTGTTGGAGAAGTTCTTTGTATACTTGAAACAATTTTATAGCTACTGGGGATGACTTGGTGAGAGAACTAGCCATTTTTCTTGTCTTTTTCGTGTCTAACAACTACTTTCTAGAGCTTGAGAATCGACCTTTTCTTCTCAAGAAATCAATTCTTCTTGTGTTTGAAGCATTCTATCTTGTAAGAATCGATCAGTGCATTCTTGAAAAGTCAATTCTTCTTGCCTCTAGAGCATTCTGTTTTTTAAGAATCGATCTTTGCTTTCCTGAGAAGTCAATTCTTCTTGTCTTTGAAGAATTCTATGTTTTGAAAATCATTTTTGCATTCTTGAGATATTAATGCTTTTTTATCTTAGATTTTTAGAATTGATCTTTGCTCCTCCAAAAGTTGATTTTTTTTGCACTTTGGGCATTAAATTCAAAATTAAATTTTTTTCTTGACCGCTTCATCTTTATTCATTCTCTAATCTTTTCTTCTTCTCCAAGTTTCTAATTTTTGTCTTGCAACTTCAAAGGAATTGATCACTTGATACTTAAGAAGTTGATTCTAACTCTTTTTGTGGCTTTTGTATCTTTAAGAATCGATGTTTCATTTTCCAATAGGTCATTCTTCTACTATGAACATGACAGTCAAAGTATTCAAAAGATTTTTTTTTTTTTCACAAAATAACTTCAAACACAGGTTCAAATGTCAATGAAGTAAGGAAATATTAAAATAATTCAAAAGCATTCAAGGATTTCTTAAACAAGAAATTTTGATAATTTTTGTCATTTCAAAACTCAAATCATTTTCAAGCTAACATATTCAAAACCAATATTTTACCAAAGTCATTTGAATCATGCAATGGTAAATAACTCATCAAAATATGCTCACTTTACATATCCAAAATACTTAAATAGGTGTACCCACTCACTTTGATAAGAGAGTGTATTCTTTTTCCTAAGTTTCAAGTCTCCAAAATCTTGCCTGTCTATGTTCTCAAGCTCTAACAATCACCTAACAAAATAAATCCTATCATAAGTATCCTAGTTTCTAAAAAAATCCATTTTCGAAATTAGTTGAGTTATCAAATATTTTCCATTTAACCTTCGATAAATTTCTAAACTTTAAACACAATCTATAAAATAAACATCCTTAAGTATCCTTACCCTCACAACCTCCTTGGAAAGCAAAACCCCTAAAATCTTTAGCTTAAAAAATGAATCAAATGAACTAAAATTTGTAAAATCCTAGAGTTAGATCACAACCTTGGTAGTAAAGCTCACAAATGCCAGAATCTTACTTTAGATTCAGGTTTGGAAGGGTTGAATCCTTGTTTAATGGGATCTTGAAAGGTTAGGAAAGGGTTTGGATGTTGTTAGGGATGAGTTGGAGACTGAGAAAATGAAAAAAATAAAGTCTAGGGTTGGAGTTGGTTCTTTTATTTTTTTCCATGCTACAGCCTTAGGATCAACCCCTTGACACTTGGGGGTCAAACCCTAGGCTTTTATTTTTCTGCCCAGGCTTGCTGGGATTGACCCCTTGACCTCAGGGGGTTGGTTTGTTTATATTTGGTAGCCAATTTTGAGTTTCAACTCGTCGGGATGGACCCCTTACCCCTTGAGGTTCAATCTTTGTGTTTCCAGAAGTTGTTCCAAGGGTTTTAACTTGTGGGGATCGACCCTCCTTTCCTTGGGGGTCAATCTTTGACAATTCTAGAAGCTATCTTGATCTTAAAATACCCTTAGGGATCGACGCCCTCCATGGGTATTGACCCTTCATGCCTTAATTTCTCAAAAATGCCATCGTTTTATTTCCTTTTTAATCATACTTTCATCCATAGATCATCCACAATTATGACACCATAAAATGAAAAGTTTAACATCAATTTAGCTAGAAATCTCATCCAAAATCATAACCAAGATGTGTTACATAAAAGCTTAAAAAAAACTTACCATGTTCCATATAAAGAAAACTTAGGGTTTCCCATATTTGTTAATGTATTAACTAAATGCCATAAACATTGTGTTTGAAAGGGAGCTTAGGCTTGAAGCTTTTCCTACATTACAGGCTTAACTTCGATTTGTTAGTTCTACCTTTTTTTCTGCATCAACTATCAGTATCTCATATGTAGATACGACTCTAGTAGGAAACATTACTAGTGTGCTTCAGAATATTGGTGCCCAACAGCTCTCTGCACATGAAATTGTTAAGGTGCATATTTTACCATATATCTGATGAAAGAATCAAAACTAGAGATAAGAATTGATGATAGATTACCTCTGTTTTATGATGATTCACTTACAATCTAGTTATTTGAGTTGTCGTGTTGTGAGGGATTACGTTATTTCAAAGTTACGAAATAAAGCTTTTACATCAACAAATTATGGCTTTAAAAGACTAGTTAAAATATCAGTTCATTTTAGCAAAGAATTTGGTAACCCTGTCAATATAAATAGGTTTTTTTTTGTTTTTAATGTTGGAAAAGCTCTCAAGGCCAGCTTCTTTTTAAAATTATTAGAGATAGGAAAAATAAGTACACTAAGGAGGGAGACATAAACCTTTCCTCCAAAATTACATAAGAAATAATAGGTTGATAACCCAATTCTTAAGTTTTTTTTTAAAGTTTAAAAGTTATGATTTTCTTCAACTTATGCAGTTTTCTCGTAATCTGCTATGGTTTTTGTTTATTTGTCTATGTCACCCCCTTTTTCTCCAATATGTTCATATTAATACAGAGTATTATTAATGGCTAATTATGAACCGCTAGATGCTAAATCCACATCGGTAGACGTTGATATGGCCACAGACAAATCTAGGTACCTAAAAACATCATTAGTTGGAAATAAAGGGTTAGCTCATATTATTACTGAAAGGTTAGAAGTCAGTATAAATATCACTTAAAGTTGAAGGGCAATTACCTTGTATCTATGCTAAAAATGTTAACTTTTTCCATTCGTTCATGTCTTTTATTTCAAATAAATTAAAAAATTTGAGAGGTCAAACCATAGTTTGGTTTCTAGTTATATGGAGAAATAGATATTAACTCCAATCTTATATGGTAAATGTTAGAACCTTTTATTTAATTTTTATAGGATAATATTTTGTGCACCACTCCTGAATTGGATTCTCATGCCTTATACATGGAGTTTTCTCGCTTGTTATTTGATGGAACTCTTGATTAGCTCTTGGAAAATTTCCTTCACATGGTCACAATAATGGCTAAATCTGGTCCTAATAAAGAACAAACAAAGTTTTTCATCTTGAACAGCTAGAAGGTGTCAAAACTTTTTGATGAAGAACCTGTTTAGTCCCTTTCTTTCGCACCGTATGAGGCATAAAAAAGTGAATTTCTTGAGAATAGTTCTGCCTTAGCAGCAATAAATAGGTAGTTATTCAAACTGGCTGTCTGTGGATTGGAAAACAACACCTGGTTATAATATGATACAGGCACCTATTTCACAACCTAATGATGGCTCAGAAAAGCATACATATTATGGTTTTGAGGACACTTATTCACATAACAGCACTGGTATTCTAGTTGAGATTGCGACTAGTATGTCCATGGGAGACAATAAGGCCTTCATTCTTTGAGTCTTTTATTCTTTAGTTGAGATCGGATGATGATTAATTTCTTTGAGGCCTTCATTCTTATATAAAATCCCATAGTAACGAAGGCAACCATTACGTTTTCCTGAGCAAATTCTTAATGAATTGGACAATTTTCTTCGGTTTGTCGATGAAAATATCTACCTCAAATGATCAAATCTTTCTTTACATTGTATGACCTTTTGCCTTCTTGTCATTTTTTGTTTAAAGCATGCAAGGATTGGGTGCTTGCTATGTTTTTCTAATTTCGTTTCTACTCCTTTTCTAATTTCTTGAGTAAACCCTACTGGAATTATATACATTTTATGTTTGTTTCAGTGTTTGGTCTACGGTGCTCAGTTGAAAATCAAGCACAATTTATAGTTTGAACCATGGCTATAATGAATGTATATGTAAATTACTTTGTGTTGTGATCTCAATTGCCAAAGTGTCTATAAACATTCCATCTAATAGTTTCTGTGCTAATTTTAATTTATTGGCTAAGATACCATTCTTGTGCAGTGCTAAGCAAAGACCCCAAATTTAGCCATAATGAAAAACATTGCAAAAGTTACTTTGCTACCTTATATAGCAAACAATCCTTGTTTGGAAAATTGAACATTACTTGCAAACAATAGTTGGGCAATGGTAAGAAAAAAGTAAAAATGTTAAACAAATGAAGAACATGAATCTTACAAAGACACCAAACAGTTAAATCCAACTAACATTAACAGACCATTTTGTTTTGCCATAGAAACACTAATGTCAAATGTAAAGAATAATTTAATTAACATGTCTGAACAAAGTAAAGAATAGGTAGAATTATTAAAGGATTGAATTACTTGATCTCTATGAATAGAACTAGCATTTTTAGTAGCATTAAGATTCAATATTATCTCTTGACTGGGACATGTTCAAAAAAAATTAAAGGAAAAATTTATAAAATATTAAAGTTGTCTAAAAACAAAGTACTTGTCACTCCAAAACCATACTAGATTAATTAAAAAAAAAACTATACTAGATTTCAAAATATGAGACATTACCTTGATTGTTTTAGCAATAGGCAAGTGCATTTTGTATGACCTTTTTGTTTGTAGAATGAACATTTCTTTGCATTGTTTTTCTGCTCTAAAGCTTTTTTCATTCTTAGAGATTAGGGACATCCTTTCGTAATCATATGGGGAGGGTCAAGCAATGTTATATTATTACTCAAAAGATGTGACTCGTGACTTTTTGTAGCAACGTCTTCAAAAGCATTCTTGCTTGTTAAAACATCAGTGCTACTAATCTTGTCATCTTCAATCTTTAAGGAGTCAAGCTCTTCAAATAGTCCTTGTAAACCTTCAATAGCCACATCATAATCTTTATGAGACTTTGAAGCTTTTTCTGAAAGCTCTAAAGATTGAACCATGACAATATTAAACAACATCATTATAGACTTTGGAGCATTATTTTCAAGTTGCTCATCCAAGATGTTTTCAACTTCTCTTTTAGCATCTCCTGCCCACTGATTTAAAATGTAATGGTTAAGTAATGGATGCACCTTTTCCTTAATGAGAACTACCAATTGATGCCTATAAACTTAAACATGTGACATGAACAAGTTGTAGCTATTGATGAACCAACAAATGTCAAAACATATTTTGGTTTCTCTCTACCAAACTCAAGCACTTTATATTGTATGCATCATTTGCAACAATCTTTTTCTGCAACATACTGTTGAGAATGAATCAACTCATCTTGAAATTTTTTGAACATCTTTCTTGTGTATACATTTGAAGATTCTTTCTCCAGTGGATACAATGTCTTCAAAATTGTTTTTGAGTTCATTCTTTTGAAAATTTTCTCTCGTTCTTTATGTAGACACTAAATTACAAATAAAAAAATGGAGTAAAAAATATATATATAATAAAATTTTAAAAAGAATAATAATAATGAAAAAATGAAAAAAATGAAAAAAGAAAAGAGAGAGGTACGACTGGCAGGGTAGTGGAATTGCCCCTCCAGAGCCCAGAAATCGGGTATAAAGGGGAGGGGGATCCGAGCAACCAGGGGAGGGAACCTGCAACAAAAAAATTCCAGCAGCCACACCAAAAAATCCACAAAAGAAATAGAAGAGAGATATCTAAAAAGAAAGGAAAAATGAGAAAACGGGTTCCGGGGGAAGTGAAAAGGGGAGTTCGGTCAGAGGGGACCGATTGCGGCTGAGGATCTGTCGCCGGTTGGGGAGAGTCGACTTGACCCACGCCGCAAGGAAGAGTTCGCCGACGCGAGAAGGTGCCCGACCATCGACGCCTCCAGATCTGTCGCTGGAAGGAAGGGCCGATCCAGGTGAAGAGCGACGCCACCGGTTGGGGAAGCCGACCGTAAGAGAACCCGTCGCGCCACCAGATCTGTCGCCGGTTGGGGTGCCGCTGGTCTTGGGTGCGACGCCGGCGACGTCGGAGGGAATAGAGAGAAGGGAGAGAGAGCCGGCGACGTCGGAGTGAATAGAGAGAAGGAAGAGAGAGCCGGCGGGTAGAGAGAGAAAGAAAAAAAGAAAATGAAAGAGAAGGAAGGAAATGAGGTTTTTATAGCTAGGGTTCAGAGGGTTTAAACGACGTCGTCCAATAACCCATCCAAAGTCCGCTTTATTCCCTCCAAACGGCGTCGTTTTGGGCGCGCAAAGGGCTGCTGAACAAGACATCGAAACGGCGCGTTTTGGGAGTGGTCTGAAAGCCTTGGGAAGCAGATCAGTTGGAGTGATCCGGTTATCGTGGGCCACTCTAGCCCATAAAAGGTAAATATTTCCTTTTGATTTGGACTTTGTGGTTGTCTTTGGCCCAATGTTTGATAGATGGATAAATTAGTCATAGTATGTTGTTAGGTAAAATAAAAATGCTTTTAAAATGATTAAATGCTAAGAGAAAATAGAAGTAATAATGAATAAAAATAAAACAACAATAATAAAGAAGGAAAATATAAAAAAAATCAAGGAGGATAAAAATAGAATTTTTAATGATATATGAAAAATGATGATAAAAAGAATGGTGAGAGTAGATAAAAAATATAAGAATATACCTATATATTTGTTTATATAATAAATAATAATAAATCGAGTGAAATAGCTATTTAACTAAAAAATACCCAAGCATAATACATATGAAGAAATAAATAAGCTTTTAATTATTAAAAGATTAATGAATTTATTTAAGTAGTAAATATGGGGAAAAGTAAACATTTAATGATAAAAATAGATTTATATAGATTGATAATGTATGTACATATTTGGATTTAGAACGTTTGTTTAAAAAATACATAAACGTGGGAAAAGATGAAATGTGGAACATATTTATGAGATTTATAGTCATGAAAATTTATGTAGAGATAATAAGAGTGAAAATAAATTAGGGAGAACTAGAATTAAAATATGATGAAACAAAAATGTGGAAAAATCAAATTAGGTAAAAAGGTAGTTCTATATAAATGGAGAAAGAACAAAATAGGAGAAGATAAAGAACTATTTAATATAGATAAGATAACTGCTCAATTTGATGCCGATGATGGGATAATCGATCGGGATGCGAGAATTCGCAATCCCGAGCTTATGTTCCCTAGGCTCGGAATCCGAATCAAGGCCCCACCAGTATGATGGGAGGGTCTCGTTTTCAAGATTCTGAAATCCTTAATAAATAAAGAGCTTGATTATACAAAGAAAATTACTTGATGAAATTACTTGATAATAAGTAATAAAATAATGATAAAGTGATAACAATTCAAATATATAATAAATAATTAATTTGTGAAAATACAATATATATGACATTAAATAAGTAAATAAATAAATAAATAATAATAAAAAAATGACTAATTTAAAAGTAAGCATTGAGTATTAAGTGGCATAAAGAAATGTGAAGATAAAGATAAAAAAAATAATAAATAAGATCTTAGGCGTTAGGTTTGAATAAAAATCGCTTATGAAAAATATAATAATAATAAAATATAAGAATATATAAAAACAGTACAATAAAAATACATATAATTTCTATTCACTAAAATAACATAAAATTATAAACAATTTGTCTAATTATAAACGGAAAACATAAGAACTTAGAACAAAAAAAATAAAGATAAAAATAAAATATAACTAAAATAAATAATAATAATAAGAAATAAGAATAGAAAATATGATAATAAAATATATAATAAAATAAAAATAATTAATAATAACAAAAAACATAGATAATTGCATTATCATGGCATATATGTATTGCATCATACATATCATTGCATATAAATGTTTCTATTTCCGAGTTTAAGCCCCGATGATGGGATCTTTCGGGGATCCTGCGAAGACGGATATTTCTCGAAAAGTTCCTTAGGTGAAAAGATGTCCTCGGGTCTCACCAGTATGATGGGAGGGCTCGAGAACCATCTTTAATAAAAGGTTTTTGCCCGAGTTGGGTTCATTAAGCACAAAAATATTATTTTAAAAAGAAAACGTACGATGACCCCGATGACGGGAATTATTCGTCAAATTTGCGAAGGCGAATTTCTCGGATAATTCCCTAGGTGAGAGAATATCCCGAGTCCCACCAGTATGATGGGCGGATTCAGAAAATATCTTCAATAAAAGGTTATTTGTCCGGCATTTTTATCTCACACCATGCATTTCATCTCGCCACCCATTTGCATTCCATTTTAGGTTAAATAGGAGATAAAATAAAAAATAATAATTAAGGAAATCTAGTGAAATTAAAAATTAAAGCCCAATAGGATAATCTAAAAATGGTACCGTTCATGGAACGGGCGTCCGAGGGGTGCTAATCCTTCCCCGGGCGTAACCGTACTCCCGAACCTAGATCCAGAAAATTGTAGACCGGTTTAAGGTTCTTTTCGGTGGGCTTAAAATTAATTTAAGTTTTCATCGATTAGAATCGAGTCAATAGGTGGCCAATCGCACCTAGTAAAAAAAAAAAAAAAGATTGGTGGCGACTCCTAGTTTAATTTTTAGTAAGTTTTCACATTCACGTCTGGCGGTCGGGTTCCCGGACCCGCACGTTACGACACTTTATTGTATCTTGAATCAAGGGCCTTTCCATATTGAATCAAAAACTTACTTATCGATTTGGTCGAATTGACATAATCTTTGAAATGCTTGTTCATATTTTCACTTCTCTGAATAGTAGACATTCCAGCATAGAAGCTGCTCCGCACATAAGTAGGAGTTCATTTTTCTTGAATGGATTACAACTTCTTCAAGCAACTATTTTCCTGCAAATTGTACTTCTCAATAATCTCTACCTATTTTTATTCGAACTCATCTAGAGCTAATGCATAATGAATACACTGAAAAATTTGATTCTCGAAATTATCAAATTGGTGGTAAACATGACTGAGATTCTCTAGAATTTCTTTTTCAATATGCCACATGCAATAATTATGTGTAATATTCGGCAAAACCTTTGCAATTGCTTTAGTTATGGCTGAATCTTGATTTGTAATAATTGTTTTTGGAGGATATTCAAACATTGTTTCTTCTGTCTCATCCACAATAAAGCATAACTAAATAAAATGGATTGGTGGTGGTGATTAACTCAAATAAAAGGAACAAAAGGCATTTTATACTTTTTGGTTAGATAGGTTGGATTAAAAGCCAAAACATCACCAATATACTTATAAGCCACTCTTGACCTAGAATTAGTACAAAAACAATTCGCTAGTTGACCTTCCGCATTCATTTGTATTGCATAAATGGTGAGAGAATTTGTTTATCTTGTCCTAAGGCAATTAGCTCACTCAAGGAGTCTGTTGGTACTAGGGAAGAGATTCAAAACTTGAAGTTCGGTTGTGTTAGGGAACTGCACTAGAGTTTGATTTTAAATCCTGTTGAACAGTGTTTGTAGGGTAGGAAAAGTCTCAAAAAATCTGAGTTGGAAGAAGGTGTATTTAATCCAAACTCTATCTTGGTGAAGTAGATTTATTCAAAAATATTGAAAGAGTTAAATGGTGGTAAAAATTAGGGTTCAGACTGCTTCAAGAAATTAGTTAGTTATAATGGGAATAGTTTACCTTATCCTAAGGTTGACTTAAAGAAGTCCGGAAGAAATCAGATTGTTAAATGTGCTGGTAGAGAGGTTCAGTTGGATAAATTAAAGCAATTAAAGCTCTGGGAAACTAGTGGCTTTAATGTCTTGTGTAATGATTTAGATATGGATGACATCATGAATTTAAATTCGAGTGTTAATGATATGATTGAAGAAAAAATCAATCACTTGGATGGCGATGGAGTTTTGGCTTTAACCAGTCCCAATTCAAACAGCATTATGCAGGATTTTTTTGACATTGATATGGGTGGCCACGAGAGTCCTATCAGGGAGGTTTTACAAGATTTGGGTAGTTCAAATCAAACATTATCAATCACCATTAGTTATGGATTGTAACCGTTTAATATTAACTGAGGAAGAATTCAGATTAATTTACCAAAGTCTGGGTCCAAATTACAATGAATTCTTCCATGGTGAAGTAGATATATTGAAAGAAGAAATTGCAGTCTGGGGTAGGTGTGATGATTTGGATATGGGTGAATTATTTGCTTTGGTTACTAAAGAGTGTGATGGTTGTAAGGAGCATGGGGAGCCTGTTGGTAACATTAGTGTTACTAAAAGAAAGAAAGGTAGACAGAAAGGTAGGAAAAACTTTGAGAATAAAAGCAAACTGGTGGACGGTGGGAGGATCTTACATATTTATTCTAGAATGTTAGTGGGAGATGTAAAATATCATTTGGAAGGCATTAAAAAAGCAGCATCTAGAGCTAAGTGGATTTTGAGGGAGATAAAAATATATATTACTTTCAAGCAATGGCCTTTGAGAGGAGGCGTGCTAATAATGTGGGTTGTCCAAATATGAGAGATGCGATTTTAGATGACCCCGTGTCTATCAAGAAAGAAGTGGTCAAGAACTTTCGAAGGCAATTCTCTGCTAAGAAATCAGTGATTGTGACGAATTTATATCTTGAAATAAAATACCTGAAAAACCAATCAGTGATTGATTTGGCGGCTCCATTTCTTAAATCTGAAGTATGGGAGGTAATCAAAGAATGTGATGGTAATAAAGCTATGAGTTCGGATGGCTTTAATCTTAACTTCTTCAAACTTCAATGGGCAGTG
Organism: Theobroma cacao; assembly: GCF_053813885.1. Classification (NCBI taxonomy): domain Eukaryota; kingdom Viridiplantae; phylum Streptophyta; class Magnoliopsida; order Malvales; family Malvaceae; genus Theobroma; species Theobroma cacao. The sequence continues at coordinate 37,242,847 of NC_142647.1, read as the reverse complement.
GTTGAGGATGAGGTAATGTCTTTTGTTATTGATTTTTATCATTCAAAAAGGTTGGGTCATGGAGTTAATGAATGTTTTATAACATTAATCCTTAAGCGAAAGAACCTTTGTAGAATTGGAGATTACTATCCCATTAGTCTTGTCACAAAACCATTGCTAAGTTATTAGCAAATAGATCGAGGAAGGTGATTGGTGAGGTTGTAGGAGATCATCAATTTGCTTTTATATCAAGAAGACAATTATTGGATTCTGTGTTAATTATGAATGAAATGGTAGACTGTATGAATGAAAATAGGGAGGGTGGTTTACTATTTAAAGTTGATTTCAAGAAGGCATATGATAATGTGAGTTGGGAATTTCTTGAACTTGTATTGGTGAATATGGGATTTGGTAGAAGGTGGTGTAAGTGGATAATGGAATGTGTGACAACTGCTTCAGCGTCAGTCCTGGTTAATGGCTTTTCGACTAAGACTATTAAATTATAGATGAGACAGGGATGCCCATTATCACCATTTTTATTTAATATGGTTGCAAAGATATTTAGTTGCATGATGATTAAGGCGGGGAAGAAGCAAATTTGCACTGGTGTTTTTGTTAAAGCAGGGAATACAAATCTTTCACATCTTCAGTTTGTAAATGACACATTGTTATTCTGTAAATTTAAGGCAAAATAACTTTTTAATTTAAAGAGAGTTTTAAGATGTTTTCAAATTATGTCTGGCCTGAAAATCAATTTTCAAAAAAGTTTTTACTTCGGCGTTAGTGTGAAAAAAGATGATCTGAAATCTTGGGCTGATCCAATTTATTGCAACATTGGAAATCTTCCAACAACATATTTGGGGCTGCCTCTTGGACTGTGTTTATCCTCTCTTAAGACTTGGAAACCCCTTATAAATAAAGTGGAGGAAAAATTGAAGGGATGGAAATCCAAATTTCTATCTAGAGGAGGTCGGATTACCTTGTTATAATCAATTATCAACAATCTACCCATATTTTTCAAGTCCCTTTTTCAAATGCCGAGTGGGATTAAAGATGAGCTTGAAAAAATAGAGCATAACTTTTTATGGGAGGGAACTAATCACAACAGGGGAATTCATTACGTTTCCTTAGACAAAGTATGCAGCCTAAACAGGAAGGGGGCTTGGGATTAGTAGATTCGGAAATCAGGAACAAAGACTTCTTTCAAAATGGTTATGGAGGCATGAGAATGAGAAAGATGGTCTACAGAGACGTTTTGTAGCAGCTAAGAATGACTATGATTCGCGTGCCCTGTTACCCAAAGCTGCTGTGACTTGTAAATGTCCTAAAAAATGAAAAAATATAATTTCTCCTCTGTTGCCTACTAATAAGTTTTTCTTTTTGCAGGTTAAAACTAATTTGGGAGTTGTTATAGGTGATGGATCATCTATCTCATTCTGGGATGATGCATGGTTGAAAGATTTAAGTTTGAAGATGAATTCCCAAGATTATTTGTATTAGTAGTGAATAAAGACAGAAGATTATGTGAGTATGGTCAATGGACTAATGAAGGTTGGCAATGGAAAATTGAACTTAGAAGGCAACTGTTTGGATGGGAATTCGAGCAATGAACACGATTATGGAGCTACTTGAGGGATTACACATTGGGTGAGGGATTTAAGGATGGAATCATATGGAAAGCTACACCTAGTGGTATGTTTTCTTCCAAGTCCTTTTGTAAAATTGCTAAAAATTCTTACTCTAAATGTGATGAACTTTGGAAAGGGGTATGGCTCGGGTATGCTCCTTATAGAGTTGAAATTTTCATGTGGCAATTGATGTGGGAAAAAATTGCAGTTATAATGGAGTTGGCGAAAAGAAACTTAATTAATGTTGATCAAGCATATTGTGTTTTATGCAAGAATGAATAAAAAACAGTTTCTCATCTATATTTTTCATGTTATGAGACTTGGAGGTTGTGAAGTATGTGGTTAATTGGATTTCGTCTTGTTGTCCAAAAAATTTCTTTCTAGCATGGAGAGCTATAGGGATGGATGACAATAGAAAAATATTTGGTTGACGGCGTTTTATTCCATAACTTGATCCATTTGGTTTTTTCAAAACGATATTATTTTTAATGGGAAAACTTGGGACATTAGACAGGTTTATGACTTGATTAAGCTTTGAGTTGCAGTTTGGAATAAAGCTAAATGGCCTGAGTTGATAATATCAGTGGATGATGTATTCAGAAATCCAGCTTCATTTTGTTCTGTTCAGAAATTGGGAAAAATCAACAAGGAAATTAAAGGCTCAAAGAACTAAAGTAGGATGGGTTAAATTTAATGTTGATGGAGCTTCAACAGGTAATTCGGGAATTGGAGGAATTTTACAAGATGTTCAGGGTAAAGTTATTATAAAATTTTCAAAGCAAATCGATGTTTATGATGCCAACCATGCTGAGGTTTTAGCCATTCATGAGGCCTTTATATTATTTTTCAGGCACTTAAAAAACGCTCAACTAAAATTGTGACATTGATTTGTAATGCTGCGAAAGCACCATGGATTTATAGGCAGTATATGCTACAAATTGAGTGGCTGCAAAAGTATATTATCTCTTGGAAAGTTACGCACACATTAAAAGAGTTCAATCATGAGGCTGATGAATTGGTCAAACAAGGATTTATAAGGGAGAGTGATCTTGTAGACTTTTATGGAATTTAGAAGTGGGATCCGGTTGGAAAGTTTTTATGAGATAGAATCCGAATAAAGTGGTATTTTAGGAGAAAAAGAAGTGGATTTAGATTTGACTTCTTAGGAATTTAAGTTTCATAATAAGCAACTGTATTGATTTGAAGGAGTTGGACACAGTTGGGAGGAATTTGAAGTTAAATTTGATTCTCATCAAATCTGATAGAAAGGAAACGCTAGCTGGTTGTATTTGGACAACTGCTTTAAGACATTTGGAAAACTCTAAGTGTGAAAAAAGCTTTAGGATAGCATAAATTTAAGACATTCTTTGTATTGGTTTGGACATTCAGTAGTGGGTTCCATAAGTTAAATTCAGTTAGTCAACCAGTTTATGAATAGATTTAATAGGCTGTAGTTATTAGTCTTCATGTACCCAATTTTATCTAGCCGCTCCGGTTTTATGAAGTCAAGTCGGACTTAGGCATCCAATCTCCCCAAATTAGATGTTGTTAGGGTTGTGTTTGTTTTTTAGATTCCTTATTTTTATTTTCATGTATTCATAAAGTCCAAGTCGCTTTGACATTGGCATTAAGCAAATAAAAATTTGCATATTTTTCAAAAGAAAAAATTCGTGGATTCTTGGATTGACACTCTTTAAAGTAAGTAAGCATTAACTGTGCATCACCCTTTTCAAACTATTTTTCTCTTCAATTGCTCAAATAATTTTGAACATCCCCTTTAGTTAAACCAACCCTATCAATGTCACCCATATCTTTAGCTAAAATAGACATGAGTTTACTGGGACGAATTCCTAAATCATCAAGCACATTAATCACATTCTATCGAGTTCTTAACCTTTTTCTATGAACACATAAAAATTGAGCACTTTTTGGACCAGCAAGCTCATGGGTATGATTCTTTTGAATTTAGAAATTAACCATTTCTCTTCAACTTTCTTGAAAACATAAATCATACCTTTGCATCCAACTCTTGTCTCATTAGGTGGTGCTTGAATTCTATCTTCCCCTCTTAAGATATTTTTTTTGCATGATAACCTTCCTTCAAACAAACAAATTCTTGTCCGATGATCACTTGAGTTTTTTGAGATTTCATTATGCGACCCTTACGAATTCCAAATCCATCACGCTTTGCATACTTAGTATAGTACTTTAACACCTCTTTTAGTAATTGAAACTCCATTCCCATAAATGGCTCTAAACACTTGTGATTATTTAATCTTTCATTCTCGTGCACGTCATGATTTTTCTCACTCAAATCTAATATATTTTCACAATCATAATCTTGATCAGTCCCATCAACCTTAAATTCTTCATCAACTTGAGTTGCTATTATGATCCTGCAACAAAATTAAAGATTATCTTTTAAGTAATAAAATAAAAAAAATAGAAACACAGAAATGCACTTCTTTTCGCTACAAAAATAAAAAATAGTTCGAGGAAATAACTACGGTTATTTCCATTCCTCTTTCTCCAATTCTTCTTTTATCTTTTTTGTTTTTGAGATTCAAATTGAAAGGTGAAAAAGCTTTCACCATTGCATTGACCTAAAGCAAATAGCTATTCAGACTATTTGAATTTTTGTTTCTTTGCTTAATCAACATGAAGTATTTTATTTATTGCAAAAGATACAAAAACAAAGGCTAGATTTTTACAAAAAAGAGACCACAAGTTGCGAGTAAAAAGCCTTCCTGCAAAGGCTAACAATGCCCCAACAACACGAACAACAAGTAATTACATTTTAAGCAAAGCAAAACAGTAGCCCCAATAACAAGAAATACATTACATTGTAGGATCCACTACACAAAAATAAATACAAGATAAAAACTCAGCCCCAAGTACAGTTATTAACACAGCTACCAAATGAACCAATCATCATATGCCATAACAAAAATGCACAAAGGATTGTAAGAAACTAATGTATAATTCTAGCACAGGCTAAACACTGTGCACAAAGTGAAATGAACTACTCGACCATAAGTATAACCTATATTTGTTCACCTTGGCTTAGCTGAAAGTTGCAACAAGCTTCAGTTCAAGATTCCAAATTACTAGAACAAAAATACATATAAGTTATTATACACTAACCATAGATAGTTCTTGTTGAAGTTGGAATGCATCTTTTTAGTTGTTAACAGTGTTTATCTGAGCAGCCAACAAACACTACATGCTGAGGCATAAGACTCAGTTAAGTTTAGTCTTATTTTCTTATGTTGCAGTCAGTTATTGTTGGTTATCCTACTTGACACTTGTTAGTCTACTATTTAGAATTATGGATCAGTTATCTATTGAGTTCACTTAGTGGGTAGTTATCAGTTTCTATTATGTTTTCTGTACTTGCTTAAGTAGCAAACTGATATGAATGAAAAATAGTTCTGTTTTTTATCTTCATCTTACTGCTCTTAATCATTCTCTCTACTCTCCTTCATTTTCCTTCACTTATTTTTTTGAAAGTTTAACATGGTATCAGAGCTTCTAGGATCTTGAGGTACCTAGGGTGCTAGAAACAGTAGAGTGTTTTTCATCAAAAGATCTCAGTCTTTTATTCTTCTTTCACAAAAAATTGTCTGTCATGGCTTTATCCGGGTTTAGTGTCACAGCACCTCCTATTTTTTCAGGAGAAAATTATGCTATATCGGTTGTGAAGATGAAAGCTTATCTTAGGGCTTTTGATTTATGGGAGATTGTGGAGATGGGAGGTGACTCTCCTGTGATGAGACATGCTAATCCCACTGTTGCTCAAATTAAACAACATAGTGAGGATGGAGCAAGGAGATATAAGGCACTTTCTTGCATCCAATCTGCTGTGTCAGATGCCATTTTCACAAGAATTATGACTTGTGATAGCCCAAAGGAAGCATGGGATCGACTCAAGGATGAGTTCCATGGAAGTGAGAGGACAAGACAGATGCAAGCTCTCAATCTACACAGGGAGTTCGAGATTCTGAGGATGAAGGATGATGAAACAATCAAGGAATATTCAGACAAGATTATGAAGCTTGTCAATCAATTAAGACTACTTGGAGAGGACTTAACCGAATGGAGAATTGTTAACAAGGTTCTTGTAAGTCTTCCAGAGAAATTTGAAGCTAAAATATCGTCTTTGGAAGACTCAAAGGACCTCTCTCAACTCACTATTACAAAGTTGGTGAATGCCTTACAAGCCCAAGAGCAAAGAAGGGCTATAAGGCATGAGAATAATGTGGAAGGAGCTTTGTTGGTTAAGAATAAAAGCAAGAATCCAAGTAGTAGCAGTAGAAGAAACGAAGGTGAAAAGAAAGATAAAGAGAAGAGAATGAATGATGGTAAACAAAAAAAAAATAGAAGTAAGTTTCCTCCTTGTAGCTATTGTAAAAAGATGGGCCATGCTGATCGTTTTTGTTGGTCTAGACCAGATGTGAGATGCAGGTTTTGTAATCAGTTGGGTCACATAGAAAAAGTTTGCAAAGCCAAAGGAACCCGAGGAGAAGAAAAGGCAGTTGTAGTTGAAGATAAGGAGGCTGCAGAGGAAGCACTGTTTATGATCAAAAACACTGATTTGACAGAGAGAAAAGCAGAGTGGTTGATAGACAGTGGTTGCTCTAACCACATAACAAGCAATGAAGAAAATTTCTTGAAACTAAATAGAAACTTTAAGACTCAAATGGAAATTGGTGATGGCAAGTATTTGAAGATACAAGGGAAAGGAACTGTGGGAGTTCAAACACCAACAGGTATCAAAACCATTTCTCATGTATTTTATTATTCACAAGTTAGCCATAACCTTTTGAGTGTTGGTCAGCTCTTAGAAGACAATTATTCCTTATGGTTTAAAGATAAGTCTTGCATGATTTTTGATCCCTTGGGTAAGGAGGTGATTACTGTTGGAATGAGGAATAAATGTTTTCCTCTTGACTTCATGAAAAATAGACATCAAGCTTATCAATGTATCTCTAGTGATGCTGAACTATGGCACAGACGTCTGAGACATGTTCATTATAATTCCTTGAAGTTGATGGCCTCATCACAGATTGTAGAAGGGCTTCCAAGCATTGAGCACACTGAACGTGTTTGTGGAATATGTCAAATGGGAAAGCAAAGCAGGACTCCATTCCCAAAGCAGAGCTTGTCAAGAGCTAATGAGAAATTGGAGTTTGTTCACTCAGATGTTGGGGGACCAATGAAACCTGAATCACTGAATGGAAGCTTGTACTATCTAATCTTCATTGATGACTTTACCAGGTATAGTTGGGTATTTTTTCTCAAACATAAGTCAGAAGTTTATGCCAAGTTTCTATTTTTTAAAGCTCTTGTGGAAAAAGAATCTGGTCAAGCTATGAAGATGTTGAGAACTGATAATGGTACTGAATATCTATCAAATGAGTTTAAGAATTTCTTAGCTCGGAATGGTATAAAGCATCAGTTGACAGTACCTTTATTGTCCCCAACAAAATGGGGTTAGTGAGAGAAAGAATCGAACCATAATTGAGATGGCTCGATGTCTTCTTTTTGAGAAAGGATTACCAAAAAGCTTTTGGGCAGAAGCTATCAATGCCGCTGTGAATTTGGTAAATATTCAGTCAACTCGAAGCCTGAATTCAAAGACTCCTCATGAAGCTTGGTTTGGATGCAAGCCTTCGATCTTTCACATAAGAGTGTTCGGCTGTATAGGCTATGCCCAAATTCCTGATGAAAAGAGATCAAAGCTGGATGCTAAGTCACAGGTTGTTATTAATCTTGGCTTCAGTGAAATTTCCAAAGGATATCGACTATATGATGTTGAGACCAAGAAGGTTCGAGTCAATAGGGATGTTGCATTTGATGAATTCAGTAGGTGGAATTGGGGGACAAACTCGGTTGAAAGCTCAGAAGACTTGAGTATTATCAGTGATGGTCCAGTTCAATTGGAGAATCAGCTTGAAGATGAAAATATTGATGATTATTCAGTGAGAGGCACAAGATCTCTGCAAGATGTGTATGAGCGTTGCAATATTATTATTTTGGAGCCAACAAGTTATACAGAGGCAGCCAAAGATCAACACTGGATTAAAGCTATGTGTGATGAGATTGAGATGATTAACAAGAACCAAACTTGGCATCTTGTAGACAGACCAGCAAACCAGAAAGTGATTGGGTTTAAGTGGGTCTTCGAAACTAAACTTAATGCAGATGGATCAGTTAACAAATACAAGGCACGTCTGGTAGCTAAAGGGTATGCTCAAGAATATGGGGTAGACTTCTCTGAGACGTTTGCACCAGTGGCTAGACACAATACCATTCGACTTCTAACAGCCTTGGCAGCCAAAGAAAGTTGAAAGATCTGGCACTTAGATGTGAAATCTGCATTCTTGAATGGCTTCATAACAGAAGATGTCTACATTGAGCAACCGGAAGGTTTTGTGGAGAAAGGAAATGAGAACAAAGTTTGCAGGCTTCTTAAAGCACTATATGGTCTTAAACAGGCACCAAGGGCCTGGTATGAACGAATTGACAGTTACTTGAGAAGTAAAGGATTCAATCGAAGCATGAATGAGCCAACTTTGTATGTGTTGAATTTAAATGGCTTTGTAAATTTGTTGGTCTCATTGTATGTTGATGACTTACTTGTCACAGGTCCAGATAGTTATGTTGTGGATGATTTTAAAATGAAGATGAAGCAGGAGTTTGAAATGACAGATCTTGGTGAGATGACTTTCTTTCTGGGCATGAAAATTGTTCAAAAACCAGATTATATATGTATTCATCAAACCAAGTATGCAAGGGAGTTGTTGCAACGATTCAAGATGGAAGCTAGTAAGTCAGTAGACACTCCATTAGCCTCAAACAATAAGTTTTGCAAGAATGATGGTAGTGGAGATGCTAATGGTGCAGTTTACAGAAGTTTAGTTGGATGTTTATTGTATTTGACAGCTTCTCGACCTGATATAATGTATGCTGCTAGTGTTCTTTCAAGGTATATGCAAAAGCCATCAAAATTTCACTTTATTGTAGCCAAAAGGGTGTTACGGTATGTGAAAGGGACAATGAATTTTGGTCTCAAATTCAGTAAAAAAATCCAGCAATAATCTATTGGGGTATTGCGACAGTGACTGGGCTGGAAGTCTTGAGGATTCTCGAAGCACCACAGGTTTTTGTTTTTCTTTCGGTAGTGCTGTGTTTACTTGGAATTGCAAGAAACAAGATGTAGTTGCACAGTCCACCACAGAGGCCGAGTATATAGCTGCTTCTACTGCTACTAATCACGCCTTGTGGTTGAGAAAAATGCTTAAAGATATTAGATTTAAGCAAAGAGAAGAAACAACTCTCTGGATTGACAATCAATCTGCAATTGATATTGCTAACAATCCAGTGCATCATGGGAGAACAAAACACATAAGGGTGAAATATCATGCCATTCGAGATGCCATCAAAGAAAAAGAAATTGCTGTGTATCACTGCAATTCTTCTGAACAGCTAGCAGATATTCTGACCAAGAGTTTGAGTAAGGAAAGATTTGTTTATCTTAGGACTATGCTTGGTGTGTGTGAGATGCATTCCAAGGAGGTGTGTTGAAGTTGGAATGCATCTTTTTAGTTGTTAACAGTGTTTATCTGAGCAGCCAGCAAACACTACATGCTGAGGCATAAGACTCAATTAAGTTTAGTCTTATTTTCTTATGTTACAGTCAGTTATTGTTGGTTATCCTACTTGACACTTGTTAGTCTACTATTTAGAATTATGGATCAGTTATCTATTGAGTTCACTTAGTGGGTAGTTATCAGTTTCTATTATGTTTTCTGTACTTGCTTAAATAGCAAACTGATATGAATGAAAAATAGTTCTGTTTTTTATCTTCATCTTACTGCTCTTAATCATTCTCTCTACTCTCCTTCATTTTCCTTCACTTATTTTTTTGAAAGTTTAACAGTTCTAACTAGCAGTTTTATACACAACAAACATGAAGAAGACTAGATCCCAACGTTAAAAGGATGCAAGCATGTAATATCGCAAGCACTTTCTCAAATTCAACACGAAGGCAATGCCCAAAGCAAAGGCTTGGAAAATTGAAGTGTTCATATATTGGCACTTTAATTGGCATTTTCATATTCTTCAGTTAGAATACCAAAATGAAAGCCACCAATAGCTAGTATTTTTGGAATGGAGTTTATTTGAGTAATATATACTTTTCCACCACTATATCTTGAAAATAATAAGTAAGCAACAATAGTAAAGAACAACAAAGAGATAACCTAAACAAATAATCAACAATAGCAAAGAACAACACCACCTTCTCCCCTAGAACCAAATAATGTTTTAGAGCAATAAGTTTTGCATCTTTAGAATTCATATATAATAATTTGAATCAAAGTATTTTTGAATGGACAAAATTGAATAAAACAAAAAAGAAAGAAAGATGGAATAGTCAACAATTAATCTCAAAACACATTGCACAAGGTACATCAATTAGACTGGAGATAAGGGGTGGGGAGTGGAAAGATGTTTTTATGTAGATGAATGAGGAACCATGGAAATAGCCATTGAGTAAGGACTACTCAACATTTGTGGAAATTAAGGTGGTGCCTTTGTTGGTATATGCCTTTGAGGCAATTGGATTGGTCAAGGAATATATGTTGTTATTTAATGCATATTTAATCGCATAACTATATGTGATAGAGGTTTTCCTTCATATTAGTGCAATAATAAGGAGTTATTAAATACTACTTGGATGAAGCCCATGGGACATAAAGGCCTTGCAAGAGAATTGTAAAGTTGTTACAATTATGAGATCACTATGCATTAAAGTCATGTTCCTAAAATTGTTCCTAGTCATTGTATTGTCAAGACAAGGCATTGACAATACTCAAAGATTGGTACATGTTAAGCCTCCTTACTTGAGAAGTAAGCAATCGATCTCATAAATTGAAGTATATGGGATACTTGAGGATAACATGTAGATGCTTGTTAAAGAACAAGTTCACTGAACATGAACCGCTATGAGAACTCCATTTGGTATTTCACTTAAGGGTCTATGAAAAATGTTCTTATGTGATAGTGGTTCAACTAGTCCTTAGACTTGAGACACCGGGTCATTTTATATGGGGAATGACATAGTTTGATTTCATCCTTACAGGTTTAGAGGCGACTAGATGCCTAAACAAGGCATTTTTGATATGCCATGAAACATGCGAATGTGAATTAGTGATAAAGAGAGGATTTATCACCCCGAAGTGCTATGAGAGGATATGTCTCACTTATTCTCAATTCTCGATTAACTTGTATAAAGTATTTGGCCAAAGTATGATGAATTTGAAGAAAGTTAGTTTCCTAAATTCATAAGATTAGTCATGAATTATGAGAACTAATATGGAATGTTATAAGTAGACATTGAGCCATACTTTATGACATATTTGAGATATTTGATGAAAGGACCGTATTGCGCTGAGAGGCTTATCACTGAAGGGCTTTATCAAAATCTTTAATTGACTCTCTAATATTTGGGTGGTCATGATGTATTGCTAGATGCCGCTCATGATCTATAAATATAAATCAATTATTAAATTGATGTTTGATTAGGATTTATATTTGTTGCCAACATGTTAGAAGCCTAATGGGTCATACACATTAAGTGACGTGATTGAGATTAAAAAACGATAATCAATTAAGTTGGATTTAATTGAAAAAGACCAAAATAAAGTGAGAAATTAATTAAGTTTACAGAGACTTAATTAAATTAAAATACAACTGTTTGTATTTAGGGTTACAACTTAGTTTGACTATATAAATATGTTACGTTAGCAAACTAAAACTCTAAGCCTTCAACCACTTTTCAGGTGTTTCATGAAAAGAAAAAAAATAGTTTTCTTTGTCTAACAAAAATAAGATTCGACAAGAATTTTTGATCTTTTTGTTTTGGAAACAAAACTTGTTAGCACAAGTAAAAAAATCTTACCTTCGAGAAAGTCTTATTTGGTCATTGTGTGAATTATTGTTAGAAGCCAAACACTTAAGTGGCTAAAGATTTGACAAATCCTAAAGGTGAATAAGCAAAGATTTTGATTTAATTGGCTCTTGATTACGATATCCAGAGCGAGGTATGTAACTCTTAAACTTATGAGTGTTCATGATTAAATTAAAAAATTACATGCAAAACACAAACATTGATCCTATAAGATTCGACTGTTTCTCTAATTAAATGCTAGTTTACTATTTCGCTGCTTTATATTTTTTTAATTTCTTAATTATTTTCATGTTTGAGCATAAGGTCGAATCCCAACAGCCTTTTCAGTCACTAATGATTAACGAAGAGTAACTTTGGCTAATACTTAAGCATGGAATCAATGTAAAGCGTGGTTGTCACTCAAGGGCTTGTAAATTATATTTGTTTTCCCCAGTGACTAGGAATGTGGGCAGTTTGAAAAGAAGAGAAACAAAGAGCAAAATACCTAAGAATAAGGAATCTGTTGGATCAAATTCATTAGAACCAAATCCATATTTATCTTTTCAAAAAATAAAAAAACCTCAAACATGTAAGCTCCAATATCAACAATTTCAATAAATAAAATTATGGCAAAAATACACAGAGCAACTCACAACACAATGATTATGCTCAATTAAGCTAAAACCCTAAACCCAAATCCAACTAAAGTAAAACCCTCATTTATTTTATTGAAAAAAGAAAAATGGATGCGACATTATAACCCCAAATCAAATGTAGAAATCACTTAAAAAATATATCACTGAAGTCAACAATAAAAATTACCTTACAATTTTGGATAAAATAACTTTGCCTCTTAAGTTTTGATTATACTTTATTTTAGGTCGATTAGTATTGAAAATGGACATCCCACCCCAAAATTATATATATTATTGGACACATAGGTCTTACCATTAGTCTAACGGTTAATATTTTCATTTATTTAATGATGTGGCATAAACTTTATACCCATTTTACTTTTATATTTACTATTCATCTTCTTCACAAATGCTCTGTTACAATATTCAAAGTATCTTCTGTTTTGGGTTTGAAAAAATTTTACATTTTCATCACCACCAAGGACAACAAGGCAATCTAAATATTCCTTTAATAAAATGCCATAGGATTTTAAGACTTTGAACCTATTAACAATTTACACAAAGATTAGATTTTCTAGGTTAACCTTTCATTGCAGTTGCCATTGCTACAATTGATCAAACAAGAATGGATGAATTTGAAGAGTAGAAATTCAATTGTTCAAAAAGGGGAATGGATGGTTCCCTAAAACTATACAAATAAAAAATTTTGAAACTATACAGATAAACTATTCTTGATTTGTGGTTGTGTTACACCTAAGACAAGATATAAACTCAAATCATAGATCAAGAAAGTCATTGATAACTTCATGAAATAGAGTTATATTGTCACATTTTGAGCATAGGAATTGGTTAAGTCCTTAAAGTTTTGATGTGAAATTCCCATGTTTTAACAGTTTTTTTTAAGTTAGTTTAATTGATTCAAGTAGTTGATTTAGTTAGATTTTATATTGAATAAGTCAATTTATTATGTTATTAAGGTAGTTTGTTTGTTTTTACAAGGTGCATTATCAAACGGCTTCAAAATGAAGAAGGAAACCGAAGTAAAGGCATCCAGAGAGCAAGTTGGCATTACAACACTATGTTGGTAATTCGAGCATAACTGTTGCTCTAGGGGTCCAAATAATGTGATTTTTAAGGCATTGGAAAGCTAAGAGATAGGGCTACAATTTTTGTGTTTACCATTTTACCTAGTTTAAAGGGGATCATAGAGAAAAATCCCTGAGATGATGGTGATAAGGCACTAGAAATCTAGGGTTGTAGCGTCAAGAAAAGAATGCACTCACATAAAAACCCGAAAGTTGGGTGCCGCAATGCCAAACAAACTTCCTAAAATATTGCACTTACAGGATTTTAATTCTAAGGATTTTTCAGAAGTATTTAAAGGGCCTTTTTCAGAGGTTTTAAAGGGGAGATAGAGAGCAGCTATTGTGGAGAATAAGAGCAAAAAACAAAGCAAGAAAGCAAGAGAATCCAGAGAAGATTTAAGATTCAAAAACTTCAAATTCCTAGTTTCTCTCTCTACTTTTGTTTTTATCTTACTTCCATTGACTTGGATTAATGGTTAATTTTCTTTAGATGATGTTTTCAATTAATATTATGAAGTACTTTACTTTTTCTAGGATTATGATTGAACTCAACATGTAATTTGAATACTTTATTTCTCTTTTACTTATTTTCAATGGGTATGAGTTGTTTTTTCCAATTTTATGTTTAATGCTTCTAATTACTTTATCATCAATTAGATTGATTTGAGTATTTAAATATAACATGACGAAGGAAATTTAGATTAGGCTATAAATGAAATAGCATGTGTTCAAATTCACTTAGTTGATTAGGTGATTTGATTCGCATATAAGATAGACATATACCTATGTGTTGCATGTAGCAAAGATTAGAACACAAATTTAATGAATTTGTCTTTAGTTGAATTTATATAGACATACAATAAATTAATTAAGGTAGATATTTTTATGAACACCTCGACAGAGATTTGCAAATAGTTTGAAACTCTAGATTAGCAGCGCAATCCATTAGAGTAAGTTTAAAGAGAGAAAGAGGATTCAGATAAAGTGTTGAAGAATATCATAATCCTAGACTTTTAATCAATTGATTTTCTACTGAATTTTTCTTTTCAATTATTAGTTTTAGTTTGTCAATTTAATTTAGCTTTTAAATATTTTTTTAATTTTGACTACTTGGATAAAATTAGTTTGTAACAATTTTAGTACTTAGCTTAAGTTGTTGCAATTTTCTGCGAGAGTGGACAATCTACTTACTTCTATATTACTTGTTGTGATACCTACACTTGCATGAGTAAATTTAACAACATCCATACAAGGTAGAAACTCAACAATTCCAACACAAAATTTCTAAATTTTTTTGTCAAAAATCTATATAACAAAAGCTAATGCACTAACTCAGCTGATGCTCAGAAATATTCCCGTGGTTGCAACTGTCATAACAAGACTGAGAATACCCACGCTTCATGGCACAAAACTAACCCAAAAATCAAACCTTAACCTTGTCAGGAGAAGAAACAAAAAAACCACATCAATGGAGCGAGAATGATAGCCAAACCACGGGGTGGCCAATAACGGTATTAGATATTATTATGTTATTAGCATTTACTCTAACTCATCAATGTCATTTGAATGCAAGGAATTTCGATTGAGAATGACACCTTGTTTGCTCTGCTACGACGAATGAAATAAATGGCAGATCATTGAGGGTGAGTGAACGGCTAGCCAAAACTTGTTGTTCAGATAAAAATCAATGGTGGATTTTTGGTTTTGACAACAAAAAGAAAAAAATTGGGTTTAGGACTTTGAGGTAGTTTCCTTCTTGTTGTACATTTCTTTCTTTGTTTCTACTTACACGTTCTTTAACTGATGGTGGGTTAGACAAGGTCCGTGATGGTGGAAGCGCGAAAGAAGAGAAAGAGTAAGGGAAATTTTAGGGCTGGATTTGGTAAAGACAAGGTCGGCCCTTAGGTGAAGCCACCCAAGCAAGGGCTTTAGGCCTCCAATTTGGGAAGGCCTCAATTTTAAAGAAGATTTATAATTTTATAATAATTATAATATAATTAATTACATTAAAAAATATATAAAAATAAAAAATAATTCATAAATTTATTTTTTTTACTTTTTTAATTATGTACCTAATAAATCTCAATTTTTTATTATTTCTTTATTTCTAGAATGCTATTAATTCTCAACTATATTTTTTTATTTTCAATAAACTAACAATCATATGTATTTAATAATCTCCAACAGTTTTTTTTCTTACTTATTTTTCTTATTTACGATCAACGTATTTAATAATTTTCAACAGCTATTGTTTTTCTATATATAAAACCAATTATTTTTTCAATATATAATATCTACTTTTGAAATCTTCATTTCTCATTTGCTCTTTCTTCCTTTAATTTCAATTTTTATCCAAAAAATAAACAAGAAGTCTGTTCTTTTATTATCTTCATAAAACTGTGAGCCTCATTTGCGGTTTGCAATAAACATTCAACAATTAGGTACTATTGTTCTAATCTTTACAGATTTTTTTACTTTAATTTAGATTTATATTATATTGTTATATTATTTTTATTTTATGTGATAGTTGATTTATTTGAATTAAAAATTTTGATTGTTGATTTTATACTAGCCATTTAAAAAATATAAGATAATTATAATAGTTAACTATTTTTAAAATAATGTTAACAATTCCAGTAAGTGTTGCTTCAAGAGAAAGAAGTTTTTCAAAACTGAAATTAATAAAATGTTATTTAAGATCAACAATGTCTCAAGAAAGATTAAATGAATTGGCTATATTATCAATTGAAAAAAAAAATATTAGAAGAACTTGATTATAAAAGTTTAATTAAAAATTTTTTGTCTCAAAAAGTTAGAAGAATAAAATTTTAATAATTTTTTTTAATTTCAATAAAAAAAGCCTTATTTGAATATTTCGTTTTAGGCCTTTGAACTTATTGGGCCACCCCTGGGTAAAGAGATTGAAGAAAGAGAGAACTGAGAAAAAAACAAAAGAGAGTTTTGGTAGGATGAGCATCAGGTTTTTCCTTACGTTTTTTTGTCTTTTGATATATTTTTTATTTAAGGGATATTTTATTTTTTTTATTAAAATATGTTAACGGTGTTTGAAGTTATGGGGCAAGACGTCCGTTTTCAATACTAATGGGCCTAAAATGAGTTATATGATCAAAACTTAAGAGGTAGAGGTATTTTATCTTACAATTTTTTAATACCCTTTTACTCTTAATGGAAGAAGAATAAGAAAATAATTTGAATGCTTGCTGAAGAAAAAGAAAGGAACATAAAACAGATTTGGAAAAAAGGGAAAATACATTTGTTTTTATTTAACTAATTATTAAAAGTTTTTTATATTTCTAATTAAGCTTTTAGTTTTGCTTTTTACCTCATTAAAGAGGTGACAACATTTAGTAGACTGAGAGTGTATAGAAACTATGAATTATCAGTTCATCAAATATTAATCTTAAAACATACTACTAATTCTTTTCACTCATATCTCCTCACCTTTTTCTTTTTTTTTTCCCATTTCACTTATTTTTTTTCTATTTCACCATCTAATGAGTGTGTCAAAATCTAGTCTTATTAATGTCAATTACTGAGTTTGTCAAATTACTTAAAAATGACATAAAATGAATGACAAATCGGGATGGCAAAAAGACCCATCCTTGATAGGTTCGTCCTTCCTCAACCTGA
Organism: Theobroma cacao; assembly: GCF_053813885.1. NCBI lineage: Eukaryota > Viridiplantae > Streptophyta > Magnoliopsida > Malvales > Malvaceae > Theobroma > Theobroma cacao. The sequence continues at coordinate 37,225,917 of NC_142647.1, read as the reverse complement.
TAGTCGAGATTTTATTTTTTGTTTGAAAGTTGGGAGTTTTTGTAAAGATGTCAATGTGATAAATTTTTTATTTTCCTTTTTCATAACATGGTTTTCTTTTTAAATGCGATTTGCATATTGCTTAATTTCCTTCCTCTACTTAAAGTTTTAAGTTTTTTCATTTCTTAGTAGAAGTTGGAAAGTAATAGTTTAATTTATTCACATTCATATTTCTTTAGTTGATAAGATTAATTGTGTTATTTTTAATATTTGAAAAAGAGATTCAAACATAATTTTTTGAAAAGAGGAAAAAAGTATATGTTATCATTAAATTATATGTTGAAGCACATTAAATTCTTCTCAGTTCACTTGGTAAAATTAGAGGAAAAAAGTAGACATCATATGGCACAACAGAAGGTTGTTATTTAAATATTCAAATGAACAACAGGGTACAATTGAGTTGCTAAAATCAAGGCACGTTTACCTCTCTATTCTTATGCCTTTTTTTTTTGTTCATTTTTTAATAAGGAATGGCTATTTTTTAAGAATAGTCATTCTTTGAAAACACAAAATAGTTAATATCAACCTCCTATTGGTATTACCTATTCCACGCCAGTCGGAATAAGTTAAAATTTTCTTTTAACAAAAATACCCTTAATCACTTTTTGAAATTACTTTTAAATTATAAAAAATTATTTTAAAATATTAATATTTTAATTATACATTATTAAAAATTATTTTTTCTATAATAAATTATTACTAAATTATTAATGCTTTAACTATAAATTATTAATATTTTAGATCAATTACAAAAAATAAATATTTTAATTATAAATTATTAATATTTTAATTACATTATGCACCTGAGCATTTGTCTCATTAGTTGGTGCATAATCCCCTGCCTAAAGAGCAGGGTTCGAATCCTCCCTTCTCCAATTATAAAAATATATATATATATATATATATATATATAATTACATTATAAAAATTAACATTTCTAATTAAAATTAAAATGAAAATTTTGATTACAAGTTATTAGCATTTTAATATTTTAAAAAATAAAAATAGAGAAAAATAAAATATATTATAAGATAAAATTTTGCATTAAAAATTATTAATATTTTTAATAATCATAAAATAATTAATATTTCATATTAAAAATCATAAACTATAATCAAAGATATTTTTGTCTTTTTGTTACCTATTCCTTTGTTATTTCAAAGTTATTTTTACTAACCAAAAGCATTGTAATATATTAAAATGTCAATTCCATTCCATAAACTAAACTATATAATGTTATTCTTGCCTTATCCTATTACTAAGGAATAACTATTCTATTTTCGCTATATTTTCTGCAACCAAAGGTACCGTTATGATTAGGGATGAGAAAAAGTCGATTAGAGCTGACTTAACCAATTATGTTGGATCAATTATGTTAAAAATGTCAGTGAAATCAATTATGTTGGGTCGATTCGGTTAAAAGAATTTGGAGTCAGTTAACCGAATTAGTCGATTTTGTATTTAATATTTTTTAAAGGGTATTCTTGCATGTATGTCACTCACAAAACTTGCCATATTCATATAAATTAAGGGTTTAGATTGCATCAACCAATAAAAAATAAAGACATAATGTTTGAGAAATCCCTTGAACTATTCAAGAAAATTCAAGTAAGTTTTTATTATTCTATTGCATTCAATTAAGCCCTTATACTTTTATTTTAGGTTAAATAAGCATTTATGACGAGCAATTCACTAATTATTACTAGTCAAAAGGTCACTTGTTAGTTTATGCTCACGTGACATTGACGTAGTGGGTGAAAATGTCACATGACTATATCTTCATGCCACATCAGCATTTCACATCATCATCTATTATGACATGTCAAGATATCACATTAGTGTCACATGGCATAAAATGACAAATAACATTTCAATTAACAGCAGTTAGTCAATCATTAGTTATAAGAGCTTATTTGATTTCAAATAAATCTTTTTTAAAATTTTTTAAAAATAGTTTAAGAAGCTTTTTAGGTATTATTAGAGTATGACCTGTGCTATGCTCGCAAGTAGATATGAAATGGTTAACATAGCAAATAAATTAGTTTTTCAGTCATAGAAACATTTACACGTTACGTCGCTTTAAAAGGTTTCATTGCCGTGAACACGGCAAGTACAAAAATTATATAGTACAATTAGTTGTTACTAATTTAAAAAAAAAAAATGGGCAGGGTTATCTTCTTAGGAAAATTAAAAGACGGGATATTTAATGGGACACCCATTTACAGTACTATAAAGCCAGGGAGATATGTGCAGTAATCCTTGCTGTACTTAACCATTGTTTTTATACAAAAAGATTCAGGTATATGGAAATCTCACTCGATGTTCTTTCATAGCACCATGGCTTTAAACAAAACTTTAGAAAATAAGTTGCAAATCAAGTGGCGGCGTCTCATCCTGTTGTTTTTGTGTTTTGCTTGCATGCAAAAAAGAAAGTGTATTTATTGTTTTATAAAAACCATCAAAGTGAAACCCAAACAAACCGAAGAAAGAGAACAATGGCAAATCCAAATGCAACGAATTCCATCTTTTTCTATGTAGTTTCTGAGGAATTGAAAAAATAGTCATTATTAGAACAATAAACACAACTAAAAAAAGAACACCGGTAAAGTAATTTTTTTGGGTGTCAACTTCAAATCCTTGTTCCCCTAATTTAACTATGAAAAGAGAATAAGCTATTCAATATGATTACTGGACAACACTTTTGTGATTACCCAAATATACGTATGGAAACTTGTAACAGTTCTTCCTTTTTTCTTTTAGCTCACACCTATCTCCTTTTGACTTCTAATATTTGAAATTCTCCATTTTAATGGAAAATAATACACATGCAACTAGGTTATCATTTGCAATAAATCATTCTAACATGGGCTGAGAGAGCAAAACGAAGAGCAAAACAAAAAAAGGAGCTGTGAAAAACGGGAAATAAAGAAGCATGAAGACGTACTACACCTCAAAACTGAAAAAGTGAAACAAAGAAGGAGGAAAAAACATCAGTGAAAAATGGGTTTGAAAGTGGATTTTGGTTTGTGTTTATGTACACAGAAGTTGTGAGTGATAAAAGAATATGGTGCAAATCAAAATGTTTGTGGGATGGATAAAGTTGACATATTAATGATCAAAATCAATTTTCATATTTGTGTGCCTACTGTTTTTCTCTAAAACGTGAAGTTTTCACAAATCAATTTATATTAGAGCACCATATTACTTTTCACCCTATTTGCACATCAATTTATAGTTATGTACATGGAGCAAGAATTATTGCGGGTTGAAAGAGTGCTTCTAAACATTTCATTAGTGAAAAGAAATATCAATCTAATATAATAGCCATCGTTTTAGATTATTGTCATTCTATTTTATAAAGGTTTTGTTTTCCCATATGCACAACAATAAAAAACAAAATAATTGTCACATATGTTACTGAAAGATGAAATATTTATGTTGGAAGAGGTGCTTTTTCATTATGGCTTGAACACCAGTATTTGCCAATGCAGAAATGTAAGCCGACTCCACATTCATTGCATGCGTTGTAGAACCATCCATTTGTAGAGTTGATGCTAATGATCTTTGCTTATATTCTGAACTTGGTATGTTGCAAGTATTAGTAAAATGTTAGTATATTTGTTTCCTGATTATTTGCAAGAAAAGTTTGAGCAGTTTATTTTTAATTTTGCATTTCACCTGAGTTTCAGATGGGTCAAGAGCTATTATGGAGGCTATTGTTGAGTCTTTTATAGACTACTGATCCACAACAGTGTGATGAGGCTGAATTTCCATATTTTTTATTTCTACACTGAATGGTTTATCTTCATACCTGCAATTTATTTGTGGAATATTTTGTTATTTAAATTTGCTAGAAAAATAAATATTTTAAACAAATAGTTTCATTATTCTAGTCTCTGGTATGTCAGATCTACATATACCTTGGTTACTGAACACGAAGCTAAGTAAATAACATCTAAAACCATGGTTGAATGTTGTTAGCGTTTCAAGTAAGTTGAGACTTGAAGAACAAAACAGTTATTTTTTATTTATTCGCAGTGTAGTTAATCTACAATAAAAAATATCTTACTCTTGTATTTTTTCACTGTCATGCTAGCTAACGTGACAATGGGACTAATTGTATCATCTAGGAGCTAGTCTTCATTTATCTCAGCAACTTTGTCGGCACACAAAACAGCTTTCAACGTGTTTCCACCGGTAAGAATGACTATTGCAGTAAGTTATTTTGTAAACAATAATTAAACAAAAAAGTAAAAATTGTAGTGCAATTATTATAATAATCCTTTACCTAAGATCTTCAATATATAGGTCGCCTTTTTTCACATCACATATTTTGTTTTGCAATCTACTTTTTTCAATAGTGGTCAAGGATTTTAAAGCTCCAAAGAAATATGAGGATCAAACAATAATATTGTTAATAAGAATAGATTATGTCATAAATTAAAATTGAAAATAAAAACAAAATTGCCAAAATTGTGTAGCAGTTTATAGTAGCGTTCAAATTGTCAAAACCTGTCAAGACAGTGTCATTATGGACTCTAGCATTCAAATCATTGAATGCTGCTAAAGCAAAGTAATGTGCTGGATATGGGCATAAATCTTCTCGAATTTCTTGGATTTAAGTGTCTTTTGTGAACATGCCCATTGTATTGCTAGGAATTGGATTAAAAGAATTTCTCGACTTTATAACTTGAAATTTTTTTATCTCATAAAAAAAGTGAAATTTTCAATGTTTGTAACGTTGATCACTGTCTACAAGGCTTATATATATATGGAGAAATTTTGTGTAAATAAATATCAAATATCTATCGTAAAATAAAGAAAAAATGTAGAAAATAGTCTATAGAAATAAAAGGTACATAATATAATAGGTGCTTACATATCATTTAATTGTATCAATCTTTATATAAATACAATATAAATATGTGTATAAATATTCATGGAAAAGTTTATCTAAACTTGTAGTTAAGTTGTCAAATATTTCTTTGTAAGCGATATTTTTTGTTTGGCTAGAAGCTTGTTTGTCATCATCTATAAACAATTTTTTTAATCCATTGCGAGATGTAACTCTTGATAAAGTTACATATAATTGTCCATGTGCGAAAATTGGTTTCGGCAAGTATAAACTAACTTTGTCTAGTATTTGTCCTTGACTTTTTGTTGATAGTCATGCCATAACATAATCTAATAGGAAATTGTTCTATGTTGAATGTAAACGGCCATTTATTGGAATCTATTATTGGTTTTAGTTACAATAATAACTTTGCCTTCTATCATGTTTGGACCTAGTTGTGTGATTATGAGCCTAGTTCCATTGCATAAACTTGAATTTTGATTTATATTTCATAGTAGTATGACTACACAACCTAACTTTAAATCTAGAGTGTGATTAGGTATATTAGGAAATTTTAATGAATTTGTTGTGTAAAGCAATTCAGGTTCTGACGTTTGATTTGTAGCTATTGAGTGATAACTCTATTATATAGAGTAATCATATGGTTCCTTTGGAACTTAAATTGAGCTAAGTCTTCTAGTTTTTAAGTAATCCATAGATAGTTTTATGCTTAGTAGTAGCAGTTCAATTTATATCACAACATTTTTCATTTATGCAATTTTAGTGACTTTTTAGTTAAAATCCCTCATTTCAACCTCTAATTATTTAATCTTCTGATATTGAAGGATGTGCCAAGACTTGGAACTCAAATCGGCAATGAATGGTGCAAATTGGCATCAAAAGATCTTTGAATATGTTGCAATGTTTGAAGCGTAGCTAGAGTTACAAAAGTCTGATCGAGGTGATTCTTAGACCAATGGAAAGCCAAGAGAAGAGTTACAACTTTGGTGTTCAAAATTTCACCCAGATTAAAAGGAATCATGGCCAAAAATGCATCCGAATAGTGAGGACTGCAATAGACTACACTCAGCAAGGTAGAGAGATCCTCAATGCAGCGAGATTGTATGTTGGCTATAGTGAGAAAAGGTAAAAATTAGCCCCCCCCAAGTTAGAGAGTTTCTCATTGTAGCAAGAAACAAGGCAAAATTTGGCTTCAAGTCAGAAGGATTCTCGTTGCAGCAAGAATGGATTCTCACAACAGTGAGAAGCAGGACATGTGCAACACCAAGTCAAAGGGATTTTCGGTACAGTGAAAATCAATTCTCACTGCAATAAGAACATGTCATTTAATGACATTTCTGCATAGGTTTCTAGGTTAGGGATAAAGAAAAAAGGGTATAAATACATGGTTTGAGTTGAGAAAGAAGAAGATATTCAAAGACCATTTTAGTCAAAAGGAGGCTGGAACCAAAAAAGGAAAAAGGAAGAGGAACTAAGAGCTTGAACCATAAAAAAGCTACACTAGAATTTCTCACACTAGATTTGATTTTCTCTTTCTAAGTCTTTTTGTAAAACAATGTTTCATTTTGCTGAAATGTGCATTTGCTTTGTCAATAAGTTGAGCTAGAACTTTAATCTAGGATTATGGTGAATGTTATTGTGTAGTTTGGATATTTTGGATTGATTTCTATTTACGTTTTATGGTAATATTAATGTTTATTCAAATTTGTGCTTATTGCCTCATTTGTTGCTTGATCACCAACATGTTGAGTATGGGGTTTTAGATGATGATTAACAAATATAGTCTAAATGGCCCTAAATTTGAGTAGTGTATGTTCATTCCATGTTAAGAAATTAAATGGGTGATTAATAAATAGGATAGATATATGCCTATTAGTCATACATAGTCAAATATAGGACCTAAACTTAATTAACTTAGCTTTACTTAATTTTCCATAAACATATAGATAGTTAATGAAGCTAGGCAATTGTGTGATAACTTGACGAAGTATTGTGCATGCTTAAGGAACCTAGACTAACAATGATCCCCATAAAAAAAAGGTAGTTAATTAATCTCATATTCCAATAAAGCAATAGCTGCAATCATAATCCTAGGTTTTAGTTCACTAATCCTTTAGCAACTCTTAGCATTTATTCATTAGTTTAGCTTTGTTTCTTTAATTTCAGTTTTAAGTAATTGTCAAATTAGATTATTTGGATAAGATTAGAGTGCCAAATTTTAGTAATTAGCAAAAATTAAGATACAATTCCCTATGGAGATAATAACTCACTCACTACTATATTACTTGTTGACCATATGCACTTGCATGATGTTTTGCTAAATTGATAAAGGTTTTAAAGCAATTTGCCTTGATCAATTAGCAAGCAATAAGTTTTTGGTGCCCTGATTGTTATTCTAAGAGAAATTAGGGTGATTCCTCCATCTAGGGTTGTATGTGTTTACATAGGTGATGAAGGCAGCCACTTTTGTAACAAGTACTTTACGACCTTGCTAGCACAGTATGGTGTAACCCATAAAATGGCCACTACTTACCACTCTGAAACAAGCGATTAAGTTGAAATATTTAATCAATAGATAAACAGAATCTTAAATAAGGTCGTCTCTCCATTTAAAAAGAACTAGTCTAAGAGACTTGATGATGCACTTTGGGCGTATCGGACAATGTACAAGACACCAATTGAAATGTCCCCGTATTGTCTAGTCTTTGGCAAAGCATGTCACTTTTCAGTTGAATTGGAGTATAGAGCCTTTTAGGCTATCAAGAAGTTGAACTTGGATTTAAAACTGACTAGAGAGAAGTAGTTGTTGCAATTGAATGAATTTAAATAGTTTAAGTTTGAAGCCAAGGAAAATGCTCGGATTTACAAGGAGAAAGTGAAAAAATGGCATGACAAGAATATTGTGGAGCGTAGCTTTCAGCCAAGCTAACAAGTGTTGTTGTTTAATTCAAAGTTAAAGCTATTTCAGGGAAGCTTAAATCAAGATAGTTAGGCCATTCATCATGTCAAATGTTTTTCCTCATGGTGGTGTGGAAGTGATGGATCACAAGACCAATGAGACATTCAAGGTCAATGGGCAATGTTTGAAGCATTATTTTGGAGGGGACTTTGATCATCACTGCTCATCCATCCATCTTGCCAACTTTCACTAAGCTCTCAAAAAGTCCAGTTGAAAACTTTAAAGCAAGCGCTTCTTAGGAGGCAACCTAGGCTCTCCACATTTAATTTCTTTTCTTTAAAGTTCAATTATTATGTTATAGAATGCTTTACACTTTTGTTCTTTCTTTATTCCATTTTTGCTTTGATACTATCATTTTTAGTTTTATTTATTGTCATTTTCATACACAGAAGTATAGTTTTGATTTGGTTCTTTTTAATTTTGACAAGCAAAAAAGAGCAAAATAGAAAGTTTTTCGCTGCAGCGAGTTTTAAAGCACAAAATATAGGATAATAGAAAGTTTCTCATTGCAACAAGAACCCATTCTCGCTGCAGCAAGAAAAGGTGCAGCAAAAGGCAAGAAATAGAGAGCTTCTTTCTGCACTAAGAACCCTTACTCACTACAGCGAGGATTTTGCTTGCAAAAGAGCTAAAGTTCGAGAGTTTTTCACTACAGCAGAATCTCGCTCCCAAAATAGCCCTTAACTTGAGAGATTCTCATTGCAATGAGATTTCGAGCCCCTACATTATATAAACTATCTTTCCCCTTCTTTCCCATTCTCTCGAATTTCAAACCATAACCCCTATTTTTCCAAAATGTTCTCTCCCACAACTTAAAAATCCCTCACACCCAATTACAAAACCTTCACAAATCATCAAAATCTTGCCACAAATTCAAGATTTGAGGATTTTCATCAAGGTTTCTTCATCAAAATGCACATTTTGGGTAAGCTATTTTCTAATCATTGCCAAAATTTTCAATTTTAAAGAAAGTGATTATGTAAGAAGACTTTAGTGAATAATTTTTACTTGTCTTTGCTTTTTTTTTAATGCTAGAAATTCTCGCAGGGCCTAGCTACCCTGTTAAATTTTATTAATTAATTGAAAATAAAAAGTATAAGAGGAGGGAGACCTAAACCGTACCTCCAAAGTTACATGAAAACCATGATCTCAAATAAAAAATGCACCTAGTAAAGATAGTATTTCCCATGCATAGTAGTTTAGAATGCATATAGAAAATAATATTACTTTAGTACAGGATTCTATGAAAAAGTTAAAACTATAAATTAGGAGTACTACTCCTTTACATTTATTTAAAATGAACATAAGGTAAATTTAATTTGTCTAATCTAAGAATTCCTATGAGCTCACCTTTGGCTTTTGAAAATATATGCAGGTTCTGGTGTGTATACCCCTGATTGGAGAGATAATTTGTAGCATGGTTCCCTTCTTTGTGAATGTGTGAAATTCGAAAAGTGATACTATTCAAGCATTTTCAAATTGAGGCCAACAAATATCAAGTTTGAGAGGAACATTTATGTCCCTTATATAACATTTGAACAACCACTTTCGCATCCATTTCTGTCTAAATTCTAGATACATTGTACTCAATACATAAAAGCAAACCTCGATGTAATGCCATTAACTCTAGCTGTAATGAATTATAAGGTCCAAAATTTTCAGAAAAGCCAAAAATCATAGTACTTGTATGGTCCCGAAGAATTCCTCCACCAGCAACATTCTGAAAGGCATCTTTGGCGCTACCATCGACATTTAACTTAAATTCACCTATCAATGGTCGATACCAATAAATAATTTGTGGCAGATCTTGGCTCTTTCGTTCAAATCGAAAACCCCAATGTGTAGTAATATCAAGGTCTCCTCGCCATTGCCATTAAGGTAATAAATTACCTTGACAAAGCTGCCATAACATTTTCATGATCCACCAAATAACTCTATTAGGATACATTCCAAGGCCCGTATACTTTGCATCATTTCTTTCAACCCAAAGAAACCAAGAAATCAGCAAAGGCAATAATACTCGAATATGACCAGGTTGAGTATAATCCCCGAAATAATACCAAGAATGAATAACTTGCATGACATTTTTGGGATTGGTAAAATAGATTTGAAAGAATTTTGTAAAATAATTCCAAACTTGTTGTGCAACTAGACCTTTCCATAGTACATGCATAATCGTTTCTGTCAAACCCTACTTTGTAAAATAATTATAATGTCATTCACATGCTCGATAGAATGTTTGTATATTTAGGAAGTTCGAGAAATCGTTAAAAGATGATATTGCCCCTAATGGTACCATTGAGTCAATTAAGCCTCGAACTAGTTCAAATAGGAATTTTAAGGTGAAATTAAGAGTTTCACAGTTTAGGGATGACTCAAAATGGTAATTAGGAGTTCGAGGATCAATTCGGAGTCAAACCGAAATTTTCACTATTTAGGGGCAAAATTGTAATTTTTCCACCCGCGGACAAAATTTGAGATTTTGAGAGAATTTAGATCACATTTGAAAAACTGGAGAATGGTATGAGTATAAGGGATGAAAAATATGTCTATGGATAATTTTTCAGTTTTTGGGGTAAAAATGTAATTTTTTACTTTACGGGGGTAAAAGTGTAATTTTTAAAAATTTACTCCACCAAAACTTTAGAAAAGTCTAAAAATTTCATGGAAGACATGGATAAGTGAAGAAGATTGAGTGGTAGAAAAAGAAAGTAAAAAAGATGGCTAGAAAAAAATAAAATAATAAAATATTCAAAAGGTAAATAAAATAATAATATTTTATTAAGCCTATTAAAAGGCTTGAAAATTTCAGAATTCTTCATTGTGAGGGTCAGCCAAAACCAGCAGGAGAGAGAGAGAAATAAGAACAAACCCTAGAGTGAGAAAATTCAAAGAAAAAGTGTGATTTTTCAAGGAATCAAGTGTTTAAAGGTATGATTTTTCAAGCTTAGCTTAAGATTTATCATTTCCATGCATTTCTCCTTATTTTCCATGGTTAAATTATGTGTTTTGATGATGGATTCAAATCTGATGATATGGGTTTAGAGAGAGAAAGTTGTTAGATTAATTTGATTTTGAACTATGTTAGTGTTTAGTGTTAGTTTAGTATGTTTATGAGTAAAACAACAAAAAAAATATTCATTTTCTCCATGAATTTCTCTAGGCTGAATCTAGCCAATGGTGTGTGAGGATGAGGTTGACTTTATTTTAAAAGAATTAGATGGAAAAATGATGAATTATGAAGTTGGAAATTAAATGGGAATTTTTGGTGCAAAAAAAAATTGAAATTTTTACCCACTAAGGGTAAAAGCATAATTTGTGGTCCGAACTGATAAATTGGACCACATTCACAATCATTGAGGTATTGTGGATATAATTGGATAATTGAAATTGAAATGGATGGAATTGGAGTTAAATTGGAGATTTTAGAAATTTACACCGTGTATAGGCGAGTTAGGTCAGACACTGTGATTAAGCGATTGTCCAAACATTTCACACCCTATCTAGTGCATACGCATGGATAAGAGCCTGAAATAATATATATTGATTTGACACAAATTATTGAATTTTTTTGTGTCATGTATTGTGGATAGGTGGTGAGCTATCTGATACGGGTAAAAGACTACACCCGAGGATCGAGAATAGGAGTATATCTACTCCTATTACAGTGAGTAAACTTACTATCGTCTTAATTATCTAGAGTGGATTTATTTAATTATGTGATTTATGGAAAAATGGTTTAATTGGAAAATTATTGTGTTTTATGAGAAAATGGGATTTTATAAAATAATTTTATAAAATTTTTGAAAATTTAATAATGATTTCAAAAATAGAGTAATTGGAGACCTATACTATGATTGTGTTGTTTATCTATGATTTTACATTAAATGGCTTATGATAAATGTGGTTATGACTGGTTATTTTTATGATTTCAAGAATATGTGAATTGCTTTGATTTGCCTTGAATGTGTTAAGTGAGCCATGTCATACTATTGTGATTTTATTAGTTGGTGGATTATAAAGTGGGCACTGCAGTGGTGGGGGTTTCCGTGGACTGCCTATGAGAGGGGCACGGTAACCCAATTATATATTTACCTCCGGGGGGAGATGTTGGATGAAGTATCTCCTGAGGTAAGATTTGAATGCACCTCACGGTCATTGCAGTGACGGGGGTTCCGTGGGCCAGCCTAATTAGAGGGGCACGGTTCCCAATTATTGAGCTTACCTTGATTGGAGAGGCGCGTAGGATAACTCCCGAGGTAGGATTTGAGTACACTTCACGCTGGCCACCATGTGAAACTGGGACTCAGCCAACGCCAAGGAACGGTTGTGTTGTCAGAGGTGAAATGTGTTTGTGTGTGTGACAATAAACAGCCTTGGCGGTCTCGGTAAGATGCCTTCGCGGGGTATCCCCGAGAATGGATTTTTGGCAAGGGCTAAGTTTTTGAAAAGTGCATAAGCCATGTTGAGTAATTGGATGAAATCCAATTATTTATATGGGTTGAGATAAATTATTTTAATTGTCTCCTATTACTCGGCTTTAGATTATTTTGATGATGTCTGTCTACTCACTGGGATTTTATAATCTCACCCCTTCTTCCTATACATTTTTCAGGCTCAGAATAGGCAATAGACTGTCAATTGCATCGAGAAGTAAATTTCGAAATTGCATCCTAGAAAGCAAGGTTATAGACTTAAACCTTCTCAGTTATTTGGGGGCCCACGTGTCATTGTAATTTAAATTGTATACTCCAATTTTCTATATTACAGTATGTATAAATTTATTTTGTTTTTATGTGCAAAAAATTAATTTTTGATGTTTCGAAAATATATATATATATTGTTTTACATTAAAATAGATTATTTTAATTAATATTTTTATTTTATTTTATTATTCAAAAAAAAAAGAAAAGAAAAAAAGAGAGAGAAATGGAAAAGCTGGTACGAAAACCTTGCGAGGTCTCGAAGGGCATTTGGGGGAAGAATGTCTGTCGAGACTTCGCGACGGTTGTCACGGGCTCGATGGGAGTTTCGGGTAGTGACAGTTTCCTTCGACCGACAACAAAGACACTTTGATGCTAACTGGAAGCCTTTTGAGTTCATCCATAACTCCACCAGAATCCAATTATGCACCAAGCGCCATAAGAAAAAGGAAATAGTAAATGGGATGCTTGTATGCTAAATAAACTTACCCAATGGACGAATAGGTTGTCTTTGGCGAAGTAGTTCCCATGCACTTTTGGTAGTGAATTCTCCATCTAATGTGAGGGCCCAATATGCCGAATCCTCCTGGGTAGAGCTGATAGGAACCTTCAAGATCTCATCAATAATAATAGCTAGTAATACACTTTTAAGTTTGTCCACATTCCATTCATTTTCATGAAAGAAATAATTAACCTTAATCATGGAATGAGAGAATTTAGGGAAAGAATTTACCAATGGCTCATCATCCAACCAAGCATCATGCCAGAAAAGCAGTTCACCCTTACCAATTCGTCACCTTATCTGCTGCCCAGTTTTGTCTCTCCCAATGATTATTCTCTTCCATGTAGAGGAGTCATGTGGTTTAGTAATGATTGTGTGAGAAATTTGGCCATTACAATATTTAACTCTCATATACTGTGTCCACAAGTTACTGCAAGTATGAAATTGCCACCAAAGCTTTGTAGAGAAAGCCTTAAAAACATCCTTCAAGCAACGAATATCCAGACCACCTTCGAAACCAGGAAAGTATGTTTAGCCCAAGATGCCCCATGAATCTTTTTGTTGTCCGTGGATCCTCCTCATAAGAAACTATTAAAAAATCTCTCTATTTTCTCAATAACACTTACCGGGGGTTAAGTACCTGTAAAACATATATAGGCAAAGAAGAAAGCACACTACGTAATAAAGTGAGCCAACCGTCAAGAGAAAGAATTTTATTTTCCCAACCCGTGATGCGTTCCTTGATTTTAGTGATGAGTGAATCAAATAACATGACCTTTTTAGGACCTTTATAGAGGGGTGCACCCAAATGAATAATTCACAGAGTTTTATGTACAAAACCTGTGGTCTGGGAGATAATGTGCCATCTTGAACTAGTCATAGTACGAGCTGTGACAAAACAACTCTTCTAAGGATTAACTTTCTATCCCAAAATCTATTCATATTCTTGTAAAAACTCAAGAATTTTCCCCAGTGCTTATTTGCTTCCATTAGTGAATATCGTAATATCATTTGCGAAGGTAAGTGACTAATATTTATGGAACGACCAAAATGGAGATGCAACGAGCCATACTGAGAAAATAAATGATTAAGGCCTCTAGATAAATACTCAACTGCCAGTATAAATAAAAGGGGCGAGATTGAATCACCTTGTCTTAACCCTCTCTTCGATTTGAAGTAGCCAGTCGAATGCCTATTAATTAGGACAGAAAACCAACAATTAGAGATGCACCACCGAATCATGTCAATCCAAAGAGAATTAAAGCCAAAGGCCTCTAAAATTAAATACAAGAAATCCTAATTCAATCTGTCATATGCCTTCATCATATCAAGCTTCAAAATCACATTACCTCATCGAGCTTTATAGTCAATCTTGCCAACTAATTATTGGGCTAACAGAATATTATCACTTATCAATCTGCCACTCACAAACCACTTTGGTTATCCAAAATTAAGTGAGGTAATAGTTTAGCTAACCGGTTTGCTAACAGTTTAGTAATTATTTTATTCAATACTGTACATAAATTGATTGGGCGAAAATCACCCCATGAATCTGCATCCAGTTTCTTAGATAAAAAAACTAAAGTTGTAGAAGTTACCCCCCTCAATAACATAGCTCCATTAAACAAATCCCTCACTCTTACCAAAAGATCATCTACAATTATGTGCCAACATTGCTGATAAAAATAGGATGAAAAGCCATCCGGTCCTGTTACACTGTTCTTGTCAATATCAAAGACCGCTACTTTCAATTTCATCATTATAGGTTCTACACACAAGCTATTATTATCATGTTCAGAAATTAAGTGAGGGATAAAACTAGCGTTAAACTTGGTAAATTTTGTAGATTCTGCCTTCAAGAGATTAGCAAAATTGTGAGACCTCAACCCTTATAGGCTCATAACTACGCATAGACACAATAACACGAGCCAGGGGTAGTTTCGTCATTTCCTCTAAAAAGCTTCTAGAAGAAGGTTTTATGATATTTTAAGGTGTAAATAGGCATAAGACCGAATAAATAATGTGTAATGATGAAAACACAAAGAAAACTAGAAGTTTCAATAATTTTCACCATAGGGGCAAAATGGTCACTTTTCACCTCGAGTCAAAATTTTTAAGTTTCGTAAACCCGAGCATGTCTAGACCATTATGGACTTGTTTTAGTATCAAAAGAGTAAAAAGATTGCACCAAGGATTGAAGGAGAACAAGTTAATGTGCTAAGGGCATTTTTGTAATTTCAAGTGGAATGGATAAGCTTGAGCCATAAATATATTTTTCTTTCAGTAGCTTCTTCTCCTTCTTTTTCTTCCATCTCACGTTGCTTCCATCCTCCATGGAAGCTTGATATGAAACTTTCATAACTTTCTCTCTCTAGCTCTAATTTTCATAACTTTGTGCCCTTTTGACTAGAACCCTTGTGCTCTTTCACTCTCTCACTTTAAAACCCTTAAAAAAGTCCTTGTTCAGCATTTTCTCTCACTAAGTGGAGGTTTAGAGAGAGAAAGAGAGATTTTTCATAATTGTTTGGAAGCTATTGGAAGAGAATTCAACTATAAAGAAACCCTAAGGTGAGTGATGAACTAAGCTTGGTTTTAAGTTGTTGATAATGGCTAGTAATTGGGATTCTGAGTTGTTTATTCATTTTTAGTGTGATTAGAGTAGTGCAAGGAATAGCCATTTGATATAGTTGGAAGCCAATTAGGAATGATGTTGTGATGTTGTGTGTGTACAGGTTCCAACAAGGCCTCACTTGCCCATTTGAACCATTAGTGGAGGTTAGAGTCGATTAGAGGTTTAGCAATACCTATGAGTAAACTGTATTTCAAAATCGTTTTGGGAATGTGACTGTTTTGTACAAAGCATTTGAATGATTTTATACAAACTTTTTCTTAAAACAAGTGCCTTGGGAACAAGCTTTTGCTAAATGGTTTTATGTTGTGATATGTGGTTGTTATGGATTCATGCGCTATTGCATTATGATGATATATATATATATATATATATGTTATGCATGATAGTTGATATTGTGTATGATGATTATAACCGTGTGTGTGCACGATATGGGGGGATGCACATGCTTGTGATAATGGTGGTGTGGGAGATGGATGATGATAGTGCCCGTATTCACGATGTGGGGGGATGCACACGATGGCGCCGGCTATGTGCACGATGTGGGAGGATGCACATGAGTCCAGGTGTGATTATGATGATATTGATGTTTATCTATGTATTTATGCATATCAATGTTTATGAAATGAAAGTTCATGAATATGATATATGATTGAAATGCATGTGAAATTTGGCATGATGAATCTTGAGAAATTCCCATTTTCTTGCAAATTGATCTTTATTGCAGCACCAAATGGATTTTTTGTGCAAAGGAGGTCCCTTTTTCACTTAGGTGCCCTATTTCTCACTGTAGAGAGAATGCTTTCTCGCTGCAGCGAGAAACATTTTGTTTTGGCAGCAGAAAACTCACTGCAGCGAATATAAATGTCGCTGCAGCGAGAAACTCTAAGGTTCTAATGCAGTGCCTTCACTTTGATGAAGATTCTGACCACCTTCCTTTCCGAACTGGGAAAAGTGGGAAACATCAAAGTTGTAGCCCTGCTTCTTAGCTTTCTAATGGTCCAAAAATCAGGTCAATTCAACTTCTGTAAAGGGAGATGTGCTAGATAAACGGAAATACTTGCAAATTGGTACTGTTTCTCGCTGCAGTGAGAATGAACTTCGCTGCAGCGAGAAACATTCTGTTCTACATGCTACCCTATTCAGTTTTTGACATATTTTTCACCCATTTAACTTCATGGATTGATCATAGGTTGTTTCAACACTATGAGGTTATTAATCAAAGTTTGAAATAAGGGGTTTTTAGTAAGAAATTAAATCAATTGCATTGTTTTTGAAACAAGTGCTTCATGATTTCCAAATTCTTCCTATTGATTGCTTGTTCCCTTATTATGTTCACTCACTGAGTTTCGTACTCATATTTTTTAAATTCATGTTTTCAGATTTAGAGGCAGTTGGGACCTAGATTGAGTTGCACACATATGCTCACTTTCTTGGTAGGTACTCTGGCATCTCAGTAGCCGCATCTTCATTGTGGCACTCCGCTAGAAGTCAAGAGTCATTTTGTTTTATGAGTACGTTCATGTGATGTAAAATACTAAGATACGTGTCTTAGACAAAATATGTATATTTTAACTATTAATGCCACCATGAGTTGAAATGTTAACATCATTTTGGGTTTATATTAATGAAATTCTTGATTGCTATAGCCCATTATTAAAGTGATTATAAGTTGAAATTATGAAAGGTGACTTGAGAATAGTTGATGGGATGTTAAGTAAGATTACATAATAGGCTTGCTTGGGCCTGGTTGGCTATGCCCATTGGGCTCATGAGCCGGTCATGGCCCGAGAATTTGGGCTGTGAAAATGTTGGTATTAGAGCTCTAGGTGTAGTGAGTCTTAGGGATTCTCGTGTCAGTCAGCAGAGTTGTCGGAGTTAATGTAGAGTCTTGTTTATGGTTTGTGACTGGAGCACAATTCATAAACAAGAGGCTATATAAACTCTTATTTCTAGTAACCTACCCTCTTGCTAACATTATGCAAAGGTCATAAGTAGTACCATTGTTCAGGTTTGAGATGCCACCCGAGACACAAGCTATTGTTGGAAAGATTTTAAGTAAATGCTCCTAAATGAAAGGCTAATGTAATAATAAATCCCTCTTATTAAAGATGGAGGAAATTGAAGTTGGACTAATAGGTCCGTAATGCCTTATTCATTTAGTGGAGTTATAACTTGAGTCTATAATTGTCAATGAGAAGAAATTGGACGATATTGGATCCTTATTATGGTCAATATAAAGAAACATATACAATAATGGTACAAGGGGCATACTTTGATCGAAATGAATAGTGATGATTGAGATTCACTTGAAGCTTGTACATCAAAGTATTAAGGGAGGTGTAAACTGATACCCACGTGCACGGAGGCAAGTGCACTGTGTTGATTAAGCTTGCCTTGCCTTTATATAAATGGTGTCGGACTTCCAAAATATTTTATATGCGGATATGTGCTGAATATGTGTGTAGTAGCCTAAATGGAGTTGGTTTTGATTTCAACTAAGTGATTGCGAGACTCCAAGGCTTGGATTGAATTATTGTGGTTTATGGTTATGATTGCATGAATTAGCTCAAGGGTGAAAATCAAGGATTATTATTATTAATGTATGGTCATGAAGTAAAAGGCTAGTAAATGATCTACTCTAAGGATGAGCTTGAATTTTGCTATGCTTAGTGTGGAGCCAAAGGATTAAAGGACTAGATATGGATTTAGTAGTTTGAAATTAAATGACATGGAAATGACAAATTTAGTCTAAGTGCCATATGGAGTTCTATATGAAGATCAATATATGAATTGCTTTGAAGGTCAATTTAAAAATATATTTGGTTCAATATGCAACCTATGAGGTAAATGATTTGTCTTGAATGTGACTTCTCCAAAGGTAAGGGACTTAAAACATGTGGATTTTCGGATATGCTCTAAGAGGAAGCTTTTACATCCTAAGCTTAAGAAATTTTGATCTTATGACTACAAAAGCAAGATACAAAAACTTAGTGAATTGTCTATCTTATGGATGTAATTAGTTAAGAATTGATGAGTAAAGTCAAGATCTTAACACTAAGTGGTGTACAATTTGATATATGTGTACCTAAGAGTAAATTTGGAGATCATTGCTTAATCAATTTGCACTGAATGTTGTGGTAAAGGTATACGAATGTTAATAGTGAAGTATGTCCAAAGTGAGATATGTGGAGACTAATGTTCCGATCGCAAACTTGTGATAGAAAGCTAGTTTTGCAAATTGTGGTTTCCATGATCATAAAATATATGAAGGTTATCAATACGTAGGCATACACTTGGAGTTGTACATCTTGTGATCCCCATGCATCATATGGAAGGAGATATCCCATAGGGTAGTTTACCCTGATTTATGGTTACCTGACTATAGGCTTGGCATGAGATTGAGAATGCCCTGGCATAAATGTGGAATGTATTGTGAAAGGTTGAAAAGCCACATATACCTTAACAAGGTCAATAACATGAATGAGGGGGAAATATGGATGTTGATATGCTGAGCATAAAGAGCTTAAGGATAATTAATGCAATTATACTAAGTTAGATGGTATGATCCGAACTAAGAACACGAACACCTTGGGAGATTTTAAAATAATGTCCAATGGGGTCAGTGAGCTAAAGTGTTATCGGGCATACAATGAACGATTAAAGTTTTGAGTGGCTTTGAAGATAAGCCTTTGATTTATTAAGTTCTCAATGGAACCCTATTAAAAGATGTGTTTAAGCATTTTGAAAGTGTATTGGAAATCATAAGAATAATATACTAGTTTAACTTGCTATAAGAGGTCGAATTTGGATGGCCATGAATGGCTTGTGAACAATTAAGCAGTGTAAAGTATGTGCTCATAAAGGGAGCTATGATTGGTAGATAAAGGTGGAACTTTAGAATTTCATTGTCATAGTTATTAGATTATATTTTGTATTATATAATATAGTGTAGAACATTAATGATGAGGTTGTGTTCAATGCTTTAGGCCTTAAACTGTAAGATATGGACATGTATCCACCTTGTGAATACCCTGATGAGATAAATTTGAAAGACTTTTCACAATGAGACAACATTAAAGCTCAAAAAGCAAATGGCTATACAGTCAAGTTGGGCTCGTGACTGACATGTCACATAAGTATGAAGATATGATACAAGCATAAGTATACTTGGAAATACTGGTTTGAGGTAATGATTATCCTGTCGTTTTGTGGACCCGATGAGGTTCTGGTCTCGACATAATTGTAGACGCAAAGCATAAATTGTGAAATGTGCTTCCCCACAAATTCTAATTTATTTTAAGTAACTATCAAGGTAAAGTGCCTGATAGGGATAGTGGAAGGTTAAATTATGCTTCAAATGTTTAGAAAATGAGGGTGACATGGTTTGATTAAATGATACTACCCTTGGTAAGGGAATAGAAATGCACTATAGAAATTGTATAAGTCTACTTAGAAAAGAGATGATGATTTGAGAATTCAAGTACTCGTATACGAGTAAAGATTTGGTAATGAGACATGACCTAAAGTTGGAATACTACAATAGGAATTTTGACTAAGAAAATCGACTTATAAAACACGTGGTGTTTAGAAATGGTGCCAATTAGTGGTTGACTCTTGTATAAGAATAGAATATTGAAATCAGCTTTGTGTATTCACCACAAATGATGAGCATCATCTAACCAACTAAGAGAATAAATGACTCTAAACTTGATTGTTAGTTATTTTGATTTCTCAAACCGCTTATTGAGCTTGATATGCCTAAGGTTATTCAAAGTTAAAATTTTTGGAAATATATATGTATGGATATATATGTTGTATATTGGTATAAAAGCTCATGCGGAGTTAATTATAATTTGATTCGATGATGATATTCTATCAATGGTTATAGTGCTAGACAATGATTAAGATAATTTATCGCTGATTTTGGTAGTGAACAAGTGGATTATAATGCTGTTAGCTTAAAAGTAAGTGTTTATACTTTAGGTATGAGTTCATTAAATTCTATTATATCATGATCAAAATTGGTGTTTTGTTATAACCTAAAAGGCTTGGCATATGAACTAGTTTAACGTGAGCTAGAAATTGTTAAGTTATTCTGAAGTACACAAATAGAGAAGTATGACATGAATTTAATATCCTAAGGGGCAATGGAAAATGATGTATCAGTTTTGGTATAACTTCAATATATATAGTTTTGAGATATAAAGATGTGGGGAAAAGTTTATAGCTTATGCGTAAAGGTGTGCATTTAGATTCGTATAATTAAAAGTGTAAAATCTGTCTTGATTAATATAAAGCTCCTGATTCAAAATGAATGATTATGGATTTAATTTTCTAAGGTAAAAGGGACTAAAAGAAGTTAATATTAGAAAGGCCTTAATAGATGATTCTTAAATTTTAAAGTGCACTTAAGGAGAGACAAATGTTTAATTTGATCTTCAAATTGATAAACTAATGAGGCCATGAGATCTGATGTTTAGAGTAAATTTGAGAAATACCAAGTTAGATATGTTGTAAGTGATTGATGACGAGCAAATTAGCTATGACATTGGAAATATAGAAATGATTAGTAATCAAAATAAGACTTGGAAAGGAACTTTAAAGGGAAAATTTTGGGCAAATTTAATCTTGAGAGGTTGAGTTATTGATTAAGAGATTGGTTAAGATTATAAAGGGGTATGTAAAATGTCATAATTTATTGAAATGCCTTATGGTATAAGTTGAGATTTATCTAGTGAGCACTTGCTCATGAAAGTATTGGAGTTTGTTTTTGAGTTTGTTTTTGGGAATATGGTTACTAATGGTTACCGGATTTGAATCATCCGTGATGTTAAACATATATGAATAAATAAATAGTGTTTGATCCTTATGTATTATGAAATGCTTGAATGGAATTTGTATGGAGGTATGTGAAACAGAATAGAGGTTGGTTAACCATTTAGACCCATAGTCAATGGTGGACTAAATGCTTGAATGTTGGAAGGTTTGATCAAAGATCAAAGTAGAGGAATTGCAGATGGTTACGTAAACATGCATAATTGATGATTTAAGGATGATTTGATTGAGGTGTGACCAGAATTAATAGCTTACTTGAATTCTCTTCATAAGATGAAGGATGATATTGTTTTGATCCTACAAGAGTAGTACACATAACTATATACTATGACATTGTCGAGTTTTCTATAAGATTGAAAGTCGATATGATGCATAAACCAAGATTCTATGTTAAGAATGCCCGACGAAAGTGATGTGGTAAAACTCTAGAACTTTGTTTATTCACCTTACGTCGATTTGAATTCGAGGATGAATTCAATTTAAGTAGGGGAGAATGTGAGACCTCAACCCCTATAGGCTCATAACTATGCATAGACGCAATAACACGGGCCAGGGGTAGTTTTGTCATTTCCTCTAAAAAGCTTCCAAAATAAGGTTTTATGATATTTTAAGGCCTAAATAGACATAAGACCGAATAAATAATGTGTAATGATGAAAACACGAAGAAAACTAGAAGTTTCAATAATTTTCACCACAGGGGCAAAATGGTTATTTTTTACCTCGAGTCAAAATTTTTAAGTTTCGTAAACCCGAGCATGTCTAGACCATTATGGACTTGTTTTAATATCAAAAGAGTAAAAAGGTTGCACCAAGGATTGAAGGAGAATAAGTTAATATGCTAAGGGCATTTTCGTAATTTCAAGTGTAATGGATAAGTTTGAGCTATAAATATCTTTTTCTTTCAGCAGCTTCTTCATTCTCCAGCAGCTTCTTCTCCTCCTTCTTCTTCCATCTCACGTTGCTTCCATCCTCCATGGAAGCTTGATATGAAACTTTCACAACTTTCTCTCTCTAGCTCTAATTTTCATACTTTTGTGCCCTTTTGACTAGAACCCTTTTGCTCTTTCACTCTCTCACTTTAAAACCCTCAAAAAAGTCCTTGTTCAACACTTTCTCTCACTATTTGGAGGTTTAGAGAGAGAAAGAGAGATTTTTCATAATTGAAAGAGAATTCAACTACAAAGAAACCCTAAGGTGAGTGATGAACTAGGCTTGGTTTTAAGTTGTTGATAATAGCTAGTAATTGGGATTATGAGCTGTTTTATTGTTGAGTTGTTTATTCATTTTTAGTGTGATTAGAGTAATGCAAGGAATAGCCATTTGATATAGTTGGAAGCCAATTAGGAATGACTAGAAGAATTTGAATTAAAAACTAGCTTTTGGAGTGATGTTAATGTAAATTGGATTGGTTGTGATGTTATGTGTGTATAGGTTCCAACAAGGCTTCACTTGCCCATTTGAACCATTAGTGGAGGTTAGAGTCGATTAGAGATTCAGTAATACCGATGAGTGAATTACATTTCAAAATCGTTTTGGGAATGTGACTGTTTTGTACAAAGCATTTGAATGATTTTATATAACGTTTTCTTAAAACAAGTGCCTTGGGAACAAGCTTTTGCTAAATGGTTTTATGTTGTGATATGTGGTTGTTATGGATTCATGCACTATTGCATTATGATGATATATATATATATATATATGTTGTGCATGATAGTTGATATTGTGTATGATGATTATAACCGTGTGTGTGCACGATGTGAGGGGATGCACATGTCGGTGATGATGGTGGTGTGGGAGATGGATGATGATAGTGCCCGTGTGCACGATGTGGGGAGATGTACATGATGGCACTGATTGTGCACGATGTGGGGGGATGCACACGATGGCGCCGGCTATGTGCACAATGTGGGGGGATGCACATGAGCCGAGTGTGATTATGATGATATTGATGTTTATCTATGTATTTATGTAAATCTATGCTTATGAAATGAAAGTTCATGAATATAATATATGATTGAAATGCATGTGAAATTTGGCATGATGAATCTTGAGAAATTCCCATTTTCTTGCAAATTGATCTTTATTGCAGCACCAAATGGATTTTTTGTGCAAATGAGGTCCCTTTTTCACTTAGATGCCCTATTTCTCACTGCAGTGAGAATGCTTTCTCGCTGCAGTGAGAAACATTCTGTTTTGGCAGCAGAAAACTCGCTGCAGCGAGAAACATTCTAATTTGGCAGCAAAACACTCGCTGCAGCGAAAATAAATCTCGCTGCAGCGAGAAACTCTCAAGTTCTAATGCAATACCTTCACTTTGATGAAGATTTTGACCACCTTCCCATCCGAACTGGAGATGGTGGAAACATCAAAGTTGTAGCCCTGCCTCTTAGCTTTC
Organism: Theobroma cacao; assembly: GCF_053813885.1. Taxonomy (NCBI): domain Eukaryota; kingdom Viridiplantae; phylum Streptophyta; class Magnoliopsida; order Malvales; family Malvaceae; genus Theobroma; species Theobroma cacao. Next base: position 37,201,997 of record NC_142647.1, on the reverse strand, counting down.
TAATGGTTCAAAAATCAGGACAATTAGACTTCTGTAGAGGGAGATATACTAGATAAACTGAAATACTTGCAAACTGTAGCGAGAATGAACTTCACTGCAGCGAGAAACATTTTGTCCTACATGCTACCCTATTCAGTTTTTGACATTTTTTTCACTCATTTAACTTCATGGATTGATCATGGGTTGTTGCAACACTATTAGGTTATTAATCAAAGTTTGAAATGAGGAATTTTTAGTAAGAAATTAAATCAATTGCATTGTTTTTGAAACAAGTGCATCATGATTTCCAAATTCTTCCTACCGATTGCTTGTTCCCTTCGTATGTTCACTCATTGAGTTTCGTATTCACGTTTTTTAAATTCATGTTTTCAGATTTAGAGGCAGTTAGGACCTAGATTGAGTTGCACACATATCCTTACTTTCTTGGTAGGTATTATGGCATCTCAGTAGCCGCATCTTCACTGTGGTCACTCCGCTAGAAGTCAAGAGTCATTTTGTTTTATGAGTATGTTCATGTGATGTAAAATACTAATATACGTGTCTTAGACGAAATATGTATATTTTAACTGTTAATGCCCCCATGAGTTGAAATGTTAATATCATTTTGGGTTTATATTAATGAAATTCTTGATTGCTATAGCCCATTATTAAAGTGATTATAAGTTGGAATTATGAAAGGTGACTTGAGAATAGTTGATGGGATGTTAAGCAAGATTACATAATAGCTTGCTTGGGCTTGGTGGGCTATGCCCATTAAGCCCATGCGCTAGTCATGGCCCGGGAATTTGGGCTGTGACAAAAATAATCTATTATTGATATTTCAATTTGTGACTCCTCAAAAATATCCTCTTCACTGTTTTTGATTCTAAAAATAGAGTTTTTCACACGTTTCTTTTGCACTCTCATGTGAAAAAAACTTTGTATTCCGTTCACCCTCTACTTACCAATGAACTCCTGATTTTTGTTGCTAGTACATTTATTCTATGTTGAACTAGTGATTAAGCTTAGCATAGGCAAGGTGAAGTTGCTACCGATTTACAGGTGATTGTTCTTGCTGAAAAATCTGCTTTCTCTCCTCTGCATATTTTCTGCTGTCTTAAGGTTACAAAATATGTCTCCAAAAATGTGTTTATTCCACTATTTCAAACTCTTTGTGAGACGTATTTGCTTAAGCCAAAAAGCCATCACTTTGGCTCTTTGCACTGGATCTTTCCAACACCCTTCTACAAAATTAAAAAAATTATGATGTTTCACCCAAGCATGAATAAACCGAAATAAGGAAGGCTTTTTTAAAAAAGAATTGGAACATGAAACCAATAAAGGACAATGATCAAATCCATCACGATTTAAATGTTGAATCTTTGTGCTGGAAAAATGAGAAGCCCACTGCATACTAAAAACAACCCAGTATAACCGCTGGAACATATGGCCATTGGTCCAAATATATTTATTCCCTTCAAACCCACATCCTTCAAGCCACAGTCAAGGAAAACAAGTGCAAAGTCTTCCATTGAACTTGCATTTGGATCGGCCCCATGAAGCCTTTAATCTCTGCTAAGTATCACATTAAAATCTCCTCCTGCCAGCCATGGTTCTTGAATTCATGTAGCTATAAGCCTAAAAAAATTCCATCAATCTTTTCTTTCTAAATGAGTGCATTTAGCATAAATGAAGGAAGTTTGAAAAGAAAAAGAGAGCCAAGGAATAGAAATTTGTGCATGCAGACATTGGGGATGATCAAACTTGATGGAGCATGAAACATCATGTGTCCAGAATAGCCATATTTTCTGAGAGCAATTACAAACTGTTCCCTCAAAGTCGAGCTTCCTTCTAAAAAATTCCAACCGAAACCCATGTATCATTGGCTCTAAAGTAACTAATATTTTAATCTAGTGCATCAACTGTAAGTTTTTTATTCTTCTTTGGATAACTTTACCAGCTACTCCTCTCACATTCTAAATCAAGACACTGATCATGGATATGTTCTGGAAGTGAGTTGCAGTGAGACAGAATTTTCACAAGTTCCATCTGTCACCAAATGAGCATCATTTTCTGAAGAAAACTCCTCTGATGGGTTATATGACACTTCAGTATCTGATTTTCTTCTTCTGGAAATTGTAGGATGGTATTCTATGGGACGACTATCCGATTCCATTCGGGAATCTGTGTTAAAAGGCAACCCACTATTATCACCTATTTGCATCTGCTCTGCCTATTCGCTACCTTTGCTCTCCTGTTGCTTGTGAACTACAGGGAATTGGTCTCTCTCCTGATGTTCTTCTCCATCTGCACTGGAGTTGGTTACATGGGACGGCTGCCCATGCATGGCTAAGATATGTTCATCTCTAACCAGTTTTCATGTGTGCATGCAATTGTGAAGGTGGCAAGTTATTTTCTAAATTGTTTGTTGTCATTTTCCAGCTTATCTTGGTCTATATATTGGTTGGTTGCATGATGAACAGTGCCGAGTTGAAGACAGCCATCTGTGCTTAGTTCCTTCCTTCTGCCGAGTTAACTCATTTCCAAAACTGCATCCAGGGTATTCTCTCCTCATCCCTCCACCATCTGTTGCTTTCCTTACGAATGCCTTCTTATCTTCGAGAGTTGCAGACAACCACATCAACCCGCGTTACTGAAACTAAAAACCAGTCCGCTGGTTGTTTATTTTTTTCATTTTAGCCTTCCGAATTGTAACATTCCATGCATTTTTGACTGCCCACTGAACAAAATCATGGTCCCCAACATTTTCAATACTTTATTGAGTATCTGAACCAGTCCTCCAACTCTCCTCTAACCATGCATGTGTAAACCTCATTATGGACTTCCCGTCAGCTTTATGCTCTTTCGAAACATCTTATCCCCTTTCAACCATTCTGTAAATCTGCCCACTTTGCATCTGACCTCCCAACCTATCATGCACACCAAATGTTGCGATTCGTTGAGTTTGTTTCCTTCCATCATCATCTTGCGTCGTCGTTTCTGGCCGTTTATGTGCAGTTGCCTGTGATTTCGACTGTATTGCCGTAATTATAGCCTTGGATAGCGACTTGATGGAACTTATCAACCCATCATCTCCTTGTAATTGAGAAGCCATAGCCGTTGGCCCTAGTAGAGGTTGGGGAGCTTTTTTTGTTTTAGCGATGGTACTGTTCACGTACTCTGTTCTCCCCTGTTCTAAGGGATCATTATCCTATATCTCACCAAACGCTCCGAATCTGTTTGAAACTGCCACTGGCTCTTCCCCTTGATCATCAAAGATCATTTCAACGCCTTTAGAGTCTTTGGCGCCATTCTTACCTGCTTTCTCAATCTCTTTCCATTGCTTACTCTATTTTTAGGGTTTTGACCGGATTAGATCTTTACCTTTCTTTTCCTTGAGTGTTAGATCTCGACCTGCTTCTCTTTCACTGTTTTTCTTAGGCCTATACCCAAGTACCATACACGTTGACACACTGTGTCCCTCATGGTAGCAATGGGAGCAATATTTCGGTAGCTTTGAAAACTCCACCTTCTGCGTAAAACCACTAGTTACTGTCTTGGTTGCTCTATCATGGGTGACGATCCATACCTGATCCATTGGAGGTTTTTGACATTCGTACTCAATACAGACCCATGTAATACCAAGTCTCGATCCATTGGTCGTGGCTTCATCAACAAACAAGGGTCTTCCCACAGTCTTTGCGATCATAATCAGTGTTGATTTTTCAAATAAGTGAGCCTGTAAACCAGGCAAGGAGATCTACACCAAAACTAATGAAGATTTTTTCTCCAGCTGAAAATCTAGAGACCATTTAAATTCACTCATTTTTTGGTTAGCAATAAACCATACCTGTCTCGTCCAAAGTCGGTTGAGATCATGTTCATTCGTGAGGTGGATTAGGATATGCTTGTAGTCTAACCACCAAATCTTGTAGGCAAAAACGAGGCCTATACCTTTAAAGGCTGCTTGGATCTCATTCAAACGTGGCATCCTATAAAACTTACCAACCATGGAGTGCTTTAGGGGCTGTGGGAGGGTCACGATCTCGTCTTCAAAAAAGGATGCCGCAAGACTATCTTTGTACCAAAATGGCTGTTTCAAATCTTCTTCAAATAACAATCTTCCTTTAATTGATTGCTTCTCTTTTTAACTGATTAAGGCTTTACTTCCTTCAACCTTAACCAATTAAAATCAGCTTAATCAATTAGAAAATCTTCAAATTTGAATTTCTCTATTTTGGCTCCCTTCTATGGTTAAACTTATTTTAAATTTGGATTTTGGCTCTTGAAGATTCTAAGATCCTTATACTCTAACCAATTAACCTAATTCCTTAACCGACTAACATGCCTTTATTTTTAGCTACCAACATCTTCTTAATCAATTAAGCCTGGTGCTAACTGATTAGGGCTTTTCTGTCTCGCTTTTTACCCAATGCCCAGTTATGCCTTAACTGGTTAAGGCTCCACATTAATCAATTAATGAGGTTCTGTTTTCACTAACCTTTTTCTTCTTTCTCACTTTAACTAATTAACCTATCTTACAAGTAAACTTGCCTTTAATCAACAATTTTATTAAGAGAGTTAACTTTATCCTGCATATTTAAAGAGTGAAGTTAGACATTAATGAATAAAGAATATTTTGTTATCATCAAAAACATATGGAGTCAACAATCTTTGTGTAACCATAAAAGAAGTGGATATATGGCAATCCTCATTTTTGAATTCAATGGTGTATGTAGCTAAAGATAGAAATAAAAATAATTATGTTAGAATGTAGAAAAGAATAGGTGCAAAATCATTGTTAAATGAGTCATCAGTTAAGAAAATATGTTTCTTTAATTTATATAACCAGCTTACCAGTTGTAGTAGGACCAAATTGGTTATGTTTCAGTAAATCTTCTGTGAAATAACGAAGCTTTAATTTTAAAACCCTTACTATTATATCATGTCTACTTTAGGCTTTTTATGCGGAATCAAACTCAAAGCTTCATATATTTCTTTCCAACGTGCATTGCATGCAAATGTAATGAAAAGGTAAAGACAACCATAATATCTACAAATAACCATTGCATCTTGATAATTTTGTAATAAGTATCTAAGGTCACCGGTAAAACTTAAAGGTAATATTATTCTTTTCCCGTCTATATTTGCATCGATGTCACCCCGTGTAAATGCATTTTTTAAACCTTTATATATTTCAAATCTTAAATTTTTTTTAGTTGTTTCTTATGTATACCAATCTTTCCTCTTTTATGACAGCAAATGCATCTACCAAAATTTATTGGAAAAGTCTAGATCCTCTCAATAATGTGTTTTGAAGAACCATTCATTGTTGGATTATATATGCATAATATTCTCTAATGGTTACAATTTGTTTTTTTGTTCTTTGCTTTTTAGGTGAGCAAACATAATATATATCAGTATTATATCCATCCTCACCATAAGGGAAAAGAACAGGATATTGCATTGCCATAAAAAAAGGATGGATTTCACTTATATGTTTAAGACCTTCCGTAACATACTCAACAATGGCATCTCGATGACCATCCTATTCTTCTATATCTCTTACTATCAAACCAGCAATTTTGAAACCAGTCACTAGTCTGTAATTTGGTTCTTCCCTATCTCGAGATCCTATAAGTCTTAGTTGAAGAGGTGCATAATTTGTCTCTCTAAACCTATCTCTAACTAATCTAAAAACTTTGACAATTTGATTATTCTCATGAAGCAATATCATCAATCCTTCGACTATAAATCTATCAAGGCTAGTATATCCATTGTCAACATCAAAAATTTCCATCCTATTTTAGATTTCATTTTCTGTGTCAAAAGTGTACAATTAAGCAAACCTAGATTTGTTACCATTTATTGGAAGTAAAGAAACTATTATGCGATGAGTTTGTCCATTAAGTTTGATTATGTATGATCCTCGATTATTGTTGATTGAATTATCAATTTTTCCACCTAAAGAAGTAAATTGGAATACATTGTTATACATTCTAATGTTGCCTTTAAATTTGAAGCCATCATGATTTGCATTACCATTTAAGCAAATCATCCAAAAAAGAAAGTGTGCATCTAAAAGAAGATATTTTAACTATTTAACTATACCTTTTTTACAACAAAAAGTGAAAATTAGATTTATACTTTCCTTTGATATATTCAACTTTTCATCTACCACATATAAGCAAATGCAATTAGGACCACCAAAGGAAAAAGGTGAATAACATCTTCCTGTCAAATGCATTTGTAAAAAAATAAAGTTAAATGTACATTAATAATAATGTTTATGTAATGTGTTAAGAATACATGATATGTTTAGTTTGATATGGTTAGATTACTAAGATGCATTCCATTTGTTGTTTTGTTTGATTATTGTCTTGGAAGTTGTACGTTATTGAATTCAAAATTTGGAGCTTGCATGTCACCTACTTATTTTTTGTCATAACTAACTTTAGTACCATAAATTTCATATTATGTTTTGTGATTAGAAGTAGAACAAAAAATTAAAGCATGAAATGTGCAATTTGAAAAGAATAAATATTTACCATGGAGGTTGACATCAGAATCATTCCTTGATTTCTTCAAATTGTTGTGATATTGGTTGCCACTGGTTATTGGATAATCTTTTTCACAATTTGTTGTAGTACTTGTAGAAGGAAAATAACTAACATTATTTTTTTTTGTCAATCTGTAAATTTGTGGAACTAACTGCAAGAAAAGTTCTAATAAGCTTCACAAAAATTGTTTGCAAATTTCCTTCAACATTGATAATGGAATGAACTATTACATATCCTTCAATAGCTATGTCAATAAGGTTAAATGTAGAAATATCTAAGTTGAAGTGGGTGTGTTCGTGCAAATTATTTTTGGAATTCATATTTATATTTTTTGACTGAACAACATGATTACTTGTAGATTCTACAAATTGACTATGATTTCCAGATATTGTACATTGTTCAACAAAATCAATATAAATATTAGATCTTTTAGCTTTTAATAACGCTTTCCTTCTAAATCCATTTAATCTCGCATTAGCAGCATCCATTACACCACAAAAGTTTAAAAGACAAAAAATACTCATAGATAACAAATAATATATATTTCAAATGTTTTTATAATAAATTAACCCAACAAAGGAAAAAAAAGCAAATAATAACGAAATAATAATAATTATAAAAAAAGAGTTTGTATACATTACAGTGTTACCACTACACCAACTTGATAGTTGCACACAAAAAGGATAAGCAACTATTAAAGCCAACATAAAAAAAAATACAATATATATTTCAAATACTTGAATAATAAACAAAAAGAAAAGACTCGAAGTAGGAAAACAATAAAAAAATAAAAAGCAACGGAATAATAATAATATAAACAAATAAGAGTTTGAATACATTTTAGCATTTAGCACTATAGCACCTCGATATTTCCTCATGAAGAAAACGAACAACTGTTGAAAGATAATAGAAGACAGAAAATTACATTGATTTTTTCTGAACATAATTTCATGGAAGCAAATTTGGTATAACCAAAAATATATTCGAGTATAATATAAATTATAAATAAGGGAGATACACAATGTAAGGGAAGCAACAATAATTTAGGAATAATCATATATTATTTATTTAAAGAAAAATAATTTTCCTTAACTTTTTAAATGTCTTCAAGCATTGTAACAAAGATAAAATGAAAAAAATAATTGCACAAATAATGTGATAGAAAAGTAAGAGTCATAAAGTTTTTAACAGTACTACAAAAAAAAAAAAAAGACCATGCAAAATCACATCAGTAAAAGTTATACACGAACAAATGTTTTTTTTATAGTTAGCAACAGTCCATTATTATCATGTTCATTGCAAATAAGGCAAGCACTTGTTGAGTCAAATGTAAAACCGTTAACTTATAAACATATGTGACAAAAAGAGAATGTAAAAAATAAATAGTAGAGTATCAACTTACATCTAAATAAGTTTATAAGTTATTTCTGAATTTCTAAGAAAGGGATAAGCTAACTCATTCACCAAACTGTCAGTAAGAGAAGTTCATTCTTATACTTTCTGAATAACAACGTTCGTAGTTAATTAAAGCTAACCCACCACCACCAAATTCAAGATGCAAATTCATACTTAATATTACAACACATGAAAATGCTAACCATCAACTTGTTATGGTGAACCCAAATATCATTGTAACAATTCTAAAGATAGCATTATAACAATTCTAAAAATTTTGCACACCAAAAAGGTTGAAGATAGTATTTTTTTTTCTTGGAAAAGACAATAGGATAAGATAGTGTCAGTGAAACATGAGAACGACTTAGTTGTTAAAACCTGGTATGGTGTTTAGACCTACTAGTACCTCATAAAATATATGTTCAAAAAGAAAGCAAACTCAAGTGAAAACCTAGAGCATCAAGTTGAACACTTAAACCACGAATTCATGGAAGCTCTACCCTCAAAACATGCTTAATATTATGATGAAGAATCAAGAATCATTATAAAACATAAAAAACTAGAAAAGGTTCTCAAGCATCATAATTATCAACTAATTCCCAAATGAAGAGGATAATATAAACACACATAACCAAAAAAGGTTTCATCATCCATTAACCATAACTCATAAATCCACATATCACCTAATTCCAATATCGGAATTAAGATAAGGCCTCAACAACCATGTCAAATTTTAAGAGAAATAATACCATTCCCATACTTAAAGGTAAGTTCCATAAACTTAGAATCCATAATTCTTAATTAAACATAACTATCTCAAATATTAATGTCACGACCCAAACCCAGGGTTTGTGACTGACGCACGAGCCAAGCAGGTAAAGCCAACAAGACCCAAGCAAGCCACAAATTTAAACCATACAACAAGTAGCCAAGGGAATTTATGTTCAAATATTTGTAATAAAATTCAAGTATATTACATCATCCTTGGCTCATAATCCACACAAACATTCATAAAGCCATACATTGGCCATCAAATCAAGTTCATACATAGCAACCACTATACAATTCAAACAGCACATCATGCTTGACATATTTTATAGACGAACCAAAATTAGAGAGACGGAAGGCTCATACAGACTCAGTGGAGTGACACATTGGGATGGAAACCTACCTAATCCCAACTATGTGTCTATCCAATCGACAACACTTGCCACATAATCCAATAACTTCTCTTATTTGCACATGGTACAACAGAGGAGTGAGTAATCAATTCTCAGTGAGGGGATGCTATCACAGTATAATTTTTTACATATAAAATATATTTAGACCTATCTAGCGATAAAACTTTCATTTTCAAGCATCCCCAATTCAGAGGTGCGAGGATCATCCTAATATTCTACATGCACAACTAATCATATCAAGTCCTATTGAATCACATCTCAACGGCATATCATATACATAAATTCTCAAATTCTATGTCCTTACCTCAAATCATGTCAATTCAAGGCTTATCTTTAAAGCCGTTGTCATTAAACTACGTTTCATAAGTATGCCCTTGTTGCCAAGCACAACCTCAAATCTCATTAACATATAATTTGCTTATCTTAAGCTTTTCAACAATATCATTCACAGTGGTCACCACATATTCATATTTCAAATCAAATCATGCCATTCCTGATGCATGTTATCATAGTCAAATGAAATCAAATGAGTGGTTTTGCCCTGGACGTAGTCAAATCACACTTAGTGGCCAAGCAATAGAAAATCAAATCATGCTCAGGACAAAGCCACTGGCAGAGAATCAAATCACATGGGTGCCAAAGCAACCGATGGCGAACAAATCACGCATAACACCGAAGAAGTTGGCAAAAAGTCATATCATTAACCGAAGTAATCTCCAGATGTCTGCATCACCTAGAGTACTCTCAGATGGTGGCATCAAAGCACTGCAGGCAGGAATCATAGACGGGGTTAATGCCACCATCCCTGCTTATCACCATTGTTGCAAGCATATACACAATCACAAGGCGTAGGACTCCACTCCACCTAAAGTCAAATCAATGTACGAAATTCATCCCTTGAACGGAACACATATCCACAAATCAAGCCATCATGCTTGTGACATTCCATATGTTCATATAAATCGTTTTTCAAATTCAATGAGCTTCAGTTATCTCTAAGCTCGGTACAATTCTAAGCACCTTCAAATCTCTAAGGCATCATCAAACAAAACATAATCAATCTATAGACCCTCATGCCCTTAACCCCACATGGGTATTCATCATATTCAATCATATTAATCATAGCTTAAGAGCCCTATGCATATCCTCAAATCAACCACAATTACGTAGGCATTCATGCATAAATTATATCCTTAAGCAATCATGGCCTTTCAACCTCACATTCTTAATATCACCTCGATCGCTGTGCCATTATCCCAAGTATATATCGTGCCCATATATCTAATCGGGCAGTCCATTCATCATAAATTAGCACAATCCTCAATACATAATTCATATCGCACCATGTGTAGGCTTTTGCTCTAAATCCTGCATACCATGGGTTCCAACACAATGCCACCTAGTGGCTCACCATAAATCATACAAACACAAATTTCCTATCTTAGATAACTAATTAGCCTAGGCATCATCATCTAGGCACACAATCATATTCATTCTCTAGCTTAGGCATATACCTCTAGGCAAACATACATATTCACACACACACACATATATATATATATATATACATATACATATCAATTTCATTAGCCTATGTATTCTCATCTAGGCATACATACAACATTGAAATACCATGACAATGCATACATTATGCAAGACGCAACACATGCATTTAATTAAATCCTATTCACTTCGACAATCGGAGGCACTCCCATAGTTAAGCTCAAATCCTCGGTCTCCAATCGTCCTATAGCTCACTAATGCGTTAGGTGGCTTTAACTTTCCCTTAACACATCAAACATCATAAAAATATTTATTTCCTAACTTTCGAAAATATCCTAGCTTTTAAAAAATAACCAAATTCCATAAACAATCTCAAATCCTTCAATAATGAGTTAAATCCTTACCTTAGAAGCTGGGTTTGCCAAATCTATGCTCAAATCTTCAATAAACTCAAGGGAAGAGAGTTTGACCAAATTTGAAAACATTTAGACCCAAGGTTATTAATCGATTAAATTGAAAATCAATCGTAAAAACATGTAATCTTACCTCTAAATCGATTTCCCAAGGCTGGATTAACTCCAAGAATTTGTTTGGGAGGTTAGGGTTTCAGGTTAAAGAGAGAAAGGGAGAGAAAGAGCTAAGAGGAAAAAATGGGGCAAAATGGCCTGAAACCAATTTTTATTTTCGCCTTCATACAAGGGTGTATCGATGCATTCTTAACGATTTCCCTTTAAATGTATCGATACATGAAGCCATGTATCGATACATGTTATTCAATTTTCTCACGAATTTAAATCTATTTATACATTTAGAATACGTCATGTTGTCCTTTTTGTCGAGAATGTATCAAAACATTTTACCTAGATTACACCTTTTCTGCACTTCAACTTCCAAAGATCCAAACTCTAACACCCCAAAATCATTTCCTATAAAGTCATACTTCAAAATGACTATTTTAACTCATAATCCTCATTCATATACTCAAACACATAATCAATTCTCAATCTAAACTTCAAAATTTTATCACCCATTCCTCAAAATTTTGGCTAAACTCAAGGTTTTGTGTTTTAAGGGCCACAATTATCATTCTCACCTTAATTCATCAAGAATGCTCGATATCCAAGCTTGTACTCATCACACATATGCAAATTCTCGTTATGCTCTATGTCACATAATATACAAATCAACGTTTGGCATAATTTACATTGAGCATCATATTTATCAAAGTGCCAAACAATGCACCATACCATTCATCTGTCAAACATATGCACAACATTATTTTTGAGCCTTCGTATGCTCATATATCATATTCGTTGCTCTATGGACATAGGCATGCTCTTAATCTCTTAAACATATACACCAAAAATTCAATTTTGTTTATTAATTGGCTTGGTTCACATTATTACCAAAAATCAAGGGTGTTACAATTAAATACCAACCAACAACACCATTCACTGAATGATAAGGAAAGGTTTAAAAAAAGAGAGAGAAAGACCCATTTCAGAATGACAGCTAAGTGGAAAATCATAGAACAAACCAAAAAAATTAAAAATGGATAACAATAGATGAACAAATAGTAGAGGTCAAAAATGGCAAAAACAAAACGAAAAATAAAGAAGAAAGAAAAAGTCAAAAACAGAGAAGCATTATTTGAAAAAATTATACACAAATTTATAATGGAAAGTTAGCCAAAAACAAATGACAAAAAGGCAAACAAATGGTACAAAGTTAGCATAAAAAGATAAGGGAAAAAATGAAAAAAGGGAAATAAAAAAGAAAAGGAATTGAGAAATAAGCAGCAAGCAACCAAAGCAAGCAACATAGAACTAAAAGAAAGCATGGGTAAATAGAGGAAAAATCCAAATGGAAAACATAAGCCAAAAAAAAAATGACATAGAACACTCCAGAATATAAATTGAGTTGAAAAGATCATAAAACTAATCGAACTAAACAAATGTCCTAAAATACCCTCCAAATAAAAAGCATATTTGCAATCAAAAGACAATATAGACCTTGAAAATGAAAAAAACACTAACAAAACCATGGAAAAATATCTAACATGGCAACACATGGAGAAAGTTGAGTGAAGCAACTAAGAATTGCCAACATTAAGGCAAACAGGTGGCCCCACAAGCCAACAAATATCATTTGAAAATAGCCCATGGCATGGGCCAACTGCTCTAGCGAGCCAGCAAATACTACTTGAAAGCAACCCATAGAATGGGCCAATTGCTTAGACGGGCCAAGACTAATCCAATGAAGACCCGCGTGAAATGAAAATAAATACAAAACACTCCAATTTTCACACCACATGTCACGCAATTGGCAAACCCAAATGGCACCCAATAGAGGCCTTTAGGAGAGCGTTTTAATATAGAGTTATAGATGTCCAAAATAAGGTACAAACAATGCATAATTTCATTAGTATTTCAATTCTTTTGTTGATTTCAAATTTTAGTTTTTTTTTTTTATGTATGTAAATATAAAATCCATATGAATATTCAACTTCCCAATGCAACACAAAAAAAATCAATTTTTATAGTAAATCTTTATTTAAACATTAATACCATTGCTATAATCATATAAAACACATATGAAAAATTAAACATAATACAAAACTGTATTAAAATTTCTCTATTTACAATATATGTTACTATCATCTCACTTATTTATTAAAAAAAGTTCAAAAAAGTGAAAGAGTTTTTTATTAATCAATTGTTTTATTTGAAAAAATCACTTACAAAAATCAAAAGCACACAATTGATTAATTAATTAATTTAAGTGGCTTAAGTCTTAAGTCCTAACATTTAAGTGATGAATTAATATAATTAATTAATTAATCAATTAGACTCTCTTAAATATTAACTTTTAAGGTTTTAAATTTTAATTTCATAATTAATTAATCATATAGTTTGTAATATAAACTTTTTATTATAATTTATCAACCTTGAGTTTTTATAGATCCTTCCTCTCATAATCTATTTTATTAATCCAAGTAGCCTATGCCCTAACTCCTACGATCTAAGTGATAAATTAATCTATCTAAACAACTTAGTAACTTTATCTAATTACCCTAATAATTTGATTAATATAATGCCCATCACCAAAAAATTAAAATAAGTTTCTTAAAGCTTAAAATTTGTAACATAAAAATAAACAAAAAAAAATGAGAGAGAGTTGAGAGGTATTTTGCAAGTAGGCATGAAGGAGGAGCAGCTACAAGTAATAGGCAATCATGGTTTTAAGGTACAAGGATTCATGGTCAGTCTAAGTTCGTACGATAGCAGAAAACTCTTCATACAATTTTTGTAGATAATTTGGTGAAAGGTGTGTCTTGGGCTAGATCAAATCAGTATTTGATCAGTTTGGCATGGTTGTGGATGTTTTTATTCCTCATTGGAATTGCAATTTAACTTACACTTTTGTAAAATATCGATTTGTGAAAGAGCTAAATGAAGCAATTTGTTTTGAAGATGGAATGATGATATCTGGTCAAAGAATTACGGAAAGAAAGTCCTTCGAGGCTAGTTGACATAAAGGTTATTTGCTTGCTATCCATGGTAAAGCTCCAACCCTCCTTAAGTCTTCATTCAAAAATGTTCTAGTCAATTTTCAAAAGGAAATGGGAAATTCGGGTAAGGTGCAACCGTCTAAAGTGATTAACAAACCTGAAGTTGTCCAAAATGATAAAACAGAGAAAGCTTCTCTTGATCAAATTCCCACTGTAAGTGCCAAAAAGAAAGGAGCTATTTTCTTCCAAAACTCCAATAAGGATTGGTTGAAAAGAAGTGCTATTGGGACTCTTAGTGCTGGTTGCTCGATTAAGGGATTAAGTAAAAAATTAAAAAAATAGGGAATTGAGGTAAAGATTTAGTCTTTAGGTGGATTTCAAGTATTGCTAACCTTTTCTAGTTCTGAGTTATTGAAGGTACTAATTGATGATTACCTTAGTTGTTTCTAGCCATGGCATAGCAATTTAATTGATTATGACAGTGGTGATGCTATTCAATAAATTTATTGTTGGGTGAGGTTGGAGGAAATTCCTCTTCATGTTTGGCATCACAATTTATTCAAGGCGTTATGGGATAAATAGGGTACTTTTGTGAAAATGGATGCAAGTACAATAACTCTTAATCATTTTGATTATGGTAGCATCTTGGTTAGAGTTAAAATGTTAGTTGTGTTCCAACAATGACGACATTGCAAATAGGTAAACTAAGTTATAAGATCCGAGCTATCGTAATGAAGGTGTTGAAGGCACCGGAGAATGATGATGATTGGCTGCCAAAGCATGAGCTATTGAGAAATGATTTGATTGGCTTTAATCATAGGGAGTGTTTGGATGAGGATTTGCAATTCTTCTTAAATCTTTTGTTTCATTCCAATTCAAATTTAAAATGGAAGTCAAGAATTTTGATGAAAGTCTTAAAAATGCAAAATTAAAAGGAGATTGGATTGGTTTAGAAAAGGATAAAGGCCAAAATATAATACTGTTAAATAAATATTTTTTCCAAGTTAAATTCATATTTGGAGATAAAGAAGGATCGAAAAGTCAAATCTAGAAATTTGTTGGAAAATGGGAATATGAGAGCACATGGTTGTTGATCAAATGATAAGGAAGTCTCATTTAGGACAGGAGTAGCTCAAGATAATATTGACGGTGATTTGAATGTTTGTGGTTTAATTAGGATGGACTTGATCTCAAAAAAATTCAGTAAATGTTGAAGTGATTAAATTTAGCAAGAAAGACTCTATCTAGACAATTAATAGGGGATAATAGTTTGACGAAATGGCATGATTTTGGGGATAATTGTAAGCATAGCCCGTGTCTACATGGGAGTCCTATTTTGGATAAAACTTCGTCAAACATAACCCTTCTTAATCATGAATTTCCATGCTCACGTCTACATGTCAGTTCTGGTTACATACCTAATAAGGACTTCCAAATTCACCATTGTTGAATATTAGGAAAGAAGGAGGTAGATATAATGTCCCAAAAACAATATGAAATTAGGTAAATTTGAATATAGAAAGAGTTTGATTTATTTGAAGGTGATAAGGAGTTATGGTAAGGGAGTAGGATTGGAGGTAGAGTGCTTACTCTTACTGCTAAGATAAATTGTTTGATAGTGATGAGGAGATCGTAGTGAAAAGGCCACGTGGTAGACCTCGTGGTAAAAATGGAGCAATAAAACAAAAATTGGGACATATAAAGGTGGTAGAGTATTGAGAAGTAGTAAGTTATACAAAAAACTTAACAAATGAGTTGAATCAAGAGTTGAAGTACTACTTTACATCAAATACAAAGATGATGGAAACAGAAAAAACATGGGAAGTTCGTAAAGCTATGGGAATTTCATTTGAAAATCCCAAGAAAGACTTTTTAAATATGATAGTGGTGTTGGAAAAAAAAGGAAAAGGAGTCTTTAACTAGTGACCTGGACTGTGTTGTCATTGTTGTGTTCATGGATTATGTAAAGGTGAGAAATGAAAGGCTGTTAGAAGGGTTATTAGTAAAGAAAATCCTACGATAGTGTTCCTACAAGAGACAAAATTAAAAATTAAAAACCTATGTTCATTAGTTTCTTACAATGAATATCATGCCATTCAGATGGATTATGCTTATGCAAAAATTCAAATTAGTCACAAGTTTCGTATGTTTACTTTTAATCCCTATTTCCACTAATGTAGGCTAACACTTACTGAATGATCCTTAGGACTTTATCAAGCTTGTAATGTATGGCTAGGGTTAATGTAGGATTTAGGAAAATATGTAGCTCAAATCACCCTAAGCACATAATTATTCTAGGACTTATAATGAGCTTTATTTTTCACTTTTTCTAATCACCTTTTTCCTTTTTTCTTCACCCTTTTCCCTTCATTGAACACTTTTTTCTTTATTTTTTTTAATTCACAATTTAACACCTTGAAATTTATTTCCTTTTAGGTTAAGTAATGGGGTGAACAAAATTTTTAAGCATTTTTCTCAACAACTCCACGTTTTCTACCTTTTTTTCTTTATTGCTTAGCTCAATTACACTCCTTAAAATGATCTATGTACATATGAGTGATGGATGTTAAAGTGAAAGTTATTTAAAGGCTAAGGTTAATTAGCTTTTTGTTTAACAAAGAAAAGAAAAAAAAATTAAGCTCAAGAAAAGGTGATTAAAGATCACAATGTAGCAAGGTAGGCTTGAAAAGCTTAAACGATCCAAAGATGGCATAAGTTATTTCCCTAACTAAGCATAGCTTAGGATTTCGCATCGAGAGAAACTCAAACAAATTGTAAAACTTTAGACTTTATTCAAAAATTACACTCACATAAACTTTTTCTAAATGCACACAATCATTCAAAGCAGGAAACATGTGCTCAAATTGTGAGAAAATCATATTCTACAACATACTTAGAAAACGAATTTAACATAATACTCAAACAATATTTACCTTCACTAAGAGCACAAGATACAAGATAACTATCTTTTTCTTCATTGGACAAATGAACAAAGAAAATGGTGCAACTAACTATAGCTAATATAAATAAATATATATATATATATATATATATATGTTCCACAAAAACATGCAGCAACTTGAAAGCTAACAATCTAACTAAACATCAGCTTTCAAAAACATTAAAAGTCAAGAAATAAAAAGCAAAGTTTAAACATAAACCTCCCCCCTTCAAAACTTAAAGCTAACATTGTCTCTAATGTTACTAAAAATAAAGAAAAAAATACTCCCCTGATCTAGTCTTCCTCCTCATCATAATCATCAATTTTGGGATCCTCTGGCAAAGATTGAAAAGTAGCTGTGGGCATGTCCATCCCTATATGTAGTGCACAAGCCCGCAACATCTACTCCATTACCTTCGCACACTCTCCCTAGTGCACCACTCTGCATTCAAGACGCTTCAATATTTGTGGTAAGTGAGGTACGTAGGGTGTGGTGGAGGTCGTGGTGTAGAAGATGAACTCTGTTGTCGATTTTACACACGCAAGTATATGTATCGAATAAGTAATATAGATAATAAATATAGAATTATATCTCACAGGAATTTGCTTTTAGTTTTTCACTAAATGCCAAAATTATAACAACCTAATCTTATTTAAGTAACTCGATTTTTATAAAAATCTAATTAAAACTAAATTACTCAAATACTAATTTAATTAATAGAAACTAAAAATTCACTTGAGAAAAGCAATAGACTAAAACCTAAGATTACGATTTCATTCAATACTTCACCTAATTCCATCTTCTCTTATTATTTACATTTATGGGTGGTTTTACTAACCTAGAATCCAAAGCTATATACAAGTCTCCATCAAGATGCTTGTACAAATACTTAACTTAATTGGGTCATTATATATCTATAGTAATGAATTAAATAAGGTTCATTAAGCTAATGTTCAAATTTGGCTATGTGTGGTAATTGGCATATGTCTACCCTAATCGTGAATCAGATCATCTAAGTGACATGAACATAAACTATTTAAATCTTAATCCAATCTAAAATCACTCTATCAAGTCTTAATTAGATTCACAAATCAGTTAATTATTGGCCTAATAATCAAAAGCATTATGAACATATTTGAATAAGCAAACTAGTGTTGGTATATGCCCTTGAGCAAATTGGATTGTTCAAGGAATATATATTGTCATTTAATGCATACTTAATCACATAAATATCTGTGATAGAGTTTTCCTTCATATTAGTACAATAATAAGGAGTTATTAAGTACTAATTGGATGAAGCTCATGGAACATAAAGGCCTTGTCAGATAATTGTAAAGTTGTTATAATAATGAGATCACAATACATCAAAGCCATGTTCCTAAAATTGTTCCTGGTCATTGTATTGTCAAGACAGGACATTGATAATGCTTAAAGACTAATACATGTTAAGCCTCCTTACTAGGGAAGTAAGCAATCGATCTCATAAATTGAAGTATATGGGATACTTGAGGTTAACATGTGGGTGATTGTTAAAGAACAAGTTCACTAAACATGACTTGTTATGAGAACTCCATTTAGTATTTCACTCAAGTGTCTATGGAATATATTCTCATGTGATAGTCGTGCTACTAATCCTTAAACTTTAAACACCAGGTTATCTTCTATGGGGAATAACATACTATGATTTCACCTTTACGGGATTTGGAGGTGACCAGATGCCTAAACAGAGTGTTTTTGGGTATGCCATGAAGCATGCGAAGATGAATGAGTGGTCAAAAGAGGATTCATCACCCTAAGTGATATAAGGGGATGTATCTCAATTGTTCTAAATTCTTGATTAACTTGTACAAAGTCTTTGGCTAAAGCATGATGAATTTGAGAAAAGTTAGTTTCCTAAACTCATAAGGTTAATCATGAATTATGAGAACTAAGATGGAATGTTATAAGTAGAAATTGAGCCATGCTTTATGACATATCTGGGATATTTGATGACAGGACCATATTGCACTGAGAGGCCTATCACTGAAAAGCTTTGTCAAATTCTTTAATTGACTCTTTAACATTTGGGTGGTCATGATGTATTACTAGATGCTGCTCATTATCTATAAATATAAATTAATTATCAAATTGATATTTGATTAGGACTTATATTTATTGCCAACATGTTAGAAGCATAATGGGTCACACACATTAAATGATATGATTGAGATTAAATAAGGATAATCAATTAAGTTGGACTTAATTGGAATATACCAAAATAAAGTAGAAATTTAATTAAGCTCACAAGGACTTAATTGAATTAAAATACAACTGTTGTATCTAGGGTTACAACTTAGTTTGGCTATATAAATATGTTATGTTAGCAAACTAAAACAAGCCTTCAGCTACTTCTTAGCCATTTCATAAAAACAAGAAAAGAAAAAGAGTTTTCTTTGTTTGACAGAAACAAAATTCGGCAAGAATTTTTTGTCATTTTGTTTTAGAAACAAAACTTGCTAACACCAATAAAAATCCTACCTTTGAGAAGATCTTATTCAATCATTGTGTGGATTACTGTTGAGGCAAAACACTTGGATGGCTGAAGATTTGACAAATCCTAAAGGTGAGGAAGCAAAGATTTCGACAACAGGATTTCAGACTATCTTATTCTCTTTTCGGGTTACTTGCCTCGTCACAAGCATTTTTGGATTTAATTGGCTCTTGATTACGATATATAGTGTAAGGTATGTAACTCTTAAACTTATGAATGTTCAAAATTAATTTGAAAATTACATGAAAAATACAAACATTGATCTTATAGGATTCAACTATTTTTGTAATTAAATGCTATTTAATTTTTTCGCTACGTTATATTTTAATTTCTTAATTATTTTCATATTTGAGCATGAGGTCAAATCCCAACAACTATAACCATTCATAGTAAATTAAAGAAAAACTAGTATTCAGATTACATGTTGAAATCCACCATAATCCTAGAAAAATAAATTAGTTCATAATATCTAAATAAAACATCATTTAAAGAAAATTAACCATTAATCCAAGTCAAAGAAAATAAAAAAAAACACAAAAATAGAGAAAGAAACTAATGATTGAAGCTTTTGATCTCAATTCTCTTTCAAATTCTCATGTTTCTTGCTTTATTTTTTGCTCCTTTTCTCCAGAATAGTTGTTTGCCGTCCTCTCTTGAGAACCTTAGAAAAGGCCATCTAAATAGGCTCCAAAAACCCTAGTTTCCAAAATTCTGTCAAAAAAAATTTTTGGTAACTCATCGGCCATTGTGGTGCTTTACTCTTGGGTGGCACTATGGTGCTCTATTCTTATGTTGTCTCTACTATACTACTTCATCTTGTGATGTGATTTTCACCTTCTTCTAGCCCAAACTAGGCAAAGTGATAAACATAAAAGTTGTAGCCCTATCATTTAGCTTTCCAATGGTCTAAGAATTACATCATTTTGACTTATAGATTGAAAGATATTTTCAAAATACTAGAACATGTGAAGGAGAAGCATTGACCATGCTTGCACTGTTCACACCCAATAAGGCCTTTTCATCAATTTTCATATGAAAGCAATCAAATAGATTAGTAAGAACTAAACTTAAAGTAATTTAAGGCAATTTAACATAAAATTCAACTAAAATAAACTAACCAACATATAATTGAACTTAACTAAGAAAAATAAGTAAAATACTTAATTCTAAACCTAAAATCTCAAAAACTTAGCTCCTTAAGCCCTCAAAATCTGATAAAATAACTCTATATAATAGAGTTATCAAACTTGCACCATTTGTAAATAGCTCGTGAGCGTGGAACTGATGACTGATGCTAACATCTAAAGGAGCTCTCAAATGTAAAAGTTTTTCATTTCTGGTCCATTGAACTTTGGCTTGCTTGCATAATGTGGTGAAAAGCAATGAGTACCAAAGGCCATCCTTAACTAAAAGAGAAGAAGAAACAATACTATTGAAAATCAACTAATCAATGTTAATGGACTTACTTGAAATGATGGTATAAAGCAACACTACTCTATCCTTGGTGACGTCACTAACATGCTTAATCGGAAGCATCTTAGCTGCAATGAAGTGTACCAAACCTTGTAATCATTTTTCATTACACTAGCATTGAATGACACTAGAACAACCTTAGATGTTTTCCATTCTATACTTAGGTTACAAAGGAAATTAATGACTTTATCAAGGTCCACATTTCCATCCAAATATTAACCATACTTCTCAATCTCGGACGTGTTATAGAATCTATTAATGGTCTAGTTATCAAAAGGCACTTTTTTCCTCTACAAAAACCAGCACCATTGTTATGCTTGAAGGCAGTCACATGACATTCACACACTACTGGTATAAATGCTACCTCAAGTTGAGTATAATAGTTTTCCCATTTTCTTTCCTTAATAATATGCAAAATATGCCTATAATGCCTCTTCCAACACTGGAGACTTTTGAATTATGACTGAGTATGGCACTGAAATGCCTTAGCTGACACAAATTTTGTTGAATCGAATCCATTACTCCCACTAATCCTAGCCCTTTTTGGTGCCATAATAACTTAAACTCAAAATCCAACTTAAAACCACAAAGTCCAATTGCACCAAAAACCACCAAAAATATCAAGTATCTTAATTATCTCAATTCTCTCCACAAATTACTTCAACAATTCGAAAACCACCAAGAATCACCAAATCAACAATAATCCACAATAAACTCCTCCAATTGAGCATTATTCACTATTATCAACAACCAAATTCTCAAAATCCACCACTTAAATCGCCATGAACGTTGCCTTTTTTTGAATAAATAAAAGAGAATAAGAAATATTTGTAATGAATGCAAAAGAGAAAATAAAGAAAAATTAGTTGATAAAATTAAAAGTAAAAACTAAAAATTTTAAATTTAAGGAATATAAAGAAGACTATTAAAGAAAAATAACTAAATGTGGAAGAACTTAGGTTGCCTCTCAATAAGGGCTTTATTATAGTCATTAGTTGAACTCTCTTTCAAGCTCAAATTAGGTTGGAAAGATTGATCGAGGAACGTTGACAATCGATGTGACCTCCCCAATAATGCTTCAACCATTGCCATTTCTTAGTCTTTTCTTGGTAGATTTTGGCATTTTCATAAGCCTCCAATCTAAACTCATCCAATTTATTCAATTACAACAAAACGCCTCTCACCAGCCATATCCAAATCAAAGTTCAACTTCTTAATGGCCCAATAAGCATGCTGTTCAAGTTCCACTAGAAGGTGACATGCTTTTCCAAAAACCAACTTATAAAAAGACATACCTATTAGAGTTTTGTTGGTTGTCCTATATGTCCAAAGTGCATCATTTAACCTTTTGGCCCAATCTTTCCTCGATGGGAACATAACTTTCTCCAAAATCTGCTTAACTTCGCAATTAGAGACTTTTGCTTGTCCACTTATTTGTGGATGATAGGCAATTGCAACCTTATGTGTCACTCCATACTTAGCAAGAATAGTTGCAAAATACTTGTTGCAAAAATAACTACTTTCATCACTCAATATTGCTCGTGGTGTGTCAAATCGCGTCACTCTAACACGTTTCATTGAAACACAATCATTCGAGATTTTATATCTAAGGTTTTTTTTTGCTATAAATATATGATTTTTAGCAGTTGAAAGAATGAGGTCTTAGAGGAAAACAAATGACAATATAGAGAGAAAGAAAAGGGTTCTACAAAAGAGGAAACAAGAAAAAAACCGAAGATGATTGAAGATCGAGAATCAACTGCAGCCTTGTTTTTCATTCTAGTTTTTCATTTCTCTCTGATCCTTTTGTTGTAGAAATGATTTGTTTTGTTGAAGAAATAATGATGAACTAAATTCTTCTTCTAAGATTATGGTTTATTTCAATATGTAGTTTGAATATACGATTTTTCTTTACTTAGTATTAATGGGTATTGTATGGTTTATTCAAATCCATGTTTAATGTTTTTCACTGCTTGATCACGAATTGAAATGATTAGGGTCTCTTAATGCAACTTGCCGAAGGGAGTTTAGATTAGACCATTGATTTGACTAGTTTATGTTCAATTCATTTAAAGGTTAAGTGACAGATTCGTATTTAGGATAGACATATACCTAAATATCATAAGCAATCATATTATAACATAAACTTAATGAGCTTTTCTTAACTAATTTGCATAGACATATGGAATTAATTTTGAAGAGTATGAATGCAAGAATCTTGACAGAGACTTGTACATAAAATCGAATTTTAGGTTAAGCATTCACTTCATTAATCTAAGTTTAAAGGAAAAGATTAAATTCAAATGAAATGTTGAGAGACACCATGATCCTAGGTTTTTAAAGTAATAGTTTCTTTACTAAAATCAAATTCATATCCTTAGTTTGGTTTAAGTAGTAAATTTTACTTTAATTAAGTATTAAAAATTGAGCGTTTGGATAGGACAAATTTTGTTAAAAATTTAATAATTAGTAAAAGTTTAGCAACAAATCTCTGTGGGAAATGATACTTGACTTACCTTTATATTACTTGAGCGATATGTATACTTGCGTGTACAAAATTGGCAAAAGTTTTTGGTGCTGTTTCTAAGGATTTGGATTTTCTATTTATTTTGCTGATATTAAATTAAACAAAATTGTCTTAGTTCAAGTTTATTTCTTTTTGTGTTTATCAGGTACAATGTAGTACCCCGTATTTTGATACGATAGCTAATAAAGTTTACAAATGCCAATTTAGGTTAATTATCGAGTTAAAAAGGGTAATTCAGAAGTGAACCTATAAAATCTCGATCTCCATAGACACATAACTAGAAGTAGAAGCGATAATGCAGACTAAGGGTAATTTCATAATTTCTCTTGGTGAGCTCCTATAGTGGTTTTTTTTATGCTATTAAGGTCTAAATAGGCCTAAGGAATGAATAAATGATGTTTACGATGGTAAATAAATGAGGAAGATAAAAATAATGATAATTTCCACAATAAGGGCAAAATGGTCATTTTGCATCTCAAGCCTAAATTTTTAAGTTTCTTGAACCCGAGTACCTTTAGACTATTATGGACTTTATTTCGGTGTCAAAAGAGCAAAAAGGTTGCACAAAGGATAGGAGGAAGACAAAGCCACCATGTTATGGGCATTTTGGTAATTTCGATGGCAATTTGGATTAACTTGAAGCATAAATATCTGAGCTCCAGCAGTTTCTCCTTCTTCTTCTTCTTCCTCCCATTTCACGTTCCTTTTATGCTCTATGGAAGCTTGCTTTGCAACTTCCATAACTCTCTCTCTCTCTCTCTCTCTCTCTCTCTCTCTCTAGCTCTAATTTTTATGCTTTTGTGCACTTTTTCATAAAACCTTTGTGCTCTTTCACTCTCTCACTTTAAAACCCTTAAAAAGTCTTACTTCCATACTTCCTCTCACTAGCTGAAAGTTTAGAGAGAGAAAGAGGGATTTTCCATGATAGCTTAAGTATTCTTGAGAAAGAATTCAACTACAAATCCACCAAGGTGAATAATGAATGAAGATTGATTTTAGGTTGTTGATAATGGCTAGTAATTGGAGTTGTGAGTTGTTTTATTGTTAAGGTTTGTTTATTTATTTCTAGTGATACTAGAGTAAAGAGAATAGATAGTTAATCAAAAGGTAATTGGAAGTTAGTTAGGAATAACAAGTAAAGCTTGATTTAAGAAATAGCTTTTAGAAATGTATTTATGTAAATTAGGTTGGTAGTGATGTTGTGTGTGTGATAGGTTCCAACGAGGCCTCACATGTCCGTTTGAAGCAATAATCAAAGTTAGAATTGATTAAAGAATCAACAAGATCGATGAGTGAACTTGCATTTCAAAATTGTTTTGGGAATGTGAATGTATTTGCACAAAACATTTAAATGATTTTAACCAACTTTTCTTTAAAAATGTGTGCCGGGGAATAAGCCCTTGATAAAATGTTTTGATGTTGCTAAAATGTGAAATGTGCAAAAGGATGAATCCATGTGCTCCTATATTATGTTGGTATGTATATATATATATATATATATATATGAATATATGTTGTGCATTGATGAATAATGTTGTGTGATGATATTGACCCAGCTATGTGAGAGTAGGGAGTGAGCATAAGCCGATAATGATGATGACCCGGCTATGTGCGAGTAGGGAGTGCGCATAAGCCGATGATGATGATGACTTGGCTATGACGATGAATGAAGTGGGGTGGTGTACTTGTTGATATATGTTTATATATGTATATGTGATAGCAAGTTTATGATTATAATATGTGATTGTTTTGAATGTTGATAACTTGATTATTGTCAATGTGTTCACTTTGATGTGCAATATGGTAGGGATGGATTTTGTGGCATGTGAAAACCCCTTATTTGTCATTTACCCTGAATCTCGCTGTAGCGATAAACTCTAAGGTGGTGGGGGCATAAACCAGCCCTGTTTCTTGCTGCAGCGAGATTCAATCTTGTTGCAACAAGGAAATTTCACTATAGCGAAAATAAATCTCGTTGCAGCGAGGAACTCTAGGGTTTTAATGCAGTGCTTTCACTTTGATAAAGATTTTGACTACCTTCCCGTCAGAACTAAGAAAAGTGTAAACATAAACGTTGTAGCCCTGCCTCTTAGCTTTCTAATGGTCTAAAAATCAGGTTAATTAGACTCCTGTACCGGGAGATATGCTAGAAAAACTGAAATACATGCAAACTAATACTATTTCTCACTGCAGCAAGAAACTTTCTATTTTAGCTGCATGAATCTTGCTGCAGCGAGAATGAACTTCACTGTAGCGAGAAACTTGCTGCCATGCTTGCTACCTTGCTTGATTTTGACATATTTTTCACCCATTTAACTTCGTGGATTGATCTTGGGTTTTTACAACACTATGAGGTTATTATTGAAAGTTTGAAATGAGGGGTTTTTAGTAAGAAACTAAATCAATTGCATTGTTTTTGAAACAAGTGCATCATGATTTCCAAATTCTTCCTATTGATTGCTTGTTCCCTTCTTATGTTCACTCACTAAGTTTTATACTCACATTTTTAAACTTCATGTTTTCAGATTTAGAGGCAGTTGGGACCTTGATTGAGTTGTCCATGTATACTCGCCTTCTTGGTAGGTACTATGGCATCTCAGTAGCTGTTCCTTCACCCACGATCACTCTACTGATGGTCAAGAGTCTTATTCTTGTGTACATGTATAAGTAATGAAGACCACTAAGATTCATGTTAAAAATCAAATATGTATATTTGATTACTGTTGCCACTATAAGGTGGCAAATGAGTGATACTATGTTAGCATAATATAAATGTGAATATTGGATTGCTATAAAACATTACTGAAATATTTATAATTGAGAGTTGCAATATGTGGTTTTAGAATGATGATCGGGTTTGCATAAAAAGGTTAGCTTAGGCTTAGTGGGCTATCCCATTGGGCCCATGCGCCGATCATGGCTTGATATTTGGGCTATGACATACATCTTGGGAATTGTATGAGAAAAACAAGAAACTTGAAAATTATCTCTTATGACCCAAAAATCGAAAGAACATTTCGAAGACTTAGAAAGAAAAATTTACAAGGTTCCACTTCTTTTAAAACAATGGCTAAACAACAGGGAGAGTGACAAGTCCAAGAGAGAGTAATGGAAGAAAATCGCTCGTTAAGAGATTATGTTGTTCCGTTGGTACAAGGTATTCCATCAAGCATTAGAAGGTCAACCATTCAAGTACATAATTTTGAGATAAAGTTGGCCATTATCACTATGATTCAGACAT
Source organism: Theobroma cacao (assembly GCF_053813885.1). Classification (NCBI taxonomy): domain Eukaryota; kingdom Viridiplantae; phylum Streptophyta; class Magnoliopsida; order Malvales; family Malvaceae; genus Theobroma; species Theobroma cacao. Next base: position 37,175,155 of record NC_142647.1, on the reverse strand, counting down.
CAGTTCAATTTGGAGATCTTTTAAATGATGATCTGAATGTGCATATTTTAAACTTCCTTAAAAATATGTTATACATTTAAGCATAACAGAGTCACAGATGATGCAATCCACTTGAGGCTATTCCCTCTCTCATTGTCAGACAAGGCGAAGATGTGGTTGAACTCATTTCGCATTGGATCATTTACAACGTGAAATTAGCTTGCCCAGAAATTCATTGCCAAATTTTTTCCTCAGCAAAGATAGCGAAGATGAGGAACGATAATACTTCGTGTACAGAGTTTGATGGTGAGTCGTTATACAAAGCCTGGGAGAGATACAATAACCTACGTAGGTGTTGTCCTCATCATGGCTTTTCAAAATGGATCCAAGTACAAACATTTTATAATAGATTGAGTGGTCAGGTACGAACCACCATTTATGTTGCTGCTGAAGGAGCTCCCATGGTGAAGTCTATTGCTGACGCATATGACTTATTGGAAGAAATGGCATAAAAAACTACCAATGACCATTGAAACGATCTACGCATAGGAAAGTAGCTGGAGTTCTCGAAGTAGATGCCATCACAGCATTAACCACACAAAGTAGCTATTTTAATTAAAAAAATTGATTCTTTTGGTACCAATCTCGTTCAAAGTCTTTTTATAATGTGTGAATATTAGAAAGATGGACACAATAACTGTTCTGTTTGTTGAGAACAAATAGCAACATAATCTCTTCTCTAATGCCTATAATCTTGAATGGAGGAACTATCCAAACTTCTCATGGGGAAATAATCAAAGAGCATTAGTTTCAAGGCCAAACATTCCACTAGTTTTCAATAGCAATCGAAAGCCCCTATTTTGGATAAGAAACCATTAATGGAGGAGTTGCTAATGCAATACCTGGCCAAGATAAATTCCTTCATTCATAGTCAAGCAACTTTGTTGAGAAACCTTAAGATGCAAGTTGGACAATTGGCAAGCTTAATAAACAATAGAGCTCAACGGATTTTGCTTAATGACACAAAGGCAAATTTGATGAGGGAAGACAATGAGTAAGTTAAGGCCATTACCTTAAAAAGTGGTAAAGAGATTAAAGGTAAAACTCAACAAGTTGAATAAGTTGACAAAAAAACCCAGAATGAAACACAGATAATAAGTCCTGACAATTGAAATGAGCAAAAAGAAGCTAAAGTCACACTACCACCACCTTTTCCTCAACGATTCAAAAAGTAATAGAAAGAAAGTAAATTTCAGAAGTTTATGGAGGTGCTCAAAAAGCTTGACATCAACATCCCATTTGCGAAAGCTTTAAAGCAGATGCTTTCATATGTTAAGTTTCTGAAGGATATGCTATTGAAGAAAAAATGATTGGATGAGTTCGAGACAGTGGCAGTCACTGAGGAGTGCATTGCAATCATACAAAACAAGCTTTCGCCTAAACTCAAGGATCTCAGCAGTCTTACAATTCTGTGCACTATAGGTGAGTTATATTTCACCAAGGCTTTAAGTGATTTGGGAGCTAGTATCAACTTGATGTTGCTATCTATTTACAAGAAATTGGATTTGAGGGAGATTAAAACTTGAAATGGAAGAACTTTTCGCTAAAAGTTTTTAAAGCTTTTCTTGGAAAAAGAAATTATTTGAATGCTTTAAAAACAAGTTTTAGCAAAGAATAATCAATTTTTGGAAGTGATGTATTGATTCCTTGAAAGATAGAAAGCTAAATTTCTTATTTACAATAGAAAGGAATCAACTTGTCAACGAGCAAACCATTGATTCTCACAAAATAGAAAGCTATTAGACCAAAAAAATCGAACACTCAAGAAGCGAAAAGTCGATTCCTATAAAGGCAGAAGTATAAGAGATAAGCATCGGACGGCAAGAATCAACTTCTCAAGCCTCAAATGATCAATTCCTTTAGGCAAAGTGGCAAAAGGTTGGAAACGTTTTGAAAAAGCCAAATGAGAGATGGAAGCTTGTTGAAGAAGTTAAAGGGGACATTGAGCGGGAGAACAAAAGTTTGAAATTTCAAAACAACACTTAAGAACTCTAAATAATTGACTTGTCAAGAAAGGAATGTTCGATTCCTACGAAACAGAATGTCTCAACCTTGAAGCGTGACAAAAAGAATCGACTTCTCAAGCCTCTAATGATCAATTCCTTTAAGCAAAGTGGAAAAAGGTTGGAAACATTTTGAAGAAGCCAAAGGAAAGATGGAAGCTTGTTGAAGTAAAAGGGAAATTGAGCAAGAAAACCAAAGTTTGAAATTTCAAAACAGCGCTTAAAAACTATAAAGAATCGACTTGTCAAGAAAGGAATGTTCGATTCGTACGAAACAAAATGTCTCAACCTTGAAGCAAGACGAAAAAAATCGACTTCTTGATGGACGAATGATCAATTCTTGAAGAATAGAAAGCATTAGGCTTAAAGTTAAGGCATGAAGAATCAATTTCTCATTATGCAATGTTCAATTCTTGAGGATTGACAGACTTAAGTCAAGTGGTTCCAACAGTTTAAATTTTTGAAATCCCATTTCTCTCTAACAGTCAAATTTTGTGAGAAGCTACGTGTATATATATATCTCCAAGAGCTCCATTTCAAGAAGAGAAAGAACTAAAAAAGAAGAGGAAAGTAAAGCTTCATTTCTCAAAATCATATCTCTTTCACTTTGCAAATCCTTTAAAAACAGAGCATTAACCTAAAGCTTCATTTCCTTGATCTACACTTCATTCTCTTATACTTAAAACCTTCGATCAGCTTAGTTAGAGGCACTTCATCTTGTAATCCACTGTTATAAAGGTTATACTTCCTTGAAAAGGTAGATAGGTTATACTTGAGTCTTAAAAAGTAAGTTTGTTATACCTCACTGCAAAAAGGTAGATAAGTTGTGCTTTAACAAGTGAAAAGGCAATGATATGTGAAAGGTTATACGTTAACGTTGAAAAGGCAATGATTGTAAAGGTTATGCCTAAACCCAGTTGATAAAAGTAGTAGTTCTAGTGTATTCAAACTTCTTGTGATATCAAAAAAGAAGACATAGGCATCATCAAGTCTGAACCTTTATAAAAATCAAGACTAAGTATTTTTTTATCTTCATTTCTCCTTTTATGTACTGTGATTATCTTTGCTTGTTTCTACTTTCTTGATTGATGCTTAAAGTTTAAACTTTAACAGGTTCTTGAGGGAAAGGTAAAAGCTTTAGCTTGAAAATTCAATTCACTTCCCTTCTTGGGCATATTTCACAAACTTCTTTATCTAACAATTACCATACAAACACCTCAACTTTGTAGGGAGCATACCATAACCAAATCTTTTCCATAGTTCACTATTTTCACAATGAGAATTTAATGTGAGTTTGCAAAAAGATTTAAAGGAGTATATGCCACTAGATGTAGCCTTCCAAATAACCCTATATGAAATACCCCAAACTTTGATATGGTGATAAATAAAGTTGATCGAATGCAAATTGAGGTCAATTAAAATGTTTAGAAGTGATAAAAGACGAAAGGAGTAGTTTAGGATAAAATATTTCGCAAGTGAGAAAATAATAATAAAATAATAATAATTTTATCGGAGGAGAATTTGTGAGATAAAAGGCGATTTGGAAGTCAAGTGAGGCATAATAAGGTATTTTGGGTACCAAGGAGACAAGATAAAAATTTTAGAATAAAATAATATTAAAATATTAATATTTAGCGGGATGTCGAAGTCAATCAAGAAGAAAGATCATATGGTTGATCCAAGTGGGGGAGAAGATGACAAGTCCGACTCTATAAAAATAATTTTCATGACATACATGTGATGGATAGCATGTTTGCATGCTAAGAGAGTATCCAAAAATTTACAAAAGTCGGTATTGTACTTAGAGATACAATGAAGTTGAGTTAAACCTCGAACTAGATCAAATAGAGAATTCATGATGAAATTAAGAATTTTAAAGTCCCAGAATGGTTAATATGGTAATTCGGAGTTTGAGGTCCGATTTGGAGTCAATTCGAAAAATTGACCGGTTAGGGGTAAAATGGTCATTTGCCACTAGGGGACAAAATGAGAATTCTTAGAAAAGATTTTTGACCCCATTTGACTTATTGGAGTAATATTTGAAGTTTAGAAGTGAAAAATTTTAATTTCGGTATAATTTGGAGTAAAAGGGTAAAATGGTAATTTTGCCATTCGAAATCGAAAATTTAATTTTTGAAAGGATTTTGATCAAATTTAATTATTTAGAGTGTGAAATGAGTATGAGGAGTGAAAATTATGCATTATGGCAAATTTTCAATTTTTGGGGTAAAAATGTAATTTTTGAAAAGTTCGGGGGCAAAAGTGTAATTTTGAAAAATTTGCTCCACCAAAACTTTGGAAAAATCTGGAAATTTCACTTAAGACTTGGATAAGTCAAAGGGAATGCATGGTGGAAAAAGTAGGACAAGTGGATGGCTAGAAAAAAAATGAATTAATAAAATATTTAAAATATGAATAAAATAATATTATTTCATTAAACAATAAAAAGGCATAAAAAAAATCAGCCCACCCATTCTTCTTCTTCAACATTCGGCCAAGCAAGAAACAAGAGAGAGAAAGGAGAAAATAAAACCCTAGCCAAGAAATTTAAAGGGAAAATAGGTAGAAATTCAAAAATCAAGTGAAAAAAGGTAACATTTCTTAAATTTGTCTTCTGCTTTACCTTTCCCATGCATTTTCCATCATTTTCCATGGTTGAATCATGTGATTTGAGGATGATTTCAATTCTGGTCATATGGGTTTAGAGAGAGAAAGTTGTTAGATAAATTTGATTTTGAGCTATGTTAGTGTTTAGTGTTAGTGTAGCATGTTTATGAGTAAAACAATAAGAAAAATATTTATCTTCTCCATGAATTTCCCTAGGCCGGATCTAGCCAATGGTATGTGAGGATGAGGTTGACTTTATTTTAAGAGAATTGGGTGGAAAAATGATGAATTATGAGGTTGGAAATTAAATGGGAATTTTCAGTGCAATAAATTGAAATTTTTACCCACTAGGGGTAAAAGCGTAATTTATAGTCCGAACTGATAAATTGGACCAAATTCAAAGTCATTGAGGTATTGTGGATATAATTGGATAATTGAAATTGAAATAGATGGAATTGGAGTCGAATTGGGGATTTTAGGACTTTACACCGTGTATAGGCGAGTTAGGTCGGACACCGCAATTAAGCGATTGTTTAAACATTTCAAATCCTATCTAGTGCATATGCATGGATAAGAGCCTAAAATAATTTATGATAAATTGACACAATTTATTGAATTTTGTGTCAAAGATTATGGATAGGTGGTGAGTCAATTGTTTCGGGTAAGAGACTGCACCCGAGGGCGGAAGATAGGAGTATTTCTACTCCTAATACTGTGAGTAAACTTATTATCGTCTTAATTATCTAGAGTAGTTTTATACAATTGTGTGATTTTATAAAAAATGAGTTTAAATGGTAAATTGCTATGTTTTAAGAGAAATTGTGATTTTATAAAATGATTTTATAAATTTTCTGGAAAATCGAATATTGGTTTTGAAAATAGAGTAATTGGAGACTGCCTGCTTGTGTTGTAAATTTATGGTTTTAAATTGAATGGCTTATGACAATATATGAGCATGAATGGCTAAACTAATTTTGGTGTCAGAATTATTTGTATTGTGTATTCAGCCTTGAGAGGCTAGATTGCGATAAATTGCCATGTCATGCTAGAATGAATTTTATTGATTGGTGGATTATATATTAGTTATTTACTGCAGAGGGGGCTCCGTGGACCAGCCTATTAGAGGGGCACGGTAAACTCCATTATATTATTACCTCGAACGGAGAGGCGCGTAGGGTATCTCCTGGGGTAAAGCTTAGGGTTCACTTCACGCTAAACCACCACGTGAAGGGGAACTCAGCCAACGCCAAGGAACAGCTGTATTTTTCTCAAACTAAAAATATATTTTAAGTGTATATGAAATTTTAATAGCCTTGGCGGACTCAGTTGGATGCCTTGCGCAAGGTATCACTGAGTATGAGTTTTGGCACGAGCCAAAGTTTTAAGAAATTCATAAGCCAAGTTGATTTCTCGATTTATATGGATTGATTTTATTTCATTGAAATGAACTGAAAGGTAATGAAATTACAGTATGATGACTTATTTTAATTGTCTCCATTTACTCGGCTTTAGATACTTTAGATGGTATCTGTTTACTCACTGGGATTATAAAATCTCACCCCTTCTTCCTATACATTTTTCAGGCTCAGGACAGTTTGTAGATAGTCGAGTAGGACGAGAACTAAGCTCGGAACTGCATTATAGAAAGTAAGAGTTCACAGTCTTACATCCTCTTGGTCAATTGGAGCCCACGTGTCATTGCAGATCAAAACATATATTTTGGTTATCTGTATTTCTATTCATACAATTTTTACTTTACTTTCATGTGCGAAAAATTATTTACGAATATTTCTATAAAAATTTATTTTATGAGAAAATAGAATATTTTATTTATTATTTTTGAATAGTATTAGTTGTCAACAATTTGCTTTCAAATGAACGTTTTAGATACTTAATTTGTTTTTAAATCATTAAATATATATTTTCTGCTTACCTACTACATTTTTAGCAAGTTTTGAGATTTTTGACGAAAAATTACGAAAATACCCCTATGAGCCAGAAAATAATATTTTATTGTTCTTATTTGAAAATGACTTATGATTTTTTTTGAAATGCGAGATTTAATAACTGTTGCTCACCGGGGAGATGCGAAAGTTGATGCTAAGCCTTGCGGGGTTTCAATCGGCATTCGGGGTGAAGAATGTCTGTCGAAGCCTCGCTGCGGTTGTCACGGACCCGATGGGGAGTTCCGGGTCGTGACAATATAATTCAAACCGTCACTGAAAATGTGCCCTTGAAGATAGCTCCATAATCTAGTCCACTATTGGAATTCCCAACCAAATAATTGATATCTTAACTTAATTTTCCATTTACAGCCACTATTAATCCATACCTCATGGTCACATAGTCTGCCTTCTTTGTTCAATGTCAAGGTGAACAGTCTTGGAAATTCCTATTGGAGAATCATATCCTCTAGCCACGCATCATGCTAGAATGAAACAGCTTTGCCACACTTACTCTCATATTAGTTAAAACTTGCAAAAAGAATTTATTAGTAGGCATTATAAGAGATATGATATTTTTCTAAGTGTTTAAGCATTTACAAGTAACCATAGCTTTAGGTAACAAGGCACGTGGATCGTAGTCTTTTTTTTTCTTGAAAGTTGATCATAGTCGTTCTTTACTGTCATGATTTTTCTCAATAAACTATCTAGTTTATTCCCATATCTCTACAACCATTTAGTTAGCAAATGCTTTTATTTTTTATTTCAAGATTATTTAAACCAAGCCTTCCTTCTTCTTTGTAGTTACATACACCATCTCATTTAACATGGTGCACACCTCCATTCGTCCAAATCATCCTTAATATCTTGAGGCATCCTAAACAAAGACATAAAGAAAATAGACAAATTGCTAAGCACTAATTTCAACAAGGTAACTTAGGCTCTGCATGATAACCACTTATAACTTTCACCCATTCAATTTAGCCTCAAAACGTTCCACGACAAGCTTCCAAATTTTCAAGTACGCTTGATTGGCCCTAGTGGTAAACCCAAATAAATAGATGGTAAAGCATCTAGCTTACAATGTATTTTAGTAGCCCACATTATCAATACCTCTACATTAATCCTAACACCAAAAAGACTACTTTTCTGAAAGTTATCTTGAACCGTAACACAATTTGAAAACATCATAATACTCTCTTCATATTCAACAAAACTTCCAAGTTAGGTTAACAAAAAAGTAGGGTATCATTAGCAAATTGTAGGTGAGACACTTGCAAACCCCGACCATCAATTAAGATGCCACTGCATATATTTTCTTCTAAGGCTTTTCCCATCAACAATTGAAAACCTTTATTACCATATTAAGTAGGAATGAAGATAAAGGACACCCTTACCGCAATCTCTTTTGCATTTTTATTGGTTTGGTTAGTGACCCATTTATAAGTATGTTAATTGAGGTAGTCGATAAATAATCCATTTCTGCCACCTCTTTTCAAAGCCCATCTTTTTCATTATCAATTCGAGAAACCCCCAACACACTGTCATAAGCTTTCTTAAAATCTACCTTTAAGAATAGCACCCCACTATGAATCTTGTGTAGTAAATCCACCATCTCATTAGCTAGCAACGTTGAGTCTAATAGTTGTCGCCCTAGTATAAAAGGCAAATTGGTTCTCCCCTATAACCTCACTTATCACTTTCTTGAGTCAATTTGCTAGAACCTTAGCGATTATTTTATACACCAACCCACTAGACTAATTAGGCGTTATTCCCAAACAGCACTTGGATTTTTAGTCTTTGGATCAATGTTATGAAGCTTTCATTGACACCATACACTAACTTTCCTACATTGTAAAAATTAATAATAAATTTCATTACCTCATCCTTCACCATTATCCTTAGAAATTTGAAGAAGTTTAAATTAAAACCATCTGAACCAAGTGCCTTGTTCTTATCGCAGTCTTTGATAACCCTCCTAAATGTTGATAGCAGAATTCAAATTATTAAAATAGTAATTTATTTATATACTATTAATTTGTAACTTAGTAATATATTATATATTGATAAACTGTTAATATTTTCTTAATAGTTTACCATTTTCCACGTATTAAAGTCTTAAAAGGAAAAAGATTACGATTTATGAAAATGAAAAAGAAATTTTTTTTCTCAAAATAATGTTATATTAACCATAAAACAAGTAAAATGTTAATAATTTTTAAAAGAATTATTAAATAAATTAAAAAATTTTGGTTAAATTGATCATTTAACAGGTTTTTTTTTTATAATTGGGAGAAGGGAAATTCAAATACTACTCTTTTAGGCAAGAGGATCATGCATCAACCAATGAGCCAAATACTCGGATGCAATCAATCATTTAACAGTTAAGTTAATTAAGAGAGGAAATTCGATCTGTTTGATTAAGAATCTAGGGAAAGTCAGTTAATTGGATTTTCTAACCAAATTAATGTACTTAACGAGTTGCTCACCCTTAGTATTCCTTTTATTTAACGGGAAAGTAAATGTTTAAATTTTTTCTCAAAATAAAATATATTAATCATAAAAAAGATATAATATCAAGATTTTTTTCAAAATAAACAATTAAATAAATTTAAAAATAAAAAAATTGATTAAATCAATTAAAACTAAATGATTAACTCGATAAATGATTAAATCGATCAAGTGCAAAATTTAATGGGGTTAAATTTTAACACATAACATAGACCATTAAGTCAACAATGAGAACTCTAAGAGCTTGTTTGGCCTAACTTTTTTTTAACTTAAAAGCTATTATAAAGCTCTTATAAAAAATAATAATTTTTAAAATTAAATTAAATCTGTTGGTAAATTTACTTTTATAAGTTTTTTTTATAAATAAGTTATTTGACAAAATAATTTATCTAAGTTTTAATTTTGATTAAAATTATCGTAAAGGGTATTTAATAAATAATTTTCTATTAATCACAAATTCTTTTGTTCATAATGGAAAAAAGTTGACTTTATTTTTTATTTATAAAAAGTATAAAAAGAATTTTTTACATAACATTAAATTTATAATTAATAATAAATTATATAAAAATAAAAACAAATAATGTTGAAATTATTTTTAATATATGAGGCCATTTTTGAAACAAAAAGAAAAATTCTCCTAAAAAACATGTTTTTTTTAAAAAAAAAGAGAAAAAGCTCCACTTTAAAACTTTTTCCAAAGCTTTTTTTAAAAAAAAATTTATTTTTTTAAAAAAAAAATTATTTTTAAAAAAAAAATTACTTATTTTTAGGAGCTTCTCTAAATTTTTATTTGACTTGATTTTTACTTTGAACTAATGAAGAAGTTGAAAAAAAATAAAACCAAACAAGCACTAACATTGCGTTTGGTATAAGGGATGTAAAGTCACACTCCCTGCAATGTGCCCAATTAAATTACATTGCAATGTTTATTTTGTAACAGACCACTGCAATGTAAGATTGCAATGCAATCACATTGCAGCCAATGGATGTAATGTGATTGCAATCCAAAACGAATGCAATCACAATACATTGCACTCTGCAATGTCTTTAAGGACATTTTTTCCCATCATCTTTTAAAAAAATTACTCAAAAACCCAAAGCAAAATCGTTGTTTTTGGGGTTTCTACTGCTTCTTCTCCATTTTGCTAAAGTCGTTCATCCTTTTTCTAGCTCTGCTTTTTTATCATCTGAAATTATGGGTTGAAATCTCCCATTCTTCTTTTTCTTTCTCTTTTTTTTTTATCTTCTTCTTATATTCTTTAATCTGACTTTTTTTTATTAATTTAGGTTTTCTTCTTATTTGTATTTTAGGGTTTATCACTAAAACAATTTGGCCCTTGATCGACAAGAAAGGTTGGATTTCTGAGCTAATCTTCAACAAAAGGCATAGGTAATTGTGATGAAATAAAATGTTGCGTGTTTGGTTGCAATTTTTGGTGTTGCAATTTTTGGTTTTTATTCCCTCAACAAAATATGGGTGATCAAATAGTTTTCAAGTTCTATCCAATTAGAACTTCATCCAATTAGAAATGTTGAAAGCAGCAAAACTCATACCTAGCATTGCCAAATCCATGGATCTTGGCTTTGAGTAAAATGTTTTTTCAAAATGTTGTGTAACAAAATGTTTTTGAATATGTCGTGTAACAAAATGTTTTTGAATATGTCGTGTAACAACAATATTTTTAAACATGGCGTGTAACGACAATATTTTTTTTTCAACATGGCATGCAACAACCTTTTTTAACCATGGGGTATAACATGTTTTTGTACATGGCGTGTAACAACAGTATTTTTTTTCAACATGGTGTGTAACAACCTAACCATGACTTGTCACATGTTTTTGTATATGGCGTGTCACATGTTTTTGTATGTGGCGTGTCACATGTTCCTTTACATGGCGTATCGCATGGTTCTGTACATGGGGTGTCACATGTTTATGTACATGGCGTGTCACATGTTCCTTTACATGGTGTGTCACATATTTCTGTACATGGCGTGTCACATGTTTCTGTACATAGTAAAAACATCTTATCTTTAAAAATGCCTTGTTTGTTTATATAGGAATCTCTTCCCCTACTCAACTTCAAAAAGTCGAAACTTTACGCTCGGTTGTCTGATCGGGGTGATTTTTTTTTTTTGAATCCATGTAACTTTTCAAGGTCTACACGTTGACAAATAGCTGAAGGTGGTTTGTTGTCGTTTTGACCCCAAAAAACCTCATTTTAACCCTGAATTTGAATTTTTACTCTTTTTTTACCTTTTTTATAAGATTTGACCTCCCATTTTTTTTTTTTTTGTTTAGGGTTAAATTGGTCTTGACAGGAGGAAACCATTGCAATTTTTTTTTTTAGATTTTAAGGTGCAAGAAAAGAGTGTAAAAAGGTTTAGTTGTTACTGCTAGTTGTTATATCAACTTTTGGTTGCACCCTATCACAATTTGTTTAGTTGGTTGTGTGGTTAATTGCTTAGTGACGCTTGTATTATTGGTCTCGGGTTTGAGTTCTGCTTCTTGCAGTGCAATCTTTTTTTTTTGCCTTTGATTGCTACCATTAAATCGGTCTATAGTATCATTTGAACTTACATTAAATTTATCCAACATATTCCCTGCATATCAAAAATGGATCCTTCTATATGCTGTTTTTAAATTGAATATTTGTAAGGTGTACTTGAAAAGTTAACTTTGTGTTTACTATATGCTATTTTTATATAATGTTTATATTTCGTTATTTTAATTATTTTTTTATATTATTAGTTCATACAATGGAAGGGTTTTTTCAATAGCAAACTGCAACGATCGTGTCTACTATTGTATTAGCCATTGAGTTGTTCAACATGATACTTTTAGCTAATACTTTGGTTCAAGGATGTTATCATATTTTAATGTATACTAGAAAGCGTAAAAGATCCAAAACTAATACTTATAGGAGACATATTATTTGGCAATTGAATTTTAGGGGAATGGTGTTTGATTCTGATTTAACGTGCATTGAAAATATTAGAATGGATAGAGCTGCATTTTATAAACTATGTAATATGCTTCAATGCATTGGTAGGTGAAATGCCCCATACCTTGATATGGTGATAAATAAAGTTGGTCGGATGTGAATTGAGGCATAATAAGGAACTTTGGGAACCAAAGAGACAAGATAAAATTTTTAGAATAAAATAATATTTTATTAATGAAATAATATTAAAATATTAATATTTAGTCGGATGTCAAAATTAGACATGAAAAAGGATCATATGATTGATCCAAGTAGAGGAAAAGATGTCAAGCCTAACTCTATAAAATACTTGTCATGACATACATGTGATGGATAACATGTTTGCATGCTAGGAGAGTCCCGAAAAAATTTACAAAAGTCGGTATTGTACCTAGAGGTACCACAAAGTTGATTTAAGCCTCGAACTAGATCAAATAGAGAATTTAAGATGAAATTAAGAATATTAAAGTCTCAGAATGGTTTAATATGGTGATTTAGAGTTCGAGGATCAATTTGGAGTCAAACCGAAATTTTCACTATCTAGGGGCAAAATGATCATTTGCCACCTGAGGGCAAAATGGGAATTTTTAGAAAAGATTTTTGGCTCCATTTGACTTATTGGAGTATGATTTGAGGATTAAGAAGTGAAAAAAATTTATTCTTGGTATTTTTCAGAGCATAGGGGCAAAATGGTAATTTTATCACTCTAGGGGCAAAATAGTAATTTTCCACCACCAGGACATTTGTCCAGCACATGGTCTTCCCTTATTCTCATTTTGACCATTAACTAATTGTGTGGTGGAGATAAAAAGGATTAAAATTTTTAAAGTTTTAAAAATGGGCCAATGACATGATGCCATGTGTCATGCCTTTAATAATTTATTATTTTCCTTTTTAAAAGGCACAAAAATCAGCCCATCTTCTACCCCATGGCCGGCCAAACCAGCAAGAAGAGAGAGAAAATAAAAACAAAACCCTAGAGAGAGAAAATCAAAGAAAAAGTGTGAATTTTCAAGAAAATTAAGTGAAAAAGGTGAGATTTTTTCTATTAAGCTTGAGTTTTCTTATTCCCAAGCATTTCTCCTTATTTTCCATGATTAAATTGCATGTTTTCATGGTAATTTAATGGCTGGTCATATGGGTCTAGAGAGAGAAAATTGTTGGATTGATTTGATTTTGATATATATTAGTGTTTAGTGTTAGTTTAGCATGTTAGTAAACAAAATATGTAGAAAAACATTCATTTTTCCCATTACCTAGCCTTAGCTGAATTTTCAAGTCAATGGTGAGGAAGAATGTGATGTTATTTTAGGTTATTTGATTATGAAATCATGGTTTTTGATATGGAAATTAATGAATTATGGAAAGAAAATCAAGTAGGAAAATTTGTGACAATGATGCACCATTTTGGCCGAATTTTTACAAGAAGGAATATGAATGTGGCTTTGCTGATTTTTGGGTTATTTGGCTAGACATTGGTGATTTGAAGCATTAGAAAAAGAAATGGGATCAATTGGAGCTAAATTGGATGCGTATTTCAATTTATCGGGTAAAAGACCGAAATAGGTCAATACGGTGTTTAGGCAAAATTTAGACCTTTTGCATTCCATATCATGCATTAGTAGTCTAAATTAGTTTAATTTAAATTTAGTACCAATGTGGTGAATTTCTCGATTTTGTACTGTGTCAAGGTGGTGAGTCCTCCAATAAAGGCAATGAAATTGCATCCGAGGACCAGCAGTCTGAGTATTTCGAAAATCCCCACTCTAGACATTGTGAGTAACCTTACCATTATTTTTATTATCTAAAGTATGTTTTTAATCGATTTTGGTGAAATTTTATGAAAATGAGTTTAAATAGTAAATTTTTGTGTTTTACAAACAGAATGTGTTTACATGAAAAGATTTTAAAAATTGTCTTGAAATTGAATAACGATTTTGAAAATAGAGTAATTAGAGACCTCCGGCATGTTGTAAATTTATGATTTGAAATTGATGGCTTTCGATATATTATTATTGTGTTGGCATGACTGGCTGGGCTATGTTTTATGAATTGTATGAATTGTTTTATTTTACTCTTGTAGGCTGGGTAGTAAAATATTAGTCTTGTCATGCTGTTAAAATTTTATTATACGGTGGGTTTAGCTTGCTGCAGTAGGCTGGTTCCGTGGACCAGCCTATGAGAGAGGCACGATAACCCCGTTTTTATGTGCTTACCTCGGTCGGAGAGGCGCGTAGGGGATCTCCTGAGGTATGGATAGAGTTCACGTCACACCGAACCACCTCGTGATGATGAACTCCGCTAACGCCAAGGAACGGCTGTGTTTTTCTCAAACTAAAAATATGTTTTAAGTGTGTACGAAATTTTAACAGCCTTGGCGGGCTCGAATGTACGCCTCTGATCAAGGTGTCATCGAGTACTATTTGATGGCATGAGTCAAATGTTTATAGAAGTCATAAGCCTTAATGAGAAATTAAATGAAATACAACCGTTTGCATGGGTTAGGATAAATTTTCAAATTAGGAAATACATAATATGATGGGATATTTTAATTGTCTCCTTTTACTCGGCTTTAGCTGATTTAAATGGTGTTTATTTACTCACTGGGATTTTATAATCTCACCACCCTCCTTTCCACCCATTTCAGGATTAGAGTAGTCTGTAGATAGCTAGTTCCATCGGGGATTTTCATTGGATTGCGTCTTCCAAAACTGTAGGTTCACAGCTTCTTGAATTTTAGTTACTGTGGACCCACTTGATATTGTAAATTTAATAGTTTATTGTGCTACAGTATGAATGAATTTATTTTGTTTTTATGCTACAAAAAGTATTTACGCATAACTCCAAAATTTTTGTTTATAAGAAAATAAAATATTTTATTGAATATATTGTTTTATCTTCTTCTTATATTCAAATAATTACAATTTCATTTTAAATAAAGGTTTTAGATGCCTAAACTTATTTTTAATTGTGAATTATGCGATTGGTACGTGTTTACTACATTTTTAACTAGTTTTGAAATTTTCAGTGGAAAATGACCAAAATGGCCCTGTGAGACAAAAATTTTTATTTTATCAGTTTTAAGTTAAAAATAGCTCAAAATCCTTTAGAACATAATAATTGGCAATAGTTATTCACCAAGGAAAACGAGAAACTGATATTAAGCCTTGCGAGGTTCCGGTTGGCATTCCGGAAGATGAATGCCTATCGGGACACCACGGTTGTTGTCACGGGCTCGATGGGAGTTTCGGGTCGTGACAGTAGGCTTACACCAACAAAAAACATGAATATTGAGGAAATGGTGACTATCTTTTTGTACATCATTTCTTATCATGCAAAGAATAGGATCATAAAGAGAGAATTTGTTAGAAGTGGTGAGACAGTGAGTAGGCATTTTGGTTTAGTTTTGAATTCTGTTTTAAGATTGCAATCAATACTACTAAAGAAGCCAGAGCTTGTACCCGAAAATTCAACTGACTTCAGATGGAAATGGTTTAAGGTAAACTAAAATTTCTTAAACATTTATAGCTTGAGTATAAGAATCTATTAAAAATGCAACTAAAGAATAATTTTTGTCATTATTCTATTGGAAACAATATAATTGTTTAGGTGCTTTAGATGGAACTTACATTAAAGTCAATGCCTTGGAAATTGATAAGCCTAGATACATAATAAAGAAGAATGAAATTGCTATAAATGTGTTAGGGGTATGTTCACAGGATATGCAATTCATATATATCTTACTTGGATGGGAGGGTTCTGCTTCAGACTCTAGGGTTCTTCGAGATGTAATATCTAGAAGAAATGGATTGAAAGTCCCAAAAGGTATGAGGAAAATATACATTCAATTATTAACTATTTTAGCTCGACATTGTTTAGAGTGATGGACTAAAAATAAATTTTTTATCATAGGTTTTTTCTACTTATGTGATGCTAGGTATACAAATGGAAAGGGATTTTTAACTCCATATAGAGGTCAGCGTTATCATTTGAATGAATGGAGACAAAATCGCACTCCTCATTCAAAAGAAGAACTATTTAATTATAAACACTCTGGTGCTAAGAATGTTATTGAGAGATGTTTTGGATTCCTTAAGATGAGATGGGTAATACTTAGAGAGAAGTCTTAGTACCCAGTGAAAACAAAATGTAGAATTATCTTTGCTTGTGCATTGTTACACAATCACATTAGGAGAGAAATGACACATGATCCACTTAAGGATGAAATGGATGAAGAGTATGTGGAATCTAAAGCGATGGAAAATGCATATACGATCCAATACATTGAGACATCAAATGCATGGACTACTTGGAGAAATAACTTGGCACAAGAAATGTGGAATGATTGGATAGCTTCTAAAAATGAAACTTAATTTTTTATTTGGTTCAACAAATGTTGTATGCTTTATTTGTAACAACTTAAATTTGTGTTGATTGAGACATGTTTGTATTTGTTCTTAATTAGATAAGTTATGTTTCTTCTTTAATTTTTAATTAACTATTGTATACTATATATTTGTTATTATGTCGTTACTATATTATGTTTTATACTTGTAGATGGAAGTTGCATCACCTCAAGGATTAGGGAGGACAAGCAAAAGATCCACCCATCAGTGGACACCTACTGAGGATGGAGTCTTAATTGACAGCTGCATTGATCTTGTAAATGAAGGAAGTTGGGGTAGAGATAATGGAACATTCAAGCCTGGTTACTTGCAACAACTTGAGCAATGGATGAAAGAAAGGATCCCAAATTGCAACATAAGGGCTATCCACCATATTAACTCTAGAATGAGGTTGTTGAAAACACAATATAGGGAAATTGCTGAGATGATATTGCATTCCGCTTTTGGATTCGGTTGGGATGATGTTAAGAAATGTGTTACTTGTGATGATGATGTTTGTATTGGTTGGGTTAAGGTAATGATTCTCATTTATCTTACAACATTGTTATATTATAAAGTTAGGCATATATTTGGTTTTGCATTGTTTGTTTGATGCATTGTATTTGGTTATATATATAGAGTCACCTAACTGCTACAGGACTTAGAAACAAGCCTTTCCCTCACTTTGATCAATTAACCATTATATTTGGGAAGGATAGAGCAACTGGGGAAAGAGTAGAGTCACCAGCTGATGTAGTGGAGAACATAGAAACTGAGGAAGTTGCATTTGCAGCAACAAGGGTAGCTTCAGAAGCTTTCAGTGCATTGAATGTTGATGATGATGTTTCTCTTGCTCAAGCTACCAATAGTGAGGGATCCACTGCTGCTAGAAGAAGGACTATAGAGCAAGGTGACAAAGAGGTGAGTCACAAAAAAACTAAGACAAAAAGTAATGGTGACAACATTGTTCATGCATTTCAATCTAGTGTGGATAAAATTGGAGAAATCTGTCAAGGTGCAAGGGAAGGAATTGATAAATTAGCAAGTTGTTTTCAATTTATGGTTGAAGATGTGAGGTTGAAAAAGCGTGTAGTTGAGATAGTTCATGGAGTTGAAGGTTTGACTCTCGAAGAAATTGTTAAGGTTGGACATATCATCTCTAGTGATATGTGGAAGATAAATGATCTTTTTTCATTGTCAGAGGAGTTGCAGAAAATTTATGTGAAGGCTTTGCTTAGTGGCTCTATCTAAATTATGGGTATTGTTATTGCAAAGAACTAGTTATTAATTTAGGATGAACTTTAACTGTGTTATTAACTTTGAACTCTTTTGTATTTTAACAATGGTGTGTCTATCATTTAGGTGACTTCAACTTTGGTTTATTAGAACTTTATGACTTTTGGTTTAAAGCATCAATTAAGGAACTTCATTTATGATGTTCAATTATATATGGTTTTGGTGATGTTATGCTTGATATTTTATTTTAGCTTGATAGTAAGTTTTTTTGAATTTATGATATTTTCAAAAGAAATTAATTGGAGATTGAGAATTATGAGTATTTTATTGTCAATTTGCTATTGGTTACAAGAGAGGACGCTATTACATTAATGCATACATATAAAACGTATAAAGAAATAAAAATAAAATATTATCTTTTAGAGAAAAAATTTAAAATAAAATATACAATATAAAAAATTATATTAAAAATAAAAATAAAATATATACTTGTAACAAGAAATGAAAAAAAATATATTTAATTAAAAATATATTTAAAAATAACATTATATAAAAATTAACAATAAAAAAATACCTGTTAAAATTTTAATATATAAAGGTAGTTTTAAAAATTAACATTACATACCCTGTAAAGTATATGTAAAACAAACACTGTAATATTATCTTCTTTACATTTTAATCATTATATTACTTATATACCAAATACTGTAATATTATCTTTCCTACAATTATATTATTTGTAATCACATTATATTATAAAGTACTAAAGTTACCTAAGTGTGAATGACCAATTTTTTTTATTTTTGAATGATAAATGAAACAGAGGCTGCCACGTCAAGACCTTAGCTTTAAAAATTGCTGACCTGGCGGGGAAAATAGACTCAAATGGTTGAGGTTTGGCCCCACCGCAACCCAAAACCCGAATTCCATTCGCTCCACAGCTTGGACTTTGGAGTTTTAGTAGTCGGCTTCCTTTTTCTCTCTCCCTACCTTCTTTCCTCTCCCCCTTTTGATTTCTCTCCCAGTTTTTCCTCTTCCTCTTCCTCCCCTCCGAACCCTAACCCTAATCCTGCGGTCTTTGAGAAAATCCCCCCTTTTGTATGAATCCTCACAATTATTAGATAACCACCCCCAATTTAATTGATCGATTCGGTTTCTCAATTTCTTGTTTATTCAGTAAAAGGGAATTTGAAATTCCCCCATTTCTTTTAACAAAATCATTCATGGCTGGCATCGTAGAAGAAAGTATACAATGATCGAATTACTGGCGTTTCGTTTCAATTGCATGGGGTTTACGCAATGCCAGAGCTTCGAAAAGGAGTCCGTAGAGGCCGCGCCACGATAGCGCAGCAGCAGCAACAACGAGAGCAAAAGCAAACGCCGCAGCGGAATCAAGGCCGGAAACGTGCTGCCGCGGCCGCGGCTGCTGAGGGAGGTAGGCCGAGGACGAGATTGGCCGCGAAAAGATTAAAGGAGGAGGATCATCGTCAGCTGGTAGCAGCTGCGACTGCGAGAGAGGATCATAATCATCCGGTGATTGTGATATCGGAGAGGGATAGTGATATTGAGAAGAAGGAGTTTGTAAAAGGTGATTTAGAAAAGAAGGGTGCTGTCATGGGGGACGATAGCGGTGGGTTGAGCGCTAACAAGGCTGCTGGACAGGAAGAGGAGGGAAGTACTGCTCCTTTTCCAGAGAGGGTATGCTTGTGGTTTTGCCTTGTTATTTTGTTGATGTTGTTTTTTCTTCTTCTTTTTTTAATGTTTCTGCGGCTGGGTTACCATTGATAGGATTGTGGTTCTCTGGTATTTGCGTTTTGGCAGTTTTTTTTTTTTTTTTTTTGCTGTGGTTCCGCGTTCATATTGTCATTGAAGATCTAATTAAACTTTTTTTTTTTTGGTGTTTGCTGTCTGCTGAAAGTTTTGAGAGTTGAGAGCCAATTACTTTTCAGGTTTTTTGTCTAGTCTAATACTGCATTTGGTAGGAAGGAAAATGGAGGAGAGGGAAAAGGGAAGGAAATTCGTTTTCCCTTCTTTCATTTTGGTATGAGAGAGATGGAAAATGGAAGGGAGGAAAAGAATTAGGAGTAAAATTTTAAATTCAGTGATTGATTTTGTTTGAATGAATCTTTTCCTCCTACTTGTGGAAGGACTGAATTTTGATGGAATGGAAAGGTGTAAATCCACCCATTTTCCTTCCTTCTCCTTGTTTTCCTACTGTCAAACGAGTGAAAGGTAGAGAGGGAATGTGAGAAACCATTTTCCTTGCACCCCTTTTCTTTCTTTCTCATCTTTGTTTTCTAATTTTGTGATATTATTTATTCAGTTTGGTTATTTGGATATGTTTTCCTTTTGACTTTGTAAGGTTCAAGTTGGAGGATCACCTTTATATAAGATAGAGAGAAAGCTTGGTAAAGGTGGATTTGGTCAGGTATTTGTTGGACGACGTGTTAATGGTGGAAATGAACGCGCAACTGGTTCTGCAGCCCTGGAGGTAAATCATTTTAACTACCATAAGCCATAGAAAGTTTATACCATCCCAGGTCTTGGTTTTAATTTAAGTTTTGTTATTACTTTGCATTCGTTTAGGTAGCTCTGAAATTTGAGCATAGGAACAGCAAAGGTTGTAATTATGGTCCTCCATATGAATGGCAAGTTTACAAGTAGGTGGCTCTATTTCCTTGTTAGTTTGTTTGGAACATTTCCAAATTACGACTATCTACCACAATGTGTTTGAGTTCTTGGTGAACAGTGCTCTTGGTGGTAGCCATGGAGTTCCCAAAGTACACTATAAAGGAAAGCAAGGAGACTATTATGTGATGGTATGATTTGCAGCTTTTCTTCTATTCATTTATCTATCCTAGATCCATGGCTTAACTTCTACTTATGTATTTTCAGGTTATGGACATGTTAGGGCCCAGCTTATGGGATGTTTGGAATTCTTCAGGGCAAGCGTGAGTGACCAGTCTTCTTGCATTTGCTATTTCTATGGTTTACTTATTCAGAAATGAGAGATAACATAAGCTGAAGCACTTTATTAAGTCCAAAACCTCTTCGTTCTTACATGATAGAATACTGATTTTTTATATTCTCCACCATAAACAGTTTGAAGAAACAAAATACTCCCTTATTATTTTACCACTTTATTTTTGCACTAGAAACACTTTCAGGGTATATGTTCAAGCCTGGGCTTTTTAAGTTAGTTATTGACTAGGGAGCTATGTTAAATCTCTCCTCTAGGGTTGTTTCTTGGATTAGTTTTAAGAAAAATGATCTGGCAGGCCCTCTTTTTCACCCGTTCATTCAATAAAAAATTATAAAAATAATGAAAAATAAAGAACCAATTGAAGAAGGTATAAAAATATAATTGAACATTTAAGCCTCTGATTTTCTTGGATTTTTTCTTTTGGGGGTGTGTCTGATTGAAGATCTGCTTGTTCTCTATGAAATTGTCTTCTTAACCCTTCTGGGCAAAAGAAAGTGTATGAAAGTTATTTCAATTGTATTACTTTGTATGGGATCTTTGGCATCTACTTAGATATTAATTTTTGTTCTCAATTTCACATGCAGGATGTCTGCAGAAATGGTAGCTTGTATAGCGGTAGAGTCACTGTCAATCTTAGAGAAGATGCACTCCAAAGGGTTTGTGATTGCATTATTTTGAGTTATAGTATGAATGCCAGTTTTCATAAATATTCTGTAAAACTATGATCTGAGTATCTTTCTTAAATGTTAAATCTATCTCTTTTTGAACTCTTTGCTTTTGCTTCTACTAACTTTTGCTTCGAATGTTGACCCTGTTTGATACCAGTTATGTGCATGGGGATGTTAAGCCTGAGAACTTTTTACTTGGTCAGCCATCTACACCACAAGAGAAAAAGTTGTTTCTTGTTGACCTTGGATTAGGCGAGTAAATTTCATTTTATCCCTATGGTATCTCTTTTTATGCTTTCCTTTTAGGTTCTTTTCTTATGTTTTGTCTACACTACACGTTGCAGCAACAAAGTGGAAAGATAGCAGCAGTGGGCTGCATGTTGATTATGATCAACGTCCTGATATGTTTAGGTGAGCTAATGTTTGTCTAGTTGGAGACTTGTTTATGATCAACTCTCTTGCTGATATTCTTTTGTTCTGTAATTTTCATTTTCACCAGAGGAACTGTTCGATATGCAAGTGTTCATGCTCATTTGGGTAGAACTGCCAGTAGAAGAGATGATCTTGAGTCTCTTGCATATACACTCATATTCCTACATCGAGGTCGATTACCGTGGCAGGGCTATCAGGTATGGCTGATATAATCATCATAGTGGAGTTGCTTATCAGAGGCATATGATAGCATTCATATTCTACTTTGTTTTCTTGTTCTTTCTTTTACTTTCCAAATGCCAGGGTGACAACAAATCCTTCTTAGTCTGCAAAAAGAAAATGGCAACATCACCTGAAATGCTTTGCTGCTTCTGCCCTCCACCTCTAAGACAGTTTCTTGAGATTGTGGTGAACATGAAATTTGATGAGGAGCCCAACTACTCCAAACTAATATCTTTATTTGAGGGTTTGATGGGACCAAATCCAGCTATAAGACCAATAAACACTGATGGTGCTCAAAAGGTATTTTTGTGTATACTTAACTATATTTAAGATTCTCTAAAAGAAAATCTGTTGACAGATTAATAATAATTATGAAAATTTGGTAGATTATTTATCAAGTAGGCCAAAAGCGAGGTAGGTTAAACATAGATGAAGAAGATGGTCAACCCAAGAAGAAGGTTCGTCTTGGAGTTCCTGCTACGCAGTGGATTTCAGTCTACAATGCAAGACTTCCAATGAAGCAGAGGTATTTTGGAGTAGTTTTCATTCTCATAGCTTATTTTGATTGCAGATTTATATTATTTTAATTAAAGACAATAGAAATAGTACAATTTTTTTTTCCCATTTTGCCTTATACTGCTTTTGATCCTGAATGGCTGTTGCATTGTCTTCTACTTATTTAGTTGGACAGCTATAACGAAAATGATGTTGGTCTATAAAATAGCTTTGGAAGGTGAATGCACCTGTCTCTAGAGGGCTGTGACAATCAGAACTAATGATTTTTAAGAAATGCAACTGTATTTATACTGAAGCCCATTGATGGATAAATTTTTTTATTACAAATCAAAGAGAATCGTTTTGGTCCTTATTTGAAGCTTAAACTGTCAGTAATTAGTGGGTCTTATGAAGGTTCCATTAAAGCTTTGTGAAAAAGGACAAAAGAGGACAAGTATAAAGCTTTAAAAGAAATGAAAGCTGATATGTACTGTAATCTTGTTAAAGATGCTGAGACATTTCTTTTCAAAATGACTTTAGTAATATCATTTGATTTTGATTCTTGATTTGCCTTATCTTGTGAACTGCACTTCAATATAGCCCCTAGTTATTGTAGACTGTGGTTGTTACTGTTGTTACATGCTTTTTGCTTCTAAAAACAAAAGAAGCAAAAAATGAAAAATGTTTGGATACAGAAAAGTTAATTATTTTTGTAATGATCAAAAATTTAATTTTTGTGATTTGCAAAATTCATGATTTTACTTTTAAATGGAACACTTACTTTTAAGTATGTGTTAGATTTTAACTATTAGCTCATTTATAATCAAACATGATTTTGTTATTTAATAGAATCTTAAGTAATATAGTTGGATTAGTTTGGACTTTCCATTTATGCTACAGATTTATCCTGTGGTATAATTTTTTACCAAGTGATGAAAATATATGTCCTTTGATGAAAAACCTACTTGGTCCATTTCCTGCTTTTTTTTTTTTTTTTTTCAGTTTGGCTGGAGTATGATCAGCATGTAGACCATAATAAGGAGAAAAAAAAATTGTTTATACATACTAGCTTTCTTTATGTGATGTTTCATTTTAACTGTGTCATTATCATGCATTAGGTACCATTACAATGTGGCTGATGCAAGGTTGGCTCAACATGTGGAGAAAGGAATGGCAGATGGTCTGCTAATAAGTTGTGTAGCATCTTGTACCAATCTTTGGGCATTAATTATGGATGCTGGGACTGGTTTCACACACCAAGTTTATGAACTTTCACCTTCCTTCTTGCACAAGGTGACCTCCTATTGTATATTGTTGTAACTGCTATTTTCTTTTCCTATTGTAACAAAAGTTTTTATATTAAGAAATGATTCATTCTTCATAATATACAGGAGTGGATCATGGATCAGTGGGAGAAGAACTATTACATTAGCGCTATTGCTGGTTCTAGCAGTGGAAGCTCCCTTGTTGTTATGTCCAAAGGTCAGTTTCAATTCTGATTTGTCTAAATTGCTTACAAGACCTGTTTTCTCAGCCATATGTTCTACAACTTAGCTAAAATATTTTACATGCAACCTGAATGGCACATTTCACTTAGTATGCAGATTCAAACATGGAGCTTTTACATAAATGCTTCTAATGGATTGATAAGATCGGATTAGCAACTGCCTTTTTCCATTTGCTTTTATGGCTCAAGATTTCTGAATTATGATTATCTTTTTAGGCACCCAATACACTCAACAATCTTACAAAGTAAGTGACTCTTTCCCCTTCAAGTGGATAAACAAAAAGTGGAGAGAGGGTTTCTATGTCACCTCGATGGCAACTGCTGGAAGCCGATGGGGTGTTGTTATGTCTCGCAATGCAGGCTTCAGTGATCAGGTTTGATCTCAGTTGCAATACACAATTATTTCTATTGTCTTTTATTAGAGTGGATTCTTTATGCCAATTTTTTATGGCTATTGATCAATGGTTCTTTTTGTTTGTTTGAATTCTAATTGAATTGGAAGTCAGTCAATAACAATGTCTTCCATTTTGCTTCAGGAGTGATCATTGTCTTTATTTTCCACTCTTCCCTTTGGTTTTTATCATTTTTGTGCTTGGTGTCTTCTTGAATTTGAAAATGTCCTGTTTATTTTCTCTTTTCTTTTGAGTATTTGCTTGTCTCACAATTACTGCTGTGTCCTAATAAAGGTTTTAGTAAATACTTGCTTGCGTGTTTCAAGAAAATGAGGTTGAGGTGATAAACCTTTATGCACTGCCAAATCTGAACTTCTGGTTCAATTTTGTTTACATGTGGGACATGGCTTTTTCAGTGAAAATGCAATTTTAATTGATCTGAAAGCAATGTGGGTTTATAGCTCTGTTGTTGCCCCAAAAGTAGCTAGTTTTCTCTGTTTAAAACCAGCTTTATTCTGATTGGAGTAGGCAAATTGTATAAATCCATTGCATAAGATGGATTTACATGATACTAGGTCTTTGTGCTCTGCATGTGAATCATGTATTAAACAGTGATTAATTATTTAACATGTGCCTTCATAATAATTACAACCATATGAGCATTATAACTTTAGAAGATGGTAGTTATATTTTGATTAAAATCGATGTTTTACAACCATATGGGCATTATAACTTTAGAAGATGGTATTTATATTTTGATTAAAACCAATGTTTTACAACCATATGAGCATTATAACTTTAGAAGATGGTATTTATATTTTGATTAAAATCAATGTTTATATTTATCTAAATATTATTTGACACGTAAAATTATGAAATATGTAATAGGTCAGAAAATAATGCAAATCTTTTACTGCAAAATTTTATATTGGTTTATAACATTTTTAATATAAAAAAGAAGTGGTATGTAAAATTAAATATTATACTAGAGGATTGTGATAATTAAAAGAAAATTTTAGGTGCAACATGAAAAGGTAAAAACTGAAAAGAGGTATTTCTTTTGCCACCCATTTCTCTTATAAATTTGCTAGTAATCTAACAAAAACATATTACGGTGGTGGCCCTGAATGTGTTTATAGTTTGAATTCACTCCATCCTTTCTCACATGCATTTACTATCTTATTAAATATTGTCGATGGGTCCTATAGGTTGTGGAACTTGATTTTCTCTATCCAAGTGAGGGTATCCATAGACGTTGGGATAATGGTTATAGAATTACATCAACAGCTGCAACTTCTGATCAAGCTGCTCTAATCTTAAGCATCCCTAAGCGCAAACCTGGAGATGAAACTCAAGAAACTTTACGTACATCTCAATTTCCCAGCACACATGTTAAGGTAATGGTTCTGTTACTTGTGTAATGCTCTATGTTTTAAAACTTATGTTTGGAGTACCATATAAGTAGTTTTAGTTGGTCTTGCAAGATTATGTACGTTTTTTTTTTCTTTTTCTTCTTTTTGGCATTTCCATTATGTTATACTTGTGATAGTTAAATGAGTTGCAATCTATATGAACATATTAGTTTTTATTGTAGTTTCAATCTATGTTGTGATTTATATGTTTTTATTGTTTTCATGTGTAGGAAAAATGGGCAAAAAATCTCTATCTGGCCTGTCTGTGCTATGGAAGGACTGTATCCTGAGTCAGTGACTGGTGGGAATTTTTGTGGGGAGGAAAAAATGGAGTATGTTTTCCTTGCCTAGTTTAATTTTTAACGTCTTGTGTTTTTATTTTAAATTTGGGATCTCATGTTAAATGTAAAGGATGGATAGGAATTTAAGTCAAGTGCAAGGGAATTGTGTACTTTATAATGATGTATCATATTCATATATATTTCTTAAATGAAGTATGTGTTGGGTTGATAAGGTTGTTCATTCTTGTAGCCTTTTGATGGCTCGAGATTGAAGTAATCTCCTAGTGGGTTCAGCTGCTGCCAATGCTATGAAGAGTTCCTCCCAGCCTCGAGCAAACCCATATTCAACCATTTGAGACTGATCACACTTTCACTTTGCCTCTCAACTCAAACAATTCACAAAACCACCCAACTCCCATGCCTAAGCATCATTCAATTGTTTTGTAGGTTATGAATCTTACATGGTTATTTAACAAATTTAGAATGATGATTTCACATTACAAAAAAGGTATTGTCAATATCATATATTAATTTAATAATTTTAAATATAAAAAGAACAAAGATTAAATTTTAGAAAATTTATAAATATTTACATAAATATAAGCTTTAATAAGAATACTCATCTTTTATGACTCACTTATGATTAAAATTTGATATGATAATTTTTTGGAAATGACTTGTATCGTGACGTGTGGATTCGAGAGTTGCAATTAAATTCATTTTATTCGATGAAATTTTAAATTGATTTTAGGTCTGTTTAAAGAATAATAATTTGGTTTGACACCTTGTGATCCTTGTTTAACGAATGGTTTAATGATGCGTTATCTTATTTTAATATTAACTTTTAATTTTATTTTTATATTTTTTTAATCATTAATATTTTTTTTAATTTTTATTTGTGAGCTAAAGTTCATTATTTAGTTTATTTATATGATATGCAATCATGGAATGAATGGTATAAATCTTGATTTAATGAATGGCAAATCAAAACTTTTTATCGAAAATATTTTTTAAAATCACTCATCATACTAGTGGGATACGAGATACTCTCTCACTTAGGAAATTATTTGAAAAAACTCGCTTTCGTAAGCTTATCAAGCAAATCTTCTTATCGAGATAATCATTTGCAGATAAAAACATTTTCATGTATTGCAAACCTTACTATAAGTAAAGGCCTTTTATTAAAAACATCCTCCAAGTCACAAAAAGAAAAAAAGAGAGAGAATGTGAAAGACCTAGGTTTGTTGACAGGTTGGGTGATCGTAAAGGGAAAGGGGTGGGTAGGGTTATGGGGGAGATGAGAAAGGATACTAGAGGTTAGGTAAGGAAGGTCAAAAAAGATTTGGAATGCTGGAGAAAGAACGTCTTACGGCCTTTGTTGACAACATTGATGGAAAGGCAATGTGGAGGGAATTGAAGGTGTTCTTCAATCAATTCGAGGTGGTTGTCGACCTTTTCATCCCTATGGGGTAGCAAAATATGCTTTTGTAAGGTGCCAATATCGAGTCAAACTTACAAATGCAATCCAATATGGGTAGAATATGAGGCTAAAGGGTAGGTTTCTTCGCATTAAAAAAGTCAATAAGCCAAGGGAGACTAGTAACGATGAAGATAAGGAAACCAAGGGAGACATGGTCATGGAATCAAAAGGTAGAGTGATGAGATCTTTTAAAAAAGTGATGGCTAATGGTGAAGATAGACATCTAAAGGAAGGAACAATGGAACTGGAAAGGGAAGGCAAGAGGGTTAATGCAAGGCTGTCAATAAGAAAACTTGAAGAGGTATGGGTGCCGATTAAAGAGGAGGAAGTAGGGTGGCTGCAGCGTAGTGCCACAAGATACGTACGTAAGCCCATATGTTGTAATGAGTTAGAAAGCTTTTTGTCTAGAAAACGAGTTACAACAACTGAGAGGCCGACAAAGGGGTTCAATGTTATCATCACCTTTGGTCATAAAAGGCGTTATAAAGACCCTACTTGAACAATACTTGAAAATTTTCGAGTCGTGGTTTGAATACTTAAATCCTTATAATATTAAGAGAGACAACCGAAAGTATAGGATCTAGGTAAAAGTTGAAGAGATCCCAGCTCAACTATGGCACATTAAAATCTTCAAAGAATTGGGTGATAGTTGGGGGCAGTTTATTAAGGTTGATTAGGCAACTAAGAGGAGAAGTCCTCTTGACTATGCAATGATAAAGGCTGAAGTATCTAGTTGAAGAAAAGTGCCGATGTGCCCTCAGTTCCAAGTTAATGGGGTTATATTCACATTGAGAGCTTATGTAGTAGGCATAGATGTGATTAAGCTAAACTACCAAATTTCGACGACGAGGTCTTAGACGGTGACTAAGTTGTGTGGGAAGAAAAACAAGGGGGTGAATAGGAACGGTGGAAAAAATGATGAGAACACCGTTGATGAGGGGGACGTGGCAGTTGTCAAGGAAACTGGGGTTGAGATCAGTCCCAAAAAAAGCAAAATAAAAAAGGCAGTGGCAAAAAAGAGTGGGCCAACCAAAAAGAGGTCAATTCTCACTATTCCTAAAAAGGGTGATAGGCTCAAGGAACAAGGTCAAAGTGGAAAAAGGCGCATAGTGGAGGGAAATTCAAAAAATTCAAGTAAAGATGGAAAAAGGGGAAAAGGGATAGGCCTCTATCGTCCAAAACCACGTGGTCTTAAGACAGGAAAATGGGCCTCTTAAAAGTCAAAGAGAAGACGTTAAAATGCTAAGTGGACCCAAAGGTAAAAAAAACAAAAGTAGAGTTGGGCTTTTGGGCTATGAAAGTGGTGGGAATGGGTCAACTCAAGAGGAATTTTTAGATGATAGTAATGAGCTCCATTATAAGGGGTACCTCAATCCTAAAGGTAAAAAAAGTGGGGTAATATAGGCTGGCAAGGTGGGTTCTTCTTTGAAGGGCCAGGTGAGTGTAGCAAAAAGGCTGTTAAAACAAAATGACATGAAAGAAGACACAAAGAAAGTAACAATGTAAGAGAGACAACTTTATTTAAGGGAAGAAAGGCTAAGGTAGGTGAGGTTTCCAAAAGTGAGCTAAATGGCAGTGTGGGGAAATCTTGGTACTTAATGGAGGAAAGGAACGATAGAGAAGAGATGATGTTTAAAGGAAGGAAAAAATCACAAGAAAAGAGATTTAAAGACCTTAGGCTATCGATATCTAGTGATGTTCTCCTTAGAGAGTTGGTGACAAATAAAAAAAAGGAGAAAGAAAAGCAACACCAAAGTGAAGGTTAAAAAGGCAACAAAAGAAAGAGAGAATAGAAAAGTTAGAGACAACAGTTGACACTAGAGCTTCGAAGGGTAAGTGGCCCATGAGATGAAGAGGTTATTGAGAGGAAAATGGGGATGATGAGTATCAATAGAGGATGAAATTTGAGAGTTGTAGGGAATAGGTGAGGAAATTGAACTACAAACAAGTGAACTAACTAAACACAAGAAAGAAAGAGAAAAGAGGGAGCAATGCGAGAGATGAGGAAGGAGAAAATAAGGAAAGGATTAAAAAATTATGATTTCGAGAATAGGGAAAAAGGGTTTTTTGGCAATAATAAAAGAAGGGAATTAGATTGTGGAAATGAAACAGTGTTTGAAAATGAGGCCATAAGGAGTGAGGCTGTAGCAACATTGATAGTGAGCAACAATCTTAGGCTTGAATACATGGATGATGTGGAAGAAGTGTTGTGGGTTTATACTGAAATTAATGTAGGGAAAAGGCAAAGTTGAGGAGGCCAAGTAAGGTCAAGTATAATCTTATGATTGTGAGTTTAAGTTGTTATGATTATTTTTTCCTGGAACATTAGAGGAATTAGCAAGGGGAAAAGAAAATTGCATTAAAGAGATTAATAAGGAAAACCAAACCCAACATTGTGTTTATCCAGGAGACTAAATTGCAAAATCTATATAAAGGGTTGTTCGAACACCTATGGCCAAAGGATAAGGTGTGCAGCAAGGCTATGAAATCTAAAAGCAGATTCGAAAGGTTATTGAGAATATGGAAAGAGATTTAGTTTAGATTGGATAACATTGTTTTGCAACAAAATTTTATTATTATGATAGGGTAGATTAAAGCTTCGGGTATTAAGTGTGGTTTCGGTAATATTTACATACCAAATGCTGAAAGTGAAAGAGATGGGGCATGGGAAGATATTAAATAGATTATGGCTAGGTCAGGGGTGACTTGGATGTTAAGTGGTGTCAAACCCTACTTTGTAAAATAATTATAATGTCATTCACATGCTCGATAGAATGTTTGTATATTTAGGAAGTTCGAGAAATCGTTAAAAGATGATATTGCCCCTAATGGTACTATTGAGTCGATTAAGCCTCGAACTAGTTCAAATAGGAATTTTAAGGTGAAATTAAGAGTTTCACAGTTCAGGGATGACTCAAAATGGTAATTCGAAGTTCAAGGATCAATTCGTAGTCAAATCGAAATTTTCACTATTTAGGGGTAAAATCGTAATTTTTCCACCCACGGATAAATTTTGAGATTTTGAGAGAATTTAGATCACATTTGACAAATTGGAGAATGGTATGAGTATAAGGGATGAAAAATATGTCTATGGGCAATTTTTTAGTTTTTGGGGTAAAAACGTAATTTTTCACTTTATGGGGGCAAAAGTGTAATTTTTAAAAATTTGCTCCACCAAAACTTTGGAAAAGTCTAGAAATTTCATGGAAGACATGGATAAGTGAAGAGGATTGAGTGGTAGAAAATGAAAGTCAAAAAGAGGGCTAGAAAAAAATAAAATAATAAAATATTCAAAAGGTAAATAAAATAATAATATTTTATTAAGCCTATTAAAAGGCTTGAAAGTTCCAGAATTCTTCATTTGGAGGGTCAGCCAAAACCAGCAGGAGAGAGAGAGAAATAAGAACAAACCCTAGAGTGAGAAAATTAAAAAAAAAAGTGTGATTTTTCAAGGAATCAAGTGTTTAAAGGTATGATTTTTCAAGCTTAGCTTAAGATGTATCATTTCCATGCATTTCTCCTTATTTTCCATGGTTAAATTATGTGTTTTGATGATGGATTCAAATCTGATCATATGGGTTTAGAGAGAGAAAGTTGTTAGATTAATTTGATTTTGAACTATGTTAGTGTTTAGTGTTAGTTTAACATGTTTATGAGTAAAACAACAAGAAAAATATTCATTTTCTCCATGAATTTCTCTAGGTCGAATCTAGCCAATGGTGTGTGAGGATGAGGTTGACTTTATTTTAAGAGAATTAGATGGAAAAATGATGAATTATGAGGTTGAAAATTAAATGGGAATTTATGGTGCAAAAAAATTGAAATTTTTTCCCACTAAGGGTAAAAGGATAATTTGTGGTCCAAACTGATAAATTGGACCACATTCACAATCATTGAGGTATTGTGGATATAATTGGATAATTGAAATTGAAATGGATGGAATTGGAGTTGAATTGGAGATTTTAGAAATTTACACCATGTATAGGCAAGTTAGGTCGGACATTGTGATTAAGCGATTGTCCAAACATTTCACACCCTATCTAGTGCATACGCATGGATAAGAGCCTGAAATAATATATATTGATTTGACACAAATTATTGAATTTTTTATGTCATGTATTGTGGATAGGTGGTGAGCTATCTGATACGGGTAAAAGACTACACCCGAGGACCGAGAATAAGAGTATATTTACTCCTATTATAGTGAATAAACTTACTATCGTCTTAATTATCTAGAGTAGATTTATTTAATTGTGTGATTTTATGGAAAAATGGTTTAATTGGAAAATTATTGTGTTTTATGGGAAAATGAGATTTTATAAAATAATTTTATAAAATTTTTGTAAATTTAATAATGATTTCAAAAATAGAGTAATTGGAGACCTATACTATGATTGTGTTGTTTATCTATGATTTTACATTAAATGGCTTATGATAAATGTGGGTATGACTGGTTATTTTTATGATTTTAAGAATATGTGAACTGTGTGTTAAGTGAGTCATGTCATACTATTGTGATTTTATTGGTTGGTGGATTATAAAGTGGGCACTGCAGTGACAGGGGTTCCATGGGCCAGCCTAATTAGAGGGGCACGATTCCCAATTATTGAGCTTACCCCGATTGGAGAGGCGCGTAAGATAACTCCCGAGATAGGATCTGAGTACACTTCACGCTAGCCACCACGTGAAACTGGGACTCAGGCAACACCAAGGAACGACTGTGTTGTCAGAGGTGAAATGTGTTTGTATGTGTGACAATAAACAGCCTTGGCGGTCTCGGTAAGATACCTTTGCGGGGTATCCCCGAGAATGGATTTTTGGCAAGGGCTAAGTTTTTGAAAAGTACATAAGCCATGTTGAGTAATTGGATGAAATCCAATTATTTATATGGGTTGGGATGAATTATTTTAATTATCTCCTATTACTCGGCTTTAGATTATTTTGATGATGTCTATCTACTCACTGAGATTTTATAATCTCACCCCTTCTTCTTATACATTTTTCAAGCTCAGAATAGGCAGTAGACTGTCAATTGCATCGAGAAGTAAATTTCGGAGTTGCATCCTAGAAAGCAAGGTTATAGACTTAAACCTTCTCAGTTATTTGGGGGCCCACGTGTCATTGTAATTTAAATTGCATACTCCAGTTTTCTATATTACAGTATGTATAAATTTATTTTGTTTTTATGTGCAGAAAACTAATTTTTTGATGTTTCAAAAATTTACATATATATATATATATTGTTTTACATTAAAATAGATTATTTTAATTAATATTTTTAGTTTATTTTATTATTAAAAAAAAAAGAAAAGAAAAAAAGAGAGAGAAATGGAAAAATTGGTACGAAAGCCTTGCGAGGTCTCGAAGGGCATTCGGGGGAATAATGTCTGTCGAGGCTTCCCGGCGGTTGTCACGGGCTCGATGGGAGTTCCGGGTCGTGACAAGTGGTGACTTTAATGTTGTAAGAAAAGAGGAGGAAATGATAGGAAGTGGAGAGATAAAAAGGATATTTGGAAAATTTGATGAATTTATTAACGAAGTGGGACTCGTAGATCTACCTATGATAAGTGGGAAGTTTACATGGTGCAATAATTTGGAGGAGCCAACCTACGGTAGACTTGACTGATTCTTGGTAGATGTTGAGATTCTGCAAAGAGAAAATGAGCTAATCTAGAGGTGTTTACCCCTTTCATTATCTAACGATTACCCGATAATGTTAAGGTTGAGAGTGGTTGATTGGGGAACAAAGCCATTTAGGTTTTTTAACTATTGGATGGAGGAGGGAAGCTTCAATCAAGCGGTGAAGGATTATTGGGAACACGAGGAAAGGGGAAATCGAACTAGAAGAGGGAAATCGATGAAGCTAAAAGGGTTAAAAACCAAATTGAAGGAATGGTAAAAAAAGATTTTTGGAAAAAGCCAAAAGAAAATATCTAATGTAGAAGCTGAACTTCATATGATTAATGAAAAAATTCAAGAAGGTGAGGAAGAAAGTGATCTCCAGAATAAAGCTATTAAAATAAGAACGAAATTGTGGGAGACGTATGGGTTGAAGAGAAAAAATGGCAACAAACGCGAAGCTCTTTCATGTTATGGCATCTGTAAGAAAAAGAAACAATTTAATCTAGCAGCTGAAAATTAGAAAAATGAGTCTTAATGATCCTGAATTGATAAAGAAGTGGATTGCTAATTATTATCCTAACTTTTATAAAAAGAAAAGGGTGTTAGGCCGTAGGAGGTTAAACTATCCATTCAAAAGACTGAATGAAAAGGCAACAACTTTCCTTGAAAAAAAGGTTACGAAAGTTGAAGTGTGGGAAACAATATGCTCTTGTGATGGTAACAAGTCCTTGGGGCCAGATGGTTATAATCTTAGTTTTTTTAAAGATCAATTGATGGTGGTCAAGTAGGATGTTATGGTGAGTATAAGGGTTTTCGTTACTCGGGTACACTAGAAGAGAGGATTAACAATTTTTTATCACATTAGTTCTAAAAGTTGTTAATCCAAATATGATAACTAAGTATAGGCCGATTAGTTTGGTGAAGAACGTGTACAAAATTGTGGCCAAGCTTCTAGCAAATAGGTTGAGATTGATGATTGGTGAAGTTATCAAAGATAAACAGTTTTTTTCATTAAGGGAAAACAATTGATGGATTGTGGTTTAATTACGACTAAAGTGATCGATCTCTTGAAAAAAGAAAGGGAATGAGGGTTCCTCCTCAAGGTTTACTTTAAAAAAGCCTACGATAGTGTTAATTGAAATTTCTTCAATTTATCATGAGGAGTATGGGATTTGATGAAAGATGGATAAGGTGGATTATGGTTGTATTTCTAATGCCAAGGTGTCTATTCTTGTGAATAGAGTTGCTACCGAACCTTTTAGGATTGGTCAAGGACTTCGTTAAGGGTGCCCTCTCTCACCATTTCTTTTTAACATCATTGCCAAAACGTTCAACCAACTTATGGTTAAAGGTGAGACTATGAGGTTGTTCTAGAATATTTCTATTCAAAATAAAGGGTTAAGGATCTTTCATCCAATTTGTAAACGACACCATGATTTTTGTAAATTAGAGGTAAGTAGTCCTGTAAATATCAAAAGAATTCTACGATGCTTCCAAGCTATTTTAGAGTTGAGAATTAAATTTCATAATAGTTGCCTAATGGGTGTAAGGGTAAGTGATTGGATGTTGAGGGAAATAGTGGAAAGCATTGATTGCAGAATGGGTAATTTCCCTATGGTGTACTTTAGGCTGTCGTTGGGAAGGAACACTAATTTAGTTCAAATGCGAAGACCAAAGGTGGAAAAGGTTGAAACTAGACTAGTAGGGTGGAAGACAAAGTTCTTGTCTATTGCAAAGAAAGACACACTCTTACGGTTTATTCTTGCAAGCCTCTCTATATTTTATATGTTTATATTTTTAATGCTAAAGGGAGTTATTAGGGAGCTTGAGAAGATAGATAGGAGATTTCTTAGAGGTGGGGATGAGAAGAAACACAAAATCCATTACTTTGAGTGAGACAAGGTATGTGATTATAAAGATAATGGTGGTTTAGGGATTGTCAATCTTGAAATAAAAAACTATGCTTTACTTAACAAGTAAGTGTGGAAGCATAGTAATGAAAGGGAGAGTTTATAAAAAAAGGTGTCAATGGAGAAGATAGGTGAGAGCCCATCTAGTCTATTATTGACAGTCAACATAGATAAGAGGCACTCTAATGTGTGAAAATATATTTTAAAACCCTTATCCCTTTCTAATGATTTTTCATGCAAGTTAGTTCCAATATGCAAATGGCGGTGAGTGATGGTAGCAGAATTATGTTTTGGGTTGGTAGATGGATGGATGGTAGAGTCATGAAGGAGGTTTTCCCTAAAATCTATGCTCTTGCAAGGAACAAGCAAAGGCTCATTGAAAAGTATGGCAGTTGGGCTGGTGAAAATTGGATTTAGGATGTGAAATTGTGCTGTCAACCATTTGGCTAGGAAAAATGTCAATGGTAGATTTTTCAAGCATCAATAGGTGAGTACCACTTATACAAAGGCATGAAAGATGAACTGATTTGAAAAAGAACCACGTTTGGACAGTATATAGTGAAATCTTTTTGTAAACAATGGTATTAGAATGAGAGCAACAATGGTAGTGTCTAGAGGGTAGCTTGGTCGAACCTTGCTCCCTATAGGGTCGAGGTCTTTTGCTAATAAATTCTTCTTAAAAAGTTACAATTAAATACGAGTTAACCCGTAGAGGTTTGATAAACACAGATTTTGCTTTATGCCCATTATGCCAAATTCAACACGAAACGGTAAGACATCTATTTCTGCTACCCTTGTGGAAAATCTAGATGAAATGATGTGAGGAATGGGGCACAAAATTGGTTGTTTTAAGTAGAGTTAAGGGGTTTTTTTTAATTGTGGAATGTTGTTGGTTATTAGAAGGGAGAAAGACAAGTTTGAAAAATAGCTTTCTATGCCATCTCCTAGTCTATATGGT
This sequence comes from Theobroma cacao, assembly GCF_053813885.1. NCBI lineage: Eukaryota > Viridiplantae > Streptophyta > Magnoliopsida > Malvales > Malvaceae > Theobroma > Theobroma cacao. Next base: position 37,139,085 of record NC_142647.1, on the reverse strand, counting down.
TACGAAGGAATGAGATTGTGTTTAAGGGAAAGACTTGGGAATGGAATCAAGTTTTTGAATTAAGTAAGCTAAAGGTGGCAATATGGGCTAAGGCAAAATGGCTTAATGACTATGGGGTAGTTCTTGATACATATAAAAAACCTTTTTTAAGGGGTAGTATTAATAATTGAAAAAAAAAAGAGCAAAAGAGTTGAAGGATGGAAAGTACCAATTGCTAAGAGGTGAAATTCAATGTTGATGGGGCAGCTAAAGATTGCGTTGGAGAGGCAAAGATAGGCAAGGTAATGCAAGACGAAAAAAGTGATGTTAAAATGATTTTTTTTAAGGCAATTAGGGTTAGAGATTCTAATTTGGTAGAGATATTAGCAATTAGAAAGATGTTTCCGATGTTCATCTCTTATAAATGGAGCTAGATGCATGCTTTAATTGTTGGAAGTGATGCAACTAATGCTATAAAGTGGGTCAATCAACCTACTGAAGTTCCATGGAGGTTAAGAAAATGGTTTTACACATTAAAAGGTTGAAAAGGGATATTAAGAGGTGGGAGGTAAGACATACCTTTAAGGAAAACAATCAACTTGTAGATGGCCTAGCGAGATAGGGAATCCAATGTAATAAGGACCTTATACAAGTTTGGAATGAGTCAAGGGGTTGTGGCTCCTTCTGCTGCTTTTTTTACCCTTGTATTGACTTGTTAAATTTTGGCGGTGATGGCTCCTGGATGTTTTTGCAAGCAAAAGGTTGGAATTTTTTGTTTTTTCTGTACTTGCTTGTTGATGGATATCTTGAAGTCTAGTGTGAATATATGTCTGTGTGGGGTGGGGTTTTTTGGGCTACTACCAGCTAGTTGAGATTTCAAGTGTTCAGGAACAAGAGTAAGAGTTTGGGTGCTACTCTTATGGCCTTTGCAAGTAAAGGGATTAAGCAACTAGGGATAGGGATGTAGTGGCCTTGGCTACCTGGGACTGATTAATGGTTTTGTGAGATATGTGTTGCTAGTTAGTTGGGTGTGCTCATTAATCAAGGCTATGACTAGTTGGGTGTGTTTTCACTGGAAGTTGGGTACTTTGGAAGATTTGTTTTGCTTTTGAGTAATTGTATTCTCCTTGTCATAAATTGATGTTATGGTGAGAATGAGCTGCTATGTTGATGCTTGATGTGGAGATGGTTGACCTAATATGTTTGTTGGATGTGGATTGTCTGTTGATGTGTGTGGAAGTTAAAGTCTAATAGATCGGCCCACATTGTGTTTGATTGGATTTTATCTCGAGTTGTTATTGTATAACTATGTTATGAGTGAAAAATCAGGGAGCAGTATGTTTACAAGTACAAGAAATTTTCTGGTGTATCCCTAGTCTTACTAAAGCTGTTGCCTGGGTTTTGTTCATCCTAATTCTAGGTTTGGGATGTTATTTACAGTTGGGAGTTGTTTCTTGTGTATAGAAAATAGGATGATATTTTTGGAAAGGATTTTGAAATGTTATTCTTGAATTAAAGAATAACAGGGCAAAATCTTCTTGTTCTTTCCAGAGGTGAAAACTTTTCCCTCTATCATGAATATATTATGAACCTTCAAAACAAAAAAAATCCTTCAAGCCCTCCCATCATATTAATGGAACCCAAAGGTGATCCTTCATTTAGGGAATTTTTCAAGAGAACTCGGCTTTAATTGTCTTTTATGCCATATATTTAGCATTACTATTATTATTAATTTTCATTTTCTTAATATCTTTTTATATTTAGTTTAAAAAGCATTATTTGAATTAAAATATTGAGACTTCAAATTAAAACCATCCTATCATATTGGCAGAGTTTAAATCAAATCCCTCACTTAAGAAAATTAACTTGGGATTGTGACTTCTTACGTCCCGAGTAAAAATTCCATCTTTGATATAATCCAAATAATATGTTTTATACTATTAAGTATTTTTTTTAAAGCATAAATATTCTTTTTTTTAAGCTTGAATATTTTATATTTCTATTCTAAGCCAACAACATTCCATTTTTTTAATTAATTTAAAATATTATTTGGATTAAGAAATATTGAGACTTAAAATTAAAACTCACACATCATACTAGTGGAGTTTTGATCAAATCTCTCACTTAAGAAAATTAACCCACAATTACAACTTTTTACATCCTGGGTAAATATTCCATCTTCGATCCAATCAAATATTATATTATGATTATCATTTTACTCTCTAGCTTATAACCAAAACTACAAATAAAAAATAGGGTAAAATACCTTGACTTCTCTAAGTTTTTATAATAATTCCACACAGGTCCATTAATGTTCGAAATGAATAATCCATCCTAAAAGAATATCTTTCACTGGACACATAAATCTAGCCGTTAGTCAACCGTTAATGTTTCCATTAGTTTGATGACGTGGCAATATTTCTTAGACAAATTTACCTTTAAGTAATTCTTAAAATTACCACAATATACAAACTATAATTTTTCATTTTTAAAACTTTTTTCTCTTTTATTAAAAAAAAATTCCTCTCCACTCTACCTCTGGCCTTCTCGCTACCAAATCCAACCGTGGGGTGACTAGTCGGCGTAAAGGAGCGTGGTTTGTCGGCTTGAGAAAAAAAATAGTGAAAAAGAATGGAGAAAGAAAAAGTATATTTTAGACAGTTCACGTTTGCCCATTTACACGTTTAGGGCGGATTGTCCATTCCATATGAAATTATAATTAAAACTTATGAGGTAAAGGTATTTTACCCTAAGAAATATGAAAGCTTAGTATAAAACTAAACGAACAAGGTAAATGGCCTAACAAAATATAATAAACAGCACAACCCAACACAATAATATGACCTAAACAACAAAGTCCAAGAAAATCCATACCAAGCTTAGACTGTTAAAAGTTCAAAATCGAATTAACCCAATGGCACTCGCGTGAGCTTGACACAACCCATTTCAGCAGTTTTTCCTTAGATAAACAAACTGCTTGGTAATTAGAGAGGCTTTTCATTTTCTACTAAAATGACATCGTTTGGCACTTTCATAACCATTAGCTTCCCTTTTCTTTCTTTTCTCTTAAACAGCAACATTTGGTGCATTCTCCTCCAACCACCTTAACTATAAAGAGCCCTTTTTTTTCTTTCAACCCTTTTTTTTCTTTCCCATTTTCTCTTTCTACCCACAAGGCCTTGCTCATTCTTTCTAAAAATTTGCTCTCTCAAACCTAGCAAAACCCTAACTACCTCACAACCTCTTAGCATTTCTTACACCATTATTGTAGCCTTAGAATCGCTAAAACCCTCACTCTCCTTTCCTCTCTAGTGTCAAGGCCTCAAAAAACCAAAATCCCCTAAAACACGATAGAGACTCCTTGGCTCTGGATTAGTTTTTTCTTTTTTTCTATTTTTTCTTGGTATTCTTTTTAATAGGTTTTCTATCGATTTTGTGGTATTTGACTGGTTGTTAGTTCTAGGAATATGTTTAAGGCTTTTTATTTCTAGGGATTTTAGGGTTTCTTTTGAAAATGCTTTATGTTTTTTTTACTATTGCAAGCTCCTCTAGGTTTTTTCTTTGAAAATGCTCTTCTCTAGGGTTTTTCTTTCAAAACCTCCCTCTCAATTTTTTTTACAATCATGGCTTCCTCCTGTTAGGGAAAAAGAAGACAACTTTTATAGTTGTCCTCACAAGCGCTAGAAGGTAGCCATTTGTGCCTCTCTTAGTTGCTTGTTGCCATCTTGCCAAGCATGAGAATTTTGTGCCTTGCAAGGTGCATTAGCACCCTTTTGCGTTTCATGCTAGGCAAGGCTTTGTCACCCTGCCCAATTGGTCATTTTTTTGTTTGTTCCTGATTTTTTGATTTTTGTTTTTTAATAATACATGATATTAATAAAAAATAATAAAAATAAAAATAAAAGAGACTCGACAAAAAATAGGTGTTTGCAGTCGCTCTTCTTTACGCATTCTTGAGAATCAAGCATAACGCAAAAACGTAGACACTGTACTTGACCTAGTCAAAAATTAAAAAAAAAAAACTCCTCTTTTGAAGGTTCTGCAACTTTAAATAAATTTGAAAAATAAATAACTCCTCTTTTAAAAGCTCCACAACTTTAAATAAATTTGAAAAATAATTAACTTCTATTTTGAAGGCTCTGCAACTTTTGAAAAATAAATAATTTGACTTAGCTCATTTTCCAACTTAGCTAGGCTTAGATCATCCTGGTGCTAACTAGATTGGGCTTGAAATCTCTCATGCCAAATTAACTGGCTTAATTCTGTTGGGATGAGCCTTGCAACCAATTGGGATTGGTTAAGGCTTGATTCCAATCATGCAACAATATCGTTTATGTTGAATGATTAGAGGTTTTCCTTCATCAATAAGACATCAATTATAATGAGTTATAAGTTTAATTGGATAAAGTCCATGATATTAAAATGCCTTGCAAATGAATTGTAATAAGTTGCAGTTATGAGATCCTTATGCATCAAAGCATAATCTCAAAATGTTCCTAGTCAATGTATCATTGAGACTGGATATCAATGATGCTTAGAGACTAATATTTCTATGTTCTTTACTTTGGAAGTAAGCAATTGATCTCATATATTGAAATATAAAGATACTTAGAACTAGAATATAGGTATTTGCCTAGGAGAGCAAGTTCACTGAACAAGACCCGCCATGAAAAGTGCATTTAGTAATACATTCCAATGTCTATGCAACACTTGTCATGTGTAAGTCGTGTAAATACTCACTAGACTTGAGACACCATGTTGTTTTATATGTGGAGTGCTATGCTTTAATTTCATCCCTACGGGTGCTTAACCAAAAATGCCAAAACAGGATACTTTTGCATATATTATGAAGCATGTGAAGGCAAATGAGTGGTCAAGATAAGAATCATCACCTCAAGTGTTTTAGAGGAAATATTCTATCAGTTCTTGGTTAACATTAGCTTATTGAAATCCTTGGCCAAGACGACATAGAGATTATGAAATGGTTTCATAAGTCTCTATAGAGCTAATGCTATAACTGTGGGAACAAATATAGAGGTTAATAAGAGTAGACACTGTACCAAACTCTTATCATCTCTGGGATCTATGATGAATGAATGAATTACACTAATAGACTATACACTGAAAAGGTTGTCAAAGGACCCTTTGACTCTTATAACAATTGGGTGGCAATGATGCATTGCTAGATGCCAATCTTGGTCTATGAAATTGATTATAAATTAATTGATTGAAATTTATATTAATCAAATAAGTCATTAATCAATTCCATTGCCAACATGTTAGGAATCTAATGGGTCACACACAATGAGTGCATTTGAATTGAATTGAATTGGGAGAGTGATGATTTAAGTTAGACTTAAATCACATACTAGGTAATTAACTTTTATAAACTTCATTAAAAGAGTTTAATTAAGTTTTAGGCATAATTATAAATAATTATAATTAAAGGCCTTGATTGCAAAATATAAAAGAAATTAATTTTGATTTTAATTTCCAAGGACTCAATTAAAAGAGTTTAATGAAGTAATGGACCCAATATTATAATGTGTTATAATATTTATGGTTTAATTGCAAAATTGAAGTTATTCTAACCTAACTATATAAGTCACCTTTTAACTATTTTACATATGAGAGTTTTTCACAATTTAAGGAAACCTAGTTTTCGTAAAAAAAGAAAAAATATTTTCTCTATTTCCCGCCACTCTTTTTGTGTGAAAGAGAAAATTGCTTTTGAAGCAATTTTCAAGAGAGGTTCGGCTAACATTATGAAAAGGAAGAAAAGGATAATTGTTGTCCTCTTTGCTTGCACAAAGTATAGTTAAAAACTCCCTTTTTTTGTTGAAGGTTCATGTGCAATCGTGTGTACTACCATTGGAAGCCAAGCACTTGATTGGCTAGGGTTTTTGCTCCTTGTGGTGTTTGCAGGATTACTTCAGGAAATGCCATTGTGATTACGAAATTATTTGGCGAGGTAACTTTTTGAATAATAACTAATTTTGTTCTTTTATGTGTTAAATATCACCAAGGTGATCCATGGGTGGAGGCATGTTTTTGTTGTTTAGTTTTAAGTTTTAATTTTCTTTCCGTTGTGTATTTTGAGCATGTCATCCATAGACAAGCCTATCAAATTCATCATGGTGCCAACTAGATTGGGCTTAAATTCTCACATGCCAACTTAGTTAGGCTTAAATCATCTTAGTGCCAACTAGATTGCACTTGGATTCTCTCATTGGTTGGTTCATAAATTCAAATAAATAAAATCTTTTTCAACAATATTGAGGCTTCACAACCTTCAAAATTTTGAGTTGGGTGAGTTTCACTCTTTAAGCTTGAAACTCATGCATTAGTTTGGACTTTTGAAAATGCATGATCATGTGTATTATTGGACATCTATGTATGGTTGAATGATGGAAGAAATGAAGCTTATTACTTCCATTGTTTTGCACGATCTATTCCCTTCTTGAAAACCATTCTTCTTGTTTTTATGCATTCTTTGGGAATGCTCTTGTGCGATAGCCAATCTCTTCATCACAAAAAAAAAAAAAAAAACTTCTTGCCACTCTTGTCATATTGATCCAGATTTCTAAAATCATTTTTTGAAAATGGATATCAATAAAGAATCATTTATCAGTTCAAATTTGGTTTGAATGGTTCCAAGCCTTTTGATCACCAGAACATTATTCTTGCACAATATTTTTCTCACTTTTCCTTGAAAGATGATTCACAATAATGCTTGTCTTATCATTTAAAAGTTTTTTTGATCTCTATATGATGATAACAAAAGTTACCTTACAAAGATCAAGAACTCTTCTTTTCGAAAAACATTTTTCTTTTGCTTTCAGAAACATAATGAATATTGTCAAAATGATAACAAAATTGACCCACACAATTATTTTTCATAATCAAAGATAGTTAAATTTTGAAATAGAAATGTATCAATTCAATACTTTCCTTGTTGCAAAGGTAAAATATGCAAGTTTTGAAAAACATGTGACATTTGAATCTTTGAGAATTGGTGGTTACTTCTCAAAAAGACATCAAATGAGTTGAATGACAATTTATCCTTTCAAATAGATTGGATGGTTTAATGCATCAATATCTAGGTTAACAAGAAAGGTTTCACAACTTTGTGGGAAAGGAAGAGAATTAATGTTTCTTCATCTAAGCTCACAAATGAAGCATGATTTTCTAAACTTGTTTTTTTTAAGAATCCAACTTTTTGCAAAAAGATTCATTTCAAATCACAATCAATTCTAATACTCTTTTAGTCTCATGATGGGTAGCATTTTAATAAGTGTCAAGACCAGTTACTAAAAGCTTAATATTGCACAAGACTATTTTGAAAGAGAAAAAGTTCAAAATTCAGCATTGATTTTTCTAATAAATCTTGAATCTTTAATGGTGTTTGAGAGTCTTGAGTGCTTAAAAAGGTGTCCAATGCATTCTAGTTGCCTTGAAATGGTCTCTCTCTGGTGCTTCTTGTTACAACCTCAGTCAAAATCATAAGTAACTTCATAAGTTCTCATTTCCACTCTAGACTGCCCTTTTGGGTTTTCACCCTAGACCTTATTTTTTCTTTTCTATTTTCATTCATTTTATTTCATTGATTATTTCATCATGCACTTGAAAAATTCAAACTTTGTCCAAAATGGATTCAAGTATTCAACAAGTTAATTTTTGCAAAGAAAAGAATCAAGTGTTTAACATATTTAAATCTATTTAAATTTATAAATAATTTAACAATAAATAATCAACATTTAATTTATTTAGGAAAAGTATATGAAGGATATTTTATAATTCACTTTTACCACTTATATTGTGAGTTTATATTTTTATATACTTTTTTTGGTTGAATATATTAATATTTGTTGTCACATTCACTGCATGTGAATACTTATTTTTTATTTAATTTTAAATAATAACTATATTTAAATAAAATATTTTATAAGTATAAATTTATGGATATAAATAATTAAAATTTTATAAATATTAATCTAAAAATTATTTAATACTATTAGAATTAAAAAAAATATTTTTTAGTGAAATATATTTTAATACAATTAGAATTTTTACTTACAAATTGGATAAATCTTCTTAATATATATAATAAAAAATTTTAAATAAAATTTTAGAGATATAATGACAAAATATATTCGTTTCATCAATCAAATTTTACTAATATCGTATAGATATAGTATAGATATAAATAAATTATAGATGAGATATAAAATAAAAATATGTTATTTAATGGGTGTTTAACTCAACTTGTTAAAAAACCTTTTTAATAGGATAAATGCTCAAATTGGGGCCAAATGTTTGGGCACTTTTCAATTAAGGGCCAAGCGTTTCAATTAAGGGCCGAGCGTTTCAATTGTAACAATCAAGGGCTAAATGTTTTCGATTCCTTACAATTAAGGGCTAAGTTGACAAGTGGATGGAGCATGTATTATATGCGACAAAAAATTGCATGGGCTAATGACATGGCAGCTTTGAAAAATGTGGTGTTGCATGCCATATTGAAAATTTAGTTGTCACACACCATGTTGAAAAATGTAGTTGTTACATGCTATGTTGAAGATTTAATTGCTACACGTCATGTTGAAAATTTAGTTGTTACAAGTCATGTTGAAGATTTAGTTGCTAAACACCATATTTAAAAATGTAGTTGTTACATGTTATGTTGAAGATTTAGTTGTACATGTCATGTTGAAAAATTTAGTTGTTACATGCCAAGCCATAATTTGAATAGCTATGACTTGACAGAAAAGACTTTCTAACAAAACTACGTTAACTATTTCTGATTTAGCAAATGATGAAAAGATGATGGTGACGAAAACCCACAAACAAGCGACTCCTAAGAAGTTGACGGCAATAGATACCTAGTTGGACAATGAGACAATAGAGACTGAAAACGATCAGAGATGAGAGGTGGATGAGAGAGGAGAAAAGGTAATTTGGGTCAATGGTGGGAAAACGAAATAGTGGGAAGTTTTAAACGATAGGAGTAATCAAATAGGGGAAAACAAAGTCATTTTTGCCTTGACAAAATGGCATCATTTCCCAAAAATCTAATTCACCCGCCACGTCAAAGGAAAAAATCCAAGCCAGCATCCACCTCATGAACACGCATTAGACACCTCTCACCTTTACGCTTAATTGTAAGGAACCGAAAACATTTGGCCTTTAATTGTTACAATTGAAACATTTGGTCCTAAATTAACAAAAACCTAAAGGTTTTGACCCCAAATTGAGCATTTAGTGTCACGACCTGGTACTCTCTTTGAGCTCGTGACAATCGCTGTGATGTTTCGATAGACATACCTTACCCGGAATGTCAATCGAAACGTCGTAAGGCTCTAGCATCAATTTGTTGCCTCCCCTGTGAGCAACAGTTACTAAATATTATGTTTTAAAGGAATATAGACTATTTTCAAATCAAAGACAATCAAAAAGTAATTTCTACCGCCTAAGGGTATTTTGATCATTTTTACCTGAAAATTTCGAAACCTGCTAAAAATATAATATATAAATGAAAAATATACATTTCATATCTAAAAATAAATTTAGGTATCTAAATCATCCATTTAAAGTGAATTTTTGTCTAATAGAACTAAATAAAAATATTAGATAAAATATTTCATTTTCATATAAAACAATATTTATAAAATTCTACGTAAACAAATACTGTAGCGTAATAACAAAATAAATTCATATACATAATAGCACACAGTGCTAGGGTAGACAAAAATATTTTACAATGACATGTGAGCCCCAAAATAACAAAAATAAACAGACTGTAGACCTACGATTACTAAAGGCGCAAATCCAAAAGCAAACCCTCGACAAAATTAACTGTCTACAGACTGCTCTGCACCTAAAATGGGTGAAAAGAAAGGGGTGAGTTTTTATAAACCTAGTGAGTAAGCAAAGTTCATCTATAACATCTAAAGCTGAGTAAATGGAGACAATTAAAACATCTCTTCATAATATAATTCATAACATTAAAACTCATTTCAACCATATAAAACAATTACATTTCATAAAAAATAATCAGTAAGGCTTATGACTCTCTTAAAACTTGGCTCGTGTCAAAACTCGTACTTGTGACACCTTGCACCGGGGATCCAACTGAGTCTGCCAAGGCTGTTAAAATAACATATACACATAAAACATGTTTTTGCATTTAAAAACACAATCGTTCCTTGGCGTTGGCTGAGTTTCACCCTCACGTGGTGGTTCGGCGTGAAGTGAACTCTAAACTACCTTAGGAGATACCCACCGCGCCTCTCATACTATGGTAAAATATAACGGTGTTTACCATGCCCCTCTAATAGACTGGTCCACAAAAACCCACCCACTGCAATAAGCTAATCAATTACCCCACCAAATCAATAAAAAGTTCAGCAGCATGACATGGCTAATATGATATTACCTAGCCTATCAAGGTAAAACAAAACAATTTATATATTCCACACAAACACAAATCCAGTCATTCATGCCATCACATTGTCATAAGCCATCAATTCAAACCATATGTCAAAACATATATATAACACAAGTATATAGTCTCCACTTACTCAATTTCCAAAACCAGGATTCAATTTCAAACCAAATTATTAATCTTATTTCATTTAATCAATACTTCAGTTGTAAAACATAATAGTTTGCAATTTAAATTTTTTATTCTTTAAAATCATAAAAACGAGTATAAACTACTTTAGATAGTTAAGATTGTCACGACCCGAAACTCCCATCGAGCTCGTGGCAACCGCCGCGAAGCCTCGACAGACATTTTTCCCCTAAATGCCCTTCGAGACTTCGCAAGGCTTTTGTACCAGTTTTTTCACTCCTCTCTTTTTTTAAAAAAAATAATAAAATAAAATAAAAATATTAATTAAAATAATCTATTTTAATGTAAAACAATATATATATATATATATTTTTGAAACATCAAAAATTAATTTTCTGCACATAAAAACAAAATAAATTTATACATACTGTAATATAAAAAAACTGATGTCACGACTCGGTACTCCCCTCGAGCCCGTGACAACCTCCGCGGTGCCCCGGTAGACACTTATTGCCCGAAATGTCAACCCGAAACCCCGCAAGGCTTTACTATCAGTTTCTCTGTTCCCTTGTGAGCAACCATTGTCAAATATCGTGTTCTAAAAGATTTTAAACTGTTTTCAACTTTAAACAAATAAAATATTAATTTTTCGTCTCACAGGGGTATTTTGGTCATTTTTCTCAAATTTTGAAACTGGCTAAAACGTAATATACAAGTACAAAACACATAATTCATATTCAAAATGAGTTTAAAAGTCTAAAATCTTCATTTAAAACGAAATTATGGTTATTTGAATATAATAAGAAAATAAAAGAAATATTAAGTAAAATATCCTATTTTCTTATAAAACAATATTTATAGAGTTATACGTGAATAATTTTTATAGCGTAAAAGCTAAATAAATTTATACATACTTAAATACAATAAGCCAAAATATTTAATTTAATTTACAATAACAAGAGTGCCCCCGAAGAAACAAAAGTAAAGAGGACTGTGAACCTACGGTTTGGAAAATGCAGATCCCACTGTAGTCCTCGATGAGATCAGCTATCTACAGTCTATACTGAACCTGAAATGGGTGGAAATGAGGGTGGTGAGATTATAAAATCCCAATGAGTAAACAGACATCATCATAAACATCTAGAGTTGAGTACATGGAGACAATAAAGTAAATCATCATAAACTGGGTTATACAATTAGAACACATTTCGTTCAAAATACGTAAAAAGGCTTATGAATCTCACAAAAATCTAAGCTTGTGCCATAAATCTATTCTCGGGGACACCTTGGCCGAGGCATCCTACCGAGACCGCCAAGGCTATTAAAATTCACATTTCACATAAATCATATTTTTGTTTTGAAAACATAGTCGTTCCTTGGCGTTGGCTGAGTTCCCCCTCACGTGGTGGTTTAGCGTGAAGTGAACCCTAAACTTTACCCCAGGAGATACCCTACGCACCTCTCCGTTCGAGGTAAGAATATAATGGGGTTTACCGTGCCCCTCTAAAAGGCTGGTCCACAGAAACCCCCTACTGCAGTGATTAATTAATAAATAATCCACCATATAATAAAACTCAATAACATGATATGGAAATTTTGTAATTCGTAGTTTTTCAAGGTAACCAAACAATTCGCATTTCAATACAATTGCCAACTAGCCAATCATGCTCAATTTAACATAAGCCAGTTAATTTAAACAATCAAATTGCCACAATTAACAGTCTCCGTATACTCTATTTTTCAAAATCACTATTAATTTCAAAACAATTTATAATTTAATTTCATTGAAACTCATTTATTCATAAAACATGAAAATTTATCTTTTTAAATTCCTTTTTCCATAGAATTCATGAAAGCATCTAAAAACCACCCTAGATAATTAAAATGACAGTAAGTTTACTCACAATGTCTAAAATGCAGACTTTCGAAGCACTCTGTCTACTGGTCCTCGGATGCAATTTCCTTGCCTTTATCGGAGGACTCACCACCTTGACACAGTACAAAATCGAGAATTTCACCAAGTTTGTACTAAATCAAAATTAAACTAATTTAGACTACCAATGCATGATATGGAATGCAAAAATGCACTGGTAACTATCTAAACCCGGTATTGGCCTAATTCTTCTTATCACCCGATTAAATTCCTAACGGGTCCGTTTAAACTCCAATTTAATTCTTTTCAGTTTCTATACCTCAATTGCACCCAAATTAACTTAATGTCCCTCAGTGTGGTGCAAATTATCAGTCCCAACAGTAAATTACAAAAATACCCCTAGTGGGTAAAAATTCATATTTTTGCTCCGAAAATTCTCATTATTTTTCTAGGCTCATAATTCATTATTCCTTAACCAATTCTCCTAGAATAAAATCAAACTCATCCTCACTCACTACATGGTAAATTCAGCCATTAATGGTTGGGGGAGAAAATAAATTCTTTTCTTGTTGTTTTGTTTCTAAATATGCTAAACTAACTAAAAACACTAGCATAAATTAAAATCAAATAAATCCAACAACTTTCGCTCTCCTAACCCATTTTTTCAGAATTGAATTCATCCTAAAAACATGTAATTTAATCATGGAAAATAAAGAGAAATGCTTGGGAATAAGAAAACTCAAGCTTAATAGAAAAATCTCACCTTTTTCACTTAATTTCCTTGAAAATTCACACTTTTTCTTTGGATTTTCTCTCTCTAGGGTTTTGTTTTTGTTTTCTCTCTCTTCTTGCTGGTTTGGCCGGCCATGGGGTGGAAGATGAACTGATTTTTGTGCCTTTTAAAAAGGAAAATAATAAATTAATAAAGGCATGACACGTGGCATCATGTCATTGGTCCGTTTTTAAAATTTTAAAAATTTAAACATTTTATCTCCACCACATGTTTAGTCAAGGGTCAAAGATGAAGACAAAGGAAGACCATGTGCTGGAAAAAATATCCTGGTTGTGGAAAATTACAATTTTGCCCCTGAAGTGTCAAAATTACCATTTTACCCCTATACTCCAAATTATACCGAAATTAAAATTTTTCACTTCTAAACTCAAATCATACTCCAATAAGTCAAATTATACTCCAATAAGTCAAATGGGGCCAAAAAATTCTTTTCTAAAATTCCCATTTTGTCCCCAAGTGGCAAATGACCATTTTACCCCTAGTTAGTGAAAATTCTGATTTGACTCCAAATTGATCCTCAAACTCCAAATTACCATTTTAAGTCATCCATGAACTATGAAACTCTTAATCTCACCTTAAAATTCCTATTTGATCTAGTTCGAGGATTAAATAAACTTTGTTGTGCCTCTAGGTACAATACCGACTTTTGTAAATTTTTCAGGACTCTCCTAGCATGCAATCATGTTATCATCACATGTATGTCATGAATAGTATTTTATAAGGTCGGGCTTTACAACTGGAGTATGTAATTTAAATTACAATGACACGTGGATCCCCAAATAACTGAGAAGGTTTAAGTCTATAACCTTGCTTTCTACGATGCAACTCCGAAATTTACTTCTCGATGCAATTAACAGTCTACTACCTATTCTGAGCCTGAAAAATGTATAGGAAGAAAGGGTGAGATTATAAAATCCCAGTGAGTAGACAGACATCATCAAAATAATCTAAAGCCGAGTAATAAGAGACAATTAAAATAATTCATCACAACCCATATAAATAATTGGATTTCATTCAATTACTCAACATGGCTTATGCACTTTTCAAAAACTTGGCCCTTGCCAAAAATCCATTCTCGGGGATACCCCGCGGAGGCATCTTACCGAGACTGCCAAGACTGTTTATTGTCACACACATAAACACATTTCACCTCTGACAACACAGTCATTCCTTGGCGTTGGCTGAGTCCCAGTTTCACGTGGTGGCCAGCGTGAAGTGTACTCAAATCCTACCTCGAGAGTTATCCTACGCGCCTCTCCAATCGAGGTAAGCTCAATAATTAGGAACCGTGCCCCTCTAATTAGGTTGGCCCACGGAACCCCCGTCACTACAGTGCCCACTTTATAATCCACCAACCAATAAAATCACAATAGTATGACATGGCTCACTTAACACATTCAAGGCAAATCAAAGCAGTTCACATATTCTTAAAATCATAAAAATAACCAGTCATACCCACATTTATCATAAGCCATTTAATGTAAAATCATGGATAAACAACACAATCATAGTATAGGTCTCCAATTACTCTATTTTTGAAATCATTATTAAATTTTCAAAACTTTTATAAAATTATTTTATAAAATCTCATTTTCCCATAAAACACAATAATTTTCCAATTAAACCATTTTTTTCATAAAATCACACAATTAAATAAATCTACTCTAGATAATTAAGACGATAGTAAGTTTACTCACTGTACTAGGAGTAGATATACTCCTATTCTCGATCCTCGGGTGTAGTCTTTTACCTATATCAGATAGCTCACCACCTATCCACAATACATGACACAAAAAATTCAATAATTTGTGTCAAATCAATATATATTATTTCAGGCTCTTATCCAAGCGTATGCACTAGATAGGGTGTGAAATGTTTGGACAATTGCTTAATCACAGTGTCGACCTAACTCGCCTATACACGGTGTAAATTTCTAAAATCTCCAATTCAACTCCAATTCCATCCATTTCAATTTCAATTATCCAATTATATCCGCAATACCTCAATGACTGTGAATGTGGTCCAATTTATCAGTTCGGACCACAAATTACACTTTTACCCCTAGTGGGTAAAATTTTCAATTTTTTTTTTCACCAAAAATTCGCATTTAATTTCCAACCTCATAATTCATCAGTTTTCCATCTAATTCTCTTAAAATAAAGTCAACCTCATCCTCACACACCATTGGCTAGATTCGGCCTATAGAAATTCATGGAGAAAATGAATATTTTTCTTGTTGTTTTACTCATAAACATGCTAAACTAACACTAAACACTAACATAGTTCAAAATCAAATTAATCTAACAACTTTCTCTCTCTAAACCCATATGATCAGATTTGAATCCATCATCAAAACACATAATTTAACCATGGAAAATAAAGAGAAATGCATGGAAATGATAGATCTTAAGCTAAGCTTGAAAAATCATACCTTTAAACACTTGATTCTTTGAAAAATCACACTTTTTCTTTGAATTTTCTCACTCTAGGGTTTGTTCTTATTTCTCTCTCTCTCCTGCTGGTTTTGGCTGACCCTCCAAATGAAAAATTCTGGAATTTTCAGGCCTTTTAACAGGCTTAATAAAATATTATCATTTTATTTACCTTTTGAATATTTTATTATTTTATTTTATTCTAGCCATCTTTTTGACTTTTTTTTTCTACCACTCAATCCTCTTCACTTATCCATGTCTTCCATGAAATTTCTAGACTTTTTCAAAGTTTTGGTGGAGCAAATTTTTAAAAATTACACTTTTGCCCCTGTAAAAGTGAAAAATTACATTTTTACCCCAAAAATTGAAAAATTACCAAAATGCATAATTTTCACTCCTTATACTCATATCATGCTCCATTTAATCAAATTTGATCTAAATTCTCTCAAAAAATTCAATTTCATCCTCGGGTGGTAAAATTACCATTTTGCCCCTATACTCCAAAAATATCAAAAATTCATATATTTTCACTGCTAAATCTTCCAATTGTACTTCAATACTCATATCATACTCAAATATGCCAAATGGGTCTAAGAAAATCTTTTTTTAAAAAAAAATTCTCATTTTGTCCTCATATTGTAAAATAACCATTTTGCCCCATAACCGGTCAAATTTCCTGATTGATTCCAAATTGATCCTCAAACTCTGAATGACCATTTCAAGTAGATTTTGGGGTTTCAGAACTCTCAAATCCCTTTTAAATTTTTCATTTGAACTAGCTTGAGGTATAAATCAACTTCACAGCACCTCTAGGGGCAATACCGTCTTTTGTCGATTTCCCGGGCTTCCTCAATATACAAACATTCTATCAAGCATGTGAATAACATCATAATTATTTTACAAAGTAGGGTTTGACAAAGATGATCATCTATTTACTCACAATAACGGGTGTACTCCTACTCTTGGTCCTCGGGTACGATATCCTTACCCTTACCAGAGGGCTCACTACCTATACACAATGCACAACAAGTAATTCAATACACTTGTGCCAAACTGTTATAAGACTATTTCAGGCTCTTTATGAATGCATGAAATTGAATAAGAAGTGTTCGAATAATCACTTAAACATGGTGTTCTACGTAGGTTCAATTGTTGTTGGACTGAAATGGTATTCGACCTAACTCGCACTATACACTGTTTAATTAGCCAAAACATCCAATTAAGCTCCAAATAGATTCATTGCACTTTCGGTACTCCAATAAGTCTGTATACCTCATTAGAAATCAATTCTAAGTCCATTTACTATAATTTTCTCATTATCGTTCAAGTCATTTACTAAATGAACTATACTTTTCGATAACCGTTTTCGATATCCGACATCACGAATCATTAAATACGAGCTAGATAATATGAAATATGACAAAATTCATCTTCAAAATATTCTCTATAAAATTCGGCCAATTAGGGTTTGATGAAGAACATGTTATTTTCTTGCTTGTTTTTCATACTGAATATCACAAAACACTAAAAACACCTAGATAACATGAGATATAGCAAAACCCATCCTCAAAACCTTCCCCCCTTGATTTGGCCAGCATGCTTCCATCATGAAAACTTGAGTTTCAACCATAGAAAATGAAAAAGAAAGCATGGATAAGATAGATCTTAAGCTAAATCGCAAAATCTTACCTCCGATCGCTTCGTTTTTGGAAAATCTAATGAATTTCTCTTCAATTTTTCCTCCTTGGAGTTTTTCTATTCTTTCCCCCTTTATTCTTTTGCTTCCACGGCAATGAAGAGTGAATTGGGAAAGGTTTATGCTGGTTTATAAAGGAAATTATAAAAAATTCAAACTTGACACGTGTCGCCACTTGATTGGTCCATGCTTAAAACTTAACAATTAAGCATTCTCTTACCACCACATATAATACCTTAATTATCCAAGATATAAAAATGATAATAGGTGAAATTCATGGGCTTGACAAGTGTCATGGTGGTGTAAAATTTTAAAAATTTCAATTACGTCCTCGTGGACATGTGAAATGACCGTTTTGCCCTTATGCTCGAAATTGAAATTTTTTACTTCTCAAATTCAAATTATGTTCCAACTAGTCAAACTTGGTCAAAAATCTCTTCCAACATTCAATTTTTGCCCTCAAGTGGCAAAATGACCATTTTGCCCCTACGTTATAAAAATTCTCGATTGGACTCCAAATCAATCCTCGAACTTCAAATCACCATATTAAGACGTTGTAAGGTTCAATAACTCTCAAATACATCCTAAAATCTCTATTTGGATTAGTTCGAGGCTTTAATTAACTTAATTGTACCACTAGATACGATATCGACTTTTAACAATTTTTCGAGGCATCCAAGTATGAAGACATGCTATCAAGTACATAAATGACATGGCAAGTATATTATAGAGCTGGGCTTGACATTTAGGCTTTTTAGTATAAAACCAGAAGTAAAGTGTTTGGTTTGAAAAATTTAAAAATTTTTACCTTTTAATTGTTTTAATAATATTACAAATCAAAACTTTTTCGAAAAGGGTTAATATGTGGAAACAAATATTTAAGAAGATTTTTCTATATTCTCATTTTACTCTTCAATAATTCATAAAATTTTCTACTGATTTAATTTATTTTAATATTTTAATTAATATAAAATTATATTACGTTATTTATTTCTTTCATTGGAAAAGTTATAATTATGTTTAATAAAATTAAGTTTTTTTATTTTTTATTCATTAAAAACAAATCAAAGTATTATCAAATAATTTTTTATTTTACATATTAACAACTTTTGCATTAAGTTTGCTAAAACTTAGTTTAGGTTGGAACAATATTTTTCACTTGCTATTATAAAAAGATAAATTTACAATTTTGAGATAAACTAAATAAATTTATTTAAGAATTGATGCAATTATTAAAACCTTCAAAAAATCTACCTAGCCTATTAATTTGCTAATTTTCCTCCTAATGTTTCTCAAGTTCTTACCTATTTCAAAACTAACAAATTATTTTTTTAGAAAGAAATAAAAATAAAAAATTTATGTCAAAATAACAAGTGATAATAAAATTCCAATAGCATCGCTTAGTAAAATAGAAGCACTGTCCCTAGGAAGATCCTTGAAAAGTGTCATTGTCACGACCCGAAACTCCCCATCGAGCCCGTGACAACCGCCGCGAAGCCTCGACAAACATTCTTCACCCCGAATGTCGATCGAAACCTCGCAAGGCTCTCGTATCAGCTTTCGCACTTCCCCGGTGAGCAATAGTTATCAAATAATCAAAATACGAAGGATTACAAATCATTTCCAAATCATAACATAACATTTTTTTTTTGCTCATAGGGGCATTTTTGTCATTTTTGTCGAAAACCTCGAAACTTGCTAAAAATGTAGTAGGTAAGCCGAAAATATATATTTAATGATTTAAAAAAAAATTAAGTATCTAAAACGTTCATTTGAAGTGAAAATTTGACCATTTGAATATAATAAAAATATTCAATAAAATAAACTATTTTCTTGTAAAATAATTTTCATAAAACTATCGATACATAATTCTTATTGCGTAAAAGATAATTATATACATATATACTATAAAACAAATAACCAAAGCATAAAATTTCTTTTACAGTGACACGTGGGCCCACATCTATCCAAAATGCATCGGAAGCTGGAAACCTACAGCTTTTACCGATTCGAGTCCAAATGAAAGTCCTTGTCAAAATCAGCTAACTATGGAATTCCCTGAGCCTGAAATGTGAGGAAATGAGGGTGGTGAGATTATAAAATCCCAGTGAGTAAACAGATACCATCTAAACTATCTAAAGTCGAGTAAATGGAGACAATTAAAATAAATCATCATACTGTAATTTCATTACCATTCAACTCATTTCAACCAAATAAAATCAATCCATAAAAATCGAGAAATCAACTTGGCTTATGAATTTCTTAAAACTTTGGCTCGTGCCAAAACTCATACTCGGTGATACCTTGCGCAGGGCATCTAACCGAGTCCGCCAAGGCTGTTAAAATTTTGTGTACACTTAAAATATATTTTTGTTTGAAAAAAATACAGCCGTTCCTTGGCGTTGGCTGAGTTCCCCTTCACGTGGTGGTTTGGCGTGAAGTGAACCCTAAGCTATACCCCAGGAGATACCCTACGCGCCTCTCCGTTCGAGGTAATAATATAATGGAGTTTACCGTGCCCCTCTAATAGGCTGGTCCACGGAACCCCCTCTGCAGTAAATAATTAATATATAATCCACCAATCAATAAAATTCATTCTAGCATGTCATGGCAATTTATCACAACCTAGCCTCTCAAGGCTGAATACACAGTATACATAATTATAACACCAAAATCAGTTTAGCCATTCATGCTCATTTATTGTCATAAGCCATTCAATTCAGAACCATAAATTTGCAACACAAACTAGCAGTCTCCAATTACTCTATTTTCAAAACCAATATTCGATTTTTCAGAAAATTTATAAAATCACAATTTCCCTTAAAACATAACAATTTACCATTTAAACCCATTTTTCATAAAATCACATAGTTGTATAAAACTACTCTAGATAATTAAGACGATAATAAGTTTACTCACAATGTCTAGAATGCAGACTTTCGAAGCACTCTGTCTACTGGTCCTCGGATGTAATTTTCTTGCCTTTATTGGAGGACTCACCACCTTGACACAGTACAAAATCGAGAATTCACTAAGTTGGTACTAAATCAAAATTAAACTAATTTGGACTACCAATGCATGATATGGAATGCAAAAATGCACTGGTAACTATCTAAATCCGGTATTAGCCTAATTCGTCTTATCACCCGATTAAATTCCTAACGGGTTCGTTTAAACTCCAATTTAATTCTTTTCAGTTTCTATACCTCAATTGCACCCAAATTAACTTAATGTCCCTCAGTGTGATGCAAATTATCAGTCCCAATAGTAAATTACGAAAATACCCCTAGTGGGTAAAAATTCGTATTTTTGCTCCGAAAATTCTCATTATTTTTCTAGGCTCATAATTCATTATTCCTTAACCAATTCTCCTAGAATAAAATCAAACTCATCCTCACTCACTACATGGTAAATTCAGCCATTAATGGTTGGGGGAGAAAATAAATTCTTTTCTTGTTGTTTTGTTTCTAAATATGCTAAACTAACTAAAAACACTAACATAAATTAAAATCAAATAAATCCAACAACTTTCTCTCTCCTAACCCATTTTTTCAGAATTGAATTCATCATGAAAACATGTAATTTAATCATGGAAAATAAAGAGAAATGCTTGGGAATAAGAAAACTCAAGCTTAATAGAAAAAATCTCACCTTTTTCACTTAATTTCCTTGAAAATTCACACTTTTTCTTTGATTTTCTCTCTCTAGGGTTTTGTTTTCTCCTTTCTCTCTCTTGTTTCTTGCTTGGCCGAATGTTGAAGAAGAAGAATGGGTGGGCTGATTTTTTTTTATGCATTTTTATTGTTTAATGAAATAATATTATTTTATTCATATTTTCAATATTTTATTAATTCATTTCTTTTTTCTAGCCATCCACTTGTCCTATTTTCTTTCACCATGCATTCCCTTTGACTTATCCAAGTCTTAAGTGATATTTCCAGATTTTTCCAAAGTTTTGGTGGAGCAAATTTTTCAAAATTACACTTTTGCCCCTGAACTTTTCAAAAATTACATTTTTACCCCAAAAATTGAAAATTTTCCATAATGCATAATTTTCACTCCTCATACTCATTTCACACTCCAAATAATTAAATTTGATCAAAATCCTTTCAAAAAATTAAATTTTCGATTTCGAATGGTAAAATTACCATTTTACCCTTTTACTCCAAATTATACCGAAATTAAAATTTTTCACTTCTAGACCTCAAATCTTACTCCAATAAGTCAAATGGGGCCAAAAATCTTTTCTAAAAATTTTCATTTTGTCCCCAGGTGGCAAATGACCATTTTGCCCCTGGATAGCGAAAATTCCAATTTGACTCCAAATTGATCCTCGAACTCCGAATCACCATATTAACCCATTCTGGGACTTTAAAATTCTTAATTTCATTGTAAATTCTCTATTTGATCTAGTTCGAGGCTTAAATCAACTTTATTGTACCTCTAGGTACAATACCGACTTTTGTAAATTTTTCGAAACTCTCCTAGCATGCAAACATACTATCCATCACATGTATGTCATGATAAATATTTTTATAGAGTCGAGCTTGTCATCTTCTCCCCCACTTGGATCAACCATATGATCTTTCTTCTTGATTAACTTCGACATCCTGCTAAATATTAATATTTTAATAATATTTTATTAATAAAATATTATTTTATTCTAAAAATTTTATCTTGTCTCTTTGGTATCCAAAATACCTTATTATGCCTCACTTGACTTCCAAATCGCCTTTTATATCACAAATTCTCCTCTGATAAAATTATTATTATTTTATTATTATTTTCTCACTTGCGAAACATTTTATCCTAAACTACTCCTTTCGTCTTTTATCACTTCTAAACATTTTAATTGACCTCAATATGCATTCGATCAATTTTATTTATCATCATATCAAAGTATGGGGTATTTCAGTCATACAAACAGAATCGCAAGAAAATTCACCAAATGATTGGATTTGCAATTTACATTAATGATACTAACTTGCCATCCCTTTTTTAAAAGATCTTTAATAGCCAAAGTCAAATTTCAAATAGCATTTGGTTCATCTGTTTTTATTTGAATCACCTATGCAGCAGTTTTATTGTTCGTAGCTAAGATCACATTATGACATCTTTCATCCCACGCTATTGACAAACCCCAATAAACACCACATAATTCTACTCGATATGTAGAACAAATTTCAAGCTTGATCAAACAACCGCATTTTCAATTTCCAAATTGGTCACAAAGAACACCTCTTCACAAAAGCAAAAGGTAATACAATTTTGGAGGCAAAATTTTTGAAATTTTTATTTATTATATATGAAATACCCCATACTTTGATATGGTGATAAATAAAGTTGAGCGAATGCAAATTGAGGTCAATTAAAATGTTTAAAAGTGATAAAAGACGAAAGGAGTAGTTTAGGATAAAATATTTCGCAAGTGAGAAAATAATAATAAAATAATAATAATTTTATCGGAGGAGAATTTATGACATAAAAGGCGATTTGGAAGTCAAGTGAGGCATAATAAGGTATTTTGGGTACCAAGGAGACAAGATAAAATTTTTAGAATAAAATAATATTTTATAAATAAAATAATATTAAAATATTAATCTTTAGCTGGATGTCGAAGTCAATCAAGAAGAAGGATCATATGGTTGATCCAAGTGGGGGAGAAGATGACAAGCCCGACTCTATATGTAAAGCCCGACCTTATAAAATACTATTCATGACATACATGTGATGATAGCATGATTGCATGCTAGGAGAGTCCCGAAAAATTTACAAAAGTCGGTATTGTACCTAGAGGTACAACAAAGTTTATTTAATCCTCGAACTAGATCAAATAGGAATTTTAAGATGAGATTAAGAGTTTCACAGTTCATGGATGACTTAAAATGGTAATTTGGAGTTTGAGGATCAATTTGGAGTCAAATCGGAATTTTCACTAACTAGGGGCAAAATGGTCATTTGCCACCTGGGGACAAAATGGGAATTTTAGAAAAGATTTTTTTGACCCCATTTGACTTGTTAGAGTATAATTTGACTTATTGAAGTATGATTTGAGGTTTAGAAGTGAAAAATTTTAATTTCGGTATAATTTGGAGTATAGGGGTAAAATGGTAATTTTGCCACCTCAGGGGCAAAATTGTAATTTTCCACCACCAGGATATTTTTTCCAGCACATGGTCTTCCTTTGTCTTCATCTTTGACCCTTGACTAAACATGTGGTGGAGATAAAATGTTTAAATTTTTAAAATTTTAAAAACGGGCCAATGACATGATGCCATGTGTCATGCCTTTATTAATTTATTATTTTCCTTTTTAAAAGGCACAAAATCAGCCCATCTTCCACCCCATGGCCGGCCAAACCAGCAAGAAGAGAGAAAATAAAAACAAAACCCTAGAGAGAGAAAATCAAAGAAAAAGTGTGAATTTTCAAGGAAATTAAGTGAAAAAGGTGAGTTTTTTCTATTAAGCTTGAGTTTTCTTATTCCCAAGCATTGCTCTTTATTTTCCATGATTAAATTACATGTTTTCATGATGAATTAAATTCTGAAAAAATGGGTTAGGAGAGAGAAAGTTGTTGGATTTATTTGATTTTAATTTATGTTAGTGTTTTTAGTTAGTTTAGCATATTTAGAAACAAAACAACAAGAAAAGAATTTATTTTCTCCCCCAACCATTAATGGCTGAATTTACCACGTAGTGAGTGAGGATGAGTTTGATTTTATTCTAGGAGAATTGGTTAAGGAATGATGAATTATGAGCCTAGAAAAATAATGGGAATTTTAGGAGCAAAAATACAAATTTTTACCCACTAGGGGTATTTTCGTAATTTGCTGTTGAGACTGATAATTTGCACCACACTGAGGGACATTAAGTTAATTTGGGTGCAATTGAGGTATAGAAACTGAAAAGAATTAAATTGGAGTTTAAACGGACCCGTTATGAATTTAATCGGGTGATAAGACGAATTAGGCCAATACCGGGTTTAGATAGTTACCAGTGCATTTTTACATTCCATATCATGCATTGGTAGTCTAAATTAGTTTAATTTTGATTTAGTACCAACTTGGTGAAACTCTCGATTTTGTACTGTGTCAAGGTGGTGAGTCCTCCGATAAAGGCAAGGAAATTGCATCCGAGGGCCAGTAGACAGAGTGCTTCGAAAGTCTGCATTCTAGACATTGTGAGTAAACTTACTGTCATTTTAATTATCTAGGGTGGTTTTTAAATGCTTTCATGAATTCTATGGAAAAAGGAATTTAAAAAGATAAATTTTCATGTTTTATGAATAAATGAGTTTCAATGAAATTAAATTATAAATTGTTTTGAAATTAATAGTGATTTTGAAAAATAGAGTACACGGAGACTGTTAATTGTGGCAATTTGATTGTTTAAATTAACTGGCTTATGATAAATCGAGCATGATTGGCTAGTTGGCAATTGTATTGAAATGCGAATTGTTTGGTTACCTTGAAAAACTACGAATTACAAAATTGCCATATCATGTTATTGAGTTTTATTATATGGTGGATTATATATTAATTAATCACTGCAGTAGGGGGTTTCTGTGGACCAGCCTTTTAGAGGGGCACGGTAAACCCCATTATATTCTTACCTCGAACGGAGAGGCGCGTAGGGTATCTCCTGGGGTAAAGTTTAGGGTTCACTTCACGCTAAACCACCACGTGAGGGGGAACTCAGCCAACGCCAAGGAACGGCTATGTTTTCAAAACAAAAAACATGATTTATGTGAAATGTGAATTTTAATAGCCTTGGCGGTCTCGGTAGGATGCCTCGGCCAAGGTGTCCCCGAGAATGGATTTATGGCACAAGCCTAGATTTTTATGAGATTCATAAGCCTCTTTACGTGTTTTGAACAAAATGTGTTCTAAGGCTATAACCCAGTTTATGATGATTTACTTTATTGTCTCCATGTACTCAACTCTAGATGTTTATGATGATGTTGTTTACTCATTGGGATTTTATAATCTCACCACCCTCCTTTCCACCCATTTCAGGTTCAGTATAGACTGTAGATAGCTTATCTCATCGAGGACTACAGTGGGATCTGCATTTTCCAAACCGTAGGTTCACAGTCCTCTTTACTTTTGTTTATTCGGGGGCACTCTTGTTATTGTAAATTAAATTAAATATTTTGGCTTACTGTATTTAAGTATGTATAAATTTATTTAACTTTTACGTTATAAAAATTATTCACGTATAACTCTATAAATATTGTTTTATAAGAAAATAGAATATTTTACTTAATATTTTTTTTTATTTTCTTATTATATTCAAATAACCATAAGTTCGTTTTAAATGAAGATTTTAGACTTTTAAACTCATTTTGAATATGAATTGTGTGTTTTGTACTTGTATATTACGTTTTAGCCAGTTTTAAAATTTTTGAAAAAAATAACCAAAATACCCTTGTGAGATGAAAAATTAATATTTTATTTGTTTAAAGTTGGAAACAGCTTAAAATATTTTAGAACACGATATTTGACAATGGTTGCTCACAAGGGAATAGAGAAACTGATAGTAAAGCCTTGCGGGGTTTCGGGTTGACATTCCGGACAATAAGTGTCTACCGGGACACCGAGGCGGTTGTCACGGGCTCGAGGGGAGTACCGGGTCGTGACACTATAAAAATATTTATCATGACATACATGTGATGGATAGCATGTTTGCATGCTAGGAGAGTCCCAAAAAATTTACAAAAGTCGGTATTATACCTAGAGGTACAATAAAGTTGATTTAAGTCTCGAACTAGATCAAATGGAGAATTTATGATGAAATTAAGAATTTTAAAGTCCCAGAATGGTTTAATATGGTGATTCGGAGTTCGAGGATCAATTTGGATTCAAACCGAAATTTTCGCTATCTAGAGGCAAAATGGTCATTTGCCACCTAGGGACAAAATGAGAATTTTAGAAAAGATTTTTTTGGCCCCATTTGACTTATTGGAGTATAATTTGACTCATTGGAGTAAGATTTGAGGTTTAGAAGTGAAAAATTTTAATTTCGGTATAATTTAGAGTAAAAGGGTAAAATGGTAATTTTGCCACCCCAGGGGCAAAATTGTAATTTTCCACCACTAGGACATTTTTCCAGCAGTTGGTCTTCCTTTATCCTCATTTTGACCATTGATTAATTGTGTGGTGGAGATAAAAAGGATCAAAATTTTTAAAGTTTTAAAAACGGGCCAATGACATGATGCCACATGTCATGCCTTTATTAATTTATTATTTTCCTTTTTAAAAGGCACAAAATCAGCCCATCTTCCACCCCATGGCCGGCCAAACCAGCAAGAAGAGAGAGAAAACAAAAACAAAACCCTAGAGAGAGAAAATCAAAGAAAAAGTGTGAATTTTCAAGGAAATTAAGTGAAAAAGGTGAGATTTTTTCTATTAAGCTTGAGTTTTCTTATTCCCAAGCATTTCTCTTTATTTTCCATGATGAAATTACATGTTTTCATGATGAATTCAATTCTGAAAAAATGGGTTAGGAGAGAGAAACTTGTTAGATTAATTTGATTTTAAGTTATGTTAGTGTTTTAAGTTAGTTTAGCATATTTAGAAACAAAACAACAAGAAAAGAACTTATTTTCTCCCACAATCATTAATGGCTGAATTTACCATGTGTTGAGTGAGGATAAATTTGATTTTCATTCTAGGAGAATTGGTTAAGAAATGATGAATTATGAGCCTAGAAAAATAATAGAAATTTTCGGAGCAAAAATATGATTTTTTACCCACTAGGGGTATTTTCGTAATTTGCTACCGAGACTGATAAATTGAATCTCATTCACAGTCATTGAGGTATTGTGGATATAATTAGATAATTGAAATTGAAATGGATGGAATTGGAGTCGAATTGGGGATTTTAGGAATTTACACCGTGTATAGGCGAGTTAGGTCGAACACCGCAATTAAGCGATTGTCTAGACATTTCAAATCCTATCTACTGCATACGCATAGATAAGAGCCTGAAATAATTTATGATAAATTGACACAATTTATTGAATTTTGTGTCATGGATTATGGATAGGTGGTGAGTCAATTGTTTTGGGTAAGAGATTGCACCCGAGGGTAGAAGATAGGAGTATTTCTACTCCTAATACTGTGAGTAAACTTATTATCATCTTAATTATCTAGAGTAGTTTTATACAACTATGTGATTTTATGGAAAATGGGTTTAAATGGTAAATTGCTATGTTTTAAGAGAAATTGTGATTTTATAAAATGATTTTATAAATTTTCTGAAAAATCGAATACTGGTTTTGAAAATAGAGTAATTGGAGACTGCCTGCTTGTATTGTAAATTTATGGTTTTAAATCGAATGCCTTATGACAATATATGAGCATGAATGGCTAAACTGATTTTGATGTCAGAATTATTTGTATTGTATATTCAGCCTTGAGAGGCTAGATTGCGATAAATTGCCATGCCATGCTAGAATGAATTTTATTGAATTGGTGAAGTATATATTAATTATTTACTGTAGAGGGAGTTCCATGGACCAGCCTATTAGAGGGGCACGGTAAACTCCATTATATTATTGCCTCGAACAGAAAGGCGCGTAGGATATCTCCTACGGTAAAGCTTAGGGTTCACTTCACGCCAAACCACCACGTGAAGGGGAACTCAGCCAACGCCAAGGAACGGTTGTATTTTTCTCAAACTAAAAATATATTTTAAGTGTATACAAAATTTTAACAGCCTTGGCGGACTCGGTTGGATGCCCTGCGCAAGGTATTACCGAGTATAAGTTTTGGCACGAGCCAAAGTTTTAAGAAATTCATAAGCCAAGTTGATTACTCGATTTATATGGATTGATTTTATTTGGTTGAAATGAACTGAAAAGTAATGAAATTACAATATGATGACTTATTTTAATTGTCTCCATTTACTCGGCTTTAGATACTTTAGATGGTATCTGTTTATTCACCGAGATTATAAAATCTCACCCCTTCTTCCTATACATTTTTCAGGCTCAGGACAGTTTGTAGATAGTCGAGTAGGACGAGAACTAAGCTCGGAACTGCATTATAGAAAGTAAGAGTTCACAGTCTTACATTTTCTTGGTCAATTGGAGCCCAAGTGTCATTGCATATCAAAACTTATATTTTGGTTATTTGTATTTCTATTCATACAATTTTTACTTTACTTTCATGTGCGAAAAATTATTTACGAATATTTCTATAAAAATTTATTTTATGAGAAAATAGAATATTTTATTGATTATTTTTGAATAGTACTAGTTGTTAAGAATTTGCTTTCAAATGAACGTTTTAGATACTTATTTTGTTTTTAAATCATTAAATATATATTTTCTGCTTACCTACTACATTTTTAACAAGTTTTGAGATTTTTGACGAAAAATTACGAAAATGCCCTTATGAGCCAGAAAATAATATTTTACTGTTCTTATTTGAAAATGACTTATGATTTTTTTAAATGCGAGATTTAATAATTGTTACTCACCGAGGAGATGCGGAAGTTGATGCTAAACCTTGCAGGGTTTCGATCGGCATTCGGGGTGAAGAATGTCTGTCGAGGCCTCGCGGCGGTTATCACGGGCTCGATGGGGAGTTTCGGGTCGTGACAATATATATTTTTAAGGATTCCTTCCAAAATTTTTAAATTTTTTATATATTATATTTTTTTAATGGCCCCCTCAAAATGATTTTTTATTTAATAATTAATATAAATAAAAATAATAAAATGACCCCACATATGCTACTCAACTTTACCTTAATTTAAGTTTCTCTACACCTTTTTCTCCCTCTATTTCTCTTTCTCTTCTCTTGTCTTTTTATTTTTACTATACTTTCCTTTTTGTAACTTTTCATCGAAGCACACTTCATTATTCAAGAAAGATTTATGAAGTTGTTATTGGTCCCAAAAAGACTGCTAGAATGGGGTAAATAATACTTAAAAATATTTTTAAGGGTAGCTCTTGAAATTTAAAATCCGTTTGGAAGATTTAAATAGATAGTTTGAAACCTTATTAAGGTTAGCAAACACCAAGAAAAGAGAGGTTAAGAGAAGTGGACAAAACACAATATTTATAGTGGTTTGGTCCATTGAACCTACATCTACTACCTTGATCTTCCTGATCAAGAATTTTCAAGCTAACTTCACTAAAACTAGTGGAATTAATAGCTTCCACCAAGCTTTTACAATGTGAGCTTCTAACCCAAGCTCTATCCCTTTTACAACAAGTCCTAAGCTTACCCTAACTTAGACTATCCCTTAGAGTGTCTTGCACACTCTAAGTAAACAAGAAAGAGAAGATAAAAGGATGTACAAATGATCACCTTACTGATCTAAGTTGTACAAGATTCAACACAAACACTTTTACAAAGATAAGAGTGGAATACAAGTGTTAAGAGAAGATTTTTTTGATGTGTTTAGCTCAAAATCATTCTTGGTAGCTTCTTTATATAATTTTTGACTATTAAAGAGCCTTTAAATACTTAAGAGACTGATTCTAGCCGTTAGAGATAGTTTTTAGCCATTATTTTGTCTTTAAGCAGCTCTTTTCAAATAAGCAAACAATATTTCGTTGATTGGTTACAAATAGCTCTAACCAATTACAACTTCTCTACCTTGCATTGTCTTGTAGTTATGTACATTGTGTTAATCAATTAGAGGAAACTCCAACCGATTATAAACTTTTTGTTTTCATTTTCCTCTACACAATAGTCTTCCTTTAATTGATTAGCTCTTCCTTTAACTAATTGAGACTTCAATTTCTTCAACTTTAACCGATTAAAATCAGCTTTAGTTAATTAAATAATCTTCAAATTTTGAACTTCTCCATTTCAACTCCCTTCAACAATCAACCTTCTTTCAACTTTCGATTTTGGCGTTTGAAGGTACTAAAGTCTTGTGCTCTAATCGATTATCCCAATTCCTCAACTGATTAGCATGCCTTTGTTTTTAGCTTCTAGCACCTTCTTAATTAGTTAAGCCTTATGCTAACTGATTAAAGCTTTATTGTCTTGCTTTTGTATAGTGCCCAGTTTTGCCTTAATTGGTTAAGGCTCCACATTAATCAGTTAACAACATTCTGTTTTCACTAAGCCTTTTATCCTTCGCTTTTTTAACTAATTAACTCATTATGTAATTAAGCAAGCTTCTTGACTTGCTTCCAAACAACAAATATATTAAGGGTTTTAAACTTTGTCCAGTACACTTAATGAAAGTAATTAGACATCAATGAATGTGAATGTTTTGTTATCATCAAAAACATATGGAGTCAACATTTTCTCCCTTTTTAATGATGACAAAACACTCCTAGATTAAGAGTGTAATATCTATGTATTCTCTATATGTATGTACAGTTAAGGGATTACTCCCCCTTAATATGTGCATACATAACAAAAATTTTAAGATTTCTCAACCAAAATATAACATTAATCACATATGTGCAGAGATTTATTAACAATCATCAGCAATAGATATAACATGACCAATCCAGCAATTTGTTCAAAAAACAAACACATAACATTACATCCGATTTCTTCTCCTATCTTCTTTTTTTTTTTGGTCATCATTAAAAAATATATTAAAAACTTCCCTTTAATGAGTGTGATGCAAGTAAATTTTATGAGCACAAGTATCATAAGCATTTCAAGACAATTATAAGCTGCATTTTAAGAAAATTAAGCATTCAAGTACAGCAGTTCTTTGCATCAAACACAATAACAAACACAACAATTCTTTGTTCTTTCTCCCCTTTTTAGTCATTAACAAAAGAGGGGTTTAGAGTATAACAAGGTTAATTCAAATGCTTCCCCTTTAGACAAATTATGAAACCAATAAGTTTTCAATTGTTAAAACACTAATTGTTAGGAGAGAAATCATGAGCCTAAAATAAATAAGTATTTAAGTAGATATTCAACAAGTTCATCTAATACTCAAGTATTTATGGAACTAGACAAGTATGAACATTTAAATAGATGTTCAATATATGCATCAAATACTCATATTTTCAAGAAATTTTTCAAAAGTAGTTCCTAGGCATGTCTAAGGTATCGTTAGTCATCAAGCATCATTCTCAATAATCATAAGATATTATCAAAAAAATTTTAATTCATATATGAAAATAGCAACTCAAGGAAAAAAAATATCATCAATAAGCATTTGTAATTACCATCAAATATTTCTTTAGCAAGCAATCCAAGACATATTCTCTAAATCATGAATGAAACTATCAATTTAGGGAGAATTTTTACATCAAGAAAATATCATTATTAATGAAGCATTACCAAAGCATTTTGCACTTACTGCAATCATGTAGGAAAATATTATGATCAAGTAAACACAAGCATGATTACAAGAAATAAACTGGCTATCTTCATTAATCATGAATTTAATTTGTTTAACGAAATGCAAACACGATTTCAATTTTATAAGAAGAAACATATACCCATTCAAAAATATGCAAGCATTGAACTTCAATGCGGTACATGCTATTTCTCAATAATTCTCATAATTCATGAGTGTGGAATATTGAAAATAAAGCACTCTAACTCATGAATATGTCAAAATTGAACATTCAATCATCAATGAATACTAATTGTTAAGATTCAAGAAAGAGATATTTAATCAAATCACGTTAGGCATTCATTGCTAACTAAAGCTATAAGCCAATTTTCATTTGACATGTCAAGTTATTCAAGGCAACCTATAAGCTAAAGTTTGATGCACACAAAATCTTTAGATCATGTAAACATTAAGGCTCAATGAAGACATAGTTAACATTTAAATGCATATTCAAAATAAATTTCAACTATGTTAACTCACAATATATGTCATGATCAAATTTGACTTGAGTTATGAAATTAAGCACTATAAGCAATTCTATCACTTAAGTCAAGTTATAGACATCAATCATTAAGCTCAAGTAAGATTAAAAGTTATGTAAGCATTTGACTTGACCAAAACAATAGATGAACAAAAAAATTTCTTTCAGTTTAATGATTTCATCTTAATCAATTTATGAGCTTAAACAATTATTCAATTTGGAAAAAATTATTTAAGTACAAACATGAAACATATTTCAAGAATTATTCTTAGACTTAAGCATTGGAACATTTAAATTCTCAAGACATGATATTTCAATGTAAGCACATGAACATTTCATTCTCAAGTGATGATATTATTTATGTAAGTACATAAGTTCAAGCACTCATGAATAATTCCCCATTTTTTATTTTAACATTGTAAACACAAGGAAAGTATGTATTTGCATCAAATGATCGTGAGAGTGTTCACAATGCATGTTTTCAAGAATAAAAACTCGTCATTGAAAGATATTCAGGAAAACATTTACTGCAATGGACAAAAAGTGACATAAGAAGACATTTTAAAGTTAAAAAACTATCCATTTTAACTTCAGAGCACTTAGAAGTCAACTATAAAACTTTAAGGGTCAACTATGTTTAATTTCTCCACCATAAAACTAGAAAAAGTGTAGACAATGTTTGCTATATTGCAATGGTTCCAAATCATGGATTTATGTATACATGAAATGAATTTTTAAAGTGACGATGTTTAGAACATCATTTTGAGCATGTATAGCTTAAGATTATTCAAAGAAGACATGTGAACCAAAAATTTGACTTTTATTGCTCATTGTTCACAAGTGCTAATAGTTTGAAGGCTCATTTGAAGAATCATGTTTCTAATATGTGCAGCTATGCTCAATTTTCATTGTGAAGCATAAATATGATGTATGAAATGTTCAACAAGCATGTTGGGTAATGGTAAGCATGACAAGCAATTAACCTAATATTCTCAACATTTTTCAACAGAAGGCATACTTGTTCAAGTTATTACACCCTCAAGAATGACAAGTTTCAAAATGCCATCAAACTATCACATCTAAGATTATGCTTAAAAAAATACTTTCACTCAAATTCATAAGTCATGAGAGAAATATGAAGAAGAATGAAATTTGAGCAAAGTCAAAAGATCAATTTCAATCAAATGAAACAAGAAGTTTTGCAAGAAAATAATTTGATTAAGATTTGATCTTTCTTTTTGAAAATTTTGCACTTGAAACATGCAAGATTTAAGTTAAACATGCATTGTGCAAAATCATAAGCTCAAAGCAATGCAATTTGTTCAATAAAGCACAAAAGAATTAATAACATCAATATGAGTGTTGGTTTTTCTCCTAACTTTCGTGCTTTAATTGGTTAAAGTAAGCCTTAATCAATTAAAATGCTAATGACTTGAAAAGATGTGCTTTAGTTTAGGAGAACAGAACTATTTTAATCAGTTAAAGTAAACATTAACTAATCTACTTTAACTGATTAACTGATTAAAGTTTTACTAACTTCATAATCTCTAGCTAGATAGAACTGTTTAAACCAGTTAAGAAAGTTTTTAACTGACTAAAACACTGCTGGTTTTGGTTTACATTAGGCACACAAAGTTATTCTAATTTGTTAAAGAAACTCTTAACTGATCAATGCATGTCCTATCTTACTTTAAGGATTTCTTTAACTAATTAGAACATGCCTTTTAACCAACTAAAGTAAGAATTAAAGCCAGATATCACATAATACATAATTAAAAACGTATTCAATTCAGCTCAATTCAAGTTCATGCACATCAAGCATTCCTAGTTTTCTTCTAATTCTACAAAATTGGTCCTCACTTAATGGTTTTATGAAGATATCAGCTAATTGATGCAAGGTATCCATAAATTCAATTTTAACATCTCCCTTAAGCACATGATATCTAATGAAATGATGTCTAATTTCAATGTGCTTAGTTCTGAAATTTTGAATATGATTCTTTGATGTGTTAATAGCACTTGTATTGCCACAAAACATAGGAACATTATGCATGAACATGCCAAAGTCATTCAATTGTTGCCTAATCCATAAGATTTGTGTACAATTACCTACTGAATGTATTCAACTTTAACAACATGATTGAAATCTTGCACATAAGCACACATTAAACAGTATATTAAGTCTACTTGTGTTAAATAAAGAAGTGAACCATTATGCTTTTATAGAGCTTTTGGTCCAAATCCTTTTCCTTTTTCATCTCTATCAAGCTTTGTAGAAAGATGCAATGGTGTTTCAATTGATTTTACAATCATCACACTAAACTTCTTCAATATTTCCTTAGTGTATTTTGCTTGGCTGATGAAAATCCCATCCTCACATTGCTTGATTTGTAGATTAAGGAAAAAAATTTAATTCTCCCATCATAATCATTTCAAACTTACCCTGCATTTTCTTAGCAAAATTCTCACAAAATTTTTCATTAGTAGCATCGAAGACGATACCATCCACATATATTTGAACAAGAAGTAAATCACTTTTACTTTTCTTAATAAAGAGTGTAATATCTACACTCCTCCTAAAAAATCCTTTTTCAATCAAAAATTTTGAAAGCCTTTCTTTCCAAGCCCTAGGAATTTGCTTTAATGCGTATAATGCTTTATGCAATTTATCAACATAATCAATCTTTTCAAAATCTTGAAAACTAAAAGGTTGCTCAACATATAGTTCTTCTTGAATAAAACCATTTAGAAATGCACTTTCTTACAATATTTAACAAGAATAGGTAATGCATAAGCTTCGTGAGCAATAAGGTATACCCAAGTATATCTAGAATAATCATCAATCAATAACAAAGCCATATGACTTGCCTCCTAAACTAGTGACATCAATAAGTCCAAACAAGTCCATCTGTAATAGTTCAAGTGGTCTAGAAGTTGAAGTTACATTCTTTGATTTAAAAGAACTTTTTACTTGTTTCCCAAAATGACATGCATCACAAACTTTTTCATTTAAAAAAAAGATCTTTGGAAGTCCAATGACAAAGTCCTTTCTTAAAAGTTTTAAAATGGTGTGCATGCTTGCATTTCCTAACCTTCTATGCCACAATCAGCTATCACAAACATCATTGGCCATAAGACAAGATTCATTATGAAATTCAACTTTATCAAGATAAATCACATACATGTTTTCAACTCTTAAGCCAATGAATGCAACTTTGTTAGTGTCGATATCAATTACCTGATATCCATGGGAATCAAAGCAAACTCTAAATCTTTTGTCACAAAGTTGACTAATGCTTTACAAGTTATGCTTTAGACAATTAACAATTAAAACATGCTTGATTTGAGTTTAAGAAGTGTTACCAATTATTCTAATTTGTTAGACAATGCCTTTGGAGTCATCACTAAAAGAAATGTTACTGCTTTTCTTTCTATCAAGCTTGACAAACAAATCTTTATTTTTGGTTATGTGCCTTGAGTAGCCACTATCAAAGTTGCAAGGCTACCTCTCATTTGGTTGAGCTTTCAAACATTATTCCTTTTGCTCTTACTAAACATACAAAATAATTTTTTATTTCTTTTTCCAAAGGTACCCATGCTTTGATGGGTCTTTGGGGGTTAATAAGCACATAAGAACCTTTAAGCACCAAAACTATCTTGGTTTTGGAGAGATTATTACCTTTATGATAACAGTCATAAGAGAAATGGCCTATTTTGACATAAGCATAACAATGAAATGAAGATACATCATTTTTTCTTCTAAAAACAACATTTATTTTAGGTTTTTCTTCGTTTTTCAACTTCAATTTTGAGCTCTCTTCCATTGAAGCTTCGATAGCATTATTTTCATCTAATGCCTTTTGCAAGGCCTTATTGTTTCTTTCTAGTTCCGATTTCAAAGATTCAAACTCTATTTTGGAATGCTTAAGTTCAAAATGAAAAATGTTCTTTTGATCAAAAACAGAATTGAAATCATGCTTAATCTTTTCTAATTCATCTTCTAATGATGTGGTCTTCTTTTTCAAACCTTTATACTTTAAAACCAATTTTTCAAATTCAGCATATAAGCAATCATAATTATCTTGAAATTCATCATATGAAACATCACATATATGAGATGTTATCTTGGATTCACCATCTTTGGCCATTAAACAAAAATTTGCTCTCTCTTCCATCTTGTCTTTTTCATCATTTGAGCTAGAGGAGTCATTGTCCAACCAAGTTATAGCCACCATTTCTCTTTTTGGCTTCTTGGTCTTTTTTGAGGATTCCACCTTAAGTAATGGACATTCGGATCTAAAGTACCCATATTTTTTGCACTTAAAGCATACCATTTCATTTTTCTTGTTGTATTGATTTTTTCATGAAGAGTCTTGATCTTTTCTTTGATTTTTTCTCCAAATCTACTGTTTATTTGTCCAATGAGCTTTTTGAATCTTTTAGCAATCATGGTTAGCTCTTCATCATTATCACTTGTAAGATTTTCCAACTCTTTTTCAAGTAAACTCACCTTCAATGCAAGATTTTTCCTTTTCTCTTTAGTCTCATTTTCTTCTTCTTCTTCCTTTATTTCCAACTCATGTGTAAGAAGTGAACCACATATTTCATCAAGAGTGATTACATTAAGGTTTTTTGCTTCTCGCATGGTAGTCACTATCAGTATCCAGCTCTTTGGTAGATTTTTAAGGAGTCTTTTTACTAGCTCATGTTCAAGTATGACTTTTCCTAACTAATGGAGCTTATTAACTATGTTAATGAATAGGTCATACATTGAAGTAATATCCTCACCGAGTTTCATTTTGAACATTTTATAAGTATAGGTGAAAAGGGTGATTTTGGACTCCTTAACTTGAGAAGTCCTTTCATGAATGATCCTAAGCTTTTCCCAAACTTCCTTAGTTGTGGTACAACCATAAATTTTGTTGAATTTAACAAGGGTTAAAGCATAATGAAAAGTGTTGATGGCTTTGAAATTTATTTGGACTTTTCTCATTTCAACTTTAGTCCAATCTTCCTTAGATTTAGGCATTTTCTCACCCGTGACTAGATTTGAGCTAGTGGGAGTGTAAGGACCATTTATGATTACATTGCACATCTCATAGTCTACAGCTCTAATGTAAATTGATATTTTAATACTTCAATTTTGCTAGTTTGATCCATTAAATAGAGGAGGCCTATTTGTGGATTGTCCCGAGGCCACATTTGTGTTTTATGTAGCCATCGGATCTCCCCTAATAATGTTAAGCCCTAAATTAAAGGGTTAGGCTTGGATACCATTTTTTGCTTCCAAAAGGAGTCTTAGAAGGGAGGTGAATAACACTTTAAAATATTTTTGAAGGTAACTCTTGAAATTTAAAATTCGTTTAGAAGATTTAAGATGGATGGTTTGAAAACTTGTTGAGGTTAGCAAACACTAAGTAAAGAGAGGATAAGAGAAGTGGACAAAACACAATATTTATAATGTTTTGGTCCACTTGACCTACATCCACTACCTTGATCTTCCCAATCAAGGATTTTCAACCCAACTTCATTAAAACCAGTAGAATTAACAACGTCCACCAAGCTTTTACAAAATGAACTTCTAATCCAAGATCTAAACCTTTTACAATAAGTCCTAAGCTTACTTTAGCTTAAATTACTCCTTAAAGTGTCTCGTACACTCTAAGTAAACAAGAAATAGACAATAAAATGAGGTACAAATAATCACCTTACTGATCTAAGTTATACAAGTTTCAACACAAATACTTTCACAAAGATAGGAGTGGAATACAAGT
Organism: Theobroma cacao; assembly: GCF_053813885.1. Classification (NCBI taxonomy): domain Eukaryota; kingdom Viridiplantae; phylum Streptophyta; class Magnoliopsida; order Malvales; family Malvaceae; genus Theobroma; species Theobroma cacao. Next base: position 37,101,153 of record NC_142647.1, on the reverse strand, counting down.
GTTAAGAGAAGGTTTTTGGATGTTTTTAGCTCAAAATTATTCTTGGTAGCTTCTCTATATAATTTTTGACTGTTAGAGAGCCTTTAAATATTTAAGAGACTGATTTTAACTGTGAGAGATAGTTTTTAGTCGTTACTAGTCGTTATTTTGTCTTCTAGGGACTTTTTTCAAAAAAGCAGACAATGTTCTGTTAACTGGTTACAAGCAATGTTAACTGATTGCAGCTTCTCTGCCTTGCATTATCTTAGAGCTTTGTAAATTGTGTTAATCAATTAGAGGAAACTGTAACCGAGTACAAACTTTCTGTTTTCATTTCCCTCTACATAACAATCTTCCTTTAAATGGTTGACTCTTCCCTTAACTGGTTGAGGCTTCACTTATTTCAACCTTAACTAACTAAAATAATCAATTAGAAAATCATTAAATTTTGAACTTCTCCATTTTGGCTCCCTTCAACGGTCAACCTTCTTTCAACTTTGGATTTTGACGCTTAAAGGTACTAAAGTCTTGTGCTTTAACCAATTATCCCAATTCCTTAATCAATTAGCATGCTTTTGTTTTTAGCTTCTAGCACCTTCTTAATCAGTTAAGCCTTGTGCTAATTGATTAAGGCTATACTGTCTTGCTTTTGTATAGTGCCCAGCTTTGCCTCAATTGGTTAAGGCTCTACATTAATTAGTTAACAACATTCTATTTTCACTAAGTCTTTTCTTCTTTGCTTCTTTAACTGATTAACTTATCTTGTAATTAAGCAAGATTCTTGACTTGCTTCCAAATGACAAATATATTAAGGGTTTTAAACTTTGTCCTGCACACTTAAATAAAGTAATTACACATCAATGAATGAAAATGTTTTATTATCATCAAAAACATATGGAATAGTTGTTAGCTTGGACAAGAAAAGACGAGACCGCTCACCATTATTGTGTGAAATTAAGAGGATGTAAAGTTTTATTTTATATTCTTCTTTTTATTTATATTATTATTATTTATATTTGTTTTTTTTTCATTTCTATTATATTTGTTCCTATGTTTTAAGTTTTTATAGATTTTCTTCTCTAAATTTCTCCAAACCATCAAGCATGTTCTTCTTTTTTTTTTTTTTTGGTTATGTGATATCTATTTTCTACTTATCATGTTTTTTTATTATGTGAATTTTATTCTTCATTATTTTAGTTTTTAAAAATTAAAAACTTATTATGTGATTCTTAAATATAAGTTGTAGTATTGCACCATTGATTGTTGCTTAAAATTTCATATCATTTTTTTTATTAATCCTGATTATATAAGACGAAATTATCTTGAGTATATCTTTTTTGTATGCTTTACATTTTATATTTAGTTTAAAGGAAATTATCTTGAGTATATAAAAGGAAATTAAGTTGAGTATTTAGTCTTTAAACAATCTTGATTATGTAAGAAAAAATTATTTATCATATGTATCATATTTAACCATTTATATTTTTTTAAATTAAAGTTTTATATTTAGTATGTTAAGTTTAAATAGAAATAAAATAAGAATATTAGATGTTGATTGTATTAATTTTTTTAAAATTTAATTAAAGTATAAGTAAGTTGAAAACAATTGATAAATTCTTTAAAAGAAAATATGTAAATCGTCCAAATAATTCTCTCATACTTGAGCCAATAAGTCCTAATGCTTTAACTTATGAACAAGAGGAATCATCATCAAGCACAACTTTTTTAAAAGATTATTGTGAATCTTTTTTATGGTTCCTTTTTGTGACGACCCGGAACTCCTATCGAGCCCGTGACAACCGCCGCAAAGCCTCGACAGACATTTTTCACCCCGAATGCCGATCGAAATCTCGCAAGGCTCTCGTATCAGCTTTCGCACTTCCACGGTGAGCAATAGTTATCAAATATCGTAATTCAAAGGATTACGAGTCATTTCCAAATCAGAACATAACATATTGTTTTCTGGCTCACAGGGGCAATTTCGTCATTTTTCGTCAAAAATCTCAAAACTTGCTAAAAATATAGTAGGTAAGCAAAAAATATATATTTAGTGATTTCAAAATAAATTAAGTATCTAAAACGTTCATTTGAAGTGAAAATTTGACCATTTGAATATAATAAAAATATTCAATAAAATAACTATTTTCTTGTAAAATAATTTTTTATAAAGCTATCGGTAAATAATTCTTATAACGTAAAAGTTCATTATATTCATATATACTATAAAGCAAATAACCAAAGTATAAAATTACTTTTACAGCGACACGTGGGCCCACATCTAACCAAAATGTATCGGAAGCTGAAAACCTACAGCTTTTACCGATTCAAGTCCAAATGAAGGTCCTTGTCAAAGTCAGCTAACTATGGAATTCCCCGAGCCTGAAATGTGAGGATATGAGGATGGTGAGATTATAAAATCCCAGTGAGTAAATAGACACCATCTAAACTATCTAAAGATGAATAAATGGAGACAAATTAAAATAAGTCATCATACTGTAATTTCATTACCTTTCAACTCATTTCAACCAAATAAACAAATAGGCTTATGATTTCCTGAAAAACTTGGCTCGTGCCAAAAATCATTCTCATACTCAGTTATCAAGATACCTTGATCGAGGGTTATCCCAACCGAGTCCGTCAAGGCTGTTAAATGTCTTTACATCTGAAATTTTAGCCATGCCTTGGCGTTGGCTGAGTCTCACTTTCACGCGGTGGTCCACATGAAGTGCACTCAAATATTTACCTCAGGAGATACTTTATCCAACATCTCCCCTTTGAGGTAAATATATAATTGGGTTACCATGCCCCTCTCATAGACAGTCCACAGAAACCCCCACCACGGCAGTGACTATGGATTATTTTATCTACCACCCGATTTATAAAATCTTTTTTTTCATGACATGGCAATTTATCGCAACCTAGCCTCTCAAGGCTGAATACACAATACAAATAATTCTAACACCAAAAATCAGTTTAGCCATTCATGCTCATATATTGTCATAAGCCATTCAATTTAAAACCATAAATTTACAACACAAGCAGGCAGTCTCTAATTACTCTATTTTCAAAACCAGTATTCAATTTTCTAGAAAATTTATAAAATCATATAATAAAATCACAATTTTTCCTAAAACATAGCAATTTACCATTTAAACCCATTTTTCATAAAATCACACAATTGTATAAAACTACTCTAGATAATTAAGACGATAATAAGTTTACTCATAGTTCTAGGAGTCGATGTACTCTTAATCCCAGTCTCTAAGCACAATCTTTGTACTTTTACCAGTGTAATTTGCTCACCACTTATCCACAATGTACAATATATAATTCACCACATCAATGCTTGACCATTATAAAATCAATTCAGGCTCGGTGTATATGCATGATATGATATGCAACTTATCCAACTACCGCTTAAATGTGGTGCTGACCTGATTCAGCTTATTACTCGATTAAATGACAATTGTGTATGATTTGGCTCTAAATTGCTCCATTTCATTTCTAATATTTCAATTCACTAAATACAATTCCAATAATCTAAAATTCAGCCTAACAACCCTTACAATTCTTCTTGAAAATTTTGACCATTGTGGTGCACTATCACTAAAAATTTTCCCATTTCATTTTCTCACCATAATATCATCATTTTATCAATTTTTCAACCAATTCACTTGATCACAAAATCAATTCATTACTTCTACACTTCACATAGGGTTCGACCATTGAAGGTTCATGGGAAAATGGATTCTTTTCTTGTTGTTTTGTTTCTAAACATGCTTAACTAACTAAAAACACTAACATGACTTAGAATCAAATCAATCTAATATCATTCTCTCTCCATACCTATTCCAACCAGCCATGAATTCATCATGAAAACATGTAATTTAACCATAGAAAATGAGGAGAAATGCATGGGAAAGGTAGATCACAAGTTAAAATCAAGAAATTTTACCTTTAGTCACTTGTTTCCTTGAATTTTCACCAATTTTCCCTTGAATTTCTCCACCTAAGGTTTTTGTTTTTCTTTTCTCCCTTTGTTCTTCTTTGCTCTTGGTTTGGCCAGCCATATCAAAGAAATGGGCTGATTTTTATGCCTTTTTATAAAGAAACTATAAAATAATAAAAGCATGACACATGGCATTTCTTTATTGGTTCAAATTTTAAATATTCGACTTTTAATTCTTTAATTCTCCACCACACATTTCTCATGTTTATCCATTTCCATGATGAATAAAATCCCTTGGTCTTGACAAGTGTTAGGGGTGAAAATTTACCGATTTGCCCTTGGGGTTACAAAATTACCAGTTCGCCCCTATACTCCAAATTATACCAAAATTAAAATTTTTCACTTCTAAACCTCAAATCATACTCCAATACTCAAACCATACTCCAATAAGTCAAATGGGGCCAAAAAAATCTTTTTTAAAAATTTTCATTTTGTTCCCAAGTGGCAAATGATCATTTTACCCCTAGATAGTGAAAATTCTGGTTTGACTCCAAATTGATCATCGAACTCCGAATTACCATTTTGAGTCATCCCTGAATTGTGAAACTCTTAATTTCACCTTAAAATTCCTATTTGAACTAGTTCGAGGCTTAATCGACTTAATGGTACCATTAGGGGCAATATCGTCTTTTAACGATTTCTCGAACTTCCTAAATATGCAAACATTCTATTGAGCATGTAAATGACGTCGTAATTATTTTATAGAACAGGGTTTGACACTTTTAATTTAAATGTTGTTATGAAATAAATCTTAAAAAAACAAATAAAGATAATTTAAAAGAATAATTAAAGAGAAGAAAGAAAGTGTTTAGAGGGAGAAAAGAAATCTTATTGAAGTGTGTATTTACAAATGAAGTGAAGGGGTCTATTTATAGGCTAACAACCCCTTGAATTATAGTCCTAATCGAATTCTATCTAAAAGTTCAAATCATATTACATTTCTTGTATCTTACCTTTTAGCTGTTTGACTTGGTCTGCACTTCTTGAGTCATAATATAATGGACATTCATATATTTATTCATAACACTCCCCTTTGAATGTCCATTGTATTAAGAATATGCCTCATTAAAACCTTACAAGGAAAAAACGTCATGGGAAAAAATCAGAGTAAAGGAAAAAGAGTACATAATTCTTTTCAAGAATACGCTTATGAAATACTACCTCATTAAAAGCCTTATCAAGAAAAACCCAGTGGGAAAAACCTTGATGAAGGAAAAGAGTACAGTGCGTATTTTACTCCCCCTGATGACTGCATTATAGAGATATTTAAAATGATGCATTCCAACTTTTCAAATGTTGCAATAAGAAGGGCTTTAGTGAATAAATCTGCTAGATTGTCACTTGACTGAATTTGTTGAATATTAATTTCACCCTTTTCTTGATCATCATGAATGAAGAATAATTTTGGAGAAATATGTTTTGTTCGATCGCTTTTTAATGTATCCTTCCTTTAACTGTGCTATGCAAGCAGTATTATTCTCATATAACATTGTTGAAATTTTCTTCTTGGTTGACATGTCATACATTTCTCGAATATGTTATGTTACAGATCTTAACCAGACACATTCATAACTTGCTCATGAGTTGCTAAAATTTCTGCATGGCTAGAAGAAGTAGCAACTATAGTTTGCTTTATAAAATGCCATAAAATAGCCATACCTCCATATGTGAACAAATAACTTGTCTAGGATCGAGCTTTATGTGGATCAGATGAATATTCTGCATCTGCATAACTAATTAAATTTTATTTTGATGCATATGAATTTTATAAGCCATATCCATTGTTCCTCAGAGATATCAAAGTATATGTTTAATTCCATTCCAATATCTTTGAGTTGGAAAAGAACTAAATCTTGCTAATAAATTCACGGCAATTGATATATCAAGTCATGTATTGCTAGCAAGATACATTTGTACTCCAATTGCCATAAGACTATGAGACCTTGACCTTTATAGATTCGTAGATAAAAGTACACGTGATATCCCTGATCAGGGGTAATTTCGTCATTTCCTTAGTAAGCCCATAAAAGTAAGATTTTAAATATTATGGCCTAAGTAGGCCTAAGGCATAAATGAATGTTGAAAATATGGGTAAAATGACAAGAAAACAAAAATTTTGATGATTTTCACGATAGGGGCAAAATGGTCATTTTTCACCTCAAGTTAGAATTTTTAAGTTTTCATGAACCCGAGCATTTCTAGACCATTATAGACCTTGTCCCAGTGTCAAAAGAGTAAAAGATTTCATAAAAGATTGGAGGATAATAAGCTAATTTATGGAGGGGTAATTTGGTAATTTAAGTGGAGTGGATAAGCTTGGGCTATAAATATCTCTTTCTTCCAACAGCTTCTACATTCTCTAACAGCTTCCCAACCTCCATGAAAGCTTCATATAAAGCTCCATAACCTTCCTCAAAATAGCTCTACTTTTCATGCTTTTGGTGCACCCTTTCATAAACCCTTGTGCTCTTCCACTCTCTCACTTTAAAACCCTTGAAAAATCTTGTTTCCATACTCTCTCTCACTAGTTAGGTGTTTTAGAGAGAGAAAGATGAAGCTTTAATAATAGCTTGAAAGTTTTTGGGAAGAATTTCAAATACAAGCTACCAAGGGGAATAATACACTAAAATTGAGTTTTAATGTTGAAAATGATTAGTGTTTAGACTTGGGGGTGATTTGGTAGTTAGGGTTGTTCATTCACTTTAGAGTGATTAAGATAGTGAACTTAGATACCCACTTAAATGGCAATTTGAAAGCTAGTTAAAAGAAAGCTTTTAGAATTTATAAGTGTGTGGCTTGAATTAATAGTGATGCTAATGTGATAATAGGTTCCAACGAAGCCCCATCATCTCATTTGGACAATTAGAGAAGTTAGAGTCGACTAAAGGATTCAACAAATACTAGTGAGTGAACTTGCATTTCAAAATAGTTTTGGGAATGTAAATGACTTACTTAATCTTTCTTAAAAATGGGTGCCTTGGGAATAAGCCTTTCATAAATTGTCTCTATGTGTGACATGTGGCTGTTATGAATTGTTGTATTACTACATTATGTTGATATATATATATATATATATATATGAATAATGTTGTGTAATGATATTGACCCGACTATGTGTGAGTAGGAGTGTGCATAAGCCGATGCTGATCTGGCTATGTGCGAATGGGAGTGCGCATAATCCCTGCTAACCCAGCTATATGCTAGTGGGAGTGCGCATAAGCTGATGCATATGAGCTGATGATGATGGGAGGGTGTGTATGGTGATTGATATATGTATATATATATATATATACATATATGGTATATGGTTGTAATGAAATGTGAGAATTTGACATGTTGAATTTTGAGAATTTATATGTGTTTCATGTTGTTTTTGTCATTTTAACAAGATGGCTTTCTCTTGAAAGAAAGGAGATTTTTTTTTCCTGCTTTGAACCTCGCTGCAGCGAGAAACTCTCGGGTTTGAGGGATAAGGCTGGCCAGAAATCTCGCTGCAGCGAGAAACTTTCTGTTTTGAGACCAAAAATTTCTCTACAACGAGATTCAACGAAAACTTTCTGTTTTGCTCCTTATTTGGCTCGATTGCTATCCTATTTTCCATTTCTTTGATACCATAGTTGAGCATGGACTTCCAACATTAAGGAATAAATGAATTAAGTTTAAAATGAGGAGGTTTGGTGAGAAACCCTTGGCCAGTTAAGAAAACCTCGGTTAGTTGATAATTTAAGTCAAGTGTCGCTGTAGCAAAGCGAGGACTCGTCGTTTATTTGACCTGATTCGCATGAATGCTATTAAAGTTTTCACTCTCCAAATCCTTTGCTGAGCATGGACCCTTTTCATAAAATGATTAACTCATGTGGGGTTTACATGAGGGGTTTTAATAAGAACTAAAACAAATTGCATTGTTTTGAAAAATGAATGCATCATGATTTCGTTAATCATTCCTTAATGTTTGCTTGTTCCCTTTCTTATTCACTCACTGGGTTTATACTCACCGTTTTCAACTTCATGTTTTCAGATCACGAGGCAGCTGGTAACTAAGTCGAAGTGTCTTCGTATATTTGACCCTTGGTAGGTGTCTCAACATTCAGTAGCTTTACATTTGTCCGAGTCTCTCCGCTGGAAGTCGAGTACTCTTTTGTTGTCTATAAAAAAATATATGTAAATTATTAAATTATGTTTAGATAATATATGTACAATTTGATTGGTATGCCACTATAAGATGGCAATGTTTAGTATTATTTTGATTCAAAGTTATAAAATGTGACTTAGCAACTTTTAATGGAATGGTGAAAAGGTTATATTAATAGGCTTGCTTGGGCTTAGTGGACTACGTGTATTGGGCCCATGCGCCTGTCATGGCCCGAAATTTGGGTCGTGACAAAGACACAGTACTTCAGGATCAAGAAATTCTTCATTATCCTCACGAGGTCAAAAAAGTCTTTTTTCACACCTCATAACCTTACAACCATTGGTGAACTCAATGGATATGCTTTCTCCATATAAAATTATTTTAGCACTTTTTGCTATAAAATTATATTATTGGACAAATATTCCATTTGTCAAGTGTTTAATTTAAAGACTCAAATAAAACTTTGTTTTTCCAAGATCTTTCATCTCAAATTCTCTCTTTAAGTAATCCACAACTTTTGATAACTCTTCAAGAGTTCCAATAATGTTCCAGTCATCAACATAAACAACAATTATAATAAATTCATATCTAAACCCCTTTTATAAAAGACATGGGTATATAAGATTATTACTATAGCCTTCTTTCAACAAATTTGCACTAAGGCAATTATACCACATGTGTCTAGATTGCTTTAATCCATATAATGATTTATTTAATTTAATTGAGTAAATTTCTCGAGAGTTCAAATTTTGTGCTTCAGGCAACTTAAATCCTTTAGGGCTTTTCATATAGATATCGATATCAAATGAGCCATATGAATAGGCTATAGCTACACTCATTAGATGCATTTTCATTTTCTCATTTATTGCCAGACTAGTTAATATAGAATTGTAATTGTGTCCACCACAAAGAATATCTCTTTTCATATTTAATACTAGATCTTTGGGTAAAACATTGTGCGATAAGCCATGCTTTATATCTCATAATCTCATTTTTCTCATTTCGTATTTGCACAAATACCCATTTATATCTTATTAGTTTTACATCTTTTGATGTATGGACTACAGGTCCAAAAACTTCATGTTTTTACAATTAAATTCAATTCCATTTTGATTGCATCTTTCCGCATTGGCCAATAATTTATACAAGTTCAAGATCCTCGTTTTTCTTTCATAATATTGAGCTCTATATTATATACAAAATATCGTCGACGTTTATTTACCGGTTTCATCTTTTCCCATCATGACATAATTGATTGAGATCTCTTCATTTTCAATGATTTCAGGTACTTGAATTTCTTCTGGAATTTTTCTCAATTATGTCAAGGGTCTCTTCTAGAGTTTTTACTTTCTCTTTCTGACCATTTTAAATATTTGCACCTTTTCTTTTTCGAGGATTTTATCTTTGAAACTGATTGATTTCCATGCTTCTGGCTTGCCTTGTCTTACAAGGACATCAATGTTAATAAGAGCATTTGCAACTGGTATATAAGATTTAGTTATTATTCCCTTTAGGTCAGTAAATACATCTGGCAACTGATTTACTATATTTTGCAAAATAATTATCTTTTGAACTTCAAGTTCATATTGCTTTGTGCGAAGATCAAAACTAGATAATGATAATTCAGTCTAAAAAATTTCCTCTTTCAGTTGCTTATTTTCTCCCCCTAATGTTGGAAAAATTGTTTCATCAAAATAACAATTGACAAACTTTGTCATGAATAAATCTCCTATCGATAGTTCTAAATATTTAATTACAAATGAAGATTTGTATCCAACATATACTTCTAACCTCCTTTGAGGACCCATCTTTGTGCGTTGTGGTGGAGTAATTGAAACATATACCGCAAATCAAAAAAATTCTTAGATGGGAAATATTTGGTTCCTGACCATAAACCAATTATATAGGGAGAATTTATAATAACTTGTTTGACCTGATGTATACAAATGCTGCTGCATCTAAAATGGCATGCCCCCAAGTCAACATTGGGAGTTTGAATTTTATAAGCTTGCAATCAGTTGGAAGTGTTTAAATAATTTTGCTAAACCATTTGTGTATAAACATAAGCAACAAGTTGTTCGATAGTTATTCCAACTAATATGCAATATTAAAGGCTTGAGATGTATATCCACCAACATTATCAAGACAAATAATCTTGATTACATAATTAAGAAAATGTGCTTGCAAATGAATGGTTGCAAATGCCAAATTGTAAGCTATAATAAGCACACATGTGACCATCTAGTCGATGCATCGATTAAAACCATAAAATATGTAAATGGTTCACAAGATGGATGTATGAATCCACATATAACCTTGAAAACTATTCAAAAATGTAGGGAATTCAGTCCCAACTTTAGTTGGTGGTAGCCTTATAATTTATTTGCCTTTAAAGCAAGTAGCATATAAAATTCATTAGATTGAAAAATCTTCTGGTTTTTTAATGAATGATCATATAAATTTTTAATCATTTTTGCATCATTGTTGATCCGGGATGGTCCAATCGGTCATGCCAAACATTAAAATCATTAGTAAACTTCTGGTTTACTGTGAGTTTCAATTATTTTAATATTTGTATAGTTTAATTTTGAGAACAGAATGAGTAATTTTTTTTCAACACACACTTTCTACTTGAGATAATAGATGTAATATAGAGGTATTAAGTGTCTCTTTTATTTGTTGTCTCAATATGACATCTGTTCAGATGAATATCTTTAAAACTTAATAAACTTCTTTGAGACTTAATAGAAAATAATACATCCTCAAGGTAGTAAAATATTAGCTCTTCTGAAGCCTTCAATTAATCTCGTACTACCAGATATTGAATTGACATTAATTTTTTTTCGTTGTCAAGTAGGAAAAATATTTCTTGTCTTTCAATATAGTGTGTTATAACAATGTCTGCTAGACATATATTACATTATAGATTTTCGATCCAACAATATGAATATCCATATTTTTTATTCAATAAAATAAAAAATATATACAATAAAAAATTTACAAGTTAAAATGAAATAACATTAAATATATAATTAAGACACATAATAAGAACATATTAAAACATCATCATAATATAGTTACACTAAAATATACCAATTACTATTAAGTTTATTCTCGAATATTCCCATTACTAATTAAATGATCAATTCCTTCTACAGGACAAGAAAATCAACCATGAATATTTCTGTTACCAATCATATAATCAAATCCTCTTTCAGGGTGGATAAATATCTTGATGTGTTATATCAACTTGGCCATGATTAAAATCATCACAAGATGTAGTTTTCGGTGATGCTTGATACAATTCAAGATGTACAATAGGTACGTAACCAATGGTCTTTCATGCCACATCAATGACAATATGTTTTCTATATTCCTCTTTTTTTTTCATTTTTGTATTTTCATTATTCATCAATTTCTGGTGAGTTAAAAGTATTCATCCACTTTTTGATGGGTTATTCATTTCTGGTGAGTAGTGGATTACGGTATTCATCCACTTCTAGTGGTAAAATTATCCATCTACTCTTGGTGGCAAAATTATCCATCCACTTTTGGTGGCAAAATTATCTTTAGATCCTAATAGTAAAATTATTATCCACTTCTGATGGTAAAATTATAATTAAAATTAAAATAGTGATAGTGTAAATTATTATAACTACCTCTTCCATATCCGTGATCATAATTATTAAATAATGTGGCATTTACTTCAGGAAATAGATAGATTCATGACCATGACCATAAGTATTAAATGATGTCGCATTCACTTTAGGGAATGGATAAATTTATAATTTTTTTTATTAGTAGCTCGTTTGTCACATTCATTTCAGGAAATAGACATTATGATTTTTCATTAATAGCTATATAATAGTAAATTCACTTTCCAATTAAGGGACATAATATAACATATTCTATATAATAGTAAAATTCATATTAAAATTGATTTTTAAAGAATGAAAATATTAAAGAAATATCAGGTCACTTACTTGATTTATTACAACCAAAACAATCAAAGATCAACCATTGAAATTCTTTCAAAGCTTGGAGATAATGCAAACAAAATAATAGCAACACTTACTTGATTTGTTAAAACTATAAATCAAAACTGAATCGTTGAAATCCTTTTGAAGCTTGAAGATGATGAAAACAAAATAATTTCAAAACTTGAGAGATCAGAGAATCGTGCTGATAACGTGTTATGAAATAAATCTTAAAAGAATAAATAAAGATAACTTAAAAGAATAATTAAAGAGAAGAAATAAAGTGTTTAGGAGCAGAAAAGAGATCTTATTGAAGTGTGTATTTACAAATGAAGTGAAAGGGTCTATTTATAGGCTAACAAACCCTTGAATCATAATCCTAATTTAATTTTATCTAAGAGATCAAATCATATTACATTTCTTGTATCTTGCCTTTTAGCTGTTTGACTTGGTCTGCACTTCTTAAGTCAGAATATAATGGACATTCACATATTTATTCATAACAAATGTTATATAAAATTATTATTTACTATAAATCTTTTGATTATTCATTAAATTTAATATATTAATTTAAAAATTTTATAATCTTTGCATCCGATCATTTGACTTATTGGTTGGCACATGATCTCCTACCTAAAGAGAAGGGTTCGAATCCCTCCTCCCCAAGTTATAAAAAAAAAAATATAACCCTTATTATTTTTTGTCTATAGCCTCTCAACAAAACTTGGTTCTGTCGTTGCCTCCTCGCAGTGAATTGATGGCATGAAGTTTGACGAGCTCCATAAGTGTTGAATAGTCTTGTGGCGGTGGAGATATTTCCACACGAGATCTACTGACATTGGCATATGTGGAAATAAAACATGATAAAGAATTTTAATTATTATTTTTTCTTATATATGTTGTAGAGAAGCAAAAAATATTGATATTCTTAATGAAACATATAATAAGCAAATGTAATTAGAGTGAGTTAAAAATAACAATTGCGGTACATGAAGGTAATTACCGCAAGTCAAAATAAAGAAAACACTTCAACCCACGATTCCCGAAATCAGTGTTTCAATTTCCCGCCTATCCCCATTTGTTCGAAAATTTCGTTCCCTCTCCATTTTGGAAATTAATTAATTAAATAAAATAAACCCTTCCTCTGCACCACCCCCTCCGCCCTCCCACCCCCCCCCTTCCCATCATCATTTTGCTCCTCGTGCAAATAATCGCCCCATTCGCCGAGTTTCAGCTTCCCACTCTCCTCCCTCTCCAACGCCTGGCCATGGCCAAAACGTCGTCTTCACCCAAGAAACCTACTCGATCGAGCCAGAGAAATAAAACGACCATGTCCAAGCCCAAATATGAGGAAGTCACCGACGTCTCTCATGAAGAAGAGAGCACTCAAGTCTCTCGGGGAGAAGACAGCACTCAAGTCTCTCGGGGAGAAGACAGCACTCAAGTCTCTCAAGAAGAAGAGAGCACTCAAGTCTCTCGTGGAGGTAAGCGCAAAAACAACTCTGCCTCTGGAGCCTCCAAGTCTAAAAGAAGCCGACCAGAACTGGGCTCGAAAACTTCGCCGTTCAAATCAAAAAGTGAAGACGTCGGGGTCCTTGGCGGCGATGAGAGCGGCTCTAAGACGACGCCGTCGAAGTTGAAAGTGACTAGACAAGCTGTGAACGGTAATGAGGATGAGAAGCAGGATGCCAGGTTGATCGGCGAGCCGGTCCCTGACGAGGAGGCAAGACGGCGCTGGCCAAAACGCTACCAAGGGGTGGTAATATATAAACAAACAATAAACAATTGCTTCTTTCATTTCTTTTTCGGGAAAAGTCGAATCTTTTAATGATATCTATCCGTTTTGAATTTACTCGTAGAGAAGGTAGATTATGTAGTATATTTCCTTGTGAATGCTTTTTTTTTTTTTAATTTATTTGCATTCTGACTTGAATTTCAATTCTCTTTATGTTCAGGAGCAAAAACAAGTTGTTTCAAAGAATTCCAAGGAGTAAGTAAAATACATCAATCTGTAAGCCAATTTTCTTTTGTTTGTTTACATTGCATCTATTATATAACTCATTTAAGGGTCGCTTGCGATTCTTTTCAAAAAAAATTTATTTTTGAATTGCTTCCAATTAATAGCAACATGGAACATGTTTTGGTTAATGAAATGTGGGTGCATAACTTTGGCTCTAAAGACATGGTGGAGGCAATGACTAAGTGGTGGGAATGGTGTTAAGGGGTTAGAGGTCTGAGTTTAACACTGCATAAGAGTGGAATAGAATCATTTAGGCTTTTTATGGGTGAAAAGGCTGCTACCGAATGAATATTGAACAGCGAGGACACCATTATTGTTATTATTTTTTTGTTGAAGTATGAACGCGCAAGAATTTATCTCTTTCAACAATTTTAGAAATTTTATATTGTATTTTGGTTGCTTGAAAAGAAAAAGATGCACCAAACTAACTTTCCTTGTAGTTTTCAAGACATAAAACACAAAATGAAAGCATTATCAAATGTAACCTTGGTTTTCTCAATTTATTTGGCACAGTGAGAATGATTCAGAGATTATTCAAGCTCGACGGCACTATACTCAAGCGGAGGTTGATGGACGTGTGCTGTATAATCTTTACGATGATGCTCACGTCAAAGTCAGTATACTGTTACCACTTGTTATTGCCATTTTTTGATGCATCTACCATTTTAGAATGGCCAGTCATGTTGGTCTTGTGCATTTGTTGAATTGATTCGTATGTCTTCTTTCACTCGATTTTTATTCATTGCATTGTTAACTAATCTTGTCAAGTTGTTTTCATTTCATTAGTTGACTGCTGTTTAGGTTATATTAAGCATCAAAGTGCAAGAATATTATGTCTTGCTAATATGTTTTTGAATGGGATTTGGTGTGGTATTTATTTATTTTGAAAAAAAAAAATGCAGCCTCTTAAGATTTGATGGAAAATTCACTTATTTATCATTAGAACAAAAATAATGCTTCGTCTGCCCTCCAAAAGTAACGATATGAATTAATCATTAGTTTTGGTGAAAATTTTGAATGGATATTTAAATTGTTTGAGTCTGTATTTTGCTGTTAGATTTTTTTGGAATTGAAAATAATTGGCTTTTTTCTCTTGTTAAATCATTTAGCTGAACTGAAATAATCAAAATTTACTGGTTGATGGGATTTTTTTTTATATGATAATCGTTGCTGTTTTTGGTTAGGCTATTTTCATAACTCAGTAATTCACTTTGCCACATTCTTCTTTCAGGAAAAGAATTTCAAGCTGGTTTAATGCACTATCTTACTAAATATTAGAAATTACAATAAAGCCTACAGGCTATAAGTACAACAAGATGAATATTTGATGTGTTAAAAGAATTTATTAATTCTTCACTCAACTTTTTTTTTTGAGACTACTTGTACTAGATTATAGATGAGAATCAGTCCGTCCTAGTTATCACACATTTAGGATCTTTGGCATTTGTCTTATTTTTCATGGATTCTCTCTCTTTTTGCTTTTTTTGGTACTGGTGTGACTATGAAATGCACTTTCTTTAACTAAAAGAAATTAAATGGTTAGGAACTTGAGTTAAAACTGTATGGATTTGTTGGTAGATATCATCGATTAATCAATTTTGTAATCAAATGGGCTAGTAAAAAGAATAATTCGGGACTTGAGATAAGACTATGCTTTTCTATAAATGCAGAAAGTTTTAATTGTTTCACTAAGCTTTGAATCTGTTGTTTTTGTGGGGAATGTGTTGTTTTTGTTGGACTACGTGAACTTCGTAAATAATTTTTATAAATGTGCTTACCAAGTTAGTTCTTAAGAGTAGGGTAATTACTTTAACCTTATTTACTTGTTTATACATGTATAGGCTGAAGAAGGGCAGGATTATTATATTTGTAAGATTGTAGAAATGTTTGAGGCAGTTGATGGGACCTTGTATTTTACAGCTCAATGGTTCTACAGAGCTCGAGACACTGTAAGATGCTTTTTTTATATGATTTCTATTGTTTTTAACCTTTAATTTAGCATTACATTTGATTTGCCTCTTCTTTTCCAGGTAATGAAAAAGTTAGGCCACCTTATTGATAAGAAGCGTGTATTTTTTTCAGAGATTCGGGATGACAATCCATTGGATTGTCTTGTTGAAAAGCTTATAATTGCAAAAGTTTCATTGAATGTATGTTTTCTTGTCTTGTATTTTTGCTTTGGTTGTTTCTCATATATTTTCGGCTTCTTCCTACTAATGTATATTTACCTTTTAGGTTGATTTGGAGGCAAAGAAGAAAATGATTCCATGTTGTGATTATTATTGTGACATGCTGTATCTTTTGCCATATTCTTCTTTTATTAATTTACCCCCAGGTAGTTTTCCCCTTGATTGCCCTATCCTTGTCTATTGAGCTTATGTAGATGAACATTAGAAAATTAATTATTGTTTCAACTTCTAATGTTTTTTTTTTCTTTCTAAATCATAGAAGATAAAACAAATTGCAGTGAAGCTTCATCAACAATTTCTACTGATGACGTAAATAGTGTTAACGAAGAAAAAAGTCAGTATGAGGAAGCCTCTCAAGCTTCAAACAATAAAAAATCACAAGTAACATTGTTGGACTTGTATTCGGGTTGTGGTGCAATGTCAACTGGTTTATGTCTTGGAGCAAATATGGCTGGATTAAAACTTGAGACTGTAAGTTACTTTGTAGGATTCAAATAATAATGCATGCTTAAGTAATTCATACATGTTTACCTATATTTAATGATTTCTTGAATTTTAATTAAATGTTTCTAGAGATGGGCTGTGGATTTAAATAAATATGGCTGTGAAAGTCTCAAATGGAATCATCCAGAAACAGAGGTAAAATTTGTCTGTAATTTGTTTTTTCATTTATGTTGTTAAATGTATTATGTAAGAAATTTTTTGATGAAATCACATGGTATTTCAGGTTAGGAATGAATCTGCTGAAGATTTTTTAGCTTTGTTGAAAGAGTGGGAAAGATTGTGTGTTTTATTTTCGTTGTTGAAATCTGAAAATTTGGAGAAACAATCCTTCAATCCTTTTCGTACGGAAGATGATGGCGATGATGATGACAATGAAGAAGATGATACTGAAGGTGATGTGTTTGAAGTTGAAAAGATTCTAGCTATATGTTATGGTGATCCCAAGAAGAAGGGGGAACGTGGATTACATTTTCAGGTACATGAGCATTATAACTATGCTTGCCTTTAATACAATCGCCATCGAGATAGTAAAATTTTTATCTGTTTAAGCTCTCACTGATTGTAGTTAGCTTATGTTTTGTATAGACATTATTTGGGTCTATATATTTTGGCATGCTCCACCTTGACTTCTTCTATTCCTTATTCTAGGTTCGTTGGAAGAATTATGGGCTGGAAGAAGATACATGGGAGCCACTAGAGGGAATGGGGTATGTAGTCAGTATTTATGTTTGTATTTCATACTCATATGCAAATCTGTCTCTAACATGTAATCTTTTTTACAGTGATTGTCAAGAATGCTTGAAGGACTTCGTTACACGTGGCTTTAACTCAAAAATACTACCCTTACCTGTAAGCATCTTTTAGATTTTGCTATGCTACTTTTTTCTTGAATGAATTTCATAAAAAGGAATTTACCTGTAGTATTGTCCCTTGCTTTCTCCTACAACCAACTAATCTCTAGGAAATGAACATAATCCTCTAGACAATTATATAACCGAGAACCACTTTCTGTTGAGGATCTTTCCTATACATATAGCTATGACCAGGTGCTTAGTATTTGGCAAGCTTCAATCTCATTTTCATGGCATTTAACTCATGGAATAACACACTATTTGGTTCACTATCAGTACCAAAAAGAAAAGCAGCACCTGCCATCTGTTCTAATACTCACTCCACATATCCACCAATAATTCAGTATTTAACATATACTGAAATAACACTTGGAGAGTTATCCATCTGCATGCTCTAGAATTGTAATTGAAGTGCATGTCAAACTTTCAGCTAACAATAGAAGGCTCTAGCGCACTTGAATCTACAGTAGAAATCTTACCCTTTTAACTTTTTTCTTTCTTCTAATAACTTTTTCCATTAATAAATTCAGTTTTTTCAAGAATGAAAAAAAGTGCACAATATCCAAGATACCCAAACAACAAGACCGCACAACCGTTTAAAGCCCAAGGAAGAAAGAGAGCATAATCTCAAAAAGTACATTTATGTTTGAGAATCTCCTATTTCATATCTTCTATATAGTGCGACTCAAGATATAACCAAGTTGGTACTGGATGCACTTTTTCTAAACCAGTCATTCTTTGCATTCTAATACTTTCTCTACAGATTCCTACTTATGGACTCTGGATGTGGTTTCAGACTGGGTTCTTACATTAATTTTGAGGACCCAAGTGTCTTACCTGCATGAATTTAACCTGTTCAAAAAAACCAGGCCCGGGTATGCTAATGTAAAGTGAGAAGTCAATGCAACATAGATAAACTTAGTTAGATGCACATATTCAGTAATTGGCTCAAAAATTGAACTCCACTCTTTTCATTTTCCCTGAATGGCCTGTTATTTCTCTATCTGAATTCTTTAGGCTGTAGTTGAAAAAATAGCTAGAATACTTAACCAAATCTGTTTCTTCTAATTCACTTTAGCATACAAGTGCCAATATTTCGTTAATACAACATTGTTGCAGTACCATGGTCTAAAGCTTTTATGTCAGCATTGTGAAACACAAATGCAGAGTATTTTCTGAAGTCACAACACTTTTGCCTTGCTTTTGTTGCCATCACAAATTCTTAGTGTCTTGTATATTTTCCTTCTGGTCCTACAGGGTGATGTCGATGTGATTTGTGGGGGCCCCCCATGCCAAGGCATCAGTGGGTTTAATAGGTTTAGAAATAAGGAAAATCCTTTACAAGATGAAAAGAACAAACAACTTAAGGTTTTCATGGAGATAGTGGAATACTTGAAGCCAAAGTTTGTTTTGATGGAGAACGTTGTTGACATTGTAAAGTTTGCCGAGGGATTTCTTGGACGATATGCCTTGAGTCAACTAATTCATTTAAACTACCAAGTTCGAATGGGAATGATGGCAGCTGGTGCTTATGGTCTTCCCCAATTTCGGATGCGTGTTTTCTTGTGGGGGGCTCGTCCTACTGAAGTGAGTTTTATATATTTAACTCACTATAAATATAGAAAAAGCTAAAGCTGTGGTTTAATTGGATGTTCACTGTTTTCAGAAATTGCCGCAATATCCACTTCCGACACATGATGTTGTAGTAAGAGGTGTCATTCCCCTTGAATTTGAGGTACAAGAACTTTTTTATTTATTTCTAATTTGAAAAGCTTCCATTTTCTTATAATACTTTATGAATGTAGATGAACACTGTAGCATATGATGAAGGACAAAAAGTGGAGTTGGAAACGAAACTTCTACTAGAAGATGCAATTGCTGACCTTCCTGCCGTATGTCCTATGATTTCTTGATTTTTTTTTCTGATTTGCTAGTTCATTTATCTTTTTACATATGATACATGTATTTGACTTTATTATGCATTTAGGTTGGAAATTATGAGCATCAAGATGAAATGGACTATGACAAGGATCCTCAAACAGAGTTTCAGCGGTTCATTAGATTAAGAAAGGAGGGTAGGAAGTTGCATACTTATTTATATGTTTCGAATTCCATATTCAAAACCATATTTGGATCATTATCATTTGTGTTTTCGTAGTTTGAATGTGCATTGCTTCTTTTACTCTTTGTTAGCAAGGAGAAGAGATATATGCTAATGGTTCTATTACTCTTGTCAGCTACTTATAAATGATAATTCTTCAGAACTTTGCAACCAATTTTTTTGGATACATAATAGCTTTCCTTTTGTTTTTGTACGATGGTGTTACTTGGTTATGCAAAAAAATCTTCTGTTGTTTCATTATGACGTGCATGCTCCAACTTCATGAAACTGGCTGGACAAATTACGAGCATATTTCTTTATCTGTCTTGTAGAAATGCCCGGTTCTTCACCAAAGGCAAAACCAGCGAAACATTTGCTCTACGATCATCGGCCACTCGAACTCAATGTTGATGACTATCAGCGTGTTTGCCAGATTCCCAAAAAGAAGGTATCACATTTCCATCTTAATCTAATCAGTCATATAACTTTTGTTTTTTGTTTTTTTATTTTTATGAATATTAGGTATGCCCTCGGCTGCATCTTCACTTGCTGAATTCCGTTCCTTTTCCTGTTTCATTCTATGTGCGTGTTGATTAGGGAGCAAATTTCAGAGACCTACCAGGTGTTCTAGTACGTGATGATAACAAGGTGGAATGGGACCCCAGTGTGGAGAGGGTTTATTTGAAGTCTGGGAAACCTTTGGTAGAGAGCGTTCTCTTTCATTTTAATTTATGTTGATATTCTACTTTATCTCTTGTGTTGTAGTTGATAATATTATTATAAACAATGACAGGTCCCTGATTATGCCATGAGTTTTATTGGGGGATCATCGTCCAAGTGAGTGGTTTTTTTGTTTGTCATGTGTTTGTTGCTTGATGATGTACTTGATTTGATGACTTAGACACATGATGAATTTGTGTATAGACCATTTGCTCGTCTATGGTGGGATGAAACTGTACCAACAGTGGTTACCAGGGCAGAGCCTCATAATCAGGTTATGATTTTATGCAACATATATATATATATATATATATATTGTGTTAAAATCACATTTACCCAAGAAACCATTTCCAGAGTGGCTAAATGTTACTGTGTTTGTTTACAGGCGATTTTACATCCTGAGCAAGATCGTGTCCTCTCGGTTCGTGAGAATGCAAGACTACAAGGCTTCCCTGATTACTATAAGCTTTTTGGGCCTGTTAAGGAAAGGTACTTCTTCTACTGTGCTATCAATAAACATATAATTGATCATAATATTTAATTATTTTTCGATTATAATGTTGGCTTGATTATATTTTAGGTACATTCAAGTTGGGAATGCAGTTGCTGTGCCTGTAGCTCGGGCACTAGGCTATGCGTTGGGTTTAGCTTACCAAGGAGTTCCAAGCGATGAGCCACTAATGAAACTTCCCCCAAAATTCCCAAACATTATTGAAAGAATTTCTTCTGAATCATCTGAAGACAATTCTTAATTTGTATATCATATGACAAACCCATCAATCTTGTCTTAGGATTATATTTAAGTAAAATTCACATTGAAGATTTGGAAAACATTTATTTTGTTATTCAGAGTATTTAAAAAGTTTTCTTGCATTATGTTCTTTCTCTTAGATTAGAGGTCACATCTGATTTTGAAGATGATTTAAGAAATAAATTATTTTGGAAGGTTTTTGTTCTCATGGGTTGGAATGTAAGTCTAATTTCGTGCAATTTTAAATTTTAAAAATAGAGTTTTAATAAATTTATAAATTATGAGTTTATATTTTTAATTTAAAAGATAGAATAAAATATTTTTATTTTTTAAGTTTTAATTAAAATTTTATGGAGGTTTATTAGTTTTTAAAATGAATATTTTATTTTAAGAATAGAAACATAGTTAATAGAAGTTATGAAAAAGTTAAAATGTTTTCTTTTTTTAAATGATTTAAAAAATTATTATTGTATTTTTTAAAAAAATAAAAAAAATCAATGATGGATCCTCTTTTGCTCACCAAGAAAGTGCTTCCTTGGAAAGCTTGACTTGGGGCTATTTAAGGGAGCACTGGTGTTCTTTTGAGGAGCTCGATCAAGGCTTCTTAAGGGAGCATCGGGCTCCCCGGGGGGCTCCGATGCTCCTACATGAGAAGCTTGTTTTTTTTTAATTAATAAAAAAAATAAAAAAAATAATTATAAAAATTAATAAAAAAATTATCTTTTGACTTTTGTCACGTCAGTAATTTAACGAAAATATTAACAGTTAATTAACAGTTGAACTTATATGTCTAACGAAAAATATTTTTTTAGAACAAAATGTTCATTTTAAGAACCAATAGACATCCGTGTAATCATGATCAAAATTTTAAAAAATAAAAATATTTTATTCTAAAAAACATGTTTGTTAGTTAGTGAAAGATTTTTGTTTATATATTCGAAATTCATTCATTTTTTACTAATGTGAAATCTTGATATTTATATTAAAATATAAATATATTTATAATATTAAGTAAAATTAAATATAAAATGAAACTCGAATCCACTCTAAGTTGTCGAATCCACTCTAAGTTGTTTAATTGTTTGCGACGCATGACTTCGAATTTAAATTGATTTTTTTAAAAATTAATAATTTAAATTTGAAATAACTTGAATCTAAATAATTTAAGTCATTTAAATCATTCAATTCAAACAATTTAGCCAAAGACAAATTTAAATTATTATTAAAATATAATAAAAGGTAATTTTGTTTATAGTATAAATAATATTAAGTTATAATAAAAGATATTTTAATCTTTGGACAAAAATAGATACTGAATTATAATAAAATATATTTTATTATTTTATTACTTTATTTTTTGATTATTTTAAAATTATTCTTATTAATTAAATATTAAAATAATATCATAATGATAATTTGACTACTATTTTATCCTATTATCACAAAATAACCAAATATCGAATGCTTTCCTCCATACAATTTGGAGAGCATATTTTCTACAATTATTGCATTATAATTAGTTAATTTTTTTGGCTCATAAATTAGTTAATCAGAATAATAATTTGCATAGAATCTATCAAAATATCGTAAGGAATTTATACTTATAGATAGTGATTCTTATACATAATTTTTTGTTGTAATTGAATAAATATTACGAGATTATAGTTAAAAAATAATTGCAAATGAAATGCACCTTCTACACTCATATAATTAGCATTGAAAATTGTTAACTTCACCCTAAATTGGAACATTGAAACATAAATCCCATGCATCTATGAACGCTGTTGCTGCAATTACTTTCTCTGTTTTAGCACCACCAGAGCTACCAAGTCAAGCAATTTCAACCCAAACGTTTAAACTTAAACAAAAAAAAAAAAAGGGAAAACAGAGAAACTTTTACAGTCCATCAAGGTAGCAAGCCAAAATCCATGGACACCAAACAAACCCAACAGAAGGGAGAGAGAAAAAAAGCGGTGAAGCTGTGTTTGATGGGTTCAGTTGAGTGAAGGAAGAGGAGGCAATCGCAGCACTGCTTCCTCTGTCTCATTGGGGACTGATCTCAGTATCTGCCACCAATAAAACCAAATATTATCAAAAACAGAAGAGTTCAAATTTGATTGATTTTGATGCACAGAGAGAGAGAGAGAGAGAGAGAGAGAGAGAGAGAAGTGGTTACTGGGTCTTGAAGAGGAGGCTTGGTGTCGTCTTTTGCAGGTCTGAAAGGGGGCTTTTCAGTCTTGAGCCGGGATTGGCTTTGGCTATTGTTGCTGGGTTTCATCGAAATCTCTGTACCTTTCATTTTTGGTTTTCGCTTCTTCCCCTTTTCTCTCCGGGCGAGCTTTAATTAATAGGAGGTATTCACCTCACACCTGGCCATTTAAACGATACCGTTCCCTGTCTTTTCCATTTGAAAGATGTATGAATTTTATATGTTATTTGTGAATAAATCCTACTATTAACTGGGCTTAGACAAAGGTCCTGAATTAAATCAGTTTATGCAACTGAGTTCTTTGTATTTTTATTGTACTGAAGCAAGTCTTTATTTTTTATTTATATCTTAAAAATTTTTATTTTTATTATTGTACTTACAAAAACTCTTAATTCGTGATCATCAAACTTAAAATCAATTGACATTTTTTTATTCATATGACATAGTGACGTGATCATGTAACAGTTGAGATGACCATGTCAAATGCCATGTGGTTGGTGTGAAAGAGAAAAAGACAAAAATAATTCACCTCAACTGATATGTGATCATGTAATCAGATCACATCATATGTTATAGGAATAGAATATACCAATCGTTATCATATCTTATGGCCATTAATTTTTTGTTACGATTTTTTTTTTAAGAAAAACACCTATAAATAACTTCACCTCATAATGGATGTGTTGAGACCCTCCCTACTTTCCCAATCCCATTAGCAATAATGACAACATTACGCTATAAGCTTAAAAAAATGAGCATTATAAATCAATTAAAACTAACAGTTAGCCAATTTTTGCCAATTAATTAAAATTTTGCATGGAATAAAACATTAATCCAACACGATCTCCATCTGCAGTTGAAAGCGGCTGGGGAATATTTAGAAAATGAAAATGGAATGAATGAGTTGTATATTTCCATTATTCTAACATATGTGCATTACAAGGGTTTATATACATGGGTTTAAAGGCTAAAAAAATCTAGAAAGGGTAAGAAAACTAACATTTGCTGTTACAAACTTTGTTACTAATGCCTAAAGGACTTAACAGAAAATGTTAAGACATTTATTTTCATCTTATTAAGTTGCTAGAAAATCAAAGCATCCCATGATAGCAGAGCTGATATATCTCTAACTCTGTTCCGACGTCCTTTGGTTTACTTTTGTAAACTACATAATCTACCTTATTATAAATCATTTTTAAGACTCCTCCTCAAGGTGGCATGTATATCCAAAATGCTCATCTTGCCAAGAAGAAAACTGAACTGCTTAAGTAGCAAGGCTTTGGTAAAAAAAAATCTACTAGTTGTGAGTTGGTTGATACATACTTTGGGTTTATTATTCTAGCAAGCACTTTTTTCTGATGAAGTGACAATCCATCTCGATGTGCTTGGTTCTTTCATGAAAGATAGGATTCTTGCATATATGTATTGCTGATTGATTGTCACAATAGAAGTCTATAGCTGTTGTGTGCTTGATTCCAAGATCTTACAACAAGAAAATTAACCAAATTGATTCACAACAAACTGAAGCCATTTCTCTATACTCAGCCTCAGTAGAGCTTCTAGCTATGACACTTTGTTTCTTGGACTTCCAGTTGATTAGAGAATTGCCAAGAAACATAGCATATCCAGTGACAGACCTCCTGGTATTGCAACACCCTGCCCAATCACTATCAACATAGACTTTCAACTATAATGAAGAATTTGCAGGAAATAAAATTCCCTGTCTTGGTGTAGCTTTAAGGTATTTCAATATCCGATATGTAGCTTGCAAGTGAGTATCTTCTGGTCTGTCCATGAATTGTGATAAAGTTTGCACTGCAAAAGTGACATTAGGCCTTGTAAAAGTCAGATAAATGAGCTTGCTGACTAATTGCCTATATTTACTGGGATTTGATATTTGCTTTGTATCATCAGCCTTTGTCAGCTTGCAGCTATAATCAATTGGGATTGTAACAGGCTTACACCATAGCATTCCATGTTCATTCAATAAGTCTAGAACATATTTTCTTTGACACAAAAGAAATCCTTTATATGATCTTACTATTTCCAAGCCTAGGAAATACTTTGGTGTTCCAAGGTCTTTAAGTTTAAGGCTTTTCTCCAAGTAAGTTTTTACATCCACTGCAAGGTCTAGACTAGAGCTAGCTATCACTATACATAGAGTAGCAAGCTAATGAAACCATCATTAGAAATTTTGGTAAATAGGGAGTAGTCAGCCTTAGATTGAACAAAACCATAATTCATCAAACATTCTGTGAATTTTGTATTCCATTGCGTTGATGCCTGTTTAAGGCCATCTAAGGACTTATGAAGTTTGCACACCAATTTAACATTAGATGGATACTCTTCCTTGACCATATACCCCTGAGGCAAATTCATATAGACATTTTCATGTAAATCACCATATAGAAAAGCATTATTAATATCAAGTTGGGAGAGATACCAACCATGAATAGCAGCAAGAGCAAAAGAGCATTCGAACAGTAGTGTGTTTAGTAATAAGGATGAATGTCTCATTATAATCAAACCCTTCCTTTTGAGTGAAACCTTTGGCAACTAATCTAGCTTTATACCTTTTAACAGTGCCATCATCATGCAATTTCACTTTGTAAACCCATTTACAGCCAATAGGTTGAAAACCAGAAAGAATAGGCATGACTGTCCATGTACTATTTTCCTTTAAGGCCTTTAGCTCTGTGTTCATGGCATCTGTCCACTTAGAAAATTGAATAGCTTGATGATATGAGGTAGGTTCTGGAATGTGTGATAATGCTGTGGTAAATGTTTTATGAGTAGTGGAGAGTTTTGCCGTGGAAAGACATTTCTCTTTAGGATGTGCTATGGTGGTTTTAAGAGATGCAAAGTTACTAGAAAAAGGATGTTGATAAGCTTCAAGGTATTTGGGAAGTTTCCTTAGTCTAGTACTTTGTCTGATAGGTTCTGTAAGTGAAGAATCAGTGGTGTAAACAGTGTTTTCTATTTAGGGGTATAGTGGTTATTTTGAGAAAAATCTCTATAATCAACAAAATTAGATGGTGAGTCATCATCAACAGTTAAGTTATGAGTATGGGGCAAACCTAAATCTGAATCATGTATAGGTAAAGTACAATCTACAATGTTTGATGCATCATTATGACTTACATGGTCATTATGCAATCTTGAAAATTTTGAGTTGGAAAGGAACCATAAGAATAATTTGATGATGAGTTTGTGGTAATGTTTAATATGGAATTAGTAGCATGATGCAAAGTACTAAATGGAAATATACTTTCATGAAACACTACATCCCTAGATATGAAACATTGATGAGTAACAAGATCATATAGCCAATATCCCTTCACTCCTACAGAATATCCTAAAAAAGTACATTTTCTTGCTCTAAGTTGAAATTTTCATCTGTCTCTAGAAAGAGTTGAAGCAAAACATAAGCATCCAAAGACTCTAAGATATGAATAAGAAGGGGTTTTGTCATACATCATTTCATAGGGAAATTTATTGTTAAGAACAATTGTAGGTAGTCTATTAATCAAATGAGTTGCTGTTAGGACAGCATGTCCCCAAAATTTTGTAAGGAGAGATGATTGAAACAGTAATGATGTAACGACCGCTCCTCGATCTCTACCGACGTTTGAGTCTTGCGGCAGAACTCGCCAAGTCCCGAACAAGTGTTATTTGAAACTCTTGTTAATAAGTTATATTCATTCCATCTACTTATATATTCGTTTCGAACCGTATAACTCTTTGTAATATGATTTGATCAAAAAGTCATAATAAATTGACTTAACCTTTATTACTCATAATTGTAAAAATACATTATAGTCTAAAATCTTCAATTGTAAATTTATATTGAGTCTAGTATCCATTTATAAAAATAAAATATATTACAAATGACTCGACCTCTAGCAGCGGAGCGACTAGGAATAAAGTGCTATGAGATGCCTTTACCTATCTGCGATAGACAATATGTGCCGATGAACACACGTTAGGCCGATCACTATCTGTAAAAAGAAGATGAGGGAGGGTGAGTCTCATAGACTCAGTGATCATCGACTCTGTGAGCTGGGCGTAGATGGGAAACAAGCTTAGAGTAGATCATTTGAGTAATAAAACTAGAATATAAAATGATAACCTTATAAAACCAAATAACAAGTAAAGTATTTATGCCTTGTAAAATAATGCCATAAAATAGTAGTGCAATACTTTCCTTGGTAAACAATGCCGAAAACAAAACGTAGTTAAATAAATTTCAATCCTAGAAATCATCTATTTCCTTTAGAAACACAATAGTTGTATCAAATCACGCACGCTCCCAAAATGTGTGGCATGTAAAAATAATCGTGTACATCCACGTATATCAACTTATAATCAACTCATAAAGCATTGAAAGCTTTCAATCAAATAGGGGAGTTGCGGAAAAACATTAACTCTCAACCATGCAAAAGAGTACGAGTCTAACAACTCTCAAGGCTCTCTAGTAGGTAATCATAGATAATCAATCTGTGGACCCTCTTCCACGTAATAACAATCTGGGAGGCCCTCTTCCATCGGATGCCCACAGCCATGGTAGTCTCGACGATGTTGGCTCACATTGGAGAAATTATGTGGTCACAACCACGTATATCAACTCGTGGCCTTGCCACGTATAACAACCCGTGGCCTTGCCATGTATATTCACAGACTATGGCCTAGCCACGTCTAACAGCCTGTCGACGACCCAAAGTTTCTCTAGCTAGAGCTCACTTATGCACAAGGCTCACTCTATCCCCGATGTGACATTCGACCTACTCTCGATGCCTTCGATTTGTCAAAATCTTTTTCAAAACCAAATCAAGGTTTTCGAGACTTTTGCTTTAAATCATTTGAAAACAATGTTCGATAACCTTTCAAATTGCTTTTCACATTAAAATGCATGGTGTAAACATTTGTATAAATATCGGACTAAAACCGGCTCTCAAAAGTTCTCATTTAAATAACAAGTACATTTAACTATGCATGTCACACAAAGATACAAGGCACATATTTGATGCAAAACATTACAAAAGGGCTTGTTTACTAGTTTCTAAAACACTTTACATATATGTATATATATTTATATATATATATAGTACACACAAACAACTTCCAAATCAATTTGCATCCATAATTGCCTATCGTTTCTACTAACTTATGCTTTCCACAATAGCAATGTATAAATCATTACAAACTATGTATTCAAATCACTTATCATTTTCTAGCAACTCATGCTTTCCACAAAACCAGTATAATTGATTACCAATCCATTTAAAAATCGCCTACCGAGGTTAACAGCTCATGCTATCCATAATTGCATTTAAAGGAAACCGGCAACGTTTATTAAACGTATATCAATATATAGTTTATGAAACTTTTGAAATAGACACCCCCTACGCACCTTACAATGGTGGGATATGGCTTCGCCACTAATATTTCCTCAATGGCTTACTTTATGCTTGCAACAATAATCCTTGCTTTGTCAACTTTCTGACATCATTCCAATTCAATACATTTAATAAGCTTTGCTACCAATATATTCTACATTTGCTATTCGCATTTAATTCTATATTTTCATCTCTTATTCTTAAGAGCTAGCGGTTTACACTTAATCTTTAGCGTAAACTTTGAATTACATAAACCCGACAATTTGTTTTTGACTTCAAATGCCCATATCAAACTTTCTAATGACATTTATCATGTTCAAACTATTATTTTCATACTATTAATCACATATATGGCAGCAACTATAAATCCGATTTCACCAAGTAATTTTACGCTTATATGCACCATTATTCACATTTAACATGCTGCCACTAAGCGCAATATCAATTCTCATTCATGTTACACCAACATTCTTAACCTTTTAAATCTTTCAGAACAACATATGTCCACAATTTCATTTTCAAGCTTTCAACTAGCATAATTGTTTCCTAACCGTACTTAAGGCATCATACAATCATTTCACATTGCATGCCTTACCTTTTGTGATGGCTTGGATCTTTCATGCAAGCTCAATATTCTTCCAAAGCTCCAATCACCAAGCAGCCAACATTATGCACAATTATTTTCTTAATGATTTTACCAACTGTAGGCCTTAAAACACAATACCATGCTTACCGTTTCTCTTTCACTTTGAATCCATCATGCATCCAAGAGTTTGATGGCTTGTATGTCACTAAATCCTCTCCAATCAAGCGAATCTTTGCTGCCACAAAACATTTCTTATAATTACCAACCCATTTTCAAAGAACATTAAAGCTGAAACCACAATCTTTACTTTGTTTCTCTTGTATCTTGAAACCAAGCTTTACACCTTCATCAACACTCGACGGTTTCTCTCTTGAATGTTGAAGACTCTTTGGGTGGTAGAATATCACAACTCTACAAGATAAAGTAAGGAATCCTCACGATTTCTCTTGAATCCTCACAACCCGAGCCTTTCCCACTTTCCTCTCTTTTTCTTTCTCTTTTTTTCCTCTCGGGTGGAGCTTCTCAAAGGCAGTTTTTTCTTTCTTTTCCTCTCTCAATGGCTGGCTCTCTCAAGTCTCACCAAGACCAATTCCTTTTTGCCTTTTACTCTTGAATCTTGGTATTTATATGGCCACCCATTTAACCAATCACAATACATGCACACATTCACCTTTTATTTTCATTTGGCCATTTTGCCAACCAATGGGTTTTCATGCACCAATTTCCTTTCTTCCACATTGGTTAAAAATCCTCCTTAACTTATCCAGATCCACTTTTTAATTTATTTCCACTTAATTCCACTTTATTTGTACCCAATGGTCTTTCATGCAACTTTCCCACCTTAATTTCCATTTGGCCTCCTCCTTGGCCAGTGACATTACATGCAACTATACTTTCTTTTCTTTTAGTAGTCACCAAGTGTCCATCATGCATAAATCCTTCATGCATTCTTTTAATCTTTAAAAATTCACATGCATGTGTTATCTTATTCATTTGTCTCATGTGCTTTTGTTTTTTTCATGGTGGGGTCCCACATGTTCCCCATTACAAATACATCCTTCCATGCATGTCTTTGCATGTAATAGCATTTGTTTCATGCATATTCCATTGTCCCATATAATCTAATTTTCCTTGGTTAGTTAATTTTCATTTAACTTCAAATGTTGAAATTGCACATAAGTCCTCAAACTTTTCCTTATTTACCATTTGACCCTCTAAACTTTTCATCCTTTACAATTTGGTCCTTCAAACATTTCGTAAACTACAATTTGATCCTTCAACTTGTTCATATTATAGCTTCACCCTTTTACATTTCATTATTTGCAATTCCACCCTTCAACTTCTTATTTTTTTCAATTAGGTCCCCTCATCATTCCTTTAATTCCAATTTCCTTCTATTTTTCTTCAATTACACTTGTACAAATAAAATATCAAATTGAAACCTCACCAAGGTGTCACCATAATATTTAAATATACACTTACCATTTCTTGCTTTATTTAATGAAGGCACGCGAGCCTCACTTACGTCGTTTTTTCTTCAAAATTCTTTCTTACTTTTCCCCCACTTAGATTAGTCATATAGACCTATTTCATGACTAATGTCAATAACAAATAAAATATTAATATTTTAATATTATTTTACTCCAAAATTCCCCACTCTTCTCCTTGGGCCCCAACGTGTCCCATTTTGCCTCAGTTCACTTCCAAATCGCCTTTTAACTCATTAATTCATTCTCGATAAAAATATTATTATTTAATTATTATTTTTTCACGTATAAAATATTTTATTTCAAAATATTTCTTTCTCCCGTCACCGCTCTTTGGCACTTAAATTTACGTTAATTGACCTTTCGTCTTGTCGATAAGGTCTTATTGACTCCTATATGAGGGTACGGGGTGTTACAATCTTCCCCACTTAAATAGAATTGGTCTTCAAATTCACGTTAGCGTCAGGTTATTAATCTCACTCTATGATAATATTTCATTTCTTCTTCGTAAGGAATTTGATTTATCCACCCCGTTTACTTTTAGTTCGACTAGAACACTTTACAATGTTAGGGTACATAACTTATATCTATTATCATCTTTGAATCAAAACAATGGTACCCTTCACAATTGTTCTTTCTTGTCATTAAGATCCCAAGGATGCCTTTAACTCCATTACTAACCTTAAACATATCTTTATTTTGATT
Organism: Theobroma cacao; assembly: GCF_053813885.1. Taxonomy (NCBI): domain Eukaryota; kingdom Viridiplantae; phylum Streptophyta; class Magnoliopsida; order Malvales; family Malvaceae; genus Theobroma; species Theobroma cacao. The sequence goes on along the minus strand of NC_142647.1, from coordinate 37,069,537 downwards.
CTTGTCAAACTTCTCGACATTTATTCATTTTATACCCAAATACTATTACATAACTTATGGCATTATAAACATGCCTTATTCATTCCTATACATATTTCCAACATTAGGGGAAGTTGAATCTTTCAATCATTCCTTCATACTTCATGTTTATCTTGCATTTATGCGATTCACATCTTCTTAAATTTTTCGTTAATTGCACGATCAAAATTTCTTCCATATCATCATAACTTCACATATACGTATGTACGCACACATTTAATTGTTGACATTTATCACTATATGTAAGAACCTTGTCAATTGCATTCGGACTAAATTTCCTTTTTATTCGTTCCAATCCATAACCAAGATTCAATATCATATTCTTATAACACATGATTCTTTTTTCACTTTTCTTAATTTTGACATTTCTAATTTACCTTTCAATTTCATTCCCATAGATCATATTCAACCCATGAACATTAGTGTTGGTCCCAAGTAAATGTGCTAGAGGGAGGGTGAATAGCACTTTTTGGCTCTTACTCAAATTGGCTTTAAGTTGAGGACAAGTTTACTATCAACAAAGACTTGTTTTATGCAAGATGAAGGAATTATTTAATAAGGAATAAAAATAAAAATAAAAATAGAGTAGACAATACACCAGAATTTATAGTGGTTCAGTCCAAGACCTACATCCACTACCTTGATTGGTCAACCAAGGATTTTCTAAATCAATCCACTATAAAAGGTGAAATTCACAAGCTTTCACCAAGCTTTACAATGACTTTTACTAGGTTCAGCCAAAACCTTTCACAATGATTTTTATCGGGATTAACTAAAACCCAACAACTAACTTTTCTAAGCTAAGTTAGAGCCTATACACTTAATCAAGCAATCCAAGTTTGAATAAATCCCTTAGAGTGACTTGCTCACCCTAAGTATACAAGGAGAAGAGATATAAAGGTGTACCTATGATCACTGACTTGATCTAAGCAGTACAAAGTGAAGTGCTTGAATCTTTTACAAGGATAGGAGTGAAGTGCAGAAAGTATGCTAAAGGTTTTTGTAATTTTTTTAGCTCTTTTTGGACTTTGAAGCCTTAATTACATTTTCTAGCCGTCGGGAGCCTCTTAAATACTTGAAAAATCAACTTTGATAGGTGTTAGGAAGTTTTTGACCACTGGAAACAGTTTGGTAGCAGTTTTGGCCGTTAATCTGTCTTCTAGTGTTCAATTTAAATTTTTTGACAGAATGATCTTAGTTGACTAACTGCGCTTTTAGTCGACTAAGTTATCTTTGTATTCTGATCCCAATTTTTGGCAGTGAGCACTTAGTTGACTAACTTCCTTCTTAGTCGATTAAGTTGTTTTTGTCTTGAAGTTCAGATTTTTGGCAGTAAGCTCTCAGTTGGCTAACTTACTTCTCGGTCGACTAACTCTTCTCTGTCTCTCAAACCTCTTGAGCTCGCCAACTTCTAATTTGAATTTTAGCTGACTAATACCCTTCATTATCTAACTAAGAGGCTTTTGTTTTATTGATCAATTGTAGCTCTTTATTCATATGATTTTTGATATGAGCTTTTGAATGATTGATTTATTCTTGGCCTATAATTTTTGTCCTGCACACTCAAGTAGAAATATTAGACACAAATGAGTGGGAATGTTTTATTATCATCAAAAACTAATGGAGCCAACAATCTCCCCTTTTTTGATGATGACAAAACATTCCTTGATTAACAGCATAATGTTTATTGGTTCCTTTTTGTTTTGCAGAAAATGAAGGTTTTTCTCCCCTTAAATGTGTGCTTCCTTTTAGTGTGTGCATATTTTATTATTCATTTTAGCAAGTTTTTATTTATGTCATACAGATAATGACATTATATATTCAGAATATATTTATGCAGACATATAGGATAATCAACAATAGGTGACTGGTTGACAGAGTATCATCAATATTTCAGTTAATTGTCTGTCATCAACATATTGTTATCAGATTTTATTAATGCCATTAATCATCCAACAGATATAGTATAATCAGCATCCATATACATTTTCAACCAAATTTCATTCACAATATAATAAAAATTAATTAGCAGTATAACAGCCCAACATTGGCATTAAATCATTAAACAACAGCAATCAAACTACCATAAACATCAAGAACAGACTTAAATGTTTAACCATCAACATCCCATTTTCAACACAATAACATAAACAACAAAGTTCAAATGTTCAACTATCAAAGAACAAAAACAGCAGAAAAACAAACACAGTAGTCATTGTTTTGTTTTTAAATTGCCCTTAGATCATTTCTACTTTCTTTCTCCCCTATACTTTTTATAATTACTCCCCCTTTATGTTATTATCAAAACCAGGGGGTGTTCAATCAAACTTTGAGGAGGCTAAAAGGGTAGACTCATCAGTGCCAAAATAGAAATTAAGGGGTTTAGGTGAGGGTTCAGGTGATGGTCTTTTGGTTGAGGCTTAGGAGAAGATTGGTCTAAAATTTACAATGGGTCTTCTGCAGAGGAAATGGCTGAGGGTTTGGCTTTTTCTGCTATCCTAGAGAACTTTATTCTCTTGAGGAATTTCGTTTTTGTGGCCATGGTCTTCCTTCTTTTGCCAAGTGGTTTAGGTTACTCTTGTGCTGGTGCTGCAACTTTTCCTTTATCTTTACTAGGTTGGGCTATCACGACCCAAATTTTGGGCCATGATCGGCGCATGGGCCCAATGGATGTAGTCCACTAAGCCCAAGCAAGTCTATTAATATAACCTGTTCATCATTCCATCAAAAGTTGCTAAGTCACATTTCAAAACTTCGAATCAAACTAATACTAAGCATTGCCAACGTAGTAGCATTACCAATCAAATATACATGTATTGTCTAAAACATATGTCTTAATAATTTACATGGAGTTTGTCTATACACAACAAAAGAGTACTCGACTGCCAGTGGAGAGACTCGAGCAAAAGTACAACTACTGAATGCCGAGACACTTACCAAGAGTCAAATCTACGAGGACACCTCGACCTATTTATCGACTGCCTCCTGATATGAAAACATGAAGTTGAAAACGGTGAGTATAAACCCAGTGAGTGAACAAAGGAAGGGAACACGCAAATAATAAGGAAGATTTAAAGAAATCATGATGCATTTATCTTTAAAACAATGCATTTTAGTTTAGTTCTTATTAAAACCCCTCATGTGAACCCCAAATGAGTAAATCACTTGATGAAAAGGGTCCATGCCCAACAAAAGTTTTGAAGAGGGAAAACTTTAATATCATTCATGAAATTCAAGTCAGGTAAACGATGGGTCCTCATTGCAGCGGAAAGGCATTCTCGCTGAACGATATTGGGCTCAAGTTATTAATTGAACGAGGGTTTCTCTCTAAAATTCCTCATTTCAAACTTAATAAAATAAACCCCTAAATGTTGGGAGTCCATGATCAGCTATGGTGTAATTGAAATAGGAAAATATGGCAAAACAAGTAAGATAGCATAATGGATAGAAAGTTTCTCGCTGCAGCGAGATTCAAGATAGCATTTTCACTGTAGCGAGAACCAAGTTAGGCAGACCCCTCAAACCCGAGAGTTTCTCACTGTAACGAGAAACAGAGCACCAAAGAAAAGTTTCCATTCTCTCAAGAAAAAGGCCATCCTGCTGAAATGACAAAATCAACATGAACATGTTTTAGAAATTTTTCTAAAGATCAACATGTACAAAACCATATACCATACTCATGAACTTTCTATAACACACATATCTATGTATGTATATATATATATATCCATCATCATGCACACCCTCCCATCATCATCAGCTCATATGCACTCCCCACTAGCACATGGCCGGGTTAGTATTGATTTATACGCACTCCCACTCGTACATAACGGGGTCAGCATCGGCTTATGCGCACTCCCACTCGCACATAGCCAGGTCAATATCATTACACAATGTTACTCATCAATGCATAACATATATTCGTATATGGTTCATACAGATACAATTATATCTCCCAAAACAATTTCACATGATATATCAACATGAAATAGGAGCACATAGGTTCGTCCTTTTACACATTTCACATTTTCACAATATCAAAACAATTTATCAAGGGCTTGTTCCCTGGCACACATTTTTAAAGAAAAGTTGGAATAAATCATTCCAATGTTTCATACAGATACAATTATATCTCCCAAAATAATTTTGAAATACAAGTTCATTCACCAGTATTTTGTTGAACCTTTAGTCGACTCTAACTTCCCTAATGGTCTAAATGGGATCGTGGGGCTTCGTTGGGACTTAATCATCACATTAGCATCACAATTAAGTCAATTCACATACTTATAAATTCTAAAAGCTTTCTCTTAGCTAGCTTCCAATTGCCATTTAAGTGGCTATCTATGTTCACTATCCTAATCACTCTAAAGTGAATGAACAACCTCAACTACCAAAACACCTACAAGTCTAAACATTATTCATTCTCAACACTAAAAAATCAATTCTAATTTACTATTTACCTTGATAGCTTTGTAAAATTAAAATTCTTTCCAATAATTCTCCAAGCTATTGTAAAAGCTCCCTTTTTCTCTCTCTAAACACCTAGCTAGTGAGAGAGAATATGAAAGTAGAATTTTTCAAGGGTTTTAAAGTGAGAAAGTGAAAGAGTACAAGGGTTCTATGCAAAAGTGCACAAAAGCTTGAAAATTAGAGCTATTTTGAGGAAGATTATGGAGCTTTCATATCAAGCTTCCATGGAGGATGAAAGCAACATGAAAGAGAAGAAGGAAGAAGAAGAAGAAGTTGTTGGAAAATGGGAAAAGAAGCTGTTGGAAGATGATATTTATAACTCAAGCTTATCCACTTCACTTAAATTACCAAAATGCCTTCAACAAGTTAGCTTGTTTTCCTCTAATCCTTTATGTAATCTTTTAGTCTTTTGACACAAAACAAAGTCCAAAATGTGAAAACTTAAAAATTTTGACCGAAGGTGAAAAATGACCATTTTGCCCATACCGTGGAAATCATCATCATTTTGATTTCTTTCGTCATTTTACCCATATTTTTATCATTCATTTATGACTTAGGTCTACTTAGGCCTTAATATTGTTTAAAACTTACTTTTAGGGACTTACTAAGGAAATGACGAAACTACCCTTAGCTCGTGTTATTGTGTCTATGCTTAGTTACAAGCCTATAGAGGTCGAGGTCTCATATAGGCAGTTTTCTCTGCAATGTACATTGACTTAGGGGATGTTTTAACAGATGCTTGCTTCTTAGCTTTAGCCTTTGTTGCCTCTTTCTCTGCTTGTTCTTCTTGAACCATTTGATGAAAAACATCCATGATTGATATTTCCTCAGAGTTAAGAGGTGATGGCTGTTCCTGCTAAGGTTCATGATGGGATGGAGAATTTTCAAATGAGCCAAGCACTTCAGTGCCTTGATTTGATTCATCTTTATTTTGAGGCTTAGGAGTTTGAGATTTCCTTGGTTGATTAACTTCTAGTTCAGAACCTTCGGCTTGAATGACAGGACTTGCAGCTTGAAAAGTGGAACCTTGAAATACCCCAAACTTTGATATAGTGATAAATAAAGTTGATCGAATGCAAATTAAGGTCAATTAAAATGTTTAAAAGTGATAAAAGACGAAAGGAGTAGTTTAGGATAAAAATATTTCACAAGTGAGAAAATAACAATAAAATAATAATAATTTTATCAGAGGAGAATTTGTGAGATAAAAGGCGATTCAGAAGTCAAGTGAGGCATAATAAGATATTTCAGGTACCAAGGAGACAAGATAAAATTTTTAAAATATTAATATTTAGCCGGATGTCGAAATCAGTCAAGAAGAAAGATCATATGGTTGATTCAAGTGGGGGAGAAGATGACAAGCCCGACTCTATAAAAATAATTGTCATGACATACATGTGATGGATAGCATGTTTGCATGCTAAGAGAGTCCCGAAAAAAATTTACAAAAGTCGGTATTATACCTAGACGTACAACAAAGTTGATTTAAACCTCGAACTAGATCAAATAGAGAATTTACGATGAAATTAAGAATTTTAAAGTCCCAGAATGGTTTAATCTGGTGATTCGGAGTTTGAGGATCAATTTGGAGTCAAATCGGAATTTTCGCTATCTAGGGGCAAAATGGTCATTTGCCACCTGGGGACACAATGGAAATTTTTAGAAAAGATTTTTGGCCCCATTTGACTTATTGGAGTAAGATTTGAAGTTTAGAAGTGAAAAATTTTAATTTCAGTATAATTTGGAGTAAAAGGGTAAAATGATAATTTTACCATCTGGAATCGAAAATTTAATTTTTGAAAGGATTTTGATCAAATTTAATTATTTGGAGTGTGAAATGAGTATGAGGAGTGCAAATTATGCATTATGGCAAATTTTCAATTTTTAGGGCAAAAATGTAATTTTTGAAAAGTTCGGGGGCAAAAGTGTAATTTTGAAAAATTTGCTCCACCAAAACTTTGGAAAAATCTGGAAATTTCACTTAAGACTTGGATAAGTCAAAGGGAATGCATGGTGGAAAAAGTAGGACAAGTGGATAGCTAGAAAAAAAAATGAATTAATAAAATATTTAAAATATGAATAAAATAATATTATTTCATGAAACAATAAAAAGGCATAAAAAAAATCAGCCCACCCATTCTTCTTCTTCAACATTCGGCCAAGCAAGAAACAAGAGAGAGAAAGGAGAAAATAAAACCCTAGCCAAGAAATTTAAAGGGAAAATAGGTGGAAATTCAAAAATCAAGTGAAAAAAGGTAACATTTCTTAAATTTGTCTTGTGCTTTACCTTTCCCATGCATTTCCCATCATTTTCCATGGTTGAATCATGTGATTTGAGGATGATTTCAATTCTGGTCATATGGGTTTAGAGAGAGAAAGTTGTTAGATAAATTTGATTTTGAGCTATGTTAGTGTTTAGTGTTAGTGTAGCATGTTTATGAGTAAAACAACAAGAAAAATATTTATCTTCTCCATGAATTTCCCTAGGCCGAATCTAGCCAATGGTATGTGAGGATGAGGTTGACTTTATTTTAAGAGAATTGGGTGGAAAAATGATGAATTATGAGGTTGGAAATTAAATGGGAATTTTCGGTGCAATAAATTGAAATTTTTACCCACTAGGGGTAAAAGCTAATTTATAGTCTGAACTGATAAATTGGACCAAATTCACAGTCATTGAGGTATTGTGGATATAATTGGATAATTGAAATTGAAATGGATGGAATTGGAGTCGAATTGGGGATTTTAGGACTTTACACCGTGTATAGGCGAGTTAGGTCGGACACCGCAATTAAGCGATTGTTTAAACATTTCAAATCCTGTCTAGTGCATACGCATGGATAAGAGCCTGAAATAATTTATGATAAATTGACACAATTTATTGAATTTTGTGTCATAGATTATGGATAGGTGGTGAGTCAATTGTTTCGGGTAAGAGACTGCACCCGAGGGCGGAAGATAGGAGTATTTCTACTCCTAATACTATGAGTAAACTTATTATCGTCTTAATTATCTAGAGTAGGTTTATACAACTGTGTGATTTTATGAAAAATGGGTTTAAATGGTAAATTGCTATGTTTTAAGAGAAATTGTAATTTTATAAAATGATTTTATAAATTTTCTAGAAAATCGAATATTGGTTTTGAAAATAGAGTAATTGGAGACTGCTAGTTTGTGTTGCAAATTTATGGTTTTGAATTGAATGGCTTATGACAATAAATGAGCATGAATGGCTAAATTGATTTCGGTGTTAGAATTATTTATACTGTGTATTCAGCCTTGAGAGGCTAGGTTGCGATAAATTGCCATGTCATGCTAGAATGAATTTTATTGATTGGTGGATTATATATTAATTATTTACTGCAGAGGGGGTTCCGTGGACCAGCCTATTAGAGGGGCACGGTAAACTCCATTATATTATTACCTCGAACGGAGAGGCGCGTAGGGTATCTCTTGGGGTATAGCTTAGGGTTCACTTCAAGCCAAACCACCACGTGAAGGGGAACTCAGCCAACGCCAAGGAACGTCTGTATTTTCTCAAACTAAAAATATATTTAAGTGTATACGAAATTTTAACAGCCTTGGCGGACTCGGTTGGATGCCCTGCGCAAGGTATCACCGAGTATGAGTTTTGGCACGAGCCAAAGTTTTAAGAAATTCATAAGCCAAGTTGATTACTCGATTTATATGGATTGATTTTATTTGTTTGAAATGAACTGAAAGGTAATGAAATTACAGTATGATGACTTATTTTAATTGTCTCCATTTACTCGGCTTTAGATGCTTTAGATGGTATCTGTTTACTCACTGGGATTATAAAATCTCACCCCTTCTTCCTATACATTTTTCAGGCTCAGGACAGTTTGTAGATAGTCGAGTAAGACGAGAACTAAGCTCGGAACTGCATTATAGAAAGTAAGAGTTCACAATCTTACATCCTCTTGGTCAATTGGAGCCCACGTGCCATTGCAGATCAAAACTTATATTTTGGTTATTTGTATTTCTATTCATACAATTTTTACTTTACTTTCATGTGCGAAAAATTATTTACGAATATTTCTATAAAAAATTATTTTATGAGAAAATAGAATATTTTATTTATTATTTTTGAATAGTACTAGTTGTCAACAATTTGCTTTCAAATGAACGTTTTAGATACTTAATTGTTTTTAAATCATTAAATATATATTTTCTGCTTACCTACTACATTTTTAGCAAGTTTTGAGATTTTTGACGAAAAATTACGAAAATACCCCTGTGAGCCAGAAAATAATATTTTATTGTTCTTATTTAAAAATGACTTATGATTTTTTTGAAATGCGAGATTTAATAACTGTTGCTCACCGGGGAGATGCGGAAGTTGATGCTAAGCCTTGCGAGGTTTCAATCGACATTCGGGGTGAAGAATATCTGTCAAGGCCTCGCGGCGGTTGTCACGGGCCCAATGGGGAGTTCTGGGTTGTGACAAACCTTCTGCCTAAAAGGTAGGACCTTCAGCAGCCTGTCCTATTGGTGATTGGCTTGAAGTAGCAGAAGTGTCTGCAGCAGCAGGTTCAGAAGTCAATTTCCCTTTTCCTTTCATCACATTTTCAATTTCTTCCAACTTTTCTTTAATTTTCTGCATCCTTACAACCTGGTCTGTGAGCTTTCCATCAATTCGCATCAGCAGATTCAGAACCATTTCATTTGAGAACTAGGAAGGGGTTGCTTCTGATTGAGCAAGAAGAGAAGATTCTTCTCTTGGAGTAACCTTGGAGGTTTTAACAAACTTTTCTCCATCAAGTTTCTACCCCATCTTAGGCAGACTTCCAAGATAGATAGCTTGGTCCTTACTTTTACTTGATCTAGTTCATACCTAGAATTCCATATTCCCTTTTTCTTAACTAGTGAGGTGATCACATTTCCATATGGTAGATTTATTTTATCAATTTGACATGTTTTCCTCATTCTTTCAATCATAAATCGCCCTAAGTTGAGTGAAGCACCACTAAAGGCATGCTCCATCAACCACATGTCCTGAAGGCTGACATAGCTAAAGTTTTCACTTTTTTCGTGAATATTTACAGTAATGAAATAATGAAGAATTCTAATATGAGGGCTTTTGATTAGACAAACATTACTTTTGGATGAATATTTTTCTTTCTGCCTTATGATTATCTCCCACAGTGATGAAGGGTCATAATTCTCAGGAATTTCATAATCACCCTCATCACATTCAATTTTAAGCAGATTTTCTAAATCTACAGCAGTTACCACAAACTTTTTTCCATTTAAGAAGACAATCAAACCATCATTAATGAAATCATTAGGATCCTCACGTTCATCCTTATCTAAAGCTATGCTTCCATAAAATTCTTTTACCAGACTAGCACTATATTTTCTGTTCTTAAAAGTGTTAAATTTCTTCAGTTTCATTTTTTCAAAATAATAAGATAATCTTATTTAGATTTTAGGGTTTTCATCGAAGCTCCCCTAGTCAATAAATTTGCCACATGTAATCAGAGCATTTTTAACTTTCTTGGACCTATCCTCATGGGCTTTATTTCTAAACTTTGAGGATAGAATCTTACCTTTCTTGGAGGATTTTCCTTTATCTTTGTTTTTCTTTCCTCTGTGTTCCTTCTCTATCTGTTTTTTCCTAATTTTCTTAACCACAGAGGCGGACACAATCTTCTTCTTCTTCTTCTGAATTTTTGCTTGTGGACTCGTTTCCATTGGCCATTTGCCCTTCTTCGTTTCCAAAATTTCTTTAGACAAGGAAAATTTTTCCATTTGGTTTTGAGATGTTTCTAGCTTGGGGTTTTGTGGTTTTGAGAGGAAAGAGTTTCGGTTTAGAAAAGGTCAGTTTCAAATGAGAGAAAATGAAGGGAAAATGAGTTAAGAGTGGTTAATTCTTCTCAAAACTATCTGACTCCCCCTCTTTAAATGTGGTTGGTAACTTCATCTTTTCAAAATTTAAAAATTTGCCTCTCAATTTTATTTACAAGTTAGGCAATTTTTCTCTTCTTTTTCTTCGCCCGGTAGACTGTTTCTTTTTATTATTTTATTCATTCTCTCTTTATCTGACTGAGTCTTATTATTTAAAGAGAGAAAATACTCTTAGTTGATCAAGAGATTCTTAATCGACCAAGTCCTTACTGTTTTGTGAATGAAAACTCAAAAAAAATTTCTTACAGTTCCTGCACATTAACCATCCCTAAATTTCTCATAATTTCACAAAATCTTTTCTCATTTAGGGGTTTGGTTAATATATCAGCTAATTGTTTCATGGTGCTAACAAACTCAATTTTAATGTCTCCTTTAATTCCATGATCTTTAATAAAGTGATGCCTAATTTCAATATGTTTGGTCCTAGAGTGTTGGATAGGATTCTTTGAGATGTTGATGGCACTTGTGTTATCACAAAATATTGGTACATTATGCAAGATTATTCCAAAGTCTTTTAATTATTATTTGATCCATAAAATCTGAGCACAGCAACTACCTAAAGAAATATATTCAGCTTTAGTTGTGGAGAGTACAACTGAGTTTTGTTTCTTACTCGACTAGGATACAAGCTTATCTCTTAGAAACTGACATGTTCTACTAGTGCTCTTTCTATTTATTTTGCTTCCAGCAAAGTCTGCATCTGAATACCCAATAAGATCGAAGGATGTTCCTCTAGGATACCACAATCCTGAATTTGTGTGTCTATAAGGTATCTAAAGATTCTTTTTACTGTAGTCAAGTGTGACTTTTTAAGTTGTGATTGAAATCGTGTACACAAACATACACTAAACTGAATATCATGCCTGCTAGCAGTTAAGTACAGCAGGGATCCAATCATACCTCTATAAAGCTTTTGATAAACACTTTTTCCTTTTTCATCAGCATCAAGTTTGGTGGATGGACTCATTGGTGTGCTAATTGATTTCAGCTTCAGCATGTCAAACTTTTTCAGCATATCTTGAATGTATCTTTCTTGGCTAATAAAGATTCCTTCCTCACTTTGTTTGATTTGAAAGCCAAGAAAGAATTTCAGCTCACCCATCATGCTAATTTCAAATTCACTTTGCATCTCTTCAGCAAAGTTCTTGCATAAAGCCTCATTAGTTGCACTAAACACAATATCATCCACATAGATTTGAATAATAATTAAATCATTCAAGCATTTTTTGACAAATAGTGTTGTATCAATGATTCCTCTACTATATCTTTTCTCAACTAAAAACCTAGAAAGTCTTTCATACCATGCTCTTGGAGCTTGTTTTAGTCCATACAATGCCTTATGAAGTTTGAACACATAATCTGGTTTTTCATAGTCCTCAAATCCGGGGAGTTGTTCAACATATACTTCTTCTTGAAGAAAACCATTTAAAAATACACTTTTTACATCCATTTGGAATAATTTGAAGTTCATGAAACACGTAAATGCAAGCAACAATCTAATGGCTTCAATCCTAGCAATAGGGGTAAATGTCTCATCATAGTCAATGCCTTCTTCTTGGTTATACCCTCGAGCTAGTAACCTAGCTTTGTTCTTAATAACATTTCCTTGCTTATCTACCTTATTTCTAAAGACACATTTTGTGCCAACAATAGGATGATTAATTGGACTAGAAACTAGAGTCCATATTTGGTTTCTCTCAAATTGATCAAGCTCTTCTTGCATGGCCAATATCTAGCTTTCTTTTTTTTCTGCCTCCTCAAAGCTTTTAGGCTCAATTTGTGAGATGAAAGCTGTGAATTCACATGTTTCTCTAGTTCCTCTCCTAGTCTTGACTCCTTGAGAAGTACCACTTATGATTTGCTCTTGCGAATGATCCTTGATATACCTCCAGCTCTTTAAAAGATCATTTTGTTAATTTTCAGTCCTTTGCAAGGTTTCTAAGGGTGGAGGTTCTATTTCTCTTCTTAGGAAATTTTCTTCACTATTTTTCTGGTCATCTATGCTCATTTCTTCCATTTGTCCTTCAAGGTCATCCGTATCATCTTCATCAGCAAGAATTTCCTTTTGCAAGGCATTGGATTCATCAAAAACTACATGGATAGACTCCTCAACGGTTAAAGATCTTTTGTTAAAGACTCTATAAGCTTTTGAGTTCAATGCATATCCTATAAATATAGCCTCATCACTTTTAGCATCAAACTTTCCTAGAGGATGTTTTCCATTGTTCAACACAAAGCATTTGTAGCCAAAGCTTCTAAGGTGAGAGATGTTTGGTTTTCTATCTTTGTATAGTTCATATGGGGTTTTTGATATCATGTATTTTATTGACACTCTATTAAGGAGGTAAGCTGCTATGTTTACAGCTTCTACCCAAAAGTACTTTGGTAAATTATTTTCATAAAACATTGTTCGAGCCATCTCTTTTAAGGTTTGAATTTTCCTTTCTACAACTCCATTTTGCTGTGGTGTTCTAGGTGTAGAAAAATTATGATCCAACCCCTTTTCATTACAAAAGTTCTCAAACTCATCTCCTTCAAACTCACCTCCATGATTACTCCTAATGCTAACTATGACCAGTCCCTTTTCATTTTCAACCGTCCTATAATGATTTATAAATGCAGGTAGAGTATGATTCTTATGAGCAAGAAAATAGACCCAAGTATACCTTGAGTAGTCATCAACTATCAGAAAGCCATATGATTTGCCTGCTAGGCTAATTGTGTTAATAGGTCTAAATAAATCAATGTGCAGCAGTTCAAGAGGTCTAAAGGTGGAGACAACCTTTTTGGTTTTGAAAAATGTTTTAATTTGTTTACCTAGTTGACATGCATAAAAAAATTGCTCATATCCAAATTTAAGCTCAGGCAATCCTATAACTAAATTTTTTCTTATCAATTTTGAGATAGTATGCATGCTCACATGTCCAAGTCTCCTATGCCATAACCGACCATCATTTTCAACATTTGCCATAAGATGTTTCACAATCTACTTTAAGATCTTCAAGAAATATAACATACATATTCTTAATTCTTTTTCCTATAAATGAAACTTTGTAAGTACTTATGTCTATCACTTCACATTTATTTGAGTCAAAGCATACCTTAAATCTTTTATCACACAATTGGCTGATACTTAACAAATTGTATTTCAAATCTTTAATCAGCAACACATGACTAATTCGAGCTTGAGAGTTCTTACCAATGGTTCCTATACCATAAATTCTACCTTTTGAATCATCACCAAAAGAAAGGGTACCTCCCTTTTTCTTATCCAGCTAAGCAAACAATATTTCGTTTCTAGTCATGTGCCTTGAGCAGCCACAGTCTATATACCATGGTTCTTTTTCCTTTGGTTGAGCTCTTGTGTATGTGTCTTTTCGAGTTGGCTCAACCTACAAAACAAATTTTTAGTTTTTCTTAATAGGTACCCATACTTTGATGGGTCCTTGAAGGTTAGTTGCAACATAGGATCCTTTTGGAACTCAAATTTTTCTTGTTTTCTGCATGCTTCTTTTTCTATAGCAGTCATAAGATAAATGTCCAAGTTTTCCACAATTATAACATCTAGGTGAAACATAATCAGAATTTTTCTTAAAGTATGTGTTTCTTTTTGATGTCACTTCCCTCAAACTTTTAAGATTAACATTTTTTTCAACTACTTCTTGTAAAGCTTCAGTTCTACTTTCCAATTCTAATTTTAGAATTTCATAATCTATTTTTGAATGTTCTAGTTCTATTTGAAGAATGTTTCTTTGTTCAAATACAAATATGAAGTCATATCTAATTTTTTCTAAATTTGATTCAAGAGATGCAGTCTTTTTCTTTAAAGTTTTGTATTTTGAAGCTAGTTTTCAAATTCATCATAAAGACATTCATACTCTTCTTGAAGTTCATCAATAGAAATATCACAAGGGGTTGGAGATACCTCGGATTCATCATCCCTTGCCATCAGACATAAATTTACTCTTTCTTTAGCTTTTTCTTCTTCATTATCAAAACTTCAAGTATCACTATCTGACCAAGTAGGAGCCACCATTGGCTTCCTTGATTTTTTGTTTTTCTTTGGCATTTCTTCCTTTAGCAAAGGGCATTCTTAGTCGAAGTGTCCTGACTTTTTGCATTTGAAGTATATAAGCTCTTCCTTCTTGTTGGACTCATTTTTATTTTTGGTTCTCCATCAAGAGCCTTGATCTCTTCTATATCCTCTTTTAGCCAATCTTCGGTTTCTTAGGTTCATAAGCTTTTTGGACCCTATTGCAACCATAGCCAGTTCCTCATCATCATCACAAGATAAACTATCCAATTCTTCTTCAAGGATGCTAGCTTTTAAGGCAATGCTTTTCTTATTTTCTTTAGCTTCTCTCTTGTCTTCTTTTTCCTCTTCCTTAAGTTCTAGCTCGTGAGTGAGAAGAGACCTACAAATTTCATCAAGAGTTATTACATTTAAGTCCTTGGCTTCACGAATGGCAATTACCTTTGGCTTCCAATTTTTAGGCAGGCTTTTAAGAAATCTTTTGACAATTTCATGTTCGGGAATTGGTTTGCCTAGTTGACTAAGTTTATTTGTGATGTTTGTGAACCTATCTAGCATGCTGGTGATATCTTCACTAGGTTCCATCTTAAACATCTCATAATTATGGGTTAAGAGAGCTATCTTAGACTCCTTGACTTGTGAAGTCCCTTCATGAATAATCCTAAGTTTATCCCACCCTTGTTTAGCTGTGGTACAGCTTGACATTTTGTTGAATTCAGTGGGAGTTAAAGCATAATGTAGTGTATTGATTGCCTTAAAGTTTGTTTGGACTTTTTTGGTTTCAACTTCGGTCCGTTCAGATCTTGTCTTAGGAATCATCTCGTTGGTTACAACATTTAAGGTTGAAGGAATAAAGGGACCATCAGTAATGACATCCCACATCTCATAGTGTATTGCCCTTATATATATTGACATTTTAATACTCCAATAGGGGTAATTTGAGCCATCAAACAAAGGTGGTCTGTTTGTTGATTGTCCCTCAGCAACTACTGATTTTTGAAGAGTCATTAGGATCTCCCTTAGAATGCTAAGCCTAGATAATGAGGGATTGGCTTTGATACCACTTGTTGGTCCCAAATAAATGTGCTAGAGGGGGGGTGAATAGCACTTTTTGGCTCTTACTCAAATTGGCTCTAAGTTGAGGACAAGTTTAAAATCAATAAAGACTTGTTCTATGCTAGATGAGAGCATGATTTAGGAAGGAATAAAAATAAAAACAAAAACAAAAACAAAAACAGAGTAGACAATATACTAGAATTTATAGTGGTTCGGTCCAAGATCTACATTCACTACCTTAATTGTTCAACCAAGGATTTTCCAAATTAATCCACTATAAAAGGTGAAATTCGCAAGCTTTCACCAAGCTTTACAATGGCTTTTACCAAGTTCAGCTAAAACCTTTCACGATGGTTTTTATTGGGATCAACCAAAACCCAACAACTAACTTTTTTAAGCTAAGTTAGAACCATATACTCAATCAAGCAATCCAAGCTTGAATAAATCCCTTAGAGTGACTCATTCACCCTAAGTATACAAGGAGAAGAGAAATAAAGTTGTACCTATGATCACTGACTTGATCTAAGTGGTACAAAGTGAAGTGCTTGAATTTTTGACAAGGATAAGAGTGAAGTGCAGAAAGTATGCTAAAGGTTTTTGCAATTTTTTGAGCTCTTTTTGGACTTGGAAGCCTTCATTACATTTTCTAGCCGTTGGGAGCCTCTTCAATAGTTGAAAAATCAGCTTTGATAGGTGTTAGGCAGTTTTTGATCGTTGGAAATAGTTTGGTGGTAGTTCTAGCCATTAATCTGTTTTCTAGTTCTCAATTCAAATTTTCTGACAGAATGATCTTAGTTGACCAACCGTGCTCTTAGTCGACTAAATTGTCTTTGTCTTCTCATCCCAGTTTTTGGTAGTGAGCACTTAGTCGACTAGCTTCCTTTTCAGTTCATTAAGTTGTTTCTATCTTGAAGTTCAGATTTCTGGCAGTAGGCTCTTAGCCGACTAACATACTTATCGGTCGACTAAGTCTTCTTTGTCTCTTAAACCTCTTGAGTCCGCTAACTTCTAATTTGAATTTTAGCTGGCTAATACCCTTCATTATCCAACTAAGAGGCTTCTGTTTTGTTGATCAATTGTATCTCTTTATTCATATGATTTTTGATATGTGCCTTTGAATGACTGATTTATTCTTGGCATATAATTTTTGTCCTGCACACTCAAGTAGAGATATTAGACACAAATGAGTGGGAATGTTTTATTATCATAAAAAACTAATGGAGCCAAAAATTAGGGTATAATCAATTCTAGATTACCCTTTTGGATGTTTAAGTTACCATTCAACTTACATCCTACCATAAGTTTTCTCTCATGTAATCCATATGGATTCTCATTATGCCTATGGATAACTTTGCATAATTTATTGTTCATACTCTATCTTATCATCTCTAATCATATGCATAATTTTCATTATACCATGTACCCTTGCATCATAATGTCATTAATCACATCTCAATTACCAAATATCCTTTTTATCAAGTTGCAATCCAGTATTTGTATATGCTTTACAATCTTATTGATCCTTCAAGATTCATCTTTACTTGATTATTGCTTCTTACGCAATACCACCAATCCTAAAATCATCTTCATTTCTCAATTATCCTTCATACCTCTAACATATATATTATATCCTTATTGCATTCCGACATTACCTAATCACTTAAGATTTAGGCTCATTTGAATTATGCATGACTCATACATTTCCGAATTTCAATTTCTATAATACATTTGGAGGTTTTCATTAACCGACTTCATTATCACGATTACCTTCGATCATCTTTTGTACTATTCCTTTATACCAATGTAACATCATTCCTCTTTAACCATCATACGATTAGTACTTGTAATTGCAAAACTTGAAACAGGATTTTACTTAAACTTCCCAATGTCATTGCAAGTATCCACTTTCACTTACAACTTTCCTTTTTGTAACTGCACCATTTAATGCTTGTTTTCACAAGATTTATAACAGGATTCCTCTTGAGTATTTCCTTATAAATACCCACCTTAAGCTTATGTCTCACAACATATGACTACATAACTCGTGGTTTAGCCATTAGGCTCCTTAGCAAGTTCCAAATACCACATTACATCCATGTGCTAATAAAATATTCCAAAGTAATATCAACTATCATTCTTGCCACATATAGTTTGGCACATCCTTTTCAAAACTTTGGTGCATTTCTGAACACTTAATTACTTATTTGCTCATTAACCTTTCATTCCAAAAAGAGTGCACTTATTCTCCAAGATATTTGAATGCATACTCATATATTCATACCTCCGTTTATGTTCATAGGTTTCTAGTATGCCATATTATTGACCATGTGTTGTTACTAATCCTTTTTCTTTCAATTAAGTCAAGATAAGATTTGTAAATCCTCATAGTAATACTTTATATTAGCTCATTTGCTATGCCAACCTTGTAATCCTTGATTCACAATTTCTTCACTTGGTTTTGGCATTATTTTATCAATGTATCATACTTTCATCTAAATTTCCACTTACTCTTACCTTAGCCTTTGACAAGGCTTTATCTCTTGTCTCATTTATTTCTTAGGATTTGACTTTAGTCAACATAGTGTTCATCTTAATACTACACATTGTAGCTTATCTCAATGTAGCCATCTCAAGAACTTTCCAACTTCTCTTTCAATTACATGCCAATCTATAAGGCAATAAAGAAACTTTTTAATTCTTTCATATAAACATTCTTCAAACACTTAAAACTCCAAATAAAAAAGCTCAACATCAAGACCAATGACCATAATTCAGCTTGTATGTTCATCATCATGCCACTCACCACTTGCTCATGCCTTCTAGACATGAAATGTTCTTAGCACTGTGGCGTTGGATAGTCAGTGCTGCATTAAGCAGTTGTTGGAAATTGGGTGGTTTCAACGCTGCAGCACTAAAGAGTCAACACTGCGGTGCTGTGGCTACTAGAAATTTCTTTATCAAAGTAATTCTTCAACCTTTAAGGTTACTACACGGATCATGCTCAACCATCTGGTTTTCCTCTAGGCCTATACCATAATTTCCATAACCATGTGTATATTCTCTTTTACTTATCATATGCACTAGGCCAAGTCAATATTTTCAAATTGATATTATCCTTTAACACTTATCATCAATCAATAAATCTCACTTTAGGACAATCTTGCCATATTGTGCAACAAATTCTTAATATATAATACCACACACATAATTATTCACCATTTATAACATCCCACAATTCCTTAATATCCACAACTAATTGTCTTTCTTGTCTTGTAACTCGAATAGTTTACTGACTTTCAACTTAAAATTGCCATGGAAATAGTTCATCTTGGTCAACACCTTATGCTCACATTATTATTAATTCAAGAATTCATCTTTCCTAAGTTCCATAATTACTTCCAATAGTATATTTTGTGTCAATTATCATCTTGTATTGCCATGGCACTATGTGCCTCCATTCTTACCATTAATTGTACTCCACAAGATATAATTAGAAGATTTACATACTTCGACCAATGCTAATCCTAATCAATAATGCATGAAAATTCCAGACACTCAACAAATCATTAGATTAGCTACTACATAACCTGTTTAAACCACATGAAATCAACCATGTTTCAAATCCTCCAAACACATAAATCACAACTACAATTTAATCCAACTACATTAGCATAGTCTCATAATCATACTAGTTTCAAATAAACTATTTGACTTAACTAAGAACTATCGCTATCCAGACTCGTACACATTGACGGATCATATTCCAAATCGTCCTCGGCCTCTTAAGGATCCTCCTCATCCTCACCATTCTCACCTTGATGTTCATTTGCATAATCTTCCCTACTAATGGGTGCAACACCTCTCCCATAACCAGGAGGAAAATCTTGAATAGTAGATATTTCCTTGGACTATAGTTTTCGACGGTTACTTTTTTCACTTTCTCATTGTTCTTTTTCTTAAGATCATTTGCAGTATACGCCATCCTTTCAACACTTTGCTAGCTCTTAAATATTATTTTGCCTCCCGAGGGAATCCATCCAATAGGAATTCGAGACAAGTTGCTTTCTGGGCTTTCACACTGTTGCACATAACGGCTCCGAGCAGTGTAATCCATTGATCCCTTTTCAGTACTATGGGAATCATTCCTTTTCTCCCCTGCTCATGATGAGTTATAGGGGCACCTCAAAAACATGTACACAATCATGCGTTAATTCTTAACCTTTTATGTACCAAGACAAAGGTAGGCCTCTAGATGAATAAGAGTTTATGTAGCCTCTTTCCCTTGACTCGTGTTGTGCATCCACAATCCAAGGATAGGACACTGCACTAACTTTAATACTTCACTGACAGACATAGGAAATCCTAGGACTTAACTAAACCTAGGGCTCTGATACCAAGTCCGTAACGACCACTCCTCGATCGCTACCGACATCCGAGTATTGCAAGAGAACCTGCAAGTCCCGAACAAGCGTTATTTGAAACTCTTGTTAATAAGTTATATTCATTCCATCTACTTTTATATTTGCTTTGAACCGTATAACTCTTTGTAATATGATTTGATCAAAAAGTAGTAATAAATCACTTAACCTTTATTCCTCGTAATTGTAAAAATACATTACAGTCTAAAATCTCTAATTGTAAGTTTATATTGAGTCTAGTATCCATTTACAAAAATAAAATACATTACAAGTGACTTGACCTGTAACAGCAAAGCGACTCAGAATAAAGTGCTATGAGATGCCTTTACCTATCTGCGATAGACAATATGTGCCGATGAATGCACGCTAGGCCGATCACTATTTGCAAAAGGGAGATGAGGGGGTGTGAGTCTCATAGACTCAGTGATCATCAGCTCCGTGAGCAGAGCATAGATGGGAAACAAGCTTAAAGCAGATCATTTGAGTAATAAAACAAGAATATAAAATGATAACCTTATAAAACCAAATAACAAGTAATGTATTTGTGCCTTGTAAAATAATACCGTAAAATCGTAGTGCAATACTTTCCTTGGTAAACAATGTCGAAAACAAAGCGTAGTAAAATAAATTTCAATCCTCGAAATCATTTATTTCCTTTAAAAACACAATAGTCGTATAAAACCACGCACTCTCCCAAAATGTGTGGCTTGTAAAAATAATCATGTACATCCACCCATATCAAGTCATAATCAACTTATAAAGCTCTGAAAGCTTTCAATCAAATAGGGGAGCTATGGAAAAACATTAACTCTCCACCATGCAAAAGAGTACGAGTCTAAAAACTCTCAAGGTTATCGAGTAGGTAATCATAGATAATCGATCTGTGGACCCTCTTCCACGTAATAACAATTTGGGAGGCCCCCTTTCATTGGATTCCTATAGCCATGGCAATCTCGATGATGTTGGCCGACATATGAGAAACCATGTGATCGCAACCACGTATATCAACTTGTGGCATTGCCACGTATAACAACCCGTGGGCTTGCCACGTATAATCATAGACTGTGGCCTAGCCACGTCTAACAGCCAGTCAGAGACCCAAAGGTTCTCTAGTTAGAGCTCACTTGTGCACAAGGGTCACACTATCCCGATGTGACATTCGACCTACTTTCGATGCTCTCGGTTTGTCAAAATCGTTTTCAAAACCAAATCAAGGTTTCCGAGACTTTTGCTTTAAATAATTTGAAAACAAGATTCAATAACCTTTCAAATTGCTTTTCACATTAAAATGCAAGGTGTAAACATTTGTATAAAGACCAGACTAAAACCGGCTCTCAAAAATTCGCATTTAAACCATTTAGCTAGTACATTTAACTATGCATGCCACATAAAGATACAAGGCGCGGATTTGATGCAAAACATTGCAAAAGGGCTTATTTCTCAGTTTCTAAAACACTTTATATATATATATATATATATATATAGATATAGTATACATAAACAACTTCCAAATCAATTTGTATCCACAATTGCCTATTGTTTCTACCAGCTCATGCTTTCCACAATAGCAGTGTATAAATCATTGCAAAATATGTATTCAAATCACTTATCATATTCTAGCAACTCATGCTTTCCACAAAAATAGTATAATTGATTACAAATCCATTTAAAAATCACCTACCGAGGCTAACAATTCATGCTATCCACAATTGCATTTAAAAGAAACTAGCAACGTTTATTAAACATATATCAATATATAGTTTATGGAACTTTTGAAATGGACACCCCTTACTCACCTTACAATGGCAGGATATTACTTTGCCACTAACATTTCCTCAAATGCTTACTTTATGCTTGTAGCAATAATCCTTGCCTTGTTAACTTCCTGACATCATTCCAATTCAATGCATTTAATAAGCTTTGCTACCAATATATGCTACATTTGCTATTCGCATTTAATACTATACTTTCGTCTCTTATTCTTAAGAGATAGCCTTTTACACTTAATCATTAGCGTAAATTTTGAATTACATAAACCTAACAATTTGTTTATAACTTCAAATGCCCATATCAATCTTACTAATGACATTTATCATGTTCAAACTATTATTTTCATACTATTAATCACATATAAGGCAGCAACTATAAATCTGATTTCACCAAGTAATTTCTAAGCTTATATGCACCATTATTCACATTTAACATGCTGCCACTAAGCACAATATCAATTCCCATTCATGTTACACCAACATTCTTAACCTTTTAAATATTTCAGAACAACATATGTCCACAATTTCATTTTCAAGCTTTCAACTAGCAAAATTGTTTCCTAACCGTACTCAAGGCATCATACAATCATTTCACATTGCATGCCTTACCTTTTGTGATGGCTTGGATTTTGCATGCAACCTCAATATTCTTCCAAAGCTCTAATCACCAAGCTGCCAACATTATGCACAATTATTTTCTTAATGATTTTACCAACCGTAGGCCTTAAAACACAATACCATGCTTACCGTTTCTCTTTCACTTTGAATCCATCATGCATCCAAGAGTTGGATGGCTTGCATGTCACTAAATCCTCTCCAATCAAGCTAATCTTTGCTGCCACAAAACATTTCTTATAGTTACCAACCCGTTTTCAAAGAACATTCAAGCTAAAACCATAATCCTTACCTTATTTCTCTTGTATCTTGAAACCAAGCTTTACACCTCCATCAACACTCCACGGTTTCTCTCTTGAATGTTGAAGACTCTTTGGTTGGTAGAATATCACAACTCTACAAGATAAAGGAAGGAATCCTCACAACCCGAGCCTTTCCCACTTTCCTCTCTTTTTCTTCCTCTCTGGTGGAGCTTCTCAAAGGCATATTCTTCTTTCTTTTCCTCTCTCAATGGCCGGCTCTCTTAAGTCTCACCAAGACCAATTCCCTTTTCTCTTTTGCTCTTGAAACTTGGTATTTATATGGCCACCCATTTAACCAATCACAATACATGCACACATTCACCTTTTATTTTCATTTGGCCATTTTGCCAACCAACGGGTTTTCATGCACCAATTTCCTTTCTTCCACATTGGTTAAAAATCCTCATTTACTTATCCATATCCATTCTTTAATTTATTTCCACTTAATTCCACCTTATTTGTACCCAATGGTCTTTCATGCAACCTTCCCGCCTTAATTTCCATTTGGCCTCCTCCTTGGCCAATGACATTACATGCAACTATATTTTCTTTTCTTCTAGTCTAATTGTCACCAAGTGTCCATCATGCATTCTTTTAATCTTTAAAAATCCACATGCACGTGTAATCTTATTCATTTGTCTCATGCCTTTTTGTTTGTCACATGGTGGGGTCCCACATGTTCCCCACTACAAGTACATCTTTGCATGCATATCTTTGCATGTAATAGTATTTGTTACATGCATATTCCATCCTCCCACAAAATCTAATTTTTCTTGGTTAGTTAATATCCATTTCACTTCAAATGTTGAAATTGCATATAAGTCCTCAAACTTTTCTTTATTTACCATTTGACCCTCCAAACTTTTCATTCTTTACAATTTGGTTTTTCAAACATTTTGTAAACTATAATTTGATCCTTCAACTTGTTCATAATTATAGCTTTACCCCTTTACTTTTCATTATTTGCAATTCCACCCCTCAACTTCTTATTCTTTTCAATTAAACTCCCCCATCATTCATTTAATTCCAATTTTCTGTTGGTCCCAAATAAATGTGCTAGAGGGGGGGTGAATAGCACTTTTTGGCTCTTACTAAAATTCGCTCCGAATTGGCAGCTGATTAAAGATCAATTATGGGAAGCTAGATGTTAGATGAAGGAAAGATATAAAAAAGAATGAAATGAAAAGTAAAACAGGGCAAACAATACACAAAGATTTATAGTGGTTTGATCAAAGACCTACATCCACTACCTTGATTGTTCAACCCAAGATTTCCAAAACAAATCACTATAAATGATGGAATTCCCAAGCTCCCACCAGGATTTTACAATGGCTTTTCACAGGCTCAGCCACAACCTTTAACAATGGTTTTTCTCGAGATCAACCAAAACCCAAACTAACTTTTACTAGGATGAGTTAGAACCTATACAACCAATCAAGCAACCCAAGCTTGAATTAACCCCTTAGAGTGACTCACTCACTCTAAGTATACAAGGAGAATAGGAATAAGGATGTACCTATGATCACTAACCTGATCTAAATTGTATAAAGTGAAGTGCTTATCTCAATTACAAGGATAAGAGTGAAGTGCAGAAAGTATGTAGAGAGTTTTTGCTATTTTTGAGCTCTTTTTGATCTTTGAAGCACCAAATCTTGTTCTTAGTTGTTAGGAAAAGTTTTTATACTTGAAGAAACAATTCTGATGGATGTTTGACAGATTCTGACCGTTAGAAATAGTTTGGAGTTAGTTCTAGTCGTTAATCTGTCTTCTAGCATTCAAATTTGAAGTTGCAGACAAAGAGCTCTTAGTTGACTAACATAGCTTCTTAGTCGATTAAGTTGTTTTTGTCTTTGGATCCAATCTCTGGCAGTGAGCACTTAGTCGATTAACAAAACCTCTTAGTTGATTAAGTCGGTTTAGTTTCTAAACTTGGTTTTTGGTAGTAAGCACTTAGTCGACTAACAATTTCTTTTAGTTGATTAAGTTGTCTTTGTCTTCTGAACAAGCAATCTTCATTCTTGAGTTTTAGTTGACTAACTCCCTTCTTTATTCGACTAAGTGACTTTTATTTTGTGGCTCAAATGTAGCTCCTTATTTTTATGGGATTTGATATTTACTATTTAGTGATTATTTTATTATTAGCATACATTTTTAATCCTACACACTCAAGCAGCATAGTTAGACATAAATGAATGGGAATGTTTTATTATCATCAAAAACTAATAGAGCCAACATTTCTTTCTATTTTTCTTTCATTACACTTGTACAAATAAAATATCAAATTGACACCTCACCAAGGTGTCACCATAATATTTAAATATATACTTACCCTCTTTTGCTTTATTTCATGAAGGCACATGAGCCCCACTTACATCGTTTTTTCTTCAAAATTCTTTCTTACCTCTTTTCACCCATTTAGATTAGCCATACAGTCCTCTTTCATGACTAATTTCAATAATAGATAAAATATTAATATTTTAATATTATTTTGTTAATAAAATATTATTTTACTCCAAAATTCCCCACTCGTCTCATCGAGTCTCAAAGTGTCCCACTTTGTCCCGGTTCACTTCCAAATCACCTTTTAACTTGCTAATTCATCCTTGATAAAAATATTATTATTTTCTTGCATGTGAAATATTTTATTCTAAAATATTCATTTCTCCCGTCACTGCTCTTTGGCACTTAAATTTAAGTCAATTGACTCTTCGTCTTGTCGATAAGGTCTTATTGACTCCTATACAAGTACGAGGTGTTACAAATGATCTAGCAACCACAATTAAATTTTGATGCTTTCTTTCAACAACACCATTTTGTTGAGGTGTTTTTACACAAGACAAACTATGTAATATTCCATTTGAAGCATAAAACTCAGAGAGATCAAAATCTTTCCCATTTTCTAATCCTAAGTCATTAATAGTACTGTTAAGCTAGTTCTTGATCATTTTAAAGAAAGAAGGTATGATTGGTACAACATTATATTTAAATCTCATAAGGAAAACCCAAGTAAACCTTGTGAAATCATCCACAATGGTAAAGAAGAATTGATATCCATGTATTGACTTAACTTAGTCAGGTCCCTAAATATCAGTGTGTATTAAATCAAAGGAAGCTTTAGAAGATTTCACATGAATAGGAAAAGGTAAACATTTATGCTTAGTTAAAGGACAAACATAACAAACTGAACTTTCTTTAGAAGAAATGTTTGGACAAACTTGTTTAATTTGTTTCATTCTATCTTTTGAAATATGCCCTAACCTATAGTGCCAAAGACTAAATCCTAACGGCACACTATTACAAACAGGTATTGTGACATTAGTAGAAACAGAGACTAATCCTTGAGGTATTTTTCCAAGTAGCTTGCATTGCATCAAGTACAGGTCTGCCTTCACTTCAGCAACACCAATCATTGTCCATGAAGGTATCTCCTGTATGATGCAATGTTTATCAGTGAAAATCAGACAATGATTCCTAGATTTAGACAATTAACTCATTAAAATTAAATTGAACTTAAAAGATGGTATAAATAAAACATTGTCTAACTGCAAGGTAGAAGAGATTTGAACTGGCCCAATATGTGTAACTAGTGCTTTGGCATTGTTGGGCAGCTTTACAAAAACTCCTTGAATTGATTTAAAAGTGGTGAAACTAGGTAGAGAACATTCAATATGATCAGATTCCCTTGTGTCGACAATCTGAGAATTATGGTTAAATATAAAACATTATTGAAGTTATGTGATGCAGAAAAACAATTATGATTTTGAAAGAATTGAGGTTTTAAGATTATACCACAAACTTTTGAGTTGACAATGGAAGGTTGTGATGAACTAGCAATAGAATGACTCTTATGATGATGATGAGCTCTTATATGATTTTGTGAATTATAGCCTTTGAAAGTTGAGTTCACTATGGCATGGTTTACTTGGTTTACTGGTGTATCATCAGTGCTACCCAAAGAGTGTTCATTGAGAAGAACCATGAGCCTTTGAAATTGTCCTTTGGTCAAAGAGTAATTAGATACAAGACTGTTTTCCTACTCTTCCTGATGTTCAACTTATGGTTGATCAGCTGAGTTGGTGAGTGTTGACATAGCTTTTCTGATATTATCACCTTTCTTTTTTGTGAACTTAAAGTTAGGGGGAAAACTAATGATACGGTAGCATTTATCTTTTACATGCCTATTCTTGCCACAATGTGAACATTTGACATCATTCTTAGGCCTTCTTTTACTTTCTATCACTACTGCCATAATAGTTGTCTCTAACAAAGCTTGATTTTGCATCAATATTGACCTTTGGGACTCTTCTCTAAGGACTAAGTTGTAGGGTTCATCTAAGTTTGGGAAAGGTTTTATCATGATAATATGAAACCTAAGAGTTGAAAAACTGTCATTAAGTCCATTAAGGAATCTAAATACCCTATCCTTCTCCCACAACTTAATATATTTTTTAAAGCAAGATTGTGTGCACTTCCCACATTCACAATGGGGTAGAGGGCAGTAGTTTTCAGTTCTTCCCAAATTCCATTTAACTCAATAAAATATGAGTCAACAGAATGCGTACCTTGCGTGATGTTACATAGGGAAAATTGGAGATTACATATCTTAGTATCATCTGGTTGTGAGAATCGATTCTTGAGGGTTTGCCATATCTTTACTGTAGAATTCATATAGAAAACATTAGTGGCTATTAGCTCAGAAATAAACTCAAGCAACCACACCACAATGAGATTATTGCAACGGGTCCATGAAGAATATAACTCATCTGTTGAGTTTGGCTATTTAATGGAACCATCAATGAACCTTGTCTTGTTGCGGATGGAGAGAGCTAGCAGAAAAGAGCGCATCAATGAACAATAGTTGCTTAAAGTTAGCTTGGGTTTAATGACAATAGACCCATGGTGGTCTGTATAGTGGAGAAAGGATGGAGACCTTGGATCTTCAATTGGTGACAACAAGGATTTTGAAAGAGAGGTTGATAAAGTGGGGGTTGATTGTGAGGTTATCATATTTTGAGATGGAAATAGCAGATTAATTTTCAAATTATGCTATGAAGAATTTCAATGGTTGAACCCTAAACCAACTTGCTCTGATACTATGAAAGTGGCTGGGGAATATTCAGAAAATGAAAATGGAATGAATGAGCTATATATTTCCATTATTCTAACATATGTGTAGTACAGGTGTTTATATACACAAGGTTGAAGGCTAAAAAAATCTGGAAAGGGTAAGAAAACTAACATTTGCTATTACAGACTCTGTCATTAATGCCTAAAGAACTTAACCGAAAATGTTAAGACATTTATTTACATCTTATTAAGCTGCTAGAAAATCAAAGCATTCCATGACAGCAAAGCTGATATATCTTTAACTCTATTGTGACGTCCTTTGTTTCACTTCTGTAAATTACATAATCTACCTGATTATAAATCATTTTTAAGAGCAATAACCAGTTTTCTTGTCAAGACCCAAATTTTGGGCCATGACCCGTGCATGGGCCCAATGGACGTAGTCCACTAAGCCCAAGCAAACCTATTAATATGACCTGTCCATCATTCCATCAAAGTTGCTAAGTCACATTCATAACTTTGAATCAAAATAATACTAAGTATTGCTAGCTCATAGTGGCATACCAAATCAAGTGTACATTTATTGTCTAAACATATAATTTAATAATTTACATCGGTTTGTCTATACACAACAAAAGAATACTCGACTTCCAGCGGAGAAACTCAGACGAATGTATAGTTACTGAATGCCGAGACACCTACCAAGGGTCGAGTATACGAAGACACCTCGACCTAGTTACCCCTCTTGATCTGAAAACATGAAGTTGAAAACAGTGAGTACAAACTCAGTGAGTGAACAAGGATGGGAACAAGCAACAACAAGGAAAATTTAAAGAAATCATGATGCACTTATCTTTAAAACAATGCAATTAGTTTAGCTTTTATCAAAACCCCTCATGTAAACCCCAAATGAGTAAATCACTTGATAAAAAGGTCCATGCTCAACAAATGATTTGAAGAGTGAAAACCTGAATAACCTTTATGCAAATTAAGTCAAGTAAATAACTGGTCCTCGTTGCAGCGGAAAGGCATTCTTGCTGTAGTGAAGTTTGGATTGAAGTTATTAACCGAACGAGGGTTTCTCAACTGGCCGAGGGTTTCTCACCAAACCTCCTTATTTCAAACTTAACTAATTAATTTCTTAATGTTAGAAGTCCATGCTCAACTATGGTACCAAAGAAGTGGAAAACATGACAGCAACCGAACCAAATAAGGAGCAAAACAGAAATTTTTTTGCTGCAATGAGAATGATTCTTGCTGCAGCGAAATGCTATAGTAACTTTTTCGCTACAGCAAGAAACAGAGCAGCAAGAAAAAAGTTTCCTTTCTTTCAAGAAAAAAACCATCCTGCTAACATGACAAAAATCAACATGAAACGCATAATAACTCCCAAAGTTCAACATGCAAGATTCACATGTGTAAAACCATATACCATACTCATGAACTTTCTATAACCCACATATCTATGTATATATATATATATATATCCATCACCATACACACCACTTCATCATCATCAGCTCATGTGCACTCCTTACTCGCACATAGCTAGGTCAGCAACGGCTTATGCGCACTCCTTACTCGCACATAGCTGGGTCAACATCGGCTTATGCGCACTCCCACTCACACATAGCCGGGTCAGCATTGGCTTATGCGCACTCTCACTCGCACATAACCGGGTCAATATCATCACAAAACACATATTCGTGTATATATATGTATATATCAACAAAAATGTAGTAGTGCATGAATCCATAATAGCCACATGTCACATCATAGAGTCAATTTATCAAGGGCTTGTTCCCAAGGCACTCGTTTTTAGAAAAGTTGCATAAAATCATTCGAATGCTTTGTGCAAACACATTCACATTCCCAAAATAAATTTTGAAATGAAAGTTCACTCACCGGAATTTTGTTGAGCCTTTAGCTGACTTTAACTCCCCTAATGGTCCAATTGAGGCTGTGGGACTTCGTTGGGACCTATCATGCACAACAACATCACCATTACCCCAACTTGGCATTAATACTATTCCAAAACTATTTTCTAAATTGGGTTCTACTAGTCATTCTTAAATAGTTTCCAACTACTATTAAATGGCTATTGTTTGCAATACTCTAATCACACTTAAATGAATAACAATCCCAACAAATAAACTCTCACAAATCTAATTATTAGATATTCTCAACACTTTAAACTCAACTCCAATTTACTACTCACCTTGATAGCTTTGTAACTTTGAAATTCTTTTCAAAAATTTTCTAAGCTATTATGGGAGTTCTTTTTTTCTCTCTCTAAACACCTAGCTAGTGAGAGAAGGTATGGAAGTAGGATTTTCCAAGGGTTTTAAAGAAAGAGAGTGGAAGAGCACAAGGGTTTATGAAAGGGTGCATTAAAAGCATGAAAAGTGGAGCTATTTTGAGGGAGGTTATAGAGGTTCATATAAAGCTTCCATGGAGGTTAGAAGCAACGTGAAAGAGAAGAAGGAAGAAGAAGAAGAAGCTGCTGGAAAACAGGAGAAAAAGTTGCTGGAAGAAAGAGGTATTTATAGCCCAAGCTTATTCACTCAACTTAAATTACCAAAATGCCTTCACAAGTCAACTTGTTCTCCTCCAATCCTTTATGCAATCTTTTACTCCTTTGACACTAGGACAAGGTCCATAATGGTCTAGAAATGCTCGGGTTCATCAGAACATAAAAATTTTGACTTGAGGTGAAAAATGACCATTTTGCCCCTATCGTGGAAATCATCATCATTTTTATTTCTTTCATCATTTTACCCTCATTTAATCATCCATTTATGCCTTAGGCCTACTTAGGCCATAATATTGTTTAAAATCTTATTTTTAGGGGCTTGCTAAGGAAATGATGAAATTACTCTTAATCAGGGATATCGCATCTACTTCTATCAATGAGTCTGTAAAGGTCAAGGTCTCACATTTCTTCTCTATTGATGTTTTGCAACCTTACAATCTACCACTTCATCAAAAGGGCTTGGATCAAGCACACAGTTCTCACTTTCATATACAGTTGCTTGAGCACTAGCCATTAGTTTGGTTATTTCCCTTCTAGAAAATTCTTTAGTTTTAGCTATAACTTTTTTTAAGATGTTATCAGTCACCCTTGATCTCAATCTTTTGAGTTTGATTTCAAATTTTTGTTGCGAATTAAGGACTTATGTGGGTACAATAAAGGAATATAAAGGCTTTTTAAATACAAATGAAAGGATAAGGGTTTCTTTAGGTATGTTAAAAGCATATGAGCACAAATTAATATATGAATGGCTCTCGTTCAAGCTTTGGAGAAGCCTCTGTCTACAAAAGGAAATGGATCACTTGGAGACAAGCACTAAGAAGATTAAAGTGATCAATGAAGGTGCTAAGGATGTAACAAGTTAGAATCCTCCTGCAAAGCCTTTCAAATAGAGTTTGTTATATGGGAGGAAAGACATAGATGCTGCTGTGGCTATAGGGAATATTGAGAAAATCATTTTTAATGTCGATGATGAGTGGTTTGATGATGATGATGAGATGGGTAATGGTCATTCAATGAAGTCTATCCCTCGTATATATATTGATAAGACTAGAAGAATATGCTGTGATGACTATGGTGTTCGTCTCTTATTATTAAACTATAGGGAAATCTTTCAGTTTCTCTTTTCTTCAATATAAAGTTTCTAAACTCTAGTGCCTTTAAAGAGATATAGAATTTATTGACTTAGGACTTGGCTATTATATTGTCAAGTTTGAGCAAAAAAATGATAAGATCAAAGTGCTCACAAAAAGACCCTGGAAAATTTTAGACCACTACTTGATAATGTAGCGATGGAAATCGAACTTTAGGTTGTTTGCTACTACTGTTGGGACAACAACCATTTAGATTAGACTCTTGGAACTCCCTATTGAATATTTTAATGAGGATTTGTTGATGAATATTGGCAAGCTTATTGGAAAACCTTTAAAGCTTGAAGCAAATACTAGCTTGGCAATTTGAGGTAAATTTGCTAGAATTTGTGTTGAAGTTGATCTCTGTAAACCCTTGGTTTCCAAGACTAAAATTGGAGAAATTATTCAAGTTGTTGAGTATGAAGCCATCATAGTTTTCTTTTGTTGACTCCATATGTTTTTGATGATTATAAAACATTCCTTATTCATTAATGTCTAACTTCACTATTTAAGTGTGCAAGATAAAGTTAATTCCCTCAATAAAATGAATAATTAAAAACAAGATCATATAATAGATAGGTTAATCAGTTAAAGTGGGAAAGATGAAAAGTGTTAATGAAGATAGGGCTTTTGTAACTAATTATCAAAAGCCTTAATCAGTTAAGGAATGGTTGGGTTACAAGTTCAAGCAAAACAAAAAAATCTTAATCAGTTAGCATTAGGCTTAATTGATTAAGAAGGTGCGGGACAAAGCAAAATAGAGGTGTGCTAATTGGTTAAGGCATGGGGTTAATCGATTAGAGCACAAGACTTGAACAACCTCGAAGCACCAAAATTTGAATTTGAAATAAGTTTAACCGTTGAAAGGAGCCAAAATGAGGAAATTCAAATTAAAAAATTTATAATTGATTAGAGTTTGTGTTAATCGATTAAGGGTAAAGGAAGTGAAGCTTCAATCAATTAAGGGGAGAGTTAAACAATTAAAAGAAGTCTGCTGAAGTAGAAAAGCTTGAAGACAAAGACTTTTTATTCAGTTAGAGTCTCATGTAATCGGTTAACGCAGAGTACATAGCAGCAAGGCAGTCCAAGGTGGAGAAACTGTAATCGGTTGGAGTTACTTGTAACCAGTTAACCAAACTTTATTTGTCTATTTGAATTTAAGCTCTAAAGGACAAAATAACAGCTAGACTGACATTGAGTTGTCTCCAGCAGCTAAAAACTGTCCCCAACAGAAAATGAAGCTCCAACCGTCAAAGAAATAATTTTGAATTAAAAAAGAGCCATTTTGAGCAAAAAGCTAAATATCCTTCACCAATAACACTCGTATTTCATTCTTATTTTAGAAAAAGTGTTTAAGCTTGCTTGTAATCTTTCCAAATTTATAAAAACTCCTAGTACTACTTTTTCTTTTTCTTTTTATTGGAAAATTAGAGTGTGGGAAGCACTTTAAAGCTTGTTGTAAGGGAATAGAGCTTGAGTTATAAGATCACCTTGTAAAAATTTGGTTGAAGCTGTTAATTCCATTAGTATATTGCAGTTGGGTTGAAAATCTTTGATTAAGAGATCAAGGTACTAGATGTAGGTCAAGTAGATTGAACCACTATAAATACTCTTGCATTGTCCACTTCTCTCTACGTTTCCTTACTTGGTGTCTTGTAATTCTAACAAGCTTTAGACCTTCCTATCATCTAATTGATTAAGAGCTCTACAAGCTCTAAAAGGC
This sequence comes from Theobroma cacao, assembly GCF_053813885.1. Lineage (NCBI taxonomy): Eukaryota > Viridiplantae > Streptophyta > Magnoliopsida > Malvales > Malvaceae > Theobroma > Theobroma cacao. The sequence goes on along the minus strand of NC_142647.1, from coordinate 37,036,454 downwards.
TGACTACAAAATTTTAAGTGCTATTCAGCCCCCCTCTAGCACTCCAATGGGACCTACAGCTTTGACTTTGGAATTGGTGGTCATTGTAAGGAAAATTGCCTTTTGAAGCAAGGTATGGTAGTGGCCATGGCAGAAGTGGGAGGTCTAGTTGGTGAAGCAGCAAAGATGGAGAGGATCAAGGACAAAAGCTAACAAATTGGGAAAGATTAATGTTGAAGGATCTCCAAATCAATTTGATGTTTTGGTGGAGGAAAATCAAAATAATGCTTAAGATTTTCATCTTGAGGGTAGAAATAATGAGGTGGAAATTCAAAAAGATATTTAAAGAGATGATTTGAGATTTTTTAGTAATTTAAGGAAAGCTTGAAGAAGTCAAAGACAAATATTTTTGTGGAGAAGAATTGGCCACACTTAGCAAGTAAAGAAAATATTTGTTAGAGCAGAAGTCTCAATGAACAATATACCAAGAGAAGGTGAATTGGTATATTGAAATTCTTTTGAAAACTAACTATAAAATCAAGACTATTAGCAACCAAGAATTCAAAAACAAGTATGGATTTTCTTAAGCAAGTTTTCAACAGTAAATTGCAAAGAACAAGTGATAAAGAAAGGTAAAATATTTTTCCTAAGTCAAGTGAAAACAAAGCATAAATAATGAATCAAGGTAAAATATTTTTCTAAGGCAAAAGCAAGCAAAAAATCACAATGTAGAAAAATTAAAAGCAAGACACAAGATTTTTATATTGGTTCGGCTTTCTTTAGTGCCTACATCCACTCCCTTGGAACATTAAGGAATTTTAAATCCATCAAGGGAAATGAGCTTTTTAAGGGATCAAGCAAAACCCTCACAATAGCTTTTTCACGTGATCAAGCAAAACCCTATTCCTTATAATAGCTTTTCACGAGATCAAGTGAAACTCTTCAACAAGGGTTTTTAACGGGCTTAACCACAAGCCCACAAGTATCTTTTCAAGGTTAACCTAGAACCTTTACAAAGATATGTGTACAAAGAGGTATAGTAAAGTATTGCCTCACAAAGGCTGAATGCTACAAGTTTAAGCTTTGGTCTGAAGGGAAGATATGATCTCAGAAAAATTTGCTCAAGGATTTTCAAAAGAGTGAGCTTTTTTCTTTCAAATGCTTGTTCGAAGACTAAGATGAAAGCTAGAGAAAAAAAATAAGCTTGAGGCTCTCTCTAGGGGTTTTCTTTTTAATGCTGGTTTTCTCTTGTTTCAAAATGACTCAAATAAGTCTATTTATAGTGCCAAGGATGTTTGGAGTCGTTAGACACAAGTTTGAATCAAATCTACTTGTTATTGAAGCTTGAATTGTCTTTAAGACCTTTCCTCATTAACCTATTGAATTTTCTTAACTAGCGTAGCCATGTTCTCATCATTTTCACTCTTGTTAGTGTAGAAGTCTCAATGAGCAATGTACCAAGAGGGGGGTCAATTGGTATTTAACAATTCTTTTGCAAACTAAGTATAAATGTCAAGACCCAATTTCCCGGGCCATGACCGGCGCATGAGCTCAATGAGCATAGCTCACTAAGCCCAAGCAAGCCTATCCATTTACCTTTGTTTAACAAATTTATCATATCATGCATACACACACACATCTTTTCCCGGGTGTGAACATAGCCAAAACATAATGGCATTATCGATAATAATATACATGCACTATACCAGTCATGTATTTAGTAATTTACATTGCATACACATATTCACATTGTTAGATTGTATTCACAATACAAAAGGACCCATGACTTCCAGAGGAGATATTTACAATAAAAGGGATTACTATCGAATGCCAGACACATACCCAGGAGATGCACTACGGGGACTCCTCGATCTAGGGTCCAACAGTCACCTGATCTGAAAATATGAATTTTTATAAAACGTGAGTACAATACTCAGTGAGTGAACAAGAAGGGAACAAGCATACCATAAGGAATGTTTATCGAAATCATGATGCATTCATTTTCTCAAAACCATGCAATTGTTTTAACTCCTTTAAACCCCTCATGTAAACCCCACATGAGTAAATCACTTTACAAAAATCCATGCTCAACTATGGTACCAAAGAAATGGGAAATATGCCACAAACCCATAAGTTAGCAAAATGGACAGAAAGTTTCTCGCTGTAGCGAGAACCAGTTCTGGTGAAGGCCCTTAAACCCGAGAGTTTCTCGCGGTAGCGAGAATAAATTTCGCTGTAGCGAAACAGAGCAACAAGAGAAACATTTTTCCTCCACTCAACAAAAGGCCCATCATACTAAACCAACAAAATCAACATAAAACTCATGAAAATTTCCAAAGTGCAATGTATCAAATTTCACATATATGTCAACCATATATCACATTCATGAGCTTTCATTTCATAAGTCTAGATATGCATAATTTGATAGACAAACATCAATATCATCATAATCACACCCGACTCATGTACATCCCCCCACATCGTGCACATAGTCGGCACCATCATGTGCATCCCCCCACATCGTGCACAATTAGTGCCATCTGTACATCCCCTCACATCGTGCACACGGGCACTATCATCATCCATCTCTCACGCCACCATCATCACCGGCATGTCCATCCCCCCACATCGTGCACACACACGGTTACAGTCATTATACACAATATCATTCATCATGCACAACACACACACACACACACATATATATATATATATATATATATCTATATATATATATATCATCATATTGCAATAATGCATGAATCCATAGCAATCACATATCATAACATCAAACCATTTAACAAAAGCTTGTTCCCAAGGTACATTTTCTAAGACAAATTGGATAGAATCTTTCATATTCCCCAAAACAAGTTTGAAATGCAAGTCCACTCACTGATATCAAAAATTCGGATTCCAGGTGCACTCGGACTAATAGTCCTCAAGCGTAATTCCTTTGCCTTTTTCGGACGTCTCACTACCTTGACAAATAACAAAGTCAAGGAATTTACTATATTGTCCCTAAATTGATATAAACTAATTTAAATTACTAATGCTTGATATGTAAATGCAAAAATACATCCGATTACTGCTTAATCGCGGTATCAATTAAATTCGACCGATCACCTGATTAATTGGCGATTGTGTCCAAATCACCTCCAAATTAATTCATTTCTCCTCTAATACCTTAATTTACCACATACCATTTAAATAAAGCCAAATTCAGCATTAGAACCCTCACAGTTCCTTATAGAAAAATTCGGTCATTTGGTGCATTAGCACCGGAATTTTTTCTACATAACCGTTTCACCTTAATTCATCATTTTCCAAGCCATTTTCTTTCAAATAAAAACAATCCCCCATTGATATTCAGCCCTCATGGTTCGACCAATAAGGAACCCTAGAGAAATTGAATATTTCTTTTGTGTTTTTGTTCATAACCATGCTTAACTATCCCTAAACACTAACATAGTCTAAAATCAAATTATTCCAACAACAATTCATATTCCATACCCATTTTTCAGAATTGAATTCATCATGATAACTCAATATTCAACCATGGAAATCAAGAACAAAAGCATGGGTAAGCTAGGTATCAAGGAGAATTAAAGAAATTCTAACTTACTTAGTTTGTTTCTTTGATTTCTTACTTTTTCTTTGAATTTTCACCTAGGTTTTCTTGTTTTTTCCCTTTGTTCTTCCTTTGTTCTTGTTGCTGGTTTCCTAGGCCGAATATGGTGAGAGAATTGGAGATTTAATGGGTTGATTCCTATAGAAAATAATAAAATAATAAAGCATGCCACGTGTCACATGCTTATTGGCCCAAATTTTTAACTTTTTGACTTTTTTTTCTTAATTTTCCACCACAAATATTCTGGTTTTTATCCAATCCTACCACAATTAAAATCCCTTGGTCTTGACAAGTGCTGGGGAGAAAAATTTACCGATTTACCCTCGAGACGAAAAAATTATGATTTTGCCCCTATACTCCGAAATGTACCGGAATCATATTATTTCTAATTTTCAACCTCAAATAACACTAATATTGATCAATATTAACCAAATGGGGCAAAAATCATTTTATAAAAATTCCCGTTTAGTCCTCTAGTGGCAAAATTATAATTTTGCCCTTGTGCTCTAAAATACCGAGAATCACAATTTTTCACTGCTAAACATCATTTTATACTCCAATAATCATAATTATATTTCATATAATTATTCTTGGTCAAATGTGATCAACTATTGGCTAAAAATCTTCATTTATCATTAAATGGTAAAATGACCGTTTTGTCCCTAATCGATCAATTTTCCTGATGGACTCCAAACTGGACCTTGAACTCCAAATCACTATTCTAAGCCATTCTGTGGGTTTCAAAATTTTCAAATTCCTCTTAGAATTTCTATTTGAACTAGTTCGAGGCTTGATTTAACTTAGTTGTACCACTCGGTACAATACCGTCTTTTAATCGAGCTTGACAGGGTCTCACAAAAAAAATCAAAACTTTTGCAATAAAAAATCTCTTTTGATGTCAAAAATAAAGTGTGTGATCGTTTTGAACCAATTTTCAATAATAAATTGAAATGAACAAATAATAAATCAAAGTAAAGATATTTTCCTAAGTCAAGTAATGAACAAATAATAAATCAAAGTAAAAATATATTCCTAAGTCAAGTACAAGCAAAAATAATGATTCAAGATAAAATAGTTTCCTAAGCAAAAATAATGAATCAAGCTAAAATAATTTTCTAAGCTAAATGTAAACAATAAATCACAATGTGGAAAATTAAAAACAAGACACAAGATTTTTATAGTGGTTCAGCTTTCTCTAGTGCCTACATCCATTTCTTTGGAACATCAAGGAATTTCAAATCCAGTAAGGGAAATGAACTTTATACGGGATCAAACGAAATCCACACAATAGCTTTGTGAAACCCCAACCTCTATAGGCTTGCAACTAAGCATAGATGTAATAATACGAGCTAGGGGTAGTTTCGTTATTTTTTCTAATAAGCTCCCAAAAGAAAGTTTTATGATATTTTAAGGTCTAAATAGGCATAAGACTGCATAAATGACCTGTAATGATGAAAACACAAAGAAAACTAGAAATGACCATTTTCACAATAGAGGCAAAATGGTCATTTTGCACTCGAGTCAAAACTTTTAAAAGTTTCTCAAACCCGAACATGTCTAGACCATTATGGACTTGGTCTCAGTGTTAAAAGAGTAAAAAGATTGCATAAAGGGTTGCATGAGAACAAGCTAACTACTCAAGGGCATTTTCATAATATTAAGGGAATGGATAAGTTTGGTTTATAAATATCCTTCTTCCAGCAGCTTCTTCTCCCATTTTCCAGCAGCTTGTCTTTTTCTTCCTTCTTTCCTCTCACGTTTCTTCAAAACCTCCATGGAAGCTTGATATGGAGCTTGCATGATTTTCTCTCTCTAGCTTCAATTTTCATACCCTTATGCCCTTTTGATTAAAACCCTTGTATTCTTTCACTCTCTCACTTTAAAACCCTTGGTAAAGCTTATTTCCATACTTTCTCTCACTAGTTGGGCGTTCTAGAGAGAGAAAAAGAGAATTACCCGACTTGTTTGGAAGCTATTGGAAGGGAATTCAACTATAAAGAAACCCAAGGGTGAGTGATGAACTAAGCTCAATTTTTAGCTGTAGAAAATGGCTAGTAATTGGGATTATGAGCTGTTTTATTGTTGAGTATGTTCATTACTTTTTTAGTGATTAAGATAGTGAACATAGATAGCAATTTAATGTGGCAATTGAAAACTATCTAAGAGATAGCTTTTAGGGTTCATAGTGTGTGAATTGACCTATTGCTTATGCTAATGTGATCCTAGGTTCTAATGAAGTCCCATCCTTCCAATTGGATCATTAGGGGAAATAGAGTCAGCTAAAGGCTCAACAATAAACCGGTGAGTGGACTGCCTATCAAAACTATTTTAGGAATGTGACTGTTTGTACAAACTGTTTGAATGATTTTGTACAACTTTTCTTAAAAATGAGTGCCTTGGAAACAAGCTCTTGAGAAATGGTTTATGTTGTGATATGTGACTATTATTGATTCATGCACTACCAAATTGTATTGATATATATATATATATATATATATATATATGAATATATTGTTGTGTAATGACATTGACTCGGCTATGTGCGAGTAGAGAGTGCGCATAAGCCGAGGATGACCCGGTTATGTGCGAGTAGGGAGTGCGCATAACTCGGTGATGACCCAGCCATGTGCGAGTAGGGAGTGCGCATGAGCTGGTGATGATGATGATGGGATGGTGTGCATGATGATGATGGGTATACGTATACATATATATATATATATGTAAATATGTGTGATATAGGAAATTAATGAGTAATGGTATATGGTTGTAATGCATGTGAAACTTGACATGTTAAACTGTGGAAAATTGTTATGCGTTTCATGGTGGTTTGGACATTTCAATAGGGTGGTTTTTCTTTGGGAAGAAGGGTAAAATTTTCATTAGTGCCCTGTTTCTCACTGCAGCAAGAATCATTTTCGCAGCAGCGAGAAACTCTCGAGTTTAGATGGGTAAACTGGCTGAAAACTCGCTGCAATGAGAATGCATTTTTGCTACAGCGAGAATGACACTGTAGTTTCTCACTGCAGCGAAATTCATTCTTGCTGCAACGAGAAACTTTCTGTTTCTGGGTTACAATGTCGTTGTAGCAAAATTCAATCTCTCTGTAACGAGAAACATTCTGTTTCTGGGTCACAATTTCGCTGCAGCGAGATTGAATCTCTCTGTAGCGAAAAACTTTCTGTTTTTGTCTCCTATCTTGTCCAATTGCTGCCCTATTTTTCATTTCTTTGCTACCATATATGAGTATGGACTTTCAACATTAAGGACTAAATGAGTTAAGTTTAAAATAAGGAGGTTTAGTGAGAAACCCTCGTCCAGTTGAGAAACCCTCGTTTGGCTAATAACTTAATCCCAACGTCGCTGCAATGAAAATTCATTCTTGCTGCAGTACGCTGCAGCGAGAATGCCTTTCCGCTGTACCGAAGATTCGTTGTCGTATTTGACTTGCTTGGGTATCATTGAAGCTTTCACTCTTTAAATGGTTCGTTATGTATGGGTTCATGATTTTCAAATGATTAATCATTTAAGGGCTTGATGAGGGGTTTTTAATATGAATGGAACTAAATTGCATTGTTTTGAAACAAGTGCATCATGATTTTAAATTCTCCCTTATTGTTGCTTGTTCCTTTTCTTGTTCACTCACTAGGTTTATACTCACCATTTTCAACTTCATGTTTTCAGATCACGAGGCAGTCGGTAACTAGGATGAGGTGTCCTTGTAGACTTGTAACCATCTTTTGGTAGGTGCCTTGACATTCAGTAGATGTACATTCATCAAGTTTCTCCGCTGGACACCGAGTTTCTTTTTATTGTGTATAGATAAACCTAATGTAGATTATTAAGATGCATGTTGTAGACAATGTATATATATACTTGTTGGTATGCTAGTATGAGGTGGTAAATGTTTAATTTTATTTTGATTATAAGTTATGAAATATGACTTAGCAGTTATGATGGAATGATGAACATGTCAGATTAATAGGCTTGCTTGGGCTTAGTGGACTATGTCCATTGGGCCCATGCGTCGGTCATGGCTCGAAATTTGGGTCGGGACAAGCTTTTTACGGAATCAAGGGAAACCTTTACAATATGTTTTCACGGGATCGAGCAAAGTTGTAAAACTCGACCCTATAAACCCATGTCATGACATATATGCACTGAGTAACATGTTATTACGCTAGGAAAGTCTCTAAGAATAGACGAAACCTGGTATTGTACCTAACGGTACACTTGAGTGGATTTAACCTCGAACTAGTTTAAATAGGAATCGTAGGATGAAATTTAATATTTTACAGTCGAAGAATGACTAAAAATGATTGTTCGGAGTTTGAGGGTTCATTTGGGGAAAAATTGAAAATTTTGATGTTTAGGGGCAAAATCGTTATTTTGCCACCTAAGATAATAATTTGATCATGGAGTGAAAATTTTGACCAAGATTAACTATTTGGAGTATAATTTAATGATAGGAAGTAAAAATTTTCAATTCAGGCAATTTTCGAAATATAGGGGCAAAACGGTAATTTTATCATCTCAGGATAAAAACCGTAATTTTCACCACCCAGAACTTGTCAAAATCATAGGATTTATTTATTTTTGGTATGAACAACTATGGTATGTTAAGTGGTGAAAAATTGAAGTTTAAAAGATGAAATTTTAAAAATGGGCTAATGGGAAAGTGACACATGGCACTTTTTAATGATTTAATATTATTTGAATGAAAAGTCAGCCCATTTAAACCCCATTTTAAGTGATGGCTGGCCATAAGGGAGAACAAGAGAGAAAATAGAGAGGAAAGGAAGAAAAAAAGAAAAACCGAAGAGAAACAAGAAAATTCAAAGGGGAATTCGCGTTTTTTGCCCGTTTACACGTCTAACGGTAAGATTTTCGACTTTAGCTTGATTTCTACCTTTCCTATGCATTTGTTTCCATTTAGCATGCTTGAGGAGAGGGATCTAAAAGTGACATCAAGGGCTGGCCGAATTTCAAGGGGGGAGAAATTGAAATTTTTAGGTTTTGATTTTTAGTTAAATTGATAGTTTTAGTTAGTTAAATGTGTTTAGAAATTAAATTGGGCAAGAAAGCATCAAATTTTCACAATACCCACCCTTGGCCGAATCTGCAATGAGGTACAATGATGATGATCTGATTTTTATTCTAAGAGAAATGAAGAGAAAATGATGAAAAATGGTTAAATGTGATAGAAAAACAAAGTAGAAAATTTACCGAGTAAATGTCCCATTTTTGGCCGAATTTTCCAAGGTGGGAAGTGAACTGATTTTGGTGATTTTAGAAGGTTATTGGCTGATATTTAATGGTTAGAAATGTTGGAAAGAGAATGGGACGATTTAGAGCTAAAATGGAGCGCGTTAGCAATTTATCGGGTAAAGTGCCAAAAATAGGTTAATACTGCGTTTAAGCCGTTTTAGGCTATTGCATTTCATACCATGCATTAGTATAGGATTTAAGTCAATTATATAGTGATTTAGCATCAATGTGATGAATTAGGTAAATTTTGCAATGTGTCTAGGAGGAGAGCCTTCCGGTAAAAGGAAGTCATACCCGACCAACAGTGATCGGGGCATTTAAGAAGCATTTCATATGTACAAACGGTGAGTAAACCTATTATTATTGTAAATTATCTAGAGTTTATTTTTAAATGCTCTTTATGTATTTTATGAAACGAAAATGAGATTAAAACAGGATTTTTGATGTTTTAGAAATAAATGTGACAAATAAAAATATATTGTGTTGATTATGAAATTGAGTAATTGGAGGCTACCAATTGTCTTGAAAAATATATTTTCTTATGAATGGCTTATGATATATGAGTATATGTGGCTATATTTTATAATTGCATTGGGAATATAATGTAAGCTGTCTTTTACTATGCAGGCTGGATAAATAAATAAAAGCCACGTTATACTGTTGAAATTTTATTAAAATTGGTGAGTTTAGTCATTGCAGTGACGGGTTTTTGTGGACTGCCTATTAGAGGGGCACGGTAAACCCGGTTTCATAGTTACTCCGGTTGTAGAGGCGAGGAGGGTAACTCTCGGGGTAGTGTTAGAGTTCACTTCACGTCGAACCCCTACGTGAATGTGTAACTCGGCCAACGCCAAGAAACGGCTTGTTTTCAAAACTAGAATGTGTTTAACATGTAAATATCTTAACAACCTTGGCGAACTCGGTTAGATGCCTTGGCCAAGGTATCCCCGAGGACTAGATTTTGGCTTGAGTCATTGTTTTAATAAAAGTCATAAGCCTTAACAACTGTTTTGGTAAATTACAAATATTTTATGGTTTAAGAAAGAAGTTGAAAACCTTATGAAATGGTTTGTGATTTGTTGTTTAAACTTGCCTCTATTTTACTCACCTTTAGATATTTATGATAATGTCTATTTACTCATTGGGATTGCAAAATCTCACCCACCTCTTTTCCAAACATTTCAGGCCTGTGGTAGCTTGTAGATATCTGATTTTGTCGAGGATTCCAATTGACCCCTCATCCCACAGACAGTAGGTTACTATTACCAATACTGGGTGTATTTATGCGCCACTTGTCATTGTAATTATTATTGTACATTATAACTTTGTAAATTATTGTATGTATGAATTTATTTTATTCTCATGCTACAAAAAATTATTTATGTATAGTTCTATAAAAATTATTTTATAAGAAAATGAAATATATTATCAAATATTTTTATTTAGTTTAATTAGCCAACTTTTCACTCTAAATGAATGATTTAGATTACAAAAATTTATTTTTAATCAGCAGTAGATATTTTTCTACCATACAGTGTATCTTTATCAAGTTTCGAAATTTTTTGGTAAAAATGACCAAAATACCCCTATGTGGCGAAAATTTTATTTTGATTGTTTTCGATCTAAAATAGTTTATATTTTCTTAAAACTCGATATTTAACAACGATTGCTCACAAGAAAGGCAAGAAACTGATTCGTTAGCCTTGCGAGGTTCTGATTGGCATTCCGAATAATGAGTGTCAATCGGGACGTCGCGGCAGTTGTCATAGGCCCGAGGGAGGTTTCGGGTCGTGACAAAAGCCTTTCAACAATGGTTTTGATGAGCTGAACCATAAACCCACAAATATCTTTCCAAGGTTAAACTAGAACCTTTACAATTGAGTACAAAGTGTAGCAAGAAAATGCCTCTACAAAGGCTGGGTGCTAGGAGTTTAAGCTTGAGTGTAGTGAGAATAGAAATTTCATCTTGAATGAAGAAAGTATAGAACTTTTCTTAGTTTGGTGGAAGACTAAAATGAAGCTAGAGAGTGAGGATAAGCTTTTGGTGTTCTCTCTAGGGTTTGAAACTTTATCTTAGATCTTATCTTGCATCCAAATAGCTATTTATAATTGGTGTGAAGTTTGGAGTCGTTAGACACAAATTTGAATCAAATCTAACTATTGTTGAAGCTTGAGGGTCGACTATAACGCTCTTAAGGTCAACTATGCTTTTCAAATTTCTCAAATTAGGTTCCATAATTGAGTATAACCTTCCTCTATTCAATCTAACTCCCGAGAGCATGATTTTTGCAAGTTTAGGTTGTGGTAGTCGACTACCCCTTTGTCAAGGTCTACTATGGCTTTGTCAAGTCCTCTTTCTCATGCTTTTGACTTGTCAAGGTTGACTATACTTGAGCTAGGGTCGACTATGTCTATTCAGTTCTTCATTTTCTTGAGCTTTTTGGAACAAGGTCGACTATAGGCATTCCAAGGTCGACTATGGTTTTATGTTCTTCAAGTTTTGCACTTTTTTTGCCTTTGGATCGACTTGAGCTTCTTTAAGATCAAATGTTGACTTGGTTATGAGGTTTCCTTAACTTTTTGGTGCCTTTTTAGAGCTATTTCTTCTTTGTCTTGTTCCTACAATCAAATAATAATTTAAGGCATGTTTGCTCTTTGTTTTCTTAGCTGAATATGCATTGTTTGAAAGCTTTTATGATATTTTCTAATGATGCATTGCTTTTCAAACAATTATGTGGCCTTAGGGGATTAAAAATATATTTGAGACAATTTCAAATGCTTGACATTAAGTTCAAGATAACAAATAATTTTCATCAAATCAAAACATGATGCAACTCAAGGCTAACGATCTCCCCTTTTTTGGTATGACAAAAACATGAGTATATTGCATTTGAAATTTCTTGAAATGTCCCCTTAACTTAATTAGTCTCTATGCCCTTGTTAAGGACATTTAAGTGTAAGTGAGAAGGATACAAGAAATGAATATGAGCTTTAAAAATATTTCCCCTCAATTTATGCATGAAGTTCAAAAATGCTGTCTAGAAGAAAATTTTAGCTAATATAAGAGCATTTCAATGTGCTCATAAACCTTCTGCCCCTTTTGTTATATCATAAAGGAATTGAAGTGTGAGCTTTAAACAGTTAAATTCAAGAGACAATGATCAATGATAATCAATAAGTATGAATAAACATTGAGTCTAATAATCTTCTTTAACTATTAAATCAATACAATAAGATATACTTCCATGCAAAATATTCAATTAAGAGATCAAGAAATATATCCACTCATCATAATTTGAAAGTATTAAATCAAGATATGTTTCCATTCAGTATGTAGTAAATCAAAGCATAAGTGAAATATATTCATATAGCATATCCAAGAAGCAACATGTATAAGCAAGTCATAATATATTTCTACTCAAGATGTTCAATTAAAGCATGAAGAAATATATTCAACCATTGCAATCAAGGCACATTAATTTTAATGCATTTATAAGTAAAGTGTGAACATTTGATTCTTTAGGTTCAAGTTGGATATGCATATAAAAACAAGCATAATCAAGTATAAAGCATTTATAGGTATGCACATAATGTGAGCATGATGTGTAAGAGTAAGATATTTAATCTAGGTATTATGGAATATATCACTATATTGTGAAAAAATAAAAAATACCACACATAAATATGTATGTGTGTGTGTGTGTGTATGTAAAAATGTAGGCATTTTATCTTTTAAGTTCAAATATAAATATATATACATAGATAAGCATAAGTAAGTATAAACCATACATAGTTACACATACAATATGAACAAGAATAGTCAAGCAACAATAAAATGTCAATTAAAAAAGAAAAAAATCAAGTATACTAGTACCTATATAAGTCAAAACATAGATTTGTCAATTAGTTATGGCATATTCGTAATACCTAGTGCTCCTCTAATCTTGAAAAAGGTTTCTATATCTAATGGCTTAGTACAAATGTCAGCTATTTAATCTTGAGTGCGTACATATTGGAAGAATATGCCTTCTTTTTGTATATGATCTCTAATGAAGTGATGTCTTATTTCAATATGCTTTGTTTTAGAGTGATGGATAAGGTTTTTGGCGAGATTAATAGCAATAGTATTATCACACTTAATGAGAATCTTTTCCATTGATAACCCATAGTCCTCTAATTATTGTTTCATCTAAAGAATTTAGGCACAACAACTATCGGTTGCTACATATTTGGCTCCGTTTGTGGATTGGGCTACACTATTTTGCTTCTTGGAAAACCATGATATTAGCATTTTCCTTAAGAATTGGCAAGTTTTGGATGTGCTTTTTCTATCAACTTTACATCCTTCAAAATCGACATCTGAGTAAGAATGTAAGTCAAAGGATGAGTTCTTTGGGTACCATAAACCTAAGTTAGGTCTGTCATGAAGGTATCTAAATAGTCTTTTGACAGTACTTAAGTGAAACTCTTTAGCTGACGATTAAAACCTAGCACACAACCCTACACTAAAGCTTATGTAGGTCTACTAGTGGTAAAACAAAGCAAAAAACTTATCATTGATCTATATGTAGTTTAGGGTCATGTTGTCGGATTATCGATGCCAGTGCATGTATCATTAAAAAAGCAATCTAGTGAAAACTAGAATGTCAATCCCACAGAGAATTCATTTAATTCCTACTATTAACTACTAAAATTAACACAATATAATCTTATTCAAACAACCAAATTTAAATTATTAAAAAGTAAAATTAAATCTAACACATTAAAACTAAAACTAATCTAAAATTAATCAGTAAATTTGTTTAAAAGAACTCAATCAACTACCAGACTTAAGATTATGATATCCTTCAATACTTCATTTGAATATTATATCTTTCTCTTAACTTACTTTAATGGATTAAGTTGCTAACCTAGAGTCCTAAATTATTTACAAGTCTCTGTCGATTTTCTTATAAAAATGTCTCTCCCAATTAACTTACTATATGTCTATGCAAATTAAATTAAAGAAAGATTCATTAAGTTCATGCTTTAATCTTGGCTACATATAGCTTATAGGAGTATGTCCACCTTATGTGCAAATCAAACCACTTAATTAACTAAGTGCATTTGATCATACGCTATTCTAGTCAAAGTTTACTCTAAATCTCCTTCAGCAAGGTTTAATTTAGGTTTTCAATTCAATTTAATTAGTTATCAGGCAATTAGAAGCATTAAGAACAGAACAGAACAAGCAACTTTAAACCATCAAACATAAGCAAAATAGAGATAAATAATTTAGACTACGTATTAAGTTCAATCATAATCTTAGATAACAAAATTAGTTCCTCATAATCTCACAAAGCATCATTAAATAAAGCTTGAACATTGAAACCAAACCAAGACCGTATAAAGCCTTTTTGAGTTTAAACACATGGTTGGGAAAGGTTGGACTTTTCAAATCTGGATGGTTGTTTTACATATATCTCTTCATTAATTTTCCCATTTAAGAAAGCACTTTTGACATCCATTTGAAACAATTTGAAATTTATGTAACATGCAAATGCTAATAACATCTTAATGGCCACTAAACTAGCTATTGGTGCATATGTTTCATCATAGTCTATACCTTTAGGCTATATTCTTTACCCACCAATCTAGCTTTATTTCTAGTTATATTTCCATGTTCATCCATCTTACTTCTAGACACCTATTTAGTTCTTATAATGGGATCATTATGAGACCTTGACCTTTATAGACTCGTAAAGGGAAGTATACTCGATATCCCTGATCAGGGGTCATTTCTTCATTTCCTTACCAAACCCATAAAAGTAAGATTTTAAACAATATTATCGCCTAAGTAGGCCTAAGGCATAAATGAATGAAGAAAATATGGGTAAAATGACAAGGAAACAAAAATTTTGATGATTTTCACAATACGGGCAAAATGGTCATTTTTCATCTCGAGTCAAAATTTTTAAGTTTTCATGAACCCGAACATTTCTAGACCATTATGGACCTTGTCCTAGTGTCAAAAGAGCAAAAAGATTGCATAAAAGATTAGAGGAGAATAAGTTAATTTGTGGAGGGGCATTTTGGTAATTTAATTGGAGTGGATAAGCTTGGGCTATAAATATCTCTTTCTTCCAGCAGCTTCTTGAATTTCCAGCAGCTTCTTCTTCTTCTCCTCTTCCCATCTCATGTTGCTTCCATCCTCCATGGAAGCTTGATAAGGAGCTTACATAATTTTCTCTCTCTATCTTTAGTTTTCATACCTTTGAGCCATTTTTGACTAGAACCCTTGTATTCTTTCACTCTCTTACTTTAAAACCCTTGAAAAATTCTACTTCCATATTTTCTCTCACTAGTTAAGTGTTTAGAGAGAGAAAAAGAATGAAAGCCTTATAATAAGCTTGGAAATTGTTGGAAAAAATTTCAAAGTTACAAAACTATCAAGGTGAGTAGTAAATTAGAATTGAGTTTTAAGTGTTGATAATGTTTAGTGATTAATTTGTGAGTTTATTGTTGAGATTGTGTATTGACTCTAATGTGATTAGGTAGTGAACATAGATATCCATTTAAAATGGCAATTGAAAGCTAGTTAAGAGATAGCTTTTAGGGTTTATAGTGTGTGAATTAACATAATGTTGATGCTAACGTGATTCTAGGTTCTAACGAAGCCCCATTAGCCCAATTGGATCATTAGAGGAATTAGAGTCAGCAAAGGCTCAACAATATACCAATGAGTGGACTTGTATTTCAAACTTGTTTTGAGGAATGTGAATGATTTTATCCAACTCGTCTTTGAAAATGTATCTAGGGAACAAGCCTTTAGTGAAGTGATTTTATATTGTGAAAATGTGTTATACAATGGGTTATGTGTTATCAAAATATGATAATATGCATGATATGCATTGGGTGCTTATTTGTATGTTGATGTGGACCCGACTATGTGCGAGTAGAAGTGCACATAAGCCATTGCTGACCGAGCTATGTGCGAGTGGGAGTGCGCATAAGCCGTTGCATATGAGATGATGATGATGGGAGGGTGTACATGATGATTTATATATATATATACATATATGGTATATGGTTGTAATGCAAAAATGTGAGCATTTGATTTTTTGAAATTTGGAAGTTGCATGTGTTACATGTTGCTTTTGTTATTTAGCAGGATGGCTTTGTTTTAAGGGAAAAGGAAACTTTTTCTTGATGTTTTGATTCTCGCTGCAGCAAGAATGAATCTCGCTGCAGCGAGAAACTCTCTGGTTTTGAAGGGGTTGGCTGGCCAGAAATTCGCTGCAGCGAAAATCGATTCTCGCTGCAGCGAGAAAGGTACTGTAGCTTTTAACTGCAGCGAGAAACTTTCTGTTTTATGACCAAAATCTCACTGTAGCAAAAAACTTTCTATTTTTCACATTATTTTGATCAATTGTTGCCCTATTTTCCACTTCTTTGCTACCATATTTGAGCATGGATTTCCAACATTAAGGAATAAATGAATTAAGCTTAATATGAGGAGGTTTGGTGAGAAACCCTCAGCCAGTCAAGAAACCCTCGGTTAGTTGATAATTTAAATCAAGTGTCGCTGCAGAGAGGACCCGTCGTTTATTTGACCTGATTCACATGAATGCTATTAAAGTTTTCAGTCTCCAAATCTTTTGTTGAACATGGACCTTTTCATAAAGTGATTTACTCATGTGGGGTTTACATGAGTGGTTTTAATAAGATCAAAAACAAATTGCATTATTTTAAAAAAGAATGCATCATGATTTCATTAAACATTCCTTATGGTATGCTTGTTCCCTTTTTTGTTCACTCACTGGGTTTATACTCACTATTTTCAACTTCATGTTTTCAGATCACGAGGCAGCCGATAACTAGGACAAGGTGTCCTCGTAGACTTGTATCCATCTTTTGGTAGGTGTCTCGGCATTCAGTAGCGTACATTCGTCCGAGTCCCTTCGCTAGAAGTCGAGTATTCTTTTGTTGTGTAGAGACAAACCTAATGTAAATTATTAAGATACATGTTGTAGATAATGTATGTACACTTGTTTAGTATGCCAATATGAGTAGGCATTATTTAATATTACTTTGATCGTAAGTTATGAAATGTGACTTAGTATTTTATGATGGAATGATGAACATGTCAGATTAATAAGCTTGCATGGGCTTAGTGGACTATGTCCATTGGGCCTATGCGTTGGTCATGGCTCAGAATTTGGGTCGTGACAATCATCATGTGGTCTAAGTACTAATTCCCATACCTCACTTCTTTCAAATTGATTTTGTTGCTCTTGCATTACTAAAATCCAAGGTTCATCATTTAAAGCATCATCAATATTCTTAGGCTCAATTTGAGAAATAAAGGCGACATACTCACAAACAAGTTTGTTTCTTGCTTTTGTCCTTACCTCTTGAGTGGGATCACTAATGATCTTGCCTTCATCAACTTTTTTTCTCATAATAGGGTAATTAGGCTTTTTTTCGTCAATGATTTGTTCAATATGTTTTTCTTCTTGTGGTGCCTTTTCACTTTCTTTGCAACCTTATTTATTAAGATTAAGCTTTCAATTTGCTCTTGAAAGATACCTACATCATCACCATAATCTTCCTTTCTAAAAGAAGGGTTAGAATCATCAAATAACACATGCATTAACTCTTCAACCATTGGTGTTCTCTTATTAAATACTTTATAAGCTTTAGAGTTTAGAGAATATCCTAGAAAAATTCTTTCATCACTTTTAGCATCAAATTTTTGTAAATTATATTTTCCATTGTTTAATACATAACATTTACAACCAAATGGATGAAAATATAATATATTGGGTTTCTTGTTATTAGGAAGATAAGCTTACAGTAAAGTAACCAAGAAAGGGGTGAACCCTCATTTTCAAAAGAACTTTGAAAATACAACAGAGAGATAGCAAAAATAGAGTATGAAACAAATGAGCAAAGTGCAGAAAGGTAAAGAGTACTCAGTTAGATTTTTATAAAGGTTCAATTTTTCAATGCCTATGTCCTCTCCCTTGACAGCACAAGGAGTTCCAATCCACTATCAGCTTGCATTTTCAACAAGGTCAGGTGTGACCTTTACAACATGCCTTTTAATAGGATTAGCCGTAATCTCAACCAAAATGCTATCTTTTTTAGGTTAAAGCACAACCTTTACACAAGATACAGCCTTTTAAAGGATCAGACAAAACTCCTCTACCTTTTTCTTAGAGGTATAACCAATACAATAGTGGATTCTTAAAACCTCTAACAAGGTTGGTAAGGAAGTTTGGGTTTAGAAAGATGAGAGCTTTCTCAAAAGAAATTAATGACGAAAGAAGCTTTAAGTTCAAGAAGTACTGATTGAAGGATAAAAATGTGATTTTTAGGTTTTACTTTTGCTCAAAGATATGATTTTTCTGCTCACAACTCTTTTGAATGTTTTTCCTTTTTTTTTTTCTTCAAAGATCATTCAAAGTCTTTTATGTTCACTTAAATCACACCTTTAACTTCCTTAAAGTAGATATTTATAGCCTTTGTGATTTCTTATGCATTGGAGTAAATTTTGAAAAAGTTTTTGTACATTCCAGCCAGCTTGCACCTTTTTATTGCACTTGGAGAATCGATTCTTTGAACATGAGTTTCTAGTTCTTTATAAAGTCTGGAGCTCTCTGTCTCATCAGAATGAATTTTTCTTTTTTGAGATGTTAGTTCTTCATGAAGTCTGAAACTTTCTATCTTTGGAGAATGGATTCTTCTTTCATGAGATGTCAGTTCTTCATAAAGTTTGGAATTGTTTGTCTTTGGAGAATTGATTCTTTTTTCATGAGATGTCAATTTTTCCACAACTTGGTTCAAAGGTGACACCTTTGCATTTTTGGAGAATCGACTCTTTTGCCTTGAGGTGTTTGTTCTCACAGCTAACTGATGCCAAAATTTGAATTTCATCTTGACTTTTGATGTTCAAATGTTATCCATTTATACCATCTCTTTCTTGGTCACCAAGTGTCAAATTCTTGCTTCTGGTGCTCTAAGAACTGATATCTTCTCCATGTAGAATCAATTCTTTATCTTTAAACTTGTGCTTTTTGGTTCATTCTTCACTAAAGATTGACTTCTACTACTTGGAGAATTGATTCTTTCTTCTTCACATTTCTACCTTTTGCATTTTGTTCTCTTAGAATTGATTCTTGCTCTTTGAGGTATCAATTCCTCCCAATTCCAATAGCTTCAAGAACTAACTTCTTTTCCTTTCAGAATTGATTATTGGTTGACGCTTTCTACAAAAGTAACTTCTCCCATCTTTAGAATTAATTCTTCCTATGATAAAGAAATAAATATTGCTTTCTTCTCATTTAAGAATCAAATCTTTGCTTTTGAGAATTCTATTCTTAGGTTGGCACATTGAGTTTGAAAATAAGAAATCTTTGGTAAAACTTAAAAACACTTCTTTAAGTTCAAGAGCTTTATTATTCACTTTCAAAGCATGTTCAATCAATCTTAACATTTCAATATATCTTTCTTTTTAAGCTCAGCTTTAAAACATCCTTGAGGATTTTCTTCATCTTTAAAAACATCTTTCAATCATTTTCAAAGCATATTTAGTCCAACCAATTTTGTCATTTCAAAAAAAAAAAAAAAAAGCTAACACTTGCCTTTGTAAAGCTCATAAGGTGTTTTCTTTAGCATTGATATAACCCTTACTTTATTTATGGTGTAGCATGAGCTATTAATGGCTTTAGCCTAAAGATATCTAAGTGAATTATTCTCACACAACATAGTCCTAGCTATTTCTTCTAAAGTTATATTTTTCTTTTCTACTACACAATTTTGTTATAGGGTCGTAGGGGCTGAAAAGCTATGACCATAACCATTTTTATCAAATAATTGTTCAAAGCCTAAGTTTACAAATTCTTTGCCATGGTCACTTTTAACATATGTAATAACATACCTTTTTCATTCTCAACTCTCTTTCAAAATGATGTAAATGTTTTTAAAGCTTTATCTTTGTGTGCAAGAAAATAAACACATGTAAACCTAGTGTAGTCATCAATAATTACCAACCCTTAGTTCTTTCCCCCTCAGCTTGCAGTCTTAGTTGGGCATACAAATCTATGTGGAGAAGTTTTAATGCCCTAATTATGGTAACATTATTTTTGGATTTAAATGAGACTCTCCTATGTTTACGTTTTGCACCAGCATCACAAAGTTTGTTATTCTCAAATTTTAGCTTAGGAAGTCCTACTTCAAGATCTGAGGATGACAATTTAGCAAGTATGTTCATATTAACATGTCCAAGTTTCCTATGCCATAATGAAGCATTCTCATTCTTCCTAGCCATGAAGCATACATTGTTTGAAGACAATTCATCAAGATGAACAACATATGTATTGCCTTGTCTTTGACCCATAGAAACCACTTTATTTATTTTAGGATCTATAACATGACAAATTAAGGTTTCAAAAATGACTTTAAGACCTTTGTCACAAAGTTAACTAACACTTAACAAATTATACTTAAGTCCACTAACAAATGAAAAATTTTTAATTTGAGAGGAAGAGTTCTTACCAATTGTACCAATACCTTCAATGTGACCTTTTGAGTCGTCACCAAATGGTACGTTACCTCCTTTCTTTGGTCTTAATTCTTTGAAAGATTCCTTACTACTAGTCATGTGTCTAGATTGTCCACTATCAAGGTACCATTTTCCATTTTATCGTGCTCTTGATGTCAAACATTTGTGTTGTTTCTTGTAGCCATCCAATGCCATAAGACAAGAGTTTGTAACCTTATCATCTTGACTATCATCATCATCACTCCAAGTTGTTATTATTGCCTTTTTCTTCGAATTGCTTGAGACTTTCTTTTTGCTTGGGTACTCATATTTGGTGTCTTTAGACTTTTTGTAATCATTGCATGTCCAAGGATCATTTGAATGCTCCACTTTAGGCACATTGTTGTTCACTTTTCTACCGACACAAGTATACGTATCGCAAAGATAATGCAGAGATGAGTAAAGTGTCGATCCCACAGAGAATTGAATTAATCCTTATTGCTAACTACTAAAATTAACACACTCTAATTTTATCTAAACAATTAAAATTAAAAAGAAAGATTTGAAACTAATAAACTAATAACTAAAACTAAAACTAATCTAAAATCTATGCAAATTTATTTTATTAAATTTGAGTGACTACTAGACCTAATATTATGATATCCCTCAATACTTCATCTGATTATTGTCTCTCTCTCTCTTAACATAGTTTAATGGATTACGTTGCTAACTCAAAGTCCTAAATTATTTACAAGTCTCTGTCGAGTTTCTTATAAAAATACCTCTCCCAATTAATTTACTATATGTCTATGCAAATTATATTGTAGAAAGATTCATTAAGTTTGTGCTTTAATTTTCTCTACGTATGGCTTATAGGTGTATGTCTATCCTATATGCAAATCAAACCACCTAATCAACTAAGTGCATTCGATTATACGCTATTCTATTCAAGGTCTACGTAAATCTCCTTCGTCAAGGTTTAACCTAGGTTTCTAATTCAATCTAATTTGTGGCCAATCAACTAGAAACATTAAGAACAGAATAAAATAAACAGCTTAAATCTATCAAACATAAGTAAAAGAGAGATAAATAATTCAGATTACATATTAAGTTCAATCACAATCTTAGATTAATAATTTAGTTCTCTTTCAAGTCACACATCATCATTGAATAAAGTTTAAACATTCAAATCAAACTAAGAAAAATAAGAAAATAACAAAAAGATAGAAAAAACCCCAAGAATTGTATTCTTTGTCTCTAAATCTTCTTGAATCTTTCAAATTCTTCTTAACTTTAATAACTTTATGGCTTGACTCTTAGTTGTCAACCTTGTGTTTTCGTTCTCCTTCTTTTTTTTTTCCTAAAGGTTGTTTTTATAGGCTTTGAAGTTAGGTCAAGTTGGGTGAAGAAAGAATTCAATTCCAATCAGACTATGTGGGTCGCAACCTTGTCCAATTAATTAACAAAAATTGTAATTGCTTTAGGACTATTGCAATGTGTCAACTTTGACAAGATTTTTGACCATCTTCCAAGCTGAACTGGGTCAAAGTAGTAAACATGAAAGTTGTATCTTTTTCTCTTATCTTTCTAAAGGTCAAAGAATCGCTTCATTTAGAGCTCTGTAGAGAAAGTTATGGCCAAAATTTCGAAACATATGCATTGGAAATCTGCATCTTGAAATTGCTCTCCTTCTTCCATTAAAATTCTTTCTTCCTCAAACACCTACAAAAGCATAAATAAATCAATAACAACTTATCTTAACCACATTAACACCAAATTAAGCATAAAATTAACTAACATTAGATTGACTCACCTAAAATAACTAATTTAAAATAATTAAATAAAATCTACTAATTTCTATGCATTACTACAATAACTAAGCTAAATTATTATCAAAATTAAGCCTAAATAACTCTATATCATAGAGCTATCACACATCTCTCTTTTTAGGTTTTTTATTTCTATAGTTTTTAACTAGTTAGCATGGCCATGTCTTCCTCACTCTTACTATCAGTTTTTATGAGTCTTTCTTCTTCTTCATTTATGGACTTAAAAGCAACTTTCTTTTGTTTGACTTATTCCTTCCTAGACTATTCTCTCTCACTCTCACGCTTAAGTGTCAACTTAAAATTGAGAAGGAATCCTATAAGTTCTTCTACTTTGAAGTCATTTAGATTTTTTGTCACGACCCAAAACTCCCATCGAGCCCGTGACAACCGCCGCGACGTCCCGATAGGCACTCATTACCCCGAATGCCGATCGAAACCTCGCAAGGCTTAGCATCAGCTTCCGCATCTCCCCAGTCAGTGATAGTTATTAAATCTCACATTTCAAAAAAATCATAAGTCATTTCCAAATCAAAACAATAAAATATTACTTTCTGGCTCACAGGGGCATTTTCGTCATTTTTCTTTAAAAATACTGAAACTTGCCAAAAACATGGTGTAAAAGCTAAATATATTCATACATACTTTAAATCAAATAACTGAAGAATAAAATTACTTTTACAGTGACACGTGGGCCCCTAACTGACTAAGAAGATGTAGGGCTACGAACCCTTACTTTTTAGGATGCAACTCCGAGATTAATTCTCGTCTTAATCAACTATCAACAAACTGTCCTGAGCTTGAAAAATAGATAAGGAGAGGGGTGAGATTAAATAATCCCAGTGAGTAAACAATTACCATCAAAAGTATCTAAAGCCGAGTAGATGGAGACAATATAAAAACGTTATATCTCAATAATGTTCATAACACAAAATTCGTTTCAATCTATACCAAACAATTTCTTTTCATCAAAATTTCCCGACTTATGAATTTCTTAAACTTGGCCCCTACCAGAATCATTCTCGCGGGTACCTTCGTCAATGTATCCCACAAAGACCGCCAAGGCTGTTCAATGACCCATACCCATAAACATGTTTTCACATCTGACACACAGTCGTTCATTGGCGTTGGTTGAGTCTCACTCTCACGTGGTGGCCCGAACGTGAGGTGCACTCAAATCTTACCTTAGGAGATACTTCATCCAACATATCCCCCCGGAGGTAATTATATAATTGGGTTACTGTACCCCTCTCATAGGCAGTCCACGGAAACTCTCACCACTACAATGACCATTTAATATACCACCAGACCCATAAAATTTCCATTAGCATAATATGGCAATTAAAATTAATCCAGTCTACCAAGACCAATCCAAAGCTGTTCATATATTTCATGCCAACCCCAAAAATTTAGCCTTCATGCTACCATAGTGTCATAAGCCACAATTTCAACAACATATAAAATCATAAATTTCAACACAGTCTCCATATACTCAATTTTCCCAAAACAATATTTGATTTCAAAACCAATATAAATCTCATTGTTATAAAAAAAACATTTTAATTGGAAAACATAATATTTTATAACTTAAACTCATCATTCAATAAAAGCATCAAACAAGTATAATTATTCTAGATATTTAAGACGATAAATTATCCATTCACAGTTCTAGGAGTCGATATACTCCTAACCCCAATCTTCAAGCATAATCTCTGTACTTTTACCAGTGTAATTTGCTCACCACTTATCCACAATGTACAATACATAATTCACCACATTAATGCTTGACCATTATAAAATCAATTCAGGCTCGGTGTATATGCATGATATGACATGCAACTTATCCAACTATCGCTTAAATGCGGTGCTGACCTAATTCAGCCTATTACCCGATTAAATTACTAACGCGTCCAATTTAATCTCAAATTATTATTATTTTTAGTTACTATACCTCAAT
Source organism: Theobroma cacao (assembly GCF_053813885.1). NCBI lineage: Eukaryota > Viridiplantae > Streptophyta > Magnoliopsida > Malvales > Malvaceae > Theobroma > Theobroma cacao. Next base: position 37,012,275 of record NC_142647.1, on the reverse strand, counting down.
TGCACCCAAATTGACTTAATGTTTCTCAGTGTGGTGCAAATTATCAGTCTCGGTAGCAAATTATGAAAAAACCCCTAGCAGGTAAAAATTCGTATTTTTGCTCCGAAAATTCCCGTTATTTTTCTAGGCTCATAATTCATCATTATTCATCATAATTCCTCAAATAAACATCAAGATCAGTAGCCAATATTCTCCTAGAAAATTTGGCCAATAATGGTAATGGAGGAAAATGAATTCTTTTCTTATTATTTTGTTTCTAAATATGCTAAACTAACTTAAAACACTAACATAACTTAAAATCAAATTAATCTAACTTCATTCTCTCTCCACACCCATTTGGGCAGCCATGAATTCACCATGAAAACATGAAATCTAACCATGAAAAGTAAGGAGAAAAGCATGGAAAAGGTAGATCACAAGTCAAAATCAAGAAATTTTACCTTTTGTCACTTGTTTCCTTGAATCTTCACCAATTTTCCCTTGAATTTCTTCACCTAGGTTTTTGTTTTTCTTTTCCCCTTTGTTTTCTTGCTATGGCCGGCCAAAATGAAGAGAAAATGGGGGTGTGGGCTGATTTTTATAGTTAAATAATATAATAATCTAAACTTGCCACATGTCACTACATTATTGGTCCATTTTTTTTAAATTCTTATCTTTTAAGCTTTAAATCTCCACCACACATTATTCCTTCAAATATCCATAACTTAGATAAAATTCTCAGACTTATCCAAAGTCTTGGTGAAGTAATTTTTGAAATTTACATTTTTGCCCCCGTAAAAGTCAAAAATTACATTTTTACCCCAAAAACTGAAAAATTGCCCATAGACATATTTTTCTTCCCTTATACTCATACCATTCTCCAATTTGTCAAATGTGATCTAAATTCTCTCAAAATCTCAAATTTTGTCCACGATTGGAAAAATTACGATTTTACCCCTACACTCTAGAAATCACCGAAATTAAACTTTTTCACTTCTAACCTTCAAATCATACTCCAATAAGTCAAATGGACCAAAAAAATCTTTTCTAAAAATCTCCATTTTGTCTCCAAGTGGCAAATGACCATTTTACCCTTGGATAGTGAAAATTTCGGTTTGACTCCAAATTGATCCTCGAACTCCGAATTACCATTTTGAGTCATCCCTGAACTGTGAAACTCTTAATTTCATCTTAAAATTCCTATTTGAACTAGTTGAGGCTTAATCGACTTAATGACACCATTAGGGGCAATATCGTCTTTTAACGATTTCTCAAACTTCCTAAATATGCAAACATTCGATTGAGCATATAAATGACGTCGTAATTATTTTATAGAACAGGGTTTGACATTTTTAGCTTATTTCATAGCCGCAAGTTTAGGTCTCCAAGTTTTAAGTAGGCTATATAAGATCTTTTTCACTAGCTGGGCATTTAGAAGTCTTTCCCAAAAGCTTTCAAACTTCCTACATTGTTAATGAACCTTTCAAACACCTCACTTATTGATTCACTCTCTCTCATCTTAAAAAGTTCATAATCATGGATAAGCAACCCAACTTTGGATTCCTTAACTTGATTAGTTCCTTCCTATGTGGTTTCTAAAGTATCCCAAATTTACTTGGCATTTCCACACATAGAAACTTTATTAAACTCACTAGCACTCAAAGCACAAAAAAGGGTATTATATGCCTTACAATTTGTTTGGAATAATTTTTAATCTTTACACTCTACTCATCTCTAGGCTTAATCAATAATTTTCCTTCTACTAACTTATATGGAACATTAGGGCTATCTAATATCACGTTTCACACATCCAAATCCATAGATTAAAAGAAAATTTCATTCTCGTTTCCGAATAGGATAATTATTACTTACAAAAAGGTGGTTTTTGGATTGATTGCCCTTCACCAAGTAAGGTTACCGTCACCTCCATTTCTATCAATCTAAGCCTCCACAATGGATCTATCAAAGATGGTTAGACCTATAAAATTTGAGATCGAGCTCTGTTACCAATTGTTAGTGTAAAAGTCTCAATGAATAATATACCAAGAGGGGGTGAATTGGTATATTAAAAATTCTTTTGAAAACTAAGTGTAAAATCAAGACTTTTAGCAACCAAGAATTCAAAAACAAGTATGTGATTTTCTTAAGCAGGTTTTCAACAATAAATTGCAAAGAACAAGTGATAAACAAAGGTAAAATGTTTTTCTTAAGTCAAGTACAAACAACGTATAAATAATGAAACAAGGTAAAGTGTTTTTCTAAGGAAAAAACAAGTAATAAATCACAATGTAGAAAAATTAAAAGCAAGACACAAGATTTTAATGTTGGTTTGGCTTTCTTATTGCCTAAATCCACTCCCTTGGAACACCAGGAATGTCAAATTCACTAAGGGAAATGAACTTTTTAAGGGATCAACTAAAACCCTTACAATAGCTTTTTCAAGAGATCTAGTGAAACCTTTACAATAACTTTTTCATGGGATAAAGCGAAACACTTCAACAATGGTTTTTAATGGGCTTAACCACAAACCCACAAGTAGCTTTTCAAGATTAAACTAGAACCTTTACAAAGATATGTGTACAAAGAGGTATAGCAAAGGATTTGCCTCACAAAGGCTGAATGCTACAAGTTTAAGCTTTGGTATGAAGAGAAGAAATTATCTCAGAAAAATTTGCTGAAAGATTTTCAAATGAGTGAGCTTTTTTGCTTTCAAATGCTTATTCGAAGACTAAAATGAAAGCTAGAGAAGAAAAATAACCTTTAGGCTTTCTTTAGGGTTTTTCTCTTTAATAGTGGTCTTCGCTTATTTCAAAATGACTCAAATAAGTCTATTTATAGTGCCAAGGATGTTTAGAGCTGTTAGACACAAGTTTGAATCAAATCTACTCATTGTTGAAGCTTGAGGATCGACTACGTTATTCAAAAATCTTGAATTAAGGCTTTTATAGTCGACCAAATTTATCTTATACTCGATCCAACTCCAGAGAGTGTGCATCTTTTAAGTTTTGGACTCGAGGATCGACTGGGTCTCCTTAAAGTTAAGTTTTGCGCGATGTTGCTATTTAAGGATTAATTGTGTTAGTGTAGAAGTTTCAAAGGGGAATATACTAAGAGGGAGGTGAATTGGTATATTAAACATTTCTTTAACAATCTAAGTAAAAAAATCAAAACTTTATTACCCAAAATATTTTCTAGTAGCAAAAAATAAGTTTTTAATAATAAATTGCTAAACATAAAAATAATATACCAAATTAAAATGTTTTTCCTAAGTTAAATGCTAACTATGAGAAGTAAAGGGAAAAATATTTCTTAAGTGTAGAACAATAAATCAATATAAAAACTTTTTTCCTAAGGCAAATATAAGCAATAAATAATAATGCAAAAAATTAAAAAAAGACACAGAATTTCATGTGGTTCGGCTTTTTCGATGCCTATATCCACTCCCTTGGTAACCAATGAATTTCAATCTACTATCAAGGATTCTTGCTTTTTAATCGAAAAAAGTGTTAACCCCCACACAATCCTCAAAAAGACTCTTTCCTTTTAATGAGATCAAGTAATAACCTTTACAATGGTTTTTTCACGAGATTAAGCAATAACCCTTACGCAATCCATAAAGGGATTTTTGCTTTTTAATGGGATTAAAAGATAACCCATCAACAATGGTTTTTAAAGGCTCAACCATAAACCCTCACAAATAGCTTTTCAAGGTTAAGTTAGAACTTTTACAAGATGAGCACAAGGTATAGCAAGAATGCCTATACAAAGGCTGGATGCTAGATATTTTAGCTTAGGTTTTGTAAAACAAGAAATATCAGCTTAAATGAAGTGAGTGTTCAAATTTGTAAGCTTGATATAAGACTAAAATGAAGCTAGTGAGTGAGGATAAGCTTTTGAAGGTCTCTCTAGGGTTTGAAGCTTTGGTTTAAGTCTTCTCTTACTTCCAAATAGTTCAAATGTGGCTATATATAGCTTATGTGAAGGTTAGAGCCGTTAGACACAAGTTTGAATCAAATCTGACTGTTGTAAAAGCTTGAGGGTTGACTATAATACTTTTAGGGTTGACTATGTTCTTCAAATTTCTCAAATTAGGGCTTCATAGCTAAGTATAACCTTCTTTTACTTAATCTTTTTCCTGACAGTGTGTTTTTTTTTTTTTGCAAATCTGAGCTGCTATAATCGACTATACCTCCTTTATAGTTGACTATGTCTGTGTAAAGTCAACTTTTCCTCACTTTTGACTTGCCAAGGTCGACTATGCTTAGGCCAGGGTAGACTATGTTTGTTCAAAACTTGCTTTTCTTGAGCTTTTTGGAATAGGGTCGACTATAAAACACTCCTAGGTAGACTATGGCTTTATATTCTTCAAGTTTTGAACTCTTTTAGCCTTTGGATCGACTCGAGCTTCTCTAGGATCCACTCTTGACTTGTGTCTTGAAGTTTCCTTAGCTTTTTAATGCTTCTCTTCAGCTATTTCTTCCTTGCCTTGTTCCTACATTTAAATGACATTTCAAGGTATGTTTGCTCTTGCATTCTTAGCTAAATATGCATGTTTGAAAGCTTTTAAGATGTTTTCTAATGATCGATAATGTTTCGAACAAATATATATAACCTTAGGGGATTAAAAATGTATTTGAGATAATTTCAAATGTTTGACATTAAGTTCAAGATAACATGTGATTTTTGTCAAATCAAAACATGATATAACTCAAAGCTAACAATCTCCCCCACTTTGATATGACAAAAACATGAGCATATTGCATTTGAAATTTCTTGAAACCTTCCCTTAACTGAATTAGTCTCTATGCCTTTGTTGAAAACATTTAAGTGAAAGTGAGAAGGGTATGATAAATAAATATAAACTTTGAAATTTCTCCCATCAATTTATGCATAAAGTTCAAAAATGTTTTCAGGACAAATTTAACTAATATAAAAGCGTTTCAATGCACTCATAAACCTTATCCCCTTTTTTTGTTATATCAAAAAGGTTAAGAAGTGTGAGTTTTAGGCACTTAAACTCGACGATAATGGTTAGTGATAATCATCAAATATATATAAGCATTAAGTTCAATAATGATCTCTAACCATCAAATCAAAACATTGAAATATATTTCCATGAAAACATTCAATCAATAGATCAAGAAATATATCTAATCATCATAATATGAGAGCATTAAATCAAGATATATTCCTAATCAATATATATTCAAGCAAAGCATAAGGAAATATATTCAGTTAGTACATCTAAGGTGCAATATGTATAAATGAGTCATAATATATTTCTACTCAAGATATTCAATTAAAGTATGAAGAAATATATTCAACTATTGTGATCAAGGCACATATAGATATTTTCAACCAAGATATATTTCCATGTAAGATATTCAATTAAGACATTATGGAATATATCAATATATTATAAACAAATCAAGATATATGTCCATTTCATATATTTTTTAAGTAAGTTAATATGGAGTATATCATCAATCAATATGGTGTTTGAGAGATATTACCAATAATGTAGACCCATTTGTTGAGATCTTAAAAAGCTCATTATTGAAGATTTCAAGTGCTTAATTATCATAGGACAATGTCAATGATCAACTCCTCTTTAATGATTCACTAAACTGCTCAATGATCTTTATCACAAATGAATGATTTAATTTACCTCTTTCTTGTTTTATTGACTTAGATCATGTATGCTTCTCCTACAAAAAAAAAAAAAAAAACTCAAACATTTGTTTTTGGTACCTAAATTTTTTTGGGTCCTTTATGGTTAGCAACCTTAGTTCTCTTATGAACCTTATCAACTTTTATCACCTTACCTTGTGGAAGTTTGGTTCCCTTGGAAGCCCATACATATCTACCTACTTTATCTCTTTGTGTAACAATTCTATAAAAGCAGGATAAAGTAGAATGCCAAAATTTGAGGCATTAAGTGCATCTAGAAAAACTATTATATTTTTCAAATGCCCCATACTTTAATATGGTGATAAATAAAGTTAGTCGGATGCGAATTGAGGCATAATAAGGAACTTTGGGAACCAAAGAGACAAGATAAAATTTTAGAATAAAATAATATTTTACTAATGAAATAATATTAAAATATTAATATTTAACCAGATGTCGAAATCAGTCATGAAAAAGGATCATATGGTTGATCCAAGTGGGGGAGAAGATGTCAAGCCTAACTCTGTTAAATACTTGTCATGACATGCATGTGATTAACTAAATGTTTACATACTAAGAGAGCCCCGAAAAATCGACAAAAGTCGATACTGTACCTAGACGTACAAAAAAGTTGATTTAAGCCTCGAACTAGATCAAATAGAGAATTTAAGAGGAAATTAAGAATTTTAAAGTCCCAGAATGGTTTAATATGGTGATTTGGAGTTCGAGGATCAATTTGGAGTCAAATCAAAAATTTCACTATCTAGGGGCAAAATGGTAATTTGCCACTCGAGGACAAAATGGAAAATTTTTTTCAAAGATTTTGATCATATTTGACTTATTGGAGTGTGATTTGAGGTTGAGAAGCGAAAATTTGTAATTTCGGTATTTTTCAAAGTATAAGGGTAAAATGGTAATTTTACCACCCTAGGGGCAAAACAGTAATTTTCTACCACTTGAACACTTGTTCAGCATATGGATTTTATCTAATTTTATCATGGATAATTGAAGAAATTTATATGGTGGAGAGAGAAAGCTTAATAGTTAAGAAATAAAAATGGACCAATGAAATGGTGACACATGGCATGTTTATAACCATTTAATATTTAGCTTTAAAATTAACACAAAATCAGCCCATTTCTCATTCATATGGCCGGCCAAAGAAGAACAAAGGAGGAAAGGAAAAAAATAAGAACCCTAGGTGGGAAAATTGAAGAAAAAGTGTGGGATTTCAAGGGATTAAGCTAAGAAAGGTAAAATTTCTTGATTTTGACTTGTGATTTACACTACCCATGCTTTCTTTTTCATTTTTCATGGTTAGATTTCATGTTTTTATGGTGAATTCATGGCTGTTTGGAATGGGTATGGAGAGAGAATGAAGTTGGATTGATTTGATTCTAAGTTATGTTAGTGTTTTTAGTTAGTTTATCATGTCTAGAAACAAACCAACAAGAAAAATTTATTTTCTCTCATTACCCATCATTGGCCGAATTTTCTAGGGAGGATATTGTGGCTGAAATTGATGATATTTCATGATATTTTGGTGATGTTTGATGTTTGGTGAGGCTAGAAATTAAATGGAAAATTTTGGTGTGACAATTTGAATTTTTGCTTAACGTATAGACATATGTGATTATTAACCCGGGATTGATAAATTGAATCTTATTCACAATCACTGAGGTAATTTAGGTATAATTAGAGTGTAGAAAGTGAGAAGAATTGATTTGGAGTTAAATTGGAGATTTTAGACGATTAGACCGAGTATAGTGTGACTTAGGTCGAATATCACATTTAAGTGATTAATCGGACATTTTGCATCCCATCGCATGCATTCATTTAGATTTAGAGAGCCTGAAATAGTTTATGATAAATTGACACAATTTATTGAAATTCGTGTCACGTATGATGTACAGGTGGTGAGCCCTCTAACAAGGGTAAAGAGATTGTGCCCGAAGATCGGGAATAGGAGTATATCGAACTCCTAATACAGTGAGTAACCTTACTATCGTCTTAATTATCTAGAGTGGTTTTTATTCGATTTTGTGGATTTTATGAAAAATGAGTTTAAATGGTAAATCTTTTTGTTTTACAAACAAAATGTGTTTAAATAAAATGATTTTATAAATTGTCTCGAAATTGAATGATGACTTTGAAAATAAAGTAACTAGAGACCACTTGAGGTGTTGTAAATTCATGATTTGAATTGACTGGCTTATGACAATATTTGCATGAATGGCTGAATTGATATTTGTATTGAAATATATAAACTGTGTATTTAGCCTTGAAAAGCTATGAATTACAATAATTGCCATATCATGTTATTGAATTTTATTGATTGGTGGGATAATTATTAGCTTACGGCAGTGGGCGGGTTTCCTTGGACCAGCCTATTAGAGGGGCACGGTAAACCTCGTTATATCTTACCTCAGTATGAAAGGCAGGGTGGATAACTCCTGAGGCTAACACTTTTAGAGTTCACTTCACGCCAAATCACCACGTAAGGGTGAACTTAGCCAATGCTAAAGAACGGCTATGTTTTCAAAATAAAAACATAATTTATGCGTACATGACTTTTTAACAGCCTTGGCGGACTCGGTTGGGATAACCCTCGATCAAGGCATCCCTGATAACTGAGTATGAGAATGATTTTTGGCACAAGCCAAGCTTTTCAAGAAATCATAAGCCTAGTTGTTTATTTGGTTGAAATAAGTTGAAAGGTAATGAAATTACAGTATGATTATTTATTTTAATTGTCTCCATTTACTCTGCTTTAGAAATTTTAGATAGTATTTGTTTACTTACTAGGATTATATAATCTCACCACCTTCCTTTCCACCCATTTCAGGCTTAGGATAATGTGTAGATAGTTGATATCGTCGAAGGCTATAGTTGGCTTTACTACTCCAAAAACTGTACGTTTACTGCCTTTGTGCACTTTTATTCCTTGTGGGCCCATGAGTCACTGTAAAGTAAATTTCATATCCCGATTATTTGTATTGTAGTACGTATGAATTTATTTATCTTTTACATTACAAAAAAAAATTAAAAAATTAATTACCGATGACTCTATAAATATTGTTTTACAAGAAATTAGAATATTTTATTGAATATTTTTATTTTATTCAAATATTTGCAATATCATTTTTAATAAATGTTTTAGACACTCAAATTTATTTTAAATCATGAAATATGTGTTTTCCACTCATCTAAAACATTTTTTGTCGAGTTCAAAAAATTTTAAGGAAAAATGACGAAAACGCCCTTATGAGGCGAAAATTATTTTTCTACGATTTTGAAAGGGAAAAAGCTTAAAATTCTTTAAAAACAAGGTTTGGCCATGATTACTCACAAGGGAGATGAGAAAAATGGTACTAAAGCTTTGCGAGATTCCGGTTGGCACTCCAGGTAATGAATGTCTACCGGGACGTCGCGACAGTTATCACGGTCTCGAGGGGAGTACCGAGTCGTGACAATTTTTCATTTTCTTTAACAAAGAAATTCTTAAAATGGGTTTCTTTTTGTGTAAAGTTATAGCCTAGCCATTCCTTGTTAAAGAATGATTTTTGCAATACCAACATATCATTCAATTTTTGTTGGCTATTTTGAAACTTAGAGAATGTTAAGCAAATTATCATCTTTCTTTTTCAACAAGTCAATTTCATTTTGCATGCCTTTTATATTGTTTTCCAGCTCAATTCTAGCCTTAACTAGATTCTCATTCTCCACTTTAAGTTTTCTTATGATGTCTTAGTATTTTAAAATTCTTTCTTTAAATTCAAACATAAGATCATCATAAGCATCCTGCAATTCATCAAAAGTATAATCATTTTCATCATGAGTATAAAGATTATAAGGGGTGAGAAATACCTTAGAGTCATCGAATGCCATAAGGTTAAGATCAGCAATGTCATCATCCTTGTCATCTTGTGAATCATCATTATCACTCCACGTTGCCATCATTCATTTTTTCGTGAATTCCTTCATTTGTTAGGGCATTCATACTTGGTAAGTCCAGACTTCTTGCAATCAAAACATGTTAAGTAGTCTCTTGAATGCTTTTCCTTATGCACATCCTTCTTTATAGGTTTTCTAACTTTAGAGTTTTTCTTTATGAACTTATTAAATTTTCTTGCTAACATAGCCAAATCTCCTTCATTTTCAGTCTCGCTTTTGATGCTTATCTTATCGTTGTCGATTAAAGATTTAAGGACTAAACCTTTTAGTTTAGCCTCTTCCTTTTTAGGTTTTTCTTTCTCACTCTCATGTTTAAGTATCATCTCCTAATTGAGAAGGGAACCTATGAGCTCCTTTAGCTTAAAATCATTTAGATTTTTAGCCTTTCCTATAGCAGTGACTTTGAGTCTCCAAGATTTTGGTAGGCTATAAAGGATCTTTTTTACAAGTTGTGCATTGGGAAAATCCTTTCCTAAGGCTTTTAGACCACCAACAATATTTGTGAACCTTTCAAACATCTCATTAATAGATTCACCATTTTTTATCCTAAAGAGTTCATAGTCATGTGTAAGCAATCCAATTATAGATACCCTGACTTGGTTGGTGCCCTCATATGTGGTTTCTAAAATATCTCAAATTTGCTTGGCACTTTCACACATTGACACTTTATTTAACTCACTAGCTCCTAAGGCACATAGAAGGGTGTTATATGCCTTGTAATTGATTTGAATTAATTTTTTATCCTTATCATTCGACTCATGTCTAGTTTTAATCACTATCCAACTGTTAACTTCCATATAGGATACATGAGGGCCATTTAGTAATACACTCCATACATCCAAATCCATAGATTGAATAAACATTTATACTCTCTTTTTTCAATAAGGATAATTGTTATATACAAAGAATGGTGGCTTTTGAATCAATTACCCTTCACCAAGTAAGGTTGTCGCCACCTCTATTCTTGTCAATTTTAGCTTTTACAAAGGATCTCTCAAAAGCAGTTAGACTGACAAAATTTGAGACCAAGCTCTGATATCAATTTTTTGTGTAGAAGTCTTAAAGGGGAATATAACAAGACAGGGGTGAATTGGTATATTAAAATTTTCTTAAACAATCTAAGTATAAAAATCAAAACTTTTTCACCTAAAATGTTTTCTAGTATCAAAAAATAAGTTTTCAATAACAAATTGCTAAACATAAAAATAATATACCAAAATAAAATATTTTTCCTAAGTTAAATGCTAACTATGAGTCGTAAAAGGAAAAATATTTTCCTAAGTGTAGAACAATAAATCAATATAAAAACTATTTTCTTAAGGCAAATATGAGCAAAAAAAATAATGCAAAAATTAAAAAGAAACATAAAGAATTTATAGTGGTTCAGCTTTACGATGCTTATATCCACTCCTTTGGTAACCAAGAAATTTCAATCTATTATAAAGGATTATTGCTTTCTAACAAGACAAAGCGATAACCCTCACACAATCCATAAAGAGATTCTTACTTTTTAATGAGATCAAGCGATAACCCATATAATGGCTTTTTCACGGGATCAAGCAATAACCCTTACACAATCCATAAAGGGATTTTTGCATTTTAATGAGATCAAGTGATAACCCACCAACAATGCTTTTTAAAGGTTAAGTTAGAACCTTTACAAGATTAGCACAAGGAATAGCAAGAATTCCTCTACAAAGGCTAAATGATAGAGGTTTTAGATTGGGTTTAGTGAGAGAAGAAATATAAGCTCAAATGAAGTGAGTATTCAACTTTGTAAGCTAGGTAGAAAACTAAAACAAAGTTAGAGAGTGAGGATAAGCTTTTGGAGATTTTTCTAGCATTTGAAACTTTGGTTCAAGACTTTTATTACATCCAAATAACTCAAATGTAGCTAATTATACTTGATGTGAAGTTTGGAGTAATTAAGTACAAGTTTGAATCAAATTTGACCTTTTCTAAAGCTTAAGGGTCGACTACAATGCTCTTAGGGTCAACTATGTTTTTCAAATTTCTCAAATTAGGGCTTCATAGTTGAGAATAACCTTCCTTTCTTGATCCTTTTCATGGAAACGTGTTTTTTGCAAATCTAAACTGCTATAGTCTACTATGCCTCCTCTACAGTTGACTATATATGTGTAAAGTTAACTTTTCCTTACTTTTGACTTGTTAAGGTTGACTATGCTTGGGCTAGGGTTGACTATGTCTGTTCAAAACTTGATTTTCTTAAGCTTTCTAAAATAGGTCTATCACGACCCGGTACTCCCCTCGAGCCCGTGACAACCGCCACGGTGTCCCGATAGACACTCATTACACGAAATGCCAACCGAAACCCCGCAAGGCTTTAATATCAGTTTCTCATTTCCCTTGTGAGTAATCGTTGCCAAATATCACGTTCTAAAAGATTTTAAACTATTTCCAACTTAAAACTATAAAAAATAATAATTTTCATCTCATAGGGGTATTTCAGTCATTTTTTCCTAAAAATTTTGAAACTAACTAATAATGTAATATACGGTGCAAAACACATATATCATAATCAAAAATAAATTTGGATGTCTAAAACATTTCTTTAAAATGAAATTATTTCTTTAAAATTAAATTATGACAATTAGAATAAAATAAAAATATTGAATAAAATACTCAATTTTCTCATAAAACAATATTTTTAAAACACTGCGTAAATAATTTTTTTCAGTGTAAAAGCAAAATAAATTCCTACATACAGTATTATAAATAACTACAGTATGAAATTTAATTTACAATGACATGTGTACCCCCAAATGATAAAAATGAACGAAGGCTGCAAACCTACAATTTTTGAGGAAGTAAAGCCAACTGTAGCCTTCGACGATATCAGCTATCTACAACCTATACTCAGCCTGAAATGGGTGGAAAGGAGGGTGGTGAGATTATAAAATCTCAGTGAGTAAACAAATACCATCTAAAATATCTAAAGCTGAGTAAATGGAGACAGATAAAATAGTTTAACATATTGTAATTCATCACCTTTCAACTTATTTCAACCAAATAAAATCAATTCATATAAATCGAGTAATCAACATGGCTTATGAATTTCTTAAAACTTTGGCCCATGCTAAAATCATTCTCATACCCAGTTATCAAGGATACATTGATCGAGGGCTATCCCAACTGAGTCATCCAAGACTGTTAAAAAGTTATGTACGCATAAATCAGATTTTTATTTTGAAAACATAGTCATTCCTTGGCGTTGGTTGAGTTCACCCTCACGTGGTGGTTTTGCGTGAAGTGAAACTCTAAAGTTATACCTCGGGAGTTACCCTACTCGCCTCTCCAACCGAAGTAAAATATAACGGGATTCCATGCCCCTCTAATAGGCTGGTCCACAAAAAACCCGTCCACTGCAGCAGCTAAACCCACCATACAATAGAATTTGCAATAGCATGACATGGCAATTATTTTATTTTATTTTATAGCCTTTCAAGGCAAATCAACAATTTATACATTTTCAACATAATTATCAAATCAACCATTCATGCCAATATTGCCATAAGCCAATCAATTAGAATCATGAATTTATAATACACAAAAACAGTCTCCAATTACTCTATTTTCAAACCATCATTCAATTTTAAAACAATTTTACAAAATCATTTCCTTAAATCACATTTTAATTACAAAACACAAAGATTTACCATTTAACTCATTTTCCATAAAATCACAAAATCGGATAAAAACCACTTTAGATAATTTAGATGATAGTAAGGTTACTCACAATGTTTAGAGTGTGAATTTTCGAAGTACTTTGACTAATGGTCCTCGGATGCAATTTCCTTGCCTTTATCGGAGGACTCACCACCTTGACATAGTACAAAATCAAGAAACTTACTACATTGGTACTAAATCGAAATTAAACTAATTTAGACCACTAATGCATGATATGGAATACAAAATGCACGGGTAACCATCTAAACCCGATATTGGCCTAATTCGTCTTATCACCCAATTAATTGGCCAACGCGTCCAATTTAGCTCCAAATTGCTCCATTTATTTTCCAATACCTTAATTCACCAAACACAAGTCAAATAACCTAAATTTTGGTAAAACCATCTTCACTTTTCTTCTTAGAATTTTCGATCAATACTGGTGCATTAACACCGTGATTTTTTCTACTAATTTTCCACACCATAATTCATCATTTTCTAACCAATTCTCTTAAAATAAAAAATTAAATTCATCATCACTCAATACAAGGTAGGTTCGGCCATTGATGGGTGATGGGAAAAATAAATTTTTTTCTAGTTGTTTTGCTTCTAGACATGGTAAACTAACTAAAACACTAACATAACTTGAAATCAAATTAATCCAACATCATTCTCTCTCCATACCCATTTGGCTAGCCATGAATTCACCATGAAAACATCTAATTTAATCATGGAAAATAAGGATAAATGCTTAAGGAAAATAGATTTCAAATTTTAATTAAGAAATCCTACCTTTTTCACTTGTTTTCCTTGATTTTTCACACTTTTTCTCTTGAAATTCTCCACCTAGGGTTTGTTCTTTCTTTGTTTCCCTCTTTTCCTTGCTTGGCTGAATATTTGGAGAGAAGTGAGAGGTTTATAGGCTGATTTTTAAAGGAAATAATAAAATATTCTAAGCTTGACAAGTGTCATTTTATTATTGGTCCATTTTTAAAACTTTAAAAATTTAAACTTTTTATCTCCATCACATATATTTTCTCACTTATCCATAACATAAAAAGTCAATGGATGAATTCTATGAGCATGACAAGTGTTGGTGGTGTAAAATTACCATTTTACCCTAATGCTTCGAAAAATACAAGGATTACAATTTTTCACTTCTCAACCTCAAATCATATTCCAATAAGTCAAATGTGATCAAAATCTTTCAAAACAAATTCCCATTTCGTCCTCGAGTGGAAAAATTATCATTTTGCCCCTAGATAGTGAAATTTATTATTTGACTCCAAATTGATCATCGAACTCCAAATCACCATTTTAAACCATTCCTAGATTGTAAAATTTTCAATTTCACCCTAAAATCTCTATTTGATCTAGTTCGAGGCTTAAATCAACTTTGTTGTACCTTTAGGTACAATACCTACTTTTGTAAATTTTCGAAACTCTCTTAGCATGCAAACATGCTATCCATCACATGTATGTCATGACAAGTATTTTATAAGGTCAGGCTTTACAGCACTACCCCCCTTAAAATAAAATTTTGACCTCAAAATTTCACTTACCGGATTCCAAGAAAAGATGTGGATATCGGTCTTTCATCTAGTGCTCGACTTCCCACGTCATCTCTTCCATTCGAGCATTCTGTGGCATCTCCCTTGAGGGCCCACTCCAAGGTATTGTTATATTCGGGTCCCCATCACTTGACTTACTCGTATCCGCCACGCCTAAGGGTGGCACGACAGGCCTTGCAGGACCTTTTCACCAAGCTTCGAACTCGAGACCTTTTGCTCCCCCTGAAGGGAACGCCTTTAACCATTGAGATGTTTTTATTCCTCAACACTCGATCCTTTTGATCTAGAATACGTACGGGTTGCATCTAAGTCAAATCATCCTTAAATCATCAATCATGCATGTTTACTTAACTATCCACAATTTCTCTACCTTGATCTTTTATCAAACCTTCCAACATTCAAGCATTTCATAATACATAAGGATCAAACACCTTTTATTTATCCATAGATATATATTTAACGTCACAGATAATTCAAATTTGATAACCATTAGTAACCATATTCTCAAAAAGAAACTCTCGTACTTTTATGATCAAGTACTTATTAAGTAAATCTCGACTATTACCACAATACATTTAAATAAATAAACACACTTTTGGATGTATCCTTATGGACTTAATCAATCCTTAAAATTCCTAGGTCATAATCAACTTGTTAGTTATACATCACATACAAACATATTTAACTTGTGATTCCTCAAATTTACTCCAGACACTAGATCTCATGGCCTCATCAGTTCATCAATCTGGAAGTTAAAATAAACATTTATCTCCCCTCACGTACACTTTAAAATCAAAGTATCATTTATTAAAATTTTTCTGATATCAACTTCCTTTAGTCCTTTATTTTTTTTTTTTACCTTAAGAAAATTAAATCCATTATCAATCATTTTGAGTCATGGACTTATGCCAATCAAGGCAGATTTTCACACCTTTGATTACATGAATTCGATTGCACGTATTCACCTATAAGCTATAAACTTTTCCCCAATTCCTTATATATCAAAACTGATATATTATTTATATCATTTCCTATCATATGCTTGAGTTTCATCATGCTATATCCTCACATCACAATGTCATTAATCACATCTCACTTGCTAAATGTCACTTTAAAAAATAAACTTAGACTAATTTGAATGATGCATGCCTTAAGCATTTTCAAATTCCAATTTCCATACTACCTTAGGAAATTTTCATTATCAGGCTTCATTATCCAAATTATCTTCATTCACCCTTTGTTTTGTTCTTCCATACTAATGTGATGTCATCCTCCCTAGACCAATCTGCAGTTTGTACTTAAAACTGTAAGACTTGAAATAAGATTCTTCTAAGTACTTTTCAATGTCAATACGAATTTCACTTCCAACTTACGGCTTCCTCTCTACAGCCAAATAATTTAATGCTAGCTTCCACAAAATCCGTAGCAAAACTCTTCTTGAGTATTTCCTTGGGAATATCTATCTTAGACTTATGTCTCACAGCATATGATCACTTAACTTGTGACTTAGCCATTAGGCTTTTCAACAAGTTTTAAAAATCTCACATTTCATACTTGTCGTGTATGATTAGAAATTTCTTCTCAAATATGTTTATGCATTCCTAAAACACTTAATCTTAAAGGTATATAAATACGTACTCATCCATTCAATCCCCAACTCATCTTTATAGGTTTCTAGGGTGCCACACAATTGGCCTCATGTTGTTACTAACCCTTGTCATTTAACTGAATCAAGACAGAAATTGTAAATTCTCGTAATGATACTCTATATAAACCGGTTCTCTATACTAGTCTTGTAATTCATCATTCACACTTTCATCACTTGGTATCTTATCTCAAGGTAGCCATCTCAAGAATCTTAAATTTTTTTTTTATATGCTCATACACGAGGCGATAAAGAAGCTCTTCAATTTATTCAGGTAGACATTCTCCAGAATATTTAAAACTCCCAAATAACAAAGCTCAATAACCAATAGCCAAAATTCAATTTGTAAGCTCATTATTGTGCCACTCCCATCATACTCATGCATCATAGGTGTGAGGTATTCAGAGCATTGCAGCGCTAAACAGTCAGTGCTGCGGTGCTGTAACTATTAGAAATTTCCTCATCAAAGCTATTTGTCTGCATTCAAAGTCACTACATCAATCATCCTCAACCATTGGATTTCCCTTCTAGACATATACCATGAGTTCCATAAGTATAGGTACTTTCTCTTTGCTTGTGAAACCCTCTAAGCCAAGTTAATACTTTCAACTCATGTCATCTTTTGACTTTCATCATCATTCATAAAATCCCACCTTAAAACATCATTTCCATACGGTGTAATAAATTCTTAACACATATACCACCTCACACATAAGTTGCTTACTGTCTACAACTTTTCTCAAATTTATTGTCATCCCTATCTAATTATCTTCCTTGTCTTGTACTCCAATAATTTTATTGACTTTCAAAATAATTAACTACGAAAACAGCTCAGCTTCTTCCTCACTTTATTCTCGCAATCCTTACTAAATCAAAATTTCATATTCCCATATTCCATAATTTAACTTCATTGGGCTATATTTATGCCCAATTATTACCTCATAGTGTCATGGCATCACTGAGTAATCCCTTTCATGCTTAAATTACAATCATCAACTTAATCACGTTATCCATTTCGAATGTCATTTATAACCTTATTGCTTCCTCCTATAACCTTTCTCAATAATTATATTACCAGTTTATCCCTGTCATACTAAAAGATTCCCATATACATCCAATCATTTAAACAACTATTTTATAATCCATTCTAGTCATACACTTTAAAAGCCAAACTATTAACTTCTTTGTACAAATAACTATTATCTCCTTTACACTACATCTACTTAAAGTTAAAGTAGTACAAAATCTTACGAAAATATTACATGTCATCTGGATCATCATCTTAATTTGATCTTATCGGAAGATTCTACTCCAAGTCCTTCTTAAGATCCTTTTGAGGGTTCCCCTCCTCTTGAGATTTTCTCCTTTGTTCCTCAATCCAGGCTTGTTATATTCTCCTACATTCCTCATAACTCACCGGTGCAACATATTTTCCACAATCGGGAGGAAAATGTCGTACAACGTTCACCTTCTAAGGGGATAATTTGCAACAGTTACTTTCTCCTTATTCTTTTCCTGTTGTTTCTTTACATTCATCCCACAACCTGGAGGATAATGTCGAACAACTAACACGCCCTTCCTAGGACGAATACCTTCCCTTACAATTTCCTTCCTCGCCTATTCTTTATGGTACTCTTCAGATTGTTTCAAAAGAAAATTTCTTACAGTTTCTGAAGTATTGGAGCTATCCTCACTTTCAAGACTCTCGGTACTCTCAAAGCTTTCCTTATTACGAAACCATTATGCTAAGTTTGGAAGAATTCTATTAATCGAAATTCGAGATGGACGACTTTCAGAATTACCTGGATCAGAGCGCCATTGGCTTCTAGTACTGGAATCTAATGATCCCTAACTAGCATTATGAGAGATATCGAGACTACTGCCTCTTCTAGACATGGTGTGCATGTCACCAGTGCACCTCAAAACCTATACGCAACCAAGTAGTAATTACTTAATCATTCATGCATCACAAGAGTGGGTAGGTTTCTATATGTAGATGCATGCATTCTATTCAATCTAACCTAACTTAACTTGGGGCCGCACTGATACTGTAAATTTTAAAACAACTTTAAAATAACTTTAAACCCAAAAGCTCTGATCTTTAAAACCAAAAGCTCTTATACCAATCGAATTTTCAGGACCCGGTACTCCCCTCGATCCCGTGACAACGGTCGCAGTGTCCCGATAGACACTCATTACCCGGAATGCCAACCGAAACCCCACAAAGCTTTAATATTAGTTTCTCATTTCCCTTGTGAGTAATCGTTGCCAAATATCACGTTCTAAAAGATTTTAAACTATTTCCAACTTAAAACAATAAAAAAATAATAATTATCGTCTCATAAGGGTATTTTAGTCATTTTTCTCTGAAAATTTTGAAACTAACTAATAATGCAGTATACGGTGCAAAACACATATTTCATAATCAAAAGTAAATTTGGATGTCTAAAACATTCGTTTAAAATGAA
Organism: Theobroma cacao; assembly: GCF_053813885.1. Lineage (NCBI taxonomy): Eukaryota > Viridiplantae > Streptophyta > Magnoliopsida > Malvales > Malvaceae > Theobroma > Theobroma cacao. The sequence continues at coordinate 36,993,301 of NC_142647.1, read as the reverse complement.
ATTATGACTATTAGAATAAAATAAAAATATTAAATAAAATACTTAATTTTCTCATAAAACAATATTTTTAAAACACTGCGTAAATAATTTTTTTACAACGTAAAAGCAAAATAAATTCCTACATACAGTATTATAGATAACTAGAGTATGAAATTTAATTTACAGTGACATGTGGACCCCCAAATGACAAAAATGAACGAAGGCTGCAAACCTACAGTTTTTGAGGAAGTAAAGCCAACTGCAGCCTTCGATGATATCAGTTATCTACAGCCTATACTGAGCCTGAAATGGGTGGAAAGGAGGGTGGTGAGATAATAAAATCCCAGTGAGTAAACAAATACCATCTAAAATATCTAAAGCTGAGTAAATTGAGACAAATAAAATAGTTTAACATACTGTAATTCATCACCTTTCAACTCATTTCAACCAAATAAAATCAATTCATATAAATTGAGTAATCAACATGGCTTATGAATTTCTTAAAACTTTGGCTCGTGCCAAAATCATTCTCATACCCAATTATCAAGGATACCTTGATCGAGGGCTATCCCAACCGAGTCCGCCAAGGTTTTTAAAAAGTTATGTACGCTTAAATCATGTTTTTATTTTGAAAACATAGTCGTTCCTTGGCGTTGGCTGAGTTCACCCTCACGTGGTGGTTTTGCATGAAGTGAAACTCTAAAGTTATACCTCGGGAGTTACCCTACTCACCTCTCTAACCGAGGTAAAATATAACGGGATTTCGTGCCCCTTTAATAGGATGGTCCACAGAAAACCCACCCACTACAGCAGCTAAACCCACCATACAATAGAATTTGCAATAGCATGACATGGTAATTATTTTATTTTATTTTACAGCCTTTCAAGGCAAATCAACAATTTATACATTTTCAACATATTTATCAAATCAACCATTCATGCCAATATTGCCATAAGCCAATCAATTAGAATCATGAATTTACAACAAACACAAACAATCTCCAATTACTCTATTTTCAAACCATCATTCAATTTTAAAACAATTTTATGAAATCATTTCATTAAATCACATTTTAATTACAAAACACAAAGATTTACCATTTAACTCATTTTCCATAAAATCACAAAATCGAATAAAAACCATTTTAGATAATTTATATGATCGTAAGGTTACTCACAATGTCTAGAGTGCGGATTTTCGAAGTACTCTGACTACTGGCCCTCGGATGCAATTTCTTTGCCTTTATCGGAGAACTCACCACCTTGATATAGTACAAAATCGAGAAACTTACTACATTGGTACTAAATCGAAATTAAATTAATTTAGACTACTAATGCATGATATGGAATGCAAAATGCACGAGTAACCATCTAAACCCGATATTGGCCTAATTCGTCTTATCACCCGATTAATTGGCCAATGCGTCCAATTTAGCTCCAAATTGCTCCATTTCTTTTCCAATACCTTAATTCACCAAACACAAGTCAAATAACCTAAAATTTGGCAAAACCATCTTCACTTTTCTTCTTAGAATTTTCGATCAATACTGGTGCATTAACACCGTGATTTTTCCTACTACTTTTCCAGACCATAATTCATCATTTTCTAACCAATTCTCCTAAAATAAAAAATCAAATTCATCCTCACTCAATACAAGGTAGGTTCGGCCATTGATGGGTGATGGGGCAAATGAATTCTTTTCTTGTTGTTTTGCTTCTAGACATGGTAAACTAACTAAAACACTAACATAACTTGAAATCAAATTAATCCAACATCATTCTCTCTCCATACCCATTCGGCTAGCCATGAATTCACCATGAAAACATGTACTTTAATCATGAAAAATAAGGAGAAATGCTTAAGGAAATTAGATTTCAAGTTTAAATTGATAAATCCTACCTTTTTCACTTGTTTTCCTTGGTTTTCCACACTTTCTCTTGAAATTCTCCACCTAGGGTTTGTTCTTTCTTTGTTTCCCTCTTTTCCTTGCTTGGCCAAATATTTGGAGAGAAGTGAGAGGTTTATAGGCTGATTTTTAAAGGAAATAATAAAATATTCTATGCTTGACAAGTGTCATTTTATTATTGGTCCATTTTTAAAACTTTAAAAATTTAAACTTTTTATCTCCATCACAATATTTTCTCACTTATCCATAACATAAAAAGTCAATGGATGAATTCTATGAGCATGACAAGTGTTGGTGGTGTAAAATTACAATTTTGCCACTAGGGTGGCAAAATTACCATTTTACCCCTATGCTCTGAAAAATACTAGGATTACAATTTTTCACTTCTCAACCTCAAATCATACTCCAATAAGTCAAATGTGATCAAAATCTTTCAAAAAAAATTTTCATTTTGTCATCGAGTGGCAAAATTACCATTTTCCCCTAGATAATGAAATTTCCAGTTTGACTACAAATTCATCCTCGAACTCCAAATCACTATTTTAAATCATTCCTGAACTGTAAAATTTTCAATTTCACCCTAAAATCTCTATTTGATATAGTTCGAGGCTTAAATCAACTTTGTTGTACCTTTAGGTATAATACCTACTTTTGTAAATTTTTCGGGACTCTCCTAGTATGCAAACATGCTATTCATCACATGTATGTCATGACAAATATTTTATATGGTCAGGCTTTACAAGGTCAACTATAAACACTTCAAGGTCGACCATTACTTTAAATTCTACAAGTTTTACACTCTTTCTATCTTTGGATCGACTCGAGCTTCTCTAGGATCGACTCTTGACCTATATCTTGAGGTTTCTTTAGCTTTTTGGTGCTTCTCTTCAGCCATTTCTTTCTTGCCTTGTTCCCACATTCAAATGACATTTTAAGGCATGTTTGCTCTTGCATTCTTAGTTGGATATGCATTGGTTGAAAGCTTTCAAGATGTTTTTTAATGATGCATGGCTTTTAAAACAAATATATATAATCTTAGGGGATTAAAAATGTATTTGAGACAATTTCAGATGCTTGACATTTACTTTAACATAACATGTCATTTTTGTCAAATCAAAATATGATGTAACTTAAGGCTAACAGACTGCTACGTGATCAGGATTGATTGGAGCTCTTTCCAACTTGATTTTTCATTTTGGTTTGGTCAAGGATTGACTAACACTTGAGGAGCATTGACTATACTTCACAAATGTTTAAGTTTTGTGTGACCACTGGCTAAGGATCGACTACCTCTTTTAGAGGATAGACTATGGCTATCTCGAATCATGTTTCCTTATCTGTTCTTGCCCATTTTACCATAGGATCGATTGTTGCTCTTCTAAGATTAATTGGAGTTTCATTTTCTCAAGATTTCTTGTCATTTTGACACTTCACTTCAACTATTTCATCCTTGTTTCTTCCTTCTGATGTAAAATCAAGTTAAGGCATGTTTTCTCTTTGTTTCCTTGGCAGAATATTTAAAGTTTGAAAGGTTTTGATATTTTTTTAAGATGCATGGCTTTTCAAAACACTTGTATGATCTTGAGAGGCTAAAAATATGATTTAGACAATTTCAAATGCTTGTCATTAAAATCAAGATGTCATACTATTTTGTCAAATCAAAACATAAGTTATTTCAATGCTAACAATATTACTAAGACAAAAGAAAACTTGGTGAAATCTAATGGGTTGATACTTGGGAAAACCTATCCCTCTAAAGCCCATTTGACCAAGCACAAGGATAACTCTTTGGCTGTTTTCAACTTTAACAAAAGTTCTTCTCATGGGCCTAACAAAAGTGGATTGGGTTTTGAGTCATTGGTGAATAATATGGGTGAGCCAAATTCCTTAAAGTTGGCCATTACGAACCTTTGACTTTGAACACCACATGGACTCGCCTGAAAGGTGTTTGTTGGCTAATTCTTTGCAGCAACTACCACCTAAACTACCTAATATTGAAATGGGAGATTTTGGTGAAATAAGATGGACATAATGCTTGCTTGAGTGTAGGTTGTGAACCAGCACTTATTCAACAAGCTAATGTAATGCAGTAATTATGGTATTAATGACTGTTATCGAATGGAATTGCTGAGTCATTCTCAATAAGAAATGCCACAGAAATTGTAGAAGAATTGAACAGGAATTTTGTTCCTGTCTTCACTCATTTAGAGACTAAATGTAGCGATGTTGATGCTACTACTACCTTTGGAAAAAAATTGGGTTTTGATCCTTCATTTGTGGTGGGCTCCTTCGGGTTTGCTAGGGGAATAGGGCTTTGGAAATAAGGTGGTACTAGTATTCAACTGATTAATTCGACTATTCAAGTGGTTCATTTGATAATGCATGGCTCGGATTTAGATTGGATTTTGTTAGCTATATATGTTCAACCTCATTACCAGTTGAAAGCGATGTTTTGGGACGAGTTAAAGAACTTCTTTTGAAACCTTAACTTGCCGTGGGTGGTCATGGGTTATTTCAATGATATAATGAATTTGAATAAAAAGTGTGGAAGTTTTATTTTTTGTGCTAATAGAGCTCGAGTTTTTATGGAAAAATGGGAGGCATGTCAGCTTTCGAATACTGGGGCGTTAGGAACCAAATTTACTTCTGTCCGCAAGCTTAATGGTAAGGTGGTGATTAGAGAATGACTTAATAGAGCGTTATTGAATTCTCTAGCGCTTGAAAACTTTTGTGAAGCTAAAGTGGTGAACCTGCCTTGCCTTTGTTCAAACCATCATCCTATCTTATTTCATATAGCTATGACCAAGCCTCCAGCTAGAGATAAGAGCCTTTACCCATTTCAAGCCGCTTGGTTGACTCATTGAGAATTTGACAGTACATTTATTGCAGCATGGGAACATGGTGATTCTTTTCTGCAGTCAGTCATCTCTACTACAGCTGAAGTGAAGAAATGGAGTTTTGATTGCTTTGGGGATATTATGAAAAAAAGAGAGGATATTGATTATGCAGATTTATGGAATCCAGAGAAGTGAAGCCTATATCCACTCTTCCTTTGCATAGAATTTGGAACGGGAGTTGCAAAAGGAATACCAAGAAGAACTACTTTGGTATCAAAAGTGGTGTGTGCAATGGATGCAAGATAGAGAGAGGAATACGAGGTTCTATCATTTTTCTACCGTAGTTTGTCATAATAGGAATCGGGTGCCTGGTTTGATGATTCCGGGTTAATGGGTGATGGACACTAATATTCTTAAACAACAAGAAGTTTCATTCTATGCAGCTCTCTTTGGCCGGCATGATACTGTTCCTTTGTTTGATAGTTTTGCTCGTTGGCAGCTTATGAAGACTCAAGCTGATCACGTTATTTTGGTGCAACCCTTTGGGATGGAAGAGATTAAAGCAGCGCTGCTTCCTATGAAGGAGCTAAAAGCTCCTGAACATAATGGTATTCAACCTTTATTCTTTTAGAGACCTTGGGACACAGTCAAGAATCATTTTTCAATGTTTGTTAACCAGGCACTGAGTGATGAATTTTTTTCCTCTAGAATTCTCGAAGGCCTTTATTTCTTTAATCCTAAAAAAGGACAATCCGATGAATATGATGGAGTTTTGACTTATAAGTCTATTGAATACTTCTTATTAAATCTTGACTAAACGGCTTATGAATAGATTGTGTCCACTCTTGCAAGAGATGGTGGGGCCTTTTTAGAATAGCCTTTTGCTAGGTAGAAGCACTAGTGATAATATTAAAGTTACGCAAAAAGTAGTTCATTCTCTTATGAAAAGGTAGGGTAAGAAGGGAGGTGTGATTATGAAAATTGATCACCACAAAGCTTATGATAGTGTCGATTAGGAGTTCTTAAGGTAAGTTCTTGTTGATTTTAATTTTCCTCCTCAATTGATTAGATTGATTACGTTCTGTGTCACTCTTTCAATCAATTGTCTGTTATCTAGAATGGTGAAGCCTTGCCTTGTTGTTCAGCACAAAAGGGTTTTCTTCAGGGAGATCCTTTTATCGCTTTCCTTGTTCATTTTGTGTATGGAGAAACTATCGTACATGATATAGGAGAGAGTTCACAGGAAAAAATGGAGGCCACTACAATTCTCTAAAAGAGGTCTGATTCTATCCCATTTATTTTTTGCGGATGATTTGCTACTCTTTACTCAAGCAGATATACGCAGATGGAGGTTATTATGGATTGTCTTAATGATTTTGCTGCTGCTTCACGTTTATCTGTCAGCCTTTAGAAATCATGTCACGACCCAAATTTGTGATCATGATCGGTTGACCCTTTTAACCCATGCAAGACTAAGGTAATAAATAATTCAAACAACCATATGTGACTCATGGGAATTATAACCATGGAATCATATGCAAATAGATATAAACATGATTACATCATATATCAGAAAATATATAAAATCTGTCTGCACGCTTATGTGCTCATAATTGCGGAAACAACATAAAGTGTAATTCGGTGTCTATGTCATCTTGTGGCGGACACATAACAAAAACCATCTCGTGGCAATACCTATAATGTCAATTATTTCATGACATAAACAAGTCATAATCCATAACAATTAAATATAAAAGCCCATTTCAAACTAGCGGAGTATGACTCAAGGAAATAAGACTGATGTGTACTAGATGCCATGATGAACACCTACCAAAACTGACCATAGAAATAGCTCTTTCCAAGAGACAATGAGCCAATCAATCTATTGATATGAAATAATAAGTGCATCTTGCATGTGTGAGTTACAAATAACTTTGTGAGCAAATACGAGGAGGGGGGAACAAACTAATGGGAAAGAGTATTTAACAAAATACACTTTCAAAAGTATACAAATAAACATTTATCAAATGTTTTGCAAAATCTGTCTTACCTAGCCTAACCGTGAATCCACACCCATCTTTTTAGGCGTAATCATACATCAACTCTCGCCTTTCTAGGCATAATCATAAATCAATCTTGCTTAACCAAACATATTAAATATCCACATGGTCTCCAAGTTCGTTCATGGACCAAATAATCCCATAGTCTCAAGTTCGTTGTCTTTCAAATGACTAAAGAAGTCTCAAGTTCGTTGTCTTTCAAATGACTCAAGAACTGTATGTTTACCGAAACTCCATTTCCAATATCTTTCAAACGGTACAAGGATAAAAGAAATATTTTTACAAAACATAGTTTGTAAAATAATTTGTAAGCTTTCAAAAAAATATCTAAACTTTGGAAACCAATTCAAGAAGTTTGGATAAATTTGAGTTAAACATTAAATTAAAGGAACTTGAAACATAAATCGAGGTTATCAAAGGTTCTGTCTTAAAACAACTTACTTTTAGATCTTAAAAACCCTTTGAAAACATTTTTAAATTTCAAACTAACCTGATCTATTGATACATTGGAACTAAATATCGATAGATTGCCCTGTCTTTTGATACATTGTCCCAGTGTATCGATAGATTTCAAAAAAGAATACAATCCACTGGTTCTATGTTGTATCTATCGATACATTAGTGCCATGTATCGATAGATTTGACAAAAAACACTCTTTTTAGCCAAGAACGCATCACTAAGACCTCAACCAAGACTATTAATCACTCATAGTCAAGTAATTATCATTCAATCATCAAATAGGCAACATACATGATACAAATTCAACATATCAAACCATATTTGTAGTATAAATCTAACACATTAGACATCAATGCAATCAATTTGTGAAGCACTACCTAAAGACAACCAAAATGCCAAGTATCGTTACACTTGCGAGAATAGTCCGTTGCTGATAGCCAACAACCATTCGTTAAAAGGAGTAAAACTCCGTTAACTACCAATAACCAGTGAGTCTTGGGGAATTACCTTTATTGGCTCAAGCTGTAACTTATTGTACACAATGTCCAGCGAATACCCATGCTAGCTACTAGTCTTTATCCCTGTAGGCTCCACCAATCATAATACAACAATTCAATATTTAGAATTCAATCAAATAAAGGGGTAAGTCCAATCACCAACATATCAAGAGGTTAAGACATAACATAATTAGAGTCAATCAACCATATCAACAACTATGAGATAAAATGTCCTTAAATACCATGGACTCATTAAGGAGAAATCATCTTCACATTACCATTCAAGACCATCAATCATACATCAGGCACATTCAAGACCATCAATCATACATCAAGCATAGACAAATGAGATGTTTTAGATGACCAAACTTTGAAAAGCTTGTTCCTTATGCTCAAAACTAATAGATAGTCAACTATATATACTTAGTCTATAACTTTCATCAAACATACTTGTAAACCTTTATTCACAGCATAAACTCATTGAAATTCATTCATATGCAAGGTTTTAGAATAAGCATGCTTAATTATACTAAAATAATTAAAAATATCACATTTACACACTTTGAAAGAACGTCTCTTACCCTTTTGCACCTTTCGTCAAACACTCAGTTCTCCAAAAATTCAAACTTTCTCTACAACACCTATCATGAAGTTTTCCATCATTAGTACTTACTTCTATAACATAATCTTAGACTAATAATCATCAATTCCACAAATATTTTTTCAGCAATCCTTTAATCCATAAGTCAAAGGCTAATCTAACTCTAATTAAAGGATTTGAGTCTACTTCTAACTAGAGTTAACACAACTTTACCTTAGTGAGCATGAAAGTTCCAAAATCAACACAAAACTTAAATTTTCATAAGAAAATATGAATTTATGAGGATCCATAAATTTTGAAAAATCAAAACCTTAGTCTTAAAGGTTTAACACAAAGAACTTTACCTTTCAAAATTCTTAACATCAAAATCCAATCTTGAAAATGACTTTTAATGGTTGAAATCCATAATTTTTTTTGAAGATGAGAGTTGAGGGAAAAAACAGAAAAGAAAAGGGTGGTTGGGTTTTTAAGGAAAAACCACATTTTTAGCCAAATAAGCTAAAGCCTGAGGTTTTAGGATTTTAAATGAGTGAGACAAGATCAAAATAACCTTATTTTTTTCAAGTTTAAGTAATGTATTGATACATAAGGACAATGTATCGATACATTTTGCTCTAAGCTTCATGTATCGATACATGTTCATAAAAATCCCTTTCTGGGTTTGATGTATCGATACATGATGAACATGTATCGATCCATTTTATCCATATCGTAGTTTTTAAGTCCAAAACCATCCCATTTGACCCCATAAAGGTACTAACTCTCATATAAACATGTTCGGTTATCAAACATGGAATTTCCAAATCAAAGTAGTCCAAAATTTAAGTTCAAAACATTGAAATAATAGCTCACCAAGTTAAGTTACATATCTAACCTAATTTAAGAATTGGGTTTCACAAATCAAAGATTTTTGTCTGTCCAAATGTATCTCAAAGTTACGCCAATTCTTTGAGTATGACTTTTAATATTCCTTTAACTGATGATCCGGGATGTTATTTGGGTGTTCCGATTGTGCATAAAAGATGTTTAAAACAATTATATGGCTACATGGTGGATAAAGTGTGTAAGAAGATAGTGAGTTGGAAGTAAAAAAGTACTATCCAAGGCTGGTCGTTGAATACTTGTGCAGCTTGTGATAATTTCTATCTTGGTTTATACTATGCAAACTTCCTTGTTATCTATGTTGATTTGTTGTAAATTGGATTGAATCTCTTAGAATTCCTTGTGGGATGGAAGTAAGGAAACTTCCAACTTGGCTTTACTCTTAAAAATTGGGTGGGCAATTAGGAATCATTCAAACTTATTGTCTTGTTCAATTTTATGAGTTAAATATCTTGGTAATATAGATTTTATTTCTATGCCTATCCGTGTTAATGCTTATTTTATTTGGAAATATATTTTTAAATGCAGCAAAGTTTTGTCTTTAGGTAGAAAATGGTTGGTTGTTGATGAAGTTAGCATTAGTTTTTGGAATGATTGATAGGTAGGAGATGTCCCTCTTATTTGTTATGCTCTTGGTATGGTTAATGATAAGTTACTTTGCTCGAAGGATGATTTTATCAATGATTAGAGAGAATGGCAGCTTAGCTCTATCAACATTTACTTTCTTTAACTAAACTTTTGGAAATGAGGCTAATCTTGATTCCAAAAATTAATGTCAAGGTGGATACGAAAATTTGGTGTGGTGAAAATAGTGGTTTCTTTTTCGCTAGGTCTATTTATCAACTTCTTCAATTCAGTGGGTTTAGTAATCATTTTTTGGAGGCTCATAAATGGATTTGGAGATTGTCATGTACTAAAAGGGTTCGATTCTTCATGTTGTTATTATTTAAGGACAGACTCAGTACAAATGAGAATAGAGTGAAGTCACAAATGACCAAACAAGCTTCTTACCCACATTGCATGCATGATAATGAGTCAACTTTACACATTTTTTGAGACTATTTCTTTGCAAAATAGGTTTGGAGCTACTAGTTTCTTATCGTTTTAGACAATCTTGATTCTTTTAATCTTGACCTGAAACAGTGGTTATTGTTAAATTTTTTGAATAAGGTCAAGATAGTGGGTAATGTGTTGTGGAATGTTCAATTTTCTTTGATGATACGGTTATTTGGAAGAATAGAAATAATTTTATCTTCAAGAATGTGAATGATTCCCCAAGTCGAGTATAGAGTGAAGCAAGGTTAAATGCACAAGAAATCGGCAAGGCTTTGGAAAGGTAGTCGACTTTTATTTGGGTTCCTTGTTAAGTGAAGTGGCTATCCCCTGATATGGATTATTTTCTCCTTAATACAGATGGAGCATTTAAGGCAAGTTCGGGATGTGCTTCTACAGGTGGACTTAAAAGGAATTGAGATGGTGAGTGGTTTGGGGGTTTGTGTGTAACATTGGTGCAAAAGACAACTTGAGGATGAAGCTTTTGGGGAATTAGAAATGGTTTACCATTGGCAAAAGGATGGGTATGTGAAGTTCACCATATTCTCGAGGAAGGAAATATGTGTGCTAATTTTCTTTCTAATTTAGCTCAAAATTTTCAAAGTGGAACTTTAGTCCTAGGTAATCCTTCTCAAAATTTTTTGCCTCTTTTAGAGAAAGATAAGATAGGTTTGCCTACTATGAGGATGTAAGCTGGTTTGTTTCTGACCTCTTATGTACAAAAGAAAAGAGCATATGAGCACATTTACATATATTGATGTAGATCAATGGTTTTTCTTTTAATTGGTAATAATTATCTTTATAACTATTTACTTGTCTTTTATTTTATTTTTGATGCAATATTAAGGTAAGATGGAAATTGAAAACTAACTTTTGTTTGTTACATTGATTTACTTTATTGGTATATCTTAATTCTTAATAAAGTTGTTATGAATGTGTTAGCTCAATAATAATGAGGAAAATATCCAAGAAATGGGTGAATTGGATTTCCAAAATTCTTTCTAACAAGTCAAACTTTGAAGCTTAATGACAATTTCTCAAATTTGTTTTCGCTTTTGAACAAACCAAAGATATGAACAAAGAGGCTCAAAACACATTTTCAATACTCTTTAAGGTGAAGTAAAAATGCTCAAGTATAAAGATAATGAGTAAGAGAGTTATAATTAAATTTCTAAAACATTTTCATGATGAAAGCATAAGCTCACGGAGAAAGGAGATTCTCAAATCTTGCTCACTTTAAAACATGTCAGAAACAATTTGGAAACAAAATAAGCAGGTAAGTTGAAAACAAATTCTCAAAAACTCTTCAAAGTGAAGTGTAAAAATCAAATGTGTAAAGGAACTTGAATAAAAAATTAAGGAATAAAACAAGGTAAGTGCATATTTTCAAAACTCTTCAAACCAAGGAAAAAAGCATAAGTATTTCAAAATGAGTCAAAAATGATTTGAAGACTAAGTTGAAGAAAAGCAAGCTCAAAACCAAATGTTCAAATCTTTTTATAGCCAAATAAAATACACAAGTAAGAATCAATGAAGAGTAAAGAGAAAATGCACAAGTTCAAGAGTAAGGAAAAGATTGACAAGACACAAGTCATATATAGAGGTTCAACCCTCTCCATAGGCACCCACATCTTCTCCCTTGGTTCACCAAGGAGTTTGTAATCCATTATTAAAAATACTTTTTCAAGGCCTAAGTATAATCTTTACAACAATGCCTTTTCACAAGAGCAAGCATAACCCCTTACCTTTTCAAGGATTAGGCATAACATCTTGCCTTTTCAAGGATCAGGCATAACTTCTTGACAACATTGCCTTTTAAAGGCTTAGGTATAACCTTTCTTTCTTATAAGGTCAAAGCAATGATATCTCTAAAAGGTAGGTTTTGCTTAGTAAGTATGATGGAGGAAGAGTTTGGAAGAGCTAAAAATGATTACAAAAGATATGAGTGAAGGCGTAAGAAATTTGAAGCTAAAAGGCAACTCACAAGCTCTTTAGAAAAATATGAATGGCTTGTTCTAGCTTGGTTTTCTCTCTTTGTCCTCTTTTTCTTCATCTCATTTGATTCTTGATCAAATGATCTTTTTCTCAACTCTTTTCTTTTCCAAAATGTGTCGAAAAAGTCTCTTTTATACTTGGAAAAAGTTTATAGTCATTGGGGATAATTTGGTGGAGAAACTAGTCATTTATCCTATCTTTTTTTTGTCTAATGGCTACTTTTGGAGTTTGAGAATTGATTCTTTTTCTTGAGATGTAGGTTCTTCTTTGATCTAAAGCTTTCTGCTTCAAAGTATCGATTTTTTATTCTTGAAAAGTCAGTTCTTTGTGTCTGAGAAGTTAGTTTTTCTTGTTTGAGAATCGATTCTTGTCTCTCCAGCTATCACTTCTTCTTGACTGAGAATCAACTTTTTCCATTCCAGATATTGGTTCTTTGTGCACCCAGACTTGCAAAAATCAACTTCTTGACTATGGGAATCAATTCTTGAGCTCCCAAACACTTATCTAAGTATTCCATCTTGCAAGAATCGATGTTTCCTTTTTCTAGCAATTGATTCCTCTTGCTTGAACTTGAGATACAAAGTATATAAAAGATTTTTCCTTTCACAAAACAACTTCAAATACAAGTTCAAATGTTAATCAATTAAGGAAACATGAAAGAACATCAAAAGCATTCAAAGAATCACTAAAGCCTCAAGAGTTACTCAAGCTATTCAAGGATCACTTAAACAAAAAAATTTGATAATTTTTGTCATGTCAAAACTCTAATCATTTTCAAGCTATTAAAGCTAACAAAAGCTTGGAAAGAAGTGAGGAAGTTTTGAAAATTACATATATTAGGTTTCAAAAGTTTTTAAGAAATTACTCTTTGATTTTGTTCTAGCCCAAATGAGGAGATCAATTTTGTTTGTTAAAGACCAAGTTACCAAGACCTTTGAAGTGGATTTGCCGAAAAAGATTTAAAAGATTATTTTTTATTCTAAAGAATTTTAAAAAACTACCATGTCTTATTAGAAAAATTATTATTCATCTCTAAATTTTTTAGTTTTATCTTCAATAAGAAATTTGTGTGTATAAAATTTTGACACATCAAGTGGGATAATCTCCGCTTTTCATCTTTGTTCTTCAAAGGTTAAATTTTCAATTTTTAATGGCTTCTAAGAAGAATTATGCCAACAAGTGGCAAACTCTCAAATCTTCTCCAACTCAAAAGTTGGAAAAATTTTTGCATCATCACTTTGTCAAAATTGATCATCAAATGCAAATTTTGAGATGGTAATTGTAACATCCCATCCCTTCGGATGTTAATTAAACTAGAACAATATTAGAAATTTGAGAAGAATTGTGATCATTGATGATATTGGAAAGCATAGGAGATTGAAGGAGAATGTACGAAATAAAAATAATATTTTAATAATACAATAATATTAAATAATGGTGGAGATTGAATAAATAAATAAAATATTAAAAGGTAATTTTAAAGAGATAAATTCGACCAAAGTGAGGGTGTGAAATATTTATGGATTAAAGAATTTTTGTCACAGAAAAATTTACATGTACATGAATGATGAAATATAATACATGTATTATATAATGACTAGTGTGGTAACTATGCCACATGAAGGTAATATGGCCGGCCACCATATGCCCTTATAATGCATGCAAGGACAACAATTGCATGTAATCATGGATGCATGCAAGTGGGGGAAACATGTGGGCTCCAAGTGAAACAAAAATTTTAATTAAATTAGATTTCAAAATCAGATTGGAAGGCCTTTTTGATTGGAGAATCCGCGATGCATTGGAAGCAAGAAGGGAACAAATTTTAAAGGGTGTTAAACATAGGAGACTCCGCCCATTACAACTCTTAGAATCTGTCATTCTTCCTCCCTTGAAACCCGACCATTCCCAAACAAAATTTCAAGAATTTTGAGCTCCGAATAGTACCTTGTAGTTGGGGAAAAGGCTGAAAAAATATTGATAGAGTAGGGAAAAGAGTTAAGCGCCTCCCCCATTTTGAAGTTCAAGCTAATGTAACTTTGGTTTCTCAACCCGAGCTTATCAAACCATCCTTGAAGGATTATAGGCTCCACAATGGGAATCTTGGGGTTGGGAAATTTGCTAAAGAGCCATTGGTGCCTTGGGTTGAAAGCTTGCTGGAGATTGTGGTTAAGGTGGGGTTAAGCCATAAAGGTAAGAGACTTGGGCTTTATTTATTAAATATTTACTATATTTTGCTGCTGGTTGGAAAAGAATTTTTAGATGAGCTTGGGATTAACGGACTGTAATATAATAATTATTGCAATGAAGTTGGGAAAGAAAAAGATGAGCTTGCTGGAAATTTGGATTCTATGTCTTGAATTAGAGGTTTTCGGGTGGAGTTATTGGGTTCTTGGAGGTAAGGAAAATGAATATAGTTAAAGTGGTGTGTAATTTCAATGTTGAAATGCTAATTAGAAGCTAGTAAGAAATGGTTGCTTATTGATTGATAAATGACCTGGTAATTGCCTTAGGTGCTGATTTTTGAATTTGGTTTTAAGTGTTGGGATTAAATGCGGTTTAAATAATGGTCTAGTTTGCTGTAAGTATGATATAAATACTAGATTTGATGCTAGCTAGGTAAGGCAATGATGAATTTAATTCTGGTTGATTGCTTAGTTTAACCATGGAATTTGTTTAATTGAATTAATATGTTTTGATTTAAACGAGTAATGGAGGAAAGTGTTGATAAAAAAAAAATTCTGCTAGCATTGTGGTCGAATATCAAGGACAAGTTGGTAGAAATTTGAAGGTAAGAAAATAAATTGAAATTGGAGTTTTCTTGTTATATGCTTGCTATCCAAATTGTGTAATAGTTTAGTACTGAGCCTAGTATTGAGAAATGTCCTTGTGCATGCCACTAGTGAATAATTAAGTTCGAACCCCAGTTGTTTGAAGAAATCAACGAGGCTCGGGTGATGATGATGAATTGAATTATGCTAAGTCTCTCCAAAAAAATACAACGAGCTTAAGCTAGGAAAATTGATTAGAATATTGGTAAGAAATCCCACCAATTGAGGTGAGCGGGTAATTCCTTTTCCAAATATATATGGATCTTGAAATTTATATATATATATATATATATATATATATACACACACATACTTATGCTCACTATTTTGAATGAAAATCGAATGCTTTGTGTATACTTCATATATTTGAATTGGTATTACGAAGCATGAGCTGCCAGTTACTTAGTAATGGTTTTAAACTTGGTTATGAATCTATTTGGTGAGCATACTATATTATTGAGCTGTTTTACAAAATGGGAAACAAGCCCTTCAAAATGATGAGATTTTATTCTATTTTGATTATTCAAAACTGTTTATGGATTACACTTTCGTTTAAGGGCCTTAGAGAAGTTGATCATAAACATTTTAAATTCTTCCTTAATGGCAATTTTCATGATGCTTGAATGAAATATTTTAACTATGCCATGCTAATTGATTTTCATACATGAACTTGCTATTTTATTGTTCACTGATTTTATGTTGCTCAAGGCTTTCATTATTTAAACATAGATACGTGCCTATTGAGCTTATGATTGAAATTGATTTTACTTATTTGAAATTCCATTGGTTTATTTTCCTGGGTGAACCTTACAAATATAGGTCTTGTTATCACACCAAATTTATGTGGTCTTTGTGCACAAAGTAGTGATTATTGATGATTGATAATTGATAATAAAGGGGGACTTGAAGCCCCAACTCATATTTGGTAGTATGGGGGATTCCCAGGAGTAGATAAAGGGGCCCTAAAGCCTTGACTTATATGTGGTGGCGTGGGAAGTTCACATGAGTAGGTGTTAATGTTATTGATATGAGAGAAAGAGCCTACATGCTATACTAAACCTACTCGAAGATACCCTAATTGATATGTTTTTACAAATTGAGAATGGCACTACTATTATATTTGCTTTGAGAAAACCATGGTCGTGATTTATTTGTTTACGTGACATATTGAAAATTTACTGTACTTAAAATTGCCATGGTTAACTGTTTTATAATGGGCATGAAATTTACACAATACCTTGGTGATCTGATTTTGAGATTTAACTCAAGCATCTTATATTGATTTGCACATGATTTGTTAACTCTGTGCACAGTTTATCTCCTCATACATATATGTATATACATATACATATTATGTTTTTATCAAAAGCTCCACCTTAATGCTTGTTGCCCTTCCTGCCCATTCACTGAGTTATGAAAGACTCACCCCAATTAATTGTTGCTTATGGCAGATAAGTAATTGGATTGGGAGCAGGCGCAATCAGAGGACTCCAGCTTACTACGTAAGTAATGGCATCTAGTAGCCTTCCCTCGTGTCACTCTGTTGTCCAGTGTTTAGCTATCATTGTTTTTTTTTTTTTTAAGAAGTATTGTATTTTTAAGCCTATTTTAGGACCAGGCTTGTGGACATTGCTAAGTTAATTATGTAATGTTTTAAAAATTTACTATTTAAAACATGTTATACAAATATTTGAAATTTTCTATTATGAGTTCTATGGATGTTCAGAAATTAAATTTATTGTTTTCATCCTATCATTGTTATAAGGGATGTTAAAGAATGGATTGGAATAAAGAAGTTGGAAATTTACAAGAGAGTTTGTTGTTAAGGTAAATATATCTAGAAGGCTTGCCGAGTTGTGTTGGCTTGCCTACATGACTTGTGCGTCGGTAATGATCGTAGGAGTGGGTTGTTACATTAATCGTCATGACAACAACACAAGTTGCACTTCTTGCAAAAACTATGGAATCCCTTGCAACAAATATTGAAGAAAAGGATGACTAAATTGCTTTCAAGATGAAGAAAATTGAAAGTCTAAATAAAACAACCAAGTTGCTCCAAACCAAAACAAGCACCAAATTCTTCAAGTTGGTGAAAATTCCTCCAAGACACTTGTAGAAGATCTTTAAAGACCAACTCAACATGTTTCTTCTGACCAATTCAAGGAATTAATCAAGGACCACTTTGAAAGTTTCACTCAAGCTTCTTACACTTAAGCAAAACAATGATCTTAAAGGATTGATTGTACGAAGACACTTGAAGATTATCAACCTCCAAAGTTTCAAGAGTTGGATGGTAAAGGAAACCTTCACCAACATGTTGCAAACTTTGTGGAAACTTACAACAATGTTGTTACGCATGGAGATCTTATGGTAAAGCAATTTGTTGGATCTCTAGAAGGCAATGTTTTTGACTAGTACATTGATCTTGAGCCTGGGACAATTGACAATTGGAATCAATTGGAGCGTGAATTCCTCAATCGCTACTTCAATAGTTTTCACATAATTAGCTTGGTTGAACTTACAACTTCACGCCAATGGAAAGAAGAACATGTGATTAACTACATCTACAGGTGGAGAAATTTGAGTTTCAACTACAAATTGCAATTGCTTGAATCATCTATCCTTGATATGTGCATCCAGTAGATGAATTAGGGTTTATGCTACATTCTTCAAGGCATTAAGCCTAAGACCTTTAAAAAACTAACTACTCGTGCACATGACATGAAGTTAAGCATACCAGCTGCTAGAAATCAAGAACCTCCAATGCAAGAGCCAAAAAAGAGCAACGCGATACAAGACAATTGCAAGGGAGGCATAACTTTGACTGGTAAGTGTGAAAGCAAATAATCCACTACTGTGAACACCAAGCCTCTCAAGATGGCCACAAATCTAAAGAAATCTCGAGATGCGAAACTTCTTTTGATCTTCTCAAAATAAAGGTAAAAATATATAGGACCACTTCGAGAGAAAGAAAGGAGAAGCAATATCACTTCCTTGAATCATTCAGTTATCATAAATGGACCGATTTGAAGAAGTTGATCGAGTGAATGACCCTGACTATTATAACTACCATGGCTTGATTAACCTCCCTGTTGAAAATGTTTCATTTTGAAAGATAAAATCATGGAGCCTTTTAAGGATAGAAAAATTGAGTTTGAATGAAGAAACTACACCATCAAACGTGGCATCGGTAAGAAGTATGGTTTCCCAACCTACTGTATTGATTACAACCATAAATTTAAATTTGGACCCCATCATGCTAACTCAAAGTGCAAGTAATAACAATATTTGAAAATTGTAGAGAGGTTATACTGCATGTGAAATGTAACTTATTTAAGTGCTGTAGTTGTGGATTGGCATACATAAATAACATTTATTGAATTGGCTATTTTCATGAACTTATATATGTATGCGTACACGGGTCTTTGAGACATAAGCATCTTCCATTTCACTGTACCAGAAGCCGGGACATAGATTTCAGGCTCTTTTTGCCATTCTACCAAGCATATGTCTACTTCAGTATAAGCACTGGCTGACATTTTGTTTGAATCTTTTGGCAGGTAAGCAATGGTAGAAATCTCAATTGTCTGGGCGGGGGTGCCAATAACCAAGATTGCCTCAGCTTTTATGGCTGGACCACCCATAAAAGTAAAACGTGACGTGTAAATCATTTTCAACTGTTATGAGTTGTTTACTAGGTGCTACCATCACTAAACCACCATAATGAGCAGGGAAACTACACATCATTTGCTTTTCTTGACAGGAAATCTCAGCATTGCCCTTTTGATCCTGGAAGGTGATTGGTAAAAAGAGACACTCATCTGTCACTTTGCCCTTAAATCACATGAAAGGTTTATATTTCAATTTTCCAACTCAGAGACAAGGTGAAATATTCCCTCTTACAAAATTGGGCTACATGACAAAAGTTACAAGGACACACCCCACCAAATAATGCTTGCTACTATAACATTATATGAATCCTACCATACATCATTTAATTTACTCAAAAAACTCTGAATCACTCTACTGATTCAAGACAGAAATCTTCATCTCCTCCATGGCTGCAGCCCCCAGATCAAGAACTTCAACTTTCACTCCCTCGGAGCAATGGCTTTTAATGACAGCTACTATTTTGGTTTGTGGGTTTTTGGGATATGTGGTTTACGATGCAATAATGGCCACAGCATCTGAGTTGCTGCAGCGTTTACTGGTAATCTCGCCTTTGCTTCTGGTTGTTGTAGTTCACTGGTTGTCTACAGGCAGTACTCTTAACTTCCCTATGCCAGGGTCAGAGCCTGGTGCCATCCATCGAGCTGGTGGCTCACCATGGGGTGTGGCCTCTGTGTTGCTGCTTCTTTTCTTCCTCATATGTTATCAGCCTTCCTTCCATGACCTTATCTTTTAGTCCATGTATTACTAATTATGCTTAGAAATATGTAGTAGTTTTTTGAGTTTGGAAAGTAATGAAGTTCTGCTTAGACCGGTTTAAGTTAAGTCACTGTTAATCTTCTGTGGAAAATGAAGTTCGGATAGAATTAATCAGCTACGATGTCTGACCTTTGCTCTGTAAATTGTAATGTTGGCATGCTTTATGTTATGAAGTAACTTGAATGCTTTGTATGCATTAAACTCTATTCCTGCTTCGCACTTTGCAGCATCTTTTCATGTGAATGAATAGTGATGAGGAGTACATCTCCATACTCCATTACTGTTGGAGCAAGAAACTGCAGAATCCTTTTGGGGCATGCTAATTCTTTTAGTTTCCAGACCCTATCTGCAAAGAAAAGAAGAATGATTTACTCCCAGTTAGAAGGAAATGATTAATTAACAATCTGGTTTTTGAGCTTCCAATGATTGTGGTAATATTCTTCAATTATTGGAAGATTTAAATAATTTGGGGTTACTTGACAACTCAAGATTCCCTTTAGTTTATTTTCTGCTGCCCCAAAACTTTGGTTAAAACTTTATCATTTTTTCTTTCACAAAGTATAATTTGTAGCTTTTCTCAATGGATTGTCCCTAGTAACTGTAATATCCATGAATCTAAGCTAAAACTGGACGATATTCCTCATGCTAATCAAGCTCAATGACAATGAGCAGACTTTAAATATGGCTGTCCAACTATATATTCTCAGTTGGCTTTTGAGTAGCTAGTGGAAATTTCAGTCAAAAGGTAATGTAGCTAGGTGCTCAGTGGTGAGGGCAAGGACCATTTCCTCCATTAGCTAAACCTAAGCCAATCTAGTTTCTTAACCCCTTTGTACCCACAGAGCAAAGGTTATGGATCCAGGGATGATGCCGACTTAAGGACAAAATATATTCTCAATGCATAATGTTTTGGATGTTATTTTCACAGTCAAAATGATTAGGTATTCATATCCAAAACATGGCGGGTCTTGCCATAAATCTATAATTAAAAAGGACGGTAAAAAGAAGCTAACTACTTTGATTGAGAAAGTTGGAGCACTTTTTATTTATTTATTACAGCTTTTAGTTTAATTGGAGGTGAGTTTGGGGATATTATGCTTTCATTGGGTTTGAATACCACAAAGCTAAATTCAATAAAGTAAAATTTGGAAGCATTTTTAGATTTTTTTCCATGAAAATTTCTTATAACTTTAATAACCTTTGAAATTGTGGTAAAGAAAAAAAGGAATAATGATTTTAATTTCGGAAAATATGCCTAATTTTATCTACCTCATTGAGGTGATGTGATGCTAGCTATTTTGTCAAATTCATTTTGAGGGGAGGTAAAGTGATGGTCACTTCTCAAAAGTTCATTTTTAGGGTTGTAGGATAAGGACCATTGACTTTATAAGTTTGAATTTAAGCACTGCTCCTACAACCAATGCTGAGGTTTGCTTTAATAGCAAATTTAAATAAGGTTTGGATTTTTATCGGCTGAGGCTAGATGTGTAATCCAGCTAAGTCAAGTGACCTATATATAGAGATCTTAATAGATACTTTATAAGTCAATATTTTGTACTTTCTAACTTGATCAAGTAAGATTAGGATATTTTATAATTAGATTCAGATAGTAAAATTATTATTTGTCATAGGTTTAGGTTTTAGATAGTAGTATTAGAATACTCATTATCTGGACCCGATAATAAATAATAATTTTTAATATCAAATTTTAGTTTATATATTATTTTTTTATAAAGTCTTTATAATTAGTGTACTACTTACTAAAATTTATTAACTGTTATAAATATAATTTTAAACTTTAATTTATATTTTTTATGAACTAACTTTAAGTTATTAATTTAATTTTCATTAATAATATAAATAAAAATGATTTAAAATTATTTTTATTGAGTATTTAACTGGTAGATTTTAAGATATTTGGGTAACAATTCAAAATTTTAATATAATATTTATAGGGTTTGGGATCAAGTAGTACAGATTCAAGTTAAGGTACCTAAAAAATAGTGTATACTTTATTCGTTGAAATCTTTAATCTATATAGCAAAAAAATGTGAATTTAAACTCCCTATTAAATAAATGGGGACGTACGAATTTAATAAACATTAGGCCCTTGATCTATTACTTTGCCTATTATCTAAGAAAATATTACATCCTACAACATCTACCTCATTTTACAATGTTAATTCTTGAATTTTGGTCGTTCTACTAACTAATGAATGAAATTATTTAAAAATTAAATAAATTATAATAAAAAAATAATTTTAAGGATATTTATATCTTTTCAATTTTTTTTTTTAAACAACACTATCCACTTCTTTAAAAAATCTAAGAAACTTTCAATTCATGTTTCAATCACTCAAATGAAATGAAAAAATTTATTACCGTCGCAGACATGCATGCACCATATTTAGCAATTTTACTTATCTCAAAATTATGGAAAAACTCAATAGAATATTTTGTCCATTGACAAATACACGATGATTTCATATGCAAATAATTAACATTCGACATAGATGTTAATTGTATGTGCAAAAAAAAAAATAAGCATTTAACGTGAGAAAATATAAAATTGAATTTAATCTTCAATAGATTCATAAAAGAAATTAACAATAAACTTCACATGAGAAATAGTCAAATTTATAAAAGCGAAACTTTGAAGCATGTGTTATGTCTAAAAAGAGAAAGATAATCCCGTTTTATGCTAAAAGGATGACAAATTCCTGTTTAGAAGAAACTTTGTGTGTTATGTCTAAAAAAAAGTAAAAAAAAAAATAATACTCAATAATTTTTTTTGAATTATTTTAAAATATTTAATAAGTTTTTATTCTTTTATTGTATTCAATTAAATCTTTGTGTTTTTTGTTAGAACACCGAATTGAAAAATATCGAAATGGTTTCAAGGCGTGTAACAATGCCACTATTCTTAAGGTTTTATTTGCCTACACTTAGAGTGTGAAAAGGAGTTACCGGCGTGTAAACCTTAAAAATATAATAAAACTCAGCGATTGACTGCATTTTCCATTGACAAAATCAATCCACTGAGCATCCACCAATATATAACAAGATTACCTAACTTTTATAAGATTTCTCTGCAGCAAAATGGTATAAAATAAATCTAGAGAATATTGAGAAATGAAGGAAAGATAGTAAAGAAAGTTTATTTATAAGCCTAAGTGACTGTTCCCAACAAACACAATTGTATCTATTTCAAACAGACACAACTATCTATTTCCAACAGCAATAATTGTTGGTTTTCCAATAAACATGATTATTTGATTTTCAACATAATTATTTAAACAAACATAATTTTTGAACAATCATAATTGTTCAAAGGACTTTCTTCTTTTAATTATTCTATTATTATTGTTGAAAATGTCCAAAAATCCCCACCAATTTATAATAATCTAAATTTTTTTATAATCTTGGAAATCAATTACATAAATAAAGGTGTCTTCTGACTGAACCTTCACTTAGTGAAAACATGTTAAAGTTAACCGAAATTGCATGGTAGACTATGCTTTGAACCAGTTATTCCATTTGGTTAACCGAACACATATCACACAATGATTTCAACACCGATGAATGCATAGTATCCAGTGACACATTTATGGTTATGTGTCTGCATCCTATTTTTATGAGTGTTGT
Organism: Theobroma cacao; assembly: GCF_053813885.1. Lineage (NCBI taxonomy): Eukaryota > Viridiplantae > Streptophyta > Magnoliopsida > Malvales > Malvaceae > Theobroma > Theobroma cacao. The sequence continues at coordinate 36,970,126 of NC_142647.1, read as the reverse complement.
TAGAGCCAAGCTCTTAAACTCCTAGAAGCGGTTACACTTCACTCTCATATAGGTAGATTCCATCAAGAATACCCTCATAAGTAAAGCATTCTAACAAATTTATCTTATAGGTTTATTAAGAGTATATAACTCATCCTTTCTTTACCATTATGGGTACCTAGCATTTTACTTGAGATGGAATATAATATATCATATTATAGTACTAGTAGTCACATACAAATGGTGTACTTTGTTTCAGTGAACTCAAGACTTGAAGTTATACCAAGCGTTGAATCGAGTTTCCACCCTGGGTGACTTTCAATTTATTAACTAGAGCCCCATCCCCTTTGAAGTCTTTATTTACAAGATCTATAGCAAGACTTTTAGTTAAAGGATCTGCCAAGCTATCTTTTGACCTCACAAAAGTTATAATGATCACTCCATTTGAAATTAATTATTGGATATAGCTATATCTTAATCTAATATATCTAGACTTTCCATTATACACTTGGCTATATGCTCTTGCTAAATTTGCTTCACTATCACAATGGATAGAAATTGGAAATTTTGGTTTAAGCAACAAAGGTACACCAAAGAGTAAATATCTTAGCCGTTCGATTTCTTTGGTGGTAGTAGCTAATGAATGGATTCGATTGTCATTGTGGAATCCCTTATACGAAATGGCACCTGCATTAAGCATAAAGAGTCCTTTGCTTGTAGAAGTATGATCTTCCAAACTTGTAATCCAACTAGCATTTGAATATTCTTTTAGCATTGATGGATATCCATTATAGAAAAGACCATAATTGATTGTCATCTTTAAGTACCTAAGTACACTATTTATTGCTTGCAAATGAAGTTACTTGGATTACTTGTGTACTGACTTAATTTCCTAATAACAAACGTCATATTTGGTTTTGTGCACGTCATTGCATACATTAGGCATTAAATTACCTTTCCATATTCAACTTGTGGTATTGGTTTGTCTTTATTGGATACTAGCCTTATATTATAATTATAAGACATAGACATTGGCATATAATCTGACTTACCATACTTTATTACAATCTTTTGAATCTAATGAGATTGAGACAATGTTAGGTCATTATTGTTTCTCATTATTCTTATACTAAGAATAACATCCACCACATTCATGTCTTTCATATCAAAATTCTTTGACAAGAACGTTTTTATGTCTTCCACTTGTTCCAAATCAGTACCAAATATTAGCATGTCATCCACATATAGGCAAATGATGACACCTTTACCGTTATGGAACTTACTATAAGCACTTGTCAGATTAATTTATCTTATAGCTATTAGCTGGCACAACCTTATCAAATTTTGATGCTATTGTTTAGTTGTTTGTTCTAATCCATATAAGGACTTTACATGCTTGCGTGTATTCTTTTCTTTCTCAATTGACACCATTCTACCTTAATGTATAACCGAAGTGTCAACTTAACACATTAAGGTATATGTTCACACAAGCACCATTGTACCTTTATTGCACAATAAGAATGCCTTTTCAAATATACTAAATATCTATGTTGCACTATTATGCCTTCAATGATAAAATAGGAATACACCATATGCCAAGAAGTTAAATTTATATATTGGCACCATTATACCTTCATGTATAATAGGAATGCTACAAGCTCACCAATCATATGGACCCTAATGGTGTTTACATATTGGCATCATTATACCTTAATTTATAATAGGAATGCCACATGTCCAAACCTTGTACTTTTCATCACATGGACCTTTATAAATTCAAGATGGTTTACCAAAGGATTTTTATCTTTCTCATCTTGTTTGTGATTTCATCTTAGTTGCAATATTCTTATTTTATTCAAAGATGATTACCAAGGTCCTTGACAGACATCTACTTTTTTTTATGCTTTAGAGTTTTCTTAATATCTCTCCATGATGGGGAAGTATTTCAATTATACAAGACATGAAAATAAACCTCTTCTATATCAAGATCATATATAAAAAGAATAAAATCTTTCTTTCCAACCAACATACGTTTTTCATACATATCACATGCAATATCATGCATATCAAGTAAAGAAAGAAAAATTATCTTGTAATTCGATGAGAAATCATTTTGTCATTTTCCTTGTCAACATCAATCTAGTCTAATTTCATAAAAATCAGAAGTCAATTCCCTTAGTGCTCCACTTGTGGCAACCATTGTTGAAATGAAATAAAACCTTAACATTGTTAGAACACAAAACTAAAAAATATCAAAATAGCTTCAAGGCGTGCAACAATGCCATTGTCTTTAAAGTTTTATTCGCCTCCACTTATAGTATGCAAAAGAGTTACCGATGTATAAACCTCAAAAATACAATGAAGCTTAAAGATTGATTGCATTTTGTACTAACGAAATCAATCCATTAAGCATCCACCAATGTATGACAAGATTAGCTAACTTCTATAAAATTTTTCTATAGCAAAATGATATAAAAAAAATTTAGAGAATATTGAAAAACAAAGGAGAGATTGTTGTTTTCTCTATTTTGTGTTTTCTTTGGTCCCAGAGAAAGTCTATTTATAAGCCTAAATGATTGTTCCCAATAGACACAATTGCGTCTACTTCAAACAAACACAATTGTTTGTTTCCAACAGTCATAACTGTTGGTATTCCAATAGAGATGATTGTTTATTTTCCAACATAATTATTTGAACAAACATAATTTTTGAACAATCAAAAGACTTTCTTCTTTTAATTCTTTCATTATTATTGTTGAAAATGTACTACATTTTCATTTTGCAATAAATAGGCTCTTATGACTAACGGTTAACTAACTATTGTTAGTTAAAATGACACTTGTCATTTTTTATGCCATGTGATACTAATGTGATATGTTGGCATGTCATAACGGATGGTGACGTAACATGTTGATTTGGCATGATGACATGACCATGTGGTAGTTTCATTTTTTGTATCAGTGTCACATCAATGTCATATGGATATAAAAGAGACAAATATCATTTTGACTAATGAAACTAGGTCAATGATTAGTTCTATAATATAAAATTTTGATTAAATGCAATAAAAAATAATTTTTTTAAAAAAAAATTTAAATAATTTAGCAATTTTTTAAAGTATTATGTTAATAAAAAAATAATTATAATGATAGAAGTTCATCAAACATGAAATTCTTTTCACTTTCATATAATTATGAATTATCTAGTTAGCAAATTTTACAACAATCAAATTCTGTTTGGATCTTAAATTTGAAGAGTGAATGTAAATTTTTTTTTATATAATAAATTGTGTGAATGAATTTACTTAAAAATTGATAAAGTTTTAATATACTTAATGTATTTAAGAGAATATAAGAAAATGAATTTTAATTTTTTATTTGTGAATTTAATTTACTATTTTTATATTTACACAAAATTATAAGTACTTACATAATATAAAATCTAAAAGGTATATTAAAAGTTTGGATAGGAAGTGGCAGCATTGCAATGCAATTCCTTTTCATTTTCTTTTTTGTTACTTTTCTTCCCTTTTTTTTCTTTCGAGTTATAGGTAAGGTGTCACGTACTAGAATTTAAACCTAACCTCGTGCGATTTTAAACTCTGAAAATAGAGTTTAAGTAAATCTTAAAACCTAGAAAATATTAGAAGCAAAAAAAAAAATGAAAAAAGATAGAGCTTTTGAGAAAGAGAATGCTTTGTATTTCTCTAGGGTGTGTTACAAATGAGATTGTTGGATAAGATTCTGTTATAAAATAGAGATAAGATAATATAAGATAAGAGATTTAATTTGAAGAGATAATAGTCAAATTAAATCCAAATCTTAATCTAATCTAGTAAATCTACATGTAAACCTAGATATACATTAACAAATCCAAGAGTTCAAATTAAATTACACTACGTGGGTTAGGACTGTTGTTTGGCCTATCTGGGTTGTTTGGCTTGTCTAGGCTGCCTAGCTTGCTTGGGCTGTTGTTTGGTGGGCTGCTTAGCCTGCCTGGACTGGTCTAAACTTTTGGGACCTAACATCTTCCCCTACTTAATCCAGCAACACTTTCGTTACTGAAAAATGCACTTTTACATCATAGTCATCCTCTTACATGTCTTAGCCTCAAACGACCTCGTTTTGTGCATTTTTGGCTTCCACATAGTTCTTTGGAATGCGTTGTCTCCTTGGGCACTTATTGCGGACCAATCCTCCTTTGCCTTGGGCCTTTGGTCTCATGAGTGCTTGACAAGTCTTGACGTTTCTGTGCCTATGTCTTGGGCTTCTTGGCATTTGTTTGTGGTAGTCTCGTTGCCACTGATCTTCGTCTTTCGGACTGTACAACATTTTGCTATTATTTGTTGCTCCCTTAAGTTTAACATGATGCTACCCAATCTCTGTGTGCTAATAGGCTCCCTTGGCCGTGGATGATGGCATTTTTTGCCACTACACTAGTATTTCTCCTTATCCTTGTGTAATACTAAGTTCCTCAAATGTGACTACTCAGTAGGTCCTTTTACACACTGGTTGTCACTCTCGTTGTTTATATCCTCCTTATCCATCATGATGGCCATGAGCTTTTCACACATGGGACAGTCCCTTGTCAAGTGTGGTATTTCACACAAGAAACATTTTAGGGGCTTCCTTTCTTTGCCCTTCCGCTTAACAATTGTCTTAGTTCGATGGTGTGATGATTTTTCATTAGCCTTTCTTCTGATCCATTATTTTTCTCTTCCCTATCATTGCCCTTACCTTTGCCTTTTTTCTTAGGTTTGGGGAAGAAAAAGTTATTGTCGGACTTTTGTAAATCCAAAAATGATTCCACCACGATCATAGCCTCCAAGACGTTCTACACACTTTTCTTTTGGAGTTCCAACTTGGCCCATGGTTTGAGCCCATCCATAAAGGAAAATAATGCTTCCCTTTCACTAAAATCATTGATTTGTAACAACAATTCAGAGAATTACTTAACATATTCTCTTATCTTACCTTGTTAGGTAAGCCTTTTGAGTTTGACATAGGCCTTATCGTTTGCGTACTCATGGTAAATTTACTTTTAGAACTCTTTTTGAAATTTCGCCCAGGTGTTAATGGTCTCTCCCGCAAGCTTCTCAATGTACATATGTCTCCATTGTAGCAATGCGATATCCACCAAATACATGGTTAGGGAATTAATTCATAGAGCATCCTTCATGATGCCCATGGACTTGAAGTATTGTTCCAAGCTCCATACGAAATTGTCCACCTCCTGGGCTTTTCTCTTACCTTGAAATTCTTTGGGCTTAGGCACCTTTAAACGAGTCCCCCATTGAGTAGCTTGTGCACCACCTTTTATGGTTGCCTCTAGTGTGACGAGCTTGTCCCTAAGCCCCCATACTTCTTGCCACAATGACTTGACCAGCTCCTTCAATGTTGCATTTCGATGGTTTAATGTCTCTATCGTTTTGTGAAACTCCCCACAAAGCTCGTCATCTTTGGACCTTAACTCATCCATGTTGGCCTCAAACCCCTCGAGTTTGTTACTCGTTTCTCCCACGACCACCTCCATTTTAGCTACTCGGCCTTCGAGAGTGGACATCATGTCCCTCAACTTACCTTACTTGGCTGCTCCTCTGTTCTCCCTAACTTCCTGGACTAGTGCGAACTGGTTCTTTATCGATGCCATCTCCCATTTCCTCAAACCTTGGCTATGATACGAACTATCACATGCTAGAGTTTAAACCTAACCTCGTGCGACCTTAAACTCTGACAATAAATTTTAAATAAGCCATAAAACTCACAAAATAACAGAAGCAAAAGAAAAGAAAATGAGAGAGAGCTTTTGAGAAATAGAATGCTTTGTATTTCTCTAGGCTGTGTTACAAATGAGTTTGTTAGATAAGATTATGTTACAAGATAAAGATAAGGTAATATAAGATAAAAGATCTAATTTGAAGAGATAATATTCAAATTAAATCCAAATCCTAATCTAATCTATTAAATCTACATTTAAATCTAGAAATACTTTAACAAATCCAAGAGCTCAAATTAGATTACACTATGTGCACTAGGCCTGTTGTCTGGCCTATCTAGGCTATCTAACTTGTTTGGATGAACTAAAAGAAATGAAAAAGAGAAAATAGAAATTATTATGTTTGTTTCCTTTAAGAAAGAAAAGAAAAAATGGAGAAAGAAAGAAAATAAAAAGAAAAGACAAAAGAAATAAAAATTTGGATATTTTATGTTTAAACTTTTATTTTCTTTTTTACATATAGGTTTTTCTTCAAGGGTTTATAAAAATTTGGATATTCTATTTACAAAAAGTATGCAAATTTTTATTTTATTTTAATATATAGGAAATGAAAGAGGACAAAGTTTAAAAAAATTTATAGATTTGATGTTTAAAATTTTTATTTGCTATTTTACATAGATTTTTTAAATTAATGTTATTTATTTTGAATCATATAAACAAATTGAATAAAAAATTATATAAGACATGAAAAAAAGAGAGAGAAGGAATTAACATGATAAAAATTAAAGGATTATATTGCAAAATCAAATATTGAAAAACTTTAACTCCTTTTTAAGTTAATTTTTAAAAGATGTCTAAAAAAAAAGATCTTGATAGATTTGTTTTAAAGCAAATTATTAAATAGAGAGATTTTTTCAATAAATTTAGGATTTATATTTAATACACTGACAGTGTATAAAAACTATACACTGTCAGCTCACCAAATGTTGCTACCTCATTAATGAAGTAAAACTACAAAATTTTAAGGATTTGAACTTAAATATTAAAAAATTGTTAACAATTAATTAAATAAAAAACAAAAAAAATCTCTTTTTTTTCTCTCATCAACTCCCCACGATGTTATTTTATTGTTTGGCTTTTTTACCTCCCTCTAACTCCATCTTCTTCACCCCTTCTTCATCTATTAAAATTACAAATTAAAATATTTCTTTTTCCCAAACCTCTTTCACTTTCTTTTTCTAGTTCTTTCATAAGCATCCAAACTAAAATTTTATTGAATTCTTAAAAAAGTGTGTTGCTAAAACTCTAAGAGAGAGAAAGAGTAAAAAATTTGATGTGAAAATTATCTTTTTGTTGGGAAAAAGAGACTATTGCCAGATAGGGTGGGCAATTGGTTGATTTAACCACCAATTGTGATAAAAAATCCTTCCTTAAATTGTGACTGTGGGATAGTATTAATGTTGAAAAAATTTTGGAAAAGTTTTGTCGTAACTTGTGTTAGAATTTTTATTTGATATTAAATTGATCTTAGTTAATTACTTTCACTATTTTTATTGGTTATCACATTATAACTCTAAATCAAATTATAAGTAAAACCTTAATTTATTTACTTGAAAAAAAACAATTAATTATCACATTGTAACCTTAAATCAATTGTAAAAATCACTTAAAAATATAAAAATTATCTTGAAGTCTCTTGAAATTAAACAATTTTGAAACTTAGTTTTAAAGCTAGAAAAAGAAGGGGAGAAGAAGATAATCAAGTTAGGATAAAAAAGAAGAGAACAATTGATTATCACATTATAACCCTACATCAAATGTAAAAATCACTTAAAAATATAAAAATTATCTTGAAATCTCTTGAAGATAAATAATTTTGTAAACGTAATTTTAATGCTAGAAGAAGAAGAAGGGGAGAAGAAGATAATCCAGTTACGATAAAAAAGAAGAGAACAATCAAAGAACGTTGTGAGGCAGTTAGAGAGAAAAAGAAAGAATTTTTTATTTTTTATTTAACTAATTATTAAAACTTTTTTATATTAATTTTAAGTACTTAAAATTTTTAGTTTTACCTCACTAATTAGGTGGCAACATTTGATAAGCTGACAGTGTATAAAAACCTATACACTATTAATACATCAAATATTAATTCATAAATTTATAGCTTTTTAATTAAAAAATAACATTGTGGAAGAATTTGTAGATGGACATTAAGATTCCGCTTGGTAATAAAAAATAGATTATTGAAAGAAAGTTTTCTTTTTTGTAAAATAATTTGTTAAAAAGTTTATATTTTTTATTATTTGAATAGATTTTTTTCGAATGTCATATATTTTAAGTTGATCAATACAATTTTTCCTATCCATTCATAAATTATTTTTCATTTTTTCCTTTCGAACAAGAGAAAAAATCTTTGAAATTCGAAATTCGAATGCATAATTTTAAACTAAAATATTGAAACAAAATTTGAGGTGTATGTATTTTGATTTTTTATTGGGAATATTGTTTGTCATTTTGGACTGTGCTTCGAATTTGATGGGGGTACTTTCTAAAAAACACGTGTAAAGCTGCCGCTTATGTCAGTCACTCAGTTACAAAGTCAGTCCCATAGCCGTTGGATTATTTATCGCATCTAATTGTATGGTGATCGCACGGCTATCGATGACATTTTCAGGGCAAGATCACAGCTGATTTGGACTTTACCACGGTGCGTAGTCAGATTCGTACATGCAAGACTCATGTGCCACCTGCCATCTGCCACTTGTAGTTCAACACTGTCACTGCAAGTGAAAGAAAAGAAACCGCATGGCTTTAGGCATTTCCTATGCCACTTCACCAGAATGTTGTTTTCACATGGGAGAGTTTGGCTCTGCTTTGCAAGCTAGATTTCAACCTTTTTCTGTATATAAAAAATTATATATTTATCAATAAATTAAATATTTAGATATTATTTTTATATTTTATATTAATATTTATTTTAAATTAAAATAAATAAATATTTATTAATTTTTAAAAAATCCTATCCTAGGTTAGACCCATGGCCATGACCTTGACGAGTTGTCCAACCTGTGAACAAGTTTACCAAGTACATGAAAAGTGCCTCCAATTTGTTTGAATTTGAGGTTGAATTAGGAGTTAAGTCGGAGTCGTTATAATTTATATGTTGATTGTAATTCTGTACAATTAATGATGAATATTTTCTCTCATATCTGAATATAAGCAACCTGAAAGGTCAAATCACATTAAAATTTTATCTATTGTGTGTATGTATTATTGTTCGATTACGTTTCCATTTGCTTGGATGATGATTGATTGGGCACTTGATTAAAAGTATCACTTTTGATATTTTTAACATATTGTACTCCTATATTGTCAATATATTAGTATTAAATATTATAAGGTAGAAAAAATCATTTATTTAAATTTCAAATTTATAATTTAAAGATGAATTAATAGCACATATTTTCACATTTTTAACGTAAAGTAACGAGTTTTATTTTATTTCTAAATTGTCTGTTCATAATAGTTTTATTTATAATAAAATCAGAAATTTAATAAATATCTAATTACTTGATTAAGTTATATGAATTTGATAAAAAAGTAAATTTTATAAGTTATTATATATACATATGTATGTATGTATATTTAAATTTTACTTACTATATATCTAATAATAGGGTGGAATTGCTGGTTGTGAGAGACGCCTTACTCCTGTTTGTGACTTCAGCTTGGGTTAATCATAACCTGATTATTGAGTGTAACACGTTGAATGTGGTTAAATGGGTTTCTTGCCCACAAGTGGTACCATGGAAGGTTAAGAGTATTGTCATATAAATTATGAATCTACTTAGGAGTGTCCAACATTGGGAGATCCATCACATCTCTCGTTTTGTCGATGGAGAGGCGAAGTCCCTAGCTAAGAAAGGGCTAGAGGGGGTAAAAGCTTATATGGCTTAATTTGGGTTAGGTGCAGGGAAGAACTCCCACTGAAACTCTTGCAATCGTTTTGCTTACAGAGGTGATGAATGTGGAGGATGGCATTTCGCTAATATGGCTTAATTTGGGTGAGGTGGAAGGAAGAACTCCCACTGAAACTCTTGCAATCGTGTTGCTTACAAAGGTGATGAATGTGAAGGATGGCATTTCCTAAGCTTTGAAGTGTGTAAAGAATAAAAAGCCCTTCGCCTCTCGTGTGTTTCTTCTTTTCCCCTATGTTGGTTGTAAATGTCGTTCCCCTGTTTTCCTTATTTTGTGTTTCCAAGTGGTTGGTTTTGCGTGTTTCTGACTCTCATTTGGTCTTTTCTAGTACTTGAGATGTTTTGTACACAAGTAATCTATTGTAGAAATTACGAAATTATATCTAAAAAGTTACCAAAGATCTTACCCAATCAATAAAATAAGAAAGAAAGAAATCAAGCACACCCACAAGAGCACAAACATTTATGTGGTTCAGTCTTTTGATGACCTACGTCCATGAGCACAACAACAGAGAAAGATCCACTAAGAGAAAAATTAAGAGATTATAAAAATAGTCTCAAACTCATAACCCATATTCCACATACATCTAAATCATTCTTTCTAAATCTAGGTGATGACTATTCTTCAACCCCATAAGATCCTTGTATAATGCCAAATACAATAATTTTATCATAATGTAATTTTGATATGTTATACTAGTCTAACTAGATTTAAAAACTATCTCAAAAAAGGTATATTAGTTTAATTAGAATTAAGCAATCCTAATTATACTATAATTCAAGACTATCATAACAAATCTCCACCTTAGGCTTGAATTCACAAAGCTTTACTTTACGAATCAATCTCTGTCAACATCATTAATGCCCCAAAGGGTCTCAAGCACTTCGAATACCGATCAAGTCCAAGCATGCTTGAACTTTATCCCAGAACTTAGTCACCATATTTGTCAGATTTTTAGTTATAGCTATTTTCTTCACTACAATCTCACATCTAGAAACAATCCCTCATACGAAGTTATACTTGACTTGAATGCGTTTGATTTTCTTATGAAACATTTGATTTTTGGTCAAGTGTATGACACTTTGACTATCACAAAACACAAGTATATATGCTTGTCCAAAACCAAGATTACTAACCAAGCCTCGAAGGCATAAAACCTCATTCATTACCTCAGTCACAGTCATACATTCAGCTTCAGTTATAGACGAAGCAACTATTACTTTCCAACTGATTGCAAACCCTAAGAGAGTGAACACATACCTTATTTGAGATCTTCTACTATCTAGATCACCAGTAAAATCTGAATTAGAGAAACTAACCATATTACAAGTACTGTTTGCACTTCTTTCACACACTAAGCTAACATCAATAGTACTTTTAGGTGTTTTCACAAGCTTTCATGTTTGATCCTAGTGTAAAGACTCAATCTTCTTAGAAGACTCGGCATATGTAATTGCCTCATGATAAAAGTAAGGCTCATCAATCTCTATTTCCACAGATAAAACATAAGAATTAAAATCACCATCGATACAAGTAATGCTTCGTTAAGATACCAATTCTTATACTTCTTGCAGTTCATTTTGGATTTCACAATCATCTCGCATTATCCTGGGAACTTTGATTTCAAGCTTCACCTGCTTGCCAACTTCCTGGTCTGATCTGTTTGTAATTCTAAACTTTATCTCATAAAGTAATGCAGATTTGTCAAAGATAACATCCCAACTCACCATAAACTTGAGGGACTTATAATCAATACACCACAATTGATAACCCTTCGCCCCATATGCATAACCTAAGAATATGCACTTCGTCGTCCTTAACTCAAGTTTACCATCACTCACATGAGCATGGACACGATAACCAGATACTCTCAATATAGAGTAATCAATGAGCTTACTAGACCAAACTTCCTTGGGAGTCTTAAATTAAATTGCAATTGATGGAGATCGAATGACTAAGTAACAAGCCATGTTGATAGCTTCTATCTAGAATACTTTGGTTAAGCCAACATTAGAGAAATGTATTTTGCTCTCTCCAGAAGTATTCTTTGCATCCATTCTACACACCGTTTTGATGTGGTGTTTTAACAATAGTGCGATGTCTAACAATTTTCTCATTCTTACAATACAGACCAAACTCACCTTTGCAAAATTCCAAACCTTGGTTTGCTCAAAAGCTCTCAATCCTTTTCTTAGTTTTCTCTTTCATCAATGCCTTTTAATGCAAAAAGGTGTTCAACACTTCACTCATAGCCTTCAAAAAATACGTCCACACCTTTCTTGAAAAATAATCAATAAAGGTCCACATGTCTAATGATCCACCTTTTGATGTCACCAGAGAATGACTCCATAAATTTGAATGAATGTAGTTTACTGCACTCTTGTTTCGATGAGTTGTAGTGCTAAATTTCACTATATGTTGCTCACAGAAATCTAGCTTCCCAACCTTTTGACTACATAGCAAACCATGTTTACTCAATTTTTTAATCCCTCTCTTGCTCATATGACCCAATCTCATATACCATAAACTTGTTACATCATCTTCAGGATCATTAGATGAGACCACAAAAATAGTTTTAATGACTGTGTTTCCCACTAGATGATAAAGATCACTAAATAACTTGCCCTTCATGATAGTTATGGCTCATTTATATACATTCAATACACCATCTTGGCCACTATATTTGTAGCCTTTTTTATCTAACAAACTCAAGGATAATAAATTCTTTTTCATGTCAGGAACATATTTCACCTCAAGTGTCCTTACCATACCATCAAACATCTTGATCCAAATTATGCCAATTGTTGGTCCCAATTATATGTGCTAGAGGGGGGTGAATAGCACAAATTGACTCTTGACAAGATGAGGAACTAATTTTCAGAACAAAGAAAATAAAAACAGAGTAGATAATGCACAGAAATTTAGAGTAGTTCGGTCCAAGACCTACATCCACTGCCTTGATTATCCAACCAAGGATTTTTCAAACAATTCCACTAAGAACTGGTGAAATTCACAAGCTTTTACCAAGCTTTACAATGGTTTTTACCAAGCTCAGCCAAAACCTTTCACAATAGTTTTTCACGGGCTTAACTATAACCCAACACCTAACTTTTCAAGGCTAAGTTAGAACCTTAACACAATCAAGCAATCCTAGCTCGAAACAAACACTTAGAGTGACTCCCTCACTCTAAGAATACAAGAAGATAAGTAAAAGAAAGTATCTATGATCACAAAGTTGATCTAAATGGTACAAGGTTGAGTGCAGAATACAAATACAAAAGATTAGCGTTTAAGTGCAGAAAGGTGCAGAGGAGATTTTTTGGTTTTTCAGCTCTATATAACTCAAATCTCTTCCAAAACTTCCAAAAACTTAATTTCTAACCGTTAGAAGACCTTTTTATACATGGAGAAACAACTTGATGGCAATTTGACAATTTATGGCCGTTGAAAATAGTTGAGAGTTGGTTCTAGCCATTAATCTGTCTTCTAGTGCTTTGATTCAAATTGCAGACAAAGAGCTCTTAGTCGACTAACTTTCTTATTGGTCAACTAAATTGGTTTTGTCTTCTAGTCGTAGATTCTAGCAGAGAGCATTTAGTAGACTAACTCATTTTTTAGTCGACTAAGTTGGTTCTATCTTGAAGTCTAGATTTTGGCAGAAAGCATTTAGTCGACTAACTCACATCTTGGTCGACTAATTCGATTATGTTTCTCAATATTCTTCAGCCCACCATTTCTCCAAATTGAATCTTAGCCAACCAACATTCTTCTTTACTCAACTAAGGAGCTTCTTTCTCGTTAATCGATCATGTCTCCTTATTTTTATCCCCCTTTTTTCTTTTGATATACACTTTGAAAGATTGATTTATTAATTTCATACATTATTTGTCCTGCACACTCAAGTAGAAAAATTAGACACAAGTGAATGGGAATGTCTTATTATCATCAAAAACTAATGGAGCCAACAATCTCCCCCTTTTTTATGATGACAAAACATTCCTTGATTAACAGCACAGTGCCCTTATATTCTTTTTAGTTTTTGCAGAAAATGGAAATTGCTCCCCCTAAATATATGCTCCCCCTTAATATGTGCATATTTTTCTTATTTAATCCAGCAAGTTTAATTCATGTCATACAGTCAGTGACATTACATATTTAGAGTATTTATGTTGTCCTAGAGAATGATTAATAACAGATAACAAGTTGACAAAACATTATTAGTGTTTTAGTTGACTGTCTGTCATCAGCATATTATTATCTTATACCAATCAATGTTTATCAAATATATCATACTTATTATCCATACATATTCACAGACATATTTCATTCTCAATGCTATGCCATCAGCCCAAAATCAGTATCATTAAGTGAATTGAGATAACATCATAAACTTAATTTAAGCATTCAAACATCAATATGTCAATATCCAGAATATAAACATATCAGCATCCCATTTTTCACACAAAACATAAACACAAGATTAAACTAAAGTGTTTAATTGTCAGTAGGGCAAAGACAGCAGGAAAACAGAAGTAACAGCTGATATTCCTAAATTGCCCCTGGTTCATTTTTGCTTCCTTTGTTTCCTAAATTCCTGGTACCTCTACCCTAACATTTTTTTAATTAAATTTCTGGATCCTTTTCCTTCCTTCTCCTTATAAGGTTTTGCCATACTTTTCCCCTTTTTGGACATCATCAATTCATAATCAGCTTCTGAGGAGGATGAGGGAGATGACTCATTAGTGTTGTATTGGACATCTAAGGGTTGAGGAGAAGAGACTGGAGGTAATTCTTGGGTAAGGGGATCAGGCAATGGTGTGTCAAACACTTCAAGTGATTCTTGTGGAGAAGAAGCTGTTGCTGGCTTGGACTTTTTTACCAATTTGGAGGACTTCCTTCTTTTGATGAATGATGTTTTTGTTGCCATTATTTTCTTCCCTTTGGCAGGTGGTTTTGTCTTTGTCTGTGGTGTTACAGTGACTTTTTCTTTCCCTTTTCTAGATTTTGCTTTCACTTTAAGGGCTGGTGCATATGTATCTTGTTGAGCTTTTGCCTTCGTAGCTTTCTTTTTAGCCTGTTTTTCCCTAACCATTTGGTGGAAGACATCCATAATGGATACCTCTTCTGAATTTGGAGGGGAAGGCTACTGTTTCTCAGGTTTTGAAAAGCATTTTGATTCGGTGAACCTAGTACTTTTGTTCCTTATTTTGATTTATCTTTGCTTTGGTGTTCAAGTGAGGGGGCCTTAGTTGGTTGATCAACACTAAGGTGAGAGTCTTTTGTTTGAAGGATAGGGCTGGTAATTTTGTAAGTGGAGTCTTCTACTTGAACACCATAACTTGCTCCATAAGGAACAAACCCTTCTGCTTGCAAAGCTGAACCTTCAGCACCTTACTGTGCTGGTGCATTACTTGGTGTTACAGAGGTATCTGCAACAGCAGGTTCTGATGACATTTTTTCTTTTTCTTTCATTGCCCTTTCTATCTCAGTTAACCTTTCTTCAATTTTTTGAATTATGGCTCCCTGATTAGTGAGCTTTCCATCAATCCTCATAAGGAGATTGAAGATTATCTTATTCGAGAATTGAGATAGTACTCCCTCTAGTTGAGCAGGTAAGGTGGATTCTTTTCTTGGACCAGCCTTGAGGGTTTTAATGAATCTTTCTCCATCAAGTTTGTACCCCATTTTGGACAAACTACCAAAGTAAATGGCTTGGTCTCTAGTTTTTACCATGTTCGGTTCATATTTTTTGCCCAGACTCCCTTTTTTGGCACTAAGGATGTGATAACATTTCCATTAGGTAGATTAATTTTCTCAAGCTTGCATGCTCCTCTCATACTTTCAATCATGAATCTGCCTAGATTCAGAGCAACTCCATTAAACGCATGTTCCATCAGCCAAAGATTCTGAAGGCTGATGTAGCTTAAACTCCCATTTCTACCATGGATATTTGTGCAACAAAGTAGTGCAGAATTCTTATCTGGGGAATGGTTATCAAACCAGCATTGCTCTTTGATGAGTACTTCTCTTTTCTCCCAGTAATAATTTCCCACAAAGAGGATGGGTCGTATTTCTCTGGGAATTCAAACTCTCCCTCTTCACATTCAACTTTCAGCCAATTACCAAAATCATCAGCAGTAACCACAAATTCTTTACCATTTAAAAATACATTTAGTCCATTGTCAATGTAGTCATCAGAATCATCTAGTTATTCCTCTCCTAATGCTATATTGGCATAAAATTCTTTCACCAAGTTGGCACTATAGGATCTATTCTTAAATGTGTTATACTTCTTCAATTTCAATTCATTAAAATAATCTAATAGACTAGTATGAATTTTTGGATTTTCACTAAAACTTTCCTAGCCAATGTATTTCCCGCAGGTAATAAGAGCATTTTCTATTTTCCTAAACCTCTCTTCATGCATTTTATTTCTGAATTTAGAAGAAGAAGTAGTACCTTTCTTGGGTGTTGTATCCTTGTGTTTCTTTTTCTCTGTTTTCTGTTTTTTTTTCTTTTTGTGATTTTCTAGATTTATCTATCATTGAAGCAAACCCATTTTTCTGTTTCTTTTTCTGCACTTCTGCTTTTGTGCCTTCTTCTAGTGGCCATTTTCCTTTCTTTTTTTCAATAACCTCTTTGCTCTAAGAAGTTTTTGCCATTTTGATTTGAAAGACTTCTTACTAGGGCTGTGAGGTTTTGAGTGGCGAGGGCTTTGCTTTTGTGCAGGTTGGTTTCAGAGGAGAGAATGCAGAGGAAATGGGTAAAAGGCAATTTAATTTCTTCTAAGAAAACAGTCTGACTTCCCTTAATTACTTGTTAGTTTTTTTACTATTTAAAATTTGAAAAGTTCCCTCTAAAATTGTTTATTTCTCTGTCCGGTTTCTTTTCTTGCTTTATTACCTGGTAAACACATTATTTTATTCATTCTTCATTTAATTGACTGAGTCTTATTATTTAAGGCTAACAGAACACTCTTAGTTGACTAAGATTCACCTTAGTCGACTAAATGCATTCTATTTTATGTGCATGAGTCAAAGATTTTCTCATAACTCCTGCAAACTAATCATTCATAAATTCCTTCTAATTTCATAGAATCTATCTTCAGTTAGAGATTTGGTAAAAATGTCAGCTAATTGATGTAAAGTATTCACAAATTCAATCTTAATATCATCTTTCACTACATGATCTCTAACAAAATGGTGCCTAATCTCAATGTGTTTAGTCCTAGAATGCTGCACAGGATTTTTAGATATATTGATTGCACTTATGTTATCATAGAATATTGGTATGTTATGCATTGATAACCCATAGTCCTTTAGTTGTTGTTTAATCCATATTATTTGGGCACAACAGCTTCCTAGTGATACATACTCTGCCTCTACTGTAGATAAAGCCATTGAATTTTGCTTTTTGCTGGACATGACACAAGCATACTACCTAGAAATTGGCAGGTTCCACTAGTACTTTTCTTATCGATTTTGCTGCCAGCAAAATCAGAATTCGAATATCCAACTAAGCTAAGGATTGATTTTCTAAAATACCATATGCCTAAAGTTTGAGTTTCTAAGAGGTATCTAAAAATTCTCTTAACAGCTGTTAAGTATGATTCTTTATGTTGTGATTGAAATCTAGCACACAAACACACACTAAACTAAATATCTGGTCTACTTGCTGTTAAGTAGAGTAGTGAACCGATCATACCTCTATAGAGCTTTTGATCTACATTCTTTCCTTTTTCATATCAATTATAGTGGATGGATTCATTGGTGTGGAGATTAGTTCCAGCTTCAGCATATCGAACTTTTTGAGCATTTTTTGAGTGTATCTTTCTTGGTTGATGAAAATTCCTTTCTCACTTTGCTTAATTTGAAGACCAAGAAAGTACTTCAACTCTCCCATCATGCTCATTTCAAATTCACCCTGCATTTCTTTAGCAAAGTTCTTGCACAAAGCCTCATTAGTTGCACCAATACAATGTCATCCACATATATTTGTACAACAATTAAATCATTTAAGTATCTTTTAATAAACAATGTAGTATCAATGCTGCCTCTAACATAACCTTTTTCAACTAGAAATTTTGAAAGCCTCTCATACCAAGCTCTAGGAGCTTGTTTCAATCTATACAAGGCTTTATGAAGTTTGCAAACATGATCAAGTTTTTCAAAATCTTCAAAACCTGGTGGTTGCTCAACATACACTTCATCTTAAATGAATCCATTTAAAAATGCACTTTTGACATCCATTTGGTACAATTTGAAATTCATGAAGCATGCAAAAGCTAACAACAACCTTATAGCTTTAATTCTAGCAACTAGTGCAAAGGTTTCATCATAGTCTATTCCTTCCTCTTGGTTGTAACCTTATGCTACTAACTTAGCTTTATTTCTAACTACATTTCCTTACTCATCTACCTTATTTCTAAACACCCATTTAGTGCCAACAATAAGGTGATTTGAAGGTCTAGGTATTAGTGACCATACACGATTTTTTTTGAATTGGTCAAGTTCCTCTTGCATGGCCATTATCCAACTTTCCTCTTTTTCAACTTCTTCAAAGTTTTTAGGCTCAATTTGAGATATGAAAGCTGAAAACTCACAAGTCTCTCTTGTTGCTCTCCTAGTCTTAACTCCTTGAGAAATGTCACCTACGATTTATTCTTGTGGATGGTCTTTTGCATATCTCCAACTCCTTGGAAGATCACTATGCTGATTTTCTGCTCTTTGCAAATCTTCTAGAGGTTGAGTTTCATCTTATCTTCTAGGTGAGCTTTCTTCATTATTCTTATTGTTCTCTAAGCTCATTTCTTCCATTTGTTTTTCTAGGATTTCTACATCATCATCATCAACATGAATTTCTTTTTGTAAAGCATTTAACTCATCAAAAACTACATGGATTGATTCTTCAATGGTCAAAGTCCTTTTGTTAAAAATCCTATAAGCTTTTAAGTTTAATGTATATCCTAAAAATATTGCCTTATCACTTTTTACATCAAACTTTCCTAAAGGCTATTTTCCATTGTTCAATACAAAACATTTACAACCAAAACTCCTAAGGTGAGAAATATTTGGTTTCCTACCCTTGTAAAGTTCATATGGTGTCTTAGATATCATGGGTCTTATTGAGACTCTATTAAGTATATAAGCTGCTGTGTTTACTGCCTCAGCCCAAAAATATTTTGGTAGGTTATTCTCATATAGCATAGTCTTAGCCATTTCTTTTAAGGTTCGATTTTTTCTCTCTACAACTCCATTTTGCTAGGGTGTTCTAGGTGCAGAGAAATTGTGATCCAACCCTTTTTCATTGCAAAATTTCTCAAATTCATCACTTTCAAATTATCTTCCATGATCACTCTTTATGCTAACTATGGCTAGTCCTTTTTCATTCTCTATTTTCCTACAATGACTTATAAAAGCTGATAGAGCATCATTCTTATGAGCAAGAAAATAAATCCAAGTATATCTAGAGTAGTCATCAACTATTACAAAGCCCTAAGATTTTCCTCCTAAGCTAGTTATGCTTATTGAGCCAAATAGATCAATATGCAACAATGCAAGAGGTCTAGGTGTTGACACAGTCTTCTTAGTCTTGAAGGATGTTCTAACTTGTTTTCCTAGTTGACAAGCATCACATATTTTGTCACTTTCAAATTTTATGTCTGGCAGTCCAACAACTAAATTTTTCTTGATTAGTTTTGACATAGTATGCATGTTTACATGTCCTAATCTCCTATGCCATAACTAGTTATCATTTTCAGCATTTGCAACAAGACATATTTCACTATTCATTTCAAGATCCTCAAGAAAAACAACATACATATTCTTCAATCTTTTTTCTATAAATGAGACTTTGTTTGTACCTATGTCTATTACTTCACACTTATTTGAATCAAAATACCTATGTCTATTACTTCACACTTATTTGAATCAAAACATACTTTAAATCTTTTGTCACATAATTAACTAATACTCAATAAATTATGTTTCAATCTTTTCACCAATAACACATGACTGATTTGAGTTTGGGAGTTCTTACCAACCGTTCCTATATCATGAATTCTACCTTTTGAATCATCATCAAAGGACACGGTACCTCCTTGTCTTTTGTCCAGTTGAGCAAATAACATTTCATCTCCTGTCATGTGTCGTGAGCAACCATTGTCCATGTACCAAGGCTGTTTTTTTTTAGTTGAGCTCTTGAACATGTCTCCTTTAAGTGCAGCTCAACTTACAAAACAAATTTTCAGTTTTTCTTTATAGGTACCCATACTTTGATGGGTCCTTGAGTGTTAGTTGCAATATAGGATCCTTTTGGAACCCAAATTTTTCTAACTTTCTGTAGGTTACTTTTCTTAAAACAGTCATATGACAAATGTCCATGTTTTCTACAACTATAACTTCTAGATGAGTCATTACGAGAATTTTTCCTAAAATATGAGTTCTTACTTGATGTTTCCCTTTTTGAACATTTAAGAGCTGTGTTTTCATCAAGTATTTTTTGCAAAGCTTCAGATTTATTGTCTAACTCTAATTTTAAAACTTCAAATCCATTTTTAAGTGTTCTAACTCAATTTGCAAAAAAATTATGTGCTCAAAAACATACTTGAACTCTGTCTCATGTTTTCAAAATCATTTTCAAGAGACGCAGCCTTTTTCTTTAATGTTTTGTATTTTGAAAAAAGTTTTTCAAATTCATCATAAAGGCTGTCATACTCATCTTGTAAATTATCAATGGAAATATCACAGGGGGGTGAGGATACCTCGGTTTCATCATCTTGTGCCATCAAATAGAGGTTTGCTCTTTTCTTAGATTTTTCATCTTCAGCTTTAGATCTTGATGTGTCATTGTCCGACCATGCAACTACCATCATTGCTTTCTTGGATTTCTTATTTTTCTTTGGAGTCTCATCTTTCAGCAATGGACATTCGAACTTGAAATGGCAAGGTTTCTTGCACTCGTAGCATATCAGCTCCTCCTTTTTGTTGGAGTCATTTTTCTTTTTGATTTTCCATGAAGCACCTTGATCTTTTCTAAACCCTCTTCTAGCTAATCTTCAGTTTCTTCTGCCCATTAGCTTTCTGAATTTTCTTGCAACTAGAGCTAACTCTTCATCATCATCACATGACAACTCTTCCATCTCTTCTTCAAGGATGCTAGCTTTAAGTGCAATACTCTTTTTCTTTTCCTTTGCTTCCCTCCTATCTTCTTCTTTTTCCTCTTTAAGCTCCAGCTCATGAGTAAGGAGAGAACCACAAATCTCATCAAGGTAATAACATTTAGGTCCTTGGCCTCTGAGATTACAGTCACTTTAGGCTTTTAATTTTTTGGTAGGCTTCTAAGAAGTCTTTTAACTATTTCATGCTCAGGTATTGGTTTTCCAAGCTGACTCAATTTATTTGTGATGTTTGTAAATCTATCCAGCATGCTGACGATGTCTTCACCAGGCTCCATTTTGAACATTTCATAGTTATGTGTCAAAAAGGCTATTTTGGACTCCTTGACTTGAGAAGTCCCTTCATGGATTATTCTAAGTTTATCCCACACTTATTTAACTGTTGTACAGCTTGAGACTTTATTGAATTCAGTAGGGGTCAAGGCACAATGCAATGTATTGATGGTTTTAAAATTTGTTAGGACTCTTTTAGTTTCAGCCTCAGTCCATTCAAACCTTGACTTAGGCATCAACTCATTGGTTACTACATTCAAAGTTAAGGGAATAAAGGGTCCATCAGTTATGACATCCTACATTTCATAATCTATAACTCTAATGTAAATTGACATCCTAGTGCTCCAATAAGGATAGTTAGAGCCATCAAACAGAGGTGGTCTGTTTGTTGATTGTCCTTTAGCAACTATGGATTTTTGGAGAGCCATTTGGATCCTCCCAAAGGGTGTTAGACCTTAAGAGTAGGGAATTAGCTCTGATACCACTTGTTGGTCCCAATTAGATGTGCTAGAGGGGGGGTGAATAGCACAAATCGGCTCTTGACAAGATGAGAAACTAATTTTCAGAACAAAGAAACTAATAATAGAGTAGACAATGTGCAGGAATTTAGAGTGGTTCGGTCCAAAACCTACATTCACTACCTTGATTGTCCAACCAAGGATTTTTCAAACAATTCCATTAAGAACTGGTGAAATTCACAAGCTTTCACTAAGTTTTACAATGGCTTTTACCAAGCTCAGCCAAAACCTTTCATAATAGTTTTTCACAGGCTCAACTATAACCTAACACTTAATAGTTCAAGGCTAAGTTAGAACCTTAACATAATCAAGCAATCCTAACTTGAAACAAACACTTAGAATGACTCCTTCACTCTAAGAATACAAGAAGAGAAGTAAAAAAAAGTACCTATGATCACAAGGTTGATCTAAATGGTACAAGGTTGGGTGCAGAATACAAATACAAAAGATTGGCGTTTAAGTGCAGAAAGGTGCAGAGGAGATTTTTTGATTTTTCAGCTCTATATGACTCAAATCTCTTCCAAAACTTCCAAAAACTTAATTTTTAACCGTTGAAAGACCCTTTTATGCATGGAGAAACAACTCTGATGGCAGTTTGGCAGTTTATAGCCATTGAAAACAGTTGAGAGTTGGTTTCAGCCATTAATCTATCTTTTAGTGCTCTAGTTCAAATTGCAGACAGAGAGCTCTTAGTCGACTAACTTTCTTCTTGGTCGACTAAGTTGGTTCTGTCTTCTGGTTGCAAATTTTGGCAAAGACCATTTAGTCGACTAACCTATTTCTTAGTCGACTAAGTTGGTTCTATCCTGAAGTCCAGATTTGGGCAGAGAGCATTTAGTCGACTAACTCACATCTTGGTTGACTAAGTCGATTCTGTTTCTCAATATTCTTCAGCTCGCCATTTCTCCAATTTGAATCTTAGCCAACCAACATTCTTTTTTATTCAACTAAGGAACTTTTTTCTCGTTAATCGATCATGTCTCCTTATTTTTATCCCTTTTTTTTCTTTTGATATACACTTTGAAAGATTGATTTATTAATTTCATACATTATTTGTCCTGCACACTCAAGTAAAAAAATTAGACACAAATGAATAGGAATGTTTTATTATCATCAAAAACTAATTGAACCAACACCAATCCCAACAACTGAGAGAAATAAATCATCTTCTGATTGTACAGTGCCCATATCAATAAATTAGAAAGTCTAATCATGCCTAAGACATATATGGAAGCAACAAGCTAAATCCAAGATCCATATATCCATCAAGTTACCAATAGTAACTGCAAGAACACTGTCAACTTCCCCTAAAGTATCAAAGTCATCTCCAACCACGTTTGTGGTATTCTCATATTTGTTGATCTTTTCATCATCCTTAAATTTGACACAATCTTGACAAAAGTCCTCTTTTTTACCACAATTCCAGGAAGTTTTCCCTTTTGCTCTAAAGTTTCCTTTTCTATCTAAGCCCTTTTCTCTATCTTTTCATCTATTCACAATCAGGCATTTTGCTTGATTTTCATTCTAGATACTACCAACTTTCTTTTTCAATTCCTTGGAATTTAAAAATGCCCATACATCATCGAAAATGAGAATATCTCAACCATATAACATAGTATCCACGAAGTTTTCATATGATGGAGGTAAAGAACATAGAAAAATTAAGGCTTGGTCTTTATTCTCAATTTTAACATCAATATTCTTTAAATCAAGAATAACTCTATTAAATTCATCAATATGGGTATTAACGAATGTACCTTCTCACATCTTGAGAGTATATAATCGTTGCTTCATATAAAGCCAATTCATCAAGGATTTGGTCATATAAATACTCTCGAGTTTAAGCCACACTGCAGTAACAAATTCTTCATCTGTGATTCTCTTAGCACCTCATCAGACAAAGTTGGAAGAATAAAACTATGTGCTTTTTTCATAAGTTCATCTTTCTCACCATTAGATAAATTGGAGAGAAAATGGTCTTTTTATTTCAATGCCTTCAACAGTCTTTATTGTATTAGCAATACACGCATCTTAACACGCCATAGGCTAAAATCGTTTTCCAATCTCATACTTGGTCAACGAAGTTACCATTGCAAGATTCAAATTAACTCAAGACCTTAAAGCTCTGATGTCAATTTGTTGTGAAAATTGTAAAATTATCTATAAAAAATTATCCAAGATCTTACCTAATCAATAGAATAAAGAAAGAAATTAAAGACACCCACAAGAACACAATAATTTATGTGATTCGATCATTTGATGACTTATATCCACGAGCACAGCAACAAAGAAAGATCCACTAATAATATCTTAAAAAATCATTAATAATGATATCTAAGGTCAATTTTAAATATGTTAGTCAAATTTATAGAAAAAGTTTAAAGGTCCAATTAAGCTCTCTATGCATGTCTTCACCATAGTCAAATCAAAGATGGATTGAATTAAGCATCCATGAACCCATCCAACAATCAGAGAAATGATTCACAGTAAAGAATTCACTGAATCAACTATGAGATTACCTCAGTTATAAACCTAAGAAACAACAGATGAAATCAATATACATATCAACACAGCAAATTCCATAAGATCTTCTACATATAGAACCTGACCAAAACACAAAGCTACATACAACATATAATATACTGGAAAGATAAAAAAGCAAGTCTTGTGTACCAAAAAGGCAAGCCAAGCTCAACCTCAAAATGTCTCTGTTATAACTAATACACAGAAAAAAAACACACACCCCCAAGGTTACATATACATGTCTCTTGATCATTATTTAGTCCCCAATGGGAACCAACGCTCATGAAAAGAAGATTGATAAGAGATCATATATAGAAGGAACACAAGCAAAAGCGCCACCCCCCATGGCGACCCTCCTGTTCTGTGAAGTGAATCTTGTTCCGGCAGTGGAATAAGGAAAGGAACGCTCCCTGAGAAGCAGTGAATGAGAAGCAGCAGAACAACCGGGGACAGCATGAGGAAGAATTTCAGCTGGTTGATGAAATCCTCAAACATGGACTCGTAGTTTATGTACCAGGAAAAACCCAGTACAAAAAAGAGGATGGAAACAAAGAAACATAGGTGGAGAGGTGGAAGGGACAGATAGTCTAAGAATGAATCTCTGTAGTATCTAGCCATATGTTTTCAGAGCAAATTTAAAAGCTGGAATGAGATGTGGTATTTTATGCAGAGAAAGAGGGAGAGAGTCAATCACTGTTTTAAAATTTTCTCTAGAATGAACTGGTTTGTTTGCAAGAAGAAAGTGGCCATGGTTTATATAGGATTTAGTTAGTGGATGATATTTATTCTTTTTTATCTTTATTTTAATTTCCCATGCTAATTTTATGAGCTCCTGCCCTGCTCTCTCTTGAAAGGTGTGACATCTCTCTCTGGTTATACAAATAAATCACAAAAAACACTGTGACTAGGAAGTAAATATGTAATGGAAGGGTACATTAAGATAAGATAAGATGCTGAAAGAGAAGTGGGTGAAATTATGAGCGGTGGCGATATAAAAAAGTAGCAGCAGCTGTTAGTTTGGTAAAAAGGTTTTTCTTTTGGTAGATAAAGACTTGATTTTAGTGCCATGCTTTAGAAACTTTTGTCATGACTGATTGGCCCGCCCTTTTCCTTATGGTCCTTGAGGTTTAAAGGCTTCAGGCGATTTGTAGAATAGTCTATACACTATGAAGATGCCTAGCTTAACATGTATATTTGAACGTTCTAAAGCAATCACCTAGTCTTCAAATCCAACTCTTTGTCAAAAGGTAATAAAACTCTTGTGACTTTAGTTTTGCAAAAGTTAGAATGACAGCAAATTGGTTCTATATAAAAGGTTACAAGAGCATCTCCCTTTCAATCGAAACAAGAATCAAACATGCACCTCTACCACCCATGATTATTCTCATTAACTAATTATAAATTAACTGCTAGTACGGGAAGAGGTAGTTTTAGAATTATCGAGCAACTTAATATTTATAAGATGAATGCAATATCTTATTAGAATTATCGAGTGACTTAATATAAGATGCATGGATGTAATATCTTATGATTTAATGGTTTCAAGAAACATGTCTAGCAAGCGCCATTAGTTATTTTGGTTAACACATAGTCCCAACCTTGTTTGAGGCAAAAAATAAAAAACGAAAAGGGGGTTTTCAAATGGGTTTACGTTGCTTTTACCTTTCTTTTATTTTATTTCTTTTGGGAAACAGATTTGGGTAGCTTTGCTTCGTTCCTTGCACCAGAAGGATTCTTCCTCTTTGACGATCCATGAGGAATGAGGATACTTCCAACAAGGACGGTGAGAATTTTAATCCATTAATGGTTGAGATTCGGAGCTGCAAAGGTGTGGACCAATAGAGAGCTGCCACCTACAACCGACCATGCACTGGATCTGGAAAGATGAGAAGAATAATGAAGAAAAAGGTCGGGTAAACCCATGGGAAATATATATCAAAGGGGAACATGTTATTGGAAAAAGTCGTATATTCCGAAGATGGTGTGGTCCATCTCACCTTTGTCTACCTTTATCCATTTCATGAATCCACAATGCTTAACTAATGAATGGGACATTGTATATTCTTGGTTTTTTATGCGCATGTTCCTCAATTTTCTTTTCTCTCTTTTTTTTTTAATAATTTAATTATATTTTCTTTTTGACAAACGAATTTATATAGGTGCTGAATAAGAACATCAAAATGCCAATTGAAGTCTGTAACTATGAAGTTGCTATAGATTTAAGTGCGACATTATAGTTGGAACTCAATATACAACAGATCATTACACAATGCTGCATAATATCGGAAGCACCTGTGACACCCAAACTACAACACAAATACAGCTGCAATTTAATTGTACTTATACTGGGCTATATAGAAATGTTTCCGGTATGTAAATATTTGGGGAGTAAAAGAAACTGTATTTTGTGTTGATTCTACTCATGGAGTAATCTTATAGTTTTCGGAATATAACATTAACCAACTCAAGCTTTAATTTTTATGGGAAAATGGCAAGATCAGTTTTGTAAATTATATTAACAATTGAGTTATATATATGCATTTGAAAAGGATATTGAATTTTAAAAATGATTCAAAACTTTCTAAGTAAAATATTTATATATATATATATATGTTTATATACACACATTAATCCACAAAGAGGTAAGTGTGCAAATTTCAACCATCAATATAATATATGTATATATATTTAAATATTTCTCTTGTAAAATTAAAAAATTATACCATCCATACATTTAATAGATAATAATTCAGATATAATTTGATTTAAGATACGGTCCATTAGATTCTATTTGGTTTTAACAAATGGAGCCCTGCGCAAGTGGGCACCCACAATATGAAGGAAAAGAAAGTTGCTTAATGTGCAAAGAAAGATGTGTCCCACTGGCATCCATCCAAATTAATGCAAATGGCACCCCACTTAAGCATGGGCTTTGTATATGATTATCATCATTAGTTCATGATATCATCAGTTAAGTAATCATTTATGTTATCGGCGAGAAATTTTAATTGCATTTCCTAGCTATCTTTTCCAAGTATATATTATACACAATCTGATCATTTATATGATGGCCCAGTCTAGAATGTTTTTTTTTTTGGATAAATAATTGTTTTTTTTTTTCTTGTTATGCTTTTTCCCTTGTTGAAGTGGCACCGTCAACCAAACACCATGCCAATATCTATTTGTTTTATTCTGCTTTTTGAAAACTTTAATAGAGTCAATCATGAATTGATTGATTTCGTGTATGTAAGTTGCATTTATCAAATAACTAATGACATGAATTGCTGAGAAAAACCCAATAAAAAAAACATAATGACATGAATTCAAAACAAATATGCTATTTTCTTTTAGAAGTTGATTAATCTTTCACAATTGACTTGTACATTGGCTTTGGAAACCCTAATTTTTTTTCCTTTTTTTTATCTGTTAATAAACTTTTGCATTTTAACAAGAAAATTTATTATATATATATGTATATATATATTTAAAAGGCTGTCTCCCATAATAATTTATAGTTGTCATAACCTAATTAAAATTTATTTTCCAAAAATATTTGAATTAAAATAAGATACTAATAAGGCAATAACTTTTGTAGATAAATTTCCATAAATTTTCCTACTTAGAACTAATAAGATATATAACGAAGGATATATAATTGATATGTTAGATTTTCTTGAATAATTAGAGTGTGAACTTACATTATTTAATTTTTTTAGCAAAATCGATTAACTTAATGTGATTTGATAATTAGACAATATTATAGTTCATGACATGATCTAATAAAATGAGATAAGCTCCAATTTTATATATAGGTTTAATAATGTGGCTCGGTGTAGGAAATCTTAAATCTTATGACGAGTGACACTAAGCATTTTACTACATAAAGGTAAGGTTAGGTCTTGTATCCTATTTAGAAAACATTAAGAATCTCACTTATTAGAGAGTTGTAGATTAAGTGAGGAGGAAAAAATTATATATACCATTCTCATATATTTTTGAGATGTTTATAGTTTTCGTGTGCATGGTGTTTATCTATTGAAATCAGAAGGTAGTACATAAAAGTATGTGTGTGGAAATTGACTAGCTCGAATAATTTATTCACGTAAAAATGGTAAGTTGCAAGGTTGTGATAAATTCTCGTGACTGTTTTTATGTGAAAGGCTCTTAATTGCATCTCATGTATTTAGCCTAAAAGTGTTTACATGATAATGTGCCTAGATTCTTGGTTATGCTATTTGTACTCAATTATGATTTTGGAGTATTTTATTACCCTATATGTTCAAATTAAGTTACATTTTTTAAATCTTTTGTCACATTTTCTATCAATAACAATTTGGTCACTATTGAGATTTTGATTGGATTAAATTTTAAGAAATGGAAAACGGATGTAGAGTTTGCCATTTAGATCATAGACATAAACCTGACTATGAATATCAATAAGCCTTTAAAATCTATTACAAAAAATTTAAAGTTAATAGGAAAGCTTTTGAGGCATGAGAGAGATAAATAAATGATTTGCTTGTTATTAAGAGGTCCATTCCTATATACATGTTAAGTGGCCTTCTTAGTATAACTAATTCAAAGGAATTCTTAAGTGTAATAGTACAAAAGTCTAGAGTGTTATATTGAAGGGGTTTTATTCCATGAAATATGATGAGATAGATGATAAACTTAGCAATTTTGTATATGACATGATAGCACTATATAAAGTTAAGTGAGTTTGGATTTAGGGTAATCGTGTTTCAATCGTATCGATATAATTAAGATAAGAAATTTTTATATCTTAAATGTGTCAAACTTGAGTAACTTTTGTTTAAGACACATTTAATTAATTGTGTTATCGACTATCTTCATAACTTGTTATCCATTTATTAACCATTTAATTATTGTGTAAATGTGTCTACAAGATATGTTTATGATATGATTATGAACTATTTAAACCCCTATATAATTACTTTCTTTTATTATGATTGTTGATGGTGGTGGTGGATTTTATTATACTTCATGGATTTTTTTGTTTTATTATAATTGCTATTATGATTATTAGTTTTAAATTTAAATAATAAAGTTATATTTCATTTGCAATTGTATGCATTTTAATTTAATCGTCTTGATCATGTTAATTGTATAAACAAGTTAAAAATCATGACCTGACCTAATTAATAAATGTGTTAAGTGTGTCGTGTTGTATTACATGTTTAACAAACATATCTGTATTCGTGTTTAGGATTCTAACATGTGTAATTAATTGTGTCATTTTCATGTTTACTTGTAAAACTATTAATACTCTATATTTATAGCACGCGGTTAATATACACGAACAAAAATTGCTAGGCTAATAGAAGGAATTCGGGAGTACATCATTAGGATGGTCCATTTTCAAACAAAAAAATTTGGAAAAACCAACAATACCTTTCTTGTTAAGAAACTCATCACAAGAAAGGTGTGAAATCCAAAGTTAATGCTCCTAAACATGTTTAGGATAAAATGAAAGAATTTGGTCAATCTTACAGTGTAGGAGGTCTTGAAGTTGTCCTCCAAAAGCAAATTGAATGTTTCTTTTGCAAGAAGAAGGGACATAAGAAATAAGATTGTCTCAAATATAAAACTTGGTTAAAGAAATGTGGGCATGAAAGTAATTATTTGGCTCTTGTTTTACATGAATCTAGTTTAATTGAAACCTCATTTAATTATCCAATTATCAGGTATTCGTATAACTCGTGACCTGTTTAACTAATCATGTAAATGTGTTTACCTAACACGTTAATAACCTGGTTAAAACTTGTTTAAATCTCCATATAAATACTTTATCTTGTTATGGTTGATATTAATGTGACAGATTTTATTATGGCTGATGATGATGGTGGATTTTATTATGGTTAATGGATATTATTGGTTTGTTGTAATTGTTTTTATGATTATTAATTTTAAATTTAAATAATGAAGTTATATTTCATATGTAATTGCATGATTTTATTAATCATGTTAATCATGTTTAAAATTTTAATTGTGTTTATTTAAACGGATTATAAATCGTGTTGTGTCATATAAAACTTAACCTAACCTGTTTAATAAATTTGTTAGGCATGTCGTGTCATGTTATATGTTTTATAAATGTATCTATATTCGTATTTAAGATCCTATACATTTAGTTAATCATGTCATATATGTGTTTACCCCGTATAACTGTTAATACATTATATTTACATGACATAGTAAAAACATGCGAACATGAATTATCAGGTCTAGTTGTACGTAGATTAAAGATGAGGAAGATTCTAGTGTACTAAATCCTAACAATTAATTTGACTAGTAATATTTTTGTTCCCAGAGTAATGGATCAAAATCAAATACGATTTTGTGTATCCTAAATTTCAATTAGAAGATCTCAAATTAAGTATAATTTATTATATATCAAATTTGATATGATAGTCTATTATTAGTGTATAGATTTCATACACTATTAATGAACCAGATATAAAAAATATGTCACATTACCACTGTATAAGAAAATTAATTTAAAGTTGAAAAGTTTATAATAAATACATATTGTATTAGACTAAAATTAAAAAGCTGTCACGTTACCACTATATATAAATACAAAAAAAATTCAACATCTCCATCTTGTAATGTAGCTAATTGACATTAGGGGAATTGGACCACTTTAGTTAAAAAGATGTAAAATCAACTATAGATGATAACCACAAATTGACAAATCCCCATGAGGCCATAACCCACCAAAAGCTTTGTCAGCATTTGATCTCATTGATTAATTGATTCCCCTATTTCATTTACCATTTGGTAAGCCGTGATTAGCCATTTTCCACCTATCATGACTTTTATGGACCTCCACTCCAAGATATTTTATCAAATAAGGTTGCAATCAAAACCAAACTGCATTGCTTTCCCTTATATTCGATTGGTTTTGATTGTGTGATTAAAAAAAAGATAAAGATAAATTCAATCAAAAATGATTTTCTTGATTATAATTCGATCAAAGAAAAAAATTAAAAAGTCAATCCCTAGCACTTAGGCCTTGATAGAATACATCACTATGATATTACATCTTCGATGAAAAAGTAAAAGAGTTATCACTTTTAAACATAATGTTCGTAAAAAGCTGTAAATTTTTTAAAAAAATTTAAATAAGTCTTTATTTATATATTATATTCAATCAAGTCTTTATATTTTTATGTTGAATCAAATAAGCTTTTATTCTTTTATGACTAATAATTAATTAATTATCATTAATCAAAATATCATTTGTCATTTTATATTTACATGACGTTAACATAACATTGATGTAGAGGCTGAAAAATATTATATGAGCATGTTATCATATCAAATTAACATATCATATCATCATTAATTATGATATTTCAATATGTCACATCATCATCAATTATAATATCTTAACATATCACATCAACGTCACTTAGTATACAATAATAAATGACATTTTAACTAAATCAATTATTAATCATAAAGATTTATTTGACTTAAAATAAAAATATAAAAATTTAATTGAATATAATAAAAATATAAAAACTTATTTGAATTTTTGAAATAATTTAGAAACATTTTTAAATATTATACCTATAATTTTTTAATGAGTCTAAGAACTCAAAAGAGCGACTAAACCGCTTAGAAAGAACCTAACCTGGACCATACCACACAAAGATTGGTCCACAAGGTACAAAAATGAAATGATGTTAGGCATCAATTTTGTCAAAGCAGAACTTGATTACCACTAATGTTTAGCGAACCAAACAACAATAAGAAAAAAAAAGAAAAGAAAAAATCTCCAAGCTCCTAGATAGTACGTATATAACATATATATGGTACATAAAGTAACTGGAGATCATATTATCAATCAAAAATAATAGTCAACTTCTGAATTTAGTTCATGTATTCTACCAAATCGTTGGATTAAGTCATTCAATTATAATTTGTACAAACCAAGTGTTTGTATGTATAAAATTTGTTAATATTAGTTAATGTTAATATTAGTCAATTCATTAATATTGTAAAGTTTTATTAAAATTGCTAAGATGACATTGATCATACGTTGTCGTGGTGTTAATTGATATTGACATAAAATTTTGGGAATCTTAAAAATAAAAAAAAAATATGATGTGGCTTTTGAGGTCATGACCATGTGGCGTTTATTGTCACCCAAACGGTTAAAAATCCAAAATACACACTAAACCCTAAACTAATTAAAATTAACTTAAAAATTGACCTAAATAAACTGTGAATTAATCGAGAGAGAAACCCAAAAGTTGTGTCGTTAAGGTTGTGACAAGACTGTGGTTGCAAATTAAAGTGTAAAAAAGTTGATGGGATCTGGTTAGGTGGGCCAAAACATGCCACATGGCAACCTAAAAAGCCACATTATTTTTTTATTTTTATAATTCCCTTAAAATTTTACACAACATAATCAATACCACAATCCTAATTGTAACGAAAAAAGTTGACAGCGATAATGATTGGATTAGCTTTAGTAAATATTAGAATTAGGACTATATTTATACGAATTATCATTGAATGATTAAATTCATATTTTAATAGTGTAAAGGATTTAAATTTCGAATATTACCAAAATGTATAACAACCATAGCATGTGAATTCAAGAAAGCATAGCCTAGGAACATAATTCTCTAGCATAGATAATATTAAAAAATAATTATAATCCCAAAATAATAAAAAGGTCCTTGAAAGGAGCTCATACTAATTATAGCAAGAACACAAAAAAGAAAATAAATGGCCTTCTACATAAGATACATTTTGAAAAGACCTTTGACAGTGTTAATGGGTCCTACTTGGATTTCATTATTGAGCCTATGGGTTTCTGTAACAAATAACATGATTGGATCGATCGGTGCATTTCCACCTTTTCATCTTTATTTTTATCAATGGCTCATCTACATTGCAATTTGTCATGGCAAGTGGACTTCAACGGGGTTGTCCTCTTTCCCCTCTCCTCTTCAACATTGTGGTTGAGTTACTTATGGCTCGTTTGGTACCTGAAAATGGCTAAACCATTCCTCCTTTATTCCTTTCTCATTTTTATTCTTTTGTTTGGTAGGTTTTTGAGGTAGGGACTAGTCATTTTAAAATGGCTATTTTTCAAAATCTTGGTTTAGCCATTCTCCACTTCATCTATGTTAATGGCTATTCCATGACTATGGAATAGAGTTGAAAATTTATTGGATAAAAATGTCCCTATTTATTGAAAATAATTACAACTTACAAATTGGAAAATAAAATTAAAAAAAGTAAAAAGAAATGAAAATAAAAAATCATATTAATAATTTAATAATAAATTATTAATATTTAAATTTTTAAAGAAACTAGAAATTAAAAGATTAAAAAATGAAAATACAAATAGAGAAAAAATAAAAAGAAATTGAAATAAAAAATTATGTTAATAATTTAATAATAAATTATTAATATTTTAAATTTTTAATGAAAATAAAAATTAAAAGATTGAAAAAGGATAAATATTATTAAATGATACTCATGATAATTTTGTCTAGTTTACTAAATTAGAATAAAAGGTAATTTTGTTATTTTATCATTTATTCTTTAACTATTCCAAAATTATTCCTATCAATCAAATATTAGAATTAATTATAATAACAATTCTTATCATATTTCATTCTATGATCCAAATTACATAATAACAATTTTATTATATTTATTCTTTATTCTATTTTCATAAAATAATTATTTTATTTTATTTTATTCCATTTTGCGAATCAAATGTGCCGTTAGTATTATGTGTCACAAGGCTACCTCTTTTGGAATCTTCAAGGGCATACAAGTTAGTTGTAATTCTCTTTTATCATCTCTCATCTACAAATAGAAAACCATACAACTTGTTGATTTATAAATACATTAAATTTGAGCAGGAAAATCAGAAATATCTAAAACAGTTAAGTCCAAAAAAAGTATATTAAATAGCTACAAAAACATAAAAAAAAAAAACAACTAAAATTTAACAACATGGTAGGAGGGTACTTTTTTTCTTTTTCATGGTTTTTATCTCACTGTGCTTTTCCATGAAAAAGTTCTTAACGAGGCTCTTCCTTCATATTGTAGGATAACATACAATATGAGAGGCTATAATTGTGTTAATATGTAGTTATTCATATTGTAATTGTTTTGGTGTTAGTAATGAAATGAAATTCACTTTTTTAAAAAGAAAAAATTAACAGCATGTTTAGTGGAGAAGTTCTCTCATGTTTTTCTTGATCTTTTAGAGATATTATGTATTCTTTTACATAACTACATTACACTGTATATCGAGAAGGGACAATATTGCCTGTGTAGGATTTTTTTTGCTCTTTGAAATAGGATCTAAATCCAACTTATGATATATTTGGGTTCAGTCGCACGCTGTCTTTGCAGAAACGGAAGAAAAAATCATCTCGAGACATTTTGGAGGAATAGTTCAAGCCCAAATCCAACATATTGGGCTAATATAAAGGTTTTGTGGTGAAAGAACATAAGGAGTAAGCAGGCTGAATCAGACTTTGAAAAGTTTGTTAGGCAGTCGTCCCTTGTCTTTATTTTCTGGATGGTTACAAGTCGAGGTCGTTAAGTCAATGATGTGGGCAGTTGTCACCAATTAATAAAGGCCACATGGAGTTTTCAGTCTTGAAAAATCTGGAAATGTCTAAATCAGAGCACAAGTCTCCCAAGCTAAATACTTTATTAATAGTAAATAACTCCGCAACAGATTATTAAATTAGAAGTGGAAAACATGATTCAAAGCCCATTACCCCAAAAGAACTAAGAACAAACAAAAAATGGCCTAAACTTTGAAAGATTTCCAAGAAAAGCATCAATAATGCATCACGTAACAGTTGTACTCAACCACCGCATCCCCAGTGGTAAGATCAAACCAGTGAGTTCTGGCCTGAACATAGCCTCTGGCAAACCTGAAAAGCCCACTCCCTCCAATCACCGGCATCTCCCTCACTTTTGAGAACACAGTGTTCCTCCCTAGTATTGTTATGGTGCTCCCGTTGTATTTTCCTTCCATGAACGCAAAATTCATGGCCATCATCAACCCAACTTCTTGCTGGGATGCTGAGGCGTAAAACCCTTGCGCCCTGCCTACCATTTTCGAGCTTAATTTGGGTCCCATGGTCAAAGGGTCGTCGATCACCCTGATCGACCCGAAGGCTGTTGATGAATTGCTTGACGGTGGAACCACTGCGACTGCTGTTGGGTTGCGCCCTCCAACAATGTCATGCCAGTAGAGCCTGAAATGGCTAAGCTTTTCCTTCTTCAGCCCCAAAAGCTTCCTGTCCATGCTTCTCACAAAACTCTCATCATCTGCTGCAGCCAAGATGATGAAAAAGCAAAAGATGATTTGGGAACATAGGGTTGGAAACAGTCTAGCCATGGGAGAATTCTACTCTGCTGCCCTAACTTTCCAGCATATATATGTATACTTGGAGACAGTGGAGCATCGAAATATGGGGCTACCTCTGTTTTATGCTTATTTATATAGTGATCAAGCAGTCTTCTAGAATTAGATTTTTGTATTGTTTTTTAGTGTTCTTTTAGGTTACCAACCCCCAAAAAGGATTAATGGAGTAGGAGTAAACTAGTTAATTCACTTTATATACACGTTTTGAAACTTTTGCGTATGGCATTTTGGCATCGACTAGACAGTCTTTGGAGGTGGGTTGCTTGGCACCACTGAATCAAGCTCTATTTTTCTCCCTTCTAATTCCTTCATTCTATTACATCAATATTAAAAAGCAATTTTGCTACCACCTTCGTATTCGCTTCCTGAAAAAAAAAAAAAAGAATTTTACTCGTTAAATAAGGAAGTTATATATTAATTAATGAGTTAAATATTTACATATATAAAAATAAATATATTTTAAAAGATTATACATAAAAAATAAATTTTTTTATTAAATTTGAGTTTTGAAACTTCTTAATTTGTGCATTAACTCAAA
Source organism: Theobroma cacao (assembly GCF_053813885.1). Lineage (NCBI taxonomy): Eukaryota > Viridiplantae > Streptophyta > Magnoliopsida > Malvales > Malvaceae > Theobroma > Theobroma cacao. Next base: position 36,933,983 of record NC_142647.1, on the reverse strand, counting down.
TTCGAAACAATTTGATCTAATATTACTTGAAATTTCAATGACTCAATATATGAAATAATTCGAGCCTGAAAATGATTTAATCTACTAAACATCATCTGACTTGATAAGATGCGTGATCTAAATTGATCCAAACTCAAAATGAGCTCAACCCACTCAATTACCACTTATACTAGGAATAATTTGTTACGTAAAAACAAAAATTGAATTTATTTTTTTTTAAAAAAGATAATTTTGGTTGGAATTTGATATATTTAAAGGGATGGTACAATTGTTAAGGTTCTGCTTGTGCAAAATAATTAATAAAAAATTTTAAACTTGATGATTTGACTAGTGAAAGGGCCTCCATGGATGGAGATTCTTTTTTCTCTATGAAATTTTAACTGGCTCTGCTAGTGAGGAGACATAAAATTGGGAATTAATTTGCGGTTGAAATTGGGTCTGTCGTTGGGAACGACGGACCTAAAGCCTTTGCTGTCACACTTGTAAAGCCAAATTTTCCAATATTTCTCTCTCAAATTTTCTGCAAACTGAGTACGTCCAACACTTCAACGTCTTGGTTTTGCGATTGGTATCCTTTTCAAAACAGCATAATTTCTTTTTCGTTTTCGAGAGTAAAAGCAAGAAATAAAGACGGAAAAGAAGTATGGTTGGTGAACCTAATCTGTCAAGTGTGGGTCATGGTTGTCTTGAGTAATGATGATGACCTAAAGTTCTCGCATGCAACAGTCTTTTTCCAGGTGCGAAAGAAATTGTCAAGTGTTGCGTATAGAAAAAGCAAAGCAATTATAATATTCTCCTGCTTCTGGGAAATCACCGACTTAATCAAGGGTTAATCCAATGAATTCCAGAGAGACGTGGTCGTCGACCTTTGTCAAGTCAATATTTGTACCACAAGCAATACGGCAGCATGTGGCACGGTGAGGCAACTGCACTCTCCAATCAAGGAAATGAGAAGGAAGCTCATCTCAACTTCACTGTCGGAGGCAGCACTTAGTTATTGATGCTATCAGAGATAGATAGTGTTTTTTTTTTTTTTTTCCCATTCCTTTGTTTGGTAGGAGGAAAAGAAGAGGAGAAGAAAAATAGATGAATTTGTATCTTTCTTTTCCTCTAAATCTAATCCTTACAAAAAAAAAAAATCTACTTAAATTAAACATTCAATTAACATTTTGAATAATAAAAAATAGTCTATGTTAATTATAAGATTTTATTTGATCTAAAATTAAAATATATAAACTTGATTGAATATAATAAACAAATAAAATCTTATTTCATTTACTGCTTTCTTTGTGTTTCTAGGCAATTTCATTTTTGAGTCTTGTTTGTACAGTGAACATTGGATGGAGTCCTCACCTTTCTTGGTATGACGCTTCCTAATAAATTTACTATCATTAATAAATAAATAAACAAATAAGAATTTATTTAATTTTTAATAATTTTAAAAGTTTTTTTCAAACATTGTACTTTTTATTTATAATGTTACCCTCATCTTTTTTTTTTCATCTATAATATTGTAAGGAAAACAATTATCTTTCCTCTCAAGTGTTTTTTTCCTCCCCCTTTTCCGTTGCCTCTATTTTCCTTCCTACTCACCAAAGATAGAGTAAATTGCATTATCCAATAGAGAGAGTTAGAGTGAAATGATAAGTACATGACACTCCTTTCTCTAATCATATGTTGAAGGGTTTCAAAATTGTTAGTCATGGAAGCCAACTTTGGTGACCTAAAAGGAGGCAATCCCACATTGGAAGCAAAATGGCCAAAATTTTTAAAATTTCAAATTGAAAATGCTTTTCAATTAGGTCCTTTAAAACTTAAATCTAACAGATCCCACCCAGGACTTAAAAAAGATATACACAGTGGAATTTTTTATTTATTTTTAAATAATAATTATATAAATGTAAAAATAATTTTTAAAGTATAAAATTTGAAATGTATTTAATTAAAATTTTGTAATATTCATTTATAAATTATCCAATATTCACTAAAAAAAATTGAGTTTTAATCACATTTCTTTAGGCGAGATTTTTTTTGTGTAGTAAAATTTTAAAAACTACAGTAATGTAAATTTTTAGCTTCACTTTTTTCACATTTAATAGCAATATACAAAGTACAACTTTTGCTAATGTATGCAATTTCTGTTATATTTTATTCATAATACATATAAAAATTTATATAGTGAAGTTAGATTTACAAAAATGTTCTAAAAAATATAAAAAAAGTGTTATTAAAAATATTTTTAATAGCACATTTTAAAAATGTGCTATCTTAAGTCAAATTTGTTTTTGTGATTATTAGAATAAAAAAATATTTTTTATGAAAGTTATTCAACGTAAATAGATTTTATTTGCAAATTAGTTAAATTTTATTAATATTTATAATAAAAAAAAATTTAAAGAATAACCATTTAATGCAATTAAAATGTTCATTTATAAATTGTATAAATTTTATTAATATTTATAAAATTTAATATAGCAATTTTAAAATATAAAAAAACATTGTCGATTAGAAAAATTTTCAACATATGTATTTTTATATTATAGATTATAGATCATTTTTATTTTCTAGTGGTGTCATCTTTAAATGTTGGACTTTGGCCTAAATTAAATGCAAATGGCAACCCAAGTTAGTTTTTTATTAATATAAATAAAATAAGTCAATTGACAAATAAAAGCAAATTAACTGCCCATTTGGCCTAACTTTTTTTTGACTTATCTACCTCTTAAAAATAAAAGTCTGGCCAAATAGAATTTTTGACAAGTTATTAAAAAAAGTAACTTTTCTTATAGAACAAAATTTTAAAAAATGAGCTTAAAGAAAAGTTCTAGAGAGGAGCTTTCTCTTCTTTTAAAAACATACCAATTTTTTAGGAAATACCCCATCTTTCTCAATCAACCTCCCTCTCCTCTTTTTCGCTCCCTTTGCAAATCACCCTTTTTCAACGCAAATCATGATCTCCTTCTCTTCTACCTTTCTCCACAAAGAATACTAAAAGCAATAGAAGACACAGCAACAAATAGCAAAATCTAGGATTTTTTTTTCTTACAAAAATTAAGAGAAAAGAAGACTTAAAATTCAAAGCTGTATTAAGATGCTATTTAAAGGTTTTTTTCTCATCTTCACCAAAAAAGATTTTAATGTCAAATACACTGTTTTCTCTTTTGTCTTCTTTTTTTGGGAATTGAAGCATCATGGTCCGATTGCTTGCTAGATCAAGAAAAATCTAATACTATTACTACTATATAAGTTTGAGAGTTATTCTGTTTCTTTATGGATTGGTTTGATTTTAACATCCGAAATTGTATATAAACCTCGAATCAGATTTATTCTGCTTTGGTTTATTAGATGATTGAAGATGGCATGTGTAACGATCCTAGGCCAAGCACCAGCCTACTAACTTTTCGAGCCCAAATCACGTGGCCCTCAAAAGCTCAAGCTCAACTTGATAATAGTGATAGACTTAGATTGTTATATAGGTTTTAACAATCACATTCACATTACATGTGGGATGTGGGGTATCACAATTTCACCCACTCAAATCCTTAATGTCCTCATCAAGACCATAAATCATTCATAGGACCAAAATCTTACTAGAGCAATGTGGGAGCCCACATCAGACTGGTGCAAGCTCTGATAACATTTGTAACAACCCAAGTCCAAGCACCAATCTAGTAACTTTTTGGGCCTAAACCATGGCTCTCAAAAGCTTAAGCTTAAGTTACTAGTAGTAATGTACTTGGATTGTTATATATGTCTTAACAATCACATTCACATCAGATGTGGGATGTGAGGTATCATAGCTATTGGTCCCAAAGATGTGTGCTAAAAGGAGGTGACTAACACTTTCTGAATGTCACTAAACTTAATTTCTAATTAAAAGCTTGTTAGAGGTCAATGATGAGAAGTTAAATGTTTGATGAAAGAATGATTTAAAGAAGAGTGAAATGAAAAATAAAAGAGGTTAGACAATGCACAAAGATTTATAGTGGTTCGGTCTCTTTAACTTACATCCACTACCTTGATCTTCCAATTAAGGATTTTCAAACCAAATCACTAGAATCGATGGAATTCCCAAGCTTTCACCAAGCTTTTACATTGGCTTTTCACAAGCTCAGCCATAACCTTTAACAATGGTTTTTCCCGAGATCAACCAAAACCCAAAACTAACTTTTCTAAGGCTAAGTTAAAACCTACAACAACAACTAAGCTAAACCAAGCTTGTTTAATCCCTTTAGAGTGCTTCGCATACTCTAAGTAATCAAGAAGTACAGATATGAAGAAGTACGTATGATCACTAACCTAATCTGAATGGTACAAGATGAAGTGCTAAAACCTATTACAAAGATTAAAGTGAAATACAATAAGGATTGAGAGAATTTTTTCTATTTTTAGGCTCTTTTTGTTCTTAGAAGCTTCTCTTGCTTTTCTAAGCCGTTGGAGATGTCTTTTATACTTGAAAAATCAACTCTAAGGGATGTTGACAGCTTCAGACTGTTGGAAACAGTTTAGAGTCTCTTCTAGCCGTTAGTTTGTCTTCAAACATTCAAATTCAAATTCTCAAACGGTGAGCTTTTAGTTAGTTAACCATTCTTCTTAGTCGATTAAATCTTCTCTGTCACACAATCGAATTTTTGACAATAAACTTTTAGCTGGCTGACCATTCTTCTTAGTCGATTAAGTTTTCTTTGTCTTGCAATTTGCTTTACTCCGTTAATCGGTTAAGTAAGATTTTAACCAATTAAGAACTTACTGTCTTTGAAGCAGTCAATTTCACTTTTAGACTTTTAGCTGACTAGCTCCCTTAGTTATCTGACTAATAGACTTCAGTTTGTAGCTCATTTGTAACTCCTTATTCTGATGAGTTTTGATGTTTACTTTCCAGTTATTAATTTATTATTGAAATACATTTTCATCCTGCACACTAGTATAGTTAGACATTAACGAATAGGAATGATTTGTTATCATAAAAAACTTATGGAGCCAATAATAACATGAATACTTTTAATGGTAATTTTAATTAAAATTAAAACTTATATAATTTATTTTACCAAATAGCTTTAGTTTAATTTTAAAAGCTATTAATTTTCATAAGAGCTTCATTGTCAAAAAAAAGTTAGGCCAAATAGGCTCTAAGAGAAAAAGATGTAGTAACATTTATCAAATTAATTGAGTTTGAAGTACCTTAGTATTCAAATGATATTATGTAATCCTGGACAGAATAGGGTATTTTACAATCTTCTCTTAATTGTACTGACAGTTTTTATTTATCTTTTTATTAATATTTTCATTTTAAATAATTTATCATTGAAATCTAATCTATCGGATTTTCTATAATGGAAATTAGCTTACAAAATTGTCAATTCACTTATTGCACCATAATCTTAACTATAATGATTCTAACATATATATCGCCTCAAAGCATGACATTTGGGTTTGTCATTTTTAAGTTTTTAAGGGATACTTTTTAGTTTTTAATGAACTAATATGTGATCATGGCATTTCTTGACATTTCGAGAGTGTTTTGGACTTTCCATTTATAATAGTGAGGGTGTTTTCGGCTTTTGGTTTTAAATTTAAGGTTATTTTAGGTGTTTCGATCTTATTTTCTCTTTTACTTCTACTATTTTCTACTACTCTTTGAAAGCTTGCCGAGTACGTTACTTTTCTCCTTTCTTCCTTTCTTTTTTTCTTTTCTTTCTTTTTTCTTTTTTCTCCCACTTTTGTGGCTTGGGTCTTTCTTTCTTCATTATCACTTTTGCACAATCAATTTTTTTGTTATGGCTAAGTTTCTAATTCCATTGCTCCCTCTCTACTTCCAATTTGAGTGGGTTCCATTGCTCTCTCTTGATTTGGGTTCTGTCCTTTTCTTGCGTAAAATCTATCCTAGGCTTGCATTTGCTCTATATTTTCAACATAATTAGTAAGATTTCTTATCTCTATTGTTTGGTTTGCTTTACATATTTTATATTATTTTATAAAAGACCGTGTTTGGCTTATACAAATATGTTATTTGCCTTATATTAATGATTTGTCCCTTCCTCTATACTTCATGTGGTTGAAAACCGTATCCTCTTGAAGAAATTGACTATCAAGGTTTGTGTTCGGGGCCTTATAATTCTTATATATGCATATGCTTTAAGCACATTTAACAATAGATTGTCTCTGTAGGAACTGAAATTATTAGCATATGAAATTTGTTCAAAATTGTCTTCGACAATGTCAAGAACTTAGAGGTCCTTTGAAGCCAGTTTAGTAGCAGTGGGATTGATAATTGCATTACACTATGTTTTCCATGAGGAGTGAATATATCTTTAATAGTGAATACGATCTATTTAAGGTTGGGCATGGATGCAATAATATATCTGCTAGACTTAGTATTATTTCTAGAGATGTAAACTAGTAAAGTACCTAACCCAAAACCATTTAGCTATCCAGATATCCAAACCCTATTAAAACCCATACAAAATTGCAAAACACTATCCAAAATCAAATCTTAATAGTAAAGAACTATCCACTAATTATCTGAATTTGTTAAATACCCATTTAAATTGGTAAAATTAGTAAAGACTTGCAGAGTTTCCCATCCTCCTAACTAGTAATAAAATTTTATATATTTAAGTCTACATTATAGTTCAACTAATATAAATAAATATTACATTTACTACTTACAAAAAGTTAGGTCGATTGAGAGGGTAAAGATTGTGTTAAGATAAGGTTGATAAAGGTTCAAATCCCACAAAATTTAAAATTTTTGTAACATTATATATAATTGAGTTTGTGTTTAAGGCATCTTGAAGGTGATACTTGAAACCTACCCAAATCCATGTTGAGTTCATAACCGAATATAGGGTACCCTAACCGTATTATATTGAGTTGGATACTCAACTCACGAATACCTATATAACCATAACCCATTTACATCCCTAAATATTTCTTGCCTTTTGTTTAGCTATATTTTTACTTTAGAGAGAATCACCACTTTAAGAACTTTACTTTTGTTATTTAGATTTCATATGCTAATAAAGTTTCCCTTTGTTTGGGTGCATAATATTAAAATATTTTCTTCCGCTACAAATTGATTTGCCAATATTTAGTAATTTGGTTTGCCTATATATATTATATATACTTTTGGTTAAAATCTTATTCGAGGTTGCTTAGTTGTTCTATTTTATTTAGCTTCCATTGGTAGATTATTATTTCTATTTTGAATCAAACTTGGATGTTGAGAATTATGCTTCATGTCAAGTATAGCAGTTGCATAGCTTATCACTTTCTTTGCAGTAGTATTAGTATTAGTATTAGCCAATATATCTATTTTTATTAGCAAGCATCAGCTTATCACTTTTTTTACATTTTAATTGTTTTGTTTTAGTTTGGCTATATGTAATGCAAAAAGGTTTGATGAAAATGATAGTTTTTGTTTGTTGGAGAATTTTGTTGTAATGGTGTTTGATTTTAAACCATGTTATTTGAACCTTAAACAGATATATAATTATGGAAAAAAATTATCGATAATCTTTTCTATGTAATTTTTCATTACATTTATGGGATTGAAAGCTCTTCTCCCCAAATGAGCCTCTATACCTTGCATTATCAACATTGATAAAGTTGACCGTGGCCTTGTTTAAGTCTTTCTCTTGCTTTTTTCTTCTTCTACTTCTAATATTTGTTTTTTCTTTGATTCTCCCCCAAATTTAGCCTTTATTTCTCAACCGTTTTCTTTTTCTTTTGATTTTGTTTGTTTCAAGGCCCATGTATAAGGGAAGTTTGTCATCCAATGTGAGTTTCTTGCTTAGAAGATCAAAATTACCGTTCTATTTAAAATTTGGAGAAATTATTGTGTTATTCTAGTTTTGAGTGTGTTGAAACATTGGTTTTCTCTTTAGTTTTATGTTTGAGGAATTTTCTGTTTTATTTGCAAGCTTTGTCCTTACCCTTTGATGTGCCCTTCACAACATACAACATAGCATTTGTGGATCAAGATTTTCTTTCTCAAATACCTTGGCATATGCTATAATTGATGAAGCTCAAAGGCTTAAAAATCCTTCCCCTGTTTCATTAGGATAGCTTGATATATTTTTCATATTTTTCTATAAATCACTTTATTTATGATATTGTGGTTTATGTATTAATTTTTATATACATTTGATCTAAGTTAGTGAAATAAGACATTATGATTTGTAAACCTTTAACAAGCTCTATATAATGGTCTTAGTGATCGCTTTCTTATGCCAAGATGGTTGTTGATGACTGATACACTTATATAAAACAATCTCACTAAACTTTGGGCTTTGATGCATTTTGTATGCCCTTAGTGTTGGGCACTCTAAACCAATTTTGAATGTAGGTTATGTAAGTTTGAAGTTTTTTTGAATCTATATTTTTTCCTTTAAAGTATGGCTATAAATTCCAATTTGGCTTTTCTTTTATTAAGATTTTATGTGCTTTTTTCTTTTGGTTGGTGTAACTGAATATCGTGAGGGAAGAAAAGGATTTCTTTAAGGAAATTAGCATTTTTTTTTGCTTTCATTCAGTAGCATTGTCACACATAATGATTAGTGGCTTGAATAAAATATTGCATCTATTTCTTCATTTTAACACATCTATATAGAACAATCTCACTGAACTCTGGAATTTGATGCTTTTTTGTATGCCTTTAGTGTTGGGCACTCTAAACTAATTTTGAATGTAGGTTATATAAGTTTGGAGTTTTTTTGAGTCTATATTTTGTCCTTTAAAGCATGGCTATAAATTCCAATATGAGTTTTCTTTTATTAAGATTTTATTTGCTTTTTTCTTTTGGTTGGTGTGAGCGAATATCGTTAAGGAAGAAAAGGATTTCTTTGAGGAAATTAGAATTTTTTTTATTTTTATTCAACAGCATTTTCATACATAATGATTAGTGGTTTGAATAAAGGATTGCATCTATTTCTTCATTTTAAGCTATGAACCAACCAAATTGTCATGTTTGTTAATATCATAAAAAAGTTTTATTTTTTTTAACTTTAGAAAAAGTGGTATAGTTTCTTCTTACATTATTTGATTAGTTGTTTGCTTTTGGATGCTATACGGTAATATCAATTTAAAGTGGGAATAGAAGTCTAAATACTCTTGGATGGTTACTATAAGGAAATTTTGAAAGATATGATAACCATAATAGGTTAGACATATTAAAATTTGTTATTCTCCCTTAATAACTGCTAACTTCAATTTTTTATACCATCTTTAATACAGTTGCTTATAAAATTTTTGAAACCTGTTACATAATGCGAGTACTTTTCTAGAATACGTGAAACTTGAATCTACACGTGGAATTCATAGTGGTATATCTAACCTTACACATAAATCTTTTGGTAGCAAATAGCTAACCCATAAAAGAATAAGGTGGGAAGTGTTATTAGATAAAACATCAATAGTCAATTCTATCATAAGCCACTCAGGGTTATATTCTCTCTTTAAAATAGGAAAGAATTCTTTACTTTTACTATCCTGATCAATGGATAGATTCATAAAAAGGTAAAGTAGTGTTGAAAAGATTGATTTGACTTGAGCTCTATACCAATGAATTCAACAACATAAGTAATGGAACCTTCATTGGTAGAAGCTTAGTTATTGGAAAGAGAAAAGAGAATTAAGAGTATAACCATAACTGAAGGATCTAAAAACACTCCATCAAATTGAGAGAAAGGCTTACTCATTAAGTCGAAATAAGATTGATAGAGATTGGATAAGATGAATAAACTTAAGGCCATTTTTTTGTGAGCTACCAAAGCCAAAAGAAGAAACTTTTTGGCCACATTTTTTTTCCAACCAATTAAACTAGGTAATGGTGGAAGAATTACAGCAAGAAAAAGGTATGATCTTGAATTGAATGAGGGGTGTTTGTTTTAATTTTTGTCCATATAAAATTTTAGCAAAGGTTGAATACAACTATGTTTATAATGACAATGGAAATTAACTCGCAAATAATAGGTAAACTAGTTAAGGTAGTGATGTCAAAAAGGATGACAAACACAGTAGTAAAGTTATAGATAATAACAATTAACTAAACATACAGATAAAGGTCAATCCAAGAATAAGACACAAGCATAAAAGATGACACATATAAGAATTAAGGATGATATCTTTAAATCTATAAATGCGATATGTTTTATCAGTAAAAGTGGATCACATATCATAAGATAATCCATTGCACCATCATGAAGAAAATAGTAATAGCATTACAACTATAGCTCACATGTGTTAAAAATCACATAAAATCACCTTTATAGATGCACAAACCATAGCTCAAAATCATAGCTCACATATGCACAAAATTAGCACAAAATTACCTTTGTACTATTGGAAAACTTTTTGTTGCACAAAACAGCTCAAAATCATAGATCATGTACTCTATAAAAGTAGAGAACTTCTCCGCATCAAAACACAAGAAAGAAAAAAAATATTTTCTTTGCACTGCTTACCTCTTTTTTCTTTGTTAAGTTTTTCCACCTGGTATCAGAGTTGTAAGGACAAATTGGTAGTCCTCATTTTTTACCTTTTTTGTTAGATTTTAGTATAGTAGCAACCTTCCCCTCATTATCTTTTTATCATCACCTTCCTTTGCCCTTTTCTCTTGTCCATTGAATTTCCCTCCTCTTTATTTTGACCACTTTATTTCTCTTTTAGTTTCAAAATCCAATCCCTAAATCTGATCGAACTATAATTTCTTTTAACATGTCGTTCGACACCTTTTTTTTTTTAAAAAAAAGAAACTAATTCTTACTAGCACCACTCATTCCCTTTCTTCTTCAAGTTTTTTTCTTCTTCTTTTTTAAATTTCTTTAATGTTATTCCTTTTACTATTAAACTTCTTCAAATTTTCTTTCTATTAAATTTCTTCAAGTCTTTTTCTTTCTTCTATTAAAATTCTTCAAGTTTTTTCTTTTCTTATTAAATTTTGTCAAATCTTTTTTTTCCTTCTATTAAACTTCTTCAAATCCGCTTCTTCCTTCCATTTAAAAAATAAACAAATATGTTTATTCTCTTTCATCTATCTCACATAAAAGCTATCTTTCAAAGTTTCATTCTTATTCTTCTTCTTCTATCACCATTGAACTTTTTTTTCTCTTATTTATGACATCATCAAAATACCCATATCCTTTAACACTTAATGTAAGTAATTGTGCCTTAATCTGTGTAATCAGATTAATTTTCTCCTTTGAAAAACCCAAATCATGGGACTAATTGAAAGTCAAGATATGTTGGGGTTTATTAATGGCAAAAAATCATGTTCTGGTGGAAAATCTTGAATATTCCCATTTGAAAAAGTCTAATATTCTTTTCCAAAGATGGATTACCAAGAATTTATCTAAAGAAGTCCTCAGTTGGGTTGTTGAGCTTGAAACCTCCTTTGATGCCTAGAATGCTCGAGTAGAAGCCTTTGCATAATAATCACAAGAAAGAGAATTTTATATATTACAAAAATTATAAACTCACAAGAAAGACAGTATTCAAATATTTTGTTAAGAACATTAGCTTATTGTGTAAGTGGCAAGAATGTCCAAGAGGGGGGTGAATTGGACTTTAAAAATTTTAAAGAATGAAGTGTGACTTGCTATAGTCGACTACTGAGAAGCTTTAGTTGACTATGGTTGTATTTTGCCTTAGTAAAACCTTTTCAAAAACTATTTAGACAAATATATAGTCGATTATGAAGACTTAATAACCGACCCTAAATGAGAAACCTATTTCAAAAGCTTGTTAGAAAAGTTCCAAGGTATATTATGATGAATATGCAAATTTAATCAAGTCTACTTAATCAAACATGGGCAAATAATCACTTTGAAATATTTAAAGCATTTTTCAAGTTAAAATCAAATAAAAGCAACTTAAGAAGAATATTTCAAGAAATAAATAAGTAATGATGGTAGCAGAGGATTTAACAAAGAAGGAAACCAATATGTGAATGATATCAAATTAAACCACAAGCACTTTATGAAAGGGTTTTCTTGAAATGAAACGTAGCAAAACAAAAATACAATAAAATGAAAACATTAGGTAATAATCAAACCTTCTTCAAAATGGATTTTCTACTTCTGTCAAAATCAAAGTAAATGATTTTTCTAAAATATGATTTCAACAACAAATCACAAAGCATAAAAATAAATCAAGAAACAAGGATTTTATGGTGGTCCGGCTTTCTCAAATGCCTACATCCACTCCCTTGGCAACCAAGGAATTTGCAATCCATTAAAAAAGATTCTTGCTTTTTAACGAGATGAAGCAGTAACCCTTACAATAGCTTTTTCACAAGATCAAACAATAACTCATGGTTTTTAACAGGCTCATCCACAAACCCATATAATGGCTTTTTTCGAGATCAACCATAACCTATACACCGACTTTTTACACGATAAAGCGATAACCCATGGTTTTTAATGGGCTTGATCACAAACCAATACAATGACTTTTTTAGGGATCAACCGTAACCTTTACACTAACTTTTCAAGGCTAAGTTAGAACTTTTACAAGAATAGTAAGAGTGCCTTTAAAAGGTAAATTTTGATAAGTGGCAACAATGAAGGAAGAATACCTAACATTGGATGTGAAGATAGGAGTGAAAACACAAAGAAATTTTAGCTCAAGAAAGCTTGGTTTCTCTCATTATCTATCAAGACTTTGATTCTCAAGAGTTTGGCCTTTTTCTTTCTTCTTCTTCAACTTTAATTGCTTCTAAATGATCATTTTTATAGTTAAAAGAGTCTTGGATCGTTAGAGGTGATTAAAGCAAGAAACTAGCTATTTTTCTTTTGAATTTTATGTCTAACGGTCATCTAGAGTCGGGTATCAAAGTTCTCTAATCAATCCACTTCCAAAAAGCTTATTTTTTTTAAGTCTAGCTTGGTGTAGTCAACTACTTTTCTCTCAAGGTCGACTATGGCTTCATAAAAGCTTGGATTTCACGTGCTTACTACCTTAGGGTTGACTACAGAGCTTATAAGGACAACTATGGCTGTCTCGTTTTAAGATTCGTTATCCATTCTGGCCCGTTTTTCCATATGATTGACTTCCCTTACTCAAGGATTGATTGGAGCTTTGTTTTTTTAAGATTTTAGCATGTAACTTTGGCCATATCTTCCTTGTAATCAAATGTTGAGTGATGACTAAGTTTCTTGACTTGAAGCAGGCTTGGTGTAGTGTAGATTGATGATCTTTGAATGCTCTGAGATCAACTTCACCATTTGAGAACCTATCTTGCAACTTCAACATCTCAAAGATAAAGGTTAGAGGGATCATAAATAGAATTCTTTTAAGCAAATTTAACAGTCATACAATTAAGTCATTCGAGCTTGTTGACATTTGTAGAACATTCAATAGCTTTAAAAAATTCACACAACTAAAATAATCAAGCTTGAAATCATGTAAGAACAAATATATGAGAGCTAAATCATTTCAAGAATTTATCAAGGATCATTCAAATAATGTTGAAGAAAATTTGATCATTTTGTCATAATCAAAACTATAATCATTTTAAAGCTAACATATCTGATTATATTAGGAAAGTTAGGGGGATTTGTGATGATCTAGCTAGCATTAGGAAACCTGTTTATGATTGAATCAAGGTATTTTAACTACTTAAAGGTCTTGGCCTTGTATATGAGCCTTTTGTTACAATCAGGATGAAACCTCCAATTCCATCATTTCGAGAAATTATGACTTTACTTCGAGGACATGAAACAATGAAGATAGTGAATTCATCTAATTGTTTTCGATCTCTCAATCAAAACGTGGCTTTTGTTGGCCAATAATTCCAGCAAAATTTGAATCTCAAGTTTAAGTAATCTCAGCTTGGTTTTTTGCCTCAAAGATGTGGATTTCCTTAAGTTAATCACACTATCACCAAACCTATTACAACCTTTAGAGCAAATTCTCCTGCCATGTAAGGATAGGAAACTTAGGTAATCTGTCAGATTTGTAGCAAGCCAAGACATACCGCATTAACTGTTAGTAGTGTTTCAATCAATTTTATCGAGCTAAAATTCCATCACAAGATCTAGTAGTCTTAACCAATATAGATACTTAAGATGAAGCTTGGCTCTAGACACTTATGCTTCTTTACATATGATAATAGGTGCTGGTAAGCTAGATCATACTGTTGCATATAAAAGACATAATAAAATTATGATAGGCAATGGACATACTTTAGACAACACATTGGTTTTGCATCAATCAAAACTAAAAATACTAGCTTAGACAGTGATAACATTATTGTTGTGCTTGATATTAAGAAATATTTACCTTTTATTAGTTAGTTAACCATCGATTATGCTTATACTTGCAAATTCTCATCTAATGGATTTGTGATAAAGGACAAGGAGACAAAGCAAGTTGTAGCAAAAAGAAATAACAGAGGAGGACTTTATGCCTTGCATCCAAGCAAAAGCTCAACTAGACAAGTAAGATTTTAACTAGACAAGTAGATAAACGCTTAGCTAGTAGATTTGTGGCAATCCAACTTGCAGATGCAATTGTTGCAAAGGTGAGAGTTAGTTAATGTGCACATAAACTTGAAAACTAGATATTTGGAAGGTGGGAGCCATTGCAACCTTGGTGAGAATATTGCCAAAGTCTAGAAAGAAGTGTTCGCTTATGCTTAAATTTGATGAAGCTGTTAAGAAGTAAAAGGAGTGTTTGGCTTGTACCATTATTTCTGAATACTGATTTATAGTTTCATTGACCCATTTTGGTCTTCTACATTCTTGATCATCGTATGACTTTTCATGACTATCTATTTTTTTTAGTCATCACTTTTGAGGTTGTTTTGAGGTAAATTAAGATGCAACACATTCTTTTGATTGTTTATGATATCTCTTTCGAGAATGTCTTGATGCAATTTTTGCATTATCTCCATTTGCAACTGCAAAGAAGTTATTGATAGATTCATCCATCAAGTAAGATGCATTGAAACAAATGAGTGACCTTTAATGAGATTGACTCTTTTTTGGCACATTCTAAGTGAGAGCATTTCATTTTTTCCATATATAGGGTTGACAAATACTCTATGTTCTTTGCATGGTGGCACCCTCTTTTCTAATACGGTCCATCTCTTGTATAATAGTTGTTTGAAGTTGCATTGCTAATGCAAATATTCTAATATGGATGTATTGGTGTTACTTTTCCCATTTCTGCTATTAGCAATCTCCTTGTCGTTTTAGTTATGGAGAGAATTGCAAGCTATTTTTGTCTTTTGCTAGTTATGAACAACATTTTTATTATACCCAATGTGAGTTAATATGGGCAGTTCCACTATGGAATTGTTTGTATTAGATCTCTTATTCTACTAGATATGTTTTGGATACACACTTTGACTGAGCCAAAAAAAAAAAAGAGTAAAAGATAATTGTTGGCACATTACTTACAAATAGAGGAAAGTACCAAGCACAGGGACACATGAGAAACATAACTCAAGTCAACAACACAAAGCTTAGTCAAATCAAGCCCAAAATCATCTGATCCAATCTACCTAAGGTGCCTTCAATCATGCCATTTCTATAAGCCTTCTTGATTTAAAGGGTAGACATAACCAAATCACATTTGGTTATTTTTGTCACAAAATAATTTATGTTGGCTCCATTAGTTTTTTATGATAATAAAACATTCCCATTCATTTGTGTCTAACATTTCTACTTGAGTGTGTAGGACAAAAATTGTATGAAAATAATTAATCAATCATTCAAATGCACATATCAAAAATCATAAGAATAAGGAAGTCACAATTGATCAACAAGACAGAAGCTCCATAGTTGATTAATGAAGAGTTAGTCAGCTAAGATTTAAATCAGAATTTGGCAAGCTGAAGAGTATTGAGAAACAGAACCAACTTAGTCGATCAAGGAATGAGCTAGTCAACTAAGTGCACATTACCAAAAACTGGGATCAAAAGACAGAAACGACTTAGTCGACTAAGATATCAGTTAGTCAACTAAGAGCATTCTGTCAAAAATTTTGAATTGTGCACTAAAAGACAGATTAACAGTCGAAATTGCTACCAAACTGTTCCCAATGATCAAAAACTATCTAACTCACATCAGAGCTAATTTTCCAAGTATCAAAAAGGGTTCCAATAGTTAGAAATGCATTAAAGGCTTCCAAAAAAAACAAAAAGAGTTGAAAAACCTACAAATACTTACTGCTCATTTACTGCACTCAACTTCTATCTTTATAATTGTGATATACACTTCACTTGTACCATTTAGATCAACTGTGTGATCATAGGTACACTCTTATTACTTCTCTCTTTGTATTCTTAGAGTGAGGAAGTCACTTTAAGGGGTTGATTCAAGCTAGAATTGCTTGATTGAGTATAAGTTCTAACTTAACCTTGAAAAGTTAGGTTTTGGGTTTTAGTTGATCCCGATAAAAACTATTATGAAAGGTCTTGGCTAAGCTTGGTAAAAGCCATTGTAAAGCTTGGTGAAAGCTTATGAATTTCACCGTTCATAGTGGATTAGTTTGGAAAATCCTTGGTTGAATAATCAAGGTAGTGGATGTAGGTCTTGGACCGAACCACTCTAAATTCCTGTGCATTGTCTACTCTGTTTTTATTTTCATTGCTTTTTAAATTAGTTCCTCATCTTGCTAAGAGCCAAAAAGTGTTATTCACCCCCTCTCTAACACATTTACTTGGGACCAACAATTTACACACCTAGTGTCACAATTACACTCCTTTGCTTAAGTATACGTAGTCCGTATACGCTTGGATAGATACTTTCACACAAGCCAGCCAATAACTTGATTATATCTTAACAAACATCAACAATAGCCACAAATTAGTTAAAGGAAATGCAACATCGAAATCATAGGGCATAACAAATCTCATGTATGCAACCACTAGAGTCACATAAAGAAATGTTTTATTAATATCAAGATAAGTACAAAGGACCAAGATGCGACATCATTGGGCCATAGGGGTAGCCTTAGGTGGTTAGCTACAAACATACCTTTACTAGTGAAGCAGCCCAACAATCCGCCAACTACTCACCCCCTATGAAGAGTTAACAAGATTTTACCAATATATCACCAAGAACCATTACAAGGTGTGAGATGGGGCATTCCTTCCTTAAAGGGTCTTCCCCTTAAAAACTTAACAAGCATTTCTAAACACGCTACCAAGTTCCATTACAATGTTTAAAAGGGGGATGCCTCCCTTAACGATACAAAGGACTTAATTTCCTAGACAGTTATATGTTGTCATGGCCCTATACAAGGTTGGCTCATGACATCTTCCTTTACTCAATCTGTCGACGTCCTCATTGACTGCTTAACTTGGAACTCTTTGATCTTCTACTTGAAAGCACGAAAGTCTACTTCTTTCTCCTAGGTGATTTCATTTGTTCCTAAACTTTCCCATTTCACCAAATACTCCTATGTTGGCTGTCAGTTGATTATGATTATTCTCTCTATAAGAATCTCTTATACTTGGCATTGTGATGGTGGCTTTCGTGGCTTGACTTCTACTTGCATTTACTAGATCTACATGGAACGACTTCAGGTTATTGATGTGAAACACTAGATGCGCATTCATCCACTTAGGTGGATTAATTTTATAAGATGTCTTTTTTACCTTAGTCGTAATCAGTACTACGCCTTTATACTTTTGTACTAATCGTCTATTTCTTTTTCTTAAGAATCTGAGTTGTTCAGGTACCAATTTCACTAGCACAAGGTCTCCCACTTTAAAGTGTTGCTCCCTTCGACCTTTGTTTGCCCACTTTTTTGTTCGATTGGAAATTGTACAACCCTGTACTTGATGTGGTGACTAATAAAACTTATTGGATGCCAATTGAGGCTAATTATAATGTTTAAAAGTGATGAAAGATGAAAGGAATAATTGGGATAAAATATTTCGCACGCGAAAAAATAATAATAAAATAATAATATTTTATCAGAGAAGAATTTACAAAATAAAAAGTGATTTGGAAGTGAATTGAGGCATAATAAGGTATTTTGGGTACCAAAGAGACAAGAGGAAATTTTTGAAATAAAGTATTATTTTATTAATAAAATAATATTAAAATATTAATATTTTATTCAGTGTCAGAATTTTTCATGAAGGAGGAGTATATGGTCAATCTAAGTGGGGGAAAAGAAGAATGAGAAAATTTTGGAGAAAAAATGACGTTAATGGAGCAGCGTGTCTTTATTAAGTAAAGATAGCGCGAGTAAATAAATATTTTAACTATTACGGGGACACGCGTTGGAGTACAAAATTTATACTTTGTTTGTACATGTGTAGAAGAAGATAATAGAAGGAAGTTTGAGTTAAATGAGTGTTGGTAGGACTAAATTAAAATGGAAAGAAACAAAAAGGGCAAAACGGTAATTTTAGGTGAGTTTGATCAAAACATCCAAAGAAAGCTTTGACTCTGATTTTTTTCAGCCCAAAACTGTTCTTATCTCCTCCAGCAAGAGTTTTTCCTCTTCTCCTCCATGCTCCATGCCATTCTTGAAGCTTTCATGCCATTTTCTCTTTATCCACCATGAAATCAAGTTTTCTTCACTTTCCTTTTCATGTATTCTTTTCCTTTCTTCTCCAAACTTTTTGAGCACTAAATTTATAGCCTTTAACCCCAATTTCCAGCATATCTAAACCGTAGGAGGAGAAGAAAGAAAAAGAAAGAAAGGAAGAAAAAGCTTGGTTTTGGTGATTCAAGCAAGGAACGATAAGAATTCTTGTTTTTGGCTTGAGTAGTCTTTGAAACTGAGTTAGTGACTTAGAGAAATGTCTTGTGGCAGCAAAGATTGGCTTGATTGGAGAAAAATTGGTAACATGTAAGCCAATAAACCCATGGGTACATAAAGGACTCAAAATGGAAAAGGAAAACGGTAAGCTTAACACTATGTTTTAAAGCCTACGGCTAGTTGAATATTGTGAGGAATTACGATTGTTGAAAGGATCTATTTGACTAAGCTAGTTGAAAATTATTAAGATTGTATGGCATGTTGTTTGAAAGAAATGAAAAAGGAATATTGTGGATGGAGGATTAAGAAACAAAGTATTGAAAGTTAGACAGATAATGATGCGTGTAAACTAGGAAAGAATCGAGTTAAAGTGAGAATAATTGTTGCTGCCATATATGTGGATTATGTGTGGAAATATAAGATGGATTTAAGTGAAAATTATTTAGAAAGGTTGAAGTAGACCCATGACATCATAATTAAGTTGCTGGTGATATAATTTAAGGAATTTCGTAAGCAATGGATATAAGTAATGTTAGTAAAAAGTGTATTAAGATGTGAGTTAATTGAAGATGGTTTCATGATAGGATGAAAAATATAAATTTGAGTAAGGATTACTTCATTAAAGTGCTGTACGTATACGTATATAATTAAATATATTGAGTTCGTATTATTGTTAGGAAGTGCAAAGATAAGGTTAGAGTACTGTGGCGGCATGCCGAAGTAAACATCAAGTGATCGGCCAGTGAAAATAATCAAAGACACCTCCAATCAAATAGCGATGTAATATCCCGCTATCGTAAGGTGACTGAACTTGCATTTCAAAATCGTTTTGGGAGACATAATTGTATTGCTATGAAACATTGAATGATTTATTCCAACTTGTCTTTAAAAATGTATGCCTTGGGAACAAGCCTTTGATAAAATATTTTGATGTTGTGAAAATGTGAAATGTGTAATAGGACAGACTTATGTGCTCCTATACTGTGTTGATATAAATATATATATATGTATACGAATAATGTTGTGTAATGACATTGATCTGGCTATGTGCAAGTAAGAGTGTGCATAAGCCGATGTTGACCCGGCTATGTGCGAGGGGGAGTGCGCATAAGCCGATGCTGACCGGACTATGTGCGAGTACGAGTTCGCATAAGCCGATACTGACCCAGCCATGTGCTAGTGGGAGTGCATATGAGCTGATGATGATGGGATGGTGTGTATGGTGATGGATATATATATATATATATACATATATAGATATGTGTGTTATAGAAAGTTCAGGAGTATGGTATATGGGGCTGCACATGTGAATCTTGCATGTTGAACTTTGAGAATTATTATGCGTTTCATGTTGATTTTTTTATCATTTTAGCAGGATGGCTTTTTCTTGAAAGAAAGGAAACTTTTTCATGGTGCTCTGTTTCTCGCTGCAGCGAGAAACTCTCGAATTTAGAGGGGTAATGCTGATTGAAATCTCGCTGCAGTGAGGACCCGTCGTTTACTTAACTTGAATTGCACGAATGCTATTAAAGTTTTCACTCTTCAAATCCTTTGTTGAGCATGGGCCCTTTTTATCAAGTGATTTACACATTTGGGGTTTACATGAGGGGTTTTGATGAAAGCTAAACTAAATTACATTGTTTTCAAATATGTGTATCATGATTTTTAAACCTTCCTTAACGTTGCTTGTTCCCCTCCTATGTTCACTCACTGAGTTTGCACTCACGTTTTTTTTTAAATCATGTTTTAAGTTTTCTGAGTTAAAGGTGATTGGATCCTAGGATGAGGTGCTCCTCCCTAGACATTGCGGTAGGTTTAACGTGCCACTAAGTATTATCAATCATGCCCAGAGTCACTCCGCTGACGGTTGAGGTCTAATTATGTGTATATGGATATTTGATGTGAAACATTAAGGTTCATTTGTTATTCTATATATGTATATAATGGTTGATGATGCCATTATGAATGCATGACTGAGTTTTATGAATTGTTTTCAAAAGAATTATAATTTAGTATTACGAATTTCGGATTCTAAAGGAATATGGATTAATGTATAAGATCATGTAAGTAGGCTTACTTGGGGCTTAGTGGGTTGAGCCCATTGGGCCCTTGCACCGGTCATGGCCCAAAAATTAGGTTGTGATAGACTTGGTATCAGAGCTCTAGGTTTAGTTGAATCCTAGGGATTTCTGTGTGGTCAGTGAAGTTGTTGGAGTCCGTGTAGAGTCTTATCCTTGGATTGTGGGTGCGCAACGCAAGTCAAGGACGGGAGGCTACATGGGCCCCTACTTCTTTAGAAACTTACCTGTTCTTATGATGTCTAAATGGATAAATAATCAATACATGGTTGCTTATAGGTGGACATGCACCAGTTGCACACATCATGTCTAGAAAAGACGGCAGTCCCTATACCTCTCATAGTACTAGTGAGGGCTCGCTAGATTCCACTGCTCAGAGCCGATATATGCCCGAGGGTGAAAGCGTAACAAGTAACTTGACTCTATTTTCTAGTGGATCAGTTTCCTCGAGAGGTAAACCACTATTTAAGAGCTTGAGGAGTCTCGCAAGATTGGTGCGTAATGAAATCAATCCGAGGAAAAAGAACACGAACAAGATGGGAAAAATGATTATCAGTAATTATCGTCCTAGAATGGTATCTGTATCCGTTGTCCGACACTTTCCTCCTAGTTTTGGGAGAGGTGTTGTACCTGTTAGTAAGGAGGAATTTGCGGGGCAGCAACAAGCTTGGATTGAGAATAAAAAAAATGAGAAAATCTCAGGAGGAAGAGGAGGACTCGAAAGAGGATCCGTCGATGTGCTCAGATCAAGGCGACGAGGATCCTAAAGACACTTAGTATTTTCGTTGAAGTTCGTATCACTTTAAGTGTAGGCAAATGCAGTGTAAAGGAAATAGTAGTAGTTACCTATACAAAGGAGTTAAGAGTCAACTTTTATTTTGTATGACTCAAATGGATTATGAAACAGCTGTTTTAATGACTTGATGCGTATTAGAGTCCTTCGATATGATAGAGATAGATGAGCGATATAATGATTGAAGGAGGATATTCACCTTAGTGGCATGGTTGGTCGCCTTAGATAATTATTAAGGATCGACGTAGAAAGTCATTAATGGTACAAACAACTACGAGACCTGACAAATGATTTCTAATTAATCATGGAAAGGTGAAATTTGAAATCCCAGTTGCAGTTACAATTTGAAAGAATATAGGAGAAATCAATGAGGCTATAGGTGATACTTAGAATGGATGATGTGATTGAGTCAAGGATTGTAATTTAAGCATGGAGGGGATTACAAAATGATGCCATGACAATATAAGATGATAATTTGGCACAAATATGGACTAAGGGAGGCAAATTATGGAACTTGGGAAAAGGTAAATCCTTGAATTAATAAAGATTGTGAGTCTAAAGCGTGGAGAAAGATGAACTATTTTCATGGTCATTTGTACTGAAAGTTAACAAAACTATTTGAGTTACCGGACAAGAAAGATAATTAATTGTAAATGTTAAGGAATTGGGGAATGTCATAAATGTGAATATTTTTGTGTGTGGTATTATATATTGAGAATTTGATGCACAATATGGCAAGATTGTCCTAAGGTTAGACTTATGGGTTGAAAATAAATGTTAAAGGATAAAATGAATTTGAAAATATTGACTCGACTTAGTGCATATAATAAGAAAAAGAGAAGATATGCCTGGTCATGAAAATGGTGGGATAGGCTTGGAGGAAAGCCAAATGGTTGAGCATGATCCCTGTAGTAACTTTAAAGATGGAAGAACTTATTCGTGGAAGAAATTTTCAGCAGCCACAACGCTATAGCACTAACTCTTTAACGATGCAGCGTTGAAACTATTCCATGTCTAGCAGTCGTGACGCTGCAGCACTGACTATCCAGCACCACAACGCTACGAATACCTCATGTCTATGATGCATGAGCAAGATAGAAGTGGCACAATAATGAGCTTACAAGTTGAATTATGGTCATTGGTCATTAAGCTTTGTTATTTGGGAGTTTTAAATGTTCCGGAGAATGCTTACATGAATGAATTGAAAAGTTTCTTTATCGCCTTGTATATGGGCATATAATTAAAAGAGAAGTTGAAAGATTCTTGAGATGACTACATTGAGATAAGATATCGTGTGAAGTATTAGGATGGATAATATGTTGACTAAAGTCAAATCCTAAGAAATAAAGGAGACGAGAGATTAAGCCTTGTTGAAGGCTAAGGAAAGAATGAGCAAAGAGTTAGATGAATATATGAGAGATGGGTAAGGGATGTCAATAACAAGTAATGAAAGTGTGAATGAAGGATTACAAAGGTGGTATAGAAAATGGGTTTATCCAGAATATCGTTATGAGAATTTACAATTCTTGTCTTGACTCAGCTAAATGAAAAGGGTTAGTAACAACACAAGGCCAATTGTGCGGCGCCCTAGAAACCTATGAAGATGAGTTGGGGATTGAATGGATGAGTACGTATTTATATACCTTTAAGAATAAGTGCATGTCTATAGAACGATATGCTTGAGATGTTAAGGAGCAAATAAAAGACTAAGTGTTTCAGGAATGCACAAACATCTTTGAGAAGAAATTTCTAATCATACACGGCAAGTATAAAATGTGGAATCTTTGAAACTTGCTGAGGAGCCTAATGGCTAAGTCACGGGTTAAGTGATCACATGCGGTGAGACATGAGTTTAAGATAGGTATCCCCACGAAAATACTCAAGAGGAGTTCTGTTATGGATATTGTGAAAGCAAGCATTAATTTATGTGATTGTAAAGAGGAAGTCGTAAGCTGAAAGTGAGATTCGCATTGACATTGAAAGGTACTTAAGGAGAACCTTGTTTCAAGTCTTACAATTCCAAATATAAACTGCAGATTGGTCCAGGGAGAATGATGTCACATTAGTATGGAAGAATAGAACAAAAGATGATTGAAAATAATCTGGATAATGAAATCCGATTACGAAAACTTCCTAAGGTAGTATGAAAATTGGAATTCAAAAATGCTTAAGGCATGCACGATTCGAATCAATCTAAGTTTTTAAGTGACTCATTAAAGTCGAAATGCAACAAGGATATATATATATATATATATATATATATGTTAGAGGTATGAAGAATAATTAAGAAATAAGGATGACTTTTAGAGATTGTAGTATTGCATAAGATGCAATGATCCAATAAAGATAAACCTTTGAAAGATCAAGGAGATTACAAAGTATATACGAATATCATATTGCAATTTAATGCAAGTGACATTTAGCAAGTGAGATGTGATTAATGATATAGTATGATGAAACTCAAGCATATAATTGAAAATTATATAAACTATATGAAGTTATGCGCAGGCATAACAAGAATGTTGACATGCACTATAAGGATTATTATATTGAATTTTGGATGGGGATGCGGATGAATAAAAGGAAAATGTAGTCCAAGACACGTGAACACATGGATCCCTATGCGTAACGAGGGATGTTGACATTTGAAAATGTATGTACACATGTATATGTGAAATTGATGACTTGACTAACTGAGGTGAAGAATTGTTCTTAGTAATTGGAGATTTGAACTTCATGTATTGATGAGTTGTATAAATAGTACAACGGCAAGAAGTCCCAATAGAAGTTGAAATATGATGATATAAAAATTTTTAGAAAAGATAATCAGAGAATGGGATTAAAGAAATATAATCCATAGCATAGGAATAATTGAAGTATGTGGTGTAAATGCAAGATAAATCTAAAGTATGCGGAAATAATTGAAAGCATTAACCTTTCTCAATGTTGAGACTATGTACAGAAATGAGTATGGTATGTTTATAATGCTATATGCTACATAATAGCATGTGGGGATAAGATGAATGAATGAATGTCGAAAACCTTGGCAAGGAGCTAAACAATAAAATGGTGATTAAGTATACATAAGTAAGTATAATATGTGATCAAAATCGGTATGATTGAGATGGAGTATGGTTCAAATTTAATGATAGTGATAGAGGCATGCTTGGAGTCTCAATATAAAAGATTATGATTGTGAAAGGTACTGCTGATCTGATTCTAAATGATAATAATAGACATAAGTGAAGCATTCAAGTTGAACTGGAGGTAAACGAGGTGAATAGATCGAAATTCCCTATAAAAGGAGAAATGGAATAAGATCATGGAATGAGATTGATAACTCGCATCGACGTGAATTCGAGGACGAATTCTATTTAAGTGGGGGAGACTGTAATACCTTGTACTTGATGTGGTGACTAATAAAGCTTATTAGATGCCAATTGAGGTTAATTATAATGTTTAAAAGTGATGAAAGATGAAAAGAACAGTTGGGATAAAATATTCCGCATGCGAGCAAAAAATAATAAAATAATAATATTTTATCGAAGAAGAATTTACGAGATAAAAAGTGATTCAGAAGTGAATTGAGACATAATAAGGTATTTTGGGTACCAAGGAGACGAGAAAATTTTTGGAATAAAATATTATTTTATTATTGAAATATTATTTTATTAATGAAATATTATTTTATTAATAAAATAATATTAAAATATTAATATTTTATTCAATGTCAGAATTTTTCAGGAAGGAGGAGTATATGGTCAATCTAAGTGGGGGAGAGGAAGAATGAGAAACTTTTGGAGAAAAAATGACGTTAATGGGGCCGCGTGTCTTTATTAAGTAAAGATAACATGGGTAAATAAATATTTTAAATATTACGGGGACACCGCGTTGGAGTACAAACTTAATACTTTGTTTGTACATGTGTAAAAGAAGATAATAGAAGGAAGTTGGAGTTAAATGAGTGTTGGGAGGACTAAATTAAAATGGAAAGAAACAAAAAGGGCAAAATGATAATTTTAGGTGAAGTTTGGTCAAAGCTTCCAAAGGAAGCTTTGACTCTGATTTTTTTCAACCCAAAACTGTTCTTATCTCCTCCAGCAACATTTTTCCTCTTCTCCTCCATGCTCCACGCCATTCTTGAAGCTTCCATGCCATTTTCTCTTTATCCACCATGAAATCAAGTTTTCTTCACTTTCCTTTCCATGTTTTCTTTTCCTTTCTTCTCCAAACTTCTTGAGCACTAAATTTACAGCCTTTAACCCCAATTTTCAGCACATCTAAACCCTAGGAGGAGAAGAAAGAAAAAGAGAGAAAGGAAGAAAAAGTTTGGTTTTGGTGATTAAGCAAGTAACAATAAGAATTCTTGTTTTTGGCTTGAGTAGTCTTTGAAATTGAGTTAGTGACTTAGAGAAATGTTTTGTGGCAGCAAAGATTGGCTTGATTGGAGAAAAATTGGTAACATGTAAGCCAATAAACCCATGGGTACATGAAGGACTCAAAGTGGAAAAGGAAAACGATAAGCTTAACACTATGTTTTAAAGCCTTCGGTTAGTTGAATATTGTGAGGAATTACGGTTGTTGAAAGGATCTATTTGCCTAAGCTAGTTGAAAATTATTAAGATTGTATGGCATGTTGTTTGAAAGAAATGAAAAAGGAATATTGTGGATGGAGGATTGAGAAACAAAGTATTGAAAGTTAGATAGATAACGATGCGTGTAACTAGGAAATAATCGAGTGAAAGTGAGAATGATTGTTGTTGCCATATATGTGGATTATGTGTGGAGATGGATTTGAGTGGAAATTATTTAGAAAGGTTGAAGTAGACCCGTAACATCATAATTAAGTTATCGGTGATATAATTTAAGAAATTTCGTAAGCAATGGATATAAGTAATGTTAGCAAAAAGTGTATTAAGATGTGAGTTAATTGAATATGGTTTCATGATAGGATGAAAAATATAAATTTGAGTAAGGATTAATTGATTAAAGTGCTGCCCGTATACGTATATAATTAAATATATTGAGTTCGTATTATTGTTAGGAAGTGCAAAGATAAGGTTAGAGTACTGTGGTGGCGTGCTAGAGTAAACATCGAGCGACCGGCCAGTGAAAATAATTAGAGACACTTTCGATCAAATAGCGATGTAATATCCCTCTATCGTAAGGTGACTGAACTTGCATTTCAAAATCGTTTTGGGAGACATAATTGTATTGCTATGAAACATTGAATGATTTATTCCAACTTGTCTTTTAAAACGTGTGCCTTGGGAACAAGCCTTTGATAAAATATTTTGATGTTGTGAAAATGTGAAATGTGTAATAGGACGGACTTATGTGCTCATATACTATGTTGATATATATACATATATGTGTGTGTGTGTGTGTGTGTGTGTGTGTGTGTGTATACGAATAATATTGTGTAATGATATTGACCCGGCTATGTGCGAGTAGGAGTGTGCATAAGCTGATACTAACCCGGTTATGTGCGAGGGGAAGTGCGTATAAGCCTATTCTGACCCGACTATGTGCGAGGGGGAGTGCGCATAAGCCAATGCTGACCCGGTTATGTGCAAGTCGGAGTGCGCATAAGCTAATGCTGACCCAGCCATGTGCTAGTGGGAGTGCATATGACAATGATGGGAGGGTGTGTATGGTGATGGATATATATATATATATATATATATATATATATACATATATAGATATGTGTGTTATCGAAAGTTCATGAGTATGGTATATGGTGTTGCACATGTGAATCTTGCATGTTGAACTTTGGGAATTATTATGTGTTTCATGTTGATTTTTTTGTCATTTTAGCAAGATGGCTTTTTCTTGAAAGAAAAGAAACTTTTTCATGGTGCTCTGTTTCTCGCTGTTGCGAGATTCATTCTCGCTACAGTGAGAAACTCTCAGATTTGGAGGGGTAATGCTGGTAGGAATCTCGTTGCAGCGAGAATACCTTTCTGCTGCAGCGAGGACCCATCGTTTACTTGACTTGAATTGCACAAATGCTATTAAAGTTTTCACTCTTCAAATCCTTTGTTGAGCATGGACCCTTTTTATCAAGTGATTTACTCATTTGGGGTTTAAATGAGGGGTTTTGGTAAGAGCTAAACTAAATTCCATTGTTTTCAAAGATGTGTATCATGATTTTTAAACCTTCCTTAACGTTGCTTAGTCCCTTTCTATGTTCACTCACTGAGTTTGTACTCACGTTTTTTTAAAATTCATGTTTTAGGTTTTATGAGTTAAAAGTGATTGGATCCTAGGACAAGGTGCTCCTCCCTATACATTGCTCGGTAGGTTTAACGTGCCACTAAGTGTTATCAATCGTGCCCAGAGTCACTCCGTTGACGGTCGAGGTCTAATTATGTGTATATGGATATTTAATGTGAAACATTAAGGTTCATTTGTTATTCTATATATGTATATAATGGTTGATGATGCCATTATGAATGCATGATTGGGCTTTATGAATTGTTTTCAAAGGAATTGTAATTTAGTATTATGAATTTTGGATTCTAAAGGAATATAAATTAATGCATAAGATCGTGTAAGTAGGCTTGCTTGGGCTTGGTGGGCTGAGCCCATTGGGCCCTTGCATCAGTCATGGCTCGAAAATTTGCCTCTGACATAAACTTTCTCAAGATAGGCTCGGGCGATTTCAACGTTCTGTCTCCACTTTTTAGCAAAGATAAAGGCTTAAGGATTCTTCCCACTATAAAAATCCACTGAAGTGAGAGGAAGTCTAGGTTGTTACCCAATGACCACTTCAAAAGAAGGTTTTGTTTGTGGCAGAGCTTTTTTGCGAATTGAAACTTAATTGAGCCACATTTAGTAGATTAAGCCAATTCTTTTTGTTTGTTTGTACAAAGTGTTGTAAATATTCCTCCAATAGTCTATTGAAGTGCTCTATATGACCATTTGTCTGTAGATGATAATTAGAGGAGATATTGAGTTTTGACCCTAATAGCTTGAAAGGCTCTTTCCAAACGAATCCAGTAAACCTTGGATCTTTGTCACCAATAATGCTCTTAGGAACACCCTAGTTTTTTTATCACATGTTTGAAAATCGTACGAGTTGTTTCTTTCACAGAGCCAAACTTCTATACTGGGATAAATGTAGCGTACTTTGAAAAAATGATCCACTATTACCAGAGTTGTTGTCATATCTCCCATATTAGGGAACCTTATTATGAAGTTAAAAAAATGTTTTCCCAAGGTTTGGTCAGTACTGGTAGTGATTGAAGCATTCTTGCTGGCTTTCGTCTCTCTACTTTGTCCTGTTGGCAAATAAGATATATCTTGGTATAATCCATCACATCCTACTATATATAGGCCAATAGTAACTGTCACGACCCAAATTTCAGGCCATGACTGGCGCATGGGCCCAATGGATGTAATCTACTAAGCCCAAGCAAGCCTATTAATCTAACGTGTTCATCATCCCATCATAATTGCTAAGTCATATTTCATAACTTAGCATCAAAATAAAATTAAACATTTGCCAACTCATACTGGCATACCAATTAAGTGTACATTGCCTACAACATATATCTCAATAATTTATATCAAGTTTGCCTATACATCTTAAAAAGAAGATTTGACTTCCAGCGGAGGGACTCGAATGAATGTACAGCTACTGAATGCCGAGAC
This sequence comes from Theobroma cacao, assembly GCF_053813885.1. Taxonomy (NCBI): domain Eukaryota; kingdom Viridiplantae; phylum Streptophyta; class Magnoliopsida; order Malvales; family Malvaceae; genus Theobroma; species Theobroma cacao. Next base: position 36,904,730 of record NC_142647.1, on the reverse strand, counting down.
ACCTACCAAAAGATGGATATAAGTCTACAAAAACATATCGTCCTAGTTACTTGTTGCCTCGTGATCTGAAAACATGAAGTTGAAAACGGTGAGTATAAACCTAGTGAGTGAACAAGGAAGGGAACAAGTATACCATAAAGAATCTTTAACGAAATCATGATGGATTCTTTTTCAAAATAACGCAATTTGTTTCTATACTTATTAAAAACCCCTCATCAAGCCCTTAAATGATTAATCATTTGAAAATCATGATCCCATACATAACGAACCATTTGAAGAATGAAAGCTTTAATAATATGCAAGCAAGTCAAATACGACAACGACTCTTCGTTGCAGCGAGAATGAATTTTCGTTTCAGCGACGTTAGGATTTAGTTATTAGCCGAACGAGGGTTTCTCAACTGGTCGAGGGTTTCTCACTAAACCTCCCCATTTTAAACTTAACTCATTGAATCCTTAATGTTGAAGGTCCATGCTCTGATATAGTAGCAAAGAAGTGAAAGATAGGGCAGCAATTAGACAAGATAGGAGACCAAAACAGAAGGTTTTTTGCTGCAGGGAGATTCTTTCTCGCTGCAGCGAAATTGTAACCCAAAAACAGAAGGTTTCTCGCTATAGTGAGATTCTTTTTCGCTGCAGCAAAATTGCAACCCAGAAAATAAAAAGTTTCTTGCTGCAACGAGATTCTTTCTCGCTGCAGCGAAATTTTGCTGATGAAACAGAGAGTTTTTCATTGCAGCTAGATTCCTTTTTCACTGCAGCGAGAATCATTTTTGGTGAAGGTTCTCAAACCTGAGAGTTTCTCGCTACAGCGAGAATGAATTTCGCTGCAGCTAAAAAAAACAACAACAAAAAAGTTTCCCCTCACTCAACAAAAAGGCCATCTTGCTAAACCAACAAAATCAACATACAACACATGAAAATTCCCAAAGTGCAATGTATCAAATTTCTCATATATGTCAATCATATATCACATTCATAAGTTTTCATTTCATAAGTCTAGATATGCATAATTACATAGATAAACATCAACATCATCATAATCACACCTGACTCATGTACATCCCCCTACATCATGCACATAGCCGGCACCATTGTGTGCATCCCCCCACATTCGTACACAATCAGTGCCATCGTGTACATCCCCCCACATCGTGCACACGGGCACTATCATCATCCACCTCTCACGCCACCATCATCACCGGCATGTGCATCCCCCCACATCGTGCACACACACGGTTACAGTCATTATACATATATCATTCATCATGCACAACACACACATTTATATATCATCATACTACAATAGTGCATGAATCCATAGCAATCACATATCACAACATAAAACCATTTTGCAAAAGCTTGTTCCCAAGGCACTTGTCTTTATGAAAAACTTGATAATTCATTCAAATGGGTAGCAAATACATTATATTTCCCAAAACAAGTTTTGAAGGCAGTCCACTCACCAATTAATTGTAGAGCCTTTAGATGACTCCAATTCCCCTAATTGTCCAAATGAGATGATGGGGCTTCTTTAGAACCTAGGATCACATTAGCATAATCAATAGGTCAATTTACACACTATGAACCCTAAAAGCTATCTCTTAGCTATCTTTCAATTGCCACATTAAATGGCTATCTATGTTCACTATCTTAATCACTAAAAAGTAATGAACATAGTCAACAACAAAACAGTTCATAAATCCTAATTACTAGCCATTTTCTGCAGCTAAAAATCAAGCTTAATTCATCACTTACCATAAGGCTCCTTTGTAGTCAAATTCTCTTCTAATTGCTTCAAATCAATGAGGTAATTCTCTCTTTCTCTCTCTAAAACGTCCAACTAGTGAGAGGAAGTATAGAAATGAGATTTATCAAGGGTTTTAATGTGAGAGGATGAAATAGCACAAGGGTTTATGGAAGGGTGCACCAAAAGCATGAAAATTGAAGCTAGAGAGAGAAGTTATGGAAGCTTGAAGAAAACTCCCATGGAGGAATTGAAGAAACGTGAGAGGGAAGAAGGAAGAAGAAGACAAGCTACTGGAAATTTCAAGAAGTGTTGGAAATTCAAGATATTTATAGGCCAAATTTATCCATTCCTTTAAAATTATGAAATTACCCCTCCACCAATTAACTTACTCTCCTCCAATCTTTTATGTAATCTTTTTATTCTTTTGACACTGGGACAAGGTCCATAATGGTCTAAACATACTCGGGTTCATAAAAACTTAAAATTTTAACCCGAGGTGAAAAATGACCATTTTGCCCTTATTTTGAAAATTATTGAAACTTATAGTTTTCTTTGTGTTTTCATCAGTACACATCATTTATGCAGTCTTATACTTATTTAGACCTTAAAATATCATAAAACTTTCTTCTGAGAGCTTATTAGAGAAAATGACGAAACTACCCCTGGCTTGTATTATTACATCTATGCTTAGCTACAAGCCTAAAGAGGTTGGGGTCTCATAGTAACCTTGTTTCAATAACGCCACAGTATGCTGCCAACCTGGATGTCCTACCCATAGAGTGTCATAACATTCTTATATCAATTTTTGTCTCAACTCTTTACCTCTTAGAATAAATATCTGTAGTCTTTTTATTAGTAAGAGTTCATTTTCCACCTAAAAGTACTTAAACTTCTCGCTCATCACTAATTTCGTGATGGTAATGGCTCAGTGATCTCATTTCAAATTCTTTTCAACAAGTTTGCAAATATTCGTAGTTACTCTGCTTACTGTAATCGGAGCTATCACCTTGAGAGTTGCAAATTCAGCTTTTCTGCTAAGGGCGCTTGTCACTTGGTTAGCCTTTTCGGACTTACATTTGAAGCAGAAATCAAACTCGGCTAAGAAATCTTGCCATCTTGTTTGTTTAGTTGTGAGCTTTGGTTGAGTGAGGAAGTGACTGACTACAGTATTGTTTGTCTTTACCACGAATTGGGACCCTTGTAAATAATGTCGCCTCATTCGTAAGCAATGAATTATAACTAAGAGTTTTTTTTCCTGCGCCATGTATATCCTTTCTTCTTTGTTCAGCTTTTGATTTTCAAACATGACTAAATGTCCTTCTTACAATAATACCCCTTCAAGAACAAAGTCTAATGCATCTGTCTGTACTTCAAAGTGCTTTTCAATATTTAGAAGTGCTAGGATAGGTCCGTCGTCATCACTTCTTTCAAACATTCAAAAGCTTATTGTCATTAAGGTTTTAGTCCCACTTCTATCCCTTTTTATGCAATTTTGTAAGTACCATCATTCTTTTTAAATACCCTTCTACAAATCTTCGATAATAGTTGGCTAGCCCCAAAAATGAGCAAAGCTTAGTTATATTCTTATCCTTCCACAAATCTTCGATAATAGTTTGGCTAGCTCCAAAATTAAGCAAAGCTTAGTTTTATTCTTAGGAGTTGCCCACTCTTTAATGGTCTCACTTTCTGCATATCCATCCAAATGTGACCTTGCTCAATTACATGGCCTAGGAATTGAATTCGGGTTTTCACAAATGCGCACTCTCTCTTCACATACAACTAGTTGTCTCGTAACCTTTGGAAGACTTGCCACAAGTGCCTTTGATGCTCCTCTAAGGTTGAACTATACACCACAATGTCATTCAGGTAGATTACCACAAACTTGTCTAGATAATCATGGAAAACCTGATTCATCATTGTACAAAAATTGACAGGAGCATTGGTTAGTCCAAAAGGCATAACAAGAAATTCAAATGCACCATATCATTTTATATAGGTGGTTTTTTATTCATCTCCATCGACCACTCTTACTTAATGGTAGCCAAATCTTAGATCTTATTTAGAGAAGTACGTTGCATGACTTAATTGGTCAAAAAGATCTACTATAAGGGAAATTAGATATTTATTCCATACTGTGACTTTGTTCAGAGCTCGATAGTCCACACATAACCACAAACTCCTATCTTACTTCTTTTGGAAAAGTATCTGGCCCCAAAAGGTGCATTTGAAGGTCGAATGAATCTCACTTGGATCAGCTCGTCTAATTGTTTCCTTTGTTAGCTTTAATAGCTTCAAAATGATTAATGTTTGGGCATGACAAAAATTATCAAAATTTCTTGTCTAAATGATCCCTAAATAGCTTGAGCGATCCTTGAAGCTTAAGTGATCCTCGAATGCTTTTGATGTGTTTTCATGTTTCCTTACTTGATTAACATTTGAACTTGTATTTAAAGTTGTTTTGTGAAAAAAAAATACTTTTATACACTTTGAGTCTCAAGTTCAAGCAAGAGGAATGATAACTCTATGATATAGAGTTGTATAGTCTTAATTTTGATAGTAAATCGGCTTAGTTCTTGTAGTAATGCATAAAAAATAATTAAATTTTATTTAATTATTTTAAGTTAGTTAATTAGTTGAGTCAATTTAATCTTAGTTAATCTTGTGTTTAAATTGATGGTTATGTGCCCAAGATAAGTTGTTTTTTTATTTATTTGTTCCTTTGTAGGTGTTTATTGAAGAAGGACTTTAAATGGAAGGAGAGAAATTATGAGATAAAACTTTCACTGCACATGTCTTGGTATTTTGACCATATTGTTCTATACAAAACTCTAAATGAAGTGATTCTTGAACCATTGGAAAAATAAGATAAAAAACTACAACTTTCATGTTCACCACTTCACCCAGTTCTACTTGAAAGGTGGCCAAAATCCTTGTTGAAGTTGAAGTACTACAGTAGTCTTGAAGAGAAAAATTAAATCATGAAATTTGTAAATTAAATGTTCGAGGCTGCTGCCTTGGTGGAGGTATGACATGGCTCACATAGTCTGATGAGGAAATCCTTGTTAGAATTGACTTATTTCTTCACCCAACTTGGCCCAACTTCAAAGCCTTATTAAAGTAACCTTTTAGAATACTTTTAAAAGAATGAAACACAAGATTTAGAGCTAAGATTCAGCCACAAAATCATCAAAGAAAAGTCTTATTAGATCTAAGAAGAATTTGAATGATTCAAGAAGATTTTGAGATCAAAATTTCAACTCTTGGAGTTCCTTTACTCTTTTTGTTATTATTTATTTTTCTTAGTTTGGTTTCAATGTTTAAACTTTATTTGATGATAATTTGTGACATTATGGGGAACTAATTTAGTTATCTAAGATTATGATTGAACTCAATACATAGTCTAAATTATTTACCTCTCTTTTGCTTATGTTTGATGGCTTTAAATTGTTTATTCTATTATGTTTTTAATGCTTCAAAATGCCTAATCACCAATTAGATTGAATTGGAAACCTGTGTTAAATCTTGACGAAGGAGATTTAAGGTAGACTTTGAATAGAATAGCATATGATCTAATGTACTTAGTTGATTAGGTGATTTGATTTGCATATAGTGTAGACATACACTTATAAGCCATATGTAGCCAAGATTATAGCACGAACTTATTGAATCTTTCTTCAATTTAATTTGCATTGACATATAGTAAGTTAATTGAAAGAGATATTTTTATAAGAAACTTGACAGAGACTTATAAATAATTTAGGACTCCAAGTTAACAACATAATCCATTGAAGTAAGTTAAGAGAGGGATACAATATTCAGATGAAATATTGAGAGATATCATAATTTTAGGTATGGTAGTTGATTGAGTTTTTAAAACAAATTGCTGATTAATTTTAGATTAGTTTCAGTTTTAGTTTGTTAGATTTAATTTTCCTTTTTAATAATTTAAATTTGGTTGCTTGAATAAGATTAGAGTGTGTTAATTTTAGTAGTTAACAGTAAAAATTAATTCAATTCTTTGTAAGATTGACACTTTACTTTTTACTATATTGCTTGTTTAAGGATACGGGGACTTGTGTGGATAATTAGACAAACAAGGAATCAATTGTTGAAAAGGAAACATCAATTCTTGGAAGATGGAATACTTAGACAAGCTTCTGGAAGCTCAAGATTTGATTCCTAATAGAAAAGAAGTCAATTCTTGCAAGTCTGGGTGCATAGAGAATCAATTCTTGGAAAGGCAAATGTTGATTCTTGAAGCCAAAAGAACTGATATCTAGAGAGGAAAGAATCAATTCTTAGAAAGAAAGAACTAACTTCTAAGGAATGAAGAATTGATTCTTTGAAAGCAAAAAGCTTCAAACAAAAAAAAAAGCTAATATCTGAATAGTAAAGAATCGATTCTCAAACTCCAAAAGTAGTCGTTAGACCTAAAAAAGACCAAAAAAATGGCTAGTTTTTCCACCAAATCATACTTAATATCTATAAAGTTTTTTCACGTATAAAAGAGACTTATCCAACACATTTTAAAAGAGAGAAAAGCTGAGAACAAGATCATTTGGATCAAGAATCAAATAAGTTGAAGAAAAAAAGGAAAAAGAGAGAAAAACCAAGCTAGAACAAGCCAATTATATTCTCCCAAAGAGCTTGTGAGCGGCCTTTGAGCTTCAAATTCCTTGTGCTTTCACACATATCTTTTGTAATCATATTTAGCTCTTCCAAACTCTTCTTCCTATGTACTGATTGAGCAAAACCCACCTTTTAGAGGTATCTTTGCTTTGAGCTTGTAAGAAAGAAAGGTTATGCCTAAGCCTTAAAAAGGCAGTGTTGTTAAAAGGTTACGCCTAATCCTTGAAAGGACAAGAGGTTACGTATGATCCTTGAAAAGGTAAAAGGTTACGCCTAATCTTTAAGATGGCAAGGGGTTATACTTGCTCTTGTGAAAAGGAATTGTATGGGTTATGCTTGCTCTTGTAATAAGGCATTCTTGTAAAGGTTATTATTGAGCCTTGAAAAAGTATTTTCCATAGTGGATTACAAACACCTTGGTGAGCCAAGGGAGAGGATGTAGACACCTATGAAAAGGGTCGAACCTCTATATATGATTTGTGTTTTTTCTCTCTTCTCTTTACTCTTTAACTTGTGCATTTTCTCTTTACTCTTCACTATTTTTTACTTGTGCATTTTACTTGGATGTGAAAAAACTTTAACATTTGTTTTTGAACTTACGTCTTCTTTAACTCACTCTTCAAATCACCTTTAGTTTACTTTGAAATACTTATGCATTGTACTTTGGTTTGAAGAGCTTTGAAAATCTGCACTTAACTTGCTTTATTCTTTGATTTACTCTTCAAGTTACTTTACACTTTTGTTTTATGCACTTCATTTTGAAGAGTTTTTTAGAATCTATTTTCAACTTACTTGCTCATTTGATTTTCAAATTGTTTTTGACATGTTCTAAAGTGAAATCAAGTTTGAGAATTTCCCTTTTTCTCAAACTTATACTTCTTACTTTGAAGAAATTTTTGAAACTTACAGCTCATTCACCTTTTACTTTTATACTTGTGTGTTTTCACTTTATTGTGAAAAGATTTAAATTTATTATTTTCAAATATGTTTTTCAATTCACTCTTCAAAGGATTTGAATATTTGTTTTTAAACTTGTTCTCTCATTCACTCCTCAAATCCTTTTTGATATGTTTGCATATTTTATTTTAAAGAGTTTTGAAAATTGTTTTCAACTTGTTTGTTCATTTCTTTTGATTTGTTTCAAAGAGAAAACAAATTTGAAAAACTTGTCATCGAGCTTCAAAGTTCGATTTGTTAGAAATTTTTTTTGGAAATCCAATTCACCCTCGTCTTGAATATTTTCATCATTATTATTGAGCTAACTCATTCCTAACATCCTTAACTCAACTAGCTCTGAGGGAGCCATCTTATATGGTCCCTTTACAAGTGGCTTGACTCCCTAAAGCAATTCTATTTGCTGATCAATAGCTTGTTGAGGTGGTAGGAACCTAGGTAGCTGTTTTGGCATCATATCTTGAAATTCTTTCAAAACCAACTTTACTCCAACAGGTATCGAATTTGTGCTATCTTCGCCTTTGTAGATGGGTATGGCCATATAGGAGGGCTTTCCCTTTTTAATCTCCTTCTTGAACTAGATAGTTGATATGATCTTCTTCCCACTCTTTGATAGAATTGTAGCTAGTACAATGCATTGTTATTTGCTTAAGAACATTGAGCAACTCGTAACAAGGAATGGGATGGCTTGTATTTTCATCATAAAATCCAAGCTCGGAACAAAATCCAAGTCATCTATAGTGGCAACAGTCATCTATATGTTCCCTTCCTAACAACCAATCTTAATCTTCACATCCTTAGAGTTTCCAACAATAGTTGAGGTTGGTAAGTTAACTGCTTCCATCTGCTCAAAGTCTTTCTCAACCTTAAAACCATATCTTTTTGCCTTTCTTAAGGTGATAAAGGTATCGGAGATGCCCCCATGTGAAGCATGGCTTTGGTCTTTTTATCATTTAACAACACATCCACATACATGAAAACTCATTAAGGCTCTTTCTTCATCTTTTCTACCTGTGCTTGTAAAGCACTAAGGAACCAAATTGAACCCATTCGCGTTAGCTCTTCCTTAACTTCCTCAACTGGGGTTTAGGGCTGAGGTGTTTCCATGTTAGCCGTACCTATCGCATTAAGAGCTACTCGATGTGGACAATCAACTAGCCGATGAGGTTCATTGCATAGAAAACAAGATATTGGGGCTCAAGATTTGAAGCTCCACGACTTAGTTATTCTTGGTTGAGGGTGTGTCTCTAGCAAGTGGTCTCTTTTCTCTTTCCTTACTCAAGGGTTTGTTAACTTTTGGAAATTTTGCCCCCATTGTTGAAACTTGGGCTACTTTTTCTTGATAGAGGGTTTTTCCTTTTATTTGAGTTATCATTATTATTAGTAAGATGTTCAGTAGCCGTATCGCTAAAGTCACATCATGCACCTTTTATTGCTGCAACTCCGTCGTCGCCCACGATTTCAAACCCTTTAGAAAATAGAACAACTTATCTTTCTCGATCATGTCCCTAATATCCAACATTAGGGTCTCACAAATTCCCTTACTAACTTAGTTCATGTCAACTCTTGCAACTTTCACCAAGCCATGTACTGTACATTCTTAATGAAAAATCGATTCTTCAATTCTTGCTTAAAGTTCGCCCAAGTATTGATGTGGCATTTACCATCGACAAATTTGGACCACTACCATAACTTCGCATCCCCGACAAGATATATTATGGCCATCGGCACCTTGTCTTTCTCCGACTCTTTGCTCACAACTCAAAAGAACTATTCAATATCAAAAAGGAAGTTCTTCAACTCCTTTGCATCTCTAGCCCTTTTGTATCACTTGGGCCTTGGCACTTTGGCCCTTTTTCCTCTATCTCTTAAGTTTGCACTAGTATTACCTACAGCAATAATCAAGAGATTTACCTAAGCTTTTAATTCTCCAAACTCACCTTGGAGAGTGCTTAACACATCCTTGGTCTCATCACTCAAGATATTTATCATCTCAAAAAGTTCTCGCTGAACTGTCTTAATTTCATCTATTTGCTCACATGGGATCATTTGAGCTTTTATTGTGACCATCGTGGCCTCTAACTCATCAATTCTTTGATGGTTTTCTGGTGCACTTTGTGTGGTCACCATGTTTTCTCTTTCACTTAACACATCTCGTCCCGTGCTTTGAGATCAACTGTTACGAACTGCGCTTTTTCGCTTAAATATGCAATAGTCCATGCAGTGCGTGGATGAACACTTCCACACAAGCCAATCAACAACTTGATTATATCTAAGCAAACATCAATAATGGCCACAAATTAGTTAAAGGAAACGTAACATTAAAATCATAAGGCATAAAGAATGTCATATACGTAACCACTAGAGCCATGTAAAGAAAATGTTTTATTAATATCAACATAAGTACAAAAAGACCAAGATGTGCCATCATTAGGCCATAGGGGCAGTCTTAGATGGTTAGCTACAAACTTACCTTTACTAGTGAGGCAACCCAACAATTCGCCAATTGCTCACCCCTATAAAGAGTTAATAAGATTTTACAAGCATATCACCAAGAACCGTTACAAGGTGTGAGATGGGGACATTCATTTCCTAAAGGGTTTTCCTCTTAAAGACTTAACAAGCATTTCTAAACACGTCACCAAGCATCATTACAATGTTTAAAAAGGGAATGTCTCTCCTAAAGGTACAAAAGACTTAGTCTCCAAGACAGTTCTACCATGTCATGACCCTATACAAGGTTGGCTCATGACACCTGGCATAATTTGTGTGATAAAAGAGAAATCAACATTGATGCTTAAAATCCCATCCTCTAACAAAGAATGAATCCAAAATTTTTAGTTTGGAGGCAAAATTCTTACTTAAAATTAAGGGTAAAAATAAACTTTTTTATTGGTAAATAATAAAATCATAGCATAATATTTTAAAAACCTATGAACTATTCCAAAAAATTCAAATAAGTTCTTATTTTTTTATTATGTTCAATCAAGCCCTTATATTATTATTTTTTACTAAATATGGACTTATAACTAACAATTGACTAACTCCTATTAGTCAAAATGACATCTGTCATTTATGCCCACCTAGCGTTGATATGGCGTTAATGTGAAGATTGAAACTATCACATTATCATGACATCATACCACATCACCATTTAATATAATAAGTTAGTATGTCACGTCAGAGTTAACTAATATAAAATGGATAAATAGTGTTTTAACTAATAACAATTCGGTATAAGGATTTATTTGATCCAAAATAAAAATATAAGAACTTGATTGAACACAATAAAAAAATAAAAATTAATTTAAAATTTCCTAAATAATTTAAGAAATGTTTTAAAATATTATACCTAAAATCATACAAATAATCAAATAGTTTAATAATATAAACACAAATTAAAAGAAAACCCTAACATTAAAGTTTCATTATTTTAACATGTACAACTACTTTTTATCGCATAAAAATCATCTATAATCATCTCTACTTCAAAATTTGACGTGCTAAAAGTCAACATGCATTTATTTTGAATTCATCCCTGTATGTATAAAATTTCTATGTGCTAAAATTTCTATGTGCATTTATTTTTTTGCTATTTACATAGAACACTAAATTGTATATGACAAATATATATAATATAAAATTACAACATCAATCCATTAAACATTCTATAAATTGAATATTTCTAACGATCAATTTTATTTAATTAAGTTCAAGTTAAGAACCCTAACATTGAAGTAACAAGAATTATAAAATTGATGTAATTAAGTTGTTTCAAATTTTTTAAATTATTTAAAAAAAGTTATCTATAAATATAGATTAGTAATAGATGCCAATAGAATCTTGAAGCGAGATTAGTTTAATATTACTTAAATGAAAATGTTTTTTAAAAATATTATAACTGCATAGAAGTTAGAGAAGCGAGTAGTTCATTTTTTATATTTAATGTGCTGATTAGGTAGAATAAGTAAACTGTTCAACTCAGTAAATTTATGTATGAGTAAATTGATTATACATGTAATTGTAAATAAAATAAAAATAAAATGAAAGTAATACAAGTATTTAATACATTTAAAGGTTTTTTTTATATTGAAAATTTTCGCAGGGTCTAACTATCTTGTTAAAATTTTATTAATTAATAAAATAAATTACATAAAGAGAACACGTAAAACCTTACCTCCAGATTCGCAAGAAATATAAAAAAATAAGACCTACCCAAAGTATTACTTGCCTTGATCATTTACATATTAATTAAATAATGAAAGTCATATCACTTTAACTTTTCTAACTTTAGTAATATAAAGTATCAAAATAAAAATTTGCTTTTACCAAAGGACCTCAAGGAAGTTGGGGGTTGGCCCTTCTCTTTTGTTCAAGTCCTTAAGGCAAAAGAGAAAGAACACCCAACTCCCTCCACCTAATGCAATCTTGCCTCTGTTCTTCCTGTCTCTAAATTGGTTTCATCGACTGATCTATGTAAATTGATTAGAAATTGGAGTCCATATTGCATAAACTTCTTTAGAGTAATTCCACATGGTACATATATAGACAGGCATCATCTCCAAACTTCAAATCAAAGCATAGTAATTATTACATCGTAAGAAGTAAAATAAACCACCCCACCCACCTAAAAAATAATCGAAAGTGGCCAACACAATGAAAGCAAGCATGCACCAACATGGAATAAATTAATAAAGTTGAAGTAAGTGGGTCAAATATTCAATAATGCAGCACATAGCAGGTGTACTGGACTATGGCATCTCCTGTCTCCAGATTGAATGTATGAGTTCTTGCCTGAACATAACCTCTGGCAAATCGGAAAAGGCCGCTGCCTCCGATCACCGGCATCTCTCTCACCTTGGAAAAGACTGTGTTTCTCCCCAGCACTGTAATGGTGCTACCGTTGTATTTTCCTACAGTAAAAGCAAAGTTCATGGACATCAACAGGCCTACCTCTTCTTGTGACGAGAGTGCATAGAACCCTTGTGCCCTTCCAACCATTTTGGAGCTTAACTTAGGCCCCTCGGTTAATGGATCATCGATCATACTAATTATGCCGAACCCAGTTGCCGATCCGTTGGAGGGTTGCACCACTTGGATAGATGTAGCGTTACGACCACTAACAATGTCGTGCCAATAGATGCGAAAGCGACTTAGCTTTTCTTCCTTTAGGCCGAGTAGCTTCCGATCTAGGATGCTCATAAAGTCATGATCATCTTCTCTGCTGCATTGGATGAGGCCAGAGGAAGAGAGAATGGATAAAATGATGAATTCGGAAGCTAAGATGAGAAGAATTCTAGCCATCTGCCACTGTTCCTTTTTTTGGGGGTGCTTTTCCAGTAGAAGACAGTAGTGTTGCAAGAGGTTGCTAATCTCGGATGCGCCTATTTATACAGAGGTCAGCACTGAATCATAGCAAATAATTGAGAACCACAAGTTGCTAGATAAAGAATCCTGATGTAGATATTTATATATGTGGACAATTTATTTTTATGACGCATACCATAACGTCTAGATTAATGTTATATACTAAATCAATCTATTCCATAAATTATTCAGGTACACAGATCTCCAAAATTCTATCTAATTACGAGGAATTAAATTGCTATTAACTTATCTAAGTAAAATATTTAGGAATTGCACAAAGGTAAAAGGTATATATATGCACAGGAAAATTTTAAAGCATTTCTTGACACTTTATAAAGATGCATTACTAACTTGCAAGTGTAAAAATACTCTTGAAAAAGATAATAATATTGGTGTAACCTGAAGATAGACATGTAAATAGATATATTCGGAATTCTGTCCAATTTTTTTCAAAAATTTTAATTTTCTTATGATATATCAGCTCTTGGATATAAATTTTCAAATAACAACAACTAAAATGAAAGGAAGAGAGAGCATAGAGAATATAAAATTTTGGCAGGGGCCCATTACAAAAATGACATCCAAGTTGGTGCACCAAGCTAGGAACAGGCCCTCCATCATGAAAGTAGCATGCTTGCCATAGGACCTGCTGGATCGAAGAGTACATGCGTAAAAGAACCGTAAAGCGTAAATACTCAAATGTTTTTTCCATTAGGAAATAGGAGTTTTCAAACCATTGCCGATCCTCAAGCTCAAGGGTATTAAATTAACTTCTTTATTTGCTGGAAAAGGATCGATGTGTGTATATGCTAGGTGAGATTAGATATTATCTAATTCTTTATGTTCTCTTTTTCGCTAAGCAAAGCAACTTGGTTAATCTTGCTTGGTTTTGCTTTGATTGTCAGTTTAGGTTTTCAGAAATAACACGGTTTTCCAGCAGGAAACTCTTCAAATTTTGGATTTGAGTAATTTGGAATTACTTTTTTATGTGACTATAAGTGAAAATGAATAAATGACTTAACTTTAAGTAATTTGCTTGGTTTTACTTTTTTATGTTATAGTTTTATATGTGAAAAGAGGATTCATATTTCAGCTTTTTGAGTAAAAAATGATGTATCCATGGTTGAGCCAAATTAAACCTTGAATGCAAATAGATTTTTTTTAGAACTGCCATATTGTAAATCCAAAACTACACTAAGTACTATCCATAGCAATTAGCAAACCAAGTTGTAACACTTTGGTTCCAAGTTTTGAAGCCCAATTTTACTTGGAGCAAGATTTTTCTACAAACCCCAAAATGGGCTTGTTAAGTCAGGTCCATTCTAGGCGTACATATCTATTAGGAGAATCATTCCAAGCTTTAACTCAAAACCAACTTACTCCAAGGAATAGTAGAGTCATATTTGACCCAAGTGTTGACATGGTAATTCTTTATAAGTCCATATGGCATATATTTTATGTTGATATCCCTACCCTAGTCTTAGTATGTCATCATGCAAACTAACGTCTATATGATAAATGTTCACATAGATAGGTTTTGCACCATATTTGTCATGCTTAAAAGTTCGGGTATTATTAAGTTTAAGTTGGTGTGGGACGTGATTGGGTTGCTGAAAGTTCAATCTAGACTGTTGGATATGCTTGGGCTTATATGGCCTACAAGTTGATCGACTTGGTGGTAATTGTACATTAATGTTGACTTTATGCATTTAGTATAATAAAGGTCTATTTTATCAATTGATTTCATTTTTTCTATATGTAAGAAAATAACCATTCATCCCATTAATTTCTATTTGGTTAGCCTGGGAATTATTTGCCAGTCCTGTGACAAATTTTTAAAAAAATTTACCATGTAAAAAGTTAAATGATAATTAAGAATTCTAAATCTTACTATAAAAAAAATTTAGTAATACATACATATACATCTTTTTCCTTAGTTTTGTCGGTAATTCATTCAAATTACTAATTAATTTACATACTTTCTATTTGATGTTATTGTTTTAATAAATTAAGATACAACATAATATATAATTAAAAATAATCTATACTTGGCATCAATGTTACACATTAATCATTATTAAGTTGTCGATCTATGTATGCTTAAGGGGAAAGTCTTTTAAATGCTAATTATTATACATTTGATATTCGAATTAAATGTAAAAATTGGTATTTGAACAAAAAAAAAATAATTGTTCAATTTGTATCTTTAACTTTCAAATCGTATAGCATGTTAACTTAAACTTTAACACTAATTTGCTATGTGACATTCAACCAATAAAATCGCATTATGTGTATGTCACATGTGAAATAAAAAAAAATTTAAATAATATTTTAAATTTTAATATGGATGCCACATGCAAACCACAATGGTTGATTTTTTATAAAACAAAATCAATTTTTAATCATTATCAAATAAAAAACAAAACAAAGAAAATAATCAGATACATATATAAAATTAAAATCAGAAAAGAAAGTGAAAATAAAGAAAGCATAGGAGAGAAATTCGGGAAGGGAAGGGGCAGCACCGATATCCTCGCTGATCTGTTTAGGTCATTGATCTGCCTTAGCCTAAATAGACAACACTGACGCAGGTGTCACTGCCACCCCTATTTCCTTCTTCTCCTTTCCTCCTCCCTTTCCCTGCTTTTACCTTTTTTTTGTTGCTTAACTTTATTTAAAAAAGAATTAAAAACAGAAAAAACAATTCTTTTACTAAAAAATCCATCCATTATGAGTTATCACATGGCATCCACATGGAAATTTGCAGAACTATAATTTGTTTCGTTTCCAACGTGGAACTTATTAATCAAATGCCACGTAGACAAGATGAGCTAAGGTTGTTAAAATTTCGGTACTTAATGTTTAATTAACTCAATCCTTTGATAAGTGATAACTTTATTTGTTAGGCTTATAAGTTACAAATAACTTTGCAAAAGGGCTTATGCAAAAATTTTTTTGTTAGTCTTACAACTGACTTTGTAAAAAGTGTACATCGGATCCAACTTCATTCGGTTAAGTTATTGTAGACCTTATAATTTTAGATAAGATATGAAAAAAAAAATATGAAATTAAACGGACTTGAATTGTATTTTATATTTTGATCGTGTCGAAATGTTTTTACCTTCAAAGAATAAACTCACTTTGGGATTTGCTCTGGCCTTCTCGGATAGATTTCCTTTCTCTGATCCATCTATTACTAAAAGATGCTAGACATAATCATCGGGCATATTTTGAATTTGGGTCCTGACTCTTGGGTCAGTTGTTAATGTTTTGGATTGATGAGAAACATCTTGATGGGATGATGGCTGTTATTGTATGGTTTTGGAACTTGATGTAGTAGACTTTTGGATTAGGAGTGAATGGAAGTTTTTTTGAACATTTTCGTCATAGCCATTTTTTATTTTTTAATTCTATATTTGTTCTCTTTTATAATGAGGAGACCCCTCTTTGCCTTGGGTTTCAGCTTTGGGAAGACTTTTTTTCTGTTTAAATGAAGACAACTTTTTAAATTATTCACCATTTTTTTATTAATTTGGGAATGAAAGACTGAAGAACTTGGTTACAAGATTGAGTAAAGAAGAAAGCATATGCAGCTCAAATGTTCAACTAAGAAAGGAGATGGACACGTGTTCAATATTTAATTTTAGTTACTAAAATTTATCATTTTACTTTTTATTGTTTACTTGCAGTAAATAACGAGTTAGTTAGTTGTCAACTAACTTTACTAATTTTTCCCTCCTTTGTAACAATTTTTCTTGCTTTTATATTTTCATGTATATAAACCATTGCTCTGTAATTTTTCACTTGAGGAATGAGAACATTTTCTTTTCACAAAAATTTCTCTCAAGATTCCATGATTTCCTACATGATATCAGACCTCCTAATATGAGATAGGGATTCTCGAATGCAAATCCTCTTCAAACATACTTAAGGTTTTGCAATCGATTCAATTCATTCTATCTATTGTTTGTTTTTTATTTTCTTTGTTTCATCAGGAGATCACATATTTGACTCTATATGTCTAGTTTTGCTTTGAGACTGTTTTACTTGGAGTTTCTCTTTAACTATTTTGGAATCTTGATTTGTTTATATTGGATTATTGTTTTACTGTTGAGTTTCTAGTATTTTGTTCAAGGTTGAGAATTCACAAACCATGGCAAATAATTCTTCAAACCCTAGATCTACTAATTCACATCTAGAGGATCCACAATCTCCTTATTAGGTACATCGCACTAATAATCATGGATCAATTGTAGTGAATCCCAAACTTACTTCTAGTAATTACATAGTTTGGAGTAGATCTTTCTTACTAGCCTTGTCTGTAAGGAATAAGATTGATTTGCTTGATGGAACGATTCTAAAATCAAACATAACAGATCCTCTATTTAACTATCAAGCCCAACTCTATAATATACTTACCATGTCATTCATGTACTTGATAGCATGTCTGCATACTTGGATGCCTCGAAAAATCGTTAAAAGTCTGTATTGTACTTAGTGGTACAATTAAGTCGATTAAAGCCTCGAAGTAGTCCAAATAGAGATTTTGGGATGTATTTGAGAGTTATTGAACCTTAGAATTTTTAAAATGGTGATTTGGAGTTCGAGGATTAATTTGGAATCCAATCGAGAATTTTCATAATGTAGGGGCAAAATGGTCATTTTGCCACCCGAGGATAAAAATTGGAATGTTGGATGAGATTTTTGATCAAGTTTGACTAGTTGGAACATAATTTGAATTTGAGGAGTGAAAAATTTCAATTCTGAGTATAAGGGCAAAACGGTCATTTCACGTGTCCATAAGGATGTAATTGGAATTTTTAAAATTTTACACCACCATAACACTTATCAAGCCGATGAATTTCACCTATTATTATTTTATACTTTGGATAATTATGGGATTAGATGTGGTGGAAGGGAAAAGCCTTGTTAGTTAAGTTTTAAATGTGAACCAATTATATGTTTCCATGTGTCAAGTTTTTATTATTTTATAATTTCCTTTATAAACTCAACATAAACTCTCCCATTCACTCTCTCATTGTAGTTCAAGCCAAAGAACAAAGGGGGAAAGTATAGAAAAACCCTAAGGAGAAAAAATTCAAGAGAAATTCATTAGATTTTCGAAAAACGAAGCGATCGGAGATAAGATTTCGTGATTTAGCTTAAGATCTACCTTACCCATGCTTTCTTTTTCATTTTCTATGGTTGAAACTCAAGTTTTCATGATGGAAGCATGTTGGCCGAATCAAGGGGGGAAGGTTTTGATGATGGTTTTTGATAGATTACAAGCTATCTAGGTGTTTTTAGTGTTTTGTGATATTTGGTATGAAAAACAAGTAAGAAAATAACATGTTCTTCATCAAACCCTAATTGACCGAATTCTATAGAGAATATTTTGAAGATTAATTTTGTCATATTTTATGTTATCTAGCTCGTATTTGATGATTCGTGATGTCGGATATCGAAAACGGTTATCGAAAAGTATAGTTCCTTTAGTAAACGACTTGAACGATAATGAGAAAATTATAGTAAATGGACTTAGAATTGATTTCTAATGATGTATACGAACTTATTGGAGTACCGAAAGTGCAATGAATCTATTTGAGTTGAATTGGATGTTTTGGCTAATTAAACAGTGTATAGTGCGAGTTAGGCCGAATACCATTTCAGTCCAACAACAATTGAACCTACGTAGAACACCATCTTTAAGTGATTATTCGAACACTTCTCATTCAATTTCATACATTCATAAAGAGCTTGAAATAGTTTTATAATAGTTTGGCACAAATATATTGAATTACTTGTTATGTATTATGTATAGGTGGTGAGCCCTCTGGTAAGGGTAAGGATATCGTACCCGACCAGGAGTAGGAGTACTCCCGTTATAGTGAGTAAACAGACGATCATCTTAACTATCTAAAATAGTTTATACTTGTTTTTATGATTTTAAAGAATAATAAATTTAAATTGTGAACTATTATGTTTTATAATTGAAGTGTTGGTTAAATGAAATGAGATTCATAATTTGGTTTGAAATTGAATCCTGGTTTTGGAAATTGAGTAAGTGGAGACTATATACTTGTGTTATATATATGTTTTGACATATGGTTTGAATTGATGGCTTATGACAATGTGATGGCATGAATGGCTAGATTTGGGTTTGTGTGGAATATATGAATTGTTTTGTTTTACCTTAACAGGCTGGGTAATATCATATTAGCCATGTCATACTGCTGAAATTTTTTTTGATTTGGTGGGGTAAATGATTAGCTTACTGCAATGGGCGGGTTTTCGTAGACCAGCCTAATAGAGGGGCACGGTAAACCCCGTTATATTTTACTTTAGTATGAGAGGCACGAAGGGTATCTCCTAAGGTAATTTAGAGTTCACTTCACGCCGAACCACCACGTGAGGGTGAAACTCAGCCAACGCCAAGGAACAGCTATGTTTTTAAACGTAAAAACATGTTTTATGTGTATATGTTAATTTAACAACCTTGACAAACTCGGTTGGATGCTCGGCGCAAGGTGTCATCGAGTACGAGTTTTGGCACGAGCCAAGTTTTAAGAGAGTCATAAGCCTTACTGATTATTTTTGATGAAATGTAATTGTTTTATATGGTTGAAATGAGTTTTAATGTTATAAATCATATTATGAATAGATGTTTTAATTGTCTCCATTTACTCGGCTTTAGATGTTATAGATGAACTTTGCTTACTCACTGGGTTTATAAAAACTCACTCCTTTCTTTTCACCCATTTCAAGTTCAGAGCAATTTGTAGACAGTCGATTTTGTCGAGGGTTTACTTTTGGATTTGCACCGTTAGAAATCGTAGGTCTACAGTCCTGTTTATTTTTGTTATTTCGGGACTCACATGTCACTGTAAAATATTTGTGTATACCCTGGCGCTGTGTGCTATTATGTATATAAATTTATTTTGTTATTACGCTACAGTAATTGTTTACGTAGAATTTTATAAATATTGTTTTATATGAAAATGGAATATTTTATCCAATATTTTTATTTTGTTATATTAGATAAAAATTCACTTTAAATGGACGATTTAGATACCTAAATTTATTTTTAGATATCAAATGTATATTTTTCATTTATATATTATATTTTTAGCAGGTTTTGAAATTTTTGGAAAAAAATGATCAAAATACCCCTATGCGGTAGAAATTACTTTTTGATTGTCTTTGATTTGAAAATAGTCTATATTCCTTTAAAACATGATATTTAGTAACTGTTGCTCATAGGGGAGGTGGAAAACTGATGTTAGAGCCTTGCGAGGTTTCGGTTGACATTCCGGGTAAGGTATGTCTATCGGGACATCGCGGTGGTTGTCACGGGTTCGAAGAGAGTACCGAGTCGTGATATTAACTCCTAGACTTGATGTAATAATTTGATAGTGGCTTGGATTTAGATTCCATTTCACCATTAATTGCATCAATAGTTTTCTACATGGATAGTGCTTCAAAAATATGAAATACTTTGAAGTAGAATTTTACACAGCCTGATGACACACATGTGTGTAATTTACAATATACTTTGAGTAATGCATACCAGGGAACTAGAACTGTGGATTCATATTTTATCAAGTTGATAGGCATTTGGAAGGAATTGAGAAAATTTAAGGCATTATCACACTGTGAATATAGTCAATGTAATTGAGCTTGTTTCAATAAATACTCTAACCAATATAAAAAGATATGTTTTTTAAGTTTTTCAATGAACTTAATGAGTCATTTTCTACATTGAGGTCTTAAACAATATCTAGGGAACCTCTTCCAAAATTGAATAAGGCGTAGAATATGGTTCTAAGAGAAGAATCTCGAAGAAAGTTTGTTGATACAATCAAATCTAGGTGCCACCAATCTAGATTTGGAAAATTCGGGAGTCGCCACCAATCTTTTTTTTTTATCTAAGTGTGATTGACCACCCATTAAATTTGTTTTATTCGACGAAGTCCTAAATTAGTTTTAGGTCTGTCTAAAAAACAATAAACTAGTCTGTAAATTTTTAGAGTTGGGTTTGGGAGTATGGTTATGCACGAGGAAGGATTAGCATCCTCATGACGCCCGTTCCATGAACAGTACCATTTAATCATATGTTATCCTAAACCATTAATTTTATTCTTATTTTTTTTTAATTATTGTTTATTTATTTTATTAACAAATTAAAATATTTTATTTGATTTTACGGATGTAACGTGCGCATAATGCAATTATGAAATGCTTGGCATAAAAGATTGAATAATACCAAATGAAAACCTTTTATTGAGGATACTTTCCGAATCCGTCCATCATACTGGTGGGATCCAGGGATACTCTCTCACCTAGAGAAATACTCCAGAATCTCGCCTTTGTAAATTTACTAGGTAAATCCCATCATCGGGCTAATCGTTTGTTAGTAAAAATAATATTTTCATGAATGTCGTCCCTAACACGAGTGAAAGCCTTTTATTAAAGACCTTCTCCAAGCCCTCTCATTGTATTGGTGGGACTCAAAGATATTTTTTCACCTAGAAAATTTGTTGAAGAAACTCGTCTTCGCAAGCTCTCTCGAAAAATCCCATCATCATGGCTTTGACTCGTGCACACAATACGTCTAAATGCCATGACATTTAACAATGCAATAATGAGGTGTGATGTACCCATAAATTTCAATATTTGTTTATTAAACTTCCTACAATTCTTTCGTTATTTCTTCGAAATTTCATTTTATTAATTTTCTTTGTATGTATATATATCATGGATAAATATTTTATATTTATTATTTTTGTCTAACTATATTTTTTATTTCATTTTATTATATATTTTTATATATTTAAGTATTTATCTATTTTGCTATGTATATTTTCTTTATTCCTAAAGGCTATTTTTTAATCAAATATTTTATTTTAGAATTATTATTATTTATGCATATATTTCTTGTCACTCAATTTTTTTATTTTTTTATATTTTAAAATTATCTAACCTATTTTCTTTTGACTAACTATTTTTTTCTTTTCTCATAAGTCTATTTTTTATGATTATATACATTCGCTTTTTATATTTTAGTTATATTCATTATTATTATGAGTTTACTATTTTTGAAAATTTTATTTTTACTATTTATTTATCGTTATGAATATAATCACTTTCATAGCCCTATAGATTTTAAAACAATACATTTCTTTTATTCCTTCTAGTATTTATTATTGTCATTATTATTATATTTTTTTTTGTTTCCTTCGTTTTTGTGTTTTGTTTGGTTAGTAATTAGGTTAATACAATTTCCATTTGTTTAGGATTAGAAACATCGGGACTTAAAATTAAAACCTTCCTAACATACTGATGGGTTTTAATCAAAATCCTTAACCTAAGAAAACTCATTTGGAATTGCTACTTCTCTTGTTCCGAATGGACATCCCATCCTCGATATGACTTATAATTTTCATAATTATTAATATTATACTATTTAAAAAAAAAACAAACCCAGACACTTTCCAAACTATATATTTTATTTTATTATTATCATTATTTTTCTTATCTTACCATTTTTAGTATTTAACAATAAATGTCTATTTTTAATCTTCATGTAATTTTTATATAACCAAATTTCCACTCTATTATTATATGCATGTACAATTTATTTAATCCACCCTTTTCTATGAATAAATATCTTTCTTTTTTCTTATATATTTTATTTTTTTGACCAAATAAATCTTATTTTACCTACTTGCTTAACCTATTTTCTTGCAATTAAAAATATTTTAGATCTATTTTCTATTTGCCTAGCCTATCTTTTCCTATAGTTAAATACATATTTTTGTACTTACTTGACCAACCTATTTTTTTATGGGTGAGTATTTACAATTTTTCATTCTTTTCACATTTTTTTAGTTTTCATATATATTCTAAGAAAATAATAATAAAAAAAAAAAACTATTGCATAACAAATGAACAAAGGAAATAATAATATGCAAACCAAGCAAAGCCATGCCCAATAGCCAACCTAATTAGTATCTAGCAAGAGACCCATTACCTAGTAGGTCGAAACAAGCCCAAGTCACATAGCTTTGGTGTGCTCCAACAAGTTGTCCAAGGTCTAACCCACTTCTAGGTGGATCACGGGCTCAATCCAGCTTCAAGAAGGCACTAAAGCCTGGTCTAATCCGTTTCTTTCCCCTTTTCACACCCAAAATGATGTCGTTTAGTATCTAACCCTATGTATAAAAGCTTATTTTTCTCTCCCTTTCTTCATTATCCTCACTTCTTTTCTCTCTCTACCCAGCGTCTCCTCCCCTTTCTATCTAAAATCACTTCTTCCTTGCTCTTTCAAACCCAAAACCTAACCCTAAGCCTTCAATCTCTTTTCTCTTTAACAATGGCTTTTCTCTCCTTTCTCTTTAATTAAACAACCAACAAATCTCTAACCCATTCGAAACCCAGAAAACCTCCCTTCCATCAATTTCAAATTTTTCTTTTTGCTTTTGTCTTTTTTTTTTTTTTTTGGTTAGGATATTATGTTAGTAGAGAATAGGGGTTTTTTTTTTGTGATTTGTTGGGTATTTCACCGACTGCTAAAGTGAAAAGCTAGGATTTTTAGGTCCTGTTCCAAGGTTTTTAGTTGCTAGATTTTTCTAGCTGTTTTGTTTTTTTCTTTCTTCGTTTTTGCAGATTCGATTCCTCCTTTAAGTTTTTTTCATCCTCCCTTTGAACCAAAATTTTTAAGGTTCTTATAGAACCCAATTATCCAAATTTTTGGACATCAGAAGCCTCCGAGTAAAAGAAAATCAACTTGAGGTGACCCCAAATTTGGTTGCCCAATGAGCATTTATTGCTTTGTGTAGATTATTGACTATGGAAGCCAAACATGCTTCCATTTTTTTATTTATTTTATTTATTATTCATTATTTGGGAAAAAAAAAAAAGAAAGGTGTCTACAATTTTAAGAAAACAAGATCGACTGTTAAAAATGTTTCTATTGGAAACAGTTCTTCTGCAAGAAGTTATATGCAATCTGATCAAGATAAAGTGCTTGTTGGTATGAATTCCATGTCCTAGATGTCACTCATAAGCATCAAGTTCAGAAATTGATGATACTTCTCAATGAGAGTGGTATAAACAGTGATGATCCTCATGACAGTTCACCAATACACAACAAACAAAACCTTATTTAGTCAACTCAACTTTTGCAGGTATTATTTATGACTATTCTTGTTTTAATACTATGAATAATCTTCCCCCTAGATACAAAAATGTCAATCATGCTATGATTAAACAAAATTCCTAGGTTGTAGATATTGGTGCTAGTAATCATATATCTTGTTCTTTATATAGTTTCAATTATGCTAAACCTAATAATGCCAAGGTTGTTGTGACTCATAAAGGGACAATCAAGTTGACTTCCTTGTTGACCTTAAAAAATGTTTTGTGTGTCCATTCATTCAATTTCGATCTTATATCAGTAACCAAATTGACTTCTTGTCAAAAGGCCTGTGTTCTTTTCACTAATAAACTCTATTTTATTCAAGATCTGTTCTCATGGAAGGTGATTGATGTTGCTTAAGTTTCCTCAAGACTATACTTCCTACAAGATTACCAAGATGAAGATTACATTTTTAAATTCAGTTTTATTAATTTTGTACATTCTTCTTTTAAGCCTTTTGTCAATACTTATAAAACAATGCATAAACAGTTCGATTAGTGGCATTTTACATTAGGCCACATACATTCAAGAAGAATAAATGTTATTCATAAACAATGTCCTAAGATTGATTGTTTAAAAGACTTAGTTTGTGAAAGTTGTCCTTATCCTAAAATAAAGAAATTACCATTTCCTACTCATATTAAAAACACAGGTTATGCCTTTGAAATTGTGTATACAAATGTATGGGGATCTTATGCAATTCTTATTGTGAAGGGTCAATGTTATTTTCTTACTTTAGTTGACGGTTTTACATATTTTACATGAATTTTCTTGATGAGAAGTAAATCAAATGTATCAACCATTTTGCCAGCTTTTTATAAGTATGCTTAAAACTAGTTTTCAACCTCTATTGTCACGACTTGGTACTCTTTTCGAGCTCGTGACAACCGCGATGATGTCTCAATAGACATTCATTACTCGAAATGTCAACCGAAACCTCGCAAGGCTCTTGCATCAATTTTACATCTCTCTTGTGAGCAACAGTTACTAAATATCATGTTTTAAGGGAATAAACTATTTTTAAATAAAAAACAAACAAAAAGTAATTTCTGCCACACAAGGGTATTGTGGTCATTTTTATTCAAAAATTTTGAAACCTGGTGAAAATAAAATTTACGATCAAAAAATATACATTTCTTATTTAAAAATAATTTTAGTAATCTAGATCATCCATTTAAAATGGAATTATGGCTAATCAAATTAAATAAAATATTAAATAAAATATTTCATTTTCTTATAAAACAATATTTATAGAATCCTGCATAAACAACTTTTGTAGCGTAAGAGCAAAATAAATTCATATATATAATAGCACACTAAACCAGGTATATAAAAATATTCTACAATGACATGTGGGCCTCAAAATAACCAAAAATATACAAGACTGTAGACCTTCGATTTCTAAGGATGCAATCCAAAAGAAATCCTCAATAAAATTGGCTGTCTACAGATTGTCCTGAGCCTAAAATGGGTAAAAAAAAGGGGTGAGTTTTTATAAACCCAGTGAGTAAGCAAAGTTCATTTACAACATTTAAAGTCGAGTAAGTGGAGACAGTTAAATCATCCCATCATAATATGATTCATAACATTTAAAACTCATTTCAATTCATATAAAACAATTCCATTTCATAGAAATAATCAACAAGGCTTATGATTCTCTTAAAAACTTGGCTTGTGCCAAAACTCATACTCGGGGACACCTTGGCCCGGGCATCTAACCGAGTCCACCAAGGATGTTAAAACGACATACACCCATAAAACATGTTTTTACTTTTAAAATATAGCCATTCCTTGGCGTTGGCTGAGTTTCATCCTTACGTGGTGGTTCGGCGTGAAGTGAACTCTAAACTTACCTTAGGAGATACCCTCCGTGCCTCTCATACTAAGGTAAAATATAACGGGGTTTACCGTGCCCCTCTAATAGGCTGGTCCACGAAAACCCACCCATGCAATAAGCTAATCAAATAACCCACCAAATCAATAAACATTTCGACAGCATGACATGGCTAATATAATATTACCCAGCCTATCAAGGTAAAACAAAACAGTTTTTACATTCCACACAAAACACAAATCCAGCCATTCATGCCGTCACATTGTCATAAGACATCAATTCAAACCATATGTCAAAACATATAACACAAGTGTATAGTCTCCACTTACTCAATTTCCAAAACCAGTACTCGATTTCAAAACAAGTTATAAATCTCTTTTCGTTTAACCAACACTTCAATTTTAAAACATAATAATTTACAATTTAAACTCATTATTCTTTAAAATCATAAAAACGAGTATAAACTACTTTAGATAGTTAAGATGATCGTCTGATTACTCACTATAGCGGGAGTTTAGAGTACTGCTATTCTTGGTCCTCGAGTACAATATCTTTACCCTTATCAGAGGGCTCACCACCTATACATAATACACAACACGTAATTCAATATATTTGTGCCAAACTGTTATAAAACTATTTCAGGCTCTATATGAATGCATGAAATTGAATGATAATTGTTCGAATAATCACTTAATGACGGTATTCTACGTGGGTTCAATTATGATCAGACTGAATTTTTATTCGACCTAACTCGAACTATACACTGTTGAATTAACCAAAACATCTTATTCAACTTCAAATATATTCATTACACTTCCAATATTCCAAATACACCAAAGTACCTCAATGAGCTTGATTGTGACTTAATTCATCATAATCGAAATTCATTTTGATTCCGGACTAACGTGCTAATCAGTGTTAACACAGTCCAATAAATCCATCTATATCATTAAGAATCAAATCCAAGTCCATTCACTATGATTTTTTCATTATTTTTCAAGTTGTTTACTAAAGGAACTATACTTTTCGATAACCGTTTCCGATATTCAATACCATAAATCATCAATTACGAGCTAAATAACATGAAATACAACAAAATCCATCATCAACATGTCACCTATAACATTCGACCAAAGAGGGTTGTTGAAGGGCATGTGATTTTCTTCCTTGCTTTTCATGCCAAACATCATCAAACAACTAAAAACACTAAGATATCATGAAATCTAGCAAAATCCACCATCAAAACCTCTTTCCCTATGTTCTGCCAGCAAGTATTCCCCCATGAAAACTTGTGTTTCATCCATAGAAAATGAAAAAGAAAGCATGGGAAAGGTGGATCTTAAGCTAAAATTGAAAAATCTTACCTTTGATTGCTTTGTTCTTTGAAATTCAACAAATTTCTCTTAAATTTTTCTCTCTAGGGTTTGTTTCTATTCTTTTATCTTTGTTCTTTGCTTTGGCCGGCCATAAAGAGTGAAATAGGAGAGTTTATAAAGGAAATTATAAAAATATTAAAGCTTGACATGTGTCACCATGTGATTGGTCCATGTTTAAAACTTAACCAATTAAGCATTTTCTCACCACCACATGTAATCTCTTAATTATCCAAAGTATAAAATAATAATAGGTAAAATTCATGGGCTTGACAAGTGTTATGGTGGTGTAAAATTTCAAAAATTCCAATTACGTCCTCGTGGACACGTAAAATGACTATTTTGCCCTTATGTTTGAAAAAATGTTGGAATTAAAATTTTTCATTTCTCAAATTCAAATCATGCTCCAATTAGTCAAACTTGGTAAAAAATTTCGTCCAACATTCCAATTTTACCCTCGGGGTGGCAAAATGACCATTTTGCCCCTACGTTACGAAAATTCTTAATTTGACTCCAAATTAATCCTCGAACTTTGAATCACCATATTAAGATATTCTTAAGGTTTAATAACTCTCAAATACATCCTAAAATCTCTATTCAAACTAGTTCGAGGTTTTAATTGACTTAATTGTACCACTAGGTACGATACCGACTTTTAATGATTTTTCGAGGCATCCTAGTATGTTGACATGCTATCAAGTACATGAATGACATGGCAAGTATATTATAGAGCTGGGCTTGACAGCACTACCCCCCTTAAAATAAAATTTTGACCTTAAAATTTCACTTACCGGACTCGGAGAAAAGATGCAGATATTGGTTTCTCATCTCGTGCTCAACTCCCACGTCATCTCCTCTATCCGAGCATTTTTCCACAACACCTTAACTATTGGAATGTTCTTATTCCTCAACACTTGATCCTTTCAATCTAAAATACGTACAGGTTGCACCTCGAACTTCAAATCTTCTTGCAACTCAATCAGAGGTGCCTTTAGGATATGGGAGGGATCAAGTACATACTTCTTCAGCATCGAGACATGGAAGACATTGTGAATCCGATCCAACTCCGGGGGTAATTCTAGTCTATATGCCACTGGCCCAATCCTTTCAATAATACAAAAGGGTCCAATGTATCTTGGATTGAGCTTTCCTCGTTTTGCCAACCGAATCACACCTTTCATTATTCAACAAAATACCACAATTTATCACAATAATATATTCAAATAAGACTTAATACCTCAAAGTATTCAAATCATTACCTTTCCAATGAGAGACCTTAAGAAAAACTCTATCATCAACTTCAAATTCCAAATCTTTTCTCTATCTATCCGAGTAACTTTTTTGCCTGTCTTGAGCTGTCTTTAATCACTCTCGGATAACCTTGATCTTATCATTAGTCAAATCAATCAGTTTTACATTAAACAATTTCCTCTCACCAACTTCATCCCAGCAGAGTGGAGTTCAACACTTTTTCCCATACAGAGCCTTGTATGGTGCCATCCCAATACTAGCTTGAAAACTGTTGTTATACGCGAACTCCACCAATGGCAAGTGTCTATCCCAACTCCCCGTAAAGTCAAAGACACAAGCCCGTAGCATATCCTCCAAAGTCTGAATGGTCCTTTCAGATTGACCATTTGTCTGTGGATGAAAGGTAGTGCTAAACCTCAAATTAGTTCTGAGAGTATCCTAAAATTTTGGCTAAAATCGAGAAGTGAACCGGGGGTCTTGATCTGACACGATGGAAACTCGGACTCCATGTAATCTCACTATCTCATCTATATAAAGCTTAGCTAGCTTCTCAATGGAATACGTGCTATGGATAGCCAAGAAATAGGCGGACTTAGTCAATCTATTCACAGTCACCTAAATAGCATCTTTCCCACTCTGTATCCACGGTAAACCCAATACAAAGTCCATAGTCACATACTCCCATTTCCATTCAGGGATAGGTAAAGGCTGAAGAGTACTCGATGGTTTTTGATGTTTCACCTTAATTTGCTGGCATGTGAGACATTTCACTACAAACTCTGCTATGTCTCGTTTCATACTCGACCACCAATAACTTTCCTTGATAGTCTTGTACATTTTGGTGCTTTCGGGATGTAAAGCATAGGTGGAAGAATGAGCTTCCTCCAAAATAGCCCGTCTTAGCTAATCATCTTTAGGGACACAAACCCAATATCCAAGCATCAAGATACCATCATCACCAAGTCTGAACTCATTAGTTTCTCCATCTCGCAACTTTTGAACTTCCTGTTTCAACTCATCATCAGACTTCTGCAATTCCTTGATTTGATTCAACAGTGAGGGTCTCACAACAAAGCTAGCAAGTAGGGTTCCATCCTCGCCATTACTCAATTGGATCCCTAGAGATTTAATCTCACGTAGTATTGGAAAGTAAGAATTTCGAAGTGATGCTAATGAAGATGAGGATTTATGACTCAAGGCATCTGCTACAACGTTTGCCTTCCCCGAATGATAATCAATCACTAAGTCGTAATCCTTAATCAACTCTAACCATCGTCTCTGTCTCAGGTTGAGTTCTTTTTGGGTGAGTAAATATTTCGAACTTTTGTGGTCAGTAAAAATCCGACAACGCTCACCGTATAAATAATGCCTCCAAATTTTCAATGCAAAAACTGCTGCTGCCAACTCCAAATCGTGGGTAAGGTAATTCGTCTCATACTTTTTCAGCTGCCGAGAAGCATAAGCTACTACTTTCTCATCTTGCATTAACATGCACCCTAATCCTAATTTAGAGGCATCACTGTACAGCACAAATTCTTTTCCACTAACAAGATTTGTCAAAACGGAAGCGGAGGTCAACCGGTTCTTCAGCTCCTAAAATCGACTCTCGCAGATGTCATCCCACTCAAATTTGACTCATTTATGAGTCAGACAAGTTAGAGGAGTAGCTATCAATGAGAACCCTTGAACGAACCTCTTATAGTAACTGGTTAAACCAAGGAAACTTTGAATCTCTATCATTGTTTTTGGTTGCTCCCACTGTAAGATTGCCTCAATCTTCTTGGGATCAATATAAATTCCAGCTCCAGACATAACATGTCCCAAGAAAACTACTTCTTTTAACCAGAACTCACATTTAGAAAATTTGGCATAAAGTTGTCTCTCGTGCAAGGTTTGCAACACATTGCGCAAATGAGTAGCATGTTCATCTTCATCCTTCGAATACACCAAAATCTCATTTATGAATACATCATCATGAGTGCCATCCTTCTTTTTTACAAACAAGACTGGTGCACCCCAAGGAGAAGTACTATGGCAAATAAAACCCTTATCTATTAATTCTTGCAACTGGACTTTCAACTCCTTTAACTCCACCAGAGCCATCTGATTGTTGATATTATTTCATTGCCTAGAAAAGGTAGTAAGCCTAAGCATGTTCCAAAGTATCTTGAAGCTTATCAAATTAATCTACCTTTTTCTTCTCATTCAGTTACATCCCATCCTATTACTAGTTTTCTTTCTTGTCATCAATTATTTTCTACTCATAAGACATTTACTGCTACCTTGTCTCAAACTTATGATCCTAACAACTATGATCAAGCTGTTAATTACTCTCATTGGAAAGATGTAATGCAATGTGAATTGAAAGCTTTGGAGGATAATGGAACATGGAATGTTGTTTTTTTTCCTTTTGATTTTTTTGCAATAGGTTTTAAATAAGTGTTTAAGGTCAAAATGAATGCCAATGGTACTATGGAAAGGTATAAAGCAAGGTTAGTAGCTAAAGGTTACAATCAAATAAAAGGTTTTAATTATCAAGAAACCTTCAAGCTTATTACTAAACAGACTACTATGAGAGCTTTTTTAGCTTTAGTAGTTGCAAAAGGATGGTTTTTATCACAATTAGATGTTAATAATGCATTCTTGAATATAGATTTACAAGAAACAATTTATATGGATCTTCCCTAGGGTTATTCTGTTAAAAGGGAGTATCCACCTAGTTCTAAGATGGTTTGTAAGCTATATAAATCACTTTATGGCTTCAAGTAAGCTTTAAGGCAGTGGAACTCTAAGTTTACTACTTCTCTGTTGAAGTATGGTTTTACTCAGTCATTGTTAGACTATTCTTTGTTAACCAAGACAACAATAAGTGCAGAATTTGTTGCATTACTGGTTTATGTCAATGACATAGTCATTGTCAGCCAGCGACGAACCTAGAAATTTTTCGAGTGGTGTTATAATTAAAATAATAATAATAATTTAAAAAATATAAATATGTTAGAATTCATAAACTAAAAATTTTAACATTAACTTCAAGAAAATATAAATTCAATACATTCATTTAATACTTCAAAGTAAAAATATTTAAGATAACCATAATTGTCCATGATCATTTTTCATATTTTGAAAACGATGCATGATAGCATCAATAGAAGCACTATCAAATACATCTTTTTCAATATATGTCACCAAGCAATCATTCATCCAGAATTACTACTCATTAGCATAACTAAGATATTAGAATTAAATCAAATATGATATTACATAACCAATTATCAAGTTCAACAACTAACAATATGACAATTTTTTATTCACTAATCAAAACTAAATATAAGCATCCACAAACCACATAAAGTTAAATACAAAAATCAAATAATCAAACAACATATCTACAAAATAAATTAAAAAAAGAAAGAATCATAATTTTGAGATATTATATGAAATGCTACATATGTATTATATATTTCTTATGATTCATTTATATATATAGGTCATTTATAGTCTGCTTTGAATTGAGTATCGATAATAAGATATTTCATGTATATATTACAATATTTCTTATAGTTCATAGCTAATTAAGAGGAAGCCAAATTTCCAGTTCCAGTGAGGGTGTTGGCCTGTTGAGTCATCATCATTGTGTATTTGTGTTTACTGTTTAACAGTTCATTATTTTTAAGTTTTGTTTCTATTTCATTGCTATTGATAATTTGTTATCCAATATTAATGTAATAATGTCTATATATATTTTTTGTAGCAATGTCAAGTGCGAATGATGATTTAGTGCCACCAATAGGCATGGCTAGTACATAACCAACATCACATTTCTCTTCACTAAGAGCAAATAAGGGTGAGACTTTAAGTTCCAAAGCAAAGAAGAAGAAAGGAGTTCAGTTGAAGACAAAATCATGGAATCACTTCACTAGGTTTGTTAATGATGATGGTGTGAAAAAAACTAGGTGTAATTATTGTGGTAAGGAATATTTTGCTGATACTAAGTTTAATGGTACATCTTCATTAAACAAACACATGGATAATTGTAAGGAATTTCCCCAAGATAGTAATAATTGTCAAATGGAATTAGTTTTTCAATCAGGAGATGGGCCTTTAGGTACTTGGAAGTTTAGCTAAGATGGCATTAAGAAGGCCATAGCAAAAATGGTAATTCGCGATGAGTTATCGTTTAAGTTTGTGGAGGGGCAAAGGTTTAAGGAAATGATGCATATTGCATGTCCTAAATTTATTGTACCATCAAGATGGACTATTGTAAGGGATTGTTATAAAATCTTTATTAAACAAAGAAACAACTTGAAACAATTATTGAGGACATCTTCTTCGATAGCATCCTTGACCACAGAGACATGGACCTCATTATAAAGGATCCATTATATGTGTTTAACAATTCACTTTGTAAATAAGGACTAGAAATTGAAAAAAAAATCAACTTTTGTCCATTTTCTAGTCATAAAGGTGAGGCCATTGGGACGGCAATTGAGAAAAACTTACGAGATTGGGGGATTAGTAAGGTTTTCACAGCGACAGTTGATAATGCTAGTTCAAATGATCTTGTAATTGTATACTTGAAAAAAATGTATATGTTAAGGGAAGATATTCTTGGATGCAAATATCTTTATTTCAGATGAATTGCTCACATTATTAATCTTATGGTAATGACGGATTAAAAGAAATGAATGAATTTGTTGCTCATGTTAAAGGTGCTATGAGATATATGAAGCAATTTCTACTAGGTTAGTGAAATTTAAAGAGTGTGTTAGATTTACTATGATTCAATCAAAAAGTAAGTTGTGTATATATGTTAACACTAGGTGGAACTCCAATTATTTGATGTTGGATGCAGCTCAAAAGTTTGAATGAGCATTTGATTCATTTGAAGATGTTGATCCATACTACATAGGTGAGTTATTGATAAGGGATGGGGTGCACCATCTCACGGATTGGACAAATGTGATGAGGCTTTGTCTTTTCTTGAAACAGTTTTACGAACTCACCATAAACGTTTGAGGTACCTCTTACACCATTGTTAATACTTTTCTTGATTCTATTTGTATCATTTATTGCACTATGCGTGATTACCAAAGAACTCCTGATGTTGATATGAAGTTAATGGCCAAGAGAATTAAGGAAAAATTTCATAAGTATTGGGGAAATGTTGAGAAAATGAATTCATTGCTTTACATTGCTTTTATTCTTGATCCTAAGAAGAAACTTGCTTTTGTAGAATGGTGTCTAATGAAAATTTATTCTCTTGATCAAGCTTCTATGATGACTAAAAATTTGAAAAAAGTAATGAAAGAGTTGCTTGATGAGTATAAAAGTATGTTGTTTCCTGAATATGTGAATGTTGGTCAAAGTAGTCAAGTTGAAAGGAGCTAATGTATAATAGATGATAGTGAAAGCTCATTACATAGGAAAGCTATTTTGTCCGAGTACAAAAGGTATAGGATTGCAAGTGACAAAGATGATCAGAAAACATAGTTGGACAAATATTTAAGTGAGCAAGATGCTGCTGATTCCGATGACTTTGATGTTATGATGTGGACGAAACTCAATAGTCAGGGGTTTCCAATTTTTGCTAAAATAATTTGTTATATGTTGGCGATTCCAACATCCACGTTGCGTTTGAACCAACTTTTAGTACTACGGGTAGGGTGCTTAATGCATAGAGGAGTTCTTTAGCTCCTAAGCTTGCACAAGCCTTTAGTTGTACCCAAGATTGGCGTGGATCTTTATCTTTCAATTGCAATGAGATTGAGTTTGACATGGTAGACATTGAAAATTTTGAATTAGGTAATTAATTGTAATTTTTCATTTTATTATTTTTACAATTCTTATTTCTTTATTTCTTATAATTTTTTTTTGTTTATGCATTTTAGAGATGTCAAAGATTGGGATTGTGGATTCCATTTCTATTGTTGACGATTTATGAGGAAAGAGGTTAAAAATGCATTCTTCACACTTCAATTAAGGTAAATGTTCAATTTTATGACTTTTTACATAATTTTTCATTTTCAATCTTCTTTTACTTTGTTATTAAAAAATTATACTAATTATATTTTTATATTCTTTCAATTGTTAGATAGCCTATGTGAGTGAATGTGAAGAGCCAAGTTATGAAGGAGATTCAAGTTGATAATTTGCAATGGTTAATGGTCTTGTGTTAAATAGTTTTATTTTGTGGATGTTAAATTTATTATCTTTAACTCTTTGTTATGTTGAATTTTGAACATTAATTTAATGGTTTATATAAAAAGACATAATTGTGTAAGTGAAGGAATAAATGTTATGTTTTTTTTTTAAGTTTAGATTATTTGTTTACGTTATAATTATAAATGAAGTTTATAAGTTTTAATATTGTAATTTACAATAAAAAAAGTGATAAAATTTTGGTCCAATAATCCAAAACCGAACTGACCTAACCAATTTAATGTTTGATCAATTTGGCCCTATTTTATATTTAGTCAATTTTGATCAATTTTTTAAAATTGTTTAGTCCATTTAGTCTTTAAATATAACATACCGAATCGTGTAATTGCTCACCCTTAGGGCAGGGTGCCCTGTTACACGCAAGTTAGTCATTGGTTACTATATATTCTTAGGAAATTCACTACTTAACTGAAAATCTAAGAAGCAATTAGTTGTTGCTCGAAGTCAAATAGAGGCATAGTATCGATCTATGACTTTTACTTGTTGTGAAGTCATTTGGTTGGGAAACTTATTGTCTAATTTTGGTATTAAGCATGAAATAGCAATCAAACTTCACTATGGTAATCAATCTGCGATTTATGTTTGTTGTAATCTTATATTCCATGAATGTACAAAATGCATAGAAATGAATTGCCATTTCATATGTGAAAAGGTACTTACAGGTGTGATTAATCCTATACATGTTTCTATAGATTGGCAGATTGTAGATTTGCTTACTAAAGCATTGCAACCAAAACAATATTACCAGTTACTAAGTAAGATGAATATTCATGCTCCGCTATGATTATTTATCTTGAAAGGGAGTATTAATCTGGGAATGAAGATTGAAGAACTTGCAAGATTGAGTAAAGAAGAAAGCATGTGCAGCTCATGTGTTCAATTAAGAAAGGTGATAGACACTTGTTCAATATTTAAGTTTATTTATTGAACTTTACCATTTTACTTTTTACTATTTACTCGAAGTAAATAGGGAGTTAGTTGCTAACTAACGGTACTAATTTTTCGCTCCTTTGTAATAGACTTTATTGCTTTTATATTTTCCCATATATAAACCATCACTTTGTAACTTTTCATTTGAGGAATGAAAGGATTTTCTTTCCACAAAATTTTCTCTCAAGCTTTCATGACTTCCCACATTTTTTTCCAAAAAATAAAATTTTTTAATTTTTCATGTCAACAAACCCCATGAAATTTTTTCTAACACTACACCTTTCAAATGATAACGGCACTTATAACCACATATTAACTACCATTAAGGACACGCTTGAATCTAAGGGTGAGCAAATAGGTGGATTGGGTGGTTTAGTCCATCATAACTAAAGATCAAATGAATCAAACATTTTAAAACACTTACCAAACATAAAGGAAGACCAAACCAATCAAAACTGACCAAGCATAAAGGAAGACCAAACCGACTAAACATAAAATTGGTTTGGTCAGTTTGGTTTTAGACCAATATACCAAAATTTTATCACTTTTTTTTTACAAATTATAATATTAAAACTTATAAACTTCATCCATAATCATAAATTATACATATTATGTATAAATTAAATATATTTATATATAATATATTACTTTATTATATATATGAATTTAATGACACAACTTATGTGTTATAATATTTTAATTTTGATATCGAAGTTTGTATAAATAATAACTAATTATAAACAATATGTTATAAAAATTAAGATGATAACTAATAAAATTATTAAGTGTAATCATATAAATAAATTCTATTATAAGTTACAGTAATGCTTATGTATAAATTAAATAAATGTATATATATAATATATTACTTTATTATGTATATATGAAATTAATGAAACAACTTATATGTTATAATGTTTTATATCAAAGTTTGCATAAATAATAACTAATTATAAACAATATGTTATAAAAAATAAAGTGATAATAAATAAGGTTATTAAGGGTGTCAAGCCCGATCTTATAAAATACTTTCCATGTCATTCATATGATTGACAATATGCTTGCATACTTGGAAGGCCCTGAAAGAAAAATCGTTAAAAGACGACAACGTACCAAATGGTACAATTAAGTTAATTTAAGTCTCGAACTAGATCAAATAGAGAATTTAAAATGAAATTAAGAATATTAAAGTCCCAGAATGGTTTAATATGGTGATTTGGAGTTCGAGGATCAATTTGAAGTCAAACTAGAATTTTTACTGTCCAGGGGCAAAATGGTCATTTGCCACCCAAGGACACAATGGGAATTTTTAGAAAATAATTTTTTTTAGCCCCATTTGACTTATTGGAGTATGATTTGAGTATTGGAGTATAATTTGAGGGTTTGGCAGTGAAAAAGTTTAATTCCAGTGATTTCTAGAGTGTAGGGGTAAAATCGTAATTTTGCCACTCGCGGACAAAATTTGAGATTTTGAGAGAATTTAGATCAAATTTGACAAATTGGAGAATGGTATGAGTATAAGGGATGAAAAATATGTCTATGGGCAATTTTTCAATTTTTGGGGCAAAAATGTAATTTTTGACTTTTACGGGGGTAAAAGTGTAAATTTCAAAAATTACTCCACCAAGAATTTGGATAAGTCTGAGAATTTTACCTAAGCTATGGATATTTGGGACAAGTGTATGGTCAAAATTTGGAAACAAATGGATGGCTAGAATTTAAGGAATTAATAAAACATTAAAAAAATGAATAAAATAATATTATATTATTTTAGCCTTTAAAAAGGTAAAAATTCCGGAATTCTCATCTTCTTCAGCTGTCCAAACCAGGGGAGAAAAAGGGAAAAAAAAAAAAACAAGAATCCTACCTGAAAAATTTGGAGAAAATCAAGAGAAATCAAGAAATCAAGCATTAAAAAGGTAAATTTCATTGATTTTCCTTGTGATTTTCACTACCCATGCATTTTTTTCTCATTTCCATGCAAAATTAGAAAGTGGGTATGGACACCCATGCTGGCCAAACCTCCATGGATGAGTTTTGAGCTTGATTTTTGGTTGATTTTAATTGAATTAAGTGATTTTAGTTAAGTTATATTGAAATATAGCAAAAATAAGCTAGAAATATAATTTTCTCCCATTGAAACCCATTATGCTGAATTTTCTAGGGGAATATTGGCTGCTGATCTTGATGGTTATTTGAGGAATTATGATGAATAATGATGAATTATGAGCCTAGAAAAATAATGGAAATTTTTGGAGCAAAAATACAAATTTTTACCCACTAGGGGTATTTTCGTAATTTGTTATCGGGACTGATAATTTGCACCACACTGAGGGACATTAAGTCAATTTGGGTGCAATTGAGGTATAGAAACTGAAAAAAATTAATTTGGAGTTTAAACGGACGCGTATATCAATTTATCGGGTAAAAGACCGAAATAGGCTAACACCGCATTTAGGCAAAAATTTAGACATTTTTGCATTCCATATCAAGCATTAGTAGTCTAAATTAGTTTAATTTCAATTTAGTACCAATGTGGTAAATTTCTCGATTTTGTATTGTGTCAAGGTGGTGAGTCCTCTAATAAAGGCAAGGGAATTGCACCCGAGGACCAATAGTCTGAGTATTTCGAAAATCCTAACTCTAGACACGGTGAGTAACCTTACCATCATTTTAATTATCTAAAGTATGTTTTTATTCGGTTTTGGTGAATTTTATGAAAATGAGTTCAAATGGTAAATTTTTATGTTTTGTAAACAAAATGAGTTTAAATGAAAATATTTTATAAATTGTCTTGAAACGAAATAACGATTTTGAAAATAGAGTAATTGGAGACCACTGATATGTTGTAAATTTAAAATTGAATTAATGGCTTATGTTATTGTATTGGCATGACTGGCTGGGCTGTGTTTTTATGAATTATATGAATCACTTTATTTTACCCTTGCAGGCTGGGTAGTAATATATATTAGCCCTGTCATGCTGTCAAAATTTTATTGTATGGTGGGTTTGACCTGCTGCAGTGGGCTGGGTTCTGTGGACTAGCCTATTAAAGGGGCACGGAATCCTGTTATATTTTTACCTCGGTTGGAGAGGCGAGTAGGGTAACTCCTGAGGTATAACTTTTAGAGTTCACTTCACGCCAAACCACCTCGTGAAGGGGAACTCGGCCAACGTCAAGGAATGGCTATGTTTTCAAAATAAAAACATGACTTTCTAATAGCCTTGGCGGACTCAGTTGGGATAGCCCTCGGCCAAGGTATCCCAAATAACTGAGTATGATAATAATTTTTGGCATGAGCCAAGCTTTTTAAGAAATTCATAAGCCATACTGATTACTTGCTTTAAATAAATTGATTTCATTTGGTTGAAATAAGTTGAAAGATGATAAATTACAGTTTGATGAAATGTTTTAATAGTCTCCTTTTACTCGACTTTAGATATTTTGAGTGATGTTTGTTTACTCACTGGGATTTTATAATCTTACCACCCTCATTTCCACCCATTTCAGGTTCAGAATAGATTGTAGATAACTGATATCGGCAAGGATTACAGTTGAACTTGCCACATCCAAAGACTGTAGGTTCATTTCTTTTGATACTTTTGATCATTCGTGGGCCCACGTGTCACTGTAAATTAAATTCTATACTTTGGTTATCTGTATTACGGTATGTAAGAATTTATTTTGCTTTTACGCTATAAAAAATTATTTATGCAGTGTTCTTAAAATATCGTTTTATGTGAAAATTGAATATTTTATTGAATATTTTTATTTTATTATAACAGTCATAATTCCATTTTAAACGAATGTTTTAGACATCCAAAATTATTTTTGATTAAGAAATATGTGTTTTCCACTTACATACTATATTTTTAGATGATTTTTGAGATTTTTGGGATAAATGACAAAAATACCCCTGTGAGACAGAAATTAATATTTCATTTGTTTAAGTTGGAAACAGTTTAAAATCTTTTAAAATGTGGTATTTGGAAACAGTTACCCACAGGGGAAATGAGAAGCTGATATTAAAGCCTTGCGGGGTCTCGGTTGACATTCCGGGTAATGAATGTAAATTGAGACGTCGCGGCGGTTGTCACGGGCTCGATGGGAGTTCCGGGTCGTGACAAAGGGTATGTTTGGTTCGTAGAATGGAATAGAGGGAGAATAGAATCGTTAATCTATAGGAATAGAATAAGAGAGGAATAGCTATTATATAGTTTGGTTCGTGGGAATGGAATAGGATAATAATTATTATTATGATTTATTCTAATGATTGGTTGACGAGAATAGTTTTAGGAATAATTATGAAGTAAGTGGTAAATGATAAAAATACCTTTTATTAAAATTAAAGAATTTATTTTGTTAAAAGATAAAAATATTCTAAGTAATAAAATCAAAATACCTTTTACTATAATTAAATAATATTTTCACCAAAATACAAATATATTTTTATTATAATTTAATGATATTTTGTATTAAAAGATAATTAAATAATATTTAATATTAAAAGATAAAATATATTCTTCATTAAATTTAAATAATACTAAATAATATTCCTTATTACATTTATTATATTCAAATAATAATATTAAATAATGTTCTTAATAATATTTATTATAATTAAATAATATTTAAATATTTTCTTTTTTTTTTTGAAAATAAAGTAAAAAATTTTGTGTCTTTTGTACTTTTCACCACCGCAACCCAATTTAGGGCCCTCTAGAGCAGCACATTGGAAGCATTACCTTTACCCTATGTCTTATGTGTTTTGGCCATCAATTCGACTTTCTTTGCCTTCTTCTCATCATTAGTTTCTTGATTTTCTCCTTGATTTCTTGAAATGCAACTTCTCAGATAGCATCTGTCATGACCCGGAACCTCCCTCAGGCCCATGATAATCACCGCGACGTCCCGATTGACACTCATTATCCGGAATGCCAATCGGAACCCCGCAAGGCTTACATATCAGTTTCTTTCCTTTCCTGTGAGCAATCATTGTTAAATATCGAGTTTTTAGAGAATATATACTATTTTAGATAAAAAACAATCAAAATAAAATTTTCGCCACACAGGGGTATTTTGGTCATTTTTTTTCAAAAATTTCGAAACTGGCTAAAACGCAATATACAAGTACAAAACACATAATTCATATTCAAAATGAGTTTAAAAGTCTAAAATCTTCATTTAAAACGAAATTACAGTTATTTGAATATAATAAGAAAATAAAAGAAATGTTAAGGAAAATATTCTATTTTCTTATAAAACAATATTTATAGAGTTATACGTGAATAATTTTTATAGCGTAAAAGCTAAATAAATTTATACATACTGAAATATAGTAAACCAAAATATTTAATTTAATTTACAATAACAAGAGGGCCCCCGAATAAACAAAAGTAAAGAGGACTGTGAACCTACGGTTTGGAAAATGCAGATCCAATGGTAGTCTTCGATGAGATCAGCTATCTACAGTCTATACTGAACCTGAAATGGGTGGAAAGGAGGGTGGTGAGATTATAAAATCCCAATGAGTAAACAGACATTATCATAAATATCTAAAGGCGAGTAAAATGGAGGCAAGTTTAAACAACAAATTTCAACCCATTTCATAATGTTTTCAATTTATTTCTTAAACCATAAAATATTTGTAATTTACCAAAACAGTTGTTAAGGCTTATGTCTTTTATTAAAACAAAGCTCAGGCAAAAACTAATCCTCGGGGATACCTTGGCCGAGGCATCTAACCAAGTCCACCAAGGGTGTTAAAATATTCACACGTGAAACACATTTTTACTTTTGAAACAAGCCGTCCCTTGGCGTTGGCCGAGTTACACATTCATGTGGGGGTTCGACGTGAAGTGAGCTCTAATACTACCCCGGGAGTTACCCTCCTCGCCTCTACAACCGAAGTAACTATATAACTGGGTTTACCGTGCCCCTCTAATAGGCAGTCCACGAAAACCCATCACTGCAGTGACTAACCCACCAATTTTAATAAAATTTCGATAGTATAACGTGGCTTTTATTTATTTATCCAGCCTGCATAGTAAAAACAACTTTCATAAATTTCCCATTGCACTCACAAAATATAGCCACATATACTCATTTCTCATAAGCCATTCCTAGGAAAATATATATTTTTCAAGTCAATTTGCAGCCTCCAATTACTCAATTTCATAATCAATACAATATATTTTTATTTGTCACATTTATTCCTAAAACATCAAAAAAATCCCGTTTTAATCTCATTTTCATTTCATAAAATACATAAAGGGCATTTAAAATTAAACTCTAGATAATTTACAATAATAATAAGTTTACTCACCGTTTGTACAAACTAAAAGCTTTCTAAGCGCCTCGATCACTACTCGTCGGGTACGACTTCTTTGCCTTTTCCGGAAGGCTCTCCTCCTAGACACATTACAAAAATTTACACAATTCATCACATTGATGCTAAATCACTATATAATTAACTTAAATCCTATACTAATGCATGGTATGAAATGCAATAGCCTAAAACGGCTTAAACGCGGTATTAACCTATTTTTGACACTTTGCCCGATAAATTGCTAACGCGCTCCATTTTATCTCTAAATCATCCCATTCTCTCTCCAACATTTCTAACAATTAAATATCAGCCAATAACCTTCTATAAACAACAAAATCAGCTCACTCCCTTCCTTGAAAAATTCGGCCAAAAATGGGACATTAACTCGGTTAATTTTCTACTTTGTTTTTCTATCACGTTTAATCGTTTTTCATCATTTTCTCTTCATTTCCCTTAGAATAAAATCAATTCATCATCATTGTACAGCATTGAGCATCCAGCCAAGAGTGGGCATTGTGAAAATTTAATGATTTCTTGCCCAATTTAATTTCTAAACACATTTAACTAACTAAAACTATCAATTTAACTAAAAATCAAAACCTAAAAATTTCAATTTCTCTCCCCTAGAATTTCGTCCAGGCCTTGATATCACTTTTTGATCTCTCTCCTCAAGCATGCTAAATGAAAATAAAGGCATAGGAAAGGTAGAAATCAAGCTAAAATCGAAAAATCTTACCGTTAGATGCGTAAACGGTCGAAAACCGTGAATTCCCCTTTGAATTTTCTTGTTTCTCTTTGGTTTTTCTTTTTTTTCTTCCTTTCCTCTCTATTTCCTCTCTTGTTGTTCCTTATGGCCGGCCAGCACTTAAAATGAGGTTTAAATGGGCTGACTTTTCATTAAAATAATATTATTTCATTTTTAAAAAATGCCACGTGTCACTTTCTCATTGGCCCATTTTTAAAATTTCATCCATTTGTTTCCAAATTTTCACCATACACTTGTCCCACATATCCATAGCTTAGATAAAATTCTCAGACTTATCCAAAGTCTCGGTGGAGTAATTTTTGAAATTTACACTTTTACCCCCGTAAAAGTGAAAAATTACATTTTTGCCCA
Organism: Theobroma cacao; assembly: GCF_053813885.1. Taxonomy (NCBI): domain Eukaryota; kingdom Viridiplantae; phylum Streptophyta; class Magnoliopsida; order Malvales; family Malvaceae; genus Theobroma; species Theobroma cacao. The sequence continues at coordinate 36,861,778 of NC_142647.1, read as the reverse complement.
AAAAATTGAAAAATTGCCCATAGACATATTTTTCATCCCTTATACTCATACCATTCTCCAATTTGTCAAATTACGATTTTGCCCCTACACTCCAAAAATCACCAGAATTAAACTTCTTCGCTTCCTATCATTAAATTATGCTCCAAATAGTTAATCTTGATCAAAAATTTCACTCCATGATCAAATTATTATCTTAGGTGGCAAAATGACGATTTTGCCCTTGAACATCAAAATTTTCAATTTTACCCCAAATGAACCCTCGAACTCCGAAAAATCATTTTTAGTCATTCCTAGACTATAAAATATTAAATTTCATCCTACAATTCCTATTTGAACTAGTTCGAGGTTAAATCAACTCAAGTGTACCGTTAGGTACGATATCGAGTTTCGTCTTTTCTTATGTGCTTTCCTAGCATAATAACATGCTACTCAGTGCATGTATGTCATGACATGTATTTATAGGGTCGGGTTTTACAGCATCTCACACTTGATTGAAAATGGATGGCGGAGAAACAACTAAGAGAGAGTGGACGACAATGGAGCAGGGTAGCAATGACTGAAAACTCAAAAAACGGAGCTGCTTTAGAGAGAGGAGTGAGGAAGAGATAGAAAAACGAATATGTTTAGTATTATTTTATAAAGTAATTTTTAAATTGTAAAAGGGTATTTTTGTTATATTAATTTTTTTTATTTCCAACAATTTGAAATAGCCATTACTAAAAGGGGTTTTAGTAATGGCTATTTAGGTCCTTTTTGGAATAGCTGTTATGAGGAATAACCATTCTATTAAATCAAATGCAGTTTTATCTTAAGAATAAGAATAGAGAAAGAATTAAATATATAGAAACATATAAATAAATAAAGTTTATTATAAGTTATAGTAATTCTTATGTAAAAATTAAATATATATATATAATGTTTATACAATTATATATATATATATTCATAACATTTTATATTACGAAATATTATTAAGGTGAAATAATTTTAATATATTAATATGTAGGATATTTACTATCATAAATTGCAATATTAACATATATGTTATATAATTTAAAATATATATCTTGTAATTTCATATTAATACAAATTTATAAATAATATATATAACTAAAATTAAATTGCTATAATTATAATTTATATACATACATATAATAAACTAATATATTTTAAATATTATTAATTAAGTTAACTATCAATTCTTCTTAATATATATAAAAAAATTATATATATTAATATATATAAAAATTAAGTTTGAGTTTTTTAGTGGATTGGTCTAAAAATTTTATAACCGAGAACCATTAAAAAAAACTAATTGGACCAAACATTTTAGATCAATTGATTCAATTATCTAATTAAACCAAACCATTTTACCCAAATCGTATTTAATTTGAGTGATAATTGGTTTGGTTTGGTTTTTGTAAAGCCCGACCTTATAAAATACTATTCATGACATACATGTGATGATAGCATGATTGCATGCTAGGAGAGTCCCGAAAAATTTACAAAAGTCGGTATTGTACCTAGAAGTACAACAAAGTTTATTTAATCCTCGAACTATATCAAATAGGAATTTTAAGGTGAGATTAAGAGTTTCACATTTCATGGATGACTTAAAATGGTAATTTGGAGTTTGAGGATCAATTTGGAGTCAAATCGGAATTTTCACTAACTAGGGGCAAAATGGTCATTTGCCACCTGGGGACAAAATGAAAATTTTAGAAAAGATTTTTTTGATCCCATTTGACTTATTGGAGTATAATTTGACTTATTGGAGTATGATTTGAGGTTTAGAAGTGAAAAATTTTAATTTCGGTATAATTTGAAGTAAAAGGGTAAAATGGTAATTTTGCCACCTCAAGGGCAAAATTGTAATTTTCCACCACCAGGATATTTTTCCAGCACATGGTCTTCCTTTATCTTCATCTTTGACCCTTGACTAATCATGTGGTGGAGATAAAATGTTTAAATTTTTAAAATTTTAAAAACGGACCAATGACATGATGCCACGTGTCATGCCTTTATTAATTTATTATTTTCCTTTTTAAAAGGTACAAAAATCAGCTCATCTTCCACCCCATGGCCGGCCAAACCAGCAAGAAGAGAGAGAAAACAAAAACAAAACCCTAGAGAGAGAAAATCAAAGAAGAAGTGTGAATTTTCAAGGAAATTAAGTGAAAAAGGTGAGATTTTTCTATTAAGCTTGAGTTTTCTTATTCCCAAGCATTTCTCTTTATTTTCCATGATTAAATTACATGTTTTCATGATGAATTCAATTCTGAAAAAATGGGTTAAGAGAGAGAAAGTTGTTGGATTTATTTGATTTTAATTTATGTTAGTGTTTTTAGTTAGTTTAGCATATTTAGAAACAAAACAACAAGAAAAGAATTTATTTTCTCCCCCAACCATTAATGGCTGAATTTACAATGTAGTGAGTGAGGATGAGTTTGATTTTATTCTAGGAGAATTGGTTAAGGAATAATGAATTATGAGCCTAGAAAAATAATGGGAATTTTCGGAGCAAAAAAATACGAATTTTTACCCACTAGAAGTATTTTCGTAATTTACTATCGAGACTGATAAGTTGCACCACACTGAGGGACATTAAGTTAATTTGGGTGCAATTGAGGTATAGAAACTGAAAAGAATTAAATTGGAGTTTAAACGGACGCGTTAGGAATTTAATCGGGTGATAAGACGAATTAGGCTAATACTGAGTTTAGATAGTTACCAGTGCATTTTTGCATTCCATATCATGCACTGGTAGTCTAATTTAGTTTAATTTTGATTTAGTACCAACTTGGTGAAATTCTTGATTTTGTACTGTGTCAAGGTGGTGAGTCCTCCGATAAAGGCAAGGAAATTGCATCCGAGGACCAGTAAACAGAGTGCTTCGAAAGTCTGCATTCTAGACATTGTGAGTAAACTTACTGTCATTTTAATTATCTAGGGTGGTTTTTAGATGATTTCATGAATTCTATGGAAAAAGGAATTTAAAAAGGTAAATTTTCATGTTATATGAATAAATGAGTTTTAATGAAATTAATTTATAAATTGTTTTGAAATTAATAATGATTTTGAAAAATAGAATACACGGAGATTGTTAATTGTGACAATTTGATTATTTAAATTGACTGGTTTATGATAAATCGAGCATGATTGGCTAGTTGGCAATTGTATTGAAATGTGAATTGTTTGGTTGCCTTGAAAAACTGCGAATTACAAAATTGTCATATCATGTTATTGAGTTTTATTATATAGTGGATTATATATTGATTAGTCACTGCAATAAGGGGTTTCTGTGGACCAGCCTTTTAGAGGTGCACGGTAAACCCCATTATATTCTTACCTCGAACAGAGAGGTGCATAGGGTATCTCCTGGGGTAAAGTTTAGGGTTCACTTCACGTCAAACCACCACGTGAAGGGAAACTCAGCCAACGCTAAGAAACGGCTATGTTTTCAAAACAAAAACATGATTTATGTGAAATGTGAATTTTAATAGCCTTGGCGGTCTCGGTAGGATGCCTCGGCCAAGGTGTCACGACCCGGTACTCCCCTCGAGCCCGTGACAACCGCCGCGGTGTCCCGGTAGACACTTATTGCCCGGAATGTCAACCCGAAACCCCGCAAGGCTTTACTATCAGTTTCTCTGTTCCCTTGTGAGCAACCATTGTCAAATATCGTGTTCTAAAATATTTTAAGCTGTTTCCAACTTTAAACAAATAAAATATTAATTTTTCGTCTCACAAGGGTATTTTGGTCATTTTTCTCAAAAATCTTAAAACTGGCTAAAACGTAATGTACAAGTACAAAACACACAATTCATATTCAAAATGAGTTTAAAAGTCTAAAATCTTCATTTAAAACGAAATTATGGTTATTTGAATATAATAAGAAAATAAAAGAAATATTAAGTAAAATATTTTATTTTCTTATAAAACAATATTTATAGAGTTATACGTGAATAATTTTTATAACGTAAAAGCTAAATAAATTTATACATACTTAAATACAGTAAGCCAAAATATTTAATTTAATTTACAATAACAAGAGTGCCCCCGAATAAACAAAAGTAAAGAGGACTTTGAACCTACGATTTGGAAAATGCAGATCCCACTGTAGTCCTCGATGAGATCAGCTATCTACAGTCTATATTGAACCTGAAATGGGTGGAAATGAGGGTGGTGAGATTATAAAATCTCAATGAGTAAACAAACATCATCCTAAACATCTAGAGTTGAGTACATGGAGACAATAAAGTAAATCATCATAAACTGTGTTATAGCATTAGAACACATTTTATTCGAAACACGTAAAGAGGCTTATGAATCTCATAAAAATCTAGGCTTGTGCCATAAATCCATTCTCGGGGACACCTTGGCCGAGGCATCCTACCGAGACCGCCAAGGCTATTAAAATTCACATTTCACATAAATCATGTTTTTGTTTTGAAAACATAGCCGTTCCTTGGCGTTGGCTGAGTTCCCCCTCACGTGGTGGTTTAGCGTGAAGTGAACCCTAAACTTTACCCCAGGAGATACCCTACGCGCCTCTCCGTTCGAGGTAAGAATATAATGGGGTTTACCGTGCCCCTCTAAAAGGCTGGTCCACAGAAACCCCCTACTGCAGTGATTAATTAATATATAATCCACCATATAATAAAACTCAATAACATGATATGGCAATTTTGTAATTCGTAGTTTTTCAAGGTAACCAAACAATTCGCATTTCAATACAATTGCCAACTAGCCAATCATGCTCGATTTATCATAAGCCAGTTAATTTAAACAATCAAATTGCCACAATTAACAGTTTCCGTGTACTCTATTTTTCAAAATCATTATTAATTTCAAAACAATTTATAATTTAATTTCATTGAAACTCATTTATTCATAAAACATGAAAATTTATCTTTTTAAATTCCTTTTTCCATAGAATTCATGAAAGCATTTAAAAACCACCCTAGATAATTAAAATGACAGTAAGTTTACTCACAATGTCTAGAATGCAGACTTTCGAAGCACTCTGTCTACTGGTCCTCGGATGCAATTTCCTTGCCTTTATCGGAGGACTCACCACCTTGACACAATACAAAATCGAGAGTTTCACCAAGTTGGTACTAAATCAAAATTAAACTAATTTAGACTACCAATGCATGATATGGAATGCAAAAATGCACTGGTAACTATCTAAACCCGGTATTGGCCTAATTCGTCTTATCACCCGATTAAATTCCTAACGGGTCCGTTTAAACTCCAATTTAATTCTTTTCAGTTTCTATACCTCAATTGCACCCAAATTAACTTAATGTCCCTCAGTGTGGTGCAAATTATCAGTCCCAACAGCAAATTACGAAAATACCCCTAGTGGGTAAAAATTCGTATTTTTGCTCTGAAAATTCCCATTATTTTTCTAGGCTCATAATTCATCATTCCTTAACCAATTCTCCTAGAATAAAATCAAACTCATCCTCACTCACTACATGGTAAATTCAGCCATTAATGGTTGGGGGAGAAAATAAATTCTTTTCTTGTTGTTTTGTTTCTAAATATGCTAAACTAACTAAAAACACTAACATAAATTAAAATCAAATAAATCCAACAACTTTCTCTCTCCTAACCCATTTTTCCAGAATTTAATTCATCATGAAAACATGTAATTTAATCATGGAAAATAAAGAGAAATGCTTGGGAATAAGAAAACTCAAGCTTAATAGAAAAAATCTCACCTTTTTCACTTAATTTCCTTGAAAATTCACACTTTTTCTTTGATTTTCTCTCTCTAGGGTTTTGTTTTCTCCTTTCTCTCTCTTGTTTCTTGCTTGGCCGAATATTGAAGAAGAAGAATGGTGGGCTGATTTTTTTTTTATGCCTTTTTATTGTTTAATGAAATAATATTATTTTATTCATATTTTAAATATTTTATTAATTCATTTTTTTTTCTAGCCATCCACTTGTCCTATTTTTTTTCACCATGCATTCCCTTTGACTTATCCAAGTCTTAAGTGAAATTTCCAGATTTTTCCAAAGTTTTGGTGGAGCAAATTTTTCAAAATTACACTTTTGCCCCCGAACTTTTCAAAAATTACATTTTTACCCCAAAAATTGAAAATTTTCCATAATGCATAATTTTCACTCCTCATACTCATTTCACACTCCAAATAATTAAATTTGATCAAAATCCTTTCAAAAAATTAAATTTTCGATTTCGAATGGTAAAATTACCATTTTACCCTTTTTCTCCAAATTATACCGAAATTAAAATTTTTCACTTCTAAACCTCAAATCTTACTCCAATAAGTCAAATGGGGCCAAAAATCTTTTCTAAAAATTTTCATTTTGTCCCAAGGTGGCAAATGACAATTTTGCCCCTAGTTAGTGAAAATTCCGATTTGACTCCAAATTGATCTTCAAACTCCAAATTACCATTTTAAGTCATTCATGAACTGTGAAACTCTTAATCTCACCTTAAAATTCCTATTTGATCTAGTTCGAGGATTAAATAAACTTTGTTGTACCTCTAGGTACAATACCGACTTTTGTAAATTTTTTTGGGACTATCCTAGCATGCAATCATGCTATCATCACATGTAAGTCATGAATAATATTTTATAAGGTCGGGCTTTACAGCACTACCCCCCTTAAAATAAAATTTTGACCTCAAAATTTCACTTACCTGATTCGAATAAAAGATGTGGATATTGGTTTCTCATCTGGCTCTCGACTTCCCACGTCATCTCCTCCATTCGAGCATTCTTCCACAATACTTTCACCATTGGAATGCTCTTGTTCCTTAGCACTCGATCCTTTCGATCTAGAATACGTACAGGCTTCACCTCGAACTTCAAATCCTCATGCAACTCAATGGGAGGTGTCTCTAAAATGTGAGAGGGATCGGGAACATACTTTTTCAACATCGAGACATGGAAGACATTATGAATTCGATCTAACTCTGGGGGTAATTCAAGTTTGTAAGCCACTGGCCCAATCCTTTCAATGATACGAAAAGGTCCAATGTATCTTGGATTGAGCTTTCCCCTCTTCGCGAATCGAATCACACCTTTCATCATCCAATAAATACCACAAATTATCACAATAGTATAATCAAATAAGATTTAATACTTGGAAATTTCAAATTATTACCTTTCCAAGGAGAAACCTTAAGAAAAACTTTATCGTCGATTTCAAACTCCAAATCTTTCCTTCGTTTATCCGAATAATTCTTCTGCCTATCTTGAGCTGTCTTTAATCGCTCTCGGATAACTTTGACCTTATCGTTTGTCAAATCAATCAATTCCACATTCACCAATTTCCTCTCACCTACTTCATCCCAACAGAGCGGAGTTCGGCATTTCCTTCCATACAAAGCCTCGTATGGTGCCATCCCAATACTAGACTGAAAACTGTTATTATAAGCAAACTCCACCAATGGCAAGTGTCTGTCCCAACTCCCGATAAAATCAATGACACAAGCCCGTAACATATCCTCCAAGGTCTGAATAGTTCTCTCAGATTGACCATCTGTCTGTGGATGAAAGGCAGTACTAAATCTCAATTTAGTTCCAAAAGCTTCCTGAAATTTCGGCCAAAATCGAGAAGTAAATCGAGGGTCTCGATCTGACACAATAGAAACTGGGACTCCGTGTAATCTCACAATCTCATCTATATAAAGTCTTGCCAGCCTCTCAATAGAATACGTGCTATGGATAGCCAAGAAATGGGCGGACTTAGTCAATCTATCCACAATCACCCAAATAGCATCCTTCCCACTTTGCGTCCGCGGCAAACCCAATACAAAGTCCATAGTCACATGTTCCCACTTCCATTCAGGAATCGGTAAAGGTTGAAGAGTACCTGACGGTTTTTGATGCTCCGCCTTGATCTGTTGGCATGTGAGACATTTCGCTACAAACTCTGCTATGTCTCGTTTCATACCCGGCCACCAATAACTTTCTTTAATAGTCCGATACATCTTGGTGCTTCCGGGATGTAAAGCGTAGGCGGAAGAATGAGCTTCCTCCAAAATAGCTCGTCTCAATTGATCATCCTTAGGAACACAAATTCGGTCTCTAAGCATGAAAGTACCATCATCGCTGAGTCTAAACTCACTAGCTTCTCCATCTTGCAGCTTTTGAACTTCCTGTTTCAACCAATCATCAGATTTCTGCAATTCTCTTATCTGATTCAACAATGAAGGTCTCACGACGAAACTAGCAAGTAGGGTTCCATCCTCACCATTATTCAACTGGATCCCTAGAGATTTCATCTCAAGTAACATCGGAAAATAAGAACTTTGAAGTGTTGCTAACGACGATGAGGATTTACGACTTAAGGCATCCGCTACAACATTTGCTTTTCCCGGATGATAATCAATCACTAAGTCATAATCCTTAATCAACTCCAACCATCGTCTCTGTCTCAAGTTAAGCTCTTTCTGGGTGAGCAAATACTTCAAACTTTTATGATCAGAAAAAATCCGACAACGCTCACCATATAAATAATGTCTCCAAATCTTCAATGCGAATACTACTGCTGCTAACTCCAAGTCATGAGTAGGGTAATTCGTCTCGTGCTTCTTCAACTGTCGGGAAGCATAAGCTATTACTTTCTCGTCCTGCATCAACACACACCCTAATCCCAACTTAGATGCATCGCTATATACCACAAATTCTTTTCCACTAACAGGAAGTGTTAAAACGGGAGCGGAGGTTAATCGGTTCTTTAGCTCCTGAAATCGATTCTCACAAACATCATCCCACTCATACTTAACTCCTTTACGAGTTAAACGAGTCAGAGGAGCTGCTATCAAAGAAAATCCCTGAACAAATCTCCGGTAATAACCGGCTAAGCCAAGGAAACTACGAATCTCAGTTACCGTTCTCGGTTGCTCCCATTGCAAGATTGCCTCAATCTTCTTGGGATCGACATAAATTCCAGCTCCGGACACCACATGTCCCAAGAAAACCACTTCCTTCAACCAGAATTCACATTTAGAGAACTTGGCATAGAGTTGTCTCTCGCGCAAAGTTTGCAACACAATGCGCAAATGGGCAGCATGTTCATCATCATTCTTCGAATAAACCAGGATGTCATCGATGAATACTATCACAAACTTATCCAAGTATGGATGGAACACCCTGTTCATAAGATCCATAAAAACTGCCGGGGCATTAGTCAAACCAAACGGCATTACCAGAAACTCATAATGCCCATAACGCGTCCTGAAGGCAGTCTTAGGTACATCCTGCTCCTTAATCCTCAACTGATAGTACCCAGATCTCAAATCAATCTTAGAGAATACCATAGCACCTCGTAATTGATCAAAAAGATCGTCTATCCGGGGTAAAGGGTATTTATTCTTGATGGTCACTCGGTTCAACTGACGGTAATCAATACACAATCGAAGAGTGCCATCTTTCTTCTTTACAAATAGGACTGGTGCTCCCCAAGGAGAAATGCTAGGGCGAATGAAACCTTTATCCACCAAATCTTGCAACTGGGCTTTCAGTTCCTTCAACTCTGCTGGAGCCATTCTATATGGAGGAATAGAAATAGGTGCGGTACCCGAAAGTAAATCAATAGGGAACTCAAGCTCTCGATTAGGAGGTATTCCCGGTAAATCATCAGGAAATACATCAGGAAACTCACTTACTATTGGGACATCCTCTAACTTAGGTTCCCCCTTTGAAGTATCGATCACGTATGCCAAATAAGTCGGATACCCTTTTTGCACTAATTTTGAAGCTTTGATGGCCGAGATTACACAAGATGGTAATACTCGACGTTCTCCTACAAACACAATCTCTGCTCCCTCCGAATTCCGAAGAACAACTTCTTTTCGGAAACAATCCACGTTCGCCCGATGTGCAGTTAACCAGTCCATACCTAATATTAAATCAAAATCCAAGATCTCTAGAGGAATTAAGTCACCCCTAAATTCTTCCTCACCTACCCTTACCCCACAGTCTCTATAACAAGTATTTCTAATCAACTGTTCTCCTAGAGGGGTATGCACTACAATTTCTTCCTCTAATGGTGACAGGTTTCTATCAGTAATTGATGCAAATGTCGTACTCACATAAGATCTATCTGAGCCAGAATCTATCAAAACATAAGCATCTTTATCAAATAAAGACATAGTACCTGTCACTGCTCCAGGTCGGACTCGTGCCTCATCTTCTGTCACAGCAAAAACTCTTGTCGCGGTACGAGTCTGTGGTCTCGAAGGTGGATGTGACGGGGTATTACTCTCCACACCAGACCGTATGGCTACTCCCTGTCTCGGTGGTAACCCAGAAGAATCTCTCCTCTGTATATCTGTGCGAGCTAGTGGAGATGATGCAGCTACAGTGGCTCGTCCTAACTGTGGGCAATTACTCCTAATGTGACCCGTCTGTCCACATTGGAAACATCTTGTTGGCCCTCTACATAGCCCACTATGATAATTCCCACAATTTCTGCATCTGTCAAAACCTCCGAGACTCTTCCCAGAACCAGTCATAGCAGATCTGCTAAACCTCGAAGGTCTCTGCTGTGATGGTGGAAATGGAGGTCGAGGAGATGTCACGGAAACAGAAGTAGTGCTCCCTGAAGTCGCTGAGTCCTTGCCTCTTTTTACTGGCTGACTAGAAGACATACCAGGATTCCTCCTTTTTGCAAACTCAGTCCGAATCCTTCTATTCTCAGTCGCGAGCTTCTCAGCCCGTAAAGCCATCTGTACCACCTCCTTATGTGGCTCCCTACCAATCACTGTCATTCGCTCTCTGATCTCATTACGGAGCCCTTCCTCGAAATAGCTGGCCTGATCTTGCTCAGATTTCACCAGATCCGGCACATATAACATCAACTCGTTAAAACGAGTCTCGTACTCCTCTACAGTTAGATTTCCTTGTTTCAAACTCAGAAATTCTCTCTTCTTTTCTTTTTGATGGAAATAAGTGAAATACTGACCATCGAATTCCCTAAGAAAATCGGACCATGTCTGAGGAGTAGCGGAACGGGACTTCACCGAATTCCACCAAGTACGAGCCCTCTTCTCTAATAATCTCGTAGCCACCATCAGCTTCATGTCATCATCTAATCCCATATCAGAGAGAGTCTCGGACACCTGATTAATCCAGTCCTTTGCCACAGTGGCATCCAACTCACCAGTGAAAGATACACAACCCAATTGCCTAGCCTCCTTCAGCTTCTTGGAAATGGATACATCTTGTATTGGTGGTGGAACTAAAGGAGTAGCTGGAGGCACTACAGGTGGAACTTGACCAGTCTGAGCTTGACTAGCCATTGCTGCAAAGAAAGCTGCCAATGCCTGTGCTGCCTCAGTAGGCATGGCGGGAATACCAGTAGGTGGCTGAGGAGATGGAGGATGTGGAGGACTATCGGCCTGCTCAGCAGCAGGTGCTGCCCGAATGGTAGATGCAGCTGATTCCTCCTCTACTGTATCTGGCTGATGACGTTGGGAACGACCTTTTCCCCTCCCAACCGATCTAGTGAGAGGTGGGCGTCCGCGTCGAGGAGGCATTATAATCTATATAAAAAAATACGAGCAAGTTTAGGTAACCTTAGGCTCTATATGCAAATGCATGCATTCTATTCAACCTAACCTAACTTAACTTAATCCGGGGCCACACTGATATTGTAAATATTTAAAACAACTTTAAAACTAAAAACTTTGATCTTGAAAACCAAAAGCTCTGATACCAATCGAATTGTCACGACCCGGTACTCCCCTCGAGCCCGTGACAACCGCCGCGGTGTCCCGGTAGACACTTATTGCCCGGAATGTCAACCCGAAACCCCGCAAGGCTTTACTATCAGTTTCTCTGTTCCCTTGTGAGCAACCATTGTCAAATATCGTGTTCTAAAATATTTTAAGCTGTTTCCAACTTTAAACAAATAAAATATTAATTTTTCGTCTCACAAGGGTATTTTGGTCATTTTTCTCAAAAATCTTAAAACTGGCTAAAACGTAATGTACAAGTACAAAACACACAATTCATATTCAAAATGAGTTTAAAAGTCTAAAATCTTCATTTAAAACGAAATTATGGTTATTTGAATATAATAAGAAAATAAAAGAAATATTAAGTAAAATATTTTATTTTCTTATAAAACAATATTTATAGAGTTATACGTGAATAATTTTTATAACGTAAAAGCTAAATAAATTTATACATACTTAAATACAGTAAGCCAAAATATTTAATTTAATTTACAATAACAAGAGTGCCCCCGAATAAACAAAAGTAAAGAGGACTTTGAACCTACGATTTGGAAAATGCAGATCCCACTGTAGTCCTCGATGAGATCAGCTATCTACAGTCTATATTGAACCTGAAATGGGTGGAAATGAGGGTGGTGAGATTATAAAATCTCAATGAGTAAACAAACATCATCCTAAACATCTAGAGTTGAGTACATGGAGACAATAAAGTAAATCATCATAAACTGTGTTATAGCATTAGAACACATTTTATTCGAAACACGTAAAGAGGCTTATGAATCTCATAAAAATCTAGGCTTGTGCCATAAATCCATTCTCGGGGACACCTTGGCCGAGGCATCCTACCGAGACCGCCAAGGCTATTAAAATTCACATTTCACATAAATCATGTTTTTGTTTTGAAAACATAGCCGTTCCTTGGCGTTGGCTGAGTTCCCCCTCACGTGGTGGTTTAGCGTGAAGTGAACCCTAAACTTTACCCCAGGAGATACCCTACGCGCCTCTCCGTTCGAGGTAAGAATATAATGGGGTTTACCGTGCCCCTCTAAAAGGCTGGTCCACAGAAACCCCCTACTGCAGTGATTAATTAATATATAATCCACCATATAATAAAACTCAATAACATGATATGGCAATTTTGTAATTCGTAGTTTTTCAAGGTAACCAAACAATTCGCATTTCAATACAATTGCCAACTAGCCAATCATGCTCGATTTATCATAAGCCAGTTAATTTAAACAATCAAATTGCCACAATTAACAGTTTCCGTGTACTCTATTTTTCAAAATCATTATTAATTTCAAAACAATTTATAATTTAATTTCATTGAAACTCATTTATTCATAAAACATGAAAATTTATCTTTTTAAATTCCTTTTTCCATAGAATTCATGAAAGCATTTAAAAACCACCCTAGATAATTAAAATGACAGTAAGTTTACTCACAATGTCTAGAATGCAGACTTTCGAAGCACTCTGTCTACTGGTCCTCGGATGCAATTTCCTTGCCTTTATCGGAGGACTCACCACCTTGACACAATACAAAATCGAGAGTTTCACCAAGTTGGTACTAAATCAAAATTAAACTAATTTAGACTACCAATGCATGATATGGAATGCAAAAATGCACTGGTAACTATCTAAACCCGGTATTGGCCTAATTCGTCTTATCACCCGATTAAATTCCTAACGGGTCCGTTTAAACTCCAATTTAATTCTTTTCAGTTTCTATACCTCAATTGCACCCAAATTAACTTAATGTCCCTCAGTGTGGTGCAAATTATCAGTCCCAACAGCAAATTACGAAAATACCCCTAGTGGGTAAAAATTCGTATTTTTGCTCTGAAAATTCCCATTATTTTTCTAGGCTCATAATTCATCATTCCTTAACCAATTCTCCTAGAATAAAATCAAACTCATCCTCACTCACTACATGGTAAATTCAGCCATTAATGGTTGGGGGAGAAAATAAATTCTTTTCTTGTTGTTTTGTTTCTAAATATGCTAAACTAACTAAAAACACTAACATAAATTAAAATCAAATAAATCCAACAACTTTCTCTCTCCTAACCCATTTTTCCAGAATTTAATTCATCATGAAAACATGTAATTTAATCATGGAAAATAAAGAGAAATGCTTGGGAATAAGAAAACTCAAGCTTAATAGAAAAAATCTCACCTTTTTCACTTAATTTCCTTGAAAATTCACACTTTTTCTTTGATTTTCTCTCTCTAGGGTTTTGTTTTCTCCTTTCTCTCTCTTGTTTCTTGCTTGGCCGAATATTGAAGAAGAAGAATGGTGGGCTGATTTTTTTTTTATGCCTTTTTATTGTTTAATGAAATAATATTATTTTATTCATATTTTAAATATTTTATTAATTCATTTTTTTTTCTAGCCATCCACTTGTCCTATTTTTTTTCACCATGCATTCCCTTTGACTTATCCAAGTCTTAAGTGAAATTTCCAGATTTTTCCAAAGTTTTGGTGGAGCAAATTTTTCAAAATTACACTTTTGCCCCCGAACTTTTCAAAAATTACATTTTTACCCCAAAAATTGAAAATTTTCCATAATGCATAATTTTCACTCCTCATACTCATTTCACACTCCAAATAATTAAATTTGATCAAAATCCTTTCAAAAAATTAAATTTTCGATTTCGAATGGTAAAATTACCATTTTACCCTTTTTCTCCAAATTATACCGAAATTAAAATTTTTCACTTCTAAACCTCAAATCTTACTCCAATAAGTCAAATGGGGCCAAAAATCTTTTCTAAAAATTTTCATTTTGTCCCAAGGTGGCAAATGACAATTTTGCCCCTAGTTAGTGAAAATTCCGATTTGACTCCAAATTGATCTTCAAACTCCAAATTACCATTTTAAGTCATTCATGAACTGTGAAACTCTTAATCTCACCTTAAAATTCCTATTTGATCTAGTTCGAGGATTAAATAAACTTTGTTGTACCTCTAGGTACAATACCGACTTTTGTAAATTTTTTTGGGACTATCCTAGCATGCAATCATGCTATCATCACATGTAAGTCATGAATAATATTTTATAAGGTCGGGCTTTACACAAGGTGTCCTCGAGAATGGATTTATGGCACAAGCCTAGATTTTTGTGAGATTCATAAGCCTTTTTACGTATTTTGAACGAGATGTGTTCTAATTGTATAACCCAGTTTATGATGATTTACTTTATTGTCTCCATATACTCAACTCTAGATGTTTATGATGATGTCTGTTTACTCATTGGGATTTTATAATCTCACCACCCTCCTTTCCACCCATTTCAGGTTCAGTATAGACTGTAGATAGCTGATCTCATCGAGGACTACAGTGGGATCTGCATTTTCCAAACCGTAGGTTCACAGTCCTCTTTACTTTTGTTTATTCGGGAGCACTCTTGTTATTGTAAATTAAATTAAATATTTTGGCTTACTGTATTTAAGTATGTATAAATTTATTTAGCTTTTACGCTATAAAAATTATTCACATATAACTCTATAAATATTGTTTTATAAGAAAATAGAATATTTTACTTAATATTTCTTTTATTTTCTTATTATATTCAAATAACCATAATTTCGTTTTAAATGAAGATTTTAGACTTTTAAAACTCATTTTGAATATGAATTATGTGTTTTGTACTTGTATATTACGTTTTAGCCAGTTTCAAAATTTTTGAGAAAAATGACCAAAATACCCCTGTGAGACGAAAAATTAATATTTTATTTGTTTAAAGTTGAAAACAACTTAAAATCTTTTATAACACGATATTTGACAATGGTTGCTCACAAGGGAACAGAAAAACTGATAGTAAAGCCTTGCGGGATTTCGGGTTGACATTTCGGGCAATAAGTGTCTACCGGGACACCGCGGTGGTTGTCACGGGTTCGAGGGGAGTATCGGGTCGTGACAGTTTTGCTCATCCCTACTTGAATTGAGAGAATATTGAAACATTGGGTCTTGAATGGGTACAAATGAAAGATGAGGTCCCAAAAGTTGGTTTTACCCCATCTGATTTTGTTACATAAAAAAAAATAGAGTAATGCAATTTTGTTTTCTTCAATAATTAAAAGTAATAAATAATAATTAATTTATCAATTTGTATTTCTTGTACAATAAATCTTTATACGTTAAAAAAGAAGAAAGAGAAACTAGGAAGGGAACATTAACTTCATTTTATGATGATAATTGCAATTAAAAAATTAATTGGTGGACCCCATTCTAAGGTTTCCTGGGCAAGGCATACCCCATTGTACTTGAGGTTCCAATATCAACAACACCTAATTTGGTCTTTGACTTTGATCATGTGTTTGAATTAACTTAGAGAATTATATTTGACCAAAGCTTAGTAGATTGAATTCTGAACTCTAATTAATTCAACAATATATGGCTCAACTTATTGATAAATTAAATCTTTTTGAACTTTATCTAAACTCCCTTAATAATTAAACTGCTTAATTGTAATTTTGATTAGTATCTAAGTACATGTAACTTTTTATTGTTAAAATGATTAGTTACCCATTTTGTTAATTTGGAGAATGGCTTACCCTTATTTCTTTTCTTGAAGGATGCCTATCTTCTTTCACCACGTTTAGATCTTTAGGCCAGAAGGAATCAGCTCCTTTTCTTTGTTTTTATATAAATTTTTCTCATTATACCAAAGAAAAATAATTATGTAAATATTGTGCAATGTATTTTCTAGATTACACAAGTTGGTCCAAGGCTGCCCAACGTCACCAGTGACTTCAATTTTAATGTGTTTCTTGGGGACCAGTTAATTGATTAAATGTGAAATTTAATATTCTGCCTAATCTATATCGTTACAATATCAGTCAGTCTTCTTCCAAAAAAAAAAAATCAGTCAGTCAACTTTGATGACCATATATATGAATACAAAGAAAACAAAAGCAGAACAGTTAGCCCAAGAAAATGAAAAGGGCAAGAATCCATTCAGATATACGACTTCCTTCCAATATTCTGGTTTGAGCAGCATGTGCAAGAAATGGTTTTTTACTATTTATTAAATTTAGGTAATACTGGAAGCAAGAGCAATAAAATAATGGAACACAGTGGGCAGCCAGAACAAAAAGCATATTCGAAGGAAAAAAATAATAAAAAACGAGATACTCTGATCATGAAAATATAATTATTCATAATTATATATAAGATAGTAACCATCATATTTGATCTCATTCTTGTTCCATAACCAATTGAATATCTACATCGTACCTCAAAAATACCGGATGCATCCATGGATTTTTAATTCCATAAATACATCCCACAATTTCTCACAAATTTTAAAGACCAATCCTGATATCTAATAAACAAATATAATGTTACACTTTGCATATCAAAATGCATATTTAACATCTGAATTAGTGTGAGAAAGAAAGTCAAATAAATTTTTATTTTTTATTACGTTTAAATAAGTTTTTAAATTTTTATTTTGAATCAAATAAGCTCTTCACACTAACCGTTGATTAACGAATGTTAGTCAAAGTCACGTCATCTTTCGTGTGACATGTTGACGTGTCATCTTGATGACGTCGATGTCATATGGTAAATAACATGGCATAAAAAATTCTTGACTATCGTTTCAAAAAATATTTTCTTGACTTGCAATTGGATTTTTTCCTCTTTACCTATCTAAATGTCCAAAAATTATTAGTTAAGGATTTAAAACAAAAATTTAAAACTAAAACTAATTACTTCAAACTGAGTAACATCGTTTTTTAACTGATTACCATCTTCTTAATCAAAACCATTCTTCCTAAGAAAAAAAAAAAGCCTTTCACTTTCTTCAACCTTTCCTAAATCAACGTACTTAAATCCTCTCCCTATTTGCAAATTCTTATTCCTCTTCTAAAATCTTTCTTTAGGTAGTCTTAAATTTTCAAAAAATGTGAAAAAAGAGGATAGAGAATATATATTGTTAGTAAATAAAATTCAACATCATCAAATTTTTCTTACGGATTTTAGGGAAGAGAAGAACATTGGATTTCTTATATAAATTCTAGGGAAGAGAAGAGAATAGTTTGACTTTCTTTTACAGATTCTAAGGAAGAGAAGAACATCAGATTTTCCTTACAAATTTTAGAGAAGAGAAGAGGAGGATTTGACTTTCTTTTATTGTGGAATAGCATTGTGTGTCGTTGCTAGTTTCAATATTATAAATGTTGTGTGTCCTACCTTTACTCATCTTCTTCTCAAAATCATTTCTATATATTTCCAGATTTCTCTACACTAGCTTTCAATCAAGCAACAATGGCTTCAATCAAACTAAAAAAGTTAGATTGGGTTTTTTTTTTTTTATTAGGGAGGATGGTTTCAATTAAGAAGATAATAATCAGTTAAGAAATGATGGTAATCAATTTGAAATAATTAAATTTTTTTAATTTGTTGTTTCAAATCCCTGACAAATAATTTTTTAACATTGAAAAGGAAAAAACTCAATTCCAAGTCAGTAATTTTTTATGTCACGTTATGTGTTACGTGGTATTGACGTCATTAAGATAACACATCAACGTGCTATATGGCAGATAACGTGATATAAAAAATTATTGATTGTACTATTGGCTAACGAAAGTTAGTCAATAGTTAATGATAGAGGCTTATTTGATACAAAATAAAAGTTTAAAGACTTATTTGAACATAATAAAAAATTAGCTAAATTGACTGTCTTGATATAGTAAGGGGATTTATTTGGGTATTTAGTCAATAAATAAATATAATGTTATACTTTGCATACCAAAATGCACATTTAAGATGTGAATTTTAAATAATCAGAGAATTATTTATACTAATTATTTGATAACAAAATTCTGGCAAGAAAATTGATATGATGCTTAAATAATGACTTCCTTGATTAATCTGGGTATTACTATCATTCCAAGTTCTAATCGATGCACAAGTATCTTAAAACTCTAAAAGGGAATTTTAGTTTTTTCTTCTTCTTTTACACAATTGATATATCGACACTAGCTACTCTAGGTTTAACTATTCTTTTTTTTTTTGTCATTTATAAATGTAATATTTGAATTCAATTCATTCATTATTCAATTTAAACTGTTCAAAACTTTAGTTCCGCTTTAAACAGTTAGAAAAAATCATTCGAGTTTAATTAATTTGAATATAGTAATACTCAATTTTAGCGGTTTGCAAGCTCACTTGAATTTTCAATTCTTTTTAAATTTCTAAATCGTTATTTGAAATTAACTTTTGTCTATTATAATTTGTAATTCCAATAATAATATTTAATTATACATTAAATAAAGTTCATTAATATTATAACTATTAAAAAATTATTTAAATTAATAATTTATAAATAAAAAATTTATTTTTGTCGATAAAAAATTTTACAGGTATCCGTACTTTTATATATATACACAGTAACACTACGATATACTTAGTAGTAAAAGTATTGAAAACAAAAGAGTAAATTATAGTTACAACCAGTGGGTTTCATGGTTTTACGTGTTAATTAAGTGCAAAAAAAAAAAAAATTGAAGATAGAAATTAGAAAAAAAGATGTAAAAAATGGTAATTTTCGAAAAAGAAAGAAAACAATTTACAGTTGTAATTAATTGATACGATAGTTATAATCTTGTAGTTGAGGCTTCCAAGGCAGGAGAATGGTACAAAGGTGGCGATTAGCGAAGGAAATTGCGTGCAAGCACAAGCAAATACAAACACAACTCACAACAGGAGATTCAAATTCAATTCAAAACTGTTTTGTTATTCAAATGATGAGCAAAGTCAGACTTTGCTTAGAAGCTGAGTTCAATAAATCATTATTACAACTCCGTTTTTTTTTTTTATCACATATTTTATCAATTTGATCATGCAATGCAAGAGCTCAACTTAGATAAGCCATAAGCAAAAGTAAACAAATAAGAATGAGGTTAGCTTTCTCCTGCATCATTTTCAATTTCTTAGACGCCCTTGCCGTCATAATCACACCAAACTTCAATCACACGATCCAATTACCTAGTCATTTTCAACTTCCATATTGGAACATGAAGAAATTTCCTTTTCCCCTTTCTTCTTTCCCGTGCAGAAATTTCCTTTTCTCTATTAGCTTTCGTTTATTTTGACATAAAATATTCTTCAGAAAATACTTTTAAGATTTATACTTGTTTCCAAAATTAAAAGTTTATTTTAGATGTTAAACATTTTACAGGTCAATCAAAAAAATTTATATTGACCGCTTAGCATTTTTCAAAAGACTTAAAAAAACTGTTTAGACCTAAAGAATATTTTGAATTATTAAGATCTAAAAATTTCAATAAAAAATATTTTATACAGAAAATTTTTTTTCCCAATAAGTTATTTCTTCGGTTAACAAACTGAAAGTTAATATTGTTTTTTTCTCTTTTTTATGAACATGAAAAAACAAAATAATTATAAGATTATGGACAATTTATTTAAACAACAAAAAATATTAAAAATATTTTCTTTCAGTAAATTATTTTTCGATTACTATACAATTCTAAATTTCTAGAATTCTATATAGGGTCTATTTTTCTTTTTACAATAAAGTTAACTATAAATAATAATAATAAAAAAAGATAATAGTCCTTAGAAAACATAGAAGCCACAAAGCAAAAGGGCGTGCGGTTAACGAGACATTTATTAATTTTACAGCGTAAAGATTCCTCGTCCCGTTAATTGACAGGACAGCTTAGCGATTTCTTAATTCCTTTGGCATCCTATACTTAGCAGTGCAAAAAGAGTGCATCCACAGTTTCCAAATGCAACAAAACCAAAATTGTAACTTGAATTGGTTGAGAATTGACATTTAGGTGAAAAATGGTGATAAGTCGAGATAAGTAGGGTATCTATCACTCTCTTTCCAAATGTTAATTTCAATTATACAGCTATGGTTTCGTACTTGGGCCTACTGGATAAGCATAATTGACTTGACTACGGAAATCTTCTCTTTCAATCCTTTGCTTGGTCTCGTTTATTTCATCAACATTTGGACCAAACCCTTTTTCAAGGAAAGTAATTTACCTTGAAACACAAATGGTAAAATATTTAAAAAAAAAATTCTTGAACTATCGAGTAAAATTTAAATAAATTTTTATATTTTTATTACGTTCAATCAAGTTTTTATATTTTTATTTTAAATTAACCAAATTATTATAAATAAAGGTTGATTATCTATTGTTAATTAAAATATCATTCGACATTCTATGATATGTGACACTAACATCGTATGTTGACATGTTATAATGAATGATGATGTAACATAATAATATGATTATATGACCTTTTTACCTCTAAGTCAACAACATGTTATGAACATAAAATGATATATGGTATTTTTACTAAATGTAAGAGTTTATTTATCCAAAATAAGAATGAAAGAATTTGATTATATGTAATAAAAAAATAAAAATTTATTTAAAATTTTTTAAATAATTTAAAGATATTTTAAAATATTATACCAATACAAATATATTTCAATTAAATTTAAGCCTGTCAAAATTGTTTTTATCAAATTAAACATCATCCTATGCCCCATAAGAGAGTGGTATTAAAGAAGGGGGAAGCAGCCTAAATAGCAAATTTCTACTTTTCTTAGCAACGCCTAACTTTGATCACAAATTAGCGAAGCATGAAACGCATGCCTCGATGGCTGAATTTTGAAAATTGAAACAACATGGTCTTTTCATTTTGGGGGCTAATTTGTCATTTACAGAAAGTTTTTTGGATTTCTTTTTTCTGTTTATTTTTTTGGGGTGTAAACTCTGTATTCTAGAAAACAGGGGCTGCCTTTCTTAGGCAAATAGCTTGATCGTCAACGTGTTAATCTCATTCCTTAACTCATCACAAGTGTTCAAACTTTCAATAGAAGGCTCTGGAGTCCTTAGAAATTCAACCCCAACCCACCCTTAAAACTGGCCCCCTTACCCGTCACCCATTTGCCTCCATTTTTCTCTCCTGCCCCTTCCCTCTCTGGCCCCCTTCATCATTGTAAAGAAGCCCCTCCTCTTTTTTCCTCGCTTTCTCCTGTGCACAAAACAAGCAGGAAATAAACAACAGTCGGACACTGATCGAGCAAGATATGGGTTCTTTAGTGGGGCATGTTGCACCAGGTTTTGCCTTCTTGGCTCTTGGTTTTTGGCATCTCTTTAATCACATCAAGCTCCACATTCTCCACCCGAATTCCTACACATCTTCTCCATGGTTCCCCTCATCAAAATTAAGGTACATAGAGCTGTTCTTCATCATGGTAGGCTCGTCCATCTCCATCTCCATGGAGCTCTTTATTGGCCCTGAAAGGCACCAACCGTTTGACCCCGACGGAACCATCCCATCAAATCATCTCCACAACTTTGAGCACGCCGCTATATCAATGACTTTCTTTACCTATGCGGCTTTTGCTCTACTCCTTGATAAAATTAACCCCAAAGCTAAGTATGCCCTGACACAGTTTCTGGGAGCAGTAGCTTTTGCCCAACAGCTCCTCCTCTTCCACCTTCATTCGGCAGATCACATGGGAGTTGAGGGTCAATATCACCTGCTTCTACAGAGTGCCATAGTTGTTTCTTTAGCCACCACCCTAATGGGAATTGGGCTTCCTAAGAGTTTTATGGTCAGCTTTATTCGGTCTCTCAGTATTTTGTATCAAGGTGTGTGGCTCATAATCATGGGGTACATGCTCTGGACTCCAGACTTGATTTCAAAAGGCTGCTTCATCCACTCTGAAGACGGTCACCAGGTGGTTAGGTGCTCCAGCGATGAAGCACTACACCGAGCGAAAGCTTTGGTGAATATTCAATTCAGTTGGACCTTGATACTTGTAACCGTTTTTTCCATGGCTTTCTACTTGGTTTTGGTTAAATTATATGGAGAAAAGGTCGAGTATTCAACATTGGCAAAGGAAGAAGCGCTGGAACTGGAAGAAGATTCTGATGATGTTGAATCTCAGAAGGAGATCAGCAAACATGGGGAGCCCAAAAGCTTTATCCAAATGGGAAAAGGCTATGCAGTTATGGACATTGAGAGGTAGATATTAGAGACAAATGAAAAAAGAGGAAGAAATTAATAGATATTAATTAGGCATGTGTACAAAGTTAAGGTTGGTGGGAATCCCACCTCATTTTAATTAAACTTTGCAATAATTTGGGGCTTAATGACAGCTAAATGTCTTGTGGGGAGGGGGTTGAAAAAAAGTGTGTTGCTACCTAGGGAGAAACTCTGTGTGAAATTTGTTTGGTTTGAATGCATGGGCTTTGGGGGTTAGGGTGATTTCATTGTGATTGTAATTATATAGAAAGTTAATTATTAAACAAAAGAATTTCTTTGTGGCATCTTGAAAGCAAGTAATTAATAAGTAAACAATCCTTCATTTATTTTGAATTGATTGCAAGATAATTTTAAAGATTTAGGCATCCTCAGCTATTTTGTTCTGGCATGAAACCAAATCACGTTTTAAAAAAAGAATGATGCAACTTAGTTACAAGAATGGATACAGTGAACTCAACTTAGTTATTAACAAAAGAATTTGATACTCAGGGAATATTTAATATTTTTTTAAGCAGTGGCTTTCCACATATCCTTGCACAAGCAAGAAATTAACAACCCCTATCTTTTCCCGCATCTCCTTCCAAGAAAGGAGGCTGATTCTGCCACCTTGCCTTCAACTCATATTTGGTGAACATTCTAAGCAATCTGATGTTTGAAAATGACTTTGGGTGAGAAACATGAGGGTCCTATCTCACAATTAATAAATAAAAGCACACAAAATATGTGAAGAAATTAATATAAATAAATGTGGGTATTGTTTTTGTCAATAAGAAATTATGAGTATGGTGATAATGGTTATTATGGGAAGAATAATACACAACTTGAGGTATTGACAGGTAAGTTTGAGGTTTCTACAAGCTGGCCATTAGGATAAGATACATATATTTGATGTATAGGCCACATGCCTGTTTCATTTTCGCTGCTTGTCTTAGATTATAAAGGTTGACACAAAAGTTCCCAGGGGGTATGATTACCTGACTGAACATGGAAAGGCTTCTTCACCTTTTCTCCAATTAAAAGAAGGGTTGAGAATGTTCTGTACATGGAAACAAACACCAAGGTGGACGAGATCATTGTCAATTGCATGTCACTTTCCTTATCAAATGAATTTGTGTATACATTATGTTGATTATACCTCAAGTTAACAGTGCATTTTCATTCCTATTCCCCACACGAGACCATTGCCCCCACTATTCCTTTCTCACCAGTAATTTTAACTATTTGATTGCCACAATAACTTTTCCATTGCTAAGAGTTGTTCTTGAGACCCCACAATATATAGCGATCGTTGGTCTCTACAAGCTTCCAATAATATCTATTAACACAACTCATCGATCTCATCAACCTTCCATTTCAAGCCTCACAATGTATGGTTTCTCAAAGAAATATCACTGTCAACAATTAATGAAGAGTTTGATAAAATTAAATTCCATAAGTCATCCTATATTCTCCATCATAAAGTGGTGGACGTTTTTAAGCAAATTATTGATAAATTTATAAGAGAAGAACGGATACAGATATATAGAAGCAATGCTTCAGATTGTTACAATAGCCATGCAGGCTTTTCTTCTCTCTGTACACAAAGTATAAAATCATTACCTTAATTTCAGCTGCAATCAATTCTCTAGCAGATGATGGTTCCAAATATACAAGGGAAAAACATTTTAAAAAATTTTTATACTACCACTCAATCTGAAAGGAAATTTTTTTTTTTTGAAGAGCAATGTGAAAGGAATCTTATATGGTCAAGGCATAGATTACTTTTAACATATTCTTAGAATTTCAATTTTTTATATAATATCCTACAATATTTTTTTCTCAATTAACGCTCTATGAATATATTTTTTCTC
Source organism: Theobroma cacao (assembly GCF_053813885.1). Lineage (NCBI taxonomy): Eukaryota > Viridiplantae > Streptophyta > Magnoliopsida > Malvales > Malvaceae > Theobroma > Theobroma cacao. The sequence goes on along the minus strand of NC_142647.1, from coordinate 36,837,157 downwards.
AATTAACTCATTGTGAATATCTTCTATTCCTACAAAAAGTTAAGATGTCGATTTCTCATAATTAAATTATTAAAGTACCTTTAAATGAGTACAAATAAGTTATGTTAAATTGAAAGTATTTTAATAATTTTATTAGATAAAGTTAACAACTAATCTCCTTAAAGAACATAAATTATTTAGAGGAAAAAAAAGATATCCACTGGATGCTCATTGAGAAAAGAAAACAATCATAAAATGCATGTTAAAAAAGTTGAAATCACAAAGAGTGTCTTAAGAAAAATATATATACACTTATCAGTTAGGCACATGCTCAAATATATTATAATATTTATTAAAATTAGTGTCATCACTTTTGTATTTTTTTTTCATACCATATTGTAATCAATTCATAATTTTGTATTAAGTGCCTTAATATATAGTTAAACTTTCAAGTCATGAATGACTTCGTTGTTTAACTGTCAAGACAAGAAATAATTGATTCCCCAAATTAATTACTGGTGCATTAATTGGCATGCAAAACAGTTATGCAAACTTCATCATAACATTTCCCTTCTTTAAAGCAGATTGCTTTCTCAGTTACCTTTAATCATGAAATTAAGGTTGCTTTATAGCACTACAAAATTTGTGACATATTGCACGTTGTACTTGCATACATAGTTTATTCGTAATCATGTGGAATGCTTCAAGGAATACATAAAAGGAGGAAAAGCATGTGGGATACGCATTTCCTGGTTTAAGAGATGCTTTGTCCCCAAGTGGACAAGAAAGCAGTCCCCACCATTGAATTTCTACCCCTAATTCTTGCTTACAAAGCTGATTGTGTATTCTACTCTCAAATACTATTTTTCTGTATAAGAATTGCCTGCCAAAAGTCCCACAGAAGAAAATGACAGCCGGAGCTCTGATGCACCCGTTGTCCCAGTCATGTCGATAAGAGTTTAGGTAAAATACCAGCTTCAATTTATTTTTTATTCTTTTCCGTGCGGGCCCCATGCTTAGGTAAGAGGCGCAACGCTAAAACAAGACGTTTTTATTATGTGCTTTATATCTCTTCCAAATAAACTGAAAAAATTTAATACTTCAAATTTAAGTATTGATTTTTTTTAATTTTGAAAATATTAAGTACTCAATTCATGATATAAAAATTGTTTTGTATACTATTAAAAATTAAATACAGAATAGATATTTCTATGAAATCTTTTATAAAAGAGAAATATGATTTTATAAGTAATTTTATTTGATAATAGTTAAAAAAATTGGAAGATATAAAAGATTAATGTAATTAAATAAAAAATTTTCTTTAAATATAATTGACTTAAAATTTTCAACGCCTTTTCATCGAAAATCTTCTATTAATTGGTTTCTAAAATTGAACTATCAAATGCATTGAACAAATTTAAATGATTGTATTATATCGTGCAAGTTCAAAACCCAATCATTCGACATAAAAGATGAGTCATCATCAATTTTTTTTTATTTAGATGTGATTGGTCACTTATACTTGATTTAAGTTCATTAAAATGATAGGTTTCGGTCGATGAAACACATTTAGTTTTGAGAGTACGATTATATGTGGGGAAGGTATGAGCAACCCATGATGCCCATTCAAATAATGGTATCAATTAATCATGTGTTATGTATTTTTAACCTTGATAAATAAGCCTTAATTTTATATTTAATTTTATTTTCTTAATTATTTTTATTTTTTATTTTTTATTTTTTTAAATGCAAACTCTTTACATACATTGGAAATTTTTTCTAAATTCTCCAACACTTTTGATATAATTTTAGCACATTTTCTCATCTCGAAATTTTTAAGAAATTATCACTCATAACTTTCTTAAAATTCCATCATTGGAGGATTTTCACACATTTTATTTAATTCAAATCAAATGCCTATGATGCAAGCACATAAATATCATGGTGTGTGATTTCTAATTTACAAAACTGTTTTAATTATTACTTTTATTTTATTTTATTATGTTTTATTAATTAGAAATAAACATTCTTGTAAAAATAATTTTTGAGATTAACCCCAACACTTTTGGCAAGGTCCTATAATTAATTTTTAATTTGAAAATTTTAAGGAAATTACCACATGTAACTTTCCTTAAAAATTTCATTTTTGTCTTCAGGCTTCTTTACTTCAGCAGACTTCTTTTAATTGGTTAACTCTCTCCTTAATTGAGTGGAGCTTCACTTCCTTTAATCTTAACCGATTAACACAAGCTCTAATCAATTATGAAATTTTTGAATTTGAATTTCCTCATTTTGGCTCCTTTCAATGGTCAGACTTATTTCAAATTTGAATTTTGGCGCTTGGAGGTTCTTCAAGTCTTGTGAACTAACCGATTAACCCCATGCCTTAATCGATTAGCACACCTTTATTTTCCTTTGTCCAGCATCTTCTTAATTAATAAAGCCCGGTGCTAACTGATTAGGATTTTTTTATTTTGCTTCAATTTGTAGCCCAACCATTCCTTAACTGATTACGGCTTCTTGATAATCAGTTACAAAAGCCCTATCTTCACTAACTACTTTCATCTTTCTCACTTTAACTGATTAACCTATCTCTTATATGATCTTGTTTTTAATCATTCATTTTATTAAGGGAATTAATTTTATCTTGCACACTTAAATAGTGAAGTTAGACATTAATGAATGAGGAATGTTTTGTTATCATAAAAAACATATGGAGTCAACATTCTCTTCCTTTTTTGATGATGACAAAACACTTATAGATTAAGAGTGCAATGTATATATAAAAGGAATTTATGTGCAGATTTGGGGATTGCTCCCCCTGAATATGTGCTTCCCCTAAATATGTGCCCTAATAAAATTATCCAATATAAAGGCATGGAAAATAAAGGCATTCAATCATAAACATGTATATATATATATATATATATATATATATGAGAATTGTTCAGCCATGAATATATATAAGCATTGTTCAGCCATTCAACACAATTGCATCATAAAAACATAAACTTCAACACAGCATAAACCATATAGGCATAAAATACATAAGCATTGTTCAACATAAAACACACTATAAAATCAAAGCTTTTAAAAAAAAAACTGAGTTTGTTTTTCCTACCAACTTACTTCCTACACCTACTATTCTTATTCTTTTCCTCTTTTTTGTCATCATTCATAAGAGGGGCCTAAAGTTGTAGTTCATTTAATCAGATTCAAAAGAAGACTCATTTAAGGAGGATTCATCAGTCTTCAAGTGAGCATTAAGAGGTTCAATGTGGATGGAATGAAAGGATTTAGGTTCAGAAGAGGGGGAAAATTTAGAGGAGATAATTTGAAAATTGGCTTGGTAGTGGACTTAGCTATTCGGGCAAACTTTCTTCTTTTTAAGACTTTGGCTTTGGTGGCCATTGTTTTGTTGCCCTCTCTAGCAGTTTTCTTTGCAATTGGATCAATATCAATTGCTTTTCCCTTGTCTTGACCTGCTTCCCCTGCAACTTGTTCTTTCCCTTGTTGAGTTGATTGAGCTTTCTATTCCATCTCTACTTTTTGTTTGGTTTGGTCCACTTTAGCTTCTTTGTGAATTTCTTTGATAAAGTCATTAAGTAGGATGCCTTCATATTCTTCAAAGGGATTTTCATCAGCTTTTACAATAGTTGATCGTTCCTCATTCAAGTTTTCTTCTTCCACTTGAGTTTCCTTCTCCACTTCTCTTTCTTGTTCATTTTCCTTTTCAAATTCTTCATCTTCTTTTTCTTTTTCAATTTTTTTGGCTTGGTTCTGTTGCAGGAGGTATTTCAACATCTTGCTCTTTTCATTGTCTATTTTCTCTTTCATAATTTCTTCTTCATGTTCAGATGTGTGTGGATCAAATTGCTGAATAGCAGTTCTTTCATTGGACATACTTGTAGCAGTGGCTTGAGCTTTAAAGATAAGAGGTTTGGTTCCCTTGTCTTGATGGAGAAGGGCTTTAAGATGATGTAGCTTTTCCTCAATTTTTGTTATCTTTATAGCTTGTTTAGTGTTAGCTCCATTAGTTTTTGATGATAATAAAACATTCCCATTTATTTGTGTCTAATACCTTTACTTGAGTGTGTAAGAAATTAATATATAAAATTAATTTATTGACTCTTCAAAGAGTATTTTTGAAAGAAAAAGAGGGATAAAATCAGCAAAATGTAACTGAATAACAAGGAGGAAGCTTATTGGTGAAATAAAGAAGAACATTGGTTGACCAAGTTTCAAATTGGAGAAATGACGGGCTGAAGAGTTTGAGAAATAGAATCAACTTAGTCGATCAAGACAGTCGACTAACTACTTTTTGCCAATGTCACGACCTGGTACTCCCCTCGAGCCCATGACAATCGCCGCGACGTCCCGATTGACACTCATTATCCGAAATGCCAACCGGAACCCCGCAAGGCTTACATATCAGTTTTTTTCCTTTTCTGTGAGCAATCATTGTTAAATATCGAGTTTTTAGAGAATATATACTATTTTAGATCAAAAACAATCAAAAGAAAATTTTCGCCACACAGGGATATTTTGGTCATTTTTTTCTCAAAAATTTTGAAACTGGCTAAAACGTAATATACAAGTACAAAACACATAATTCATATTCAAAATGAGTTTAAAAGTCTAAAATCTTCATTTAAAACGAAATTACGGTTATTTGAATATAATAAGAAAATAAAAGAAATATTAAGGAAAATATTCTATTTTCTTATAAAACAATATTTATAGAGTTATACGTGAATAATTTTTATAGCGTAAAAGCTAAATAAATTTATACATACTGAAATACAGTAAGTCAAAATATTTAATTTAATTTACAATAACAAGAGGGCCCCCGAATAAACAAAAGTAAAGAGGACTGTGAACCTACGATTTGGAAAATGCAGATCCAATGGTAGTCCTCGATGAGATCAGCTATCTACAGTCTATACTGAACCTGAAATGGGTGGAAAGGAGTTGGGTGAGATTTTGCAATCCCAATGAGTAAACAGACATTATCATAAATATCTAAAGGCGAGTAAAATGGAGGCAAGTTTAAACAACAAATTTCAACCCATTTCATAATGTTTTCAATTTATTTCTTAAACCATAAAATATTTGTAATTTACCAAAATAGTTGTTAAGGCTTATGTCTTTTATTAAAACAAGGCTCAAGCCAAAACTAATCCTCGGGGATACCTTGGCCGAGGCATCTAACCGAGTCCACCAAGGGTGTTAAAATATTCACACGTGAAACACATTTTTATTTTTAAAACCAGTCGTTCCTTGGCGTTGGCCGAGTTACACATTCACGTGAGGGTTCGACGTGAAGTGAGCTCTAATACTACCCCGGGAGTTACCCTCCTCGCCTCTACAACCAGAGTAACTATATAATTAGGTTTACCGTGCCCCTCTAATAGGCAGTCCACGAAAACCCGTCACTGCAGTGACTAACCCACCAATTTTAATAAAATTTCGACAGTATAACGTGGCTTTTATTTATTTATCCAGCCTGCATAGTAAAACAACTTACATAAATTTCCCAATGCATTCACAAAATATAGCCACATATACTCATTTCTCATAAGCCATTCCTAGGAAAATATATATTTTTTCAAGTCAATTTGTAGCCTCCAATTACTCAATTTCATAATCAATACAATATATTTTTATTTGTCACATTTATTCCTAAAACATCAAAAATCCCATTTTAATCTCGTTCTCATTTCATAAAATGCATAAAGGGCATTTAAAATAAACTCTAGATAATTTACAATAATAATAAGTTTACTCACCGTTTGTACAAACTAAAAGCTTTCTAAGCGCCCCAATCACTACTCGTCGGGTACGACTTCTTTGCCTTTTCCGGAAGGCTCTCCTCCTAGACACATTACAAAAATTTACACAATTCATCACATTGATGCTAAATCACTATATAATTAACTTAAATCCTATACTAATGCATGGTATGAAATGCAATAGCCTAAAATGGCTTAAACGCGGTATTAACCTATTTTTGGCACTTTGCCCGATAAATTGCTAACGCGCTCCATTTTAGCTCTAAATCATCCCATTCTCTCTCCAACATTTCTAACCATTAAATATCAGCCAATAACCTTCTAAAAACAACAAAATCAGCTCACTCCCTTCCTTGGAAAATTCGGCCAAAAATGGGACATTAACTCGGTTAATTTTCTACTTTGTTTTTCTATCACGTTTAATCGTTTTTCATCATTTTCTCTTCATTTCCCTTAGAATAAAATCAATTCATCATCATTGTACAGCATTGAGCATTCAGCCAAGAGTGGGTATTGTGAAAATTTAATGATTTCTTGCCCAATTTAATTTCTAAACACATTTAACTAACTAAAACTATCAAGTTAACTAAAAATCAAAACCTAAAAATTTCAATTTCTCTCCCCTAGAATTTCGTCCAGCCCTTGATATCACTTTTTGATCTCTCTCCTCAAGCATGCTAAATGGAAATAAAGGCATAGGAAAGGTAGAAATCAAGCTAAAATCGAAAAATCTTACCGTTAGACACGTAAACGGTCGAAAACCGCGAATTTCCCTTTGAATTTTCTTGTTTCTCTTTGGGTTTTCTTTTTTTCTTCCTTTCCTCTCTATTTCCTCTCTTGTTCTTCCTTATGGCCGGCCAGCACTCAAAATTTGGGTTTAAATGGCTGACTTTTCATTAAAATAATATTATTTCATTAAAAAAATGTCACGTGTCACTTTCCCATTGGCCCATTTTTAAAATTTCATCCATTTGTTTCCAAATTTTCACCATACACTTGTCCCACATATCCATAGCTTAGATAAAATTCTCAGACTTATCCAAAGTCTCGGTGGAGTAATTTTTAAAATTTACACTTTTACCCCCGTAAAAGTCAAAAATTACATTTTTGCCCCAAAAATTGAAAAATTGCCCATAGACATTTTTCATCCCTTGTACTCATACCATTCTCCAATTTGTCAAATTTGATCTAAATTCTCTCAAAATCTCAAATTTTGTTCGTGGGTGGCAACATTACGATTTTGCCCCTACACTCCAAAAATCACCAGAATTAAACTTTTTCACTTCCTATCATTAAATTATACTCCAAATAGTTAATCTTGGTCAAAAATTTCACTCCATGATCAAATTATTATCTTAGGTGGCAAAATGACGATTTTGCCCTTGAATATCAAAATTTCTAATTTTACCCCAAATGAACCCTCGAACTCCGAACAATCATTTTTAGTCATTCCTGGACTATAAAATATTAAATTTCATCCTACAATTCCTATTTGAACTAGTTCGAGGTTAAATCAATTTAAGTGTACCGTTAGGTACAATATCAGGTTTCGTCTATTCTTAGGTGCTTTTCTAGCGTAATAACATGCTACTCAATGCATGTATGTCATGACATGTATTTATAGGGTCGGGTTTTACAGCCAAGATCTGCAAACCAGAAACAGAATCAACTTAGTCGACCAAGTCAGTCGACTAAGAGCTCTCTGTTTGCAATTTGAACCAGAGCATTACAAGACAGATTAACGGTTAGAACTCATCCTAAACGGCCATAAACTATCAATCTGCCATAAGAGTTGCATCTCCAAGTATAAAAGGGTTTTCCAACAATGAGAAACAAGTTTTTTGAAGCCTTAAATGAGATTTGAACTATAGAAAGTAGAAAAAACCAGAAAAGCTTCACTGCACCTTACTGCACTTAAACGCTAATCTTTGTAAAAGAGTTCAGCACTTCATCTTGTACCATCTAGATCAAGTAAGTGATCATAGGTACTTCTTTATTACTTCTTTTGTATTCTTAGAGTGAGGGAGTCACTCTAAGGGGTTGTTCAAGCTTGGGATAGCTTGATTGTTGAAGGTTGTGGTTGAACCTTAGAAAACCACTTTGGGTTTTAGTTGAGCCCGTGAAAAATTAGTGTAAAAGGTTATGGCTGAGCCTAGTAAAAGCCATTGTAAAGCTTGGTGAAAGCTTGTGAATTTCACTGGTCCATACTGGATTTGTGGAAAAATCTTTGGTTGGATAATTAAGGTAATGGATGTAGGTCTAGGACCGAACCATTCTAAATTACTGTACATTTTATGCTCTGTTTTTATTTTCTTAAGTTCTAGAAATTAGTTTCCAATCTTGTCAAGAGCCAAATTATACTATTCACCCCCCCTCTAGCACATATTATACGGACCAACATTTAGTTAGTTTTCTATCAATCTTCATTAGAAGATTGAATATCATTTCACTTTGAAGTGGAGGTTGGCTGACTTTTGAGTAAGGGGTGGATGGAGTTTTAGTGGTGTTCCTCTCGTGGACTTAATGCGCTCATTTCTTTCTAGTTTGTATCCCATCTTCAAAACACTCCCCAAAAAGATTCCCTGATCTTTGTTTTTTGTTAAGTCAGTTTCGAACCTAAGACTCCAAATCCCCTTCTTTTTGACAAGAGCTGAAATAATAATGCCATATGGCAAATTAGCTTTATCCCCTAATAATGTTCCCCTGATTCTCTCAATCATATATCTGCCTACATTCAATGGGATGTCATTAAACATAGATTCCATTAACCATAAGTCTTGACCCCTAACGTAGCTGAAGCTACTACTCCTACCATGTAGTGTGGTTGCAATAAAATAGTGTAGGATTCTAAGTTGTGCATTTTTTATGTCATTGACATAACTTCTGGATGGGAATTTTTTTTTTCTAGTCACAATTTCCCAAATGTGACAAGGATTATACTTTTCTAGTACTTTAAATTCTCTTACTTCAAACTTTGTTTTTAAAAATTCTCCTAGGTCTTTGGCATTAATCTGTAATTCTTTACCATTTAGGAAAACATTCAGCCCATCTTCTGTATATTCCTCTTGATTAACTAATTCAATTCTATGCATTACAATGTTAGAATAAAACTCTTTTACTAATAAGGGGCTAAACTTTCTATCCTCAAAGGTATTCAAATTCTTCAGTTTTAATTCATCAAAATATCCTTCTAAATCTTTCTTTATTGCTGGTGTTTCATTAAAAGATCGCTATAACGATTGTTCATTTTTCATTCTCTGAAGTTTTCTTCTTACTTTATTTCTTCTTCTCGGCTGAGGGATCTTGATTTTTCCCTTTTTTCTTTGGAGGAAGAGATGGGGGATCATTACCCTATCTTTTCCCTTTTCTTTTATCGACAACTTTGTGGGTGAAAAAAGTTTTAGCCATGGGATTCGATGAAGTGCACTTAGCGTTTTCAAGTTTCAAAGAGAGAGAGAGAAATTGAAAGTTCTTGGGGCTTTTATTGTCAAACCCTGTTCTATAAAATAATTACGATGTCATTTACATGCTCAATAGAATGTTTGCATATTTAGGAAGTTCAAAGAATCGTTAAAAGACGATATTGCCCCTAATGGTATCATTAAATCGATTAATTCTCGAACTAGTTCAAATAGGAATTTTAAGGTGAAATTAAGAGTTTCACAGTTCAGGGATTACTCAAAATGGTAATTAGGAGTTCGAGGATCAATTCGGAGTCAAACCGAAATTTTCACTATCTAGGGGTAAAATTGTAATTTTTCCACCTGCGGATAAATTTTGAGATTTTGAGAGAATTTAGATCACATTTGACAAATTGGAGAATGGTATGAGTATAAGGGATGAAAAATATGTCTATGGGCAATTTTTCAGTTTTTGGCGTAAAAATGTAATTTTTCACTTTACAGGGGCAAAAGTGTAATTTTTAAAAATTTGCTCCACCAAAACTTTGAAAAAGTCTAGAAATTTCATGGAAGACATGGATAAGTGAAGAGGATTGAGTGGTAGAAAAAGAAAGTCAAAAAGATGGCTAGAAAAAAATAAAATAATAAAATAATAAAATATTTAAAAGATAAATAAAATAATAATATTTTATTAAGCCTATTAAAAGGCTTGAAAATTCCAGAATTCTTCATTGGGATGGTCAGCCAAAATCAGCAGGAGAGAGAGAGAGAAATAAGAACAAACCCTAGAGTGAGAAAATTCAAAGAAAAAGTGTGATTTTTCAATGAATAAAGTGTTTAAAGGTATGATTTTTCAAGCTTAGCTTAAGATTTATCATTTCCATGCATTTCCCATCATTTTCCATGGTTGAATCATGTGACTTGAGGATGAATTCAATTCTGAAAAAATGGGTTAGGAGAGAGAAACTTGTTAGATTAATTTGATTCTAAGTTATGTTAGTGTTTTAAGTTAGTTTAGCATATTTAGGAACAAAACAACAAGAAAAGAATTTATTTTCCTCCATTACCATTATTGGCTGAACTTTCAAGGGGAATATTGGCTGATGATCTTGATGTTTATTTGAGGAATTATGATGAATAATGATGAATTATGAGTCTAGAAAAATAATGAGAATTTTCGAAGCAAAAATATGAATTTTTACCCACTAGGGGTATTTTCATAATTTGCTACCGAGACTGATAATTTGCACCACACTGAGGAACATTAAGTCAATTTGGGTGCAATTGAGGTATAGAAACTGAAAAAAATTAATTTGAGATTAAATTGGATGCGTTAGTAATTTAATCGGGTAATAGACCGAATTAGGTCAGCATCGCTTTTAAGCGGTAGTCGGATAAGTTGCATGTCATATCATGCATATATACCGAGCCTGAATTGATTTTATAATGGTCAAGCATTGATGTGGTGAATTATGTATTTACATTGTGGATAGGTGGTGAGCAAATTACACTGGTAAAAGTACAGAGTTGTGCTTGAAGACTGGGATTAGGAGTACATCGACTCCTAGAACTGTGAGTGGACAATTTATCGTCTTAAATATCTAGAGTAATTATATTTTTTTGATGCTTTTATTAAATGGAGAGTTTAAATTAGAAAATATTATGTTTTCCAATTAAAATTTTTTTTTTAATAAAAATGAGATTTATACTGATTTTGAAATCAAATATTGTTTTGGGAAAATTGAGTATATGGAGACTGTGTTGAAATTTATGATTTTATATGTTATTGAAATTGGGGCTTATGACAATATGGTAGCATGATGGCTAAATTTTTGGGGTTGGCATGAAATATATGAATAGTTTTGGATTGGTCTCGGTAGACTGGATTACATTTTATTCGCCATATTATGCTACTGGAATTTTTATGGGTCTAGTGGTATATTAAACTGTCACTGCAGTGGTGGGGGTTTCCGTGGACTGCCTATGAGAGGGGCACGGTAACTCAATTATATATTTACCTCCCGGGGGAGATGTTGGGTGAAGTATCTCTTGAGGTATGATTTGAGTGCACCTCACGTTCGGGCCACTACGTGAGAGTGAGACTCAGCCAACGCCAAGGAACGGTTGTGTGTCAGATGTGAAAACATGTTTATGGGTATGGGTCATTGAACAGCCTTAGCGGTCTCAGTGGGATACCTTGACGAAGGTACCTGCGAGAATGATTCTGGCAGGGGCCAAGTTTAAGAAATTCATAAGCTAGGAAATTTTGATGAAAAGAAATTATTTGGTATAGATTGAAATGAATTTTGTGTTATGAACATTATTGAGATATAACGTTTTTATATTGTCTCCATCTACTCGGCTTTAGATGCTTTTGATGGTAATTGTTTACTCACTGGGATTATTTAATCTCACCCCTCTTCCTATCCATTTTTCAGGCTTAGGACAGTTTGTTGATAGTTGATTAAGACGAGAATTAATCTCGGAGTTGCATCATAGGAAGTAAGGGTTCGTAGCTCTACACCTTCTTGGTTAGTTGGGGGCCCACGTGTCACTGTAAACGAAATTTCATACTTTAATTATCTTTATTACTATATGAATAAATTTATTTTACTCTTACGCTACAAAAGTTATTTTAAGAAGACTTTGAAAATATTGTGTTTCAAGAAAATAGAATATTTTATTTAATATTTTTATTATATTCAAATAGCTATAATTTTACTTTAAACGAATGTTTTAGACTTCAAAATTTAATTTAAATCATGAAATATGTGTTTCCACTTACATATTACATTTTTTTCGGATTTCGAAATTTCAAAAAAAAAAAGTGACGAAAATGCCCTTGTGAGCTAGAAAATAATATTTTATTGTTTTGAGTTGGAAACAACTTATGTTTTCTTGAAATGCAAGATTTAATAACTGTCGCTCACCGGGGAGATGCGGAAGTTAATGCTAAGCCTTGCGGGGTTTCGATCGGCATTCGGGGTAATGAGTGCTTATCAGGACATTGCGACGGTTGTCACAGGCTCGATGGGAGTTCCAGGTCGTGACATTTATCTTCTGGGGAATGGTTTTCTTTAAGAGTTGGAGAGTCTTTAAACGGAGTTTATTAATCGATTACTCCACGTTTTGAATAGGTGGTTTCACGTACCACTTACCCAGTATTTTTTTTAAATTCTCCCGCGAAACAATTTTTTACTAGCAAGGGTGCTCTAATTGATTAGGGTATGTCTTAACTGATTACTGCGTCTCTAACTTAACCTTTTTCAAGGTGTCTGTGTCAAGACCAGCCCTAAATTATCTGTCAGGTCATACATATAGTTGACATCATGCCGGTGTACTAGAATATCTCGGTAAAATAGGTAAAAGTCGGTATTGTACTTAAAAGTATAACTAAGTTGATTTATACCTCGAACTAATTAAAATAGGAATTTTAAGATAAATTTTCAAATTTCACAGTCCAGGGATTTCTCAAAACAGTGATTTGGAGTTCGAGGTCCAGTTTGGAGTCAATCGGGAGAATTGATCGATTATGGACAAAACGATCATTTTGTCATTTAAGGACCAAACGAGAATTTTTTTTTAAAAAAAATTTTGGTAACAATTGATCAAGATTAATTATTTAGATTATTTAGAACATAATTGGCATTTAATGAGTGAGAAATTTTTAATTCTCGGTATTTCTGGAGTATAGGGGTAAAACGGTAATTTTACCATATCAGGGGTAAAATGGTAATTTTGCACCACCAACACCTGTCAAATTTGTGAAATTTAATTATGGTGGGAATGGATAAAGATGGAATAAAGGTGTGGTGGAAAATTAAAATGAAAAGTCAAAATTAAAAAAAAAACGGGCCAATGACATGATGTCAAGTGTCATGCCTTTATTAATTTATTATTTTTCCTTTTTAAAAGGCACAAAAACCAGCCCATCTTCCACCCCATGGTTGACCAAACCAGCAAGAAGAGAGAGAAAATACAAATCAAACCCTAAAGAGAGAAAATCAAAGAAAAAGTGTGAATTTTCAAGGAAATTAAGTGAAAAAGGTAAGATTTTTTCTATTAAGCTTGAGTTTTCTTATTCCCAAGCATTTCTCCTTATTTTCCATGATTAAATTGCATGTTTTCATGGTGATTTCATGGCTGGTCATATGTGTCTAGAGAGAGAAAATTTTTGAATTGATTTGATTTTGATATATGTTAGTGTTTAGTGTTAGTTTAGCATGTTAGTAAACAAAATATGTACAAAAAACATTCATTTTTCCCATTACCTAGCCTTAGCTGAATTTTCAAGTCAATGGTGAGGAAGAATGTGATGTTATTTTAGGTTATTTGATTATGAAATCATGGTTTTTGATATGAAAATTAATGAATTATGGAAAGAAAATCAAGTAGGAAATATTGTGACAATGATGCACCATTTTGGCCGAATTTTTCCAAGAAGGAATATGAATGTGGCTTTGCTGATTTTTGGTTATTTTGCTGGACATTGGTGATTTGAAGCATTAGAAAAAGAAATGGGATCAATTGGAGCTAAATTGGATGCGTATTTCAATTTATCGGGTAAAAGACCGAAATAGGTCAATACGGTGTTTAGGCAAAATTTAGACCTTTTGCATTTCATACCATGCATTAGTGATCTAAATTAGTTATTTCAATTTAAAGGCAATGTAGTAAATTCCTTGATTTTATACTGTGTCAAGGTGGTGTGCCTTTCGACAAAGGCAAGAAAATTATGCCTGGAGATCACTAAGCTGAGTACACCCGAAATCTGAACTTTTGAAACTTGTGAGTAAACCTATTATCGACTGAATTATTTAGAGTAGTTTTTATTCAATTTTGTGATTTGTGAAAATTATTTTAAATGACGAATTTCTTGTTTTATGAGAAAAATATGAATTTATAAAATAAATGAAATTATAAAATAAATTGAAATTTTTATAAATTGATTTGAAAATAGAATGTTGGATTTGAGAATTTGAGTAATTGGAAACCATGTGATTTATTGTAAATTATGATTTGAATTAAATGGCTTGTGATAAATTGGCATGATTGGCTGAATTTATACTTGTGTTGAAAAATATGAACTGTTTGTTTTGCCTTGATAAAATTGGTTAGTAATGTAATTGCCATGCTATGCCATTGAGATTTGATCAATTGGTGGATTAAAGATTAGCTACTGCAGTGGCGGGGTTCCGTGGACCAACCTATTAAAGGGGCACGGTAAACTCTTTTATATTCTCACCTCGGTCGTAGAGGTGCGTATGGTATCTCCTGAGGTGGGCTTTTTGAGTGCACTTCACGTTAACCACCACGTGAAGTGAGACTCAATTAAAGCCAAGGAACGACTGCTTTGTTTCAAAATAAAAACAAGTTTTATGATTATATAAAATTTTTCACAGCCTTGGCGGACTCGGTTAGATACCCTTGGTCCAAGTGTCCCCGAGTACAAGATTTGGCATGAGCCAAGTTTTGAGAAATTCACAAGCCATATTGATTATTTGGTTGAAATGAATATTCGTGTTGTGAAAAATTTGCTGAAATGAATTATTTTTAATTATCTCTCTTTACTCGCCTTTAGATTATTTAGATGGTGTTTGTTTACTCACTGAGATTTTATAATCTCACCCTTTTTTTTATCCCATCATTTTAGGCCGGGTTAGCTTGTAGATAGCAGACATCGTCGAGAACTATAGTTGGCCATACTACTTCAAAAACTGTAGGTTTAGTGTCTTTACTACTTTTGTTCATTTGTGGGCCCATGTAGCATTGTAAATTAAATTTCATACTTTGGTTTTTCGTATTATAGTTTGTATAAATATATTTAACTTTTACGCTACTAAAAATCATTTTCAGAATACTCTATAAATATTAATTTGTAAGAAAATAGAATATTTTATAGAATATTTTTATTTTATTTAAATGGTTATAATTCCATTTTAAATCACGTTTTAGACATTCAAATTTAATTTCGATTTCGAAATATGCATTTCTTGCTTAAGTACTACATTTTGATCGAATTTGAAATTTTTGACGAAAAATGACCAAAATGCCCCTATGAAGTGAAATTTATTTTTTCACTATTTTAAATCGAAAAAAAGGCTTAAACGCCTCTAAAATACGACATTGGGCAACGATTAACCACAGGGGAGATAAGAAACTAATACGAAAGCCTTGCAAGGTCTCGATATGGTATTCGGGGGATGAGTGCCTATTGGGACATCGCGACGGTTGTCACGGACTCAAGGATGGTTCCGAGTCGTGACAGTCTGACTTTCATTAACTAATTAGGAAGACCTTTAACTGATTAAGAATTCACTGACTTAGCTTGGCTAACTCAAGATAGAGATGTTCTAATTGATTAAAGGGGCTTCCAACTGATTAGTATGAGTCTTATTTCCCTTTTAACTAATCAAAGCATTTTCAAATCAATTACATCACGAAATGAACTTAATCATCATATAGCATATCATCAAAAACATGATCAATTCAACATAATTTAGACTTCATTAGCATCAATCATTCCTAAATCTCTCCTAATTCTACCATATTGTTTTTCACTTAATGATTTTATGAAAATATCAACCAATTGATGCAAGGTGTCTACAAAGTTTATTTCGATATCTCCTTTAAGCACATGATCTCTAATGAAGTGATGTCTAATTTTTATCTGCTTCGTTCTTGAGTGTTGAACAAGATTTTTAGAGATATTTATAGCATTCATATTATCACAATATATGGGAACTTTATGCATAGTCATTCCAAAATCTTTTAGTTACTGCCTAATCCATAGTATTTGTGCACAATAACTACCTAGTGATAATACTCAACTTCAGCAGTTGATAGAGCAACAGAATTTTGTTTGTTGTAAGACCAAGCCACAAGTATGTTTTTAAGGAATTGACAAGTACCGCTAGTGCTTTTCTGATTAGTTTTGCTACTAATAAAATCATCATCAGAATAGCCAAAGAAATTAAAAGATGAACTTTTTGGATACCATAAGCCTAAGCTTTGAGTATCTAAAAGATACC
Source organism: Theobroma cacao (assembly GCF_053813885.1). Classification (NCBI taxonomy): domain Eukaryota; kingdom Viridiplantae; phylum Streptophyta; class Magnoliopsida; order Malvales; family Malvaceae; genus Theobroma; species Theobroma cacao. Next base: position 36,820,954 of record NC_142647.1, on the reverse strand, counting down.
TAAAAATCCTTTTTATTGTAGTCAAATGTGATTCCTTAGGACATGATTGGAATCTTGCACATAGGCAAACATTAAATAGAATATCAGATCTACTTTGCAGTTAGGTAAATAAGTGAACCAATCATACCTCGATAGAGCTTTTGATCCACATCTTTTCTTTTATCATCTTTGTCAAGCTTTGTAAAAGGATGCATAGGAGTTCCAATTGATTTCATACTTATCCCACCAAATTTCTTCAGCATTTCTTTAGTATATTTTTCTTGGTTGGTGAATATTCCATTCTCACATTTCTTGATTTGTAAACTAAGGAAGAACTTTAGCTTTTCCATCATGCTCATTTCAAATCCTCCCTGCATTTCCTTAGCAAAATTCTCACACAACCTTTAATTAGGAGCACTAAATACTATATCATTAACATAAATTTGGACTAACATCAAATCAGTTTTATTTTCCTTAATGAATAGAGTATTATCTACACTCCCCTAGAATATCCTTTTTCAATTAAGAATTTAGAAAGTCTTTCACACAAAGCTCTAGGAGCTTGTTTCAATCTATATAGGGCTTTATGTAATTTATACACATGATTAATTTTATAAAAAACCTTAAAACTAGGGGGTTGTTCAACATATACTTCTTCTTGCATGAAGCCATTAAGAACTGCACTTTTAACATCCATTTGAAATAATTTAAAGTTCATAAAGCATGCATAGGCAAGTAAAAGTCTAATAGCTTCTACTTGGGTAAAAGTTTCATCATAATCAATACTTTCTTCTTGATTATACCCTTGAGCAACTAATCTTGTCTTGTTTCTTACCATATTTCCCAACGCATCCATCTTGTTCTTGAATACCCATTTTGTACTAACAATTGGATGGTTGGATGGCCTTGGAACTAAGGACCAAACCTTGTTCCTTTTAAATTGGCCCGGCTCTTCTTACATAGCTATAATCCAACTCTTTTCCTTTTCAACTTCCTCAAAGTTTTTTGGTTTCACTTGTGATATGAATGCAAGAAACTCACAAGCTTTTCTTAATTCCTTCTAATTTTGACACATTTTGAAAGATCACCAATCATTAGTGCTTGAGGATGATTCCTTACAAATTTCCAACTTCTAGAAAGATCATTGTGTTGTTCTTCATTTCTTTGCAAGTCTTCTAATGGTGGTTCTTCATCATCTTTATCCTTTAAGCTCTCTTCATCATTTTTTTTACCATCTAAGCTCATCTTCTCCATTTTCTTCTCAATGTCATCTGCATCATCATCATTAAACACTACCTTCCTTTGTGCAGCATTAGTTTCATCAAAAACAATATGTATTGACTTTTCTATAACTAAAGTTCTTTTGTTAAACACTCTATATGCTTTAGAGTTCAATGCATAGCCTATGAAAATTACATCATTACTCTTAGCAACAAACTTTTCGTTATTTAAACCAAAGCATTTGGAACTAAAACTCCTTAAATGAGAAATATTTGGTTTTCTTCCTTCGTAAAGCTTATAAAGGGTCTTAGAAATCATGGCTCTAAAGGAAACTCTATTCAAAATGTAAGTTGCAGTGTTCATAGCCTCAGCCAAAAAATATTTTGGCAAGTTGTTTTCACAAAGCATTGTCTTTGCCATTTCTTTTAAAGTCCTATTCTTTCTTTCAACAATTCCATTTTGTTGTGGAGTTCTAGAAGCACAGAAATTGTGATCAAAACCATTTTCATTGCAAAATATTTCAAAATTGTCACTTTCAAATTCACCACCATGGTTACTCCTGACACTAACAATGGTAAGGCATTTTTCATTATGAACTCTTTTACAATGTTTAACAAAAATTGGTAATGCATCATCTTTATGAGTAAGAAAATAAACCTAAGTATGTCTAGAGTAATCATCTACAATAACAAAGACATATGACTATATGACTTGCCTTTTAGACTAGCAACAGTGATTAGTTTAAACAAGTCATCATGTAATAATTCAAGTGGTCTAGACGTTGACATGGCTTTCTTAGATATCTTAAGAAGTCCAATGACTAAGTCTGTTTTCAAAAGCTTTGAAATAGTGTGCATATTAGCATGTCCTAATTTTTTATGCCATAACCAACTATCACATACATCATTGGCAATAAAACAAGATTCACTAACTTAATCTTATCAAAAAAGATAACATACATATTCTTGATTCTTTTGCCAATGAATGCTACTTTTTTAGTGTTAAGATCAATCACTTGACATCCATGCAAATCAAAGCATACTTTAAAGCCTCTATCACAAAGTTGACTAATGCTTAGCAAATTATGTTTTAAACCTTTGACAAATAATACATACTTGATTTGAGTTTGAGATGTGTTACCAATAGTTTCAGTTCCTTGGATAACACCTTTGGAGTCATCTCCAAAGGAAACACTACCATTCTTGTTTTTATCAAGCCTAGGAAATAGGTTCTCATTACCGGTCATGTGCCTTGAGCAGCCACTGTCCAAGAACCAAGGCGATTTTTTCGTCAGTTGAGCTTCATAACATTGATTATTTTGTCCTTACTTAACCTACAAAATAGATTTTTAGTTTTTCTTTAAAGGTACCCATACTTTAATGGGTCTTTAGGGGTTAGCCATCACATGGGATATTTTAGGAACCCAAACCAACTTGGTTTTAAGAAGATTTCTATTATTATGATAACAATCATAAAACATATGGCCTTTCTTACCACATACATAACAATGACATGAGAATGCATTCATTTGTTTTTCTAAGGTTTGTATTTCGTTTAGGTTTTTCTTCACTTTTTAATTTCAGTTTTGATTTTTCTTCTATTTCAACTTTAAGAGCAACATTCTCATCAACAACTCTTTGTAATTCTAAATTTTTGCTTTTCAATTCTAACTTCAAGAATTGAAAATGAATTTTGGACTGTTCAAGTTCAATTTGAAGCATATTCTTAAGATAAAAAATAGAGTTATATTCATACTTAATATTTTTCTACTTCTTCATCCAATGTTATAGCCTTTTTTCTCATAGTTTTACATTTCAAAGCAAGTTTTTCAAATTCAGCATATAGGGAATCATATTTATCTTGCAAATCATCATAAGAAATATCACATGAATTAGATGTTACCTCAAATTCTTTTTCTCTTGCCATCAAGCAAAGATTTGCTCTTTCTTCCAATTTTTCTTTTTTTTTGACTAAGCTTGAGGAGTCACTATCGGACTATGTTGTTACCACCATTACTTGCTTTGGTTTCTTCATCCTTTTTGAAGATTTTTCTTTCAGCATTGGACTTTTAAATCTGAAGTGTCTTGGTTTCTTACATTCAAAGCAAATCATTTGTTGATATCACCATTGTGCTTATTTTTTCAAGAGAAACCTAGGTCTTTCTTGTAAGTTTTCTTTTCAAATCTTCTACCTTTTTGTCCTATCAACTTTCTAAACCTTTTGGCCATCATTGCTAATTCTTCATTATCATCACTTGATAATTCTTTAAGTTATTCCTCAAGTGTACTAATCTTGAATGCAAGATTTTTCCTTTTCTCTTTGGCTTCTTTCTTTTCTTCCTCTTCTTCTTCCTTCATTTCAAGTTCATATCTGAGGAGTAAGCCATAAATTTCATCAAGTGTGATCACATTGGGATCCTTGGCCTCTCGGATGGTAGTGACTTTGGATTTCTAGCTTTCTAGGAGGTATCTAAGTTGTTTTTTTTACTAACTCATGTTCAAGGATGGTTTTCCCCAATTGATTAAGCTTGTTTGTAATATTGTTAAATATATCGAACATGTAGAGATATCTTCACTCGGTTCCATTTTGAACATTTCATAATTATGGGTGAGTAAGGTAATTTTGGACTCTTTTACTTGTGAAGTCCCTTCATGAATGACTTTGAGTTTTTCGTAAATCTCTTTGGTTATAGTATAGCTAAAGATTTTGTTAAATTCTATAAAGGTCAATGCATAGTGAAGGGTGTTGATAACTTTGAAATTTGTTTGGATCTTTTTAACTTTAGCTTCAGTCCTCTCAACTATTGGCTTAGGCATTTTCTCACTTGTGACAAAACTAGGTGAGGTGGGAACATAGGGTCCTCTTGTGATTACATCTCACATTTTGTAGTCAAGAACTTTAATATATATAGACATCCTAGTGCTCCAATAAGCATAATTTGATCCATCAAATAGAGAAGGCCTATTTGTGGATTGACCCTTTATAACAAAAGACTTTTGTAAAACCATATGGATATCCCTTAATAATGTTAAGCCTTAAATTGAGGGTTTATCTTTGATACCACTTATTAGTCCTGTTGGAGTGCTAAAGGGGGGTGAATAGAACTTAAAATTTTTTGGATAGCCTTTTAGAGCTTGTAAAACTCTTAATCAACTAAATGAAGGAAGGTCTAGAACTTGTTAGACTTAAAAGACACCAAGTAAGGAAAGGAAGAGAGCAGTGGACAATACAAGAGTGTTTGTAGTGGTTTGATCCCTTTGACCTATATCCATTACTTTGATCTCCCAATCAAGGATTTTCAACCTAACTTCATTATACTAGTGGAATTAACAACTTCCACCAAGCTTTTACAAGGTAAGCTTCTAACCAAAGCTCTATTCCTTTACAATAAGCTTTAGAGTGCTTCTTACACTTTAATTTCCCAAGAAAAAGAAGTACAATTAGAAGTCTTTACAAATCTAGAAAGATTACAAGCAAACTCAAACACTTTTTTTGGAATAAGAATGATGAATAAGTGCTTTGGTGAAGGTTCTTTGGCTTTTTGCTCAAAATGGTTCTTTTTTCATTCAATTCACTTTCTTTAAGTGTTGGAGCTTCCTTTAATGCTTGGAGAGTCAGATTTTTCTATTAGGGGTAGTTTCTAGTAGTTGGAGACAACTTTGATGCCATTCTAACCATTATTTTGTCCTCTAGTGTTTAGATTCAAATGGGCAAACAGAGTTTGGCTAACTGGTTACAAGTAGCTCTAAGCGATTATAGCTTATTTACCTTGCACTATTTTACTGTTGCATACTCTGTGTTAACTGATTACGAGAGACTCTAACTGATTAAGAGATCTCTATCTTTAGGCTTCTTTACTTCAGCAAACTTCCTTCAATTGGTTAACTCTCCCTTTAATTGATTGGAGCTTCACTTCCTTTAACCTTATCCGATTCACACAAGTTTTAATCAATTATAAAATTTTTGAATTTGAATTTCCTTATTTTGGCTCCTTTCAACAGTCATACATATTTCAATTTCGAATTTTGGTGCTTAGATGTTCTTCAAGTCTTATGCTCTAAGCGATTAACCAGTGCCTTAACCAATTAGCACAATTTTGTTTTCTTTTGTCCAACACCTTTTTAATCAATTAAGCTTATTGTTAACTAATTAAGATTTTTCAGTTTTCCTTCAACTTGTAGCCGATCCATTCCTTAATTGATTAAGGCTTCTTGATAATCAGTTATAAAAGCCTTTTTTTCACTAACTCTTTTCATCTTTCTCTCTTTAATTGATTAACCTATCCATTATATGATCTTGTTTTAAATCATTCATTTTATTGAAAGAATTAACTTTATCCTGCACACTTAAATAGTGAAGTTAGACATTAATAAATGAGAAATGTTTTGTTATCATCAAAACATATGGAGTCAACAAAAAATAGACAATTGATTTAATTTGATAATTTACGGTGTAAAAATAAGATCCTTCGATGTAGTGTGAAGGCAGATGGGTTATCAGGAGGAATTATTACAATGGGAGGGAAGATTTTTTCATTGTAGAGGAACGTATGACCCATAGTAATTTTATCTTAGTCATTGGGAAAGTATGTGGTTTGAATAAGCACTGTGGTTTTTTAAATGTATATGCTCCAGATGATGAAGCAAAATGGGCAGATTAATGGGTGATATTGTTGACTGAATTAAAAAAGGGGATGTTTGATGGTGTGTGGGTGGAGACTTCAATTTCATTAAATTAGAGGAAGAAATAGTGGGGAAGAGTGAGATAGGTAGATCGGCCTCATAATTTGCTAACTTTATTCAAAAAGCAGCTTTAATAGATTTACCCATGGTAGGAAGGAAATTTACATGGAGTTGTCGAAGGGAGAATGTAGCATTTTCGAGGTTACACAATTTTTAATTGATAATGAATGGTTGTCTTATTATATTGATGTGTTTTAGAGGTGTATTCCAAGTTCATTGTCAGATCATAATTGAGTTGTCGTAGGATGGGCTGATTGCATTTGTCAGCCAAGCCATTTAAAGTTTTTAATTATTGGCTGAAAGACGAGAGCTTTCAATCTTTGATTGAAGAGAATTGGTAGTATGTTCAATAAAGGAGCAATCGTGGGCATGCTTTATGGAGAGGACTTAAGAATTTGAGGCCAATTATTAGCAAATGGTAGAAAAATAAATTTAAAGATATGACAAGGAAAATTGAGATGTTAGAGGTTGAAATTCATAGAATGGAAATTAAATGGCAATTTTTTGAATAAGATTATGAGAAGAGGGAAGTGGTATTAAATAAGAGATCTGAGTTATGGAATCTTTATAGATTGGAAGAGCATAAGTGGAGACAACAATCTAGAAGTAAATGAGTGGTTGTAAGGGATGGAAACTCTAAGTTTTATCATGCGATGGCTTTAGAAAGAAGAAGATTAAATAGAATGGCTTACATTGATCAACAAGTTGAAGATTCACATATTATTAAAAAGAGGTTTTAAAGCACTTTCAAAGTCTTTATAGTGAAAGAAAAACCTTTAAACTTGATGATTTAATATATGGGATTTTGACATTGTCAAATAAGGCGGTGATGGAACTAGAATATCCTTTCTCATAGGACAAAGTTTGAGGGGTGGTCAATGATTATGATAGGGACAAAGCTCATGGTGCTGATGGGTTCAATTTTAATTTTTTTAAGAAGCAATAGAGGATTGCGAGGAATAAGGTAATGCGTTTTGTGTATGAATTCTATTATTTTGGAAAATTGGGTTATGGGATTAATGAAAGTTTCATAATATCAATTTTGAAGATCAAGAATTTGAGTTGTATGGGTGATTATCGTCTTATTAGTTTTGTTTGTAGCTTGTATAAGATAATTATTAAGTTATTGGCAAACCAATTAAAGAAAGTTATCGGTGAGATAATTGGTGGTTATCAATTTGCATTTGTGAAAAGTAGACAAATCTTATATTATGCTTTCATTATTAATGAAATGGTTGATTTGCTGCGTAAAAATCAATTTAGAGGGTTGATGTTCAAGTTGGATTTCGAAAAGCATGTGATAGTATTAGTTGGAGCTTTTTGGGGTTCACCAAGAAGAAAATGGGTTTTGGGGGAAAAGTGGCGGAGATGGATCATGAAGTGTGTATACTTTACATGTCAAGCCCAACTCTATAAAATATTTGCCATGTCATTCATGTGCTTGATAATATGTTTGCATACTTGGAAAGCCCCGAAAAATCGTTAAAAGTCGGTAGTGAACCTAGTGGTACAACTAAGTTGAATTAAGCCTTGAACTAGCTCAAATAGAGATTTTAAGATGAAATTGAGAATTTTAAAAACCCAAAATGACTTAATATGGTGATTTGGAGTTCGAGAATTGATTTGGAGTCAAATTGGAATTTTCATGATGTAGGGGTAAAATGGTCATTTTGCCATCTAAGGGAAAAATTGGAATTTCACACCACCCAACACTTGTCATGCCTAAGGATTTTATCCATTAACATTTTTTATTATGGATAATTAAGATATTTTATGTGGTGGAGAAAGAAAGCTTAGTTGTTAAGTGTTAAACATGGACCAACGGAATGGTGACAAGTGGCAAGCTTTCAATTCTTTATAATTTACATTAAAATCAGCACATGACTCTCCCATTTCACTCCCATATGTTCGGCCTCACCAAGGAAAAGAGGAAAGAAAGAAAGAACAAAACCTAGTTAGAAAAATTCAAGAGAAAACTTTGGAATTTCAAGGAATCAAGTGACAAAAGGTAAGATTTTTCAATTTTAGCTTGAGATCTATCTTTCCTAAGCATTCTTTCTCATTTTCCATGGTTGAAATTCATGATTTCATGATGGATCCCTTGTTGGCCGAACCTAGGGGGAGAAGATTTGATGATGAATTTAGTTGGAAAACATGTTATTCTAGTGTTTTTAGTTGGTTGGTGATGTGTAGCATGAAAAACAAACAAGAAAAATTCATGTTCTTTCATCACCCTTATTGGCTGAATCTTCCTTATGGTATGTTGATGGTGGATTTGATTTTATTTCAAGTGATTTGGTTAGGAACTAATGATTTATGGTATAAAAAAATCAAGTATGAAAATCCTTAGTGTTTATGCACCCACCATGGCTGAATTTCATAAGGAACCTAGTGATGATGATTTGTCACGACCCGGAACTCCCCATCGGGCCCGTGACAACCGCCGCGAGGCCTCGACAGACATTCTTCACCCCGAATGCCGATTGAAATCCCGCAAGACTTAGCATTAACTTCCGCATCTCCCCGGTGAGCAACAGTTATTAAATCTCGCATTTCAAAAAATCATAAGTCATTTTCAAATAAAAACAATAAAATATTATTTTCTGGCTCACAGGGGTATTTTCGAAATTTTTCGTCAAAAATCTCAAAACTTGCTAAAAATGTAGTAGGTAAGTAGAAAATATATATTTAATGATTTAAAAACAATTAAATATCTAAAATGTTCATTTGAAAGCAAATTGTTAACAACTAGTACTATTAAAAAATAATCAATAAAATATTCTATTTTCTCATAAAATAATTTTTTATAGAAATATTCGTAAATAATTTTTCGCACATGAAAGTAAAGTAAAAATTGTATGAATAGAAATACAGATAACCAAAATATAAGTTTTGATCTGCAATGACACATGGGCTCCAATTGACCAAGAGGATGTAAGACTGTGAACTCTTACTTTCTATAATGCAGTTCCAAGCTTAGTTCTCGTCCTACTCGACTATCTACAAACTGTCCTGAGCCTGAAAAATGTATAGAAAGAAGGGGTGAGATTTTATAATCCCAGTGAGTAAACAGATACCATCTAAAGTATCTAAAGCCGAGTAAATGGAGACAATTAAAATAAGTCATCATACGGTAATTTCATTACCTTTCAATTCATTTCAACCAAATAAAATCAATCCATATAAATCGAGTAATCAACTTGGCTTATGAATTTCTTAAAACTTTGGCTCATGCCAAAACTCATACTCGGTGATACCTTGCGCAGAGCATCCAACCGAGTCCGCCAAGGCTGTTAAAATTTTTGTATAAACTTAAAATATATTTTTACTTTGAGAAAATACAGCCGTTCCTTGGCGTTGGCTGAGTTCCCCTTCACGTGGTGGTTTGGCGTGAAGTAAACCCTAAGCTTTACCCCAGGAGATACCCTACGCGCCTCTCCGTTCGAGGTAATAATATAATGGAGTTTACCGTGCCCCTCTAATAGGCTGGTCCACGGAACCCCCTCTGCAGTAAATAATTAATATATAATCCACCAATCAATAAAATTCATTCTAGCATGACATGGTAATTTATCGCAACCTAGCCTCTCAAGGCTGAATACACAGTATAAATAATTATAACACCAAAATCAGTTTAGCCATTCATGCTCATTTATTGTCATAAGCCATTCAATTCAAAACCATAAATTTGCAACACAAACTAGCAGTCTCCAATTACTCTATTTTCAAAACCAATATTCGATTTTCCAGAAAATTTATAAAATCATTTTATAAAATTACAACTTCTCTTAAAACATAGTAATTTACCATTTAAACCCATTTTTCATAAAATCACACAGTTGTATAAAACTACTCTAGATAATTAAGACGATAATAAGTTCACTCACAGTATTAGGAGTAGAAATACTCCTATCTTCCGCCCTCGGGTGCAGTCTCTTACCCGAAACAATTGACTCACCACCTATCCATAATCCATGATACAAAATTCAATAAATTGTGTCAATTTATCATAAATTATTTCAGGCTCTTATCCATGCGTATGCACTAGATAGGATTTAAAATGTCTAGACAATCGCTTAATTACGGTATCCGACCTAACTCGCCTATACATTGTGTAAATTCCTAAAATCCCCAATTCGACTCCAATTCCATCCATTTCAATTTCAATTATCCAATTATATCCACAATACCTCAATGACTGTGAATTTGGTCCAATTTATCAGTTCGGACTATAAATTACGCTTTTACCCCTAGTGGGTAAAAATTTCAATTTATTGCACCGAAAATTCCCATTTAATTTCCAATCTCATAATTCATCATTTTTCCACCCAATTCTCTTAAAATAAAGTCAACCTCATCCTCACATACCATTGGCTAGATTCGGCCTAGGGAAATTCATGGAGAAGATAAATATTTTTCTTGTTGTTTTACTCATAAACATGCTACACTAACACTAAACATTAACATAGCTCAAAATCAAATTTATCTAACAACTTTCTCTCTCTAAACCCATATGACCAGAATTAAAATCATCCTCAAATCACATGATTCAACCATGAAAAATGATGGAAAATGCATGGGAAAGGTAAAGCACAAGACAAATTTAAGAAATGTTACCTTTTTTTCACTTGATTTTTTAATTTCCACCTATTTTCCCTTTAAATTTCTTGGCTAGGGTTTTATTTTCTCCTTTCTCTCTCTTGTTTCTTGCTTGGCCGAATGTTGAAGAAGAAGAATGGGTGGGCTGACTTTTTTTTATGCCTTTTTATTGTTTAATGAAATAATATTATTTTATTCATATTTTAAATATTTTATTAATTCATTTTTTTTCTAGCCATCCACTTGTCCTACTTTTTCCACCATGCATTCCCTTTGACTTATCCAAGTCTTAAGTGAAATTTTCAGATTTTTTCAAAGTTTTGGTGGAGCAAATTTTTCAAAATTACACTTTTGCCCTCGAACTTTTTAAAAATTACATTTTTGCCCCAAAAATTGAAAATTTGCCATAATGCATAATTTTCACTCCTCATACTCATTTCACACTCCAAATAATTAAATTTGATCAAAATCCTTTCAAAAATTAAATTTTTTATTTCGGATGGTAAAATTACCATTTTACCCTTTTATTCCAAATTATACCGAAATTAAAATTTTTCACTTCTAAACCTCAAATCTTACTCCAATAAGTCAAATGGGGCCAAAAATCCTTTCTAAAAATTCTCATTTTGTCCTTAGCTGGCAAATGACCATTTTGCCCCTAGATAGCGAAAAGTTCGGTTTGTCTTCAAATTGATCCTCGAACTTCGAATCACCATATTAAACCATTCTGAGACTTTAAAATTCTTAATTTCATCGTAAATTCTCTATTTGATCTAGTTCGAGGTTTAACTCAACTTTGTTGTACCTCTAGGTACAATACCGACTTTTGTGAATTTTTTTCGGGACTCTCTTAGCATGCAAACATGCTATCCATCACGTGTATGTCATGACAAATATTTTTATAGAGTCGGGCTTGTCATCTTCTCCCCCACTTGGATCAACCATATGATCCTTTTTCTTGACTGATTTCGACATCCGGCTAAATATTAATATTTTAAAAATTTTATCTTGTCTCCTTAGTATTTGAAATACCTTATTATGCCTCACTTGACTTCTGAATCGCCTTTTATCTCACAAATTCTCCTCCGATAAAATTATTATTATTTTATTATTATTTTCTCACTTGCGAAATATTTTATCCTAAACTACTCCTTTCGTCTTTATCACTTCTAAACATTTTCATTGACCTCAACTTGCATTCGATCAACTTTATTTATCACCATATCCAAGTATGGGGCATTTCATGATTCTTATGATATCTTGTGTTATTTAGTTAGAATTTAATGAATAGTGGTGATGAAAATCGAAAATGGTAATTTTAAAGTATAGTTCTTTTAGTAAATAAGTTGAATAACAATGAGAAAGTCAAGCTCATTGAGACGCTTTGGTGTATTTTGGGACATTGGAAGTGTGATGGATATAATTGGAGTTAATTTGGATGTTTTGGTTAAATCAAAGGTGGAGAGTTCGAATTAGGTCGAAAACCGATCCATTCCGATCATAATTGAACCAACGTGTAACATCGTCTTTAAGTGACTATCCAAACAACCTTATGCATTCATATAGAGCCTGAAATAGATTTATAATGACATGACACAATATATTGAATTATTTGTTGTGTACTGGGTATAGGTGGTGAAACTTTCGATAAGAGTAAGGAAATTGTACCCGAAGATCGGGACTAGGAGTACTTCGACTCCCGATATTGTGAGTAACCTTATTATCTTCTTAATTATCTAAAGTAGTTTTTATTCGTTTTTTGTGATTTTATAGAAAAATGAGTTTAAATGGTAAATCCTTATGTTTTATAAGTAAAATGTGATTAAATGAAATGAGTTTTATAAATCATTTTGAAATTGAATGATGATTTTAGAAATTGAGTAATTGGAGACTGTTTGTTTGTGTTGTAAATTTATGGTTTGAATTGAATGGCTTATGGTGATATTGGCATGAATGGCTAAATTGGAAATTATGTTGAAATTGTATGAACTGTTTGTTTTGCCTTGACAGGTTGGGTAGTATTATATTAGCCATGTTATGCTGCCGAAATGTTATTGATTTGGTGGGTTATGTATTTAGCTTACTGCAGTGGGCGAGTTTTTGTGGACCAGCCTATTAGAGAGGCACGGTAAACCCCATTATATTTACCTTAATACGAGAGGCGCGGAGGGTATCTCCTAAGGTAAAGCTTTAGAGTTCACTACACGTTAAACCACCACTTGTGGGTGAACTCAGCCAACGCCAAGGAACGACTATGCTTTTAAACGTAAAAATGTGTTTTATGAGTATATGAACTTTTCTTTAACAGCCTTGAAGGACTCGGTTAGATGCCTCGGCCAAGGTATCCCCGAGAATAAGTTTTGGCACGAGCCAAATTTTTAAGAAATTCATAAACCATGTTGATTATTTGAGTGAAATGAATTTATTTTGTTAAGTTGAAATGCGTTTGAAACGTTATGGATCATAGTACGATGAACTATTTTAAGTTGTCTCCATTTACTCGGCTTTAGATATTTTAGATGATGTTTATTTACTCATTGGGTTTATAAAAACTCACCCTTCATTTCCATCCATTTCAGGCTCAGGTTAGTTTGTAGATAACTGATTTCGTCGAGGGCTACAGTTGGATTTGCATCCTCAAAACTGTAGGTTCGCAGCCTTCGTTACTTTTGGTCATTCGAGGGGGGCCCACACGTCATTGTAAATTAAATTACATACTCTGGTTATCTATGTTACTGTATATAAGAATATATTTTGCTTTTACGCTACAAAAATTATTTACGGATATATCTATAAATATTGTTTCATAAGAAAATAAAATATTTTATTTAATATTTTTATTTTATTCTAATAGCTGTCATTTCACTTTAAATGAATGTTTTAGACATCTAAACTTATTTTTGGTTATGAAATATGTATCTTTTACTCATATACTACATTTTTAGATGGTTTCGAAATTTTTAGGGAAAAATTACCAAAATACCCTTGTGTGATGAAAATTATTTTTTTGTTGTTTTGGTTTGGAAATAGCTTATAATCTTTTAAAATATGATATTAGCAGCTGTTGCTTGCAGGGGAGGTGAGAAAACTGATATTAAAGCCTTACGGGGTTTTGGTTGGCATTTCAAGTAATGAATGTCTATTGGGACATCGTGGCGGTTATCACGGGCTCGAGGAGAGTACCGGGTCGTGACATTACATTTGTTACTATTTTGGTTAATGGGTCACCAACAAATACTGTTAAACTAAGAAGAAGATTAAGGTAAGCTGTATCTATCTCCATTTTTATTTAATATGGCAGCAGAGGTGTTTAGTTGTCTTATGCATACAGCTAAAGAGAAAAAACTATGTTGTGGTATTCCTATTGGAAAACAAGATATGTCTTTGACTTATCTTTAGTTTGCTAATGATAACTTGTTATTTTGTAAGCTTGACTTGGAAAGCTCACTCAATATGAAAAGAGTGTTGAGATGTTTTCAGATGTTCTCTGGATTGAAGACAAATTTTCATAAAAGTTGTTTATTTGGTGTTAGAGTCGATCATTGTAGTTTAAGAAGAGGGTCAGAAATAATTCATTGCAATGTAGGATTGTTACCTTCTACATGCTTAGGTTTTCCTTTGCGTGCAAATAAGAGTTATATGAAAATATGGAGGCCTGTAGTGGAATGGTTTGAAAGCAAGTTAGAAAATTGGAAGTTTAAGTTATTATCAATGGGTGGTCGTGTCACTTTGATTAAATCTATGTTGAATAGTCTTCCAATTTTCTACATGTCTCTTTTTTAAATGCTTAAAGATATTCAGATGGAGTTGGAAAAAAATCAAAAAAGGTTTCTTTGGTCGAGTAATAAATCTGGTTTTGGAATTCATCATGTTAGATGCGACAAAGTTTGTGGTTATAAAGAGTCAGGTGTGTTGGGGTTGATTGATTTAGAGATTAAAATAGAGCATTGTTATCAAAATGGTTATGGAGGTTTGGAAACGACTGTAAAGCCCGACCTTCTAAAATACTATTCATGACATACGTGTGATGATAGCATGATTGCATGCTAGGAGAGTCTCAAAAAATTTACAAAAGTCGGTATTGTACCTAGAGGTACAACAAAGTTTATTTAATCCTCGAACTAGATCAAATAGGAATTTTAAGGTGAGATTAAGAGTTTCACACTTCATGGATGACGTAAAATGGTAATTTGGAGTTTGAGGATCAATTTGGAGTCAAATTGAAATTTTCACTAACTAGGGGCAAAATGGTCATTTGCCACCTGAGGACAAAATGAGAATTTTAGAAAAGAATTTTTTTGCCCCATTTGACTTATTGGAGTATAATTTGACTTATTGGAGTATGATTTGAGGTTTAGAAGTGAAAAATTTTAATTTCGGTATAATTTGGACTATAGGGGTAAAATGGTAATGTTGCCACCTCAGGGGCAAAATTGTAATTTTCCACCACCAGGATATTTTTTCCAGCACATGGTGTTCCTTTGTCTTCATCTTTGACCCTTGACTAAACATGTGGTGGAGATAAAATTTTTAAATTTTTAAAATTTTAAAAATGGACCAATTAGAAAATGCCATGTGTCAAGCTTAGGATATTTTATTATTTAACTTAAAAATCAGCATAAATCAGCCATTTACTCTCCAAATATTCGGCCAAGCAAGGAAGAGAGAGAAAGAGAGGAAGAACAAACCCTAGGTGAGGAATTTCAAGAGAAAAAGTGTGGAAAATCAAGGAAAACAAGTGAAAAAGGTAGGATTTTTCAACTTAAGCTTGAAATCTATTTTCTTTAAGCATTTCTCTTCATTTTCCATGCTTAAATTGCATGTTTTTATGATTAATTGTTGGCTGATCAAAATGGGTTAGGAGAGAGAAAGTTGTTGGATTTATTTGATTTTAATTTATGTTAGTGTTTTTAGTTAGTTTAGCATATTTAGAAACAAAACAACAAGAAAAGAATTTATTTTCTCCCACAACCATTAACGGCTGAATTTACTATGTATTGAGTGAGGATGAGTTTGATTTTTATTCTAGTAGAATTGGTTAAGAAATGATGAATTATGAGCCTAGAAAAATAATGAGAATTTTCGGAGCAAAAATACGAATTTTTACCCACTAGGGGTATTTTCGTAATTTACTATCGAGACTGATAATTTGCACCACATTGAGAGACATTAAGTTTATTTGGGTGCAATTGAGGTATAGAAACTGAAAAGAATTAAATTGGAGTTTAAACGGACACGTTAGGAATTTAATCGGGTGATAAGACGAATTAGGCCAATACTGAGTTTAGATAGTTACCAGTGCATTTTTGCATTCCATATCATGCATTGGTAGTCGAAATTAGTTTAATTTTGATTTAGTACCAACTTGGTGAAATTCTCGATTTTGTACTGTGTCAAGGTGGTGAGTCCTCCGATAAAGGCAAGGAAATTGCATCCGAGGACCAGTATACAGAGTGCTTCGAAAGTCTACATTCTAGACATTGTGAGTAAACTTACTGTCATTTTAATTATCTAGGGTGGTTTTTAGATGCTTTCATGAATTCTATGGAAAAAGGAATTTAAAAAGATAAATTTTCATGTTTTATGAATAAATGAGTTTCAATGAAATTAATTTATAAATTGTTTTGAAATTAATAATGATTTTGAAAAATAGAGTACACGGAGATTGTTTATTGTGACATTTTGATTGTTTAAATTGACTGGCTTATGATAAATCGAGCATGATTGGCTAGTTGGCAATTGTATTGAAATGCGAATTGTTTGGTTGCCTTGAAAAACTGCGAATTACAAAATTGTCATATAATGTTATTGAGTTTTATTATATGGTGGATTATATATTAATTAATCACTACAATAGGGGGTTTATGTGGATTAGCCTTTTAGAGGGGCACGGTAAACCCCATTATATTCTTACCTTGAACGGAGAGGCGCGTAGGGTATCTCCTGGGGTAAAGTTTAGGGTTCACTTCACGCTAAACCACCACGTGAGGGGGAACTCAGCCAACGCCAAGGAACGGCTATGTTTTCAAAACAAAAACATGATTTATGTGAAATGTGAATTTTAATAGCCTTGGCAGTCTCGGTAGGATGCCTCGGCCAAGGTGTCCTCGAGAATGGATTTATGGCACAACCCTAGATTTTTATGAGATTCATAAGCCTCTTTACGTATTTTGAACGAGATGTGTTCTAATTGTATAACCCAGTTTATGATGATTTACTTTATTGTCTTCATGTACTCAACTCTAGATGTTTATGATAATGTCTGTTTACTCATTGAGATTTTATAATCTCACCACCCTCCTTTCCACCCATTTCAGGTTCAGTATAGGCTGTAGATAGCTGATCTCATCGAGGACTATAGTGGGATCTGCATTTTCCAAACCGTAGGTTCACAGTCCTCTTTACTTTTGTTTATTCGGGGGCACTCTTGTTATTGTAAATTAAATTAAATATTTTGGCTTACTGTATTTAAGTATGTATAAATTTATTTAGTTTTTACGCTATAAAAATTATTCACGTATAACTCTATAAATATTGTTTTATAAGAAAATAGAATATTTTACTTAATATTTCTTTTATTTTCTTATTATATTCAAATAACCATAATTTCGTTTTAAATGAAGATTTTAGACTTTTAAACTCATTTTGAATATGAATTATGTGTTTTGTACTTGTATATTATGTTTTAGCCAATTTCAAAATTTTTAAGAAAAATGATCAAAATACCCCTATGAGACGAAAAATTAATATTTTATTTGTTTAAAGTTGGAAACAGCTTAAAATCTTTTAGAACACGATATTTGACAATGGTTGCTCACAAGGGAACAGAGAAATTGATAGTAAAGCCTTGCGGGATTTCGGGTTGACATTCTGGGTAATAAGTGTCTACCGGGACACCACGGCGGTTGTCACGGGCTCGAGGGGAGTACCGGGTCGTGACAGTGACTATTTATAGAGACAATTTGTGACTACAAAGAATAACTACGATCCATGTGCCCTTCCTCTTAACTTAGATGTTTCTTGTAAATGCTTTACTATCTAGAAAAATATAATTTCTCCTCTTATGCCTTAAAATAAATTCCTTTTGCAAGTTTCATCTGACATGGGTTTTAAGGTTGGAAATGGAAAATTAGTGTTGTTTTGGTAGGATAGAAGGCTAAATGGAATGCTACTGCAAGATGAGTTTCCTAGAATTTTTACTTTTTTGGTCAATAAGGTTGGTTCTCTATCTGATTTTGGCATTTGGAATAATCAGGACTAGCTTTGGAGAATAAAGTTAAGACGCTAGTTATTTGGTTGGGAGTATCAACAATGGACGGCTTTGTGGTCTCTTTTACGAAATGTCTCTTTGAGTAAAAAGTTGGATGATGAGGTTGTATGGAAAGTTACATCCAGTGGTAAATATTCTGCTAAATTGTTTTGTCAAATGAAATACCCCATACTTTGATATGGTGATAAATAAAGTTGATTGAATGCAAATTGAGGTCAATTAAAATGTTTAAAAGTGATAAAAGACAAAAGGAGTAGTTTAGGATAAAATATTTTGCAAGTGAGAAAATAACAATAAAATAATAATAATTTTATCGGAGGAGAATTTGTGAGATAAAAGGCGATTCGAAAGTCAAGTGAGGCATAATAAGGTATTTCACGTATCAAGGAGACAAGATAAAATTTTTTTTTTAAATATTAATATTTAGCCGGATGTTGAAATCAGTCATGAAGAAAGATCATATGGTTGATTCAAGTGGGGGAGAAGATGACAAGCCCGACTCTATAAAAATATTTATCATGACATACATGTGATGGATAGCATGTTTGCATGCTAAAAGAGTCCCGAAAAAAATTTACAAAAGTCGGTATTGTACTTAGAGGTACAATAAAATTGATTTAAGCCTCGAACTAGATCAAATAGAAAATTTACAATGAAATTAAGAATTTTAAAGTCCCAGAATGATTTAATATGGTGATTCGGAGTTCGAGGATCAATTTGTAGTCAAATTGGAATTTTCGCTATCTAGGGGCAAAATGGTCATTTACCACCTGGGGACAAAATGAGAATTTTTAAAAAAGATTTTTGGCCCCATTTGACTTATTGGAGTAAGATTTGAAGTTTAGAAGTGAAAAATTTTAATTTCGGTATAATTTGGAGTAAAATGGTAAAATGGTAATTTTGCCACGCAAAATCAAAAATTTAATTTTTGAAAGGATTTTGATCAAATTTAATTATTTGGAGTGTGAAATGAGTATGAGGAGTGAAAATTATGCATTATGGCAAATTTTCAATTTTTGAGGCAAAAATGTAATTTTTGAAAAGTACGGGGGTAAAAGTGTAATTTTGAAAAATTTGCTCCACCAAAACTTTTGAAAAATCTGAAAATTTCACTTAAGACTTGGATAAGTCAAAGGGAATGCATGGTGGAAAAAGTAGGACAAGTGGATGGCTAGAAAAAAAATGAATTAATAAAATATTCAAAATATGAATAAAATAATATTATTTCATTAAACAATAAAAAGGCATAAAAAAATCAGCCCACCCATTCTTCTTCTTCAACATTCGGCCAAGCAAGAAACAAGAGAGAGAAAGGAGAAAATAAAACCCTAGCCAAGAAATTTAAAGGGAAAATAGGTGGAAATTCAAAAATCAAGTGAAAAAAGGTAACATTTCTTAAATTTGTCTTGTGCTTTATCTTTCCCATGCATTTCCCATCATTTTCCATGGTTGAATCATGTGATTTGAGGATGATTTCAATTCTGGTCATATGGGTTTAGAGAGAGAAAGTTGTTAGATAAATTTGATTTTGAGCTATGTTAGTGTTTAGTGTTAGTGTAGCATGTTTATGAGTAAAACAACAAGAAAAATATTTATCTTCTCCATGAATTTCCCTAGGCCGAATCTAGCCAATGGTATGTGAGGGTGAGGTTGACTTTATTTTAAGAGAATTGGGCGAAAAAATGATGAATTATGAGGTTGGAAATTAAATGGGAATTTTCGGTGCAATAAATTGAAATTTTTACCCACTAGGGGTAAAAGCGTAATTTATAGTCCGAGCTGATAAATTGGATCAAATTCATAGTCATTGAGGTATTGTGGATATAATTGGATAATTGAAATTGAAATGGATGGAATTGGAGTCGAATTGGGGATTTTAGGACTTTACACCGTGTATAGGCGAGTTAGGTCGGACACCGCAATTAAGCGATTGTTTAAACATTTCAAATCCTATCTAGTGCATACGCATGGATAAGAGCCTGAAATAATTTATGATAAATTGACACAATTTATTGAATTTTGTGTCATAGATTATGGATAGGTGGTGAGTCAATTGTTTCGGGTAAGAGACTGCACCCGAGGGCAGAAGATAGGAGTATTTCTACTCCTAATACTGTGAGTAAACTTATTATCGTCTTAATTATCTAGAGTAGTTTTATACAAGTGTGTGATTTTATGAAAAATGGGTTTAAATGGTAAATTGCTATGTTTTAAGAAAAATTGTAATTTTATAAAATGATTTTATAAATTTTCTAGAAAATCGAATATTGATTTTGAAATAGAGTAGTTGGAGACTGCTAGTTTGTGTTGTAAATTTATGGTTTTGAATTGAATGGCTTATGACAATAAATGAGCATGAATGGCTAAATTGATTCCGGTGTTAGAATTATTTATACTGTGTATTTAGCCTTGAGAGGCTAGGTTGCGATAAATTGCCATGTCATGCTAGAATGAATTTTATTGATTGGTGGATTATATATTAATTATTTACTGCAGAGGAGGTTCCGTGGACCAGCCTATTAGAGGGGCACGGTAAACTCCATTATATTATTACCTCGAACGGAGAGGCGCGTAGGGTATCTCCTGGGGTAAAGCTTAGGGTTCACTTCACGCCAAACCACCACGTGAAGGGGAACTCAGCCAACGCCAAAGAACGGCTGTATTTTCTCAAACTAAAAATATATTTTAAGTGTATACGAAATTTAAACAGCCTTGGCGGACTCGGTTGGATGCCCTGCGCAAGGTATCACCGAGTATGAGTTTTGGCACGAGCCAAAGTTTTAAGAAATTCATAAGCCAAGTTGATTACTCGATTTATATGGATTGATTTTATTTAGTTGAAATGAACTGAAAGGTAATAAAATTACAGTATGATGACTTATTTTAATTGTCTCAATTTACTCAGCTTTAGATACTTTAGATGGTATCTGTTTACTCACTGGGATTATAAAATCTCACCCCTTCTTCCTATACATTTTTCAGGCTCAGGACAGTTTGTAGATAGTCGAATAAGACGAGAACTAAGCTCGGAACTGCATTATAGAAAGTAAGAGTTCACAGTCTTACATCCTCTTGGTCAATTGGAGCCCACGTGTCATTGCAGATCAAAACTTATATTTTGGTTATCTGTATTTCTATTCATACAATTTTTACTTTACTTTCATGTGCGAAAATTTATTTACGAATATTTCTATAAAAATTTATTTTATGAGAAAATAGAATATTTTATTTATTATTTTTGAATAGTACTAGTTATCAACAATTTGCTTTCAAATGAACGTTTTAGATACTTAATTGTTTTTAAATCATTAAATATATATTTTCTGCTTACCTACTACATTTTTAGCAAGTTTTAAGATTTTTGATGAAAAATTACGAAAATACCCCTGTGAGCCAAAAAATAATATTTTATTGTTCTTATTTAAAAATGACTTATGATTTTTTTGAAATGCGAGATTTAATAACTGTTGCTCACCGGGGAGATGCGAAAGTTGATGCTAAGCCTTGCAAGGTTTCAATCGACATTCGGGGTGAAGAATGTCTGTCGAGGCCTCGCGACGGTTGTCACGGGCCCGATGGGGAGTTCCGGGTCGGGACAATTTTATTGGTATCAGAGCATGGTTTAAAAATCAGATATTTTGATTTTAAAGCATTAGATTTTAAAGCCTTTGGTTTTAAAGTTGTTTTAAGGAATCTACATTGACATTGCGTGGCCCCAAGTCCAATTAAGTTAAGATAAGTTAAGTTAGGTTAGATTGAATAGTATGTATGCATCTTCATATAGAAATCTACCTACTTTTGAGATGCATAAATAATAAAACAATTACTATTTGATTGCATATAGATTTTGAGGTACACTGGTGACATACACACCATGTTTAGAAGAGGTGGTAGTCTCGATACCTCTCATAGTGATAGCGAGGGATCTCTAGATTCTACGGCTAGAAGCAAATGGCACCCTGATACAGATGATTCGGAAGGTGGTCCATCCCGAATTCCTGATAATAGAATTCCTAAGAACTTATCAGAATGGGTTCATAATAAGGGAGCTTCGAGAGTAGCGAGAATTTTGAAAGTGAGAGTAGCTCCGATACATCAAAAATTGAACAAGATTTCCTTTCGGAACAACCTAGAGAGCACCCTAGATAATGGACGAGGGAAGAAATTGCAAGGGGATATATTCGTTCTAGGAAGAGTGTGACAGTAGTCCGACACTTTCCACCAAGCTGTGGGAGAAATGTAAGGGGACAACCAGAAAAGGATAAGGAGAAAGTAACAGTGGCAAGTAAACCCCTTAGAAAAGTGTCAGGTGTACGACATTTTCCTCCTGGTTGTGGAAGAAATGCTGCACCGGTGAGTGATGAAGAATATAGGAGAACACAACAAGCCTGGATTGAGGAGTAAAAAAAAAAAAATCTCAGGAGGAGGAAAACCCGAAAGAGGATCTTTAGGAGGACTCGGAGTAGAATCTTTCGATAAGATCAGATTAAGATGATGATCCCAAGGACATGTAATATTTTCATAGGATTTTAGACTACCTTAACTCTAAGTAGATGTTGTGTAAAAGAGATAATAATGATATGTACAAAGAAGTAAAAATAGTTTGGCTTTTAAAGTATAGGACTATAATGTATTATAAAATGGCTATTTAAGTAACTAAAGGTATATGGGAATCTTTAGTATGATAGAGATAAATTGGTAATATAATTATTGAGGAAGGTTATAGAAGGAAGCAATAAGGTTATAAATGACATTCGGAATGGATAATGTGATTACGTTAATGATTGTAATTTAAGCATGAAAGGGATTATTCAGTGATGTTATGACATTATGAGGTAATAGTTGGGCACAAATATAACCAAATGAAGTTAAATTATGGAATATGGGGAATATAAAATTTTGATTCAATAAGGATTGCGAGAATAAAGTGAGGAGGAAGCTGGGCTATTTTCGTAGTTAATTATACCGAAAGTCAATAAGATTATTGGAGTATAAGACAAAGAAGATAATTGGATAGGGATGACAATAAATTTGAGGAAAGTTGTAGATAGTAAACAACTTATGTGTGGAGTGGTATATGTATCATGAATTTATTACATTGTATGGAAAGGATGTTATGAGGTGGAATTTTATGAACGTTGATAAAAGTCAAAAGATGACATTAGATGAAAGTATTAATCTGGCTTAGTGTGTATGACAAGAAAATAGAAGGTACCTATACTTATGGAACTCATGATATATATCTAGAAGGGAAACCACTGGTTGAGAATGATTGATGTGGTGACTTTGAATGCAGACAAATAGCTTTGATGGGAAAATTTCTAATAGCTACAGTACTTCAGCATTGACTGTTCAACATTATACTACTCCGAATACCTCACGCCTATGATACATGAGTAAGATGGGAGTGACACGATAATGAGCTTACAAATTGAATTTTGGTTGTTGGTCATTGTGTTTTGTTATCTGGGAGTCTTAAATATTTTGGAGAATGTTTACCCAAATGAATTGAAAAACTTCTTTATTGCCTTGTATATAGGCATATAATTAAAAGAAAAAAATTTGAAAGATTCTTGAGATGACTATATTGAGATGAGATACCAAGTAATGAAAGTGTGAAGGAAGAATTACGAGACTGGTATAGAAAATCAGTTTATATAGAATATCATTATGAGAATTTGTAATATCGTTTTGATACAGTAAAATGACAAGGGTTAGTAACAACATGGGGCTAATTGTGTGGCAGCCTAGAAACCTATGAAGACGAGTTAGGGATTGAATGGATGAGTACGTATTTATATATCTTTAAGATTAAGTGTTTTAGGAATACATAAACATCTTTGAGAAGAGATTATAATCATACACAGCAAGTATGAAACATAAAATTTTTTAAAACTTGCTGAGAAGCCTAACGGCTAAATCACAAGTTAAGGGATCATATGCTGTGAGACATAAGTTTAAGATAGATATTCCCAAGGAAAAACTCAAGAGAAGTTTTACTTTAGATCTTGTTAAAGCAAGCACTAAGTTATGTGTTTATAAAAAGGACGCTGTATGCTGAGAGTGATATTAGTATTAATATTGAAAAATACTTGAGGAGAATCTAGTTTTAAGTTTTACAATTTCAAGTACAATTTATAAATTGGTTAAGGAAGAATGATGTTATGTTCATATGAAGGAGTGGAACAAAGGATAATAGAAGTTGACCCTGAAAATGAAGTCAGATAATGAAACTTTCCTAATATATTATGGAAATTGGAATTCGAAAATGCTTAAGGCATACATGATTCAAATGGGTTCGAGTCTTAAGTGACAAATCAATATCGTAATGCAAGAAAGATACAAGGTAGTATAGAGGCATGAAAGATGATTAAGGACAAAAGGATGACTCTTAGGAATTGTGGTATTGCATGAGATGCAATGATCAAGTTGAGATAAATCTTTGAGGCATCAATAGGATTATAAAGCATACACGCATAATGGATTATAATTCAATGGAGATGACATTGTGATGAATGATATATAGTATAAGGAAACTCAAACATATGGTTGGAAATGATATGAATGATATGAAGTTATACACAAGTATAATAAGAAGGTTGACATGCACTATAAGAGTTATTATATTGAAGCTAGGATTGGGATACGGATGAATAAAGGGGGAATGTAGTCCAAGGCATGTGAACACATGGATTCCTATATATAAAGAGAGATGTTGACATTTGAAAATGCATGTATCTATGTATATATGAAATTGATAATTTTACTAACTGAAGTAAAGAATGGTTCTCAGTAATTAGGAGATTTTGAAATAGTGTCCAGAGAGGTCAGTGAGCTAAAGTGTTAACGGACATGCAATGAACGATTAAAGTTATGAGTGACTTTAAAGGTAAACCTTGGATTGTTTAAGTTCTTAATGGAACTCTATTAAAGGAAGTGTATAGACCAGTATAAGATGGATGAATCAAGGTTGAGAAATTTGGTACGGAGCGAATTAATAAAATGATGATTAGGTATACATAAGTAAGTATGATATGTGATCGAAATCAGTATAATTGAGGTGAAGTTATGGTTCAAATTTAATAATGGTGATAAAGGCATGCTTAATGTCTCGATATAAGAGATCATGGTTATGAAAAGTATTACTGATCCAGTTCCAAAAGATGATTTGAACTGAAGGTGAACGAGGTGAATAAATTGAATGTCCCTATATAAGAAACAAGGAGTAGGATCATAGAAGGAGATTGATAACGCAACATCGATGGGAATTCGAGGATGAATTCTATTTAAGTGGGGGAGACTGAAATACCCCATACTTTGATATGGTGATAAATAAAGTTGATTGAATGCAAATTGAGGTCAATTAAAATGTTTAAAAGTGATAAAAGACAAAATGAGTAGTTTAGGATAAAATATTTTGCAAGTGAGAAAATAACAATAAAATAATAATAATTTTATCGGAGGAGAATTTGTGAGATAAAAGGCGATTCGGAAGTCAAGTGAGGCATAATAAGGTATTTCACGTATAAAGGAGACAAGATAAATTTTTTTTTTTTAAATATTAATATTTAGTCGGATGTCGAAATCAGTCATGAAGAAGGATCATATGGTTGATCCAAGTGGGGGAGAAGATGACAAGCCCGACTCTATAAAAATATTTATCATGACATACATGTGATGGATAGCATGTTTGCATGCTAAAAGAGTCCCGAAAAAAAATTTACAAAAGTCGGTATTGTACTTAGAGGTACAATAAAATTGATTTAAGCCTCGAACTAGATCAAATAGAAAATTTACAATGAAATTAAGAATTTTAAAGTCCCAGAATGGTTTAATATGGTGATTCGGAGTTCGAGGATAAATTTGGAGTCAAATTGGAATTTTCGCTATCTAGGGGCAAAATGGTCATTTACCACTTGGGGACAAAATGAGAATTTTTAGAAAATATTTTTGGCACCATTTGACTTATTGGAGTAAGATTTGAAGTTTAGAAGTGAAAAATTTTAATTTCGGTATAATTTGGAGTAAAAGGGTAAAATGGTAATTTTACCACGCAGAATCAAAAATTTAATTTTTGAAAGGATTTTGATCAAATATTTGGAGTGTGAAATGAGTATGAGGAGTGAAAATTATGCATTATGGCAAATTTTCAATTTTTGAGGCAAAAATATAATTTTTGAAAAGTTCGGGGGCAAAAGTGTAATTTTGAAAAATTTGCTCCACCAAAACTTTTGAAAAATTTTGAAATTTCACTTAAGACTTGGATAAGTCAAAGGGAATGCATGGTGGAAAAAGTAGGACAAGTGGATGGCTAGAACAAAAAAATGAATTAATAAAATATTCAAAATATGAATAAAATAATATTATTTCATTAAACAATAAAAAGGCATAAAAAAATCAGCCCACCCATTCTTCTTCTTCAACATTCAGCCAAGCAAGAAACAAGAGAGAGAAAGGAGAAAATAAAACCCTAGCCAAGAAATTTAAAGGGAAAATAGGTGGAAATTCAAAAATCAAGTGAAAAAATGTAACATTTCTTAAATTTGTCTTGTGCTTTACCTTTCCCATGCATTTCCCATCATTTTCCATGGCTGAATCATGTGATTTGAGGATGATTTCAATTCTGGTCATATGGGTTTAGAGAGAGAAAGTTGTTAGATAAATTTGATTTTGAGTTATGTTAGTGTTTAGTGTTAGTGTAGCATGTTTATGAGTAAAACAACAAGAAAATATTTATCTTCTCCATGAATTTCCCTAGGCCGAATCTAGCCAATGGTATGTGAGGATGAGGTTGACTTTATTTTAAGAGAATTGGGTGGAAAAATGATGAATTATGAGGTTGGAAATTAAATGGGAATTTTCGGTACAATAAATTGAAATTTTTACCCACTAGGGGTAAAAGCGTAATTTATAGTCCAAACTGATAAATTGGACCAAATTCACAGTCATTGAGGTATTATGGATATAATTGGATAATTGAAATTGAAATGGATGGAATTGGAGTCGAATTGGGGATTTTAGGACTTTACACCGTGTATAACCGAGTTAGATCGGACACCGCAATTAAGCGATTGTTTAAACATTTCAAATCCTATCTAGTGCATACGCATGGATAAGAGCCTGAAATAATTTATGATAAATTGACACAATTTATTGAATTTTGTGTCATAGATTATGGATAGGTGGTGAGTCAATTGTTTCGGGTAAGAAACTGCACCCGAGGGCGGAAGATAGGAGTATTTCTACTCCTAATACTGTGAGTAAACTTATTATCGTCTTAATTATGTAAAGTAGTTTTATACAACTATGTGATTTTATGAAAAATGGGTTTAAATGGTAAATTGCTATGTTTTAAGAGAAATTGTAATTTTATAAAATGATTTTATAAATTTTCTAGAAAATCGAATATTGGTTTTGAAAATAAAGTAATTGGAGATTGCTAGTTTGTGTTGCAAATTTATGGTTTTGAATTGAATGGCTTATGACAATAAATGAGCATGAATGGCTAAATTGATTTCGGTGTTAGAATTATTTATACTGTGTATTCAGCCTTGAGAGACTAGGTTGCGATAAATTACCATGTCATGCTAGAATGAATTTTATTGATTGGTAGATTATATATTAATTATTTACTGCAGAGGGGGTTCCGTGGACCAGCCTATTAGAGGGACATGGTAAACTCCATTATATTATTACCTCGAACGGAGAGGCGCGTAGGGTATCTCCTGGGGTAAAGCTTAGGGTTCACTTCACGCCAAACCACCACGTGAAGGGGAACTCAGCCAACGCCAAGGAACGGCTGTATTTTCTCAAACTAAAAATATATTTTAAGTGTATACGAAATTTTAACAGCCTTGGCGGACTCGGTTGGATGCCCTGCGCAAGGTATCACCGAGTATGAGTTTTGGCACGAGCCAAAGTTTTAAGAAATTCATAAGCCAAGTTGATTACTCGATTTATATGGATTGATTTTATTTGGTTGAAATGAACTGAAAGGTAATGAAATTACAGTATGATGACTTATTTTAATTGTCTCAATTTACTCAGCTTTAGATACTTTAGATGGTATATGTTTACTCACTGGGATTATAAAATCTCACCCCTTCTTCCTATACATTTTTCAGGCTCAGGACAGTTTGTAGATAGTCGAATAAGATGAGAACTAAGCTCGGAACTGCATTATAGAAAGTAAGAGTTCACAGTCTTACATCCTCTTGGTCAATTAGAGCCCACGTGACATTGCAGATCAAAACTTATATTTTGGTTATCTGTATTTCTATTCATACAAATTTTACTTTACTTTCATGTGCGAAAAATTATTTACGAATATTTCTATAAAAATTTATTTTATGAGAAAATAGAATATTTTATTTATTATTTTTGAATAGTACTAGTTGTCAACAATTTGCTTTCAAATGAACGTTTTAGATACTTAACTGTTTTTAAATCATTAAATATATATTTTCTGCTTACCTATTACACTTTTAGCAAGTTTTGAGATTTTTGACAAAAAATTACGAAAATACCCCTGTGAGCCAGAAAATAATATTTTATTGTTCTTATTTAAAAATGACTTATGATTTTTTTGAAATGCGAGATTTAATAACTGTTGCTCACCGGGGAGATGCGAAAGTTGATGTTAAGCCTTGCGAGGTTTCAATCGACATTCGGTGTGAAGAATGTCTGTCGAGGCCTCGCGGCGGTTGTCACCGGCCCGATGGGGAGTTCTGGGTCGTGACATCAAATGTCCTTACCCTTTCAATAAAACAATTGTAATGTATGGAAGAAGATGTGGATGAGCTCTGCACTGTATAAAGTGAAGGTCTTTGTTTGGCAATTATTGTGGTAGAAAGTAGTTGTGAAAGACACATTATGTCACGACCCAAATCCCAGCCATGACCGGCGCAAGGGCTCAATGGACATAGCCCACAAGCCCAAGCAAGCCTAGTAATATGACCTGTTCATCGTTCCATCAAAGTTGCTAAATCACATTTCATAACTTCGAATTAAAATAATACTAAACATTGCCAACTCGTAGTGGCATTGCCAATCAAAGATACATGTATTATCTAAACATACGTCTTAATAATTTACATTGGGTCTGTTTATACACAACAAAAAAGAGTACTCGACTTCCAGCAGAAAGACTTGAAGAAATGTACAACTACTGAATGTCGAGACATCTACCAAGGGTCGAATATACGAAGACACCTCAACCTAGTTACCAACTGCCTCTTGATCTGAAAATATGAAGTTGAAAATGGTGAGTATAAACCCAGTGAGTGAACAAGGAAGGGAACAAGCAATATAATAAGGAAAAGTTTGAAATCATAATGCACTTATTTGAAAACGATGCACTTTAGCTTAAGTCCTTATTAAAACCCTTAATTGAACCCTTGGTTGATAAATCATGTGATAATAAAGAATTCATATTCAACATGAAATTGGATAAGTGGAAAATATGGCAAAACCCAGCCAAGTGATAAGCGGCACAGAAAGTTTCATTCTCGCTGTAGCGAGAAACAGAGCAACAAGAAAGACTTCCTTTCATCTCAAATAAAACCATTTCACTACAATGCAAATCAATTTAGAACACTAAAAAAAATGCTCAAGGTTTAGCAAGCAGGATTCCACATACATTATAGTCACACTTGTGCAAACATATATGTATATATATATATATATCCATCACCATGCACACTCTCCCATCGTCATCAGCTCATGTGCACTCCCAACTAGCACATGGCTGGGTCAGCATCGGCTTATGCGCACTCCTACTCGCACATAGTTGGGTCATCATCGACGTATGCATACTTCTACTCGCACATAGCCGGGTCCACATCAACGTACGAAAGAAACACCCAATGCATATTATACATATCATCATATTGTGATAACACATAAACCATTTATATAGCACATTTTCACAAGATAAAAACACTTCACCAAAGGCTTGTTCTCAAGGTACATTTTTAAAGAAAAGCTGGATAAAATCTTTCAAATGTTTGTACAATTACCTTCACATTCCCAAAACAAATTTTGAAATGCAAGTCCACTCACCTGTCTTTGTTTATTCTTAAAGTAGCTCCAAATTCCACTAATGCCCTGAATGGTAATATGGGGTTTCGGTGGAACCTATCACACATTAGCATCATAATTAACTCAATCACATAACCATAATTCTAAAAGCTATCTCCTAAATCATGTTCAACTAGTTATTCCTAACTAGCTTCCAACTACCATCAAGTGGCTAATTATTTGCACTATTATAATCACACCAAAATGAATAAACTACCTCAACTGCAAAACACTCATAAATCTAACTATTAATCATTCTCAACAACTAAAATATCAACTCAATTTAAATTCTCACCTTGCTAGATTTGCAATTGAATATCTCCTCAAGAATTCCCAAACTATTATAGAAGGTCTTTCTTTCTCTCTCTAAAACCCTAGTTAGTGAGAGAAAGTATTGATCTAAGATATTTCAAACGTTTTAAGGTGAAACAGTGAAAGAGCATAAGAGGTTCTATAAAAAAATGCACAAAAGCATGAAAATGAAGGCTAACATGAGAGGGTTATGGAAGCTTGAAGAGTGCTCCCACGGAAAGTGAAGAAATGTGGGATGGGAGGAAGAAGAAGAAGAAGAAGATGAAGTGCTGGAAATTTGAGGAAGGTGCTGGAGAATGAAGATATTTATAGTTAAAACTTATCCAATTGTTCATGAAATTACAATAAATGCCTTTAGCAATGCCACTTGTCTTCCTCTTGCTCTTGTGCAATCTTTTACTCTTTTAACACTAGGACAAGGTCCAAAATCCTCTGAAAGAGGTCCCTTAAGTAGCCTCCAAAAGTCATAGCTTCAAAAACTCCAAAATGTTGTTATTTGTGGAATTTATGGTGAAGGTCGCGGCTCTCAATTTCCAGTGCCGCGGCGCTCAAACATTCTGTCAATTTCTGTTCTTCTGGTGCAGTTCTTTCACTTCAACAAAGATTTTGAACATCTTTCCTCTAGAACTGGGAAAAGTGTAAACATCAAAGTTGTAGCCCTACCTCTTCGCTTTCTAATGGTTTGAAAATCATGTCATTTGGACTTCTGTAGTGGGAGATATATTTGAAAAACAAAAACATATGCAAACAGGGCTACTGTTCATTATGCACCTTTCTTCACCAATTAAAATTATTTTTGATCCTACTCCTATAACGACATAAAATAATTATAAGTAATGTAAAACTAGCATCATTAGCTCAAATTAAACCTTTAAACATAAGTTTCAGCTCGAGTTACGCATCTATGAAGGTCGAGGTTTCACACATTAGGTAGAAAAGGTATTATTGGAGAAGACATGATGCATTGTGTGTTATGCAATGGTAATTGGGAAACTGTTTGTCATCTGTTTTTCTCATGCAAGGAACCTTGAAAATTTTGGAATATGTGGTGTAGGAAATGGGGACATTCTCCACTAATCCACAAAGTTTTCTCATGGAATGGTGTTCACTAGTTTTTGAAGGTGATAGAGGGAATGTGTGGTTGTTGGCATTTTATGTTATTACTTAGTCTATTTGGAAATTTTGCAATGATCTAATTTTCAATGGTAAAATACGGGATGCCAACCAACTATTTGATCTTATTAAATTGAGAGTAGCTATATGGACTAAAGCTAGATGGCCACACATTAAGTACTCAATTAAGACCTTAATTAGAAGTCTTGAGAACCTTTTAAAAGATCGAATGTGTGATTTAAAGAGATTGACAATTTCACGGGTGACCTTACGAAAGGTTGGTTGAAATTTAATGTGGATGGTGTTTCATCTAGTAACTCAAGGCAAACGGGTATTGAGGGGTTACTTTGTAAAATCAGACACTATAAATACATGTCATGACATACATGCATTGAGTAGCATGTTATTACGCTAGAAAAGCACCTAAGAATAAACGAAACCTGATATTGTACCTAACGGTACACTTAAATTGATTTAACCTCGAACTAGTTCAAATAGGAATTGTAGGATGAAATTTAATATTTTATAGTCCAGGAATTACTAAAAATAATTGTTCGGAGTTCGAGGGTTCATTTGGGGTAAAATTAAAAATTTTGATATTCAAGGAAAAAATCGTCATTTTGCCACCTAAGATAATAATTTGATCATGGAGTGAAATTTTTTATCAAGATTAACTATTTGGAGTATAATTTAATGATAGGAAGTGAAAAAGTTTAATTCTGGTGATTTTTGGAGTGTAGGGGCAAAATTGTAATTTTACCACCCACGGATAAAATTTGAGATTTTGAGAGAATTTAGATCAAATTTGACAAATTGGAGAATGGTATGAGTATAAGGGATGAAAAATATGTCTATGGGCAATTTTTCAGTTTTTTGGGCAAAAATGTAATTTTTCACTTTTACAGGGGCAAAAGTGTAAATTTCAAAAATTACTCCACCGAGACTTTGGATGAGTCTGAGAATTTTATCTAAGCTATGAATATATGAGACAAGTGTATGGTAAAAATTTGGAAACAAATGGATGAAATTTTAAAAATGGGCCAATGGGAAAGTGACACGTGGCATTTTTTTAATGAAATAATATTATTTTAATGAAAAGTCAGCCATTTAAACCCAAATTTTGAGTGCTGGCTGGCCATAAGGAAGAACAAGAGAGGAAATAGAGAGGAAAGGAAGAAAAAAAGAAAAACCAAAGAGAAACAAGAAAATTCAAAGGGAAATTCACGGTTTTCGACCGTTTACGCGTCTAACGGTAAGATTTTTCGATTTTAGCTTGCTTTCTACCTTTCCTATGCCTTTATTTCCATTTAGAATGCTTGAGGAGAGAGATCAAAAAGTGATATCAAGGTCTGGACGAAATTCTAGGGGAGAGAAATTGAAATTTTTAGGTTTTGATTTTTAGTTAAATTGATAGTTTTAGTTAGTTAAATGTGTTTAGAAATTAAATTGGGCAAGAAATCATTAAATTTTCACAATACCCACTCTTGGCTGGATGCTCAATGCTGTACAATGATGATGAATTGATTTTATTCTAAGAGAAATGAAGAGAAAATGATGAAAAACGATTAAACGTGATAGAAAAACAAAGTAGAAAATTAACCGAGTTAATGTCCCATTTTTGGTCGAATTTTCCAAGGAAGGGAGTGAGCTGATTTTGTTGTTTTTAGAAGGTTATTGGCTGATATTTAATGGTTAGAAATGTTGGAGAGAGAATGGGATCATTTAGAGCTAAAATGGAGCGCGTTAGCAATTTATCGGGCAAAGTGCCAAAAATAGGTTAATACCGCGTTTAAGCCGTTTTAGGCTATTGCATTTCATACCATGCATTAGTATAGGATTTAAGTTAATTATATAGTGATTTAGCATCAATGTGATGAATTGTGTAAATTTTTGTAATGTGTCTAGGAGGAGAGCCTTCCGGAAAAGGCAAAGAAGTCGTACCCGACGAGTAGTGATCGGGGCGCTTAGAAAGCTTTTAGTTTGTACAAACGGTGAGTAAACTTATTATTATTGTAAATTATCTAGAGTTTATTTTAAATACCCTTTATGTATTTTATGAAATGAGAGCGAGATTAAAACGGGATTTTTGATGTTTTAGGAATAAATGTGACAAATAAAAATATATTGTATTGATTATGAAATTGAGTAATTGGAGGCTACAAATTGACTTGAAAAATATATATTTTCCTAAGAATGGCTTATGAGAAATGAGTATATGTGGCTATATTTTGTGAATGCATTGGAAAATTTATGTAAGTTGTTTTACTATGCAGGCTGGATAAATAAATAAAAGCCACGTTATACTGTCGAAATTTTATTAAAATTGGTGGGTTAGTCACTGCAGTGACGGGTTTTCGTGGACTACCTATTAGAGGGGCACGGTAAACCCAGTTATATAGTTACTCCGGTTGTAGAGGCGAGGAGGGTAACTCCCAGGGTAGTATTAGAGCTCACTTCACGTCGAACCCCCACGTGAATGTGTAACTTGGCCAACGCCAAGGGACGACTGGTTTTAAAAATAAAAATGTGTTTCACGTGTGAATATTTTAACACCCTTGGCGGACTCGGTTAGATGCCTCGGCCAAGGTATCTCCGAGGATTAGTTTTGGCTTGAGCCTTGTTTTAATAAAAGACATAAGCCTTAACAACTATTTTGGTAAATTACAAATATTTTATGGTTTAAGAAATAAATTGAAAACATTATGAAATGGGTTGAAATTTGTTGTTTAAACTTGCCTCCATTTTACTCGCCTTTAGATATTTATGATAATGTCTGTTTACTCATTGGGATTGCAAAATCTCACCCAACTCCTTTCCACCCATTTCAGGTTCAGTATAGACTGTAGATAGCTGATCTCATCGAGGACTACCATTGGATCTGCATTTTCCAAATCGTAGGTTCACAGTCCTCTTTACTTTTGTTTATTCGGGGGCCCTCTTGTTATTGTAAATTAAATTAAATATTTTGACTTACTGTATTTCAGTATGTATAAATTTATTTAGCTTTTACGCTATAAAAATTATTCACGTATAACTCTATAAATATTGTTTTATAAGAAAATAGAATATTTTCCTTAATATTTCTTTTATTTTCTTATTATATTCAAATAACCGTAATTTCATTTTAAATGAAGATTTTAGACTTTTAAACTCATTTTGAATATGAATTATGTGTTTTGTACTTGTATATTACGTTTTAGCCAGTTTCGAAATTTTTGAGAAAAAAAATGACCAAAATACCCCTGTGTGGCGAAAATTTTATTTTAATTGTTTTTGATCTAAAATAGTATATATTCTCTAAAAACTCGATATTTAACAATGATTGCTCACAGGAAAGGAAAGAAACTAATATGTAAGCCTTGTGGGGTTTCGGTTGGCATTCCGGATAATGAGTGTCAATCGGAACGTCACGGCGATTGTCATGGGCCTGAGGGAGGTTCCGGGTCGTGACATACTTCGAGATGGTTCTGGTATATTTATAACTAAATTCTCATAATCTATTGGAGTTGAAGATTCAAACTTGATATAATTGTTATCAATTAAGGAAGCGTTTGTGATTTATACTCAATACATGGCTCATTATGCTTACAAGCTGTGGGTAGAGAGCAATTCAGCAAATGTGGTCTTGTGGTCTAACAATTATAAGGAAGCACCTTGGAAATATAGGCAGGTGATTATTAGTGTTGAATAGTTGTAAGAAAAAAATCAAAAATTGGAAGATTTCTCATGTGTGGCATTAAGCTAATGAAGATGTTGATGGCCTTGCAAAAGGTGGAATTTTAAGGAAAGATGACTTTATACAATATTCCTTAATGAATAAAGGTCATGTGCATATTAAAAGCGGGCGGATGATATGAGAATGCGGTGTTTAGGGTCCGGTTCAAATGAGGATATTATGTTAAGAATTTGTGATGAGTTAGGACTTTATTCCTGAAGAGTTTAAATTCAAACTTGATTGAGTCCTTATGGGACATTTTCAAGTTAGAATTTAATTTAATCCAAAAGTCTTGGTATGAGTTAGAATTTAAATTAATCCAAGAGTCTTGGTATGAGTTGTTGTTAATCTGATTGAAGTGTATTATCTTCTTAAAATTAAGCTACTTAAAAGACTGTGGTGATGATGGAATTGGGAGGTGATTAATGTGCCTTATGCTAATAGTTTAGATAAGGTGTATTATGCTTCGATACAGATTAGACAGATGTTGAAAACAGTGGATAGGATTTGGAGAAGTGTGATATTTAATGTAGAAATGTTGGATTCCAGACAGCAATAGTGGTTGGGCTAGACATTTATGTGCCAAGGTCATATGGATGTAGTTAATTTTTTGAGATATAGCCAAGATTAAGGCTTGGATAGATTCATTATATCCAACCAGGACATTTAGTGTTCGTTTGGCTTGGTTGATTTTAAGCTTATCTACTGCTTAAAAGCAGAATCTAGGCCAAACAAGATTTCGCGAGAAGCTCTTAAAAAAAAGTAGCTTTTTTTTTAAAAAAAAATCTACAAAAAAATAGCTTAAAAAAAACTCCAATTAGGAGCTTTTCCTTCTCTTTTTTTAAAAAAACACACTTGCTTATTAGGAGAGTTATTTTTTTCTAAAAAGATCCTCTTTCAAAAGATACCCCCTCCTTCTCTCCCTATCGATCTCTCTCTTCCATCTCCATTTCTACAAATCATCATTTTAAGGTTTTTTTTTGTTCTTACAAAAATAAAGAAAAAAAAAGATCCAAAATTCAAAACTACATTCAGGTATTATTTTTTCTTTTTCTTTCTATTTTGTTTTTCATTTTATTTTTTATTATTTTTTTTACTTTGAAAACTCTCTTTATCAGTTGATATTTCTCAATTTATTGTTAGATATGACAATTATGTGATGTTTATTTATTCTTAACTTCTTTATGGTATATATAATATTTGTTGATTATGATTGAAATAATTAATCAAATAGGTCAATGGTTGTTAAGATAAATTATTTGAAAATTGAGATGATATTTGTTCATGGAGGTGAACTTTGTTGGTAAAGACGCCAATGCCTAAACGTGATTTTCTTGACATAGTTGGATCGATTGTTACTACCACCTTAAAATTCTCGTTTTCCTTTCTGGGTTCTCCTTTTATTGTTACGGTCAAAGGTTCTAGTAGTCAACTCATCGCTTTCTTTCATCTCTCATTTTTTTATTTAATTCAATTTTTTTCTCTTGATTTAATTTATTTATTATTATTCAATAAAAAATTATTTTGAGAGAGTCATTAAAAATATATATAATATATAAAAAATTTTAAAAATTCCCCTTTAAGTAACACAATTATTTAGTTTAGAATCTCCCATGGTCTGACAACATTACAGCGAAACTTGATCTACAACAAACTTAAAATTTCACACAATTAAATTAAATGCAATAAAAATAAGTAAAAAACAAGAACCATAATTGACAATTGAGCATGATATATACCTTTTACACAAAAATAACATCCAATATGAGGAACTGAGCTTCACTCAATGATGAGTCAGCCATTGAGCAATAAATGGAACATACACCTCCATTGAGCCCAAAACATGTCTAACAACTTTCTTTTTTGCACATAATACATTATAACTATAAATTAATTCAATAACAAAATTTTTTACAGGTCCATTTTATTATTTGTAGAAAGATCTCAACAAAATATTTAGAGAACTGCATCAAAATATATCAAAAGAAATCTTTTTCTTTTGTTTTCAATTGGCACTTTGTTAAAAAGTTGTGGGGACTTTCAGAATTTCTTAATCTCATCTAAGCAAGGCTTTCGGAACCTATAGACAAATAGACAAAAAAGACATGTTGAATGTACAAACCTCACGGCAACAACTCTTAAAATTCTAGTTGGTGGAAGATTCTTTTACTAAAACTGCTTCATATATACTTTACATACTAGATTATCGTTTAACACAAAAACTTAGTCAAACCATCTTTGTACGCAAAACTTTGCTATAATTCACTAGCATATAGGCTTAAACAAAAAAGGTATTAAGTGCGGAAAACCCTTAAGGAGAAAGACAATGCATGAAAAGCTCAGCGTATAAATAAATTCAATCAAGCATCAGTCATGAAAAGTCCAAAAAACCTCCCAAGGAACTGTTTATAGTAAACAAATGCAATCAAACCATTAGAATCTTAACCCCATACAACCTAATGAAATGAAAGAATTCAAATAAATAGATAAATAAATAAAAAAATTAAAGTTTTTGAAAAACTAATCAAGAACTCACTTGTTGCCCTCTTCTTTTAACACTACTATCTCTATCTTTACTAGAAGCAACCTCATTAACATAAGAAAACTTCTTATTTACACTTTTAGATTCTCTAGCTGGCGCCATGAGGAGCTTTCGCAACTACCTGAAATGTACTCAAAATCCAAACATCAAATCAGTGTAGGGGAACTGATCGGTATCTATGTTGTGTACAAATAGCTAAAGATAAAATTGGGACCTTATATGAATGAAGAAAAAATAAATATAACCATCTTACTTAGTAGTCTGGTTTTTTTGGTGAATGATTCAAGTTAAATTTTGTTTGAGATTGCATCATAAATTTGGGTGCTTTCTTGTTTGAGTGGTGACATAAGATTTATTGTTTCATATGTCATGTTGCAGTTTAAGGCTAGCCAAGAAATGTCTTCACCTAATTTTGAAATTTCAGATAAACCAAAACATAACGCAAAGTGGGATATGGTCACTACTAAAATCTTACTTCAAGCTTGTATAGACGGGATTCGTTAGTGTGGAAAATTAGGAATTTCATTTAGAACTAAAAGATGAGAAGTTTTAGTACAAGAATTTAATACTCATGCTAATAAAAACTATACCCGAAAGCAATTAAAAACTAGACTGGATAGTCTAAGGAATGAATGGACTTTATGGAAACAATTGAAAGGTAAAGAAACAGGTTTAGGTTGGAACCATGAGACGAGAACCATCTAAGTTGATGCCACATGGTGGGAAGCCAAAATAAAAGTAAGTATTTTAAATTTTATATGTTTCAATTACTGTAAATTATTTTACATATGCACATGATTTGAAAGTTTCTTTCTCTTTGATGTTTATGTAGGCCAATCCAAAATATACCAAATTTTAGTATCAAGGGTTGGAACATGTTGATGAATTGGAATTTATATATGGGGATATAGTAGGCACCAATCAAAATGCATGGACACCAGCAATGGGTGTACTAATTGAAGATACTGTTGGATCTATAAATTTAACTCTGCTACAAGACAATGTTGAATTTAATACTGGAGAAATCAATTATGATGAAGATGACGACCATATGGTAAACATCAAAATCAAGAGGAAAAGAATGGTGCTAAAAGAAATGGGGAAAGAAGTGGTAAAGGGTAAGGCAAAAACTGAGACTACAGCAAGCTTGCAAAGAACATTAGAACGATTGTGTGGGGCAACAGAAGTCATAATGCAGCTAAAAGTGTTGAAATTTCAGTGCCATCACAAGCCACAAGACAATATAGTATTTTAGAGTGTGTTCGAGTAATGAAATCTCTACAAAATGAAGGGAGATTAAGTGCAAATGAACTTAATTTCGCATTACAATTGATTGAAAAGGAAGAAAATTGACTCATTTTTATTTCTTTGCCAGATTTAAGTGATAAGCTAAATTAGATTCAATATGAGCATAATCTATTAAAAAATTGTGGTGAGAGTAGTTGATTAGTTTAGGATTTAATATGTTTATTTTAGGTTGATGTTGAACTTTAAACTACTTTCTCTTTGTATTTATGGTGCTTATTATGTGAAATTGAATTGGTATTTGAAAGAATTCGCCATTATCCATGTTATATTTATTTGAATTGTTATTTGTACTATTTGATTTGTTTCAAATAATATTTATTTTTTTAATTGATATTTTTGGGTTTCTACTTATGTATTTTGATATTGTCAAACAAATGTCTTCTAATGAAGTCAAAG
This sequence comes from Theobroma cacao, assembly GCF_053813885.1. Taxonomy (NCBI): domain Eukaryota; kingdom Viridiplantae; phylum Streptophyta; class Magnoliopsida; order Malvales; family Malvaceae; genus Theobroma; species Theobroma cacao. The sequence continues at coordinate 36,781,679 of NC_142647.1, read as the reverse complement.
CATCAGTAAAAGTTATAAAAAGAAGAAAATGTACAAAGTTTTATCAAAACATGTATGGAGGAGTTGTTACATGAAATACTTAATGAAACAAGGAAACAGATTCCATTATTCTGATGCATGGAATTGGGTGCGTGAAACTTTACAAACTCCAGGTGAAAGTTATAGAATGTTTAGGATGGAATCACACCTTGTATTGCAACTTACAAATCTATTGATAAATAAGGGATGGTTACATCTAGCTAAAGACATGACAGCATTAGAGGCGGTTGCTATGTTTCTTTGGACTTGTGCCCACAGCGAAACAAATCGTAATGTCCAAAATAAATTTGAAAAATTGGGAAAGACTATAAGTAAGAAGTTTGGTGAAGTGTTAGATAGTTTATGTCTACTGGCCAATGAAATTGTCAAGGCTCTATATTTTCAATTTGCAGAAGTTCCATCCAAAATTTAAAAAAAATCATAGATATTGGCCTTATTTTCAAGGGTGCATTGATGCTGTAGATGGATCATATGTTCTTGCTATTCTTCTTACAAATGATTAATTTCGTTTTATTGATTGAAAGGGATATCCAACACACAATGTCATGTTATTGTGTAATTTTGACATGCTCTCCCCTTTTGTGGTTGTTGGTTGGTCTGGCACTGCACATGACACTTGTATCTTTTCAACTGTGCTTGAAGAAATGAAAAGCATGTTCCCTCACCCTCCAAAAGGTACAACTTATAATTTTTATGATATAATGTTTGCCATCTTATATATTTATCTCTTGAATTTTTGTAATAAAATAATATTGAAGCCTTTAACATTTTTCTTAGGTAAATATTATGTAGTGGATGTTGGTTATCTTAATGTGAACGGGTATCTAGCATTTTATAAAGGTGAAAGATATCACATTCCTTATTTTAGAGGTTGCAGTCAGCCAGAAGGTGTAAAAAAAATATTTAACCATGCATATTCTTCGTCAAGCAATGTCATTGAACGAACAATTGGAGTTTGGAAGAATAAGTAGCATATTTTATATGATATGAAGCCATTTTAGTTGATAAAATAAGAAAAGATTATTGTTGCCATAACAGCACTTCATAACTATATTAGATAGTGTGGTGTTATAGATAAGGAGTTTGACAGATGTAATCGAAATCCCAATTATATTCTTGAGAGTCAAGAAGAAAGAAATAATGATGAAGAAATGGGTTCATATACTTATAGAAGAGCATTGTATGATAGTTACATGGGTAGAGTTTGCAACCAAATAGTTGCTGCATTGATGGAAAATAGAAATTGTTAATTTATTGGTTATTTATGAATTATGTATTACTTATAAATTATTTGTGAAACTCTTTTTTTTATGATTTATTATTAATTATAAACTTTATGTTAGATAAAAATGCTTTTTATATTTTCAAAATTTTATTTTAAATAAATAAAAAAATAAAGTTAATTTTTTTATTTTGAACAAAGAAATTTATGATAAAAGAAAAGTTATTTATTAAATACCTTTTATGGTAATTTTAACTAAAAATTAGAATTTATACAAGTTATTTTGCCAAACAGCTTATCTATAAAAAAAGCTTATAAAAAGTAAATTTATTAAACAACTTTAACTTAATTTTTAAAACTATTATTTTTCATAAGAGCTTTATAATAACTTTTAAGTTAAAAAAAAAAAAAGCTAGGCCAAACATGCTCTAATCTGCAAGAAGGTGGATAAGAGTTCGTTTGAATCAATTACTTTGCCTAGAAGTAGACAGCTTCTTGGGGGTTAATTTTGTACAAATTTAGACATCCCCACATCTAGATTCTTTTGAGCTTATCGGTTTTTGTTTTAGTAGCTTTTGATTATTTCTTTGTACATTTTCCTTTATTGTACCAATAACGTCCAAGGTTTTTCTTTAAACTTTGGCATTCATCAATAAAAATTACGTACTTCTCAAAAAATGATTTATTCTAAATAATTATAGTTTTTTAATTTAATTTTTTTTAATTTTTATTATTTATTGTATCATTTTTTAAAAATAATTTTTTATTATTTAATATGTGTATGAAAATATGAAAATAAATAAAAAATAAAATTAATTAACTTTAAAAAAAGGAAAAACAATGGGTTAAAAAAAACATACTTAATGAGTTTAAAAAAACCAAATCGAAAGGCCCATAGCTATTGGGCTTAGGTGGTATATATGTGGGTTGAGACCTTCAAATTTGGCCTGAAAGCCTTGTTCTTCTTCTCTTCTTCTTTAAAACAACGTCATTTTGAGGCTTTAAAGTCTCCCTTAAAACGACGTTGTTGCAATTAATGTATTAAAAAAATCTCCTCATCTCTTTTTCCTTATTTGTTCCTTCCCACTCTCTCTCTAAAACTAGGCTCGCTGTTTCTAACTTTCCCCTTTCCATTCTAAAAATTGGTGTCAAACCATCACCTACTACCGTGCCCATCATCTTTCGCTACTCATTGTGTCAGATTTTATGCAAAAGACATTGTTCTATTCCTTTTGACCCCTTTTTACCTTTATTTTGATTTATTTGTCCAAAACCAAGCCTAAATTTCACTTGAGTATCTAAGAAAAACCAAACCTTTCCTTAAAAAATCCCAAAAAATCAAAAGCTCAATTTTTTTTTTTTTCTTTCTTTGTGTTTGAGTTTTGATTAGTGTTGTTGGATGGGTTTTTTATATCCTTGGATTCAATGGATTTTTATACCTTATCTCCTAGGTGGGTACAAATTGGTCAACAATGGAAGCCATTTCTTTTCGATTCTTTTTGGCTTTGATACCAACTGTTACGTGTTGAGACTTTAGACCAACTTGTATGGCTTTAAACTCTAGAAATTAAGCATAAGTAAGCCTCAAAATCCACAAAAGCGAAAGCTCAAGAAAGGAAGAATAGAAAGAGCTTTAGAGAAATGTAAAGGATTTTTATTTTTGAAAAGTGTTACAAACGAGGATAATGGAGTATTTATAGGCTAATAACTCCCTTGTTTTTTTTTTTTTTATAATTAGGGGAGGGGAGATTCAAACCCTACTCTTTAGGTAAGAGGATCATGAATCAACCAATGAGCCAAATACTTGGGGTGCTGATAACCCCCTTATTAGATAAGATTAGGTTACAAGATATGACTACTGATAAGAGATTTAATTTAAAGAGATAATATTCAAATTAAATCCAAGTCTTAATTTAATCTAGTAAATCTACATCTAAACCTAGATATATATTAGCAAATTCAAGAGTTCAAATTAGATCTCACTTTTAAGTGTGTGTAGACAATTACGCCCTTGATACGCTTGAAAGCTTACTATTTGGCTTGTTGGGCTCTTTGGCCTGTTTGCGTTGCTTGATCTACTTAGGTTGCTATCTATTGGGCTACCCAGCTGGCTTGTGCTAGTCTAAACTTTAGACTGTGACATCCTCGCCCACTTAATCTAGCAATGCCTTCATTGTTGAAATATGTGTGTCTTTATGCACTATCATATCACAACCTTCCTCTCACATGTCTTTGCCTTGAACAACCTTGTTTTGTGCACTTTTTACTTGAACACATTTCTTTGGAATATGATGTCTCTTTAGGCATTTGTTGCGAACTAATCCACCATTGTCTTGGCTTTTTGGTCTTACAAGAGCTCGATTGGTCTCAACGATTTTATGCTGATATCTTAGGCTTCTTGGCCCTCGTTTATGGTTATCTTGTCACCAATGATCTTGGTCTTTCTCAGACCATACGACATTCCATTGTCTTTGGTTGCATCTCCTTGATGCAACATGATGTTACCTAATTTTAGTGCGTTTTTATGCTCCCCTAGCCATCGGTGATGGCACTGACTATTACTATAGTAGTCTTTCTCTTAGACTTTAAAGGTTTCCTCTTCCATGTGCAACACTAAGCTACCCAGTTGTGATTGTTCATTGGGTCCTTCTATATGTTGGTTGCCACTCTTGTTGCTTAAATCTTCCTTGTCCATCGTGATGGCCACAAGCGATTTACTCATGGGGCAGTCCCTCATCAAATATGGTTCCTATCACAAGAAGCATTTGATGAGCTTCCTTTCCTTGCCTTTCCACTTGGTGAATGTCTTGGTTCAATAGTGTGGCGACTTCTTGTCAGCTTTATCATTCGATCCATTATCATTTTTTTCCTCACTATTGCCCTTTTTCTTGGGCTAAGATGAGCAAGCTTGATCAAACTCTTGACCACCACTATGGCTTGTATGAGGTCTTGCATGCCTCTATGTTAAAGCTCTTGTTTTTCCCATGGCTTGTAACCACCCGTAAATGCGAATAACGCCTTTTTCTCATTGAAATTGATAACCAACAACAACAATTCAAAGAATTATTTAACATATCTTTTTACCTCACTTTGTTGGGTCAATCTATTTTTACCTCATCTTTGGCATACTCAAGATAGAACGACTTTCAAAACTTTTTTTGAAACTCCTCCCAAGTGTTAAGGGTTACTCCTCTAAGTTTTTCATCACACCTATGCCACCACCACAACAAGATGGTGTCCACCAAGTACATAATGGCTAAATTAATTATCCTCATTGCTTTGAAGTACTGTTCCAAGCTCCACAAAAAGTTATCAACATCATTATCCTCTTTTTAGCCTTGAAACTCTTTGGCTTTAGAACTTTCAACCGAGCCGTTATTTGAGCATTTAGCCCTCCACCTTTAATGGTTGCCTTCATTGTGACAAGTTTGTCCTTGAGTCCTATTAAGTGCCTTAACTAGTTCCTTTAGTGCCACATCTTGTTGATTCTACATATTCATTGTTCCAATGAGGGTTGACTCCAGCTCCCCATAAAGCCAGTTGTCTTGAGCCTTAACACTTCCACGCTGGCTTTGACCACCTCGAATCAGTCCTTCGTGTCTCACGTGGCCACCTCCACCTTGGATACTCGACCACCAAAATTGGACATTATGTCCTTTAAACTCGGCTTACCTCATTTGGCTACACCTCTAGTCTCCTTCATTTCCTGGGTAAGTGCGGACTAGTCAATAGTAAAAGCCATATCTCTCTTCGATTCTCTTTGGCTCTAATAACAACTGTAACATGCCAAGACTTTAGCCTAACTCTTACAACTTTAAACTCTAAAAATTGAGCTTAAGTAAGCTTCAAAACCCACAAAATGAAAGCGTAAGAAAGGAGAAAAAAATAGCTTTAGAGAAATGTAATAGATTCTTATTTCTCAAGTATGTTACTGTTGTCGAATTTACCATGCAAGTGTATGTATAGTAACAAGTAATATAATAGCAAGTTGAGTGTTGAATTTCATAAAGAATTATACCAACTTTTGCTAAGTACTAAAATCAACAAAACTTAATCTTATTCAAACAATAGAATTAAAATGATTAGTTAAAAGCAAAACTAAAACTAAATAATAACTAAATTAAATCTAAAAGTTGATGGGCCAAACTTTAATAGAAAAGCTCAATTAATAAAAAGCCTAGGATTACAATATCCCTCAACACTTCATCTGAATCTTATTTCTTTTTCTAAACTTACTTAAATGGATTTAGTTGTTAACCTAGAGTCTCAATTTATTTATAAATCTCTATTAAGGTTTTTACAAAAATATCTCTCCTAATTAATTTACTATATATCTATGTAAATTCAACTGAAGAAAGATTCATTAAGTTTATACTCCAATCTTTGCTACATATGACGTATAAGTATATGTATATCATATATGCAAATTAATCACCTAATCAACTAAGTGAATTTGAACATATGCTATTCTATTCATGGCTTACTCTAAACTCCGTTTGTCAATTAGTCTTTAGGTTTTCAGATCTACTAATTGGTGTTCAAGCAATTAAAAGCATTAAACACAGAATTGGAATAAACAACTCATATTGCATTGATCGTAAACAAAAGAAAGATAAAGAATTCAAACTACATGTTGAGTTCAATTATAATCATAAATAAAGTAAATTAGTTCATGCTGAAAAATAAAGACATAATCCAAAGAAATTGAACCATTGTAACAATTCAAGAAAAACTAAGAATAAAAAGAGAAGAATAGGAAACTGAAGATTTATCAAATCTTCAATCTTCAATCTTGCACAATCTTTCTAGCTTTTAGGGTTGTTTTGTGGCCATTTTTCTTCAGAGAAAACCTAGTTAAAACCTCTCTTTTAATTACTTTGAAAGCCCCTTTTTATAGCCTTAAAAAAGACCTAATTTTGACTCAACGTAGAAAAAGGAAAGCCGGGGTATCGAAGTGGCGCTACAACGCTAGCTTTCTAGAATTGTCACTCCCCAACTTAAGGGGGATGTATGGCATTTCATGGCAGTGTGGCATTGGCTTCTTGGCATCACGGCTTTCAACTCTCGGGTGGCATTATGGTGCCTTTTCTCATCACGGTGCCATGGCCCCCATGTCTTCATGGCTACAGTGCCAAAAGGCTCTATCTTGCCTTATGTTGTCTCCATTGCACTATTTCATCTTGTGATGAGATTTTCTCCTTCTTCTAGGTTGAGATGGACAACGTGGTAAATACGTAAGTTGTATTTCTATCTTTTAACTTTTTATTAGCTCAAGAATCACATCAATTGGACTTTTAAAATAAGAGTTATGCTAGAAATACTACAACATGTACAAAAGAAGCACTAGCCACACTTGCGCTCTTCATCACTAATTGAGGTCCTTTCATTTAAGAACTTTCAAAAGTAATAACCTAAATAAGTAATAACTAAACTAAAAGTAATTTAACATAAAATTAAACTAAAATGACTTAAATTAAAATAACGCAACAAGATTTAACTACACTAAGAAAACCAACTAAAAACTCGTAATTTCAAACCTAAATCTCAAGAACTTAATTAATTTAGTACCCAAAATGTGAGAAAATAACTCTAAGTAATAGAGTTATCAATTAAAAAAGTGGAGAGCAGGGTATTTATAGGTTGATAGCCCTCTTTGTTAGATAAGATTAAGTTACTAGATAAGGATAATGATAAGGGATTTAATGTGAAGAGATAATATTAAAATTAAATTCAAATCTTTATCTAATATAGTAAATCCACATCCAAACCTAGATATACATTAGCAAATCCAAGAGTTCAAATTAGATTAAACTCCTAAGTGTATGCAGACAATTACGCCCTTGATATGTGAGTCAGGCTTGCTAGGCTCTCTGGCATTTCTGGGCTACCTAGCTTACTTGGGCTATTGAGCTGTGTGGGCTAGTCTAAACTTTTTGACTATGATAGTCCTCATCAGCATGGGCCTAGACAAAACCTACAGCTTGGTCCTTAAATATATAATCTAACTTACACCTTCAGTACAAAAAAAAATGCCATAATACCTAAATAACCATGAACTATTTAGGAAAATTCAAATATTTCATTATTCAATTTTAATGTTCAATGAAGACCTACACTTTTATTTTTGAGCTAAATAAGTTCCTATGTCTAATGGTTGACTAATTGTTGTTAGAAAAAATGCCTTTTGCCCATTCTATGTCATATGGCATTGATGTGGCATGTTGACATGTCATAATAGATGATGACATAGTATATCAATGTGGCCATGTGACATTCATCCTCCTCATCAGCACCACAAGAGCATAAAATGACAAGTGGCACTTTAAGAAATGGCAATTAGTATAGTGTTAGTTATAAGGGCTTATTTGACCCAAAATAAAAGTATAGAGGCTTAATTGAACGCAATTGAAGAATAAAAACTTATTTGAATTTTCTTAAATAAATCAAGAGCATTTTCAAGCATTATGTAAAAAAAAAATCAAAAAAACAAATCAACAAACTAGCATAAAACTATATAAAATCCATCATAAAGTTTAATTGAATTTTCTAGTCCACCAATATGCTAGTTTTTTTTATCATGCGGGGGAATGTGTTAAAGAGATGTAGTAGTTAGTTTATTGGCACAAGGTCTAAAAAAGCCCTTAACTATTTAAAAAAATTCAAATAAGTCCTTATACTTTATTGTGTTCAATCAAACCCTTGTACTTTTATTTTGAGCCAAATAAGCCTTATACTTTTATTTTGAATTAATTAAACCCTTATGGCTAATGATTAACTTAGTCAAAATGTCGTTGTCATTCTATGTCATATGGTGTTTATGTGACATGCTAACATATTATAATTGATGATGACGTGATATGTTAATTTGACATGATGATAAGACCATGTGGTATTTTTCACCTTCCACATCAATGTCATGTGGATATAAAATGACAAGTGGCATATTGACCAATGACACTTAGTCAATTATTAGTCATTAGGATTTATTTAATTAAAAATTAAAGTATAAGGGCTTGATTGAATACAATTAAAAAATAAGAGCTTATTTGAATTTTTTTGAATAGTTTAGATGCTTATTTGAATATTATGTCTAGATTATTTTAAACCAAAACAAAATTATCAGTATAAACTAAAGGTGCCCATGGGTTGTGTTGGGCTCAATTGACACCTAAAATTTCAAATTGAGGATTAATTTGCCCATTTAAACTCATTTAAGGTATTTTTATTATTAAAATATCAAAAAACTTATACAAATATTTTAATATTTTAAAAATAAAAATTAAATAAAAATATGCATAACACCTAAAAAATCTCTTACTATTCAAGAAAATTAAAATAATTTTTTTTAATTTTGTTCAATAAAGATATTGTATTTTTCTATTTTGGGTCAAATTTGCCCTTATGACTAATAGTTAACTAAATATTGTTAATCAAAAGACTACTTGTCATTTTATATTATCTGGTTTTAACGTGACATATTGAATGTCCTAGTAAATAGTGGTATGGCATACTGATGTAGCATGATGACATGGTCACATAATATTTTTTTACCCACCACATTAGTGTATGCTATCTAGTTCTAACATAACATATTGAAATGTCACAGTAGATAGTGACATGGCACACTAATATGGCATAATGATATAGTTACATAATATTTTAGTACACATTAGTATCAAATGGATAAAAAAAAAATAACAAGTGTTGTTTTGAATAATGACAATTAGTCAATCTTTTTTTTTTTTTTTTTTTGACTTGGGAGAAGAGGGATTTAAACCATGTTCTTTAAACAAAGAGATTATAAACCAACCAATAAGTCAAATGCTCATGTGCTAGTCAATCCTTGATTATAAAGGTTTTTAACTTAAATAAAAATATCCCAAAACACAACAAAAGAATACAAGCTTATTTGAATTTTCTTAAATAATTTAAAAGATTTTTAGGCACTATGTCATAAAAATATAATAATTATTAATGTTATAATAGTACGGGATCAAATCTAAAACATCTGGCTCGTGGACAAATGTAGAATAAACTTCGCTTCACTACGAAGGTCATGAGGAGAATATATTCAATGTGTGTTATATATCTGTCTTCGGTGAACTCAACCTTAATCATTCATACTTTGAAAAAACTTACTAAGACTTTTGTGACATTTTTGTAATGAAAATATATCAATCACACAGATTTAGAACGCATGCTTACGAATGAATATGTAGTTTCCAAAAGTATATACATATATTAAATGTCATTGGTTTATATCTTCTGGATCTCTGTGTTTGTCCTCGTATGTTACCTGCAAATTAACTCCAAGATCACGACATGACGACCCTGTTGTCCAAAGAGATCGAGATTGAGAAACTTTCTTGTAATAATCTTGCTTAACATGGACTCCTCCTTTTGCTGTGCTATGTTTGTCTAGAGAAATGATAAATTGATATGATGGGGACAACATGCGTGATAGGTAAAGTGTTTATATAAAAAGTTATGAAAAAATTAATAATAATATTGTTGTTGGAAGGATATGAAGGGGCGATGGTTGTTTCTCATTTTGGGTTCCTGAAGAATAGCTAGATTGTTGCAAAAGTTGTAACTTCTCATCTTGCTTTATGCAAGTCTGTCAAATCAATCTCACATGCATGCAATTCACCTACCTATGTCTTGTGTTCCCGCATACAGTTTTTTTCGTTGTTTTTGTATGTCTTGTCTCCCGTATGTGTCATAACCTAAAACATTTTAATACTTACACCAAGCTATAACGCTCTTATTGCGTTGCGTGTTGGAATACCATCGACGATTAAACAAACATAAATCATGTTTTGTTCTCTTCAAATGGAGCCCCACATTACAAGCATGATGTTCTGCATTTCTTTTTATCTCTTTTCACAACTTTTACGGCATGTTTGGGTAGGGAATAGAAGTCTTAATCCTTCTTTAACACTTTATTTGGTTGGAAATAATAGTTAATAGCTATTCAGGGAGATGAAGGAATAGCCAATAGCAAGTCCTTCATTGGTATGGACTATTCCAAGAGACAAGAAATAGAATAAAAACATTAATGAACAAAAATATCCTTCAATAATTTGAAGAATTACCATATGGTATAAACTACATTTTATTTATTTTTAACAATTTCTTTCCCTCTTTACCCAACTATCTTTCTCTTGCTCTCACTAAATTAAAATGAATTTAAAATTTAAAAATAAAAAAGAAAAAAATTAAAATGAAGTTAAAATAGAAAGGTTTAAGTTTTAATTATATATTATAAAAAGTTAATATTTTAAACTTAAAAATTAAATTAAAATTTTAATTATAAATTTTTTATATTTTAATATTTTAAAAATAAAGAACAAAATAGTAAAATTAATGTTTTAATTATAAACATTTTAATTTAAAAATTAAATATTATAATAAATGGTATTTTTGTCATTTTTCACTTATTGCTTAATTATTCCTAAAACTATTCATCCCGACCAAACATTCGAATAATTCATACTAACAATTTCTATCATATTTTATTCCTATGAACCAAACTACATAATAGTTATTCATCTGTTATTCTATTCCTCCGAAATGACTATTCCATTCTCACTCTATTCCTTTTCGAGAACCAAACACACCCTTAAGTTTTACCAATATATTTTCGAGTTTGTTTGCTTTTTATTAAATATAAAATTATATCATATATATTAAAAATTATTTTGTTCATTTATACATATTATAGGAAGAAAAATTTTTTATTCTGAATTGTATATATAGTTACATAGATAAATGTGATATATATATTATAAAACTTAATATGTTTAGATAATTATACAAATTTAGTGTTATACTTAAAATACAATATTATTGGTTGACTAATTAGACTACAATACTATTAGTTAGTTAGAGTTAGATTATGATTAGGATTAACTTTATATATATATATATATATATATATATGTGTGTGTGTGTGTGTGTGTGTGTGTGTGTGTGTGTGTGTGTGTGTGTGTGTGTGCGTATGTGTGTGTGTATAATATACCTCATTCACTCTTGTAACAATATTTTTTTTTTTCAGAATATAAAATTTCTATTCTTGTAGCATGATATCAAAGCTTGATTATTTTTTATATTATGAAATGAAACCTTGTCATACCATTAACTTTCTTTATTTTTTTTGTTCATGTTCTGAAAACTTATCTTTAAACAAGTAAATCACCTTAAATATCCCTACACAGTCAAGTTGTGTTGAATTCACAACCAAAAAAAGAGAAAATAACAAAGAGGCCTTGGTCATATAATTCACCAACAAAAATTAAAAGTCATATGACAACAACAAGCAGAACGAAGGAGCCAAAAAGATAAATTACCTAGTGTAAGAGAGAGGGTAGTGTGTGGAGAAGAATTGGAAAAGGTAATCTATTTTAGTAGAGCCTCAATATCACTTATAGTGAGAGTAGTAGTGTCCTCAAATGTAGCAACATCAAAATGGATGAAGATATAGAAGTTAAGAAATTTCTTTCTTGAGGTAAGCTTCTTTCTTTAAGTAAAGTCTATTCTTATCACATTTTTTATTTCTCCAACAGCTTGAGATTTTTTTTTCATTGAAATGAATGAATTAAGGTAAATATTTTGTTCAATGATGATATTTCAAATTTGATAGTGCTAGGTCAAGAGATGAATTTCTTAAGGGTGATTACTAATTTTATTGAAAAATTTTTACCCAAAAATTGTTCTTTGGAACTAAGGTTTAGGGTGACATAAAAAGGCTTTGACTTGGTTATTATATATCAAAAGTTGGATTAATGATGCATTGACAGTGTATAGCTTCTATACATTGTCAGGTGACCAAATTTTGACATATTAATAATAAGGTAAAAAAATTCAAAGAACTTAGCAATAAATATTAAAAAAATTATTAATTAATTAAAAAAACAAAATATTTTGATTTACAATTTTTTTTCTCAAGGTTTGTGCATACAAAGATGGGGAGGTTATTATTGACTATACTACTAGTGTACTTGGAAGGTGTGATCCTCACCCAGTTCAACCTAATACCCTTATTAATGTTTTCGAAGGCTCAATGATTCAACTTCAAAAGTTTAGTTCTCAAAACTCTTGCCTCGTTCATGTATGAAGACAGTTGGTGGATAACATTAACAAGTTCAATTTTTTAGAGTTTTAGTTTGTACTACTACCCATGTTTTCTCTATAAATGTTTGCATCTAATGACTAATTCAACATTATCTTTTTGAAGGAAAAACAGCTTTAACATTGAAGTTAGACTTTTGTCCATTGTTGTTTCGTTGTCTTTTCTGTTAAAAGGCTAGTAAACAAACTTGGAGATCCAATCCCTGCTCTAGTCCTAATGGACTTTATAGAAAAATCCAAAAACATCAAAATATAAACCCCAATAACTTCGAATGCCTATTTAATATTCTACCAAATTCAAGTCTTGTGCTTGGTTGTTTTGTTAACGGTACTAGAATCAAAAAAATTTTAATAGCACATTGGAGCTCCTTCCAGTTCACAATTGAGTTCACTTTTTTATCTTGAACTCAAACTAATAGAGAATAACATACTTATGTACTTCCATGCATAAATTAAATATTTAAAAAAAAAGAAATAAAAAGCACAGAAATGGACATCTTTTTGCTACAAAAATAACTGTCTTAGTCCACCTCATTATATGACATCGTAAGCTCTATACTATTAACAACTCGATAGGGAAGAACTTTTTGCAGCATGGAAGTTCCTTTGAAAATCACCATCTGGTAGCATGATTTTTTTTATTCACTAAGCTGGTTTGGTATTATCTTCTTGAAATCAAACTTATTTGTCCAAATTGATCCTTCGTCTTCAGCAGTTGGAAGCACAAGGTTTTTGACATTCAAGAATGCCAACGACTTCTCAATACCAGAGAACAACAACTGGAAGTAGCCCTTCCCATGGTTAGCAATGCTCGTTGCAACTAATGGAAGTTCTGCAATTTCTTGCCCAACAACTTGAATTATTCCAACTGATACAACGAATGAGTTGATTGTCAATACTGCACAGTACGTTCCCCTATATTCTTGACCTTTTAAGTTCCTTCTAAGAGAGGAAGAGAAAGAAAGCCGTAAACGATGCATGGGATGAAGTCACTCCCAGTTGTTGCATCAAAGATCTTATGCAAAACTGACATGGAATCAATATAATAATGATGCGTAGAATTTTGCAATAATTTGTTTCAAATAACAAGACCGAAATCTCATATCTTAACAAAAGGAACAAACTCCTCACCTTACCTATACACAGATCAAATCAAAATCAACATAAGAGATCAATCAAGGATCCTAAATTCTTATTTGAAAATTGAACATCACTTGTAAACAATATTTAGCAGTGCTAAGAAAAAGGTAAAATGTTAAACAAATAAAAAACTTGAATATTACAAAAGCATCAAACAGTTAAATCCAACTAGCATTAACAGACCATTTTGTCCTTGATTTCAATTTTGAGGTGCACTCAAATCCTACATAAATAAAAATATTCACATCATCCATATTTGTAATAAGAGAAAAAAGGTATTAGTTAAAAAAAATTAGTCTTTTAAATTTTAAAATTAATTAATTAACATGTCTGAACAAAGTGAAAAATAGGTAGAATTATAAAAGTAATGAATTACTTGATCAACATAACTAGAATTAACATTTTTAGTAGCATTAAGATCCAACATTATCTGTTGACTAGGACACCTTCAAAAAAATTAAAGGAAAAAGTTACAAAATACTAAAATTGTCTAAAAAAAATACTTAGCACTTAAAAACCATACTAGATTAATTAAAACAAACTATACTAGAGTTCAGAATATGAGACATTACCTTGATTGTTTTAATAATAGGCAAGCACATTTTGTTTGGCCTTTATGTTTGCAAAATGAACATTTCTTTGAATTGTTTTTTTACTCTAAAGCTCCTTTCATTCTTAGAGATCGGGGACGTCCTTTTGTAGTCTCATGAGGAGGATTAAGCAATGTTATATCATGACTCAGAAGATGTGACTCATGATCTTTTGAAGCAACATCTTCATGGTCATTCTTGCTTGTCAGAACATCAGTGCTACTAATCTTGTCATCTTCAAACTTCAAGGCATCAGGCTCTTCAAATAGTCGTTGTAAACCTCCAATAGCCACACCATAATGTTTCTAAGATCTTGAAACTTTTTTTGAAAGCTTTAAATAATGAACCATGACTCTATTAAACAACATCATTGAAGGCTTTGAAGCATTATTTTCAATATGCTCATTCAAGATGCTTTCAACTACTCCTCTTTTAGCATCTTTTGTCCACTAATTTAAAATGTAATGGTTAGGTAATGAGTGCACCTTTTTCTTAATGAGAATTGTCAATTGATCCCTACAAAGGATGCCTACAAACTCAAACATGTGACATGAACAAGTTGTAGCTATTAATGAGCCAACAAATGTCACAATATATTCTGGTTTCTTTTTACTAAATTCATGCACTCTATATTTTGTTGGTCTCAATTAAATGTGCTATTCACCCCCCCCCCCCTCGAGCACATTTAATTGGGATCAACAAGTGGTATCTGTCACGACCTAATTTCACGGGTCATGACCGGCGCATGAGCTCAATGAGCATAGCTCACTAAGCCCAAGCAAGCCTATCCATTTACCTTTGCTTAACAAATTTATCATATCATGCATACACACACACCTTTTCCCGAGTGTGAACATAGCCAAAACACAATGGCATTATCGATAATAATATACATGCACTATACCAATCATGTATTTAGCAATTTACATTGCATACACATATTCACATTGTTAGATTGTATTCACAATACAAAAGGACCCATGACTTCCAACGGAGACATTTACAATAAAAGGGATTACTATCGAATGCCAGACACATACCCAGGAGATGCACTACGGGGACTCCCCGATCTAGGGTCCAACAGTCACCTGATCTGAAAACATGAATTTTTTTAAAACGTGAGTACAATACTCAGTGAGTGAACAAGAATGGAACAAGCATACCATAAGGAATATTTATCGAAATCATGATGCATTCATTTTCTCAAAACCATGCAATTGTTTTAGCTCCTTTAAACCCCTCATGTAAACCCCACATGAGTAAATCACTTTACAAAAACCCATGCTCAACTATGGTACCAAAGAAATGGGAAATATGGCAAAAACCCACAAGTTAGCAAAATGGATAGAAAGTTTCTCGCTGTAGCGAGAACCAGTTCTGGTGAAGGCCTTCAAACCCTAAAGTTTCTCGCTGCAGCGAAACAGAGCAACAAGAGAAAAGTTTCCCTTCACTCAACAAAAAAGGCCATCTTATTAAACCAACAAAATCAACATAAAACTCATGAAAATTCTCAAAGTGCAATGTATCAAATTTCACATATATGTCAACCATATATCACATTCATGAGTTTTCATTTCATAAGTCTAGATATGCATAATTAGATAGATAAACATCAATATCATCATAATCACACTCGGCTCATGTAAATCCCCCCACATCGTGCACATAGCCGGCACCATCATGTGCATCCCCCCACATCGTGCACAATCAGTGCCATCGTTACATCCCCCCACATCGTGCACAATCAGTGCCATCGTTACATCACGGGCACTATCATCATCCACCTCTCATGTCACCATAAAATCGGGCTCTGATACCAAGTTTGTCACTAAGGAGGGACATACCACTGAACCCCTTCACTACGGAGGCGACAAACTGTACCTATCAAAGCACTCATAGGGCGGCTCCACCTCTTTGGGTAGCCCTTTCCTTTATATGCCCCTGGGCGGAGAGCCACGCTTCGCCCTTGTTCACGCGTTAGAGTTCCCAGGGATCGAGTAAAACCCTTTGCTCTTATACAACTTAATTCTTCCCACATCGTGCACACACACGGTTACAGTCATTATACACAATATCATTCATCATGCACAACACACACACACACATATATATTTATATATATATATATATATATATATATATCATCATATTGCAATAATGCATGAATCCATAGCAATCACATATCACAACATCAAACCATTTAATAAAAGTTTGTTCCCAAGGTACATTTTCTAAGACAAGTTGGATAGAATCTTTCATATTCCCCAAAACAAGTTTGAAATGCAAGTCCACTCACCGGTATCGAAAATCCAGATTTCGGGTGCACTTGGACTAATAGTCCTCAGGCGCAATTCCTTTGCCTTTTCCGGACGTCTCACTACCTTGACAAATAACAAAGTCGAGGAATTTACTATATTATCCCTAAATTGATATAAACTAATTTAAATTACTAATGCTTGATATGTAAATGCAAAAATACGTCCGATTACCGCTTAATCGTGGTATCGATTAAATTCGACCGATCACCGATTAATTGGCGATTGTGTCCAAATCACCTCCAAATTAATCCATTTCTCCTCTAATACCTTAATTTACCACATACCATTTAAATAAAGCCAAATTCAGCATTAGAACCCTCACAGTTCCTTATAGAAAAATTTGGTCATTTGGTGCACTAGCACCGAAATTTTTTCTACATAACCGCTTCACTTAATTCATCTTTTTCGAAGCCATTTTCCTTGAAATAAAAACAATCCCCCATTGATATTCAGCCCTCATTGTTTGACCAACAAGGAACCCTAGAGAAATTGAATATTTCTTTTGTGTTTTTGTTCATAACCATGCTTAACTATCCCTAAACACTAACATAATCTAAAATCAAATTATTCCAACAACAATTCCTCTTCCATACCCATTTTTCATAATTGAATTCATCATGATAACTCAATATTCAACCATGGAAATCAAGAACAGAAGCATGGGTAAGCTAGGTATCAAGGAGAATTAAAGAAATTCTAATTTACCCAGCTTGTTTCCTTGATTTCTTTACTTTTTCTTTGAATTTCCACCTAAGTTTTCTTGTTTTTCCCTTTGTTCTTCCTTTGTTCTTGTTTCTGGTTGCCTAGGCCAAATATGGTGAGAGAATTGGGGATTTAATGGGCTGATTTCTATAGAAAATAATAAAATAATCAAGCATGTCACGTGTCACATGCTTATTGGCCCAATTTTTTTTAACTTTTTGACTTTTTCTTCTTAATTTTTCACCACAAATATTCTGGTATTTATCCAATCCTACCACAATTAAAATTCCTTGGTCTTGACAACTGCTAGGGTGAAAAATTTACCGATTTGCCCCCGAGACGAAAAAATTATGATTTTGCCCCTATACTCTGAAATGTACCAGAATCACATTATTTCTACTTTTCAACCTCAAATAACACTAATATTTATCAATATTAACCAAATGGGGCAAAAATCGTTTTATAAAAATTTCCGTTTAGTCCTCTAGTGACAAAATTACCATTTTACCCTTATACTCCAAAAATACCGAGAATCACAATTTTTCACTACTAAACATCATTTTATACTCCAATAATCATAATTATATTTCATATAATTATTCTTAGTCAAATGTGATCAAATCTTGGCTAAAAATCTCCATTTTATCATCAAATGGTAAAATGACCGTTTTGTCCCTAATCGATCAATTTTCCTGATGGACTCCAAACTGGACCTTGAACTCCGAATCACTATTCTAAGTCATTCTGTGGGTTTTAGAATTTTCAAATTCCTCTTAGAATTTCTATTTGAACTAGTTCAAGGTTCGATTTAACTTAGTTGTACCACTCGGTACAATACCGTCTTTTAATCGAGCTTGACAAGGTCTCACAGTATCAGAGCCAGTTCTTTGTTCTTAAGGTCTAACACCTTTTGGGAAGATCCAAATGGCTCTCCAAAAATCCATAGTTACTGAGGGACAATCAACAAACAGACTACCTCTGTTTGATTGCTCTAACTATCCTTATTGGAGCACTAGGATGTCAATATACATTAGAGCAATTGATTATGAAATGTGGGATATTATAACTGATGAACCCTTTATTCCCTCAACCTTAAATGTAGTAACTAATGAGATTATGCCTAAGCCAAGGTCTGAATGGACCAAGGCTGAAACTAAGAAAGTCCAAACAAATTTTAAGGCTATCAATACATTGCATTGTGCCTTGACTCCCACCGAATTCAACAAAGTATCAAGTTATACAACAGCTAAACAAGTGTGGAATAAACTTAGAATTATCCATGAAAGGACTTCTCAAGTCAAGGAGTCCAAGATGCCCTCTTGACCCATAATTATGAAATGTTTAAGATGGAGCCTGGTGAAGATATCACCAGCATGTTAGATAGATTCACAAATATCACAAACAAACTTAGTTAGCTAGGCAAACCAATACCCAAGCATGAGATTGTTAAAAGACTTCTTAGAAGTCTACCAAAAAATTGGAAGCGTAAAGTAACTGCAATTCGAGAAGCTAAGGACCTAAATGTTATTACTCTAGATGAGATTTGTGGTTCTCTCCTTACTCATGAGCTAGAACTTAAGGAAGAAGAAGATAAGAGGGAAGCAAAAGAAAAGAAAAAGAACATTGCACTAAAAGCTAGCATTCGTGAAGAAGAGCTGGAAGAGCTATCTTGTGATGATGATGAAAAGTTAGCACTGGTTGTAAGAAAATTCAGAAAGCTTATGGGCAAACGAAACCATAGATTGGCTAGAAAAGGGTTTAGAAAAGATCAAGGTTCTTCATGGAGAACTAGAAACAAAAATAACTCCAATAAAAATGATGAGCCGACCTACTTCGAATGCAAGAAGCCTGGACATTTCAAGTCCGAATGCCCAGTGCTGAAAGATGACACTCCAAAGAAAAACAAGAAATCAAAGAAGGCAATGGTGGCAGCTGCTTGGTCAGACAGTGACACATCAAGTTTTGAAAGTGAGGAAAAAAAAGCTTAAGAAAGAGTAAATCTATGGATGGCACAGAATGATGAAACCGAGGTATCCTCATCCCCTTGTGATATTTCTATTGATGATTTACAAGATGAGTATGAGTGCCTTTATGATGAATTTGAAAAACTCTTTTCAAAATACAAGATTTTAAAGAAAAAGACTGCATCTCTTGAAAATGATTTAGAAAAGATAAGAGAAGAGTTCAATTCTATTTTTGAGCAAAGAAATTTTCTGCAAGTTGAGTTAGAACACTCAAAAACAGATTTTGAAGTTTTAAAATTAGAGCTAGACAATAAGTCTGAAGCTTTGCAAAAAACACTTGATGAAAACACAGCTCTTAAAAGTTTAAAAAATGAAATGTCAAAAAGAAATGCATACTATAAGAAAAATTCTACTAATGCATCATCTAGGTGTTACATTTGCAATAAAATTGGCCATTTATCTTATGAGTGTAATAGAAAAAGAAATGTGCAGAAAATAAAAAAAATATGGGTTCCAAAAGGATCCTATGTTGCTACTAACAATCAAGGACCCATCAAAGAATGGGTACCTATAAAGAAAAATTGAAATTCTGTTTTGTAGGTTGAGCTGCACTTAAAGGAGACATATTCAAGGGCTCAACTTAAGAAGAATTAGCTTTGGTATATGGACAGTGGCTGCTCAAGACACATGACAGGAGATGAAATGTTATTTGCTAAGCTGGACAAAAGAAAGGGAGGAACCATATCCTTTGGTGATGATTCAAAAGGTAGAATCCATGGTATAGGAACGGTTGGTAAGAACTCTCAAACTCAAATTAGTCATGTGTTATTAGTTAAAGGCTTAAAACATAATTTGTTGAGCATTAATCAATTGTGTGATAAAGGATTTAAAGTATGCTTTGATTCAAATAAGTGTGAAGTAATAGATATAAGCACAAATAAAGTCTCATTTATAGAAAGAAGATTAAAGAATATGTATGTTGTATTTCTTGAGGATCTTGAAATGAATTGTGAAATGTGTTTAGTGGCAAATGTTGAAAATGATAATTGGTTATGGCATAGGAGACTAGGACATATAAGCATGCATACTATGTCAAAATTAATCAAGAAAAATCTAGTTGTTGGACTGCCAGATATAAAATTTGAAAATGATAAAATATGTGATGCTTGCCAACTAGGAGAACATGTTAGAACATCCTTTAAGACTAAGAAGATTGTGTCAACAACTAGACCTCTTGAATTGCTGCACATTGATCTATTTGGTCCAATAAGTAGTCTAGGAGGAAAATGTTATGGCTTTGTGATAGTTGATGACTACTCTAGGTTCACTTGGGTTTATTTTCTTGCTCATAAGAGTGATGCTTTACCAGCATTTCTAAGTCATTGTAGGATAGTTGAGAATGAAAAAAGACTAGCCATAGTTAGTATTAGGAGTGATCATGGAGGAGAATTGGAAAGTGATGAATTTGAGAAATTTTGTAATGAAAAAGGGTTGGATTATAATTTTTCTGTACCTAGAACACCCCAGCAAAATGGAGTTGTAGAGAGAAAAAACCGAATGTTAAAAGAAATGGCTAGAACTATGCTATGTGAAAATAACCTACCAAAATATTTTTGGGCTTAGGCAGTGAACACAACAGCGTATATACTTGATAGAGTCTCCATTAAAGCCTTGATATCAAAGACTCCATATGAACTTTACAAAGGTAGGAAACCAAATATCTCTCATCTTAGAAGCTTTGACTGTAAGTGTTTTGTATTGAACAATGGTAAACAGCCTTTAGGAAAGTTTGATGCAAAGAGTGATGAAGCTATATTTTTAAGATATGCATTAAACTCAAAGGCTTATAGAGTTTTCAACAAAAGAACTTCAACTGTTGAATAATCAATCCATGTAGTTTTTTATGAGTCCAATGTCTTACAAAAGGAAATTCATGTTGATGATGATGATGTAGAGATCCTAGAAAAGCAAATGGAAGAAATGAACTTAGAGAACAATAAGAATAATGAAAAAAGCTCACCTAGAAGAGAAAATGAAACTCCACCTCTAGAAAATTTGCAAAGAACAGAAATTCAGCATAGTGATCTTCCAAGGAGTTGGAGATATGCAAAAGACCATCCACAATAACAAATCATAGGTGACATTTCTTAAGAAGTTAAGACTAGGAGAGCAACAAGAGAGACTTGTGAGTTTTTAACTTTCATATCTTAAATTGAGCCTAAGACATTTGAGGAAGCAGAAAAAGAGGAAAGCTGGATATTGGCCATGCAAGAGGAACTTGATCAATTCAAAAGAAATGGTGTATGGTCATTAGTCTCTAGGCCTTTAAACCACCCTATTGTTGGAACAAAATGGATGTTTAGAAATAAGGTAGATGAGCAAGGAAATGTAGTTTGAAATAAAGCTAGGTTAGTAGCCCAAGGATACAACCAAGAGGAATAAATTGACTATGATGAAACCTTTGCAACGGTTGCTAGGATTGAAGCCATAAGGTTGTTGCTTGCTTTTGCATGCTTTTTGAATTTTAAATTGTACCAAATGGATGTAAAGAGTGCATTTTTAAATGGATTTATTCAAGAGGAAATGTATGTTGAACAACCACTAGGATTTGAAGACTTTGAAAAATCAGATCATGTTTTCAAACTTCATAAAGCCTTGTATGGATTGAAACAAGCTCCTAGAGATTGGTATGAGAGGCTTTCAAAATTTCTGGTTGAAAAAGGTTATGTTAGAGATACTATTGATACTACATTGTTTATTAAAAGATATTTAAAGGATTTAATTGTTGTTCAAATTTATGTGGATGACATTGTGTTTGGTGCAACTAATGAGGCTTTATGCAAGAACTTTGCTAAAGAAATGCAGGGTGAATTTGAGATGAGCATGATGGGTAAGCTGAAGTACTTTTTTGGCCTTTAATCAAGCAAAGTGAGAAAGGAATCTTCATCAACCAAGAAAGATACACTCAAGACATGCTCAAGAAGTTTGATATGCTAAAGCAAAAATCAATTTGTATACCAATGAGTTCATCCACCAGACTTGACTTAGATGAAAAAGGAAAGGATGTTGATCAAAAGCTCTATAGAGGTATGATCGGATCATTACTTTACTTAACAGCAAGCAGACCAGATATTCAGTTTAGTGCGTGTTTGTGTGCTAGATTTCAATCGCAACCTAAAGAATCACACTTAACTGCTGTTAAGAGGATTTTTAAATACCTCTTAGAAACACAAACCTTAAGAACATGATATTCTAGAGAATCATTATTTAATCTTGTAGGCTATTCGGATGTAGACTTTGCAGGAAGCAAAATTGATAGAAAAAGTACTAGTGGAACATGCCAATTTCTAGGAAGTATGCTAGTATCCTGGTCAAGTAAGAAATAGAATTTAGTAGCTTTATCCACAACTGAAGCAGAATATGTTTCTCTAGGCAACTGCTATGCACAAATTTTGTGAATTAAACAACAATTAAAGGGCTATGGAATAACAGTACATAATGTACCGATATATTGTGATAATACAAGTGCAATCAATATATCAAAAAATCCTATGCAACATTCTAGGACTAAACACATTGAGATTAGGCACCATTTTGTTAGAGACCATGTAGTGAAGGGAGATGTTAAAATTGAGTTTGTGAATGCTTTGCATCAATTAGCTGACATCTTTACCAAACCTTTAAATGAAGATAAATTTTGTGAGATTAGAAGGAATTTAGGAATTATTAATATGTAGGAGTCGTAGGTAAAAGTTTTGACTCATACACATAAAACAGAAGACACTTAGTCGACTAAAGAAAATTTTAGTCAACTAAGAGCATTATGTTTCATTAAATAATAAGACTCAGTTAAGTTAAAGGCATGAGGAATAAAATAATAAGAAGAAATTGCCTACCGAGAAATAAAATAGAGAAGAAAAACCACCCAAACAAAAAATAAAATTATGAGATAATTTTTGAATTTTGAAGGGGGATTTACAAATTGCACTTAAATAGGGGAAGTCAGACAGTTTTTCTTTTGGAATTAAACTGCTATCAACCCATTTTCTTTACACTCTCTCTCTACTGAAACCAACGTCTGAAACCAAAACCCTCACCTCTCAACCTTTCGAAACCCTTAGTCCAAAATCCTCCAAACCAAATGATGAAATCAGGAAAATCTCAAGAACTTTTGGAGAAGAAGAAAGGAAAACGGCTAATGGAAGAAAGTCTGCAAGCTAAAGTATTGAAGAAAAAGAAGAGGATTGAGTCAGGATCTGTAAGCAAAGAATCTAAAAAATTGAAGATCCATAAATTTGAAAATAAGAAAGAAAAGGGCAAATTGCACAAGAAAGGTACTTCTTCATCTTTTAAATTCAAAAATAAAGTACATGAAAAAAGATTTAGGAAAATAGAGAATGCAACCATCATTTGTGGAAAATATATTGACTACGAAAGCTTTCGTGAAATGCCTAAAATCCTAACAAGTCTATCAGATTATTTTGAAGAGTTAAAATTGAAAGAGTTCAGCACATTTAGAAATCGATCATACAGTGCAAATTTAGTTAAAGAATTTTATTCGAGTATAGCTATTGACAAGGATGAATTGGAAGATCTTGATGATTACTCTGATGAGGGTCTGAATGTGTTTTTGAATAGGAAAGAATTCACTGTTATTGCTGCAGATTTAGGGGAACTTCTTAAAATAGAATGTAATGAGGGAGAATTTGAATTCCCTGAGAAATATGACCCCTCATCCCTGTGGGAAGTTATCACATGGAAGAAAGAAAAGTATTCCTCCAAGAGTAATGTCGGGCTGATCACAAGTCCTTAAATAAGGATTCTGCATTACTTTATTGTCGCCAATATTCATGGCAGGAGTGGAAGCTTAAGCTACATTACCCTCCAAGATTTATGGCTAATGGAACATGCTTTTAGTGGTGTTGCACTTAATCTGGGAAGGTTTATGATTGAAAGAATGAGGGGAACATGCAGACTGGAGAAGATAAACTTGCCTTATGGAAATATCATCACTTCTCTAGTGTAAGAGAAAGGAATTTGGAGTTCAAGATATGAGGCAAACAAGGTCAAAATCAGAGACCAAGCCATTTATTTAGGAAGCTTGCCTAAAATGGGGTACAAACTCGATGGAGAAAGATACATTAAAACCCCCAAAGCTGGTCTAGGAAAAGAATCCTCCTTACCTGCTCAACCAGAAGCAGACCATCTCAATTCTCAAATGAAGTAATTTTTAATCTGTTAATGAGAATTGATGGGAAGCTCACAGCTCAAGGAGCAAGAATTTAGAAAATTGAAGAAAAGTTAACAGAAATGGAAAGCAAAATGAAAGGAAAAGAAAAAATGCCATCTGAATCAGTTGCTGCAAATAGCTCTACAACTCCTAGTTTGGCTCCAACAGGACAGGAAGTTGAGGTGCAAGCTGAAGGTCATGAACCTAAGGTAGAACAACTGAGAAAAACCCCCTCACTTGAGCCTCAAGACAAAGAAGAATCAGTACAAGGAACCGAGAAGCTTGGATCACTTAATGAAACCTCAACCAAAACCTCAACCATATTCTCCACATTCTGAAGAGGTTTCAATCATCGGACTTTTCCATCAAATGGTTTAAGAGGAGCAAGCTAAGAAAGAGGTAGCTAAGGCAAAAGCTTAGCAAACAGCATCTGCATCAACTCCTACTACAAAAGGGAAACTTGGAAAAGAAAAAGCAAAAACCACTACTGCTCCCCAAGTCAAGTTCAAACCACTTGGCATGGGCAAGAAAACAATGGCAACTAAAACAAAGTTCATCAAAAGAAGGAAATCATTCAGATTGGTTGAGAAAGCCAAGCCAGCACCAATCTCCTTTCCTCTAAACCCTCTTAAAATTTCATCCCCTGAACAGTCCCTTGAAAAATCACCACCTCAACCCTCTCCTCAACCCCTCAATTTCAAGTACTATACTGATGATGAATCCTCTCCCTCATCCTCCACTCAAGATGATTAGGAATTGATGATAACAAAAAGGGGGAGAAGTATAGCAAGGACCTTAAGGGAGATAGGAAGTAGAAAATGTTTAGAGGCAATTTCAGACCATTAACTGTTATTTTGTGGTAATCTGTTAGGGGCAGTTTCGAAACATTAACTGTTATTTTGTGGTAATCTGCTATTTGTGCCATGTTGGCAATTGAACACTTAAATTTAACCTTGTTGTTTATGCTTTTATGTGTGAAATGGGATGCTAATATGTTTATGTTACTTGGTTGTTGATAATTAAATATCTGATGATGTCTTACTATCTCTGGTATTTTAACTGCTGTTGATAAAAATTTGGTGTTATATTGATATTGGGATAGAATGCTGATGCTTGATTGTCATTATGACATTGTGAATGAATTGTGTTTGTGAATACATATGGATGCTGAGTATATTATAGCTAATGAATAATTAATGGAAAAGATAAAATCTGGTAACAATATATTGTTAACAGACACTGGTGAAATAAAGATTAAAATCTGTCAACATTCACCTACTATAAATCACTTTATATTTCTGGATATATACATACTTTGAATGAATAATGTCATTTTCTATATGACATGAATAAAATTTGCTGGAATGAATAAGCAAAATATGCACACAGTAAAGGGGAGCACACATTTAGGGGGAGCAATCTTCATTTTCTGCAGGATTAAAAAGAATAAAAAGACACTGTGTTGTTAATCAAGGAATATTTTGTCATCATCAAAAAGGGATAGATTATTAGCTCCATTAGTTTTTGATGATAATAAAACATTTCAATTCATTTGTGTCTAATATCCTTAATTGAGTGTGCAGGACAAGATTAGTATGCTAATGACAAAATTATATGCAAATAAATGATTAATCATTAATATGCATATATCAAAGAGCATAAAAATAAGGAAGTCACAATTGATCAACAAGATAGAAGCTCCTTAGTCGATTAATGAAGAGTTAGTCAGCTAAGATTTAAATCAAAGATTAATGGGTTGAAGAGTATCGAGAAACAGAATCAACTTAGTCGACCAAGGAATAAGTTAGTCGATAAGTGCACACTGCCAAAACTGCCAGAAACTAGAAACAGAAGATAGAGACGACTTAGTCGACTAAGATATCGGTTAGTCGACTAAGAGCATTCTGCCTGCAATTTTGAAGTCTGCGCTAAAAGATAAATTAATGGCTAGAATCAATTTCCAACTATTTCCAACGGCAAAAAACTATCAAACTGCCATCAGAGTTGTTTCTTCAAGTATAAATGAGGGGTCTAACGGATAGAAAAAAGAGAAGGCTTCCAAGTAAAAAGAGCTCAAAAATCAGCAAAAATCTCTCTACACTTTATTGCACTCATCGCCCATCTTAGTAATTATGTTTTACACTTCAACTTGTACCACTTAGATCAACTTTGTGATCATAAGTACACTTCTATTTCATTTCTTTTTATGTTCTTAGAGTGAAAAGGTCACTTTAAGGGGTTCAATCAAGCTAGGATTGCTTGTTTAAATAAAGATTTTAACTTAGCCTTGCAAAGTTAGGTGTTAGGTTATAGTTGAGCTCGGGAAAAACTATTGTGAAAGGTTTTAGCTGAGCTTGGTAAAAGCCATTGTAAAGCTTGGTGAAAGCTTGTGAATTTCACTAGTTCTTAGTGGATTGGCTAGAAAATCCTTGGTTGGATAATCAAGGTAGTGGATGTAGGTCTTGGACGGAACCATTCTAAATTTCGCTGTCTTGTTTGCTTTGTTTTTGTTTTATTTTCATTCTTTCTTTTATCTTGCATTTGTCTACACTTAGAGACTATTTTTGAAAGAGCCAAATTGTGCTATTCACTCCCCCTCTAGCACATTTAATTGAGACCAACATATTTGTATACATCATCATTTGCAATGATCTTTTCAGCAACATACTATTAAACATAAATCAACTCATCTTGAAATTTTCTGAACATTTTTCTTATGTATGTGTTTGAAGCTTCTTTCTCCATTAAATACAATGTCTTCAAAATTGGCTTTGAATTCATTATTTTGTAACTTTTTTCCTTTTCTTTATTGTATCTTGCATCAAAGGCCTTCTCATAATGAATCACAAACTTACTCATTGATGTGCTCGAATTGACATAATATTTGAAATACTTGTTCATACTTTCATTTCTCTGAGTAGTAGACATTTTAGCACAGAAGCTACTCTGCACATAAGCAAGAATCCATTTTTCTCGAATAACGTACAACTTCTTTAACCAATTATTTTCCTATAAATTGTACTTTTTAATTATCTTCATCTATTCTGATTCAAACTCATCTGGAATTGATGCATAATGAATCTGGAACTAATGTATAATGAATACATTAAAAAATTCTATTCTTGAAATTGTCAAATTGGTGGTAAACGTGACTGAGATTTTCTGAAAGCTTTTTTCAATGTACTACATGTAGTAACGATATATAGTATTCAACAAAACCTTTGCAATTGCATTAATTATGGCAGTACCTTGATCTATAATAATTGTTATTAGAGGATGTCCAAACATTGCTTCTAACTAAGTATTTAATAACCAAACAAATGTGTTTTTTGTCTTATCCCATAATAAAGCACAACCGAATAAAATGGATTGGTGGTGGTGATTAACTCTAGTAAAAGGAACAAATGGCATTTTATACTTGTTTGTCAAACAGGTTGGATCAAAAGCCACAACATCACCAAAATACTTATAAGCCACTCTCGACCTAGAATCAACCCAAAAACAATTCGCTAGTTGACCTTTCACATCCATTTGTATTGCATAAAAAAATCCTAGATTCTTGGACTGACATTCTTTAAAGTAAGTAAACATTAACTGTGCATCTGCCTTATCAAGCTATTTTTTTCTTCTATTACTTAAATAATTTGGAACATTATGCTTAGTTAAACCAACCATATCAATGTCGTTCGATTCATTAGCTAAAATAGACATGACTTTACTAAGATGAATTCCTTAATAATCAAGCACATCAATCAAATTTTGTTGAGTTTTTATCCTTTTTCTATGAATACGTAAAAATTGATCACTTTTTAGAGTAAAAAGCTCATGAATATGATCTCTTATGAATTTAGAAATTAACCATTTCTCTTCAACTTTCTTGGACACATAAACATTGGCTTTGTATCTAACTCTTGTCTCGTTAGGTGGTGCTTGAATTCTATCTTCTCTCTTAAGATATTGTTTTGCATGATAACCTTCTTTCAAACAAACAAATTCTTGTATGGTGATCACTTGAGTTTTTTGAGATTTTGTTATGCGATGTTTACAAATTCCAAATCCTTTACGCTTAACATATTTTGTATAGTACTGTAAAGCCTCTTCCAATGATTGAAACTCCATTACAACTAATGGCTTTAAAAACTCTTGATTATTGAATCTCTCATTCTCATGTACATCATGATTCTTCCCACTCAAATCTAATATATTTTCACAATCATAATCTTAATCAATCCCATCAACATTGAACCCTTCATTAGCATGAGTTGTTATTATGAACTTGTCAAAAAAATTTAAGATTATATTTTAAGTAAAATTAAACCCAATCTCCACTAAGAACCACAAGTTCGTTCCATGTTCAAAAATTCTAGTCTAAACTTTATAAGTTCTCTAAAAGTTAAAATAAGAATTTCTTGAAAGAACATGCTTGCATAGTTTAAACAAAATTCCAAGACTAAAATGTTAACAAATTCAAATGCAATTTAATGTCTAACTTAAACTATTGGTGAAAAACAAAGCCATTTTAAATTCCATAAACATGATCAACTCTATAATATTTATATCAAAACAAATCCATTTTGAATTTTTATTTTAACTAAATTAATCTATAATTTTTATCTTTCCTGAGTCTTCTTTATAGCTGATAGAAATTGTGCTTTAAATTGGCAAGGTTAATTGAAGAAGACAATGGATATTTTGTTTTGGAAGTCATTGGCTATCTAAATTACATTTTGTTGATTAAATTTAGTTCAACTAAGTGAGAGGAATATGCCAAAAAGAAAAAGGAAACCTGATTTTATGGAAGCAAGAAAAACCAAATGGGTGAAAAGATGAGGGTTTAGTTACATAAAGAATGTGTACAAACTAGACAAAAGACCTAATCGGTGTTTCTTTAATTAATGTAGAATTAAGCAGCTGGGAGATTGCCTAGATTATCTAGCTAATTTATTAGTTTTTTTTTTGTGCTAATATTACTCCAAAGATGACTTACCTTGAATGCACTGTAAAACACAAACCGTGGAATTTCTTGAAGTATCAACTCTATTTTCTCATTAGGATGATTGCTAACACACAAAATTTCATGGTTGCAAGTACAAGTTAAGTTTTTGTCCTAATGGTCCTGATTGTCGATATTAGCATGCAAAGCTCCTAGAAAACAATAGCTAAGATCTAACTAGGCTGGGTTATTAAAAGAAAAAGACAACTAAATAGGCTAGAATTATGTCCCAAATGAACACAAATATATAATTATAAAATGTATTAAATACTTTACTTTACCGCTAAAACTTGAAACTTGATAGAAGACTATAGGTAGTTTAAGCAAACATGTACAAGGCTCATAAAAGATATGGGATTTATGATGTATAACTAAGAACTAGGCATAAATGTTTCATCATGGCTAATCACAATTCCATGAATAATGAAAGAACATGTTATGAGACAAAATCCATTAGCATTCTGACTCCATAATGATCCACATTAGTCAACACTCAAATAACAACCAAAAAAGGATTGTTGGTTATCACATTATAACCCTAAATTAAATGTAGAGTTCACTTAAAAAATATATAATAAAAACCAACAAGTGAAAATTACCTTGAAATCTTTAACTATACTCTTACTCTTAAAGTTGCCCAATTTTGCCAAACCTAATTTTATATCTTTTTTGGAGAAAAAGAACAAGAAAATATTTTGAAAGGCTTGGTGAAAAAAAAGAAAAGAGCGTGATTCTGATTTCGAGAAAAATAAAAATATTTGTTTTTAATTAATTAATAAAATCTTTTATATTTATTGTTAAGTCTTTTGAATTTTTTCTTTTTACCTCATTAATGAGGTGCCAATTTGGTGGCCTAATAGTGTATAAAAGCTATATACTATCAGCGCATCAAATATTAATCCTCAAAAGTTTCAGGTTTTTTTTTTCTCTAGCAAATACTGAATTTTATTAAGTATCAAACTGGTGAATCTTCTCCTCTTCAAATGACAATGGCTAAAAAACATCAATAATATCTTTGTATTTTTTTTGTTTCAAATCAAAATTCCTTTAGTTAAAAAAGCTAAAGTTGTGAAAAAAGGAAAAAAAAAAAGAAATCCAAAGAGAAAAGAGAAAAATCTTCAAGTAGCAAGAAGACAAAAGGAATTAAAAGAATGAGTGTTAATTATTACATGATTCTTCAAGTGGACCAAAATGTAAAAGATGAAGATTTGAAAAAAGTATATCAAAATTCTTTTAGTTCTTTTTTTTTCGATTAAGGTTTTTGGGAGATAAAAAATATGAGCAAATTTTTTTTTTGAAGAAGGTATTTGTGTTTAAGATGTTTATGTAATATTGAGTGTTTTTTTTTAAGTGTCGAGCAACAATGTTAACAGTCAAAGGACAAAAACATCATTTTAATACAAGAAGGGTCAAAATGTCTTTTTAAAGTGATTAGAGGAGGGTTTTATATTTTACCCTAACTTTTTATATCTTAGACCCCGAAGTTATAGTTGTTTTTAGTTAAAAAAGTTGCTATTGACTTGGAAACTTCAAATTTTTCCGTCTTACTATTAAAATTAGCAAAAATAGAGGCCAAAATCATAACTAGCAAGTAAAAATTAGTAGAAAAATAGTCTTACAAAAGTGTAGGTTTATAAAACATGTGGTAGAATACGTGAAAGAACATTTGACACAGTATGTAATAGAACACGTGATAAAATATGTAACAAAACATGTGACAGAATACATGAATAAAACACGTGGCAGAATATGTGACAAAACACTTGGTAAAATATGTGACAAAACACGTGATAGATTATGTGACAGATTATGTGACAGAACACGTGGCAGAATACTAAACAAAACACATGATAGAGTACTTGATAAAACAAGTATAAAATGTCGCAAAAAGAAAGTTGATAAAAGATATTGGTGCTAAAAGCGAGTGAATTTGTGATAACTCTATTATATAGAGTTATTTTGACACATTTTGGAGGCTTAAGTAGTTAAATCTTTAAGATTTTATATTCGAATTGTAGCATTTTAAGTGTTTTTATAGTTTAAATTTGATTATATGTTGAGTAGTTAATTTAAGTTATTCTAGTTAAATTTTATGTTATTTTGTTTTAAATTACTTTGAGAGTAGTATTGGTAATTTCTCTTTTTCTTTTGTAGAAAATTTGATGAAAAAGGCTCATTTGATGAAAATCCATGCAAGTATGGTGATGGCTTCATTGTTATATATTGCGATATTTTGACCATATCTCTGTCTATAGAACTCCAAATGAAGTGAATCTTGGACCATTAGACTTTTAAAAGGAAAGGCTACAACTTTTATGTTACCACTTCACCCAGTTTGGATTGGATCATGGTCAAAATATTTGTCTAATTTGGAGCATTGTAGTAGTATACATGGACTACATATGATGCAGTATTTGGAGTATATCATTCAATCCAAAAGTCCAATTTACATTATTCTTGAGCCATTAGAGAGTTAAGAGATAGGGCTACAACTTTTATGTTTACCTCTTTTCCCAATTCAGACCAACTCAGGGTGAAAATCACATTTTAATTTAATAGACCGCCACAACACTAGGAGAACAAGGCTACAGTGCTGGTGAAAATAAGCTCACCATACAATTTCCCGAGAGCTCAATGCTACAGTGTTGGAGAAGTAGCACTGTAGCGCTACTGTAGCAAAAAAACCAGTGTTGCGGCACCAAGAAATCAAGGCCACGACGCTGGGTGATTTTCCAAAAATAAAAAATTGATGAGATTTTGAAAATCAGGTTACTCAGAACCTATTTAAGGAACCTTTTTCAAAGGTTTTAAAGAGGAAGCAACATCCAACTATTCTGGAGATTTGGAGCTAGGAACAAAGCAAGAAAACAAGAAAATTTGAGAGAGAATTGAGATTGCAAAGCTTCAATAATTAGTTTCTTTCTCTACTTTTGTGTTTTTTTTATTTTCTTTGACTTGGATTCATGGTTAAATTTCTTTGAATGTTGTTTTTATTAGTTATTATGAGCTAAATTATCTTGTTAGGATTGTGGTGGATTTCAATGTGTAGTTTGAATATTAGTTTCTATTTTATTTATCATAAATAGGTGTGGTTTTGCTTATTCAAATAAGTTCTTAATGCTTTTAATTGCTTAGCCAATAATTAACTGATTTGTGAATCTAATTAAGACTGACAAAGAGATTTTAGATTGGACTAAGGTTTGAATAGTGTATGTTCACGTCACTTAGGTGATCTGATTCGCGATTTGGGTAGACATACCCAATTGCCATACATTGCCAGATTATGACACTTACTTAATGAACTTAATTTAATTGATTCCTATAGACATATAGTGAACTGATTAAGTTAGGTATTTGTACAAGCAACTCGATGGAGTCTTGTCCATAGCTTTGGACTCTAGGTTAGTAAAACCACCCAGAAAAGATAAATAACAAGAAAAGTTGGTATTGGATGAAATGTTGAATGAACCCATAATCTTAGGTATTTAATATATTGCTTTTCTCAACTTATTTAGTTTGTTAGTTAATTTAGTGTTTATTTTAATTTTGTTTTAATTAATTTTCTACAAATTTTGATTACTTAAATAAGATTGATTTGTTATAAGATTTTAATGCTTAGTAAAAATTTAGGAACAAATCTCCGTTGAAACGATACTTTACTTCATCATTATATTACTTATTTGATATGTATACTTACGTGTGCAAAATCAACAACAATTAAAGTCCATCAGCACATGGTGTGTGTGTGTGCAAGGTGGTGTGTGACAAAATGTGTGGGTGTGCAATAGGACCTTTTGACACATGGTCATGTGAAACAAGATCCATCGATGTGTGGAAACATGTGAAACGTCAAATGAAATAAAGGCAATCATCGATTCTTAGAATAAGATGAGACAAGACATTTGTTGATGATGTTTTTGTGATTTAGTGGCCAGGAAGTGATCTGAATTCAACATAACTTAAAATGGTGAAAGTTGGTGACATTGGTTTTGTGATTTAGTGGCCAGAAAGTGGTGTAAATTCAACATAACTTGAAATGGTGTAAGGATGCTTGTGGTGATTTACTCATTTGAAGATAAGTTTCCAAAACAAATATAGAAAACTGACTGTAAACAAGGTTTCAAAAAAAAAAAGCTTTGACACCATGTTTTAAGAAAAGAAATCGTGTATTCTGAAAAAATATATATTGTTACAAAGATGAATGAGATACATATATAAAATGTTAACATTATTTATAGTTTATAATTGTAGTCTAATTAGCTAATTAGCCAATAGTTGTAATCTAACTAGTTTACTAACTGAATTTGTAAAATCATTTTAATCCTCTTAAGCTCAAGGTTGTATGGTAGATGCCAACTTGAGTTTGAAAACTAAATCTTAAAACCGACTAGTGGATGAAAGACATCCCTAGTGGCAATACACCAATGTTTGCATCTAGTCAAAAAAATTTTGATACTTTGAATCGCATATTGTAGTTGTTTTCATCAAAATGATTGCTATTGGCTTGAAAACTTCAAATTTATCCCTCTTACAGTTAGAATTAGTCAGAAAAAAGACCAAAATTGAAATTAAGAAGTTAAAATTAGCAAAAACAATGACTTTATGAAATTTCAAATGAGACAAAACATGTGATGGAATAGGTGATAGAAGGCATGACAAAATGCTTTGCAGATAATGTGACAGAACATATGATAGAAGATGTGACAGAACACATGGTAGAATACATGATAGAACATGTCGCAAGTAGTTGACTTGCAAATGATGTGACAAGTTAACATGGCAGATGATATAGTAAAGAAGAGACATGATAGGCCGATGTGGTAGATAACACAACAGGAGTTGACATGGTGTGTTGGCATAACAATGCATGTTGCACATGTGATATAGCGTGTGTGTGCATGGTACGACCTTTTTGAGATGTGGAGGTGTATTGGCACGTGAAATGATATGGGGAAGCACATGGAACTTTTGATAGAGTTCAGGCAGTGATCGATTCACATACGAGAACAAGATAGATGGCTAGTGGCGATAGTTATATGATTTGGTGGCCGAGAAGTGATATGAATTCAACTCAACTTGAAGTAGGGACATTTACAGTCATATACTTGTTTAAAGACAGGTTTTTAAAGCAAGAATATAAAAATAAAAAAAAATTAACAGTGCTGCAAGTTTTCAAAAAATAGAAAATAATGGCACTATCCAAAATATAAGGCAAGTATATGGAAACTCTAATTTAAGAGTTAGAGTAATCTATTTATCTTAAATTTTTCTCACAAAAATTAAAAAAAAATGATGTAGCAACTTAGTTATTATTACCATTGATAATGTTTTGAAGTTAACCACAAGATCATCTTTCTATAATGAGAAGTACTTCCCTAAACGTATAGATTTTGAATTCAAATGTTCAAAGTAATTTACATATTGTTCCATAATAATCTAAAGAACAACCAAAGTAATTATATTTGAATAAGTATGTACCCAAAAAAAAAGGTAAACAAAGAAAAAGAAAAATTAATATTTTAAAGTAATTAAAAGAAAAATACAAAAGAAAAAATATTATGCAAATTCAGGAGGTGGGGTATATCTATTTGGGAAACCAGAATCTGCGTCCAATGAATGGTCCAAGAAAGGTGATGAGTATTTATGTTAGGACATTATGGGTCTCCTTCTACGAAGATGCCTGGAAAATAACCAGCATGTGAAATTATTTTCCTAATGTTTATATGATAGAGATAACATACAAGTAGTGATTCCATAATTAATTGGTTAAATTGTGGGTCACCCAAGATTAACATCAACATCACTATGAAAACTGAATGCATAATGTGGATATTTTTGGTCCCATTGGTGGCTACCTTGCTATTTTCCTATGTCTTATCTTTTCTTTTTTCTTTTGTTAGCTTTCAATTGGTCTTGTCCTATATGCCCATACTTGACCTCCAATACAGATTCTTAACTCTCTTTTTCGTTTTTGTTGATTTCAAGATTCTTAAATATTCGTTATCAATAAGGATTCATAAGCAATATTTAGAAACTTTATATTAATATTAGTGTCATGTCAATAGTATGCTTACATAAAATAATAAGTGGTATTTTTTATTAATAGAAATGAATCAAACATTAATTATAAGCGTATAAAAGAATAATGACTTATTTAAATTTTTAAAAATAATTTACATGATTTTTCAAGTATTATACTTTGAATTATTGACTTAACTAATAAGACGACTTTCTCATATATATAAAATTTCAAATCTTAAAAGGAAAATATGACATTTAGAGCTATAAGGATAAAAATGATGTTTGGGTTAAGATTTAGTAAAGAAGGTTATGATTTACTCTAAAAAAATAATAAAACCCTAGAGAGATTAATGCCATCGAGATCAACTTCAGTTGGATTAGACAAGTCTTTATCTTTCTTGAAAGGAAAGTTAAAAGATATTATTCTTTTTATTTTATTTATTTATTTTAAATTTCTCAAAATTATATTTTTTTATACTTAAAAATGTTCACTTTTGTTATAACTCGAAATTAATTTTCCTGATTTATTTTTACTTTTTGATATTAGAAATCATGAATTATCCTAGTTTTATAAAAAAATTAAAAATTAAAAATTAAAAATTGGAAGCATTTTTATGAGCCCAAGTAAATGAGGCTTGGGCTGGCGAGGCTCTAAAGTAGTAATAGTGCAAACAAAAAAGGGAACATGATTGAAGAGCCAGAAAGGCCCAACAGGAAACGACGCCGTTCCAGGTTGTGCTGATGAAGTGTGGCTTCCTTGTCGATGTCGTCACTCTGTGGCTTGCAATCCCTGGCAGTAGAGTTTCATCTGTGTACTACTGATTAGGGTTTTGGGACAGGAAAGGATGAAGGGGATGTGATGGTGTTGGCACAAGTGTAAATAAGAGTGAAAGAGAGGGGGCAAATAGCAATAATAACAATAGTAAATGGAAAGCTTGGAATCGGAAGAACCAGAGAAGAAGAGGCCTCACTTGGATTCTCCCACCATGGCCCGTAACTCCTCTACTGCTCCTCACCATACCAAAGTCGTAATCTCTCTTTCAAATTTCTTTCTTTATTTTATACTGGCTCTTTAGTTTCCTAATCAAATTAAAAGTTTTGCATGATTTTCTATTTTCTATTGGCTTTTTTTTTTTTTTCTGTTAGTTCTAGAATTAATGACAAAATTGAAAATTTGAATCTTGGGATATTACTTTCCACAGCTTATAAATTAGAACGTTACCCCATATTTGTAACTGCTATAATCTCAGGGTTAATCTTCAAACTTTTAATTTGGAATGCTTTCTCTATGTCATCTAGAAAGTATTGGAAGATGAGGGGAAATTAGTTTTTCACCTTTTCAATATTTGGACCAATTTGTGATTCAATTGAATTGGTAATGGTTGATACCAAGTAGTGTGCAGTAACTCTGCATTCCCCTGTCCCTGTGGGCCTATAATAGTCGTAAAAAAGGGCTCTTCCTCTTAGTGACTTACCCCTAATCAGTATGACATTGATATGCTTTTGTTTGTTCAGACATGGGGAGGTAGGGTAATGTAGGGAAATTAAAATTGTATACTTTTTCGTCTTCTTCACTGAAGTGGCCCTCTAGGGTTATTTAGTTGTGAAGTAGTTTGCAATAACAATGGCTTCTCTGTTGCTGCAACATCATTGCTGTATGTGTGAATGGATACATTGTTAATTAGAGAAATATGATGTACTCATCATCTTGTTACCGGAGTTGCTTGTACGCATCTACTTCAGATGTTAAAACTTTTTCCTAATTGTTAATTATTTGGTGGTCTCTTTTCTGATTCAAACTGTTCCTAGATTTCTCATGAATTGGTTCATTAAGTATCTGATTATGCATGCTTTTCAAAAAGGAGCACTGATTATACACATGGGCACCATTATCTGGAACCAATTTGCTGGGGTTGAAAAGCTAGGCCCTTTTTATAAACTAGTTTAATCTCAGGCACACCTGTATGCAAGTGGAGATGTACTGACTCCTTCTGCCCTCTGATTGAATGTGTGTTTCTCTTTTAACCATGCTTTGATTTCTTATTTGCTGCCTTACTATCACTATGATATTGCTACACACAACCTAACGTGTGAGGTTGGTGAACATGTCAAGCAAATGCTCTGATTTTTTATCTGCCGCGTTAGTATCACTATGATATTGCTATATACACCCTAATGTGTAAGGTTGGTGAACATGTCAAGAAAATCAATATTTGATTTCATTTGTGTGTGTGCAATTGTGGATTTGATATGTTTCTCTTATAAATTTCACTTGATATAAAGGGATTTTTTTTTTCTCTAGGTTGATGCAGCAGTTCTCCAGTACCAAAATCAAAAACTTGTCCAGCAATTAGAAAGTCGGAAAAATGAGTTGCTTTGTCTTGAAATCACGATTAAAGAATTAGAAGACAAGCAAGCCTCTTATGATGATACGTTGATAAGTGTGAATCAACTTTGGAATCAGGTACTTTTGTGTGGCACTCTTTTACTGCTATATATTTATGATCATCATCATTTGTATTTTTTTTAATGCTGTGGTGTTATTCTGCTGTATAGTTGGTTGATGATTTGATCCTGCTTGGTGTACAAGCTGGAGGAGGCCATAATGCTTTAGAAAGCTTGGACCATGCAGACACTTCTCGAGGTTTGAATCAGGACTTTAATTGTTTTCTTAACATTTGTTTTTGTCTGTTTTTGGGAGTTGGGAGAGGTAGTCCTAAGTCTTTTAAATTATTACTACAGTCAAGTGTAATTCCTCTCATATTTAAAATAGATTAACTTGAGCTACTCTTTAGGTTCTGTTCCATCATGCCCCATGGAGGAGATGTTTCTTTGCAGGCTTCTGGAAACAGATTCGATTGACAGTATTGGTGATGATGCGATTGTAAATTATGTTGAAAAAGTCCTATCTTCTCGTCATTCATTCACTAGTGAGTTGATAAAATCTCTGGATGATACCATCGCTGCTGAAAGGGTGAAAACTGAGAGCATGGCTCTTGCTT
This sequence comes from Theobroma cacao, assembly GCF_053813885.1. Lineage (NCBI taxonomy): Eukaryota > Viridiplantae > Streptophyta > Magnoliopsida > Malvales > Malvaceae > Theobroma > Theobroma cacao. The sequence continues at coordinate 36,743,328 of NC_142647.1, read as the reverse complement.
TGCAGGGAAAATTATATGTTGAAGGTTGGATGATATCACTATTTCTGTTTTTTTTAGTAATTTTCATTCCTCATATGTTTTCCATTATTTTTTCTGCTATTTCTTCACTGTTTAGTACTTCTGTCTAAAGTTTTATATTGATTATCATTAAATATTGCATTTTTCAGACCACATCATGCAGCTTTCCAAGATTGATGATATCTTTAAAGAGGAGGCTAAAAATTTGCGAGAGGTGATTGACACTCTACACTTGAAGCATAAAGAATATGCTGATAGGATTCAAACATATATAAGCAGCCATTCAACTGATCAATCTGAGATTAAACGTCTTCGAGGTCTCTGCGCTAGTTCTTTTAGGGGATACTTGCTTTTTATACACTATTAATTGGATATAGATGCATGCAATCACTTCCAAACACTTACACATGCAATTCTCAATAGCAAATTTGATACCAATAGAATCACTGTATGCTGGCAACCTGGCTGATTTTTAGCCAGCACCAAAATTGTCTGTTTGTTCTTTTGTGTCTTCTCTTGATTGTTTATTGAAGTTGTAAATTTTTAATCAATACTGAAAGGTGAGCTGGAAGAAATAATGGCTGAACTAGAAGAGAGCAGAAGAAAACTAGTCAGTCTTAAAATGCAGAAGAATTTAGCATCTGGGATGCATGCATCAACTCCATTTGCAGTGAATGGTAGCTTGTCACCAGAAAAGCCTGCAGATAAGATAATGGGCTTTCGGGAGATAAAGGATTCCATTGAGGAGACAAAGGTATTGATTTACATAATAGAGTTTTTCTCAACCTCTCTTCCTTTGTTTGACTAATCTTGTAGGATATGTTACTAAACAAGTGTTGCAGATATTGGCAGCAGATCGGCTTTCTGAACTTCAAGATGCGCGGGAAGAGATCCTACACTATTCAGAACAACAGCAAGATCTTCAGGTTTGCTTGGATTGTTGACCTCTAAAAGTTGATTTTCTTGTTAGTTCAAATGCCTGTTTGAACAACACTATGTGTTCCAGTAACTTAACTTATAAGACTTTATTCTCTTAGAATGAGCTGAAGGATGAAAAATTCGTACAATCCTCTCGACTGTACACGTTGTTAAGTGATCAGCTCCAGCATTGGAATGCTGAAGTGGAACAATACAAAGCACTGACTGATGCTCTGCAGGTTAAGCTGCATGTTTTACTTTTTCACATGCTTTAAATGTTTGAGTACCTTTGGTCTGTTTTGAAAGTATAATTTCAGACTGACAGGTTTCTTGTCATGAGGAGGGAGAAGGAACTCAATTTAAAAGCTGAGTCAGCAGATGCTGCTAGGAATATAATTGATAATGCTGATTCTAGAATTGAAGAGCTGGAGTTGCAGCTCCAGAAGTGTATCATAGAAAGAAATGATCTTGAAATTAAAATGGAAGAAGCTATCCAGGATGCAGGTAAAGTTAATACATTGGAATAATACATCTTTTATGTTTAAGTTTAAAGTGGGACACGGTGGATCTTCTGGATTATTGAAATGTTACCTTTTCTCAGGGAGAAACGATATTAAAGCAGAATTTCGTGTAATGGCGTCAGCACTGTCCAAGGAAATGGGAATGATGGAAGCTCAATTGAACCGCTGGAAGGAGACTGCACATGAAGCGATTTCCTTGCGTGAAGAAGCCCAAACGCTAAAAGATGTGTTAAGTGATAAGGTTTTATCTCATCCTTATTTTTTCTTTTGTGGGGAATAAAAATTTGAAAGTAGCCATATATAGATGAAAAGCACATAAGTTGTTGTTTTTCATATTCTTGCGATTATATGTAGAAGTGGAAGTTGTTCAATAACTTGAGATGAAATGTTGGGTTACTTTTGTACCAAGTGGTGGAACTTTATAGTTTGATAGAATAATCATATTTGATCTTTAAGTGAGTGTCTGTGTGATTTACACAGCCATGTAGTCTTTGATATTTTATTCTTCAATCAATTTCATGTACCTGCTTGATTTAAGGCTCCATTTGTTTTAGCGAAATTGACTCTTGGAAGTCATATATTAACAATTTTACACAAATATAGAAATTATTAGGAAAAGAAGAAAAAACTGAGATAGATTATTATGGATTTTGCTTGACTTGGTTTTTGGATTAATATGTTGTTCAAATTACTTTTTCCTATTGGATTGGGTGTCGTCATGGTGATGTAAAAAATATTGAGATATTGGAGTTGGGATTATATATGGATAACCCATTTTGTAGATAGCGTTAAGATTTCTACATGTTTTGGAATTATTGGTGTTGAGATAACTTAATAATAACACTAAATTTGCGAGTTGAAAATATTTTTCAAAGTGTTATCTAAACAACAAAAAATATTTTTCACAATCTCTTACAAAAAACAGAATATTAATATTTCAAGAAAATGTTCTGTTTTCTGCAAGTCAATTTCTGCGAAACAAATGGAGCCTTAAGTTTTATTTGGTGATTAAGCAATAAGTTTGAAGAAATTGTGATCCTTCATAAAATGGGTTTGTATTTCTGTAAATTTATTGAATAGAATAAAGAAAAATAGATATAATATTCGAGTTTTGGATGTTTTCCGGATATTATTGGGTTCCCCTTGTCTAAAATTTAAGCATATTGGCAGCCCAGGTCTTTTCAATCTCTAATCCATAAACTTTTGTCTAAAAATTTCCAATAGACAAACCAAGGAAAGCGCTTGGCAGAGGAGTGTGCTGAACAGATTGTGGAAATCAAATCTCTTAAGGGTCTGGTGAGTATGAATTTTGAACTATGAGGATTTTGCTTTGTCTTTCTTCATAGTTTCTGATTTTGTCCCTTATGGTGCACATTCATAGGCAAAACTATTCAAACTATAATATCTGCAAAACTCTTATGCATATGACTTGACTGATACTCATTGCTGAAGAATATTCTCTTGATGCAGATTGAGAAATTGCAGAAGGAAAAATTGGAGCTGCAAATCTTCTTGGACATGTATGGCCAAGAAGGCTATGACAATAGGTATGTTAATATAAGGAGACTTTCTCGAAACACATGCACACACACATAAAAAAAGCGAAAAGGGAATAACAAAAAGAATTGTTTTCTTTTTTAATTCCATCCCATGCAAGCTGTAGAATCTTTTGTAATATCTTTGCCTGACTTGCTTTTTGTTTAAATTCTATCCTACATCATTACTACTTTGTGCATTTTCTGTGGTCTATCATACTTGAAGTGAAACAAGCCTATCATTTATTCTCTTGATATTCAGAAGCTTAATGACTTCGTTCACTAATAAAGGAACAGGATATCTGTGTGACTTCTAATTGTGCCTAAGACATAGTAACGCCCTTGCAAAGCTGAAACTTTAAAATGTTTAAAGTTGAATTTGAATGTTTTAATCCCAAAATGGTAAAAGTTGCATGTCTGCAAGTTTGTTTTGTTTCATTTGTTGCTGCACTCATGTCCAGTTCCTTGTTTCTTTGCATGCAAAGGTAAAAGCTGAAGTGATTGTGAATTTGAAGTTCAGTGGTTTAGTTGGCTTCTCTTAGATGTTGAGCTGGGAAGTATTATATGGTTTGAACTACTTAATCTATTAATGATTTGTTATGCTTTCTTCTTTGTCATTTCATTCACAGATGTATTATATAATTTAGGAATCTATGTTTCTTTTCTCTATTGCTTCTACCTTTTAGCTGGTTATGGATTTTTTTAAAATTTTTTTTTTATCTCTAATAAATTTGGTTTCCCAACTTAAATTTCAGAGATGTGATGGAAATAAGAGAAGCAGAAAATAGAGCTCATTCACAAGCCGAAGTGTTGAAAAATGCTTTGGATGAACATAGTCTAGAACTGAGAGTGAAAGCTGCTAATGAGGCTGAGGCTGCTTGTCAAGAAAGGCTTTCTGTTGCTGAAGCTGAAATAGCTGAGTTACGAGCTAAATTGGATGCATCTGAGAGGTTTGTTCTTTTCCAGTTTAATGTTTGTTTCTAGGTGGTGTCACATGGATGTTACTTGGTTTTCAATGGAAATGATTTGACAGAAAAGAAGTTCTAAATAAATTGTGGCTAATTAGTTTCTTTGTTTTTTTGTTGGGAGTTTATTTATTTAATTCATTAAGAGAGTAGAACATTATGGTTAGCTCTTCTTCAATGGCTTATGCTTTAGTTTAAATTGTGTGGCCACTGAGCATCTTTTAAATCTGGGGAGATGAATTCTTATTTAAACCAAATCTATGCCATCATTTCAGACTGCTGCAATTGGTTAATTCATGTTCCTTATCCTCTTAACCTTAAGAGATGCATCTATGAAACCGGACATTAAAAACATGTTATACTTTCCTAAACAGTACAAACTCTACAGACAGTATGATCTAAATGGTTTCTCCATCTTTAGGGTGAATTTTTTGTGTTTTACATAAGTAACAGGTGGTGGAGTTATTTAATTTAACCTTTTTTTATTTGGTTTTTGTTTTCATTGATTTGTTTACTTTCATTTCCCTAAACTTTATTTAGAGTGTTATCTAACTATTTTATGTGGTCACTAAATCCACAGGGATGTTTTGGAGCTCAAGGAGGCTATTAAAAGTAAAGATCTAGAGTCAGAGGCATACATTTCTGAAATTGAGGTGTCTTCTCAATTCCTTTCCCTTGGGAAAAATTCATTTTCTGTTTTTGCCACCCTTCAATAATTTTTACTGAATTGCTGGAGCTGCCTTTTTGTTGGTTATTACTCTTTCCATTTTCTGCCACTTCTTTGTCCCCATGATGAAAAATCTTTTTATTTTTTCCAGACCATTGGCCAGGCATATGAAGATATGCAGACACAGAACCAGCATCTGTTGCAGCAGATGACTGAGAGGGATGACTACAATATTAAGGTCCGTTGCATAGTGTCTTCTTTTTTTTTTTTGGTAATACTGTCAGGGGTATCTTCAGGCTTTGCCTGGGTCTAATCCCCTCCCTGGGTGATCTTAAGGGCGCACTCCCCCACATAAGTCCGGTACATTCAGGATTGTACTTTTGGAGTGCTCCCTACAAGGATCAAGCCCTGGCTGACACGGAAAGGAGCTCCTCTCCTTATCAACTGGACTAACCCACGTGGGTAGGTCTGTTGCATGGTTATATACCTTGATTCTTTGACTGTATTCTTTTTTAACTTTTACATTGTCAAGTAGTTAAATTATGTTGTCTGATGCTTTGGCCACTTCTTTATAATTGTGATCGTTGCAGCTTGTCTCTGAGAGTGTAAAGACAAAGCAGGCACAGAGTTTCTTTCTCACTGAGAAGCAAACATTAGCAAGGCAACTTGAGCAGGTCAATTCATCAATTAAATCTGTAAAAATGAGGATTGCACACAGTGAGGAGCAGGTAAATTTAGTTAGTATTCTGTTGCTAAAACTTGTTTCGTAAAATTTGCCCTCTGAATGCATTTGCTTGTCTATATTATTTTATCAACATATAGTTTAAACCTTGCAGATGAAAGTTTGTCTTACAGAAGCTATTAAATCTACCCAAGAGGACAGACATTTTATGATTAGCCTTGAAACTGCTAAGTGGGAATTGGCAGATGCTGAGAAGGAGTTAAAGTGGCTTAAATCTGCTGTAACGTCTTCTGACAAGGATTATGAGCAGGTCCAGCGGAAGGTGGATGAATTTCAAGTGAAGTTGGATAAGGAACGGTGGGTTTTCTTTTCTCCTTTTCTTGATTGTTTCCCAGGTTTATAGTTTTATGTCTTACCCAGCTGTATTATATTTTGGTGGAATTTGAAGGAAAAAGAGTATAGGTATGTAGGTATGTTGTATGTCACAGCAGCAATGCTCTGCTTTGTATTTATTATCATATAATGTGGACTGGTATTAGCTTCTAAGAAAGACGCGGGGTCAGGCTTGTCATAATGATGGTCAACAATTGCTACAATAACAATGCTTTGACCTATGCCCGTACTGCATTTATACTGGAACACTTCTTCTTAGGCTTTGCTAAGAATATAATTTGTCCCTCAAGGCTTTAGACATTTTACCTTAATTCCTTCCCAAAGACGTACTTTTCCCCTTCATCCTTAAAATTATTTGTCTAGCTTTCCTGCAAATTAAATTTCTCTCTCTGACTAAATGGGGTTTTGTAAAACCCAGAAGCCAGAGGAAGAAACTTGAGGAAGAGCTCATGGAGTTGAATAGCATGGTTGCTGAGTTGACTTCTGAAACTGGAGAGACTGCAATACAGAAGCTCCAGGATGAAATAAAAAATTGCAAGAATATTCTGAAATGTGGTGTGTGTTTTGACCGGCCAAAGGAGGTGAGCATGCTTTGCTGACCTGTTTCCTTCTATAATCCAAACTCATCATTACTATTTGTATATTGTGTTTCACCTCTTCTATCTGCTTTGGATTGCACTGATGGATGTCTGCATGCTTTATATTTGGCAGGTTGTAATTGTGAAATGCTATCATCTCTTTTGCAATCCATGTATACAGAGAAATTTAGAAATACGCCATCGGAAGTGCCCTGGCTGTGGAACTGCATTTGGTCAGAATGACGTTCGGTTTGTAAACATATGAACTAGTTAAACCATGGTTTGTACTTTGATCGTGATTTAGGTTAGTCTTACCTAGCATCTGGAAATCAAGGATGCCTAGCGTTAGGCCTTTGGACTTGATAGTTATAGAAATAAGATTTTATTTTATATATGTAATCATTTAATCGGTGTGTATGTAAATTGTAAAGGGAAATTTAACTGGGTAAGATATAACCTTGAGAATTTTGTTCCTTTGGGATATCTGGCCCTGTGGTTGTCTTACCTGCTTTGCAGAAATATTGCTTTTGCTTCCAGTATTGCTTGCATTGAAAGAATGGCAAGGTCTCCTGGGGTAGATGTGATTCTAAAATGATAGAAATTTTTAAATGCCCCTTATCTTCAGAGTATAAAGCACAAATGTACGAGGTAGTAAAGATTTGATGGAACTTGAGAAAGCTGCCAAGTTGGATCCTTCTAAATCATATAAATGTATTCTTTATCTTAAATAAGGAATACCAAGTCTTGAATGAGATAGGTAGGTATTAGCTGTACTTGTTGTTGAACATTTTTATGTAATCAATCATAAGCTAGGAAGTTTGGAGTCGAAGCAGAAGTCACCCATTGAGCTTTGGCTCAGCTGGGTAGGTTTGATGAAAAAGAAGACAAATAACTCATATTAGAGCTGTCAATATGGGCTGGTTTAGTCCGGTTTAAGTCTTTGTGGGTTAAGAAAATATGAATTGGGTCTGGTTAGTTATTTTTTATATAGACCATCAAAATTTCAATCCAGTCCATCTTTTATTAGCTCATGGATTAGGTTGGTTCAGTTTATTTTTTTTAAAAAATTTATTTTTATAATTTTACTTAATAAATTTTTTATTAATAAAATAATTTTATGATTTAATTCATAAATTAAAATTATTAATTTGATAAGTAAAGATTAAACATATTGAAATATATAAAATAAGTAATATTATTGGTAATTAAATTATTAATTTTATATAGTTAAATATATAAAATTATTAAATTAATTAAAATTATTAATTTTTTTGGTCCATAGGACTGGCCCGTCCCAGCCCACCCCAGCCTTTTGATTTGGTGGGCTAGCCCATTTAAGTCCGATTTTAATATGAACTTAAATTTTTAAGCTTAGTCTATTCCATATTTTATAAAAAATGACCAACCCAATGGATCAAGCCCATTTTGATAGGTATAACTCATATATTAGAGAAAATTGTGAGAAAAGAATCTCATGATAAGATGATTTCAAAAATAACCACTTATATAAAGTTATCTGTTTCTAGCCAAAAAGAAGCATGAGTAGACCAAAATGCCCTTAAAAACATCGTTTCAAATAAATGCTCAGCTGTTTGAGCTATCTCCCTCCCTCCAGAAAGAAAATAGAAAAAAATAAAAATAAATGCTCAGCTGTTTGAGCTCGATCATCTTTCTCTCTCAACTCTCTGAACCGTCTCAACTCTGGCAAGTCACTGTTGAGCACCATCGTCGTTAGCTCTCTCAGATCTTTGAACTGTATAAGCTCTGTCAACTTTTTGTTGAGCACCATCGTCATCGGGCTATGGTCTATCTCTCGGCATCTGGCCATATTGTTGTAGATTAGCAGACCCTATAGCAGAGATGACATCAAGGTGCCTGTTATTGGGTTTATTACTGCAACACACTTAAATTTCTGAAACATTTGGTGTAAATTAGAAGATGGATTAGAAATATTACGCGGAGTGGTCACATGCCATGCATCTATAACATGTGTTAGCGTTATTTTAGCGTGTCACGACATTGGTTAAATGCATGGCGTGTTACAACATTTAACGTTATATGCATGGCGTGTTACCACATTAGTTTTTGGCACGTCACGACACTGAAGCATGGGTTAATTGGTCACATGGGTTTTTGGCATGTGACGACACTGATGCATGGCGTGTCACGACATTTGACTTGATATGCATGGTGTGTTACAACATTTAACGTTATATGCATGGCGTGTTACCATATTTTATGTTATATGCATGGCGTGTTACCACCATTTTTGTTAAATGCATGGCGTGTTACGACATTTTACGTTATATGCATGGCGTGTTACCACATTTTATGCTATATGCATGGCGTGTTACCACATTTTATGTTATGTTATATGCATGGCGTGTTACCACATTTTACGCTATATGCATGGCGTGTAACAACATGACTGATAAATTTTTTATCATGGCATGTATTGTGTAAAATGATTGACAAAATTTTTTTTTTCAAAATTTCAGTAGGGTTTCAATTGTGCGACTTGTGATAAGACACGGTGGTCAGTGGGTAGATGGCATTTATAAGGGTGGTGAGTCACGAATGCGGGGGGTTAGGAGTGATTCATCGTTTGCAAGCTTGATGAAGCTAGTTAAAGATGTTGTTGGGGTAAACTCAGAAATTGACGAGATTGAGTTACATGCATTGATCAGTACACCCAGAGAGATATCACAGCCAATTATCAAGGACAATGAGGATATTGCATTAGTTCTGCTAGAATAGAGGAATGTTCAGGCTGTGTATGTCAGCATTAAGGGATGCCAAACAAATGTTATGTCACATGAAGAAGTTGGACAACATGGTAATCATCTCAATCAAAATGAGATTTACAATGCTTCACATATACCACAGCATTCGGTCCATATATACCGTAGCATTCGGTCCGTAATGTTGGCTCCATTAGTTTTTGATGATAATAAAACATTCCCATTTATGTGTGTCTAATATCTTTACTTGAGTGTGCAAGAAAATTAATGTATGAAATTAATAAATCAATCTTTCAAAGAGTATATCAAAAGAAAAAGAGAAATAAAAATAACAAGATGTAACTATCTAACAAGGAGGAAGCTTATTGGTGAAACAAGGAAGAATATTGATTGACCAAGTTTCAAATTAGAGGAACGGCGGGCTGAAGAGATTGAGAAACAGAACCAACTTAGTCGATCAAGTCAATTGACTAAGGGCTCTCCGCCAATATCTGCAAACCAAAAACAGAACCAACTTAATTGACCAAGTTAGTCGACTAAGAGCTCTCTGTCTACAATTTAAACCAAAGCACTACAAGACAGATTAACAGCTAAAACTCGTCCTCAACTATTTTCAACCGCCATAAACTGCCAAACTGCCATCAGAGTTGCATCTCCAAGTATAAAAGGGTTTTCCAACAATTAGAAACAAGTTTTTAGAAGCTTTGAAAGAGATTTGAGCTATAAAAAGTTGAAAAACCAGAAAAGCTTCACTGCACTTGTCTGCACTTAAACACCTATTCCTTGCATTTGTATTTAGCACTCAATCTTGTACCACTCAGATCAACCAATGATCATAGCTACCTTCTTTTGCTGCTTCTCTTGTATTCTTAGAGTGAGGGAGTCACTCTAAGGGGTTGTTCAAGCTTGGGATAGCTTAATTGTTGAAGGTTGTGGTTGAGCCTTATAAAACCACTTTGGGTTTTAGTTGAGCCCATCAAAAACTAGTGTAAAAGGTTTTGGCTGAGCCTTGCAAAAGCCATTGTAAAGCTTGGTGAAAGCTTGTGAATTTCACCGGTTCTTAGTGAATTTGTGAGAAAATCCTTAGTTGGATAATCAAGGTAGTGGATGTAGGTCTTGGACCAAACCACTCTAAATTGTTGTGCATCTTATACTCTATTTTTATTTTCTTAAGTTCTGAAAATTAGTTTTCAATATTGTTAAGAGCCAAATTGTGTTATTCACCCCCCCTCTAGCACATATTATCGGGACCAACAATTAGTATCAAAACTAGTTCGCTGTTTTTAAGGCTTAACATCCTTTGGGAGGATCCAAATGGCTCAACAAAAAACCATAGTTGCTAAGGGACAATCAACAAACAGACCACCTCTATTTGATGGCTCTAATTACCCTTATTGGAGCACAAGAATGTCAATCTATATTAGGGCTATAGACTATGAAATGTGGGATATCATAACTGATGGACCTTTTATGCCCTCAACCGTGAATGTAGTGACAAATGAGTTGATGCCCAAGCTAAGGTCCGAATGGACTGAGGCTGAAACTAAGAAAGTTCAAATAAACTTTAAGGCTATCAATACATTGCATTGTGCATTAACCCCCACTGAATTTAACAAAGTCTCAAGCTGTACAACAACTAAACAAGTGTGGGAAAAACTTAGAATAATCCATGAAAAGACTTCTCAAGTAAAAAAGTCCAAAGTTGCTCTCTTAACACATATTTATGAAATGTTCAAAATGGAGCCTGGTGAAGACATCATCAACATGTTTGATAGGTTTACAAACATCACAAATAAATTAAGTCAGCTAGGCAAGCCTATCCTTGAACATGAATTAGTTAAGAAACTGCTTAGGAGTTTACCAAAAAACTAGAAGCCAAAAGTGACTACCATTAGAGAGGCTAAAGATCTGAACATCATCACACTTGATGAGATTTGCGGTTCTCTTCTTACTCATGAGCTAGAGCTTAAGGAAGAAGAAGAAGAAGACTGAAGGGAAGCAAAGGAAAAGAAAAATAGTATTGCACTTAAAGCCAACATTCTTGAAGAAGAGCTGGAAGAGCTTTCCTGTGATGATGATGAAGAATTAACTCTGATTGCAAGAAAATTCAGAAAGCTAATGAGCAGAAGAAACCGAAGGCTAACTAGAAGAGGTTTCAGGAAAGACCAAGGTACCTCATGGAAAAACAAAAACAAAATTAACTCCAACAAAAAAGAGGACCTCATCTGCTACGAATGCAAGAAACCTGGTCACTTCAAGTCCGAGTGTCCATTGCTGAAAGATGAAACTCCCAAGAAAAATAAGAAATCCAAGAAAGTAATGGTGACAGCTGCATGGTCAGACAGTGACACATCAAGCTCTAAAACTGATGATGAAAAATATGAGAAAAGAGCAAACATCTGTTTAATGGCACAAGAGGATGAAACAAAGGTATCCTCATCCCCCTGCATTAATTCTTATGATGATTTACAAGATGAGTATGAGTGCCTTTATGATGAATTTGAAAAACTTTTTTCAAAATACAAATCATTAAAGAAAAAGGCTGCATTACTTGAAAATGATTTGGAATAAATCAAACAAGAATTTACTTCTGTTCTTTAACAAAGAAATATTTTGCAAGTTGAGTTAGAACACTCAAAAACAGACTTTGAGGTTTTAAAACAAGAGCTGAAAAACAAGTCCGAAGCTTTGCAAATAATTCTTGATGAAACACAGCTTTTAAATGTTTGAAAAATGAATCTTTAAAAAGAGATGTATACCACAATAAAAATTCAGCTAAATCATTACCTAGATGTTATAATTGTGGTAAATATGGTCATTTATCATATGATTGTTTTAAGAAAAGAATAGTGTAGAAAGTTAAAAAAATCTGGGTTCCTAAGGGATCCTTTGTTTCAACTAACACTTAAGGACCCATCAAAGTATGGGTACCTATAAAGAAAAACAGAAATTCTGTTTTGTAGGTTGAGCTGGACTTAAAGAAGGCATGTTCTAGAGCTCAACTCAAGAAGAAACAGCCTTGGTACTTGGATAGTGGCTGTTCACGACACATGACAGGACATGAAATGCTGTTTGCTCAGCTAGATAAGAGAAAAGGAGGAATCGTATCCTTTGGAGATGATTCAAAAGGTAGAATCCATGGTATAAGTACGGTTAGTAAGAATTTCCAGACCCAAATCAATCATGTGTTGTTGGTTAAAGGCTTAAAGCATAATTTACTAAGTATTAGTCAATTATGTGATAAAGGATTTAGAGTATGTTTTGATTCAACTAAGTGTGAAGTGATAGATGTGAGTACAAATAAAATCTCATTTATAGGAAAAAGATTAAAGAATATGTATGTGATTTTTCTTGAAGATCTTGAAGTAAATAATGAAGTATGTCTTGTTGTAAATGCTGAAATAATAGCTGGTTATGGCATAGAAGATTAGACATGTAAGTTTGCATACTATGTCAAAATTGATTAGAAAGAGTTTAGCAGTTGGGTTGCCGGATTTACAATTTGAAAATGACAGAATATGTGATGCTTGCCAACTAGGAAAACAAGTTAGAACATCCTTTAAGACCAAAAAGATAGTGTCAACATCTAGACCTCTTGAATTGTTACACATTGATCTATTTGGTCCAATAAGCACAACTAGTTTAGGAGGAAAATCTTATGGCTTTGTAATAGTTGATGATTATTCTAATTATACTTGGGTGTATTTTCTTGCTCATAAGAATGATGCTCTTCAAGCATTCTTAAGTCATTGTAAGAAAGTAGAAAATGAAAAAAGACTAGCCATAGTTAGCATAAGAAGTGATCATGGAGGAAAATTTGAAAATGATGAGTTCGAAAAATTTTGCAATGAAAAGGGGTTGGATCACAATTTTTCTGCACCTAGAACACCCCGGCAAAATGGAGTTGTAGAAGGGAAAAATCGAACTTTAAAAGAAATGGCTAGGACCATGCTATGTGAGAACAACCTACCTAAATATCTTTGGGCTGAGGCAGTAAATATAGCAGCTTATATTCTTAATAAAGTCTCAATAAGACCCTTGATTTCAAAGACTCCATATGAACTTTATAAAGGTAGGAAGCCAAATATTTCTCACCTTAGGAGCTTTGGTTGTAAGTGCTTTGTATTAAATAATGGAAAACAACTTCTAGGGAATTTTGATGCAAAAGTGATGAAGCAATATTTTTAGGATATGCATTAAACTCAAAGGCCTATAGGGTTTTTAACAAAAGGACCTTAACCTTTGAAAAATCAATCCATGTAGTTTTTGATGAGTCAAATGCTTTACAAAAAGAAGTTCATGATGATGATGATGATGTAGAAGTCCTAGAAAATAAATGGAGGAAATGAGCTTAGAAAACAACAAAAATAATGAAGAAAGCTCACCTAGAAGAGAAAATGAAACTCCACCTCTAGAAAATATACAAAGAGCAGAAAATCAGCATGATGATCTACCAAGGAGTTGGAGATTTGTAAGAGATCACCCATAAGACCAAATAATAGGTGACATTTCACAAGGAGTTAAAACTAGGAAAGCAACTAGAGAAACTTGTGAGTTTTCAGCTTTTATATCTCAAATTGAACCTAGAAACTTTGAAAAAGCTGAAAAAGAGGAAAGTTGGATAATGGCCATGCAAGAAGAACTTGATCAATTCACAAGGAGTTATGTATGGTCATTGGTACCTAGACCTTTAAATCACCCTATTGTTGGAACAAAATGGGTATTTAGAAATAAGATATATGAGCAAGGAAATGTAGTTAGAAATAAAGTTAGGCTGGTTGCAAAAGGATACAATCAAGAGGAAGGAATAAATTATGATGAAACCTTTGCTCCCGTTGCTAGGATTGAAGCCATAAGGTTGTTGCTAGCTTTTGCATGTTCCATGAATTTTAAATTGTTCCAAATGGATGTAAAAAGTGCATTCTTAAATGGATTAATTCAAGAGGAAGTATATGTAGAACAACCACCTGGTTTTGAAGACTTTGAAAAATCTGATCATGTTTTCAAACTTCATAAAGCCTTGTATGGATTGAAACAAGCTCCTAGAGCTTGGTATGAGAGGCTTTCAAAATTTCTAGTTGAAAAAGGGTATGATAGAGGTAGCCTCGATACTACATTGTTTATTAAGAGATATCTAAATGATTTAATTATTGTGCAAATATATGTGGATGACATTGTATTTAGTGCAACTAATGAGGCTTTATGCAAGAACTTTGCTAAGAAAATGCAGGGTGAATTTGAGATGAGCATGATGGGAGAGTTGAGGTACTTCCTTGGTCTTCAAATCAAACAAAGTGAGGAAGGAATCTTCATCAACCAAGAAAGATACACCCATGATATGCTCAAGAAATTTGATATGCTGAAGTTGAAATCAATGTCCACACCAATGAGTCCATCCACCAAACTCGACTTAGATGAAAAAGGTAAAGATGTAGATCAAAAGCTCTATAGAGGTATGATCGGCTCTCTTCTCTACTTAACAGCAAGTAGACCAGATATTTAGTTTAGTGTGTGCTTGTGTGCTAGATTTCAGTCACAACCTAAAGAAACACACCTAACAATTGTTAACAGAATTTTTAGATACCTCATAGACACTCAAGGACTAGGAATATGGTACTCTAGAGACTCAACTCTTAGCTTAGTTAGATATTCAGCTGCTGACTTTGCTGGTAACAGAACTGATAGGAAAAACACTAGTGGAACGTGCCAATTTTTAGGAAGCATGCTTGTGTCTTGGTCTAGCAAAAAGCAAAACTCAGTGGCATTATCTACAGCAGAGGCTGAATATGTATCATTAGGTAGTTGCTGTGCACAAATCCTTTGGATCAAGCAACAATTAAAAGACTATGGAATAATTACGCATAATGTACCAATATATTGTGATAACACAAGTGCAATCAAGATATCAAAAAACCCTGTGCAGCACTCTAGGACAAAGCACATTGAAATAAGACATCATTTTATTAGAGACCATGTAGTGAAAAATGATATTAAGATAGAATTTGTGAACACTTTACATTAATTAGCAGACATTTTTACCAAACCTTTGAATGAAGATAAATTTTGTAAAATTAGAAGAAATTTAGGGATGATTAGTATGAAGGAATTGTAGGAAAACCTTTGGCTCTCACATAGAAAACAGAGTGCATTCAGTCGACTAAGGAAATCTTAGTCAACTAAGAGTGGTCTGACAACATTAAATAATAAGACTCAGTCAATTTAGAGAAAGAAGAGTAAAATGTGGTAAAAATTTGGTTTACAGGGTGCAAAAAGAATGAAGAAATACTGCCAAAGGTAAATAACGAAAATTTTAGAGGGAAATTTAAAATTATGAAGAAATAAAAGTAGGGCAGTACTTAAGGGAATGTGAGCAGTTTTTCTTAGTAATAACTATTGACTACCTCTTCTTTCCTCTCCCTTGAAACCCGTTGTTCTAAAAACAAAAACCTAAATCTTCCTATTTGCCTTTGAAATCGACTCAAACCCTCAGAAATTTCTAGAACCAATATGGCTAAAACATCTCAGAGTAAAAAGATATCAGAGAAAAAGAAATGAAAAAAGCCAATAGAGGAAGGAACAGGAATAGAAAGTTTGAAGAAGAAACAGAAAAGCATGCCTACTTTAGTCAAAGAAATATCTGAGAAACTAAGAGAAAAGAAGCAGAAAACTAACAAGAAGAAAAAAATAGAACCCTCACTCCACAAAGGTACCAGTTCTTCTTCTTCGAAGTTTAAGGATAAGTTGCATGAATATAGGTTCAAAAATATCGAGAATGCACCAATCTCCTGTGGAAAATTTATTGATTGGAAGAGTTTTAAGGAAAATATAGAAATCCAGACTAGTTTATTTGAGTATTTTGATGAACTAAAACTAAAAGGTTACAACACCTTTAAGAATAGGTCTTATAGTCCAAGTCTGGTTAAAGAATTCTATTCTAGTATTGCTTTGAAAAGAAAGGAATTAATAGATTCTGATGATTATGATGAAGATGGTTTGAATGTTTATCTGAATGGAAAATAATTTGTTATGACTGCTGAAGATTTAGGAAACCTGCTGGAAATAGAATGCAAATAAGGAGAGTATGAGCTCCTTGAAAAATATGATCCATCATCATTCTGGGAGATCATTATTGGAAGGAAAGAAAAATATTCTTCAAAAAACATTTTAAGTCTGATAATTAGTCTTCAGATTAGGATTTTACACTATTTTATAGTAGCCAACATTCAAGGTAGAAGTGGAAGCCTTAGCTACATTAGCCTCCAAGACCTCTAGTTGATGGAGCAAGCCTTCAACGAGCTACCTCTGAATCTGGAAAGATTTATGATTGAAAAAATGAGAAGTGCCTACAAACTTGATAAGGTTAATATGTCGTATGGGAATGTAATTACATTCCTTATGCAGAAGAAGGGAATATGGGCAAAGAGGTATGATATGGACCTGGTAAAAACTAGAGATCAAGCTATTTATTATGGGAGCTTGGTTAAAATGGGGTATATACTTGATGGGGAAAGATTCATTAAGACCCCCAAGATTAGTCCAAGAAAATAAGACAACCTACCTACTCAACCTGAATAAGCCCTTTCTAGATTCTCAAATGAAGTAATTTTTAATTTGCTCATGAGGATTGATGGAAAATTGACTGACCACGGAGAAAAGATATAGAAATTTGAAGAGAAAATCACTGAGTTGGAAAACAAGCTGAAGGAGAAAGAAAACATTCCATTTGAACTTGTGGCTGTAGACAACTCTGCAACATCTAGCACTGCACCAGCACAGCAAGGAGCTGAAGGTTTAACTGAGCCAGTAGAAAATTCTGCTCCTCATATTGAAAGTTCTGGCTTTCAAGTTGAAGGTTCCACCTACAAGTCTACCAGTCCTATTCTGCAAACTGAGGACTCTCCTCAAGGGGTTCATAAGCCAGCCAAGACATCATCTCTTGAACCTCAAAGCAAAAATGATTCAAAACAAGGGACAGAAATGGTTGGTTCAGAAACAAAGAAACTGCAGACCTCTCTTCCAAATTCAGAGGAAGTTTCCATCATGGATATCTTCCACCAAATGGTTAAGGAGGGACAAGCTGAAAAAGACACTGCTAGAACAAAAACTCAAAAGGATGGTGAAGATGTAGGAAAAGGAAAGAAACCTACATCAACTACCAGAGTAAAGGCAAAAGCGGAAAAAGCCAAAGCCACTGCAGCACCACCAACTGAGGCAAAACCACCAACCAAAGGCAAGAAGACTATGGCAACCAAGACAGCTTTTCTCAAGAGAAAAAGGTCTTCCAGGTTGGTAGAGAAATCCAAACCAATTTCAGCCTCTTCTCCTCAGAATCCAATCTCTGTCTGAGACAAGTCCTTATCAGAACCTTCCTCTAAACAGTCATCACCTCTTCGAGAGCCCTCTCCTTTTCCCCTAAACCCTTTCTATGACACTGAATCTTCACCCTCTGACACATTAGATGATAGAAGCCTTCTCCCTTGATGCTGACAAAAAAGGGGAGTAGAATGGGTACAGGAACCAGAGAATGGGTGCAAGAATTAAAAAAAAAATGTCAGGGTGGAGGAACCAAGAACCTAAGAAAGAAAAGACAGCAAAATCAGGAGTAGGAACTTAAAAAAATAGGAGATAGGAAGCAAAATTGTCCAGGGGCAATTTCAGAATATTTTTAATTAATTGTTATTTGTGCCACTTGAACACTTAAGGTTAACTCTGTTGTTTATATAGTTGTGTGTGAAAAGTGAATGCTGAAATGTCTATGTTGTTTAACTGCTACAAATTGAAGTCTACTGATATTTTGTCATTTTGGTATTTTTACTGTCATGAACAAAATCTGTTAATGCTATGCTGATAGTGATGCTGATAAATGATTTTTGTTATGGCAGTATAAATGATTTTTGTTTGTAAATAGATATAGATGGGGTGCATAGTATACCAATTGAAACATGAATGATGTAGACAAAATCTGAAATCAATAAACTGTTGACAACTACTGAAACATTTATGAAAATCTATCAACACTTACTGCTGAAAGTTTAATGATGATTTGCTAATACTTGTTGCAAATCACTTCATATTGCTGCACATGTGTATAACGTCATTTTCTATATGAAAAAAATAAAATTTGATGGAATAAAGTAAGCAAAATATGCATACACTTAAGGGGAGCAATCTTCATTTTCTGCAAAAAACTAAAAAGACTAAAAGGACACTATGCTATCAATCAAAGAATGTTTTGTTATCATTAAAAAGGGGGAGATTGTTGGCTCCATCAGTTTTTTATGATAATAAAACATTCCCATTTATGTATGTCTAATATCTTTACTTGAGTGTGCAGGAAAATTAATGTATGAAATTAATAAATCAATCTGTCAAAGAATATATCAAAAGAAAAAGAGGAATAAAAATAACAAGATGTAACTATATAACAAAGTGGAAGCTTATTGGTGAAACAAGGAAGAATATTGGTTGACCAAGTTTCAAAATTGGAGGAATGACGGGCTGAAGAGTTTGAGAAATAGAACCAACTTAGTCGATCAAGTTAGTTGACTAAGTGCTCTCTGCCATGATCTGCAAACCAGAAACAGAACCAACTTAATCGACCAAGTTAGTCGACTAAGAGCTCTCTGTCTGCAATTTGAATCAGAGCACTACAAGACAGATTAACGGCTATAACTCATCCTCAAATATTTCCAACGATCATAAACTGTTAAATTGCCATCAGAGTTGCATCTCCAAGTATAAAAAGGTCTTCCAACAATTAGAAACAAGTTTTTAGAAGCCTTGAAAAAAATTTGAGCTATAGAAAGTTGAAAAACTAGAAAAGCTTCACTGCACTTGTCTGCACTTAAACGCCTACTCCTTGCATTTGTATTTAGCACTCAATCTTGTACCACTCAAATCAATCAATGATCATAGGTACCTTCTTTTACTACTTCTCTTGTATTCTTGGAGTGAGCGAGTCACTTTAAAGGGTTGTTCAAGCTTGGGATAGCTTGATTGTTGAAGGTTGTGGTTGAGCCTCGGAAAACCACTTTGGGTTTTAGTTGAGCCCGTGAAAAATTAGTGTAAAAGGTTTTGGCTAAACCTTGTAAAAGCCATTGTAAAGCTTAGTGAAAGCTTCTGAATTTCACCGATTCTTAGTGGATTTATGGGAAAATCCTTGGTTGGATAATCAAGGTAGTGGATATAGGTCTTGGACCGAACCACTCTAAATTGTTGTGCATCGTATACTCTGTTTTTATTTTCTTAAGTTCTGAAAATTAGTTTCCAATATTGTTAAGAGCCAAATTGTGCTATTCACCCCCCATTTAGCACATATTATCGGGACCAACATGTAATCCATAACAATGGCAATTAAGGTATGCACAAGAATTTGTGCAACCTGGTAGACAAACGACATTCACAAAACAGTTGGTTGCACAATTTCGATCGGGATGTGCATCAAACCAATTACTTGTTTGTGTCAAAAAAATGCAACGAACGGGTGAAACTGTAAAGTGTGTATTGCCATTATCAAATGAGAATACGACACTTGAGGACAACAATGTGAGGTTGGAGGGTGACATTGCGATGTTGGAGGATAATACTGCATTTGATAAAGGAAATGAGGATTTGTTTGTTGCTAGTGAAGATAGATTTGATCACATTTCAAATGATGGGTTTGAACAATGGCAAGATGACAGTTCAGACGATGATTGCCTTTATGACAGTGACATTCCAATTTGCAATAATGTTGAAGGCGAAACGGAACCTGTTGGAGGTGTTGATGTAGGAGATGTTTAGTGTGATGACCCCATATATAATAACCCCATCGCTGGTGAAAACGGGATTCGTTCCCTTGATACATTGCTCGATGACAGTGATCAGGAAAGGGAAAATTTAGGGATATCTCGTACATGGGTAATTGTAGGTGCAAAAAGGTTCCCTTTCCAAACAATTACCATTGAGGAGTCAACATGTGCCGATGATCGCTTATACAAAGGAAGAATGTTTTCGTCGAAGGTCGAGTTGAAACGAGCTTTGAACATGTTGGTTATAAAAGAGAAGTTTTCGATAAGAGTGAAAAGGTCATGTAAAGGTCGTTATAAGGTTGGTTGCAAGGACAAGGCATGCAAGTTCAGTGTGCGTGCAACAAAGTTACCTGATAGAGGAGAATATTGGTAAGTTCGGACATTCCACATAGAACACACTTGTACTGTTGATCGTTTGCAAGGGCGATTTCCAACTACGAGTGTGAAGATAATTGGTGAACTTATGTCACACAAGCTTTGAGCTAATGGAGTAGCATTGAGACCTAAGGACATAATTTGTGAGATGAGGGTTCAGTGGGGATTGGAATGCTTGTATGGTAAGGCTTGGCAAATGAAGGAGTATGTGGAGAGGCTTGTTTTCGATCCACCGGAGGAGTCATTTCAACTACTACTCTTGTATTTTTATATGTTGGAACAAGAAAATCCTGGCACAATGACTGCAGTAGCTACTGATGAGGCAGAAAGATTTAAATATTGTTTTTGATCATATGTGGCTTGTATTCGGGGGTTTAGGGATGTAATGCATCCTACGGTTACAATTGATGCGACACATCTGAAAGGCAGGTTCAAGGGTGTTTTGTTTGTCTTTGTATGTAAAGATACAAACGAGTGCGTATATCCAGTTACGTTTGGCATCTGCCATGTTGAGGATGAAGACTCGTGGACGTGGTTTCTTAGCAAGCTGCGTGATGCGGTTGGTTGTCCTGAAAATACTATGTTCATTTCTGATCAGCATCTCGGCATTAAGAAAGCAATCTAAAATGCATACCCAAAAGTGCACCATGGTTCATGGGGTTACCACTTGAAAAAAAAACTTTAAAAACAAGTTCAAGCGCAACGACGTTTGTATGATTTTCACCCTTGCACGAGATTGCTATAAGGTTTCCGATTTCAACAAACATATGAACTAGCTCATGCATATTCACACGAAAGCCCACACTGACCTGATGAGAAAAGGGCTTGAAAGATGGGCACGTGCATATTCACCAGCAAGGCGATACCAAATGATGACATCCAACATAGCGGAATGTGTTTAACTCATGCTCGAAGCATGCAAGACAAATGCCAATCATTGTTTTGATCTAGTTCATTAGAGACATGTTCCAGCATTGGTTCCATGATTGGTACGAGGAGGCCATCAAGGTGACCACGCCCCTCAGCCCTTGGGTTGCTAGGCAGTTGAGAAAACGGTTCAATGATGCACATCGCTTTGTAGTTAAGCCTATCAATTGAGTGGAGTTCGAAGTTAAAGACGGGAGGATGGATGGACTTGTAAACCTGTCCAGGAAGACGTGTTCATGTTGTGAGTTCCAAACAAATTTACTGCCATGCAGCCATGCCATTGCAACAATAAGGTCAGAATATCTTTATTTCTTATTTGAACCCTAATTGACATAGCATTTACATTGTGCTTGAAGATTGAGTTTATTATAATTTTCAATAAATGCAAACGTGAAGCCATTGAATTCTGCGCTGACTACTACAAGACAATTGTTTTGGTGGAGGGTTATTTGGGATCCATTAGGCCGGTAGGGCATCCTAGTGAGTGGGACATCCCTCCTCATGTGAAACAAATTGTCGTCTTGCCATCACCTTAGCGAGGCCAAGCGGGAGACATAGGAGGAGAAGGATTCCATCAACTGGTGAAGGCAGTCGAGCAAAGAGATGTTCGCAATGCAAGAGGTACGGGCATAACAGACAAAATTACCCATCCCCATTTGCAGTTCCATCCACAAATCTGGCACCATCTCCAAGTCAATCGGTGCCTCCACGAGTGCGCAGACCCAAAGCATGTTCAAGTTGTAGACAAGTCGGTCACATACGCAACAATTGTCCAATACGAAGGACAATGTCTGAAAATGTAGGGTGTGTTGTGGATGAAACAGCTTGTCCACCTAGCTAAATGTGTAACCCATGTGCAATACCTTTCTCACATACATTCATTCACAATTTCCTCTAGTCTTATCAGAGGCTTCGGCCCACTCAAATGGGTTTATCTCTTAATATTGGTAGACAAATCTTATGAAGGAACAACAAGCATGGAATGTCTACCAATATTAAGAGATAAACCCATTTAAGTGGGCCGAAGACTTTGATAATACCAGAGGAAGTTGTGGATGAAGACTTTGATATTAACACAGTGTTTGTTAGTTTTCTCCTGTAGATGAGTCTTTATTTTTTTTATTAATTTTGTAGATATATTATTTGAGTATTCATTTCATTTTGTCCGTAGTTTTGAACATTGAATAGACTTGCGAAGTCCCTATACTATTACCCCATTTGTCACATTTTATTACCACTTGTTTTAAACAATTAATGATTTGATTTAATTCTTTTCTATTTCATTTGATTTAACCGTTTATGTTCTTACAATGAAATTCCTTTCTATTTCATGAGTAATTAAATTTCACCAATATCGGTTAGTCGACTTATGGCGTGACACGCTAACTTCTTGCAGTCTTGGCGAGTGACATGGCAAGGGTCAATTGTGGTGACACGCTGAGTGCATGCAGACTTGGCATGACATGCCAAATTGTTGCAGTCTTGTTGGTGACACGGCACAAAATTAATAAAATTAAGGGAAGTTTTAAAAAAGTAACACTTGTTATAAGAAAAATAAACTAACCTAATATTATAATTGTTATTTGGGGGATTTCGGCTCTCAGATGCTTATCCATACTCAATATTAAAACCCATTGTAAGTGGTCGCAGCTGCATTACATCATAAGGACTCTCCAAGAGATAGGGGAGTACAATGCAGTGAAGCGTATGTGCTTCAGAATGCTCGTGGACGTCTATCCACAAGCTTCATCTATCAAACTTTGACCTTTCTTGCAAGGTTAAGTTGATTGTAGCCTAGTACAATTTTCCTAGCACCTCAAGGGAAGCATACATGGGTTTGTCAACCCTCTGCATGAAGTCTGGAAACTCTCTTGGTTTCAGGGATCGAGGCATCTTAACTAGTGCTCCTGTCTTTGCAAAATCAACAGCCATATAGTGAAGAGTTGCCAATTCTAGGCTGGACCTCGAATCATGGACCTAGAATTGGCAACTGTTCACTCTATGACTGTTGATTTGCAAAGATAAGAGCACCAGTTGAGATGCCTCGATCCCTAAAACCAAGTGAGTTTCCAAACTTCATGCATAGGGTGGAAAAACCCATGTATGCTTCCCTTGAGGTACTAAGAAAACTGTACTGGGCTACAAACAACTCAATCGTGCAAGCAAGGTCAAAGTTTGATAGATGAAGCTTGTGGATAGACCTCCAAGAGCATTTCGAAGTTTGTATGCTTCACTGCATGTAAACCCCCGTCTCTTGGAGAGGCAAATCGTCAAGATCTTCATACTGTCTGCGTTGGATCTGCAAAACATGGCACACATGCACCAGTGAGTTAAGCCATAATGTGCAACAAGGTATACTGAAGAAATAAATAAAGAATAAATGTTGTGACACGCCATGCATAACAAGCAAAATGTTATGACACGCCATGCATAACAAGCAAAATGTTGTGACACGCCAAGGATAACAAGCAAAATGTTCTGACATGTCATGCATAACAAGTTAAATGTTGTGACACGCCATGCATAACAAGTAAAATATTCTGACATGCCATGCATATCAAGTCAAATGTTGTGACACGCCATGAATAACAAGTAAAATTTTGTGACACGCCATGCATAACAAGTAAAATGTTGTGACACGCCATGCATAACAAGTCAAATGTTGTCACACGCCATGCATATCAAATAAAATGTTGTCACACTGACACGCCAATAACTAACTATAATAACAATGTCGTGACACGGTAAACACCAAAAACTAGTAAAACCACTACGACTTAACCTCAAAAACCATCCATCCAACCAGCAAGAAAACCCAGTCTAAACATTTGCAAAACAAAACATACAAAAAACACGAACATATCAAACAAACCCAACAAAAAAGTAAAAAATTAACGAATATAGGTGTAACTTTTTTGTTTTTCCATAGATTCGAGCTAAGTAATTGTCAACTACAAGAACTCATGACATTCTAATTTATGTTCATAATCTGTTTCTTTGTCATGCTTGTGAAGTAGATTCGTGCTCATGCAAAGTACATGGGAATTCCTTTATTGGGTGATGAGGTGTATGGAGGGACAAAGAGTTTCGGGAGATGAATTTCAAATGGTCCAAAGAATCTTTTAATTTGAGACTCACTTACCTCTTCACTCATAGCTGACATTGTTGTTATTGCTGTGGTGTCGTTACGCTTGCAAAGAGCCTTGTCGAACACTCCGGTACCGATGAAAATGAGAAATGAATCACACAGACGTTAGGAATTCTGACAAATAAGTGTTTAAAATGAAAAATGGCCTTATAATATTCTCATTTATTCGTTTCATTTATAAATTAATTTAGTGGAAGTCTAAACGGTTACCACGTTAACTGTTGATTTTTTTTAAATTCAGTGGAAGTCCAAACGATTACCATGGCGTATCAACCGTTCAAGCAATGGTGTGTCATAGTCGTGTCATATATTCTAAAAGTGGCATGTCATAAATTCTGAACCTTGTCGTGTCACAGTCGTGACAAGCTGAGTGTAAGTAGATTTATGGCATGACACACCAGACTTGGTGCAATATCGTGGGGTGACACGAGATGGCCCAATTGTTATGACACGTCGAGTGGAAGCAGATTTCTAGAGTCACACGTTGAGTATCTGCAGATTTAAGACGTGACACGGCATGGCCCAATTATTCTGACACGCTGAGTGGAAGCAAATTTATGGGTTGACGCACTGAGTGTTAGTGGATTTATGACGTGACACGTTAACTTATTACAGATATATGGGGTGATACGCTAAGTAAAAGCAGATGTATGTGGGGACACACTGACTAGTAGCAGATTTATGGCGTCACACACTGACTTTTTACGACTGTGTATCAAATTAAATATATTGTGTAAACAAAAGAAAAAAAATTCTTGGTATCAAATTAATTGTGTATAAAAATAATTGTATAAAATATATTGTGTATACAAAAAGAATTAATTCTGTATACAATGAATTGTATAAAATAAATTGTGTATACAAAAAAATTGTGTATAAAATTAATTGTATAAAAATAATTCTATATACAAAAAAAATGTACAAACAAGGGCCGATATGTTCAGGGTTTGCTCTCACAACTGTTGGAAAAAATTTCTAGAGCGTATTATCGACGCATTTTTGCAATCATATTCTACTTAACTCCGATCTGTTCCGATTATAAAATATGGTCCATGTACCCTATCATGAACATACCGCAGCTGACACTATCATTCTGTCGATGCACTTTAGCTTTTGGCAAATGAATATCCAATGGCATTGGCATCAAATCCCGTCTCTTCCGACATATGTTGTTGAAATAACCGGCTTGGTCGCAGATGATTGGCATCATTGTTGTCAAGGGTGTCATTTGACCCGCACGAACTCCATTATCCTTAGCATCCGAAGTTCTTACGGAGTCTAGCACCTTGATCGTCCACCTCACCAAGTCGATCTTCGCAACCACCCAATGCCCACCAACGTTGCAAGGCGCGAGGATGAAATCCACATCTTCCCATTTTTTACCGTATGTCGGCCTTTCAGCCTCCATGTACCCCCGCAACTCATTTGAAATTTGCATTGTGGCCTAGGCATCTTCTGTTGGAAACCACAATGCAAATTTCGTGTGTAGCATATGGATGTTGTCCTGTGAAACGTGTAAACATTAGCTTACACTTCATTCAATAAAAACTTAGTATTTATAGGATTGAACAATTTTCAAATAAACTTACGAAGAATGTCGTGTCAAGCACGCATGCATGGGTAGTGTACAGCTTCGACTTCGGTCCTGTCATTCCCTTGCAGAGTCGGCTGAGGCACACGTCGATATGTTCACTTGGCATTTCCTCATTGGGATCCTCTAAGGTTATGAAAAAGTTAGCCCCTTGATCCCCTAAGAGTCGACGTTACGCCTACATATGTAACATAATGAATTTCATAAGTCTTGGTGGATTAATGTTTCATTAAAAAATAATATTTGCAATGTCACTTATGAGCTTACCTCGCGAACTCGTCTTTCTTGAAAGCTTCGTAGGCTTCTACGATTGTATCCTTCACATCTCGACGGCTCACTAAAGGGTCGACGTACGGGCTTGCCATGTATTTTCTCGCCATTTTCAGCCATGCTCGCTCAGTTGGATCTGAAATTTCTGTTGCACCATGATGGACAGCATATGACTTTGGTGATGACGATCGTGTCTCAACTGCATCAGGAGTGCTCTGATGATAAAGAACGATAGCTCCTGCTGTTGCCTCGAAGAATGCATCGGCCAAAGGAATATGCTCTCCTTCAGCCACGACTGAGTCAGGGTCCCCTTCCCTTCCAGCAAATGCATTGATAATGGACTCGGGCAAATGAACATGCTCTCTTTCAGCATCATCTGATTGAAAGGTGACATCCACTACCATAGCTTCATCGACGACGTCATCGACATGAGTTACGTGCTCTCCGTCAGCACCAAGAACGTCATCATCAATGTGAACACTAAGTTCATGATGCTGCCCATCATCAACACCATCGTGCTCCAAACTAGCACCGTGAGATGGACCGCCCTACAAAATGGGAAAAACCGTTAGTTAGCTCATAAAATGCCACAAACCATAAAATGTTGTAAAATGTTGTGACATGCCATGCATAACAAGTAACAAGTAAAATGTTGTGACACGCCATGCATAACAAGTAAAACGTTGTGGCACGTTATGGATAACAAGTTAAACGTTGTGACACGCCATGGATAACAAGTTAAACGTTGTGACACGCCATGCATAACAAGCAAAATGTTGTGACACGCCAAGGATAACAAGCAAAATGTTCTGACACGCCATGCATAACAAGTTAAACGTTATGACACGCCATGCATAACAAGTAAAATGTTTCGACACGTCATGCATATCAAGTCAAATGTTGTTACACGCTAATGTTGACACGCCAATAACTAACTATAATACAAATGTCCTGACTCACTAATCACCAAAAACCAATTAAACCACTACCACTTAATCCCAAAAACCATCAAACCAGCAAGAAAACACAGTCTAAGCAGTTGCTAAACATAAATCACCAAAATACAAGCGAAGATAGAAACATACTTGTGATTTAAGGCCATCAAGAATCCAAGCAACGATACGGTCCTCAAGCGTTTGCATTGCTAGAGTCAATGACTGAAGTGAAGCCTTCAACTCTAACATCCTTTTTTCATGCTTGCGAATGATCCGTCAGAGCTGGCGAGTAGTACTGCTCCATCATTGACTCCTCTCGACTGGGTCAACGACAATAACATATATAACTGTGTTATTCAATAATCATATATGGAATTGTTGAACATTAACCGTTACAACTTTAATATCCTTACCGATGGCTTGTTAGCAGTCTGTGGTGGAGCTAGACCGATCTGTGCTTGACGACCTATCGTCACTTCCGTAAACTGCAATAACAAATATAACTATGTTATTCAATAATCATGTATGGAATTGTTGAACATTAATTGTTACAACTTTAATATCCTTATCGACGGCTCGTTAGCAGTCTGCGATGGAATTGGACCGATAGGTGCTTGAGGACTTATCGTCGCTTTCGTAAGCTGTAATAACAGAAATTACCTTGTTACTCGATAAACATATGTGGAAATGTAGAACATAAACCGTTAGAACCGATCTTATCAACGGGTTGTTTCCACTATGCGTCTGAGGAGGATCGGTGGGTGGTTCTGGAGCTACCGTCGCATGGTCCAACTTCAAACACAGATATGTTATTCAATAATCACATATGGAATTAGAGAACACAAAACCGTTAGAACTGTCCTTACCGGTTGTTCACTGCTTTGACCATGGTCGTCCCTTTCGTCCATCAACTCAAGGCTCGACAGCTCATCAACTAAAGCAGCGACGGTGGGCATCCGCTTCGTGCCACCAGAGGCTCTTTTCCCCTTCAAGCTTCTCATTTTTGCCTCGCACCTAAGCTCCAATCTAACTGATCCTCCATGTGCCCTATTGGCACGTACTCGTGACCCTCCGATAACGGGACATCAAGGTCCACAAAATACTCTCAGAGGGCCTCATCCGTGGTGGGTTCCAATGTCTCCAGTGCCCACAACTGTAAATAAACAAATAAAATGTTATGATTATCGAATAGGGAAAATTATTATACAACTACAAAGCAAATATTAACAGCTGTTCACTCACATGCTCAGATGACTCTAACTTCTGAAATGCCTTGTAGAAGTCTTTTGGCTTTTGATTGCAATCCCATTTGTACATTTGTGGGTAGACATTGTCCTTCGGACCAGAAGGGCAACTATTTTTCAAAGGGTCGAAATTGCCTCCATTGCCCAGAACTGCAAGTCAAATGTAACCATTATCAGACTGTAAGTCATAAACGAGTGCAGCCATAAATTATTTTTTCTAAAAGAAACTGAAAAATGTTACGTGATATTATCTGTATCACCCATGCGAATCTGTAAATGTTGTAGCGTAACCGAGTTTTTTTTGTCATGCTTGAGTCAGGCACTTTCGAACCCCTTCAAAAGGTAGTCCAAGGTCAGCTTCCAAACATAGTGCCCCCATGGGAAGACATTCCAAGCGTCAATGTCCTCCACCAATGACAGTAACCAAGGCATCACCCGTCTACAGTAGTCCTGACCAAATAAAATGTTATTCGCGATCAAGATGAGTGCCATCTTGGTCGCGTCTCTTGGTCGTTGGAAGTTGCCCTCGTGGAACGTATCAAGCAAAGCCTGCAACTTAACGCTCTCCTGCCCGTTCTAGTATCTGGCATGAATTTCGTCCGCAGTAACCTTGTACGATCGTCTGAACACATCAGGCATTGGACCAAACTTCAGCCCGGTGATAAGGCAAAACTCTTACTTTGATAGCAGCGCCTTGCTCTTACTAATGGCAAATCATAGCTCGTGGTCCATTGATTGGCTCTTAATGATCCGGTGAATCATGATGTTGTGCAAGAGACCGACGCAAAAGTACCATTGTGGATAGACGTCTAAGAGCATTTCGAAGCACGTACGCTTAACTGCATCGTACTCCCCCTTCTGTTAGAGAGTCTTTGTGATGTAATGCAGCTGCGACCACTTACAGTGGGTGTTAATTGTGACGTTGAACACCCACTTCTCCCTCGACATGATCAGTAAACTGTTAAGATCCTCATACTGTCTACGCTAAATCTGTAAAACATGGCACACATGCACCAGTGAGTTAAGCCGTAATGTGCAACAAGGTATACTGAAGACATAAATAAGGAATAAATGTTGTGAAACACCATGCATAACAAGCAAAATGTTGTGACACGCCATGCATAGCAAGCAAAATGTTGTGACACGCCATGCATAACAAGTAAAATGTTGTGACATGCCATGCATATCAAGTAAATGCTGTGACACACCATGCATATCAAGTAAAATGTTGTCACACGCCATGCATATCAAATCAAATGTTGTGACACTCCATGCATATCAAGTCAAATGTTGTCACACGCCATGCATATCGAGTCAAATGTTGTCACACGCTAACGCTGACACGCCACACCAATAACTAACTATAATAATAATGGCGTGACACGGTAAACACCCAAACCCCTAAAACCACTACTACTTAACCCCAAAAACCATCAAACTAGTAAGAAAACACAGCCTCAACATTTGCAAAAGAAAACAAAAAACACGAACATATCAAACAAACCCAGTAAAAAAGTAAAAAATTAACGAACATGAGAATGTTTTAATTTGAGACTCACTGACCTCTTCACTCATAGCCGAAATTGTTGCTGGTGTTGTGGTGTCGTTATGCTTACAAAGAGCCTTCTCGAACATTCCGGTATCGGTGGAAATGAGAAATGAATCACACAGACGTTAGAAATTCTGAAAAATAACTGTTTAAAATGAAAAATGGCCTTATAATATTCTTATTTATTCATTTCAGTAAGGGGAATTAATTCAATGGAAGTCCAAATGATTACCATGATTGCCACGTTAACTGCCCATTTTTTTTTCCTCTCTCTATTTCAAACCATGACGTGTTAGCTGTTCAAGCAATGCCTTGTCACACACTCTAAACTATGACCATGGCGTGTCAGCTTTTCAAGCAATGGCGTGTCACACACTCTAAACATGGCGTGTCACCAACTTTGAACGCACAGCTTCCCTCCATGGCGTGTCACCAACTCTTAACTCTGGCATGTCACAGAATCCCTCCATGGCCTCTCACGAACTCTGAACACTGGCGTGTCACAGATTCCCTCCATGCCGTGTCACCAACTCTGAACTTTGGTGTGTCATAAATTCCCTCCATGGCGTCTCACCAACTCTGAACGCTGGCGTGTCTCAAATTCCCACTATGGCGTGTCACCAACTTTTAACTTTGACGTGTCACAGATTCCCTCCATGACGTTTCACCAACTGTGAACGCTAGCGTGTCACACATTCCCAACATGACGTTTCACAAACTCTAAACTCTACCTTACCACAGCCGTCTCACATATGGCTTGTTATAGCAGGACCATTTCCTGCTTTGGATTCACATTTTTCTCCCTTCAATTCATCACCGTATCAAGGATTTCTGATTTCACATTATTAGCCAAGCTTTTCATTCATCATGACCGATTCCTCGTTTGGATCGAGAACACAAAACCGTTAGAACTGTCCTTACCGGCTATTCACTGCCTTGATCATGGTCGTCCCCTTCGTCCATCAACTCAGGGCCCGACAGCTCATCAACTAAAGCAGTGACAGTGCATGTTTACTTCGTGCCACCAGAGGCTCTTTTCTCCTTCAAGCTTCTCCTTTTTTGCCTCGCAGCTAAGGATTTCAAACGTTTTATTCAACTTTCGCAAAAAAAAAAAAATGGATGTTTTGTACAAAATTAGATGTTCGTAAAATTCTTTACATATTTATTTTTTTTTATTTTTTATCTGTTTGAGAATGCATGCTAACGAAGATGACTCATTAAAGATATTTTTATTTCAAAATCTATTCTGGTGATTAAAAACAGTTAAAATTATTTCGAAAGTTATTTATAAAAATATGTTACTTTAAGAGCTAAAAAAATTCTCCCCCGATATTATTATGGGATCGGGATAAGATGGAAAGAGGAGAGTCAATTTCACCAGGCAGTTGACGACATTTGGCAAAGCCCTCAATATATCTACAGTGGGTTCCACTTCCTCCATTCCATATGCCTAAATGCCTCCATTTCCATTCCTTTCTTCCCTACGATAAATCCAAACTAATAACCAATTCCTCCATCTATCCTCTTATTTCTCTTGATCAAGTCATCAACTATGAAAACCCAATATCCGCTGCTGCATCTTTCGTAGAAAAACCAGAAACAAACGGAAAAACGACATCTTTTCTAGCTTTGAAATTGCATCACACTACCTGGATAGCAATCAGCAAAGCAATCTCTCTCTCTCCTTTCCATTGAGCAGTTCAAAGGCAAAAACCCAGCCAAGAAATTCAGAAATGCTACTCTCTCTTGTACAAAGCAGCTTCATTTCATCATCGACTTTCCACTCCAAAATTCACACCAACTTAAACCCTCTAAAACCCTCCTTTTTACTTCCCAAAACCCTTTTCCCAATTTTTAATACTCAACCCACCAGCAAAACATCACTCAAGCTGTCACCAAGGAATGCTACTGGAATATGTGCTTCCCTGCTTGAGGCTCCAGTGCTGTGGGCTGGTAGGCTTTGCATTTACTATGCACTATTGAAGGCTGGTTTAGCTGGATCTCAGGCTAACCCACTTGTCTCAGGTTACACATTTATTTATCATGATTGAGTCTTCATTGTTTCTCAAATGCTGATTCCTTTTGGGTTTTAATTATTTGTTATTATTATTTTTTGGTTAGGTCTGGAGAGTGGTGGTACTATTGGTGAGTCTGGTGATTTGGGGTTCTCTAAGTGGTTGGAGAACATACAAGGGAAACCAGGTTTTTGGTCTTTCTTTGTCCAATCTCTTTTTTCCATTGACACTCCATTTTCTTCATTTCCTCTCTCAGGGATGTTGATAAGATTTGGAAATGTAAGATCAACATATAGATAAAATTGTTTAATTTCTTAACATTTGGGATATGAAAGTTGAATGAAAAAAAAAAATGTCATGATAGGCTGAGTTTATTGTGAAAGAAATAGCCAGATTGATTGTATATAACTCACTTGGAGATTTGAGAGAGTTCATTATTAAGATCTCTGTGCAATTGGTTAAACATGTTTATGAAGAATTTTTGGCTGAATATTTTGTGTGTGGTGAAATTGTTGGTAGAAGTTATCAGAAGCTTTTATTGTTATCTTTTTATTTATTTATTTATTGAGAATGTATTATTAAGATATCAAGTTAATTGTTCAACTTGTTTTAATGTTCAAGATATGAAATTTAATGGTAATAATTTTTGGATAATAGCTGCGTATGGGAAAAATAAAAAACAATGTTTTGCTGAACACAGTAGGACAACCATTTTTAGATTAATATAACACACTGTTCCACCATTATTCATCAATGCACCAAAGATTTCTTATCATAACACTAAGGAGTTCAGCTTTAAGTCCATTTTTTTCATGGTCCGTCATAAAGGTAGAGAAGGAATGCTAATAACTATAAACTTGCAGAAAGAGTTAGTAATTAAATTTTGTTTACAAATGTGTGAAAAGGCTTCATTTGTTGTCATTGTCTTGTTGTTTCTAAGTGCATTGAAAATGAAAGGTTGTACACGCTTATTCTTGTGCCCCAATAGCCAATTACAGATACATACTTAGCCATTATAAATGCTAGATATTTTAGACCATATTGTGGCTGACCATGAAGCACGGACATGCCATGTACCCCTGCAAACCAGTGTCGAACAGGTGTCTGACAAAGGCATGCCTCTGACAAGGCGGAAACGTGTTGGACATGTGGGGACAGTAAAAAAAGATAAAAATCGAACATGGTCAAGACACGTCTGGACACTCGGTTGAGGGTTTCTTTTCACATTTTCTTTCTCAAATTTGGAATCAACAATCAGAGGGAAAAACCCAGATCAACCCATCAATAAAATCAAGATTTTGAACCCCAGAAAAGATAATAATATGTTATATGGTCATTGATCCATGGCCTTTCCATTGCATATCTACTTTACCCTTGTTATATTTTTCACATAAATTTTTGTTTTATTGAATTTTGAATGACAAGAGCGCCTTGTGAAGAAATTGATTATATTTGAATGAAAAAAGTATCAATATTTACATTCACATTGAATTTTTTACCCAAAATATATATATAAAAGAATATTGGTTTTATTGCTGTGTCCTGCCATAACTGTGCTTCCTAGGTGGCTGATAGGGGAATCATTTAGAATTGATAGGTGTTAACTTGATTTTATATGTTAGACTCTGCTTTGTGTTTGCAGTTGTGAAAGGTATCGCAAAACTTAACGAACTTCAAGGCTGCCTGAGTTCTATTCCACTTCAAGCTACAAAGAAGATAAGCTTATCTTTGTAGTTAATTTCTCAGTGAGCAGGCATCTCATAACGAGTTATTTTTGTAATAGATAAAAGGTTTCCAATCCCATGCCTTATTTGCTTTGAGTTGTGAACTAATATAAGTGGGGTTAAAGGCACTTGGCAGTAATTAAGTTTCTATAATTCCTGAGGAACTTATAAGTGGGGTTAAATCGTCAAAGTGTCGTGTGCTTAAAACTAATTGGAGCACTGACTCTATGAAAATTTTTATTGTTTAGATTTTTGTTTTTAAAAATAAATTTGTTATTCTTTTTTGTTTTCAGGAAAATAGCTTAGAGCTTTCTCCTGTTGAATTTCTTCATGGTCTATCGATGAGGTCTTAATTCTTATGTTGTGTTGTTTATAGCTTAGTTCTAAATTTTTGGTAACAAACATATTCTCTGAAGGACGAACTTTATAGTTAGTGAGGGAAGTAAACTGAAGGGCATTGTTTGGATTTATTCCTGATAGGATCTACTTTAATTGTTCTTGTCTTTCCCTCTTGCAGAATGAAATACTGAATATTCAACAGTTAATGCACAATGTAATTTCATATGTAGTCTAATTGTAATACCATATTCTAATTCCAATTCGTTGTATGGATCTTTTATTGTATCCCTAGCTGTATTTATGTATCTTTTGTAATCTACATGCAATCATTCTGTGTAACTGAATCATTGATTTGGGGCTTTTAGTGCTTTAATTCTTGAAGATTTATAAAACCAGGTCATTATTATTTGCTTACTTCTGTTGTCATTTTTGTTGCTAATATAATCTCAAATCAGTGCATTGCTTTCCTTGCAAGGAATAATTCTAGCTCTGTTCTGCTTGTAGACAAGGAAGCAGCTGACAAGAGAAAATTGGTCAGTAAATGGCATCCAACCACAAAAGGTACACTTAAAAGGAACTACAGGGTTCCTTCCAA
Source organism: Theobroma cacao (assembly GCF_053813885.1). Taxonomy (NCBI): domain Eukaryota; kingdom Viridiplantae; phylum Streptophyta; class Magnoliopsida; order Malvales; family Malvaceae; genus Theobroma; species Theobroma cacao. The sequence goes on along the minus strand of NC_142647.1, from coordinate 36,708,808 downwards.
ATCAGAAGGGCGGCGACTACTAAAAGCAGTTGCATTCCTACTGTCAGATGATGATCATTTTACTGATGCCACTTCCCACAAGGTAATAGAACAGCAGATTTATCAGTACCTTTTTCTTGTTATTCAGTTTTATGTCCATATTTTGGAGGTGGCTTGGAATCACATGTTTTAGAAACTGTCAATTGTTTGCAGGGTTGTCAAATCAGGAGGGAGAGTGCTCATGGGGAAAGTGTGTGCTGCAATAATGTTAGAGCTCTGTTTGATGAGCTTCCTACTCCTCACCTTACAGTGGAAATTACCCCATTTCCTGCAGGGCCTCTCACCGAAAAAGATTATGTCAAGGCTGAGAAACTGGAGAGGGTTCTAAGATCTGCTCCTTCTGTTTAAAATACATTTTAAGATGTAAGGTTACCTTCATTGTATGTATCCAGTCTGTAAGGTGTACATGTTAGAATTATCAACAGGAAAATTATGCTCATCTGCTGTTGTTGTTGTACTTTACAACTGGGCAATGAGGGCTGGAAATGAGAGAAAGCAATGCACTGATTTCTGCCATGAGATGTGCGTTGAAGGCAATCATTTTTGCTGAGTTGATAATGATGGAGTTCTTCTTCATCTTCTTCATAGGCTTCAGCTCTAAGCTTGAAAGTTCCCTTTAGCAGAACTTCCAACCCCAAAAGACCCGCAGGACTATATTCTTAGCACTTTGGAGCTTTCTGGCAATCCCAAAGCCTCTCCTTTTGTTCCCTTTTCTTTTTCTGATGAAACGTTGTCCATAGGCAAACCCCAATGCCGGGAAATTGCTTGCTGATGCTTTGACTAGTGGCAATTTAGAAACCTTTTTGTCTCAGAATTTGACAATTTATTTGCCATCCTTGCCTGCATGCTTGTATTTAAAACATGAAAACATAAAACATGTTTGGTACAAAATATTTTTGCAAGTTGAAAATTATTGCACCTTCACATAAAATAAAGCTTTAATAACGATATGATTATTTTTGTTGTAATATGATACGGTATAATCGTATAATGTAATCTACTATCTTCTGTTTTCTTCGAATTTTGGTTCTTTGTTTTCCTTCTTAAAAGAATTTTCCTTCAATTTCTGTTCTTAGATTTTGCTTGATCATTTTTGTTTTTGGTTTTTCGTCCAAAGTTCAAGTTTTTGCTGTTGAGCCGTTAAAGAATCAAGATCACTTTTATAATTTTCCATTTAGAATAAGATTTTCTTTTTTGCGGTTAAGTGATAGATAAAGAGATGGACGATGAGCTCAGAGGGATTCAGTGGCTCGCCACCGTCACTGGCAGCCCCAGTGAAGCAAGACGGTGTAACAAAGCCGATATCAATGGTAGGTCCCATTATGATTGAGCACCGGTCGGCCAAAATCACATGGGACGTTGATAGTGATGTCAGCTGAGGGTGGTAGCTACCATGGTTGTTCGGTTTGGTCGTCTGCAGGTAACCTTTTCTCTCGACATCGAAAAAATAATCGACCTTTTTATAAATTATATTTATATATAGAGGGAACTACATATTTACCCTTCCTCATTAATTCCCTATAACTCTTACCCCGCACCTGTTGAAACCTTAACTCCCAAATCTTCATTCCCCCTTGTCGCACCAGTCACACCTCGTCCCCAAGCCTGCCTGCCTCGCATCACTCTGTTGCACAACTGACCTTATAACCGACTGATTATGGTTGGTCCCAGTTTGGTCGATTCCTTCACTAGCATTGGTCGGTGGCAGTTGGTTCCTTCACCTTGGTTGATTGCAACCTCCTCCACACGATCAAATCAGCCCAAGGTCCCACCAAAGTTGATATACAAACAAGCCGAGAATTGAAAATGTTTTTTATGGAAGCTAGGGTTTATGAGAGCAAAGAAGAACCTGCAAAGAGAGAAGTTCTCAGTCGAATTCAAGATATTGTAACAAATTTGATTACTCCTTTGAGGGGTTACAAAGATCAGATGGTAGAATATGCAAATGTAGTTATTTTTATTTTTTTTGCTCTTGTCGGCTTGGGGTATATGGACTTGGTTTTAACATAGACGCTTTATGTGTGCGAACATCCTATGTGAACCAAGAGCATGATTTCTTCTTTGTATTGCACAACTCCTTGGCAGAAAAGGAAGAAGTTATAGGCTTACAACTAGTTCTAGATGCTCGTGTCCCTGTACTGAAGCTTAAGTTTGATGGAATATCAATCGACCTTCTTTACGCAAGAATTTGTCTTTTGGTTGTGCCCCAAGATGTTGATGTCTCTGATGTGTTGGTATTTTACAATGTTGATGAGCCTACTGTTTGAATTCTTAATGGGCATTAGGCTGTAGATCAAATTTTGAAAGTAGTTTCAAATGTTGAGCATTTTTGCACAACACTTCTATGTTTGAAGTTCTAAGCTAAAAGGCCTAGTGTTTATTCCAATGTGTCTGGATTTCTTGGTGGTGTTAATTTTGGCTCTTCTTGTAGCTCAAGTTTGCCAGCTTTATCCTTACGCAATTCCTGATATGCTTGTTTCATGATTTTTTGAGGTCTATAAGTAGTGCTGTTGGCCAAACCCAATTATGCTTTATGCAATTGAAGAAGATGAATTTGGGATTTTTAAATGGGATCCTCGTAAAAATCCTCGTGATAGAACTCATCATATGCCAATAATTACACCTACTTATCCATGCATGAATGATAGGTATAATGTGTCCACAAGCACCCTTCAAGTCATGATGGAGCAGTTCCAATATGGTAACAACATTTGTGAGGAGATTCAACTGAATAGAGTGTGGAGTGCTTTGTTTGTGCCTTATAAGCCCTTCGAAAGCTACAAAGACTAATTGTAGGTTGATATTGTTGCAGCTGATGCTGATAACTTACGTGCTTGGAAAGGTTAGGTGGAATCCTGGCTAAGGTAGTTGACTTTGATGATTGAGTGAGGTACTTATGGGAAGTTCCAATGCCGTCCTTATCCTCATGAGTATGTAGATGCATTTAAGGCACTTGCCCATTATGCCTGTTTTATGGGTTTACAAAGGAAACATGGGGAAGTAGTTCAAAAAGGTTAGCAGTTTGATATACCAAGGTCCATTGATGAATTTGGCATCTAGTAAGCATGTAGATGTTTTGGAAACCCGGGATGGAAATCTCTATATCATATGTGCATAGAAATCAACTTCCAACATCCATTTTTCCAAATGGCTATAAACGTCCTCGAAAGCAACGGCTTACTCCCCACCATAAACTATCTCATGACAATGGTATTGCATTTACTAAATCTGGTGGGAAATGCCTTAAAAGGGAAATAGGATCCTGATAGAGAAAATAGTGAGCATAGTAGGTAAAAGAAACACTTGAATCCTGATATGAGTGAATATGTTTCTCCTCAGATTATTAGTTGTGAGCTTAACAGAATGTCTTCAGCTTGTTTTACTTCCGATGTAAAAGAAATTAATGGAGTTGTTGAAGGGATAGGGATGTCAACAAGTAGAGTACTTGCTACTTTTTAAGTACTCAAACTTTAACCCTATTAAATTATAAGATATCTGAACCCTATAATTATTTAAACAAATTTAAAAATATTACTCGAATCTGTACACTAATACCTTAAAATTATAGGTCAAAGATTCGAACATGTTAAATACCCGTTTATTACTTCCAAATTCTTTTTTCTTTCTCAACCCTCAATCTTTTTCTCCTTTCCTTGCCAGTATCACACTCAATGCCCAAACTTACAAATAATTGCAACCAACAGTCAAATCACAATTTTTGAAAAAACAGATTTTAAATTCCAAGATTTTTTTTGTATGTTTACTTAAAATTTAAAAAGTAAAAAAAAAAATTGTACTGAGTGTGATACCTTATTGAGACGTAAGAGAAAGAAAGAAAGAAGAAAAGGAAGAATAAAAAGAAAAAAGAAAAGATTTAATAGAAAGTAGAGAGAGGAGAAGCAGCACTAGGAATAGAAAGAAACAAAATTTTGAAAAAAAAGAAAGAGGAGAAAACATTGAAAGGAGAAGTGATTAAGGATGGAAAGAAACAAAAGGAAGGAGAACAACATAGTAAGAGGAGAAGCTGATGGAGGATGGAAAGAAAAAATCGAAGGAGAATAAAAGAGAGGCTGTAGAAAAAAAGAAAAGAGAAGAATATGTTAGGGTTAGAGACAAAAACAAAACAATATATATCTTTAATTAAGTGGGAAAAATATAATTCTTTTTTATATAATATTAGAATATGGATTTGGTTAAATTAGCAAAGCTTTTGGCTATCCAATTGTATTGTTCAGGTAGGTATTAGGTATTTAAGGGGTGATACTCGTACCCTATTCAAACCTGAAATGGATAGTAAAATTTCTACTTGTACTTGTCCCAAACTTGAATAAAGGACTCAAACCCTATATAATCAGATCGGATGCCTATGGGTATCTAGTTAAAAGGTGCAAGTGGGTATCTAGTTAAAGGATACCTATTGCCATCCCCAAAACTGAATGCATCATCAACTTTTTCTCAAAGATATTGGGAATGAATGTACAATAAACAGCAGTGAATGGAGCAATGAAGGTGGTGATAATGAGAGCATAAAAGGGAGTACTAACCCAACATCTTCTTAAAGTGATTCGTGTGATGTAGATTTGAAATCTTCTTTGGAGGATATGTTGGATAGTTTGTAATATTTGAGAGTCTCACATTGGAAGATAATTATTCAAGATGTAACTATTCAGATTAAAACATAACTCTTTGAATAACCAGAAATGTTTTCAACAAAAACAAGTATTGAAAATAGTTCAGTAGACACATCTATTAAAACTTAACAAGACATGTCTGTTGAAACATAATAGACACATCAATAGACACATCTGTTGAAATAATAATAAACAACTTTTTAGTGTCTATAGAAGGAACGTGCTTTCAAGACAAACTTCATCTTTCAAAAGCATTCTACAATAGGCTTGTTTATCTGTAAATCCCTATAGTAGGCAATAACTTTTTAAAGGCAGTGTGTTACAACATGCCTCAAGTTTTTCTCCTATTTTCTTATGCTATTTTTCTAACAATTTTAAAGAGTCATTCTTAATGGAGTCTAATCCAAATTCGAGATTTCAATTCATGAATGAAGAATTCATCAAACTTGACCGATTTGAAGAAACCAATTTCACCCGCTAGAGGGTTAAGATGGTGTTTTTGCTATAGCCTTGAAGATTTATTATGTTTTGGATCCAATCTTACTGCACGTCTAGAACCATTTAATGAAGATTTTGATGCACAAAAGGCAAAAAGGAAAAAAATGTAAAAAAGATGATTTGATATATCGTGGACATATCTTAAACACTTTGACAGATCATTTATGTGACCTTTATTCTAATCTAAAGGCTCCAAAGGAAATTTGGGTAGCCTTGGAGACTATTTACAAGAATGAAAAACGAGGTACTGACAAATTTTTTTCTTCAAAATATTTTGAGTTTAAGATAAGTAGCAATCTACTTATCATGGATCAAGTACATGAACTACTAGCTTTGGTTTCATAACTAAAAGACCTTAAGGTTAAGGTTCTTGATGCGTTACAAATAGGTGCAATTCTTTCTAAACTGCCCCAATCTTAAAATAATTATGGAAAGAAATTTTTATATTCTGTTAATTCTATATCAGTAAAACAATTCATGACTCAGATGTAAATAGAATGTGAAGCTTGTGCACCCGATGCACTATTTCAGTCCTCTGATTCTAATGTGAATCTTGTGAGTGAAAATTCAATAATTTTGGAAAGAATTAGAACTCTAACAATTCTATGTAATCCAAGTCATTTGCATTGAAGGTTTCAAGATAGGCCTTTAAGAAAAAAGATAAGAAAAATATAAATTGTTTCCATTGTGGAAAGAAATGTCATATGATTAGTGAGGGTAGATTAAGGAAGGCAAGAAAGAATTTTGGTTTTAAAAATCCTGAATAGGCAAACGAAGTGGAAGAAGTTATCAAGGAATTAGTTGCCATGGTTTTTACTATGAATATTGGAATGGTAAAAGAATTGAATATGACTGTTGGTTCCAATAAAAGTAAGATTGGTTGCTAGATTTTGGTGCTACAATTTATGTATTTAATGACAGAAACTTTTTAAGACTTACATGGAAGTTAATAAATTAGAAGATATTTTGATGGGAAATCATGTTACAGTTAAAGTTGAAGGAAAATGAACTGTCGAGTTGAATTTTACTTCTGCAAAAAGTTGACATTACTTAATGTATTCCATGCTCCTAAAATTTAGAAGAATTTAGTTTCTACTAGTTTGCTTGCAAAGAAAGCATTTAAAATTGTAATAGAATTTGACAATATAATAGTATCCAAGGGTGACCTATTTGTAGGAAAATGATATGGCATAGACAAGTTTAGCATTAATGAAATAAATATGATTTCTACTAATAATATAGAGTTGAATTCTTTATTGTGGTATTTAAATTTTGGTTCTATGAGATTTATGTCTAAAAATGGTTGTATTGCATGCAAACATGAACACTTAGAAAAATATGAAATATGCATACCAAGAAAAATGACAAAGAAACATTTGTTGACTCCATATGTTTTTAATGATAACAAAACATTCATTATTCATTAATGTCTAGCGTCACTATTTAAGTGTGCAGGATAAAGTTAACTCCCTTAATAAAAATGTTAATTAAAGGCAAGTTCACTTAAGAGATAGGTTAATCAGTCAAAGTGAGAAAGAAGAAAAGGGTAAGTGAAAATAGAACCTCATTAATTGATTAATGTGGAGCCTTAACCAGTTAAGGCATAGCTGGGAGCTAGGTAAAAACAAGACAGAAAAGCCTTAATCAGTTAGCACCAGGCTTAACTGATTAATAATATGTTGGAAGCTGAAAACAGAGGCATGCTAATTGGTTAAGGAATTAGGCTAATCGGTTAGAGCACAAGACCTTAGTAACTTTAAGTGCCAAAATGTAAATTTGAAATAAGTTTGATCATTGGAGGGAGACAAAATGGAGAAATTCAAATTCAAAGATTTTCTAATTGATTAAAGTTGATTTTAATCGATTAAGGTTGAAGGAAGTGAAGTTTCAATCAATTAAAAGGAAGGTTAACTAATTAAAGAAAGTCTATTGGATAGAAAACTTTGAAAATAGAGAGTTCTTAATTGGTTAGAGCCTCTTTTGATCGGTTAACATTGTGAACAGAACTGTCAAATAGTGTAAGTCAAAGAAGGCCTCATCTGTTAAAGCTTGGCTTTAACCAGTTAACGAAACACTGTTTGTCTATTTAAATTTAAATGCTAGAGGACAAAATAACAGATATAATGGCATCAGAGTTGTTCCCAACGGCTAGAAACTGTCTTTAATAGAAAAATCTGATTCCCAAGTATAAATTGAAGCTCTAACGATTAAAGAAGTAAGAGAAACGTTACCAAGATCACATATTAAGCAAAAAAGACAAAGAACCCGCTTTTATACTACTGGGTAAAATGGTCATTTTTTCACCCAAGGGCAAATTTGGGATGGTGGATGAAATTTTGATCAAGTTTGACTATTTGGAACATAATTTGAGCTTGAGAAGTGAAAAATTTTAATTTCGATAATTTTTCGAACATAAGGGCAAAAAGGTCATTTCACGTGTCCACAAGGACGTAATTAGAATTTTTGGAATTTTATGCCACCTTGACACTTGTCAAACCCATGAAATTCATTTTATACTTTGGATAATTGAGGGATTTTATGTGGTGGAGAAGAAATGTTAATTATTAAGTTTTATGTATGGACCAATCACAAGGTGACAAGTGTCAAGCTTTAATATTATTATATTTTCCTTTATAAACACAACTAAAACTCTCCCATCTCATTTCTCTTGGCTAGCCAAGGCAAGAACAAAAGGGAAAAAGCATAGAACAAACCCTAGAGAAGAAAATCAAGAGAAAATTCATTGGATTTCAAGGAATTAAGCAAGTAAAGGTAAAATTTCTTAATTCTAGCTTGTGATCTACCTTTCCTATGCATTCTTTTTTAATTACCATGGTTAAAATTCAAGATCTCATGAAGGATTCATGGCTAACCGAATTTAGGGAGAGAAGATTTGATGATTTATTTGGTTAGATTTCAAGGTATCTTAGTGTTTTTAGTTGTTTGGTGATGTTTAGCATGAAAAACAAGCAAGAAATTTCATGCCCTTCACCCACACTCCTTGGCTGAAATTTTCAAGAGAGAAATTGGATAATGGACTTTGATGAATTTCATGTTATTTAGGTGTTTTTAGTTGTTTTATGATGTAAGGTGTAAAAATCAAGCATGAAAATTACATGTTATACACTAAACCTTCAATGGCCGAATTTTGCAAGGAAGATATTGATGATGGATTCTTGTGATATTACATATTATTTAACTTGTAATTGATGACTTGGAGTGTTGGAAGTGAAATCAAGTTAATTGGAGTTGAATTGGATGTATTGGCCAATTAACTAGTGTATACATCGAATTAGGCCAATACCATTTTATTTCGATACATAATTGAAGCTACGTAGAACACAATTATTTAGATAATAATCCAAACATTTCGCATCCCATTTCATGCATTCATATAGAGCCTAAATTAGTTTTGTAACGGTTTAGTACAAATATAATAAATTGCTTGTTGTGCATTATGTTTAGGTGGTGAAACTTCCAATAAGGGTAAGGAGATTGTACCCGAAGACCGAGACTAGGAGTACTTCAACTCCCGATATAGTGAGTAACTTTATTATCGTCTTAATTATCTAAAATAGTTTTTATTTGTTTTTGTGATTTTATAGAAAAATGAGTTTAAATGGTAAATCCTTATGTTTTATAAGTAAAATGTGATTAAATAAAATGAGTTTTATAAATCATTTTGAAATTGAATGATGATTTTAGAAATTGAGTAATTAGAGACTGTTTGATTGTGTTGTAAATTTATGGTTTGAATTGAATGGCTTATGGTGATATTAGCATGAATGGCTGAATTGGAAATTGTGTTGAAGTTGTATGAATTGTTTGTTTTGCCTTAACAGGCTGGATAGTATTATATTAACCATGTTATGCTGCCGAAATGTTATTGATTTGGTGGGTTATGTATTTAGGTTACTGCAATGGGCGAGTTTTCGTGAACCAACCTATTAGAGGGGCACGATAAACCCCGTTATATTTACCTTAGTACTAGAGGCGCGGAGGGTATCTCCTAAGGTAAAGCTTTAGAGTTCACTACACACTAAACCACCACGTGAGGGTGAACTCAGCCAACACCAAGGAACGACTATGCTTTTAAACGTAAAAAATGTGTTTTATGCGTATAAGAAATTTTCTTTAACAGCCTTCGTGAACTCGGTTGGATGCCTCGGCTAAGGTATCCCCGAGAATGAGTTCTGGCATGAGCTAAATTTTTAAGAAATTCATAAGCTATGTTGATTGTTTGAGTGAAATGAAATTATTTTATTTAGTTGAAATGAGTTTGAAACGTTATGAATCATAGTACGATAAACTATTTTAAGTTGTCTCCATTTACTCGACTTTAGATATTTTAGATGATGTTTGTTTACTCACTGAGTTTATATAAACTCACCACCCTCCTTTCACACATTTCAGGCTCAGGGTATTCTGTAGACCGTCGATGTTGTCGAGGGTTTGCTGTTGGATTCGCACCCTTAGAAATCGTAGGTCTACAATCGTGTTTATTTTGGTTATTTTGGGGGCCCACATGTCATTGTAGAATATTTTGTATACTTGGTTACGTGTGCCACTGTATGTATGAATTTATTTTACTTTTATGCTACAAAAATTATTTACGCAGAGTTCTATAAATATTGTTTTATAAGAAAATAGAATATTTTATTTAATATTTTTATTTAATTTGAATAGCTATAATCTCACTTTAAATTGATGATTTAGACAACGAAACTTATTTTTAGACATGAAATGGATGCTTATTACTCGTATATCATATTTTTATCAGGATTCGAAAATGTTTTAGTAAAAATGACCAAAATACCCCTATGTGGCAGAAATTACTTTTTGATCGTTTTGATTTGAAAATAATCTATATTCTTTTAAAACATGATATTTAGTAACTATTGCTCACAAGGGAGATGTAAAATTGATGCGAGAGCCTTGCGAGATTTCGGTTGACATTCCAAGTAATGAATGTTTATCGAGATATCGCGGCGGACGTCACGGGCTCGAAGGGAGTAACGAGTCGTGACAATTAAAGTCGAAAAGAGATTTAAATGTGATTTCATTGAATCAATCACATTCCATAGAGAAAATTCTTCACAAATATAGTCATTTGGAAATCAAAGAGTTTAATACTCCTTATGATTCTAGTATAAAATTGACTAAGAATTGTGAAAGGGTTATGACACAATTAGAATATACAAGTGTTGTAGGCAACATAATGTATGTTGCATATTGTACCCAATCAGATATAACCTTTGTCATTTTCAAACTTTCAAGGTTCACAAGTAAACCTAGTAAAGATCATTGGAAGGCTATTATTAGAGTACTTGGATATCTAAAGAAAACAAAAAATTTGAAAATTTGTTACAGTGGTTTTCCTAGTACTTTGGAAGGATTTTCTAATGCTAGTTGGGTAATTAGTATTGATGACAATAAATCCACATCAAGATGGATTTTTACCTTAGGAGGTGGTGCCATTAGTTGGAAAAGAATGTTTGAATGTTTAGCATTAGCAACTGTTGGAAAAGAAACTGAATGATTGAGAAATTTGTTATTAGATATAAAGTTGTGGCCACAACTGTCGCTAGCCATTTCTGTATATTGTGATAGTGAGGCTAAAATGTGTGTAGCCCACAATAAGATTTACAATGGAAAGTCTAGACACACATGTCTGCGACATGCCTACATAAAAGAATTAATCTAACTGGCGTTGTAACAATAGTTTATGTTAAATCTTGCAAGAATTTGGCTAATCCACTTATCAAAGCTTTGGCAAAAGAGGTTGTAAAATCAACATCTAGTGCAATGGGGCTAAAACTCTTGACCTAAATGCGTTAGTAATGGAAACCCAACTTTGAGTTAGCAAAACTAACAATAAAAGTTCAATGGGTAATAACAAGTTACTATATGCTATTATTATGCACTAAATTTTTTATATTAAATAAACTCAATCTAGAATATTCAAATATCCTCATTCTAGAATATTTAGTATGATTGTTATGAGTAGAGGATGAACAAAAGGCTCTTAATGGAAATGTTAAATGCCTGTAGTAGCAAGCGCATAATGACAAATTCCTCCTATTTAAATATTGAAGTGGTTTTTGCTTCAAACAAGAGTTAAAAAGGTTTACTCTTGTAAATATTCATGAAACCAGGATTAGCACAGGGCCATAGAAGTGCTAAAGTAGTTGGTAGAATCTTAAAATGATTAAATAATGCTATTGATGTGATATTTTCAGTTATGCCATAAAGAGTTGTGGTTTTATCCCTGTGATACCAATAACTTCGTCTTGACTTTAAAATTTCTACACTAATAGAAAATTCAAATCTTCAAGACACTTTCTATTATGCATAGTGTTATTAATATTATAAACTAATGAGTGATTTTATGATAGTTTGTAATATTTGAGAGTCTCACATGGAAAGGTAATTATTTCATATGTAACAATTCGGATTAAAACATAATTCTTTGAATAAACAGAAGTGTTTTCAACAAACACAACTATTGAAAATTGTTCAGTAAACACATCTATTATGTAAAACCCGATCCTATAAATACATGCCATGACATACACGCACTGAGTAGCATATTATTATGCTAAGAAAGCACCTAAGAATAGACGAAACCCAGTATTGTACCTAACGGTACACTTGAGTTGATTTAACCTCAAACTAGTTCAAATAGGAATCGTAGGATGAAATTTAATATTTTACAGTCCAGGAATGACTAAAAATGATTGTTCGGAGTTCGAGAGTTCATTAGGGGTAAAATTGAAAATTTTGATGTTTAGGGGTAAAATCGTCATTTTGCCACCTACGATAATAATTTGATAATGGAGTGAAATTTTTGACCAAGATTAACTATTTGGAGTATAATTTAATGATAGGAAGTGAAAAAGTTTAATTCTGGTGATTTCTGGAGTGTAGGGGTAAAATCGTAATTTTACCACTCGCGGACAAAATTTGAGATTTTGAGATAATTTAGATCAAATTTGACAAATTGGAGAATGGCATGAGTATAAGGGATGAAAAATATGTCTATGGGTAATTTTTCTGTTTTTTGGGCAAAAATGTAATTTTTCACTTTTACGGGGGTAAAAGTGTAAATTTCAAAAATTACTCCACCAAGACTTTGGATAAGTCTGAGAATTTTATCTAAGCTATGGATATGTAGGACAAATGTATGGCAAAAATTTAGAAAAAAATGGATGAAATTTTAAAAATGGGCCAATGGAAAAGTGACATGTGGCATTTTTTTAATAAAATAATATTATTTTAATGAAAGTCAGCCCATTTAAACCCCATTTTAAGTGCTGGCCGGCCATAAGGAAGAAAAAGAGAGGAAATAGAGAGGAAAGGAAGAAAAAAAGAAAAACCAAAGAGAAATAAGAAAATTCAAAAGGGAATTCGCGTTTTTCGCCCGTTTACGCGTCTAACGGTAAGATTTTTCGACTTCAGCTTGATTACTACCTTTCTTATGCCTTTGTTTCCATTTAGCATGCTTGAGGAGAGAGATCTAAAAGTGACATCAAGGGCTGGACAAAATTCTAGGGGAGAGAAATTGAAATTTTTAGGTTTTGATTTTTAGTTAAATTGATAGTTTTAGTTAGTTAAATGTTTTTAGAAATTAAATTGGGCAAGAAAGCATTAAATTTTCACAATACCCACCCTTGGCTGAATCTGCAATGAGGTACAATGATGATGATCTGATTTTTATTCTAAGAGAAATGAAGAGAAAATGATGAAAAATGGTTAAATGTGATAGAAAAACAAAGTGGAAAATTAACCGAGTTAATGTCCCATTTTTGCCCGAATTTTCCAAGGAGGAAAGTGAGCTGATTTTGGTGATTTTAGAGGAATATTGGCTGATAATTAATGGTTAGAAATGTTGGAGAGAGAATGGGACAATTTAGAGCTAAAATGGAGCGCGTTACCAATTTATGGGGTAAAGTGCTAAAAATAAGTTAATACCGCTTTTAAGCCATTTTTGGCTATCGCATTTCATACCATGCATTAGTATAGGATTTAAGTCAAATATATAGTGATTTAGCATTAATGTGATGAATTGAGTAAATTTTTGCAATGTGTCTAGGATGAGAGCCTTCCGGTAAAGGTAAGGAAATCGTACCCGACGAGTAGTTTTCGGGGCACCTAGAAAGCTTTTAGTTTGTACAAACGGTGAGTAAACTTATTATTATTGTAAATTATCTAGAGTTTATTTTTAAATGCTCTTTATGTATTTTATGAAATGAAAACGAGATTAAAATGAGATTTTTGATGTTTTAGAAATAAATGTGACAAATAAAGATATATTGTGTTGATTATGAAATTGAGTAATTGGAGGCTGTTAACTGTCTTCAAAATTATATATTTTCCTATTAATGGCTTATGAGATATGAGTATATGTGGCTATATTTGATAAATTGCATTGGAAATTTATGTAAGTTGTTTTTACTATGCAGACTGGGTAAATAAATAAAAGCCACGTTATACTGTTGAAATTTTATTAAAATTGGTGGGTTTAGTCACTGCAGTGACGGTTTTCCGTGGACTGCCTATTAGAGGGGCACGGTAAACCCAGTTATATAGTTACTCTGGTTGTAGAGGTAAGGAGGGTAACTCCTGGGGTAGTATTAGAGCTCACTTCATGTCGAACCCCCACATGAATGTGTAACTTGGCCAACGCCAAGGAACGACTTGTTTTAAAAATAAAAATGTGTTTCACGTGTGAATATCTTAACAACCTTGGCGGACTCGGTTAGATGCCTCAGCCAAGGTATCCCCGAGGATTAGTTTTGGTTTGAGCCTTGTTTTCTTTTATAAAAGACATAAGTCTTAACAACTGTTTTGGTAAATTACAAATATTTTATGGTTTAAGAAATAAATTGAAAACATTATGAAATGGTTTGTGATTTGTTGTTTAAACTTGCCTCTCTGTTACTTGCCTTTAGATATTTATGATAATGTTTGTTTACTCATTGGGATTGCAAAATCTCACCCACCTCCTTTCCAAACATTTCAGGGTTGTGGTAGCTTGTAGATACCCTATTTTTTCGAGGATTCTAGTTGACATCTCTACCACACAGACAGTAGGTTTCTAGCACCAACACTGGGTGTATTTTGGGCCACTTGTCATTGTAACTATTATTGTATATTATAACTTTGTAAATTTTTGTATGTGTGAATTTATTTTACTTACACGTTACAAAAGATTTCTTACACGTGTTTCTATAAATATTATTTTATATAAAAAAATGCTATATTTTAATCAATATTTTGAATAGTGATATTTATCTATAAATCCTTTTAAAATTTTTTTGTCTTTTGATTTACTTGAGCAAGAAACTACTGAAAATTGTTTAAAATGGAATGTTTAAAAATGATTGCTCACAGAAAAGGCAAGAAACTGATATGTAAGCCTTGCGGGGTTTTGATTGCATTTCGGGTAATGAGTGTCAATTGAGGCGTCGCGGCGGTTGTCATGGGCCCGAAGGAGGTTCCGGGTCGTGACAATTCAGTTGGTATCAGAGCTTTCGGTTTAAAAGCTTATTTTTTTTAAAGAAGTTTTTTATTTTTAAAGTTCTTGGATTTAAAGTTATTTTAAAAATAATTTACAATGTCAGTGTGGCCCAGTTAAGATTAGTTAGTTGCATGTAGTTGCATATAGAGTCTTAAGTTGTCTAAACCAATTTCGTTCTTTTTGTAGATCATTATGCCTCCTCGACGTGAGCTACCACCTATTTCTAGATCTATCGGTAGGGGAAGAGGTCACCCCAGACAGAGTCGGTCGGATTCCATAGAAGAGGAGTCGACTGCGTATTCTTTTAGAGCTGTTCCTACTACTGAGTCTATGGACATTCCTGTACCTCCTCCACCACCTGTTGCTACTCCTGGTGTACCTACCATGACACCTAAGGTAGCTCAGGCATTAGCGACTTTTCTCGTTGCTCTTGCAGGTCAGGCTCAAGATGGTCCAATTCCACTCGCTGATTCCCCTGTAGCAACCCCAGTACCACCACCTTCTATTCCACCCTAGACACCGGACGTCTCCATTTCTAAGAAATTGAAGGAAGCTAAACAGTTAGGTTGCGTCTCGTTTACTGGTGAGTTGGATGCCACCGCAGCTATGGATTGGGTTATTCAGGTATCGGAGACACTAGCAGATATGGGATTAGATGATAAGATGAAATTAAAGGTGGCTACACGATTACTTGAGAAGAGAGCCCGTACCTGGTGGAATTCAGTAAAGTCTCGCTCTCCTATACCGTTGACTTGGACGAATTTCCTCCGAGAGTTCGATAGTCAGTACTACACCTATTTCCATCAAAAAGAGAAAAAGAAAGAATTTCTGAGTTTGAAACAAGGGAACATGACCATTGAGGAGTATGTAACTCGTTTTAACAAGCTGATGTTGTATGTACTTGAGTTGGTGAGATTGGAGCAAGATCAGGTAAACTACTTTGAGGAGGGACTCTGTAATGAGATACGGGAGCGTATGATAGTGACTGGCAAGGAGTCGTATAAGGAAGTTGTGCATATGGCCTTACGAGCTGAGAAGCTCGCCACTGAGAATAGACGGATCCGAGCTGAGTTCGCAAAGAGAAGGAATCCGCCTATGTTCCCAGGTCAGTCTTCAAAGAGAGGCAGAGATTCAGCATCTACTACAGGAAGTACTACCTCAGCGTCTATGGCATCCACTAGACCTCCATCTCAGCAGTCACAGTCGAGATCTTCTAGATTTGATCAGCCAATGATGAGTAGTTAGGGGAGGACTTCAGGAGGATTGGACAGATGCCGTAATTACGGAGGATTTCATGTTAGGTCATGTAGAAAGCTTGTAACGTGTTTTCAATGCGGTCAACAAGGGCATATCAAGAGAGATTGTCCTCAGTTGAGATGAGGTACAGTAGCTACTTCTACTCCTCCGACTCGTCCTAGTATACAAAGGAGAAACACTTCAGGATCACAATCCAAACAGGGCCTAGTGATACGGTCAGGCATGGGGAGTAATACCCCAAAGTAGCCATCTTCTAGACCGCAGCCCCAGATTTCGACCAGGATCTTTGCAGTGACTGAGGATGAAGCCCGAGCTCGACCTAGCATCGTGACAAGTACTATGATTGTGTTTGATAGAGATGCACATGTTTTGATAGATTCAGGCTCTGATAGATCATACGTGAGCATATCATTTGCATCATTCTCAGATAGGAACCTGTCATCGTTAAAGAAAGAGATTGTAGTGCATACTCCTCTAGGCGAGCGATTAGTAAGAAATACGTATTATAGAGACTGTGGTATTAAAGTTGGGAAAGAATAATTCATGGGTGATTTAATCCCTTTGGAGATTCGGCACTTTGATTTGATCTTGGGTATGGATTGGTTGTCCACTCATCGAGCAAAGGTGGATTATTTTAAGAAAGAAGTGATTTTTCAGAGTTTAGAGGGAGCAGAAGTTGTATTTATGGGGGAGCGTCGAGTATTACCGTTTTGTGTAATCTTGGCCCTCAAAGCTTTGAAATTGGTGCGAAAGGGATATCCGGCATACTTGGCTCACATAATTGATATATCGAGGCAGGAACCTAAGTTAGAGAATGTCCCTGTAGTAAGTGAGTTCCCTGATGTATTTCCTGATGAATTACCAGGACTTCCTCCCGATCGTGAGTTCGAATTCACTATTGATTTACTTTCAGGTACCACACCTATCTCTATTCCTCCATATAAAATGGCTCCGACAGAGTTGAAGGAGTTGAAAGTACAATTGCAAGAGTTGGTGGACAAGGGTTTTATATGCCCTAGTATATCTCCGTGGGGAGCACCGATTTTATTTGTGAAAAAGAAAAACTGTACACTTCGGTTATGTATCGATTACTGACAGCTTAACAGAATGACCATTAAGAACAAGTATTCGTTACCGAGGATTGATGATCTTTTCGATCAATTACAGGGAGCTACAGTGTTTTCTAAGGTTGATCTGAAGTCTGGGTATCATCAGTTGAAGATTAAAGAATAGGATGTACCCAAGACAGCGTTCAGGACTCGGTATGGTCATTATGAGTTCTTGGTCATGCCTTTCGGGTTAACTAAAGCACCGATAGCTTTTATGGATCTCATGAACAGGGTGTTCCACCCTTACTTGGACAAGTTTGTTATTGTGTTCATTGATGATATCCTGGTTTACTCAAGAGATAATGATGAGCACGCTGCCCACTTGCGTATAGTATTACAAACTTTGCGGGAAAGACAGTTATATGCAGAGTTTTCGAAGTGTGAGTTTTGGTTACAAGAAATGGTATTCTTGTGACATGTAGTATCGAGAGCTGGAATATATGTTGATCCCAAGAAGATAGAGGCAATTTTACAATGGGAGCAACCTAAGATAGTGACGGAGATTCATAGTTTTCTCGGATTAGTCGATTATTATCAGAGGTTTGTTCAGGGGTTTTCCTTAATAGCAGCTATTTTGACTCTTCTAACTCGTAAGGGAGTTAAGTTTGTGTGGGATAATGTTTGTGAGAATCGATTTCAGGAGCTAAAGAATCAGTTAACCTCCACTCTTGTTTTAACACTTCTTGTGAGTGGTAAAGGATTTGTGGTGTACAGTGATGCATCTAAGTTGGGGTTAGGGTGTGTGCTGATGCAGAATGAAAAAGTTATGGCTTATGCTTCTAGATAGCTAAAGAGGCATGAAACAAATTACCCTACCCACGATTTAGAGTTAGCAGCAATGGTGTTTGCTTTAAAAATTTGGAGGCATTACTTGTATGGTGAGCATTGTCGGGTATTTACGGATCATAAGAGTTTTAAAATATTTGCTCACTCAGAAGGAGCTTAATTTGAGGCAAAGGCGATGGTTGAAGTTGATAAAATATTATGACTTGGTGATAGACTATCATCCGGGAAAGGCGAACGTTGTAGCTGATGCCTTAAGTCGTAAGTCTTCATCGTCTTTAGCAGCACTTCAGAGTTGTTATTTTCCAGCATTATTAAAGATGAAATCTCTTGGGGTCCAGTTAAGAAATGGTGAGGATGGATCCTTATTGGCAAACTTCATTGTGCGACCTTCGTTACTTAATCAGATCAAGGACATTCAGAGGTCTGATGATGAGTTAAGAAAAGAAATTCAAAAACTGACCGATGGGGGAGTCAGTGAGTTCAGATTTGGAGAGGATAACGTCTTGATGTTTAGAGATTGAGTTTGTGTTCCTGAGGGAAACCAGTTGAGACAGGCGATCATGGAAGAAGCCCATTCATTTGCCTATGCATTACATCCCGGAAGCACCAAGATGTATAGGACTATCAGGGAGAATTATTGGTGGTCGGGTATAAAGCGAGACGTAGCAGAATTCGTAGCAAAGTGTCTCGTATGTCAACAAGTTAAGGCGGAGCATCAGAGGCCAGCAGGTACACTTCAATCTTTACCTGTTCCCGAGTGGAAATGTGAGCATGTAACTATGGATTTTGTTTTGGGATTGTCGCGGACACAGAAAGGAAAGGATGCAATTTGGGTGATCGTAGATCGGTTGACTAAGTCCGCTCACTTTTTAGCTGTCCATAGTACATACTCTATTGAGAAGCTGGCTCAGCTCTATATAGATGAGATTGTGAGGCTACATGGAGTTCCCGTTTCTATAGTGTCAGACCGAAATCCTCGATTCACTTCTCGATTTTGGTCGAAATTTCAAGAAGCTCTCAGAACCAAATTGAAATTTAGCACTACTTTTCACCCACAGACGGATGGTCAGTCAGAGAGGACTATCCAGACTATGGAGGATATGTTGAGGGCTTATGTCATGGATTTTCTTAAAAGTTGGGATAGACACTTACCGTTAGTGGAATTTGCTTACAACAATAGCTTCCAGTCTAGCATTGGTATGGCACAGTACGAAGCTTTATATGGAAGGAAATGTCGTACTCCACTTTGTTGGGATGAAGTGGGTGAAAGAAAGTTAGTTAGTGTGGAATTGATTGAGCTAACTAATGACAAGATCAAGGTTATACGAGAGAGGCTAAAGGTAGCCCAAGATAGGCAATAGAGCTATGCAGATAAACGGAGAAAAGACTTGGAGTTTGAGATCGATGATAAAGTTTTTCTTAATGTTTCTCCTTGGAAAGGTAATAATTTGAATACTTTGAAGTATTAAATCTTATTGATTATACTATCATGATAAATTATGGTATTTTATTGGATAATAAAAAGTGTGATTCGATTTGCGAAGAAGGGAAAGCTCAATTCGAGATACATTGGACTTTTTTGTATTATTGAAAGAATTGGGCCAGTGGCGTATAAACTAGAACTACCTTTGGAGTTAGATCAGATCCACAACATTTTCCATGTCTCCATGCTTAAGAAATATGTACCAGATCCCTCTCACATCCTCAAAGCACCTCCGATCGAGTTGCATGACGATTTGAAGTTCGAGGTGCAACTTGTGAGTATCTTGGATCGAAAGGATCGAGTACTGAGGAACAAGAGTATTTCAATGGTCAAAGTGTTGTGGAAAAGTGCTCGAATGGAGGAAATGACATGGGAAGTAGAGCATCAGATGAGGAACCAATACCCGCATCTATTTGTCAAATCTGGTAAGTGAAATTTTGAGGTCAAAATTTTATTTTAAGGGGGTTAAAATTGTAAAACCCGACCCTATAAATACATGTCATGACATACATGCACTGAGTAGCATGTTATTATGCTAGAAGCACCTAAGAATAGACGAAACCCGGTATTGTACCTAACGGTACACTTGAGTTGATTTAACCTCGAACTAGTTCAAATAGGAATCGTAGGATGAAATTTAATATTTTACAGTCCAGGAATGACTAAAAATGATTGTTCGGAGTTCTAGGGTTCATTAGGGGTAAAATTGAAAATTTTGATGTTTAGGGGTAAAATCGTCATTTTGCCACCTACGATAATAATTTGATAATGGAGTGAACTTTTTGACCAAGATTAACTATTTGGAGTATAATTTAACGATAGGAAGTGAAAAAGTTTAATTCTGGTGATTTCTAGAGTGTAGGGGTTAAATCGTAATTTTACCACCTGTAGACAAAATTTGAGATTTTGAAAGAATTTAGATCAAATTTGACAAATTGGAGAATGGTATGAGTATAAGGGATGAAAAATATGTCTATGGGCAATTTTTCTGTTTTTTGGGCAAAAATGTAATTTTTCACTTTTACGGGGGCAAAAGTGTAAATTTCAAAAATTACTCCACCGAGACTTTGGATAAGTCTGAGAATTGTACCTAAGCTATGGATATGTGGGACAAGTGTATGGTGAAAATTTGGAAACAAATGGATGAAATTTTAAAAATGGACCAATGGGAAAGTGACACGTGGTATTTTTTAATGAAATAATATTATTTTAATGAAAAGTCAGCCCATTTAAACCCCTTTTTAATTGCTGGCCAGTCATAAGGAAGAACAAGAGAGGAAATAGAGAGGAAAGGAAGAAAAAAAGAAAAACCAAAGAGAAGTAAGAAAATTCAAAGGGAAATTCGCGTTTTTCGCCCGTTTACGTGTCTAACGGTAAGATTTTTCGACTTTAGCTTGATTTCTACCTTTTTTATGCCTTTGTTTCCATTTAGCATGCTTGAGGAGAGAGATCTAAAAGTGACTTCAAGGTCTGGATGAAATTCTAGGGGAGAGAAATTGAAATTTTTAGGTTTTGATTTTTAGTTAAATTGATAGTTTTAGTTAGTTCAATGTGTTTAGAAATTAAATTGGGCAAGAAAGCATTAAATTTTCACAATACCCACCCTTGGCTGAATTTGCAATGAGGTACAATGATGATGATCTGATTTTTATTCTAAGAGAAATGAAGAGAAAATGATGAAAAATGGTTAAATGTGATAGAAAAACAAAGTGGAAAATTAACCGAGTTAATGTCCCATTTTTGGCCGAATTTGCCAAGGAGGAAAGTGAGCTGATTTTGGTAGTTTAGAGGAATATTGGCTGATAATTAATGGTTAGAAATGTTAGAGAGAGAATGGGACAATTTAGAGCTAAAATGGAGCGCGTTACCAATTTATCGAATAAAGTGCTAAAAATAGGTTAATATCGCGTTTAAGCCATTTTTGGCTTTTGCATTTCATACCATGCATTAGTATAGGATTTAAGTCAAATATATAGTGATTTACCATTAATGTGATGAATTGAGTAAATTTTTGCAATGTGTCTAGGAGGAGAGCCTTCCGGTAAAGGCAAAAAAATCGTACCCGACGAGTAGTTATCGACGCACCTAGAAAGCTTTTAGTTTGTACAAACGGTGAGTAAACTTATTGTTGTTGTAAATTATCTAGAGTTTATTTTTAAATGCTCTTTATGTATTTTATGAAATGAAAACGAGATTAAAACGGGATTTTTGATGTTTTAGAAATAATTGTGACAAATAAAGATATATTGTGTTGATTATGAAATTGAGTAATTGGAGGTTGTTAACTGTCTTCAAAATTATATATTTTCTATGAATGGCTTATGAGATAGAAGTATATGTGGCTATATTTGATAAATTGCATTGGAAATTTATGTAAGCTGTTTTTACTACGCAGGCTGGGTAAATAAATAAAAGTCACGTTATACTGTCAAAATTTTATTAAAATTGGTGGGTTTAGTCACTACAGTGACGGGTTTCTGTGAACTGCCTATTAGAGGGGCACGGTAAACCCGGTTATATAGTTACTCCGGTTGTAGTGGCGAGGAGGGTAACTCACGGGGTAGTATTAGAGCTCACTTCACGTCGAACCCCCACGTGAATGTGTAACTCGGCCAACGCCAAGGAACGGCTTGTTTTAAAAATAAAAATGTGTTTCACGTGTGAATATCTTAACAACCTTGGCAGACTCGGTTAAATGCCTCGGCCAAGGTATCCCCGAGGATTAGTTTTGGCTTGAGCCTTGTTTTCTTTTATAAAAGACATAAGCCTTAACAACTGTTTTGGTAAATTACAAATATTTTATGGTTTAAGAAATAAATTGAAAATATTATGAAATGGTTTGTGATTTGTTGTTTAAACTTGCCTCCCTGTTACTCGCCTTTAGATTTTTATGATAATATCTGTTTACTCATTGGGATTGTAAAATCTCACCCACCTCCTTTCTAAACATTTCAGGGCTGTGGTAGCTTGTAGATACCCTATTTTGTCGAGGATTCCAGTTGACATCTCTACCACACAGACAGTAGGTTTCTAGCACCAACACTGGGTGTATTTTGGGCCACTTGTCATTGTAACCATTATTGTACATTATAACTTTGTAAATTTTTGTATGTGTAAATTTATTTTACTTACACGTTAGAAAAGATTTCCTACACGTGTTTCTATAAATATTGTTTTATATAAAAAAATACTATATTTTAATCAATATTTTGAACAGTGATATTTATCTATAAATCTTTTTAAAATATTTTTGTTTTTTGATTTACTTGAGCAGGAAACTACTGGAAATTGTTTAAAATGGAATGTTTAAAAACGATTGCTCACAGAAAAGGCAAGAAACTGATATGTAAGCCTTGCGAGGTTCTGATTGGTATTTCGGGTAATGAGTGTCAATTGGGATGTCGCGGCGATTGTCATGGGCCCGAGGGAGGTTCCGGGTCGCAACATATTAAAACTTAACAAGACACGTTTATTGAAACACAACAGACACATCTGTTGAAATAACAATAAACACAACTTTTCAATGTCTATAAAAGGAACATACTTCCAAGACAGACTTCATCTTTTAAAAGCATTATGCAATAGGTTTGTTGTATCCTGGGGAGTCCTTGTATGCAAATTCCCATAGTAGGCAACAACTCTTTAAAGACAATGTATTACAGCATGCCTCAAGCCTTTCTCCTCTTTTCTAACAAGATTACCATGCTAATCACAACAAAGATTTTGAAGATGGATTACAAAAAGAGTTAGTGCATAATGTTGCAGTTGGTGTGGTTCTTAAGTCTAGTAATGGAGTGGACTCAAAAAGCATGAGACTAACGTGATAAGGTTGATTTTGAAGTCAAGAAAAGTGCAATCTAGTTGTGGTGGATGACTTTGTATTGCTCCATGGGAGTTTTTTAGCCATTCTAGAGAGCTTGTTCATATTTATGGGTCTATAGTTTGATGTCATCTACAACTTGGTTATGTTTTTTGCTTTCTCTTTTCACATACACAGAACAAGCCATGACAAGGAGCTTCATGTTTTGCGTGTGTTGTGTTGCATCACTACCACACAAGGTAGTTTTTTGTATACTTATTCTGAGTAATGAAATCATTACAAATTTTTTTTTAGAAAAGAAATTGTATTTAAATATTAAAAATATATAATTTAACATCAACTCAAATACATTGTAATATATATTACACGTATTACCTATAAAAATTCTATTTATATAATATAATACATCATATAATATTATTTTAAATATTAAAATATTATAACTTAATAACAATATCAATACTATTTTGGTATTTTATATTATACTACATATTTAAAATCATATTTGTTCATTTAAGTCGTATATTTTAAAATAATAATATATGAAATATAATATTTTCATATTAAAATAATATTTTAGATGTTTTATAAAAATACTGTCTTCAATTAATATTATATATTATTATACCTTAGGCTACATTTATAAACCCATAGTTGGAAAAAATAAAAAGCTAAAGATGAAAAGAAAGTAAAAGTACAATTCTCAGAATCGTAAATAGTTTAATCAAGGTATAATATATACTTAAAAAAGCTTCTGAATTATTTAAAAAAATCAAATAAATCTTTATTTTTTCATTGCATTCAAACAAGTACTTGAATTTTTATTTTGAACCAAATAAATTTTTATGACTAATGGTTGACTATTTATTATTAATCAAAATATCACTTGTCATTCTATGTTACATGATGTTGACATGGCATATTGACATGTAATGACGAATAATGACGTGACATGTTGATATAGCATGATGATATGGTCAAGTGGAATTTTTCACTCTCTACGTGAATGTCATGTCGACATAAAATAACAACTGATATTTTGACTAATAGCCGTCATAAATAGGGATGTAAACGAGTAAGGTACAAACCTCTTTTTAGGTACCCAACCCCGAATTCATTTAATTAAGAAGGTACCCAAATAAAATAGCAAAGCATTATCCAAAATCGAACCCTAATAATACAGTATTATCCGCTAATTATCTGAATCTACTAAATACTCTATTATATAACTCAAATAACAACTTAACTAACTAAAAATCATATAAAAATTTTTTATTTTTATCAGTTTATATAAAAGAAAGTTGGTTAAGAGGACAATAGTTGTATTGAGAGTAAAGATGATATTAAAAGCCTTACTTGAGTTGGGTGTTAAAAGCCTTACCCAAATCCACCCCATAACCAAATATAGGGTACTTGAACCTTATGTTATCGAGTTGGGTATCCACGAATACCCATATAATAACAACTTGTTTACATCTCTAGACTTATAAAAACCTATTTGATACAAAATAAAAATATAGAGGTTTGATTGAATATAATAAAAAAATAAAAAATTATTTAAATTTTTTTAAATAATTTAGAGGACTTTTAAAGTACTATGCCATATCAATCAAAGATATATTATAAAAGCTACTTTAATCAGCTCTAGTTTTCCAATTGTTTAGAGGATACGGGTATTGTGATTTATGTTTTAGCTGAAACTGAAATAGAAAAAAAAACACACACACACACACAGACAAAGAATAAAAAAAAATCGTATCAAAAAAGTAATCATCCATAAGTTAAGGCTACAAAGAGTTTTCATTAATACTGATTTTTTTTGTACTAAACTCTTAAAACTTATTGCACTAACCTATCTTTAATTTGCAAATTTGGGAAAGAAATAAAAGCAACGAAGCCTTCTTTTGTTCAATTACTTCAAAAATTTGTATTACTAATTATTTGTATTATTAATTATTTGTATTACAAGTTATTTATTATCGTTACATTAAGTATAGATTCTTAATATGAAAATCATGATGATATCAAGGGTTTAATGATGAACAAACCCGAATCTAAAAAATTCATCCGAATAGGATCTTGACTCATTCAAAAAAAACAATTCAACAATCCAAATTTGAATGATTGGATTTTAAATTAAGTATAATTTTTTAAAATATTAATTTAATTAAAAATAATAAATATAACATAAAGCATTTTTTTTGAAAGGGCACATAAACCATTAGTCTACTGATACTTAATAATTTTGAAATATTTTTTAATTTTTTTCTTTACTCTGGTATTTTTATATGATTTTAGATATTAACATTCTTAATTATGAGTAGAAAAGAAAAAAATTGTTATTATAATTAAAGTTAATTTCTGCAATTACACATCACAATTAAAACTTATTTTATTTTATTTTTCTGTTTTTTACTCTTAAAAAATAAAAAAATAAATAATTAGAATTGATAATAATACCTTTAAAACAAAAAGTAATTCATAAATTAAAACTATAATTGAAAATAATCTAATAAAATTAATTGTGGCACTTACTTTTAAACCTTTTACTTTATTTCACCTTCAATAAATATTAGTAGATATTATCAAAGATAACAACTTAAAATGTAGCTGTAAGAATATTAAATTAGAGAATCTCTCTTCATGGCTCTTAAAGATAGCTATCATTATATATCATTTAAATTTCATATGATAAATATTAACCCTTATAAGTAGCTAAACACAAATTTAATATTATTTATATTCAATTTTTCAAATAATTTCATTTTTTACCTTTTAATAAAATTCTAATATGCTGGAAACTAATTAACACCTCTTCAAACTTTTGAAATTATGTTTGACCTTATAAGTCAGGAGCTGTGACCATAATTATAGTAAATCACCAATAATAATTTGTGTAGTGAAAGTGAAAATTATATATCAACTAATAGAAAATCATCAATAATTTTTTGAAAGTAAATTTTTAATTTTTTATATAAAATATTCTAAATTAATAAATGACTTTTAATGCACCTATTTTTTTTCTTTTAATATGATTTAATTATTTTTTAAAATTATTATTTTTATAATTTTAAAAGTAAAAATTAAAGATATACCATAAGTTTGCGAAAACATGACTTTAAGTAAATTATAATTCATAAAGTTTGACTTGATTTTAGTGATTCATCTCAATACAATTTGCTTTGTCTTTAAAAGTAAAAAATTGTAACTCGAAATGATCCAAGTGTTAAGTACAAATGACTTGAATCCAAAATGATCTGAACCTAAAGTAACCAAAACTCAAAAATTACTCGAAACAACTTGTAACCCAAACTGACCCATCCAGTTGCCTCTAATTATTGATATGTACATGGCAAAGGGCAATATGTATTGCACTTTGTATGATGTTAGTGTCACAGAACACAAGCGTATTCTAATTGTTATTAGCTAACTTTGTATAGAGTTATGACAAGGTAGAATTATATAGGAAATTAAGTCTTTTGCACCCACAAAGGAGTTGTCCCTTTTTCAAACATTGTAATGGCTATTGGTGAAATACTTGTAATTAGGGTGAGTAATCAACGGATTGTTGGACTGCTTCACTGGTAAAGGTATGTTTGTAACAAATCATCTGAGGCTACCCCTTTGGCCCGACGATAGCATATCTCGGTCCCTTTATACCCATTTTTCATATTAATAAAACATTTTTCTTTATATGGCTTCCATGGTTGCATATATGGCATTCGACATGCCCTATGATTTCAATGTGCATTGCCTTTAATCTAATTTGTGGTTATAGTTGATGTTTGTTCAAATATAAATGAGTTATTGGCTTACTTGGGTGAAAGGGTCCGCTCAAGTGTCGCATGGACTATCACATACTTAAGTTAAGGAGCGTAGTTCGTGACAGTTGATATTAGAGCACGGATGAGATGTGCTAAGTGAAAGAACAAACATGGTGACCAAGCGGACTGCATTAGAGGACCATCAAAGAATTGATAAGTTAGAGGCCACGATAACCACAATAAAAGCTTAAATGGTCTCGCCTTAACAGATAGATGAAATTGAGACAATGCAACGAGAACTATCTAAAATGATAAATATTCTGAGTGATGAGATTAGGGATGCTGTTAGGTTAATTAGCTCAATATGATTAGGTCCAAGAGGGGGTGAATTGGACTATTTTGAGAAATTAAAAAAAAATATTTTCCTTTTTAAGCAAAATCTTTTCTCTAATTCAAAAGCTAAGTTTAAAAAGAAAACAAATTAATTGGCTTTTAGATCAAAGAAAGAGAATTGAATTTTCAAGTAAAATGAATAGTAAAGAAATTAACACAAGTGTTTTATAGAGGTTCGGCCTCCTTGTCTATATCCTCTCCCTTAGATTCACTAAGGAGTTTAAAATCCATTATTCAATCAAAAAGCTTAATACAATGCCTTTTGTGGATCAAGTATAACCATATAATACAATGTCTTTTTATGGTTAAAGCATAACCACTCTACCTTTTGTATTAATTAAGGTATAACCACTTGAGCAATTACAATGAAAGAAATATAGGTACAATAAGAGTGCCTTTTAAAGGTTAAGTGAAAAATCTGGTACAGTACTTAAAAGAAAGAATGGAAGCCTAATAAATGCTTGACTAGAAGACTTTTTTTATTTAAGAAGAGTACAATTGGTTTTGAATGTATCTTGGATAATTCTCCTCTCTTGAGTTGTGTTTTTAAGTCTTCTAACTTTCATAAATGCTGAGAAAGTTTGTATTATAATTGTTGAAGCTTCAAGGGTAGTTGGGAGAGCATGCAATGTGAAAATAGCCGTTCTTTTCTTTATCCAAGACTCCAACGGTCATATTGTATCGATACATATATGAATGTATCGATACATTGCCTTTTGTTTTGAATTCCCACTGAGTTGTATCGATACATTTATTTATGTATTGATATATTTAAACTTACCTGTAGGGATCTTTGCAAGCTTCTTAAATATGAATTGATATATGACACTATGTATCGATACTTTTATATCAGTGAGCATTCTGTTGAAAAGCTATCGATACATTTTAGAAATGTATTGATACTTTTAGGTCAGTATGCATTTTATCTCAATTCTATTGATACAATTAAGGATGTATCGATAGATTAAGTTTGACTTTTGCTGAAGAACATGTATCAATAGATATTGGAATCTATCGATCTTATCCAAATGTATCAATACATGAAGAACATGTATCGATAGATTGGAACCAGAATGCATTTTCAGAGCTATTTCACTTCTTTTCTTTTTCAAACTTACTTGACATTGTTTGAGAACATGAGACCTTTGATCCTTTATGAGTTAAGTGAAAATTTTGATCATTTCTTTTTGTCATTTCAAAATATAAAAATAATTAGGTTAACACATCCGTTGAGCATTCTCCAAGGCAAGTTGTAAGAACTTATGCAAATCGGGTCAATATAAGAATTTATGTTGAACTTTTTTACCCTAATGTTAAATATTAAGGGCATGATTAAGAAAGATAAGTTGTTCTATTTTCTCGAGGGTCTGAAGCCATGGGTATGGACAAAGTTACAACTGTAGAAGGTGTAGGACGTGGCTTCAACAATGATGGTTCCAAAACATCTTAGTAATTATAGTGATAACTCTCATAAATGGTATGACCCTCCATTAAGAACCAGTAGCTTTAGCTCTAATAGTGGGGTCAAATTTTCAAGAGTTAGCAGACACTCGAATGAGGGAGGAGAAAGGAGACCACCTGCTCGGGACACACCACAACCAAAAACAACTAAGTCGTGGCGTTTCAAACCTCGAGCCCTAATATATTATTTTTTCTATAATGAACCTCATAGGATAATTGAATGCCTACATCGAATAGCTCTTAACGTGATATGTACACTAATGCAGAAGCAACTCGAGTCCAAACGCTAGTTAAAGGAGTCGATGAGGAGTTAGAATGTATGGGTTCTATTCGGTTCTTTAGTGCATTGCCAGCACAATTAGAAAAGATGAAAAAGGAACCTCAACGAGGTCTTATGTATGTAGATATGTTAGTTAATGATAAAAAGACCAAAGCCATGCTCGACACAAGGCCTTCGATACCTTCATCACCCCAAGAGAGGCAAAGAGTTGTTATGGGGATGAAAGCATATTAAAGTAGGCAACTTGCCATTTTCAACTATTATGGGGAACTTCGAAGATGTAAAAGTTAAGATTGGTTCTTGGGACAGAAAGGTCAACATGACTATAGCCACCATAGGTGACTTTGATTTTGTTCTGGGCTTGGATTTCATAATGAAAGCACAAGCCATCCTATTCCCTGTGGCAAGTTGTCTAATGTTCTTTGGGGAACAACCATGTATGGTACCGGCTACAATTCTACCCAAAGTGGGAAGAGGATTATATCAACTATCTAGTTCAAGAAAGGAGAGCCCTCATATGTGGCCATGCCCATCTACAAAGGAGGAGATAGTATAAGTCTAATACTTGAGGGAGTGAAGCTATTTTTGGAATAATTTCAAGACATGATGCCAGAACAGCTACCTAAGGTTCTATCACCTCAACGAGCTGTTGATCATGAGATAGAATTACTCCCAAGCATCAAGTTGCCTACAAAAGGGCCATACAGGATGGCTCCCTCAAAGTTAACAGAGCTAAGGAAACAATTAAACAAGTTGATTCAAGCTGAATTCATCTAACCATCAAAGGTACCTTTTGGGGCCTTGGTACTTTAAAAAAAAAAAACAAGATGGGAGTTTGCGATTATGCATGGATTATCAGGCTTTGAACAAAGTCACAGTCAAGAATAATTATCCAATCCCCTTTATAGCAAATCTCTTTAACCAGTTGAGTTGTGCAAAGTACTTTTCCAAATTAGATTTAAGATTGAGCTACCATCAAGTAAGAGTTATTGAGGGAAATGAATCAAAAACCACCTATGTGACGCGGTATGGTGTATTCAAATTTCTTGTTATGCCTTTTGGACGAACCAATGCTCCTGCCAACTTTTGCACATTGATGGATCAGGTTTTCCATGATTATCTAGACAAGGTCTTGGTAATTTACTTAGATGATATCATGGTGTATAGTTCAACTTTAAAGGAGTATCAAAGACATTTGTGGCAAGTCTTCTAAAGGTTACACGCCAACCAGCTTCATGTGAAAAGAGAGAAATGTGCATTTGCGCAAACTCGAATTTAGTTCCTTGGCCATATAAACAAACAAGGACATATTCAAATAGATATGCAAAAATTGAAGGCTATAAAAGATGAGGTCACCCCTAAAAATATAACTGAGCTTCGTTCGTTCTTAAGACTGGCCAATTATTATAAAAGATTCATGGAGGAATATTCAAAAAAGATGATACTACTCACATAATTGCTCAAGAAGGGACAGAAATGGAGTTGGACATCTTAGTGCCAAGAAGCTTTTGAAGGCTTGAAAGACGCGATGATGACTGATCTTGTTTTAGCATTCCTCGATATTGAAAAGCCCTTCGAGGTATAGACGAATGCATCAGACTTTGCCCTTGGATGAATGTTGTTACAAGAAAGACGCCTGGTTGTGTTTGAAAGTCATAAATTAAACGAAGCTGAAAGGAGATACATGGCATAGAACAAAGAACAACTAGTAGTGATTCATTGTTTACAGGCCTAGGACACTACTTGCTAGGATCGAAATTCATAGTTAAGACCGGCAACACTATTGTAAGTCACTTCCTCACATAGTCAAAACTTACAGCCAAGCAGGCGAGATGACAAAAGTTCTTGGCTGAATTTGATTTCTCCTTCGAGTATAAAGCTAGAAAAGTGAACCGTGTGGCAAACGCTCACAGCAAGAGACTCAAGTTTACAACTCTTAGGGTGATCACACCAATGACAGCCAGCAAAGTGACCACAGATATCCGTAATCTTATTGAAGAAAACTTACATTAAGATCCCCAAGCAATTACCATTATGAAGTTGATAGAGAGTGGAAAGTCCAAATACTTTTAGGTGAAAAATGGACTTTGACTAACAAAAGGACCACGAATCTTTGTCCCAAGAGTAAAGGAGCTAAGGCAAAAGTTGATGTAGGAATGCCACGATACTTCATGGAGTGGGCATCTACATTGGTAGCGAACCATTTCATTTTTAAAACAATGGTATTATTGGCCTCATATGCAACCAGATGTGATGGATTATACCAAGACGTGTCTTATTTGCCAATAAGACAAAATAGAGAGATAGAAATTGACAGGGATGCTTAAACCGTTATTAGTACCAAGTAGGCAGTGGGAAAGTATTTCTCTTGACTTCATAATAAGGCTTCCTAAAGAGGGAGATATGACAGCAATTCTAGTGGTAGTGGATCATTTTTTAAAATATGCTACATTTATCCCCGTACAAAAGTTTGGCTCTACAAAAGAAACAGCCTTCACAGTTTTCAAACATGTGGTGAAGTATTGAGGCGTACCTAAGAACATCATCAGTGACAGAGCTCCTCGCTTTAATGGTTTCTTTTGGAAAGAGCTTTTCAAGTTATTGGGGTTAGAACTCAACATCTTCTCTAGCTATCATTCATAAACAGATGGTCAAACTATTTGAGGTATCTATGACACTTCGTGTAGGTAAATCAGAAGAATTGGCCTAATCTATTAGATGTGGCTCAGTTATGTTTCAATTCGCAAAAGAGTTTCGCCATGAACAAAACCCTTTTTGAGGTTCTCATAGGGCAACAACTTAGACATTCTCACACCTCAGTGGAGTCTTATAACAAGAAAAACCCTCGACCATTCAACTTTGCTAATGAGTGGAGACAAAATGCATAGATAACTCAAGCTTATCTAGAGAAAGCCTCCAACCACATGAAGAAGTAGGCAAATAAAAGTCGTAGAGAGCAACACTATAAGGTGGGGGACCTTGTACTAGTTAAGCTAATAGCTGAACAACTCCAATTCTTAAGAAAGAGGGATAGAAAACTATTGCGGAAGTATAAAAGGCCTGTGTAGATTATAGCCAAAGTAGGGAAGACCTCTTGTAGGATTGATCAACCTAAGTGGATGAAAGTGCATTCAGTGTTTCAAGTCAGCAACCTGAAGTCGTTCCATATAGATCCAGTAGATGGAAGCAGAAGTCAAGTCACAAGAGCAACCATCACCACCAAGCCATCATCACAACGTCAAGTAAAGGAGATTCTTGCATAGAGGACGACCATAATCAACCGAAAACCAGCATAAGGGTATGTAGTGAAATGGGAAAGTCTAGAGACAGATGAAATCACTTGGGAGAACGAAGCCAATTTTCATGCTTTCAAGTAAACAATTGAAGAATTCCAAGTCAACCAATCAACGAAGACATTGACAGATTGAGTGGGGGAGGATGTCATCAACCAATCTTGTATAGGGTTATGACAAGGTAAAATTACATAAGGGATTAAGTCTTTTGTATTTGCAAGGGATTTGTACCCCTTTCAAACATTGTAATGGTTGTTGGTGAAATACTTGTAAATCCTCGTAAACTCTTTCTAGAGGTAAACAGTCGGCGGATTGTTGAGCTACCTTACTGGTAAAAGTATGTTTGTAGCGAATCATCTAAGACTGCCCATATGGCCCAACGATGGCGTGTCTTGGTCCCTTTGTACTCATTTTCATATTAATAAAACATTTTCTTTATGTGGCTCTAGTGGCTGCATATATGGCATTCAACATGCCCTATGATTTTGATGTGTGTTGCCTCTAATCTAATTTATTGCTATGCTTGATGTTTGTTTAGATATAAACGAGTTATTTGCTGACTTGCATGGAAGCATCCTCTCAACGTTGCATGGAAGCATCCTCTCAACGTTGCATGGACTATCGCATACTTAAGCGAAGAAGCGTAATTTATGACACTGAGTCTCACATCAACTGTGTAAATGTGATCTTAGACTTAAATAGAGAGATGATTACCTCACTCAATAATCTTTGAGGTTGAGACCTAAATCCATGACAAGTAGTATCAAAGTCACTCCAAATGTATTATCATATAGGTACAGGGACATTATGACTTAGACCCCACATGATTTTATGGGTTTCTTTAACATGAGTGCAAAGGATTAGTTGAGAGAGCTATCACGTGGTATAAGTGTGTGTAGAGCCTTCATATTGAATGTTGTTAGTTCAATAAGCTCAATGTGAATAAATCCAAGATGTGGGTGAATTGGATTGTTTTGAAATTTTTTAAAAAAATCCTTTTCAATTTTGTTTCAAGAAGATGGAATCCCCCTTTTCATTCAAATGCTCAATTTGAAAACAAACAAAGTAATTGACCTCTTAGTGAATAAGAGAAATTTAAATTGCAAGTAAAAGTGAGAATGAAAAAAACTAACACAAATATTTTATAAAGGTTCGGCATCCTTGCCTACATAATCTCCTTTAGATTTACTAAGGAGTTTAAAAATTCACTATGGATCAAAGTTCAAAACAATGCCTTTTGTGGATCAAGCGTAACCTTTCAATACATTTTTTTTTTTTATGGTTAAAGCACAACCACTCTACCTTTTATATTGGTTAAAGTATAACCACTTAAGCAAGTACCATAAGAAGAGTATAGTTGCAGCTGATATGCCTTTTAAAGGCTGAATAACAAGCTTGGTATAGTGTTTAATGAACAGGTGAGAGCTCAATAAATTCTAAACTAAAAGACTTTAAGGATTTAAAGAAGAGCACAATGGGTTTTGAATGAGTTTTGGCTAATTCTTGTCTTTTGAGTTGTGTTTTGAAGTCTTCTAACCTTCATAAATGCTAAAAAAGTTTGCATTTATAGTTGCTAAAGCTTCAAGGGTAGTTGGGTGTGTCTTTAATGTGAAAGTAGCCATTCTTCTCTTCATTCAAGGCTCCAATGATCATATTGTATCGAAACATATGTGAATGTATCAATACATTTCTTCTTTTGTTTTTCAATTCTGACTGAGATGTATCGATACATTTGAACTTGCCTACAAGGGTTTTGAAATTTTACTTAAAATGTATTGATACATTTGTCTATGTATCGATACTTTTAAGGTAGTAGGTATTCTATTGTATTTCTATTGATACATATGTCAATGTATCGATAAATTGAGTTTGACTCTTCGAGTTTTGACTTTCTTCAGGGACATGTATAGATAGATATCGATAGATTTTGAAATCTATCGATACTTGTTCAAATGTATCAATACATGAAGAACATGTATCGATAGATTTAGACCAGAATGTGTTTTTCAAAGCCTTTTTCATTGTTTTTCTTTTTCAAACTCATTTGACATCATTTGGAGATCTGCAAACTTGATATTTCAAAACTTGGATAAATTTTAGTCATTTTTTTATTATTTCAAAACATAAAATTGATTTGAATACTATTAAGCTAACAAATATGTACTAGAGTGATTCTAAATTAAAATAGAAGGATGATCACCCTAGCTAATATATTAGTTTTCTAGGTTGATGTCACAAGTGGTATTGAGCCACTCTGAGGATACTATCATGTGGCTCAAGGACACTATGGCTCAGAACGCACATGGCGGTGAGGATCCCTTAACGAGGACTCAAGGAGTAGCTATCACATGGAGGAAATGCTAAGCCCGACGTGGCGTGGGTACTAGAATGATCTTAGGTTTAAATAGAGGATGGTAATCTCATCCATTAAGCTAGTCTTTTGAGTTGAGATCTAGGCCCTTGACACTAGATCATGATTAAAAGTTAATTACATTTATGGTTGACATTTTTGTTGTTGTTGTCTTGTTTATTTTGTTATATTTTTTTGATAATGTAACTGTTGAACACAATGGGATTCGATACTAGTTACTAAACCAACTTATCAAAGAATTTTTTTTTTTTTTTACTATTGCAAGATTTTTGATTTTCAATATTTTAAACCTTTTAACTTAGGTGGGAAGTATAGGTGATTTTTAGACGAAAGTTTTTAAAAAATGCTAGTGTGTTGTAATAAATATTTAATGAAAATTTTAAATATTTTTACTTTAGTTTTCAATCATTAATAAATTATTTTGCATTCATCTTTTTTATTTGATCTAATATTTCTATTGATTTTATTTGTTTTGCTGTTTCTAATTCTATTTGTGTTTTTTTTTTTTCTTTCACTTAAAAACTTATGATTTAGTTTCAAAGGTTGAGTCTTTTATTTTTTTTATTTAATTAAAAATAAACAAAAATAGTGTCAAATAGTTTTCTACTACGTTAATATTCTTACAATCTACACTTTTATTTATAACACTTTTGAAACAGTTTTACTCGAATAACACTCCTCATGGAAACTCTAGCAGACCAAACAGGTCTTGCATTTTTTGTTAGTATGTTGAGTTAAGATATCTATCTTTGTTATTTATCATTATTTATCAAGTCATAATTAAAGAAGAATGATTTTAAGACCTTCAGAACACGACAGCTGGCACTGTAAATTGATTGCTAAGTGGAGGGTTGTTGTAAGTTTTAAAGAGAAGGATGGTGTGCTTTGGTAATTTGGGCAAAACCTATGGGCGTTTTGGATTGTGTAGATGACCTCGGTGGGTGTTTTGGGGTTTCTCTCTTTTTTCAAGGGGTCTTTGTGGGATTTCGTCCTACCTCTTTCTTGAATGTCCCTTTCGGGTTTTTTTCAGTCATTTTTCTCTCCTTGGGTTCTACTCAGCGTTTTGGGTTCCTTGCTTATTGACGACTTTGTGGTTTTCAAGTTATTTCGTGTGAATGTGACTTGGATTTTTGCTGTGTTCTTTCCGTTTTGAGTTGTCTCAACTTTTTCCTTTTTCATTCTTATGAACTTTTTAGTTTGCTTGATTTTATTATCTTAAAAACAATTGACTCTATAAAGTCACAATCTTGGTTTTAGGAGATATAAATTGAATTCAAAAAAGGTTTTATGCATTGTTTTTTTTTTTTCCTGTGACTGAACACTTACTATTTATGACTTTTTCTGAAATGACCCTCTACATTTAAACAAATAATTGAATTAAAAAAATTCCCTAAGTATTGAGTTCCCCTTGGAAAGATTCCTACTTTCACTTTGGAATCAAAAACTTTGTCAACCTACACTGCTAATAGCAAAATCTTAAGGAATTGTCTAATTCCATGAGATAGTGGTTTCTCAAAAGTTGATCCTGAAACAATAGAAGGTTACCCTCAATCTCAATCAAAACCAGTTGACAATTCAAGGACATAGTTGAGCATCTTAGATCAGCCTGCCACCACCTTTTTAATTGCAAAACTATAAAATCTCGTCTCTCCCAAAACCTAAAAATACCCAAGCAGTCAGACTCAGATTAGATGCATATAAAATCAGCAATCAAGCAGAAACGAATTTCTTTCCTTTTTTTTTTTCCGGATATTGTACATCTCCAAACAAAAGGGCTAAATTAATTTCTAGAAAACTTTGAAATTTCATTTCCGAATTGTTGCTGTCATAACAAATTGATCAAAATGGTTGACTACTTTACTCCTACTGAAGCCATCAAGTCTTCATACTCGGGATCACTTTCCTGTTTTCCTGCTTTTGCCTTACCCCCTCCCTGCTGTTGAGATACGAGAGGAACTGATGTGGGAGCAAATGGATCATAAACTTGGTGTCCGGTAGAATGTCCAGACGCGGGCCTATTAGAATGCAGAAAAACACCGCTAGCAAACCCTGGGTTTGGAGACATGAAATTTCCTGGCCTAGTTGGCAGAGCTGGGTAGTGTTGTTGAAGTTGCAAAGGATGCCCTGGCCTGGAAGGAAAGGGACCAGCCATATTGGGTGTTTGGGGAGATGGAACAAAGTTTCTCAATCCAGTTGCAACAGGGCCAGTGTTTGGGAATGCTGGAGGTCTGGGTGGAGCAGACATGACATTTGGGTTAGCACTTAGCAGTGAAGAAGATATATGAGTTTGCGTCAAACCCATCTGGTTGCCACTCTGTGGTCTGGGAAACACATGCATCACAGGTTGGGGAGTAGAATTGGGCACACCAAACTGGAAAGATGGTGCTGTAGGTGCTTGCTGTTGTACCGCTGATCTAGGGGGTAGAGCATGTGGATTTGCTGCCTGACTTCCTGGCCTTGGGACCATTGGTGAGGCTGGAACCTGTGCTTGTTGAGATTGAAAAGTGAAATCACCAGAACTTGCATGTAGTGGCCTTGGAGCTATATTTGCAGGTTGATTTATGGAAGTAAAATTTGCCATATTTCCTGAAATTCCTCCTGGGAGAGATAGTGATAATGATGTGGATGGAACTGGTGCAAGAATTGGTCTAGATACCATTGCTGGATTTATAGATGGACTTGGTGATGGTGCCATGGAAATGACAGGCGAAGAGGATCGCATTTGTGTTGGTACAGGCATAGGTAGAGATGCTGCTGTTGGACGTAAAGGGGCTGATATTGCAGGGGAAGACCCTAGTGGAGGACCAGGAGCAAAAGACATGGAAGGATGGTTAATAGGTACATTGGTTAATTGAGGACCAGATTGCCCTGTTGCAAAAGTTACTGACATGTTTTGAGGGGCAGTGGAACTGGATGCCACAACAGGTTGTGAAACAACAGTATGAGGCAGCTGGGAAAGAGCTACTGGCGGAGCCAGTTGCCCAACATTGTTCAAACCTAGGGAAGCAGAAGTGCCTGACCAGCCTGTGGAGCTTCTTGCAGGTACCTCCAGCTGGTCTTGTAGTGGTCTTGATGAAACAGTAGATGCAGTTTGGGGAAACAAAGGCATTGATGGTCTTGTGCTAGGGAGTAGCCCTAGAGCTTGGGGTTGGCTTCCAGAAAATGGTAGTGAAGATAAAACGCTAGGTTGAGCTGATGCAGGATTTGGATTCAAGAGAATAAGATTTCTAGGAGGGCCAGTATGAACCAAAGGATGCATCTGAGGCGTATATGGCTGTGATAATACTTGTCTTGGCAGCTGTGGGCTGGATGAAATAAAGGATGAGTTTTGAAGAATTGAGTTGTATCCAGCTGCGGGGGCTGGTTGAGGCCCAAAGAGTGAAGGCAGGTTTGAAGGTGAGGACTGTGCAGATACAGGACTGTTGAAAATTGGTGCTGTAAAATTCAGTGGTGTAGGACCAGCTGGGAACCATGAATTGTGGTATTGAAACTGACCTTGCAGAGAAGCTTGTGTAAATTGCGGCACTTCCTGATTTAAAGCACTATCAGTCGCACAAGAAACAGCTATGTCCAGGGCTTGACTAAGAACATTCACATTATTCCCAGATACTGAAGTAGGCGCCAAACTAGTTCCCAAAGTTTCCTGCAGAAAAGATATGAATAGTTATTTTCATAATTCAGTAGCAATACAAAGAACAGCAGGAACAACAGCATAAACAATAAAGAAAACCACACATAAGCAGAAACAGTAAATAAATATCATTTCTTCATCTTCATCTCCTTTTTCTATTTCTTGGAGTGTTTTTCTTGAATTTAGAGTGATGAAACTCACTGATATTGAACTAACTAGCAACTCAATCAATGCAACTGCTCCATCAACTTTCTCGAAGGTATCAGCTGATAGATGAACATACAACTCTTCATAAGCATCCTGGGCTTCATTACCATCAGGTGAAGAAATTTCAACCTGACAACGAAAGAGTAGATATAAAGTCAACAGTGACTCACTTAATAATTCTTGAAGCATATATTCAAATTAGATGGAGCTATTTTCTCTTAGCCCAAAGAATTACCTTCTGTCTAGTATTTGCTTTAATGCCATGCACTTGTATTTTAGCTCCAGTTTCCTGATATGCAAGATGAAAGGTAAATTCTAAATTTTCTCCTCATGAAGAGCAACATATATACACATGTATGACCACATATATGTCTGCATACAGAGAGAGAGAGAGAGAGATCTTCGATTGGGCTCAATGACCATAATAATATATTGGCACCAATTACACAAAACAGCAAAAACCAAATGCTTACCTTTTCTAGTCGTTTCTTAGTATCACTTCCAGGACCAAATATTAGACCAGCAAAATTGTATCCAGGATATTCTTTCACCTGCAAAGGTAATATACTATCATAATATTCAAGTGTTTTATGTACATAGAGGAGAGGATGGAAGGAGTTTATTTATATTCAGAGAGAGAACAGTTTTGCAACAAAAATCAGAACAAATTTGGAGGTTTCCACAACAATTGCTAATCCATTAAAGCAATTAAAGAAGTCAGGTTTCTTTTATTTTTGGAGCAATTGACACCTTAATACACCAGGTTCTCTGGTGATAATATAATATGATACTACCATTAATTTATTAAGGTTGAACGTGTCCGACTATGCAACTTTCCACATAAAAGGAACTAACAGCATAGTAGGGGCAATCAGGAATGCAGCCAGAATTTTTCACTTTTAGGAGAAAGGGGGGGATAAATTAACATAACCTATATATTTAAATATAATTGAATTAAGAGTTAAAAAGAATAAAGGAAACCTCTTTAACAAAAAAATATAGTAAAACTGTAATACTGAATTCAAATGAAGATAGTAATGTGATTCAATGAAACATATAGATTCTTTTGACAAGCAAAACATGAATAAATTTCAAATATCACACTCTCCATTCAAAATTGAATGTCCACTTCGTTTTTCCCGATCAAACTTAACCAACTTTGATTCTATGTGGAATTAAATTTTCAAAAAATAAGAATTGAAAACTTTGAGTTTAGGATTTTTCAAAACTTATTTTTTAAAATTTTAACTACAAATAAAATTATAATAAATAATGGTCAAAGTTATTTTTGTTTGACCAAAACAAATTAAAGTGGAAATTCAATTTGATACAAAGGGAGTAGTCAATGTTGCATTTATAAAGGATTGAAAAAAAATTAAAGTTTAACTAATATTTTTCTTCTAAGGTAGGATAGAAGTTGCAAAAGTTTTAAGAAACTAAAGGAGAGATAGGAAATAAAAGAAGAAAAAGAAAGTTACATGTCCAATTGATTTTGTATGCAAAATATAGCAATTAAATTTTTTAAAGTTAATGTAAAATCTTAGATGTAATAATTAATGTAACATATTCATCCAAATAGTTGTAAAGGTAAGTTCATAATTGAGGGAGTTAAAAAACCAAGTATAATTGTGTGTAGCTGAAAAATCGTATAAAAAATGAGGTTAGAACTAAAAAGTTGGTAAACAATAAATTTTTTAACCAATTGGTACAAATTATTATAAAGGGGGGTGATGATACAACTTTTATTTTTGGGGGTGGAGCAAGGTGGGGGGGAGGGGTGCAAAATTAAAATTAACCTTTTTTGGTTGACAAAAACTACCATATTACCACAGGATTCAAAAGCCGAGGCCAAGGCCCCTTCCACCCCCCTTGCCCCTGGGTGCAATATAAATTTCTGATCATTGAAACATGAGCAAAAACTATAAAAAATAAAAAGACCTTCTCGCTTTCACTGACCTTACTCACAATATAAACCTAAATAAAGCACAGTGGCAATCCATGCAAGAAACCTCATGTAGGGGGAAAAGGCTTTGTTCATTGTTATTGTTTTTTAATCGTTTAAATACTAAACCTAGTTTCTCTTATTTAGGCTATTTTATATTAATTAATAATTAGTGTTTTCTTTATTTTTCGAGCATTAATTAGGGTTATATTTGATATTTAGCATATATAATAGTCTTTAGGATTTAGTTTATAATTACCTTAACTTGTCAACTTCAGTTGCTTTAGATTTTCCAGCATCATCTCTGCTCTTGTGATTGTGTGATGCAATCAACTATCAACCTTATCTGTGAATAATTTAGCATTTCACAGCTGGATTGCGTAAAAAAGAAAATCATCCAAGTGATCAATTCCTCAAGCTTAGAATGAGCTTCTTTTCCAATAGTTTGTTCACTTTCTCTACACTTTTCATTCTTCACAAAATATGTTTGCTCTAAGTGCTTGATATAAACAAAAAGGAAGAAGGAACCCCAATGTCTTATTTCTTCAGCCAAAAAACCCTAAACTCACAAGGCTTAAAAATATTTTCACTGCTCTTGAGTTTTCCAAAATGCTGAGCCAACCACTATTGCACAGAACAAGTAGCCAAATAATCTTGTCTCAAGACCGCCCTACAAGTTGCCTAAACAAGAGAATTGATTTTTCCCACTTTATCAGCCAGCTTCAAAGCTAGCAATCACTAATTGGTCTTAGGTCAATGACCATGTAATTCTCGGCTAGAGTTTACCAAAATGATAGCATAAGCAAAAAAGACATCCACAGAGCAACTACTAATATCTTACTCAGAACTACATAGTGGTTTGCTTGTCTCTAACATATATTTGTAAGTTTCTTCTAAGCTTGCTTGTCTCTATTTGCATACTAAAATAAAAAGGAATTTCCTTGTAAGTTGCTTGTCTCTAGCATATAATCTATATGTTCAACAATTGTGCAAGCATATATTAATTCTGCGAACTGCAAAATAATATAGAAATGACAACTTATAAGAGAGTATGAACACTTGAGGAAGAAAGTGCACTAGTTGATTGTATGATTTAAGTAGTTGAAAGGGATGCACCCAATATTACTAGTAGAAGGTTAGTGACAATGATGGAACATATATTTAAGTTTCGATTTATAATAGTGCCCACCTAACGTTGAATGTCTAGCAAATAATTTCTTAGAACAGGCTAAGCGTCAGAAGCCAAAACGAAAACCCCAAAAGTTATAAATGGGCACGTTCACAATTTTAATATTTTCCTTGTTTAGTTAAGAGTCTTACATAAGAATTATAGGTATAATAGAATTTCTCTTTTATTTAATTTACTCGTATTAGAATTTTAGGATAGTCATATTTTAATTAGGAGTAGAACATTTATTTAATTTAAATCTCTTGTTAACTACTCTAGTTGTATTAGACAATCAGAAGTAGAGTTTTATTAAGATTTAAGCCTATAATGCTATAAATAAGACCTTTAGGCTTAGTTTTTTGAATCATTGAATAACATTACTGAGTTCTTTTCTCAAACTTAAGTTTAGGTTTCAATATTTGAAACTTGGTTATTATCCTTAAAGGCTTAGTCAGGTGCTAGTCTTTGTTTTCACACTAACTCGTTGCATCAGTTGGTATCAAAGAGGGAAAAAGTCACCCAATCTAATGGCAAGTGACCCAATTATGGTAAACGACGATTCTCATGACGAAGATCGGGGAACTGAGACCATACGATCTATAGTGCAAGATCAAGGGGTGGCATTGAGGACTTTGGAGCAACAAATGGATCTCATATTCCAACGTTTGGAACGACGCTTTGAAGAAATTGGAGATCGACTTAACAAGAGGCCACGTACTGGAGATGATGTAGCTCACAGACAGCCTATCGGCAGACCTCTTCCCACAAATGGGCGAAGACAATAGGTCTACATAGAAAATTCAAAAAAAGAAGATTTTTTTTGCAGAAAGATACGTTGGATATGAAAGGAATGATTATGGTGACACAGAAATTCGCAATTTCATATTAAAGGTATATATTCCTTGCTTTAATGGGAGTTTGAATATTGAAGATTTTCTAGATTGGATTGCGAAAATAGATTAATTTTTCGCATATATGAAAATTCCAGAAGGAATAAAGGTAAGACTTGTCGCTTGTAGATTGAAAGGTGTAGCTTCTAAATGGTGGGAAAGGTTACAATCTAGAAAAAATCGTGAGGGGAAAGCACCAGTTAGAACTTGGTATAGGATGAAGCAATTGTTAAAAAAGATTTTTTTCCTACTAATTATGAGTAGATATTATTCCAGCAATACCAGAGGTACCATCAAGGTAAAAAAACTATACAAGAGTATACTACAGAATTTATGACTAGCAGAGTAGAATGACTTGAGGGACACTAAAGGACAACAGTTTGCTAGGTATGTAGAAGGGTTAAAGCCAGTTATCAGAGATAAGATAAGGGTATAGGTATTACGGAATTTATCTGGAACACGAAATATTGCTTTAAAGGCTAAATTGATGTTGCGGGAAAAGAATAGACTTGATTGTTCTAGCAAGAGTTACAGCGGGGATAATTATAAAGCATCCAACGACAAGAATAAATCGGTTCATGATAGTTCTGCACGCAATAACTAGTACAAGGAAGAAAAGGCAGCCAAAAGGCAAAAAGTGACAGATGCGAAAGAGAGGCAGATAGCTGCAAATCCTTATGCTAAACCAAATTCAGGGAAGTGTTTCAAATGCAATCAACCTAGTCACAGATCTAGTGACTGTCCTCTCAGAAAAGCAATCCATAACGTGGATCAAGAAAAAGAGGATGATGAGCTTTGTTGTGGTCTAGATGGGGAAAATGACGAGTATGAGGATGATGACAATGGCCAAAATTATGTGGGGAGAGGAATGATGTCTCCAAAATAAGAGGATAATACTCAGCAACATCAATTATTTTGAACCAGGTGCACTATCATTAACCATTTATTTGATGTGATTATTAATAGTGGTAGTTGCGAGAATATTATTGGTAAGGATGTTGTGGAAAGTTTAGGATTTAAAGCAAAGAAACACCTTAATCCATACACTATTGGCTGGATTAAGGCAGTAGATGAGATTCATGTAACAGGATGGTGTAAGGTACCTTTTTCCATTGGTAAATACAAGGATGAGGTATATTTTGATATTGTGGATATGGATACTTGTCAACTGTTATTTGGCAGACCTTAGCAATTTGATGTTGCAACGCAACATGATGGAAGAGAAAAC
Organism: Theobroma cacao; assembly: GCF_053813885.1. Classification (NCBI taxonomy): domain Eukaryota; kingdom Viridiplantae; phylum Streptophyta; class Magnoliopsida; order Malvales; family Malvaceae; genus Theobroma; species Theobroma cacao. The sequence goes on along the minus strand of NC_142647.1, from coordinate 36,665,037 downwards.
ACCTATAAATTGAAAAAAGACGGCATAAAGTTTACTTTATTAGCAATGAAAGGAAATGCCAAAACCAAAGCTTCTAAAGTGGAGGAGCTGACTTTCTTTACCCTTACTTATTCGGGAAATGAGATAGAAACTGCTTTGAAGGAGTCAAAAGAGGTGCACACTTTGGCTATGAAACGAGTGTTATCAATTGAAGCGGATCAGAAAATAGAAAAGCATCCAAAAGCAATCAAACCGTTACTAGTAGAATTCGGTGAGGTGATGTCAGAAGATTTACCTGATGGTTTACCAACCATGAGAGATATTTGACACTATATTGACCTGATTCATGATGCTAGTTTGCCGAACTTGCCTCACTACAGGACAAGCCCAAAAGAGAGCGAGATTCTCTTGAAGGAATTATATCCAAGAGAGCATGAGTCCATGTGCAATTCTTGCCTTACTAACCCCAAAGAAGGATGGGAGTTGGAGGCTATATAGATAGCGAAGACATCAACAAAATTACTGTTGGATACAAGTTTCCAATTCCTAGGCTGGATGACACGCTTGATAGATTACATGGGGCTAAGGAGTTCACAAATATTGATCTTTGTAGTGGATACCACCAGATTTGAATTAGACCTAGGGATGAGTGAAAAACAACTTTTAAAACAAAGGAAGGGTTGTATGAGTGGCTCATGATGCCATTTGGGTTGACCAACGCGCCTAGTACCCTTATGCGATTGATGAATCAAATATTGAAACTTTTTATTGCAAAATTCGTGGTGGTTTATTTGATGATATCTTGATTTATAATCAATCAAAAGAGCACGTTTTACGTACTCGCGAAGTATTAACAGTCTTACAAAAAAATAAGTTGTATGTGAACTTGAAGAACTACAGCTTTATCACAAATAAGTTGTTATTCCTAAGCTATGTAGTTAGTGCAGATGGATTTCAGGTGGATGAAAAAAAGATTCAAGCTATTAGAGCATGGCCAACCCCAAAAACAATAACAGAAGTCAAAAGTTTTCATGGGTTGGCAACATTCTATGGGCGTTTTATCATAAATTTAAGTAGCATTGCAACACCTATTACAGAGTCCCTGAAGAAGGGAAGTTCCAGCGGAGAGAAGAAGTTGCAACCAATTTTGCTATGCTAAAGGAAAAGCTATGTACCGCTCCTGTTTTAGCATTATCAGATTTTGATAAATTATTTGAAGTTGGATGTGATGCTAGTGGTGCGGGAATAAGAGTTGTTCTTTCACAAAAGAAGAAACCAGGCGCTTATTTCAATGAGAAGCTCAGTGATGCAAGGTGCAAGTGGACCACATATGACATAGAATTTTATTTTGTTGTACGTGCTTTGAAGAATTGGAAGCATTACTTGGGCAAAAATTTGTTTTGTACTCAGATCATGAGGCATTGAAGTACTTGGACAGTCAGAAATGGATCAGTAAAGACATACATGCTAGGTGGTCTCAGTTTTTGCAAAAGTTTCCTTTCAAGCTAAGACACAAGGTTGGAATACAAAATAAAGTAGTAGATGCATTGAGTAGATGTGCAAATTTGTTGGTGACAATGAGACAAGAAGTTGTGGGTTTTAATACAGTCAGAGAATTATATCATACAGATGAGGATTTTCATGATACATGGGAGAAGTGTATCACAAATCAACCTATTGAGGATTTTTAAATTCATGATAGTTTTTTAATGAAGGGCAACCAGCTTTGCATTCCTAGATCTTCATTGCGAGCAAAGTTGATTAAAGACTTGCATAATGGTAGTCTTGCTAGTCATTTAGGCCATGATAAAACGATTGCTGTTGTTGGAGAAAGATATTATTGATCACATTTACAAAGGGATGTAACTAGATTTGTGTAGTGATGTTACATATGCCAAACCGCAAAAGGATAGTCCCAAAATATTTGGGAGGATTTATTTATGGATTTTGTGCTTGGATTGCCTCAAACACAAAGGGGCATGGATTCTATTTTTGTTGTTGTTGATAGGTTTTCTAAAATGATGCACTTTATCCTTTGCAAAAAGACTTCAGATGCAAGTGGAATAGCTAAATTGTTTTTCAAAGAAGTTGTTCGGCTACATGGTGGGCCTAAAACCATCACTTCAGATAGAGACAACAAGTTTCTTGGTCATTTTTGGAGGACTTTGTAAAAGATGTTTGATTCATTCTTGAATTACAGTAGCACAGCTCATCCACAAACCGATGGCCAAATTAAATCGATGAACAAAACCCTTGGCAATCTGATTCACAGTATTTGTGGTGATAAACCGAAGCAATGGGACTTTGCATTGGCACAAGCAGAGTTTGCTTATAATAGTATTGTTCATAGTGCCACACAAAAATCTCCATTTTCTGTTGTGTACACAAAGTCGTCACAGCATGCTCTTGACTTGATTGAGTTGCCTAAAGTTCCTAGTTTTAGTGAAGTTGCTGAAAATATGACTAATCAGTTGCAAGATGTTCGAGTAGAGGTGAAACAAAAATTAGAGCAAGCTAATACCAAGTATAACAAAGCTGTAGATCAACATTGCAGAAAGCAGATTTTTGAAGTAGGAGATCAGGTGATGGTGTTTTTGCAAAAAGAAAGGTTTCCAGTGGGGAGTTATAGTAAGTTACAACCTAAGAAGTACAAATCATACTAGATTTTGAAAATCATTGACAATGCATTTGTTGGGGATTTACAGGACACAATGAGAATATCCAAAACATTTAACATGATAGATATTTACCCATTTCATTCATCAAATGAACCCTTGAATCCAAACATACAAGTTAACTCAAGGTCGAGTTTTTCTTAAGTGCAAGAGACTGACATAAAACGTCTAGCAGATAATTTCTTCGAGCAGGCTAGCGTCAGAAGTCAAAACAAAAAGCCCAAAAGTCATAAATGGGCATGTTCATAATTTTAATATTTTCCTTGTTTAATTAGGAGTTCTACATAAGAATTATATAGAATTTCTCTTTTATTTAATTTACTTATATTAGAACTTTAGGATAGTCATATTCTAATTAGGAATAGAACATTTATTTTATTTGAATCTGTTGTTAACTACTCTAATAGTACCAGACAACTAGAAGTAGAGTTTTATTAGGATTTGGGCCTATAATGTTATAAATAGGACTCTTAGGCTTAGTTTTTTTAATCATCAAATAACATTATTGAGTTCTTCTCTCAAACTTGAGTTTAAGTTTCAATATTTGAAACTCGGTTATTAACCTTAAAGGCTTAGTTAAGTGCTAGCCTTTGTTTTCACGCTAACTCACTATGTCACCACCATAAGATGTATAAGGATCAAAGGTTTGCAGAAGCTACATTTCTAGAATATTGGAACTTAAATGAGACAAAACAACAAGTATCTCAAAAAATTGAAATGATCATTAACAGGTATGTAGATGACTCCTATAACAAGAACTCATTATGGGCAACTTCTTTTATATGTTGGAAAATGATATGTTTAAGAAAAAAAATATGGTTGTAAATTTGGGCAACTTTTTCTATAGGACAAAACTTCGTTCAATGTAATTGGCTTGCTAGGATCCAAATATGGAAACTTAGTTCTTATTAGCAAAATTATGAACTGTTCTAGAATATTTAACATTGAAAGCATGTGATTATACTACATTATAAGTAGTTATGCCTTTATATAGTGATATAAAGGCTTTATTGTTCATATGTTGTCTTCAATTTGCTTGGTTATGATTCCAATATGTGTAATTTTATAAAGAATTGCATTTATATAAGTTCATTTTATTACTTTATTATTGGAGGGCGTTTTAGTAAAATGATAAGAACGTATATTCCCAATTAATCAAACAAGGTAATATTATATACCAAGTATGTGAATGAAACACAAGCAAGACATATTACTATCAAGTTGACTAAGGAATCTTTATGGGAGGAATCTATTCCCAAGGAGCATCCAAGATGCCATGAACCAAATGCTCCCTTAGTGTGAGTAGTGTATCTTTAACTATTTAGGTTTTACTAGGACCACATATCACTAAGTCATCACTGATCATCAGATCTCTTGTAGTTTAAAACAATAATACTTAATTCTTCCGTCATACTTTATAATGCCTAACCACGATATATTTCAAAGGGAAATATTCTGCGTTACAAGTTTTCAAAACCAAATCAGTCCAATTATATTTCATTCTATTTGACCCGACCTATTCCACTTCTATGCAATTTGCTTTCAGTATTTATCAGCAACAAGAAACAACAGGCTGGTGATGTAGAGAGGGATCTTCAGATCACAGAGGATGCGGTATGGAATCCAAATGCAGAAACAAAGAATCTGAACCTTATTATGTACTAAAAGTGCTGCTTACTAAAAAATTAAACATGCCAAACTGAACAAAGTTTTCAATAAAACTTTCATCTGCAAAACTGCCCTTAATTACTTAAATATATTGTTTCTTTCAGCAGGACAATAAAAAATGCAGGAAAAGGGTGACATAAGAGAACCAGATGCAGTAGTATGTCAGTATAAAAATGGACTTACAGGGATAGGAACTACTGCCTCTTTCAATAAAGGTTTATAATCTGCTGGTGCTTTGTAACTTGGATTTAACTTTAGTATTTCACCTGGAAGTCCAACAAAAGCATGGATAAAAACTGAACCAAATGGAGAAGAGAGAAAAAAGAGTATCATTGGGACAAAGCTGTCAAACTTACCAATTGCTTCCCGTCTTTCAATCTCCAAAAGTTCTAACTTCTACATTCACAAATTCTACGTAAGATGCAAACATAAAATGCCCCACAAATCAATACAATAAAAAGATATTAACAGAGGATAAAATATTAACTGTATCTATACCTCACTATCAAGTTGAGTATCAGAAGATCTTTTAACCAAATTCTGAGCAGCAAATGGTGAGTCTTCATGATCCCCAACATCCAGATTTCCTGATTTCAGCTGCTGCATGATCTGATCCACCCGAGTCTGCTCAAAATTTGGACCACCACAGAGGCAGTAATATCACTTAATGGCACCTGGAATGTGAAGTTTCCATGCTAGGAAATCACAAAGAAGACACTGACATTTTAGCACCCAATGGGAAAAGGGAAATGTTCAATTGCCACCACATTGAGCAATGTAAATATTCCTCCCACAATCGGGGCTACAAATGCCTCCAACTCACTACTCAAGATATTTTAAACTAGTTGAAAGAACTTCTAACATTTGACACTCAAAAAGTTCAATAGAGAAAGAAATAAGTTGAAAGACATTTCTTTAAGATAATAATTAGCATCAGAAAACAAACTGACTCTAAAAAGGCATTTGCAAAGAATTGTACAAATACCTGATAAGCTAAGGCTCTTCCCTTTATGACAGCAGCATCCTGTGTCAGATCAGGGCCCCATTTTGTTTTCCTCTGAACCTGGTTCAAATTATCTTCAGTGGCAGTGTCATTTACTCCTGGTTTTTTACCTCCTCGGAAGATAGGAACCAATGAACCTGACAATTTATTTTTTGGTATAACAAAGCCAGTCTTTGCAGCAAACATTGAGACCTTTGGGCCAGTGGTTGATGCTGTGGATGAAGTAGTTGTTGCAGACATGTTGACAATGCGAGTTTCAACAGCAGATGTATGGTCAACCTTTGTACTCATCATGTACTCTCAACAACTTCCTACTGCCCCAGACATTTGCATGTTGTATATAGAAGTAGTCAAGGTTGTGTAATTACTGATACTGTGAGTTGTAAAAAAAAAAAAAAAAGAGGGGTTATAAAACTGCCAACTACTGATGATAGAAAGGAAAGCAGATAAAAGAATTTGTTGAGCAATCAATCTTCATTTCTTCTTAATATACAATCTTATAGAAAGATTTTATAGGCTACAAGATTTCAAGCAAAAACAGAGTTATTACTAAAGCTTGAATAAAAAGAGGAAGAATCAGAATTGATCGATATGTTTCTCTCATTATTCCCAAAAAGACATCTTGGTAACAAATCGCTTCTTCAAAGCCAACATTTAAAGGGTGTTTTTCTTAGATGGGATTGGCTGGTGGACCTTGAGCCGGGAAAAAGAGAGCTAATATAAGAGAACCTGTAACATGAAAAACAAAGACCTTCCACAAGAAAGAAGCCCCATCATATTACTGATATAATTGCCAATTTTCAGAGGCTTTCAATGAGGACAAATTTTCACACTGTGCAATTGCATATGCTTCTAAGAACATAGTTCACAATCAACCCAAGTGTTTAAGTAATGGCATGAATCTTATTGTTTCAAATGCTAACAAAATATCATTCAGTATCATTCAAAACTCATTCAAGATTTTAACAGTATCCAATAACCCCTAATCATAAAAACCTAAAAGGAAACTTGTCAAATTCATTAACTTGCAGGAAGAACTTTGAAAGGGGAAGGGGATTTGGACCCAGGCCTTTGCGCAGGGGGATATGTGTACCTACCATTGAAACAAGTTGATAAAATTCAACTGTTTAAAATTGTAAGAGTACACATTACAAACAAGAAAGAACAAGCGGTATAACTAATCCCCATTCTGACTAAAATCAGTACCTAACAAGTCAAAGCAACCAGTTTTCTTCAGAGTCCAAATTGGTTCCAACCAATGAGCATTGGCGAGCAGTGCAAACAAAAGCAAATTTACTGATAAACGCCTTTATCAATTATCAAATTTGCTGATAAAAACAAATCAAGGGGCAGATAAGAAAAGGCACCAGACATATAATAAAAAAAAAGCAAACAAATATATATATGGAAATGAAAAGGCTGAAATTACATGCTAATAAACAGAATTACAGACACGTTCATACCCGCATAAATCAGTGGGTTGATAAAGGAAACTTTCCCAAACTGAAACAAAACCTCAATTTTGACCCTTTTTTTTTTCGTTTCCATTTGCTCAGATTCCTCAACAATCAAACAGACCCGACGTAACAGTACTTAACAGAAAAAAAAAATAGATATGTACAGGTAGGGAGAGTACCTAGGGTTTAAGCTGAGCTTGAAACTTGAAACTTGAAACGGTGCGATTTCAAGTTTAACTTCGAGCGCAGAGAGAAGCACGTTTTATGCAGCATAATACAGATCCTGAATATCGGCTGCCCAGCAATCAGCCAAGATGACGACTACAAATGGGCCGCAAACTGGCCCAGTTGGAGTTTTCTTTTTTTGCCAAGTAACAAACTAAATTTTATTCCTAACAGAGTACTGATAAAATTGTCTAAATTTGTTTATTGCTACTTAGTATTGGGTCCTTTGGGGATTATAATTGGAGCTGCAATATTGCTTGACAAGTGTCAAGCAATTACAACCCCAACATAATTTTTTTTAACTTTTTTGGTATTAAAAATGAAAAATGAAAGAGAAGAAAAAAAAAAAGAAAACAAAGAAAAATTAAAGAAAAACAAGTGATCATTGTTATGAACAAATGTGTGAATGTCTATTATATTATAACCCAAAAGTACAAATCAAATCAAACAGCCCAACAGATAAAATTAGATTATGATTATAATTCAAGGGGTTGTTAACTTATAAATAGATCCCTCACTTTATTTGTAAATATACATTTGAATAAGATCTTCTTACTCCCTCTAAATTTTTTTTTTAAATTAAATACTTTCTCTTATAGTTGTTCTTTCAGTTATATTTCATAATATGTTATCAACACGATTTTCTAATTTTTGAAGTTTTCGCATTATTTTTTTTTCATCATCTTCAAGCTTCAAAAGGTTTTCAATGATTGGGTTTTGATTTCTAGTTTTAGCAAATCAAGTAATTGTTGATATTATTTCGTAAGTGATTTGATATTTCTTTAGTATTTTCATTTCCTTAAAATGAATCTTAATATGAAATTTGATATCATGTAGTATATATTATATTTTGTCCATTGATTGGAAAGTGAATTTGCAGCTATTAATAAAAAATCATGAATGTTCATTCTCTAAAGTGAATGCGACAAAGGAGCTTCTAATAAAAAAATTATAAATCTATCCATTTCCTAAAGTGAATGCGATATCATTTAATAATTATAGTCACAATCATGAATCCATATATTCCTTGAAGTGATGCAACATCGTTTAATAATTATTATCACCATAATAATTTACACTATCACTATTTTAATTTTAAGAATAATTTTACCACCAGAATTGAATGGATAATTTTACCATCAGAATCTAAGAATAATTTTATCATCAGAAATGAATACATAATTTCACCATCAAAAGTAAATAGATACTTTAACCCACTAACCCATTAAATGGATAATCCACTAGAAGTGGATAATCCATCATAAGTGGATCACCTACTAAAAGTGGATGAATACTTGTAACCTACCAAAAAGTGGATGAATACTTTCAACCCACCAAAAATAAATGAATAATAAAAAGATAAAAATGAAAAGAATAAAAAGAGTACAGAAAATGTATTATTATTGATGTGACATGAAAGACCATTAGTTACGTAGTTGTTATACATTTTGAATTTTATCAAGCATCATTGAAAACTAAAACATCTTATGATGATTTTAACCATAGCCAAATTGATATAGCACATCAAGATGTTTGTCCACCTTGAAAAAAAAATTGATTATATGATTGGTAATAGAAATATCCATTGTTGATATTTTTGTCCTAAAAAAGGAATTGATCATTTAATTGGTAATAGAAATATCCGAGAATGAACTTAATAGTAATTGGTATATTTTAGTATAACTATATTATGAAGATGCTTTAATATGTTCATATTGTATTTAAATGATATGTTCTTATTATGTGTCTTAATTATGTATTTAATATTCTTTCATTTCAACTCGTAAATTTTTTATTGTATATATTTTATTTAATTGAAAAAATATGGATATTCATTTTATTGGATCTAAGATCTATGATGTAAATATATGTCTAGCAGACTTGGTACAACACATACCATATTTAAAAACAAGAAATATTTTTTTCACTTGACAATGGAAAAAACTAATATGAATACAACATCTGGTAGTGCAAGATTAATTGAAGGCTCTAAAAGAGCTAATATTTTACTACCTTAAGGAATAAAGTTTACAGTAGAAAATGTATTATTTTCAATTAAGTCTCAATGAAGTTTATTAAGTTTTAAAGATATTCGTCTAAATAGATATCATATTAAGACAACAAATGAAAAAGATACTTAATACCTCTATATTACATCTATTATCTCATGTAGGAAGTGTGTGTTGCAAAAAAATTACTTACTTTGTTCTCTAGATTAAACTACATAAATATTAGAATAATTGAAACCCATAGTAAACTATAAGTTTACTAATGATTTTAATGTTCGGCATTACTAGTTAAACCATCCTGAATCAATAATGATGCAAAAAATTATTGAAAATTAATATGATCATTCGTTGAAAAACCAAAAGATTTTTCAATCTAATAAACCACTCATGTGTTACTTGCTTTCAAGGCAAAAAAATTATAAAGCTATCACCAGCTAAAGTTGAAACCGAATTCCTTATGTTTTGAAACATATTTAGGGTTATATATATGAATTCATAATATAATTTAGATGTTTTATGGTTTTAATTGATGCATCAACTGAATGGTCAACGTGTATTTTATTATCAACTTGCAATTTGACATTTGCAAGATTAATCGCCCAATCGTTTTGTCACGACCCGGAACTCCCAATCGGGCCCGTGACAACCGCCGCGAGACCTCGACAGACATTCTTCACCCCGAATGCCGATCGAAACCCCGCAAGGCTCTCGTATCAGCTTCTGCACTTCCCCGGTGAGCAATAGTTATCAAATATCAAAATACGAAGGATTACAAATCATTTTCAAATCATAACATAACATTTTTTTTCTGGCTCACAGAGGCATTTTCGTCATTTTTGTCGAAAACCTCGAAACTTGCTAAAAATGTAGTAAGTAAGCCGAAAATATATATTTAATGATTTAAAAACAAATTAAATATCTAAAACATTCATTTGAAGTGAAAATTTGACCATTTGAATATAATAAAAATATTCAATAAAATAAACTATTTTCTTATAAAATAATTTTCATAAAACTATCAGTACATAATTCTTATAGAGTAAAAGTTAATTATATTTATATATACTATAAAGCAAATAACCAAAGCATAAAATTTCTTTTACAGTGACACGTGGGCCCACATCTAACCAAAATGCATCGGAAGTTGGAAACCTACAGCTTTTACCGATTCGAGTCCAAATGAAAGTCCTTGTCAAAGTCAGCTAACTATGGAATTCCCTGAGCCTGAAATGTGAGGAAATGAGGGTGGTGAGATTATAAAATCCCAGTGAGTAAACAGATACCATCTAAACTATCTAAAGTCGAGTAAATGGAGACAATTAAAATAAATCATCATACTGTAATTTCATTACCTTTCAACTCATTTCAACCAAATAAAATCAATCCATAAAAATCGAGAAATCAACTTGGCTTATGAATTTCTTAAAACTTTGGCTCATGCCAAAACTCATACTCGGTGATACCTTGTGCAGGGCATCTAACCGAGTCCGCCAAGGCTGTTAAAATCTTGTATACACTTAAAATATATTTTAGTTTGAGAAAAATACAGCCGTTCCTTGGCGTTGGCTGAGTTCCCCTTCACGTGGTGGTTTGGCATGAAGTGAACCCTAAGCTATACCCCAGGAGATACTTTACGCGCCTCTCCGTTCGAGGTAATAATATAATGGAGTTTACCGTGCCCCTCTAATAGGCTGGTCCACGGAACCCCCTCTGCAGTAAATAATTAATATATAATCCACCAATCAATAAAATTCATTCTAGCATGACATGGCAATTTATTGCAACCTAGCCTCTCAAGGCTGAATACACAGTATAAATAATTCTAACACCAAAATCAGTTTAGCCATTCATGCTCATTTATTATCATAAGCCATTCAATTCAAAACCATAAATTTGCAACACAAACTAGCAGTCTCCAATTACTCTATTTTCAAAACCAATATTCGATTTTCCAGAAAATTTATAAAATCACAATTTCTCTTAAAACATAGCAATTTACCATTTAAACTCATTTTTCATAAAATCACACAGTTGTATAAAACTACTCTAGATAATTAAGACGATAATAAGTTCACTCACAGTTCTAGGAGTCGATGTACTCCTAATCTCAATCTCCAAGCACAATCTCTGTACTTTTACCAGTGTACTTTGTTCACCACCTATCCACAATGTACAATACATAATTCACCACATCAATACTTGACCATTATAAAATTAATTCAGGCTCGGTATATATGCATGATATGATATACAACTTATCCGACAACCGCTTAAATGCGGTGTTGACCTAATTCGGCCTATTATCTCCAATTTAACTCCAAATCAATTCTTCTCACTTTCTACACTCCAATTATAACTAAATTACCTCCATGACTGTGAATGAGATTCAATTTATCAGTCTCGGTAGCAAATTACGAAAATACCCCTAGTGGGTAAAAATCGTATTTTTGCTTCGAAAATTTCCATTATTTTTCTAGGCTCATAATTCATCATTATTCATCATAATTTCTCAAATAAACATCAAGATCATCAGCCAATATTCCCCTAGAAAATTCGGCCAATAATGGTAATGGAGGAAAATAAATTCTTTTCTTGTTGTTTAGTTCCTAAATATGCTAAACTAACTTAAAACACTAGCATAACTTAAAATCAAATTAATCTAACAACTTTCTCTCTCCTAACCCATTTTTTCAGAATTGAATTCATCATGAAAACATGTAATTTAATCATGGAAAATAAAGAGAAATGCTTGGGAATAAGAAAACTCAAGCTTAATAGAAAAATCTCACCTTTTTCACTTAATTTTCTTGAAAATTCACACTTTTTCTTTGATTTTCTCTCTCTAGGGTTTTGTTTTTGTTTTCTCTCTCTTCTTGCTGGTTTGGCCGGCCATGGGGTGGAAGATGGGCTGATTTTATGCCTTTTTATAAAGAAATAATAAAATAATAAAGGTATGACACATGGCATCATGTCATTGGCCCGTTTTTAAAATTTTAAAAATTTTAATCCTTTTTATCTCCACCACACAATTAGTCAATGGTCAAAATGAGGATAAAGGAAGACCATGTGCTGGAAAAATGTCCTGGTGGTGGAAAATTACAATTTTGCCCCTGAGGTGGCAAAATTACCATTTTACCCTTTTACTACAAATTATACCGAAATTAAAATTTTTCACTTCTAAACCTCAAATCTTACTCCAATAAGTCAAATTATACTCCAATAAGTCAAATGGGGCCAAAAAAATCTTTTCTAAAATTCTCATTTTGTCCCCAAGTGGCAAATGACCATTTTTCCCCTAGATAGCAAAAATTTCGATTTGACTCCAAATTGATCATCGAACTCCGAATCACCAGATTAAACCATTCTGGGACTTTAAAATTCTTAATTTCATCATAAATTCTCTATTTAATCTAGTTCGAGGCTTAAATCAACTTTATTGTACCCCTAGGTACAATACAGACTTTTGTAAATTTTTTGAGATTCTCCTAGCATGCAAACATGCTATCCATCACATGTATGTCATGATAAATATTTTTATAGAGTCGGGCTTGTCATCTTCTCCCCCACTTGGATCAACCATATGATCCTTCTTGATGACTGATTTCGACATCCGGCTAAATATTAATATTTTAATATTATTTCATTAATAAAATATTATTTTATTCTAAAAATTTTATCTTGTCTCCTTGGTACCCAAAATACCTTATTATGCCTCACTTGACTTCCAAATCGCCTTTTATCTCACAAATTCTCCTCCGATAAAATTATTATTATTTTATTGTTATTTTCTCACTTGTGGAATATTTTATCCAAAACTACTCCTTTCGTCTTTTATCACTTCTAAATATTTTAATTGACCTCAATTTGCATTCGATCAACTTTATTTATCACCATATCAAAGTATGGGGTATTTAACGTTTTGTCAAACCCTGCTTTGTAAAATAATTATAACGTCATTCACATGCTCGATAGAATGTTTGTATATGTAGGAAGTTCGAGAAATCGTTAAATGATGATATTGCCCTTAATGGTACCATTGAGTCGACTAAGCCTCGAACTAGTTCAAATAGGAATTTTAAGGTGAAATTAAGAGTTTCACAGTTCAGGGATGACTCAAAATGGTAATTCGGAGTTCAAGGATCAATTCGGAGTCAAATCGAAATTTTCACTATTTAGGGGCAAAATCGTAATTTTTCCACCCGTAGACAAAATTTGAGATTTTGAGAGAATTTAGATCACATTTGACAAATTGGAGAATGATATGAGTATTAGGGATGAAAAATATGTCTATGGGTAATTTTTCAGTTTTGAGGCAAAAATGTAATTTTTCACTTTACGGGGGTAAAAGTGTAATTTTTAAAAATTTACCTCACCAAAACTTTGGAAAAGTCTAGAAATTTCATGGAAGACATGGATAAGCGAAGAGGATTGAGTGGTAGAAAAAGAAAGTCAAAAAGATGGCTAGAAAAAAATAAAATAATAAAATATTCAAAAGGTAAATAAAATAATAATATTTTATTAAGCCTATTAAAAGGCTTGAAAATTCCAGAATTATTCATTGGGAGGGTCAGCCAAAACCAGCAGGAGCGAGAGAGAAATAAGAACAAACCCTAGAGTGAGAAAATTCAAAGAAAAAGTGTGATTTTTCAAGGAATCAAGTGTTTAAAGGTATGATTTTTCAAGCTTAGCTTAAGATTTATCATTTCCATGCATTTCTCCTTATTTTCCATGGTTAAATTATGTGTTTTGATGATGGATTCAAATCTGATCATATGGGTTTAGAGAGAGAAAGTTGTTAGATTAATTTGATTTTGAACTATGTTAGTGTTTAGTGTTAGTTTAGAATGTTTATGAGTAAAACAACAAGAAAAATATTCATTTTCTCCATGAATTTCTCTAGCCCGAATCTAGCCAATGGTGTGTGAGGATGAGGTTGACTTTATTTTAAGAGAATTAGATGGAAAAATGATGAATTATGAGGTTGAAAATTTAATGGGAATTTTTGGTGCAAAAAATTAAAATTTTTACCCATTAGGGGTAAAAGTGTAATTTATGATCCGAACTGATAAATTGGACCACATTCACAGTCATTGAGGTATTGTGGATATAATTGGATAATTGAAATTGAAATGTATGGACTTGGAGTTGAATTGAAGATTTTAGAAATTTACACTGTGTATAGGCGAGTTAGGTCGGACACTATGATTAAGCGATTATCCAAACATTTCACACCCTATCTAGTGCATACGCATGGATAAGAGCCTGAAATAATATATATTGATTTGACACAAATTATTGAATTTTTTGTGTCATGTATTGTGGATAGGTGGTGAGCTATCTGATACGGGTAAAAGACTACACCCCGAGGATTGAGAATAAGAGTATATCTACTCCTAGTACAGTGAGTAAACTTACTATCGTCTTAATTATCTAGAGTAGATTTATTTAATTGTGTGATTTTATGAAAAAATGGTTTAATTGGAAAATTATTGTGTTTTATGGGAAAATGAGATTTTATAAAATAATGTTATAAAATTTTTGAAAATTTAATAATGATTTCAAAAATAGAGTAATTGGAGACCTATACTATGATTGTGTTGTTTATCCATGATTTTACATTAAATGGCTTATGATAAATGTGGGTATGACTGGTTATTTTTTGCTTTAAAGAATATGTGAACTACTTTGATTTGCCTTGAATGTGTTAAGTGAGCCATGTCATACTGTTGTGATTTTATTGGTGGGTGGATTATAAAGTGGGCACTACAGTGACGGGGGTTCCGTGGGCCAGTCTAATTAGAGGGGCACGGTTCCCAATTATTGAGCTTACCTCGATTGGAGAGGCGCGTAGGATAACTCTCGAGGTAGGATTTGAGTACACTTCACGTTGGCCACCACATGAAAGTGGGACTCAGCCAACGCCAAGGAACGGCTGTGTTATCAGAGGTGAAATGTGTTTGTGTGTGTGACAATAAATAGCCTTGGCGGTCTCGGTAAGATGCTTTCGCGAGGTATCCCCGAGAATGGATTTTTGGCAAGGGCCAAGTTTTTGAAAAGTGCATAAGCCATGTTGAGTAATTAGATGAAATCTAATTATTTATATGGGTTGAGATGAATTATTTTAATTGTCTCTTATTACTCGGCTTTAGATTATTTTGATGATGTTTGTCTACTCACTGGGATTTTATAATCTCACCCCTTCTTCCTATACATTTTTCAGGCTCAGAATAGGCAATAGACTATCAATTGCATCGAGAAGTAAATTTCGGAGTTGCATCCTAGAAAGTAAGGTTATAGACTTAAACCTTCTCAGTTATTTGGGGGCTCACGTGTCATTGTAATTTAAATTACATACTCCAATTTTCTATATTACAGTATGTATAAATTTATTTTGTTTTTATGTGTAGAAAATTAATTTTTGATGTTTCAAATATATATATATATATATATATTGTTTTACATTAAAATAGATTATTTTAATTAATATTTTTATTTTATTTTATTTTTCAAAAAAAAGAAAAGAAAAAAAAGAGAGAGAAATGGAAAAACTGGTACGAAAGCCTTGCGAGGTCTCGAAGGGCATTCGGGGGAAGAATGTCTGTCGAGGCTTCGCGACGGTTGTCACGGGCTCGATGGGAGTTCCGGGTCGTGACACGTTTATTTGGAAGCACATTTTTCTGACTATGTAATCAAGACAATTCGTCTTGATAATGTTAGTGAATTTACATCTCAAACCTTTAAAATTGCATATTAGTTGGAATAACTATTGAAGAACCTGTTGCTTATATTCATACATAAAACGGTCTAGTAGAATTGTTTATTAAACACTTCTGATAGATTGCAAGGCCATTACTTATTAAATTTAAACTTCCAATTTCTATTCGAGGGCATACCATTTTAGATGCAGTAGCATTTGTATGCATCAGGCCAAACGAGTTATTATAAATTCTCCCTTATACGATTGGTTTATGATCAAAAAACAAATATTACTCATTTAAGAATTTTGGGGTGTGTGAGTATATGTTTCAATTGCTTCACCACAATGCACAAAGATGAGTCTTCAAAGGAGATTAGGAATAAATGTTGGATACGAATCTCCATTTGTAATTAAATATTTAGAATTATTAATAGAAGATTTATTCATGGTAAAGTTTGTTGATTATCATTTTGATGAAAAAAATTTTTCAACATTAAAGGGGAAAATAAGCAGTTGGAAAAGGAAATTTCTTAGAATGAATTATCATTATCTAGTGTTGATCCTTGCACAAATCAATATGAACTTGAAGTTTAAAAGATAATTTTTTTTTACAAAATATAGTAAATTAGTTACCAAACATATTTACTAACCTAAAGAGAATAATTAAATCTTATATACCAGCTGCAAATGCTCCTAGTAGCATTAATGTCTCTATATGACAAGGCATGCCAAAAACGTGGAAACCAATCAGTTCCAAAGATAAAATTCTCGAAAAAGGAAAAGAGCAAATATTCAAGATAATTAGAAAGAGAAAGTAAAAACTTTAGAAGAAACCCCTGACATAATTGATAAAGGTTTCAAAAGAAATTCAAGTACTTGAAATCATTGAAAATGAAGAGATCTCAATCAATTATATCATGATGGGAAAAGATGAAATTGGAATAAAATAAACATCAATGATATTTTTGTATACAATATAGAGCTCAATATTATAAAACAAAAATGACGATCTTGAACTTATATTTATTGAAGAATGTAGACAAAAAAATGATTGGCCAATGTCGAAAGATACAATTAAGGAGGTATTGAATTTACTTGCAAAAACATTAAGTTTTTGGACTTGTAGTCCGTACACCATATTGTATAAAACCAATGGGATATAAATAGGTATTTGTGCAAAAACAAAATGAGAAAAATGAGATTATGAGATATAAAGTATGACTTATCGCATAAGGTTTTACCCAAAGACCTGGTATTAAGTATGAGATATATTCTCTGTGATGGATGCAACAATTCTATATTAACTAGTTTGGCAATAAATGAGAAAATTGAAATGCATCTAATGAATGTAGCTACATCCTATTTATATAGCTCACTTGATAACGATATCTATATGAAAATCCTTGAAAGATTTAAGTTGCCTGAAGCACAAAATTTGAATTCTTAGGAAATTTATTCGATTAAATTAAATAAATCTTTATATGGATTAAAGTCATTAGACGCATGTAGTATAATCATTTTAGTAAATATTTGTTGAAGAAAACTATAAAATGATCATATATGACCATGTGTTTTTATAAAAGGATTCATATATGAATTTATGATAATTGTTGTTTATGTTGATGACTTAAACATTATTGAAACTCTTGGAGAGTTATCAAAAGCTGTGGATTACTTAGAGAGAATTTGAAATGAAAGACCTTGAAAAAATAAAGTTTTGTTTGGGTTTTTAGACTAAACACTTGACAAATGAAATTTTTGTCTATCAATCTAATTATAGAGCAAAAGTGTTAAAATGATTTTATATGGATAAAGCATATCCATTGAGTTCACCAATGGTTGTAAGGTCACTAGATGTGAAAAAATCACCCTTTCTAACCTTGTGAGGATAATGAAGAACTTCTTCATGCTGAAGTACAGTATCTTATTACAATTGGAGTACTAATGTATCTTGCTGGCAATACATGACTTGATATATCATTTGCTATAAATTTATTAGCAAGATATAATTTTTTCTCCAATTGAAAGACATTGAAATGGAATTAAACGTATACTTCGATATCTTCGAGGAACAATGGTTATGGGCTTATATTATTTAAATGCATTAAAATCAAATTTGACTGGTTATGCAGATGTAGAATATTCATTTGATCCACACAAGGCTCGATCCTAAACAAGTTTCTTATTCATATGTGGAGGTATGACTATTTCATAGTGTTTTGTAAAACAAACTATAGTTGCTACTTCTTTTAACCATGCAAAAATTTTAGCAATTCAGGAGACAAAGTCTTGAATATGTCTAGTTAAGATCTATAACTCAATATATTCGAAAAATGTGTGGCTTGTCAACTAAGAAGGAAATGCTAACAACATTATATGAGGATGATACTGCTTGTATAAAATAGATAAAGGAAGGATACATTAAAGGCAATAAAACTAAATATATTTCATCAAAATTCTTCTTCGCTCATGATCTTCAAGAAAAAGGTGATATTGGTGTTCAACAAATTCAGCTAAGTGACTGTAAAAGAGGTTTTTGTGATAAGAAGAGGAAGTGTTGCAAATAAGTAAGGGATGTACCAGAAGTGGCAAAGAGGAAGATTGGAGCAATTCTTGTAGTCTTGAGTGTCGTGACAAGTGGAAGAGAACAAGAAGAGAATAGGTGCTGTGAGTGAAAATAAGCTAGAAAGAGAAGCTTTGAGTGAAAGTCAGGTAGTTCTGAAGGTGATAAAAAAGTTCCCCTTTTGAAATGTGAAGCCTTTATATATAGTGTCAAAAGTAACGGTTGCAAGAAAATGCTTTAATACATGTAATAAATGATATTATTAAGGAAAATGTTAATGTTAGGATCGTTACTAAGAGTTAATGTTGAGTAACAGTTGGAAACTTATTATGTGACTTTTGAGGTAATTATTTATAATAAGATTTATTCTCAAGTAGAAGCTAATAAAGAAGAGCTGTACGTGAATAGGCACAAGAAAAGAAGTTGTACGTGAATAAGTACAAGAGAAGAAGTTGCAGATGAACAGGTGCAAGAGAAGAAGTTGTACATGAATAGGTACAAGAGAACAAGGAAAAAGTAAGAAACACTTGTACTTCAAGAAAAGGTTAAGAGAGAGACATCTTAACTGCCTCCATATCTGAGACACCAAGCCAAACTCTCTGGAACATCTCCATATGAATGTAACCCATCTGCCACTTATTCCGAATTACTTTCACTATCATCTATGTGAAATTGTTATTTCGAGTGAAGTAGTTCTACTTGTATTAATGGTTCCACATGGAGTAATGCTCCATTTATTCTAGTTGTTCTGCGTGAAGTAGTGCTTCACTTGTAATGGTTGTTTTCATTATTATCTATATAATTTTACGTGATAAAATAATTCTTTAGAGAATAAGTATTAACCAAAATCGACTATCTACATTTTGCCCCCTGCATAAAAATTAATTGCTAAAAATAATTCTTATTTATTAATTTAAAATGTAAAAGTTTTATTTTGTACTATAACGTATTGTATTGTATCACTTTGAGTAGTATCGCCTTAGACAGTAACATCTTAGCCAGTAATGCTTTAGGTAGTAACATGTTACTGTCTTGTGTAAGGTGTAATACCAATATTTTTTGTAATATATGATTGATTATGCAATAATATTTTTTCATATAAAATAAGATTTTCAAGATACAAATGGTAAAAGGAAAGTTAATCTTTTTCTTAAAAACCTTGATTTTGTGTGCTTTATAAATATGAAACTACTATAGACAATTTTCTTCATTCAGATTCAAAGTAAAGGAAAACAAAATTCAGAGCAAAGTTGGTTCTTTTGAGAATCTTTTCAAGCAAGTAAATTTTTCTTCTTCTTGTAATTGATTTTTTTTTTAAAAAAATTGAATTTCTTTTACTTGTTGCCCCCTGCATGACTTTTTTTTATTGAAATATGAGGAAGAAAAAAATTTTCATGCATGAGATGATACTTCTTTTTTTTTATGTATATATATATATATATGTTCAAACAAATAAATATATTATTTGATTTTAGAAGAAAATCACAAAACAAGAATATTTATGTTTCAAAGGAGGACTAACTTTATAAGCAAAAGAAAGAAAAAATCCTGCTTGATACGGGGATTTGTTTCAATCCTTTATTACCCATAAATTATAGTTTATAGCTAAAGCCTAAAAGCAAAAGTGCCAATGGTTGGGATTTTTTTTAATTGATTAATTGATTTTTTTAATTGACTCTTTGTCTGGAAGCTTGTTTTGATATTTCTGTTTGTTTTTGAAACTCACAACTCAGAGTCACAAGCTTTTTCTTCTAAATCTCTTTTTTTTTTAAGTATAGTTTATTATTTTATCTTGATGTATAGCATTTAATAAAAAAGAGAAATATTAGAATAAAAGAAGCAAGCAAAGGCTAAAGTGAAAAAAGCAAATAAAAAGTACCACTTGTCAACTTTTGATAGAGAGAGAAACGATAGAATAAAAAAACAACTAATAAATAAGTACATAAAAGCTAACACATGTCATCTTTTTGGTTTCTTCTTTTATTTATTAGTAGCATAAGCTGCATGTCTCTCCTTTTTTTTTTTCTTTTATATATAACTTGACTTTGACTTTTGTAGTGTCTTTTGTTTTAGTGTGCTACGAGCCTTTTTCTTGAGAGCTCACGGCTTGAAGCTTGTGGCAAGTGTAGCAAGCTCTTTTAAGTAAAGCTCACGAAAACTTAAAAATTTAGGATCGAGGTACAAAATGACCATTTTACCCATATCATGAAAATTATCAGTATTTATATCTTATTCATTTATTTTACCCTTATTCATTTATTCCTTAGGCCTACTTAGACCTTAATAACGTCTGAAAGCCTACTTCTAGAGGCTCACAATGAGAAATGATGAAATTAGCCCTAGCTTGTGTTATTGCGTCTACACCTAGTTACGGGCCTATAGAGGTCGAGGTCTCACATCTTCCTTGGAAAATGAGTTAGAAGACATTGCAGCGAAGATAGCTTCACTAAAACAACATGAAGCTAAAGTACGAGAACAATTAGATGTATTTTGCCAATAATAACTTTTTTCTATGGAATATGTAATTTGCTAGTCTTTTGCTTTTCCTTTACTCTTTTTGAAAGCTCATTTGAGCTAGCACTTTGCTATTGATATATCATATTTCTTTTTCTTTTGCAATAATAATAATGCTATAGGCTTGTTGCGTACTTATTCACATTTCATATTATCGTATGGGGCCAAAGGGTAACTCTCAACTTCTTATCAAGGAGATTAACTCTAACTTGACATGAAGGAGATTATTTCATCCCTTTAAATAAGCAAGCGTAAGAGTTGCGGCCAATTTATGAGTATTAAGCAAAGGCCAAAGGTGAGTGATGAAGCTTGCGGCCAATAACATAATATCATTACAGCCAAATTATGAGCGATAAAGCTAGCGGTTGAAATGTTAATGGTAAATTATGGTCAAAGATTGAGCAATATAGCTTGCAATTGATAATTCTATTTTATAGAATTATTTTACTCCAATTTTGTTATTAAATATTAGCTAAGTCTTTAATTTTCAATTGTTATTTTTTTTATTTTTAGTAGTTTTTATAATTAGGGTACTTTAAGTTAGTTATTTTAATTTTATGTTTTTCTTGTTAATTTGATTATTATTTATTGGTTTTTATTTGTAGGATTAAAGGTGATTGGGCTTAATTTTGGAAAATAAGGTGTAGACAGACCCAAAATCTACTTGCATATATTTCGGTATTTTGGCTATATCTCGAGCTACAGAACTCCAAATGATTCAATTCTTTGACCAGTGGAAGGATAAGAGACAGAGCTACAACTTTAATGAAGATTACTTTTCACATTTCTGCTTCAAAGATAGATAAAATCGTGTTAGAAAATGTCTAGATGTACTGTGCCGGGAATGGAAATTTGTAAAGACTGATAATTGATTTTTGGGCCTTTCATTACACTTTTATGCCCAATTAAACCCTAGTTGAAGGAATTTTAGGTTTAGTCTATTAGTATAAATAAGATATGTTTAACAACATTAGAGACAACCTTTGAGAGATTTAAGAAACTAGAAGTTCAGCTGAAACTTGGAGATCAAGTCGGCAATAATTGTTTTGTGTTCTTCCTTAGCTTTTAATTTTCTTGTTACTTTCAGTGGTTAAATTTATTATAATGTTATTTTTTTTTTGCAATTATAAGTGGCTAAACTTTCTTTTTCTAGGATTGCAATTGAACTCACATGTAATTTAAATTTTTAAATCTCTTTCTTACTTATTTTAATGGGACTTGAATTGTTTATTCCAATTTGTTCTTACTGCTTTTAATTGTCTGATCATCAATTAGATTGATCTAGGAACCTAAACAAACTTGAGAAAGAGAGTTTAGAGTAGACTAAAATTGGGATAGCATATGATCAAATTAATTGATTTGCGTATAAGATAGGGATATACTTATAGGCCGTATGTAGCCAGATTAGAGCCTGAACTTAATGAGTCAGTTTTAATTTCAAATCACATAGGGATATAGTGTTTTGGTTAAAATAGATATTTTTATAGGCTGAGTCGGGAGACCTTTATAAATAATTTAGGACTTTAGGTTAGCAATTCAACCCATTAAAATAACTTAAGTAAGAGAAGGAAGATTTAGATAAAGTGTGAGGGATATTGTGATCCTAAGCTTGTTTGATTTGATATTTTCTCAAGTTATTATTACTTCGATTTTTCTTGTTGGTTTTAATTTTAGTTAATTACTTTTAGTTAATTAATAAATTTTGATTGTTTGGATAAGATTGAATTGTTCTAATTTTAATAATTAGTAAAGTTTTAGATCAATTCTCTGTGGGATCGATACCCTGTTTGCTAATATACTATCTATTCGATACGTATACTTGCGTAGTAGAATTTTAAATGACAGCAACCAATAATATAATATAATTGCAGCCAAGATATAAGCAATGAAGCTAGCAGCTAAAATATAAATAGTAAAACACAACCAATATAAAAGCGGTGAAGCTGCGGCTGGAATGCTTTTCATTAAGAAAAAGTAAATCATGTATTTTGCATACAACAAAGAGTGGAGTTAGAATCTCATACATGATACTTCTTTATATATTGAAAATTGATTGGAGCAATGATGGCATTGTTTTTCGAATTTATCAATTTACTATATCCACTCTCACTCACCTCATGAACAATATATGGTCATTCCCATTTTAGGCTAAATTTAAAAGCTAGGGTTCCTCTTCTAATATGCTCAACTGCGTGTAGTACCAGATCACCCTCTTCAAAATTCTTTCTCTTCACTAGCTTGTCATAAGCTCTACTCAACCTCCTTTGATAGTGTCAAACCCTGCTTTGTAAAATAATTATAATGTCATTCACATGCTCGATAGAATGTTTGTATATTTAGGAAGTTCGAGAAATCGTTAAAAGATGATATTGCCCCTAATGGTACTATTGAGTCGATTAAGCCTCGAACTAGTTCAAATAGGAATTTTAAGGTGAAATTAAGAGTTTCACAGTTCAGGGATGACTCAAAATGGTAATTCGGAGTTTGAGGATCAATTCGGAGTCAAATCGAAATTTTCACTATCTAGGGGTAAAATCGTAATTTTTCCACCCACGGATAAATTTTGAGATTTTGAGAGAATTTAGATCACATTTGACAAATTGGAGAATGATATGAGTATAAGGGATGAAAAATATGTCTATGGGCAATTTTTCAGTTTTTGGGGCAAAAACGTAATTTTTCACTTTACGGGGGCAAAAGTGTAATTTTTAAAAATTTACCCCACCAAAACTTTGGAAAAGTCTAGAAATTTCATGGAAGACATGGATAAGTGAAGAGGATTGAGTGGTAGAAAAAGAAAGTAAAAAAGATGGCTAGAAAAATATAAAATAATAAAATATTCAAAAGGTAAAAAAAATAATAATATTTTATTAAGCCTATTAAAAGGCTTGAAAATTCCAGAATTATTCATTGGGAGGGTCAGCCAAAACCAGCAGGAGAGAGAGAGAAATAAGAACAAACCCTAGAGTGAGAAAATTCAAAGAAAAAGTGTGATTTTTCAAGGAATCAAGTGTTTAAAGGTATGATTTTTCAAGCTTAGCTTAAGATTTATCATTTCCATGCATTTCTCCTTATTTTCCATAGTTAAATTATGTGGTTTGGTGATGGATTCAAATCTGATCATATGGGTTTAGAGAGAGAAAGTTGTTAGATTAATTTGATTTTGAACTATGTTAGTGTTTAGTGTTAGTTTAGCATGTTTATGAGTAAAACAACAAGAAAAATATTCATTTTCTCCATGAATTTCTCTAGCCCGAATCTAGCCAATGGTGTGTGAGGATGAGGTTGACTTTATTTTAAGAGAATTAGATGGAAAAATGATGAATTATGAGGTTGAAAATTTAATGGGAATTTTTGGTGCAAAAAATTAAAATTTTTACCCATTAGGGGTAAAAGTGTAATTTATGATCCGAACTGATAAATTGGACCACATTCACAGTCATTGAGGTATTGTGGATATAATTGGATAATTGAAATTGAAATGGATGGACTTGGAGTTGAATTGAAGATTTTAGAAATTTACACTGTGTACAGGCGAGTTAGGTCGGACACTGTGATTAAGCGATTGTCCAAACATTTCACACCCTATCTAGTGCATACGCATGGATAAGAGCCTGAAATAATATATATTGATTTGACACAAATTATTGAATTTTTTGTGTCATGTATTGTGGATAGGTGGTGAGCTATCTGATACGGGTAAAAGACTACACCCGAGGATTGAGAATAAGAGTATATCTACTCCTAGTACAGTGAGTAAACTTACTATCGTCTTAATTATCTAGAGTAGATTTATTTAATTGTGTGATTTTATGGAAAAATGGTTTAATTGGAAAATTATTGTGTTTTATGGGAAAATGAGACTTTATAAAATAATTTTATAAAATTTTTGAAAATTTAATAATGATTTCAAAAATAGAGTAATTGGAGACCTATACTATGATTGTGTTGTTTATCTATGATTTTACATTAAATGGCTTATGATAAATGTGGGTATGACTGGTTATTTTTTGATTTAAAGAATATGTGAACTACTTTGATTTGCCTTGAATGTGTTAAGTGAGCCATGTCATACTGTTGTGATTTTATTGGTGGGTGGATTATAAAGTGGGCACTGCAGTGACGGGGGTTCCGTGGGCCAGCCTAATTAGAGGGGCACGGTTCTCAATTATTAAGCTTACCTCGATTGGAGAGGCGCGTAGGATAACTCTCGAGGTAGGATTTGAGTACACTTCACGTTGGCCACCACGTGAAAGTGGGACTCAGCCAACGCCAAGGAACGGCTGTGTTATCAGAGGTGAAATGTGTTTGTGTGTGTGACAATAAACAGCCTTGGCGGTCTCGGTAAGATGCTTTCGCGAGGTATCCCCGAGAATGGATTTTTGGCAAGGGCCAAGTTTTTGAAAAGTGCATAAGCCATGTTGAGTAATTAGATGAAATCTAATTATTTATATGGGTTGAGATGAATTATTTTAATTGTCTCCTATTACTCGGCTTTAGATTATTTTGATGATGTTTGTCTACTCACTGGGATTTTATAATCTCACCCCTTCTTCCTATACATTTTTCAGGCTCAGAATAGGCAATAGACTATCAATTGCATCGAGAAGTAAATTTCGGAGCTGCATCCTAGAAAGTGTGGTTATGGACTTAAACCTTCTCAATTATTTGGGGGCTCACGTGTCATTGTAATTTAAATTACATACTCCAATTTTCTATATTACAGTATGTATAAATTTATTTTGTTTTTATGTGCAGAAAATTAATTTTTGATGTTTCAAATATATATATATATTGTTTTACATTAAAATAGATTATTTTAATTAATATTTTTATTTTATTTTATTTTTCAAAAAAAAGAAAAGAAAAAAGAGAGAGAGAAATGGAAAAACTGGTACGAAAGCCTTGCGAGGTCTCAAAGGGCATTCGGGGGAAGAATGTCTGTCGAGGCTTCGCGACGGTTGTCATGGGCTCGATGGGAGTTCCGGGTCGTGACACGTTTATTTGCAAGCACATTTTTCTGACTATGTAATCAAGACAATTCGTCTTGATAATGTTAGTGAATTTACATCTCAAACCTTTAAAATTGCATATTAGTTGGAATAACTATTGAAGAACCTGTTGCTTATATTCATACATAAAACGGTCTAGTAGAATTGTTTATTAAACACTTCTAATAGATTGCAAGGCCATTACTTATTAAATTTAAACTTCCAATTTCTATTCGAGGGCATACCATTTTAGATGCAGTAGCATTTGTATGCATCAGGCCAAACGAGTTATTATAAATTCTCCCTTATACGATTGGTTTATGATAAAAAAACAAATATTACTCATTTAAGAATTTTGGGGTGTGTGAGTATATGTTTCAATTGCTTCACCACAATGCACAAAGATGAGTCTTCAAAGGAGATTAGGAATAAATGTTGGATACGAATCTCCATTTGTAATTAAATATTTAGAATTATTAATAGAAGATTTATTCATGGTAAAGTTTGTTGATTATCATTTTGATGAAAAAAATTTTTCAACATTAAAGGGGAAAATAAGCAACTGGAAAAGGAAATTTCTTAGAATGAATTATCATTATCTAGTGTTGATCCTTGCACAAATCAATATGAACTTGAAGTTTAAAAGATATTTTTTTTTTACAAAATATAGTAAATTAGTTACCAAACATATTTACTAACCTAAAGAGAATAATTAAATCTTATATACCAGCTGCAAATGCTCCTAGTAGCATTAATGTCTCTATATGACAAGGCATGCCAAAAACGTGGAAACCAATCAGTTCCAAAGATAAAATTCTCGAAAAAGGAAAAGAGCAAATATTCAAGATAATTAGAAAGAGAAAGTAAAAACTTTAGAAGAAACCCCTGACATAATTGATAAAGGTTTCAAAAGAAATTCAAGTACTTGAAATCATTGAAAATGAAGAGATCTCAATCAATTATATCATGATGGGAAAAGATGAAATTGGAATAAAATAAACATCAATGATATTTTTGTATACAATATAGAGCTCAATACTATAAAACAAAAATGACGATCTTGAACTTATATTTATTGAAGAATGTAGACAAAAAAATGATTGGCCAATGTCGAAAGATACAATTAAGGAGGTATTGAATTTGCTTGCAAAAACATTAAGTTTTTGGACTTGTAGTCCGTACACCAAATTGTATAAAACCAATGGGATATAAATAGGTATTTGTGCAAAAACAAAATGAGAAAAATGAGATTATGAGATATAAAGTATGACTTATCGCATAAGGTTTTACCCAAAGACCTGGTATTAAGTATGAAGAGATATATTCTCTGTGATGGATGCAACAATTCTATATTAACTAGTTTGGCAATAAATGAGAAAATTGAAATGCATCTAATGAATGTAGCTACATCCTATTTATATAGCTCACTTGATAACGATATCTATATGAAAATCCCTGAAAGATTTAAGTTGCCTGAAGCACAAAATTTGAATTCCTAGGAAATTTATTCGATTAAATTAAATAAATCTTTATATGGATTAAAGTCATTAGACACATGTAGTATAATCATTTTAGTAAATATTTGTTGAAGAAAACTATAAAATGATCATATATGACCATGTGTTTTTATAAAAGGATTCATATATGAATTTATGATAATTGTTGTTTATGTTGATGACTTAAACATTATTGAAACTCTTGGAGAGTTATCAAAAGCTGTGGATTACTTAGAGAGAATTTGAAATGAAAGACCTTGAAAAAATAAAGTTTTGTTTGGGTTTTTAGACTAAACACTTGACAAATGAAATTTTTGTCTATCAATCTAATTATAGAGCAAAAGTGTTAAAATGATTTTATATGGATAAAGCATATCCATTGAGTTCACCAATGGTTGAAAGGTCACTAGATGTGAAAAAATCACCCTTTCTAACCTTGTGAGGATAATGAAGAACTTCTTCATGCTGAAGTACAGTATCTTATTACAATTGGAGTACTAATGTATCTTGCTGGCAATACATGACTTGATATATCATTTGCT
The DNA here is from genome assembly GCF_053813885.1 of Theobroma cacao. NCBI lineage: Eukaryota > Viridiplantae > Streptophyta > Magnoliopsida > Malvales > Malvaceae > Theobroma > Theobroma cacao. The sequence goes on along the minus strand of NC_142647.1, from coordinate 36,637,218 downwards.
ATAAATTTATTAGCAAGATATAATTTTTTCTCCAATTGAAAGACATTGAAATGGAATTAAACGTATACTTCGATATCTTCGAGGAACAATGGTTATGGGCTTATATTATTTAAATGCATTAAAATCAAATTTGACTGGTTATGCAGATGTAGAATATTCATTTGATCCACACAAGGCTCGATCCTAAACAAGTTTCTTATTCATATGTGGAGGTATGACTATTTCATAGTGTTTTGTAAAACAAACTATAGTTGCTACTTCTTTTAACCATGCAAAAATTTTAGCAATTCAGGAGACAAAGTCTTGAATATGTCTAGTTAAGATCTATAACTCGATATATTCGAAAAATGTGTGGCTTGTCAACTAAGAGGGAAATGCTAACAACATTATATGAGGATGATACTGCTTGTATAAAATAGATAAAGGAAGGATACATTAAAGGCAATAAAACTAAACATATTTCATCAAAATTCTTCTTCGCTCATCATCTTCAAGAAAAAGGTGATATTGGTGTTCAACAAATTCAGCTAAGTGACTGTAAAAGAGGTTCTTGTGATAAGAAGAGGAAGTGTTGCAAATAAGTAAGGGATGTACCAGAAGTGGCAAAGAGGAAGATTGGAGCAATTCTTGTAGTCTTGAGTGTCGTGACAAGTGGAAGAGAACAAGAAGAGAATAGGTGCTCTGAGTGAAAATAAGCTAGAAAGAGAAGCTTTGAGTGAAAGTCAGGTAGTTCTGAAGGTGATAAAAAAGTTCCCCTTTTGAAATGTGAAGCCTTTATATATAGTGTCAAAAGTAACGGTTGCAAGAAAATGCTTTAATACATGTAATAAATGATATTATTAAGGAAAGTGTTAATGTTAGGATCGTTACTAAGAGTTAATGTTGAGTAACAGTTGGAAACTTATTATGTGACTTTTGAGGTAATTATTTATAATAAGATTTATTCTCAAGTAGAAGCTAATAAAGAAGAGCTGTACGTGAATAGGCACAAGAAAAGAAGTTGTACGTGAATAAGTACAAGAGAAGAAGTTGTACATGAACAGGTACAAGAGAAGAAGTTGTACATGAATAGGTACAAGAGAACAAGGAAAAAGTAAGAAACACTTGTACTTCAAGAAAAGGTTAAGAGAGAGACATCTTAACTGCCTCCATATCTGAGACACCAAGCCAAACTCTCCGGAACATCTCCATATGAATGTAACCCATCTGCCACTTATTCCGAATTACTTTCACTATCATCTATGTGAAATTGTTATTTCGAGTGAAGTAGTTCTACTTGTATTAATGGTTCCACATGGAGTAATGCTCCATTTATTCTAGTTGTTCTGCGTGAAGTAGTGCTTCACTTGTAATGGTTGTTTTCATTATTATCTATATAATTTTACGTGATAAAATAATTCTTTAGAGAATAAGTATTAACCAAAATCGACTATCTACATTTTGCCCCCTGCATAAGAATTAATTGCTAAAAATAATTCTTATTTATTAATTTAAAATGTAAAAGTTTTATTTTGTACTATAACGTATTGTATTGTATCACTTTGAGTAGTATCGCCTTAGACAGTAACATCTTAGCCAGTAATGCTTTAGGTAGTAACATGTTACTGTCTTGTGTAAGGTGTAATACCAATATTTTTTGTAATATATGATTGATTATGCAATAATATTTTTTCATATAAAATAAGATTTTCAAGATACAAATGGTAAAAGGAAAGTTAATCTTTTTCTTAAAAACCTTGATTTTGTGTGCTTTATAAATATGAAACTACTATAGACAATTTTCTTCATTCAGATTCAAAGTAAAGGAAAACAAAATTCAGAGCAAAGTTGGTTCTTTTGAGAATCTTTTCAAGCAAGTAAATTTTTCTTCTTCTTGTAATTGATTTTTTTTTAAAAAAAATTGAATTTCTTTTGCTTGTTGCCCCCTGCATGACTTTTTTTTATTGAAATATGAGGAAGAAAAAAATTTTCATGCATGAGATGATACTTCTTTTTTTTTATGTATATATATATATATGTTCAAACAAATAAATATATTATTTGATTTTAGAAGAAAATCACAAAACAAGAATATTTATGTTTCAAAGGAGGACTAACTTGATAAGCAAAAGAAAGAAAAAATCCTGCTTGATACGGGGATTTGTTTCAATCCTTTATTACCTATAAATTATAGTTTATAGCTAAAGCCTAAAAGCAAAAGTGCCAATGGTTGGGATTTTTTTTAATTGATTAATTGATTTTTTTAATTGACTCTTTGTCTGGAAGCTTGTTTTGATATTTCTGTTTGTTTTTGAAACTCACAACTCAGAGTCACAAGCTTTTTGTTCTAAATCTCTTTTTTTTTAAGTATAGTTTATTATTTTATCTTGATGTATAGCATTTAATAAAAAAGAGAAATATTAGAATAAAAGAAGAAAGCAAAGGCTAAAGTGAAAAAAGCAAATAAAAAGTACCACATGTCAACTTTTGATAGAGAGAGAAACGATAGAATAAAAAAACAACTAATAAATAAGTACATAAAAGCTAACACATGTCATCTTTTTGGTTTCTTCTTTTATTTATTAGTAGCATAAGCTGCATGTCTCTCCTTTTTTTTTTTCTTTTATATATAACTTGACTTTGACTTTTGTAGTGTCTTTTGTTTTAGTGTGCTACGAGCCTTTTTCTTAAGAGCTCACGGCTTGAAGCTTGTGGCAAGTGTAGCAAGCTCTTTTAAGTAAAGCTCACGAAAACTTAAAAATTTAGGATCGAGGTACAAAATGACCATTTTACCCTTATCATGAAAATTATCAGTATTTATATCTTCTTCATTTATTTTACCCTTATTCATTTATTCCTTAGGCCTACTTAGACCTTAATAACGTCTGAAAGCCTACTTCTAGAGGCTCACCATGAGAAATGATGAAATTACCCCTAGCTTGTGTTATTGCGTCTACACCTAGTTACGGGCCTATAGAGGTCGAGGTCTCACATCTTCCTTGGAAAATGAGTTAGAAGACATTGCAGCGAAGATAGCTTCACTAAAACAACATGAAGCTAAAGTACGAGAACAATTAGATGTATTTTGCCAATAATAACTTTTTTCTATGGAATATGTAATTTGCTAGTCTTTTGCTTTTCCTTTACTCTTTTTGAAAGCTCATTTGAGCTAGCACTTTGCTATTGATATATCATATTTCTTTTTCTTTTGCAATAATAATAATGCTATAGGCTTGTTGCGTACTTATTCACATTTCATATTATCGTATGGGGCCAAAGGGTAACTCTCAACTTCTTATCAAGGAGATTAACTCTAACTTGACATGAAGGAGATTATTTCATCCCTTTAAATAAGCAAGCGTAAGAGTTGCAGCCAATTTATGAGTATTAAGCAAAGGCCAAAGGTGAGTGATGAAGCTTGCGGCCAATAACATAATATCATTACAACCAAATTATGAGCGATAAAGCTAGCGGTTGAAATGTTAATGGTAAATTATGGTCAAAGATTGAGCAATATAGCTTGCAATTGATAATTCTATTTTATAGAATTATTTTACTCCAATTTTGTTATTAAATATTAGCTAAGTCTTTAATTTTCAATTGTTATTTTTTTTATTTTTAGTAGTTTTTATAATTAGGGTACTTTAAGTTAGTTATTTTAATTTTATGTTTTTCTTGTTAATTTGATTATTATTTATTGGTTTTTATTTGTAGGATTAAAGGTGATTGGGCTTAATTTTGGAAAGTAAGGTGTAGACAGACCCAAAATCTACTTGCATATATTTCGGTATTTTGGCTATATCTCGAGCTACAGAACTCCAAATGATTCAATTCTTCGACCAGTGGAAAGATAAGAGACAGTGCTACAACTTTCATGAAGATTACTTTTCCCATTTCTGCTTCAAAGATAGATAAAATCGTGTTAGAAAATGGCTAGATGTACTGTGCCGGGAATGGAAATTTGTAAAGACTGATAATTGATTTTTGGGCCTTTCATTACACTTTTATGCCCAATTAAACCCTAGTTGAAGGAATTTTACGTTTAGTCTATTAGTATAAATAAGATATGTTTAACAACATTAGAGACAACCTTTGAGAGATTTAAGAAACTAGAAGTTCAGCTGAAACTTGGAGATCAAGTCGGCAATAATTGTTTTGTGTTCTTCCTTAGCTTTTAATTTTCTTGTTACTTTCAGTGGTTAAATTTATTATAATGTTATTTTTTTTTTTGCAATTATAAGTGGCTAAATTTTCTTTTTCTAGGATTGCAATTGAACTCACATGTAATTTAAATTTTTAAATCTCTTTCTTACTTATTTTAATGGGACTTGAATTGTTTATTCCAATTTGTTCTTACTGCTTTTAATTGTCTGATCATCAATTAGATTGATCTAGGAACCTAAACAAACTTGAGAAAGAGAGTTTAGAGTAGACTAAAATTGGGATAGCATATGATCAAATTAATTGATTTGCGTATAGGATAGGGATATACTTATAGGCCGTATGTAGCCAGATTAGAGCCTGAACTTAATGAGTCTGTTTTAATTTCAAATCACATAGGGATATAGTGTTTTGGTTAAAATAGATATTTTTATAGGCTGAGTCGGGAGACCTTTATAAATAATTTAGGACTTTAGGTTAGCAATTCAACCCATTAAAATAACTTAAGTAAGAGAAGTAAGATTTAGATAAAGTGTGAGGGATATTGTGATCCTAAGCTTGTTTGATTTGATATTTTCTCAAGTTATTATTACTTCGATTTTTCTTGTTGGTTTTAATTTTAGTTAATTACTTTTAGTTAATTAATAAATTTTGATTGTTTGGATAAGATTGAATTGTTCTAATTTTAGTAATTAGTAAAGTTTTAGATCAATTCTCTGTGGGATCGATACCCTGTTTGCTAATATACTATCTATTCGATACGTATACTTGCGTAGTAGAATTTTAAATGACAGCAACCATTAATATAATATAATTGCAGCCAAGATATAAGCAATGAAGCTAGCAGCTAAAATATAAATAGTAAAACACAACCAATATAAAAGCGGTGAAGCTGCGGCTGGAATGCTTTTCATTACGAAAAAGTAAATCATGTATTTTGCATACAACAAAGAGTAGAGTTAGAATCTCATACATGATACTTCTTTATATATTGAAAATTGATTGGAGCAATGATGGCATTGTTTTTCGAATTTATCAATTTACTATATCCACTCTCACTCACCTCATGAACAATTTATGGTCATTCCCATTTTAGGCTAAATTTAAAAGCTAGGGTTCCTCTTCTAATATGCTCAACTGCGTGTAGTACCAGATCACCCTCTTCAAAATTCTTTCTCTTCACTAGCTTGTCATAAGCTCTACTCAACCTCCTTTGATAGTGTCAAACCCTGCTTTGTAAAATAATTATAATGTCATTCACATGCTCGATAGAATGTTTGTATATTTAGGAAGTTCGAGAAATCGTTAAAAGATGATATTGCCCCTAATGGTACTATTGAGTCGATTAAGCCTCGAACTAGTTCAAATAGGAATTTTAAGGTGAAATTAAGAGTTTCACAGTTCAGGGATGACTCAAAATGGTAATTCGGAGTTTGAGGATCAATTCGGAGTCAAACCGAAATTTTCACTATCTAGGGGTAAAATCGTAATTTTTCCACCCACGGATAAATTTTGAGATTTTGAGAGAATTTAGATCACATTTGACAAATTGGAGAATGATATGAGTATAAGGGATGAAAAATATGCTATGGGCAATTTTTCAGTTTTTGGGGCAAAAACGTAATTTTTCACTTTACGGGGGCAAAAGTGTAATTTTTAAAAATTTACCCCACCAACACTTTGGAAAAGTCTAGAAATTTCATGGAAGACATGGATAAGTGAAGAGGATTGAGTGGTAGAAAAAGAAAGTCAAAAAGATGGATAGAAAAAAATAAAATAATAAAATATTCAAAAGGTAAATAAAATAATAATATTTTATTGAGCCTATTAAAAGGCTTGAAAATTCCAGAATTATTCATTGGGAGGGTCAGCCAAAACCAGCAGGAGAGAGAGAAAAATAAGAACAAACCCTAGAGTGAGAAAATTCAAAGAAAAAGTGTGATTTTTCAAGGAATCAAGTGTTTAAAGGTATGATTTTTCAAGCTTAGCTTAAGATTTATCATTTCCATGCATTTCTCCTTATTTTCCATGGTTAAATTATGTGTTTTGGTGATGGATTCAAATCTGATCATATGGGTTTAGAGAGAGAAAGTTGTTAGATTAATTTGATTTTGAACTATGTTAGTGTTTAGTGTTAGTTTAGCATGTTTATGAGTAAAACAACAAGAAAAATATTCATTTTCTCCATGAATTTCTCTAGCCCGAATCTAGCCAATGGTGTGTGAGGATGAGGTTGACTTTATTTTAAGAGAATTAGATGGAAAAATGATGAATTATGAGGTTGAAAATTTAATGGGAATTTTTGGTGCAAAAAATTGAAATTTTTACCCATTAGGGGTAAAAGTGTAATTTATGATCCGAACTGATAAATTGGACCACATTCACAGTCATTGAGGTATTGTGGATATAATTGGATAATTGAAATTGAAATGGATGGACTTGGAGTTGAATTGAAGATTTTAGAAATTTACACTGTGTATAGGCGAGTTAGGTCGGACACTGTGATTAAGCGATTGTCCAAACATTTCACACCTTATCTAGTGCATACGCATGGATAAGAGCCTGAAATAATATATATTGATTTGACACAAATTATTGAATTTTTTGTGTCATGTATTGTGGATAGGTGGTGAGCTATCTGATACGGGTAAAAGACTACACCCAAGGACTGAGAATAAGAGTATATCTACTCCTAGTACAGTGAGCAAACTTACTATCGTCTTAATTATCTAGAGTAGATTTATTTAATTGTGTGATTTTATGGAAAAGTGGTTTAATTGGAAAATTATTGTGTTTTATGGGAAAATGAGATTTTATAAAATAATTTTATAAAATTTTTGAAACTTTAATAATGATTTCAAAAATAGAGTAATTGGAGACCTATACTATGATTGTGTTGTTTATCCATGATTTTACATTAAATGGCTTATGATAAATGTGGGTATGACTGGTTATTTTTATGATTTAAAGAATATGTGAACTGCTTTGATTTGCATTGAATGTGTTAAGTGAGTCATGTCATACTATTGTGATTTTATTGGTTGGTGGATTATAAAGTGGGCACTGCAGTGACGGGGGTTCCGTGGGCCAGCCTAATTAGAGGGGCACGGTTCCTAATTATTGAGCTTACCTCGATTGGAGAGGCACGTAGGATAACTCCCGATGTAGGATTTGAGTACACTTCATGCTGGCCACCACGTGAAATTGGGACTCAGCCAACGCCAAGGAACAGCTGTGTTGTCAGAGGTGAAATGTGTTTGTGTGTGTGACAATAAACAGCCTTGGCGGTCTCAGTAAGATGCTTTCGCGAGGTATCCCCGAGAATGGATTTTTGGCAAGGGCCAAGTTTTTGAAAAGTGCATAAGCCATGTTGAGTAATTAGATGAAATCCAATTATTTATATGGGTTGGGATGAATTATTTTAATTGTCTCCTATTACTCGGCTTTAGATTATTTTGATGATGTCTGTCTACTCACTGGGATTTTATAATCTCACGCCTTCTTCCTATACATTTTTCAAGCTCAGGACAATTTGTTGATAGTTGATTGAGACGAGAATTAATCTCGGAGTTGCATCTTAGAAAGTAAGGGTTCGTAGCCCTACATCTTCTTAGTCAGTTGAGGGCCCACGTGTCACTGTAAAAGTAATTTTATTCTTCAGTTATTTAATTTAAAATACGTATGAATATATTTAGCTTTTACACCATGTTTTTGGCGAGTTTTGGTATTTTCGAAGAAAAATGACGAAAATGCCCCTATGAGCCAGAAAGTAATATTTTATTGTTTTGATTTGGAAATGACTTATGATTTTTTTGAAATGTGAGATTTAATAACTGTCGCTCACTGGGGAGATGCAGAAGCTGATGCTAAGCCTTGCGGGGTTTCGATCGGCATTCGGGGTAATGAGTGCCTATCGGGACGTCGCGGCGGTTGTCACGGGCTCGATGGGAGTTTCGGGTCGTGACAGATAGACTGATAAATTCTTCTTTACTCTATCTCTTCTTTCCTGTAGCGCTTTTAATTCTAACATACGTAAATTATCACTATCAAGTTTAGCGTCTAAGGCTAATCTTGCAAACGAAACTAGAATTTTCTCAGGTAGTACTGCCTCTGTTCTATATACTAGTGAAAAAGGAGTTTCCTTCATAGGTCCATGCTTGGAAGTCCTATATGCCCATAATGCTACTGGAAGTGCGTCATGCCACATCTTTGGTCCTTCATGCACCATTTTACTAAGTACTTTGAGTAAAGTCTTGTCAGTAGCTTTAGCTTGACGATTTCCTTTCAAGTAGTAAGGAGTAGACTTCACATGATCCACATCGTAAAGGGTAAATAATTCTCTTACACTGGCATTAAGGAATGGAGTACCATTATGTGAAAGAATACGTCTAGGTATGCCAAACTTGCAAATGATGTTTTCCCTGATGAAATTTGCCCCAGCCGGACCTGTCGCATTCTTCAAAGAAATAGCTTCCACCCATTTAGTAAAGCACTCTATTGCTGTTAATATCCAAGTATATCATTTAGAAGGAGGATTGATAGGTCCAATCAAATCAAATGCCCAACTATGGAATGGCTATGGAGTAATGATGTTATGAGGTTGTACAACCAGAGCATGTATAACATTCCCATAAATCTGACACGGATAACACTTTCTTGCATAATTCATTGCAGCGTTTCCATAGTAAGCTAATAATACCCAAGATCCAAAAGCTTTTGATAAAGCTTCCTTCCACCTTCATGCTCTCCGCTACTACCTACATGCATTTCTTCCAACAATGGATTAACATCAGTTGGTAAAACAGACTTCAATGGTGTTCCTACAAATGAGAGTTTGAACAAGTCATTTCTTTTGAGGAAGAAACGTTGAGTTCTTCTCTTGAGTTGTCTTGCATCTTAAAAGTTAGTTGCTAATATTACATTTTGGAGAAAATCAATATAAGGCCTACGCCAATCATCAGCACTTCCCACAAAATTGCACTCTTGTACATCTAGTGATTTAGAACATCTAGTGCAAGCCTTTTGAAGCTGCAAAGCATCTTTGGACATAGATGGCCAAAAATATCTTGCTCTTTGGAGTAAGCGATGTAAAGGTGGACCTTTCTCCCCACACCATTGTTCATGGGCTATTCTCAATCTTTCTTTTGCCTCTTCCTCAAAAACACATCTTGCTAGAACTCCATTACTTCTTTTGTGGTAATGTGTACCATGAATAAAAAATAGTGCTTCAAGCGCAAAATAGCAGTAGAAGCTAGATTAAGTAGCTGTTCTATGATAGGTTTTTGCCAATCCTCATCCTCATAAATTGGAGGCTGTAATAGCTCAATAGATGGACATGGGATAGTCCTCTTGAGTACAGCTACAGGAATACTTCGTTCTTTCTCCAAAATATGGATTTTAGAAACTAATGTAGCAAGTGCATCTGCATAACGGTTTGTTGTTCTCAAAGTATGTTCACATCTCATCGCTTGAAATTTCTCTAACGAAGACTGAACAAGAGTTTTGTAAAAAGCAAGCATAGGCTCTTTCAAGGAAAACTCACTATTAGTCTGCTTTACAATAAGATTAGAATCTCCATGAATGCAAAGATTGCTTACTCCAATTGTTGCTATCACATATAGCCCCAAAACTAGTGCTTCATACTTAGCTTGATTATTTGTGCATGGAAAATCTAGCTTGAAAGCCAAAGAGATAGTTTTCTACTTGACTCTAAGGAGTTTAATTCTAAACCTAAAATCAAGGAGTTCCCATCTTTACTTGATGCTTTCAAGACACAAAGACCCTTTTTCTCCAAAGAGATGTGACTTCTACTAAAATGAGAGACAGTTAATTCATAACTTTGTATCAAGGAATTATCTTTTCTACCCGGTGAAACGAGAACTATTCTGGCACCTCCTCCAAAATTGTTTGAATAACCATCAAAATATAAACTCTATTCCCCTTCTTCTATATTCACTGCACATACTTCTTCATGAAATTCAACTAGAATGACATCAGGAATAACTTCTTTAAACTGAGATGGAAAATACGCTAACAAATTTGAAAGTGCTTGATACTTGATAGCTTTTGGCTGAACAACTGATTTATCAAATTCTCCCAATAAAAGAAGCCATTTTGCTATTCTTCTAGATAAAGTTGTCTTAGAAAGTAAGAACTTGATGGGTCTAACTTTGTCACAATTATGCGCTTGTGTGCTAAAAAATAATGTTGAACTTTTGAGTTTCGTACACTAAAGCAAGACAGTACTTTTCCACAAGTGGATAGCTCACTTCTGTGTAAGCATCTACTGAGGTACTACACAGGTAAGGCACCACTACAAGTAAGGTACCAATTGAATATGGAGTAGAAGTAAAATACAACATCATTGGTTCTCCTTTGATAGGCATAATCATCATTACTGGAGAAGTAAGAATCTTCTTAATCTTCTTAAATGCTTGTTGTTGTGGTTCACCCCATGTGAATGGAACGCATGTCTTAAGCAAGACTTGGAAAGGCACAATGATTTCTCCTAAAGCTAGAATGAATCTCCTAGTATAAGAGACTTTTCCCAACAAGCTTTTGAGGTATTTTTGATTCACCGGAGATGGCATGGATTGAATAGCCTTTATTTTTGCAGGATCAACATCTATACCTTTTCTGTGAACCACAAAACCCAAGAATTTCCCAACTATTACTCCAAATGCACATTTTAAAGGATTCATGCGGAGATTATACTTTCTACATTGTTCAAATATTCTTTTCAAGCTTTCAAAATGATTAGAAGTCTTCTTGGATTTCACCACTATATCATCCACATAATCTTCCATACAATAATGCATCATGTCACGAAAGATAGCTGTCATGGCACGCTGATAGGTTGCACCTGCATTCTTTAATCTAAATGGCATTACAGTGTAATAGAAATTACCAAATGGAGTTCTGAAAGTCGTTTTCTCTACATCTTCTCAAGCCATCTTTATTTAATTGTAACCACTAAACCCATCCATGAAGGAAAACATCTCATGACTAGCTGTAGCATCCATTAAACTATTAATATTAGGAAGAGGAAAATCATCTTTTGGGCATGCCTTGTTCAAATCTCTGAAATCTACACACACCCGAATTATTCCATTCTTCTTTTTCACAAGAACTACATTTACTAGACAAATAGGATAATGTGTGGGTTTGACGGATCCAACCTTGAGGAGTTTATTAATCTCTTCTTTTATCCGGCTCTCTATCTCATGATGGAATACATGAGCATGTTGTTTCACTAGTTTACTTTGTGGAGAAATGTGTAACTCGTGAGTAATGAGATTCTCATCCAATCTAGGCATCTACTCATAAGTCCAAGCAAACACATCTTGGAATTTTCTCAACAACTCAATTAGCACAACCCTTTGCTCATAAGAAAGACTCTTGTTTATGAAGAGTGGCTTAGTTGTCTCTCTTTCTTTCGCCATATTTATTTCTTCCAACTCATTACCTTGGGGTTTGGGTTGATCTAGGAGTTGTTTCTTCGTAGGTAATACTTCCTGTACTTTTTCCTTATCTGCTTCCACTTGAAAACATGATGGTGATGTATCTGGTGGCTTCCAAAGTCTGGGATTAAGAGAAGATGTTTCCTCAGACCCCACGTCTCATCATAAGTAATACATAATTTTTCATCTTCACGTGCATAGGAAGTTACCTTATTAGACGTTTTTTCTTCATTTATTTCTCTATATGTGGAAGTGTCTCCCTTTTTTCTCTTCCCACCTCGCTTCTTTTTCTTGCCATTACTCTTTGCCCTATTCCCCACATACTCTTCCCATCGCTAAAGTGGAACATCGATAGGTCTAGCAATAGCTGTTTCTCTATCTTCTGCTAGATCTTCAAAGAAAAAAGCCTTTGTATAACTTATCTCATGCCGCTCAAATGAAGCTTTAGTGGCTGGAATGAAAATCTCCTTCCCTTTCCAATGTCCTTTAATACAATGATGGCGTGAAGAAAGAATGATATTACGCATGTGCAGGAATTTTCTTCCATTAGAGCATGATAAGCCACATTTGCAATAATAACATGGAAACATGTCTGATCTTGAATCGGCCCCATTTTGAAGTTCATTGTCACTTGCCTCAAAGTCATAATCTCTTTGTTATCAAAGGAAGTGATAGCCATAAGACGATGTAAACTCTTCAAATCTATGTTTATAGCTTTCAAAGTGGATAGAGGTATGAGGTTCACAAAGAAACCATCATCAATGAATGTTCTTCTAATAGGATATCCATTGATAGTACTTTCCACATAGAGAGGTTTATTATGATAAGGATAAGGTGTACACATGTTTACCTTTGTAAACACAATAGCATTCTGATATGCACCAACTGTCTTCCCCATAGGTCGTCCTACTAGGTTACACTCCCCATACTGTTCTCCAACTATTTGAACTAGTGATATAGCTGCTACTTTCTTTGCTTCTTCTGAAAACCCAAACTAGTCAAAGAGATGCTTGAAACTAGGTGTCTTCATAAGTGAATTAGCAATCAAAGAAGTAACCATAATAGCTTTACTTGTATCATTGAGCTGGGTGTTTGAAGAAGAAGAGTCATCATGGTGATCATGAATTATTGCACTTACTTGCCCTCGAGGATTTGGATGAACAAAAAAAGGGTTATTCTAGACTTTGTTATTTCCAATCAATACCTTTCCTACTTGCACTCGTCGATGGAACATTCTCCGAAGGTTTCTGAATTCAGAAAGTGGATGACTAATTGCTCAATGATAATCACAATATCTTGGATTATCCTTCTCCTCCTCTGTTAGTGGTTGTGGGGTGTAAGGCAAGTTTATCTGTCCATCCCTGACCCATTCTTGGAGAAGAGCTCTCACTCTATCTAGAGGTATTGAGAATGGTGGAGAAGAGTCATTCTCCTTATATGGCCTTCTCCTTAGGACATCTCTTCTAGGGTATAAATTTGTTTAGATTGGACCTTTTCTTTCTCTACGTCCTCCTTGTATGGCATTCACTATTAGGGTGTTCCTTCTACCAAAACCAGTGAGTCATTTCTATCTAAGAACTGTATTATTCGTCCTTTGTGCAGCTTCCACTAGTGTAGCAAAGGTTGGAAAAGGTAGATTTACCAAGTGTAGCCTGTATTCATCAAACATCTCTTGAATCCACACTTTTACCAGCTTTTTCTCCTCATGAGATTCTTGTATGTCCAGTGTTGGCTCCATTAGTTTTTGATGATAATAAAACATTCCCATTCATTTGTGTCTAATATTTCTACTTGAGTGTGCAGGACAAAAATTTGTATGCCAAGAATAAATAAATCATTCAAAGGCACATATAAAAAATCATATGAATAAGGAGCCACAATTGATCAACAAAACAGAAGCCTCTTAGTTAGATAATGAAGGGTATTAATCAACTAAAATTCAAATAAGAAGCTCGTGGGCTCAAGAGGTTTGAGAGACAAAGAAGACTTAGTCGACCAAGAAGTAAGTCAATTGACTAAGAGCCTACTACTAGAAATCTGAACTTCAAGATAGAAATAACTTAATCGACTAAGAAGGAAGTTAGTCGACTAAGTGCTCACTGTCAAAAAATGGGATCAGAAGACAGAGACAACTTAGTCAACTAAGAGCGCAGCTAGTCAACTAAGATCATTCTGTCAGAAAGTTTGAATTAAGTACTAAAAGACAGATTAATGGCTAGAACTACCACCAAACTGTTTCCAACAGTCAAAAACTGCCTAACACCTATTAGAGTTGATTTCTCAAGTATTTAAGAGGCTCCCAACGGCTAGAAAATTAATTAAGGCTTTTAAGAACAAAAAGAGCTCAAAAATTGCAAAAACCTTTAGCATACTTTCTGCACTTCCCTTCTATCCTTGTAAAAGATTCAAGCACTTCACTTTGTACTAATTAGATTAAGTCAGTGATCATAGGTACACCTTTATTTCTCTTCTTCTTATATACTTAGAGTGAGCGAGTCACTCTCAAGGATTTATTTAAGCTTGGATTGCTTGATTGAGTGTATAGGTTCTAACTTAGCCTAGTAAAGTTAGTTGTTGGGTTTTGGTTGATCCCAATAAAAACCATTGTGAAAGGTTTTGGCTGAGCCTGGTAAAAGCCTTTGTAAAGCTTGGTGGAAGCTTTTGAATTTCACTTTTTATAGTGGATTGATTTGGAAAATCCTTGATTGAACAATCAAGGTAGTGGATGTAGGTCTTAGACTGAACCACTATAATTCTAGTGTATTGTCTACTTTGTTTTTGTTTTTACTTTTATTCCTTCTTAAATCATTCCCTCATCTTCCATAGAACAAGTCTTTATTGATCTTAAACTTGTCCTCAACGTAGAGCCAATTTGAGTAAGAGCCAAAAAGTATTATTCACCCCCCTCTAGCACATTTACTTGGGATCAACATTCAGCACCCTTTCTCTAAAGCATTAGATATACTCCATTAAATCCTCCTTAAACTTTTGAAACTCTCTTCCAAGATCAACGAAAGTAACTTTCTCTTGAGTAAATAAGAACTTTTCCCCAAACATCCTACACATCTGATTTCAAGATTGAGTAAAACCAGAAGTGAGGTTAACATACCATGTATAAGCCTTTTCAATGAGAGACTTAGAGAACCCTTTCAACTTCAGGTCATCATCCAATCCAGCAACTTCAAGAGTCTCCACAAATTTCATGACATGTTCTTGTGCATCTCCAATCTTTCCATTGAATTGTTTGAATTTGGGGCTAGTATAGTCCTTAAGGTATGGTTTTGCAACTACACTAGCAGGGTAAGGCAACTTGAGATCAAACTCAGAAAATTCAAGCTCTTATTCTTCTAATCTAATAGCCTTTGGAGCTCTTCCATTGTCACAAATCCTTGAGTAGGAGCAGGTGGGATTACTATAGTAGAGGTAATTATTAGGGTGACTACAGTAGTGGTATTGGTTGGATTAGGGTTTGTAGCAACTACTACATAAGCTGCACTTTTTCCATTTTCTCTATTCCTCTTAGTGTTTGTAACTAGAGAAGTGACTCCATCAGGTGCATTCTCATTAAGGTGCATAAGTTGGGCTTAAAAAGTGGTGGCCATAGAGGATGCAAGTTGAGATATAGTGTCCATCATTCGCCTATTATTGTCCTCCAATGTTTGCATCCTCTATTGAGAAGTTTGGATCATTCTCATCAGATCCTGAATGTAGGAAAGAACAAGTGCATCTTGGTTGCCAGTGGAACGCTCCATCTTTTTCGGTAACAAGAAATTGTAGCAGTAAAAGTCTTACTTAATGCAATCACTCCTCCCCAATGGAGTCACCAAAATGTAAAAGAGGTTCTTGTGATAAGAAAAAGAAGCGTTGCAAACAAGTAAGGGATGTATCGGAGGTGGCGAAGAGGAGAATTGGAGTAGTTCTTGTAGTACTGAGTGTCGTGGCAAGTGAAAAAGAACAAGAAGAGAATAGGTGCTCTGAGTGAGAATAGGCTAGAGAGAGAAGCTTTGAGTGAGAGTCAAGTAGTTCTAAAGGTGAAAAATAAGTCTCCCTTTTGAATTGCGAAGCCTCTATATAGTGCCAAAAGTAACGGTTACAAGAAAATGCTTTAATACACGTAAGAAATGATATTATTAAAGAGAGTGTTAATGTTAGGTAACTTTTACTGAGAGTTAATGTCGAGTAACGGTTAGAAACTTATTATGTGACTATTAAAGTAATTATATTTAATAAGACTTGTTCTCGAGTAGGAGCTAATAAAGAAGAGCTGTACATGAACAAATATAAGAGAAGAAGCTGTACATGAATAGGTACAAGAGAAGAAACTGTACATGAACAGGTACAAGAGAAGAAACTGTATGTGAATGGATACAAGTGAATAAGGTAAAAGTAGGAAACATTTATACTTCAGGAAAATGTTAAGAGAAAGACCTTTTAACTACCTCCATATTTGAGCCACCAAGCTAAACACTCTAGAACATCTTAATATGAAAGTAACCCATGAACCCTACCATCTATTCTGGATTACTTTCATTGTCATCTGTGTGAAATTGTTATTCCATGTGAAGTAGTTATTCTACTTGTATTAATGGTTCCACATGGAGTAATGCTCCATTTATTCTAGCTATTCTGCATGAAGTAGTGCTTCACTTGTAATAGTTGTTTTCATTATTCTCTATATAATGTTACGAGATAAAATAATTCTTTAGAGAATAAGTATTAACCAAAATCGACTATCTACAGTGACAATCTAGTAGATTTGTTCACCGAAGTCATTCTTACTGCAACATTTGAAGTTGGTACAAAGATTGGAATGCATCATTTTAAAAATCTTTATAATGCAGTTATTAGGGAGAGTAAAGTATGCACTGTACTTTTTTCCTTCATCAAGGTTTTTTCCACTGATTTTTTCTTAATAAAGTTTTTAATGAGGTAATATTTCAAAAGCGTATTCTTGAAAAAATTTATATACTTTTTTTTCTTCACTCAAATTTTTTTTCTCATGAGGTTTTTTCCTAATAAAGTTTTAAGGAGGCATATTCTTAATACAATGGACATTAAAGGGAGAGCATTATGAACATATGTGTGAATGCCCATTATATTATGACTCAAGAAGTGCAGATCAAGTTAAACAACCCAACAGGTAAGATACAAGAAATGTAATCTGATTTGAACTCTTAGATAAAATTAGATTAAGATTATGATTCAATGGGTTATTGGCCTATAAATATGCCCTTCATTTCATTGACAAATATACACTTGAATAAGATCTTTTGCTCCCTTTAAATACTCTCTCATATATCTCTTAAAGTTATTCTTTCATTTATATTTCATAACAAGTATTTTATTATTTTCCTTATTTTATTTTTTTTCATTTGTTCTAAGTTATTGTATAATTGATAAAATCATATATGGATTTTAAAAATAAAAAAAATCTCAATCAACTAGTTAACTATATATCAAAGTAATCTCTTAAAATGTTTAATTGATTGTTCTCAATAACAATATAATTAATATGAAACCTTAATGTTATTTACTAATATAAATGTTGCGAGTTATTTTACAATGTGCTTATATTAGCGTATATATAGTAAGATACATAGAAAAAAGTATAAATGTTTTTTACAATTAAAAATCATTCAAATAAAACAATTTTGCCCCGCAGCAATGCACAAGCAAAATTCTAGTACAATATTGAAGTAAACCAACATGAAATCAATTGTTTTTTATTTTTAAATGTAATTTTTTAATCACTTCTAAGATTCAGATTATGTCAATTAACTATTAATTGCAAATTAAAATATAATTTAGAAATGGACCAGACTTGTATTGGATGGCCTGTGTAAAATGCAAAAATGACCAAATCATAGAAAGCAAAATCAACTAGTTTTATTTTATTTTATTTTGTTCTCAATATTGAAGTATACAAGGATAATTATCCAGAGCTGTTTTTTCATCATCCAATTGAAGATGTTTTGGCTACAGGTTGCCAGTGGTAAATCTGTGTAGAGCTATCGACCCGTCAAGGAGCCACCCATGCAAGCTCCTGTCCCATTCATTGCCTCTAAAGACCTATCAAGGGGTGCTGCAGAGGGGTACAACTTCATTGCAAGGATTGGCTTGCATCATTAAGTGAAAGGGTAGAAATTTGAGAAGAGCAAGCTACCCAGAAGGATGTAGGCGCAACTGTATGCCCATATCATATATCCCCATCTCTTACTCATACTAGGACAAGTCATCAGTAATGAAGCAAACCAATAAACAGAAGGACTCGCTGACAAGAATCGTGTTGCTACCTGTCAACCATTAAAACATTTAAATCATGTTCAGTTCTAAACTACCTTTTGCTGAACTAATTAATCCGTTAAAATATGATAAAATAAAGAAAATCTAGAATCAAACAAGTAATGGAAGGTTCAATGATTCGTTTCTCAATCATTGAAATTAATCATGTTGTAGGGAAGAAATTTCCTTTATCATGAATCCTTTTAAACTTCGTTTTCCTTATATAATTCCCAAACCACACCCACCCCAAGTAGACATTAATTCTTAATGCATAAAGGTACAGGACAAAATTCAATATAAAATTATTGACCCCTACTTTGAAGATGAAACAATCTTTGAAAGATAATAATGTTTTGATTCTAGATGACATTGTGGAGTTTTCTATAAGGATTGGAAGTCGATATACTGTGTAAATTAGAATTCTAGATTGGGTGTGCCAAACGATAATGATGTGACAAAATCTTAGGTATATGATTATTGACCTCTACATTGATTTAATTTGCAGACGAATTTATTTTAAGTGTGAAAGATTGTAACACTCTGTACCCTAGCAAGTTACCTAATAAAGATCTCAAGGGTGATGTAAAGGTCAATCAATGTCAAATAAGATGTTTTAGAATATAGAAAGGTGAAAAAAATATTTTCGAATAAAATAATATTTTTTGAATAATACAATATTGAAATAATATTACTTTATTGAAGATTGAATTTAATCATGTTTTCGTAAAGAAGGTGTTAATTGGTTAAGTTTGGCTAAACTAGAGGAGAGAAAGAAAAAATTTTAAGAAAATGGGGCTTTGTTGGGATCCATTTAAATGAGCATGCCAAATGGACATTTTACATAAATATGTGCAAAGGAGTATTAATAAGAGATTTATAAACCTAAAAGAATTGTTGAAGGACATAATTCAAAAGAAAAATCTTGAGGAGTGAAATCATAATTAATGAAGAATTGGAGGATAAAATTGCAATTTATGAAAAGTTTAAGAAACTAAATTGTAGAAGATGAAAAGTTTAGAAAGTTATATAGTAAATGAGGAAAAGTTTGAGGACTTATGTGTAATTTTACCATTTTAAGTTAATTGAACATTTAATGTATATATTTGCATTTTGTAAAGCAAAATGGAAGAGTAATACCGGCCCATACATTAGGAGTTTTGAAGAAAGAATTTGTTTCAGACCATTGGGTGGTTTTACCCATGGTAATCTTTAAAATTCTAATGGCTGAGTGGGACTCGCCACTAAGCCATGAAACTACATGCATAAGGCCATGTGGTGTAAAGAGGCTTACCAAGTGAATAAGGAAAATTATGGTTTGAGAAAACTAGTAAATGATTTTAAGATAAGTAAAGGAAAGTTGTTGCATGGTATTTAAATTGATGTGAAAGAAAAGTGTAATGATTATATTGATGTGAAAGAAAATTAAGCAGGAGGAAGAAATCCTTGGGCTCATAAAACAAAAAAAAATTGAGAGATATTGCAAATGTAAGTGAAATATAAGAGAAATGCAAATAAGATGAAATGAAAAGAAATATTGTATGAATTTCCATTGGGTGGAAGGGATGACAAAAATGGAAAGTGCAATCATTACATAACATATGGTTTGAAAGAAAAAGAAAGGAAATTGAAACTTATTACAAAAGCTTTCCCACCTTGTTATATCCACCATTAGCAAAAAGGAAAAGAAATGCTTGCTTCCAACCTTGTGAAATCCACCCCACTTGAGAGAAAGAATACTTGGCTATTCTTTTCCTCGAGCAACCCAAGAGGTTATTTCACTCTCTCCAAGTTTCCACCATTCTTAATCTCCAAATAAATCTAAGAGCTTTGAGGGTATTCTTCTAGGGTGTTTTGATGGTGTTTGAGTATGGAGAAGAAAAGAGAAGGAAGAAGTTTGGTTAAAGGGGAAGCATGAAGAAAAGAATTGTCATAAATTTGTCAATTTTAGAAAGAACTTATTATCCACTTTTCTTACAACCCGAACTACTCCATCATTCTTATAAGGGTTATATGACTTCATAAGAGTGATTAGGAGATGGAATATTTGTTAAGAAGGTAAAAGTTTCATTTTTTAGTTAAAATACTAAAAAAAAAAAAGTTGAAAGTTTTTATCTGATTTATGGCAGCAAGCAAAACATTCAGTTTAAAGGGCTTGCTAGAGAATGTGGTAATAGCGGTTTAAGCCATGAAGATAAGAGATCTTGAGTTTAAGTGTTAAGTATTTACCATGGTTTCAAATGTTGACAAAAGAATACAACAGCTTCGTTTGAAATAATGAACTTAGTTGAAATGTTGTGTTAGGGAATTGAGAAAACAAAGAAGAAAAGAATTAGCTATTGCATTTTTAAACAAAGGTGCTTAAATTAAAAGATTCAGTTGGTTGCTTTTGGTTTACCAATGTAAGTAGAATATATATGGTAATTTGGAATGCAAAATGCAATATTGACATGTTAGATACAAATAAGTATACATTATTTGGAATTGAGATGGACTATTGAACCTTGTAAAAAAAATGCAAATTTAAAGTGAAGCTTAGAAAGCTTGCTGGAAAAGTGTAAATGAAAGCCAAATTCTTAACACTAAATCAAGCACTCGACCCTTGAATTAGGTGAGCTAAAAAATAAAATATAGTAAAAATTTAAATGTGAAATTCTGTACAAATTCAACATTGGTCTTTTTAAGCTTGTTGGAAGTATTGGAGGGGCAACTAAATACATTAAAGAGAATGGTGAAAGGTTGATTGGTAAATTGGTGAAAATTCCCACCAAAGGAAGTGAGTGAGGCATACTTATTTTAAAGGCTATATTCCTTATACCATATTAAATATATATAAGTTTGTGCATTAAATGCAAATTGTGAAAAGTATGAGTTGGTAGAAATGAGTAGGATGTTTGTGATTGTGTCAAAATTTTATAAATGGATTTCTATACTATATACGTATATATATGGTAAAGGTTGTTTCCCCTTATTTACTCTTTAGCTTAAAAGATGTCTTGCAAGTTGTTTGTAATCGTAGTGCGTTAAAATTGCATATAAATGTGTTTATGAATTGCATTATTTCAATTTATCATATCCATGATCAGCATGTTATTTTCACATACCAAATCGTGCCTTGATAAAATGATTTCGTGTATACATACATACTTTGTTTTTATGAAAATATTATATCACGTCTTGCACAAGATTTTTTGTGCACATAAATGATTTTAGAATGAATTTTATGTATCGGTTATGGAAATTACCCTAAAATGGAACATTGATTTTATCTTTGAAATGAACGTACAGTTTTAAATATTAAACCATGCTTGAAATATATAATTTTTTTATGGAGATTTTGAAGCTTTATTCTTACGAAACAGTTTGAATGCTATACCATGCCTAAAAATTTGTGTTTATGTATTAATTATTTGAATTAAAGGTATGATACCCACTATTTTGACATAAAGTGATTTTATCGTGAAGATTGATGATTTTATGAGTAATACACTTGATGGTAGACCTATTGTCACAACAAGCTGTGTGACCTTTGTGCACAAAGTTATCTATGTAAGGGGAAGAACTCCTAATATAGTATGCTAAATGTAGAGGAAAGAACTCCTAATGTGATAGGCTGAACCTCGTAGCATGTGATGTAAGGACAAGACCCCGAGATTATATTATACGGCCAGACCACAAGCTTCTATGACATGGTTGGGGCCACGGGGTTAGCATAGTTGGCTATATTTATTATGTAGGAGAGGGCTCGAGAACTTGAGTCATAGTCGAGATTGGTTCTCCATTATTTGGTTTTAAATTTAATTATGGCATGGTTATGGATTATATAACCATTTTCTACAAGGCAAGGGATTGCTGCATACACGGAAAAACTTATATATTCCAATTGGTTTACACACTTACAAATGATTGTTGTGTTCTTGTCATGTAAATTGGTTTTTATAATCTAAGCTAACATATGATTTGGAATAATGCTGCATACATAATGGTTTTAAAGGTGTATGTTATATGTTGCAATAGCATAAAAATGATTTTATTATGATGTAAGGTAAAGTTGTATAAGCAAATAGTATTTAATTAATAATCGCTATATTCAATAATAATATCTAAAATTTTTGGGGTTGTATTACAACTCGAAAAACCTAATTATAATGTATGGAACTCCCCACAATCATTTATAGTAATTCCGAGGCACCACCCACATCGACCCCATGATCACAATAATGTTCAACAATTCTTATCCTCATGGATATCAATTTATGCCTCCCTTAACACTCATATTCGTAATCCTCAAACCAATCATGCCAATTATTATTCATTCCAATACTTTAATAGGAATTTAGTGATAGACGCTCCTTATTGCCCATAATAAAGGTCCAATACAATCCAACTCCTTCCCATCAACAGCCATGGGTTAAAGTTAATGCTTTAAAAAATGAATAAACTATTATGGATGGACCTATTAGTCGCACTCCACCCTCTTCGACCTTAGTCGTAAGAGTATATCATTACATTAAGATTTCATTAGGAGCGTCTCGCTCTGAGATCTTTCCAACGGTGGCTTGTGTGTTGGGTGGCATCATTCCCGGACAAGAGTGTCACCAATATTTTTACTTTATTTATGAAAGTAAGGTGGCTTTCTAGATGAATAGGAAATCTATGTAGTCTCTTGTCTATTATTTGTATTGTAATCACAAATCATAAACAAGATTCTACATGAACTCCAACAACTTCACTAATAGACAGGAATTCTTAAGACTCGACTAAACTTGAGACTCTAATACCAACATTGTAACGACTAGTTTCCACAATCGGTACCAACGCTCGAGTCTTGCAAGTAAATTCGTCAAGTCCTAAGCCAACCTTAATTTAAACTTTTCTTATCAATTACCGAACATTCAATCACTAGTCTTAAAACTTTAAGTATGTTTACTTAAATCAATATGATTCAAGATAATAAAGTATAATCGTGTTCTTCTCTATGTGATGTATATCAATCGTAGTCATGAATGTCATAACACTTGATTAATTGCAACCATAAGATATTCTTTATTAACTATAACCAGATTTGAGTAATTGTCACACTTCATTTAACACGTGTATACTTAGAAACATCCTTGTTTTTACATCTTTTTAAAAAATATACATAACCTTGGTACTTAGAATTCATTTCTCATCATTTACTTAGACATAGCTAACCCAAGCACATAATAGATTCAAAGACCTCTAGCAACGAAATGACATAAAAGGTACTACAAGATGCCATTACGTACACCATGGTAAGAGAATAACCTCGAAACGAATGCACACAATTGAGCACTTATTTGCAAAATAAAATAGTGGGGTGAATCGCACAAAATCAGTGATCATCGACTTAGTGAACAAGGTGAGGACGGAAAACAAACATAAAGGAAGAACATTTGAATAAAAATCAAAGTAGTGACAAATAACTCAGTAATCAAATGAGACAACCTTGCAAATATAAAACAATATATGATTATGCAACATTATATCGTAATAAAATCATCTTTATACTTATAAACAAGTAATATGCACTTTTGAAAACCATTATGTATATATAGCATTAACCCAAATCAAATATTAGCTTAGATAATGAAAATGATGAACTTGGCAAGAACACAATGGTTTTCAAGTGTGTAACTAATTGGAAAATATAAGCTTTTCCGCGTATATAACAATCACTTGCCATATGAAAAAAACAATTACATAAACATAACCATACCGTAACTGAAATCCAAACCAAGTACAAGAAAACTAATCTCGAATAGGTCTTAAGCCTGTGGATCCTCTCTCATGTAATATGTATTCCTAAATATGCTAACCCATGACCATAGCCACATCATAAAAATTTGTGGTCTCGCCATATAATATAAACTTGGGTTTTTTGCCCTATGTCATATGCTTCAGGGTACTTCTCCTTACATTCAACTTACTATATTAGGGTTCTCCCCTTACATTCAACTTACTACATCAAGAGTTCTTCCCCTTACATAGATCATGCTAGCCAATGGATAATTTGTGCATAAAGGTCACATAATTTGATCTAACAATAGGCCTACTATCGAATGTCTCATTCATAAAATCATCAATCTCCGCATTAAAACCAAGTTATACCAAGACAGTAAATAGCATACCTTTAATTCAAATAATTAATACATAAACACATTTTACTTACACATGGCATAGCATTCAAGCACTGTGTTGTTTTGCAAGAATAACGCTTCGAAATCTCCATAAAAATTATATATTTCAAGCATGATTGAATATCCAAAATCGTACAGTCATTTAAAGGATAAAATCAATGTCCCATTTTAAAGTAATTTCCGTGAGCAATACATAAAATCCATATCAAAACTATTTATGTGCACGAAAAATCTTATGCAAGACATGATGTAATATCATCATAAAAACCAAGTATGTATGTATACACGAAATCATTTTATTGAAACATGATTTGGTATGTGAAAACAACATGCTTGATTGTGGATATAATAAGTTGAAACAATGCAGTTCATAAACGCATTTATATGCAATTTCAACACATCACGATCACAAACATGAAATTTCCATTTATGCGTTTATTGAGTTGGAATTGAGTTGGATTATTTCAAATTTATGTAGTTCATAAACGCATTTATATGCAATTTCAACACACCACGATCACAAAAATAATATAAATTGCATATAAATTTCAACATGCCACGATCAGAAACATAAACACATAAATTTATATTATTTTTCCAAAATTTAATAATCCAACTCAATTCCAAATAATTTATACTTGTTTGTGCCTAACATGTCAATATTGTAGTTTACATTCCAAATCACCATATATATTCTACTTACATTGGTGAGCCATAAGCACCCAATTGAATCTTTTAATTCCAACACCTTTGTTCAAAAATGCAACAGCTAATTCTTCTCTCTTTTTTTTTTCTCAAGTCCTTAACATATAACATTTCGACCAAGTTGCTATATTCTTTTGTCAGCATTAGAAACCAAAGTAAATACTTAACACTTAAACTCAAAATCTTTTACCTTCATGGCTCAAACCGTTATTACCACAACCTCCAGCAAGCCCTCCAAACGGAACCTTTCGCTTAATGCCATAAATCAAATTAAAACTTTCAATTGTTTGTTATGTATTTTAAATAAAAAATGAAACCTTTACCTCCTTAACAAATATTTTAGCTCTTAATCACTCTTTATGTCCATAGAACCCTTGTAAGAATAATGGAGTAGTTTGGGTTGTAAGAAAAAAAAGACAATTAGTTCTTTCTAAAAATGGCAAATTGATTGACAATTCTTTTCTCCATGCTTCCTCTTCAATCAAACTTCTTCTTTTTTCTTTTCTTCTCCATACTCAAACACCATCAAAAAGCCCTAGAAGAATGCCCTCAAAGCTTTTGGATTTATCTTGAAGTCAAGAATGGTGGAAACTTGTTGAGAGTGAAATAACTTATCAAGTTACTCAAGGAAAAGAATAGCTAAGTATTTTTACTCTCAAGGGTGGAGTGAATTCCATAAGGTAAAAAGCAAGCATTTCTTTTCTATTTTGCTAATGGCGGATGTAACAAGGTAGGAACGCTTTCAAAATAAATTTTCAATTTCTTTTCTTTTTCTTTCAAACCAAATGCTATGTAAATATTGCACTTTTCCTTTTTGCCACCACCTCGACCCAATGGAAATTCATGCAACATTTCTTTTCATTTTAATTTCATTTTATCTTCATCATTTTCATTTCATCTCATTTGCATTTCTCTTACATTTCACCTACATTTCACTTACATTTGCAATTTCTCTCTTTTTTTTTTCCTTGTATGGGCGAATTCCCAAGGATTTCTTCCTTTTGGCTTAATTTTCTTTCACATCAATGTAATCATTACTCTTTTCTTCCACATCAATTCAAATACCATGTAAACAACTTTCATTTACTTGTCTTAAAACCACGTACTAGTTTTCTCAAACTATGATTTTCCTAATTCACTTGATAAGCTTCTTTACACCACATAACTTTATGCATGTAAGTTTACGGCTTATTCGCAAGTCCCACTTAGCCATTCGAATTTCAAATATTACCATGGGTAAAACCACCCCATGGTCTTAAACAAATTTTTTCACCAAAATTCCTAATGCATGGGCAACTATTACCCTTCCATAATGCAAATATATTCATTAAATATTCACTCAACTTAAAATGACGAAATTACACATAAATCCTCAAACTTTTCCTCATTTACTATTTAACCCTCTAAACTTTTTATCCTCTATAATTTAGTCTCTTAAACTTTTCATAAATTTCCATTTGATCCTCCAACGTTTCAGTAATTATAATTCACCTCTCAACGTTTTTCTTCTTTTCAAGTAAGTCCTTTAACAATTCTTTTAACTTTATAAATCTCCTATTAATCTTCCTTTGCACATATTTATGCAAAATGTCCATTTTGCATATCACCAATTTATATTTATATTTTATTTTATAACGAAACATGAGCCCCACCAATATTTCATTTCCTTAAAACTTTTTTTTTTTTACTCTCCCCTACTTTTGCCAAACTTAACCAATTAACACCTCCTTTACAAAATATGATTAAATTCGACTTTCAACAAAGTAGCATTATTTTAATATTATTTTATTTTAAAAAATTCTTCTCTTTTTTCTATGCTCCAAAATATCTTATTTGACCTCAATTGACCTTTACATCACCCTTGAGGTCTTTATTAATTAGCTTACTAGGATATGGGGTGTTACAATAGAAGCTTTTAAAGATTTGAGAACAATTTCATTTGTGAAAACAAAAAATAAAAAATAAAAAAGCTTAAAAACAAATTTGTTATTCTACCATGCATCAATATTGAAATTGTCACTGAACTTCAATTGCATTAAATTTTGCCACCATATTTAATTTTCAGACAGAACTAATGAAGATGGAATATTTCATTATTGTAGTTAAATTTTATCAACAATTTCCATAAAATATTTCATCTCTATTATTTTTTGTTCAAAAATTAAAGTATAACTTAACCTTATTCAATTCAATCAAAGTACAATAACAAAACTCAACATTGATCAATAACATAACGGCAAATTTGGTCTTAATGCCAAAAACAATGTTGTAAGGAACAAAGTTCAAATTGGCTAAAAAATGCCTTTAACTTCAACAATTCAACTCAACTAAGAGTTGATACACATGCATTTTGTTTATAGTAATAATAATAAAAGAAAGAAAAACTAAGCACTAAAGGAACCACTTGATACCATCAGTTGTCCAAAAATTGCTTAGCAACTTGGAAGGCAACTGGAAGATCTCCAAGAGAAGCAGGAGATAAGATGGAGAAAAGTTGGTTTTGTTGGGATGAATAGCCATAAATGAAATATATATATAAACAAACTTTTAAGTACAAATTACACAACCACAACACAAATTGTTTACTCTAGAACTAGCTTTCTCTTGATAAGACATTTTCAAATTAAGTAGTTCAATTTATATAATTATTATAGAATAATATAATGTATGAAAATACACAAAAACCAAAATGCATATTTCACTATGAATTTAATTAAATCAATCAATTTTGTAAATGACAACATATATCATAGTACTCCAAAGAATAAATTTCTTTCACACAACTTCAAAAAATAGAAATACAATTTTCATTCATGTATAATATAAAACACAAATAAATCATAAATTAGTTAATTCTCTTGCATTCGAGTAAAATTAAATAAAGCATTTTCATTTTTTTACCAACTTTAAAATTAGCAATACTTTTTCAAGTTTTGTATTTTTATTTTGATAACATTTATTTACTATTTTGATCTTCTCACAATTGTAAAATACACTTGGTGTATGTGGTGATGTAATAAACATGTTTGAAATTTATAGAAAGCATTGCTAATTTTGAAGTTGCTAAAATAGTAAAAATAATAAATAATTAATTTTACTTGAACACAAGAAAATTACCTAATTTAAGAATTATTTGTATTTTAAATTACATATGAATGAAAAATGCCTTTTAATTTTTAAAAATGTATAAAATAATTTTATTTTTTGAAATTATGTGATATATGTTGTCATTTATAAAATTGAGTTATTTAATTAAAATTTAAAATATATAGTAAAGTACGTTGGTCTTTGTTCTTTCATATATAGTCCTACACTTTCGAAACTATATAAACTAAACTATTTAACTTGAAGTAGTGATGGATAAAAATCCTATCAAGGGGAAGCCAATGTTTAGAGGAAACAAGTTTTCCTGCACTTGTGTCAATTAATATATATATAGGAGGGACTCACTTACACCTGTGCAACAATCTTTCCATTACACCCTTTCATATCTCTTTGTACAATTTATATTTTGATAATCCAACCATTATATTCCATACTCTATATTCATATCAATCACACATGTCAAATTTCAAATTAACTGAACCTATTTAACTAAATTTATGGCAATATCAAATTTTAATTGTTAAATATATAATATGAAAGACAATGCCTTCATCCATGTGATACAGCTATCAAATAAATTTGAAAACCTTACATGCATCAAAAAAAAAAAAAGTGATTGGATTGTTAAATCCAACAATTGGTTCGTTAAACCACTAGCTACACCAGAAATTTACAAAAAGGTATAAATTATCAATTGTTACATCAATGAAATTGGACATCTCCCTGCCCCTCTCTCTGTATATACATACATACGTACGTACGTACGTACATACAGTTATATACATATATATATGTAGACATACAAACACACACACATAACACCCCTACTTTGTAAAGAATCTATTTCAACTACATGAACCAGTGCCATGTCTCAATGGAGCAACCTTACTATTGCACTGAAGAAAACATAGACATAAGTAATATTTCCACAGAATTTGGAGGGACAATCAAGCTTTATCCTAGGATTTAAATTAACAGTGTTGAACATGACCTCCTTGAGTCCATTAAGGATTCTAAACAAATATGACAGACCAAAAGTGGTTTATTCCAAGTATCATTGATTCACCATGACATTTCAGACATAAGTCCCACCAAAAGAGTAAACATACCATTGGAGTTTCAACAACAATCTTAGTCCCTAGTGAATCTAAAAGAGGTGGGAAGGGGGAAGGAAAGAATTGAAGAAAAAGGTTGATCTAATGCTTGCAAAAATGTTACTAAATTTTTGTAAACATAGTGTGGTCTTAAGCAGTTTCAAGGAAGCAAGGAAAAAAGAATGAAACTGACCTGGACATGCATGACAAAAAATGCTGTAGCTACCATGAAGCTCAAGTGCAGGATAAATGGGAGAATAGAAGCAGATGCATATCCTAGCTTCTCTGATGATCCATGATCTATTATGAACTCAGCAGCACCCCTTCCTTGGCTTGTTATCTTCCTCAATTTAAGATTATGATTTTCTGTCACAAAGATAACAATTGCTTCAACAGGTGGTGTAACTGTTCCAACAATTTTTTTAATATACTATCTTTCAAGGAAGATAGTTAAAGGTTGAGTACACATACAAAAACAAACAGGCATGCTTAACATAGTACTAAAATAACCACTAAGTGTGAAAGTCATCAAAACCTAGGTCAAATCAACAACCATGCAGTGACATAAGTTGCAGCATCCACAATCGACCAGCCATTTTGTTCTTGGAAGTAATACCTTGCCTCCTAGAAGAATATTTCTCTGAAATTTGGGGGCCGTTGGATCTGTGAGATTTCTTTAAGGAAAAAATTGCAGCCATGGAACTTTTTTCCTCAACTGAAGCTCGAAAACCCAATGATAAAACGATTTCAGGTCGTGACTTCACATAATAGATAATCGAGCAAACTGCCAAAGACAATATTGGAGATGCCAGTAGAAAGTTTGGCAATTGTTTTAATTGGAAGTATCTCAAGAACCCCATTCCCCTGGCATGAAAAATAAAAAATGTGAAAAGATGTAAAGTATAAAAGCATGCATCTGAAAAGCAATCACATCAAAATCCGAATCTGAATCAATTTTGAAAGTAAAATAGTAGATGCCAAAGATAAATTATTGGTTTCCATAAGCAGGATTATTTAAATTAGCAACTAGAAAACCTGAGAATTATTAACATCTCATGCATGAATAAAATGGAATGAATGGAATACTATGACCAACTGCAAAAGAACTTACCAGTAATAACTTTGAATGTAATTGTATAGCAAAGGTATTCTTGCTTTACACCAAGGCCTCATTTCATCTGAAGAACGTTCGAGACATATATTGTAGTAGCCATATGCTTGAAAAGTAATAAACGGAACAAAAATGCATATACAGCGCAGTGCTCCACTTATAAGAATCCACAATGCCAACTAGCATGGAAATAGAAAATTAATTATGAAACCATCCATTCCCATAAACTAGTTACAACTTTGAAGCAGAATTGTATACTAGACATAAAAAACAAGATTTTTACCAATTTGCTCAATATCAACGGACGAGGGATTAAGTAACTATTATTGCTACTTTGACATTTCTGATATGATCCACACTCATTGAGGACAAAATTAAGGAAACATGTTACACATGTCAATAGAAGACCTACAAATGCCCTGGTTGGAACATGTGATCAAAAGGAAGATATTCATGTCACAAGGACAAGAAGACCAAAGAGAACATGTTTGAAAACCTAAAATGTCCTCATTTTCACTGTACTTACAATTTGATCTTAAATTGCACAGACTAATGCAATATAATACATAGAGTCAATCATAATTAGTAGGAAAAAGATTTATTTATTTTTTATTGTTTATTTGTATTTTGAGGCATTTTATTTTGCTAAAGACTAAAGCGTGTGAAAAAAAAGTTGGCAACTTCACATGCACAAAGTCCATATTTTCTTCTTAATCTGCATACAAAGTCAATATGCGCATGGAGTTAAAATTTAGCGAAGCATATAGAACAACCAACAGATGAAGACAGTAGTGTTAAAAAATCAACTTTAAAATGAGAAAATAAAATATTTCTAGTAAATGCATTAAAGAGTTACTATAAAGCATCAAAAATAAAACTGTTGGAAGTTAAATTTTAAAAGAGATCCATCTCTAATAGCTTAAACTTTTGAGATAATTGGTCACCTAACTATCTCATTATTATGGTACT
Source organism: Theobroma cacao (assembly GCF_053813885.1). Lineage (NCBI taxonomy): Eukaryota > Viridiplantae > Streptophyta > Magnoliopsida > Malvales > Malvaceae > Theobroma > Theobroma cacao. The sequence goes on along the minus strand of NC_142647.1, from coordinate 36,606,194 downwards.
AGAGCTGAGGTCTCAAGTTCGAATCCTATAATCATCAGCCCCTTTTCATTAATTCCTCACCTACTAAGAGGCTTTGTGTGCAATGCTTCTTCAGTTCGCACTTTTCTTCTAAACTTGAGCCCACATGCATAGCCCATTAAACATTCATTCAACTTGCACATGAGGAGACGTGTTAAAACTTAAATAAGAGTTTGTCTTTGGTCACCTAACTATCTTATTAACGAAAGTAGATAACTATCTTATTAACAAAAGTAGATAACTATCTTATTAACAAAAATAGATAAGAGCTTAATTCCAATCCCAATAGCTCACTACTAGCAAGTATTGTGGTTGTCCAACTTTAACTTCCTGTCACTGAATGATTGAAATGAACATTGCTTGTTTAAGTAGGTTGGTAAATCGTTTAGTACTTTTCAATCAATGGACTCATGAAATGTAGAATGTGAACTTCTAGGGCACCTATGGCTAGGTTCCTACATGGTCGTGCAGTCAGAATTAAAATAAGAAAAATGATAAGAAAAAAAAGCATGTTTGCATATAAGCTCAGAGATATATTGACTAAGTGTCAGCTACAGAGAACCTTCGAATTAAGATGTTAAGGATTAATGTCCATTCCATTTATTGAAGGTCAATAAATCCAATATTTGATGCTGATTAATAAGTCTAGAAGCAATTGCCATTATGTTGAAAACTATAGTAGTATCAATGTGCAAAATTATCTTACTTTCTCAAAAAGAACTGCACAGTATTATATGAATCTCCAACATCTATGCCTCATCTACACCTATTGTCCATGTTGAGGACATATTTCTTTCCAAAAAATCAAATGCACTTGTTACACACAGAGAAAATTGGTAAAATACATTGATCAAACAGGATAAATGAAGGAAGTTCAAATATAGTCCTTTCAACTTTGCTTAAATGAAGAAGCCTTGCAGGAAAATAAGCACTGACTGCAAATAGAGCATGGTAACCAAAGAAAACACAAACTTACAAAAGCACGCTTTTTCAGGAACGCAGCATCATAAGCCTGATGCATTGTCTGAAAACCAAAATAACCAGCATTGAGCACTCCATTAGATCTTGCAAAACCAGAAAGAGCAAGCCAAAACACAGCAATATTATTTGCACGAGATTTTAAATAGTACAATCCACCAACTGAAAATAGAGCATACAAGCTCTCTGAATATCTGCAATCACAAACATTCAGAAAAGAGAATCCACAATTAAGTTCACCCTTTGAAAATCGATGTAAGAACAAAGAAATGAGAGCTGTACATTGATGAGTAAAATATGGATGCTGGATTGAAGCAAAACAAAACAGAAGCCTGCAGTGCTGCATTAGGGTCCTTCAAAACAATAACCGAAAGCCTGTTAGAGAAAGAAGCATGAGAACAGCAATCATAAGTTTTAAAGCAAAACATTATCATTCTCTACGAATGTAGAATACAAAGCAACAATAGAAGACAAAGTAATAACAATTTTGACAACAATATCTGATCATAAAAAAAAGGGCTTAATGCCACAACAGAAAGTGTTATAATTCATCGATTTTAAGATAAAAAAAATAATAGAAAAGCTAGTACTTACACATTACAATAGTTAAATCATAATTGCAGTAGATACCCATATTTCGCACCATTCCAATTACCAAACATATATGTACTATTTGATATATACTAAAATTTTTTTGATCATAATTGTAATTTTTACTTATAATATATAACCTCATAAACAAAAAGAAAAAGAGAAAAATGCCAGCTCCACCACTTCAAAGTCACAGTTACAGAGGGGAAGTACGAAGTGATCAAAGCAATGCTGTTCAGGATGGCTTCTATTAATATGTTAGTCAAATCCTCATAAGTCTGCACTATATTAAAACATTTAAGTGGCCAAAGTTAAAGCTTGGTATGGCCAATGAGAGTTCTCATTGAGGAATAATAGAACCACTATGAATAAGAGCCTGATGGCTAAGCTACAAAATCACAGGGTCCAAGTTCAAACAAGCACAGGCTTTTTGGGTAGAAAATTCTGGCACTTCAATAACAGCAACCATCATCTAGGACGGATTTTTGCTTTCTTAAAATTTGGGTAAAAGAAGTTGCGGCCATGTTATCAAACTATTTATTTTTGTGTAAGTTCCAAAGTCAATTTCCATTAATCTTTCAGGAAAACAACACAATGTTTACATTTATACTACATTAATTCTCACCATTACACAAGAGTCAGAAACTGAGTTCTATAGCCACCTACAAATCGCCTGTCTACTCCAATTTGTGAATTTAGAAACACCCAAAAATTTCAAAGATGCAAACGTTAATTATCAGTTACATATTTCTTGATTATAAAGTAAAAAACTATAAGAGATGCTATAGACACAGACACAATCTAAAATTGCAAATTAAAGCGCTATTATTATGGCATTAAATCTAACATTTAGTGGAACCTGAGCATTTTGCTCAACGGTGGGTGCATGTATGACATATCCCTTTGAATCCTCTTTCCCCCAAAATTGTATTTGATAAAAAAATTATTTATTGGTACCTCTCAAATCAATAATAAAATAAAAAGAATACCCAAACATTTTGGGTATCAAATAGCTGGAAAAATTCACCTGTAAAAGTAAATTGCGGCGAAAATAAATGCAACATTGCTAATAACATAACCAGACAATGCCAAAACCGCCCTATGACCAATCAACAAAACCACCGGCGCAAAAACTGCAATGTAACAGAAAATAAATCAAAAAAGAAAGTCAATAATTACAATCCTATTCTTCACATTTGTAATGAATTATCGAACCTGTGCGTGATAAGATAAAAATGCACGCCGGCAATAAGGGCAGAAACGCATAGGACTGCTCGTACTCATACCCGCACTGAGCGATCCGCACAAAGTAAACGCTGTCCCAGACGATGCCGTTTTCGATGGCGGAGGCGAGGGAGGGGAGGAGAGGTGGAGGAGGGGGGGAGGGAGAAGGGTTGTTGAGGCAGGCGGGGTTGAGGGGCGCGGAGGTGTCGTATGGAGTGAGAAGCGTCCGCCAGAGGAGGGTTAGGATTAATAGGAGAAGCCTTGAAAGGATTGCGGACTTCAAGACTTTGGTTTGGTGGGAATTGTTCAGCAGTTGTTCTGATGGGGGTTTGGAGGGTGATGCCATTTTCGCATTTGGAAAGGGACTGAGTGAAGAAATGGGAGAGATTTTGGTTTTGAACAAGGCGCAAATTTTCCTCCAAACTAAGGTCCCTACACTCTCACAACATAATAAACCCAGGCAACGTTTTAAATTGAACTAATATGAGTATGCCATTAATGATTTCTTTATCCAAATAAAATATATTATGAATTATAATGAATGAATTAATGAATTTTTTAGACTGAGATTTTAATAAATATATATTAATATTAATTAATAACTAATATTTAAACGATATAAGCTCAAAATTGTGATTTTTTATACAACATAAACACTAAAATTATTATTTTTAATTTATTGTTGGTAAATGGTGATAGAGTTAATGTATGTCCTATAACAAATCCGTTGGATATAGAGATGTATTATTGTTATATTTTACATTACATTTATTAATAAATTCTTTCTTAATCTATAAGTTCATACATAATTGTTTTTATTTATTTATAAAGATAAATTTCATGGAATAAATATGCTTTGCAAAATAAATTATGAAGTGTTGTAATTATAAGATCCTCGTTCACGTCAAAGCATTATTTCTAAAGTCTTCCTAATCGATGCTTTATCAAGTCAGCATATTGATAATATTGAAAGATGGACATATGTTATTTTTAGAAACGTTAGCTCAAAAAGTGAATATCCAAGAGAGGGATGAATTGGACACTAAATATTTTGAAAAATGAAAATCAACTAGGTGTAGTCAACTATAGTGAAGTAATAGTTGATCGTTTATTTAAAAAATATTTTCCAAATGTAGATCAAATAAAAACAACTTGAGAAGAATTGTTCAAGAAATCTTTTCAACAAGAAATAGACAAGTAGTAAGGGTTGAAAAAGATTTAATGAACAAGCAAATCAATATGTGAAAAATGAAGATGAAAAATACAAGCAATTAATGAAATGGATTGTCTTGAGATGAGATGTAGCAAAACAAGGTTATAATAAGAATGAAGAGACTAAGTAAAATCAAACCTTTTACAAAATAAATCACCTACTTACGTCAAAAACAAACTAAATGATTTTTCTACAACAAGTTTTCAAAAATAAATCACAATGCATAAAATTAAATCAAGATACAAGAATTTTATAGTGGTTCGATTTTTTAAAAGTGCCTACATCTACTCTCTTGCTCACCAAAGTATTTCAAATCCACTAAAGAAAATGTACTTTTTATAGGATCAAGTATTAAACCCTCAAAATGGCTTTTTACCGAGAGCAATCATAACCCTTACAAATACCTTTTATCGAGAACAAGTACAACCTATGGTTTTTAATGGACTCAACCACAAACCTTACCAATGCCTTTAGTGGAGCAAGCACAACCCATGGTTTTTAACGGGGCTCAACCACAAATCCACAATAATTTTTCAAGGATGAGTTAGAACATTTACAAGAAATAGCAATATTGTCTTTAAAAAGTGAATTTTGCTAGTTTGGTACAATGGAAGAAGAATGTCTAACAATAGATAAAAAGATTGGATAAAAAATTGAAGTGTAAGCACAAAGAACGTTTAACTCAAGTAGGCTTGTTTTTGCTTGGTTTTCTCTATTTTCTTTTCAAAACCATGATCTTCAAGAGTTTGGCCCTTTTTCTTTCTTCTTCCTCACCTTGAAATGCTTCTAAATGGTCTTTTTTATAGTTGAAGAAGTATTGGAGCTATTGGAGGCCATTAAAGCAGGAAACTAGCCATTTTCCTTTTGAATTTTATGTCCAATAGTCATCTTTAGTTGAGTATGAAAGTTTGTATTTTTTACATTAGAGCTTGGAAGGTCGACTATAACTTTGTCAAGGTCAACTATGGCTTCTTAAATCCTTGATTTTTGCATGTATTATGTCTCAATGTCGACTATAGCTTCGTCAGGGTTGAATATGGCTTTTTATCTTCATGATTTTTCATCCATCTTGCCACAGGGTCAACTATGCATTCTATACTTCACACTTTTTCAACTATTCTTTGACCATTCTACCATTGGATCAACTTGCCTTGCTTTAGGATCAATTCTTGCCTTTAGATCTTCAATTCCTATATCAATTTAGCATGTAACTTTGGCCATATTTTCCTTGTGATCAAAATTTGAGTTGAGAATGAACTTCTTGGCTTGAAACAAACTTGATGTTGTGAAGATCAATGAGCTTCTCATTTTGTGCATCTATCTTGCAACTTAGACATCTTAAGAGTGAACATTAAAGAGAATAAAAACACTCATGCAATTAAATCAGACAAGCTTGTAATTTCAAGAATTCATGCACTTAAATAATCAAAACTATAGTCATTTTCAAGCTAATAGTTATCTTTCTAAATTGAGAAGTAAGCTTGGATTTCATATGTTGAAGTATGAAAATGCTTAAATAAACATGTGGGTGCTTTTATATGAGCAAGTTCACTAAACATAAGGTTATCTTGTATGTGAAGGGTTATACATTGATACTATCTTGTGTAGTCCTAGCCAAAGATGTCAAAATGAAATTGATTTTTTGTATAACATGAAGCATATGGAAATAAATGAATGATCAACATATATAGGATTCACCACCTTAAGTGATTTTAAGGGAAATATCCTTGACATGTTTTAACTCAGAAGAAAATCCTTGGCAAAGGTAGAATTAGATTCAAAAATGAATTTTTAAATTTCATTAAAAGAGATGATTACTAGTTTCAAGAGCTAACATAGTCAAGATATATATAAAGCACACACTGTACCATGCATTATGTCTTGATGAGATATTAGTTGATTAAAAGATTGAATTACACGACAAAACTATGCATTGAAGGGTTAAGTCGAATCACATTGACTCTTCTTAACATTTGAGTGGTCATGAAACATTTCTAAATGTCAATTATGATATATAAATGTGAATTAATCAATTCAAAGTTGATTACGAATGCAAATGAATTTGACTCATCCAATCCTATTTGGCTTAGGATTATAATTCATATTTTATTGTCATCATGTTAAGAACCTAATGCATCACATCATTAAGAGTGATTATGTGGGAAATCAAAATGGGGAATTAAGTTAGACTTAATTACAAAGAAATTTGGAACGCCAAGTATTTAAATGAAAATGTTTAATTAAATTGGAGTAATTTTATAAATAGCATAAAAGTTATGCAAATCATATTAGGGTTAGGATTAGTGTAATTGCATATAAATAAGAATATTTAGGCTACACATCAATACACATGAAGAGCACAAAAGCTTTTAACATCCTTAAAAAGTGAAACCCAAAGCCCCCTAGCTAACTAGTCCATCGACCTAGACTTTCCCCTTTCTCTTAGAGATTTTCCAACCTCCAACTTACTGCTTGTGTGGATTGCCATTAGAGGTTGGACATTTAGATAACTTGTGGTTTACAACAAACCTTGCTCCTTGGTGCTAGGAGGATTTTGACCTTGTGAATTCAACTTCTAAGTTTAAAGGCATACAATCTTCCTACTCATTGTTAGCGTTATCTATGTTAAATAAACCAAAGTTTGATCTTAAAATTAGGAAAAAAGCTTTAAATTATGTTGTGTTATGCTCTTGATGCTTGATAACTCTATTATATAGAGTTATTTTGAAACATTTTGGGGGTTTAAGTAGTTAGATCTTTGAGATTTTAGGTTCAAACCATAGCATTTTAGGTGTTTTTCTTGTTTAAATTTGATTACATGTTGAGTAGTTAATTTAAGTTATTTTAGTTAAATTTTATGTTATTTTGTGTTAAATTACTTTAAAAGTAGTTATTGCTAATTTCTCTTATTGCTTTTGTAGGAAATTTGATGAAAAAGGCTCATTTGATGAAAATCAATGCAAGTATGGTGATGGCTTCATTCATATATGTTTCGGTATTTTGACCATATCTCTCTCTACAAAACTCCAAATGAGGTGGTTCTTAGAACTCTAGAATTTTAAAAAGAAGGACTACAATGTTTATTTTTACCAATTTGCCCAATTCTGATCGGATCATGGTCAAAATATTTGTCTAAGTCGGAGCACTGTAGCAATACTCATAGACTAAACATGATGTAGTATTTGGAGTATATCTTTCAATCTAGGAGTCCAATTAATGTGATTCTTAATTCATTGGAAAGCTAAGAGACAGGGCTAAGACTTTTATGTTTACCACTTTGCCCAGTTGGGAACACATCAAGGTGAAACTCACATTTGAATTTGATAGACTACCATAGTATTGGGAGAACAAGGCTGCAACATTAATGAAAAAAAGCACACATGCAATTTTCCAGAGAGCTCAGCATCGCGGCGCTAAGCGATTTTTAAAAACTAAAAAAAATTTGATGGGATTTTGGAAATTAGGTTATTTAGAGCCTATTTAAGGGACCTTTTTCAAAGATTTTAAGGAAGAGGCAACAAGCAACTATACTGCAGATTTGAAGCAAATAACAAAACAAGAAAATAAGAGAATTTGAGGGAGAATCAAGATCACAAAGCTCCAACTATTAGTTTTCTCTCTTTACTTTTGTGTTTTTCTTATTTCCTTTGACTTGGAGTAATGGCTAAATTTCTTTGGATGAAATTTTATTAGATATTATGAACTAATCTATTTTTCTAGGATTGCAATTGAACTCACATGTAATCTAAATTTTTAATCTCTTTCTTGCTTATCTTTAATGGGATTTGAATTGTTTATTCCAATTTGTTCTTAATGCTTTTAATTGCTTGATCATCAATTAAATTGATTTAGGAACCTAAACAAACTTGGAAAAGGAAGTTTAGTGTAGACTAAATTTGGATAGCATATGATCATATTAATTGATTTACGTATAGGATAGGGATATACCTATAGGCCTTATGTAACCAGATTAGAGCCTGAACTTAATGAGTCTGTTTTAATTTCAAATCACATTGAGATATAGTGTTTTGGTTAAAGTAGATATTTTTATAAAATGAGTCGGGAGACCCTTATAAATAATTAAAGACTCTAGGTTAGCAATTTAACCTATTGAAATAAGTTAAGTAAGAGAGTTAACATATAGATGAAGTGTGAGGGATATTATAATCCTAGGCTTGTTTGATTTGATTTTTAGTCAAGTTATTATTACATTGATTTTTCTTTTTAGTTTAAATTTTGGTTAATTAGCTTTAGTTAGTTAATTAATTTTGATTGTTTGGATAAGATTAAATTGTTATAATTTTAGTACTTAGTAAAATTTTAGATCAATTCTCTATGGGATCGATACTTTGCTTGCTTCTATACTATCTATTCGATACGTATACTTGCATAGTAGAATTTTAACTGACAAGTTTTTGGTGCCATTGCCGAGGAATTGTTTCTAGAATTTTTAGTAACACTAATACCAAGCAAATTAGTCTTAATTCAAATTTTTTTATTTTCAGGTACTTTTGGTTAAGGTGATGAATTATTGTAACTATCAGTAAACATCTGAACAATTTGTGCCAAGAAGGGTTGCTAGTGATTATGAATTAGCTATCAGTGCTTTGGCCATCAACGTAGATGCTTTGTCTCAAAAAATTGATACTTAAGATGTTAATGTTTTTCAAAGTCCTTTTGTGGCATGAGAGCTTTGTGGAGATATGCATTTAACTTATTGTTGTCCAACCTATTATGAATCAATGCAATTTGATGGAGGATTCAATGGGTAGCAAAAAAATTCATACTCCAACAGTTACAACTCATGGTTAAATCACCCAAATTTTTCATGGAGTAATGATCTGGGTCCTACAAATTCATCACAACCTGTTTTCCAGCATGATTTCCAGTCACAAGTTAGAGCCCCTATACTTGAGAAAAAGCTAACTTTGGAGGATATGTTGATGCAATTTATGACAAAAAATGATGCCATCATTCAAAGTCAAGCAGAATCAATTCGAAATCTTGAGACTCAATTAGGCCAACTTTTAATTACATCAACAATAGGCTTCAAGAAGTTTTACGAAATGACATTGAGCCTAATCTTAAAAAAGAAGAATATGGTAAGCATCTTGATGAGGTAAATGGCAAAAATGTGGTAGATGACGGAGATAAAGTAAATCTAGGTAATATTTCCAACAATCAAGTTCAAGATGAAAAAATTAAGCAAGAGGAGGAAGTATCTACACTACCACAAGTCAAGCCATATGTGCCTCCCATTCCTTTTCTAAATATAGTTGTAAGTTACCTAAAGAGGATGTTGATATGGAAAATCCAAAAAACTCCTTGAAACTTGTTTGGTTCAAGTTGCAACAACTAAGGACCAAAATGAAGAACTTACAAATGTTGCATATGTTTTGAAGGCTACACCAAAAGTGCATTACCCAAGAAGAACTCAATTTGAGAAGTTGGGTAAAAGTCAGCCTATTCCACCATCTTAGGTTGAGCAAGCACCAAATCTTGAGTTCAAGCCACTACAACCTTATCTTAGAAGGAGACTACTTTCACATCTCAAGCTTTTTCCATGCAAACTCAAACCTTCTTAAAGGGTGAATGAAGACCTCAACCAAAGTCAAGCTAGTGACTATAAAGAAGCGCTTCTTAAGAGGCAACCTAAGCTTTTGAAACTCATATTTTCTTATTTAAGTTATTTTTATTTTTATTTTGTTTATTTATATGTCTACTTTAATCTTTATTTTTTTTTACAGTAAAAAGAAAGGGCTCCTACAAGCATTGATGATAATGAAGATAAAGAGGAAGATTGGAGTTTCTTCGGATTTATCTAACCACCAAAGGAGTATTCTTTACCTTTCCTTTATTTTTTCTAACATTGAGGATGATGTTTAGTTTAAGTTTGAGGGGGTGAATTTATTTATTTTTTTGTGGTGAATATTAGGTGGAAGTTTTGGATTTAATTTTAATTATTTGTATGCTTTTAGGATTAGTTATCATTTACCTTGTTTATGATTTTTCCCTATCCTAGGATGATATTTTGATTATCTTGTGATTCTTAGCTTTTGGGAAACATATGGTTATGATTTAATTTTGTGTAATATTCTTGTGTTAGCATTATTTTAGAATGTGACTTCTAGTAATTTGAGCACTATATTCCTTTACTTAGAATTTTTATGTGATTTAGAGAGAGTTTATGTTGATGAAAAAGTATAGTGAAGTCAAGAATTCTAGAATGTGTTTTATTCTCTTTCGAGATGAAATCTTAAATAATACTTAAGATATAAAGTGATTTAGGCCATCTTTGGATTGTTTGAACCTTTTTGAGCTTACCTTGTTATATTTATCCTTAGTCATCATTTTTTAGCCTAATTTACCTTTTCTTTATAAATGCACAATTGTGTTAGCCTTAACTTGTCTATTTAAATCCAATATTTTAAACCTTTCACCCTTTAAGTATTTTAATATTTCTAGGGAATGGTTTGAGCTTAAAGATAAATTGAGGGAGAAAGGTGAAAGAAAAAGCAAAAAAAAAAAGAGGCGATGGTTGTTATAAAAATTACCCCTTGTTTATAATTGTCAAAAATAAGTTTGAGGGTGTAAAAAAGAAAAGAAAAGAAATAAAGTGTGTTGTACAAAGGAAAGTTTGCTTTAAGTTTGGGGGTGCTATATAAAAAAATTTGAGCTCTTTATATGTCCTAGATTGATTAAGTGCTTGGGGTGAATTTAAGACTAAATATATCCTTTATCATACCTTAACCCTAGCCTTACATTATAACCTAAATAAAGACCTATTGATCCTTGAATAAGTGTTATTCTACATTAGTGGAAAAAGAGATGAAAAACAAACTTATGGGATCCTAGTACTAACCTATGTTTAAATTTGGCATAAACTAATCTGAATTGCATGATTTTTTTGTAAAAGATTATACACACACACATGAAGTCCATTTGAAAAATAAGTTTTCACTTGAATTGATGCATGGCTTTAAAGATTAGCTGTTTTTTACCTTAAGCTTGAATTGGGATAATTTCTGAAGGAAAACTTGGGAAATCATGATTTGGTAATTCTATCTCTTGTTCAAGTATTTTTATGTTCAGTTTTCGTTTCGTTATTTGCTTTTGCTCAAGGGCTAGCAAAATCTTAAGTTTAAGAGTGTGATAACTCTATTATATAGAGTTATTTTGACACATTTTAAGGGTTTAAGTAGTTAGATGTTTGAGATTTTAGGTTCAGACCGTAACATTTTAGGTGTTTTTCTTATTTAAGTTTGATTACATGTTGAGTAGTTAATTTAAGTTATTTTAGTTAAATTTTATTTTATTTTGTTTTAAATTACTTTAAGAGTAGTTATTGCTAATTTCTCTTATTACTTTTGTAGGAAATTTGATGAAAAAGGCTCATTTGATGAAAATCAGTGCAAGTATGGTGATGGCTTCATTCGTATAAGTTTTGGTATTTTGACCATATCTCTCTCTACAAAACTCTAAATGAGGTGATTCTTAGACCACTAAAATTTTAAGAAAAAGGGCTACAACGTTTATGTTTACCAATTCGCCCAGTTCTGATCGGATCGTGGTTAAGATATTTGTCTAATTTAGAACATTGTAGCAGTACGCATTGACTAAACATGATGTAGTATTTGGAGTATATCTTTCAATCCAGAAATCCATTTGATGTGATTCTTATCCGTTGGAAAGCTAAGAGACAGGACCAAACTTTTATGTTTACCACTTTGCCCAGTTCGGAACATATTAGGGTACAATTCATGTTTACAGTTGATAAACCGCCACAGCGTTGGGAGAACAAGGCTGTAGCATTGATGAAAGGAAGCACACATACAATTTTCCAGATAGCTTAGTGCCACAGTGCTAGAGAAGTAGTGCCACAGCATTGGGCAATTTTCCAAAAATAAAAAAAGTTGACAGGATTTTGAAAATTAGGTTATTTTGAGCCTATTTAAAGTACCTTTTTCAGAGATTTTAAAGAAGAGGCAACAAGCAACTATTCTGAAGATTTGGAGTCAAGAACAAAGTAAGAAAATAAGAGAATTGAAGGGCGAATCAAGATCACAAACCTCCAACTATTAGTTTTCTCTCTTTACTTTTGTGTTTTTCTTATTTCCTTTGACTTGGATTAATAGCTAAATTTCTTTGGATGAAGTTTTTATTAAATATTATGAATTAATATATTTTTCTAGGATTGCAATTGAACTCACATGTAATTTAAATTTTTAATCTCTTTCTTGCTTATCTTTAACGGGATTTGAATTGTTTATTCCAAGTTGTTCTTAATACTTTTAATTGCTTGATCAACAATTAAATTGATTTAAGAACCTAAACAAACTTGGGAAAGAGAGTTTAGTGTAGGCAAAAATTAGGATAACATAGATCATATTAATTGATTTGCGTATAGGATAGGGATATACCTATAGGCTTTATGTAACCAAATTAGAGCCTAAACTTAATGAGTCTGTTTTAATTTCAATTCACATTGGGATATAGTGTTTTAGTTAATGTAAATATTTTTATAAGATGAGTCGGAAGACCCTTGTAAATAATTGAGGGCTTTAGATTAGCAATTTATCCCATTGAAATAAGTTAAGGAAGAGAGTTAAGATTTAGATGAAGTGTGAGGGACATTGTAATCCTAGGCTTTTTTGATTTGATTTTTAGTCAAGTTATTATTATTTTGATTTTTCTTTTTAGTTTAAATTTTGGTTAATTAGTTTAAGTTAATTAATTAATTTTGATTGTTTGGATAAGATTAAATTGTTATAATTTTAGTAGTTAGTAAAATTTTAGATCAATTCTCTGTGAGATCGATACTTTGCTTGCTTATATACTATCTATTCAATACATATACTTGTGCAGTAAAATTTTAACTAGCATGCTTGCATGATTCTAAATAGTAGTAACAAAGCCTCCTTTGTGATTGTTTAATGTTGATTACATGTATAATTGTTATTGATATCAAAAATGTTGATTCGAACGCAACATTATTTGGGAACTTTTTAAACTATTTTTAAATAAAGTTTTCAAAACTTGTAAAACATGTTGAGATATAATTCGATTTTTTTTTGTTTGTTTGTGTGCCATAATGTATGCAAAGTTATGCATAAGATGCAAAACTTTGTTGCACATCATGGCAACAAAAAGGCATTGTTTTTTTGTACTTTTGGTGGCTATTTTTGGGTATAAAATTGAAGGAACGAGTGATGCAATTTTTGCAATATGAGTTCTAAAAATTATAGGAGGAAGGTGTCCATGGAATTGTTCATGAATAGCAACAACCATGGCCTAGGTTTCGACCTCAAAAGGCATATAGCAAGTTGCTACATAAGGGAATTGTTCCCCATGTGTGTCACGTCCTAAACAGCACCTATAAGATGCAACAGTAGTTGGAAATAGCCTCCGTCATCTACCCTTCAAGGCTACAACCTTAAGGAAATTGTTTCCAAAGGTTGCAACATAGAGGCAAACACACAATGGCAACCTTAAATAGTCTTAACTCAGAGTTGGACTTGTATTTGGCTTGTGCAAACAAATTTCTAATTAGATTAGGACATCTAAAATTATAAAAACTCTTGGACAAGTTATACTCCTAATGGGATTAAGACTCCTAAACTGTTTGAGATTCTTACGCAAAATAAACTCCACATAGAGTTAGACTCTTAAATTGTTTAAGATTGTAAGGCAAGTAAAATTCTTGATAAAATTAGGACTACCAATCGATTAAGACTTGTAATTAGATTAAAACTCCTTAGGGAATTAAAATTCCTAAATTGTTTAGAATTCTAATACAAGTCAAACTCTTAATTATATTAGGATATCCTAATCAAATTGGACATAAAATTGGATTTAAACACCTAATAAAAGTAGGTTTTACTAAATAGTATAAGACTTAATTAAAATGGATTAATATTTGATGCACTAGCAATGTATAGCTTTTATATATTGTTGGCTTCTCAAATGTTGCCACCTTATTAATGAGGTAAAAATCAAAACTTGCAAAGGCTTAATATTAAATATTTACAAGCTTTTACCAATAAATTAAAAATAATAAAATATTTCAGTTTTCTCCCCAAATTTAATTTTAAGGTTTATATTTTAGATTGCTTTCTAGTCTATTTTCTACTGTAAGATATGAAGTGCAATTGGCATTGGTGATGGTAGAAGCAATTGTGTTATTTCTAAAAGAAAAGGTCTTCTTACCTTACTTGAATCTGTCACAAAAGCTGGTTTATCTCTTTGTGTGGATTTTCTTGAGATTCCAAGGCTTCAAAATGTTTGTTTTACTTTGCGATGGTGCAATTAAGTCCTTTCTTTTTGCCATTTGATTCCTTCCTATGATTTAACAATTTTTAATATTTGTCTCAATATTGATTCTTCTTTTATTTTAAGGGGTAAGGGTTAATGAGCTGATGAGTGTCATATAAAATCGAATTGGATGAATTTGAGAGGAGATAAAGAGGTTTGTAGATGGATAAAGAGAGGTATTTGGTGAATTTAGGAAGGGCAAATGTGAAAATTGGAAGCGAATTGAAAAGTTTGGTGTGTGAAGAAATAAAGGTATTGGTTTAAAAAAAAAAAAAAACTAAGGGAGGGAGAGTGAGGAATTTGGTAGGTAGGTATGTTGTAGAGCTATTTAATTTTAATTGTTTGTTCAAAAAGAAGCTAATGAAATATGGTCGTTTGGGAGAAATTTAGGATTAATAGTCGTGGGTGAGGAAATAGAGGTAAGGGAGAGGGAAGCTAAACTTGAAGTAGCAAACTTTAGGTAAAAGGGTATTTTTGGCTTTTTCTTGACTGATTTTCTGTTTGCTTTGGATTGGTGTCTATCATGCCTTTGCTTGTGCTCAATTGGACTTGTGAATTATGGTTGAATGGTTTGGAGAAATTATAAATTTTTTATGGTGCTTGGGGGATTGTGTTTGACTTTTGATTGTGAGTGGAATGTTGTTATTTTACTGTATTTAATTGTACTAGAGGAAGTGAAATTGATTGCGATGTTAGGGGGATTGTAGTTCTCTGTAAGGTAGTTGCTTTTGTTGGTAGTCCCTACTATAGGCTTTATTCCACTAAAATACTGTGCATTGTTGACTTCATACTACTAAATTTGAGATGGGCCTGTTGACCAAGTTTTGTATAAATATGTGCCTTGAGATTCTTAGGTTTTCACGTCCTTTTGCATATCATATATTTTTACATGTGCTCATTTGCACATCTATATTAGGTTGTGTTAATTCATAACATAGTAGCAAGTGCTAATTGCCAATTGAGGAATTTATCATAAAATTGTCAATGATAGATATTTCTATATTATTTACCTTCTAGTAACTTTTCTGTATGCAAGGATGAAATTGAGTACTGTAAACATGTTCTGAATAGCAACTGTTCTATTGGCCTATACGATTTTATGTTGTCAATAAAAGGCTTTACTTTTGAGAGTATATCGAATATTTCTTTCTTTTTGTGTAATGGAATATCAATGGTGATTCTAGTTCAATGTTTTTTTTTTTTTAATGAAAATCATAATGTTCATCCAAGTTGAAAATTATGCAGCCAATTGCACTTGAGTAAATGTCTTTAAAGTCCATGTTCAATGCCTCATGTTAGGAGGCTCTTGTGAAACCAAATGTTTCATGTTTCAATGAGATATTGGCATTTAATGTTATTAGAAATCTCTTTTGGGCCAAATTATTTCAATTTGCTCGTTGAACTTTGTTGAAATCAATACAACAACTTGGTCTTCTATGAAATGTGGTCTTTTATGATTGTGATGATGAGAAAAAAAATTCCAGTAGAGTAACACAAGCATCAACAGCTCAGCATAGCTCAAACCGCAAAAGGATAAAGCCAACCTAGCTCTAACAATCACATAAACAACATTGGTAGCAACACAACATAGACCATACCTCAAGGGACAACAATAAGCTCAACACTAGCACCCCCACATAAAATATTGGTAACAATAGCACTAGAAGAAAATAAAATATAAACATCATGTAGCAAATATATAAAATTCAATTTATAATCTACTCATACATTATAAACCTCTTCAAGAATCATGTATCAACCTTTTGATATTACAAGTCACCAAGTCAACAACAATGAAAAAAACATGAAAAATAAAAGCCGGGAAATGGATGATAATCAAATTACATAGTTCCATTTTGACAACACAAATGAATGTATCATTTCCATGTCCAAGTAGAAATGCTGCAGCATGATTACAAATGTATGAATGAATACGATAACAATGAATGCCCTTGTTTTCCTGTTAGAGAGCAGAAAATGGATAACTATGAAAGGATTTACCACAAATCAATATGGTAATAAATAGAAATCCAAATTCATACAGCAAAATGCCACTACTAGTTTATGAAACTATAATAAATCAAAGACATTTACCTAATATATGGTAAAATAATATAAGCAACAAAACTGCTGAATTACATACAAGCGTACTAATAGCTACTCAAAAGTCACAACAAAGTTATATTCCTTAAACAATAAAAAATGGTCAATTGCTTGTTATACAATGCTACGGCTATACTTCAAAAATTCATCACAACAAAAAAAGAACTAATAATTAATAGTTTTATATTCAAACTAACAGTTAATCAATATTTTGACTCAAAGGTGGAAGAAAGTGATCTATAATTCTCTTTTAAATCATTCTTAATTAAACTTTCAGTCTCTCAACCCCTAACAAAGGTTTTCCCCCTAATAAGTTTAACTAGTAATAATTATCAAATGTAACCTATGTTTATGTGGTTTAAGTGAGAATTTAGAGATTTAGTTTATGAATTCACCTTATTTTAAGGGTATTTTTTGCTGGCTTGCTACATCATTTAACTATGTTGTGATGTTTCTTTTCTTATCTAACAAATAGCAAGTGAGATATCACTACTTACTTCTGTTCCCTCCCTCATGTTAGCAATAGCAAGTATACAAAGCTGTGGATCTCAATTGACACAAAATAGTGGCAGTTGATTTAATAGCAAGGAAGTTAAACTTACTCTAATGTTGCTAAAGAGAAGATCATAGGAAAAAATCTTATGGTTGAACAAGGAAGTTGATTCAATGATAGGGAAATTGAACAGCAAGACATATTGATTAATTAAACCAAAAGGCAGCAACCAAAGTTAAATCATAGGAAAAGAAATCTTTTAATCAAGATTCAATGCTAAACTTTGGTTGGGGAAACTGACGGATGAGTAAATTCTCCAAAATTCTATTAGTGTATCAAATACAAATCCTAATAAAAATCTACTAATAAAATTTATTTATTTGAAAAAGAGCATTTTTTTTATCACATTTTAACCTGAAACTCAACGTAGAAATCACTTAAAAATATACCACTAAAGCCAACAAATAGAAATTACATTGAAATCTTTAGCTTTTGAAGTTGAACAATTTTTTCAAACTTGAAGAAGAAAAAAGGAAAAGAATAAAATGGAGTTAGAGAAAATAAAAGAAGAGAACCGACTAAGAAAACGTTGAGATGAAGTTAGAGAAAGAAAAAAGAAAATTATTATTTATGTATTTTTAAAAAATTATTAATTATTAGTTTTATTTTGTATTTACTTTTAAAGAACTTTTTAATATTTATTATTAAGCCATTGCAAGTTTTGTTTTTTACCTCATTAATGAAGTGGCTACAATTGATGAGCTAATATTGTATAGAAGCTATACACTCTATACATTGTCAATGCATCAAATATAAACCCAATTAAAATTATGAATGTATATTTGATGCACTAGCTGACAGTTTATAGCTTTTATACATTGTCAACTCACCAAATGCTACCACTTCATTAATGAGGTAAAACGAAAAATTTTTATAAACTTAAAATTAAATATTAACAATTTTCCTTAAAAAATACATAAAAAATAAAAAAATTTCCTCTCTCCTACTCCCTTGCAATTGTTCTTTTCTTGTTCTTAGCTTTCTCTTTTTCCAACTGCATCATCTTTTTCTCCTCTTATTCTTTTTCCATTAAAATTAGGTTTGACAAAATTGTGCAACAATTGATTAATTAAAGATTTCCAGGTAATTTTTATTTGTTGACTTTAGTGATATATTTTTTAAGTGATTTCTACATTCGAATTCCTATTCTTTCAACAAAAACTCAAAATCCTCCTGTTAAATTCCTCAATCTCTTTCTTAGGGTTTCAGTAATTTCTCTCACTTAGGGTTTTGAAAAATTTTAATTTTGGATGCTTGATAGGGAACAAGAAAAGAACCTAAAAACGTGAAAGAGATTTTGAAGAGAAAACTAAAAATATTTTATTTTTGCATTAATATTTTATGCACTAACAATGTATAGCTTCAATACACTGTCAGGCCACTAAACCCTTACACCTCATTAATGAGATGAAAAGAAAAAGTTCCAAGGACTTAACAATAAATATTAAAAATATTTTACTGATTAATTAAATAAAAACAAAATATTTTGAGTTTGCCCCCAAACTTCATTCACATTCTTTTCTTGTTCTTCAGCAATCCATTCAAAATATTTTCTTATTCCTCTTCTTAGAAAAAGATATAAAATTAGGCTTGGCAAAATTGTGCAACTTTAAGAGTAAGAGTATAATTAAAGATATCAATGTAATTTTTACTTGTTGATTTTAGTTATATATTTTTTAAGTGAAATTCACATTTAATTTAAGGTTATAATGTGGTAACCAACAATTCTTTTTTTGTTGTTATTTAGGTGTTATTTGGTTGTTGACTAATGTGGACCATTATGGGGTTGGAATGCTAATGGATTTTGTCTCATAGCATGTTCTTTCATTATTCATGGAATTACGATCAGTCTTGATGAAACTTTTACGCCTAGTTCTTAGTTGTACATCATAAATCCCATATCTTTATGATCCTTGTACATGTTTGCTTAAAACCACTTACAATCTTTTGTCAAGTTTTGATTTTTAATGGTAAGGTAAGGTATTTAATTCATTTTATAATTCTATATTTGTGTTAATCTGAGGCATAATTCCAACCTTTTTTTTATCTTTTTTTTTCTTAATAGTCTAGCCTAGTTAGATGTTAGTTGTTGTTTTTTGGGTATTTCCCCAACTTCTAAAGAATTCCTGCTTCCCTTGGAAGTTGAAATAAAAATTCAATTATCAAAAAAAAAAAATTAAGTTATAGCTTACTACAAAAAATTGACTCATTATTGCAAGATGACCGTATAATATGATGTTTAGCGAGGATGATATGACTTGTTACAACTTATTGCGGAACTTATGATAGCACATCATGCTGGTGTAGTACTAATAGAGAATTTGGAGATTCTTGCAGTTGATGTGCGTTTGAGTATAAATAAACATTTAGATTATTTTTTTACCAAGAACATGGGAGCAAGATTTGTTCAAGGAAAGCCTTGTTTTCTTTTAGTATGAAGATGCACAAAAGATTTTACTTTACAAGGAAGAAGAAAAGAACAAATTAACAGCATGCTTGGCTCGTTGGAAGGAATAGAATGGGAAAAGAATAACCATTTTGTAGTAATAGAATAAGGGAAGAATAACTATTATATATATTGGTTTATGAGAATGGAATAAAACGGGAATTGCTATTATTATTATTCTGTTGTTTGGTTGGTAGGAATAATTTTAGAAATTGTTAAGGAAAAACTGATAAATGACAAGAATACCCTTTATTAAAAGTTAAGATTTTTTAAATAACAAACAAAAATACCCAAATAATAGATGATGAGAAAAAAAATACTCTTTATTGTTAATAAGTAATATTTTTACCAAAATACAAAAATAATTTAATAATATTTTTAATAATAACTACTCTTTAATTTGGTTTTGTTTAACAATACCTTTGGTATTAATTTACTTTTTGCATTTGAGCATTAAAATTGCTTCATTGCTACTTCAAATCCACATGTCTTTATTGGATTTAGAACTAGAGGAAAAAATACAAACAATACTCCTCCATAATTTACAACTAAAACAAGTGAAGATCATACAAATCACAATTTACAAAAACCTTATCCATAATAATATAAGATGAAGATATTAATGAATAACACAAATATCCAAACAAATATTCAAAAACACAGATATCCATAATAATATTGTTGTCATAGAAGAACAAACCAACTAACAAGTTTTTAAGTTCTCACCAACTAACAATAAAGTCTTGAAAGACCAAACTATTCTAACATCAAGGCCTTGAGATGATCTTTCTCAACCATTTAAGTCTGCTACTAAGGGGAAGAGTAAAAAGGTAAGTCATTTGGGATGAATTATTAGTAAGTTTGTAGGATGCCTTGTCCATTTCATCCTCTGTCAAACCCACAACTTTATGTAATCCGCTATTCAAATCTTGAAGATTTTTTTATGCACAAGTACTTCAGTCTCTAAAGCATGGCTTAATGAAGTTCCAATATTTTCTAATTTCTCACTCAATAAAATGGTAGCATCCATAAATTTTTCAATCCATTCACTCATGTCATTGGTCCTTCACCTCTTACTTCTTATAGAATTTTGATTACTTCTATTAACTGATGGTTGAGGTTAGGTAGTAGAGACATCCACATCATCCAAACCAATTTCATGTTCACATGCAAAATCTTCATCTATCCCATGAGCCGCATCTTCTTCAATTTCATCTAAGACATCTGCAAGAGTTTGAGCATCTTGTTCTATTGCTTGGTCTTTAGAATAAATATCAAATAACTCATTAAAAAAAGGAAAACTCCTTTTTTTTAAACTCAGTAGGATTTTTGTGACTCTAATCAAAGTAATTAAATAATATTATTACGTATAATAATGATAAGAAAAAATGAATACAAATATGTAAACAAATTTAAACAACATATTTACACTTATATAAGAATCCCATATAGCATCTTTCGTAATAACCATGTTCCTTTCATTATTTCAACCAGATCCACTAGTACCTCTTCCTTGTACCATATCATATACAAGTGTCCATTCTTTCTTCAAGGTCTTAATCCTTTATTCTACTTGTTCTCAAAAAGTAATGACTTATTCCTAAGAATGAAAGAAGAAAATGAAGTTTCTTTTTCCTTTTTCCTTTTTTTTGTTTAGACCACCATGCCTTCAAAAGCCTCCTAAATTATAATGGATGAATGCTGCTCGAAATCATGATATTCCAATCACTTTTTGGGAGAAATATGAAAGTACATCCAAGACCCACATATGAATTGAGACTTAAAATGAGAGTGTGAGGTCTTAAAACTTGGGCTTAGCATAAACACTGTTACTGATCATTTTCAATGCAATACCATTATTGTAGCTGAAGTGAATAGCTTGGTGAAAGAGGGAAAATGACAAAATAAGTCCAACAAAGAATTACGAACAACTCTTAAGATGCACGAAATTGAATCAAGCAAGCAAACTTTTTCCATGTTTATGAGCATGAAAAGAAACAGAGTATTAGAAGTGAAAATTACCTAGCTTCCTTAAAGCCCTAGCTAGATTGAGTTGTCAATCTTTTGAATAATAAACTGAAAAGACTTGCATTAATGAGTTGAATCTTGTATCAAATATCTAGATTGTCTTAAAAGCTATGAATTGTTTTGCTATGATAACCTAGAATAGAGAAAAGAAGAATTCTTGTGTGACTGAATCGAATTCCTTTATAAATTAAAAACCTTTTTCTTTTCTTGGTTAACCCAAAACTATTCAAAAAAAGTATCCAAACTAGAAGAGAGAGAGAGATAATAAACAACTTACTAGATATAGGGAAATCGATTGTGAAAAAGGGCGATAGTGCATGGTTCATTTAAAAAGAGAAGGAGTATTGAAGAGAAAGAAACTCACGGATGGTTGGTTTAGATGCGACAATGGAATAGGGTATTATATGGGAGAGTATTTTTTATATTATTAAGTGACATTTGTGTCCAATCAATTTATAAATCTATTTCTAATCCTCAAGAATAGCCAATACCAAAGAGGCTTAGTATTAGCTATTTAGAGCCCTCTTGGAATGACCATTCCTTAGAATGACCATTCCATCCAACCAAATGTAGTCTTTGTTGGTAATTGGAATAGGGGGTAATAGCTATTCTATTCCCTTAACCAAGCATGCCATAAATTCTCTACATTCTAAAAAGGATGCATTAACTTATAATTTAAATCCAATTACAATTGAAAGAAAGAATAAAAAAGGCTATAACTATTCATAAGATGGTGATGTCATTTTCGATATAGTTTCTTTGTTATGCAACTTAGTATTTTGATATAAATATTAAAAGTTGACTATGCTTATGGAATTCAAAATGGCTTTGTTTTTCCACCAATAGTTTGGGTAAACATTAAATTGAATTTGAATATATTGACATTTTTAATTAGGATTCTTTGTTATGGCATATGATGATTGGTTTGTTTGAAGTTTCTTGGAATTTTGTTTGTGCTATGCAAGTATGTTCTTTCAAGAAATTGTTATTTTAACTTTTGGAGGACTTATAAAGTTTAGACTAGAATTTTTGAACATGGAATGAACTTAGCGGTTCTTAGTGTAGATTGGCTTTAATTTTACTTAAAATATAATCTTAAATTTTTGTTATAGGTTCATAATGGCAACTCAAGCTGACAAAGAATCAATGTTGATGGGATTGATCAAGATTATGATTGTGAAAATATATTAGATTTGAGTGTGAAGAATCATGATGAGCATGAGAATGAAAGATCAAATAATCAAGAGTGTTTAGAGCCATTTGTTGGAATGGAGTTTCAATCACTAGAAGAGGCTTTAGAGTACTATATTAAGTATGCAAAGCGTGAGGGATTTGGAATTTGCAAGCATCACATAATGAAATCTTGGAAAACTTAAGTGATTATCGGACAAGAATTTGTTTGTTAGAAGGAAGGTTATTGTACAAAAAAAATATCTTGAGAGGGAGGATAGAATTCAAGCACCAACTGATGAGATAAGAGTTGGATGCAATGCCAAGATTTATGTTTCCAAGAGAGTTGAAGAGAAATGGCTAATTTCTAGATTCATAAAAATTCATACTTATGAGCTTGCTACTCCAAAAAGTGCACAATTTTTACATGTTCATAGAAAAAGGACAAGAACTCAACAAAATTTGATTAATGTACTTGATGATTCAAGAATTCATCCTAGTAAAGTCATGTCTACTTCAACTAATGAATCGGGTGGCATTGATATTGTTGGTTTAATTGAGCATGATGTTCAAAATTATTTGAATAATAGAAGACAAAAATAACTTAAAAAGGAAGGTGCATAGTTAATAAAGAATGTTAGTCCAAGAATTTGGATTTTTTATGCAATACAAATGGATGTGGAAGGTTAACTAGCTAATTGTTTTTGAGCTGGTTCTAGGTCGGGAAGGGCTTATATGTATTTTGGTGATGTTGTGGCTTTTGAACCAACCTATCTATCAAACATGAAGAAAATGCCATTTGTTCCTTTTATTGGAGTTAATCACCACCACTAATCCATTTTATTTGGTTGTGCTTTGTTCTGGGATGAGATAGAAACAACATTTGTTTGATTATTAAATACTTAGTTGGAAGCAATGTTTGGACATCCTCGAAAAACAATTATTATACATCAAGATGCAGCCATAACTAATGCAATTGCAAAGGATTTGTTAAATACTACACATCATTATTGCATATGGTATATTGAAAAATAATTTTCAGAGAATCTCAGTTATGGTTACCATTAATTTGATGATTTCAAGAATTGAATTTTTCAATGTATTCATTATGCATTAATTCTAGATGAGTTTGAATCAGAATAGGTGGAGATAATTGAAAAGTATAATTTGTAGGAAAATAATTGGTTTAAGAAGTTGCATTTTATTCAAGAAAAATGGATTCTTGCTTATGTGTGGAGCAACTTTTGTGCTGGAATGTCCACTACTTGGAGAAGTGAAGGTATGAATAAGTATTTCAAAGATTATGCCTCTTGAAGGGATCAGAGATTTTTGAACTAATCACTGATTATGGTGCTTAAACACCTCAACTGACACAAATTTAGCACTATCAAACCCACTATTGTATTTTTAGTTCTTTTAGGTGCCATGGTTTTCTAAAAAATTCACAATTAATTTTCAACAAATTCCAAACACCCAACAAACAGCAAATATATCCACAAATAATCATAAAAAATTCAATTCTCTCCAAATCTATGCCAACAACAATAATATCACCAACAATCAACAAATTCTCATAAATTAGCACAATGTGCAACAAATTGACATTATTCTATGTTGACAATTAAGCGATTCTCACACTCCACCATAAATCTCCATAAAACTTCAAGCACAAAGTCAATACTACCAACAATATGCAAAGCCCATCAAGAATTATCAACACAACTCTTCTCAAATAATCAAGTTCCTCAGAAATAAAATTTCTTGCAAAAATTTTAACACTTACTTGCAAAAACCTACACTTTGATGGAGAAAAGTTGATGAAAATCCTTGAATCTTGATTTTTGAAAAAAGAACTTGATGTTTTTAAGGTGTTTTATGAATTGGTTTGAAAGATTTTCTTTAATTTTGGAAGAGAGGATTTTGGGAAATTTGGGGCTAGGGTTTGAATTTGGGAAAAGATAGAACGAAAGGGCTTTATATAGGGCAAGGTGGTCCGACTTGGCGTCGTGGCGTGAAAGGGTTGGCGTTGTAGCGCCAAAGCTTCTAATTTTGTTGTTGAGCTTTATTAAAATAGCGTCGTAGCAAGAAATGATTGGCACTATAGCACCAAACTCTCTGTTCCTCAATGTTGAAATGCTGCATTTTTGGCATTTCAACGCCAAACTCTCTATTTTGGTTCACAGCTATTCAACATTTTGGTGCTACAATGCAAATAAGTTGGCACTATAGTGCCAAAATCTTTGTTTGTCCCCTTTTGTTATAGCATTTTGGGGCTACAACACAAAGAAGTTGTTGCTACAACATCGAAAATTCTATTTGGCCATTCTTTCTCCTACAACAATGAAAAGAAACACTAAAGAAATGATGCTTAGATACTTAAGGAATGAATGAAAGAAAGAACAAAAGGTTAAAACATGTAATAAATCATAAAGAAAAACTTAAAGCAAGGAAAATTGAGTGTAAAGAACTTAGGTTGGCTCCCTAAAAGTGCTTTTTTTATAGTCATCAATCGGACTCTCTTCAAGCTTAGTTGGGATCGACAAGACTAATGAAGGAATGTTGACATTCGACGTCACCTCCCTAATAGTGCTTCAATCATTGCCCATTCACCTTAAATTTCTCATTAGTTGAACAATCAACAACTTCTACTGCATTGTAAGGAAACATTCTTGAAACAAGAAAAGGTCTTGACCACCTTGATTTTAGCTTGCTTGGAAATAGCTTCAATTGAGAATTAAACAATAGGATATATTGACCTAGCTCAAAACGACAATCTACAATTCTCCTATCATGCCATTTATTAGTTTTTTCCTTGAAAATCTTAGCATTTGCATATGAATCCAATCTAAATTCATCCATTTCATTGAGTTAAAATAATCATTTCTCACCAACTGCTTCCAAGTCAAAATTCACCTTTTGATTGCCCTATAAGCATTATGTTCAAGCACCACCGGAAGATGACATGGCTTTCCAAAAACTAGCCGATAAGGAGACATACCTATTGGAGTTTTATAGGCTATCTTATAAGCCCAAAGCACCTCATCAAGTCTTTTGCTCTAATCTTTTCTTAATGGGGACACAACCTTTTGCAAAATCCTCTTGACTTCCCAATTAGAGACTTTGGCTTGTCCACTTGTTTATGGATGATAGACAATAGTAACCTTCTATGTCATTCCATATTTAGCAAGAATAGCTGCAAAATACTTGTTACAAAAATGGCTACCTTCATCACTCAATATTGCTTTTGATGTGCCAAACCAAGTGGAAATGTTTTCCTCAAAAATCTCAACACAACTTTTGCATTGTTTGTAGGCATTGTTGTGGCTTCTACCCATTTCAACACATAATCCACAACCAATAGGATATATCAATTGTTGATGGAAGAGATGAAAGGTCCCATGAAGTCTATGCCTCAAACATTAAAGATTTCCATTTTAAGAATATTGGTGAGTGGCATCTCATGCCTCCTTGAAATGTTGCCAACTCGTTGACACCTGTTACAATACAAAGCAAAATTATGAGCATCTTTGGATAAAGTGGGCCAACACAAACTTGATTGAAGCCTTTTTGCTACTGTTCTATCTCCTCCAAAGTGTCGCCCATGCCTAAAGAGTGGCAATGCTTCAAAATGTTTTCAACTTCTTTCTATCCCAAACATTAATTTAACATTATGAAGAAATTTCTTTCTTTGATGAAAATTTAAATCAGGAGGTAGAAGGTTACTCATAATGTAATTGACATAATTAGTATACCAAGGCAACTTCTTTTGACCAACATGCAACAATTGCTCATTAGGAAAAGTTTCATTGATCACAGTTAAATCTTTACCTTGATTGTTATTTTTCAATCTAGATAGATTGTCACGACCCGGTACTCCCCTCGAGCCCGTGACAACCGCCGTAACGTTCGGGTAGACATTCATTACCCGAAATGCCAACCGGAACCCCGCAAGGCTTTAGTACCATTTTTTTCATCTCCCCTGTGAGTAATCATCGCCAAACCTCGTTTTTAAAGAATTTTAAGCTTTTTCC
Source organism: Theobroma cacao (assembly GCF_053813885.1). Classification (NCBI taxonomy): domain Eukaryota; kingdom Viridiplantae; phylum Streptophyta; class Magnoliopsida; order Malvales; family Malvaceae; genus Theobroma; species Theobroma cacao. The sequence continues at coordinate 36,579,528 of NC_142647.1, read as the reverse complement.
CTTTCAAAACAGTGGAAAAATAATTTTCGCCTCACAGGGGCATTTTCGTCATTTTTCCTCAAAATTTTTCGAACTCGACTAAAAATGTAGTAGATGAGTTGAAAACACATATTTCATGATTTAAAATAAATTTGGGTGTCTAAAATATTTATTAAAAATGATATTGCAACTATTTGAATAAAATAAAAATATTTAATAAAATATTCTAATTTCTTGTAAAACAATATCTATAGAGTCATCGGTAAATAATTTCTGTAATATAAAAGCTAAATAAATTCATACATACTATAATACAGATAACTAGGATATGAAATTTACTTTACAGTGACTCGTGGGTGCACAAGGAACAAAAGTGCACAAAGGCAGTAAACTTACAGTTTTTGGAGTAGTAAAGTTGACTATAATCCTTGACGATATCTACTATCCACAGGCTACCTCGGGCCTGAAATGGTTGACAAGGAGGGTGGTGAGATTATAAAATCCCAGTGAGTAAATAGATACCATCTAAACCATCTAAAGTCGAGTAAATGGAGACAGATAAAACAGTTTAACATACTGAAATTCATCACCTTTCAACTTGTTTCAACCAAATAAAATCAATTCATATAAATCGAGTAATTAACATGGCTTATGAATTTTTTAAAACTTTAGCTCATGCCAAAATCATTATCATACTCAGTCATCAGGGATACCTTGGTCGAGGGCTATCCCAAACTGAGTCCGCCAAGGCTGTTAAAAAGTTATGCACGCATAAATCATTTTTTTATTTTGAAAACATAGCCGTTTCTTGGTGTTGGCCGAGTTCACCCTCACGTTGTGGTTTGGCGTGAAGTGAACTCTAAAGTTTGACTTCGAGAGTTACCCTACGTGCCTCTCCAATGGAGGTACATATATATGACCAGGTTCCGTGCCCCTCTAATAGGCTGGTCCACAAAACTAGCCCACTGCAGCAAACTAAACCCACCATACAATAAAAATTCAACAGCATGACAAGGTTACTTTTATCATTATCCAGCCTATCAAGGAAAACAACAGTTTATACATTTCAACACAAATACTAATTCAGCCATTCATGCCAATATTGTCATAAGCCAATAAATTAGAACCATAAATTCACAATGCATCAAATGGTCTCCAATTACTCTATTTTCAAAACCATCATTTCATTTCAAGACAATGTTATAAAATCATTTCATGAAATCACATTTTAATTACAAAACACAAGGATTTACCGTTTAACTCATTTTTCATAAAATCACAAAATCGGATAAAAACCACTTTAGATAATTAAGATGATAGTAAGGTTACTCACAGTACTAGGAGTTCGATATACTCCTATTCCCGATCTTCGGGCACAATCTCTTTACCCTTGTTAGAGGGCTCACCACTTATACATCATACGTGACACGAATTTCAATATATTGTTTCAATTTATCATAAACTATTTCAGGCTTTATAAATCTATATGAATGCACGAAATGTGATGTAAAATGTCCAAATAGCCGTTTAAATACGGTATTCGACCTAATTCGCACTATTCTTGGTGTAATTGGCTAAAACCTCTAATTTAACTCCAAATCGATTTCTTTCACTTTCTACACTCCAATTATACTTAAAATACCTCAATGACTGTGAATATGATTCAATTTATTAGTCCGAACCATAAATCGCACATGTCTATACATTAGGTAAAAATTCAGATTTTCATGCTAAAATTTCTCATTAAATTTCTAGCCTCACCAATCATTAAATACCACCAAAATATCATGAAATATCATCAATTTCAGCCTCAATATCCTCCCTAGAAAATTTGGCCTCTTGTGGGTTTGTGAAGAACAAAGTGATTCCTTGCTAGATTTTCATACTTTCCATTACCAAACAACCAAAGACACTTAATTAGCTTGAAATCTAGCAAAATCAATGCTCAAAACCTCTCCTCTCAAATTCGGCCAGCATGGGTTCATCATGCAAACTTGAGTTCTAAGCATGGAAAATGAAAAAGAAAGCATGGGTAGTGTAAATCACAAGATAAAATCACAAAATTTTAGCTTTATTAGCTTAATCCCTTGAAATCCCACACTTTTTCTTCAATTTTCCCACCTAGGGTTTGTGTTCTTTCCTTTCCTCTTCACTTCATGCTTTGGCCAACCATATGGGTGAGACTAAGAGAGTTTTAAGTAGATTTTACAAGGAAATTCTAGAATAATCCAAGCTTGACACATGGCATGTTTCCATTGGTCCATGTGTAATACTTATCCATGAAGCAATCTCTCTCCACCATATAAAATGTTTCAATTATCCACAATGTAAAATGTTAATGGCTGAAATCCATGGGCATGACAAGTGTTAGGTGGTGTAAAATTCTAAAATTCTAACTTTGCCCCCATAAACTCTTAAAATTACCGTTTTGCCCCTAAGACTCCAAAAATGTTAGAATTTAAAATTTTCACCTCTCAAACTCAAACCATACTCCAATGAGTCAATGTGATTAAAATATTTTCTAAAAATTCCCATTTTGTCCTCGAGTGACAAAATTACCATTTTGCCCTTAGAACATGAAACTTCCAAATTGACTCCAATTCAGCCTTCGAACTCCAAATCATCATTTTAAGTCATTCTGGGGTTTTAAAATTCTCAATTTCATCTTAAGATCTCTATTTAGACTAGTTCGAGGCTTAATTCAACTTAATAGTACCATTTGGTATAATATCGACTTTTGATAATTTTTCGAGGCTTTTCAAGTATGCAAGCATATTGTCAATCACATGAAGGACATGGCAAGTACTGTAGAAGGTCGGGCTTGATAGCACTGCCCCCCTTAAAATAAAATTTTGATCTCAAAATTTCATTTATTGAACTTAGAGAAAAAGTGAGGTATTGTCTTCTCATCTGATGTTCAATTTCCCATGTCATCTCTTCCATTCGAGCATTCATCCACAATACTTTAACCATTGGGAAGCTCTTTTTCATTCTTGTACGTATCCTCATATTTATGTTTACCTCACATTTATGTAGCTTTAATCTTCTTAATCATATTAGTCCATCGCATACGGCTTAATCGCGCTATAGATTACATTTCCTTGATACCATTTCCTTAACTATCTCCCAAAGTCTCTTATGTCCATGCAACTCAGCCTCTAATGGGATTTCTTATCGTTACGCTACCTTTATCACTTGTCAACAATCAATAATTCCCACTTCAGAATACTCTTTCCATATTATAACTACTTCCAAATCAATTTTTCTCCTAAACGGGTGTGCACTACAATTCCTATTCAAGCATTTCATAATACATAAGGATCAAACACTCTTTATTTATCCTTATATATATTTAACATCACAGATAATTCAAATTTGATAACCATTAGTAACCATATTCTCAAAAAGAAAACTCCAATACTTTCATGATCAAGTACTTATTAAGTAGATCTCTTCTATTACCACGATATATGTAAATAAATAAACTTACTTTTGGATGTATCCTTATGGACTTAATCAATCTTTATAATTCCTGGGTCATAACCAACTTGTTAGTTATACGTCACATACAAACATATCTAACTTATGATTCCTCAAATTTTACTCCAAATACTAGATCTCATGGCTTTATTAGTTTATCAATCTGAAAATGAAAATAAACATTTATTTCCCCTCAATTACACTTTAAAATCAAAGTATCATTTATCAAAATATTTCTGGTATCAACTTCCTTCAACCCTTTTTACCTTAGAAGATTAAATCCATAATCATCCATTTTGAGTCATGGGCTTATGCCAATCAAGGCAAAATTTCACACTTTCGATTACATGAATTCGATTGCACATATTCCATTCTCATATGAGAGTTAACCAGTAGTTGGCATCATCCCTAAACAACACGTATTATATAAATCAAATTTTTATAGTCAAAGTTCATATTGGAGTAATTCAACCCTATGTCATATCTCATCACCAAACCCTTACTTGTACATGAGTACTTGATTTTTCGAATCATCATTTCTTTTCTAAGTAGATCTTTACAGTCCCTGTAGAGTATTTCTATTCCCTTACACATAATAGTGTCATTTAATCAAACCATATCACCTTCATTTTCTAAACATTCAGAACACAATTCAACCTTTGCCTACCATTATCAAGTACTTTGCCTTGATAATTACTTAAAAATAAATTGAAACTTGTGGGGAAGTACATTTCATAATTTATGTTTTTTGTCTACAATTATGTCGAGACCAGAACCTCATCGGGTCCATAAAACAATAGGATAATCATTACCTCAAACTAGTATTTCCAAGTATACTTATGCTTGTATCCCATCCTCATACTTATGTGACATGTCAGTCATGAGTCTAACTTGACTGTATAGCCATTTGCTCCTTAAGCTTTAATGTTTTCTCATTGCAAAAAGTCTTTTGAATTTATCAGATTAGAGTATTCATAAGGTGGATACATATCCATATGTTATAGTTCAAGGTCTAACGCAGCGAACATTGTCTCATCATTAAAGTTCTACCCTTATCTGTCGATCATAGCTCCCTTGCACACTTACCTTTACATTCCTAGGTTACTTACAAGCCACTCACGGCCATCCAACTTTTGACCTCTTATAGTAAGTCAAACTAATATATTCTCTTATGCTTTTCCATACACTTCTTTTAATAAAGTTCCATTAAGAACTTAAACAATCCAAGGTTTATCTTCAAAGTCACTCATAACTTTAGTCGTTCATTGCATGCCTGATAACACTTTAGCTCACTAATCCCACTGGACATTATTTCAAAATCTCCCAAGGCGTCCATGTTCTTAATTCGGATCATACCATCTACCTTAATATAATTGCATTAATTATCCTTAAGTCCTTATGCTCAGCCTATCAACATCCATATCTCCCCCTCCTTCATGTTATTGGCTTTGTTACAGTATATGTGGCTTTTTAACCTTTCACACTACATTCTACATTTATGCCAAGGCACTCTCAATTTCATGTCAAACCTATTGTCATGTAACCATAAATTAGGGTAAGCTCCCCTATGGAATATCTCCTTCCATATGATGCATAGGGATCACAAGATGTATAACTCCAAGTGTATGCCTACATATTGATAATCTCCATATAATTCATGATCATGGAAATCATAATTTTCAAAACTATCTTTTTATCATAAATTTGCGATCGGAACATTAATCTCCACATATACGTATACATGCACATTCAAATGTCCATATTCCTCATTATGTATACAGGTCTCTGTTTTCAAATGCCTTCAGACTAATTTCTCTTTATATCCACATAATCGACCTTGTGTTGTTACTAAGCCCTTTTTATTCAACTGAGTCGAGACAAGAATTATAAATTCTCATAGCAACACTTTACGTTAACTCATTTACCATACCACACTTGCAATTCGTTATTCATACTTCATCACTTAACATTGATATTCCGCATCGATATCTCATACTTTCATCTTTCTTTACACTTATATTCATAATCCTCATAGAATCAAAAATCCATTATAAGCGTCACTTATATCCTTTCAAATTTGTAGCTGCAACTGAAATTTCAAATTTCACCTTTTCCATAAGAAATTTTGAAGTCACTTATCAGGTATTGTAGTTACCCGTACCATTGATGAATTTTTATGTCAATTTTCAGTAATTATATAAGGCAACTAATCACACCACTAAGGTGAATACCCCTCCTCAATGATTATACCACTAATCCACTTCTGTCCTACCAAAAAAAGTTCCCATATACATATATCCAGTCATTTAAACAACTACTTCATTCACATTATATAAAATAAAAGTCAACTCTTAATTCCTTTATATAGGTAGTTACTATTTCCTTTATACTACATCTATCTAGAGTTAAAGTAGTATAACTTCAACAAAACACTAAGTATCTTTAGGGTCATCATCACCCTGATCCTTTTTCGGATTCTCTTGGAGCTTTCTATTTTTTTTTTGTTCTTCAATTTGAGCCTGTTGGATTTTCCTACATTCCTCAATTTCTTTCAAGACAAAATTTCTTATGCCTTCATTAACGTCGTTACTATCAACACTTTCATCAATCTCACTAGTACTAGTGCTTTCTTTTATCCGAACCTTCGCTCTCAAATTTGATGGAGTCCAATTAATAGGAACTCTAAACGGATATCTTTCTAGATTACTGGGTTCAGAATGACATCGACTTTCAGCAATGGAATTTATTGATCCCTCACTAGTACAATGTGAGGTATCGGAATCACTGTCTTTCTTAGGCAACCAAATGGTATCGGAATCACTAGTAAGTGCAATCCGTGCACCACAACCTATACGTAACCAAATGGTAATTTCTTGATCATTTATATCCCACAAGGACAGGTTGGTTTCTATATGCAGATGTATCTATCCAGTGAGTAAACAGATACCATCTAAACCATCTAAAGTCGAGTAAATGGAGACAGATAAAACAGTTTAACATACTGAAATTCATCACCTTTCAACTTGTTTCAACCAAATAAAATCAATTCATATAAATCGAGTAATTAACATGGCTTATGAATTTTTTAAAACTTTGGCTCGTGCCAAAATCATTATCATACTCAGTCATTAGGGATACCTTGGTCGAGGGCTATCCCAAACCGAGTCTGCCAAGGCTGTTAAAAAGTTATGTACGCATAAATCATGTTTTTATTTTGAAAACGTAGCCGTTCCTTGGGTTTGGTCGAGTTCACCCTCACGTGGTGGTTTGGCGTGAAGTGAAATGTAAAGTTTGATTTCAAGAGTTACCCTACGCGCCTCTCCAATTGAGGTACATATATATTTTGAAAACATGGAAATTCCAAATTGACTCCAATTCAGCCCTTGAACTCCAAATCATCATTTTAAGTCATTCTAGGGTTTTAAAATTCTCAATTTCATCTTAAGATCTCTATTTAGACTAGTTCGAGGCTTAATTCAACGTAATAGTACCATTTGGTACAATATCGACTTTTGATAATTTTTCGGGGCTTTCCAAGTATGCAAGCATATTGTCAATCACATGAAGGATATGGCAAGTACTTTATAAGGTCGGGCTTGACATATATGGTCTACTACTTGGTTCTCTATACCTATTTTGTCTCGAATTTCCAAATGAAACTCTTGTAGTAAAAGGATCCATCTTACCAACCTTGGCTTGGCATCTTTTTTGGCTCTCAAATACTTAATTGCAGAATGATTAGTGTACACAACAACTTTAGTGGCAACCAAGTAAGAACAAAACTTATCAAATGCAAACATAACAGCTAACAATTCTTTTTCAGCGGTGGTGTAGTGCATCTGAGTTTCAGTTAATGTCTTGTTTCCATAATAAATAGAATGAAAAATCTTTGATTTGCTTTAGCCTAACACTGCACCTACAACATAGTCATTAGCATTACACATCAACTGAAAAGGAAAACTCTAGTTTGGGATTACAAGATAGGTGCAGATACCAATTTTTTTTTTCAATTCTAAAATGCAGCATGACATGCATCATCAAATTTAAAAAGACATCTTTTTCCAACAAGTTGCACAAGGGTTTGGAAATTTTTGAAAAATCTTTAATAAACCTCTTATAAAAGCCAACATGTCTTAAGAAACTTATAATACCTTTCACTAAAGTTGGCAATGGAAACTTCTCAATTGTGTCAATTTTTTCCTTGTCCACCTCTAAGCCTCTGCTTGAAACCTTGTGGCCTAGAACAATGCTTTATTGCACCATGGAGTGGCATTTCTCCCAATTCAGTACTAGGTTAGTCTCTTCACTCCTTTAGAGGACCTTAACAAGATCCAAAAGGCAATCATCAAAATTATTACCAAACACAAAAAAATCATCCATAAATACCACAAGGTACTACTGAACCATATTTGAAAAGATTACTGTCATACATCTTTGAAAAGTAACAAGTGCAGTGCAAAGTTTGAAAGGCATCTAACTAAAGCTAAAAGTGCCATAAGGGCATGTGAAAGCATTCTTTTCTTGATCATCATGAGCTATTACTATTTGATTGTACCTAGAATATCCATCCAAGAAACAATAAAAATCCTTATAAGCTAATCTATCTAGCATCTGATCAATAAACGGTAGAGGAAAATGATCCTTCCTTGTAGCTTTGTTGAGCTTTCAATAATTCATACATACCGTCCAACTGGTCACGTCCTTGTGGGAATGAGCTTATTGTTGGAGTTGGCTACCACTGTCATCCCACTTTCCTTTGGTACACACTAAATTGGGCTCACCCAAGATCTATGCCAAATGGGGCAAATGATATCGGCATCCAACCATTTAATGATCTTTTTTTTCACCACCTAATAACTCTAACAGATAGAGTTATTTGGACTTAATTTTGATAGAAGTTTAGCTTAGTTCTTGCAGTAATGCAAATAAATTAGTAAGTTTTATTTAATTATTTTAAGTTAGTTAGGTAAGTCAATCAAATCTTAGTGAATTTTGTGCTTAAATTGGTGTTTATGTGCCTAAGATATGTTATTATTGATTAATTTACTGATTTTATAGGTGTGCAATAAAAAGGGTGAAAAGTTGTCAAATCAGTTCTCTTGAGATGCAGACCTTCATTGCACATATCTCGTTTTGATCGGAAAGTGGTTGAAATCTTTGTCGAAGTTCAAAGAATGTTGGCTCCATTAGTTTTTGATGATAATAAAACATTCTCACTCATTTATGTCTAACTTTGTTACTTAAGTGTGCAGGATGAAAAATGTATGCTAATAATAAATCAATCACTAAAAAGGGAATATCAAATTCCATAAGAATGAGGAGCTACATTTGAGACACAAAACAGAAGCCACTTAGTCAGATAATCAAGGGAGTAAGTCAACAAAACTCAAAAGTGAAGATGGCCAGTTCAAAAACAAAACCAACTTAATCGACTAATAGATATTGTTAGTTGACTAAGTGCTTACTGCTAGAAGTAGAGTTCAGAAACAGAACTGACTTAATCGACTAAGAGGAATCATTAGTCGACTAAGAGCTTACTGCCTAAAACTGGGATTAGAAGACAGAACCAACTTAATCGACTAAGAAGTATGTTAGTCGACTAAGAGCTCTTTGTTTGAAAATTTGAATTTGAATCTAGAAGATAGAATAACGGCTAGAACCAACTCCAAACTGTTTTCGACGATTAGAATCTGTCAAACATACAGCAGAGTTGATTTTCCAAGTATAAAAGATACTCCCAATGGCTAAGAAACATATACAAGGCTTCCAAGATAAAAAAAAGCTCAAAAATTGCAAAAACCTTCAACATACTTTCTGCACTTCACTCCTATCTTGTTAAAAGATTTAAGCACTTCACTTTGTACCACTTAGATCAAGTCAGTGATCATTGGTACACCTTTATTTCTATTCTTCTTTATTACTTAGAGTGTGCGAGACACTCTAAGGGGTTTATTCAAGCTTGGATTACTTGATTGGGTGTATAGGTTCTAATTTAGCATAGAAAAGTTAGTTTCGGATTTTGGTTGATCCCAAGAAAAATCATTGTTAAAGGTTGTGGCTGAGCTTGTGAAAAGCCATTGTAAAAGCTTGGGAATTTCACCTTTTTTAGTGATTTGATTTCAAAAATCCTTGGCTGAATAATCACAGTAGTGGATGTAGGTCTTTGACCGAACCACTCTAAATTCTGGTGCATTGTTTACTCTGTTTTTGCTTTTATTTTCTTTTTTTCTTAAATTATTTCCTCATCTTGCTTTAGATTTCTTGTTATTAATTCTCTACTTGCTCAAAATTAGAAGTCAATTTAGTGAGAGCAAAAAGTGCTATTCACCCCCTCTAGCATATTTACTTGGGACCAATAAGTGGTATCAAAGCCTATCCCTCTTTCTCAAGGCTTAACATCCTAAGGGAGATCCTAATGGCTTTTCAAAAATCAATAGTTGCTGAGGGACAGTCCATAAATAGACCACCTATGTTTGATGGCTCAAATTACCCCTATTGGAATACTAGAATGTCAATATATATAAAGGCAATAGACTATGAGATGTGGGATGTCATTACTGATGGACCTTTCATTCCCTCAACCTTAAATGTAGTGACCAATGAGATGATTCCTAAGCTAAGGTCTGAATGGACCGAAGCTGAAACCAAAAGAGTCCAAACAAATTTTAAGGCAATCAATACACTGCATTGTGCTTTAACTCCCACTAAATTCAACAAAGTGTCAAGCTGTACCGTGGCTAAACAAGTGTGGAACAAACTTAGGATTATTCATGAAAGGACTTCACAAGTTAAGGAGTTCAAAATAGCCCTCTTAACCCATAAGTATGAGATGTTTAAGATGGAACTTGGTGAAGATATCACCAACATGCTAGATAGGTTCACAAACATCACAAACAAACTCAATCAACTAGGTAAACCAATTCTCAAACATGATATTGTCAAAAGACTTCTTAGAAGCCTACCCAAAAATTGAAAGCCAAAGGTAACTGCCATTCATGAAGCCAAGGACTTAAATGTTATAACTCTTGATGAAATATGCGGTCTCTTCTCACTCACGAGCTGGAACTTAAGAAAGAGGAAGAAGAAGACAAGAGAGAAGTTAAAGAAAAGAAGAAAAGCATTGCCTTAAAAGTGAGCATCCTTAAAGAAGAATTGGATAATCTATCGTGTGATGATGAAGAACTGGCTATGGTTGCAAGAAGGTTTAGAAAGCTTATGGGCCAAAGAAACCAGAAATTTTCTAAGAGAGGGTATAGAAGAGATCAAGGCTCTTTATGGAAAACTAAAAAGAATAACTAGTCCAACAAGAAGGAAAAACTTATATGCTTTGAATGCAAGAAACCGGTACACTTCAGGTCAGAATGCCCCTTGCTGAAGGAAGAAACACAAAAGAAAAACAAAATATCGAAGAAGGCAATGGTGGCTGTAACTTAGTTAGATAGTGATACTTCAAGTTCTGATACTGAATAAGAAAAAGCTAAAGAAAGAGCAAATTTATGTTTGATGGCAAGGGATGATGAATCCGAGGTATCTTCAACTCCTTGTGATATTTTTATTGATGAACTTCAAGAAGAGTATGAATGTCTTTATGATGAATTTGAAAAACTTGCTTCAAAATACAAGATTTTAAAGAAAAAGTCTGCATCTCTTGAGATAGATTTAGAAAATATTAGACATGACTTTAATTCTATTTTTGAACAAAGAAACATTTTTTAAACAGAACTAGAACATTAAAAAATAGATTATGAAATTCTAAAATTGGAATTGAAAAATAAAACTAAAGCTTTACAAAAAGTAATTGAAGAAAATGTTGCTCTTAAGAATATGAGAAAAGAAACTTCAAGAAGAAATACATACTTCAAGAAAAATTCTGATAAGGTATCATCTAGATGTTATATTTGTGATAGAATTGGTCATTTGTCCTATGACTGCTATAGAAAAAGAAGTATGCAGAAAACAAGAAAGATTTAGGTTCCAAAAAGATCCTATATTGCATCTAACCTTCAAGGACCCATTAAGGTATGGGTACCTATTAAGAAAAACTAAAAATTTGTTTTGCAGGTTAAGCCGAACCTAAAAGACACATGTTCAAGAGCTCAACTAAAGGAGAAGCAGCCTTGGTATATGGATAGTAGCTGTTCAAGGCACATGACTAGAAATGAAATGCTGTTTACTTAGCTTGATAAGAAAAAAAGAGGTACCGTATCCTTTGGTGATGATTCAAAAGGTAGAATTCATGGCATAGGAACGGTTGGTAAGAACTCTCAAACTCAAATTAGTCATGTGTTGCTGGTTAAAAGATTGAAACACAATTTATTAAGTATTAGCCAATTGTGTGATAAAGGTTTTAAGGTATGCCTCGACTCAAATAAATGTGAAGTGATAGACATAAGTACTAACAAAGTTTCATTCATAGGAAAAAGAACTAAGAATATGTATGTTATATTTCTTGAAGACCTTGAGATTAATTTGAAACATGTCTTGTGGCAAATGTTGAAAATAATGGCCGGTTATGGTAGATGAGACTTGGACATGTGAGCATGCATACCATCTCAAAATTGATAAGGAAAAATCTAGTTATAGGATTGCCTAAGCTTAAATTTGAGAATGATCAAATTTGTGATGCATGCCAACTAGGTAAACAAATTAGAACATCTTTTAAAACCAAGAAGGTTGTCTCCACCTCTAGACCTCTTAAACTACTGCACATAGATTTATTTGACCAATTAGCATAACTAGCCTAGGAGGTAAATCATATGGCTTTGTGATAGTTGATGAGTATTCTTGGTATCCTTGGGTCTACTTTCTTGCTCATAAGAATGATGCTTTATCTGCTTTTATCAATCATTGTAGAAAGGTTGAAAATGAAAAATGACTTGTCATAGTAAGCATTAAAAGTGATCATGGAGGTGGATTTGAGGGAGATGAGTTTGAAAACTTTTGTAATGAAAATGGATTAGATCATAATTTCTCAACATCTAGAACACCTCAACAAAATGGGGTTGTAGAAAGAAAAAACTGAACCTTGAAAGAAATGGCCCGAACCATGCTTTGTACAAATAATCCACCAAAGTACTTTTGAGCAGAAGCTGTCAACACAACAGCTTACATCCTTAATAGAGTCTCTATAAGGGCCATGATATCAAAAACCCCATATGAACTATACAAAGGTAGAAAACCAAACATCTCTCACCTTAGAAGCTTTAGCTGTAAATGCTTTGTGTTGAATAATGGAAAACATCCTCTAGGAAAGTTTGATGCTAAAAGTGATCAGGCTATATTTCTAGGATATGCATTGAACTCAAAAGCTTATAGAGTCTTTAACAAAAGATCTTTAACCGTTGAGGAATCTATCAATGTAGTTTTTGATGAATCCAATGCTTTATAAAAGGAAATTCCTACCAACGAAGATGATACGGATGACCTTGAAAGACAAATGGAAGAAATGAGCTTAAATGACAAGAAAAACAGTGAAGAAAATTCCTTAGGAAAAGAAACAGAACCTCCACCCTTAGAAACCTTGTAAAGGACTGAAATCAACACAATGATCTTCTAAAGAGCTAGAGGTATATCAAGGATCATCCACAAGAGCAAATCATAAGTGATACTTCTCAAGGAGTCAAAACTAGAAGAGGAACAAAAGAAACATGTGAATTCACAACTTTCATCTCACAAATTGAGCCTAAAAGCTTTGAAGAGGCAGAAAAAGAAAAAAGCTGGATTTTGGCCATGGAAGAAGAGTTTGATCAATTTGAGAGAAACCAAGTATGGACACTGGTTTCTAGGCCATTAAATCATCCCATTGTAGGCACAAAATGGGTGTTTAGAAATAAGGTAGATGAGCAAGGAAATATTATTAGGAATAAAGCTAGGCTAGTGGCTCAAGGGTATAATCAAGAGGAAGGCATTAACTATGATGAAACATTTGCCCCTATTGCTAAGATAAAAGCTATAAGATTGTTGTTAGCATTTGCATGTTTCATGAACTTCAAATTATTCCAAATGGATGTGAAAAGTGCTTTTTTAAATGGCTTTATCCAAGAGGAAGTTTATGACAAACAACCCCCTGGATTTGAAGACTTTGAAAAGCCTGATTATGCCTTTAAATTGAATAAGGCGTTATATCGATTGAAACAAGCTCCTAGAGCTTGGTATGAGAGACTTTCAAAGTTTTTAGTTGAAAAAAGATATGTTAGAGGAAACATTGATACAACATTGTTTATTAAAAAATGCTTGAATGATTTAATTGTTGTTCAAATCTATGTGGATGATATTGTGTTTGGTGCTACTAATGAGGCTTTGTGCAAGAACTTTGCTGAATAGATGTAGGGTGAATTTGAAATGAGCATGATGGGTGAGTTGAAATTCTTTCTTGGCCTTCAAATCAAACAAAGTGAGGATGGAATCTTCATTAGCCAAGAAAGATACATTTAAGACATGTTAAAAAAGTTTGACATGCTGAAGCTGAAATGAATTAGCACACTAATGAGTCCATCCACAAAACTTGATGCTGATGAAAAAGGAAAAAATGTTGATCAAAAGCTTTATAGAGGTATGATTGGATCATTACTTTATTTAACAGCTAGTAGGCCTGATATTCAATTCAGTGTATGCTTGTGTGCACAGTTTCAATGACAACCCAAAGAATCACACTTGATTGTTGTTAAAAGAATCTTTAGATACCTCTTAGATACACAACTCTCGGAATATGGTATCCTAGATAATCATCCTTTAGTCTTATTGGATATTCAGATGCAGGTTTTGCTAGAAGCAAAATGGATATAAAGAGTACTAGTGGAACTTGTCAGTTTCTAAGAAGTATGCTTGTGTCTTGGTCAAGTAAGAAACATAATTCTATTGCACTCTCCACAGCTGAAGCTGAATAACAATTAAAAGACTTTGGAGTAATAATGTGTAATGTACCAATATTTTGTGATAACACAAGTGCCATCAACATCTCAAAAAATCCTGTCTAGCACTATAGGACTAAACATATTAAAATTAGACATCATTTTATTAAAGACCATGTGATGAAAGGAGACATTAAGATTGAATTTGTTAACACTTTACAACAATTAGTTGATATATTCACCAAGCCCCTGAATGAGGAAAGATTCTGTGAAATTAGGAGAAATCTAAGAATGATTAATGTACAAGAGTTTTAGAAAATTTGTGAAATTTTCATTCATAAGACAGAAGGTGCTTAGTTGATTAAGAGAATAGCTTAATCAACTAAGAGCATTCTGTTTCCTTAAATAATAAGACTCAGTCAAATAGAATGAATAAAATAGTAAAAGTAAACAGAGTCAGCCTATCGGGTGAAGAAAAAGAGGGAAAAACTGCTTAGCCAAAAAAAAATAAAAATAAAAATAAAATGAGAGGTAAATTTTTGAATTTTGAAATAGAGGGTTACCAACCATACTTAAAGAGGGGGAGACTAATGATTTTTGAGAAAGATTAATCTCTCTTAACTCATTCTCTCTTAGTTTTCTCTCATCTGAAATTGACCCTCTTGAAACTGAAATCTTTCATTTTCAAACTCACGAAACCTTAAGCCTAAATTGCTCAAAACCAAAATGGTTAAAACCACATTAACCAGTAGTGCTTTGGAAAAGAAAAAGGGAAAATGACCAATGGAAGAGAGTCCACCAGCAGAAATTCAAACAAAGAAGAAAAGAGTTATGTCCGCTTCTATGGTTGAGAAAACTAGGAAAAAACAGACAGAGAAGGAACATAAATCAGAGAAAAAGAAAGAAAAAGGAAAACTCTCGAAGAAAGGTAATATTCTGTCCTTAAAGTTTATAAATAAAGCTCATGAGGATAGGTTTAAGAAGATAGAAAATGCTTTGATTACATGTGGTAAATTTATCGACTAGGATAGCTTTGATGAGACCCTTAAAATTCAAGTAAGATTATCGAATTATTTTAAGGAAATGAAATTGAAGAAATTTAGCACTTTTAAGAATAGAACCTATAGTGCTAGTCTTGTAAAAGAATTTTATGCAAGCATAGCATTAGATGAGAATGAACTTGAGGATCCTGAGGATCTTGAGGATTTCATTAATGATGATTTGAATGTCTTCCTAAATGGAAAAGAGTTTGTGGTGACTGCTGCAGATTTAGAAAGTCTGCTCAAAATTGAATGTAAAGAGGGTGATTATGAAATTCCTAAAACTTATGATCCCTCATCTCTGTGGGAGATAATCATAGGAAAGAAAGATATTCATGCAAAAGTTATGCCAGTTTAAGCAAAAGTCCACAGATTAAAATCCTGCATTACTTCATTGCTGCAAATATTCATGGGAGAAGTGGCAGCTTCAACTACGTAAGTCTTCAGGACATGTGGCTGCTGGAGCATGCCTTCAATGCTGCTCCACTCAACTTAGGCCGATTCATGGTCGAAAGGATGAGAGGAGCCTGTCAAATTGATAAAGTAAATCTACCTTATAGGAACATAATCACCTCACTGGTGAAGAAAAAGAGGGTATAGAGCTCAAGATATAAGAATGATCAAGTAAAAAGCAGGGACCATGCAATCTACCTAGGAAGTTTGCCAAATATGGGGTACAAACTTGAAGGAGAAAAGTTTGCCAAGACCCCTAAGGTCTCTGCAATTCCTGCTCAAACAGAGACAGCCTCCTTCCAGATCTCAAATGAAATGATTTTGAACTTGCTAATGAGGATCGATGGAAAGCTCACTGATCAGTTAGTAAAGATTTAGAAAATTGAGGATAAGTTGAAAGGGCTGAAAAACTTGATGAAAGAAAAAGAAAAATCATCTACTGGTCTTGCAACTGAAAACACTTTTGTAACAGCAAGTCCAACACCAGCAAAACAAGCTGCTGAAAGTCCTGCCTTTTAGCTTGAAGGTCATGAACCAGAATCAGTTCAACCAAGGAAATCTCCCACTATTGAGCCTCAAAATAAAGATGAATTCGATCAAGGCACTAAAGTGCTTGGCTTATTTGAAAATTCTCCATCCCATCATGAACCACAACCAGAACAACCATCTTCACCTAACTCAGAGGAAGTTTCAATCATGGATATTTTCCATCAAATGATCAAAGAAGAACAAGTAGAGAAAGAAGCAGAAAAGGCTAAAGCTCAGAAGTCTGCATCTGTCAGAGCATCCCCTAAGTCAATGCACACTACAGGGCAGATTAACCAATTTGGTAAAGATAAAGAAAGAGCTGCTGCACCAACACAAGAGAACCCAAAAATTCTTAGTAAAGGAAGGAAGACCATGGCAACAAAAATAAAATTCCTCAAGAAAAGAAAGTCTTCCAGGATAGCTGAAAAAGCCAAACCCTCAACCATCTCTTCTGCTCAAGATCCACTCTAAATTTTAGACCAATCCCCTGAAGCCTCACCCAAAAGACCATCACCTAAACCTTCTCCTAAACCCCTTAATGTATACTTTAGCACTAATGAGTCTACCCCTTCTATTTCTTCAGACACTGATTGAACAACCCTGTTTACTGAGGACAAAAAAAAGGGAAAACATAATAGAGCCTTAGGAGAAATAGGAAGCTTAGGGGAGATAGAAGGTAGAAATGATCGAGGGGTAATTTAGGAACTTTGACTATGATGATTAAGCTGTTTTTGTTTTGCTAACAGTTGAACAATTGAATTTGACTTTGTTATTTATGATATTGTGTTGAAAATTATATGCTGTTGGTTAAACATTTAAATCTGTTCTTGATATTTATGCTCTTTTGACTACTGCTATTTAAAGATTGGGTGCTGATATTGGGCTGTTATGCTAATAACTAATTTTTGTTATGATATTGTGAATGGAATTTGGTTGAGAATAAGTATGAATGCTGATATTTTTGTTGGATGGTTTATGGCATTTAGTTTTGGATTGAATAAGGTCTGAAAATAATATGACAGACAATTAATTACAACATTGATGATATATGAATCTATATCTATCATTTTTTTAAGAAGTAATAAAAACCTCCTGAAGCGAATAATAAAATCATGCATACTCTAAAGGGGAGTACTCATTCAAGGGGAGAAAACCCTCATTTTTTACAAAATAAAAAAAAACTAATAGACACTGTGCTGTTAATCAAGGAATGATTTGTCATCATAAAAAAGGGGGACATTGTTGGCTCCATTAGTTTTTAATGATAATAAAACATTCCCACTCATTTATGTCTAACTTTGTTACTTGAGTGTGCAAGATGAAAAATGTATGCTAATAATAAATCAATCACTAAAAAAGGAATATCAACTTCCATAAGAATGAGGAGCTACATTTGAGCCACAAAACAGAAGCCACTTAGTCGGATAATCAAGGAAGTAAGTCAACTAAACTCAAAAGTGAAGATGGCCAGTTTAGAAACAGAACTAACTTAATCAACTAAGAGATATTGTTAGTTGACTAAGTGCTTACTGCTAGAAGCAGAGTTCAGAAATAGAACTGACTTAATTGACTAAGAGGAATCGTTAGTCGACTAAGAGCTTACTACCTGAACTAGGATCAGAAGACAGAACCAACTTAATAGACTAAGAAGTATGTTAGTCAACTAAGAGCTCTTTGTCTAAAAATTTGAATTTGAAGCTAGAAGACTGATTAACGGTTAGAACCAACTCCAAACTATTTCCAACAGTCAAAATCTGTCAAACATCCATTAGAGTTGATTTTCCAAGTATAAAAGATACTGCCAACGGTTAAGAAACATATCCAAGGCTTCCAAGATCAAAAAGAGCTCAAAAATTGCAAAAACCTTTAGCATAGTTTCTATACTTCACTCCTATCCTTGTAAAAGATTGAAGCACTTCGCTTTGTACCACTTAGATCAAGTCAGTGATCATAGGTACACCTTTATTTCTCTTCTTCTTGATTGCTTAAAGTGTGCGAGATACTCTAAAGGGGTTTATTCAAGCTTGGATTACTTGATTAGGTGTATCATTCTTTAAAGTCAAGTAGCATCAATCAAAAATCTTGAAACACAAGTGGGCTAACTTGCTAGTGCTCTTAATAACAGACCTCAAGGTAACTTACCTAGTGACATAGAACCCAACCCAAGAAGAAAAATTAAGGAATATTATATGGAAATCACTCTCTATAGTGGGAAAAAGGTAAGTAAAGGGGTAAGGGATAAAGAGTTAAATTTGAAAATTTCAATTCGATCTAATGAAATTGAAAATGATGCTAAAAAAGTAGTGATTGAAAATTTCGCTAAAAAATTCAAGGAAAAATCACAATTAAAACCTACACCAACACCTCCACCATCTTTTCCTCAATGTTTTCAAAAGCAAAAACTTAACAAATAATTTCAAAGATTTATTGATGTATTCAAAAAGTTGCACATTCATATTCTTTTTGATGAAGCTTTAGAAAACATGCCAAGCTATGTGAAGTTTTTGAAAGATATCTTGACCAAGAAGAGAAAATTGGAAAAGTTTGACATTATTGCACTTACTGAAGAGTGCAGTGCTATAATCCAGAATAAGCTTTCCACCAAAGCTTAAAGATCTAGGGAATTTTTCTAGTCCTTGCACTATTGGTAGTTTTAAAATTTCTAAAGCTTTGTGTGATTTGGGTGCTAGTGTTTCAATAATGCCTTTGTCTATTACTAGGAAACTTGGATTTAAGTAGATACAGCCTACTACAGTTACCTTGCTATTAGCTGACAAAACAATCAGGCACCTAGTTGGGATTATTGAGAATGTTTTGGTTAAAGTTGGGCATTTGTACATACTAGTGGACTTCATTGTGCTTGAGTTTGAAGATGATGTTGAGATTCCTCTTATTTTTGGATGACTATTCTTAGCTACAATTGGAACAATTATTGATGTGAAGAATGGCAAAATAAATTTCAAAGTTAGAGAGGAGGAAGTAGTATTTAGTTTGTCCAATTTAACTTAGTATCCCTATACAGATAATTGCTATAAAGTGGATTTAGTTGATTAGGGTAAAGGTAAGCTTATTCCACGAGCTTCAACGAAACAAGTGCCAACTCTTGAGTCAGAGCCATCACCACTTATTAGAATTGAGCAATGTCATGAAGAGCATAATTTACCACTATAAAGTCATATTGATTTTGTGGTTGGATAACGAGTAGTATTTTTTGATTTATAACTCCATCTATTGCCATGGAATCTTAAAGCATATTGGTGGAAAACCTTCAAAGTGGTGAAGATTCATCGTCATTATGTTATAAAGATTTACAGTGGGCTTACTAGAGCAGTTAAGGTCAATAAACAAAGCCTTGAGCCTTATAAAGTAGTCCAGAAAGGAATGCCATGGTCAAGCTAGTGATTGTAAAGAAGCGCTTCCTGAAAGGTAATCTCAGCATTAGAACTTAATTTAATCGTTTTAATTTATTTTCTTTTATTTAATTTTTATTATTAAAAATTTACTAATAAATTTATATTATTTTTATAGGTACCATTTAATTAAAAAAAAAAAACTTCAGTGCCTCGGCCTTCAAAGAGTAAAGC
Source organism: Theobroma cacao (assembly GCF_053813885.1). Classification (NCBI taxonomy): domain Eukaryota; kingdom Viridiplantae; phylum Streptophyta; class Magnoliopsida; order Malvales; family Malvaceae; genus Theobroma; species Theobroma cacao. The sequence continues at coordinate 36,559,614 of NC_142647.1, read as the reverse complement.
CACGATGCTCAAACCTGAAGTGGACAAGCAAAAAAAGCAGAATGCTCAAAGCCGCTGCCCTCAAAGGCAGTGCCACGATGCTAAAATCGAAAGCGGTAAAGGAAAAAAACCAAACTATCGAGCGTCGCGGTGCACAATTATGAGAGTCATGGGCCTGGTTCGGGAACAAACCCCCCACCCGCCTACCCCTTCAATTTTAAATTCTTCCCTCTTCCTTCTAAAAACAAAGCCCTAGCCGCACATCCATTACCCTTTTATTCCTAGAATAGTTTTTCCCTCCAAATCCTCCAACACCCAAGTTTACTTCTTTAAGTTCTTACACCCAACCAACTTACACCTTCCTTCAACCTCTATAATAGTCTCAATAAGAAAGTTCTCAACAAAGTTTCTCAATTATCCCATGGGTGACAAAGAGGCAGAGGATGATGAGGAAGAATAGGAGGATTCGAGCTTCTCCAGATTCATTAAACTATCAAGGGAGTATTCTTTTCCCTTTCATTTATTCTTTCTAACATTGAGGATAATGTTTAACTTAAGTTTGAGTGGTGAATTTATTTTATTTTGCTGATTGGTGAATGTTTTGTAGAAGTTTTAGCTTTAATTTTATTTGCATGTTTATTTAGACTTTAAGTAATTAGGATTAGTTGATCATTTAAAGTTTTATACTTGATTGAATTTTTAGGAATCTAGTGTAGAGTTATGCCAAAAATTTTTTCGATGATTTCCTTATCCAATGATGATAACTAGTTGTCTTGAATTTTTAGCTTTAGGTGAACAAGGGTTTTGTTTGGATTCATGCTAAATTCTTTTATTTAGTATCATTGTTTGGATGTGATTTCCATAATTTTGTGCACTATATCTTTTGCCTTTAATTACTGTGATTATTTAGAGAAAGTTGGTGTTCATATAAAATTTAGATTATGTCATGAATTCTAGAATTTGCTTGATTCTTTCTCAAGGCAAAATCCTAGCCGTGTAACGACTGCTCCTCAGTTGCTACCGACGTCCGAGACCTCTGGGAGAGAGACCCACCAAGTCCCGAACAAGCCTTAATAGAAATACCCATCAATCACTCTACACGTTCACCAAACCATATTAATGCTTAAACTATATACACTTGTGTCATGATTTGAACCATGGCATGATGAATCAATTTGATCCTTAACTTATATAACCATAAGTATATACATCACAGCCTAAAATCTCCAATTGGTCATTTATATCAAACCAATATCCATTTACATATTAATAACAAAGTGCTATGACTCGACCTCTAACAGCGGAGCGACTCGGAATGGAAGGCTAAGAGGTGCAATTACCTACACTATAGTAAGTGTCGGTGTGTTGAACAGCACACTTGAGCAGTTTACTTATTTGCAAAAGGAAATAAGGGGGGTGAGCCTCACAGAATTAGTGATCATAGACTTTGTGAGTAGGGTGTAGATGGGAAACAAACGTAAAGCAGATAAATTTGAATGTTAAAAATATACAAATACATAACCATTTAAACTTAAATCGGAGATTTGTACCTTATATGAAAATCAAGAATTTTATTGCAAGATAGTTATTTCAAACCAAAAATATATCAATCTAGTGTGAATAAAAGTTTCCACGTCGAAACTATTTAATAACTTCATTCAAATCAAATCAGTTCATGTATTACATTAAAACCAGTGTATGAAAAAGATTTCTAATGTCGAAATCAATTGACATTTTACTCAAATAAAATCAATAGAATCGTTCAAGCTCCCGTAAATCAAATATTAATCAAGCTTATGCGCAAACCATAATTCACCTCGTATGCGAGGAGTTAAATCTATATCATTGTATAAACCGAGGAGCAGTAGAAAATCTTATAGTTTTCACCATGCATAGAAATACGAGTTTAAAAACCCAAAGAGATGTCACTCTCGAGTAGGGAATAATAATAAAAAACTCATGGTCTCACTACCATGTAATAACATTCGAGAGCCTCGCTCTATCGGATCCCACATGCCATGGCAGTCTCAACGATGTTGGCCAATATCAGAGAAATGAAGCGGTCACAACTGCGCATAATATCTTGTGGCCTAGCCATGTATGTACAACATAAACCATGGCTCCAGCCATGTCTAACAGCCTGTCGGCAACCTAAGTCTGTCACAGCCTAAAATTGGGGCCATGACCAATGTATGGGCCTAATGGGCACAACCCGCTAAGCCCAAGCAAGCCTTTTTATGAAATCTTGTTCATCATTTCATTACGTCACCATTCCTAAACCACAAATCTTGATTCTTAACTATGCGTATTTCAGTAACATACATGGCAACTAAATATTTATAATTGTATAAACCCAAAAAATTATCATTCATTCATTGCCATCTTATAATGGCATCATCAATCCAAATATACATCTATTGTTTGTAACCTAAATCTTAACAATTTACATCGAGTGTATATATATACATACCAAAGACTTCTAACGATTAGCGGAGTGACCTTGGGTGAGGGTATGGTAACTGAATGCCAAAATACTTACCAAAGGGTGAATGCACATGAACGCCTCCATTTAGGTCGCAACTGCCTTTGAGTCTGAAAACAGATTAAGTGAACCACCTGAGACTTTCTCGCTACAGCAAGATTCATTTTCGCTACAGCAAGAATCAAAGCTAATGAAATTAAGGGGGGGTTTTGCTGCATTGAAAATTCGTTCTGTTGCAACGAAAATCAATTTGAAATTAGTTAACAATTTCCAACACTCGACAATAAATACAATCATATCTTATTTCCTTATCCTTGCATATATAAACAGTTTTATAGCATGTATGATCATCTCTATAGCATTTATGTATAAGCATACATACACTCACCGATCGTCAGCTCATGTGCACTATAACATTACACATAGCTGGAATCATCTTGTGCACTCCCACACCGCACAGCAAACATATATACAACCTCTGGTCATCAGATCATGTACACTCCCACACCACACATAGTTGGAATCACACCACGTCATCACTGGCATGTGCCCTCCCACAATGCACACACTCGGTTGTAATTACCACACAATATTACTTATCAATATATATCATATATCTATATATATATATCAACATAACATAAGTGCACATGGATTCATCATAGTCATATTTCACAATGCAAAAACATTTCCTCAAGGGCTTGCTCCCATGCATATTTTAAAGAAAAGATCAATCAAATATTTCAAGTGATTCAATCAAGCTTGTATGCGTTTATCCCCAAAACATTTTAATGCAAGTTCACTCACTATTTTTGTTGATGCATTGATCGACTCTAACTATGTCTAATGCTCTAGATGGAGATGTGGGGCCTCATTGGAACCTATCACACACAACAGCATCACACCAACCCAAATTGGCATTAATAAAATTCTAAAAGCCATTCCCTAAATCAAGTTTTACTAGTTTTTCTTAACTAGCTTCCAATTACCATTAAATGACTGTTTATTTACTCTACTCTAATCACACTAAAAAAAAAATATAAACAACATCAACAATAAAACACTCACAATCTAATTATTAACCATTATCAATAACTTAAAAATCAACCATAATTCATTACTCACCTTGGTGGATTTTGTAATTTGAATTCCTTTCCAAGAGTTTTCAAGCTATTATGGAATATCTCTTTCTTTCTCTTTCTAAAATGTCCAACTAGTGAGAGAAAGTATTGAGGAAAGACTTTTGAGGGTTCTTGAGGTGTAGAAGTAAAAGAGTATGAAAAACCTTATGACAAGGTGTATAAAAAAATGAGAAATGAAGTTAATTTTGGGAAAGTTATAAAGGTTTCAAGGGAGGCTTCCATGGAAGGTGAAAGACGTGAAATGAAGAGAAAGGATAGGAAAAAGAAGAAAAAGAAGAAGAAGCTGCTGGAAATTAGATATTTAAGCTTAAAGTTGATTAAAGCTCCATTTATTTACAAAAATGCCATTCAATAGTTGACTTTGCCTCCTTTCTTTCCTTTGGTTCAATTTTTTGCTCATTTGATACTAAGACAAAGTCCATAATATTCTAGAAGTACTCGAGTTCACGAAAACTTAAAAATTTAGACTCGATATGCAAAATGACCGTTTTACCCCTACAGTAAAAATTATCATTATTTATATTTTTTTGTTTATTTCATTATTATATATGTCATGCATTTATTTCTTAGGCCTATTTAGACCTTAATAATGTTAGAAAAACCCACTTCTAGAAGCTCACCTAGGAAATGATGAAATTACCCCTAATCCACGTCATCATGTCTACCTCCGCTACACATCTATGATAGTCGATGTTTCACATTCTCCCCCACTAAAAGAAATTTGATCCCTGAATTTAAATCTAACTATAAGGTAGCGTACCTGTCAAGCCCAGCCCTATAATATACTTGCCATGTCATTCATGTATTTGACAACATGCTTGCATACTTGAATACCTCGAAAAAATAGTCAAAAGTCGGTAGTGTACCTAGTGGTACAACTAAGTTGATTTAAGCCTCGAACTAGTTCAAATAAAGGTTTTAAGATGCAATTGAGAGTTATTGAATCTTAGAATGACTTAATTTGGTGATTCGGAGTTCGGGGATTGATTTGAAGTTAAATTAAAATTTTCATAACGTAGAGGTAAAATGGTCATTTTTCCACCCGAGGGCAAATTTGGGATGGTGGATGAAATTTTGATCAAGTTTGACTATTTGGAACATAATTTGAGCTTGAGAAGTGAAAAATTTTAATTTAGAAAATTTTTCGAACATAAGGGCAAAAAGGTCATTTCACTTGTCCACAAGGACGTAATTAGAATTTTGGAATTTTACATCACCTTGACACTTGTCAAACCCATGAAATTCATTTTATACTTTGGATAATTGAGGGATTTTATGTGGTGCAGAAGAAATGCTTAATTATTAGGTTTTATGCATGGACCAATCACATGGTGACAAGTGTCAAGCTTTAATATTATTATATTTTCCTTTATAAACACAACTAAAACTCTCCCATCTCATTTCTCTTGCCCAGCCAAGGCAAGAACAAAAGGGAAAAATCATAGAACAAACTCTAGAGAAGAAAATCAAGAGAATATTCATTGGATTTTAAGGAATTAAGTAAGTAAAGGTAAAATTTCTTAATTCTATCTTGTGATCTACCTTTCTTATGCATTCTTTTTCAATTACCATGGTTAAAATTCAAGATCTCATGAAGGATACATGGCTGACTGAATTTAGGGAGAGAAGATTTGATGATTTGTTTGGTTAGATTTCAAGGTATCTTTGTGTTTTTAGTTGTTTGGTGATGTTTAGCATGAAAAACAAGCAAGAAATTTCATGCCCTTCACCCACACTCCTTGGCTGAAATTTTCAAAAGAGAAATTGGATAATGGACTTTGATGAATTTCATGCTATTTAGGTGTTTTTTAGTTGTTTTATGATGTAAGGTGTAAAAATCAAGCATGAAAATTACATGTTCTACACTAAACCTTCAATGGCCGAATTTTAAAAGGAAGATATTGATGTGGATTTTTGTGATATTACATATTATTTAACTTGTAATTGATGACTTGGAGTGTTGGAAGTGGAATCAAGTTAATTGGAGTTGAATTGGATGTATTGGCCAATTAACCAGTGTATAGATCGAATTAGGCCAATACCATTTTATTTCGATACATAATTGAAGCTACGTAGAACACCATATTTAGATAATAATCCGAACATTTCGCATCCCATTTCATGCATTCATATAGAGCCTAAATTAGTTTTATAACGGTTTAGTACAAGTATAGTAAATTCCTTGTTGTGCATTATGTTTAGGTGGTGAAACTTTCGATAAGGTAAGAAGATTGTACCCGAAGATCAGGACTAGGAGTACTTCGACTCCCGATATTGTGAGTAACCTTATTATCGTCTTAATTATTTAAAGTAGTTTTTATTCGTTTTCGTGATTTTATAGAAAAATGAGTTTAAATGGTAAATCCTTATGTTTTATAAGTAAAATGTGATTAAATGAAATGAGTTTTATGAATCATTTTGAAATTGAATAATGATTTTAGAAATTGAGTAATTGGAGATTGTTTGATTGTGTTGCAAATTTATGGTTTGAATTGAATGGCTTATGGTGATATTGGCATGAATGGCTGAATTGGAAATTGTGTTGAAATTGTATGAACTGTTTATTTTGCCTTAACAGGCTGGGTAGTAATATAATTTCCATGTCATGCTATCGAAACTTTTATTGATTTGGTGGGATATTGTTTAGTCACTGCAGTAGCTGGTTTTCGCAGACCAGCCTATTAGAGAGGGGCACAGTAAACTCGATTATATTACCTCAGTACGAGAGGCGCGGAGGGTATCTTCTGAGGTAAAGCTTTAGAGTTCACTACACGCTAAACCACCACATGAGGGTGAACTCAGCCAACGCCAAGGAACGACTATGCTTTTAAGCATAAAAATGTGTTTTTATACGTATATGAACTTTTCTTTAACGGCCTTGGCGGACTCAGTTAGATGCCCTGGCCAAGGTATCCCCGAGAATGAGTTTTGGCATGAGCCAAATTTTTAAGAAATTCATAAGCCATGTTGATTATTTGAGTGAAATGAAATTATTTTATTTAGTTGAAATGAGTTTGAAACGTTATGAATCATAATACGATGAACTATTTTAAGTTGTCTCCATTTACTTGACTTTAGATATTTTAGATGATGTTTGTTTACTCATTGAGTTTATATAAACTCACCACCCTTCTTTCCACTCATTCCAGGATTAGGACAGTCCGTAAATAGCTGATTAAGTCGAGGGTTATTATTGGACTCACCTCCTCAGAAATTGTAGGTCCACAGCCTTTGTTACCTTTGGTCATTCGGGGGCCCACACATCATTGTAAATTAAATTACATACTCTGGTTTTCTGTGTTACTATATGTATGGATTTATTTTTCTTTTACGCTATAAAAATTATTTACGCAAAGTTCTATAAATATTGTTTTATAAGAAAATAGAATATTTCATTTAATATATTTATTTTATTCTATTAGCTACAATTTCACCCTAAATGAATGTTTTAGACATAAAAACTTGTTTTTAGTTATGAAATGTGTATTTCCCCTTATATATTATATTTTCAGCAGGTTTCAAAATTTTTAGGGAAAATGACCAAAATGCCCTTGTGAGACAGAAAATATTTTTTTATTATTGTTTTGATTTGGAAATAGCTTATAATCTTTTAAAATATGATATTTAGTAATTATTGCTCATAGGGGAGGTGCGAAAACTAATATTAAGCCTTGCGAGGTTTCAGTTGGCATTCAGGGTAATGAATGTCTATAGGGACATCGCGATGGTTGTCACGGGCTCGAGGAGAGTACCGGGTCGTGACAGTACCTCTATGGATTAAAGACGTGTGGATACTTTGTCTGCATCTCCTCCTCAGCTTCCCACGTTATCTCTTCACTGGTGTGATTTCGCCATAACACTTTTACTGAGGCTACATTCTTTAAACGGAGCTTTTTGACTTTCCTATCTAAGATAGCCACCTGTTGTTCCTCATAGGTTAAGTCATCTTTCAACTAAATGGTTGCATATCGTATTACATGATATGGATCTGGGTTAAATTTCCTAAGCATCGACACATGAAATACGGGGTGAATATTCGAAAGGTCTAGTGGTAGTGCCAAACAATATGCCACTGCTCTAACCTTTTCTAAGATCTCAAAGGGTCCTATACACCGAGAACTTAATTTTCCTTTATTGCCAAACCTCATTACCCCATTTGTGGGTGAGACCTTCAAAAATACATGATCTCCCACTTAAAAATTCTAAGTCTCTTTGTCTATTATCAGCGTATGACTTTTGTCTACTTTGTGTTGATTTCATCCTTTGTCGAATCATATGTATCTTCTTGGTGGCGTCCTGCACCAACTCGAGCCCAAGAGTTTCCTTTCTCCCACCTCTAGCCATCTAATGGGTGACCTGCACCTCCATCCATATAATGCTTCAAATGGTGCCATCTAGATGCTAGCTTGGAAATTGTTGTTGTATGCAAACTCCACTAAGGGCAAATACTGATCCCATCTGACCCCAAAGTCCATTACACATGCCCTTAGCATATCTTTCAAAATCTGTATTGTTCGTTCAGATTGCCCATCAGTTTGAGGGTGGAAAGCCATGCTAAAATCCAACTTAGTGCCCAATGCTTCCTGCAACTTTCCCCATAACCTACTGGTGAACTGTGTTCCTCTGTCAGATACTATAGAAACGAGGACACCATGTAGTCGTACTATCTCATCCACATAAACTTGAGCGTATTAGGTAGCCCTGTCAGTAGTTTTAACCTAGAGAAAATGAGCTGACTTCGTTAACTGATCTACTATAATCCAAGTAGAATCATGCCCCCACTAGTTCGAGGCAAGCCGGTTATAAAGTCCATTGTAACATGCTCCCACTTCCATTCAGGCACCGATAATGGTTGTAGTAACCCTGCGGGCCATTGGTGCTCAACCTTAACCTACTGACAAAGCAGGCACTTAGAGACAACTCAGCTACATTTTTCTTAAGTCTTTCCCACCAGTATACCTCTCTCAAATCTTGGTACATCTTTGTGGCTCTCAGATGTACCACGTACACTGCCATATGCGCCTCTTCTAATATTTATCTCTTTAATCCATCACTGTCAGGCACATAAAGTCTGGTTCCATACCTCAATACTCCATCTGTGCCTTTAGTAAACATTTTTGCTTTCCCTCCCTAAAGGTCCTCCAAGACCTTAGTTACAAACTCATCTTTACTTTGGGCTTCTCTAATCCGGTCTATTAAGATAGGTCTAACTCTAAAATGGGCTAACAATGCATTTGTCTCTAAGACTTCAAAATACACACCCATACCTCCTAAGCCCTACATCTTCCTTATCAAGGATCTCTTATCTACAGATATATGTGCCAGACTCCCTATCGACTTTCTACTTAAGGCATCTGCCACTACATTAGCCTTACCGGGATGATAAAGAATGGTGCAGTCATAATCCTTAAGCAACTCCATTCACCTGCGTTGCTATAAGTTAAGATCCCTTTATTGAAATATATAATTTAAGCTCTTGTGGTCTGTATATATCATGCAAGTCTCACCATACAAGTAATGTCTCCAAATCTTTAAGGCAAACACGATCACTGCCATCTTCAAATTGTGTGCGGGGTCATTTTGCTCATGCCTTTTAAGTTCTCTAGATGCATATGCAATCACTTTCCCATGGTGCATTAATACACACCCTAAACCAACTTGTGATGCATCACAAAATACCGTATAACCCTCTATGCCTTGTGGTAGGCTTAATACTGGAGCTGTGGTGAGACAAGCCTTAAGCTTCTCAAAGCTATCCTCGCAAGCATCTGACGAACAAATTTTGTATCCTTATGTGTCAGCCTAGTCAATGGTGCAGCTATTTTGGAGAAATCCTTCACAAAATGACGATAATAACCGACTAAACCCAAAAAGCTCTTAATATCCGTAACCGATGTTGGCCTTGGCCACTTTTCCACTGCCTCAACTTTCTTTGGGTCGACTTGTACCCCATCCTTAGAGACCACATGTCCTAAGAATGCAACACTTTCAAGCCAGAACTCACACTTGGAGAATCTAGCATACAACTGATGTTCTCTCAAAGTTTGGAGCACTATCTTAAGGTCGTGTTCCATCCGGCTCCTCGAGTATATCAAGATGTCATCAATAAATACCACCACAAACTTGTCCAATAAGGCTTGAACACTATGTTCATCAAATCCATAAATGCTGCAGGGGCATTTGTAAGTCCAAATGACATTACTAAAAATTCATAATGCCCATATCTTGTTTGAAATGCGATCTTGGGTATGTCTTCATTCCGGATCCTTAATTGATGGTACCCAGACCGTAGATTGATTTTGGAGAAACATTGTGCTCCTTATAGTTGATCAAATAATTCATCTATTCTTGGAAAGGGGTATTTATTCTTCACCGTCACTTTATTAAGTTATCGATAGTCAATACACAATCTGAGTGACCCATCTTTCTTCTTTACAAATAGCACCAGTGCTCCCTATGGTGAGACGCTGGGGCAGATGAAACCTTTGTCTAACAAATCTTCTAACTGATCCTTAAGTTCCTTAAGCTCCGTCGATGCCATTCGGTATGAAGGTATGTATATGGGTCTAGTGTCTGGAATCAAGTCTATGCAAAATTCAATCTCCCGTTCGGGAGGTAAACCTGGTAATTCCTTTGAAAATACATCTATAAACTCATTCACTACCGACACTTGGTTTATATCCCCAACCTTTGCTTGGGTATCTCTCATGATAACCAAATAACCTGGACAACCCTGTCTTAATAACCTTTTTGTAGACATGACCGATATCAAATTGGCAGGAGCATTGCTTCTATCCCCCTGAATACTAAATAATGGTTCACTGGGAAAACCAAATCTAACCAATTTATAGTAATAGTCCATACTGGCATGGCAGGGCGATAGCCAATCCATTCCCAAGATCACGTTAAAATTTAAGGTGTCTAATACCGCTAGATTTACCAAAGTGTCTTTGTCCTTGTCTTGAACTACATAGGACCTATATTTCCATTTTACGACAAATACCTCCCTTAAAAGAGTAAACACCATTAATTGTTCTTTTCTCATGACACGATCTTTACCCAAACGAAGTGAAAAATGTGGAGAAATAAAAAAGTGGGTAACACCAAGATCAAACAATACTCGAGCATCCATATTACAAATGGAAAAAATACCTGAGACCACTGCGTTGGATGTTTGGGCCTTTTGCAATGTTAAAGCAAATAACCTTGCATGATCCCTACTAGCAGACCTTTGACGTCTAGACCCAGACAGCTTGCTTTGAGAGGAAGTAACAACGCCTCTACCTCTAGGTCCACCAGCCTTTTGATTAGGTGGAGTAGTTATTGAAGGAGTAGACAGAGCCCGCTAGGTAGAACCGCTAGGAGATCCTTGTAATTGATGAGCCATCGGGCAACTCCTCTTCATATGTCCAGGTTGACCACACAAGAAACAACTTCCTGTAGCATGAAAGCATTGTCCTCTATGTTGTACCCCACAAGTATTGCAACAATTGATAGTTTGACCACCCTGCCTTGAGTCTTGCTATCTCCCAAAATTAAAGGTTTTCTCTCTTGGTCTAATGCTGGCATAAGTCAAGTCACTCCCCTGTTAGGGTAACCGTGAGTCCCTCTATGGGCCTTGACAGTCACAGTATGAAATACCACTACTGAAGTCTCTACAACCTTGATAGCCTACTGTCTTAGCCCTCTTGACTTTATTCCTTACAGCCCTACTCTCGCTGATCCTCACCTCAATCCACTGAGCGCAGTCCACGGTTGTGGAGTAGGTATCAAAATCCCTAGACGTTACAGCCCAATACAATGGCTCCACTAGCCCATCCACAAACCTTCGAATCTTCATTTCCTTTGTAGAAACCATATAGGGTGCATATCGAGCCAACTGTGTGAATTTGATGTCGTATTCTGACACCATCATGCTTGAGGTTTGCATTAATGCCTCAAACTCTCTAGCTCTTACATTTCATACACTGATTGGTAAGAATTGATTTAGGAACACAGTACTAAACTCATTCCAAGTCACCGGTGTTGCATCCGTCGGGCCTACCTTTAAGCAAAGAGCCACACCACTCTTATGCCACATCCTCTAACTGGAAAACGGTTAGCTCAACTGATTTAGTACTAGAACATCCCAAGGCATCACAAAATTTTTCCAGTTTGTGTAAAAAAACCTGAGGTTTCTCCGATGCATCAGACCTTGTAAATGATGGAGGCTTAAGCTTTAGGAAGTCAGGAATTCAACCTCTACATGACCTCTCTCGACCTCTAGATGTTGGCGGTCGGTTTGAGCTTGTGAATTAGGGGACACTTGTGCTACATGCCTGCCCTTTACTATTCTCTGTATGTCGTCCATGCTGGTTGCCATCATCTCCACAAGCCTATTAACTCCCTGTAGACCTGCAGCCAAGTCCTCGATGGTAATGCCCCCAGTTGGGTGTCTATCCACATCACCTAAAGACTGCTCCCCCTCATGTCTACTCACAGACGTATCTGCCCTCACCGACCTAATGGCCGCACCATGTCTGCCTCTCCCCCTAGGGGTGGGTGCTCATGGCTTTCCCGTCATCTCATTAGGAGCACTTTGTTCCTCCATCTTTCTCGAGGCGGCTCGTGTCTTAGGCGGCATTCTTACCTAGACAAGAGCAAACACCTATTATTAAACACATTTTTATAATTATATCTAAGGGAAAATGTGGTTTCTAGAATAGGGAATCTATGCGGTTTCTTGTTATGAAATGTGTCACGGTTCACAATTCACAACTGCAGTTTCCACATAAAAACTCGATACTCTGTTAGATCAAACAAAAATATCCTAGGACCTAAACAACCTAGGACTCTGATACCAAGTCTATCACAGCCCAAAACTCGGGCCATGACTGGCTCATGGGCCTAATGGGCACAGCCCGCTAAGCCCAAGCAAGCTTCTTTATGAAATCTTGTTCATCATTTCATTACGTCACCATTCTTAAACCACAAATCTTGATCTCAACTATGCGTATTTCAGTAACATACATGGCAACTAAATATTTATATTTGTATTAACCCAAAATATTGTCATTCATTCATTGCCATCTTATAATGGCATCATCAATCCAAATATACATATACTGTTTGTAACCTAAATCTTAACGATTTACATCGAGTGTATATATATACATACCAAAGACTTTTGATGACCAGCGAAGTGACCTTGGGTGAAGGTACGATTATTGAATGCCAAAATACCTACCAAAGGGTGAATACACGTGAATGCCTTAATTTAGGTCCCAACTGCCTACGAGTCTAAAAGCATGAACTTTAAAAGAGTGAGTATAAACCCAGTGAGTGAACATAAGAAAGGAACAAGCAAATGATAAGGAAAATTTTAGAAAACATGATGCACTTATAGTAAAAACAATGCAATTTAGTTTAAATTCTTGTTAAAACCCCTCATTTCAAACTTTGAGCATTTAATCCTTTAATGTTGAAGGATCCATGATCAACCATGAAGTTGGAAAGGGTGAGAACTATAGTAGAATCCAAGCAAGACAAGCATAACAACATAACAGAGGGTTTCTCACTACAACGAAAAGGCATTCTCGCTGCAGCGAAGAATAAATTTTTGTTCAGCGAAAGTCAGACAAAGAATTTTTTTAAACCTACTGAAAGTTTCTCGTTGCAGTGAAATTCTAAGCACAGATTAAGTGAACCACCCAAGCCTTTCTCGCTGTAGCGAGATTCATTTTTGCTGCAGTGAGAATCAGGGCTGATAAAATTAAGGGGGGGTTTTGTTGCATTGAAAATCTATTTTGTTGCAACGAAAATCAATTTGAAATTAGTTAACAATTTCCAACACTCAACAATCAATACAATCACATCTTATTTCCTTATCCTTTCTATAACATATATAAACAGTTTTATAGCATGTATGATAATCTTTATAGTATTTATGTATAAGCATATATACACCCACAAGTCATCAGCTCATGTGTACTCCCACACCGCATATAGTTGGAATCATCCTGTGCACTCCCACAAAGCATAACAAACATATATACAACCCCCGGTCATCAGCTCATGTGCACTCCCATACCACACATAGTTGGAATCACACCACGTCATCACCACCATGTGCCCTCCCACACCGCACACACTCGATTATAATTACCACACAATATTACTTACCAATACATATCATATATATATATATCAACATAACATAGGTGCACACGGATTCATCACAGTCATATTCCATAACGCAAAAAAATTTCCTCAAGGGCTTATTCCCATGCATATTTTAGAGAAAAGATCAATCAAATATTTCAAGTGATTCAATCAAGCTTGTATGCTCTTATCCCCAAAACATTTTAATGCAAGTTCACTCACTGTTTTTGTTGATGCTCTGATTGACTCTAACTGCGTCTAATGCTCCAAATGGAGATGTGAGGCCTCGTTGGAACCTATCACACACAATAGCATCACACCAACCCAAATTGGCATTAATAAAATTCTAAAAGCCATTTCCTAAATCAAGTTCTGCTAATTATTCTTAACTAGCTTTCAATTGCCATTAAATGGCTATTTATTTACTTTACTCTAACCACACTAAAAAAATATATAAACAACCTCAACAATAAAACACTCATAATCTAATTATTAACCATTATCAAGAACTTAAAATCAATCCTAATTCATTACTCACCTTGGTGGATTTTGTAATTTGAATTCCTTTCTAAGAGTTTTCAAGCTATTATGGAATATCTCTTTCTCTTTCTCTAAAATGTCCAGCTAGTGAGAGAGAGTATTGAGGAAAGACTTTTGAGGGTTCTTGAGGTGTAGAAGTAAAAGAGTATGAAAAACCCTATGACAAGGTGTATAAAAGAATGAGAAATGGAGTTAATTTTAGGAAAGTTATAAAGGTTTCAAGGGAGGCTTCCATGAAAGGTGAAAAATGTGAAATAGAGAGAAGGGATGGGAAGAAAAAGAAGAAGCTGCTGGAAATAAGATATTTATGCTTAAAGTTGATTAAAGTTCCATTTATTTAAAAAATGCCATTCAATAATTGACTTTGCCTCCTTTCTTTCCCTTGGTTCAACTTTTTGCTCCTTTGATACTAAGACAAAGTCCATAATAGTCTAGAAGTACTCAAGTTCACGAAAACTTAAAAATATAACCCCAATATGCAAAAGGACCATTTTGCCCTTATTATGAAAATTGTCATTATTTCTACTTTCTTTGTTTATTTCATTATTATATATATCATTCATTTATTTCTTAGGCCTATGTAGACCTTAATAATGTTAGAAAAACCCACTTCTAGAAGCTCACCCAAAAAATGATGAAACTACCCCTAATCCACGTCATCGTGCCTACCTCCACTACACGTCTATGAAAGTCGATGTTTCACACCAAAGGTTCTCTAGCTAGAGCTCACTTGTGCACAAGGGTCACACTTAACCGAAGTGATAGTTGGCCTACTCTCGAATCTCCTGGTTTAATAAAACCTCTTTAAAAATCTAGTTGGTTTCTCAAAAGATCATTTCAAAACCATTTTCAAAGTACCGAATGTAGTAATATGATAAAACCCCTTTTTGTAAGACTTTACATTGTAAACCTTTGCATGAGGTTTTAATATCGAAATGGCATGGTGAATATGTAATTAAATTATGAATGCACATCACACAAACATTAAGGCACATTTTGGATAGAAATCATGGTACAAAGGCTTATTTCTTGATTTAAAAACACTTTACGTATCTAGCTTATATGTATATAATTAAAACATTTTCGATCATTTAGCATTCACAATCTCCTAGAATTTCTACAAGCTCATGCTGTCTACAATTTGCGCATAAAGTAAACCATATGTTTATATATACATAGTATAGGAATCTTAAAATGGACACCCCTTACTCATCTCACAATAGCGGGATGCTACATAATACCCCGTACTTTGATAGGTGGCTAATAAAGTATATCAGATGCCAATTGAGATTAATTAGAGTGTTTAAAAGTGATGAAAGGCGAAAGGAATAGTTTGGAAAAAATATTTTGCACGTGAAGAAATAATAATAAAATAATAATATTTTTATTGAGGAAGAATTAGCGAGATAAAAAGTGATTCAAAAGTGAATCAGGGCATAATAAGATATTTTGGCTGCTAAGGAGACAAGTGAAAAATTTTAGAATAAAATAATATTTTATTAATAAAATATTAATATTTTATTCAATGTCAAAATTTTTCATGAAGGAGTATATGGTCAATCCAAGTGGGGGAGAAGAAGAACGAGGAAATTTCAAAGGAAAATGACATTAATGGGGCTCGCGTGTCCTTATTAAATAAAGCTAGCGTGGATAAGTAAATATTTTAAATATTATGGGGACACTGTGTTGGAGTACAAACTTTATATTTCAGTTATACATGTGTAAAAGAAGATAATAGAAGGAAATTGAAATTTAAAAGATTGTGGGAGGATACAATTAAAAAGGGTGAAAACCTTAGAGGGTAAAATGGTAATTTTGCCATTAGTTTGGAAGTCAAAGCATGAAGGAAGCTTTCACTATTTTCTTCCTTATCCATGACCGGTTCTTATCTTCTCCAATAGATATTTTATTTTTCTCCTTCATGCTCCCACACCATTTCCATGCTCCCATGCTATTTTCACCTTACCACCTTGCATTTAAAAAGAAAAATAAAGAGAATTGGCTAAGAAGAGAAAGGAGAGAGAAGTGGGAGGCTTGGGTAGTAAGTGATTCAAGAGTAATTGAAGAAATATCAAGTGGGTCTCAAGATTCAAGAAACATAAGGTAAGGATTTTTGTGTTTTAAGCTTCTGGTTGGTTAAATCTTTGGAGAAATAATGTGTGAATCATTTTGTGGTAGCTATGGTGTTCATAGGTGTGAGGAAATTATGAATTTTGTTGGGTGAAATCCAAGCTAAAATCAAGTAGTAAGCTTAATGCTACAATTTGAAGCCTATGATTGGTTTAATATTATGAGAATGACTGTGTGCAATATGTAGTGTTATTGTGATGTTATGGGTATGGTTGGAAGGCAATTATATTAATTGGAAGTTTGGATATGTGTGGATATGTATGGATATGTGTTGTTAGGAAAGGCTTACAAGGTTATGAGTGTTGGTGTGCATGAATGAATATTGATGTTATGCTTGGTGGCAACATGTAAATGAGAATGGTAGTACATGTAGACTTAGAAAATGTTTGACGGAAGTAAATTATAATTGCTGCCATATGCTAGGTTGTTGGTTTGGAAATGATGGTTGAACTTGATAAATGTCCTTACAAAAGATTAATATATGTGCTAGAGTCATAAATGATTGTCGGTATTTATATCATATACACAATCTTATAGTATACATCATGCATACTTAATAATCTCATATGGTATATGGAATTTACATAATATACATAAACTTATGGCATTCATCATACCAAACAAGCACATTATTGCATCTATAAATAAACATACAATATCTCATACCCACATTAGTTTGAAGGCCGAAGTAATTGAGTGAACTTCAAATATAAGGTACTTGTCCCCCATTGTTGAAAACTAATACATAGTAGAATATTTACATACATAGTAGATTCATAAACAATTTGAAAACTTTTGTATAAATCATATCACAATCACTAAAAATTTATTTTTCTTAGAAAATCATTTCATTCTTGAAACTTAAATCCTTTGATAAACCATTTTAGAGATATCATTTCAACATACATAAAAAATTCTTTTCATAGAAATCATGCTAGCTTTACATATCAAAATAATTTGAAAGTAGTGTATCCACTCACCTAGTTGGAGATTTGATTGCTAACTCCAATCACAACTCTGTTTCAGCAAAATCTGTGAAGTTTTCAAGTATTCCTATAATACAACAATAATAACAATCATTTCCTAGAATAAAATCTTGTAATAATCATTCTAGGTACTTTCAAAACTACTCACTTTTAGCTAAACTAATTTTCTAGCTAAAACCCGTGCTTAGAAACCCATAAATATTTCATCTTTACCTTAGGTGAGCTTTGATGCTAGGGAAAATAAAAAAATCTTTGAGCTTTAGTGTTCAACGGAAAATTTGGGCATAAAAATAATATTTTTAGTGCTGAAAAATTCATAAATCAACATTTAAAAGTTGAAAGATATCAACTTTGTTTGAAAAACTCAAAACCAAGCTTTCAATCTTTCAAAATGATGGTTTGGGTTGAAAATGGGTTTAAGAGAGCTTAAAGTTGCTGAAAGCTGATGAGAGATGGCTTAGAATGAAAACCCTCAGAGTTGGGGTCATATTTATACTATGGGATGTGAAAATACACTATTACCCTTTTTATTTTTTCAAAAATCGACAAAATGTATCGATAACTTTTGGTTTTGAAAAAATTGAATCAATACATGACCATATGTACGATGCATCATGAAAATGTATCGATACATTTGAAATAGAATGCAATTTCTGAGACAGATTATCTATAAAAACTAAGACATTTACTTTAATGGTATTTATATTCTCCATTTACTTAAAATATTTAATGCAAATAAGAAAACACCCGTTATTAGGATTCAATAAAAATATAAAAAAAATCAAAATCCAAAAGAATAAAAATATAAATTTTGGTTTCAAGAATAAAATCGAAAAAGTTTGACTAAAATTAAATTTACGGTTCCCATTTACAATCGCAAACATACTCCAAAAATGATGAAAAATTCATTTTTAGTCATAAAAATCAAAGGAATCATTACTGCCAGTTTTTATTTCCAAAAGATTAATCTATAAAAATCACATATTTTGATCTCTTCCAAACTTAGAAAATTTTCTGCTTCAAATGTGACAGATAACCAAAAATGTCAATGAATTCTTTTGAAGGTTAAAACTAAGTTTGATGTTCAAAATATGTAATTTATATGCTCACCTAAGGATTTTCTAACTTATCCTCTTACTCAAGGTGGGATTTCACAAGAAAGAAGTGAGGGCCATGGCTCTAGGGTTTGAAAGTTGAGGCGCTCAAAGGAATTCAAGCAAAATTCCTTTCAGATTAAACTTCTTTGTTGGCACAAACTTGTACCCTAGATAAGCAACCTTTTGGAGGACTTTTGGAGGCACAAAACACTAGATTTAGAGCTGAGAATTAGCCGCAAAATCATTGAAAGAATTCTTATTGAAGTTGAGAAGAAATCAAGAGATCCAAGAAGATTTGGAAATCAAGATTTCAATTCTTGGGATTCTTTATCTTTTTGTTATTCTTTTATTTTCTTTGTTTGGTTTTAACGTTTAAACTTTATTTGATGATGATGTGTGACATTATGGGGAACTAATTTATTTATCTAAGATTATGATTAAGCCAAATACGTAATCTGACTTATTTATCTCTCTTTTACTTATGTTTGATGGTTTTAAGTTATTTATTCTATTCTATTATTAATACTTCTAATTGCCTGATCACCAATTAGATTGATCTACAAACCTAGGTTAAATCTTGACGAAAGAAATTTAGGTACACCTTGAATAGAATAAAATATGATCAAATGCATTTAGTTGATTAGGTAGTTGGATTTGCATATATGGTATATATACACCTATAAGCCATAAGTAGCTAGGATTAGAGTGCGAACTTAATGAATCTTTCTTCAATTTAATTTGCATAGACATATAGTAAGTTAATAGAGAAATGTATTTTTATGAGAACCTTGATAGAGACTTATAAATAAATTAGGGCTTTAGGTTAGCAACTTAATCCATTAACTAAATTAAGAGAGAAAAAGACAATATTCAAATGAAGAATTGAAGGATATCATCATCTTAGGTCTGGTAGTCAATCAATTTTAATAAAATAATTTTGCTGATTAAATTTAGGTTAGTTTCAGATTTTAAGTTTGTTAAATTTAATTTTACTTTTTAATGATTTAATTTTTATTGTTTGCATAAAATTAGGGTGTATCAATTTTAGTAATTAAAGTAAGACAATCACTGTGGGATTGACACTTTATTCACCATTATATTATCTATTCAATATATATACTTGCGTGGGTAAAATTTAAACAACACCACCTCCTACATAATAGGATTGAACCTTATTTGATGCTCGATGGTGGCTCTCTGGTTATCCCCTAAAATGATGTTGTGCATGCATATGGACGGACTAATACCCACGATGTTGGCAATGGTCCATCCTATTGCCTTTTTATGCACTCTTGGCACTCTCAAAAGCATATCTTCCTATAAGTTAGTAAGAGTAGATGAAACAATAATAGGAAGAGTAGACGAGTTACCAAGATAAACATACCTCAAATGTGGAGGTAGAGGTTTAAGGTCCAATGTGGGAGGCTCTTCAATGGATGGTTTTGCTGGTGAAGATGAAGTAGAATAATCAAAAGATTCAAATATTGTCCTTAAAACACAAGATGATGCATCCAATAAGTTCACATAATCCACAAAATCAACAACAACGCCCTTAGAGCTAGCAACTAATGATGCCTCCAAAGGGTCATGGGGATAACTCTTATCAAACACCTCATGAGTTACACTATTCACAACACTCATTGCAAAGCATTCATCATGTTCATTTGGAAACTTTAAAGCTCTAAAAATATTAAAAGTTACCCGTTGGTCTTGCACTCTCAAAGTCAACAATCATTTCTCCACATCTCTAAGAGCTCTAATCGTTCTTAGAAAGGGTCTCCTAAGTATGATAAGAACCTCACAATCTTCCTCCATATCAAGAACAATGAAGTCAACTAGGAAAATGAATTTATCAATCTTTACAAAATCATTTTCCATGATACCTCAAGAATAAGTGAGAGAGTAATTGGCAAGTTGCAATGTCATTGTGGTTGGCTTGATTTCCCTTAGTCCTAACTTTTAATAGATCAATAAAGGCATCAACTTTATGCTAACCGCCAAATCATTCAAGGCTTTAGCAAAAAACAAAGCACCAATTGTGCAAGAAATAGTGAAGCTACTTGAACCTTTAAGTTTCGGTGGGAACTTGTTCTTAATAATAGCGCTGCACTCTTTATTAAGTGCCACTGTCTCATGCTCACTCAATCTCCTCTTCTTTGTCAAAATATCCTTCAAAAACTTAACATATGAAGGCATTTGCTCCAAAGTTTGAACAAAAGGATGTTAATGTGGAGTTTCTTAAATATCTCTAGAAATTTCTAAAATTAAGCATCCAAATTTTTGCTTCCGAAAGCGTTGAGGAAATAGAGGAAAAGGCTATGTTACTTGTGCATCCTTGACTTGTATTTGCTTGTTTGACTTTCCAACTTCTTATTCATTATCAACTAGTTTCTTTTATGGCTCTTCTTGCTTACTATTGCTGCCAACCTCTTTCCCACTCTAAAGGAATACTGTCGTACAAGGTTCTTTGCTTTCCCTCTTAAGATTAGGTTCAGTATTACTCGGTAAAGTCTTTTAATGCCTATTATTGACAGCATTGGCTAATTGCTCCACTTGAGTCTTAAGATTTTTCAATGAAGCTGCTTAACTATGAATAAGAGCATCTGTCTTAGCCGTATATTGCACGAGTAACTTTTCCATGGATAGCTTCTTTTGTTGCATTAGGGGTTTAGATTGCTATGAAAACCCGAAGGAAAACTCAGTCTCAAAGTTGATGAAAGACCCTAATTATGGCTCCAAGAGAAGTTGGGGTGATTCCTCCACTCTGGGTTGTATGTGTTGGAGTATGGGTTATTTTGCTGTCAATTTTCCATAAATTGCATTGACTCGGTGCTTATATGACACTGATCGCTTGAGTGTCCTTACCATAATAGTCATAGGTAATAAAGGGACTTTATACTGAATGAACTCCAAAGGAATCAATTTCTTAGTAAGAGTGGCTACTTGAGTGAGATATCCATAATACAAACCAACATCTGAACAAAATAAAGTATTTCTACAAAGAGAAATAGAGAGCGAAAATCAAATCTAGAGTGAGAAAGTCTTAGAGTGTAGCTTTTCCAACCTTGATCTTCAAGATTTCTTCTTTTTTTTCCTTTTTTATTTTTAGCCACCTTTTTCCCAAAATGAGGTCTACTCTCCAAATCCCTTTTCTCTGAGCCAACAAGCCACGTTTTTATACCCCCTATCATAGCCACATGATTAAAAATAAAATGTGCAAGATTCATTAATTCCCATGTCGACATTGTGGTGCTAAACTTACTGACTCACCCTTACGCTGCTATCTTTTTGGTGCTACAACACCAAGGGGTTGGCGTTATAATGCCAAACTCTTTGACTTGAAGACTTAAGATGCTAGCTAGAATTGGCACCTCGACACGAAAGGATTCGAGGTTGCCTTTACGGTGTAGAGTTTGTTGTAGTTTTGATTCTTCTAAAATAGTTTCAATCATGATCCGATTAGAACTGGGTGAAGTGATGAACATGAAAGTTCGAGCTCCCCTCTTAGGTTTCCAACGGTCCAAGAATCACATTGATCGAACTTTGGTAGCTCGAGTTGTGCTCAAAACATTGCAACATATTCAAAAACCACTTTAAGCCAACTTGCATCATCCATTGCATTTTAAGCTCCATGTCCTTGCAGACTTCCAACAATAAAAGACTAAATAAGTATAGGTTGAAATTAGGACTTTTTACCAAGAAATTAAACTAAAATTGCTTAAATGAAAATGCTATAACATAAATTAAATTATTACTAAGAAAGCATAAAAATACCTATAAATTACTTAAAAACTAAAGGACTTAGCTCTATTTAGGTTCCAAAAATAGGTAAGATAACTTTATATACTAGA
This sequence comes from Theobroma cacao, assembly GCF_053813885.1. NCBI lineage: Eukaryota > Viridiplantae > Streptophyta > Magnoliopsida > Malvales > Malvaceae > Theobroma > Theobroma cacao. The sequence goes on along the minus strand of NC_142647.1, from coordinate 36,537,267 downwards.
GTTATCAGTACTAGCCTTAGACTAGAATCATAAGGTGTAAATATTGGTGTACAATCTAACTTTCCATACTTCATTACAATATTTTCAATGTAATGAGATTGGGATAATGTTAGGCCATTATTATCTCTCATTGTTCTTATACCAAGAATAACATCCATCACACCCATATATTTCATGTCAAAATTCTTTAACAAGAACCTTTTGTGTCTTCCACTTGTTCCAACTTGGTATCAAAGATTAACATGTCATCTACATATAGACAAATGATGACCCTTTTACCATTATGGAACTTACTATAGACACACTTGTCAGATTAATTTATCTTGTAGCCATTAGCTAGCACAACGACTTCAAACTTTTGATGCCATTTTTTAGGTGCTTGTTTTAATCCATACAAGGGCTTTACAAGGTTACATGTATTCCCTTTTTTCTCAATTGACACCATTGCACTTTAATGTACAATCAAAATGTCAAATTAACACATCAAGGTATATGTTCACACAAATACCATTGCACCTTTATAGAACAATAGGAATGCCATGCCAAAGATATTGAATATCTATGTTGCACCATTATGCCTTTAATGATAAAATAAGAATGCACCATATACCACAATGTTAAATTTAAACATTGGCACCATTATACCTTCATGTATAATAAGAACGCCACATGCCCACTTATCACATGGACCTTGATGGTATTTACATATTGTCATCATTATACCTTAATGTATAATAAGAATGCCACATGCCCATCTATCACATGGACCTTAATGGATTTTACATATTAGAATAATTATACCTTAACATGTAATAGGAATGCCACATACTCGTGCCTTGTGTCTTTCATCACACGGACCTTCATCAACTCAAAATGGTTTACTTTAGGATCTTTATCCTTCTCATCTTTTTTTTGGCTTCATCCTAGTTACAACAATCATCTTTTATTCGAAGATGATTGCTAAGGTCCTCGAGAGTCATCTTCTCTTTCGTATGCTTTAGAGTTTTTTAGTGTTTCTCCATGAAAGGGGAAGTATGTCAATTACAGAAGATATAATAATAACCTTATCCATATTAAGATCATATATGAATATAACAAAATCCTTCTTTAGAAACATTATAAGTTTTCTATGCATATCAAATAGAATATCATGCATATCAAGTAAGGAAATAAAACTTATCTTGTAATCCGATGAGGAACCATTTTGTCATTTTCCTTGTCACCATCAAATCGATCCAACTTTTGCCAACAAATAAAGTTTTCTCCTTCAAAATGGTTTAGCTTGACAATGTTGGTAGCCATTTTTTTTAAATGAAGTCATTCCGAATTCCAACACCACAAAAAATAAGTCTTAAAATTGTTGGTGCAAATGGGGTTTAGATGGAATTCAAGGAATCGACAAAATTGACTTTGAGGCAAGCCTTTCAATAAGTGCTATCTTTAAGACTTATTTTGCCCTCACCACTCACTATGCAAAAGGGTAAAGCCAACGTTTAACTTCATCTTTACACTTTACGAGAGTATACCGCTAGATACATTCGAGGGTTTACAAAGTTGTTCAGCCTTAAAGCCTACTTTCTGTAGCAAGTAGATTATAAAGAATTTGGATTCCTTTGATAGATGATGGAAACTTAAGTGTTTATGTTTAGTTTCAGAACATAACACTTGTATTGATCTTGTTTTTTCTACTTTTGTTTTATTTGTTTTTGGTGGGTTAAAATGGTTAGCAACAAGCTTTTTATATAGGCTTGCAAGTGTCTCTTCTCAAGGACACAACTTTTTCATCAAGGCACTTCTTATTTTAAAGATGCCTTTACATTTTGCAAGAAACAATCCTTGGATAAAGGTATTGTTTCAATAATCACCTTATGAAAGATAAGTATTCATTCTATAAGACATAGTCTTTGAGTAACAATATGAAAAGATAACTTTTAATATCTAAACTTTTAAACTGTGGTGTTTCTCAATTGTCTCATAACCTTTTGGATTTAGAGGTGTTTTTCTAACATGTCACTTTGCCAAGAGACAAAACTATTCTTATGAAAACACACTTACAATCCAATAATCACACTATGTCACATTATGCAACATAACTTTGTGGTAAAATAGCTTTTCATATGAAAAAAACAACCTTTTATTTTGAAAATACACCAACAGAAAACTAAGGTTTTTGAACTTTTGTTTCATGTAAATGTTGTTTTTACATGATTTAGCAATATCTAATTTCTTCTTTTTGTACGAGGGAATAACATAGTTTCAATTTTCCTTTTTTATCTTTTAATAGAAGTTGACTTTAGATTTCATTGAGTTTTTAAGTGAAGAATTCATCTACACTTGATAATCAAGTGCTTTTACCTTTTTTGTTCCCATTTCACCATCTAAAGTGATTGAAGAACTCAACAAAAGGATACTTCTATACCCAGATAATATGAATGTAAGCTAATCAAACTAGTTAGATGCAATAGATGCCAACAACCTAGAATTTGCAACAGCACTGATATGAAGAAATTGAACTTCAGACATCCCCACAAGTTATCATAGTATAAATTATGAAATTCTTAAAGAAGAATTAATTAATCAAATCATCCAATAATTTGTGCATCAAGCTATTTTATTTTTATATCTTGGTACTGATTAAGCGAATAAAGGCAAATAAAAAAGAGTAGTTTTCTGATTTCTTTTTTTTTTTACCATTGAAGACTGACGAGTAACAGCGACAATAATGGCCGATGGTCAGAATTTAGGTTTGGGAGGTTTGTCTTGGGTAGGGAAGGTAAGGCAAAGAGAGAGAGAAGAGCTAAAGAAAGAATGAAAGAAGGAGAAATGAGAAAAAAACAAAAAGAGAACTACTATGCCTTAAATAGTTTTACCAAAACAACATAGTTTTAGACAAAGGGAGAAGAAAAAAAAAGAAGAAAAGCCACGCTAGTGCCCTGTCAGCATTGTCTGAATGTCAACACCTTGTCAATGCCATGTCAGCACCATTAACGGTCAATTTGGATGGAGTTAGGCAAAGGGACTTGATTCCACAAAATCTCATAGTATAGGGAGTAAATTGACCAGTTTTAGAATAGAGGGACTAAATTAATGAAAGTGTTATAGTATAGGGACTTATGGGGTAGCTTGACCTTCTTGTCATTTGTGAGGTAAAGTTTTTAACTTTTTATTTTATTTTATTTACTTATTTATTTTTCATCATATTATTAATTCAAGTGAATGACTTGATTACTTTGTTAAGTGAATAAGCAAATTCAAAATTAAAATAAAATAATAATAAAAATAATTATCTGAAAAATTCTTTAAGGATATATTTAAAAAGTTGTATGTGCTAATTTTTTTAAAAGAAATCCTTAAGTGAGGAATAATCTTGGAAGCCCCATCAAAACAGTTGGAAAAGCCCCAAGATTTCTTAAAAAGTGTTGTACGGATTAGTTTAATACATTGGTAATCTCAAATGTCAACACAAGTATAAAAAGTAATTCAAGAGGAGGTGAATTAGATCGTTTACAAATTTTTTTAAAATCAAAATAAACAAACATAAATAGGAAAATAAGAAGATAAGAAATATATATGAAATTTAAACACTAGTTAACGTAGAATTAAATAAAGCAAAAGGGAAAGAAAAATCAAACTCATATATTTATAGAGGTTCTCAGTCCTACCTTTAGGCACTTACGTTTTATCCCTTGGATTTCTCTTGTCAAGAAATCCGGTCCACTACATCAACAAACTTTAATTACTTTTTCAAGATTTTCGTATAACTTTTATGATTTTCAAAATCAACTAAAAGAGTTTCTAACCCAAACTCACAAATTTTTTCAAGAAGATACCTCACCTTTTTATCCCTAAAAGTTCTAAGAAATTATAAGTGTTTTTGCAAACAAATTGACCTCTTAAGTTGGGTGTTTGTCAATAACTAAGTACAAAGAATGAGTATGATAAAGATAATACATAAAGATGAAGAATAAAAGCTCAATATATTGAGAAAATGAAGATATGCTTTGTGGTGCTTGTTCTCTCTTTCCATCAAAATGTATTAGAGTGTCTTTTTTTTAATTAGTATGGCTCTAGAGCTGTTGGAGTATTTTGGAAAAAGAAACTATTCGTGTTTCTTGGAAAAAATGACCATCGTAATCTAAAACTTGTAAGGGATCAATCCTTTTGAAAGAGAAGATTAATCCCTTTGAAAGAGAAGATTGATCCCTTGAAACAAAATTGCTTTACGGAAGCTCATGGAAATCGTAGGATCGATCCCAACCTTTTTGGCTTTCAGTGCTATTGGTTTATTTGTTTGACTTTCATTTTTATCTTTGACCATTCTTTTTCAAAATTTAAGGGTATGCTTGGTTTGTAGAATGGAATAGAGGGGGAATGAAATCGTTATTTTGTAGGAATAGAATAAGGGAGGAAAAATTATTATATAGTTTGGTTCATGTGAATGGAATATGATAGGAATTATTATTATAATATATTCCGATGATTGGTTGATAGGAATAGTTTTAGGAATAATTAAGGAATAAGTGGTAAATGATAAAAATACCATTTCTTAAAATTAAAGAATTTATTTTGCTAAAAGACAAAATATTCTAAGTAATAAAATCAAAATACCTTTTACTATAATTAAATAATATTTATACCTAAATAAAAAATATTTTTATTATAATTTAATAATATGTTGTATTAGAAGATAATTAAACCTTTTATTAAATAATATTTAATATTAAAGGACAAAATATATCCATTGAACCAAATGCAGCTTTATCTAAATAATGAGAATAGGGGAGGAATGGCTATTCCATTCCCCCCAACCAAGCACGCCCTAAAAGTACTCGTTCGGGAGATTATTTAGATCAAAACTTTTAAATAAAATAGGATATTTTGGAAGCTTTGAAATGTTTTTTACTTATTAAAATATTAAATAATAATATTATTTAATTCTAGACGAAATTTTTTCTTGTAAAATAACTTGAACTTTCTTTTTTGCACTATATTCAAAATATTTCTTCAACTTTTAGCTAGTTCCTTCAAAAATCAATTCCACAAAGAAAATATTATAGCTCAAGATTACTTTTCGTTTTTAAGAACAAAATCTCTAGTTAGAAAAATATATATTTAAAGGACTTTTTAAGGCAAACAAATTCAATTTGAATTTTGAAAGCACATATTTATTTCTTAAAGCCAATATTGCCAAAGTTATATTAAACCCAATGAAAATAAATTTTTCTTTGAATATCGATTGCACTTACATTATCAAGTAAAGCATATTGAAAATTTTTATTCTCAAAATTAATAAAACCAAAATTATATTTAGTCCAAAGAAAATAATTCTTCTTTGAAAATTAGTTGGACTTGCATTTAGGCTCAAATAAATACCTTGTAAAGCAAACTTTTGGCTTAAGTAATACACGATAAATCTTAAGTAAATTTTGTTTGATAAACATACTTACATTTTTTTTGTAATTTCAAATAATGATCAATTTAAGGTTAACATCAAATAATCATAAAGAAATGAAAAATAAAATAAAAATAAAATTTGTGAAATAAGATAAAACTTGAGACAATTATAAGAAAGAAATAGCAAATGAAATAAAGTAAATTAGACTCATTGTTCTCAAAATTTTAGACAAAATTATTCCTACAATTTAAAAAATAACTTGTTGGTATCTATAATTTTAGCGTTGTAACAAAGTAAATCTTCTCTTTAATATTTTTGTTAAGTTTAATGTTAAATGCCATTTGATGTCACGTGACAATTAACATGTATGAGAATTTGGTTATTTTGGTTTCAAATAAACAAATTTATAAGATTATTTAATTTCAAATTGAATCTTACTAATGATTTTTTACATTATAAACCTAATTGAATCTTAGTTTTTGGCCTAACTAGCAACTAGACGTGTCACCTGATAGCTTAGTATACATTACCTTACATCACCGGCATTTTGATTAATTGTGAAAGTTGACAATTCATTCTCATGTATTGGAATCCTTAGACCCTTAATGATGATTCCATTTCTCTTAATGGCCTATTTTGAATCCAAAGTAGATGACTTAGATTTTGTAGAATTGTTATAGTTTTGATTCCGTTCAAAATTATTTAAATTCTAACTCACATGATATACATTGAAATTAGATGGTTGAAATAATGTTTTACGTGCATGTGTTTTACATTCTTTTTGCATTTGAATCATAAACTCTTTTAAAGATAAAGAATCAATAAAATGTAGAACTTTCTTGTACTTAGTCTCCAAAGAGATCATATAGACGGTTTGTTAAAGTGTTCAGAATATGTCCATGGCACATTAATTCATCTTATTCATGTTTTTTCCTTTCTGCTTTTCATACATCAGAATCTTCATTAGTTGGTTTTGGGAGTGCAGCAAAACAGAATCCAGAATATAATAAATCCTTATGGATGTGAGCAAACACATCATCTTATCCCTCAAACTAGTGAAATTAGTTCCATCAAACCGATCAAATTTGATGAATTCTTTATTCAAAATTTGAAACCTTGAATTCGAATTAGACTCCATCGAAAACAACTCTTTAAATTGTTAGGGAAGTAGTATAAGAAAAAAAAAGTAAGAAGGCTTGAGGTGTATTATAACACACTATCTGTCAAGCCCGACCTTATAAAATACTTTCCATGTCATTCATATGATTGACAATATGCTTGCATACTTGGAAAGCCTTGAAAGAAAAATCGTTAAAAGACGACAATGTACCAAATGGTACAATTAAGTTAATTTAAGTCTCAAACTAGATCAAATAGAGAATTTAAAATGAAATTAAGAATATTAAAGTCCCAGAATGGTTTAATATGGTGATTTGGAGTTCGAGGATCAATTTGGAGTCAAACCGAAATTTTTACTATCTAGGGGCAAAATGGTCATTTGCCACCCAAGGACACAATGGGAATTTTTAGAAAAGAAATTTTTTAGCCCCATTTGACTTATTGGAGTATGATTTGAGTATTGGAGTATAATTTGAGGGTTTGGCAGTGAAAAAGTTTAATTCCAGTGATTTCTAGAGTGTAGGGGCAAAATCGTAATTTTGCCACTCGCGAACAAAATTTGAGATTTTGAGAGAATTTAGATCAAATTTGACAAATTGGAGAATGGTATGAGTATAAGGGATGAAAAATATGTCTATGGGTAATTTTTCAATTTTTGGGGCAAAAATGTAATTTTTGACTTTTACGGGGGTAAAAGTGTAAATTTCAAAAATTACTCCACCAAGACTTTGGATAAGTCTGAGAATTTTACCTAAGCTATGGATATGTGGGACAAGTGTATGGTGAAAATTTGGAAACAAATGGATGGCTAGAATTTAAGGAATTAATAAAACATTAAAAAAATGAATAAAATAATATTATATTATTTTAGCCTTTAAAAAGGTAAAAATTCCGGAATTCTCATCTTCTTCAGCTGTCCAAACCAGGGGAGAAAAGGGAAAAAAAAAAACAAGAATCCTACCTGAAAAATTTGGAGAAAATCAAGAGAAATCAAGAAATCAAGCATTAAAAAGGTAAATTTCATTGATTTTCCTTGTGATTTTCACTACCCATGCATTTTTTTCTCATTTCCATGCAAAATTAGAAAGTGGGTATGGACACCCATGCTGGCCAAACCTCCATGGATGAGTTTTGAGCTTGATTTTTGGTTGATTTTAATTGAATTAAGTGATTTTAGTTAAGTTATATTGAAATATAGCAAAAATAAGCTAGAAATATAAATTTTTCCCATTGAAACCCATTATGCTGAATTTTCTAGGGGAATATTGGCTGTTGATCTTGATGGTTATTTGAGGAATTATGATGAATAATGATGAATTATGAGCCTAGAAAAATAATGGAAATTTTCGGAGCAAAAATACAAATTTTTACCCACTAGGGGTATTTTCGTAATTTGTTATCGGGACTGATAATTTGCACCACACTGAGGGACATTAAGTCAATTTGGGTGCAATTGAGGTATAGAAACTGAAAAAAATTAATTTGGAGTTTAAACGGACGCGTATATCAATTTATCGGGTAAAAGACCGAAATAGGCTAACACCGCATTTAGGCAAAAATTTAGACATTTTTGCATTCCATATCAAGCATTAGTAGTCTAAATTAGTTTAATTTCAATTTAGTACCAATGTGGTGAATTTCTCGATTTTGTACTGTGTCAAGGTGGTGAGTCCTCTGATAAAGGCAAGAGAATTGCACCCGAGGACCAATAGTCTGAGTATTTCGAAAATCCTCACTCTAGACACGGTGAGTAACCTTACCATCATTTTAATTATCTAAAGTATGTTTTTATTCGGTTTTGGTGAATTTTATGAAAATGAGTTCAAATGGTAAATTTTTATGTTTTGTAAACAAAATGAGTTTAAATGAAAATATTTTATAAATTGTCTTGAAACGAAATAACGATTTTGAAAATAGAGTAATTGGAGACCACTGATATGTTGTAAATTTAAAATTGAATTAATGGCTTATGTTATTGTATTGGCATGACTGGCTGGGCTGTGTTTTTATGAATTATATGAATTGCTTTATTTTACCCTGCAGGTTGGGTAGTAATATATTAGCCCTGTCATGCTGTCAAAATTTTATTGTATGGTGGGTTTGACCTGCTGCAGTGGGCTGGATTCTGTGGACTAGCCTATTAGAGGGGCACGGAATCCTGTTATATTTTTACCTCGGTTGGAGAGGCGAGTAGGGTAACTCCTGAGGTATAACTTTTAGAGTTCACTTCACGCCAAACCACCTCGTGAAGGGGAACTCGGCCAACGTCAAGGAATGGCTATGTTTTCAAAATAAAAACATGACTTTCTAATAGCCTTGGCGGACTCAGTTGGGATAGCCCTCGGCCAAGGTATCCCAAATAACTGAGTATGATAATAATTTTTGGCATGAGCCAAGCTTTTTAAGAAATTCATAAGCCATATTGATTACTTGCTTTAAATAAATTGATTTCATTTGGTTGAAATAAGTTGAAAGATGATAAATTACAGTTTGATGAAATGTTTTAATAGTCTCCTTTTACTCGACTTTAGATATTTTGAGTGATGTTTGTTTACTCACTGGGATTTTATAATCTCACCACCCTCATTTCCACCCATTTCAGGTTCAGAATAGATTGTAGATAACTGATATCGGCAAGGATTACAGTTGAACTTGCCACATCCAAAGACTGTAGGTTCATTTCTTTTTATACTTTTGGTCATTCGTGGGCCCACGTGTCACTGTAAATTAAATTCTATACTTTGGTTATCTGTATTACGGTATGTAAGAATTTATTTTGCTTTTACGCTATAAAAATTATTTATGCAGTGTTCTTAAAATATCGTTTTATGTGAAAATTGAATATTTTATTGAATATTTTTATTTTATTATAACAGTCATAATTCCATTTTAAACGAATGTTTTAGACATCCAAAATTATTTTTGATTAAGAAATATGTGTTTTCCACTTACATACTATATTTTTAGATGATTTTTGAGATTTTTGGGATAAATGACAAAAATACCCTTGTGAGACGGAAATTATTATTTCTTTTGTTTAAGTTGGAAACAGTTTAAAATCTTTTAAAATGTGGTATTTGGAAACAGTTACCCACAGGGGAAATGAGAAGCTGATATTAAAGCCTTGCGGGGTCTCGGTTGACATTCCGGGTAATGAATGTAAATTGAGACGTCGCGGCGGTTGTCACGGGCTCGATGGGAGTTCCGGGTCGTGACAATTAAGTTGGTATCAGAGCAAAGGGAAAATAACCCTATTCCTGGGAACTCTCGCATATGATCTATGGCGAAGTATGACTCTCCGCCCAGGAGCTTGGAAGAGGAGGGAAGGGACTGCTCCCGGTGCGTCCCGGAGTGAAGTGCACCTCTTGCCGAGTGCTCTGATAGGTACCACCTAATGCCATCTGTGTCCAGAGTGGTGGAAGAATTAAGTTGGTATCAGAGCTGTTGGTTTGAAAGATTAGAGTTTTGGGTTTAAAGTTATTTTAAAGCTGTTTTAAAAATTTACAGTGTCAGTGTGGCCCCGAGTTAAGTTAGGTTAGGTTGAATAAAATACATGCATAAGCATATAGAGCCTGAGGTTGCCTAAACTCACTTTGTTCCCTCTTATAGATTATTATGTCTCATCGACGCAAACAACCACCTTTCACTAGATCAGTTGGGAGGGGAAGAGGTTGTTTTCAACGTCGTCAGTTAGGTGCAATAGAGGAGGAATCGACTGCATCCACCATTCGGGCAGCACCTGCTGCTGAACAAACCGAGACTCCTCCACATCCCCCACCTCCTCTGCCACTTACTAGTATTCTTGCTATGCCTCTTGAGGCAGTTCAGGCATTAGCAGCCTTCTTTACTGCTGTTGCTGGCCAGGCTCAGGCTAGTCAAGCTCTTCCTACAGTTCCTCTGGCTGCTCCTTCAGTACCACCATCCCCACCTCCTATCCCACCACCAGTGCTGGATGTTTCTGATTCTAAGAAGCTTAAAGAGGCTAGGCAACATAGTTGTGTTTCTTTTATGGGTGAGTCGGACGCAACCGTGGCTAAAGAGGTGGTGCGAATGGCTTTAAGAGCTGAGAAGCTTGCGAATGAAAATAGGAGTTTGCGAGCTGAGTTAGCAAAAAGGAGAAATCTGAGTGTATCTTCTAGTCAGCCACCAAAAAGGGGCAAAAACTCTTCTGTTTCAGGAAGTTCACGTAGATGCAGAAATTGTGGGAATTATCATGTTGGGCCGTGCAGAGGGCCTGCACGATGTTTTCATTGTGATCAACTGGGTCACATTAGGAGAGATTGTCCACAGTTAGGACGGGCTACGGTAGCTGCTCCATCTCCACCAGCTCATACGGATATATAGAGGAGAGATTCCTCTGGATTGCAACCGAGACAGGGATGATTTTGACATACCACCAAGGGTAGATTAAATAAGTTGAAATTAGTGCTCTAATAAAGTATGTATGATAGAAAGCTAGTTTGTAAGTTGTAGTTTTCATGATCATGAAATATATGAAGATTATCAATATATGGACATACATTTGGAGTTGTAATTTACAAGTTTGAAGTATTTAAGATATGATTAAATGGAATTAGCATTAGTTAGGGTACGTAAATCTTTTAATTAATTTCTATGGAGTATCCATGATAGTAGAATGGAGGAACATCGTGCAGTGATGCTATATGGTGAAATCACTATACAATATGGAAAGGGTATTTTCGAGTGGGATTTATTGACTGATGATAAGTGATGAGCAATTTGAGATACATGTAGCTATGAATAAATTTGGAGATCTTTGCTTAAGCAAACTCGTATTAAATGTTATGGTAAAGATATATGAATGCTAGTGGCAAAAAAAAAAATACGTTAAATCAATGTTTTGATTTCACACTTGTGATAGAAAGTTAGTCTTGCTAATTGTGGTATAGACTCGAAGGGAAGCCACACGATTGTGAATAATTGAGGTAGTAGCTTTAAAGGTGGAAGAGTTGCTAAGATAAAGTGAATTCAAACCGTTGCAACGCCACAGTACTGACTATCAAACGCTGTCACGTTAAGAACCCCTAATGGCTAGAAAGCAGAGCAAATTGAGAGTGGCATGAAGATGAAACACACGAGTTGAAGAATGGTCATTGGTTTTCATGCTAAGCTTTGTTGTTTGGAGTCTTAAGTGCATTGGGAGGTATTAAGATAAAGATGATGAGTGAAATTGCAAAGTTTTTTTTTTTTTATTATTGCCTTATATATATTGGCATGTAAGAGAAAGAAAAGTTAGAGAATTTTTGAGATGGCTACATAAAAATAAATTAACATGTGGAGTGTTAAGATGAATAATATGATGATTGAAGTCAAATCTTAAGAAATAAAGAAGACAAGAGATTAAGTCTTGTTAAAGACTAAAGAGGAAGCGAGCGAAAGGTTAGATGAATGTATGAGATACTGATAAGAGATGTCAATAGCAAGTGAGGAAAATGTAAATAAAGATTTCAATAATGATATAGCAAATGAGTTTATATAGAATATTGTTATGAGAATATACTGATCTTGTCTTGACCTTGTTGAAAGGAAAGGATTAGTAACAACACAAGTAAACTAGGTGACATGCTAGAAACCCATGGAGATAAATTGAAGCATGAGTAGTTGGGCATGCCTTTATGGAAATGATATACTTGGTGTATAAAAGAGTAAATAAGTGATTAAGTGTTTCAAGAATGTTTACACGCCCTTGAGAAAGAATTATAAGTTATACATGATGGGCATAAGATGCGTGACTTTGAAACTTGATAAGGAGCCAAATGGCTAAGTTACGGGTTAAATGATCATATGTTGTGAGACATAAATTTAAAATAAATATCCCTAAGGAAATACTCAAGAGAAGTTCTGCCATGGATCTTGTGAAAGCAAGCACTAAGTTATGTAGTTATAAAAAGGAAGCTATAAGCTGAGAGTGGTATAAGTATTAACATTAAAAAGTAATTGAGGAGAATTTAGTTTCAAGTCTTGTAATTTCAAGTACAATTTGTAAATTAGTTAAGGAAGAATGATGTTATATTCATATGAAAGAGTGGAATAAAGGATGATAGAAGTTAACCTTGATAATGAAGTCAGATAATGAAACTTTCTTAATATATTATGGGAATTGGAATTCGAAAATGCGTGAGGCATACATGATTCAAATGAATCTGAGTTTTAAGTGACAAATCAATATCGAAATGCAATAAGGATACAATATATAGGAGACATGAAGGATAATCGAGGAATAAGGATGACTTTTAGGAATTGTAGTATTGCATAAGATGCAATGATCAAGTCAAGATAAATTTTTGAGATACCAATGGGATTATAAAACATACACGCATAATAGATTATAATTCAATGGAGATGACATTGTGATGCAATGATATACAGTACAAGGAAACTTAAGCATATAATTGGAAACGATAAGAAGAGAATATAAGTATATAAATGATGAGGAACTATACACAAACATGATGAGAATTTGTATGAATTATGAAGCTTATTCTATTGAATCTTGATTGTGGATGGGAATGAATTAAGAGAAATTAGTCTGAAGGCATTTGAAAATAGAGACTCGTATACATAATGAGGAATATAGACATTTGAATGTATATGTATATGTATGTGTGGAGTAGTGATGTACCCAACTAAATGAATAATGGTTTTAGTGGTTCAAGATTTGAACTCAATATATTTGATGAGTTGTATAGATAATGTAACGATTAAGAATCTTATCAGAAGACGATTTATGGTGACCTAAGGAATTTTGGAGAAATAGTTAAGGGAATATAATCTATAGTACGATTAAGCCATATGAGATGGATTAATAGGATTAAGAAGATTGAAATTTCCTAAATGCAAAGTAAACATGAAATAAGTAAAAATAATTAAAGCCATTAATTTTCCTGAACGCTGAGTATATGTACAGGAATGAGTATGGCGTGTTAATGATGTTGTAAACTACACAATAGTGTATGAGGATAGGATGAATGAATGAAAGTCGAGAAGTTTGATATGGAATGAAGTAATAAGATAGTGATTGGTATACCTAAATAAGAATAAAATGCGATCGAAATTGGTATGATTGAGATGGAGTTATGGTTCAAGCTTAATGATAGTAATAGAAGCATGCTTAATGTCTCAATATAAGAGATCATAATTGTGAAGGTTATTATGATATGATTTTAAAGGATAATAATAGACATAAGCGACGTACTTGAGTTGAATTGGAGGTAAATGAGGTGAACAAATCGAAATTCCCTCTAAAGGGGAGGACATAAGAAGTCGAGCATTAGATGAGAAAACAATACCCCCACATTTTCTCTGAGTTCAGTACATGAAATTTTGAGGTCAAAATTTTATTTTAAGGGGGGTAGTGTTGTCAAGCCCGACCTTATAAAATACTTTCCATGTCATTCATATGATTGACAATATGCTTGCATACTTGGAAAGCCTTGAAAGAAAAATCGTTAAAAGACGACAATGTACCAAATGGTACAATTAAGTTAATTTAAGTCTCAAACTAGATCAAATAGAGAATTTAAAATGAAATTAAGAATATTAAAGTCCCAGAATGGTTTAATATGGTGATTTGGAGTTCGAGGATCAATTTGGAGTCAAACCGAAATTTTTACTATCTAGGGGCAAAATGGTCATTTGCCACCCAAGGACACAATGGGAATTTTTAGAAAAGAAATTTTTTAGCCCCATTTGACTTATTGGAGTATGATTTGAGTATTGGAGTATAATTTGAGGGTTTGGCAGTGAAAAAGTTTAATTCCAGTGATTTCTAGAGTGTAGGGGCAAAATCGTAATTTTGCCACTCGCGAACAAAATTTGAGATTTTGAGAGAATTTAGATCAAATTTGACAAATTGGAGAATGGTATGAGTATAAGGGATGAAAAATATGTCTATGGGTAATTTTTCAATTTTTGGGGCAAAAATGTAATTTTTGACTTTTACGGGGGTAAAAGTGTAAATTTCAAAAATTACTCCACCAAGACTTTGGATAAGTCTGAGAATTTTACCTAAGCTATGGATATGTGGGACAAGTGTATGGTGAAAATTTGGAAACAAATGGATGGCTAGAATTTAAGGAATTAATAAAACATTAAAAAAATGAATAAAATAATATTATATTATTTTAGCCTTTAAAAAGGTAAAAATTCCGGAATTCTCATCTTCTTCAGCTGTCCAAACCAGGGGAGAAAAGGGAAAAAAAAAAACAAGAATCCTACCTGAAAAATTTGGAGAAAATCAAGAGAAATCAAGAAATCAAGCATTAAAAAGGTAAATTTCATTGATTTTCCTTGTGATTTTCACTACCCATGCATTTTTTTCTCATTTCCATGCAAAATTAGAAAGTGGGTATGGACACCCATGCTGGCCAAACCTCCATGGATGAGTTTTGAGCTTGATTTTTGGTTGATTTTAATTGAATTAAGTGATTTTAGTTAAGTTATATTGAAATATAGCAAAAATAAGCTAGAAATATAAATTTTTCCCATTGAAACCCATTATGCTGAATTTTCTAGGGGAATATTGGCTGTTGATCTTGATGGTTATTTGAGGAATTATGATGAATAATGATGAATTATGAGCCTAGAAAAATAATGGAAATTTTCGGAGCAAAAATACAAATTTTTACCCACTAGGGGTATTTTCGTAATTTGTTATCGGGACTGATAATTTGCACCACACTGAGGGACATTAAGTCAATTTGGGTGCAATTGAGGTATAGAAACTGAAAAAAATTAATTTGGAGTTTAAACGGACGCGTATATCAATTTATCGGGTAAAAGACCGAAATAGGCTAACACCGCATTTAGGCAAAAATTTAGACATTTTTGCATTCCATATCAAGCATTAGTAGTCTAAATTAGTTTAATTTCAATTTAGTACCAATGTGGTGAATTTCTCGATTTTGTACTGTGTCAAGGTGGTGAGTCCTCTGATAAAGGCAAGAGAATTGCACCCGAGGACCAATAGTCTGAGTATTTCGAAAATCCTCACTCTAGACACGGTGAGTAACCTTACCATCATTTTAATTATCTAAAGTATGTTTTTATTCGGTTTTGGTGAATTTTATGAAAATGAGTTCAAATGGTAAATTTTTATGTTTTGTAAACAAAATGAGTTTAAATGAAAATATTTTATAAATTGTCTTGAAACGAAATAACGATTTTGAAAATAGAGTAATTGGAGACCACTGATATGTTGTAAATTTAAAATTGAATTAATGGCTTATGTTATTGTATTGGCATGACTGGCTGGGCTGTGTTTTTATGAATTATATGAATTGCTTTATTTTACCCTGCAGGTTGGGTAGTAATATATTAGCCCTGTCATGCTGTCAAAATTTTATTGTATGGTGGGTTTGACCTGCTGCAGTGGGCTGGATTCTGTGGACTAGCCTATTAGAGGGGCACGGAATCCTGTTATATTTTTACCTCGGTTGGAGAGGCGAGTAGGGTAACTCCTGAGGTATAACTTTTAGAGTTCACTTCACGCCAAACCACCTCGTGAAGGGGAACTCGGCCAACGTCAAGGAATGGCTATGTTTTCAAAATAAAAACATGACTTTCTAATAGCCTTGGCGGACTCAGTTGGGATAGCCCTCGGCCAAGGTATCCCAAATAACTGAGTATGATAATAATTTTTGGCATGAGCCAAGCTTTTTAAGAAATTCATAAGCCATATTGATTACTTGCTTTAAATAAATTGATTTCATTTGGTTGAAATAAGTTGAAAGATGATAAATTACAGTTTGATGAAATGTTTTAATAGTCTCCTTTTACTCGACTTTAGATATTTTGAGTGATGTTTGTTTACTCACTGGGATTTTATAATCTCACCACCCTCATTTCCACCCATTTCAGGTTCAGAATAGATTGTAGATAACTGATATCGGCAAGGATTACAGTTGAACTTGCCACATCCAAAGACTGTAGGTTCATTTCTTTTTATACTTTTGGTCATTCGTGGGCCCACGTGTCACTGTAAATTAAATTCTATACTTTGGTTATCTGTATTACGGTATGTAAGAATTTATTTTGCTTTTACGCTATAAAAATTATTTATGCAGTGTTCTTAAAATATCGTTTTATGTGAAAATTGAATATTTTATTGAATATTTTTATTTTATTATAACAGTCATAATTCCATTTTAAACGAATGTTTTAGACATCCAAAATTATTTTTGATTAAGAAATATGTGTTTTCCACTTACATACTATATTTTTAGATGATTTTTGAGATTTTTGGGATAAATGACAAAAATACCCTTGTGAGACGGAAATTATTATTTCTTTTGTTTAAGTTGGAAACAGTTTAAAATCTTTTAAAATGTGGTATTTGGAAACAGTTACCCACAGGGGAAATGAGAAGCTGATATTAAAGCCTTGCGGGGTCTCGGTTGACATTCCGGGTAATGAATGTAAATTGAGACGTCGCGGCGGTTGTCACGGGCTCGATGGGAGTTCCGGGTCGTGACACTATCTTTAAAGAATTGTTGTATACATTTTGCGGATTTACAGCAAAAGACTCTCTAATATACAACAAGCTTGTTTTAGAATTCTACTAAAAGTGAAAGTCTGTTTTGGAAGTCTGCTCTATTTTATAAACATTGAATCAATATATTTCAACAGTTGTCTCTACTCAAAAACATTGAAAGAATTTGTTTATTTTAAGAGTTATGTCTTAGACATTGAACAATCGTATCTAAATAATTAACTAACTTCCAATGTGGGACTCCAATAAACCCACATATTGCAAACTATCTAATAGTGTTCAAACACAATCAATAATTAAGCACAACACATGTCTAAAGAAAGTTACAAAATTAATAATTAAGCACAACAAAGTCTAAAAAAAGTTACGCCATTTTTTTTCATATTTTTCCTAAAATTTTTTGGTTTTAGAACAAAATTTAAAGATATGGTGAATAAAAAAATAAAAAAATTTAGAAGAAGGAGCAAAAGTTAGGAAGATAAGGAAAAGTTGGGAAAAAGGGAAAGAAAGAGAGAGAGAAACAAAGGAAGGGAGGGGAGCGTTGACTCCATATGTTTTGAATGATAACAAAACATTCCTTATTCATTAATGTTTAACTTCACTATTTAAGTGTGTAAGATTTAATTTTATACTCCTAACAAAGTTGTTAATCAAAGGCAAGTCAAGAAGCTTACTAAGTTTAATGAAGATTTAATCAGTTAAAAGGGAAAAAATAAATAATGAACAAAAACAGAACCTTAGTAACTGATTATCAAAGGACTTTAATCAGCTAAGGCATGGCTGTGTGATAAGTTAAAGCAAAATAGAAATATACTAATCAGTTAAGAGGTATGGTTAATCGATTAGAGCACGAGGTCCTAGTATCTTCAAGCGCTACCAATAATCGGTTAGCCAAAGTTTGTTTGCTTTTTTGAATTTAAACACTAGAGGACAAAATGAAGGCTAAAAGTGCATCAGAGTTATTTCTAATGGCTAGAAACTGTCTCCAACAGAAAAATCTGACTTGCCAAGTATAAAAGGAAGCTTCAATGGTCAAAGAAGTAAGTTTTGAATAAAAAAGAGCTGTTTTGAGTGAAAAGCTAAATACTTTTCAGCAAAACACTTGTTTTTCATTTCAAATCTAGAAAAAGTGTTTGAGCTTGATTGTAATTTATCCATATTTGTAAAGGTATTTAATTGTACTTCTTTTTTCTTCTTTTTCTTGGAAAATTAGAGTGTGGGAAGCACTCTAAAGCTTATTGTAAGGGATTAGAGCTTCGGTTAGAAGCTCACCTTGTAAAAGCTTGGTGGAAGTTGCTAATTCCACTGGTTTAGTGAAGTTGAGTTGAAAATCATTGATTGGGAGATCAAGGTAGTGGATGTAGGTTTAGGGGATCAAACCAGTATAAATACTATTGCATTGTCCACTTCACTTTACCCTTCCTTACTTGGTGTCTTGTAATTTTAACAAGTTCTAGTATTTCCCTTCATCTAGTTGATTAAGTGCTCTTCAAGTTCTAAAGGGCTAAGCAGAAAATGTTTAGTGTTATTCACCCCCTCTAGCATTTAGACGGGACCAACAAGTAGTATCGAGCCATATGCTCAAATTTAAGGCTTAATATCCTTAGGGAAGATCCACATGGCTTTGCAAAAGTTAATTGTTGCTGAAAGACAATCCACAAATAGACCTCCTCTATTTGATGGATCAAATTATGCCTATTGGAGCACTAAGATGTCCATATACATTAGAGCCCTTGACTATAAATTATGGGATGTTATTTTGGAAGAACCCTATGTTCCCACCTCACCTAGTTGTCACTGGTGAGAAAATGCCTAAGCCTTGAGCTAAGTGGACTTAGGATGAATTCAAAAAGGTCTAAACAAATTTTAAAGCCATCAATACCCTTCATTGGGCACTCACTCTTTTGGAATTCAACAAAATCTCTACTTTTACTACAACCAAAAAGATTTAAGAAAAACTTAGAGTAATTCATTAGGGGATTTCTAAGTCAAGCAGTCCAAAATTGCCTTACTCACCCACAATTATGAAATGTTTAAAATGGAACTGGGTGAAGATGTAAGTACCATGTTCGATAGGTTTATCAACATTATAAACAAGCTGAACCAACTTGGAAAAACCATCCTTGAACATGAGTTAGTAAAAAATTACTTAAATGTCTCCCTAAGAGTTGGAAACCCAAAGTCACAACTATTTGAGAGTCCAAAGATCTTAATGTGGTCACACTTGATGAAATTTGTGGCTCATTCCTCACACATGAACTTGAAATGAAAGAAGAAGAGGAGGAGGAAAAGAAAGAAGCCAAAGAAAAGAAGAAAATTTAGCACTCAAGATTAGTTTACTTGAGGAAGAATTAGAAGAGCTATCAAGTGATCATGATGAAGAGCAAGCCATGATGGCCAGACGATTTAGAAAGCTAACGGGACAAAAAGTAAAAATTTTGGAAGAAAAATTACAAAAAGGATCAAGGTCCCTCTCGAAAAACCAGCACAAGAGTTATTTCAGCAAGAAGGATGAGATGGTGTGTTTCAAATGCAAAAAATCAGGACACTTCAGATTAGAATGCCCATTACTCAAAGAAGAAACCTTAAAGAAAATAAAGAAACCAAAAAGAGCAATGGTGGCAACAACATGGTCTAATAGTGATTCATCAAGTTTAGAAGAAGAAAAAGAAAAATTGGAAGAAAGAGCCAATTTCTACTTAATGGCAAAGGAAGAAGAAATTGAGGTAACTTCTAATCCATGTGATATTTCCTATGATGAATTGTAAGATGGCTATGACTGTCTATATGCTGAATTGAAAGACTTTCTTTAAAATATAAGACTATGAAAAAAAAAGGTTGATGCATTGAATGAAGACTTAGAAAAAATCAAGCATGAGTACAACTCTGTTTTTGATCAAAGGAACATGCTTCAAATTGAACTAGAACAATTCAAAGCTAATTCTGAATTCTTGAAGGTTGAATTGGAAAGCAAAAGTTTATAATTACAAAGAGTTATTGATGAAAATACTAGATTTAAAGTTGATAGAGAATAAAGACTAAAATTGAAATCAAAAAATGAAAAAAAGTTTAAAAGAAAAACAAGCCTTAGAAGGAAAATTAATGTTGTCTCATGTCACTGTTATGTTTGTGGTAGGAAAAGTCATTTGTCTTATGAATGTTTTCATAGAATATTTCTTAGAATGAAATTGGTTTGGGTTCTAAAAGGATCCCATGTGATTGCTAACCCCCAAAGACCCATTAAAGTATGAGTACCTTTAAAGAAAAACTGAAAATCTATTTTGTAGGTTGAGTAAGGACAAAATGATCAATATTTTGAAGCTCAACCAAAGAAAAGGCAGCCTTGGTACTTGGACAGTAGCTACTCAAAACACATGACCGGCAATGAAAACTTATTCGCTAAACTTGATAGGAAGAAGTGTGGTAATGTTTCCTTTGGTGATGACTCCAAGGGTATTATTCAAGGAATTAGAACCATTGGTAACACATGTCAAGCACATATCAAGCATGTCTTACTTGTTAAAGGTTTAAAACATAATTTGCTAAGCATTAGTCAGCTTTGTGATAGAGGTTTTAGAGTATGCTTTAATTCCCATGCACGTCAAGTAATTAATATTAACACTAACAAAGTTGCATTCATTGGCAAAAAAATTAAAAATATGTATGTCATTTTTCTTGATGAAATTAAGGCTTGTGAATAATGCTTGATTGCCAATGACATTTGTGATAGTTGGTTGTGGCATAGAAGGTTAGGACATGTTAGTATGCATACAATTTCTAAACTTTTGAGAAAAGACTTAGTCATTGGACTTCCAAAGATATTATAAGAGAATGACAAAGTTTATGATGCATGTTAATTTGGAAAACAAGTTAGAAGTTCTTCCAAATCACAGAAAGTCATATCAACCTCTAGGCCACTTAAATGACTTCACATTGACTTGTTTGGATCAATCACTGTTGCTAGTCTAGGAGGCAAGTCGGCTTTGTTATTGTTGATGACTACTCTAGATTTACATGGGTGTATTTTCTTGCTCATAAAGATGATGCATTGCCAGTTCTTGTTAAACATTGTAAAAGAGTTCAAAATGAAAAAGGCCTCACCATTGTTGGTGTTAGAAGTGATCATGGTGGTGAATTTGAAAGTGATTATTTTGAAATCCTTTACAATGAAAATGGTTTTGATCACAATTTTTCTGCTCATAGAACTCCATAACAAAATGGAGTTGTTGAAAGAAAAAATAGGACTTTTAAAAAAATGGCAAGAATAATGCTTTATGAATATAACTTGCCAAAGTATTTTTGGGCTGAAGTTGTAAACACTGCAACTTATATACTAAACAGAGTTTCCATTAGAGCCATGATTTTTGAAACCCCTTATGAGCATTACAAAGGAAAAAAACCAAATATTTCTCATCTAAAGAGTTTTGGATGCAAATGTTTTGTCTTAAATAATTGAAAACAAAACTTGGGAAAGTTTGATGCTGGAGTGATGAGGCAATTTCCTTAGGCTATGCATTGAATTCTAAAGCACATAGAGTGTTTAACAAAAGAACTTTAGTTATAGAAGAGTCAATCCATATTGTTTTTAATGAGACTAATGCTGCACAAAGAAAGGTAGTCCTTGATGATGATGATGCAGATGACATTGAGAACAAAATGGAGAAGATGAGCTTAGACAACAAAGAAAATGATGGGGAAAGCTCGAAAGAGAAAGATGATAATGAACCACTACTGGAAGACTTGCAAAGAACTGAAGAACAACACAATGATCTTCCTAGAAGCTAGAGATTCGTAAGGAATCATCCTCAAGAACTCATGATTGGTGATCCCTCGGAGGGTGTCAAAACTAGAAGAAGATTAAGGGAAACTTGTGATTTTCTAGCTTTTATATCACAAGTGGAACCAAGAAACTTTGAGGAAGCTGAAAAGGAAGAGAGTTGGATGATTGCTATGCTAGAAAAGTTGGGGCAATTTGAAAAGAACAACGTTTGAACCTTGGTTCCAAGGCTAGACAACCATCCAATTGTTGGTACAAAATGGGTGTTTAAGAACAAGATGGATAAGTTGGGAAATGTGGTAAGAAATAAGACAAGGTTAGTTGCTCAAGGCTACAATCAAAAAGAAGGTATTGATTATGATGAAACCTTTGCTCCGGTAGCTAGATTAGAAGCCATTAGACTCTAACTTGCCTACCATGCTTTATGAACTTTAAATTGTTTAAAATGGATGTTAAAAGTGCATTTCTTAAGGCTTTATATAGGAAGAGGTATATGTTGAACAACCCCCTAGTTTTGAAGTGTTTGATCAAATTGATTATGTATATAAACTGCATAAAGCTTTCCATGGATTAAAACAAGCTCTTGAAGCTTGGTATGAAAGACTTTCTAAGTTTTTAATTGAAAAAGGATGCTTTAGGGGAAGTGTAGATAATACATTATTTATTAAGAAAAATGAGACTGATTTGATTGTTGTTCGAATTTATGTTGATGATATAGTATTTGGTGCTACTAATGAAAGGTTGTGTGAGAATTTTGCTAAAGAAATGCAGGAAGAATTTGAAATGAGTATGATTGGAGAACTAAAATTCTTCCTTGGTCTACAAATAAAGCAATGTGAAAGTGAAGTATTCATCAACCAAGAAAAGTATACCAAAGAAATGCTAAAAAAGTTCAGTGTGATGAATATGAAGTCAATTAGAACTTCTATGAACCCTTCCATAAAGCTTGACAAAGATGATAAAGGAAAAAATGTGGACCAAAAGCTCTATAAAGGTATGGTTGGTTCACTTTTTTATCTTACTGCAAGTAGACTTGATATATTATTTAATGTATGCCTATGTGCAAGATTCCAATCATGTCCCAAGGAATCACATTTGATTGCAGTTAAAAGAATTTTTAGATATCTCTTGGATACTCAAAGCTTAGACTTATGGTATCCAAAAGGTTCATCTTTTAATCTTTTTGGCTATTCTGATGCTGATTTTATTGGTAGCAAAACTGATCTGAAAAGCACTAGTGGTACTTGTCAATTTCTTGGAAACATGCTTGTGTCTTGGTCTTATAAGAAACAAAATTTTATTGCTTTATCAACTGCTGAAGCTGAGTATATATCACCAAGTAGTTGTTGTGCACAAATTTTATGGATTAGGCACAACTAAATGATTTTGGAATGACTATACATAAAGATCCCATTTATTGTGATAATATGAGTGCCATAAATATCTCCAAGAATCTTGTTCAACACTCTAGAACCAAGAACATTAAAATTAGACATCATTTCATTAGAGATCATGTGCTTAAGGGAGATATTGAAATAAATTTTGTAGATACCTTGCATCAACTAGTTGACATTTTCACAAAACCATTGAATGAGGAACAATTTTATAAAATTAGAAGAGATTTAGGGATGATTGATGCTACTGAAATATGAATTATGTAGGAATGATGATGTTCTTGATGATATATATATATATATATATATTTTGATGAGTGTGTTTATTGCTTGGTGTAATTGATTAGTAAATATTCTAGGTTAGCTAAAGGACCTTACATGGAAGATAGGATTCATTCTAATTAGTTAAGAACTTCCCTAATCAATTATAAGAGTTAACCTGAGTCAATGAGGTAATAATTAGTTAGCAACTCCCTTAACCGATTAATACAAGTTTGGTAGTTAAAGGGCTTTCAAGTCAAAAACATAGTAATCAATTAAGGCCTCCTCTAATTGATTAGAGGATAATTGTGAAAGAGATAAGCTATTGTGTGGGAATTTTTCAAAATAAAAAAAAAAACTAGGTAGGTGGTATGGGATAGCTCCCACTCAAAACGCGGGTAACCGGTTATAACTCCCCATAAAAGACCCCCCATCTACTTAGAAAGTCAGTTACATTGAAAATCAATATCCAAAAGCCTTTGGATTTTCCTTTCCATATTTTCCTCTAAGACTCGAGAAACCCTAGAAAAGAAAATCCCATGGAAAAAACTTCCTTCACCCACAAAGTAGCTGAAAAAGGGAAAGGTAAAAGGAAAACTAATGATTCTTCATCACATTCCCTCAAAAAGAAAAGAAAAATCAAAAGACATTTAACAGAGAAGAAAAAGGGAAGCAAAAGGAAAATGACAGAAAAAGAAAAAGGATCGACAAATGCAAGAGCTACAATAAGGAAAGGTATTGGTTCTTCTTTTTCTCGATTTCAAAATGACATACATGCTGATAGATTTAAGAGAATCAAGAATGCCAGAACTTCATGTGAAAATGTTTTTGATTGGGATAGAGTTAATGATTCACCGAGAGTAAAAGAAGATTTAGAGGGACATTTTGAATCTTTGAAATTAAGATATATGAGTACATTTGGCGATAGAATGTATAGGTTAACTCTAATTAAGGAACTATATTCCAGTATAGCTATTGACAAAATTGAATTGAAAGAAGAGAAGGAATTTGAAGAGGATAGATTAAATGTGTTTTTAAATGGTGAAGATTTTCAAATTAGTGCTCAAGATCTAGGAGAATTCCTTAAGATTGAATTTGAAGTAGGAGCATACAAAATACTAGAGAAATATGAGCCAAACCATATGTGGGAAGTTATCACTGGAAAGAGGGAGAAGTTTCCCTCAAGAAGCTATACCAGTGAGATAAAAAATGCTCAGCTCAGAATTCTTCATTATTTCATAGCAACTACTCTCTATAGAAGAAGCAGTAGCTTTAGTTATGTGAATGCATATGATCTGTGGCTAATGGAGGCTGTCTTTAATGAAATCCCACTAAATGTGGGAAGATACATGGTAGAAAGCATTGGAACAACTACACTAGGGGACAAAGCAAATCTATTGTATGGTAATATCCTTACAGCCTTATGAATAAAGGGAATTTGGAGTGGAAGTTTCAACATGATCTTATGAAGAATAAGGATCAGTGAATATACCTAGGTAGTGTACTAAAAAATGGGGTACAAGATAAAGAGAAATGAATGTATTAAGATCACAAAAAGGTACACCTCTGCCCTTTCTAACTGGTAGTTATTCAACACCCTTCACTAGGGCATATCAACTGCCATTTCAGACTGACATGATACTTAATCTCTTGATGAGAATTGATAGGAAGTTGACTAATCTAGTTGAAAAGATAGTAAAGATTGAAGAAAAAATTCAATAGCTTGAAGCTATAATAAATCTAGCTAAGGAAACCAAAGTTCCGAAAGCCTTTGTCTCTATTGCAAGTCAGTCAAGTGAAAGGGTTGCTACGAATCAATTTGAAAGTGCTACTTTTAGTCATGGCAGGGAAACTGAAAATGAAATACCTAAATATCCAAATGTGACTCAAGCTGGAATTGATGAATCTAGAAAGAAGAGTGCTGAACAAGAAGAACAGGAAAAAGAAAAACAACCATCCACTAAAAAGCATAAGGAAAAAAAAGAAAAAGAGAAAAAACCCCAAGTTGAAAAAGAACATTCAAAGGCTGAAAAAAGTGTTGTGAGCTCTCTTGCAAAATCTAAAAAGATTCTCATTTTTCACTTTATAAGAGATATCATCAATGAAGCTAAAGATGACCAAGCACACCAACAGGTAAGGATGCATCAAGAAGCTCAGTCAACTCCACTAGAAACAAAACAAACTGCAAAAAAAAAAACACATCTAGAAAAGGGTAATGCTACTGACATTAATCTTGTAGCTAAGAAAATTACTGGTAAATGTAAGAAAACTATGGCCACTAAGACCAAAACCTTCAGAAGAAGAAAGTCTGGAAGACTGGCATTGACTTCCACCCAACAGTTCTTTAAATCTGTAGACCCCTAGCTTATTCCATTAGACTTTCCTTCTCGCTGCTCTTCCAAACCTCTCTATGTTCATTTTGGAACTTACGAATCCTCACCTTCATCTGATTCAGATTAGGAACCCTTTTTAGATGATGTCAAAAATGGGGAGAGAAATAGGAAGACAAGAAAATAAGATTAGGAAGTTGAGCTAATAGGAATGCTTCTATTATCTCTGCTTTGGTATTTTGGTTTAATTTGATTTGTGCTGAACTATATTAACAATGGTTGTGTGGTTTATATGTTTTATGATGATGTTATGTGCTGAACAATGTGTGGTTTATATGTTTTATGATGGTGTTATGTGCTGAACAATTTTTTTTTGGGTTATGTGGTTATATTGTGCTGAGTTCTTATATTCTTATGTTGAACTTATACTAAATGGTTGAATGTTGAATATGTACATATTTATGCTCCGGTGCTTGAATGGCTTTATGTTGGATAATTTAATTAGAGCATATATTTAGAGGGAGCACATATTTATGGGGAGCACATATTTAAAGGGAGAAATTCTTAAAACTGCACAAAATCTTCTTTTCATTTATAGACATTGCACTCTTAATCTGGGGGTGCTTGGTCATCATCAAAAAAGGGGGAAAATGTTGACTCTATATGTTTTGGATGATAACAAAACATTCCTCATTCATTAATGTTTAACTTCACTATTTAAGTGTGCAGGATTTGATTTTATACGCTTAACAGAAATATGCTAATCGGTTAAAAGGTTTGGTTAATCGGTTAGAGCATAAGGTCTTAGTATCTTTAAGTGCCAAAAACAAGTTTGAAAATATTGTTGACCGTTGAAGGGAGCCCAAATGGAAAAGTTCAAAATTTGAAGATCTTCTAGTCGATTAAAGCTAATTTTAATCAGTTATGACTGAAAGAAGTAAAGCCTCAATCAGTTAGCGGAAGTTATGACCAATTAAAGAAAGACTTTTGTGTAAAGAATTGAAAATAGAAAGTTTGTAATCAGTTAAAGCTTGCCATAACTAGTTAGAGAAGTTCTGTTGAAGAAGAGAAGTATGAAGATAGAGAACTCTTTGTTGGCTCCATTAGCTTTTGATTATAATAAAACATTCCCATTTATTTGTGTCTAATACATTTACTTGAGTATGCAGGAAATTAATATATGAAATTAATTTATTGACTCTTCAAAGAGTATTTTTGAAAGAAAAAGAGGGATAAAATCATCAAAATGAAATTAAATAACAAGGAGGAAGCTTATTGGTGAAACAAGGAAGAACATTAGTTGACCAAATTTCAAATTAGAGAAATGGCGGGCTAAAGAGTTTAAGAAACAGAATCAATTTAGTCAACCAAGTCAGTCGACTAAGTACTCTTTGCCAAAATCTGCAAACCAGAAACAGAATCAACTTAGTCAACCAAGTCAGTCGACTAAGACTGTCACGACCCGGAACCTCCCTCGGGCCCACGACAGCTGTCGCGACGTCCCAATTTACACTCATTACCCGAAATGCCAATCGGAACCCCGCAAGGCTTATGTATCAGTTTCTTGCCTTTCCTGTGAGCAATCGTTGTTAAACATTCCGTTTTAAACATTACCAGTCATTTTTGGCTCAAGTAAATCAAAAGATAAAATTATTTTGAAAGGATTTATAGACAAATATTACTATTCAAAATATTGATTAAAATATAGTATTTTTATATAAAATAATATTTATAGAAACACGTGTAAAAATCTTTTGTAACGTGGAGGTAAAATAAATTCATACATACAATAATTTACAAAGTTATAATGTACAATAATAATTACAATGACAAGTGGCCCGTAAATACACCAAGTGTTGGTGATAGTAACCTACTGTTTGTGAGATAGAGGGGTCAACTGGAATCCTCGACAAAATCGAGTATCTACAAGCTACCACAAGCCTGAAATATTTGGAAAGGAGGTGGGTGAGATTTTGCAATCCCAATGAGTAAACAGACATTGTTATAAATATCTAAAGGCGAGTAAAATGGAGGCAAGTTTAAACAAGAAATCACAAACCATTTCATAAGGTTTTCAATTTATTTCTTAAACCATAAAATATTTGTAATTTACCAAAACAGTGGTTAAGGCTTATGACTTTTATTAAAAAAAAACAGGGCTCAAGCCAAAACTAGTCCTCGGGGATACCTTGGCCAAGGCATCTAACCGAGCCCGCCAAGGTTGTTAAGATATTTACATATTAAACACATGTTAGTTTTGAAAACAAGCCGTTCCTTGGCGTTGGTCGAGTTACACATTCACATGGGGGTTCGACGTGAAGTGAACTCTAACACTACCCCGGGAGTTACGCTCCTCGCCTCTACTATCGGAGTAACTATATAACCGGGTTTACCGTGCCCTTCTAATAGGCAGTCCACGAAAATCCACCACTGCAGTGACTAAACCCACCAATTTTAATAAAATTTTGACATTATAACGTGACTTTTATTTATTTACCCAGCCTACATAGTGAAAGACAGCTTACATAAATTTTCAATGCAATTATAAAATATAGCCACATATATTCATATATCATAAGCCATTCATAGGAAATATATTTTTTTCAAGACAATTGGCAGCCTCCAATTACTCAATTTCATAATCAAAAGTTTCTTATTTTAGATAATCAACACAATATATTTATTTGTCACATTTATTTCTAAAACATCAAAAATCCCATTTAAATCTCATTTTCATTTCATAAAATGCATAAAGATCATTTAAAAATAAACTCTAGATAATTTACAATAATAATAGGTTTACACACCGTTTGTACAAATTAAATACTTTTTAGGTGCCCCGATCACTGTTCGTCGGGTACGACTTCCTTGCCTTTACGAAAAGGCTCTCCTCCTAGACACATTGCAAAAATTACACAATTCACCACATTGATGCTAAATCATTATATAATTGACTTAAATCCTATACTAATGCATGGTTTGCAATGCAATAGCCTAAAATGGCTTAAACGCAGTATTAACCTATTTTTGGCACTTTACCCGATAATTTGCTAACGCGCTCTATTTTAGCTCTAAATTGTCCCATTTTCTCTCCAACATTTTTAACCATTAAATATCAGCCAATAACCTTCTAAAATCATCAAAATCAGCTCACTTTCCTCCTTGGAAAATTCGGTCAAAAATGGGACATTAACTCGGTTAATTTTTCACTTGGTTTTTCTATCACATTTAACCATTTTTCATCATTTTCTCTTCATTTCTCTTAAAATAAAAATCAGTTCATCATCATTATACATCATTGAATATTCAGCCAAGGGTGGGTATTGTGAAAATTTCATGCTTTCTTGCCCAATTTGATTTCTATACACATTTAACTAACTAAAACTACCATTTTAACTAAGAATGAAAACCTAAAAAATTCAAAATCCTCCCCCTTGAAATTCGACCAGCCCTTGGTATCACTTTTTGATCTCTCTCCTCAAGCATGCTAAATGGAAACAAAGGCATAGGAACTGTAGAAATCAAGCTAAAGTCAAAAAATCTTACCGTTAGACGCGTAAACGGAAGAAAAACGCGAATTCCTCTTTGAATTTTCTAGTTTTCCTTTGGTTTTTCTCCTTTCTTCCTTTCCTCTCTATTTTCTCTCTTCTTTTCTCCTTGTGGCTGGCCATCACCTGATGTGGGGTTTAAATGGGCTGATTTTCCTTTAAATAATATTAAACAATTAAAAAGTGCCATGTGTCACTTTTCCATTAAGCCGTTTTTAAAATTTCATCCTTTAAACTTCAATTTTTCACCACTTAACATACCATAGTTATTCATACCAAAAATAAGTAAATCCTATGATTTTGACAAGTTTTGGGTGGTGAAAATTACGGTTTTTACCTCGGGGTGACAAAATTACCGTTTTACCCTTATGTTCTGAAGATTGCCCCGGTAATTCATCAGGAAATACATTAAAGAACTCACTTACTACGGGGACATTCTCTAACTTAGGTTCCTCCCTCGATATATCAATCACGTGAGCCAAGTATGTCAGATATCCTTTTCGCACCAATTTCAAAGCTTTGAGGGTCGAGATTACATAAAACGGTAATACTCGACGCTCCCCCGTAAATACAACTTCTGCTCCCTCTGAACTTTGGAGAATCACTTCTTTCTTAAAACAATCCACCTTTGCTCGATGAGTGGACAACCAATCCATACCCAAGATCAAATCAAAGTCCCGAATCTCCAAAGAAATTAAATCACCCATAAATTCTTCTTCCCCAACTTTAATACCACAGTCTCTATAATACGTATTTCTTACTAACCGCTCGCCTAGAGGAGTATGCACTATAATCTCTTCCTCTAATGGTGATAGGTTCAAATCTGAGAATGATGCAAATGATATGCTCACGTATGATCTATCGGAGCCCGAATCTATCAAAACATGTGCATCTCTATCAAACACAATCATAGTACTTGTCACTGTGCTAAGTCGAACTCGGGGCTTCATCCTCAGTCACTGCAAAAACCCTGGTTGAAATCTGGGGCTGCGGTCTAGAAGATGGTTGCTTTGGGGTATTACTCCCCATGCCTGACCGTATCATTGGGCCCTATCTAGACTATGATCCCGAAGTCTCTTTACGGTATACTAGGACGAGTTGGAGGAATAAAAGTAGCTACTGTACCCTATCTCAACTGAGGACAATCTCTCTGAATATGCCCCTGTTGGCCACATTGAAAACATCTTACAGGCTTTCTACATGACCCAACATGAAATCCTATACAATTACGGTATCTATCCAATCCTCTTGAAGTCCCCCTCTAATTACTCATCACTGGTCGATCAAATCTAGAAGATCTTGATTGTGACTGCTGAGATGGAGGTCTAGTTGATGCCACAGACGCTGAGGTAGTACTTCCTGAAGTATATGTCGAATCTCTGCCTCTCTTTGAAGATTGACCCCGAGAACGTAGGTGAATTCCTTCTCTTTGCGAACTCAGCTCGGATCCATCTATTCTCAGTGGCAAGCTTCTTAGCCCGTAAGGCCATCTGCACAACTTCCTTATATGACTCATTGCCAGTCACTATCATACGCTCTCGTATCTCATTACGGAGTCCCTCCTCAAAGTAGTTTACCTAGTCTTGCTCCAATCTCATCAACTCAGGTACATAAGACATCAGCTCGTTAAAACGAGTCTCATATTCCTCAATGGTCATGTTCCTTTGTTTCAAGCTCAAAAATTCTCTTTTTTTCTCTTTTTGATGGAAATAGGTGTAGTACTGACCATCGAACTCTTAGAGGAAATCCATCCAAGTCAGCGGTATAAAAGAGAGAGACTTTACTAAACTCCACCAAGTACGGGCTCTCTTCTCAAATAACCGTGTAGCCACTTTCAATTTCATCTCATCATCTAATCCCATATCTGCTAGTATCTCCGATACTTGAATAACCCAATCCCTAGCTGCAGTCGCATCTAACTCACCAGTAAACGAGACGTAACCTAACTGTCTAGCTTCCTTCAATTTCTTAGAAATGGAAACGTCCGGTGTCTAGGGTGGAATAGGAGGTGGTGGTATTAGGGCTGTTACAGGGGAAACAACGGGTGGAACTGGACCAGCATGAGCTTGGCTCGTAAGAGTAACGAGAAAAGTCGCTAATGCTTAAGCTGCCTCGGGTGACATGGCAGGTACGCCAGGAGTAGCAACAGGTGGTGGAGGAGGTACAGGAATGTCAGTAGACTCAGTAGTAGGAACTGCTCTAAAAGAAGACGCAGTCGACTCCTTTTCTATGGAATCCGGTCGACTCTGTCTAGGGCGACCTCTTCCCTTACTGGTAGATCTAGTGATAGGTGGTAGTTCACGTCGAGGAGGCATAATGATGTATAAAAGAACGGAATTGGTTTAGACGACTTAAGACTCTATATGCAACTACATGTAACTAACTAATCTTAACTGGGCCACACTGACATTGTAAATTATTTTAAAATAACTTTAAATCCAAGAACTTTAAAAATTAAAAACTTCTTTCAAAATCATAAGCTTTTAAATCGAAAGCTCTGATACCAACTAAATTGTCACGACCCGGAACCTCCCTCGGGCCCATGACAACCGTCGCGACGTCTCGATTTACACTGATTACCTGGAATGCCAATCAGAACCCCGCAAGGCTTACGTATCAATTTCTTACCTTTTTTGTGAGCAATCGTTGTTAAACATTCCATTTTAAACAATTACCAGTCGTTTCCAACTCAAGTAAATCAAAAGGCAAAATTATTTTAAAAGGATTTATAGACAAATATTACTATTCAAAATATTGATTAAAATATAGCATTTTTATATAAAACAATATTTATAGAAACACGTGTAAAAATCTTTTGTAACGTGGAAGTAAAATAAATTCATACATATAATAATTTACAAAGTTATAATGCACAATAATAATTACAATGACAAGTGGCCCGTAAATACACCAAGTGTTGGTGATAGTAACCTACTATTTGTGAGACAGAGGGGTCAACTGGAATCCTCGACAAAATCGGGTATCTATAAGCTACCACAGGCCTGAAATATTTGGAAAGGAGGTGGGTGAGATTTTGCAATCCCAATAAGTAAACAAACATTATTATAAATATCTATAGGCGGGTAAAATGGAGGCAAGTTTAAACAATAAATCACAAACCATTTCATAAGGTTTTCAATTTATTTCTTAAACCATAAAATATTTGTAATTTACCAAAACAGTTGTTATGGCTTATGACTTTTATTAAAAAAAACAGGGCTCAAGCCAAAACTAGACCTCGGGGATACCTTGATCGAGGCATCTAACCGAGTCCGCCAAGGTTGTTAAGATATTTACATATTAAACACATATTAGTTTTGAAAACAAGCCGTTGCTTGACGTTGGCCGAGTTACACATTCACGTGGGGGTTCGACGTGAAGTCAACTCTAACACTACCTTTGGAGTTACCCTCTTTGCCTCTACTACCGGAGTAACTACATAACCGGGTTTATCGTGCCCCTCTAATAGGCAGTACACGGAAATTAGTCACTGCAGTGACTAAACCCACCAATTTTAATAAAATTTTGACAGTATAACATGGCTTTTATTTATTTACCCAGCCTGCATAGTGAAAGACAACTTACATAAATTTCCAATGCAATTATAAAATATAGCCACATATATTCATATATCATAAGCCATTCATAGGAAATATATTTTTTTCAAGACAATTGACAGCCTCTAATTACTCAATTTCATAATTAAAAGTTTCTTATTTTAGATAATCAACACAATATATTTATTTGTCACATTTATTTCTAAAGCATCAAAAATCCCATTTAAATCTCATTTTCATTTCATAAAATACATAAAGATCATTTAAAAATAAACTCTAGATAATTTACAATAATAATAGGTTTACTCATCGTTTGTACAAATCAAATGCTTTCTAGGTGCCCCGATCACTGTTCGTCGGGTACGACTTCCTTGCCTTTATCGGAAGGCTCTCCTCCTAGACACATTGCAAAAATTACACAATTCACCACATTGATGCTAAATCATTATATAATTGACTTAAATCCTATACTAATGCATGGTATGCAATGCAATAGCCTAAAATAGCTTAAACGCGGTATTAACCTATTTTTGGCACTTTACCCGATAATTTGCTAACGCGCTCTATTTTAGCTATAAATTGTTCCATTTTCTCTCCAACATTTCTAACCATTAAATATCAGCTAATAACCTTCTAAAATCATCAAAATCAGCTCACTTTCCTCCTTGAAAAATTCGGTAAAAATGGACATTAACTCGGTTAATTTTCCACTTGGTTTTTCTATCACATTTAACCATTTTTCATCATTTTCTCTTCATTTCTCTTAGAATAAAAATCAGTTCATCATCATTATACATCATTGAATATTCGGCCAAGGGTTGGTATTGTGAAAATTTCATGCTTTCTTGCCCAATTTGATTTCTATACACATTTAACTAACTAAAACTAACAATTTAACTAAGAATCAAAACCTAAAAAATTCAAAATCCTCCCCCTTGAAATTCGGCCAGCCCTTGGTATCACTTTTTGATCTCTCTCCTCAAGCATGCTAAATGGAAACAAAGGCATAGGAAAGGTAGAAATTAAGCTAAAGTTGAAAAATCTTACCGTTAGACGTGTAAACGGACGAAAAACGCGAATTCCCCTTTGAATTTTCTAGTTTTCCTTTGGTTTTTCTCTTTTCTTCCTTTCCTCTCTATTTTCTCTCTTCTTTTCTCCTTATGGCCGGCCATCACCTGATGTGGGTTTAAATGGGCTGATTTTCCTTTAAATAATATTAAACAATTAAAAAGTGCCATGTGTCACTTTTCCATTGGGCCATTTTTTAAATTTCATCTTTTAAACTTTAATTTTTTACCACTTAACATACCATAGTTATTCATACAAAAAATAAGTAAATCGTATGATTTTGACAAGTTTTGAGTGGTGAAAATTACGATTTTTACCCTGGGGCGACAAAATTACCTTTTTGCCCCTATGTGCCTAAAATTGCCGGAATTGAAAATTTTCAGTTCCTATCATTAAATTATACTCCAAATAGTTAATCTTGGTCAAAAATTTCACTCCATGATCAAATTATTATCTTAGGTGGCAAAATGATGATTTTGCCCCTAAACATCAAAATTTTCAATTTTTCCCCAAATGAACCCTCGAACTCCAAACAATCTTTTTTAGTCATTCCTGGCCTGTAAAATATTAAATTTCATCCTATGATTCCTATTTGAACTAGTTCGAGGTTAAATCAACTCAAGTGTACTGTTAGGTATAATATCGGGTTTCGTCTATTCTTAGGGACTTTCCTAGCGTAATAACATGCTACTCAGTGCATGTATGTCATGACATGTGTTTATAGGGTCGGGTTTTACAAAGAGTTTTCTGTCTGCAAATTGAACCAGAGCATTACAAGATAGACTAACGGCTAGAACTCATCCTCAACTATTTTCAATGGATATAAACTGGCAAACTGCCATCAGAGTTGCATCTCCAAGTATAAAAGGGTCTTCCAACAATAAGAAACAAGTTTTTAAAAGCCTTGAATGAGATTTGAGCTATAGAAAGTAGAAAAACCAGAAAAGCTTCACTGCACTTGTTTGCACTTAAATGCCTACTCTTAGCATTTGTATTTAGCACATAATCTTGTACCACTCAGATCAACCAGTGATTATAGGTATTTTCTTTTACTACTTCTCTTTATTCTTAGAGTGAGGGAGTCACTCTAAAGGGTTGTTTAAGCTTGGGATAGCTTGATTGTTGAAGGTTGTGGTTGAGCCTTGGAAAATCACTTTGGGTTTTAGTTGAGCCCATGAAAAACTAGGGTAAAAGGTTGTGGCTGAGCTTGGTAAAAGCCATTGTAAAAGCTTGGTGGAAGCTTGTGAATTTCACCGATTGTTAGTGAGTTTATGAGAAAATCCTTGGTTGGATAATCAAGGTAGTGGATGTAGGTCTTGAACCGAACCACTCTAAATTGTTGTGCATTTTATACTCTATTTTTGTTTTCTTAAGTTCTGGAAATTAGTTTCCAATCTTTTCAAGAGCCAAAGTGTGTTATTCACCCCTCTCTAGCACATATTATAGGGACCAACAATTGGTGTCAGAGTTAGTTCCCTATTTTTAAGGCTTAACATCCTTTGGGAAAATCCAAATGGCTTAACAAAAAACCATAGTTGCTGAGGGACAATCAACAAACAGACTACCTCTGTTTGATGGCTCTAATTACCCTTATTGGATCACTAGAATGTCAATTTATATTAGGGCTATAGATTATGAAATGTGGGATGTCATAACTGATGGACCCTTTATGCCCTCAACCGTGAATGTAGTGACAAATGAGTTGATGCCCAAGCCAAGGTCTAAATGGACTGAGGTTGAAACTAAGAAAGTTCAAATAAACTTTAAGGCTATCAACACATTGCATTGTCCATTAATCCCCATTGAATTTAACAAAGTCTCAAGTTGTACAACAGCTAAACAAGTGTGGGAAAAACTTAGAATAATCCATGAAGGGACTTCTTAAGTAAAAGAGTCCAAAATTGCTCTCTTAACACATAGTTATGAAATGTTCAAAATGGAGCCTGGTGAAGACATCACCAGCATGTTTGATAGGTTTACAAACATCACAAATAAATTAAGTCAGCTAAGCAAGCCTATCCCTGAACATGAATTAGTTAAGAGACTACTTAGAAGCCTACCAAAATCTTGGAAACCAAAAGTGACTGCCATTAGAGAGGCTAAAGATCTGAGCATCATCACACTTGATGAGATTTGTGGTTCTCTTCTTACTCATGAGCTGGAGCTTAAGGAAAAAGAAGAAGAAGACCAAAGAGAGGCAAAGGAAAAGAAAAAGAGTAATGCTCTTAAAGCCAGCATCCTTAAAGAAGAGCTGGAAGAGCTTTCCTGTGATGATGATGAAAAATTAGCTCTAGTTGCAAGAAAATTCAAAAAGTTAATGAGCAGAAAAAATCGAAAACTAAATAGAAGAGGTTTCAGGAAAGACCAAGGTGTTTCATGGAAAATAATGAACAAAAATGACTCCAACAAAAAGGAGGAGATGATCTGCTACGAATGCAAGAAACTTGGTCACTTCAAGTCCGAATGTCCATTGCTGAAAGATGAAACCCCCAAGAAAAATAAGAAATCCAAGAAAGCAATGGTGGCTGTTGCATGGTCGAACAGTGACACATCAAGCTCTAAAACTGATGATGAAAAATCTGAGGAAAGAGCAAACATCTGTTTAATGGCACAAGAGGATGAAACAGAGGTACCCTCATCCCCTTGCATTAATTCTTATGATGATTTACAAGATGAGTATGAGTGCCTTTATGATGAATTTAAAAAACTTTTTTCAAAATACAAATCATTAAAGAAAAAGGCTGTATTTCTTGAAAATGATTTGGAACAAATCAAACAAGAATTTACTTTTGTTTTTTAGCAAAGAAATATTTTGCAAATTGAGTTAGAACACTCAAAAATAGACTTTGAGATTTTAAAACAAGAGCTGGAAAATAAGTTTGAAGTTTTGTAAATAACTCTTGATGAAAATACAGCTCTTAAATATTTAAAAAATGAATCCTCAAAAAGAGATGTATACCACCATAAAAATTCAGCTAAAGCATTACCTAGATGTTATAATTGTGGTAAACATGGTCATTTATCATATGAGTATTTTAAGAAAAGAACAGTGTAGAAAGTTAAGAAAATCTGGTTTCCTAAGGGATCCTTTGTTGCAACTAACACTCAAGGACCCATCAAAGTATGGGTACCTATAAAGAAAAACTGAAATTCTATTTTGTAGGTTGAGTTGGACTTAAAAGAGACATGTTCAAAAGCTTAACTCAAGAAGAAACAACCTTGGTACTTGGACAGTGGCTATTCACGGCACATGACAGGATATGAAATGTTGTTTGCTTAGCTGGATAAGAGAAAAGGAGGAATCGTATCCTTTGAAGATGATTCAAAAGGAAGAATTCATGGTATAGGTACGGTTGGTAAGAATTTCCAAACTCAAATTAGTAATGTGTTGTTGGTTAAAGGCTTAAAGCATAATTTACTAAGTATTAGTCAATTATGTGATAAAGGATTTAGAGTGTGCTTTGATTCAACTAAGTGTGAAGTGATAGATATGAGTACAAATAAAATCTCATTTATAGGAAATAGATTGAAGAATATGTATGTAATTTTTCTTGAAGATCTTGAAGTAAATAGTGAAGTATGTTTTATTGCAAATGCTGAAAATGATAGTTGGCTATGGCATAGGAGATTAGGACATGTGAGCATGAATACTATGTCAAAATTAATTAAGAAAAATCTTGTTACTGGACTGCTTGAGTTAAAATTTGAAAATGATAGGATATGTGATGCTTGCCAACTAAGAAAACAAGTTAGGACATCTTTCAAGTCCAAGAAAATTGTGTCAACATCTAGACCTCTTGAATTGCTTTATATTGATCTATTTGGTCCAATAAGCACAACTAGCTTAGGAGGAAAATCTTATGGCTTTGTTATAGTTGATGACTATTCTAGATATACTTGAGTGTATTTTCTTGCTCATAAGAATGATGCTCTACATGCATTCTTAAGTCATTGTAAGAAAGTAGAAAATGAAAAAGGACTAGCCATAGTTAGCATAAAGAGTGATCATGGAAGAGAATTTGAAAACGATGAGTTTCAAAAGTTTTGCAATGAAAAGGGGTTGGATCACAATTTTTTTGCACCTAGAACACCCCAGCAAAATGGAGTTGTAGAGAAGGAAAAATTGAACCTTGAAAGAAATGGCTAGGACCATGCTATGTAAGAACAACCAACCTAAATATCTTTGGGCTGAGGTAGTAAATACAACAACTTATATTCTTACTAGAGTCTCAATAAGGCTCTTGATTTCAAAGACTCCATATGAACTTTTTAAAGGTAGGAAACCAAATATCTCTCACCTTAGGAGTTTTAGTTGTAAATGCTTTGTATTGAACAATGAAAAACAGCCCCTAGGGAAGTTTGATGCAAAGAGTGATGAAGCAATATTTTTAGGATATGCTTTATACTCAAAGGTCTATAAAGTTTTTAACAAAAGGACCTTGACCGTTGAAGAATCAATTCATGTAGTTTTTGATGAGTCAAATGCATTGTAAAAAGAAGTTCATGATGATGATGATGATGTAGAAGTCCTAGAAAAACAAATGGAGGAAATGAGCTTAGAAAACAACAAAAATAATGAAGAAAGCTCACTTAGAAGAGAAAATGAAACTCCACCTCTAGAAAATCTGCAAAGAGTAGAAAGTCAGCGTGATGATTTACCAAGGAGTTGGAGATTTGTGAGAGATCACCCACAAGACCAAATAATTTGTGAGATTTCACAAGGAGTTAAAACTAGGAAAGCAACTAGAGAAACATGTGAGTTTTCAGCTTTTATATCTCAAATTGAACCTAAAAACTTTGAAGAAGCTGAAAAAGAGGAAAGTTGGATAATGGCCATGCAAAAAGAACTTGATCAATTCACAAGGAGTCATGTATGGTCATCGGTACCTAGACCTTCAAATCACCCTATTGTTGGTACAAAATGGGTATTTAAAAAAATAGATGAACAAGAAAATGTAGTTAGAAATAAAGCTAGGTTGGTAGCAAAAGGATACATCCAAGAAGAAAGAACAAATTATGATGAAACTTTTGCTTCAATTGCTAGGATTGAAGCTATAAGGTTGTTGCTAGCTTTTGCATGTTTCATGAATTTTAAATTATTCCAAATGGATGTCAAAAGTGCATTTTTAAATGGATTAATTCAAGAGGAAGTATATGTAGAACAACCACCTGGTTTTGAAGACATTGAAAATCTGATCATGTTTTCAAACTTCATAAAGCCTTGTATGGATTGAAACAAGCTCCTAGAGCTTGGTATGAAAGGCTTTCAAAATTTCTAGTTGAGAAAGGGTATGATAGAGGTAGCATCGATACTACATTGTTCGTTAAGAGATATATAAATGATTTAATTATTGTGCAAATATATGTGGATGATATTGTATCTGGTGCAACTAATGAAGTTTTATGCAAGAACTTTGCAAAGGAAATGCAGGGTGAATTTGAAATGAGCATGATGGGAGAGTTGAAGTACTTCCTTGATCTTCAAATCAAACAAAGTGAGGAAGGAATCTTCATCAACCAAGAAAGATATACTTATGATATGCTCAAGAAATTCGATATGCTAAAGCTGAAATCAATTTCCACACCAATGATGTCACAGCCCAATTTTCGGGCCAAGATCGGCGCAAGGGCCCAATGGGCTCAGCCCACTAAGCCCAAGCAAGCCTACTTACAAGATCTTATACATTAATCCAAATTCCTTTAGAATCTGAAATTCATAATACTAAATTACAATTCCTTTGAAAACAATTTATAAAGCCCAGTCATGCATTCATAATGGCATCATCAACCATTATATACATATATAGAATAACAAATGAACCTTAATGTTTCACATCAAATATCCATATACACATAATTAGACCTCGACCATCAGCGAAGTGACTCTGGGCACGATTGATAACAATTAGTTGCACGTTAAACCTACCGAGCAATGCATAGGGAGGAGCACCTCGTCCTAGGATCCAATCACCTTTAACTCAGAAAACCTAAAACATGAATTTTAAAAAATACGTGAGTACAAACTCAGTGCGTGAACATAGAAGGGGAACAAGCAACGTTAAGGAAGGTTTAGAAATCATGATACACATCTTGAAAACAATGTAATTTAGTTTAGCTCTTATCAAAACACCTCATGTAAACCCCAAATGAGTAAATCACTTGATAAAAAAGGTCCATACTCAACAAAGGATTGGAAGAGTGAAAAATTTAATAGCATTCGTGCAATTCAAGTCAAGTAAACGACGGGTCCTAGCTACAGCAAAAAGCCATTCTCACTGCAGCGAGATTTCGACCAGCATTACCCCTCCAAATCCGAGGGATTCTCGCTGCAGCGAGAAATAGAGCACCATGAAAAAGTTTCATTTCTTTCAAGAAAAAGCCATCCTGCTAAAATGACAAAAAATTGAACATGAAACGCATAATAATTCCCAAAGTTCAACATGCAAGATTCACAAATGCAACACCATATACCATACTCACGAACTTTCTATAACACACATATCTATATATGTATATATATATATATATATATATCCATCACCATACACACTCTCCCATCATCATCAACTCATATGCACTCCCACTAGCACATAGCTGGGTCAGCATCGACTTATGTGCACTCCTACTCGTACATAGCCGGGTCAGCACGACTTACGTGCATTTCCCCTTGCACATAGCCAAGTTAACATCGGCTTATGCGCACTCCCCCTCGCACATAGTCGGGTCGATATCATTACACAACATTATTCGTATACACACACACACACACACATATATATATATATATATCAACATAGTATAGGAGCACATAAGTCCGTCCTATTACACATTTCACATTTTCACAACATCAAAATATTTTATCAAAGGCTTGTTCCCAAGGCACACGTTTTTAAAGACAAGTTGGAATAAATCATTCAATGTTTCATACCAATACAATTATGTCTCCTAAAACGATTTTGAAATGCAAGTTCACTCACCTTACGATAGCGAGATATTACATCGCTATTTGATCAGAGGTGTCTTTGATTATTTTCACTGACCGGTTGCTCAATGTTTACTCTAGCATGCCACCAAAGTACTCTAACCTTAGCTTTTCACTTCCTAACAATAATACTTACTCAATATATTTAATTACATAGGTATACGAGCAGCACTTTAATCAATTAATCCTTACTCAAATTTATATTTTTCATCTTATCATGAAACCATCTTCAATTAACTCACATTTTAATACACATTTCACTAACATTACTTATATCCATTGCTTACGTAATTCCTTAAATTATATCACCGGCAACTTAATTATGATGTCACGTGTCTACTTCAACCTTTCTAAATAATTTCCACTCAAATCCATCTTATATATCCACACATAATCCACATATATAGCAGCAACAATCATTCTCACTTTCACTCTATCATTTCCTAGTTTACACGCATCGTTATTTATCTAACTTTCAATACTTTGTTTCTCAATCCTCCATCCACAATATTCCTTTGTCATTTCTTTCAAACAACATGCCATACAATCTTAATAATTTTCAACTAGCTTAGGCAAATAGATCCTTTCAACAACCGTAATTCTTCACAATATTCAACTAACCGTAGGCTTTAAAACATAGTGTTAAGCTTACCATTTTCCTTTTCCACTTTGAGTCCTTCATGTAACCATGGGTTTATTGGCTTACATGTTACCAATATTTCTCCAATCAAGCCAATCTTTGCTGCCACAAGACATTTCTCTAAGTCACTAACTCATTTTCAAAGACTACTCAAGCCAAAAACAAGAATTCTTACCGTTCCTTGCTTGAATCACCAAAACCAAGCTTTTTCTTCCTTTCCCTCTTTTTCTTTCTTCTCCTCTTAGGGTTTAGATATGCTGGAAATTGGGTTAAAGGTTGTAAATTTAGTGCTCAAGAAGTTTGGAGAAGAAAGGAAAAGAAAACATGGAAAGGAAAGTGAAGAAAACTTGATTTCATGGTGGATAAAGAGAAAATGGCATGGAAGCTTCAAGAATGGTGTGGAGCATGGAGGAGAAGAGGAAAAAAAAATCTTGCTGGAGGAGATAAGAATGGTTTGGGCTGAAAAAAATTAGGGTCAAAGCTTCCTTTAGAAGCTTTGACCAAACTTCACGTAAAATTATCGTTTTGCCCTTTTTGTTTCTTTCCATTTTAATTTAGTTCTCCCAACACTCATTTAAATCCAACTTCCTTCTATTATCTTCTTCTACACATGTACAAACAAAGTATGAAGTTTATACTCCAATGCGGTGTCCCCGTAATATTTAAAATATTTATTTACTCGTGCTATCTTTACTTAATAAAGACACGCGGCCCCATTAACGTCATTTTTTCTCCAAAATTTTCTTATTCTTCTTCTCCCCCACTTAGATTGACCATATACTCCTCTTCCATGAAAAAAATTCTGACACTGAATAAAATATTAATATTTTAATATTATTTTATTTCAAAAATTTCCTCTTGTCTCATTTTGTCTCCTTGGTACCCAAAATATCTTATTATGCCTCAATTCACTTCCGAATCACTTTTTATCTTGTAAATTCTTCTCCGATAAAATATTATTATTTTTTATTATTTCCTCGCATGCAAAATATTTTATCTCAACTGTTCCTTTCCTCTTTCATCACTTTTAAACATTATAATTAACCTCAATTGGCATCTAATAAGCTTTATTAGTCACCACATCAAGTACAAGGTATTACAGTCTCTCCCATTTAAATAGAATTCGTCCTCGAATTCACGTCGATGTCAAGTTATCAATCTCATTCCGTGATCTTATTCCATTTCTCCTTTCATAGGAAATTTCAATCTATTCACCTCGTTTACCTCCAAATAACTTGAATACTTCACTTATGTCTATTATTATCCTTTAGAAGCAGATCAACAGTACCCTTCACAATCATAATCTCTTATATTGAGACTCCAAGCATGGCTCTATCACTATCATTAAATTTGAACCATACTCCATCTCAATCATATCGATTTTGATCACATATTATACTTACTTGTGTATACTTAATCACAATTATTATTTCACTCCTTGCCAAACTTCTCAACATTGATTCATTCATCTTATTCCCATACATTATTATGTGGCTTACAGCATTACAAACATGCCATACTTATTTCTGTACATATTCTCAACATTGAGAAAGGTTAATGCCTTCAATTATTTCCACATACTTCAAATTTATCTTGCATTTACGCCACATACTTCAATTATTCCTACGCTATGGATCACATTTCTTTAATTTCATTTCTCTTATTATTTTCCAAAATTTCTCATATCATCATAGTTCAACTTCCAATGGGACTTCTTGTCGTTGTACCATCTATACAACTCATCAAATACATAAAGTTCAAATCTCAAATTATTGAGAACAATTATTCACTTTAATTGGTCAAGTCATCAATTTCACATATACATGTGTACATGCATTTTCAAATGTCAACATCCCTGGTTACGCATAGGGATCCATGTGTTCACGTGCCTTGGACTACATTTTCCTTTATTCATCCCCATCACTATCCAAGATTCAATATAATAATCCTCATAGTGCATGTCAACATTCTTGTTATGCTTATGCACAACTTCATATCATTTATATCATTTCCAATTATATGCTTGAGTTTCATCATACTATATATCCTTGCATCACAATGTCATTAATCACATCTCACTTGGTAAATGTCATTTGCATTAAATTGTAATCCGGTATTCGTATATGCTTTATAATCTTGTTCATTTTTCAAAGGTTTATCTTTATTGGATCATTGCATCTTATGCAATACCACAATCTCTAAAAGTCATCCTTGTTTCTATTCTTTCATACTAATATGACATCATTTTTCCTGGACCAATCTGTAGTTTGTATTTGAAACTGCAAGACTTGAAATAAGGTTCGCCTTAAGTACTTTTTAATGTCAATGCGAATCTCACTTTCAGCTTACGGCTTTTTCTTTGTAACCACATAACTTAATGCTTACTTTCACAAGATCCATAGTAGAACTACTCTTGAGTATTTCCTTGGGGATACCTATCTTAAACTCATGTCTCACCGCATGTGATCACTTAACCCGTGACTTAGCCGTTAGGCTCCTCAGCATGTTTCAAAAATTCCACATTTTATACTTGTCATGTAATATTATAAATTTCTTCTCAAAGATGTTTGTGCATTCTTGAAACACTTAGTCTCTTATTTGCTCCTTAACATCTCG
Source organism: Theobroma cacao (assembly GCF_053813885.1). Taxonomy (NCBI): domain Eukaryota; kingdom Viridiplantae; phylum Streptophyta; class Magnoliopsida; order Malvales; family Malvaceae; genus Theobroma; species Theobroma cacao. Next base: position 36,493,070 of record NC_142647.1, on the reverse strand, counting down.
AGCACATCGTTCTATAGACATGCACTTATTCTTAAAGGTATATAAATATGTACTCATCCATTCAATCCCCAACTCATCTTCATAGGGTTTCTAGGGTGCCAAACAATTGGCCTTGTGTTGTTACTAACCCTTTTCATTTAGCTGAGTCAAGACAAGAATGGCAAATTCTCATAACGATATTATGGATAAACCCATTTGCTATACCACCCTTGTAATCCTTCATTCACACTTTCATCACTTGGTATTGACATCCCTTACCCATATCTCATATATTCATCTAACTCTTCACTTAGTTTCTCTTTAGCCTTTAACAAGGCTTAATCTCTCGTCTACTTTATTTCTTAAGGTTTTCCTTTAGTAAACATATTATCCATCCTAATACTTCACACGATATCTTATCTCAATGTAGTCATCTCAAGAATCTTTCAACTTCTTTTTTAATTATATGCCCATATACAAGGTGATAAAGAAACTTTTCAATTCATTCATGTAAACATTCTCTGGAACATTTAAAACTCCCAAATAACAAAGTTCAATGACCAATGACCATAATTCAGCTTGTAAGCTCATTATCGTGCCACTCCCACCTTGCTCATGCATCCTAGACAAAAGGTGTCCCTAGCGTTATGGAGCTGGACAGTCAGTACTGCAGTGTCGTGGCTGTTGGGCATGGGATAGTTTCAAAGTTGCAGTGCTAAAGAGTTAATGCTGTAGCACTATGGCTGTTGGAAATTTCTTCCACGAATAAGTTGTTCCATCTTTACAGTTATTACAGGGATCATGCTCAACTATTTGGCTTTCCTCCAAGCCTATGCCACAATTTTCACGACCAGGCATATCTTCTCTTTTGCTTATTATATGCCCTAAGCCGAGTCAATATTTTCAAACTCATTTTATCCTTTAACATTTATTTTCAACCCATAAGTCTCACCTTAGGACAATCTTGCCATATTGTGCATCAAATTCTCAATATATAATACCACACACAAAATTATTCACCATTTATGACATTCCACAATTCCTTTACATTCACAATTAATTGTCTGTTTTGTCATGTAACTCAGATAGTTTTGTTGACTTTCAGTACAAATGACCATGAAAATAGTTCATCTTTCTCCACGCTCTACATTCACAATCTTTATTAAATCAAGGTTTCACATTTTTCCCAAGTTCCATATTTGTGCCCAATTATCATCTTATAGTGTCATGGCATCATTTTGTAACTCCCTCCAAACTTAAATTTTATAATCCTTGACTTAATCACATCATCCATTCTAAGTGTCACCTATATCCTCATTGATTTCTCCCATATCCTTCTAAATTGTAATTGCAACTAGGATTTCAAATTTCACCTTTCCACGATTAATTGGTGATCCTTTATTAAGTCTGGTAGTTGTTTGTACCATTAATGACTTTCTACGTTTATCCTTAATAATTATCCAAGGCGACCAACCATGCCACTAAGGTGAGTATTCTCCCTCAATCATTATATCGCTAATCTATCTCTATCATATCGAATGACTCCAATACGCATCAAGTCATTAAAACAGTTGTTGCATAATCCATTTGAGTCATACAAAATAAAAGCCGACTCTTAACTCTTTTGTATAGGTAACTACTACTATTTCCTTTACACCGCATTTGCCTATACTTAAAGTCATATGAACTTCAACGAAAATATTAAGTGTCTTTAGGATCCTCGTCGCCTTGATCCGAGCACATCAACAGATCCTCTTTCGGGTCCTCCTCTTCCTTATGAGATTTTCTCATTTTTTTTTAATCCAAGCTTGTTGCTAGCCCACAAATTCCTCCTTACTAACAGGTACAACACCTCTCCCATAACCAGGAGGAAAGTGTCAGACAACGGATACAGATACCTTCCTAGGATGATAATTACTGATAATCCTTTTTTCCATCTTATTCAGGTTCTTTTTCCTCATATCGATTTCATTAGCACCAATCTTGCGAGACTCCTCAAGCTCTTAAATAGTAGTTTACCTTTCGGGGGAACCGATCCACTCGAAAATCGAGTCAAGTTACATGTTACGCTTTCACCCTTGAGCATATATTAGCTCCGAGTAGTGGAATCTAGTGATCCTTCACTTGTACTATAAAAGGTATCGAGACTACCGTCTTTTCTAAACATGGCGTGTGTAATCGGCACACGTCCACCTATACGGAATCAAGTATTGATTACTCATCCATCTATACATCGTAAAAACAGGTAGGTTTCTAATGAAGTAAGGGCCTGTGTAGCCTCCTATCCTTGACTTGCGTTGAGCACCCACAATCTAAGGACAAGACTCTACACGGACTCCAAAAACTCCGCTGACCACACAAGAATCCCTAGGATTCAACTAAATCTAGAGCTCTGATACTAACTCTATCACAGCCCAATTTTCAGGCTATGACCGATGCAAGGGCCCAATGGGCTCAGCCCACCAAGCCCAAGCAAGCCTACTTACAAGATCTTATACATTAATCCATATTCCTTTAAAATTCAAAATTCGTAATACTAAATTACAATTCCTTTGAAAACAATTCGTAAAGCCTAGTCATGCATTCATAATGGCATCATCAACCATTATATACATATATAGAATAACAAATGAACCTTAATGTTTCACATCAAATATCCATATACACATAATTAGACCTCGACCATCAGCGGAGTGACTCTGGGCACGATTGATAATACTTAGTTGCACGTTAAACCTACCGAGCAATGCATAGGGAGGAGCACCTCGTTCTAAGATCCAATCACCTTTAACTCAGAAAACCTAAAACGTGAATTTAAAAAAAAACGTCAGTACAAACTCAGTGAGTGAACATAGAAGGGGAACAAGCAACGTTAAGGAAGGTTTAGAAATCATAATACACATCTTTGAAAAAAATGTAATTTAGTTTAGCTCCTATCAAAACCCCTCATGTAAACCCCAAATGACTAAATCACTTGATAAAAAGGGTCCATGCTCAACAAAGGATTTGAAAGAGTGAAAACTTTAATAACGTTCGTGCAATTCAAGTCAAGTAAATGATGGGTCCTCGTAGCAGCAAAAAGGCATTCTCGCTGTAGCAAGATTTCAACCAGCATTACCCCTCAAAATCCAAGGGTTTCTCGTTGTAGCGAGAATGAATCTCGCTACAGTGAGAAACGGAGCACCATGAAAAAGTTTCCTTTCTTTCAAGAAAAAGCCATTCTGTTAAAATGACAAAAAAATCAACATGAAATGCATAATAATTCCCAAAGTTCAACATGCAAAATTCACATGTGCAACACCATATACCATACTCACGAACTTTCTATAACACACATATCTATATATGTATATATATATATATATATCCATCACCATACACACCTTCCCATCATCATCAGCTCATATGCACTCCCACTAGCACATGGCTGGGTCAGCATCGGCTTATGAGCACTCCTACTCGCACATAGTCGGGTCAACATCGACTTATATGCACTCCCCCTCGCACATAGCCAGGTTAGCATCGGCATATTCGCACTCCCCCTCCCACATAGTCGGGTCAATATCATTACACAACATTATTCGTATACACACACACACACACACACACACATATATATATATATATCAACACAGTATAGGAGCACATAAGTCCATCCTATTACACATTTCACATTTTCACAACATCAAAATATTTTATTAAAGGCTTGTTCCCAAGGCACACGTTTTTAAAGACAAGTTGGAATAAATCATTCATTGTTTCATACCAATAAAATTATGTCTCCCAAAACGATTTTAAAATGCAAGTTCATTCACCTTACGATAGCGAGATATTACATCGCTATTTGATCGGAGGTGTCTTTGATTATTTTCACTGGCCGGTCGCTCAATGTTTACTCCGGCACGCCACCACAGTACTCTAACCTTATCTTTGCACTTCCTAACAATAATACTTACTCAATATATTTAATTATATACGTATACGGGCAGCACTTTAATCAATAAATCCTTACTCAAATTTATATTTTTCATCCTATCATGAAACCATCTTCAATTAACTCACATCTTAATACACTTTTTACTAACATTACTTATATCCATTGCTTACGTAATTCCTTAAATTATATCACCGGAACTTAATTATGATGTCACGTGTCTACTTCAATCTTTCTAAATAATTTTCACTCAAATCCATCTTATATTTCCACACATAATCCACATATATGGCAGCAACAATCATTCTCACTTTCACTCGATTATTTCCTAGTTTACACGCATCGTTATCTATCTAACTTTCAATACTTTGTTTCTCAATCCTCCATCCACAATATTCCTTTTTCATTTCTTTTAAACAACATGCCATACAATCTTAATAATTTTCAACTAGCTTAGGCAAATAGATCCTTTCAACAACCGTAACTCCTCACAATATTAAACTAACCGTAGCTTTAAAACATAGTGTTAAGCTTACCGTTTTCCTTTTCCACTTTGAGTCCTTCATGTAACCATGGGTTTATTGGCTTACATGTTACCAATATTTCTCCAATCAAGCCAATCTTTGCTGCCACAAGACATTTCTCTAAGTTACTAACTCATTTTCGAAGACTACTCAAGCCAAAAACAAGAATTCTTACAGTTCCTTGCTTGAATCACCAAAACCAAGCTGTTTCTTCCTTTCCCTCTCTTTCTTTCTTCTCTTCCTAGGGTTTAGATGTGCTGGAAATTGGGGTTAAAGGCTATAAATTTAGTGCTCAAGAAGTTTGGAGAAGAAAGGAAAAGAAAACATGGAAAGGAAAGTGAAGAAAACTTGATTTCATGATGGATAAAGAGAAAATGGCATGGAAGCTTCAAGAATGGCGTGGAGCATGGAGGAGACGAGGAAAAAAAATCTTGCTAGAGGAGATAAGAATGGTTTTTCGGCTGAAAAAATTCAGAGTCAAAGCTTCCTTTGGAAGCTTTTACCAAACTTCACGTAAAATTACCATTTTGCCCTTTTTGTTTCTTTCCGTTTTAATTTAGTCCTCCCAACGCTCATTTAACTCCAACTTCCTTTTATTATCTTCTTCTACACAAGTACAAAGAAAGTATGAAGTTTGTACTCCAACGCGGTGTCCCCGTAATATTTAAAATATTTATTTACCCTTACTATCTTTACTTAATAAAGACACGCGGCCCCATTAACGTCATTTTTTCTCCAAAATTTTCTCATTCTTCTTCTCCTCCACTTAGATTGACCATATACTTCTCCTTCATGAAAAAAATTCTGACATTGAATAAAATATTAATATTTTAATATTATTTTATTAATGAAATATTAATATCTTAATATTATTTTATTAATAAAATATTGTTTTATTTCAAAAATTTTCTCTTGTCTCCTTGGTACCCAAAATACCTTATTATGCCTCAATTCACTTCCGAATCACTTTTTATCTCATAAATTCTTCTTTGATAAAATTTTATTATTTTATTATTATTTTCTCGCGTGCGGAATATTTTATCTAAATTGTTCCTTTCATCCTTTATCACTTTTAAACATTATAATTAACCTCAATTGGCATCTAATAAGCTTTATTAGTCACCACATCAAGTACAGGGTATTACAAATGAGTCCGTCCTCCAAACTCAACTTATATGAAAAAGGTAAGGATGTAGATCAAAAGCTTTATAGAAGTATGATCGGCTCTCTTCTTTACTTAATAGCAAGTAGACCAGATATTTAGTTTAGTTTGTGCTTGTGTGCTAGATTTCAGTCACAGCCTAAAGAATCACACCTAACAGCTATTAAAAGAATTTTTAGATACCTCATACTAGGAATATGGTACTCTAGAAACTCAACTCTTAGCTTAGTTGGATATTCAGATGCTGACTTTGCTGGCAGCAGAACTGATAGGAAAAGCACTAGTGAAACATGTCAATTTTTTGGAAGGATGCTTGTGTCTTGGTCCAACAAAAAGCAGACCTCAGTGGCACTGTCTACAGCAGAGGTTGAATATGTATCATTAGGTAGCTGCTGTGCACAAATCCTTTGGATCAAGCAATAATTAAAAGACTATAGAATAACTATTCATAATGTACCGATACTATGATAACACAAGTGCAATCAATATATCAAAAAATCCTGTGAAGCACTCTAAGACAAAGCACATTGAAATTAGACACCATTTTATTAGAGACCATGTGATGAAAAATGATATTAAGATTGAATTTGTGAATACCTTACATCAATTAGCAGACATTTTTACCAAACCTCTAAGTGAAGATAAATTCTGTGAGATTAGAAGAAATTTAGGGATGATTAGTATGAAGGAATTATAAGAAAACCTTTGGCTTTCTCATAAGAAACAGAATGCTTTAAGTTGACTAAGGATTTTTTAGTCAACTAAAAGTGGTTTGATAGCCTTAAATAATAAGACTCAATGAGTATAGAGAAAGAAGAGTGAAATGTGGTAAAATAGGTGTTTACCGAGTGCAAAAAGAATGAAGAAAATTGTCAAAGGTAAATAACCAAATTTTATAGGGAAGTTTGAAATTATTAAGAAATAAAATAGGGCAATACTTAAAAGAACGTGAGCAGTTTTTCTTTGCAACAACTGTAAACTACCTCTCCTCCTCTCTCCCCTGAATCCCGTTGCTCTAGAAACAAAAATCTAAATCTCCCTGTTTGCCTTTGAAATCAACTCAAACCCTCAGAAACTTCTGCAACCAACATGGCCAGAACATCTCAGAGCAAAGAAATATCAGAAAAGAAGAAAGGGAAAAGACCAATGGAGGAAGAAACAGGAATTGAAAGTGTGAAGAAGAAACTGAAAATCATGCCTAGTTCAGTGAAAGATATATCTGAGAAACTTAGAGAAAAGAAGCAGAAAATTGGCAAGAAGAAAGAAATAGAGCCTTCACTCCACAAAGGTACCAATTTATCTTCTTCGAAATTTAGGAATAAGTTGCATGAGTATAGATTCAAAAATATCGATAATTCACCAATCTCTTGTGGAAAATTTATTGACTGGAAGAGTTTTAAGGAAAATGTAGAAATCTAGACCAGTTTATTTGAGTACTTTGATGAACTAAAACTAAAAGGCTACAGCACCTTTAAGAATAGATCTTACAGTCCAAGTCTGGTCAAAGAGTTTTATTCTGGAATTACGTTGAAAGGAAAGGAATTAATAGATTTTAATGACTATGTAGAATATGGTTTGAATGTTTATCTAAATGGAAAAGAGTTTGTTATGACTGTTGAGGATTTAGGGAACTTGTTGAAAATAGGGTATGAAGAAGGTGAATTTGAACTACTTGAAAAATATGATCCATCCTCATTATGGGAGATCATCACTGGAAATAAAGAAAAATACTTTTCAAAAAGTAATTCTAGTTTGATAACCAGCCCTCAGATTAGAATTCTACACTATTTCATAGCAGCAAATATACAAGGCAGTAGTGGAAGCCTTAACTACATCAGCCTCGAGGACCTTTGGCTGATAAAGCATGCATTCAATGGAGTGTCTTTGAATTTGGGAAGATTTATGATTGAGAAAATGAGAAGTGCCTGCAGACTTGATGAGGTAAATCTGCTGTATGGGAATGTGATTACATCCCTTGTGCAGAAGAAAGGAATATGGGCAAAAAGGTATGATATGGACCTAGTAAAAACTACAGATCAAGCTATTCAGTATGGCAGCTTGGTTAAAATGGGGTATGTACTTGATGGAGAAAGATTCATTAAAACCTCCAAGACTGGTCCAAGAAAAGAACATAACCTACCTGCTCAACCTGAAGAAGCCCCCTCTAGATTTTCAAATGAGATGATTTTTAATTTGCTTATGAGGATTGATGGTAAGCTGACTGACCAAGAAGTGAAGCTACAGAAAATGGAAGATAAAATCACTGAGTTGGAAAACAAGTTGAAGGAAAAGGAAAACACGCCATCTAAACTTGTGGCTGCAAGCACTTCTACCATATCCAACGCTACACTTGTACAACAAGGAGTTGAAAGTTCAGCTAAGTCAATAGAAAAATCAACTCCTCATGTTGAAAGTTCTAGCATTCAAGTTGACGGTTCCACCTACAAATCTTCCAGTTCCAGCAGACTGAAGACTCACACGAAGGGGTTGATCATCCAGCGAAGATAACCTTCCCTAAACCTTAAAGCAAAAATGATTCAAAAATAGAGAAACACTAGGCCTTTCCTCCAAACTCAGAAAAAGTCTCCATCATGGATATCTTCCACCAAATGGTTAAGGAAGGAAAAGCTGAAAAGGACACTGCCAGGACAGAAACTCAAAAGGGTGGTGAAGGTGTAGGAAAAGGGAAGAAATCTGCATCAACTACCAAAGTAAAGACAAAAACAAGGAAAGCCAAAGCCATTGCAGCACCACCAACTGAGGCAAAACTACCAACTAAAGGCAGGAAGACTATGGCCACCAAGACAACTTTTCTCAAAAAAAGAAAGTCTTCCAAGTTGGCAGAGAAATCCAGACCAATTTCAGCCTTCTCTTCAATCCCTGTCTCAGACAAGCCATCCCCAAAACCTTCCCCAAGACGAACATCACCTCTCCGAGAGCCCTCTCCGTTTCCTTTCAACCCTTTCTACAGCACTGAATTCTCACCCTCTGACACATCAGATTAATAGAAGCCATTCCCTTTGATGCTGACAAAAAAGAAAAGTACAATACAATGGGTGCAGGAACCAAGAACTAGAAGAATAGAATTTTAAAAAAATGTTAGGGTAGAGGAACCAGAAAGGAACCTAGGAAAGGAAAGAAGACAAAATCAAAGATGAATGAACTTAGAAAAATAGGAGATAGGAAGCAAAAATAGTCCAGGGGTAGTTTCGGAATACTTGTTGGTTAACTGTTATTTGTGCCATGGTGGCACTTGAACACTTGGTTTTAATCTTGTTATCTATATGGTTGTTTAACAAATGGATGCTGATATGATTATGATGTTTGACTGCTGAAAATTGAAATCTGCTGATATTTTGCTATCTTTGGTATTTTTACTGCTGTTGACAAAATCTGCTACTACATTGGTATTGAATTATATACTGATAATTGATTTTTGTTGTGGTATTGTGAATAATTTCTATTTGAAAATAGATACAGATGGTGTATATAACATATCAATTGAAACATGAATAATATATACAAAATCTGAAATTAATAAGCTGATTGACAGCTACTGGAATAGTGATTAAAATCTGTCAACACTTAAAGCTAAAAATTTAATGATGATATGCTATTACTTACATGCTGCAAATCACTTCATGTTGTTGAACATATGTATACTCTAAATATACAATATCATTTTCTATATGACGAGAATAAAACTAGCTGAAATAAAATAAGCAAAATATGCACACACTAAGGGGGAGCTGATACTTAGGGGGAGCAATCCTCAATTCTTGCAAAAAACTAAAAAGAATTTAAAATGACACTATGCTGTTAATCAATGAGTGTTTTGTCATCATAAAAAAGGGGTAGATTGTTGGCTCTATTAGTTTTTGATGATAATAAAACATTCCTATTTATTTGTTTCTAATACCTTTACTTGAGTGTGCAGGAAATTAATATATGAAATTAGTTTATTGACTCTTCAAAGAGTATTTTTGAAAGAAAAAGAGAGATAAAATCATCAAAATGTAACAAAATAACAAGGAAGAAGCTTATTGGTGAAATAAGGAAGAACATTAGTTGACCAAATTTCAAATTAGAGAAATGGTGGGCTGAAGAGTTTAAGAAACAGAATCAATTTAGTCAATCAAGTCAGTCGACTAAGTACTCTCTGTCAGAATCTGCAAACCAGAAACAAAATCAACTTAGTCGACTAAGTCAGTCAACTAAGAGCTTTCTGTCTGAAAATTGAACTAGAGCACTACAAGACAGACTAACGGTTAGAACTCATCCTCAACTATTTTCAACGGATATAAATTGCCAAATTGCCATTAAAGTTGCATCTCCAAGTATAAAAGGGTCTTCCAACAATAAGAAACAAGTTTTTAGAAGCCTTGAATGAGATTTGAGCTATAAAAAGTAGAAAAACCAGAAAAGCTTCACTGCACTTGTCTGCACTTAAACACCTACTCTTTGCATTTGTATTTAGCACACAATCTTGTTCAAGCTTGGGATAGCTTGATTGTTGAAGGTTCTGGTTGAGCCTTGGAAAACCACTTTAGGTTTTAGTTGAGTTTGTGAAAAACTAGTGTAAAAGGTTGTGGCTGAGCTTGGTAAAAGCCATTGTAAAAGCTTGGTGGAAGCTTGTGAATTTCACCGATTGTTAGTGAGTTTGTGAGAAAATCCTTGGTTGGATAATCAAGGTAGTGGATGTAGGTCTTGGATCGAACCACTCTAAATTGCTAAGCATTTTATACTCTGTTTTTGTTTTCTTAAGTTTTGAAAATTAGTTTCCAATCTTGTCAAGAGCCAAAGTGTGCTATTCACCCCCCTAGCACATATTATAAGGACCAACACTCTTAATCGGTTAGAGCCTCTTGTAATCGATTAGAGCAGAGAACACAACAGCAAGACAGTGTAAGGTAGAAAAGATGTAATCAGTTAGAACTGTCTGTAATCGGTTAGCCAAAGTTTGTCTACCTTTTGGATTTAAACACTAGAGGATAAAATAACAGCGAGAAGTGCATCAGAGTTGTTTCTAACTGCTAGAAACTATCTCCAATAGAAAAATCTGACTGCCCATGTATAAAAGGAAGCTCCAATGGTCAAAGAAGTAAGTTTTGAATAGAAAAGAGCTACTTTGAGCAAAAAGCCAAATACTCTTCACCAAAACACTTATTCTTCATTCCAAATCCAGCAAAAGTGTTTGTGCTTGATTGTAAACTGTCCAGACTTGTAAAGGTACTTAATTGTACTTCTTTTTCTTCTTTTTCTTAGGAAATTAAAGTACGTGAAGCACTCTAAAGCTTGTTGTAAGGGATTAGAGCTTGGGTTAGAAGTTGTAGAACCCGACCCTATAAACACATGTCATGAGATACATGCACTAAGTAGCATGTTATTACGCTAGGAAAGTCCCTAAGACTAGACGAAACCCGGTATTGTACCTAACAGTACACTTAAGTTGATTTAACCTCGAACTAGTTCAAATAGCAATCGTAGGATGAAATTTAATATTTTACAGTCAAGGAATGACTAAAAATGATTGTTCGAAGTTCAAGGGTTCATTTGGGGAAAAATTGAAAATTTTGATGTTTAGGGACAAAATCGTCATTTTGCCACCTAAGATAATAATTTGATCATGGAGTGAAATTTTTGACCAAGATTAACTATTTGGAGTATAATTTAATGACAAGAAGTGAAAAATTTCAATTTCAATAATTTTCGAAACATAGGGGCAAAACAGTAATTTTGTTGCCTCGGGTAAAACCGTAATTTTCACCACCCAAAACTTGTCAAAATCATAGGATTTACTTATTTTTGGTATGAATAACTATGGTATGTTAAGTGGTGAAAAATTGAAGTTTAAAGGATGAAATTTTAAAAACGAGCCAATGGAAAAGTGACACATGGCACTGTTTAATTGTTTAATATTATTTTAATGGAAAATCAGCCCATTTAAACCCCACATCAGGTGATGGCCGGCCATAAGGAGAGAACAAGAGAGAAAATAGAGAGGAAAGGAAGAAAAGAGAAAAACCAAAGGAGAACTAGAAAATTCAAAGGGGAAATCGCGTTTTTCGTTCGTTTACACGTCTAATGGTAAGATTTTTCGACTTTAGCTTGATTTCTACCTTTCCTATGCCTTTGTTTCCATTTCGCATGCTTGAGGAGAGAGATCAAAAAGTGATACCAAAGGCTGGCCGAATTTCAAGGGGGAGGATTTTGAATTTTTTAGGTTTTGATTCTTAGTTAAATTGATAGTTTTAGTTAGTTAAATGTGTATAGAAATCAAATTGGGCAAGAAAGCATGAAATTTTCACAATACCCACCCTTGGCCGAATATTCAATGATGTACAATGATGATGAACTGATTTTTATTCTAACAGAAATGAAGAGAAAATGATGAAAAATGGTTAAATGTGATAGAAAAACAAAATAAAAAATTAACCGAGTTAATGTCCCAATTTTTGGCCGAATTTTCCAAGGAGTAAAGTGAGCTGATTTGAATGATTTTAGAAGGTTATTGGCTGATATTTAATTGTTAGAAATGTTGGAGAGAAAATGGGATAATTTAGAGCTAAATGGAGTGCGTTAGCAATTTATCGGGTAAAGTGTCAAAAATAGGTTAATACCGCGTTTAAGCCGTTTTAGGCTATTGCATTTCATACCATGCATTAGTATAGGATTTAAGTCAATTATATAGTGATTTAGCATCAATGTGGTGAATTGTGTAATTTTTGCAATGTGTCTAGGAGGAGAGCCTTCCAGTAAAGGCAAGGAAGTCATACCCAACGAATAGTGATCGGGACACCTAGAAAGCATTTAATTGGTACAAATGGTGAGTAAACCTATTATTATTTTAAATTATCTAGAGTTTATTTTTAAATGATCTTTATGTATTTTATGAAATGAAAATGAGATTAAAATGGGACTTTTGATGTTTTAGAAATTAATGTGCCAAATAAATTCATTGCGTTGTTTATCTGAAATAAGAAACTTTTAATCATGAAATTGAGTAATTGGAGGCTGTCAATTGTCTTGAAAAATATATTTTCCTATGAATGGCTTATGATATATGAGTATATGTGGCTATATTTTATAATTGCATTGAGAATTTATATAAGTTGTCTTTTACTATGCAGGCTGGGTAAATAATTAAAAGCCACGTTATATTATCAAAATTTTATTAAAATTGGTGGGTTTAGTCACTGCAGTGACTGGTTTTCGTGGACTGCCTATTAGAGGGGCACGGTAAACCCGATTATATAGTTACTCCGGTTGTAGAGGCGATGAGGGTAACTCCCGGGGTAGTGTTAGAGCTTACTTCACGTCGAACCCCCACGTGAATGTGTAACTCGGCCAACGCCAAGGAACGATTTGTTTTCAAAACTAACATGTGTTTAACATGTAAATATCTTAACAACCTTGGCGGACTCGGTTAGATGCCTCGACCAAGGTATCCCCGAGAATTAGTTTTTGGCTTGAGCCCTGTTTTTAATAAAAGTCATAAGCCTTAACAACTGTTTTGGTAAATTACAAATATTTTATGGTTTAAGAAATAAATTGAAAACCTTATGAAATGGTTTGTGATTTGTCGTTTAAACTCGCCTCCATTTTACTCGCCTTTAGATATTTATAATAATGTCTGTTTACTCATTGGGATTGAAAAATCTCACCCACCTCTTTTCCAAATATTTCAGGCCTGTGGTAGCTTGTACATACCCGATTTTGTTGAGGATTCCAGTTGACCCCTCTATCTCACAGACAGTAGGTTACTATCACCAACACTTGGTGTATTTATGGGCCACTTGTCATTGTAATTATTATTGTACATTATAACTTTGTAAATTATTGTATGTATGAATTTATTTTACTTACACGTGTTTCTATAAATATTGTTTTATATAAAAATGCTATATTATAATTAATATTTTGAATAGTAATATTTGTCTATAAATCCTTTTAAAAAATTTTGTCTTTTGATTTACTTGAGCCGGAAACGACTGGTAATTGTTTAAAACAGAATGTTTAACAACGATTGCTCACAAGAAATGCAAGAAACTGATACGTAAACCTTACGGGGTTCCGATTGGCATTTTGGGTAATGAGTGTAAATCGGGACATCGCGGTGGTTGTCATGGGCCCAAGGGAGGTTCCAGGTCGTGACAATTCTGTTGGTATCAGAGCTTTCGGTTTAAAAGCTTATGGTTTTAAAAGAAGTTTTTGATTTTTAAAGTTCTTGGATTTAAAGTTATTTTAAAATAATTTACAATGTTAGTGTGGCCCAGTTAAGATTAGTTAGTTACATGTAGTTGCATATAGAGTCTTAAGTCGTCTAAACCAATTCTGTTCTTTTGTAGATCATTATGTCTCCTTGACATGAGCTACCACCTATCACTAGATCTACCAGTAGAGGAAGAAGTCACCCCAAACAGAGTCGGCCAGATTCCATAGAAGAGGAATCGGTTGCGTCTTCTTTTAGAGCAGTTCTTACTACTGAGTCTACTGACATTCCTGTACCTCTTCCACCACCTGTTGTTACTCCTGTCGTACCTACCATGTCACCCGAGGTAGCTCAAGCATTAGCGGCTTTTCTCACTGCTCTTACGAGTTAGGCTCAGGCTGGTCCAGTTCCACCCGTTGTTTTCCCTGTAACAACCCCAGTACCACCACCTCCTATTCCACCCCAGGCACCGGATGTCTCCATTTCTAAGAAATTGAAGGAAACTAGATAGTTAGGTTGTGTCTCGTTTACTAGTGAGTTGGATGCGACCGCAGCTAGGGATTGGGTTATTCAGGTATCAGAGACATTGACAGATATGGGATTAGATGATGAGATGAAATTGAAGGTGGCTACACGGTTATTTGAGCAGAGAGCCCGTACTTGGTGAAATTCAGTAAAGTCTCGCTCTCCTATACTGCTGACTTGGATGAATTTCCTCCGAGAGTTCGATGGTCAATACTACACCTATTTCCATCAGAAAGAGAAAAAGAGAGAATTTTTGAGTTTGAAACAAGGGAACATGACCATTGAGGAGTATGAAACTCGTTTTAACGAGCTGATGTCTTATGTACCTGAGTTGGTGAGATTGGAGCAAGACCAGGTAAACTACTTTGGGGAAGGACTCCGTAATGAGATACGGGAGCGTATGATAGTGATTGGCAAGGAGTCGTATAAGGAAGTTGTGTAGATGGCCTTACGGGCTGAGAAGCTCGCCACTAAGAATAAACGGATCCGAGTTGAGTTTGCAAAGAAAAGGAATCCGCCTACGTTCTCGGGTCAGTCTTCAAAGAAAGGTAGAGATTCGACATCTACTACAAGTACTACTACCTCAACGTTTGTGGCATCCACTAGACCTTCATCTCAGCAGTCACAGTCAAGATCTTCTAGACTTGATCAGCCCGTGATGAGTAGTCAGAGGGGGACTTCAAGAAGATTGGATAGATGCCGTAATTATGGAGGATTTCAATGCGACCAATATGGGCATATCAAGAGAGATTGTCCTCAGTTGAGATGGGGTATAGTAGCTACTTCTACTCCTCCGACTCGTCCTAGTAAACCGCGAAGAGACACTTCGGGATCACAGTCCAGACAGGGCCTAGTGATATGGTCAAGCATGGGGAGTAATACCCAAGAGCAGCCATCTTCCAAACCACAGCCCAAGATTTCGACCAGGGTTTTTGCAGTGACTGAGGATGAAGCCCGAGTTCGACTTAGCACAGTGACAAGTACTATGATTGTGTTTGATAGAGATGCACATCTTTTGATAGATTCGGGCTCCGATAGATCATACGTGAGCATATCATTTGCATCATTCTCATATAGGAACTTGTCACCATTAGAGGAAGAGATTATAGTGAATACTCCTCTAGGCGAGCGGTTAGTAAGAAATACGTATTATAGAGACTGTGGTATTAAAGTTGGGGAAGAAAAATTTATAGATGATTTAATTCCTTTGGAGATTCGGGACTTTGATTTGATCTTGGGTATGGATTGGTTGTCCACTCATCGAGCAAAGGTGGATTGTTTTAAGAAAGAAGTGATTCTCCAGAGTTCAGAGGGAGCAGAAGTTGTATTTATGGGGGAGAGTCGAGTATTATCGTTTTGTGTAATCTCGGCCCTCAAAGCTTTGAAATTGGTGCGAAAGGGATATCCATCATACTTGGCTCACGTGATTGATATATCAAGGAAGGAACCTATGTTAGAGAATGTCTGTGTAGTAAGTGAGTTCCCTAATGTATTTCTTGATGAATTACCGAGACTTCCTCCCGATCGTGAGATCGAATTCACCATTGACTTACTTTCGGGTACTGCCCCTATCTCTATTTCGCCATATAGAATGGCTCCGGCAAAGTTAAAGGAGCTGAAAGTACAGTTGCAAGAGTTAGTGGACAAGGGTTTTATACGCCCTAGTACATCTCCATGGGGAGCACCGATTTTATTTGTGAAAAAGAAATATGGTACACTTTGGTTATGTATAGATTATCGACAGCTTAACAAAATGACCATTAAGAACAAGTATCCGTTGCCGAGGATTGATGATCTTTTCGATCAATTACAGGGAGCTACAGTGTTTTCTAAGGTTGATCTGAGATCTGGGTATCATCAGTTAAGGATTAAAGAACAGGATATACCCAAGATAGTGTTCAGGACTCGGTACGGTCATTATGAGTTCTTGGTCATGCCTTTCGGGTTAACTAACGCACCGGCATCTTTTATGGATCTCATGAACAGGGTGTTTCACCCTTACTTGGACAAGTTTGTTATTGTGTTCATTGATGACATCCTGATTTACTCAAGAGATAATGATGAGCACGCTACCTACTTGCATATAGTATTACAGACTTTGCGAGAAAGACAGTTATATGCAAAGTTTTCGAAGTGTGAGTTTTGGTTACAGAAAGTGGTATTCTTGGGACATGTAGTATCTGGAGCTGGAATATATGTTGATCCCAAGAAGATAGAGGCAA
Source organism: Theobroma cacao (assembly GCF_053813885.1). Classification (NCBI taxonomy): domain Eukaryota; kingdom Viridiplantae; phylum Streptophyta; class Magnoliopsida; order Malvales; family Malvaceae; genus Theobroma; species Theobroma cacao. The sequence goes on along the minus strand of NC_142647.1, from coordinate 36,476,512 downwards.
TTTTACAATGGGAGCAACCTAAGACAGTGACGGAGATTCGTAGTTTCCTCAGATTAGCCGGTTATTATCAGAGGTTTGTTCAGGGGTTTTCCTTAATAGCAGCTCCTTTGACCCGTCTAACTCGTAAGGGAGTTAAGTTTAAGTGGGACGATGTGTGTGAAAGTCGATTTCAGGAGCTAAAGAGTCGGTTAACCTCCACTCCCATTTTAACACTTCCTATTAATGGAAAAGAATTTGTGGTGTACAGCGATGCATCTAAGTTGGGGTTAGGGTATGTGTTGATGCAGGATGAAAAAGTTGTGGCTTATGCTTCTAGATAGCTAAAGAGGCATGAAGCAAATTACCCTACCCATGATTTAGAGTTAGCAATAGTGGTATTTGCTTTAAAAATCTGGAAGCATTACTTGTATGGTGAGCATTGTCGGGTATTTACGGATCACAAGAGTTTAAAATATTTGCTGACTCAGAAAGAGCTTAATTTGAGGCAAAGGCGATGGTTGGAGTTGATAAAAGATTATGACTTGGTGATAGACTATCATCCGGGAAAGGCGAACGTTGTAGCTGATGCTTTAAGTCGTAAGTCTTCATCGTCTTTAGCAACACTTCAGAGTTGTTATTTTCCAGCATTACTAGAGATGAAATCTCTTGGGGTCCAGTTGAGAAATGGTGAGGATGGATCCTTATTGGCAAGCTTCATTGTGCGACCTTCATTACTTAATCAGATCAAGGACATTCAGAGGTCTGATGATGAGTTAAGAAAAGAAATTCAAAAATTGACTGATAGGGGAGTCAATGAATTCAGATTCAGAGAGAATAACGTCTTGATGTTTAGAGACCGAGTTTGTGTTCCTGAGGGAAACTAGCTGAGACAGGCGATTATGGAAGAAGCCCATTCATCTGCCTAAGCACCAAGATGTATAGGACATCAGGGAGAATTATTGGTGGCCAGGTATGAAGCGAGACGTAGCAGAATTCATAGCAAAGTGTCTCGTATGTCAGCAAGTTAAGGCGAAGCATCAGAAGCCAGCAGGTACACTTCAGTCTTTACCAATTCCTGAGTGGAAATGGGAGCATGTAACTATGGCTTTTGTTTTGGGACTGTCGCGGACACAGAGGGGAAAGGATGCGAGCTGGGTGATCGTAGATCGGTTGACTAAGTCCGCTCACTTTTTAGCTGTCCATAGTACATACTCTATTGAGAAACTGGCTCAGCTCTATATAGATGAGATTATGAGGCTACATGGAGTTCCCGTTTCTATAGTGTTAAATTGAGATCTTCGATTCACTTCTCGATTTTGGCCGAAATTTCAAGAAGCTCTCCGAACCAAATTAAAATTTAGCACTGCTTTTCACCCACAGACGGATGGTCAGTCAGAGAGGACTATCCAGACTATGGAGGATATGTTGAGGGCTTGTGTCATGGATTTTCTTGGGAGTTCGGATAGACACTTACCGTTAGTGGAATTTGCTTACAACAACAGCTTTCAGTCTAGCATTGGTATGGCACCGTACGAAGCTTTATATGGAAGGAAATGTCGTACTCCACTTTGTTGGGATGAAGTGGGTGAAAGAAAGTTAGTTAGTGTGGAATTGATTGATCTAACTAAAGACAAGATCAAGGTTATACGAGAGAGGCTAAAGGTAGCCGAGGATAGGTAGAAGAGCTATGCAGATAAACGGAGAAGTGATTTGGAGTTTGAGATCGATGATGGAGTTTTTCTTAAGGTTTTTCTGTGGAAAAGTGTGATTCGATTTGCGAAACGGGGAAAGCTTAACCCGAGGTATATTGGACCATTCTGAATCATTGAGAGAATTGGACTAGTGGCTTATCGGTTAGAACTACCTCCAGAGTTAGATCGGATCCACAACGTTTTTCATGTCTCCATGCTTAAGAAATATGTACCAAATCCCTCTCACATTCTCGAAGCACCTCCGATTGAGTTGCATGACGATTTGAAGTTCGAGGTGCAACTTGTGAGTATCTGGATCGAAAGGATCGAGTATTGAGGAACAAGAGTATTTCAATGGTCAAAGTGTTGTGGAAAAGTGCTCGAATTGAGGAAATGACATGGGAAGTAGAGCATCAAATGAGGAACCAATACCCGCATCTATTTGTCGAATCTGGTAAGTGAAATTTTGAGGTCAAAATTTTATTTTAAGAGGGGTAGAATTGTAGAACCCGACCCTATAAACACATGTCATGACATACATGCACTGAGTAGTATGTTATTACGCTAGGAAAGTCCCTAAGAATAGACGAAACCCAGTATGTACCTAATAGTACACTTGAGTTGATTTGACCTCGAACTAGTTCAAATAGGAATCGTAGGATGAAATTTAATATTTTACAGTCCAGAAATGACTAAAAATGATTGTTCAGAGTTCGAGAGTTCATTTGGGGAAAAATTGAAAATTTTGATGTTCAGGGGTAAAATCGTCATTTTGCCACCTAAGATAATAATTTGATCATGGAGTGAAATTTTTTATCAAGATTAACTATTTGGAGTATAATTTAATGATAGGAAGTGAAAAATTTCAATTCCGACAATTTTCGGAACATAGGGGCAAAACGATAATTTTGTCTCTCTGGGGTAAAACCGTAATTTTCACCATCCAAAACTTGTCAAAATCATAAGATTTACTTATTTTTGGTATGAATAACTATGGTATGTTAAGTGATGAAAAATTAAAGTTTAAAGGATGAAATTTTAAAAACGGGCCAATAGAAAGTGACACATGGCACTTTCTAATTGTTTAATATTATTTTAATGAAAAATCAGACCATTTAAACCCCATATCAGGTGATGGCTGGCCATAAGGAGAGAACAAGAGAGAAAATAGAGAGGAAAGGAAGAAAAGAGAAAAACCAAAGGAAAACTAGAAAATTTAAAGGGGAAATCGCGTTTTTCGTCCATTTACGCGTCTAACGGTAAGATTTTTCGACTTTAACTTGATTTCTACCTTTCCTATGCCTTTGTTTCCATTTAGCATGCTTGAGGAGAGAGATCAAAAAGTGATACCAAGGGCTGGCTGAATTTCAAGGGGGAGGATTTTGAATTTTTTAGGCTTTGATTCTTAGTTAAATTGATAGTTTTAGTTAGTTAAATGTGTATAGAAATCAAATTGGGCAAGAACGCATGAAATTTTCACAATACCCACGCTTGGTCGAATATTCAATGATGTACAATGATGATGAACTGATTTTTATTCTAAGAGAAATGAAGAGAAAATGATGAAAAATGGTGAAATGTGATAAAAAACAAAGTGGAAAATTAACCGAGTTAATGTCCCAATTTTTTGCCGAATTTTCCAAGGAGGAAAGTGAGCTGATTTGAATGATTTTAGAAGGTTATTGGCTGATATTTAATTGTTAGAAATGTTGGAGAGAAAATGGGACAATTTAGAGCTAAAATGGAGCGCGTTAGCAATTTATCGGGTAAAGTGCCAAAAATAGGTTAATACCGCGTGTAAGCTATTTTAGGCTATTGCATTTCATACCATGCATTAGTATAGGATTTAAGTCAATTATATAGTGATTTAGCATCAATGTGGTGAATTGTGTAATTTTTGCAATGTGTCTAGGATGAGAGCCTTCCGGTAAAGGCAAGGAAGTCGTACCCGACGAACAGTGATCGGGGCACCTAGAAAGCATTTAATTGGTACAAACGGTGAGTGAACCTATTATTATTGTAAATTATCTAGAGTTTATTTTTAAATGATCTTTATGTATTTTATGAAACGAAAATGAGATTAAAATGGGACTTTTGATGTTTTAGAAATAAATGTGTCAAATAAATTCATTGTGTTGTTTATCTAAAATAAGAAACTTTTAATCATGAAATTGAGTAATTGGAGGCTGTCAATTGTCTTGAAAAATATATTTTCCTATGAATGGCTTATGATATATGAGTATATGTGGCTATATTGTATAATTGCATTAGGAATTTACGTAAGTTGTCTTTTACTATGCAGGTTGGGTAAATAAATAAAAGCCACGTTATATTATCGAAAATTTATTAAAATTGGTGGGTTTAGTCACTATAGTGACGGGTTTCCGTGGACTGCCTATTTGAGGGGCACGGTAAACCCGGTTATATAGTTACTCCAGTTGTAGAGGCGATGAGGGTAACTCCCGGGGTAGTGTTAGAGCTCACTTCGCATCGAACCCCCACGTGAATGTGTAACTCGGCCAACGCCAAGGAATGGCTTGTTTTCAAAACTAACATGTGTTTAACATGTAAATATCTTATCAACCTTGGCGGACTCGGTTAGATGCCTCGGCCAAGGTATCTCCGAGGATTAGTTTTTGGCTTGAGCCTTGTTTTTAATAAAAGTCATAAGCCTTAACAACTGTTTTGGTAAATTACAAATATTTTATGATTTAAGAAATAAATTGAAAACCTTATGAAATGGTTTGTGATTTGTCATTTAAACATGCCTCCATTTTACTCGCCTTTAGATATTTATAATAATGTTTGTTTACTTATTGGGATTGAAAAATCTCACCCACTTCCTTTCCAAATATTTCAGGTCTGTGGTAGCTTGTAGATACCCAATTTTGTCGAGGATTCCAGTTGACCCCTCTATCTCACAGACAGTAGGTTACTATCACCAACACTTGGTGTATTTATGGGCCACTTGTCATTGTAATTATTATTGTACATTATAACTTTGTAAATTATTGTATGTATCAATTTATTTTACTTACTCGTGTTTCTATAAATATTGTATTATATAAAAATACTATATTTTAATCAATATTTTGAATAGTAATATTTGTCTATAAATTCTTTTAAAAAAATTTTGTCTTTGGTTTACTTGAGCCGGAAACGACTGGTAATTGTTTAAAATGGAATGTTTAACAACGATTGCTCACAGGAAAGGCAAGAAACTGAGACATAAGTCTTGCAGAATTACAATTGGCATTCTGGGTAATGAGTGTAAATCGGGACATCGGGGCGGTTGTCATGGGCCCGAGGGAGGTTCCGAGTCGTGACAGAAGTTCACCTTGTAAAAACTTGGTGGAAGCTATTAATTCCACTAGCTTAGTGAAGTTGGGTTGAAAATTCTTGATTGGAAGATTAAGGTAGTGTGTAGGTCAAGGGGACCAAAACACTATAAATACTCTTGCCTTGTCCATTTCTCTTTACCCTTCCTTACTTGGTGTCTTGTAATTTTAACAAGTTCTAGTCCTTCCCTTCATCTAGTTGATTAAGTGCTTTTCAAGCTCTAAAAGGCTTAGCAGAAAATTTTTAATGCTATTCACCCCCCTCTAGCACTAAAATGGGACCAACAAGGAAAGCCAATCCGATGCTGATTTCCCTTAGGCTAGCTCAATAGCCGTATATCAATACTCTTTTTGTTTCTAGACACTCTTCTTTCTCTCTCTCTTCCTTTCCACTTTTCCCTCTCTATCCCTTTCATTTTTTGAATAAATTATTTTTTCTATTTTTTATTTTTTAATTCAAAATCAAAATTTAGAAATAAATGAAAAAAAAAGAATGATATGGCATTTATACATGTGGCACATTTTAGTTTGATGTTCTTAGATACATCACCCATCTAACTAATGGCGCTAGTTAAAGGTGCAAGTTGCTTAATGTAATGAAAGTTTAAATACTTAATTGTGAACTTTTTTTCTTTAGATATCAAATTGATAATTTTATTATAGTTTGCACACCAAAGATGTAATTAATCCATTTTGGAACAAGAAGAGAGTTTGTGTAATACTTTGAGATTTAGGGAGGGGTTTGTTATAATTTACTCATATATTCGAGATTCTAAGCCCCCACCCTAATAATATATATATATAAGATTATGGGTTTCAAATTGAATCTCAATAATGATTTTTGCATTATAAACCTAATGAATAAAAATAGCATGTTACTGTTAGTTATAATTCTACTCATGTAAGTTTACGTATCGTAAGGATAGTATAATGGCAAATAGAGTATCGATCCCATAGAAAGTTATTCTAAAAATTTTACAAAGTATTAAAATTAATACAATTTAATTTTATCCAAATGGTCAAAAAGAAAATAATTACTTAGAGCATATTTGGTATGGCTTTTTTTTAACTTAAAAGCTATTATAAAGCTATTATGAAAAATAATAGCTTTTAAAATTAAGCTAAAGTCGTTTGGTAAATTTACTTTTTATAAGCTCTTTTTTATAGATAAGTTGTTTGGCAAAACAACTTATATAAACTCTAATTTTAGTTAAAATTGCCATAAAGGGTATTTAATAAATAACTTTTTATTAATTAAGAATTTCTTTGTTCAAAATAAAAAAATTAATTTTATTTTTTATCTATTTAAAATAAAATTTTGAAAATATTAAAAATATTTTCATATAACATAAAGTTTATAATTAATAATAAATCATAAAAAAGAGTTCCACAAATAATTTATAAGTAACACATAATTTATAAATAATTTTTTATTGAATAATAATAAATAAATAAAATCAAGAGAAAAAATTGAATCAAATAAAAAAAATTAGAGATGAAATAAAGTAGTGAATCGACTACTGGAACTCTTAACCCTAACAATGGAGGAGAACTTGAAAAAGAAGAAGAGAAGTATAAGATAGCAATAATAATTCAAGAAAATCACGTTTAGCTATTGATGTCCTTACTAACAAAGTTCACCTCCATAAACAATATTATCTCAACAACCATAATCAACAAATATTATTTCAATTTTCATCTAATTTATCTCAACAACCATTGACCTATTTAATTAATTATTTCAATCATAATCATCAAATATTATATACACCATAAAGAAGTTAAGAATAAATAAACATCACATAATTGTCATATCAAACAATAAATTGAGAAATATCAACTAATAAAGAGAGTTTTCAAAGTACTAACAAAATGATAGAAAATAAAATGAAAAACAAAATAGAAAGAAAAAAATAATACTTGAATGCAATTTTGAATTTTGGATCTTCTTTTTTTTTTAATTTTTGTAAGAATGAATAAAAACCCTAGAATGATGATTTACAAAAAGGGAGAGAGAGAGGGAGTATTTTTTGAGAGAGAGGATCTTTTTAGAAAAAAATAGCTCTCCTAATAAGCTGACGTCTTTTTTTTTTTTTTTTAAAAAAAAAAGAAGACAAAGCTCCTAATTGGAGTTTTTTTTTTAGATTTTATTCTTTAAAAAAAATTACTTTTTTTTAAGAGCTTTGTACGGAATCCTGTTTGACCCAGCTTCTGCTTTTAAGTAGTAGATAAGCTAAAAATAAGCCAAGCCAAATGGGCACTTAAACTACAAATTAACAAAACTAATTAACAAGAATAAAAATCAAAGCAGAAATAAAATATGATAAAAATCAATAGAAATAAGTCAGGATTATAATATCTCTCACATTTCATCTAAATCTTGCTTCTCTTCCTTAACTTATTTCAATGGGTTGAATTGCTAACCTAAAGTCCTCAATTATTTATAAGGATCTCTTGACTCGTCTTATAAAAATATCTATTTTAACCAAATAACTTTATTCCTATGTGAATTGAGATTAAAATAAATTCATTAAGTTCAAGCTCTAAATCTAAGTACATATGGCATATATGTATATCCCTATCTTAAACATAAATCCATTAATATGATCATATGCTATTCCAATCTTAACCTACACTAAACTCCCTCTCTCGAGTTATGTTTAGGTTTATAAATCAATTTAATTGGTAGCTAAGCAATTAAAAGTATTAAAAATAAATTGAATAAACTATTCAATTCCATTGAAAAAAAAAAGATTAAAATTTAAGTTTACATGTGAGTTTAATTACAATCCTAGAAAAATAAAATTAGCTACAAATTATTGCAAAGATAAATAAAAATATGTGAAGTTTAACCATTAAGAGTAACAAGAAAAATAAAAGCTAAGGGAAAAAATAAAACAAATATTTGCAACCTTGTTCTCTAAGTTTCAGCCTCAACTTTTAGCTTCTTAAATCTCTTATGGTTTTTCTGTTTTAACTTCTCCTAAAACAACCTTTTTATACTCACAATCTTAACCTAAAATTCTATAAGTTAACCTACTAACTCTAGCTATTGGGCTTAGAAGTGTTATAAGGGCCCCAAACATCAAATATCATCCTTAAAATTGCAATTCTCGCAGCATTACCCCTAGTCATGTTCCGATGTAATTTTCTCTATCTTCAAGCTAGAACTGGAAACAGTGGTCTGCATGAAAGTTGTAGCCATGTCTCTCAGCTTTCCAATGGCATAAGAATCGCATCTTTTGGATATCTAGAGTGCGAGTTATGGTCAAAATACTAAAGCATGTACAAGCAGAATTTTGAGTCCTTCAAACACCTTTCTTTCCAAAATTAAGCCCTATTCCCTCAAATCCTACAAAAACCTAAAAACTAATAAATAATAGCTAAATTAAAGTAAATAAACATAAAATTAAAATAACTCAATAAAATTAAACTAATTATAAAAATAATTAAATTCTAATTAAAATTTAAATACTTAGCTAACATTTAAGAACAAAATATGTCACGACCCGAAACTCTCATCGGGCCCGTGACAACCGCCGCGACGTCTCGATAAGCACTCATTACCCCGAATACCGATCGAAACCCCGCAAGGCTTAGCATCAACTTTCGCATCTCCCCGGTGAGCGACAGTTATTAAATCTCGCATTTCAAGAAATCATAAGTTGTTTCCAATTTAAAATAATAAAATATTATTTTCTAGCTCACAGGGGCATTTTCGTCATTTTTCTTTTTTCGAAAATACCGAAACTCGCCAAAAATATGGTGTAAAAGCTAAATATATTCATACATACTTTAAATCTGATAACTAAAGTATAAAATTACTTTTACAGTGACACGTGGGCCCCTAACTAACCAAGAAGGTGTAGAGCTATGAACCCTTACTTCCTATGATGCAACTCCGAGATTAATTCTCGTCTTAATCAACTATCAACAAACTGTCCTGAGCCTGAAAAATGGATAGGAAGAGGGGTGAGATTAAATAATCCCAGTGAGTAAACAATTACCATCAAAAGCATCTAAAGCCGAGTAGATGGAGACAATATAAAAACGTTATATCTCAATAATGTTCATAACACAAAATTCGTTTCAATCTATACAAAATAATTTCTTTTCATCAAAATTTCCCGACTTATGAATTTCTTAAACTTGGCCCCTACCAGAATCATTCTCGTGGGTACCTTCGTCAAGGTATCCCACTAAGACCGCCAAGGCTGTTCAATGACCCATACCCATAAACATGTTTTCACATCTGACACACAGCCGTTCCTTGGCGTTGGTTGAGTCTCACTCTCACGTGGTGGCCTGAACGTAAGGTGCACTCAAATCATACCTCAGGAGATACTTCACCCAACATCTCCTCCGGGAGGTAAATATATAATTGAGTTACCGTGCCCCTCTCATAGGCAGTCCACAAAAACCCTCACCACTGCAGTGACCGTTTAATATACCACCATACCCATAAAATTTCTAGTAGCATAATATGGCGAATAAAATTTAATCCAGTCTACTGAGACCAATCCAAAACTGTTCATATATTTCATGCCAACCCCAAAAATTTAGCCATCATGCTACCATAGTGTCATAAGCCCCAATTTCAATAACATATAAAATCATAAATTTCAACACAGTCTCCGTATACTTAATTTTCTCAAAACAATATTTGATTTCAAAACCAGTATAAATCTCACTTTTATTAAAAAAATATTTTAATTAGAAAACATAATATTTTATAATTTAAGCTCACCATTCAATAAAAGCATCAAACAAGTATAATAACTCTAGATATTTAAGACGATAAGTTGTCCACTCACAGTTCTAAGAGTCGATGTACTCCTAATCCCAGTCTTCAAGCACAATCTCTGTACTTTTACCAGTGTAATTTGCTCACCACCTATCCACAATGTACAATACATAATTCACCACATCAATGCTTGACCATTATAAAATCAATCCAGGCTCGGTATATATGCATGATATGACATGCAACTTATCCGACTACCGCTTAAATGCGGTGCTGACCTAATTCGACCTATTACCCGATTAAATTGATATACGTGTCCGTTTAAACTCCAAATTAATTTTTTTCAGTTTCTATACCTCAATTGCACCCAAATTGACTTAATGTCCCTCAGTGTGGTGCAAATTATCAGTCCCAGTAGCAAATTACGAAAATACCCCTAATGGGCAAAAATTCGTATTTTTGCTCCGAAAATTCCCATTATTTTTCTAGACTCATAATTCATCATTATTCATCATAATTCCTCAAATAAACATCAAGATCATCAGCCAATATTCTCCTAGAAAATTCGGCCAATAATGGTAATGGAGGAAAATAAATTCTTTTCTTGTTGTTTTGTTCCTAAATATGCTAAACTAACTTAAAACACTAACATAACTTAAAATCAAATTAATCTAACAAGTTTCTCTCTCCTAACCCATTTTTTCCAGAATTGAATTCATCCTCAAATCACATGATTCAACCATGGAAAATGATGGGAAATGCATGGAAATGATAAATCTTAAGCTAAGCTTGAAAAATCATACCTTTAAACACTTGATTTCTTGAAAAATCATACTTTTTCTTTGAATTTTCTCACTCTAGGGTTTGTTCTTATTTCTCTCTCTCTCCTGCTGGTTTTGGCTCACCATCCCAATGAAGAATTCTGAAATTTTCAAGCCTTTTAATAGGCTTAATAAAATATTATTATTTTATTTACCTTTTGAATATTTTATTATTTTATTTTTTTTTAGCCATCTTTTTGACTTTCTTTTTCTACCACTCAATCCTCTTCACTTATCCATGTCTTCCTTGAAATTTCTAGACTTTTCCAAAGTTTTGGTGGAGTAAATTTTTTAAAATTACACTTTTACCCCCGTAAAGTGAAAAATTACATTTTTACCCCAAAAACTGAAAAATTGCCCATAGACATATTTTTCATCCATTATACTCATACCATTCTACAATTTGTCAAATGTGATCTAAATTCTCTTAAAATCTCAAATTTTATCCACGATTGGAAAAATTACGATTTTACCCCTACACTCCAGAAATCACCGGAATTAAACTTTTTCACTTCTAAACCTCAAATCATACTCCAATAAGTCAAATGGACCAAAAAAATCTTTTCAAAAAATTCCCATTTTGTCCCTAAGTGGCAAATGACCATTTTACCCCTAGATAGTGAAAATTCCAATTTGACTCCAAATTGATCCTCGAACTCCGAATTACCATTTTGAGTCATCCCTAAACTGTGAAACTCTTAATTTCACCTTAAAATTCCTATTTGAACTAGTTCGAGGCTTAATCGACTCAATGGTACTATTAGGGGCAATATCATATTTTAATGATTGCTCGAACTTCTTAAATATACAAACATTCTATCAAGCATGTGAATGACATTATAATTATTTTACAAAGTAGGGTTTGACAAAATAAGATTAAAATAATTCTATAAAATGTAATTATCAGTTAGCATTTAGCCTAACTAGCAAGTAGACTTATCTCCCAATAGCTTAATATACATTATCTTACATTGCTAGCATTTTGATTGATGGTGAAAGCTGATACTTCATTCTCATTTATTCCGATCCTCAAACCCTTAATGGTGATTCCGTTTTCAACTAAATAAAATTGGTTAGCAGTAGCCATCATGCATATTCATATATAGATAAGGCCAACGCTTTCATTAAAGGGGAAGTAGGTGCATTAATAATTCGTCTATTTGATTCATAGCAACTGCATTTGAAACCATTGCTTCTTGACCCAACATACATTGGAAGAAAAAATTAATAGGTTTATCTCAGTGAAATTCTATCAATATAAATCAAGTGTTATATCTTGATTCAACAAAAATAGATAACCCTATCAATAAATTAGCATATAATTTGATAACTTATCATAAAATTTAACTAACTGCACATGTGGCGTAAAACTTGAAATTAGGACCTCAAGATTTTAATCTTATCGTGTGTGAGTTTGGCCCAACTTGATAAACAGTCTTGATTATTTATTCAAGGAGAGATTTACATGTAAATTTGTGGTTGACAATTGCCTTCGTCAAACTTTTAAAAATTTATTGAAATTATATAGAAAATTTTAAAATTTTTGTAATAGAAATAATCATTTTGCTCTTACAAAATTGAAAGTATTAGAATAAGAAATTCAAAATTTTGAGCATATGAATCTTTTTAAGTTAACCACCAACTTAATTCAGGCTTCTACAATTGTATACGAAATTCAAAGAAAAAAATTATAATAAAAAAGTCTTAACAATTATTTTATACAAAACTATATATATACTATCACTGCAATTTATTACAATCTAAAATTTTGAGCATATGAATCATTTTGAGTTAACTATGGACTTTATAAATGAGCTTAATTGCTTATTTAAGACGTGAAAATGGTGGGGCAATTGCTTCCACTGAACTTTTAAAAATTTATGGAAATTATATAAAAAGTTTAAAACTTTAATAGAAATAATCATTTCGCCCTCACAAAATTGAAAATATTAGAACTTTTATTGAAAATAATATTCACCACAAGAATTTATAAAAGCCTAATAATTTGAGCATATGAATCTTTTTGAGTTAATCATCAACTTAATTTAGACTTCAATTATTTTTATAAGAAAATCCCAAGAAAAAAAATTAATAAAAGTCTAACTATTATTTTTATGCAAAACCATATATATATATATATATATATATATATATACATATATATCATCTTTCAAGACATTTTTTGAAACATAAGGATATACGTTGTCGTTTATAAAGTTATTATATAAATACATTTTTCAACTTGAAATATTTTTTGTGAATAAAACAAATCCACTATATAAAAATTTTTATTTATTATTTGCTATGAAATAATAATCAAAATCTTAAAAAATATAATATAATGAATAAAAGAATATAAAATGACATAAAAATTAAAAAATATAAAACTAAAGATAAAATAAAAAAGTCATAAATTTTTTTATTGTTGTGGTTTTCTCACTCTTATTCTTTCTTTTGTTCTAAGTGTGTTGATCAAAAAAACCATTTACAATTTACAATATCCAATAAATTGAAAAAAATCCTATATTAGATCAACAAAAACAAAATGGCAATGTATTAAATATTAGATCTAATTTTTTTTCATTTCTAATCATAATATTTTTATAATATTTTGAACGTTAGATGAAAGTCCTTTTTACTAATTTTATGTTATAAATAATCATAAATATATTTAAAAAATAATGAGAACAATTTATTAGACATGTAGTTATCATTATCTTACGGTACGATACAAGTAGAAAATCATAGGTATTTATAGTTGTATTGCATTTGATCAAGTATCGAAACTGCATCATATGATACGTGATACATATCTTACGATATGAGAGCACATCGTACGATACAGTCAATACATTTTTTATGAGCTTAATTCTAATTAATTTTTAAAAAGTTTTTTTTGAGTTGAAACATGAAAAATTATATTTTATGAGTTTCAAGCTTTAGATTTTAAACAAAAAAATACTAAAAAATTAAATTTCCTTTTAATTTCAACATGATAAATGTTTTTTAAATTTTTTATTAATAAATTAATATGAAAAAATATATAGTTTATTTTAAAAATATATTATTCAGAAATATGTTGAGAATTTAAATTAAAAAAATAATGATCTTTTCAATTTATGTTTTATAATCTCAATTCTACTAAAAAACATAATATTTTTCAATTTATTTATTTTATATGTATAAATGTTATTTACAATTAATTTGAAAATTTTTTACCGTATTTTACGATACAATATGATACCTGATACTAAAAAAATAAGATTTCGATACACTATACGTATCTTGATTTAACAACTATGATTAGACAACAATTGACCTTGATGTAGGTAGTTAGTATTAAGTACATGATTGAATCATTTCCCAAATATTGGTTATTGATTAAATTACGAAACCCTATTTCTTGGACATAAAAATTACCCAAACCAATATCTTATTTCAGAATAGCATCATCCTCCCCTTTACTATTACCCCTGTTAGTCTAACTGTTTTTTTTTTACGTTGCTGAATGTTAAGATTAAAAAATCTTAGTCTTTATGATTGCAATGAAATGAAAATATATAACAAAATAAAAAATAAGCAACTAAGCATTTAACTCATTGGTTGGTGCATGATCCCTCTATCTAAAGAATAGGATTCGAATTCCCTTTCTCCCAATCAAAAAAATAAAATAAAAATAAAAAAACCCCTAAGTTCCTTAACTTCAGGTATAAGAATGATTGAAGCCTAGCTATCTAAATCTAGACATAATGGAGTTAGTCCAAATTTATCTATCACTATTTGAAATTCTCTCATAGACAGACGGATCCTCAACTTTAAACTCTATTTTATCCTCCTTACAAGTCGTCCAAATATAAATCACAAGAGTTCTGTCTCAACCGCAACTAGTTAAGCATATAACAATCTCATTCAAAATCAAAACTTTGGTATCCAAAAATTGAAAGAATCCCCCTTTCGACCAACACCTTCTTTAATAAGTTTATCTGCTTCCTCATTCCCTTTTCTCATACTATGAGTGATTTTCCAACTCTTAACTAATGTTAAGTTTGAAATCTGAATTAAACATTACCAGCACCTCCATGGAGCTATCTCATAATTATTAATCTAAGATATTGCATTTCTAGAATCATTTTCTATCTAGAGGTTTAATGTTCAATGTCTCATGTAATTGGAAAAAAGATGAAAAGCCTTGTTGATAACTTGTAACTCAGCATAATTAGAGTTACAATAAGCAATTAAACGTGAGAACTTCACAGAGAAAACCCCATTATTATCTTGTAGTAGACCACCAATTCTAACTAGTTTCAAATTACGGGAAGCCATACTATCCACATTAAGTTTCACTTATCTTTTAGGAGGAGCCATCCATCAAACATCTAGTCTCATTGGTTTAACTTAATGTGACATCATTAATCTATGAGGTATTTGAAACATATCATCAATTCTCTCAGCTATGTTCGACCATTTTGCTTTAGACCAGGTGGCCACACGTATTTTAATGAGATCATAGACTTGAATAGTTGATAATTCTATGAAATAGAATTCTTTTTATCTCAAATTGTTCTTAAAAGTTAGGTAAGTCTTGAGTTTATGTTAGAATTTAGTTATTTTTAGTTATTTCTAATTAATATATTTTTATTAAGTTATTTTGTTTTATGATAATTTTATGTTTATTTGTCTTAGTTTAGTTATTAAATATTAGTTTTTATGTTTTTGTAGCACTCTAGAAGAATAAGGCTTAATTAGATGAAAAAAAGTGTTTAAGGAGATCAAGCCCTATTCATACATGCCACGATATTTTGAGCATAACTCTCACGTTAGATGTCCAAATGTTGTGATTCTTAGACCATTGGATAGCTAAGAGACAAAGCTACAACTTACATGAGATAACTTTGCTAGTTCTGCTTCGAAGAAAGAGAAAATTGTGTTGCAAGTTGATGGATTGCAATAGTAGGTAAGAAAAAAAAAACATGAGACCAAGGCACAATGTTAAGAGAGCAATTTTGGACTCCTTTACTTGAGAAGTCCCTTCATGGATTATACTAAGTTTCTTCTACACTTGTTTAGTTGTTGTACAACTTGAGACTTTATTAAATTCAGTGGGGGTCAAGGCACAATGTAATGTATTGATGGCCTTAAAATTTACTTGAACTTTCTTAGTCTCAGCCTTGGTCCATTCAGACCTTGGCTTGGGCATCAACTTATTTGTTACCACATTCACGGTTGAGGGTATAAAGGATCCATCAATTATGACATCCCACATTTCATAGTCTATAGCTTTAATATAGATTGACATCCTAGTGCTCCAATAAGGGTAATTAGAGCCATCAAACAGAGGTGGTCTATTTGTTAATTGTCCCTCAGCCACTACTGATTTTAGTTGAGCCATTTGGATCCTCTCAAAGGGTGTTAAACCTTAATAATAGGGGACTAGCTCTGATACCACTTGTTGGTTCCAATAATATGTGCTAGAGGGGGGGTGAATAGCACAAATCAGCTCTTGACAAGATAAGGAACTAATTTTCAGAACAAAGAAAATAAAAACAGAGAACAATGCACAACAATTTATAATGGTTCGGTCCAAGGCCTACATGCACTACCTTGATTATCTAACTAAGGATTTTCAATAAATCCACTAAGAACCGGTGAAATTAACAAGCTTTCACCAAGCTTTACAATGGCTTTTACAAGGCTCAACCAAAACCTTTTACACTAGTTTTTCACGGGCTAAACTAAAGCCCAACACCTAACTTTTCAAGGCTAAGTTATAACCTTAACACCTTCAAGCACACCGAGCTTAAAACAACCTCTTAGAGTGACTTCCTCACTTTAAGAATAAAACAAGAAAGGTAGAAGAAAGTATCTATGATCACAATTTGATCTAAATGGTACAAGGTTAAGTGCTGAACACAAGTACAAAAGATGATCGTTTGAGTGCAGCAAAATGTGGAGAAGATTTTTTTATTTTTCTACCCTATAAGGCTTAAATCTTCTCTCTAAACTCTTAAAAAAACTTCCTTCTAATTGATGGAAGACACTTTTATACTTAGAGAAACATCTTTGATGGCAGTTTGACAGTTTTCTAGCCATTGGAGATAGTTGAGAGTTAGTTCTAGCCGTTACTCAGCCTTTTGGTTCAAATTTCAAACTTGCAGGCAGAATGCTTTTAGTCGACTACTCGATAGCTTAGTTGACTAGGTTGTCTCTATTTTCTGCTCCTTGTCTTTGGTAGTTTTGGTAGTAAACACTTAGTTGACTAGTCCATTTCTTGGTTAACTAAGTTGTCTCTGTTCTTCAAACTCTTCAGCCCGCCATTTCTCCAATTTGAATCTTGGCCAACCAACATTATTCCTTATTTAACTAATGACCTTCCTCCTTGTTAATCAGTCATGTCTCATTATTTTTATCTCTCTTTTTCTTTTAATATACACTTTGAAGGATTGATTTATTAATTTCATACATTGATTTTCCTGCACAGTTAAGTAAAGGTATTAGACACAAATGAATGGGAATGTTTTATTATCATCAAAAACTAATGGAGTCAACAATCTCCCCTTTTTTTTATGATGACAAAACATTCCTTGATTAAACAGCATAGTGTCTTTTTACTCATTGTAGTTTTTTGCAGAAAATGGGGATTGCTCCCCCTAAACATATGCTCCCCCTTAGTGTGTGCATATTTATTCTAGCAAATTTTACCCTTGTCATGTAGAGAATGACATTGTACATTTAAAGCATACATATGTGTAGAATTTTGGTGTGATTTATAGCAATGAATGTTGATAATTTTTCATAAAAAATTCAGCAGTGTCTGTCAACAGTATATAGTCATCAGATTTTGTCTATTCCCTTCATAATTCAATCAACACACTATACACAACATCCATAAATATTTGCAATCGTAAGTTGATCAATTATCAGCATACAACAGCAGTTATCAGCATGCAGTTCAATATGGTTCAACAGTAGATTTTGTTAACAACAGTTAAAATATCATGGATAGCAGATTATCAGCAAACATTCAATTTTCAGCAAACAAACATCATAGATATATCAGCATTCATGTCTCACACTACCATATAAACAACAAAATTAAAATTGAGTGTTCAAGTGCCACCATGGCACAAATAGTAGTTAATCAAAAGATGTTTCGAAATTGCCCCTGAACTGTTTTTGCTTCATATCCCCTATTTTTCTAAGTTTTTGCTCCTGATTCATTTTTGCTTTCTTTTTTTTCTAAGTTCGTTGCTGGTTCCTCCACTCTAACACATTTTTTTTATTCTCTAGCTGGTTCTTGCAACCCTAGTTCTGCCATTCTACTCCCCCTTTTTGTCAACATCAAAGGAAGGGGCTTCTATTCATCTGATGTGTCAGAGGGTGAGGATTTAGTGCCATAGAAAGGGTTTAAAGGAAAAGGAGAGGGCTCTCGGAGAGGTGATGACTTTCTAAGGGAAGGTTCTGGTGAGGACTTGTTTGAGACAGGGACTAGACTTTGATGAGAAGAGGCTGAAACTGGTCTAGATTTCCCTGCCAAACTAGAAGACTTTCTTCTTTTGAGAAAAGTTGTCTTGGTGGCCATAGTCTTTTTTCCCTTGGTTGGTGGTTTTCCTTTTATTGATGGTGTTGTAGTGGCTTTTTCTTTCCTAGATTGTGCCTTTACTTTAGGAGCTGATGCAGGTTTCTTCCCTTTTCCTATATCTCCACCACCTTTTTGAGTTTCTGTCCTGGCAGTTTCTTTTTTAGCTTGTCCCTCTCTAACCATTTGGTGGAAAATATCCATAATTGATATTTTTTCTGAGTTGGGAGGGGAAGCCTACTGTTTCTTTGTTTCTGAACCAACCACTTCAGTGCCTTGTTCTGATTCATTTTTACTTTGAAGTTCCAAATAGGGTGTCTTGGTTGGCTGATCAACCCCTTGGTGAGAGTCTTCAATCTATAGAACAGGACTGACGGATTTGTAGGTGGAACCTTCAACTTGAATGCCATGACTTCCACCATGAAGAGCAAACTTTTTTGCTGGCTCAGCTGAACCTTCAGCACCTTGCTGTGTTGGTACAATGCTAGATGTTGCAAAGGTGTCTACAGCCACAAGTTCAAATGGTTCATTTCTTCCTTTTTCAGGTCATTTTCCAATTTTGTAATTTTCTCTTCAATTTTCTGTAATCTTTTTCCTTGGTCAGTAAGCTTCCCATCGATTCTCATAAAAAGATTGAAAATAACTTCATTTGAGAATCTAGATTGTGTTCTTTCTTATTGAGTAGGCAAGCTGGATTCTTTTCCAGGACCAGTCTTGGGGGTCTTAATGAATCTTTCCCCATCGAGTATATAACCCATTTTGATCAAACTGCCTTAGTAAATGGCTTGATCTCTAGTTTTCACCATGTCCATTTCATACCTCTTTGCCCAAACTCCCTTTTTCTGCACAAGAGATGTGATGGCATTCCCATAAGGCAAGTTGATCTTATCAAGTCTGCAAGCTCCTCTTATCTTTTCAATCATAAACCTTCCTACATTCAGAGAAACTCCATTGAAGGCATGTTCCATCAGCCCAAGATCCTGAAGGCTGACGTAACTCAAACTTCCAATTCTACCCTGAATGTTTGTTGCTATAAAATAGTGTAAAATCCTAATCTGGGGGCTGATTATCAGTCCTGAATTGCTCTTTGACGAATAATTTTCCTTTCTCCTAGTGATGATTTCCCATAATGAGGATGGATCATACTTTTCTAGGAACTCATACTCACCTTTTTCACACTCGATTTTTAGTAAGCTTCCTAAATCCTCAATAAAGACAACAAATTCTTTCCCATTCAAATATACATTCAGACCATCTTCGACATAATCATCAGAATCCTCTAATTCCTTTTCTTTTAAAGCAATGCCAGAATAGAATTCCTTTACCAAACTTGCACTATAGGATCTATTCTTAAAGGTGTTATATCCTTTTAGTTTTAGTTCATCAAAAGAGTCGGATAAACTAGTCTGAATCTCTAAGTTCTCATCAAAACTCTTCTAATCAATATATTTGCCGCAGGAAATTGGTGCATTCTCAATATTTTTGAACCTCAGTTCATGCAATCTATTTTTGAACTTAGAAGACGATGAACTAGTACCTTTCTTGAGTGTAGTTTCCTTGTCCTTCTTCTTTTCCATTTTCTGCTTCTTCTCTTTTAGTTTCTCTGATATCTCTTTCACTAACAAAGACATGATTTTTTGTTTCTTTTTCAAACTTTTCGTTTCTGTCCCTTCTTCTAGTGGTCTCTTCCCTTTCTTCTTTTCTATGATTTCTTTGCTCTGTTGAGATCTTTCCATTCTGATTCAAGAATTTGTCTGACAGGGGTTTTGTCTAAATGGCAAAGGGTTTGAATAGATTTTAGAAGAAAATGTGAAGAGATGGGTTTCAGTTTTAAAGGCTCGGGTTTCAGGGGAGAGAAAAGTGGAGAAAGAGAAGTTGTTAGCCGTTTTTAATTCCTCTTAGAGAAACCGTTCAACTCCCCCTTAAATATTGCCCTATTCTATTTGCTTAAAATTTCAAAACTCCTTTTAAATTTTAGTTATTCACCTCAAGCAACATTTCTTCTTTCTTTATTACCCGGTAGGCAGTTTCTTCCCATTATTTTATTTCTCCTACTTTTATTTTAACTGAGTCTTATTATTTAATGCTACCAGAACACTCTTAGTTAACTAAGATTCATCTTAGTCCACTAAATGCATTCTATTTCATGTACATGAACCAAAGATTTTCTCACAATTCTTGCTGACTAATCATACCTAAATTCCTTCTAATTTCACAGAATCTATCTTCATTCAATGGTTTAGTAAAAATATCAGCTAGTTAATGCAATGTATTCACAAATTCAATTTTAATATCATTTTTTATTACATGGTCTCTAACAAAATGATGTCTAATTTCAATGTGTTTTACTTTAGATGCTGTACAGGATTTTTTGATATATTAATTGCACTTATGTTATCACATTATATTGGTACATTATGCATAGTCATTCCATAGTCCTTCAATTGTTGTTTAATCCAAAGAATTTGTGCAGAGCAGCTTCCTAGGGATATATACTCTGCTTCTGCTGTAGATAAAGCCACTGAGTTTTACTTTTTGTTGGACCATGATACAGCAGCTTCCTAGTGCTTTTTCTATTAGTTTTGCTTCCTGTAAAGTCTGCATCCGATAGCCTACAAGATCAAATGATGATTCTCTAGAATACCATAATCCTAAAGTTAGAGTTTCTAAGAGGAATCGAAAAATTCTCTTAACAGCTGTTAGGTGTGATTCTTTAGGTTGTGACTGAAATCTAGCATACAAACACACACTAAACTGAAATCCGGTCTGCTTGCTGTTAAGTAAAGTAGTGAACCGATCATACCTCTATATAGCTTTTGATCTACATTCTTTCCTTTTTCATCAAGATCAAGTTTTGTGGATGGACTCATTGGTGTGGAGATTGATTTGAGCTTCAGCATATCGAACTTTTTAAGCATATCTCGAGTGTATCTTTCTTGGTTGATGAAGATTCCTTCCACACTTTGCTTAATTTGAAGACCAAGAAAGTGCTTCAACTTTCCCATCATGCTCATCTCAAATTCACCTTGCATTTCTTTTGCAAAATTCTTGCATAAAGCCTCATTAGTTGCACCAAATACAATGTCATCTACATATAATTGCACGATAATTAAATCATTTAAACATCATTTAATAAACAAAGTAGTATCAATGCTGCCTCTATCATAACCTTTTCCAACTAGAAATTTTGAAAGCCTTTCATAACAAGCTCTAGGAGCTTGTTTTAATCTATACAAGGCTTTGTGGAGTTTGAAAACATGATCTGGTTTTTCAAAATCTTCAAAACTTGGTGGTTGTTCAACATATACTTCCTCTTGAATGAATTCCATTTAAAAATGCACTTTTTACATCCATTTGGTATAATTTGAAATTCATAGAGCATGCAAAGGCTAACAACAACCTTATGGCTTCAATCCTAGCAACGGGTGAAAGGTTTCATCATAGTCTATTCCTTCCTCTTAGTTGTAACCTTGTGCCACCAATCTAGCTTTATTTCTAACTACATAACCTTGCTCATCTACCTTATTTCTAAACACCCATTTGGTGCCAACAATAGGGTGATTTGAAGGTCTAGGTACTAATGACCATACATGGTTTCTTGTGAATTAATCAAGTTCTTTTGCATGGCCATTATCCAACTTTCCTCTTTTTCAACTTCTTCAAAGTTTTTAGGCTTAATTTGAGATATAAAGGCTGAAAACTCACAAGTTTCTCTTGTTGCTTTCCTAGTTCTAACTTTTTGTGAAATGTCACTTATTAATTGGTCTTGTGGGTGGTCTCTTACAAATCTCCAACTCCTTGGAAGATCATCATGCTGATTTTCTACTATTTACAGATTTTCTAGAGATGGAGTTTCATTTTTTCTTCGAGGTGAGCTTTTTTCAATATTTTTATTATTTTCTAAGCTCATTTCTTCCATTTGTCTTTCTAAGATTTCTACATCACCATCATCATCATGAATTTCTTTTTGTAAAGCATTGGACTCATCAAAAACTACATGGATTGACTCTTCTACTGTTAAAGTCCTTTTGTTAAAAATCTTATAGGCCTTTGAGTTTAATGCATATCCTAAAAATATAGCTTCATCACTCTTTGCATCAAACTTTCCTAAGGGCTGTTTTCTATTATTCAATATAAAGCACTTACAACTAAGGCTCCTTAGGTGAGAAATGTTTGGTTTCCTACCTTTGTAGAGTTCATAAGGTGTCTTAGATAACATGGGTCTTATTGAGACTCTATTAAGTATATATGCTGCTGTGTTCACTGCCTCAGCCTAAAAATACTTTGGTAGTTTATTCTCACATAGCATAGTCCTAGCTATTTCTTTTAAGGTTTAGTTTTTCCTTTCTACAACTCCATTTTATTGGGGTGTTCTAGGTGCAAAAAAGTTGTGATCCAACCCCTTTTCATTGCAAAATTTCTCAAATTTCTCACTTTCAAATTCTCCTCCATGATCACTCCTTATGCTAACTATGGCTAGTCCTTTTTCATTTTCTACTTTCCTACAATGAGTTATGAAAGCTGATAAAGCATCATTCTTGTGAGCAAGAAAATAAACCCAAGTATATCTAGAATAATCATAAATTATTACAAAGCCATAAGATTTTCCTTCTAAGCTAGTTGTGCTTATTGGACCAAATAAATCAATATGCAGCATTTCAAGAGGTCTAGATGTTGACACAATCTTCTTAGACTTGAAAGATGTTTTAACTTGTTTTCTTAGTTGGCAAGCATCACATATTTTGTCATTTTCAAATTTCATATTTGGCAGCCCAACAACTAGATTTTTCTTAATTAATTTTGACATGGTATGCAAGCTTACATGTCCTAGTGTCCTATGCCATAACCAACTATCACTATCAACATTTGCAACTAAATATATTTCATCATTTATTTCAAAATCCTCAAGAAATATCACATACATATTTTTCAATCTCTGTCCTATAAATGAGACTTTGTTTGCTCCTATGTCAATTACTTCACACTTATTTCAATCAAAACACACTTTAAATCCTTTGTCACATAATTGACTAATGCTTAATAAATTATGCTTCAAACCCTTAACTAACAACACATGATTGATTTGAGTTTGGGAGTTCTTACCAACTGTACCTATCCCATGAATTTTACCTTTTGAATCATCACCAAAGGATACGATACCTCCCTTTTTTTTGTCCAACTAAGCAAATAACATTTCATCTCTTGTCATGTGCCATGAGCAGCCACTATCCATGTACCAAGGTTGCTTCTTCTTGAGTTGAGCTCTTAAACATGTCTCCTTTAAGTGCAACTCAACCTACAAAACAAAATTTTAGTTTGTCTTTATAGGTACCCATGCTTTGATGGGTCCTTGAGAGTTAGTTGCAACATAAGATCCTTTAGGGACCCAAATTTTTCTAACTTTCTACACATTTATTTTCTTAAAACAATCATATGATAAATGACCATATTTACCACAATTGTAGCATTTAGGTAATGCATTAGCAGAATTTTTATTGTGGTATGCATATCCTTTTGAAGATTCATTTTTCAAACATTTGAGAGTTGTGTTTTCATCAAGTAATTTCTATATAACATCAAACTTATTATCCAGCTCCAATTTTAAAACTTCAAAATCTATTTTTGAGTGTTCTAACTCAATTTTCTAAATATTTCTATTCTTAAAAATAGAATTGAATTCTTGTCTCAACTTATCCAAATAATTTTCAAGAGATGTAGCCTTTTTCTTTAATGTTTTGTATTTTGAAAAATGTTTTTCATATTCATCATAAAGGCTATCATATCCATCTTGTAAATCATCAATAGAAATGTCACAGGAGGATGAGGATACCTTGATTTCATTATCTTGTGCCATCAAGCAGAGGTTTGCTCTTTCCTCAGATTTTTCATTTTCAACTTCAAAGCTTGAAGTGTCACTGTTCGACCATACAGCTGCTACCATTGCTTTCTTGGATTTCTTTTTTTTTCTTTGGTGTCTCATCTTTTAGCAATGGACATTCTGACTTGAAGTGGCCAGGTTTCTTGCATTCGTAGCTGATTAACTCCTCATTTTTGATGGAGTCATTTTTGTTTCTTAATTTCCATGAAACACCTTGATCTTTTCTAAAGCCTCTTCTAGCTAATCTTCGGTTTCTTCTACCCATAAGCTTTCTGAATTTTCTTGCAACCAAAGCTAACTCTTCATCATCATCGCATGACAACTCTTCCAGCTCTTCTTCAAGGATGTTGGCTTTAAGTGCAATCTTTTTTCTTTTCCTTTGCTTCCCTTTTATCTTCTTTTTCTTCCTCTTTAAGCTCCAGCTCATGAGTTAGGAGAAAGCCACAAATCTCATCTAAGGTAATAACATTTAGGTTTTTTGCCTCTCGGATTGCAGTCACTTTAGGCTTTCAATTTTTTGGTAGACTCCTAAGCAGTCTCTTTACTAATTCATGTTCAGGAATAGGCTTGCCTAGCTGACTCAATTTATTTGTGATGTTTGTAAACCTATCAAACATGCTGGTGATGTCTTCACCAGGCTCTATTTTGAACATTTCATAGTTTTGTGTTAAGAGGGCAATTTTGGACTCCTTTACTTGAGAAGTCCCTTCATGGATTATTCTAAGTTTCTCCCACACTTGTTTAGTTGTTGTACAGTTTAAGACTTTGTTAAATTTAATGAGGGTCAAGGCACAATGTAATGTGTTGATGGCCTTAAAATTTACTTGAACTTTCTTAGTCTCAGCCTTGGTCCATTCAGACCTTGGCTTGGGCATCAACTCATTTGTTACCACATTCACAGTTGAGGGCATAAAGGGTCCATCAGTTATGACATCCCACATTTCATAGTCTATAGCTCTAATATAGATTGACATCTTAGTAATCCAATAAGGGTAATTAGAGCCATCAAACAGAGATGGTCTGTTTGTTGATTGTCCCTCAACCACTACTGATTTTAGTTAAGCCATTTGGATCATCCGAAAGGGTGTTAGACCTTAATAACAGGAGACTAGCTCTGATACCACTTGTTAGTCCCAATAATATGTGCTAGAGGGGGGGTGAATAGCACAAATCGGCTCTTGACAAGATAAGAAACTAATTTTCAGAACAAAGACAATAAAAACAGAGAACAATGAATAACAATTTATAATGGTTCGATCTAATACCTACATCCACTACCTTGATTATCCAACCAAGGATTTTCCCAACAAATCCACTAAGAACAGGTGAAATTCACAAGCTTTCACCAAGCTTTACAATGGCTTTTACAAGGCTCAGCCAAAACCTTTTACACTAGTTTTTCATGGACTAAACTAAAACCCAACACCTAACTTTTCAAGGCTAAGTTAGAACCTTAACACCTTCAAGCACACCGGGCTAGAAATAGCCTCTTAGAGTGACTCCCTCACTCTAAGAATAAAATAAAAAATGTAGAAAAAAGTACTTATGATCACAAGTTGATCTAAATGGTACAAGGTTGAGTGCTGAATACAAGTACAAAAAGATGATAATTTGAGTGCAGCAAAGTATGGAGAAGATTTTGTGATTTTTCTGCTCAATAAGGCTTAAATCTTCTCTCTAAACTCTAAAAAAAACTTCCTTCTAATTGTTGAAAGACCTTTTTATACTTGGAGAAACATCTCTGATGGCAGTTTGATAGTTTTCTAGTCGTTGGAGACAATTGAGAGTCGGTTCAAGCCGTTACTTTGTCTTTTAGTGCAGATTTTAAACTTGCAGGCAAAATGCTCTTAGTCGACTACTCGATATCTTAGTTAACTAGGTTGTCTCTGTTTTCTACTCCCTGTCTCTGGCAGTTTTGGCAATAAGCACTTAGTCGACCAGTCCATTTCTTGGTTGGCTAAGTTGTCTCTATTCTTCAAACTCTTCAGCCCGCCATTTCTCCAATTTGAATCTTGGCTAACCAACATTCTTCCTTATTCAACTAATGAGCTTCCTCCTTGTTAATCAGTCATGTCTCATTATTTTTATCTCCCTTTTTCTTTTAATATACACTTTGAAGGATTGATTTATTAATTTCATACATTAATTTTCTTGCATACTTAAGTAAAGGTATTAGATACAAATGAATGGGAATGTTTTACTATCATCAAAAACTAATGGAGTCAACAGAGATAATTAATTACTTATGTAAGGGTAATGGGGAGTGGAAATTGTTTAAAGGTTGCCTATGTCCTTTAAAAACAATAAGCTTTATGTTGCCTACAAATGTTGGTTCTATTTTATTACTGCTAGATTGTTTCCAATTAAGCATGTAAGTGATATCACTAAATATTGAGCTATGTTGCTTTATTGTATTCTAACTGGTAAAGCAATTAATATTGGACGTTTGATGTACCTCATTATCTTTAGTCTTCTAATACTCTTAGTGAGATTATTTGGTTTCTTTCTTTGATTACGAAATTGTGTAAGAGAGTTGGTGTGGAGTGCGGATCTAAGGAAGAGGTTCTTTATCCTAAGGGTCTAATTAATGATGGAATAATTGAAAAATATATGCAACAAGGGTCCTCAACTGTTGGAGGTAGTTCATCGACTACGAGACACTAAATGTCACGAACTACGCTCCTTTGTTTAAGTATGCAATAGTTTGTGTGGAACTTGAGTGGACGCTTCTACACAAGCTAGTCAATAACTTGTTCATTGATAACTCTATGATATAGAGTTATTTAGGCTTAGTTTTGATAGTAATTTAGCTTAGTTCTTGTAGTAATGCATAGAAATTATTAGATTTTATTTAATTATTTTAAATTAGTTAATTTAGGTGAGTCAATCTAATCTTAGTTAATTTTATGCTTAAATTGGTGTTAATGTGGTTAAGATAGGTTGTTAGTGATTTATTTGCGCTTTTGTAGGTGTTTGATAAAAGAAGAATTTTAGTGAAAAAAGAAGACCAATTTCAAGGTGTAAACTTCCACTGCATATATTTCGGTATTTCTACTATAACTCTCTCTACAAAGCTTCAAATGAAGAGATTTTTGAAGCATTGGAAAGATAAGAGAAAAAAGCTACAACTTTCATGTTTAACACTTTGTCCAGTTTGACCGGGAAGGTGGTAAAAATCTTGTAGAAGTTAACACACTATAGCATTCCTAGAGCAATTATGATTTCTGTTAATTAATTGGGTAAGGCTACAACCCACATAGTCTATTGAGGAAATCTAGATTTGAATTGACTTCTTTCTTTGCCCAACTTGGCCTAACTTCAAAGCCTATAAAAACCACTTTTCGAAAGACTTTTTTTTTTAAAAAAAATGGGGAGAATGAAACACCGGATTGATAGTTGAGAATCAAGTCACAAAGTCATTGAAGCTGAGAAGAATGTGAAAGATTCAAGAAGACTTGGAAGATCAAGATTATAATTCTTGAGTTTTATCTCTTTTATTATTCTCTTATTTCCTTAGTTTGTTTTTATTGTTTAAACTTTATTTGATGATGATGTGTAACTTGATGGGGAACTAAGTTTTTAATCTAAGATTATGATTGAACTCAATATGTAATCTAATTTATTTATCTCTCTTTTACTTATGTTTTACGGATTTTAATCATTTATTTTATTTTGTTCTTAATGCTTCTGACTGCTTGATCACCAATTAGATTGAATTGGAAATCTAGGTTAAACCTTGACGAAGGAGATTTAGTAGACCTTGAATAGAATAGCGTATGATCGAATGCACTTAGTTGATTAGGTGGTTTGATTTGCATATAGGGTAGACATACACCTATAAGCCAAACGTAGCCAGAATTAGAGCATGAACTTAAAGAATCTTTCTTCAATATAATTTGCATAGACATATGGTAAATTAATTAGGAAAGGTATTTTTATGAGAAACTCGACAGAGGCTTATAAATAGTTTAGGACTCTAGGTTAGCAACTTAATCTAGTAAACTAAGTTAAGAAACAGAGACAATAATCAGATGAAGTATTAAGGGACATCATAATCTTATTTTTGGTAGTTAAGTGAGCTTCATAAAACAAATTTACTATTTAATTTTCGTTTCAATTTACTAGTTTTAATTTTTCTTTTTTTTATTTTAATTGTTTGGATAAAATTAGGGTGTTATAATTTTAGCAGTTAACAGTAGGAATTAAACAATTATCTGTGGGAACGATACTCTACTTCATTACTATATTACTTGTTAACGATACGTGCACTTGCGTGAGAAATCAACAACATTCATATATAAACAAACATCAATAATAGCTACAAATTAGTTTAAGGCAACACAATATCGAAATCATAGGGCATAAAAAATGTCATATACACAACCAATGGAGCCATATAAAAAAATACTTTATTAATATCAAGATAGGTACAAAGGGATCGAGATACGCCTTTGTTGAGCCATAGAGCCAACCCTGGATGGTTTGCTACAGACATACCTTTACCAGTGAGGTAGCTTATTAATTCGTCAATTGTTCACCCCTTATAAAGAGTTTACAAGGTTTTACAAGTATTTCACTAGTAGCCATTATGATGCTTGAGATGGGAACTTTCTTTTCCTAAGTGGTCTTCCCCCTCAAGACTTAATAATTATTTCCAAAGATATCACCAAGTGCCATTACAATGTTTAAAAGAAGGATATCTCCCTTGAAGGTATAAAAAACTTAATCTTTTAAACAATTCTACCTTATCATAGCCTTATACAAGGTTGACTCATGACAACCTACCCCACTCAATTTGTCGATGTCCTCATTGATTGGTTGACTTGGAACTCTTCAATCTTCTGCTTGAAGGCATGGAGGTTGGCTTCTTTCTCCCAGGTGATTTCATCTATCCCTAGACTTTTTGTTTAACCAAATACTTTTGTGTTAGTCATCGATTGATTATGGTCATCCTCTCTATAAGAATCTCCTCTACTCGACATTGTGATGGTGGCTTAGTGGTGATAGTAGCTCTCATTGTCTGACTCTTGCTTACATCTGCTGGATCTGCATAAAATGGCTTTAGGTTGCAAACGTGAAACACTTGATGCACCTTCATCCACTTGAATGGATCAATCGTGTAGAGGGTCTTCCCCACCTTAGTTGTAATCTATATAGGATCCTTATACTTCTACACTAGTCGTCTATATTTTTTTCTTAAGAATTTTAGTTGTTTAAGTACCAATTTCACTAGCACAAGATCCCCTACCATAAAAAGTTACTCTCTTCAACTTTTTTTTGTCCACTTCTTCATACAGCTGGAGACTTTTTTTAGGTAAGTTTGAGCTATCTTGGTATTTGATCCACTCCTCAGCAAAGTTAAATGCTCGAGGGCTCTTCCTGCTATAGTATTCTACCTAGGTGTGGGGAAGTCTAGGTTATTGGCCTATGACAACCTCAAAGGGGATTTTGTTTATGGTAGAACTCTTCTGCAAATTGAAACATAATTGAGCCATATCTAATAGATTGGGCCAATTCTTCTAGTTTGTTTGCATGAAATGTCATAGACATTCTTCCAATAGTCCGTTGAAAAATTCTGTTTGACCATCTATTTATAGATGATAACTAGAGGAGATGTTGAGTTCTAACCTTAATAGTGTGAAAAGGTCTTTCCAAAAAAAGAATAGTAAATCATGGATCTCTATTGATAATAATGCTCTTAAGTATGCCCCAATACTTCACCACATGTTTGAAAATCATATAGGTTGTTTCCTTTGCATAGCCAAACTTTTGTGTTGGGATAAATTATCATACTTTGAAAAAAGATCCACTACTACCAAAATTGCTGTCATATCTCTCACTTTAGGAAGCCTTACTATGAAATCAAGAGAAATGCTTTGCCATGGCCTACTCGGTACTGGTAGTGGTACAAGCACTTCTACTAGTTTTTGTCTCTTTATTTTATGTTGTTGGCAAATAAGGCATGTCTAGGTATAATCCATCACATCTTGCTACATATGGGGCCAATAGTAACCTTGTTTCAATAATGCCACTATGCACTGCCAACCTAGATATCCTGCCCATTGAGTGTCATGACATTCCCGTATTAACTTTTATCTTAACTCTCTAACTCTCAAAACAAATATTCATGGCCCTTTTGTTAGTAAAAGTCCATTTTCCACCAAAATATACATAGATTTTCCATTAACTTCATGATAGCAACAGCTTGCATTTCCCTTTTTAATTTCTTTTCAATAAGGTTGTGAATATCCGTAGTTACTTTGTTGGCTGTGATTAGAGCTCTAAGAGTTGTGAATTCAACCTATCTGCTGAAGGCATTTTTGGTTTGGTTAGCCTTCCCAAACTTGTGTTCGAATGGATATCAAACTTGGCTAATAACTCTTGCCATCTTGCTTGTTTAGCTGTAAGTTTCGAATGAGTGAGAAAGTGACTAACTGCAGCATTGTCCATCTTAACCACAAATTGAGACCTTAATAAGTAGTGTCGCCATGCCCATAAGTAAAGAATCACAACTAAGAGCTCTTTTTCATGGGTAGTGTATCTTTTTTTAGCTTCATTCAGCTTTTGACTCTTAAATGCAATTGGATGTCCCTCTTACATCAATACCCCTCCAAAAGAAAAATCTAATGCATCTGTCTATACCTCTAAAGGTTTTTCAATATTGGGAGTGTTAGGACAAGATCCGTCATTATCACTTTCTTCAAATCTTTGAAAACTTCTTGGCATTGAGAGGTCTAGTCCTATTTTTGTCCCTTTTTAAGCAACTCTGTAAGGACCATTATTCTTTTCGAATACCCCTCCATAAATCTTGGATAATAATTAGGTAGCACTAAGAATAAGCGAAGCTTATTTGTATTTTTGTGGGTGGTCCACTCTTTGATAGCCTTCATTTTTTGCATATCCATCTATATGTCCCTTTGTTCAATTATATAGCCAAAGAACTAAATTTAGGTTTGCACGAATGTGAAAATCTCCTTTTTCATATACAACAGGCTATCGTGTAACCTTTGGAAGACCTATTGTAAGTGCCTTTGGTGCTTCTCTAAGGTTGAACTATACATTACAATATTGTCCAAGTTGATTACCATGAACTTGTCTAAATAATCATGGAAAACCTAATTCATCAATGTCCAAAAAGTGGCAAGAGCATTGGTTAGTCCAAAAGGCATAACAAGAAATTCAAACACACCATGCCACATCACACAGGTGGTTTTCTGTTCATCTCTAACAATAACTCTTACTTGATGGTAGCCCAATCTCAAATATAATTTAGAGAAGTACTTTACAGAACTCAACTGGTTAAAAAGATCTACTATAAGAGGAATTGGATATTTATTCTTCACTATGACTTTGTTCAGAGCTCGACAATCCACGCATAACCATAAACTCCCATCATGTTTTTTATGGAAAAGCACCAAGGCCCTAAAAGGTGCTTTTGAAGGTTGGATGAATCCATCTTAGATTATCTTATCTAATTGTTTCCTTAGCTCTACTAGCTTTGAGAGCCATCCTATATGGCCTCTTTACAAGTGGCTTAACACTTGAAAGTAATTCTATCTCATGGTTAGTAGCTCCTTGAGGTGGTAAGACCTAGGTAGCTGTTCTGGCATCATATCTACAAATTTTTTCAAAACCAACTCCACTTCCTTAAGTATTAGATTTATATTATCTTCGCCTTTATAGATGGGCATGGCCACATAGGAGGGCTTTCCTCTCTTAATCCTTTTTTTCAACTAGATAGTTGATATAATCCTCTTTCTAGTCTTGGGTAGAATTGTAACTGGTATCACACAACATTGTTCCTCGAAGAACATTAGACAACTTACACTAAGGAATGGGATGGCCTGTGTTTTCATCATAAAATCCAAGCCCAGAACAAAATCAAAGTCATATATAGTGACTACCGTCTTGTTCACCTTCCCTTCCTAGGAATCAATCTTAACATTTATGTCTTTAGAGTTCCCCATAATAGTTTAGGCTGGCGAGTTGACTGTTTTCATCTGCTTAAAGTTTTTATCAACCTTGAGACTGCATCTTTTTACCTCTCCTAGAGTGATGAAGGCATTGAAGGCTTTTGTGTCAAGCATGGCTTTGTTCTTTTTATCATTCACCAACACATTTACTTGTCAAGCACTAAGGAATCGAATTGAACCCATAGGTGTCGGTTCTTCCTCAACTTCCTTAACTAGGGTTTAGGCCCGAAGTGCTTCCACATTAATGGTACATATTGCACTTGGAGCTACTCGATGTGGGCAATTAGCTACTTAATGAGGTTCATTGTAAAGAAAACAAGATATTGAGGCTCGAGGTTTAAAGCCCCATGACTTAGTTTTTCTTGGTTAGGGTGTGTCTAATTACACTTGCAAGGCATTAAAGAACCGAATTAAACTCATACGTGTCGATTCCTCTTCTACTTCCTCAACTAGGGTCTAAGCTTGAAGTGCTTCCATATTAGCAGTACATATCGCACTAAAAGTTGCTCGATGTGGGCAATCAGCTACCCTATGAGGTTCATTGTAGAGAAAACAAGATATTATGGCTCAAGGTTTGAAGCCCCATGACTTAGTTCTTATTGGTTAAGGTGTGTGTCCCTAGCGGGTGGTTTCTTTTCTCCCCCCTCACTTAAGGGTTTGTTAACTTTTGGGAATTTCACCGTTGGAGCTTGAGCTACTAATTCTCAATAGAAGGTCTTTCTATTTATATGAGTTATCACTATAATTAATAAGACATTCAACAATTACCATTGCTGAAGTCATGTCTTATACCTTCTATCATTGTAACTCCATCTCTGCCCATGACTTCAAACCTTCAAGAAAATAGAACAACTTACCTTTCTCAATCATGTTTCTAATATTTAGCATTAAAGTATAGAAGTTTCTCACAAATTCTCATGCTAACTCAGTTTGCGTCAATTCTCGTAACTTCTGCCGAGCCATGTACTCTGCATTCTTAGGGAAAAACTAGTTCTTCAGTTCTCGCTTAAGGTCCATCCACATTTGAATGTGGCACTCGCCATCAATAAATTTGGAACGTCACCATAATTTTGCATCCCTTGCAAGATACATTACGCCCATCACCACCTTGTCTCCTCTAACACTATACGCACAACTCAAACATACTGTTCAATATCAAAAAAAGGTTTTCCAGCTCCTTTGCATCTCTGGCCCATTCGTATCATTTAGGCTCCAACATTTTAGCCCTTTTTCCCTCCCTCAATCTCTTGGGTTTGCACTATTATTACTTATAGTGTCATGACCCGAAACCTCCCTTGGGCCCATGACAATCGCCGCGATGTCCCGATTTACACTCATTACTGGGAATGCCAATCGGAACCCTGCAAGGCTTACGTATCAGTTTCTTGTCTTTCTTGTGAGCAATTGTTGTTAAATATTCCTTTTTAAACAATTACCAGTTGTTTCCGGCTCAAGTAAATCAAAAGACAAAATTATTTTAAAAGGATTTATAGATAAATATTACTATTCAAAATATTGATTAAAATATAGCATTTTTATAGAAAACAATATTTATAGAAACACGTGTAAGTAAAATAAATTCATACATACAATAATTTACAAAGTTATAATGTACAATAATAATTACAATGACAAGTGGCCCATAAATACACCAAGTGTTGGTGATAGTAACCTACTATCTGTGGGATAGAGGGGTCAACTGGAATCCTCGACAAAATCGGTTATCTATAAGCTACCACAGGCTTGAAATATTTGGAAAGGAGGTGGGTGAGATTTTGCAATCCCAATGAGTAAACAGACATTATTATAAATATCTAAAGGCGAGTAAAATGGAGGCTAGTTTAAACAACAAATCACAAACCATTTCATAAGGTTTTCAATTTATTTCTTAAACCATAAAATATTTGTAATTTAGCAAAACAGTTGTTAAGGCTTATGACTTTTATTAAAAATAGGGCTCAAGCCAAAAACTAATCCTCGAGGATACCTTTGTCGAGGCATCTAACCGAGTCTGCCAAGGTTGTTAAGATATTTACATGTTAAACACATGTTAGCTTTGAAAACAAGCCGTTTCTTGACGTTGGCCGAGTTACACATTCACGTGGGGGTTTGACGTGAAGTGAGCTCTAACACTACCCCGGGAGTTACCCTCCTCGCCTCTACAACCGAAGTAACTATATAACCGGGTTTACCGTACCCCTCTAATTGGCAGTCAATGAAAACTTGTCACTGCAGTGACTGAACCCACCAATTTTAATAAAATTTCGATAGTATAACGTGGCTTTTATTTATTTACCCAGCTGCATAGTAAAAGACAGCTTACATAAATTCTCAATGCAATTATAAAATATAGCCACATATACTCATAAATCATAAGCCATTCATAGGAAAATATATGTTTCAAGACAATTGGCAACCTCCTATTTACTCAATTTCATAATCAAAAGTTTCTTATTCCAGATAATCAACACCATATATTTATTTGTCACATTTATTTCTAAAACATCAAAAGTCCCATTTTAATCTTATTTTCGTTTCATAAAATACATAAGGAGCATTTAAAAATAAGCTCTAGATAATTTACAATAATAATAGGTTTACTCACCGTTTGTACAAATTAAATGCTTTCTAGGTGCCCCGATCATTGTTCGTCGGGTACGACTTCCTTGCCTTTACCGGAAGGCTCTCCTCCTAGACACATTGTAAAAATTACACAATTCACCACATTGATGCTAAATCACTATATAACTGACTTAAATCCTATGCTAAAGCATGGAATGAAATGCAATAGCCTAAAACGGCTTAAATGCGATATTAACCTATTTTTGGCACTTTACCCGATAAATTGCTAACGTTCTCCATTTAAACTCCAATTTAATTTTTTTCAGTTTCTATACCTCAATTGCACCCAAATTGACTTAATGTCCCTCAGTGTGGTGCAAATTATCAATCCTGATAGCAAATTATGGAAAATACCCATAGTGGGTAAAAATTTGTATTTTTACTCCGAAAATTCCTAATATTTTTCTAGGCTCATAATTCATTATTATTTATCATAATTCCTCAAATAAACATCAAAATCAGCTGCCAATATTCCCCTAGAAAATTCGGCATAATGGGTTTCAATGGGAGAAAATTATTTCTCTAGCTTATTTTTGCTATATTTCAATATAACCTAACTAAAATCACTTCATTCAATTAAAATCAACCAAAACTCAAGCTCAAAACTCATCCATGGAGGTTTGGTCAGCATGGGTGTCCATACCCACTTTCTAATTTTGCATGGAAATGAGAAAAAATACATGGGTAGTGAAAATCAAAAGGAAAATCAATGGAATTTACCTTTTTAATGCTTGATTTCTTGATTTCTCTTGATTTTCCCCAAAATTTTCAGCTAGGGTTCTTATTTCTTTTCCCCCTTTTCTCTCCTGGTTTGGACGGCTTGAAGAAGATGAGAATTCTAGAAATTTTGACCTTTTTAAAGGCTAAAATAATATAATATTATTTTATTCATTTTTTAATGTTTTATTAATTCCTTAAATTCTAACCATCCATTTGTTTCCATGTTTTCACCATACACTTGTCCCACATATCCATAGCTTAGATAAAATTCTCAGACTTATCCAAAGTCTTGGTGGAGTAATTTTTAAAATTTACATTTTTACCCCCATAAAAGTCAAAAATTATATTTTTGCCCAAAAAACTGAAAAATTGCCCATAGACATATTTTTCATGCCTTATACTCATACCATTCTCCAAGTTGTCAAATTTGGTCTAAATTCTCTCAAAATCTCAAATTTTATCTGCGGGTGGCAAAATTACGATTTTTACCCCTACAGTCTAGAAATCACCGGAATTAAACTTTTTCACTTCCTATCATTAAATTATACTCCAAATAGTTAATCTTGGTCAAAAATTTCACTCCATGATCAAATGATTATCTTAGGTGGCAAAATGATGATTTTGCCCCTAAACATCAAAATTTTTAATTTTTCCCCAAATGAACCATCGAACTCTAAACAATCATTTTTAATCATTCCTAGACTATAAAATATTAAATTTCATCCTACGATTCCTATTTGAACTAGTTCGAGGTTAAATCAACTCAAGTGTACCGTTAGGTACAATATCGGGTTTCGTCTATTTTTAGGGACTTTCCTAGCGTAATAACATGCTACTCAGTGCATGTATGTCATGACATGTGTTTATAGGGTCGGGTTTTACGTATAGCAATAATCAAGAGGTTTACCTGAGCTCTTAATTCTCCAAACTCACCTTGTAAAGTGCTCAACGCATCCCTGGTCTTCTCAGTAGGGTATTTATCATCTTGAATAATTCTCGCTGAATTGTCCCAATTTTATCTATCCGTTTACACGGGACCATTTAAGCTTTTATTGTCCCCACCAAGACCTCTAACTCATCAATTCTCTGATGGTCCTCTGCTACACTCCACGTGGTCACCATGTTTGCCTTTTCACTTAACATGTTTCGTCTGTGCTCTGAAATCAACTGTCACGAACTATGCTTTTTTGCTTAAGTACACAATAGTCCATACGACGCTTGAGTGGACGTTTCCACACAAGCTAGTCAATAACTCATTTATATTTGAACAAACATCAATAATAGCCATAAATCAGTTTAAGGCAATGCAACATCAAAATTATAAGGCATAACAAATACCATATACGCAATCACTGGAGCCACGTAAAGGAACTATTTTATTAATATTAAGATAAGTACAAATGGACCAAGACAAGCCATTGTCAAGCCATAGGGGCAACCTTACATGGTTTGCCACAGACATACCTTTACCAATGAGGTAGCCTAACAATCCACCGACTGCTCATCCCGTATAAAGAGCTTATAAGGTTTTACAAGTATTTCATCAATAGCCATTACAATGCTTGAGATGGGGACATTCCTTTCCTAAAAGGACTTCCCCTTAAAGACTTTATAATCATTTCTAGAGATGTCACCAAGTTCCATTACAATGTTTAAAAGGGGGACATCTCTTTTGAAGCTAAAAAAGACTAAATCTCCTAAATAGTTCTACCTTGTCATAGCCTGATACAAGGTTGGCTCATGACACCAAGAATCGCATCCTCAGATTTTTTCCATCATGCAAAGTATGGAGAAACTAGAGACTCGCATGGACAATCATTCACAATGCTTTAATGCAATTGAGCAAATGATGAAAGCTTATGCAAAACATATAGGCAAAGGTATGGACACTTTCCCTATGTTGCCTGATGATCCCACCATTGCTATTGCAGTTGATGATGATGATGAGGAGAAGGATGTTTAGACTATTTTCCTTTTGTGGCTTCATTGAAAAATGAGTTTTTGGTTTCCTTTTCTCTTTATTTTATTTTTATTGTTCTTTTTTCTTAAACATTGGGGACAATGTTTAGTTTTAAGTGTAGGGGTTGTCTTTATTTTATTTTGTGACTTTATTTACTCTTAAGTTGTTGGTCTTTATTTATTCTTAGTTGCTTATCTTTATTTTAATTGTTAAAATTTGTCTTTTGTTTAGTTACCTTCTATGTTATTATAAAAAAATTATTTTGAAAAATATATATTTAGAGATATTTTTACACCTTGTTTATGATTTTTTTCCTATCTTAGGTAGACATTATGATTATTTTATGATTTTAGGTTTTGTAAAGAATATAGGTATGATTTAAGTTTATGTTAATATTCTTATGAAAGCTTCATTATAGAATGTGACTTCCAAAAATTTGAGCACTATATTCTTTTACTTACTCCAACATCTGGATTGATATTCCTGATTGTAGTAGGAGTATAAATTTACAGAATATTTGTTGTAGTGCGACACTTCCAACGTCACAACCACCAGTTTCAAATTTTAAATTTTGAAGATGCCTACGATTCATAGAATTCTTTTTTTCAAGTTGCATTTAGCATCTTCAAGATTTAAATTTACCAGATGGGATTTACCATCTTCCAAACATCCTTCAAATTTCAAATTCCCAGCAATATTACATTCTTTAATAATATTCAAATTTCCATATCGTTTAACCCCATCAGCGACGAGTTTATGAACATTATTAAAAACAATGCATTGGCAACCAACACAATGCAGATTAATTACTTCCCTCTTCTCCATTTTCAAACAAACTAGATAATTTTTGTCCGAAACTGCTAAAATGTCTAAACAGCTAACCACCGAATTTAAATCCTTCTCTAATCTAGAAAAAATATTTTTAATCAAGCTAGAGTTTGAATTTAACTAAACTTCCTTTTCATTTGAATTTTTGAAAGGTTTATGCTTGCCAAATTCTCCTCACCCCAATGTGAATCAGATTTGAGATTCAAGTTATCCACCTTAGATGAATTTGCAACCAAACAATCCTTACCAATCGGGGCCACCATGTACCTCCATCTCAGTGACTAGTGCATGATGTGATGAGGCTGAACATTGACGATGTTGGAAATTATAGCTCTTAGAGTGAAGAGATCCTTCCTAATTTTAATTTGAGGATACAACAGAATGTTCTGAAAACTACTAACCTATACTAAGATTAATACACAGCTAAATCGAACCAAATTCGTGGTGTCCCGATCAATTCTCACAAATTTTCCCTAAGAATCCCCTAGTGCCTTGAAGAGGTTAAAATGCCATAGATAAATCGAAATTTCTTTAACTCTCACCCAACACAAAAATTCTAATTTATATTAAATAACATCATAAGGCACAAAGCTAGAAAACTATTCCTGAAAGTATTCAATATAATATGTAAGGAGAACTGCCATCTCATCCTCATTTTGGAAGGTAACAAGTACTTTAAGTCCCCCAACTTCTCGAATATGAACCATCATACCCATTGTTGCCAAATTCTGTTCAACCATTTTTAAACACATACCTTCCCAAAGAAAACCCAATGCACTATTCTTCAACCATGCATCATTAAATTTTGGCACAAAGAAATTAGCACTTAACTTTTCCTTACATTTATCCGTGGCCTTAGGTTTATCTTCAACCTTCCTTGACTGCGACTATTCATTCATCTTTTTACTCATTTTCACAACCTTAGGCTTATTATCTACTTTCCCTAGCTATGTACTTATATCCTTCCCCCGTATTGTTTTTTATCAGCTACTACATTTATGAATGAATGTTGATAAGGAAAATTATCATTTACTTGATCTTAAGGTAAAAGATGAGAAGGCTATCCCCTTTTCATTACCTTTTTCCTTGTAATACGTCATCTAGAAATAATGATCCCATCTCCAAAAAAGATTGTTGCTTGCTACACCCTAGCAAACCTATAACACATAAAAGCAAAACACTTACCTTTCCTTCTAAAAGATCTTGGGACAAAAACATCAACCACAACACCAAACTGATCAAACACTAATTTGATATTAGCCCATGACATTACTAGATTCTCAATGAAGGCTGTATACAAAGACCTCCATTAGGAATTTAAGAATATGATGCCTTAGAAAGAAAGTATATTCTCGTGTTTAATTCTATTTTTTTTGTAATGAAAATACATTTTGATAATAAGACGAAAAGTTTGTTTTAAGTAAACATTTATTATCTAATTATAAAAGTACCAAGTTTCTATTGAAAAATTAAAATATATTGTATGAAGAGTCATACATAGAAGACATGTATTTTTAATTAAATATAAAATTGTTCATAGCCATATATAACGCTAGTCATTTTAATATGTTAAGACTGTGGTGTCTAGATTACTTTCAATGTAAGGAATGTGGTTCGCTTCAAGAGAATGATGAGTCTCAAATCATCGAAGTAGTTGCTCTGAGTAATGACACTATTAAGTGAATTGGAATCATGTGAGAATGAAGTTTAAGTTTGACCGTTACTTGAAACTTAATCTCACACCTATGTATCCACTTATGGTAGAATCGAAATCCTTATGGATATTGGACTCGTGTTTTATCTTCTTATAATCTTTGATATGCCATGAGCATGATCATCATATTGCATTGATCTAGACTTTGTACGTTGGGATTATAATTGAGGTAAGCATCCAGGAACATAAATCCAATACATGGAGTTCATAGTATTAACATCACTTTTAATGATTTCAAGAGGATTGGTGATTAATTTGGGTCTAGTTGATTGATGAATTAGCTACTCATCACATCTTGATACTCAAAAGATTAGATCTAGAATATTGGATTACTAATTGGATGAAATCTAAAACTAGGGGACAAAACTAGCACAAAAGGTAAAACAATAATTTCCTCTATTGTCATTGGATGGTTATGAGTGTTCGTAACATAAGGTTTGCAATTGGATAACCAATATTAAATATTAATATTAGAATATTTCTTGTAATTGTAGATAGTCCAAGAGTGCAACCATAAATCTATGGTGGAATGATTCCATGGTTAATAAACTTGAATTATCTTAATGAGATTAAGAATAATTCTAAGTTTATTAGAGCTTAAAATATTTACGTCCAAATAGATTTCCCATTTAGCTTCATAGAATTCAAATTGTTTAAGATAGGATGTATCTTTAATTGATTAAATTAATGTTCAAAATGGTAATTTTAAATGTTGTCTTAATTAAGACAAGAGTTGTCTTAATTTACACAATGTACATAACTATAACTATAGTAAAAGAAAGCCTCATAAGGGCATTTTCTAGCTGCCATATAAAGCATTACTTTTTGGCCACATGGATGTTATTGGTTCTTCACACATTTGGTGGGCTTGGGATGTTTTTTTGCTGTGGTCTTTCGATTTCCCCAATTGAGGTTTACATCCTAACTGCCGTGTTGAGGTTTGGTTTGGTCTTTTTCAACTGAGGTTTTTCATTCTTTAGTCTTCTCTCAAGCTAAATGATTCATTTAGGGTCTCAACTTGCTTGCCTTAGCTTCATGGAGACAATAGATGCTAGGCATTTATAGCTTTACTTTGCACCAACTGCACTTGTTGTACTTTAGATGGTGTGCTCTTTTGGTTTTGTTATGGGGTGCCATACCTGATATTTGTTTAAACTTTGTGGACTTTTTCAGTGTTTTAAGCCTTCTTTTCGTCTTTTCAAATGATTTCCTTTTTTTTTTGGCTAGGGTGTTTTTCATATTTACAAAAAAAATTTCATGCATTATAGTATTTTTACCTTCTTTAATCTATTACAGAAGCTTCTTGCCTACTATTTTCTCGTTACTTTATTGGCCTTTTTTTTGCTTTTGTTGTGAGTGTTGTGCTTATGGCTTGTTATTGCCTTTTGTTGGTTCTTGCATATTTTAGCCTTTTCATTTTAATTTTATAACCACGTTTGTCTTCTCCACAAGTTGTCCTCTTCATTTGTTGGTGTCGTTTTCCTATTTATTATGAAATGCAATGCACCATTGTTTGATTTTTGCTTTATAATTCACTTTTATGTTAATCTATTCAAAAAAATAATGTTTGGAGGAGGAAAATTAATATTTTACTTTTTCAACGTGAAATGTAGATGGGCAGGACATGTTTACACTATCTGCTTGTTAGGTTGAAATGTTAAATTAAATTGGTTGTGGTTAATTATTGTTTAAACATATTTTTTGGGTTTTGATTGTCTATAATGGGAACACATGTTAGTGAAATTTGTTTATGGATTGTTTGAATCGAATAAATTTTTGTTGTGTGTTTTTTATTCTATATCAAGGGAAAAACTAAGAAATAATGAAGCCTAACAAATACCAAAGTCAATTAATCTAAATGTGATTGTATATGTGTTTCTATGTTTGGCGTCTATTCGAAAATAAAAGTTTGAATGAGTTAGGATTTCAGCATTGTTTTGGTTAGTGGAATAAAATTTTGAAAGGCTTCAGCTTTGGAAGATGTGGATTATAGTCTCTTGGGATTGAACTTGACATTGGTTGAGCAATTAGGCAAGGTGATAATTGATTTTAGCTTTCAATTATCTTGATTTTAAGGTTCGACAACAAGTGGTACTCTCTAGTTCACACATCCATCTTTTACCTTGGCATCTTCAACCGTATTGGTGGAAAACCTTTAAAGTGGTGAAAGTTTTGTCTTATGGATGTATTGAGATTTTTAATACACTTACAAGAGCATACTAGGTAATGAAACAAAGCCTCAAGCATTATTGCAGCAATAAAGAAGTGAAAAAGGGGGTATCATAATCAAGCTAGTGACTATAAAAAAGCATTTTTTGGGAGGCAACCCAAATTTCTAAACTTAGCTTATTTTAGTATTTATTTTCTTTATTTTTTATTTACAATGTGTGCTTGTCATTTAATGTTTATTTTATATTCTAATTGTCTTGTGTCTTATTTTGTAGGTCTTAGGAGTCAAAAATTAGAAAAAAAAAAAAAGAAAGGTTGAGCACCATGGCCCTCACATTGAGAGTTATGATTCTAGAATGAGGATTGCAATTAGCTAGAAACAAAGAACTTGAGCGCCACAACAATGAAACTGGAAGCGTAATGCTTCGGGTGCATACAAGCGAGAGCCGCAACCCTTACATTGAGAGCCACGACACTAGTTTGTGGTCGAATCTATAACAACCCGTTCCTTAATCGCTACTGACATCCTAGTCTTGCAGGAGAACCCGCCAAGTCCCAAACAAGCCTTATTCGAAACTCTTGTTAATACGTTATATTCAATCCACCAATTTGTGTAATTGCTTTGAACCGTATAACTCTTTGCAATATACTTGAAACGAAAAGCTAGACAAATCAACTAAACTTTTATTCCACATTAATTGCATAAATACATTAAAGTTTGTAATCTCCAACTGTACATTTACATTAAGACTAGTGTCCATTTACAACGAAATATACTATGAATGACTTGACCTCTAACAGTGGAGTGACTCGGAATAAAGTGCTACGAGATGCCTTTACCTATCTGCAATGGACAATATGTGCTAATGAATGCACGCTAGGCTGATCACTTCTATGCAAAAGGGGAGATAAGGAGGGTGAGTCTCACAGACTCAGTGATCATCAGCTCCGTGAGTAGGGCGTAGATGTGAAACAAGCTTAGAGCTAATAATTTGAAGGATAAACCAGAGTATAAAATGATATCCTTATAAAACCAAATAACAAATAAGGTATTTATGCCTTGCAAAAATAATGTCGTGAAAATCATAGTGTAATACTTTCCTTGGCAAACAATGTCGAAATCAAGGCATGGTAAAATAGATTTCAATCGTCAAAATCATTTATTACTTTCATAAATACAAATAGCCGTATAAAAACACGCATGATCCCAAACTCTTTGGCATGTAAGAAAATAACCGAGTATGCCCACATACATCAATTCATGATCAACATATAAAGCACTGAAAGCTTTTAATTAAAAAGGGGAGCTGTGGAAAAACTGATATCTCTCCACCATGCGAAAGAGTACAAGTCCAAAAACTCTTAAGGCTCTTTAGTAAGTAATCATAGATAATCAACCCGTGGACTTTCTTCCACCGGATTCTCAAAGCCATGGTAGTCTTGACAATGTTGGTTTTCATCGGAGAAATCATG
This sequence comes from Theobroma cacao, assembly GCF_053813885.1. Classification (NCBI taxonomy): domain Eukaryota; kingdom Viridiplantae; phylum Streptophyta; class Magnoliopsida; order Malvales; family Malvaceae; genus Theobroma; species Theobroma cacao. Next base: position 36,433,026 of record NC_142647.1, on the reverse strand, counting down.
TGGTCGCAACCACGTATATCAACTAGTGGCCTAACCACGTATAACAACCCGTGGCCTTGACACATATAATCATAGACAGTGGCCTAGCCATGTCTAATAGCCCCTTGGTGACCTAAAAAGTTTTCTAGCTATAGCTCACTTGTGCACAAGGGTCACACTATCCCAATGTGGCATTCGGCCTACTCTTGAAGCTTTTGGTTTGTCAAAACCATTTTCAAAACCAAGTCAAGGTTTTCAAGAGTTTTTCCTTAAATCATTTGAAAACAAGGTTTGGTAACCTTTCAAAATTGTTTTTCACATTAAAATGCATGGTGTAAACATTTCAATAAAGTTCGAACTAAAACCAACTCTTGAGAATTCACATTTAAACCATTTGTCAAGAGCATTTAACTATGCACGTCTCACAAAGATACAAGGCACAGTCTTGATGCAAAACAGTGCAAAAGGGCTTGTTTCTCGGTTTCTAAAACACTTTACATATATATATAGTATACACAAACAACTTCCAAATCAATTTGCATCCACAATTGCCTATTGTTTCTACCAGCTCGTGCTTTCCACAAAAGCAATGTATAAATCATTCCAAACCTTGTATTCAAATCACATATCATTCTCTAGCAACTCATGCTTTCCACAAAGGCATTGAATAATACTAGACATATACTTTAATATAGCATAGAATCTTTTAAAATTGACACCCCCTATTCTCCTTAGAATGGTGGGATGTTACTTCGCCAATAATATTTTCTCAAATGCTTACTTTATGCTTGCAACAATAATCCTTGCTTTGTCAACTTCCTGACATCATTTCAATCCAATACATTTAATAAGCTTTGTTGCCATTATATTCTACACTTGTTGTTCGCATTTAATTCTATACTTTCATCTCTTATTCTTAAGTGATAACCGTTTACACTAAATCCTTAGTGTAAACTTTGAAATAAATAAATTCGGCAACTTGTTTATGACTTCAAATGCCCATGTCAATCTTTCTCATAACATTTGTCATGTTCAAACTATCATTTTCGTACTATTAATCACATATATGGTAGCAACGATAAACTTGATTTCACCAAGTAATTTCTAAGCTTATATGCACCATTATTAACTTTTAACATGCTGCCACTAAGCACAATATCAATTTCCATTTGTGTTGCACCAATATTATTCATATTACACCATCATTCTTAACCTTTTTAAATCTTTCAAAACAACATATGTCCACAATGTGTTTTTCAAGCTTTCAACTAGCATAATTGTTTCGTAATCGTACTTAAGGCACTACACAATCATTTCACATTGTATGGCTTACCTTTGTGATGGCTTGGATCTTGCATGCAACTTCAATATTCTTCCAAAGCTTTAATCATCAAGCTGCCATAATAACTCACAAATAAATTCCCAAGATTTCTTATCAACCGTAGAATTAAAAATACAAGATTATACTTACCTTTTTCTTTATACTTCAAATCCACCATTCACAACAGCTTAGTTACATGCATGTAACTATATCCCTTCCAATCAAGCTAATCTTTGCTGCTACAAAACATTTCTTATTGTTACCAACCCATTTTCAAAGAATTTTCATGCTAAAACCACAATCCTTACCTTGTTTCTCTTGTCCATTGAAACCAAGCTTTACACCTCCATCAAGACTCCACAATTTCACCCTTGAATGTTGAAGACTCTTTGGGTGGTCAAATATGAAAACTCTACAAAATAGAGGAAGCAAACCTCACGATTTCTTTAAATCTTCTTCAAACCTGAGCCCTCATTTGATTTCTTCTTTCCACTCTTTTCTTTCTCTCTTTTAGGTGGAGTTTGCAAGAACTAAGTTCTTTCTCTTCTTCACTCTCAAAGGCACGGTTTTGCCTAAGTTCTCGACCCATTTCTCTTTTCTTTTTTCTTTCTATTGGTTATTTATTTGGCCACCCTCTTGGACCAATCACAATACATGTACACATTCACCTTTTATTTTCATTTGGCTATTTTGCCAACCTATGAATCTTCATGCAACAATTCTATCCCTTTTGCCATTTGTTGGAAATCTTTTACATTATCCATCCCATTCAGCTTCATGCATGGTTGGCCAATCAATTTACACTTCCATTCTCTCATTTTCCCATTCTTCCATTAGTTTAACATGTTTCTACTTACACCACCTTACTTTTGTCCAATAGCCTTTCATGCATTCTCCCACATTATTTCTCATTTGGCCTCCCATTTAGCCAATAACATTACATGCATATACATTTCCTTTCATTTAGTCCAACATTGCCACCAAGTGTCCATCATGCATAAATCTTCTATGCTTTCTTTAACTAGTAAAATCACATGCATATTTCACCTTGTGCATTTGTCTCCTCCCTTATTATTTGTCACATGGTGGGGGTCCCACATGTTCCCCACTACAAGTACATCCTTGCATGCATATCTTTGCATGTAATAGTATTTGTTACAGGTATATTCCATCCTCCCACATAATCTAATTTTCCTTGATTAGTTAATTTTCATTTAACTTAAATGGTAAAATTGCACATAAGTCTTCAAATTTTTTCCTTATTTACCATTTGACCCTCCAAACTTTTCATCCTTTACAATTTGGTCCTCCAAATATTTCATAAATTGCAATTTGATCTTTCAACTTGTTCATAATTATAGCTTCACCCCTTTACTTTTCGTTATTTGCAATTCCACCCCTCAACTTTTTTGTCTTTTCAATTAGGTTCTCCATCATTCCTTTAATTCCAATTTCTTTTTATTTTTCTTCCTTTACACTTGTACAAATAAAGTATCAATTTCATACTTCACCAAGGTGTCACCTAATATTTAAAAATATACTTATGTCAGTTAAAATCCTACTGCGCAACTATACGTATTGAATAGATAGTATATTAGCAAGCAAGGTATCGATCCCACAGGGAATTAATCTAAAACTTTACTAAGTACTAAAATTAGAACAATTTAATCTTATCCAAATAATCAAAATTAAATAATTAATTAAAACTAAAATTAAAACCAACAAGAAAAATCAAAATAATAACTTGAGAAAATATCCAATCAATAAACCTAGGAATACAATATCCCTCACACTTTATCTAAATCTTACCTCTCTTCCTTAACTTATTTTAATAGGTTGAATTGCTAACCTAGAGTCCTAAATTATTTATATAAGGGTCTCCCGACTCATCTTATAAAAATATCTAGTTTAACCAAAACACTATATCCCTATATGAATTGAAATTAAAATAGACTCATTAAGTTCAGGCTCTAATCTGGCTACATATGGCCTATAGGTATATCTTTATCCTATACGCAAATCAATTAATATGATCATATGCTATCCCAATTTTAGTCTACTCTAAACTCCCTTTCCCAAGTTTGTTTACGCTTCGAGTTTGAGCATCGCGGCTCTCAGGGTTGAGCGTCGTGGTGCTCAACCATTTTTCCAATCTTTGCGTTGTTCAATGCCGCGGCTCTCCTTTTGAGGGCCGCGACGCTGAAACATTCTGTTTCATACTGCAACGCTAATTTTTTTTTTTTGAATTTTTTTAATTTTTTTTAAACCAATTACTTGTAAAAGAAAAAAAATAGTAAATTAAAAGAAATAAATTCTAACTAAACTAAAAAAAAATTAAATAAAAGAAAGGCTAAAATAAGTAAAGTTTAGAAATTTGGGTTATCTCCCAAGAAGCGCCCGTTTATAGTCACTAGCTTGACTATAGTGCCTCATTTTTCAATTCTTCATCCTCGGAATATGGTCTAAGGCTCATCCCATTAACCATGGTTATTCCTGTATCCTCACTATAAATCTCAATTATTCCACAAGGATAAGCCTTTACTACTTTGAAAGGACCCCACCATCTTTCTTTGCGTTTCCATGGAAAAAGCTTGAAGTATGATCTAGAAAGCAACATTACTTGATGTCCAATCTTGAAAGGATAATTAGATGGTGGTGGAGGATGCTTCGTTACTAATTGCTCGGGTCTCACAAGCAGAGGTGGTGGCTTAAACTCAAAAGATTGGTGCTTGCTCACTTATAGGTGGAGAATTAGGTTCACCTTTGCCTTCATCAATTGACTCCACTCTATAGCAATAATTTGTAGGGTTAGGATTTTTATTTGCATTGAAAATGTTAAACTCAACTACCTCTTCTCCAACTTTGAAAGTTATCTTGCCTTTTCTCACATCAATGATTGGGCCTGCAGTGGCCAAGAATGGTCACCCCAAGATTAAAGGAATTTCCAAATCTTCTTCCATCTCAAGCACAATGAAGTCCACTGGAATGTAGAGATGCCCAACTTTAACCAATACATCCTCAATAATCCTAACAGGATACTTGATTGTTCTATCTGCTAATTGCAAAAAAACTGTGGTAGGTTATATCTCATTAAGTCCAATTTTCTCAGCAATTGACAAAGGCATGATTAAAACACTTGCACCCAAATCACATAAAGCTTTAGTAAATTTAAATCTACCAATAGTACAAGGTATAGAAAAACTCCCTGGATCTTTAAGTTTTGGTGGAAGCTTGTTCTGAATTATTGCACTGCACTCCTCAGTAAGTGCCATTGTTTCAAAGTCTTCCAGTTTCCTCTTCTTAGTTAAGATGTCTTTCAGGAATTTGACATAACTTGTCATGTTTTCCAAAGCTTCAGCAAAAGGGATGTTTATGTGGAGCTTCTTGAAGACATTGAGGAATTTCTCAAACTGCTTATCAAGCCTTTGCTTTTTCAACCTTTGTGGGAATGGTGGTGGAGGGTCATTTGCTTCAAAATTCCCTTGATTTTTAGCTTGACCATTATCTGTCTTTTCCACTTCAACTTCTTTCTCAACAATTGCCTTGTCATCATCTAGATGCTCCTTTGAAGATTCAATTGATTTTTCATTCACCCTTCTAACTTCTTTTCCACTCCTAAGTGTAACTGCATTACAATGTTCCTTACCTTTGGGATTGACTTGTGTATCACTTGGTAAGGCACCTTGGCGTCTACTATTGATGGAGTTTGCAACCTGTCCCATTTGGGTCTCAAGATTTCTCAAGGAGGCTCCATAGCTCTGAATTATGGCATCAGTCTTGGACATATATTGCAAGATAAGTTTTTTCACTTGGGACTTCTTTTTAGGAATTGGTGGTCTAGATTGTTGTTGAAAACCAGGAGGCACGTTGGGGTTTGAATTGGAAGGCCTTGCATTGTTGTTCCATGAAAAGTTGGGGTGGTTTTTCCAACCAGGATTGTATGTATTAGAGTATGGGTTATTCTATTGCTTGTTGAAGTTCCCCTCAAATTGGACTGATGCAGAATTGTATGAACATTGATCACTTGAATGGCCATCTCCACACATCTCACCAATTGAATTTTGAACTGCATGAACTCCCATTGTGTCAATCTTCTTGGACAGTGTAGCCACTTGGGCGGCTAAGTTGCTCATTGCATCAATCTCATAGGCTCCAATAGCTTTTCTCGAACCCGACCTTTCTGAAGGCCATTGATAATTATTTGAAGCCATCTCTTCCAACAAATTATAAGCATCTGTAGTATTCTTACTCATCAATGCCCCACCAGCAGCAGCATCAATTGTGGTTTTAATTGACCTAAATAGCCCATTGTAGAATGTATGAACTTGCAACCAATCAAGAATCCCATGATGTGGACATTTTCGTAGTAGTTCTTTAAACCTCTCCCAAGCTTCATACAAGGACTCACCATCAAATTGTGTGAATGAGGTGATATCGTTGCTCAACTTTGTAGTCTTTGCAGGCGGAAAGAACTTTGCGAGAACTTTTAAGCCAATTCCTCCCATGTAGTGATAGACCCATTAGGCAATGAATTAAGCCAACTTTTTGCTTTATCCCTCAGAGAGAATGGAAATAGTCTCAATCTAATAGCATCATCAGTTACTCCATTGTATTTAAAAGTATTGCAAATCTCCAAGAAATTTACTAAATGAGCATTAGGATCATCACTGGGTAACCCACCAAACTGAACTGAAGATTAAATCATCTGAATATAGGCTGGTTTAATTTCAAAATTATTCGCATTGATGGAAGGTCTCTTAATGCTTTGGTGCAAACCTTGCAACAGAGGAACTGCATAATCTCACAATGCTCTATTTGCTTCGGGAACCACATTAATGGCATTATTACCATTATTAATGTTATCCTCGGCCATTGTCTGATTTAAAGCTGCAACTTGCAAATTCTCTCTTTGATGTCTTCTAAAAGTTCTTTCTATCTCAGGATCAAAAAGAACAAGATTCAAGTTGTCTCTTCTTTGCATACAATGACCAAAGATATCTGCAAGATAAACAAAATCTAAAATTAAAACAAGAAAAATAAAATTTGAAGTAAGACCAAATTGCTTGGTATTAGTATTAGTAAAAATTCTAGAAACAACTCTCCGGCAACGGTGCCAAAACCTTGCCAATTAAAATCCTACTACGCAAGTATACGTATTGAATAGATAGTATATTAGCAAGCAGGGTATCGATCCCACAGGGAATTAATCTAAAACTTTACTAAGTACTAAAATTAGAACAATTCAATCTTATTCAAACAATCAAAATTAATTAATTAACTAAAACTAATTAACTAAAATTAAAATCAACAAGAAAAATAAAAATAATAATAACTTTAAAAAAATATCAAATCAAACAAGCCTAGGATCACAATATCCCTCACACTTCATATAAATCTTATCTCTCTTTCTTAACTTATTTCAACAAGTTGAATTGCTAACCTAGAGTTCTCAATTATTGATAAGGGTCTCCTGACTCATCCTATAAAAATATCTATTTTAATCAAAACACTATATCCCAATGTGAATTGAAATTAAAATAGATTCATTAAGTTCAGGCTCTAATCTGGCTATATATGGCCTATAGGTATATCCCTATCCTATACGCAAATCAATGAATATGATCATATGCTGTCCCAATTTTAGTCTACTCTAAACTCCTTTTTCCAAGTTTGTTTAGGTTCCTAAATCAATTTAATTGGTGGCCAAGCAATTAAAAGCATTAAGAACAAATTGGAATAAACAATTCAAATCCCATTAAAAATAAGTAAGATAGAGATTAAAAACTTAGACTACATGTGAGTTCAATTGCAATCCTAGAAAAAGAAATTTAGCTACTCATAATCGCAAAATAAAATAACATTGTATAAAATTCAACCATTGAAAGTATCAAGAAAGATAAAAGCTAAGGAATAAAACAAAATAATATTTGCCATCTTGATCTCCAAGTTTCAGCCTCAACTTCTAGTTTCTTGAATCTCCCAAAGGTTCTCTTAATGTTGTTAAACCTATCCTATTTATACTAATAAACTTAACCTAAAATTCCTTCAGCTAGAGTTTAATTTGGGCTTAAAAGTGTAATGAGAGGCCCAAAAATCAATTGTCCATCTTTACAAATTTCCATTCCCGATGTAGTACGTTTAGCCATTTTCCGATGTGCTTTTCTCTATCTTCAAAGCATAACTGGGTAAAGAAATCTTAATAAAAACTGTAGCCCTGTCTCTTATCTTTCCACTGGTCCAAGAATCGTATCATTTGAAGTTTTGTAACTCGAGATATGGCTAAAATACTGAAGCATATGCAAGCAGATTCTAGGGCTTTTAACATCTTACTTTCTAAAATTAAGCCCAATCACTTTTAATCCTACAAAAAAAATATAAAAACTAATAAATCATAACCAAATTAAAAGGAATAACATAAAATTAAAATAACTAACTTAAAAGTAACCTAATTATAAAAACAACTAACAATAAGTAAATTATAATTGAAAATTGAGGACTTAGCTAATATTTAATAACAAAATTAGAGTAAAATAATTCTATAAAATATAATTATCAACTTACCCTCATTTGCTTTATTTAATAAAGGCACACGGGCCCAACTAACGTCATTTTTCTTTTAAATTCTTTCTTACTTCTTCTCCCCTACTTATATTAGCCATATAGTCCTCCTTCATGACTAATTTCAATAATAGATAAAATATTAATATTTTATTATTATTTTATTAGTAAAATATTATTTTATTCCAAAATTCTCCACTTGTCTGCTCGGGTCCTCAATTGTCTCACTTTGTCTCGATTCACTTCTAAATCACCTTTTAACTGGCTCATTCATCCTCAATAAAAAATTATTATTTTATTATTATTTTTTCATGTGTGAAATATTTTATTTCAAAATATCCTTTTCCACTTGTCTCCACACTTTCGCACTTAAATTAGTGTCAATTGACCCTCTTTCTATCGATAAGGTCGTATTGGCTTCTATATGAGGGTACGGGGTATTACACAATCCAAACCTTATTTAAATCACCTTTTCCTCTTTTCTTTTTCCATTTTACAACCCCAAACTCTTCACCCTCCTCCTCTTTCAAAAGTTCTTGCATCTCAACTACTTCAGCAGTTATTCTTTTAGGTTGTCAAGTTCTTGTAATCATCCCATTTGCAAACTCATTCACTATTTATCATATTCTCAACATATTTTCTCAAATGATGTAGACATTCTTAACAATTTTGGTTGGAAATTCTTAATGATTGAAGTGTGGGTTTTACCCAAGGATTCAGACTCTGATGACAACTTTGGTGAGAAGGATGAGGAGGACCGGTATATTCCAGCCACGACTTTAAGGGAGTATTTTCTCTGCCTTACTTTACTTTTTGAAACATTGGGGACAATGTTCATTTTAAGTTTGGGGGGGAAGTGTTTAAATTTTTATGTTTATGTTTCGAAGTAAATTTTAGTTGTTTAGCATGATAATTGAGGAGTAGGTGAATTTAGGAAATGTTAAAACCTTAAGCTATAATTAGTGCACCAATGAAATTGATTTACCTATCCAATGATGATAACTAGTTATCTTGTTGATCTTTTGCTCTTAGTAATCATGAATATCGTTTGAATGTCTTGTGAAGTTTTATGTTAGCATCATGATCAGATGAAATTTTCATACTTGAGCACCATGTCTCTTGCATTGAAATATCATGTCTCTTTAGAGAATGCTTATGCAAATGAAGATTTTAGAACTATGTTTAGAGTTTTAGAATTTGTTTAACTTTTCCGTAAGGCGAAATCATAAGGCTATACTTAGTTAGGGAAATGACTTAGGTCATTTTTGGACCGATTGAGCCTTTCAAGCCAACCCATTTACAATTTTTATCCCTAGTATACCCCTTTGAGCTTAAATTGTCTTTTCTTTGATTTAAACACATGAAGAACATTAGCTTAGCCTTTAAAAAATTTCTCCAATTTTTAGAACCTCAATTCTAAGCATATATATTGTTTTAGGAAATGTATGTTGAGCTATTTGATGAAAAAAGTGTAAAAGATTAACTGTAAAGAAAAATGTAAAACTTTTATGAAGGGTTCATCCCACTACCAATGAAAGAAACAAGTTTTGGGGTGTTGAACTGAGAATACGAAAAAATGTGTTTGATGAAGGAAAAATGGAAGGGAAAGAAAAAGGTGTACTTGGTGAAGAAAAATAAGGTTATATAGGTCCTAGAGCAATTATGTGCTTAGGGCGACTTGAGCTACATGTTGTCCTATATTGTCCTATGTCATACCTCAATCGTAGCCATACATTATAAGCTGAATAAAGTCCTAAGGATCCTTAATTTAGCATTAACCTACATTAGAATAGAAGGAGATGAAAAACAAACTTATGAAACTTTAAACCAGTTTGAAGTTTGCATGAGCGTAAACATCTCTGATGTACATGAGATTCATGGAAAGATTTTATGCACACACACAAGAGAATTTATCAAAAAATGAGCATGCATTTGATTATAATGTGAATCTAGATAATATTTATGTTTGAGTGGAGAAGATGAGATAGTTTATGAGGAAATTAGAAGTTGTCAATGAATTAGTGTATCTAAATTTGTTAGTTTGACATTTTCAAGTACTTTATTTTGTTTTCTTAGTTTTTGTTCAAGGACTAGCAAAATATTAAGTTTGGGGGTGTGATAGCTCTATGATATAGAGTTATTTTACTACAGTTTGATTATTGAAAATAGTTAGATCCTTGTATTTTCAATTTTAGGTAATTTTTATATTTTCTTTTATTTAGTTTAATGCATTTGAATTATTTTAAGTTGAGTAATTTAAGTTCAATTCATATCAATAATTTTAATTTGAGAAATCTCTAATTTAGTCTCGATTTTGAAGGTTCTCAAGTGTTAAGTACTTCATGGAAGTAACATATGCAAGATGGTGAGGTGAAGAATTTGTTGAACATGTTGCAGTCTTTTAACCATAACTTTCTCTACAAAACTCCAAATGAGGTGATTCTTGGACCAATAAAAAGCTGAGAGGAAAGGTTACAAATTTTCATTTACTATTTTGCCCAGCTCAGAGTGAAAATTAGTCAAAATTTGTGTCAAAAAGAGAGTACTGCAATAGGAGAGAAATGCAAAACAGAACACATGAGGGTCGTGGCACTAAAAGGCAAGGAAAGCAATTTTACAAGGCAGAACACTTGAGAGCCACAACATTGGGGCTTATTTCCATAAAACTTTTTTAATGAACATTTGGAAATTTGGTTAATTTGTGCTTATTTAAGGGACCTTTTCAAAGAATTTTTGAGAGAGAACGGCAGCAGCTTTTTTAGAGATTTTAAGCTAAGAATTAAGTAAGAAAATAAGAGCAATTAAGAGAGATTTGAGACCACAAAGCTTCAACATTAGTTTCTTTCTCTGTTTTGTGTTATTCTTATTTTCTTTGACTTGAATTCATGGCTAAATTCCTTTGGATAATGTTTTCTTTAGATATCATGAATTAATTTTCTTTTCTAGGATTATGGTGGATTTCAACATGTAGTTTGTATAATAATTTCTCTTTTATTTATCATAAATGGGTTTAGTTTTGCATATTCAAATATGTTCTTAATACTTTTAATTGTCTGATCAACAATTAATTGATTTGTGAACTAATTAAAACTTGACAAAGAGATTTTAGATTGGAATAAGATTCGAATAGTGTAAGTTCACGTCACTTAGGTGATCTAATTTGTGTTTCGGGTAAACATACTTCAATTGCCATACATAGCCAAATTAGGACACTAGCTTAATGAACTTAATTTAATTGATTCCTATTGACATATAGTGAACTAATTAAGTTAGGTATTTGTGCAAGCATCTCGATGGAGACTTATACATAATCTTGAATCCTAGGTTAGTAAAACCACCCAGGAAGATAAGTAATAAGAGAAGCTGGTATTAGATGAAGTGTTGAATGAACCCTTGATCCTAGGTTTTTAGTTTATTGTCTTTCTCAAGTATATTTAATTTATGTGGGTTGATTTAGTGTTTATTTTATTTTATTTTAATTAATTTTATACAAATTTTGATTACTTAAATAAAATTGATTTGTTATAAGATTTTAGTACTTAGTAAAAATTTAGGAACAAATCCATGTGGGAACGATACTCTACTTCCACTATATTACTTATTTGTGATAATGTGCACTTGCGTGAAAATTCAACAACAAGTTTTTGGCGCTAATACCAAGGATTGAACCCTTGTCACCTACGTGACAAGCGGGAATACTTACCACTATACCACAATGATTAGTCGCAATTTAAGTTTTATTTCTTTGTTTTCCAAGTTCGTTACATCGTTGTGTGAGAAGAGAAAAAAGCTTGGAGATTGTACCTTGTGATCCAGAAATTGAGAGAACATTCTATAGACTTTGACAAGAAAATCAATAAGGTTTTGCTCAAACAAATACAATGGCTAATTGATAAGATGAACAACAAATCCAAGAGCGAGTAGTAGTTGAAAGTCATTACTTACAATACTATGTTGTCCTATTGGTGTAAAGAATTCCATGAAGCATTCAAAGGCTGGTTATTCAAGCCAACAATTTCAAGATCAAGCCAGTCATGATCACTATGATTCAAACTTCAGTCTAGTTTGGAGGTCTACAAAATGATGATCCAAATGGCCATATATCAAACTTCTTGGAGATATGTGATACTTTCAAACACAATGGTGTCATAGATGATGCAATTCGTTTGAGGCTTTAAACCATAGTTGAATGCACTCCCACTGGCTCAATAACAACATGGGACGATCTTGCTCAAAAGTTCCTTACTAAGTTTTTTCCTCCTACCAAGATAGCGAAAATGAAGAATGATATTGCATCATCATGTAGCATGATTCTAAATTGTTGTACGAGGCTTGGGAAAGATATAAAGAATTACTTTGATGTTGTCTTCATCATGGTCTTCCAAAGTGGCTTTTAGTGCAAACATTTTATAAAGGTTTGAGTGGTCATGTTCAGACTACCATTGATGCCACTGCAAAAAGAGCTTTAATGGCTAAATCAATTGATGGGGCATAAAATTTGTTTGAAGAGATGGCTGCAAACAACTACCAGTAGCTAGTAAAGCGATCAATACATAAGAGAATAGCCGAAATTCATGATGTAGATGCTTTTTTGGCATTATTTACACAAGTAGCAGCTTTAACTAAGACACTTGAATATTTTGGTACTAATTTTGTTTAAAGTCCTTTTGTAGCTTGTCAGTATTATGGAGATGATCATGTAAGCCATCATTATCCAAGTTTGACAGAAAATAGTGCAATTTGTGGGGAATAGACAGTAAAATAAACCTTACTCCAACACTTACAACCTAGGGTGGAGGAACTATCCAAACTTCTCTTGGGCCAATAATCAAGAGCCATCCTCAATTTCAAGGCCAAATGCGCCTCTGGGATTCTAACATCAACCAAAAGTGCCTATCTTTGAAAAAAGCCAACTGTGGAAGATTTACTAAGTCAATACATGACACAAACTAATCGAATGATCTAAAGTCAAGCAACATCACTACGAAACCTTGAGATTCAGGTTAGTCAAATTGGCAATTTATTAAACAACAAAGCTCCAGGAACACTACCTAGTGATATCGAGGTGAATCCTAGAATAAAAGGTAAGGAATAAGTTATGGCAATCACCCTGAAGAGTGGAAAATAGGTTGAAAGTAGTATTAGGCAAACTAAACTTCAAGATAAGCCTATTAAGAATGAAACAGTGATTGGGACAATTGATAAGAAAATTCAAGAGAAGAAAGAAGAAAAACTAGGCAACTCTACCACCACCACCATTTCCTTAGCGTTTTTAGAAACAAAAGCTTGACAGGCACTTCCATAAGTTTTTTTGAAGTATTCAAATCACATCAACATTCCTTTCGTAAAAGCTTTAAAGCAAATGCCATCATATGTGAAGTTTCTGAAAGACATGTTAACAAGGAAGAAGAAATTAGAGGATTTTGAGACAATTACACTCACTAAAGAGTGCAACGCAATAATCTAGAACAACCTTCCACAAAAGCTTAAGGACCCAAGGAGTTTTTCTATCTCTTGATCAATTGGTAATTTTAATTTTTCGAAAGCTTTGCGTGATTTGGGTGTTGATGTCTCAATTATGCCTTTGTTTGTTGGTAGAAGACTTAGATTGATGGAGATTCAACTTACTACAATCACCTTGCAGCTAGCAAATAGAGGATGGCTTACTTAAAGTGGGAAAATTATGCATTTCAATGGACTTCCTTGTACTTGAGATGGAGGAAGATTAAAAGGTTTCGATCATATTAGGATGTCTATTCTTGGCTACTACAAGCGCACTCATCAATGTAAAGGAAGGCAAGCTAACTTTCAAAGTTGGTGAGTCAGTAGTTGAATTTACTATTTTCACTGTGACTAAATACCCTTCCTCCACAACTCAATGCTATAAAGTAGACTTAGCTAATAAAGGTAAAGGTAATTCTACTCCACCACTTAGAAGTAAGCCAGCATCAACTATTGAGTTAGAGCCACCACCATCACATCTTAAAACTAAGCAATGTTATGATGAGCATAATCCACCACCCTTTAGTGATCTTGATTTTGAGGTTAGACAGCAAGTAGTATTCTCTAATTCATGCATCCATCTTTTACCTTGGCACCTTCAACCATATTGGTGAAAACCTTTAAAGTGGTGAAAGTTTTGTCTTATAGATATATTGAGATTTTTAGTATGTTTATAGAAGCATTCATGTCATGACCCGGAACTCCCATCGAGCCCGTGACAACCGCCGCGACGTTTCGATCGACATTCATTACCCGGAATGTCAACCGAGACCCCGCAAGGCTTAATATCAGCTTCTCATTTCCCCTGTGGGTAACTGTTTCCAAATACCACATTTTAAAAGATTTTAAACTGTTTCCAACTTAAACAAATGAAATATTAATTTCCGTCTCACAGGGGTATTTTTGTCATTTATCCCAAAAATATCAAAAATCAACTAAAAATATAGTATGTAAGTGGAAAACACATATTTCTTAATCAAAAATAATTTTGGATGTCTAAAACATTCGTTTAAAATGGAATTATGACTGTTATAATAAAATAAAAATATTCAATAAAATATTCAATTTTCACATAAAACGATATTTTAAGAACACTGCATAAATAATTTTTTATAGCGTAAAAGCAAAATAAATTCTTACATACAGTAATACAGATAACCAAAGTATAGAATTTAATTTACAGTGACACGTGGGCCCACGAATGACCAAAAGTATCAAAAGAAATGAACCTACAGTCTTTGGATGTGGCAAGTTCAACTGTAATCCTTGCCGATATCAGTTATCTACAATCTATTCTGAACCTGAAATGGGTGGAAATGAGAGTGGTGAGATTATAAAATTCCAGTGAGCAAACAAACATCACTCAAAATATCTAAAGTCGAGTAAAAGGAGACTATTAAAACATTTCATCAAACTGTAATTTATCATCTTTCAACTTATTTCAACCAAATGAAATCAATTTATTTAAAGCAAGTAATCAGCATGGCTTATGAATTTCTTAAAAAACTTGGCTCATGCCAAAAATTATTATCATACTCAGTTATTTGGGATACCTTGGCCGAGGGCTATCCCAACTGAGTCCGCCAAGGCTATTAGAAAGTCATGTTTTTATTTTGAAAACATAGCCATTCCTTGACGTTGGCCGAGTTCCCCTTCACGAGGTGGTTTGGCGTGAAGTGAACTCTAAAAGTTATACCTCAGGAGTTACCCTACTCGCCTCTCCAACCGAGGTAAAAATATAACAGGATTCCGTGCCCCTCTAATAGGCTAGTCCACAGAATCCAGCCCACTGCAGCAGGTCAAACCCACCATACAATAAAATTTTGACAGCATGACAGGGCTAATATATATTACTACCCAGCCTACAAGGGTAAAATAAAGCGATTCATATAATTCATAAAAACACAGCCCAGCCAGTCATGCCAATACAATAACATAAGCCATTAATTCAATTTTAAATTTACAACATATCAGTGGTCTCCAATTACTCTATTTTCAAAATCGTTATTTCGTTTCAAGACAATTTATAAAATATTTTCATTTAAACTCATTTTGTTTACAAAACATAAAAATTTACCATTTGAACTGATTTTCATAAAATTCACCAAAACCGAATAAAAACATACTTTAGATAATTAAAATGATGGTAAGGTTACTCACCGTGTCTAGAGTGAGGATTTTCGAAATACTCAGACTATTGGTCCTCGGGTGCAATTTCCTTGCCTTTATCAGAGGACTCACCACCTTGACATAGTACAAAATCGAGAAATTCACCACATTGGTACTAAATTGAAATTAAACTAATTTAGACTACTAATGCTTGATATGGAATGCAAAAATGTCTAAATTTTTGCCTAAATGCGGTGTTAGCCTATTTCGGTCTTTTACCCGATAAATTGATATACGCGTCCGTTTAAACTCCAAATTAATTTTTTTCAGTTTCTATACCTCAATTGCACCCAAATTGACTTAATTTCCCTCAGTGTGGTGCAAATTATCAGTCCCGATAACAAATTACGAAAATACCCCTAGTGGGTAAAAATTTGTATTTTTGCTCCGAAAATTTCCATTATTTTTCTAGGCTCATAATTCATCATTATTCATCATAATTCCTCAAATAACCATCAAGATCAGCAGCCAATATTCCCCTAGAAAATTCAGCATAATGGGTTTCAATGGGAGAAAATTATATTTCTAGCTTATTTTTGCTATATTTCAATATAACTTAACTAAAATCACTTAATTCAATTAAAATCAACCAAAAATCAAGCTCAAAACTCATCCATGGAGGTTTGGCCAGCATGGGTGTCCATACCCACTTTCTAATTTTGCATGGAAATGAGAAAAAAATGCATGGGTAGTGAAAATCACAAGGAAAATCAATGAAATTTACCTTTTTAATGCTTGATTTCTTGATTTCTCTTGATTTTCTCCAAATTTTTCAGGTAGGATTCTTGTTTTTTTTTTCCCTTTTCTCCCCTGGTTTGGACAGCTGAAGAAGATGAGAATTTCGGAATTTTTACCTTTTTAAAGGCTAAAATAATATAATATTATTTTATTCATTTTTTTAATGTTTTATTAATTCCTTAAATTCTAGCCATCCATTTGTTTCCAAATTTTCACCATACACTTGTCCCACATATCCATAGCTTAGGTAAAATTCTCAGACTTATCCAAAGTCTTGGTGGAGTAATTTTTGAAATTTACACTTTTACCCCCGTAAAAGTCAAAAATTACATTTTTGCCCCAAAAATTGAAAAATTGCCCATAGACATATTTTTCATCCCTTATACTCATACCATTCTCCAATTTGTCAAATTTGATCTAAATTCTCTCAAAATCTCAAATTTTGTCCGCGGGTGGCAAAATTACGATTTTTGCCCCTACACTCTAGAAATCACTGGAATTAAACTTTTTCACTGCCAAACCCTCAAATTATACTCCAATACTCAAATCATACTCCAATAAGTCAAATGGGGCTAAAAAAATTCTTTTCTAAAAATTCCCATTGTGTCCTTGGGTGGCAAATGACCATTTTGCCCCTGGACAGTAAAAATTCTAGTTTGACTTCAAATTGATCCTCGAACTCCAAATCACCATATTAAACCATTCTGGGACTTTAATATTCTTAATTTCATTTTAAATTCTCTATTTGATCTAGTTCGAGACTTAAATTAACTTAATTGTACCATTTGGTACATTGTCGTCTTTTAACGATTTTTCTTTCAAGGCTTTCCAAGTATGCAAGCATATTGTCAATCATATGAATGACATGGAAAGTATTTTATAAGATCGGGCTTGACAATTCAAGGTAATGAAACAAAGCCTCAAACATTATTGCAATGATGAAAAAGTGAAAAGGGGGGTATAATAGTCAAGTTAGTGACTATAAAGAAGCACTTCTTGAGAGGCAACCTAAATTTCTAAACTTAGCTTATTTTAGTATTTATTTTCTTTAGTTTTTGTTTACAATGTGTTCTTGTCATTTAATGTTTATTTTATATTCTAAATATCTTGTGTCTTATTTTGCAGGTATTAGGAGTCAAAATTTCAAAAAAAAAAATAGAATGGTTGAGCCCCACAACCTTCACATTGAAAGCCACGGTGCTGGAATGAGGATTGCAATTAGCTATAATCTTAGGTTTTTTGTCTACTATCTTTCTCAAGTATATTTAATTTCTGTTGGTTAATTTTGTGTTTATTTTAATTTTGGTTTAATTAATTTTATTCAAATTTTGATTGCTTAAATAAGATTGATTTGTTATAAGATTTTAGTTCTTAGTAAAAATTTAGGGACAAATCCCTATGGGAACAATTCTCTACTTCTACTATATTACTTGTTTATGACAACGTACACTTGTGTGAAAATTCAACAACATCAGCATTCAACTAAATTGCTTTTAAAATAAAATTCATCTATTTGTTTAAAAAAAATATAAAATTTCAATCATTTATATACATTTTCATTATTATTGCAATTCTTTACTGAACTACTTCTTACTTTAGATTAAATGGTAGAAAACTTAGGCTAGGTTCCCTTTTTTATGAATAATTTATGTTGGCTTTGTTGAATTGGCTGAGGCATTTATATGATGCCAAGTTTGTCTTTGTGATTGGAACTTTTTATGACATGACATTATTTTACAAGGTTATGCTTTGGTTTTTTCTTCTACAACTGTATGTCTGAGTTTTTTTTTTTTTGGGATTTTGTTCTTCTGTTTTATTCATGTCCTCAACTTATTTCGATAGATAGAGTAACAAGTAGTCATGTCCATATATTGGTGTATGATCTATTGTGCTTGATTCGACATTCAACCAAATTGCTTTTAGAATTAAATTCATATAACTTTTTTTAAAAGATAAAGTTTCGATCATTTATTTACACTTTCATTATTATTGCAATTCTCTACTGAACTACTTCTTGCCTTAGATTTAAATGGCAGAAAACTTCGGCTAGGGTTTCTTTTTTATGAATAATTTATGTTGGCTTTGTTGAATTGCCTCAAGCATATGTAGTATTCCAAGTCTATCTTTGTGTTTGTAACTTTTTATGACATGACATTATTTTACAAGGTTATGCTTTGGTTTTTTCTTCTACAAGTGTGTAGCTTTGTGTGTGTGTGTTTTTTTTTTTTTTTATGGATATTGTTCTTTTGTTTTCTTCATGTCCTCATCTTATTTCAATAGATAGAGTAGCAAGCAAACATGTCTCTATATTTTGTGTGTGATCTATTGCTCTTGATTCAACATTCAACCAAATTGCTTTTAGAATTAAATTCATTATCTTTTTTTAAAAAAGATAAAGCTTTGATCATTTATATACACTTTCGTTATTATTGCAATCCTCTACAACCATGCATGCTTTACTCATGACTATTGATTCGATTAAGCTCATTCATTATTCCTTGATGTTGTGCTATTCTTTTCAACAGCTACGCACTTTGCTCTTTGCTTGATAGCACAAGAGTTTCTTGCAATCAATTATAAAGTGACAATTTATTGTTTATTAACTATTCTTTCTAGCCTTCAGGTATGTCTTTTTTTTACTGTATAAAATTATAAGCACAAGGAAAACTAAATACACTGTAAAACATAAAATTTTATTTGTTTTCAAGTAAACATTATTCATGTTTACATGAAATATGGAAACACTTTTTATATTAACATGAAAGATTTTTACATGAAATATGAACGAAGGATTATATGGAAATATGGAAAATGTAGAAACACTTTTTAAATTCCAATTCATTGGAAAACATCTATCTCCCCTCTATCTTTCTATATCTCTTTCTTTTCTTCCAAAATCTTTCCCTTTCCCTCCTCATGCTTCTCCTCTCTACATTCCAAAACCTCTTTCTTTTCTTTTTTACTTCCTTCGTTCATTGCTTAACCTAGTTAAGCTAATTTTGCTTGTAAAAATCTCACTTGTTTAATCTCACCATCTTTCCCCCAAGAAACTAGGGTTTCGTCTAATGTTACCCCTTTTAGTATAAAACCAGGGCACTCAGACATTCGTGCATGTGCAAACTATGAAGCATATCTGGCTTGAAGTCCTTGTTGCTTGAAAGTTAATTTTGGTTGATTTAATTATGAGCATTTGCTAAGTCGCTTTGAAAAAAAAAAAAAGCAATGAAAAAGTCATGCCCATTTCTTCATGGACACTGTTGCTCTCCTTTTCTTTTTTTTTTTCAATTATAAGCACAAGGAAAACTAAATACACTGTAAAACATAAAATTTTATTTGTTTTCAAGTAAACATTATTCATGTTGCGTGTTAAGTTCCTTGAACCAAAATCTAGAGCCATTTTAAAAGTAATATTTAAATCTACTTTAATTCCAAAATACAATGTACCCTAATCCCAATCAAGACAAATTAAATAATATCCATTTAATGTAGAGTTCATGAATTTGTATGATCTGCTGCTCCTTATTTAGCATCCAATTAAACTACTTTTGGAATTAAATTCATTTACTTTTTTTTGTAGAAGGTAAACTTTCACTCATTTATATAGTCAATTGGATCGTTGGAACTAATAAAATGCATTATAAATTTTGATATTCTAGCAAAACATTTTTCAGGTCCGACCACATAATTCTTTGAAACTTTCTTGATGATAAGATATATTGTGTATGATTTTTTAATATAATTTGTATTATTTAATAGTTATTGTTTGAATTTATAATTGAGTGTTATTTTATTTGATTAGTTTTGTTCTAAAATGATACACTTATATTTTACTTTGCATTTTGTTAGCAATTTATTGTTCCATTCATTAAGAGATCTCAAAAGCAGCACTCATTGCATTTTGTCAAGTATTGCATTTTGTCAAGTACGTTAATTTTCACTTTGTTTAGGGTGTAAGGTTTAGGGTTTAAAGGTCCAACACCTTCTTTGAACAATTAAGTTTATCTATTTTTTCCTTGGTTGTATTTGGTATGTTTACGATTGATGCTTTTAGGAAAGTATTGGTTTTTGTCTCATATTCTATTTATAGTTGATTTTTCTTTGCTATCTCTTTCAACTTTTTTTCTTTTTTGCTATTTATCTTTTTCCTATTAAAATGGATGAAAATAATAATGCGAGACAAAATATGTTGGCTCCGTTATTTTTTTATGATAATAAAACATTCCCATTCATTTATGTCTAACCAAACTAATTGAGTGTGCAGGATGAAAATGTATGTCAAAAATGAATTAATCACTAAAAAGCAAATATCAAAACTCATAAGAATAAGGAGCTACAAATGAACCACAAAACAGAAGCCTCATAGTCGGATAAAGAAGAAAGTTAGTCAGCTAAAATTCAAATGAAGTTGGCCGGTCCAAAAACAGAAAAGACTTAGTTGACCAAGAACTATGGTTGGTCAACTAAAAGCTTACTGCCAGAAACTGGATTCAGAGATAAAGACGACTTAATCGACGAATAAGCATATACAGTACACTAAAAGCATTTTGTTTGAAGATTTGAATTTGAATACTAGAAGACAGATTAACGGCTAGAACTAACTCCAAACTATTTCCCAACAGTCAAAAATTATCAAACATCCATCAGAGTTGGTTTTCCAAGTATATAAGGCACTCCCAACGGTTAAGAACAAGATTAGATGCTTCCAAGATCAAAAAGAGCTCAAAAATAGCAAAAACTATTTGCATACTTTCTACACTTCACTCCTATCCTTGTAATAGAGTTAAGCACTTCATCTTGTACCATTCAGATCAGGTTAGTGATCATAGGTACTTCTTTATTTCTATTCTCCTTGATTACTTAGAATGTGGGAGTCACTCTAAGGGGATTGATCAAGCTTGGGTTAGCTTAATTGGGTGTATAGCTTCTAACTGAGCCTAGGAAAAGTTAGTTTTGGGTTTTGGTTGATCTTGGGAAAAACTATTGTTAAAGGTTGTGGATGAGCCTGTGAAAAGCAATTGTAAAAGCTTGGTGGGAGCTTGGGAATTCCACCATTTATAGTGATTTAGTTTGGTAAATCCTTGACTGAATAATTAAGGTAATGGATGTAGGTCTTTGACCGAACCACTATAAATCTTTGTGTATTGTCTCCTCTGTTTTATTTTTTATTTTCATCCTTTCTTAAATCAGTCTTTCATCTTGCATCAAAGTTCTCATCATTGACCTTTAATTTGCCCCCAATTAGAAATCAAGTTTAGTAAGAGCCAAAAAGTGTTATTCACCCCCTCACTAGCACATTTATTTAGGACCAACAAGTGGTATCATAGCCTATCCCTCTTTCTCAAGGCTTAACATCCTAAGGGAGATCCTAATGGCTGTTCAAAAATCAGTAGTTATTGAGGGATAGTCCATAAATAGACCACCTCTATTTGATGGCTCAAGTTACCTCTATTGGAGCACTAGAATGTCAATCTATATAAGAGCAATAGATTATGAGATGTAGGATGTCATCACTGATGGATCCTTCATTCCCTCAACCATAAATGTATGACCAATGAAATGATTCCTAAGCCAAGGTTTGAATGGATTGAAGCTAAACCCAAAAAGGTCCAGACAAATTTTAAGGCAATAAACACTTTGCATTGTGCTTTAACTTCTAATAAGTTTAACAAAGTGTCAAGTTGTACAATAGCTAAACAAGTGTGGGACAAACTTAGGATTATCCATGAAGGGACTTCACAAGTTAAGGAGTCCAAAATAGACCTCCTAACTCACAATTATGAGATGTTTAAGATGGAACCTGATGAAGATATCACCAGCATGCTAGATAGGCTCATTAATATTACCAATATAATTCGTTAGCTAGGAAAACCAATTCCCAAACATGAAATTATCAAGACTTCTTAGAAGCCTACCTAAAAATTGGAAGCAAAAGGTGACTGCCATTCGTGAAGCCAAGGACTTAAATGCCATCACCCTTGATGAAATTTGTGGGTCTCTTCTCACTCATGAGCTGGAGCTTAAGGAAGAGGAAAAGGAAGACAAAAAAAGAAGCAAAAGAAAAGAAGAAAAGTATTACCTTAAAAGCAAGCATTCTTGAAGAAGAATTGGATAATTTATCCTATGATGATGATGAAAAATTGGCTATGGTGGCAAGAAGATTCAAAAAACTTATGGGACAAAAAGATAGGAAATTGGCTAGAAAAGGGTATAGAAGAGATGAAGGTTCCTCATGGAGAACCAAAAATAAAAAAGAGTCCAACAAGAAGGAAGAGATTATATGCTTCAAATGCAAGAAGCTTGGACACTTCAGGTCAAAATGCCCCTTGCTGAAAGAGGAAACTCCCAAGAAAAACTAAAAATCAAAGAAGGCAATGGTGGTTGCGACCTGGTCAGATGGTATTCTTTCAAGTTCAGATGTTGAAGAAGAAAAAGTGGAAGAAAGAGCAAATTTATGTTTGATGGCAAGAGATGAGGAATTTGAGGTATCTTCAGCTCCTTGTGATATTTCTATTGATGGACTCTAGGAAGAATATGAATGTTTTTATGATGAATTCGAAAAGCTTACTTCAAAATACAAAGTTTTGAAAAGAAAGACTGCATCTTTTGAGATGGATTTAGAAAAGATAAGACATGACTTCAATTCTGTTTTTGAACAAAGAAACTTTCTTCAAACGGAACTAGAACATTCAAATTCAAAAACAGATTTTGAAATCTGAAATTGGAATTGGCAAAATAGAACTGAAGCTTTACAAAAAGCAATTGATGAAAATACTGCTCTTAAGAGTTTGAGAAAAGAAACATCAAGAAGAAACACATACTTTAAGAAAAATTCTGATAATGTCTCATCTAGATGTTATATTTGTGATAAACTTGGTCATCTATCTTATGACTGTTATAGAAAAAAAGGCACGCAGAAAATAAAAAGGATTTGGTTTCCAAAATGATCCTATGTAGTAGCTAACCTTCAAGGACCCATCAAGGTACAAGTATTTGTTAAGAACTACTGAAAATCTATCTTGCAGGTTAAGCAAAACCAAAAAGATATATGCTCAAGAGCTCAATTGATGTAGAAGCAACCATGGTACATGGACAGTGGCTACTCAATACCCATGATTGGAAACGAAATGTTGTTTGCTTAGCTGGACAAGAAAAAGAGAGCTACTGTATCTTTTGGAGATGATTCAAAAGGTAGAATTCATGGTATAGAAACTATTGGTAAGAATTCTCAAGCTCAAATTAGTCATTTGTTGCTTGTTAAAGGTTTAAAACACAATTTATTAAGTATCAGTCAATTGTGTGATAAAGGTTTTAAGATATGTTTTGATTCAAATAAATGTGAAGTGATAGACATTAGTACCAACAAAACTTCATTCATAGGAAAAAGAATAAAAAATATGTATGTTATATTCCTTGAAGATCTTGAGCTTAATTGTGAAACATGTCTTATGGCAAATGAAGAAAATGATAGCTAGTTATGGCATAGGAGACTTGGACATGTGAGCATGCATACCATCTCAAAATTGATGAGAAAAAATCGAGTTGTTGGATTGCCTAAACTTAAATTTGAGAATGATCAGATTTTTGATGCTTGCCAACTAGGTACACAAGTTAGAACATCCTTCAAAACCAAGAAGATTGTCTCAACCTCTAAACCTCTTGAACTACTGCATATTGATTTGTTTGGTCCAATTAACACAACTAGCCTAAGAGGCAAATCATATGGCTTTGTGATAATTGGTGACTACTTTAGGTATACTTCAGTCTACTTTTTTGCTCAAAACAATGATGCTTTACCTGCATTTGTAAATCATTATAAGAAGGTTCAAAATGAAAAAAAAGACTTATTATAGTTAGCATTCGAAGTGATCATGGAGGTGAGTTTGAGGGAGATGAGTTTGAAAACTTTTGTTGTCAAGCCTAGCCCTAAATTATCTGTCAAGTCATACATATAGTTGACATCATGCCTATGTACTAGAATATCTCAGTAAAATAGGTAAAAGTCGGTATTGTACTTAAAAGTACAACTAAGTTGATTTATACCTCGAACTAATTAAAATAGAAATTTTAATATGAAATTTCAAATTTCACAGCCCAGGAATTTCTCAAAACAGTGTCCGGAGTTCGAGGCCCAGTTTGGAGTAAATCGGGAGAATTGACCGATTAGGGCTAAAACGGTCATTTTGTCATTTAAAGACAAAACGGGAATTTAAAAAAAAATTGGTAACAATTGATCAAGATTAATTATTTAGATTATTTAGAACATAATTGGAGTTTGATGAGTGAGAAATTTTCAATTCTCGATATTTTTGGAGTATAGGGGCAAAACGATAATTTTGCCATATCGGGGGCAAAATAGTAATTTTGCACCACCAACACTTGTCAAATTTGTGGAATTTAATTATGGTGGGAATGGATAAAAATGGAATAAAGGTATGGTGGAAAATTAAAATGAAAAGTCAAAATTTTAAAAAAAGGGGCCAATGACATGATGCCACGTGTCATGCCTTTATTAATTTATTATTTTTCCTTTTTAAAAGGCACAAAAACCAGCCCATCTTCCACCCCATGGTCGGCCAAACCAGCAAGAAGAGAGAGAAAACAAAAACCAAACCCTAGAGAGAGAAAATCAAAGAAAAAGTGTGAATTTTCAAGAAAATTAAGTGAAAAAGGTAAGATTTTTTCCATTAAGCTTGAGTTTTCTTATTCCCAAGCATTTCTCCTTATTTTTCATGATTAAATTGCATGTTTTCATGGTGATTTCATGGCTGGTCATATGGGTCTAGAGACAGAAAATTGTTGGATTGATTTGATTTTGATATATGTTAGTGTTTAGTGTTAGTTTAGCATGTTAGTAAACAGAATGTGTAGAAAAACATTCATTTTTCCCATTACCTAGCCTTAGCTGAATTTTCAAGTCAATGGTGAGGAAGAATGTGATGTTACTTTAGGTTATTTGATTATGAAATCATGGTTTTTGATATGGAAATTAATGAATTATGGAAAGAAAATCAAGTAGGAAAAATTGTGACAATGATGCACCATTTTGGCTGAATTTTTCCAAGAAGGAATATGAATGTGGCTTTGCTGATTTTTGGGTTATTTGGCTGGACATTGGTGATTTGAAGCATTAGAAAAAGAAATGGGATCAATTGGAGCTAAATTGGATGCGTATTTCAATTTATCGGGTAAAAGACCAAAATAGGTCAATACGATGTTTAGGCAAATTTTAGACCTTTTGCATTTCATACCATGCATTAGTGATCTAAATTAGTTATTTCAATTTAAGGGCAATGTAGTAAATTCCTTGATTTTATACTGTGTCAAGGTGGTGTGCCCTTCGACAAAGGCAAGGAAATTACGCTTGGGGCTCACTAAGCTGAGTACACCTGAAATCTAAACTTTTAAAACCTGTGAGTAAACCTATTATCGTCTGAATTATCTAGAGTAGTTTTTATTCAATTTTGTGATTTGTGAAAATTATTTTAAATGATGAATTTCTTGTTTTATGAGAAAAATATGAATTTATAAAATAAATGGAATTATAAAATAAATTGAATTTTTTATAAATTGATTTGAAAATAGAATGTTGGATTTGAATATTTGAGTAATTGGAGACCATGTGATTTATTGTAAATTATGATTTGAATTAAATGGCTTGTGATAAATTGGCATGATTGGCTGAATTTATACTTGTATTGAAAAATATGAACTGTTTATTTTGCCTTGATAAATTGGTTAGTAATGTAATTGCCATGCTATGCCATTGAGATTTGATCAATTGGTGGATTAAAGATTAGCTACTGTAGTGGCGGGGTTCCATGGACCAACCTATTAGAGGGGCACGGTAAACTCCTTTATATTCTCACCTCGATCGTAGAGGTGCATAGGGTATCTCTTGAGGTGGGCTTTTTGAGTGCAGTTCACGTTAACCACCACGTGAAGTGAGACTCATTCAACGCCAAGGAACGGCTACTTTTTTTTCAAAATAAAAACAAGTTTTATTATTATATAAAATTTTTCACAGCCTTGGCGGACTCGGTTGGATACCCCTGGTCCAGGTGTCCCCGAGTATAGGATTAGCATGAGCCAAGTTTTGAGAAATTCACGAGCCATATTGATTATTTGGTTGAAATGAATATTCGTGTTGTGAAAAATTTACTGAAATGAATTTTTTTAATTGTCTCCCTTTACTCGCCTTTAGATTATTTAGATGGTGCTTGTTTACTCACTGAGATTTTATAATCTCACCCTTTTTTTTATCTCATCATTTCAGGCCGAGTTAGCCTGTAGATAGCAGACATCGTCGAGAACTATAGTTTGCCATACTACTTCAAAAACTGTAGATTTACTGTCTTTACTACTTTTTTTCATTTGTGGGCCCACGTAGCACTGTAAATTAAATTTCATACTTTGGTTTTCCGTATTATAGTTTGTGTAAATATATTTAACTTTTACGCTACTAAAAATCATTTTCAGAATACTCTATAAATATTAATTTGTAAGAAAATAGAATATTTTGTCGAATATTTTTATTTTATTTAAATGGTTATAATTCCATTTTAAATCACGTTTTAGACATTCAAATTTAATTTCGATTTCGAAATATGCATTTCTCGCTTAAGTACTACATTTTGGTCGAATTTGAAATTGTTGACGAAAAATGACCAAAATGCCCCTGTGAAGTGAAATTTATTTTTTCACTGTTTTAAATCGAAAAAAGGCTTAAAAGCCTCTAAAATACGACATTTGGGAACGATTAACCACAAGGGAGATAAGAAACTGATACGAAAGCCTTGCGAGGTCTCAATATGGTATTGGGGGGATGAGTGCCTATCGGGACATCGCGGCGGTTGTCACGGACTCAAGGATGGTTTCGGGTCGTGACAATTGTAATGAAAAAGGGTTAGATCATAATTTTTTAGCACCTAGAACACCTTAACAAAATGTAATTGTAGAAAGAAAAAATCAAACATTAGAAGAAATGGCTCAAACCATGCTTTGTGAAAATAATCTACCAAAGTATTTTTGGGCAGAAGCTGTCAACACAACAGCCTACACTCTTAATAGAGTCTCAATAAGGGCCATGATATCAAAAACCCCATATGAACTATACAAAGAAAAAAAGCCAAACATCTCTCTTCTTAGAATTTTTGGCTGCAAATGCTTTGTATTGAACAATGGAAAACATTCTTTAGGAAAGTTTAATGCTAATAGTGATGATGCAATATTTCTAGGATATGCATTGAACTCAAAAGCTTATAGAGTTTTAAACAAAAGAACTTTAACAGTTGAAGAGTCTATCCATGTAGTTTTTGATGAATCTAATGTTGTGCAAGAGGAAGTTCTTGTTGATGAAAATGATGCAGAGGACTTTGAAAGACAAATGGAAGAAATAAGCCTAGAAAACAAGAAAAACAATGAAGAGAACCCCCTTGGAAGAGAAACAGAACCTCCACCTTTAGAAACTCTGCAAAGGACTAAAAATCAACACAGCAATCTTCCAAGAATTGGAAATATACCAAAGATCATCCACAAGAGCAGATCATTGGTGATCTTACATAAGGAGTCAAAACCAGGAGAAAAATTAGAGAAACATGTGAATTCACAACTTTTATCTCACAAATTGAGGCTAAAAGTTTTGAAGAGGCAAATAAAAGAGGAAAGTTGGATATTAGCCATGCAAGAAGAACTTGAACAATTTGAAAGAAATCGTGTATGGACACTGGTTTCTAGGCCATTCAATCACCCAATTGTTGGTACAAAGTGGGTGTTCAGAAATAAGGCAGATGAGCAAGGTAATGTTATTAGGAAAAAAGCTAGGTTAGTGGCTCAAGGATATAACCAAGAAGAAGGCATTGACTATGATGAAACATTTGCTCTTGTTGCTAGAATAGAAGCCATAAGATTATTGCTTGCATTTACATGTTTCATGAACTTCAAATTATTTCAAATAGATGTGAAAAATGCATTTTTAAATGGTCTCATTCAAGAAGAAGTCTATGTTAAACAATCCCTCAGATTTGAGGACTTTGAAAAACCTTATTATATTTTCAAACTACATAAGGCATTATATGGATTGAAACAAGCTCCAAGAGCTTGGTATGAAAGACTCTCAAAGTTTTTAGTTGAAAAAGGGTATATTAGAGGAAGCGTAGATACAACACTATTCATTAAGAAATACATGAATGATTTAATTATTGTTCAAATTTATATGGATGATATTGTATTTGGTGCTACAATGAGGTTTTGTGCAAGAACTTTGCTAAAGAAATGCAAGGTGAGTTTGAAATGAGCATGATGGGTGAACTAAAATTGTTTCTTGGCCTTTAAATCAAACAATGCAAGGATGGTATCTTTATCAATCAAGAAAGATATATTCAAGACATGCTGAAAAAGTTTGATGTGATGAAGCTGAAGCCAATCAGAACTCCAATGAGTCCCTCTAGCAAGCTTGATAAAGATGAAAAAGAAAATAATGTTGATCAAAAGCTTTATAAAGGTATGATTGGATCTTTGTTTTACTTAACTGTTAACAGGCTTGATATTCAATTTAGTGTATGCGTGTGTGCACGGTTTCAATCACAGTCTAAAGAATCACACTTAAGTATAGTAAAAAGAATCTTTAGGTACCTATTAGACACACAAAGTCTAGGACTATGGTATCCAAGAGAATCATCTTTTGATCTCATTGGATATTCTGATGCTGACTTTGCAAGAAGTAAAACAGATAGAAAAAGTACTAGTGGCACTTGTCAGCTTTTAGTAAACATGCTTGTATCTTGGTCAAGTAAGAAACAGAACTCTATTGCACTTTCAACTGCTGAAGCTGAATACATTTCCTTAGGTAGTTGCTATGCTCAGATTTTATGGATTAAACAACAATTAAAAGACTTTGGAGTAACCATGCATAATGTACCAATATTCTGTGATAACACAAATGCCATAAACATCTCAAAGAATTCAGTTCAGCACTCTAGGACCAAACATATTGAAATTAGACATCACTTTATTAGAGACCATGTGATTAAAGGAGACATTAAGATTGAGTTTGTTAACACTTTGCAACAATTAGCTTATATATTCACCAAGCCCTTGAATGAGGACAGATTCTATGAAATTAGGAGAAATCTAGGAATGGTTAATGTACAGGAGCTTTAGGAAAATTTGTGAGCTTTTCATTCATAAGACGGTAGGTACTTAGTTGATTAAGAGAATCGCTTAACCAACTAAGAGCATTCTATTTTTTTTTTGTTAATAGACTTAGTCGAATAAGAGCAAAACTTAGTTAGTTAAGAAACCAAGATAAAATATAATAAAAAGAAAAAGAGCAAGCATATCGAGTGAAGAAGAAAGGAAAAAACCACTTAAGTGAAAAATAAAAAGAGAGGCAAAATTTTGAAATTTGAAAAAGGGGGTAACTGACTACATTTAAAAGAGGGAGTCTAACAATTTTTTAAAGAAGAAAAACCACTCTTAACTTCTCACTTTTATTCTCTCATACTAGAAGCCACTCCTCTTAAAATTGAAACCCCATTTCCCTCAAACTCTTAAACCCTAAGTCTAAAACCATTCAAAATCAATGGCCAAAACCACATTATCCAATAATATTTTGGAAAAGAAGAAAGGAAAACGACCCATGGAAAAAAGTACACCATCCGAGATTCAAAAGAAGAGGAAGAAGAGTGAGTCAGCTTTGGTGACAGAGAAAACTAGGAAGAAACAAAAAGAGAAAGAACAGAAATTAGAGAAAAAGAAGGAAAAAGAAAAATCATCCAAAAAAGGTACTCCTCTATCCACCAAATTTAGAAATAAAACTCATGAGGATAGGTTTAGGAAGATAAAGAATGCACCCATTTCATGTGGAAAATACATTGACTTGGATAGCTTTAATGAGGTTTCAAAAATTAAAGAGGGTTTATCGAATTATCTTAAAGAGATAAAATTAAGGAAATTGAGTGTTTTTAATAACAGAACCTATAGTGCTAGCTTAATGAAGGAATTCTATGCTTGCATTGCACTAGATGAAAATGAACTTGAGGAACTTGAGGATTTTGTTGATGATGGTCTGAATGTGTTCCCGAATGGAAAAAAGTTTGTGGTCAGGGCCACAGATTTGGGAAGTCTGCTCAAAGTTGAGTGTGAAGAGAGAGAATATCAAATTCCTGAAGATTATAATCCCTCATCTCTATGGGAAATAATAATAAAAAAAAAGGAAAGATATTCATCCAAAAGTTATGCCAGTTTAATTAAAAGCCTTCATATTAGGATCCTGCATTATTTCATTGCCTCTATAATTCATGGAAGAAGCGGTAGCTTCAACTACGTAAGCCTTCAAGATATGCGGCTAATGAAGCATACCTTTAATGCTACTCCCCTTAACTTAGGAAGATTCATGATAGAAAATATGAAAGGAACATGTCAAGTTTATAAGGTAAATCTGTCATACGGAAACATAATTGTCACAACCCAATTCGCGGGCCATGATCGGCGCAAAGACTCAATGGGCTCAACCCATTAAGCCCAAGCAAGCCTACTAAATTGATCTTATACATTAATCCCTATTCGTTTAGAATCCAAAATTTGAAATATTCAAATACTGTTCCTTTAAAAATAATTCATAAAACTCAATCATACATTCATAATGGCATTATCCACCTATATATTTATAGATAGAGTAACAAATGATTCTTAATATTTCACACCAAGTATTCATATACACATGATTAGACCTTGACCGTCAGCGGAGTGACTCTGGATAGGAGATATGACTACTCAATGTCAAAGTACCTGCACAAAAGATGGGAGTATGCGAACACCTCAATCTACGTCTCAACCACCCCTGAATTTGAAAACATGAAGTTAAAAACGTGAGTATAAACTCAGTGAGTGAACATAAGAAGGGAACAAGCAAATACAAGGAATGATTTAGAAATCATGATGCACTTACATTCGAAAACAATGCAACCTAGTTCAAGTTCTTATTAAAATCTTTCCATTAACCCTGGGTTATTAAATCATTTCATAATGAAGGAACCATATTTAGCAAGAAATCGAAAAGAGAGGAAATTTCCAACAATCAACCAAGCAAGGCAGTATAAACAAAATGTTCTTGTTGCAATAAAATCAATGCACATGTAAATGGGAAATTTTCAAGATTTATCATGCCATATAATCACATATTATAATCATAATCTTTCTATTGCATATACATATGCTTAAGCATACATCAATTAATATACCACCACACCTCATCTAGGTCATGTACATCATCACCGGCATGTGCTCTGCCCACTCCGCACATGCACGATTGTAATTATCATAACAGAATCATTACCGGCATGTGCACTGCCACTCCGCACATGCACGGTTGTAATTATCACGACATCATCATTACCGGCATGTGCACTGCCCACTTCGCACATGCACGATTATAATTATCACGACAGCATCATTACCGGCATGTGCACTACCCACTTGGCACATGCACGGTTGTAATTATCACGACAGCATCATTACCGACATGTGCACTACCCACTCCGCACATGCACAGTTGCATTTGTCACACAATGGTACCATTTATGACTTAGTATATATACATATCATTATACAGAAACATATGAATTCATCACACTATCTATTTCATAACGTAAAAACATTTTATAAGGGCTTGTTCCTGTGGAAGTTTTTGAAGAAAAACCAATAAAACGTTTTAAAGGATTCAATCAAACATAAACGTGTATATCCCAAGACATTTTAATGCAAGTTCACTCACTTGGCAACAATGAGATTTTAAGTCGCTATTTGTTCGGAGGTGTCTCTAACTATTTTCACTGGCTGGTCGCTCGTTATTTACTCCAGCATGCCACCACAGTTCTCTAACTTTATCTTTGCACTTCCTAGCAATAATACGAACTCAATATATTTAATTACAAACGTATACGGGCAGCACTTCAATCAATTAATCGTTACTCAAATTTATATTTTCATCCTATCATGAAACCATCTTCAATTAACTCACATCTTAATACATTTTTACCAAAATTACTTACATCCATTGCTTACGAACTTCCTTAGATTATATCACCGATAACTTATTTATGATGTCACATGCCTACTTCAACCTTTCTAAATAATTTTCACCCAAATCCATCTTGTATTTCCACACATAATCCACATATATGGCAGCAACAATTATTCTCACTTTCACTCAATTATTTCCTAGTTTACATGCATTGTTATCTATCTAACTTTCAATACTTTGTTTCTCAATCCTCCATCCACAATATTCCTTTTTCATTTCTTTCAAACAACATGCTATACAATCTTAATAGTTTTCAACTAGCTTAGGCAAATAAATCCTTTCAACAACCATAATTCCTCATAATATTCAACTAACCATAGGCTTTAAAACATAGTGCTAAGCTTACCGTTTTCCTTTTCCACTTTCAGTCCTTCATGTACCCATGGGTTTATTGGCTTACATGTTACCAATTTTTCTCCAATCAAGCCAATCTTTGCTGCCACAAGACATTTCTCTAAGTCACTAACTCATTTTCAAAGACTACTCAAGCCAAAAACAAGAAGTCTTATCGTTCTTTGCTTGAATCACCAAAACCAAGCTTTTTCTTCCTTTCTCTCTTTTTCTTTCTTCTCCTCCTAGGGTTTTGGTGTGCTGAAAATTGGGGTTAAAGGCTATAAATTTAATGTTCAAGAAGTTTGGAGAAGAAAGGCAAAGAAAACATGGAAAGAAAAGTGAAGAAAACTTGATTTCATGGTGAATAAAGAGAAAATGGCACCGAAGCTTCAAGAATGGCATGGAACATGGATGAAGAAGAAGAAAAATCTGCTGGGGAAAGGATAAGGTCGGTCTAGGCCTAAAAAAATTAGAGTCAAAGATTCCTTTTGGAAGCTTTGACCAAACTTCACATAAAATTACTGTTTTGCCCTTTTTTGTTTCCTTCCATTTTAATTAGTCCTCTCAACACTCATTTAACTCTAATTTCATTCTATTACCTTCTTCTACACATGCACAAACAAAGTATGAAGTTTGTACTCTAACACAATATCCCCATAATATTTAAAATATTTATTTGCCCACGTTATCTTTACTTAATAAAGACACGCGGCCCCATTAACGTCATTTTTCTCCAAAATCCTCTCATTCTTCTTCTCCCCCACTTAAATTGACCATATACTCCTTTTTCATGAAAAATTTTGACACTGAATAAAATATTAATATTTTAATAGTATTTATTAATAAAATATTATTTTATTCTAAAAATTTCCTCTTGTCTCCTCTTATCACCTTGGTACCCAAAATACCTTATTATGCCTCAATTGACTTCTGAATTACTTTTTATCTTGCAAATTCTTTTTCGATAAAAATATCATTATTTTATTATTATTTCCTCGTGTGTGCAAAATTTTTTATCCCAAACTATTCCTTTCATCTTTCATCATTTCTAAACATTATAATTAACCTCAATTGGCATCCAATAAGCTTTATTAGTTACCATATCAAAGTACGAGGTATTATAATAATTACCTCTCTAATTAAGAAAAATGGGCATATGGAGTTCAAGATATGAACTAGACCAAGCGAAAAGTAGGGACTAGGTAATCTATTTAGGAAGTTTGCCAAAGATGGGGTACAAACTAGAAGGAGAAAAGTTTGTCAAGACCCCTAAGATCACTCCAAGGGATGAACATTCCATCCCTGCTCAGACAACTTCCTCCCAAATTTTGAATGAAATGATTCTGAATTTGCTAATGAGAATTAATGGGAAACTCCCTGGCCAGTCTACAAGGATACAAAAAATTGAAGATAAGTTGGAAGAGCTAGAAAATGTGATGAAAGAAAAAGGAAAATTACCTTTTGGTCTTGCAACTGAAGACATTTCTACAACACTAAGTCCAGCACTAGCAGAACAAGCTGTTGAAACTGCTATCCTCCAAGCTGAAGGTGATGAACAACAATTTGTTCCAGCAAGGAAATCTCCCATTCTTGAGCCTT
Organism: Theobroma cacao; assembly: GCF_053813885.1. Lineage (NCBI taxonomy): Eukaryota > Viridiplantae > Streptophyta > Magnoliopsida > Malvales > Malvaceae > Theobroma > Theobroma cacao. The sequence goes on along the minus strand of NC_142647.1, from coordinate 36,398,746 downwards.
AAAATGAAGAGGAATCCAATGAAGGCACTAAAGTACTTGGATGCTTTAATGACAACTCTCCACCACATGATGAACCACAACTAGAAAAACCATCTCCTCTTAACTCTGAGGAAGTTTCAATAATGGATGTCTTTCACCAAATGGTCAGAGAAGAACAAGCAAAAAGAGAAGCAGCAAAGAATAAAGCTCAGAAGTCAGCATTTACAAAGTCTTCTCTTGAGTCAGTTCACATTGCCAAAGAAAGTGGACCTACTGATATAGAACTAAGGCAAACAACTACTTCCATCAAAGCTAAATCCAAACCTACTGGTAAAGGTAGGAAGACCATGGCAACAAAGACAAAATTCCTTAAGAGAAGAAAGTCTTCAAGAATAGCTGAGAAAGCTAAACCCTCAATCAAGTTTCTGCTCAAGATCCACTCCAAATTTCAGATAGATCCTCCCTTGACTCCTCACCAAAAAGATCATCACCCGTGCCATCTCTTGAACCCCTCAATGTCCATTTTGGCACTGATGAGTCTACCACCTCTAACTCTTTTCAAACTAGTTGACCACCCCTGTTTTTTTTGTTGATGACAAAACAGGGGAGAAATATGATAGAAAGCTTAAGGGAGATAGAAAGTAATAAAATTTTAGGGAGAACGTAAAAGTGATTTAGGGGTAATTTATGAATCTAAACCTGACTCTAACGATATTAGGCTGTTTATGTTATTTATGCGCTGATGGTTGAAAATTGGATGCTGATAACTTATTTTTATAGTTGTTTTGTTGAATTGTGAACTGAAACTGTTTTTAAAATGAAAATGGATGCTGCTTATGCTTTTATGATATATGTTATTTCTGTTGGATAGTTAATGGCATTTGTTTTTGGAATGGATATGATTTGTTGAAAATATGTTGATGACAATGAATGATATTTCTGTCACCTATAACTGATTGTTTTGTAAGGCTGTATAAAAATATTTTGTCAAATGGTTGAATCTATACCTGTCATTTTCTTTAAGAGATAGATAAGAACTTGCTAAAATGAATAATAAAATCATGCATACTCTAAGGGGGAGAACACACTTAGGGGGAGAAAATCCTCATTTTGTGCAGAACAAAAAGAAACTAATAGACACTATGCTGTTAATCAAGGAATGTTTTGTCATTATCAAAAAAAGGGAGATTGTTGACTCCATTAGTTTTTGATGATAATAAAACATTCCCACTTATTTATGTCTAACCATACTACTTGAGAGTGCAAGATAAAAATGTATGTCAAAAATGAATTAATCATTAAAAAGCAAATATCAAAACTCATAAGAATAAGGAGCTACAAATAAGCCATAAAAAAAAAGCCTCGTAGTCAAATAAAGAAGGGAGATAGTCAACTAAAATTCAAATGAAGTTGGCTGATCTAGAAACAAAAAAGACTTAGTGGACCAAGAAGCATGGTTAGTCAACTAAGAGCTTACTACCAGAAATTGGGTTTAGAGACAAAGGTGACTTAATTGACTAAGAAGCATAATTAGTCAACTAAGAGCATTCTATCTGAATATTTGAATTTGAATACTAGAAGACAGATTAATGGCTAGAATTGACTCCAAACTGTTTCCCGATTGTCAAAAATTATCAAACATCCATTAGAGTTGGTTTTTCAAGTATATAAGGCACTCCTAACAGCTAAGAACAAGATTAGATGCTTCCAAGATCAAAAAGAACTCAAAAATAGCAAAAGCTCTCTACATACTTTCTGCACTTCACTCTTATCCTTGTAATAGAGTTAAGCACTTCATCTTGTACCATTCAAATCAGGTTAGTGATCATAAGTACATCTTTATTTCTATACTCCTTGATTACTTAGAGTGTGCGAGTCACTCTAAGGAGATTGATCAAGCTTGGGTTAGCTTGATTGGGTGTATAGGTTCTAACTCGGCCTAGAAAAAGTTAGTTTTGGGTTTTGATTGATCTAAAAAAAACCATTGTTAAAGGTTATTGCTGAGCTTGTGAAAAGCCATTGTAAAAGCTTGGTGGGAGCTTGGGAATTCCATCATTTATAGTCATTTGGTTTGGTAAATCCTTGGTTGAACAATCAAGGTAGTGGATGTAGATCTTTGATCGAACCACTATAAATCTTTATGTATTGTCTCCTCTGTTTTATTTTTCATATTCATTATTTCTTAAATCAGTCTTTCATCTTGCATTAAAGTTCTCATCAATTTGCCCCCAATTCGAAATCAAGTTTAGTAAGAGCCAAAAAGTACTATTCACCCCCCCTCTAGCACATTTATTTGGGACCAACAAAATAGACTTAAAAGAATGAAAACCTTGAAAATTAAGAGAATTGCTAAATATAGCAAGTTTACTAAACATTGCCTAATTACATCAAACAACAAAGAAAACAAAAACACAATCCGAGCATACAAATGATAATCAATGTCAACAAAGAAAAAGAAACATGCTACCAACCAATTGCTAAAACTCAAACACCCATATTCAACAACATATATGTGTGTCCAATTTTATTGAACTACCTATCAAAAGGCATGTGACAGTTCACTCTACTATTACTGTTGAAGGAGAATTGGAAATTATTCTGGTTAAACCCGTTACTGCTTCCTCGATACCTAGTGCAATAAATGCTATTTGTAGAGAAACAAAATCCAATTTTAATTTTTTTCCTCTAGCAAGCTCTAGCCACAATTTAGACAATGTTCTTACAAGCCATCATGCAAACTTGAATCGGAATCATCTCAATTATGTTTCTTTGCATCATATTGCTAGATCAGCAATGCTCGGTAACACAGACATTAATGGTAAATCTAATGACATAGATAATGAAATCTTAAATAGAATAAAAAATTTTCATGAACAAAATGACACCTTTCCTGATAGATCAATTATGGAAGGTTTGATGAACATGCTTGATGAGAATAATCAAATTGTTAAAGGTTTTAGATTAATCAAAGATACATTTAGACCAACAAATTTTGCCCCCTTTCAATTAAGGCTTATAAGGTTTCATAGTAATTTAGAGCCAAACTACACTCCACCAACAACCTCTGAAATTGTTGGCCTAATAATGTGAGATATAGGAGAAAATGATGGCCATCAAGACATAATAGTTAACCATGTTACTAAAGGCCTAAAACATATAAACGAGCTTCATCTTTCTTTTATGGTTATGTAATATCTTCTTCTTTTCCATTATGGTAAAAATAGATATACACTTGAGATAAATTTAGTTTGTTCACCGACAAGAGAAAACCAAAAAAAAAATTATGTAACAATGTGAGAATATTATGCTTACATAATCCAACAATAAATGGTTTTACAAAACACATTATTAAGAGGGTCCAAACTTTCCAACAATTAGTTGTTGATGCATTTGCAACTATAGAAAAAGAAAGGCTACTTTTTATAAGAAACAATCAAAAAAATTTAAGATTTGAATTGTATAAAGGTTTAAAACATGCTTTCAAAAGTGGTGCTAATGATGCAAACAATGTTGGCAAGCGAATAGTACTACCCTCAAGCTTGACTAGTAACCCTAGATACTTACTGCAAAATTATCAAGATGCCATCTCCATTTGCAGATATTATGGTTGTCAAGACTTTTTTATCACATTTATAAGCAATGATCGATGGAAAAAAATTGAAGCAACATTAAGTTTGATACCACATAAAAAATCAAAAGACAGGCCAAATATAACTTCAAGATTTGTTAAACTTAAGCTCCAATACTTAAATAACACTATCTATAGTTTTAATATTTTTTCATATGTAGTTGCTCCTCTAACAACATTTAATAACATCTGCAAAAAGTATAATTCCTCAACTATTGGATGTATATAATTGATCCTACCAATAGATCATTCTTGTTTTCTTCTCTTCCATTTCATTTCTTGTTTATGCCAAACATATTCTGTGGGAAAGTCTAGATAAAAGTAATTGCCCACCAGACTAGTTGAGTTGGTTACTAACCATCCATTTAGTGAAGGTAGTCTTGTTAATATCTGACTTATGTAAAATGCTAGACAAATTTGAGTTATCATGGAAAAAAACACTTTCTTCATTTGGTAAATTAACAAATAATCTTTGAATGGCTAGCTCTTTGTGGTGTATAGGAAAACTAAATAATCTCCAATATGCCTCGTACTCTGATAAATACCTACAGTCTAAATATGTTTTGATTTCATCGATCTCAATAGATCGATTTTCTTGACTTTGATCAAGATGTGAGTTAATGTTCTGTAAACCAATCCTTGCCCTATCTAGCCATTTATTTATGTACTTGAATGGGTATTTGATGGCTCTAAATCAACTACAAATTTCAACATTTATGTATGCTTGATATTTGACAACCAGATCAACATTGTGTGGAACAACATCTCTATTGTCTAATTCGATTCCGTTTTTCATTACTATATTATGTGGTGCATTTCTTCTTATGTATACTAGGTATCCATATTCATTTATTTCAGTTTTGGCTTGAAATTCTTTTGGGTAATATTTGGACTAATGTCCTTTACTCATGCATGGAGATTTAGGTCGTAATGGGTCGTATGGTCCATGGATCATAAAATTTACAATCGCTTGGTATCATATTGGATCTACATGTTTGTCTGGTAGCTCACTTGATATACTTGTATCAATATCTTTAAAATATAAGCATTTATGATGGACATCTAACCAAAGGAGGATATGTACATGTGGCAACCTTGTTTTTAGAATTCAATGGTACAAATGGTTGAGTATTGTAGAGGAAAGAAAAGTATATTAGTGTATTAAAAGATTGAAGCATTTAATAATTAAAAAAAATTGTGTTTTATATAAAACATAGTTGTTGTTTTATTTAATTGGCTCAAAACTGTAGCACAGCCGAAATGATTCTTTTCATTAAGTTTTCCATCCTACTTATCAAGTAACATGTTAGGCACTAGGACTGCTAAGAAATGATCAAGAATGGAGTGAAGCATTAACTCAGGCTTTCGCAGTGGGCTTCAAGCTACTAGTTACAACTATTATTTGTGACTATTATCATGTTTTGTCAAGTAGCGAATCTAATAACACTTTGGGAAAATAATTGGCATCTATTTTTAGAGGATATTAAGTTTAGGCTAGAGCATGCATTTAAAGCTCTAGAATACATAATTCCCAAAAATCATCTGAAAAATTATGTTTTGATTTCTTTAGAAGATCTATTCAATAAAAATTGTAGCTCATTATCAGAATATACCTTACCTATGCTAAATCATGTTGATAACCATTTAGGAAAAATTAGATTGATACATAAAGAAATGAATTACAATTTAGTGTATATCCAACAACTTCACTTGCAATTAGTTTCAAACCTAAATCATGAGCAGATAGAAATTTATCAATGTGTGAGACAATTTATTAACAATAATGACGGACAGATGACCTTTGTTTATGGACATGGAGGTGTATGCAAAACTTATTTATGGAATGCTATCACATCAGGGATACGATCAATAAGAAAAATAGTACTTTTTATAGCATCCTCTTATATCGCTTCCTTACTACTACTAACTGGTAGAACAACTCATTCAAGATTTAAAATACCTTTTACTATAAATGAATGCTTTACATGTCAAATAACAAAGGGAACACAGCTCACTAGATTAGTCCAAGCAAGTAGTTTAATAGTATGGGATGAAGCACCACTGGTTCATAGACATTGCTTTAAGGATTTAGACAAAACTTTGAGGGATGTCGTAGATCATGAATTTGTTCAAGACTTTGAGAAACCTTTTGGAGGGAAAACAATTTTATTTAAGGGAGATTTTTGATAAATTTTACCTGTTGTTGAATTTAGATTACAAGCTGATATTATCAATGCTATAATAAATCGATCAACATTATAGGACAAGTTCAAGGTCTTTCATTTGAAAACTGATATGAGACTAATGCGTCCTGAACTTGATGATAAATCAACAAAAGAGATCTAAACATTTGTACAATGGTTATTAAATATTGGTGACGGAAATTGAGTATCATTGACCATTAAAAATGAAGATAATGTAAATTGGATCGCACTACTAAATGATGTATTAGTCTCAATGAAGGTCAATCCCATAAAAGATATAATCACAGTTGTTTATGACAATTTGGATAAATACCATGCAGATCCAACATACCTTAGGAAAAAGCTATCATCGGACCTTAAAACGAAACAATTGATATAATTAATGCGTATACACTTGATTTGATATCAGGACCCATAAAAACATACTTTAGCATCGACAATATTTCACAAGCAACAGACCAAATATTAGACCATCAATTACTTTATCTAACAGAATTCCTAAATACACTCAAATTACCCTATTTACCAAATCATGCACTACATTTTAAAGTAGGTTGTGTGATCATGTTGTTTAAGAATATCAACCAGAATTTTGGTTTATGTAATGGTATCTGGCTTATAATTGCATAATTAGCTCTTAATATTATAGACGAAAAAATCATCTATGGCGTGTAAGCAGAAACTAAAGTTTTTAAATACCACAAATTGTTTTGACAACCAAACATCGCAAATGGCCTTATGTTTTTAATAAAAAAACAATTTCCCAATAGGTCATGCTATGATATGACCATGAACAAAAGCCAAGGATAAACACTTGAAAATGTTGGTTCATACTTGCCAAAACCTGTTTTCACCTACGATCAATTATATGTAGCTCTCTTAAGGGTCACATCTTGTAATGAATTAATAATCTCAGCCATAGATAATGATGGCCGATCGACTAATAAAATGAAAAACATAGTTTACAAGGAGATATTTGATAACCTACATACAAATTTATATTTTCTTCTTTTACAATTATATATCTGTTTTTGTTTTACACTTTTTAGAGATCTAAATTTTGTGATACATCACTTACGCACAAAATAGTGTCAGGCATGCAATTCTATGCTCAACAAATTTCACTATAATTATGTTATATTCTCTTATGTATATTTCACATGTGACTAAACATTTAATTTGGCTGTTTCTTACCATTTCTCTTATCTACCTTCTACTTCTCAATGTCTCCAACTCATAAGAAATTTGATTGTTGACAACTTTCATTTTGCTGTTTGTTAAGAACAACACCTTATTCTTAGACAAATAATACACTCAATTTTTTAAAAAACTTTCTCTAATTTATTTTACTGAAATGATTAGCACCTCCACTGTTGATAAGGCTATGACTTTCGATGTGCTTGATAGATATGACAGTTAGGTCTTGGCTCAAATAATTATGGGATTAAGGCTTAATTTGTGAATGACATTCAAAACTTATGATATTATTCTTCTGTTAAAAGAAAAGAATTTATAGTATTTTAAATTTCCTATGTTAGTGATATAATAAATACTTATGTAAATAATTCTTTACTAGTCTTAATAATTTGTTATTCATCATTCACCATCATTCTTATAAATTCCATTATGTGTATTTGACGTATGATCAATCATTTTACATTGATATATTGTTGCTGTGATCATTATATATACCATGAGCTATATTACTACTAATTAACTCACTGAGATTTTCACTCTTTTTTACTATGTATTTTATGCGCATTACCTATTTAAACTAACCCCCTGCAATGTTCGCTTCGTTTTGTGTCTACTGCCTTTCCTACACTTAGTGTTTGTTTTGACCAAACATTAGCAACTTTAACATCAGTATCTTTTTGCATCAAATTTTTTTGGCGTCGCACTTATAATATGCTGCAGTATTGATCAATACTGCACATAGATTAACAATGGCTAAGCAATACTTCCATGATCTCCGCCCTTTCCAACCTTTCTCCTCAATGAAGTCAGAATAGTACGTACACGGGAATCAATTGACCCATCTCGACCAGATACACTCTTGAGCCTAGATTTTTTGGCCGCAGATGTACAGGTAAACAATTCTGTGTTGCAAAAACATCACTCACACATACTTACCACAATTCGACTATACGCAATTAGTATAAGTTTTTTTCCACTCCTCTTTAATCATGATTTCTTCGCCATCGACTAATGTTAACTTCCTTTGATTATGCAGAAAAATGATATGCACTATATGATTAGAAGCTTGGACGTGCATTTATTTGCATCTAAACTAAAACACGGCTGCCTCTATCGAATGAAAAAGGTTCAAGTCAGCAACAAAAAAAGCTCTTTCAATGCAATTCCCTCAAAGCTGATGATAATGTTTACAAGTAATACTTCGATTGAAGAAATTCAAGATGATTTGGCCCCTTATTCAACACATTACTTTGTCTTTACAACACTTGAATAACTAGGCAACAAGATTCGTCATGATGTTATCTTAATAGGTCTTACCATCTTACTTGTCTTCTAAACTATCGCACAAACAATTTACGTTGACAATACTTCTACCACACCAAATTATACATGTTGTTGAACACAATTCAAATATGTTTTAACCTTAACATTTATTCATCATGCCTACTCTCCATGACACTGTTCATGATGTGAATCTAACAATATTAATGTTGATCCTACTTGCTTTCTCTCCACTATATGTCATTAGAGCTTTGAAATCCATGACTACTATTGAAAAGGTTCGATTAGCTAATAGAATCAATGACGTTTAGAAACGAAACCTTTTCATTGAAGATCTCAGGTAAAACAATAAATCAATATGTTTGTATTCATATTTATTTTTCATGAACACTAAACAAAATCAACATTCACATCTCTTATTGACAGTGGGAACAACTTAAAAGTTGTTTTATATGGGGATCGAGCTCCTAGATTAAAAAATAAACCCCATTGTCACCTTGGCTGCACCAATGGTCAAAAAAATACAAGAGTAAGTCCACTGAAAAACGTAGATTGCTTTTATTTAATAAAAGGAGTGCTATAGCTCTACAAGATAGTCAATATGTTGAAATAAAATGATTTTGAATAAGTAAATATGGTACAGTTGTTTTAGTGCATTTCGGGGATAGAAAATACAAGAGCTCAATGTAAAAATGATATTTGGACTAATAAGACAAAAATCTTTACCCGTGATCATATTTCAGCATCAATATGGTAGTTTCATAAATACACATCTTACCTTGAATTTTATCTTTCACATGGTAAATTCTTTTATTTTCAGCATTCCAATCTTTATATCTTTATTAAATCTAAATTTTAGTTCCTTCATCAATAATTACCATTAAATCAATGTCTTCATTATCTTTTCATTGGCATGACAAGTACATGACATTTAATTTACTATTTCTCTATGATAATGGTTTTCATAATTTACAATTTTCATCAATTTATTTACTATTATTTTGTTATGATTCTTTATAAATAATACTTGCCATGTCAAATCTGTATTTTGACAAACGAAATAAATGATAGTTATAAAATTATTATTAATTGAAAAAAATATATGAATTCATAATGGTTATCAAAATTCTATACTTTCAACTTTGTTTTATTTTCATTCATTATGTAAGTAATTTTGCATTCTTTGAATACAATTATGATTTTTGGCTTGACATCACAAAGCAAAACCTGCGCTCTATAACTATAATTTCGTAATGTTTCAAATGCAATTTACCTAGCATCATGCCCAATTACAAAAATACATGTAGACTTAGACATTCAAGAAACTGCAACATTCAAACAGAGGTAATATCTATGCTTAAAATAGTTTCAATCCTATGCCAAAAATAAAAACTGCAAACTAATCTATAAATCATAGGTATGAGGATCAACCATTTAGTGTGGAGATTGTTCGCAACATACAAACCCCACCAATCTTTTGGTGATAACAGCTAAACCAGAGAAGCAAACATTGTAGAGATACTCGCAACTGACCCAACCACAATACAAGTAAAGAACCAATCCATTAAACATTTCTTTAACAAATATCATTGTTGACAAATATATTGATGATGCATTCATACTACAGCAAAACAAATTCAAGTTGAAAGCCACAATTGTTAACATTGACTGTACAAATGGATGGTTTTACAATTCATGCAAAGAAATTTGGAACAGCCTTACACTTCTGCGCCACCAAATATTGGTGCACGCATCATGAAGAAAAAAAACCATTGCCAACAAAAGTATGTCACCATGTAAAAACACCTCATGGATCATTTCATTGTATCAATGCATATGCTATTCTCCTTCAACTACTCCTTCAATTTTGCATTGCACAACTATATAGTCACCTTTCTTCTCATTTTCTTTGAAATAGCACCATACAGCTATAAGTAGTGTTTTACATATGTAAGATATTAATCAGAAGCAAAAATTGGACTAATAACTAAAATTAGGTAGAAAGACCCAAACTTGATTTGGACTGTTGATATATATTGCATAGAATGTGATTAAAAGGAATATTTAATATTCCCATAAGACTTTAGCTTGGACGGTCATTCATTGATTTATCTTTGATTCTCAGTTATGCTTTATTCTATACATTAAGCCATCCAACTTTGATTTTCATTAAGTTTCCTAATTTTTACTTATCTCTGGAAAATGAAATCCAATGGTGAGATTGATAAGATTTTGTTGATTAGGGTCATTATCAATATTTGATAGTTTTGCCTAAACAATGAAATTGGAAGGATGACGCTTCTACAGCTCATTTTTTTTCTTTTTTTGTTTCTTTTTCTTTCTTCTAGACTGTTACTATTATCTCTTGAGTTGCTTGAGTTGCACATCGAAATATACCTACATTAATGATCAAATACCAAATTGTTTTATTAACTTTCAAAATATAGCAAATAGGAATTTACATATGAATACAAAAACATCTCTTTATTTTACTGTAATGTAATTAACTCAAATTAAATTAATTAAAACTGCTACTTAAATTTTGCAATCTTGAATATTGCTTAATCATTCTGTTTGCCTATGATGCTTATTATATTTGCAGGTGTTAAGCAAAAAAAAAAAAAAGAACAAAACAAAGGAAAAGAATTGAAAACAAAAAAACTTCAAGATTTGAGTGATATTAGCTGAGAACACATTATGAAAACTAATAATACAATTAAGAACTATTTATGTTTATTTTTAAGCTAACAAAACCAATATGAAATTGTTAATTTCTTAGATCAAAACATTAATAGGCCTGACATTACAATAACAAACATTTTGTGCATTCGCTTTGTAACGACCGCTCCTCGATCACAACCTCGTCCGAGTCTCGTGAAGGAAACCGCCAAGTCCTGAACCAGCCTTAATTGAAACTTTAGTTAATATGCCATCAATCCATGAAATTACTTTGAACCATATACCTCTTTGTAATAAGAATTGAACATAAATCATATTAAACCATCTTATCCTTTATTCACCGTAATCGTAAGAATACATTAAATTCTATAGTATCTAACTGCACATTTACTTGACACTATTTACAAATACATCAAACTATAATTGACTCGACCTTTAGCAGTGAAACGACTCGGAATAAAGTGCTATGAGATGCCTTTACTTATCCACGGTGGACCATAAGCGCCGATGATTGCATGCAACGCTGATCACTATCTGCAAAAGGGGAAATAGGGGATGAGTCTCATAGACTTAGTGATCATCGACTCTGTGAGCAGAGCGTAGATGGGAAACAAGCATAAAGTAGATAACTTTAAATGATAAAACCAGAATAAGAATAATAATCTTAGAAAAATCAAATCCCAAGTAGAGTGTTTGTGCCTTGTAAAAATGATGCCGTAAAATTATAATGCAATATTTCACTTGGCAAAACAATGCCAGAAACAAGTGTAGTAAAACAAACTTCAATCATCGAAAACATCACTTGCCATCAAAATATGAAAAATAGTATAAAAGTATGCACGCTCCCAAAATGTGTGGCATGAAAAGAAATCAACGTGTACAGCCAAATAAACCAACTCATAATCATCAAGTAAGCACTGAAAGCTTTTATTCAAACAAGGGGAGCTGTAGAGAAGCCTTAACTCTCCACCATGCAAAAGCGTACGTGTCAAAAACTCACAAGGCTCTCAAGTAGGTAAGCATAGTAATCACTCGTGACCCCACTTCCACGTAATAACAATCCGAGAGCCTCGCTCCACTGGATTCCCATAGCCATGGCAGTCTCGATGATGTTGGCCGACATCGGAGAAATCAAGTGGTCGTAACTGCGATATCACTTATGGCCTAACCACATATAACAACCCATGGCCTCAGCCACGTCTAATAGCCCGTCGGTGGCCCAAAGGTTCTCTAGCTAGAGCTCACTTGTGCAAAAGGGTCACACTATCCCGATGTAACATTCAGCCTACTCTCGACACTCTCAGTTTGTCAAAACCATTTTCAAAACCAAATCAAGTTTTTCGAGGCTTTTTCTTTCAAATGTTTGAAATCAAGGTTTGATAACCCTTCAAATTGCTTTTCACATTAAATGGCATGGTATAAAAACTTTGTACAAAGATCAGAATAAAATCGGTGCTCAAAGTTTGCATTTTAAATGATTTAACAAATGCATTTAGCTATGCATATCACACAAAAATACAAGGCATGAATTTTAATGCAAACATCATAAAAAGGCTTGTTTTTTATTTCTAAAACACTTTACATATATAGCTTATCTATAGATATATCCAAAACAACTTTCAAAACAACTTGCATCCACAATTTCCTATGGTTTATACCATCTCATGCTTTCCATAAATCACATTTAAAGTAAATCGACATGTCTATTAATCGTATAGCAATATATATATATATATATATATATATATATAGTATGGAAATTTGGTAATCAACACCCTCTACTCACCTCACAATAGCGAGATACTATGTCATTATTGATTCGGGTGCATATCTAGCTAATTTTAGTTGTCGATCACCCGTTACCTCCTCTAGTATGCCACCACCGCAAATCTTCTTCACTTACACGACTTCCTAGCAGCAATTCAAACTCAATATATTTAATTATACTCATATACGGGGCAGCACATCAATCAATAAATCCTTAACCTAATTTCATAGTTTCCATCAACATGATTCACAATCATTCAATATACTATTAATCAACCAAAGCTTACACATCACAATGTAGTCACATTGCATGCTTACCTTTCGATTTTAGCTTGAGCTCCACATATAATCCACTATTCCTCACATTCTCAGTCACCATTGCTGCCACAAGCATAAATAATTAGCGCACATCTCATTTCTCTTGTCTATTTATGATTTCAAGACTAAAATACTCACCTATTGCTTATCTAGCTCCAAAATCACCATGCATTCCAAGATTGACCCACATGCATGCATCGATTTCTTTCAAATCTTGGAGGATCTTTGTTGCCACAAACATTCTCACACAATTACCAACTCATTTCCTCAAGAAATCACAACTAAAATCAAAGTTCTACTTACCTTCCTTAGCTCGGAACCACTAGGGTGAACCTTCCTTGTCTTTTTCTTCTTTCTCCTTTCTTTCTTTCTCCCTTTCTCCTTTCTTCTTTCTTATTTCCTCCTTTCTCTCTTTGCCTCCAAGCTGATTCTCTCTTTATTGTCTCAATGGTTCGATTTTCTCAAAGAAAAAGTCAAATTTGTTTGTTTTCTTTTCATTCCTTCGGTGTGGGTGAACATCACAAGGAATGGCCTTGAAATGGTCTTGTGAAATCTTTTTTTTCTTTCCTTTTCTTCTCCCATGGGTGGATTGCCCAAAGTCCTTCCTTGTTCTATTATTTTCTTTTCTTTTTTCTTTACATGTCATACCATTCAACTCAAATTTCCTTATTTTGTTTTCTTTCTATTAAATGTTATGATTATGCCTTTTTCTTTTCAAATCACTTTACCAATCTTGCTTGTTTACCATGGGCTATCCTTGCCAAACCATGATTTTCTTCCACTTAAATACTCTTTATTCTTTTTCTCTTTGTCAACTATCACATGGTGGGGTCCCACATGTTTCCCACTAACTTCCTCTTTTTTGCATTCAATAATTTGCATGTAATTGTGAATTTCACATGTACATCTTATATTCCACATAATCTAACCTTTCTTGGTTAGTAAATTCCCTTTTAACTTCAAATGTTGAAATTGTACATAAGTCCTCAAACTTTTTTTTATTTACCATTTGACCCTCCAAACTTTCATCCTTCACTATTTGGTCCTTCCAACATTTATTCAATTCCAATTTCCTTCTATCTTTTTTTTTTTTACATGTGTACAATCAAAATATCAAAGCTGCACTTCACCAAGATGTCATCATAATATTTAAATATTTACTTACCCGATCTTGCTCTATTTAATAAAGACATGCGAGTCCCACTAATGTCGTTTTTCTTCAAAATTCTTCCTTACTTCCACTCCCCCACTTAGACAAATTGTACAAATTGGACATTCTTCATGTAATATAACCAATTTGACATCGGTATTATATTAATATTATTTTATCAAAAAATTATTATTTTATTCCAAAATTTTCCTCTAACCTTATAAAGCTTCAAAATACCTTACTTTGCCTCGGTTTAGCTCTATAGCACCTTTTAACTCCATAACTTCGACCTCAATAAGATATTATTATTTTATTATTATTTTATCGCATCCGAAATATTTTATTCTAAGATATCCCTTTCATCCTTCAACACTCTTAAACACTTACATTTACGTCAATTGACCCTTCGTCTTGTCGATAAAGTCATATTGGTTTTTATACGAGGGTATGGGGTGTTACACGCTTAGATATATTTTTACTTGAAATCAAATACGAAATATAAGTGTTTTATATTGATTGAAAATGCATATTATTTCTATAATTCTACTTAAGACAATGCTTTTCCACCTCTTTTAGATGCTACATACAACTGGTACTTAAAGACAATTATGAACAAATGGACATATCAAATGACCGACAAAAAAAACAGATTAGGGCAACCATAGCCAAACTCGCAGCCATGAAAGCCATCCATCAAATGATACTATATGGACCTGTCAACGTATTAATCAATCAAACGAAGACCTTTATAATAGGCTTGACCTCAAAGGCAAACAAAGCAAGAATTGCAAATTACAAATTACATGATTGTGGTGAGATCTAACACGAATTGTCCCTAAATGCACCTAATACACCTACATTTGGATCAACACTAATGCAAATCACATTCGACAAATCTCAATATCAAGTTTCACCATCTCTAATCATCAATTAAGTTGTGAAGGAGCTTTTCCCGGACTCAACACCTCACAAGCAGCCCGGCAATAGCCATGGAGAAGAATCACCAACCAAAAAAACAAAACACGTTAATGTCAACTATTTGCTCCATGTCTATTCAATAATATTTCAAAACTTCATTCCATCATGATCATATTCCTATATTAAATCTATTTATTGCTATTTACTGCTTCCACTCTTCAATTGTCTTCGAAACATGGTCCTAATACTATATTATTTACCTTTTACTTATAATTCTATACCATCCTATCTTCATTTATTTCTCCAAACACATAACATTTACGCTACATGTTTACAAGCATCATGCTATTATTGTTTGCATACCTTACACAACTATATTTGTACTCTTACAAGCATCATACTATTATTTTTTGCTATTAAATGTGTGAAACAATTATTTCTCTTTCCTATGTTATATCTGAACTCTTACATGTTTTCTATACCCTACAAAATGTTATTTTCATTCCATGATGTGATGCCTCCTTCCTTATAATTGTGGTTTGTACATTCTCATTCCAAAACTATGTACGTTCATAGGGTTTTTTTTTTTTTTGAAAAGTATGTACATTCATCGTTATTTGTTGTCATTACATTATAGTTAGATATACATGTTTAGTTAAAATCTCACAAATCTATTAACCAAGACTGTTGTGTTTGTAAACTAAATGTAAAATAAAAGTATGCAAAATACTTTTGGCTCACCCTTCCCCTAAGTTTTCCTATCTTTGAGCTTGAAGTTTCAAGCATATTTGTATATGTCATTGTTATTCAACTAGCATTTTTGAGTTTACAATTAATATTATGCGTGTGTAGTTTCTCATCAGACCCAAAACTTTTACATGCATTTCCCTTTAAAAATTAAAATAGTAACATTCAACACCATTCATCCAATATAGGTCACTCTCCAAAAGATCATTGTGAAATATACATAACCCCACTAGAAGCTTTTTGTTCACCTTTCATGCACTTGATGATTGCAAAACGAGATCCTTTCTCCTTTTTGTATAAAGGTAGGAGCCTTACACAACTGCTATTAATTGTCCACAACTCCACTATACACTTTTGGTTTACCTTTTGTACATAAGAAACTGCAAAAAAATGCTCTTGGCAATTGTAAAACAACAAACTTTCTCTTTTTTGTATGAAAGCACCAGGCTTCCTTATGACTGTGCTTCCACTACATATGTATTTTGTAACAAAATGCTCTATATAGTTGAAACATTTGCCAACAGCTCTATATGATAATGCATTTAAAATTGCATATCTATTTCGTCGACTTCTTAACAACCGAATATAGAAAAATATTAACCGTCTTGAGCATGCATGGGCATCACTCTAATGTTCTCTTAATTAAGACAAAAGTTGTCTTAATTTAGACAAGAGTATATGTGTTGTTTTAAGACAAGAGTTGTCTTAATTACATTATTTTTTATAAGTCAAAAATGGTCTTAATAAATAAATATTTCTAAGACAAGAGTTGTCTTAAAATGAGAAATATTTATTAAGATAATTATTGTCTTAAGATAACATAATATTGGAAGATTTTAATTATAATTAAAGAATTAAATTGTTTATTCTTTAATTATGATTAATTATAATTTCTTGATAAATTACAAGACTCCATGTTTGATTAGGATTTCTTTATTTTATTATTAATTCTTTTTAATTAAAGATGGATAATAATAAAATAGAATAATTATTCAATGAAGAATACTATTTTGACATGGACAAATAATTATAATTAAATAAATAAATTATTTATTATTTAATTATAAGTTGGATAATTCTTGGAGGAGCATGGTGCAACTATAACTCTTTATGGAAGACCTATTTGGACTCTTGATAGGAATTTAATTTTAATTAAATTCTTTAAAAATTAAAAAATGAGTATATATAAAAAAAAAAAAGAGGTCGTAGCTCTCAAGAGAGCTTTTTTTTCTTAATTGAAACCTTAATAGCCAAAAATCTCATCCAAGAATTCCTTCATGGACAAACTCTCTCTAGTGTTTTCTTTCTTTCCAATTTTTGGTTTTTTTTATAAACCTCTTATAAAAAAAGATAACCATAGTTTCAAAGAAGAAAAAAAGAGAAATACAATAATTACCATCTTGATTAAGCATTCCACATGTTGTCCAATTAAGGTTCAAATTGATGAAATTCTTGAAAAGTAAGTAGTAAGTCGATTTTGTTGAGAAATCAATTTTTGGTGTAGTGGTGAATTTACTACAAGTCAAGAATCAACAACATTGCAAAAGGTAGGAATGATTTCTAATCTATTACGATTCTTACATTTTTAAATGTGATTAAATTGATTTGCTAGATGTATAATGTGTAATTCCGCTTGTGTATTTGGATTGCATGCTTCCGTGATCAGAAGAATTTTTTAAATCCATAACTTTACACAAACACATACATGCACAAAGATCCCATCCAACAACCTCCTCCATCTTGCCAATTCAAATTGTCCACGATACGTTGTGCCCTAAAATCCTTGTTGAGTGTGACCCATGGTTGCTCCTCCTCTATGCCTATTTGTAAAAAAAAAAAAAAACTCTTTGTACTCTCTCTTAATTTTTTTTAATTGGTTAATTATTGACATAGATAGTCTAACAAGTAATTTTAGTATTTAGTGCTTTTCTAATTTAGTCAAGAGTCTTATTAGGAATTAGGGGAATAATAGAATTTTTTTTATTTTAATTTACTTGGACAACAAGTAAGCATAGTTTAGACTTTACTTTTCTTGTGCTCCAAGGAAGTCTAGAGTAGAATACTTCTTTATTTTAATTTACTTCACTTGCACTCTAAGTTTAGTTCAAGTAGGATTAGGCTATTATAAGTATCACCCTTAGACTTAGTTATTAGACAACTTATTTCTTTTGAGATATTGAATAATATTATATTTTCTCTCAAATTTTGAGTGTAAGTTTCTGTATTTGAAACTTGGTTATCAATCTTAAAGGCTCTGTTGAGTGCTAACCTTTGTTTTCACACTAACTCGCTACATCATTTGGTACCAAAGCGGGAAAAACTCACCCAATCTAATGGTAGGTGACCCAATTATGGTAAACAGCGATTCTATGGCGAAGACCGTGGAACTAAGACCTTGCGATCTACAGTGCAAGATCAAAGGGTGGCATTTAGAGCTTTGGAGCAACGAATAAATCTCAAATTCTAGTGTTTGGAACGATGCTTTAAAGAAATTGTAGATCAATTTGATGCTTTAGGCGTAGATTCCAATAGAAACAAGAATGAAGAAAAGGCCACGTATCGGAGATGATGTAGCTTACGAATAGCTTGTCGGCATACCTGTTCTTACAAACAAGTGTAAACAACAAGTTTTCATGAAATATTCAAATGAAAAATATGATTATTTAGCAAAACCTGTGAGATACGCTAGATATGGAAAGAAAAATTATGGTGATCGAGATACCAAAGATTTAATATTAAAGGTGGATATTCCTTACTTTAATGGAAATCTAAATATTGAAGAATTTCTAAATTGGATTGCGAAAATAGATAGGTTTTTCGAATATATGGAGATTCTTGAAAGAAAAAGGGTGAAACTTGTTGCTTGCAGATTAAAAGGTGATACTTCTGCATGGTGGGAAAGTTATAGTTCAAAAGAAACTGTGAAAGGAAAGCACCAGTTTAAACTTGGTATAGGATGAAATAGCTATTATAGAAGGATTTTGTTCCTCTTGATTATAAGTAGATTTTATTCCATAAGTACCAAAGATGTCATTAAGGTCAAAAAATTGTATATGAGTATACAACAAAATTTATCAGATTGGTAGAAAGGAATGACCTGAGGGAGACTGAAAGGCAATAGGTTGCCAGGTATCTTGAAGGCTTGAAGCTAGTAATCAGAGAAAAGATAAGGGTACAAGTATTGCGAAATTTATCTAAAGCATAAAATACTGTTTTAAGGTTGAACTGATGTTGCAAGAGAAGAACAAATCTGATTATTCTCGCAAAAGTTACAACAGGGATAATTATATAGCATCCAATGACAAGAATAAATTAGTCCATGATAGTTCTACACGTAATGATTAGTACAGGATGGAAAAGGCGACTGGAAAATAGAAGGTGATAGATATGACCAACCCAAAGAAAGTGTTCAAATACAATCAACATGGTCATAGATCTAGTGACTATCCTCTTAAAAAAGCACATCATGTGTCACGACCCGGCACTCCCTTCGAGCCCGTGACAACCGTCGCGAAGTCTCGATAGACATTCATTACCCGGAATGTCAATCGAAACTTCGCAAGGCTCTTGCATCAGTTTTCCACTTCCCCTATGAGCAATAGTTACTAATATCAAGTTTTAAGAGAATATAAACTATTTTAGATCAAAAACAATCAAAATAAATTTTTCGCCACACAGGGGTATTTTGGTCATTTTTACTCAAAAATTTTAAAACCTGATAAAAATACAATATATGGTAGACAGATATCCATTTCTGATCAAAAATAAATTTTTGTAATCTAAATCATCCATTTGGAGTGAAAAGTTGGCTAATTAGACTAAATAAAAATATTCGATAATATATTCCATTTTCTTATAAAACAATTTTTATAGAACTATGCATAAATAATTTTTATAGTGTAAGAACAAAATAAATTCATACACATAGTGATACAGTAAACCAGGTATTTAAAATTATCCTACAGTGGCATATAGACCTCGAGATAATCAAAAGTGTGCAAGAATGTAGACCTACGATTTCCAAGGAAGTAAGTCCCAAAGAGATCCTTGATGAAATCGACTGCCTACAGACTATCCTGAACCTGAATGGTTAAAAAGAAAGGGTGAGTTTTCATAAACTCAGTGAGTAAACAAAGTCCGTTATTAACTTCTAAAGCCGAGTAAATGGAGACAGTTAACTTTTCATCATACCATAATCTACAACATTTTGTACTTATTTCAAATCATATAAAACAACACATTTCATTATAATACACATCACGACTTATGATTTTCTTAAAAACTTGGCTCGTGCCAAAAATCATACTCGGTGATACCTTGGTCGAGGCATCAACCGAGTCCGCCAAGGTTATTAAGTTAACAACTACTCATAAAAAAAATAGTTTAGCCATCCTTTGGCGTTGGCAAAGTTCACCCTCAAGTGGTGGTTTGGCGTGAAGTGAACTCTATCATACATTAGGAGATATCCTTCGCGCCTCTCCTACTAAGGTAAATATAACGGGGTTTACCGTGCCCCTCTAATAGGCTGGTCCATGGAAACCCACCTACTGCAGTGGCTAATTAAATAACCCACCAATCAATAAAATTTTGACAACATAACGTGGCTAACATAATACTACCCAACCTGTCAAAGGAAAACAAACAGTTTATATATTTCACAACCCAAAAACCCAGCCACATATGTCAACACGTATCAGTTCATAAATCATCAATTCCAAACGTAGGTACGTAAACTTAAATATATAGGCAACATCAAAGGTTGGTCTCTACATACTCACATTTTCAAAAATATTATTGAATTGTAAAATAAGTCATAAACCTTATTCCTTAAATCGATTATTAGTCATAAAACATAAAATTCATTTAGGTTCAATATTCTTAAAATCATAAAAACGATTGTAAAAATACTCTAGATAGATAAGATGAACAGTGGTTACTCACTTTGACAGGAATTTACAACACTCCTCGTCTTGATCCTCGGGTGAAATACCTTTGCCCTTATCTGATGGCTCACCACCTATACATAATGTGCAACAGGAAATTTAATATACTTATTCCAAATTGTCACAAAACTATTCTATGTTCTATATGAATGCATGCAATAAAATGGGAGGTGTTCGGCCTATCGCACACTATACACTATTTAATCGGTCTAAATGTCTAATTCGATTCCAATTAATTTATTGCACTTCCAGTACTCCCCAAAATTCCACACACTTCACTAAAAATCTATTCTAAGTGCAATTACCAAAATATCCCTCATTATGGTGTAAATTGCTAACTAGCGGGAGTAAAATTTTTCGGTACCCGTTTTCGATTTTCGGTATTCCTAAGCACCAAATACAATCTAAAGGGCATGAAAAACAACCAAATTCATCATCAAACCTCAGCCATAAAATTCGGCCAACATAGGTTCTATAATGGGCATGTGGATTTCTTGCTTAATTTTCATACTAAATGTTACTAAACACCTAAAAACACTAAGTTACCTTGAAATTCAACTAAATTCATCACCAACTTTCTCTCTCTAAATTTGCCCAGCATATTGCCCCTCATGAAAACTTGAATTTAATTCATGGAAAATGGAAAAGAATGCATGGGCAAGATGAATTTCAAGCTTAAGATTAAAAATCTTACCTTTAGTCACCAATTTCTTGAAAATTCAACAAATTTTCCTTAGTTTTTCCTCCCTAGGGTTTTTCTTTTCTTTTCTTCTCTTTTCTGCAGGTGCTGGTCAGCCCTCAATTTCTAAGTGGAAGAGTATCGGCTGGTTTTTAAATGGTAATATAATAGTATTTAATTTTTGACACATGTCACCTTTTTATTGGTCCACTTATTTTAACTTAATTTTTAAGCCTTTTCTCACCACCACAAATGCTCTAATATTTATCCATAGCATAAAATAATAATAGGTAAAATTCTGGAGCTTGACAAATATCATGGTGGTGTAAAATCGTAAAATTCCAATTTTACCGTTGTGGACCCAAAAAATGACATTTTTGCCCTTATGCTCGAAATTGAAATTTTTCACTTCTCAATCTCAAATTATACTCCAATTGGTCAAACTTGATCAAATTTTTCATCCAACTTTCCAAATTTGCCCTCGAGTGGCAAAATTACTATTTTGCCCCTATGGCATGAAAATTCCTAATTGACTCCAATTTAATCCTCGAACTCCAAATCACCATATTAAGTCATTCTAGGGTTTTAAAATTCTCAATTTCATCTTAAAATTCCTATTTGAACTAGGTCGAGGCTTTAAATTAACTTAGTTGCATAGCTAATTACGATACCGATTATTTAACTATTTCTAAGGCATTCTAACATGCAGATGTGTCCTCAAGTATATGAATGTTATGATGAGTATATAATGGAGTAGGGCTTAACATCATGTGGTGGAACGAGAAGAAAAGAATGATGAAATTTGTTGTAGTCTAGATGGGGATGATGACGAGTATGAGGATTATAAAGATGGTCAGAACTATGTGGTGAGAAGAATGATGTTGTCTCCAAAATAGGAGGATAACACTCAACAAAATCAATTATTTCAAACCAAATACACTATCACTAACCAATTATTTGATATGATTATTGATAGTGGAAGTTGTGAAAATATTATCAATAAGGTTGTTGTTTAGAGTTTGGGTCTTAAAGCTAAAAAACACCATAATCCATACACTATTGGCTAGATTAAGGTAGTAAAGAAGATTCATGTAACAAAATGGTGTAAAATACCTTTTTCCATTAGCAAATACAAGGATGAGGAATATTGTAATATTATGGATATGGATGCTTGTCACTTGGCAATTTGATGTTGCAGCATAGCATGATGGGAGAGAAAACACTTATAAACTGGAGAAAGATGGCATAAAGTTTACTTTATTGCCAATGAAAGGAGGTGTCAAAACAAAAGCTTCTAAAGTAAAGGGGCGGACTTTCTTTACCCTTGCTCATTCAAGGAATGAGATAGAGGCTGTTTTCAAGGAGTCAAAAGAGGTGCGTGCTTTGATTATAAAACAAGTATTGTTAATTGAAGAAGATCAAAAAATAATAGAGCATTTAGAAGCAATCAAACTATTACTAGAAGAATTCAGTGAGGTGATACCAGAAGATTTACTTGACAGTTTACCTCCCATGAGGGATATTCAGCACCCTATTGATTTGATTCCTAGTGCTAGTTTACCAAATTTGCCTCATTATAGGCTAAGCCCAAAAGAGAGCGAGATTCTTAATGAGAAAATGGAGGAATTACTGTGTCAAAGACATATTTAGGAAAGTATGAGTCTATGTGCAGTTCCCGCCTTACTAACCCCAAAAAAGGATGGGACTTGGAAGATGTGTGTAGATAGTCGAGCCATCAACAAGATTATTGTTGGATACAAGTTTCCAATTCCTAGGCTAGATGACATGCTTGATAGGTTTTCTAAAATGACGCACTTTATCCCTTATAAGAAGACTTCAAATGCAAGCAGAATAGCTAAATTGTTTTCAAGGAGGTTGTTTGTTTACGTGGTGTGCCTAAAACCATCACTTCAAATCGAGACAACAAATTCCTTGCCCATTTTAAAAGGATTTTATGAAAGATGTTTGATTCATCCTTAAATTATAGTAGCACAACTCATCTATAAACTAATGGCCAAGCTGAGTCAGTAAACAGAACCCTTGACAATCTGATTCATAGTATTTGTTGAGATAAACCAAAGTAGTGGGATTTTGCATTGGCACAAGCAGAGTTTGCTTATAATAGTGCTATTCATAGTGCGACAGGAAAATCTCCATTTTCTATTGTGTACGCAAAGTCACCACAACATGTTCTTGACTTGATCAAACTACCTAAAGTTCCTAGATTTAGTGTAGCTACTGAAAATATGGTTAATCAGATGCAAGATGTTCAAGCAAAGGTGAACCAAAATCTAGAGCAAGCTAATGCCAAGTATAAGAAAGCTGCAGACTAACATCGTAGAAAGCAAATTTTTGAAGTAGAAGGTTAGGTGATGGTGTTTCTACGAAAAGAAAGGTTTCCAGTGGGAACTAATAGTAAGTTATAGCCTAAGAAGTATGGACCATACCAGATTTTTAAAAAGATTAATGACAATGCATATGTCGTGGATTTGCCAGACATATTGGAAATTTTGAAAACATTTAATGTGGCGGATATTTACCCATTTTATTCGTCAGATGACCATATATTAAGATGTACAAGTTAACTTGAGGTTGATTTTTTTCTCAAATGGAAGGGAATAACGTAGATAGTCTAACAAGTAATTTTAATATTTAGTATTTTTCTAATTTAGTTAGGATTCTTATTAAGAATAATAGAATTATTTTTATTTTAATTTACTTGGACAACAAATAACCATAAGTTTAGGAATTTACTTTTCTTGTACTCTAAAGGGGTTTAGAGTAGAATACTTTCTTATTTTAATTTACTTTACTTAAACTCTAAATTTAAATCAAGTAAGATTATGAATAGTACCTTTAGGCTTAATTATTAGACAACTTAATTTATTCTTTTGAATTATTGAATAATATTATATTGTCTCTCAAATTTTGAGTGTAAGTTTCTACGTTTGAAATTTGGTTATCAACCTTAAAAGCTATGTCGAGTACAAACCTTTGTTTTCACGCTAACTCACTGCATCAATTATAAATGTCCATATCAAATTTTTGGTGATTAGTCAAACTGTTAGGGTGATCCTACTGCTACCTTGGATTCAAATTTGTAATCAACCAAATTCAACAGTGGTAACAAACTAAAAATCAATGAGGAAGGATACCTGTATATATGAAGAGTTAATGACACAATTGATACTTGAACAAATAATTTCATAATTAAGAACTTCATCTTTCATCTCATTAAATAGATTGTACTTTTGACGGATAGAGTTAATAATCAGATGTTTGACGTGTCCAAACACAAAAATAACAGCATGCCACATCTCTAAAAAAAAAGGCATGTTTTATATTTTTTCTAAAAATATATATAAGATTCTTTGATTTCAAATTTAATCTCACTAATGATTTGATTTTTGCATCATAACAGTCAAACCTAATGGAGGAAAACAGCATGTTAGCTTTTGGTCTAGCTAGCAAGTAGACGTGTCGCCCAATAGCTCAGTATACATTACCTTACATCGCTGGCATTTTGATTGATACTTCGTTCTCATTGATTCCAATCCTCAGACCTTTAATGGTGATTCCATGTCAAATAAATGAAATTGGTTACCAGTAGTCATCATGCGCATATGACCAATACTCTCAATAAACAGGAAGTAGGTGCATTAATAATTCCTCTATTTGATTTTTAAAAAAATGCATGTGAAACCATTGCTTCTTGACCCAATATATATTGGAAGAAAAAATTAATAGGTTTATTTTGGTGAAATCGTATCAATATAAATCAAGTATTACATCTCAAAAATGGATCAACCCACCAATAAATTAACGTAAAACTTGAACTTAGGACCTCTAGATTTTAATCTTATCGGGGAGGGATTTGCATGTGAATTTGTGAGGCAATTGCCTCCATTGAACTTTTAAAAATTTATTGAAATTATATGAAAAATTTTAGAACTTTAATAGAAATAATCGCTTTGCTCTCACAAAATTAAAAATATTAAAACTTTTAATGATAATAATACTTTTACTCTCACAATTTATAAAAATCTAAAATTTTCAGCATATGAATCTTTTCGAGTTAACCACCAACTTAATTCAGATTTTTAAAATTATATAAGAAATTCAATGAAAATATTATAATAAAAAAGTTGCAACAATTATTTTATATGTACATACACATTCAAATGCGCACATGCACAAACCCACACTTTCGCTTTCACTACAATTTAACAAAATTCAAAATTTGATCACAGGAATCATTAATTTGAGTTAATTATCAACTTTATAAATAGGTCTTATTACTTATTCAAGTACGTATTTACATGTAAAATTGTGGAGCAATTGCCTCCACTGAACTTTAAAAATTTATTGAAATTATGTAAAAGATTTTTAAACTTTAATAAAAATAATCAGTTTGCCCCACAAAATTAAAAACATTAGAACTTTTAATGAAAACAGTACTCCCAACTAAAATTTATAAAAATCTAAAAACTTTAGCATATTAATCTTTTTGATTTAACCATTAATTGATTTAGACTTCCATAATGGTATAAGAAATCAAAAGAAAAAATTGTAATAAAAAAGTCTTAACAATTATTTTATGTAAAACTACATAAACACACATTTTTGCCCCCATTGAAATTTATCAAAATAAAAAATTTTGAGCATATGAAACTTTTTGAGTTAATTATCAACTTAATTTAGGTTCCCATTATTGTATAAGAAATCCAAACCAAAAAGTCAGAATAAAAAAGTCTAACAATTATTTTATGCAAATATATATATATATATATATATATATATAAACACACACATTTTTACTCCTAATAAAATTTATTAAAAAAATCTTAAAATTTTAAGCATATGAATGTTTTGAATTAACTATCAACTTAATTTGGACTTCCATTATTGTATAAGAAATCCTAAGAAAAAAATTATGATAAAAAGTCTAACATTTATTGAAAAATAAGGATATATGGTTCTCAACAACCTCAAGGGGAATTTTTTTTTTTGGATACATAGCATATAAAAATATAATAATAATATTAAAGTAAGGGTTTGGATAAGATTTATAAAGATAAACTTTGAGTCAAGGTAAATTTTTTTTATTGAAAATTGAAAGAATGGGGATTTAAACTTTATTTGATTTTGTAATAATTAATGAGTCAAATATTTAAATACGACTCAATCTAATTGTAGAACATATAATATTAATTAATAATATATTTTAATTAAATGCTAATTTTAAGATATATTTAAATTATTGAAATATTAACATAAGTTTTTAATATTTTAATAATATAATTAATTTAAGAGGATGGATGAGATTTTAAGGTGGTATCCTGACTTGGGCGGCAACCTCAATAAGTCTAGTCAGGTTGGCTTTTCAAGGCCTCCTGTTTTCTCTCTCTCATACACTCTTTGTTTTCTCTAACCTCTTTACTGACTTGATTGTCAGAAATTAAGGCGAATAGTTGGATCAAGCTCTAATCTCTCTCATTACTTATATATTAATTGCGGGTGCCCAAATGAGTTTCAAGGTTGATTGAGGTCCAAGATTTTAGCTGGAACAGTAATAAACAAAAAAGAAAAGAATGAGCTGACAGATGTTTGTATGGACGAAGTAGGGCTTCATCGCTTGCAATATTAGTTAAGAAGAAATCATTTTGGGGGGTCCCATATCAAGTTAAGTAATTGGTCATTTATCACGGATTGATCCATACTGATCACGGGTTCACTCAAAACAAAACTTTCACGAGCTGGCTCTCACAGCATATGCATAGATATATAGATATATCAGATGTGATTAAATTTTATGTCTTATTCCACCCATTAATCTGACACTTCCAAGGAGCCACACATATGCGACAAAAATGTTTCACCTCATGGACCAAAGAATATCGTACTACTGTCCTTTTTACTTCCAATAGAGGCTTTCCTTTTAGCCTAGAGAACATAAATGGAGGTTCCACTCTTCCAGCAAAAACCACGTTAAGCTTTTCTCTTATTACTATATTATTATTATTATTATTATTATTATTAACTTTACCCAGAGAAAAAGGTCACATGCGTCACTTGACACATGTATCTTGTTTCTCATAGGCATAGCTCAATTCAAGTTCCTCTTACCTCATACTAAAACAATAGGAGGACACATTTTATTTAGAGCTTATATTTGGGAACCACTTAATAATTTTAAAAATTGAAAGTAAAATATTTAAATGAGGTTTTTTTATTGAAATTAAATTTTTTTTAAGTTCTGAATGACAAAATTAATATTTTTAATTTGATATATTCAAATATTTATTATAAAGTATTAAAAATATTTAACTATTATAATAATATTATATTTTTTAAATGGTTAGTATAAAATTAACGATCAAAATTTCTAATTCAAATAAATTTATTATCACATAAAATAAGGATAATATAATAATATAATATAAACTCTAATTTAAAATAAAAAAATTTGTAAAGATTAGAACAATAGTACCTAATTGTTGAATACTTATTGCAAATTATAAATGAGGTTCACGGTTTCATGAAAATAATAATATAATAGGCTTCCTGCATATTTTTTGGAGCAAAATTGAAATTAAAAGAAGAAAGAACAAATGAAGGAAGAAGAATTCAAAAGTGAATATTATAAATTGAAAAAAAATTGATTTTATGTGTAGGAAATAGAATAGTTGTTGAAAAATATTAAATACATCTTACCGTTAATTGATTGGAAATAGAAAAAATAGATAAGAAAAAAAATACTGTTAGAGATCATTAAATAGATTGGAAATAGGAGAAATAGTTAATAATTAATTGCATTGTAGGAATTGAGAAATGATAAAAAGTTGAAATTTATTAGGAATATAGTTAGAGAAGTGAGAGAATATGTTATTTTAATAATTATTTTTAATTTTTACATATTTTTACTAAAAATGAGATAGTTATTTCAGAATTAATAGGAATATAAAAGTGAGAGAAAATAAATATTTATTAGGTATGAGAGAATAGGTGAATATTTTATTAATTATCTTAATTTTTACATATTTTTAATATAATTAAATATATTATTATTATAAAAATATAGGACATTTTCAAATTTGAGGCCTAAAGTCCTTACTTAAGTGGCCTTATTAAAGGCCCAATCTTGCCTAGATTATAAAAAATTTAATTTAATACTTTTTATAATAATTTTTAATATAATTTTATAATACATTTTAATTTATAAATTCATTTAATGCAATTAGAAATTTTATTCACAAATGGGATAAATATATTAATATCAATAGTAAAAACATATTTTTTAATGAAAGTCATTTGAGGCAATTAAAATCTTTATATATTTATAAATTAGATAAATTTTATAAAAAGTATTAATAAAAAATTTAAAATGAAAATTCAGAAATATAAATGAACAAACATAACCATTTTCATCAATCAAAAAGTTTTCCACTATCGGTACTTATATATATATATTATAAATAAAAAATAAAGCCTATCAAATAAAATACATAATAAAAAAAATCTATCATCTGATTTGACCTATAGGTTTGAAATCAAATAATAGATTTTCAGATAAAATATACTAATTAAATATGATTTTAGAATTTAGAGTATATCATAGAAAATTTTTAAATTCTTTTACAATATTGATTTTTAATAAAAAATGAAAAATAAATTTAAAATATAAAAAAATAAGAATATCAAGATACTAAAAAATTATAATTTCAAGATATCCAACAAAAAAAACAAAGTTGAGAGAGGAGAGGGAGCATAGAACAGATGTAATACAGTGGCCAGTGGTTATGGTGATTAATATTGGAATTTTATTACTTAAGTAGAAAGGTAGATTTACCTTTCAAAAAAAAAAAAAAAGAAAAAGAAAGGTGGGCTTGCTTAGTTAAAGACAAATAATGTTCATCACATGTGAAGACCCGTGTGGGACTTGATAGTGTGTACCACAATAACTTCAACTCCCACCGCCACCCACCACTTTTAACACTACTCTTTCCCATTTGTCATTCTCTTGTTTTAGTGGTATTTAACTAAAGCCCCCTGGAACAGTCTCTTCACTTCCATCCCTCTCTTCTCTTTTCTTTTATCTCTTTTTGCCTCCCCTTTTCCTTTCCCTTCTCCCCACCAGAGGAAATAATGGACTCAGCACATGAAACTTTGACACTCTCATTCATCTTGCTTCTGATGCTGCTTGGTTTTGCAAGCTCTGATGTCAACCAAGACAAAACAGAATGTGCTAATCAGCTAGTCGGGCTTGCTTCATGTCTCCCATATGTTGGCGGGCAGTCGAAAACCCCCACCATAGATTGTTGCAGTGGGCTCAAACAGGTGCTGGATAAGAGCAGGAAGTGCCTCTGTGTCTTGATTAAAGATAGAGATGACCCCAGCCTGGGCCTCAAGATCAACGCTACTCTTGCAGCAACCCTTCCTAGCACATGTCATGCACCTGTTAACATGACAGAGTGCATCTGTAAGTAATCATATGTACTCCTGTATATAATCACAACTTTGATTTTCTTTCTTTTAATTTGACCGGTTTCTATTTTGGCTGTGAATTCAGCCCTTCTGCACTTGGCACCTAACTCCCAAGAGGCAAAGGCATTTGAAGGATATGAAAAGCTGACAGAGGGGCATGCCAATACCCCAGCTGCCAACGGTAACATATACATGATCTCTTTGCTAATATCTGACAATTTTTAATAAATTTTTTCTTCATAAATTAACTTTTTATTTTCTCTTTACCATTTTTCCCTCATTGTTATTACTGATATATGTAGGGAACTCCACCAGCAGTGCATCAACTGCTGCAGAGAAAAGTGATGGAGGAAAGGGAAAGAGATGGGTGGGAGTAGAGATGGCCTTTGGTGTTTCCTTATGGATTTTCACTCTACATCAAAGCTTTGGTGTGTGATGGAATTTACAGCTACTGTTATTACTGTATCCATATAAACACTGGACCATCAACATGAGTGATGTGTTGTATAATCTCTTTCTTTCTCTGTCTTTGTGTTGTATTTTTGCAATTACTTTTTTTCCAACTGTAATGGAAATCAAGGGGACCCACGTGGATAAATTGGTTTGGTTGGGAACAGATCTCAATCAAATTCAGCTACTTAAATTCCAATTAATATGACAGTGTGATGGGTCCATCGGACGTTTAACTTGAGTCAAGCAACGCCAAATGGCTAGCAAATGAATAGTCTGCAGGCTGTGAAAAATTTTATGTACTACAGCAATCTGCTGAGTTAAGAAAAGCCTGCTAATACAGTGGAGCCAGCCAATAGTTTTCAACTCCTACGCAGAGCATTACTGCTTCCCTCTGATGGAGCCCCGGCTTGAAAGTAAATACCAACAAGGCCAAAGGAACAGGGTATGGGGGAATTGTGGTAAATAAACCTAAAAATGGTTGGCCTTGACAAGTAGTTTTAGGAGGCTTTATCTCTCACTGCATTGCATTTTATTAAAATTGTTTACATTAACTTGCTCTTGCTTGCACTATGGAAAAACTGCCCTTTCCAAGGAAGCGTAGGAGAAAAAGAGGAAAGGTTTTTGAATTACCGATTTGGTGGGAGAATGAGAAGAAGAAAAATATTTCCACTCATGGCATTTCTTTCTTTCTTGTCTTTAATGATTTAAATATTTTAAGTTACATCTATCACAAGATTCCAACTCAAGTTCTCTCTCCTGAAGTTTCGCGACATGTTTCTTAAATGATTTTAGGCTCCATCAAAATGAAATGATTTTATAAAACGGTTAGTTTACCTCAGGTTTCAGTATATGTGGTTTATGTTCAAATCATATTAATTCAATATACTTTTAAAAGTTAAATTATGTAATTACTCCATGTACTTTATCAAAGTAGTGGATTTAATTTTTATACTATAATTTGTAAAAATTGAATGTCTATATTTTTCAAAATTAACAATGTTAGTTTAATCATAATGTGTTAAAAGTTTTCATTATCTATTTGGACATGGTATTTGACTGTATGGGCGGACATTAAATTTGATGATGTGATAATGATGACTCGACGATTAAGAATGTTGTAATGATTATGCCTATGTGGTGTTAGTATTCAAACTTAATTTGCAATCTTTAGAATCAACTTTGGTGAATCATTCCTAGTAACTACACCATATATTTGCCATTTTCATTTCCATTGTAATTTTCCAATTCAATTATAATTTACGACGATTTCAAAAAAGGATAAACAAAGTTTCAATCCAATTGCAATATTGGTTTGAGGAATAATTGAGAGAGAATCAAGAAAGGGGAAAAATCGAAAAAGAATTGAGACTAATCAAACAAAGGGCTTGACAACTTAGTTGGATTGTTTATTTGTTTCAATAGGTTAGCTGAAAAACTTCATTGCATGATCATTGCATCATTCTTAGATGCCATGTCTATACAGTCAAATACCATGTTAGTATAGATAACGAAAAAAATTTAACACCGTTAATGATTGTATTTATAGTTTGACACTATCAATTTCAAAAAGTATAGTAACTCAAATTTTACAAATTATTTTATAGCAATTAAATCCACTCTTTTGACAAAGTATATGGACTAATTGCGTAATTTGATTTTTTTAAAAAAGTAAATTATTTATTACACATTACATGTAATTATTAGGTAGTAAATATTTATTTCAATAGAGTACTCATAAATAAGAAGTTCCACTCAATTTAAATAGTCATAAAATAGTAAAAACCAAATAGATAGAAATGACTTTTGAACCATAAAGACCCAATAATAAAGTGGCACATCAATAGAGCATATCATGTTACTTAAATTACTTCCAAACGCACATTTTATGCTTGCATGGTTGCTATTAACATCTAAACTCAAGGTAGACCTCTTTTTAGTGTCACGGTTATCACCTTAATAAAAAATGGGATAGGTTTTAGGTTTATATGTAAAGGTCTTCCTTCACCTAACAGTCATATTTTTGAATTGGAAATATGGGTCCATAACAAGTGGTATCAAAGCAAACCCAACTCTTCATTGACAAAAAAACCCCCATGAGAGATACTAGGGTCAAAAGGTATGGTCTTTCTCCTTTATGGGTGAAATAGTTGTTGCAATAAAGGCGTTGCACAATTGGATGAGATAGAACGTCATGGATCCCACATTAGTAAGAGATAAGATTGGTCTTAGGTTTTTAAATTCTTCCTCCACCTAACAGGTACATCTTTTAAGTTGGAAACATAAGCAAGTGTGTGACACTTGCTCTGTCTCCAATCTTTAAATAGATCAAATATTCCTAAAGTAAAAGCACCACTACTCCACACACACACATGCCAAAGGAATCTTAACTATTTCAAGATATCTCACAAGCGATCCTTGTATTTGTGAATCCCACTAGCTTTGATGGTAAGGATCTACCATCTACATACCAAAGGCACGTGTTTAAGACCTGTTGTCTGTCCCACACTGGGCCTAACTTTTTTACGGAAAAGCTTTTGGAGTGTCGCAAGGTTCAATAACGTGGCATTCTACCAATGTATGGGTTAGGGATGTAAACGAGTTGCTATTATATAGGTTTTTATGGGTACTTGTTTATCGAATTTACCACGCAACTGCACATATCGTTAACAAGTAATATAATGAAAGTAAAATTTATTCCCACAGAGAATTGTCCAAATATTTTTGCTAAGTACTAAAATTAAAACAACTCAATCTTATTCAAACAACCGAATTTAAAACTATTGAAAATTATATAAACTACAACTAAAACTAGACTTGAAAGCAAAAATATCAAATTAACAAATTAATCAATCAACTAAAAATCTAGAACCACAATATCCCATTAATGTTTCATCCGAATCTCTTCTATTCTCTCCTAACTTACTAGATAGGCATGAGTTGTTAACTTAGAGTTCTAATTTATTTATAAGGCTTTTCGATGTTCTTATAAAAATATCTTTTTTAACCAATTTACTTTATTTCTATACAATAGAAAAAAAAAAACTCATCAAGCTTAAACTCTAATTATGGCTACATAGGACATGTAAGTGTATTCTTACCCTACATGCGAATCAAATCAATCAACACATGCAATTGATAGTGAACATATGCTATTTCATCCATGGCTTACTCTAAATTCCCTCTTCTAGTTTTGTTTAGATTTTCAAATCAATCTAATTGGTGATTAGGCAATTAGACGCATTAAAAATAAGATTAAAATAAACAACTTAAACACTATCAATCATAAGCAAGAAAGAGTATTAAAAATTCAGACTACAGTTTAATTGCAATTCTAGATCAAAAAATTAGTTCAAGATAACTCCTAAAAACATCATCCGAAAAAAAAATTTAACCATCAAATCTAAATAAGAAAGTACAAAGGTAACAAAAAAAGAAAAAACTCTAATATTTATCAAGCCTTCAATATGCAATTTTCCTTACTTTCTTGCTAACTTCAATGCCTCCTTTTCTTCAGAAAAACCTAGCTTAATTGTTTCTTTTTTTCATATTTCATAAGTGCACTGAAAAAATGCTTAAATAGGCTCATGATTGTGTCAAAATAAAATTTCAAGTGCACAAGAAGTCTTTCCCCCATTTAAACCTCTTTATATATTTTTTTTATTTTTCTCTTTGGCGCCATGGCGCTAGCTAGTGGTGGTTACGGTGCCAAGCATCTTGGAAGCCCTTGCGATGTTGTTGGACATCAGAGTGCCACAGCACTGGTCCCATGGTGGCCACGACATCGAGACTTCTGACCTGGTTTTTAGGCTCTACTGCAGTGTTCCAAAATTTTGATGCTATTTTCTCCAACTTTGAGGTTGAACTGGGCAAAGTGGTAGATATAAAAGTTATAGCTATCTTATCTTTCCATTGGTTCAAGAATCACATCAATTAGACTTTTTTAGTGAAAGATATGCTTGAAATACCAAATATGTGCAGTGGAAGTCTACACCTTAAATGCGTTTCCATCACAAATTAAACATCCTTTTTGTCACGACTCGGAACTCCCATCGGGCCCGTGACAATCGCCTCAACGTCCTGATAGGTACTCATTATCCCGAATGCCGATCGAAACCCTACAAGGTTTAACATCAGCTTCCGCATCTCCCCAGTGAGTGACAATTATTAAATCTCGCATTTCAAGAAATCATAAGTGGTTTCCAAATCAAAACAATAAAATATTATTTTCTAGCTCACAAGGGCTTTTTTGTCATTTTTCTTCAAAAATACCGAAACCCGCCAAAAACATGGTGTAAAAGCTAAATATGTTCATACATATTTTAAATCAGATAACTGAAGTATAAAATTACTTTTACAATGACACGTGGGCCCTCAACTGACCAAGAAGGTGTAGGACTACGAACCTTTACTTTCTAGGATGCAACTTCGAGATTAATTCTCATCTTAATCAACTATCAACAAACTGTCCTGAGCCTAAAAAATGGATAGGAAGAAGGGTGAGATTACATAATCCCAGTGAGTAAACAATTACCATCAAAAGCATCTAAAGCCGAGTAGACGGAGACAATATAAAAACGTTATATCTCAATAATGTTCATAACGCAAAATTCGTTTCAATCCATACCAAACAATTTCGTTTTGTCAAAATTTCTCGACTTATGAATTTCTTAAACTTGGCCCCTACCAAAATCATTCTCACGGGTACCTTCGTCAAGGTATCCCACTGAGACCGATAAGGCTGTTAAATGTCCCATACCCATAAACATGTTTTCACATCTGACACATAGTTGTTCCTTGGCGTTGGCTGAGTCTCACTCTCACGTGGTGGCTCGAACGTGAGGTGCACTCAAATCTTACCTCAGGAGATACTTCACCCAACATCTCCCCCTGGAGGTTAGTATATAATTGGGTTACCGTGCCCCT
This sequence comes from Theobroma cacao, assembly GCF_053813885.1. NCBI lineage: Eukaryota > Viridiplantae > Streptophyta > Magnoliopsida > Malvales > Malvaceae > Theobroma > Theobroma cacao. Next base: position 36,363,396 of record NC_142647.1, on the reverse strand, counting down.
CTCATAGGCAGTCCACGAAAACCTCCACCATTGCAGTGACCGTTTAATATACCACCAGACCCATAAAATTTTCAATAGCATAATATGGCGAATAAAATGTAATATAGTCTACCGAGACCAATCCAAAATTGTTCATATATTTCATGCCAACCCCAAAAATTTAGCCATCATGCTGCCATAGTGTCATAAGCCACAATTTCAATAACATATAAAATCATAAATTTAACACAGTCTCCATATACTCAATTTTCCCAAAATAATATTTGATTTCAAAATCAGTATAAATCTCATTTTTATTAAAAAAATATTTTAATTGAAAAACATAATATTTTATCATTTAAACTCACCATTCAATAAAAGCATCAAAAAAGTATAATTACTCTAGATATTTAAGACGATAAATTGTCCACTCACAGTATAAAGAGTAGAAACACACCTATTTTCAGTCCGCGGGTACAGTCCTTTATCGGTATCCAATGGCTCACCACCTAGCCATAATCCATAACACATATTCCAATTAAATTGTGTCTAACAGTCATAAGCTATTTCAGGCTCGATATATATGCGTGGTATGAAATGAAAAATGCACGGGTAGCCATCTAGACCCGGCATTGGCCTAAGTCGATTTTTCATCCGATAAATTGGTCAATGCGTCCAATTTCACTCCAACTTGCTCCATTTCTTTTCCAATTCCTCAATTCACCAAAAACTATTATTTCTTAATCAAATCACCTAGAATAACATCCCATTCTTCCTTATTAATCACTTAGAGAATTCGGCTATTGATGGACACCAAACCTTTGGTGGTTTTCTTCACTTATTTTCATGTTACACATCATTAATCACCTAAAAACACTAACATACCTAAAAATCAAACCAATCCAAGATCATTCTCTCTCCATACCCATTTTGACCAGCCATGAATTCACCATGAAAGCATGCTTTTCAACCATGGAAATTAAGGAAAAATGCATGGGTAAGGTAAATCACTAGCAAAATCAAAGAAATTTTACCTTTGCTTGATCAAATCCTTGAATTCCAACACTTTCTATTTGATTTTTCCCACCTAGGATTTGTTCTTCCTTGGTTTCTCTTCTCTTCTGGTTTGGCAGACCACTATGGGAGAAATGGGCTGATTTTTATGCCTTTTTATAAAGAAACAATAAAATAATAAAAGCATGACACATGGCATTTTCTTATTGGTTCGAATTTTATATATTTGACTTTTAATTCTTTAATTCTCCACCACACATTTCTCATGTTTATCCATTTCCATGATGAATAAAATCCCTTGTTCTTGACAAGTATCGGGGGTGAAAATTTACCGATATGCCCCCAGATGGCAAAATTACCATTTCACCCTTATACTCCAAATTATGCTGAAATTAAAATTTTTCACTTCAAATCCTCAAATCATACTCCAATACTCAAATCATACTCCAATAAGTCAAATGGGGTCAAAAAATCTTTTCTAAAAATTCTCATTTTATCCCTAAGTGGCAAATGACCATTTTACCCCTAGATAGTGAAAATTTCGGTTTGGCTCCAAATTGATCCTCGAACTCCGAATTACCATTTTGAGTCATCCATGGACTGTGAAACTCTTAATTTCACCTTAAAATTTCTATTTGAACTAGTTCGAGGCTTAATCGACTTAATGGTACCATTAGGGGCAATATCGTCTTTTAACGATTCCTTGAACTTTCTAAATATGCAAACATTCTATTGAGCATGTAAATGATGTCGTAATTATTTTATAAAACAGGGTTTGACACCTTTTCATATTACACTTACAAAAGCAACAAACTAACTTAAATAATAACTAAACTTAAAGTCAAACATCATAAAATAACATAAAACAATTGAACCCAACATAATTAAATTAAATAAACAAATGATTAAAAACTCTTAACATTTAAATTAAATTTTAAGAACTTGAACAAAATACACTAGAAATTGTGACCAAATAACTTTATAAAATAGAGTTATCAACACTTAACTCGATAACATAGGATTCGGTTACCTTATATTTTGATATGGGCCAATTTGCGTAACGCTTTTAATACTTGACTCGGGTTTAGGTAGGTTTTGAGTATCACCCTTAGGATACCTTAAACCTAGGGCAAAGCTAGCCAACTTTTGTTGGAAGGGCCAAAAGATAAAGAAACAAGGGTTTAAAATTTTTAAACTAATATGTTGAACTTAACAAACAGTCAAAAAATTGATAATAGTAAATAATTTTATATAACACGTAAATCAAAAAAAGAAAGACTTACAATAGCCTTTTAGAAAAGTTGTGTTCAACCATGTTTCTTTAAGATTGAGGCTTGGACATTTTGATTCACATTACTCTTGTTCATGAGTTGAAGCATTAAGGCTTGGTGGTTCACGTGTAGAAGAATCATTTAGACTATTTTCATAATTTCTTTTAAAGAATTTGTCAATTGTTTTCAATTTACTCATACTTTAATTAAACCTAAAAAAAATTAATACAATCAACATCCAATATTTTTATTTTACTTTTATTTCAACTTATAATTGTAGACACCTCATTTTGTCCGAATCATTTTATTTCTTTTTCCATTTATTTTATTTTATTTTATTTATGTCTAAAGGGCTATTATTGAACTCAATTTTTGGGTCACTATTAAATGGACCCCTTCCATGGCTCTTGAAGCCTAAATGTCTTTAAAGCCATTACTAGGCACACCATAATAATAATAATAATAATAATAATAGTAAAAAAAGGAAGGTTTGTTGCCATGGCAGTCAAACTTTCCTCCATTTGTCAAATCGTTACTACTTGTTTGGTTATGCTTTTTTTTAGTTTATCTACCTCTTAAAAGCTAAAGTTGTGCCAAATATGATTTTGAGAAGCTTTTAAAAAAATAGTTTTTTTCAAAGAACAAAATCTAAAAAAAAAAGGCCTCAGGAAAAGCTCTAGAGGGGAGCTTTCTCTTTTCTTCTTTTAAAAACACACCAGCTTTTCAGGAAAATTTTTCTTTCTATTCCAAAAATGTCCTCATCTATTAAAAATAATTTCAATATTACCTTATAAAAAAATACCCTTTCTTTGCGAGTCACCCCTATCCAAAGCAAATCACAATCTCCTTTTTTTTACAAAGACTACTAGAAAAAAAAAAGCGAAAGGCCCAACAACAAAATAACACCATCTGTGGTTTTTTTGTTCTTACAAAGATTAAGAAAAAAGAAGACCCAAAATTCAAAGTTGAATTCAAGTACTATTTCTTCTTTTTCTTTCTTTTTTTTTCATTTTTTATTGTGAACAATGGAATTCGTGATTAATAGAAAGTTATTTATTAAGTATCCTTTATGGTAATTTTAACCAAAATTAGAGTTTATATAAGTTGTTTTACGAAACAACTCATCTATAAAAAAGAGCTTATAAAAGTAAATTTATCAAACAATTTTAGCTTAATTTTAAAAGTAATTATTTATCATAAGAGCTTCATAATAACTTTTAAGTTAAAAAAAAAAAAAGCTAAGCCAAATAGGCTCTCCCATTTTCAATCTTTAAAATTTCTCCACAATCCCTGAAATCGATCTCTAACATAATAAAATCGAATCAAATAAAACTAACTTGAAGGGATTTGCAATTAAATGAAACTAAGAAAAGATAGGGAAAAGACAAGTCAAATGTTGCTAAAGGTAGCAAGCAAGCCTCTTGTCCACTACCAATGGCAGCATCAAAGTGACCACCCTCTCATTTGGTTATAAAACTATGAAAGAAGAGCACAATGAGATGGAGAGAGCTAAAAAAAAAAAAACCTAGAACACCCTAACAAAAATCTAGTTTTTCTCTAACAGTTGATACTACACATAAATCCAAAGCCATCCAACAAAACAAAGACCATAAAAAGAAGAAATAAAAAAAAACCAAAAAAGAGAAATGAAGCAAGAATGAAGGAGGCTTTGTTGAGAGAGGCTCAGATCTTGGTGATTTGTGGGAGATTTATGGCTAGGGTAAAGGTTTGAAAGAAACCACGAAGGAAGGAGAGAGGGGAGTTTGTGGTTGACGGCAGTAGCCATGGTGGAGAAAGGTAGTAGAGAAGGTGGTTTTTAAGGGTTTAAGGAAGCTTAGGTTTGGAGAAAAGAGGAACTATGAGAAAGAGAAAAGAGATGGGAGAAACAAGGGATAGGTTGAAAAAGAGGTTTTATTATAACGACCTTATCCCCGATCGTTACCGGCGTTCGAGACTTGTGAGTGAACTCGCCAAATCCTGAAAAAGCCTTAGTTGAGATTTCGGATAATTAAAATCGACTTGCAATATTAATGCTATCGTTTACTTAAACCAAATAAATAGCTGTAATTAAAGTGTAACAACTAGATACAATATCCACGTTTAACCAACTTCAAGATAGTTTCAACATCACACTTAGCGTCTAATACACAACCTCAAAGTTTTTATCAAATACATATCCGAAAGACTAATAATAATTTTATGAATCTAACAGTTTTACATAACATGAGCCTTGTGCAACAGAGTGACTCGGAGTGAAAGTCTAAGAGATGCCATTACCTACGTCGCAGCGAGTCAAAATATTGGGGCGATACACTTAAGCTGATCACTTATCTGCAAAAAAGGGAGATAAGGGGGTGAGCCTCACAAACTCAATGATCATCGGCTCCGTGAGCAAGGCGTAGATGGGAAACAAGCCAAGGATAGATAATTTGAACATTAAAAGCATACGAATATATATAAACAATTTAAAATCAAATGAAGCATTTGTGCCTTATATATAAACCAAAAGTTATGTTTCGAAATAATCACTTTATGTAATATAAAAAAAAATACCAGTGCAAGTAAAAGACTTCTACCGTTAAAATCATTTGTTGTCTTTTACTTAAAATCAGGCTAACATAAACACGCACACTCTCATAAAATCAAGCAATATCGATGCTTATACATAAGTTTATAAACGATCTCATCCTCGAGATATTAAACACAATCCATCGTATAAATAAGGGAGCTATGGAAAAACTTGTAATTCTCACCATGCGAAAGAATATGTATTTGAAAACCCAAAAAGATATCACTCTCGAGTAGGTGATAGAAATAAAGAACTCGTGGACCCGCTTCCACATAATAACATCCGGGAGGCTCCCTTCCACCGGATTCCTACAACCATGGCAATCTTGACAACGTTGGCCGACATCGGAGAAATCATGTGGTCACAACCACGTATATCAACTAGTGGCCTAGCCACGTATGTCATCCCGTGGCCTTACAACGTATATATATCACAGACCGTGGCCTAGTCACGTCTAACAGCCCGTTGGTGACCTAAAGGTTCTCTAGCTAGAGCTCACTTGTGCACAAGGGTCACACTATCCCGATGTGACATTCTGCTTACTCTCGAATCTTCCAGTTTGATAAAACCATTTAAAAATCAAGTTGGGTTCTCAAAAGCTTATTTCAAAACCATTTCCAAAATACCAATCATGGTTACATGATAAAACCCCTTTTTGTAAGACTTTATATTATAAAACCTTTGCATGAGGTTTAAATATCAAATCAGCATGGTGAATATGTAACTTATTCATGGATGCACATCACACAAACAATAAGGCACATTTTGACATAAACCGTGTTAAAGAGCTTATTTCCCCGATTTTTAAAACCCTTTACATATATAGCTTATATATATATATATGTTCAAAACAAATTTCAAAAGTCATGGCATCCACAAACGCCTAGGATTTCTACCAGCTCATGCTTTGCACAATGACAGTTATAAATCTTTAACATAATAGTAGTATACGAAATGACATTCTAGATACTATGGAACCTTTTTGAAATAGACACCCCTTACTTACCTCACAATAGTGGGACACTACGTCACTATTGGTTCAGATGTGTCTCTAGCTAATCTAGCTCGCTGGTCACCCGTTAACTCCTCCGGTATGCCACCACAACAACTTTCCTCACTTATACACTTCCTAACAACAAATTAAACTCAATATACTTAATTGCACATACATATAGGGGCAGCACCTCAATCAACAAATCTTAATCAAATTTCACATCTTTTATCCTCATCATTCACAATAATCTAACATGCATTCTATTAACTTATAACCAACCAAATTCAATACAACATAATATGCTCACATTGCATGCTTACCTTTTGATTTTTATCGTGAATTCCACATATATCTCACAAATTCCTCACATCTTTGGTCACCATTGCTGCCACAAGCACAAGTAATCAATATCCATCTTACTTTTCTTTCCACCCATGATCTTAAGGTTTCAAGCACTTACCCGTTAGTTGTCTTGCTTTAACTCACCATACTTTCAAGAACAAGCTGCATGCATGCACCTGGTTCTTTGAATCTTTGTAGATCCTTGCTACCACAAGCACAATCTCACATTACATTCAGTTTACAAAGCATGTATTCAACCAAAATGATAACTCTTACCTTCCTTAGCTTGGAATCACTAGGCCGAACCTCTCATGCCTTTTCAAAGCTCCAACAATGGCATGAAAGAGAAAACCTTTCGATTTTTCTCTAATCTTCCCCAAAACCGAGCCTCCTCCAAACCTTTTTCTTTTTCCTCCTTTTTTTTTCTTCTTTCTCCTTCTTTCCTTCTTTTTGCTTTCAAGGTTGATTCTCTTTCTTTTTTCTCAAAGGTGCGTGTAGATCTCTCAAGGCAAAGTCACTTGTTTGCTATTTCTTAGTGTGGGAGGATATAATAAGAAATGAACTTGAAATTGCCTAGTGAAAGTATTCTTTTCCTTTCCTTTTCTTTCATGGGCCGATTGCCCAAGGCTTGGTAACTTTTGGCATTTTTCTTTTCTTTACATGTCATGCCATTCAATTCCTCACTTTGTTATTAAAGCCAGTTTCCATTGGTGGCTTGTGCATGTAAGGTTTCCTTGTCCATTCCTTTATCCTTTGGTTAAATTACCTTGCCCATGCATTGATTCACATGGTATTCTTTTTGGTTTATTTTATTTGCATTTCATTTCACATGCATTTCCTTTCATGCACCACCTTATTTCTCCAATCACATTTCATGCATAACCTTTATCTTGTATTTTATTTGGTCATTCATTAATCTATCAAGTCACATGCATCCCACATTTTGCTTTTTTCATTTGGCCATTACATGCAAGTAAACTTAGTCTTATTCTTCCTTTTACTTCACATGGTGGGGGTCCCACATGTTTTCCACTAACTTTCTCCTTTTTGCATGCTATGATTTGTATGTAATAGTAAATTCACATGCACATCTCATTATCCCACATAATCTAACTTTCGTTGGTTAGTTATTTTCCATTTAACTCCAAATGTTGAAATTGGACATAAGTCCTCAAACTTTTCCTTATTTACCATTCGACCCTCCAACTTTTCATCTTTTGTAATTTGGTCTTTCCAACATTTCTTTAATCTCAATTTCCTTCTATTTTCCTTCCTTTACAATTGTATAAATAAAACATAAAATTTGCACTTCACCAAGGTGTCACCATAATGTTTAAATATATACTTACCCACTCTTGGTCTATTTAATAAAGGCATGCAAGCCCCACTAACGTCGTTTTTCTTCAAAATTCTTTCTTACTTCTTTTCTCTCACTTAGACTAGTCATATAGTCCCCTTTCATTAGTAATTTCAACAATAGATAAAATATTAATATTTTAATATTATTCTATTAATAAAATATTATTTTATTCCAAAGTATTCTTTTCATCCATCACTGTTTTTTGGCACTTAAATTTACATCAATTGACCCTTCGTCTTATCGATAAGGTCTTATTGGCTTCTATACGAGGGTACGGGGTGTTACATTTATATTTAGGGTTTTGGTAAGTAAGTTGCAAAATGATGTCGTTTTTGTTGAAGAAGGGAAAAGTCTTGAGGCAAGCGGCCCACATAAAACTAGCCCACAAAGCTTGGGCCATCTTGTAGCAGGCCGCGTGTGGGCATTTATCCAAACCTATAATAGAACCAGGCTAAGCCTAGCTCATGCTCCCCTTCTGGTTCAATGGCTCTTGATGTTGTGTTATACCCAAATCTCAATTCCTTAGGTCAGACAGATATAAAAAGGTATGGGCTTTCTTAAAAATCTATTTGTTGATTGGGCTTTGATTGGGTGTATGCATGGTTTTGCTATTTATTTGTTGGTAGTTTTAATTAGTACAATAATTTTTTATTTTAAAAATAAAATAAAATATGGGAATATATGTATGTCCATAAATATGCATTATAGAAAACAGATGCATAAAAGAATAAAAATAAAAAAACAACAAAAAAACATAAAAATTAGTTTAGCAAGGCCTTAAATATATATATATATATATATATATATAATATTCATACTTTTAAAATAAAATACATAATAATGTAAAACATGTTATTTGGATTATACTGAAGATAGGACTTTTACTTGGGAAGCTAGAAGTCGCAATCTTGGGTTAATTTTCTTTGGTGAGAGATTTAACTAAAACTCCACTAGTATGATGGGAGTGTTTTAGTTTTAATTCTCAATATTTATTAATCCAAGTAATATCTTAAATTAGTATATAAAAATAAAGAAAATTGTTAGCTTAGGATAGAAACATAAAATGTTCATATCTAAAAAATAAAAATAAAAATAAAATAAAATATAGAATATTTATGTTCTAAGGAATATTAAGGTATAAAATAGAATGAGGATATATTATTTGGATTATACCGATGATGGAATATTTGCCTGGGATGCGAGAAGTCACAATCCCAAGTTAATTTTCTTAGGTGAGAGATTTTGGTTAAAACTCCACCAATATGATTGGAGGGTTTTAATCTTGAGTCCCAATATTTTAATTGTAAATAAATATTTCTCTAAAATCTTGATAAAAAAGGATGTTAATAAAACAACGAAAGAAAAAAACATAAAATAGAAATGAAATAAAAAGGAAATAGTAAGATGATGAATAATAACAATAATAATGAACATATGGTAAATAACAATTAATATTGAAATTCATAGGCAGCCGCGTATCGTCATTGTGTTATTTAAATGTCATTTGCATCCATTTAGATATATTTTGTATATAAGTTGAGGCTCTGATGATGAGGCTTTTCGAGAAAACTTACGAAGATGAGTTTGCTTGAAAAATTCCCTAGGTGAAAGAATACCTCTAGGTCCCATCAGTATGATGGGATGGCTTGGAGAATGTTCATAATAAGAGGTCTTTACTTGCATTAGGGTTTGCATCCACGAAAATATTGTTTTTATTCGTAAATGATTACCTCGATGATGGGATTTACTTGATAAGTTTGTGAAGGTGAGTTTTTCTTAATAATTTCCTAGGTGAGAAAATATCTCCAAGACTCACCAGTATGATGGGTGGATTTGGGAAATATTCTCAATAAAAGGTTTTCATTTGACTTTTATTGAGATTTATGCCACGTATTCCATAATTGCGTCATGTACACTTCACACCCATAAAATTGAATAATGGACTTTAGGTAGCAAATAAAACCAAAGAGCTATATAATGAATAATGATTAAGGAAATTTGAGAATAAAATTAAAGTTAAGGGTTAAAATAAGATAACCTATGATTAAATGGTATCGTTTGTGGAATAGGTGTCACGAGTGTGCTAATCCTTCCCCATGCATTATCGTACTCCCAAACCTAATTCAGAAAAACATCGACCAAGTTGTTGTTCTTTAGGTAGACCTAAAATCAATTTAAGACCTCGTTGAATATAACAAAATTAATAAGTAACAAATCACACCCAGATAAAAGGATTGGTGGCGGCTCTAAAATTTTAATGCTTAAGCAGATGGGTTCTCGGACCTGCACATAGCAACAATACTTGAAACTTAGAGGATTGAGATTTATCCTTTAAAGCTTGATCCTAAGTGCGCAAAAGATGAAAGGAAAAGAAAAGCCTTGATTCAGGATAGTCACTAATGCCTTGAAGCTCGATCTTAAGTCAAAAACCAAGAAAATGTGAAGAAAGCTTAGAGGATCGACATTGGACAAGCTAAGCTCTATCCTAGAAGGAAGCAAAATTGACAAAAAGCCACTAGAAGCTTGGAGAATCAACCTCAACACTTCCAAGCTTGATCCTTGATGAAGAAGAGGTGAAACATATCATGTCTTGGTTCTAGGGTCAATATTTCCATTTAAAAGCTTGATCCTAAAAGCATAAATTGAAGAAAATTTGAATCCAAGATTGACATTAGACAAGCCAAGCTCTATCCCAGATGGAAGCAAACATGACAAAGAGCCATTGGAAGCTTGGAGAATCGACCTCAACACTCCCAAGTTTGATCCTTGATGAAGAAGAGGTGAAAGATCTCATGTCTCGAGTTTAGGGTTGATATTGCCATTTAAAAGCTTGATCCTAAAAGTGGGAATTGAAGAAAATTTCAATCCAAGATTGACACCCCCAAACACCAAGCTCAATCCTAGAGCTCCAGAAATAGCTATTAGACACGAAACATCTAAGAAAAATGACTATTTTCTTCACCAAATTTCAAACATGATTTTTGTGAGACCTCGACCTCTATAGCCTCATAACTAGGTGTAGACACAATAACTCGAGCCAGGGGTAATTTCGTCATTTCTTTAGTGAGCCCTAAGAAGTATGCTTTCAAATATTTTTAAGGCCTAAGTAGGCCTAAAGCATAAATGAATTATGAAAATAAGGATTAAATGATGAAGGAAATAAAATAATGATGATTTCCAAAGTAGGGGCAAAATGGTCATTTTTCATCTCGGGTCAAAATTTTAATTTTTTGTAAACTTAAGTATTTTTAGACCATTGTGGACTTGGCCTCAGTGTCAAAAGAGTAAAAAGATTGCATAAAGGATTGGAGAAGAATAAGCTAACTTGCTAAGGGCATTTTCATAATTTAAATGGAGTTGGATAAGCTTGAGCTATAAATATCATCTTCCAGTAGCTTCTTCTCACATTTTTCAGTAGCTTCTTCTTCTTCTTCCTTCTTCCCTCTCACGTTTCTTCATCCTCTATGGGAGTTCTCTTTAGGCTTCCATAACTCTCTCAAGCTACCTTCATTTTTCATGCTTTTGTGCACCCTTTCATAGAACCTTTGTGTTATTTCACTCTTTCACTTTAAAACCCTTGAAAAAAAAAATCTTACTTTCATACTTTCTCTCACTAGCTAGGTGTTTAGAAAGAGAAAGAGGGAGCTTCCATAATAGCTAGAAATTTTTAGAAAGAGATTCAACTACGAAGCTACCAAGGTGAGTAGGGAATTAGAATTTGATATTTAAGTGTTGAGAATAGCTAGTGATGAGACTTGGGAATGTTTTGTAGTTGAGGTTGTTTATTCATTTTAAAGTGATTAGGATGGTGCAAATAATAGCCATTTAATAGTAGTTGGAAACTAGTTAGGAATGACGAGTAGAACCCAATTTAGAAAATAGCTTTGGAATAGTAATAATGCCAAGTTGGGTTGATGGTGATGTTGTTGTGTGTGATAGGTTCCAACGAAACCCTACACCTCCATTCGGAACATTAGTCGAAGCTAGAGCCCACCAAAACATCAATAAAGACTGGTGAGTGAACTTGCATTTCAAAATTTCTTTGGGAAATGTAATGTATTTGAATGAACATTTGAATGATTTTATCCAACTTTTCTTTAAATATGTGTGCTAGGGAACAACCCCTTGATAAAATGTTTTGATGCTGTGAAAAATGTGAAATGTCAAGCCCTACTTTATTATATACTTGTCATGTCATTCATGTACTTGATAGCATATCTACATATTGGGATACCTCGAAGAATCGTTAAAAGTGGGTATTGTACCTAGTGGTACAATTAAGTCGATTAAAACCTCGAACTAGTTTGAATAGAGATTTTAGGATGTATTTGAGAGTTATTGAACCTTAGAATGTTTTAATGTGATGATTTGGAGTTTGAGGATTAATTTGGAGTCAAATTAGGAATTTTCATAACGTAGGGGCAAAATGGTCATTTTACCACCCGAGGGTAAGATGGTCATTTTGCCACCCGAGGGTAAAATTGGAATGTTGGACAAAATTTATGAAAAAGTTTGACTAATTGGAGTATAATTTGAATTTTAGAAGTGAAAAATTTTAATTTTGACATTTTTTCGAACATAAGGGCAAAACGGTCAATTTACGTGTCCACAAGGACGTAATTGGAATTTTTGGAATTTTACACCACCATAACACTTGTCAAGCCCATGAATTTCACCTATTATCATTTTATACTTTAGATAATTAAGAAATTACATGTGGTGGTGAGCTAATACTTAATTGTTAAGTTATTAACCATGGACCAATTACATGGTGACACGTGGTGAATTTTAATCCTTTTATAATTCTCTTTAAAAACCAGCACACACTCCTCCCATTTCACTCTTCATGGCCGGCCAAAGCAAAGAACAAAGAGAAAAGAATAAGAGCAAACCCTAGAGAAGAAAATCCAAGAGAAATTTGTTGAATTTCAAGGAACAAAATAATCAAAGGTAAGATTTTTCAATTTTAGCTTAAGATTTACCTTACCCATGCTTTCTGTTGCACTTTCTATGGATGAAACACAAGTTTCCATGAGGGATTGCATGCTGGCCGAACTTAGGGAGAGAGGTTTTGATGGTGGATTTTGCTAGATTTCATGATATCTTAGTGTTTTTAGTTGTTTGATGATGTTTGGCATGAAAAACAAGCAAGAAAATCACATGCCCTTCAACAACCCTCTTTGGTCGAATTTTATGGGTGACATATTGATGATGGATTTTGTTGTATTTCAAGTTATTTAGCTCATAATTGATGATTTATGGTATCGGATATCGAAATCGGAATGAATTTTAATTACGGTGAATTAAGTCACAATTAAGCTCATTGAGGTACTTAGGTGTATTTGGAATTTTGGAAGTGAAATGAATATATTTGAAGTTGAATTGGATGTTTTGGTTGATTCAACAGTGTATAGTTTGAGTTAGGTCGAATACAAATTCAGTCCGATCATAATTGAACCCATGTAGAACACAGTCTTTAAGTGATTATTCAGACAATTCTCATTTAATTTCATGCATTCATATAGAGCCTGAAATAATTTTATAACAGTTTGGCACAAATATATTGAATTACATATCGTGTATTATGTATAGGTGGTGAGCCCTCTAATAAGGGTAAAGATATTGTACCCGAGGACTAAGAATAGGAGTACTCCAAACTCCCGCTATTGTGAGTAACAGACTTTCATGTTAACTATCTAAAGTTGTTTCTACTCGTTTTTATGTTTTAAAGAATAATGAGTTTAAATGGTAAATTGTTATGTTTTAAACTTGAATTGTTGGTTAAATGAAATGAGTTTTATAACTTGTTTTGAAATTGAATACTGGTTTTGGAAATTGAGTAAGTGGAGACTATATACTCGTGTTTTGATATGTGGTTTGAATTGGTGGCTTATGACAATGTGATGGCATGAATGGTTGGATTTGTGTTTTGTGTGGAATATATATAAACTGCTTTGTTTTGCCGTGACACAGGCTGGGTAATATTTTATTAGCCATGTTATGCTGTCGAAATGTTTATTGATTTGGTGGGTTATTTGATTAGCTAACTGCAGTGGGCGGGTTTCTGTGGACTAGCCTATTAGAGGGGCACAATAAACTCCATTATATTTTACCTTAGTATGAGAGGCGCGGAGGGTATCTCCTAAGGTATATTTAGAGTTCACTTCACGCCGAACCACCACGTGAGGGTGAAACTCAGCCAACGCCAAGGAACGATTATGTTTTTAAATGTAAAAACATGTTTTATGTGTATATATAGTTTTAACAGCCTTGGGGGACTCGATTGGATGCCCGGGCCAAGGTGTCACCGAGTACGAGTTTTGGCACGAGCCAAGTTTAAGAGAGTCATAAGCTTTATTGATTATTTTCGATGAAATGTAATTGTTTTATATGAATTGAAATGAGTTTTGAATGTTATGAATTATATTATGATGGGATGATTTAACTGTCTCCATTTACTCGGCTTTAGATGTTATAGATGAATTTTGCTTACTCACTGGGTTTATAAAAACTCACCCCTTCTTTTCACCCATTTCAGGCTCAGTCTAGTCTGTAGATAGTCGATTTTGTTGAGGATTGCTTTTGGATCTGCATCTTTAGAAATCGAAGATCTATAGTCTTGCATATTTTTGGTTATATCGGGGCCCACATGTCATTGTAGAATATTTGTATACCTGGCTACGTGTGTCACTGTATGTATGAATTTATTTTGCTTTTACGCTACAAAAATTATTTATGCAGAGTTCTATAAATATTGTTTTATAAAAAAATAGAATATTTTATTTAATATTTTTATTTAGTTTGATTAGCCAAAATTTTATTTTAAATAGATGAATTAGATTACGAAAATTATTTTTAAATAAGAAATGTATATTTTTTGATTGTATGCTATATTTTTACCAAGTTTTAAAATTTGAGTAAAAATGACCAAAATACCCCTATGTGGTAAAAATTATTTTTTATTTGTTTTGACTTAAAAATAGTTTATATTCCCTTAAAACATGATATTTAGTAACTATTGCTCACAGGGGAGATGTAAAATTGATGCAAGAGCCTTTCGAGGTTTTGGTTGACATTCTGGGTAATGAATGTCTATCGAGACATCGCGGCAGATGTCACGGGCTTGAAGGAAGTACTGGGTCATGACATGAAATGTGTAAAAGGATGAATCCATGTGCTTCTATATTATGTTGGTAGGTATATATATGAATATATGTTTTGTATTGATGAATAATGTTGTGTGATGATGTTGAACTGTGCGAGTAGGGAGTGCACACGTGATGATGATAGAGTATGCGAGTAGGGAATGATGATGATAGAGTGTGCGAGTAGGGAGAGCACACATGATGATGTTGAAGTGTGCGAGTAGGGAGTGCACACATGATGATGATATTGCATTGAGTTGAGTGTGGTGGGATGGTATGCATGATGATGTATGTATATACAAATATATATATATATATATATATATATATTTTATAGAAAGTTTATGAAAATAATTGTGATTGTGTTGTGTGTTGGTATTGTTAATTGCTCCCAAATTGTTTTTCATTTCAATAAAGAAATGGCTTTTGATGAAACAAGACCCATTTCACTTAAAATGCTCTGTTTCTTGCTGTAGCAAGATTCATTTCGCTGTAGCGAGAAACTCTCGGATTTTGGGGGTCACACTAGCTTGATTCTCGCTGCAGTGAGAATAAATCTCGCTATAGCGAAAAACTCTCGGGTTTTGGTGTAGTACTTTCACTTCAATGAAGATTTTGACCACCTTCCAGTCCGAACTGGGAAAAGTGGTAAACATAAAAGTTGTATCCTTGTCTCTTAGCTTTCTAATGGTTTAAAAATCAGGTCAATTGGACTTCTGTAATGGGAGATATGCTAGAAAAATTGAAACACATGAAAACTAACATTGTTTCTCGTTGCAGCGAGAAACTTGCTGCCATGCTTGCTACCTTGCTTGATTTTGACATATTTTTCACCCATTTAACTTCATGGATTGATCATGGGTTTTTGCAACACTATGAGGTTATTAATCAAAGTTTGAAAGGAGGGGCTGCATCATGATTTCCAAATTTTTCCTATCGATTGCTTGCTCCCTTCTTATGTTCACTCACTAAGTTTAACTCACCTTTTTCAAATTCATGTTTTCAGATCAAGAGGTAGCTTGTAACTAGGTCGAGGTGTTCTTGTAGATTCGTATCCTTGGTAGGTATCTTGGCATTTCATAGTCGCACCTTCACCTTGTTCACTCCACTAGAAGCCCAAAGTCATTTTTGTTGTAAATACATACCTGTGATGTAAGGTACTAATACCTTAGACCATATATGTACATTTTAATTGGTAAAGCTACCATGAGTGGCAATAGTTAATGTTATTTTGGGATAATATAAATGTAGTTTTGATTGTTATAATTTACTATTAAAGTACTTAAAGGGTTAAGATTATGAGATGTAAATGTAAGAATAGTTGACGGGATAATGAGTATGATTATATAAATAGGTTTGTTTGGGCTTAGTGGGCTACGTCCATTGGGCCCATGAGTAGGACATGGCCTGAAAATTGGGTCGTGACAATTTTCTCCTACCTCGAGGCTAATTTGGGAAAATTGGTAAACACAAAAGTTGTAGGTATGCCTCTTACCTTTCCAACGGTTTAGGAATCACATTGATTGGACTTTTGTAGTTCGAGTTATGCTAGAAATATCAACATGTTCAGTAAGAGTCTACACCTAGCCATCCTAGCACGGTTCATCATCCATTAGCTTTGTGCACTTGAGAACCTTCCTAAACAAAGAATAAACCAATGATGGATCCAATTAGGACTTTTAACATGAAAATGAGCAAGAATTACTTGCATTAGAGTAGTTCAACATGCTTCAAACTTATTAATAAAAAGATATGAAAACTACCTAAAGTCAACTTAAAAACACAAGGACTTAGTGATTTTAGCATCCAAAATGTGGTAGAATAACTCTATATAGTAGAGTTACCAAAAGAGGTGAATTGGATTTATAAAATTCTTTTCAACAAAGTAAACTTTTAATGAACGTAAGCTTGGAGATAAGTTTCTCAAATTTGTTTTCACTTTAAAACATAGTAGATGTAATTTAATAAGCAAATTAATAAACAAACAAGTTGAAAAATAAATTTTCAAACTATTTAAGGAAAATGCACTAGTGTAAAATTTTCAAAAACTTCCAATCAAGTCAAGCAAAAAATAATTTGCACAAATTTTTTTTCTAACAAAGTGTGTCAAAAATGTTGACTCCATTAGTTTTTGATGATAATAAAACATTCCCATTCATTTATGTCTAATGCCTTTACTTGAGTGTGTAGGAAAATTAATGTATGAAGTTAATAAATCAATCTTTCAAAGTGTATATCAAAAGAAAAAGAGAGATAAAAATAATAAGACATGACTGCTTAACAAGAAGGAGGCTCATTAGTTGAATAAGGAAGAATGTTGGTTGGCCAAGATTTAAATTGGAGAAATGACAGACTGAAGGATATTGAGAAACAGTACCAACTTAGTTGACCAAGAAATGGGCTAGTCGACTAAGTGCTTACTGCTAGAACTGCCAGAGATAGGGAGTAGAAAACAGAAACGACTTAGTTGACCAAGATATTAGTTAGTCGACTAAAAGCATTCTGCCTGCAAGTTTGAAATTTGTGCTAAAAGACAGAGTAACAACTAGAACTGACTCCTAACTATCTCCAACGACTAGAAAACTGTCAAACTGCCATCAGAGATGGTTCTCCATGTATAAAAGGGTCTTTCAATAGTTAGAAATTAGTTTTTAGAAGCATTAGAGAGATTTGAGTCACATAAAAGCTGAAAAACCAGAAAATCTCTCTTTTACCTTGCTGCACCTTAACACTCATTCTTTGTACTTGTATTTTGCACTCAACCGTGTACCATGTAGATCAACTTGTGACCATAGGTATGTTTTTTTACTTCTCTTCTTGTATTCTTAAAGTGAGGGATTCACTCTAAGTGGTTGTTTCAAGCAAAGTTTGCTTGAAGGTGTTAAGGTTCTAACTTAGCCTTGAAAAGTTAGGTGTTGGGTTTTAGTTTAGCCCGTGAAAAACTAGTGTAAAAGGTTTTCGTTGAGCCTGCTAAAAGCCATTGTAAAGCTTGGTGAAAGCTTGTGAATTTCACTAATTCTTAGTGGATTTGTTGGGAAAATCCTTGGGTGGATAATCAAGATAGTGGATGTAGGTCTTGGACCGAACCTCTCTAAATTCTGCTGTCTTTTTACTTTGTTTTTGTTTCTTTTTTTGTTCTTCATTTGTCTCGCACTTGTCTAGACTTTGAGACAATATTTGAAAGAGCCAAATTGTGCTATTCACCCCCTCTAGGACATATTTTTGAGACCAACAAGTGGTATTAGAGCTAGTTCCCTGTTATTAAGGCTTAACATCATTTGGTAGTGTCACGACCCAAATTTCGGGCCATGATCGGTGCATGGGCCCACTAGACGTAGTCCACTAAGCCTAAGCAAGCCTATTCATCTGACATGTTCATCATTCCATCAAAAGCTGCTAAGTCTCATTTCATAACTTTGAATCAAAATGATACTAAACATTGCCAACTCATACTGGCATACCAATCAAGTGTACATTGTCTACAATAGGTATATTAATAATTTACATCAAATTTGTCTATACATCTCAAAAAGAAGACTCGATTTCCAGCGGAGAGACCAGAGTGATGTATGGCTACTGAATACCGAGATACCTACCAAGGAAACGAATCTACAAGGGCACCTTGACCTAATTACCAGCTGCCTCTTGAGCTGAAAACATGAAGTTGAAAACGGTGAGTATAAACCCAGTGAGTGAACAAGAAAGGGAACAAGCATACCATAAGGAATGTTTAACGAAATCATGATGCATTCATTTTTCAAAACAATGCAATTTATTTTAGTTCTTATTAAACCCCTCATGTAAACCCCACATGAGAACAATCACTTATTGAAAGGAGTCCATGCTCAACAAAGGATTTGGAGAGTGAAAACTTTAATAGCATTCATGCTAATCAAGTCAAATAAATGATGGGCTATAGTAACATTCTCACTGCAGTGAGATTCTGGCCAGCACCACCCCTCAAAACCCTAGAGAATCTTGCTGCAGCGAGAAGCAGGGCACCAGCAAAAATATTCCTCTTTCCCTCAAGCAAAGGCCACCCTGTTCACATGACCAACACAACATGAAACTCATATAATTTCCCAAAGTTTAACATGTCAAATTTCTCAAATGCATTACATCCATATACCATATTGTGAACTTTATATAACACACACATTTACGTATCCATACATCATCATCATGTGTGCACTCCTTACTCGCACACTCCATCATCGTCATGTGTGCACTTCCTACTTGCACACTCAATCATCATCATGTGTGCACTCCCTACTCGCACACCTCAACATCATCACCCAACATCATTCATCAATACACAGCACGTATTCATAAGATATATACATACATACCAACATAATAATAAACACATGGATTCATCCTTATACACATCTCCCATTTCATAATATCAAAAACATTTAATCAAGGCTTGCTCCCTGGCACACATTTTCAAAGACAAGATGGATAAAATCATTCACATTTCCCAAAACAAGTTTGAAATGCAAGTCCACTCACCGGTATTGTTGAGCCTTTAACCGACTCTAACTTCACTAATGGTCCAATTGGGACGTTTGGCTTCGTTGGAATCTATCATCACATTAATATCACCATTAATTCAAGCCACATACTTACAAATTCTAAAAGCTATCTCTTAGCTAGCTTTCAATTGCCATTTAAATGGCTATCCATTTTCACTATCCTATCACTCTAAAGTGAATTAACAATCTCAACTACAAAGTATTCACAAATTCAAATCTCTAATCATTCTCAACACTAAATTTTCAACTCTAATTTACTACTCACCTTAATAGCTTTGAAACTTTGAAATTCTTTCCAACAATTCTCCAATCAATTGTAAAGCTTCCTTTTTCTCTCTCTAAAACACCTAACTAGTGAAAGAGAGTATGGAAACAAGATTTTTTAAGGGTTTTAAAGTGAGAGAATGGAAGAGCACAAGGGTTTTATGGAAAGGGTGCACCAAAAGCATGAAATTTGGAGCTAGAGAGAGAAAGTTATGAAAGTTTCATATCAAGCTTCCATAGAGGATTGAAGCAACGTGAGATGGAAGAAGAAGAACAAGAAAAGCTGCTTGAGAATGTAAAAGCTACTGGAAGGAAGAGATATTTATAGCCGATGCTTATCCACTCCATTTAAATTACCAAAATGCCCATCCACAAATTAGCTTATTCTCCTCCAATCTTTTATGCAATCTTTTTACTCCTTTGACACTGGGACAAGTTCATAATGGTCTAGAAATGCTCAGGTTTATGAAAACTTAAAAATTCTAACCCGAGGTGAAAAATGACCTTTTTGCCCCTATTGTGGAAATCATCAAAATTTTTGTTTCCTTGTCATTTTACCAATATTTTCATCGTTCATTTATGCCTTAGGCCTACTTTGGCCTTAATACTGTTTAAAACTTACTTTTATGGGCTTACTAAGGTAATGACGAAATTACCCCTGATTAGGGATATCGCGTGTACTTTTATCTACGAGTCTATAAAGGTCAAGGTCTCACAGGGAGGATCCAAATGGCTCAACAAAAATCCATAGTTGCTGAGGGACAATCAACAAATAGACCACCTCTATTTGATGGCTCAACTATCCTTATTGGAGTTGTAAGATGTCAATTTACATTAGAGCTATAGATTATGAAATGTGGGACGTCATAACAGATGGACCTTTTATTCCCTCAACCTTAAATGTAGTTACAAATGAATTTATGCCAAAGCCAAGGTCTTAATGAACCGAGGCTGAAACTAAGAAAGTCTAAACAAATTTTAAGGCCATCAATACATTGCATTGTGCCTTGAACCCCACTGAATTCAACAAAGTCTCAAGCTGTACAACAGCTAAGCAAGTGTGGGACAAACTTAGAGAAATCCATGAAGGGACTTCACAAGTCAAGGAGTCCAAAATTGCCCTCTTGACACATAACTATTAAATGTTCAAAATAGAGCGTGGTGAAGATGTCACCAACATGCTAGATAGATTTACAAACATCACAAACAAATTTAGTTAGCTAGGCAAACCAATACCCTAGCATGAAATTGTTAAAAGACTTCTTAGAAGCCTACCAAAAAATTAGAAGCCTAAAATGACTGCAATCTGAGAGGCCAAAGATATAAATGTAATTACCTTAGATGAGATTTGTGGTTCTCTCTTTACTCATGAGCTAGAGCTTAAAGAGGAAGACGAAGAAGATATGAGGGAAGCAAAGAAAAAGAAAAAGAGCATTACATTTAAAGCCACATCTTTGAAGAAGAGCTGGAAGAATTATCATGTGATGATGATGAAGAGTTAGCTCTGGTTGCAAGAAAATTCAGAAAGCTTATGGGAAGAAGAAACTGGAGGCTAGCTAGAAGAGGGTTTAGAAAAGATCAAGGTGCTTCATGGAAATTCAGAAACAAAAATGACTCCATAAAAAAGGAGGAGCTGATTTGCTACGAATGCAAGAAACTTGGCCATTTCAAGTCCGAATGTCCATTGCTGAAAGATGAGACACTAAAGAAAAATAGGTGG
This sequence comes from Theobroma cacao, assembly GCF_053813885.1. Lineage (NCBI taxonomy): Eukaryota > Viridiplantae > Streptophyta > Magnoliopsida > Malvales > Malvaceae > Theobroma > Theobroma cacao. The sequence goes on along the minus strand of NC_142647.1, from coordinate 36,342,203 downwards.
TTACTGCATGGTCTAACAGTGACACATCAAGCTCTGAAGATGAAGATGAAAAATCTGAGGAAAGAGCAAACCTCTACTTGATGGCACAAGATGATGAAACAGAGGTATCCACATCCCCTTGTGATATTTCCATTGATGATTTGCAAGATGAGTATGACAGCCTTTATGATGAATTTGAAAAACGTTTTTCAAAATATAAGATTATAAAGAAAAAGGCTAGATCTCTCAAAAATGATTTGGAAAAAGTGAGACAAAAGTTCAATTTTGTTTTTGAGCAAAGAAATTTCCTGCAAGTTGAGTTAGAAGACTCAAAAACAGATTTTGAAGCTTTAAAGCTAGAGTTGGAAAATAAATCTGAAGCTTTGCAAAAACTACTTGATGAAAACATAACTCTCAAATGTTTAAAAAATGAAACCCCAAAAAGAAATGCATACCACAAGAAGAATTCTGCTTTTGCATCATCTAGATGTTATAGTTGTGGAAAACATGGACATATATCATATGACTTCTTTAAGAGAAGTAATCTGTAGAAAGTTAGAAAAATTTGGGTCCCTAAAGGATCCTATATTGCAACTAACTCTCAAGGACCCATCAAAGTATGGGTACCTATAAAGAAAAACTGAAATTTTGTTTTATAGGTTGAGCTGCACTTAAAGGAGACATGTTCAAGATCTCAACTCAAGAAGAAGTAGCCTTGGTACATGGACAGTGGCTGCTTATGACACATGACAGGAGATGAAATGTTATTTGCTTAGCTGGACAAAAGAAAGGGAGATACCGTATCCTTTGGTGATGATTCTAAAGGTAGAATTCATGGGATAGGTACGGTTGGTAAGAACTCCCAAACTCAAATTAGTCATGTGTTGTTGGTGAAGGGTTTAAAGCATAATTTATTGAGTATTAGTCAATTATGTGACAATGGATTTAAAGTATGTTTTGATTCAAATAAGTGTGAAGTAATAGACATAGGTACAAACAAAGTCTCATTTATAGGAAAGAGATTAAAGAATATGTATGTCATTTTTCTTGAGGAATAATGAAATATGTCTAGTTGCAAATGCTGAAAATGACAGCTGGTTATGGTATAGGAGATTAGGATATGTAAGCTTGCATACTATGTCAAACTTGATTACAAAGAACTTAGTTGTTGGGCTATCGGATTTAAAATTTGAAAATGAGAAAATATATGATGCTTGCCAACTAGGAAAACAAGTTAGAACATCCTTCAAGTCTAAAAAGATTGTGTCAACATCTAGACCTCTTGAATTATTACACATTGATTTATTTGGTCCAATAAGCACAACTAGTTTAAGAGGAAAATCTTATGGCTTTGTAATAGTTGATGACTATTCTAGATATACTTGGGTTTATTTTCTTGCTTATAAGAATGATGCTATATCAGCTTTTATAAGTCATTGTAGGAAAGTAGAGAATGAAAAAGGACTAGCCATAGTTAGCATAAGGAGTGATCATGGAGGAGAATTTGAAAATGCTGAATTTGAGAAATTTTGCAAATAATAGGGATTGGATCACAATTGCTCTGCACCTAGAACACCCCAGCAAAATGGAGTGGTAAAGAGGAAAAACTGAACCTTAAAAGAAATGGCTAGGACTATGTTATGTGAGAATAACCTACCAAAATATTTTTGGGCTGAGGTTGTGAACACAACAGCTTACATACTTACTAGAGTCTCAATAAGACCCATGATATCTAAGACACCATATGAACTTTACAAGTGTAGGAAACCAAACATTTCTCACCTTAGAAGTTTTGGCTGTAAATGTTTTGTATTGAACAATGGAAAACAACCCCTATAAAAGTTTGATGCAAAAAGTGATGAGGCAATATTTTTAGGATATGCATTAAACTCCAAGGCTTATAGAGTTTTCAACAAAAGGACTCTAAATGTTGAAGAATCAATCCATGTAGTTTTTGATGAGTCAAATGATTTACAAAAAGAAATTCATGTTGATGATGATGATGTAGAAATCCTAGAAAAAATAACTAGAAGAAATGAGCCTAGAGAACAATAAGAATAATGAAGGAAGCTCACCTAGAAGAGAAAATGAAACTCCATCTCTAGAAGATTTGCAAAGAACAGAAAATCAGCATAATGACCTTCCAAAGAGTTGGAGATTTGTAAGAGACCATCCACAAGATCAAATCATAGGTGACATTTCTCAAGGAGTTAGAACTAGGAGAGCAACCAGAGAAATCTGTGAATTTTCAGCCTTCATATCAAAAATTGAACATAAAAGTTTTGAAGAAGCTAAAAATGAGGAAAGTTGGATAATAGCCATGGAAGACGAACTTGATCAATTCAAAAGAAATCATGTATGGTCACTTGTACCTAGACCTTTAAATCACCCTGTTGGCACAAAATCTGTGTTTAGAAATAAGGTAGATGAGCAAGGAAATGTAGTTAGAAATAACACTAGGTTAGTAGCCCAAGGATACAACCAAGAGGAAGGAATGGACTATGATGAAACCTTTGCACCCGTTGCTAGGATTGAAGCCATAAGGTTGTTGTTAGCTTTTGCGTGCTTCATGAATTTCAAATTGTACCAAATGGATGTAAAAAGTGCATTTTTAAATGGATTTATTCAAGAGGAAGTATATGTTGAACAACCACCAGGTTTTGAAGATTTTGAAAAACCAGACCATCTTTTCAAACTCCACAAAGCCTTGTATGGATTGAAACATGCTCCTAGAGCTTGGTATGAGAGGCTTTCAAAATTTCTGGTTAAAAAAGGGTATGTTAGAGGCAGCATTGATACTACATTGTTCATTAAAATATATGTAAATGATTTAATTGTTGTGTAAATATAAGTGGATGAAATTGTATTTGGTGCAACTAATGAAATTGTATGTGGATGAAATTGTAGCACTTTCAAATGATTTTTTTAAGACCATTTGGATCTCCCCTAAGGATGTTAAGCCTCAAACAAAGAAGGTTAAGCTCTAATACCACTTGTTGGTCCCAAAGAGTGTGCTAGAGGGAGGTGAATAATACTTTTCGAATGTCACTAAAAAAGGGTTCCTAGTTAAGAGCTTGTAAATGAAGTTAATGAGAAAAGTCTAAAGGTTGTTCGAGGAATAACAAAGAAATAAAATAGAGTAGACAATGCTCAACAATTCATAATGGTTCAGTCCTTTTGACCTACATCCACTACCTTGATCTTTCAATCCAGAATTTTCAAACTAATTCACTAAAATCAATGGAATTTCCAACTTCCACCAAGCTTTTGCAATGGCTTTTCACAGGCTTAGCCACAACCTTTAACAATGGTTTTTATTTGGATCAACCAAAATCCAAAACTAACTTTTCTTAGGCTAAGTTAGAACCGACAACACAAATCAAGCTAACCTAAGCTTGATCAACCCCTTAGAGTGCCTTGCACACTCTAAATAAGTGAGGAATACCGATATGAATATGTACCTATGATCACTATGCTAATTTAAATGGTACAACATAAGGTGCTAAACTCTATTACAAAGATTGGAGTGAAACACAAGAAGAAGTGAGACGATTTTTGCTATTCTTGGTTCTTTCATGTTCTAGGAAGCATCTCATACTCATTTTAGCCATCGTGGATGTCTTTTATTACTTGAAAAAATCAACTATGATGGATTTGGATAGCTTCTGATCATTGGAAATAGTTTAGGAACTTGTATAGCCATTATTTTGGCTTTTAGCATTCAAATTTGAATTTCTTGATAGTGAGCTTTTAACTGGTTAACTATAGGCCTTGGTCGATTAAGTCTCTCTATCTTGCAGTCTGCTTCACTATGTTAATCAGTTAAGAAAGGCTTTAATAGATCAAGAGCTTATTGTTTTCAAGCAACCAACTGCACCAACCTTTCTTCGTTTGATTGACTCTTCTTTTAATTTATTTATGTTGATCTTCTTCCAGTCTTAATCAGTCATAAATTTGTTTAGCCGCCCAAGACTTCTTCAATTGTTGTTCAGAGATTTGACTTATAGAGCTTCGTTTAGACATTTACTTTTAAATTTTAGTTGATTAACTCCCTTGGTTAATCGATTAAGAAGTTTTTATTTATAACTCATTTTATGGTCTCTTATCTTGGTTAGTTTTGATGGTTGCTCTTGAATGATTATTCTATTAAGTAACTTATATTTTTATCTTGCACACTCAAGTAATATTGTTAGACATTAATGAATAAGAATGTTTTGTTACAATAAAAAATGCATGGGGTCAACACTATTACCTGATTTTTTGTACCTTTTCTGTCTCTAATTTTAATATCAAATTCCTAAAGCAACAGATTCCATCGTATCAATCTCGGCTAGGCATCTTTCTTAGCCATCAAGTACTTAATTGCAACATGGTTAGTGTACACAATAACCTTCATGCCAACCAACTATAAACCAAATTTATCAAATGCATAAACAACTAATAATTTTTTTCAATGGTGGTATAATGCATTTGAAATTCAGTCAAAGTCTTACAAGCATAATAGATAGACTGAAAACTTTTTTCTTTCCTTCGACCTAACACTGCACCTACAGCATAGTCACTAGCATCACATATAAGCTCAAATGGAAGTGTCCAATTAGGAACTACAATGATGGGTGCAAATACCAATTTCTTTTTCAATTCAACAAATGCCGTATGACATGCATCATCAAACTTAAAGGAGCATATTTTTCCAACAAATTACACAAAGGTTTGAAAATTGTAGCAAAGTCTTTAATTAACCTTCTATAAAAACCCCCATGACCAAGAAAACTTCTAATACCTTTACTAAAAAAGGCGTTGGAAGTTTCTCGATTGTCTTTATCTTGGCTTTGTCCACCTCTAATCCTTTGCTTAAAACCTTATAACCGATGACAATGCCATCTTGCACCATGAAGTGGCATTTCTCCCAATTCAACACTGGGTTCATCTTTTCACACCTTCTCAAAACCCTATCAAGATCCAACAAACACTTATCAAAATTTTTACTAAACATAGAGAAGTCATCCATAACTACCTTAAAGATCTGTTCCACCATATAAGAGAAAATGGCCACCATGCATATTTGAAAATTGGTTGAAGCATTGCACAGTCCAAATTGCATCCTTAAGAAAGCAAAAGTACCATAAAGACATGTAAAGGTAGTCTATTATTGATCTTCGAGATCTATTGTAATCTGATTGTATCTTGAATACCTATCCAAGAAATAATAGAATTCCTTGCCAGCCAACTTATCCAACATTTTGTCAATAAATGGAAAAGGAAAATGATCTTTGCTCATGGCCTTGTTAATTTTCCAGTAGTCCATGCACATTCTCCAACCAGTCACTGTCCTTTGGGGGATAAGTTCATTTTTTCACTTTCTACCATAATAATCCCTTCTTTCTTTGGAACACATTGTACTGGACTTACCTATGCACTGTCTAATCTAGGATAGATGATGTCAGCATATAACCATTTGATGATTTCTTTCTTCACCACCTCCTTTATGATTGGATTAAGTCTTCTCTAGAGCTCGATGGTGGCTTTGTGATCATCCTCCTAGAGAATCTTATGCATACATATTGAAAGACTAATCCCCTTTATGTTTGTAATTGTCCATCCCAATGCCTTCTTGTGCTCTCTCAAAACTCTCAAAAACTTATCTTTCTACATGTTAGTAAGAGTAGAAGAAATAATCATAGGAAGGGTAGACGAGTTACCAAGATATTCATACCTGAAGTTATTTGGTAAAGGTCTAAACTCCAACTTAGGTGGTTCTTCAATAAATGGCTTCACTGGTGAAGATGAAGAAGACAAGAAATCCACTATCTTAAATTATGTCCTTATGACACGGGATGGGGCATCTAACAAATTCACACATTCAATAAGCTCTTCATCATATCTCTCAAAATCAGTTACTAAGGAAACTTTAAGAGGGTCATTAAGGTGGTTTTTCCTAAATACTTCACTTGTGACTCTATCAACTACACTTACTGCTAAATACTTTGCATGATCATTAGGAAACTTTAAAGCTTTAAAAATATTTAAAGTTGTCTCTTGATCCCATACTCTTAAGGTAAGCTATCCTTTCTCCACATGAATGAGTGCTCTAGTAGTGCGTAAGAAAGGTGTCACAGCCCAAGTCCCAAGCCATGACAAGCGTATGGGTCCAATAGGCATAGCCTACCAGACCCATGCAAGCCACTCTATGTAAACCTATTCAGTAGTCCATCTATAACTTTTCTTTCTTTAAGATCTAAAACTCATAATTTCTAATAATAACTCCTTCAAAATTTAATCGTGAAAACCAAGTATATACCATTCTCAAAATAAGGCTATCATTGTCAACCCTAAACGACATTGTTAATCAAACCAAACATATAGAGTTCACAACAAATCCCACAATTTACATTAAACCATCATATATAAACATACAACAAACCCTTGACTAGTAGTGGAGTGAGTCTGGGTGTGGGTACTATCATCAAGTGACATAGTAAACCTATCGAAGGATGAATATGAGGAAGCCCTTCTACCTAGGAATCCAACTACCTTCAGACCTGAAAACTAAAACATGAAGTTAAAAAGAATGAGTATAAACCCAGTGAGTGAACATAGGAAGAGAACAAATAAAGATACAGAAGATTTTTAGGAAACAAGATGCGCTTGTATTAAAACAATGCAATTTGTATATCATAAACGAACTTGATGCCATGTTGACTTTTAACACATTTTAAAAACATTTAAGAATATCAACTTCAAATATTCTGTGCAATCACATTTCATCTTCCAAACATCTTTACTCTACAGGACAGGTGCACATGCGTATAAGAATTCATGTATATATAAATTATGTATATATATATATATATATAGACATTTTCAAACATACATCAAATACATCAAGGTCAATCTCAAACTAGTCAACATGGCTCAACTCACACAACCACCATCCTCAACTCAGCTCGTGTGCACTCCCACACTGCACATGGCAAATATCATGTGCACTCCCACATTGCACATGGCGCATATCATCATGTGCACTCCCACATTGCACATGGTATATATCATTAGCGTGTGCACTCCCACACCGTATGCCATCATCACTATCATGTGCACTCCCACACCATACATGCACGATTATAGTTATCATTCAATATTACCTTTCAAGGCATAACACACATAACAACATGCAACAAGAGTCTTTGCATAATACTACATTCCACATAATTCATTATTTTATTAATCATAGACATGGTTGCACAGTCTAGACATTCAAGGAAAAAAATATTAATCGTATTGCCACTAGTTTAAAACATCTTAAGATTTCCAATGCATGACACACCACAATTTAATTGGCAATTCAACATAATATTTCACACACGTAATTCATCACATTCTACGTTTAACAACATAAAAGAATCACTTGTGAAAGGCTTGTTCCTGCCAATAATTTTCTTAAAAAAAAGTCAACCAAGAATTTTCAAATACTTTATTCAAACGCATGCACATTTGTTCAAAACATTTTAAATGCAAGTTCACTCACCTTAATAATGCCACCTTACAAGACTAGCACCCACAAGATCCTGATTTAAGTAAGTCCTTAAGTACCATTAGAACCTATATTTACCAATAAACCATAATAACCTTAATTATGTCATAAATTTGAATTTAATAATTCTAATAAATATACACTAGATAATCTACACTCTAACCTAACATTTAACCTAGAATTCTAGTCTAATTCACAAACCCATTGGACCAACTATTCCAATTTAAAGTTTCTTTACCTAGACGAGCTTAGAGGTATACAGATCAATAGAAACCTAATATTTCCAAGAAAGAAAATTTGAAGGAATTTAGGAAATAAAATCTGAAAATATAAACCCATTAATATTAAAATCCAAGAGTTGAAAATGTATACCTTTTGGTTTATTAACGCATATCTGAAGCTAAAAAGCTTAGGCAGTGATGAAAGTGGTGTATAATGGAAAATGAAGAAAAGAAAAGAAGAAAAAGAAATTTTTTTTCTGTTCACTCTCCTAAATTCTGTTTGCCACGAGAATGGGGTGGAGGATGGTGGATTTGGTGAACAAGAAGATAGGAGAAGGAGAAAGTAAGGAAAGAAAAGAAGGAAAAGAAACTGAAAAAATTTAATTTTCATGGTGAAGAGTGGAAAATGGCATTAGAGGAAGAAGATGAAGAAGAAAAATGCCTTTTGGGGAGATAAGGATCAGCCATGGAAAAAGAAGAAAAGAGTCAAAGCTTTCTTTGGAAGCTTCGACCAAGTTAATGAGAAAATTACCATATAGCCCTCCATGTTTCTCCCTTTTTTAATTTAGTCCTTCCAACAATCTTTTAATTCCAATTTCTTCTATGTTTCTTCCTTTATACTTATACAAATAAAATATAAAGTTTGCACTTCAACGCGGTATTACCATAATATTTAAATATATACTTACTCGCGCTAGTTTTATTTAATAAATATATGCCAGCCCCGCTAACATCATTTTTCTCTGAATTTCCCTCGTTCTTCTTCTGCTCCACTTAGATTGATCATATACTCCTCCTTCATGACTAATTTTGACATCAAATAAAATATTAATATTTTGATATTATTTTATTTCAAGATTTTTCACTGGTCTCTTGGGAACCCAAAATGTCTTATTATGCTCGATTCACTTTCGAATTACTTTTTATCTTGCTAATTCATCCTCAATAAAAATATTATTATCTAATTGTTATTTCCTCGCGTGCAAAATATTTTACTCTAGAATATTCCTTTCACCCGTCACCGCTCTTTGCCACTTAAATCCAAATCAATTAGTCCTTCATCTTATCAATACAGTTATGTTGACTACGATACGAGGGTATGGAGTGTTACAGTCTCCCCCACTTAAATAGAATTAGTCCTCGAATTCACGTCGGTGTCAGGTTATTACTCTCACTCTATAATCATATTTTATTTCCTTTTTCATAGGAAATTTGATTTATTCACCTTACTTACTTTCGATTCAAATAGAACACTTTACCAGGTTAGGTACTTAACTTATACCTTTTATCATCTTTGAATCAAACAACGGTACGCTTCAACCATTGTTCTCTCTCATCACTAAGATCCTAGTCTCAATCATATCGATTTCGATCACAAATCATACTTATGTGTGCATATCTAATCACTATCTCTTTGCTTCGTTTCTTGTCAAGTTTTCAACATTCATTCATTTTATCTCCTTACATTACTATAGAACTTATGGCATTATAAACATGCCATATTCATTCCTATACATATTTTCAACATCAGGGGAGGTTAAAACTTTCAATTATTCCCATATACTTCATATTTACCTTACTTCTTTGTGACTCAAACCTTCATAGTTTTCCTATTAATTGCACATTCAAAGATTCACACTTTTACATCATTCTTAATCCGATGCAATTTACATCACGTGGGAAAGCAACTCACTTGCCAATCCTTAATTCTCATTGCAATTTTTTCCACTCACTATCAGATTCTTTTCATTAGTTTTAATCCTTCATGCCTTTGAACATACTATAATTATTTTGACTTGATCTTTTTGATCATTATTGAAAAGATTAAACTTTGTCTTCATTAATTAATTTCTCTAATTACTCATTTGTAATACCATCACCATTTATGGTCCATCCATTGCACTATCGCCGTATGGAGACTCTAATATAACTATGTCTTAGCACTTCATTAATTCTCACATCTTAACCCAATTAATCACTCTTGTATGGCTTAACCACACTATAGATTCCATTTCTTGTTATTCCTTATATTAACATAACTTAATTCTTGATAGTATCTCTTGTCACAGTATCATTTATACAACTCATCGAACATATTGAGTTCAAACCTCAAATCACTATGGATAATCCTTCACTTTAGTTGGTCACAATAATTAACTCCACATATACGTATGTAGACACATATTTAAATGTTGACATTCATCACTATGTGTAGGAATCCTTGGGTCAAATGCCTTTGGACTAAACTTCCCTTTATTCATTCCAATCCATAACTAAAATTTCAAGATCATATCCTCGTAACACATGATCCCCTTTTTACTTTTCTTAATTTCGACATTTCTAACTTACCTTTCCATTTCATTTCTATAAATTAGTTTAATCTGTAAACATGAAGGTATAATAAATGCCAGATCACCCTTTGGATGTTAAGCTACCACTTGACTGACGTTTTACCATAAGTTATTTCTGATGTGGCCCATATGAATTCACATTATGCCTATGCAGAGCTTCCCATAATTTACATGCTTATATTCTTTTCTTATCATTTCCAATCATATGCATAAGTTTCAGTGTACTATATATATACATCCTTGCATCACAATGTCATTAATCACATCTCACTTGCTGAATGTCATTTTCATTAAATTGTAATCCAGTATTCGTATATGCTTTATAATCTCATTGATTCTTCAAAAATTCATCTTTACTTGATCATTGCATCTTATGAAATACCACAATTCCTAAAAGTCATATTTATTTCTCAATCATCTTTCAAACCTCTAACATAGATATTATATTCTTATTGCAATTTGATATTAGTTAGTCACTTAAAACTTAGACTTATCTGAATCATGCATGCCTCGTGTATTTTTCGAATTCCAATTTCTACATTAGGAGGTTTTCATCATCTGACTTCATTATCAAGGTTACCTTCCATCATCTTTTGTACTATTTTTTTATACTAACATAACATCATTCTTCCCTAGCCATTATACAATTTGTACTTGTAATTGTAAGACTTGAAACAAGGTTTTTCTCAAGTACTTCTCAATGTCAATGTGAGTATCACTTTCAACTTACAGCTTCCTTTTTGTAACTACATAACTTAATACTTGTTTTCACAAGATTCATAACAGAATTCCTTTTGAGTATTTCCTTGTAGATACCCACCTTAAATTTATGTCTCACCACATATGATCACATAACCCGTGGTTTAGCCATTGGCTCCTTAGCAAGTTTCAAAATCCCACATATTATACTTGCTGCGTATGATTGGTAATTCCTTTTGAAGGATGTTCATGCATTCCCAAAACACCAAATCACTTATTTGCTCATTAACATTCCGAGCATATCATTCCAAAAGGCATGCACTTATTCACCAAGATATTTAAATGCATGCTCATCTATTCATACCTCAATTTATCTTCATGGGTTTCTAGCATGCCACCTAATTGGCCTTGTGTTGTTACTAATCCTTTTTCATTCAACTAAGTCAGGACAAGATTTGCAAATCCTCATAGCAATACTTTATATTAACTCATTCGCTATGCCAACCTTGTAGTCCTTCATTCACAATTCTCATCACTTGGTATTGGCATCCCTTATCAATGTCTCATACATTCATCCAACTTTCATTAACTTTTTCCTTAGCCTTTAACAAGGCCTAATTTCTTGTCTCCTTTATTTCTTAATATTTGACTTTGGTCGACATATTATTTATCTTAATACTTCACATGGTAATTTATCTCAATGTAGCCATCTCAAGAACTCTCTAACTTCTCTTTTACTTACATTGTCACGACCTGGTACTCCCTTCGAGCCCATGACAACCACCGCGATGTCTCGATAGACATTCATTACTTGGAATGTCAACTGAAACCTCGCAAGGCTCGTGTAGCAATTTTACGTCTCCCCTGTGAGCAACAGTTACTAAATATCATGTTTTAAGGGAATATAAACTATTTTTAAATAAAAAACAAACAAAAGTAATTTCTGCCACATAGGGGTATTTTGGTCATTTTTACCTAAAAATTTTAAAACCTGGTGAAAATATAGCATACGATCGAAAAATATACATTTCTTATCTAAAAATAATTTTAGTAATCTAAATCATCCATTTAAAATGAAATTTTGACTAATCAAACTAAATAAAAATATTAAATAAAATATTCTACTTTCTTATAAAACAATATTTATAGAATCTTGCATAAACAATTTTTGTAACGTAAGAGCAAAATAAATTCATATATATAATAGCACACTAAACCAAGTATACGAAAATATTCTAGAATGACATGTGGGCTCCAAAATAATCTCAAATATACAAGTTTGTAGACCTTCGATTTCTAATGGTGCAAATCCAAAAGCAACCCTCGACAAAATCGGCTGTCTGCAGACTGTCCTGAGTCTAAAATAGATAAAAAGAAGGGGTGAGTTTTTTACAAACCCAGTGAGTAAGCAAAATTAATCTATAACATCTAAAGTTGAGTAAATGGAGACAATTAAATCATCCCATCATAATATAGTTCATAACATTCAAAACTTATTTCAATTCCTATAAAACAATTACATTTCATCAAAATAATCAACAAGGCTTATGATTTTCTTGAAAACTTGGCTTATGCCAAAACTCATACTCGGTGACACCTTGGCCCGGGCATCCAACAGAGTCCACCAAGGATGTTAAAACGACATATACCCATAAAACATGTTTTTACTTTTAAAATATAGCCATTCCTTGGCATTGGCTGAGTTTCATCCTCATGTGGTGGTTCGGCGTGAAGTGAACTCTAAACTTACCTTAGGAGATACCCTTCGCACCTCTCATACTAAGGTAAAATATAACGGGGTTTACCATGCCCCTCTAATAGGCTGGTCCACGAAAACCCACCCACTGCAGTAAGCTAATCAAATAACCCACCAAATCAATAAACATTTCGACATCATAACATGGCTAATATGATATTATCTAGGCTGTCAAGGTAAAACAAAAGTAGTTCATATAATCCACAAACCACAAATCCAGCTATTCATGCCATCACATTGTCATAAGCCATCAATCAAACCACATATATATAGATAACACAAGTATTTAATCTCCACTTACTCAATTTCCAAAATCATCATTGAATTGCAAAACAATTTATAAATCTCATTCATTTAACCATCACTTAACTTGTAAAACATAAAAATCTACGGTTTAAGTTCATTATTCTTTAAAATCATAAAAAAATGAATATAAACTACTTTAGATAGTTAAGATGAACATTTGATTACTCATAATAGTAGGAGTTTAGAGTACTCTTATTCTAGGTCCTTGGGAACAATATCTTTACCCTTATCAGAGGGCTCACCACCTATACATAATACACGACACGTAATTCAATATATTTGTGTCAAACTGTAATAAAACTAATTCAGGCTCTATATGAATGCATGACATTGAATGAGAATTATCCGAATAATCACTTAAAGACGGTGTTCTACGTGGGTTCAATTATGATTGGACTGAATTGGCATTCGACCTAACTCGCACTATGCCTTGTTTAATTAGCCAAAACATCCAATTCAACTCCAAATATCTTCATTACACTTATAATATTCCAAATACACCAAAGTACCTCAATGAGCTTAATTGTGACTTAATTCACCGTAACCGAAATTCATTTTGATTTTCGATACCATAAATCATCAATTACGAGCTAAATAACATGAAATACAACAAAATCCGTCATCAACATGTCACCTAATAAATTCGGCCAAAGAGGGTTATTGAAGAACATGTGATTTTCTTGCTTGTTTTTCCTTCCAAACATCACAAAATGACTAAAAACACTAGGATATTATGAAATCTAGCAAAATTCATCACCAAAACTTCTCTCTCTAGATTTGGCCAGCAAAGGTTCCCTCTTGAAAACTTGAATTTCAGCCATGGAGAATGAAAAATAATACATGTGAAAGGTAGATCACAAGCTAAAATTAAAAAATCTTACCTTTACTTGCTTGATTCCTTGAAATCAAACAATTTCTCTTGAATTTTTCCTTCCTAGGGCTTGTTCTTCTCTTTGTCTCTTTGTTCCCTTGCTTGGCCAGCCATAAGAGTGTGAATGTGAAGGTTTTAAGTGAGTTTATATAGGTAATTAAAATAATATTAAAGCTTGACACTTGTCACCTTTTAATTGGTCCATGTTTAAATACTTAATAATTAAGCATTTCATGCCCACCACATATAATCTCTCACTTAAAAAAATAATGGGTGAAATTTAGGGATTTGGCAAGTGTCATGGTGGTGTAAAATTCCAAAATTTCCAATTTCGCCTTCATGGACACTTAAAATGACCGTTTTGCCCCTATGTTCGAAAAAATGTCAAAATTAAAAATTTTCACTTCTCAAATTCAAATAATGCTCTAATTAATTAAATTTAGTCAAAATATCATCCAACATTCGAATTTTGCCCTTGGGTGGCAAACTGACCATTTTGCCCCTACGTTATGAAAATTCTCGAATTAACTCCAAATCAATCCTCGAATATCGAATCATCATATTAAGATATTCTAAGATTCAATAACTCTCAAATACATCGTAAGATCTTTATTTGGCCTAGTTTGAGGTTTTAATCGACTTAATTGTACCACTAGGTACGATACTGACTTTTAACGATTCTTCGAGGCATTCCAGTATGTAGATATGCTATCAAGTACATGAATGACATGACAAGTATATAATAGAGTAGAGCTTGACATACATGCCAATATATAAGGCAATAAAGAAACCTTTCAATTCATTCATATAAACACCTTTCCAACGCACTTGAAACTCTAAATAACAAAACTCAACATCAAGATCACTAACCATAATTCAGCTTGTAAGTTTCATCTTCATGCCACTCACAATTTGCTCATGCTTTTTAGCCATGAGGGGTTCTTAGCGCGGTAGCGTTGGGCAGTCAGCGCTGTGGCGTTACAGCTATTGGAATTTACTTTATCAAACAATTCTTCTACCTTTCAGATTACTACACTAATCATTCTCAACCTCATGGCTTTCCTCTAAGCCTATAGCACAATTCCTTTAATCGTTTATATTCTCTTACCTATCACATACACTTCCAATGATGTATATTATGTCAATTACCATCACACAATATCATGGCACTATGTGTCTCCATTCCATCAACTTTCATCCTCCACAAGAAATAGTTAAGAGATTCACAAACTGTTACCAATGCTAATCTCATCCAACCATGCATAAAAAGTTTCAAACACTCAGCCAACTCGTTAAATTAACTACCACAAAACCAGTTCAAATCGCACAAGTTTAACCATATCTTAAAGTCTCCAAACACAAAATTTACAACCATACTTTAATTTCATCTACATCACCACAATTTCACCATCCTACTCATTTCCTTTAGGCCATATGATCTCAAAAGAATTACTACTAGAGCTCGTACTTATCGACGAGTCATCATCCTTGTCTTCTTCAGGATCTTCATCATCCTCTTGGTTCGTATTTTTCCTTATTGTTGCCTCTCAAATTCCTCCCTATTGACAAGTGTAGTACCTTTTCCATAATCGGGCGAGGGGAAATCTCATATGGCAAATACCTTTCTGGGGTGGAAGTTTGCAACAGTTACTTTTTGTTAGCTCCATTAGTTTTTTATGATAATAAAACATTTCTATTTATTTGTATCTAATACCTTTACTTAAGTGTGCAAGAAAATTAATATATGAAATTAATTAATTAACTCTTCAAAGAGTATGTCAAGAGAAAAAGAGGGATAAAAATAACAAGATGTAACTGTCTAACAAGGAAGAAGCCTATTGGTGAAACAAGGAAGAATATTGGTTGACCAAGTTTCAAATTGGAGAAATGGTGGCCTGAAGAGTTTGAGAAACAGAACAAACTTAGTCGACCAAGTCAGTCGACTAACTGCTCTCTGCCAAGATCAGCAAACCAGAAACAGAATCAACTCAGTCGACCAAGTCAGTCAACTAAGAGCTTTCTATCTACAATTTGAACCAGAGCACTACAAGACAGATTAACGGCTATAACTCATCCTTAACTATTTCCAACGGCCATAAACTGCCAAATTGCCATCAGAGTTGCATCTCCAAGTATAAAAGGGTCATTCAATAGTTAGCAAAAAGTTTTTGAGAAGCCTTGAATGACATTTAAGCTATTGAAAGTAGAAAAACCAAAAAAGCTTCACTACACCCGTTTGCACTTAAATGCCTACTCTTTGCATTTATACTTAGCACTCAATCTTGTACCACTTAGATCAAGCAGTGATCATAGGTACTTTCTTTTACTACCTTTCTTGTATTCTTAGAGTGAGGAAGTCACCCTAAGGGGTTATTCAAGCTTGGGATAGCTTGATTGTTGTAGGTTGTGGTTAAGCCTTGGAAAACCACTTTGGGGCTTTAGTTGAGCCCGCAAAAAACTAGTGTAAAAGGTTTTGGCTGACCCTAGTAAAAGCCATTGTAAAGCTTGGTGAAAGCTTGTGAATTTCACCGGTTCTTAGTGAAGTTGTGGGAAAATCCTTAGTTGGACAATCAAAGTAGTGGATGTAGGTCTTGGACCGAACCACTCTAAATTGTTGTGCATTGTTTACTCTATTTTTATTTTCTTTGTTCTGTAAATTAGTTTCTCATCTTGTCAAGAGCCAATTTGTGCTATTCAGCTCCCTTTAGCACATATAATTGGGACCAACAAGTGGTATCAAAGCTAATTCCTTGTTTTTAAGGCTTAACATCCTTTGGGAGGATCCAAATGGCCTAACAAAAAACCATAGTTGCTAAGGGACAATCAACAAACAAACCACCTTTGTTTGATGGCTCTAATTACCCTTATTGGAGCACAAGAATGTCAATCTATATTAAGGCTATAAACTATGAAATGTGGGACATCATAACTGACGGACCCTTTATGCCTTTAATCGTGAATGTAGTGACAAATGAGTTGATGCCCAAGCCAAGGTCTGAATAGACTGAGGCTGAAACTAAAAAAGTTCAAATAAATTTTAAGGCCATCAACACATTACATTGTGCCTGGACCCCCACTGAATTTAACAAAAGTCTCGAGCTGCAAAATAGCTAAACAAGTGTGGGAAAAACTTAGAATAATCCATGAAGGGACTTCTCAAGTAAAGGAGTCCAAAATTGCTCTCTTAACACATAGTTATGAAATGTTCAAAATGGAGCCTGGTGAAGACATCACCAGCATGTTTGATAGGTTTACAAACATAAAAAAATAAATTGAGTTAGCTAGGCAAGCCTATCCCTGAACATGAATTGTTAAGAGACTGCTTAGAAGCCTACCAAAATCTTGGAAGCCAAAATTGACTGCCGTTAAATAGGCTAAAGATCTGAACATCATCACACTCGATAAGATTTGTGGTTCTCTTCTTACTCATGAGCTAGAGCTTAAGGAAGAAGAAGAAGAAAACAGAAGGGAAGCAAAGGAAAAGAAAAAGAGTATTACACTTAAAGCCAGCATCCTTGAAAAAAAGCTGAAAGAGCTTTCTTATGATGATGATGATGAATTAGTTCTAGTTGCAAGAAAATTCAAAAAGCTAATGAGTAGAAGAAATCGAAGGCTAACTAGAAAAGGTTTTAGGAAAGACCAAGGTGCTTCATGGAACATAAGGAATAAAAATGACTCCAACAAAAAGGAGGAGATGATCTGCTACGAATGTAAAAAATCTAGTCACTTCAAGTTCGAATGTCCATTGCTGAAAAATGAAACTCCCAAGAAAAATAAGAAATCCAAGAAAGCAATGGTGGCAGCTGCATGGTTAGACAGTGACACATCAAGCTCTGAAACTGATGATGAAAAAATTTAGGAAAGAGCAAACATCTGTTTAATGGCATAAGAGGATGAAACAGAGGTATCCTCATCCCCCTGCATTAATTCTTATGATGATTTACAAGATGAGTATGAGTGGCTTTATGATGAATTTGAAAAACTTTTTTCAAAATACAAATCATTAAAGAAAAAGGCTGCATTACTTGAAAATGATTTGGAACAAATCAAACAAGAATTTACTTCTATTTTAGCAAGAAATATTTTGCAAGTTGAGTTAGAACACTTAAAAACAGACTTTGAGGTTTTAAAACAAGAGTTGAAAAACAAGTTTGAAGCTTTGCAAATAATTCTTGATGAAAACATAGCTCTTAAATGTTTGAAAAATGAATCTTAAAAAAGAGATGTATACCACAATAAAAATTTAGCTAAAGCATTACTTAGATGTTATAATTGTGGTAAACATGGTCATTTATCATATGAGTGTTTTAAGAAAAGAATAGTGTAGAAAGTTAAGAAAATCTAGGTTCTTAAGGGATCCTTTGTTGCAACTAACACTCAAGGACCCATCAAAGTATGGGTACCTATAAAGAAAAACTGAAATTCTATTTTGTAGGTTGAGCTGGACTTAAAGGAGGCATGTTCTAGAGCTTAACTCAAGAAGAAATAGCCTTGGTACTTGGATAGTGGTTGTTCACGGCACATGACAGGACATGAAATGTTGTTTGCTTAGCTGGATAAGAGAAAGAGAGGAACTGTATTCTTTGGAGATGATTCAAAAGGTAAAATCCATGGTGTAGGTACGGTTGGTAAGAATTTCTAGACTCAAATCAATCATGTGTTGTTGGTTAAAGGCTTAAAGCATAATTTACTAAGTATTAGTCAATTATGTGATAAAGGATTTAAAGTATGTTTTGATTCAACTAAATGTGAAGTGATAGATGTGAGTACAAATAAAATCTCATTTATAGGAAAAAGATTAAAGAATATGTATGTGATTTTTCTTGAAGATCTTGAAGCAAATAGTGAAGTATGTCTTGTTGCAAATGCTGAAAATGATAGCTGGTTATGGCATAGAAGATTATGACATGTAAGTTTGCATACTATGTCAAAATTGATTAGAAAGACTTTAGTAGTTGGGTTGCCGGATTTATAATTTGAAAATGACAGAATATGTGATGCTTGCCAACTAGGAAAACAAGTTAGAACATCCTTTAAGACCAAGAAGATAGTGTCAACATCTAGACCTTTTGAATTGTTACACATTGATCTATTTGGTCCAATAAGCACAACTAACTTAGGAGGAAAATCTTATGGCTTTGTAATAGTTGTTGACTATTCTAGATATACTTGGGTGTATTGTCTTGCTCATAAGAATGATGCTGTACAAGCATTCTTAAGTCATTGTAAGAAAGTAGAAAATAAAAAAAGACTAGCCATAGTTAACATAAGGAGTGATCATGGAGGAGAATTTGAAAATGATGAGTTTGAAAAATTTTACAATGAAAAGAGGTTGGATCACAATTTTTCTGCACCTAGAACACCCCAGCAAAATGGAGTTGTAGAAAGGAAAAACCGAACCTTAAAAGAAATGGCTAGGACCATGCCATGTGAGAACAACCTACCTAAATATCTTTGGGCTGAGGTAGTAAATACAACAACTTATATTCTTAATAGAGTCTCAATAAGACCTTTGACTTCAAAGACTCCATATGAACTTTATAAAGGTAGGAAACCAAATATTTCTCATCTTAGGAGTTTTGGCTGTAAATGCTTTGTATTGAACAATGGAAAACAAGCCCTAGGGAAGTTTGATGCAAAGAGTGATGAAGCAATATTTTTCGGATATGCATTAAACTCAAAGGCCTATAGAGTTTTTAACAAAAAGACCTTAACCGTTGAAGAATCAATCCATGTAGTTTTTAATGAGTCAAATGCTTTACAAAAAGAAATTCATGATGATGATGATGATGTAGAAGTCCTAGAAAAACAAATGGAGGAAATGAGCTTAAAAAAAAACAAAAATAATGAAGAAAGCTCACCTAGAAGAGAAAATGAAACTCCACCTCTAAAAAATCTGCAAAGAGCAGAAAATCAGCATGATGATCTACTAAGGAGTTGGAGATTTGTAAGAGATCACCCACAAGACCAAATAATAGGTGACATTTCACAATGAGTTAAAACTAGGAAAACAACTAGAGAAACTTGTGAGTTTTCAACTTTTATATCTCAAATTGAACCTAAAAACTTTGAAGAAGCTGAAAAAGAGGAAAGTTAGATAATGGTCATGTAAGAAGAACTTGATCAATTCACAAGTAGTCGTGTATGGTCATTGGTACCTAGACTTTTAAATTACCCTATTGTTGGTACAAAATGGGTATTTATAAATAAGGTAGATGAGCAAGGAAATGTAGTTAGAAATAAAGCTAGGTTGGTAGCAAAAGGATACAACCAAGAAGAAGGAATAGATTATGATGAAACCTTTGCTCCTATTGCTAGGATTAAAGCCATAAGGTTGTTGCTAGCTTTTGCATGTTTCATGAATTTTAAATTGTTCCAAATGGATGTAAAAAGTGCAATCTTAAATGGATTAATTCAAAAGGAAGTATATATAGAACAACCACCTAGTTTTGAAGGCTTTGAAAAATCTAATCATGTTTTAAAACTTCATAAAGCCTTGTATGGATTGAAACAAGCTCCTAGAGCTTGGTATGAGAGGCTTTCAAAATTTCTAGTTGAAAAAGGGAATGATAGAGGTAGCATTGATACTACATTTTTTATTAAGAGATATCTAAATGATTTAATTGTTGTGCAAATATATGTGGATGACATTGTATTTGGTGCAACTAATGAGGCTTTATGTAAGAACTTTG
Organism: Theobroma cacao; assembly: GCF_053813885.1. Taxonomy (NCBI): domain Eukaryota; kingdom Viridiplantae; phylum Streptophyta; class Magnoliopsida; order Malvales; family Malvaceae; genus Theobroma; species Theobroma cacao. The sequence goes on along the minus strand of NC_142647.1, from coordinate 36,321,794 downwards.
CTAAGGAAATGCAGGGTGAATTTAAGATGAGCATGATGGAAGAGTTAAGGTACTTCCTTAGTCTTCAAATCAAACAAAGTGAGGAAGGAATGTAAAACCCGACCCTATAAACACATGTCATGACATACATGCACTGAGTAGCATGTTATTACGCTAGGAAAGCTCCTAAGAATAGACGAAACTCGGTATTGTACCCAACGGTACACTTGAGTTGATTTAACCTCGAACTAGTTCAAATAGGAATCGTAGGATAAAATTTAATATTTTACAGTCCAGGAATGACTAAAAATGATTGTTCGAAGTTTGAGGGTTCATTTGGGGAAAAATTGAAAATTTTGATGTTTAGGGGCAAAATCGTCATTTTATCACCTAAGATAATAATTTGATCATGGAGTGAAATTTTTGACCAAGATTAACTATTTGGAGTATAATTTAATGATAGGAAGTGAAAAATTTCAATTTCGACAATTTTAGGAACATAGGGGCAAAACGATAATTTTGTCACCCCGAGGTAAAACCGTAATTTTTACCACCCAAAACTTGTCAAAATCATAGGATTTATTTATTTTTGGTATGAATAACTATGGTATTTTAAGTGGTAAAAAAAATTAAAGTTTAAAGGACGATATTTTAAAAACGGGCCAATGGAAAAGTGATACATGGCACTTTTTAATGATTTAATATTATTTTAAAGGAAAATCAGCCCATTTAAACCCCACATCAGGTGATGGTCGGCCATAAGGAGAAAAGAAGAGAGAAAATAGAGAGGAAAGGAAGAAAAGAGAAAAACCAAAGGAAAACTAGAAAATTCAAAGGGGAATTCGCATTTTTCATCCGTTTACGTGTCTAATGGTAAGATTTTTTGACTTTAGCTTGATTTCTACCTTTCCTATGCCTTTGTTTCCATTTAGCATGCTAGAGGAGAGAGATCAAAAAGTGATGCCAAGGGCTGGCTGAATTTCAAGGGGAAGGATTTTGAAATTTTTATGTTTTGATTCTTAGTTAAATTAGTAGTTTTAGTTAGTTAAATATGTATAGAAATCAAATTGGGCAAGAAAGCATGAAATTCTCACAATACCCACCCTTGGCCGAATATTCAATGATGTACAATGATGATGAACTGATTTTTATTCTAAGAGAAATGAAGAGAAAATAATGAAAAATGATTAAATGTGATAGAAAAACAAAGTGGAAAATTAACCGAGTTAATGTCCCATTTTTGACTGAATTTTCCAAGGAGGAAAGTGAGCTGATTTTTGTAATTTTAGAGGGTTATTGGCTGATATTTAATGGTTAGAAATGTTGGAGAGAAAATGGAACAATTTAGAGTTAAAATGGAGCGCGTTAGCAACTTATCGGGTAAAGTGCCAAAAATAGGTTAATACTGCGTTTAAGCCGTTTTAGGCTATTGCATTTCATACCATGCATTAGTATAGGATTTAAGTCAATTATATAGTGATTTAGCATCAATGTGGTGAATTGTGTAATTTTTGCAATGTGTCTAGGAGGAGAGCCTTCCGATAAAGGTAAGGAAGTCGTACCCGACGAATAGTGATCAGGGCACTTAGAAAGTATTTAATTTGTACAAACGATGAGTAAACCTATTCTTATTGTAAATTATCTAAAATTTATTTTTAAATGCTCTTCATGTATTTTATGAAACGAAAATGAGATTAAAATGGGACTTTTGATGTTTTAGAAATAAATGTGACAAATAAATATATTGTGTTGATTATCTGAAATAAGAAACTTTTGATCATGAAATTAAGTAATTAGAGGTTGCTAATTGTCTTGAAAAATTTATTTTCCTATGAATGACTTATGATATATGAGTATATGTGGCTATATTTTATAATTGCATTGAAAATTTATGTAAGCTGTCTTTTACTATGCAGGTTGGGTAAATAAATAAAAGCCATATTATACTGTCGAAATTTTATTAAAATTGGTGGGTTTAGTCACTACAGTGACGGATTTTCGTGAACTGCCTATTAGAGGGGTACGGTAAACTAGGTTGCATAGTTACTCCGGTTGTAGAGGCGAGGAGGGTAACTCCCAGGGTAATGTTAGAGCTCACTTCACGTCGAACTCCCACGTGAATGTGTAACTTGGCTAACGCCAAGGAACGGCTTATTTTCAAAACTAACATGTGTTTAACATGTAAATATCTTAACAACCTTGGCGGACTCGGTTAGATGCCTAGGCCAAGGTATCCCCAAGGACTAGTTTTTGGCTTGAACCCTGTTTCTAATAAAAGTCATAAGCCTTAACAACTGTTTTGGTAAATTACAAATATTTTATGATTTAAGAAATAAATTGAAAACCTTATGAAATGGTTTGTGATTTATTGTTTAAACTTGCCTCCATTTTACTCACCTTTAGATATTTATAATAATGTTTGTTTACTCATTGGAATTACAAAATCTCACCCACCTCCTTTCCAAATATTTCAGGCCTATGGTAGCTTGTAGATACCTGATTTTGTCGAGAATTCTAGTTTACCCCTCTATCTCACAGACAGTAGGTTACTATCACCAACACTTGGTGTATTTACAGGCCATTTGCCATTGTAATTATTATTGTACATTATAACTTTGTAAATTATTGTATGTATGAATTTATTTTACTTCCACGTTACAAAAGATTACTTACACGTGTTTCTATAAATATTGTTTTATATAAAAATGCTATATTTTAATCAATATTTTGAATAGTAATATTTGTTTATAAATCCTTTTTAAAAAAAAGAAAAAAATAATTGTTGTCTTTTGATATACTTGAGCCGAAAACGACTTGTAATTGTTGAAAACAGAATGTTTAACAATGATTGCTCACAAGAAAGGCAAGAAACTGATACGTAAGCCTTGCGGGGTTCCGATTGGCATTCCGGGTAATGAGTGTCAATCGAGATGTCGCGACGGTTGTCATGGGCTCGAGGGAGGTTCTAGGTCCTTACAAGGAATCTTCATCAACCAAGAAAGATACACTCATGATATGCTTAAGAAATTTGATATGCTGAAGCTGAAATCAATTTCCACACCAATGAGTCCATCCACCAAACTTGACTTAGATGAAAAAGGTAAGGATATAGATCAAAAGCTATATAGAGATATGATCGGCTCTCTTTTCTACTTAACAGCAAGTAGACCAGATAATCAGTTTAGTGTGTGCTTGTGTGCTAGATTTCAGTCACAACCTAAAGAAACACACCTAACAACTGTTGAGAGAATTTTTAGATACCTCATAGACACTCAAGGACTAGAAATATGGTACTCTAGAGATTCAACTTTTAGCTTAGTTGGATATTCAAATGCTGACTTTACTGGCAGCAAAACTGATAGGAAAAGCACTAGTGGAACATGCCAATTTTTAGGAAGCATGCTTGTGTCTTGGTCCAGCAAGAAGCAAAATTCAGTAGCTTTGTCAATAGCCGAAGTAGAATATGTATCACTAGGTAGTTGCTGTGCACAAATTCTTTGGATCAAGCAACAATTTAAAGACTATGGAATAACTATGCATAATGTACCAATATACTGTGATAATACAAGTGCAATCAATATATCAAAAAACCCTATGCAGCACTCTAGGACAAAGCACATTGAAATAAGACATCATTTTATTAGAGACAATGTAGTGAAAAATGATATTAAGATAGAATTTGTGAACACTTTACATCAATTAGCAGACATTTTTACCAAACCTCTGAATGAAGATAAATTCTATGAGATTAGAAGTAATTTAGGGATGATTAGTATGAAGGAATTATAGGAAAACATTTGGCTATCATATAGAAAACAGAATGCATTCAGTCGACTAAGGAAATCTTAGTCAACTAAAAGTGGTCTGACAACATTAAATAATAAGACTTAGTCAGTTTAGAGAAAGAAAAGTAAAATATGGTAAAAATTTGGGTATATCGGGTATAAAAAGAATGGAGAAATACTGCCAAAGGTAAACAACCAAAATTTTAAAAGGAAATTTAAAATTATGAAGAAAGAAAAGTAGGGCAGTACTTAAGGGAAGGTGAGCAGTTTTTTTGAATAATAACTACTGACTACCTCTTCTTTCCTTTCCCTTGAAACCCATTGCTCTAAAAACAAAAACGCAAATCTTCCTGCTGGCCTCTGAAACTGACTCAAACCCTTAGAAATTTTTGGAACCAATATGGCTAAAACATCTCAAAGTAAAGAGATATCAAAGAAGAAGAAAGGGAAAAGGGCAATGGAGGAAGGAACAGGAACGAAAAGTCTGAAGAAGAAACTGAAAATCATGCCTAGTTCAGTGAAAGAAATATTTGAGAAACTAAGAGAAAAAAAGCAAAAAACTGAGAAGAAGAAAGAAACAAAACCCTCACTCCACAAAGGTACTAGTTCTTCTTCTTCAAAGTTTAGGAATAGTTGCATGAATATAGGTTCAAGAATATCGAGAATGCACCAATCTTCTGTGGAAAATTATTGATTGGAAGAGTTTTGAGGAAAATGTAGAAATCCAAACTAGTTTATCTGAGTACTTTGATGAACTAAAACTAAAAGGTTACAACACATTTAAGAATAGGTCTTACAGTCCAAGTCTAATTAAAGATTTCTATTCTGGTATTGCTTTGAAAGGAAAGGAATTAATAGATTATGATGACTATGATGAAGATGGTTGAATGTTTATCTAAATGGAAAAGAATTTATTATGACTGCTGAAGATTTAGGAAGCTTGTTGAAAATAGAATGTGAAGAAGGTGAATTTAAGCTGCTTGAAAAATATGATCTGTCCTCATTTTGGGAAATCATCACTGGGAGGAAGGAAAAATATTCCTCAAAGAGCAATTCTGGACTGATAATCAGTCCTCAGATTAGGATTTTACATTATTTTATAGCGGCAAACATTCAAGGTAGAAGTGGAAGCCTTAGCTACATCAGCCTCCAAGACCTTTGGCGGATGGAACATGCCTTTAACGGGGTATCTCTGAATCTGGGAAGATATATGATTGAAAAAATGAGAAGTGCCTGCAAACTTGATAAGGTTAACCTGTCGTATGGGAATGTAATTACATCCCTTGTACAGAAGAAGGGAATATAAGCAAAGCGGTATGATATGGACTTAGTAAAAACCAAAGATCAAGCTATTTATTATGGCAGCTTGGTTAAAATGGGGTATATGCTCAATGGAGAAAGGTTCATTAAGACCCCTAAGACTGGTTCAAGAAAAGAACATAACCTACCTGCTCAATCTGAAGGAGCCTCTTCCAGATTCTCAAATGAAGTAATTTTTAATTTACTCATGAGGATTAATGGTAAGTTGACTGATCAAGGAGAAAAGCTATAAAAGTGCAACGACCTCTCCGCGGTCGCTGCCTGCATCCAAGACTTCTGAAAAAGACCAACCAAGTCTCGAACAAGCTTGTCAAAAATTTGCTTGTTAATCCACTACATTCAATCACCATATAATATTGATACTTTCATATACTAAATTGAACCATAAATATAAAAATCAATACAAACTTTTTCCTTTGATTCGTAAGTATATGCATTAAAATCTATAATCTCCAAATTAATGCTTATATAAAAATTCAGAATTCATTTACAACTTAATCAATAAAATGCTACGACTTGACCTTTAACAGCGGAGCAACTAGGAATAAAATGCTAAGAGATGCCTTTACAGATTTATGGTGGACCGAACACGTCACTAACTGCACGCTAGGCTGATCCCTATCTGCAAAAGGGAAAATAAAGGTGTGTGAGTCTCATAGACTCAATGATAATCATCGACTCAGCGAGTAGGGCGTAGATGGGAAAACAAGAAAACGGTAGATCAGTTGAATATAAAAATGTAAGATTATAAAAGCAATTCGTTTCAAACGAGGGTTTGTGCCTTATATAGAAATCGAGAATTTCTTATAAAGTATAAATAATCGAGATAATAAAATTTTTCGCATCAAAATATATAAATAATCATTTTTGAATCAAATCAATAAAATTTAGTAAGCTCCCGCGAAACCAAATAATATTTAAAATCATGCACAAATCATAACTTGCCCCATATTCAAGGAATTACAAATTCATTTCACAGATAAACAAATAAGGGAGTTGCAAAAAGCCGTTTAATTCCATTTTCACCATACAGAGAAATATAATTCATAATATTAAAACTTATTTCAACTCATATAAAACTATTACATTTTTGTCAAAAATAAACAACATGGCTTATGACTTACTTAAAAACTGGGGTTGTGCCAAAATCATTCTCATACTCGGTTGTGAGGGATACCTTGGCCTAGGGTTATCCCAATCGAGTCTGACAAGGCTGTTAAAAAGTCATGTACGCATAAATCATGTTTTTATTTTGAAAACATAGTCTTTCCTTGGCATTAGTGGAGTTCATCATCACGAGGTGGTTCGGCGTGACGTAAACTCTAACCATACCTCAAGAGATACCTTATGCGCCTCTCTGACCAAGGTACGAAGATAACCAGATTTCATGCCCCTCTAATCGGCTAGTCAACATAACCCGCCCACTGCAGCAAGCTAAACCCACCATATAATAAAATTTGCAATAGCATGACATGGCAATTATTTTATTTTACAGCCTTTCAAGGCAAATCAACAGTTCATACATTTTCAACACATTTACCAATCCAGCCAATCATGCCCACATTATCATAAGCCATTAGATTCAAATTACAATTTATAACACAATAAGTAGCAGTCTCCAATTACTCTTGAATTTCTTGGTTAAAATGGAAATCACCTTTTAAAAGAATTCAAATTTGATCTTCAAGGGGATATTTTAAATCTCTGAAGATATCGATCCCCACATCACGTTAAAACTCTCTTTTCGTAAAATGTTCATTGTAAATATTTGCATGATATTTTGTATCAAAATAGCATGGTGAATATGTAATAAATTTCATCAATGCACACTGCACAAACAATAAGGTACAATTTCCTTTGATGTAAATCTTTTCGAAAAGCTTTTTTCCCGATTCAAAACACTTTACGTATAATATATATATATATTCCAAATGATTTCTAAAAATAATTTTATTAAGCCCAGCTCTACAATATGTTTATTATTCCGCTCCTACATAAGAATGCATGTGTGCTTACTTGGGTACCTCAAAAATCGTCAAATGACGGTATTGTACCAAATGGTACAATTAAGTTGAATTAAGCCTCGAACTAGTCCAAATAGAGATTTTAAGATGAAATTGAGAATTTTAAAACCCCAAAATGACTTAAAATGGTGATTCGGAGTTCGAGGACCGATTTGGAGTCAAATTGGAATTTTCATGACCTAGGGGTAAAATGGTCATTTTGCTACCCGAGGTTAAGATGTGAGTGTTGGATGAAATTTTTGACTAAGATTGATCATTTGAAGTATAATTTGAGTTTGAGAAGTGAAAAATTTTAATTCTGACATTTTTTAGAGCATAGGGGTAAAATAGTCATTTTGCCACCCAATGGCAAAATTGTAATTTTACACCACCCAACACTTGTCCAGAATATGGATTTTACCCAATATTATCATGGATAATTGAGAAAATTTATATGGTGGAGACAGATTGCTTAATGGGTAAGTATGACACATGAGCCAATGGAATGGTGACATGTGTCAAATTTTCATCCATTTATTATTTGGCTCTAAAAATCAGCCCATAACCCACCCAACTCATTTCTCTTGGCCGGCCAAAGGAAGAAAAAGGAAGAAAAGAAGAAGAACAAAACCCTAGGTGGAAAAATTTAAGAGAAAAGTGTGAAAATTCAAAGAATCAAGTGACAAAAGGTAAGATTTTTCAATTCTAGCTTGTGATCTATCTTTCCTATGCATTATTTTGCATTTTTCATGGTTGAATCACAAGATATCATGAAGGATAGTGTGCTGATCAAACCCTAGGAGAGAGAATTTGATGATGATTTCGATAGATTTTTAAGATATATGGATGTTTTTAGTTGTTTATGGTGTTAAGTGCAAGAATTAAGCTTGAAATTCACATACTCCTCATGAGTTCATCACTGGCCGAATTTTCCTTGTAGAGTGTTGATGGTGGATTTGATTTTATTTCAAGTGAATTGGTTATGAAATGATGAATTATTGTGAGAAAATCAAGTAGGAAAAATCATAATGTTGATGCACTCACCATGGCCGAAATTCTCAAGAAGAAATGTGAGGATGGTTTTGCTAAATTTTATGTTATTTGACTTGTGTTTGGTGATTTGAAGTATTGGGAGAGAAATGGAATTATTTGGAGTTAAATTGGACGTATTGGCCAATTAGTTGGGTGATAGATCGAGTTAGGCCAACACCGCATGTAGACGATAATCCGAACAATTTGCGTTCCATATCATGCAGTCATATAGAGTTTAGATTAGTTTTATAACAGTTTAGCACCAATGTGGTAAATTGCTTGATTTTGCATTATGTCTAGATGGTGAATCCTCTGAAAAAAGACAAAGAAATTGCACCCGAGGATCAATAGTTGGAGTACTCCAAAATTCAAACTCTTGATACAGTGAGTAACCTTATCATCATCTTGATTATTGAAGAGAATTTTAATTCATTTTTGTGATTTTATCGAAAATGAGTTTAAATGGCATATCTTTATGTTTTAAAAGCAAAATGTGATTAAATGAAATGATTTTATAAAATTGTCTTCAAATTGAATGATGGTTTTGGAAAATGGAGTAATTGGAGACTAATTGCTGTGTTGTAAATTATGGTTTGAATTGAATGGCTTATGATAATGTGGGCATGCGTGGCTAGATTTGGTAAATGTGCTAAAAATGTATGAACTATTGATTTGCCTGAGAGGCTGTAAATAAAATAATTGCCATGTCATGCTGTTGAATTTTATTGAATTGGTGGGTTATAAATTGGTCGCTACAGTGGACGAGTTCTGTGGACTAGCCTATTAGAGGGGCACGGTAACTCTATTATATTCTTACCTTAGTATGAGAGGCGTGGATGGATAACTCTTGAGGTTAACACTTTAGAGTTCACTTCATGCCAAACCACCACGTGAGGGTGAACTCAGCCAACGCCAAGGAACGACTATGTTTTCAAAATAAAAACATGATTTATGCGTACATGACTTTTTAACAACCTTGGCGGACTCGGTTATGATAGCCCTCAGCCAAGGTATCCCTGATAACTGAGTATAATAATGATTTTGGCACAAGCCAAACTTTTCAGGAAATCATAAGCCTCGTTATTTATTTGGGTGAAATGAATCTATTTTATCTTATTAAAATGAGTTCGAAATGTTGTGAATCATTTTTATGCTAATCTAGTTTATCTGTCTCCATTTACTCAACTTTAGATATTTTAGATGATATTTGTTTACTCACTAGGATTATATAATCTCACCACCCTCCTTTCCACCCATTTCAGGCTTAGGGTAGTCGGTAGATAGCTCACTTTGTTGAGGGCTACAATTGGACTTGCATCCTTAAAAACTATAGGTTTACCGCTTTCGATACTTTTGGTCGTTCATGGGCTCACGTGTTACTGTAAATTAAATTTTATATTTTGGTTATCTGTATTACAGTATGTATGAATTTATTTAGCTTTTTTGCTACAAAAATTATTTACTGATAACTTTATAAATATTGTTTTATAAGAAAATAGAATATTTTATTGAATATTTTTATTATTTTCAAATAGTCATAATTTCATTTTAAATGAAGGTTTTAGACGTTTTAAACTGATTTTTGATTATGAATTATGTGTTTTATACTCGCATACTACAATTTTAGCTGGTTTCAAAATTTTTGAAGAAAAATGACCAAAATGCCCTTGTGAGACAGAAATAATTTTTTTTATTGATTTAAGTTGGAAATAGCTTAAAATCTTTTAGAACATGATATTTGACAACGGTTACTCACAGGGGAAATGAGAAACTGATATTAAAGTTTTACGAGGTTTCAGTTGACATTCCGAGTAATGATTGTCGATCGGGACACCGCGACTGTTGTCACGGGCTCGAGGGGAGTACCGTGTCGTGACAATTAGAGTGGTATTAGAGCTTTTGGTTTTAAAGATTAGAGCTTTTGGGTTTAAAGTTGTTTTAAAGTTGTTTTAAAAACTACAGTGTTAGTGTGGCCCAAGTTAAGTTAAGTTAAGTTATGTTTGATAGAATAGAATACGTGCATCTGCATATAGAATTTGGAATTGTTTAGACTCGTTCTGTTTCTTCTTATAGATCTTATGGGAGAATAAATCATAGATAGGGAGCTATATGAACTCCTATTCCCAGTAATCCACTTCCTTGTTAATGTCATGCAAAGGTCGTAAGTAGGGCTATTGTCCGGGTTTAAGATACCACCGTGACACAAGCCAGTGTTAGAGAGATCTTAAAATAAATGCTCCTAATGAAAGATTAATGAAATGATATATCCCTCCGATTAAGGATGGAGAAATTTGAAGTTGGGCTAATAGGTCATGATAATTTATTCATTTGGTGGAGTTATAATTGAATTCATGGTTGTCAATTGGAAAAAGATTTGGGGACTATGGATTGTGTTGGGGTTAATATAAAAGAGCATGTGTGATAATGGTAATAAGGGGCACACTTTGATTAGAATGAATAGTGATGGTTGTAATTCACTTGGAGTGTATAAATTAAGCATTGAGGTAAGAGTAAACCCATACTTATGTGCATGAAGACAAGAACACTATGTTAATTGAGCTTGTTATGCCCATATAAAAGTGGTGTTGGGATTTTGAAATATTTTATATGTGAATATGTGTTGAATAGGTACAGTAGCTTAGAGGGAACTCGTGTTGATTTTAATTAAGCGATTGTGAGATTTCAAGAATTGATTGAACCTATTATAGTTCAGGGATATAAGCACGTGAATTAACTTGAGAGTGAGTATCAATGATTATTATAATTGATGTGTGGTCATGAAGTAATAAGTTAGTAAACAAATCTGCTCTAAGGATGAGCTCGAACTTTGCTATGCATAGCAGGGGGAGCCAAGGGATTAAAGGACTAGATGTGGAATTGACAGCTTGAGGTTAAATGACTTGGAAATGTCGAATCTAGTCTAAGTGCCATATGAAGTTCTATAATTGAGACTGATATACAAATTACTTAAAAGATCAATTTAAAAGTTTATTCGGTTCAAAGTGTGGCTTATGATACGAATGATCAGTCTTGAAGGCGATCTCCCCAGAGTAAGGAATTTAGAAAATATTGATATTTGGATATACTCTAAGAGAGAGAACTTCTGCATCCTAAGTTTAGCACAACTTTGATCGTATGATCGCAAAGGCAAGATGTAATAACTAAGTAAATTATTCACTTAATAAATGTGATTGGTTATTGATGAATAAAGTCAAGATCTTAACATTTAGTGGTATACTGTCACGACCCGGAACCTCCTTCGGGCCCGTGACAACCGCCGTGACGTCCCGATTGACACTCATTACCCGGAATGCCAACCGGAACCCCGCAAGGCTTACATATCAGTTTCTTTCCTTTCCTGTGAGCAATCATTTTTAAACATTCCATTAAAACAATTACCGGTCGTTTCCAGCTCAAATAAATCCAAAGAATTTTTTTTAAAAAGGATTTATAGACAAATATCACTATTCAAAATATTGATTAAAATATAGCATTTTTATATAAAACAATATTTATAGAAACACGTGTAAGAAATCTTTTGTAATGTGTAAGTAAAATAAATTCATACATACAAAAATTTACTAAGTTATAATGTACAACAATGGTTACAATGACAAGTGGCCCAAAATACACCCAGCGTTGGTGCTAAAAAACCTACCGTCTGTGTGGTAGAGATGTCCACTGGAATCCTCGACAAAATAGGATATCTACAAGCTACCACAGACCTGAAATGTTTGGAAAAAATGTGGGTGAGATTTTGCAATCCCAATGAGTAAACAAACATTATCATAAATATCTAAAGGCGAGTAAAATGGAGGCAAGTTTAAACAACAAATTACGAACTATTTCATAATGTTTTCAATTTATTTCTTAAACCATAAAATATTTATAATTTACCAAAACAGTTGTTAAGGCTTATGTCTTTTTATTAAAAACAAGGCTCAAGCCAAAACTAATCCTCGGGGATACCTTGGTCGATGCATCTAACCGAGTCCGCAAAGGTTGTTATAACATTTACATGTGAAACATATTTTTATTTTTAAAACAAGCCGATCCTTGGCGTTGGCCGAGTTACACATTCACGTGGGGCTTCAACGTGAAGTGAGCTCTAATACTACCCTAGGAGTTACCCTCCTCGCCTCTACAATTGGAGTAACTATATAACCGGGTTTACCGTGCCCCTCTAATAGGCAGTCAACAGAAACCCGTCACTGCAGTGACCAAACCCACCAATTTTAATAAAATTTCGACAGTATAACGTGGCTTTTATTTAGTTACCCAGCCTGCATAGTAAAAACAACTTACATAAATTTCCAATGTAATTTATCAAATATAGCCACATATACTCATATCTCATAAGCCATTCATAGGAAAATATATAATTTTCAAGACAGTTAACAGCCTCCAATTACTCAATTTCATAATCAACCCAATATATCTTTATTTGTCGCATTTATTTGTAAAATATCAAAAATCTCGTTTTAATCTCGTTTTCATTTCATAAAATACATAAAGAGCATTTAAAAATAAACTCTAGATAATTTACAATAATAATAAGTTTACTCACCGTTTGTACAAACTAAAAGCTTTCTAGGTGCCCCGATAACTACTCGTCGGGTACGATTTCTTTGCCTTTACTGGAAGGCTCTCCTCCTAGACACATTGCAAAAATTTACTCAATTCATCACATTAATGCTAAATCACTATATATTTGACTTAAATCCTATACTAATGCATGGTATGAAATGAAATAGCCAAAAATGGTTTAAACACGGTATTAACCTATTTTTGGTACTTTACCCGATAAATTGGTAACGCGCTCCATTTTAGCCCTAAATTGTCCCATTCTCTCTCCAACATTTCTAACCATTAATTATCAGCCAATATTCCTCTAAAATCACCAAAATCAGCTCACTCTCTTCCTTGGAAAATTCGGCCAAAAATGGGACATTAACTCGGTTAATTTTCTACTTTGTTTTTCTATCACATTTAACCATTTTTCATCATTTTCTCTTCATTTCTCTTAGAATAAAAATCAGATCATCATCATTGTACGTCATTGCAGATTCAGCCAAGGGTGGGTATTGTGAAAATTTAATGCTTTCTTGCCCAATTTAATTTCTAAACACATTTAACTAACTAAAACTATCAATTTAACTAAAAATCAAAACCTAAAAATTTCAATTTCTCTCCCCTAGAATTTCATCCAGCCCTTGATATCACTTTTTGATCTCTCTCCTCAAGCATGCTAAATTGAAATAAAGGCATAGGAAAGGTAGAAATCAAGCTAATATCGAAAAATCTTACCGTTAGATGAGTAAACGGGCAAAAAACGCGAATTCCCTTTTGAATTTTCTTGTTTCTCTTTGGTTTTTTCTTTTTTTCTTCCTTTCCTCTCTATTTCATCTCTTGTTCTTCCTTATGGCCGGCCAGCACTTAAAATGGGGTTTAAATGGGCTGACTTTTCATTAAAAAAATGCCACGTGTCACTTTCCCATTAGCCCATTTTTAAAATTTCATCCATTTGTTTCCAAATTTTCACCATACACATGTCCCACATATCCATAGCTTAGATAAAATTCTCAGATTTATCCAAAGTCTTGGTGGAGTAATTTTTGAAATTTACACTTTTACCCCCGTAAAAGTGAAAAATTACATTTTTGGCCAAAAAACTGAAAAATTGCCCATAGACATATTTTTCATCCCTTATACTCATAACATTCTCCAATTTGTCAAATTTGATCTAAATTCTCTCAAAATCTCAAATTTTGTCCGTGGGTGAAAAAATTACGATTTTGCCCCTACATTTCAAAAATCACCAAAATTAAACTTTTTCACTTCCTATCATTAAATTATACTCCAAATAGTTCATCTTGGTCAAAAATTTCACTCCATTATTAAATTATTATCGTAGGTGGTAAAATGACGATTTTACCCCTAAACATCCAAAATTTTCAATTTTACCCCTAATGAACCCTCGAACTCCGAACAATTATTTTTAGTCATTCCTGGACTGTAAAATATTAAATTTCATTCTACGATTCCTATTTGAACTAGTTCAAGGTTAAATCAACTCAAGTGTACCGTTAGGTACAATACCGGGTTTCGTCTATTCTTAGGACTTTCCTAGCGTAATAACATTCTACTTAGTGCATGTATGTCATGACATGTGTTTATAGGGTCGGGTTTTACATATACAATTTGATAATTATGTATTTAAGAGTTATTTGGAGACAATTCCTTCATCAAATTTGCACTAAATGCTATGGTAAAGGCATATCAAAGTTAATATGGAAATGTATCTAGGAATGATCTTAACATACCACCAAAGGAGAATTAAACATGTTGAAATTAATGTTCTAATAGTGTGCATATGATAGAAAGCTAGTTTGTAAGTTGTAGTTTTCATGATCATGAAATATATAAAGATTATCGATATATGGACATACACTTGGAGTTGTAATTTACAAGTTTGGAGTATTTAAGATATGATCAAATGGAATTAGCATTAGTTAAGGTACGTAAATCTTTTAATTAATTTTTGTGGAGTATGCATGATAGTAGGATGGAGGAACATAGTGTCGTGATACTATATGGTGAAGTTACTATACAATATGGAAAGAGTATTCTAAAGTGGGATTTATTGATTGTTGACAAGGGTTATAGGATGAGATGAATTTGAAAATATCGACTTTACCTATTATATGTGATAAACACAAGAGGATAAAAATGGTTATGGAAATTACGACGTAAACTTGGAGGGAAACCAAACAGTTGAGAATGTTTAGTGTAGTAACCTTAAATATAGATGAATAACATTGATTAAGTAAACTCCAACAGCCATCGTGTCGCGGTGCTAAGAACACTTCATGTTTAGGACGAATGAATAAAATCAGACAGATGTGAAGTTGAACTTACGAGTTGACCTAAAGTCATTGAACTTGATTTTAAGTTTTGTTAACTAGAGTTTTAAGGTTTTGCAAGGTATCGATATGAATGAGTTAAAGTTGAAATGGTTAAAGGCGTTCCCTTTAGGGGGGAGCAAAAGGTTTGGGGTTCGAAACTTGGCGAGAAGGTCCTGCAAGGCTTATTGTGCCCCCCTTAGGCGCGTGGTTTCGAGTAAGTCAAGTGATGGGGATCCAGACATAACAATACCTTGGAGTTGGCCCCGAAGGGGATGCCACATAAATGGCTAAGTTATGGGTTAAGTGATCACTTGTTGTAAGACATAAGTTTAAGATAGATATCCCCAAGAAAATACTCAAGAGAAGTTCTGCAATGGATCTCGTGAAAGCAAGCACTAAGTTATGTGATCATAAAAAGGAAGCTGTAAGCTGAGAGTGATATTAGTATTAATATTGAAAGGTACTGGAGGAGAATCTAGTTTCAAGTCTTGTAATTTCAAGTACAATCTGTAAATTGGTTAAGGAAGAATGATGTTATATTCGTATGAAAGAGTGGAACAAAAGATGGTTGAAGTTGACCTTGATAACGAACTCAGATAATGGAACTTTCCTAATATATTATGGAAAATTGGAATTCGAAAATGCTTGAGGCATACATGATTCAAATAAGTCTCAGTCTTAAGTGACAAATCAATATCGGAATGCAATAAGGATACAATATTGTAAGAGGCATGAAAGATAATCAAGGAATAAGGATGACTCTTAGGAATTGTGGTATTGCATAAGATGCAATGATCAAGTTAAGATAAATCTTTGAGGCATCAATGGGATTATATAGCATACACGCATAATAGATTATAATTCAATGGAGATGACATTATGATGCAATGATATATAGTATAAGGAAACTTAAGCATATAATTGGAAATGATAAGAAGAGAGTATAAGTATGTAAATGATGTGGAACTATGCAAAGGCATAATGAGATTTGTATGAATTATGAAGATTATTCTATTGAATCTTGGTTATGGATGGGAATGAACAAAGAGAAATTAGTCTGAAGGCATTTGAAAACAGAAACCCTTATACATAATGAGGAATATGGACATTTGAATGTGTGTATATACGTATGTGTGGAGTTAATGATGTACTCAACTAAAATGAAGAATAGTTTTAGTGGTTCGAGATTTGAACTCAATAGATTTGATGAGTTGTATAGATAATGTAACGATCAAGAATCTTATCAAAAGTCGATTTATGGCGACCTAAGGAATTTTGGGGAAATAGTTAAGGGACTATAATCTATAGTGCGATTAAGCCATATGAGATGGACTAATAGGATTAAGAAGATTGAAATTTCCTAAATGCAAGGTAAACATGAAGTATGTGGAAATAATTGAAGCCATTAATCTTCCCTAATGTTGAGGATATGTATAAGAATGAGTATGACATGTTAATGATACTGTAAACTACACAATATTGTATGAGGATGGAATAAATGAATGAAAGTCAAGAAGTTTGATATGCAATGAAGTAATAAGATAGAGATTGGTATACCTAAAGAAGTATAAAATGCGATTGAAATTGGTATGATTGAGATAAAGTTATGGTTCAAGTTTAATGATTGTAATAGAAGCATGTTTGGTGTCTCGATATAAGAGATCATAATTGTAAAGTTTACTGTTGATCTGATTTTAAAGGATAATAATAGACATAAGTGAAGTACTCGAGTTGAATTAGAGGTAAATGAGGTGAACAAATCAAAATTCCCTATAAAGGGGAGGACATAAGAAGTCGAGCATTAGATGAGGAAACAATATCCCCACATTTTCTCTTAGTTTAGTAAATGAAATTTTGAGGTCAAAATTTTATTTTAAGGGGGCTACTACTGTTAAGCCCGGCTCTACAATATGTTTATTATGCCATTCCTACATAAGAATGCATGTTTGCTTACTTAGGTATCTCGAAAATCGTTACAGGACGATATTGTACCAAATGGTACAATTAAGTTGAATTAATCCTCGAACTAGTCCAAATAGAGATTTTAAGATGAAATTGAGAATTTAAAAACCCCAGAATGACTTAAAATGATGATTCGGAGTTCGAGGACCGATTTGGAGTCAAATTGAAATTTTCATGACATAGGGGTAAAATGGTCATTTTGCTACCCGAGGTTAAGATGTGAGTGTTGGATGAAATTTTTTACTAAGATTGATCATTTGGAGTATAATTTAAGTTTGAGAAGTGAAAAATTTTAATTTCGACATTTGTTCGAGCATAGGGGTAAAATAGTCATTTTGCCACCTAAGGTTAAAATTGTAATTTTACACCACCAAACACTTGTCCAGCACATGGATTTCACCCAATATTACCATGGATAATTGAGGAAATTTATATGGTGGAGAGAGATTGCTTAATGGGCAAGTATGACACATGGGCCAATGGAATGGTGACATGTGTCAAATTTTCATCCATTTATTATTTGGCTTTAAAAATCAGCCCATAACCCTCCCAACTCATTTCTCTTGGCTGGCCAAAGGAAGAAAAGGGAAGAAAAGAAGAAGAACAAAACCCTGGTGGAAAAATTCAAGGAAAAGTGTGAAAATTCAAAGAATCAAGTGACAAAAGGTAAGATTTTTCAATTCTAGCTTGTGATCTATCTTTCCTATGCATTATTTTGCATTTTCCATAGTTGAATCATAAAATATCATGAAGGATAGCGTGCTGATCAAACCCTAGGAGAGAGAATTTGATGATGATTTAGATAGATTTTTAAGATATATGGATGTTTTTAGTTGTTTATGGTGTTAAATGTAAGAATTAAGCTTGAAATTCACACATTCCTCATGAGTTCATCATTGGCCGAATCTTCCTTGTAGAGTGTTGATGGTGGATTTGATTTTATTTCAAGTGAATTGGTTCAAAAATGATGAATTATGGTGAGAAAATCAAGTAGGAAAAATCATAGTGTTGATGCACTCACCATGGTCGAAATTCTCAATAAGAAATGTGAGGATGGTTTTGCTAAATTTTATATTATTTGACTTGTGTTCGGTGGTTTGAAGTATTGGGAGAGAAATGGAATTATTTGGAATTGAATTGGACGTATTAGCCAATTAATCGGGTGATAGATCGAGTTAGGCCAACACCGCATGTAGACAATAATCCGAACAATTCGCGTTCCATATCATGCATTCATATAGAGTTTAGATTAGTTTTATAACGGTTTAGCACCAATGTGGTAAATTGCTTGAATTTATATTATGTATAGGTGGTGAACCCTCTGAAAAAGGGCAAAGAAATTGCACCCGAGGATCAATAGTCAAAGTACTCCAAAATTCAAACTCCTGATACAGTGAGTAACATTATCATCATCTTGATTATTTGAAGTGAATTTTAATTCGTTTTTGTGATTTTATGGAAAATGAGTTTAAATGGTAAATCTTTATGTTTTAAAAGCAAAATGTGATTAAATGAAATGATTTTATAAAATTGTCTTGAAATTGAATGATGGTTTTGGAAAATGGAGTAATTGGAGACTAATTATTGTGTTGTAAATTATGGTTTGAATTGAATGGGTTATGATAATGTGGGCATGAGTGGCTAGATTTGGTAAATGTGCTGAAAATGTATGAACTGTTGATTTGCCTTGAGAGGCTGTAAAATAAAATAATTGCCATGTCATGCTGTTGAATTTTATTGAATTGGTGGGTTATAAATTGGTAGCTGCAGTGGACGGGTTCCGTGGACTAGCCTATTAGAGGGGCACAGTAACCCTATTATATTCTTACCTCAGTATGAGAGGCACGGATAGATAACTCCTGAGGTTAACACTTTAGAGTTCACTTCACGCCAAACCACCACGTGAGGGTGAACTCAGTCAACACCAAGGAACGACTATGTTTTCAAAATAAAAACATGATTTATGCGTACATGACTTTTTAACAGCCTTGGCGGACTCAGTTAGGATAGCCTTCGGTTAAGGTATCCCTGATAACTGAGTATGATAATGATTTTCGCATGAGCTAAACTTTTCAAGAAATCATAAGCCTCATTGTTTATTTGGGTGAAGTGAATCTATTTTATCTTATTAAAATGAGTTTGAAATGCTGTGAATCATTTTTATGCGAATCTATTTTATCTATCTCCATTTCCTCAGCTTTAGATATTTTAGATGATATTTGTTTACTCACTGGGATTATATAATCTCACCACCCTCATTTCCACCCATTTCAGGCTCAGAATAGTCGATAGATAGCTCACTTTGTTGAGGGCTATAGTTGGACTTGCATCCTCAAAAACTGTAGGTTTACCGCTTTTGATACTATTGGTCGTTCGTGGGCCCATGTGTCACTATAAATTAAATTTTATACTTTGGTTATTTGTATTACAGTATGTATGAATTTATTTAGCTTTTACGCTACAAAAATTATTTACCGGTAACTTTATAAATATTATTTTATAAGAAAATAGAATATTTTATTGAATATTTTTATTATTTTCAAATAGTCATAATTTCATTTTAAATGAAAGTTTTAAACGTTTAAACTTATTTTTGATTATGAATTATGTGTTTTATACTCGCATACTACATTTTTAGCTGGTTTCAAAATTTTCGGAGAAAAATGACCAAAACGGCCCAGTGAGACAGAAATTATTTTTTTATTGATTTAAGTTGGAAATAGCTTAAAATTTTTAGAACATGATATTTGATAACGGTTACTCACAGGGGAAATGAGAAACTGATATTAAAGCCTTGTGGGGTTCTAGTTGACATTCCGGGTAATGAGTATCGATCTGAACATCGCGACGGTTGTCACGAGCTCGAAGGGAGTATCAGATCGTGACAAACTTACACCCGCAATTCCTTAAAATTCTATCAATGCATGCTTTCCATAAATTTTGCACTTCACGTAAAATATACCTACATGTATATATATACAGAAATTTTAAAATTGACACCCCCTATTCACCTCATAATAGTGGGATATTACTTTACTATTGATTCGTACGCGTATATAATTATTCCTATTTGTCGGTCACATACTTCGTTCGGCACGCCTCCACGATAAACTTTCCTAGCAACAATTTAAACTCAGTATACTTAATCACACATTTGTATGGGTAGCAACTTAATTACAAATTCCTTAAGCAACTTGCATATTTTTCATCCAAAATATGCACAATATTAAACTACCCATAAACCTTAAAATATAACATTAACATAACATTGGGCCCTCTCCATGGGCTTCTCCATTTTTTCTATTTAGGCTAAGCCCATTTATTTTTATTTCTTGTTGGGCAATGCCCACTTATTTTCTATTTCTTTCTTTGTCTCTCTTCCACGTCGCTTCTTTTTTTTTTCCTTTCCAGCCCGTCACTCCCTTCACCACCGTGGCTTCCTCTCTTCACCACCGTGGCTTCCTCTCTTCCTTTCCTCTCAAAACCGATCACCAAAAGGCTCGTTTTCTCACCCTTCTTGCTGCCAATTTCTGCTCTAAAATCAGTAGATTTCCAGCTCAAATTTCCAGCAACAAAACTTCTCAATTTTGGTAGCACAAAATTGTCCAATTTTCCTGTACAAACTACCAACAAACAGTTCAAATTTTCAGCTGCCAAAGTTGTCCTTCAATGGCAGCAAAAATCTCCAAAAATTTCCAGCAACATAACCTCAAAATTCAGCAACAAAAATCTTGAATTTTCAGCACCAAAATCCCTCCAAAAAGCACCGAATTTGCTCTCTCAAAGTGCAGCAAAAATCAGCTTCTTACCTCACAAATTTTTTAGCTTTCTTCTTCCTCCAAAAATTACGGTAAAAGCTCTCTTTTTCCTTCCTCTCCCGTGGTTCTTCTTTCCATTTTTTTGCTCGGCTTTTGGTTCTTTCCTTTATTTTTCTTCTCCCACTCTTAACTAACTTCCTCTCCTTTTTCTCTTTTATCTCTTTTTCATTTCTTTCATCTCACATGGCCGGCCCCACCATCATTTCTACATTCTTCTATTTTGTTTTCTTTGCTTTTTTTTTGTCTTTATTTCTTTCTTTCTTTTATTTTTGTGGTCGGACCCCCATTCCATCTTTATTCCTTTCTTTTGTTTTTGTCCTCATTCCATTCTTGACTCATGTACATATAAAAATATTGTTTGACTTTTCAACATCTTTTCTTCATTATTTTATCATCCATTTTATTTTCATTTTATTTTTATTTCTTCAAAACAATAAAATTTACATATTATGCCTTAACTTCATTTTATTTAACACACCTCCCTCAAATTTTCATATTTTAAAATTAATTCTTCCGACAAGTGTAAAAATTCCAATATCCTTCTATCTTCCTTTTCTTATACGTGTATAATCAAAATATCGAGATCGTATTTCAACGCGGTGCCACCATAATATTTAAATATCTACTTACCCACGTTAGCTCGATTTAATAAAATCACGCTGATACAATTATCGTCGTTTTCCTTCAAAATTCTTCTTTACTTCTTCTCCCCCACTTAAATTAGTCATATTTTATTTTTCATGACTAATTCTGACAACATATAAAATATTAATATTTTAATATTATTTTATTGAATAAAATATTATTTTATATAAAAATGAAGAGCTGAATAGTTTGAGAAACAGAACCAACTTAGTCGACTAACTGCTCTCTGCCAAGATCTACAAACCAGAAATAAATTAACTTAGTCAACCAAGTCAGTCGACTAAGAGCTCTATGTCTGCAATTTGATCCAGAGCACTACAAGATAGATTAATGGCTAGAACTCATCCTCAACTGTTTCTAACAACCATAAACTGCCAAACTGCCATAAGAGTTGCATCTCCAAGTATAAAAGTGTAAAACTAGACCCTATCAACATATGTCATGACATACATGCACTGAGTAGCATGTTATTACGCTAGGAAAGTCCCTAAGAATAGATGAAACCCGATATTGTACCTAACGGTACACTTGAGTTGATTTAACCTCGAACTAGTTCAAATAGGAATCGTAGGATAAAATTTAATATTTTACAGTCCAGGAATGACTAAAAATGATTGTTTGGAGTTCGAGGGTTCATTTGGGAAAAAATTAAAAATTTTGATGTTTAGGGGCAAAATCGTCATTTTGCCACCTAAGATAATAATTTGATCATGGAGTGAAATTTTTTTCCAAGATTAACTATTTGGAGTATAATTTAATGATACGAAGTGAGAAAAGTTTAATTTCGGTGATTTCTGGAGTGTAGGGGCAAAATCGTAATTTTACCACCCGCGGACAAAATTTGAGATTTTGAGAGAATTTAGATCAAATTTGACAAATTGGAGAATGGTATGAGTATAAGGGTTGAAAAATATGTCTATGAGCAATTTTTCAGTTCTTGGGGCAAAAATGTAATTTTTGACTTTTACGGGGGCAAAAGTGTAAATTTCAAAAATTACTCCACCAAGACTTTGGATAAGTCTGAGAATTTTATCTAAGCTATGGATATGTGGGACAAGTATATGGTGAAAATTTGGAAACAAATGGATGGCTAGAATTTAAGGAATTAATAAAACATTAAAAAAATAAATAAAATAATATTATATTATTTTAGCCTTTAAAAAGGTCAAAATTCCAGAATTCTCATCTTCTTCAAGCCGTCCAGACCAGGAGAGAAAAGGGGGAAAAGAAATAAGAACCGTAGCTGAAAAATTTGGGGAAAATCAAGAGAAATCAAGAAATCAAGCATTAAAAAGGTAAATTTCATTGATTTTCCTTGTGATTTTCACTACCCATGCATTTTTTTCTCATTTCCATGCAAAATTAGAAGGTGGGTATGGACACCCATGCTGGCCAAACCTCCATGGATGAGTTTTGAGCTTGAGTTTTGGTTGATTTTAATTGGATTAAGTGATTTTAGTTAGGTTATATTGAAATATAGCAAAAATAAGCTAGAGAAATAATTTTCTCCCATTGAAACCCATTATGCAGAATTTTCTAGGGGAATATTGGCCTCTGATCTTGATGTTTATTTGAGGAATTATGATGAATAATGATGAATTATGAACCTAGAAAAATAATGGGAATTTTCGAAGCAAAAATACGAATTTTTACCCACTAGGGGTATTTTTATAATTTACTGTCAGGACTGATAATTTGCACCACACTGAGAGACATTAAGTCAATTTGGGTGCAATTGAGGTATAGAAACTGAAAAAAATTAATTTGGAGTTTAAATGGAGGACGTTAGCAATTTATCGGGTAAAGTGCCAAAAATAGGTTAATATCGCGTTTAAGCCGTTTTAGGCTATTGCATTTCATCCCATGCATTAGCATAGGATTTAAGTCAGTTATATAGTGATTTAGCATCAATGTGGTGAATTGTGTAATTTTTGCAATGTGTCTAGGAGGAGAGCCTTTCGGTAAAGGTAAGGAAGTCGTACTCTACGAATAGTGATCGGGGCACCTAGAAAGCATTTAATTTGTACAAACGGTGAGTAAACCTATGATTATTGTAAATTATCTAGAGTTTATTTTTAAATGCTCTTTAGGTATTTTATGAAATGAAAATGAGATTAAAATGGGACTTTTAATGTTTTAAAAATAAATGTGACAAATAAATATATTGTGTTGATTATCTGAAATAAGAAACTTTTGGTTATGAAATTGAGTAAATGGGAGGCTGCCAATTGTCTTAAAAAATATATTTTCCTATGAATGGCTTATGATATATGAGTATATGTGGCTATATTTTATAATTGCATTGGGAATTTATGTAAGCTGTCTTTTACGATGCAGGCTAGGTAAATAAATAAAAGCCACGTTATATTGTCGAAATTTTATTAAAATTGGTGGGTTTAGTCACTGCCGTGACGGGTTTCCGTGGACTACCTATTAGAGGGGCACGGTAAACCCAGTTATATAGTTACTCCAGTTGTAGAGGCGAGGAGGGTAACTCCCGGGGTAGTGTTAGAGCTCACTTCACGTCGAACCCCCACGTGAATGTGTAACTCGGCCAAGGCCAAGGAACGACTTGTTTTCAAAACTAACATGTGTTTAACATGTAAATATCTTAACAACCTTGGCGGACTCAGTTAGATGCCTCGCCCAAGGTATCCCCGAGGATTAGTTTTTGGCTTGAGCCCTGTTTCTAATAAAAGTCATAAGCCTTAACAATTATTTTGGTAAATTACAAATATTTTATGGTTTAAGAAATAAATTGAAAACCTTATGAAATGGTTTGTGATTTGTTGTTTAAACTAGCCTCAATTTTACTCGCCCTTAGATATTTATAATAATGTCTGTTTACTTATTGGGATTGCAAAATCTCACCCACCTCCTTTCCAAATATTTCAGGCCTGTGGTATCTTGTAGATACCCGATTTTGTCGAGGATTCCAGTTGACCTCTCTATCTCACAAACAATAGGTTACTATCACCAACACTTGGTGTATTTATGGGCCACTTGTCATTGTAATTATTATTGTACATTATAACTTTGTAAATTATTGTACGTATGAATTTAGTTTACTTACACGTGTTTCTATAAATATTGTTTACTATAAAAATGTTATATTTTAATCAATATTTTGAATAGTAATATTTGTCTATAAATCCTTTTAAAATAATTTTATTTTTTGATTTACTTGAGCCGAAAACGACTGGTAATTGTTTAAAACAGAATGTTTAACAACGATTGCTCACAGGAAAGGCAAGAAATTGATACGTAAGCCTTGCGGGGTTTTGATTCGCATTTCGGGTAATGAGTGTAAATCGGGACGTCGTGACGGTTGTCATGGGCCCGAGGGAGGTACCGGGTCATGACAAAAAGGGTCTTCCAACAATTAGAAACATGTTTTTGAGAAGCCTTAAATGAGATTTGAGCTATAGAAAATAGAAAAACCAGAAAAGCTTCACTGCACTTGTTTGCACTTAAACGCCTACTCTTTGCATTTGTATTTAGCACTCAATCTTGTACCACTCAGATTAACCAGTGATCATAGGTACTCTAAGGGGTTATTCAAGCTTGGGATAGCTTGATTGTTGTAGGTTGTGGTTAAGCCTTGGAAAACCACTTTTGGGTTTTAGTTGAGCCAGTGAAAAACTAGTGTAAAAGGTTTTGGCTGAGCCTGGTAAAAGCCATTGTAAAGCTTGGTGAAAGCTTGTGAATTTCACCAATTCTTAGTGAAGTTGTGGGAAAATCCTTGGTTGGACAATCAAGGTAATGGATGTAGGTCTTAGATCGAACCACTCTAAATTGCTGTGCATTGTTTACTCTGTTTTTAGTTTCTTTGTTCTAAAAATTAGTTTCTCATCTTGTCAAGAGCCGATTTATGCTATTCACCCCCCCTCCAGCACATATAATTGGGACCAACACTTTTTCCTTATTCTCTTCTTGTTGTTTCCCCACATCTTTTTCCAAGTCGAGAGTTGTGACACCTCTCCCCATGAAAGGAAGGAAGTCCCGAATAGCTGACACCTTTCTTGGACGATAACCTCCCTTTACAACTATTTCTTTCATCTTCTCCTTAGACTTTTCCTCAAGAAATTTTTTCACACCTTCCCAAATATTAAGGCTTTCCTCACTTTCAAGACTTTCGCTACTTTTGAGGCTTTCCCTACTACGAAACATTATTTCCAATTCCAGTGAAATCCATCCAATAGGAATCCGAGACTGGCCACTTTCGTAACTACCTAGATTAGGGAGCCACTAGCTTTTAGTAATGGAATTTAGCGATCCTTCGCTAATACTATGAGGGGCATTCTAACTACCGTTGCTCCTAGACATGGCATGTGTAACAAGCACACCTCTAAACCTGTACACAACCAAGCATCAATTACTTAGTCATTTATACAATATAGGAATAGGTAAGTTTTCTAATGAATTAAAGGCCTATGTAGCCTCCCATCCTTAGCTTGTGTTGCACACCCACAATCCAAGGATGAGACTCTACATAGACTCCAACAACTCTGCTAACAGACACAAGAATCCTTAAGACTCAACCCAAACCTAAAGCTCTAATACCAACTTTGTCACAGTCCAAATCGTAGGTCATGATAGACACATAGGCCCAATAGGCATAGCCTACCAGACCCAAGCAAGCCTCTTTCTATGTAAACTTGTTTAGTAGTCCATCTATCATTTCTCTTTCTTTAAGATCTAAAACTCATAATTTGTAATAATAACTCCTTCAAAATTTAATCATGAAAACAAAGTATATACCATTCTTAAAATAGGGTTATCATTATCAACCCTAAATGACATTGTTAATCAGACCAAACTTACACAGTTCACAACAAATCCCACAATTTACATTAAACCATCACATATAAATATACAACAAACCCTTGACTAGCAGCAAAGTGACTCTGGGTGTGGGTACTATCATCGAGTGACATAGTAAACCTATCGAAGGATGACTATGAGGAAGCCCCTAAACCTAGGAATCCAACTACCTTCAAACCTGAAAACTAAAACATGAAGTTGAAAAGAATGAGTATAAACCCAGTGAGTGAACATAGGAAGGGAACAAGCAAAGATACGGAAGATTTTTAGGAAACACGATGCACTTGTATTAAAACAATGTAATTTGTATATCATAAACAAACTCGATGCCATGTTGACTTTTAACTCATTTTTAAAACATTTAAGAATATCAACTTTCAATATTCAATTCAATCACATTTCATCTTCCAAACATCTTTACTCTATAGGACAGGTGCGCATACGTATAAGAATTCATGTCTATATACATTATATGTATATATATATATATATATAGACATTTTCAAACATACATCAAATACATCAAGGTCAATCCCAAACTAATGTCCTCATGTGCAATCCCACACCGCACATGGCAAATATCATGTGCAGTCCCACACCGCACATGGCACATATCATCATGTGCACTCCCACACCGCACATGGCAAATATCATGTGCCGTCCCACACCGCACATGGCACATATCATCATGTGCACTCCCACACCGCACATGGCAAATATCATGTGCAGTCCCACACCGCACATGGCACATATCATCATGTGCACTCCCACACCGCACATGGCATATATCATCAGCGTGTGCACTCCCACATCGCACACCACCATCACTATCATGTGCACTCCTACACCGCACATGCACGGTTGTAGTTATCATTCAATATTACCTTTCAAGAAATAGCACACATAACAACATGCAACAAGAGTCTTTACATAATAATACATTCCACATAATTCATTATTTTATTAATCATAGACATGGTTGCACAGTCTAGACGTTCAAGGAAAATAATATTAATCGTATTGCCACTAGTTTAGAACATCTCAAGATTTTCAATGCATCACACACCACAATTTAATGGGCAATTCAACATAGTATTTCAAACACGTAATTCATTGCATTCTACATTTAACAACATAGAAGAATCACTTGTCAAAGGCCTGTTCCTACGCATAATTTTCTTAAAAAAAGTCAACCAAGAATTTTCAAATACTTTATTCAAACGCATGCACATTTGTTCAAAACATATTAAATGCAAGTTCACTCACCTTAATAATGGCACCTACAAGACTAGCACCCACAAGATCCTAATCCAAGTAAGTCTTGAAGTATCATTAAAACGTATATTTACCAATAAACCATAACAACCTCAATTATGTCATAAATTTGAATTTAAAAATTCTAATAAATATACACTATAACCTAACATTTAACCTAAAATTCTACTCTAATTCACAAACCCATTGGACCAACTATTTCAATATAAAGTTTCTTTACCTGGATGAGCTTGGAGGTATACAGATCAATAGAAACCTAATATTTCCAAGAAAGGAAATTTGAAGAAAATTAGGAAATAAAATCTGAAAATATAAACCATAAATATTAAAATCCAAGAGTTGAAAATGTATACCTTTTGGCTTTAAAAATGCAGATCTGAAGCTAAATAGATTAGGTAGTGATGAAAGTAGTGTATAATGCAAAATGAAGAAAAATAAGAAAAATAAATTTTTTTCTTTTCTCTCTGCGAAAGTCCATTTGCCATGAGAATGGGGTGGAGGATGGTGGATTTAGTGAACAAGAAGATAGGAGAATGAAGAAGTAAGGAAAGAAAGGAAAGGAAAAGAAAATGAAAAATTTTGATTTTCGTGGTGAAGAGAGGAAAACGATGTTGGGGGAAGAATATGAAAAAGAAAAATGCCTTTTGGGGAGATAAGGAGTAGCCATGGAAAAAGAAGAAAGAGTCAAAGCTTTTTTTGGAAGCTTCGACCAAGTTAATGGAAAAATTACCATTTAGCCCTCCATGTTTCTCCCCTTTTTAATTTAGTCCTCCCAACAATCCTTTAATTCCAATTTCTTCTATTTTTCTTCCTCTACACTTGTACAATAAAATATAAAGTTTGCACTTCAACGCAGTATTACCATAATATTTAAATATATATTTACCCGCGCTAGCTTTATTTAATAAACACACGCGAGCCCCACTAACGTCGTTTTTCTCTGAATTTCCCTCGTTCTTTTTCTCCCCCACTTAGATTGACCATATACTCATCCTTCATGACTAATTTCAACATCAAATAAAATATTAATATTTTAATATTATTTTATTAATAAAAATATTATTTTATTCTAAGATTTTTCACTTATCTCGTTGGAACCTAAAATATCTTATTATGCCTTGATTCACTTTCGAATCACTTTCTATCTCACTAATTCATCCTCAATAAAAATATTATTATTTAATTATTATTTTCTCGGATGTAAAATATTTTACTTTAGAATATTTCTTTCACCAGTCATCGTTTTTTGACACTTAAATCTACATCAATTAGCCCTTCATCTTATTGATACGGTTATGTTGACTACTATACGGGGGTACGAGGTGTTATAAAAGGTCCCCCCAAGATGATTGGGATTTCTCTATCCTCCTCCATATTAAGAATAATGAAATCGGTCGAAAAAATGAACTTGTCAACTTTCACTAGCACATCTTCAACAATACCTTTTAGATATGTGAGGGTTCGTTCAGCAAGTTGTAATATCATGGTGGTAGGCTTTATTTCCCCTAAACGCAGCTTCTTATAAATTGACAATGACATCAAGTTAATATTGGCTCCCAAGTCACTTAAAGTTTTGGTGAAAAATAACGCACCAATATTGCATGGAATGGTAAAGCTGACAAGATCCTTAAGTTTTTTAGGAAATTTGTTTTGAATGATTGCATTGCACTTTCAAGGTAAGCTCGCTTTTCACCACATTAATGAGTGCTCTAACAGTGCGTAAAAAAAGTTTCCCCAAGATGATTGAGATTTCTCTATCCTCCTCCATATTGAGAATAATGAAATCGGTCAAAAAAATGAACTTGTCAACTTTCACTAGCACATCTTCAATAATAACTCTCAAATATGTGAAGGTTTGGTCAGCAAGTTGTAATGTCATAGTGGTGGGCTTAATTTCCCAATAACCTAGCTTCTTATAAATTGACAATGACATCAAGTTAATAGTAGCTCCTAAGTCACTCAAAGCCTTGGTGAAAAATGACAAACCAATAATGCATGGAATGGTGAAGCTGACAGGATCCTTAAGTTTTTTAGGAAACTTGTTTTGAATGATTGCATTGCACTCTTCAGTGAGTGCCATTGTCTTATACTCACCTGATCTTCTTTTCTTGGTTAAAATGTCTTTTGGAAACTTCACATAAGTAGGCATTTGCTTTAAAGCTTTTACAAAAGGTATGTTGATGTGAAGCTTCTTAAACATCTTTAAAATTTTTTGAAATTAACGGTCCAAGTTTTGGTTTTGGAAATGCTGAGGAAAAAATGGTGGCGGTGGCTTTTCCTTCGCTTTATTTCTTGAACTTGCTTGATAGTATTCTCAATCACTTTTCCATTCTCAAAAGACTTATCTTGATGTTCAATTTGCTTGCTACTAATACCAACCTCCTTCATACTCCTAAGAGTAATAGCTTTAATATGTTCCTTACCCTCCCTTTTAAGATTAGCTTTTGTGTCACTAGGTAAGGTACCTTGAGACCTATTGTCAATGGTGTTGGCAAGTTGCCCAACTTAAGTCTCAAGGTCTCTTAGTGAGGCTGCCTAACTATGAATGAAGGAGTCAGTCTTGGCCATGTACTACATCAGCAACTCCTCCATAAATGGTTTTATTTTCTGACATAGAAGGCCTTGCTTGCTATTGAAAATGAATAGGTATATTAGGCCTTGTAGCTGAAGAAGACCTTTGATTATTACCCCAAGACAAGTTTGGATGGTTCTTCCACCCAAGATTGTACGTGTTGGAGAAAGGGTTATTCTGTTGTTTATTCCCCACAAATTGAACTAATTTTGAACTAACTGAACACTGATTATTGGCCTGCCTATTTCCATAATAATCAAAAAATGAACTCTGAGATGAATGAACTAATTGTTTTTTTGAAAGGTAGATGAATGAACTAATTGAACTCCAAAAGAATCAAATATTTTAGTAAGGGCAGCTACCCGCGCTATTAATTCATTGATAGCATTTAGTTCATGAACACCGCTACTTTTCTAAGCATTGCTCTCTTAGATGACCACTAATAGTTATTTGATGCCATTTCTTCCAACAAATCCTACACCTCATTAATAGACTTAGCAAAGAGAGCTCTTTCAATTGCTACATCAATAGTAGTTCGAATATGACTAGTCAAACCATTACAAAATGTTTGTACTTGAAGGCACTTTGGTAGACTATATGAGGGCAGCACTGAAGTAAATCCTTGTACCTCTGCTAGGCCTCATACAATGATTTAGAGTCGAGTTGCATGAAAGAAGTAATATCATTCCTCATCTTTGTTGTCATGGCTAGAGAAAAGAACTTGGCTAAGAACTTCTGAGCTAAATCAGCCTAAGTTGTGATGGAGCCTATAAGAAGAGA
Organism: Theobroma cacao; assembly: GCF_053813885.1. Taxonomy (NCBI): domain Eukaryota; kingdom Viridiplantae; phylum Streptophyta; class Magnoliopsida; order Malvales; family Malvaceae; genus Theobroma; species Theobroma cacao. Next base: position 36,290,894 of record NC_142647.1, on the reverse strand, counting down.
ATTCAACCAAATCTTCACCTTGTCCGATAATGAAAAAAGGGAAAAATTAAAGTCTATTAGCATCATCTGTCACTCCATTGTGCTTGAAGGTATCGTAGATCTTTAGAAAATTTGAAATGTGAGCATTTAGGTCATCATTAGGTAAACCCCCAAATTGTACTAAAGTGTGGATCATTTGGATGATAGCTGACTTTATTTCAAAGTTGTTAGCTTGGATAGTTGGCCTTCGATTGCTCGACTGTAGTCCTTGCACTCATAGAACAACATAACATAATCTCTCTAAGATTTATTATCCCCCACTAATTACCCTTGAATTTGCTACCCCCTTGTTCAGCCATTGGTTTTATGTGAGTTTAAGTTTGTAAATTTTCTTTTCGAAGTCTTTGAAAAGTTTTCTCAATTTCTGGATCAAAAGGTAAAATCTCCAAACTTATTATTCTTCGCATACAATGACTAAAAGCACCTGAAATAAAGAAAAACAAGACTTGAATTAAGACTAGTTTTTTTTTTATTAATATTAGCAAAAAATAGGAATAACAATTCCCCAACAATGGCGCTAAAAACTTATTGTTGATTTTCTTCATACAAGTGCACGTATCGTAACAAGTAACATAGAAGTACGTAAAGTGTTGAATCCCATAGAGAATTGCACCAACTTAAGGTAAGTACTAAAATTGTAGTAAACTAATTTTATCCAAGTAATCAAAATTAAAAGATTTTTTAATAGCTAAATTAATCTAACAAATTAAAACTAATAATTGAAAGGAAAAAATTACTAGAGAAACACTTAATTAAAAGACTAGGATTATGATATCCCTTAACACTTCATCTGAATCCTTTTTCTTTCTTTAGATTTAATTCAATGGACTAAGTTGCTAACTTAGAGTCCCAAGCTATTTACAACTCTTTGTTGAGGTGCTCATAAAAATATCTATCCTAATTAATTTACTATATGTCTATGTAAATTTAATTGAAGACAGATTCATTAAGTTTCTGCTCTAATCTTGGCTATATGTGACACATAGGTATATGTCTATCTTGTATGAAAATCAAATCACCTAATCAACTAAGTGATTAAGAACACATGTTATTCCATCATGGCCTAATCTAAACTCCCTTCATCAAGTTATATTTAGATATCCATATCAATCTAATTTGTGATCAAGCAATTAGAAGCATTAAACATAGAATTAGAATAAACAACTCATATTCCATTGTAAATATGCAAAAGAGAGATAAAGCATTCCAATTACCTATTGAGTTCCATCATAATCCTAGAAAAAGTAAATTAGCTTATAGCATTAACTAAAGACATCATCCAAAGAAAATTAACCATTAATCCAAGTCAAAGAAAATAAAAGAAAAACAAAAGTAAAGAGAAAAACTAATAGTTTGAAGCTTTTGAATCTCAATTTTCTCTCAAATTCTCTCGTTTTCTTGCTTTGTTTTTAACTCTTTTTCTCCAAAATATTTTCTTGCCATCTTCTATTAAAAACCTCTAAAAAAATGCCCCTTTAAATAGTCCTCACAAGCCCTAGTTTTAAAAATCCCGAAAATGCATATTTTGGAAACTTGTTTGGCAACACTGCCTTACCTTCCTCGGCTCTGCAGTGCCATGCTCTTGGATGATTGTATGATGCTCATTCTTGCCACAGCCTCCATTTCCCAGTGTTACGATATTATGCTCTCGACTCCTACTATGATGCCCTGTTGAGTCTTAGAGTAGCAACCTTTATTTCTTATGTTACCCTGTGCAGAATTGTAGTAGTCTAGCCTCTTCGAACACAATTGTCACCTTGAGCTGCTCCAAATGGGGTGACATGGAAAACATAAAACTTGTATCACTATCTCCTAGCTTTCCAATGGCCTAAGAATCAGGTTAATTGGACTACTTTAGCTCAATGTATGCTCAAAATACAACATCATGTATAAATGAAGCCATCAGCATACTTGCATGGATTTTCATCAACTAAGTCTTTTCATCAAACTTCCTACAAAAATAATGGAAGAGTAAAAAAAAAAAAAAACTTAAAGTAATTTAAAGCAAAATAACATAAAATTAAAATAAAATAACTTAAACTAAACTACTCAACATGTATTAAGCCAAATTAAGAAAAATAACAAAAATAAATAAATTCCAAACCTAAAATCTCAAAAACTTAGCTACTTAAGCCTCTAAAATATGACAAAATAACTCTATATAATAGTGCTATCATCCATAGAAGCCAACCATGGAAGAAAGAGAATGGGATACAAGTGACATGGATATGGTACAACTCAATGCCAAGGGTTTGCATACTTTTCTTTGTGCACTTGATGTTAATGATTACAAGAGAGTTTCAAAGTGTGAAAGTGCTGAGGAGATTTGGGAAAAATTAGAAAAGTTGTATGCGAAAACAAAAAAAGAGGAGAAATTACAAGAAAAGCCTTGTGAAAGTTAATGCACAACAAATGACAAGGTATGATGAGGAATCAAGTGAAATTCAATCCTCAATCCAATCTGAATCATGCTTCTTGGCTCTTAAAGGGCTTAAGGTAAACTCCTCATCTTGTGAATCCATTTCCTATTCATTTGGTGAATTGCAAGATGCCTTTGAAGAATTAGCTTGTGAATTTGAGAACGTGAATTTGAAATACAAGAAAATGATTTTAAAACTTAGTGTTGAAAATGAATTTTTGTTGAAGGCAAAAGATGATTTGGAAAAATAAAATGAAAAATTGAAAATTAATTTTGAAGCTTGCTAAAAGAAAATTGATTTTTTAGAGAAGGAAATTTTAGATGTGAAAATGAAGCTTGAAGATTTGACAAATGAAAAACAGAAAGGTTTCATGAATCCCTCCTTTTCTAGATTGAAAAATGCAATCATTGTTCATTTTATGGCCATTATTCATGTTCTCCAATTAGAAAAAGTTTATCTTATTGGATTAGACTAGCGTGGGTTCCAAAAGGAACTTTATGTAATGAGACTAACCTTTAAGGATCCAAAGCAATTTGGATACCAACAATTAAATGAGAAAGTCTCTTGTAGGTGTGCTAAAGTAAAAAAGAACAACTTTGTGAAACCTCGACATTCATAGACGTGTAGCAGAGGTAGACATGATGACGTGGATTAGGGGTAGTTCTATCATTTTTTTGGTGAGTTCCTAGAAGTGGGTTTTTTTAATATTATTAAGGTTTAAGTAGGCCTAAGGAATAAATGAATGATGCATATAATAATGAAATAAACGAAGAAAATAAAAATAATGATAATTCCACATAGGGGTAAAATGGTCTTTTTAGGTCTCAGGTATAAATTTCTAAGTTTTCATGAATTCGAGTACCTCTAATCTATTGTGGACTTTTTCTCAGTGTCAAAAGAATAAAAAGTTTGAACCAAAGGAAAGAAGAAGGCAAAGTCAACTATGCAATGACATTTTTGTAAATATGTGAAACTTTAGTCAACCCTAGTCATAAATATCTCATTTTTCCAGCACATTCTCCTCACTTCCAGCAGCTTCTTCTTCTTCTTCCCATTTCTCCTTCCCATTTCCAGCTTTCCATCTTCCATGGAAGCCATCCTTGAAATCTCCATGACTTTCTCATAGAAACTCCAAACCTTATGTTTTTTTTATATACACTTTTTCATAGGATATTTCGTGTTCTTTCACTCTGTCACCTCAAGAGCCCTCAATTGTCTTTCCTCAGTACTTTCTCTCACTAGCTGGACATTTTAGAGAGAGAAAAAAAGAGAGAGAAAGACTTTCCATAATAGCTTGAAAGAAACTCTTGAAAAAGGAATTCAATTACAAAACCACCAAGGTGAGTAGTGAGTTAGGGCTGATTTTTAAGTTGTTGATGATGGCCAAAATTAGAGTTGTGGGCTGTTTTATTGTTGAGGGTTGTTTATTTATTCCTAGCGTGACTAGAAGAGTACAAATAAATGACTAGTCAAATGGTAATTGGAAACTAGTTACGAATAACTAGTAAAGTTTGATTTAGGAAATAGCTTTTGAAATAATGTTCATGTAAATTGAGTTAGTTGTGATGCTATTGTGTGTGATAGGTTCCAACAAGACTCCACATCTCCACTTGGAGCATTAGTGGAAGTTGGAGTCTATTAAAGAATCAACAAAGACAAGTGAGTGAACTGACATTAAAATGTTTTGGGATAAATGCATTTGTGTTTGATTGAGTCACTTGAAATATTTTATTGGTCTTTTCTTTAAAAAAATATGCATGGGAACAAGCCCTTGATGAAATGTTTTTATGTTGTGAAGTGTGTAAAGTAATGAATTCATGTGTTCCTATATTATGATGATATGTATGTTATGCCTTGAACAATAATGTTGTGTGATAATTAGAACCGAGTGTATGCGGTGTGGGAGTGCACATGCCGGTGATGATTGGTGTGGGAGAGTACATGATGATATTGTCTTGTGCGGTATGGGAATGCACATGATGATTTCAGCTATATGCAGTGTGTGAGTGCACATCAGTTGGTGAGCCGATAGTGGTATACATGTTTACACATACCATAGATAAGTTAGGGAAAATATTATGTGATTGCATTGAATGTTGAATGTTGAGATTGTAAAATGCTTCCAAATTGATTTTCATTGCAGCAAGAATGGATTTTTGTTGTAACAAGAATCCTTTTAACTTCATTGCCCTATTTCTCGCTATAACGAAATAGCATTCTCACTGTGGCGAGAAACTCTTCGGTGCTTTGGGGCTTGACTTAGCCCTGGTTTTCGCTGCAGCGAAAATGCATTCTTGTTGTGGCGAGAAACTTTCAAGTGGACAGCTTAAATGCTTGCCCTGATTTTTGCTGTAGCAAAATTGCATTCTCATTGTAGCGAAAAACTCACTTCTCACTTGGATTTCTACTGTAGTTTTTCACTTTTCAACTTCATTGTTGATCATGGATCTTTCAACACTAAGGGGTTAAATAACCAAAGGTTGAATCGAGGGGTTTTATAAGAAATTAAACTAAATTGCATTGTTTTTAGCACAAGTGCATCATGATTTCTAAATCTTCCTTATCATTTGGTTGTTCCCTTCTTATGTTCACTCACTAGATTCATACTTACTCTTTTCAACTTCATGTTTTTCAGATTCAAAGGTAGTTGGGACCTAGATTGAAGTGTCCATTTACACTCACCTTTTGGTAGGTGCCATGGCATTCAGTAGCTGTACCTTCACCCAAAGTAACGCTGCTGGTAGACAAGAGTCTTTTGCTTGTGTATACGTATACATGATGTAAATTACTAAGATTCATGTTATAAACACTATGTATACATTTTGATTGATGATGTCACTATGAGTTGGCAATAGGTGACATTATTTTGGGTTTATACAAATGCAAGTATTTGATTATCATAGAACATTATTAAAGCACTTATAGTTGAGTATTACGAAATGTGACTTTAGGATTGATGGATGAAATGATGGACAAGACTACATAAAGAGGCTTACTTGGGCTTAGTGGGCTGTGCCCATTGGGCCCATGCACCGATCATGGCTTAAAAATTGGGTTGTGACAAAGTTAATATCAGAGCCCTAGGTTGTTTAGGTCCTAGGATGTCTTTTTATTAGGTTAAACGGAGTATCGGGTCTTTATGTGAAAACTTCAGTTGTGAATTGTGAACCGCGGCACATTTCACAACTAAAAGATCACATAGATTGCCTATTCTAGAAACCACCTTTTCCTTTAGGAATGATTATAAAATGTGTTTAATAACAGGTGTTTGCCCTTGTCTAGGTAAAAATACCGCCTAAGACACGAGCCACTTCGAGAAGGACAGGGGAGCAAGATGCTCATAATGAGACAACGATTAAGTCATGGGCATCCACCCCTAAAGGGTGAGGTAGACGTGGTGGGGCCCCTAGGTCGGTGATGGCAAATACGCATGTGAGTAGACATGAGGAGGAACAGTCTCTAGATGATGTGGATAGACACCCAACTAAGGGGCATTACCATTGAGTACTTGGCTGCAGGTTTCAGGGAGTTAATAGAGTTGTGGAGATGATCGCAACCCATATGGACGACATATAGAGAATAGTAGAGGGGAGGCATGTAGCACAAATGTCCCCTAGTTCACAAGGACAAGCTGATTGCCAACATCTAAAGGTTAAGAGGCGTCATGTAAAAGTTTCACTTCCTGACTTCCTGAAGCTTAAGCCTCCATCATTTACAGTGTCTGATGCATCGAAGAAACCTTAGGTTTTCTTAGACAAGATGAAAAAAATTTGTAATGCCTTGGGATGTTCTAGTACCAGATCAGTTGAGCTAGCTGTTTTTTCGATTAGAAGATGTGGTACAAGAGTGGTATGGCTTCTTGCGTAAAGGTAGGCCGACGGATGCAACACTATTGACTTGGAATAAGTTCAATATAGCTTTCTTGGATCGATTCTTACCCATCAATGTACGAAATGTAAGAGCTAGGGAGTTTGAGGCATTAGTACAGACCCCAAGTATGACGGTGTCAAAATATGACATCAAATTCATATAGTTGGCTCGGTATGCGCCTTATCTAGTTTCTACTTAGGAAATGAAGATTCGAATATTTATGGATGGGCTAGTGAAGCCACTGTTTAGGGCTATAACATCCAAGGATTTTGATACCTATTCTGCAGCCATGGACTACGTTCAGCAAATTGAGATAAGGAGCAACGAGATTAGGGCTGCAAAGGATAGAATCAAGAGGGCCAAGATAGAGGGCCATCAAGGTCTTAGAAACTTCAGTAGTGGTATTTCATCTTCTGGCCGTGAAGGCCCACAAAGGGACTGATGGTTACCCTAACAAGGGAGTGACTTGAATAGTGCCAACATTAGATTGGGATAGAAAACCTACAGTGTTGGGAGGCAGTAAGATTCAAGGCAAGGTAGTCAAGCTATCAATCGTTGCAATACTTATGGGGTACGACATAGTGGACGATGCTTTCGTGCTACGGGAGTTTTTTATGTGTGTGGTTAACCTAGACATTTGAGGAGGAGTTACCCGATGGCTCATCAATTACAAGGTTCCGCTCGTAACTTTATTCAGCCAGCTTCATCTATTCCTTCAGTTGCCGCCTCATCTAATCGGGAGGCTAGTGGATCGAGAGGCAAAGGTTATGTTACTTCCTCTTAAAGCAGGCCCTCTAGGTTTGGACATCAGAGTTCTGCTGGTAGGGGCCATGCGAGAGTATATGCTTTAATACTTTAGGAGGCTTAGACATCCAATGCAGTGGTCTCAAGTACTCGTTCTATTTGTGATATGAATGCTCAAGCATTATTTGATATTGGTTCCACCCACTCTTTTATTTCTCTCTGTTTTGCACTTCGGTTGGGTAAAGATCATGTTAGGAGATAAGAACAGTTAGTGGTGTCTACCCCTTTAAGGGGGGTATTGTGGCAAATTGGGAATATAGGTCTTGTGTAGTTCGAGTCAAGGACAAAGATACTTTGGTAAATCTAGAGATATTAGACACCTTAGATTTTGATGTGATCTTGGGAATGGATTTGCTATCGCCGTGCCATGCCAACGTGGACTGTTATCATAAATTGGTTAGATTCGATTTTCCAGGTGAGCCATCATTTAGTATTTAAGAGGATAAAAGTAATGCTCCAACCAATTTAATATCCGTCATGTCTACTAAAAGGCTATTCAGATAGGGTTGTCTAGGTTACTTGGCTATTATGAGAGATACCCAAGCGAAGTCAGGCATATAAACAAAGTGTTGGTAGTGAATGATTTTGTAGATGTATTTCCAGAGGAATTACCAAGTTTGCCTTCTGAGCGAGAGATTGAATTTTGTATAGACTTGATTCCGGATACTAGACCCATATCCATACCCTTATACCAAATGGCACCGGTGGAGCTTAAGGAACTTAAAGATCAGTTAAAAGATTTGTTAGACAAAGGTTTCATCCACCCTAGCATCTCACCATAGGGATCACCGATGCTATTTGTCAAGAAGAAAGATAGGTCACTTAAATTGTGTATTGACTACCGACAACTTAATAAAGTGACGGTGAAGAATAAGTACCCCCTTCTAAGAATAGATGATTTATTTGACCAACTATAAAGAGCACAATGTTTCTGTAAAATAGATCTACGATTTGGGTACCATCAGTTAAGGATCGGGAATGAGGACATACCAAAGACCGCATTTCGAACAAGATATGGGCATTATGAGTTTTTAGTAATGTCATTTGGGCTTACGAATGCCTCTGCGACATTTATGGATTTGATGAACTGAGTGTTCAAGCCTTATTTGGACAAGTTTGTGGTGGTATTTATTGATGACATCTCAAAATACTTTGTCATATCTCAATTTTCGGGCCATGACCGGGGCATGGACCTAATGGGCATAGCCCACTAAGCCCAAGCAAGCTTTATTATATGATCTTGTTCATCATTCTATCAATCTCAATTCTTAATTCTCAATTATAAGTGTTCCCATAATATATCATAACAACCAAATACTTATATTTGTATCATCCCAAAAATAGTGTCATCTACTGCCAACTCATTGTGGCACCATCAATCAAAATATACACATATTGTTTATAATATAAATCTTAGCAATTTACATCAGGTGAACATATACACATGCAGAGGACCCTTGACTACTGGCGGAGTGACTCTTGGTACGTGTACGGCTACTGAATGCCATGGTACCTACCAAAAGGTAAATAAAGGTGGACACCTCGATCTAGGTCCTAACTGCCTCTGAATCTGAAACCATGAAGTTGAAAAGAGTGAGTATAAACCTAATAAGCGAACATAGAAAGGGAACAAGCATTAATACGGGAAGTTTTTAGGAAACATGATTGATGCACTTATGTTGAAAACAATGTAATTTAGCTTAATTTCTTGTTAAAACCCCTTAATTCAACTCTTGATTATTTAGTGCCTTAGTATTGAAAGATCCATGATCAATAAAAAAATTAAAAAGTGAAAAGTACAGTAGAGTTCAAGCAAGGCAACCATAGCAGAGCAAATACGCTGTAGTGAGAATGCCTTTTCGCTGCAGTGAACTTCAAGGCAAAGTTTAGGACCAACAACCCGAGAGTTTCTCGTTGCAGTGAGAATGCATTTTCGCTACAGTGAAAATTTAGGCAGGCATTTTACCCAACCACCCGAGAGTTTCTCACTACAGCGAGAATACATTTTTTCTATAGTGAAATTCTGGGCTAGTCAAGAGCCCAGCACCCGAGAGTTTCTCGCTATAGCCAGAATGAATTTCGCTGCAGTGAGAAACAAGGCAATGAAATTAAAAGAATTTTGATCACAACGAAAATGAATTTTTTTTGTTGCAGTGACAATCAATTGGAAAGCATTTGTCAAATATTAACATTCAATATTCAATGCAAACACATAATACTTTCCTTAACCTCTCTATGTATGTGTATGCATGTATACCACTCCCATCTCACCAGCTCATGTGCACTTCCACATCACACATAGCTAGAATCATCTTGTGCACTCCCACATAGCACAAGGCAATATCATCATGTGCACTCCCACATCGCACATGCAATATATCATCAGTGTGTGTACTCACACAACACACCACTATCATGCACATAGCATATATCATTAGTGTGTGCACTCACACTGCACACCACTATCACACACATGGCATATATCATCAGTGTGTGCATTTACACAGCACACCACTATCACCGTCATGTGCACTACCACACCGCACACGCACGGTTACAATTGTCACCCAATAGTGCCATTCACTGCATACATACACATCAACATAATGTAGAAACACATGAACTAATCACGTTGTGCATTTCACAATATAAGAACATTTCATCAAGGGCTTGTTCCCATGCAAATTTTAAAGAAAAACTAAAAAAATATTTTAAATGGTTCAATCAAGCATATAATCATTTATTCCAAAACATTTTAATGCAAGTTCACTCACATCTTTGTTGATTCCTTGATCGATTTCAACTTTGATTATTGCTCCAAATGAAGATGTGGGGTCTCATTGGAGGCTATCACACATAATAGCATCATACCAACTCAATTGACATGAATATTATTCCGAAAGCTATTTTCCTAAATCAAGTTTTGCTAGTTATTCCTAACTAGCTCCCAATTACCATTTGATTGGCTATTTATTCACACTACTCTAGTCACACTAAACATAAGCATGTAACTTTCAACAATAAAGTACCCCACAATTCTAATCATTGGCCATTCATCAACAACTTAAAATCAAACCTAACTCACTACTCACATTAGTGGTTTTGTAGTTGAATTCCTTTTCAAGAGTTTGTCAAGATATTATGGAAAGCTTCTCTCTCACTCTAAAATGCCGAACTAATGAGAGAAAGTATTGAGGAAAGACTTTTGAGGGTTCTTAAGGTGTAAAAGTGAAAGAGCACAAAGAATCCTATGAAAAAGTGTGCCAAAGCAAGATAATTCAAATTACTTTGAAAAGGTTATGGAGGTTTTCAAGGGATGGCTTCCATGGAAAATGAAAAAATGTGAAATGGAGAAAAGAAATGGGAAGAAGAAAAAGAAGTTGCTGGAAGTGAGAAGAAAGTGCTAGAAAAATTTGATATTTATCCTATAGTTGACTAACGTTCCACTTATTAACAAAAATGCCATTGCATAGTTGACTTTGCCTTCTTTTTCCCTTTGGCTCAAAATTTTTACTCTTTTGACACTGAGAAAAGGTCCACAAGAGATTAGAGGTACTCGGGCTCATGAAAACTAAAAAATTTAAACTTAAGACCCAAAATGACCATTTTACCCCTATAGTGGAAATTATGATTTTTCTAAATTTCTTCATTTATTTCATTATTATATGCATCATTCATTTATTCCTTAGGTCTACTTAGACCTTTATAAGATCAGTTTTGTGTATTCATCACAAATGATGAGCATGATCTAACCAACTATAAGAAGAAATAATTCTAAACTTGATTATTGGTTATTTTTGTTTTACAGATGGCTTATTGTGCTTGATATGCCTAAGGCTAGCCAAAGTTAAAATTTTTGGAAAAATATATATGTATGGATATATATGTTGCAAAAAAAAAACTCATATGGAGTTGGTTATATTTTGATTCAATGATAATATTCTATCAATGGTTATAGCGCTAGACAGTGATTAAGATGATTTATTAGTGATTTTGGCAGTGAACAGGTTGGTTATAATGTTGTTAGCTTAAAAGTAAGTGTTTATACTTTTGGTATAAGTTCCTCAATTTTTATTATATCGTGATCAAATTTGGTGTTTTGATACAGCCTGAGAGGCTTGGCATATGAACTAGCTTAATTGTAAGCTAGAATTTGTTAGGCTATTATGAAGTACCCAAATAGAGAAGTATGCCATAGATTTAATTCTCTAAAGGCTAATGGAATAGAACGTATGAGCACTGATATAGCTTCAATACAAGGTTTTGACTTATGGAGATTTGGGTAAAAATTTATAGCTTATGCGTAAAGGTGTGCATTTGAATTCATGTAATTAAAACTATAAAATCTGCCTTGATTGGCATAGAGCACATGATTCAAAATGAAGGATTATGGATTTAATTTTCTAAGGAAAAAGGGCTAAAGAAGTTGATTTCGAAAAGGTCTTAGTAAATGATTCCTTGATTTTTAAGTACACTTAAGGAGAGGTAAGTGTCAAATTTCATCTTTGGACTGATAAACTAATAAGTTCACAAGATTTAGTATTTGGAGTAAATTTGAAGAATTTCAAGTTCGATATGCTGTATGTGATTGATGATGAATAAATTAGCTACGACATTGGAAATATAGAAATGATTAGTAATCAAGATGAGACTTGGAAAGGAACCTTAAAGAAAAATTTTGAGCAAGTTTAACCTCGAGAAGTTGAGTTATTGATTAAAGGGATTGGTTAAGATCATAAGAGGCATGTGAATGTCATGACTTATTGAAATGCTTCGTGGTATAAGTTAAGATTTATCTAGTAAGCACTCGATCATGAAAGTACTGAAATTTTGTTTTTGGGAATATGGTTACTAATAGTTACTAGATTTGAATCATCCATGATGTTAAATATATCTTAAATAAATAAAGCTTGTTTTGATCCTTACATATTATGAAATGCTCGAATGGAATTTGTATGGAAGTATGTAAAACAGAATAGACGTTGGTTGATGATTTAGACCCATAGTCAATGGTGGAATAAATACTTTAATGTTGGAAGGTTTGATAAAAGGTCGAGGTAGAGGAATTATGGATGGTTAAGTAAACATGTATAATTGATGATTTAAGGATGATTTGATTGATATGTGACTAGAATTAATAGCATATTTAAATTCTCTTCATAAGATGAAGAATGGTATTATTTTGATCCAACAAGAGTAGTACACATAAATATATATCTTATGTTAAGAATGGCCAATGGAAGTAATGTGGCAGAACTTTAGAACTTTGATTATTCACCTTACGCCGATTTGAATTCGAGGACAAATTCATTTTAAGTGAAGGAGACTGTAGTACCTCGTATTTTGATACGGTGGCTAATAAAGTTTATAAATGCCAATTGAGGTTAATTATCGAGTTAAAAAGGATAATTCAGAAGTGAACCTGTGAAATCTCGATCTCCATAGACACATAACTAGAAATAGACGTGATAATGCGGACTAGGGATAATTTTGTAATTTCATTTGGTGAGCTCCTACGAGTAGGTTTTTTTAATGCTATTAAGGTCTAAATAGGCCTAAGGAATGAATGAATGATGTTGATGATGGTAAAATAAATGAAAAAGATAAAAATAATGATAATTTCCACAATAAGGGTAAAATGGTCATTTTACATCTTGATTTTAAATTTTTATGTTTTCATGAACTTGAGTATTTTTAGACTATTATGGACCTTGCCCCAGGGCCAAAAGAGTAAAAAGTTGCACAAAGGATGAGAGAAAGACAAAGTCACCATGTTAAGGGCATTTTGGTAATTTATGTAAGAAATGGATAAACTTTAGATATAAATATCCAAAGCTCCAGCAAATTTCCAGTAGCTTCCAGCAACTCTTCTTCTTCTTCCCCTCTCTTCTCTCCGTTTCATGTTTTCTTCATCTTCCATGGAAGCCTCCCATGGTAACCCTAAACCTTGTGTTTTTCTACACCTTTTCATAGGGTTTTTCATACTGTTTCTCTTATACACCTCAAAAGCCCTTAAAGGTCTTTCCTTGGCATATTTTCTCACAAGCTGGACGAGTAGAGAAGAGAGGGAGATTGTCCACAATAGCTTGGAAGCTTTTGAAAAGGAATTCAACTACAAAAAAACCACCAAGGTGAGTAATGAATTAGGTTTAATTTTCAAGTTGTTGATAATGGTTGATGATTAGAGTGGTGAGTTAATCTATTGTTGAGATTGTTAATCATTTTTAGTGTGACTAGAGTAGAGTAAATAACTAGCCACTTAATGGCAATTGGAAACTAGTTAGGAATAACTAGTAGAACTTGACTTAGGAAAGAGCTTTTGGAATTATATTAATGCCAATTTGGGTTGGTGGTGATATTGTGCATGTATGGGTTCCAACAAGGCCCCATATGTCCATTTGGAGCATTAGTTTAGGCTAGAGTGAAGCAAAAGAATCAACAAGACTAGTGAGTGAACTTGCATCAAAGTGTTTTTAAGAAATACATATGTGTTCGGATGAAGCATTTAAATGATTTTACTTGGTTTTCATTAAATTATACATGGGAACAAGCCCTTGATAAAATGTTTTGATGTTATGAAAATGTGAAATATGGAAAAAGATAAATCCATGTGCTCCTATATTATGTTGGTATGTATATATATGAATATGTGTTGTGCATTGATGAATAATGTTGTGTGATAATGATGACCCAACTATGTGCAATGTCGAAGTGTACATGAGTTGATGATGACCCGGCTATGTGTGAGTAGGAGTTCGCATAAGCCGATGATGACTCGGCTATGTGCGAGTAAAAGTGCGCATAAGCTGATGATGACCTAGCTATCTAAGAGTAGGGAGTGCGCATAAGCCGATGGTGATAAGTCGGCTATGAAGATGAATGAAGTGGGGTGGTGTACGTTGTTATATGTTTATATATGTATATGTGATAGAAAGTTTATGATTATAATATATGATTGAAATGAATAATGAGAAACTTGATTATTGTCAATGTGTTCACTTTGATTTGCAATATGGTACGAATGGATTTTGTGGCATGTGAAAACACCTTAATTGTCATCTACCCTGAATCTTGCTGCAGTGAGAAACTCTCGGGTGGTGGGGGCACAAAGCAGCCCTGTTTCTCGCTACAGCGAAAAAGAATTCTCGCTGCAGCGAGAAACTCTCGGGTAGACCCAAAATTCTAGTGCAGTTCTTCCACTTTGAGAACAATTTTGACCACCTTCCAGTCAGAACTTGGAAAAGTGGAAAACATAAAAGTTGTATTTCATCCTCTCAGCTTTCTAATGGTCCAAAATTCAGGTCAATTGCACTTCGTTAGTGGGAGATATGCTAGAAAAACTAAAACATATGCAAACTAAGCCTATTTCTAGCTATAGCGAGAAACTTGCTACCTTGCTTCATTTTGACCTATTTTTCACCCATTTAACTTCATGGATTGATCATGGGTTCTTGCAAAACTATGAGCTTATTAATCAATGTTTGAAATGAAGGGTTTTTAGTAAGAAATTAAATCAATTGCATTGTTTTTGAAACAAATGCATCATGATTTCCAAATTCTTCCAATCGATTGCTTGTTCCCTTCTTATGTTCACCCACTGAGTTTTATATTCATGTTTTTAAACTTAATGTTTTCAGATTTAGAGGTAGTTGGGACCTAGATTGAGTTGTCCACGTATGCTCACCTTTTTGGTAGGTACTATGGCATCTCAGTAGTTGTACCTTCACCCATGGTCACTCCGTTGATGGTCAAGGGTCTATTACCTGTGAACACACATATGTAATGAAATCCGCTAGTATTCATGTTATAAGTCAAATATGTATATTTGATTACTAATGCCACTAGGGGTTGGTAGACGGGTGACATTATTTTGACATAATAAAATTGTAAGTATTGGGTCATTATAAAATATTACTAAAATATTTTTGTAGAGAATTACAATATGTGATTTTAGAAATGATGGTTGGGAACGATGATCGGGATTGCATAAAAGGGCTTGCTTGGGCTTAATGGGCTATGACCATTATGCCCTTGTGTCGGTCATGGCTTGGGATTTAGGCTATGACAAAATGCTAGTCCTAATGGAGTAATAAGGGGGGTGAATAGCACTAAAAATTTTAGAATCAACCCTTTTAAAATGATAGTGCTTTTAATAGATTAGAGCAAAATAGATATGGAGCTTGTGGTAGCAAAAATACACCAAGTAAGGAAGGGTATAGAGAAGTGGGCAATGCAAAACTATTTATAGTGGTTTGGTTTGTTTGACCTACATCCACTATCTTGATCTCCCAATCAAGGATTTTCAACCCAACTTCACTAAATTAATGGAATTAACAGCTTCCACCAAACTTTTACAAGGTGAGCTTTTAACCCAAACTTTAATCCCTTACAATAAGCTTTAGGGTGCTTCCCACATTCTAATTTTCCAAGAAAGAGAAGAAAAAGAAGTACAACTAAGTACCTTTACAAGTCTGGACAAATTACAATCAAGCTTAAACACTTTTTTTGGATTTTGAAGAAAAACAAGTATTTTTGGTGAAGAATATTTGGTAATTTGCTCAAAATAGCTTTTTTCTCTTCAAATCTACTTTCTTTAACCATTCAAGCTTCTTTTTATACATAAGGAGTCAAATTTTTTTGTTGGAAACAGTTTCTAGCCGTTCGAAATAACTTTGATGCACTTCTAGTCGTTATTTTGTCCTTTAGTGTTTAAATTCAAAAAGGCAAATAGACTTCAGCTAACTAGTTACAAGTTGCTTTAATCTATTACAGTTTCTCTACCTTGCACTGTCTTGCTGCCGTGTTCTCTACTCTAACCGATTACAGGAGGCTCTAACCAATTAAGTGTCTCTATTTTCAAAATTTTCTTCTTTATTAGACTTCTTCTAACTGATTATGGTAGGCTCTAATTGATTACAAACTTTCTGTTTTCACTTTTCTACATAGTAGTCTTCCTTTAATTGGTTAGCTCTTTCCTTACCTGATTGAACCTTTACTTTCTTCAACCATAACTGATTAAAATTAGCTTTAATCGACTAGAAGATCTTCAAATTTTGAACTTCTCTATTTAGGCTCCCTTCAACAATCAACTATATTCTCAAACTTGTTTTTGACACTTGAAGATGCTAGGACCCTGTGCTTTAACTGATTAACCAGACCTCTTAATCGATTAGCATATTTTTGTTTTGCTTTAGCTTATCACATAGTCGTGCCTTAATTGATTAAGGTCCTTTAATAATTAGTTACTAAGGTTTTGTTTTTGTTCATTACTTGCCCTTTCCCTCTTAACTGATTAACTCTTCATTAAACTTAGAAAGCTCCTTGACTTGCTTTTAATTAACAACTTTGTCAGGGGTATTAAATTAAATCCTACGCCCTTAAATAATAAGATTAGACATTAATGAATGAGGAATGTTTTGTTATCATAAAAAATGTATGGAGTCAACATTCTCCCCTTTTTTGATGTTGACAAAACACTTCTAGATAAAGAGTGTAATGTCTATATATAAAAGTAATTTATGTGTAGTTTTGGGATTGCTCCCTTTGAGTATGTGCTCCCCCTAAATATATGCTCTAATAAAATTATCCAACATAAGGCCATTCAAACACATGAGCATATATATACATATATGTATGTATATATTCTATGTTCAACCATTCAATGTAAGTTCAACATAAAAATATAAAAACTTAGCACAACATAAGCCACATAACCCATATAAACATAGTTCAACACATAACAACATCATAAAACATATAAACCACACAAACATTGTTCAACATTGTTCACCACAAAATAAACAAAAAAACATACCAAAGCAAGGACAATAAAAGCATAACTTAATGTCCGAGTTCATCATTCCTATCAACTCTAATTCTTAATCCTATTTTTTGGTCTTCCTATTTTCCCCCCTTTTTGGTATCATCTAAAAAGGTTATAATCTAAATCGAATGGAGATGAGGATTCATTCATGCCAAAATGAACATTGAGAGGTTTGGGAAAGGAGTAGGATGGAAAGTCTGATGAAATGGACTATGGGGTTATAGGTTTAGAGGACTTTTGAGTGGAGGTTAATGCTAGTCTGGCAGACTTTCTTCTTTTGAAAGTTTTGGTCATGGTGGCTATAGTTTTTATTCCCTTTCCTACAGTTTGCTTTGTGACAAGAGCAGTATCAACGGCTTTACCCTTGTTTGGATTTGCTTCTCCTGCAATTTATTTTGTCTTTTGTGGAGCTAACTGAACTTCTTGATACATCTCTGCTTGTTGTTATGTCTGGTCAGCTCTAACCTCCTTCAAAATATCTCTGATAAAGTCAAAGATAAGAATTTCTTCAAATTCTCTAAGAGAACTTACACCATTCATTCCACTAGTTGAGTGCTCTTTTCCACTTGAGGTTCTTTCTCCATTTTTCTTTCTTCCTCATTCTCTTTTATGGTTGGTTCTTTTTCCATTCCTCTTTCTTCCTCATGCTCTTCTGTGGGTGGTTGTTTTTCGTTTTCCTATTCATATTGTTTAATATTCTTTTTTCCAAAATCCTTATTTCCAGCCTAATTCACATATGTATTTTCAAGTATTTCCTTTTTCAGTTTCCCTTTCATGACTAGAAACAACACTTTTAAACTGTTCTGTAGCTATTCTTTCACTTGACTGACTTGCAGTAAAAGCTGGGGCTACAAGAACTTTGGTTTCTTGGGCTGGACGTAATAAGGTGTGAGACCTTGTCAAGCTCGATTAAAAGACGATATTGTACCGAGTGGTACAACTAAGTTAAATAGAGCCTTGAACTAGTTCAAATAGAAATTCTAAGAGGAATTTGAAAATTTTAAAACCAACAGAATGGCTTAGAATAGTGATTTGGAGTTCAAGGTCTAGTTTGAAGTCCATCAGAAAATTGACCAATTAGGGACAAAACGGTTATTTTACCATTTGATGATAAAATGGAGATTTTTAGCCAAGATTTGATCACATTTGACCAAGAATAATTATATGAAATATAATTATGATTATTGGAGTATAAAATGATGTTTAGTAGAGAAAAATTGTGATTCCCGGTATTTATGGGGCATAAGGGTAAAATGGTAATTTTGCCACTAGAGGACTAAATGGAAATTCTTTTAAACAAATTTTGCCCCATTTGGTTAATATTGATCAATATTAGTGTTATTTTAGGTTGAAAAGTAGAAATAATGAGATTTCGGTACATTTCGGAGTATAGGGGCAAAATCGTAATTTTTTCGTCTTGAGGGCAAATCAGTAAAATTTTCGCCCCAGTACTTGTCAAGACCAAGGGATTTTAATTGTGGTAGGATTGGATAAATACCAGAATATTTGTGGTGGAAAATTAAGAAGAAAAATTCAAAAAGTTAAAAATTGGGCCAATAAGCATGTGACACATTGCATGCTTGATTATTTTATTATTTTCTATAGAAATCAGCCCATTAAATCCCCAATTCCCTCACCATATTCGGCCTAGGCATCCAGCAACAAGAAAAAAGGAAGAACAAAAGGAAAAACAAGAAAACCTAGGTCGAAATTCAAACAAAAAGTGAAGAAATCAAGGAAAAAAGCTAGGTAAGTTAAAATTTCTTTAATTCTCCTTGATACCTAGCTTACCCATGCTTTTGTTCTTGATTTCCATGGTTGAATATTGAGTTATCATGATGAATTCAATTCTGAAAAATGGGTATGGAAGAGGAATTGTTGTTGGAATAATTTGATTTTAGACTATGTTAGTGTTTAGGGATAGTTAAGCATGGTTATGAACAAAAACACAAAAGAAATATTCAATTTCTCTAGGGTTCCTTGTTGGCCGAACCATGAGGGCTGAATATCAATGGGGGATTGTTTTTATTTCAAGGAAAATGGCATGGAAAATGATGAATTAAGGTGAAACGGTTATGTAGAAAAAAATTCGATGCTAGTGCACCAAATGACCAAATTTTTCTATAAGGAACTGTGAGGGTTCTAATGCTGAATTTGGCTTTATTGAAATGTATGTGGTAAATTATGGTATTAGAGGAGAAATGAATTAATTTGGAGGTGATTTGGACACAATCGTCGATTAATCGGGTGATCGGTCAAATTTAATCGATACCATGATTAAGCGGTAATCGGACATATTTTTGCATTTACATATCAAGCATTAGTAATTTAAATTAATTTATATCAATTTAGGGACAATATAGTAAATTCCTCGACTTTGTTATTTGTCAAGGTTGTGAGACGTCTGGAAAAGGCAAAGGAATTACGCTTGAGGACTATTAGTCTGAGTTCACCCGGAATCCGGATTTTCGACACCTGTGAGTGGACTGCCTATCAAAATTGTTTTGGGAATATAACTGTTTTGAACAAAGTGTTTGAATGATTTTATGCAATTTTTCATGAAAATGAATGCCTTGGGAACAAGATTTTGAGAAAAGGTTTATGTTATGAAATGTGGTTATTATGGATTTCTATGTGGCTGCTTTATGTTGATATACATATATGCTTGAACATAATGTTGTGTAATTATGTTGACTCGGCTATGTGTGAGTAGGGAGTGCGCATAAGCCGAGGATGACTCGGTTATGTGCGAGTAGGGAGTGCGCATAACCTGGTGATGACCCGGTTATGTGCGAGTAGGGAGTGCGCATAACCCGATGATGACCCAGCCATGTGCGAGTAGGGAGTGCGCATGAGCTGGTGATGATGATGATGGGTTGGTGAGATGATGATGATGGGTATATACGTATATATATATATATATATACATATGTAAATATGTGTGATATAACAGATTGATGGACAATGATTTATGGTTGTAATGTACATGAAAGTTGACACATTGTACTTTGAGAATTTTCATGAATTTTAGGTTGATTTTATTAGTTTAGCAGGATGGCTTTTTGTTGAGTGAGGAAAAATGTTTCTCTTGTTGCTCTGTTTTCACTGCAGCGAAATTCATGCTCACTGTAGCGAAAAACTCTCGGGTTTGGAGGGGTTTTAAATAGGAATGAACTAAATTACATTGTTTTGAAACAAGTGCTTCATGATTTTAAATTCTCCCTAATTGTTGCTTGTTCCCTTCCTTGTTCACTCACTGAGTATTGTACTCACGTTTTATAAAAATTCATGTTTTCATATAAGGTGACTATTGGACCCTAGATCGAGGAGTCCCCATAGTGCATCTCCTGGGTATGTGTCTGGCATTCGATAGTAATCCCTTTTATTGTAAATGTCTCCGCTGGAAGTCATGGGTCCTTTTGTATTGTGAATACAATTTAACAATGTGAATATGTGTATACAATGTAAATTGCTAAATACATGACTGGTATAGTGTATGTATATTATTATCGATAATGCCATTGTGTTTTGGCTATGTTCACACCCGGGAAAAAGTGTGTGTGTGTGTATGCATGATATGATAAATTTGTTAAGCAAAGGTAAATGGATAGGCTTGCTTGGGCTTAGTGAGCTATGCTCATTGAGCACATGCGCCGGTCATAGCCCGGGAAATTGGGTCGTGACATAAGGCTTCAAGCTATTGAAGTTTTTCTTGAATCTTTACAATCTTCTCAACCTGATCAGTTAACTTTCCATCTATTCTCATAAGGAGATTAAACATCATGTCACTTTAAATAGGGGGTTGACAGGCCCTGGTGAAGGGTGTTGAAGGACTACTAATTAGGGGGCAAAGGTGTACCTTTTGTGATCTTAATACACTCATTTCTCTCAATCTTGTAACCCATCTTCAGTACACTTCCTAAAAATATCCCCTGATCCTTATTCCTTGTAAGATCATATTGAAATCTTCCATTCCAGTTTCTTTTCTTTTACACCAAAGCTATAAGAATATTCCCATAAGGCAAGTTTGCTTTGTCTCCTAGTAGGGTTACCCTGAATCTTTCAACCATATACCTTCCCACATTTAATGGAATTTCATCGAAAACTACTTTCATTAGCCACAAGTCTTATGCACTCACATAAGTAAAACTACTACTTCTTCCATGTAGGGTCGTTGCTATGAAATAGTAGAGAATCCTAAGTTGAGCATTCTTAATCTCACTAGCATAGCTCCTAGAAGGAAACTTCTCCCTTTTTCCAGTTACAATCTCCCCAAGATGGTTTGGATTATATTTCTCAAGCATTTTGTACTCTTCTATTTCAAATTCTATTTTTAATAATTTTCCTAAATCTTGAGCAATAATTTGTAAATCTCTTCCATCTAAGAACACATTTAAGCTATCCTCTACAAATTCTTTTTTATCATCTAGTTTAGTTTGGTCAATGGCAATGCTAGAATATAAATCCTTAATCAAAGGAGGGCTAAACATTCTATCTTCAAATGTATGCATATATCTTAACTTTAATATTTCATAATATCCCTCAAGATCCTTTTTTACTCCTGGTGAATCATTAAAACTTTCGCAGTCAATAAATTTCCCATAAGATACTATAGCATTCTTAATCTTCCTCAATCTGTTAGTATGTAAGTCATTTCAAAATCGAGAAGAGGAACCAGTACTTTTCCCTGTGGTGGTTTTTGCATCTGTCGGTCCTTTATCTTTCTTTATCTTTTTCTTTTTACTTCCCTTTTTCGTCTCTGCTGAAGATTCTCCAATTTTTCCTTTCTTCTTAGAGGGATATGATAGAAGATCATTAGCTTTCCCTTTTCCTTTTTCTTTTTAGCTACTTTATGGGTAAGAGATGTTTTTGCCATGTGATTTTCTTTCTTAGTTCTCGAGTTTCAGAGGAAGATAGGGAAAGGAGAATCTAAAGGCTATTGAAAATTGATTTTCAATGTAATTAACACTCTAAATAGGTGGAGGGTTTTTTTATGGGAAGTTAATAACCAGTTACCCATGTTTTAAGTGGGTGATGTCCAATACCACCTGTTTAATTTTTTTATTTTAAAATTAAATTCTTGCACGATAGTTTCTCTTTTTCGCAGATTTCCTTTAATTGATTAGAGTAAGCCTTAATTGATGACTATGTTTCTGACTTGAAAGCTTTCTAACTACCAGACTTGCATTAATCGGTTAAGAGAGTTGTTAACAAATTATTACCTCACTGACTCAAGTTAACTCCCATAACACAAAATTATTTTAACTGATTCGGGAGGTTCTTAATTAATTAGAATGAATCCTATCTTCCATGTAAGGTCCCTTTAGCAAACCAAATATATTCACTAATTCCAAGAGATAAACACAATCATCATGCAATAGATCATCAAAAACATGATCAATTTAGCATAATTTCGACTTCATTCACATAAATCATTCCTAAATCTCTTTTAATTCTACAAAATTCTTCTGCATTCAATGGTTTTCTGAAAATGTAAGCTAATTGATTGCAGTACCCCGTATTTTGATACGGTGGCTAATAAAGTTTACGAATGCCAATTGAGGTTAATTACCGAGTTAAAAGGGTAATTCAAAAGTGAACTTGTGAAATCTCGATCTCCATAGACACATAACTAAAAGTAGACGCGATAATGTGAACCAAGGGTAATTTCGTAATTTTTCTTGGTGAGCTCCTACGAGTGGGTTTTTTTTTATATTATTAAGGTCTAAATAGGACTAAGGAATGAATAAATGATGTTTATGATAGTAAATAAATGAAGAAGATAAAAATAATGATAATTTCCACGATAAGGGCAAAATGGTCATTTTGCATCTTGGGTCTAAATTTGTATGTTTTTGTGAACTCGAGTATTTCTAGACTATTATGGACCCTGTCCTAGTGTCAAAAGAGTAAAAGGTTGCACAAAGGATGGGAGGAAGACAGTCACCTTATTAAGGGCATTTTGGTAATTTATGTGAGAAATGGATAAACTTTAGATATAAATATCTAAAGCTCTAGCAAATTTCTAGCAGCTTCCAGCAACTTTTCTTCTTCCTCCCCTTTCTTCTCTCCATTTCCTGTTTTTTTCATCTTCCATGGAAGCCTTTCATGGTAACCTTAAACCTTGTGTTTTTCTACACGTTTTCTTTTTCATACTCTTTCTCTTATACACCTCAAAAGCCCTTAAAGGTCTTTCCTTGGTATATTTTCTCACTAGTTGGATGGGTGGAGAGAGAAAGAGGGAGATTGTCCATAATAGCTTGGAAGCTTTTGAAAAGGAATTCAACTACAAAAAACCACTAAGGTGAGTAATGAATTAGGTTTAATTTTCAAGTTGTTGATAATGGTTGATGATTAGAGTGGTGAGTTAATCTATTGTTGAGATTGTTAATCAATTTTAGAGTGACTAGAGTAGAGCAAATAACTAGCCACTTAATGGCAATTGGAAACTAGTTAGGAATAACTAGTAGAACTTGATTTAGGAAACAGCTTTTGGAATTATATTAATGCCAATTTCGGTTGGTGGTGATATTGTGTGTGTATAGGTTCCAACAAGGCCTCACATGTCCATTTGGAGCATTAGTTGAGGCTAGAGTCAAGCAAAAGAATCAACAAGACTGGTGAGTGAACTTGCATTAAAGTGTTTTTGGGAAATACATATGTGTTGGGATGAAGCATTTAAATGATTTTACTTGGTTTTCATTAAATTATGCATGGGAACAAGCCCTTGATAGAATGTTTTGATGTTGTGAAATTGTGAAATGTGTAAAACGATTAATCTAGTGCTTCTATATTATGTTGCTATGTATATATATGAATATGTGTTGTGCATTGATGAATAATGTTGTGTGATAATGATGACCCAGCTATGTGCGATGTCGGAGTGCATATGAGCTGATGATGACCCGGTTATGTGTGAGTAGGGAATGCTCATAAGCCGATGATGATGAGCCGGCTATGACGATGAATGAAGTGGGGTGGTGTACGTGTTTATATATGTTTATATATGTATATGTGATAAAAAGTTTATATCATGACCCGATACTCCCCACGAGCCCGTGACAATCGTCGCGCATCCCGGTAGACATTCGTTACTCAGAGTGCCAACCGAAACCCCACAAGGCTTTAGTACCATTCTTTTCATCTTCCCTGTGAGTAATCATTGCCAAACCTCATTTTTAAAGAATTTTAAGCTTTTTGCCTTTCAAAACCATGGAAGAATAATTTTTGCCTCACAGGGGCGTTTTTGTCATTTTTCCTCAAAATTTTTCGAACTCGAGTAAAGATGTAGCAGATTAGTGGAAAACACATATTTCATGATTTTAAATAAATTTGGGTGTCTAAAACATTTATTAAAAATGATATTGCAACTATTTGAATAAAATAAAAATATTCAATAAAATATTCTAATTTATTGTAAAACAATATTTATAGAGTCATCAGTAAATAATTTTTGTAATGTAAAAGCTAAATAATTTCATACGTACTATAATGCAGATAACTGGGATATAAAATTTACTTTACTTTGACTTGTGGGCCCACAAGGAACAAAATTGCACAAAGGTAATAAACCTACAGTTTTTGTAGTAGTAAAGCCGACTATAATCCTTGACGATATCTACTATCCACAGGCTACCTCGGGCCTGAAATGGTTGAAAAAGAGGGTGGTGAGATTGTAAAATCCTAGTGAGTAAACAGATACCATATAAACCATCTAAAGTCGAGTAAATGGAGACAGTTAAAATAGTTTAACATATTGAAATTCATCACCTTTCAATTTGTTTCAACCAAATAAAATCAATTCATATAAATCGAGTAATTAACATGGCTTATAAATTTCTTAAAACTTTGGCTCGTACCAAAATCATTCTCATACTCAGTTATTAGGGATACTTTGGCCGCGGGCTATCCTAAACCGAGTCCGCCAAGGCTATTAAAAAGTTATGTATTCATAAATCATGTTTTTTTTTTATTTTAAAAATATAGTCGTTCCTTGGCGTTGGCTGAGTTCGCCCTCACGTGGTGGTTTGGCATGAAGTGAACTCTAAAAGTTATACCTCGGGAGTTACCCTACTCGCCTCTCCAACCGAGGTAAGAATATGACCAGGTTCCGTGCCCCTCTAATAGGCTAGTCCATAGAACCAGCCCACTGCTGCAAGCTAAACCCACCATACAATAAAATTTGCAACAGCATAACATGGCACTTTTATCATTATCCAGCCTATCAAGGCAAATAACAGTTTATACATTTTAACACAAGTACCAATTCAGCCATTTATGCCAATATTGTCATAAGCCAATCAATTAGAACCATAAATTCACAATACATCAAATGGTCTCCAATTACTCTATTTGAAAAGCCATTATTAAATTTTAAAACAATTTTATGAAATCATTTCACCAAATCACATTCGGTTTATAAAATCAAAAAATTAATCATTTAATTCATTTTCCAAGAAATTCACAAAATCGGATAAAAACCACTTTAGATAATTAAGACGATAGTAAGGTTACTCACAGTATTATGAGTTCAATATACTCCTATTCCCGGTCTTCGAGCACAATCTCTTTGCCTTTGTTAGAGGGCTCACCACCTATAAATCATACGTGACATGAATTTCAATAAATTGTATCAATTTATCATAAACTATTTCAGGCTCTATAAGTCTATATGAATGCACGAAATGTGATGCAAAATGTTTGAATAGTTGTTCAAATATGGTATTCGACCTAATTTGCACTATTCTTGGTGTAATTGACTAAAACCTCCAATTTAACTCCAAATCGATTTCTTTCACTTTCTACACTCCAATTATACTTAAAATACCTCAATGACTGTGAATATGATTCAATTTATCTGTCCGAATCATAAATCGCACATGTCTATACATTAGGTAAAAATTCATATTTTCATGCCAAAATTTCCCATTAAATTTCTAGCCTCACCAATCATTAAATACCACCAATATATCATGAAATATCATCAATTTCAGCCTCAATATCCTCCCTAAAAAATTCGGCCTCTTGTGGGTTTGTGAAGAATAAAGTAATTCCTTGCTAGATTTTCATACTTTCCATTACGAAACAACCAAAAACACTTAATTAGCTTGAAATCTAGCAAAATCAATGCTCAAAACCTCTCCTCTCAAATTCAGCCAGCATGGGTTCATCATGCAAACTTGAGTTCTAAACATGGAAAATGAAAAAGAAAGCATGGGTAATGTAAATCACAAGATAAAATCACAAAAGTTTACCTTTATTAGCTTAATCCCTTGAATTCCCACACTTTTTCTTGAATTTCCCCACCTAGGGTTTGTGTTCTTTCCTTTCCTCTTCACTTCATGCTTTGGCCGGCCATATGGGTGAGACTAAGAGAGTTTTAAATAGATTTTACAAGGAAGTTCTAGAATAATCCAAGCTTGACACATGGCATGTTTCCATTGGTCCATGTGTAATACTTATCCATTAAGCAATCTCTCTCCACCATATAAAATGTTTCAATTATCCACAATGTAAAATGTTAATGGCTGAATTCCATCAGCATGACAAGTGTTAGATGGTGTAAAATTCTAAAATTCCAACTTTGCCCCCGTAAACTCATAAAATTACAGTTTTGCCCCTAAGACTCTAAAAATGTCAGAATTTAAATTTTTCACCTCCCAAACTCAAATCAAATTCCTATCAAAATCTTTTCTAAAAATTGTCATCTTGTCCTCAAGTGATAAAATTATCATTTTGCCCCTAGAACATAAAAATTCCAAATTGACTCCAATTTGGCCCTCGAACTCCAAATAATCATTTTAAGTCATTCTAGGGTTTTAAGATTCTCAATTTCATCTTAAGATCTCTATTTAGACTAGTTCGAGGCTTAATTCAACTTAATGGTACCATTTGGTACAATATCGACTTTTGATGGTTTTTCGAGGCTTTCCAAGTATGCAAGCATATTGTCAATCACATAAAGGACATGGCATGGCAAGTACTTTATAAGGTCGGGCTTGACAGTTTATGATTATAATATGTGATTATTTTGAATGTTGAAAACTTGATTATTGTCAATGTATTCACTTTGATGTGCAATATGGTAGGGATGGATTTTGTGGCATGTGAAAACCCTTTAATTGTCATCTGCCCTGAATCTCGCTGCAGCGAGAATCTCTCGGGTGGTGGGGACATAAACCAGCCCTGTTTCTCACTGTAGTGAGAATGAATCTCGCTACAGTGAGTAAATTTTGCTGCAGAGAAAATGAATTCTCGCTGCAGCGAGAAACTCTCAGATGGTTCCAAAAATTCTGTACATTTCTTTCACTTTGACAAAGATTTTAACCACCTTTCGTTCAGAACTGGGCAAAGTGGAAAACATAAAAGTTGTATCCCAATCTCTTAGCTTTCTAATGGTCAAAAATCATGTCAATTGGACCTCTATAGTGTGAGATATGCTTTAAAAACCAAAACAAATGTAAACCAGAAATGTTTCTCGCTGCAGTGAGAAACTTGCTGTCCTGCTTGCTACCTTGCTTGATTTTGACATATTTTTTACCCATTTAAATTCATGGATTGATCATGGGTTTTTGCAACACTATGAGGTTATTAATCAAAGTTTGAAATGAGGGGTTTTTAGTAAGAAATTAAATCAATTGTATTGTTTTTGAAACAAGTACATCATGATTTCCAAGTTCTCCTTATCGATTGCTTGTTCCCTTCTTATGTTCACTCACTAAGTTTTATACTTACATTTTTAAACTTCAGGTTTTCAGATTCGAAGACAATTGGGACCTAGATTGAGTGCCCACATATGCTCGTCCTTTTGATAGGTACTATGGCATCCAGTAGCTGTACCTTCACCCACGGTCACTCCGTTAACAGTCAAAAGTTTGTTACCTATGAATGCATATATGTAATGTAATCCACTAAGATCCATGTTATAAGTCAAATATGTATATTTGATTACTGATGCCATTATGAGTTGGCAAATGGGTGACATTATTTTGACATATTAAAATTGTAAGTATTGGGTCACTATAAAATATTATTGAAATATTTTAGTAGAGAATTACAATATGTGGTTTTAGAAATGATGGTTGGAAATGATGATCGGGATTGCATAAAAAGGCTTGCTCGGGCTAAATGGGCTATGCCCATTGAGCCCATGCACCAATCATGGCCTGGGATTTGGGCTGCAATATTGATGCAAGGTTTCAACAAAATCTACTTCAATATATCCCTTAAGTACATGATCTCTAATGAAATGATGTCTTATTTCTATGTGTTTGATTCTAGAATGTTGAACAGAATTTTTTGAGATATTTATGGCACTCATATTATCACAAAAAATGCGAACTTTATGCATAGCCATTCCAAAATCATTTAGTTGATGCCTAATCTAAAGAATTTGTGCACAACAATTATCTAGTGATATATACTCAGCTTCAGTAGTTGATAGAGCAGTGAAATTTAGTTTTTTGTAAAACCAAGACACAAGCATGTTTCCAAGGAATTGACAAGTACCACTAGTGCTTTTCCGATCAGTTTTGCTACTAGAAAAATCATCATTAGAGTAGCCAAAAAGATTAAAATATGACCTTTTAGATACCATAAGCCTAAGCTTTGAGTATCCATGAGGTATCTAAAAAACCTTTTCACAGCTGTCAAATGTGATTCCTTAGGACATGATTGGAATCTTGCACATAGGCATACAGTAAATAGGATATGAGGCTTACTAGTAGTCATATAAAGAAATGAGCTAATCATACCTCTATAGAGTTTTTGATCCACTTTTTTTCCTTTCACATCCTTGTCAAGCTTTATGGAAGGACTCACGGGAGTTCCAATGGACTTCATATTCATCACACCAAAATTCTTTAGCATTTCTTTGGTATATTTCTCTTGGTTGATGAATATTCCATCCTCACATTGCTTAATTTGTAGACTAAGGAAGAACTTTAATTCTTCTATCAAGCTCATTTCAAATTCTCCCTCCATTTGTTTAGCAAAATTCTCACACAACCTTTCATTAGTAGCGCCAAATACTATATTATCAACATAAATTTGAACAACAATCAAATCACTCTCATTTTTCTTAACAAACAAAGTATTATCTACACTTCCTCTAGAATATCCTTTTTCAATTAAAAACTTAAAAAGTCTTTCATACCAACCTCTAAGAGCTTGCTTTAATCCATAGAGAGCTTTATGCAGTTTATATACATGATCACTTTTATCAAACACTTCAAAACCAGGGGATTGTTCAACATATACCTCTTATTGTATAAAGCCATTAAGAAATGCACTTTTAACATCCATTTAAAACAATTTAAAGTTCATAAAGCATGCATAAGCTAGTAAAAGTCTAATAGCTTATAATCTAGCTACTAAAGCAAAGGTTTCATCATAATCAATACCTTCTTCTTGATTGTAGTCTTGAGCAACTAACCTTGTCTTATTTCTAACCACATTTACCAACTCATCCATCTTGTTCTTAAAAACCCATTTTGTACCATTAATTGGATGCTTGGTTGGCCTTGGAACTAAATTCCAAACTTTGTTCCTTTCAAATTGGCCCAATTCTTCTTGCAGAGCTATCATCCAACTCTCTTCCTTTTCAGCTTTCTCAAAGCTCATTGGTTCCACTTGTGATATAAATGCTAGATACTCACAAGCTTCTCTTAATCCCCTTCTAGTTTTGACGCTTTTTAAGGGATCACCAATGATGAGTTCTTGAGGATGGATACTTACAAATCTCCAGCTTCTAGGAATATCATTGTGCTGTTCCTAAGCTTTTTGTCAGTTTTTTAATGGTGGTTCATCATCATCTTTTTCCTTTGAGCTCTCTTCATCATCTTCTTTTCTATCAAAGCCCATCTTTTCCATTTTCTTCTCAATGTCATCTGCATCATCATCATCAAGCACTACTTTTCTTTGTGTAGCATTAGTCTCATAAAAAAAATATGAATTGACTCTTCTATAACTAGAGTTCTTTTGTTAAACACTTAATATTCTTTACAATTCAATGCATAGCTTAAGAAGATTATCTCATCACCTTTAGCATCAAAATTTCCTAAGGTGTGTTTTCTATTATTCAAAACAAAGCAATTGTATCCAAAACTCCTTAGGTGAGTAATATTTGGTTTTTTTCCTTTTTAGAGCTCATAAGAGGTTTTAGAAATCATGGCTCTAATGGAAATTCTATTCAAAATGTATGCTGCAATATTCACTGCTTTAGCCCAAAAATATTTTGGCAAGTTGTTTTTACAAAGCATTGTCCTTGCCATTTCTTTCAAGGTTCCATTTTTTCTTTCAACAACTCCATTTTGTTGTGGAGTTCTAGAAGTAGAAAAATTATGATCAAAACCATTTTCATTATAAAAGATTTCAAAGTTATAACTTTCAAATTCACCATCATGATCACTTTTAACACTAACAATGGTGAGGCCTTTTTCATTTTGGACTCTATTACAATGCTTAATAAAAACTAGTAATGCATCATCTTTATGAGCAAGAAAATATACCTATGTATATCTAGAGTAATCATTAACAATAACAATACCATATGACTTGCCTCTTAGACTAGCAACAGTGATTGATCCAAACAAGTCAACATGTAATAGTTCAAGTGGCCTAGAAGTTGATATGACCTTCTTAGATTTAAAGAAACTTCTAACTTCTTTTCCAAATTAACATGCATGACAAACCTTGTCATTTTCAAATGATATCTTTGGAAGTCAAATGACTAAGTCTTTTTGTTGGTCCCATTAATATGTGCTAGAGGGGGGGTGAATAGCACAAATTGACTATTGACAAAATGTGGAACTAATTTTCAAAACTTAAGAAAGTAAAAACAGAGTATAAGGTACACAATAATTGAGAGTGGTTCGGTCCAAGCCTTACATCCACTACCTTGATTATCCAACCAAGGATTTTCCCAACGATTCACTAAGAATCCGGTGAAATTCATAAGCTTTCACCAAGCTTTTACAATGGCTTTTCGCAAGCTCAGCCAAAACCTTTACACTAGTTTTTCTCGGGCTTAACTAAAACCCAAAGTGGTTTTCCAAGGCTCAACCATAACCTATACACTAGTTTTTCACGGGCGTAACTAAAACCCAAAGTGGTTTTCCAAGGCTCAACCACAACCTATAACATTCAAGCTTTCCCAAGCTTGAACAACCCCTTAAAGTGACTCCCTCGCTTTAAGTATACATGAAGAGAAGTTAAAGAAAGTACCTATGATCACAAGTTAATCTGATTAATACAAGATTGAGTGCTAAATACAATGACAAAGAGTAGGCGTTTAAGTGCAGACAAATGCAGTGAAGCTTTTCTGGTTTTTCTTCTTTCTAAAGCTCAAATCTCATTCAAGGCTTCAAAAAACTTGTTTCTCATTGTTGGAAGACTCTTTTATACTTGGAGATGCAACTCTGATGGCAATTTGGTAGATTATATCCGTTGAAAATGGTTGAGGATAAGTTCTATTCGTTAATCTGTCTTGTAGTGCTCTGGTTCAAATTGCAGACAGACAGCTCTTAGTCGACTAACTTGGTTCACTAAGTTGATTATGTTTCTGGTTTGCAGATTTTGACAGAGGGCACTTAGTCGACTAACTTGGTTGACTAAGTTGGTTCTCTTTCTCAAACTCTTCAGCCCGTCATTGCTTTAATTTAAATTTTTGGTCAACCAGTGTTCTTCCTTGTTTAACCAATAAGCTTCCTCCTTGTTATTCAGTTACATCTTGTTAATTTTATCCCTCTTTTTCTTTCAAAAATACTTTTTGAAGATTTAAGAAATTAAATTCATATATTAATTTCTTGCACACTCAAATAAAGGAATTAGACACAAATAAATGAGAATGTTTTATTATCATCAAAAACTAATGGAGCCAACAATCTCTCCCTTTTTTATGAGAAAACACTCCTTGATTAGCAGTATAGTGTCATTTTAAATTCTTTTTAGTTTTCTGCAAGAATTAAGGATTGCTCCCCCTAAGTATAAGCTTCCCTTTAGTGTGTGCATATTTTGCTTATTTTATTTCAGCTTATTTTATTCTCCTCATATAGAAAATGATATTGTATATTTAGAGAATATATATGTGCAGCAGCATAGAGTGATTTGCATCCAGAATTTTTTAGCTGCAAGTTTTGATAGATTTTTATCTATGTTCCAGCAGTTGTCAACAGTCAATTGATTTCAGATTGTGTCTACACCATCCACATTTCAATTGATATGCTATATGCTTCATCTATAACTTATTCTCATCAGACATTTTATAAACATCATTTATTCAGCATATAAATCCATGTCAGCATATTAGCAACAGATTTTATTTATGACAGTCAAAATATCAAAACATCAGCAGACTTTAGTTTACAGCAATTAAATATCATAAACATATCAGCATTCATGTTTCACATACATCCACATAAATAACAAAATTAGAGCTGAGTGTT
The DNA here is from genome assembly GCF_053813885.1 of Theobroma cacao. NCBI lineage: Eukaryota > Viridiplantae > Streptophyta > Magnoliopsida > Malvales > Malvaceae > Theobroma > Theobroma cacao. The sequence goes on along the minus strand of NC_142647.1, from coordinate 36,258,495 downwards.
TAAGTGCCACCAAGGCATAAATAACAGTTGAATAAAAAGTACTTCGAAAATGCCCCCGGACTAGTTTTGCTTTCTATCCCCTATTTCTCTAATTTCATGCTCTCCTAGTTCTACTTTCTTTCCTTCCTAGGTTCTTGGTTCCTCTACCCTAACATTTTTTATTTTTTTAAACATTATTCTCTAGTTCCTGCTCCCCTGGTACTATACTACTTCCTATTTTTGTCAGCATTGAATGATGGGGATTCTACTCATCGGATGAAGCAGAAGGTGAGGATTCACTTCTATAGAAAGGGTTAAGAGGAAACGGAGAGGGTTCTCAGAGAGAATATGACATTCTAGGAGAGGATTCTGGAGAAGATTTGTTTGAAACATGATTTGAACTATGAGGAGAAGAGGTTGAAACTAGTTTGGACTTCTCTACCAATCTGGAAGACTTTATTCTTTTGAGAAAGGTTGTCTTAGTTGCCATAGTCTTCCTTCCTTTGGTTGGTTGTTTTACCTTAGTTGGTGGTGCTGTGGTGGCTTCTGGTTTTCCTATTTTTGCCTTTAGTTTGGGAGTTGAAGTAGGTTTCTTTCCTTTTCTTACATTTGCACCATCCTTCTGAGTTGCTGTCTTGACAGTGTCTTTTTTAGCTTGTTCCTCTTTGACAATTTTGATGAAAAATGTCCATAATGGAAACTTCCTCTGAATTTGGAGAAGAGGCTTGATGTTTCTTAGTTTCTGCACCAGCTACTTTAGTCCATTGTTCTGAGTCATTTTTGCTTTGAGGTTTAGGGGAGGGTGATTTGGCTGGCTATTCAACTCCTTGTGGGGAGTCTTTAGTTTGTAGAACAGACTGGCAAACTTGTAGGTAGAGCCTTCAGCTTGAGTGCTAGAACTTGCAGACTTCTCTGCTAGCTCTACTGAACCTTTAGCACCTTGCTGTGCAAGTGTAGTGCTGGATGTGGCAGAACTGTCTACAGCCATAGGTTCAGACACCATGTTTTCTTTCTCCTTCAGCTTGTTTTCCAACTCAGTGATTTTATCTTCCATCTACTGTAACTTCACTCCTTGGTCAGTCAGCTTACCATCAATCTTCATAAGCAGATTAAAAATTATCTCATTTGAAAATCTAGAAGGAGCTTCTTCAGGTTGAGTAGGCAGATTGTGATATTTTCTTGGGCCAATTTTGGAGGTTTTAATGAACTTCTCTCCATCGAGCACATACCCCATCTTAACTAAGCTGCCATAATAAATGGCTTGGTCTCTGGTTTTCACCAAGTCCATATCATACCTTTTAGCCCATATCCCTTTCTTCTGCACAAGGTATGTAATCTCATTCCCATATGGCAGATTTACCTTATCAAGTCTACAAGCACTTCTCATTTTCTCAATCATAAATCTCTCCAGATTTAGAAACACTCCATTAAATGCATGCTCCATCAACCAGAGATCCTTGACGCTAATGTAGCTAAGACTTCTACTCCTCCCTTGAATATTTGCTACAATCAAGTAATGTACTATCCTAATCTGTGGATTGATTATTAGACCTGAATTACTTTTAGAGGAGTATTTTTCTTTCCTTCTAGTGATCATCTCCCACAGTGAGAACAGATCATATTTTTCTAGAAGTTCAAATTCACCAACTTCACCCTTTAATTTCAACAGGTTCTCTAAATCTCCAACAGTCACAACAAACTATTTTCCATTCAAATAGACATTCAAGCCATCTTCTACATAGTCATCAGAATCTATTAATTCTTTTTCTTTCAAAGCAATGCCAGAGTAAAATTTTTTAACAAGACTTGGACTATATGAACTATTCTTAAAAGTGTTGTAACCTTTAAGTTTTAGCTCATCAAAGTACTCAAATAGACTGGTATGGATTTCTACATTTTCCTTAAAACTTTTCCAATCAATAAACTTTTCATAGAAGATTGGTGCATTTTCTATATTCTTGAACCTATATTCATGCAGCTTATTTCTAAATTTCGAAGAAAAAGTGGAATTGATACCTTTCTGGAGTGAGGGTTCTGTATCTTTCTTCTTGTGTATTCTCTGCTTGTTTTCTCTTAGTTTCTCGGCTATTTCCTTCACTGAGGCAAGCACAATTTTTTGTTTATTCTTCTGACTTTCTGTTCTAGTTTCTTCCTCCATTGGCCTTTTTCCTTTCTTTTTCTCTGATACATCTTTACTCTAAGATGTTCTAGCCATTTTGGTTCTAGAAATTTCTGAAGATCTGAGTTGGTTTTAAAGGCAACTAAGAAGATTTAGGTTTTTGTTTTTAAAGCAACGGGTTACAGAGGAAAGGGAAGAGGAGCTTAGCAGCAGTTATTGCTCAGAAAACTTCTCATATTCCTTTAAGAACCACCTTACTTTTATTTCTTTATATTTTTAAATCTCCCTCTAAAATTTTGATTATTTACCTTTGGCAACTCTGCTCTATTCCTCTTTACACCCGATAAATCAAATTTTTACCACAATTTACTCTTATTTCATTAAACTCACTAAGTCTTATTATTTAAGGATGTCAAGCCACTCTTAGTTGACTAAGAATTCCTTAGTCGACTGAATGCATTCTGTTTTCAATGTGAGAGTCAAAGATTTTCTTATAATTCCTTCACATTAACCATCCCTAAATTTCTTCTAATCTCACAAAATCTAACTTCACTCAGTGGTTTGGTAAAAATGTATGCTAATTGATGTAGAGTATTCATAAAATCTATTTTAATGTCATTTTTCACTACATGGTCTCTAGTAAAATGGTGTCTAATTTCAATGTGCTTTGTCCTAGAATGTTGTACTAGATTTTTTGATATGTTGATTGCACTTGTATTATCACAGTATATCGGTACATTATGCATAGTTATTCCATAGTCTTTTAATTGTTGCTTGATCCAAAGGATTTGTGCACAGCAGCTACCTAATGATACATATTTAGCCTCTGCTGTAGATAGTGCTATTGAGTTTTGCTTCTTGCTGGACCAAGACATAAACATCTTTCCTAGAAATTGACATGTTCCACTAGTGCTTTTCCTATCAGTTCTACTCCCAGCAAAGTCAACATCTGAATATCCAACTAAGCTAAGAGTTGAGTTTTTAGAGTACTATATTCCTAATTCTTGAGTGTCTATGAGGTATCTAAAAATTCTCTTAACAGCTATTAGGTGTGATTCTTTAGGCTGTGATTGAAATCTAGCACACAAGCACACATTAAACTGAATGTCTGGTCTACTTGTTGTTAAGTAAAGAAGAGAGCCGATCATACCTCTATAGAGCTTTTGATCTACATCTTTACCTTTTTCATCTAAATTGAGTTTGGTGGATGTACTCATTGGTGTGGAAATTGAATTCAGCTTTAGCATATCGAACTTCTTAAGCATTTCATGAGTATATCTTTCTTGGTTGATGAAGATTCTTTCCTCACTTTGTTTGATTTGAAGACCAAGGACGTACTCCAACTCTCCTATCATGCTCATCTCAAATTCACCCTGCATTTTCTTTGCAAAGTTCTTGCATAAAGCTTCATTAATTGCACCAAATACAATATCGTCCACATATATTTGCACAATAATTAAATCATTTAGATATCTTTTTATGAACAATGTAGTATCGATGCTACCTCTATCATATCTTTTCTCAACTAGAAATTTTGAAAGCCTTTCATACCAAGCTTTAGGAGCTTGTTTCAATCCATGCAATGCTCTATGAAGCTTAAAGACATGATCAGATTTTTCAAAATCTTCAAAACCAGGTGGTTGTTCTACAAAAACTTTTTCTTAAATTAATCCATTTAAGAATGCACTTTTTACATCTATTTGGTACAACTTAAAATTCCTGAAGCATGCAAAGGCTAGCAACAACCTTATGGCTTCAATCCTAGCCACGGGAGCAAAGGTTTCATCATAATCTATTCCTTCTTCTTGGTTGTAACCTTTTGCTACCATCCTAGTTTTGTTTCTAACTACATTTCCTTGCTCATCTACTTTATTTCTGAATACCCATTTAGTACCAACAATAGGATGATTTAAAGGTCTAGGTACCAATGACCATACATGATTCTTAGTGAATTGATCAAGTTCTTATTGCACGACCATTATCCAACTTTCCTCCTTTTCAGCTTCTTCAAAGTTTTTAGGTTCAATTTGAGATATAAAAGTTGAAAACTCACAAGTTTCCCTAGTTGTTTCCCTACTTCTAGCTCCTTGTGAAATGTCACCTAATATGTGGTCTTATGGGTGAACTCTTACAAATCTCCAACTCTTTGGTAGATCATCATGCTGATTTTTTGCTCTTTGTAGATTTCCTAGAAATGGAGTTTCATTTTCTCTTCTAGATGAGCTTTCTTCATTATTTTTATTGTCCTCTAAGCTTATTTCCTCTGTCAAGCTCGACTCTACAGTATGTTTATTATGCCATTCTTGCATAAGAATGCATGTTTACTTACTTAGGTACCTTGAAAATCGTTAAAGGACGATATTTTACCAAATAGTACAATTAAATTGAATTAAGCCTCGAACTAGTCTGAATAGAGATTTTAAGATGAAATTGAGAATTTTAAAACCCCAGAATGACTTAAAATTGTGATTCGGAGTTCGAGGACCGATTTGGAGTCAAATTAAAGTTTTCATGACCTAGAGGTAAAATGGTCATTTTACCACCTGAGGTTAAGATGTGAGTGTTCGCTGGAATTTCTGACTAAGATTAGTCATTGGGAGTATAATTTGAGTTTGAGAAGTGAAGAATTTTAATTTCGATATTTTTTTTTAGCATAAGGGTAAAATAGTCATTTTGCTACCTCAGGGGTAAAATTGTAATTTTACACCACCCAACACTTGTTTAGCACATGGATTTTACCCAATATTATCATGGATAATTGAGGAAATTTAAGTGGTAGAGAGAGATTGCTTAATGGCTAAGTATGACACATGGACCAATGAAATGGTGACATGTGTCAAATTTATATCCTTTTATTTTTTGGCTTAAAAATCGACATAAAATCAGCCCATTTCTCATTCATATGGCCGGCCAAAGAAGAACAAAGGAAAAAAAGAAAGAACAAGAACCCTAGGGTGAAAATTCAAGAGAAAAATTGGTGGATTCCAAGTAATCAAGCAATCAAAGGTAAAATTTCTTGATTTTGACTTGTGATCTACCTTTCCCATGCATTATTTTGCATTTTCCATGGTTGAATCACAAGATATCATGAAGGATTCATGGCTGACCGAATTTAGAGAGAGAAGATTTGATGATTGGTTTGGTTAGATTTTAAGATATTTTAGTGTTTTTAGTTAGTTATTGATGTGTAGCATGAAAATCAAGTAAGAAAAATTCATTTTCTCCCATCACCCATCATTGGCCCAATTTTCCATGTAGAGTGTGGATGATGATTTTGATTTTATTTCAAGTGAATTGGTTAGGAAATGATGATTTATGGTGTGAGAATCAAGTAGGAAAAATCATAGTATTGATGGACCCACCATGGCCAAATTTTCCAAGAGAAAATGTGAAGATTATTTTGCTAGATTTTATGCTATTTGACTTGTGTTTGATGATTTGGAGTATTGGGAGAAAAATGGAATTATTTGGAGTTAAATTGGACATATTGGCCAATTAATCGAGAGATAGATCAAATTAGGCCAATACAGTTTTATTTAGGTACATAACTGAATTTATATTGAACACCGTATTTAGATAGTTACCCGAGTATTTCACATCCCATTTCATGCGTTTATATAGAGCCTGAATTGGTTTTATAACAATTCAGCACAAATGTAGTAAATGGCTTATTGTGCATCATGTTTAGGTGGTGAGCATTCTGGCAAAAGTAAAGAGATAGTACCCGAGGATCAAGAATCGGAGTACTTGGAATTTGACTCCCCGAAATAGTGAGTAACCTTACTATCTTCTTAATTATGTAAAGTGGTTTTTATCCGATTTTGAGATTTTATGGAAAATGAGTTTAAATGCCAAATCTTTATGTTTATAAGCAAAATGTGATTAAATAAGAGATTTTATAAATTGTCTTGAGATAAAATGATGGTTTTGAAAATAAAGTAATTGGAGACCACTTAAAGTGTTATAAATTTATGGTTTTAATTGATTGGCTTATGACAATATTGGCATGAATGGCTGAATTGGTATTTGTGTTGAAATGTATAAACTGTTGTTTGCCTTGATAGGCTAGATAATGATAAAATTGCCATGTCATGCTGTTGAATTTTTATTGTATGGTGGGTTTAGCTTACTGTAGTGGGCTGGTTCTATGGACCAGCCTATTAGAGGGGCACGAAACCTAGTCATATTCATACCTCAGTATGAGAGGCGCAGATGGATAACTCCTGAGGTTAACACTTTAGAGTTCACTTTTCGCCAAACCACCATGCGAGGGTGAACTCAGCCAACTCCAAGGAACGGTTATGTTTTCAAAATAAAAACATGATTTATGCGTACATAACTTTTTAACAGCCTTGGCGGACTCGGTTGGGATAGCCCTCGATCAAGCCATCCTTGATAACTGGGTATGAGAATGATTTTGGCAGGAGCCAAACTTTTCAGGAAATCATAAGCCATGTTGATTACTTGATTATATGAATTGATTTTATTTGGTTGAAATGAATTTGAAAGGTAATGAATTACAGTATATTAAATTATTTAATTTGTTTCCATTTACTCAGCTTTAAATATTTTAGATGGTATTTGTTTACTCACTAGGATTATATAATCTCACCACCCTCATTTCAACCTCTTTCAGGCTCAGGATAATCGATAGATAGCTCACTTTGTTGAGGACTACAGTTGGACTTGCATCCTTAAAAATTGTAGGTTTACGGCTTTTAATACTTTTGATCGTTCGTGGGCCCACTTGTTACTGTAAATTAAAGTAAATAGTCTGGCTTACTGTATTACAATATATATGAATTTATTTTGCTTTACACTGTAAAAATTATTTATGCAGTGTTCTAAAAATATTGTTTTATGAGAAAATTGAATATTTTGTTCAATATTTTTATTTTATTCTAATAATCATAATTTCATTTTAAATGAAGGTTTTAGATGTTTAAACTTATTTTTGATTATGAATTATGTGTTTTGTACTCGCATACTACATTTTTAGTGAATTTCGAGATTTTTGAGGAAAAATGACCAAAATGCCCTTGTGAGAAAAAATTGGTTTTCTATTGTTTTGATTTGGAAATAGTTTATAATCTCTCAAAACATAATTTTAGTGACTAATAGTCACAAGGGAAGGGAGAAAAACTGATGTTAAGCCTTGCGAGGTTTCGATTGACATTTCGAGTAATGAATGTCTATCGGGACGTCGCGATGGTTGTCACGAGCTCGATGGGAGTTTCGAGTCATGACAGCCTACATTTGTTTTTCTAGGATTTCTATATCATCATCATCATCATGAACTTCTTTTTGTAATGCATTTGACTCATAAAAAACTACATAGACTAATTCTTCAACGGTAAGGGTCCTTTTGTTAAAAGCTCTATAGACCTTTGAGTTTAATGTATATCCTAAAAATATCGCTTCATCACTCTTTGCATCAAACTTCCCTAGGAACTATTTTCCATTGTTCAATACAAAGCATTTACAGCCAAAACTCCTAAGGTGAGAAATATTTGATTTCCTATCTTTGTAAAGTTCATATGGAATCTTTGAAATCAAGGATCTTATTGAGACTCTATTAAGGATATAAGCTGCTGTATTTACTGCCTCAGCCAAAAGATATTTAGGTAGGTTGTACTCACATTTCATGGTCCTAGTCATTTCTTTTAATGTTCTATTTTTTCTCTTTGCAACTCTATTTTGCTAGGGTGTTCTAGGTGCAGAAAATTGTGATCCAACCCCTTTTCATTGCAAAATTTTTCAAACTCATCATTCTCAAATTCTCCTCCATGGTCACTCCTTACGCTAACTATGACTAGTCCTTTTTCATTTTCTACTTTCTTATAATAACTTAAGAATGCTTGTAGAGCATCATTCTTATGAGCAAGGAAGTATACCCAAGTATATCTAGAATAGTCATCAACTATTACAAAGCCATAAGATTTACCTCGTAAGCTAGTTGTGCTTATTCGACCAAATAGATCAATGTGCAACAATTCAAGTGGTCTCGATGTTGACACTATTTTCTTAGTCTTAAAGGATTTTCTAAATTGTTTTCCTAGTTTGCAAGCATTACATATTCTATCTTTTTCAAATTTTAATTCTGGCAGTCCAGTAACAAGATTTTTCTTTATTAATTTAGACATAGTATGCATGCTCACATGTCCTAATCTCCTATGCCATAACCAACTATCATTCTTAGCATTTGCAACAAGACATACTTCACTATTCACATCAAGGTCTTCAAGAAAGATTACATAATTGTTCTTCAACCTTTTTCCTATAAATGAGATTTTATTTGTACTCATATCAATCACTTCACACTTAGTTGAATCAAAACATACTTTAAACCCTTTATCACATAATTGACTAATACTTAGTAGATTATGCTTTAAGCCTTTAACTAGCAACACATGACTAATTTGAGTTTGGAAACTCTTACCAACCGTACCTATACCATGTATTCTGCCTTTTGAATCATCTTCAAAGGATACGGTTCCTCCCTTTCTTTTATCCAACTGAGCAAATAACATTTCATGTCCTGCCATGTATCGTGAACAGCCACTATCCAAGTACCAAGGCTGTTTCTTCTTGAGTTAAGCTTTTGAACATGTCTCTTTTAAGTCAAACTCAACCTACAAAATAGAATTTCAGTTTTTCTTTATAGGTACCCATACTTTGATGGGTCCTTGAGTGTTAGTTGCAGTAAAGGATCCCTTAGGAACCCAAATTTCTTAACTTTCTGTACTTTTCTTTTCTTAAAATAGTCATATGACAAATGACCATGTTTACCACAATTATAACATCTAGGTAATGCTTTAGTTGAATATTTATCATGGTATGCTTCTCTTTTTGAAGATTCATTTTTCGAACATTTAAGAGCTGTGTTTTCATCAAGAGTTATTTGCAAGGCTTCAGACTTGTTTTCCAGCTCTTGTTTTAAAAACTCAAAGTCTATTTTTGAGTGTTCTAACTCAACTTGCAAAATATTTCCTTGCTCAAAAACAGAGGTGAACTCTTGTTTGATTTGTTCCAAATCATTTTCAAGTAATGCAGCCTTTTTCTTCAATGATTTGTATTTTGAAAAAAGTTTTTCAAATTCATCATAAAGGCATTCATATTCATCTTGTAAATCATCATAAGAATTAATGCAGGGGGATGCGAATACCTCTGATTCATCCTCTTATGACATTAAACAGATGTTTGCTCTTTCCTCATATTTTTTATCATCAGTTTCAGAGCTTGAAGTGTCACTGTCCGACTATGCAGCAGCCACCATTGCTTTCTTGGATTTCTTAATTTTCTTTGGTGTTTCATCTTTAAGGAATGGACACTCGGACTTGAAGTGACCAGGTTTCTTGCATTCGTAGCAGATCATTTCCTCTTTTTTGTTGGAGTCATTGTTGTTTCTTATTTTCCATGAAGCAACTTGGTCTTTCCTGAAACCTCTTCTAGTTAGCCTTCGATTTCTTCTACTCATTAGTTTTCTGAATTTTCTTACAACTAGAGCTAAATCTTCATCATCATTAGCAGAAAGCTCTTCCAGCTCTTCTTCAAGAATGCTCGCTTTAAGTGCAATGTCTTTTTCTTTTCCTTTGCTTCCCTTCGGTCTTCTTCTTCTTCTTCCTTAAGCTCCAGCTCATGAGTGAGAAGAAAACCACATATCTCATCGAGAGTGATGATGTTCAGATCTTTAGCCTCTCTAATGGCAGTCATTTTTGGTTTCTAGGATTTTGGTAAGCATCTAAGCAATCTCTTAAGTAATTCATGTTCAGGGATAGGCTTGCCTAGCTGACTTAATTTATTTGTAATGTTTGTAAACCTATCAAACATGCTGGTGATGTCTTCACCTAGCTCCATTTTAAACATTTCATAACTATGTGTTAAGAGAGCAATTTTGGACTCCTTTACTTAAGAAGTCCCTTCATGGATTATTCTAAGTATTTCCTACACTTGTTTAGCTGTTGTACAGCTTGAGACTTTGTTAAATTTAGTGCGGGTCAAGGCACAATGTAATGTGTTGATGGCCTTAAAGTTTATTTGAACTTTCTTAGTTTCAACCTCAGTCCATTCAGACCTTGGCTTGGGCATCAACTCATTTGTAACTACATTCACGGTTGAGGGCATAAAAGGTCCATCAGTTATGACATCCCACATTTCATAATCTATAGCTCTAATATAAATTGACATTCTAGTGCTCTAATAAGGGTAATTAGAGCCATCAAACAGAGGTGGTTTGTTTGTTGATTGTCCCTCAACAACTATGGTTTTTTGTTGAGCCATTTGGATCCTCCCAAAGGATGTTAAGCCTTAAAAACAGGGAACTATGTTTGATACGAATTGTTGGTCTTGTTAATATGTGCTAAAGGGGGGATGAATAGCACAAATTGGCTCTTGACAAGATGTGGAACTAATTTTCAGAACTTAAGAAAGTAAAAACAGAGTATAAGGTGCACAATAATTTAGAGTGGTTCGGTCCGAGACCTACATCCACTACCTCGATTATCCAACCAAGGATTTTCCCAACGATTCACTAAGAATCCGGTGAAATTCACAAGCTTTCACCAAGCTTTTACAATGGCTTTTCGCAAGCTCAGCCAAAACCTTTACACTAGTTTTTCATGGGCTTAACTAAAACCCAAAGTGGTTTTCCAAGGCTCAACCACAACCTATAACATTCAAGCTTTCCCAAGCTTGAACAACCCCTTAGAGTGACTCCCTCACTCTAAGTATACAATAAGAGAAGTTAAAAGAAGTACCTATGATCACAAGTGGATCTGATTGGTACAAGATTGAGTGCTAAATACAATGACAAGGAGTAGGCGTTTAAGTGCAAACAAATGCAGTGAAGCTTTTCTGGTTTTTCTTCTTTCTAATGCTCAAATCTCATTCAAGGCTTCAAAAAACTTGTTTCTCATTGTTGGAAGACCCTTTTATACTTGGAGATGCAGCTCTGATGGCAGTTTGGCAGTTTATATCCGTTGAAAACAGTTGAGGATGAGCTCTAACCGTTAATCTGCCTTGTAGTGCTCTAGTTCAAATTGCAGACAGAGAGCTCTTAGTCTACTAACTTGATTGACTAAGTTGATTCTGTTTCTGGTTTGCAGATTCTAACAGAGGGCACTTAGTCGACTGACTTGGTTGACTAAGTTTGTTCTCTTTCTCAAACTCTTCAGCCCGTCATTGCTTTAATTTGAATTTTTGGTCAACCAGTGTTCTTCCTTGTTTAACCAATAAGCTTCCTCCTTGTTATTCAGTTACATCCTGTTGATTTTATCCCTCTTTTTCTTTCAAAAATACTTTTTGAAGATGTAAGAAATTAAATTCATATATTAATTTCCTGCACACTCAAATAAAGGAATTAGGCACAAATAAATGGGAATGTTTTATTATCATGAAAAACTAATGGAGCCAACACTTTTCTCAAAAGTTTTGAAATTGTGTTCATAGTAGCATGTCTTAACCTTCTATGCCACAACCAACTATCACAAGCATCATTGGCAATAAAGCATGATTCACTAGTTTTAATTTCATCAAGAAAAATGACATACATATTCTTATTTTTTTTTCAATGAATGCTACTTTGTTAGTGTTAACATCAATTACTTGAAATGCATGGGAATCAAACCGTAATCTAAAACCTCTATCGCAAAGCTGACTAATGCTTAGCAAATTATGTTTTATACCTTTAACAAATAAAACATGCTTGATTTGTGTTTGAGATGTGTTACCAATGGTTCCAATTCCTTGGATAATACCGTTGGAGTCATCACCAAAGGAAACAACACCACACTTCTTCCTATCAAGCTTAGCAAATAAGTTTTCATTATCGACTCGAGCAACCACTGTCCAAATACCAAGGTTGCTTTTTTTTTGGTTGAGCTTCAAAAGATTTATCCTTTTGTCCTTACTCAACCTACAAAATATATTTTCAATTTTTCTTTAAAGGTACCCATACTATGATGGGTCTTTGGAGGTTAGCAATCACATGGTATCCTTTTGGAACCCAAACCAATTTGGTTCTAGGAAAGATTCTATTAGAATAGAAACATTCATAAGACAAATGACCTTTCCTACCACATACATAATAGTGACATGAGACAGCATTAATTTTCGTTCTAAAGCTTCTTTTGCTTTTAAACTTTTCTTCATATTTTGATTTCAATTTTTTTCTTTCTTCTCTATCAACTTTAAACGTAGCATTTTCATCAACAACTATTTGTAATTATAAACTTTTTCTTTTGAATTTAAGTTGCAAGAATTCAGAATCAGTTTTGGATTGTTCTAGTTCAATTTTAAGCATGTTCCTTTGATAAAAAACAAAGTTGTCCTCATGGTTGATTTTTTCTAATTCTTTATTTAATGCAACAACCTTTTTCCTTATAGTCTTATATTTTAGAGCAAGTTTTTCAAATTCAGCATATAGACAAACATATTCATCTTGCAGATCATCATAGGAAATATCACATGAATTAAAGGTTACCTCAATTTTTCTTTCTTTGCCATCAAGCAGAAATTAGCTTTTTCTTCCAATTTTTCTTTTTCCTCATATGAACTTGATGAATCACTATCAAACTATGAGACCTCGACCCTTATAGGCCCATAACTAGGTGTAAACGAGATAACACGGGCTAGGGGTAATTCCATCATTTCATTAGTGAGCCCCTAGAAGTATGCTTTTAAACAATATTAAGGCCTAAGTAGGCCAAAGGCATCAATGAATGATGAAAATAAGGGTAAAATGACGAAGAAAATAAAAATAATGATGATTTCCAAGGTAGGGGCAAAATGGTCATTTTTCATCTCGAGTCAAAATTTTTAAGTTTTTGTGAACCCGAGTATTTCTAGACTATTATGGACTTTGTCTTAATGTCAAAATAGTAAAAAGATAGCACAAAGGATTAGAGGAAGACAAAGCCAACTTGTTAAGGGCATTTTCGTAATTTTAGTGGAGTTTGGATCACGTTTAGCTATAAATATCATTTTCCAGCAGCTTCTTATTCTTCTTCCTCCCATCTCATGTTTCTTTCATCCTCCATGGAAGCTTGTTTTGAAACCTCCATAACTTATCTCAAGCTAGCTCTAATTTTCATGCTTTTGTGCACCTTTTCATAGAACTTTTTGTGCTCTTTCACTCTCTCACTTTAAAAACCCTTGAAAAGTCTTACTTCCATACTTCCTTTCACTAGCTAGGTTTTTTAGAGAGAGAAAGAGGGAACTTCTATAATAGCTTGAAATTTTTGGAAAGAATTTCAATTACAAAGCCACCAAGGTGAGTATGAGTTTAGGTTAATCTCTTTAGTTGTTGATAATGTCTAGTAATTTGATTTGTGAGTGTTTTATTGTTGAGATTGTTTATTCATTTTTAGTGTGACTAGAGTAGTTCAAATAATAGTCATTTAATGGTAGTTGGAAGCTAGTTAGGAATGACTAGTAAAACTCGATTTAGAAAATAGCTTTGGAATAGTATTAATACCAAGTTGGGTTGATGGTGATGTTGTTGTGTGTGATAGGTTCCAACGAAACCCCACACCTCTATTCGGAACCTTAGTCGAAGTTAGACCCACCAAAACATCAATAAAGACTGGTGAGTGAACTTGCATTTCAAAATTTCTTTGAGAAATGTAAATGTATTTGGATGAAACATTTGAATGATTTTATCCAACCTTTCTTTCAAAATGTGTGCCGGGGAACAAGCCCTTGATAAAATGTTTTGATGTTGAGAAAATGTGAAATGTGTAAAAGGATGAATTCATGTGCTCCTATATTATGTTGGTGTGTATATATATGAATATATGTTGTGCATTGATGAATAATGTTGTGTGATGATGTTGAAATGTGCAAGTAGGGAGTGCACACATGATGATGTTGAAGTGTGCAAGTAGGGAGTGCACACATGATGATGAAATTGCATTGAGCCGAGTGTGGCGGGATGGTATGCATGATGATGTATGTATATATATATATATATGTGCGTTATAGAAAGTTCATGAATATGGGATATGGTTGTCATGTATGCAAAATCTTGCATGTTTAACCTTGGAAATTGCTAAATATTTTTCAAGTAAATTTTGTCATTTGTAGCAAAATGGCCTTTTCCTGATACAATGAAAACTTTTTCTTGGTGTCCTGTTTCTCGCTGCAGCGAGAAACTTTCGAGATTGAAGGGTTTACATTAGCCTAGTTCTCACTGCAGCAAGAATGTATTCTCGCTGTTGCGAGAAATTTGCTGAAGACTCTTGCTGCAGCGAGATTTATTCATGTTGCAGTGAGAAACTTTTTATCTTGCTTGTTACCTTGTTCGGTTGCTGCCCTATTTTCCACTTCTTTGGCACCATAGTTGATCATGGACTTCCAACATCAAGGAATTAATTAATTAAGTTTGAAATGAGGGGGGGTTTAGTGAGAAACCCTCACTAGTTGATAATTTGAGCCAAATTTCTGCTGCAGCGAGGACCCGTCGTTCCACTTGACTTGCTTGAATGCTATTAAAGTTTTCACTCTTCAAATCCTTTGTTGTGCATGGATCCTTTATCGTCAAGTGATTAACTCATTAAGGGTTTAATGAGGGGTTTTAATAAGAACTAAACTAAATTGCATTGTTTTTGAAAATAAGTGCATCATGATTTCTTTAAACTTTCCTTATCGTTTGCTTTTTCCTTTCCTTTGTTCACTCATTGTGTTTATACTCACCATTTTCAACTTCATGTTTTTAGATCAGGAGCCAGCCGGTAACTAGGTCGAGGTGTCCTCATAAATTCGTCACCTTGGTAGGTATCTCAGCATTCAATAGCTGAACTTTTGCCCAAGTCTCTCCTTTGGAAGTCAAGTATCCCTTTTGTTGTGTATAGACAAACCCGATGTAAATTATTAAGATGTATGTTTCAGACAACATATGTATATTTGATTGGTAATGGCACTATGAATTGGAAATGGTTAGCATTATTTTAAATTGGAATTATGAAATGTAACTTTAGCAACTTTTGATGGAATGATGAACAGGTCATATAAATAGGCTTGCTTGGGCTTAATGGGCTACGCCCATTGGGCCCATGCGCTGGTCATGGCTCAGAAATTGGGTTGTGACACAAACCATGTTGTTGCCACCATTGCTTTTTTTGGTTACTTCATTTTCTTTGAGGTTTCTTTTTTGAGTAATGGGCATTCTGATCTGAAGTGTCTAGATTTTTTGCATTCAAAACACACCATCTCATATTTCCTACTGAAATCACCTTTGTGCTTGTTTTTCTAAGAAGTACCTTGATCCTTTTTGTAAAATTTTCTTTCAAACTTCCTACCTTTTTGTCCCTTTGCTTTCTAAATCTTTTGGCCATCATGGCTATCTCTTCATCATCATCACCACTTGACAACTCTTCTAATTCCTTCTCAAGTGAGCGAATCTTGTGTGCCAAAATTTTCTTCTTCTCTTTGGCTTCTTTTTTTTCCTTCCACTTCTTCTTTTTTCATTTCAAGTTCATGTGTGAGGAGTGAGCCACGAATTTCATAAAGTGTGACCACATTAAGATCTTTGGCATCTTGAATAGCTGTGATTTTGGGTTTTCAACTCTTAGGGAGACATCTAAGTAATCTTTTTACTAACTCATGTTCAAGAATGGTTTTTCCAAGTTTATTGAGGTTGTTTTTAATATTGGTAAACCTATTGAACATAGCAGTGACATCTTCACCCGGTTTTGTTTTAAACATTTCATAATTATAAGTGAGTAACGCAATTTTGGACTCTTTTACTTGAGAAGTCCCCTCATGTATGACTTTAAGTTTTTCCCAAATCTCTTTGGTTGTAGTATAGCTCAAGATTTTGTTGAATTCTAAAGGAATGAGTGCACAATGAAAGGTGTTGATGGCTTTAAAATTTGTTTAGACCTTTTTGACTTTAGCTTTAGTCCATTCAGCTCTAGACTTAGGCATTTCCCCTAAGTGAGGTGGGAACATAATGGCAAGCCCTACTCTATTATATACTTATCATGTCATTCATGTGCTTGATAGAATGTTTGCATAAGTGAATGTATCGAAAAATCATTAAAAATCGATATTGTACCTAGTGGTACAATTAAGTTGATTAAAGCCTCGAACTAGGCCAAATAAAGATTTTACGATGTATTTGAGAGTTATTGAATCTTAGAATGTCTTAATATGATGATTCAGAATTCGAGGATTGATTTGGAGTTAATTCAAGAATTTTCATAACGTAGGGGTAAAAAGGTCATTTTGCCACCCAAGGGCAAAATTGGAATGTTCGATGATATTTTGACTAAATTTAATTAATTAGAGCATTATTTGAAATTGAGAAGTGAAAAATTTCAATTTCAACATTTTCTCGAACATAAGGGCAAAACTGTCATTTTAAGTGTCCATGAGGACGAAATTGGAAATTTTGAAATTTTACACCACCATGACACTTGTCAAACCCATGAATTTCACCCATTAAATTTTTTAAGTGAGAGATTATATGTGGTGGGAATGAAATGCTTAATTATTAAGTTTTAAACATGGACCAATTAAAAGGTGACAAGTGTCAAGCTTTAATATTATTTTAATTGCTTATATAAAGTCACTTAAAACCCTCACATTCACACTCTTATGGCCAGCCAAGCAAGGGAACAAAGAGAAAAAGAGAAGAACAAACCCTAGGAAGGAAAAATTCAAGAGAAATTGTTGGATTTCAAGGAATCAAGCAAGTGAAGGTGAGATTTTTTAATTTTAGCTTGTAATCTACCTTTCCCATGCATTTTTTTTTTTCATTCTCCATGGCTGAAATTCAAGTTTTCAAGAGGGAACCTTTGCTGGCCAAATCTAGATAGAGAAGTTTTGGTGATGAATTTTGCTAGATTTCATAATATACTAGTGTTTTTAGTTATTTTGTGATGTTTGGAAGGAAAAACAAGCAAGAAAATCACATGTTCTTCAACCACCCTCATTTGGCCGAATTTTCTATAGGGCATGTTGATGATGGATTTGGTTGTAATTCATGTTATTTAGCTAGGAATTGATGAATTATGATGTTGGATATCGAAACTGGTTATTGAGAAGTATAGTTCCTTTAGAAAATGGCTTGATGGAAACTAAGAAAATCATAGTGAATGGACTTGGATTTGATTCCTAAAGATATATATGGATTTACGAGACTGTGTAGACATTGATTGGTATGTTAGTTCAGAATCGGAATGAATTTCAGAAAATGGTGAAGTTAGTAAAAAATCAAGTTCATTGTAATGCTTTGGTGTATTAGATAATTGGAAGTGTAATGAATATATTTAGAGTTGAATCGGATGTTTTGGTTAAATCAATGGTGTATAGTTTGAATTAGGTCGAATACAAATTCCTTCCGATCACAATTGAACCTACGTAGAACATCGTCTTTAAGTGACTATCCGAACATTTCTCATTCAACTTCAAGCATTCATATAGAGTCTGAAATAGTCTTATAACAATTTGACACCAATGTATTGAATTACGTATCGTGTATTATGGATAGGTGCTGAACCCCCCGATAAGGGTAAAGATATCGTGTCGGAGGATCTAGAATAGGAGTACTCCTACCACTCCAAATTCCCATTATAGTGAGTAATCAGATGTTCATCTTAATTATCTACAGTATTTTATACTTGTTTTAAGATTTTAAAGAACAAGGCACTTAATTTGTAAATTATTATGTTTTACATTTTAAATGTTGGTTAAATGAATGAGATTTATAAATTATTCTGAAACTAAATGTTGATTTTCGAAATAGAGTAAGTGAAGGCTATACATTCATATTATATATATATATACATGATTTTAATTGATGGCTTATGAAATTGTGGTAGCATGAATGGCTGAAAATTGTGGATTTGTGAATTATATAAATTGTTTTGTCTTACATTGACAGGTTGGATAGTACTATATTAGCCATGTTATGCTATCGGAATTTTATTGATTTGGTGGGTTATGTATTTAGCTTACTACAGTGGGTGGGTTTCCGTGGACCAGCCTATTAAAGGGACACGGTAAACCCTGTTATATTTTACCTTAGTATGAGAGGCGCGGAGGGTATCTCCTAAGGTAAGTTTAGAGTTCACTTCACGCTGAACCACCACGTAAGGGTGAAACTCAGCCAACGCCAAGGAACGGCTATGTTTTTAAACGTTAAAACATGTTTTATGTGTATATGTTATTTTAACAGCCTTGGCGGACTCGGTTGGATGCCCTGCTCAAGGTGTCACCGAGCACAAATTTTGGCACGAGCCAAATTTTTAAGAGAATCATAAGCCTTGTTGATTATTTCGATCAAATGTAATTGTTTTATATGAATTGAAATGAGTTTTAAATGTTATGAATCATATTATGATGGGATGATTTAACTGTCTCCATTTACTCGGCTTTAGATGTTGTAGATGAACTTTGCTTACTCACTGGGTTTGTAAAAACTCACCCCTTCTTTTTATCCATTTCAGGCTCAGGACAGTTGGTAGATAACCGATTTTCTCGAGGATTGCTTTTGGATTTACGTCCTTAGAAATCGAAGGTCTACAGTCTTTTATATTTTCGGTTATATTGGGCCTACATGTCATTGTAGAATATTTTGTATTTCTGGCTGCGTGTACCACTGTATGTATGAATTTATTTTGCTTTTATGCTACAAAAATTATTTACGCAGAGTTCTATAAATATTGTTTTATAAGAAAATGGAATATTTTATTTAATATTTTTATTTAATTTGAATAGCTATAATTTCACTTTAAATTGATGAATTAGAGAACGAAACTTATTTTTAGACATGAAAAGGATGCTTATTACTCATATATCATATTTTTATCAGAGTTCAAAAATTTTGGATAAAATGACCAAAATACCCTTGTGTAGTAGAAATTACTTTTTGATTGTTTTTTATTTGAAATTTGTCTATATTTCTTTAAAACATGGTATTTAATAAATGTTGCTCACAGGGGAGAAGTAAAACTGATGCGAGAGCCTTATGAGGTTTCGATTGGCATTTCGGGTAATGAATGTCAATCAAGACATCGCGGTGGTTGTCACGGGCTCGATGGGAATTTCGGGTTGTGACACATAAAGTCCTTCTGTAATAACATCCCATATTTCATAGTCAAAAGCTTTAATGTATATGGACATCCTAGTGCTCTAATAGGCATAATTTGATCAATCAAATAGAAAAGGCCTATTTATGGATTCACCTTCAGCAACAACTGACTTTTGCAAAGACATATGGATCTCCCCTAAGGACGTTAAGCCTTTATTTTGAGGGTAAGGCTCTGATACCACTTATTAGTCTTAATGGAGTGCTAGAAGGGGTGAATAGCACTAAGAATTTTAGAATTAGCCTTTTTAAAATGATAGAGCTTTTAATAGATTCAAGAAAAATAGATATAAAGCTTGTAGTAGCTAAAGGATACCAAGTAAGGAAGCGTAAAGAGAGGTGGAAAATGTAAAGTTATTTATAGAGGTTTGGTCCCCTTGACCTACATCCGCTACCTTGATCTCCCAATCAAGGATTTTCAACCCAACTTCACTAAACTAGTGGAATTAATAGCATCTACCAAGCTTTTACAAGATAAGCTTCTAACCTAACTTCCGACACTCTAATTCTCTAAGAAAAAGAAGAAACATGAAGTACAACTAAGTACCATTATAGGTCTGGATAGATTACAATCAAGCTTAAACACTTTTTCTGGATTTAGAATGAAGAATAAGTATTTTTGCTAAAGAATATTTAGCTTTTCCTCAAAGTATCAAAGTAGCTTTTTTCTCTTCAAATCTACTTTCTTTGACCATTAAAGCTTCCTTTAATACTTGAGGAGTCAGATTTTTCTGTTGGAGATGGGTTTTAGCCGTTACAAACAACTCTGATGCATTTCTAGTCATTATGTTGTCCTTTAGTGTTTAAATTCAAAAAGGTAGACAAACTTCGACTAACCGGTTATAGGTAGCTCTAACCAATTAAAACTTCTCTACCTTGCACTATCCTGGTGTTGTGCTCTCTGCTCTAACCAATTACAGAGGCTCTAACCAATTATGTCACAGCCTAAATCCTGGGCCATGACCAGCGCATGGGCCCAATGGGCATAGCCCATTAAGCCCAAGCAAGCCTTTTTATGCAATCCCGATCATCATTCCTAACCATTATTTCTAAAACCATATATTGTAATTCTCTATTAAGATATTTCAATAACATTTTATAGTGACCCAATATTTACAATTTTATTATGTCAAAATAATGTCACCTGTTTGCCAACTCCTAGTGGCATAAGTAATCAAATATACATATTTGACTTATAACATGGATACTAGCAGATTTCATTACATATGCATGTTCACAGGAAATAGACCCTTGACAGTCAGCGGAATGACCGTGGGTGAAGGTACAGCTACTAAGATGCCATAGTATCTACCAAGAAAGGGAGCATACATGGACAACTCAATCTAGGTCCCCACTACCTCCGAATCTAAAAATATGAAGTTTAAAAACGTGAGTATAAAACTCAGTGAGTGAACATAAAAAGGGAACAAGCAACCGATAAGGAGATTTTGGAAATCATGATGCATTTGTTTCAAAAACAATGCAATTGATTTAATTTCTTACTAAAACCCCCTCATTTCAAACTTTGATTAATAACCTCACAGTGTTATAAAAACCCATGATCAATCTATGAAGTTAAATGAGTGAAAATATATGTCAAAATCAAGCAAGGTAGCAAGCATGACAGCATGTTTCTCGTTGCAGCGAGAAATAGTCTCAATTTGCATATATTTTGGTTTTTCAAGCATAGCTCCCGCTACAGGAGTCCAATTGACATGATTTTTGGACCATTAGAAATCAAAAAAGCTGGGGTACAACTTTAATGTTTACTACTTTGCCTAGTTCTAACCGGAAGCTGGTTAAAATTTTTTTTAAATTGGAAGCACTACACTAGAATTTTTGAACCACCCGAGAATTTCTCGCTGCAATGATAACCCTTTTTCTCTGCAGTGACATTCCTAGTTGCAGTGAGAATTCTTTTTCACTGCAGTGAGAAACAGAGCTGGTTTGTGCCCCCACCTCCTGAGAGTTTCTCCCTGCATCGAGAATGCATTCTTGCTGCAGGGAGATTTAAGGCAGATGACAATTAAGGGATTTTCACATGCCACCAAAATCCATTCCTACCATATTACACATCAAAGTGAACACATTGACAAAAATAAAGTTTCTCATTATTCATTTCAATCACATATTATAATCGTAAACTTTCTATCACATATACATATATAAACATATATAAACACGTACACCACCCCATCTCACCCAGCTCATGTGCATCCCCCCACATCGTGCACATAGTCAGAGTCATCGCGTGCATCCCCCCGCATCGTGCACAATTAATGCCATTGTGTAGATCCCCCCACATCGTGCACATGGGCAATATCACCATCCATCTCCCTCACCACCATCATCACCGACAGGTGCACACTCACCCCGCACATGCACGGTTGCATTTGTCACACAATGGTACCATTTATGACATAGTGTATATATATCAACATTATACAAAACATATGGATTCATTACACTATCCATTTTTCACAACATCAAAACATTTTATCAAGGGTTTGTTCCCATGCATAATTTAATGAAAACCAAGTAAAATCATTTAAATGCTTCATCCCAACACATATGTAATTCCCAAAAACACTTTGATGCAAGTTAACTCACTGGTATTTGTTGAATCTTTAATTGACTCTAACTTCGATTCTTGCTTCAAACGGACATGTGAGGCCTCGTTGGAACCTATCATACACAATATAACTATAAAAAATATAACAACCCACAATTCCAATTCTTAGCCATCTCTAACCACCTAAAATCAACCCTAACTCATCTCTCACCTTAGTGGACTTATAGTTGAACTCATTTTCGAGAGTTTTCAAGCTACTATGGCAAGTCTCTCTTTCTCTCTCTAAAACTTCCAACTAGTGAGAGAAAGTGCTGAACAAAGACTTGTCATGGTTTTAAGGCGGGAGAGTGAAAAAGCACAAAAGATTATATGAAAAAGTGCTCAAAAGCATGAAAATTGAAGCTAAAGAGAGAAAGTTATGGAAGCTTTAAAGGAGGCTTCCATGGAAGGTAAGAAAACATGAGAAAGGAAGAAGAAGAAGAAGTTGCTGAAAATTTGAAGAACTTGCTAGAAACTTAGATATTTATGCCTTATGTTTATCCATTTTCTCACGTAATTACAAAAATACCCTTAACAAGGTCATTTTGTCTTTTTATTACCTTTATACAATCTTTTTACTTCTTTGGCACTAAGACAAGGCCCAGAAGAGTCTAGAAATACTCAGGTTCACCAAAACTTAAAAATTTTGACTCGAGATGCAAAATGACTATTTTACCCCTACCATGAAAATTATCGATATTTCTATCTTCTTCATTCATTTTACCATCATTCATTTATTCTTTGGATCTATTTAAACCTTAATAACATTTGAAAGCTACTTCCAGGAGCTCACCATGAGAAATGACGAAATAGCCCCTGGTACTTGTTATCGCGTTTACTGCTAGTTACGGTTCTATAGAGGTCGAGGTCTCACATTCTCCCCCACTAAAAGTAATTCGGTCCCCAAATTTAAATCAAACTATATGACAGTGCACCTATATGCATTGAAGAGGTGTGGATACTTGTCCGCAACTCCTCTTCAGCCTCCCTCATTACCTCTTCACTAGTGTGGTTTCGCCATAATGCTTTCACTGAAGCTACATCCTTTGAGCAGAGCTTTTGACTTGTTTATCAAGAATAGCAACTGGTTGCTTCTCATATGTTGAATCATTATTAACAAAGTTAAGCTTCATCTTCTAAATCAATTCCTCCAATTACTCGCATTAAGGTACTATCATCGTTTATTCTCCATTTGTGGCACTAGTGCTTCATGGAAGTCTAATTAAACTATGATATAACACTTTGTTAATCCTTGCATCTTAATCATATTAATCCATTGGTATGGCTCAACCACGATGTAAGTTCCAATTCCTTAAGATCCTTTCTTTCTCTATTGCACTTGAATTCTCCTTTACTCACATAGCTCAACTTTTAATGGTAACTCTCATCATCGCGTTATCTATACAACTCATTAAGCATGTCAAATTCAAAACTCAAATCACCATAAATAATTCTTCACTTTAATTAATCACATAATCATCTCCATATACGTATATATATGTATGTACATACACATTTAAGAATCATCATCCATTACTACATGTAGGAACCCTCGTCAATTACTTTGAAGTAAATTTCCTCTGTTCATTCTAATCCATAACCTAGGTTCATCATCATATTCTCATAGTTCATGTTTGCCTTTTTACTTTTCCATTTCATTCCCATAGGTAAAGCATAATCCATGAATATTAGGGTATAATCAACTCCAGATCACCCCTTCGAATGTTTAAATCACCATTTACTTCACATCCTACCATAAATTGGTTCTTATGTAATGTAATCCACATAGATTCTCATTGTGCATATGCATAACTTCATATAATTTACATGCTTATATTCTTTTCTTATCATTTTCAATCCTATGTATAAGCTCTATCATACCATGCATCCTTGCATCACATTGTCATAAACATGTCACAATCACCAATTATCATTTTCATCAAATTACCATCTAGTATCCATGTATGCCTTACTATTTTTGTTGATCTTTAAAATTTATCTTTACTTGATCATCGCATTTATACAATACCACAATTCTTAAAAGTCATCTTCACTTCTTAATTGTCTTTCATACTTCTAACATATATGTTATATTCTTATGTCATCTCGATATTGCTTGGTCCAAATTCATATTCTTGTATTCTGACTCTAAATCATGGCTTATTACCAAAATCTTTACTCGTACATGCTTACTTGAAATATCAAATCATCATCTCTTTCCCAAGTAGATCTCTACGAATCCCATTCTGTATCGTTATTTCCTCACCAAGGGTAATATCAATTAACTAGAGCATATCGGCATTATTCACTAAGCATTTAAAGCATAGTTCAATCCTTGCTTACCCTTATCAGGTACTCTACTTTGATAATTACCCAAAAGGAAATAAAACATGTGAAGGAAACACTTTTTACCATTGTATACTTTGCCTTCACAAGCATATCAAGACCATAGCATTATCGGTTCTACATAATGGTAAGACAATCATTGTCTCAAACCAACATTTCCAAACATTCTTAAACTTGCAACGTACCTTTGTATTACGTGACACATCAATCACGGGCACCAACATCGCTATATAACTATCAGCTCCTTGAGCTTTAATGTGTTCACATTGTGAGAACTCTTTCGAATTATTTTACTAAAGTATTCACAAAGTGGATACAAGCCCATAACTTATGCTTCAATATCTAAAGCAATGAACACTGTCCCATCATAAAAGTTCTACCCTTATCTATCAATCATAACTCCCTTGCACATTTACTTATACATTGCTTGGTTGCTCACAAGCCTCTCATAGCCATGCTATTTCGATCTTTTATGGCAAGTTAACAAAAATATTCTCTTATGCTTTTCAATACACTTTCGAAACACTTAAACACATCCTTTGGTGGAATTCAGTTGAGGACTTAAACAATCAAAAGCTTACCTTTAAAACCACTCATAACTTTAACAATCCAATGTATGCTCAATGACATTTCACCTCATCGGTTCCAACGGACATTATTTTTAAATCTCCCAAGGCGTCCTTGTCCTTAATTTGGACTGCACAACTATCTTAGTATATTTGCATTGATTATGTCACAACTCGGTACTCTTCTTAAGCCCGTGACAACCATCGCGATGTCCCGATAGACATTCATCGCTCGAAATGCCGATTAGAACCTCACAAGGCTTTAATATCAGTTTTCTCACCTCCCCTGGGATGAACAATTGTAATATAAAATGTTTTGAGAGGTTATAAACTATTTCCAAATCAAAACAATAGAAAAATAATTTTTTTGTCTCACAGGGGCATTTTGGTAATTTTTCCTCACTAATCTCGAAACCAGTTAAAAATGTAGTATACAAGTGGAAAACACATATTTCATAATCAAAAATAAATTTAGATGTCTGAAACATTCATTTAAAATGAAACTATATCTATTTGAATATAACAAAAATATTCAATAAAATATTCTATTTTTTTATAAAATAATATTTATAGAGTTATCGGTAAATAATTTTCTTTATAGCGTAAAAACTAAATAAACTCATACATACTATAATACAAATAGCCAAAGTATAAAATTTAATTTACAGTGACACGTGGGCCCACGAATGACTAAAAGTATCAAAAGAAATGAACCTACAGTTTTTGGATGTGGCAAGTCCAACTGTAGTCCTCGACGATATCAGTTATCTACAATCTATTCTGAGCATGAAATGGGTGGAAAGGACGGTGGTGAAATTATATAATCTCAGTGAGTAAACAAATACCATTTAAAATATCTAAAGTCGAGTAAATGGAGACAGATAAAATAGTTTAACATACTGTAATTCATCACATTTCAACTTGTTTCAATCAAATAAAATCAATTCATATAAATCGAGTAATCACATTGGCTTATGAATTTCTTAAAAGCTTTGGCTCGTGCCAAAATCATTTTCATATCCAGTTATCGGGGATACCTTGATCGAGGGCTATCCCAACCGAGTCCGCCAAGGCTGTAAAAAAAATTATGTATGCTTAAATCATGTTTTTGTTTTGAAAACATAATCATTTCTTGGCGTTGGCTGAGTTTACCCTCACATGGTGGTTTGGCGTGAAGTGAACTCTAAAGTGTTAACCTCAAGAGTTATCCACCCGCGCCTCTCATACTGAGGTAAGATATAACAGGGTTTACCGTGCCCCTCTAATAAGCTGGTCTATGGAAACCTGCCCACTGCAATAAGCTAATAATTATCCCACCAATCAATAAAATTAAATAACATAATATGACAATTATTGTAATCCACAGCCTTTCAAGGCAAATCAACAAGTCATATATTTCAACACATTTAGTAATTCAACCATTCATGCCCATAGTGCCATAAGCCAATCAATTGAAATGATAAATTTACAACACATCAAGTGGTCTCCAATTACTCTATTTTCAAAGCCATCATTTAATTTCAAAACAATTTATAAAATCATTTTATTTAAACACATTTTGTTTATAAAACCGAAAAATTAATCATTTAATTCACTTTTCATAAAATTCACAAAATCGAATAAAACATACTTTAGATAATTAAGATGAGGATAAGGTTACTCACTATGTTAAGAGTTTGGATTTTGAAGTACTTTGACTATTGATCCTCGGGTGCAATTTCTTTGCCCTTATTTTTTTCGGAGGATTCACCATCTAGACATAATGTAAAATCAAGCAATTTACCACATTGGTGCTAGACCATTATAAAACTATTCTAAACTCTATATGGATGCATGAAATGAAACACAAATTGTTCGGATTATTGTCTACATACGGTGTTGGCCTAACTCGATCAATCACCCGATTAATTGGCCAATATGTCCAATTGAACTCCAATTAACTCCATTTCTTTTTCAATACCTTAATTCACCAAACATAAGTCAAATAACCAAAAATTTGGCAAATCCATCTTCACTTTTCTTCTTAGAATTTTTGGTCAATAATGGTGCATCAACACCGTGATTTTTCCTACTACTTTTCCAAACCATAATTCATCATTTTCCAACCAATTCTCTTAAAATAAAAATCAAATTCATCCTCACTCAATACAAGGTTGGTTCGGCCATTGATGGGTGATGGGAAAATGAATTCTTTTCTTGTTGATTTGCTTTTAGACATGGTAAACTAACTAAAAACACTAACATAACTTGAAATCAAATCAATCCAACATCATTCTCTCTCCATACCCATTCGGCTAGCCCTGAATTCACCATGAAAACATGTAATTTAACCATGGAAAATGCAAAATAATGCATGGGAAAGGTAGATCACAAGTTAAAATCAAGAAATTTTACCTTTCATTGCTTGATTACTTGAAATCCACCAATTTTCTCTTGAATTTTCACCCTAGGGTTCTTATTCTTTCTTTTCTTCTTTTGTTCTTCCGTTGGCCGGCCATATGAAGAGAAATGGGCTGATTTTATGCTGATTTTCAAGCCAAAAAATAAATGGATATAAATTTGACACATGTCACCATTCCATTGGTCCATGTGTCATACTTAACCATTAAGCAATCTCTCTCCACCACTTAAATTTCCTCAATTATCCATGATAATATTGGGTAAAATCCATGTGCTGGACAAGTGTTCGGTGGTGTAAAATTGTAATTTTGCCCTTGGGGTGGCAAAATGACTATTTTGCCCTTATGCTCGAAAAAATACCAGAATTAAAATTTTTTACTTCTCAAACTCAAATTATACTCCAAATGATCAATCTTGATCAAAAATTTCATCCAATACTCACATCTTAACCTTGACTGGAAAAAAGACCATTTTGCCCCTAGGTCATGAAAATTTCAATTTGACTCCAAATTGATCATCGAACTCCAAATCACCATTTTAAATCATTCTTGGACTGTAAAATTTTCAATTTCACCCTAAAATCTCTATTTGATCTAGTTTGAGGCTTAAATCAACTTTGTTGTACCTCTAGGTATAATACCTACTTTCGTAAATTTTTCGGGACTCTCCTAGCATGCAAATATGTTATCCATCACATGTATGTCATGACAAGTATTTTATAAGGTCGGGCTTTACAGATTATTCTTAAGGTTCTTATGTTCATCATAGCAACATCCATATTTTTCCCATTATTTACCTTACTTCTCATTCACTCTTTCCTTAGCCTTTAACAAGGCTTAAGCTCTTGTCTCATTTACCTACATGTTAATATATAACGCAATAAAGAAACTTTCTAATTCATGCACATAAATACTTTTCAAAAACCTTAAAACTCCAATTAACGAAGCTTAACATCAAGTCCAAGGACCATAATTCAGCTTGTAAATTCAACTTCATGCCTTTTACATCTTATTCATGCGTCCTATATATGAGGTGCATCAAGCATTGTGACGCGGTGGCTGCTAGAGTTTACTTAATCAACGTTATTCATCTACATTTAAGGTTACTACATTGATCATCCTCGACCGTTTGATTTTCCTCAAAGCTTACGTCACGATTCTCATAACCATTTATATTCTTTTGTATTTATCACATATAATAGGCCAAGCCAATACTTCAAATTCATCTCATCCCTTAACACTTGTCAACAATCAATAAATCCCACTTTAGGATAATCTTTCCATATTGTGTAATAACTTTACCATATACACAATATTAATCATTCTACTTATGCTCACATCATTACTTCAAAATTCTAGAATTTATTCTTCCCCCATTTTCATAATTATTTCCAATAGCGTATATTATGCTAATTTAGTATCTTATAATACCACTTATCCAACCCACCAAGGATATTGTGTTCAAATCTCAAATCGCTAAGAACAATTCTTTGTTTCCACTAATGACATAAGTAACTCCACATATACATATACACATCCATTTAAATGTCAACATCCATGACCATGAATAAGAACCCCTTTCTTACTTTCCTCAATTTCGACATGTCTACTCCACATTTCACCTTTTATGGTATGCCAAGATCATCCTTTAGGCATATTCCACTACTAATGATTGTATACCTTTACCATAACATATTAATGCAACTTGATTAGACAATTGTTTCCAAATAACTCTTAAATACCTAAACATCAAGTTGTACACCACTTAGTGTTAAGATCTTAACTTTACTCACCAATCCTTAACAAATTACATTTATAAACTACATGATTTACTTAACTGTTGCATTTCACCCTTACGGCTATAAAATCAAAATTTCTTAAACTTAAGATGTAGAAACGCCCACTTAGAACTTATCCAAAATTTGATATTTTCTAAATCCTTTACCTTTGTGAAGATCACATTTAGAATTGATCATTTTTATCATAGATTGCATACTAAACCCAATAGACTTTTAAATTGATCGTTAAAGCAATCCGTATATCAAACTAAAATATAGAACTCCATATGGTATTTAGACTAGATTCGACATCTCTCAGTCATTTAACTTCAAGCTATCAAATCCACAACTAGTCCTTTAATCCTTTGACCTCACGCATAGCATAACAAAGTTCATGCTCCTCCTTAGAGAAAATTTGTCTGCCAACCTCTCAATTGATGACCATAAATCAATTATAATAGTCATTGAATTTCACCCTTAAGCTAATTCATGTACTTATAACTATAAACCATGATGGTTCAAATCAAACCTTGGGATCTTGCAATTACTTAATTGAAATCGAAACCAACTCCATCTAAGTTGCTATGCACATAGTCGACACTTATATGCTTACAATATATTTCAAAAGCCCACACCATTTCTATAAGGGCATGACAAGCTCATTTAACATAGTGCACTTGCCTTTGTGCACATAAACATCAGTTTACACCTTCCTCAATACTTAGATCTATAAACTCCAAGTAAATTACAACCATTACTATTTATTCCAGTCAAAGTGAGCCCCTTATTACCATTATCGTATGTGCTCCTTTATATTTACCTCAATAATGATCCAATGTCATCCAATTTCTTCCCATTGACAATTATTGGCTTCAATTATAACTCCACTGAATGAATAAGTTATTGCGGACCTATTAGTCCAACTCCAATTTCCTCCATCTTTAATTAGAGGGATTTGTTATTACATTAACCTTTCATTTGGAGCGTTTGCTTAAAATCTTTCCAACAACAGCTTGTGTCTTGGGTGGCATCTCAAACTTGGACAATGGCACCACTTATGACCTTTGCATAATGTTAGCAAGAGGGTAGGTTACTAGACATAGGAGTTCATATAGCCTCCTGTCTATGAATTATCCTGTAGTCACAAACCATAAACAAGACTCTACATTAACTCCGACAACTCCGCTAACTAACACAAAGATCCCTAAGACTCGACTAAACTTATAGCTTTGATACCACATTTGTCACAGTCCAAATCTCGAGCCATGACAAATGCATGGGCCCAATGGGCATAGCCCATTAAGCCCAAGCAAGCCTTTTTATGCAATCCTGATCATCATTCCCAACCATCATTTCTAAAACCACATATTGTAATTCTCTACTAAAATATTTCAGTAACATTTTATAGTGACCCAATACTTACAATTTTATTATGTCAAAATAATGTCACCTGTTTGCCAACTCCTAATGGCATTAGTAATAAAATATACATATTTGACTTATAACATGGATACTAGCAGATTTCATTACATATGCGAGTTCACAGGAAACAGATCCTTGACTGTCAACAGAGTGACCATGGGTGAAGGTACAACTACTGAGATGCCATAGTATCTACCAAGAAGGCTAGCATACGTGGACAAATAAATCTAGGTGCCAACTACCTCCAAATCTGAAAACATGAAGTTTAAAAACATGAGTGTAAAACTCAGTGAGTGAACATAAAAAAGGAATAAGCAATCGATAAGGAGAATTTGGAAATCATGATGCATTTGTTTCAAAAACAATGCAATTGATTTAATTTCTCACTAAAAACCCCTCATTTCAAACTTTGCTTAATAACCTCATAGTGTTCTAAAAACCCATGATCAATTTATGAAGTTAAATGAGTGAAAAATATGTCAAAATCAAGCAAGGTAGCAAGCATGAAAGCAAGTTTCTCGCTGCAGCGAGAAACAATCTTAGTTTGCATATGTTTGGGTTATTTAAGCATATCTCCCACTACAGAGATCCAATTGATATGATTTTTTAACCATTAGAAAGCTAAGAGGCTGGGATACAACTTTTATGTTTACTACTTTGCCTAGTTCTGACTGGAAGATGGTCAAATTATTGTTAAAGTGGAAGCACTACATTAGAATTTTGGGACCACCTAAGAATTTCTCACTGCAGCGAGAATTCTTTTTGCTGCAGCGAGAAACAGGGCTAGTTTATGCCCCCACTTCCTGAGAGTTTTTCACTGTAGCGAGATTTAGGGTAGATGACAATTAAGGGATTTTTACATGCCAACAAAATCCATTCCTACCATATTACACATCAAAGTGAACACATTGACAAAAATCAAGTTTCTCATTGTTCATTTGAATCACATATTATAATCATAAACTTTCCATCACATAGAAATATATAAAACATATATAAACACGTACACCACTCCATCTCACCCAGCTTATGTGCATCCCCCCACATCGTGCACATAGCTGGAGTCATCGTGTGCATCCCCCCACATCATGTGAAGTTAATGTGAGACCTTGACCTCTATAGGCTCATAACTATGTGTAGACACAGTAACACGACCCCGGG
Source organism: Theobroma cacao (assembly GCF_053813885.1). Classification (NCBI taxonomy): domain Eukaryota; kingdom Viridiplantae; phylum Streptophyta; class Magnoliopsida; order Malvales; family Malvaceae; genus Theobroma; species Theobroma cacao. The sequence continues at coordinate 36,227,025 of NC_142647.1, read as the reverse complement.
GGTAATTTTGTCATTTCCTTAGTGAGCCCCTAAAAGTAGGTTTTCAAACAATATTAAGGCCTAAGTAGGCCTAAGGCATTAATGAATCATGAAAATAAGGGTAAAATGACGAAACAAATAAAAATAATGATGATTTCCATGGTAATGGCAAAATGGCCATTTTTCATCTCGGGTCAAAATTTTTAAGTTTTCATAAACCTGAGTATTTTTAGACTATTATGGACCTTGTCTCAGTGTAAAAAGAGTGAAAAGATTGCACAAAGGATTGGAGGAAGACAAAGCCAACTTGTTAAGGGTATTTTCGTAATTTAATAAGAGATTGGATAAGCTTTGGCAATAAATGTCAGTTGTTCCAGTAGCTTCTTCATTTCTTCTAACAGTTTCTTCTTCTTCTTCCTTCCATCTCAAGTTTCTCTCTTTTTCCATGTAAGCTTCTCTCAAGCTTCCAACACTCTCTCAAACTAACCTCAATCTTCGTGCTTTACACACCCTGTTGTAGAGTTCTTCATACTCTTTTACTCCCTTACCTTAAACAAACCCTTAAAAGTCTATCTTCAACACTTTCTCTCACCAGCTAAACTATGTAGAGAGAGAGAGAGAGAAAGAGAGATTTTATGATAGCTTGAGGACTCTTAGGAAGGAATTATATTACAATCCACTAAGGTGACTGATCAATTAGGAGTGGTTCTAAGTTGTTGATAATGGCTAGTAATTGAAGTTATGAGTTGTGTTATTACTTAAGTTGTTTATCTATTTCTAGTGTTACTAAAGAAGAGAAACTAAATAGCCAATCAAATGGTAATTGGAAGATAGATAGGAAGGCCTATTGAAGCTTGATTTAGGAAATAGCTTTTGGAACGATATTAATGTAAATTGGATTGGCTGTGATGTTTTTATGCGTGATAGGTTCCAACGAGGCCCCTCAGCCCAATTGGACCATTAGGGAAGTTAGAGTCGACTAAAGGTTCAACAAATACTTGTGAGTGAACTTGCATAAAAGAATGTTTTGGGATATACACATGTATGTTTGATTGAATATCCTAAAATGTTTTATCGATTCTTTCTTCAAAACTCGCACGAGAACAAGCCCTTATGAAATGTTTTTATGTTATGAAATGGATATTGTGATGAATCCATATGTTTATGTATAATGTTGATATATATATACGTATATACCATTGTGTGACAAATGTAACCGTGCATGTGCGGGGTGAGTGTGCACCTGTCGGTGATGACGGAGGTGAGGGAGATGGAAGGTGATATTGCCCGTGTGCCTGATGTGGTGGGATGTACACGATGGCATTAACTGTGCACGATGTGAGGGGATACACGTGATGACTCTGGCTATGTGCACGATGTGGGGGGATGCACATGAGCTGGGTGAGATGGGATGGTATACTAATTGAAATATGTTTAGGTATATGTATATGCTATAGAAAGATCGTGATTGTAATATGTGATTGTATGGCGTGATGAATCTTGAAAATTTTCCATTTACTTGTAAATTGATTTTATTGCAGCACCAAATGGATGATTAGTGCAAAAGAGGTCCCTCTTTATTTAAGTGCCCTGCTTCTCGCTGTAGTGAGAAACATTCCTTTTTTTTGCTGCCTGTAACTCGCTGCAGCGAGAAACTTTCTGTTTTACCGCCTGAATCTCGCTGTAACGAGAATTTAGTGAGAAACTTTCTGTCCTGCATGTTACCTTGTTGGTTTTTGCCATATTTTCCACTTCTTTAACATCATGGTTGAGCATGGACGTCAAACATCAAGGAATTAATTAATGAAGTTGAAATAAGGGGGTTTGGTGAGAAACCGTTGACCACTTGAGAACCCTCGGCCAGTTGACAATTTGAGCCAAATTTCGCTGTAGCGAGAATGCCTTTCTGCTGCAACGAGGACTTGTCATTTTACTTGACTTGACTTGCTTGAATGCTATTGAAATTTTCACTCTTCCAATCCTTTATTGTGCATGGACCTTTTATCATCAAGTGATTAACTCATTAAGGGTTTAATGAGGGGTTTTATTAAGAACTAAACTAAATTGCACTGTTTTGAAGATAAATGCATCATGATTTCTTTAAATTTTCCTTATCATTTGCTTGTTCCCTTCCTTTGTTCACTCACTCGGTTTATACTCACCGTTTTCAACTTCATATTTTCAGATCAAGAGGCAGCTAGTAACTAGGTCGAGGTGTCCTCGTAGATTCATATACTTGGTAGGTATCTCGGCATTCACTAGCTAAACTTTTGCCCGAGTCTCTCCGTTAGAAGTCAAGTATCCCTTTTGTGGTGTATATACAAACCCGTTGTAAATTATTAAGATGTATGTTATAGACAACATATATATATTTTGTTTAATAATGCCATTATGAATTGGAAATGTTTAGCATTATTTCGAATTGAAATTGTGAAATGTGATCTTATCAGCATTTGATGGAAATGATGAATAGGTCATATAGATAGGCTTGCTTGGGCTTAGTGGGCTATGTCCATTGGGCCCATGCGTAGATCATGGCTCAAAAATTGGGTCGTGACAAACTTGGTATCAAAGCCCTAGGTTGTTTAGGTCCTAGGATTTCCTTTTGTTGGTTCAGTGGAGTGTCGGGTCCTTATGTGGAAACTTCGGTTGTGAAGTGCGAATCGCGACACATTTTACAACCAATGGACCGCATAGATTTTCTATTTTAGAAACCACCTTTTTCCTTTAATTATGATTATAAAATGTGTTTAATAATAGGTGTTTGCTACTATCTAGGTAAGAAAGCCGCCTTAGACATGAGCTGCCTCAAAACGGATGAGGGAGCAAGATGCTCCTAATGAGTTGACAAATAAGCCACGAGCATCCACCCTTAGGAGGTGAGGTAAATGTGTTGGGGCCACTAGGCTGGTGAGGGTGGATACACCTGTGAGTAGACAAGAGGAGGGATAGTCTTCGGGCGATGTGAATAGACAACTAACTGGGGGTATCACCATCGAGGACTTGACGGTTGGCCTACAAGGGTTAATCGAGTTGTAGAGATGATGGCAACCCATATGGATGATATACAGAGGATAGTGGAGGGAATACCTACAGTACAAGAATCCCCTAGCTCCCAAGGGCAGACCGAATGCCAACATCATGAGGCCGAGAGGGGTCATTTAGAGATTTCTCTTCCTAATTTTCTCAAGCTTAAGCCTCAGTCATTTTCAGGGTCTGATGCATCGGAGAAATCCTAGATTTGTTTTGATAAAATGGAGAAAATTTGTAATGCCTTGGGATGTTCCAGTGTGCGATCAGTCGAGTTGCTGCTTTTTGATTAGAGGAGGTGGCGCAAGAGTGGTATAGCTCCTTATGTAGAGGTAGACCAACGGATGCAGCACCGTTGACTTGGAGTGAGTTCAATACAGCCTTCTTAGATCGATTTTTACCATTCAACTATGTAATACCAAAGCTAGAGAGTTTGAGGCTTTGATACAGACCCCGAGTATGGTAGTGTCGGATTACGACATAAAATTCACACAGTTGTCTCGGTATACACCTTATTTAGTTTTTATAGAGAAGATGAAGATACATAGGTTTGTGGATGGGCTAGTGGAGCCATTGTTTAAGGTTATGGCATCCCGAGATTTCAATACCTACTTTACAGTAGTGGATTGCGCTCAGCGGATTAAGATGAGGACCAGTGAGAGTAAAGCTATGAGGGATAGAGCAAAAAGGGCCAAGGTAGAGGGTTATCAAGGTCATAAAGATTTCAGGAAGGGTATTTCGTCTTCTAGCCTTCAAGGTCCACAAAGGGACTCACGATTGCCCCAAAAGGGGAGTGATGTCACTAGTGTCAGTATTGGATCAGGGCAAAAAACTTCTAATGGAGGAAGGCAACAAGATTCTAGATAAGGTAGTCAAGTTATCCACCCTTGTGATACTTGTGGGAGACGACATAGTGGACGATGCTTACGTACCACGAGAGTTTGTTATAAGTGTGATCAACTTGGACATATTAGGAGGAATTGCTCGATGGCTCATCAATCATAAGGTTCTGCTCGCGGCTTCACCCAACTAGCTTCATCCACTCCTTCAATAGCCGCCTCATCTGATTAGAAGGCTAGCGGATCAAGAGGTAGATGTGCTGGTTCTTCTTCTCAAGGCAGGCCTTTTGGGTCTAGATGTTAGAGTTTTACCGGTAGTGGCCAAGCGAGGGTATATGCTTTAACACCCCAAGAGGCCCAGACATCCAATGCAGTGGTCTCAGGTACTCTTTCTGTTTGTAATATGGATGCTCGAGTATTGTTTGATCTTGGTGCTACCCATTCTTTTATTTCTCCATATTTTGCATTTTGTTTGGGTAAGGATTGTGTTAAAAGAGAAGAATAATTAGTGGTGTCTACTCCTTTAAATGATGTATTTGTGCCATAATAGGAATATACGTCCTGTGTAGTTCGACTCAAAGATAAGGACACTTTGGTGAATTTAGTGGTGTTAGACACCTTAGATTGTGACGTTATTTTGGGAATGGATTGGCTATCACCATGCCATGCCAATGTGGATTGTTATCATAAATTGGTTAGATTTGATTTTCCTGGTGAACCATCATTTAGTATTCAAAGGGATAGGAGTAATGCTCTAACCAATTTGATATCGGTCATGGCTACTAGAAGGCTATTAAAATAGGGTTGTTCAGGTTATTTGGCTGATGTGAGAGATACTCAAGCGAAGGTTGGAGATATTTTCCAAGTGTCGGTGGTGAATAAGTTTGTGGATGTATTTCCCGAGGAACTACCAAGTTTGCCTCCTGAGTGAGAGATTGAATTTTGCATAGATTTGATTCTCGACACTAGACCTATATCCATACTCCCATATAGAATGGCACTTGCAGAGCTTAAGGATCAGTTAGAAGATTGTTACATAAAGGCTTCATCCGTCTTATTGTCTCACCATGGGGAGCACCGGTGTTATTTGTAAAGAAGAAAGATGGGTCGCTTAGATTGTGCATTGACTACCGACAACTTAATAAGGTAACGGTGAAGAGTAAGTACCCTTTCCAAGAATAGATGATTTATTTGATCAATTACAAGGAGCATAATTTTTCTCTAAGATAGATTTGCGGTCTAGGTACCATCAGTTGAGGATCCAAAATGATGATATACCAAAGATTACATTTCAAACAAGATATGGGCACTATGAGTTCTTGGAGATGTCATTCGAGCTTACGAAAGCCCCTGCGGCCTTTATGGATTTGATAAACTAAGTGATCAATCCCTATTTGGACAAGTTCATGGTGGTGTTTATTGATGACATCTTGATCGACTTGAAGAGCCGAGAGGAGCATGAGTAGCATCTTAAGATAGTGCTCTAAACTTTAAGAGAACATCGATTGTATGCCAAGTTGTCTAAGTGCGAGTTCTAGCTTGAGAGCGTTGCATTTTTGGGACATGTGGTATCCAAGGATGGGGTACAAGTCGATCCAAAGAAAGTTAAGGCAGTGGAAAAGTGGCCAAGGCCAACATCAGTTACGAAGCTTAAAAGTTTTTTGGGTTTGGCTAGCTATTATCGTCGTTTTGTGAAGGACTTCTCCAAAATAGTCACCCCTCTAACTAAGCTCACACGTAAAGATACAAATTTTGAGTGGTCAGATGCTTATAAGGATAGCTTTGAGAAGCTTAAGGCATGTCTCACCACAGCTCCAGTATTAAGCCTACCGCAAAGCACAAGGGGTTATATGGTATTTTGTGATGCATCACGAGTTGGTTTTAGGGTGTGTATCAAATGGGAAGGTGATTAGGTATGCATCAAGGCAACTCGAAAGGCATGAGCAGAATTACCTTGGACATGATTTGGAGATGGTAGCAATCGTGTTTGCCTTAAAGATTTGGAGACATTACTTGTATAGTGAGACTTGCGAGATATATACAGACCATAAAAGCCTAAAGTATATATTTCAGTAGAGGGATCTTAACTTACAGCAACATAGGTGGATGGAGTTGCTAAAGGATTATGATTGTACTATTCTTTACCATCCTGGTAAGGCAAATGTTGTGGCGAACGCCTTGAGTCAAAAATCGATGGGGAGCCTGGCACATATCTCTACAGATAGGAGATCCTTGATTAGGGAGATGCATAGCTTGGGAGACATGGATGTGCATTTGGAAGTTTCAGAGGTAAATGCATTGCTAGCACATTTTAGAGTGAGGCCTATTTTAATGGACCGGATTAAAGAAGCACAAAGTAAAGATGAGTTCGTAGATAAGGCCTTAGAGGACCCTGAAGGAAAGAAAGGAAAGATGTTTACTAAAAGCACAGATGCAGTTTTGAGGTATGGAACCATACTTTATGTCCCCAATAGTGATGGATTGAGGAGAGAAATATTGAAGGAGGCACACATGGTAGTCTATGTGGTACATCCAGGGGCTATAAAGATGTATCAAGATTTGAAATAGGTATATTGGTGGGAAGGACTTAAGAAAGATATAGATGAGTTCGTCTCCAAGTGCCTGGTTTGTCAGCAAGTTAAGGTCGAGCATCAAAGGCCTGTAGGGCTACTACAGCCATTGCCAATGCCCAAATGGAAGTGGGAGCATGTTGCAATGGACTTTGTAATGGGTTTGCCTAGAATTAGTAGGGGCTACGACTCGATTTGGATTATAGTAGATCGGTTAACGAAGTTAGCCCATTTTCTTCCTATTAAGACTACTTACGGGGCTACCTAGTACGCTCGAGTTTAGTAGATGTGTCAAGCCCAACTCGACAATATGTTTATTATGCCATTCTTACATAAGAATGCATGTTTGCTTACTTGGGTACTTTGGAAATCGTTAAAGGATGGCAATGTACCAAATGGTACAATTAAGTTGAATTAAGCCTCGAACTAGTCCAAATAGAGATTTTAAGATGAAATTGAGAATTTTAAAACCCCAAAATGACTTAAAATGGTGATTCTGAGTTCGAGGACCAATTTGGAGTCAAATTGGAATTTTCATGACCTAGGGGCAAATGGTCATTTTGCCACCCAAGGTTAAAATTAGAATGTTGGAAGAAGTTTCTGATCAAGATTGATTATTTAGAACATAATTTGTGTTTGAGAAGTGAAAAATTTTAATTTCGGTATTTTTTCGAGCATAAGGGCAAAATAGTCATTTTGCCACCCCAAGGGTAAAATTGTAATTTTACACCACCCAACACTTGTCCAGCACATGGATTTTACCCAATATTATTATGGATAATTGAAGGATTTTATGTGGTGGAGAAAGAAAGCTTAATTATTAAGTTTTTAAACATGGACCAATAACATGGTGACAAGTGTCAAGCTTGGATTATTTTATTACTTGGCTTTAAAAATCAACCCATAACCCTCCCAACTCATTTCTCTTGGCCGGCCAAAGGAAGAAAAGGGAAGAAAAGAAGAAGAACTAAACCCTAGCTAAGAAATTCAAAGGAAAATCACTAGATTTCAAGGAATCAAGACATCAAAGATTAAATTTCTTAACTCTAGCTTGTGATCTATCTTTCCTATGCATTCTTTTGCATTTTCCATGGTTGAATCACAAGATATCATGAAGGAATCATGGCTGACCAAATTTGGAGAGAGAAGATTGGATGATTTATTTGGTTAGATTTTGAGATATTTTAGTGTTTATAGTTGATTTATCATGTTTGGAAGGAAAACAAGTAAGAAAAATCACATATTTTTCATGGATTCTTCATTGGCCGAATTTCATAAAGATAATATTGAAGATCAATCTTGTGATGTCTTATGTTATTTGGTTAGAATTTAATGAATTGTGGTGGTGGAAACCGAAAATGGTAATGTTTAGCATGAAAAATGGTATACCCCTCAAGAACCTCCATGGTCGAATTTTTCAAGAGAAAATGTGAGGATGATTTTGCCATATTTCAAGTTATTTAAATTGTGTTTGATGGTTTGGAGAATTTGAGGAAAAATGGAGTTAACTGGAGTTAAATTGGACATATTGGCCAATTAATCGAGTGATAGATCGAATTAGGCCAATACCGTTTTATTTAGGTACACAATTGAATTTGTGTAGGACACCGTGTTTAGACAATAATCCAAACAATTCACATCCCATTTCATGCATTAGTATAAAGCCTGAATTGGTTTTATAACAATTTAGCACAAATGTAGTAAATGGCTTATTATGCATTATGTCTAGGTGGTGAGCATTCTGGCAAAAGTAGAGAGATAGTACCCGAGGATCAAGAATCGGAGTACTCGAAATTCGACTCCCGAAATAGTGAGTAACCTTACTATCATCTTAATTATCTAAAGTGGTTTTTATTCGATTTGGTGATTTTATGGAAAATGAGTTAAATGGTAAATCTTTGTGTTTTGTAATTAAAATGTGATTTAATGAAATGATTTTATAACATTGTCATGAAATGAAATGTTGGTTTGAAAATAGAGTAATTGGAGATTGTTTTCATGTGTTGTAAATTCATGGTTTGAATCGAATGGCTTATGATAATATTTGCATGAATGGCTAAATTGGTATTTTTGTTGAAATATATAAACTGTGTATTTAGCCTTTAGAGGCTGGATCGTAAAATAATTGCCATGTCATGCGATTGACATTTTATTGAATTGGTGGGTTTAGCTTGCTGCAGTGGGCGGGTTCCGTGGACCAACCTATGAGAAGGGCACGGTAACCCTGTTATATTCTTACCTCGATCGGAGAGGCGTGTAGGGTAACTCCCGAGGTACAACTTTAGAGTTCACTTCATGCCAAACCACCACATGAGGGTGAACTAAGCGAACGCCAAGGAACGACTATGTTTTCAAAATAAAAACATGATTTTTGCATACATGACTTTTTAATAGCCTTGGCGAACTCGGTTGGGATAGCCCCAAGCCAAGGTATCCTTGATAACTGAGTACGAGAATGATTTTGACACGAGCCAAAGTTTTTAGAAATTCATAAGCCATGTTGAATACTCGATTTATATGAATTGATTTTATTTAGTTGAAATGAGTTGAAAGATGATGAATTAGAGTATGATAATCTATTTTAACTTGTCTCAATTTACTCAGCTTTAGATATTTTAGATGATATTTGTTTACTCACTGGGATTATATAATCTCACCACCCTCCTTTCTACCCATTCATGCTTAGGATAGTCGGTAAATAGCTCATTTCGTTGAGGGCTACAGTTGGACTTGCATCCTAAAAAATTGTAGGTTTACCACTTTTGATACTTTTGGTCATTCGTGGGCCCACATGTCACTGTAAATTAAATCTTATGCTTTGGTTATTTGTATTACAGTATGTATGAATTTATTTAGCTTTTACGCTACAGAAATTATTTACTAGGAACTCTATAAATACTGTTTTATAAGAAAATAGAATATTTTATTGAATATTTTTATTATATTCAAATAGTTATAGTTTCGCTTTAAATGAATGTTTTAGATATCTAAACTTATTTTGATTATGAAATATGTGTTTTCCACTCGCATACTACATTTTTAGCTGGTTTCGAGATTTTTGAGGAAAAATGACCAAAATCCCCTTGTGAGAAAAACAATTATTTATCTCTTGTTTTGATTTGTAAATAGTTTATAATCTCTCAAAACATGATACTTAACAACTGTTGCTCACAGAGGAGGTGCAAAAACTAATATTAAAGCCTTGCGAGGTTTCGATTGGCATTCCGGGCAATGAATGTCTATCGGGACGTCGTGACGATTGTCACGGGCTCAAGAGGAGTACCGGGTCGTGACAAGATGAAATAGTACGACTGCATGGTATCCCCATTTCTATAGTATCTGACATAAGAGCACAATTCACCAATAGGTTTTGGGGATAGTTGCAAGAAGCATTAGGCACTAAGTTGGACTTCAGCACGGCTTTTCACCCTCAAACTGATGGGAATCTGAACAAACGATACAGACTTTGGAAGATATGTTGAGGGCCTGTGTAATAGACCTTGGGGTCAAGTGGGATCGATATATACCCTTAGTGGAGTTTGCCTACAATAATAGTTTCCAAGCTAGCATCCAAATGGCGCCGTTTGAAGCATTATATGGACGAAGATGTAGGTCACCCATTGGATGGCTAGAGGTGGGAGACAGAAATCATATGCTGATAACAGACAGAGAGACTTTGAGTTTCAGGTGGGGGATCATGTATTCTTGAAGGTCTCACTAACAAAGGGGGTAATGAGGTTTGACAAGAAAGGAAAATTGAGTCCTCGGTATATAGAACCCTTCAAAATCTTAGAAAGGGTTGGAGCAGTGGCTTATCGTTTGGCGCTACCCCCAGATCTCTCAAATATTCACCCCGTATTCCATGTGTTAATGCTTAGGAAATATAACCTAGATCCATTTCATGTAATACGGTATGAAACCATATAGTTGCAAGATGATTTAACCTATGAGGAGCAACTAGTGGCTATCCTTGATAAACAAGTCAAAAAGCTCCATTCAAATGATGTAGCCTTAGTGAAAATGTTATGGCGAAACCACACCAGTGAAGAGGTAACATGGGAAGCCGAGGAGGAGATGCGTACAAAATATCCACACCTTTTTTATGCTTAGAGGGACACTACCCTATAGTTGAATTTAAATTCGGGGACATAATTTCTTTTAGTGAGGGAGAATGTAAGACCTAGACCTCTATAGGCTTGTCACTAGGTGTAGACGCGATAACACGACCTAGGGGTAATTTTGTCATTTCCTTAGTGAGCCCCTAAAAGTAAGTTTTCAAACAATATTAAGGCCTAAGTAAGCCTAAGGCAGAAATGAATAATGAAAATAAAGGTAAAATGATGAAGGAAATAAAAATAATGATGATTTCCAATGTAGGGGCAAAATGGTCATTTTTCATCTCGGGTCAAAATTTGTAAGTTTCTGTAAACTCGAGTATTTCTAGACTATTATGGATTTGTCTTAGTGTCAAATGAGTAAAAAGATTTCACAAAGGATTGGAAGAAGACAAAGCCAACTTGTTAAGGGCATTTTCGTAATTTAATAAGAGATTGGATAAGCTTTGGCTTTAAATATCAATTGTTCCAGCAGCTTCTTCATTTCTTCCCGTAGCTTCTTCTTTTTCTTCCTCGCATCTCATGTTTCTCTCCTCTTCCATGAAAGCTTCTCTCACCATCACTCTCTCAAACTAACCTCAATCTTTGTGCTTTACACACCCTGTTGTAGGGTTTTCGTACTCTCTTACTCTCTCACCTTATACAAACCCTTAAAAGTCTTTCTTCAATACTTTCTCTCACTAGTTGAACTATGTAAAGAGAGAGAAAGAGAGAGAGATTTCATGATAGCTTGAGGACTCTTGAGAAAGAATTTCATTACAGTCCACTAAGGTGAATGGTGAATTAGGAGTGGTTCTAAGTTATTGATAATGGCTAGTAATTGAAGTTATGAATTGTGTTATTGCTGAAGTTGTTTATCTATTTCTAGTGTTACTAAAAAAGAGAAACTAAATAGGCAATCAAATGGTAATTGGAAGGTAGATAGGAAGGGCTATTGAAGCTTGATTTGGGAAATAGCTTCTGGAGCAATATTAATGTAAATTGGATTGGTTGTGACATTTTTGTGCGTGATAGGTTCCAACGAGGCCTCTCAGCCTCAATTGGACCATTAGGGAAGTTAGAGTCGACTAAAGGTTTAACAAATACCGGTGAGTGAACTTGCATAAAAGAATGTTTTGGGATGCACACATGTATGTTTGATTGAATCCTCTAAAACGTTTTATCGGCTCTTTCTTCAAAACTTGCATGGGAATAAGCCCTTATGAAATGGTTTTATGTTATGAAATGGATATTGTGATGAATCCACATGTTTATTTACAATGTTGTTATATATATATATATATAACATTATGTGACAAATGTAACCGTGCATGTGCGGGGTGAGTATGCACTTGCCGATGATGACAGTGGTGAGGGATATGGATGGTGATATTGCCCGTGTGCACGATGTGGGGGGATGTACACGATGGAATTGACTGTGCACGATGTGGAGAGATGCACGTGATGACTCTTGCTATGTGCACGATGTAGGGGGATACACGCGATGACTTCAGCTATGTGCACGATGTGTGGGGATGCACATGAGCTGGGTGAGATGGGATGGTATACAAATTGAAATATGTTTAGGTATATGTATATGCTATAGAAAGATCATGATTGTAATATGTGATTGTATGGTGTGATGAATCTTGAAAATTTTCCATTTACTTGCAAATTGATTTTATTGCAGAACCAAATGGATGATTACTGCAAAGGAGGTCCCTCTTTATTTAGGTGCCTTACTTCTCGCTGCAGCGAGAAACATTCTGTTTTTTGCTACCTACACCTCACTGTAACTAGAAACTTTTTGTTTTGCCGCCTAAATCTCGCATCAGCAAGAAACTTTCTGTCCTGCATGCTACCATGTTGGTTTTTGCCATATTTTCCACTTCTTTAACATCATGGTTGAGCATGGACTTCCAACATCAAGGAATTAATTAATTAAGTTAAAATAAGGGGGTTTGGTGAGAAGCCCTCGACCATCTGAGAAACCCTCGACTAATTGACAATTTGAGCCAAATTTTGCTACAGTGAAAATGCCTTTCCATTGCAACTAGGACCCCGTCGTTTTGCTTGACTTGACTTGCTTGAATGCTATTAAAATTTTCACTCTCCAAATCCTTTGTTGTGCATGGACCCTTTATCATCAAGTGATTAACTCATTAAGGGTTTAATGAGGGGTTTTATTAAGAACTAAACTAAATTGCATTGTTTTGAAGCTAAATGCTTCATGATTTCTTTAAATTTTCCTTATCATTTGCTTGTTCCCTTCCTTTGTTCACTCACTGGGTTTATACTCAACATTTTCAACTTCATGTTTTCAAATCAAGAGGTAGCCGGTAACAAGGTCAAGGTGTCCTCGTAGATTCATAACCTTGGTAGGTATCTCGGCATTCACTAGTTGAACGTTTACCTGAGTCTCTCTACTGGAAGTCAAGCATCCTTTTTGTGGTGTATATACAAACCCCGTTGTAAATTATTAAGATGTATGTTATAGACAACATATGTATATTTTGTTTGGCAATGCCATGATGTGTTCGAAATGTTTAGCATTATTTCGAATTGAAATTGTGAAATGTGATCTTATAAACTTTTGATGGAAATGATGAACAGGTCATATAGATAGGCTTGCTTGGGCTTAGTTGGCTATGTCTATTGGGCCCATGCATCGGTCATGGCCCAAAAATTGGGTCGTGACAGTTAATGCCATTGTGTAGATCCACCCACATCGTGCACAGGGGCAATATCACCATTCATCTCTCTCACCACAGTCATCACCGACAGGTGCACACTCACCCTGCACATGCACTGTTGCATTTGTCACGCAATGGTACCGTTTATGACATTGTACATATACATCAACATTATATAGAAACATATGGATTCATTACACTGTCCATTTTTCACAACATCAAAAAATTTTATCAAGGGCTTGTTCCCATGCATAATTTAATGAAAACCAAGTAAAATCATTTAAATGCTTGATCCCAACACATATGTAATTCCCAAAAACACTTTGATGCAAGTTCACTCACCGATATTTGTTGAATCTTTAATTGACTCTAACTTCGATTATTGCTTCAAACAGACATGCGAGGCCTCGTTGGAAACTATCACGCACAATATTACCATAAAAAATATAACAGCCCACAATTCCAATTATTAGCCATCTTTAACCACATAAAATCAACCCTAACTTATCTCTCACCTTAATGGACTTATAGTTGAACTCTTTTTCGAGAGTTTTCAAGCTACTATGACAAGTCTCTCTTTCTCTCTCTAAAACTTCCAACTAGTAAGAGAAAGTGTTGAACAAAGACTTTTTAGGGTTTTAAGGTGGGAGAGTGAAAGAGCACAAAAGATTCAATGAAAAAGTGCTCAAAAGCATGAAAATTGAAGCTGGAGAGAGAAAGTTATGGAAGCTTTAAGGGAGGCTTCCATGGAAGGTAAGAAAACATGAGAAAGGAAGAAGAAGAAGAAGAAGTTGCTGGAAATTTGAAGAACTTGCTAGAAACTTAGATATTTATGCCTTATGTTTATCCATTTTCTCACGTAATTACCAAAATGCCCTTCACAAGGTCATTTTGTTTTTTTTATTCTCTTTATACAATCTTTTTACTTTTTTGACACTAAGACAAGGTCCATGAGAGGCTAGAAATACTCAGGTTCATGAAAACTTAAAAATTTTGACTCAAGATGCAAAATGATCGTTTTACCCTAACCATGAAAATTATCGATATTTCTATCTTCTTCATTCATTTTACCATCATTCATTTATTCCTTAGGTCTAGTTAGACCTTAATAACATTTGAAAGCTACTTTTAGGAGCTCACAATGAGAAATGACAAAATTGCCTTTGGTTTGTGTTATCGCGTCTACTGCTAGTTACGGGTCTATAAAGGTCAAGGTCTCAAAAATTAAGAGTTCTCTGTCTTCAGATTAATCTTCTTCAGTAAACTTCCTCGAACTGGTTATGGCAAGCTCTAACAGATTACAAACTTTCTGTTTTCATTTCTCTACATAGCATTCTTCCTTTAATTTGTTAGCTTTTCCCTTAACTGATTGAAGCTTTATTTCCTTCAACCATAACCAATTAAAATCAGCTTTAATCGACTAGAAGATCTTTGAATTTTGAACTTCTCCATTTTTGCTCCCTTTAGTGATCAACTATAATTTTAAACTAGTTTTTGGCGCTTGAATATACTAGGACCTTGTGCTCTAATCGATTAACAAGACCTCTTAATCGATTAGCATATTTTTGCTTTGCTTCAGCTTATCACACAGCCATGCCTTAACTGATTAAGGTCCCCTGATAATCAGTTACTAAGGTTATGTTTTTGTTTATTATTTGCTCTTGCCCTCTTAACTGATTAACTATTCATTAAACTTAGCAAGCTCCTTGACTTGCTTTTAATTAATAGCTTTGTTAGGAGTATTAAATTAAATCCTGCACATTTAAATAACAATATTAGAGATTAATGAATGAGGAATGTTTTTTTATCATCAAAACATATGGAGTCAATAAGGAACATCTCTTCAAATATGCTTTATGTTTGTGCTTAAATGATTGTTTCAAGATTGACTCTTTGATTATGCATATGAAATTGATTATGATGAACTCTTTAAACTTCATAAAATACTATTTTGTGTTCATTTATTATTTTTTTCAAGCCACATGCTTACATGACATTTAATCTTGCTTGACCTTAATGGTTGAAGTCTTAAACTTGACTTAAGTAATAGAATTACTTATGGTACTTAATTGCCCAACTTAAGTCAAGTTTGATAATGAATTATATTGTGTGTTGACATAGTTGAAATATCTTTTGAATATGCATTTGAATGTTAACTATGTCTTCCATTAGCTTAAATATTTACATGATTTAAAGATTTTGTGTGCATCCAAATTTAGCTTATAGGTTACCATAAATAACTTGACATGTCAAATGAAATATGGCCTATAGTGTAAGTTAGCATGAATTCCTAATGTGTTTTGATTGAATGCACAATTCTTGAATCTTAACAATTAATATTCATTGATGCTTGGATGTTGACTTTGAATATATTCATGAGTTAAATGCTTTACTTTCCAAAATTCCATAACAATTAGTATCACTCATGAATTATGAAGACTATTGAGAAATAACATGTACCACATTATTAGTGTAGAAGTCTCAAAGTGGACTATTTCAAGAGGGTGGTGAATTGGTATTTATAAAATTTTATTTGAAAATCTAGGTATTAAGATCAAAACTTTTTCACCCAAAAATATTTCCTAGCATCTAAAATAATTTTCCAACAATAAATCACTAAGCATAAAAATGATATACCAAAGTAAAATATTTTTCCTAAGTTAAATGCTTGCTATGACTAGTAAAGGGAAAAATATTTTAGTAAGTGTAAAACAATAAATCAATATAAAACTATTTTCCTAAGGCAAATATAAGCAATAAATAATAATGCATAGTATTAAAGAATGACACAAGGAATTTATAGTGGTTCAGTTTTTCGATGCCTGCATCCATTCCCTTGGTAACCAAGGAATTTCAATCCAATATCAAGAATTCTTGCTTTTTAATGGGACAAAGCAATAACCCTCACACAATCCACAAATGGATTTTTACATTTTAACTAGGTCAAGCGATAACCTTTATAAGGGCTTTTTCACTGGATCAAGCAATAACCCTTACACAATCCATAAAGGGATTCTTACTTTTTTATTAGATCAAGCGATAACCCATAAATAGCTTTTCAAGGTTAAGCTAAAACCTTTACAAGATGTGTGTACAAAGGAGTAATAGCAAAGATTTGACTCATAAAGGCTAGTTGCTAGAGATTTTAGCTTAGATGTAGTGAGAGAAGAAAAATTAGCTTAAATGAAGCAAGTACTCAACTTTGTAATTTTAGTGGAAGACTAAAATGAGGCTAGAAAGTGAAAATGAGCTTTTCGAGGTCTCTCTAAGGTTTGAAGCTTTGGTTTAGGTCTTCTCTTCCTTCCAATGGCTCAAATGCGTCTATCAATAGCTAGGGTAAAGTTTGGAGCCGTTAGATATAGTTTGAATCAAATCTAACCGTTGTTGAAGCTTGAGGGTGAATGACAACGTTCTTAGGTAGCATTTGGTAAAAGGGAAGTGAGAGCACATTCCCTACAATGTGTCCAATTAAATTACATTGCAGTGTTTGTTTTGCAATAGACCACTGCAATGTAAGATTGCAATGCAATCACATTACAGCCAAAGGATGTACTGTGATTGTAGTCCAAAACCAATGCAATCACATTACATTACACTCTGCAATGTTATTAAAGACATTTTTACCTTTCAACTTTATTACTTTGTTAAAAATATTTTATAATATTATAATTAAAATAAAAAACAATAAAATAAAATATATGATATAAGAATTAGAAATAAAAGAAAATAAAATATGAGAAATTAAAATTTATACAATATAGGTAAAAAAATTAAAATAAAATATATAATATAAAAAATTATATTAAAAGAATGAAAATAAAATATATAATATTATAATAAAAAATGAAAATAAAATATATAATATTTAAGAGATGGTATTATATAAAATTAACAATACAAAATACATGTATATTAAACTTGTATTTTAGTAAATAATGGTAATTTTGAAAATTAGCATTACATTTCCAGTGAAGTACTTATCAACCAAATGCTGTAATCTTATCTTTCTTGTATTTTAATCATTATTTTGTTTGTATATCAAATACTGTAATGTTATTTTCCCTGCAATCGCAGGTTGCAGTCACATTACTTGCAATTACATTACCTGTAATCACATTGCATTGTGAAGTACCAAACGCCACCTTAGAGTCGACTATGTTCTTCAAATTTCTCAAGGTAGGGCTCAATAGTCGAGGATATTATTCCTCTACTCGATCCTCTTCTCGAGAGCGTGTATTTTGCAAAATTGAGCAGCTATAGTCAACTAGACCTCCTTAATAGTCCACTATGTCTACATAAAGTTGACTTTCCCTTGCTTTTGACTTGTCAAGGTCAACCATATCTATTCAAAACTTGATTTGTTAGAGCTTTTTAGACAGGGTTGACTCTGCACACTTTAGGGTTGACTATGGCTTTATAATCTTCAAGTTTTGCACTCTTTCAGCCTTTCAATCAATTCAAGTTTCTTTAGGCTAGACTCTTAACTTTTGTCTTGAGGTTTCCTTAGCTTTTTGGCACTTCTTGTCACGACCCAAATTCCGGGCCATGACAAGCGCATGGGCCCAATGGACATAGTCCACTAAACCCAAGCAAGCCTATCAATCTGACATGTTCATCATTCCATCATAAACTACTAAGTCACATTTCATAACTTAGGATCAAAGTAATATTAAACAATGCCAACTCATACTGGCATAATAATTAAGTGTACATTGCCTACAACATGTATCTTAATAATTTACAACAAGTTTGTCTATACATCTCAAAAAGAAGACTCGATTTCTAGCGGAGGGACTCGGACGAATGTATAGCTACTGAATGCCGAGACACTTACCAAAAGATGGATACAAGTCTACAAGAACACCTCATCCTAGTTACCGGCTGCCTTGTGATCTAAAAACATGAAGTTGAAAATAGTGAGTATAAACCCAGTGAGTGAACAAGGAAGGGAACAAACAACAACAAGGGAGAATTTAAAATCATGATGCACTTGTTTCAAAACAATGCAATTTAGTTCCATTCATATTAAAAACCCTCATTAAGCCCTTAAATGATTAATCATTTGAAAATCATGAACCCATACATAACGAACCATTTAAAGAATGAAAGCTTCAATATTACACAAGCAAGTTAAATACGACAGTGAATCTTCACTGCAGCGAGGATGAATTTTCGTTGCAGCAACGTTGGGATTAAGTTATTCGCCGAACGAGGGTTTCTCAACTAGCCGAGGGTTTCTCACTAAACCTCCTCATTTTAAACTTAACTCATTTAGTCCTTAATGTTGGAAGACCATGCTCGGATATGGTAGCAAAGAAGTGAAAAATAGGGTAGCAATTGGACAAGATATGAGACAATAAAGAAGGTTTTTTGCTGCAGCGAAATTGTGACCCAGAAACAGAAGGTTTCTCGCTGCAGTGAGATTCAATCTCATTGTAGCGAAATTGTAACCTAGAAACAGAAAATTTCCCGCTGTAGCGAGAATGAATTTCGCTACAGCGAGAAGCTATAGTGTCATTCTCGCTGCAGAGAGTTTTCGGCAAGCCTACCTCTCCAAAACTTGAGAGTTTCTCGCTGAAGCGAAAAGGCATTCTCGCTGCAACGAGAAACAGGGCACCAATGAAAAATTTACCCTTCTACCCAAAGAAAAACCACCCTGCTGAAATGTCCAAACCAACATGAAACGCATGACAATTTTCCAAGGTTTAACATGTCAAGTTTCATATGCATTGCAACCATATACCATTACTCATTAATTTCCTATAACACACATATTTACATATGTATATATGTATACGTATACCCATCATTATCATGCACCATCACATCATCATCATCACCAGCTCATGCACACTCCCTACTCGCACATGGCTGGGTCATCATCGGGTTATGCGCACTCCATACTTGCAAATAATCGGGTCATCCTCGACTTATACGCACTCCCTACTCGTACATAGCCGAGTCAATATAATTACACAACACTATATTCAAACATATATGTATATCAACATAATGCAGCTGCATAGAAATCCATAATAACTACATATCATAACATAAACCATTTCTCAAGAGCTTGTTCCCAAGGCATTCATTTTTTAGAAAAGTTGTATAAAATCATTCAAACACTTTGTACAAAACAGTCATATTCCCAAAACAATTTTAATAGGCAGTCCACTCACCAGTATATTGTTGAGCCTTTAGATGACTCTAATTCCCCTAATTGTCCAAATGGGATGATGGGGCTTCCTTGAAACCTACCATCACATTAACATCACCATTATGTTAATTCACATACTATAAACCCTAAAAGCTATCTCTTAGCTAGCCTTCAATTGCCACTTTAAATGGCTATCTATGTTCACTATCTAAATAACTATAAAATGAATGAACATCCTCAACAATAAAACAACTCATAATCTAAATTACTAGACATTATCCACAACTAAAAACCAAGCTTAGTGCATCACTCACCCTAGGGTTCCTTTGTAGTTGAATTCTCTTCCAATAGCTTCCACACAAATGGGGTAATTTTCTTTTTCTCTCTCTAAAATGCCCAACTAGTGAGAGAATGTCATGACCCGAAACTCCCATCGAGCCCGTGACAACTGCCGTGACGTCCCGATAGGCACTCATTACCTCGAATGCCGATCGAAACCCCGCAAGACTTAGCATCAACTTCTGCATCTCCCCAGTGAGCGATAGTTATTAAATCTCACATTTCAAAAAAAATCATAAGTCATTTCCAAATCAAAACAATAAAATATTACTTTCTGGCTCACAGGGGCATTTTCGTCATTTTTCTTCGAAAATACCGAAACTCACCAAAAACATGGTATAAAAGCTAAATATATTCATACATATTTTAAATTAAATAACTGAACAATAAAATTACTTTTACAGTGACACGTGGGCCCCCAACTGACTAAGAAAATGTAGGGTTACGAACCCTTACTTTCTAATATGCAACTCCGAGATTAATTCTCGTCTTAGTCAACTATCAACAAATTGTCCTGAGTTTGAAAAATGTATAGGAAAAAGGGGTGAGATTATAAAATCCCAGTGAGTAGACAGACATCATCAAAATAATCTAAAGCCGAGTAATAGGAGACAATTAAAATAATCCATCCCAACCCATATAAATAATTGGATTTCATCCAATTACTCAACATGGCTTATGCACTTTTCAAAAACTTGGCCCTTGCCAAAAATCCATTCTCGAGGATACCTCGGGAAGGCATCTTACCGAGACCGCCAAGGCTGTTTATTGTCACACACACAAACACATTTCACCTCTGACAACGCAGCCGTTCCTTGGCTTTGGCTGAGTCCCAATTTCACGTGGTGGCCAACGTGAAGTGTACTCAAATCTTACCTCGAGAGTTATCCTATGCGCCTCTCCAATAAAGGTAAGCTAAATAATTGGGAACCGTGCCCCTCTAATTAGGCTAGCCAATGGAACCCCCGTCACTGCAGTGCCCACTTTATAACCCACCAACCAATAAAATCACAATAGTATGACATGGCTCACTTAACACATTCAAGGCAAATCAAAGCAGTTCACTTATTCTTTAAATCATAAAATAACCAGTCATACCCACATTTATGATAAGCCATTTAATGTAAAATCATGGATAAACAACACAATCATAGTATAGGTCTCCAATTACTCTATTTTTGAAATCATTATTAAATTTTTAAAAATTTTATAAAATTATTTTATAAAATCCCATTTTCCCATAAAACACAAAAATTTTCCAATTAAACCATTTTTCCATAAAATCACATAATTAAATAAATCTACTCCAGATAATTAAGACGATAGTAAGTTTACTCACTGTTCTAGGAGTCGATATACTATTATTTTCAGTCCGCGGGTACAGTCCTTTACCCGTATCTAATGGCTCACCACCTAGCCATAATCCATGGTACATATTTCAATTAAATTGTGTCTAACAGTCATAAGCTATTTCAGGCTCGATATATATGCATGATATGAAATGAAAAATGCACAAGTAGCCATCTAGACCCGGTATTGACCTAAGTCGATTTTTCATCCAATAAATTAGCCAATGCGTCCAATTTCACTCCAACTTTCTCCATTTCTTTTCCAATCCTTCAATTCACCAAGCACAAGTAATTAACACACAATTAGGCAAATTTATCTTCACTTTTCTTCTTGGAACTTTCGGCCATTGAAGGTTCATGGGGAAAATGGATTCTTTTCTTGTTGTTTTGTTTCTAAACATGTTTAACTAACTCTAAACACCAACATAACTCAAAATCAAACAATTCCAACATCTTTCTCTCTCCATACCTATTTTGACCAGCCATAATTTCATCATGAAAACATGTAATTTAACCATGGAAAATAAGGAAAAATGCATGGGTAAGGTAAATCACTAGCAAAATCAAAGAAATTTTACCTTTGCTTGATCAAATCCTTGAATTCCAACACTTTCTCTTTGATTTTTCCCACTTAGGGTTTGTTCTTCCTTGGTTTCTCTTCTCTTCTTGTTTGGCTGATCACTATGGGAGAAATGGGCTGATTTTTTTGCCTTTTTATAAAGAAATAATAAAATAATAAAAACATGACACATGGCATTTCTTTATTGGCTCAAATTTTAAATATTTGACTTTTAATTCTTTAATTCTCCACCACACATTTCTCATGTTTATCCATTTCCATGATGAATAAAATTCCTTTGTCTTGACAAGTGTCGGGGGTGAAAATTTACCGATTTGCCCTCGGGGTGACAAAATTACCATTTCACCCTTATACTCGAAATTATACCGAAATTAAAAATGTTCACTTCTAAACTTCAAATCATACTCCAATAAGTCAAATGGACCAAAAAAAATCTTTTCTAAAGATTTTCATTTTGTCCCCAAGTGGCAAATGACCATTTTACCCTTAGATAGTGAAAATTTCGGTTTGACTCCAAATTGATCTTCGAACTCCGAATTACCATTTTGAGTCATCCATGAACTGTGAAACTCTTAATTTTACCTTAAAATTCCTATTTGAACTAGTTCGAGGCTTAATCGACTCAATGGTACCATTAGGGGCAATATCGTCTTTTAACGATTCCTCGAACTTTCTAAATTTACAAACATTCTATTGAGCATGTAAATGACGTTGTAATTATTTTATAGAACAGGGTTTGACAGAAAAAGTATGAAAATAAGATTTTTCAAGGGTTTTAAGGAGAGAGAGTGGAAGAATACAAGGGTTCTAGTCAAAAGGGCATAGGGGTATGAAAATTAAAGTTAAAGAGAGAAAATCATGCAAGCTCCTTATCAAGCTTCCATGGAGGTTCTAAAGAAATGTGAGAGGGAAGAAGGAAGAAGAGGACAAGTTGCTGGAAAATGAAAGAAGAAGTTGCTGGAAGAAGGATATTTATAGGCCAAACTTATCCATTCCCTTAAAATTACGAAAATGCCCTTCACTAGTTAGCTTGTTCTCAGGCAACCATTTGTGCAATCTTTTTACTCTTTGACACTGGGTCCAAGTCCATAATGGTCTAGACATGTTCAGGTTTGCAAAACTTTTAAAAGTTTTGACTTTGGTGCAAAATGACCATTTTGCCCCTGTTGGGAAAATTATTATCATTTCTAGTTTTCTTCGTGTTTTCATCATTACACATCATTTATGTAGTCTTATGCCTATTTAGACCTTAAAATATCATAAAACTTTCTTTTGGGAGCTTAATAGAGAAAATGACGAAACTACCCCTAGCTTGTATTATTATATCTATGCTTAGTTACAAGCCTATAGAGGTTGGGGTCTCACACTTCTCTCCAACTATTTTGTCAAGCCCGACTCTATAATATGTTTATTATACCATTCCTACATAAGAATGCATGTTTCCTTACTTGGGTACCTCGAAAATCGTTAAAAGACGGTATTGTATCAAATGGTACAATTAAGTTGAATTAAGCCTCGAACTAGTCCAAATAGAGATTTTAAGATGAAATTGAGAATTTTAAAACCCCAAAATGACTTAAAATGGTGATTCGGAGTTCGAGGATCAATTTGGAGTCAAATTGGAATTTTCATGACCTAGGGGCAAAATGGTCATTTTGATACCCAAGGTTAAGATGTGAGTGTTGGATGAAATTTTTGACTAAGATTGATCATTTGGAGTATAATTTGATTTTGAGAAGTGAAAAATTTGAATTTCGACATTTTTTCGAGCATAAGGGTAAAATAGTCATTTTGCCACCCTAGGGGTAAAATTGTAATTTTACACCACCCAACACTTGTCCAGCACATGGATTGTACCCAATATTATTATGGATAATTGAAGGATTTTATGTGGTGGAGAAAGAAAGCTTAATAGTTAAGAATTTAAAAATGGACTAATGGTAAGGTGACAAGTGTCAAGCTTTTATTTGTTTATTATTTTCCTGATAAAGTAGCACAAAATCAGCCCATTTCCTATTCTTATGGCCGGCCAAAGCAAGAACAAAGGAAGAAAAGGAAGAACAAAACCCTAGGTGGAAAAATTCAAGGGAAAAGTGTGAAAATTCAAGGAAACAAGTGAAAAAAAGGTAAGATTTTTCAATTAATCTTGAGATCTCTCTTTCTTAAGCATTTTTTCTTATTTTTCATGGTTGAATCACAAGATATCATAAGGATAGTGTGCTGATCAAACCCTAGGAGAGAGAATTTGATGATGATTTAGATAGATTTTTAAGATATATGGATGTTTTTAGTTGTTTATGGTGTTAAGTGTAAGAATTAAGCTTGAAATTCACATATTCCTCATGAGTTCATCATTGGCCGAATCTTCCTTGTAGAGTGTTGATGGTGGATTTGATTTTATTTCAAGTGAATTGGTTAGGAAATGATGAATTATGGTGAGAAAATCAAGTAGGAAAAATCATAGTGTTGATGCACTCACCATGGCCGAAATTCTCAAGAAGAAATGTGAGGATGGTTTTGCTAAATTTTATGTTATTTGACTTGTGTTTGGTGATTTGAAGTATTAGGAGAGAAATGGAATTATTTGGAGTTGAATTGGACTTATTGGCCAATTAAACGAGTGATAGATCGAGTTAGGGCAACACCGCATGTAAACGATAATCCGAACAATTCGCATTCCATATCATGCATTCATATAGATTTTAGATTAGTTTTATAACAATTTAGCACAAATGTAGTAAATGGCTTATTAGGCATTATGTCTAAGTGGTGAGCATTCTGGCAAAAGTAAAAAGATAGTACCCGAGGATCAAGAATCGAAGTACTCGAAACTCGATTTCCATTACAGTGAGTAACCTTATCATCATCTTGATTATCTGAAGTGAATTTTAATTCATTTTTGTGATTTTATGGAAAATGAGTTTAAGTGGTAAATCTTTATGTTTTAAAAGCAAAATGTGATTAAATGAAATGATTTTATAAAATTGTTTTGAAATTGAATGATGGTTTTGGAAAATGGAGTAATTGGAGACTAATTGTTGTGTTGTAAATTATGGTTTGAATTGAATGGCTTATGATAATGTGGGCATGAGTGACTGGATTTGGTAAATGTGCTGAAAATGTATGAACTATTGATTTGCCTTGAGAGGCTATAAAATAAAATAATTGTCATGTCATGCTGTTGAATTTTATTGAATTGGTGGGTTAGAAATTGGTCGCTACAGTGGACGGGTTTCATGGACCAGCTTATTAGAGGGGCATGGTAATCCTATTATATTCTTACCTCAGTATGAGTTGCGTGGATGGATAACTCCTGAGGTTAACACTTTAGAGTTCACTTCACGCCAAACCACCACGTGACGGTGAACTCAGCCAACTCCAAGGAACGGCTATGTTTTCAAAATAAAAACATGATTTATGCGTACATGACTTTTAACAACCTTGGCAGACTCGGTTGGCATAACCTCAGGCCAAGGTATCCCTGATAACTGAGTATGAGAATGATTTTGGCACGAGCCAAACTTTTCAGGAAATCATAAGCCTCGTTGTTTATTTCGGTGAAATGAATCTATTTTATCTTATGAAAATGAGTTTACAATGTTGTGAATCATTTTTATGCTAATCTATTTTATTTGTCTCCATTTACTCAACTTTAGATATTTTAGATGATATTTGTTTACTCACTGGGACTATATAATCTCACCACCCTCCTTTCCACCCATTTCAAGCTCAGGATAGTCGGTAGATAGCTCACTTTGTTGAGGGCTATAGTTGGACTTACATCCTAAAAAACTATAGGTTTACCGCTTTTGATACTTTTGGTCATTCGTGGGCCCACGTGTCACTATAAATTAAATTTTATACTTTGGTTATCTGTATTACAATATGTATGAATTTATTTAGCTTTTACGTCACAAAAATTATTTACCGGTACCTCTATAAATATTGTTTTGTAAGCAAATAGAATATTTTATTCAATATTTTTATTATATACAAATAGTCATAATTTCATTTTAAATGAAGGTTTTAGATGTTTAAACTTATTTTTGATTATGAATTATGTGTTTTATACTCGCATACTACATTTTTAGGTTGTTTCGAAATTTTTGGGGAAAAATGACCAAAATGCCCCTGTGAGACAGAAATCATTTTTTTTATTGATTTAAGTTGGAAATAGCTTAAAATCTTTTAGAACATGATATTTTGCAACGGTTACTCATAGGGGAAATGAGAAATTGATATTAAAGCCTTGTAGGGTTTCGGGTTGACATTCCGGGTAATGAGTGTCGATCGGGACACCGCGGCGGTTGTCACTGGCTCGAGGGGAGTACCGGGTCATGACATATTTGTTCCCTACCTTGTTCCTATATTCAAATAACATTTCAAGGCATGTTTGTCTTACATTCTTGGCTGAATATGCATTGTTTGAAAGCTTCTAAGATGTTTTCTAATGATGAATGGCTTTTCAAACAATTATATACCCTTAGGGGATTAAAAATGTATTTGAGACAATTTTAAATGCTTAACATTAAGTTTAAGATAACATGTAATTTTTGTCAAATCAAAACATGGTGCAACTCAAGGCAAACAATCTCCCCTTTTTTGATATGACAAAAACATGAGCATATTGTATTTGAAATTTTTGAAAACCTTCCCCCAACTTAATAAGTCTTTATGCCATTGTCGAAAGCATTTAAGTGTAAATGAGAAGGGTATAAGAAGTGAATATGAACTTTGAAAATTCTCCCCCTTAATGTATACATGAAGTTTAAAAATGTTTTCAAGGCAACTTCAGTTAATATAAGAGCATTTCAATGTACTCATAAACCTTCTCCTATTTTTGTTATATCAAAAAAGTTTAAAAGTGTGTGCTTTAAACACTTAAACTCAAGAAACAATGGTTAATGGTAATCATCAAATAAAAATAAGCATTAAGTCCAATAATGATCTTTAACCATTAAATCAAAATGTTGAGATATATTTCCATGCAAACATTTAATCAATAGATAAAGAAATATATTCAATCGTCATAACATGAAAGCATTTAGTCAATATATTCCTAATCAATATATATTCAAGCAAAGCATAGGGAAATATACTCATTTAGCACATCCAAGGAGCAATATGTATAAGTAAATCATAATATGTTTCTACTCAAGACACTCAATCAAATCATGAAGAAATATATTCAACCATTGTAATCAAGGCATAATATAAGTCATCATCAAAAGTGCCACATATAGATATTTTCAATCAAGATATATTTCCATGTAAGATGTTCAATCAAAGCACTATGCAATATATCAATATATCATACACACAAAAAGATATATCTCTATTTCATATATTTTCAAGTAAGTAAATAAGGACTGTATCATTTAATAATTAACCAAAAATGCCACATATAAATATGTATATATACATATATAAATATATGAAAACTAAAAACAATATAAGTAAAATAAATATTATTAGTTTTTAATGAGTACACACATTCACAATATGTTGAACAATGAGAATGATAAGCATGAGTGAAGGTGCACAAGCCATCCTAGCTAGTGTCTTCCTTTTGAAAGGAGTTGTGTAAAATGAGTTGCTATGTTTTCTTGATGCTGGAGCATATGTTGATTTGCTAGTCAAAGTTGTCAAAATGTTCAGCCAAGACACCAAGTTGCTCTGAATTTTAATCTAATGTGCTCATAATAACCTTAAGTTTTGCATTATTGTCTAAAGCATTAGATGACGTAATACTGGAGGATGGTTCAGCTGAAGTTGGTGGAGGAACATTCTCACCATCATCATCACCTTCTCGATGAACTCTCTTATGTAACGAAGTTCTTATCTCAACATCTTTTGTATAACCCATTCTACATATCATAATTCTATCAAGATATTTGATCTCAGGTTGAGAAGTAGCATTATCCATGGAAGAGACATCAATGTTAACGTAAGCAAGTATCTGAGTGATGACTTGGCCATACATAAAAATAGACTTAGTCCTTACAATAACTTTTCTCATATATGAAAATATGAAATGAGCCATATCTATAGGAGTTTGAAGCTTAATGTGATGTATGAACCCTAAATCTTCCTCAAAAACTGATAAGTGCTTGCTTGGTACTAGCCTCAAAGTCCAGCTAATTATCCATCATGGATAATCTAGCACATGAATTAGGGGCACCTACATTGTTGACATAAAGTTCTCTTTTTAAATCTTGCACTGTTAAATTTTCACGAATGTAGGTCATAGCATCAAGTGCACATTACAAGTCAAAAACTTCCCTAATCAGCTCTGGTGTTATATTAAGTATTCTATCCATGATGTAAGTAATGAATGCATTCTCATTAATTCTGACCTTATTGTCTTAATCTCTATATTCTGTGCTCGCATTCCTATAGAATACTCTAACAAACTTCTCATAGATAGGTATATTCAATCTTAAGTAATTGTACCAACGCAAAGCTCTAAAATTTGTAATATAAAGAAAACCAAACTCTTCAAGAAAATCAAGAACAATTAGCCGACCATGGTAGACTTTTCTTGAAACAAATCCATTTCAATATCTTTCAAAGGTAGTTAAGTCAACAAAGTTTATCACCTGAAATTGAGTTTCACTTGAGGAGCTTGTCTAACCCCTTTGAGTAAAAACTTTTTGATGTTTTGATGGTGCTATTGAGGAGAACTTTGAAGCAATGACCAATTAAAGGGTATAAAGATTTGAATGTGGGGAGCTTTTGGATGCTGGACTATGCACTGTAAATGTTGTTTTCTAGATTTTGGAATAATTTAGATTTGAAGCAAAGTTCCCTATTTATAGTGAACAAAGGTTGAGAGGTTTAAATGGACAAAATGAATCTAGAATACTCAAAAAAGATGAACTTGAAAGGGGAAATGAATTTTAGAGAAGAGAATAAATCTAAAAAGGATTGGATGAATTTGGAAAAGTGAAATATTCAAGGAAGTTGAGAAACTAATGGGCATAGTTGATTGTGCATGGGCTATAGTCGACTATGGTTTTCAAAATTGTAAATTTTACACTATTTAAAAGTTTGGCCTAGCCAACCCTCTCAATTACATTGTTAATGTGTCTTTCCTATTTTAACCTTAGACTTTAAAAATATCTATAATCAAGTATAATCATTACAATAGCTCATCAAGGTTAAGTTAAATGAAAAATTGGGCTTTAAAAATACTTTAAAATGACCTTGATTTTTTAAGAAGGTTTATAAAACTTATTTAGGCTTGTTTAGAACTCTGCTAAACAATATGAGAATTGATTTTTGGCTTTAAAAATCATTTGAAAACCATGTATACTAGATTGAAAAATTAAAGATATACTCTTGAACTTGTGAAGTGTACTCATGACAATTATAGGACATGATTGAGAACCTAGTTTTTGATGACTTGTGTGAGTGATGTATTCATGTATGATATGAACAAGATATAATGCAACATAACATATCAACTCATATAAATACACAGGAGTGCTTACATAGGCAATAAAGAAGATAATTAAAAGGTAATAGACTCATTCAATCAAGTAGATTAACGACAAAAAAACACACACATATATTACATGAATACTTAATTAAATTATCAACAAACTATACTAATCACAAATATTATAACTACAGTGAGGAGCATATAATGATTCTATGTTTAAATCATTCAAGAAAGAATTAGTAGCACAAGATTAAAATGGTGTTTGAGAGATGCTACTAATAATGTAAAACACCATTTGTTGAGATCTCACCAAGCTCATTAATTGAATATTTCAAGTGCGTGATCATCATAGGACAATGTCAATCACCAACTCCCCTTTAATCAATCATTAAATTGCTTCGAACAAGGGGAAGAAGTTAAGTGGTTAATCACCTTAAAGCATAATATTACATTCCCTTAGATGGATATGTGATAAAAGTGGGGATAATAATGATCATATTATAATTGAGTATTTAAATAAAATATTCAACATGTCCATCTATATTCATATATTCAAGGAACTAGTAAGGCATGAGTATTTAAATAAATATTCAACATATGCCTCAAATTCTCATAATTTAAAAAGTATAAGCACATTGGTTCCAATGTATATTCAATATATCATCAAGCATTAATTATCAATTTCATCATATAATGTCCAAACACTATCAATCAATTGTTTTACAATAATTTTCTAATGATAGTTCAAAAGATAATTTCTTCAACAAGAGCATATCATCATTAGGTACCTTAGCAAGTATTTTTCTTAATTTCATAAGACATGTATGACATTAAATTTGTAAGAATTAATAATCAATATTGTACATGTCATACCTCAATGATCTTCATCACAAATGAATGATTTACTTTACCTTTTTCTTGTGCCTTTGAATTAATACTCAAACTCTTGTTTTTGGTACCTGAATTTTCTTGGGTCATTTTCAGTTAATCATCTTGGTTGCCTTTTTAACCACATTAATCTTTACCATCTTACCTTGTGGAGATTTGGTTCCCTTGGGAATCCATACATATTTATCTACTTTATCTCTTTATGTCACAATTTTGTAAAAGCAAGATAAAGTAAAATGCCTAAATTTAAGGCATGAAGCGCATCTAGAAAAGGCATCATATTTTTCATTTGCTTTAACAAAGAAATTCTTAATAAGGGGTTTTTTTTTTGTGTAAAGTTATAGCCTAGCCCTTCCTTGTTAAATAATTCTCTTTGCAATACTAACATATCACTTAATTTTTGTTGGCTATTTTGAAACTTTAAGAGTATGTCATGCAAATTGTCATCTTTTTTTTTTAGCAAGTCAATTTCATTTTGCATGTTTTTCATATTGTTTTTGAGCCTAACTCTAGCCTTAACTAGATTCTCATTATAAACTTTAAGTTTTCTTATGATGTATTTGTATTTTAAAATTCTCTCTTAAAATTCAAACATAAGATCATCATATGCATCCTGCAACTCATCAAATGTATAATTATTCTCTTGATGAGTGCATGGATCAAGATTATGAGGAATAGGATATAACTTGTAGTCATGTTATGGCATGAAGCAAAGGTTGGCGATTTCATCACTTTCCTCATCTTGAGAGTCATCACTATCAGTCCATGTTGCCATCATTGCCTTTTTTTTTTTTTTGAGTTCCTTGAAGTATTATTCTTTCTTAGGCATTCATACTTGGTATGTCCTGGCTTTTTACAATCAACACATATTAGGTGATCTCTAAAATGTTCTTCCTTAGGCGTATTTCTCCTTGTATGTTTCTTACCTTTAAGATTTTTTCTCATTAACCTATTGAATTTTCTAGCTAGCATGGTCATGTCCTCTTCATTTTCACTCTTACTCTTATTGCTTCTTCCTTTTCTTTCTCAAATATGGATTTGAAAGCTATTTCCTTTTTCTTAATGTTTCCTTTCTTAGACTCCTCCAATTCACTCTCACGTTTCAACATCATCTCGTAAGTGAGTAAAGATCCTATTAGCTCTTCAAGTATAAAATTGTTAAAGTTTCTAGCTTCCTCTATGGAAGTAACTTTGGGTCTCTAAGATTAAGGTAGGCTATAAAGGATTTTCTTAATAAGTTGGGCATTGGAAAAGTCTTTCTTTAATGCTTTTAAATCACCAATGATATCTGTAAATCTTTCGAACATTTCATTAATTGATTCACATTATTTTATTCTAAAGAGCTCATAATCATGTGTAAGCAATCGAATTTTTGATTCCTTGACTTGGTTGATGCCCTCATAAGTAGTCTCCAAGGTATTCCAAATTTTCTTGGCATTTTTGTACTTTGACACCTTATTGAACTCCTTAACTCCTAAAGCATAGATAAGGGAATTATATGCCTTGCAATTGATTTGAATCAATTTCTTATCCTTATCATTCTACTCTTGTCTAGTTTAGATCATTATCTTGCTATCTACTTCCTCATAATTTACATAAGGGTCATCTAGTATTACATTCAACACATCCAAATCCATATATTGAAGAAACATTTCCATTCACTTTTTCTAATAAGGATAGTTAGTACCTACAAAGAAAAGTGGCATTTGGATTGATTGTCTTTCACCAAGCACCATTGTCGTAACCTCTATTTTTGTTGATATTCACTTATACAACAGATCTCTCAAAGGTAGTTAGACTTATAAAATTTGAAACCAAGCACTGATATCAATTGTTAGTGTAAAAGTCTCAAAATGGAGTATATCAAGAGGGGGTGAATTGGTATTTATAAACATTTCTTTGAAAATCTAGGTATCAAGATCAAAACTTTTTCACCTAAAAATATTTTCTAGCACCAAAAACAATTTTTCAATATCAAATCATTAAGCATAAAAGTGATATACCAAAGTAAAACATTTTTCCTAAGTTAAATGGTTGCTATGAAAAGTAAAGGGAAAAATATTTTATTGAGTGTAAAATAATAAATGAATATAAAACTATTTTCCTAAGGCAAATATAAGCAATAAATAATAATGCAAAATATTAAAGAATGACACAAGGAATTTATAGTGGTTCAATTTTTTGATGCCTACATCCATTCCCTTGGTAACCAAGGAATTTCAATCCACTATAAAAAATTCTTACTTTTTAATGGGACAAAGCAATAACCCTCACACAATCCACAAAGGGATTCTTGCTTGCTAACTAAACCAAGCGATAACCCTTACAACGGCTTTTTCACAAGATCAATGAATAACCTTTACATAATCCATGAAGGGATTCTTGCTTTTTCACATGATCAAGCGATAACCCTTACACAATCCATAAAAAGATTCTTGCTTTTTCACGAGATCAAGCAATAATCCACAAATAGCTTTTCAAGGTTAAGCTAGAACCTTTATAAGATGTGCGTACAAAGGAGTAATAGAAAAGATTTACCTCACAAAGGTTGGATGCTAGAGATTTTAGCTTGAATGTAGTGAAAGAAGAAAAATCAACTCAAATGAAGCGAGTATTCAATTTTGTAAGCTTGGTGGAAGACTAAAATGATGATAGAGAGCGAGGATCAGCTTTTAAAGGGTTATTTAGGGTTTGAAGTGTCACGACCCAAATTTCAAGCCGTGACCGGCGCATGGGCCCAATGGATGTAGTCCACTAAGCCCAAGCAAGCCTACTTATATTACTTGTTTATCATTCCATCCCATGAGTTACTAAAGTCATAATTCAAAATCTCAATTCGAAATGATGAAAACCATTGCCAACTCGTACTGGCATTACTCATTAAAAAATACACATACTGTCTACAGTATGTATTCTAATAATTAACATTAGATTTGTCTATACATGTCAAAAGGAGACTCGATGTCCAATGGAGAAACTCGACAAATGTACAACTACTGAATGCCGAGACACCTACCAATAGTCGAGTCTACAAAGGCACCTCGACCTAGTTACCAACTGCCTCCTGATCTGCAAACATGAAGTTAAAAACAGTGAGTATAAACCCAGTGAGTGAACAAGGAAAGGAACAAGCAATAGTAAGGAAGGATTTAAAAATCATGATGCTCTTATTTCAAAATAATGCAATTTAATTTAGTGCTTATCAAAACCCCTCAGGAAAACCCCTACCATTAAATCACTTATTGTAAGGATCCATGCTCAACTATGGTACCAAAGAAGTGGGAAATAGCGCAGCAACCGATCAAGATACTAAGCGAAACAGAAAGTTTTTCGTTGCAACGAGATTCAAGCCATAAAACACAAACTTTCTCGTTGCAGCGAGAACCATGTCTGGTGAAACCCTCAAAACTCAAAAGTTTCTCGTTGTAGTGAGAATGAATCTCGCTGCAGCGGGAAATAAGACACCCGCAAAAAATTCCCCATTCCTTCAAGAAAAGGCCACCTTGTTCACATGACAAATGCAACATGAAACAAATATAAATTATCACAGTTTAACATATCAAATTTCACATGCATTTCAATAATATATCATATTCATGAGCTTTCATTTCATAAACACAGATATGCATAAATACATAGATAAACACCAATATCACCATCATCACACCTAGTTCATGTGCATCCCCCCACATCGTGCACATAACTGGAGTCATTGTGTGCATCCCTTCACATCGTGCACAGTCAGTGCCATAGTGTACATCCTCCCACATCGTGCACACGGGGACTATCATCATTCACCTCCCTCACCACGCCATCACCGGCATGTGCATCCCCCCACATCGTGCACACACACGGTTATAATCATCATACACAATATCAATTATCATGCACACCACATATATATATATACACCACCAAAATGTAATAGTGCATAAATCCATAACCAACCACATGTCCAACATAAAGGCAATTTCCAGAGGCTTGTTCCCAAGGCACTTCTTTTTAAGAAAAGCTAGATAAATCATTCAAATGTTTGTGCAATTTCATTCACATTCCCAAAACAAGTTTTGAAATGCAGTTCACTCACCAGTATTATTTGAGCCTTTAGTCGATCTTAATTTCCCTAATTGTCCAAATGGGATGATGGAGCTTCGTTGGAGCCTATCATCACATTAGCATCACCAATTTGTCAATTCACATACTTATAAAGTCTAACGCTTTCTCTTCGCTAGCTTCCAATTGCCATTTAAATGGCTATCTATTTTTACTACCCTAATCACTCTAAAATGAGTGGATAACCTCAACTACAACATTCACAAGTCTATTTACTAATCATTCCCAACACAAAATAAATAAATAAATAAATTCTAATTCACTACTCACCTTGGTAGCTTGTAACTTTGAAATTCTTTCCAATAAATTTTCCAAGCTATTATGGGAGCTTTCTCTTTCTTTCTCTCTCTAAACACCTAGCTAGTGAGAGAAAGTATGAAAGTGGAATTTTTCAAGGGTTTTGAAGTAAATGAGTGAAAGAGCATAAGGGTTCCATGGAAAGGTGCACAAAGGCATGAAAATTGGAACTAGAGAGAGAAAGTTATGAAGTTTTCATACCATGCTTCCATGGAGGGGGAAACAAATGTGAGATGGAAGGAGGAATAAGAAAAAGTTGTTGGAAGGATAAGATATTTATAGCTCAAACTTATTCAATTCCCTTAAAAATTATGAAAATTCCCTTTAGCAAGTTAACTTGTTCTTCTCCAATTCTTTGTGCAATCTTTTTATTATTTTCACACTGGGACAAGGTCCACAATGATCTAAACTACTCGGGTTTACGAAAACTTAAAATTTTGACTATAGGTGCAAAATGACTATTTTACCCTTTTTGTTTCCTTCCATTTTAATTTAGTCCTCCCAACACTCATTTAACTCCAATTTCCTTCTATTACCTTCTTCTACACATGTACAAACAAAGTATGAAGTTTGTACTCTAATGCGGTGTCCCTATAATATTTAAAATATTTATTTACCTGCGTTATCTTTACTTAATAAAGACACGCAGCCTCATTAATGACATTTTTTCTCCAAAATTATCTCATTCTTCTTCTCCCCCACTTAGATTGACCATATACTCCTTCTTCATGAAAAGTTTTGACACCAAATAAAATATTAATATTTTAATATTATTTTATTTCAAAAATTTCCTTTTATCTCCTATTGTCTCCTTGGCACCCAAAATACCTTATTATGCCTCAATTGACTCCAAATCACTTTTTATCTCGTAAATTCTTCTTCGACAAAAATATTATTATTTTATTATTATTTTCTCACATGCGGAAGATTTTATCCAAAACTATTCCTTAGGCCTACTTGGACTTTAATAACATTAGAAATCTACTTTTAGGGGCTCACCAAGAGAAATGATGAAATTATCCCCGGTCCGTGTTATTGCCTCTACTTCTAGTTACGAGTCTCTAAAGGTCGAGGTCTCACATGAAGCTTTGGTTTAGGTCTTCTTTTCCTTACAAATTGCTCAAATATGACTATTTATAGTTAGGACAAAGTTTGGAGCCATTAGACATAAGTTTAAATCAAATCTGACTGTTGCTGAAGCTTAAAGGTTGACTACAACACTCCTAGGGTTGACTATGTTCTTTAAATTTCTCAAATTAGGGCTCTATAGTTGAGCATAACCTTCCTCTATTAAATCCTCTTCTCGAGAGCATGTATTTTGCAAAATTAAGTTGCTATAAGTCAACTATACATTCTCTATAGTTGGCTATGTTTGTGTAAAGTTAACTTTTCTTCACTTTTGACTTGTCAAGGTTGACTATGCTTGGGTCAGGTCGACTATGCTTGTTTAAAACTTCATTTTCTCGAGTTTCTTGGAACAAGGTCAACTATGGGCACTTCAAGATCGATTATGGCTTTATAATCTTCAAATTTTGCATTCTTTTAGCCTTTGGATTAACTAGAACTTTTCTAAGATCGACTCTTGACTTATGTCTTGAGGTTTCCTTAGCTTCTTGGCGCTTATCTCCAGCTTGCATATTTTTTAATGGGTCTATGTCTATACATTTTTTAAAATGAAATCATGCTTTTTGTAATCATCATTAATGAAGATAGCCCAATTTTTTTTTTTGTAATCATGCTTGTGCTTATGAATCGTAATATTCTCTTACATGATTGCAACAAGTGCAAAATGATTTGGTAATGCTTCATTGATAATGATATCTTCTTGATGTGAAAATTCTCCTTGAATTGATAGTTTCATACATAATTTGGAGAATATTTCTTCAAATGCTTGCTTGAAAATATTTTGGAAGAATGATTGCTTGAAAATTATTTGGAAGAATACTTGCAAAAAATACTTAATGGTGACATTCTTTTGATATGGAATTTCTCCTTGATTTGCCATTTTTATATGAATTGGAGAATTCCTTGAAAATGCTTGGTTGATATTGCTCGGTAATGCTTGAGGATGCTTAATGATTGATAATGTTGAAAATTGAAGAATGCTTAATGATGATTGACAATGATTAAGAATGATGCTTGATGACTAACGATACCTTGCACATGCCTAAGAACTACTTTGCAAATATTACATGAAAATATGAGTGTTGGATGCATATGTTGAACATCCACTTGAATACTCATACTTATACAGTTCCATGAATATTTGAGTATTTGATTAGCATACTAGATATCTACTTGAGTACTCATCTATTCTAATCTCATGATTTCTCTCCTAACAATTGAAGTTGATCTTATGATTTCTTAAGGAGGAGTTTGTCATTGACATTTAGATATGCATTGTCCCATGTTTCTTTCAACCAAAATTAGTGTCCTTAGCACCTGATATCTTCAACAAGAAGTTGTGGTGAGAATACAACAATTAGTGTTCTTCATTATTGTAGTATCTTTTTAACACCAAATTGATATTGTGCTTTACATGGATTTTATGCTTGTCACTTATGCTTGAATGTTGAAATCAACAATTGATATCAAGTTTTTAAGTTCATTCCAAATATTGGTATCTAGCTTTATGTTCTTTCAATTGGTATCTAGCTTTAATTTGGCATCAAGCTTTAAATTAATTATCTTCCCACTTGAGCATTAAAATTCATCATATCTTTCTTAATTGTGCTTGATCTTTGCCTCAACAATTGATATGCTTGGTATGCGTAATATGTTTTAAAAAAAAAAGCCTTTACTAGTGTCTTGCGAATTGGTATAATGAGCTTTAAAATAATTCTACCCCTCACAATTGATTTTGTGCTTACTTGCCTTTTACAAAGGGGGAGCTTTTATTTATATCTAACAATTGGTATATTGAGCTTTATATTGATCTTTTACAATTGGTATTGGTGCTGAATATTGGTGGTATCATATCTTTCACAATTGGCTTGGTGATTATTGAGCTTACTGAATTTTTTTTTCTAACAATTAGTATGTTCTTTATTGTGCTTATTGTGTTTTGCAAATTATGGTTATTATGTTTCTATCTTCCTTTTTGATGTAACAAAAAAGGGGAGAGATATTGAGAAAATTTGCATCTTCAAAAAGAAATGCTTGACCTTGTAGCTTAATCAAATTTTGAACCTTGCAAATATTGAAGGGGAGTTCTTCAAATCTTTCAAAACATTATAACCCTTCTCATAGTTTCATAAAAAGCTTAACATTTCTAATTAAAGTATTTCATAATTAAACTTAGGGGGAGTATTTTTACACAAGCAAATTTTGTTCAAAGTTTTTGTCATATCAAAGAGAGGGAGATTCTTAGCTTTAATAGTTTTAAAATGATTATAGTTTTGAAATGAAAAAAATGATCAAATTTTGTTTTAATAATATTTGAACTTATTTGAGTGAGCCTTGAACTTATTTGAATGATATTTGCATTTATTTGAATAATTTTTTAAGTTGTTTAAATAAGTTCTGAAATCTCATATAGTGTTTCTTGAATTGCCTAAATGTGTAATATGAAAAATTTGCTTGAATAAGTTTTAAATTTGTTTAAATAGTTTTTGAACTTGTTTTAATAGTTTTTAAACTTGTTTGAATAAGTTTCAAACCTCCCTTGCACTCAACTTTGAAATGTATAAGTGTTAAGCACCAAAACAGATTCAAGATTAAGCTTAAAGGATCGACATCCATGCCATGAAGCTCGACCTTGGGACAAAATGTGAGAAAGGTACTTGAAACTTAGAGGATCAACATTTCACCCTTGAAACTCGATTCTAACTAGACAAAAGATGAAAGGAAGAAGAGAAGCCTCGTGTTCAAGATTGGCATTAATGCCTTGAAGCTTGATCCTAAGTCAAAAACCAAGAAAATGTGAAGCAAGCTTAGAGGATCGACATTGGACAAGCCAAGCTTGATCCTAAAAGGTAGCAAAAATGACAAAGAGCCATTGAAAGCTTGGAGAATAGACCTTAACACTCCCAAGCTAGATCCTTAATGAAGAAAAGGTGAAATATCTCATGTCTTGGGTCTAATGTTGACATTGCCATCTAACAGCTTGATTCTACAAGTATAAATTGAACACAAATTTCAAGCCAAGATCGACACCCCCAAACACCATACTCGATCTTAGGGCTCTAAAATTAGTCATTAGAGACAAAAAATCCAAGAAAAATGGCTAGTTTTTTCACCTAATGATCCTTAACGGCTCCAAACTTTTTTCAAGCATAAAAAGAACTTCTCTGACATATTTTGGAGGTAAAAAGAGTGGACAAAACATCATTTAATCAAGAGTCAAATTATATGAACAAAAAGAAGAAAAAGAAAGAGAAACCAAGATAAAGCAAGCAATTCACATTCATCCACCAAAATTTTATTTTTCAAATTATTAACTAAGAGAATATGAAAATATTGAAATTAATTTAGTAGAATATGAAAAGTTTATAATGGAATTTGAAAATTTAGTGTGTAAAAACCAATTTAAGGTAGTTAAAATTTAACACTTATTTATTCACCAAAAAAATAAAACATTTAATACTTACATTTATTACATAAAAACTTAGTTTTGCATAAGGTTGTCAACAACTAGGGTACTCGGTAATTTTGGGGTGCCTTAATTCGAATTTGATTAATAAGTAGGTGATAACTCCATAATATAGAGTTATTTGGTCTTAATTTTAGCTATTAAGTTGCAAGGTTCTTGAGTTTTAGCATATATTTTAGGTGTTTTTAGTTACTTATTTAATTACAGTTAATTATGTTGAGTCAATTGAATTTAAATTATTTAAGGCTAAGGTGGATGTTAAAGTTATAAAAAAATGCTGATATTGATTAAATTGTGCCTTTGTAGTTATGCTTGGAAGAAGGACTTTTAATTGGACTGGGAGAGTGCATTCTAAGTGCAGACTTTTTTTGCACATGTTGCGGTTGTTTGAGCATATCTCGAACTACAATAGTCCAAATGATGTGATTCTTAGACTATTGGAAAGATAAGAGGCAGAGATATAACTTTTATTTTACCTTTTTGCCTAGTTAAGTCTAAAAAGCAACCAAAAATCATGCCGAATTTAGACTAGTGCAGTTGAGTATGAGAAAATCAAGACAAGTCTCCAAGGTTGCAACCTCCTAGCATTAAGAGGATGCTTTCAAGCACCCAAAAGTTTCAGGGTCATGACCTCTATCTTCCAAGGCCACAGCTTACTACAAAAAATTTTGAAAAAAAAGAAGAAAAAAAGTAGAATAAAGTGTTGAGCAAAAGAAAAGTTCAAAGAAAAGAAAAATGAGTTACTTGGAGAAAGAAAATAAAGCTCTATATAGGCCTTAGAATGATTATTTGCTCAGGGTGAATTAAACCAAATTATTATCCTTTATCCTATCTTGACCCTAGCCATACATTACAAGCTTAATAAAGACCTGCTGATCCTTGACTTAGTATTAGTCTACATTAGTGGAAAGAAAGATGAAAACTAAACCTATGGAATTCTAGTACTAATTTGAAATGGTGCATTGATATAAACTCATCTGAATAAATATGATGTTCTTTGTAAAAGATTCCACACACACAAAGAAATCCATTCGAGAATGTGCTTGCAATTGAATTGAAACATGAATTTGAGTGACGTTTTTTATTTTTCTTTGAGTTGGAGACTTATAGATATACTTTTGAGGAGATTACGTGGAGCATTGTTTTGGTGCTATTTGTCTCTAGTTAGTTAATTTGTTTATTTATGTTGATTACAATTGCTTTCAGTTTTGTTTAGTTTTTCTTTTATGTTTTGCTCAAGGACTAGCAAAATATTAAGTTTGAGGGTGTGATAACTCTATGATGTAGAGTTATTTGGTCTTAATTTTAGCTATTAAGTTTCTAGGTTCTTGAGTTTTAGCATAGATTTTAGGTGTTTTTAGTTATTTATTTAATTATAGTTAATTATGTTGGGTCAATTGAATTTAGATTATTTTAGGCTAAGATAGATGTCAAATTGCTTAAGAAAAGTTGTTATTGATTAAATTGTGCTTTTATAGGTGTTCTTTGAAGGACTTTTAATTGGACTAGGAGAGTGCATTCTAGGTGTAGACTTCCTCTACACATGTTGCAGTTTTCTTAGTATATCTCCCACTACAAAAGTTCAAATGACATGATTCTTAGACCATTGGAAAGTTAACAGGCAGAGATACAACTATTTTGTTTACCACTTTATCCAGTTCAGCTTGGAAGGGGGTCAAAAATCATGTCAAAATCAAAGTATTGTAGTTGAGTATGAGAAAATCAAGACAAGTCTTCAAGGTTGCGTCCTCCTGCCATCAAGAGGATAGTTTTAGGCACCCAAGAGTTTCAGAGCCATGGTCCCTATCTTCCAAGGCCATAATAATTCAATGATATAAAGTTAGTTGGACTTAATTTTGATCGTAATTTAGCTAAGTTCTTGTAGTAATGTATAAAAATTAGTAGTTTTTATTAAATTATTTTAAGTTCTCAATTAGGTGAGTCAATCTAATCTTAGTTAAATTGGTGCTTGAATTTATGGTAATGTGCCTAAGATATGTTATTATTCATTAATTTGATGATTTTGCAGGTGTGCAATTAAAAGTGTAAAAACTTATCAAGATAAGTGTTCATGAGATGCAGACATTAACTGCATATGTCTCTGTGTTTTGACCATAACTTTCTCTATAGAAGTTTAAATGAGGTGATTCTTAAACCATTGAAAAGATAAGAGAAAAATCTACAACTTTCATGTTTACTAGTTTGCCCAGTTTGGGCTAGAAAGTGGTTAAAAACCTTGTTATAATTGAAGCACTATAGCAATCCAAGACAAAAGAAGTGAGGCCGAGGTGCCTTAACTTGAATTCCTCATTTTGTTCACCTTTACATGGTCAAGGCTCAGGCCTTGGAAGAGGAAGACTATGGTGCACTTGCTGCTGATTAGAAATCTTTGTTGATTCAGACTTCTTTCTTGATGTGAACTCGAATCTTATTTATGTAACATTTCATAGGACATTAAGATAGAAAAAACACAAGATTTAGAGCTAAAGATTCAGCCACAAGATCATTGAGGAAAACTCTCATTGGAGTTGAGAAGAAATTAAAAGATTCAAGAAGATTTCAAGATCGAGATTTCTACTCTTGAAGTTTTTTTATTCTTTATTTTTCTTGGTTTAGTTTCAATGTTTAAACTTAATTTGATGATGATTCGTGACATTATGGGGAACTAATTTAGTTATCTAAGATTATGATTGAACTCAATATGTATGTGAGACCTCGACCTCTATAGCCTCATAACTAGGTGTAGACACGATAAATTGAGTTAGGGGTAATTTCGTCATTTCTTTAGTGAGCCCCTAGAAGTATGCTTTCAAACATTTTTAAGGCCTAAGTAGGCCTGAAGCATAAATGAATGCTGAAAATAAGGATTAAATGACGAAGGAAATAAAATAATGATGATTTCCAAAGTAGGGGCAAAATGGTCATTTTTAATCTCAGGTCAAAATTTTAATTTTTCGACCATTGTGGACTTGGCCTCAGTATTAAAAGAGTAAAAAGATTGCACAAAGGATTTGAGAAGAATAAGCTAACTTGCTAAGGGCATTTTCGTAATTTAAGTGGAGTTAGATAAGCTTGAGCTATAAATATCATCTTCCAACAACTTCTTCTCACATTTTCCAGCAGCTTCTTATTCTTCTTCCTTTTTCCCTTTCACGTTTCTTCATCCTCCATGGGAGTTCTCTTCAACCTTCCATAACTTTCTCAAGCTAGCTCCACTTTTCATGCTTTTGTGCACCCTTTCATATAACCTTTGTGCTCTTTCACTCTCTCACTTTAAAACCCTTGAAAAAAAAATCTTACTTCCATACTTTTTCTCACTAGCTAGGTGTTTAGA
Source organism: Theobroma cacao (assembly GCF_053813885.1). NCBI lineage: Eukaryota > Viridiplantae > Streptophyta > Magnoliopsida > Malvales > Malvaceae > Theobroma > Theobroma cacao. Next base: position 36,184,728 of record NC_142647.1, on the reverse strand, counting down.
GAGAGAAAGAGGGAGCTTCCATAATAGCTTGCAATTTTTGGAAAGAGATTCAACTACAAAGCTACCAAGGTGAGTAGGGAATTAGAATTTGATATTTAAGTGTTGAGAATAGCTAGTGATGAGACTTGGGAATGTTTTGTAGTTGAGGTTGTTTATTCATTTTAAATTGATTAGGATGGTGCAAATAATAGCCATTTAATAGTAGTTGGAAACTAGTAAGGAATGACTAGTAGGACACAATTTAGAAAATAGCTTTGGAATAGTAATAATGCCAAGTTGGATTTATGATGATGTTGTGTGTGATAGGTTCCAATGAAACCTTACACCTTAATTCGGAACAGTAGTCGAAGCTAGAGCGCACCAAAACATCAATAAAGACTAGTGAGTGAACTTGCATTTCAAAATTTCTTTAGAAAATGTAATGTATTTGAATGAACATTTGAATGATTTTATCTAACTTTTCTTTAAAAATGTGTGCCAGGGAACAAGCCCTTGATAAAATGTTTTGATGTTGTGAAAAATGTGAAATGTGTAAAAAGATGAATCCATGTGCTTCTATATTATGTTGGTAGGTATATATATGAATATATGTTTTGTATTGATGAATAATGTTGTGTGATGATGTTGAAGTGTGCGAATAGGGAGTGCACACATGATGATGATAGAGTGTGCGAGTAGGGTGTGCACACATGGTGATGTTGAAGTGTGCGAGTAGGAAGTGCACACATGATGATGTTGAAGTGTGCAAGTAGGGAGTGCACACATGATGATGATATTGCATTGAGTTGAGTGTGGTGGGATGGTATGCATGATGATGTATGTATATACAAATATATATATGTTATAGAAAGTTTATGAAAATAATTATGACTGTGTTGTGTGTTGGTATTGTTAATTGCTCCCAAATTGCTTTTCATTTCAACAAGAAAATGGCTTTTGATGTAACAAGACCCATTTCACTTAAAATGCTCTTTTTCTCACTACAGCGAGATTCATTTTCGTTGCAACGAGCAACTCTCGAGTTTTGGGGGTCACACTAGCCTGATTCTCGTTGCAGCGAGAAACTCTTGGGTGTTGGTGTGGTACTTTCACTTCGATGAAGATTTTCACTACCTTCCCATCCGAACTAGGAAAAGTGGTGAACATAAAAGTTGTATCCCTACCTCTTAGTTTTATAATGGTTCAAAAATCAGGTCAATTGAACTTTTGTAGTGGGAGCTATGCTAGAAAAACTGAAACATATGCAAACTGACACTGTTTCTCACTGCAACGAGAAACTTGCTGCCATGCTTGCTACCTTGCTTGATTTTGACATATTTTTCACCCATTTAACTTCATGGATTGATCGTGGATTTTTGCAACACTATGAGGTTATTAATCAAAGTTTGAAAAGAGGGGTTTTTAGTAAGAAATTAAATTAATTGCATTATTTTTGAAATAAGTGCATCATGATTTCCAAATTCTTCCTATCGATTGCTTGTTCCCTTCTTATGTTCACTCACTGAGTTTATGCTCACCTTTTTCAAATTCATGTTTTCAGATCAAGAGGTAGTCGGTAACTAGGTTGAGGTGTTCTCATAGATTCGTATCCTTGGTAGGTATCTTGGCATTTCATAGTCGCACCTTCACCTTGGTCACTCCGCTAGAAGCCCAAAGTCATTTTTGTTGTAAATACGTACCTATGCTGTAAAGTACTAAGATGTATACCTTAGACCATATATGTACATTTTGATTGGTAAAGCTACCATGAGTGGCAATAGTTAATGTTATTTTGGGATAATACAAATGCAGTTTTGATTGTTATAATTTACTATTAAAGTACTTAAAGGGTTGAGATTGTGAGATGTAAATGTAAAAATAGTTGATGGGATAATGAGTACGATTATATAAATAGGCTTGCTTGGGCTTAGTGGGCTACATCCATTAGGCCCATGCCTCGGTCATGAAATTGGGTCGTCACAATGTAGTCTAAATTACATATTGATAACTCTATTATATAGAGTTATTTTGACACATTTTGGGGACTTAAGTAACTTAAGTCTTTGAGATTTTAGATTTGGATTTTAGTATTTAAGGTGTTTTTCTTAGTTAACTTTGATTACATGTTGATTAGTTTAATTGAAGTTATTTTACTCTAATTTTATGTTGCTTTTGCTTTAAATTACTTAAGCATAGTTATTGTTGATTTTTCTTATTCCTTTTGCAGAAAAATTGATGAGAAAGTCTTACTTGATGAAAAACTGTGCAAGTATTATGAAGGCTTCATTTGTACATGCTACAGTGTTTCGAGCATAACTTGAGCTACACTGGTCCAATTGACATGATTCTTAAGCCAATTGAAATCTAAGAGATAGCTTTGCAACTTTTTGGTTTATCCTTTTTTCGATTTCGGATCCAACTAAGGAGAAAATTATGTTAGAAGTGGCTTGACTACTGCAATTTCTACACAAGGCAACACAAGGAATAAAGGCTAGGGCCTTGAGTTGCTCAAGGCCGCAACACTAAGGTTCATAAAATCTCCCATAGTGCCACCCAAGACCAGAGTGTCGCGATGCTGAGAAAGTGGAGCCGCAACACCATAAGACCCTACTGCATCATACTTCCACCTGTGGCCATGGTGCATGGTGCCAGGAATATTTCCAAAAAAAAAATTTCTTTCGGGATTTTGGAAATTAGGTTTTGAACCTTATTTAAAGGGCCTTTTTCAGAGGTTCTCAAAGAAAAATGACAAGCAACTATTTTGGAGCAAGGAGCCAAAAACAAAGCAAAAAAGAAAGAGAATTTGAGGGATAATTGAGATCAAAAGCTTCAACTATTAGTTTCATTCTTTACTTTTGTGTTTCTCATATTTTTTTTGACTTGGATTAACGGCTAAATTTCTTTGGATGATATTATTATTAGTTATTATGAGCAAAATTATCTTTCTAGGGTTGTGGTGGATTTCAACATGTAATCTAAATATTTGTTTCTCTTTTATTTACTATGAATAGGTATAGTTTCGCTTATTCAAATATGTTCTTAATACTTTTAATTGTCTAGCCAACAATTGAATGATTTGTTAATCTAGATGAGACTCAACAAAGTGATTGTAGATTAGACTAAAATTTGAATAGTGTATGTTCATGTCACTAAGATGATCTGATTCGCAATTAAAGTAGATATACGCCTAAATGCCATGCATAACCAAATTAGAACACTAGCTTAATGAACCTTATTTAACTTATTACTATAGACATATAATGAACCAATTAAGTTAGATGTTCATATAAACATCTTGACCGAGACTCGTGCATAGTTTGGACGCATGGAAAATGCACTACATTGGTACTAGATTTTGTATATAAGCCTAGATGCATGAACCTAGGCTGGAGAACAAAATACATGTATATGTATATATGTGATTGTGTGTTGTGATGCGAGCCACATGGATGGCCTATGTTATGTTGAGATGAGCCCTGCAACCAATTGGGATTGGTTAAGGCTTGATTCCAATCATGCAATAGTATCATTCATGTTGAATGATTAAAGGTTTTCCTTTATCAATAAGACATCAATTATAATGAGTTATAAGTCTAATTGGATGAAGTCTATGAGATTAATATGCCTTGCAAGGAAACTGTAATGGGTTGAAGTTATGAGATTCCTATGCATCAAAGCATAATTTCAAAATATTTCTGGTCAATGTATCATTAAGACTGGACATCAATGATGCTTAAAGACTAGTATATTCTATGTTCCTTACTTTGGAAGTAAGCAATCAATCTCATAGATTGAAGTATAGAGATACTTGGAGCTACAATATAGGTGCTTGCTTAGGAGAGCAAGTTCACTGAACATGACCTGCCATGAGAAGTGCATTTGGTAATATACTCTAGTGCCTATGCAACACTTCTCATGTATCAGTTGTGTAAATACTCCCTAGACTTGAGACACCGGGTTGTCTTATGTGTGGAGTGCTATGCTTTGATTTCATCCCTATGGGTGCTTAACCAAGGATGCCAAAACAAGATGCTTTTGGTATAGTATGAAGCACGTGAAGGCAAATGAGTGGTCAAGATAGAAATCATCACCTTGAGTGTTTTACCGGACATATCCTATCAGTTTTTGGTTAACATTAGCTTATTGAAGTCATTAGCCAAGGCAAAATGGAGATTATGAAAAAGGTTTCATAAGTCTTTATAAAGCTAATGCTATAATTGCAGAAACAAATATGGAGGTCAATAATAGTAGACATTGTACCAAGCTCTTATCATCTCCAGGATATATGATGAGGGAATGAATTACACTGATAGACTGTACACTGAAAGGTTGTCAAAGAACCCTTTGACTCTCCCAACAATTGGGTGGTCATGATGCATTGCTAGATGCCAATCTTAGTCTATGGAATTGATTATAAATTAATTGATTGAAATTTCTATTAATCAATTAAGTCATTAATCAATTCCATTGCCAACATGTTGGAAACCTAATGGGTCACAAATAATGATTGCATTTGAATTAAATTAGGAGAGTGACGATTTAAGTTAGACTTAAATCACATGATAGGTAATTAACTTCTATAAACATAGTTAAAAGAGTTTAATTAAGTTTTAGGCATAATTATAAATAGTTATAATTAGAAGGCCTTGATTGCAAAATATAAAAGGAAATTAATTTTGATTTTAATTTTCAAGGACTTAATTAAAAGAGTTTAATTAAGTAATGGGCCCAATATTATAATGTGTTATAATATTGAGGGCTTAATTGCAAAATTGAAGTTATTTTAACCTAACTATATAAGTAACCTTTTAACTATTTTCCATATGAGAGTTTTTCATAGTTTTTGTCAAAAAAAGAAAAACGTTTTTTTTCTTCACCACCACTCCCTTTGTGTGAAAGAGAAAATTGCTTATGAAGCAATTTTCAAGAGAGGTTCGGCTAAGATTGTGAAAAAGAAGAAAAGGGCAATTGTTGTCCTCTTTGCCAGCACAAAGTCGAGTTAAAAACTCCTTCCATTGTTGAAGGTTCAAGTGCAATCGTGTGTACTACCATTGGAGGCCAAGCACTTGATTGGCTAGGGTTTTTGCTCCTTGTGGTGCTCGCGGGATTGCTTCGAAAAGTGCCATCGTGATTACAAAATTACATGACAAGGTAACTTTCTAAACAATAATTTATTTTGTACTTTTATGTGTTAAATATCACCAAGGTGATCCATGGGTGGAGGCATGTTTTGTTGTTTAGTTATAAAGTTTTTAATTTTTTTTTCGCTGCGTATTTTGAGCATGCCATCCATAGCCAAACCCATCAGTGGCATCAGAGCCTTCCTTTGTTCGATTTTAACACATTTTAATGTCTATTGTTGTTAATGCTTTGTTGAAAAGGAATATGAGGTGTTCGGGTTTTGTTCTACACAAATTAGTAAGTTTTAAAATTTTACAATTTGTTCTAGTTATTTTGATTTCTAAATAGATTTTTATTGTAAATTTTAAAATTTATTTGTCATAATATTAATCTCGTTTTAATGTCAAAATATTGCACATTAACAAGAGCATGAGATGCACAAATTAATTTAGCAAATAAAGATTCGATCTCATAATATTATGGTGTGATTTAAACGGTAGAATTCGATTCTGTCCAGCCATGGTATTGGTCCATTTTCAGCCATAAAAGTAAGGCTTAAGTGCTTCATAAAATGCAGGAAAATTAAGAGATCAATACACATTGGAAATGTTCCAAGATGGGTGATTATGTGTGGCTAATGGTGGAGGTAAAGTTACCAAAATGTGGCTAAAACAGTTGCTGTTTGCAACAGAGACAGTTATAGTTTTGTTTGGCTTGGCAACCAATAAAGGCCTAAATTTGTGCAATTAGTTGCACCAATTGGCTGATGATTTTTTTGTTTGAAAAGGTTCCATAAATTATTCAAATTGTTGCCAAGAATTTTAAGGATTTAAATCCCTAGAATTAAGCCTTCATAAAACTGAGTTGGTGGAGTCAAAACTGTTGCTGCCTCTGCAGCAGCAAGCCACGGTTTTGAATTTTTTTGAAAGCTAAAAACGTTTCCTAAAATCCTGAAAAGTTACTATGGAATTGTTCCATAAGCTGTCTATCAAGGAAAATTTAATTGGGAATTAAATTCCTGATTTTATTCCACCAAATAGCTTCAAAAGAAAGACAAAACTGAAACTGCCTCTGCAGATAAGGGTCACGGTTTTGAATTTTTTTTGACAGCCAAAACCACCTCCTAAAATCCTGAAAATTTTATTCTGGAATAGTTCCATGAGTTATCTATCAGGATAAATTTTTTGAGGAATTAAATTTCTAATTTTTAGTCACAAAGAATTTCGAAAGTACTTAAAACCAATTCTGCCTCCTACAGGTAAAGATCACGGTTTTTGAATTTTTTGAATGGCCAAATCACCTCCTAAAATCCTGAAAATTTATTCTGGAATAGTTACATGAGTTATCTATTAGGATAAATTTTATTGGAATTAAATTCTTAAACATACAGCACCGTAATGCCACGTAATTAGGACATGTCTGCTGCTGTCTGCAGCAGGACACTGTCTTGGTTAAGACATAGAATTTGTCAAAATTTTACACCAATAAATGATCAATTAAATTAGTTAATTGGATGAGGATAAGTTATGGAATCGGTTCCATAATTATGCTGATTTTTTGAAACATTTAACTTAAGGAATATGATTCCTAAAATTAAGCATTTCAAAGATGATACATTGACATCCACAAATAAAGAAATGTGATTTCTAAAATTACGGAAGTTAAAATATCTTCATTGGCCAATTAAATATTTATGGAATATGTTCTGTAAAGATTGATAATTTATTTCATAAATTATGGAATGTGATTCGTTAATTTAAGGGTGTCAAAATTTAAATAATTTAAGACTACATTAATTTAGGAATTAGATTCCTAGGAGTAATGGGAGTCTTAATATTTATAGACAAATTTTATTTTGAATTGACTTCTTGGAAGAAGATAATTCTAATTTGACATTAAATTTAAAGATTAAATTGTCTAAGTTATTTCCTAATAAGATTAGGTAATAATAGACATTCAATCTTTAATTAAATGAGATTAATAATAGGTTGTGTAAAATGTTTAGGAGCACAAATTAAAAATGTTTTAATTTGTAATTTGTAATAAAAATTTAATTCTAATCCTAAGTAGATTAGTAATGGATAAATTACTAATTTTGATTAGTAATTCTTACCATATATGAAAGAAGTTTCCATATATATAGATTAAATGGTTACCCGAAAATTTGAAATTGGCAAAATTCAAATGTTGAAAATTGCTAATTTCAAATACCTCATATGATTAACAAATTGAATGAGACATGTCTTTAAATTCTATTCATATTGATGAATATAAGTGGATGATTATGGACTTAGGCCTAATATGATTATGCTATGGTTGAATGTATATTCTTGGTATTTTTGAAATAGGACTTGTGTGCCCTGCCTTATCTCTTTATCTCGGTTTGTAAAATTCTTTCCTTATCTTACTCCCCTCAAATGTAACTCGAGGTTTCTACGTTCAAATGTAATTAGAATTAGGATAGATTAGGAATTTAATTTTGAAAAAATTGACGATGGAGATCCAAGGCGCCAAGAAGGACAAGGAGATTACAAGAAAATTTTGAAGATTCTTATATATAATCCTTTAGGTTTGACCAAGCTAGTTTCCTTTGATGGCTCAAGGAAATTAGTATAGTTAAAGTCCATAATCATCCAAAGTAGTTTGCATGTGATAGATTTATTTTATGCAATTTAATAAATGCTATGCAATGCAAAGTAGTATGCATGTGACAGATTTATTTTATTCGATTTAATAAATGTCATGCATGCAAAGATGAGACCCTAATAAAGGCGAAAACAAAATCCTTCATTATATATTGAGTCACATGCCACGCATGAGCAAGTTGCCTTTCACCATATAGCAAGATAACCTGGCTGCTCTTTTAATCGGAGACTTGTTGAGCACACTCAAGGTCACACTTTTACACGAGTATGTTTGAGTTATTGGTGGGTCTTACTCAACTAGTTTCATAAAATTCGGATGCTTGGAAACTTCATTATTATGAAACTAGAGGCAAAGACTAGGTGAATATATATGATATGTTTAGGCAATGTGTTGTCACCTAGCTGATCTAGGAGTTGTATAGAGATACAATTGGTAAGCTTAGTTACCTACCTAATCCACCGGTCATGGTTTCTTGAGCACACTCAAGGTCCTAACTTGATGGATGGGATCTTAGCCCACTAAGAGAATCCTAGTAGAGATCTCTCGAGGTGAGATGAAGGGTTATCATCTTGTAGAAAATAGTGGGAGAACTATTTAAAATTTTAAAACTTTGTTTTAAATAGTTTATGCATGATATTTACGTATTACTTTATTTTATATATTTAGACATAATTTATATACATGGCTACTAATATGTCACTATGGTGCATCTTGGATGCAAATCAAATTCACTAGACCAAACCTTTTTTAAAGGTACCAAGACTTGAGAAATGTTCTCAAGCGAAAGGTTGTTCGTTCCACAATCTCTACCAAATACAATTCATAATTAGGAGTGTGCTTACATGAGATGGAATTTATACTGCCTTAATTATGAATTGGGAAAACAACCACGATAATGACACTAACTGAGAAATGTTCTCAAACATCTTTATGGTAAAGATGCACAAAGGAGGGACTATAAAAAAAAAAAAACGTTTCCTTGACAGAGTTAAAGAAAAGAAAGCTTATAGAAGCTTCTACTTTGTCAAATTTTATGATTGAGCTAGAAGTTACTACTATTGTATTAACATCATAAGTACTCGATACTAGATGTTGAATGCATTTAAGTAATAACATAAAGTGCAAAATAATAGTAGTAAGTCAATGCTCAATATAAATGTCAAGAAAACTGATTGCATATAATCTCAATTATGGCCTTTTTGTCTTAGTCATTGAAGTAAGAATTAGAGTATGAAGATACTTAGATCCTTTTGATTGGGAATCATAAAAGGGCTAGTAATTCTTATATGATCAAATGAATTTTCATGCAAAAGTGAATGACTTGGTATGTTCAAAATGTCTTACACATATAGATGTATACGAACCATTGAACATAAATTGTTATGGAAAATGTTCCTAATTCATCAAGTTTACACAAGACCAAATTGAGATTTTGTCTTGTATACTTAAAGAAATAAAATTTGAAACCTTGAAATGTTTAAAGAATTCAAATATAAGATCATATGAGCTATATAGTATGAAGTACTCTTATTAAGATATGATCTTAGTGAAGATTACTCTTACTTATTAATTAATTATTCAAAAGGTGAATGTAGATTCATGTGAAATGGAACTTTCTTATGAATAGAACATAGAGATGTTTGTTCAAAGAAGAAAGCAAATTCATATAGTGATATGATTTGGTCCATATCTCTCCAAGTTAGATGTAGCCAATTATATTATTCCAAACCAATATGATTCCAAGCATACATTGAGATGTATGTATGTAACATCACAAAAAATTCAAAAGAGTTTGATTATTACTCTCACCAAGGATCTTGGATTTAGTGGGAGTATGACAACACTAAAAAAGGGAGCTTTTTAGTTATTACTTGATTACATTGGAATCTAACTCTTAAGATTTTGCATAGAGATGCATAATCATATGTATGAGAACTCCATGGATTTAGTAAGATACATTGAAGATGTATTATTCATATGAGATGAACTACTAAATATGTTTTTTGTTGGAGTTATACATTTTGTTCTATTATATGGGATCCAAAGGGTTGGATTTAATAATATGTACAAGTGTATTTATCTCATACACAAAAGGAAGTTAGTGGGAGTGAATACAATTCTTTGGTGATACAATTACATGGGATGCAATGTGTATAAAAAGAAAGTGCCAAAATTTAAAAAGGGTAGATGGTACAATGAAAAGTGACAAATGTATATGATGCATACAACATTGTTTAGTTGGAATGGTTCCAAAGAAAGAAAGAGGACTATGTACACGTATATAATTAAAGTCATATACATCTTATTAAAAGGGCTATAATAGAAAGATACTTAGATTGTTAGTCCATGGAACTAATAAAAAGTTTTAAACATTGTTAATGTAACAATGGAGCTAGACAAGTAGAACTTGGGTCTCATTGGATCTAGATATAGTAATATGACATGATGTGAAGCATGGACATCACGAACATAGATAAAAGTAATTAACCACATTGAAGGGCACAAGCGAGTCTACATGCAGACACGATTGCTAAATGGATTGAATCCACATACTATAAGGTAGCAATTGGCTTTGTGCTAGTGGGAGATATTGGGATGAGCCCTGTAGCCAATTGGGATTGGTTAAGGCTTGATTCCAATCGTGCAACAGTATCATTCATGTTGAATGATTAGAGGTTTTCCTTCATCAATAAGACATCAATTATAATGAGTTATAAGTCTAATTGGATGAAGTCCATGAGATTAATATGCCTTGCAACGAAACTGTAATGGGTTACAGTTATGAGATTCCTATACATCAAAGCATAATCTCAAAATGTTCCTGGTTAATGTATCATTGAGACTGGACATCAATGATGCTTAAAGACTGGTATATTCTATGTTCCTTACTTTGGAAGTAAGTAATCGTTCTCATAGATTGAAGTATAGAGATACTTGGAACTAGAATATAAGTGCTTGCCTAGGAGAGCAAGTTCACTGAACATGACCCGCCATGAGAAGTGCATTTGGTAATACACTATAGTGTCTATGCAACACTTCTCATTTGTCAATTGTGTAAATACTCTCTAGACTTGAGACACTAGGTTGTCTTATGTGTGGAGTGCTATGCTTTGTTTTCATCCCTATGGGTGCCTAAACAAGGATGCCAAAACAAGATGCTTTTGGGTATAGTATGAAGCATATGAAGGCAAATGAGTGGTCAAGATAGGAATCATCACCTTGAGTGTTTTAGAGGACATATCCTATCAGTTCTCGGTTAACATTAGCTTATTGAAGTCCTTGGCCAAGGCGACATGGAGATTATGAAAAAAGTTTCATAACTTTCTATAAAGCTAATGCTATAATTACAGGAACAAATATGGAGATCAATAAGAGTAGATACTGTACCAACCTCTTATCATCTCCGGGATGTATGATGAGGGAATAAATTACACTGATAAACTATACACTGAAAGGTTGTCAAAGAACCCTTTGACTCTCCCAACAATTGGGTGGCCATGATGCATTGTTAGATGCTAATCTTGGTCTATGGAATTAATTATAAATTAATTGAGTGAAATTTCTATTAATCAATTAAGTCATTAATCAATTCCGTTGCCAACATGTTGGGAACCTAATGGGTCACACACAATGATTGCATTTGAATTAAATTGGGAGAGTGATGATTTAAGTTAGACTTAAATCACATTCTAGGTAATTAATTTCCATAAAATTGATTAAAGGATTTTAATTAAGTTTTAGGCATAATTATAAATAGTTATAATTATAAGGCCTTGATTGCAAAATATAAAAGGAAATTAATTTTGATTTTAATTTTCAAGGACTTAATTAAAAGAGTTTAATTAAGTAATGAGCCCAATATTATAATGTGTTATAATATTAAGGACTTAATTACAAAATTGAAGTTATTTTAACCTAACTATATAAGTCACCTTTTAACTATTTTCCATATGAGAGTTTTTCACAATTGAAGAAAATGTAGTTTTTGTCAGAAAAAGAAAAACGTTTTTTTTCTTCGCCACCACTCCTTTTGTGTGAAAAAGAAAATTGCTTATGAAGCAATTTTCAAGAGAGGTTCGGCTAAGATTGTGAAAAAAAAGAAAAGGGCAATTGTTGTCCTCTTTGCTAGCACAAAGTATAGTTAAAAACTCCTTCCTTTGTTGAAAGTTCAAGTGCAATCGTGTGTACTACCATTGGAGGCCAAGCACTTGATTGGCTAGGGTTTTTGCTCCTTGTGGTGCTCGCAAGATTGCTTCAAAAAGTGCCATTGTGATTACGAAATTACATGGGAAAATAACTTTCTAAACAATAATTTATTTTGTGCTTTTATGTGTTAAATATCACCAAGGTGATCCATGGGTGGAGGCATGTTTTGTTGTTTAGTTATAAAGTTTTTAATTTTCTTTCCGTTGCGTATTTTAAGCATGCTATCCATAGCCAAACCCATAAGTGTAAGCCTAGACTAAGAGGCTTGTAGGCTATGTTGAACCCCTAAGAGTGGATTACCGTAAGTGATTGATTTGTCAAGACCATTTGATTGAATGAGGCCTTGGGGACTTAGAGACACTTAGAATCTAATCGAGCTTAAGACAATTGAAGCTTGATAAATGTTGATCGAAGTTTGATACAAAAAATGTGAATGATAAAGGCATGATGGCCTTAATTGTGGATTTGTATTTTCGTCTAAGGGATGAATTCTAGACGTTGATCTGATTTGTAAATGAGCAGAGTCCGATGCCCTATGACTATGTTTGTGCCTGAGGGATGGTGGTAAGTAGGGGCGGTGGTTGACATCCCACCTATGATTCTCGCTTGTAGTGTACGATGCCATCCGTTGGGAGATTACTCTAGATGATGATTGTGGTGCCACCTGCGTGAGAATACTCCAAATGATGCCATCCATAGGAAGATTACTCTAGTCAATGACTTTAACTTTTCGCTTGCTGCTTCAACATTGAACGTGATTTGTTTTTCTGCCAGTGACTTTGGCCTTGTGTGCGACTTGATTCTCCGCTGGCTGGCCACTAAGCGTGATTTGATTATGTTTAGGGGAGGACCACTCATTGATTTGATTTGTGTATGACATGAGATTGCCGTGAAAGGCTTGATTTACATATGATATGACTTTCATGTGATGCTCCAACAACTAGAGTGTGTCGTGGAGAATGGTTTAAATGTTTCGGTTGGCTTCGAGGGGAAGTCCCACAATATGTCACGATAATGATGACTTTGGGGAGGATGAAATACCCTCGTATTTGGGAGACCGTAGGGATGACTATATTCCTCTATACTTGGAGATGTATTGAAAGATTATATGGATGCACGAAAAGTGTAATATATTTATTATATATTTAATTTTGATTATCTACACCACTCATTGAGTATTATAGTACTCACCCATTTGTGTACCATGTGCAGATAAATAGACCACAAAGAAGCGTGGCAAGGGTCGACTGTAGAAAGATTGATTTTGGCATCTAGTAGGTCTTCCGTTTTGGTCACTCCGTTGAGTCTATCACGAGCTTCCTTATATGGTTGGCTTCGATGTATGTAGGCACGTTGTGCCATTTGAATCTGTGTAAGGGTTAATATGTATGAACCTGTTTGGGTGGCCAACGTATGGCCCTATTTCTATTTGTATGGAAATTAAGCAAGGGATATTGTATTTTATTCGAATTTATTATGAATATTTGTTTATTGAATCCCTTGGCCTATGTATGTTTGCATATGAGCTTTGAGGCTTACTCGAGTTTAGTGGGCTTGCTTGCTAGGCTTGTGCATCGGTCATGGCCCTCGAGTTTGGGTTGTGACATAATTTATTGCATTTCTTTAGTGAATTTTTAATTTTTGTTAATTAGTTTAGTTTTTAATTGAATTTAGTTTTAATTTTTTTATGCTGAAATTCACGCAGGGCCCAGTTACCCTGTTAAATTTTATTAATTACGAAATAAAAGGTACAAAGGAGGAGGACCTAAACCGTACCTCCAAGTTACATGATCATGAGAAAGTTTTTGAAAAGCACCTAGAGTAAAGAAAACCATTTTACGTGCATAACTTTTGATGTTACAGTAAAACAGATATTCCTTACTATTACATTAAGACAATAAACTATAATAAAATTTAAAACGTAAAATGTAAATAAGAAAAGCACCTAGAATGGAGTGTTTAATTTTATGACCATATTTTTTACTATCGTCATAAAATTGAAACACTTCCATATTACCAAAATCTATGTGAATAAGAAAATAAGAAAAATAAACTAGGAGTACTAATCCTTTACATTCATTTAAAACGAATATAAGGTAAACTAACTTTATCTAATCTAAGCATACCTCTAAGTTGACCTTCTGCTTGTGAAAATACTTGCAGGTTCTGGTGTGTATGCCCCTAATTTGAGAAATGGTCTGCTGCTTGGTTCCCGTCTCGATGGATGTGCGAAATCCGAAAAGAGATACCACTCAAGGATCTGCGAATGGAAGTAAGCAAATACCAAGTCCTAGAGGATCCCTGATGACCCTCATTTATCATGTGTACCACTACTTTTGTAACCATTTATATCCAAAGTCTAGTAACATTGTACTCAATACACAAAAGAAAACCCATGTGTAGTGCCATTAACTCTGCTTGTAATGAATCACATGGTCCAAAATTTTCAGAAAATCCAAAAATCATGGTACCTATATGGTCTCGAAGAAGTCCTCCTCTAGTAACATTTTGAAAATTATGCTGGAACTACCATAAGAATTCAACTTAAACTCACCTGTTGATGGTTTATGCCAAGAGAATAGTTTTGGAGGATGTGGGGCTGCCTGCTAATATATTAAACCCCATGCTTTAGTATTCTGTAGATCTCCCCTCTATTGCCACTGGTGGAATTGCTTCCCATGAAATAATTGGTGGATGAGTTTGATTGCTCTCCACACTACTCTGTTCGGATACATACCAAGGTCCCTATGCTTCGCATCATTCCTATTAACCCATAAGAAATAAAAAATGAATAAAGGCATTAATGTGCGTATGTGTCATTTTTTCGTGTAATCACTAGAGTACAACCATGCCCATATAATCTGATAAATAGTCTGAGAATGAGCAATGTTGATTTGGAAAATTTTCATAAAATAATTCCAAACCTGTGTAGCTATTGGGCATCCGCACATGTCATGCAAGAGAAACCCCTTTAAGTTACAGTGTTGGCATTTGGAAGCTAACTGGAATCCCTTGGTTTTCAACCGCAAATCAACTGGGATCCAATCATGTAATAACCTCCATAGGAAGAAAGAAGTAGTAAGAGGAATACATTTATGCGAAACTAAATTGAATATAGGATTTACCGATTGTCGCTGTCGAATAATCTCCCAAGCTGACTTAATAGTGAATTGCCCATTCGAGGTAAGTACCCAATATGCCCTATCATCACGAGTGGATCGAACAGAATTTTTAAGATTTTCGCCACAACATCCTCAGGTAACACGTTGTTCAGCTTACCCACATCCCATTTGCCATTATCATAGAAATAGCAAACTCTTGTCATTGATGATGCAAAGGATGGAAATCTACTAACTAAGGGTGCTTCACCCATCCAACAATCATGCCAGAAAAATAACTCACCCTTACCAATCCGCCACCTAGTGTGTTGTTCTGTGACCGGGCAGCTAACTAACATCCGTTTCCATGTCTGTGAATCATGAAGCTTTGGTTGTACATTCCTTGAAATTTGACCAAAACAATATTTACTCCTCATAAATTATGTCCAAATGCTGTTACAGGTTAAAAACCTCCACCAAAGTTTCATGCTAAAGGCCTCCAACATATCACTTAGGCCTCTCATGTCTAATCCTCCCTCATTAGATGGAAGAGTGATCTTATGCCACGAAGCCCAATGGATTTTTCTAGTACCTGCCGAACCTCCCTACAAAAAATTATTGAGCATTCTGTCAATTCTTTCAATCACACAAATAGGAGGTTTAAGGACTTGGAGCAAATAAATAGACAGAGAAGATAATACACTACGTAATAGTGTTATTTGCCTTTCCGTAGATAATACTTTGTTATCCCATCTTGCTATATGGTCCTGGATCTTTGCAACCAAATTATCAAATAACATTACCTTTTTCGGCCCTTTATAAAGGGGCACCCTCAAATATGTGATAAGCAGGCACTTATGAATGAAGCCAATAGCTTGAGAAATGATTTGAATGCGACTGTTCACCATATTTCGATGAGTGATGAAGCAACTCTTTGAGTGGCTTATTCGCTGCCCAAAAATCACCTCATAATCCTGCAAGAACAATAGAATTTTTTGCAAGGCGGATTTCACACCGTTTGTGAATATAATTATATCGTTAGCAAATGCTAAGTGGCTTACTAGCATAGAGCAATCAAAACGATAATGCAGTGAAGGATAAGTGGCAAACAAAGCATTCAATCCTTGAGATAAATATTTCGCAGCTAGGATAAATAATAATGGAGAGATGGAATCACCCTATCTTTGCCCTCTTTTTGACTTCAAATAACCCACAGCCCCACCATTTATCAGTAAAGAAAACCAACAATTAGATATGCAGCTGCGAACCATGCCAATCCATTGAGAATTAAATCCAAACTGCTGTAGCATTCTATAGAGAAAATCCCATTCAAGCCGATCATAACCCTTCATCATATCTAACTTGAGAGCAACATTTCCACCCCTTGACTTTTGGTCAATCTTCCCCATTAGTTCTTGAGCAAAAAGAATATTGTCGCTAATCAGTCTCCCCCTTACGAAGCCACTCTGATTATTTGTAATCATGGAGGAAAGCATCTTTGCAAGACGGTTAGCTAAAATCTTAATAATGATTTTATTTAAAACATTATAAAGACTTATCGGTCTGAAATCACTCCATTTCAAGGCATTGTTATTTTTGGGCAACAACACAATAGTTGTAGACGTGATTCCCCTTGGGAGGTCAGCTCCATGGAAAAAATCAACAATTGCATCCAAGAGGTCATTAGCAACGATATCCTAACATTGTTGATAAAAATAAGAAGAAAATCCATCAGAGCCAACAACATTATCCTTGTCAATATTGAATACTGCCTTTTTCAGCTTCGCCATTGATGGCAGTGCACATAAACTAAGATTATCATTCTCAGATATAATAGCAGGAATCAACGAAGTATTAAACTTGGACGTGTCACATGATTATTTTTTCATGAGGGAGGAAAAAACTTCCACTGCTGAAGGCTTCAAAGCATTCGGTTCTTCAATCCAACTCCCATCCGGATTTTGTATTTTGAAGATATGGCTTTTGATTCATTTCTTCTTGACCCGCATGTGGAAAAATTTGGTGTTACGCTCACTCTCCGCTAACCATTTAATACCAGATTTTTGTTGCCAAAATAATTATTTAACACTGAGCAGGTGATTAAGCTGGGCGTAGGCTTTATTGATGGCAGCTCGATTCTCCATTGACTGCTCCTGTTGAAAAATTATTTCACAATCTATAGCTATTTGTTTTGCCACCTTCAAATTATGGAAGATGTCTTCGAAAACCTCCTTATTCCACCATTTCAAAGCTTGTTTTAAATGTCATTGCTTCTCCCAGAAAGCTTGTAATCCAGAGCCAACAATGAGAGAAGTCCAATTCTGTTCCACAAAATTTTTAAACCCATGGTGTATAACCCAAGCATGCAAGAACCTAAAAGATGAGGGAAATCTATCCTGGTTCTTAGAGCAGGTAATTAGCAATGGACAATGATCTGATCCGTCCCTATTCAGGTGATGTATATGTGTAGAAGCAAAAAAGTCTGCCCAATGATGATTATAAACCATTATGTCCAACCCTTGAAACATACTGTTATTAGTCTAGGTGAATTGGTTTCCTTTATAGCAACCATCCATTAACCCACAATCAAGCAAAGCATTAGCAAAATCTTCCATGGAACCTACATGTGGCATAGCGCCATTCAACCGTTCTCCACTGTGTATAATGGCATTAAAATCACCCCCAACTATCCATGGTGTATTAATACTAATTGCCAAGCTCCTCAAGCAATACCAATGTACTAACTTCTCTAACCTAGTACATTTTGCATAGATGAAAGATGCCAACAGAAGGACTTTCAGTCACGGCATGGTGATCTTAACATGGAGACATTGAACATTATCCAACAACACTTCACAACTCAAATCAAAAGAATGAAACAACCATATCTTTTGGGAACAGTTTTTAAAAACTTTTTCAAACCCTAATTTTCTTTTTATAAAGTAAACTTTAGAATTGTCAACCATGGGTTCCAAAATTACTAAAATTTTTATTTTGTGCAACAACTGCAGTTTCTTGATTATTCTTTTGATTTCAAGACTAGCGATACCTCTCACATTCCAAACCAATGCACTAATCATGATTGGGTTCTAGCTGCAAAACTCTCTGAGATGGAGTCATCATCGGAGACCCCATCTTTTTCCCTCATATCCAGAGCTTCCTCTTAAGCTAGACTAAGTATTTTACCAATTGAAGCTGCAGTGTCTGAATGTCTCATGTGTCGCACCGTGTATAAACTTCCAAGTCTGCAAGATTAGCTCCTGAAATAGAAGGAACGTTACTTAGTTCTCTATTGTATTTATACTTACTTGAGGCGAACTCTTAGGTGGGAGGATTGTCAACATGTTCTTCCATCTTTTCTCGTAGGCATGCAGCTGTTGCGGTAGTCTAATTATTTCCAACTAAACTGTTGGTCTGACTTGCACCTTATCCCCCCATTGGGCTGTGTTCTTCATTGCCTTCCAAATTGTTCACTTGCGAATTTTGGTCCCCTAACCTACTTTCTGCCTTTCGCTGATCATTCCTCTGCACTGTTGATGCTGATGGCTTAAAAAAATAATTTTTTGAATTTTTTTCGAAGTCCTCAAATGCTGATTTATGCATCCCCGTTCCATCTTCCACTCCTTGCACTATCAATTCTTCATTTATCTTACTCGTGGCCTTATTTGATGGCCCCCATTAGTCATAGTCACTAGTGGGAGGACGTGTAGTAAACCTGCCCACTACTGCTGTCCTATCGAAAGGCTGCAAAGAGCCTTTTTTATTCTGTTCCCCATTACCTGAGTTTTCACCACTTCGTTCTACCATCTCTACTGACGCATTCAGTCCCGCTGACCCACTTTCTAGCAGTTAATGGCCTTCCTTATGCAAAGAAGCTACTGTCCGTGCTACTGGCTCAATTAAGCCATTTTTTAATTTTGTCTCTTGCAGCTGCTTGTATAAAGGACTGCACAAATGTCTCGTCACCTTTTGCCTATTCTGTTAAGTCCCTTTTCTTCCCATCCATTCCTTCTCTTGGTGGGTCTCGCTGACCATGCCATATTGGAGGCTGCCCTTTTGCTGTTGTCAAAGTCACTTCCACCCCGACAGGTACTGTTTCACGGGCATGCATGCCTTCTTCATGCAGATTATGTTTTGCCACTCGACCCGTCAACTTAAGCTGACTATTTCCTTTTTTGTTAGAGGAAATTGTGAGAAAGAGATCTCGTGATAAGGTGATTTCAGAAATAACGATCCACATAAAGTTATCTGTTTCTAGCCAAAAATAAGCATGAGTAGACCAAAATGACCTTAAAAACATCATTTCAAATAAATGCTCAATTGTTTGACCTATCTGTCTCCCTCCAAAGAGAAAATAGAAAAGAATAAATAAATGCCCGTAGCTGTTTGGGCTCGGTCATCTTTCTCTCTCAACTCTCTAAACTGTCTCAACTTTGGCAAGTCTCTGTTGAGCACCATTGTCATCGGGCTGTGGTCTATCTCTCGGCATCTGGCTATATTGTCGTAGATTAACATACCCTATAGTAGAGATGACATCAAGGTACCTATTATTGGGTTTATTTATGCAACACACTTAAATTTCTGAAACATTTGGTGTAAATTAGAAGATGGAATGGAAACATTGCCCAGAGTTGTTACACGTCATGCATCTATAACATGTATTAGAGTTATTTTAGAGTGTCACGATTTTTTGTGATGTGTTGTGGGTTAACTAGTTTTTTGGGTTGTTAGCGTGTCACGGCTGTTCCTGGCATGTCGTGGGTTAACTGAATTTATGGGTTTTTGGCGTGTCACGACTATTCCTGGTGTGTTGTGGGTTAACTAGTTTTTTGAGTTTTTAGCGTGTCACGACTGTTGGTGTAACGAGTCAGTAATTATAGTGATTGACATGTCGCGAGAGTGATGCATGGCATGTCACGAGAATGATGCATGGCGTGTCACTATACTGATGCATGGCGTGTGACGACATTTGACTTGATATGCATGGCGTGTTACAACATTTGACGTTATATGCATGGTGTGTAACAACACGACAGAAAAATTTTTTGTCACGGCATGTATTGTGTAAAATGATTGACAATAATTTTTTTTCCAAAATTTCAGTGGGGTTCCAATTGTGCGACTTGTGATAAGACACAGTGGTCAGTGGGTGGATGGTAGTTACAAGGGTGGTGAGTTACGAATGCGGGGGGTTAGAAGTGATTTGTCGTTTGTGGGCTTGATAAAGTTGGTTGAAGATGTTGTTGGGGTAAACTCAGAAATTGACGAGATTCAGTTACATGCACTGATCAATACACCAGGAGAGCTATCACGGCCAATTATCAAGGACGATGAGGATGTTGCATTAATTTTACTAGAACAGAGGAATGTTCCGGCTGTGTATGTCAGCATTAAGGGATGCCAAACAAATGTTATGTCACATGAAGAAGTTAGACAACATGGTAATCAGCTCAATCAAAATGAGATTTACAATGCTTCACATATACCATAGCAGTTTGTTCATAACCCACAACAATGGCAATTGAGGTATGCACAAGAGTTTGTGCATCTCGGTAGACAGACAACATTCACAGAACAGTTGGCTACACAATTTCGATCAGGATGTGCATCAAACCAAATGCAACGATCGGGTGAAACTGTAGAGTTTGTAATGCCATTGTCAAATGAGAATACGACCGTTGAGGACAACAATTTGAGGTTGGAGGGTGACACTGTGACGTTGGAGGATAATACTGCATTTGATGAGGGAAATGAGGATTTGTTCGCTGCTAGTGAAGATAGATTTGATGACACTTCAGATGATGGGCTTGAACAATGGCAAGATGACAGTTCAGACAATGACATTCCAATTTGTAATAATGTTGAAGGCACGGAACCTGTTGGAGGTGTTGATGTAGGAGATGTTCAGTGTGATGACCCCATATACAATAACCCCATCGCTGGTGAGAACGGGATCCGTTCCCTTGATACGTTGCTCAATCACGTGATCAGGAAAGGGGAAATGCAGGGATATCTCGTACGTGGGTAATTGCAAGTGCAGAAAGGTTCTCCTTCCAAACAGTTACCACTGAGGAGTCGACATGTGCTGAAGATCGCTTATACAAAGGAAGAATGTTTTCATCGAAGGCTGAGTTGAAACAAGCTTTAACATGTTGGTTATAAAAGAGAAGTTTGCGATAAGAGTAAAAAGGTCATGTAAAGCTCGTTATGAGGTTGGTTGCAAGGATAAGGCATGCAAGTTCAGTGTTCGTGCAACGAAGTTACCTAATAGAGGAGAATATTGGCAAGTTCGAACATTCCACAAAGTACACACCTGAACCGTTGATGGTTTGCAAGGGCGGTTTACAACTACGAGTGCGAAGATGATTGGTGAACTTATGTCACACAAGCTTCGGCCTAATGGAGTAGCATTGAGACCTAAGAACATAATTTGTGAGATGAGGGTTCAGTGGGGATGGGAATGTTTGTATGGTAAGGCTTGGCAAGCGAAGGAGTATGCGAAGAGGCTTGTTTTCGATCCACTGGAGGAGTCATTTCAACTACTACCATCGTATTTTTATATGTTTGAACAAGAAAATCTTGGCACAGTGACTGCAGTGGCTACTGACGAGGAAAAGAGATTCAAATATTGTTTCTGGTCATACGAGGCTTGTATTCGAGGGCTTAGGGATGTAATGCATCCTACGGTTGCAATTGATACAACACATCTCAAAGGTAGGTTCAAAGGTGTTCTGTTTGTCGCTGTATACAAAGATGCGAATGAGTGCGTATATCCAGTTGCTTTTAGCATCGGCCATGTTGAGGATGAAGACTCGTGGACATGGTTTCTTAGCAAGCTGCGTGATGCGGTTGGTTGTCCTAAAAACATTATGTTCATTTCTGATCAGCATCTCGACATTAAGAACGCAATCCAAAATGCATACCTAGAAGAGCACCATGGTTTATGCTGTTGCCACTTGAAAAAAAACTTTAAAAACAAGTTCAAGCGCGACGATGTTTGTATGCTTCTCACCCTTGCTCAAGATTGCTATAAGGTGGTTGATTTCAACAGACATATGGACCAGATACAGCAGATTCACCTAAGAGCCCACGCTGACCTTATGAGAATAAGGCCTAAGAAATGGGCACGTGCATGTCCACCAGTAAGGCGATACCAAATGATGACATCCAACATTGCAGAATGTGTTAACTCATGCTTGAAGCATGCAAGACAAATGTTGATCACTGTTTTGATCGAGTTCATCAGAGACATGTTCCAGCGTTGGTTCCATGACTGGTATGAGGAGGCCGTCAAGGTGAGCACACCCCTCAGCCCTTGGGTTACCAGGTAGTTGAGCAAAAGGTTCAATGATGCACATTGCTTTCTAGTTATGCCTATCAATCTAGTGGAGTTCCAAGTTAAAGATGGGAAGATGGACGGACTTGTAAACTTGTCCAGAAAGACGTGTTCATGTTGTGAGTTCCAAATAGATTTACTACCATGCAGCTAGGCCATTGTAGCAGTAAGGGCAAAATATCTTTATTTCTTATTTGAACTGTAATTGACATATCATTTACATTGTGCTTGAAGATTGAGTTTATTGTGTTTTTCAGTAAATGCAATCATGAAGCCATTGAATTCTGCGCTGACTACTACAAGACAACCGTTTTGGTGGAGGGTTATTCAGGATCCATTAGGCCAGTTGGGCATCCTAGTGAGTGGGACATCCCCCCTCATGTTAAACAATTTGTCGTCTTGCCCCCTCCTTGGCGAGGCCAAGCGGGAAAACCTAAGAGGAGAAAGATTGCATCCGCTGGTGAAAGTAGTAGAGCACGGAGATGTTCTCAATGCAAGAGGTACGGGCATAACAGACAGAACTGCCCATCCCTAGTTGCAGTTCCATCCATAAATTCGGCACCATCTCCAAGTCGATCGGTGCCTCCACAACTGCGTCGAGCCAAAGCATGTTCAAGTTGCAGACAAACCGATCACACAAGCAACAACTGTCCAATACGAAGGACAATGTCTAAAAATGTAGGGTGTGTTGTGGATGAAGACAGCTTGTCCGCCTAACTAAATGTGTCTGAAAATTGTAGTTGACTTTGTTTTGCTTTACGGATTTGTCTGCTAAAGGTTATGACATGCCATGCATAACAAGTTAAACTTTGTGACACACCATGCATAACAAGCAAAAGGTTATGACACGCCATGCATAACAAGTTAAGCTGTCACGACCCAAATTCTGGGCCATGATCGGCTCATGGGCCCAATGGACGTAGTCCACTAAGCCTAAGCAAGCCTATTAATCTGACATGTTCATCATTCCATCATAAACTGCTAAGTCATATATCATAACTTAGAATCAAAATAATATTAAGCATTTCCACTTCATACTGGCATACCAAACAGGTGTATATACACTATCTACACATGTATCTTAATAATTCACATTAGGTTCATTTATACACAACAAAAGGAGACTTGATGTTTAGCGGAGAGACTCGGACGAATGTACAATTATTGAATGCCGAGACACCTACTAAAAGATGGATACAAGTCCACGAGGACACCTCATCCTAGTTACCGACTGTCTCTTAATCTGAAACATGAATTTGAAAGTGATGAGCATAAACTCAGTGAGTGAACAAGAAGGGAACAAGCATACCATAAGGAATGTTTATCGAAATCATCATGCACTCATTTTCTCAAAACAATGCAATTTGTTCTAGTTCTTAGTAGAACCCCTCATGTAAACCACTCATGAGTAAATCACTTAAAAGATCCATACTCAACTATGGTACCAAAGAATCAGAAAATATAGCAAAACCCACAAGTTAGCCAAAATGGACAGAAAGTTTCTCACTCTAGCGAACTTCATTCTCGCTGTAGCGAGAACTAGGTCTGGTGAAGACCCTCAAACCCGAGAGTTTCTCGTTGCAACGAACTTCATTCTCGCTGCAGCGGAAACTAGGTCTAGTGAAGGCCCTCAAACTCGAGAGTTTCTTGCTGCAGCGAGAGTCAAAACATCAAGGAAAAAGTCTCATTTTCCTTTAAAACAAGGCATCCTGCTAAAATAACAATAGTAACATGTAACACATGTAAACTCTCAAATTTCAACAAATCAAATGCTCACATATTTGCATTTACAACCATATACCATATATGTCTATATATATATCAATCATCATGTACACCCTCCCATCATCATCATCTCATATGCAACAGCTTATGCGTACTCCCACTCGCATATAGCTGGGTCAGCAATGGCTTATGTGCACTCCCACTCACACATAGCCGGGTCAGCAACGGCTTAAGTGCACTCCTACTCGCACATAGTCGGGTCCACATCAACATGCAAAGAAGCATCCAATGCATATCATGCATTTTATCATATTGTGATAACACATAAACCATTGTATAGCACATTTTCACAATATAAAATGATTTTACTAAAAGCTTGTTCCCAAGGTACATTTTCTAAGACAAGTTGGATAGAATCTTTCATATTCCCTAAAACAAGTTTGAAATGCAAGTCCGCTCACTGGTATTCGTTGAGCCTTTAGCCGACTCTTAATTCCCCTAATGATCTAATTAGGGTGATAGGGCTTCGTTAGCACCTACCATCAAATTAACATTTCCATAATGTCAATTTACATACTATAAACCCTAAAAGCTATCTTTTAGCTAGCTTTCAATTTCCATTTAAATGGCCATCCATTTTCACTTTCCTATCACTCCAAAGTGAATTAACAATCTCAACTACAAAATATTCACAAATCAAATCTCTAGTCATTCTCAACACTTAAAACCCAATACTAGTTTACTACTCACCTTGATAGCTTTGTAACTTTGAACTTCTTTTCAAAAGCTCTCAAGCTATTAATAAAGCTTCCTCTTTCTCTCTCTAAAACACTTAACTAGTGAGAGAGTATGGAAACAAGATTTCATCATTTTCAAGGGTTTTAAAGTGAGAGAGTGGAAGAATACAAGGGTTCTAGTCAAAAGGGCACCAGGGTATGAAAATTAGAGCTAGAGAGAGAAAGTTATGAAAGCTTCACATCAAGCTTTCATGGAGAAATTGAAGAAACGTGAGGGGGAAGAGAACAAGAAGAAGAAGCTGCTAGACATCCCAAGAAGCTGTTGGAAGGAGAGGATATTTATGGCCCAAGCTTATCCACTCCCTTAGAAATTACTAAAATGCCCCTCCACAAATTAGCTTAACCCTTGAAATCCCACACTTTTTCTTTAATTTTCCCACCTAGGGTTTGTGTTCTTTCCTTTCCTCTTCACTTCATGCTTTGGCCGACCATATGGGTGAGACTAAGAGAGTTTTAAATAGATTTTACAGGGAAATTCTAAAATAATCTAGGCTTGACACATGGCATGTTTCCATTGGTCCATGTGTAATACTTATCCATTAAGCAATCTCTCTCCACCACATAAAATGTTTCAATTATCCATAATGTAAAATGTCAATGGCTGAAATCCATGGGCATGACAAGTGTTAGGTGGTGTAAAATTCCAAAAATTCCCATTTTATCCTCGAGTGACAAAATTACCATTTTACCCCTAGAACATGAAAATCATTAAAATTATTATTTCCATGTCTTTTCACCCATATTTTCATCATTCATTTATGTTTTAGGCCTACTTAAGCCATAATATTGTTTAAAACTTACTTTTATGGGCTTATTGAGAAAATGACAAAATTACCCCTGATTAGGGATATCGCGTATATTTCTATCTACAAGTCTATAAAGGTCAAGGTCTCACATAAACGTTGTGACACGCCATGCATAACAAGCAAAAGGTTATGACACGCCATGCAGTATCGTGGGGTGACATGCCATGGCCCAATTCTTATGACAAGCTGACAAAAAGCAGATTAATGGCGTCACACACTAAGTATTTGGAGATTTATGGCGTCACACGGCACGGCCCAATTGTTCTAACATGTTGAGTGGAAGCAAATTTATGGACTGACACGCTGAGTGCAAGCAGATTTATGGGCTGACACACTGAGTGTTATTGGATTTACGGCATCACACGCTGACTTCTTGCAGATTTATGGGCTGACACGCTGAGTGCAACCAGATGTATGTGGGGACACGTTGAGTGGTAGCATATTTAAGGTGTCACACGTTGACTTCTTGCAACTGTGTATCAAATTAAATATATTCTGTATAGAAAAGGAAAAAAATTCTTGGTATCAAATTGTTTGTGTATAGGCAAAAAAATTAATTGTGTATAAAATAATTGTATAAAGTATATTGTGTATACATAAAGAATTAATTCTGTTTACAATGAATTGTACAAAATAAATTGTGTTTACCATAAATTTGTGTATAAAATTAATTGTATTAAAAAAATCTGTATACAAAAAATTTGTACAAACAAAGGCCGATAAGTTCAGGGTTTGCTCTCACAACTGTTGGAAAAAATTTCTAGAGTGTATTGTCGATGCATTTTTGCAATCATATTCTGCTTAACTCCGATCTTATGTGATTGCAAAATATGGTCCATGTACCCTATCATGAACATATCGTAGCTGACACTATCATTCTGCCGATGCACTTTAGCTTTTGGCAACTGAATATCCACTAGCATCGATGTTAAATCTCGTCTCTTTCGACGTTTGTTATTGAAATAACCGGCTTGGTGGCAGATGAATGGCATCATTGTCGTCAAGGGTGTCATCTGACCTGCACGAACTCCGTTCTCCTTAGCATCCGAAGTTCTTGCCAAGTCCACCACCTTGATTGTCCACCTTACCAAGTCGATCTTGACAACCACCCAATGCCCACCAATGTTGCAAGGCGCGAGGATGAAATCCACATCTTCCCATTTTTTGGCATATGTTGCCCTTTCACCCTCCACATACCCCCGTAACTCATCTGGAATTTGCATTATGGCCCAGGCATCTTCTGTTGGAAATTTCATGTGTAGCATACGGATGGTGTCTTGTGAAACATGATCGGATTAGCTTGCACTTCATGAAAACAAAAACTTAGTATTTATAGAATTGAACAATTTTCAAATAAACTTATGAAGAATATCGTGTCAACCACGCAAGCACTGGTAGTGTACAACTTTGACTTCGGCCCTGTCATTCACTTGCAAAGTAGGCTGAAGCATGCGTCGATATGTTCACTTGTCATTTCCTCAATGGGATCCCTTAAGGTTATGAAAATGTTAGCCCCTTGATCCCCTAAGATGCCGACCTTACGCCTGCATATGTTCCAAAATGAATTTCATAAGTCTTGGTGGATTAATGTTTCATTAAAATCATAATATTTGCAATGTTATTTATGAGCTTACCTTGTCGACTCGTCTTTCTTGAAAGCTTCGTAGTCTTCTACGATATTATCCCTCATATCTCGACAAGTCACTAAGGGGTTGACGAACGGGCTTGCCATGTATTTGCTCGTCATTTTTAGCCGTGCCCGTTTAGTTGGGTTTGAAATTTCTGCTGCACCATGATGGACAGTAGATGACTCTAGTGATGATGACCGTATCTCAACTGCATCAAGAGTGCTCCCATGATAAGGAACGATAGCTCTTGCTACTAGGTCGAGGAATGCATCGGTCAAAGGAAGATGCTCTCCTTCAACCATGACTGAGTCAGGCTCCTCATCCCCTATAGCAGATGCATTGATAATGGACTCAGGCAGAGGCACATGCTCTCCTTCAGCATCATCTGATTGAAGGGTGACATGCACTGCCACAACTTTATAGACGATGTCATCGACATGAGTTTCATGCTCTTCGTTAGCACCAACAATGTCATCATCAATGTCAACACCAGGTTCATGATGCTGTCCATCATCGTGGTCCAGACCAGCACTATGAGATGGATCGCCCTACAAAATGGGAAAAACCCTTAGTTAGCTTATAAAATACCACAAACTATAAACAGTAAAAAATTGTGACACGCTGTGCATATCAAGTTAAATATTGTTACACGCCATGCATATAAAGTAAACTGTTGTGACATGCCATGCACATACCCTAAAATGTTGTGACACGCCATCCATAACAAAAAAATTGTTGTGACACGTAATGCATAACAAGTAAAATGTTGTGACACACCATCCATAACAAGCAAAACATTGTGACACGCCATCCATAACAAGCAAACACTTGTGACACGCCAAGGCTAACAAGCAAAATGTTCTGACATGCTATGAGTAACAAGTTATATGTTATGACATGCCATGCATTTCAAGTCAAATGTTGTCACATGCTAAACAGTTGCTAAAAGTAAACTATCAAAATCCAAGCGAAGATTGAATAACGTACTTGTGATTTAAGGGCGTCAAGAATTCGAGGAACGATACGATCCTCAAGCGTCTGCATTGCTACACTCAATGATTGGATTGAAGCCTTCAGCTTTGACATCTCTTTTTCATGCTTACGCATGATCCGTCGGAGCTGGCTGGTAGTGACTGCTCCGTCATTGACTGTTCTTGACTAGGTCAACTGCAATAACATATATAACTATATTATTCAATAATCATATATGGAATTGTTGAACATCAACCGTTACAACTTTAATATCCTAACCGACGGCTCGTTAGCAATTTGTAGTGGAGTCGGACCCATCGGTGCTTGAGGACCAGTCATCTCTTTCGCAAACTACAATTACATATATAACTATGTTATTCAATAATCATGTATGGAATTATTGAACATTAACCGTTACAACTTTAATATCCTTACCACCGGCTCGTTAGCTATATGTGGTTGAGTCGGACCGATCGGTCCTTGAGGACTTGTTGTCGCTTCCATAAACTATAATTACAGAAATTACTGTGTTACTCAATAAACATATGTGGGAATGTAGAACACAAACAATTAGAACCGATCTTACCGACGGGTCATTTCCACTGTGCGTTTGAGGAGGATAGGTGGGTGGTTCTAGAGTTATTGGCACATGGTCCAACTGTAAACACAGAAATGTTATTCGATAATCACATATGGAATTGGAGAACACAAAACTATTACAATTGCCCTTACCGGCTATTCATTGCCTTGACCATGGTCGTCCCCTTCGTCCATTAACTCAAGGCCCAACAGCTCATCAACTAAACCAGAGCGGTGCGCATCCACTTCGTGCCACCAGAGGCTCTTTTATCCTTCAATGTTCTCCCTTTTTGCCTCGCATCTATGCCCCAATCCGACCGATCCTCCATATGCCCTATTAGCACGTACTCGTGGTCCTCCGATAACGGGACATCAAGGTCGATAAAATACTCTCAGAGGGCCTCATCCGCAGTGGGTTCCAACATCTCTAGTGCCCACAACTACAAATAAACAAATAAAATGTTGTCATTATCGAATAGGAAAAAGTATTATACAAATATAATGCAAAAATTAGCAATTGTTCACTCACATCGTCAGATGCTTTAACTTCTGAATTGCCTTGTAGAAGTCTTTAGGCTTCTGATTGCAATCCCATTTGCACATTCATGGGTACACATTGTCCTTTGGACCAGAAGGGTTTTTCAGAAGGTAGGAATTGCCTCCATTGCCCAAAACTTCATGTCAAATGTAACCATTATCAGACCGTAAATCATAAACGAGTATACCCATTAATTTTTTTGCCAAACGAAAACTGAAAAATGCTACTTGATGGTACCTGCATCACCCATGTGAATCCGTATATGTTGTAGCGTTACCAAGTTTCCTTTGTCACGCTTGACTTAAGCACTTCGAACCCCTTCAAAAAGTAGTGCAAGGTCAACTTCCAAACATAGTGGGCCCATGGGAAGACATTCCAAGCGTAGATGTCCTCCACTAATGACAGCAACCAAGGCGTCACCCATAGATGATAGTCTTGACCAAATAAAATGTTGTTCGCGATCAAGACGAGTGCCATATTCGTCGCGTCTCCTGGTTGCTGGAAGTTGCCCCCGCAAAATGTATCAAGCAAAGCTTGCAACTTGACGTTGTCCTGCTCGTTCCAGTATCTGTCATGGATTCCCCTTGCAGCAACCTCGTACGGTCGTCTGAAGACATCAGGCATTGGACCAAACTTTAGCCCAATGATGAGGCAGAACTCATGCTTTAACAGCTGCGCCTTGCTCTTACCAATGGCAGACCATAGCTCGTGGTCTATTGATTGGCTCTCACTGATCCACCGAATCATGATGCTATGCAAGAGACTGACGTAAAAGTACCCCTATGGATAGACGTCCAGGATCATTCCGAAGCAGGTATGCTTAACTGCATCATACTCCCCCTTTTGTAGAAGAGTCTTTGTTATGTAATGCAGCTGCGACCACTTACAATGGGTGTTAATTGCGACGTTCAATGCCCACTTCTCCCTTGGCACGATCAGCAAACTATCAAGATCCTCATACTGTCTACGCTGGATCTGCAAAACATGGCACACATGCACTAGTGAGTTAAGCCGTCATGTGCAACAAGGTATACCAAAGACATAAATAAGGAATAAATGTTGTGACGCGCCATTCATAGCAAGCAAAATGTTGTGACACGCCATGCATAATAAGTTAAATGTTGTGACACGCCATGTATAACAACTTAAATGTTGTGACACACCATGCATAACAAGTTAAACGTTGTGACATGCCATGCATAACAAGTCAAATGTTGTGACACGCCATGCATATCAAGTGAAATGCTATCACACGCCATGCATAGCAAGTAAATTGTTGTGACACGTCATGCATATCAAGTAAAATGCTATCACACGCCATGCATAACAAGTAAAATGTTGTGACACGCCATGCATATCAAGTAAAATGCTGTCACACGCCATGCAAAACAAGTAAAATGTTGTGACACGCCATGCATATCAAGTAAAATGCTGTCACACGCGATGCATATCAAGTCAACTGTTCTCACACGCCATGCATATCAAATCAAACCATATAAAGCTGACACGCCAATAACTAACTATAATAACAAGAATAACAATGGTGTCACCCTGTAAACACCCAAAACCCCTAAAACCACTATGACTTAACCCTAATAACCATCCAACCAAACCCTAAACACAGTCTAAATATTTGTAAAACAAAACAAAAAACCCGAACATATCAAACAAACCCAGGAAAAAACCTAAAAAATTAACAAACACAAGAATGTTTTAATTTGAGACTCACTGTCCTCTTCATTCATGGCCGACTTGTTGCTGGTGCTCTAGTGTCCTTATGCTTGCAAAGAGCCTTCTCAAACACTTCAGTACCAGCGGGAATGAGAAATGAATCACACAGACGTTACGAATTCTGAATAATAACTGTTTAAAATGAAATGAAAAATGGCCTTCTAATATTCTTATTTATTCTGAACAAGAGGAAGGGGAATTAATTGAGTGGAAGTCCAAACGGTTACCACGTTAACTGCCCACTTTGTTTTTCCTCTCTTTATTTCAAACCATGATGTATCAGCTGCTCAAGCACTGGTGTGTCACACACTATAAGCCATGACCATGGCATGTTAGCTTTTCAAGCAATGCCGTGTCACACATATTAAACCATGACCATGTCGTGTCACCAACTCTGAACTCTAGCATGTAACAGCTTCATTCCATGGCATGTCACCAATTCTTAACTCTGGTGTCTCACAAATTCCCTCCATGGCGTCTTACCAACTCTGAACACTGATGTGTCACAGATTCCCTCCATGCCGTATCACCAACTACTAACTCTAACGTGTCACAGATTCCTTCCATGGCATCTCACCAACTCTGAACACTAGCGTGTCACAAATTCCCTCCATGGCGTGTCGCCAACTCTGAACTCTGGCGTGTCACAGCTTTCTTCCATGGCATGTCACCAACTTTTAACTCTAGCATGTCACACATTCCCTCCATGGCGTCTCACCAACTTTGAATGCTGGCATGTCACAGATTCCCTCAATGCCGTGTCACCAACTCTTAACTCAGGTGTCTCACAGATTCCCTCCATGGCATCTCACCAACTCTGAACACTAGCGTGTCACAGATTCCCTCAATGCCGTATCACCAACTCCTAACTCTAGCGTGTCACAAATTCCCTCCATGGCGTCTCACTAACTTTGAATGCTAGCATGTCACAGATTCCCTCCATCGCGTGTCACCAACTCTTAACTCTAGCGTCTCACAGATTCCCTCCATGGCGTCTCACCAACTCTGACCGGTGCGGTGTCACAACCGTCTCACACATTCCCAACATGACATATCACAAACTCTAAACCCTACCCTGCGATAGCCGTCTCACATATGGCCTGCTATAGCAGGACCATTTCCTACTTTGGATTCACATCTTTCTCCTTTCAATTTACCACCGTATCAAGGATTTCTAGTTTCACATCATTAGCTAAGCTTTTGATTCATGACGACCGGTTCCTCGTTCGATTTAATATTTTTCTTCTCCTATTATCTGAATGTTGTGTCCTAAATCTCTGAGAACCCATCTCATGCAACATTATTTTGTTTTGCACAACCTTCATAAAAAAAAAATTATGGGTATTTTGCACAAACAATCTTCGCATATTTTTTTTCTCCCATTTTTTGCTTGTTTGAGAGTGCACGCTAACAAAGATGGCTCATTAAGGGCATTTTTGTCCCAAAATCATTTTGATGGCAAAAAACAGTTAAAATTATCTTGAGGGTTATTTACAAAAACACGTTATTTTTAAGGGTTAAAAAAAAATTTCCCTTTTTGTTATTCCTGGAAACTGCCCACTGTGCGTGGCGTTCGCTGTGTCCCTCACATTCAGAATATTAAATCGATCTCTATCCAGCAGGTTCGATTAAACCCAAACCCCCTACTAGTGCCGTCACTCCATATCTCTTGTTCCTCTCACTGTCCAATTAGGACTCCCGCTCTTTCCTCTTTCCCGCTTCAACTTATATCGTCACTTTCTCACCAATCTTTCTCATCAGCCAGTACCCTCAAGGAAAATTGATTTCCAGCTTGTGCATTGTTCCCGCACTCTATTGTACCCTGTTTTCCATGTTCATTTTCCTGCAGCTCTTTCATCGTGCCAAAATGGTTTAAAACCTGTACCAACACCTCATCCCCGACCTACGACATGATTTTCACCCCCTAGCAGCCTTTACTCCACCCTTGGAAATTTTCGTTACTTCTCTCTATTCCATACTTTGTTTTTTATCCCTTAAACCGATCAAGTCCTTCTCATTCTCATTCCCGGTAGGCCATTCTCGTCCCTCATCTCTTTCTCTCCTTGTATTTGTCATGTTTCCTTCTTTGGCTATCAGATTCGCTTCTGATTGTGTGACTTTCCCACTCTCCTTAAAAATCATCTTATTCTTTTCTGCCAGATGCTTAGATCTTTTCGGTCCTTACTGTCCCTACTTGTTACCCATCACAATGCATGTCAAAATAACTATGCCCCACATGACAACAGTGTACACAGTATTCTAGCAGTCTCTCAAACCTACCTTCTACATGAAACCTTCAATAATCTCTCCTATTCTCCTGTCCCTCATCACAATCCACACTTGGTCAAGAGGGGGGCTTTAGGCTGTCATATTCAATGCATACCCTCGCAACGCTCGGCCGTGTACCATCTGTTGTGGCTTCATCTACGAATAGTGGTCGCCTTACGGTCTTGGCAATAAGGAGTAATGTCGACTTCTCATACAGATGCATTCTAAGGTTTGGAAATGAGATCCAGATCGGCACGAGTGAGGACTCCTTCTTTGGTTGGAAATTCAAGGTCCATTTAAACACCTTCATTTTTTGGTTGGAGATGAACCATACTTGTTTTAACCAAATTCGGTTCAAATCGTGTTCATTGGAGAGTCGAATGAGAATATGTTTATAGTCTAGCCATCGAATATCATAAGCACTGGCTAAGCCGATACCTTTGAATGCATTTTGAATCTCCTGTAGCCTCAACATTCTTGACAACTTCCCCACCATAGAGTATTGGAATGGCTGCGCAAGGGTAAGTATTTCATCTTCATAAAAGCAAACTGTAGGCCGATCTTTGTACAAAAAGGGTTCAAGGGTTAGAAGGATTATGGCTGACTTTCCTCCGACTGCTACACTTAGGAAAGATTTCTTTTGTGTGCGGGGGGAGATAGAGGGTTGCGTTTGCGTATTCAAGTCTTTTTGCACGCCATGAACAGACTGTAAAGAGGGTTTTTTATGGTTGCTGGGTTATTGAAGGCCACCGGTGGCTAGGGCTGAGATGAAGCAGGTGGAGGCAAAGGAGGGGGAAGGTCTGGCGATCGGCCAGCCGCCAAGCCATGAGTGTTTGGGAAGGGGGGAAGGCAAGGGAGTTCAGAGCATTTTCCATTGTGTCAAATTTAGTTTTAATTAATTGCCTACAAAATCAGTTACTTGAATAAGATTAATTTGTCATAATTTTAGTACTTAGTGAAGAATTGGAGCAAATCCTTGTGGGATACGATTTTGGACTTACTGCCTATATTACTTGTTCAATACGTATACTTGCGTGTGCAAATTTGACGACAAGTTTTTGGCACCATTTTGGGGATTTGTTTTTCCTATTTAATTTACTAATATTAAAATTCAACAGATTAGCCATAATTTGAGTTTTTCTTTCTTTTTTTCAAGTTTCATCTATCATTGTATGAGAAAAGTACTGAATCTTATGATCTAGAGATCAAGAGAACATTTCGAAGACTTATCAATAAGGTGAGTAGCAAATCCAAGAGCAAGTAGTGGAAGAGAATCATTACTTAAGAGATTATGTTGTTCTTTAGTACAAGGGATTCCCTCAAGCCTTAGAAGGCCAACTATTCAAGCCAACAATTTTGAGTTTAAGCCGACCATCATCACCATGATCCAAACTTTAATCCAATTTAGGGGTATTCCAAATGATGATTCAAATGGCCACATTTCAAACTTCTTAGAGATATGTAACACCTTTAAACACAATGAAGTCATAGATGATGCAATCTGTTTAGGGCTTTTCCCTTTTTCATTGAGGGACGAAGCTAAAATGTGGCTAAATGCACTCTTTACTAGATCTATCACAACATGAGATGACCTTTGCTCAAAAGTTTCTTACTAAGTTTTTTCCTTCAGCTAAGACAATGAAAATTTGGAATGATATCACATCATTCATGTAGTTAGATTCTGAATTGTTGTACAATGCTTAGGAAAGATAGAAGGACCTGCTTAGGCACTATTTTCATCATGGTATTCCAAAGTAGCTTCAAGTGCAAACGTTCTACAATGGATTGAGTGGTCATGCTTAAACCACCATTGTCGCTACTGTAAAAGAAGCTCTAATGGCAAAGTCAATTGATGAGGCATATGACCTATTGGAGGAGATGGCATCAAACAACTATTAGTGGTTGGAGTTCATGAAATGGATGCCATTACGACATTATCAGCACATGTAGTAGTTTTAATTAAGAAACTTGATTCTTTTGGTGATAACTCAAGTCAAAGTCCTTTTCTAGTTTGTGAATATTATGGAGATAGGTATGCTAGTAATTAGTGTCTAAGCCATACAGAGATAGTTCAATTTATAGGGAACAGACAATAGAATAACCCTTATTCCAACACCTATAACCCAAGGTGGAGGAACCATCCAAACTTCTCTTTGGGTAACAATCAAGGATCATCTTCACCTTCAAGGTCTAACATGCCTTTTAGATTCTAATAGTAGGCAAGATCTCGAATTCCAAAAATAAAACCATTTATGGAGGAATTGTTGATGGAATACATGGCCAAGATTGATTCCCTCATACATAGTTAGATGCTTTGATAAAGAAATTTAAGACCCAAGTTAGTCAACTAGACAACTCATTAAACAACAAACCTCAAGGGACCCTACCTAGTGGTACTGAGGCAAATCTGAGAAGGAAGGGTAAGGAACATGTCAAAGCTATTACCTTGAAAAGTGGTAAAAAGGTTGACAGTAACCCAAAACAAATTGAGAGTGAGACATAGATTGTAATTTCTAATGAGCAATGTCAAGAGAAGGAAACTAAGGCAACTTTACCACCACCACCTTTTCCTCAGAGTTTCAAGAAACATCAAGAAAATAGCCAATTATGAAAATTTATGCTGGTGTTTAAAAAGCCTCACATCAACATTTCCTTTGCTGAGGCTTTATAGCAAATGCCTTTATATGTGAACTTTCTGAAGATTATCTTGTCCAAGTAGAGGCGGTTGGGTGAATTTGAGACAATGGGACTCACTGAGGAATTTAGTGCAATCATATAGAATTGCTTTATCAAAAGCTTGAAGACCTTGGCAGCTTTACTATTCCTTGCACAATTGGTGCATTATTTTTTGCCAAGGCTTTGATTGATTTGAGGGCAAGTATTGATTTGATACCTTTGTCTATCCATAACAAGTTAGGTTTGGGGGAAATTAAGCCCATTATTGTGACTCTATAACTGGTAGATAAAACCCTCACATATCCATGAGGTATAGTGGAAGATGTGCTAGTAAAAGTGGATAAATTCATCTTCCCAGCAGATTTCATAGTATTCAATATGGAGGACAATAAAAAGGCTTCTATTATCCTTAGGAGACCTTTCTTGCACACTACTAGAGCACTCATTGATGTGGAGCAGAAGGAGCTTACCTTGAGAGTGCAAGATCAAAAGATAACCTTGAACATTTTTAAACCTTTAAACTTTACTAACAATCATGATGAGTGTTTTACAATCAGTTTAGTGGACAGAGTCATAAATGAAGTTTTCAAAGAAAGTCATTCTACTAACCCACTTGAAGCATCATTGTTTGTTGAGTTTGAGACAAGTAATGAAGTTGTCATAGAATGTGTGAATGTGTTGAATGCTCTATCCTCAAGTCTTGGGGATAGAATTTAAGACATTAGACCTTTCATCTTTTTCAT
Source organism: Theobroma cacao (assembly GCF_053813885.1). NCBI lineage: Eukaryota > Viridiplantae > Streptophyta > Magnoliopsida > Malvales > Malvaceae > Theobroma > Theobroma cacao. Next base: position 36,147,879 of record NC_142647.1, on the reverse strand, counting down.
CCTCATCAGTGAAGCCTTTTCTTAAAGAACCTCTTAAGTTAAATCTTGAACCATTGCTAAATCATCTTAGGTATGCATATCTTGGTGACTTGTCTACTTTTCTTTTTATTATTACGTCTGATCTTACAAACAAACAAGAAGATAAGCTGTCAAAAGTTCTTAAAGAGTACAAGAAGGCATTAGGGTGGACAATTGTAGACATAAAAGGGATAAGTCCTTTGATATACATGCATAAAATTTTGTTGGAAGATAATCATAAAGCCACTATAAAGTATCAAAGAAGATTGAATCCAATCATGAAGGAGTTGGTGAAAAAGGAGATCCTTAAGTGGCTAGATGCTAGCATTATCTATCATATTTTGGATAGTGTGTGGGTAAGTTTGATGCAATGCGCACTAAAAAAAAGTGGGATAACAGTATTTGTAAATGAAAACAATGAGCTCATTCCCACAAGGATAGTAATTGGATGGAAAGTTTGCTTAGACTATCAGAAGCTCAACAAGGCCACAAGAAAAGATCACTTTCCTGTACCATTTATTGACCAAATGTTTGATACGCTAGCTAGAAAAGAGTACTATTGTTTCTTGGATGGGTATTTAGGATATAATCAGATAGCAATAACTCTAGAGGATCAAGATAAGACAACATTCACCAGTCCGTATGGCACTTTCACCTTTAGGAGGATGCCATTTGGACTTTGTAATACTCCAGCCACATTCCAATGATGCATGATGGCTATTTTTTCAAATATAGTGGAGAAAACACTAAAGGTATTTATGGATGACTTCTCTATTTTTGGAAGTAATTTTGATGAATGTTTGTTGAATCTTGATAAGGTTTTAAAAAGATGTGAAGAAACAAACCTGGTGCTAAATTGGTAGAAGTGCCATTTTATTGTACAAAAAGGCATCATTCCTAGTCACAAGGTTTTAAGCAAAAGATTGGAAGTGGACAAAGCAAAGATAGAGGCAATCGAGAAGCTTCAACCACTAACCTCTGTAATAGGTATTAAGAGTTTCCTTGGACATAATGATTTTTATCGGTGATTCTTCAAGGATTTTTCTAAAATTGCTAAACCTTTGTATAATCTCTTAGAAAAAGATGTCCCATTTAAATTTGATGATGCATGTCATGCTGCATTTATAGAATTGAAAAAGAAATTGACATCTACACCTCTTATTGTAGTTCTTGATTGGTCACTCCCATTTAAGCTTAAGAATGATGCTAGTGACTATGTTGTAGGTGCAGTGTTAGGACAAAGAAAAGATAAAGGTTTTCATTCTATATATTATGTTAGCAAAACCTTGATTGAAACTTAGATCCATTATACTACTACTGGAAAAGAATTATTAGTTGTTGTATATGCATTTGACAAGTTTCATTCAGACTTGATTTGCACAAAAGTTACTGTTTATACTGACCACTCTATAATTAAGTATTTGATTGCTAAGAAAGATGCGAAGCCAAGATTGATAAGGTGGATTTTGTTGCTACAAGAATTTGATTTGGAAATTAGAGACAGAAAAGGCTCGGAGAATCAAGTAGTAGACCATTGTCGAGGTTAGAGAATGACAATCATGGTAAAGACTTAACTTTGATCAACGAGACCTTCCCCAATGAGCAATTGTTATATGTTGGTCAAAAGAATTTACCATGGCATGCTAACCATGTCAATGATATTGTAAGTAAGCTTCTTCCTCCAAATTTAAGTTTTCATCAAAGAAAGAAATTTCTTCATGATATTAAATTTTCTATGTGGGATGAACCATTTTTGTTTAAGCAATGCACTGATAGAATGTTAAAAATGTGCATTCTGAAGGAGGAAGTTGAAAGCATATTAAGGCATTGTCATTCTTCAGAGAATAGCGGTCACTTTGGAAGAGATAAAACGACAACCAAAGTTCTTTAATCAAGTTTGTATTGGCCAACTCTTTTTAAGGATGCTCACAATTTTGTTGTGCATTCTGATAGGTGTCAAAGAGTGGGGAACATTTCAAGAAGACATGAGATGTCGCTTAGTGGCATTCTTGAAGTGGAGATTTTCGATGTATGGAGAATTGATTCGTGGGACCATTCATTTCTTCTTTCAACAATCGCTACATCTTGGTGGTCGTTGATTATGCGTCGAGGTAGGTGGAAGACTCATTTTGTCTACAAATGATACTAAAGTTGTGTTGAAATTTTTGAAGAACATTTTCACTAAATTTGGAACACTAAGAGCTATAATGAGTGATGAAGGTAGCCACTTTTGTAATAAATATTTTACTGCTTTGCTTGCAAGTATATAGTAACACACAAGGTGTCATAACCCTAACCCAAGGGTCCGTGACTGTTGCACGAGCCCAATAAGCAAGCACACTAGATCTAAGCAAGCCTTAAAGTTCAAATCACATAACACATAGCTGAGGGAATTAATAGTCAAATAATTGTAATAAAATTCAAATACATTACATCATCCCTAGCTTATAATCCATACAAATATTCATAAGGCCATACATTGGCCATCAAATCGGGTTCGTACATAACAACCCTTATACAATTGAAATGGCACATTGTGCCTAACATATTTTTACAACTAACCAAATTGGAAGGTTGAAGGCCCACATAGACTCAATAGAGTGACACATTGGGAGGGAGACCTACTAGATGCCAATTATGTGTCCATCTAATCGACGACACTTGCCACATAACCCTATAGCTTCTTTATCTACAGATTGTACAACAGAGGGGTAAGCCATATAATACTCAATAAGGGGACACTATCACAGCATAATATTTTACATATAAAATATATTGAGGCCCATCTAGCCATAAGACTTTCATATTCAATCATCTCCAAATCAAAGATGCAATGATGATCCAAATATCTTACATGCACAACTCATCATATAAGCCTTGCCAGATCACATCTCCTTGGAGTATCATATTCACAATTCCCAAGTTCTATGCCCTCACATCAAACCATATTGTAACACCCCATATCCTCGTATAGTAGTCAAGGTAAACATCTCGATAGGACGAAGGGTCAATGATGTAAATTTAAGTGTCGAAGGGCGGTTACGGGAGAAGAAAATATCTTAGAATAAAATAAAATTTTATGAATAAAATAATATTAAAATATTGATATTTAATTGGATGTTGGAATTAGTCCAGAAGAAGGATTATATGGTTAATCCAAGTGGGGGAGAAGAAGTACGAATGAATTTCGGAGATAAATAACGTAAGTAAGACTCGCTCGTTTTTATTAAATCGAGATAGCACGGGAAAGTAAATATTATGGTGATACCGTGTCGAATTACAACTTCGATATTTTGGTGGTACACCTGTGAAGGAAGAAAGATAGGAGGAAATTGAAATTTAATAAATGTTGAAAGGACTAAAATTATAAGGATGAAAGTTATGGTAAATAAAGAATAAAAATTAAAACTAGTTGTATGAACTTTGATTGGTGTAATGGTGATTGAATGTGGAAATAATAAAGTGGAGTGGATGTGATTTGGATGGGACCATGAAATAATAAGTAAAACATAATGTAGAAATGGTGTAAGGGATAGTAGAATAAAAGAATAAATAAATGAGAAAGATAAAGAAGAAGAAATGAACGGCAAAATGAGGAAAAAGGCAATTTAAGACTTGTTTTGAAGAGTTAGGGGTTCGGCCAAGGAGAGAGCAAGAGAAAATGGAAAACTAAGAAGTAAAATAAAAAAATGGATGGATAGAGGATTAAGCCGGCCAAAGTGGACAAAGAGAAGAAAAATAAATGATGGTGGGGCCGGTTGAATACAATCAATTAAGGTAGAAAAGAAACCAAAATAGTTGACAAGTAGATTGACTTGTCAAGATGGGGATAAGGTCGATTGAATAAGGACCAAGAAAAATAGAGAAAGGAAGAAAGAAAGATAAGAAAAACTTGATAGCAAGGAAGAAAAGGGAGAAAGAGTGTTTGTGAGAGAGTCGAAAAATGGCAGCAAAAAGCTGAGAAAGAGAGGTTGTGTTACTGCCTGTTTGTACAGGAAAAATGGAGGCTGTTTGCTACCGAATTGTGAAAGACAAGGGGGCTTTGTGCTGCTAGTTTGTACAGGAAAAATGGAGGCTGTGTGTTGCCACTTAGAAGAGTAAAAAGAGGAGAGTTTTGTTACAAATTTTAAGGGGAAAATTAAGCTGAGTTGCTACTAGATTTTGAGGAAAGAAAAGGGAGAAAATTGAGTTTTGGGGTGCTACTAATGGTGAGAGAGAGAGAGAGAGAGAGAGAGGAAGAAAGTGTAGTGGGTTGGTGAGTGAAAGGAGGTAGAATGAAGGAAAAGAAAAAAAAACGAGCGGATGAGAGAGAGAAAGAAAAGGGAAAAGAAAGAAAGAAAAAAAAAGAAAAAAAAAAGAGTGGGCATGGCCCAATAGGGAAAAATGGGAAGAGCCCATGGAAAGGGCCCAATGGCAATGAGAAAAGAAAAGTTCAAAAGAGAAAAGGAAGGTGGAGACTTGGGCCACTTAGCCCAATTTGGAAGTGCTTAGGTGAAGATAGTGCACTATAGTGGCGTGCTAGAGGAAATGACTAGTGACCGGCAGGTAGAAATAGCGATGTAATATCCTGCTATTGTAAAGTGAGTACGGGGTGTTAATTTTGAAATTTTTGTACATATATACCCATACGTATGATTTATTTTAAACGTGAAATTATGGATAGCATGTACTAGTAGAAATCTTAGGAAACTGTGGTTGCAAATTATGTTTAGAAATTGTTTTGAATATATATATGTATAAATTATATGTAAAGGGTTTTAAAAATCGAAAAACAAGCCCTTCGCACTATTTTGCCTCAAAATTTGTGCCTTATATTTGTGTAGTGTGCATCCACGGTTATATTGCTTATCCACCATGCAAATTATTGTTTTGAAATTCATGCATAAATTCATTTTGAGAAAATGATAGATTTTATCATACCCTATGTTGAATGCTTTGGAAATAATTTTGAAACGAGATTTCAAGGATATAAAAGTGATTTCTAAAATGGTTTTACATACCTAGAGATTCGAGAGTAGGCCGACTGTCACTTCGGTTAAGTGTGACCCTCGTGCACTAGTGAGCTCTAGCTAGAGAACCTTCGGGTCATCAACGGGTGGTTAGGCGTGGCAGGGGCCACGACCTGTGATATATGTGTCCGTGGCTAGGCCACTAGTGTTTTATGCTGTTGCGAGCGCTTGATATCTCCGATGTCGGCCAACATCGTTGAGATTGCCATGGCATATAGGAATCCGGTGGAATTGATGCTCCCGAATGTTATTACATGGTTGCGGGACGACGAGTTTATTTTCATTCCCTACTCGAGAGTGGAATCTCTGGGTTTTCAAACTCATATTTCTTTGCATGGTGAAAGCGAAATTTAATAGTTTTTTTGTAGCTCCCCTATTTTTACGATGAAACGAATTTTAACTCCTCTCGTCCGAGGTGATTTGTGATTTTGTATGAATTTGATTAACATTCAATTGCATGAGAGCTTGCCGAATATATTGACTTGATTTGAGTAAAATGTCAATTGATCTAGACGGTAAAATTTTCTTTATGTAAAATTGTTTTAATTCAATATTTCAAATGATTGTCTTAAATAAGGTTATTGATCTATTTTGGAGCAAAAATTTTTATCTGCCTTGGTTGATTTACCAATTGAAGTGTTTATAATGCATAAGAAATCCTCAGTTTTTCATATAAAGCACAAACTCTAGTTTGAAATAAATTGTTTTTGTAATCCTACATTTTTATATTCAACAGATTTGTTGTTTGCTTGTTTCCCATCTACACCCTACTCACGGAGCCGATGATCACTGAGTCTGTGAGACTCGCACCCCTCTTTTCCCTTTTTGCAGATAGGGATCAGCATAGCAAGTAATCATCGGCGTGTACGGTCTATCACAAATAGGTAAAGGCATCTCATAGCATTTTATTTCGAGTCGCTTCGCTGTTAGAGGTTGAACCGTAACACTTTGTTTATTAAGTCGTAAACGGATATTGATGTTGATATAAGTAAATAATTGAAGATTATGGATTTCAATGTATATACTTGTGAATAAATGGTTTAAAGATTGAATTGATTATTATGTTTATAGTTCAAGTCATGATATGATAGAATAATGTTTTAAGTATCAATACGGAATAGTGATTGTATATAGTCAACTAACGGGCATTTCTAGTTAGGCTTGTTCAGGACTTGACGGGTCTTTCCCGAAGGTCTCGAACGCCGGGAGGCGTCGTTACAAAGTTAGTATCAGAGCCCTAAGTTTAGTCAAGTCCTAGGATATTCTGGTGTCAAACAGTGGAGTAGTGGGGTCGACATAGAGTCTTGTTTATAGTCAGTGACCGCAGCATCGATTATAGGCAGGAGGCTACGTAGACTCTTTATCTTAAAGAACCACCTTGTGAAATTATAAATGATGATTTAATAGCAAGAATTTATTGCCGATGTTAGGGTTTGAGATGCCACCCGAGACACGAGCTGTTGTTGGAAAGATTTTAAGCAAATGCTTCTGAGGAAAGGTTGATGTAATGATATACCTTTCGACTAAGAGTGGAGGAAAGTGGACTTAAAAATTTGAGCCATGATTGTCAATGGGAAGAAATTTGATGACTATGGATGGTATTTGAGTTTAATATAAAGGAGAACATACGATAATGGTAATAAGAGGCATATTTTAACTAGAATAAATAGTGATTGTTGAGATTCACTTGAGGTTTATACATCTAAGTATTAAGAGAGGTGTAAACTGATATTCCCGTGCACGGAGGTAAGTGCACTAGGTTGATTAAGCTTACCCTGCCCATATATAAATGGCGTTGGACTTCCAAAATATTTTATATGCGGATATGTGCTGAATATGTGTATAGCAACTTAGATAGAGCTAGTTTTGAATTTAATTAAGTGACGATGAGATCCCAAGGTTTTATTTGGACTATTCTTGGTTATAGTTATAAGTGCATGAATTGGCTCAATAGTGAAATGTGGGATAGATATGTGGAAATTGAGGAAAGTAAAAAAGGATTCTTACTTGTGGTAATGGATGTTGACATTTAAATAGATGTATTTATGCATATGTGGAGTTACTCATGTCATCAGTGGGAATAAAGAATTATTCTTAGCGATTTGAGTTTGGACCACAATGTGCTTAATGGGTTGCATAGATGGTACTATAAGATACTAATTGATATAATATACATTATTGGAAATAATTATGAAAATGGGGGAAAAATAAATTCTAGAATTTCGAAGTAATAATGTGAACATAAGTAGGATGATCAAGATAGACAAAATTCATGATGATACTAAGTTGGAGTGGTTAAACTATTTGGGTTATAAGATAAGAAAGATAATTAGTTGTGAAAGCTAAGGAATTGTGGAACACCAAAAACAATGAATAATTATGAGTGTGGTGTTATATGTATATGGTGAAGTCACTATACAATATAGAAATAATGTTCTAAGGTGGTATTTATTGATGGTTGACAAGTGTTAAAGATTGAGATGAATTTGAAAATATTAACTTAGTCTATTATATGTGATAAGCACAAGAGAATATAATGGTTATGGAAATTGCGATGTAAGCTTGGAGGAAAACCAAGTGGTTGAGGATGATTAATGTAGTAACCTTAAATTTAGATGAATAGCGTTGATTAAATAAACTCTAGCAGCCACTATATCGTAGTGCTAGGAACACCTCATGTCTAAGATGCATGAATAAAATGTGAAAGACGTGAAGTTGAACTTATGAGCTGAATTAAGGTCATTGGACTTGATGTTAAGCTTCGTTAATTAGAGTTTTAAGCTTTTGGAAGGTATTGATATGAATGAATTGGGAAGTTTCTTTGTCGACTTATATATTGGCATGTAGGTAAATGAGAAGTGGGAGAGTCTTGAGATAAATTACCATGCCAATATTAAGATAAAATTATGCTGACTAAAGTCAAACCTTAAGGAATAAAAGAGACAAGAGATTAAGACTTGTTAAAGGCTAAGGAAAGAGTAAATAAGTAACTAAGTGTTCGACAATGTATAAGAGTTTTGAAACGAATATACCAAACTACAAGTGTCAAGAATAATGGTTAATAGTACTTGAAATATTTTATATACATGATAAAGAAATGTGGAACTTGGAATTGTCAAGGAGCTTAATGGTTAAAGCATAAGTTATGAGCTCATGCAATGTGAGATTGAAATTGGATATTGATGATGATGTCGAAGTATACTTAAGTAAAATCTATATTATGTTTTTATAAATATCAACGTTGACTATGTAAACGCTAAAGGGGAAGTAATGGAAGATTGGTGCAAAGGAATAGTACAAGATGATTAAAGGCAATCTCGATAATGAAGTTAGTTAATGAAATTCCTTAATGTGGAAATTGTAATTAAAAAATGTAAGAGGTGCACATGACTCCAATGAATCTAAATCTTAAGTGGCTAACTAATATCGAAATGAATAAGGACATATATGATGGAAGTATAAAAGGTAAATGACAAACGAGGATGACTCTTAGGAATTATGATATTGCTTAAGATGCAGTGATGAATTAAAGAAGACCTCTGAAGGATCAATAATATCGTAAAGTTTATGTAGACACTAGATTGTGATTGGATGAAAATGATATTTAACGATTGAAATGCGGTTAATGACATTGTGATACTAGGATGCGTGGTGTAATGAAACTTATGTATATGGTTAGAAATAGTAAGAGAAAAGCTTAAGTTTGTAAGTACGTAAAGTGGTGCATCGACATAATGTGAATTCATATGGACTATATGAAGGATAAAGTATGGTAGAATGTTAAATGATAACTTAAATGTTCAAAGAGTGAATTAGAGATTGATTATATTCTGATGTTCGCAGACTAACAATGATCTAAGGAAGTGAAAAGAAGGATAAATTCGAAATGTCGGAAATGAGAAAAGTAAAGTAAAAGGGGAGTTCGATTCAAATATATTGGATAGGAGTCGTTACATGATGATGAATGTTGATGTTTAAAATAAATATGTATGTATATGTGGAGTCATGTATGTAAGCGATGGAAGTGATGAACTATTTTTAGTAATTTGAGTTTTGAGCACAATATGTCTAAAAAATGGCGTAAATGGTACAATGATAAGAGATATCATTAGATAAAAAAAATTTGAACTATGTGGTTATGAAAAGAATTATGGAACAATAGTCAAGATGGGATCATATGGTCAAAACGTAAGAATAAATGAAGTATTTGACAATGATGCGACAATGATGCGATGGATGAAAAATAGATGGTCATAATATTATCATGTGAATATTTGACGAGATCGAGTAAGGAAGATAAAATCTAATATTGTCAAGGATGGTCAAAAAGTTTTAAAACATAATAAGGACAATATATTTTCAAGCATGAAGGACGGGGACTACTGAAAAGAATGCAATGGTGAATGATAGAATTACAATTAAAGATAAAGATTGACAAGTGAATTGCTTTTCCATATAATTTGAACCGCATTAAATCAATAATGATGTAGAAGTGTGATATTCTAAATGTGTGATTAACGTAAAGGTGGAGAAGATTGGAGTTGTATGAATGCAAGATAAATATGAAGCATGTGGGAATAATCGAAAGTAAGAAATTTTTTTCCAAAGTTAAGAATACGTATAGGAATGAATATGGCATGTTTATGATGCTGTAAGCTACCTAATATGGAATAAGGAAAAGATGAATGGATGTCGAGAAGTTCGACAAGAAACGAAGTAATAAGATGGTGAATAGGTATACATAAATGTAATACATGATGAAAATTAAGATGATTAAGATGAAATTATGGTTCAAAGCTAATGATGGAGATAAAAGCATACTCAACATTTTAATAATAAATGATAATGATTGCAATGGATACCACCAATTTGATTCTAGAAGATGATAATAAACATAAACGAAGTGTTCTAATTGAATTGAAGGTGAATGAGATGGATATAAAAATCAAGATCCCTTATAGAGGAAAGAATGAAAGAAGATCCTAGAATGGGAATAGTGATCAACGCTGACATGAATTCGGGGACGAATTCTATTTAAGAGGGAGAGATTGTAACACCCCATATCCTCATATAGTAGTCAAGGTAAACATCTCGATCGGACGAAGGGTCACTGATGTAAATTTAAGTGTCGAAGAACAGTTACGGGCGAAGAATATATCTTAGAATAAAATATAATTTTATGAATAAAATAATATTAAAATATTGATATTTAATTGGATGTTGGAATTAGTCCGGAAGAAGGATTATATGGTTAATCCAAGTGGGGGAGAAAAAGTATAAATGAATTTCGGAGATAAATAATGTAAGTAAGACTCGCGCGTTTTTATTAAATTGAGATAACACGAGTAAGTAAATATTTAAATATTATGGTGATACCGTGTCGAATTACAACTTCGATATTTTGGTGGTACACGTGTGAAGGAAGAAAGATAGAAGGAAATTGAAATTTAATACATGTTGAAAGGACTAAAATTATAAGGATGAAAGTTATGGTAAAGAAAGAATAAAAATTAAAACTAGTTGTATGAACTTTGATTGGTGTAATGGTGATTAAATGTGGAAATAATAAAGTGGAGTGGATGTGATTTGGATGGGACCATGAAATAATAAGTAAAACATAATGTAGAAATGGTGTAAAGGATAGAAGAATAAAAGAATAAATAAATGAGAAAGATAAAGAAGAAGAAATGAGCAGCAAAATGAGGAAAAAGGTAATTTAAGACTTGTTTTGAAGAGGTAGAGGTTCGGCCAAGTAAGGAGAGAGCAAGAAAAAATGGAAAACTAAGAAGTAAAATAAAATAAAAATGGATGGATAGAGGATCAAGCGAACCAAAGTGGACAAAGAGAAGAAAAAGAAATGATGGTTGGGCTAGTTGAATACAATCAATTAAGGTAGAAAAGAAACCAAAATATTTGACAAGTAGATTGACTTGTCAAGATGGGGAAATGGTCGACTGGAGAAGAACCAAGAAAAATAGCGAAATGAGGAAAGAAAGAAAAGGAAAAGCCTCTGGCCATGGAAGAAAAGGGAGAAAGAGTGCTGGTGAGAGAGTAAAAAAATGGCAGCAAGAGGGTGAGAAAGAGAGGTTGTGTTGCTGCCGGTTTGTGCAAGAAAAATGGAGGCTGCTTGCTACCGAATTGTGAAAGACAAAGGGGGCTTTGTGTTACTGGTTTGTGGAGGAAAAATGGAGTTTTTGTGCTACCACTTAGAGGAGTAAAAAGAGGAGAGTTTTGTTGCAAAATTGAAGGGGAAACGTAAGCTGAGTTGCTATTGGATTTTGAGGAAAGAAAAGAGAGGAAGCTGAGTTTTAGGGTGTTGCCAGTGGTGAGAGAGAGAGAGGAAGAAAGTGCAGCTGGTTGGTGAGTGAGAGGAGGGAGAAGGAAGGAAAAGACAAAAAAAAATTAGCAGAAGACAGAGATAAAGAAACGGGAAAAGAAAAAAAGAAAAAAAAAAGTGGGCATAGCCTAATAAGGAGAAATGGGAAGAGCCCATCGAAATGGCCCAATGGTAATAAGAAAAGAAAAGTCCAAAAGAGAAAAGAAAGGTGGAGACTTGGGCCACCTAGCCTAATTTGGAAGTGCTTAGCTAAAGATAGTGCACTATAGTGGCGTGCCGGAGGAAATGACGAGCGACTGGTAAGTAGAAATAGCAATGTAATGTCCTGCTATTGTAAGGTGAGTAGGGGGTGTCAATTTTGAAATTTTTGTAAATATATACCTATAGGTATGATTTATTTTAAATGTGAAAATTGTGGATAGCATGTGCTGGTAGCAATCTTAGGAAATTGTGGTTGCAAATTATGTTTAGAAATTATTTTGAATATATATATGTATAAATTATATGTAAAGAGTTTTAAAAATTGGGAAACAAGCCCTTCACATTGTTTTGCCTCAAAATCTGTGCCTTATATTTGTGCAGTGTGCATCCATGGTTATATTGCTTATCCACCATGCAAATTATTGTTTTGAAATTCATGCATAAATTCATTTTGAGAAAATGATAGATTTTATCATACACTATGTTGAATGCTCTGAAAATAATTTTGAAACGAGATTTCAAGGATATAAAGTGATTTCTAAAATGGTTTTACATACCGAGAGATTCAAGAGTAGGTCGACTGTCACTTCGGTTAAGTGTGACCCTCGTGCACAAGTGAGCTCTAGCTAGAGAACCTTCGAGTCACCGACAGGAGGTTAGGCATGGAAGGGGCAACGGCCTGTGATATATGTGTGCGTGGCTAGGCCACCAGTGATTTATGTGGTTGCGACCGCTTTATATCTCCGATGTCGACCAACATCGTTGAGATCGCCATGGCATATGGCAATCCAGTGGAAGTGATGCTCCCAGATGTTATTACGTGGTAGCGAGACCACGAGTTTATTTTCATTCCCTACTCGAGAGTGGTATCTTTGGGTTTTGAAACTCATATTTCTTTGCATGGTGAAACTAGAATTTAACAGTTTTTCTGCAACTCCCCTATTTTTAAGGTGAAATGAATTTTAACTCCTCGAGTGTGAGGTGATTTGTGATTTAAGTATGAGTTTGATTAACATTCGATTTCATGGGAGCTTGCTGAATATATTGATTTGATTTGAGTAAAACATCAATTGATATTGACGGCAAAATTTCTTTATGTAAAATTGTTTTAATTCAATATTTCAAATGATTATCTTGAATAAGGTTATTGATCTATTTTGTAGTGAAAATTTTTATCTACCTTGAATGATTTACCAATTGAAGTGTTTATAATGCGTAAGAAATCCTCGATTTTTCATATAAGGCACAAACTCCCGTTTGAAATAAATTATTTTTGTAATCCTGCATTTTTATATTCACTGATCTGCTATTTGCTTGTTTCCCATCTACGCCCTACTTATGGAGCCGATGATCACTGAGTCTGTGAGACTCGTACCTCTCTTTTTCCCTTTTGCAGATAAGGATTAGCATAGCGTGTAATCATTGGCTTGTACGGTCCACTGCAAATAGGTAAAGGCATCTCATAGCATTTTATTCCAAGTTGCTCCGCTGTTAGAGGTCGAACCGTAGCACTTTGTTTATTAAGTTGTAAACGGATATTGATGTTGATATAAGTAAATAATTGGAGATTATGGATTTCAATGTATATACTTGTGAATAAATGGTTTAAAGATTGAATTGATTATTATGTTTATAGTTCAAGTCATGATATGATAGAATAATGTTTTAAGTATCAATATGGAATGGTGATTGTATATAGTGAACTAACGAACATTTCTAGTCAGGCTTGTTCGGGACTTGACGGGTCTTTCTTGAAGGTCTCTGATGCTGGTAATGACCGGGAGGGGTCGTTACACATATCAATTCAAGGCTTATCTTTAAAGTCGCTATCATTAAATTTGGCTTCATAGGCACACCTTAGTTGCTAAGCACAAGCTCAAATCTAATTTCTTTTATAATTGCTTATTTTGAAGCATCTCACCAAATATCATTTATAGTGGTCACCACATATTCATATTTCATATCAAATCATGCCATCCTTGATGCATGTTATAATAGTCAAACGAATCAAATGACTGTCTTGCCTTAGGCGTTACCAAATCATGCTCCGTGGCCAACTGACGGAGAATCAAATCACTTTTAAGGCAAAGCCACTGACGGAGAATCAAATCATGTGCGTGACAAAGCAAGGGCAGAGAACAAATCACATACGTGCCAAAACAGTTGGAGAATAATCATATCATCGACTAGAGTCACCTCCTGATGGTCCGCATCTCCCAATGTAATCTCAACGGATGGCATCAAAGCACTATAGGTGGGAATCATATAAGGGATTAATGCCACCGTCCCTATTTACCACCATCCTTGCAAGCACATAAAGCACAGGGCGTGGGACTCCACTTAACCTTAAGTCAAATCAATGTTCAGAATTCATCCTTTGAATGGAGCACATATCCACAAATCAGGCCATCGCGCTTGTGACATTCCATAAGTCCATATCAAATCATATTCAAATTCAACCAGCTTCAGTCATCTCTAAGCTTGGTATAATTCTAAGTGTCTTCATATCTCTAAGGCATCATCAAACAAAACATCATCAATTTATAGGCCCTAATGCCCTTAACCCTTTATGGGTATTCATCATATTCAATCCTATCAATCATGGCTTCACAACCTTAAGCATATCCTCAAATTAACTACAAATACGTGGGCATACATGCATATATCATGTCCATAAGTAATCATGGCCCTTCGGCCTCATAAATTTAATATCACCCAATTGTTGTGCCATTAACCCAAATACATATCGTGCCATATACCTACTTGGTAGCCCGTTCATCATAATTCAGCACAATCCTTAATCCATAATTCATATCAAACCATGTGGACGCCTCTTGCTTTAGGTCCTACATACCATGGGTTCCAACACAAGCCACCTAGTGACCCACCACAAATCACACAAACACCAATTTCCTATCTCAGATAAGTAATTACACTAGGCATCCTCATTTAGGCACGCAATCATATTCATTCTCCAACCTAGGCACATGCCTTTAAGCAAACATACATATTCACACAAACATATATATATACATATCAATTTCATTAGCTTAGACATCTTCATCTAGGCATACACACAACATTTAAGTTGTCAAGGCAATGCATACATTATGCGAGTTGCATCATATGCATTTAGTTAAATCCCACTCACCTTGACAATCAGAGGTGCTCCTATAGTTGAGCTTTAATTCTCAACCTCTAGCCATCTTATGGCTCATGAACGCATTTGTGTTGGTTCCATTAGTTTTTGATGATAATAAAACATTCCCATTCATTTGTGTCTAATATCTTCACTTAAGTGTACAGGACAAATATTATATACAATAACTAATCAATCAATCAAATGCATATATCAAAGAGCATAGGAATAAGGAAGTCACAATTGATCAACAAGACAGAAGCCCTTTAGTCGATTAATGAAGAGTTAGTCAGCTAAGATTTAAATCAAAAGTTGGCGGGCTGAAGAGTATTGAGAAACAAAACCAACTTAGTAGACCAAGGAATGAGTTAGTCGACTAAGTGCACACTGCCAAAAACTGGGATCAGAAGACAGAAACAACTTAGTCGACTAAAATATCTGTTAGTCGACTAAAAGTATTCTGTAAGAAATTTTGAATTATGCACTAAAAGATAGATTAACGGCTAGAATTACTACCAAACTATTCTTAACGATCAAAAATTATCGAACTCACATCAAAGCTGATTTTCCAAGTATAAAAGAGTGTTCCAACGGCTAGAAATATAAGAAAGGCTTCCAAGAACACAAAAAAGAGCTGAAAAACCTACAAATACTCTCTGCACATTTACGGCACTCAACTCTCATCTTTGTAATTGTGATCTGCTCTTCATTTGTATCACTTAGATCAACCTTGTGATCATAGGTACACTCTTTTTACTTCTCTTCTTGTATTCTTAGAGTGAACGAGTCACTCTAAGGGATTGATTCAAGCTAGGATTACTTGATTGGATTTAGGTTCTAACTTAACCTTGAAAAGTTAGGTGTTGGGTTTTAGTTGATCTCGGTAAAAACTATTGTCAAAGGTTTTGGCTAAGCTTGGTAAAAGCCATTGTAAAGCTTTATGAAAGCTTGTGAATTTCACTAGGTCATAGTGGATTAGTTTAGAAAATCCTTGGTTGGATAATCAAGGTAGTGGATATAGGTCTTGGATCGAACTACTTTAAATTTATATGCACTGTCTACTTTGTTTTTATTGTCATCGCTTTGTCAATTATTTCTTATCTTGCCAAGAGCCAAAAAGTGCTATTCATCCCCCCTCAAGCACATTTACTTGGGACCAACAAGTGGTATAAGAGCCTAACCCCTGTTATTATGGTCTAACACCCTTAGGAAGATCCAAATGGCTCTCTAAAAATCCATAGTTGCTGAGGGACAATTAACAAACAAACCACCTTTGTTTGATGGCTTTAACTATCCTTATTGGAGCACTAGGATGTCAATATACATTAGAGCAATTGATTATGAAATGTGGGACGTCATAACTAATGGACCCTTCATTCCCTCAACCTTAAATGTAGTAACCAATGAGATGATGCCTAAGCCAAGGTCTGAATGGACCGAAGTTGAAACTAAGAAAGTCTAAATAAATTTTAAGGCTATCAATACATTGCATTGTGCCTTGACTCCCACCGAATTCAACAAAGTATCAAGCTGTACAACAGTTAAACAAGTGTGGGATAAGCTTAGGATTATCCATGAAGGGACTTCTCAAGTCAAGGAGTCCAAGATAGCCCCCTTGACCCATATTTATGAAATGTTTAAGATGGAGCCTAGTGAAGATATCACTAGCATGTTAGATAGATTCACAAACATAACAAACAAACTTAGTCAACTAGGCAAACCAATACCCAACAATGAAATTGTTAAAAGACTTCTTAGAAGCCTACCAAAAAATTAGAAATCTAAAGTGACTACAATCCGAGAAGCCAAAGATCTAAATGTTATTACTCTAGATGAGATTTGTGGTTCTCTCCTAACTCATGAGCTAGAACTCAAGGAAGAGGAAGAAGAAAATAGGAGGGAAGCAAAAGAAAAGAAAAAGAGCATTGCACTAAATGCCACCTGTGAGACCTCAACCCATACAGGCTCATAACTATGCATAGACGCAACAACACGGACCAAGGGTAGTTTCGTCATTTCTTCTAAAAAGCTCCCATAATAAGGTTTTATGATATTTTAAGGTCTAAATAGGTGAAAGACTTAATAAATAATGTGTAATGATGAAAACACGAAGAAAACTAGAAGTTTCAATAATTTCCACCATAGGGGCAAAATGGTCATTTTTCACCTTGGATCAAAATTTTTAAGTTTCATAAACCTGAGCATGTCTAGACCATTATGGACTTGTTTTAGTATCAAAAGAGTAAAATGATTACACCAAGGATTGAAGGAGAACAAGTTAATGTGCTAAGGGCATTTTTGTAATTTCAAATGGAATGGATAAGCTTGAGCTATAAATTTTTTTTTTCTTCTAGCAGCTTCTTCATTCTCCAGTAGCTTCTTCTCCTTTTTCTTCTTCCATTTCACGTTGCTTCCATCCTCCATGGAAGCTTGATATGAAACTTTCACAACTTTCTTTCTCTAGCTCTAATTTTCATACCCTTGTGACCTTTTGACTAAAACCCTTCTGCTCTTTCACTCTCTCACTTTAAAACCCTCAAAAAGTCCTTGTTCAGTACTTTCTCTCTCTAGTTGGAGGTTTTAAAGAGAGATAGAGAGATTTTTCACATTTGTTTGGAAGCTATTGAAAGAGAATTCAACTACAAAGAAACCCTAAAGTGAGTGATGAACTAGGCTTGGTTTTAAGTTGTTGATAATGGCTAGTAATTGGGATTATGAGTAGTTTTATTGTTGAGTTGTTTACCCATTTTTAGTGTGATTAGAGTAGTGCAAACAATAGCCATTTAATGGTGGTTGGAAACTAGTTAGGAATTACTAGTAGAACCCAATTCAGAAAAGAGTTTTGGAATGGCATTAATGCCAATTTGGGTTGGTTGTGATGTTTTGTGTGTATAGGTTCCAACAAGGCCTCACATGTCCATTTGGAGCATTAGTTGAGGTTAGAGTCAAGTGAAAGATCAACAAGACCGGTGAGTGAACTGCCTTCAAAACTTGTTTTGGGGAATATAATGTATTTGCCACACATTTGATTGAATTATCAAGTTTTTCATATAAATAAGTGCCTTGGGAACAAGCTTTTGCTAAATGGTTTTATGTTGTGATATGTGATTACTATGGATTCATGCACTATTACATTATGATGATAAATACATATGTGTGTTGTGCATGATGATTGATATTGTGTATGATTTTGATGAAGTGCCTTTACTTTGATGAAGATTTTGACCACTTTCCCCTTAGAACTAGGAAAAGTGGTAAAAATAAACGTTTTAGCCTTGCCTCTTAACTTTTTAATGGTCCAAAAATCAGGTCAATTGAACTTCTGTAATGGAAGATATAATAGAAAAACTGAAACACATGTAAACCGATACTATTTCTCACTACAGCGAGAATGAACTTCGTTGTAGCGAGAAACATTCTGTCCTACATGCTACCCTATTTGGTTTTTGACATATTTTTCACCCATTTAACTTCATGGATTAATCATGGGTTGTTGTAACACTATGAGTTATTAATCAAAGTTTGAAATGAGGGGGTTTTTGTAAGAAATTAAATCAATTGCATTGTTTTTTAAACAAGTGCGTCATGATTTCCAAATTCTTCCTATTGATTGCTTGTTCCCTTCTTATGTTCACTCATTGAGTTTCGTACTCACGTTTTTAAAATTCATGTTTTCAGATTTTGAGGCAGTTGGGACCTAGATTGAGTTGTACACATATACTCGTTTTCTTGGTAGGCACTACGGCATCTCAGTAGCCGCATCTTCACTGTGTTCACTCCACTGGAAGTCAAGAGTCATTTTGTTTTATGAGTACATTCATGTGATGTAAAATAGTAAGATACGTGTCTTAGATGAAATATGTATATTTCAATTGTTAATGCCACCATTAGTTGGAATGTTAACACCATTTTGGGTTTATATTAATGAAATTCTTGATTGCTATAGCCCATTATTAAAGTGATTATAAGTTGGAATTATGAAAGGTGACTTGAGAATAGTTGATGGGATGTTAACCAATATTACATAATAGGCTTGCTTGGGCTTGGTGGGCTATGCCCATTGGGCCTATGTGCCTGTCATGGCTTGAGAATTTGGGCTGTAAAAATGTTGGTATCAAAGCTCTAGGTTTAGTTAAGTCCTAGGGATTCTCATGTCAGTCAGTAGAGTTGTCGGAGTTAATGTAGAGTCTTGTTTATGGCTTGTGACTGCAGCACAATTCATAAACAGGAGGCTATATAAACTCTTATTTCTAGTAACCTACCCTTTTGCTATCGTCATGTAAGGGCATAAATGGTATCGCTGCTAGGGTTTGAGATGCTACCCGAGACATAAACCATTATTGAAAAGATTTTTTAAGCAAATGCTCCAAATGAAAGGCCAATATAATGATATATTCCTCCGACTAAGGATGGAGGAAGGTGGAGCTGGACTGTTAAGTCCATAATAGTTTATTCATTTGGTGGAATTATGATTTGAACCCATGGTTAAAAAAAATTAAATTAGAATTAAAATTTTAGAGATTATGGATTGTATTTGAGGTCAATATATGGAGGACGTACGATAATGGTAATAAGAGCTATATTTTGACTGGAACGAATAGTGATTGTTATGACTCACATGATGTTTATAAATTTAAGTATCGAGGAAAAATGTAAACCAATGTTTATGTGCACGAAGGTAAGTGCACTATGTTAATTGAGCTTGACATGCCCCTATAGAAATGGTGTGGGCATTTGAAATATTTTATAAAAGTATAAGTGTTGAATATGTGTATAGTAGCTTAAATGGAGTTGGTTTTGATTTCAACTAAGTGATTGTGAGGTTTCAAGGCTTGGATTGAATTATCGTGGTTTATGGTTATAATTGCATGAATTAGCTCAAGGGTGAAAATCATGGATTATTATAATTGATGTGTGGTCATGAAGTAAAAGGCTAGTAAATGATCTACTCTAAGGATGAGCTTGAATTTTGCTATGCTTAATGTGGAGCTAAAGGATTAAAGGACTAAATATGGATTTAGTAGTTTGAAATTAAATGACATTGAAATGACAAAGTTAGTCTAAGTGCCATACGGAGTTCTATATGAAGATTGATATATGAATTGCTTTAAATGTCAATTTAAAAATATGTTGGTTCAATATGCAACCTATGATGTAAATGATTAGTCCTAAATGTGACTTCCCCAAGGGTAAAGGACTTAAAACATGTGGATTTTCGAATATTCTCTAAGAGGAAGCTTCTACATCCTAAGCTTAAAAAATTTTGATATTATGACTGCAAAAGCAAGATACCAAAATTTAGTGAATTATCTATCTTATGGATGTAATTGGTTAAGAATTGATGAGTAAAGTCAATATCTTAACACTAAGTGGTGTACAATTTGATACATGTGTACCTAAAAGTAAATTTGGAGATCATTGCTTAATCAATTTGCACTGAATGTTGTGGTAAAGGTATATGAATGTTGGTAGTGAAGTATGTCCAAAGTGAGATATGTGGAGACTAATGTTCTGATCACAAACTTGTGATAGAAAGCTAGTTTTTCAAATTATGGCTTTCATGATCATAAAATATATGGAAGTTATCAATATGTAGGCATACACTTGGAGTTGTACATCTTGTGATCCCCATGCATCATATGGAAGGAGATATCCCATATAGGAGTTTACCCTGATTTATGGTTACATGCCTATAGGCTTGGCGTGAGATTCAAAATGCCCTGGCATAAATGTGGAATGTATTATGAAAGGTTGAAAAGCCACATATACCTTAACAAGGTCAACAACATGAATGAGGAGGAAATATGAATGTTGATATGATAAGCATAAAGAGCTTAAGGATAATTAATGCAATTACACCAAGTTAGATGGTATGATCAGAACTAAGAACACGGGCATCTTGAAAAATCTTAAAATAATGTCCAGTGGGGTTAGTGAGCTAAAGTGTTATTGAGCATACAATGAACGATTAAAGTTATGAGTGGCTTTGAAGATAAGCCTTTGATTGATTAAGTTCTCAATGGAACCCTATTAAAGGAAGTGTTTAAGTGTTTTGGAAGTGTATGGAAAAGCATAAAAGAATATATTAGCTTGACTTGCTATAAGAGGTCGAAATTGGATGGCCATGAGTGGCTTGTGAACAATCAAACAATGTAAAGTATGTGCTCATAAAGGGAGCTATGATTGGTAGAGAAAGGTGGAACTTTAGAATTTCATTGTCATAGTTATTAGATTATATTTTGTATTATATGATATAACGTAGAACATCAATGATGAGGTTGTGTTCAATGCTTTAAGCCTTAAACTATAAGATATGGACATGTATCCACCTTGTGGATACCCTGATGAGATAAATTCGAAAGATTTTTCACAATGATAAAACATTAAAGCTCAAAGAGCAAATGGCTATATAGTCAAGTTGGGCTCGTGACTGATATGTCACATAAGTATAAAGATATGATAGAAGCATAAGTATACTTGAAAATGTTGGTTTGAGGCAATGATTATCCTACCATTTTGTGGACCTGATGAGGTTCTGATCTTGACATAATCGTAGACTCAAAGCATAAATTGTGAAATGTGTTTCCCCAAAAGTTCCAATTTATTTTGAGTAACTATCAAGGTAAAGTGCTTGGTAAGGATAGTGGAAGGTCAAATTATGCTTCAAATGTTTAGAAAAGGAGGGTGACATGGTTTGATAAAATGATACTACCCTTGGTAAGGGAATAGAAATACGTTACGGGAATTACGGACTTAAAAAAAAAAAAGGACGATGATTTGAGAATTCAAGTACTCATATACAAATAAAGATTTGGTAATGAGACATGACCTAGAGATGGAATACTACAATATAAATTTTGACTAAGAAAATCGACTTATAAAACACGTGGTGTTTGGAAATGGTGCCAATTAGTGGTTGACTCTTGTATGAGAATGGAATATTGAAATCAACTTTGTGTATTCACCATAAATGATGAGCATGATCTAACCAACCAAGAGAAGAAATGATTCTAAACTTGATTGTTGGTTATTTTTGTTTTACATATGGCTTATTGAGCTTGATATGCCTAAGGCTATTCGAAGTTAAAATTTTTGGAAATATATCTGTATGGATATATATGTTATATATTGGTATAAAAGCTCATGCAGAGTTAGTTATAATTTGATTCGATGATGATAATCTATCAATGGTTATAATGCTAGACAATGATTAAGATAATTTATCGCTGATTTTGGCAGTGAACAAGTGGATTATAATGTTGTTAGCTTAAAAGTAAGTGTTTATACTTTAGGTATGAGTTCATTAAATTCTATTATATCATGATCAAAATTGGTGTTTTGTTATAGCCTGAAAGGCTTGGCATATGAACTAGCTTAACTATGAGCTAGAAATTGTTAGGCTATTATGAAGTACGCAAATAAAAAAGTATGACATGAATTTAATATCCTAAGGGGCAATGGAAAATGATGTATCGATTTTGGTGTAACTTCAATATATATAGTTTTGATATATAAAGATGTGGGGAAAAGTTTACAACTTATGAGTAAAGGTGTGCATTTGAATTCATGTAATTAAAAGTGTAAAATCTGCCTTGATTGGCATAAAGCCCATGATTCATAATGAAGGATTCAGGATTTAATTTTCTAAGGTAAAAGGGCTAAAGAATTTGATTTTGAAAAGGTCTTAGTAAATGATTCCTTGAGTTTAAAGTACACTTAAGGAGAGGTAAGTGTCAAATTTCATCTTCGGATTGATAAACTAATAAGGTTACAAGATTTAGCATTTGGAGTAAATTTGAAGAATTTCAAGTTAGATATGTTGTATGTGATTGCTGATGAATAAATTAACTACGACATTGGAAATATAGAAATGATCAATAATCAGGATGAGACTTGGAAAGGAACCTTAAAGGAAAATTTTGAGCAACTTTAACTTTGAGAAATTGAGTTATTGATTAAAGAGATTGGCTAAGACCAGAAGAGGTATGTGAATGTCATGACTTATTGAAATGCTTCATGGTATAAGTTAAGATTTATCCAATAAGCACTTTATCATGAAAGTACGGAAGTTTTGTTTTTGGGAATATGGTTACTAATGGTTACCGGATTTGAATCGTCCATGATGTTCAATATATATGAATAAATAAAGAGTGTTGGATCCTTATGTATTATGAAATTCTTGAATGGAATTTGTGTGGAGGTATGTAAAACGGAATAGAGGTTGGTTGACCATTTAGACCCATAGTCAATGGTGGAATAAATGCTTGAATGTTGGAAGGTTTGATAAAAGATCAAAGTAAAGGAATTGTGGATGGTTAAGTAAACATGCATGATTGATGATTTAAGGATGATTTGATTGAGGTGTGACCGAAATTAATAGCATATTTGAATTCTCTTCATAAGATAAAGAATGATATTGTTTTGATCCAACAAGAGTAGTACCCATAATTATATATTATGACATCGTTGACTTTTCTATAAAGATTGGAAGTTGATATAATGCATAAACCAAGATTCTATGTTAAGAATGCCCGACAAGAGTGATGTGACAGAACTTGAGAACTTTGATTATTCACCTTACATCGATTTAAATTCGATGAGGTAACATGGGAGGCCGAGGAGGAGATGCAGACAAAGTATCCCCACCTCTTTGATGCTTAGAGGTACGTTACCTTATATTTAAATTTAAATTTGGGGATCGAATTTTTATAAGTGGGGGAGAATGTGAGACCTCAACCCCTATAGGCTCATAACTACGCATAGGCGCAATAACACGGGCTAGGGGTAGTTTCATCATTTCCTTTAAAAAGCTCTCAGAAAAAGGTTTTATGATATTTTAAGGTCTAAATAGGCGTAAGACCGAATAAATAATGTGTAATGATGAAAACACGAAGAAAACTAGAAGTTTCAATAATTTCCACCACAAGGGCAAAATGGTCATTTTTCACCTCGGGTCAAAAATTTTAAGTTTTTTAAACCCGAGTATGTCTAGACCATTATGGACTTGTTTTAGTATCAAAAGAATAAAAAGATTGCACCAAGGATTGAAGGAGAACAAGTTAATGTGCTAAGGGCATTTTCGTAATTTCAAGTGGAATGGATAAGCTCGAGCTATAAATATATTTTTTTTCTTCCAGCAGCTTCTTCTCCTTCTTCTTCTTTCATCTCACACTACTTCCATCCTCCATGGAAGCTTGATATGAAACTTTCACAACTTTCTCTCTCTAACTCTAATTTTCATACCCTTGTGCCCTTTTGACTAAAACCCTTGTGCTCTTTCACTCTCTCACTTTAAAACCCTCAAAAAGTCCTTGTTCAGCACTTTCTCTCAATAGTTGGAGGTTTTAAATAGAGAAAGAGAGATTTTTCACATTTGTTTAAAAGCTATTGGGAGAGAATTCAACTACAAAGAAACCCTAAGGTGAGTGATGAACTAGGCTTGGTTTTAAGTTGTTGATAATGGCTAGTAATTGAGATTATGAGCTGTTTTGTTGTTGAGTTGTTTACTCATTTTTAGTGTGATTAGAGTAGTGCAAACAATAGCCATTTAATGGTGGTTGGAAACTAGTTAGGAATGAATAGTAGAACCCAATTTAGAAAATAGTTTTGGAATGGTATTAATGCCAATTTGGGTTGGTTGTGATGTTGTGTGTGTATAGGTTCCAATAAGGCCTCACATGTCCATTTGGAGCATTAGTTGAGGTTAGAGTCAAGCAAAAGAATCAACAAGTCCGATAAGTGAATTCCCTTTAAAACTTGCTTTGGGGAATATAATGTATTTGCCACATATTTGAATGAATTATCAAGGTTTTCATATGAACAAGTGCCTTGGGAACAAGCTTTTGCTAAATGGTTTTATGTTGTGATATGTGATTGCTATGGATTCTTGCACTATTGCATTATGATGATAAATATATATGTGTGTTATGCATGATGATTGATATTGTGTATGATCATTGTAACCGTGTCTGTGCACGATGTGGGGGATGCACATGCCGGTGATGATGGTGGTGTGGGAGATGGATGATGATAATGCCCGTGTGCACAATGTGGGGGGATGTACACGATGGCACTGATTGTACACGATGTAGGGGGCTGCACACAATGGCACCGGTTATGTGCACGATGTTGGGGGATGCACATGAGTCGGGTGTGATTATGATGATATTGATGTTTATCTATGTATTTATGCATATTTCTATTGATGATTTACAACATGAGTATGAGTGCCTTTATGATGAATTTGAAAAACTCTTTTCAAAATACAAGACTTTAAAGAAAAAGACTACATCTCTTGAAAATGATTTGGAAAAGATAAGAGAAGAGTTCAATTCTATTTTTGAGCAAAGAAATTTTCTACAAGTTGAGTTAGAACATTCAAAAATAGATTTTGAAGTTTTAAAATTAGAGTTGAATAATAAATCTGAAGCTTTGCAAAAAATGCTTGATGAAAACACAGCTCTTAAAAGTTTGAAAAATGAAACTTTAAAAAGAAATGTCTACTACAAGAAAAATTCGACTAATGCATTATCTAAGTGCTATATATGTAACAAAATTGGTCATTTATCATACGATTATTTTAAGAAAAGAAGCACGTAGAAAATAAGAAAAATATGGGTTCCAAAAGGATCCTATATTGCAACTAACAATCAAGGACCCATCAAGGTATGGGTACATATAAAGAAAAACTGAATCTGTCTTGTAGGTTAAGCTGCACTTAAAGGAGACATGTTCAAAAGCTCAACTCAAGAAGAAGCAGCCTTGGTATATGGACAGTGGTTGCTCAAGGCATATGATAGGAGATGAAATGCTATTTGCTAAACTGGACAAAGGAAAGAGAGGAACCGTATCCTTTGGTGATGATTCAAAAGGTAGAATGCATGGTATAGGAACGATTGGTAAGAACTCCCAAACTCAAATCAGTCATGTGTTATTGGTTAAAGGCTTGAACCATAATTTATTGAGCATTAGTCAATTGTGTGATAAAGGATTTAAAATATGCTTTGATTCAAATAAGTGTGGAGTGATAGATATAAGTACTAATAAGGTCTCATTTATAGGAAGAAAATTAAAGAATATGTATGTTGTATTTCTTGAAGATCTTGAAATGAATTGTGAAATGTGTTTAATGGTAAATGCTGAAAATGATAGCTGGCTATGGCATAGGAGACTAGGACATGTGAGCATGCTTACTATGTCAAAATTAATTAAGAAAAATCTAGCTGTTGGACTACTAGATATAAAATTTGAAAATGATAAAATATGGGATGCTTGCCAACTAGGAAAACAAGTTAGAACATCCTTTAAGACTAAGAAGATTGTGTCAACAACTAGACCTCTTGAATTGCTGCACATTGATCTATTTGGTCCAATAAGTATAACTAGTCTAGGGGAAAATCTTATGGCTTTGTAATAGTTGATGACAGGTACACTTGGGTTTATTTTCTTGCTCATAAGAATGATGCTCTACCAACATTTATAAGTCATTATAGGAAAGTTGAGAATGAAAAAGGACTAGCCATAGTTAGTATTAGGAGTGATCATGGAGGAGAGTTTGAAAGTGATGAATTTGAGAAATTTTGCAATGAAAAGAAGTTACATCATAATTTTTCTGCACCTAGAACACCCCAGCAAAATGGAGTTGTAGAGAGCAAAAACCAAACCTTAAAAGAAATGGCTAGACCTATGCTACGTGAGAATAACCTACCAAAGTATTTTTGGGTTGAGGTAGTGAACACAACAGTTTATATACTTAATAGAGTCTCAATTAGAGCCATTATATCAAAGACTCCGTATAAACTTTACAAGGGTAGGAAACCAAATATTTCACACCTTAAGAGTTTTGGTTGTAAATGTTTTGTGTTAAACAATGGAAAATAGTCCTTAGGTAAGTTTCATGCAAAGAGTGATGAGGCAATATTTTTAGGATATGCATTAAACTCAAAGGCTTATAGAATTTTCAAGAAAAGAACTTTAACTATTGAAGAATCAATTCATGTAGTTTTTTATGAGTCTAATGCCTTACAAAAAGGAATTCATGCTGATGACGATGATGTAGAGATCCTAGAAAAGCAAATGGAAGAAATGAGCTTAGAGAACAATAAGAATAATGAAGAAAGCTCACCTAGAAGAGAAAATGAAACTCCACCTCTAGAAAATTTGCAAAGAACAAAAATTCAGCATAGTGATCTTCCAAGGAGTTAGAGATATGCAAAAGACCATCCACAAGAACAAATCATAAGTGACATTTCTCAAGGAGTTAAGACTAGGACAGCAACAAGAGAGACTTGTGAGTTTTCAGCTTTCATATCTCAAATTGAGCCTAAGACATTTGAGGAAGCAAAAAAAGAGGAAAGGTGGATATTGGCCATGCAAGAGGAACTTGATCAATTTAAAAGAAATTGTGTGTGGTCATTAGTCTCTAGGCCTTTAAACCACCCTATTGTTGGAACAAAATGGGTGTTTAGAAATAAGGTAAATGAGCAAGGAAATGTAGTTAGAAATAAAGATAAGTTAGTAGCCCAAGGATGCAACCAAGAAGAAGGAATTGACTATGATGAAACCTTTGCACCAATTGCTAGGATTGAAGCCATAAGGTTGTTGCTTGCTTTTGCATGCTTTATGAATTTTAAATTGTATCAAATGGATATAAAGAGTGCATTTTTAAATGGATTCATTCAAGAGGAAGTGTATGTTGAACAACCACTAGTATTTGAAGACTTTGAAAAACAAGATCATGTTTTCAAACTTCATAAAGCCTTGTATGGATTGAAACAAGCTCCTAGAGCTTGGTATGAAAGGCTTTCAAAATTTCTAATTGAAACAAGCTCCTACATTGTTTATTAAAAGATACTTAAAGGATTTAATTGTTGTTCAAATTTATGTGGATGACATTGTATTTAGTGCAACTAATGAGGCTTTATGCAAGAACTTTGCTAAAGAGATGGAGGGTGAATTTGGGGTGAGCATGATGGGAGAGTTGAAGTATTTTCTTGGGCTTCAAATCAAACAAACTGAGAAAGGAATCTCCATCAACCAAGAAAGATACACTTAAGACAAGCTCTAAAGGTTTGATATGCTAAAGCTGAAATCCATTTGTACACCAATGAGTCCATCCACTAGACTTGATATAGATGAAAAAGGAAAGGATGTTGATCAAAAGCTCTATAGAGGTATGATCGGATCACTTCTTTATTTAACAACCAACAGGCCTGATATACAATTCAGTGTGTGTTTATGTGCTCATTTTCAATCTTAACCCAAAGAATCACACATGACTGTTGTTAAAAGAATTTTTAGATACCTCATAGACACACAAACTTTAGGCATATTGTACCCTAGAGAATCATCTTTTAGCTTAGTTGGATATTCAGATGCTGGTTTTACTGGCAGCAAAACAGATAGAAAGGGAACTAGTGGAACCTGCCAGTTTCTAGGTAGTATGCTTGTGTCATGGTCAAGAAAAAAGTAAAATTCAGTAGCTCTGTTTGCAACTGAAGCTGAATATGTGTCTCTAGACAGCTATTGTGCCCAAATCTTGTGGATTAAACTACAACTAAAAGATTATGGAATGTCAATGAATAACATACCGATATATTGTGATAATACAAGTGTAATCAACATTTCAAAAAATCATGTGTAGTATTCTAGGACTAAGCATATTGAGATCAGACACCATTTTGTTAGGGACCATGTAGTGAAGGGTGATATTAAAATTGAGTTTGTGAATACTTTGGATCAATTAGCTGACATCTTTACCAAACCTCTAAACGAAGATAGATTTTATGAGATTAGAAGGAATTTAGGGATGATTAATATGCAGGAGTTGTAGGTAACTTTTTGACTCATACACATAAAACATAAGGCACTTAGTCGACTAAAGAGAATCTTAGTCAACTAAAAGTGTTCTGTCACCTTAAATAATAAGACTTAGTCAGTTAATTGATGAAGGAATAAAATAATGAAAAGAATATGTTTACCGGGTAATAAAGAAAAAAAATGCCCAAGAAAATAACCAAGTTTAGAGGGAATTTTTCAAAATTTGAACAGTAGAAAAACTGATAGCATTTAAGGGGAAGTCAAATAGTTTTTGGAGAGATTAAACTACCTATTAACCCATTTCCTCTACATTTTCTCCTCTAAAATCGACTCACACAAAAACGAAACCCTCGCCACTTAGAATCTCAAAACCCTCAGTAAAAAATTTCTTAAATCAAAAATGGCACAAACCTTTCAGAGTAAAGAGATTATTGAGAAGAAGAAAGGTAAACGGCCACTGGAAGAAGGCATGGAAGTAGAAATATAGAAAAAGAAACAAAAAATTGGGTCTAGTTCAATAAGTGAAAAATCTAAGAAATCGTAAAAAGAAAAGGAGCGGAAAACAGATAAGAAGAAAGAAAAGGGAAAATCATCAAAGAAAGGTAAATCTCCATCCTCCAAATTTAGAAACAAAATCCATGAGGATAGGTTCCAGAAAATTGAAAATGCACCAATCACTTGTGGGAAGTTTATAGATTGGAATAGTTTTAATGAAGTGCCTGAATTCAAAGTAGTTTTATCATATTATTTTGAGGAGATGAAACTGAAATATTTTAGTACTTTTAAGATTGAGCTTATAGTGCCAGTTTGGCTAAAGAATTTTATTCTAGTATAGTAGTTGAGAAGGATGAATTAGAGGAGTTGGATGATTATCTTGAAGATGGCCTGAATGTATTTTTAAATGAGAAAGAATTTACTGTGATTGTTATTGATTTGGGCAGTTTGCTTAAAATTGAATGTAAATAGGGTGAGTTTGAATTTTCAGAAAACTATGATCCTTCATCCCTGTGGGAAACGATTATAGGAAAGAAAAAGAAATATTCTTCTAAAAGTAATGTTGGTTTGATCACTAGTCCACAAATCAGAATATTGCATTATTTCATTGCAGCTAATGTTCATGGAAGAAAAGGAAGTTTTAGTTATATCAGTCTTAAGGATTTTTGGATAATGGAACATGCCTTCAATGGCAGTCCACTAAACCTAGGAAGATTTATGATTGAGAGAATGAAAGGAGCCTGTAGACTGGAAAAGATTAATCTACCATATGGGAATATCATTACTTCACTGGTTCAAAAAAAGAGGATTTGGAGTTCAAGATATGCATTGGATCAGGTAAAGAGCAAGGATCAATCGATCTACCTCGGGAGTTTACCTAAGATGGGATACAAACTTGAAGGAGAAAAATATGTTAAAACTCCCAAAGTAACTCCTGAATAAGAGTCTTCACTCCTGGCTCAACTAGAGGCAGCACCATCTCAATTCTTAAATGAAGTGATCTTCAACCTGTTTATGAGAATTGAAGGAAAGCTCAAACTAAGGAGCAAGAATACAAAAAATTGAGGAAAAAGTGGTTGAACTGGAAAATGTACTAAAGGAAAAAGGAAAAATGCCATCTGAACCTACTGCTGCATATACCTCTGCAACTCCAAGCCCAGCACTAGCAAGGGAAATTGCTGAAGGCCCTACCTTTCAAGCTGAAAGTTCTGGATGCCCTGCTCCTCAGGATAAAGATGTTTAACCAATGATGGACCCTCAAGCTGAGCTTGAAAAGGAAAATGGATCAGATAAAGGAACTGAAGTTCTTGGATCTCTTGATGGCACCTCTCCACCCATTCAAGATCCACAACTAGAACCTTAACCATCTCCTCCACATTCTGAAGAGGTTTCAATCATGGATCATTTTCATCAAATGGTTCATGAAGAGCAAGCAGAGAAAGAAGTAGCTCAAGCAAAAACACAGCAAGCCACATCTGCACTAGCACAGATAGTAGAGAAACAGACTGAGAAAGGAGAAGAGAAAACTATTACAGCCCCACAAACTAAACCAAAACCACCTGGTAAAGGCATCAAGAGAATGGCAACAAAGACAAAATTCCTTAAAAGAATAAAATCCTCCAAAATTGCTGAAAAGTCTAAACTAGCAACTATCTCTTCTCCTCAATAACCTTTGGAAGTTTCTGACAAATCCTCACCTGAACCTCCACCAAAAAAATCACCACTAAAACCTTCTCCTGAACCCCTCAATGCAAAATATTTCATTGATGATGAATCCTCTCCCTCAGCCTCTTCAGAAGATGATTAAACATCCTTGAGTTTTGATGATGACAAAAAGTGGGGAAAAGTGGAAAGCTAAAAGGAAAGGGAAAAAAATTAAAAAAATGTTAGGGTAAAGGTACCAAGAACATAAGTGAAATTTAGGATGCTAAATCTGACTAAGTTGTCCATGGTAGTTTATTGAAAATTGGATACTGATCACTGTGCTGAGACACTGTTTATTTATTTTGTTTTGTAATGTGTTGAAAACTTCTGTTGTAAATCACTAATGCTGAAAATGTGTTGAAAACTTATTCTCATGATATTTTGGTTGGATTTAGAATGAATGCAATGCTGATAAGCTGATGACTGAATATCTAAAGTTGCTATTAAGTTTCTACTATTGTTTAAAGATTTGATGCTGATATTGAGTTTTTATGCTGACAATTAATTGTTGATATGATATTGTGAGTAAGATTTGGATGAAAATAAATATGAATGCAAAAATTTTTGACTGGATGATTTATGGCATTTAGCTTTGGAATGAATTAAGTCTGGAAACAATATGACAAACAACAAAGTGAAATAGTAATAATGTTCTGTCATTCTGTCACGTACTGCTTATTATTTCATAAGCCTGTATAAATACATTCTGTCAAAATTTTGAACCCTTACATGTCATTTCCGTATGACAAGAATAAAAACATGCTAAGATGAATTATAAAACTATGCACACACTAAGGGGGAGCACATACTTAGGGGGAGGAAAACCACCATTTTGTGCAGAGCTGAAAAGAATAAAATTACACTATGCTGTCAATCAAGGATATTTTGTCATCATCAAAATGGAGAAATTGTTGGCTCCATTAGTTTTTGATGATAATAAAACATTCCCATTCATTTGTGTCTAATATCTCCACTTGACTGTGCAGAACAAATATTGTATGCAATAACTTATTAATCATTCAAATGGACATATCAAAGAGTATAGGAATAAGGAAGTCACAATTGATCAATAAGACAGAAGCCCCTTAGTCGATTAATGAAGAGTTAGTCAGCTAAGATTTAAATCAAAAGTTGGCAGGCTGAAAAGTATTGAGAAACAAAACCAACTTAGTCGACCAAGGAATGAGTTAGTCAATTAAGTGCACACTGCCAGAAACTGGGATTAGAAGACAGAAACAACTTAGTCGACTAAGATATCGATTAGTCGACTAATAGCATTCTGTAAGAAATTTTGAATTGTGCACTAGAAGACAAATTAATGGCCATAATTGCTACCAAACTGTTCCCAACGATCAAAAACTATCTAACTCACATCAAAGCTGATTTTCCAAGTATAAAAGAGGGTTCCAACAGCTATAAATGTAAGAGAGGCTTCGAAGAACACAAAAAAGAGCTATAAAACTTGCAAATACTCTCTGCTCATTTACGGCACTCAACTCCCATCTTTGTAATTGTGATCTGCTCTTCATTTATACCACTTAGATCAACCTTGTGATTATAGGTACACTTCTTTTACTTCTCTTCTTGTATTCTTAGAGTGAAAGAGTCACTTTAAGGGATTGATTCAAGCTAGGATTGCTTGATTGGATTTAGGTTCTAACTTAGCCTTGAAAAGTTAGGTGTTGTGTTTTAGTTGATCTCGGTAAAAACTATTGTGAAAGGTTTTGGCTAAGCCTAGTAAAAGCCATTGTAAAGCTTCATGAAAGCTTGTGAATTTCACCGGTTCATAGTGGGTTACTTTAGAAAATCCTTGGTTGGATAATCAAGGTAATGGATGTTGGTCTTGGACTGAACCACTCTAAATTCCTGCTCACTGTCTACTCTATTTTTATTTTCATTGCTTTTTAAATTAGTTCCTTATCTTGCCAAGAGCCAAAAAGTGCTATTCACCCCCCCTTAGCACATTTACTTGGGACCAACAATTTGGTTGCTTTAACTCCCCTTTAAACACATCAAAACATCATAAAAATATTTATTTCCCAACTTTCAAAAAATTCCCAACTTTTAAAAAATAACCAAATTCCATAAACAAGCTCAAATCCTTCAATGATGAGCTAAATCCTTACCTTAGAGGTTGGGTTGCCCAAATCTAGGCTCTAAATCTCTAATGTACTCAAGGGGAGAGAGTTTGACCAAATTCCAAAATTCTTAGACCTAAGGTTTAGAATTGATTAAATCGATACATGACCCTAAACCCTAAACCTTAAACTAATTAAATAAAAAATCAATTGGCAAAATCATGTAATCTTACCTCCAAATTGATTTCCCAAGCTTGGATCTATCTCCAATAGGCTTCAAATGCCATTTCGATGCTTAGGGTTTCATATGGGGTAGAGAGAGAAAGAGAGAAAATGGGTTTATCTTAAAATGGGCAGAATGCTTGAAACCCCTTTCTTATTTTTGCCTTTCCTCAGTGATGTATAGAAGCATTTGGCAATGCATCGATACATTTTCCCATATTTCGACTAAATGTATCGATACATTACCCCAATGTATCGATATATTTCAGGTATAATGATCCTGGGTGCTCAATGTATCGATACATGTTCATCAAATTTCCAAATCTATCGATACATACTTAAATGTTTCAATAGCATTCCTCTAGAACACCTCATATTGTTCTTCTTGCCAAGAATGTATCGATAAATTTTCCCCTACAAGAAGTTTTAAGTCTTTTCTAACTTCCAAAAATGCAACTTAAAACCCAAATTCATTCTCTATTAATCTCATACCTTAAATAACTCATATAATTCAAATCTTCATGCATATATTCTCAAATATACATCAAATTAAATCAAATCCTCAAGCTATAGGATTAATTCATCATTTTTATCGATATTTGCCTTAATGTCGTATTTGGGTGTCAAAGTGCTAAACATATGCACAATTCCATTAAAAACTCTTCTTTATACCAATATTCATAGTCATACACCTATAACTGTAGTCATATTCCCTAAAGTTAAATTTAGCTCATTAATTGGCTTAGCTATTTCATCGTATAATTAGAATATTCAATGTAAACTGAATTTCAAAGTCTTTCTCTATAGACCACAATAGCTTATGTGCATGCTTCACAAGCATATACATTAGGTTTTCAAGTTTACTCATCAAATCACCTAGCCAACATCACATTTAGGTCATATAAAAAATCAAAGGTGTTACATTCTACCCTCCTTATAAACATTCATCCTCGAATTTAGTTCAACTAGAGTATCTACTTTTAACTTATCTGCATGCATTTCCAATGCTGAATAGTTCAAGCATAATATAAATTCAAGCTTAACACGAGCTTACTAGATCATCCCAAAAATGTGCATTATCAACAAGAACCTTAAGTTCCAACTCATGTTCACTGGTATACATTGGATCATATCAATGGTCCATAAGTTTTCATAACAAATATAACCATAATTCAAAATGAAATCTAATGTCTAAGCATCTCGAAATCAAATAAAAATTTATTTAGGGCCATGTCATCACCTTTTTTGCTCAAAATCATCACTAATTCACTAAGCATGGTTCATGCGTCAAACATATCTCTCTTTATGATCACAAAGCATTAATCTCCATCCTTAAATTTTATACCTTAAAACACATTAATGCTCCATTAAACTTCAAGACTTAAAATCATCAGTTTAGTCAGAATTTTGTCAGATCCAAATATCAATCTCCATGATATTCCACAATCTAACACATCGGTCCTTAACAATCCTTCGAGTATCAGCACTTAAGCTCTTACCGACCATCTACTTATGGATGTTGTACCATTTGTAGTACTTTGATCAAGCATTTAAAGTGCTCCTTCCAACCTTTCCAAAACCAATTAATAATTGTTGTCCCCTTTTTGAGTCTGCACATAGACAGGGGATGCATGCAAGTAGAGTTTCTATCAAATCATCAATGTAGTAAGCCAGCCCCTCAAATAATTCATATGTCTCGCTTACTATCATGTGCCTTGGCCATTTCTCCACTATTTCCATTTACTAGGATCTACTTGTACCTTACCTTTAGACATCACATATTTCAAAAGCCATTACTACTCATCAACTCATATCAACGACTTAACACACAATCAGTGCTTTTGCTTTTTAAGCACAAAATGTCAGCCATAAGCATGACTACAAACTTATTTAGTTATCCTTTTGACACACAAATCAGAGCACCAAATGCTATGGATCATAATCCAACTTTTGCCTTATCATTATCAGGCAATCGTTCATCTTTGTGTGCCCTAGATTCATAGGCACATTAAGACCAGAACATCATCAGGTCTACATAATGGCAAAAATCATTGCCTTAAAACAACATTTTTGTGTATTCTTATCCTTGTGGCAATTCTATATACTACATGGCATATCAATCACGATTGCGCATAAGCTATTCATGACCATTTAAATTCATTTTCTTGATTAGGTTCATTATTATCTTATCAAATATATCTTTCACCCTAGTAATCATCCTCCTTATCTAGGCTCATATCTGATATCTCAATCAGATTCGCTGATCAACCAAATCTCGAGAAGCTCATTAAAAACAAAGTTGCCTATCAAACACGTGCAAAAAAGCAATCCTCCTTGGATAGCATCAAATATTTGCTTTATCGTAACAAACATGTCTAATGATAAAATCACTGACGGCTTATCAGAATCATCATCTAGTGCCAAAGCCACTGACAAAATATCAAAGTCACAGGGCAAGAGTCTCTGTTCCACTAAACTAGTGTCATACACGCTATCATTCTTCCCACAAAAGCCAACACTTTACTCACTGCAATGAGGTCAAAACTTTAAGCATAAGGTCACACTTATAGCCGCAACCGCCAATACTTTACCTAAGATATGCTCATCTCAACCACAGTCACTAAACCAGGGGATTTTTAAACATATTTCAAATTTGAGCCATAAACTTTAAAATCATAATCTCCTAAAATTCGAAAACTTCTTCAAGTATTCTAATCATTGACAATAGCAAATACAATTCAAACTTTAATCAAACCATTTAGTTTGAGTGTAACTTTCCATCAAATTGCCACTTCATGTCTCACATCTTTAATAGAAATCCATTCAAGGATTAGAAATCAAAAGCTTGTTCTCAAAGCCACTCATAACTTCAGCAATTCCACTCATGCTCAAGAGCATTTCTGCTCATTGGTCCCAATGGACATTCTTATCAAATTTTCCAAAAGATCTTTGTCCTTAAGCCAAACCATACAGGACTAGCTTAGCATATTTGTAATTGATTGCCCTTAAACTCTTCATAATCATCTTAACAGCATCCATATTTTTCTCCAACAGTTCGAGAACTCAAATCATTCTTAATAGCAATCTAACTCATTTATCCCAATAATTAATATCATCAAATCCATATAGATGTTCTGGTCTTCCACCCAGATCGTACAAGACTTATGTACATATTCCATCAATAAAAACAAATCCCTCTATAGGATGTTTTCTTCCATGTCATACACACACAAATTCAAGACTTTTAAAACTCCACAAATACACTCACATATTTAGTAAGCTTTCAGTAGTCTATTCATGTCATCCACAATTTAAAAAACTTGATTTCCCTTACAAGAACATACTCCAAAT
This sequence comes from Theobroma cacao, assembly GCF_053813885.1. NCBI lineage: Eukaryota > Viridiplantae > Streptophyta > Magnoliopsida > Malvales > Malvaceae > Theobroma > Theobroma cacao. The sequence continues at coordinate 36,111,507 of NC_142647.1, read as the reverse complement.
ATGTATCATCCATAAACATCAAATTGTACATCCTTTAGCACCAGATATCACAATCACTTGTCTATCTCCATCTATTCACTACCCCAGTAATTTAAAAAGGCATTCGGTGACAGGTCCTTTTATGACCCACATCATAACCTCTCTCTTTCACTTTGCCTTCATGCATTATCTAATGCAGTCAATCATAGCAACAAGGCAGATGTTTCACTTTTCTACTGCTTTGCCCACCTTCACAGTTGCTAGGTTAAACACAAAGTCCCATTTAGGTAACTCACCATATTACCTTTGATGATCAAGTCTCGCATCTAGAAAATCGCACTTTATCAATTGGTATACCTTTGAATTATTACCTTCCTCACCTCAACCATGTTCCCTTGTGCCATTTTGGCAATCCAACAAACTAGAATTATTTCAAGTGTAACATCAACACAAAACACCCCTCACAACATAACTCTACACATCCAATTCACTACCAGAGGTCAAAGCCACATCTTACCCAACCATCTGGTTCTAATGGACTTAATAGTCTCATATCACCCATCACGATCAAAAGTCATCGGAGCACATTTTTGTTAACACCTTTTTAAGAGCATCTTGGCCAAAAATCCTTTAAAGGTGGCTTGTCCCTTAGGCTAGCATCTTCACCCTAACTAGAGCATCACCATGTCAAACATTCATATCCCAATGTTCAAAGTGTAGGCTTTACTAAGGAATTGGGAGTTCATGCAGCCTCTTGCTCATAATTCATGCTGTAGTCACAAACCATGAACAAGACTTTACACTATTCTCGACACTCCGTTAATAGACATAGAAAAACCTAAGAACTTTGATACCAACTTAGTCGTGACCCAAACTCCAAGATCTGTGATCGATGCATGAGCCCAATAAGCAAACCCACTAGACTTGAGGAAGCTTCAGAGTTTAAATCATATAACACACAACTGAAGGAATTAATTGTCAAATATTTGTTATAAAATTCAAATACGTTACATCATCCCTGGCTTACAACCCATACAAATATTCATAAGGCCATACATTGGCCATCAAATTGAGTTTATGCATAACAACCTTTATACAATTCAAATGGCACATCGTGCCTGACATATTTGTACTAACCAAATTGGAAGGTGAAAAGCCCATATAGACTCAACAGAGTGACTCATTGAGAGAGAGACCTATCAGTTGCCAATTATGTATCCATCTAATCAACAACACTTGCATGTAACCCCATAGCTTCTCTTATCCACACATGGTATAATAGAGGGGTGAGTCATCTAATACTCAATGAGGGGATATTATCACAACATAATTTTTGCATATAAAATGTATTGAGGCCTATGTAGCCATAAGACTTTCATATTCAAACATCTCTAATTCAATGGTGCAAGGATCATCCTAATATCCTACATGCACAACTCATCATACAAGCCCTGCTAGATCACATCTCAACAGCATATTGTATCCATAATTCCAAAGTTCTACGTCCCTACATCAAATCATATCAATTCAAGGCTTATCTTTAAAGTCACCATCATTGAACTTGGCTTCATAGGCACACCTTAGTTACTGAGCACAAGCTTAAATCTTGTTTACAAATAATTGCTTATTCCAGAGCGTCTCATCAAATATCATTTACAATGGTCACCACATAGTCATATTTCAAATCAAATCATGCCATCCTCAATGCATGTTGTCATAGTCAAAGGTATAAAATGACTAGTTTTGCCCTGGACATAGTCAAATCACACTCGGTGCCCAATTGACTCAGAATCAAATCACACTCAGGGCAAAACCACTAGTGAAGATTCAAATCACGCACAACGTCAAGAAGCTAGTGGAGAATCATATCATCAACTAGAGTAATCTTCTGATGGTCAGCATCACCTGGAGTAATCTCAACGGAGGTCCTCAAAGCACAAAGTCATAAGGTGTGGGACTCCACTCAATGTCTAGTCAAATCAACGATCGAAATTCATCCCTCAAACGAAACACATATCCACAAATTAGGCCATCATGCCTATGACGTTCTGTAATGCCCTGTACTTTGATATGGTGACTAATAAAGCTTATCGGATGCCAATTAAGGTTAATTATAATGTTTAGAAGTGATTAAAATGAAAGGAATAGTTTGGGATAAAATATTTCGCAAGCGAAAAAATAATAATAAAATAATAATATTTTTATCGAGGAAGAATTTATGAGATAGAAAGTGATTCGGAAGTGAATTGAGGCATAATAAGGTATTTTGGGTGCCAAGGAGACAAGAGAAAATTTTTGGAATAAAATAATATTTTTTAATAAAATAATATTAAAATATTAATATTTTATTCAGTGTCGAAATTTTCCATGAAGGAGAAGTATATGGTTAATCTAAGTGGGGAAGAAGAAGAATGATAAAAATTTTGGAGAAAAATGACGTTAATGGGGCCGCGTGACTTTATTAAGTAAAGATAACGCAGATAAATAAATATTTTAAATATTATGGGGACACCGCGTTGGAGTACAAACTTTATACTTTGTTTGTCCATGTGTAGAAGAAGATAATAGAGGGAAATTGGAGTTAAATCTTGGGAGGACTAAGTTAAAAAGGGAAGAAACTTGGAGGGTAAAATGGTAATTTTACATAAAGTTTAGTATTTTCAGCCCAAAACCGTCCTTATCTCCTCTAGCAAGATATTTTCTTCTGTTTCTTGAAGCCTCCAATGCCATTTTCATGTCAAGTTCATGAAAATCAATTTTTTTTCATGTGATTTTCCTTGTTTCTTCTCATTTCCTTTCTATTCTTAATTCTTTCTTCTCTAAACTTCTTCGACACTAAACTTGAAGCTTTTAACCCCAATTTCCAGCAAATCTAAACCCTAGGAGAAGAAGAAAGAAAAAGAGAGAAAGGAAGGAAAAGCTTGGTTTGTAATTCAAGCAAGCTAAGGTAAGGATTTTGTGTTTTAAGTTCATGGTTGATGAAATCCTTGGAAAAATAATGAGTGAATCATTTTATGGCAGCTATGGTGGCCATGGGTGTGAGGGAATTATGAATTTTGTTAGGTGAAATCCAAGCTAAAACCAAGTGGAAGTGCAAAGGTAAAGTTAGAGTATTGTGGTGGTGTGTCGAGGGAAATAACTAGCGACCGGTAAGTAGGAATAGCTAGATACACCTCCGAACAAATAGGGATGTAATGTCCCGCTATCGTAATGTGAGTGAACTTGCATTAAAATGTTTTGGGATATACACATTTGTGTTTGATTGAATCCCCTAAAATGTTTTATTGGTTTTTCTTCAAAAACTCGCATGGGAACAAGCCCTTATGAAAATTTTATGTTATGAAATGGATAGTGTGATGAATCCATGTGTTTCTGTATAATATTGATATATATATATATATATATGTCATAAATGGTACATTGTGTAACAAAATGCAACCGTGCATGTGCAGGGTGAGTTTGCACCTACCGGTGATAACGGTGGTGAAGGAGATGGATGGTGATATTGCCCGTGTGCACAATGTGGGGGGATGCACACAATGGCATTAGTTGTGCACGATGTGGGGGGATGCACACGATGATGACATCGTTTATGCACGATGTAGAGGGATGCATACAGTGATGATATTACTTCTGCACGATGTGGGGGGATGCACAAGATGACTCCGGCTATGTGCACGATGTGGGGGGATGCACATGAGCTGAATGAGACAAGGTGTTCGGCTATGTGCATGATGTGGGGGGATGCACATAAACTGGGTGAGATGGTGGTGTATGTGCTTATATATATACATATTTACTATATAGAGATGTTTAGATTTAATATGTGATTGCATTGACTGTTGAAAACTTGAGTATCGTCAATGTGTTCAATTTAATGTGCAATGTGGCATGAGTGGATTTTTCTGGTGGCAGTGAAAGCCCTTTGGATTTCATCTGGCCAGAATTTCGTTGCAACGAGAATGCCTTTTCACTGCTGTGAGAGTCAATCTATTATGCTTGATTTGCTTGAATTCTACTAAAGTTTTCACTTTTCAACTTATTTGTTGTTCATGGGTCTTTCGTCATCAAGTGACTAAACAACAAGGATTTGAATGAGGGGTTTTTTGATAAGAAATAAGCTAAATTGCATTGTTTTTGGAACTTAAGTGCATCATGATTTCTAAACCTTCCTTAACATTTGCTTGTTCCCTTCCTATGTTCACTCACTGAGTTTGTACTCACGTTTTTAAAATTCATGTTTTAGGTTTCCTGAGTTAAAGGTGATTGGATCCTAGGATGAGGTGCTCCTCCCTATCCATTGCTCAGTAGGTTTAACATGACACTAAACGTTAGCAACCGTGCCCAGAGTCAGTCCACTGATGGTCAAGGTCTAATTATGTGTAAATGAATACTTGATGTGAAATATTAAGATTCATTTGTTAATCTATGTATGTATATAATGGTTGATGATGCCATTATGAATGCATGATTAGGTTTTATGAATTGTTTTCAAAGGAACTATATTTGAACACTATGAATTGTGGATTTTAAAGAAATGTGGATTAATGTATAAGATTATATAAATACGCTTGCTTGGGCTTAGTGGGCTAAGCCCATTGGGTCCTTGCTCCCATCATGGCCCGAAAATTGGGTTGTGACACATTTCGTATGTCTATATCAAATCATATTCAAATTCAACGAGCTTCAGTCATCTCTAAGCTCGGGTATAATTCTAAGTGCCTTTAAATCTCAAAGGAAACCTCAAACAAAACATCATCAATTTATAGGCTCTCACACCATTAACCCCACATGGGTATTCATCATATTCAATCCTATCAATCATGTCTTAACAGCATTATGCATATCCTTAAATCAACCATAAATACGTCAGCATTCATGCATATATCATGTCCATAAGTAATCGTGGCCTTTCAGCCTCACATATTAAATATCACCCAATCTTTATGCCATTAACCCAAATACATATCAAGCCATATACCTAGTTGGCAAGTTGTTCATCATAATTCAACATAGTCTTTAATCCATAATTCATATCGTACCATGTGTAGGCCTCTTGTTCTAGGTCTTACATACCATGCATTCCAACAAAATGCCACCTAGTGGCCTACCACAAATCACATAAACACCAATTTCCTATCTCAATTAAATAATTAGCCTAGGTATCCTCATCTATGCACACAATCATATTTATTCTCTAGCCTATGCACATACCTCTTGTTGGTCCCGTTAATATGTGCTAGAGGGGGGTGAATAGCATAATTTGGCTCTTGACAAGATGTGGAACTAATTTCCAGAACTTAAAAAAGTAAAAATAGAGTATAAGGTGCACAACAATTTAGAGTGATTCGGTCCAAGACCTATATCCACTACCTTGATTATCCAACCAAGGATTTTCCCAATGATTCACTAAGAATCTGGTGAAATTCACAAGCTTTCACCAAGCTTTTACAATGGTTTTTTGCAGGCTCAGCCAAAACCTTTACACTAGTTTTTCACGGGCTCAACTAAAACCTAAACTGGTTTTCCAAGGCTCAACCACAACCTATAACATTCAAGCTTTCCCAAGCTTGAACAACCCCTTAGAATGACTCCCTCACTCTACGTATACAATAAGAAAAGTTAAAGAAAGTACCTATGATCACAAGTTGATCTAATTGGTACAATATTCAGTGCTAAATACAATGACAAAGAGTAGGCGTTTAAGTGCAGACAAATGCAGTGAAACTTTTCTTGTTTTTCTTCTTTCTAAATCTCAAATTTCATTCAAGGTTTCAAAAAACTAGTTTCTCATTGTTGGAAGACCCTTTTATACTTGGAGATGCGACTCTGATGGTAGTTTGGTAGTTTATATCCGTTGAAAATAGTTAAGAATGAGTTCTAGTCGTTAGTTTGTCTTATAGTGCTTTGGTTCAAATTGCAGACAGAGAGCTCTTAGTCGACTAACTTGGTTGACTAAGTTGATTTTATTTCTGGTTTGCAAATTCTGACAGAGGGCACTTATTCGACTGACTTGGTTGACTAAGTTGGTTTTGTTTTTCAAACTCTTCAGCTCTCCATTGCTCCAATTTGAATTTTTGGTCAACCAATGTTCTTCCTTGTTTAACCAATAAGCTTCCTCCTTGTTATTCAGTTACATCCTGTTGATTTTATCCCTCTTTTTCTTTCAAAATACTCTTTGAAGATTTAAGAAATTAAATTCATATATTAATTTCCTACACACGCAAATAAAGGAATTAGACACAAATAAATGGGAATGTTTTATTATCATCAGAAACTAATGGAGCCAACAATCTCTCCCTTTTGATGATGACAAAACACTCCTTGATTAACAACATAGTGTCATTTTAAATTCTTTTTAGTTTTCTGCAGGAATTGAGGATTGCTCCCCCTAAGTATAAGCTCCCCCTTAGTGTTTGAATATTTTGCTTATTTTATTTTAGCCAGTTTTATTCTCATCATATATAAAATGATATTGTATATTTAGAGAATATATATGTGCAGCAATATAAAGTGATTTGCATCCAGAATTTTTCAGCTGCAAGTTTTGACAGATTTTTATCTATGTTCCAGTAGCTGTCAACAGTCAATTGATTTTAGATTATGTCTACATCATCCACATTTCAATTGATATGCTATATGCTTCATCTATAACTTATTCTCATCAGACATTATATAAACATCATCTATTTAACATATAAATTCATATCAGCATATTAGCAGCAGATTTTGTTTATGGTAGTCAAAATATCAAAACATCAGCAGACTTTAGTTTACAGCAGTTAAATATCATAAACATATCAACATTCATGTTTCACATACATCCACATAGATAACAAAATTAGAGTTGACTGTTTAAGTGCCACCAAGGCACAAATAATAGTTGAATAAAAAGTATTCTGAAAATGCCCCTGGACTAGTTTTGCTTCTTATCTCCTATTTCTCTAATTTTATGCTCTCCTGGTTCTTCTTTCTTTCCTTTCCTAGGTTCTTGGTTCCTCTACCCTAACATTTTTTATTTTTTAAACATTATTCTCTGGTTCCTACTCCCCTAGTACCATATTACTCCCCATTTTTGTTAACATCAAAAGAGGGGGATTCTACTCATCGGATGAAGCGTAAGGTGAGGATTCACTTCCATAGAAAGGGTTAAAAGGAAACGGAGAGAAGATGACTTTCTAGGAGAGGATTCTGGAGAAAATTTGTTTGAAACATGAATTGGACTAGGATGAGAAGAGGCTGAAACTGGTTTGGACTTCTCTGCCAATCTGGAAGACTTTCTTCTTTTGAGAAAGGTTGTCTTGGTTGCCATAGTCTTCCTTCCTTTGGTTGGTTGTTTTGCCTTAGTTGGTGGTCCTGTGGTGGTTCTGGTTTCCCTGTTTTTGCCTTTAATTTGGGAGTTGAAGCAGGTTTCTTTCCTTTTCTTACATTTGCACCATCATTCTAAGTTGTTGTCTTGACAGTGTCTTTTTCAGCTTGTTCCTCTCTGACCATTTGATGAAAAATGTCCATAATGGAAACTTCCTCTGAATTTGGAGAAAAAGCTTGATGTTTCTTAGTTTTTGCACTAGCTACTTTAGTCCCTTATTCTGAGTCATTTCTGCTTTGAGGTTCAAGGAAGGGTGATTTGACTGGTTGTTCAACTCCTTGTGGGGAGTCCTTAGTTTACAGAACAGGACTGGCAGACTTGTAGATAGAGCCTTCAGCTTGAGTGCCAGAACTTGCAAACTTCTCTGCTGGCTCTGCTTAACCTTTAGCACCTTGCTGTGCAGGTGCATTGCTGGATGTGGAAGAATTATATGCAGCCACAAGTTTAGAAGCCATGTTTTCTTTCTCGTTTAGCTTGTTTTCCAACTCAGTGATTTTATCTTCCATCTTCTATAGCTTCACTATTTGGTCAGTCAGCTTACCATCAATCCTCATAAGCATATTAAAAACATCTCATTCAAAAATCTGGAAGGAGCTTCTTTAGGTTGAGCAAGCAGACTGTGATCTTTTCTTGGTCCAGTTTTAGAGGTTTTAATGAACTTCTCTCCATCGAGCACATACCCTATCTTAACTAAGCAGCCATAATAAATGGCTTGGTCTATAGTTTTCACCAGGTCCATATCATACCTTTTAGCCCATATCTCTTTCTTCTGCACAAAGGATGTAATCACATTCTCATGTGGCAGATTTACCCTATCAAGTCTGCAAGTACTTCTCATTTTCTCAATCATAAATCTCCCCAGATTTAGAGACACTCCATTAAAAGCATGCTCCATCAGCCAGAGATCTTGGAGGCTGATGTAGCTAAGACTTCTACTCCTCCCTTGAATATTTGCTGTAATGAAGTAATGCAGTATCTTAATCTATGGATTGATTAGTATACCTGAATTACTTTTAAAGGAGTACTTTTCTGTCCTTCCAATTATGATCTCCCACAGTGAGGATGGATCGTATTTTTCTTGAAGTTCAAATTCACCTACTTCACCCTCTAATTTCAGCAGGTTCCCTAAATCTCCAGCAGTCACAACAAACTCTTTTCCATTCAAATAGACATTCAAGCCATCTTCTACATAGTCATCAGAATCTATGAATTCCTTTTCTTTTAGAGCAATGCCAGAGTAAAATTCTTTAACTAGACTTGGACTATATGACCTATTCTTAAAGGTGCTATAACCTTTAAGTTTCAGCTCATCAAAGTACTCAGATAGACTGGTATGGATTTCTACATTTTCCTTAAAACTTTTCCAATCAATAAACTTTTCGCAAGAGATTGGTGCATTTTCTATATTTTTGAATCTATATTCATGCAGCTTATTTCTAAATTTCGAAGAAGAAGAGGAATTGATACCTTTATGGAGTGAAGTTCTGTATCTTTCTTCTTGTGAATTTTTTACTTGTTTTCTCATAGTTTCTCGACTATTTCCTTCACTGAGGTAGGCATAATTTTCTATTTCTTTTTCTGACTTTATGTTCCAGTTTCTTCCTTTATTGGCTTTTTTCCTTTCTTCTTCTCTGATACATCTTTACTTGGAGATGTTCTAGCCATTTTGGTTCTAGAAATTTATGAAGATCTGAGTTGGTTTTAGAGGCAACTAAGAAGATTTAGGTTTTGTTTTTAGAGCAACGGGTTACAAAGGAGAGGGAAGAAGAGGTTGGCAGCAGTTATTGCTCAAAAAACTTCTCATCTTCCTTTAAGAACCGCCCTACTTTTATTTCTTTATATTTTCAAATCTCCCCCTAAATTTTTGATTATTTACCTTTGGCAACTCTGCTCTATTCCACTTTTCACCTGGTAAATCAAATTTTTACCACAATTTACTCCTATTTCATTAAACTCACTAAGTCTTATTATTTAAAGATGTCAAGCCACTCTTAGTTGACTAAGAATTCCTTAGTCGACTGAATGCATTCTGTTTTCAATATGAGAGTCAAAGATTTTCTTATAATTCCTTCACATAACCATCCCCAAATTTCTTCTAATCTCACAAATCTATCTTCACTCAGTGGTTTGGTAAAAATGTCTGCTAATTGATGTAGAGTATTCACAAAATCTATTTTAATATCATTTTTCACTACATGATCTCTAATAAAATGGTGTCTAATTTCAATGTACTTTGTCCTAGAATGTTGTACTGGATTTTTTGATATGTTGATTGCACTTGTATTATCACGCATAGTTATTCCATAGTCTTTTAATTGTTGCTTGATCCAAAGGATTTGTGCACAGTAGCTACCTAATGATACATATTCAGCTTCTGCTGTATATAGTGCTACTGAGTTTTGCTTCTTGCTGGACCAAGACACAAGCATCCTTCCTAGAAATTGGCATGTTCCACTAGTGCTTTTCCTATCACTTTTGCTCCCAGCAAAGTCAACATCTGAACATCTAACTAAGCTAAGAGTTGAGTTTCTAGAGTACCATATTCCTAGTTCTTGAGTGTCTATGAGGTATCTAAAAATTCTCTTAACAGTTGTTAGAAGTGATTCTTTAGGCTGTGACTGAAATCTAGCACATAAGCACACACAAAACTAAATGTCCGGTTTACTTGTTGTTAAGTAAAGAAGAGAGCCAATCATACCTTTATAGAGCTTTTGATCTACATCTTTACCTTTTTCATCTAAATCAAGTTTGGTGGATGTACTCATTGGTGTGGAAATTGATTTCATCTTTAGCATATCGAACTTCTTAGGCATTTCATGAGTATATCTTTCTTGGTTGATGAAGATTCCTTCCTCACTTTGTTTGATTTGAAGAGCAAGGAAGTACTTCAACTCTCCCATCATGCTCATCTCAATTCACCCTGCATTTCCTTTGCAAAGTTCTTGCATAAAGCTTCATTAGTAGCACCAAATACAAATCGTCCACATATATTTGCACAACAATTAAATCATTTAGATATTTTTTTATGAACAATGTAGTATCGATGCTGCCTTTATCATATCCTTTCTCAACTAGAAATTTTGAAAGCCTTTCATACCAAGCTCTAGGAGCTTGTTTTAATTCATACAATGCTTTGTGAAGCTTAAAGACATGATCAGATTTTTCAAAATCTTCAAAACCAGGTGGTTGTTCTACAAAAACTTCTTCTTGAAATAATCCATTTAAGAATGCACTTTTTACATCCATTTGGTACAACTTAAAATTCATGAAGCATGCAAAGGCTAGCAATAACCTTATGGCTTCAATCCTAGCTACGGGAGCAAAGGTTTCATCATAATCTATTCCTTTTTCTTGGTTATAACCTTTTACTACTAGCCTAGCTTTGTTTCTAACTACATTTCCTTGCTCATCTACTTTATTTCTAAATACCCATTTAGTACCAACAATAGGATGATTTGAGGGTCTAGGTACCAATGACCATACATGATTCCTAGTGAATTGATCATGTTCTTCTTGCGTGGCCATTATCCAACTTTCCTCTTTTTCAGCTTTTTGAAAGTTTTTAGGTTCAATTTGAGATATAAAAGCTGAAATCTCACAAGTTTCTCTAGTTGCTTTCCTAGTTCTAACCCCTTGTGAAATGTCACCTATTATTTGGTCTTAAGGGTGATCTCTTACAAATCTCCAACTCCTTGGTAGATCATCATGCTGATTTTTTGCTCTTTGCAGATTTCCTAGAAATGGAGTTTCATTTTCTCTTCTAGATGAGCTTTCTTCATTATTTTTATTGTTCTCTAAGCTCATTTCCTCCATTTGTTTTTCTAGGATTTTTTATCATCATCATCATGAACTTCTTTTTGTAATGCATTTGACTCATCAAAAACTACATGGACTGATTCTTCAACGGTAAGGGTCCTTTTGTTAAAAGCTCTATAGGCCTTTGAGTTTAATGCATATCCTAAAAATATTGCTTTATCACTCTTTGCATCAAACTTCCCCAGGGGTTGTTTTCCATTGTTCCATACAAAGCATTTACAGCCAAAACTCCTAAGGTGAGAAATATTTGGTTTCCTACCTTTGTAAAGTTCATATGGAGTCTTTGAAATCAAGGGTCTTATTGAGACACTATTAAGGATTTAAGTTGTTGTATTTACTGCCTTAGCTTAAAGATATTTAGGTAGGTTGTTCTCACATAACATGGTCCTAGCAATTTCTTTTAATGTTCTGTTTTTCCTCTCAACAACTCCATTTTTCTAGGGTGTTCTAGGTGTAGAAAAATTGTGATCTAACCCCTTTTCATTGTAAAATTTTTCAAACTCATCATTCTCAAATTCTCCTCCATGGTCACTCCTTATGCTAACTATGGCTAGTCCTTTTTCATTTTTACTTTCTTACAATAACTTAAGAATGCTTGTAGAGCATCATTCTTATGAGCAAGGAAGTATACCCAAGTATATCTAGAATAGTCATCAACTATTACAAAGCCATAAGATTTACCTCTTAAGCTAGTTGTGCTTATTGAACCAAATAGATCAATGTGCAACAATTCAAGAGGTCTCGATGTTGACCTTATTTTCTTAGTCTTAAAGGATGTTCTAACTTGTTTTCCTAGTTGGCAAGCATCACATATCCTATCTTTTTCAAATTTCAATTCCGACAGTCCAGCAACAAGATTTTTCTTTATTAATTTAAACATAATATGCATACTCACATGTCCTAATCTCCTATGCCATAACCAGCTATCATTCTTAGCATTTGCAACAAGACATACTTCACTATTCACATCAAGGTCTTCAAGAAAGATTACATACAAGTTCTTCAACCTTTTTCCTATAAAAGAGATTTTATTTGCACTCATATCAATCACTTCACACTTAGTTGAATCAAAACATACTTTAAATCCTTTATCACATAATTGACTAATACTTAGTATATTATGCTTTAAGCCTTTAACTAGCAACACATGACTAATTTGAGTTTGGGAACTCTTTTAACTGTACTTATACCATGTATTCTGCCTTTTGAATCATCTCCAAAGGATACGGTTCCTCCCTTTCTCTTATCCAACTGAGCAAACAGCATTTCATGTCCTGTCATGTTCCGTGAACAGCCACTATCCAAGTACCAAGGCTGTTTCTTTTTGAGTTGAGCTCTTGAACATGTCTCTTTTAAGTCCAACTCAACCTACAAAATAGAATTTCAATTTTTCTTTATAGGTACCCATACTTTGATGGGTCCTTGAGTGTTAGTTGCAGCAAAGGATCCCTTAGGAACCCAAATTTTCTCAACTTTCTGTACTTTTCTTTTCTTAAAGCAGTCATATGATAAATGACCATGTTTACCACAATTATAACATCTAGGTAATGCTTTAGCTGAATATTTATTGTGGTATGCTTCTCTTTTTGAAGATTCATTTTTCAAACATTTAAGAATTGTGTTTTCATTAAGAGTTATTTGCAAGGCTTCAGACTTGTTTTCCAGCTCTTGTTTTAAAAACTCAAAGTCTGTTTTTAAGTGCTCTAACTCAGCTTGCAAAATATTTTTTTGCTCAAAAACAGAGGTGAACTCTTGTTTGATTTGTTTCAAATCATTTTCAAGTAACGCAGCCATTTTCTTCAATGATTTGTATTTTGAAAAAAGTTTTTCAAATTCATCATAAAGGCATTCATATTCATCTTATAAATCATCATAAGAATTAATGCAGGGGGATGAGGATACCTCTTATTCATCCTCTTGTGCCATTAAACAGATATTTTCTCTTTCCTCAGATTTTTCATCATCAATTTTAGAGCTTGAAGTGTCACTGTCCGACCATGCAGCAGCCACCATTGCTTTCTTGGATTTCTTAATTTTCTTTGGTTTTCATCTTTCAGCAATGGACACTCGGACTTAAAGTTACTAGGTTTCTTGCATTCGTAGCAAATCATTTCCTCCTTTTTGTTTCTTATTTTCCATGAAGCAGCTTGGTCTTTCCTGAAACCTCTTCTAGTTAGCCTTTGATTTCTTCTGCTCAGTAGTTTTCTGAATTTTCTTGCAACTAGAGCTAAATCTTCATCATGATCACAAGAAAGCTCTTCTAGCTCTTCTTCAAGAATGTTGGCTTTAAGCTTCAACTCTCTTTTTTTCTTTTCCTTTGCTTCCCTTCGGTCTTCTTCTTCTTCTTCCTTAAGCTTCAACTCATGAGTGAGAAGAGAACCACATATCTCATCAAGAGTGATGATGTTTAGATTTTTAGCCTCTCTAAAGGCAGTCACTTTTGGTTTTTAGGATTTTGGTAGGCATCAAAGCAGTTTCTTAACTAATTCATGTTCAGGGATAAGCTTGCCTAGCCGACTTAATTTATTTGTAATGTTTGTAAACCTATCAAACATGCTGGTGATGTCTTCACCAAGCCCCATTTTGAACATTTCATAACTGTGTTAAGAGGGCAATTTTGGACTATTTTACTTGAGAAGTCCCTTCATGGATTATTCTAAGTTTTTCCCACACTTGTTTAGCTGTTGTACAGCTTTAGACTTTGTTAAATTCAATGGGGGTCCAGGCACAATGTAATGTGTTGATGGCCTTAAAGTTTATTTAAACTTTCTTAGTTTCAGCCTCAGTCCATTCAGACCTGGCTTGGGCATCAACTCATTTGTAACTACATTCATGGTTGAGGGCATAAATGGTTCATCAGTTATGACATCCCACATTTCATAATCTATAGCTCTAATATAAATTAACATTCTAGTGCTCCAATAAGGGTAATTAGAGCCAATGTTCAAAATGAAACACATTTCATAATCTATAATTTTATGATGATAGTAAAAAAAATGGTCATAAAATGAAACACTCCATTCTAGGTGCCTTTCTTATTTACATTTTCTGTTTTCATGGTTATTTTAGTATATGGGCTCAATGTAATAGTAGGGAATATCTATTTTATTGTAGCATCAAAAGTTATGCACATAAAATAGATTTCCTTGCTCTAGGTGCTTTTATGAATCTTTCTTATGTTCATGTAACTTGGAGGTACGGTTTATGTCCCCCTCCTTTGTACTTTTATTTCGTTATTAATGAAATTTAACAAGGTAGCTGGGCCCTGTGTGAATTTCCAGCATTAAAAAAAAAGGGTAATTAGAGCCATCAAACAGAGGTGGTCTGTTTGTTAATTGTCCCTCAGTAACTATGGTTTTTTGTTGAGCCATTTAGATCCTCCCAAAGGATGTTAAGCCTTAAAAATAGGGAACTAGCTCTAATACCAATTGTTGGTCCCGTTAATATGTGCTAAAGGGGGGTGAATAGCACAATTTGGCTCCTGACAAGATGTGTAACTAATTTCCAGAACTTAAGAAAGTAAAAATAGAGTATAAGGTGCACAACAGTTTAGAGTGGTTTAGTCCAAGACCTACATCCACTACCTTGATTATCCAACTAAGGATTTCCCAACGATTCACTAAAATTCAGTGAAATTCACAAGCTTTCACCAAGCTTTTACAATGACTTTTCGCAGGCTCAGCCAAAACCTTTACACTAGCTTTTCACGGGCTTAACTAAAATCCAAAGTGGTTTTCCAAGGCTCAACCACAACCTATAACATTCAAGCTTTCCCAAGCTTGAACAACCCCTTAGAGTGACTCCCTCACTCTAAGTATACAAGAAGAGAAGTTAAAGAAAGTACCTATGGTCACAAGTTGATCTGATTGGTACAAGATTGAGTGCTAAATACAATGACAAAGAGTAGGCGTTAAAGTGCAGACAAATGCAGTGAAGCTTTTCTAGTTTTTCTTCATTCTAAAGCTCAAATCTCATTCAAGGCTTTCAAAAACTAGTTTCTCATTGTTGGAAAACCCTTTTATACTTGCAAATGCAACTCTGATGGTAGTTTGGCAGTTTATATTCGTTGGAAACAGTTGAGGATGAGTTCTAGCCGTTAATCTATCTTGTAGTGCTCTAGTTCAAATTGCAGAAAAATAGCTCTTTGTCACGACCCAAATTTCGGACCATGACCGATGCATGGGCCCAATGGACGTAGCCCACTAAGCCCAAGCAAGCCTACTGATATGACATGTTTATCATTCCATCAAAATTTCTAAAGTCATATTTCATAATTTAAAGTCAAGATCATGCTATTCATTGCCAACTCATAATTGCATTAACAATCTAATATACATATGTTGTCTAAACATATGTATTAATAATTTACATCGGGTCTGTCTATACACAACAGAATAGTACTCGACTTCTAGCGGAGAGAATCAGACGAATGTACAGCTACTGAATGCCAAGACACCTACCAAGGGTCGAATATACGAAGACACATTGACCTAGTTACCAGTTGCCTCGTGATCTGAAAACATGAAGTTGAAAACGATGAGTATAAACCCAGTGAGTGAATAAGGAAGGGAACAAGCAACAATAAGGAAGAATTTGAAAATCATGATGCACTTATTTCAAAACAATGCAATTTAGTAAACCTCTCATTAAACCCTTAAAATAGTTATTCACTCGATAATGATGAATCCATACGTAACAAAGAATTCGAAGAATGAGAGCTTTAGTAATACACAAGCAAGTCCAATGAAACCTCCTCATTTTAAACTTAATTCATTTATTCCTTAATGTTGGAAGTTCATGCTTAACTATGGTACCAAAAAAATGGAAAATAGGGTAGCAACCGAACCAAATGAGGAGCAAAATAGAAATCACAAAACAAAAAGTTTCTCGCTGCAACGAGGAGCTTTAGTAACTTTCTTGCTGCAACGAGATTTCGGCCAACACCACCCCTCCAAACCCGAGAGTTTCTCACTACAGCGAGAAATAGGGCACCAGCAAAAATTCCCCATTCCCTCAAGCAAAGGCCACCCTGTTCACATGACCTACACAACATGAAACTCATATAATTTCCCAAAGTTTAACATGTCAAATTTCACATGCATTTCAACCATATACATATTCATGATCTTTCTATAACCCACATATCTATACAAGTATATATATATATATATATATATATATATATATATATATATATTCATCATCATGCACACTCTCCCATCAGCATCAGCTCATGTGCACTCCCCACTAGCACATGGTTGGGTCATCATCGGCTTATGCACACTCCCACTCGCACATAGCTGAGTCATCATCGACTTATGCACACTACTACTCGCACTTTACCAGATCCACATCGACATACAAAGAAGCACCCAATGCATATCATACATATTATCATATTGTGATAACACATAAACCATTGTATAGTACATTTTCACAATATAAAATCACTTCACTGAAGGCTTGTTCCCAAGTTACATTTTTAAAGGAAAACTAGATAAAATCTTTCAAATGTTTGTACAATTGCATTCACATTTCCAAAATAAATTTGGAAATGCAAGTCCACTTACCGGTATGTTGTTGGACCTTTAATCAGCTATACTTCTCTAATTGTCCAAATGGGGCGATGGGGCTTCGTTAGAACCTATCATCACATTAGCATCACCATTATGTTAATTCACATACTATAAACCCTAAAAGCTATCTCTTAGCTAGCTTTCAATTTCCATTTAAATGGCTATCTCTTTTCACTACCCTAATCACTCTAAAATGAGTGGATAACCTCAACTACAAAACATTCACAAGTCTACTTACTAAACATTCTCAACACTAAAAATCAACTTTAGTTTACTACTCACCTTGATAGATTTGTAACCTTAAAATTCTTTCCAACAATTCCCAAGCTATTATAGGGGTTTTCTTTCTCTTTCTTTCTCTAAACACCTAGCTAGTGAGAGAAAGTATGGAAGTGGGATTTTTTTTTCAAGGGTTTTAAAGTGAGAAAGTGAAAAAGCACAAGGGTTCTAGTCAAAATGGCGCAAAGGTATGAAAATTAGAGCTAGAGAGAGAAAGTTATGAAAGTTTCATATCAAGCTTCCATGGAGGATGGAAGCAACGTGAGATGGAAGAAGAAGAAGAAGAAGAAGAAACTATTGGAAGAAAAAGATATTTATAGCTCAAGCTTATCCATTCCACTTGAAATTACGAAAATGCCCTCGACTAGTTAGCTTGTTCTCCTCCAATCCTTCATGCAATCTTTTTGCTCTTCTAACACTGGGACCAGGTCCATAATAATATAGAAATACTCGGGTTCATGAAAAATTAGAAATTTTGACTCAAGGTGAAAAATGACCATTTTGCCCCTGTTGTGAAAATTATTAAAACTTCTAGTTTTCTTCGTGTTTTCATCATTACACATCATTTATGTTGTCTTATGCTTATTTAGACCTTAGAATATAATAAAAATTTCTTATGCGAGCTTATTAGAGGAAATGACGAAACTACCCCTAGCCCATGATATGACGTCTATGCCTAGTTACAAGCCTTTAGAGGTTTAGGTCTCACACTCTTAGTTGACTAACTTGGTTGACTAAGTTGATTCTGTTTCTGGTTTGCAAATTCTGATAGAGGACACTTAGTCGACTAACTTGGTTGACTAAGTTGGTTCTATTTCTCAAACTCTTTAGCCCGCCATTGCTCCAATTTGAATTTTTGGTCAACCAGTGTTCTTCTTTGTTTAATAAATAAGCTTCCTCCTTGTTATTCAGTAACATCCTATTGATTTTATCCCTCTTTTTCTTTCAAAAATACTCTTTGAAGATTTAAGAAATCAAATTCATATATTAATTTCCTGCACACTCAAATAAAGGAATTAGACACAAATAAATAAGAATGTTTTATTATCATCAAAAACTAATGAAGCCAACACCTCTAGGCAAACATACATATTCACACACACACACTCACACATACATATCAATTTCATTAGCCTAGGCATTTTCATATAGTCATACATATAACATTTAAGTTGTCATGGTAGTGCATACATTATGCGAGATTCATCATATGCATTTAATTAAATCCCACTCACCTTGACAATCGAAGGCGCTCACATAGTTGAGCTCCAATCCTTGACCTCTAGCAGTCTTATAGCTCACCAACACGTTTGGTAGCTTCAACTCCTCTTTAAACACATCAAAACATCATAAAAATATTTATTTCCTAGCTTTCAAAAATATCCCAACTTTTCAAAAATAGCCAAATGCCATAAACAAACTTAAATCCTTCAATGAAGAGCTAAATCCTTACCTTAGAAGCTGGATTACCCAAATTTAGGCTCTAAATTTCCAATGAACTCAAAGGGAGAAAGTTTGACCAAATTTGAAAATTTCTAGATTCGAGATTATTAACTAATTAAATTAAAAATCAATAGGCAAAAACATGTAATCTTACCTCCAAATCAATTTCCAAGCTTAGATCTAGCTCTAATAGGCACTAAATGCCATTTAGGGGCTTAGGGTTTTGTAAGGAGTAGAGAGAGAAAGAAAGAAAATGGGTTTTCTCTTAAAATAGGTGGAATGCCCGAAACCCCCTTTTTATTTTTTCCTTTCCTCAATGATGTTTCGATACATTTGGCAATGTATCAGTACATTTGCCCATATTTTGACTAAATGTATCGATACATTAGGGCAATGTATCGATACATTTCATGTAGAATGGTCTTGGGTGCTCTTTGCTTCAAATGTATCGATACATTGGGACAATGTATCGATACCTGTTTATCAAATTTTTAAATCTATCGATACATCTTTAAATGTATCAATGGAATTCCTCTATAACACCTCTTATTGTTCTTCTTGCTAATAAGGTATCAATACATGAGGGGATATATCAATACATTTTCCCTCGTAGGCAGTTTTAAGTCTTTTCTAACTTTTAAAAAAATCCAACTTAACACCCCAAATCCATTCCCTGTTAATCTCATACTTTAAATAACTC
Organism: Theobroma cacao; assembly: GCF_053813885.1. NCBI lineage: Eukaryota > Viridiplantae > Streptophyta > Magnoliopsida > Malvales > Malvaceae > Theobroma > Theobroma cacao. Next base: position 36,092,345 of record NC_142647.1, on the reverse strand, counting down.
ATATAATTCAAACCCTTATACATATATTCTCAAATATACATCAAATTAAATCAAATCCTCAAGCTATAAGATTATTTCATCATTTTTATCGATATTTACCTTAATGTCGTATTTAGGTGTCAAAGTGCCAAACCTATGCACAATTTCATGAAAAACTCTCTTTTATAGCAATATTCAAAGTCATACACCTATAAGTGTAGCCATATTCCCCAAAGGTCAATTTAATTCATCAATTGGCTAAGCTATTTCATCATATAATTAGAATCCTCAATGTACACTGAATTTCAAAGTCTTTCTCAATAGATCACAATAGCTCATATGCATGCCCCACAAGCATATACATCAAGTTTTCAAGTTTACTCATCAAATCACTTGGCCAACATCACATTTAGGCCATATAAAAAATCAGGGTTGTTACATAAGGTGGGTGTCACAGCCCAATTTCTAGGCCATGACCGGTGCATGGGCCCAATGGGCATAGCCCACTAAGCCCAAGCAAGCCTTATTGTATGATCCTATTCATCATTTTATCAATCTCAATTCTTAATTCTCAATTATAAGTGTTCCCATAATATATCATAATAACCAAATACTTATATTTGCATTATCCCAAAAATAGTGTCATCTACTGCCAACTCATAGTGGCACCATCAATCCAAATTTACATATATTGTTTATAACCTAAACCTTAGTAATTTACATCAGGTGGAAATATACACATGCAGAAGACCTTGACTACCAGCGAAGTGACTCTGGGTACGGGTACAACTACTAAATGACATGGTACTTACTAAAAGGTGAATACAAGCAGACGCCTTATTCTAGGTTCCAACTGGCTCCAAATCTGAAAACATGAAGTTTAAAAAAGTGAGTATAAACTTAGTGAGTGAACATAAGAAGGGAACAAGCAAACGATACGAACAGATTTTGAAAACATGATTCACTTTAGTTACAAACAATGCAATTTAGTTTAATTTCTTGTAAAGCCTCTTAATTCAACCCTTGATTATTTAATTCTTTAGCATTGAAAATCCATGATAACCCACGAAGTTGAAAAGAATGAAAATTTTAAGCAAATATCTACGTAAGGCAAGCAAAACAGAGGGTTTTTTTTCGCAGCAAAAAAACATTTTCGCTGTAGCAAAATTCGGACCAAAGTCTCGAACCACCTAAGAGTTTCTCGTTGCAACTAGAATGCATTCTCGTTGCAGTGGAAACAAAGCCAATGCACACCTTCCCCTAACCTAAGACTTTCTCACTGCAACGAGATTCATTTTCATTGTAGCGAGAATCTGGCTAGATGAAGTTAGGGGAAATTTTCACTTCTATATAAATCCAATCTTGTTGCAACGAAAATCAGCTTAAACACATTTGACAATAATCAAGTTTCAATAGTTAATGCAATCACATATTAATTCCAAACCTCTCTATATAGTAAATATATATAAGCATATACACCACCACCTCCTCACCCAGCTCATGTGCACTCCCACACCACACATAACCAGAGTCACAGTGTGCATCCCCCATATCGTGCACAGCTAATACCATCGTGTGCATCCCCCACATCGCGCACAGGTAATATCATCATCCACACTCCCGCACCCGTCATCACCGGCATGTGCTCCCCCGCATCGCGCACATGCACGACTATATTTATTACACAATATCACCTCTCAGTGCAAAACACATATGTGTTTATATCAACATAATAAAGGAGTACATGGATTATCCATTTACACTGAATCTGTTCAATTTGTTGGAAATAAGCAGTAGAACAATAATCCCTATTCTAACACATATAATCCTACCTAGAGGAATTATCCTAATTTCTCGTGGAACAACAATGAAGGATCTTCATCAATATCTAAGCCAAACTTGACTCCTAGATTTCCACCTAGAGTTCTTATGCTAGAGAAAAAGCTTTCAATGGAGGAGATGTTCATAGAATTAATGGCAAAGACTAATGGCAACAATGCAAAGAATGATGCCATCATTCAAAGTCAAGCAACATCAATTAGAAATCTTGAGAGACAAGTGGGCCAACTTTCCAATGCTCTCAATAACAGACCTCATGATATCTTACCTAGTGACACTGAGCCCAACCCAAGAGGAGAAGGTAAGGAACATTATGGCAATCACTCTCCACAGTGGAAAAGAGGTAAGTGGTAAATAGTCGAATTCTAAGATTTCAATTAATTATAATGAAAAGAAATTGAAAAAGATGCTAGAAAAGAAATTGTAGTTGAAAAATCTATTGAAAATTTAAAGGAAGAAAAATCACAGTTAAAAACTACTCCCACACCTCAAACACCTTTTCCTCAACGTTTTCAGAAACAGAAACTTGAGAAACAATTCCAAAGATTTCTTAAGGTATTTAGAAAGTTACATATTAATATTTCTTTTGCTAAAGCTTTGGAACAAATGCCAAGTTATGTTATATTCTTGAAAGATATCTTGACTAAGAAGAGGAAATTTCCAGATTTTGAGATAGTTGCACTTATTGAGGAGTGTAGTGCTATAATCCTAAATAAACTTTTACCGAAGCTTAAGGATCTAAGGAGTTTTTCTATTCCTTGTACTATTGATAATTTTAAAGTTTCTAAAGTTGTGTGTGATTTTGGTGCTAATTTTTCTATAATGCCTTTGTCTATTGCTATGACACTTGGATTTAACGAGATACAACCCACTACAATTACCTTGCAATTTGCAAACAAAACAATCAGGTACCCAATTGAAATTATAAAGGATGTTTTGGTTACAGTTGGACATTTGTACAAACTAATGGATTTCATCGTGCTTGAGATTGAAGATGATGTTGAAATTCCTTTTATTTTAGGACTACCATTCTTAGCTACAATTGTAACAACCATTCTTAACTACAACTTTTAAAGTTGGAAAAAAGGAAGTAGAGCTTAATTTGTTCAACACAACTAAGTATCCCTACACAAATAGTTGCTATAAAGTGGATTTAGTCAATAATGGTAAAGGTAAGCTTATTCCAACACCTTTAACGAAGAAAGCGCCAAATCTTAAGTCAGAACCACCACCACCTATCAAAATTGGGTAGTGTCATGAACAATATAATCCACCACCTTTCAGTCATCTTGATTTTGTGGTTGGGCATAGACTATAATTTTCTAGTTCATAACTCCATTTTTGCCACAAAATCTTAAAACATATTAATGGAAAACCTTCAAGGTGGTAAAGATTCATCCTCATTAAGTTATAAAGATTTATAGTGGGCTTACTAATGCATTCAAGGTCAATAAACAAAGCCTCAAGCCTTATAAAGTAATCCAAAAAAGGGTGCCATAGTCAAGCTAATGATTACAAAGAAACACTTCTTGGGAGGTAATCCAAGCATTCTAACTTAATTAACTTACTTTAAGTTATTTTTTTATTTATTTTCCATTACTAAAAATTTCCTAATTAATTTTATTTATTTTGCAGGAACATTTAAGATTCAAAAAAAGGAGAAAAAGTATAATAAAGTGTTAAACAAAAGAGAAGTTAAAAGAGAAGAAAAAGGAATTACTTGGAGAATGAAAATAGAGCTCTATATATGCCTTAAAATGATTATGTCCTAAGGGCGAATTGAGCCAAATTATTATCCTTTATCCTCTTTTGACACTAGCCTTACATTACAAGCTTAATAAGATCCTTAACTTAGTATTAGTCTACATTAGTGGAAAGAGAGATGAAAAGTAAACCTATGGAGTTCTATTACTAATTTGAAATTTTGGATCATCATAAACTCATGTGGATGGCATGATATTCTTGGTAAAAGATTTCACACACATACGAAAATTTATCCGAGAATGTGCTTGCATTAGAATTGAAACATGAATTTGAATGATGCCGATATTTTCCTTAAATTAGAAATTAATCGACATACTTTTGAGTAAATTATGGGAAATCATTGAGTTGGTGCACTTTATCTCTAATAGTTGTTTTATTTATTTTGCTTTTATCATTTAAATTGTTTTGCTTAAGTTAGTTTTTTTTCTATGTTTTGTTTGAGGACTCTCAAAATCTTAAGTTTAGGGGTGTGATAACTCTATGATATGGAGTTATTTGGACTTAATTTTGATAGTAATTTAGCTAAGTTCTTGTAGTAATGCATAAAAATTAGTAGGTTTTGTTTAATTATTTTAAGTTAGTTAATTAGGTAAGTCAACCTAATATTAGTTAAATTTATGCTTAAATTACTGTTATTGTGCCTAAGATATGTTATTATTGATTAATTTGCTGATTCTGTAGATGTGTAATTAAAAAGGTGAAAAGTTCTCAATTGTTCATGAGATGCAGACCTTCACTGCACATATATCGGTATTTCAATCATAACTTTCTCTAAAGAACTCCAAATTAGTTGAGTCTTGGACCATTAGAAAGATAAGAGAAAAAGATACAACTTTCATTGTTTGCTAGTTTGCCCAGTTCTACTTGGAATATGGTCACAAACCTTGTCATATTTAAAGCATTGCAATAGTCGAAGTTAGAGGAAGCGAGACAGCTTCCTTGGAGTAGGTAGGCCGCGATGCCCCGACATCAATTCCACATTTTGTTCACCTTTAAATGGTTAAGGTTGTGGCCTTAAAAGAGGTAGGCAGCGATGCAACTATTGCTGATTGGAAATCCTTATCAATTCGAACTTCTTTCTTGACATGAACTCAAACCCTATTTATGCAACCTTTCAAAGGACTTTTAGAAAGACAAAAAACACAAAATTTAGAGCTAAGATTCAGCCACAAAATTATTGAAGAAAAGTTTCATTAGAGCTGAGAAGAAATTGACAGATTTGAGAAGATTTGGAGATCAAGATTTCAACTCTTGGAGTTTCTTTATTCTTTATTTTTCTTGGTTTGGTTTCAATGTTTAAAATTTATTTGATAATGACTTGTAACATTATGGGGAATTAATTTAGTTATCTAAGATTATGATCGAACTCAATATGTAGTTTAAATTACTTTTCTCTCTTTTCTATGAGTTTGATAGTTTTAAGTTGTTTATTCTATTTTGTTCTTAATGCTTTTAATTTCCTGATCACCAATTATATTGAATTGGAAACCTAAGTTAAACCTTGACAAAGGAGATTTAGAGTAAACCATGAATAAAGTAGCGTATGATCGAATGCACTTAGTTGATTAGGTGGTTTGATTTGCATATAAGGTAGACTTACACCTATAAGCCATACGTAGCCAAGATTAGAGTATGAACTTAATGAATATTTCTTCAATTTAATTTGCTTAGACATATAGTAAGTTAATTGAGAGATATATTTTTATGAGAAACTTGACAGAGACTTGTATAATTTTGTCACGACCCAAATTGCAGGCCATGACCGGTGCATGGGCCTAATGGACATAGTCCACTAAGCCCAAGTAAACCTATTAATCTGACATGTTCATCATTCCATCATAAACTGCTAAGTCACATTTCATAACTTAGGATCAAAATAATATTAATCATTTGCCACCTCATATTGGCATACCAAACAAGTGTATATACATTGTCTACAACATGTATCTTAATAATTTACATTAGGTTTGTCTATACACAACAAAAGAATACTCAACTTCCAACGGAGAGACTCAGACAAATGTACAGCTACTGAATGCCGAGACACCTACCAAGGGTCAAATATACGAAGACACTTCAACCTAGTTACCAGCTACCTCGTGATTTGAAAACATGAATTTGAAAACGGTGAGTATAAACCCAGTGAGTTAACAAGAAGGGAACAAACATACCATAAGGAATGTTTAACGAAATCATAATGCATTCATTTTTCAAAACAATGCAATTTATTTGAGTTCTTATTAAACCCCTCATGCAAACCCCACATGAGAAAAAATCACTTATTGAAAAGAGTCCATGCTCAACAAAGGATTTGGAGAGTGAAAACTTTAATAGCATTCATGCGAATCAAGTCAAATAAACAACGGGTGCTCGCTGCAGCGAGAATGAATTTTTGCTGCAGTGACACTTGACTTAAATTATCATCTAGCTGAGGGTTTCTTAACTGGCCGAGGGTTTCTCACCAAACCTCCTCATTTTAAACTTAATTCATTTATTCCTTAATGTTGGAAGTCCATGCTCAACTAAGGTACTAAAGAAATGGAAAGTAGGGTAGCAACCAAACCAAATGAGGAGAAAAAAATAGAAAGTTTTTCGCTGCAGCGAGATTGAATCTCGCTACAGCAAAATTTTAGGTTTCAAAACAAAAAGTTTCTCGCTGCAGCGAGAAGCTATAGTACCTTTCTCGTTGCAGCGAGTTTTTGGCCAGCCAACCCCTTCAAAACCCGAGAGTTTTTCACTGTAGCGAGAATCAGAACATCAAGAAAAAAGTTTCCTTTTCCCTTAAATCAAAGCTATCTTGCTAAAATAGCAAAAGTAACGTGTAACACATACAAACTCCCAAATTTCAACAATTCAAATGCTCACATTTTTTGCATTTCAACCATATACCATATATGTATATATATATATATATCAATCATCATGCACACCCTCCCATCATCATCGTCTCATATGCAACGGCTTATGCGCACTCCCACTCGCACATAGCTAGGTCAACAATGGCTTATGTGCACTCCCACTCGCACATAGCCAGGTTAGCAATTGCTTATGTGCACTCCTACTCGCACATAGCCAAGTCAATATCAATACAGAACATTATTCGTATATATATATATATATATATCAACATAGTGTAGTAGTTCAACCATCCATAACAGCAACATGTCACAACATAAAATCAATTTATCAAAGGCTTGTTCTCAAAACACTCATTTTTAAAGAAAGTTTAATAAAATCATTCAAGTATATAGTGTAAATAAGTTTACATTTCCAAAACAAATTTTGAAATGCAAGTCCACTCACCGGTGTTTATTGAGCCTTTAACTAACTCTAACTTCCCTAATGGTCCAATTGGAAGGATAGAACTTCGTTGGAACCTACCATTACATTAACATCACCATTATGTTAATTCACACTATAAACTCTGAAAGTTATCTCTTAGCTAGCTTTCAATTGCCATTTTTAAATGGCTATCTATTCCCACTATTCTAGTCACATTAGAGTCAATACACAATCTCAACAATAAAACTCACAAACCAATCACTAGACATTATCAACACTTAAAACCCAATGCTAATTTACTACTCACCTTGATAGCTTTGTAACTTTAAACTTATTTCCAACAATTCCCAAGCTATTATAGAGGCTTTTTCTCTCATTTTCTCTCTCTAAACACCTAGTTAGTGAGAAAAAGTATGGAAGTGGGAATTTTCAAGGGTTTTAAAGTGAGAGAGTGAAAGAATACAAGGGTTCTAGTCAAAAGGGCACAAAGGTATGAACATTAGAGCTAGAGAGAGAGAGTTATGAAAGCTTCACATCAAGCTTCCATGGAGAATGGAAGCAACGTGAGATGGGAAGAGAACAAGAAAAAGAAGTTGCTGGAAATTCAAGAAGCTGCTGGAAGAAAGAGATATTTATAACCCAAGCTTATCCACTCCAATTAAATTACCAAAATGCCCCTTCACAAATTAGCTTATTCTTCTTCAATCTTTTTATGCACTCTTTTTGCTCTTCTGACACTGGAACAAGGTCCATAATGGTCTAGAAATGCTCGAGTTCATGAAAACTTAAAAATTCTAACCCGAGGTGAAAAATGACCATTTTGCCCCTATTGTGAAAATTATTGAAACTTTTAGTTTTCTTTGTGCTTTCATCATTACACATCATTTATGTGGTCTTATGCCTATTTAGACCTTAAAATATAATAAAATTTCTTTTGGGAGCTTATTAGAGGAAATGACGAAACTACCCCTAGCCCATGTTATGGTGTCTATGCCTAGTTACGAGCCTATAGAGGTTGATGTCTCACAAATTTAGTACTCTAGGGTTCTAACTTAATCCATTAAAGATGTTAGGAGAGAGATACAACATTTAGATGAAGTATTGAAGGATATTATAATCTTAGGTTTGGTAATTGATTAAATTTTTAAAACAAATTTGTTGATTGATTTTAGAATAGTTTTACTTTTACTTTTAGCTTTTTAGATTTAATACACCTTAATTTTATCTAAACAAACGACTCTAAGGATCCAAAAAATTAAAGTAACTAAAATAAAACTAGAAAAAAGAATCATAAATTTAATCAATTAAAATCAATCAAACAAAAGCCTAAAACCACAATATCCCCTAAATGTTTCATCCAAATTTCTTTTACTGTTTCTTTACTTAGTAGATAAGCCTGAGTTGTTAACCTACAGTTCTAAATCATTTATAAGTCTCCTTTGGTGTTCTTATAAAAATATTTGACTTAACCAATTTACTATATTCCTAAGTAAATTGAAATTAAGAAAGACTCATTATGTACCAACCCTAATCATGGCTACGTATGACATGTAAGTGTATTCCTACTCTACACACCAATCAAATCAATCATCCCATGTAATTGATATTGAATATATGCTATTTCATCCAAGCCTACGCTAAACTCCTCTTCCAGTTTTGTTTAGGTTTCCAATTCAATCTAATTGGTGATTAGGCAATTAGAAGCGTTAAGAATAGGATTGAAATAAACAACTCAAACATTATCAATCATAAGCAAGAAAGAATATTAAAAACTGACACTACACATTGGGTTCAATTGCTATTCTAGATTAAAAACTTAGTTCAACATAATGTAAACATCAAAACTAAAGAAAAAAGTATCATAAAAAAAAAAGTAAACATCAAAGTAAAACAAGAAAGTATAAAGAAAACTAAAGAAGAAAAGACTAATAATTTGGTGATTGTTGATTTATAGATCTTACTTGAATTCCTCGCTTTTTTCCAAGCTTTAATGCCAATTTTTCTTCAGAAAACTCATGCATTTTTTTATCACAATTTCACGCCCCTAAACTTATTTCTTTGTATTATAGGTAGTAAGGTGATTTTTATCAATAATTTTTTTTTTAATTTTTTGATTTTTCAACAACTTCACCTTTTTCTTCCTTTTTCAACAGCTAACTAAATACACTTCCTAAAATGACATACATACTTAGGATTGAGGGATGCAAAATTGGAATTTCATTTAAAAGGTTAGGCTAAAATAATTATGTAATTAAACAAAAAAAAGGGAAAATTAGGCTAAACAGGTTATACTAGGGAAAAAAATATAACTAGGTTCGCTTGATGGCTCAAATGGTCCAAAGATGGCTTAAATTATCTCCCTAACTAAGTATTGCCTAGGATTTATGAGAAACTCGTAGTTTTCGTGACAAGGATAAATTAGCTAGTTAACTTGGTGAGCTTAGGAAATTCTTTTGTTGACTTAAAAACCTTAATTTCATCCTTGAGAATTCACAACTAAAAGTTGTGGAGGTTGTGGAATGCATTTAGAATGGGATTACACCTTAAAAGAAACAATTTTGCAAATCTGGACCTAAGAAGTCGACCTTAGTGCATAAAGGGTTGCTCTTGTGAAGTAAAAAACAAGGGAAGTCATGCATTTTGGTCCAAGATCGACCATAGGCCCTATATAGTCGGTCCTATGAAGGGAAAATTGAAAAAGTATAGACATTCTAGCCCAAGATCGATTGTAGACCCTCTATAGTTGATCTTGTGACGGAAAAATAAGTGAAAAGTAGACATTCTAGTCCACGATCAATTCTAGTCCATTTATAGTCAATCTTGCGAAGAAGAAATGGATGAAATGCAAAACCTTTTGGTCCAGGATCGATTGTAGACCCTTCATAGTTAATCCTAGACTGCCTTGTCAACCAAAAATGGTCTTAAAAGCCCTAAAACCTGAAATTTTCTCATTTCTTTCCTATTTCTTTGTTATTCCACCCATTTTTTCTCAAATTTCTATCTTTCAAAACCTTTAAACTCTATTAACAAATCTTGGATTCTAAGTGCTCAAGGTAAGGATTTTCACTCCCAAAAGCTTGGTTTTGATGATTTTTTATTTCTCTCTCTAAAAGCTAGGAATTTTTCTAGGTTTTCAAGATTTGGCTAGACCTCCTTTGTTTAAAGCTCACCAAGGAGGAAAAATAGGTAAAATAAGTTGTTTATTTATTGGGTATGAGTTTTGGATGACAGATTAATGGAAATTGTTGGAAAAAAGTGGAGATTAAATAAAGTTAGAAATGGGTATTCTAGGTATTCCATAATTTCTATGAGTTTTTAAGAATGATAATGATTAAACCTCATTTTTAGGTGTTATTGGAGTAATTTGAGTTTGTTGAAGAAGTCAAGCTTTTGACAAAAGGTGCCAAGAGGAAAAAGCATGCTTCAAAAGGTGGGTAGATACGAGATTATTTTGATATAATTAAGCATGCTTATTCTGCAACCTCGTATTAAAATTGTATTTTGATAAACTTTGTGATGTGAACAATGGTTTCAAGCTTTTTTATGAAATCTATATATACGATGTAAATATGTTAGGATATATTTAGTTTTGAGCATGGGGAACAAACCTTGCAATTGTTTGATGCCTCAAAATTTATATTTGTCGATGGTTAATTGGATGACTAATGACCTGACTTAGTTTTGTTTGCGCTCCTTTGATTGGTGATTGGGTTCACCTATTTTTTAGAAATGGACCTTGAACACTTTGACTTCATTTTTTTTAAACCCTTTGATCTTGGATGGTAAATGAATTCACCTCTTCACTTTGATATGAATATGTGGACATTTGGTAACATAACATAAAGATGTTTTAATGGAGCCTACTTGAGGTATGGACCTGTAGCTAGTGATGGTAGACATTAGCCATTATGCACAATGCTTAGCTTTGATTAGGTAGCCAACAGAGTCCTACCCCTTTGATTTAGTTTCGTTTGGCAGTTGATATGATCCTACCTCATTTGATATACAGTCGATGACTGTCATACATCTGACATCTTTGGTGCTACGGCATGCTTTGATTTGATTGTCCATGCTATCTAGTGCTCCACAATCTATTTTGTAATGATATTTAACGTTTTGGAATTGGAACTTGATATTTGTTTTGAATTTTGGACTTTGGAATTGATATAGTTGATTTTGGATTTTGATTTTGGTATTTGTTTAGACTTTGGACCTTGAATTTAGCTATTGTATTGACCGTGGTGCTTGAGTTATTATTCATTTCAAGTTTGATATTTGTACTTGGTGAATTGTCTCGACCTTGATCTTTGCATTGGATATTTACCTTGACTTTGGTATTTAGACTTGCTTTATTTAATGCAATACAATCACATTATTTTTTAAATGCAATTTTTTCTCTAATGATTTTCTAAAGATGGCAGCATTATTTCAGTTTCTTTGAAACTAAACCTTTGTTTTTCCTAAACTTCTTTTACAATAGCTTTACAACCTAATATTAATGAATTGTTTTGAAAATGCTTGAACATATTACAAACAATTATTCTCATTTCAAAGGTTTACGAATGGAATTTCAACAAAACCTTATAAAATCCTTTTTAAATGAATTTGTATTCACCGAGACTATGGTATTGAAGCTTTGTTTTGACTCGTGATTCTACTTGGCACATAACTCGCACCTTGGGATGTTTGATTTTTGTTCAGGGATTGAATTCCCAAATTCTTTGAATATTTGTATGGTTAAAAGGCAAACTTTGTTATTGTTTGAAATGGATTACTTGCATTATTTTAAAAGTGTCTTTGATAAACACTCTCCCGTTTAGCTTGTTCCCCTTACTCGTATTTGCTCACAGTGTTATTTATAATTCACACATGTAAGATGCAAATTTTTTGCAAATTAATAGTTGCTTGGCTCATTATCCAGTAGGAAGAGACAATACTTCAAGCAGTCTTAGGTAGGTGAACATACGGCATCCAATAGGCATCAACCTTTTTGTTTTGAGTCATACTCTGCTAGTGCCATATGGTTTGGTCATTATGTTGACTATCATGGATAATATTTTGCTATGTCTTATATTAATTGACATGTACTTCAAAAATTGCAATGGAATGGCTACACTTTGAATTTGCCACAAGATGGCCTATATGTGTTATTTGATATGTGTTGCTTCCTCATTTTGAGCACATGAGCGTGCAAACTATTATGACATAATCCTATGCGATTTAATATGTTCATAAATGTTTGATGTACAGTTCCATGATGATGTGTCCCATGAGCTAAATCTGAGTATTTGATTTGAATTCTCCATTTTAGGCTTGCATGGGTTAAAAGGGTAACTCCCATCGATACTGTGAGACCTCAACCTCTATAGGCTTGTAACTAAATATAGATGTAATAATACGAGCCAGGGGTAGTTTCGTCATTTTCTCTAATAAGCTTTCAGAAGAAAGTTTTATGATATTTTAAGGCCTAAATAGGCATAAGACAGTATAAATGATGTGTGCTGATGAAAACACGAAGAAAACTAGAAGTTTCAATAATTTTCATAACAGGGGCAAAATGGTCATTTTTCACCTCGAGTTAAAATTTTATGTTTTTATGAACCCAAGCATGTTTAGACCATTATGGATATTGTCCCAGTGTTAAAAGAGCTAAAAGATTACATAAAAGATTGGAGGAAAGTAAGTTAATTGGTGGAGGGGCATTTTCTTAATTTTAAAGGAAAGGATAAGATTGCCTATAAATACCTTGAATTTCCAGCAGCTTCTTGAATTTTCCAGCAGCTGGTCTTCTTCTTCCCTTCTCCTTTCTGAAGTTTCTTCAAACTCCATGGAAGCTTGATTTTCAAACTTCCACAACTTTCTCTCTCTAGCTCCAATTTTCATGCTTTTGGTGCACCCTTCCATAAACCCTTGTGCTATTTCATCTTCTCACTTCAAAAACGTTGAAATATCTTGTTTTCATACTTTCTATCACTAGTTGGGCATTCTAGAGAGAGAAAGAGAGAATCACTCCATTGATTTGGAAGGTATTGGAAGAGAATTTAACTACAAAGGAACCCTAGGGTGAGTGATGCACCAAGTTTGATTTTTAACTGCAGAAAATGGCTAGTAATTGTGATTTATGAGCTGTTTTATTGTTTAGTATGTTCATTACTTTTTAGTGATTAAGATAGGGAACATAGATAGCCATTTAAAGTGGCAATTGAAAACTAGCTAAGAGATAGCTTTTAGAGTTCATAGTGTGTAAATTAATCTATTGTTTATGTTAATGTGATCCTAGGTTTTTAAGGAAGCACCATCATTCCAATTGGATCATTAGGGGAATTTGAGTCAATTAAAAGTTCTATAATCAATTGGTGAGTGGACTACCTTCAAAACTGATTTTCGGAATATGATGGATTTGACAAAGTATTTGAATTATTTTATATAATTTTTCATGAAAATGAATACCTTGGGAACAAGCTTTTGAGAAAAGGTTTTTGTTATGAAATGTGATTATTATGGATTTCTATGTGGCTGCATTATGTTGATATACATATATGCTTGAGTATAATGTTGTGTAATTATATTGACTCGGCTATGTGCGAGTATGGAGTGCGCATAAGCCGAGGATGACCTGATTATGTGCGAGTAGGGAGTGCGCGTAACCCGGTGATGACCCAGCCATGTGCGAGTAGGGAGTGCGCATGAGCTGGTGATGATGATGATGGGATGGTGTGATGATGATGATGGGTATATGCGCATATATATATATATATACATATGTAAATATGTGTGTTATAGGAAATTGATGGATAATGGTTTATGGTTGTAATGCATGTGAAACTTGACATGTTAAACCTTGAGAAATTGTTATATGTTTTCATGTTGGTTTGGACCTTCTGGTAGGGTGGTTTTTCCTTTGGGAGAAAGGTAAATTTTGCATTGATCCCTGTATTTCGCTGCAGCCAGAATCATTCTCGCTACAGTGAGAAACTCTCGGATTTGGAGGGGTACACTGGTCGAAAGCTCGCTGCAGCAAGGATGCATTTTCGCTGTAGCGAGAATGACACTGTAGCTTCTCGCTGCAGCGAAATGCATTCTCGCTACAGCGAGAAACTTTCTGTTTTCTGGGTTGCAATTTCGCTGCAGTGAGAAACATTCTGTTTCTGGGTAGAAATTTCGCTGCAGCGAGATTGAATCTCGCTGCAGCAAAAAACTTTTTGTTTTGATCTCTTATCTTGTCCAATTGCTGCCCTTTCCTTCACTCTTTGCTACCATATGGGAGCATGGACTTCCAACATTAAGGATTAAAAAAGTTAAGTTTAAAATGAGGAGGTTTAGTGAGAAACCCTCGGCCAGTTGAGAAACCCTCATTTGGTTAATAACTAAATTCCAATGTCGCTGCATCGAAAATTCATTCTCGCTGCAACGAGAATGCCTTTCTGCTGCAACGAAGATTCGTTGTTGTATTTGACTTGCTTGGGTAATATTGAAGCTTTCATTCTTCAAATAATTCGCTATGTATGGGTTCATGATTTTCAAATGATTAATCACTTAAGGGCTGGATAAGGGGTTTTATTAGGAATGAACCAAATTGCATTGTTTTGAAACTAGTGCATCATGATTTTAAATTTTCCTTTATTGTTGCTTGTTCCCTTCCTTGTTCACTCATTGGGTTTATACTCACTATTTCAAATTCATGTTTTCAGATCACGAGGCAGCCGGTAACTAGGACGAGGTATCCTTGTAGACCTGTGTCCATCTTTTGGTAGGTGTCTCGGCATTCAGTAGCTATACATGTAAAACCCGACCCTATAAATACATGTCATGACATACATGCATTGAGTAGCATGTTATTACGCTAGAAAAGCACCTAAGAATAGACGAAACCCGATATTGTACCTAACGGTACACTTAAATTGATTTAACCTCGAACTAGTTCAAATAGGAATTGTAGGATGCAATTTAATATTTTATAGTCCAGGAATGACTAAAAATGATTGTTCGGAGTTCGAGGGTTCATTTGGGGTAAAATTAGAAATTTTGATATTCAAAGGTAAAATCGTTATTTTACCACCTAAGATAATAATTTGATCATGGAGTGAAATTTTTGACCAAGATTAACTATTTGGAGTATAATTTAATGATAGGAAGTGAAAAAGTTTAATTCTGGTGATTTTTGGAGTGTAGGGGCAAAATCGTAATGTTGCCACCCACTGACAAAATTTGAGATTTTGAGAGAATTTAGATCAAATTTGACAAATTGGAGAATGGTATGAGTATAAAGGATGAAAAATATGTCTATGTGCAATTTTTCAATTTTTGGGGCAAAAATGTAATTTTTGACTTTTACGGGGGCAAAAGTGTAAATTTCAAAAATTACTCCACCGAGACTTTGGATGAGTCTGAGAATTTTATCTAAGCTATGAATATATGAGACAAGTGTATGGTGAAAATTGGGAAACAAATGGATGAAATTTTAAAAATGGGCCGATGGGAAAGTGCATTGTGGCATTTTTTAATGATATAATATTATTTTAATGAAAAGTCAGCCCATTTAAACCCAAATTTTAAGTGCTCGCCGGCCATAAGGAAGAACAAGAGAGGAAATAGAGAGGAAAGGAAGTAAAAAAGAAAAACCAAAGAGAAACAAGAAAATTCAAAGGGAAATTCTCGGTTTTCGACCGTTTACGCGTCTAACGGTAAGATTTTTCGATTTTAGCTTGATTTCTACCTTTCCTATGCCTTTATTTCCATTTAGCATGCCTGAGGAGAGAGATCAAAAAGTGATATCAAGGGCCGGACGAAATTCTAGGGGAGAGAAATTGAAATTTTTAGGTTTTGATTTTTAGTTAAATTGATAGTTTTAGTTAGTTAAATGTGTTTAGAAATTAAATTGGGCAAGAAATCATTAAATTTTCACAATACCCACTCTTGGCTGGATGCTCAATTCTGTACAATGATGATGAATTGATTTTATTCTAAGAAAAATGAAGAGAAAATGATGAAAAACGATTAAACGTGATAGAAAAACAAAGTAGAAAATTAACCGACTTAATGTCCCATTTTTGGCTGAATTTTCCAAGAAAGGGAGTGATCTGATTTTGTTGTTTTTAGAAGGTTATTGGCTGATATTTAATGGTTAGAAATGTTGGAGAGAGAATGGGATGATTTAGAGCTAAAATGGAACGCGTTAGCAATTTATCGAGCAAAGTGCCAAAAATAGGTTAATATCGCGTTTAAGCCGTTTTAGGCTATTGCATTTCATACCATGCATTAGTATAGGATTTAAGTTAATTATATAGTGATTTAGCATCAATGTGATGAATTGTGTAAATTTTTGTAATGTGTCTAGGAGGAGAGCCTTCCCGAAAAGGCAAAGAAGTCGTACCCGACGAGTAGTGATCAAGGCGCTTAGAAAGCTTTTAGTTTGTACAAACGGTGAGTAAACTTATTATTATTGTAAATTATCTAGAGTTTATTTTAAATGCCCTTTATGTATTTTATGAAATGAGAACGAGATTAAAACGAGATTTTTGATATTTTAGGAATAAATGTGACAAATAAAAATATATTGTATTGATTATAAAATTGAGTAATTTGAGGCTACAAATTGACTTAAAAAATATATATTTTCCTAGGAATGGCTTATGAGAAATGAGTATATGTGGCTATATTTTGTGAATGCATTGGGAAATTTATGTAAGTTGTTTTACTATGCAGGTTGGATAAATAAATAAAAGCCACGTTATACTGTCGAAATTTTATTAAAATTGGTGGGTTAGTCACTGCAGTGATGGGTTTCCGTGAACTGCCTATTAGAGGGGCACAGTAAACCCAGTTATATAGTTACTCCGGTTGTAGAGGCGAGGAGGGTAACTCCTGTGGTAGTATTAGAGCTCACTTCACGTCGAACCCCCACGTGAATGTGTAACTCGGCCAACGCCAAGGAACGGCTGGTTTTAAAAAATAAAAATGTGTTTCACGTGTGAATATTTTAACACCCTTGACGGACTCGGTTAGATGCCTCGGCCAAGGTATCCCCGAGGATTAGTTTTGGCTTGAGCCTTGTTTTAATAAAAGACATAAGCCTTAACAATTGTTTTGGTAAATTACAAATATTTTATGGTTTAAGAAATAAATTGAAAACATTATGAAATGGGTTGAAATTTATTGTTTAAACTTGCCTCCATTTTACTCGCCTTTAGATATTTATGATAATGTCTGTTTACTCATTGGGATTGCAAAATCTCACCCAACTCCTTTCCACTCATTTCAGGTTCAGTATAGACTGTAGATAGCTGATCTCATCGAGGACTACCATTGGATCTGCATTTTCCAAACCGTAGGTTCACAGTCCTCTTTACTTTTATTTATTCGGGGGCCCTCTTTTTATTGTAAATTAAATTAAATATTTTGGCTTACTGTATTTCAGTATGTATAAATTTATTTAGCTTTTACGCTATAAAAATTATTCAGTATAACTCTATAAATATTGTTTTATAAGAAAATAGAATATTTTCCTTAATATTTCTTTTATTTTCTTATTATATTCAAATAACCGTAATTTCGTTTTAAATGAAGATTTTAGACTTTTAAACTCATTTTGAATATGAATTATGTGTTTTGTACTTGTATATTACGTTTCAGCCAGTTTCAAAATTTTTGAGAAAAAAATGACCAAAATACCCCTATGTGGCGAAAATTTTATTTTGATTGTTTTTTATTTAAAATAGTGTATATTCTCTAAAAACTCGATATTTAACAACGATTGCTCACAGGAAAGGAAAGAAAATGATATGTAAGCCTTGCGGGGTTCCGGTTGGTATTCCGGATAATGAGTGTCAATCAGGGACGTTGCGGCGATTGTCATGGGCCTGAGGGAGGTTCCGGGTCGTGACAATTCTATTGGTATCAGAGCTTTTGGTTTTAAAGATAAAAGCTTTTGGTTTTAAAGATAAGAGTTTTTGGTTTTAAAGTGGTTTTAAAAAAATTACAATATCAGTGTGGCCCCGGATTAAGTTAAGTTAGGTTGAATAGAATGCATGCATTTTCATATAGAGCCTAAGGTTCCCTAAGCTTACTCGTTTTCTCTTATAGATTATTATGCCTCCTCGATGCGGACGCCCACCTCTCACTAGATCGGTTGGGAGGGGAAAAGGTCGTTCCCAACGTCATCAGCTAGATGCAGTAGGGGAAGAATCGGCTGCGTCTACCATTCGGGCAGCACCTACTGCTGAGCAGGCCGATAGTCCTCCACATCCTCCACCTCCTCCGCCACCTATGGGTATTCCCACCATGCCTACTGAGGCAGCACAGGCATTGGCAGCTTTCTTTACCGCAATGGCTGGTGGAGCTCCGACTGGTCAAGTTCCACCTATAGTACCACCAGTTACTCCTTTAGTTCCACCACCGGTACAAGATGTATCTATTTCCAAGAAGCTAAAGGAGGCTAGACAGCTCGGTTGTGTGTCTTTCATGGGTGAGTTGGATGCCACTGTGGCAAAGGACTGGATTAATCAGGTTTCAAAGACTCTCTCTGATATGAGATTAGACGACGACATGAAGCTGATGGTGGCTACGAGATTATTAGAGAAGAGGGCTCGTATTTGGTGGAATTCAGTGAAGTCCCGTTCCACTCCTCCTTAGACGTGGCTCGATTTTCTCAGGGAATTTGATGGTCAGTATTTCACTTATTTTCATCAAAAAGAAAAGAAGAGAGAATTTTTGAGTTTGAAACAGGAGAATCTAACTGTAGAGGAGTACGAGACTCGTTTTAACGAGTTGATGTTATATGTGCCGGATCTGGTGAAATCTGAGCAGGATCAGGCTAGTTATTTCGAGGAAGGGCTCCGTAATGAGATTAGAGAACGGATGACAGTGATTGGTAGGTAGCCGCATAAGGAGGTGGTACAGATGGCTTTACGAGCTGAGAAGCTCGCGACTGAGAATAGGAGGATTCAGACTGAGTTTGCAAAAAGGAAAAATCCCGGTATGTTTTCTAGTCAGCCAATAAAAAGAGGCAAGGACTCAGCGATTTCAGGGAGTACTACTTCTGTTTCCATGACATCTCCTCGACCTCCATTTCCACCATCACAACAGAGACCTTCGAGGTTTAGCAGATCTGCTATGACTGGTTCTGGGAAGAGTTTCGAAGGTTCTGACAAATGCAAAAATTATGGGAATTATCATAGTGGGCTATGTAGAGGGCCAACAAGATGTTTCCAATGTGGACAGACGGGTCATATTAGGAGTAATTGCCCACGGTTAGGACGAGCCACGGTAGTTGCATCATCTTCACCAGCTCGCACTGATATACAGAGGAAAGATTCTTTTGGGTTACCACCGAGACAGGGAGTGGTCAGACGGTCCGGTGTGGAGAGTAATACCCCGGCACATCCACCTTCGAGACCATAAACTCGTACCTCAACAAGAGTTTTCGCTATGACGGAAGATGAGGCACGGGTCCGACCTGGAGTAGTGACAGGTACTATGTCTTTATTTGATAAAGATGCTTATGTTTTGATAGATTCTGGCTTAGATAGGTCTTATGTGAGCACCACATTTGCATCAATTGTTGATAGAAACCTGTCACCATT
Organism: Theobroma cacao; assembly: GCF_053813885.1. NCBI lineage: Eukaryota > Viridiplantae > Streptophyta > Magnoliopsida > Malvales > Malvaceae > Theobroma > Theobroma cacao. Next base: position 36,072,900 of record NC_142647.1, on the reverse strand, counting down.
AGAGGAAGAAATTGTAATTCACACCCCTTTAGGAGAAAAGCTAGTTAGAAACAGTTGTTATAGAGACTGTGGGGTAAGGGTAGGCGAGGAAGAATTTAGGGGTGACTTAATTCCTCTAGAGATCCTGGATTTTGATCTAATATTGGGTATGGACTGGTTAACTGCACATCGGGCAAACGTGGATTGTTTTTGAAAGGAAGTTGTTCTTCGAAATTTGGAGGGAACAGAGATTATGTTTGTAGGGAAACGCCGAGTATTACCGTCTTGTGTAATCTCGGCCATCAAAGCTTCGAAATTAGTGCAGAAAGGGTATCCGGCTTATTTGGCATACGTGATTGATACTTCAAAAGGGGAACCTAAGTTAGAGGATGTCCCGATAGTAAGTGAGTTTCCTGATGTATTTCCTGATGATTTACCGAGATTGCCTCCTGATCGAGAGCTTGAGTTCCCTATTGATTTGCTTCCGGGTACCGCACCTATTTCTATCCCTCCATATAGAATGGCTCTGGCAGAGTTGAAGGAGTTGAAAGTACAATTGCAAGAGTTGGTGGACAAGGGTTTTATATGCCCTAGTATATCTCTGTGGGGAGCACCGGTTTTATTTGTGAAAAAGAAAGACGGTACACTTTGGTTATGTATCGATTACCGACAGCTTAACAGAATGACCATTAAGAACAAGTATCCGTTACCGAGGATTGATGATCTTTTCGATCAATTACAGCGAGCTACAGTGTTTTCCAAGGTTGATCTAAGGTCTGGGTATCATCAGTTGAGGATTGAAGAACAGGATGTACCTAAGACAACGTTCAGGACTCGGTACGGTCATTATGAGTTCTTGGTCATGCCTTTCGGGTTAACTAACGCACCGGCAGCTTTTATGGATCTCATGAATAGGGTGTTCCACCCTTACTTGGACAAGTTAGTTATTGTGTTCATTGATGACATACTGGTTTACTCGAGAGATAATGATGAGCACGCTGCCCACTTGCGTATAGTATTACAAACTTTGAGGGAAAGACAGTTGTATGCAAAGTTTTCGAAGTGTGAGTTTTGGTTACAGGAAGTGGTATTCTTGGGACACGTAGTATCGAGAACTGGAATATATGTTGATCCTAAGAAAGTAGAGGCAATTTTACAATGGGAGCAACCTAAGACAGTGACGGAGATTCGTAGTTTCCTCGGATTAGCTAGTTATTATCGGAGGTTTGTTCAGGGGTTTTCCTTAATAGCAGCTCCTTTGACCCGTCTAACTCGTAAGGGAGTTAAGTTTGTGTGGGATGATGTTTGTGAGAATCGATTTCAGGAGCTAAAGAACCAGTTAACCTCCGCTCCCGTTTTAACACTTATTGTTAATGGTAAGGGATTTGTAGTATATAGTGATGCCTCAAAGTTGGGGTTGGGGTGCGTATTGATGTAGGATGAAAAAGTTGTGGCTTATGCTTCTAGACAGCTAAAGAGGCATGAAGCAAATTACCCTACCCATGATTTAGAGTTAGCAACAGTGGTGTTTGCTTTAAAAATCTGGAGGCATTACTTGTATGGTGAGCATTGTCGGATATTTACGGATCATAAGAGTTTAAAATATTTGCTCACCCAAAAGGAGCTTAATTTGAGTCAAAGGCGATGGTTGGAGTTGATAAAAGATTATGACTTAGTGATAGACTATCATCCGGGAAAGGCGAACGTTGTAGCTGATACCTTAAGTCGTAAGTCTTCATCGTCTTTAGCAGCACTTCAGAGTTGTTATTTTCCAGCATTAATAGAGATGAAATCTCTTGGGGTCCAATTGAGAAATGGTGAGGATGGATCCTTATTGGCAAACTTCATTGTGCGACCTTCGTTACTTAATCAGATCAAGGACATTCAGAGGTCTGATGATGAGTTAAGAAAAAAAATTCAAAAACTGACCGATGGGGGAGTCAGTGAGTTCAGATTTGGAGAGGATAACGTCTTGATGTTTAGAGATCGAGTTTGTGTTCCTGAGGGAAACCAGTTGAGACAAGCGATCATGGAAGAAGCCCATTCATCTGCCTATGCATTACATCCCGAAAGCACCAAGATGTATAGGACTATCAAGGAGAATTATTGATGGCCGGGTATGAAGCGAGACGTAGCAGAATTCGTAGCAAAGTGTCTCGTATGTCAGCAAGTTAAGGCGAAGCATCAGAGGCCAGTAGGTACACTTCAGTCTTTACCTGTTCCCGAGTGGAAATGAGAGCATGTAACTATGGATTTTGTTTTGGGATTGCCGCGGACACAGAGGGGAAAGGATGCGACTTGGGTGATCATAGATCGGTTGACTAAGTCCGCTCACTTTTTAGCTGTCCATAGTACATACTCTATTGAGAAGCTGGCTCAGCTCTATATAGATGAGATTGTGAGGCTACATGGAGTTCCTGTTTCTATAGTGTCAGACCGAGATCCTCGATTCACTTCTCGATTCTGGCAAAAATTTCAAGAAGTTCTCGGAACCAAATTGAAATTTAGCACCGCTTTTCACCCACAGACGGATGGTCAGTCAGAGAGGACTATCCAGACCTTGGAGGATATGTTACGGGCTTGTGTCATTGACTTTATTGGGAGTTGGGACAGACATTTACCATTGGTGGAATTTACTTACAACAATAGCTTTCGGTCTAGCATTGGTATGGCACCATACGAAGCTTTATATGGAAGGAAATGTCGTACTCCACTTTGTTGGGATGAAGTGGGTGAAAGAAAGTTAGTGAGTGTGGAATTGATCGAGCTAACTAATGACAAGATCAAGGTTATACGAGAGAGGCTAAAGGTAGCCCAGGATAGGCAGAAGAGCTATGCAGATTAACGGAGAAAAGACTTGGAGTTTGAGATCGATGATAAAGTTTTTCTTAAGGTTTCTCCTTGGAAAGGTAATAATTTGAATACTTTGAAGTATTAAATCTTATTGATTATACTATCATGATAAATTATGGTGTTTTATTGGATAATGAAAGGTGTGATTCGATTTGCGAAGAGGGGAAAGCTCAACCTGAGATATATTGGACCATTCCGAATCATTGAAAGGATTGGACCAGTGGCTTATCGGTTAGAATTACCTCCGGAGTTAGATCGGATCCACAACGTTTTCCATGTCTCCATGCTTAAGAAATATGTACCAAATCCCTCTCACGTCCTCGAAGCACCTCCGATCGAGTTGCATGACAATTTGAAGTTTGAGGTACAACCTGTGAGTATCTTGGATCGAAAGGATCGAGTATTGAGAAACAAGAGTATTTCAATGGTCACAGTGTTGTGGAAAAATGCTCGAATGGACGAAATGACATGGGAAGTAGAGCATCAGATGAGGAACCAATACCCGTATCTATTTGTCGAATCTGGTAAGTGAAATTTTGAGGTCAAAATTTTATTTTAAGGCGGGTAGAATTGTAAAACCCGACCCTATAAATACATGTCATGACATACATGCATTGAGTAGCATGTTATTACGCTAGAAAAGCACCTAAGAATAGACGAAACCCGATATTGTACCTAACGGTAAACTTAAATTGATTTAACCTCGAACTAGTTCAAATAGGAATTGTAGGATGAAATTTAATATTTTATAGTCCAGGAATGACTAAAAATGATTGTTTGGAGTTCGAGGGTTCATTTGGGGTAAAATTAGAAATTTTGATATTCAAGGGCAAATTCGTCATTTTTCCACCTAAGATAATAATTTGATCATGAAGTGAAATTTTTGACCAAGATTAACTATTTGGAGTATAATTTAATGATAGGAAGTGAAAAAGTTTAATTCTTGTGATTTTTGGAGTGTAGGGGCAAAATCGTAATGTTGCCACCCACGGACAAAATTTGAGATTTTGAGAGAATTTAGATCAAATTTGACAAATTGGAGGATGGTATGAGTATAAAGGATGAAAAATATGTCTATGTGCAATTTTTCAATTTTTGGGGCAAAAATGTAATTTTTGACTTTTACGGGGGCAAAAGTGTAAATTTTAAAAATTACTCCACCGAGACTTTGGACGAGTCTGAGAATTTTATCTAAGCTATGAATATATGAGACAAGTGTATGGTGAAAATTTGGAAACAAATGGATGAAATTTTAAAAATGGGCCAATGGGAAAGTGACATGTGGCATTTTTTAATGATATAATATTATTTTAATGAAAAGTCAGCCCACTTAAACCCAAATTTTAAGTGCTGGCTGGCCATAAGGAAGAACAAGAGAGGAAATAGAGAGGAAAGGAAGAAAAAAAGAAAAACCAAAGAGAAACAAGAAAATTCAAAGGGAAATTCGCGATTTTCGACCGTTTGCGCGTCTAACGGTAAGATTTTTCGATTTTAGCTTGATTTCTACCTTTCCTATGCCTTTATTTCCATTTAGCATGCTTGAGGAGAGAGATCAAAAAGTGATATCAAGGGCTGGACGAAATTCTAGGGGAGAGAAATTGAAATTTTTAGGTTTTGATTTTTAGTTAAATTGATAGTTTTAGTTAGTTAAATGTATTTAGAAATTAAATTGGGCAAGAAATCATTAAATTTTCACAATACCCACTCTTGGCTGGATGCTCAATGCTGTACAATGATGATGAATTGATTTTATTCTAAGGAAAATGAAGAGAAAATGATGAAAAACGATTAAACGTGATAGAAAAACAAAGTAGAAAATTAACCGACTTAATGTCCCATTTTTGGCCGAATTTTCCAAGGAAGGGAGTGAGCTGATTTTGTTGTTTTTAGAAGGTTATTGGCTGATATTTAATGGTTAGAAATGTTGGAGAGAGAATGGGATGATTTAAAGCTAAAATGGAGCGCGTTAGCAATTTCTCGAGCAAAGTGCCAAAAATAGGTTAATATCGCGTTTAAGCCGTTTTAGGCTATTGCATTTCATACCATGCATTAGTATAGGATTTAAGTTAATTATATAGTGATTTAGCATCAATGTGATGAATTGTGTAAATTTTTGTAATGTGTCTAGGAGGAGAGCCTTCCGAAAAAGGCAAAGAAGTCGTACCCGACGAGTAGTAATCAAGGCGCTTAGAAAGCTTTTAGTTTGTACAAACGGTGAGTAAACTTATTATTATTGTAAATTATCTAGAGTTTATTTTAACTGCCCTTTATGTATTTTATGAAATGAGAACGAGATTAAAACGGGATTTTTGATGTTTTAGGAATAAATGTGACAAATAAAAATATATTGTATTGATTATGAAATTGAGTAATTGGAGGCTATAAATTGACTTGAAAAATATATATTTTCCTAGGAATGGCTTATGAGAAATGAGTATATGTGGCTATATTTTGTGAATGCATTGGGAAATTTATGTAAGTTGTTTTACTATGCAGGCTGGATAAATAAATAAAAGCCACGTTATACTGTCGAAATTTTATTAAAATTGGTGGGTTAGTCACTGCAGTGACGGGTTTCCGTGGACTGCCTATTAGAGGGGGACGGTAAACCCAGTTATATAGTTACTCCGGTTGTAGAGGCGAGGAGGGTAACTCCTAGGGTAGTATTAGAGCTCACTTCACGTCGAACCCCCACGTGAATGTGTAACTCGGCCAACGCCAAGGAACGGCTGGTTTTAAAAAATAAAAATGTGTTTCACGTGTGAATATTTTAACACCCTTGACGGACTCGGTTAGATGCCTCGGCCAAGGTATCCCCGAGGATTAGTTTTGGCTTGAGCCTTGTTTTAATAAAAGACATAAGCCTTAACAATTGTTTTGGTAAATTACAAATATTTTATGGTTTAAGAAATAAATTGAAAACATTATGAAATTGATTGAAATTTGTTGTTTAAACTTGCCTCCATTTTACTCGCCTTTAGATATTTATGATAATGTCTGTTTACTCATTGGGATTGCAAAATCTCACCCAACTCCTTTCCACCCATTTCAGGTTCAGTATAGACTGTAGATAGCTGATCTCATCGAGGACTATCATTGGATCTGCATTTTCCAAATCGTAGGTTCACAGTCCTCTTTACTTTTGTTTATTCGGGGGCCCTCTTGTTATTGTAAATTAAATTAAATATTTTGGTTTACTGTATTTCAGTATGTATAAATTTATTTAGGTTTTACGCTATAAAAATTATTCAGTATAACTCTATAAATATTGTTTTATAAGAAAATAGAATATTTTCCTTAATATTTCTTTTATTTTCTTATTATATTCAAATAACCGTAATTTCGTTTTAAATGAAGATTTTAGACTTTTAAACTCATTTTGAATATGAATTATGTGTTTTGTACTTGTATATTATGTTTTAGCCAGTTTCGAAATTTTTGAGAAAAAAATGACCAAAATACCCCTGTGTGGCGAAAAATTTATTTTGATTATTTTTTATCTAAAATAGTGTATATTCTCTAAAAACTCGATATTTAACAACGATTGCTCACAGGAAAGGAAAGAAACTGATATGTAAGCCTTGCGGGTTCCGGTTGGCATTCCGGATAATAAGTGTCAATCAGGGACGTTGCGGCGATTGTCATGGGCCTGAGGGAGGTTCCGGGTCGTGACAATACATTCATCCAAGTCCTTCCGCTGGAAGTCAAGTCTTCTTTTTGAGATGTATAGGCGAACCTAATGTACATTATTGGAATACATGTTGTAGACAATGTATGTATATAATAAAATGAGAAATGCCAATACGAGTTGGCAACGTCTATTACTGTTTTGATTTTAAGTTTAAAAAAAAAATGACTTAGCAGTTTATGATGGAATGATGAACACGTCGGATTATTAGGCTTGCTTGGGCTTAGTGGACTACGTCCATTGGGCCCATGCGCCGGTCATGGCCTGAAATTTGGGTTGTGACAGATACCCTTGCGTCGGTCATGACCCTAGGTTTAGGTCGTGACAATTTTGCCTCGAGAGAGAATCCAAAAAATTCTAGAATTCATGACATAAGTAAAAATTCTCATCAATATAAACCTTTTCTAGATATGCACAATAATTCAAAGTAAAAGAGCAAATGCTCAATATGTGGAAATCACATTCTAACACTGATACTTAGCAAAAGAATTTAGCACAAACCAAATGATGTCTTTATTTACTATGATCTAAAGACACAAGACACCTAAGTTTTCATCATTGGATACGGAAATCATTGAAATATTTGGCATTAATTACTCTAAATCCTAAATTTTCAAGCAAGCAAAAAACTGACAAATTAATGCTAATTGACTAAAAAAACTGAATAAACATGCAAATAAAATTAAATCTTAAACTTTGACAGAAAATCCATTCTTAGAAAAATAAATGCACCCTTTCAAACTTAAACCAAACTTTGTCCTCGATGTTACAAAAAATAAAGGAAAGGTAAATAATACTCTCCTAGTAATTGAATAAATTTTGATAAGCTTTAATCTTCCTCCTCATCTTCCTCATCTTTGTCCACCTTATTGTCACTCATTCGAGGATTTGGTAATGGTGGAAGGGTAGCCAAGTCCATCCCCATAAAGGAACCGTAAGATCGAAACATTCGATGCATATCTTGATTGCATTAGATTTGATAAGCCATATGCTCATCAAACTAGTGCTCAAGTCACTCAATCCTCTGACTCAATGATAATTGTTCTTGGGCTCTTAGTCGAGGGAGTTGAGGATGAGGTGCTGAAAAAGAACTACCCCTAGCAAAATGTTTTACATAGCAAAAAAATCAACCTCACATCAATTACGATTTTAGGACTTAGCAAGTCCTCATTTGGCTAAAAGGAGACATCCCAATTGGAGTTTTAAATGCAGTCTTATAAGCCCACAAAGTATCATCTAATTTTTTCAACCAATCTTTTCTAGAAACACAAACAATCTTCTCTAAAGTTCTTTTAATTTCTCTATTTGAAGCTTCAGCTTTGCCACTAGTTTAAGGATGATAAGAAATGGCAATTTTATGTTTGACCCCATATTTGGCAAGAAGTGCCACAAAATTTTTATTGCAAAAATAAGATCCTTCATCAATGATTATGGCTCTAGGTGACCAAAATGTGTGAGGATGTCCTTTTTCAATAAGTTCATCACTACCTTAGAGTCATTCCTTGCAATGCTATGGCTCCAACCCATTTAGAAACATAATCAACAACAACCAAGATGTATTCATTATTGAATGATGGAATAAATGGACCCATAACATCAATTCCCCATACATCAAAAATTTCAACCTTAAGGATGTTGTTGAGAAACATCTCATGTCTTCTAGATATATTGCCCACTTTTTGACATCTATCACATCTTTCAACAAAATATTGAGCATCTTTAAAAAGAAAGGGCTAGTAAAAACCTTATTGTAGAACATTTGCAGTAGTTCTTTGTCTCTATAGTTAGATGAATGGCAATGATGAAAAATATTTTCAAATTCTTCTTCAAAAACACATTTTCTAATAATTTTATCCTCCCCACATTGCTTGCAAAGAAAAGACTCATCCCATATATAATATTTAACATCACCCAAGAATTTGTTCTTTTATTGAAAATTAAATCTAGGAGGGAAGAGATTACTTACAATGTAGTTCACAAAATCAAGATACCATGGTAAATTTTTCTGCTTCTCTACATGAAACACTTGCTTATCAAGAAAAATCTCATTAATCACTATTGAATTTCAAGCTTGTACCTCATTCTCTAATCTAGATAGATGGTCTATCACTTAATTTTCTATCCCTTTCTTCTCTCAAATTTCCAACTCAAATTCTTGAAGCAAAAGTACCCACTTTATCAGCGTGGTTTGGCATCTTTTTTTTCAATTAGATATTTAATTACTGAATGGTCAGTATAAACAATAACTTTAGTACCAACAGGATAGGAGTGAAATTTATCAAAAGAAAAAAATAATAGCAAGCAACTATTTTTACTGGTGGTGTAATTTGATTAAACATCAATCAATGTTCTGTTGGCATAGTAAATTGGAAGCAAAATTTTCTTTTTCCTTTGGCCCAAAACAACGCCAACTGCATAATCACTAGCATCACACATTAATTCAAAAGGGAGATTCCAATCTAGAACAATGATAATAGGAGTAGAAATTAATCTCTTTTTCAATTCAACAAAATTATCATGGCAAGCATCATCAAAATTAAAAAGAGTATCTTTTCCAACAAATGACGAAGTAGTTTAGAACTTTTAGAAAAATCGGTAATAAATCTCCTATGAAATCTAGAATGTCCCAAAAGACTATAGATAACTTTTACAGTGGTGAGGGGTGGAAGTTTTTCAATTGTTTGAATTTTTGCTTTATCTACTTCCAAACCTTTGTTAGAAACTTGGTGTGCAAGGATTATGCCTTCTTGCACCATAAAGTGACATTTTTCCCAATTTAAAGCTAAATTAGTTTCTTCACATCTTTTAAGTACTCTAGTAAGATTAAATAGACAATCATCAAAAATATCACTAAAAACTGAAAAATCATCCACAAATATTTCCAAGCACTTGTCAACCATATCAGAAAAAATGGCCATTATATATCTCAAAAAAGTAGTTAGAGCATTACAAAAAGCAAAATGCACTCTTTGAAAAGCAAAAGTCTCAAAAGGGCAAGTAAAGGTGGTTTTTTTATGGTCTTTAAGAACAGTGACAATTTGATTATAACTAGAATAACCATCCAAAAAGTAATAAAATAACTTATCTGCTAGTCTATCAAGCATTTGATCAATAAAAAGGAGTAAAAAGTGATCTTTTCTAGTGACTTTGTTCAACTTTCTATAGTCCATACATACCCTGCAACTAGTCATAGTTATAGTAGGAATGAGCTTATTATTTCCTTTGGAAATTGTAGTCATACCTTTTTTCTTTGGCACATATTGAACAAAACTTACCCATGAACTATTAGAAATAGGATAAATAATACATGCATCTAACCACTTGATAAGTTCTTTCTTTACCACCTCTTTCATTATCGAATTTAACCGACGTTGATGCTCATTGGTTGCCTTGTGGTCTTCTTCCAAAAGAATTTTGTGGATTCAAATTGATACGCTAATTCCTTTTATATTGACAATAGTCTACCCAATTACTTTCTTGTATTCTCTAAAAACAAGAAGGAGTTTTTTTTCTTACATATTAGTAAGAGAAGAAAAAACAATTACTGGTAATGTAGATGACTTTCCCAAAAAATAGTACCTTAAATGGTTAAGTAATGGCTTGAGCTCAAGTGTTGAAGGTTCTTCAATAGAAGGCTTGGTTGGTGAAGTTAAAGTTGCACTACAAAAAACACAGGTTTTATTGACAAAATAAATTTCGGCGGTAACAATCTGTCGACTATTACCAATGCATTACCAAAGGAACAAGATTATGACAAATATAGACAAATTACCAATAAAAAATACCGACAAAATTAAATTTGTCAATATTCTATCAATAATATAATTGGGTGAATGAACAATAAGATGGTGTGAAATTTACTGACAAAATCTATCCATCGGTAATAGATTACCAACGAAATTTACCAACCATGTTATTGACAGATTACCCGGTCGGTGATATGGTATGACATTGGTAAGCTTATCGACAGAATTACAATCAATATTTATTTTTTAATTACCGACAACTGTAATTTTATAGGTAATAAATATTAAAATTCACATGTAGGATTTTCCCACCCATTTATCCCTATTTTAACTATCGACAAAATCTTCCCACGATAATTAAATTAAAAATACGCACGCTAGATTTGTGCCCCATTTATCCTAATTTTAATTACCGATGAAAAATTCCATCGTCAATGAAAATAAAAATCCCCACACGAGATTTCTCCCCCCATTTCTCCCTTTTCTTTTCTCTTCCTTCTCTTCTTTGTCTCCTTCACTCTCCCCCTAATCTTACCGACCGTCAATAGTTCGCCCAACCTCGCTAACCACACAACCCAACTGTCGGCTTCTCCCGCTTTCTTACACTTTCTCACTTTTCCCAACTGCCCATCTGGCAATCCCGACTGCGATTGAACCTGCCGCCCGACCGACATTCATCTTCTCCTTTCTCTAGTTCATTTCACTCATACCCAAGTAGCTAAAGTTTTGATTTTTAAGTATTAAAAATTTTTTCATTAATCTTGCTTGAAATTTACTATTTGCTTCAGGATTTCAAGGATTATTTATGAATTAATGTAACCATGATTACTTATTTGAATGTTGCTGGCATTATTTCTAATTTGTTGCTTCAAGGTAAATTGGTTGCTAATTTGTGACTGGCATTTTTTTAGCTTAGAGTTTGAATTTAGGGTTTGTATACTGGGTTTAATTTGTTGTTGGCATGATTTTGGGAAAATATTTGGTTGTATTTTGGTAGTTGAGTTTATGTTGTTGTACTTTGGAAAAATTTTTTGGATTTATGTTGAAAATAATTAGGATTTATTACAATTTTCTAGTTGAATTTTAATCAAGCAAAATTTGCTTGATTAATGAAATACCCCATACTTTGATATGGTGATAAATAAAGTTGATTGAATGTAAATTGAGGTCAATTAAAATGTTTAGAAGTGATAAAAGACGAAAGGAGTAATTTAGGATAAAATATTTCGCAAGTGAGAAAATAACAGTAAAATAATAATAATTTTATCGAAGGAGAATTTGTGAGATAAAAGGCGATTTGGAAGTCAAGTGAGGCATAATAAGGTATTTTGGGTACCAAGGAGACAAGATAAAATTTTTAGAATAAAATAATATTAAAATATTAATATTTAGCTGGATGTCGAAGTCAATCAAGAAGAAGGATCATATGGTTGATCCAAGTGGGGGAGAAGATGACAAGCCCGACTCTATAAAAATATTTATCATGACATACATGTGATGGATAGCATGTTTGCATGCTAGGAGAGTCCCGAAAAATTTACAAAAGTCGGTATTGTACCTAGAGGTATAATAAAGTTGATTTAAGCCTCGAACTAGATCAAATAGAGAATTTACGATGAAATTAAGAATTTTAAAGTCCCAGAATGGTTTAATATGGTGATTCGGAGTTCGAGGATCAATTTGGAGTCAAACCGAAATTTTCGCTATCTAGGGGCAAAATGGTCATTTGCCACCTAGAGACAAAATGAGAATTTTAGAAAAGATATTTTTGACCCCATTTGACTTATTGGAGTATAATTTAACTTATTTGAGTAAGATTTGAGGTTTAGAACTAAAAAATTTTAATTTCGGTATAATTTGGAGTAAAAGGGTAAAATGGTAATTTTACCACCCAAGGGGGCAAAATTGTAATTTTCCACCACCAGGACATTTTTTCAGCACATGATCTTCCTTTATCCTCATTTTTGACCATTGACTAATTGTGTGGTGGAGATAAAAAGGATTAAAATTTTTAAAGTTTTAAAAACGGGCCAATGACATGATGCCACGTGTCATGCCTTTATTAATTTATTATTTTCCTTTTTAAAAGGCACAAAATCAGCCCATCTTCCACCCCATGGCCGGCCAAACCAGCAAGAAGAGAGAGAAAACAAAAACAAAACCCTAGAGAGAGAAATTCAAAGAAAAAGTGAAGAAATCAAGGAAAGAAGCTAGGTAAGTTAGAATTTCTTTAGTTTTCCTTGACACCAAGCGTACCCATGCTTTTGTTCTTGATTTCCATGGTTGAATATTCAGTTATTATGATGAATTCAATTCTGAAAAAATGGGTTAGGAGAGAGAAACTTGTTAGATTAATTTGATTTTAAGTTATGTTAGTGTTTTAAGTTAGTTTAGCATATTTAGAAACAAAACAACAAGAAAAGAATTTATTTTCTCCCACAATCATTAATGGCCGAATTTATCATGTGTTGAGTGAGGATAAATTTGATTTTCATTTTAGGAGAATTGGTTAAGAAATGATGAATTATGAGCCTAGAAAAATAATGAAAATTTTCAGAGCAAAAATACGATTTTTACCCACTAGGGGTATTTTCGTAATTTACTATCGAGACTGATAAATTGAATCTCATTCACAGTCATGGAGGTAATTTGTTATAATTGGAGTGTAGGAAGTGAGAAGAATTGATTTGGAGTTAAATTGGAGATAATAGGCCGAATTAGGTCAACATCGCATTTAAACGGTAGTCGGATAAGTTGAATATCATATCATGCATATATACCGAGCCTGAATTGATTTTATAATGGTCAAGTATTGATGTGGTGAATTATGTATTGTACATTGTGGATAGGTGGTGAGCAAAGTACACTAGTAAAAGTACAGAGATTGTGCTTGGAGACTGGGATTAGGAGTATATCGACTCCTAGAATTGTGAGTGAACTTATTATCGTCTTAATTATCTATAGTAGATTTATACAACTGTGTGATTTCATGAAAAATGGGTTTAAATGGTAAATTGCTATGTTTTAAGAGAAATTATAATTTTATAAAATGATTTTATAAATTTTCTGAAAAATCGAATATTGGTTTTGAAAATAGAGTAATTGGAGACTACCAGTTTTTGTTGCAAATTTATGGTTTTGAATTGAATGGCTTATGACAATAAATGAGCATGAATGGCTAAACTGATTTTGGTATTAGAATTATTTATACTGTGTATTCAGCCTTGAGAGGCTAGGTTGCGATAAATTGTCATGTCATGCTAGAATGAATTTTATTGATTGGTGGATTATATATTAGTTATTTACTGCAGAGGGGGTTCCGTGGACCAGCCTATTAGAGGGGCATGGTAAACTCCATTATATTATTACCTCGAACGGAAAGGCGCGTAGGGTATCTCCTAGGGTAAAGCTTAGGGTTCACTTCACGCCAAACCACCACGTGAAGGGGAACTCAGCTAACGCCAAGAAACGACTGTATTTTTCTCAAACTAAAATATATTTTAAGTGTATACAAAATTTTAACAGCCTTGGCGGACTCAGTTAGATGCCCTGCGCAAGGTATCACCGAGTATGAGTTTTGGCATTAGCCAAAGTTTTAAGAAATTCATAAGCCAAGTTGATTACTCGATTTTTATGAATTGATTTTATTTGGTTGAAATGAGTTGAAAGGTAATGAAATTACAGTATGATGATTTATTTTAATTGTCTCCATTTACTCGACTTTAGATAGTTTAGATGGTATTTGTTTACTCACTGGGATTTTATAATCTCACCACCCTCATTTCCTCACATTTCAAGCTCGGGGAATTCCATAGTTAGCTGACTTTGACAAGGACTTTCATTTGGACTTGAATCAGTAAAAGCTGTAGGTTTTCAGCTTTCGATGCATTTTGGTTAGAGGTGGGCCCACATGTCACTGTAAAAGAAATTTTATGCTTTGGTTATTTGCTTTATAGTATATATGAATATAATTAACTTTTACGCTATAAGAATTATGTACCGATAGTTTTATGAAAATTATTTACAAGAAAATAGTTTATTTTATTGAATATTTTTATTATATTCAAATGGTCAAATTTTCACTTCAAATGAACGTTTTAGATACTTAATTTGTTTTTAAATCATTAAATATATATTTTCGGCTTACCTAGTACATTTTTAGTAAGTTTTGAGATTTTCAAAAAAAAAGGAAATGACAAAAATGCCCTTATGAGCCAGAAAACAAAATGTTATGTTCTGATTTGGAAATGATTTGTAATCCCTCGAATTTTGATATTTGATAACTATTGCTCACCGGGGAAGTGCGAAAGCTGATACGAGAGCCTTGTGGGGTTTCGATCGGTATTCGGGGTGAAGAATGTCTGTCGAGGCCTCGCGGCGGTTGTCACGGGCCTGATGGGAAGTTCCGGGTCGTGACAATTAAAATGTTTGCTAATTGAATTAAAATGTTGGTTGTTTTAACCAAAGTTTAGTAATCAAGCAAAATTACTATTTTTTAGTAATTAAGCAAACTCTCGTAATTATTGTTTATCTTTCATGCAAGTGCACGTTATTGTAAATAAGTAATATAGTGATAAGGTAGAATATTGTTCCCACGGAGATTTGTTTCTGAATCTTTACTAAGTACTAAAATTTATGACAAATTATTCTTATTTAAGTAACTAAAATTTTCTAAAAATTAATTAAAACTAAATTAAAGAAATCGCTAAATTAACTAACATAAATTAAAATTACTTGAGAAAGGCAATAGAAAAAAACATAAGATTATGGGTTCATTCAACACTTTATCAGATACCAACGTATCTTATTATTTACATGTCACGACCCGAAACTCCCCATCTAGCCCGTGACAACTGCCACGAGGCCTCGATAGACATTCTTCACCCCGAATGCCTATCGAAACCCCGTAAGGCTTAGCATCAACTTTTGCATCTCCCCGGTGAGCAACAATTATTAAATCTTGCATTTAAAAAAATCATAAATCATTTTCAAATAAGAACAATAAAATATTATTTTCTGGCTCATAGGGGCATTTTCGTAATTTTTCGTCAAAAATCTCAAAACTTGCTAAAAATGTAATAGGTAAGCAGAAAATATATATTTAATGATTTAAAAACAAAATAAGTATCTAAAACGTTCATTTGAAAGCAAATTGTTAACAACTAGTACTATTCAAAAATAATCAATAAAATATTCTATTTTCTCATAAAATAAATTTTTATAGAAATATTCGTAAATAATTTTTCGCACATGAAAGTAAAGTAAAAATTGTATGAATAGAAATACAGATAACCAAAATATAAGTTTTGATCTGCAATGACACGTGGGCTCCAATTGACCAAGAGGATGTAAGACTGTGAACTCTTACTTTCTATAATGCAGTTCCGAGCTTAGTTCTCGTCCTACTTGACTATCTACAAACTGTCCTGAGCCTGAAAAATGTATAGGAAGAAGGGGTGAGATTTGATAATCCCAGTGAGTAAACAGATACCATCTAAAGTATCTAAAGCCGAGTAAATGAAAACAATTAAAATAAGTCATCACACTGTAATTTCATTCCCTTTCAACTCATTTCAACCAAATAAAATCAATCCATATAAATCGAGTAATCAACTTGGCTTATGAATTTCTTAAAACTTTGGCTCGTGCCAAAACTCATACTCAGTGATACCTTGCGCAGGGCATCCAACCGAGTCCGCCAAGGCTGTTAAAATTTCATATACACTTAAAATATATTTTTAGTTTGAGAAAAATACAGCCGTTCCTTGGCGTTGGCTGAGTTCCCCTTCACATGGTGGTTTAGCGTGAAGTGAACCCTAAGCTTTACCCCAGGAGATACCCTACGCGCCTCTCCGTTCGAGGTAATAATATAATGGAGTTTACCGTGCCCCTCTAATAGGCTGGTCCACGGAACCCCCTCTGCAGTAAATAATTAATATATACTCCACCAATTCAATAAAATTCATTCTAGCATGGCATGGCAATTTATCACAATCTAGCCTCTCAAGGCTGAATACACAATACAAATAATTCTGACACCAAAATCAATTTAGCCATTCATGCTCATATATTGTCATAAGCCATTCAATTTAAAACCATAAATTTACAACACAAGCAGGCAGTCTCCAATTACTCTATTTTCAAAACCAATATTCGATTTTTCAGAAAATTTATAAAATCATTTTATAAAATCACAATTTCTCTTAAAACATAGCAATTTACCATTTAAACTCATTTTTTTATAAAATCACACAATTGTATAAAACTACTCTAGATAATTAAGACGATAATAAGTTTACTCACAGTATTAGGAGTAGAAATACTCCTATCTTCCGCCCTCGGGTGCAGTCTCTTACCCGAAACAATTGACTCACCACCTATCCATAATCCATGACACAAAATTCAGTAAATTGTGTCAATTTATCATAAATTATTTCAGGCTCTTATCCATGCGTATGCACTAGATAGGATTTGAAATGTCTAGACAATCGCTTAATTGCAGTGTCCGACCTAACTCGCCTATACACGGTGTAAATTCCTAAAATCCCCAATTCGACTCCAATTCCATCCATTTCAATTTCAATTATCCAATTATATCCACAATACCTCAATGACTGTGAATTTGGTCCAATTTATCAGTTCGGACTATAAATTACGCTTTTACCCCTAGTGGGTAAAAATTTCAATTTATTGCACCGAAAATTCCCATTTAATTTCCAACCTCATAATTCATCATTTTTCCACCCAATTCTCTTAAAATAAAGTCAACCTCATCCTCACATACCATTGGCTAGATTCGGCCTAGGGAAATTCATGGAGAAGATAAATATTTTTCTTGTTGTTTTACTCATAAACATGCTAAACTAACACTAAACACTAACATAGCTCAAAATCAAATTTATCTAACAACTTTCTCTCTCGAAACCCATATGACCAGAATTCAAATCATCCTCAAATCACATGATTCAACCATGAAAAATGATGGAAAATGCATGGGAAAGGTAAAGCACAAGACAAATTTAAGAAATGTTACCTTTTTTCACTTGATTTTTGAATTTCCACCTATTTTCCCTTTAAATTTCTTAGCTAGGGTTTTATTTTCTCCTTTCTCTCTCTTGTTTCTTGCTTGGCCGAATGTTGAAGAAAAAGAATGGGTGGGCTGATTTTTTTATGCTTTTTTTTTATTGTTTAATGAAATAATATTATTTTATTCATATTTTAAATATTTTATTAATTCATTTTTTTTTCTAGCCATCCATTTGTCCTACTTTTTCCACCATGCATTCCCTTTGACTTATCCAAGTCTTAAGTGAAATTTCCAGATTTTTCCAAAGTTTTGGTGGAGCAAATTCTTCAAAATTACACTTTTGCCCCCGAACTTTTCAAAAATTACATTTTTGCCCCAAAAATTGAAAATTTGCCATAATGCATAATTTGCACTCCTCATACTCATTTCACACTCAAAATAATTAAATTTGATCAAAATCCTTTCAAAAATTAAATTTTTTATTTCGAGTGGCAAAATTACCATTTTACCCTTTTACTCCAAATTATACCGAAATTAAAATTTTTCACTTCTAAACCTCAAATCTTACTCCAATAAGTCAAATGGGGCCAAAAATATTTTCTAAAAATTACCATTTTGTCCTCAAGTGGCAAATGACCATTTTACCCCTAGATAGCGAAAATTTCGATTGGACTCCAAATTGATCCTTGAACTCCGAATCACCATATTAAACCATTCTGGGACTTTAAAATTCTTAATTTCATCGTGAATTCTATATTTGATCTAGTTCGAGGCTTAAATCAACTTTGTTGTACGTCTAGGTACAATATCGACTTTTGTAATTAATTTTTTTTTTTGGAACTCTCCTAGTATGCAAACATGCTATCCATCACGTGTATGTCATGATAAATATTTTTATAGAGTCGGGGTTGTCATCTTCTCCCCCACTTGAATCAACCATATGATCTTTCTTCTTGACTGATTTCGACATCCGGCTAAATATTAATATTTTAAAAATTTTATCTTGTCTCCTTGGTACTTGAAATACCTTATTATGCCTCACTTGACTTCTGAATTGCCTTTTATCTCACAAATTCTCCTATGATAAAATTATTATTATTTTATTGTTATTTTCTCACTTGCGAAATATTTTATCCTAAACTACTCCTTTCATCTTTTATCACTTTTAAACATTTTACTTGACCTCAATTTGCATTCGATCAACTTTATTTATCACTATATCAAAGTATGGGGTATTTCATTACATGTATGGGTGGTTTTACTAACTTAGAATCCAAAATTACGTACAAGGCTCTGTCGAGATGCTTGAACAAATACCTAGCTTAATTGGGTCACTATATATCAATAGGAATCAATTAAATAAGCTTCATTAATCTAGTGTTCTAATTTGGCTATCTATGGAAATTACCATATGTTTACTCGAATCACGAATAAGATCACCTAAGTGACATGAGCATACACTATTCAAATCTTAGTCCAATCTAAAATCTCTCTGTCAAGTCTCAATTAGATTCACAAATCAGTTAATTATTGTTAAGCAATTAAAAGCATTAAGAACATATTTGAATAAGCAAAATTATACCCATTCATGATAAATAAAAAGAAACTAATATTTAACTACATGTTGAAATGCACCATAATCCTAGAAAAAGCAAATTAGGTCATGATATCTAAGTAAAACATTATCCAAAGAAATTTAGTTATGAATTCAAGTCCAAAAAAATAAGAAAAACACAAAATAGAAAAAGAAACTAATGTTAAAGCTTTGTGATCTCAAATCTATCTCAATTTCCCTTGCTCTCTTGCTTGATTCTTAGTTCCAAATCTCTAGAATAGTTGCTACCCGTTCTCTCCCTTGAATGCTCTGAAAACGGTCCTTTAAATAGGTTTAAATTATCTTAATTTCCATATTCCCACATAAAAAATTATTCTTGAAAAGTAGTGTGGCGCCACGGCCTCGTCCTCCTTGGAATTGCGGCGCTATAGCTGTCCTATGACGTCACAACGCTACTTCATCAGCACCATGGTGACTTGGCCTCGAGAGTTTGTATGGTGAACTCCATTCATCCAACACCATGGCCATGCTCTTCCCAGCTCTACAACCCTAACTTCCTCAGCACTGCAACCTTGAGTAACTCAAGGCCGCAACTTCCAATCAACATGCTGCCTTGTGTAGAACTACAACCATCTATTGTCTTCCATTGCAATTTTCACCTTGATTGGATCCGAACTAGGAAATATAGTGATCATGATAGTTGTAGCCTGTTCTCTTAGCTTTCCAATGGATAAAGAATCTCATCAATTGAACTTTTGGACCTCAAGTTATCATCAAAATACTGCAGCATGTACAAACAAAGCCTTCACAATACTTGTGCGATTTTAAATCCAATGAGCCTTTCTCATCAAATATCCTACAAAAGCCATGAGAGAAATCAACAATAACTATTCTTAAAGTAAATTAAAGTAAAATAAAATAAAATAAAACTAAAATAACTTAAATTAATGACTCAACATGTAATCTAACTTAAACTAGAAAAACACATAAAATGCTTAAGATCCAAACTTAAAATCTCAAGGATCTAGTTATTTAAACCCCAAAAATGTGTAAAAATAACTCTATATAATGGAGTTATCGATAACCTAGTAATTAATTAAGCAAAGTTTAGTAATTAAGCAAATATTTAAATTAATGGAATTAAATTTTAGTGATCAAATGGAATTAAGGAAATCGAAATTGTTATATAAAATAAGTAATTAACTACATTAGTAATATTATTTAATTTAAAAATATTTAAATTAATTAAAGTATTAATGATTTAATTAAATAATTAAGTTAATTAAGTAATGTAATGTAAGTAATTAAGCAATAAGGTAAATGAGTAATATTATATAACATTAATTTTTTGTTTAAATTAATTAAGAGTTAGAGTTATAATTACAAATTTTAACTAATTCTGAAAAATCATATATTAGTTATCAATCAATTAATTAAATTTGTAATTTAACTAATCAAATGATAAAAAGTTTTAGTAGTTAAGCAATAAATTAAATTAGTAATATTATTTAATTTTAAAAATATGTAAATAAATTAAGGTGTTTATTGAGGTAATTAAATAATTTAGTTAATGAAGTGCTAGGTTGTTATAAGTAATTAAGGAATTAATTAAATTAGTAATATTATATAATATTAATTTTTTATTTAAATTAATTAAGGGGTTTAGGGAATTAATTACAAAATTTAACTAATTCTGAAGTAATTAATCAATTAATTAAATTAGTAATTTAACAAATCAAATTACAATAATTAATCAATTCAAAATTTATTAGTAAATTTAGTAAACTTTAAAAGCACTTGCATTAATTAAGGCTTTATTAAATTAGTGAAATAATTTAACTAATCAATTGAAAAAATGTTTTAGTAGTTAAGCAATAAACTAAACCAATAATATTATTTAATTTTAAAAATATTTAAATAAATAAAGGTGTTTAGTAAGGGAATTAAATAATTTAGTTAATTAAGTGTTAAGGTGCTGTAAGTTATTAAAGAATTAATTAAATTAGTAATATTATATAATATTAATTTTTATTTAAATTAATTAAGGGGTTTAGGGAATTAATTACAAAATTTAACTAATTTCAAAAAATCATGTATTAGTAATTAATCAATTAATTAAGTTAGTAATTTAACAAATCAAATGATAGTAATTAATCAATTCAAAATGTATTAGTAAACTTTAGTAAAATTTAAAAGTATTTACATTAATTAAGGTTTTATTAAATTAGTTAAATAATTTAATGAATCAAATCAAAAAAAGTTTTAGTAGTTAAGCAATTAAATAATTCTAGTATTTAGTTGGATTTGGTTTTCAATTGATGTTTATGTTAACATTTGATAATAGACAAAATCATATGTCTGTTTTAATATTTTTCTCAAAATGAAACAAGATAGGAGTTGGATGTATTGTCGAGTCGATTCAAGTAGATTTTTAAGGATAGAATTTGTGAATGGCGTAGATGAATTTATTTCATTTGTGTTCAATCAACCAAGAAACAAGACTGAGAATAAGATCATATGTCCTTGCTCTCAATGCATGAATAGCAAGTTCTTGATTACTGATAAATTTCGGGAACATCTATTTCATAAAGGGTTTACTAATGCGTACACAATATGGGATGCACATGGCGAATCGTTTCGTGCTAGCCAATCATCGGGACATTTTGTTGGTGAACAGAACGAAGTTGTTAATGAACTTAGAGTAAAAAAGCCATATGCTGAAATAGTTATGGATACTTTACGATGAGAGTTTTAGTTCAATGATGAGACATGAGATGAATCGATCTTTCTTGAAGATCCAAATCTAAATGTTGCATCCTTCCTTTCAAGGTTAAATGATGCCAATGCCCTTGTGGGTTGGATGCGAGAAGCACACAAAACTGTCAACTATGTCCCAATTACTAAATGTGAAGTCAAAATTTAACATGAGTAAGGCATGCTTTAATAGTCTGATGCAACTAGTGAAAGAGATATTACCATCTGATGAAGCATTACCAGAAAACTTCTATAACATGAAGACACTACTGAAGGAACTTGGGCTCGACTATTAGAAAACTCATGCATGTAAGAATTATTGTGTGTTGATTTATAATGAGTATTTTGAGTTGTCTTATTGTCCATTTTGTGGTCATTCTCAGTGTAAACCGAATAAATCAAGGGGGAGAAAGGGAGAAAAAAATTCCTTTTAAGATTTTGTGATACTTTTCCATTAACACTGAGATTGCAAAGGCTATATATGTCAAGGAAAACTACAGAATACATGACATGGCATGCCACACATCAATATAATGATGGAGTGCTAAGGCATCCTATTGATGGTGAGGCATGGCAACATTTTAATTGCACCCATTAACTTTTTTCCTTTAAGCCTTATAATGTCAAATGTTCAAATGATTTTAGTCCATTCAGGTTGACAGCAAAACTGAATTCTGTTTGGCCTATAATGGTCACTATTTGTAACTTACCTCTGTGGATATACATGAAGCAACCGTACATTTTTATTAGTATGGTCATCCGAGGAAGATAAGTCCCTGATAGAACATTGATGTGTTATTACAACCTCTGATAGATGACTTAAAAGTTTTGTGGGACAAAGGGTGGTCACGTACGATGTTTTTACTCGCCAAAATTTTATTTTACGAGCAACACTCCTATGGACCATTAATAACTCCCCTACATATGGTATGTTGTCTAGGTGGAGCACTCATGGATGTTATCATGTTCATATTGCATGGAACATGGAAAGAGTTTCTTCTTGGAGTATGGGAGGAAGGCTTGTTTTCTTTATTGTCATAGACAATTCTTGCCAATGGATCATCCTTTTCATCACCAAAAAGATAAATTTAAAAAACATGTTGAATGGGACCTTCCAATTCTTCAATTATCCAGTGTGGAGATCTTGGAACAATTGGAGTCATTTCTAAATAACACGAGTTGGACAAAAGTGGGTGACCAAAAGTTATCGAGTTTTTATCAAACCCATAATTGGACTAAGAAAAGCATGTTTGGGGAGTTACCATATTCGTAGACAAATCTTATTCATCACAACTTGGATGTGATGCATATTGAGCAAAACATATTTGAAAATATATTCAACATGATGATGAATGTTCTAGGGAAGACGAAAGATAATATCAAGGCTCGTCGTGATTTGGAGGTGTGTTGCCGGAGTTCAGAATAGAACTTAATTGAAAACAACTTTAAACTTTGTAAATTGAAAGCCTCATACACTTTGACTAAGGAACAACATATAGCTGTGTGTGCTTCGATGAAATAATTAAGATTACTAGATGGTTTCACCTCTAATATAGCAAACTATGTGAATGAGCAAGAATTTAAATTTTATAAGATGAAAAATCATGATTGTCACGTTTTCCTACAACAGTCCCTCCTAATTGCCTTACGTGATATGGTCCCCCACACAATATGAAGAGCAATTGTTAAGATCTCACGTTTCTTTCTTGATGTACATGACATCAAACTGC
The DNA here is from genome assembly GCF_053813885.1 of Theobroma cacao. Classification (NCBI taxonomy): domain Eukaryota; kingdom Viridiplantae; phylum Streptophyta; class Magnoliopsida; order Malvales; family Malvaceae; genus Theobroma; species Theobroma cacao. The sequence continues at coordinate 36,049,568 of NC_142647.1, read as the reverse complement.
ATCTTGAGCATATCAATGCATTGAAAGGGAAAATCATTGAAACCATTTGCAAATTAGAAAAGGTTTTTCCCCTAGTTTTTTCGACTCAATGGAGAATTTGTTATCCATTTTCCATACAAAGCTAAGGTTGGAGGATTGATCCATTATCGATGGATGTATCTGTTTGAGGTAAACCCCTAAACGCACACATGTAATTTAAATTTTAAAGGTATTTGACAATTAGAATCTAGAAACGAACGTTGATTTTTAGGTTTTTAAAACATATGAAAAAAAGATGAAAAATCGAGCATCAATGGAAGGATCCATTTGTGACGCATATATCATCGAGGAAATATCATTTTTTTTGTTTGATGTAATCCAAACCTACAATCCTAACAAGAATGAATTGGATCCCACAAAATGACAATGGCAGAGATATTGATGCTAACAGTAGTCTCTCGATTTTCACCTATCCCAATCAACCTTTAGGTTAATACGAGAAGCATCAATACTAGAGGAGGATGAGTTCTATGCAGCTGAACTATATGTACTAATGAACTTTGATGAGATATTATTATACATTAAGGATAAGTTTAAGCAATAATTTAGAAAATTGTAATTTGGAGAATGGTATTAATTTGTGATTACTGTTCCTCCTATCTATAAGACGTTTAATGATATGGTAAAAAGAGAATAGTACGATATATCCAAAAAGGAATTGGAATAAGTACATGATAGATCATTTTGTAATTAGTTTAAACAATATGTAAGTTATATTTAATAAGTCAATTTTTTTGTTCATTTAATACTTCAAATAATTTAAAGCCGTGTAACTTTTTCATACGTCTGTCAACATGCGAGTCAAATTGATTCTCGTGTTGTCGACAACTCTCGCAGACTTGGTCGTAAGGCGATAACTTTATTTTATAGAGTTATCTGATCTTAATTTCCAATATACTTTGTATAAGTTCTTGATATCTAATTTAAGTATTAAGAGTTTTTAGCCATCTATTTTTGTTTAATTCAATTATATTGGGTTCGATTGTGTTAAGTTATTTTATAATGTTTTATTTTAAGTTTTGTTATTATTTAAGTCAAATTTTATGTTTTTGTAAGTGTGCTTTGTAAAGAGGGCTTATTCAGTGAAGGACATGCATTTAAGTTGCAAACTTCATCTGCACATGTTGTGGTATTTTAAGCATATCTTTCACCACCGAAGTTCAATTGACTTGTTCTTAAACCATTAGAAAGATAAAAGTCAGAGCTACAACTTTCATACATACCATGTTTCCTAATTCAGCCTGAAGAATAGTCAAAAGCCATGTCAAAAACAAAGTAGTGCAGCAAAGTCTAAATGAGCAACAAGGAGCTTTGAGTGTCGCAACCACCATGGAACCAATGCTGTGGCACCCTGATTGGGAAAAATGCTCAAGGCTTTGAGGAGCATCAATGTCGTGGCACCCAATGAAAGATAGAGAAAAAATATATATGTGTTGCTCAGTGCCGCAATGCCTAAGTAAAGGAAGCCCTAGTGCCCAGTGGATAAAAAAGACTTTGAGACCTATTTGACTTCTAGTTGGTGTTGGATTCAAGCCCTATTTAATTCCCTTTTGAGAAGCATGGAAAACAATAATTAAACATGGATTTTCTAAAAAAAAACGAAGCATTAAAGCTAGCAAGAAAGATTGCGGATAAAAAGCGTGATAAATTTTAGAGTTCTTTCTTGTTATCTTTTAATTTCTTGTTTAGTTTTAATGTTTATACTTTTTTTTATGATTTTTACATACTTTATGTCGAACTAAGTTTTTGTAATCTAGAAATGCAATTGAACCCAATGCGTTGTTTGAATTTTTAACATTTTCTCTTGCTTATGATTGATAGTGTTTGAATTGTTTATTTCAATCTTGTTCTTAATACGTTTGATTGCTTGATCACCAATTAGATTAATTTGAAAACCTAAACAAAGCTAAAAAAGAGAGCTGAGAGTAAGCGATGGATGAAATAGCATATGTTCCCTATAACCTTATCACCAGCAATAGGATGCACGTTTACAAATTTGGCACCAGAGTCCCCACTTTGAGACCTCTAGCTCCATCAACAACATCTGAGTTTACTTATGGCCCTACCGTTATACCACATCCTTCGAGTCCTAAGCTTGAGCCCGAGGGTTATAAGGAATTGGTTATTGACTTCAAAGACTTGAAAACGTCTCTTACCAAACTTAATGACTTGTTGATAGAGGTAATTAGATCGAAAAGATCGTCAAACACCTCCAAACCTTCCTCATCACAGTCGTTGGATCATCAACCTCCACCACACCAACAGCAGCAACCACCCCCTCAGTGACATTTGTATTTATATTAGATGTTTACATTTGGATTATTATCATATGTTTACATTTGTATTACATTTTCAATTTATATATATATATGGATTATATATAAATGCATTTTTGTGTTTGCTATAGATTAACTTTATCAATAACAACATTATATAATGATTTTATTACAAACAGGACAAAATTTGATCCCAAAATATATATATGTTCTGCAAGTATTACCAATAGAATTACTGACAGATTTCATCATTTATCAATGGATTTCATCATTTACCGATAGAATCGCCAACGAAATTCATCTTTTTCTATCAAAAGTCATATAAAATACCAATAGAATACAGATGGAATTATTACCATTTGCCAATGGATAATGCTTGTAAGGTTCCAAGCAGGATCCGTTCGCAATTTGTTGGCAATTTCGTTGGTATTTTCCAATGAATTGCCAACTAAATAGTTCCATCAGTAACCACCAACGAAATTTCTAACAAGTTTAAATCCATACATATTGTTACCAATGGGATTTATCAACCGATTTCTCTCTTTATTGACGACATTTCAACCAACGGATCCGAGTCTTTGTCAACAAAATTCCCAACGAAATTTTCAGTTGGTAAGTTAGTGACGAAATATTCCATTGTTGATGAATTTACCTTTACTGACTATAGCATTTGTTATTGAAAATTGACGAAAAATTCCATTAGGAATTCCGTCAGTAATTCCTCTTATTGACGAAATTGTAAGTAATAGCAATGGAAATTTTCATCGGTAATATCAAATTTTTTTATAGTGTTGGTAATTCCAAAGACTCAAATTGAGATCTAAGGAGACGTGATGAAGCATCTAAATAATTAGATATTCAAGAACTATTTCATCAATAATATCACAGGAAGAAATCAAAGACACTTCAAGTGGATCATTAGAATAATTCTCAACAAACACATTATTGGTAATACTTTCCACCACATTAATTGAAAAACACGCATCATGCTCATTGGAAAATTTTAAAGCTTAAACATATTAAATGTTACCTTTTGGTCTTCAACACTTAAGGTAAGCTCACCTTTTTCCACATCAATTAGAGCTCTAGCAATGTGTAAGAAAGATCTCCCAAGAATGATCAGCATTTCACAATATTCTTTCATGTCAAGTATAATAAAATCTATTGGAAAAATTAACTTATCAACTTTTACCAAAACATCTTCCACAATGCCATAAAGATAAGTGATGGATCGATCAGCAAGTTGAAAAGTCACAGAAGAGGGTTTAATATCTTCTAAACCAAGTTTTTGATAAATGGATAGTAGCATCAAATTTATACTTGCGCCTAAATAACATAAAGCTTTTGCAAAACAAAAAGTACCAATAGTGCAACGAATAGTAAAACCACCTAGATCTTTAAGTTTTAGTAGAAGCTTAATTTGAATTATGGCACTACACTCTTCAGTAACTACAATAGTCTCAAACTCACATAATTTCATCTTGGCATTTATTCTAGAGTTTCAGCAAAAGGAATATTAATGTGCAACTTTTTAAATACATCAATAAATCTTTAGAATTGTTTGTCAAGTTTTTCTTTTTGAAAACGTTAAGGAAAAGGTAGTGGGGCTATGGATGCAGGTTTTAATTGTGATTTTTTTGTTTTTGATTTTTCAACAAATTTTTCAACCACAATTTTTTTTTCAACATCATTTTCAATTTTTTTTCATCAAAATTAATTGAAATTTCAAATATCAAATACTTATCACTTACCTCTTTACTCATGTCATGACCCGGTACTCCCTTCAAGTCCGTGACATCCACCGCGATATCTCTATAGACATTTATTATCCGAAAAGTCAACTGAAACCTTGCAAGGCTCTTGCATCAGTTTTACATCTCCCCTGTGAGCAATAGTTACTAAATATCATGTTTTAGGGGATATAAACTATTTTTAAATCAAAATAAACAAAAAAATAATTTCTGCCACACACTGATATTTTTGTCATTTTTACTTGAAAATTTTGAAACCCGATAAAAATACAGTATATGATCGAAAAATATACATTTCTTATCTAAAAATAATTTTAGCAATCTAAATCATCCATTTGAAATGAAATTATGGCTAATCAAACTAAATAAAAATATTAAATAAAATATTCTATTTTCTTATAAAACAATATTTATAGAACTCTGCGTAAATAATTTTTGCAATGTAAAAGCAAAATATATTCATACATACAGTGGCACACGCAGCCAGGTATACAAAATATTCTACAATGACATGTGGGCCCCCAAAATAAACAAATATGTACAAGAAGGTAGACTTTTGATTTCTAAAGATGTAAATCCTAAAGTAGATCCTTGACGAAATCAGCTATCTACAGACTGTCCTGATCCTAGAATGAGTGGAAATGAGGGTGGTGAGTTTATATAAACTCAGTGAGTAAACAAACATCATCTAAAATATCTGAAGTCGAGTAAATGGAGACAACTTAAAATAGTTCATCATACTATGATTCATAACGTTTCAATATCATTTCTACTATATAAAATAATTTCATTTCACTCAAATAATCAACATGGCTTATGAATTTCTTAAAAATTTGGCTCGTGCCAAAACTCATTCTCGGGGATACCTTGGCCTGGGCATCCAACTGAGTCTGTCAAGGCTGTTAAAGAAAAGTTCATATACGCATAAAACAGATTTTTACGTTTAAAAGCATAGTCGTTCCTTGGCGTTGGCTGAGTTCACCCTCACGTGGTGGTTTAGCGTATAGTGAACTCTAAAGCTTTACATCAGGAGATACCCTCCGCGCCTCTCGTACCGAGGTAAAATATAATCGAGTTTACCATGCCCCTCTCTAATAAGCTGGTCCATGGAAAACTTGCCATTGCAGTGACTAATCAATATCAAACCAAATCAATAAAAGTTTCGACAGCATGACATGGCAATTATATTTCTACCCAACCTGTTATGGCAAAACAAACAGTTCATACAATTTCAACACAATTTCCAATTCAGCCATTCATGCCAATATCACCATAAGCCATTCAATTCAAACCATAAATTTACATTACAAACAAACAGTCTCCAATTACTCAATTTCTAAAATCATCATTCAATTTAAAAATGATTTATAAAACTCATTTCATTTGATCACATTTTACTTATAAAACATAAGGATTTACCATTTAAACTCATTTTTCTATAAAATCACAAAAACGAATAAAAACTACTTTAGATAATTACGACGATAATAAGGTTACTCACAATATCGGGAGTTGAAGTACTCCTAGTCCCGATCTTTAGGTACATTCTCCTTACCCTTGTCGAAAGTTTCACCACCTAAACATAATGCACAATAAGCAATTTACTATATTTGTACTAAACCGTTATAAAACTAATTTAGGCTCTATATGAATGCATGAAATGGGATGCGAAATGTTCGGATTATTATCTAAATATGGTGTTCTATGTAGCTTCAATTATGTATAGAAATAAAATGGTATTGGCCTAATTTGATCTATACACCGGTTAATTGGCCAATACATCCAATTCAACTCCAATTAACTTGATTCCACTTCCAACACTCCAAGTCATCAATTACAAGTTAAATAACAAGTAATATCACAAAAATCCATCATCGATATCTTCTTTGTAAAATTCGGCCATTGAAGGTTTAGTGTAGAACATGTAATTTTCATGCTTGATTTTTACACCTTACATCATAAAACAACTAAAAACACCTAAATAGCGTGAAATTCATCAAAGTCCATTATCCAATTTCTCTCTTGAAAATTTCAGCCAAGGAGTGTGGGTGAAGGGCATGAAATTTCTTGCTTGTTTTTCATGCTAAACATCACCAAACAACAAAAAACACCAAGATACCTTGAAATCTAACCAAATAAATCATCAAATCTTCTCTCTCTAAATTCGGTCAACCATGAATCCTTCATGAGATCTTGAATTTTAACCATATTAATTGAAAAAGAATGCATAGGAAAAGTAGATCACAAGCTAGAATTAAGATATTTTACCTTTACTTGCTTAATTCCTTGAAATCCAATGAATTTTCTCTTGATTTTCTTCTCTAGGGTTTGTTTTATGCTTTTTCCCTTTTGTTCTTGCCTTGGCCGGCTAAGAGAAATGAGATGGGAGAGTTTTAGTTGTGTTTATAAAGGAAAATATAATAATATTAAAGCTTGACACTTGTCACCATGTGATTAGTCCGTACATAAAACTTAATAATTAAGCATTTCTTCTCCACCACACAAAATCCCTCAATTATCCAAAGTATAAAATGAATTTCATGGGTTTGAAAAGTGTCAAGGTGGTGTAAAATTCCAAAAATTCTGATTGTGTCCTTGTGGACACTTGAAATGACCTTTTTCCCTTTATGTTCGAAAAATTGTCGGAATTAAAAATTTTCACTTCTCAAGCTCAAATTATGTTCCAAATAGTCAAACTTGATCAAGATTTCATCCACCATCCCAAATTTGCCTTCGGGTGGAAAAATGACCATTTTACCCCTACATTAGAAAATTCCAATTTAACTCCAAATCAATCCCCGAACTCCGAATCACCATATTAAGTCATTCTAAGATTCAATAACTCTCAATTGTATCTTAAAATCTTTATTTGAACTAGTTCGAGGCTTAAATCAACTTAGTTATACCACTAGGTACACTACCGTCTTTTGACGATTTTTTTGAGGTATTCAAGTATGCAAGCATGTTGTCAAATACATGAATGACATGACAAGTATAATATAGAGTAAGGCTTGACAGCACTACCCCATTTAAAATAAAATTTTGACCTCAAAATTTCACTTATCGGACTCGGAGAAAAGATGCGGGTATTGGTTTCTCATTTGGTGCTCAACTTCCCACGTCATCTCCTCCATTCGAGCATTTTTCCACAACACCTTAACCATTGGAATGTTCTTATTTCTCAAAACTCAATCCTTTCGATCTAGAATATGTACAGGTTGCACCTCGAACTTCAAATCTCCTTACAACTCAATCGGAGGTGTCTCGAGGATATGGGAGGGATCAGGTACATACTTTTTCAGCATTGAGACGTGGAAAACATTGTGAATCCGATCTAACTCAGGGGGTAATTTGAGTCTATAAGCCACTAGCCTAATCCTTTAAATAATACGAAAGGGTCCAATGTATCTCGGATTGAGCTTTCCTCGCTTTGCAAACCGGATCACACCTTTCATTATCGAACAAGATACCACAATTTACCACAATAGTAAAATCAAATAAAACTTAATATCTCAAAGTATTCAAATTATTACCTTTCCAAGAAGGGACCTTAAGAAAAACTCTATCATCAATTTCGAATTCTAGATCTTTTCTCTGTCTATCAGAGTAACTTTTTTGCCTATCTTGAGCTATCTTTAATCGCTCTCGGATAACCTTGATATTGTCATTAGTCAGATCAATTAGTTCTACATTAAATAATTTTCTCTCACCCACTTCATCCCAGCAAAGTGGAGTTCGACATTTTCTTCCATACAGAGCGTCGTATGGTGCCATCCTAATACTAGACTGAAAACTATTGTTATATGTGAACTCTACCAATGGCAAATGTCTATCCCAACTCCCCGCAAAGTCAATGACACAAGCCCGTAGCATATCCTCCAAAGTCTGAATAGTCCATTCAGATTGACCATCTGTTTGTGGATGAAAACCAGTGCTAAATCTCAAATTAGTTCCGAGAGTAGCCTGAAATTTCGACCAAAATCGAGAAGTGAACCGGAGGTCTCGATCTGACACAATAGAAACTAGGACTCCATGTAATCTCACTATCTCATTTATATAAAGTCTAGCTAGTTTCTCAAAGGAATACGTGCTATGGATAGCCAAGAAATGGGCTGACTTAGTCAATCTATCCACAATCACCCAAATAGCATCCTTCCCACTCTACGTCTGAGGTAAACCCAGTACAAAGTCGATAGTCACGTGCTCTCACTTCCATTTAGGGATAGGTAGAGGTTGAAGAGTACTCGATGGTTTCTGATATTCTGCCTTGATCTGTTAGCATGTGAGACATTTTGCTACAAACTCTGCTACATCTCGTTTCATACCTGGCCACTAATAACATTCCTTGATAGTCCTGTATATTTTGGTGCTTCTGGGATGTAAAGCATAGGCGAAAGAATGAGCTTCCTCCAAAATAGCTTGTCTCAACTGATCATCCTTAGGGACTCAAACCCGATCTCTAAATATCAAAATTCCATCATCAAAGAGTCTAAACTCATTAGTCTTTCCATCTTGCAACTTTTGAACTTCCCGTTTCAATTCATCATCAGACTTCTGTAATTCTCTGATTTGATTCAATAATAAAGGTCACGCAACAAAGCTAGCAAGTAAGGTTCCATCCTCACCATTTCTCAATTGGATCCCTAGAGATTTCATCTCAAGTAATATTGAAAAATAAGAACTCCGAAGTGTTGCTAATGAAGATGAGGATTTACGACTTAAAGCATCTGCTATAACATTTGCCTTCCCAAGGTGATAATCAATCACTAAGTCTAATCCTTAATCAACTCTAACCATTGTCTCTATCTCAAGTTAAGCTCTTTATGGGTGAGCAAGTATTTCAAACTCTTATGGTCGATAAAAATCCGACAACGCTCACCATATAAGTAATGCCTCCAAATTTTCAACGCAAAGACTATTGCTGCTAACTCTAATTCATGGGTATGGTAATTCGTCTCATGCTTCTTCAATTGTCAGGAAGCATAAGCTATCACTTTCTCATCTTGCATTAACACGCACCCTAATCTCAATTTAGAGGCATCACTGTACACCACAAATTCTTTCCCATTAACAGGAAGTATCAAAATGGGAGCGGAGGTCAACCGATTCTTCAGCTCCTGAAATCGACTCTCATAAACATCATCCCACTCGAACTTAACTCCTTTACGAGTTAGAGGAGTCAGAGAAGCAGCTATCAACAAGAATCCCTGAACAAACCTCCTATAATAACCATATAAGCCAAGGAAACTCCGTATCTCTGTTACTGTTTTTGGTTGCTCCCACTATAAAATTACCTTAATCTTTTGGGGATCAACATAAATTCTAGCTCCATACACCACATGTCCCAAGAAAACCACTTTTTTTAACTAGAACTCACATTTAGGAAATTTGGCATAGAATTGTTTTTCGCACAAAGTTTACAGCACAATGCGCAAATGGGTAGCATGTTCGTCATCATTCTTCCATTATAGGTTTCTTCCCTGGCATAAGAGCTCTAGGTGCAAATCCACAAGGAAAATTTAGCTTAAGTGTTGAAGAAGATCCTTGGTTGTTGCTCCATGAGAAATTAGGATGATTCCTCCTACCAGGATTATAATTGTTAGAATAAGGATTGTTGTTATGCTGCCTATTTCCAATAAATTTAACAGATTCAGTATAAATGGGCAATTGTCATTGGAATGTCCTCCACAAAGCTCACAAGTCACAAAAGGGCTCTAAACAGCATTAATGCTTAAATTATCAATCTTCTTTATGAGAGTAGCCAATTGAGCAATAATAGAATTAATTGCATCAAGTTTATGAATTCTAGCAACTTTTCTTGCACCCAATCTTCCGGATGGCCATTAGTAGTTATTGGAAGCCATCTCCTCAAGCAAATCATAGGCATCATCAATGGATTTACTCATAAGTGCTCTTCCAGCTACAGCATCGATAGTGATTCTAATTGGTCCTAGCAAACCATTATAAAAAGTTTGAACTTGCAACCATTTACATAACCTATGGTGTGGACATCGTCTAGGCAAATCTTTGTATCTTTCCTAGGCTTCATACAACGATTCATAATCAAGTTGCATAAAAATTACTCATATTTGCAGTCTTCGTAGGTGGAAAGAATTTTGCTAAGAATTTCTAAGCCAAATTATCCCAAGAACTAATGGAACCAGTAAGAAGCGAATTTAACCATCTTTTTGTTTATCTCTCACTGAAATCAGGAAAAGCCTCAATCTTATGGCATCATCAGTAACACCATTAGCGTTAAAAATATTACAAATCTTTAGGAAATTCACAATATGAGCATTAGGATCATCATTCAGTAGTCTCCCAAACTGAACAGAAGTCTAAATCATCTGAATGATTGTTGGCTTAATTTCAAAAGCATTACCATTATTTACAAGTGTAATACCCCGCACCCTCGTTGCACACAAATAAGACCTTATTGATCAAACGAATGATCGTTTGATGTGAATTGGCGTACTAAAGAGCGACAAAAGATGAAAGGAACATTCAAGAATAAAATGCTTCATGCGTGTAGAAACAATAATTAAATAATAATATTTTTGTTGGAGCCAAATTAGTAAGCTAAACGATGATTCGAAAGTAAACCGAGATGTAATAATGTGTTTCGGGACAAAAAAAGGCAAGTAAAAAATTTTGAAATAAAATAATATTAAAAAATTAATATTTTATATGTTCTCGAAATTAGTCATGAAAAATGGAATATGACTAATTTAAGTGGGGGAGAAGAAATAAAGAAGAATTTTGAAAGAAAACGACGATAATTGTGTCAGCGTGATTTTATTAAATCGAACTAACGCGGGTAAGTAAATATTTAAATATTATGGTGGCACCGTGATGAAATGTGATCTCGATATTTTGATTATACACGTGTAAGAAAAGGAAGATAGAAGGAAATTAAAATTTTTACACGTGTCGGAAGAATTAATTTTAAAATCTGAAAATTTAAGGGAGGTGTGTTAAATAACATGAAGTTAAGGCATAATATGTAAATTTTATTGTTTTGAAGAAATAAAAATAAAATGAAAATAAAATGGATGATAAAATAATGAAGAAAAGATGTTGAAAAGTCAAACAATATTTTTATATGTACATGAGTGGCCACATGAGTCAAGAATGGAATGAGGACAAAAACAAAAGAAAAAAAAGTGTGTGGCAGATGGTAAAGGTGCACAAGTTTTTTTGACTTTCAATTTCAATCCCATGTGAGTAAAAACAAGCAAGACAAAAATAAAAGCAAAAGAAAGGAAGAAAAACAAAAAAAAACAAAGAAAACAAAAGAGAATAATGTAGAAATGATGGTGGGGTCGGTCATGTGAGATGAAAGAAATGAAAAAAAGATAAAAGAGAAAAAGGAGAGGAAGTTGGTTGAGAGTGGGAGAAGAGAAATAAAGGAAAGAAAGAACCGTGGGAGAGGAAGAGAAAAGAGAACGGTTTTGCTGCATTTTGAGGAAGGAAATAGAGAGCTTTTGCTGTAATTTTTGAAGGAAGAAGAAAGCTGAAAATTTGTGAGGTAAAAAGCTTATTTTTGCTGCACTTTAAAAGAGAAAATTTGGTGCATTTTGGAGGAATTTTGGTGCTGAAAATTCAAGGTTTTCACTGCTGAATTTTGAGGTTATGTTGTTGGAAATTTTTGGAGCTTTTTGCTGCCATTGAAGGACAACTTTGGCTACTAAAAATTTGACCTGTTTGCTGCCAATTTGTGCAGAAAAATTGGAGCTATTTGCTGGTAGTTTGTGCAGGAAAATTGGATAGTTTTGTGCTGCCATAATTGAGAAGTTTTGTTGCTGAAAATCTGAGCTGGAAATCTACTGATTTTATAGCAGAAAATGGCAGCAAAAAGGGTGAGAAAATGGGGCTTTTGGTAATCGATTTTTAGAGGAAAGGAAGAGAGGAAGCCACGGTGATGAAGAGAGCAAGCCACGGTGGTGAAGGGAGTGACAGGCTGGAAAGAAAAAAAAAGAAGAAGAAACCTGGAAGAGAGAAAAAGAAAGAAAAAGAAAAGAAAAGAGATAAAAAATAAGTGGGCATGGCCCAATAGGAAATAAAAAAAAATACATAGGCTTAACCCAAATAGGAAAAATGGAGAAGCCCATGGAGAGGGCCCAATGGTAAGTTAATGTTATATTTTAAGGTTTATGGGTAGTTTAATATTGTGCATATTTTGGATGAAAAATATGCAAGTTGCGTAAGGAATTTTTAATTAAGTTGCTACCCATACAAATGTGTGATTAAGTATACTGAGTTTCAATTGTTGCTAGGAAAGTTTGTCGTGGAGGCGTGCCGAATGAAGTATGTGACCGACAAATAGGAATAATCATATACGCATACGAATCAATAGTGAAGTAATATCCCATTATTATGAGGTGAGTAGGGGGTGTCAATTTTAAAAATTTCATATATATATACATGTACGTATATTTTACGTGAAGTGCAAAATTTATAGAAAGCATGTGTTGATAGAATTTTAAGGAATTGTGGGTGTAAGTTTTTTTTAGAAATCATTTGAAATATATATTTATATTAGACGTAAAGTGTTTTAAACCAGGAAACAAGCTTTTCGAAAAGATTTACATCAAAGGAAATTGTGCCTTATTGTTTATGTGGTCTGCATTCATGAAATTTATTACATATTCATCATGCTATTTTGATACAAAATATCATGCAAATATTTACAATGAACATGTTACAAAAAGAGAGTTTTAACGTGATGTGGGGACCGATATTTTGATAAAGATTTAAAATATCCCCTTGAAGATCAAATTTGAATTCTTTTAAAAGGAGATTTCATTTTAACCAAGAAATTCAAGAGTAATTGGAGACTGCTACTTGTTGTGTTATAAATTGTATTTTGAATCGAATGGCTTATGATAATGTGGGCATGATTGGCTGGATTGGTAAATGTGTTCAAAATGTATAAACTGTTGTTTGCCTTGTTAGGCTAGGTTGTAAAATAATTGCCATGTCATGCTATTACAAATTTTATTGTATGGTGGGTTTAGCTTGCTGCAGTGGGCGGGTTCCGTGGACCAGCCTATTAGAGGGGCACAGTAACCCTGTTATATTCTTACCTCGGTTGGAGAGGCGTGTAGGGTAACTCTCGAGGTACAACTTTAGAGTTCACTTCACGCTGAACCACCACGTGAGGGTGAACTCAACCAACATCAAGGAACGACTATATTTTCAAAATAAAAACATGATTTATGCGTATATGATTTTTTAACAGCCTTGGCAGACTCGATGGGATAGCCCCAAGCCAAGGTATCCCTAACAACCTAGTATGAGAATGATTTTGGCACAAGCCAGGTTTCTAAGAAAGTCAAAAGTCATGTTGTTTGTTTTTGACAAAAATGCAATGGTTTATATGAGTTGAAATAAGTTTTAATATTATGAATTATATTTCTCTGCATGGTGAAAATGGAATTAAATGGTTTTTCGCAGCTCCTCTATATGTTTATCTATGAAATGAATATGCAATTCCTCGTATATGGGACGAGTTATGATATGGGCATGATTTTAAATATTATTTGGTTTCGCGAGAGCTTGCTAAATTTTATTGATTTGATTCGAAAATTATTATTAATATATTTTGATGCAAAAAATTTTATTACCTCGATTATTTATACTTTATAAGAAATTTTCGATTTTTATATAAGGCACAAACCCTCGTTTGAAATGAGTTGCTTTTATAATCTTGTATTTTATATTCAATTGATCTGCCATTTGTTTGTTTCCCATCTACGCCCTACTCGCTGAGTCGATGATTATCACTGAGTCTATGAGACTCACACCCCTTTATTTCCACTTTTACAAATAGGGATCAACCTAGCTTGTAGTTAGTGACACGTTTGGTCCACCTTGAATAGGTAAAAGCATCTCCTAGCAATTTATTCCGAGTCACTCCGTTGTTAGAGGTCAAGTCATAGCATTTTATTTATTAAGTTGTAAACGAATTCTAAATTTTTATATAAGCATTAATTTGGAGATTATAGATTTTAATGCATATACTTACGAATAAAAGGAAAAAGTTTGTATTGATTTTTATATTTATGGTTCATTTTAGTATATGAAAGTATCAATATTATATGGTGATTAAATGTAGTGGATTAACGAGCATATTCTAGACAAGCTTGTTTGAGACTTGGCAGGTCTTTTTCGGAAGTCTTAGATGTCGGCAACGATCGAGGAGAGGTCGTTGCAATAGTGGTATCAGAGCGCTAGGTTTAGTTGAGTCCTAGGATATTCTTGTGTCAAACAGCGGAGTAGTGGAATCGATGTAGAGTCTTGTTTATAGTCAGTGACTGCAGCTTTGATTATAGACAAGAGGTTCCGTAGACTCTTTATCTCAGAAAACCATCTTGTGTAGTCATAAGTGATGATTAAATAACAAGAATTGTTGCCGATGTCCGGGTTTGAGATGCCACCCGAGACACAAACTATTGTTGAAAATATTTTAAGTAAATGCTTCTAATGAAAGGGTGATATGATGATATACTCTTTCGACCAAGAGTGAGGAAAGTGAAGTCGGACTAATAAGTCCATAATAACTCATTCACTTGGTGGAGTTAAAACTTGAGCCATGATTGTCAATGGAAAGAAATTTGATAACTATGGACGGTATTTGAAGACGATATAAAGGAGAACCTACGATAATGATAAAAAGAGGTATATTTTGACTAGAATAAATAATGATTGTTGAGATCCACTCGAGGTTTATAAATTTAAGTATTAAGGAGATGTAAACAGATGCTCAAGTGCACGAAAGTTAGTGCACTGTGATGATTAAGTTTGTTCTGCTTATATATATAAATGGTGTTGAACTTTCAAGATATTTTAAATGCGAATATGTGGTGTATAGCAACTTAAATGGAGCTGGTTTTGAATCTAATTAAGTAACGATGAGATCCCAAGGTTTGATGGAACTATGCTGGGTTGTAGTTATTAGTGCATGAATTAGCTCAAGGTTGAAATTAAATATTGGCAATAATGTCGAGAGACATTTAAGTAAAATCTATATTAAGTTTTATAAATATCAAAGTTGACTGTGCAAACGTTAAAGGGAAAGTAATGGTATATTTGTAAAGCCCGACCTTATAAAATACTATTCATGACATACATGTGATGATAGCATGATTGCATGCTAGGAAAGTCCCGAAAAATTTACAAAAGTCGGTATTGTACCTAGAGGTACAACAAAGTTTATTTAATCCTCGATCTAGATCAAATAGGAATTTTAAGGTGAGATTAAGAGTTTCACAGTTCATGAATGACTTAAAATGGCAATTTGGAGTTTGAGGATCAATTTGGAGTCAAATCGGAATTTTCACTAACTAGGGGCAAAATGGTCATTTGCCACTTGGGGACAAAATGGGAATGTTAGAAAAGAATTTTTTGGCCCCATTTGACTTATTGGAGTATAATTTGACTTATTGAAGTATGATTTGAGGTTTAGAAGTGAAAAATTTTAATTTCGGTATAATTTGGAGTGTAGGGGTAAAATGGTAATTTTGCCACCTCAGGGGCAAAATTGTAATTTTCCACCACCAGGATATTTTTTCCAGCACATGGTCTTCCTTTGTCTTCATCTTTGACCCTTGACTAAACATGTGGTGGAGATAAAATGTTTAAAATTTTAAAATTTTAAAAACGGGCCAATGACATGATGCCATGTGTCATGCCTTTATTAATTTATTATTTTCCTTTTTAAAAGGCACAAAATCAGCCCATCTTCCACCCCATGGCCGGCCAAACCAGCAAGAAGAGAGAGAAAACAAAAACAAAACCCTAGAGAGAGAAAATCAAAGAAAAAGTGTGAATTTTCAAGAAAATTAAGTGAAAAAGGTGAGTTTTTTTCTATTAAGCTTGAGTTTTCTTATTCCCAAGCATTTCTCTTTATTTTCCATGATTAAATTACATGTTTTCATGATGAATTCAATTCTGAAAAAAATGGGTTAGGAGAGAGAAAGTTGTTGGATTTATTTGATTTTACTTTATGTTAGTGTTTTTAGTTAGTTTAGCATATTTAGAAACAAAACAACAAGAAAAGAATTTATTTTCTCCACCAACCATTAATGGCTGAATTTACCATGTAGTGAGTGAGGATGAGTTTGATTTTATTCTAGGAGAATTGGTTAAGGAATGATGAATTATGAGCCTAGAAAAATAATGGGAATTTTCGGAGCAAAAATACGAATTTTTACCCACTAGGGGTATTTTCGTAATTTGTTGTTGGGACTGATAATTTGCACCACACTGAGGGACATTAAGTTAATTTGGGTGCAATTGAGGTATAGAAACTGAAAAGAATTAAATTGGAGTTTAAACGGACCCGTTAAGAATTTAATCGGGTGATAAGACGAATTAGGCCAATACCGGGTTTAGATAGTTACCAGTGTATTTTTGCATTCCATATCATGCATTGGTAGTCTAAATTAGTTTAATTTTGATTTAGTACCAACTTGGTGAAACTCTCGATTTTGTACTGTGTCAAGGTGGTGAGTCCTCCGATAAAGGCAAGGAAATTGCATCCGAGGACCAGTAGACAGAGTGCTTCGAAAGTCTGCATTCTAGACATTGTGAGTAAACTTACTGTCATTTTAATTATCTAGGGTGGTTTTTAGATGCTTTCATGAATTCTATGGAAAAAGGAATTTAAAAAGGTAAATTTTCATGTTTTATGAATAAATGAGTTTTAATGAAATTAATTTATAAATTGTTTTGGAATTAATAATGATTTCGAAAAATAAAGTACATGGAGATTGTTAATTGTGACAATTTGATTATTTAAATTGACTGGCTTATGATAAATCGAGCATGATTGGCTAGTTGGCAATTGTATTGAAATGCGAATTGTTTGGTTGCCTTGAAAAACTGCGAATTACAAAATTGCCATATCATGTTATTGAGTTTTATTATATGGTGGATTATATATTAATTAATCACTGCAGTAGGGGGTTTCTGTGGACCAGCCTTTTAGAGGGGCACGGTAAACCCCATTATATTCTTACCTCGAACGGAGAGGCGCGTAGGGTATCTCCTGGGGTAAAGTTTAGAGTTCACTTCACGCTAAACCACCACGTGAGGGGGAACTCAGCCAACGCCAAGGAACGGCTATGTTTTCAAAACAAAAACATGATTTATGTGAAATGTGAATTTTAATAGCCTTGGCGGTCTCGGTAGGATTCCTCGGCCAAGGTGTCCCCGAGAATGGATTTATGGCACAAGCCTAGATTTTTATGAGATTCATAAGCCTCTTTACGTGTTTTGAACAAAATGTGTTCTAATGCTATAACCCAGTTTATGATGATTTACTTTATTGTCTCCATGTACTCAACTCTAGATGTTTATGATGATGTTTGTTTACTCATTGGGATTTTATAATCTCACCACCCTCCTTTCCACCCATTTCAGGTTCAGTATAGACTGTAGATAGCTGATCTCATCGAGGACTACAGTGGGATCTGCATTTTCCAAACCGTAGGTTCACAGTCCTCTTTACTTTTGTTTATTCGGGGGCACTCTTGTTATTGTAAATTAAATTAAATATTTTGGCTTACTATATTTAAGTATGTATAAATATATTTAACTTTTACGTTATAAAAATTATTCACGTATAACTCTATAAATATTGTTTTATAAGAAAATAGAATATTTTACTTAATATTTCTTTTATTTTCTTATTATATTCAAATAACCATAATTTCGTTTTAAATGAAGATTTTAGACTTTTAAACTCATTTTGAATATGAATTGTGTGTTTTGTACTTGTATATTACGTTTTAGCCAGTTTTAAAATTTTTGAGAAAAATGACCAAAATACCCTTGTGAGACAAAAAATTAATATTTTATTTGTTTAAAGTTGAAAACAGCTTACAATATTTTAGAATACGATATTTGACAATGGTTGCTCACAAGGGAACAGAGAAACTGATAGTAAAGCCTTGCGGGGTTTCGGGTTGACATTTCGGGCAATAAGTGTCTACCGGGACACCGCGGCGGTTGTCACGGGCTCGAGGGGAGTACCGGGTCGTGACAATATTGGTGTAAAGTGATAACACAAAGATGATTGAAGGTAATCCCAATAATGAAATTGTTTAATGAGAATCCTCTTATGTAGAAATTGAAATTCAAAAATGCAAGAGGTGCATATGACTCCCATGAATCTAAATCTTAAGTGAGTAATTAATATCAAGATGAATAAAGATGTATCCGATGGAAGTACAAAAGGTAAATGAGAAATGAGAATGACTTTTAAGAATTGTGATATTGTATAAGATCCAGTGATCTCATAAAGATGAACCTAAAGAGTCAATAAGATCATAAAACATATGCAAATACCAGATTGTGATTGGATTAGCGATGGAAGAAATACGAATGTTGTTACAATCACACCTAAGAAGTTTAAGGATAATTAATGTAATCATACCAAGTTTGTTCAATATGGTCTAGATTAATAACACGAACACTTTGGGGGGATCTTAAAATAATGTCCATTGGGAACCAATAAGTGGAATGTTAATAAACATACATTGAAATGTTAAGGTTATGAAAGGCTTTGGAGATCAGCCTTTAACTATTTAAATTTTCAACGAGATTGTATTAAAAGAAGTGTTAAAGGGTTTTGGAAATGTATGAAAAGGTGTGAGAATGCACTAGTTTGACTATTTATAAAAGTTTGAACTTGGATGTTCATCAATGGTTGGTGAGTAACCAAACAATGTGTAAGTAAATGAACAAAGGGAGTTACGATTGGTAGGTAAGAATGGAACTCTAATGATAAGATTGTGTTCACTGCTTTCGGCATTGAACTATAAGTTATGAACTTGTATCCACTCTATGAACACCTTGATGATATAGTTCGAGAAATTTTCGCTATGAGAAACATTAAAGCTCAAGGAGTAAAAGGCTATATAGTCAAGTTGGGATTCGTGACTAATATGTCACATAAGTATGAAGATGAATTGCAAACATATAAAGATGTTTAGAAATGGTGGTTTGAGGCAATGATTATCTCGTCAATATCTAGATCTGATGAAGTTATGGTCTTGATATGCTTGTAAATACAAGACCTAAATTGTGAAATATACCTTCCTCATTAGTTTCAATTTATTTAATTAATTATCAAGGTAAAGTGCCTAAAAAGGATAGGCAAAGGATAAATTGTGTTACGAATATTTAAAGAATGAGGGTGATATAGTTTGATTAAATGATAATACCCTTAGTAAAGGAATAAAAATACGTTACGGGAATTATAAAGATCCATTTAGGAAGAAAAGATGATTTGAGATTTTGAATATTCATATACTAGCAAAGGCTTTGGTAATGGGACCTTGAGATTTGGCATTTAGAGTAAATTTGAGAAATTTCAAGTTAAATATGTTGTTTGCGGTTGATGATGAACAAATTAGCTATTGATTAAAGAGATTGATTAAGATTATAAAGATATTGTGAGACCTTGTCAAGCTCGATTAAACATACGATATTGTACCGAGTGGTACAACTAAGTTAAATCAAGCCTTGAACTAGTTCAAATAGAAATTCTAAGAGGAATTTGAAAATTTTAAAACCCACAGAATGACTTAGAATAGTGATTCGGAGTTCAAGGTCCAGTTTGGAGTCCATCAGAAAAATTGACCGATTAGGGACAAAACGGTCATTTTATCATTTGATGATAAAATGGAGATTTTTAGCCAAGATTTGATCACATTTGACCAAGAATAATTATATGAAATATAATTATGATTATTGGAGTATAAAATGATGTTTAGTAGTGAAAAATTGTGATTCTCGGTATTTTTAGAACACAAGGGTAAACTGGTAATTTTACCACTAGAGGACTAAACGAGAATTTTTATAAAACGATTTTTGCCCCATTTGGTTAATATTGATCAATATTAGTGTTATTTGAGGTTGAAAAGTAGAAATAATGTGATTCCGGTACATTTCGGAGTATAGGGGAAAAATCGTAATTTTTTTGCTCCGGGGGCAAATCAATAAATTTTTTGCCCCAGCACTTGTCAAGACCAAGGGATTTTAATTGTGGTAGGATTGGATAACTACCAGAATATTTGTGGTGGAAAATTAAGAAGAAAAAGTCAAAAAGTTAAAAAATTAGGCCAATAAGCATGTAACACATGGCATGCTTGATTATTTTATTATTTTCTATAGAAATCAGCCCATTAAATCCCCAATTCTCTCACCATATTCTGCCTAGGCAACCAGCAACAAGAACAAAGGAAGAACAAAGGGAAAAACAAGAAAACCTAGGTGGAAATTCAAAGAAAAAGTGAAGAAATCAAGGAAACAAGCTAGGTAAGTTAGAATTTCTTTAATTCTCCTTGATACCTAGCTTACCCATGCTTTTGTTCTTGATTTCCATGGTTGAATATTGAGTTATCATGATGAATTCAATTCTGAAAAATGGGTATGGAAGAGGAATTATTGTTGGAATAATTTGATTTTAGACTATGTTAGTGTTTAGGGATAGTTAAGCATGGTTATGAACAAAAACACAAAAGAAATATTCAATTTCTCTAAGGTTCCTTGTTGGTAGAACCATGAGGGCTGAATATCAATGGGGGATTGTTTTTATTTCAAGAAAAATGGCTTGAAAAATGATGAATTAAAGTGCAACGGTTATGTAGAAAAAAATTTCGATGCTAATGCACCAAATGACTGAATTTTGCTATACGGAATTGTGAGGGTTCTAATGCTGAATTTGGCTTTATTTAAATGGTATGTGGTAAATTAAGGTATTAGAGGAGAAATGGATTAATTTGGAGGTGATTTGGACACAATCGCTAATTAATCGAGTGATTGATCGAATTTAATTGATACCTCGATTAAGCGGTAATCGGACGTATTTTTGCATTTACATATCAAGCATTAGTAATTTAAATTAGTTTATATCAATTTAGGGACAATATAGTAAATTCTTCGACTTTGTTATTTGTGAAGGTAGTGAGATGTCCGGAAAAGGCAAAGGAATTGCGCTTGAGGACTATTAGTCCAAGTGCACCCGGAATCCGGATTTTCGACACCTGTGAGTGAATTTGCATTTCAAAATTTATTTGGGAATTCTAATTAAGTTGAAATGAAATGCGTGAATGATTATATCTAATTCCCATTGAAAAATGAATCTCGGGAACAAGCCTTTAGTGAAAATATTTCTATGATGTTAAATATGATTGCAATGCATCTGTGTATATCTATATGATTCCTACATGTATTATTGAGAAATTGTGTGAAATTAAGTGTACTGAATCTGTGTACCCTTGTATTATGCTGATATGCATTATTAATAAATTATGGTGAAATTGATGCAACCCTGCATGTGCGGAGTGGGAAGTGCAATGCCAGTTGAATGACAAAGGATGTGATAATTACGACCGTGCATGTGTGGAGTGGGAAGTGCAATGCCGGTTTAATGATAAAGGTTGTGGGGATGACGATACGTAACGCCCACAATTTCCTAGAAATTCAGAGGTGTGCAAATAGGGATACTGAGTGATACCCCTTACCGAGTACTCCGATAGTTATTTCTTTGTACCACCAAGAATAGTGAAGACTTGGCGGTGTATATAATTGCTCATATCTTTGTGTATATATGTTTGATTGTGTGGTATGTGAAACCCTTGTTTGTGACGATTTGTGATAAACCGTTAATTTTGCTATCTTGCTTGATAGAGCAATTGGTGAATGAAATTGTACGTGATACATATGCATATATGAATCGTACGGGTTGTGAAACCCTTATTGTGTGACGATTTGTAAATAACCGTCAGTTTTACTTCTATGCTAGAAGGATCGGTGTAAATTCAAGGATGTTTAATCCTTGAATGCGTAATAAATTTCTAGGTAAGGGAAAAAGGGTTTGGAATAGTAGTTAGATGAAAATGGCTTTATTTTCAACCGGTGCATCATGATTGTCAAATTTCCTAGTTGAGATTGCTTGTTCCTTCTAATATTCACTCACTGAGTATTGTACTCACGTTTTATAAAAATTCATGTTTTCAAATCAGGTGACTGTTGGACCCTAGATCGAGGAGTCCCTGTCACGACCCGGAACTCCCCATCGAGCCCGTGACAATCGCCGCGAAGCCTCGACAAACATTCTTCACCCCGAATGTCGATCGAAACCTCGCAAGGCTCTCGTATCAGCTTTCGCACTTCCCCGGTGAGCAATAGTTATCAAATAATCAAAATACGAAGGATTACAAATCATTTCCAAATCATAACATAACATTTTTTTTTTTGCTAACAGGGGCATTTTTGTCATTTTTGTCGAAAACCTCGAAACTTGCTAAAAATGTAGTAGGTAAGCCGAAAATATATATTTAATGATTTAAAAAAAATTAAGTATCTAAAACGTTCATTTGAAAGCAAATTGTTGACAACTAGTACTATTCAAAAATAATAAATAAAATATTCTATTTTCTCGTAAAATAAAATTTTATAGAAATATTCGTAAATAATTTTTCGCACATGAAAGTAAAGTAAAAATTGTATGAATAGAAATACAGATAACCAAAATATAAGTTTTGATCTGCAATGACACGTGGGCTCCAATTGACCAAGAGGATGTAAGATTGTGAACTCTTACTTTCTATAACGCAGTTCCGAGCTTAGTTCTCGTCCTACTCGACTATCTACAAACTGTCCTGAGCTTGAAAAATGTATAGGAAGAAGGGGTGAGATTTTATAATCCCAGTGAGTAAACATATACCATCAAAAGTATCTAAAGCCGAGTAAATAGAGACAATTAAAATAAGTCATCATACTGTAATTTCACTACCTTTCAATTCATTTCAACCAAATAAAATCAATCCATATAAATCGAGTAATCAACTTGGCTTATGAATTTCTTAAAACTTTGGCTCGTGCCAAAACTCATACTCGGTGATACCTTGCGCAGGGCATCCAACCGAGTCCGCCAAGGCTGTTAAAATTTTGTATACACTTAAAATATATTTTTAGTTTGAGAAAAATACAGCCGTTCCTTGGCGTTGGCTGAGTTCCCCTTCACGTGGTGGTTTGGCGTGAAGTGAACCCTAAGCTTTACCCCAGGAGATACCCTACGCGCCTCTCCGTTCGAGGTAATAATATAATGGAGTTTACCGTGCCCCTCTAATAGGCTGGTCCACGGAACCCCCTCTGCAGTAAATAATTAATATATAATCCACCAATCAATAAAATTCATTATAGCATGACATGGCAATTTATTGCAACCTAGCCTCTCAAGGCTGAATACACAGTATAAATAATTCTAACACCAAAATCAGTTTAGCCATTCATGCTCATTTAATATCATAAGCCATTCAATTTAAAACCATAATTTACAACACAAGCAGGCAGTCTCCAATTACTCTATTTTCAAAACCAGTATTCGATTTTTCAGAAAATTTATAAAATCATTTTATAAAATCACAATTTCTCCTAAAACATAACAATTTAACATTTAAACCTATTTTTCATAAAATCACACAAATGTATAAAACTACTCTAGATAATTAAGACGATAATAAGTTCACTCACAGTATTAGGAGTAGAAATACTCCTATCTTTCGCCCTCGGGTGCAGTCTCTTACCCGAAACAATTGACTCACCACCTATCCATAATCCATGATACAAAATTCAATAAATTGTGTCAATTTATCATAAATTATTTCAGGCTCTTATCCATGCGTATGCACTAGATAGGATTTGAAATGTTTAGACAATCGCTTAATTACGGTGTCCGACCTAACTCGCCTATACACGATGTAAAGTCCTAAAATCCCCAATTCGACTCCAATTCCATCCATTTCAATTTCAATTATCCAATTATATCCACAATACCTCAATGACTGTGAATTTGGTCCAATTTATCAGTCCGGACTATAAATTACGCTTTTACCCCTAGTGGGTAAAAATTTCAATTTATTGCACCGAAAATTCCCATTTAATTTCCAACCTCATAATTCATCATTTTTCCACCCAATTCTCTTAAAATAAAGTCAACCTCATCCTCACATACCATTGGCTAGATTCGGCTTAGAGAAATTCATGGAGAAGATAAATATTTTTCTTGTTGTTTTGCTCATAAACATGCTAAACTAACACTAAACACTAACATAGCTCAAAATCAAGTTTATCTAACAACTTTCTCTCTCTAAACCCATATGACCAGAATTGAAATCATCCTCAAATCACATGATTCAACCATGGAAAATGATGGAAAATGCATGGGAAAGGTAAAGCACAAGACAAATTTAAGAAATGTTACCTTTTTTCACTTGATTTTTGAATTTCCACCTATTTTCCCTTTAAATTTCTTGGCTAGGGTTTTATTTTCTCCTTTCTCTCTCTTGTTTCTTGCTTGGCCGAATGTTGAAGAAGAAGAATGGGTGGGCTGATTTTTTTTATACTTTTTTAATTAGTTTAATTAAATAATATTATTTTATTCATATTTTGAATATTTTATTAATTCATTTTTTTTTCTAGCCATCCACTTGTCCTACTTTTTCCACCATGCATTCCCTTTGACTTATCCAAGTCTTAAGTGAAATTTCCAGATTTTTCCAAAGTTTTGGTGGAGCAAATTCTTCAAAATTACACTTTTGCCCCCGAACTTTTCAAAAATTATATTTTTACCCCAAAAATTGAAAATTTGCCATAATGCATAATTTGCACTCCTCATACTCATTTCACACTCCAAATAATTAAATTTGATCAAAATCCTTTCAAAAATTAAATTTTCGATTCCAGATGGCAAAATTACCATTTTACCTTTTTACTCCAAATTATACTGAAATTAAAATTTTTCACTTCTAAACTTCAAATCTTACTCCAATAAGTCAAATGGGGCCAAAAATCTTTTCTAAAAATTTCCATTTTGTCCCCAGGTGGCAAATGACCATTTTGCCCCTAGATAGCGAAAATTTCGGTTTGACTCCAAATTGATCCTCAAACTCTGAATCACCGTATTAAACCATTCTGGGACTTTAAAATTCTTAACTTCATTGTGAATTCTCTATTTGATCTAGTTCGAGCTTAAATCAACTTTGTTGTACGTCTAGGTATAATACCGACTTTTATAAATTTTTTTCGGGACTCTCTTAGCATGCAAACATGCTATCGATCACCTGTATGTCATGACAATTATTTTTATAGAGTCGGGCTTCTCATCTTCTCTCTCACTTGAATCAACCATATGATCTTTCTTCTTGACTGATTTCGACATCCGGCTAAATATTAATATTTTAAAAATTTTATCTTTTCTCCTTGGTACCTGAAATACCTTATTATGCCTCACTTGACTTCTGAATCGCCTTTTATCTCACAAATTCTCCTTTGATAAAATTATTATTATTTTATTGTTATTTTCTCACTTATGAAATATTTTTTATCCTAAATTACTCCTTTCGTCTTTTATCACTTTTAAACATTTTAATTGACCTTAATTTGCATTCGATCAACTTTATTTATCACTATATCAACGTATGGGGTATTTCAGTCCCCATAGTGCATCTCCTAGGTATGTGTCTGGCATTCGATAGTAATCCCTTTTATTGTAAATATCTCCGCTGGAAGTCATGGGTCCTTTTGTATTGTGAATACAATCTAACCATGTGAATATGTGTATGCAATGTAAATTGCTAAATATATGACTGGTATAGTGCATGTATATTATTATCGATAATGCCATTATGTTTTGGCTAGGTTCACACTTGGAAAAAAGTGTGTGTGTATGCATGATATGATAAATTTGTTAAGCAAAGGTAAATGGATAGGCTTGTTTGGGCTTAGTGAGCTATGCTTATTGAGCTCTTGTGTCGGTCATGGTCCGGGAAATTGGGTCGTGACAGATATATACAAGAATATTGTTAATTATCGAAATGTCTTGTGGTATAAGTTGAAATTATCTAGCGAGCACTCGATCATGAAAGTACTGGAATTTTATTTTTGAGAATATAGTTACAAATGGTTATTAGATTTGAATCATCTCTGATGTTAAATATATCTGAAATAAATAAAACATGTCTTGATAATGGTCGCATGGAAATGGTATGGAAGTGTGTAAACTGAAATAAAGATAAGTCAACAAGTTAGACACGTAGTCAATGGTTGGATAAATGTTTGAATGTCGGAAGGTTTGACAAAGGATCAAGGTAGAGGAAATTGTAGATGGCTATGTAAACATGCATAATTGATGATTTAAGAATGATTTGATGGAGGTATGACTAAGATTAATGATATATTTAATTTCTCTTTATAAGAGCAAGAATAATATCGATTTAATTTGAGAAGTGTGGTACTTATAAATAAAAGTAATATGACATTGCCGAGTTTTCTATAAAGATTGAAAATTGATTTAATTCATAAGATCGAGATCTTATATGGAGAATGTCCAACGAAAGTGATGTAGAAGAATTTTAGAATTTTGATTGTTCACCGTATGTTGGTTAAAATTCGAGGACGAATTTATTTTTAAGTGGGGAGATTGTAATACCCCGCACCCTCGTTGGACACAAATAAGACCTTATTGATCAAACGAATGATCGTTTGATGTGAATTAGCATACTAAAGAGTGACAAAAAATCAAAGGAACGTTTAAGAATAAAATACTTCACACGTGCAGAAACAACAATTAAATGATAATATTTTCGTTGGAGAGAAATTAGTAAGCTAAAGGATGATTCAGAAGTAAACCAAGATGTAATGATGTGTTTCGGGACCAAAAAAAGCAAGTGAAAAATTTTGAAATAAAATAATATTTTATTCAATAAAATAATATTAAAATATTAATATTTTATATGTTGTCGGAATTAGTCATAAAAAATGGAATATGACTAATTTAATGTGAGACCCTGTCAAGCTCGATTAAAAGACGGTATTGTACCGAGTGGTACAACTAAGTTAAATCGAGCCTTGAACTAGTTAAAATAGAAATTCTAAGAGAAAATTGAAAATTTTGAAACTCACAGAATGGCTTAGAATAGTGATTCGAAATTCAAGGTTCAGTTTGGAGTCCATCAGGAAAATTGACCAATTAAGGACAAAACGATCATTTTACCATTTGATGATAAAATTGAGATTTCTAGCCAAGATTTGATCACATTTGACCAAGAATAATTATATGAAATATAATTATGATTATTGGAGTACAAAATGATGTTTAGCAATGAAAAATTGTGATTCTCGGTATTTTTGGAGCACAAGGGCAAAATGGTAATTTTGCCACTAGAGGACTAAACTGGAATTTTTATAAAATGATTTTTGCCCCATTTGGTTAATATTGATCAATATTAGTTTTATTTGAGGTTGAAAAGTAGAAATAATGTGATTCCGGTACATTTCGGAGTATATGGGCAAAATTGTAATTTTTTCGTTTTGGGGGCAAATCAGTAAATTTTTCACCCCATCACTTGTCAAGACCAAGGAAATTTAATTGTGGTAGGATTGGATAAATACCAGAGTATTTGTGGTGGAAAATTAAGAAGAAAAAGTCAAAAAGTTAAAAAAATTGGGCCAATAAGCATGTAACACGTGGCATGCTTGATTATTTTATTATTTTCTATAGAAATCAGCCCATTAAATCCCCAATTCTCTCACCATATTCGGCCTAGGCAACCAGCAACAAGAACAAAGGAAGATCAAAGGGAAAAACAAGAAAACCTAGGTAGAAATTCAAAGAAAAAGTGAAGAAATCAAGGAAACAAGCTAGGTAAGTTAGAATTTCTTTAATTCTTCTTGATACCTAGCTTACCCATGCTTTTGTTCTTGATTTCCATGGTTGAATATTGAGTTATCATGATGAATTCAATTCTGAAAAATGGGTATGGAAGAGGAATTGTTGTTGAAATAATTTGATTTTAGACTATGTTAGTGTTTAGGGATAGTTAAGCATGGTTATGAACAAAAACACAAAAGAAATATTCAATTTCTCTAGGGTTCCTTGTTGGTCGAACCATGAGGGCTGAATATCAATGGGGGATTGTTTTTATTTCAAGGAAAATGGCTTGGAAAAAGATGAATTAAGGTGAAACGGTTATGTAGAAAAACATTTCAGTGCTAGTGCACCAAATGACCGAATTTTTCTATAAGGAATTGTAAGGGTTCTAATGCTGAATTTGGCTTTATTTAAATGGTATGTGGTAAATTAAGGTATTAAAGGAGAAATGGATTAATTTGGAGGTGATTTGGATACAATCGCCAATTAATTGGTGATCGGTCAAATTGAATCGATACCGCGATTAAGTGGTAATCGGACGTAGTTTTGCATTTACATATCAAGCATTAGTAATTTAAATTAGTTTATATCAATTTAGGGACAATATAGTAAATTCCTTGACTTTGTTATTTGTCAAGGTAGTGAGACGTCCGGAAAAGGCAAAGGAATTGCGCCTGAGGACTATTAGTCCGAGTGCACCTGGAATCTGGATTTTCGATATCGGTGAGTGGACTTGCATTTCAAACTTGTTTTGGGGAATATAAAAGATTCTATCCAACTTGTCTTAGAAAATGTACCTTGGGAACAAGCTTTTGTTAAATGGTTTGATGTTGTGATACGTGATTGCTATAGATTCATGTATTATTACAATATGATGATATATATATATATATAAGTGTGTGTTGTGCATGATGAATGATATTGTGTATAATGACTGTAACCATGTGTGTGCACGATGTGGGGGGATGCACATGCCGATGATGATGGTGGCGTGAGAGATGGATGATGGTAGTGCTCGTGTGCACGATGTGGGGGGATGTACACAATGGCACTGATTGTGCACGATGTGGGGGGATGCACACGATGGTGTCGGCTATATGCACGATGTGGGGGGATGTACATGAGTCGGGTGTGATTATGATGATATTGATGTTTATCTATCTAATTATGCATATCTAGACTTATGAAATGAAAGCTCATGAATGTGATATATGGTTGACATATATGTGAAATTTGATACATTGCACTTTGGGAATTTTCATGAGTTTTATGTTGATTTTGTTAGTTTAGTAGGATGGCCTTTTTGTTAAGTGAAGGGAAACTTTTCTCTTGTTGCTCTGTTTCGCTGGAGCGAAATTCATTCTCGCTGCAACAAGAAACTCTCGGGTTTGAGGGCCTTCACCAGAACTGGTTCTCGCTACAGCGAGAAACTTTCTGTCCATTTTGCTAACTTATGGGTTTTTGCCATATTTCCCATTTCTTTGGTACCATAGTTGAGCATGGATTTTTGTAAAGTGATTTACTCATGTGGGGTTTACATGAGGGGTTTAAAGGAGCTAAAACAATTGCATGGTTTTGAGAAAATGAATGCATCATGATTTCGATAAACATTCTTTATGGTATGCTTGTTCCTTTCCTGTTCACTCACTAAGTATTGTACTCACGTTTTATAAAAATTCATGTTTTCAGATCAGGTGACTGTTGGACCCTAGATCGAGGAGTCCCCGTAGTGCATCTCCTGGGTATGTGTCTGGCATTCGATAGTAATCTATTTTATTGTAAATGTCTCCGCTGGAAGTCATGGGTCCTTTTGTATTGTGAATACAATCTAACAATGTGAATATGTGTATGCAATGTAAATTGCTAAATACATTACTGGTATAGTGCATGTATATTATTATCGATAATGCCATTGTGTTTTGGCTATGTTCACACCCTGAAAAAGGTGTGTGTGTATACATGATATGATAAATTTGTTAAGCAAAGGTAAATGGATAGGCTTGCTTGGGCTTAGTGAGCTATGCTCATTGAGCTCATGTGCCGGTCATGGCCCGAAAAATTGGGTCGTGATATTTAAGTGGGGGAAAAGAAGTAAAGAAGAATTTTGAAGGAAAACGACGATAATTGTGTCAGCGTGATTTTATTAAATCAAGCTAACGCGGGTAAGTAAATATTTAAATATTATGATGGCACCGCGATGAAATGCAATCTCGATATTTTGATTATACACGTGTAAGAAAAGGAAGATAGAAGGAAATTAGAATTTTTACACGTGTCGGAAGAATTAATTTTAAAATATGAAAATTTGAGGGAAGTGTGTTAAATAACATGAAGTTAAGGCATAATATGTAAATTTTATTGTTTTGAAGAAATAAAAATAAAATAGATGATAAAATAATGAAGAAAAGATGTTGAAAAGTCAAACAATATTTTTATATGTACATGAGTGGCCACATGAGTCAAGAATGGAATGAGGACAAAAACAAAAGAAAGAAAAGTGTGTGGCAAATGGTAAAGGTGCACAAGTTTTTTTGACTTTCAATTTCAATCCCGTGTGAGTAAAAACAAGCAACACAAAAGTAAAAGCAAAAGAAAGGAAGAAAAACAAAAAAAACAAAAGAGAAGAATGTAAAAATGATGGTGGGGTTGGCCATGTGAGATGAAAGAAATGAAAAAGAGATAAAAGAGAAAAAGGAGAGGAAATCGGTTGAGAGTGGGAGAAGAGAAATAAAGGAAAGAAAGAACCGTGGGAGAGGAAGAGAAAAGATAACGGTTTTATTGCACTTTGAGGAAGGAAATAGAGAGCTTTTGCTGTAATTGTTGGAGGAAGAAGAAAGCTGAAAATTTGTGAGGTAAGAAACTGATTTTTGCTGCACTTTGAGAGAGAAAATTTGGTGCTTTTTGGAGGGATTTTGGTGCTGAAAATTTAAGGTTTTTGTTGCTAAATTTTGAGGTTATGTTGCTAGAAATTTTTGGAGGTTTTTGCTGCCATTGAAGGACAACTTTGGCTGCTGAAAATTTGAGCTATTTGATGCCAATTTGTGCAAAAAAAATTGGAGCTATTTGCTGGTAGTTTGTGCAGGAAAAATGGATAGCTTTGTGCTGCCAAAATTGAGAAGTTTTATTGCTGAAAATTTGAGCTGAAAATCTGCTGATTTTATAGTAGAAAATGGCAGCAAAAAGGGTGAGAAAATAACGCTTTTGGTGATCGATTTTGAGAGGAAATGAATAGAGGAAGCCACGGTGGTGAAAAGAGCAAGCCACGGTGGTGAAGGGAGTGACGGGCTGGAAAGAAAAAAAAAAAGAAGAAACGTGGAAGAGAGAAAAAGAAAGAAAAGAAAAGAAAAGAAATAGAAAATAAGTGGGCTTGGCTCAATAGGAAATAAAAATAAATAAATGGGCTTAGCCCAAATAGGAAAAATAGAGAAGCCCATGGAGAGGGCCCAATGGTAAGTTAATGTTATATTTTAAGGTTTATGGATAGTTTAATATTGTGCATATTTTGGATGAAAAATATGCAAGTTGCTTAAGGAATTTTTAATTAAGTTGCTACTTATACAAATGTGTGATTAAGTATGCTGAGTTTAAATTGTTGCTAGGAAAGTTTGTCGTGGAGGAGTGCCGAATGAAGTATGTGACTGACAAATAGGAATAATTATATACACGTATAAATCAATAGTGAAGTAGTATCCCACTATTATGAAGTGAGTATGGGATGTCAATTTTAAAAATTCAGTATATATATATATATATATATATATATATATATATATATGTATGTATATTTTACGTGAAGTGCAAAATTTATGGAAAGCATGCGTTGATAGAATTTTAAGGAATTGTGGGTGTAAGTTATTTTCAGAAATCATTTGAAATATATATATATATATTAGACGTAAAGTGTTTTAAACCCAGAAACAAGCTTTTCGAAAAGATTTACATCAAAGGAAATTGTGCCTTATTGTTTGTGTGCTGTGCATTCATGAAATTTATTACATATTCACCATGCTATTTTGATATAAAATATCATGCAAATATTTACAATGAACATTTTACGAAAAGTGAGTTTTAACATGATGTGGGGACCGATATTTTGAGAAAGATTTAAAATATCCCCTTGAAGATCAAATTTGAATTCTTTTAAAAGGTGATTTCCTTTTAACCAAGAAATTCAAGAGTAATTGGAGACTGCTACTTGTTGTGTTATAAATTGTACTTTGAATCGAATAGCTTATGATAATGTGGGCATGATTGGCTGGATTGGTAAATGTGTTGAAAATGTATAAACTGTTGTTTGCTTTGTTAGGTTGGGTTGTAAAATAATTGCCATGTCATGCTATTGCAAATTTTATTATATGGTGGGTTTAGCTTGCTACAGTGGACGGGTTCCGTGGTTCAGCCTATTAGAGGGGCACGGTAACCCCATTATATTCTTACCTCGGTTGGAGAAGCGTGTAAGGTAACTCCCGAGGTACAACTTTAGAGTTCACTTCACGCTGAACCACCACGTGAGGGTGAACTCAGCCAACGCCAAGGAACGGTTATGTTTTCAAAATAAAAACATGATTTATGCGTACTTGATTTTTTAACAGCCTTGGCAGACTCGATTGAGATAGCCCCAGGCCAAGGTATCCCTGACAACCAAGTATGAGAATGATTTTGGCACAAGCCAGGTTTCTAAGAAAGTCATAAGCCATGTTGTTTGTTTTGGACAAAAATGCAATGGTTTTATATGAGTTGAAATAAGTTTTAATATTATGAATCATATTTCTTTGCATGGTGAAAATGGAATTAAACGATTTTTCCCAGCTCCCCTATATGTTTATCTGTGAAATGAATCTGCAATTCCTCGTATATGGGGTGAGTTATGTTTTGGGCATGATTTTAAATATTATTTGGTTTCGCGGGAGCTTGCTAAATTTTATTGATTTGATTCGAAAATGATTATTAATATATTTTGATGCGAAAAGTTTTATTACCTCAATTATTTATACTTTATAAGAAATTCTTGATTTTTATATAAGGCACAAACCCTCGTTTGAAGCGAGTTGCTTTTATAATCTTGCATTTTTATATTCAACTGATCTGTCGTTCGCTTGTTTCCCATCTACACCCTACTCGCTGAGTCGATGATTATCATGAGTCTATGAGACTCACACCCCTTTCTTTCCCCTTTTGCAGATAGGGATCAACCTAGCATGCAATCAGTGATGCGTTCGGTCCACCTTGAATAGGTAAAGGCATCTCCTATCACTTTATTCCGAGTAGCTCCGCTGTTAGAGGTCAAGTCGTAGTATTTTATTTATTAAGTTGTAAATGAATTCTAAATTTTTATATAAGTATTAATTTGAAGATTATAGATTTTAATGCATATACTTACGAATAAAAGGAAAAAGTTTGTATTGATTTTTATATTTATGGTTCAATTTAGTTTCTGAAATTATCAATATTATATGGTGATTGAATGCAGTGGATTAACTAGCAAATTCTAGACAGGCTTGTTCGAGACTTGGCGGGTCTTTTCCAGAAGTCTTGGACGTCGGCAGCAACCGGGGAGAAGTCATTGCAACAGGTTTATGAATGCTCAAATGAACACCTTGAACAAGAGGTATAGCATAGTCTTGCAAGGACTCAGTTTGCTTTTCTTGTTGGCCAACCACGATGCCAATTTGAGTCGAAGTTTGTGTTTTTTCCTTCTGAAGTTTTTGAAAGGACTTTTTTTATTTTTTGATCAAAAGGAACTATCTCCAAATTTCGAGCTCTTCACATATAACAACCAAAAGTACCTACAAATAAGGAAAAAGTTTGGAGTAAGATTAAGGATGCTTGGTATTAATATTAGCAACAAAGAATTAAAAATCATTCCTCGATAATAGCACCAAAAACTTGTTCTTCATTTTCTCATGCAAGTGCACATATTGCAAAAAAGTAATGTAATGGAAAGTAGAGTATCGTTTCCATAGAGATTTGTTTTAATTCCTATTGCTAAGTACTAAAATTAACACACTTTAATTTTATCCAAACAAATGAATATATGGATGTAGAAAATTAAAGAAACTCAAATTTAATGAATTAAAATCAATCAAACAAAAGCCTAGAACCACAATATTCCCTCAATGTTTCATTAGAATTTCTATTACTCTTTCTTTACTTACTAGATAAGTTTAAGTTGTTAACCCAAAGTTCTAAATCATTTATAAGTCTCTTCCAATATTCTTATAAAAATATCTAATTTAACCAATTTACTATATTCCTATGCAAATTGAAATTAAGAAAGACTCATTAAGTACTAACTTTAATCATGGCTACATATGACATATAAGTATATTCCTACCTTACATGCAAATCAAATCAATCATCTCATGTAATTGATATTGAACATATGCTATTTCATCTAGACCTACACTAAACTCCCTCTTTCAATTCCGTTTAGGTTTTCAATTCAATCTAATTGGTGATCAAGCAATGAGAAGCATTAAGGACAAGATTGTAATAAACAACTCAAATATTATCAATCATAAGCAAGGAAGAATATTAAAAACTCAAACTATGCATTGGGTTCAATTGCGATTCTAGATTAAAAACTTAGTTCAACATAATGTATAAAAATATCATCAAGAAAAGAGTAAACATCAAAACTAAACAAGAAAGTGTCAGTTAAAATTCCACTACGCAAGTATACGTATCAAATATATAGTATATTAGCAAGCAGAGTGTCGATCCCACAGAGAATTGATCTAAAATTTTACTAAGAACTAAAATTATAACAATTTAATCTTATTCAAACACTCAAATTAGAATTACTAAATTAATTAACTAAAACTAATTAACCAAAATTTATACTAAAGAGAAAAATCAAAGCAACAATATAATTGGGTAAAAATCAAATCAAACAAGTCTAGGATTACAATATCCCTCACACTTCATCTAGATCTTACCTCTCTTCCTTAACTTATTTCAATGGGTTGAATTGCTAACCTAGAGTCTTAAATTATTTATAAGGGTTTCCTGACTCATCCTATAAAAATATCTATTTTAACCAAAACACTATATCCCTATGTGAATTGAAATTAAAATAGACTCATTAAGTTCAGACTCTAATTTGGCTACATATGGCCTATAGGTATATCTCTATCCTATACGCAAATCAATTAATATGATCATATGCTATCCCAATTTTAGTCTACACTAAACTCTCTTTTCCAAGTTTGTCTAGGTTCCTAAATCAATTTAATTGGTGACCAGGCAATTAAAAAGCATTAAGAACAAATTGGAATAAACAATTCAATTCCCATTAAATATAAGTAAGAAAGAGATTAAAAATTTAGACTACATGTGAGTTCAATTGCAATCATAGAAAAAGAAAATTAGCCACTCATAATTGCAAAAACAAATAACATTATAATAAATTTAACCATTGAAAGTAACAAGTAAATTAAAAGCCAAAGAAGAAAACAAAACAACAAATTGTTGTCTTAATCTCCAAGTTTTAGCCTCAACTTTTAGCTTCTTGAATCTCTCAAAAGTTCTCCTTCTAATGTTGTTAAACAAATCCTATTTATACTAATAAGCTTAACCTAAAGTTCCTTAAGCTGACCTAGGGTTTAATTGGGCTTAAAAGTGTAATGAGAGGCCCAAAAATCAATTATCCATTTTTACAAATTTTCATTCCTAACACAGTACGTCTAACTATTTTTTAGCATGTTTTTCTCTATCTTCGAGGCAGAACTGGGCAAAGTAATCTCATTAAAATTATATCTATGTCTCTTAGCTTTCCAATGGTCTAAGAATCGCATCATTTGGAGTTCTGTAGCTCGAGATATGGACAAAATACTGAAGCATATGCAAGCAGATTTTGGGCCTTTCAACACCTTACTTTCCAAAATTAAGCCCAATCACTTTTAATCCTAAAAAATATAAAAACTAATAAATAATAACCAAATTAAAAAGAATAACATAAAATTAAAATAACTAACTTAAAAGTAACCTAATTATAAAAACAACTAAAAATAAGTAAATTATAATTGAAAATTGAGGACTTAGCTAATATTTCATAACAAAATTGGACTAAAATAATTCTATAAAATAAAATTATCAGAAAGTATAAAGAAAACTAAAGAAGAAAAGACTTTAATAATTTGGTGATTGTTGATCTGTAATTCTTCCTTGAATTCTTCGTTTTCTCCCTAACTTTAATGCCTCTTTGTCTTTTGAAAACTCTTGTTTTTTTTTTAGATCATGCTCTAAAAGAGTGCTTTAATAGGTCTCAAAACCAAGTTGAAATAGAAGTAAGAACCACCCAATAACCTTGACTCTACAGTGGGGGCCACAACCTCGAGCCTTGCTATTTTTATTTTCAATGTTTTTTAAGCGACGCAACGCTGATTTTTTTTTTGAATTTTTTTTATTTTTTTGATTTTTTTTCAAACCAATTACCTGCAAAAGGAAACAAAAAAAATTAGTAAATCAAAAGAAATAAATTCTAACTCAAAAAAACTTAAATAAAATAAAGGCTAAAATAAGTAAAGTTTATGAACTTGGGTTGCCTCCCAAGAAGCGCTCGTTTATAGTCACTAGCTTGACTATAGCGCCCCCTTTTGTAGTTTATCATCCTTGAAATATGGTCTGAGGTTCATCCTATTAACCATGATTGTTCCCGTATTTTCACTATAAATCTCAATTATTCCACAAGTATAAGCCTTTATTACTTTGAAAGTGTCACGACCCGAGTACTCTCCTCGAGCCCGTGACAATCGTCGCGATGTCCCGATAGACATTCATCGCCTAGAATGCCGATCGGAACCTTGCAAGGCTTTAATATCCGTTTTCTCACCTCCTCTGTGATCAACAGTTGTAATATAACATGCTTTAAGAGGTTATAAACTATTTCAAAATCAAAACAATAAAAAAAATAATTTGTCTCACATGGGCATTTTGGTCTTTTCCTCACAAATCTCGAAACCAGTTAAAAATGTAGTATACGAGTAGAAAACACATATTTCATAATCAAGAATAAATTTAGATGTCTAAAACATTCATTTAAAATGAAACTATATCTATTTGAATATAACAAAAATATTCAATAAAATATTCTAGTTTTTTATAAAATAATATTTATAGAGTTACTGGTAAATAATTTTTGTAGCGTAAAAGTTAAATAAATTCATACATACTGTAATACAGATAACCAAAGTATAAAATTTAATTCACAGTGACACATAGGCCCACGAATGACTAAAGGTATCAAAAGAAATGAACCTACAGTTTTTGAATGAGGCAAGTCTAACTATAGTCCTCAACGATTTTAGTTATCTACAATCTATTTTGAGCCTAAAATGGGTGGAAAGGAGGGTGGTAAGATTATATAATCCCAGTGAGTAAACAAATACCATCTAAAATATCTAAAGCTGAGTAAATGGAGACAGATTAAAATAGATCATCATACTGGGATTCATCACCTTTCAGCTCATTTCAACCAAATAAAATCAATTCATATAAATCGAGTAATCAACATGGCTTATGAATTTCTTAAAAGCTTTGGCTAGTGCCAAAATCATTCTCATACTCAGTTATAAGGGATACCTTAGCCGAGGGCTATCCCAAATGAAATACCCCATACTTTGATATGGTGATAAATAAAGTTGATCAAATGCAAATTGAGATCAATTAAAATGTTTAGAAGTGATAAAAGACGAAAGGAGTAGTTTAGGATAAAATGTTTCGCAAGTGAAAAAATAATAATAAAATAATAATAATTTTATCGGAGGAGAATTTGTGAGATAAAAGGCGATTTGGAAGTCAAGTGAGGCATAATAAGGTATTTTTGGTACCAAGGAGACAAGATAAAATTTTTAGAATAAAATAATATTAAAATATTAATATTTAGCCGGATGTCGAAGTCAATCAAGAAGGAGGATCATATGGTTGATCCAAGTGGGGGAGAAGATGACAAGCCCGACTCTACAGAAATATTTGTGATGACATACATGTGGTGGATAGCATGTTTACATGCTAAGAGAGTCTTGAAAAATTTACAAAAGTCGGTATTGTACCTAGAGGTACAATAAAGTTGATTTAAGCCTCGAACTAGATCAAATAGAGAATTGACAATGAAATTAAGAATTTTAAAGTCCCAGAATGGGTTAATATGGTGATTCGGAGTTCGAGGATCAATTTGGAATCAAACTGGAATTTTCGCTATCCAGGGGCAAAATGGTCATTTGCCACCTGGGGACAAAATGAAAATTTTTAGAAAAGATTTTTGGCCCCATTTGACTTATTGGAGTAAGATTTCAGGTTTACAAGTGAAAAATTTTAATTTTGGTATAATTTGGAGTAAAAGGGTAAAATGGTAATTTTACCATTTGAAATCGAAAATTTAATTTTTTGAAAGGATTTTGATCAAATTTAATTATTTGGAGTGTGAAATGAGTATGAGGAGTGAAAATTATGCATTATGGAAAATTTTCAATTTTTGGGGTAAAAATGTAATTTTTGAAAAGTTTGGGGGCAAAAGTGTAATTTTGAAAAATTTGCTCCACCAAAACTTTGGAAAAATCTGGAAATTTCACTTAAGACTTGGATAAGTCAAAGGGAATGCATGGTGAAAAAAATAGGACAAGTGGATGGCTAGAAAAAAAATGAATTAATAAAATATTTAAAATATGAATAAAATAATATTCTTTCATTAAACAATAAAAAGGCATAAAAAAAAATCAGCCCACCCATTCTTCTTCTTCAACATTCGGCCAAGCAAGAAACAAGAGAGAGAAAGGAGAAAACAAAACCCTAGAGAGAGAAAATCAAAGAAAAAGTGTGAATTTTCAAGGAAATTAAGTGAAAAAGGTGAGATTTTTTCTATTAAGCTTGAGTTTTCTTATTCCCAAGCATTTCTCTTTATTTTTCATGATTAAATTACATGTTTTCATGATGAATTCAATTCTGAAAAAATGGGTTAGGAGAGAGAAAGTTGTTGGATTTATTTGATTTTAATTTATGTTAGTGTTTTTAGTTAGTTTAGCATATTTAGAAACAAAACAACAAGAAAAGAATTTATTTTCTCCCCCAACCATTAATGGCTGAATTTACCATGTAGTGAGTGAGGATGAGTTTGATTTTATTCTAGGAGAATTGGTTAAGGAATAATGAATTATGAGCCTAGAAAAATAATGAGAATTTTCGGCGCAAAAATACGACTTTTTACCCACTAGGGGTATTTTCGTAATTTGCTGTTGGGACTGATAATTTGCATCACACTGAGGGACATTAAGTTAATTTGGGTGCAATTGAGGTATAGAAACTGAAAAGAATTAAATTGGAGTTTAAACGAACCCGTTAGGAATTTAATCGGGTGATAAGACGAATTAGGCCAATACCGGGTTTAGATAGTTACCAGTGCATTTTTGCATTCCATATCATGCATTGGTAGTCTAAATTAGTTTAATTTTGATTTAGTACCAACTTAGTGAAATTCTCGATTTTGTACTGTGTCAAGGTGGTGAGTCCTCCAATAAAGGCAAGAAAATTGCATCCGAGGACCAGTAGACAGAGTGCTTCGAAAGTCTGCATTCTAGACATTGTGAGTAAACTTATTATCGTCTTAAATATCTAGAGTAGTTTTATACAACTGTGTGATTTTATGAAAAATGGGTTTAAATGGTAAATTGTTATGTTTTAAGGGAAATTGTGATTTTATAAAATGATTTTATAAATTTTCTAGAAAATCGAATATTGGTTTTGTAAATAGAGTAATTGGAGACTGCTAGTTTGTGTTGCAAATTTATGGTTTTAAATTGAATGGCTTATGACTATAAATGAGCATGAATGGCTAAACTGATTTTGGTGTTATAATTATTTATATTGTGTATTCAGCCTTGAGAGGCTAGATTACGATAAATTGCCATGTCATGCTAGAATGAATTTTTTTGAATTGGTGGAGTATATATTAATTATTTACTGCAGAGGGGGTTCCGTGGACCAGCCTATTAGAGGGGCACGGTAAACTCCATTATATTATTACCTCGAACGGAGAGGCGCGTAGGGTATCTCCTGGGGTATAGCTTAGGGTTCACTTCACGCCAAACCACCACGTGAAGGGGAACTCAGCCAACGCCAAGGAACGGCTGTATTTTTCTCAAACAAAAATATATTTTAATTGTATACAAAATTTTAACAGCCTTGGCGGACTCGGTTAGATGCCCTGCGCAAGGTATCACCGAGTATGAGTTTTGGCACGAGCCAAAGTTTTAAGAAATTCATAAGCCAAGTTGATTACTCGATTTTTATGGATTGATTTTATTTGGTTGAAATGAGTTGAATGGTAATGAAATTACAGTATGATGATTTATTTTAATTGTCTCCATTTACTCGACTTTAGATAGTTTAGATGGTATCTGTTTACTCACTGGGATTTTATAATCTCACCACCCTCATTTCCTCACATTTCAGGCTCAGGGAATTCCGTAGTTAGCTGACTTGAACACGAACCTTCATTTGGACTCGAATCGGTAAAAGCTGTAGGTTTCCAGCTTCCGATGCATTTTGGATAGATATGGGCCCACGTGTCACTGTAAAAGAAATTTTATGCTTTGGTTATTTGCTTTATAGTATATATGAATATAATTATCTTTTACGCTATAAGAATTATGTACCGATAGTTTTATGAAAATTATTTTACAAGAAAATAGTTTATTTTATTGAATATTTTTATCATATTCAAATGGTCAAATTTTCACTTCAAATGAACGTTTTAGATACTTAATTTTTTTTTCTCATTAAGTATATATTTTCGGCTTACCTACTACATTTTTAGCAAGTTTCGAGGTTTTTGACAAAAATGACGAAAATGCCCCTGTGAGCCAAAAAAAATGTTATGTTATGATTTGGAAATGATTTGTAATCCTTTGTATTTTGATTATTTGATAACTATTGCTC
This sequence comes from Theobroma cacao, assembly GCF_053813885.1. NCBI lineage: Eukaryota > Viridiplantae > Streptophyta > Magnoliopsida > Malvales > Malvaceae > Theobroma > Theobroma cacao. Next base: position 36,008,844 of record NC_142647.1, on the reverse strand, counting down.
ACCGGGAAAGTGCGAAAGTTGATACGAGAGCCTTGCGAGGTTTCGATCGACATTCGGGATGAAGAATGTTTGTCGAGGCTTCGCGGCGGTTGTCACGGGCTCGATGGGGAGTTCCGGGTCGTGACAATTTAGATTGGTATCAGAGCATGGTTTAAAGATCAGATATTTTGATTTTAAAGCTTTGGATTTTAAAGTTTTTGATTTTAAGGTTGTTTTAAGAAATCCACACTGACACTGCGTGGCCCCAAGTCCAGTTAAGTTAAGATAAGTTAAGTTAAGTTAAGTTAGGTTAGATTGAATAGAATATATGCATCTACATAGAGAAATCTACCTACTTTTGAGATGCATAAATAATTAAACAATTACTATTTGATTGCATATAGGTTTTGAGGTGCGCTGGTGACACATACACCATGTCTAGGAAAGACGGTAGTCCCGACACCTCTCATAGTATTAGCGAGGGATCGCTAGATTCTACTGCTAAGAGTCGATGGCAACCCGAACCGAGTAGTCCAAAAAGTGCAGATAGTAATAATATTAATGTAAGCATAAGAGGTTCCCTTTTGAGAAAATCTAAGGAACATGTTAAAGAAAGGGGGAAATTAAGGATAGCCGAATGAGGTATTTGTTCTAGGAAGAGCGTGACAGTAGTTCGACACTTTTCACCAGGTTGTGGGAGAAATGTAAGGGGACAACCAGAAAAGGATAAGGAGAAAGTAACAGTGGCAAGTAAACCTCTTAGAAAAGTGTCAGGTGTACGACATTTTCCTCCCGATTGTGGAAGAAATGCTACACCGATGAGTGATGAAGAATATAAGAGAATACAACAAGCCTGGATTGAAGAACAAAGGAGAAAATCTCAGGAGGAAGAGGATTCATTGATGTGCCCGGATCAGGACAATGAGGAACTTAAAGATGTTTAATACTTTAGTTGAAGTTGTATTATCATAAATCTAGGCAAGTGTCGTTTAAGGGAAGATGTAGTAGTTACTTGTGTAAAGGAGTTAGGAGTGGCTTTTATTTTGTATGACTCGAACGGAATGTAAAATAGCAGTTTAAATAATTGGATATGTATGGGAATCTTTTAGTATGATAGAGATAAATTGGTAATATAATTATTGAGGAAGGTTATAGAAGGAAGCAATAAGGTTATAAATGACATTCGGAATGGATAATGTGATTAAGTTAATGATTGTAATTTAAGCATGAAGGGGATTATTCAGTGATGTTATGACACTATGAGGTAATAGTTGGGCACAAATATAACCCAATGAAGTTAAATTATGGAATATGGGGAATATAAAATTTTGATTCAGTAAGGATTGTGAGAATAAAATAAGGAGGAAGCTGAGCTGTTTTCGTAGTTAATTATACCGAAAGTCAATAAGATTATTGGAGTATAAGACAAAGAAGATAATTGGATAAGGATGACAATAAATTTGAGGAAAGTTGTAGATAGTCAGCAACTTATGTGTAGAGTGGTATATGTATCATGAATTTATTACACTGTATGGAAAGGATGTTATGAGGTGAAATTTTATGAATGTTGATAAAAGTCAAAAGATGACATGAGATGAAAGTATTAATCTGGCTTAGTGTGTATGACAAGAAAATAGAAGGTACCTATACTTATGGAACTCATGATATATATCTAGAAGGGAAACCACTGGTTGAGAATGATTGATGTGGTGACTTTGAATGCAAACAAATAGCTTTGATGGGAAAATTTCTAATAGCTATAGTACTTCAGCATTGACTGTTCAACATTATACTGCTCCGAATACCTCACGCCTATGATACATGAGTAAGATGGGAGTGACACGATAATGAGCTTACAAATTGAATTTTGGTTGTTGGTCATTGTGTTTTGTTATCTGGGAGTCTTAAATATTCTAGAGAATGTTTACCCAAATGAATTGAAAAACTTCTTTATTGCGTTGTATATGGGTATATAATTAAAAAAAAAATTGAAAGATTCTTGAGATGACTATATTGAGATGAGATACCAAGTAATGAAAGTGTGAAGGAAGAATTACGAGACTGGTATAGAAAATCAGTTTATATAGAATATCATTACGAGAATTTGTAATATCTGTTTTGATATAGTAAAATGACAAGGGTTAGTAACAACATGAGGCTAATTGTGTGGCACCCTAGAAACCTATGAAGATAAGTTAGAGATTGAATGGACGAGTACGTATTTATATATCTTTAAGATTAAGTGTTTTAGGAATACATAAACATCTTTGAGAAGAGATTATAATCATACACAGCAAGTATGAAACGTAAAATTTTTAAAACTTGCTGACAAGCCTAACGGTTAAATCACAAGTTAAGGGGATCACATGCTGTGAGACATAAGTTTAAGATAGATATTCCCAAGAAAATACTCAAGAGAAGTTCTACTATGGATCTCATTAAAGCAAGCACTAAGTTATGTGATTATAAAAAGGAAGCTGTAGGCTGAGAGTGATATTAGTATTAATATTGAAAAATACTTGAGGAGAATCTAGTTTTAAGTTTTACAATTTCAAGTACAATTTATAAGTTGGTTAAGGAAGAATGATGTTATGTTCATATGAAGGAGTGGAACAAAGGATGATAGAAGTTGACCTTGAAAATGAAGTAAGATAATGAAACTTTCCTAATATATTATGGAAATTGGAATTCGAAAATGCTTAAGGCATACATGATTCAAATGGGTTCGAGTCTTAAGTGACAAATCAATATCGTAATGCAAGAAAGATACAAGGTAATATAGAGGCATGAAAGATGATTAAGGACAAAAAGGATGACTCTTAGGAATTGTGGTATTGCATGAGATGCAATGATCAAGTTGAGATAAATCTTTGAGGCATCAATAGGATTATAAAGCATACACATATAATAGATTATAATTCAATGGAGATGACATTGTGATGAATGATATATAGTATAAGGAAACTCAAACATATGGTTGGAAATGATATGAATGATATGAAGTTATACACAAGTATAATAAGAAGGTTGACATGCACTATAAGAATTATTATATTGAAACTAGGATTAGGATATGGATGAATAAAGGGGGAATGTAGTCCAAGGCATGTGAACACATGGATTCTTATATATAAAGAGAGATGTTGACATTTGAAAATGCATGTATCTATGTATATATGAAATTGATAATTTTACTAACTAAAGTGAAGAATGGTTCTCAGTAATTGGGAGATTTTGAAATAGTGTCCAGAGAGGTCAGTGAGCTAAAGTGTTAACGGACATGCAATGAACGATTAAAGTTATGAGTGACTTTGAAGGTAAACCTTGGATTGTTTAAGTTCTTAATGGAACTCTATTAAAGGAAGTGTATAGACCAGTATAAGATGGATGAATCAAGGTTGAGAAATTTGGTACGCAGCGAATTAATAAAATGATGATTAGGTATACATAAGTAAGTATGATATGTGACCGAAATCGGTATAATTGAGATGAAGTTATGGTTCAAATGTAATAATGGAGATAAAGGCATGCTTAGTGTCTAGATATAAGAGATCATGGTTGTGAAAAGTATTACTGATCCGATTCCAAAGGATGATAATTACCGTAAATAAAGCATTTAATTTAACTGAAGGTGAACGAGGGAAATAAATTGAATGTCCCTATAGAAGGAACAAGGAGTAGGATCATAGAAGGAGATTGATAACGCAACATCGACGGGAATTCGAGGACGAATTCTATTTAAGTGGGGGAGATTGAAATACCCCATACTTTGATATGGTGATAAATAAAGTTGATCAAATGCAAATTGAGATCAATTAAAATGTTTAGAAGTGATAAAAGACGAAAGGAGTAGTTTAGGATAAAATGTTTCGCAAGTGAGAAAATAATAATAAAATAATAATAATTTTATCGGAGGAGAATTTGTGAGATAAAAGGCGATTTGGAAGTCAAGTGAGGCATAATAAGGTATTTTTGGTACCAAGGAGACAAGATAAAATTTTTAGAATAAAATAATATTAAAATATTAATATTTAGCCGGATGTCGAAGTCAATCAAGAAGGAGGATCATATGGTTGATCCAAGTGGGGGAGAAGATGACAAGCCACCACGTGAAGGGGAACTCAGCCAACGCCAAGGAACGGCTGTATTTTTCTCAAACAAAAATATATTTTAATTGTATACAAAATTTTAACAGCCTTGGCGGACTCGGTTAGATGCCCTGCGCAAGGTATCACCGAGTATGAGTTTTGGCACGAGCCAAAGTTTTAAGAAATTCATAAGCCAAGTTGATTACTCGATTTTTATGGATTGATTTTATTTGGTTGAAATGAGTTGAATGGTAATGAAATTACAGTATGATGATTTATTTTAATTGTCTCCATTTACTCGACTTTAGATAGTTTAGATGGTATCTGTTTACTCACTGGGATTTTATAATCTCACCACCCTCATTTCCTCACATTTCAGGCTCAGGGAATTCCGTAGTTAGCTGACTTGAACACGAACCTTCATTTGGACTCGAATCGGTAAAAGCTGTAGGTTTCCAGCTTCCGATGCATTTTGGATAGATATGGGCCCACGTGTCACTGTAAAAGAAATTTTATGCTTTGGTTATTTGCTTTATAGTATATATGAATATAATTATCTTTTACGCTATAAGAATTATGTACCAATAGTTTTATGAAAATTATTTTACAAGAAAATAGTTTATTTTATTGAATATTTTTATCATATTCAAATGGTCAAATTTTCACTTCATATGAACGTTTTAGATACTTAATTTTTTTTTCTCATTAAGTATATATTTTCGGCTTACCTACTACATTTTTAGCAAGTTTCGAGGTTTTCGACAAAAATGACGAAAATGCCCCTGTGAGCCAAAAAAAATGTTATGTTATGATTTGGAAATGATTTGTAATCCTTTGTATTTTGATTATTTGATAACTATTGCTCACCGGGAAAGTGTGAAAGCTGATACGAGAGCCTTGCGAGGTTTCGATCGACATTCGGGATGAAGAATGTTTGTCGAGGCTTCGCGGCGGTTGTCACGGGCTCGATGGGGAGTTTCGGGTCGTGACACCAAACCGAGTCCGCCAAGGCTGTTAAAAAGTTTCGTATGCACATAAACATATTTTTAGTTTGAAAAACACAGTCGTTCCTTGGCGTTGGCCGAGTTCATCCTCACGTGGTGGTTTGGCGTGAAGTGAACTTTAAAAGTTATACCTCAGGAGTTACCATACCTGCCTCTCCAACTGAGGTAAAATATAACAGGATTTCGTGCCCTCTAATAGGCTGGTCCACAAAAAACTCGCCCACTGCAGCAAGCTAAACCCACAATACAATAAAATTTGCAATAGCATGACATGGCAATTATTTTATTTTATTTTACAGCCTTTCAAGGCAAATCAACAAGTTATACATTTCCAACACATTTATCAAATCAACCATTCATGCCAATATTGCCATAAGCCAAACAATTGGAATCATGAATTTACAACACACAAAAACAGTCTCCAATTACTCTATTTTCAAACCATCATTCAATTTTAAAACAATTTTATGAAATCATTTCATTAAATCACATTTTGTTTATAAAATCAAAAAATTAATCATTTAATTCATTTTTCATAAAATTCACAAAATCGAATAAATCATACTTTAGATAATTAAGACAATAGTAAGGTTACTCATTGTAATGGGAATCAAATTTCGAGTACTTTGATTTTTGATCCTCGGGTACTATCTTTTTACTTTTGCCAGAATGCTCACCACCTAGACATAATGCACAATAAGTCATTTACTACATTTGTGCTAAATCGTTGTAAATCCAATTTAGGCTTTTATACCAATGCATGAAATGGAATGTGAAATACTCGAGTAAATATCTAAATACAGTGTTCTACACAAATTCAATTGAGTACCTAAATAAAATGGTATTAGCCTAATTCGATCTATCACTCGAATAATTGGCCAATATGTCCAATTTAACTCCATTTTTCTTCCATTTCTCCAATCCATCAAACACAGGTCAAATAGCATAAAATTTAGCAAAATCATCTTCACATTTTCTCTTGGGAATTTCGACCATGGTGAGTGCATCAATACTATAATTTTTCCTACTTGATTTTCTCACCATAATTCATCATTTCCTAACCAATTCACTTGAAATAAAATCAAAATCATCATCCACACTCTACATGGAAAATTCGGCCGATGATGGGTAATGGGAGAAAATGAATTTTTCTTGTTGGTTTTTCATGCTACACATCACTAACTATCTAAAAACACTAAAATACCTTAAAATCTAACCAAAACAACCATCAAAATCTCTCTCTAAGTGTTTGGCCAGCCATGAATCCTTCCTGATATCTTGTGATTCAACCATGAAAAATGCAAAATAATGCATGGGAAAGGTAGATCACAAGTCAAAATCAAGAAATTTTACCTTTGATTGCTCGATTACTTGAAATCCACCAATTTTTCTCTTGAATTTTCAACCTAGGGTTCTTATTCTTTCTTTTCTTCCTTTGTTCTTCCTTTGTTCTTCCTTTGGCCGGCCATATGAAGAGAAATGGGCTGATTTTTTGCTAATTTATAAGGAAAATAATAAATGGATGAGAACTTGACACATGTCACCATTCCATTGGTCCATGTGTCATACTTACCCATTACGCAATCTCTCTCCACCACTTAAATTTTCTCAATTATCCATGATAATATTGGGTAAAATTCATATGCTGGACAAGTGTTGGGTGGTGTAAAATTACCATTTTGCCCCTAGGGTGGCAAAATTACTATTTTGCCCTTACGCTCAAAAAAATGTCAGAATTAAAATTTTTCACTTCTCAAACTTAAATTATACTCCAAATGATCAATCTTAGTCAAAAATTTCATCCAACACTCACATCTTAACCTCAGGTGGCAAAATGACCATTTTGCCCCTAGGTCATGAAAATTCCAACTTGACTCTAAATCGGTCCTCAAACTCTGAATCACCATTTTAAGTCATTCTGGGGTTTTAAAATTCTAAATTTTATCTTAAAATCTCTATTTGGACTAGTTCGAGGCTTAATTCAACTTAATTGTACCATTTGGTACATTGTTGTCCTTTAACGATTTCTGAGGTACCCAAGTAAGCAAACATGCATTCTTATGTATGAAGGGCATAATAAACATATTGTAGAGCTAGGCTTGACAAAAAGGACCCCACCATCTTTCTTTGCGTTTTCATGGAAAAAGCTTGAAGTATGATCTAGAAAGCATCATTACTTATTGTCCCATCTCGAAAGAACAATTAGATGATGGTGGAGAATGCTCCGTTGGTGACTGCTTAGGTCTCACAAGTAGAGGTGGTGGCTTAAACTCAAAAATTGGTGCTTTCTCAATTGTAGGTGGAGAAATAGGTTCTCCTTTTCCTTCATCAATTAACTCCACGTTATAGCAACAACTTGTAAAGCTAGGATTTTTATTTGCATGAAAAATGTTAAACTCAACTACCTATTCTCCAACTTTGAAAGTTATCTTGCCTTCCCTCACATCAATGATTGTGCCTGCAATGGCCAAGAATGGTCACCCCAAGATTAAAGGAATTTTCAGATCCTCTTCCATCTCAAGCACAACGAAGTCCACCAGAATGTAGATGTCACGACCCGGAACTCCCATCGAGCCCGTGACAACCGCCGCGACGTCTCAATTTACATTCATTACCCAGAATGTCAACCGAGACCCCGCAAGGCTTTAATATCAGCTTCTCATTTCCCCTGTGGGTAGCTGTTTCCAAATACCACATTTTAAAAGATTTTAAACTGTTTCCAACTTAAACAAATGAAATAATAATTTCCGTCTCACAGGGGTATTTTTGTCATTTATCCCAAAAATCTCAAAAATCATCTAAAAATATAGTATGTAAGTGGAAAACACATATTACTTAATCAGAAATAATTTTGGATGTCTAAAACATTCGTTTAAAATGGAATTATGACTGTTATAATAAAATAAAAATATTCAATAAAATATTCAATTTTCACATAAAACGATATTTTAAGAACACTGCATAAATAATTTTTATAGCGTAAAAGCAAAATAAATTCTTACATACCGTAATACAGATAACCAAAGTATAGAATTTAATTTACAGTGACACGTGGGCCCCCGAATGACCAAAAGTATAAAAAGAAATGAACCTACAGTCTTTGGATGTGGCAAGTTCAACTGTAATCCTCGCCGATATCAGTTATCTACAATCTATTCTGAACCTGAAATGGGTGGAAATGAGGGTGGTGAGATTATAAAATCCCAGTGAGTAAACAAACATCACTCAAAATATCTAAAGTCGAGTAAAAGGAGACTATTAAAACATTTCATCAAACTGTAATTTATCATCTTTCAACTTATTTCAACCAAATGAAATCAATTTATTTAAAGCAAGTAATCAGTATGGCTTATGAATTTCTTAAAAAGCTTGGCTCATGCCAAAAATTATTATCATACTCAGTTATTTGGGATACCTTGGCCGAGGGCTATCCCAACTGAGTCCGCCAAGGCTATTAGAAAGTCATGTTTTTATTTTGAAAACATAGCCATTCCTTGACGTTGGCCGAGTTCCCCTTCACGAGGTGGTTTGGCGTGAAGTGAACTCTAAAAGTTATACCTCAGGAGTTACCCTACTCGCCTCTCCAACCGAGGTAAAAATATAACAGGATTTCGTGCCCCTCTAATAGGCTAGTCCACAGAATCCAGCCCACTGCAGCAGGTCAAACCCACCATACAATAAAATTTTGACAGCATGACAGGGCTAATATATTACTACCCAGCCTGCAAGGGTAAAATAAAGCAATTCATATAATTCATAAAAACACAGCCCAGCCAGTCATGCCAATACAATAGCATAAGCCATTAATTCAATTTTAAATTTACAACATATCAGTGGTCTCCAATTACTCTATTTGCAAAATCGTTATTTCGTTTCAAGACAATTTATAAAATATTTTCATTTAAACTCATTTTGTTTACAAAACATAAAAATTTACCATTTGAACTCATTTTCATAAAATTCACCAAAACCGAATAAAAACATACTTTAGATAATTAAAATGATGGTAAGGTTACTCACCGTGTCTAGAGAAAGGATTTTCGAAATACTCAGACTATTGGTCCTCGGGTGCAATTCCCTTGCCTTTATCAGAGGACTCACCACCTTGACATAGTACAAAATCGAGAAATTCACCACATTGGTACTAAATTGAAATTAAACTAATTTAGACTATTAATGCTTGATATGGAATGCAAAAATGTCTAAATTTTTGCCTAAATGCGGTGTTAGCCTATTTCGGTCTTTTACCCGATAAATTGATATACGCGTCCGTTTAAACTCCAAATTAATTTTTTTCAGTTTCTACACCTCAATTGCACCCAAATTGACTTAATGTCCCTCAGTGTGGTGCAAATTATCAGTCCCGATAACAAATTACGAAAATACCCCTAGTGGGTAAAAATTTGTATTTTTGCTCCGAAAATATCCATTATTTTTCTAGGCTCATAATTCATCATTATTCATCATAATTCCTCAAATAACCATCAAGATCAGCAGCCAATATTCCCCTAGAAAATTCAGCATAATGGGTTTCAATGGGAGAAAATTATATTTCTAGCTTATTTTTGCTATATTTCAATATAACTTAACTAAAATAAATTAATTCAATTAAAATCAACCAAAAATCAAGCTCAAAACTCATCCATGGAGGTTTGGCCAGCATGGGTGTCCATACCCACTTTGTAATTTTGCATGGAAATGAGAAAAAAATGCATGGGTAGTGAAAATCACAAGGAAAATCAATGAAATTTACCTTTTTAATGCTTGATTTCTTGATTTCTCTTGATTTTCTCCAAATTTTTCAGGTGGGATTCTTGTTTTTTTTTTCCCCTTTTCTCCCCTGGTTTGGACAGCTGAAGAAGATGAGAATTCCGGAATTTTCACCTTTTTAAAGGCTAAAATAATATAATATTATTTTATTCATTTTTTTAATGTTTTATTAATTCCTTAAATTCTAGCCATCCATTTATTTCCAAATTTTCACCATACACTTGTCCCACATATCCATAGCTTAGGTAAAATTCTCAGACTTATCCAAAGTCTTGGTGGAGTAATTTTTGAAATTTACACTTTTACCCCCGTAAAAGTCAAAAATTACATTTTTGCCCCAAAAATTGAAAAATTACCCATAGACATATTTTTCATCCCTTATACTCATACCATTCTCCAATTTGTCAAATTTGATCTAAATTCTCTCAAAACCTCAAATTTTGTCCGCGGGTGGTAAAATTACGATTTTGCCCCTACACTCTAGAAATCACTGAAATTAAACTTTTTCACTGCCAAACCCTCAAATTATACTCCAATACTCAAATCATACTCCAATAAGTCAAATGGGGCTAAAAAAATTCTTTTCTAAAAATTCCCATTGTGTCCTTGGGTGGCAAATGACCATTTTGCCCCTGGACAGTAAAAATTCTAGTTTGACTTCAAATTGATCCTCGAACTCCAAATCACCATATTAAACCATTCTGGGACTTTAATATTCTTAATTTCATTTTAAATTCTCTATTTGATCTAGTTCGAGACTTAAATTAACTTAATTGTACCATTTGGTACATTGTCGTCTTTTAACGATTTTTCTTTCAGGGCTTTCCAAGTATGCAAGCATATTGTCAATCATATGAATGACATGGAAAGTATTTTATAAGATCGGGCTTGACAGTAGAGATGCCCAACTTTAACCAATACATCCTCAATAATCCCAACAAGATACTTGATTGTTCTATCTACTAATTGCAAAGAAATTGTGGTAGGTTGTATCTCTTTAAGTCCCATTTTCTCAACAATTGACAAAGGCATGATTGAAACACCTGCACCCAAATCACATAAAGCTTTAGTAAATTTAAATCTACCAATAGTACAAGGTATAGAAAAACTCCTTGGATCTCTAAGTTTTAGTGGAAGCTTGTTCGAATTATTGTGTTGCACTCCTCAATAAGTGCCACTGTTTCAAAATCTTCTAGTTTCCTCTTCTTAGTTAAGATGTCTTTCAAGAATTTAACATAACTTGGCATGTTTTCCAAAGCTTCAGCAAAAATGATGTTTATGTGGAGTTTCTTGAAGACATTGAGAAATTTCTCAAATTGTTTATCAAGCTTTTGCCTTTTCAACCTTTGTGGGAATGGTGGTGGAGGATAAATTGCTTGAGAATCTCCTTGATTCTTAGCTTGCCCATTATCTGTTGGCTCTATTAGTTTTTGATGATAATAAAATATTTTCATTTATTTGTGTCTAATTCCTTTATTTGAGTGTGCAGGAAATTAATATATCAAATTAATTTCTTAAATCTTTAAAGAGTATTTTTGAAAGAAAAAAAAGGGATAAAATCAACTAAATATAACTGTATAACAAGGAGGAAGCTTATTAGTGAAATAAAGAAGAACATTGGTTGACCAAATTTCAAATTGGAGAAATGACGGGCTGAAGAGTTTGAGAAACAGAACCAACTTAGTCAATCAAGTCAGTCGACTAAGTGCCCTCTACTATAATCTGCAAACCAAAAACAAAATCAACTTAGTCAACCAAGTTAGTCGACTAAAAGCTCTCTGTCTGCAATTTCAACTAGAGCACTACAAGACAGATTAACGGCTAGAACTCATCCTCAACTGTTTCCAATGGATATAAACTACCAAACTGCCATCAGAGTTGCATCTCCAAGTATAAAAGGGTTTTCCAACAATGAGAAAAATGTTTTTCTGAAGCCTTGAATGAGATTTGAGCTATAGAAAGTTGAAAAACTAGAAAAACTTCACTGCACTTGTCTACACTTTAATGCCTACTCTTTGCATCTGTGATTAACACTCAATCCTATACCAATCAGAACATCCAGTGATCATAGGTACTTTCTTTTACCACTTCTTATCGTATACTTATAGTGAGGAAGTCACTCTTAAGGTTTATTCAAGCTTGGGAAAGCTTGAATGTTATAGCTTGTGGTTGAGCCTTGGAAAACCACTTTGGGTTTTAGTTTAGCCCAGGAAAAACTAGTGTAAAGGTTGTGGCTGAGCCTGTAAAAAGCCATTGTAAAAGCTTGGTGGAAGCTTGTGAATTCCACTATTTTAGTGATTTGGTTTGAAAAATCCTTGGTTGGATAATCAAGGTAGTGGATGTAGGTCTTGGACCGAACCACTATAAATTGTTGTCCATTGTCTACTCTGTTTTTATTTTCTTTGTTTTGGAAATTAGTTCCACACCTTGTCAAGAGCCAAATTGTGCTATTTACTCCCTCTCTAGCACATATCAACGAGACCAACAATTGGTATCAGAACTAGTTCCTTGTTTTTAAGGCTTAATATCCTTTGGGAATATCCAAATGTCTCAACAAAAAACCATAGTTGTTGAGGAACAATCAACAAACAGACCACCTCTGTTTGATGGCTCTAATTACCCTTATTGGAGCACTAGAATGTCAATCTATATTAGAGCTATAGATTATGAAATGTGGGACGTCATAACTTGTCACGACCCGAAACTCCCCATCGAGCCCGTGACAACCGCCCCGAAGCCTCAACAAACATTCTTCACCCCGAATGTCGATTGAAACCTCGCAAGGCTCTCGTATCAGCTTTTGCACTTCCCTGGTGAGCAATAGTTATCAAATAATCAAAATACGAAGGATTACAAATTATTTCCAAATCATAACATAGGGGCATTTTCGTCATTTTTGTCGAAAACCTCGAAACTTGTTAAAAATGTAGTAGGTAAGCCGAAAATATATATTTAATGATTTAAAAAAAATTAAGTATCTAAAACATTTATTTGAAGTGACAATTTGACCATTTAAATATAATAAAAATATTCAATAAAATAAACTATTTTCTTATAAAATAATTTTCATAAAACTATCGGTACATAATTCTTATAGCGTAAAAGTTAATTATATTTATATATACTATAAAGCAAATAACCAAAGTATAAAATTTCTTTTACAGTGACACGTGGGCCCACATCTAACCAAAATGCATCGAAAGCTGGAAACCTACAGCTTTTACCGATTCGAGTCCAAATGAAGGTCCTTGTCAAAGTCAGCTAACTATGGAATTCCCCGAGCCTGAAATGTGAGGAAATGAGGGTGGTGAGATTATAAAATCCCAGTGAGTAAACAGATACCATCTAAGCTATCTAAAGTCGAGTAAATGGAGACAATTAAAATAAGTCATCATACTATAATTTCATTACCTTTCAACTCATTTCAACCAAATAAAATCAATCCATATAAATCGAGAAATCAACTTGGCTTATGAATTTCTTAAAACTTTGGCTCGTGCCAAAACTCATACTAGGTGATACCTTGCGCAGGGCATCCAACCGAGTCCGCCAAGGTTGTTAAAATTTTGTATACACTTAAAATATATTTTTAGTTTGAGAAAAATACAGCCGTTCCTTGGCGTTGTCTGAGTTCCCCTTCACGTGGTGGTTTGGCGTGAAGTGAACCCTAAGCTTTACCCCAGGAGATACCCTACGCGCCTCTCCGTTCGAGGTAATAATATAATGGAGTTTATCGTGCCCCTCTAATAGGCTGGTCCACGGAACCCCCTCTGCAGTAAATAATTAATATATAATCCACCAATCAATAAAATTCATTCTAGCATGACATGGCAATTTATCGCAACCTAGCCTTTCAAGGCTGAATACACAGTATAAATAATTCTAACACTAAAATTAGTTTAGCCATTCATGCTCATTTATTGTCATAAGCCATTCAATTCAAAACCATAAATTTGCAACACAAGCAGGCAATCTCCAATTACTCTATTTTCAAAACCAGTATTCTATTTTTCCAGAAAATTTATAAAATCATTTTATAAAATCGTAATTTCTCTTAAAACATAGCAATTTACCATTTAAACCCATTTTCCATAAAATCACACAATTGTATAAAACTACTCTAGATAATTAAGACAATAATAAGTTCACTCACTATTCTAGGAGTCGATGTACTCCTAATCCTAGTCTCCAAGCACAATCTCTATACTTTTACCAGTGTACTTTGCTCACCAGCTATCCACAATGTACAATACATAATTCATCACATCAATGCTTGACCATTATAAAATCAATTCAGGCTCGGTATATATGCATGATATGATATACAACTTATCCAACTACCGCTTAAATGCGGTGTTGACCTAATTCGACCTATTATCTCCAATTTAACTCCAAATCAATTCTTCTCACTTTCTACACTCCAATTATAACTAAATTACCTCCATGACTGTGAATGAGAATCAATTTATCAGTCTCGATAGTAAATTACGAAAATACCCCTAGTGGGTAAAAATCGTATTTTTGCTCTAAAAATTTCCATTATGTTTTCTAGGCTCATAATTCATCATTTCTTAACCAATTCTCCTAAAATGAAAATCAAATTTATCCTCACTCAACACATGATAAATTCGGCCATTAATGATTGTGGGAGAAAATAAGTTCTTTTCTTGTTGTTTTGTTTCTAACTATGCTAAACTAACTTAAAACACTAACATAACTTAAAATCAAATTAATCTAACAAGTTTCTCTCTCCTAACCCATTTTTTCAGAATTGAATTCATCATGAAAACATGTAATTTAATCATGGAAAATAAAGAGAAATGCTTGGGAATAAGAAAACTCAAGCTTAATAGAAAAATCTCACCTTTTTCACTAAATTTCCTTCAAAATTCACACTTTTTCTTTGATTTTCTCTCTCTAGGGTCTTGTTTTTATTTTCTCTCTCTTCTTGCCGATTTGGCCGGCCATGGTGTGGAAGATGAGCTGATATTTGTGCCTTTTAAAAAGGAAAATAATAAATTAATAAAGGCATGACACGTGGCATCATGTCATTGGCAAGTTTTTAAAACTTTAAAAATTTTAATCCTTTTTATCTCCACCACACAATTGGTCAATGGTCAAAATGAGGATAAAAAAAGACCATGTGCTGGAAAAATGTCCTGGTGGTGGAAAATTACAATTTTGCCCCTGGGGTGGCAAAATTACCATTTTACCCTTTTACTCCAAATTATACCAAAATTAAAAGTTTTCAGTTCTAAACCTCAAATCTTACTCCAATAAGTCAAATTATACTCCAATAAGTCAAATGGGGCCAAAAAAAATCTTTTCTAAAATCTCCATTTTGTCCCTTGGTGCCAAATGACCATTTTGCCCCTAGATAGCGAAAATTTCGATTTGACTCCAAATTGATCCTCGAACTCTAAATCACCATATTAAACCATTCTGGGACTTTAAAATTCTTAATTTCATCATAAATTCTCTATTTGATCTAGTTCGAGGCTTAAATCAACTTTGTCGTACGTCTAGGTACAATATCGACTTTTGTAAATTTTTCGAGACTCTCTTAGCATGCAAACATGCTTTCCATCACATGTATGTCATGACAAATATTTTTATAAAGTCGGGCTTGTCATCTTCTCCCCCACTTGGATCAGCCATATGATCCTTCTTCTTGATTGACTTCGACATCCGGCTAAATATTAATATTTTAATATTATTTCATTAATAAAATATTATTTTATTCTAAAAATTTTATCTTGTCTCTTTGGTACCCAAAATACCTTATTATACCGCACTTGACTTCCGAATCGCCTTTTATCTCACAAATTCTCCTCCGATAAAATTATTATTATTTTATTATTATTTTCTCACTTGCGAAATATTTTATCCTAAACTACTCATTTCGTCTTTTATCACTTCTAAACATTTTAATTGACCTCAATTTGCATTCGATCAACTTTATTTATCACCATATCAAAGTATGGGGTATTTCAATCTCCCCCACTTAAATAGAATTCGTCCTCGAATTCCCGTCGATGTTGCGTTATCAATCTCCTTCTATGATCCTACTCTTTGTTCTTTCTATAGGGACATTCAATTTATTTACCTCATTCACCTTCAGTTCAATTAAATGCTTTATTTATGGCAATTATCATCCTTTGAAACTGGATCAGTAATACTTTTCACAACCATGATCTCTTATATCGAGACACTAAGCACGCCTTTATCACCATTATTAAATTTGAACCATAACTTCATCTCAATTATACCGATTTCGATCACATATCATACTTACTTATGTATATCTATTAATCATTTTATTAATTTGCTCCATACCAAATTTCTCAACCTTGATTCATCCATCTTATACTAGTCCATACCCTTCTTTTAATAGAGTTCCATTAAGAACTTAAACAATCCAAGGTTTACCTTCAAAGTCACTCATAACTTTAATCGTTCATTGCATGTCCTTTAACACTTTAGCTCACTGACCTTCTCTAGTATTATTTCAAAATCTCCCAATTACTGAGAACAATTCTTCACTTTAGTTAGTAAAATTATCAATTTCATATATACATATATACATGCATTTTCAAATGTCAACCTCTCTCTTTATGTATAGGAATCCATGTGTTCACATGCCTTGGACTACATTCCCCCATTATTCATCTGTATCCCAATTCTAGTTTCAATATAATAATTCTTATAGTGCATGTCAACCTTCTTATTATACTTGTGTATAACTTTATATCATTCATCACAATGTCATCTCCATTGAATTATAATCTATTATGCGTGTATGCATTATAATCCTATTGATGCCTCAAAGATTTATCTTAACTTGATCATTGCATCTCATGTAATACCACAATTCCTAAGAGTCATCCTTTTTCCTTGATTATCCTTCATACCTCTACATTACCTTGCATCTTTCTTGCATTACGAAATTGATTTGTCACTTAAGACTCAAACTCATTTGAATCATGTATACCTCAAGCATTTTTGAATTCCAATTTCCATAATATATTAGGAAAGTTTCATTATCTTACTTCATTTTCAGGGTCAACTTCTATCATCCTTTGTTCCACTCTTTCATATGAACATAACATCATTCTTCCTTAACCAATTTATAAATTGTACTTGAAATTGTAAAACTTAAAACTAGATTCTCCTCAAGTATTTTTCAATATTAATACTAATATCACTCTCAGCTTACAGCTTCTTTTTTATAATCACATAACTTAGTGCTTACTTTAACGAGATCCAAAGCAAAACTTCTCTTGAGTATTTCCTTGGGAATATCTATCTTAAACTTATGTCTCACAGCATGTGATCACTTAACTTGTGATTTAGCCGTTAGGCTTCTAAACAAGTTTTAAATTTTTACGTTTCATACTTGCTGTGTATGATTAGAATCTCTTCTCAAAGATGTTTATGTATTCCTAAAACACTTACTCTTAAAGATATATAAATACGTACTCATCCATTCAATCCTTAACTCGTCTTCATAGGTTTCTAGGGTGTCACACAATTAGCCTCATGTTGTTACTAACCCTTGTCAATTTACTGTATCAAAACAGATATTACAAATTCTCGTAATGATATTCTATATAAACTGATTTTCTATACCAGTCTCGTAATTCTTCCTTCACACTTTCATTATTTGGTATCTCATCTCAATATAGTCATTTCAAGAATCTTTCAATTTTTTTTTCTTTTAATTATATGCCTATATACAAGGCAATAAAGAAGTTTTTCAATTCATTTGGGTAAACATTCTCCAGAATATTTAAAACTCCCAGATAATAAAACACAATGACCAACAACCAAAATTCAATTTGTAAGCTCATTATCGTGTCACTCCCATCTTACTCATGCATCATAAGCGTGAGGTATTCGGAGCAGTATAGCGTTGAACAGTCAATGCTGAAGTACTGTAGTTATTAGAAATTTTCTCATCAAAGCTATTTGTCTGCATTCAAAGTCACCACATCAATCATTCTCAACTAGTGGTTTCTCTTTTAGATATATATCATGAGTTCCATAAGTATAGATACCTTCTATTTTTTTGTCATACACACTAAGCCAGATTAATACTTTCATCTCATGTCATCTTTTGACTTTTATCAACATTCATAAAATTTCACCTCAAAACATCCTTTCCATACAGTGTAATAAATTCATGATACATATACCACTCCACACATAAGTTGCTAACTATCTACAACTTTCCTCAAATTTATTGTCATCCCTATCCAATTATCTTCTTTGTCTTATATTCTAATAATTTTATTGACTTTCGGTATAATTAACTACGAAAATAGCCCAGCTTTCTCCTAACTTTATTCTCGCAATCCTTACTGAATCAAAATTTTATATTCCCCATATTCCATAATTTAACTTCATTGGGTTATATTTGTGCCCAACTATTTCCCCATAATGTCATAACATCACTGAATAATCCCCTTCATGCTTAAATTACAATCATTAACTTAATCATATTATCCATTCTGAATGTCATTTATAACCTTATTGCTTCCTTCTATAACCTTCCTCAATAATTATATTACCAATTTATCCCTATCATACTAAAGATTCCCATATACTTTCAGTTACTTAAACAGTCATTTTATAATACATTCTAGTCCTATACTTTAAAAGCCAAACTATTTTTAATTCTTTGTACAGATAATTATTATCTCTTTTACACAACATCTACTTAGAGTTAAGGTAGTGTAACATCCTACGAAAATATTACATGTCCTTGGGATCATCATCTTAATCTGATCTTATCGGAAGATTCTACTCCGAGTCCTCCTGAAGATTCTCTTCCGGGTTTTCCTCCTCATGAGATTTTTTTTTCTTTGCTTTTCAATCCAGGGTTGTTGTCTTCTCCTAATTTCCTCAGCACTCACCGGTGCAGCATTTCTTCCACATCTAGGAGGAAAATGGCGTACAACGTTTACCCCCTTCCTAAGACGAATATTTCCCCTTGCAATTGCCTTCCTTGTATGTTCTCTATGGTACTCTTCGGATTGCTTCAAAAGGAAATCTATTTCGGCTGTCAAAATATTGGAGCTACTCTCACTTTCAAAATTCTGGCTACTCTCAAAGCTTTCCTTATTATGAACCCATTCTGCTAAGTTCAGAGGAATTCTATTATTAGAAATTCGGGATGGACCACCTTCCGAATCACCTGTATCAGGGTGCCATTTGCTTTTAACCGTAGAATCTAGAGATCCCTCGTTAGCACTATGAGAGGTATCGGGACTACCACCTCTTCTAGACATGGTGTGTATATCACCAGAGCACCTCAAAACCTATATGCAATCAAATAGTAATTGCTTAATTATTTATGCATCTCAAAAGTAGGTAGATTTCTATATGTAGATGCATACATTCTATTCAATCTAATCTAACTTAACTTAACTTAACTTATCTTAACTTAACTGGACTTGGGGCCACGCAGTGTCAGTGTAGATTTCTTAAAACAACTTTAAAACCAAAAACTTTAAAATCCAAAGCTTTAAAATCAAAATCTTTGATCTTTAAACCATGCTCTGATACCAATCTAAATTGTCACGACTCGGAACTCCCCATCGAGCCCGTGACAACCGCCGCGAAGCCTCGATAAACATTCTTCATCCCGACTGTCGATCGAAACCTCGCAAGGCTCTCGTATCAGCTTTCGCACTTCCCCGATGAGCAATAGTTATCAAATAATCAAAATACGAAGGATTACAAATTATTTCCAAATCATAACATAACATATATTTTTTTTTGCTCACAGGAGCATTTTCGTCATTTTTGTCGAAAACCTCGAAACTTGTTAAAAATGTAGTAGGTAAGCCGAAAATATATATTTAATGAATTAAAAAAAAATTAAGTATCTAAAACATTTATTTGAAGTGAAAATTTGACCATTTAAATATAATAAAAATATTCAATAAAATAAACTATTTTCATATGAAATAATTTTCATAAAACTATCGGTACATAATTCTTATAGCGTAAAAGTTAATTATATTTATATATACTATAAAGCAAATAACCAAAGTATAAAATTTCTTTTACAGTGACACTGGGCCCACATCTAACCAAAATGCATCGAAATCTGAAAACCTACAGCTTTTACCAATTCGAGTCCAAATGAAGGTCCTTGTCAAAGTCAGCTAACTATGGAATTCCCTGAGCCTGAAATGTGAGGAAATGAGGGGGGTGAGATTATAAAATCCCAGTGAGTAAACAGATACCATCTAAGCTATCTAAAGTCGAGTAAATGGATACAATTAAAATAAGTCATCATACTGTAATTTCATTACCTTTCAACTCATTTCAACCAAATAAAATCAATCCATATAAATCGAGAAATCAACTTGGCTTATGAATTTCTTAAAACTTTGGCTCGTGCCAAAACTCATACTCGGTGATACCTTACGCAGGGCATCCAACCGAGTCCGCCAAGGCTGTTAAAATTTTGTATACACTTAAAATATATTTTTAGTTTGAGAAAAATATAGTCGTTCCTTGGCGTTGGCTGAGTTCCCCTTCACGTGGTGGTTTGGCGTGAAGTGAACCCTAAGCTTTACCCCAGGAGATACCCTACGCGCCTCTCCATTCGAGGTAATAATATAATGGAGTTTACCATGCTCCTCTAGTAGGCTGGTCCACGGAACTCCCTCTGCAGTAAATAATTAATATATAATCCACCAATCAATAAAATTCATTCTAGCATGACATGGCAATTTATCGCAACCTAGCCTCTCAAGGCTGAATACATAGTATAAATAATTCTAACACTAAAATTAGTTTAGCCATTCATGCTCATTTATTGTCATAAGCCATTCAATTCAAAACCATAAATTTGCAACACAAGCAGGCAATCTCCAATTACTCTATTTTCAAAACCAGTATTCGATTTTTCTAGAAAATTTATAAAATCATTTTATAAAATCGCAATTTCTCTTAAAACATAGCAATTTACCATTTAAACCCATTTTCCATAAAATCACACAATTGTATAAAACTACTCTAAATAATTAAGACGATAATAAGTTCACTCACTATTCTAGGAGTTGATGTACTCCTAATCCCAATCTCCAAGCACAATCTCTATACTTTTACCAGTGTACTTTGCTCACCAGCTATCCACAATGTACAATACATAATTCATCACATCAATGCTTGACCATTATAAAATCAATTCAGGCTCGGTATATATGCATGATATGATATACAACTTATCCAACTACCGCTTAAATGCGGTGTTGACCTAATTCGACCTATTATCTCCAATTTAACTCCAAATCAATTCTTCTCACTTTCTACACTCTAATTATAACTAAATTACCTCCATGACTGTGAATGAGATTCAATTTATCAGTCTCGATAGCAAATTACGAAAATACCCCTAGTGGGTAAAAATCGTATTTTTGCTCCGAAAATTTCCATTATTTTTCTAAGCTCATAATTCATCATTTCTTAACCAATTCTCCTAAAATGAAAATCAAATTTATCCTCACTCAACACATGATAAATTCGGCCATTAATGATTGTGGGAGAAAATAAGTTCTTTTCTTGTTGTTTTGTTTCGAAATATGCTAAACTAACTTAAAACACTAACATAACTTAAAATCAAATTAATCTAACAAGTTTCTCTCTCCTAACCCATATTTTCATAATTGAATTCATCATGAAAACGTGTAATTTAATCATGGAAAATAAAGAGAAATGCTTGGGAATAAGAAAACTCAAGCTTAATAGAAAAATCTCACCTTTTTCACTTAATTTCCTTGAAAATTCACACTTTTTCTTTGATTTTCTCTCTCTAGGGTTTTGTTTTTGTTTTCGCTCTCTTCTTGCTGGTTTGGCCGGCCATGGGGTGGAAGATGAGCTGATTTTTGTGCCTTTTAAAAAGGGAAATAATAAATTAATAAAGGCATGACACGTGGCATCATGTCATTGGCCCGTTTTTTAAACTTTAAAAATTTTAATCCTTTTTATCTCCACCACACAATTGGTCAATGGTCAAAATGAGGATAAAAGAAGACCATGTGCTGGAAAAATGTCCTGTGGTAGAAAATTACAATTTTGCCCCTGGGGTGGCAAAATTACCATTTTACCCTTTTACTCCAAATTATACCGAAATTAAAATTTTTCAGTTCTAAACCTCAAATTATACTCCAATAAGTCAAATGGGGCGAAAAAAAATCTTTCTAAAATCCCCATTTTGTCCCTAGGTGGCAAATGACCATTTTGCCCCTAGATAGCGAAAATTCTGATTTGACTCCAAATTGATCCTCGAACTCTAAATCACCATATTAAACCATTCTGGAACTTTAAAATTCTTAATTTCATCGTAAATTCTCTATTTGATCTAGTTCGAGGCTTAAATCAACGTTGTTGTACGTCTAGGTATAATACCGACTTTTGTAAATTTTTCGGGACTCTCTTAGCATGCAAACATGCTTTCCATCACATGTATGTCATGACAAATATTTTTATAAAGTCGGGCTTGTCATCTTCTCCCCCACTTGGATCAACCATATGATCCTTCTTCTTGATTGACTTCGACATCCGGCTAAATATTAATATTTTAATATTATTTCATTAATAAAATATTATTTTATTCTAAAAATTTTATCTTGTCTCCTTGGTGCACAAAATACCTTATTATGCCTCACTAGACTTCCGAATCACCTTTTATCTCACAAATTCTCCTCTGATAAAATTATTATTATTTTATTATTATTTTTTCACTTGCGAAATATTTTATGCTAAACTACTCCTTTCATCTTTTATCACTTCTAAACATTTTAATTGACCTCAATGTGTATTCGATCAACTTTATTTATCACCATATCAAAGTTTGGGGTATTTCATAACTGATGGACCTTTTATGCCCTCAACCGTGAATGTAGTAACAAATGAGTTAATGCCCAAGCCAAGGTCTGAATGGACTGAGGCTGAAACTAGGAAAGTTCAAATAAACTTTAAAGCCATCAACACATTACATTATGCCTTGATCCCCACTAAATTTAACAAAGTCTCAAGCTGTGCAACAGCTAAACAAGTGTGGGAAAAACTTAGACTAATCCATGAAGGGACTTTTCAAGTAAAGTAGTCCAAAATTACTCTCTTAACGCACAGTTATGAAATGTTCAAAATAGAGCTTAGTGAAGACATCACCAGCATGTTTGATAGGTTTACAAACATTACAAATAAATTAAGTCAACTAGGCAAGCCTATCCCTGAACATGAATTAGTTAAGAGACTGCTTAGATGCCTACCAAAATCCTGGAAACCAAAAGTGACTGCCATTAGAGAGGCTAAAGATCTGAACATCATCACTCTCGATGAGATATGTGGTTCTCTTCTCACTCATGAGTTGGAGCTTAAGGAAGAAGAAGAAGAAGACCGAAGGGAAGCAAAGGAAAAGAAAAAGAGCATTGCTCTTAAAGCCAACATTCTTGAAAAAGAGTTGGAAGAGCTTTCCTGTGATGATGATGAAGATTTAGCTCTAGTTGTAAGAAAATTTTAAAAACTAATGAGCAGAAGAAATCGAAGGCTAACTAGAAAAGGTTTCAGGAAAGACCAAGGTGCTTCATGGAAAATAAGGAACAAAAATGACTGAAACAAAAATGAGGAGATGATCTGCTACGAATGCAAGAAACCTAGTCACTTTATGTCCGAGTGTCCATTGCTGAAAGATGAAACCCCCAAGAAAAATAAGAGATCCAAAAAAGCAATGGTGGTTGCTGCATGGTCGGATAGTGACACATCAAGCTTTGAAACTGATGATGAAAATTTCGAGGAAAGAGCAAACATCTATTTAATGGCACAAGAGGATGAAACAGAGATACCCTCATCCCCCTGCATTAATTCTTATGATGATTTACAGGATGAATATGAATGCCTTTATGATGAATTTGAAAAACTTTTTTCAAAATACAAATCATTGAAGAAAAAGGCTACATTACTTGAAAATGATTTGGATCAGATCAAATAAGAGTTCATATCTGTTTTTGAGCAAAGAAATATTTTGCAAGTTGAGTTAGAACACTCAAAAACAGACTTTGAGTTTTTAAAACAAAAGCTGGAAAACAAGTATGAAGCCTTGCAAATAATTCTTGATGAAAACGCAGCTCTTAAATGTTTGAAAAATGAATCTTCAAAAAGAGATGCATACCACAATAAATATTCAGCTAAAGCATTACCTAGATGTTATAATTATGGTAAACATGGTCATTTGTGTAAAACCAGACCCTATAATTACATGTCATGACATACATGCATGGAGTAGCATGTTATTACGCTAGAAAAGCACTTAAGAATAGACGAAACCCGATATTGTACCTAACGGTACACTTAAATTGATTTAACCTCGAACCAGTTCAAATAGGAATTGTAGGATGAAATTTAATTTTTTATAGTCCAGGAATGACTAAAAATGATTGTTCGGATTTCGAGGGTTCATTTGGGGTAAAATTAGAAATTTTGATATTCAAGGGCAAAATCGTCATTTTGCCACCTAAGATAATAATTTGGTCATGGAGTCAAATTTTTGACCAAGATTAACTATTTGGAGTATAATTTAATGATAGGAAGTGAAAAAGTTTAATTCTGGTGATTTTTGGAGTGTAGAGGCAAAATCGTAATTTTACCACCCACGGACAAAATTTGAGATTTTGAGAGAATTTAGATCAAATTTGACAAATTGGAGAATGGTATGAGTATAAGGGATGAAAAATATGTCTATGGGCAATTTTTCAGTTTATTGGGCAAAAATGTAATTTTTCACTTTTACGGGGGCAAAAGTGTAAATTTCAAAAATTACTCCACCGAGACTTTGGATGAGTCTGAGAATTTTATCTAAGCTATGAATATATGAGACAAGTGTATGGTGAAAATTTGGAAACAAATGGATGAAATTTTAAAAATGGGCCAATGGGAAAGTGACATGTGGCATTTTTTTAATGATATAATATTATTTTAATGAAAAATCAGCCCATTTAAACCCAAATTTTAATTGCTGGCCGGCCATAAGGAAGAACAAGAGAGGAAATAGAGAGGAAAGGAAGAAAAAAAAAAAAACCAAAGAGAAACAAGAAAATTCAAAGGGAAATTCGCGGTTTTCGACTATTTACGCGTCTAACGGTAAGCTTTTTCGATTTTAGCTTGATTTCTACCTTTCCTATGCCTTTATTTCCATTTAGCATGCTTGAGGAGAGAGATCAAAAAGTGATATCAAGGGCTGGACAAAATTCTAGGGGAGAGAAATTGAAATTTTTAGGTTTTGATTTTTAGTTAAATTGATAGTTTTAGTTAGTTAAATGTGTTTAGAAATTAAATTGGGCAAGAAATCATTAAATTTTCACAATACCCACTCTTGACTGGATGCTCAATGCTGTACAATGATGATGGATTGATTTTATTCTAAGGGAAATGAAGAGAAAATGATGAAAAACGATTAAACGTGATAGAAAAACAAAGTAGAAAATTAACCGAGTTAATGTCCCATTTTTGGCCGAATTTTCCAAGGAAGGGAGTGAACTGATTTTATTGTTTTTAGAAGGTTATTGGCTGATATTTAATGGTTAGAAATGTTGGAGAGAGAATGGGATGATTTAGAGCTAAAATGGAGCGTGTTAGCAATTTATCGGGCAAAGTGCCAAAAATAGGTTAATACCACGTTTAAGCCGTTTTAGGCTATTGCATTTCATACCATGCATTAGTATAGGATTTAAGTTAATTATATAGTGATTTAGCATCAATGTGATGAATTGTGTAAATTTTTGTAATGTGTCTAGGAGGAGAGCCTTCCGGAAAAGGCAAAGATGTCGTACCCGACGAGTAGTGATCGGGGCGCTTAGAAAGCTTTTAGTTTGTACAAACGGTGAGTAAACTTATTATTATTGTAAATTATCTAGAGTTTATTTTTAAATGCCCTTTATGTATTTTATGAAATGAGAACGAGATTAAAACGGGATTTTTAATGTTTTAGGAATAAATGTGATAAATAAAAATATATTGTATTGATTATGAAATTGAGTAATTGGAGGCTGCAAATTGACTTGAAAAATATATATTTTCCTAGGAATGGCTTATGAGAAATGAGTATATGTGGCTATATTCTGTGAGTGCATTGGGAAATTTATGTAAGTTGTTTTTACTATGCAGGCTGGATAAATAAATAAAAGCCACGTTATACTGTCGAAATTTTATTAAAATTGGTGGGTTACTCACTGCAGTGACGGGTTTCCGTGGACTGCCTATTAGAGGGGCACGGTAAACCCAGTTATGTAGTTACTCCGGTTGTAGAGGCGAGGAGGGTAACTCCCGGGGTAGTATTAGAGCTCACTTCACGTCGAACCCCCACGTGAATGTGTAACTCGGCCAACGCCAAGGGACGACTTGTTTTAAAAATAAAAATGTGTTTCACGTGTGAATATTTTAACACCCTTGGCGGACTCGGTTAGATGCCTCGGCCAAGGTATCCCCGAGGATTAGTTTTGGCTTGAGCCTTGTTTTAATAAAAGACATAAGCCTTAACAACTATTTTGGTAAATTACAAATATTTTATGGTTTAAGAAATAAATTGAAAACATTATGAAATGGGTTGAAATTTGTTGTTTAAACTTGCCTCCATTTTACTCACCTTTAGATATTTATGATAATGTCTGTTTACTCATTGGGATTTTATAATCTCACCACCCTCCTTTTCACCCATTTCAGGTTCAGTATAGACTGTAGATAGCTGATCTCATCGAGGACTACAGTGGGATCTGCATTTTCCAAACCGTAGGTTCACAGTCCTCTTGACTTTTGTTTATTCGGGGGCACTCTTGTTATTGTAAATTAAATTAAATATTTTAGCTTACTGTATTTAAGTATGTATAAATTTATTTAGCTTTTACGCTATAAAAATTATTCACGTATAACTCTATAAATATTGTTTTATAAGAAAATAGAATATTTCCCTTAATATTTCTTTTATTTTCTTATTATATTCAAATAACCGTAATTTCGTTTTAAATGAAGATTTTAGACTTTTAAACTCATTTTGAATATGAATTATGTATTTTGTACTTGTATATTACGTTTTAGCCAGTTTCGAAATTTTTGAGAAAAAAATGACCAAAATACCCCTGTGTGGCGAAAATTTTATTTTGATTGTTTTTGATCTAAAATAGTATATATTCTCTAAAAACTTGATATTTAACAATGATTGCTCATAGGAAAGGAAAGAAACTGATATGTAAGCCTTGCGGGGTTCCGGTTGGCATTCCGGATAATGAGTGTCAATCGAGACGTCGCGGCAATTGTCATGGGCCTGAGGGAGGTTTCGGGTCGTGACAATTTGTCATATGACTATTTTAAGAAAAGAAAAGTGCAGAAAGTTAAGAAACTTTGGGTTCCTAAGGGATCCTTTGCTGCAACTAACACTTAAGGACCCATCAAAGTATGGGTACCTATAAAGAAAAACTGAAATTCTGTTTTGTAGGTTGAGCTGGACTTAAAAGAGACATGTTCAAGAGCTCAACTCAAGAAGAAACAGCCTTGGTACTTGGATAGTGGCTGTTCATGGCACATGACAGGACATGAAATGCTACAGAAAATGAAAGATAAAATCACTGAATTGGAAAACAAGCTGAAGAATAAGGAAAACATGGCGTCTGAACCTGTGGTTGCAGGCAATTCTGCCACATCCAGCACTGCACCACGTAGCAAGGTGCTGAAGGTTCAGTAGAGTTAGTAGAGGAGTCTGCAAGTTCTGGCACTCAAGCTGAAGGTTCTACCTATAAGTCTGCCAGTCCTATTCTGTAAACTGAGGACTCCCCACAAGGAGTTGAACAGCTAGCCAAATCACCCTCCCTTGAACCTCAAAGCAAAAATGACTCAGAACAAGGGACTAAAGTAGCTGGTGTAGAAATTGAGAAACATCAGGCCTTTTCTTCAAATTTAGAGGAAGTTTCTATTATGGACATTTTTCATCAAATGGTCAGAGAGGAACAAGCTGAAAAAGACACTGTCAAGATAGCAACTCAGAAGGATGGTGCAAATGTAAGAAAAAGAAAGAAACCTATTTCAATTCCCAAACTAAAGGCAAAAACAGGGAAACTAGAAGCCACCACAGCACCACCAACTAAGGCAACACAACCAACCAACGGAAGGAAGACTATGGCAACCAAGACAGATTTTCTCAAAAGAAGAAAGTCTTCTAGATTGGTAGAAAAGTCCAAACCAGTTTTAACCTATTCTCTTCACAATCCAGTTCATGTTTCAGACAAATCTTTTCCAGAGTTCTTTTCTAAAAAGTCATCTCCTCTCCTAGAACCCTCTCCGTTTCCTTTTACCCTTTCTACAGAACTGAATCCTCACCTCTGCTTCATTCGATGAGTAAAATCCCCCTCCTTTGATGCTGACAAAAAGAGGGAGTAATATGGTACCAGGGGAGCAAGAACTAGAGAATAATGTTTAAAAAATAAAAAATGTTAGGGTAGAGGAACCAAGAACCTAGGAAAGGAAAAAAAGCAGAACTAGGGGTGCATGAAATTAGAGAAATAAGAGATAGGAAGCAAAACTAGTCTAGGGGCATTTTCAGAATACTTTTTAATCAACTATTATTTGTGCCTTGGTGGCACTTAAACACTCAACTCTAATTTTGTTATTTATGTGGATGTATGTGAAACATGAATGTTGATATGTTTATGATATTTAACTGCTGTAAACTAAAGTCTGCTGATGTTTTGATATGTTGACTGTCATAAACAAAATCTGTTGCTAATATGCTGATATGGATTTACATGCTGATAGATGATGTTAATATAATGTTTGATTAGAATAAGTTATAGATGAAGCATATAGCATATCAATTGAAACATGAATAATGTATACAAAATCTGAAATCAATAAGCTGATTGACAGCTGCTGGAACTTTGATGAAAATTTGACAACACTTACTGCTAAAAATTTAATGACAAATCTGTTAATACTTACTTGCTGCAAATCACTCTACATTGATGCACATATGTATACTCTAAATGTTCAATGTCATTTTCTATGTGACAAGAATAAAATTGGCTGAAACAAAATAAGTAAAATATGCACACACTAAGGGGGAGCAATCCTCAATTCTTGCAGAAAACTAAAAATAATTTAAAATGACACTATGCTGTTAATCAAGGAGTGTTTTGTCATCATCAAAAAGGGGGAGATTGTTGGCTCCATTAGTTTTTGATGATAATAAAACATTCCCATTTATTTGTATATAATTCCTTTATTTGAGTGTGTAGGAAATTAATATATGAAATTAATTTCTTAAATCTTCAAAGAGTATTTTTGAAAGAAAAAGAGGGATAAAATCAACTAGATGTAACTGAATAACAAGGAGGAAGCTTATTGGTGAAACAAAGAAGAACATTGGTTGACTAAATTTTAAATTGGAGAAATGGCGGGTTGAAGAGTTTGAGAAACAAAACTAACTTAGTCAACCAAGTCAGTCGACTAAGTGCCCTCTGCCAGAATCTACAAACTAGAAACAAAATCAACTTAGTCAACCAAGTTAGTCGACTAAGAGCTCTCTGTCTGTAATTTCAACCAAAGCACTACAAGATAAATTAACGGCTAGAACTCATCCTCAACTATTTCCAACGGATATAAATTGCCAAACTACCATCAGAGTTGCATCTCCAAGTATAAAACGGTCTTCCAATAATGAGAAACAAGTTTTTTTGAAGCCTTGAATGAGATTTGAGCTATAGAAAGTTGAAAAACCAGAAAAGCTTCACTGCATTTATCTGCACTTTAACACCTACTCTTCACATCTGTGATTAGCACTCAATCCTGTACTAATCAAATCATCCAATGATCATAGGTACTTTCTTTTACCACTTCTAAATTGTATACTTAGAGTGAGGGAGTCACTCTAAGGGGTTGTTCAAGCTTGAGAAAGCTTGAATGTTATAGGTTATCGTTGTGCCTTGGAAAACCACTTTGGGTTTTAGTTTAGCCCAGGAAAAACTAGTGTAAAGGTTGTGACTGAGCCTGCAAAAAGCCATTGTAAAAGCTTGGTGGAAGCTTGTGAATTCCACTGTTTTAGTGATTTGGTTTGGAAAATCCTTGGTTGGATAATCAAGGTAGTGGATGTAAGTCTTGGACAGAACCACTTTAAATTGCTGTCCATTGTCTACTCTATTTTTATTTTCTTTATTCTAAAAATTAGTTCCACACCTTGTCTAGAGCCACATTGTGTTATTTACCCCCCCTCTAGCACATATCAACGAGACCAACATTATCTGTCTTTTCCATTTCAACTTCTTTCTCAACAATTGCCTTGTCATCATTTATATGCTCCTTTGAAGATTCAATTGATTTTCCACTCACCCCTTCAACTTCTTTGCCACTCTTAAAGGTAATTGCATTACAATGTTCCTTACCTTTGGGATTGACTTGTGTATCACTTGGTAAGGCACTATAAGACCTTGAGCTTTATAAACTCGTAAAGAGAAGTATACGCGATATCCTTGATTAGGGGTAATTTCAAAATTTCCTTACCAAACCCATAAAAGTAAGATTTTAAACAATATTATGGCCTAAGTAGGCCTAAGGCATAAATGAATGATGAAAATATGGATAAAATGACAAGGAAACAAAAATTTTGATGATTTTCACAACAGAGGCAAAATGGTCATTTTTCACCTCAAGGTTAGAATTTTTAAGTTTTCATGAACTCGAGCATTTCTAGACCATTATGGACCTTGTCCCATGGTTAAAAGAGCAAAAAGATTGCATAAAAGATTGGAGGAGAATAAGCTAATTTGTGAAGGGGCATTTTCATAATTTCCAAGGGAGTGGATAAGCTTGGGCTATAAATATCTTCTCCTTCCAGCAGCTTGTCTTCTTCTTCTTCCATCTCACGTTGCTTCCAACCTCCATGGAAGCTTGATATGGAGCTTGCATAATTTTCTCTCTCTAGCTTTAGTTTTCATACCTTTGAGCCCTTTTGACTAGAACTTTGTATTCTTTCACTCTCTCACTTCAAAACCCTTGATAAATCTTATTTCAATACTTTCTCTCACTAATTGGGCATTCTAGAGAGAGAAAGAGAGAATTACACTATTTGTTTGGAAGCTATTGGAAGAGAATTCAACTACAAAGAAACCCTAGGGTGAGTGATGAACTAAGCTTGATTTTTAGCTATGAATAATGGCTAGTAATTGGGATTATGAGCTGTTTTATTGTTGAGTATGTTCATTCATTTTATAGTGATTAAGATAGTGAACATAGATAGCCATTTAAAGTGACAATTGAAAGCTAGTTAAGAGATAGCTTTTAGGGTTTATAGTATGTGAATTAACATAATGGTGATGTTAATGTGATGGTAGGTTTCAAGGAAGCCCCATCATCCCATTTGGACAATTAGGGGAATTAGAGTAAGCAAAAGGCTCAACAATATACTGGTGAGTCGACTTGTATTTCAATCTTGTTTTGGGAAATATGAATGATTTTATCCAACTTGTCTTTGAAAATGTACCTTTGGAACAAGCCTTTGGTGAAGTGATTTTATATTGTGAAAATGTGCTATACAACGTTTTATGTGTTATCACAATATGATAATATGCATGATATACATTGGGTGTTTATTTGTATGTTGATATGGACCCGGCTATGTGCGAGTAAGAGTGCACATAAGCCGTTGCTGACCCAACTATGTGCGAGTGGGAGTGCACATAAGCCGTTGCTGACCCGGCTATGTGCGAGTAGGAGTGCGCATAAGCCGTTGCATATGAGATGATGATGATGGGAGGGTGTACATGATGATTGATATATATATATATATATATACATATTTGGTAGATGGTTGTAATGCAAAGATGTGAGCATTTGATTTGTTGAAATTTGGGAGTTTGCATGTGTTACATTTTGCTTTTGTTATTCAGTAGGATGACTTTGTTTTAAAGGAAAAGGAAACTTTTTTCTTGATGTTTTGATTATCGTTGCAGCGAGAAACTTTCTATTTTATGACCAAAATCTCGATGTAGCGAGATTGAATCTCGCTGCAGCGAAAAACTTTTTATTTTTCACCTCATTTTGATCAATTGTTGCCCTATTTTTCACTTCTTTGCTACCATATTTGAGCATGGATTTCTAACATTAAGGAATAAATGAATTAAGCTTAATATGAGGAGGTTTGGTGAGAAACCCTCGGCTAGTCAAGAAACCCTCGGTTAGTTGATAATTTAAATAAAGTGTTGCTGTAGCGAAAAGGCATTCTCGCTGCAGCGAGGACCTGTCGTTTATTTGACCTGATTTGCATGAATGCAATTAAAGTTTTCACTCTCCAAATCGTTTGTTGAATATGGACCCTTACATAAAGTGATTTACTCATGTGGGGTTTACATTAGGGGTTTTAAAAAGAACAAAAACAAATTGCATTATTTTGAAAAAGAATGCATCATGATTTCGTTAAACATTCCTTATGGTATGCTTATTCCCTTTCTTGTTCACTCATTGGGTTTATACTCACCGTTTTTAACTTCATGTTTTCAGATCACGAGGCAGCCGGTAACTAGGACGAGGTGTCCTCGTAGACTTGTATCCATCTTTTGGTAGGTGTCTCGACATTCAGTAGCTGTGTATTCGTCCGAGTCCCTCCACTGGAAGTCGAGTATTCTTTTGTTGTGTATAGACAAACCTAATGTAAATTATTAAGATACGTTATAGATAATGTATATACACTTGTTTGGTATGCCAGTATGAGTTGGCAAATGTTTAATATTATTTTAACCCTAAGTTATGAAATGTGACTTAGCAGTTTATAATGGAATGATGAACACGTCAGATTAATAGGCTTGCTTGGGCTTAGTGGACTATGTCCATTAGGCCCATACACCGGTCATGGCCTGGAATTTGGGTCGTGACAGGCACCTTGGGGTCTACTGTTGATGGAGTTTGCAAGATGTCCCACTTGGGTCTCAAGATTTCTCAAAAAAGCTCCATAGCTCTGAATTATGGCATCAGTCTTGGACATATATTGCAAGATAAATTCATCCACTTGGGATTTCTTTTCAGGAATTGGTGGTCTAGATTGTGGTTGAAAACCAGAAGGCACGTTGGGGTTTGGATTGGAAGGCCCTGCGTTGTTGTTCCATGAAAAGTTGGGGTGGTTCTCCAACCAGGATTGTATGTATTAAAATGTTGGTTATTTTGCTACCTGTTGAAGTTCCCCATAAATTGGACTGATTCAGAATTATATGGACATCGATCATTTGAATGGTCATCCCCACTCATCTCACAAACTACAAATGACTTTTGAACTACATGAACTCTCAGTGTGTCAAATTTCTTGGACAATGCAGCCACTTGTGCAGCTAAGTTGCCAATTGCATCAATTTCATAGGCTCCAACAACATTTCTCGAACCCGACCTTTCTAAAGGCCATTGATAATTATTTGAAGCCATCTCTTCCAACAAATTATAAGCATCTGCAGCATTCTTACTCATCAATGCCCCATCAGCAGCAACATCACTTGTGGTTTTAATTGACCCAACCAGCCCATTGTAGAATGTCTGAACTTCCAACCAATCAGAAATCCCATGATGTGGACATCTTCGCAGTAGTTCTTTAAACCTCTCCCAGGCTTCATACAAGGACTCACCATTAAATTGTGTTAATGAGGTGATATCATTCCTCATCTTTGCAGTCTTTGCAGGCGGAAAGAACTTTGCAAGAAACTTTTGAGCCAAGTTTTCCCATGTAGTGATAGACCCATTGGGCAGTGAATTAACCCAACTCTTTGCTTTATCCCTCAGAGAAAACAAAAATAGTCTCAATCTAATAGCATCATTAGTTACTCCATTGTATTTAAAGGCATCGTAAATCTCTAGGAAATTAACCAAATGAGAATTAGGATCATCACTGTGTAACCCACCAAATCGGACTGAAGACTGAATCATTTGAATGTAAGCTGGTTTAATTTCGAAATTATTTGCATTGATGGAGGGTCTCCTAATTCTTTGGTGCAAACCTTGCAAAAGAGGAACAACATAATCTCCAGTGCTCTATTTGCTTCGAGAACTAGATTAATGGCATTATTGCCATTATTATTGTTATCCTTAGCCATTGTTTGATTTAAAGCTGCAACTTGCGAATTCTTCCTTTTGACGTCTTCTGAAAGTTCTTTCTATCTCAGGATCAAAAGGAACAAGATTCAAGTTGTCTCTTCTTTGCATACAATGACCCAAGATATCTGCAAGAAAACAAAATCTAAAATTAAAACAAGAAAAATAAAATTTGAAGTAAGACCAAATTGCTTGGTATTAGTATTAGTAAAAATTTTAGAAACAATTCCCTGACAACGGCGTCAAAAACTTGTCAGTTAAAATTCCACTGCGCAAGTATACATATCGAATACATAGTATATTAGCAAGCAGAGTATCGATCCCACAAAGAATTGATCTAAAATTTTACTAGGTACTAAAATTATAACATTTTAATCTTATTCAAACACTCCAATTAGAATAACTAAATTAATTAACTAAAACTAATTAACCAAAATTTGTACTAAAAAGAAAAATCAAAGCAACAATATAATTGGGTAAAAATCAAATCAAACAAGTCTAGGATCACAATATCCCTCATACTTCATCTAGATCTTACCTCTCTTTCTTAACTTATTTCAATGGGTTGAATTGCTAACCTAGAGTCCTAAATTATTTATAAGCGTCTCCCGACTCATCCTATAAAAATATCTATTTTAACCAAAACACTATATCCCTATATGAATTGAAATTAAAACAGACTCATTAAGTTTAGGCTATAATCTGGCTACATATAGCCTATAGGTATATCCCTATCCTATACGCAAATCAATTAATATGATCATATGCTATCCCAATTTTAGTCTACACTAAACTCCCTTTCCCAAGTTTGTCTAGATTCCTAAATCAATTTAATTGGTGATGAGGTAATTAAAAAGCATTAAGAACAAATTGGAATAAACAATTCAATTCCCAATAAATATAAGTAAGAAAGAGATTAAAAATTTAGACTACATGTGAGTTCAATTGCAATCCTAGAAAAAGAAAATTAGCCACTCATAATTGCAAAAACAAATAACATTATAATAAATTTAACCATTGACAGTAATAAGAAAACTAAAAGCCAAGGAAGAAAACAAAACAATGATTGCTGTCTTTATCTCCAAGTTTCAGCCTCAACTTCTAGTTTCTTGCATCTCTCAAAAGTTCTTCTTCTAATGTTGTTAAACATATCCTATTTATACTAATAAGCTTAACCTAAAGTTCCTTAAGCTGACCTAGGGTTTTAATTGGGCTTAAAAGTGTAATGAGAGGCCCAAAAATCAATTGTCAATTTTTACAAATTTCCATTCCCGACATAGTACATCCAACTATTTTCTGACACGATTTTCTCTATCTTCAATGTAGAACTGGGTAAAGTGATCTTCATGAAAGTTGTATCTATGTCTCTTAGCTTTCCAATGGTTTAAGAATCACATCATTTTGAGTTCTGTAACTCAAGATATGGCCAAAATACTAAAGCATATGCAAGCAGATTTTGGATCTTTCAATACCTTACTTTTCAAAATTAAACCCAATCACTTTTAATCCTAAAAAATATAAAAACTAATAAATAATAACCAAATTAAAAGGAATAACATAAAATTAAAATAACTAACATAAAAGTAACCTAATTATAAAAACAACTAAAAATAAGTAAATTATAATTGAAAATTGAGGACTTAGCTAATATTTCATAACAAAATTGAAATAAAATAATTCTATAAAATAGAATTATAAGAAAGTATAAGGAAAACTAAAGAAGAAAGGACTCTAATAATTTGGTGATTGTTGATCTGTAATTCTTCCTTGAATTCCTCGCTTTCTCCCTAACTTTAATTCCTCTTTTTCTTTTGAAAACTCTTGTTTTTTTTGTAAATCATGCTCTAAAAGAGTGCTTTAATAGGTCTCAAAACCAAGTTGAAATAGAAGTAAAAAACCACCGAAAAACCTTGACTCTTCAATGGGGGCCGCAACCTCGAACCATGGTATATTTATTTTCAATTTTTTTTGTCAGAGGCTGTGGCCTTGGAAAATAAGGGCCACTGCCCCAATACTCTTGGGTGCTTAAAAAAGTCTTCTTGATGCCGTGAGGCCACAGCCCTAAACTTTGGAAGCCATGGCCTTGCAGACTTGTCTTGATTTTCTCATATTCAATTGCACTACTTTGACTTCAACATGATGTTTTGCCCCCTTACAGGATGAATTGGGTAAAGTAGTAAGTATAAAATTGTAGCTCTACCTCTTATCTTTCCAATGGTCTAAAAATCATATCATTTGGACTTTTGTAGTGGGAGATATGTTCAAAAAACCACAATATATGTAGAAAAAGTCTACACCTACAATGTATTCTCCTGGTCCAATTAAAAATCCTTCTTCAAATCTATAAAAGCACAATTTAATTAATAGCAGCTTTTCTTAAGCAGTTTAACAGCTAACTTAGTCTAAAGTAATTTAAATTCAAGTGACCCAACATAATTAACTATAATTAAATAAATAACTAAAACACCTAAAATCTATGCCAAAACTCAAGAACCTAGCAACTTAATAACTAAAATTAAGACCAAATAACTCTATATCATAGAGTTATCAATACTTGAACCCTACAACTACCGGATTATTTTTGGAATTTCCTACCTAAACCCGAAACCCGATATCCTACCGATTACTTGTTAACTATCCAATCCCATTTAAACATCCAATTGTGCAAAAAAGATTTATTAACCATTTCATGGGTGCCCAATCACCCAACCCCTATAAGATAATAATTATATTTCATAATTCACTAATAATTGAATTTATAGAAGCAAACAAACATTAAAATTAAAATTTAAACAACAAATTGTTTTTAAAATATCTCAAATAACAACTTAATTAACCAAAAACAAATAAATAAACATCTCTAGTAAACATTAATTATTGGGTTCTCGTATCAACTATCGTACGGGTAATACCCATACCTTACCTAGACACGAAACGGGTAATAAAATTACTACCTGAACTCGTTCCAAACTCAAATTTAAAATACCCATACCTTATATAATCAGATTGTATAACTATATAAATGGTACCTAGTACCATCTCTAGTTTTACATATTAAATGGACGGGACATTGCCTACTTAATCTATATCTTCAAATTAACCGGTATTTACTTGTTAGAAAACAAAATTGCTCTAATGAATTAAAGAAAATAGCAAGCCACAAGTTTAGCCCAATGGTTGAAGCCCTTCTTAGGATAGCAGAAAGCCTATGCGGTGGGAACGACGCCCTGTCCCCACCATGGGTTTAGCCCAACTTTCAGGTCTGTTTTAGTAATGGTAGCGGAACTTCTATAGGGTGGAAGTTATTGCTTTAGAAGAAAAGTAATTCAAGAGTGGGGTTGTATGGGAAATTGTAATATAAATTAACTAAATGTGAAAATCAAAATGCAGTGGTTACTAAACAATAATAATCAGATATAAATCTACAAAATCAATAATAAATATGAAGCCCGTATTAGTAGAGAAATATGTATATAACAATCTTGGAGCCTCTTGATAAATAATATAAGAAACTTAGATATAATGAAAAGTGATAAATTGAACTTGACACAATATCTTAAAATAATGTTGAAAGAGAATTTATGACAAGTGATGTTATATGCTAATGTAATAAGAAGCCTTATGTATGCTCAAGTGTGCATGAGGCCTCGAAATTGCTTATTTATTGGGTCTTTTGGAAAGATATTTATCTAATTCTTGTAGAGATCATAGGAAGTGGCAAAGAAGTTAATGAGATATTTGAATAGGACCAAGAATTATATGCTAGTTTATGAAAACCTTTAAGACCTTAAGTTGAAAGATTATACAAATTCTAACTTAACCCGATGTTCAGATGATAGAAACTTCATATTAGGACTTGGTAATTTTAGACACAACACATTAACACGACACGGGAAGATACGAGGTTAAACAGGTTTGGGTTTAACTCTAACATGTTTCGTATTTAATCATATTTGACACATTTAAGACACAAAAATTTCCGTATCTTAACGTGTCTAACAGGAGTAACACGTTTAAAACACATCTAAATAATTTTAATTAATTATGTTATTGTGTTTAAATGTATAAACATGTTTAATCGTGTTATCGTATTTAAACGTGTATACATGACATGTCTATCAACTTGTTAAAAATTAATAGTCAAAGACTATTTTAGCCTTACTTAAATAATTTCAAACAAAAATATTAATAAGATTTTTAAATTTTATAAAGATAATAACGTAATTATGCTATGCCCAAACCCTAATTTTAAATTTTATTTTGTTATATTTGATGTTATTGTTATTTTTTTTGTTATAATTGTTTTTATAATTATTAATTATAAATTTTCAAAACGAATTGAGAGGAGGGGGCATTTATCTAACCACTCTAATTAATTTCTATAAACAATTTACTACAAATCCATTGAATTTCTGTAAATAATATTGTCAGAAAATTTTGAAAATTTCATAGACTAATATTTATCATTAATTACTTTAATATTAACTAACATTTTCTTAATTTTAAGTATTGAAAAATAAAATTTGTAGTTGTAAAATTCTATAAATTAAATTTTTTTAAGGCAAATCTTTAAATTTATTATTAGTCTCTTTCGTCATAAGCTTCAATTCTGTTCTTTTTATCATGCCTTTTGTTTTTTAGGATATTAATATAAACGTTAATTGTTCTAGTTTTATAATCCTTTAGCTGTGTTCTAGGGTGGGGAGTTTTTATTAGATATCTAATATCCCTAAACTGGATTTTTTTTTTAGTGCTTTCGGGTTATTTTTGGTTTTTATTTTTTCATGTAATTCATAAAATCTAAAATTATTTTAACTTTAGTATCAAGTAATAAAATTGTGTACTTCTCAAGAAAAAAATTAATTTTCAATATAAATATGAAAATTAAATTTATTAAAAATTGAAAAAATATAATTGAAATATTAGAGAGATCAACTTCAGAATTTGACCACCATAGATAATGGGATCTGCCATTTCGGGAGTAAATCCAATCATGGGTAGCCTGGCAAGACCCTAGACCCAGCAGCTTTAAAGTAGTAAAATTTTGTTGCTGATAATAAGCTTCATAAATTACGTTTAGGTAAAAGTGGAAGGCAGGTCACGAGTTGCCAAATTGGATGTCAGAGTTGGTGCCTTTAATTGATTTGAATTGAGGAGTGCCATACAAAATAAGATGCTTGAAAGTGACCGCATAATTTAGCTAGGAAAAATAATGAATCACTCACGGTATGCACACGTTGAACCTATGGCATGCATGCTTTGTTACGATGTGGACTTGGGGACCCATTTCTACATGTAAGGTCATTGACAAATACTTATGACCACTAGCATTTCAACAATTTCTTTTTTTTTTTATGATTAACGTGACAA
The DNA here is from genome assembly GCF_053813885.1 of Theobroma cacao. Classification (NCBI taxonomy): domain Eukaryota; kingdom Viridiplantae; phylum Streptophyta; class Magnoliopsida; order Malvales; family Malvaceae; genus Theobroma; species Theobroma cacao. The sequence goes on along the minus strand of NC_142647.1, from coordinate 35,969,510 downwards.
AAGTTTTAGGGTCAATATTGTAGATTTGAGACTTAGATGAAGACTTTTAACAATATTTGCATTAAATAAGATTATCAAACTAAGGAAAATATATAGTAACACTCCTCTCCTTCTCATCTCTTTCCTTTTCCTCTCTTCCCCAGCAATCAAACAAAGCAAGGAAATGACTTTTGAGTTGTATCAAGAACACGAGAAATGAATTTTATAGTAGTCAGTAGAGGGTACGTAAAAGCTTTTGTAAGGCAACATGATATTTGGTCCCATTTGCTCGGCATGATATGCATGCATATATTATATTACTAACGTAATTGGCCTTGGCTACCTCTTTTCCAATGATATGCTTCTTTAGCTAATTAGCTCGTTTGCACGAGTTCTGAATCAAACCGATAAAGAAAGAGCAGGCTTAGCTGTATTAAACTAATACAAAAAGAAAAAAAGGGGCTTGCAATCCATGCTCTCCACAGTACGTACTAGAACAATTTTGACAAATTATATACTATTCTCTTTGTCTTATTATATTTGCCTCATTGATTTTTTTTACCAAATAAATCTAATTTTGACCATTATTTTTATAACTATTACATAGTCTTAAAATTTTAGAGAATATTTATTGAAAATTTAAAAATTCAAAATTTTGAAATCTTATTTTTTAGAATTTTAAAATTTTTAAAAAAAAATTATCAAAATTGAGGTTGCTTAACCGAAAAATCAATACGGAACAAACAAATTGGGGTGAAGAGAGTGTTATATCATTATTCTGTGTAAAAGTCCAAAAAAACATTGAATTGTGGGAATGAGTGAGAGGAATTGGGGAAGTCGACTTTTAGTGCTGACAGTGGAGTGTAGTGAGATTGATTGGCCGAATACTAGTGGGATTAATTGCTAAGCAAATAAATTGGGAGGCTGATATGAAGATGAGATATACACGGCAACTTTTGTATCTTATGAGGTTTGACTCCAACTCAACTTGATTAGGTCGGTGTGGAAGGCTATACTTGGATGGGATTGAAACTCTCTTATTCAAAGTTGGTGGGGGTTGGAATGCTTGCTACTTACATGCTGGATATAGTGTCAATGGAGAAAAATGAGATTCTAGCAAGATGTAAATCGAAATCTAGCTGTCCAAGTTCGATTAACATGTCTAGCTTGCTTGCGCATTGGAAGATGAATTATCCACGGCAGAATTTTGAATTCTAGATGATTGACTGTGGTGATTGGATTGACCTGGAACCTGGATTTCAATATCTAGATGGTAGAGAAACGTTGAGTATTTCAATTTGATCCGGAGGGTTTGCAGTGATAAAGTTGAGTGGCAGCTAGCTTTGGATACGTCATGATTTTGAGATTCTAGCAAGTTGAGACTAAGACAACTGGCTGTCCAAATTCGGACAACTTGTTAAATTGTTAGAATTTTGCCTGCAAGCGTCGGGTGCTCTTTACTTTTCCATGAATGTGGTTTTTTTCTTTTTTGTGATGCTCTTATTTAAGTCTATTGAGGGCAAATTTTGTAGTAAGATCATCATTTTTAACCTTACTGTAAAGTTAAATAATAAGGACTATCTGATTTATAAAATCAAATTGCAACCATGGATTTAAAACCAATAAAGAAACCTGTTAACACATTCAGCTGGTCAATAAAAAATAAAATTAAAAAATTAGAGAATCTATGGAGATGAGGACTCTCTAATAAGTAATAATAATAAAGACAAAATAATTATTGTTAAAAGTTACTATTAAAAAACCTTGACGTAAAACTGTAAGAATTGACATAAACATTTATAAAGATAAAATGAGTAAATTTAAAATCATAACATAAATATGTGAGAGTTAACGTAACATGTCAATTAAATACAAAAAAAATCTAATTTTTGAGGAAAACAACATTTAAATTTATATATTCTTGAGCCAAAAGTATTTAACGATTTACAAAATTTAATTTAAAAATAAATAATAATAAGGATAAAAATAAATATTGTTAAAGTTGTCATTGAAAAACCTTGACATAAAAATTCATAAGGGTGGAATAAGTATACTTAAAATCTTAACATAAATGTATGAGAATTAACATAATAGGTCAATTAAGTCACAAAACTCTAATTTTAATGAAAAATAAATATTTAAATTTATATTCTTGGGCTAAAAGTATTTAGCAATTTACAAATTTGAATTTAAAAATAAATAATAACAAGGATAAAAATAATTATTGTTAAAAGTTGCCATTGAAAAGCCTTAACATTAGGCTATAAGAATTGATGTAAAAACTTAAAAGAGTAGAACAAGTATATTTAAAATCTTAAAGTAAATATGTGAGAGTTAACGTAACAAGTCAATTAAGTCACAAAAATCTAATTTTAATGCAAAACAAACATTTAAATTTATATTTTTCGACTAAAAGTATTTAATGATTTACAGATTTTAATTTAAAAATAAATAAGGATAAGGATAAAAATAATTATAGTTAAAAGTTGACATTGAAAAGTCTTGACGTAAAGTTGTAAAAATTGATGTAAAAACTCACAAAGGTGAAACAAGCATATTTAAATCTTAACGTGAATATGTGAGAGTTAACATAACAAGTTAAGTCACAAAAATCTAATTTTAATGAAAAACAAACATTTAAATTTATATTCTTGAGCTAAAAATATTTAATGATTTACAAAATTTAATTTTAAAATAATTAATAATAATGATAAAAATCATTATTGTTAAAGTTGTTATTGAAAAGCCTTGACGTAAAATTGTAAGAATTGACGTAAACACTTATAAAGGTGAAACAAGCACATTTAAAATCTTAACATAAATATGCAAGAGTTAACGTAACAGGTCAATTAAATCATAAAAATCTAACTTTAATGAAAAACAAACATTTGAATTTATCCTCTCAAGCAAAAAGTATTTAACGATTTACAATATTTAGTTTAAAACTAAATAATAATAAGGATAAAAATAATTATTGTTAAAAGTTGCCATTAAAAAGCCTTGATGTAAAATTTTAAGAATTGAATTATTATTAAAAATTGACGTAAAAACTTTTAAAAGTGGAACAAGTATTGTGAAAATATTGACGTAAATGTATGCGATTTAACGTAACAAGTCATAATAATAATTTTAATTGAATTAAATTAGTTAGATATAATGTTAATATTGAAAACAAATAATATTCTTATATTCTAAGGTAAAAAATAAAATAAAAAAAAATTAAATAACATTTAAAATAAAATAGATAAGTTTAAAAATTACCTACGTTGTTAACATAAAATGGATAAATTTAAAAATTATTTATGTTGTTGACCTGTTAACTTGTTATACAAGTTTTTATTATTTTTTTTAAATTATATTAATTGACCTTACAATAAGGTTAGACTTACTATAACAGTCAACCCTATTTAGTTTCTTCAACGAATTTGCTATATGCTATTTTGCAGTAGGAAAGCTTAGGCTTATATGTGTAGGACATAGCAAAGAGTAGATGCTATCAACTACCTTCTGAGCAATTGACAACTTTTGTAATTGTAGAGGACTCTCATACTCCAAAGCTAGTCTTCTCATGCTACAAGAAATCTTCCATCATTATGATTCAAGACTTATAATGGCATACTAACTTGAAAAATCTAAATAAAATACCACTTTTCAAAAAAAAATTTGCTAGAATTTAGTGTGAATATATCTAGATATCCCCAAATTTAGAGTCCTTAGATACTATGGGGTTATTCTCCTTTTCATGTTTTTTATGTACCTAATAAGCCACTAAGCTATGTCATAGATTATGGATATTGGCAATAATACATACCTAATTTTCAAAAAAAAAAATCCAATAAAATAATGAGCTTTTTGTATGCACTTAAATATCACCTTTAAAAGAATCAATATTTTAGATCTTTTACTTTCTCAAATTTTATAGTAGAAGTAATTGTGGAATATAATTAATTATCATACTTTTTTTTTTGCTATAATCTTTCCATTGGACCAACGAACTTCAATTAATGTATTTGTATATATAAGTATTCCTTTCCAATTTGTTAGCTTTACAATTAACCCTAAGTTTTGAAATGATTAAAACAAATGATCAAAATTGTAAATACAAAGTTTCTAGTATACCTAAGAACCCCTTGAACTTTGAAATAAAATGGCTAAGTATTTGGACAAGTTTATTTGACAAAACAGTTCAAAAATAACATTTTCAAGTCATAAGTATCCTTACTTGTCAAGAAAGTATCAATACATCCAAGGCAAAAACCATTATGTCTTGAAAGTATCAATACCTAGTAGGAAGGTTTCGATACATTTAAGACAAAAACCATTTTGTCTCAAAAGTATCAATACCCAAGAAAAGAGTATCGATACATCATTCATATCTTGCATCGTATCGATACCATCTCCTTAAGTCTCGATACCTTTGCTACCTAAATGACCAAAATTAGAAGTCAATGCCAAAAGGATCGATTACCATACAAAGAATATCAATACATTCAAGATCAAAAGCATTCTAACTAAAAGGATCAATACATGCCATGGAAGTCTCAATACCCATGAAGCCTAGGAGACAAACTATCGATACCAAGCTAAAAAGTATTGATACCTTAAGATTGACAAGCGTGAAAAAGACACAAATAACAGTTCTTTTTAGTACAAATTTGACTCAATGGCTCCCAAGGATTTCTTAGCTATAAATTAAGGTTTCAAACTTGATTTGACATATGAGAAGACTGATAAACATTTTTTAAGAAAAAAACAAGAATCATTCCTCAAAATCATCAAATTCTTTCTCTCATGGTGTATACACCATATGGTGAATAATCCCCTCGAACATCCTAAGTTCATCCTATAAACTTTTTTTGTCCTCCACCAGACATGGTGCATACCCATTCACCTTAACACAATCCAATCCTACTTGAGACCACTTACCTTTCACTATAATAAACCTATCTTTAACCACAATCATGCTCTATTCAAAACATCTTATATTCCATATAATGAGTAATTCCCCCAAGCATCCTAAGAAAAGTCTAGCTATCTTTCCAAATTCATCATTTATACAAACCCTACTAATTGACTTGTCATTACAATTCATCCATTTCATTTCCTGAAGCATAACAAATTCAACCTTACTAGCAACCACGAATTTCCTAACCTTACTTGTCTTAATACAACTCCCAAGACCACATACATTCCATGATACTATTCTCATGGTCATAGGTTTCACAAAAACAACAATCAATATTCAACCACAAACCAACCAAATAAATAGATAATTAATCACATTATCCATCCTATGTATCTCAATCACCAAATATCATAATAATAACAGACAATAAATAAAACCACCAAAAAAATGGAAAAAATCACCATTATAAAAGAGGTTAAAGAGTTCAGAAATGGACCTCTTCCTCTAAGTTGGTTAAACGATTCATGACATGATACTATTCACAAAAAGGTGACATCTCTAGCTCTAACCCTATGTTCCACACATTTTCAGCCTCCTTTTTAATAACAACATTCTAATTCTAAAGATCTTCATCCGATAATAGCTATATGAAAATCTCCAATGTATGTTCCTTTAAATTCTGTAAGAGCCTTTTTCATTATCCTTTTTTCCATTTCTTTTTTAGCTTATAGCCTCTTTCTTACACTTTCCCTTTCTTACCTTCATTTAATTGCTCAATCTGGATAGAACACAATTTCTTTAAAGAGAATGAAGTGTCATATCCCTTATCTAGATCTGATGGAAGCCCTTTGAAACCAAAATCAACCATTGCCTTCTTAGCAAATTGAAGCTCTTTGCAATCCAAATAGTCTTCAGTAAGCCCAGTTTGTTGCCTAACCCAATGTCACAACTTGATTTTAAGCCATGACCAACATAAAGACTAAGCAAGCAAGTCCACCAAATCCAAGCAAGCTTTAGAACCTGATAGACGGGAATATAGAAACATTGGACATTTCCTTGCTAAGAAAAGTACTCACCTCAATTGACATTCATAATCTATATATGTATAATCAACAAATCAATTTGTGTGTTCCATGCATCGACACGAAGTTCAAACGCAATAAACGTGCTCACATCATTCAAAACATAATTACACTTGTGTACTATACACACACATGTATGCCATCTCATGGATAACATGATGAAATCTCAAGTATTACAAAATAGGCATACAAAATGAATATACAAAAGTTTAACAGATAGATAGACAGTAGAGTAAACCCATCGAAAACGAAAATGCCTATCAAATGTCATTCTATGACCTACCAAAACAAAGGTGGACACTTTCTTTAGAAATTGAAGATTTGACATGTTATGGATTTGAAACACAACAAAAACTAATAAAGTGAGTTTCACAAACTCAGTGAGTAAATATGAAGAGGGGGAGCAAGTTTGAATGGAAGAGTTTTGACAAGACATAGCAATTTCAAAAAATAAAATATGCTTTTCATTAAATAACCATTTACTCATAAACCTTGGAACAAATCTTTATTTAATTCATGCATTTATGAGGTTTATAGACATCAAAACATTGATTCAAATCATGAATAAACTCATGTCTAAAAAGGCATTGAAGTACCAAGCTAATATCCCATGAGGAGCCTTCCAAACATTGTTACTTTTCAAAGTTGTTACCCAAGGATTAACCCTTTTTGGGCTGGGCATTAATCCTTAGCACATATAATACTTTCCATGGTTTCAATCTTCTAGGTCAACCCATTTTGCTCGAGGGGTCCATCCCCACAAGACATAATGCTTTGCATAGTGTTCTATCTTCAATAGAGTAATCCCTAAAAAGGGATTTAACTTTCCCATCATCCAAATACCAAAATTTCTTTGAAAATCACATCGAACTTACCAATTTGATGTTTATAAGTCATTTCATATCATAAATTGAAAGTTCATTCTTAGAAATCAAATCATGGGTGAACATCTTGATGTTTCAAGGATTAAGTATAATAAACCATATGTATATTCGAAAATGTAATTAAATCCAAAATTTGTAAAGTACCTTAAACATCAAATTCTATATTCAAAATTATATAAAACCTTTCAGAGTTTTATCGATCATGCCAACCCAAAATCATTACAAAGACATAAAGCTCATCTCAAAAAGCTCAAATAAAAACTGAGTGAGATTTTGTAACCCAAGTAGTAAGCTATCATTCTCTACCTAATTCCATACTCGCCTAGTGTCATAGCTATAAATAGTATGATTTTAGTAGATCGAAGAGCACACATGGCTATCCTCCACCGTACATGGCTAGCAACATAACTCCTACTAGCTAAGTCAGATCTTTGTGCACAGAGGCTAATGTCTAATATTGTTAATTATAGGACCTTAACTTAACGCACTCCTTAAATGTTTTATCAGAAAATCAAAAATGAACGCGTTCAACTCCTTATACTAAAATAGATAAGCATGTACTAGTACAATGCCTCTAACAAAGCTCCTTTCAAATTATTCAAACTCTACTTGAGGTTATCAACAGATATGCAAATACAAATTCAATTTCAAAGTCATTTTATATAGATGTAAAACACAAACGATATCAAACTTACACTTGCACATAATTGACGAAAATCAAAATTAGCCATCACGTGGCTTATATAACATTTTATTTCAACTCCATTTGAAGAGTGAAAATAGTAAAGGTGCTTGTCCCCTATACACAAAACTAATAGCATAATAACACACACACACACACTCACTTATGTATGTATGTATTTATACTTAATAGGTTCCTTACACATTTAAAGATCTTAACGAAAAAACCATGCTTTCTAAGGAATCATCAAATGCACAAGTGAAACCATATGCTTAAGTATATCCACCAAACTAGTTCAAAACATCATATCTACTCATAGTGAAAAAAGGCGTTTCTTTTCTAGCCTTCTATTCACCAAGACTCCATTCGATCTAAGGTCGTAGAGCTCCATTAATATCCATTATTTCTCTTAATCTTTAGATTTCAAAACTTACTTGTCAAAAACCAAACCCATTTCTACATTTTTCTATCGATCCAACACAAATTCTTCTTTAATATCTTAAACCTATAATCTTTGTCATTTAACCAAAAGAGTTCTTATTTTAGTGAACTCTTTCGAAGGTAGAACCAACAAAATCCTTAACTCTAGAAAGAGAAGCTAAAATTTGTAAAGAGAAAAGTTTAGATCTAAACCCATTAATTAACAAAGCCAAATCTTACCTTAGATCCACGTTTTGGAAACTTAATCTAGGTTGAAATGAGGGAGAATTGAAAGGAAAAAGGGGGAGGAGTAAGAGGAGAGAGCCACGGTTATAAAAAGAAAAAGGGAAAATAAAGGTTGCGGGTTTGGTGACTTTGGTTTTCACGCTAGAGCTGCATAAATCAACCCCCTCTATGGAGGGATTGACCTTTTATGATTCAGCTTACATAAATTAGCCCTTTTAGTTTTCTTTCTATCTTGTTCTTCAAGAATTCCTCTTTCTTATCCAATTACCACATAAAGGAAATTTAAGATATTTTGGTTGGAAAACTCGTACTAATAACTCATCAAGAGGATGTTCATTATATTTTGAGTAATTTGCCAAACTACTCTTACATGAAAAGTTGGGATTTTACACCTAGAAAGCCTAACGTCTAACTTCATTGAAGCAACATGTTGAAGCTTCATTTCAGGACTTTTGTTCCCCACATTTTCCCCTTGAAAAGGGATGATGTGCCCTTGAGTGACAAAGTCAACTTCAATTTCCACCCAATTCTTACTTCAATTTAAAACTGGGTCCTCAAAACTCAATTAAAGTCTTTTATCTTGGAATTCTTTCCTTATACCAACCTTAAACTATTACGCCATTTAATTTAATTAAGATCTGGCCTTCACCATCTTGTTCTAAACCTAAGGCCAATTTCAATTCTCTTGTTTAATTCTCTATATGGTCCATCTCTAATTCCCCCATCAAAAGTCCATACTTCTTTCTCAAGTGGGCTCTAAAGGGCCTAAACCACCCACATATTCTTTTATTGTCCATAGACCTGTTGGACCTTGTTTAAGTGACCTTGAATCCTTATACCACATTTACAAGTTTTCAATTGAGATGTCTTTTAGCCAAAGAAAACTAGGGCTTTTGACCCTAGTAACCGAGTTTGTGAAGCATGCTTTATCATTGCTACAAAATTTTGCCCCTATTTGTGAACTACTATCATACATTACGTCATTGTTACCTCCATGGCAACATTAGATTTTGCTTCAATATCTCCATCCTTTAACGGTGATGTAACTAGAAACTCTAAAGCGATCTTTGAATAAACCTCATTTACCCATAGCATAGAACTCCTTTCACCCGCCACAAACTATAACTCTTCCTCATTTCTCTTTTTTTGTTTGAAAGTCTTAACCTCCATGAAAGCTTTTTCAAATAACACAATTTTCAATCTTTCTTCCCTAAGGGTAACAAAATCTCCAAATTTTCATGGATAAGGACTCCATACATTGTTAACCAACACCTCTTTATCCTTTCATCAACATCATCTTTTTATTCCTCAAAATTGGAGAAACACTTCAGCAAGCCTTTCCATTTGTTCCTCCGATTATCTATTAAAGACTTAATTGAGCTAAAGGAGATTAGGCATTTTTTGCCTGAAATGCTCCATACTTCCACATCTTCTATGCCTTTTTTCTCTTAACTGGACATAATTGAGTCAGGTTACCATCTCCTTTCAAGAAGTTACCACTAACTGTTAAAGCCAAGAAGTATTTTCTCATTCACTTGGCAAACACAATCATGCATGGCATTTTCCTTCACACCATAAGTGTCCTCCTTCTTACCTACAATCCCCTTATTCCCCTTACTTTCCACATTATTTGTCATTGATAGCTTCTTATTTGCCGTACCTTTCATAGATCGTGAAAATCGGTTTGATTCATTATGCTAGGAAGGTTATTTCCTCTTCCAAAAATAAGACATAAGATTATATTTGGCCAAGTTTATAATTAGTTTCTTGTTATGAAAACAAGTACCCTTTAGCCTCTAGATTGCCTTTCTTGCCACATTCAATTCCCTATAATGGAGGAACCCAAACAAACTTCTACCTACCAACTACTTTCTAGGGATAAAAACATTTACCACTTCCCTAAATTGACCATCTATCTTCATCAACCATAACTGTAAATACATTGTCAATATTTCGACTATCACCCTTATGGTTTAGTTTCACGTTTCCTTAAACTTTTAATGCCATCATTAATTCTTCTTTTCTCTTTTTTTTTTACGCATTTTTAGCCCATTAAATTATATGAAGATATTAATAATACATAGCAAAGCACAATGTTGCCATGGATTCAACAATTCAAGCAACCATGCTCAAGAAAGATAAACACTATTAATTAATTAATTAAGGTTTCTGATCCCTCTTCCATTCTTTTGTTTCTTTAAATTCTTTTCTCAAGTGTTGAGTGAAGTCTTTTCTTTTTTCTCTACTTCAGTGTCCCACTAGAGGCAAATCCTATACAAGCACAAACATGGGACCTAATGATTGTGAAATTTAGAAGCAGATTAGCAACATGGAAAAAAAATATTTATCATTTGCGAGTAGGATTGCATTAATTAACTTAGTTTTGAGCTCATTTATGGTATATTATTTATCAATTTTCTTGGCTCTGAAAGGAGTTATTAAAAAGTTAGAACAATTGAGGAGGGATTTCTTATAGGGCAGCGATTTGGAGAAAAAGAATATCATTAAAGTCAGTAAGTAGGTGTTTTGTAAGCCTAAAGTGATAAGTAGACTTGGTATAGCTAACCTCTCATATAGAAATACAACAATGCTCAGCAAACGGTGGTGGAGATATAGTATTGAGGAGAAGCTGAATGAACAAGACTCCTTGCAAAAAAAATGGGGATAAGAAATTCAAATGGATCCCATCGATTTTTCATCCATCTAAGATGTTTATGGTGTAGTGTCAAATAGTTCAAATCTCAACTATAAATGGTGTGGATCAGTTGGTGGGGTTTAATGGATGTAGATGAATAATTGGAAACGGCGACCATGTATTTTTTTGGTTGGACAAATGGTTAGAGGAGGAGTTTCTGAACATTTCTTATCATAGGCTTTTCTCATTGGCTTTGGATAAATAGAGTTTAGTGCGTGATATTTTCTGAAATGGTGGATGGAATATCCCATTTAGGCATATATTGTATGATTGGAATCTCATAAATACCAAGATATTCTTGATTCTCTTGGTGGTATTTCACTTGCCGAGAATAGAGTGGATAAGCTAATTTGGGTTAATGATGCTAGGCGGGAGTTTTCTATAAACAAGGTCACTATCGCTTTGGAAACTATTAACTCTCCCGAGGACTATATAGTGTGGTTAAGTCCATATGGAAACTTGCAATTCCCCCTAAAGTTCAAGGTTTTCTATGGTTAGCCATTCTTTGTAGTATACTCACTAAATGTTTCCTACGGACGAAAGGTGTTTCCTTTACTAAGACTACAATTTTATGTTGTTGGTGTTGAGAGGTAGCTGAAAGTTGTGATCATGTGTTGATTCCCTATCCATTAAGCTAAAAGATTTGGTGCACCATTTTTAGATGGTGGGACTTAGCTTGGGTTGTGCCATAATTAGTGGAATCTTTTATTCATTTATGGGTGGATAGTTGGTGTAGATATGGATCATCTTCTAGATGGACGGTTATTTTAAGAGCATCTTTTTGGTCCATATGGTAAGCATGGAATGATTCCATCTTTAATGGGAAGAGGTCAGATGGTGACGAAATTATCTTTTTCATCAAAATGAGAGTAATTTTATGGGTGAAGGAAATTGAAGGGGAAGGTTGTGAAAAGGAAAATAAGTGGTAGGTAGAACCATGTAAAGGTAGTTTTCCAATTATTCTGGTGAAACTTAGGATAAGGGTGACATGTTCTCTATCGAGACTTTTGGAGCTCAAATATGAAACAGATGGTTCCACACATGAAAAATTAGGTCTCATGGGATGTGCAGGAGTCCCCCGTGATTGTGATGTGCATGTTAGAGGTGTGTTTGATGGACCATTAGGTGTACTAGACTCAAAATATGCAAAGGTAATGCCATATACTATGTTATCAAACTTTTTTAGGTCTTATAAGTTAATTGTGGAATCGAACTCAAAAATTGTTGACTTAGGTAAAAGAGATCCACACAATACCTTGGAATTTATGGAAATTTTTAAACAAGATAGACAAGTTGTGGCAAAATGTTGGTGAGGTGGTTGTATCCCATATATCCAAGGAGGCAAATTCTATGGTAGATGCCTTAACAAAATTTAGAGTTGATAGGGAGGAGATGCTCTATGCTCAATAGTAATTAAGACTTCATTGTGTATTGTCGAATTAGTACGAATGTTATTCTTTGCTGCTAGGTTCAGTTTTTATCCATTTCTCGATGATATGAATATATTGCGAACAATTGGGTAGCCTAGGTTTGTCTAGGTATCATGAACAATAACTAGATATTGAAGTCGTGATGGCCATTTCTTTCTTATAGTTATGATGCATTTAGGCAACAGTAGTGATGTTCGCAATTTTATTTGTTATAGGTGTGTCTTATAGGCTTTGATGCCCTTTAATGAACATTGGTGAAATGGTCTTATACTACACCATCTTCGTCTTATCAAACTAGTAGATATTTTTAATATTTAGTGAAATAAAGCATTAATGACTAAACAAAAAAAAATTCTTCATAAATGAAAGAGATTTCCATTTCTTTTATTAACATATTATAATTATCCCCCACTTATTTTAATAAAACAAAATAATAACATTTTAGGTGAAGATAGCAAGCTAAGCATTATGAAGGTGTCAATGGCTTCAAACTTCACTTAGTGTTTTAACCATCTTTACTCTAGAGCTAATAATGACAAAGTCTTAACCAAGGTACTTTTGGGAAACAAAGTATTGTTTCACACATATATTTCTAGTGTCCAACCATGAGCTTTTTTATTAATCACATCTTGGCCATGCGCTTTTATCCAAATGTTAATGAGCATTCTAAAGAATTAACCCAAATGCTCAACGACCTCACTTTCAAGCTCATATAATTGAAGCTATCAAGGATGGTCCTGTAACTCTACATCTCACTCAAATGAATTATACACCTCATTAAGAAAATAAACCTTCTAATTACACGTGTCTTGATCATATTCTAGGGGAAATAAGCATATATTTGGATCGAAAAAAGAGCATAGGGGACTTAACCTTTATTACTATTACATGCTAAATGTATTAGACCATAAGGAGGGATTTTTTTGAAAAATGTGCATATCATTTAAACCACTCTATGATTTATTTTTCCTTTTAAATGGAAGCTCCAATTACTAGGTAAGATATCTTTATAGTTGCTTTTTGTTCTTCTTTTGACTTAAATCCCATCCCTTTGATGTCATCGAGAACTTTTCTCTCTAGTTGAAGCTTTTGTCAAAGGATCTACAAGATTATCATCACTTTGAATATAGCCAACATTAATGGTACCATTACTTATATGTGAAGGGGATTCGAATCATGCTAAGGCGGATCATACGTAGTGGAATTTTAAAATTTTAATCCCCTATGCTGATGATACTTTAATTGAAACTAATCTAGGAAAAACCATGAGAGAAAAATTTTGACATACTTGAAAGTTTGATGTCTACTTTTTTTGGTAGAGTTCTCCTTGGCTTTTCGTTTTTAACTTTTCTACACCAACTAGGACTTATCAAATCATAGCAGCACAATTGTCTTGCCTCAAATGGTGAACCACATAGTGATTTGTGTCAGTTAAAATTCTACTACACAAGTATACGTATCAAATAGATAGTATATTAGCAAATAGAGTATCGATCCCACAAAGAATTGATATAAAACTTTACTAAGTACTAAAATTAGAACAATTTAATCTTATCCAAACACTTAAAATTAATTGATCAACTAAACTAATTAACTAAAATTTAAACCAACAAGAAAAATCAAAATAATAATAACTTAAGAAAATATTAAAATAAACAAGCCTATGATTACAATATCCCTCACACTTTATCTAAATCTTACATCTCTTGCTTAACTTATTTCAGTGGGTTGAATTGCTAACCTAGAGTACTAAATTATTTATAAGGGTCTCCCAACTCATCTTATAAAAATATCTATTTTAAAGAAAACACTATATCCCTATGTGAATTGAAATTAAACCAAACTCATTAAGTTCTGGCTCTAATCTGGCTACATATGGCCTATAGATATATCCCTATTCTATACATAAATCAATTAATATGATCATATGCTATCCCAATTTTAGTCTACTCTAAATTCCCTTTCCCAAGTTTGTTTAAGTTCCTAAATCAATTTAATTGGTGGTCAGGCAATTAAAAGCGTTAAGAACAAATTGGAATAAACAATTCAATTCCCATTGAAGATTAGTAAGAAAGAGATTAAAAATCTAGATTACATGTGAGTTCAATTGTAATCCTAGAAAAAGAAAATTAGCTATTCATAATTGCAAAAACAAATAACATTGTATATAATTCAACCACTAAGAATAAGAAGCAAAATAGAAGCCAAGGAAGAAAACAAAATAATATTTGCCATCTTGATCTCCAAGTTTCAGCCTCAACTCCTAACTTCTTGAATCTCTCAAAAGTTGTCTACCTTAATGCTCTTTTGTGAGACCCTGTCAAGCTCGATTAAAAAACGGTATTGTACCGAGTGGTACAACTAAGTTAAATCGAGCCTTGAACTAGTTCAAATAGAAATTTTAAGAGGAATTTGAAAATTCTAAAACCCACAAAATGGCTTAGAATAGTGATTTGGAGTTCAAAGTCCAGTTTGGAGTCCATCAAGAAAATTGACCGATTAGGGACAAAACGGTCACCTTACCATTTGATGATAAAATGGAGATTTTTTAGCCAAGATTTGATCACATTTGACCAAGAATAATTATATGAAATATAATTATGATTATTGGAGTATAAAATGATGTTTAGCAGTGAAAAATTGTGATTCTCGGTATGTTGAAGCACAAGGGCAAAATGGTAATTTTGTCACAGAGGACTAAACGAGAATTTTTATAAAACGATTTTTGCCCCATTTGGTTAATATTGATCAATATTAGTGTTGTTTAAGGTTGAAAAGTAGAAATAATGTGATTCCGGTACATTTCGGAGTATAGGGGCAAAATCGTAATTTTTTCACCTCAGGGGTAAATCTGTAAATGTTTTGCCCCAGCACTTGTCAAGACCAAGGGATTTTAATTGTGGTAGGATTGGATAAATACCAGAATATTTGTGGTGGAAAATTAAGAAGAAAAAGTCAAAAAGTTAAAAAACATTAGGCCAATAAGCATGTGACACGTGTCATGCTTGATTATTTTATTATTTTCTATAGAAACCAGCCCATTAAATCCCCAATTCTCTCACCATATTCGGCCTAGGCAACCAGCAACAAGAACAAAGGAAGAACAAAGGGAAAAACAAGAAAACCTAGGTGGAAATTCAAAGAAAAAGTAAAGAAATCAAGGAAAGAAGCTAGGTAAGTTAGAATTTCTTTAATTCTTCTTGATACCTAGCTTACCCATGCTTTTGTTCTTGATTTCCATGGTTGAATATTGAGTTATCATGATGAATTTAATTCTGAAAAATGGGTATGGAAGAGGAATTGTTGTTGGAATAATTTGATTTTAGACTATGTTAGTGTTTAGGGATAGTTAAGCATGGTTATGAACAAAAACACAAAAGAAATATTCAATTTCTCTAGGGTTCCTTGTTGGTCGAACCATGAGGGCTGAATATCAATGGGGGATTGTTTTTATTTCATGGAAAATGGCTTGGAAAAAGATGAATTAAGGTGAAACGGTTATGTAGAAAAAATTTCGGTGCTAGTGCACCAAATGATCGAATTTTTCTATAAGGAACTGTGAGGGTTCTAATGCTGAATTTGGCTTTATTTAAATGGTATGTGGTAAATTAAGTTATTAGAGGAGAAATGGATTAATTTGGAGGTGATTTGGACATAATCGCCAATTAATCGGTGATCGGTCGAATTTAATCGATACCGCGATTAAGCGGTAATCGAACGTATTTTTGCATTTACATATCAAGCATTAGTAATTTAAATTAGTTTATATCAATTTAGGGACAATATAGTAAATTTCTCGACTATGTTATTTGTGAAGGTAGTCAGACTTCCGGAAAAGGCAAAGGAATTGCGCTTGAGGACTATTAGTCCGAGTGCACCCGAAATCTGAATTATCGATATCGGTGAGTGGACTTGCATTTCAAACTTGTTTTGGGGAATATGAAAGATTCTATCCAACTTGTCTTAGAAAATGTACCTTGGGAACAAGCTTTTGTTAAATGGTTTGATGTTGTGATATGTGATTGCTATGGATTCATGCATTATTGCAATATGATGATACATATATGTGTGTGTTGTGCATGATGAATGATATTGTGTATAATGACTGTAACCGTGTGTGTGCACGATGTGGGGGGATGTACATGCCGTAGTGCATCTCCTGGGTATATGTCTGGCATTCGATAGTAATCCCTTTTATTGTAAATGTCTCCGCTGGAAGTCATGGGTCCTTTTGTATTGTGAATACAATCTAACAATGTGAATATGTGTGTGCAATGTAAATTGCTAAATACATGACTGGTATAGTGCATGTATATTATTATCGATAATGCCATTGTGTTTTGGCTATGTTCACACCCGAGAAAAGGTGTGTGTGTATGCATGATATGATAAATTTGTTAAGCAAAGGTAAATGGATAGGCTTGCTTTGGCTTATTGAGCTATGCTTATTGAGCTCATGCGTCGGTCATGGCCCAGGAAATTGGGTCGTGACATCTTCAAACTATCCTATTTATGCTAATAACTTAACCTATACTTCTTTAAGTTGACCTAGGGTTTAATTGGGCTTAAAAGTGTAATGAGAGGCCCAAAAAATCAATTGTCAGTCTTTACAAATTTCCATTCCTAGCACAGTACATTCAGCCACTTTTTGATGCGATTTTCTCTATCTTCAATGTAGAACTGGACAAAGTGATATGATAAAATTGTAGCTCTGTCTCTTAGCTTTCCAGTGGTCTATAGCAAAAAAACTGAAGCATATGCAAGTAGACTTTCGAGTCTTTCATCATCTTATTTTCCAAAATTAAGCCTGATTTCTTTTAGTTCTTACAAAAAAATATAAAAACAAACAAATAATAATCAAATTAAAAAGAATAACATAAAATTAAAATAATTCACTTAAAAATAAACTAATTGTAAAAACAACTAAAAATAAATAAATTATAATTGAAAATTGAAGGCTTAGCTAATATTTAATAACAAAATTGAAAAAAAATAATTCTATAAAATAGAATTATCAATTTGTCGAAATCTTTTCGCTAAGAGTGCATGAATCCCTAAGCCAAAGTTTAAGCAAACTCTCAACCTTTAGCTCTCTTGTGTTTCTCTTTTTTGACTGTGATCCTATCTTAACACATGAGAAAATAAAAACGTAACTCTTTTGTTCATTCAAGAGACAACTAAAGGATTCTTTTATAGAGTAAATTAACCTACTTTATATCCAACAAGGATTAGAAAAATGCCTTGGGCTAATTAGGCCTTTATTTTAATACTCCATCAAATAATATTTATTTTAGCCCAATATTTAAATGAATTAAGCCTTTATAAAATCAATTAGATCATATCCAATTGAACTCAAATTAATTTCAACAATTCACCTTATGTGTGTGACCCATTAGGTTCCCAACATGTTGGCAATAAATATAAATTAATTCAATTAAGAATTTATATTTATATTTATAAATCATGAGCGGCATCTAGTAATATATCATGACCACCCAAATGTCAAAAGAATCAATATGGTTTGACTAACCTTTTAGTGTACAATATCTCATTGTAATCCAATCCTTTCATCATATATCTCGAATAAATAGAAAGCCTAGCTTAGTATCTACTTTCTAACTTGTCCATATTAGTCTTGCAACTTCCATATTAACCTATCAAGATTGCCTCGGTCAAGGACTTTTAGTCAATATAAGCCAAGAGCAAATGAGATATATCCCCTTCAAATCATTTAGGGTGATCAATCCTCTGTAGACGACTCATTCATCTTCGCATGCTTCCTGCCACACCCAAAAGCACGCTGTTTAGGCATCTGGTAACCTTCAGACCCATAGAGGTGAAATCAAAGCATGACAATTGTCAAACCCTGCTTTGTAAAATAATTATAACGTCATTTACATGCTCGATAGAATGTTTGTATATTTAGGAAGTTCGAGAAATCGTTAAATGATGATATTGCCCCTAATGGTACCATTGAGTCGATTAAGCCTCGAACTAGTTCAAATAAGAATTTTAAGGTGAAATTAAGAGTTTCACAGTTCAGGGATGACTCAAAATGGTAATTCGGAGTTCGAGGATCAATTCGGAGTCAAACCGAAATTTTCACTATCTAGGGGCAAAATCGTAATTTTGCCACCTGAGGACGAAATTGAATTTTTCGAGAGAATTTAGATCAAATTTGATTAAATGGAGCATGATATGAGTATAAGGAGTGAAAATTATGCATTTTGGTAATTTTTCAATTTTTGGGGCAAAAATGTAATTTTTCACTTTACGGGGGTAAAAGTGTAATTTTTAAAAATTTACCCCACCAAAACTTTGGAAAAGTCTAGAAATTTCATGGAAGACATGGATAAGTGAAGAGGATTGAGTGGTAGAAAAATAAAGTCAAAAAGATGACTAGAAAAAAATAAAATAATAAAATATTCAAAAGGTAAATAAAATAATAATATTTTATTAAGCCTATTAAAAGGCTTGAAATTTCCAGAATTATTCATTGGGAGGGTCAGCCAAAACCAGCAGGAGAGAGAGAGAAATAAGAACAAACCCTAGAGTGAGAAAATTCAAAGAAAAAGTGTGATTTTTCAAGGAATCAAGTGTTTAAAGGTATGATTTTTCAAGCTTAGCTTGAGATTTATCATTTTCATGCATTTCTCCTTATTTTCTATGGTTAAATTATGTGTTTTGATGATGGATTCAAATCTGATCATATGGGTTTAGAGAGAGAAAGTTGTTAGATTAATTTGATTTTGAACTATGTTAGTGTTTAGTGTTAGTTTAGCATGTTTATGAGTAAAACAACAAGAAAAATATTCACTTTCTCCATGAATTTCTCTAGCCCGAATCTAGCCAATGGTGTATGAGGATGAGGTTGACTTTATTTTAAGAGAATTAGATGGAAAAATGATGAATTATGAGGTTGAAAATTTAATGGGAATTTTTGGTGCAAAAAAATTGAAATTTTTACCCATTAGGGGTAAAAGTGTAATTTATGATCCGAACTGATAAATTGGACCACATTCACAGTCATTGAGGTATTGTGGATATAATTGGATAATTGAAATTGAAATGGATGGACTTGGAGTTGAATTGAAGATTTTAGAAATTTACACTGTGTATAGGCGAGTTAGGTCGGACACTATGATTAAGCGATTGTCCAAACATTTCACACCCTATCTAGTGCATACGCATGGATAAGAGTCTGAAATAATATATATTGATTTGACACAAATTATTGAATTTTTTTGTGTCATGTATTGTGGATAGGTGGTGAGCTATCTTATACGGGTAAAAGACTACACCTGAGGACCGAGAATAGGAGTATATCTACTCCTAGTACAGTGAGTAAACTTATTATCGTCTTAATTATCTAGAGTAGATTTATTTAATTGTGTGATTTTATGAAAAAATGGTTTAATTGGAAAAATTATTGTGTTTTATGGGAAAATGGGATTTTATAAAATAATTTTATAAAATTTTAAAAAAAATCTAATAATGATTTCAAAAATAGAGTAATTGGAGACCTATACTATGATTGTGTTGTTTATCCATGATTTTACATTAAATGGCTTATGATAAATGTGGGTATGACTGGTTATTTTTATAATTTAAAGAATATGTGAATTGCTTTGATTTGTCTTGAATGTGTTAACTGAGCCATGTCATACTATTGTGATTTTATTGGTTGGTGGATTATAAAGTGAGCACTGCAGTGACGGGGGTTCCGTGGGCTAGCTAATTAGAGGGGCACGGTTCCCAATTATTGAGCTTACCTCGATTGGAGAGGCGCGTAGGATAACTCCCAAGGTAGGATTTGAGTACACTTCACGCTGGCCACCACGTGAAAGTGGGACTCAGCCAACGCCAAGGAACGGCTGTGTTGTCAGAGGTGAAATGTGTTTGTGTGTGTGACAATAAACAGCCTTGGCGGTCTCGGTAAGATGCTTTCGCGAGGTATCCCTGAGAATGAATTTTTGGCAAGGGCCAAGTTTTTGAAAAGTGCATAAGCCATGTTGAGTAATTAGATGAAATCCAATTATTTATATGGGTTGGGATGAATTATTTTAATTGTCTCCTATTACTCGGCTTTAGATTATTTTGATGATATCTGTCTACTCACTGGGATTTTATAATCTCACCCCTTCTTCCTATATATTTTTCAGGCTCAGAATAGGCAGTAGACTGTCAATTGCATCGAGAAGTAAATTTCGGAGTTGCATCCTAGAAAGCAAGGTTATAGACTTAAACCTTCTCAGTTATTTGGGGGCTCACGTGTCATTGTAATTTAAAGTGCATACTCTAGTTTTCTATATTATAGTATGTATAAATTTATTTTGTTTTTATGTGCAGAAAATTAATTTTTTGATGTTTCAAAAATATACATATATATATATTGTTTTACATCAAAATAGATTATTTTAATTAATATTTTTAGTTTATTTTATTATTCAAAAAAAAAAGAAAAGGAAAAAAAAGAGAGAGGAATGGAAAAACTGGTACAAAAGCCTTGCGAGGTCTCGAAAGGCGTTCGGGGGAAGAATGTCTATCGAGGCTTCACGGCGGTTGTCACGGGCTCGATGGGAGTTCCGGGTCGTGACAACAATTCACATGCAAGATTACTTGGTATCACAAGTCTAAGGATTACTTACACTACTGAGACATGAAAGTATTTCTATAGACACTCAAGTGAAATACCACATAAAACTCTCATAGCGAGTCATGTACAATGAACTTTTTCCTTAACAAGCACCCATATACTATCCCCAAGTATCTCACATACTTCAACCTATAAGATCATTTGCTTACTTCCAAAGAAAGAAGGCTTAGCATGCACCAACCTTTAAGCATTGTCAATTGTTAGATTAATAAACTCAATGTAAGTAAGTCCGAGAAAGGGGTGAATTGGATTGTTTTGAAAATTTTGAAGAACCTTTTAATTTTTAAGAGAATAAAATCCCTTCTTTAAATCAAATGCTGAGTTTGAAAATGATCAAATTAATTAACCTCTTGATCAATGAAAGAAAATTGAATTTCAAGGAAAAAAAAGAGTAGAGAAATTGACACAAGTGTTTTATAGAGGTTCGACTTTCTTGACAATGCTATTTAATCCACTATCCCTCACACTACATCCTTTCCCTTAGGTTCACTAAGGAGTTTGAAATCCACTATTTAATCAACACTCAATACAATGCCTTTTTTATTTTTGGATCAAGCCTAACCACTCAATACAATGCCTTTTTATGGTTAAAGCACAACCACTCTACCTTTTATATTGGTCAAGTTATAACCACTTAAGCAAGTACAATGAGAGGAATATAAGTACAGCAAATGTGCCTCTTAAAGGTTGAATAGAGAACTTGGTATAGTGGTTAAATGAAAAGATGAGAGCTTAATAAATGCTTGACTAGAAGACTTTTTGAATTTAAGAAGAGTATATTAGGTTTTGAATGTAACTTGGCTAATTTTTCTCTCTTGAGTTGTGTTCAAGTCTTCTAACCTTCATAAATACTGAAGAAGCTTATATTTATAGTTGTTGAAGCTTAAGGATAGTTGGGAGTGCATTTAATGTGAAAATAGTTGTTCTTCTCTTCATTCGAGGTTCCAACGGTCACATTGTATTGATACATATATGTATGTATTGATATATTGCCTTTTATTTTTGAATTCCTGCCAAGATATATTGATACATTTGTGCATGTATCGATACATTTGAACTTGCTTACAAAGGTTTTGACATTCTGTTTAAAATGTATCGATACATATGTCTATGCATCAACACTTTTAAGATGGTAAGCACTTATGTTGAAAATGTATCGATAGATTTGAAAAATGTAACGATACTTTTAAGTCAGTAAGTACTCTATCTTAATTCTATCAATACAATTGAGAATGTATCAATAGATTAAGTTTGACTTTTTGAGTTTGACTCTACTGAAGAACATGTATTGATAGATGTTGGAATCTATCGATACTTATCCAAATGTATCGATACATGAACAACATATATCGATAGATTTGGACCAAAATGCATTTTTCAGAGCCTTTTCATTTCTTTTCTTTTGAAACTTACTTGACATTGTTTAGGGATGTGAAAGCTTTGATCTTTTATAAGTTGAATGAATTTTGGTCATTTCTTTTTGTCATTTCAAAATATAAAGAATAATTAATCTAATAATCTCCCCTTTTTTGATATCACAAAACCAATGAGCAAAATTTTGAAATTTGATTTGCTAGACTTTATAGGATCTAAAAATTAGCTTTAACTTTAAGTCCTCCCCCTTAATTTATGCTCGATTCTAACTCAAGGTCCTAAAGAATTATGTGATTTAAGAATTTGCTCTCCATTCTCCCCTTTTTTGTTATATAAAAAACAACAAAGGAAAAACAGTATGATAGGTGTAAGACAATATAGATACATAGATAAGTCAATATGAACAAATAAGGAACCATAGATAGCATCGGAGCATAGTGATATAAAAATAGGTGTAGACACCCATTTTAAAAAAAATTAAAAAAAATAATAAAATATAAAAATATAAAATAAAATAATGAAAAAAAAGGAATGGCTGGGCGTACGTCCAACCATCCCTTCCCCCAACCACCATGATTGATGGGGTTCTGGTTACCAACTCCTTGGTACCAGAACCCCATTACCGAGTTGTCCAAATTTTTGGACAACTCGACTTTTAAAAGATTCACGACCTACAAAAAAAGAAAAGGAGCAGATTTTGAAAAACGAGAGGAAACGATTGAAAAAAAAAATAATTTTCTTCAGAACAAAAAACCAGAGAGGAATCGGCAATCAAAACCCTAGAAAATCCTAGCCACTTGCAGACCAAAAACCCTAACTTTCTAGCAGCCAAAAAACCACAATCCACAAATCAAAAAATATACCAAAAAATACCAAAAAAATAAAGCAAAAAATACACAATGGAAAGAGGATAGTAGGTGTGTTTGGGGGATTTTTGGTTAGGATAGATTTTGATTTTTTGGGTTTTTGTTGTCGCCGGATACGAAAGCTTTAGGGGGGAGTTTTTCCACCATCGTTAGTGGGTAGCCAGCGATCTTGGCTGCCATCGGTGAAGGAGGAAGGGCATAAAGGGAGAGAAAGAGAGAAACCCGATCTGTTGGCACAAAGGGAGAGAGAAAGAGGGTCGGTCATTTGGCATAGCCAGCAAAGAGGAAGACACGGTCGGTAATGATGAATGGTGAGAGAGTGAAAAGTAGAGTAGATAGAGAAGAAAGGAAGTAGCTGGCCATTAAAGAGAAAAAGAAGAAAAAGTGAAAAAGTAGAAAGGAGGCTCAAAGAGTCATAAAACGACACTGTTTTGATTTTGCCAAGCCTCCCCTTCCATCGCCAAACAATGTCGTTTTTTCTATCTGGGAGTTGGAACACCAAACCCCAAATAGTCTCACTCCGAGGCGGGCCAGGTCCGGTAGTAGTCTGAGCTAACCAAGCCCGATCGAGTAAAAAGCCTTATTCTTTTTCTTGATTAGTGATGGATTGGTTGTCATGTGGGCTAGCCCACTTCTTTTTTTATTAAACTTTATATTTAGTAAATTTAAATGGCTTGAGCATGATATATAGAATCCTTTTGACAATATTTTAGAGGATTTAAATTGACAGAAAATGTGAAACAATAATAGTATAAGGTAATAAAAAGTTTAATTATTATTTTTTTTAATCACCATAATAAATCCTTTGTTTTAGGACAAATATTAATAGTTTTAATAGTATATTAATTGAACCTTAAGGTACCATACTATTAACCATGGAAAGAATACAAAATCATACTGATGATGGGATGATTGGTCGGGACGTGAGGAGTCACAATCCCGGGTTAATTTTCTCTAGGTTCTGAATTCGAATTAAGGCTCCACCAGTACAATGGGAGGGTCTCGATTTTGAGATTCTAAGATTTTTATTTTAAACAAAATTTTACTACATAAGAATTAGTTAAAAAATAAATAAAATAAATAATAATAATTAGTTAAAAATAATAAAAACAAAATAAAAATAAACTTCACAAACATAATATATATTTCTATTGCATCATGCATATCATTGCATATAGATATTTTTGCTCACGAGTTAAGTCCTGATGATGGGATTTTTTTCGAAGATCTTGCAAGGACGAGTTTCTCTCGAAAAGCTCCCTAGGTGAAAGGATGTCCCTGGGTCCCACCAATATGATGGGAGGGCTCGAGAAACATCTTTAATAAAAAGGCTTTTGTTCGTAATAGGTTCATATTCACGAAAACATTATTTTTAAAGAAAAATGTACGATAACCCTAATGATGGGATTTATTCATCAAATTTGCGAAGGTGAATTTCTCGGATAATTCCCTAGGTGAGGGAACACTCCGGATCCCACTAGTATGATGAGTGGATCCTGAAACACGTCCTCGATAAAAGGTTATTTGTTCGACATTTTTATCTCACGCCATGCATTTCATCTTGCCTCACACTTGCATTTCATTTTAGAATCAAATAAAATAATTTAATAAAATTAGAGATACAATAAGCAAGTTATAGCTAAGGAAATATGATGAACTTAAAGACTAAAGCCTAATAGGATAATCTAAAAATGGTACCGTTCATGGAACAGGCATCCCGGGGGTGCTAATCCTTCCCCGGGCATAACCGTACTCTCAAACCTAGATCTAGAAAAATGTAGACTAGTTTAAGATTCTTTCAGTGGGCTTAAAATTGATTTAAGACTTCGTCGATTAGAATCGAGTCAATAAGGTAGCCAATCACACCTAGGAAAAAAAGATTGGTGGCGACTCCACAAGTTAACCATGTCTAGAGGTTGGGTTCCCGGACCGGCACGTTATGACAGCTTGGTGACTCCACTGGGGACATCAGAGAGTCGAGCCATAATTGATCATAAGTTATACTAGGCCTTAAACAATTTAGTGTTTTCCTTAATCTCGGGCATTTGCTTTTACTATTATTTGTTGCATTTATTGTTTCGATTATTGTTATTGCCACTTAATAATTGCAGGGAATTTAGGATAGAGAGAGTGGAGATTATTGGTCTGAGGTCGGTATATTCCTTCTCACACATAACAGGTTTTGCATTCATGCATAAGCTTTCTACCCGAGCTTTGTCCTTAACTAGGAGGGGGTTAAGTAGCTACGCTCTCGTGAGGTGATAACCTCCGCATGGGCTAGTGAAAACTCCCATGTAAATCAAACTTAGTCCGTTTGAAGCCTGTAATGGCTGAGGATCGGGGTGCCTTACTAGTCCATGTGGACAACAGTGAGGAGCGATCTGGGAACCTTTAGGTCCATCTTCAACCTGAGCTAAGCTTGTAAAATACCAAGAGTCACCTTGCCTTGGTAGAGCTTTACCCGTGAGAATATACCCTTTAATTAGGCACACATGAAGGAATTTTCATAGTCCCCTTGTCCTGAATTCTTCTTCGCAAAGTAATGGAGGGATCATGCTATTAATCTTTTTAATCAGAATTACTTTTGGGATTTTTAATTACTGTACTAACTTGAACTTGATATCCTTTTCATTTTGCATATGCATGTTTGCATCATAATTTTGCATATAGGAAAAGTATGTCACCTAATAGCCATTGACGGAGTAGATGTAAAAGATGACTCCTGAATTGCAACAAGAAACAATAGCTTATGCACTGAATTACTTTGTTGAGGGGTGTTAAGTGATAGATACTTTTAGTACATGATCATTAATTTATACATGCATAAATCCTCTTTTAATGACAATAAGTATTTTCGCTTGTAAATAAAGATAAGGGGTTCATTTTTTCATTTCATTCATGCATGCATCTAATTCATGTTTATAATTCCAATAAGGTTTCCAAAAATAGCTCGACCACCTAAGCCGAGTGATCAGTGTGTCCATTACACTCATCAACGAGTAAAGATCATGGAAGAAGAACAAAGGGAACGAATGGATAGAATGGAAAAAGCTCAAGAAGAAATGAGAGAACAGTTAGCAAAGATCATGGAATTGGTGGCGAGCTTAAGTAAAGGAAAAAGAGTGGTCGAAGAGTCAACTCCGTTAGAAAACCCACCAACACAAGACACTGGAAACCCAAGGGATGATCCACCTTATCCCCCAAGGTTTACTCCACTCCATGCCTAAACTTTTCAAAGGGTCCATCCTCAAGTGATACCACCTACTTATTACAATGTACCAGCCCCAATAGGCCATCAATCGACTCATGGACAATTTGGGTCAAATTCTAGGATAAATCCTGCTAAACCAATACACGTTCCGGATTTAGACGGTCCAAAAGAGCAAGAAAAATTAAAGAAGAGCTCATCACAAACAGGAGAAAATGACAAAGACCAGAAAAAGTACGATATGTTGGAAGAATGCCTTCGTGCTATAGAAGAAGTTGATAGGTTTGGCACCATGGATGCAGCCGAACTATGCTTAGTGTCAGATGTACTGATCCCTGCCAAGTTCAAGGTTCCAAAATTTGAAAAATATGACTGAACGAAGTGTCCCATGGCACATATTACCATGTACTGTAGGAAAATGGCTACACAATCGCATGATGATAAATTGTTAATTCACTTCTTCTTGGATAGCCTAACTGGTTCAGTGGCCAGATGGTATGTACAGCTTGATCGGAGTCATATCAAAACTTGGAAAGATTTGGCTAGAGCCTTTATGGCACAATACAAGCATGTTGCTGACTTGGCCCTTGATCGCTTATCACTTTAGACCATGGAAAAGAAGGCCAATGAAAGTTTCAAGGAATATGCCCAGAGATGGAGAGATGTAGCGGCACAAGTGAAACCACCCCTAACAGATAAGGAGATGACTGTATTGTTTATAAATACGCTTAGGGCTCCTTTCTATGAACGGTTGATTGGCAATGCCACCAAAAATTTTACAGATTTGGTCCTCTCAGGAGAGATAATTGAAGGGGCAGTTAAGAATGGGAAAATTGAGGAAAACGAAACCACTAGCTCAAAGGAAAGGACTACATTCAAGAAAAATGAAGTAGATGTACAAGAAATTGCTTATACTAGCCCACAAACCCATAATTTCAACCCTTACCATCCATATCCTCCATATCCACCTTTCTATCCAAGTATAGGCAGTGTTGTCCAGCATCTTTGTATCTATCAGCTTGCCCCATAACCAGTATTTCAAACCAATGCCCTCCCATAAACACTAGTGCCCACACCTCCGCTTATGCCTCAATCATTACAAAAACCCAACCTTCTCCAATTGCCCATGCCAATCTCTAAGCTTTTGCCTCTATTAATTGAGAATCAATACCTTAGTCTGGTGCCAATGAAGATAATTTCAAACCCATCGGCAAATAATTATGACCCTAATGCTAAATGTGACTATCACATGGGGGCAATTGGACACTCAATTGAGAAGTGTAGGCAATTTGAAGAGAAAATTGAAAATCTCATCAAGGATGGCACTTTGACTTTTAAGCTTATGGAAAGTTGGAAATTGACTTTGTCATAGATTGAGCTCTTGTTAAGAAATTGAAGAAAAGCCTCAAGTCTCAAACAAATTGCTTGCAAGAAGGGTGGATGATTTGGAGTTTTTTTTTTTCTTCAAGGGCATGGCAGAAGTAGGATTTTGCTAAGGAATGTAAACTTCAAAAGCTGTAATTGAAGTTTTAATGTTTTTGTTGGATTAAAATACAATTGATTTGGTCAAGGTTTCTACAACATGTTTTCAAAAAAAAAAAAAACAAACAAAAAGGGGTTTAAGCAATGAAGTGTACATACGTTCTCGAAAGAATTGATGGTTACTATTTGGAACGAACTTGTCCTTGCAAACATTCTCCAACCATTTCTCCAAACACTTGGGAACCCAAAATCAGTCAAATAAAGGCCATTCAAAACTTAAAATCCAAAAAGAAGCAAAGTTTTGAAGATGCGTCAACCCTATCTTGTGATATCAAAGGACAATGATCTTTGTCTAAGCAATGATCGATGTTAATTGTTTGTTTTGCGAAATTTTTTCTTTAAAAAGCAAGCAAATCAGGCACTCTTATAACAACTCTGAATGTGGTAGGTTAATAAATGTCAAGACTATGCTAAAGTCTTAAATACCCTAATACCTCTCAAATTCCTTAAATTTGGATGCCAAATGTGAACCTTGAACCCATTGTCTAAAGCATCCGTTACTCTTATTCTAGGGCATGATGACTAAAAGAACAAGATTACCCAATACCTCCAAGACACCTTGCTTAAAAAAAAAAACCATTTTTCCTCTCTTATCTAGTAAAATTATCTCTTGTTATAAAGAGTTAACTATGATAAAGTATTCGAATCTTAAGGGTGGTCTCCTAAACCTTCATTTGAGTGGCTAATTAAGGAAAAAACCATTCTTGATGAACCTTCTCACTTTGAAAAGGTTGGCTCGATCTTTGAGTAGTACAAAAAAAAGGAAAAGAAAAAAAGAAACAAGTAAGAGGATAGCGAGAAAAGTTGATAGTAACATCATGTACTTGAGACATTCAGACGATGCGAAACCAAGAAAAAATAAAGGAAAATCAATTTTTGCTCCAAAATTCATCCCTTCTAGGGATGGCTCTTCAAGGCAAGTAACCATATTTGAGACGAGAAATGGCCATGTTTCATTTTCCCATTCACAAATAAGAAATTATCCGATTGCTACCCTTTTGAGCCTATCCATTTTTTTTAAATACACCTTAACCAAGGATCATCTCTCATATTGGAGGGGCAAATAAGAATCTTTTCCAGGAACATGGAGAATAAAATCTCATTTGAAGAAAGAAAACATCTTATATGAAGATGCGAATGAAAAAATTAAGTTTTAAACCCACCCAAAAAGCAAAATGAAAAAGATGATCAAAAAGTGATCAAAAAAGAAAAGAAAAATTGATGGAAAGACGTGGTTTGAAAAATCGAAAAGATAAATGTCTCATAAGATTTTCACATGAATGATCTTTGGTTGATTACCTTTAAATACATGTTTTGAGCCTTTTATCCATTTTATCAAAGCCCTTAACCTTAACCTACATTATGTGCCTTAAAAAGTCCATTTTGATCAAATGTGTATGCTTAAATTGAAGAGCTTTCTTCTAGAAAAAGCCATCAGAAAATCAAAGAAGCCTTGGCCTCTTTTTCTTTGCCAATATTATCCATGTGAATCCATCAATCCATTTTGGATAGATTTTGAATCTTTCTCGAGTAAATAATGGAACAATCAATGAAAAAAAAGAGAAAAAAAGTGAGTGAAAAAGATGAAGCTCTAGAGTGAAAACCCAAAAAGGCAGTCTAGAGTGAAGATGGGAAATTATGAAGTCACTCATCATTTTAACTATGGTGATAACAAGAAGCATCAGAGAGAGACCATTTCAAGGTAGCTAGAATTTATTGGACACTTTTTAAGTGTATAAGACTCTCAAGCACATTAAAGATTTAAGATCAATTCGAAAAATCCATATTGAATTTTGAGCCTACTTCTTTCAAAATAGCCTTCTGAAATTTTAAACCTGTAATAGCTGGTCTTGACATTTATCATCTTACCACACATCATGAGACTTAGAGAATGTCAAATTTGATTGTGATTTAAAAGGAACCTTTCTGTAAAATTTGATTCTAAATCACCATACATTTGTGAGCTTAGACAAAGAAACTTTAATTTTTTTTTCTTTTCCCCATGAAATGGTGAGAAACCTTTATTGTTGACCAAGATCTCAATGTGTTAAACCATCTCATCTATTTAAAAGACCAGAATGTCATTTGGCTCATCCAAAATCATTTCAAACAGTAAGCATCAATTTTCAAGAGATTCAAGTATTGCACGTTGGAAAAATGTCAACTTGACTCAGCTCTATTCCAAACTTTAACTACCTTTAATCATGAAAATTGGTTTTGTGGGGCAATTTTAGCAAAATTCAAGATGCTTTGAAAGTAATGGAGAGTTTTTCATTTTTGAAAAAGTAACTTTTGCTATTTTGATGTCAAGATCAAAAGTTTTAAATGATGAGACAAGAATTTTTGTGAATCTTTTCATGATCAAAAGGCATGGAAGCATTGAAACTCAATTTGAATTGGTGATCTTTTGATGACAAGGAAGTTGGCAACTGTACAAGAACATCATCAAAAAATGGAAAGTCGAGAAAATGAATCTTCCAAGTGAGGAATGTATGGTGCAAAACAAAGGGGAAGTAATGCATCATTTGTCCATCATTCAATCATGCATACAGGTCCAGTCATGCACATGACCATGCATCATCAAAATTGAAAATTTTCAAACAAATGTTAAGACTAATGCAATTTTCAAGCAATTAAATGAAGAAAAATTTGAGTCTTAAGCCCAATTTACTTGGCATCCAAAATGTTTAAGCCCAGTTATATTGGCCCCAAGATGTTTAAGCCCAATTTAGCTAGCATCCAATACGTTTAAGCCCAGTTATCTTGGCCCAAGAAAATTTAAATTACATGACCGCATTTTGAGATGAGGAACAACTTTTTCTTATAAAACCTCCAGGTGCTTTTTCAAAACCTTTGGGTACATCTATAAAACCTTCAGATACATCTACAAAACCTTCGAGTACATTCCTAAAACCTCCGGGTAATTAGTTTTAAGACTTCTTCAAAGTTACGTGACCTCATTTTGAGATGAGGAACAACCTTTTTCTTTCAAATCTTCCGGGAACACCTTCAAAACCTCCGGGTACATCTTCAAGACCTCCGGGCACGTTCCTAAAACCTCCAGGTAATTAGTTTTTAGATTTCTTCAAAATTACGTGACTTCATTTTGAGATGAGGCGTAACTTTTTCTTCTAAAACCTCCGAGTATATCTTCAAAACCTCTGGGTACATCTTCAAGACCTCCGGGCACGTTCCTAAACCTTCGAGTAATTAGTTTTATCATTTCTTCAAAATTATGCAATTTCATTTTGAGATGAGGCGTAACTTTTTCTTCTAAAACCTCCGGGTATATCTTCAAAACCTCCAGGTACATCTTCAAGACCTCAAGGCACGTTCCTAAAACCTCCGGGTAATTAGTTTTAAGATTTCTTCAAAATTATGCGATTTCATTTTGAGATGAGGCGTAACTTTTTCTTTTAAAACCTCCGGGTATATCTTCAAAACCTCCGGGTACATCTTCAAGACCTCTGGGCACGTTTCTAAAACCTTCCGGTAATTAGTTTTTAGATTTTTTCAAAATTACGCAACTTCATTTTGAGATGAGGCATAACTTTTTCTTCTAAAACCTCCGGGTATATCTTCAAAATCTCCGAGTACATCTTCAAGACCTCCGGGCACGTTCCTAAAACCTTCGAGTAATTAGTTTTAAGATTTCTTCAAAATTACGCGATTTCATTTTGAGATAAGGCGTAACTATTTCTTGTAAAACCTCCAAGTACATCTTCAAAACCTCCTAGCAGTTCCTAAAAGCTTCGGGTAATTAATTTTAAGATTTTTTCAAAATTACGTCGCCTCATTTTGAGATGAGGAACAACTTTTTCTTATAAAACCTCCAAGTGCTTTTTCAAAACCTTTGGGTACATCTATAAAACCTTCAGATACATCTGCAAAACCTTTGAGTACATTCCTAAAACCTCTGGGTAATTAGTTTTAAGACTTCTTCAAAGTTACGTGACATCATTTTGAGATGAAGAACAACCTTTTTCTTTCAAATCTTCCGGGAACACCTTCAAAACCTCCGGGTACATCTTCAAGACCTCCCGGCACGTTCCTAAAACCTCCAGGTAATTAGTTTTTAGATTTCTTCAAAATTACGTGACTTCATTTTGAGATGAGGCGTAACTTTTTCTTCTAAAAGCTCCAAGTATATCTTCAAAACCTCTGGGTACATCTTCAAGACCTCCGGGCACGTTCCTAAACCTCCGAGTAATTAGTTTTATCATTTCTTCAAAATTATGCAATTTCATTTTGAGATGAGGTGTAACTTTTTCTTCTAAAACCTCTGGGTATATCTTCAAAACCTCCGGGTACATCTTCAAGACCTCAAGGCACGTTCCTAAAACCTCCGGGTAATTAGTTTTAAGATTTCTTCAAAATTATGCGATTTCATTTTGAGATGAGGCGTAACTTTTTCTTCTAAAACCTCCGGGTATATCTTCAAAACCTCCGGGTACATCTTCAAGACCTCTGGGCACATTTCTAAAACCTTCCGGTAATTAGTTTTTAGATTTTTTCAAAATTACATCACTTCATTTTGAGATGAGGCGTAACTTTTTCTTCTAAAACTTCCGGGTATATCTTCAAAATCTCCGAGTACATCTTCAAGACCTCCGGGCACGTTCCTAAAACCTTCGGGTAATTAGTTTTAAGATTTCTTCAAAATTACGCAATTTCATTTTGAGATGAGGCGTAACTGTTTCTTGTAAAACCTCCGGGTATATCTTCAAAACCTCCAAGTACATCTTCAAGACCTCCTAGCACGTTCCTAAAAGCTTCGGGTAATTAATTTTAAGATTGTTTCAAAATTACGTCACCTCATTTTGAGATGAGGAACAACTTTTTCTTCTAAAACCTCCGAGTACATTTTTCAAAACCTCCGAGTAATTAGCTTCAAGATTCTTTTTAAGTTACATAGCCTCGTTTTGATATGAGGAGCTTTTTTATTATTAAAAAAGGAAAAAAAAAGACATTTAATCTGGTCCAAGGAAGGTGTCTACATCTTTGCACTATTCTTCATTCTCAAGAATGTACAAAGAGGGGCAACTGTAGACACCCACTTTAAAAAAAAATAAAATAAATAATAAAATAAATAATAATAAAACAAAATAATGAAAAAAAAAGGAATGGCTGGGCATAAGCCCAACCATCCTTTCCCCCAACCACCATGAGTGATGGGGTTCTCGCTACCAACTCCTTGGTGCCAGAACCCCATTACCAAGTTGTCCAAATTTTTGGACAACCCGGCTTTTAAAAGATTCACGACCTGTAAAAAAAGAAAGGGGGCAGATTTTGAAAAACGAGAGGAAACGATTTTAAAATAATAATTTTCTTCAAAACAAAAAACCATAGAGGAATCGGCAATCAAAACCCTAAAAAATCCTAGCCACCTATAGACCAAAAACCCTAACTTTTTAGCAGCCAAAAAACCACAATCCAAAAATCAAAAAATATACCAAAAAATACCAAAAAAAAATAAAGCAAAAAATACACAATGGAAAGAGGAGAGTAGCTGCGTTTGGGGGATTTTTTGTTAGGATAGATTTTGATTTTTGGGGTTTTTGTTGTCGTCGGATAGGAAAGCTTTAGGGGGGAGTTTTTCCACCGTCGTTAGTGGGTAGCCAGCGGTCTTGGCTGCCGTCGGTGAAGGAGGAAGGGCACAGAGAGAGATATAGGGAGAAACCCGATCGGCTGACGCAAAGGAAGAGAGAGAGAAAAACCTGATCGGCTGGCACTAAGGATAGAAATAGCAACCCGATCAGCAAGCACAAAGGGAGAGAGAGAGAGAAACCCGATCGACTGGCAAAAGGGAAAGAGAAAGAGGGCCTGTCATTTGGGATAGCCGGTAAAGAGGAAGACACGGTCGGTAACGGTGAGTGGTGAGAGAGTGAAAAGGAGAAGAGATAGAGAGGAAAGGAAGTAACCGGCCATTAGAGAGAAAGGAAGAAAAAGTGAAGAAGTAGAAAGGAGGTTCAAATAGTCATAAAACGGCACCGTTTTGATTTTGCCAAGCCTCCCCTTCCATCACAAAACGATGTCGTTTTTGCTAATTGGGAGTTATAACACCAAACATCAAATAGTCCCACTCCAAGGCAGGCCAGGTCCGGCAGTAGTCTGGGCTAACCAAGCCCGATTGGGTAAAAAGCCTTATTCTTTTTCTTGATTGGTGATGGATTGGTTGTCATGTGGGCTAGCCCACTTCCTTTTTTATTAAACTTTATATTTAGTAAATTTAAATGGCTTGAGCATGATATTTAGAATCCTTTTGACAATATTTTAGAGGATTTAAATTGACAAAAAATGTGAAACAATAATAGTAGAAGGTAATAAAAAGTTTAATTATTATTTTTTTAATCACCATAATAAGTCCTTTATTATAGGACAAATATTAATAGTTTTAATAGTATATTAATTGAACCTTAAGGTACCATAATATTAACCATGGAAAGAATACAAAATCATACCGATGATGGGATGATTGGTCGGGACACAAGGAGTCACAATCCCGGGTTAATTTTCCCTAAGTTCTGAATTTGAATTAAGGCTCCACCAGTACGATGGGAGGGTCTCGATTTTGAGATTTTGAGATTTTTATTTTAAACAAAATTTTACTACATAATAATTAATTAAAAAAATAAATAAATAAAATAAATAATAATAATTAGTTAAAAATAATAAAAAACAAAATAAAAATAAACTTCACAAACATAATATATATTTCTATTGCATCATGCATATCATTGCATATAGATATTTTTGCTCATGAGTTAAGTCCCGATGATGGGATTTTTTTCGAAGATCTTGCGAAGGTGAGTTTCTCTCGAAAAGCTCCCTTGGTAAAAAGATGTCCCCGAGTCCCACCAGTATGATGGGAGGGCTCGAGAAACATCTTTAATAAAAAGGCTTTTGCTCGTAATAGGTTCATATTCATGAAAACATTATTTTTAAAGAAAAACATACGATAACCCCAATGATGGGATTTATTCGTTGAATTTGCGAAGGTGAATTTCTCATATAATTCCTTAGGTGAGAGAACACCCCGGATCCCACAAGTATGATGGGCGGATCCGGGAGAACGTCCTCGATAAAAGGTTATTTGTTCGACATTTTTATCTCACGCCATGCATTTCATCTTGCCTCACACTTGCATTTCATTTTAGAATCAAATAAAATAATTTAATAAAATTGGAGATACAATAAGCAAGTTATAGCTAAGGAAATATGATGAACTTAAAGATTACAGCCCAATATGATAATCTAAAAATGGTACCATTCATGGAACGGGCGTCTCGGGGTTGCTAATCCTTCCTCGGGAGTAACCATACTCCTGAACCTAGATCTAGAAAAATGTAAATCAGTTTAAGATTCTTTCGGCAGGCTTAAAATTGATTTAAGACTTTGTCAATTAGAATCGAGTCAATGGGGTGGCCAATCACACCTAGGAAAAAAAGATTGGTGGCGACTCCTCAAGTTAACCACGTCTAGCGGTCGGGTTCTCGAACTGGCACGTTACGACAATAGGTAGCCAAAGGCAATAGAAAAAAGTAGATAAGCGATAAAAAATAACAGTTGTTCATAAACATAAGATGCTGTAAACAAGGCAAAAACCAAAATTGGTCATAAAAGACCATGTGACATCAACAAATAAACGTTAAGACAAACAATAACAGTAAGTCAAAAGTCCGCAAATGAGCGTTGATGAGCATAAAAAAATATGGCCATCTTATCCAACAAGGCAAGGAAAAGAAAGAGAACAGCCAATGTCCTATGTGATGGACTCAAGCAGGTGGTGGAAATTGAGCGTGGAACACAGTGAATTTCTCCTTAAGAAGTTGCTGGCGATGAAAGAGCTCCCGGTTCTAAACCTCTAAGGCATCCAACTTGTGAATAACACAAACGTCCATAAATTTCATAAAAGATAATAATCAAGAATAAGCTTGCTCATTATCAAAAACGGTGGACATAATAGGGTAGCTAGGATCAACACTAGGGTGAGCACTCAGACCGACACTAAGGGTGACACTAGGCTCAGTAAAGGTGTTCTCACGATCCTCATCTCCAACAAACTCAGGGTCATTAACTTTTTCTTTACAGACCCAAGAGTTATTGACAAACACAAAGCCAAGCTTATTGATGGCATGCTCATTGATCTTCATGTGCATCACATGCTACTTAGGTGGATCACACCTAGTGTTCATGCCATAGAGTCGATGATTGCACTTATCGCCATGCCATAAAGAAGAGTTTTTTGAGATTTGGTGATGATTTTTAACATGTCACTGAGGATAAACGTGGTGATGTTGACACGCTGATTTGTTTTGATCCTATACAAAAACCAGAAGTCCTCACCTTTGATAATGGAGTAATTTGTCCCATGAGGCTGAAGAGTGTGAGACACGATAAGATGGAGGATGCAATCATAAAAGGATAGGCATTTGACATTGGTCATGTTTTTTTCACTAGTGGGTGGATAGATATAGATAGTGGATAGGAGCTTTCATGACATGACACCCTTAACATAATTCAAGTCACCTTGAGAGATTTCTAGATCGAGACCAGTCTCTAGTATGTGCTTAAGAATGACAATTTGCTTGCCCAAAACATAAGTGCAAAACCTATCAATGTGTTCTACTAGTTCACTATCCTCATAATCTTGAAATTTTGTGGTGGCATTGAAATAAAAAACTCAAACACGGTCAACATAATAAGTACGGTCCATCTATGTATGGAAAATTAATGCTGGCAAGGTAGTTAAAGTCAATTACTCGACCTGGCTTGACATCGCGCTTAGCCAAGTCCTTGTCAAATTGCCACTCCAAGTATGGATAAGAGAAATTTCACTTGAAAAAACAGTCGTCGAAGCATTAGGCTAGCAATGGTAGAGGCTGGGAAGAAGGAGTAGCTTTAGAGGCAGAAGCCTTGCTACGATTGGCAGTAGCTTTCATACATTTAAGATGATAAGCCATTTAAAAAGGATTGAGGAAGAAAATGATTTGTGGAATCTGTTATGGGGGCTTGAGAGACGATTTAATCATACCAATTTGGCAGAAAATGCAAGTAATTTTAAGAATTGAAAGAAGGGAGAAGTAAAGGTTTTGAAATTGGGACTTTAGAATTTTTAAGTAGAATGTGTGAAAATCTGAGAAAAAAGAAATGTTTTGAGTAATAAAAAGGAATAGAAACAGTTTAATTAGTCCAAAATTGAGTGCAAAACATAAAAAAGTTTGGAAGGTTGAGAGAATTTGGAAAAGAGAGACAAGCGATTAGGGTGAAATTGAGTCATTGGGTTCCTAAACCCCAAGATGTATCGATACATGGGTACATGTGTCCATGCATTTGTAATGTATCGATACATGCTCTTGAATGTATTGACACATTTAATACAAGATTTTAATGTTGGCTACTTGACAAGATGTATCGATAGAATGACAAAATCTATTGATACATGAGCCTTCGTAGCCTTGAACAAGATGCTTTTGACTCCAAAAATCCATGATTTGGTCTAGACACTTGATCTAAACAAAGTAATGTGAGTTTTCAAGTTTGAAAGTATTTTTAAAACAGGTTTGGAACTTGTGCAAGTGAAATTTGAATCCAAAATCGAGAATTTTTTTTTTTTTTTTTTTTTGCTAAGATAAGGTCTTGGTTCACTCATCAACTCTCCCATAAACCTTAAGAATCGGATGGCCATGGCATGAATGCATAGCAATGTTATGAACAAGCAAGTTCACCAATGCCAAGAATCATTCAAACATTTTGCATGAAGTCATTTCAAGCATGAATTCAACCAATCATTAAGCATGATATCAAGATTGAATTTAGACATGAATGCAGCCAATCATCAAAGGTACCTACAGTCTAAGTTTATTTATTTATTTATTTATATATATTGGGTTTATCAAACCTAGTTCACTTTTAATCTTGCAGAATTGTTCTCTATCAAGCACTTTTGTAATGATATTAGCCAATTGATCTTTTGTACCTACATACTCCAAGACAACATCTCCTCTTTAAACATAATCTCTAATGAAGTGATGCTTTATTTCAATGTGTTTAGTTCTAGAGTGATGGATGGGATTCCTTGTGAGATTCAAGAGCTAGTATTATCACATTTTATGGGAGTTTTGTCCATAACTAGTTCATAATCTTTAAATTGTTGTTTCATCCATAACACTTGAGCACAACAACTTCCGACAGGTACATATTCAGCCTCAATAATGGATTGATCTACACTATTTTGGTTTTTTGAAAACCATGAGATCAACATACTACCTAGAAATTGGCATGTACCAGGTGTGCTCTTTTTATCTATCTAACATCCACCAAAATTGGCATCCGAGTATGAGTGGAGATCAAAAGCGGAACTCCTGGAATACCATATTCCTGGATTAGATTTCTCTTTCAAATATCCAAAAATTCTTTTGACAGCATTTAAGTGTGGTTCTTTAGGAGATTATTGAAACCTAGCACATAGACCTACATTAAAGATTGGTCTATTAGCAATGAGATAAAGCAAGGAAACAATCATGGATCTATAAAGCTTTTGGTCAATGGACGTACCTTTCCATCCTTGTCAAGCATAATTGAGGTGCTCATTAGTGTGTGATATGCCCTTGAGCTGTCCACACTAAACTTATTAAGCATATCTTTTGTATATTTGGCTTGACTTATGAATGTGCCTTCTTTTTTTTTTTAAATTTGTAGTCTAAGAAAATATTTTAGTTCACCTATCATGCTCATCTCAAATTCTCCTTGCATGGTTTTAGCAAACTCTTGACAAAGAACCTCATTAGTAACACCAAAAATGATGTCATCAACATAGACTTGCATAATTAAAATGTCTTTGCCTTTGTTTTTAATGAAGAGAGTTTTATCAACTTTTCCTCTATTAAACTCATTTTTTACTAAACATTTTAATAATGTTTAATACCAAGCTCTAAGAGCTTGTGTTAATCCATATAAAGCTTTTCTTAATCTAAAGACATGATTTGGAAAAGTTGGGCTCTTAAAACCAAGTGACTGTTCAACATACACTTCCTCATTAATTAACCTATTAGAAAAGAACTCTTAACATCCATTTGATAAAGTTTAAAGTTCATATAGCATGCAAAGGCTAATAACATCCTAATTGCTTCTAGTCTAGCTACCGGGGCATATGTTTCATGATAATCTATACCTTCCTCTTAACTATATCCTTTGGCAACCAACCTAGCTTTGTTTCTAGTTATGATTCCATTTCATCCATTTTGTTTCTAAAAACCCACTTTGTACCTACAAGTGAGTAATCATTTGGCCTAAGAACTAGTTCCCACACTTGATATTTTTCAAATTGGTTTAATTCTTCTTGCATGGCTAATATCCAATAATCATCATTTAAACCTTCATCAATGTTATTGGGTTCGACTATGAGATAAAAGCAACATATTCACAAACATTTTGAACTTTAGACCTAGTTCTTACCCCTTGATTAGGATCACCAATGATTTTGCTTTCATCAACTTCTATTCTTACCATTGGATAGCTAAGCTCACCTTTTTCAATTATTGGTTCAATTTTTTATTCTTCCTTTGGTGATGCCTCTTCATTTACTTTGGATCCTTCAATGTTGAGATCAAGCCCTTCAACTTATTCTTGAAGGATACTTGCATCATCATCATAGTGTTCTTTTTTAGAATAAGGGTTAAAATCATCGAACAACACATGAATAGATTCTTCAACAACTAATGTTCTTTCGTTCAATACTCTATAGGTTTCAAAGGTCAAGGAATATCCTAGAAAGATTCCTTCATCACCTTTAGCATCAAATTTACCTAGATTATCCTTCCCATTGTTTAAGACATAACAATTGTAACAAAATGGATGAAAGTGATTCATGTTAGGTTTTTTTTTTTAAAGAATAAGGAGTCTTCTTTAAAATTGGGTTAACCATTGCTTTATTTATGATGTAGCATGTGGTATTGACAACTTCAGCCCAAAAGTATCTAAGTAAGTTATTCTCACATAGCATGGTTTTAGCCATTTCTTCTAAAGTCCTATTTTTTCTTTCCACTACTCCATTTTGTTGTGGTGTCCTAAGGATTGAAAAGTTACGACTATATCCATTTTCATCACAAAGTTGTTCCAAACCTAGATTTTCTAAGTCTTTTCCATGATCACTTCTAACATTTGTTATCTTATATCCCTTTTCATGTTCAACTCTTTTACAAAAAGAAGTAAAGATTTTTAAGTTTCATCTTTGTGTACAAGGCAAAAAACCCAAGAAAATCTAGTATAGTCATCCACAACTACTAAGCCATCATTCTTTCCACCTAAGCTAGTTGTCCTATTTGGTCTAAAAAGATCTGTGTAGTAATTGCAAGGCTTTAATGGTAGTTACATCCTTTTTAGATTTAAATAAGTTTCTCCTATGTTAACCTTTAGCACAAGCATCACAAAGTTGATCATTTTCAAAATTTAGCTTAGAAAGTCTTATTACAAGATCTAAAGATAGTAATTTTGAAATTATATTCACGCTAGCATGTCCTAGTTTTCTATGCCATAGCCAACTATCCTCATTTTTTTTTAGCCATGAAACATACATTATTAGAAGATAAATAATCCAAGAAAACAACATATGTGTTGCCTTGTCTATTGCCAACAAATAAAGTTTCATTCATTTTAATATCAA
Source organism: Theobroma cacao (assembly GCF_053813885.1). NCBI lineage: Eukaryota > Viridiplantae > Streptophyta > Magnoliopsida > Malvales > Malvaceae > Theobroma > Theobroma cacao. Next base: position 35,928,876 of record NC_142647.1, on the reverse strand, counting down.
CAACATGACACATTAATGATTCAAAAAGGACTCTAAGACCCTTATCACAAAGTTGACTTATGCTTAACATATTATGTTTGAGACCATGTACAAATAGAACATTTTCAATTTAAGAAGAGGAATTTTTACCGATTGTGCCAATACTTTCTATGTGACCTTTTGAGTTGTCACCAAAGGTTACATTTCCTCATTTCTTTGGTCTTAATTCCTTGAAAAACTCCTTAGTTTTGGTTATGTGTCTAGAGCACCCATTATCAAATTACCACTTTCCCTTTTCTTGGACTCTTGACTTTCAGCAAGTGAGCTCCTCTTAAAAAAACAAAATCAAACATTTGACTTTGGTACCCAAATTTTCTTGGTTCTATATGTGTTAGTGTCTTTGGTTCCTCTCGAAACCCACTCCAATTTTACTATCTTACCATGTGGAGGCTTTGTTCCTTTTAGAACTCACACACTTTTTATTTTCTTGCCTCTGAAAGTGGTAGTTCTCAAGGGACAAGTGTGGTAGAGTTTCCTACATTATGATAATAAATGCATTTGATGAACAATCCAAATTTTAAATTTTCTTCAACAAAGAAATTTTTAAAGCGAGTTTCCTTTTGAGTTCCATCATACCCTATTCCCTCCTTTTCAAAGAACACTCTTTTTGTCACTAACATATCATTTAATTTTTGTTTACTCATGTTAAACTTTGAAAATGTAGCATGCAAATTTTCATTCTTCCTTTTTAGCTCATTTCTCTCAATTTCCAAGTCTTTGACTATGGTTTCTAGTTCTACTTTTACCTTGACTAAGGGCTCATTTTCTACTTTAAACTTGGATATGATGTTCTTGTATTTTAATGTCTTTTCTTCAAATTCAAATACTAAGTCATTATATGCATCTTGTAATTCATCAAATGAGTATGAGTCTTGATCTAAGGTGTGTGAATTTGAATCATGAGAAGTAGAATATACCTTGGAATCCTCAAGTGCCATGAAGCAAAGATTGGCAACTTTATCTTCTTCATCTTGAGAGTCATCACTATTGCTTTAAGTAGCCACCATTGCTTTTTTCTTGAAGTTCATTAGAGCACTCTTCTTATTTGGGCATTCATACTTAGTGTGTCCGATTTTTCTGCACTGATAGCATATTAAGTGGTTTTTAATATGTTCCCCTTTTGGCATGTCTTTTTTAGGAGGTCTCCTACCCTTATAGTTCTTTTTCATAAATTTACTAAATCTCTTGGCTAGCATGGCTATGTCCTCATCTTCCTCACTCTCATCTTTTATAGTTCTCTCATTTTCTTCAATTTTGGATTTTAAAGCTATTCCTTTGTTTTTAATGTTCACTTTCTTTTCATCATCCAAAGCATTCTCATGTTTTATTGTCATCTCATATGTGAGTAGGGATCCTATAAGTTCCTCTAGCCTAAAATCATTTAGGTTTTTTTCTTCCTCTATGGCTGTCACTTTTGGTCTCCATGACTTGGGAAGATAATAAAGTGTCGTTTTGACTAGCTGAGCATTCGAGAAGTCTCTTCTTAAGGCCCATAATCCTTCAACTTTGTTTATGAATCTCTCATACATTTGATTTATGGTCTCATTTTCTTTTATCCTAAATAGCTCATAATCATGTGTGAGAAATCCTATCTCAAATTCCTTGACTTGATTTGTTCCCTCATACATTGTTTTTAAAGTATCCTAAATTTGTTTAGCGATTTCACACATGAATACTCTGTTGAATTCATTAGCACTTAAGGAACAAAGAAGTATATTGAATGCCTTGTAATTTGTTTGTACTAACTTCTTTTCTTTGTCATCCCATCTTTTCCTAGTTTTTATAATGGTTTTTCCATTTACTTCCTTGGTGGGAACATAGGGACCATCTAAGATAACATTCCAAACATCAAGATCAACCGACTGAATGAACATTTCCAATCTTTTCTTCCAATAGGGATAGTTCGTACTTGAGAAGAATTGAGATCTTTGAGTTGAATGCCTTTCACCAAGAACAATTGAAGTAGATTCCATTTTGATATGTTGGGCTTTGCTTTTAGGATCACTCAAGGTTGTTAGACCTACAAAATTGAGCCCTTGCTCTGATACCATTTGTTAGATTAATAAGCTCAACGTAAGTAAGTCCAAGAAAGAGTGAATTGTATTGTTTTGAAAATTTTGAAGAAACTTTTAATTTTAAGAGAATAAAGTCCCTTTTTTAAATCAAATGTTGAGTTTAAAAATGATCAAATTAATTGACCTCTTGATCAATGAAAGAAAATTAAATTTCAAGTAAAAAAAACCAATAGAGAAATTGACACAAGTGTTTTATAGTAGTTCGGCTTCCTTGCCTACGTTCTCCCCCTTAGGTTCACTATGGAGTTTGAAATCCACTATTTAATGAAGACCCAATACAATGCTTTTTTTTTTATCAAGCATAACCATTCAATACATTGCCTTTTTATAGTTAAAGCATAACCATTCTACCTTTTCTATTGGTTAAGGTATAACCACTTAAGCAAGGACAATGAAAGGAATATAAGTATAGCAATGTGCCTTTTAAAAAGGTTGAATAGAGAATTTGGTATAGTGGTTAAATGAAAAGATGAGAGCTTAATAAATGCTTGACTAGAAGACTTTTTAAATTTAAGAAAAGTACAATGGTTTTTGAATGTAACTTGGCTAATTCTTCTCTCTTGAGTTGTGTTTTCAAGTCTTCTAACCTTTATAAATGTTGAAGAAGTTTGTATTTATAGTTGGTGATGCTTCAAGGGTAGTTGGGAGTGCATTTAATGTGAAAATAATCATTCTTCTCTTCATTCAAGGCTCAAACGGTCACATTGTATTGATACATACATGTATCGATACATTGCCTTTTATTTTTGAATTTTCGCCCAAATGTATCAATATATTTGTGCATGTATCGATACATTTGAACTTACCAGCAAGGGTTTAGACATTCTATTTAAAATGTATCGATACATATGTCTATGTATCGATACTTTTAAGACAATAAGCACTTCTGTTGAAAATGCATCGATACATTTGAAAAATGTATCGATACTTTTAAGTCAATAAGCATTCTGTCTCAGTTCTATTGATACAATTGAGAATGTATCGATAGATTGAGTTTGACTTTTTGAGTTTCACTCTGCTAAAGAACATGTATCGATAGATGTTGGAACTATCAATAGTTATCCAAATGTATCGATACATAAAGAACATGTATCAATAGATTTCGATCAGAATGTAATTTTTAGAGCCTTTTTCATTTCTTTTCTTTTTTAAACTTATTTGACATTGTTTGGGGATGTGAGAGCTTTGATCCTCTATAAGTTGAATGAATTTTGGTCATTTCTTTTTATCATTTCAAAATATAAAGAATAATTAATCTAACATCAATGTCCTTATTTTTGACAATAAAATAACTAGGAACATATTTAAGAACAAGGCTTTGATGCATAAGAATCTCATAATTATGACCTTTATAATTTCTTTGCAAGGCCATTATGTTCCAAGGACATTATCTACATAAGTCTCTCATAACTCTTTGTAAATAAACTCATGGCTAAAGAAACACCTCATAAATTATATAAAATATCCATAATATATTTAACATGAAATATGACTAATTAATATAGTGTTTTCTAAGCATTAAATCGATTCACTTGCAAGGCTTACACTAACAATATGATATCTCACTTAGCTATATTTTCTTCTTATACATTTGGATTTTCCATTGGTTTTTCCTATATTGGAATTTCAAATGAAAGATCACGTCACCAACTTGTTTCATAACTAGTTAAGGCCAACGCTATAACTTTAGCCTCCATGGTGGAGTTTACTATGATTTGTTACTTTTAGACTTTGAACAAATTGCTCCACCTCTTAATAAAAATACATAGCCAATGATAGACAAACCATGTACCAACCAAAGTATTATAATTTGCATCATTTTTTTTGCTTCTAGTACAATGAGATACTTTTAATAAAGTATACTATAACTTAGGGTCCTCTTTAAATATTTCATTTTACGATTAATTGCATTGAAGTGCTTTAAGTTTGATTTACTTATAAATTTAGTCATCACACTTACAACATAAGCAATGTTAAGGTAGGTGCAATCAATGGCATACCTCAAGCTACCAATAAGAGAAGCATAATCCTTCTAAGTACATATATCTTGATCATATTCTATGGCAAATAAATGTATATTTGGATCAAAAAGAGAGCACAATGGTTTGTAGTAAAAAAACTTGTATTTCTCAAAAACTTTTCAATATAATGAGATTAGCCTTAAAAAATTAGAAAATCTTGCGGTTCTCATCCCAATAATATCATTTTCTTCCCCTAAATCGTTCGTGTTAAAAGGATCAATAAGTAACATCCTAGTATAATTTATAATCTCATGATTTGTACCAAAATTTAAGAGATCATAAACATAAAAACAAATTATAAAGTGTGAATTACTATCTACTTTATAATATATGCACTTATTACTTTTATTGGTTTTCAAACCATTAGAATAACTATATGTCAAATTTCTCATGCCATTGTCTCAGGGCTTGTTTTTAACCATATAATGATTTTAGCAATTTACAAACTTTATTTTCTCACTACGAAATTTGTCTCCTTTATTGATGAATTTTTCATTGATAAATGTGAAAATTCCATCAATACATTCAAATACTAATGAAAACATCCATTGGTATGTAGTCAGAAATACCGTCGTCTATATAGGCCATTCCATTGGTACTTGAATATTTCATCGGTTTGTTCAGTCAATAAAGCATTGAATCCATCAAAACGTGTCATGGTCGGTATCGATGTCCATTAGTAACTTCTATCGATAATATTGTAATGGATTTTCTGACAAAATTGCTGACAAGATTGAAAGTTTTATACGGTGTCAAGTTCCATCAATAATGAGTTACATTCCGTCGGTAATGAGGTATGCTCCATCGAGAATCGTATGTCCATTTCCATCGGTAAAAGCTAACATGTCATTAGTAATTTTTTCAATAATGACGTGACATACAAAAAAATTTTAATGAAAAATATAAGTACAAATAATGAATAATTTTAACTATTGCAAATACATAAAAAAAATTTTGAAATTAATAAAAACAAGAATAAAATTTGTATTATTTTTATTGTAAAGAATAAAAATACAAATAAAAAAACGTACAAGTTCATTAAGAATTCAAACGGAAAAAAGAATACAAATATATTTAGACCACATCATGCATTTGAGGATTTACTAGATACTCGACTATAAGTTCATTAAACAATTCTCCATCTTGGGCACATTTTCCTTATTGCCTCGTAAGCCTCGAGATTCTGTGGAGGGTCGGTGCCTAGCCTATTGATTGGCATGAGTCTTCAACTTCATCGCTCGTTGTTCTCATAGTATTTGTATGTGTTCTCATCTTCTAGGGTTGGAGACATAATAAAGGTGAACTTTCCTTGATATTCTTGCTTGGTGGCATGTCATCCAAGATTTCAATAGAGGTATTATCATCTTTTTCTCTTATTGGATCTTGAGATTCTCCATTAAAATTGAGATTTTCAGCTTGAATTCTAGTGATTAGGTATTTTATCTGTAAAGCTATGTTATCAGATATGATTACATTGAATAAACCATTTCCTTCGATGTAATCTCCACAGATAACATAAATTTGTTATCGACCACTAAGGCCATCAAAAACTCTATTAGTGTTCCATATCGACAAACCTGGTCGATCAATAATCTTCGTGCCTTCTCTATTCATTGCATGCCATTAAGTTACCAACGAAAAGTGTTCCATCGATAAATTCAATCGGTGTTCGTCATTATCGACGAACCTAGTTAGTTGATAATCTTCGCACTTTCCTTATTCATTGTGTGCCATCAAATTACTAACCACTTACCAACAGAACCCTTGTGTCATAGTTTGTATTCAATATTAAATTTGGAGGGTTAGATCTCGCTTTAGTAATTGCAGTTAGAGGCCACAATTTGGATCCATCCACATAGCCATAGAGTTTGTATCCTAGAAGTCAAGAGTTGAATTGTACATTCCATGAAGGAAAATTTTAGGGGTGAGCTTGATGGGAAGTTTAATAGTAAGATTAAGGGTGTTTTTTGTTGACATAAGTGAGTTGGGATTCGAAAAGAAATTTGTACTGATTACAAGAAGGAGGAAGTGGTTTCTAAGGGAAGTGATACCTTGAGATAATTATAAAGAGGTAACATGATTGTTAAACTAACTCTTTAGAGCAATAGTTACTTTAATACCATAAAGAGGTTTAATAAATAGAAGAATTTGGTGATGAAGGATATGGTTACTTCACATTTATTTTGTCTTTATAATATAAGGCTATGTCCTCTTAGAGAAAAGGATAATGTTTGCAAATTCATATTACATCAATTTACAAGTTTTAAGTATATAAGATTACATAAAGCTCAAGAAAGTTTCCAAGCTCCATTATTGACCTTTTCCACTCTAGTTTGCAATGCATGGCTAATCTTTATTAGCTCTAGGTCTATAGGCTTCAATGTTGATCTTTATGACTCCAATTATAAAATATTGATCTTTATCAGTTTCAAGTCTTTGCATTGCTGCCTTTAGCAACTCCAAATTTTGGTTTACATTTTAACAAGTCTAATCTTTCTTTTCTTCATGTAACCCAACATGTTTGAATAATTGCAACAAGTCTTTCCTTCCAATAAGCTTTAGTCCCTTGTTGGGGTGCATCATGGAGAAAATTTTTGTGTTCCATATGGTGCATTGGTCTTTAAACTCTTGTTTGAACATTTTATGGTATTTCCCTTGATGCTGTATTTAGAAAACCTAAAACATCTTTTTCTCAAAATTTTGATAATTTCATTTCCATTGTCTTAAAAAAAGTATTTTCTAAGATCTTGTCACATTTTCATCAATGTCTTTTGTTTTTATTGAAAATGAAAATCGAAAATAGCCTTTATAACTATAAAATAATCAAAATTTTTTATTTTTAACATGTATTAATTATTGAATTAAATGTTTTGAAGTGTAAAATTGACAAATTTTTAAGTTCTAAGTTCTATCTATTGACTATCAAGGAGTGTTGTCGTGAACTTTCCTTCTTTGTATCTTTAATTTAGTTAGCTATATTAATAGTTAATTGTTGGTCTCTTTGTCTCAAATCTAGAAGACAAAGGAAGGTAAGTCAATCTTGTCGCGACCCAAATTTCGGGCCATGATCGGCTCATGGGTCCAATGGACGTAATCCACTAAACCCAAGCAAGCCTATTATTTATCTTACTCATAATTCCATCTATTATCACTAAGTCATATTTCATAACTTTGAATCAAAATAGTGATATACATTGCCAACTCGTACTGGCATTACTCATTTAAAATTTACATTAAGTTCATCTATACATAACAAAATAATACTCGACTTCCAGCGAAGGGACTCGAATGAATATATAGGTACTGAATGCCAAGACACCTACCAAAAGATGGACACAGGTCTACAAGGACACCTCGTCCTAATTATCAGCTGCCTCGTGATCTGAAAACATGAATTTGAAAATGGTGAGTATAAACCCAGTGAGTGAACAAGGAAGGGAGCAAGCAACAATTATGGAGAATTTAAAATCATGATGCACTTGTTTCAAAACAATGCAATTTCGTTCATTCCTATTTAAAACCCCTCCAAACCCGAGAGTTTCTCGCTGCAGCGAGCATGAATTTCGCTGCAGCAAGAGAAACATTTTTCCTCACTCAACAAAAAGCCATCGTACTAAACTAATAAAATCAACATAAAATTGATGAAAATTCTCAAAGTACAATGTGTCAAATTTCACGTACATTACAACCATAAATCATTCTCCATCAATTTGCTATAACACACACATTCACATAAGTATATATATATATACGTATATACCCATCATCATCATCTCGCCAACCCATCATCATCATCACCAGCTCATGCGCACTCCCTACTCGCACATGGTTGGGTCATCACCGGGTTATGCGCACTCCCTACTAGCACATAATCGGTTCATCATCGGGTTATTCGCACTCCCTACTCGCACAAAATCGGGTCATCCTCGGCTTATGCACACTCCCTACTCGCACATAGCTGAGTCAACATAATTACACAATATTATATTCAAGCATATATGTATATCAACATAATGCAGCCACATAGAAATCCATAATAACCACATTTCATAACATAAACCTTTTCTCAAAAGCTTGTTCCCAAAGCATTCATTTTCATGAAAAATTGCATAAAATCATTCAAACACTTTGTTCAAAACAATCATATTTCCAAAACAATTTTGATAGGCAGTCCACTCACAGGTGTCGAAAATCTGAATTTCGGGTGCACTCGGACTAATAGTCCTCAAGCGCAATTCCTTTGCCTTTTCTGGATGTCTCACTACCTTGACAAATAACAAAGTCGAGGAATTTACTATATTGTCTCTAAATTGATATAAACTAATTTAAATTACTAATGCTTGATATGTAAATGCAAAAATACATTCGATTACTGCTTAATCGCGGTATCGATTAAATTCGACTGATCACCCGATTAATTAGTGATTGTATCCAAATCACCTCTAAATTAATTCATTTTTCCTCTAATACCTTAATTTAGCACATACCCTTTAAATAAAGCCAAATTCAGCATTAGAACCCTCACAGTTCCTTATAGAAAATTCGGTCATTTGGTGCACTAGCACCAAAATTTTTTCTACATAACCGTTTCACCTTAATTCATCATTTTCCAAGCCATTTTCCTTGGAATAAAAACAATCCCCCATTGATATTCAGCCCTCATGGTTCGACCAACAAGGAACCCTAGAGAAATTGAATATTTCTTTTGTGTTTTTGTTCATAACCATGCTTAACTATCCCTGAACACTAACATAGTCTAAAATCAAATTATTCCAACAACAATTCCTCTTCCATACCCATTTTTCAGAATTGAATTCATCATGTTAACTCAATATTCAACCATGAAAATCAAGAACAAAAGCATGGGTAAGCTAGGTATCAAGGAGAATTAAAGAAATTTTAACTTACATAGCTTGTTTCCTTGATTTCTTCACTTTTTCTTTGAATTTTCACCTAGGTTTTCTTGTTTTTCCCTTTGTTCTTCCTTTGTTTCTTGTTGCTGGTTGTCTAGGCCGAATATGGTGAGAGAATTGGGGATTTAATGGGCTGATTTCTATAGAAAATAATAAAATAATCAAGCATGCCACGTGTCACATGCTTATTGGCCCAATTTTTAACTTTTTGACTTTTTCTTCTTAATTTTTCACCACAATTATTCTGGTATTTATCCAATCCTACCACATTTAAAATCCCTTGGTCTTGACAAGTGCTGGGGCAAAAAATTTACCGATTTGCCCCCAAGTGAAAAAATTACGATTTTGCCCCTATACTCCGAAATGTACCGAAATCACATTATTTCTACTTTTCAACCTCAAATAACACTAATATTGATCAATATTAACCAAATGGGGAAAAAATCATTTTTTAAAAAATTCCTGTTTAGTCCTCTAGTGGCAAAATTACCATTTTGCCCTTGTACTCCAAAAATACCGGGAATCACAATTTCTCACTACTAAACATCATTGTATACTCCAATAATTATAATTATATTTCATATAATTATTCTTGGTCAAATGTGATCAAATCTTGGCTAGAAATCTCCATTTAATCATCAAATGGTAAGATGACCGTTTTGTCCTTGGTCGGTCAATTTTCCTGATGGACTCCAAACTGGACCTTGAACTCCGAATCACTATTCTAAGCCATTCTGTAGGTTTCAAAATTTTCAATTTCCTCTTAGAATTTCTATTTGAACTAGTTCAAGGATCGATTTAACTTAGTTGTACCACTCGGTACAATACCATCTTTTAATCGAGCTTGACAGGGTCTCACATTCTCCCCCACTAATAAAAATTCAGTCCCTGAATTTAAACTCAATGTAGAGTGGGTTACCTTTACATATCGAAGAGGTGTGGATGTTCTGTCCGCATGTCATCCTCAACTTCCCACGTTACCTTCTCGTTGGTGTGATTCCGCCATAACACTTTCACTGAGGCTACATCCTTTGAACGGAGCTTTTTAACTTGCCTATCAAGGATAGCTATCGATTGTTCCTCATAGGTTAGATCATCTTGCAACTGAATGGTTTCATACCGTATTACATGTGATGGATCTGGGTTGTACTTCCTAAGCATGGACACATGAAACACGGGATGGATATTCGAAAGGTCTGGCTGTAATCCAAACGATATGCCACTGCTCCAACCCTTTCTAAGATCTGGAAGGGTCTTATATACCGAGGACTTAACTTCCCTTTCTTGCCAAACCTCATTACCCCTTTAATTGGTGAAACTTTCAAAAATACATGATCTCCTACTTGTAACTCCAAGTCTCTCTGTCAGTTATCAGCATATGACTTTTGTCTACTTTGTGCTGTTAACATCCTCTGACAGATCATGCGTATTTTCTTAGTGGCATCCTGCACCAACTCAGGCCCCAAAAGTTTCCTTTCTCCTAACTCTAGCCATCCAATGGGTGACCTACATCTCCGTCCATATAACGCCTCAAATGGTGCCATTTGGATGCTAGTTTGGAAACTGTTGTTGTAGGCAAATTCCACTAAGGGTAGATATTGCTCCCCCTGACACCAAGGTCTATCACACAAGCCCTCAACATATCCTTCAATGTCTGTATGGTCCGTTCAGATTGTCCATCAGTCTAAGGGTGGAAAGCTGTGCTGAAATCCAACTTAGTGCCCAATGCTTCTTGCAACTTTCCCCAAAACCTACTAGTAAACTGAGCTCCTCTGTCAGATACTATAGAAATGGGAATACCATGCAGTAGTACTATCTCATCCACATAAACTCGAGCGTATTGGGCAGCCCCGTAAGTAGTCTTAACCGAAAGAAAATGAGCTGACTTTGTTAACCGGTCTACTACTATCCAAATTGAATCATATCCCCCACTGGTTCGAGGCAAACCCGTTACAAAGTCCATAACAATATGTTCCCACTTCCACTGGGGTACTGGTAATGGTTGTAGTAGCCCTACAGGCTTTTGATGCTCGGCCTTAACCTGCTGACAAACCAGGCACTTGGAGACAAACTCAGCTACATCTCTCTTAAGTCCTTCCCACCAATACACCTCTTTCAAATCTTGATACATCTTTGTATCCCCTGGATGTACCACATAAGCTGCCATGTGAGCTTCCTCCAATATTTCTCTCCTCAACCCGTCACCATCAGGCACATAAAGTTTGGTTACATACCTCAACACTCCATCTGTGCCTTTAGTAAACATTTTTCCTTTCTTACCCTGAGGATCCTCTAAGGCCTTAGTCACAAACTCATCTTTACTTTGTGCTTCTTTAATCTTGTCCATTAAAATATGCCTCACTCTAAATTGTGCTAGCAAAGCATTTGTCTCCGCAACTTCCAAACGCACACCTATGTCTCCCAAGCTATGGATCTCTCTAACCAAGGATCTCCTATCAGTAGAAATATGTGCCAAGCTTCCCATTGATTTTGGACTCAAGGCATCTGTCACTACATTGGCCTTATCGGGATGATAAAGAATAGTACAATCATAATCCTTTAGCAACTCCATCCATTTACGTTGCCGTAAGTTAAGATCCCTCTGCTGAAATATAGACTTCAGACTTTTGTGGTCCGTGTATATCTCTCAAGTCTCACCATACAAGTAATGTCTCTAAATCTTTAAGGCAAACACGATTGCTGCCATTTCCAAATCGTGTATGGGGTAATTTTGCTCATGCCTTTTAAGTTGCCTAGATGCATACGCAATCACCTTCCCATGTTGCATTAATACACATCCTCAACCAACCCCCGATGCATCACAAAACACCGTATAACCCCCTGTGCCTTGCGGTAGGCTTAACATTGGAGCTGTGGTGAGACATGTCTTAAGCTTCTAAAAACTATTCTCACAAGCATCAGACCACTCAAATTTTGTATCTTTATGTGTTAGCTTAGTCAGAGGGGCAACTATTTTGGAGAAGTCCTTCACAAAGCGACGATAATAGCCAACTAAACCCACAAAGCTTCTAATCTCCGTAACTGATGTTGGCCTTGGCCATTTTTCCACTACTTCAATTTTCTTTGAATCAACTTATATCCCATCCTTAGATACCACATGCCCCAAGAATGCAACACTTTTGAGCCAAAACTCACACTTGGAGAACTTAGCATACAATCGATGTTCTCTCAAAATTTGGAGCACTATCTTAAAATGATGCTCATGCTCCTCTCAGCTCTTTGAATATATCAAGATGTCATCAATAAACACCACCACAAACTTATCCAAATAAGGCTTGAACACTTGGTTCATCAAATCCATAAAGGCTGCAAAAGCATTCTTGAGCCCAAATGACATCACTAAGAGCTCATAGTGCCCATATCTTGTTCGAAATGCGGTCTTGGGTACATCTTCGTTCCGGATTCTCAACTGATGGTACCCAGATCGCAGATCTATCTTAGAGAAACATTGTGCTCCTTGTAGTTGATCAAATAAATCATCTATCCTTGGGAGAGGATACTTATTCTTCACCGTCACTTTATTAAGCTGTCGATAATCAATGCACAGCCTAAATGACCCATCTTTCTTCTTCACAAATAACATTGGTGCTCCCCATGGGGATACACTAGGATGGATGAAACCTTTATCCAACAAATCCTCTAATTGATCCTTAAGCTCTTTGAGCTCTGTCGGTGCCATTCTATATGGGGGTATGGATATAGGTCTTTTGTTGAGAATTAAATCTATGTAAAATTCAATCTCCTGCTCGGGAGGTAAACCTGGTAGCTCCTCGAGAAATACATCCACAAACTCCTTCACCACCGACACTTGACTTACATTTCCAACCTTCACCTGAGTATCCCTTACAACAACCAAGTAACTTGTATAACCCTATCGTATTAACCTTCTGGCAGAAATGACCGATATCAAATTGGCTGGAGGATTACTTCTATCCCCCTGAATACTAAATGATGATTCACCAGGGAAATCAAATCTAACCAATTTATGATAACAGTCCACACTAACATGACAGGGTGATAACCAATCCATCCCCAAGATCAAATCAAAGTCTAAGGTGTCTAACACCACCAAATTCACCAAAGTGTCCTTGTCCTTGACTCGTATTACACAGGACTCATATTCCCATTCGGCCATAAATATCTCCTTTAAAGGAGTAGACACTACTAATTGTTCCTCTCTCCTAACACGATCTCTACCCAACCGAGATGCAAAACATAGAGAGATAAAAGAATGAGTAGCACCAGGATCAAATAGTACCCGAGCATTCATATCACAAATTGAAAGAATACTTGAGACCACGGCATTGGATGTTTGGGCCTCCTGCTGTGTTAAAGCAAACACCTTTGCTTGGCCTCTGCCAACAGAACTCTGATATCCGGACCCAGATGGCCTGCCTTGAGAGGAAGTACTAGCACCTCTACCCCTCGATCCACTAGCCTCCTGGCTAGATGAGGCAGCAACTAAAGCAGCAGACGAAGCTGGCTGGGTGGAACCACAGAATCTTGTGATTGATGAGCCCTCGGATAATCTCTCCTAATATGCCCAGGTTGACCGCACCAGAAACAAGTTCTTGTGGTAAGGAAACATCGTCCACTATGTCATCTCCCACAAATATCACAAGGGTGGGTGACTTGACTACTCTGTCTCGAATCTTGTTGTATCCTAACATTGAAAGTTCTCTGTCCTGTCCCAACACTAGTACTAGGCAGGTCACTCCTCTGTTGGGATAATCGTAGATCCCTCTATGGACCCTGATGGTTAGAACACCACTACTGAAATCTCTCCGACCTTGATAACCCTCAGTCTTAGCCTTCTTTGCCCTATCCCTCGCAACCCACCTCTCACTGGTCCTCATCTCAATGCGCTGAGCACAATCTACTGCTGCGGAATAGGTAGTGATATCTCGAGATGCCACAGCCCTAAACAGTGGCTCTACTAACCCATCCACAAACCTCTAAATCTTCATCTCCTTAGTAGAAACGAGGTAGGGAGCATAGCGAGACAACTGTGTAAACTTGATGTCATACTCCGACACTGTCATACTCGAAGTCTGTACCAAATTCTTAAACTCTCTGGCTTTGGCATTACGTACACTGAGTGGTAGAAACCGATCCAAGAAGGCTGCACTAAACTCACTCCAAGCCAATGGTGCTGCATCCGTCGATCTGCCTCTACACAAGGAGCTATATCATTCCTGCACCACATCCTCTAATCGGAAGGCGGCTAACTCGACTGATCGGACACTAGAGCATCCCAAAGCTTTACATATCTTCTCCACCTTATCCAAGAAAACCTGGGGTTTCTCTGATGCATCAGACCCTGAAAATGATAGAGGCTTAAGCTTTAGGAAATCGGGAAAAGAAATCTCTAAGTGACCCCTTTCCACCTCACGATATTGGCGATCGGCCTGTCCTTGGGAGCTAGGAGATTCTTGTACTATAGGTCTCCCCTCTACTACCCTCTGTATATCTTCCATACGGGTAGCCATCATCTCTACAACCCGGTTAACTCCCTGTAGGCCTGCCGCCAAATCCTCAATAGTAATACCCCCAGTTGGGTGTCTATCTACATCACCTGAGGACTGTCCCTCCTCTTGCCTACTCACAAGCGTATCCGACCACACCGGCCTAGTGACCCTGCCACGTCTACCTCGGCCTCTCCGGGTGGATGCCCGTGGTCTATCTGCCATCTCAATGGGAGCATCTTGCTCCCCTACCCGTCTTGAGGCGACTCGTGTCTTAGGCGGCATTCTTACCTAGACAAGAGCAACAACTATTATTAAACACATATTATAATCATACTTAAGGCAAAATGTGGTTTCTAAGATAGAGAATCTTTACTGTCATTTGGTTGTAAAATGTGCCACGGTTCACACTTCACAACCGAAGTTCCCACATAAAAACCCGACACTCCGCTGGACCAACAAATAGAAGTCCTAGGACCTAGACAAACCTAGGGCTCTGATACCAACATTGTCACGACCCAAATTTCGGGCCATGACCGGTGCATGGGTCCAATGGACGTAATCCACTAAACCCAAGCAAGCCTATTATTTATCTTACTCATAATTCCATCTATTATCACTATGTCATATTTCATAACTTTGACTCAAAATAGTGATATACATTGCCAACTCGTACTGGCATTACTCATTTCAAATTTACATTAAGTTCATCTATACATAAAAAAATAATACTCGACTTCCAGCGGAGGGACTTGGATGAATATACTGCTACTGAATACCGAGACACCTACCAAAAGATGGACACAGGTCTACAAAGACACCTCTTCCTAATTATCGGCTGCCTCGTGATCTGAAAACATGAATTTGAAAATGGTGAGTATAAACCCAGTGAGTAAACAAGGAAGGGAACAAGCAACAATTAGGGAAAATTTAAAATCATGATGCACTTGTTTCAAAACAATGCAATTTAGTTCATTCCTATATAAAACCCCTCCGAACCCGAGAGTTTCTCGCTGCAGCGAGCATGAATTTCGCTGCAACGAAAACGGAGCAACAAGAGAAACATTTTTCCTCACTCAACAAAAAGCCATCCTGCTAAACTAATAAAATCAACATAAAATTCATGAAAATTCTCAAAGTACAATGTGTCAAATTTCACATACATTACAACCATAAATCATTGTCCAACAATTTGCTATAACACACACATTTACATATGTACATATATATATATACGTATATGCCTATCATCATCATCTCACCAACCCATCATCATCATCACCAGCTCATGCGCACTCCCTACTCGCACATGGTTGGGTCATCACCGGGTTATACGCACTCCCTACTCGCACATAATCGGGTCATCACTAGGTTATGCGCACTCCTTACTCGCACATAATCGGGTCATCCTCGGCTTATGCGCACTCCCTACTCGCACATAGCCAAGTCAACATAATTACACAACATTATATTCAAGCATATATGTATATCAACATAATGCAGCCACAGAGAAATCCATAATAACCACATTTCATAACATAAACCTTTTCTCAAAAGCTTGTTCCCAAGGCATTCATTTTCATGAAAAATTGCATAAAATCATTCAAACACTTTGTTGAAAATAGTCATATTCCCAAAACAATTTTGATAGGCAGTCCACTCACAAGTGTCGAAAATTTGAATTTCGGGTGCACTCGGACTAATAGTCCTCAGGCGCAATTCCTTTGCCTTTTTCGGACGTCTCACTACCTTGACAAAAAACAAAGTCGAGGAATTTACTATATTGTCCCTAGATTGATATAAACTAATTTAAATTACTAATGCTTGATATGTAAATGCAAAAATACGTTCGATTACCGCTTAATCGCGGTATCGATTAAATTCAACCGATCACCCGATTAATTGGCGATTGTGTCCAAATCACCTCTAAATTAATTCATTTTTCCTTTAATACCTTAATTTACCACATACCATTTAAATAAAGCCAAATTCAGCATTAGAACCCTTACAGTTCCTTATAGAAAAATTCGATCATTTTGTGCACTAGCACCAAAATTTTTTTCTACATAACCGTTTCACCTTAATTCATCATTTTCCAAGCCATTTTCCTTGGAATAAAAACAATCCCCCATTGATATTCAGCCCTCATGGTTCGACCAACAAGGAACCCTAGAGAAATTGAATATTTCTTTTGTGTTTTTGTTCATAACCATGCTTAACTATCCCTAAACACTAACATAGTCTAAAATCAAATTATTCTAACAACAATTCCTCTTCCATACCCATTTTTCAGAATTGAATTCATCATGATAACTCAATATTCAACCATGGAAATCAAGAACAAAAGCATGGGTAAGCTAGGTATCAAGGAGAATTAAAGAAATTTTAACTTACCTAGCTTGTTTCCTTGATTTCTTCACTTTTTCTTTGAATTTTCACCTAGGTTTTCTTGTTTTTCCCTTTGTTCTTCCTTTTTTTCTTGTTGCTGGTTGTCTAGGCCAAATATGGTGAGAGAATTGGGGATTTAATGGGCTGATTTCTATAGGAAATAATAAAATAATCAAGCATGCCACGTGTCACATGCTTATTGGCCCAATTTTTAACTTTTTGACTTTTTCTTCTTAATTTTCCACCACAATTATTCTGGTATTTATCCAATCCTACCACATTTAAAATCCCTTCGTCTTGATAAGTGCTGGGGTGAAAAATTTACCGATTTACCCCCGGGATGAAAAAATTACGATTTTGCCCTTATAGTCCGAAATGTACCGAAATCATATTATTTCTACTTTTCAACCTCAAATAACACTAATATTGATCAATATTAACCAAATGGGGCAAAAATAATTTTTTTTTTAATTCTCGTTTAGTCTTCTAGTGGCAAAATTACCATTTTGCCCTTGTACTCCAAAAATACCGAGAATCACAATTTTTCACTGCTAAACATCATTTTATACTCCAATAATCATAATTATATTTTATATAATTATTCTTTGTCAAATGTGATCAAATCTTGGCTAGAAATCTCCATTTAATCATCAAATGGTAAAATGACCGTTTTGTCCCTAATCGGTCAATTTTCCTGATGGACTCCAAACTGGACCTTGAACTCCGAATCACTATTCTAAGCCATTCTGTGGGTTTCAAAATTTTCAATTTTCTCTTAGAATTTCTATTTGAACTAGTTCAAAGCCTGATTTAACTTAGTTGTACCACTCGGTACAATACCGTCTTTTAATCAAGCTTGACAAGGTCTCACAAGTCTCTCTTATCTTTTCGACGAAACGAAGCCAATGCATGGTAGATAAGAAATTCCCTTTATGCTACAACCAAAGCTAAAAATTAAGTTTTGAACAACTAAAATGACATTTTTTCGTCATTTGAATTATAAATGACCAATGACAAGTATTTATTATTTCTTTTTATATTTTGTGTTCTATTAAATTAATTTGTCTTTGTTACATTAAGTTTATCGGATCTTATTAAATAGATGCTTATAGAAAGGTATGGAGAGATGAATTTAAAAATTAAGACATTGGAGGCCAAATTGCATAATATGGATATTGAGTGGTAATCTTTTGAGGGGAATTTTGAGAGGAGAAATATCGTCTTGTAGAAAAGATTTGAATTGTGGAATTTATATAAAATTGAAAAGTGAAAATGAAGACAACAGTCAAGAAATCATTGAGTTAATGATGGTGACATGAATAGAAAATACTTTCATACTT
Organism: Theobroma cacao; assembly: GCF_053813885.1. Classification (NCBI taxonomy): domain Eukaryota; kingdom Viridiplantae; phylum Streptophyta; class Magnoliopsida; order Malvales; family Malvaceae; genus Theobroma; species Theobroma cacao. The sequence goes on along the minus strand of NC_142647.1, from coordinate 35,910,614 downwards.
TAGCTTTAGAAAAAAGAAGGTTGAATAAGATAGCAAGCATCAAGGTGAAAAATCAGCAAATTGAAGAACCCAAGTGGTAAAACAATTTTGAAGATTATACAGTGAGAGGAAAATGCTTAAACTTGTTGATTTAAATTGTGGGATTTGATAGTTGACAGAAGAGTGTGCTTTGGACTTGGAAATTCCTTTTACAAAAAATAAGGTTCGGGGGTGATAAAGGAATGTGAAGGAGATAAGGCACTTGAACCTAATATGTTTAATTTCAACTTCTTTAAAATGTAGTAGGTGATAATGATAGAAGAGGTAATGAAATTTGTTGCTAACTTCTATAGTACAGGAAGATTGGGACATGGGGTGTATAAAAGTTTTATTACATTGATCCCAAAAATAAAAAAATCCTAGTATAGTTAGGAATTATTGACCAATCAGCTTGGTGGGAATTGTTTACAAGATTATTTCCAAGATGTTAGCAAATCATCTGAAGAAAATAATTGATGAAGTCATAGGTAGATATCAATTTACTTTTATGGAAGGAAGACAAATACTAGATTGTGCCCTTATAACCAACAAAATGGTAGATCTATTATGAAAAAAATCAAACTAGAGGATTGATGTTAAAAGTGGACTTTGAAAAGGCATGTGATAAAATAAGTTCGGGTTTTCTAGATTTGACAATGGAGAAAATGAGTTTGGGATGACGTAGAAAAAATGGATTATGGAGTGTGTCTCGAAGGCATTGATAGTAGTTTTGGTTAATGGGTCTCTTATGAAGACAATAAAAATACAGAGAAGACTACGACAAGGGTGTCCTTTGTCCCCTTTGCTATTTAATATAGTTGCAAAAGTTTGTAGTTGTCTGATGAACAAAGCAAAGAAGGAAAATATATGTTATGGCATCCCTATAGGGAAGTAAGGTATGACCATATCTCATCTTCAAAATGTAGATGATACCTCATTATTTTGTTAACCCAATTTGGAGTGCATCCATAATGAAAAGGGTACTACAATGCCTTCAAATTGTCTCAAGCTTGAAAATAAATTTTTAGAAAAGTAGCCTCATAAGAGTTGGAGTTAATTCGTTGAATCTGGATATGTGGGCTACTAAAATACACTACAAGGTAGGGGTCTTACCCTCTACATATTTGGGTTTACCTTTAGGTTCTAATCAAGCCTCGCAGAAAATTTGAAAACTGGTTGTGGAGCAGTTCAAGGTAAAAGTTGATAGTTGGAAGTTTAAACTATTGTCCTTGGGAGGCAGAGTTACTTTATTGAAGTTTGTGCTAAGTAGTTTACCAATATTCTACATGTCATTATTTCAAATGCCTCAAGGGATTCGAAATGAATTTCAAAAAATTCAAAGACAATTTCTCTAGTTTGGAAATCAACAAAGTAAGGGAATTCAATATGTTAGATGGGACAGAATTTGTGATTATAAAGAGAAGGGTAGGTTGGGTTTAATTGATCTAGAGATTAAAAATAGGGCATTACTTACTAAATGGCTATAGAGGTTTGGGAGACAACTTATGGAAGGAGATTGTGACAACGAAAAATGTTTACGATCCATGTACCATATTACCTAACTTTAGCGTCACCTGTAAATGCTTTAATATTTGGAAAAACATTATATCTCATCTTTGCCTACTAAAAAGTTCTTTTTACAGGTTTCATCTAACATGGAAATTATTGTAAGAGATGGAAAATCAATATCCTTTTGAAAATATGAATGGCTCAACAAAATGATCCTTTAAAGGGAGTTTCCTAGACTTCATGCATTATCATCAACAAGCATGGAAGATTGCGTGAATATGGGGAATGGTCTAACCACAAATGGCAATGGAAAATTGAACTACGTCGCCAACTATTTGGATGGGAGTATTAGTATTGGACGAAACTATGAAGTTTTCTCAAGCATCATACTTTAAGCAAGAAATTACAAGATGGGATAATTAGGAAAGCAACAATGAGTGGTATGTATTCCTCTAAATCCTTCTGTCAACTTGCACTAAATTCTCATAGAGAAAATAATGAGGTATGGAAAAGGTTTGGATGGGATTAGCTCCATATATAGTTGAAGTATTTGTTTGGCAATTAATGTGAGAGAAAGTTACTATTAAGGATGAGCTTGCTAAATAGGGTCTAATTGGTGATGATCAGATGTAGTGTGTGTTATGTCATAAGAGTCAAGAAACAGTTAGACATTTGTTCTATACTTGTGATGAATCTTGGATGATCTAGAACACGTGGTCTGCAAATTGGAATATTAGTTGGGTTACTTCAAACAATCCAAAATTGTTTTTTATGGAATGGTGTTCTTTAATTTCATGTGGCACACAAGCAAATGTTTAGGTGCTGGCATTTTACACTATTACTATCACGACCAGATTTCCAAGTCGTGATCGGCGCATGGACTCAATGGACGTAGTCCATTAAGCCCAAGCAAGCCTATCTATATTATCCTGCTCATTATTCCATCAAAGTTACTAAAGTCACATTTCGTAATTTCGAACCAAAATAATGCTAACCATTTTCGACTCTTAATGGCATACCAATCCAAATATACATACATTATCTAAAATATATGTCTTAACAATTTACATCAGGTTTGTCTATACATATCAAAAAGAAGGCTCGATTTTCAGCGTAGAGACTCAGATGAATGTACAGCTACTAAATGCCAAGACACCTACCAAAGGTCGAATATACGAAGATACCTCGACCTAGTTACCAGCTGCCTCTTGATCTGAAAACATGAAGTTGAAAACGATGAGTGTAAATCCAGTGAGTGAACATATGAAGGGAACAAGCAATATAATAAGAAAAAGTTTGAAATCATAATGCACTTATTTGAAAACGATGCACTTTAGCTTAAGTCCTTATTAAAACCCTCAATTGAACCCTTGGTTGATAAATCATGTGACAATAGAGAATTCATATCCAACATGAAATTGGAGAAGTGGAAAATATGGCAAAAACCAGCCAAATGATAAGCGGAATAGAAAGTTTCATTCTCGCTACAGAGAGAAATAAAGCAACAGGAAAGACTTCCTTTCATCCCAAATAAACCATTTCACTGCAATGCAAATCAATTTGGAACACTAAAAAAAATGCTCAAGGTTCAGCAAGCAGGATTCCACATACATTATAGTCACACATGTTATTCGTAAATCTTTATTGCATTAATACATGTGAACATATGCAAACATATATGTATATATATACATCCACCGCCTCCGCAACTCATGTGCATCCCCCCACATCGTGCACATAGCTGGAGTCATCGTGTGCATCCCCCCACATCGTGCACATCTAATGTCGTTGTGTATATCCCCCCATATCGTGCACAAGGGCAATATCATCATCCGCCTACCTCACCACTATCATTACCGGTATGTGCATCCCCCCACATCGTGCACACACACGGTTATATCCATTACACAATATTATCTACCAATGTATTATACATATATATATATATATATCAACATTATACTGAAACACATGGATTCATCGCACTTTCCATTTCACAACATAAAGACATTTCATAAGGGCTTGTTCCTAGGCACTTTTTTTTTTTTGAAAGAGAATTGGATAAATCATTCAAAATATTTGTCCCAATACATTCACATATCCCAAAACAGTTTTGAAATGCAAGTTCACTCACCTATCTTTGTTGATTCTTAAAGCAGCTCCAACTTGCACTAATGCCCCGAATGGTGATGTGGGGTTTCGGTGGAGCCTATCACACATTAGCATCACAATCAACTCAATCACATAACCATAATTCTAAAAGCTATCTCCTAAATTATGTTCCACTAGTTATTCCTAACTAGCTTCCAACTACCATTAAGTGGCTATTTATTTGCACTATTATAATCGCACCAAAATGAATAAACTACCTCAACTACACAACACTCATAAATCTAACTATTAATCATTCTCAACAACTAAAATATCAACTCAATTTCAATACTCACCTTGCTAGATTTGCAATTGAATATCTCCTCAAGAATTCCCAAACTATTATAGAAGGTCTTTTTTTCTCTCTCTAAAACCCTAGTTAGTGAGAGAAAGTATTTATCTAAGACATTTCAAGGGTTTTAAGGTGAAAAAGTGAAAGAGCATACGAGGTTCTATAAAAAAAATGCACAAAAGCATGAAAATGAAGGCTAACTTGAGAGAGTTATGGAAGCTTGAAGAGTACTCTCATAGAAGGTGAAGAAATGTGGAATGGGAGGAAGAAGAAGTAGATGAACTGCTGGAAATCTGAGGAAGGTGCTGGAGAATGAAGATATTTATAGTTAAAACTTATCCAATTATTCATAAAATTACAATAATGCCCTTAGCAATGCCACTTGTCTTCCTTTTGTTCTTGTGAAATCTTTTACTTTTTTGACACTAGGGAAAGGTCCAAAATCCTCTGAAAGAGGTCCCTTAAGTAGCCCCAAAAAGTCCTAGCTTCAAAAACCCAAAATCTTGTTATTTGTAGAATTTACAATGAGGGCCACGGCTCTCAATTTCCAGCGCTGCGGCGCTCAAACATTCTGCCAATTTTGGTTCTTCTGGCACAGTTCTTTCACTTTGACAAAACTTTTGACTACCTTCCCATCAAAAATGAGCAAAGTGATAAACATCAAAGTTGTAGCCCTGCCTCTTAGCTTTCTAATGGTCTAAAAATCATGTTATTTTAACTTCTGAAGTGGGAGGTATACTTGAAAATCCGAAATATATGCAAATAGGACTACTGTTCATTATGCACCTTTCTTCACCAATTAAAATTATTTTTGATCCTACTCCTATAACGATATAAAATAATTATAAGTAACATAAAACTAGCATCATTAGATCAAATTAAACCTTTAAACATAAGTTCTACCTCGAGTTACGCGTCTATGAAGGTCGAGGTTTCACAATTACATAGTCTTTGTGGAAATTATGTAATGATTTGGTATTTAACATAAAGGTTTGGGATGTAATTCAATTGTATGATCTTATTAAGCTGTGTGGACAAAAGCTAAGTGACCAAACCTAACTTATGCAATAGATGACTTATTTTGGTGTCTAGAGAATTTGCCAAGGGTTTAGGCTATCACAGTAAATAGATCAAAGATAAGATGGATGGGTAAAATTTAATGTTGATGGTACTTCTTTTGAAAATTTGGGTGAAGCAAGCATAAGGAGGATTTAAGATGTAGTGATGGTGTGATTAAAATTTGGGTAAAATACTCCTACCTCATTGAATTTTACTCATAATTTCATGTGGATCTATTAGTATAAGTTATGATTTAGATAGGTAAAACTTTAGCAGGTAGGGGTATTTTACCCTTAAAATTTTGTTCTTAAAGTCAATGGAATTAGGAGACTCTAATTTAGCCGAACTGTTGGCAATAGGAGAAGCATTTTATATGTGCACCAATTACATGGAAGATGGTCAAAATAAGTTATGGATTGAAAGCGATTCAATGGACTAATAATTCGGAGGGGACTCCATGGAGGCCTAGGAAATGGATTGTAAGTATAAAATGTCCATAGAAAAGAATTCATCAATAAAAAATAACACATATTCTACAAGTTAATTGTGAAATGGATAAGTTTGCGAAGGAGGGCATTCAAAGAATTGCTGATTTAATTCAAATACTTGACTAAATAAGGAGATGCTAGCTGAATTGTGAGAGTTGTCCAGATTTAATTTACATGGAAGAAAAAGGGGAATACCCGAACTGAGAATTGAATTTTATTTACGTACGTGTGGAAGTGGAGTTGGAATTAAAGCAGAATTGCATGCATACAAGTTGGAAATAAAGTAGAATTGCATGCATGCAAATGGATTAGAACTCCAAGTCAAAAGAGTTTCGCCACATTCATGAAACTGACTCATCTAAGCGGTCACATTTATTAACGTGTGTTGAGTATCCCAGCGAGGTGGTAACTCAAAATGAAGAGTTTCAATTGGAGTGGGACATTTCCATATATGAGGCGGTGAAAGTGGAGTAAGATTCCAAGATAGGAAGAGTTCTGCTCTCAGCATGCAGCTGACTCATGAAGCGGTGTACCTGGAGTACGACACCAAGCTAGGGAGAGTTCTGATCTAAGCATGCTGCTGACTCTTACGTGAGGACATCTAGACATTTAGGCATTATATATTGTGTGTTAGGACATTACGTTCTCTAAGTTTCGGAAATTTTAATGTAGATCCATTCAGGTGTATTGTGGGAGGCTCTAGACATTCCCGCAGCCTAAAGCTACAGGTTACAGTGGGGTTATTTTTATTTTTAATTTATTGTACTATATAAGTCACTTGGCTAATTCTGGGCCATTGACTATCAACTTTAATAAAACGTAATTTTCAATATATATATAAATTTTTTTACATTATTCTCATCAACAATATTACTGAATACATAAATATTTTTATAAATATCATTCTAATTAATGTTATGTTACAAATTAACAGTTTTATTTTTACAAGTTTATCATCTAAATATTTATATTTCGGTCAGAGTGATGTTATTGACAGAAAAAATCTTCCATTTTTTTTAAAAAAAAAATTACGAATCAAACCTAAAATCTTTATCCCAATCTCATCCAATATCTTCAACTAGGCATCTTTGTTCATATGCAAATTAATTTTACCCGACGTGCACATGAGTCGTGAAGTGCATTTGAAATTGTAAATATAAAACTTGGATTTTTTTTTCCTATGAATTTAAAGTTGAGTTAATTGATCACCTTTCAATATTCCAGTTTAAAACTTTCCCTAAGCTATGCAAGGGTGCTTTACTGCGTCATCCCTATTCCCATGGATGATTGGTTCTTTAAGCAGCGTTCATTAAAGCAAAAAATGAAAGTAATGATAAGTTTTGTGGAAATTGGTTGAACATCTTTGGATGCACACTTTGACCAACTGTTTAAATAAATTTAAATCATGTTGGAGAAACGTCCCCTTTTAGGGGTGTCGTAATGTGCGGGTCCGGGAATTAAACTAGTAGTCGCCACCAATCTTTTTTATTAGGTGCGATTGGCCACCCATTGACTCGATTCTAATCGATGAAGCCTTAAATTAATTTTAAGCCCACCGAAAAGAACCTTAAACTGGTCTATATTTTTCTAGATCTAAGTTCGGGAGTATGGTTACGCCCGGAGAAAGATTAGCACTCCCGGGACGCTCGTTCCATGAATAGTACCATTTAGATTATCCTATTAGACTTTTATTATATTTCCTTAGTTATGATTATCTTATTTTATCCCTTATTTATCCTAAATGGAATGCAAATGTGAAGTAAGATGAAATGCATGGCGTAAGATAAAACTGTCGGACGAATAACCTTTTATCGAGGATATTTTCCCGAATCCGCCCATCATACCGGTGGGACTCGGGATATTCTCTCACCTAGGGAATTATCCGAGAAACTCGCCTTCGCAAATTCGACGAATAATTCCCGTCATCGGGGTCATCGTACGTTTTCTTTTTAAAATAATATTTTTGTGCATAATGAACCTAATTCGGGCAAAAGCCTTTTATTAAAGATGGTTCTCGAGCCCTCCCGTCATACTGGTGGGACCCGATGACATCTTTTCACCTAGAGAACTTTTCGAGAAATACCCGTCTTCGCAAGATCCTCGGAAGATCCCATCATCGGGGCTTAAACTCGAAAACAAATATATTTATATGCAATGATATGCATGACGCAACATATATATATATGCTAGGCTAATGCAATTATCTATATATATATATATATATATTTTTTTGTCATTTTTTATTATTTAATTATCATTTTTATTTTATTTTTTTATCATGCTTTCTATTTTATGTCTAATTATTATTTTTTACACATTACATTTTTTTATTCTAAGTTACTCTTATATTTTACTTTTATAATTAGATAAATTGTTTATGATTCCATTTAATGCTTAATTTTATACTAGTTGTTATCTTAGATTTTTTATTATTATTTATTTTTTTCTATTTATTTAATATTTTTGTTTTTTTTATTTAATGTCATGTATATTGCATTTTCACAAATTTATTATTTATTATATATTTGAATTATTTTTATTTATTATCTTTTTATCTTCATTTATTATTTATTTGTTATTTTTATCAAGTAATTTTTTAGTATAATCAAACTCTTTATTTATTAAGAATTTCGAAATCTTGAAATCGAGGCCCTCCCATCGTACTGGTGGAGCCTTGATTCTGATTTCGAACCTAGGGAATATTGGCCTGGGATTGTGACTTCTCGTATCCCGACCGATTATCCAATCATCGGTATTAAATTAAACTATTATTTTATTAATGATTCTTTATCTTATCCTATTTTCGTTCTCTCTTCATTCGTATTCCTTTCTCTATTTCATATAAAGCTATATTACTATTTTTTATTCTTATTATTATTTCATTCATTATTTATTATTATAATTTTTATGACTCACAAAATATTTAAATTTATTTCTTTTACCACTAATATTCACCCTTATATTTGTTATTTGCATTAATTCTTATATTTTTAAATATTTATTTATTTATTTTTAAAAAAATTTCACAAATTATACTAAACGATCTAGCTATCCCATATTCGGTCTAATCATCACAAAACACAAAAAGCCCATAAAGGAATAAGGGAAAATTTTTTACCTGACTTGGGCTCGGATGCTGACCCAAGTTCAATAGGACAATTGACTGGACCCTCTTCCCGAATTCACTGTTGGAGGCCCAAAAGAGTATTCTTCTTCCTTTGAAACGACACCGTTTTAGCTTCTTTGTGGCACCCAAAAATCAATTAGCAAAACGGCACCGTTTTGCCCATTGCCCTTTGAGCTTCTTCTGCCCTTTTCCCCTTTCACTTCTTGCTTCTATTTCCTCTCTAGTGGCCGACGGTTTCTCCCTTTCTCTTTCTTTTTTTTTTATTTTCCCAACAAAGTAACAACTTTCTTCTCCCTATTTGTACCGCCGGCCAAACCTCCTCTCTCTCCTTACCCAAATCAGACTCTCCCTTCGCCGGCGTCAGCCAACCCGACTCCGAATCTCACTCTTCTCTTTCTAAAAAGCAACTTTTCTTCTCTCCTTTCTCTCGTCGACTACCTAGCTTGGGGAGTTCTTCCCCTTCACCGGTGACTCTCTTCTCTCTCTCTTCCTCACGTCGCCCGAATCAAGCTTCTCTTTCTCTCTCACCTTCCGACGGCTTCTCTTTCTCTCTCACCTACCTGCGGCTTCTGCCCAAATCAGCTTCAGATCTATCCCAAACGGAAACCCAAAAGAACCCTCAAAAACCTCCCTCTCAACTGGCTGCAAGAGCCCCAACTCTCACTGCACACACATTTTTCGGGTATTTTTATGGGTATTGTTTGATTTTTTTTTTTGACTTTCTTGTGGATTGTTGTGGCTGCTTAGACTAGGGATTTTTTTTTTTATTTTTGGGTTCTCCTGACTACTAGAAACAAGGATTTTTGGGTCTCTGGTTGCTTGTTTTTGGCTTGTAGGTTCCGAGATTTTTCTCGGGTTTGAATGCCCCCCCCTTCCGAATGCTACAGTGCTTTATACACTCGGCTTTTGGCCAAGTGTAGTGCTTCCACCACCCGGTTCCTGGGCACTGAGGGGCACGTTCAACTACCCTGCCAGACATGAATTTTTCGCGTCTGGCAGGGTGAGGGTGGTGCCTGGCAGGGTGCGTCCGCACCATGCTAGTCATACCTCTCTCCCCTTTTTTTTCATTTCTTCTTTATTTATTTTTTTTATTTTTTTTTTTTAATTTTTATTATTTTTATTATATATTTTTTTTCAATTCATCATTTGTTTTATGATTTTAGTGTCTACAGTTGCCCCTCTTTGCGCATTTCAAAAATTCGAAATAGTGCAAAGACGTAGACACTGTATTTGACTAAATTCTTTCATTCTTTTACCAAATTTTTTTTTTTAAATGAATTCCTCGAAACTAAGGCAATGCGACTTTTAAAAATGAACTCCTCAAAATTGAGGCCACGAGACTTTTTTTTAAAAAAAATTAACTCCTCAAAACTGAGGCAACGAGCTTTTAAAAATGAACTCCTCAAATCTGAGGCACTGAGACTTTAAAAATGAACTCCTCAAAACTGAGGCACCGAGACTTTAAAATGAACTCCTCAAAACTGAGGCAACGAGACTTTAAAAATGAATTCCTCAAAACTGAGGCAACGAGACTTTAAAAATGAACTCCTCAAAGCTGAGGCACCAAGACTTTAAAAATAAACTCCTCAAAACTGAGGCAACGAGAATTTTTTTTTAAAAAAATGAGCTCCTCAAAGTTGAGGCAACGTACCTTTAAAAATGAATTCCTCAAAATTGAGGCAACGAAACTTCTTTTCCTTTTTTGAGATGGTGAAAAATAATCAATTCCTCATATGAAATTCTATGATTTTAAAGATGAATTTCCCTCTTTTTCAATTGTTTTAAAATTTTGAACATGACAATTCATCTTCATCAGTTTCTTTTTTTTTTTTGGGTGTTTTAGAGCCTTCTCTTTGATCAATGGGGGATGAATCAATCACACTTTCGATCTCTCGTCTTCCCCAATTCATTGCTCATAACTGTTTTCTTCCTCTATCATATGCATCGTCCAATCATTCTTCACATTTTTACTGTGCTCCATTCTATTGCTAATTCCATTTCTTAGTCTTTTCTCTTTTCTTAGTCTTTTCTCTTTTCTTTTCTTACATTACCAGACTCCATTTCATTTCCTATCAATTATGATCCTTTTTCAAAATATTACAAACATTTCTTACTTTATCATGCTCTTTATTAAGTATCATTCCAATTTTATGACAAATGCAATGCAATGTACTCATATCTCCTCTCTTGGCAGAATGGAAATGATGGCATTGTTGGGAGCAGAAAGGCTACTTTTCATTAGAAAAAGGGAAGTTTCTACAATCAAGCATAATGACAAGGAACAGGGGAAAATTGATTAACACAAAAGGGATACAGTTTTTTCTTAATGACTGTTTCGATAGATATTAACAGTAGTCTCGAAATTTTATCCTGAAACAGGCACATTTGTCAACTCCCTTGTCTTTTGCATGAACATCTCGGATCATGATCTTCACCCTTTTTGTGTTAAGCTTTTGTAGTATTTGGACCTCCTTCGTGTCTAGACCGCCCTTTCGGGTTTTCGTCCTAAACACATCTCCCAGATTCAAGTCGCCTTTTCAGGTTTTCAACTTGAAAATTTTTTTCTTTTTTTCTTTTTTTTTTATGCAAAATATTTCTTGACTGCATCGGCATTCACCGAGTTGGAAAACTCTCTTCCGTCCATCTCCGCCAAAATTAGTGCTCCTCTTGAAAAAGCTTTCTTCACCACAAATGGTCCTTCCCAATTCGGTGTCCATTTCCCGCGAGGATCATGCTGGTTCGGGAGAATTCTTTTCAATACTAATTCTCCTTCTCGGAACTGTCGAAGATGTGCCTTCTTGTCATATGCCCTCATCATTCTCTTTTGATATAACTACCCATGGCAAAATGCCGTCAACCTTTTTTCTTCTATGAGATTCAATTGCTCATAACAAGCATTAACCCATTCGGCTTCTTCCAACTGTACTTCTTTAAGTACCCGAAGGGAAGAGATTTCTACTTCAATTGGCAAAACTGCTTCCATCCCATACACCAAAAAGAACGGCATAGCTCCCGTGGAAGTTCGGACTGTTGTGCGATAAGCATGCAAAGCAAAAGGTAACTTTACATGCCAATCTTTGTATACATCTGTCATCTTTTAAATTATCCTTTTGATGTTCTTGTTGGCTACTTCCACCGCTCCATTCATCTTTGGGCGATAAGGTGTTGAATTGTGATGCTTGATCTTGAACTTGGCACAAACCTCTTTCATCATCGAACCATTGAGGTTACTAGCGTTATCCGTGATGATCCTTTTCGGGAGACCATAGCGGCATATTATTTCTTTTTGGATGAACTTACATACCACTTTCTGGGTCACATTGGCAAAAGATGCTGCTTCTACCCACTTAGTGAAGTAGTCAATTGCCACTAGAATAAATCGATGCCCATTTGATGCCTTCGAGGTTATCAACCCAATCACATCCATGCCCCACATTGAGAATGGCCATGGTGATGTCAATACATGCAGTGAATTAGCAGGGGTGTGGATTCTGTCTGCATATATCTGACACTTGTGACACTTTCGAGCGAAATCTATACAATCCATTTCCAACGTGAGCCAGTAATACCCTGCTCTCATGACCTGTCTTGCCAACTTATGTCCACTTGCATGTGCTCCACAAATTCCTTCGTGAACTTCCTCAACTATTCTCTAAGCTTTGGCTGAATCCACGCATCTCAAAAGCGTTTGATCCTTACTTCTCCTGTATAAGATGTTCCCATCCAAGAAGAAATTCATTGCCAACCTTCTAATGGTTTTCTTATCATTTTTTGAGCTTTGATCTGGGTATTACTGAAACTTGAGATAATGCACAATATCATGGTACCACGGTTTCCCGTCTATTTCTTCTTCTATGCTGGAGCAGTGTACAGGGCACTCTCGAAGATTAATCATGATGGGTTGAATTTTGACATTGGTACCAACTTTGAACATTGCTGCTAACATGGCTAATGCATCGGCCATTTGGTTCTCCTCTCGGGGCAAATGGGTGAAGCAAATTTTATCAAAATTTTCAATCAGCTTTGAAACATACTTGTGATATCGGACTAACTTCGAGTCACGTGTCTCCCATTCTCCTCGCAACTGATAAATAACCAAAGCAGAGTCCCCATACACTTCCAAAACGTGAATTTTCCTCTCGATTGCCGCCTGAAGACCCATGACACAAGCTTCATATTCAGCCACATTATTGGTGCATTAGAAGTTGAGTTTAGCTATGACGGGGTAATGATCTTCTTCTGGTGACACTAACACGACCCCTATACCATGCCCCAAGGCATTCGAAGCTCCGTCGAAAAACATCTTCCAATTCCCTTTCTCCGATTTCACCCCACTTGTTTGGCATATTGACATCAAGTCCTCATTCGAAAACTCAAACTCCATTGGTTCATAATCCTTTTCCACCATTTCTACAAGGAAATCCGCGATTGCACTTCCTTTGATAGCTTTTTGGGACACATACACAATATCATATTCAGACAATAACACTTGCCATCTTGCCACTCTACCTGATAAGGAGGGTTTCTCGAAGATGTATTTAATAAGATCCAACTTCACAATGAGCCAAGTGGTATGATATAGCATGTACTGCCTGAGTCGATGCGTCATCCATGCGAAAGCACAACACATCTTTTCCAACGAGGAATACTTGGACACGTATTCGGTGAACTTTTTACTCAAGTAGTAAACTGCCTTTTCTTTCTTACCAGTTTCATCATGCTGTCCTAACACACATCCCATGGATCCTTCATTTACCGTCAGGTATAAGAGGAGGGGTCTCCCGACCACAGGTGGTACCAATACTGGTGGACTCAACAGGTATTCTTTAACCTTGTCAAAAGCAACTTGGCACTCCTCATTCCACACCCCAAGATTATGTTTGCGAAGGAGTTTGAAGATCGGGTCACATTTGAGTGTGAGATGTGATATGAACTGGGCTATATAATTTAATCTTCCCAAAAATCCTCTAACCTCTTTTTGCGTTTTGGGAGGAGGCAAATCACGGATTGCTTGAACCTTATCCGGGTCGACTTCTATTCACTGACGATGAAACCCAATAGCTTTCCTGAAGTGACTCCAAAAGTGCACTTTGTCAGATTTAATCTGAGCTGAAATCTTTGTAACCTCTTGATAATCTTTCAAGATTGGTTGCATGGTCCTCTGTTTTGCGAGCTTTTACAATCATATCATCCACATACACCTCAACCTCTCTATGCATCATATCATAAAAGAGAGTCACCATAGCCCGCTGATAAGTTACCCCGGCATTCTTCAAACCAAACAGCATTACCTTATAACAAAAAGTCCCCCACATAGTTATAAAGGTAGTTTTCTCTCTATCCTCTAGTACCATCTTAATTTGGTTATACCCTGAAAAGCCATCCATAAAGGAAAACATGGAATGGTGGGCAGTATTGTCAACAAGGGTGTCAATGTGGGGAAGAGGAAAATTATCTTTCGGGCTAGCTCTATTCAGGTCTCGATAATCCACACACATTCTCACTTTCTCGTCTTTCTTAGGTACTGGGACAATATTTGCAACCCATTCAGGGTACTTAGCTACTTCCAAGAATCCTGCATCGAACTGTTTTTTCACCTCTTTTTTAATTTTCAACAGCATTTCAGGTTTCACTCTTCTCAACTTTTGCTTAATCGGTTTGCATTCGAGTTTCAAAGGCAGTTTATGAGCTACAATGTCTATATTGAGTCCTAGCATATCTTGATAGGACCATGCAAACACATCTACATATTCATGGAGTAGCTTTATTAGTTTTTCTTTTTCCATTGACACCAACGTCATACCAATTCTAACTTCTTTCTTATTTTCTTCATTTCCCAAATTAATCGTTTCAAGTGTCTCTTGATATGGGACAATTTGTCTCCCCTCCTGTTCTACTAGTCTTAACAAGTCTGATGTTAAATCATAATCCTCCACGTTTTCTGTATCGTCAAGTTCACTGACACTTGCACTTTTTCAAAATTAACTTCAAAACCACTGTCATTATCATCTTCGCATTCATTATTTGGAATCTTGGAAGGTAAAGGGAATTGAAATATGTAGAGCTATTGTATAGGTAAAAAGTTAAAATAAAGAGATGAAATGACATGAATGGAAATGGTTAATCATGAGAAGAGATATGAGAAATGCACTACGCATGTCAATTTATTAAAATGATAAATGATAAAAAGCCCTATACATAAAATTCCAATGCTTTTGGGCATAAGCACGGATGTTTAGTTTGCATTACTTTGAAATTGAATCACAAGTGACTAGTAAACTCATGATGGTCCAACTGCTCAACTTTAGATTTGGTGGCCCGAGGTATGTAGTAGGAATCCCATCCACATTTCCTGACTGTTCTTCACCTTCCTCCGTTGCACATATTGATAAATCAGAAAAGGCTTCCCTTAAAGCTGACACTGATTCTCGGCTCCCAACGGTGAGTGATTCAGGAAAGATGCAACCTCCATATTAGAATGTCTCGTAGAGATGAGGATATGTCATTCCTTGGATTTTTAACTCATGCCCCTTAAAGCGAGCCAACCTTTTCCTTTCTTTTTTCGGCTATCATTTCTTCTCTTTCCTTCTTAGTTGGTTTATACCCCAGGCCAAACCTTTCTTCATTTTTGGTAGCACGTATGGGCCTTCTAATGCCTTGTAGTTCTCTTCCCAGTCCTGCCCCCGCTCGGTAGCCTTTCCCTACTATCTGACTGACAGCCATCTTGGTGGTTTTGGACAGCCTCAGAATAGGCAGTGTGGTTCCTTTTCCAACATATGTGGTGTTAACAAACTCGAAGGATCGGAAGGAACATTCAGACACTTCTTCCGCTGCTTCCACGTAAGGAGTATTTGCTGGCTTGCTTATGAGTAAGTCCTCTTCCTCGTTAACACAAACAATCTTCCCTTTCACGATGAACTTGACCTTCTAATGAAGAGATGAAGGTATGGCCCCAACCATATGGATCCAAGGTCTTCCCAACAAATAATTGTATGAAGGAGCGATATCCATAACTTGGAATTCAATGGTAAAGGTACACGGGCCAATTTCTACCAGTATCTCAATGTCCCCTACTACTTCTCTCCTTGTTCCGTCGAAGGCTCTCACGATCATCTGACTCTTTCACATGTAGGACATGTTGATGGATAAACGGGCCAAGGTCTTCATGGGCATCACATTTAAGGACGATCTGTTGTCAAGCAGTACCTTTGTGACGGTACAGCCTTTACACTTGGTAGTGATATGCAAGGCTTTGTAATTTCCTCTACCTCCAGAAGGGATTTCTTCATCGCTAAAGGATATTATGTTACCCACCGAAATGTTCCCAATGATGTAGTCCAAATTTTTAGCTGAGATATCGTGATACACATATGCTTGGTTCAGAATCCTCATCAAAGAGTTCCTATGTGGTTTTGAGCTGAGGAGCAGAGATAGTAGTGAAATACGAGCGAGCAACCTGTTCAATTGCTCGACCACATTGTACTCACTATGTTTGATGAACTTGAGGAACTCGACAGCTTCTTTTTCCATTACCGGTCCTTTTGAGTAATCTGTCGATTCTGGAAGTTGCACATTTTCTTCTCTCGGACTTCACTCTTTTTCCTTTCCCTTCTCATTCTTGAGATTCTCCAATGCTTTCGGTGAATAGCAACATCCGCTGCGGGTAATCCCTCCAACACCAGTTACATTTGCAGCATCATCTTGAGATTCAGCTATCCATTTCTCCGCTTTTGAAACTTGTACACTGCAGTTGTAGTTCCATGGGACCGCTTTGTTGTCTTTGTAGGGGAAGGGTTTTAGGGACTTCGATGGTCATCTTGGCATGGGTTTTGTCCTCCACAAACTCTCCTCTTGGTTCGTAGAAAATGGTTAAAGGTTTTATCTTCATTGGGTAAGTGGACTCCTTGGATATCATGTTTACTGCTAACTCTGAAGCTTCCATATAAAACTCGATCCTTGATTCGTCTATCATTCTTTGCACTTCCTTTCGAAAAGAACTATAATCCTGGATTAAATGCCCCACACATCCTTTGTGATACAAGCAACATAGTCTTTGGATATCTCCCGAGTCATTCACATTAGGACATTCCGGCCAAACCTCGAGCATATTGGCTTTTACCAAGGCTTCAAATACTTTCTCCATAGAGGTTTTCACTTCCCGAATGTTTCTTTTAACATACACCTCCCTTGCAATTGCATTTACCCCTGCCCCAGCATGATTCGGCAATGGGTTGTTGTTAACATTCTGTCTGACTTTTTTCAAAGTTCAGGATTCCTGCCTTGATCAACCCTTGCACTTTATGCTTGAATGCCGTGCAATTCTCGATCAAGTGACCTTCGATTCCATAATGATAATCATAGTGGGAGAAAGTGTCATACCATCTCGGGAATGGAGGTTTTAAAGGCTCTATGTATAAAGGTGCCACCAGATGGTTTGCAACTAACTAAGTGAAGAGTTCAGCATATGGGATTGGGATTGGGTCAAACTGCACTTTTTCTTGCTTGTTCCTCCATCCTCTTGATTCACCGATAGTATGGTTGTTTGAAGGTGTTGTTTGTTGTGTGGTTGAAGCTGTAACAGGTGTGGAAGTAAGTGGGTGAATATTTGTGGGGTAAGGTGTCCGTTGGATGGGAGTATATGGGTATAGGTTAGCAAAGGCATTTGGCATGGGTGGGTATAGGTATGGGCTTTGTGAAGTGTTGTTCACAACTGGGTAATAGGGGTATGGTGGTAAGGGTTGTATATTCCTCCTTGGTGTTGTCCTAAAGTGATGGCTTGGGCTTCTCCCTCTTTCCTCTTGAAAGTTCCCCCTTTCCTCGTGTTTGCCGTATCACCTCCTTCTATCTTCCCTTACTTAATGGCAGTTTCTATCATTTCTCTCGAAATCACCATATCAGCAAAGTTCTTTGTGGCACTACCAACCAATCGTTCATAGTAAGGGGCTCACAAGGTGTTAACAAACATTACAGTGGTCTCTTTCTCAGTCAATGGTGGCTGAACTTGAGAGGCCACATTCCTCCATCTTTGAGCGTATTCTTTGAAGCTTTCAGTGGGTTTCTTCTCCATGTTTTGTAAAGAAAGGCGATCCGGAGCCATATCTATAACATGCTTATACTGAGCTACAAACACCCGAGCAAGGTCTTTCCACTTGTGGATTCGATTGCAGTCCAGTTGGACATACCACTTTGCTGCAGCACTAGTAAGGCTATCTTGGAAGCAATGTATCAAGAGTTTGTCATCATGAGCATATACGGCCATCCTTCTACAATACATGGTGATGTGTGTGACCGGGCACTTAGTTCCATCATACTTCTCAAAGTCTGGAACTTTGAACTTTGGGGGTATAACAACATCTGGAACAAGACAGAGCTCAATTGCATCCATAGAACAATACATTCCCATTCCTTCTATCATGCGCAGTCTTTCCTCAAAAATGTCAAATTTTTTATGGGTATCGGGATTATCTTTCGATTCAACGGATCCACATTTGAGCTTCTCTTGTTCCTTTGGATCATCCAGTTTAGGTACAGAGATGGGATCTGAAGGACTTGCCCCTCCAATTGGCCTTTGTTGAGCATAAGTCAGTGGTGGCCCTATTAACATCCCAAAAAATGGATATTGACCCATTGATGGCATGGAAATAGACGCATTCCTTGCAGGTGGTGGTGTAAATCCGGGTGGATACACAGGGTCTGTATTGGTTTCTGTCTGTTGAACGTCTTCTGGTGTACCAGAACTCCCTGCCGCTCTCTTTCCTTTATCTGTAGATATTAACTCTAAAATTTTTGATAACTAACCCATGATTTCTTCTTGCTTCTTCTCAATCTTATCCATCCTCTCTAAATGCTCGTCCCCCATGATCTTAGAACGGGCTCTTGTATTGTATCTGTGGAGAATTTATTTTTCTGGAATTTTGTTTTATTAGTTCAAGGAATAAGTTAGAATTTTATGTTGAGTGCATTATTATTTATTACTTTTATTTAAATCATGCATTATGATGCAAATGAAATGTATTTGAAAAGAAAAAATAGGAAAAATATTAGCCATCCAACATTTACCATAAGAAAATCCGCATCCATAAAACTTAAATATCCGATTACATCATTGTCTAAAACCATTACATAACTATCAAAAGGAAAAACCGACTTTGTCATATTGGTCCCTAACCATCCTGAGGTGATCGATCAACCGCTCACTCAATTCATCCCTGGGAAGAATCTCTTGCCTGAGTTCTTTGGTCTTGTCTGCCATCACCTGAGCTCTAAATGCCACTTCTCTCATCTGTCTCAGTATCCATCGCATCTCAGCTTCTTTCCTTTGAAGGCTTTGTGTGCACGAATCATTTCTTTCCCTCATTTGGAAATATTCTTTCCTTACTGCTTCGTACTGTGCCTTGTAGCCCTCCATGGCAGTTTCCAACAAGTCGCAGTCATTTTTCAACTCTTGGATGGTTTGTTCTTGTCTTCGTACCTCGTGCTACAAAGCATTGTTGGCACTTTGGAGTTCTTTCATTCTGGCTATCAGAGAAGAATTTGTCAAGCTCACTTCCTCAAACTTTCTTTGCCACTCATCCCGCTCTTTCAAAGCCATCCGTACCTTTCTTGCCGTCTCTTTCTTCACTTTTTCTATCTCATCCTCATTTCTCCGCTTCATATTCATCATCTCCTTTTCAAGTCTCTTTCTTGTCAACTCACTCTCTAGCAGGACATCTTGAGGTTCTGGGTTTATGGGATGTTTTGATAGATTTTTCAGGGGGCATACGACATCTTTCACCCTTTGGTCGTGCCAAGTATGATATCCTGTGGTGACTTCATCGGTAACCCTTCCCTAATCCACTCGGCAAGTTTTCTTCCAGTCTTGTGCAATTTCCTCAATTCTCTTTAGCGTTTCTGGCTTTTTGTATGTAAACTCTAACTGGTCGAGCTGGTGAGTCATGGGCACGAATTGTTCAGATCCGAACTGTCTCCGTACCATTATCGGGGCATAGCTGATGGCTCCCCATGGTCCTATCAGTGGTACCCACGGCTTGTCCCCACATTTATACATTACTTGCATTTGTGGCATCTATGGAGCTCTCCAAGTCACTTCAATGCTCATTAACCTCCGGAGCCTTGCGACCCACTCTTCTTTCCTCTTGCAGTCGGGCCATTCGCTTTCGCAGAACTCAAGGATAGGACAACTCGCAGACAGATAAAGCTTTCAAAATTTGCTCTATTTGCATTCGAAGTGGCTTTTGATCCATATGGTTAGGAGTTGAGCACATCCGATGAATCTCCCTCACCTTTGCGTCGACAAAAATTCAAGGATCTGAAGGTTTCAGCTAAAATGGATGGGGCTGGGTTAATGATCCTTGTCACCTGATCAAAGAAGTCTATGACTGACACCTCCACATGACCTAGAACCTTCGGGAAGACCACTAAGCCATAGATCACCATTGCGAAAGCTAAGAGACATTGTTCATCCTCCATGTGTTTTTTAATATATCCGTTCAAGAAACTCCACGGAAGGCATTCTGTATCTCCTTTCTTTTTCAAATGTTGATCCACTTCTACCGTAGTCATTCCTAACAACTTGGCCAACTTTCGTCGGTGTCCCGTCTTCTAGGCCCTCCAATAGATCTTGTCAGGCTGCATGTTATCTATCCAGAGCAGAGAGGAGTACTCTTCTATGGTAGAGGTCATGTCCACCTTGTTAAAGACAAAGCAACGGTATGAGGGATCCTAAAACTGGATAATGGCTCGGAGCATCTGGTCATCAACAGGTACATATAAGAGCCATGCAATGTGTCCATACTTGTTCTGAAAATTGTCTCGGTGAGCACGTCTCCACTGCTCCCAAATTCCTACCATCTTTGTGAAGTCATTCTACTGAAGGTCCAAGTGAACTCTCTCGGGTAAAGTTGGGACATGTCCTTGGGTCAAACAGTCTCCTTTTTCTTGTTGGATCTGCCCCATCTGTAACTCTATCTCATAGTCATTTTTGTATATGTTGAGCGGACCTACCGATAACGATGCCATGGATATAACCGGGATCTCTTTGGTTGAATGTTGTGTAGCCAATATTTCTCCTATATGCAATTACGATGCATGCAAATGAACATGTACCATACGCATGACAAGCAAAATAAACTTAAGTTAGTATGGTAAAAAGAAAGAATGGAATGTTAAAAATAATGAGAGAATAATAAGCAATATCATGGGTATTATTGTCTACTCCACGATACTTTATTATCTCGTGGCATAATTTAAAATAGAGGGAGTGGAAGAAACTCCTTCATGTGTACCTATTTATAGGGTATATTCTCACGGATATGGCCCTACCTAGGATTAAGCTACTCTCGGTATTCTATATGCTGGGTTGGGATTATAGACAAAGCTAAGGTTCCCAAATCATTCCTCACTGTCGTCCACACGGACTAGTAAAGCACCCCGATCCTCACCCATTACAGGCTTCAAACGGACTAGGTTCGATTTGAGTGGGAGTCTTCACTAGCCCATGCGGAGGTTATCACCTCACGAGAGCGTAGCTACTAAACTCCCTCCTAAAGAGGACATAACCCGGGTGGAGGGTTTATGCATCAATGCAAAATGTGCTGTGTGTGTGAAGGACAATATCGAGTTCGGAGTAACATTCTTACATCCCTCTATCCTAAAGCCCCACAATTATTAAAAGCAATAAAGTAACAAATGCGAAATAAACAAATGCACTAAACAAAATATGCAGAACAAATCATCGACACTAAGGAAACATCGAATTATTCAAAGCCTTGGATAACCTATTATTATTTAATGGTTCGACTCTCAAAAATCCCCAGCAGAGTCGCCAGCTGTCGAAACGTGCCGGTCCGGGAACTCGACCGCTAGACACGGATGTGAAAACTCACTAAAAAATTAAATTAGGAGTCGCCACCAATCTTTTTTATTAGGTGCGATTGGCCACCCATTGACTCGATTCTAATCGATGAAGCCTTAAATTAATTTTAAACCCACCGAAAAGAACCTTAAACTAGTCTACATTTTTCTAGATCTAAGTTCGGGAGTACAGTTACGCCCGGGGAAGGATTAGCACCCCCGGGACGCCCGTTCCATGAACGGTACCATTTAGATTATCCTATTAGACTTTTATTATATTTCCTTAGTTATGATTATCTTATTTTATCCCTTATTTATCCTAAAATGGAATGCAAATGTGAAGTAAAATGAAATGCATGGCGTGAGATAAAAATGTCGGACGACTAACCTTTTATCGAGGATATTTTCCCGAATCCGCCCATCACACTGGTGGGACTCGGGATATTCTCTCACCTAGGGAATTATTCGAGAAACTTGCCTTCGCAAATTCGACGAATAATTCCCGTCATCGGGGTCATCGTACGTTTTCTTTTTAAAATAATATTTTTGTGCATAATGAACCTAATTCGGGCAAAAGCCTTTTATTAAAGATGGTTCTCGAGCCCTCCCATTATACCGATGGGACCCGAGGACATCTTTTCACCTAGGAAACTTTTTGAGAAATACCCGCCTTCGCAAGATCCTCGGAAGATCCCATCATCGGGGCTTAAACTCGAAAACAGATATATTTATATGCAATGATATGCATGATGCAACATATATATATATGCTAGGCTAATGCAATTATCTATATATATATATATATATATATATATATTGTCATTTTTTATTATTTAATTATCATTTTTATTTTATTTTTTTATCATGTTTTCTATTTTATGTCTAATTATTATTTTTTACACCTTACATTTTTTTATTCTAAGTTACTCTTATATTTTACTTTTATAATTAGATAAATTGTTTATGATTCCATTTAATGCTTAATTTTATATTAGTTGTTATCTTAGATTTTTTATTATTATTATTTTTTCTATTTATTTAATATTTTTGTTTTTTTTATTTAATGTCATGTATATTGCATTTTCACAAATTTATTATTTATTATATATTTGAATTACTTTTATTTATTATCTTTTTATCTTCATTTATTATTTATTTGTTATTTTTATCAAGTAATTTTTTAGTATAATCAAAGTCTTTATTTATTAAGAATTTCAGAATCTTGAAATCGAGGCCCTCCCATCGTACTGGTGGAGCCTTGATTCGGATTTCGAACCTAGGGAATATCGACCCGAGATTGTGACTTCTCGTATCCCGACCGATTATCCGATCATCGGTATTAAATTAAACTATTATTTTATTAATGATTCTTTATCTTATCCTATTTTCTTTCTCTCCTCATTCGTATTCCTTTCTCTATTTCATATAAAGCTATATTACTATTTTTTATTATTATTATTTTTTCATTCATTATTTATTATTATAATTTTTATGACTCATAAAATATTTAAATTTATTTCTTTTACCACTAATATTCACCCTTATATTTGTTGTTTGCATTAATTCTTATATTTTTAAATATTTATTTATTTTAAAAAAAAACTTTCAAAAATTATACTAAACGATCTAGCTAACCCATATTCGGTCTAATCATCACAAAACACAAAAAGCCTATAAAGGAATAAGGGAAAATTTTTTACCTGACTTGGGCTCAAATGTTGACCCAAGTTCAATAGGACAATCGACTAGACCCTCTTCCCAAATTCACTGTTGGAGGCCCAAAAGAGTATTCTTCTTCCTTTGAAACGACACTGTTTCAGCTTCTTTGTGGCACCCAAAAATCGATTAGCAAAATGGCACCGTTTTGCCCATTGCCCTTTGAGCTTCTTCTGCCCTTTTGCCCTTTCACTTCCTGCTTCTATTTCCTCTCTAGTGGCCGACGGTTTCTCCCTTTCTCTTTCTTTTTTTTTTTCCCAACAAAGTAACAGCTTTCTTCTCCCTATTTGTACCGCCGGCCAGACCTCCTCTCTCTCCTTACCCAAATCGGACTCTCCCTTCGCCAACGCCAGCCAACCCGACGCCAGATCTCACTCTTCTCTTTCTAAAAAGTAACTTTTCTTTTCTCTTTTCTTTCACCGGCTACCTAGCTTGGGGAGTTCTTCCCCTTCACCGGTGACTCTCTTTTCTCTCTCTTCCTCACGTCGCCCGAATCAAGCTTCTCTTTCTCTCTCACCTTACGGCGGCTTCTCTTTCTCTCTCACCTGCCGGCGGCTTCTGCCCAAATCAGCTTTAGATCTATCCCAAACGGAAACCCAAAAGAACCCTCAAAAACCTCTCTCTCAACTGGCGGCAAAAGCCCCAACTCTCACTGCACACACATTTTTCGGGTATTTTTATGGGTATTGTTTGATTTTTTTTTTTTACTTTCTTGTGGATTGTTGTGGCTGCTTAGATTAGGGATTTTTTTTTTATTTTTGGGTTCTCCTGGCTGCTAGAAACTAGGATTTTTAGGTCTCTGGTTGCTTGTTTTTGGCTTGTAGGTTCCGAGATTTTTCTCAAGTTTGAATGCCCCCCCCATTCCGAATGCTACAATGCTTTATACACTCGGCTTTTGGCCGAGTGTAGTGCTTCCACCACCCGGTTCCTGGCATTGGGGGGCACGTTCCACTACCCTGCCAAACGCGAATTTTTCGCGTCTGGCAGGGTGAGGGAGGTGCCTGGCAGGGTGCATCCGCACCCTGCTAGTCGTACCTCTCTCCCCTCTTTTTTCATTTCTTATTTATTTATTATTTTTATTATTTTTTTTATTTTTATTATTTTTATTATATATTTTTTTTTTAATTCATCATTTTTTTTATGATTTTAGTGTCTACAAGGGGCGTAGTTAGTCAAATTTTATTAGGAGGGCCAAACACAGTTCAATAAGAGTTAAAAATTTTTAAAAATTAATATGTTAAATTCAATCAACAATAAAAATCTTGATAATAAAAATATGAAACTAAACATAAAACTATAATTTGTAAAATATAAATAGTTAAAAACAGTATATAAGATTAATAATTTTTTCTTATATAATCAGAATTATTTAAATACTATATATTCAAGAAAATTTCATTTTAGTTAAACATAAATGTAAAGCATATAAAAAAAATATACTCAAATTAATTTCCTCTTACATAATTAGGATTAATAAAAAAAATGATACGTTGATGAAATTTTAAGTAACAATGTAATATTACAACTTATATTTGAGAACTATATAAAAATTTATTAATTTTTAAAGATTAAAATCATAGAAAATAAAATTTATGTAACATAAAAAAAAACATTACAAGTAGAAGGTAGATACCACATATTACATAACAAAAAAGAAAGAAAAAGAATATAATTAATGGTTTGTAAAAATTTGAGAAAGAATATTTATAGAAATTTATAGCATATGAATAAATAGAATAAAAATAAAAAAAATAAAAAAAAATAAATAAAAATAATATCATAAATTAAAAAAATTTAAAATTGAGTGAGAGAAGTGAAATTATTTTATTATTTTTTATTTATATTAATTATTAAATAAAATATTATTTTGAGAGAGTTAGTAATAGAATATATAAAAAAAATTTAAAAATTTTTATATGTTCTAAAAAAAAATTTAAAAGTTCATGGCCCCCATCACATAAGGAGGCACCGCCCCTGTCCCGTTTATTGTGCTGGCTAACCACCGCATAGCCGTATTTAGTTGATCAAAAACACTTCAGTAACAAGAAGTCTAGTGTTTAAATATAGCTCTCCATTTATTTGACATCCCGATCAGACAAAGAAAGCTCCTTTCTCGCATGAGAATGGCTGATCCTTTCCCTATTCCCATGGATGATTGGATTTTCTTGCAGCTTTCACTGCAGCCAAAAAAATCAGTAAATGACAAGTTTCGCGTACGAAGGTAAAATTCATTGACCATCTTGGGATGGACGCTTTGACCAGTTGTTATTTTTTTTTTTTAACATAAAACACGTTTTTTACCTGAAGCCGTGGATGTAATTCATTACGTCTTCTTTGGATTTTTTATAGTCTATTTCCAAGTCAACAAGAGTGACCTTATACGATCGAAAAAGTTTTTCTCGTTACACGTTTTACATATTCGATTCCAAGACTTTTAAGGAGTAGGGAGTAAGGTTGACATTCCACGCGTATCCGTTTTTGGTAAGTAGTTCGGAAAATTCCTTTAGTTTTAGAATCATCATCCAATCCTCATGATCTGCTTTCTAGCTTTCTCTATCTGACCATTGAATCGTTTGAACTTAAAATAGTGTACTCTTGAAGGTATGGCTTCATAGCAAAGTTAAGCTAGATGGGGTAACTTAAGATCAAATTCTAGAAAACATAGACTTTTATTCTGCTCTGGCAAATACTAAAGCTCCTCTGTCGTAATAAAACCTTGAGAAGCAGTTGAAGGATTGTAGTAGTAGAAGTATAAGTATCAATAGTTGAGGGAGTGTTGGAAGTATCAACAATTGCAAGGTTAGCCATGTTGGAAGTGCTCTTGCCATTTCCATTTGGTCTTGCACTTTGTCAAATCTCAACTATCCATCCACCCTACCTCTAATCGATAAACATTCCTTCACTTATCATTTCCTCGCACCTCAATCAATTCTCTCTCTCTCTCTCTTTGTAATTGGAAATTTTATATATGAATGGGAGTTGTAAATGGGTTCTTGTAATAAGATGAGGAAGCATTGTAAACAAGTAAAAAGAATGTACCGAAGGCAGCAAAGAGGAAGATTAGAACAGTTTTTGAACTATCGAGTGTAGTGGCAAGTGAAAGAGAATAGATGAGTAGTAGAATAATGATTAAGAATAAGTAAAGAACAAGCAAGTAGTAGAGTGAAGTTGAAAAGCACCCAGAGTCATCAAATGAATTATGAAGGCTCTTTATATATAATGTCAAAAGTGACGGTTTCAAGAATAGGTTTTAATATGTGTAATTAATGATATTATTATGTACAAAGTAGTTTGTTCCACTTGTGTTAGTCGTTCCATATAGAGTAGTCTCCATTTATTTTAGTTGTCCCGTGTAAAATAATACTTCACTTATTGGTTGTTTTACGTGAAGTAATATTTTACTTATTCTTAGTTGTTATGCATAAAGTAGTGTCGAGTAAAATCCAAAAAGTCTCCTCAAAACATTTCAAAAGTACACTTTGGTCCCTTTTGTTTCAAAATAATATTTTGGTTTTTTTTTTTCAATTTTTTCTTTGTCCATCTCTTATTTTTTCTATTTTTGGGATGCCCAAAATTATCTCTCTTTTTTTCGGCTAATATTTTTACTTATCCTATATCTCATATTAATTTTTCTTGATTTTCTCTGCTCTTTGAAATTAAAAACCATTGAACCAATAAAAAAAATTTAATGTGTTATCATAAATTAAATACACTCAGGTAAAAGAAAAATAGGCAAAAGGAAAGTCAAGTAAGTGGACAAAAATGAAACAAGGGACAAAGACTTTGGTGGGAGGGAGCATGAGTATTGAAGGAGCAAGAATATTTACTAGGTAACAACCATAGCCACGAGCCAACGCAGCTCTCTCTGTTCCTCCTGCGCTTTTATAAAGGGCTGCCTTGTGCACATAATTTTGCACCTCACTTCCATTCTCATAACTCTTCTTTGTTATTTCTTTCTATCTTTCTGCTTCCCAAATAACCTTGTGGATTGGTACTTCCCACTTCTCATTCGTTTCTTATATTGAATGATATATAAGGAATATGTACAAGTGAATTCTTCTGATCGTATCAGGAGTATATATATTTTCTCAAGTCATGATAAACTTGTTTTAAGTCTTTCCTCTGCTGTTCTTCTTGATTCATTTTGTTTTATCTGATTTAGATGACAGTAACTTGGGTGGAGATATTTGCTATCAAAATTGGCTTATATTCAGTGATAAAATTTGCAAGAAGTAGTATCTTCATATGTTTTGTTTCTGTTTTGGGGATGTATATATATTTCCACGTTTGCTCTTAAATTGCAGAAGCAGAAAGTAAAAGATGTGGAAGCTAAAGATAGCAGAAGAGGGTCCATGGCTGGCCACAGTTAACGGTCACGTCGGAAGACAGCATTGGGAATTTGATCCAAACGCAGGAAGCCCAGAAGAGCAAGCCCAAGTGGAGAGGCTTCGTCTTGAGTTCAAGAAGAACCGATTTCGAGTCAAACAAAGTTCCGATCTGTTGATGAGAATGCAGGTATCCTTTCTTTTGACAAGTCCCATACAATGAATAAACTAAATTACTTGTTATCGTAAGTGCTGATTTATTAGTTTTGCCCTTTATTCCACGGCATGGTATGGTAGCCAAAAGCTTAAGGGTATAGCTATCATTCGCTTTCTCTTTATTTCTCGTGGTAATGAACCGGATTTTTGTTTTCGGGTATGACTACGAAAAGTTTGTAGAACTGTCATGTTTAATAATTATGTTAATTTTTTAACTATAATTTAATGATGATATGATAATTTTATAAATTCATTCGTAAAATTTAAATATTTAACTATTGATGTACAGAAATAGTTTTTATAATGGATTTTATTTTAAATTTCAAGATAGTGATCAAAACAAAAAATTAATGAATATTTTAATTACAGTCTCACGCATTGTCTCCTTTTACTTTTGAAGCTAAGGTTTGAAAAGCTTGGTTGAGAATCTTACTTGCATTTTCCTAGCATGGGTTACAAAGTTGGCTTGCATTTTGATATTCTTCGATTAGTCTCTGTTCTCCATTATTGTTGGAAAAATACTTGTTGTTAGTATTATTTTGAATATTCTTGGTTGACAATTGAGAGTATAAGAGGGATGCCAAACCATATATTAGCTCCGGAATTATATTGGTTATATGCAAACAGGGATAACAATGCTCTTCGAGTCATGACAGCCGAAAATGCTTTTCATCATTAACTTTGTCAATTTAAGGCCCCTGGCCCTGGCCCTTGTTTGACCACAAACAGCTTCGTGCTCAGTTCCAATTATATAAACATACTTGCGTTTTCATTTTTTATTAAGCCTTCAGTAACAAAAATTAACACATAAACACAGATTACTTGAAGATATATGCAAGTCTTAAGTCTATTAGACATGCTTAAAGAATTATGTGAATTTCAAAATTTACAAAATTTTCTCCTGTGGAAATTAATTTATGGGAAACTGAATATTAAACTTGCAGATTAGTACAATGTGGAGAGGATAATGAGAGAAATTAAATATAACAAAACAGGCCAGAGCTGTCCATAAGGGATATGGCATTATTTGCTAAATGGATCTAAAAGGCTGCAAGTACCGGCAACAATTATCCATGCATTAATTACTTTTTAAAAATGATTAATTTCTTTTTAATCAAATCTCTCCATTTTGTTGAAATATTTCATGCATTAATTATCATTCATATCAAATTTGTGAATTTAATTTGTGGGCAGCTTACCAAAGAAAATCCATGTGGGCTGATTCCACCACCTGTCAAGCTGAACCATGAAGAAGTTGTGACAGAGGAAGCAACTACAGTTACTCTGAGAAGGGCTATCAGTTTCTATTCTTCTCTTCAGGCCCATGATGGTCACTGGCCTGCTGAAACTGCAGGGCCTTTGTTTTTCCTTCCTCCTTTGGTAATTACCACCACTAGCCACTACTTTTTATTTAAAAGAAGTATTAACTACTCTAATCATAATTCCAAGTCGAATTACTAATACTCTGTTTATTTGTTCTTCATCACTGCAAAATACTATAAAATTACTTACTGTTGATAACTGTCTTGACTTATGGAAAATGTCTAGGTAATGGCGCTATATGTTACCGGGGGACTAAATACAATATTATCTCCTGAACATCAAAAGGAAATAATTCGTTACATCTATAATCATCAGGTACCATGTTGCGAAAGAAATATTTGCTTTTGAGGCATGGGATTGACTGTGTATGATAGCAATAGTTCATCTATAATCATCCTTTTTTTCTTTTTTTATTTTTCTTCTTCCTCAACAAAGTAATAAAGAGCCGATCATGAACTTCATGAAGAGGTGGATTTTTGCATTGCAGAATGAAGATGGAGGTTGGGGACTACACATTGAGGGTCACAGCACAATGTTTGGAACAGCAATAAGCTATATTACCTTGAGGCTGCTAGGAGAGCGGCCTGAAGATGGTGAGGGCATGGCTGTGGCCAGAGGCAGAAAATGGATACTTGACCATGGTGGTCTGGTGGGAATTCCATCTTGGGGAAAGTTCTGGGTCACGGTATATATGACCATTATAACCCTTTAGTCTATCAGAATTGGCCTTAAATTTCAACTGAAGTTCATCACTAATTATTTTACAAGACTATAGATTTCCATTAACATGCATAGTTTAATAAGGCATTCGGATGTCCACATGCGTGGAGTGCAGGTACTTGGAGTGTACGAGTGGGCAGGTTGCAATCCTTTGCCTCCAGAATTCTGGCTTCTCCCTAAAGTCTCACCAATCCACCCAGGTTTTCCAAGCGTAGTGTTTTTTTAATTCTCCAGTCGATAAAATCGACTCTGAAAAAGTAATAACCTATATTTAAACGCAGGCAAAATGTTATGCTACTGTCGATTGGTTTACATGCCAATGTCATACTTGTATGGGAAGAGGTTTGTTGGTCCAATCACCGGATTGATCAAACAACTAAGGCAAGAGCTATACAACCAACCTTACCATGAAATAAACTGGAATGCAGCTCGAAACACTGTTGCCAAGGTTGTTTCCTTTGAAGCAATGTTAAATGTTACTATCGTTATGGAAATTAATCCATAGAGGAAGCTATAAAAGCTGAAATCGTCAAGCTTTTTGTTTTCAGGAGGATCTTTACTATCCACATCCTCTTGTTCAAGACCTAACATGGGGGTTTCTCCACCATGTTGTGGAGCCTTTTTTAACGCGCTGGCCCTTCTCTATGCTAAGAGACAAGGCACTTAAAGTCGCGATTCAGCATGTACATTATGAAGATGAGAACAGCCGATACCTCTGCATTGGGTGTGTGGAAAAGGTAGGAGTAGTGGAATCATAATTGTGTTCTCTTTCTCCACATTTAATTAAAGCATTCATGACTGCCGCTTCAAATCCAGGTATTATGTCTAATGGCCTGTTGGGTTGAAGATCCTAACTCCGAAGCATATAAGCGACACTTGGCGAGATTGCCAGATTACTATTGGATTGCAGAAGATGGCCTGAAAATGCAGGTTAGAGATCAATCCATGTTTTATTCAACTAGTATTTGCCCACAATCAAGTTTATAATTCATGATTTCCAATCCACAACCAATCAAAATTTCAAGTATTATAAAGCAAAAAAATATTTTCATGAAAAATACTAGAATTAAAAAAAAATTATGTCTAGAGTAAAATGTAATAATCAGTGATATCCATAAATAACTTAAATATCAATCTTAATCTATTAAAATCAAAGGGAAAACAGCCAAATCAAAACAAATCTTTTTGGCATGTTGATTTCCAACCATTTTAACAAATTTCAATAACCAACAAAACTCAAAGTTGGCTAGCAATGGACCTATTCAAATTACTCTACAATTTCTACATAACCTGAACACCATAGTGATACCAGCTCGATGGCTTTACTTTACAACATGCAGACCTTCGGTTGTCAAATGTGGGATGCAGCTTTTGCTATTCAGGCAATTATGTCAAGTAATCTAAGTGATGAATACGGCCCCACACTCCGCAAGGCACATGACTTCGTAAAAGCTTCACAGGTTAACTCCTTGATCTGTGTCAGTGACCATCTGAACCCTTGAAATGTAGCTTAATCAACTAAATGATGTTATTTTGCAAGGTTCGAGAAAACCCTTCTGGCAACTTCTCCGGTATGTACAGACACATATCAAAAGGATCATGGACTTTCTCCACACAAGATCATGGCTGGCAAGTCTCTGATTGCACTGCAGAAGGGTTAAAGGTAATACTCAAAACTCTATCAGATATACAGATTAAGAAATTCCGCGTTTGCTTGATTTTTGTCAGAGCGGCATTTATAAGTATTTTGCGATGTCTCATCTCTGCTACAGTGTGCACTCTTGTTTTCCCAAATGTCAAATGATCTCGTTGGAGAAAAACTCGAAACACAGAGATTCTATGATGCTGTCAATGTCATTCTTTCCCTACAAGTAAGAACCAAATGCTTCGGATTTCCTAGAAACAGAATACGCATCATGAGCAGCAAACTCCTTATTAGATAATCCTTTTCTTCTTAGAAAAATTTTCTTACCATATGGAATCCAGTCCTAATAAAGCGCCTGTTTCAATCTCTTATGCAGAGCAACAATGGCGGTTTCCCAGCCTGGGAGCCCCAAAGAGCATATGGTTGGCTGGAGGTGATCCATTTGCCCCCCTTCATTTTGCGCATCCTTGAAAATCATACCATCTAGCAGTAAATTCCTAACAAGATCTTTTTCTACTTTTCACAGAAGTTCAATCCTACTGAGTTTTTTGAAGACACTCTCATAGAAAGAGAGTAAGCATTCTTCAGTTCACTGAAATATTGTTGCCCTCGTATTGGTATTTTACTCTTAGCATCCATCCTTGCCTCTGTCTAGGTATGTAGAATGTACTTCGTCGGCGATTCAAGCCCTTGCACTCTTTAGGAAACTGCATCCCAAGCACCGGAGGGCTGAGATAGACCATTGCGTTGCAAGGGGAGCTCGGTACATTGAAGATACACAAAATCAAGATGGTTCATGGTAACTACGGTATACTTTATACTGTCCGTTTTATCTGTAATCAAGGGTTTTTGAACTGCAAAATTATTTTTCTGTTTTCATTTTCAGCTACAAATTGACAATATTACTTTCATTCAAAAGAAAGCAATTTTATATATGATTGTCTGATCAAACAGGTATGGTTGCTGGGGAATCTGCTACACCTATGGTGCATGGTTCGCCGTGGAAGGACTGGCAGCCTGTGGCAGAAATTACCACAACAGTCCTGCTTTGAGGAAAGCTTGTGAATTTTTATTATCAAAGCAGCTGGCAAATGGTGGATGGGGGGAGAGTTACCTTTCTAGCCAAAACAAGGCATGGACAACCAGTGTACTCTTTTTTCATAAATACAAATCTTCAGCAGACAAACTAAGTGCATAATTCAACACTGTGATTAACACATTACTTTTAGTTCTCAACTGCTTCGTGTATGACTTCGATTTTTTTATTCGCTTATGTTTCTTGGTAGCAGGTATATACCAATTTGCCAGGCAACCGTGCAAATTTGGTCCACACAGCCTGGGCTTTGTTATCCCTCATTGCTGCTGGCCAGGTCAGTCAAGAGTTCCCTCTTCACTTAGAATTTTAACCATTCAAACATTCATGACTTTTGTGCACTTAACAAATTAATGGATGACTTTTGCAACCTGAATTTGGAATGGTACATTGGATTTTTCTTACTGAATTGTCATACTTTCACTGGAAGTCCATGCATGAACCCATGTCCTGAGTAATGCTTTGTTGCTTGTAGGCTGATGTGGATCCTACACCCATTCATCGTGGAATAAAGGTCCTGATTAATTCACAGATGGAAGATGGTGACTTCCCTCAACAGGTAGTGATTCATAAAGAATGCTCCTGTTATGATGCTATATTCTCAACTGCAAAAGTCTAACGAATTATGACTTATCTACAACAGGAAATAACAGGAGTATTTATGAGGAACTGCACGCTGAATTACTCCTCATTCCGAAACATCTTCCCCATATGGGCGCTTGGAGAATACCGCCGGCGCATTCTATTTGCATAAATGTCTGCATCCAGAGCAATAGGACGAGGAATATAAGATTACCAACAAAAAATGAGGACAATCGACCACCCTGTTTAGTCCTCAGTTGCAAGTATGCCAATGAATAAATATATATATAAGTCTTATTCTTCTGAAATTTTAAAATATGTTATGTTTTCTTAAAATAAGTCTGTCCATGCCTCAGGTGTGACAAGTGTCTCCAAAATGTCTATACGACCACACTGTAACATCGATGCCTAAGATTGGTGTATGTAACATACGCCAATAGAGCACAAAGAATAATGTAATGAAGTGTTCTTTGCAAAGATTTCCTTTCCAATTTTCTGATTTTTCTTTCTTCCAGTCTTCTATTTTTCTTTCAGCGAATGGAATTCAGATTATATCAAAAGTCAAAAGAACCTAGAATCCCAAAACCAGAATCATCATTCATCCTAAACCAAAGCAATATATTTAGCATTTTCTTCCCCGCTTCAGGGGCTCTTATGGCTTCCCTTTCGTTATTTGAAACAGAGCAACCTCATTTTCTGCTTCCGGGTCCACATTCCAAGGTTGTCATTCTCCCACTTTCTAGTTCTACTCTTCATCTCCTCCTATCAGGTTATTTCCTTTCCAGATTGTGGGTGCCATTTTGGTTGATTGTGTGGTAAATTATGGTTGTTATGCTACGGACACGTCTCTTCATCTCCTCTCTAGCTTCTGCTGTCAAGGGTCAAACATTTTTTTTTTGTTTGGTTTGGTGACTCAAAGAAAATTTTGATCAGAGAAGGAAAAAAAAAGCAGCAACGTGACTGAAAAATGAGAAGCTTCAGTAGGCATTAAAAGTTTCCTGGTTGATCCTCGTGCGATTCTAGATAATTGGGATGTATCTGCTTGTTGATCCATGGAGCTGGACTATATATACGGTGATTTGCTCTCCTGTTGCTCTAGCCATTGCCTGTAAGTAGTACTCAAAATCACCAAGATAAAAATTTAAACTAAACCTTGAATGACTAACAGAATAGAATACAGAAAAAGAGAAACGATTACATTCTACATCATAAATTAGTCTAGGAAAGATACAGTATTTTGATATGTTTAAAATGATTTGGTTACAGAGGAGCTCCAAGCCAGCTTGTGTAAGTATCAACTTATCATCACCTAGACCAGCAGTTTATAAAAGAGCCATCTTGCAGGCCTCGTCATGATACAATATAAGAGGACAGGTACCGCCTGCAATTCGGAGACTTCCTAAACTTCACACGCTTCTCTGGTCAAATCCAGCACTTAATACTTGCAAGTATATATTAAAATAACGTATTCTTTACTCGAGGGTTTTTGAGATTGAATGAGGAGGTTGAATAAGTAACAGACTCTCTCGGGAGGAATACCATCCTCCTTGGCAAACATGACCCGACTTCTCTTTCATTACTTAAATCAGCATAACTACATCAGAAAAGATGTGACAAAATACACATGAAAGAACACAAAAAAACAAAGATTGAAATATTGGCCTAAGCTAATCAGGAATTCAATGATTGACCATAAGGTCTTCGTCTTTCTTCCTGGTACCGCTCCAATTTGGGTGGTGCTTGAAAATCCACCGCCAGCCCTTGAAACTTTTTCTACTCTTTTTTATTCCTCTTTCATTCACTGTAATCCTACACGAACCTCCATTGCAAAAGGCCCCATCTCCGACCAAGGCATTTCGAATAGAACCACCAGATTCATGTGGCACAAAATCACCACCCCTCGTGCTGCCAAAAGCAGAGTGTGAGTCTGACAAACCACCCTTCTTCAGAGCAGGGATCTCTCCTTTAGATTCTGATTGGAAGTCAAACTTTAAGTCAATGAAGCCTGAATCATCCCCACCAGTAAAATAACTCTCTTTAAGAGAAAACACACGCCTGTTCACACTACTAAAACCACCGTCAAGATCCATGAGAACCCCACCCTTTCTCACAGCTTTAATATCAGCAATATCAGACTCCATAAAAGTACTGTCTCTTCTTTCACTATCGAAACCACTTTTTCTTGGCTCTGCTTCGCTGAACCCACTTTTCCTTTCAGGATCATAACACAGACCACCATTGACGCTAGAACTCCTGGCAGCTGAAATGGAGCTCCTAGCCCCTGAAAAATTCATCAAGTCACCTCCATCTTCTGATCCAAAAAACCCACCTCCCCGGAAACTGCAAAGTGACCTTGACCTAGACACACCCATGTAATCAACAACCCACAAATCGTTTTTCTCTTCAACTCCACCAACACTCTTCCCACAATTGTCTTTGTCTCTCTTCTTCCTAAACAATCTTCCAATTCTCCAAAATCCGTTCTTTCTTTTGATCTCGACGCAGCTACTGTTACTTCTCTTGAGAAAGAAAACTTCTTCAGATTTTTCTCCACTATTGCTTTTGGGCTTAGAACTTGGATTCGGAACTTGATCCTTGTTGTCATTCTCTATCAAGAATGAGACACGACCAACGCTGCCTACCTCACCAGTGCATGAAGTTCGAGGGTTGGAGGAGATCTCGGAGCAAGAGCAAGAAGAGAGACGCTGTTCTCCACAATCCGAGCAAACCAACTTCACCAAACGATCCTTGAGACAATAAGCACATATACCAACCGAAGATGATTGCGGATGTTTCTTACATGGAAGATCTGATGAACTGCTATAATCTTGGAAAAAATCATTGCTGTATACTTCCACGGCTTTGCCTCTATCTTTCATGGCTTCTCTTCCTCGAATTTACTACTGAATGGGAACTCCAAAATTGGAAGTTGGCTTATCAGAAGGTGTTACAAGGAACGCATAAAAATAGAAGCCTGGATAAAAACGTACAGAGAAAGTGGGATTTTATGGGGGGAAAAATAAAGGGCTATAAAGATCAAACGCTAGCTTCAATAGGCTTATATATTGAGGCGGATCAACGAAGAAAAGAATCAAAATGTTTGGGTTATTCAATGAAGGAAGGAAAATCAAAAGTGAAAGTTAAAGAGAGAGAGAGAGTTCGGAAAGGTAAAGACACTAGAGGATTTTCAAGTTTGCAAGGTAGCATGACATTTAGGTAGATGGAATAGAAAGGCAAAGAGAAAGCGTTAACTTTACGTTTTCTTTGCAAAAAACAGTGACAAGCAGAAAAGCAGTGATGTAGAAAGCACTAGTTCCTGCAGGTATAATTGTGTAGGGAAAGTGATCGCAACAACAAATTGAGTAAAGCAGTGAAACAAAGCCAAGTTGCCAAAGCTCCCCTTGCTCCTTCCGTAAATATTTCTGCTTCTGCGCGATGCACCTCCACTTCCATTTCACCCTCTGGTACATTACACGCACGCACTGTTTTTATTTGGTTCTCTCCTTCCCTTGCCTTCAAGTCCCACACACCCAAAAAGAGTCCTCGAATCAGACGGTCCCAACCCATCAATCTGTCATGTGTATTTGTCAACCTTTTTCACGAGATTTTCTTCACTTTTCCCTCTTGAGTATTGACTTTTCTCCTTAAATGTTAGTAAAGGACGCAAACTCCCTTCTCAATTCCACTTGGGTCCTAATTTTCTTCTTCTATCATTGGGTTGATGAGACTTACCCATCAATTTCCACTTTCTATTTACCTGTCATATATTATATTAAACAGAGAAGAGAAAAGCAAAATTTATGCCAAGTGTTTTGGTAAATAAAAATTTGGAGCAAAATTACAACCTTTGTTTACTAGTACCAGGAAATATCAAGACAATGATTATATGATTTAAATCGACCTGCCCTTGAAATAATTAGTATATATCCAGATAATAATTTTACCAAATTAGTCAACCTATCATTAATTCCAAACCTTGATAGGGAATCAAAACTATGATCTTAGAGGAGTGATTCTACCGATTTAACCAAGCTGCCTCTAGTTTAACGAAGTAGTTAAGCAATTGCATATGTAGGAGTATTTCTATGTATTCATTTGTCCACTTTTGTTTTGCACTAATGTACCCAGGTTCATGAGACGCACTTTATATGACGTCCTTTTTTGCTTGTAGATCTTGAGCACGTGTCCCACCGACAGATCTATGGGATGGTCCGACATGGAGGCCTAACTTGTTTGGCGCATTTTATTTATAGAAATTTGTGTTGTGAGATAAACGGTAGTGATAGGGTAGGTTACATGGGTAATGACGGTGAGGAGATGCATTAGATAAAAAGGGTAAAAGAATGAGAGGGAGGAGGCAGGCAGGAGGGCATGCCCCATGCAATCAAAGGCCTTGAAACTTCATAGTCCAAAAAATAGGATGATGTCCTTGGACTTTAAAGATAGATGCCGAGAAGAGATGAAAAGGGTTGAGATGTGTCACGTTTCATCAACTACAGGTGTCCCTTTCAACGTGCCGTGCTCTACTCTCCATTCTGTCCTTTCAATTTTCATCGCCACCCATCTTCCCCTTCAGTTTGTCTCTGCTTCACCAGAGCTCGCCCTTCCTTGTCAATGGATTCTAAGCATTTCATTTAATGGGTTAAAGCTTGTTCCTCCTTTTCTTTTTTTCTTTGTCTTTTTTAACAGTTTTTTAAACTTAATCTTTTATATTTTAAAATCGGTTTTCATGATAATGTGCTTGACTTTTTTATATTAAAATCATATAATATCAAATATTTTGAATCTAATATTTATAAAAATTATTACATTAATCAAATTTTTATATTTTTATTTTTCATATCAATTTCATGTGAATATAAAAATAACAAGTGATATATTAATTAATAATAATTAATCAATTATGATTAGTTATAAAAATTTATTTAATTTAAAATAAAAATAAATGAATTTGATTAAACGTACTAAATAAATATGGGTTTTGAATTTTTTGAATAGTTTAAAAATATTTTCAAGCATTATGTCAATATTTTAATATAAAATATATTAAAAAAATTTTAATAGTTAAATAGAGACAAACAAGAAAGGATAAAAGGACTATGAGTTTTAACATTTTTTTTTGGAAAGAAAGTTTTAACAATTTAGTTTTGTTGATTCCAAAGAGTTACTAATAATTAGGGATGGAAAAATCCCTACTTTTGAATTCAATTTAAAGTAAAGGATACTTATGTCTTGGTCTACATATTCAACTTTGTTAACAAGATTATAAATTACTTTCGCACGTGAATAGAAATCAATTAAGCAACCTAGAGCTAACGAAGTTAGCAAAAATGCTAATATATAACCATTGAATAAAGTTTTATTGCAAATAATTTGAGCATTATTTTAATAAATAGCTAAGTAAAGTCTTTTTTTTTCCATTAAAGTACATGATAAAAAAATTGCTATGGTTTATCAAAAACAAGCGATGAAAACATTGAAGGAAAATAAGAGATACCAAAACACTAGAACTCAAAGATTTTTTTAATTGAAAAAATTTTAATAAAATCACGTGTAAATCATTAAATCAAATGTTCGAGTACTTTCAATATTTAATATTTGAAATCTATTAAATTATTTACAAGATTATGATAATTTTGTTTCTAACTAATATATATATGTATATGTATATATACAAAAATTTAAAATTGAAACATTGACGGATCAATAGTGATAAATTACTCTCAAAATCTACTCTAAAGTTTTCCAATGTGTAAAGTAAAAGGAGCACATAAAGGAGAAATATGAAAGTGGAATGGGAGAGTGCTTATTTAAAATCGAAAGATATTGTCATAAAAAAAAGGATAAAATCTCTCATTTTTTAATTTTTAATTAAAATTTTAAGTGAGTCTATTAGTTTTTAAAAATGGACATTGTATTTTAAGAAACTATATTCCGCTAAACACATACGTCTAGCTATTAATCGATTGTTAGTGTTTCTGTTAGTTTAATGATATGATAATATTAAAATGATAATTTTACCCTTTGTTAATTTTAAAAATTATTATTATATGTTTTTATTTAATTTTTTTTAATTTTTTTTTAAAAAAACTAATAATTTTTAAAATTATTAAAAAAGGTCATTTTAGTTTTTTTATAATTTTTGTTAACTGTGTTTATATTTTTGAGTCAGAGTATTTATTTAAAAAATTAATAGACTTGTATAAAATTTTGATTAAAACTTAAAAATATGAGATATTTTATTTTTAAAAAAATAGTAGTTGTAAATTCAAACTAGGTATAGGTAGGGAACAAAAAGTAATTAAATAAATCCAAGAGAAAATAAAAAGGAAAAATGTCAACACTTGAACTCTTAAATAGACAATCGAGGACCGAATTTGACCGCACCAACATGTAAAAGTAGTTGCCTGTTGGATTACTGATAACAGTTAAATAATTGTTTACTATATTTATACCATTTATTATGAATATCACATAATTTGAACAAAACAACACTAAAGGTGGCAATTAAGCAAGTTAGGTCGGTTCATTTTGGATTGGGTCAATATTTCGAGTCGAAATAAATTTGAAAATCATTTGTCACATGTTCATATTATTTAGAATTCAAGTTTTATGTTAAATTTGATCATTTCATTTCAACTTTTAAGTTAATGATTTTTTAAAGTCAAATCGAGTTAGATTTTAAAGGATCAACTAAGTTTAGTCAAATTTTATTAACTTTATTTAAGTTATTCAAAATCATTTTTCCATTGCGATAAATCTCTAATTAATATAATAAAATTAAAAAATTATATAAAATAAAAAATTAAATTATAGTTATTTACTAATTTAAATTATTTTATATCAGATATTAATAATTTACTTCCTCAAAAAATATTAGTAATTTTTTATTAGTTGACATTTAATATTCATTTTATTGCATGGATTATTATGGGTGATTCACTATACATTAAACTTTCGATTTACAAGGTCAACAATAACGTCTATTAAAGGTGAACAAAAGCAACAATGTGTTTAAGGGTAGAACTCCTCCAATTACCTTTATTTTTAATTATTTTTGTAGTTTATGGATTCCTTTTGTTTTTAAAGTTAATTTTTTAATTTATTTTACTATTTGTAAGAACAAAAAATAATGGACAAAAAATGAAATATTTTATGTATGATGTATAATTCTGAAAAAAGAATTTAATTGTAAATTGAAACAAAATTGAAACAACTTTTTTACTCTTGTCCTAATCACAACATTGATATTGAAACAAATCAAAGTGATATAAAGTATATAAGAATAACAAACAGAGATTGTACTTTATCTTCTAAAGTTAATTATAAATTAATAGTTGATATTATATTTGTTATCTTTAAATAAATTAATATTTAAAAGATAAATATCAAAGAGATTTTATTTTTTTATCAGTAGAAAAATAAACATTTTTCATCATAGCCTTAAGTGGCTATTTTCCATTTTAAATAATTTTTAATTACTATATAATATTCAAATATGTATGTAGTAGTATCAGAGAATGATAGAAATTTAAATTAATATGTAAGCACAATTGTTAAATGGGATAAAGTCTAATTTTATTTCTAAGTTGTTATTTTTTTAAAAATGAAAAAGCGTTCACGTGTAATGCACATGACAATAAATGCTCGTTATTTGATAACATTATTAATAAGATAAATATTTTTATTAATAACACTAATAATAAGTATTTCTTAATTGTACATCTTTCTTATGAAATGATAATTCTCATGTTTTTCAAAAAAAAAAATTGATTATATTTATTTATTTTAAAACTTTAAATTACATTATTAAATATAAATTTGATCGTTTAAGCTGGAATAAAATCGGATTTGGATTATTTTGAGTTTGAGGAATTAAATTTTTTAATAAATGAAATCAAATTAAGTGGAGTGTTGGAGTAGAGCGTCTCAGTTACATTACTAAAAAAGAAAAGAGGGCGTTATAGGTATGAGGATGTCCACGGCGAGACATAATGGGGGAGGCGGCACGCTCAACGCATGCTGGCTACATCCATATGCATATCATTGAGACAAATAAACAAATGTTTTAAGTAAATGTTTTGTGTTTTTTAACTTATTTTAATGTATTTAGAGATGGTAATAATGATGATGTCTCCATATTCTTCTTTGTTCACTAATAATTTTGTACTCTTGTAATTGATGATGAATTCTAAAATGTTTTTTGTTGGGATTTGTAAGGTTAAAAGCTGTGTCCCTTTAAGACACTGAACAAGAAAATTTTTTGAAATGTGTCCATAATTAACAACATTTTACCAACATCACATCTGCTATCTAACATGCTTTGGGACCCCATCAACCTCGAATACCCAAATTATGAAGGGAACTCTGATGTAAATTAATAATAAATGGTATAATGTTTGAAAAAGTTTTTGAATTATTTAAAAATATTAAATAAATTTTTTATTATGTTTAATTAGATTTTTTTTATATTTTAACTCAAATAAGTATTTATTATTTATAATTAATAATTAATTAATTATTATTAATTAAAATATCACTTATCATTTTATATTTAGATGATATTGATATGATGTTGAAATGAATGGTGAAAAATGTCACATTAACATGTCACGTTATCATCTATTATGACATGTTAACATATCGTATCAACGTCATATAACATAAAATATCAAGTAACATAAAATAGCAAGTGACATTTTAACTAAATTAATCATTAATCATAAAAATTTATTTGATTCAAAATAAAATTAAAAGACTTATTTAATTTAAAATAAAAATATAAAAAATTGATTTAACATAATAAAAAATTAAAAATTTATTTAAATTTTACTAAATAATTTAAAAGGTTTTTCATTGTCATGTGGTAATAAATTAAGAAAACAAAAAGGCTTGTCTTTAGGCACTCTAATTCTCAAGATGAAAGGTTACATACATTTGACTTCTGGACCTACCTTTTTGTTTTGGTGGCAGCCAACATTAAAGATGTCCGATGGGGATGTTCACCTGGAATTGAAAGCTGCTAAGTAACTTGGAAACCTGAAGAAGAAAAAGAATGTCTTCAATTTAAAAGTTATTGAGGGAAATTTAGGGAATATCAAATTTATTTGATACAATATGCTTATGTTCTATAAATGTTCATTAACAGAGGAAAGATCATCATTGTTTACAAAGACAACTAAGCAAATGGGAAAAGCCAAATAGGTAAAAGAGATAGCAACATCTTTCAGCTGAACCACAATTTAGTAAGTATAATAATGTTGAAAACTCTGACATGTTAATTAGCTCCGAGCTGTTAAATCGGAAAAGCTTGTTGGTTAATGATTTGGGCTCCATTTGACCATCTCTTCAAGCATAAAACTTTGATTTGGTTGGAACTTGGAAGTCGGTCAAACTCTTGCTTCTTACCCCACACTGATCATCACAAACAAAATATGGCAATTTGTTACGCCATTTCTTTTAAAACAATTATCACAATAAGTATAATCTTATTTCATTTTTCAAGCTATTTTTAAATCTATTTTATATGCATTGGTTATGTAAGTACACACACACAAAAAAAAAAGGATAAAGAAAAAGAAAATGGTCAAGAAAAGGTGACAACCCTTATTAGATTTGGGCTAAATGGGTCCAATTAGAGTGAAGAGCAGCCCAAGATCAAGCCATTGGCACCCTCAAGGCCACAAATCATGTCATGGCCTCTGCAACTAGAAAGAAATCAGCAATAAGGCCC
Source organism: Theobroma cacao (assembly GCF_053813885.1). Lineage (NCBI taxonomy): Eukaryota > Viridiplantae > Streptophyta > Magnoliopsida > Malvales > Malvaceae > Theobroma > Theobroma cacao. Next base: position 35,867,765 of record NC_142647.1, on the reverse strand, counting down.
TAACCCTGAATTCTAAATCTCTTCAACAGCTAATCAGCACCAAACATAGAACACAGACAGGGGTATAATAAAAAAGAGGCAATACCAAAAGCCAAACTTAAAATGGAGAAGATACAATAAGCCTAAGCATTTCCCTGGGAAGGAGGAAACCATATGATACGTCTTGTTCTCGAGTATGTAAATTATTGGGTGTGAGTGGTCCTTCCAAAAAGAGTTCAAACTTAAATGAAAAAAAAATATAGGAGAAACTCGACAACGAATAATATGATGGTAAAAGGGTGGTGAAATTTTTTTGTTGTGATTGTGATAAGTGGTATTTACAAGAAGCGTAGAGGATTCGAGTGAGAAAATTATAATATCCTGATCGTAATTGGTGATTTTAATAGGAACATCAAGAATTTAAATTGGTAGATTATGAAAACTCATTTTTTTTTATCAAATATTAATATAATTGTTGATTCTGAAGCGAATATATATTACTTTTTAAATAAGTTGAAGTTTTGAGAAAAAGAAAGAAATGAAATTTGAAAGGTACAATGGAAAGAAATCACCACGGGTTGAGAGCAATGGACCATGTCGAAGAAACAAGTGAGTTTAGGCTAGATAAAATAGGTCGAAACAATTTAAAACTTAATAAAGTTGAGATTTTGAAATTTGACCACTTGAAACCTCACTTTTACTTAAAAAACAAATCAAAACTCTTAAAACTCATTTTGAGGTGAAACTTTTAAGGTGATCATTTTGCCCTAGAATCAAGGAGAAAAAAAAAAAACCAACTTTTGAAACTCTAATTTCCTTGGACAAAGGCTACAAAAATGAGCAAACTTATTTTAAACTCTTTAACTATATATTTAGAAAAATTTGATACCATTTTTTTAAAAATGTCCAAATGGTTTTCATTCCTTTATTTCCTCAAAAGCAAATTACTTTGTTCTTGAAAGCTCTGAAAATTCTTGAAATTTTGTATTAAGCACTTTGCTAATAAATCATTACAGGTTAATCAAGGTTCTTTGTTTAACAAATTTTACAATAATGAAGCAAAGATGTTCAAATGCATTTGATACCTAAAAACTTCCTACAACAAATTTTCATAAAGGCTTTTATATTTGCAAAAATGAGATTTTCAAAGTATAAACTTTAAGTCTCAACAAGTTAGAGTCTTAACAACCTTGGTCATGCTTGGAGAGAAAACAACTATTGCTAGGAAGTTTTAACAAAGGAACATGAAGATTAATTAGCCTAGCCAGAATCCTTAATCACATCCAGAGGAATCTCATCCCACATTTTATGTAAAGGTTTGGCTCCACTCAAAGTGGAAGTGTTTGGGTGGCAACTAATCAAAAGTAGGGTGGTTATCAGAGAAACTCTGTTGAGAAAGGGTATTATTCGAGCCGATGTTCCATGTTTTTTTTTTAAGTAAAAGGGAGTGTGAATCTATTGGCCACTTGTTTTTTTCATGCTCCGAGACATGGATGCTATGGAGTTGGTGTATTGAAAATTAGTGAATCAAATAGGTTAACCATCATGACTCGTTTATTTGGTTTTTTAGCTAGAATGATACAACCAAGGGTTTAAGTAATGGTGAGTTATGGAGAATGGCTTTTTATGCTATTATATGGTCAATTTGGCTTGAGAGGAATGGAGTCATTTTTCAAGGCAAACTTTGGGACCGGGAGCAAGTTTACGATATCATCAAACTCCAGGTTGTGTGATGGGCTAATACAAAATGGCCAAATATGAATATATCCATCATAGAGTTAATAAGAATGCCAACCTAGAAGTCCAACCTAAGAAGACAAAAGCCATGAAACTAGATGTGTCGTGGTAGCCTCCCTCGAGAGGAATGGTTAAATTTAATGTGGGCGAGGCTTCAAGAGGAAACCTGAGAGAGGTGGGCATAGGTAGTGTCTTTAAGGATGATAAAGGTAAATTATTACTCTAGTTTTCTATATCTATTGGGGTTCTTGATGCAAATACAATTGTAATTTTGGCAATTAAAAAAGCCTTCGAAATGGTAGTAGCTTCTAGATGGAGGTAATATTGAGAAGGTAATTGTGGAAAGTAACTCGAAAAATGAGGTGAAGTGGGCTAAGGAGCTAGTTACAACACCATGGAATATTAGAGCCTTCATGATAAGTATGGATTTCTTCGAGACACAGTTGAAAAGTGTGTGTTTTATGAAAATTATGAGATTTGTGAATGATTTAGCGAACTTTTTGGCTAAGGCCGATGTGAAGAAAGGAAGAGCTTTTTTTAGTTATTAATCAAGAAGAGGAAGAAGTGTCAATGTGGCTAAAGGGTCTATAATGTTTTGGAGTTTCTTTCTACAGGTTGTTTTTAACTACAGGTTGAATGTTTTAAAGTGTACAGGGGAGTTTTTATTCCTTTTGAGTTTTTGGCTTGCTATGTGAATCATTGTGAATGCTTTTTGTGTATGTATAGAGGGTCCTTTGTAGGTTTTTGTTGTTGTCTTTTACCTCTGATTGTTCCGAATGAGGTTGTGTTGACCTCTTGGTTTGTTTGGGGGTTGTAAATGTTGATGTTTCGGGGAATTCAAAGGTGTTTTTTGTACTTGTAGATTTATTTTTGTGCATCTATAAATTTTGGTTCTTTGGTGAAGGGAGGTTTGTTATCTTCCTTGTTTTGGATTTTTTTTCAATGATGAATGAATACCTGCCTTTCAAAAAAAAAGTATCTATGAAATAAATTCTTATATAGCAGTTGTGTAAGTGATCTTTAGACTTGAGATCATCAAATTAACTTGTATGTCAAATGCTATACTTTGATACTATCTAAGGTTGTCTTAATCAAGGATGCTCAATTAGGATGGGCATGGGTATATACGAAACACATGAAGCTAAGTGATAGTCAATACAGGATTCATCACCTTAAGTGAAACTAATTAAAGGAATATCCCATTGCATCTTGACATGTAATAACTTAAACAAGTTTTTGGCCAAAGTAAGTGGAAATATCGATAAAGGGATTCTTCAATTCTCTAATTATGAGTTTGATTACTAGATTTAAGTACTAAAATGGCAAAAACAAAAATGGAGTAGACATTGTACTATGCTTTATGTCTTGTGGATATATTAGATGATGAAGGGATATTAATTACATTGTAAGGCTTTGCATTGAAGGATTGAGTCAAACCACTATGACTTTTCTTAATTTGGGTAGTCATGATATATTTCTAGATACTAATCTTGACTTATTAATATGAATTAATTAATTAGGAAATTAATGGTGAATGCATACGAGTTTGATTCAACTAATCCTAGTTTACCTTGGATTATAGTTTATATTTATTATCAACATGTTAAAACCGAATGCGTTACAAACATTAAAATATGATAATTGAGAATGTAAAATAGGGCTTTATTAAGTTGGACTTAATTGAAAAAAGTTAAGAACTTCAAAGACTTAATTGAATGGTTTAGTTTAGTTAGTTTATAGATAATTCTGCAATCAATGTAAAAGTTATATAAATCCTATTAGGGGTAGAGTTAATATGCTTACGTATAAATATAATGCTTGTGCTATGTTAAAGTAAAAACTTAGTTTATAAAGGGTTTCCAGAAGAGGGTGAATTGAAAATAATTGAAACTTTTTGCAAATTTGACTTTAAGAGTAGGAAATGAGTTTGAAACTAAAATTTAGATATTAACTTGTGCACTAACTCTTTTCAAAGATTAAGATTTGACAAAACAAAATTTAAAGAGTAAGGGGAAAAGCTTGCAAAGGAGTTTTTGTAGAGGTTCGACTTTTTACCTATGTTCTCTCCCTTAGCTTGCTAAGAAGTTCTCAAATCAACTAAGTATAAATGCCTTTTGAAGGTGCAAGACCTTTTCAAGGATTGGATTTAACCCCTCCACTTTTTCTATGGTTAAGGTATAACTAATTTAACTACCTTTTAAATGGTTAAGGTATAACCAATAATGATGACAATGATGAAGGAATAGAAAAGTTGAGATGCCTCTTGAAGGTTGGTAAGCTTGGTAGGTACAAGTATTGAATGAAGAACAAGAACTTTCAACTCAATAAATGAAGACTATAAAGCTTAAATGAGAATAGAGAGTGATGTAATGTTCAAAGCTATGCTTTCTTGTTTTGGATTTGGTTCCAAAGTCTTCCACCTTCATAAATGTGGAAGGAAGCTTCAGTTTATAGTGGGAAAACTTATTGGAGCCATTAGAGTGCATTTAATGCAAAATAGATTCATTAGTTGCTAGAATTTTGTACCCAATGATCACATGTATTGATTCTTTTGAAAGGAAATTTTCAAATCTTGCACAGAATTATTGATACTTCTATAGGAGGTATAAATACTTTCAGCCCATGTACCAATACTTTTACCTTTGCCTTGGAAGTTTGGCTCTCGGGTTGAAAAGTATCAATCCTTATAAATAAAGTATTGATACTTATTATTTGCCAAGCATGAGGTATCGATACTTAGAACTAAAAAGTCAGATTTTAAAACTGTTATGAACTTTTTGTTTGAGTAAACACTTAGCCATTTCATTTTAGTGTTTTGAGGGGTTTTTAAGCTTTGTAAAATGTTCTTTAAGGACTTGAACTTAGGAATTTTTATAATTTATTTTGGCATTTCAAAACTAGAATCAATTGTAAACCTAACAATCTCCCCTTTTTTGATATGAGAAAATTATGAGCAAAATTTGACTAAAAACTTAAGTGAAACACACCTCTTGACTTTAAGACATTAAGGTTCTTTTGAAATTTGCTAAGATTTGATTTTGAGAGGATAGAAAATGATAACTCTATTATATAGAGTTATTTTGTCATATTTTGAGGGCTTAAGTAGCTAAGTTTTGAAGATTTTATTTTCAGAATTTAAGTATTTTAGTTAATTTGCTTAATTTAGTTTAATTTAGTTTAATACAGGTTGATAAGTTAGTTTAAGTTATCTTAGTTTATTTTTATGTTATTTTACTTTAAATTACTTTAAGTATAGTTATTGTTGATTTATTTTATTGTTCTTATAGGAAAGTTGATGAAAATCCGTGTAAGTATGGTGATAGCTTTATTCATATATGCTACAGTATTTTGAGGATAACTTGAGCTACATAGGTTTAATTGATGTGATTCTTTAGCCATTGGAAAGCTAAGAGACAAGGCTACAAATTTGATGTTAATCATTTTGTCCAATTTGGATTAGATAAGGGTGAAACTCTCATTGGAAAAAGCTAGAATGCTACAGTTTTGCACAAAGGCAACAAAATGGAATGAGGGTTGCGATGTCATGAACTACGGTCCTTCGTTTAAGTATGCAATAGTCCATGGGGTGCTTGAATAGACGTTTCCATGCAAGCTAGCTAATAATGTATTTATATCTGAACAAACATCAACAATAGTCATAAATTAGATTAAGGCAATACACATTGAAATCATAAGGCATACCAAATGCCATATGTGCAACTACTGGAGCCACATAAAGAAAAATATTTTATTAATATAAAAATGAGTATGAAGGGACCAAGACACGCCATCGTCAGGCTATAGGAGTAGCCTTAGATGATTCATTACAAACATACCTTTACCAATGAGGCAACCCAACAATCCATTGACTGCTCATTCCTTATAAAAAGTTTACGAGGATTGACAAGTATCTCACCAATAACCATTATAATGTGTGAGATGGTGACATTCCCTTTGTAAAGGGTCTTGCTCCTAAAGACTTAACAAGTATTTCTAGAATTGTCACTAAATGCCATTACAATGTTTGAAAATGGTACATCTTCTTTGCAAGTATGAAAGTCTTAAACTCTTATGTAATTCTACCCTATCATAGTCCTATACAAGGTTGGCTCATGACATCCTCCCCCACTTAATTTGTCAACATCCTTATTGACTGGTTGGCTTAGAATTCTTTAATCTTCTACTTGAAGATGCGAAGATTGGTTTCCTTCTCCAATGTGATTTCATCTGACCGTAAACTTTCCCATCTCACTAGATACTCTTGTGTTAGTCGTCATTTGATTATCCTCGTCCTCTTTGCCAAAATTTCCTCTACTTTGTGTTGTGATGGTGGCTCTCGTGGCTTAACTTCTGCTTGCATTTTTTGGATCTGAATGGAATGACTTCAAGTTACGGACGTGAAACACGAGGTGTACCTTCATCCACTTAGGCGGATCAATCTTGTAAGAAGTCTTCTCCACTTTAGCCATAATTAGTACTGGACCTACATACTTTTGCACTGGTCTTCGATTTCTCTTTCTTAAGAATTGAAGTTGTTTGGGTACCAATTTCACTAGCACCATGTCTTTGTGAAACCTCGACCTTCATAGATGTGTAGCGGAGGTAGACACGATGACGTGGGTTAGGGGTAGTTCTGTCATTTTCTTAGTGAGCTCCCAAAAGTGGGTTTTCTAATGTTATTAAGGTCTAAGTAGGCCTAAGGAATAAATGAATGAGGTATATAATAATGAAATAAATGAAGAAAATAAAAATAATTATAATTTCCACGATAGGGGCAAAATGGTAATTTTGGGTCACGGGTATAAATTTTTAAGTTTTCATGAACTTGAGTACCTTTAATCTATTGTGGACCTTTTCTCAGTGTCAAAAGAGTAAAAAGTTTGAGCCAAAGGGAAGAAGAAGGCAAAGTCAACTATGTAATGGCATTTTCGTAAATAAATGGAACTTTAGTCAACTATAAGATAAATATCAAATTTTTCGAGCACTTTCTCCTCACTTCCAATAACTTCTTCTTCTTCTTCTTCCCATCTTTCTTCCTCACAAAACATTTTCCATCTTCCATGGAAGCCATCCCTTGAAACCTCCATAACTTTCTCAAAGTAATTTCAATTCTCATGCTTTGGCACACTTTCATAGGATTCATTTGCTCTTTCAGTTTTACACCTTAAGAACCCTCAAAAGTCTTTCCTTAATTCTTTCTTTCACTAGTTGGATGTTTTAGAGAGAGAGAGAAAGAGAGAGACTTTCCATAATAGCTTGACAAACTCTTGAAAAAGAATTCAACTACGAAACCACCAAGGTGAGTAGTGAGTTAGGGTTGATTTTTAAGTTATTGATGAATGGCCAATGGTTAGAATTGTGGATTGTCTTATTGTTGAAGGTTATTTATTTATTTCTAGTGAGGCTAAAGTAGTGCAAAATAATGACTAGTCAAATGGTAATTAGAAGCTAGTTAGGAATAACTAGTAAAACTTGATTTAGGAAACAACTTTTGGAATAGTATTCATGTAAATTGAGTTGGTGTGATGTTATTGTGTGTGATAGGTTCCAACGAGACCCCATATCTCCACTTGAAGAATTAGTGGAAGTCGGAGTTGATTAAAGAATCAACAAAAGACAAGTGAGTGAATTTGCATCTAAATTGTTTTGGTAAATGCATATGTGTTTGAATGAATCATTTGAAAATTTTATTTGTTTTTCCTTTAAAATATACTTGGGGAACAAGCCCTTGATGAAATGTTCTAATATTGTGAAATGTGCAATGTGATTAGTTCATGTGTTCCTATATTATGTTGATGTGTATGTTATGCATTAAATGATATTATTGTGTGATAATTATAACTATGCGTGTGCGGTGTGGGAGTGCACATGACGGTGCCAGTAGTGTGTGGTGTGGGAGTGCACATGCCGATGATTTATGCCATGTGCGGTGTGGGAGAGCACATGATGTTGATGATGATATTGTAATGTACGGTGTGGGAGAGTACATGATGCTGATGATGATATTGTAATGTGCGGTGTGGAAGTGCACATGATGACCTAGCTATGTGCGGTGTGGGAGTGTACACGAGTTGGGGAGAGTTGGGGTGATGCTGGTAGTTGTATATATGTTTATATATGTTATATATATAGAGTGCTTATGGAAAATATATTGTGATTGCATTGAATATTGAATGTTGTGACAAGAATTCTTTTAATTCATTGCCCTGTTTTTCACTACAGTGAAATTCATTCTCGCTGCAATGAGAAACTCTCAGGTGATTGAGTAAAATGCTTGCTCGGGTTTCCGCTATAGCGAAATTCATTTTCGCTGCAACGAGAAACTCTAGGGTGATTGGCTCAAAATTTTACCTGAAACTCGCTGCAGCAAAAATTCATTCTAGCTGCAGCGATGCCTTTTCGCTATAGCGAGATTCACTCTGCCATGCTTGCCTTGCTCGGACTCTACCGTAGTTTTCACTCTTTAACTTCATTATTGATCATGGATCTTTAAATACTAAGGCACTAAATAATCGAGGGTTGAATTGAGGGGTTTTAACAAGAAATTAAGCTAAATTGCATTGTTTTCAACATAAGTGCATCATGTTTTCTAAAACTTCCCATATTGATGCTTGCTCTCTTCCTATGTTCACTCACTAGATTTATACTCACTCTTTTCAACTTCATGTTTTTAGATTCGGAAGTAGTTGGGACCTAGATTGAGGCGCCTACATATATCCGTCTTTTTGGTAGGTACCATGGCATTCAGTAATCGTACCTTCACCCAAAGTCACTCCGCTAGAAGTCAAGAGTCTTTTTGTTTGTGTATACGCATATGTGTTGTAAATCACTAAGGTTCATGTTATGAACAATACATGTATGTTTTGATTAATGATTGCCACTATGAGTTGGCAATGGGTGACATTATTTTGAGTTAATTTAAATGCAAGCATATGATTGTCATAGCACACTATTAAAGTAATTATAGTTGAGCATTACGAAATATGACTTTAGGATTGATGGATGAAATAATGGACAAGACTACATAAAAAGGCTTGCTTGGGCTTAGTGGGCTATACCCATTGGGCCCTCGCACTGGTCATGGCTCGAAAATTGGGCTGTGATAGTCTCCCATTTTAAAGTGTTGCACCCTTCGACCATTATTTACCCACTTTTTCATAAGGCGAGAAGCTTTCTCCAAATATGCTTTGGCAATTGCAGTGTTTTGTCTCCACTCTTTAACAAAGTTAAACGCTCGAAGACTCTTCTCGTTGTATGATTCCACTGAGGTATGAGGAAGTCTAGGTTGTTTTTCGATGATGACTTTGAAAGTGGCTTTATTAGTAGTTGAGCATTTTTGTGAATTGAAACATAGTTGAGCCACATATAATAAGTTGGGCCAATTCTTCTAGTTCGTCTGTACAAAGTGCTGCAAATATTTTTCCAACAACCCATTGAAACGTACTGTCTAGCCATCTGTTTACGGGTGATAACTAAAAGATATGTTGAGTTTTGACCCTAACAGCTTTTTGATTATGTGGTTGAGGAACTGAATTCGGGTTTGCGCGAATGCACATTTCTTTTCTTTCACATACAATTGGTTGTTGTGTAACCTTTGGAAGACCTACTGCAAGTGCCTTTAATGCTCCTCTAAGGTTGAATTGTACATCATGATATCATCCAAGTAAAATACCACAAACTTGTCTAGATAATCATGAAAAACCTGATTTATCATTAGCAAAAGGTGATTGGAGCATTAGTTAGTCTGAAAAGCATAAGAAGAAATTCAAATGCACCATACCATGTCACGTAGGTGGTTTTTGATTCATGTCCCTTAGAAACTCTTACTTGATAGTAGCCTAATCTCAAATCTAATTTGGAGAAGTACTTTGCATGACTCAATTGGTCAAAAAGATCTGCTATAAAGGGAATTAAGTATTTATTTTTGACTGTGACTTTGTTTAGAGGTCGGTAATCCATGTACAATTGTAAACTCCCATCATGATACTTCTAAAAGAGTATCAAGCCCCCAAAAGGTGCCTTTGATGGTCAGATGAATTTGGCTTGAATCAACTAGTTTAATTGCTTCCTTAGCTTTACTAACTCTGAGGAAGCCATCTTGAATGGCAGTTTTGCAAGCAACTTGATGCTTGCAAGTAATTCTATCCCATGGTCAACAGCTTATCAAGGTGTTTGGACCTTAGGTAGCTATTCTGGCATCATATCTTGAAATTCTTCCAAAACTAGCTTCACTCCCTCGAGTATCATTGTAGAGAAAACAAGATATTGAGGCTTAAGGTTTGAAGCCCCACGGTTTAGTTGTTTTTGGTTGTGGTGTGTCTTGAGCAGGTGGTCTCTTTTCTCCCCACTTAAGGGTCTACTAACGCTTAGAAATTTTACCCCACTATTAGAGCTCAAGCTACTGGTTCATGATGATGGGTCCTTCTGTTTATGGGAGTTACCACGATAATCAATAAGATGTTCAGTTACTACCATTACTAAAGCCATATCATCTACCTTCTATTATTATAACTTTGTCGTCGCCCACGGCTTCGGACCATTGAGAAAGTAGAACAACTTATTTTTCTTAGTCATGTTCCTAATATCAAACATTAAGGTTGAGAAGTTTTGCACAAATTCCCGTATTGACCCAGTTTGCATAAGCTTTCGTAACTTTCATCAAGCATAAGTGTTGATGCGACACTCACTATTAATGAATTTGGAACGCCACCATAAGTTCACATCCCTAGTAAGAGACATTGAAGCCATTGTCACTTTGTCCTCCTCCAACTTTGTGCCCATAGCTCGAAAATATTGCTTAATATGAAAAATGAAGTTCTCTAAATCCTTTGCATCTTTAGACCTTTTGTATCGCTGAGGCTTCGGTACTTTGGCCATTTTACATTAATCTCTTGAGTTTGCATTGGTATTACTTGGAGCAATAATCAAAAGATTACTTGAGCTTGTAATTCTCCAATCTTACCTTGGAGAGTGCTCAATGCATCCTTGGCCTAATCACTCAGGGTATTAATCATTTTAGACAGTTTCCACTTGACTGTCTCAATTTCATCTATTCATTCACGTGGGACCATTTGATCTTTTATTGAGGCCATCATGTCCTTTATCGCATCAATCCTTTGATGGTCATTTGGTGAACTCCATGTTGTTACCATGTTTACTCTTTAGCTCAGCACGTCTTGCCCGTGCTCTGATACCAACTGTCACGAACTACATTCTTTTGCTTAAGTATGTGATAGTTTGTGCGATGCTTGAGTGGATGCTTCTATGCAAACTAGCTAATAATGCATTTATATTTAAACAAACATCAACAATAACCACAAATTAGATTAAGGCAACCCACATTGAAATCATAGGGCATACTGAATGCCATATACACAACCGCTAGAGCCACATAAAGAACAATAATTTATTAATATGAAAATAAGTACAAAGAAACTAAGACAAGCCATCATCGGGCCATATGGGTAGCTCTAGGTTATTCGCTACAAACACACCTTTACTATTGAGGTAGCCTAACAATCTACTAGCTACTCACCCTTTATAAAGAGTTTATGAGGATTTACAAGTATCGCACCAATAACCATTGCAATGTGTGAGATGGGGACATTCCCTTCCTAAGGAGTCTTCCTTAGGAAGACTTAACAAGTATTTCTAGAACTGTCACCAGATGCCATTATAATGTTTGAAAAGGGGACATCTCCCTTGTAGGTACAAAAGTCTTAATTTTCTATGTAATTCTATCCTATTATAGCCCTATATAAGGTTGGCTCATGACATGCGACTTTAAGTTGCTCAAGGCTGCAACGTTAGGATTCTGTAGGATCCTATAATAGGACCCAAGAGTAGAGAGCTAGGGCGCAGAAAGGAAAATTTACACCATATTGGCACCCGAGGCTAGGGTGCCACGACGTCAAGGAAGGTAAAACAGTGGCACTAGATATATTTCCAAAAATAAAATTTTGACGGGGATTTTTGTAAACTAAGGCTTTTGTGGACTATTTAAGGGGCATTTTTCAGAGGTTTTCAAGAAAGGATGACGACAAGTAACTATTCTGGAGAAAAAGAGCCAAGAACAAAGTAAGAAAGCAGGAAAAGTTGATAGAGAATTGAGATCGAAAGCTTCATTTATTAGTTTTTCTTTTTACTTTTGTTTTTCTCTTAATTTCTTTAACTTGGATGAATGGATAATTTTCTTTGGATAATGTTTTTATTAAATATTATGAGCTAAACTATTTTTCTAGGATTATGGTGGATTTTAATAAGTAATTTGAATGTTTGTTTCTCTTTTATTTATTCTGAATGGGTATAATTATGTTTATTCAAATCTGTGCGTAATGCTTTTGATTGTCTGGCCAACAATTGAATGATTCGTGAATCTGAATGAGACTCGACAGAGTGATTTTAAATTGGACTAAGGTTTGAATAGTGTATGTTCATGTCAATTAGGTGATCTGATTCACAATGAGGTTAGACATACGCCTAAATGCCATACATAGCTAAATTAGAACACCGACTTAATGAACCTTATTCAATTGATTATTATAGACATAAACTGATCCAATTAAGTTAAGTATTTGTGCAAGCGTCTTACAGAGACTTGTGCATAGGATTGGATTCTAGGTTAGCAAACTATCCATGAATGTGAATATTGAGAGAAACAGATGTCAAATGAAGTGTTGAATTAACTCATAATACTAGGTTTTAATCTATTGCTTTTCTTTAGTGGATTTTTTGTTTTTGTTAATTAGTTTAGTTTTTTGATTAAATTTAGTTTTAATTAATTATCTACAAAATCGAGTTACTTGAATAAGATTGATCTGTCATAATTTTAGTTCTTAATGAACAATTAGAAGTAAATACCTGTGTGATACAATTTTGGACTTATTGTTTATATTACTTGTTTGATATATATATTTGAGTGTACTAGATTAGCAATAGAAAATACGTGGAAAGATAAATAACTCCCTTTTACTTAGTGCTTGGTTCAAAAACAATTTCTTCAAGAAAAATTTTTAAAGTTGTAAGTAGCAATTTACAAAAGAAAATGTCATGAAGGTTTGTAGCAAAATTGTCTCTTACATCTGTCTCCCCTTTTTTGTTATATCGAAAAGAAAATAAGGTGTAAAGTAAAAGTCATTTCAAAATTATCAATTTAAAGCTCTTATCAATTTATAAAGGTTTAAAAAATGTGTCATGAAAATACAACATCCATTATCATTCAAAGCTTCTTAACATATACAAAGCTCCTTCACATTTATTTTTATCATGGAATCATTCATTATTATCCTCATTGCTCATATTGCACAAGAATAGCATCAATACATAATTTACAAATTTAATCATTGAAAGTTAACCAAGTATGATATCCTCAAATAATATCCATAATAAACTGATCAGTGAGAAAAAAGTTGAGAAAATATTCACATTGACATATCCTCAAAGTAAGGCCTTTTATTCTCCCCTCATTTTAACAATTTGACCCTTCATAAAGTCCGTTCACACCATCCATTGATTCAATATATCCAAATAGGTTGGTCAAGGTGTGCTCTATGTTAGAGGTAGAAGGTGTTTTAGAGCTAAGAGCCTTACTATGCTTTCTTTGAGGTTCATGCTTACTCAATTCACCATGGTCATCCTCATCATTAGGATATTCACTCTTTCTAACCCATACTCCCTCTTTGAGCTCATATCCCAACTTTTTAATAGCATGACTATTGGTCTTACTGTGCATGGGATGAGATTTTGGATGGTCAAACCTAGTGTCAAGCTTATGAAAGTCTATGATTTCATTAATTACCATATCATACAAAAGCGTTTTGTTGGGACCTTTTACTATCTTCATCATATCCAAGAATATGAATGTAGATAAAATAATCCTATTGTTCCTTTTAATGTGGTACTTAAAAGAAAATTCTGTGCTTTTATCGGTAGAGTATTTAGTGTCAACTGGTATAAGGGTCCAAGCAAGAATGAGGTGAAGGACTCAATCAAAGAAGGTTAGCCTTATAATATTATTGACTCCTTTGTCATTGGGTGAAGGATAGGTTTAGACATCATTGATAAGATCACCTTCATTTATTTTTCCTCTAAAATCTTTCTATCACCTTTAGAATCACCATATAATTTTAGAATTTGATTAAGAGTGTGGCTAGTAATGGTGAGTTGTTTTCCCATAACAAAGGGGTAGGCTGTTGCAAAAGGAATAGCTATACATAACAATACAAAGCAATTCATCAGATACATGATCTCTTCAGATATTGGTAAAGTGGTTTGTATTATTGTGGTGACTATGCTAGGAATACTTAATACCCATGTGCTTGTATGTATGTTGATTTGAGATTATAGTTTCAATTTAGCATATGGTATTGTTGAAATGAGGGGAGAAAAAAGAACTATATTTTGTTTAAAACTCTTTGTAATCTTCTCTAATTGACATATAAAAAATGATAAGCTCTTCACATTTTAGCATTCTATGAGCATTTATCGTTACTCGGGCATTTTGTTTCTTATCATTTGCATAAAATTTTTATTACTTTCTTAATGGTTCATAACCAAGAATTAGATTTTCTATTAAATGAAGACAATAATTATTTTCATAACTTTCTAAGATTTTCTTATTTTATTTTAATGGATCTAAGTAAATAAATCTACCTGAATTTTTTATGAATGTCTAGGTCTAGTTGCTATGTGTCAACTTGGTTACTGATGGATTGCTTGCCATTGCCATTAGGTTCACTAAACAAGACTATTGGACTAGCACTCCAACAAAAAATTAGATGACGAATCTCAAAGTTGAAGTGATTAGAAGCAAAAATGAGAATAGGTTGGAAACATGGAGCATGTATTAACATAACAATCTTTGCCATTGGTATCCTAAAAATGAAAAGAAAGCTCAACAATATTGTGGAATGGTGGAATGAGTAAAAGGGAAAGCTGGAAGATTAAGGAATGAGTGAAAGAGCAAGATGGAAGAAAGAGTAAGCTAGAAAAAAAAAAGAAAAAAAAATGAATTTTAGTAGATTATATGGACTATACCACTGACTTTCAATCCTTGAGTTGCAATTTAAAACTTTCCTTAATACTAAATTGACCAAAAACTACCCATTCATTTGGATAGTTGGCTGAGGAAAAGCAAGTTATATGGGGCTTTCAAGGAAATAATGATGAAGTTAATAAAAAAGGAAGTTTTCTAGGGTTGATGTGACAAGCAAGCAAGACCACCATGTCAATCAAGAATGCCACATCAATCAAGAAGTGCAAGTGATGAGCTACAACAGTAGGGAGGAGGCCAAGAAAAAAACTGAGTGTCACTATATTTAATTTGGGTGTGTAGGTGTTCTTTCATTATTTGGTAATTGGAGGTAGCTATAAATATCGTATTGCTTTGCTTTTTACATGCATTTGTTAACAATGAAACTTTGAGGGCTATTTTTAGTTTCTAACATCATTTGGATTGATTCAATAGAAAATATGTTTTTTTGTTTTTATAAAATTTCCATTACTAAGAAATATTTTTGTTGTTGAGGTAGCCACTGTTATTGAAACAAATGGAGTCAACCAACTTGCTAGTTAGTATTAATGAGAGATAGAAGATTTGGAAAAATAAGTATATGACCCCTGATTATTACTTGTTAAGTTGAATTCTGACCTTAAACCCTTTTTTACTATGCATCATTGGAAGTGAATTGAGATAAATAAGATTCATGTCTTGGCTTCTGTTCTGTATCATACTACTTGCCAATTCCTACATTCTGCTTATTGTTTTCTCACAGGTTCTGGAGAAAGCCATCCTTTGTCTTTACTAATTAACCTCATACTTAGTAGTTACGTGAGATCTTTGCTAATCAAAATAATAAATGAGATTGGATTTTAGCAAAATTATTGGGTAGGCTATTGCAGTAGCAAGGGCATATAACAATAGAAAGCAATTCATTAGATACATGATTTCTTCAAATATTTGTGAAGTGGTTTTTATTATTGTAGCAGCTATGCTATGAATACTTGATAGCCTTGTTCATGTAAGTATGTTGATTTGAGAATTGTGGTTTCCATTGAGCATTTGTAAACTTCATTAATTGAGATATCAAACATGATAAGCTTTTTACATCTTAGCATTCCAAGAGCATTTATCCTAACACAGGCATTCTTTTCATGTCATTTGCATGATATTTTTATTACTTTCTTAATGGTTCATAACTAGGAATTAGGTTTTCTATTAAATAAAGACAATAATTATTTTGATAGCCTTTTGATAATTCTATTTTATAGAATTATTTCATTCCAATTTTGTTATTAAATATTAGCTAAGTCCTAAATTTTTAATTATAATTTACTTATTTTTAGTTATTTTTTATAATTAGTTTATTTTTAAGTGAGTTATTTTAATTTTATGTTATTCCTTTTAATTTGATTTATTTATTAGTTTTTATATTTTTTGTAGGATTAAAAGTGATTGGGCTTAATTTTGGAAAGTAAGGTGTTGAAAGACCCGAAATCTGCTTACATATGATTTACTATTTTGTCCATAACACAATATACAGAACTCCAAATAATTCGATTCTTAGACCATTGGAAAGCTAAGAGATAGAGCTACAACTTTGATGAAGATCACTTTACCCAGGTCTGCTTTGAAGATAGAGAAAATTATGTTAGAAAATAGCTAGATGTATTGTACTGGGAATGAAAATTTGTAAAGACTAACAATTGATTTTTGGGCCTCTCATTACACTTTTAAGCCCAATTAAACCCTAGGTCAGCTTAAGGAACTTTAGGTTAAGCTTATTAGTATAAATAAGATATGTTTAACAACACTAGGGGAGAAAAACCTTTAAAGATTCAAGAAGCTAAAAGTTGAGGTTGAAACTTGGAGATCAAGGCAGCAAATATTGTGTTGTTTTCTTCCTTGGCTTTTATTGTTCTTGTTCCTTTCACTAGTTAAATTTTATACAATGTTATTTTATTTTGAAATTATGAGTAGCTAATTTTCTTTTTCTAGGATTGCAATTGAACCACATGTAATATAAGTTCTTAATCTCTTTCTTACGTATTTTTAATGGGATTTGAATTGTTTATTCCAATTTGTTCTTAATGCTTTTAATTGCTTGGCCACCAATTAAATTAATTTAGAAGCCTAAACAAACTTGGGAAAGGGAGTTTAGTGTAGACTAAAATTGGGATAGTATATGATCATATTAATTGATTTACGTATAGGATAGGGATATACCTATCTGCCATATATAGCCAGATTAGAGTCTGAACTTAATAAATCTATTTTAATTTCAATTCACATAGGGATATAGTGTTTTTGTTAAAATAGATATTTTTATAAGATGAGTCGGGAGACCCTTATAAATAATTTAGGACTCTAGGTTAGCAATTCAACCCATTGAAATAAGTTAAGGAAAAGAGGTAAGATTTAGATGAAGTGTGAAGGATATTGTAATCCTAAGCTTGTTTGATTTGACTTTTACTTAATTATCTTGTTGCTGTGATTTTTCTTTTTAGTCTAAATTTTGGTTAATTAGTTTTAGTTAATTAATTAATTTTGATTGTTTGGATAAGATTAAATTGTTCTAATTTTAGTACTTAGTAAAATTTTAAATCAATTCCCTATGGGATCGATACTCTGCTTGCTAATATACTATCTATTCGATACGTATACTTGCGTAGTAGGATTTTAACTGACAAGTTTTTAGAGTCGTTGCCGGGGAATTGTTTTGCAGAAAGGATGAGGTTGGTGTTAATGGCAAATTTTATAATATTTGCACCTTGAATGAGTCCATTGTGCAAGTTTGTTAATGGATTTTTTAGACTTCCTCATGATTAATGCTTAGAGTGCTGAAAATTTTGAAGATTAGTGCTAATTTCTTGTTACCCATATATTGAGTTCATGGACTTTCTGTTTGCTGCATATATAATTGATGAATGCTTTATTGTTGAGAGTAGATGATGGGTGGTGACGATGTGGAGGACATGCAGACTGCAGCTTCAGAGTAGGGGAGTATTCTTGTCCTTTTTCTTTTATTTTCTTTTATCACATTGAGGAAAATGTTTATTCCAAGTTTGGGGGAGTGGTTTAGAATTTTGTTAGTTTATTTTTTTTAGTTAGCTTTGTTTTAAGATATGTCTTGCATATTTATTTATTTTTTGCATGTTTTCTTATGTTTCAAAAAAAAAATTGAGATAGTTGCACCTCATTCATGATTATCCCAATCCTAGGATGATATTTTAATTATCTTTTGATTTTTAGCTTTTGGGAGGCATATAGTTATTATTTAATTTTATGTGATATTCTTGTGTTAGCTTTATTTAAAATGTGACTTCCAATAATTTGAGCACTATACTCTTTTACTTAGAATTTTTGTGTGATTTAGAGAGATTTTATGTTGATGAAAAAGTATGGTGAAGTTAAGAATTCTAGAATTTGTTGGATTCTCTCTCGAAGTGAAATCTTAGATAACATTTAGGATAGGCAGTGATTTAGGCAATCTTTGGATCGTTTGAGCCTTTTTGAGCCTATCTTGTTATATTTATCCTTAGTCACCCTTTTTGAGCCTAATTTACCTTTTCTTTGTAATAACACAGTTATGTTAGCCTTGACCTGTCTATTTAAATCCAACAATTTGAACTTTTCACCCTCTAAGTATTTTAATCTTTCTAAGGAATGGTTTGAGCTTAAAGATAAATTGAGGGAGTAAAGTGAAAAAAAAAAGGAAAAAAAAATGATGGTTGTTAGCAAAATTAGCCCTTGTTTATAATTGTCAAAAATAAGTTTGGAGGTTGAAAAAAAAAAAGAAATAAAGTGTGTTGTACAAAGAAAAGTTTACTTCAAGTTTGGGTGTGCTATACAAAAAAAAAATTGAGCTCTTTATATGTCCTAGATTGATTAAGTGCTTAGGGTGAATTTGAGCCTAAATATATTTTTTTATCATACCTTGACTCTAGCCTTACATTACAAGCTTGATAAAAAACTATTGATCTTTGAATAAGTGTTAATTTACATTAGTGGAGAGAGAGAGATGAAAAGCAAACTTATAGGATCCTAGTACTAATCTATGCTTAGATTTGCCATAAACTAATTCGAATTGCATGATATTTTTTGTAAGAGAGCATTCATACACAAATGGAAGTCCATTCTAAAAGTAAGTTTTCACTTGAATTGATGCATGAATTTAAGGATTAGCTTTATGTTACCTTAAGTTGGAATTTGAGTTAATTTTTGAGGAAAAAAATTGAGAAATCATAATTTAGTACTTCTATCTCTTGTTCAGGGATTTTTTTTTATGTTAAGTTTTCTTTTTGTGATTTTCTTTTGCTTGAGATCTAGCAAAATTTTAAGTTTGGGGGTGTGATAATTCTATTTTATAAAATTATTTTATTTCAATTTTATTATTAAATATTAGCTAAGTCCTAAATTTTTAATTATAATTTACTTATTTTTAGTTATTTTTTATAATTAGTTTATTTTTAAGTGAGTTATTTTAATTCTATGTTATTCCTTTTAATTTGATTGTTATTTATTAGTTTTTATATTTTTTGTAGGATTAAAAGTGATTGGGCTTAATTTTGGAAAGTAAGATGTTGAAAGACCTAAAATCTGCTTGCATATGTTTCAGTATTTTGGCCATAACTCGAGATACAGAACTCTAAATAATGCGATTCTTGGACCATTGGAAAGCTGAGAGATAGAGCTACAACTTTATAAAGATTACTTTGCCCAGTTCTACTTTGAAGATAGAGAAAATTGTGTCAAAAAAACAGTTGGAAGTACTGTGTCGGGAATGAAAATTTGTAAAGACTGACAATTGATTTTTGAGCCTCTCATTACACTTTTAAGCTCAATTAAACCCTAGGTCAGCTTAAGAAACTTTAGGTTAAGCTTATTAGTATAAATATGATATGTTTAACAGCATTAGGGGAGAAAAACCTTTAGAGATTCAAGAAGCTAGAAGTTGAGGCTGAAACTTGGAGATCAAGGTGGCAAATATTGTTTTGTTTTCTTCCTTGGCTTTTATTGTTCTTGTTCCTTTCAAAGGTTAAATTTTATACAATGTTATTTTATTTTGCAATTATGAGTAGCTAATTTTCTTTTTTTAAGATTGTAATTGAACTCACATGTAATCTAAGTTTTTAATCTCTTTCTTACTTATTTTTAATGGGATTTGAATTGTTTATTCCAATTTATTCTTAATGCTTTTAATTGCTTGCCCACCAATTATATTGATTTAGGAACCTAAACAAACTTGGGAAAGGGAGTTTAGTGTAGACTAAAATTGGGATAATATATGATCATATTAATTGATTTACACACAGGATAGGGATACACCTATAGGCAATATGTAGTTAGATTAGAGCTTGAACTTAATGAATCTATTTTAATTTCAATTCACATAGGGATATAGTGTTTTGGTTAAAATAGATATTTTTATAAGATGAGTCGGGAGACCTATATAAATAATTTAGGACTCTAGGTTAGCAATTCAACCCATTGAAATACGTTAAGGAAGAGAGGTAAGATTTAGATGAAGTGTGAGAGATATTGTAATCCTAGGCTTGTTTGATTTGACTTTTACCCAATTATCTTGTTGCTTTGATTTTTCTTTTTAGTTTAAATTTTGGTTAATTAGTTTAGTTAATTAATTAATTTTGATTGTTTGGATAAGATTAAATTGTTCCAATTTTAGTACTTAGTAAAATTTTAGATCAATTCCCTGTGGGATCAATACTCTGCTTGCTAATATACTATCTATTCGATATGTATACTTGCGTAGTAGGATTTGAACTGACAAGTTTTTGGGATTTTCTTATTCTATTTTTGTGGTCCTTAGTAGATAAACTTCTGTGAATTTTTTATGAATGTCTAAGTCCAGTTGCTATGTGTCAACTTCGTTACTGTTGGATTGCTTGCCATTGCCATTAAGTTCACTGAGCAAGACTATTGAGCTAGCAATCAAACGCACACGTAAGTCTGCTCAAGTATTCTAGTAGATTGCTAAAGGCAAAACCAATACACCTACTTTATTGAACTAAGGCTTTGGCACATAAAACTCTCAAGGAGCTAAGCAAAGTTCGTAGAGAAAAGAAGAAAGAATAAGCTACAAGAAGCCATAACTAAAATGGCTTAGCTAAGTACAGAACTAATTAAATTTCTATTCAATCTATTACAAGTTTAGATAGCCAAGGTAGTTAACAAAAGTCTTCAACTACTCCCACTGTCTGTGTGCATTGTCTCCAATAATTCAAATTGCTAACATGTATCTTATCTAATTAAGCATAAAGAATAAAATTGAACTTAGTAAAGTATGAGACTTTAGGCTAAAAGTCAAAAATAACATAAAAGTCAAAACAAGACAATGAGCTACCAATGTTGTAGAGATATTAAATGAACAAGAAAACCAAGCTAAGCTGAAGACAAAGGCCTGAACCATTCTTACAAACAACACTACCAATGTTTCCTAACTTCCTAACTAAAGATAATTTTTCTTCAACAAAGACAATGCTATCTCTCCTCTCGTTTGTCATTCCTTTCGTCCCATGGCTTATCTAGATTTACTGATGCCAAGAGACTAATTCCTTTACCTTGAGCTTCCATTTCCCAAATTGCAAGTTCAAGTCAATGATCTTACATAGCATAACACCATACAAGATCTATCCTTAACATTAGTTCTTGCACAAAAATGTCATAACATTATACGTCTGTCACGTAGCGACTGCAATGATCAATATCATAAACAAGCATTCTCCAGTGCTTCCCACACACAAGCTTGATCAACTCATTTTTTGTTTTTTTTTCGTAAGACATTGCATTTTTTGGTACATTGATACCCTTTTGTCGAAATCAATACTTTCAAGCAACTATCTCCTCAATGTCATAATTTATGAACTAATATCCTACTTCATTAACTTTTTGATGAATTTCATCTGCCTTGCCAAAATTCCTCTTCGCACATGCTCTTGATCTTTCCACAGCGGCTATGGAAACTTCTTCAAGTATTATTGATGACTCCAAAGGATCTGCAGTACTAACATACACATCGGTACCATTTCCATCTAGTATCAAACTTGTATCTATCGGTAATGTATGCATCTAAAAAACACTCTTTCAGGTAAATTTAGGACTCCAGCAACTTCAGCCAATCTTAAGACTCTAACAGCTTTAGGCAATTTTGGGACTTCGACATAAATTGGATAATGAATCTGAAAGTTGAAGTGATCAGAAGCAAAAATGGGAATAGGTTAGAAACATGGAACAGGTATTAACATAACAATATTTGCCATTGGTATCCTAAAAATGAAAGAAAAAGCTTAACGATATTATGGATTGGTGGAATTAGTGAAAGGGAAAGCTGAAAGATTGTGGAACGAGTGAAAATGTGAATTGAAAGAAAGAGTAAGCCAAAAAAAAAAAGGAAAAAGATGAATTTCAGTAGATTATATAGATTGTACTACCTTCTCTCAATCCTTGAGTTGCAATTTAAAACTCTCATTAATACTAAATTGACCAAAAACTATTCTTTTTTTTAAATGGTTGGCAGCGAAAAACCATGTTATGTGGGGCATTTTGGGCAAAGTGAGGGAATTACTTGAAAGGAAGCTTCTAAGGGTTGATGTGACAAGCCAGCAAGACTATTGTGTCAATCAAGAGGTGCAAGTAATTGTTGGTCCCTATAATATGTGCTAGAGGGGGGTGAATAGCAAAATTTGGCTTTTGACAAGATTGGAAACTAATTTCCAGAACTTAAGAAAACAAAAACAGAGTATAAAATGAACAACAATTTAGAGTGGTTCGGTCCAAGACCTACATCCACTACCTTGATTATCCAACCAAGGATTTTCTCACAAATTCACTAACAATCGGTGAAGTTCACAAGCTTCCACCAAGCTTTTACAATTGCTTTTACTAGGCTTAGCCAAAAACCTTTTACACTAGTTTTTCACGGGCTAAACTAAAACCCAAAGTGGTTTTCCGAGACTCAACCACAACCTTCAACAATCAAGCGATCCCAAGCTTGAACAACCCCTTAGAGTGACTCTCTCACTCTAAGAATACAAGAAAAGTAGTAAAGAAGTACATATGATCACTTACTTGATCTAGATGGTACAAGATGAAGTGCTGAACTTTATTACAAAGATTAGCGTTTAAGTGCAGTAAGGTGTAGTGAAGCTTTTCTGTTTTTTATTTTACTTTCTACAGCTCAAATCTCATTCAAGGCTTCAAAAAACTTGTTTCTTATTATTGGAAGACCTTTTTATACTTGGAGATACAACTCTGATGGCAGTTTGATAGTTTATGGCCGTTGAAAACAGTTGAGGATGAGTTCTAGCCGTTAATCTATTTTGTAGTGCTTTGGTTCAAATTGCAGACAGAGAGCTCTTAGTTGATTGACTTGGTTGACTAAGTTGATTCTGTTTCTAGTTTGCAGATCTTGGTAGAGAGCAGTTAGTTGACTGTCTTGGTCGATTAAGTTGATTCTGTTTCTCAAACTCTTCAGCCCGCCATTTGTCCAATTTGAAACTTGGTCAACCAATATTCTTACTTGTTTCACCAATAAGCTTCATCGTTATTCAATTACATCTTGTTGATTTTATCCCTTTTTTTCTTTCAAAAATACTCTTTGAAGAGTCAATAAATTAATTTTATATGTTACTTTCCTGTACACTCAAGTAAGGGTATTAGACACACATAAATGGGAATGTTTCATTATCATCAAAAACTAATAAAGCCAATAATCTCCCCTTTTTTGATGATGACAAAACATTCCTTGATTAACAACATAGTGTCATTTTAATTCTTTTTAGTTTTCTGCAGAAAATGAGGATTGCTCCTCATAAGTATAAGCTCCCCCTTAGTGTGTGCATATTTTGCTTATTTTATTCTAGCAAAGTTTATTTTTGTCATATAGAAAATGATATTATGCATTTAGAGTATACATATGTGCATCAATATAGAGTGATTTGCAGCAAGTAAGTATTAACAGATTTGCCATTAAATTTTCAGCAGTAATTGTTATCAATTTTTCATCAAAGTTCCAACAACTGTCAATCAGCTTATTGATTTCAGATTTTGTATACATCATTCGTGTTTTAATTGATATACTATTCACACCATCAAACAGAAATTATTCACAATGATATAACAAAATCATTTATCAGCATGTAAATCAATATTAGCACAGCATTAACAGATTTTGTTCATAACAGTCAAAATACCCAAAATAGCAAAATGTCAGCAAACTTCAATTTTTAGCAATTAAGCAACATAGTCATATCAGCATTCATTTTTCACATACAACCACATAAATAACAGAATTAAAACTGAGTGTTTAAGTGCCACCATGGCACTAATAACAGTTAATCAACAAGTATTTTGAAATTGCCTTTGGATTATTTTTGCTTCCTATCTCCTATTTTTCTAAGTTCATTCATCTTTGCTTCTGTCTTTTTTCCTTTCCTAGGTTCCTTCCTGGTTCCTCTACCCTAACATTTTTTTTAAATTTATTCTCTAGTTCCTGGTTTCTGCACCCATTCTATTCTAGTCCCCATTTTTGTCATCATCAAAGGGAAGGGTTTCTATTCATCTGATGTGTCAGAAGGTGAGGATTTAGTGTTGTAGAAAGGGTTGTGAGGAAAAGGAGAGGGCTCTCGAAGAGATGATGACTGTCTTGGGGAAGGTTCTAGTGAGGACTTGTTTGAGACAAGGATTGGAGAAGAGGTTGAAACTGGTCTAGATTTCTCTACCAACCTAGAAGACTTTCTTCTCTTGAGAAAAACTGTCTTAGTTGCCATAGTCTTCTTGCCTTTGGTTGGTAGTTTTACCTCAGTTGGTGGTGCTGTAGTGGCTTTGGCTTTCCCTGCTTTTGTCTTTACTCTGGCAGCTGATGCAGATTTATTTCCTTTCCCTACACCTTCCCCATCCTTTTGAGTTTTTGTCCTAACAGTGTCTTTTTCAGCTTGTTCCTCCTTAACCATTTGGTGGAAGATATCCATGATGGAAACTTCCTCTGAATTTGGAGAAGAGGCCTGGTGTTTTTCTGTCAAGCTTGTCTCTACAATATGTTTATTATGCCATTCTTACATAAGAATGCATGTTTGCTTACTTGGTTACCTCGAAAATCGTTAAAGGACGACAATGTATCAAATGGTATAATTAAGTTGAATTAAGCCTTGAACTAGTCCAAATAGAAATTTTAAGATGAAATTGAAATTTTAAAACCCTAGAATGACTTAAAATGGTGATTCGGAGTTTGAAGACCGATTTGGAGTCAAATTGGAATTTTCTTAACATAGGGGCAAAATGGTTATTTTGCCACATGAGGTTAAAATTGGAATGTTGGAAGAAGCTTTTGACCAAGATTGACAATTTAGAACATAATTGGAGTTTGAGAGGTGAAAAATTTTAATTTCGGCATTTTTCTGAGTATAAGGGGCAAAATAGTCATTTTGCCACCTAGGGGCAAAATTGGAATTTTTCACCACCCAACACTTGTCCAGCACATGAATTTCACCCATTTTTATTATTATGGATAATTGAGGAATTTTAAATGGTGGAGAGAGATTGCTTAATGAGTAAGTATGACAAATGGGCCAATGGAACGGTGACATGTGTCAAATTTTCATCCATTTATAATTGGCTTTAGAAATCAGCACATAAACCATCCCAACTCATTTCTCTTGGTCTGCCAAAGGAAGAAAAGGAAAGAAAAGAAGAAGAACAAAACCCTAGCTAAGAAATTCAAGAGAAATTCACCAAATTTCAAGGAATCAAGCCATTAAAGGTAAAATTTCTTAATTCTAGCTTGTGATCTACCTTTCCTATGCATTATTTTGCATTTTTCATGGTTGAATCACAAGATATCATGAAGGATAGTGTGTTGATCAAACCTTAGGAGAGAGAATTTGATGATGAATTTAGTTAGAAAACATGTTATTCTAGTGTTTTAAGTTGTTTGGTGATGTGTAGTATGAAAAGCAAGCAAGAAAAATTCATTTTCTTCCATCACCCTCCATTGGCCGAATCTTCCTTATGGTGTGTTGATGGTGGACTTGATTTTATTTCAAGTGATTTGGTTAGGAATTAATGATTTATGGTGTAAAAATCAAGTGAAAAAAACCATAGTGTTCATGCACCCACCATGGCCGAAATTCCAAAGAAGAAATGTGAAGATGATCTTGCTAAATTTTATTTAACTTGACTTGAGTTTAATGACTTGGAGTATTGGGAGAGAAATGGAATTGTTTGGAGTTGAATTCGACGTATTGGCCAATTAATAGGGTGATAGATCGAACTAGGCCAATACCATTTTATTTAGGTACACAATTGAACTTATATTGAACGTCATATTTAGATGGTTACCTGAGCATTTCACATCCCATTTCATGCATTAGTATAAAGCCTGAATTGGTTTTATAACAATTTAGCACAAATATAGCAAATTGCTTATTGTGCATTATGTCTAGGTGGTGAGCATTCTGGCAAGAGTAAAGAGGTAGTATTCGAGGATCAAGAATCAGAGTATCCCGAATTTGATTCCCATTACAGTGAGTAACCTTATCATCATCTTGATTATCTGAAGTGAATTTTAATTTGTTTTTGTGTTTTTATGAAAAATGAGTTTAAATGGTAAATCTTTATGTTTTATAAGAAAAATGTGATGAAATGAAATGATTTTATAGAATTGTTTTAAAATTGAATGATGGTTCTGAAAATGGAGTAATTGGAGACTACTTGCTGTATTGTAAATTATGTTTTGAATTGAATGGCTTATGATAATGTGGGCATGAATGGCTGGATGGATATTTGTGTTGAAAATGTATAAACTGTTGTTTGCCTTGATAGGCTGGATAATGATAAAATTGCCATGTCATGCTGTTGAATTTTTATTGAATTGGTGAGTTATAGATTGGTCACTGCAGTGGTGGGTTCTGTGGACCAACCTATTAGAGGGGCACGGAATCCGGGTATATTCTTACCTTGATCGGAGAGGCGCGTAGGGTAACTCCTGAGGTAAAACTTTAGAGTTCACTTCATGCTGAACCACCACGTGAAGGTGAACTTAGCCAACGCCAAGGAACGACTAGGTTTTCAAAATAAAAGTGTGATTTATGCGTACATGACTTTTTAAAAGCCTTGGCGGACTCGGTTGGGATAGCCCTAGGCCAAGGTATCCTTGACAACTGAATATGAGAATGATTTTGGCACGAGCCAAGCCTTTCAAGAAATCATAAGCCTCGTTGTTTATTTGGGTGAAATGAATCTATTTTATCTTATTAAAATGAGTTCGAAATGTTGTGAATTATTTTTATGCCAATCTATTTTATCTGTCTCCATTTACTCAGCTTTAGATATTTTAGATGGTATTTATTTACTCACTGGGAATATATGATCTTGCCACCCTCCTTTCCACCCATTTTAGGCTCAGGATAGTTTGTAGATAGCTGATATCGTCGAAGGCTACAGTTGGCTTTACTTCCTCAAAAATCGTAGGTTCACAGCCTTCGTTCACTTTTGTCATTTGGGGGCCCACGTGTCATTGTAAATTTAATTACATACCTTGACTATCTGTATTACAGTATGTATGAATTTATTTCGCTTTTATGCTACAAAATTTCCTTACAGATAACTTTATAAAAATTGTTTTACAAGAAAATGAAATATTTTATTGAATATTTTTATTATATTCAAATAGTCATAATTTCACTTTAAATGAATGTTTTAGACATCTAAACTTATTTTTGATTATGAAATATGTGCTTTGCACTCACATACTACATTATTAGCTAGTTTCAAAATTTTTGAGGAAAAATGACCAAAATACCCTCAAGAGACGAAAATTATTTTTTTATTGTTTTGGTTTGGAAATAGCTTATAATCTTTTAAAATATGATATTAGCAACTGTTGCTCGCAAGGGAGGTGAGAAAACTAATATTAAAACCTTGCGAGGTTTCAATTGGCATTTCGGGTAATGAATGTCTATCAGGACATCGCGGCGGTTGTCACGGGCTTAAGGAGAGTACCGGTTTATGACATTTTCTGTCTCTGAATCATTTTTGCTTTGAGGTTTGGGGGAAGATGTCTTGGCTGGTTGATCAACCCCTTGGGGAGAATTTTCAGTCTGTAGAGCAAGATTGGCAGATTTGTGGGTGGAACCTTCAATTTGAATGCCAAAACTTCCAACATGAGGAGCAGACTTTTCTGCTAACTTAGCTGAACTTTCAGCACCTTGTTGTGCAGGTGTAGTGCTGGATGTGGTAAAACTGTTTGTAGCCACAGGTTCAGATGGCATGTTTTCCTTCTTTTTCAGCTTGTTTTCCAACTCAGTGATTTTATCTTCCATTTTCTATAGCTTCACTCCTTGGTCAGTCAGCTTACCATCAATTCTCATGAGCAAGTTAAAAATCACTTCATTTGAAAATCTGGAGGGAGCTTCTTCAAGTTGAGCAGGCAGACTGTGTTATTTTCTTGGGCCAGTTTTAGAGGTTTTAATGAACTTTTCTCCATTGAGCACATACCCCATTTTAACCAAGCGGTCATACTGAATAGCTTGATCTCTGGTTTTTACCAAGTCCATATCATACCTCTTTGCCCATATTCCCTTCTTCTGCATAAGGGATGTAATCACATTTCCATACGGTAGATTTACCTTATTAAGTTTGCAGGCACTTCTCATTTTCTCAATCATAAATCTTCCCAAATTCAAAGACACTCCATTGAAAGCATGTTCCATCAGCCAAAGGTCCTAGAGGCTGATGTAGCTAAGGCTTCCACTTCTGCCTTGTATATTTGCTACTATGAAATAGTGTAGAATTCTGATCTGATGGCTGTTTATCAAACCAGAATTACTTTTTGAAGAATATTTTTCTTTCCTTCCAGTGATGATCTCCGACAATGAGGACAGATCATATTTTTCAAGCAGTTCAAATTCACCTTCTTCATACTCTATTTTCAGTAGGTTCCCTAAATCCTTAATAGTCACAATAAACTCTTTTCCATTTAGATAAACATTCAACCTATCTTCTACATAATCATCAGAATCTATTAATTCCTTTCCTTTCAAAGCAATTCCAGAGTAAAACTCTTTGACCATACTTGGACTATAAGACTTATTCTTAAAGGTGCTATAACCTTTTAGTTCTAGTTCATCAAAGTACTCAGATAAAATAGTGTGGATTTCGACATTTTCGTCAAAACTTTTCCAATCAATAAACTTTCCATAGGAGATTGGTTCATTCTCGATATTTTTGAATCTATACTCATTCAACTTATTCCTAAATTTTGATGAAGAAGAACTAGTACCTTTGTGGAGTGAAGGCTCTGTATCTTTCTTCTTGCCAATTTTTTGCTTATTTTCTCTTAGTTTCTCAGATATATCTTTCACTAAACCAGGCATGATTTTCAGTTTCTTCTTTAGACTTGCAGTTCTTGTTTCTTCCTCCATTGGCATTTTCTCTTTCTTTTTCTCTAATATCTCTTTGCTTTGAGATGTTTTAGCCATATTGGTTGTAGAAATTTCTGAGGGTTTGAGTTGGTTTCAAAGGCAAACAGGGAGATTTTGGTTTTTGTTTTTAGAGCAACAGGTTTCAGGGGAGAGAGGAAGAGAGGCAGTTAACAGTTATTACCAAAAAAAACTCCTCACCTTCTTTTTAAGTGCTGCTTTATTTTATTTCTTTATAATTTCAAACTTCCCTTTAAAATTTGGTTATTTACCTTTGACAGTTTTTTCTTCATTCTTTTTACACCCGATAAACCCAAATTTTTACCACATTTTACTCTTCTTTCTCTAAAACTCACTGAGTCTTATTATTTAAGGCTATCAGATCACTCTTAGTTGACTGAGAAATCCTTAGTGGACTGAAAGCATTCTATTTTCTATGTGAGAGCTTAAGATTTTCTTATAATTCCTTCACACTAATCATCCCTAAATTTCTTTTAATCTCACAGAATTTATCTTCACTAAGAGGTTTGGTAAAAATGTCTGCTAATTGATGTAAAGTATTCACAAATTCTATCTTAATATCATTTTTCACCACATGGTCTCTAATAAAATGATGTCTAATTTCAATGTGCTTTGTCTTAGAGCGCTGCACAGGAATTTTTGATATATTAATTACACTTGTGTTATCACAGTATATTGGTACATTATGCATAGTTATTCCATAGTCTTTTAATTATTGCTTGATCAAAAGGATTTGTGCACAACAGCTACCTAATGATACATATTCAGCCTCTGCTGTAGATAGTGCCATTGAGTTTTTCTTTTTACTAGACCAAGACACAAGCATCCTTCCTAAAAATTGGCATGTTCCACTGGTGCTTTTCCTATCAGTTCTGCTGCCAACAAAGTCAGCATTTGAATATCCAACTAAGCAAAAAATAATTTATCTGTGTTTGAAGGGACGCCGCAGTAGAATGTTGGGCATGCAGGTGCAGGTCATGCCTTTAAAAAGTGATTTTATAGAGCAATTAGCGCAGACAACGGCTATGAGGGAGCTGAGTTTAACTGTACATGACGGGATGCCACAGCAAAAAAATGGGAAAGCAAGTGCAGGTCAGCATTTAAAAAATGATTTATCTGTGCAAGAAGGGACGTCGCGACGGAAAGTTGGGCAAACAAGTGCAAGTCAGCATTTAAAAAATGATTTTATAAAGCCATGAGCGCAAGCAACAGATATGAGACAGGGGAAGAGACAGCAAATGGCAGAAAGCGGGTCAGGGGGCCAAAATATGTTTGTGGATATGATAGAAGAGAGTGGAGAATTCAGTCCAATAGTAGGAGAAGGTGATAGTCAAACGGGGCACCAAGCTGGACATATTCGGGCTGCTTCTAACCTAGCCTATTCATGCGAAAGGATGGAAGGAAATGAAAATAATCCCCCCACTTTAGAGTCCACCTCGGGTAAGGGTATCTATAATAATGAAATAAGTGCTGACCATTTCTTCTCGGCTACTCATTCTTTGGAGATGGAAGTTCATCCACTAGTGAGACGCAAGAGGCATTCGGATACCGCAGCATCAATTGGGAAAATAATTAGTCTGGTATCGAAGGAAGCAGTGGAAATGAGAGAAAATGATGGAATCTCTGATGAGGATTCCATCTCAGTGAGTTATGCAGCTAGAACCCGATCATGATTAGTGCACTTGTATGGAATGTAAGGGGTATTGCTAGTGCGGTAATCCAAAGAAGGATTAAGAAATTACAATTATTGCATAAAATAAAAATTTTAGTTATTTTGGAGCCAATGGTGGATGCTTCTAAAGCTGAATTTATCAGAAGAAAATTGGGTTTTGAAAAAGTCTTCAAGAACTATTCCCAAAAGATATGGCTGTTTCATTCTTTTGATTTGAATTGTGAAGTGTTGCTGGATCACATTTAATGTCTGCATGTTAAGCTCAACATGCCGTGGTTGGAAGTCCCTCTGTTGGCATCCTTCATCTATGCAAAATGCACCAGATCAAAGAGATTAATACTTTGGGATTGCTTGAGAAACTTGGCAATTAATATTCATACACCGTGGATAGTTGGGGGCGATTTTAATGCTATTATACAGAGTGGAGAACGGTTGAATGGAGCTGTGCCATATGCAGGTTCTATGGAAGATTTTGCTACTGCTTTGCTAGATTGTGGGTTAATGGATGGTGGATATGAAGGTAACCCATTCACCTGGACTAATAACCGTATGTTTCAACGGTTGGACATAATGGTTTATAATCATCAATGGGTAGAATTTTTTGCTTCTACATGTATACAACACTTGAATAAGGATGGATCAGACCATTGTCCATTGTTGATTGCCTGCTCTAAGAACCAGGATAAAGTTCCTTCATCTTTTCGATTCTTGCATGCTTGGGTTCTACACCATGGTTTTAAAAATTTTGTGGAACAAAATTGGACTTCTCTCGTTGTTGGCTGTGGATTACAAGCTTTCTGGGTGAAGTAACGACGTTTAAAACAAACTTTGAAAATGTGGAATAAGGAGGTTTTCGGAGACATCTTCCATAATTTGAAGGTGGCGGAACAAAGAGCTGTAAATTTTGAAATAATTTTTCAACAGGAGTAGTCAATGGAGAACTGAGCTACCATGAATAAAGCCTATGCCCAACTTAATCATCTACTCAGTGTTGAAGAATTATTTTGGTAGCAAAAATCTAGCATTAAATGGTTAGTGGAGGGTGAGTGTAACACCAAAATTTTCCACATGCGAGTCAAGAAGAAGCGCATCAAAAGCCATATCTTCAAAATACAAAATTCAGATGGGAGTTGGATTGACGAACCGGATGCTATGAAGTCTTCTGCAGTGGAATTTTTTTCCTCCCTCATGAAAAAGGAAATGTGTGACATGTCTAGGTTTGATACTTCGTTGATTCTTGCTATTATTTCTAAGAATGACAATCTTAGTTTATGTGTAGTGCCTTCAATGAAGGAGCTAAAAAAGGCAGTTTTCAATATTGATAAGGACAGTGTTGCTGGCCCAAATGGATTCACCTCTTATTTTTATCAACAATGTTGGGATATCATTGCTAATGACCTCCTGGATGCAGTAGTTGATTTTTTTCATGGAGTAGACCTCCCAAGGGGATTAACGTCTATAACTATTGTGTTGCTGCCCAAAAATAACAATGCCTCGAAATAGAGCAATTTCAGACCGATAAGTCTTTGTAATGTTTTAAATAAAATCATTACTAAGATTTTAGCTAATCGTCTTGCAAAGGTGCATCCTTTCATGATTACAGATAATCAGAGTGGCTTCGTAGGGGGAAGACTGATCAGCGATAATATTCTTCTGGCTCAGGAACTAATTGGGAAGATGGACCAAAAGTCAAGAGGTGGAAATGTAGTTCTCAAGTTGGATATGATGAAGGCTTATGATCGGCTTGAATGGGATTTTCTCTATAGAATGCTACAACAGTTTGGATTTAATTCTCAGTGGATTAACATGGTTCGCCGCTGCATTTCCAATTGTTGGTTTTCTTTACTGATTAATGGTGGTGTTGTGGGTTATTTCAAGTAAGAAAGAGGGCTAAGACAGGGCAATTCCATCTCTCCGTTGTTATTTGTCCTGGCCGTGGAATATCTATCTCGGGGATTGAATGCTTTGTTTGCCACTTATCCTTCACTGCATTGTCTTTCTGATTGCTCTATGCTAGTAAGCCACTTAGCATTTGCAGACGATATAATTATATTCTCTAATGGTGCAAAATCCTCTTTGCAAAAAATTCTATTGTTCTTGCAAGATTATGAGGTTATTTCTGGGCAACGAATAAACCACTCAAAGAGTTACTTCATCACTCACTGAAATATGGCAAACAGTCGCATCCAGATCATTTCTTGAGCCACTGTATTCATTCATAAGTGCCTACCTATTACATATTTGGG
This sequence comes from Theobroma cacao, assembly GCF_053813885.1. Classification (NCBI taxonomy): domain Eukaryota; kingdom Viridiplantae; phylum Streptophyta; class Magnoliopsida; order Malvales; family Malvaceae; genus Theobroma; species Theobroma cacao. The sequence goes on along the minus strand of NC_142647.1, from coordinate 35,834,678 downwards.
AGTGCCTCCTTATAAAGGGCCAAAAAAGGTTATGTTATTTGATGATTTAGTTGCAAAGATCCAAGACCGTATAGCAGAATGGGAAAACAAAGTCTTATCTCCGGGAGGGCGAATAACACTATTACGTAGTGTATTTTCTTCTCTACCTATTTATTTGCTCCAAGTCTTTAAACCTCCTACTTGTGTGATTGAAAGAATTGATAGATTGTTCAATAGTTTTTTGTGGGAAGGTTCGACAGGGACTAGAAAAATCCATTGGGCTTCATGGCATAAGATCACTCTACCATCTAATGAGGGAGGATTAGACATCAGAGGCCTAGGTGATGTGATGCAGGCCTTCAGCATGAAACTTTGGTGGAGGTTTTTAACTTGTAATAGCATTTGGACACACTTTATATGGAGTAAATATTGTGCTAGTCAAATTCCAAGGAATGTAAAATCGAAGCTTTGGGATTCACAGACATGGAAATGGATGTTAGCTAGCTGCTCGGTCATAGAACAATTCACTAGGTGCCGGATTGGTAAGGGTGAGTTATTTTTCTGGCATGATTGTTGGATGGGTGAAGCACCCTTGGTTAGCCGATTTCCATCATTTGCATCATCAACGACAAGAGTTTGCTATTTCTATGACAATGGCAAATGGGATCTGGGTAAACTGAACAATGTGTTACCAGAGGAAGTTGTGGCAAAAATCTTAAAAATTTCGATCGATCCACTCAGTGTTGATACGGCATTCTGGGTTCCTACATCGAATGGGCAATTCACCATTAAGTCCGTTTAGGAGATAATTCGACAGTGACAGTCACTAAATCCTATTTTCAATTTAATTTGGCATAAATGTATTCCTTTTACCACTTTTTTCTTTCTATGGAGGTTATTACAGGATTGGATCCCAGTTGATTTGCGATTGAAAACCAAGGATTCTAGTTAGCTTCTAAATGCCAACACTGTAACTCCAAGGAGTCTTTCTTGCATGTCATGTGGGAATGCCCAATAGCTGCATAGGTTTAGAATTATTTTGCGAAAATTTTCCAAATCAACATTGCTCATCCCCAGACTGTTTATCAAATTTTATGGGCATGGTTGTACTCTGGTGATTACATGAAAAAAGGACAAATATGCATGTTAATGCCTTTATTCATTTTTTGGTTCTTATGGGTTGAAAGGAATGATGCGAAGCATAAGGACCTTGGTATATATCCTAACAGAGTTGTGTGGAGAGTACTCAAACTCATCCACCAATTATTTCATGAAAGGCAATTCCACCGGTGGCAATGGAGGGGAGACCTACAAATTACTCAGGCATGGGGTCTAACATTTCAGCAGGTAGTCCCACATCCTCCAAAAATATTCTCTTGGCATAAACCATCGGTAGGTGAGTTTAAGTTGAATGTTGATGGCAGTTTCAAGCACAATTTTCAGAATGCTGCTAGGGAAGGACTCCTTTGAGACCATATAAGTACCATGATTTTGGGATTTTTTGAAAATTTTAGACCGTATGATTCATTACAGGCAGAGTTAATGGCACTACACAGGGGTTTACTTTTGTGTATTGAGTACAATGTTACTAGACTCTGGATAGAAATGGATGCAAAAGTAGTGGTTCACATGATAAATGAGGTTCATCAGGGATTCTCTAGGACTCGGTATTTGCTTGCTTCCATTCGTAGATCTTTGAGTGGTATTTCTTTTCGGATTTCACACATCCATCGAGAGGGGAACCAGGTAGCAGACCATCTCTCAAATCAAGAGCATACGCACCAGAACCTGCAAGTATTTTCACAAGTAGAAGGTCAGCTTAGAGGTATTCTTAGATTAGATAAAGTTAGTTTACCTTATGTTCGCTTTAAATGAATGTAAAGGAATAGTACTCCGAGTTTACTTTTCTTATTTTGCTAGTCACATAGAATTTTGTAATATGGATGTGTTTCAATTTTATGACGGTAGTAAAAATTATGGTCATAAAATGAAACACTCAATTCTAGGTGCTTTTCTTATTTACATTTTTTGTTTTAAATTTTATTTTAGTTTACTGACTCAATGTAATAGTAGGGAATATCTGTTTTACTATAGCATCAAAAGTTATGCACGTAAAATGGTTCTCTTTACTCTAGGTGCTTATCTGAAACTTTCTCATGATCATGTAACTTGGAGGTACGGTTTAGGTCCCCTTTCTTTATACTTTTTATTTCGTAATTAATAAAATTTAACAAGGTAGTTGGGCTCTGCGTGAATTTCCAGCATAAAAAAAAACCTAGCTTTATTTCTAACTATATTTCCTTGCTCATCTACTTATTTCTAAATACCCATTTTGTACCAACAATAGGGTGATTTGAAGGTTTAGGTACCAATGACCATACATGACTCCTTGTGAATTGATCAAGTTCTTTTTGCATGGCCATTATCCAACTTTCCTCTTTTTCAGCTTCTTCAAAGTTTTTAGGTTCAATTTGAGATTTAAAAGTTGAAAACTCACAAGTTTCTCTAGTTACTTTCCTAGTTTTAACTCCTTGAGAAATCTCACCAATTATTTGGTCTTGTGGGTGATCTCTCACAAATCTCCAACTCCTTGGTAGATCATAATGCTGATTTTCTGCTTTTTGTAGATTTTCTAGAGGTGGAGCTCCATCTTCTCTTCTAGGTGAGTTTTTTTCATTATTTTTGTTGTTTTCTAAGCTTATTTCCTCCATTTGTTTTTCTAGGACTTCTACATCATCATCATCATCATCATGAACTTCTTTTTGCAATGCATTTGACTCATTAAAAACTACATGAATTGATTCTTCAACAGTCAGGGTCTTTTTGTTAAAAACTCTATAGGCCTTTGAGTTTAATGCATATCCTAAAAATATTGCCTCATCACTCTTTGCATCAAACTTCCCTAGGGGCTATTTTTCATTGTTCAATACAAAGCATTTATAGCCAAAACTCCTAAGGTGAGAAATATTTAGTTTCCTACCTTTATAAAGTTCATCTGGAGTCTTTGAAATCACGGGTCTTACTGAGACTCTATTAAGAATATAAACTACTGTATTTACTGCCTCAGCCCAAAGATATTTAGGTAGGTTGTTCTCACATAGCATGGTCCTAGCCATTTCCTTCAAGGTTCAATTTTTCCTCTCTACAACTCCATTTTGCTAGGGTGTTCTAGGTGTAGAAAAATTGTGATTCAACCCCTTTTCATTGTAAAATTTTTCAAACTCATCATTTTTAAATTCTCCTCCATGATCACTTCTTATGCTAACTATGGCTAGTCCTTTTTCATTTTCTACTTTCTTACAATGACTTAAGAATGCTTGAAGAGCATCATTCTTATGAGTAAGAAAATACACCCAAGTATACCTAGAATAGTCATCAACTATTACAAAGCCATAAGATTTTCCACTTAAGCTAGTTGTGCTTATTGGACCAAATAGATCAATATGAAGCAATTCAAGAGGTCTAGATGTTGACACAATCTTCTTAGACTTAAAGGATGTCCTAACTTGTTTCCCTAGTTGGCAAACATTACATATCCTATCATTTTCAAATTTTAACTCAGGCAGTCCAGCAACAAGATTTTTCTTAATTAATTTTGACATAGTATGCATGCTCACATGTCCTAATCTCCTATGCCATAGCCAACTATCATTTTTAGCATTTGAAACAAGACATACTTCACTATTTACTTCTTCAAGAAAGATTACATACATATTCTTCAATCTATTTCCTATAAATGAGATTTTGTTTGTACTCATATCAATCACTTCACACTTAGTTGAATCAAAGGACACTCTAAATCTATCACGACTCGGTACTCCCCTCGAGCCCGTGACAACCGTCGCAGTGTCCCGATCGACACTCATTACCCGGAATGTCAACTGGAACCCCGCAAGGCTTTAATATCAGTTTTCTTGCTTCCCTTGTGAGTATTAGTTACTAAAATCATGTTTTAAAGTGATATGAACCAATTTCAATTCAAAAACAGTCAAAGAGAAATTTCAGCTACACAGAGGTATTTTGGTAATTTTTCCTCAAAAATCTCGAAACCAGCTAAAAATGTAGTATGCAATTGGAAAACACATATTTCATAATCAAAAATAAGTTTAGATGTCTAAAACCTTCATTTAAAATGAAATTATGACTATTTGAATATAATAAAAATATTCAATAAAATATTCTATTTTCTTATAAAACAATATTTATAGAGTTACCGATAAATAATTTTTGTAGCGTAAAAGCTAAATAAATTCATCCATATTGTAATACAGATAACCAAAGTATAAAATTTAATTTACAGTGACACGTGGGCCCACGAACAACCAAAAGTATCAAAAGCGATAAACTTACAGTTTTTGAGGATGCAAGTTCAACTGTAGCCCTCAACAAAGTGAGCTATCTACCAACTATCTTGAGCCTGAAATGGGTGGAAAGGAGGGTGGTGTGATTATATAATCCCAGTGAGTAAACAAATACTATCTAAATTATCTAAAGCCAAGTAAATGGAGACAGATAAAATAGATTAGCATAAAAATGATTCACAGCATTTCAAACTCATTTTAATAAGATAAAATAGATTCATTTCACCAAAATAAACAACGAGGCTTATGATTTCCTAAAAAGTTTGGCTCGTGCCAAAATCATTCTCATACTCAGTTATCAGGGATACCTTGACCGAGGGCTATCCCAATTGAGTCTGCCAAGGCTATTAAAAAGTCATGTATGCATAAATCATGTTTTTATTTTGAAAATATAGCCATTCCTTGGCATTGGTTGAGTTCACCCTCACGTGGTGGTTTAGCGTGAAGTGAACTCTAAAGTGTTAACCTCAGGAGTTATCCATCCGCGGCTCTTATACTGAGGTAAGAATATAATAGGGTTACCGTGCCCCTCTAATAGGTTGGTTCACGGAACCTGTCCACTGCAGCGACCAATTATAACCCACCAATTCAATAAAATTCAACAGCATGACATGGCAATTATTTTATTTTACAGCCTCTCAAGGCAAATCAACAGTTCATACTTTTTCAGCACATTTACCAAATCCAACCATTCATGTCAATATTATCATAAGCCATTCAATTCAAACCATGATTTATAACACAACAATTAGTCTCTAATTACTCCATTTTCAAAACCATCTTTCAATTTCCAGTCAATTTTATAAAATCATTTCATTTAATCACATTTTGTTTATAAAACATAAAGATTTACTATTTAAACTCATTTTTCTATCAAATCACAAAAACGAATAAAAACTACTTTAGATAATTAAGACGATAATAAGGTTACTCACTATTTCGGGAGTTGAATTTCGAGTACTCCTATTCTTGATCCTCGAGTACTATCTCTTTACTTTTGTCAGAAAGCTCACCACCTAGACATAATACACAATAAGCTATTTACTACATTTGTGCTAAACCGTTGTAAAACCAATTCAGGCTTTATACTAATGCATGAAATGGGATGTGAAATACTCGGGCAACTATCTAAATACGATGTTCAATATAAGTTCAATTATGTACCTAAATAAAACAGTATTGGCCTAATTCGATCTATCACTCGATTAATTGGCCAATATGTCCAATTCAACTCCAAATAATTCCATTTTTCTCCCAATACTCCAAATCATCAAACACAAATTAAATAACTTGAAATATGGCAAAATCATCCTCACATTTTTTCTTGGAAAATTCGGCCATGGTGGGTGCATCAACACTATAATTTTTCAAGCTTGATTCTCACACCATAAATCACTAATTCCTAACCAAATCACTTGAAATAAAATCAAAATCATCATCAATATTCCACATGGAGAATTCGGCCAATGATGGGTGATGGGAGAAAATGAATTTTTCTTGTTGGCTTTTCATGCTACACATAACTAACTAACTAAAAACAGTAAAATACATTGAAATCTAACCAAATCAAGCATCAAAACCTCCCTCTAAGTGTTCAGCCAGCATGGGATTCATCATGAAATCATGTGATTCAACCATGGAAAATAAGAAAAAATACTTAAGAAAGAGAGATCTCAAGCTTAATTGAAAAATCTTACCTTTTTTTTCACTTGTTTCCTTGAGTTTTCACACTTTTCCCTTGAATTTTTTCACCTAGGGTTTTGTTCTTCCTTTTCTTCCTTTGTTCTTGCTTTGGCCGGCCATAAGAATGAGAAATGGGCTGGTTTTGTGCTAATTTATAAGGAAAATAAAAAAGAAATAAAAGCTTGACACTTGTCACCTTACCATTGGTCCATTTTTAAATTCTTAACTATTAAGCTTTCTTTCTCCACCACATAAAATCCTTCAATTATCCATAATAATATTGAGTAAAATCCATGTGCTGGACAAGTGTTGGGTGGTGCAAAATTACAATTTTGCCCCTAGGGTGGTAAAATGACTATTTTGCCCTTATGCTATAAAAAATGCCGAAATTAAAAATTTTCACCTCTCAAACTCAAATTATGTTCTAAATTATCAATCTTAGTAAAAAATTTCATCCAACACTCACATCTTAACCTCGGGTGGCAAAATGACCATTTTACCCTTGGGTCATGAAAATTCTAATTTGACTCCAAATCGGTCCTCGAACTTCAAATAACCATTTTAAGTCATTATGGAGTTTTACAATTCTCAATTTCATCTTAAAATCTCTACTTGGACTATTTCGAGGCTTAATTCAACTTAATTGTACCATTTGGTATAATACTGTCCTTTAACAATTTCCAAGGTACCCAAGTAAGCAAACATGCATTCTTATGTAGGAATGGCATAATAAACACATTGTCGAGCTAGGCTTGACAAAATCCTTTGTCACATAATTGACTAATACTTAGTAAATTATGCTTTAAGCCTTTAACCAGCAACACATGACTAATTTGAGTTTAGGAATTCTTACCAATCGTACCTATACCATGGATTCTTCCTTTTGAATCATCTCCAAAGGATACAGTTCCTCTCTTTCTCTTATCCAGCTGAGCAAATAGCATTTCATGTCTTGTCATGTGCTATGAACAACCACTGTCCAAATACCAAGGCTATTTCTTCTTGAGTTGAGCTTTTGAACATGTCTCCTTTAAGTCCAGCTCAACTTACAAAACAAAATTTTAGATTTTCTTTATAGGTACCCATACTTTGATGGGTCTTTGAGTGTTAGTTGCAACAAATGATCCCTTAGGAACCCAAATTTTCTTAACTTTTTGCACTGTTATTTTTTTAAAACACTCATATGATAAATGACCATGTTTACCACAATTATAACATCTAGGTAATGCTTTAGCTGAATTTTTATTGTGATATACATATCTTTTTGAAGATTCATTTTTCTAACATCTAAGAGCTATATTTTCATTAAGAGTTATTTGCAAAGCTTCAGACTTGTTTTTCAGCTCTTGTTTTAAAACCTCAAAGTTTGTTTTTGTGTGTTCTAACTCAATTTGCAAAATATTTCTTTGCCGAAAAACAGAAGTAAATTCTTGTTTGATTTGTTCCAAATCATTTTCAAGAAATGTAACCTTTTTCTTTAATGATTTGTATTTTGAAAAAAGCTTTGCAAATTCATCATAAAAGCACTCATACTCATCATGTAATCATCATAAGAGTTAATGCAGGGGGATGAGGGTGTCTTTGTTTCATCCTCTTGTGCCATTAAACAGATGTTTGCTCTTTCCTCAGATTTTTCATCATCAGTTTTAGAGCTTAATGTGTCACTGTTCGACCATGCAACAGCCACTATTGCTTTTTTGGATTTCTTATTTTTCTCGGGGGTTTCATCTTTCAGCAATGGACACTCAGACTTGAAGTGACCAGGTTTCTTGCATTAGTAGCATATCATCTCCTCCTTTTTGTTGGAGTCATTTTTGTTCCTTATTTTCCATGAAGCACCTTGGTCTTTCTTGAAACCTCTTGTAGTTGGCCTTTGATTTCTTTTGCTCATTAGCTTTATGAATTTTCTTGCAACTAGGGCTAATTCTTCATCATCATCATAGGAAAGCTCTTCCAGCTCTTCTTCAAGGATGCTTGCTTTAAAGGCAATGCTCTTTTTCTTTTCCTTTGCTTCCCTTCGGTCTTTTTCTTCTTCTTCCTTAAACTCCAGCTCATGAGTAAGAAGAGAACCACAAATCTCATCGAGAGTGATGATGTTAAGATCTTTAGCCTCTCTAATGGCAGTCACTTTTGGTTTCCAAGATTTTGTAGGCATCTAAGCAGTTTCTTAACTAATTCATGTTCAGGGATAGGCTTGCCTAGCTGACTTAATTTATTTGTGATGTTTGTAAACCTATCAAACATGCTAGTGATGTCTTCACCAAGCTTTATTTTGAACATTTCATAACTATGTGTTAAGAGAGAAATTTTGGACTCATTTACTTGAGAAGTCTCTTCATGGATTATTCTAAGTTTTTCCCACACTTGCTTAGCTGTTGTACAGCTTGAGACTTTGTTAAATTCAGTAGGAGTTAATGCCCAATGCAATGTGTTGATGGCTTTAAAATTTATTTGAACTTTCTTAGTTTCAGCCTCAATCCATTTAGACCTTGGCTTGGGCATCAACTCATTTGTCACCACATTCACGGTTGAGGGCAAAAAGGGTCCATCAGTTATGATATCCCACATTTCATAGTCTATAACTCTAATATAGATTGACATTCTTGTGCTCCAATAAGGGTAATTAAAGCCATCGAACAGGGGTGGTCTGTTTATTGATTGTCTCTCACCAATCATGGTTTTTTGTTGAGCCATTTGGATATTCCCAAAGGATGTTAAGCCTTTCAAGGCGATAAAGAAGCTTTTCAATCTATTCAAGTAGACATTCTCTAGAATATTTAAAACTCTTAAATAACAAAACTCAATAGCCAATAACCAAAATTCAATTTGTAAGCTCATTATCGTGTCACTCCCATCTTACTCGTGCATCATAGGCGTGAGGTATTCAAAGTATTGCAGCGCTGGACAGTTAATGTTGCGGCTCTGTAACTATTAGAAATTTCCTCATCAAAGCCATTTGTCTGCATTCAAAGTCACCACATCAATAATTCTCAACCAGTGGGTTTCCCTTATAGACATATATTATAAGTTCCATAAGTATAGGTACCTTCTATTTTCTTGTCATACACACTAAACCAAGTTAATACTTTTAACTCATATCATCTTTTGACTTTCATCATCATTCATAAAATTTCACCTCAAAACATCCTTTCCATTTGGTGTAATAAATTCATGATACTTATACCACTCCACACATAAGTTGCTTAATATCTACAACTTTCCTCAAATTTATTGTCATCCCTATCTAATTATCTTCCTTGTCTTGTACTCCATTAATTTTATTGACTTTTGGTATGGTTAATTACGAAAACAACTCAGCTTCCTCCTCACTTTATTCTCGCAATCCTTACTAAATTAAAATTTTATATTCCCCATATTCCATAATTTAACTTCATTAGGGTATATTTGTGCCCAACTATTACCTCATAGTATCATGGCATCACTGAGTAATCCCCTTCATGTTTAAATTACAATCATCAACTTAATCACGTTACCCATTTCGAATGTCATTTATAACCTTATTGCTTCCTTCTATAACCTTCCTCAATAATTATATTACCAATTTATCTCTGTTAAACTAAAAGATTCCTATACATATCCAATTATTTAAACAGCTATTTTACATTCCGTTCGAGTCATACAAAATAAAAGCCACTCCTAACTCCTTTATGCAGGTAACTACTACATTTTCCCTTAAACGACACTTGCCTAGATTTATGACAATACAACTTCAACTAAAGTATTAAGCATCTTTAGGTTCCTCATTGTCTTGATCCGGGCACATCAATGGATCCTCTTCCTCCTAAGATTTTCTCATTTGTTCTTCAATCCAGGCTTGTTGCATTCTCCTACGTTCCTCATCACTTATCGATGTAGCATTTCGTCCACAACCGGGAGGAAAATATCGTACACCTGACACCTTTCTAAAGGGTTTACTTGCCACTGTTACTTTCTCCTTATTCTTTTCTGGTTGTCCCCTTACATTTCTCCCACAGCCTGGTGGAAAGTGTCAGACTACTGTCACGCTCTTCCTAGAACGAATATATCCCCTTGCAATTTCTTCCCTCATCCATTATCTAGGGTGTTCTCTAGGTTGTTTTGAAAGGAAATCTTGTTCAATTTTCGATGTATTGGAGCTACTCTCACTTTCAAAATTCTCGCTACTCTAGAAGCTCCCCTTATTATGAACCCATTTTGATAAGTTCTTAGGAATTCTATTGTCAGGAATTCGAGATGGATCACCATCCGAATCACCTGGATCTGGGCACCATTTGCTTCTAGCTGTAGAATCTAGAGATCCCTCGCTAGCATTATGGGGGCTATAAGGACTACCACCTCTTCTAGACATAGTGTGTATGTCACCCGTGCACTTCAAAACCTATATGCAAACAAGTAGTAATTACTTAATCAATTTTACATCGCAAGAGTAGGTAGGTTTCTATATGTGGATGTACGAGTTCTATTACACCTAACCTAACTTAACTTGGGGCCACACTAACACTGTAAATTTTAAAACAACTTTAAAATAGCTTTAAACCCAAAAGTTCAGATCTTTAAAATCAAAAGCTCTTATACCAATAAAATTGTCACGACCTGAAACTCCTCTCAAGCCCGTGACAATCGCTGTGGTGCCCCGATGGGCACTCATCTCCCGAAATACCAATTGAAACTCCGCAAAGCTTAATATCAGTTTCTCGTTTTCCCCGGTGAGTAACTATTGCCAAATATTATGTTCTAAAGGATTTTGAGCTATTTCCAACTTAAAACTGATAAAATAAAAATTTTGTCTCATAGGGGCATTTTGGTCATTTTCCACTAAAAATTTCGAAACCAGTTAAAAATGTAGTAAACAAGTACCAATCGCATAATTCATATTCAAAAATAAGTTTAAGCATCTAAAACCTTTATTTAAAATGAAATTATAATTATTTGAATATAATAAGAAGATAAAACAAAATATTCAATAAAATATTTTATTTTCTTATAAACAGTAATTTTAGAGTTATACGTAAATACTTTTTGTAACGTAAAAACAAAATAAATTCATTCTTACTGTAACACAATAAACTAGAGTATTTAAATTAATTTAAATTTACAACATCAAGTGTGCCCACAAATAACTAGAATTAAGGAAAACTGTGAACCTACTGTGTGGAGGACGCTAATCCAATAGAAGTCCTCGATGGAATCAGCTATCTACAGCTTACTCTGAGCCTGAAATGGGTGGAAAGGAGGGTGGTGAGATTATAAAATTCCAGTGAATAAACAAACACCATTTAAATCAGCTAAAGCTGAGTAAAAGGAAACAATTAAAATATCCCATCACAATACGTATTTCATAATTTGAAAATTCATCCCAACCCATGCAAACGATTGTATTTCATTTAATTTCTCATTAAGGCTTACGATTTTCATAAACATTTGGCTCATGCCATCAAATATTACTCGGTGACACCTTGATCAGAGGTGTACACTCGAGCCCGTCAAGACTGTTAAAATTTCATATACACGTAAAACATATTTTTAGTTTGAGAAAAACACAGCCGTTCCTTGGCGTTAGCGGAGTTCACCATCACGAGGTGGTTCGACATGACGTGAACTCTAACCATACCTCAAGAGATACCCTACGCGCCTCTCTAACCGAGGTACATATATATATATATATCCGGATTCTGTGCCCCTCTAATAGGCTGGTCCACAGAATTCGTCCACTGTAGCAAGCTAAACCCATCATACAATAAAATTCATTCTAGCATGACATGGCAATTATTGTAATTCACAGCCTTTGAAGGCCAAATACACATTTCATATATTTCAACATAAATACTAATTCAGCCATTCATGCAAATATTATCATAAGCCATTTATTCAAATAATAAATTTTTCAACATAACAAGTGGTCTCCAATTACTCTATTTTTCAAAATCATCATTCAATTTTAAAATAATTTATAACATATTTTCATGTGTACACATTTTGTTTGTAAAACTCAAGATTTACCATTTAATTTCATTTTCATAAAATTTCATCAAAATCGATTAAAAACATACTTTAGATAATAAAAATGATGGTAAGGTTACTCACCTCACAATAGCGGGATTTCTACGTCGCTGTTACTTTGTATATCCATATAATTATACCTAATTGCCCGTCACCTACTTGGTTCTACATGCTTTCCTAGCAACCATTTAAATTCAATACATTTAGTGAATCAATTCTACTTTTCTCTTTCTTATTCTATCATAAATCCACTCACCTAATTCACATCTTAATATATTTTTACTATAATTAATTGCATCATTCGTTCACGTAATTCTTTAGAGTATTAACACCGGTAACTTATTTACGATATTAAGTGCATATTTCAACCTTCTAAGCAACTTAAATGTACTTCATATCACCAATTAACCAATGCATAATTAAATAAAATAATTTAGCCTCCATATAATCCAATTTCAAAATAAATCATGGTGAAAAGTAAAGAAATTTTTTACCCAATTAAGTTAGGTTGGCCCAAATCTCCACTTTCCTTTTCTTTTGGATTTTTCTTCGTTTGTTGTTTTTGGACTCTTATTCATGGACTTCTCCCATTTCTTTTTAATTGGGTCATGCCCATTCTTCCTTTATTGGACCATGTCCAATTTTCCTTGCTTGTTGGGCCATGCCCATTTTCCTTATTATTTTCTTTTCTTTTCTTTCTTTCTTTCTCTTCCACCGTCCAGCAGCCTTGTTGTCTTCTTTTTTCTTCTCTTCACATGCACAAACCGTCCACTCTCTTTCTTTCTCTCCCTCTCACCACTGGTCACACTTTCTAGCTTTTTATCTCTCAATTTTTTAGTAGCTACAGCTGCTTATTTTAGCTCCAAAATCAGCAACTATGCTGCTCTGTTTTTCCTTAAAATCTTCAGCAGCTAAGCTGCACCTTTCCTTCAAAAAATTTACAGCCAAAACAACCACAATTAACCATCAAAATAACACCTCAAACCTTAAACTTTCTGCTGCAAAATTCTGCACTTTTTGGCCTCCAAAATCAGCAGAAAAATGGCACTTTCCAACCTCCAAAACCAGCAGAAAAACAACTCTTTCCAGCCTCCAAAATCAGCCCTTAAATGGCTCTCTTTCCCTTCTTGAATGGTAGCAAAAACAGCCCCTCAACTCAACTCTCTTTTCCTTTTGTTTTCCTTTCTCATGCATGATTTTCTTTTTATTTTTCTTTCTCTTGGTTCTTTCTTCTTCCTTTGCTCTTTTAACCGACCTCTCTTTTTTTCTTGGTCTTCTTCCCTTAGTTTGGTCAATTACACATATATATATTTTATTTCTCTCTTGAATGTTCCACAAACTTCCTTCATGGCCAGCCACATCAAAATTTTATTTTTTCTTCCTTCACTTGTTGCTCCACATGGCCGGCCCCCCCTTCCAATTCACTAAGTAAAGAGTCTTTGACTCTTTTATTGACCACATGGGCTGCTGCCCATGTTGGTCTTCTAATATTTTTTTTTCTATGATCATTTTATTTTTCACTAATTTCACTACATATCCTTTAATCTTTATATTCCAATTTCGATCCTTTTAATATGTCTAAAAATTCCAATTTTCATCTAACTTCCTTTCTCGATGCGTGCACCACCGAAATATAAAAATTGCACCTCAACACGGTATTATCGTAATATTTAAATATTTACTTATCCGCGTTGGTTCGACTTAACAAAACACGCGTATTTCACTTTTGTCGCTCATTTTTCCAAAAATTCACTTGTATTTCTTCTCCCCCACTTGGATCAATCATATGATTCTTCTTCATGACTAATTTCGACATCCGATTAAATATTAATATTTTAATATTATTTTATTTTAAAAATTTTGTCATGTCTCCTTGGTACCCAAAATACCTTATTATCCCTCACTTGACTTCCGAATCGCCTTTTATCTCACAAATTCTCCTCCGATAAAATTATTATTATTTTATTGTTATTTTCTCGCGTGTGTAATATTTTATCCTAAACTACTCCTTTCGTCTTTTATCACTTTTAAACATTTTAATTGACCTCAATTTGCATCCGATCAACTTTGTTTATCACCATATCAAAGTATGGGGTATTTCAAGCTTCCACCAAGCTTTTACAATGGCTTTTACCAGGTTCAGTCAAAAACCTTTTACACTAGTTTTTCACGGGCTAAACTAAAACCCAAAGTGATTTTTGAAGGCTCAACCACAACCTTCAACAATCAAGCTATCCCAAGCTTGAACAACCCCTTAGAATGACTCCCTCACTCTAAGAATACAAGAGAAGTAATAAAGAAGTACCAATGATCACTTACTTGATTTAGATGGTACAAGATGAAGTGCTGAACTCTATTACAAAGATTACCGTTTAAGTGCAGTAAAGTGCTGTGAAGCTTTTCGGTTGTTTTTTTTTTACTTTCTATAGCTCAAATCTCATTCAAGGCTTGAAAAAACTTGTTTCTTATTGTTGGAAGACCCTTTTATGCTTGGAGATACAACTCTGATGGTAGTTTGGCAGTTTATGGTCGTTGGAAATAGTTGAGGATGAGTTCTAGCCGTTAATCTATCTTTTAGTTCTCTGGTTCAAATTGTAGACAGAGAGCTCTTAGTCGACTGACTTGGTCGACTAAGTTGATTCTATTTCTGGTTTGTAGATCTTGGTAGAGAGCAATTAGTTGACTGTCTTGGTCGACTAAGTTGATTCTGTTTCTCAAACTCTTCAGCCCGCCATTTCTCTAATTTGAAACTTGGTCAACCAATGTTCTTCCTTGTTTCACCAATAAGCTTCCTCCTTGTTATTCAGTTACATCTTGTTGATTTTATCCCTATTTTTCTTTCAAAAATACTCTTTGAAGAGTCAATAAATTAATTTTATATGTTACTTTCGTGCACACTCAAGTAAGGGTATTAGACACACATAAATGGGAATGTTTCATTATAATCAAAAACTAATGGAGCCAACAGTAATAAGCTACAACAATAGGGAGGTGTACAAAAAAAAAAAAAACAGAATGTCTCTATGTTTAACTTGGGTGTGAAGGTGTTCTTTCGTTATTTGGTAATTAGAGGTAGCTATAAATATCATGTTGCTTTACTTCTTACATGTATTTGTTAATAATGAAACTTTGAGGGCTATGTTCAGTTTCTAACATCATTTGGATTAATTTAATATAAAGTATGTTTATTTTTTGATTTTTTAAAATTTCCATTATTAAGAAATATTTTGTCCCTGCTGTAGCCATTGTTATTGAAACAAATAGAGTCAACCAACTTGCCAGCCAATATTAATGAGGGATAGAAAATTTGAAAAAAAGAAGTATTTGACCCCTAATTATTACTTGTTAAGCTGACTTTTGGCCTTAAACCTTTTTCTACTATGTATCATTGGAGGTGAATTGAGATAAATAAGATTCATGTCCTGGCTAAATTTCTGTATCGTACTACTTGCAGATTCTTGCATTTTGCATCCTATCTGTTCACAAATTTCAAAAAAAGCTATCCTTTGTCTTAACTAAATAACATCATAATCAGCACTTAATTGAGATCCTTGTTAATCCAAATAGTAAATGAGATTAGATTTTAGCAAAATTATTGGGTAAGCTATCGCAGTAAAAAGGGCATATAAGAATACGAAGCAATTCATTAGATACATGATCTTTTCAAATATTTGTGAAGTGGTTTTTATTTTTGGTGGCGGTTGTGCTAGGAATACTTGATGCCCTTGCATCTGTAAGTATGTTGATTTGAGAATTGTAGTTTCAATTTAGCATTTGATGTATTTGAAAAGATGAGAGAAAAAGGAACTACATTTTACTTAGAACTCTTTGTAATCTTCATTAATTTAGATATAAAAAATGATAAGCTTTTTACATTTTAGCATTCTAAGAGCATTTATCATGACCTAGGCATTCTTTTTCATATTTTTTTCATGATTTTTTTATTACTTTCTTAATGGTTCATAACCAGGAATTAGATTTTCTATTAAATAAAAATAGTAATTATTTTGATAGAATTCTAAGATTTTCTTATCCTATTTTCGTGGTCATAAGTAGATAAACTTCCCTAAATTTTTTATGAATGTCCAAGTCTAGTTGCTATGCATAAACTTGGTTCCTGATGGATTACTAGCTATTGCCATTAGGTTTATTAAGCAAGACTGTTAGACTAACACTCAAACACACACTTAAGGCTACTCAAGTATTGTAGTAGATAGCTAAGTGCAAAGCAAATCTACCTACTTTAATGAACTAAGGCTTTGGCAAGCAAAACTTTATAGGAACCAAGTAGAGTTTACAGAGAAAATAAGAGGGAATAAGCTACAGGAAACCATAACTAAAATGGCTTAGCTAAATACAGGACTATGTTACATTTCCATTCAATCTGTTACAAGTTTATATGGCTAAGGCAATTAATAAAAGTCTTCAATTGCTCCCACTATCTTTATGCATTGTCTCTAATAAATCACATTGCTAACATATATCATAGCCATAACCCTATATAGTGAGTCCATCAAGCCATTGATAAATCGTTTCACCTTCATTTTCTCAATGGTCACTAGGTAAGATCCATACCTTGACAATTGGGTGAAGTGTTGGTCTTGAATAAATGTGCTAGTGGGGGGGGGGGGTGAATTGCACTTTTTGGCTCTTACTAGACTTGATTTCGAATTGGACGCAAATTGAAGGTCAATGATGAAAAATTTGAAGCAAGATGAAGGAACGGTTTTAGAAAGAATGAAAATAAAAAATAAAACAGAAGAGACAATACTTAATGATTTATAGTGGTTCAGTCAAAGGCCTACATCCACTACCTTGATTGTTCAACTAAGAATTTTCCAAACCAAATCACTAAAACCAGTGGAATTCCCAAGCTTCCACCAAGCTTTTACAATGGCTTTTCGCAGGCTTAGCCGTAACCTTTAACAATGATTTTTCACGGGATCAACCAAAACCCAAAATGGCTTTTCAAAGGCTCAACCCCAACCTTTAACAATGGTTTTTCACAAGATCAACTAAAACCCAAAATGGCCTTTTAAGGGCTTAACCACAACCTTTAACAATGGTTTTTCACGGGATCAACCAAAACCCAAAACTAACTTTTCTAAGGCTAAGTTAGAACCTACCACTACAACCAAGCTAACCTAAGCTTGATCAACCCTTTAGAGTGCCTTGTACACTCTACGTAATCAAGAAATGAAGAAGAGATGAAGTACAATTGATTACTTAGCTGATTTAAGATGTACAAAGTTAAGCTCAAACACTTTTTCAAAGGATAGGAGTGAAATACAAGTGTAAAGAGAAAGTTTTGGTCTTCTAAGCTCAAAATCACTATGGATGGCTTCTCTATCTTGTTTTTGACTATTTGAGAGGTTTTAAATACTTGAAAAATCAATTCTGATTGTTGGAGATAGAAACTAGCCATTTTTAGCGGTTATTTTGTCTTTAGTATTCAAATTCAATTCTTCAGATAGAATGCTCTTAGTTGACTAACTATACTTCTAAGTCGATTAAGTCGTCTCTATCTCTTAACCCAGTTTCTGGTAGTGAGCTCTTAGTTGACTAACAATTCTTCTTAGTCGATTAAGTCATCTCTATCTCTGAACCCAGTTTTTGGCAGTAAGCTTTTGGTTGACTAACAATGCTTTTTAGTCGATTAAGTTCTTTCTGTCTTGTAATCCAGATTTCTGGCAATAAGCTCTTAGTCGACTAACCATGTTTCTTGGTCGACTAAGTGTTCTTTGTTTATGAACTAACCATCTTCAATTTGAGTTTTAGTTGACTAGCTCCCTTCTTTATCTGACTTAGAGGCTTCTGTTTTTATCCAACACCTGCTTAACTGATTAAATCTTATGTTAACCAGTTAAGACCTTTTTGTCTTCATTAAAGCTCTTTCTTCTTTGCCTGTTTAACCAATTAACCTTTCTTGCAACTGAACAAGCATCTTGACTTGCTTTCAAATACCAGATATATTAATGAATTTAAGCTTTCTCCTGCACACTCAAACAATATAATTAGACATCAATGAATGGGAATATTTTGCTATCATAAAAAACATATAGAGTCCACATTCTCTATCTCTTATTTTTTATGATCACAAAACACTTCCTAGATTAAGAATGCAATGTCTATTTTCAATATGAATGCTTCAAATCTTTATGCGTAATAAGGTGCTCCCCCTTAGTCAATGCATCATATTTTCTTTACATAATATTCAACAAAACCAAAACTAAGTATCACACACATAAATTAAACATGAAGACCTATTTAACTCTATTTGATTTAGTCTTCCTTCTCTCTTTTTTCTTTTTCATCATTAAACAAGATATTCAAAACTCCCTCTTAATGAGTGTATCAATAGTTTCCTTTAATCTTTAAATCAAATTTTAATGAATGAGAATCATAAGCACTCATACACCTAAGTCATACACGCTTATAGATATAGTTCAATAACTTCAAGAGTCAAGCTTGTGTTTATGTAAGAACAAATGTATGGGAGTTAAATCATTTTAAGAAATTGTCAAGGATTACTCAAATAATGTTCAAGCGAATTTGATCATTTTGTCATAATCAAAGCTATAATAATTTTAAAGCTAACATGAAGTGCATATCATACTCTAAGACAGTCATCCCTAGGGTTTGTACAAGATCCTTAAACTTTCGGTTTTTAGCATCTTGTATTGCCTCAAGTGAAAACCTAGCCATGAAAGCCATACAAAGCTCACCTAAGTCAATCGTGGTGACACTTGGGGTCTCTTTTTGAGATAAGATAGAAACCAATGGTGAGCTTCATCTTATAGTTTGAAACCTACAAACTCCACAAACCTCTCGTTAGAGCTTGTTAATGCTTTACATATCTTTTTCATCTTATCAATGAACAACTGTCGATCCTTAGACACATTTGACTTAGTGAAAGATGAAGGCTTAAGATTAAGAAAATCATGAAGCAACACCTCACCATGTATTTGCACTACCTTAGTCTGCTAGTGGTCCTTTAGCTCATGAGAGCCTGAGGGAGCATTTCTAACTCGATTTCCTTTGACCTACCTTTGCATGGTATCCATCTAGTTAGCCATCATCTCTAGCCAGGTCCTCAATAGTGACACCTCTAATTGAGCGTCTATCTTCATCCATAAGAGGTTGCACCTCCGAGTGTGTATCTTTAGGTGTCTTTACCTTTAAAGATTTGGTGAGCCTACCGCACCAATCACGACCTCTAAGAATAAGCACACATGCCCTAACAAAAGTCTTAGCGGGAGCATTCTGCTCTATCATAGCTCTAATTGTAATTTGGGTCTAAGGTGGTAGATTTACTTGGACAAGAGCAAGTACTATACTAAATTACTCATTATTGACTCATGGTTGACAAAGGAAGGTTTGTACCTAAACAAGGGATCCCATGCAGTCTCCCGTTTACGGGTTGTGCTATAATTCACAAACTAAAAACCACGACATAAAAGTCCAACTTTCCACTAACTCAAACAAAAACTCCTATGACTTAAACAACTTAATGCTCTGGTACCAACTTTGTCATAACCTAATTCTTGGCCATAGTGGACACATGGGTTTGATGAACAATCCCATTTAACCCAAGCAAGCCTCAAAATTTAAGGTAAAATAAATTGACCCCTTTAAGTTTTGGTTATAATTACAACGGGTCCATTAGTTCTCAAAATGGACAATTTGCCCCAAACATGTAAATGGCGTTAATGGGTAAACGTGAAATGTCTAAAATACCCTTATTATTTCTTACTCTTTTCCTTTCTTTCAAGTTGGTTGGCGGTGCTCCCTAACACTAGCCGGCTATCTCGCGATCGAATTTTGCCATGGAAAGCCAGATTCGATCTAATCTCCCTAAGGGACCGCGAGATCTGGCTACACACCGTAGAACTCACACTCCCTTAAGGAGCACCAGATCGGGCTCCCCTGTAGAGCACCGTGTACTCCCTTGAGGAGCATCAGATCTGGTGTTCCTTTAATCATGCTTTTTAGGGGAGCATCGATTGTGTTCTTAGTGGAGCACCAGATGGGGAGCGTCGATCTGGTGCTCCCTAAGGGAGCGTTGTTTATGGAGAGGTGGTTGAGTGAAGAGGATTTTTTTTGAAAAAGAAAAAAACTTAAAAAATGAAAAATTATAATTTATATAGTGGTAATTTTTAAAATTAATGGAAGGTAAAATTGTCTTAAAAATATTACCATATCATCAAACTAATGGAAACATTGACGGTTGACTAACAACAACACTTATGTGTCTAGCAAAAATATTCTTTTAGGGTAGATTATCCATTTAGAAAACTAATAGACTCGCATGTAATTATGGCCTAAACTCATGGAGTCAGTGTATTTTACCCTAAAATTTATCATCCAATTATGACAATAGCACATAATACAAAAGTTGTATTTCATTTCGATAGATTTATAAGCATATGATAATCTTCACACCAAATATGTATAATTCGTGTCAAGTTGCATGATTTTCCAAACAGACATATATGTTTATACATAATAAATATAAACAAATATATAACTATAATTCATTTAACATCTATTGCCAATTATAGGCCCAAACATTCACATGCATTTGAAATTATATAACCAACAAAAAGTTTGGCTTAATTAGTCAACCGACTCAAAGTTATACATGTACTAGATGTCTTCATGACGACCTACCAACTATGGTGAAAGATTGACTCCACAAATATGCCACCTAGAGAACTACTAAATTGTAAAAAAAAAAATCCACATTTGTGAGATATAAAATCTCAATGAGCAAACACGAGGACAGGGGAACAAGCTAAATGAGGGAGTATTCCATAAACATATTTCAAGGAATATGTAATTTTTGAATAATTCATTTTTGATAGCCTCATATAATTGAAAGGGATTTTCCAACTTTATCTAGAGAGATTCATACATGACCAAAGGTTCTTAGACACTTAGTCTAAGATTTCCTAACAAAATCCCTCAAAATAAGGCTCAAAAGCCCAAAAGAGTGTTTAATACATTGCAAGGATTGACCTTTCTTGGGTGGAGGGTCGATCCTTTTTGTAACTAAACACTCCCTCTGTGTTCTGATGGCTTGGGATCAACCTTTTGGTTCTTAAGGGTCGATCTCAACACTTCTAGATTCCAAATTCAACCCTTGAACCTTCCAATTTTGCCTCCCTTTCACTAGGTTCAATTATTCTCTCCATTCCTCTAAAATTTAGAGTTCAAAGATTTCCAATTTGCACATCCTCAAGAAACTAAATTTCCAATAACTTAAGTAAAGGTAACTTGGCCAACCATATAACTTACACTTCCATTTACACCATTCCAATCCATAACCAATTTCCAAACATACAAACTATGTAACCAAACATGTTAAATAATGTAAATCATGTATGGAAAATGAACATATAAGGCATATAAATCAATCATATTAACGCAAGTAGTCTGAATGTGCTAAGGCACACAACCAAACATGCTAAATCAACCAAACATGTAAGACATGTAAAAAACAAATGCTAAGGTGCATAGTTCCAAAGATGTTAAGGGGCATGTAACCCATAAGAATAGTGTAAATCTTAATCAAATAACTTATGAATCACATATAGTGCTGGCAATTCTAGCCAACCAAGTCCACAGCCAAACATCACATTAGAGTAATATCTAACATATTTTTCATTATCCAAAAGCACATACAAGTCATGCTTCACACTTTTTGAAATGAAGTTTCCAAACAATTAAAGGCTTGCTCAAATAACTCTATTATATAGAGTTATTTAGCCACATTTTGGATGTTAAAATAGCTAAGTTCTTGTGTTTTAATCCAATTTTAGATAGTTTTTATGTTTTTGGTTAATTAATTTAAAGCATGTTAACTTATTTTAATTCAAGCAATTTTCGTTCATTTTCATGTTGACAGTCTTAATTTAAGCCAATACCAATTTAGTCCTTGTCATTGTAGGTTTTCAAATACATAAAGTTAAATGGTGATGATCTATGCTATGGAGACTAAGTACAAATTTTCACTGAACATGCTGCGGTAATTCTAGGATAACTTGAGATACAAAGATTCAATGAATGTGATTCTTCAACCATTGAAAATATAAGAGGTAGAGCTACAAAGTTCATGTTTACCATTTTTCACAAATTGTCAATTAAAAGTTCACTACGCAAGTATACGTATTGAATAGACAGTATATTAGCAAGCAGAGTATCGATCCCATAGAGAATTGATCTAAAACTTTACTAAGTACTAAAATTAGAAAAAATTAATGTTATCGAAACACCCAAAATTAATTAACTAAAATTTAAACTAATAAGAAAAATCAAAATAATAATAACTTGAGAAAATATCAAATTAAACAAGCCTAGGATTATAATATCCCTCACGCTTCATCTAAATCTTACCTCTCGTCCTTAAATTATTTCAATGGGTTGAATTGCTAACCTAGAGTCTTAAATTATTAATAAGGGTCTCTCGACCGTTTTATAAAAATATCTATTTTAACCAAAACACTATATCCTTATGTGAATTGAAATTAAAACAGACTCATTAAGTCCAGACTCTAATCTGTCTACATATGGCATATAGGTATATCCATATCCTATACGCAAATCAATTAATATGATCATGTGTTATCCCAATTTTACTTTACACTAAACTTCCTTTTCCAAATTTGTTTAGGTTCCTAAATCAATTTAATTGGTGATTAGACAATTAAAAGCATTAAGAACAAATTGGAATAAACAATTCAAATCCCATTAAAGATAAGCAAGAAAGGGATTAAAAATCTAAATTGCATGTAAGTTCAATTGTAATCCTAGAAAAAGAAAATTAGCTACTCATAATTTTGAAAACAAATAACATTGTATATAATTCAACCATTGAGAGTAACAAGAACAATAAAAGCCAAAGAAGAAAATAAAACAAATATTTGCCACCTTGATCTCCAAGTTTCAGCCTCTAGTTCTAACTTCTTGAATCTCCCAAAAGTTGTCTACCTTAATGTTCTTAAAAATATCTTATTTATACTAATAAACTTAACCTAAAGTTTCTAAGTTGACCTATGGTTTAATTGGGCTTAAAAATGTAATGAGGGGCCCAAAAAATCAATTGTTATTCTTCACAAATTTCCATTCCTAACACAGTACATCCAACTATTTTTTGATGCAATTTTCTCTATCTTTAATGCAGAATTGGGTAAAGTGATCTTCATAAAAGTTGTAGCCCTATCTCTTAGCTTTCTAATCGTTTAAAAATTACTTCATTTGGAGGTCTGTAGCATAGGTTATGACTACAACACTGAAGCATATGTAAGCAGATTGTACGTCTTTCAACACTTAATTTTCCAAAATTAAGCCCAATCTCTTTTAATCCTACGAAAAATATAAAAACTAATAAATAATAACCAAATTTTAAAAAATAACATAAAATTAAAATAATTCACTTAAAAATAAACTAATTGTAAAAACAATTTAAAATAAGTAAATTATAATTGAAAATTGAGGACTTAGCTAATATTTCATAACAAAATTGGACTAAAATAATTCTATAAAATAGAATTATCACACCCCCAAACTTAAGATTTTGCTAGTCCTTGAGCAAAAGAAAATCACAAAAAGAAAACTAAACATAAAAAATCCTTGAACGAGAGATAGAAGTACTAAATCATGATTTCCCAATTTTTCCTCAAAAATTAACTTAAATTCCAACTTAAGGTAACATACAGCTAATCCTTAAATTCATACATCAATTCAAGTGAAAACTTATTTTTCAAATGGACTTCCCGTGTGTGTGTGAATGCTCTCTTATAAAAAATATCATGCAATTTGGATTAGTTTATTCCAAATATAAGCATAGATTAGTACTAGGATCCCATAAGTTTACTTTTTATCTCTCTCTACTAATGTAGATTAACACTTATTCAAGGATCAATAGGTCTTTATCAAGCTTGTAATGTAAGGCTAGGGTTAAGGTATGATAAAGGATATATTTAGGCTCAAATTCACCCTAAGCACTTAATCAATCTAGGACATATAAAGAGCTCAAATTTTTTTTGTATAGCACCCCCAAACTTAAAGTAAACTTTCCTTTGTACAACACATTCTATTTCTTTTCTTTTCTTTTTTTTTTCAACCCCCAAACTTATTTTTGACAATTATAAACAAGGGGTCATTTTCCTAACAACCATAACTTTTTTTTTCACCTTTCTCCCTCAATTCATTCTTAAGCTCAAATCATTTCCTAGAAAGATTAAAATACTTAGAGGGTAAAAGGTTCAAATTGCTGGATTTAAATAGACAGGCCAAGGCTAACATAATTGTGTAATTACAAAGAAAAGGTAAATTAGGCTCAAAAGGATAACTAAGGATAAATATAACAAGGTAAGCTCAAAAAGGCTCAAACGATCCAAAGATGGCCTAAATCACTTCCTATCCTAAGTGATCTAAGATTTCGCCTTGAGAAAGAATCAAACACATTCTAGAATTCTTGACTTCACTATACTTTTTCATCAACATAAACTTTCTCTAAATCACACAAAAATTCTAAGTAAAAGAGTATAGTGCTCAAATTATTAGAAGTCATATTCTAAAATAAAGCTAACACAAGAATATCACATAAAATTAAATCATAACTATATGCTTTCCAAACGTTAAGAATCAAAAGATAATTAAAATATCATCGTAGGATTAGGACAATCATGAATGAGATGCAACTATCTCAATTTTTTTTTTGAAACACAAATAAAACATGCAAAACATAAATAAATATACAAGACATATCTTAAATTAAAGCTAACTAAACATAATGAAAAAAAAATAAACCAACAAAATTCTAAATCACGCCCCCAATCTTGGAACAAACATTGTCCTCAATGTGATAAAGGAAAATAAAAGAGAAAGAACAAAGATACTCTCCTAACTCTGAAGCTGTAGTCTACATGTCCTCCGCATCGTCACCACCAAAATCGTCCTCAAAGTCAGAATTCGTAGGCAACGAAGGAAAAACAGTCATATCCATCCCAATGTGTTCAGCATAGACTCTCATCATTTGTTCAATCGCCCAATTTTGCTGTTTATGATAGTATAATCTATGATCAATGTGCTCCATCCATTGAGTGACACTACGTGTTGGAGCTGCTTAGGAATGTGAGGGGGTGGCTTGCGAAGAACTACTAGCCACTGGTGTAGATTCCTCTAACCGCTTAGGAATGCCCATGGTGATAGGAATTTTTGGTTGTTGTAGCTCCTCTTTATCACTCCATTGCACACCAGCTCACGCACATAATGCAGTGATCAAGGAAGGAAAACCGATACCATCTCGTTTAGTGCGGCCCCGTATGTAAGATGGCATGAGAGATAATGTTACCAACATCAATGGATTTATGTGTGACAATCGCATAAATAAGCACTGCGTGATCCCTCATGACATCACTGATATGAGTGGAAGGGAGTAACCGTGCCACTATAAAGTGTAACCAAACTTTCAACTCTTTTTTCATGGCACTCCGTTTGAATGAAATTGGCTCACCATGCGATGTCTTCCATCGGGCTCCCTCAACACACAACATCGATATAATCTAATTGCAATCTTGATGATCGCCCATGTACTGCCTATATTCATCATTCTCTACATTAGGTTTCCAAAGAATGCGTTGATAGCTTGGCTGTGAAAAGGGACTTGTTTGCCAGGAAAAAATGCCACACCATCAACATGTTCAACTACATTTGCATAAAACTCACAGACTACAGGCACCACTACAGCTTCAGGTTGGTCACTAAATAGTTGCCAATGTCTATCTCAAAACATGTCATGCATCTCCTTGTAAGGCAGAATTGGGATATCCATCCCTTGTTCAGGAATTGGTACTTTATTGATCAATGAAGTATGATATCGTGCAGAGGCATCAGCAGAGATGAACTTCGATCTATAAAAAGATCCACTGGAGCTTGGTTTGGATTGTTTTGGTGCCATTCCTACAAAAGAAATTTAATTATCAAAACAAATTCAGAGGAAAAATATGCAAGTAGCATTGCGTGCACAAGCAAGAAAATATGAAAGATCTACAAGCACGAATTTAAATAATTCTTATCCAATTCAACGATCCAAATTCAAGATTTCCTTTGATCAGCTAACTTTTGAAGATTCAACATAAATTCTTTATTCCTCACAACATTAAAACAGTCTTCTCATACTTATAATTTTCACAATGCCATAGTTCAATTATAAAAATTAAAAATAAAAATAATTCGACGACAATGTACTCATCCAAAATTATCAAATGTGGCATGTGTTGCATTAACAATTCCATAATTTATTTCTATTTGCTCAACCAAGCATCAAAAATTAAAGAAACCCATCATTTACCCACATCAACAAAGCATTTATCAACTATATTGGCAGCTAATAAAAAATCCATGAATTCATTATATGGGTAACAAGAATTAACCACTAATCATAAAAATTGTCTACACTCCAAGCCTAAATCAAGAGGCAGTAGAAAAACCCATTAACAAACATGCACAATGGACTCATTCACTGTGAAAAAAATTATAAAATTTGCTATCAACACCAACCTCATTCTCTCTCTACACAAAACAATTGAAAACTAAATAGTTGAAGGAAGGAAGGAGGAGTGTTTACCTTAAGAATGCAAAGAGTGCAGAATTTTAAGTGAAAAAAGAAAAAAAAATCCAAATAGAAATAATATGCAGAAATTTTTAGTGCAAAAGAAAAAAGAAGGCAGGAGATTTGAAAGGGAATGAGGAAGTGTGTGTTTGGCGATAAGAGAAGAAGAAAGTGAAAGAATAAGAAGAAAAAAGAGGGTTTTTAAAGTGAGGGCTACGTCGCTTAACTGTAGCACCCGAAGCATTACGCTTCGGGTTTGAGCATCGCGGCGCTTAACCATTCTATTTTTGTGCCCTTGTTCAGTGCCGCAACTCTCACCTTAAGGGCCGAGGCATTGAAATATTCTGTTTCGGCTCTGTTTCCTCTTTATTTCAGGGCCACAACTTTTAATTTAAGGGTCGCAACTATGACTTTTTTTACCTTTTTTTTTAATTTTTTATTTATTTTTTTATTTTTTGATTATTTTTTAAACCAATTACCTGCAAAAGTAGACATAAAAAATTACATTAAAAGAAATAAATTAAAAAGCATGAAATAAAATAAAGATGAGAATAAGTAAAGTTGAGGAGCTTGGGTTGCCTTCTAAGAAGCGCTTCGTTTATAGTCTTTGGCTGGACTGACTTGGACTCTAGGCCATGTCAACAAGTGTATTGAGGACTTTTGACAATTAATTTCACCTCCCTAATAATGCTTCAATCTTTGTCCATTGACTTTAAATTTTCGACCATTTGTCCCCCTAACTTCGATTACTCCATGTGGAAATACCTCATTGATAATGAAAGGACCAAACCACCTTGATTTGAGCTTTCCCAAAAATAATTTCAAGCGAGAATTATAGAGCAACACTGACTATCCCGACTCAAAGCTTTTTTCCATTATCTTCTTATCATGCCATTGCTTTGTTTTCTCTTTATAGAGTTTGGCATTCTCATAAGCTTGAAGGTGAAATTCATCAAGTTCATTTAATTGCAACAACCTTTGCTCACCTACTGCTTGTAGATCAATATTTAACTTCTTCACGGCCCAATAAGCATTTTGTTCAAGTTCCACCAGTAAGTGATAAGCTTTGCCAAAGATCAACTTATATGGAGAGATACCAATTGGGGTTTTGTAAGCAATCTGATATGCCCATAGTGCATCATCCAATCTTTTTGCCCAATCTTTTCTTGTAGGACACACTGTTTTCTCCAAAATCCTCTTGATTTTTCTATTTGATACTTCCGCTTGGCCACTAGTTTGAGGATGGTACGCAGTTGCAACCTTGTGCTTAACTCAATATTTTTCCAAAAGTACATCAAAATACTTGTTGCAAAAGTGACTCCCCTTATCAATAAAAATTACCCTTGGAGTGCCAAATTGAGTAAAAATGTTCCTTTTTATGAAATTCATTACCACCTTCGAATCATTATGAGGAAAGGCTACCACTTTAACCCACTTGAAAACATAATCAACAGTAAGAAAAATGTATTTATTGTTGTATGAAGATATGAACGGACCCATGAAGTCAATACCCCATACAAAAAAAATTTCTATCTCTAGGATGTTGAAAGGCATCTCATGTCGCCTTGAGATATTACCCACTCTTTGGCACCGGTAACAATGCAAAACAAAGTTGTAAGCATCCTTAAATAATGTAGGCCAATACAAACATGATTGGAGGACTTTAGCTGCAGTCCTTGTGCCTCTAAAGTGTCTTCTATAATTTAAAGAATGGCAATGATGAAGCACACTTTGAATTTCTTCTTCTGGGACACATTTTCTAAAGATTTGGTCTTTACACTGCTTGAACAAGTAAGACTCATCCCAAAAATAAAATTTAACATCATGCAAAAATTTCTTTTTCTGATGAAAATTTAAATCAGGGGGAATAACATTGCTTACTAGATAATTCACGAAGTCAGCATACCAAAGAAGTGATTTCTTACCAACTTGAACGATTTGTTCATCAAGAAAAGTCTCCTTGATTAAGGTTGAATCTTTACCTTGATCTTCAATCTCCAATCTTGAGAAGTGGTCTGCCACTTGATTTTCTGTTCCTTTTCTGTCATGAATCTCTAGATCAAACTCTTCTAGCAAGAGAATCCACCTTATCAATCTTGGTTTTACATCCTTCTTAGCAGTCAAATATTTGATACCTGAATGGTCAGTGTGCACTATCACCTTTGTCCCCACAAGATAAGAGCGAAATTTGTCAAAAGTAAAAACTATAGCCAAGAGCTCATTTTTATTATGGTATAATTTTTCTGGGCCTCATTCAAAGTCTTGCTAGCATAATAGATGGAATGGAAGATTTTATCCTTTCTTTGTCCCAAAATGGCTCCCATCGCATAATCAGTCACATCACACATTAGTTCAAAAGGGAGAGTCCGATCGGGACTAATTATGATAGGTGCAGATATTAATCTTTTCTTCAATTCATCAAAAGCAATTAGACATTCATTATCAAACTTAAATGGCACATCTTTTTGCAATAAATTGCAAAGTGGTTTAGAAATTTTTGAAAAGTCTTTAATAAATCTTTTATAAAAACCAACATGACTAAGAAAACTTCTAATACCTTTGATATTTATTGGAGGTGGTAATTTCTCAATTGCTTCAATTTTTGCTTTATCTACCTCAATGCCACTACTAGAGATCTTGTGCCTAAGGACAATACCTTCTCGCACCATAAAGTGACATTTCTCCTAGCTGAGCACCAAATTTGTTTCTTCACATCTCTTGAGTACCCTAGCAAGATTTAAGAGACAATCATCAAAATTATTTCCAAAGACAGAAAAATCATCCATAAATACGTCCAAATATTTCTCCACCATGTCTGTGAATATGGCCAACATACATTTCTAAAAAGTGGCAGGTGCATTACAAAATCCAAATGGCATTCTTCTAAAAGTAAAGGTGCTATAAGGACATATAAATGTAGTATTTTCTTGATCTTCAGGAGCAATAGCAATTTGGTTATAACCAATATATCCATCTAGAAAGCAATAATATTCCTTACTAACCAAGTGATCCAACATTTGATCAATGAATGGAAGAGGGAAGTGATATTTCCTTGTAGCTTTGTTAAGCTTGCGGTAGTCCATGCACACTCTCCATCCAGTCACAGTTCTTCTTGGAATGAGCTCATTATTGTCATTGGCAACCATAGTCATTCCTCATTTCTTAGGAACACATTGAACTAGACTTACCTATGAGCTATCAGAGATAGGATAAATTATTCCAGCATCCAACCACTTGATGATATACTTCTTGACTACTTCTTTAATGATAGGATTCAATCTTCTTTGCTATTCAATTGTGACTGTGTGATTTTCCTTAAGGAGAATTTTGTACATGTAAATAGAAGGGCTAATTCCCTTAATATCAGCTATGGTCCACCTTATCGCTTTCTTGAATTCTCTAAGTGTCCTCAATAACTTCTCTTCTTGCGTGTTAGTAAGAGTAGCAGAAATAATAATTGGAGGAGTAGAAGATTTTCTAAGAAAAGCATACCTCAAGTGTGCAAGCAGAGGTTAGAGTTCCAAAGTAGGTGTTTCCTCAATGGAAGGCTTAGAAGCTGGCACCAAAGAAGTTGAAACATCTAAAGACTCAAATTGATGATTAGTTCTAAATCTGGAGTGAGCATTTAACAAATTTGAATATTCAATAAATTCATCATCATCCTTGTCAACATTAGCAACTAAACATGCTTCAAAAGGATCATTAGGATTTTCTTTTAAGAAAACATCTTGGGTAAAGTTATTTACCACACTCATAGATAAGTAGTCTTCAGATGTCATAGGTAATTTTAAAGCTTTGAAAATATTAAATGTTACCTGTTGGTCTTGAACTCTCAAAGTGAGCTCACCTTTTTCAACATTAATCAAAGCTCTAGCAGTTGCTAAGAATGGCCTATCAAGGATGATTGGAATTTGCCTATCTTCTTCCATGTCAAGAATTATAAAATCAACTGGAAAAATAAATTTATCTACCTTGACAAGAACATTTTCAATAATTCCCCTTGGGTACACATATGAACGATCAGCCAATTGCAAACTAACAGAAGTGGGTTTGCATTCCCTCAAACCAAGTTTCTCAAAAATTGACCAAGGCATTAAATTGATACTTGCACCTAAATCACTCAAAGATTTGTAAAAAATAAATTACCAATAGTGCAAGGAATTGTGAAACTACTTGGATTTTTGAGTTTTGTTGACGGTTTATTTTAGAGAATTGCACTACATTCTTCTGTAAGGGAGACAGTTTCAAACTCACCTAGCTTTCCCATTTTGGAGAGGATGTCTTTCAAGAACTTGACATAACTGGGCATTTATTCCAAAGCTTCAGTAAAAGGAATATTTATGTGTAATTTCTTGAAGTCATTGAGGAACTTCTAAAATTGTTTTTCAAACTTTTGCTTTTGGAGCCTTTGGGGAAAAAGTGGTGGAGGATGGATGACTTGAGAAGTTCCTTGATTTTTGGCCTTGTCATTTTCTTTTTATTCAATTTCAATCTCATTCTCACACATTATTTCCTTCTCAACTTGTTCATTCTCAGATTCAATTGTTTTTTCATTCACTTCTTCAATCTCTTTTCCATTTCTTAAAGTAATTGCTTGGCATTGTTCCATACCTTTAGGATTGATTTGTGTGACACTAGGTAGGGAACCTTAAGTTCTATTATTGATGGAATTAGCAAGCTGTCCCACTTGGGTCTTAAGATTTCTCAAGGATGCTCTATAGCTTTGAATTATAGCATCATTCTTTGATGTATATTGCAAGAGAAGTTCTTCCACTTGAGACTTCTTTTTAGGAATTGGAGGTCTAACTTGTTGTTGAAAACCAGGAGGCATGTTGGGTTTTGGATTGGAAGACCCTACATTGTTGTTCCATGAAAAGTTGGGATGGTTTCTCCAACCAAGATTATAAGTATTGGATTATGGGTTATTCTCCTATCTATTGAAGCTCCCCATAAACTGGACTGATTCAAAATTTTATGGACATTGATCATTTGGATGGCCATCTCCACACATCTCACAAACTACAAATGAATTTTGAACTGTATGAACTCCCAATGTGTCAAACTTCTTGGATAGTGCATCTACTTGTGCAGCTACTTGAGCAGTTAAGTTGCCAAGTGCATCAATTTCATACGCTCCAACAGCTTTTCTCGAACTCGACCTTTATGAAGGCCATTGATAATTGTTTGAAGCCATCTCTTTCAACAAATTATAAGCATCTGCGGCATTCTTGCTCATTAATGCCCCACCAACAGTAGCATCAATTGTGGTTTTTTTTCACCCAACCAGCCCATTATAGAATAACTGAACTTGCATTCTATTAGGAATCCCATGATGTGGACATCTTCTCAGTAGTTCTTTAAACCTCTCTCAAGCTTCATACAAGGACTCACCATCGAATTGTGTGAATGAGGTGATATCATTCCTCATCTTTGCAATCTTTGCAAGTGGGAAGAATTTTGCGAGAAACTTTTGAGTCAAGTCCTCCCATGTAGTGATAGACCCATTGGGTTGTGAATTAAGCCAACTTTTTGCTTTATCCCTTAGAGAAAACGGAAACAGTCTCAATCTAATAGCATCATCAGTTACTCCATTGTATTCAAAGGTATCATAAATTTTCAAAAAAATTACCAAATGAGAATTAGGATCATCACTAGGTAAACCACCAAACTAGACTGAAGATTGAATCATCTGAATGTAAGCTGGTTTCATTTCAAAATTATTCACATTGATAGAAGGTCTCCTAATGCTTTCGTGCAAACCTTGCAAAAGAGGAACAGCATAATCCTACAGTGCTCTATTTGCTTCGGGAACTAGATTAATGGCATTATTGCCATTGTTGTTGTTATCCTCAACCTTTGTCTGATTTAAAGCTGCAACTTGCAAATTCTTCCTTCGACGTCTTTTAAAAGTTCTTCCTATCTCAGGATCAAAAGGAACAAGATTCAAGTTGTTTTTTCTTTGCATACAATGACCAAAGATATCTGCAAACAAACAAAATCGAATATTAAAACAAGAAAAATAAAATTTGAAGTAAGACTAAATTACTTGGTATTAGTATTATTAAAACTTCTAGAAACAATTCCCTGGCAATGGCGCCAAAAACTTGTCAATTAAAATTCTACTACGCAAGTATACGTATCGAATAGATAGTATATTAGCAAGCAGAGTATCGATTCTATAGAAAATTGATCTAAAACTTTACTAAGTAGTAAAATTAGAACCAATAAATCTTATCCAAACATCCAAAATTAATTGATTAACTAAAACTAATTAACTAAAATTTAAACTAACAAGAAAAATCAAAATAATAATAACTTGAGAAAATATCAAATCAAACAAGCCTAAGATTACAATATCCCTCACACTTCATATAAATCTTACCTTTCTTCCTTAACTTATTTCAATGGGTTAAATTGCTAACCTAAAGTCCTAAATTATTTATAAGGATCTCTCGACTCATCTTATAAAAATATCTATTTTAACTAAAACAATATATCCCTATGTGAATTAAAATTAAAACAGACTCATTAAGTTTAGGCTCTAATCTGGTTACATATAGCCTATAGTTATATCCTTATCCTATACGCAAATCAATTAATATGATCATATGCTATCTCAATTTTAGTCTACACTAAACTTCCTTTCCTAAGTTTATTTAGGTTCCTAAATCAATTTAATTGGTGATCAGGCAATTAAAAGCATTAAGAACAAATTGGAATAAACAATTCAAATCCCATTAAAGATAGGCAAGAAAGAGATTAAAAAGCTAAATTACATGTGAGTTCAATTGTAATCCTAGAAAAAGAAAATTAGCTACTCATAATTGCAAAAACAAATAAAATTGTATATAATTCAACCATTGAGAGTAACAAGAACAATAAAAGCTAAGGAAGAAAACAAAACAAATATTTGCCACCTTAATCTCCAAGTTTCAGCATCCACTTCTAACTTTTTGAATCTCCCCAAAGTTGTCGACCCTAATGTTCTTAAAAATATCCTATTTATAATAATAAACTTAACCTAAAGTTCTTAAGTTAACCTATGGTTTAATTGGGCTTAAAAGTGTAATGAGAGGCCCAAAAAATCAATTGTTAGTCTTTACAAATTTTCATTCCTGGCACAATACATCCAACCATTTTTCGATCCGATTTTCCCTACTTTAATGCAAAATTTGTAAAGTGATCTTCATAAAAGTTCTAGCTCTATCTCTTAACTTTCCAATGGTCTAAGAATCGAATCATTTGGAATTCTATAGCGTGAGTTATGGCTAAAACACTAAAGCATATGCAAGTAGGTTTTGGGTCTTTCAACACTTTACTTTCCAAAATTAAGCCCAATCTCTTTTAATCCTACGAAAAATATAAAATCTAATAAATAATAACCAAATTAAAAAAATAACATAAAATTAAAATAATTCACTTAAAAATAAACTAATTTTAAAAACAATTTAAAATAAGTAAATTATAATTGAAAATGAAGAACTTAGCTAATATTTCATAACAAAATTAAACTAAAATAATTATGTAAAATAGAATTATCATAGATCAGCCTCGAGGTAGGAGAAAATCATGTTGCAAGATGATTTACTGTAATAGATTCTGCACCTAGGTAGCAAAAAGAAGTAGTCGCGGCCTTGAAGGACTCAAGGCCGTAGTGCCCAAAGGAGCGGTATTGCTCCCATACAAATTCCCTAGCACTCAATGCCACGGTGCCCATTGAGGAGGGCAGCGATGCTGGTTGGAAGTCAATGAAAAAAAAATGAAGTGTAAAATGCTACAGCACTCAAGGAGGGAGGGAGGTCTTTTTGGTGGCTATAAATATGTGACTTTCAGAAGTTGAAAATGGAGGTTTAAAAGGGAAACAAATAGAAGTTTAGTGAGAAAGAAAAAGGTTCTACACATGAGGAAACAAGAAGAAAACGATGACGATTGAAGATCGAGAATCAATGGCAGCCTTGTTCTTCATTTTAGTTTTTTAATTTCTCTCTTATTCTTTTGTTGTAGAAATGATTTATTCTCTTGAAATTGTGATGTTTGCTGTAGAAATAATGATGAACTAAATTCCTTTTTCTAGGATTATGGTTTATTTCAATATATGTAGTTTGAATATATGATTTTTCTTTGTGTAGTATAAATGGGTATAGTATGGTTTATTTGAATCTATGTTTAATGCTTTTCATTGCTTGATCACCAGTTGAAATGATTAGAGTCTCTAAACACAACTTGACAAAGGGAGTTTAGATTAGACTATTGATTTGAATAACTTATGTTTGATTTACTTAGAGGTTAAGTGATAGATTTCTTATTTAGAATAGACATTTACTTAAATATCATAGGTAGCCAAATTAGAACTTAAACTTAATGAGCTTTTCTTAACTAATTTGCATAGACATATCGAATTAATTTTGAAGAGTATGTGTGCAGGAATCTGGACAAAGACTTGTACATAAAATCAGATTCTAGGTTAGGTTAGCCAATCTCCCCATTAATATAAGTTTAAAGGAGGAGATTAAATTCAAATGAAATATTGAAAGACACCATGATCTTAAGTTTTTAAAATAATAGTTTTTTTAGTAAAATTACATTCATATCCTTAGTTTAGTTTTGGTAGTAACTTTTACATTAATTAATTATTCAAAATCGAGTTGCTTGGATAGGATGAATTTTGTTAAAAATTTAACACATAGTAAAAGTTTAGGGGCAAATCTCTATAGAATATGATACTTGACTTACCTTGATATTACTTGAGCAACACGTATACTTGCATGTACAAAATCGATAACATGTTCCCCATTTTGAAACCTAATATGTAATATTCATATCTACATACATATATCTTGCAAATCAAGATTTTCAAAAAAAATTTGGTACACTACCTCAAATTGTAAATTTCTCACAATCATTATGAGCTTTCCAAAAGCATTTAAACATGCTTAGTGATGTATATCAAAATAGTTTATAAACAAAGTGTTTAATCAAAACTCAAAACGCTCCTTTCCAAGCTCTTTCAACCAATCAACTCCTATTTCACCTTGGAAGGTTTAAGCCTTCAACACTACCTAAAATGATGATTAATGATTAATATTTTTATGAACCCTCAATAATTGTAGTACATTAAATGCCTATTTCAAACCCTATATAATCCTTCTTTAGATCCAAAGATTTTCATCAACTCTTATCCCAAAAATCACACCCATTAAATAATCAACCTAACTTGTACCTTGCCTTACCTTGGTGAGCTTCTACCCAAAGATCCTAGCAAAATCTTGAAGACCTAGGTAGAAAATTTGGATTTAAAGAAAGAGAAAGTAAAAAACTTGAAACCCATGTTTAAGAGAGATTTAGGAGTTAGAAATCTTTACCCTTAACTCTTGAAGATCAAGGTTTGATAATGGAGTTTAAGGGTCTTGAGAGGTGAGGAATTTGAGAGAAAATGGAAGAAAAAATGAAGAAAAGAGAATGGGTGAAAAGTGGCTTGGGTTGGAAAGGTTCAAGGGTTTTATTTTTCAGTTGAGGTGTCTAGAGATTGACCCTTTAAAGGGCAGGGGTAGATCCCCACAAGGCAGAATCCTAGTTCTCATGTTTTGGGACTCAAGGATAAGGATAGACCCTTTAAAGGGCAAGGGTCGATCCCTACCATTCCAGAATGTATTTTGTCCCCAATTTTGTTCCAAGCTCCAATTTGCAAAAATTGATCCCTTTAAGCCCCAATTCAATCCTTCTCCTTCCACCAACATTAAAGTCTTTTATTTATGGGTCCTCAAGGTAGAAATCAAAGAATTTAAGTTAACGAAATCATTTCCTAAGCTCACCAAGTTAATCATCTCATTGCCCAAGTTATCAAAGTTAGAGGTTTTACAGCATAGAATACGAAAAAAAAAAATTATGGAAAAATTGAAATTGGTTGGTTCTCTATTATAATTTTAAATGAAAAACACAAATACAAATAAATAATATTATAAATTTTAAACATTTACAAAAAAATTCTTTACTATTAAATAAAAATTACAAATTATGTTATTTTTATTACAATCAATAAAAAAACTACAAACTATAGTGCCATCGTCCCTCAGTCCCACCTCATTGTTAAAAGAGCCCGGCTATTTGAAGTCCCAGGGTGGCTGTTGGTTTCACATAATGAAGGATTTGCACGATACTCGAAGTGGAGACATCTTGCTTCAGTTCCTCATAACGCTTGAGATCCTGTGGAGGAGAGGTTGCAATTGCTTCAATTCCTCATAACCCTTGAGATCCTGTGGAGGAGAGGTTGCAATGGCTTCAATTCCTCACAACCCTTGAGATCCTGTGGAGGAGAGGTTGCAACATTGGCAAAACGGGTCAAACCACAAGTAAAAATTATGAGTTTATTGAGTTGTGTACTTTAGATGTACAATTATTATATTTCACGTCATAAGGTATCATGTGATTGAATGTACATCGTTAGAAAGAATGTACTGAATATCACATTTATATAAACCATAATCCTAGCAGTCAAAGTGTCCAACAAGCAACCTTCCCATCCTCTCTATCTATTCATCCTTTGTACC
Source organism: Theobroma cacao (assembly GCF_053813885.1). Taxonomy (NCBI): domain Eukaryota; kingdom Viridiplantae; phylum Streptophyta; class Magnoliopsida; order Malvales; family Malvaceae; genus Theobroma; species Theobroma cacao. The sequence goes on along the minus strand of NC_142647.1, from coordinate 35,797,491 downwards.
TCTGAAACGCATACCATCTCATGGGAATTGGTTTATTCACATTCAGCCAATGAATGCTCAGCTGTTCATGTTTCAATATCCTAACTTAATTCTTTAAAAGCAACCCTTACAAATAGTCTAAGGGCATGATTCCTTCCACTATTAAGTTGAAACAAGCCAACAAAGGATTACTAATGGCATAAACATTCAAACTTAAATCCATGATCAAATACAATGTAAGAACGACAAATGATCACAACAATAAAACCCATTACTAAAATAAGAGAATATGGTTTAGCTCTTAATGCCTAAAACTTCCACCTCAACGTAAGGCTTCTTTAATCAATTTCAAGTTTTCATTGTGAAGTACAATTAAAGAGGACTACTAACATAAACCAATATATAAAACTCACTCGTGTAAGGAGCTCCAAAGAGTTTTTTAATTTTACCAATTTAGTATTAAACCCTCAATTTAAACAAAAACAAAACATAATGAAACAATTTAATACAAAATTTACACATGATATAAAATAAACAATTTACACACAATGTTTAATTTATAACCGCCATACTAACCTTGTAATAAATCTGCTAACTATATACAGCATCCTGGGAAAATGTAAGTAATTCAGCTCAATCTATTCCTTAATCTTTGATTAAAAGAACAATCAATCTAATAAGAAAACAAATACGCAACCAAAGATCAAAACTTCACTAAAATCAACTACCATGCCCAATTATAAGTTTTATTAAAACACAACTAAAATGGGAAAATCCCAACCATTTCCATCAAAATTCAACGCCTAAACTTCTTCCCTTCAAACATATATCCTGCCATTCCACCTTAAAAGCCATAATAAATTTTCCATCTTTCAAATTATTCAACTAATCCTCAACAGTGGCAATTACTTTAACTATGACATTTTAAAACTAACTCAGAAGCTCTCACTCTCTACCAACCACAAACAAAATGCCCAAAAAGACAATCCCACTAAAAAAATTAGGTCAAAATTAAATAGAAGTAGAAAAGAAAAAATAAAAATGAACCATCGAACATATTTGCATTGAGGCAACATATGGTGGTAGGGGCAAAGCAATCAGCACACTGGTACTTGGGATAGTAACAAAACTCGGTGGTGGCTGTCATAACGTGCGGGTTTGGGAACCTGACCTCTAGATGTGGAGAAAACTAGGAATTGCCACCAATCTTTTTTATCTAGGTATGATTGGCCACTATTGGCTTTGTTCTAATTGATGAGGTCCTAAATTGACTTTAAGTTCGTCGAAAGAACAATGAACTGGTCTGCGATTTTTTAGAGTTGGGTTCAAGAGTATGGTTACGCACGAGAAAGGATTAGCACCACCATGACATCTGTTCCATGAACGGTACCACTTAATCATAGGTGATCGCATTGGAGCCTTAATTCTTAAATTTATTTCATTGTGTTTCCTTAATTATTGTTTATTTATTTTATCTTTTATTTTATTAACAAATTAAAATATTTTATTTGATTTTACGGTGTGATGTGCACATGATGCAATTATGAAATGTATGGCATAAAATCCAAATAATGTCGAATAAAAACCTTTTATTGAGGATATTTCCTGGATCTACCTATCATACGGGTGGGATCCGGGGCTATTCCCTCACCTAGGAAATTATTTGAGAAACTCACTTTGACAAGTTTAATGAATAAATCTCATCATTAGGGTAATAATTTGTGTTTAAAAATAATATTTTTGTAAATGCGAACCTATTATGAGCAGAAGCTTTTTATTAAAGATATTCTTCAAGCCTTCCCATCGTACCAGTGGGACTCTAAAGTATCTTTTCACCTAGAATTTTTTTTTAAGAAACTAGCTTTGCAAGCTCCTTCGGAAAGTCCCATCATCGGGACTTATATTCGTTTATAGAATATAGCTACATGACATGACATTTAACTGTGCAATGATGATGTGCGATGTGCCTAAATAATTTCAATATTTGTTCTTAACTTTCGAGTAACTCTTTTGTACCTAAAGGCTATTTCTTTCATCAAATATTTTATTTTAAACTTATTATTATTTATGCATATATTTCTTATAATTCAAATTTTTTTTATAAAGCTATTTTTTTATGATTATATGCATTTGCTTTTTATATTTTAGTTATGTTCATTATTATTATGAGTTTACTATCTTTGAAAATTTTATTTTTTACTAATTATTCATCATTATGAAGACCATTATTTTATATAATCCTATATTTCAAAACTATATATGTTTTATCTATTCTCTTTCGCATTTACTATTATTATTATTTCACTATTTCTTCTTGTTTTTATATTTTTGTTTGATTAGTAATTAAGTTAATGTGTTTTTCATTCACTCAAAATAGCAAACATCAAGATTCAAAATTAAAACCCTCCCATAGTATTGGTAGAGTCTTAATTGAAATCTCTAGCCTAAAAAAGGTCATTCGAAATTGCGACTTCTCACATTTCTAATAAACATTTCATCATCGATGTCAATCTCAGAACAACCATTATATATTTTTATATTATGATTTTGTATTATGCCATATTCTTTCATTGTTTATATATACCTACATATATATATATATATATATTTGTATAACTAAGTATTTTATTTCTACTAGATACCTAACTTATTTTATTTATGATTAAATATATATATTTTTGGTCTCTTATACCTACATACCTAATTTGGTCTCTTTTATTTCTTATAAGCTTCATTTATGATTAAAGACTAGAGAAGCCCAAACAATAAGAAATAAGAAATAAAATAAGATAAAAGATCTAATCAAACCAAATTAAAATGAAAATAGAAATGAAAGACAAGATAATCAATTGACTTCAGGAATAGTGTATACAGTGGCTTGAGCCTCCACCATGGCGGCTTCATGTGAGACCATTTTGAGCAACCTCTTAACCTCCTTTTTCCTCGCCATTGCGTTCCTCAACAAATGTCGGATTACCAGTGGGGCAGAATGTAGGGGAGGCTCAATAGGGTAAGGGAGTGAGGGGAGGCTCAACGAGGTGCAAGAGAAATAGGGAAGCTCGACAACGGCTAGGGGAAGAAAGGAATCAAGGGGAGAGGGAGGGACTAGGGTTTAGGGTTTAGCAGAAGCTTTTTTTTTTATTTGATTTACCAATGGAATTATCAATAGAAATTCCATTGGTAAACTTAAAAAATTTAATTGGCATTACCAATAGAATATTCTGTTGATAAATTCAGTTCCCACTCACCAAAAGTGACAATCAAAAAATTATGTCTGTAATTGCTATTATTTATAGAATTATTGGTCGGTAAATTTGGCACCATGCATCTTTTTTTGATGTCTAAACTTTGTCGACCGCATGCCAACAACATAGAGTCCATTGAAAATTTCTATCAGTAATCCGTTGATATTCCATATGTGATTTATTGTTCACATATTCATTAGTAATTTATCGACAATCTATTGATAATTACCAATGAATTATCACTAATGAAATTATTTTCGTCGGTGAAATTGCTTTTTTTTTAGTGTCTTTTCTATCAAATTATTATTGATTGAAATTTGAATAAAAAATATTTCTTTAATAACTTTAAAAGAAGTTTAAATAATTATTTCCTAAAATTTATATTTATAGAATGCTTTATATAATTAACATCCAAGTTGAAAAAATTTAACAACAAATTCAAAATACCATAGTAGTTATGGATAGAGCAAATGTCATTGTTGATTACAATGCATATATAACAGTTAGAAAACTTAAATAAGAAAAAGAATTTTAAATCTTAGATGATGTTGGCATGGTGAGAAGGGAATGAAGGGATAATTGATGAACACATGAGTGCCATTTGTCAAAGTTTGATTCCTCATCATTGATGTCACATAAATTTCTTTTTAATGGGCAAGAATGCATGTAAACGGTATTTATATTTGAAGGTATTAATATCACGCACGTAACCACAATGACCAATATCTTTTTGAATAAAAGTTGAATCAAGTGTATATTTAATTAACAGATAAATTAATTTCAAATGAAAGGAATCCTCTATTATTAGTTTTTTGGGTAGTAAAGAGCATTAATTAGAACATTTTAGATACAACACTTTTAAAAACTCTTAAATTATTCAAGAATATTTAAATATATTTTTATTCTTCTATTGCATTAAATCAAGTTTGTATTTTTATTCTAAATCAAATAAGTTTTTATGATTAACGGTTGATTAATTGTCATTAGTTAAAATACTATTTGTCATTTTATGCTAATGTGGTGTTAACGTGGAGAGTGAAAATACCATGTGATCATATCATAATATCAAGTGATCAAGTCATCATGCTACATCACCACATCATATTATCATCCCCCATAGCATGTTAGCATACCATGTGGTACAAAAAAAGACAAGTGGTATTTTGCTTAATAATAACTAGTCAACCGTTTATTATAAAGACTTATTTGATATAAAATAAAAATATAAAGATTTGATTGAAAGTAGTAAAAAAAATAAAATTTCATATAAATTTTCTTGAATAATTAAGAATATTTTAAATATTATACCTTTTATTAATTATTGGATCTATAATAAACTATTTTATAATCGTCTTTTTCTTCCATCAAAATTGTTGAAAGAAATTAATACACTACAATTTCACGTCAATATACTCGTATATTTGCAACCTGCCGTGATGTGCAGACAACAATTGCTAGTGTTATATAAAATGCAAATTTCAATATTATATTCAAATGACTTTCCAATTGAAGAATATAGAAAAGACAAAACTGTCATAATTGGATTGGTTTTTTGTCCATTAATAACAAATGCATTTGATCCGGCGCACCTAACGCCCTTGACCTCTAATAATTTCCCAATTCAATTCAGGATAAGATCCAATGAATAGAATGATGTTGTATAAATATTCAAAGAAAATGAGGTATATATCTTTGCAAAGTCCAACCCTACCATCCAATCAGAGAGCTCTCTGCCAATTGCCAAGGCATATGTACCCATAACTAAAATAGACAAGATTGAAACATAGAATTACATATCTCGAGCAAGAAGATCTCCTTCATCATGCTTTTTGATATTTTCCTTTTTCTTTTTCTTTTTATAAAATTGTACTATTTTTAAGTAATAATTATATATCACAATCAAACATCTTATAGAAGAAACTAATGACAAATCTATTAATACAATCAAATAGTAACATAATATTGGATTAAACTCATACATATCCAGACATAAATTTAAGACCTATTAATGTTAAAAGTTTCTTCCTGGTCATAGAGATACGACTTAATTATTGCTCTCAAGCTAGGCAATTAAAGGAAGTTTTTGGAAAACTAAGAACCTGAAAAAACAAGGTACTAAAGAGATGATTGAAACTGTATGAGGAAATAATTCACTTAGTGAAGAAGGGTAAAGAGTAGAGAGTGAATATCAATTTATAGTGGTTAAGCCACCTAAACCTACACCCCTCTAACTTGATAGTCCTTCTCTCAATTCTTTAGTAAACTATTGAAATTAACATTTTCGTCAAACATTTACAAAATGTGCTATCTTAAGCTTAAATCCCAATCTTACAATCCCAAGGAGTACATTCTCGCACTCAATCTTACAACAAAAGAATGGTCCGGCACTTAATAACACAAGCTAACAACTTTAACGGATGTGCAACTTGATCACTAATTGATCTACACACCTTTTGTAGGAGCCGAATTTTCACTCTGAAATGTAAGAGTTAAGCCCTTAGAGAAAATATGAATTAGAGATAAGCTCTTTACACTTTTTAGCCCAAATCTTTTCAATATTGTTAGTTTAATTAGCTCAAATATAGTGAAATTTCAAGAGGGGGTGAACTGGAATCTTTGAAAACTTTTGTGATTTTAAGGATGATAAATATTTGTAAGCTTGAAAAACGTTTTTGAGACTCGCATAACACAATAAACTCTTGTAAGAACTTGGTTTTCAACAAATAAAAGATTTGAGAGTAGAGAAAAGCTTGCACACATATTTTATAAAGATTCAGCCTCTTTGCTTATGACTTCTCTCTTAGCTCGTAGATTGTGTCCAGTGGTTATCAGGTATCAATACTTGTCCTCAAGTATCGATACTTTAGCAGTGGGTTTTTCAAATTTCAAACAAAGATAGCAATATGTGATATCTCGCTTTGAGGAAGAGGATAAGTTAGGAAATCCTTAGGTGAGCATCTAGATTAGATATTTTGACTATGAAACTTAGTTTTACCCTTCAAAAAAATTCATTGACACTTTTGGTTGTTTGTCACTTTTGAAGTTGAAAATTTTATAAGTTTGGGAGTGGTCAAAATATGTGATATTTATAGAACAATCTTTTGGAAATAAAAAATGACGGTAATGATTCCCTTGATTTTTAGAAGACCAAAAATGATTTTTTTCATAATTTTGGGTGTGCATTTGCTATGGCAAATGGGGGCTGCAAATTTAATTTTAGTCAAACTTTTTCGATTTTGTTCTTGAAACCAAAATTTAGATTTTGATTGTTTTGGATCTTGTTTTTTTTTATATTTTTATTGAATCCAAATGGGGGATTGTTTGCTTATTTACATTAAATACTTTAAGTAAATGGAGAGTAAAATGTAAAGAGGACATTTACTTAAATAGTATTTAATGTGAATAAGTTGGGTAGGTTTTATATGAAATTTGTCTAAAAAATTGTATTCTATCTGAAATGTATCGATATATGTTCATGATATATCGATACATTTAGTCCAAAAAGCGTTTCTGATGAACATATATCGATACAAGTTCATAATGTATCGATACATTTTTTCCAAAACCAAATGTATCGATTTCGTTGATTTCAAAAAAATAATAGGGGTAAAAACGTATTTTCACACTTTAGCTTATAAATATACCACATTTTTTTAGGGTTGGTAACCCTCAACCGCATTTTGAAAGTAAAACCCCAACTCTTAAACTTTTCCAACCCATTTTTGCTCAAAATCACCATTTTGGAAAGATTTGAGCTTGGTTTTGGGTTTTAAATGAAAATGAGATTTTTTCCACTCTTGAATCTTTAAACCTTAGATTTTTTATTCTAAAAATATGGTTTATTGTTCCAAAATTATTGATGTTTGTGAACTAGTGGATTTAGGTGGATTTTCTCACTTGCTATGAATCTTTAAACCTTAGATTTTTTATTCTAAAAATATGGTTTATTGTTCCAAAATTATTGATGTCTATGAACTAGAGGATTTAGGTGGATTTCTCACTAGCTATAGCTCGCCCAAGGTAAGAATATTGATTTTATAGATTTGTACAAATAGGTATTTTGATGAGCAGTAGATTTAGTCTAGAATATTAGTTTAGGTGAACCCAAATAATTCGAAGTACCATAAAACAATTTTTATGCGTTTCCTAGACTAAGTATTAACGAAAAATATTTATTTGGGTATTTAGGAATTGTTGAACCTTCGGAATTTCGTTGGAGTAGACATTCGTGTACTTGGTAGAAATAAATTTTCGAGATGAGTGAGTACACTACTTTTGAAACTATTTAAGTATGTAAAGTTGAAAGCATGATAGCATGATTTAATGGATTTGTTATGGGCATTGTTGCCATAAATATTTGACTAAGGAAAAAATATGTTTGTGGATGAGAAAACATTTTGAAATGGTTTTCAAAGCTATTATGTAAAAATTAAATATCCTACTATATAGTAGTTTTCAACAAGGGGAGACAAGCCCTTTTAATATTTTGAACAATTCCTTTGATTACTTCGACTTTTGAGCTAGTGTGGGTATGAGATATTAGTTAAGATAATTGATTGTAGTTGATTAAATTGCTCTTGCATATCAATACTATAAATGTGGATTAAGAAAGTCTCCACATTCCCATGATGAGTGTTGTGATGTGGATTGAGAAGGTCTCCACATTTCCATGATTTTGTTGTAAAATGGATTGAGTATATCTCCTCTTCTAATGATTTGTGGTAAAGTGGGTTGAGTGGTAAAGTGGATTGAGTAGGTCTCCACTTCCCATGATTTTGTTGTAAAGTGGATTGAGTACTTGTCCACTTCCCATGATTTTATTGTAAAGGGTCGAGGTTTACCTTTGGTTATCTCTTTGCAAATGTTTGTAAGTTGAGCTTGTATATGGACACTATTTTCATGCATTTAACATTATCAAATGCATTCATGATTGTTGAAAGGATTTATATGTTTATCATGTTGTTTTGCAAATTATGGTTTATAGCAAAACTCTTCCCCTTATACTTGTCCCCTTCCCTGTATCCACTCACGGAGTCTTTGTGACTCACACATTTTTTTTCCTATTTTGTTTTACAGATTAGCAGCTCAGTTAGCTAAGCGACTTGAAGAGTAGTAGCCTAACTCATACTTGGTAGGTGTGATAGAGCCTTCCTTCTAGCCTTTCAGTGTCACTATACTTCGTAGTGTTTCGAGCAAGTATTTTAAATGTTAACACTAGAATGGGATTTAGTTATGTAATAAGTACTAATATACTCTTATTTGTTAGTCATTGTGAATATTGTGTTGAGCTCTAGATATGGGTGCATTTGAGAATGTTTAGACTATGACAAAAACACCATAGCGATATGGGCACAGGATGTGTGCCAAACCACAAATAATAAAATTGTAAATATTGAATTTTGCATGAAATATAAAACACACATTGTGTGGAGAAGTTCCATAATGATGTGAAAGTGTTGATTTACTTGTATATTCTATGTATGCATGGATAAGATTCCACTCATTATGTTGATAAGTTTCGTAATGATATGGTGATTTATTTGTGAATGGAAAGTAATTGAATGTGATGCATGACAAGCCCAAGCACTGTTAGTCAAGGCTTGCTTAGGCCTAGCGGACCATACTCATATAGGTCCATGCACCAGTCATGTCTCGGAAATGGGATGTGACAAAGTTAGTATCGGAGCACCAGGTTGTATAAGTCTTAGGATTTTATTGGTTGTGATATAGAGTGTCAATGTTGTATGTGAGAATCTTAATTTTGTTTTATGTACCTGAGCACAAATAAAAAAAGGAAAACTGTATATGATTCCTTATTTGTATTCCAAACTTAGATCCAATTTATTAATGTCACGTGATATATATATATATATATCTAGATATTGAGACCCTTATGTGTAATTGCTCTTGTTTAGGTATGATCATGCTGCCTATGACTCGTGCAGCTTCTAGAGACGAGGTAGAGTAAGAGATTCTTGCCAATACTATAGATAGACCATAGACGCCCGCTATTAGGGGTCATGGCAGATGCGGTAAACTCTCAAGTTCCATAAGGGTTGAAACACCTACTAATGATCATGTGGAGGATTAATTTCTAGAGGTTGAGATAGGACACCCAGCTAGAGGTGTGCCCTTTAAGCAGATAACGATTGGTATGCATGACCTAAGCCAAACTATGAAAGTCATTGCCTAAGAGATGTTAGGGTAGAGATGTCAGGGTGAAGGACCATCTACCGTGCAAGCGTCCCCTAGTTTCCAAGGTTAGGATAACCGACAGTTGTTTGAGACAATGAGGACTAGATTAAATATTTCTTTTTCAAATTTCTTGAGGTTGAAACCTTCTTCTTTCACAGTGTGTGATGCGTTGAAAAAGCCCCAATCATTTCGAACTGGTTTAGATAAGATTTGTGCTACAACAGAATGTTTTGGTACTCGAGCTGTGGAGTTAGTTGGGTTCCGATTGGAAGATGTGGCTTAGGAATGGTATGCATCTTTATGTAGGGGTAGGCCAGTTGGTGCCACTCCACTTACTTGGGATGAGTTTAATATCACATTTTTGAATCACTTTTTGCCCTCTAGTGTACGATATGTTAGAGGTCGAGAGTTTGAGTCATTAATGCAGACTTCAGGAATGATAGTGGTAGAGTATAATGTTAAGTTTACTCATGTGACTCAATATGCACCATATCTTATCTCCACGAAGGAGATGAAGATTAAGAGATTTGTCGATGGGTTAATGAAGCCCGTGTTTAAGGGAATGGCTTTTTGAGAGTTTGATTCTTATGTTTCAGCCGTCGACTATGCTCAGAGGATAGAGATGAGGACTATTGAGACTAGAACAGCTAGAAATTGGTTTAGAAGGGTCAAGATTTAGAGTCACAAGGATTCTAAGGGTAGTGAGGGATCCTTTTCCATGAGACGGCCTAGATGTCAGACCTTGTTCTATAAAATAATTACGACGTCATTTACATGCTCAATAGAATGTTTGCATATTTAGGAAGTTCGAGAAATCGTTAAAAGACGATATTGCCCCTAATGGTACCATTAAGTCGATTAAGCCTCGAACTAGTTCAAATAGGAATTTAAAGGTGAAATTAAGAGTTTCAAAGTCTAGGGATGACTCAAAATGGTAATTCAGAGTTCGAGGATCAATTTGGAGTCAAACCAGAATTTTCACTATCTACGGGCAAAATGGTCATTTTTCACTTGGGGATAAATGGGAATTTTAGAAAAGATTTTTTTGGCCCCATTTGACTTATTGAAGTATGATTTGAGGTTTAGAAGTGAAAAATTTTAATTTCGGCATAATTTAGAGTATAAGGGCGAAATGGTAATTTTATCACCAGGGGGCAAAACGGTAATTTTGCACCCCTAGAGCATTTTTTCAGCACAAGGTCTTCACCCATCATCATTTTTGACCGTTGAATAATGTGTGGTGGAGATTTAAAGCTTAAAAGATAAGAATTTTAAAAAATGGACCAATCATGGAATGCCATGTGTCATGCTTTTATTATTTTATTGTTTCTTTATAAAAAGGCATAAAAATCAGCCTATTTCTTTCATATGGCTGGCCAAACCAAGAGCAAAAAAGAACAAAGGGAGAAAAGAAAAACAAAAACCCTAGGTGGAGAAATTCAAGGGAAAATTGGTGAAAATTCAAGGAAACAAGTGACAAAAGGTAAAATTTCTTGATTTTGACTTGTGATCTACCTTTCCCATGCATTTCTCCTCATTTTCAATGGTTAAATTACATGTTTTCATGATGAATTCATGGCTGGTTGGAATGGGTATGGAGAGAGAATGATGTCAGATTGATTTGATTCTAAGTTATGTTAGTGTTTTTAGTTAGTTAAGCATGTTTAGAAACAAAACAACAAGAAAAGAATCCATTTTCCCCATGAACCTTCAATGGAAGAACCCTATGTGAAGTGTAGACGTAATGAATTGATTTTGTGATCAAGTGAATTGGTTAAAAAATTGATGAAATGATGATTTATGGTGAGAAAATGGAATGGGAAAATTTTTAGTGATAATGCACCACAATGGCTGAAATTTTCAAGAAGAATTGTGAGGGTTGTTTAGCTGAATTTTAGATTATTGGAATTGTATTTAGTGAATTAAAATATTAGAAATGAAATGGAGCAATTTGGAGCCAAATCGGACACAATTGTCATTTAATCGGGTAATAGGCCGAATTAGGTTAGTACCACATTTAAGCTGTAGTCGGATAAGTTGCATATCATAGCATGCATATACACTGAGCCTGAATTGATTTTATAATGGTCAAGCATTAATATGGTGAATTATGTGTTGTACATTGTGGATAGGTGGTGAGCAAATTACATTGGTAAAAGTACAGAGATTGTGCTTGAAGACTGGGATTAGGAGTACATCGACTCCTAGAACTGTGAGTGGACAATTTATCGTCTTAAATATCTAGAGTAATTATACTTGTTTGATTCTTTTATTGAATGGTGAGTTTAAATTATAAAATATTATGCTTTTCAATTAAAATATTTTTTAATAAAAATGAGATTTATACTAGTTTTGAAATCAAATATTGTTTTGGAAAAATTGAGTATATGGAGACTGTGTTGAAATTTATGATTTTATATGTTATTGAAATTGTGGCTTATGACACTATGGTAGCATGATGGCTAAATTTTTGGGGTTGGCATGAAATATATGAACAGTTTTGGATTGGTCTCGGTAGACTGGATTACATTTTATTCGCCATATTATGCTATTGAAAATTTTATGGGTCTGGTGGTATATTAAACGGTCACTGCAGTGGTAGGGGATTTCGTGGACTGCCTATGAGAGGGGCACGGTAACCCAATCATATATTTACCTCTGGGAGGGAGATGTTGGATGAAGTATCTCTTGAGGTAAGATTTGAGTGCACCTCACGTTCGGGCCACCACGTGAGAGTGAGACTCAGCCAACGTCAAGGAAAGACTGTGTCAGATGCGGAAACATGTTTATGGGTATGGTATATTTAACAGCCTTGGCGGTCTAAGTGGGATGCCTTGACGAAGGTACCCGCGAGAATGATTCTAGCAGGGGCCAAGTTTAAGAAACTCATAAGCCGGGAAATTTTGACAAAAAGAAATTGTTTGGTATAGATTGAAATGAATTTTGCGTTATGAACATTATTGAGATATAACGTTTTTATATTGTCTCCATTTACTCGGCTTTAGATGCTTTTGATGGTAATTGTTTATTCACCGGGATTTTATAATCTCACCACCCTTATTTCCTCACATTTCAGGCTCGGGGAATTCCATAGTTATCTGACTTTGACAAGAACCTTCATTTGGACTTGAATCAGCAAAAGTTGTAGGTTTTCAGCTTCCAATGCATTTTGGTTAGAAGTGGGCTCACGTGTCACTGTAAAAGTAATTTTATACTTCAGTTATCTAATTTAAAGTATGTATGAGCATATTTAGCTTTTACACCATGTTTTTGGCGGGTTTGGGTATTTTTGAAGAAAAATGACTAAAATTCCCCTGTGAGCCAAAAAATAATATTTTATTGTTTTGATTTGGAAATGACTTATGATTTCTTGAAATGCGAGATTTAATAACTGTCGCTCACTAAGGAGATGTGGAAGCTGATGGTAAGCCTTGCGGGGTTTCGATCTGCATTTAGGGTAATGAGTGCCTATCGGGATGTCACGACTGTTGTCATGGACCTGATGAGAGTTTCGGGTCGTGACACTAGAGATACTCAGTCTCTCTAACTGGGGAATAGTTTCAATTGTGGTGATGATAGTAGAGACAGAAGGGACGGTAGGCCACCGAAACAGCAGAGTTCTGGGTAAGATCATTAGTCCCCTTCATTATGCTTTACTTGTAATAAGAGGTATCGAGGTCAATACCAAAAAGGTACATTATCTTGTTATGGTTGTGGTTTGCTTGGACATGTGGTAAAGAACTATCTTGACGGATCGACAGTTAGAGAAACCTGCTCAACTAACTATAGCGGGTGCTTTTATTGCCGCACAACTGATCAGAGATGTTACAGGAGCTAGGGGTAAAGGTACTGGTAACACCACTCAAGGTAGAGCATCTGGACTTGGAGCTTAGGGTACAACTAGTCGAGGATAGGCTAGGGTTTATGCATTAACCCCACAAGATGCACAAGCATCCAATGCAGTTGTCTCAAGTATTTTACCTATATGTTCTATTGATGTAGTATGTTGTATGATTTTGGTGTTACACATTCATTTGTTTCCCCATACTTTACATCTAAGTTGGGTATAGAACGCTCCAAAAAGGAGCAAGATTTAATAGTTTCCACATTCATGAGAATGGTGTTTGTGGTGAGGTACGAGTATAGAACTTGCGTGGTTCGAGTTAAGGAGAAAGAAACTCAAGCTAATTTAGTATTGATATATATGCTAGAGTTTGATGTGATTCTTGGGATGAATTGGTTATCCTCCGACTATGCTAGTGTGGATTGCCACCATAAGAAGGTAAAGTTTGAGTACCCTAGAGAGACACCATTGTATATTTAGGGAGATTGCAACATGGCTTTGAGTAGTGTGGTGTCGACCATAACCGCCATTAAATTCATGAGACACGGATGCCAAGGGTTTTTGGCAACCGTCTTGGATTCCTAGGTGAATGTTGGTAATGTGTTAGATGTGCCAATTGTGGGACAATATGTTGATGTGTTCTCAAAAGAGTTACTTGGATTACCTCTAGAAAGAGAGATAGAATTTTGTATTGACATGGTGCAGGACACTAATCCGATATCTATACTATTCTACCGGATGGCACTAGCAGAGCTTAAGGACCAGTTAGAAGACTTGTCAAACAAAGGTTTCATAGGCCTTAGTTTCTCAGCATAGGATGCACCGATATTGTTTGTGAAGAAAAAAACATATCGATGAGACTTTATATCGACTATAAACAATTGAACAAAATGACCATCAAGAACAAGTACCCTCTCCCACATATTGATGACTTGTTTGATCAATTTCAAAGGCCCAAGTGTTTTTCGAAGATTGATTTGCGATCGAGGTACCACCAGTTGAGGATTAAGGTGGCAACATACCTAAGTCTGCTTTTTGCACGTAGTATAGTTATTATGAGTTTTTTGTTATATCATTTGGTTTAACTAAAGCCCTTGTAGCTTTTATGAATATGATGAACAGATATTCAGACCATATTTGGATAAATTTGTGGTTGTGTTCATTAATGATATCTTGGTATACTCAAGGAGTAGAAAGGAACATGAGCAGCACTTAATAATTGTGCTACAAACTTTGAGAAAAAACCAATTATATGCCAAGTTCTCTTACTGTGAGTTTTGGCTTAATAGTGTTAGCTTCTTGGGTCACATAGTATCTAAGGATGGCATGATGGTAGGCCCAAAGAAGATTGAGGTAGTAAAGAAATGGCCAAGGCCTACTTCAGTGATTGAAATACAAAGTTTCTTGGGATTGGTTAGATACTATAAGAGATTTGTTAAGGATTTCTCTGAGATTGTTGCTCCTATGACTAAATTGACCCAAAAAGGTGTCAAGTTTATATGGACAGATGCATGTGAAGAGAGCTTTGAGAAACTCAAGACTTTACTTACCACAACTCCTGTGTTGAGTTTACCTTGTCGTTCAGGGGGCTACACAGTTTATTGTGATGCATCATGAGTAGGACTTGGGTGTGTTTTCACTCAACATGGTAATGTGATTACGTGTGTGTCTTGACAACTCAAGAAACATGAACAAAATTACCCTACACATGATTTAGAGATGGCAGCTATAGTCTTTGCCTTGAAGATTTTGAGGCATTATCTATATGGTAAGACTTGTGCGATTTATATGGATCATAAAAGTGTCAAGTACATTTTTTTTAGTAAAGGGATTTCAACCTTAGGCAACGTTGATGGATGGAGTTGCTTAAGGATTATGACTGCATCATATTGTATGATCCTGGCAAAGCTAATGTGGTGGCTAAATCCTTGAGCCGAAAATCTATGAGGAGTTTAACTCACATCACAATTGGGAAAAGATCATTAGTGCAAAGTATGCACTAGTTGGGTGATATGGGCATCCGATTTGAGGTTAATGATATTGAGGCATTATTAGCCCACTTTAGAGTGAGACTAATGTTGATGGATTGAATCAAGGAAGCACAAGACAAGGATGATTTTGTGGCTAAGGTTTTGGAGGATCTTCAAGGGAGGAAAAGACGATTGTTTACTAAAAGCATTGACGGATTACTTAGATATGGAACTAAAGTGTATGTCTCAGATATTGATGATTTAAGATGGAAGATTTTAAAAGAGGCCCATGTGGCAGCATATGTTGTTCATCTAGGCACCCCCAAGATGTACCATGACTTAAGGGGGATATACTGGTGGGAAGGCCTTAAGAGAGATATGGTTGAGTATGTGACCAAGTGTCTAATGTGCCACCAAGTTAAGGTAGAGCATCAGAGGCCTGCTAGATTATTAACCTTTACCTATTCCCGAGTGGAAGTGGGAACATATTTTTATGGATTTTGTGACTAGACTACCCTATACGAGTATGGGATGTGATTCTATTTCAGTGATTGTAGATAGGTTGACAAAGTCTGCATATATTCTACCAGTAAAGAGCACTTATGGAGTGGCATAATATGCTAAGCTATACATTGATGAGATAATGCGATTGCACGGAGTCCTAGTTACCATAGTGTTAGATTAGGGCATATAAGTTATCGATGGGTATTGAGGAAAAGTTCAAAAGGCTTTGTGAACAAGGTTAAATTTTAGCACTACTTTCCATCCACAGACAGATGGACAGTCTGAGAGGACTATTCAGACACTAGAGGATATGTTCAGAGCTTGTGTCATAGACTTCATGTGAGACCCTGTCAAGCTCGATTAAAAGACGGTTTTGTACCGAGTGGTACAACTAAGTTAAATCGAGCCTTGAACTAGTTCAAATAGAAATTCTAAGAGGAAATTGAAAATTTTGAAACCCACAGAATGGCTTAGAATAGTGATTCGGAGTTCAAGGTCCAGTTTAGAGTCCATCAGGAAAATTGACCGATTAGGGACAAAACGGTCATTTTACCATTTGATGATTAAATGGAGATTTCTAGCCAAGATTTGATCACATTTGACCAAGAATAATTATCTGAAATATAATTATGATTATTGGAGTATGATGTTTAGCAGTGAAAAATTTTGATTCTCGGTATTTTTGGAGTACAAGGGCAAAATAGTAATTTTGCCACTAGAAGACTAAACAGGAATTAAAAAAAAATGATTTTTACCCCATTTGGTTAATATTGATCAATGTTAGTGTTATTTGAGGTTGAAAAGTAGAAATAATGTGATTTCGGTACATTTCAGAGTATAGGGGCAAAATCATAATTTTTCCATCCCGGGGGCAAATCGGTAAATTTTTCTCCCCAACACTTGTCAAGACCAAGGGATTTTAAATGTGGTAGGATTGGATAAATACCAGAATAATTGTGGTGGAAAATTAAGAAGAAAAATTCAAAAAGTTAAAAATTGGGTCAATAAGCATGTGACATGTGGCATGCTTGATTATTTTATTATTTTCTATAGAAATCAGCCCATTAAATCCCCAATTCTCTCACCATGTTCGGCCTAGACAACCAGCAACAAGAAAAAAGGAAGAACAAAGGGAAAAACAAGAAAACCTAGGTGGAAATTCAAAGAAAAAGTGAAGAAATCAAGGAAACAAGCTAGGTAAGTTAAAGTTTCTTTAATTCTCCTTGATACCTAGCTTACCCATGCTTTTGTTCTTGATTTCCATGGTTGAATATTGAGTTATCATGATGAATTCAATTCTGAAAAATGGGTATGGAAGAGGAATTGTTGTTGGAATAATTTGATTTTAGACTATGTTAGTGTTTAGGGATAGTTAAGCATGGTTATGAACAAAAGCATAAAAGAAATATTCAATTTCTCTAGGGTTCCTTGTTGGTCGAACCATGAGGGCTGAATATCAATGGGGGATTACTTTTATTAGAGGAAAAATGAATTAATTTAGAGGTGATTTGGACACAATCGCCAATTAATCGGGTGATCGGTCGAATTTAATCAATACCGCGATTAAGCGGTATTCGAACGTATTTTTGCATTTACATATCAAGCATTAGTAATTTAAGTTAGTTTATATCAATTTAAGGACAATATAGTAAATTCCTCGACTTTGTTATTTGTCAAGGTAGTGAGACGTCCGGAAAAGGCAAAGGAATTGGGCTTGAGGACTATTAGTCTGAGTGCACTCGAATTCGAATTTTTCTACACCTGTGAGTGGACTGCTTATCAAAATTGTTTTGGGAATATGACTGTTTTGAACAAATTTTTTAAATGATTTTATGCAATTTTTCATGAAAATGAATGCCTTGGGAACAAGCTTTTGAGAAAAGGTTTATGTTATGAAATGTGGTTATTATGGATTTCTATGTGGCTGCATTATGTTGATATACATATATGCTTGAATATAATGTTGTGTAATTATGTTGACTCGGCTATGTGCGAGTAGGGAGTGCGCATAAGCCGAGGATGACCTGGTTATGTGCGAGTAAGGAGTATGCATAACTCGGTGATGACCCGATTATGTGCGAGTAGGGAGTGCGCATAACCCGGTGATGACCCAGCAATGTGCGAGTAGGGAGTGCGCATGAGCTGGTGATGATGATGATGAGCTGGTGATGATGATGATGGGTTGGTGAGATGATGATGATGGGTATATACGTATATATATATATATATATATATATATATATATATATACATATGTAAATGTGTGTGTTATAGCAAATTGATGGACAATGATTTATGGTTGTAATGTACGTAAAATTTGACACATTGTACTTTGAGAATTTTCATGAATTTTATGTTGATTTTATTAGTTTAGCAAGATGGCTTTTTGTTGAGTGAGGAAAAATATTTTTCTTGCTGCTCCATTTTCGCTGTAGCGAAATTCATGCTCGTTGCAGCGAGAAACTCTCGGGTTTGGAGGGGTTTTAAATAGGAATGAACTAAATTGCATTGTTTTGAAACAAGTGCATCATGATTTTAAATTCTCCCTAATTGTGCTTGCTCCCTTCCTTGTTCACTCACTGGGTTTATACTCACCATTTTCAAATTCATGTTTTCAGATCACAAGGCAGTCGATAATTAGGACGAGGTGTCCTTGTAGACCTGTGTCCATCTTTTGGTAGGTGTCTTGGCATTTAGTAGTTGTATATTCATCCGAGTCCCTCCGCTGAAAGTCGAGTATTATTTTGTTATATTTAGATGAACTTAATGTAAATTTTAAATGAGTAATGCCAGTACGAGTTGGTAATGTATGTCACTATTTTGATTCAAAGTTATGAAATATGACTTAGAGATAGTAGATGAAATTATAAGTAAGATAAATAATGGGCTTGCTTAGGTTTAGTGGATTACGTCCATTGTACCCATATGCCGGTCATGGCCCGGAATTTGGGTCGTGACAATGTTGGTATCAGAGCCCTAGGTTTGTCTAGGTTTTAGGATTTCCATTTGTTGGTCCAACAGAGTGTCGGGTTTTTATGTGGGAACTTCGGTTGTGAAGTGTGAACCGTGACACATTTTACAACTAAATGACCGCATAGATTC
The DNA here is from genome assembly GCF_053813885.1 of Theobroma cacao. Lineage (NCBI taxonomy): Eukaryota > Viridiplantae > Streptophyta > Magnoliopsida > Malvales > Malvaceae > Theobroma > Theobroma cacao. Next base: position 35,778,652 of record NC_142647.1, on the reverse strand, counting down.
TCTATCTTCGAAACCACCTTTTGCCTTAAGTATGATTATAATATGTGTTTAATAACAAGTGTTTGCTCTTGTCTTGGTAAGAATGCTGCCTAAGACACGAGCCACCTTAAGACGGGTAGGGGAGCAAGATGCTCCCATTGAGATGGTAAATAGACCACGGGCATCCACCCAGAGAGGTCGAGGTAGACGTGGTACGGTCACTAGGCCGATGAGGTCGGATACGCCTGTGAGTAGGCAAGAGGAAGACAGTCCTCAAGTGATGTAGATAGACACCCAGTTGGGGGTATTATTATTGAGGATTTGACGGCAGGCCTACAGGGAGTTAACCGGGTTGTAGAGATGATGGCGACCTTTATGGAGGATATACAAAGGGTAGTAGAGGGGAGACCTACAGTACAAGAATCTCCTAGCTCCTAAGGACAGGTCGATCGCCAATATCGTGAGGTGGAAAGGGTTCACTTAGAGATTTCTCTTCCCGATTTCCTAAAGCTTAAGCCTCCATCATTTTTAGGGTCTGATGCATCAGAGAAGCCCCAGATCTTTTTAGATAAGATGGAGAAAATATGTAAGGCTTTGGGATGTTCTAGTGTCCGATCAGTTGAGCTAGTCACCTTCCGATTAGAGGATGTGGCGTAGGAATGGTATAGTTCTCTATGTAGAGGCAGACTGACAAATGCAGCACAATTGAATTGGGGTGAGTTATGTGTAGCCTTTTTAAACTGATTCTTACCACACAGTGTACGTAATGCATGAGCTAGGGAGTTTGAGACTCTGGTACAGACTTCGAGTATGACGGTATCGGAGTACGACATCAAGTTCAAGCAGTTGTCTCGGTATGCTCTCTACCTAGTTTCCACTGAGGAGATGAAGATTCAGAGGTTTGTGGATGGGCTAGTAGAGCCACTGTTTAGGGCTGTGGCATCCCAAGATTTTAAAACCTACTTTGAAGCGGTAGATTGTGCTCAACGCATTGAGATGAGGACTAGTGAGAGTAAGGGTGCGAGGGATAAGGCAAAGAGGGCCAAGATTGAGGGTTATCAAGGTCGGAGAGATTTCAGTAGTGGTGGTTTGTCTTCTAATGGTCAGGGTCCACAGAGGGATTTACGATTATCCCAACAGAGAAGTGACCTGCCTAGTGCTAGTGTTGGGACAGGACAGAGAACTTTCAATGTTAGGAGACAACAAGATTCGAGACAGAGTAGTCAAGTCACCCACCCTTGTGATATTTGTGGGAGACGACATAGTGGACAATGTTTCCTTACCACAAGAACTTGTTTCGGGTGCGGTCAACCTGGGCATATTAAGAGAGATTGTCCGAGGGCTCATCAATCACAAGATTATGCTCGTGGTTCCACCCAGCCAGCTTCGTCTGCTCCTTCAGTTGCTGCCTCATCTGGCCGGGAGGCTAGTGGATTGAGGGGTAGAGGTGTTGGTACTTCCTCTCAGGGTAGCCCATCTGGGTCCGGACATCAGAGTTCTATTGGTAGAGGCCAGGCAAGGGTGTTTGCTTTAATACAGCAGGAGGCCCAGACATCCAATGCCATGGTCTCAAGTATTCTTTCAATTTGTGATATGAATGCTCGGGTACTATTTGATCCTGGTGCTACTCATTCTTTTATCTCTCCATATTTTGCATCTCAGTTGGGTAGAGATCGTGTTAGGAGAGAGGAACAATTAGTAGTGTCTACTCCTTTAAAAGAGATATTTATGGCCGAATGGGAATATGAGTACTGTGTAGTTCGAGTCAAGGACAAGGACACTTGGGTGAATTTGGTGGTGTTAGACACCTTAGACTTTGATATGATCCTGGGGATGGATTGGTTATCACCCTGTCATGCTAGTGTGGACTGTTATCATAAATTGGTTAGATTTGATTTCCCCAGTGAATCATCATTTAGTATTCAGGAGGATAAGAGTAATGCTTCAACCAATTTGATATCGGTCATTTCTGCCAGAAGGTTAATACGACAGGGTTGTATAGGTTACTTGGCTATTGTAAGGGATACTCAGGCGAAGGTTGGAAATGTAAGTCAAGTGTCGGTGGTGAAGGAGTTCGTGGATGTATTTCTTAAGGAGCTACCAAGTTTACCTCCTGAGCGGGAGATTGAATTTTGCATAGATTTAATTCCCGACACTAGACCTATATCCATACCCCCATATAAAATGGCACCGATATAGCTCAAAGAGCTTAAGGATCAATTAGAGGAATTGTTGGATAAAGGCTTCATCCGTCCTAGTGTATCCCCATGGGGAGCACCAGTGTTATTTGTGAAGAAGAAAGATGGGTCACTTAGGCTGTGCATTGATTATCGACAACTTAATGAAGTGACGGTGAAGAATAAGTATCCTCTCCCAAGGATAGATGATTTATTTGATCAACTACAAGGAGCACAATGTTTCTCTAAGATAGATCTGCGATCTGGGTACCATCAGTTGAGAATCCGAAATGACGATACACCCAAGACCGCATTTCAAACAAGATAGGGCACTATGAGTTCTTAGTGATGTCATTTGGGCTCACGAATGCTCCTGCAGCCTTCATGGATCTGATGAACCGAGTGTTCAAGCCTTATTTGGATAAGTTTGTGGTGGTGTTTATTGATGACATCTTGATACATTCAAAGAGCCGAGAAAAGCATGAGCAGCATCTTAAGATAGTGCTCCAAATTTTGAGAAAACATCGATTGTATGCTAAGTTCTCCAAGTGTGAGTTTTGGCTCGAAAGTGTTGCATTCTTGGGGCATGTGGTATCTAAGGATGGGATACAAGTTGATTCAAAGAAAATTGAAGCAGTGGAAAAATGGCCAAGGCCAACATCAGTTATGGAGATTAGAAGCTTTGTGGGTTTAGCTGGCTATTATCGTCGTTTTGTGAAGGACTTCTCCAAAATAGTTGCCCTTCTGACTAAGCTGACACGTAAAGATACAAAATTTGAGTGGTCTGATGCTTGTGAGAATAGTTTTGAGAAGCTTAAGGCATGTCTCACCACAGCTCCAGTGTTAAGCCTACCGCAAGGCATAGGGGGTTATACGGTGTTTTGTGATGCATCGGGGGTTGGTTTAGGATGTGTATTAATGCAACATGGGAAGGTGATTGCGTATGCATCTAGGCAACTTAAAAGGCATGAGCAGAATTACCCCATACACGATTTGGAAATGGCAGCAATCGTGTTTGCCTTAAAGATTTGGAGACATTACTTGTATGGTGAGACTTACGAAATATACACGGACCACAAAAGTCTGAAGTATATATTTCAGCAGAGGGATCTTAACTTACGGCAACGTAGATGGATGGAGTTGCTAAAGGATTATGATTGTACTATTCTTTATCATCCCGGTAAGGCCAATGTAGTGGCGGATGCCTTGAGTCGAAAATCAATGGGAAGCTTGGCACATATTTTTACTGATAGGAGATCCTTGGTTAGAGAGATCCATAGCTTGGGAGACATAGGTGTGCGTTTGGAAGTTGCGGAGACAAATGCTTTGCTAGCACATTTTAGAGTGAGGCCTATTTTAATGGACAGGGTTAAGGAAGCACAAAGTAAAGATGAGTTTATGACTAAGGCCTTAGAGGATCTTCAGGGTAAGAAAGGAAAAATGTTTACTAAAGGCACAGATGGAGTGTTGAGGTATGGAACCAGACTTTATGTGCCTGATGGTGATGGGTTGAGGAGAGAAATATTGGAGGAAGCTCACATGGCAACTTATGTGGTACATCCAGGGGCTACAAAGATGTATCAAGATTTGAAAGAGGTGTATTGGTGGGAAGGACTTAAGAGAGATGTAGCTGAGTTTGTCTCCAAGTGTTTGGTTTGTCAGCAGGTTAAGGCTGAGCATCAAAAGCCTGCAGGGCTACTACAGCCATTACCAGTACCCGAGTGGAAGTGGGAACATATTGCTATGGACTTTGTAACAAGTTTACCTCGAACCAATGGGGGATATGATTCAATTTGGATAGTAGTAGACCGGTTAACAAAGTCGGCTCATTTTCTTCCTGTTAAGACTACTTACGGGGCTGCCCAATACGCTCGAGTTTATATGGATGAGATAGTACGACTACATGGTATTCCCATTTCTATAGCATTTGACAGAGGAGCTCAGTTTACTAGTAGGTTTTGGGGAAAGTTGCAAGAAGTATTGGGCACTAAGTTGGATTTCAGCACAGCTTTCCACCCTCAGATTGATGGACAGTCTGAACGGACCATACAGACATTGGAGGATATGTTGAGGGCTTGTGTGATAGACCTTGGTGTCAGGTGGGAGCAATATCTACCCTTAGTGGAATTTGCCTACAACAACAGTTTCCAAACTAGCATCCAAATGGCACCATTTGAGGCATTATATGGACGGAGTTGTAGGTCACCCATTGGATGGCTAGAGGTAGGAGAAAGGAAACTTTTGGGGCCTGAGTTGGTGCAGGATGCCACTGAGAAAATACGCATGATCCGTCAGAGGATGTTAACAACACAAAGTAGACAAAAGTCATATGTTGATAACCGACGGAGAGACTTGGAGTTCCAAGTAGGAGATCATGTATTTTTGAAAGTTTCGCCAACTAAAGGGGTAATGAGGTTTGGCAAGAAAGGGAAGTTAAGTCCTCGTTATATAGGACCCTTTGAGATCTTAGAAAGGGTTAGAGCAGTGGCATATCGTTTAGCATTACCGCCAGACCTTTTGAATATCCATATCGTGTTTCATATGTCCATGCTTAGGAAGTACAACCCAGATCCAACACATGTAATACGGTATGAAACCATTCAGTTGCAAGATGATCAACCTATGAGGAACAACCGATAGCTATTCTTGATAGGCAAGTTAAAAAGCTCCGTTCAAAGGATGTAGCCTCAATGAAAGTGTTGTGGCGGAATCACACTAGCAAGGAGGTAACGTGGGAAGCTGAGGATGACATGCGGACAAAGCATCCACACCTCTTCGATATGTAAAGGTAACCCACTCTACATTGAGTTTAAATTCGGGGATCGAATTTTTATTAGTAGGGGAGAATGTGGGACCCTGTCAAGCTCGATTAAAAAACGGTATTATACCGAATGGTACAACTAAGTTAAATCGAGCCTTGAACTAGTTCAAATAGAAATTTTAAAAGGAAATTGAAAATTTTGAAACCCATAGAATGGCTTAGAATAATGATTCGGAGTTGAAGGTCTAGTTTGGAGTCCATCAGGAAAATTGACCGATTATGGACAAAACGGTCATTTTACCATTTGATAATTAAATGGAGATTTCTAGCCAAGATTTGATCACATTTGACCAAGAATAATTATATGAAATATAATTATGATTATTGGAGTATAAAATGATGTTTAGCATTGAAAAATTTTGATTCCTGGTATTTTTGGAGTACAAGGGCAAAATGATAATTTTGCCACTAGAGGACTAAACGAAAATTTAAAAAAAATTGATTTTTGCTCCATTTGGTTAATATTGATCAATATTAGTGTTATTTGAGGTTGAAAAGTAGAAATAATGTGATTTCGGTACATTTCAGAGTATAGGGGCAAAATCGTAATTTTTTTATCTCGGGGGCAAATAGGTAAATTTTTAGCCCCAGCACTTGTCAAGGCCAAGGGATTTTAAATGTGGTAGGATTGGATAAATACCAGAATAATTGTGGTGGAAAATTAAGAAGAAAAAGTCAAAAAGTTAAAAATTGGGCCAATAAGCATGTGACACATGGCATGCTTGATTATTTTATTCTTTTCTATAGAAATCAGCCCATTAAATCCCTAATTCTCTCACCATATTCAGCCTAGACAACCAGCAACAAGAAAAAATGAAGAACAAAGGGAAAAACAAGAAAACCTAGGTGGAAATTCAAAGAAAAAGTGAAGAAATCAAGGAAACAAACTAGGTAAGTTAAAATTTCTTTAATTTTCCTTGATACCTAGCTTACGCATGCTTTTGTTCTTGATTTTCATGGTTGAATATTGAGTTATCATGATGAATTCAATTCTGAAAAATGGGTATGGAAGAGGAATTGTTGTTGGAATAATTTGATTTTAGACTATGTTAGTGTTTAGGGATAGTTAAGCATGGTTATGAACAAAAACACAAAAGAAATATTCAATTTTGCTAGGGTTCCTTGTTGGTCGAACCATGAGGGCTGAATATCAATGGGGGATTGTTTTTATTAGAGGAAAAATGAATTAATTTAGAGGTGATTTGGACACAATCGTCAATTAATCGGGTGATCAGTCGAATTTAATCGATACCGCGATTAAGCGGTAATCAAACGTATTTTGACATTTACATATCAAGTATTAGTAATTTAAATTAGTTTATATCAATTTAGGGATAATATAGTAAATTCCTCGACTTTGTTATTTGTCAAGGTAGTGAGACGTTCGAAAAAGGCAAAGGAATTACGCCTAAGGACTATTAGTCCGAGTGCACTCGGAATCCAGATTTTTCGACACCTGTGAGTGGACTGCCTATCAAAATTGTTTTAGGAATATAACTGTTTTGAACAAAGTGTTTGAATGATTTTATGCAATTTTTCATGAAAATGAATGCCTTGGGAACAAGTTTTTAAGAAAAGGTTTATGTTGTGAAATGTGGTTATTATGGATTTCTATGTGGCTGCATTATGTTGATATACATATATGCTTGAATATAATGTTGTGTAATTATGTTGACTCGGCTATGTGCGAGTAGGGAGTGCGCATAAGCCGAGGATGACCCGGTTATGTGCGAGTAGGGAGTGCGCATAACCCGGTTATGTGCGAATAGGGAGTGCTCATAACCCGGTAATGACCCAGCCATGTACGAGTAAGGAGTGCGCATGAGCTAGTGATGATGATGATGAGCTGGTGATGATGATGATGGGTTGGTGAGATGATGATGATGGGTATATACATATAAATATATATATATATATATATATATATATATATACATATGTAAATGTGTGTGTTATAGCAAATTGATGGACAATGATTTATGGTTGTAATGTACGTAAAATTTGACACATTGTACTTTGAGAATTTTCATGAATTTTATGTTGATTTTATTAGTTTAGCAGGATGGCTTTTTGTTGAGTGAGGAAAAATGTTTCTCTTGTTACTCCGTTTTCGCTGCAGCGAGAAACTCTCGGGTTTGGAGGGGTTTTAAATAGGAATGAACTAAATTGCATTGTTTTGAAACAAGTGCATCATGATTTTAAATTCTCCCTAATTGTGCTTGTTTCCTTCCTTGTTCACTCACTGGGTTTATACTCACCATTTTCAAATTCATGTTTTCAGATCACGAGGCAGTCGATAATTAGGACGAGTTGTCCTTGTAGACCTGTGTCCATCTTTTGGTAGGTGTCTCGGCATTCAGTAGCTGTATATTCATCCAAGTCCCTCTGCTAGAAGTCGATTATTATTTTGTTATGTTTAGATGAACTTAATGTAAATTTTAAATGAGTAATGCCAGTACGAGTTGGCAATGTATGTCACTATTTTGATTCAAAGTTATGAAATATGACTTAGTGATAGTAGATGAAATTATAAGTAAGATAAATAATAGGCTTGCTTGGGTTTAGTGGATTACGTTCATTGGACCCATGCACCGGTCATGGCTCAGAATTTGGGTCATGACACTTCAGAGTTACTTGGGACCAACACCTGCCATTGGTTGAGTTTGCTTATAATAATAGTTTTCAGTCTAGTATTCGATGGCGCCTTATGAAACTCTATACGGGTGGAGATGTAGATAGCCCATATGTTGGTTTGAGGTTGGTGAAAGGAAACTACTCGGGTAAGAAATAGTTCAAGAGACCATCAATAAGATATAGTTGATTAGAAAGAAAATGTCGATGGCATAGAGTAGTTAAAAGTCATATGCCAACCACAAACGTTACGAATTGGAGTTTGAGGTTGGTGACCATGAGTTTTTGAAAGTCTCTTCGAACAAAGGCATTATGAGGTTCGACAAAAAGGGTAAATTGAGCCCAAGGTATATTGGACCATTTGAGATTTTGGACAGGGTTAGCATGCTAGCATATCAATTAGCACTTCCACCAAATCTTGCTAATGTTCATCCCATGTTTCATGTTTTGGTATTACAAAAGCACCAACCAGATCCATCACATGTGATTTGACATGAGTCTCTACAGTTTGGAGATGATTTGAGTTATGAGGAGGTATCGATATCTATACTAGATAGGCAAATGAAGAAGTTATGCTCCAAAGAGATAATATTGGTTAAGGTGCAATGGTCCAATCACTCAAGTGAGTAGTTAACTTAGGAGGCTGAGGATGACATGCAAGAAAAGTACCCACACTTATTCAGCGAAGGTTAATATGTTATTAAAATTCGAGGACAAATTTTCATAAGGAGGGAAAATGTGAAATCTCACTTTAGGTAAGAGGATAGGATAGGAAATACTTAGATGAGCATATAGATTACATATTTTGATTATGAAACTTAGTTTTACCCTTCAAAAGAATTCATTGACACTTTTGATTGTCTGTCACTTTTGAAGTAGAAAATTTTCTAAGTTTTGGAATGGTCAAAATATGTGATTTTTATAGAATAATCTTTTGGAAATAAAAAATGGCGATAATGTTCCCTTGATTTTTTGGATGTCCAAAAATGATTTTTTCCATAATTTTTTGTGTACATTTGCTACAGTAAATGGGGGTCATAAATTTAATTTTAGTCGAAATGTTTTGATTTTATTCTTGAAACCAAAATTTAGATTTTGATTGTTTGAGATATTATTTTTTTGATATTTTTATTAAATCTAAATGGGGGTTTGTTTGTTTATTTACATTAAATATATTAAGTAAATGGAGAGTAAAAAGTAAAGAGGATATTTACTTAAATGGTATTTAATGTAAATAAATTGGGCAAGCTTTATAGGCAATCTGTCTCAAAAACTATATTCTATCTCAAATGTATCAATTCATTTAGGCCAGAAAGGATATTTGATTAACATGCATCGATACATTTTTTTTCCATAACCAAATATATTGATACAAGGGTCAATGTATCGAATATATTTCGTCAATTTCAAACAAATAAAAGGGATAAAAACGTATTTTCACACTCTAGCTTAATATACCATATTTTCTAATAGTTGGCAACCCTCAACTGCATTTTGAAGGTGAAACCCTAATTCTTAAGCTTTTCTAACCCATTTTTGCTCAAAATCACCATTTTTGAAAGATTTGAGCTTGTTTTTGGGTTTTAAATGAAAAATGAGCTTTTTTCCACTCTTTAATCTTTAAACCTTGGATTTTTTATTCTGAAAATATGGTTTATTGTTCCAGAATTATTGATGTCTGCGAACTAGAAGATTTAGGTGGATTTTCTCACTTGTTATAGCTCACCTAAGTTAAGAATATTGATTTTATTGATTTGTACAAATGGGTATTTTGATAAGTAGTAGATTTAGTCTAAAAAATTAGTTTAGGCAAACCCAAATAGTTTGAAGTAGCATAGAACAATTATTATGCATTTCCTAGACTAAGTATTAATGATAAATATTTATTTGGGTATTTAGTAATCATTAAAACTTCTAGAATTTCATTAGAGTAGACTTTCGCGTACCTAGTAGAAATCAACTTTCGAGGTGAATGGGTGCCCCACTTATGAAAACTGTTTAAGTATGTAAAGTTGAAAGCATAATTGCATGATTTGTGTAGGTAGACAGTCTACTAAACTTAGTTGGATTGAGCGCACATAAAGAGTGTTGTTGGCTTTGAAATTGATTTGCATCTTTTTCATCTCAAGCTCTGTCCATTCATTTCTTTCTTTGGCAACCTTCTTACCAATTGTAAGAAAAATTCTTGTATGATCATGTGGACCCTCTATGATCACATCCCAGATCTGGTAGTTGCATTTTCTTCATATATAGACACCTTTGTAGTCTAATATTGATAGTTTGTTTCATCAAACAAGGGAAACCAGTTAGTAGAATACTTGTTAGCCAAATTTGTGTTTGTTATTACCATCTTGGATCACTCTTGAAGATGTTAGTGCTTTAAACACAAAAAACTTTCTCTAATAACACCTATTCATCCCAAACTAAATGATGTTAAAAAGGGGTAAATAACATTTAAGGACATTTTTGGAAAATTAAAAAATTGAAGAAACAAGGTACTAAAGAAATGAATGAAAGTACATGAGGAAATAGTTCACTTAGTAAAAAAGGTAAAGAGAAAATGACAATGCACATCAATTTATAGTAGTTTGGTTACCTAGACCTACATCCACTACCTTGACACGCTTTATTAAGAATTTTAAACTACTAAACTAGTGGAATTATTAGCTTTCACCAAGTATTTACAAGGTGAGCTATCCCAAGATCAAATCTTAATCTTATAATCCCAACAAGTTCTTCCCACACTTAATCTTACAACCAAAGAGTGTACCTACACTCAATAGCATATGCTAACAGTTTTAACAAATGTGCAACTTAATCATTAACTGATTTATATAAATCTTTATAACACAAAAAATATCATTCTAAAACACAAGAGTTAAACATTAAGAAAAAAGATGGATTGAAGATAAGTTCTTCACACTTTTTAGTCCAACTCTTTGTAATATTATCTTCCTAAATAGTCTTGAAGTCCTTTTTTTTTCCTTTTCATACAAGATTTGAAACTCTAGCTATAATTTGAACCAAATATGTTCATTTAAGGTATAAAAATTTGTAGTAGGTTCCAAGTAGACATAACTTGCAAAGGTGTCTTACCTTATGGGTTAATGCTTATTGTTCTCCATTAATCAACTGAGTAGTTGAAATCTTGGACTTCATTTTTCGTATTGATTGCATGACAAAAGTTCTATGATTGATTTAAATAATCCTTTGGAAGCTTCAAATTCTTTGGCATGACTTTAGACACATTCAATTTTTTAACAATATAATTTCAACATTTATTAGCAATTTTTTCTTTGAATAAAAAAGAAATGTAAATGTTTTCTCATTTTTATTTTACTACTATTCAAGCGAAGCTCACAATTAAATGATTAAGTGATGGAGATGGTTTTTTCTACTCAAAAGATTAAGCTTTCGAATTTGAATTACATGCAGTATATAAAATTATAAATGAAGATATAATAAAAATAAAAATTCTTTTATACATTGACAATGAGATTTTTAAACTTTTTAAAAAAGATTTGATAGTTGTCATATGTCTATTAAGAGTATATATTTACAAAAATTAATCAATTATTAAATAGACATATAATATCCATCTAGTTTTCCTTGTAAAATTTAAAAACTTCACTATCTATATATCAAATAGTACTTAACCCTAATAAAAGTTTCATGTATCACTACAAATAAAAAACTTTTACCGACGACATCAATTTCGTCGATAATTATCAATGAAATACTGACAGATTATCGACTGAACAAGAATGTGAGAAATATTGATAGATTACTGACAAAATATTTCAATAGAATGCAATCCATCAATACTCTGTCAATAATATAATGGTGCGCATAATAGTAACATGACAAAAAGTTTAGCAACGGACTTATTCCATTGATAATATGTTACTGATGAAATTTATTGACCATCTAACCAACAGCTTAAGTGGTTGGTAATTTGGTTAGGCGTTGGTAACATTACTGATAGATATGCCAATGGAATTTCAATTGGTATTAATTTTAAGTACCAATGGAGTAATTCCTCGGCATATCCGTCGGTAATACATATTTAAAATCCGTATGTGAGATTTTCCCCTAATTTATCCCATTCTAATTACCTACGAAATCATCCATCGATGATCCCGTTGGTAATATTAATAATGTCATGACCCGAAACTCCCATCGAGCTCGTGACAACCGCTGCGAAGTCTCGTCAGACATTCTTTACCTCGAATGCTGACTGAAACCTCGCAAGGCTTTCGTATAAGTTTTCTTACCTCCCCTGTGATCGACAGTAACTAAAATCGTGTTTTGAAACGATATGGACCATTTTTCCATCCAAAAATAATGAAAATTTATTTCTGTCTCACAATGGTATTTTAGTCATTTTTTTCTTTTCTTTTCTGAAAATTTCGAAATCCGTAAAAATGTAATATGTAAGTGGAAACACCTATTTCATGATTTAAATCAAATTTTTAAGTTAAAACATTCGTTTAAAGTAAAATTATAGCTATTTGAATATAATAAAAACATTAAATAAAATATTCTATTTTCTTAAAACACAATATTTTCAAAGTCTTCCTAAAATAACTTTTGTAGCGTAAGAGTAAAATAAATTTATTCATATAGTAATAAAGATAATTAAAGTATGAAATTTCGTTTACAGTGATACATGGGCCCCCAACTGAGCAAGAAGGTGTAGGGCTACGAATCCTTACTTTCTATGATGCAACTCCGAGATTAATTTTCGTCTTAATCAACTATCAACAAATTGTCCTGAGCCTAAAAAATAGATAGGAAGATGGGTGAGATTGCATAATCCCAGTGAGTAAACAATTACCATCAAAAGCATCTAAAGCCGAGCAGATGGAGATAATATAAAAACGTTATATCTCAATAATGTTCATAACGCAAATTTCGTTTCAATCTATACCAAACAATTTCTTTTCATCAAAATTTCCCTGGCTTATGAGTTTCTTAAACTTGGCCTCTACTAGAATCATTCTCGTGGGTACCTTCGTCAAGGTATCCCACTAAGATCGCCAAGGTTGTTAAATGTCCCATACCCATAAACTTGTTTTCACATCTGACATACAGCCGTTCCTTGGCGTTGGTTAAGTCTCACTCTCACGTGGTGGTCCAAACGTGAGGTGCACTCAAATCTTACCTCAAGAGATACTTTATCCAACATCTTCCCCCGGAGGTAAGTATATAATTGGGTTACCGTGCCCCTCTCATAGGCAATCCACAGAAACCCCCACAACTGCAGTGACCGTTTAATATACCACCAGACCCATAAAATTTTTAGTAACATAATATGGCGAATAAAATTTAATCCAGTCTACCGAGACCAATCCAAAACTGTTCATATATTTCATGCCAACCCCAAAAATTTAGCCATCATGCTACCATAGTGTCATAAGCCACAATTTCAATAACATATAAAATCATAAATTCAACACAGTCTCCATATACTCAATTTTCTCAAAACAATATTTGATTTCAAAACCAGTATAAATCTCATTTTTATTAAAAAATATTTTAATTGAAAAACATAATATTTTATAATTTAAACTCACCATTCAATAAAAGCATCAAACAAGTATAATTACTCTAGATATTTAAGATAATAAATTGTCCACTCACAGTATTAGGAGTAGAAATACTCCTAGTTTCAGTCCGCGAGTACAGTCCTTGACCCGTATCCAATGGCTCACCACCTAGCCATAATCCATGACACATATTCCAATTAAATTGTGTCTAACAGTCATAAGCTATTTCAAGCTCGATATATATGCGAGATATGAAATGAAAAATGCACAAGTAGCCATCTAGACCCGGTATTAGCCTAAGTTGATTTTTCATTTGATAAATTGACCAATGCGTCCAATTTCACTCCAACTTGCTCCATTTCTTTTCCAATTCCTCAATTCACCAAAAACTATTATTTTTTAATCAAATCACCTAGAATAACATCACATTCTTCCTCATTATTCACTTAGAGAATTCGGCTATTGATGGGCACCAAACCTTTGGTGGTTTTCTTCACTTGTTTTCATGCTACACATCATTAATCACCTAAAAACACTAACATACCTAAAAATCAAACCAATCCAAGATCATTCTCTCTCCATACCCATTTTGACCAGCCATGAATTCACCATGAAAGCATGCTTTTCAACCATGGAAATTAAGAGAAAATGCATAGGAAAAATAGTTCATAAACTAAAATCAAGAAATTTCACCTTTTTCCACTTAATTTTCTTGAAAATCCACACTTTTCTCTTGAATTTCTTTCCACCTAGGGTTTGTTCTTCTTTTCCCCTTTGTTTTCTTGCCAAAGCTGACCCTTATGAGAGAGAAATGGTGGTGTGGGCTGATTTTTATAGTTAAATAATATAATAATTTAAACTTACCACATGGCATTCCATGATTGGTCCATTTTTTTAAATTCTTATCTTTTAAGCTTTAAATCTCCACCACACATTATTCAAGGGTAAAAAATGATGATGGGTGAAGACCTTGTGCTGGAAAAATGCTCTGGGGGTGCAAAATTACTTTTTGCCCTCGGGGTGACAAAATTACCATTTCTCCCCTATACTCCAAATTATACCGAAATTAAAATTTTTCACTTCTAAACCTCAAATCATACTCCAATACTTAAATCATACTCCAATAAGTCAAATGGGGCCAAAAAAATCTTTTCTAAAAATTCTCATTTTGTCCCCAAATGGCAAATGATCATTTTACCCTTAGGTAGTGAAAATTTCGGTTTGACTTCAAATTGATCCTCGAACTCCGAATTACCATTTTGAGTCATCCCTGGACTGTGAAACTCTTAATTTCACCTTAAAATTCCTATTTGAACTAGTTCGAGGCTTAATCAACTTAATGATACCATTAGGGGCAATATCGTCTTTTAACGATTTTTTGAACTTCCTAAATATGCAAACATTCTATTGGGCATGTAAATGACGTCGTAATTATTTTATAGAATAAGGTTTGACAAATAAAATCCTCGCTCAAGATTCTTTTCTCATATCTCCCTAGACTCTTTTCTCTCTTCTGCTCTCTCTTCATTCTCTTACTTTCTCTTATTTCCCTTTGCCCCACCTAGGCTTCTTCTCATGTTTGCTGGTGACCCATCCACATTGATCGTGGATTGGACCCGAAGCCAGCCCCCATTTGCAACTCCAATTAGCCGGCCACTATTAAGTCCTTATCGTTACCCCTGCCTCAGCCAGTGATTCTTTTCCTTCTTAGGTTGGGTTAATTCTTCCATGAATAAATTCATGCCATCAATTTGTGGTTTTTGTGGTTTTGATTGTTTGTATATTTAAGGTTTTTGTTGTTTGAATATTTGACATTTTGGTTGTTATGGATTTAGGGTTTAATTTAAAATTGTTGTCATATTATTGTTTGATTTAATTAGATTATTTGCTTTGTAATGAAATGAAAAAAATGTGTTGCTATAACATTGTTTTGGGGTTTTTTGGATAATTTATTTTTGTTGGCATTTTGTTGTTTATTTGTTAGAGTTTAGGTGTTTATTATATAGTTGCTGGCAAAGAAAATTCAATTGAAAAAATGTTGGTTTAGGCTTTTTTTGTTTACTGAAAATTTGTTAATAATTAAATCTAGTGATTAATTAAGCAACCTTTGGTAACTAAGCAAAATGGAAATAATTTTTAGTAATCAAATGGAATTAAGCAAATTAATTATTAAGCAATGAACTACATAAGTAATATTATTTAACTTAAAAAATATTTAAATTAATACTTCCTTATATCTATAATGTAATTAAATAAGTTAGTTATTAAGTAATGTAATGTATTAATTATAAGTATTAGCTATTAATCATATAACTAAATTAGTTAATTTAAGATAATTAAAGATTATTTAAATTAATTAAGGTTTTTATGTAAATAATTAAATAATTTGACAAATGAAATGAATAAATTTTTTAGTAATTAAGCAATTAACAAAATTAGTAATATTATTTAATTTTAAAAATATTTAAATTAATGACTTAAGGTGTTAATAATATAGTTAAATGATTAAGTTAATTAAGTAATGTAATGTATTAATTATAAGTATTAGTCATTAATCAAATAATTAAAATAATTAATTTAAATTAATTATGTTATTTGCATAAATAATTAAATAATTTAAGTAACAAAATGAATAAAATCTTTTAGTAATTAAGCACCAAACAAAATTAGCAATATTAGTGAATTTAAAAATTTTTTAAATTAATTAATTTGGTAGGTATGTAATGTGTTCTAACTATTTAAAAATTTAATTATATTATTAATATTATATAAAATTTACTTTAGGGTAATTATTTAAGGGGCTTAATTAGGGAATTAAATACATAATTTACCTAATTATGAAGGATCATGTATTAGTTATTAATCAATTCCAAATGTATGAGTAAATTTAATAAAATTTAAAATTAATTATTAAAAATTTATGTTTGTGATTAAGCAAATAATTACGAATAGTATTTAGTTGGATTTGGTGTTCCATTGATGTTTGTGATTAAGCAAATAATTACAAATAGTATTTAGTTGGATATTATCATTTGATAATGGATGACATCATATGTCTGTTATAACATTTTTTTCTCAAAATGGAACAAGATAGGAGTTGGAAGTATTCCTGAGTGGATTCAAGTAGATTTCTTTCCACAGAATTTGTCAATGGTGAAGATAAATTTATTTCATTTACGTTCAGTCAAGCAAGAAATGTGATTGAGAATAAGATCAGATGTCTTTGCTCTCGGTGTATGAATAACAAGTTCTTGGTTTAACAAGGTTCGGGAACACCTATTTCGTAAAGGGTTTACTGGTGAGTACACAATATGGGATGCACGTGGCGAATCGTTCCATGTCGGCCAATCATCAGGACATTTTGTTGAGGAGTAGAACGAAGTAGTTTTTTTTTTTTTTAAAGATAGTAGAACGAAGTGGTTAATGAAGTGAGAGTAGAAAATCCATATGTTGAAATGGTTCTAGATGCTTACGACCAGAGTTTCGCTTCAATGATGAGACCCAAAAGGAATTGGTCTTTCTTAAAGATCCAAATCTGAATGCTTGATCATTCTTCTTGTTGTTAAATGATGTTGATCCTCTTTTCTGGGTTGGATGCTAGAAACACAAAATTGTTAGCTATGTCCTAATTAATGAATTTGAAGTCAGAATTTAACTTGAGTCAAGCATGCTTTAATCGTTTGATGCATCTATTGAAGGAGATGTTGCCATGAAATGAATCATTACCAGAAAACTTCTACAAAATAAAGACACAGCTGAAGTAACTTAGGCTTGGCTATCAGAAAATTCATGCATGTAAGAATAATTGTGTGTTGTTTAATGGATATTTCAAGTTGTCTTATTGTCCATGTTGTGGCCATCCTCGATATAAATCGGATTAATCGGATAAATCAAAGGGAGAAAAGGATAAAAAAATTCCTTATAAGATTTTGCGAAACTTTTCATTAACACCAAGATTGCAAAGGCTATATATGTTAGGCAAATCTAAGAAATACATGATATGGCATGCCATACACCAATTTATTGATGGAGTGCTTAGGCATCCTATTGATGGTGAGGCTTGGCAATACTTTAATTGGACCCATCGATCTTTTGCCTTTGAGCTTACCAATGTCAGACTCGGTTTATGCTCAAATGGTTTCAGTCCATTCAGGCTAACAACGAAATCGTATTCTGTTGGGCTGGTAAATCTCATTGTTTATAACTTACCTCTGTGGATGTGCATGAAGCAACCGTACATCTTTTTTACTATGGTCATCCAAGAGAGAACAAGTTTCGAACAAAATATTGATGTGTTCCTCCGACCTCTGACTGATGAGTTAAAAGTTTTGTGGGATAGAGGGATGGTCATGTACGATGCCTTTACTTGGTAAAATTTTATTCTACGAGCAGCATTCCTATCCATTAATGACTTTCCTGCATGTGGTATGTTGTTTGGGTGGAGCACTCTTGGACGTTTATCATGTTCGTATTGCATGGAACATGCAAAAAGTTTTTTCTTAGAGTACGGGGAGGAAGCATTGTTTTTTTATTGTCATCAACAGTTCTTGTCGATGGATCAATCTTTTCGTTGCCAAAGAGATAAATTTAAGAAATATGTTGAATGAGATTCTTCAATTCATCAGTTATCCAATGTCGAGATCTTGGAATGGTTGAAGTCAATTCCAAATATCACATATGGGACAAAAGTGGGCAATCAGAAGCTCTAGGGTTTTGATCAAACCCATAATTGGGCTAAGAAAAGCATATTTTGGAGTTACCGTATTTGGAGACGAATCTCATTCGTGATAACTTGGATGTGATGCATATTGAGCATAACGTATTTGATAACATATTCAACATGATGATGGATGTTTTGAAAAAGAAGAAAGACAATATCAAGGCTCGTCGTTATTTGGAAGTGTGTTGTAGGTGCCTAGAATTGCATTTAATTGCAAATAATGGTAAACTTTTTCAACCGAAAACCTCATACACTTTAACTAAAAAGCAACGGAAAGCTATGTGTGCTTGGGTGAAACAGTTGTGATTACTAGATGATTTCACCTCTAACATAGCACAGTGTCTGAGTGAATAAGAATGTAAATTTTATGGGATGAAAAGTCATGATTGTCATGTTTTCCTGTAGTGTTTGCTCCCAATTGCCTTACGTGATATGGTTCTTCACACTATTTAGAGTGCAATTGTTAAGATCTCACATTTCTTTCATGATTTATGTGCAATTGAACTGCGTGTTAAGCATATCAATGTATGGGAAGGAAAAATCATGGAAACCATTTGCAAATTAGAAAAGATTCGCCCCCTCCCCCTAAATATTTTCGACTCAATGGAGCATTTGTCGATCCACTTGCTATACGAAGCTAAGGTTGGAAGACTATTTCATTACCGATGGATGTATCTATTCGAGAGGTATTGTGAGGCACTCATGTAATTAAATTTTTTATTAATTTATTATTAATTAAAATCTGATGTGGAATGTTGCTTTTTTAGTTTTTACATCATTTAAAAAAAAGTGAAAATTTGAGCATTCATCGAAGAATTAATTTGTAAAGCATATATCATTGACAAAATATCATCATTTTGTTCATGTACTTCGAACCTACAATCCCAACAAGAATGAACCAGGTCCCACTGAATGACAACGACGAAGAGGTTGATGCAGCCGGTCATATGTCAATTTTCACCTATCTCGATCACCATTTAGGTCAATTCGAGAAACGTCATTACCGAAAGGAGGATGAGTTCTACGTTGCCAAACTATATGTACTAATGAATTGTGAGGAGATTTTACCATACATTGAGTAAGTATAAATTTAACCAATAATTTAGAAAATTTTGAATGGAGAATAATCCTATTAATTTGTTATTTAGTTGTAGGATGTTCGATGTTATGGTTAAAAGAGAATAGTACGGTATTTTCAATAAGGAATTGGAACAAGTTTGTGATGCATCATTTCGTAATTGGTTTAAACAATATGTAAGTTATATTTAATAAGTCAAATTGGTTTTGTTAATTTAATACTTCAAATAATTGAAAGCTATGTAACCTTTTCGTAGGTCAGCCAACATGCAAGTCAAATTTATTCTCATATGGTCAAGATCACTCATGGTCTTGGTCGTATGGCAAGGTGTTTCAAAGGTTATTATGTTAAGGGATACGAGTTTCACACATGGTTTTATAGTGATAATTGTAAAATGATGAATAGTGGTGTATGCATCAAGGGAAGTTGTTGTAATTATTACGATTGTAACTTTTACGGATTGTTGGTTAATATCATTAGGTTAGAATACTTTGGTGTCAACAACCAAGTCATATTGTTCAAATGCCATTGGTTTGATATCAATAGAGGTGTTCGAGTAGATCTTGTTCATGAGTTGGTCAAAATTAAACACAACTCGATTCTTTCTAATAATGAGCCTTTTGTTTTAGTCAAACAAGCAACTCAAAAGTACTATACTCTATATCCATCAAACAAAAGAGATTAACGTGATTGGTGGGTAGTGTTCAAAACAAAGGCTCGACATCGATTCCCATTATGGATAATGAGCAAGAAAATGAAGGGTGTATCTAAAAAATGAAGTTCCCTTCAATTCACTATTTTATTATACTTAGATCAATTTTGACAATAGTACACTTCTTGTTAGTGGTGAATATGAAGAGGTTAATACGTTTGTGGATTTTGAACATAATGAAGAAGATGACGATAATGATAAAGATGATGAAGCTAAAAGAGAATACGATAAGACAGGGGAAGAATCAGACGAACATGAAGAAAACAATAACAATGATGATGATGAAGGTAATGAAGTTTGTGATGTCATTGTTTTGATGATGATTGATGGATGTTTTTTTTTTATTGGTTGCAAATATGTATGAGTTTATTTTTTTCATTTTTTATTCACAATTAAATTAATGTTCATATCGTTTAGGGTATCCCTTTGGCTATTTAACCTCCTTTCTCGCTGCCTCCACCTCAACTTGCACCTCTGCCACTGCATCCTCCCACTAGACAACGGACTCTCATTACTCTAGCGACATAAATTGAGGTACAGTTAAAGGAGAAGGCACCGAGGTCGAGTCTGACTACTCTTGTTGGAACCCCCACTACTCTGGATGATGTTATTGAATCCAACAACATGTCATAGGCTAGGGGTTAAGGGTTGAGTCTCGGCTTGCCGACTTTCACTCATTTGAACCGACGAATATTATTGCATCTTTTCAAAGGGAGGTAATTTCCTTTACTCAAATTTATATCATTAATTATATGCATTCAATATTTAGTTAATTAAGTAATGCATTTTACTAGCTAATAAGTCTTTTTTCTAGTATTTCCAAAGAGATTGGCATTACTCCCACGATTACAAAGATTATCAAGAGTAACTTCAGTGGGCCTTGGTAGACATAGAGGTAGGTTCCTTTGGAGCATAAGGATAACATGTGGTGAAAATTTGAGGTAACATAAATATATAGTCTATATTATTGTAAATCTATCGTAATTTTTCATACTAAAATATTTTTTTTTCATGTAAGACTCTTTCACATGGGCTGCTGCATATGCAACAATGGTGAAGTCCATATGAGAGAAGATTTACAAGAACTGCAGTAATGACTTATTAACGGATGAGCACAATAAGGCGAAGAGAGAAGCAGGCGACCCCGATGTCGATCTCATATTGACAAAAGGTAAGGTATGACCATGGATCACTGTTGAGGTATGGAACCAGCTTTTTGATCAAGTATGGTCAATGTTAGAGTGGCAGTTGCTCACACAAGGCAAAACAGAATCGCCTCACAAAGAAGGACGGTAACATGTCAAAACATATTGATGGTTCCTTTCCTTTTGCCCTTCACCAAAAAAGGATGGTACGTGCTTGTATTTTAATATATATATATATATATCGATATATATTACATAAATCATTCAATTTAATAATACAATTCTTTATGTTAATTAACATTTGTGATACTTTTAATGATGTGTATATATTTTTTTTCTCTTTTTATGCTTATAGAAAGAAGAAAAGAAGCAACAAGTTACATTCTCCGAGCTCTTTGAATGCACTCACAAACGGTAGAAGAGTATCGGAGGATTTGTGGACAACAAGTCCAAGACTGTTTGTGTAAGTAATACATGTGTTTATATATATTTGATATATATGTTGCTTACCGATTAAATAACTTAATAATTTACTTACTTTTATATTTGTAGGAATCATACACTTTGGTAATAGTGGAGAAGTATGGTGTGGAGTTGTTGAGCCAACCGGAGTTTGATTTAGAGGCATGGACTGAGGCCATTGGAAGGCCAATGAGTACTCAAATCCACGTATACGGATTTGGCACCCGAGCCCTTACTTCGAGACTTTTGGCTACAATCATGATGTTTGAGTTTGCTTGTGCCCTAACGATGCACCACCTCCTATGCCGACTCCTACACCTGAGCCCAACGGATATCGACAATTGCTTAACAACACGAAGACCTTGATGACAGGTTTCACTGATATTAAAGGTTTGTTGATGGATGTAATTGGATTGAGGAGATCGCAGCCTCAGGCAGACAAGTCTGGGCCTTCACAATCTCCACCACAATGGCAACAACAGCAACCACCCCCACCCCTTCAGTGAAATTTTTCAATTGAATATTTGGATTATTGTTACCTGTTTACATTAAAATATTTTTTTATTAATAACAATATCTATTAGATTTTCATATTTTCTATATGCATATTTGTTTGTTATATATTTACTTTATCAATAACAGCCTTATATCATAATTTTATTACAAACAAGACAAAGTTAATTCCCAAAACAAAACAAAAAAAAACACTTGCACTATCTGTGTTACCAACGGAATTGTCGACAAAGTTCATCTATTAATGACAGATTTCATCAGTTACTGACAAAATTACCGATGGAGTTCATACGCAATACCAATAGATTACCAACAGAATTGGTTGTTGCCAACTGATACGGCTTGTAAGCTTTAAAGTCAATTCCATTGGTAATCCGTCGACAATTTCGTTGGTAATTAATTACGAAATTGGTGACGGATATTGGTTTGTCTGTAATTAACAATGGAATTTACCAACAAATTTCAATTAATACTAACGAACATTTTACTGATGAAATCAACTTTTTTTCAATAGAATGACCGACGAAAATTTTGATTATCAATTTATAGACTAAAAATTTCATTATCGATGGATTTTGCATTATCGATGATGTCTTTTCTGATCAAGTACCAACGAAATATTTCGTCAGTGATACATGATGCTGACGAAATATTATGTATTACTGAAGAAACTTTCCATTCGTAATACACTCTATTTTTATAGTGTATTGTATTTGATAATCATATTTATGTGAGAAAGATGATAGAATAAAAAATCATGACTTAATTTTTGAATGTCTGATTACTAGAACCTATTAAAAAAGATAATATTATTTGAATCAATAATATTAAAGAAGAGTTTGAAGTTGTAAATATAGCAACTAATAATAATTTTTTTTCAATATTTTTATTTTTTCTTTAAAAGTTCTTGATTGATTAGAGTCATTGTCACGTGTGTTGTACATGAATACTTATTTTTTATTTTTTATTTAAATAACAAATTTGTATAAATAAAAATATTTATAGTATTATGTAAATAATTGAAATTTTGTAATATAACTTATAAATAAATTCAATACCTTAAAAATTAACAAAAATATTTTTTAATACAAGTCATTCAATACAATTAGGATACTTTTTTTTATTAATTGGATAAATTTTATTAATATTTATAACAAGAATATTTAAATAACAATTTAAAAATACATCAAACAAATATATTCCTTTTTGTCAATCAAAAGTTTTGCCAACAATCAGACTATATGTAGTTGGATGCCCTTTGGCACGAAATCAACCCATTGTAGATCTTCGACTCAAATTACAAACCAGAGTAGTTATGTTAAGGGCCATTGTGATTGGCTATGGAATCTTAGTCACTAGTGTAAAAAGTAAGCTCTACAATTAAGCCAACAACTAATCTCATAATATTGCATCATGGACTTAACCTGATGTGTTGTGATTCATGTGACCAACTCTTGTTCTTCTCACTAGTTTTCATTTTCATTTAAAAAAAAGCAGGAAAAGATATCTATTTATGACATATACAGTTATTTTCAATAGCATTCAATCCCTTATCAATATTGGAAAAAGATTTAAATATTTTATTTTTTTGACAACGAGGGTTAGTATGAAAATTTTCCAAATAAAAAGTTTTGCTTATCTTGTGTCCTGTGTGAGCACAAGAAAGCCAATTGAGTACCCCTAAAAATTGAAAAAGAAAACCAAATTTCCATGGAGAAAAAAGGAAGCAAGCTGACAAAAGGCCACATGTACACAAAACACAACTCAAACCGCGGCTAGAATTTCAACTTTCTCATACATGTAACCCAACCAAAGTCTGTTCTCCTCCTCAAAAACAGCTAATCACACCAAACTCAACAAAGACCAACTCTTCCCACACCAAGAACTTCAACCCCTCTTCTTCTTCCCCCAAGTCCTCTCTCACAATCTAAACCCATGGCATCAAACAACTTAAATTCCAATCTGGGTCTAGCTCTAATCTCTATATTCTTACTCCTTTCAAACCCTATATCTCTCTCAGAGGCTGAGCCTGAGCCTGCCCCTGCCCCGCCCACAGTCTGGGATATCCTGCCCAAATACGGCCTCCCAAGTGGCCTCCTACCCAGCACAGTCACCAACTACAGTCTCCAAAACGACGGTAGATTCATCGTCGTTTTGGAGAGCCCTTGCTACGTCCAATTCGAGTACTTAGTCTACTACGAAAAGACCATCACCGGAAAACTGGGTTATGGCTCCATAACTGATTTGAAAGGCATTCAGGTGCAACGCTTCTTCTTGTGGTTCGATGTGGATGAGATCAAGGTGGATTTGCCACCTTCCGATTCCATTTATTTTCAAGTTGGATTTATCAACAAGAAGCTCGACGTTGACCAGTTCAAGACCATTCATTCTTGCCGTGATGGGGTTACGGGCTCTTGTGGATATTCTTGGAAATCGGTTCTTCAGGTATTCATTCCACTGTCTTTTCTTGGAGTTTTGGTTTCTGCTGGTTCAAATCTCTCTGTCATATATTATTTTGTTGCCTAAATTTTATATATATGGGTTCTTATAGTTAGGCACGTTTCAACAAAATTTCTGGTCTTATTGTCAAATTCGTTTCCTTTCTTATGGGAGTGAGTTGAATTGTGTTTTTGAGGTATCGATTTCCCTAGATTTGTGGTTAAATTGGAAAACAATTTTAAGATAGTTGTATGGTTTCCTGCAAAGTGGTAAACAAAGGCTTCCTAATTTAGTTATTTATCTTGTTTCAATTATCATATTTAGAGTAAAAGTAAAGATGGAAAATAGAAAACATTTATCCAAAATTAAGCTGACCCTTGAAATTTTGTGAGATCAGCTGAAGGGTGGTCCATATGTAGGAAGGGAAGTGGGACAATAGTTCTCATCTTCACATCATCCTCTTTAAGCCTTTTTCACTATTGGTAATGCTATTTTCTTTGAGCAGTCAAACTGTTTGAAACTTTAGCATTTCTCTTTTACTACTTGGAGGAAATTAAGGGAAACTTGAGATAGGCAAAGGATCAAGGTTTTATGTTTATTTTGAGGGATAAATAGTTTTGATTGAGTTGGTTACTCTTATGCTTTATAGTCTACAGAATGAGTCAATGCTTGACCACCTTCCCAATGAGTTGCCTGACAGTATGAAAAAATGTGCATTAGACATTCTTAAAGGCAGGTGAATTTGAAGAATTTCAAATCTGATTATTATGATTAGGTGTCAATTCTGATTGAATATTGGAGGCTTCTATAGATAGAGGATCCACACCCATATCCAACTATAGTTGCACCATGGCGGATAAGTTGAATTGTCTGGTTTTTGACTATCTAATTTAAGGTTCAAAACACTTTCTCTGCTTACCTTCGTGGTGATCCAAGAAACATGTTTTGCATGAAGTTAATTTACCATTTGTTTATTATGTATGTGGATGTATTTTGATGCACATCATCCTCATTCTAGTTTATCTTTTCTTCATATTTATATTGTATCATTTCCCTATCCACACCTGTGATGCAATTTGGCTTCCAATTTTAAGTCTTGGAACTTCTTTTAATTCTGAATGTTTATCTGTGTCATTAAATAGTAAATACATATTTGAGACAAATATGTCCCTAGATTCTTGGACATATGAATTAAAGATATTTTTATTGTATGAGAATGTTGATATGACATGAGTTTTGGTCTTTGTTGAAAAAACAACATTTACTTCTTCACACTTCACTGAATGTGGTCGCTTTTTTTAATTTGGAACTTGATACATCCAGCATTTTTGCAATAATCTTGCCTCTTATTGGCTTTTCTCAACAATTCATTGTGGTGATAGGGAAGTCCATGCCATGACAGTAGTCTCTCAGGCTCTCTCCTTCCCTCCAATCTTTTGTCTTTGAAAACAGCAGCTGAAGTACTGGGTCAATTGATTATTTTGGTTCTGTTTTCATGTTCAGTACTTTGTAGCTTAATTTTGTCAATTACACTTAGTTTTCAGTGAAAAGATCATGTAAACTAGTTGGTCTAATGCTGATAAATCCATCAATACATGTTTTTATACTCCAATTCCTATACATCCTTGTAAGAGTTTCCTTTTGGACTTTGTTCTTGATGATTTCTGTACTCCTGGGGCTTGAGATTAGACTTTCCTTGTGGTTTAATTCATCCCCTGTGTTTGTTATTGCAGCTTCCAATGCCTACAAATGACATTCAGATGCTAATTACAGAGTAGCTGCCACGGAGTGCTGTTGCTATATGGAAAATTGATAGCGTAAGCTTCTATCTGTTATTAGTGTAAGGAAAAGGAAACGAAAAAAAAAAAAGAAGAAAAGAGAGGGAGTGAGCTAATTGATGGTAATTTCAGACTCAAAAGTGAGGGGTCTGGCGAAGCCTTATCTAAATATGTTATAAGTACATTGTATA
Source organism: Theobroma cacao (assembly GCF_053813885.1). Taxonomy (NCBI): domain Eukaryota; kingdom Viridiplantae; phylum Streptophyta; class Magnoliopsida; order Malvales; family Malvaceae; genus Theobroma; species Theobroma cacao. The sequence goes on along the minus strand of NC_142647.1, from coordinate 35,752,457 downwards.
TATAGTGGGCTTGTATTTTAGTTGCAGTTTATAATATTAATTACATCCTCTGTTTGAACTGTACCTTTTAAAGTTTGAGATGTGATGAATAATGTATGGTTGTCATTTGCTATGTTGCTTAAACGTTTGGCTGTGCTAACCTTGCTGTTGCATGAATCCATGGGCATGTAAATGCAGAGGTTATGTTCATCCCAGGGATATTAGTTGGATAGAACTTGGAAGAATTGTTCGAAATGCTTCAGTTTCAGTGAGCACGTTAGCTATGGAACCTAGTTTTTTCTCCTTTCCAATTCTTGGTGTATTATATAAAAAACCGTATAAACTCAACAAAATAAAGATTTAGGTTAACCTTTAGTACTTCTTTTCACAAGAGGTATGATGTTCAAGATCTCTGTGTTAGGTTCTTTTAATTAATTAGAGTGTGAATTTATATTACTTAATTTATTTTAAAATTTTATCAAAATTAAATTAAATTAATTTTGTCTTATTAAAGAGATAATATTTTTTTACTCAACAATAAAGAGGTAATATTATGGGTAAAGTATTTTCATTTTTAAGTTTTAATCAAAATTTCAAGTAAGTTCATTATTTTTCAAAATGGATATTTTGTTTTAAAAAAATATATTCCGTTAGATACATAAGTCTAGTCATTAGTCAACGGTAAGTGTTTTCGTCAGTTTGATAACATAATAATATTAAAAAGATAATTTCTCTTTATTAATTTAAAAAAGTACTATTATATAATTTTATTATTTTTTATTAATTTGAAAAAAAAAACTCTCGATCGGGCTCCCAAGGGAGCACCAGATCTAGTGCTTGTAGACATTGTAATTTTGCTTAGATAAACAAAAAAATTAAAAATTAATTAATTAAATAATTAAAAACAAAACAAAAAAATAAAAAAGAAAAAAGAAAAGAAAAGAAAAGAAAAGAAAAAAAAAAGTACTGGCAAGGCGCAGACGCCTTGCCAGTACTAGACACCACTACAGTGCCAGACGCGAAAAATTCACGTTTGGCAGTGTAGTGGAATGGAGCTTGCAGAATGAAGCATGAAGAATGGGGTATAAAATCCCTATTGTAGCACAACAAAAGGGTGTATCCAGAGCCAAAAATTGAATCGAAAAATTCTTAGGAATCCTTAGCAACAAAAAATCCTAAAAATCCCTAGGAAGAAACCTTACAACCAGCAGCAAAAATCCCTAGAAAACATCCTAATCTAGCAGCCAGAATCAACCACAAATACAGTAAAAAAAATACCCAACAAAAATAAAAAAAAAAATCAATCAAAAAAGTTCACAATGAGAGAGCAAGCGGCTATGTTTCTTTGGGGAATTTTTAGTTTGTTTTTAGGGCAATTTGGAGGGATTTGTGCCGTCGATTTCGGGAGGAGAACCTTAGGGCTCTTGCCACCAGTTAGAAGAGAGATTTTTTAGGGTTTTTGGGCTTCCGTTTGGAGAGATCTAGAGCTTTTGGGAAGCTAGTGCCTGAAGGAGCATAGATAGAAAGAGTAGCCGCCGGTAGGAGAGAGGAAAGAGAGTTAAGCCGACACCAGATCTGGTGTTGTCGCCGATTAGCTCGGATAGAGAGAGAGAAAGAGAGAGAGAGAAAGAGAAAGGATTCGACCGGTGAAGGGAGGTCCGGCGTGGGGTAGTGGCCGGCGGTAGGAAGAGAGCGGCAAGGAGAGTCTTGTTTTGGGGTTGGCTGACGGCTTGGTAGAGAGAAGGGAGAGAGTTTGGGTTCTAGAAAGAGAAAGTGAGAAGAAAAAAGAGAGAAAAGAAAGTTTTTATAGCTAGGGTCTGTTTGGGTTAGGAGAGGATCATACGGCGCCATTTCATTCAAGGAGAACCACACCAAAACGATGTCGTTTCAAGAAAAGGGGAGCTGAGTCTTGAATTTGGCTAGCGGGCTTTTGCTGGGCTCATATTCGTTGGGCTTGGCTGGGTTTAAGCTTTGGGTAAGTTTATTTTAAAACCTTTAATCTATTGAACATTTGCATTGGTTGATTTTATTTTTAGGAATTTTTTTTCTTAAATATATTTTATGTTAATAAAATGGTACAAATATGAATTTGAGGAATTTTAGGAAAGCAAAATCATAGAAACACAAAATATATATATATATATATATATATATATATATATATATATGAAAATAGATAAGGATAAAAATAAATTGTGAAAAATTAAAATCGGAATAGATAGGAAAATATAAAAAAAATGGAAATGAATGGAATGGATGATAGGCTAAAAAATATTTAGATTAAATTAAGAAAGAATTGGAAATTATTGAAATATTGGTGGGGTATTCTTAGGTAAAAATATATGAAAGTGCATGTAAAATATGTTTATACATTAGATTGTAAGAATATGTTTAGTGAATAAGAATAAACAAGGAAAAAACATTTTATGTTAAATAAAAGATAATAATAAGTTGAGTTAGTCAAATAATCATAATAGGATAGGTATTAGAATCGACCTTAGAAAATCGAATTTTAAGATGCCACGATATTAATTATAGGAGTAATATATAAATACCGATGATGGGATGATTGGTCGGGACGCGAGGAGTCACAATCCCGGGCTAATTTGCTCTAGGTTTGGAATCCAAATCAAGGCCATACCAGTATGATGGGAGGGCCTCAATTTTAAGATTCCGAGATTTTTATTTTAAATAAATAAAAATTTTACTACATAAAAATTAGTTAAAAATAATAAATTAAAAAAATAAAAAAAATTAAAATATATAAAAATAAATGCTATATTTAATTTGTTCAAAAAAATATAATAATAATAAATAATAATAAAATAAGAATAAATTTTAAAAAGCATATCATATGTTTCCATCGCATCATGCACATCATGGTATTATGATATTTTTGTTCACGAGAATAAGTCCCGATGATGGGATCTTCCGAGAATCTTACGAATGAGGGTATTTCTCGAAAAGTTCTCTAGGTGAAAAGATGTCCTTAGGTCCCACCAGTATGATGGGAGGGCTTGAGAAACATCTTTAATAAAAGGCTTTCGCTTGTATTAGATTCATATTCACGAAAACATTATTTTTAAAGAAAAACGTACGATAAGTCCGATGATGAGAATTATTCGTTGAATTTGCGAGGGCGAGTTTCTCGGATAATTCCCTAAGTGAGAGAATACCCCGAGTCCCACCAGTATGATGGGTGGATCCGGGAAAATATCCTCGATAAAAAGAATATTCGTCCGACATTTTTATCTCACACCATGCATTTCATCTTACCTCACATTTACGTTTCATTTTAGAACCAAATAAAATAATTTAATAAATAAGAGATAAAATAAGTGAATAATAGCTAAGAAAATGTAATGAACTTAAAGATTAAAGCCCAACAGGATAATATAAAAATGGTACCGTTCATGGAACGAGCGTCCCGGGGGTGCTAATCCTTCCCCGGGTGTAACCGTACTCCCGAACCTAGATCTAAAAAAAATGTAGACCAGTTTAAGGTTCTTTCGATAGGCTTAAAATTAATTTAAGACTTCATTGATTAGAATCGAGTCAATAGGTGGCCAATCACACCTAGTAAAAAAGATTGGTGGCGACTCCTAGTTTTAGAGTTTTCAGCATCTGACGGTCCGGTTCCAGAACCCGCCCGTTACCACAGCTGGCGACTCCACTAGGGACTGCCGAGAGTCGAACCATTAAATAATAATAGGTTATCCAAGGCTTTAAATAATTCAATGTTTCCTTAGTATTAATGACTTGCTCTGCATACTTTGTTTGATGCATTTGTTTATTTCATACTTTATTGCTTTGAATAATTGTGGGGATTTAGGATAGAGGGATGTGAGATTATTGGTCCAAAATCGATGTCTTCCTTCACACACACGGCACATTTTTGCATTCATGCATAAATCCTCCACTCGGGTTATGTCCTTTTTAAGAGGGAGTTTAGTAGCTACGCTCTCGTGAGGAGATAACCTCCGCACGGGCTAGTGAAGACTCCCACTCAAATCGAACCTAGTCCGTTCGAAGCCTATAATGGGTGAGGACCGGAGTGCCTTACTAGTCCTCATGGATGACAGTGAGGAACGATTTGGGAACCTTTAGCTCCATTTGTAACCCAAACTCAACATATAGAAAATTACGAGTAACTTTCCTGTAGGTAGAGTCATTCCAACATACTGTGAATGAGGTACCCTTAAATAGGAACACATGAAGCAATACTTCTCAGTCTCTCTATTTTGACTTCTTGCATAACATTATGGAAACACCAAAAAAAAAAAAGAAAGAGAAAAATAGTAAGGAAAAGAAAACAAACAAAGTCTTTTCTTTTATTTCTTTTGTTCTTTAAAAATTATGAAAATAAAAAAAGAATAAAGAATTAAGATCGATATTTCTGTCAAAAAAGAGGAAAAAAAAAGAAAAACAAAGATTTTCCATTTGAATAGGACCGAGAAAAGACATAAAAAGGGTTTTTCATTTCTTTCATTACTTTAAAAAAAAAAGAGAAAAAATGAAAAAGGGGATTTTAATAGATCTTCCAAGTCTCACTTCACATGATTTTTAATCAAGTGGTTTTTATTGTACTCACATTGCATGTATAGTGTTTAAATTTTCTTACATTTTGGGGGTACTCCATTGCATATCATTTCATCCATTCATCAAAGCATCATTGCATTTCATGCATTCATACACATGACATATTTGCATCCATATCCATATATTCATCCTTTTTTATTCTAATAAAGAACCACACCATTTTTATTAGGTTTGAAGGAAAACATCTAGAAAGGTTTCAGTCAAATTTCAAAATTCTTTTCTAATTTATTCAATTTGAATCTTGGGGGGTTGAAAAGATATGGAACATCAATTGGAAGCAAGGATAAGTGCACTAGAGCGCAATCAAGAAGAGTTCGGACATGATCTTCGAGAGATGAAAGGACAGATTGCCAAATTGATGGAAATGGTTAAATGTCTTAACAGAACCAATGGGATTCACCCTCAAGAATTCCAATCGCTTCAAACCAAACCACGCCTCAAGCAACCATTGAAGGAAGGCCAATTTGTCCTTGATATGACCAATATTTCACTCAGTGACCCAAGTAAAGATCAAAGTTTGAAAAAAGTTATGAAAGGGATGGACAAGTTGAATATGCAAATGATTGAATTAAAGAGCTCAATATCCAAGATGGGACCTTTAAGCCCTGCACCACCTTTAAACAGTGGTTTGCCATTGAGCACATACTTCCAACCTTCCATTTTTCGACCAACTTTTCAACCCATGAACATTGGTCTGCGTCCAAGTTTTCACCCTTGCCCAAGCACCTTTCGACCGCCTTCTCAACAAGCTCCTCGAGCCCAATTGTTTACACCATCACCTATCACCCCTGCTCCTAGCCTAGGTGTCATCCAAAAAGAAACAACATAAGCAATTGGATCCCATTCCCATTTCTTATGGAGAACTTTTTCACCAATTGATTCAGGATCACCTTGTTGCTACTATGCCTATAAAACCCTTGAAACCTCCATATCCAAAGTGGTACAATCCAAATGTAAGATGCGATTATCATGGTGGAGTCATGGGACATTCCATTGAAGATTGTATTGCATTCAAGCATAAGGTGCAAACATTGATAGATGCAAAGTGGTTTGATCTAGCAAAGATGGGCGGGCAACGTGATAAAGTGTCCAAATAGGCGTCTAGGTGGCAAGAGTGGACTTTAATGGGACTTTTTCTTTTTGAGTAAAAGTTTTTGGGTTTTAGGACATTTAATGTTTAGACATGGTTATGCTTAACCTCTTTTGAAGTTTGTAAAAAATGGATTTATGTTAGTGAACAATTATCAGAAAATGAATATGCTCCTTGAATGGTGTAAGAAAATTATCACAGTTTGGATCAAACGTATCAATGATTGACTTTTCAGATTCTATTTAAACATATTCTGAATTTTGTTTCATTACGAACAAAAAAAAAAAAGACAAAAAGACAAAAATGATGATTAATGAAAAAAATAAATGTTTTACACAACTTAGATTTTGTTGTAATCTCATCATGCATAAAAAGTGCCCCAAATCATTCACCATCTATTGACTCATAAGTCATCTTGTCATGCATTTAAACATCCATTGATTTTGACAGCCATGCGTTTATCATTCATCCACTTTTTTGTAAGTACTGTCATTTGACTTTGCTACATACAATGAAAGAAGAGGCAACAATGTCATTGGTTTCATGGAATAAAAAATCTTTTTCCAAGTTTTGTATAAAAAAGGAGTACATTTAGGAAGATCTCTAGTAAGGAAGAACTTATCACTCAATCTAATTTGTTTTCATTTTGGTAAAAAGATAAAAGCTTGAGAAAGCCCTTTGGCTGTTTGTGTGATACGTGGACTCAAATTAGAATCATGGGAGATGAGCAGTCAAGACGAATGGACAAGATAGAGAAACGTCAGGACGAGATAAAGGAACAATTAGAAAGGTTAATGGAGATGATTACTAGTAAAGAGGAAAGGTCTTTCGATGGATCATTAGGTTTGCAAAGACAGAGCCAATTGCCCTTGAAAAGGCAAACTGTGTCGCTTCCGGGGGCAAATTTCTCTGACCCAACTCCTACTTCTAACTTAAATAACCCTAGAAAGCAAGAAAAATTGAAAGGAGAATCTTCTGAGCTAAAGAAAGAATTGCAAATGCAATAAAAGCATGACTTTTTGGATGAGCGCCTTAAAGCTATTGAAGGGATGGACATCTATGGTTCTATTGATGCAATAGATTGGTGTTTGGTACCTGATGTGATCATCCCACCTAAGTTCAAAGTACCAGATTTTGAGAAATATGATGGAACCAAATGCCCAAAAGCTCATATCTCTATGTATTGTCAGAAAATGGCTGCACATGCACATGATGACAAGCTCCTGATACACTGCTTCCAAGACAGCCTCACTGGTGCTGCAGCAAAGTGGTACGTCCAGTTGGATCGCAATTGAATCCACACATTGAAGGACCTGGCTCAGACTTTTGTAGCTCAGTATAAACATGTTTTGGACATGGCCCCGATAGGCTTTCTTTGCAGAACATGGAGAAAAGAGACACTAAGAGTTTTAAGGAATACACTCAAAGATGGAGAAATGTTGCTGCACAGGTTCAACCACCTCTCACTGAAAAAGAAACAACAATATTTTTTATTGGTACTCTACCCCCACCATACCATGATAGGCTAATCAAAAATGTTACCAGGAACTTCACTGACATAGTGATTTTAGGAGATATGATTGAGAGTGCAATTAAGAAGTGTAAAATCAAAGAGAATAGTGTCAGTAACATGGAAAATTGTAATGCCTTAAAGAAAATAAGAGGGGAGGCACGAGTTATCACATGTGAAGAGCAACCATGGGGCATCAATCCATACCATCTTCATTCTGCATACCAACCTTCCTACCCCGCTTGAAATCATATTTCCCATAACCTGTGTCCCTATCAATCAATTCCGCAATCAATTTTTCATCTAAGAGCACCCACACCTTCGCTTATGCCTCAATCATCGCCAAAACCCAACCTTCACCAATTGCCCATGCCAATCTCAAAACTTTTGCCTATACTAATTTAGAATCGATACCTCAGTCTGGTGCCAATGAAGACAGTTCCAAACCCATTGGCAAGGAATTATGACCTTAATGCTAAATGTGACTATCACATGGGGGCAATTGAACACTCAATAGAGAAGTGTAGGCAATTGAAAGAGAAAATTGAAAATCTCATCAAGGATGGCAGTTTGACTCTTGAGCTTATGGAACGTTGGAAATCAGTTGTGCCATAGAGGGGGCTTTTGTTCGAAAGTTGAAAAAGCTTCATGTCTCAAGCAAATTACTTGTAGGAAAAATGGATGATTTGGAGTTTTTATTTTGTAGTTAGATGCATGGAATGAGTGGAATTTTTGTTAAGAGTTGTAAGTGTTAATGTTTTTGTCGAATGAAAATTATTAAAGTTGTATGATGTGATACGATTGTTTCAATAAAGGTTTTATAACATCTTTTCAAAGATCATAAAAACAAAAAAAAAATTTCACCAAAAAAAAAAAGAAAGAAAAAAGGGTCATAAAGGAAAAAGGTTTTTGACAATAAAATGTGCACATGATCTCGAAAGAATTGATGGTTACTATTTGGAACAAACTTGTCCTTGCAAACATTTTCTAACCATTTCTTCAAACACTTTGGAGCCCAAGACCATTCAAATAAGGATATTCAAGAACTTGAGTCCAAAAGGAAGCAAAGTTTTGATGGTTTATTAACCTTATCATGTGGTACCAAAAGACAATGATCTTTGTCTAGGCAATGACCAATGTTATAATTGATTGTTTTGCAAAATTTTTCTTTAAAAATCAAGCAAATCAGGCACTCTTGTAAAGACTCTGAATGTGGTTAATAAATGTCAAGACTATGTTAAAGTCTCAAATATGCCAAAACCTCTCAAATTTCTTTCAACTGTATGCCAAATGTAAACCTTTCAAAACCATCATTGATCTTATTCTGGGGCATGATGACCAAAAACAAGATTACGCAATACCTTCAAGACACCTTGGCTTTAAAAATAGCCATTTTTCCCCTCTCATTTAGCAAAAGTGTTTCTTAAAAGAGTTAACCATGAAAAGATGTTCTAATATTAGATCTTTGAAGGCTTCTAAGGAACCTTTATTGTTAAGAGTTGTCTCCTGAGCCTTCATTTGAGTGGTTGATTAAGAAAGAAAACATTCTTGATGAATCCTTTCACTTTGGAAAGGTTGATTCAATCTTCAGTTGTGAAGTGAAAAAAAGAAAGTGAGTGAATGGCGAGGAAAGTTGATAGTGACATTATGCACTTGAAATACTCAAATGGTGTCAAGAGTGGAAAAATAAAGAAAAATCATCCTTTGATCTTAAATTGTTCTTTTCTAGGGATTTGCTCTTCAATAAAAGTAACCATAGTTGAGAGGATAAATGGTCATGTTTCATTTTCCCTTCATAAATGAGAAATTTTCCACTTGCTATCCCTTTGAGCCTATTTCATTGTCTCTAAAATGCACCTCAACCAAGGATCACCTCCCACATTGGGGGGAAATATTGAAGACATTTTTTTTGTCAAAAGCATGGATGATAGAAGATTCATTTTGAGGGAAAAACGAACATCTGTTATATTATGGGGAACAGATGCGAAGTTGAGTTCTTGAAAGTTTCGAACTCAATCCATCAACATGAAAATAAAAAAGAAGAAGAAGAAGAAATGAAAATGAAAATTGAAAAAGAAAGGAAGAAAGAAAAAGCATAGAAGAGAAATGGTGCGAAAAACATGTTTTGGAAAAGGACAGATATCTTAAAAGAGTCTTTAGAGCAGTAATGAATGATCCTTGGTTTAATCACCTTTAAATACATGTTTTGGCCCTGTGTATCCATTTCTTTCAGAACCTTTAACCATAGCCTACATTACGTGCTTGAAAAAGTCCATTTTGATCAAGTATGGATACTTAAATTGAAGAGCTATCTTAGAGAAAGAGACCATCACATGAAAGATGAAATCTTGACTTCTTTTCTTTGCTAAATTTACATTCTTGAATCCCTTTAGTCATTTTGGACTAAGTTTGAGTTTTTCAAGTGCATGATGGAACAATTAATCAAAAAAAAAAAAAGGAAAAAGAAAAAAAAGCAAGTGTGAAAGATGAAGCTCTAGGGTGAAAACCCGAAAAGGCAGTCTAGAGCGAAGACGAAAAAAAGAAAGAAAAAAAAGTGAGTGAAAAAGATGAAGGTCTAGGGTGAAAAGCCAAAAAGGTAGTCTAAAGCAAAGATGGGAATTTATGAAGTCACTCATGATTCTAACTAAGGTGATAACAAGAAGCACTAAAGATGGACCATTTCAGGGCAGTTGAATGCATTGGGCACTTTCCTAAATGTTTAGGACTCTCAAGCACCCTTAAAGATTCAAGATCATTTGGAAAAAAACACTGAATTTTGAGCCTACTCTGTCACAAATAGCCTTCTGCAATATTAAGCCTATAATAGCTGGTCTTGACATTTATCATTTTGCCACATATCATGAGGTTTAGAGAATGTCAAATTTGATTATAATTTGAAAGGAATCTTCTTGCAAAAATCAATATACCTTTGTGAGCTTAGACAAAGAAACTTCAACTTTTCTTCTTTCCCTCATGAAATGGTGAAACTCTTTATTGTTTACCAAGACCTTGATGTGTTAGACCATCCAACCCATATGAAAGACCAAATTGTCATTTGGCTCATCCAAAATCATTTCAAACAGTAATCATCAATTTTCAAGAGATTCAAGTATCACATGTTGGAAAAATGTCAAATTGACTCAGTTTTGTTCCAAACTTGAACTACCTTTAGTCATAAAAAAAAAAATAGTTTTGTAGGGCAATTTTATCAAAATTTCAAGATGCTTTGAAAGTAATGAAGAGTTCTTCATTTTTGTAAAGTAACTTCTGCTATTGTAGTATGAAGATCAAAAGTTTTAAATGATGAGACAAGCATTTTTGTGAATCTTTTCTCAAGGATCAAGAGGCATGGAACCATTGAAATCAAATTTGAATTAGCACACGATCTCATGGGGGTATCCATCTTCGGGAAGTAACTTCAAAAATTAGGAATGATATGACAAGACTAGCAAGAAAGTTCTTTTGTGATAAAGTGATTGGCAATTGCACAAAAAGATCATAGAAGAGTGTGCAAAGATAGGAAGAATGGCTTTCAATAGAGAAAGACACTGAAATGAAATGATGAGATAAAGGTAACTTTCCCTCCTGTCATGCAATCATTAATGCATGCACATGACCATGCAGCAATGAGGTTTGAAATTTTCTGTGCAATAGTCAATATTCACACATATTTCTATGCATTGGGAAAGGAGAAAATCCATGCAACACAAAAAACTATGCAAAGACATCAAGCTTTGATTAATTTGACAACCACTTTGAAACATTTCAGATAATTAATGTCAAGATATTTTAAAGTTACGTTGCCTTAGTTTTCGAGGAGCCATATTTCCTAAATTCTCTAGGTACATTTTGAAGACCTCTGGGCACATTATTCTCTTAAATCCTCTGAGTGCATCTTCTAAAACCTCCGGGTAATTAGTGTCAAGATTTTTTAAAGTTACGTTACCTCAATTTTCGAGGAGCCACATTTCCTAAATCCTCCGGGTACATTCTGAAAACCTCTGGGCACATTATTCTCTTAAATCCTCCCGGTGCATCTTCTAAAACCTCCGGGTAATTAATGTTAAGATTTTTTAAAATTACGTTGCCTCAGTTTTCGAGGAGCCACATTTCCTAAATCCTCCAAGTACATTCTGAAGACCTCCGGGTACATTATTCTCTTAAATCCTCATGGTGCATCTTTTAAAACCTCTAGGTAACTAATGTCAAGATTTTTTTAAAGTTACGTTGCCTCAGTTTTCGAGGAGCCACATTTCCTAAATCCTTCGGGTACATTCTGAAGACCTCCGAGCATATTATTCTTTTAAATCCTCCAAGTGCATCTTTTAAAACTCCGGGTAACTAATATCAGGATTTTTTAAAGTTACGTCGCCTCAATTTTGAGGAGCCACATTTTTCTCTCAAACAAAAAGGGAGAGAAAAAGAGAAAAAAAAAAGCAAAAAAAAAAAAAAAAAAAAAACAACAAAGAAAAAAAAAGAAAAAAAAAACTTTGGTAAGAGAATTAAGGAATTAGATCAAGTACAGTGTCTATGTCTTTTCAAAATGGATATTTTGTTTAAAAAAAATATCTTCCGTTAGATACATAAATCTAGCCATTAGTCAACGGTTAGTATTTTCATTAGTTTGATAACGTAATAATATTAAAAAGATAATTTTACTCTTTATTAATTTAAAAAAGTACTATTATATAATTTTATTATTTTTTTATTAATTTGAAAAAAAAAACTCTCGATCGGGCTCCCCAAGGGAGCACTAGATCTAGTGCTTGTAGACACTGTAATTTTGCTTATATAAACAAAAGAATTTAAAATTAATTAATTAAATAATTAGAAACGAAACAAAAAAATTAAAAAAAAAGAAAAGAAAAGAAAAAAAAAGTATTGGCAGGGCGTTTGAGTACAACCAGCAGCAAAAATCCCTAGAAAACATCCTAATCTAGCAACCATAATCAACTACAAAAACAGCCAAAAAAATACCCAACAAAAATTAAAAAAATCAATCACAAAAGTTCACAATGAGAGAAAGCAAACGGTTGTGTTTTTTTGGGGAATTTTTTGTTTGTTTTTAGGGCAATTTGGAGGGGTTTGTGCTGTCGGTTTTGGGAGGAGAACCTTAGGGATCCTGCCACCGGTTAGAAGAGAGATTTTTGAGGGTTTTTGGGAAGCCGGTGCTTGAAGGAGCATAGATAGAGAGAGTAGCTGCCGGTAGGAGAGAGGAGAGAGAGTAGCCGCCGGTAGGAGAGAGGAGAGAGAGTGAAGCCGACACCGAATCTGGTGTTGTCGTCGTTTAGCTCGGATAGAGAGAGAGAGAGAGAGAAATAAAGGATTTGGCCGGCGGAAGGAGGTCAAGCATGGGGTAGTGGCAGGCGGTAGGAAGAGAGTGGCAAGGAGAGTCTTGTTTTAGGGTTGGCCGGGGGCTTGGTAGAGAGAAGGGAGAGAGTTTGGGTTCTAGAGAGAGAAAGTGATAAGAAAAAAGAGAGAAAAGAAAGTTTTTATAGCTAGGGTCTGTTTGGGTTAGGAGAGGATCATACGGCATTGTTCCATTCAAGGAGAACCACACCAAAACGACATCATTTCAAGAAAAGGGGAGCTGAGTCTTGAATTTGGCTAGCGTGCTTTTGCTGGGCTGATATTCTTTGGGCTTGGTTGGGTTTAAGCTTTGGGTAAGTTTATTTTAGAACCTTTAATCTATTGAACATTTGCATTGGTTGATTTTATTTTTAGGAATTTTTTTTTAAAAATATATTTTATGTTAATAAACTGGTACAAATATGAATTTGAGGAATTTTAGGAAAGCAAAATCATAGAAACACAAAAAATATATATATATGAAAATAGATAAGGATAAAAATAAATTGTTAAAAATTAAAATCGGAATAGATAGGAAAATATAAAAAATGGAAATGAATGGAATGGATGATAGGCTAAAAAATATTTAGATTAAATTAAGAAAAAATTGGAAATTATTGAAATATTGGTGGGGTATTCTTAGGTAAAAATATATGAAAGTGCATGTAAAATATGTTTATACATTAGATTGTAAGAATATGTTTAGTGAATGAGCATAAACAAGGAAGAAACATTTTATGTTAAATAAAAGATAATAATAAGTTGAGTTAGTCAAATAATCATAATAGGATAGGTATTAGAATCGACTTTAGAAAATCGAATTTTAAGATGCCACGATATTAATTATAGGAGTAATATATAAATATCGATGATGGGATGATTGGTCGGGATGCGAGGAGTCGCAATCCCGGGCTAATTTTCCCTAGGTTCGGAATCCGAATCAAGGCCCCACCAGTATGATGGGAGGGCTTCGATTTTGAGATTCCGAGATTTTTATTTTAAATAAATAAAAATTTTACTACATAAAAATTAATTAAAAATAATAAATTAAAAAGTAAAAAAAATTAAAATATATCAAAATAAATGCTATATTTAATTTGTTCAAAAAAATATAATAACAAATAATAATAAAATAAGAATAAATTTCAAAAAGCATATCATATGTTTCCATCGCATCATGCACATCATGGTATTATGATATTTTTGTTCACAAGTATAAGTCCCGATGATGGGATCTTCCGAGGATCTTGCGAAGGTGGGTATTTCTCGAAAAGTTTCCTAAGTGAAAAGATATCCTCGGGTCCCACCAGTATGATGGGAGGGCTCTAGAAACATCTTTAATAAAAGGCTTTCGCTCGTATTAGGTTCATATTCACGAAAACATTATTTTTAAAGAAAAACGTACGATAACTCCGATGATGGGAATTATTCGTTGAATTTGCGAAGGCGAGTTTCTCGGATAATTCCCTAGGTGAGAGAATACCCCGAGTCCCACCAGTATGATGGACGGATTCGGTAAAATATCCTCGATAAAAAGGTTATTCGTCCGATATTTTTATCTCACGCCATACATTTCATCTTACCTCACATTTACATTTCATTTTAGAACCAAATAAAATAATTTTATAAATAGGAGATAAAATAAGTGAATAATAGCTAAGGAAATGTAATGAACTTAAAGATTAAAGCCCCATAGGATAATCTAAAAATGGTACCGTTCATGGAACGGGTGTCTCGGGGGTATTAATCCTTCCCCGGGTGTAACGGTACTCCTGAACCTAGATCTAAAAAAAATGTAGGCCAATTTAAGGTTCTTTCAACGGGTTTAAAATTAATTTAAGACTTCGTCAATTAGAATCGAGTCAATAGGTGGCCAATCACACCTAGTAAAAAAGATTGGTGGCGACTCCTAATTTGAGAGTTTTCATCGCGTCTGGCTGTCTGGTTCTCGAACCCGCACGTTACGACAATGCTCTCTAGGGGAGCGCAGTCGATCGATGCAAGTGACGTTGTCGACCAGCTTGAAAGAAAAAAATAATGTAAAAAAGAAAAAGGTATTTTAAACATTTCATATTTAACATTGACGTCATTTAGGTGTTTGAGACAAAGTGTCCATTTTGAAAACTAATGGACCTCCATGTAATTTCGATCAAAATTTGGAGAGTTAGGGGTATTTTACCCTAATATTATTGTCCACAATATGATATGAAGTGAGTTAGACTCCAATATTATAAATGAATTTAAATATTATTAACTTACGTACAAAATCTTAAATCTTATGATGAGTGGAGTTAAGGATTCTGTCACGACCCGGAACTCCCCATCGAGCCCGTGACAACCGCCACGAGGCCTCGACAAACATTCTTCACCCCGAATGTCGATCGAAACCTCGCAAGGCTCTCGTATCAGCTTTCGTACTTCCCCGGTGAGCAATAGTTATTAAATATCAAAATTCGAAGGATTACAAATTATTTCCAAATCAGAACATAATATATTGTTTTCTGGCTCACAAGGGCATTTTCGCCATTTTTGTCGAAAATCTCGAAACTTGCTAAAAATGTAGTAGGTAAGCAGAAAATATATACTTAATGATTTAAAAACAGATTAAGTATCTAAAACGTTCATTTGAAGTGAAATTTGACCATTTGAATATAATAAAAATATTAAATAAAATAAACTATTTTCTTGTAAAATAATTTTCATAAAATTATCGGTACATAATTCTTATAGCGTAAAAGTTAATTATATTCCTATATACTATAAAGCAAATAACCAAAGCATAAAATTTCTTTTACAGTGACACGTGGGCCCACATCTAACCAAGATACATCAGAAGCTGGAAACCTACAGCTTTTACCGATTCGAATCCAAATGAAG
This sequence comes from Theobroma cacao, assembly GCF_053813885.1. Lineage (NCBI taxonomy): Eukaryota > Viridiplantae > Streptophyta > Magnoliopsida > Malvales > Malvaceae > Theobroma > Theobroma cacao. The sequence goes on along the minus strand of NC_142647.1, from coordinate 35,737,053 downwards.
GTCCTTGTCAAAGTCAGCTAACTATGGAATTCCCCAAGCCTGAAATGTGAGGAAATGAGGGTGGTGAGATTATAAAATCTCAGTGAGTAAACGGATACCATCTAAACTATCTAAAGTCGAGTAAATGGAGACAATTAAAATAAGCCATCATACTATAATTTCATTACTTTTCAACTCATTTCAACCAAATAAAATCAATCCATATAAATCGAAAAATCAACTTGGCTTATGAATTCCTTAAAACTTTGGCTCGTGCCAAAACTCATACTCAGTGATACCTTACGCAGGGCATCCAACCGAGTCCGCCAAGCCTGTTAAAATTTCTGTAGACACTTAAAATATATTTTTAGTTTGAGAAAAATACAGTCGTTCCTTGGCATTGGCTGAGTTCCCCTTTACGTGGTGGTTTGGCGTGAAGTGAACCCTAAGCATTATCCCAAGAGATACCCTACGTGCCTCTCCATTTGAGATAAGAATATAATGGAGTTTACCGTGCCACTCTAATAGGCTGGTCCACGAAACCCCCTCTACAGTGAATAATTAATATATACTCCACCAATCAATAAAATTCATTCTAGCATGACATGACAATTTATTGCAACCTAGCCTCTCAAGGCTGAATACTCAGTACAAATAATTCTAACACCAAAATCAGTTTAGCCAGTCATGCTCATACATTGTCATAAACCATTCAATTTAAAACCATAAATTTACAACACAAGCAGGCAGTCTCCAATTACTCTATTTTCAAAACCAGTATTCAATTTTCCATAAAATTTATAAAATCATTTTATAAAATCGCAATTTCTCCTAAAACATAGCAATTTACCATTTAAACCCATTTTCCATAAAATCACACAATTGTATAAAACTACTCTAGATAATTAAGGCGATAATAAGTTCACTCACAGTTCTAAGAGTCGATATACTCCTAACCCCAGTCTTCAAGCATAATCTTCGTACTTTTACCAGTGTAATTTACTCACCACCTATCCACAATGTACAATACATAATTCAACACATCAATGCTTGACCATTATAAAATCAATTCAGGCTCGGTATATATGCATGATATGATATACAACTTATCCGACTACCGCTTAAATGTGGTGCTGACCTAATTCGGCCTATTATCTCCAATTTAACTCCAAATCAATTCTTCTCACTTTCTACACTCCAACTATACTTAAATTACCTTAGTGACTGTGAATGAGATTCAATTTATCAGTTTTGGTAGCAAATAATGAAAATACCCCTAGTGGGAAAATGTCCTGGTGATGAAAAATTACTGTTTTGCCCCTAGGATGGTAAAATTACCATTTTACCCCTATACTCCAAATTATACCGGAATTAAAATTTTTTTCACTTCTAAACCTTAAATCATACTCCAATAAGTCAAATGGGGCCAAAAAATAGTTTCTAAAAATTCCTATTTTATCCCCAGGTGGTAAATGACCATTTTGCCCCTAGATAGCGAAAATTTCGGTTTGACTCTAAATTGATCATCGAACTCCGAATCACCATATTAAACCATTCTGGGACTTTAAAATTCTTAATTTCATCGTAAATTTTCTATTTGATCTAGTTTGAGGCTTAAATCATCTTTATTGTACCTCTAGGTACAATACCGACTTTTGTAAATTTTTCAGGACTCTCTTAGCATGCAAACATGCTATCCATCACATGTATGTCATGACAAATATTTTTATAGAGTCGGGCTTGTCATCTTCTCCCCCACTTGGATCAACCATATGATCTTTATTCATGACTGATTTCGATATCCGGCTAAATATTAATATTTTAATATTATTTTATTAATAAAATATTATTTTATTCTAAAAATTTTATCTTGTCTCCTTGGTACCCAAAATACCTTATTATGCCTCACTTGACTTCCGAATAGCCTTTTATCTCATAAATTCTCCTCCGATAAAATTATTATTATTTTATTATTATTTTTTCACTTGCGGAATAGTTTATCTTAAACTACTCCTTTCGTCTTTTATCATTTTTAAACATTTTAATTGACCTCAATTTGCATTCGATCAACTTTATTTATCACCATATCAAAATATAAGGTATTTCAATCTCCCCCACTTAAATAGAATTCGTCCTTAAAATCCCGTCGATGTTGTGTGATCAATCTCCTTGTATGATCCTACTCCTTGTTCCTTCTATGGGGACATTCAATTTATTTACATCGTTTACCTTCAGTTCAATTAAATGCTTTATTTATGGCAATTATCATCCTTTGGAACCGGATCAGTAATACTTTTTACAACCATGATCTCTTATATCGAGACACTAAGCATGCCTTTATCACCCTTATTAAATTTGAACCATAACTTCATCTCAATTATACCGATTTCGATCACATATCATACTTACTTATGTATACCTATTCATCATTTTATTAATTTGCTCCATACCAAATTTCTCAACCTTAATTCATTCATCTTATACTGGTCCATACCCTTCCTTTAATAGAGTTCCATTAAGAACTTAAACAATCCAAGGTTTACCTTCAAAGTCACTCATAACTTTAATCGTTCATTGCATGTCCGTTAACACTTTAGCCCACTGACCTCCTCTAGCATTATTTCAAAATCTCCCAATTACTGAGAACAATTTTTCACCTTAGTTAGTCAAATTATCAATTTCATATATATATATGTGTACATGTATTTTCAAATGTCAACCTCTCTCTTTATGTATAGGAATCCATGTGTTCACATGCCTTGGTCTACATTCCCCCTTTATTCATCCGTATTCCAATCCTAGTTTCAATATAATAATTCTTATAGTGCATGTCAACCTTTTTATTATACTTGCATATAACTTCATATCATTCATATCATTTCCAACCATATGTTTGAGTTTCCTTGTACTATATATCATTGCATCACAATGTCATCTCCATTGAATTATAATCTATTATGCGTGTATGCTTTATAATCCTATTGATGCCTCAAAGATTTATCTTAACTTGATCATTGCATCTCATGCAATACCACAATTCCTAAGAGTCATCCTTTTGTCCTTAATCATTTTTCATGCCTCTATATTACCTTGTATCTTTCTTACATTACGATATTGATTTGTCACTTAAGACTCAAACTCATTTGAATCATGTATGCCTCAAGCATTTTCGAATTCCAATTTCCATAATATATTAGGAAAGTTTCATTATTTGACGTCATTTTCAGGGTCAACTTCTATCATCCTTTGTTCCACTCCTTCATATAAACATAACATCATTCTTCCTTAACCAATTTATAAATTGTACTTGAAATTGTAAAACTTAAAACTAAATTCTCCTCAAGTATTTTTCAATATTAATACTAATATCACTCTCAGCTTACAACTTCCTTTTTATAATCAGATAACTTAGTGCTTGCTTTAACGAGATCCAGAGTAAAACTTCTCTTGAGTATTTCCTTGGAAATATCTATCTTAAACTTATGTCTCACAACATGTGATCCTTTAACTTGTGATTTAGCCGTTAGGCTTCTCAACAAGTTTTAAAAATTTTACGTTTCATACTTGCTGTGTATGATTAGAATCTCTTCTCAAAGATGTTTATGTATTCCTAAAACACTTAATCTTAAAGATATATAAATACTTACTCATCTATTCAATCCCTAACTCATCTTCATAGGTTTCTAGGGTGTCACACAATTAGCCTCATGTTGTTACTAACCCTTGTCATTTTACTGTATTAAAATAGATATTACAAATTCTCGTAATGATATTCTATATAAACTGATTTTCTATACCAGTCTCGTAATTCTTCCTTTACACTTTCATTACTTGGTATCTCATCTCTATATAGTCATCTCAAGAATCTTTCAATTTTTCTTTTAATTATATGCCCATATACAAGGCAATAAAGAAGTTTTTTATTCATTTGGGTAAACATTCTCTAGAATATTTAAAACTCCCAGATAACAAAACACAATGACTAATAGCCAGAATTCAATTTGTAAGCTAATTATCGTGTCACTCCCATCTTACTCATGTATCATAGGTGTGAGGTATTCGGAGCAGTATAGTGTTGAACAATCAATGCTGAAGTACTGTAGCTATTAGAAATTTTCTTCATCAAAACTATTTGTCTGCATTCATAGTCACCACATCAATTATTCTCAACCAGTGGTTTCCCTTCTAGATATATATCATGAGTTCCATAAGTATAGGTACCTTTTATTTTCTTGTCATACACACTAAGCAAGATTAATACTTTCATCTCATGTCATCTTTTGACTTTTATCAACATTCATAAAATTTCACCTCAAAACATCATTTCCATACAGTGTAATAAATTCATGATACATATACCACTCCACACATAAGTTGCTTACTATCTACAATTTTCCTCAAATTTATCGTCATCTCTATCTAATTATCTTCTTTGTCTTATACTCCAATAATCTTATTGACTTTCGGTATAATTAACTACGAAAATAGCCCAACTTCCTCCTCACTTTATTCTCGTAATCCTTACTGAATCAAAATTTTATATTCCCCATATTCCATAATTTAACTTTATTGGGTTATATTTGTGCCCAACTATTACCTCATAGTGTCATGACATCACTGAATAATCCCCTTCATGCTTAAATTACAATCATTAACGTAATCACATTATCCATTCCGAATGTCATTTATAACCTTACTGCTTCCTTCTATAACCTTCCTCAATAATTATATTACCAATTTATCCCTATCATACTAAAGATTCCCATATACCTTCAGTTACTTAAACAACCATTTTATAATACATTCTAGTCATATACTTTTAAAAGCCAAACTATTTACTTCTTTGTACAGATAACTATTATCTCTTTTACACTACATCTACTTAGAGTTAAAGTAGCATAAAAATTCTACAAAAATATTACATGTCATTAGGATCCTCATCCTAATCTGATCTTATCGAAAAATTCTACTCAGAGTCCTTCTTAAGATCCTCTTTCGGGTTCTCCTCCTTTTATGATTTTCTCCTTTGCTCCTCAATCCAGGCTTGTTGTATTCTCCTACATTCTTTATCACTCACCGGTGCAACATTTTTTTCACAACTGGGAGGAAAATGTCGTACACTTGACACTTTTCTAAGGGGTTTACTTGCCACTGTTACTTTCTCCTTATTCTTTTCTGGTTGTCTCCTTACATTTCTCCCACAGCCTGGTGGAAAGTGTCGAATTACTATCATGCTCTTCCTAGAACGAATATATCCCCTTGCAATTTCTTCCCTCGTCCATTCTCTAGGGTGCTCTCCAGGTTGTTCCAAAAGGAAATCTTGTTCAATTTTCGATGTATTGGAGCTACTCTCACTTTCAAAATTCTCGCTACTCTCGAAGCTCCCCTTATTATGAACCCATTCTGATAAGTTCTTAGGAATTCTATTATCAGGAATTTGAGATGAACCACCTTCCGAATCACCTAGATCAAGGTGCCATTTGCTTCTAGCCGTAGAATCTAGAGATCCCTCGCTAGCACTATGAGAGGTATCGGGACTACCACCTCTTTTAGACATAGTGTGTATATCACTAGTGCACCTCAAAACCTATATGCAATCAAATAGTAATTGTTTAATTATTTATGCATCTCAAAAGTAGGTAGATTTCTATATGTAGATGCATACATTCTATTCAATCCAACCTAACTTAACTTATCTTAACTGAACTGGACTTGGGGCCACGCAATGTCAGTGTGGATTTCTTAAAACAACCTTAAAATCAAAAACTTTAAAATCCAAAGCTTTAAAACCAAAATCTTTGATCTTTAAATCATGATCTAATACCAATCTAAATTGTCACGACCCGAAACTCCCCATCGAGCCAGTGACAACCGCCGCGAGGCCTTGACAAACATTCTTCACCCCGAATGTCGATCGAAACCTCGCAAGACTCTCGTATCAGCTTTCGAACTTCCCCGGTGAGCAATAGTTATCAAATATCAAAATTCGAAAGATTACAAATCATTTCCAAATTAGAACATAACATATTGTTTTTTGGCTCACAGGGGCATTTTCGTCATTTTTGTCAAAAATCTTGAAACTTGCTAAAAATATAATAGGTAAGCAGAAAATATATACTTAATGATTTAAAAACAAATTAAGTATCTAAAACGTTCATTTGAAGTGAAAATATGACCATTTTAATATAACAAAAATATTTAATAAAATAAACTATTTTCTTGTAAAATAATTTTCATAAAACTATCGGTACATAATTCTTATAGCGTAAAAGTTAATTATATTCATATATACTATAAAGCAAATTACCAAAGCATAAAATTTTTTTTACAGTGACACGTGGGCCCACATCTAACCAAGATGCATCGGAAGCTGGAAACCTACAGCTTTTACCGATTCGAGTCCAAATGAAGGTCCTTGTCAAAGTCAGCTAACTATGGAATTCCTCGAGCCTGAAATGTGAAGAAATGAGGATGGTGAGTGTCAAGCCCGACCTTATAAAATACTTTCCATGTCATTCATATGATTGACAATATGCTTGCATACTTGGAAAGCCTTGAAAGAAAAATCGTTAAAAGACGACAATGTACCAAATGGTACAATTAAGTTAATTTAAGTCTCGAACTAGATCAAATAGAGAATTTAAAATGAAATTAAGAATATTAAAGTCCCAGAATGGTTTAATATGGTGATTTGGAGTTCGAGGATCAATTTGGAGTCAAACCGAAATTTTTACTATCTAGGGGCAAAATGGTCATTTGCCACCCAAGGACACAATGGGAATTTTTAGAAAAGAAATTTTTTAGCCCCATTTGACTTATTGGAGTATGATTTGAGTATTGGAGTATAATTTGAGGGTTTGGCAGTGAAAAAGTTTAATTCCAGTGATTTCTAGAGTGTAGGGGCAAAATCGTAATTTTGCCACTCGCGAACAAAATTTGAGATTTTGAGAGAATTTAGATCAAATTTGACAAATTGGAGAATGGTATGAGTATAAGGGATGAAAAATATGTCTATGGGCAATTTTTCAATTTTTGGGGCAAAAATGTAATTTTTGACTTTTACGGGGGTAAAAGTGTAAATTTCAAAAATTACTCCACCAAGACTTTGGATAAGTCTGAGAATTTTACCTAAGCTATGGATATGTGGGACAAGTGTATGGTGAAAATTTGGAAACAAATGGATGGCTAGAATTTAAGGAATTAATAAAACATTAAAAAAATGAATAAAATAATATTATATTATTTTAGCCTTGAAAAAGGTAAAAATTCCGGAATTCTCATCTTCTTCAGCTGTCCAAACCAGGGGAGAAAAGGGAAAAAAAAAAACAAGAATCCTACCTGAAAAATTTGGGGAAAATCAAGAGAAATCAAGAAATCAAGCATTAAAAAGGTAAATTTCATTGATTTTCCTTGTGATTTTCAATACCCATGCATTTTTTTCTCATTTCTATGCAAAATTAGAAAGTGGGTATGGACACCCATGCTGGCCAAACCTCCATGGATGAGTTTGAGCTTGATTTTTGGTTGATTTTAATTGAATTAAGTGATTTTAGTTAAGTTATATTGAAATATAGCAAAAATAAGCTAGAAATATAATTTTCTCCCATTGAAACCCATTATGCTGAATTTTCTAGGGGAATATTGGCTGCTGATCTTGATGGTTATTTGAGGAATTATGATGAATAATGATGAATTATGAGCCTAGAAAAATAATGGATATTTTCGGAGCAAAAATACAAATTTTTACCCACTAGGGGTATTTTCGTAATTTATTATCGGGACTGATAATTTGCACCACACTGAGGGACATTAAGTCAATTTGGGTGCAATTGAGGTATAGAAACTAAAAAAAATTAATTTGGAGTTTAAACGGACGCGTATATCAATTTATCGAGTAAAAGACCGAAATAGGCTAACACCGCATTTAGGCAAAAATTTAGACATTTTTGCATTCCATATCAAGCATTAGTAGTCTAAATTAGTTTAATTTCAATTTAGTACCAATGTGGTGAATTTCTCGATTTTGTACTGTGTCAAGGTGGTGAGTCCTCTAATAAAGGCAAGGGAATTGCACCCGAGGACCAATAGTCTGAGTATTTCGAAAATCCTCACTCTAGACACGGTGAGTAACCTTACCATCATTTTAATTATCTAAAGTATGTTTTTATTCGGTTTTGGTGAATTTTATGAAAATGAGTTCAAATGGTAAATTTTTATGTTTTGTAAACAAAATGAGTTTAAATGAAAATATTTTATAAATTGTCTTGAAACGAAATAACGATTTTGAAAATAGAGTAATTGGAGACCACTGATATGTTGTAAATTTAAAATTGAATTAATGGCTTATGTTATTGTATTGGCATGACTGGCTGGGCTGTGTTTTTATGAATTATATGAATCGCTTTATTTTACCCTTGCAGGCTGGGTAGTAATATATTAGCCCTGTCATGCTGTCAAAATTTTATTGTATGGTGGGTTTGACCTGCTGCAGTGGGCTGGATTCTGTGGACTAGCCTATTAGAGGGGCACGGAATCCTGTTATATTTTTACCTCGGTTGGAGAGGCGAGTAGGGTAACTCCTGAGGTATAACTTTTAGAGTTCACTTCACGCCAAACCACCTCGTGAAGGGGAACTCGGCCAACGTCAAGGAATGGCTATGTTTTCAAAATAAAAACATGACTTTCTAATAGCCTTGGCGGACTCAGTTGGGATAGCCCTCGGCCAAGGTATCCCAAATAACTGAGTATGATAATAATTTTTGGCATGAGCCAAGCTTTTTAAGAAATTCATAAGCCATACTGATTACTTGCTTTAAATAAATTGATTTCATTTGGTTGAAATAAGTTGAAAGATGATAAATTACAGTTTGATGAAATGTTTTAATAGTCTCCTTTTACTCGACTTTAGATATTTTGAGTGATGTTTGTTTACTCACTGGGATTTTATAATCTCACCACCCTCATTTCCACCCATTTCAGGTTCAGAATAGATTGTAGATAACTGATATCGGCAAGGATTACAGTTGAACTTGCCACATCCAAAGACTGTAGGTTCATTTCTTTTTATACTTTTGGTCATTCGTGGGCCCACGTGTCACTGTAAATTAAATTCTATACTTTGGTTATCTGTATTACGGTATGTAAGAATTTATTTTGCTTTTACGCTATAAAAATTATTTATGCAGTGTTCTTAAAATATCGTTTTATGTGAAAATTGAATATTTTATTGAATATTTTTATTTTATTATAACAGTCATAATTCCATTTTAAACGAATGTTTTAGACATCCAAAATTATTTTTGATTAAGAAATATGTGTTTTCCACTTACATACTATATTTTTAGATGATTTTTGAGATTTTTGGGATAAATGACAAAAATACCCCTGTGAGACGGAAATTATTATTTCATTTGTTTAAGTTGGAAACAGTTTAAAATCTTTTAAAATGTGGTATTTGGAAACAGTTACCCACAGGGGAAATGAGAAGCTGATATTAAAGCCTTGCGGGGTCTCGGTTGACATTCCGGGTAATGAATGTAAATTGAGACGTCGCGGCGGTTGTCACGGGCTCGATGGGAGTTCCGGGTCGTGATAGTGAGATTATAAAATCCCAATGAGTAAACAGATACCATCTAAACTATCTAAAGTCGAGTAAATGGAGACAATTAAAATAAGTCATCATACTGTAATTTCATTACCTTTCAACTCATTTCAACCAAATAAAATCAATCCATATAAATCGAAAAATCAACTTGGCTTATGAATTCCTTAAAACTTTGCCTCGTGCCAAAACTCATACTCGGTGATACCTTGCGTAAGGCATTCAACCGAGTCCGCCAAGGCTGTTAAAATTTTTGTATACACTTAAAATATATTTTTAGTTTGAGAAAAATATAGCTATTCCTTAGCGTTGGCTGAGTTCCCTTTCATGTGGTAGTTTGGCGTGAAGTGAACCCTAAACTTTACCCCAGGAGATACCCTACGCGCCTCTCCGTTCGAGGTAAGAATATAATGGAGTTTACCATGCCCCTCTAATAGGCTAGTTTACGGAACCCCTTCTGTAGTGAATAATTAATATATACTCCACCAATCAATAAAATTCATTCTAGCATGAAATGGCAATTTATTGCAACCTAACCTCTCAAGGCTGAATACTCAGTACAAATAATTCTAACACCAAAATCAGTTTAGCCAGTCATGCTCATACATTGTCATAAGCCATTCAATTTAAAACCATAAATTTACAACACAAGCAGGCAGTCTCTAATTACTCTATTTTCAAAACCAGTATTCGATTTTCCAGAAAATTTATAAAATCATTTTATAAAATCGCAATTTCTCCTAAAACATAGCAATTTACCATTTAAACCCATTTTCCATAAAATCACACAATTGTATAAAACTACTCTAGATAATTAAGACGATAATAAGTTCACTCACAGTTCTAGGAGTCGATATACTCCTAACCCCAGTCTTCAAGCACAATCTCCGTACTTTTACCAGTGTAATTTACTCACCACCTATCCACAATGTACAATACATAATTCACCACATCAATGCTTGACCATTATAAAATCAATTCAAACTCGGTATATATGCATGATATGATATACAACTTATCCAACTACCGCTTAAATGCGATGCTGACCTAATTCGGCCTATTATCTCCAATTTAACTCCAAATCAATTCTTCTCACTTTCTACACTCCAATTATACTTAAATTACCTTAGTGACTGTGAATGAGATTCAATTTATCAATCTCGATAGTAAATTACGAAAATACCCCAGTAGGTAAAAATTCGTATTTTTGCTCCGAAAATTTTCATTATTTTTCTAGGCTCATAATTCATCATTATTCATCATAATTCTTCAAATAAACATCAAGATCAGTAGCCAATATTTTCCTAGAAAATTCGGCCAATAATGGTAATGGAGGAAAATGAATTCTTTTTTTATTGTTTTGTTCCTAAATATGCTAAACTAACTAAAAACACTAACATAACTTAAAATCAAATTAATCTAACAAATTTCTCTCTCCTAACCCATTTTGATCAGCCATCAATTCATCATGAAAACATGTAATTTAAGCATGGAAACTAAGGAGAAATGCTTAAGGAAAATAGATTTCAAGCTTAAGTTGAAAAATCTTACCTTTTTCACTTGTTTTCCTTGATTTTCCACACTTTTTCTCTTGAAATTCCTCACCTAGGGTTTGTTCTTCCTCTCTTTCTCTCTCTTCCTTTCTTGGCTGAATATTTGGAGAGTAATGGGCTGATTTATGCTATTTGTTTAGTTAAATAATAAAATATCCTAAGCTTGACACATGGCATTTTCTTATTGGTCCATTTTTAAAACTTTTAAAATTTTAATCCTTTTTATCTCCACCACACAATTAGTCAATGGTCAAAATGAGGATAAGGGATGACCATGTGCTGGGAAAATGTCCTAGTGATGAAAAATTACTATTTTGCCCCTAAGATGGTAAAATTATCATTTTACCCCTATACTCCAAATTATACCAGAATTAAAATTTTTTTCACTTCTAAACCTCAAATCATACTCCAATAAGTCAAATGGGGCCAAAACATCTTTTCTAAAAATTCTCATTTTGTCCCCAGGTGGCAAATGACCATTTTGCCCCTAGATAGCGAAAATTTCGGTTTAACTCCAAATTGATCCTCAAACTCCGAATCACTATATTAAACCATTTTGGTACTTCAAAATTCTTAATTTTATTGTAAATTTTCTATTTGATCTAGTTCGAGGCTTAAATCAAATTTGTTGTACCTCTAGGTACAATACCAACTTTTGTAAATTTTTCGAGACTCTCCTAGCATGCAAACATGCTATCCATCACATGTATGTCATGACAAATATTTTTATAAAGTAGGGCTTGTCATCTTCTCCCCCACTTGGATCAACCATATGATCTTTCTTCATGACTGATTTCGACAAACTGCTAAATATTAATATTTTAATATTATTTTATTCTAAAATATTTATCTTGTCTCCTTGGTACCCAAAATATCTTATTATGCCTCACTTGACTTCCGAATCGCCTTTTATCTCACAAATTCTCTTCCGATAAAATTATTATTATTTTATTGTTATTTTCTCACTTGCGGAATATTTTATCCTAAACTACTCCTTTCATCTTTTATCACTTTTAAATATTTTAATTGACCTCAATTTGCATTCGATCAACTTTATTTATCACCATATCAAAGTATAAGGTATTTCAGATTCAATGCTTAAAGGTAAAATTAGATTTCATTTCTTGTTTAGAATATATTAAAATCCTATCCGTAAGAGAGTTGTAGATTAAAGAGAAAAAAGAATTTGGGCACCTTTGGTTGGGAGGAATAATTAAGCTATTTTTCCCTTATTCCTAGGTCTCATTATTACCTTGTTTGGTTTATTTTTGAATCAAGAAATAACCATTTTTACGAATGGTCATTCATTAAAAATACGGACCATTATTACCTTGTTTGGTATTAGTTATTTCAAGCTTCATGGAATAAAATTTAAATAATTATCGATAAGAATAACCATGCTTATCATGTGAAATTACTAATCCTACCATATAAATATTACATTAATATTTTAATAGTAAATTATTAAATTATTAATATTTTAATAAAAATAAATTAAAAGAGACAAAAGGCAAAATGAAAATAGAGAAAAAAAAGAAATTAAAGTAAAAATATATTATTAATTTAATAATATATTGTTAAATTAAATATAGTTTTAATATTTTTAAAAAATTGAAAGATAAAAAAGTAATAATAAATTATTAATATTTATCAATAAATTGTTAAATTAAATATACTTGCAATACTTTAAAAAAGAAATTGAAAGAGAAAAAAAGTAAAAATATGTTATAAATATTTATTATTAAATTATTAAAATTTTAAAATTATTTTAATAAAAAGGAAATTAAAGGAGAATATTTGAAACAAATGAAAATAGAGAAAAAATAAAAAATAAAATCAAAATCATAGTAATATACTTTAAGGCTAAACCTTAATATTTTAATATTAAATTATTAATATTTAATAGTAAATTATTAATCTTTTCAAAATAAAATATTAAATTATTAATATTTTAATAATAAATTACTAAATTAAATAAATTTTCAACATTTAAAAAAATTGAAAGAGAAAAGAAGGAAAACAAAGTGTTAATATTTTAATAATAAATTATTAATATTTTAATGATAGCATATTAAATTATTATTTACTAATAAGATTACCAAAAATAATGAGTTTCAAGAATGTAAAAAATCAATTATAATAAAGGACATTTTTGTATTTTATCACTTATTTCTTTATTATTCTAAAACTATTTTTACTAACCAAACATTGGACTAATGTTAGAATTAAAATGCCATTCTACGAACTAAGTTACATAATATCTTAAGTGTAAACAAAGTCCATTTTATAGTGGCAGAAACACTGATGTCTTGCACTCGAGCACTCAGTTTATTGGTTGATGTATTATCCTCCTGCCTAAATAGCAAGGTTCAAATCCCCCTTCCCCCTACTATAAAACCAAAAAGAAAAAACACTAATGTCTAAACTTTCTTTCTGCAAAAACCCTTCCCTGGCAATGTTAGACTATTAATCAAGGAAAAAGGTCCGAAAATGCGATTTGACCTAGGTCTAAATTCAAATGAGATCACGGTCCATACAAGCCTTTCCTTTAATGAACCGTTACTCAACTTTAAAGGCAAAGATTTGTTTTCTAAGATAGGATAACAATGACGTAGATATGGGACGTGAATTTGATGAATCTGATATAGATGACTATCAATTTGGTTCACTTGATGGTATTCCTTCAATATTCATTTCGAAAAAGAAGTAGGGTGAATTGGCTTCGTGATGGCTGAGGTTGGTCATTGTGCGACTTCTTGGACGTCCAATTTCCTATAAGTTTCTCTGTGACAGAATAACTGTATTATGGAAACCACGTTAGAGGTATAACATTGTTGACTTAGAGGAAAATAGTCATTGTGCGGCTTGAAGATGAAGATGATTTTCTTAGGGCACTGTTAGATGGGTCGTGGGTCATGCAAGGGCACTACTTGATTGTATGTCCATGGACTCCATCATATTCAAAAGAAACTTAGGATCTCACCGCAATTGCTACTTGGATACGATTCCCGATATGCCACTACATTTGTATCACAAATCAGTGCTACGAAAAATCTCTTCTCTTGTTAATCTGTTGTTGAAAATTAAATATAATACTGATTCAGAAAACAGAGGTAAATTTGCAAGAGTTACGGTAGAACTAGATTTGTCTAAACCCCTTCTGCCAAGTTCTTCTTGAATGAAAAATTACAAAAAGTGGAATATGAAGGTTTCCTTAGGGTAAGCTTTGCATGTGGGAGATATGGACATACAAAAGAAATTTGCCCTAGTTAGAATGCTAACTCAAAGCTAGTGGAACAAGTTAGTACACCAGTTACAATAGATGAATCGGACAAACCTCCCTACGATCTATGGATGTTGGTGTCCCGCAATATGTCAAGAGGAAAAGATACATAATAAAACTCTTGCAGGAAGCGGGTGGGTGAAAACAGATCTCAATTAGGATCTCGTTTTTCAATATTAGAAATGAATGAGGACGAAGAACATACCCTTTCAGAAGCTGTAGTGATTGAAAACAACACTATAAAAGGAGAATCCACCCATACAAAACAAACAATGAAAGGCATGGAGAAGAAGGTGATGAGCATTGAGGGCAAAACTATGACACGGGAACCTCCCAAGAATCCTTTTGACAAAACCCATACAGATGGCAATGTTATATCATTGCAAGAGGATGTAATTTCAAGAAGAAACGTTGCAGATGGAGAAACAGGAAATAATGGAATAACAAAAATTCACTGAATTCTATAGATCAAACCTGAGATGCTATAAAATCTGTGGAGAAGAATGAAGTGAGATGTGGGAAAGAGGAAATTAATCTCCAGAGGATTGATAAGGAAGGTAAATCTTTACTGAGTATGGATAATAGTGAGACCATGGTGTCACATGTAAACACACAGAGTATCCTTCAGGAAGGAATCATACCACAAACGGTCTTTTTAAATCTGGCAAAACATGCAGCTGTGCCAATACTAAAGAATTTTGAATTGAATGGAAATGGTTCTAGCTCCCTTATACAAAATAAATTCGCTAGAGTGAATATTGAATGGGTGGGTGGTATTATTTTGCATGGAAAAGATGGCAGACCCCTTGATAAAAAAGATTCAATTAAAGTAAACAAAACCTTCCTTAAGAAGAAAGCTTGCAATCGACTAATGGGATGTAGTTTCAAGTCCAAAACGAATAATTCTGGACTTGAGTTAATTTTGGAGAATTCGAGTATTGGAAATTTTGCTCATGATACCTCTATGCTGGTGGATGTTCCACATTTAGATGAGTAAGTTAATCCTTTATTCTTTGGGAAAAATTTTTTTTTAGCCCTTAAAAATAAAGTGTTTTTGGAAATAACCCTCCAAAATAATTTTAACTGTTTTTAGCAAAGGGAAGAGATTTTGGGACAAAAATGCCTTTAATGAGACATCATCGTTGATGCGCACTCTCAAACACGTGGAAAATGGGAAAATAATTATACGAAGAATTTACGAACATCTAATTTTGTGCAAAACATCCATTTTTTTTTAAGAAGCTTGTACAAAACAAAATAATGTTGCATGAGAGGGTTTTTTAGATATTTCGGACATGGCATTCAGAAAACACGAGAAGGTTAATATTAAACCAAATGAGAAACCAATCATGATGAATCGAAAGATTCAAGAATGATATGAAACCAGAAATCCCTGATACGATCGTGAATCGAAAGGAGAAAGATGTGAATCCAAAGTAGGAAATGGTCGTGCTATAGTAGGCCATATGTGACACGGCTATGTCACGGTAGGGTTTAGAGTTTGTGACACGGCATGGTGGGAATGTGTGACACGGCATGGTGGGAATGTGTGACACGGCAGGGTTTAGAGTTTGTAACACGCTATGGAAGGAATATGTGACACGGTAGGGTGAGAATATGTGACACGACTCAGAGGGAATATGTGACACATCATGGTGAGAATATATGACACACCAGTGTGAG
Organism: Theobroma cacao; assembly: GCF_053813885.1. Classification (NCBI taxonomy): domain Eukaryota; kingdom Viridiplantae; phylum Streptophyta; class Magnoliopsida; order Malvales; family Malvaceae; genus Theobroma; species Theobroma cacao. The sequence goes on along the minus strand of NC_142647.1, from coordinate 35,720,954 downwards.
AATGTGGCACGCCATGGTGAGAATATGTGAGACGATATGGTGAGCATATGTAACATGACATTGTTCAGAATTTGTGACATGCCATGAAGGGAATCTGTGGCACGGCAAGGTTGAGAGTTTGTGACACGCTATGGAGGGAATTTGTGACACGACAAGGTGATAATGTGTGAAACGGCACGGTGAGAATATGTGACATGGTTGTGACAGGACAGGGTTTAGAGTATGTGACACGCCATGGAGGGAATCTGTGACACGCCATGGAGGGAATTTGTGACACTGCAGGGTTCAGAGTTTATGACATGCCATGAAGGAAATCTTTGACATGGCAGGGTGATAATGTGTGAAATGGCACGTTGAGAATATGTGACACGGGTGTGACACGATAGAGTTTAGAGTGTGTGACACGCCATAGTGAAAACGTGTGACATGGCATGGCTTGAACATGTGACATGCCATGGGTTGAGCATGCAACACTCCATGTTCTGAATAGGAAAAAAAAAGCAAGCAAATAACGAGAAAATTGTTTGGACTTCCACTGAATGAATAAAATGAATATTATAAGGCCATTTCATTTTAATTAAATATTTTTCAGAATTTGCAAACGTCTATGTGAAGAAACTAAGAGAGTTTGATTCATTCCTCATTCCCAAAGGTCCCAAAGTGTTCGACTTTGTTTTTTGCAAGCTTAACGACATCACAGCAATAATGTCGATTATCAGTGAAGATTTCAGTCAGTCTTAAATTAAAACTTTCTTCTGTTTGTTCATTTTTTGTTGGGTTGGTTTGATATGTTTGTGTTCTTTGTAATTGTTATGTTTAAACTGTTTTCTTCCTGGTTTTATGGTCGTACCAAAGTGTTGAAGGGGGTTTGTGTCTGCATATCGTGTAACATGAGCTATAACATTTGATATGGCGTGTAGTGGGTTAACTGGTTTTTGGGGTTTTTAGCAACATGACATTGATTATTTTAGGGCAGTTCGTGTAACGAGTTAGTAATTACAGTGATTGGCGTGTCACCATGACGTGTCCCCACATTACGTATTTTAGGCCAGTTCATGTAAGGAGATGGTAATTATAATGATTGGTATGGCGTGTCATGACACTATTCAGCGTTGGCATGTAACAACATTTGACTTGATATGCATGGCGTGTAACAACATTTGACTTGTGACTTGATGTGCATGGCGTGTAACAATATTTTACTTGATATGCATGGCGTGTAAAAACATTTTATTTGATATGCATAGCATGTAACAACATTTATTTCTTTCTTCAGTATACCTTGTTGCACATTATGGGTTAACTCACTCGTGCATGTGTGCCATGTTTTGCAGATGCAGTCTAGACAGTATGAGAATCTTGTTAGTTTGCTTTTTGTGCTGAGGGAGAAGTGGGCATTCAATGTCTCTATTAACACCCATTGTAAGTGGTCACAACTGCATTACATCAACAAAACTCTCCAAGAGAAAATGGAGTATGATGCAGTCAAGCGTACGTGCTTCGAAATGTTGTTGGACATATATCCACAAGGCTACTTTGGCACTGGTCTCCTGCATAACATCATGATTCGTCGAATCACTGAGATGGAGTCAATGGACCATGAGCTATGGTTTACCATTGGCAAGAGCAAGACGTGTATATCAAAGCAGGAGTTCTGCCTTATCATTGGACTGAAGTTTGGTTGAATGCCCGATGTGTTCACAAGACCGTACGAGGTTGTTCCCAATGGAATTCATACGAGATATTGGAACGAACAGTAGAGCGTTAAGCTGCAAGTGTTGCTTGATACTTTCCGTAGAGGCAACTTTCAGCGACCAGGAGACGCAACCAATATGGCACTCATCTTGATCGCGAATAACATTTTTTTTATCAAGACTACTTTAAACGGGTGACGCTTTGACTCTTGTCATTGATGGAGGACATCGACGCTTGGAATGTTTTCCCCTGGGGTCACTACGTTTGGAGGCTGGCCGAGGACTACCTATTGAAGGGGTTCGAAGTGCCTACCCCAAACTTGCAGAAGGACAATCGTTTACGCTACAACATTTACGAATTCACATGGGTGATACAGGTACTGTCACATAACATTTTTTAGTTTCCTTTTGACATGATAATTTAAGGTTGCACTCGTTTATCATTTATGGTCTGATAATGGTTACATTTGACTTGCAATTCTGGGCAATGGAGGCAATTCCAGTATTCTAAAAATAGTTGCCCCCTCTGCTCCGAAGGACAACGTTTACCCACATATGTGCAAATGGCAATGTAATTAAAAGCTGAAAGACTTCTACAAGGCGGTTGAAAAGTTGGAGTCATATGAGCAAGTGAGTGAACAGCTATTAATTTGTGTTGTGAATTTGCATAATAATTTTTCCTAAAATTTAATCATAATACCTATTTTACAATTGTGGGCACTCGAGACCTTAAAGCCCACTCCAGATGAGGCTAGATAGGAGTATTTTGTAGACATTGATGTCTCCTTATCTAAGAGCCACCAGTACGTGCCAATAGGGCATATGGAGGATCGAGTGAATTGGGGTTTAGGTTTGAGGGGAAATAGGAGAAACTTGAAGGACAAAAAAGCTGTTGGTTCCATGAAATGGAGGCGCACCGCTGCTACTGGAGACAATGAGCTGTCGGGCATTGAGTTGATGGAGAAAAGGGACAACCATGGCAATGGCAGTGAACAACTGGTAAGGAAGGCTTTAACGGTTTATGTTCAACAATTCCATATGTGATTATCAAATAACATATCTATGTTTGCAGTTGGACCATGAGACGATAGCTCCTCAACCACCGAGAGGTCCTCCTCAGACGCACAATGCTAACCAGCCATTGGTAAAATCGATTCTAACGATTTGTGTTCAACATTTCCACATATGTTTATCGAGTAACACAGTAATTTCTGTTATTACAATTGAGGGACGTGACGATAGCTCCTCAATCGTCAATCGGTCCTACTCAACCGCACAGTGATAACGAGTCATTGGTTAGGATATTAAAGTTCTAACAGTTAATGTTCAACAATTCCATATATGATTATTGAATAACATAGTAATATACGTTATTGCAATTGACCCATTTGACAAAAGTCAATGACGGAGTAGTCACGAAGCGTTAGCTGGGACAGATCATGCGCCGGCATAAAAAAGACATGTTGGAGCTGAAGGCTTCAATTCAATGATGGACTCTCACAATGCAGACGTTTAAGGATCGTATCGTTGGTCGGATTCTAGATGGCCTAAAATCACAAGTACGTTATTCTATCTTTGTTTATATATTGGTCGTTTACGTTTAGCAGGTGTAGTCCTATTTTTTGTTCTTGGTTTATGGTTTGTGGTATTGTATGAGCTAATGGATTTTCCTATTTTGTCTTGTTTTGTAGGGCAGTCCTTCATCTCACGATGATGGTGGGGACCACAATGATGCTAATGATGGGTAGCATGATGATCTTGGTGTTCACATTCACCATGACGTTGTTGGTGCTGACAAAAAGAATGTAATTCATGTTGATAACGTTCTCGATGATGCTGTGGCAGGGGATGTGACCCTTCAATCAGATGATGCTGTGGCAGGGGATGTGACCCTTCAACCAGAGTGTCGTCACCAGAGTCGTCTGATGTCCATCATCATGCAGTACTCATTTCAGACCCAACTAAGTGAGCACGAGTCAAAATGGCCAACAAATACATGGCAAGCCCAAACGTCAACCAGTCATTAAGCCACCAGGATCCGAAGAACTCAATGGTAGAAGCGTATGAAGCTTTCAAGAAAGATAAGTGTGTGAGGTAAGCTCATAAATAACATTGCAAATATTTTTTTTAATGAAACATTAATCCACCAAGGCTTTTGAAATTCATTCTGTTACATATGCAGGCGTAACACCAGGATCTTAGGGGATCAAAGGGTTGACTTTTTCACAACATTAGAGGATCCCAAAGAAGAAATGACAAGTGAACAAATAGATGCATACCTCAACGTACTATGTAAGCGGATGACAGGGCTGAAGTTGAAGTTGTACAACACCCATGCATGCGTAGTTGATACGATATTCTTCGTAAGTTTATTTGCGAATTTTTCAATTTTGAAAATACTAAAGTTTTTTATTGCATTAAATGTAAGCTAATGTATACATGTTTCACAGGACACCATCCATATGCTATACACCATATTCCCAACTGAAGATGGCTATCCACTATGGAAATTCCAGATGAGTTGCAAGGGTACGTGGAGGGTGAGAGGCCGACATACGACAAAAAATGGAAAGATGTCGATTTTATCGTCGTGCCTTGCAATGTGGGTGGGCATTGGGTGGTTGCGAAGATCGAAATGGTGAGGTGGACGACCAAGGTGGTGGACTCTGCAAGAACTTCAGATGCTAAGGACAACGGAGTGCGTGCGGCTCAAATGACACCTCTTACGACAATAATGCCAATCATCTGCCACCAAGCCGATTATTTCAACAAAACACGTCGAAAGACATGGGATTTGACGTCGATGCCATTGAAAATTCATCTGCCAAAAGCTAAAGTGCATCGTCAGAATGATAGTGTCAGTTGTTGGCTCCATTAGTTTTTGATGATAATAAAACATTCCTATTTATTTGTGTCTAATATTTCTACTTGAGTGTGCAGGACAAAAATTGCATGTAAATAATTAATCAATCATTCAAATGCACATATCAAAGAGCATAAGAATAAGGAAGTCACAATTGAGCAACAAGATAGAAGCCCCTTAGTCGATTAATGAAAAGTTAGTCAGTTAAGATTTAAACCAGAAGTTGGCGAGCTGAAGAGATTGAGAGACAAAAAAGACTTAGTCGACCAAAGAATAAGTTAGTCAATCAAGAAATTACTGCTAGAAATATGGACTTCAAGACAAAACCAACTTAGTTGACCAAGAAATAAGTTAGTCGACTAAGTGCTTACTGTCAGAAACTGGAAACAAAAAACAAAGACAACTTAGTCGACTAAGACATAAGTTAGTCGACTAAGAGCATTCTGCTAGAAAATTTGAATTGTGCACTAGAAGACAGATTAACGGCCAGAACTGCAACAAAATTGTTTTTAACGGTCAAAAACTATCTAACTCACATCAGAGCTGATCTTTCAAGTATAAAAGGGACTTCCAACGGCTAGAAAAATAGAATGAAGGCTTCCAAGAACACAAAAAAGCTTCAAAACCAAAAAATACTTGTTGCTCATTGACTGCACTCAACTCCTATCTTTGTAATTGTGATCTGCACTTCATTTGTACCACTTAGATCAACATTATGATCATAGGTACACTCTTATCACTTCTCTCCTTGTATTCTTAGAGTGAGCGAGTTACTCTAAGGGATTTATTCAAGCTTGGATTGCTTAATTGAGTGTATAGGTTCTAACTTAACCTTGAAAAGTTTGTTGTTGGGTTTTGGTTGATCCCGTGAAAAACCATTGTTGTAGGTTGTAGTTGAGCCTTTGAAAAATGACTTTGGGTTTTGGTTTAGCCCTTGAAAAATCATTGTCAAAGGTTTTGGCTAAGCCTAGTAAAAGCTATTGTAAAGCTTGATGAAAGCTTGTAAATTTCACTAGTTCATAATAGATTAATTTGGAAAATCCTTGGTTGAATAATCAAGGTAGTGGATGTAGGTCTTGAACGGAACCACTCTAAATTCCTGCACATTGTCTACTTTATTTTTATTTTCATTACTTTTCAAATTGGTTCCTCATCTTGCCAAAAGCCAAAAAGTGCTATTCACCCCCCCTCTAGCACATTTACCTAAGACCAACAAGTGGTATTAGAGCCTAACCCCTGTTATTAAGGTCTAACACCCTTGGGAAGATCCAAATGGCTCTTCAGAAATCAATAGTTGCTAAGGGCAGTCCAAAAACAAACCACCTCTGTTTGATGGTTCAAATTACCCATATTGGAGTATAAAGATGTCAATATACATTAGAGCTATAGATTATGAGATGTGGGATGTCATAACCAATGGTCCATCCATTCCTTCAACATTAAATGTTGTAACCAATGTGCTAATTTCAAAGCCAAGGTCCGAGTGGACAGAAGCTGAAATAAGGAGAGTACAAATCAACTCTAAGGCCATGCATTCTCTCATTTGTGCAATTGATTATAGAGAATATGATAAAGTGTTCATGTGCAAAAGTGCTAAGGAAATTTGGTAAAAATTAGAAGAGTTATATGGAGAAACAAATATGGAAAAGGAATTGGAAGACAACTCTTGCGAGAATCAATGCTCAACAAGCAACATGGCAAATAGAGACAAGGAATCAAGTGAAGATGAATCCTTAAATCGAATTGAATTATGCTTCATGGCTCTTGAAAAGTTAAAGATAAAATTTGAAGACATTTTAAATGAGAAAGACGAAGAAAGAGCAAACTTGTGTTTGATGGCCAGAAATGATAAATCTAAGGTATCTTCTGCCCTTTGTGATATTTCATTTGATGAATTGCAAGAAGAGTATGAATATCTCTATGATGAGTTTGAAAAACTTGTATCAAAATACAAAACTTTGAAAAGAAAAACTGCATCTCTTGAGATTGAGTTGCAAAAGATAAGACATGATTTCAACTCTGTTTTTGAGCAAAGAAATTTTCTGTAAATTGAACTGGAACTATCAAGAACAAATTTTGAAGTTATGAAATTGGAGTTGGACAATAGAACTGAAGCTTTACAAAAGGCAATAGATGAAAATGTTGCTCTTAAGAATTTAAGTAAAGAATCATAAAAAAAGAGCACAAATTTTAGAAGAAATGCAAATGACTTTTCCTCTAGATGCTATGTTTGTGATAAACTTGGTCATTTATCTTACAATTGATATAGAAGAAGAAACACACAGAAAACAAAAATGATTTGGGTTCCAAAAGGATCTTACATTGCTACTAACCTTCAAGGACCCATCAAAGTATGGGTACCTATTAAGAAAACTGAAAATTTGTTTTGTAGGTTGAGCCGAATCTAAAAGACACATATTCAAGAGCTCAATTAAAGGAAAAACAGCCTTGCTATATGGACAGTGGATGCTCAAGGCACATGACAGGAGATGAAATGTTATTTGCTCAGCTGGACAAAAGAAAGGGAGGTACCATATCCTTTGGTGATGATTCAAAAGGTAGAATTCATGGCATAGCTACGATTGGTAAAAACTCCCAAACTTAAATTAGTCATGTGTTGTTAGTTAAAGGCTTGAAATATAATTTATTAAGTATTAGTCAATTGTGTGATAAAGGATTTAAGGTATGTTTTGACTCAATCAAATGTGAAGTGCTAGACATAAGCACTAATAAAGTCTCATTTATAGGAAGAAGATTAAAAAATATGTATGCTGTATTTCTTGAGGATCTTGAAATGGATTCTGAAATATGTCTTGTAGCAAATGCTGAAAATGATAGTTGGTTATGGCATAGGAGATTAGGACATGTAAGCATGCATACCATGTCAAAGTTGATTAGAAAAAATTTAATTGTTGGACTGTCGGATCTTAAGTTTGAAAATGATAAGATATGTGATGCTTGCCAACTAGGAAAACAAGTTAGAACATCCTTTAAGACCAAGAAGATTGTGTCAACATCTAAACCTCTCGAATTATTGCACATTGATCTATTTGGTTTAATAAGTACAACTAGTCTAGGAGGAAAATCTTATGGCTTTGTAATAGTTGACGACTACTCTAGGAACACTTGGGTATATTTCCTTGCTCATAAAAATGATACTCTACCAGCATTCATAAGTCATTGTAGGAAGGTTAAAAATGAAAAAGGACTAGTTATAGTTAGTATTAGGAGTGATCATGGAGGTAAGTTTGAAGGAGATGAATTTGAGAATTTTTGTAATGAAAAGGGATTGGATCATAATTTTTTTGCACCTAGAACACCCTAGCAAAATGGAGTTGTAGAGAGAAAAAATTGAACCTTAAAAGAAATGGCTCAAACTATGCTATGTGAGAATAATCTATCTAAATACTTTTGGGCAGAAGCTGTTAATACAGTAGCTTATATCCTTAATAGAGTGTCTATAAGAGCCATGATATCAAAGACTCCATGTAAACTTTACAAGGGTAGGAAACCAAATATCTCTCACCTTAGGAGCTTTGGCTCTAAGTGTTTTGTATTGAACAATGGTAAACAACCTTGAGGAAAGTTTGATGCAAAGAGTGATGAAGCTATATTTTTAGGATATGCATTAAACTCAAAAGCCTATAGAGTCTTCAACAAAAGATCCTTAATGGTTGAAGAATCCATCCATGTAGGTTTTGATGAATCCAATACCTTGCAAAAGGAAATCTCAGATGATGAACATGATATGGATGATCTTGAAAAACAAATGGAAGAAATGAGTTTAGATGATAAGAAAAACAGTGAAGAAAATTCCCTAAGAAGAGAAATAGGACCTCCACCCATAGAAACCCTACAAAGAACTGAAAATCAACATAATGACCTTCCAAGGAGTTGGAGATATGCAAAAGATCACCCACAAGAACTAATCATAGGTGATATTTCACAAGGTGTTAAAACTAGGAGAGCAACAAGAGAGAGTTGTGAGTTTTTAGTTTTCATATCTCAAATTGAGCCTAAAACATTTAAGGAAACAGAAAAAGAAGAAAGCTGGATATTAGCCATGCAAGAGGAACTTGATCAATTCAAAAGAAACCATGTATGGTCATTAGTCTCTAGGCCTATAAACCACCCTATTGTTGGAACAAAATGGGTGTTTAGAAATAAGGTAGATGAGCAAGGGAATGTAGTTAGAAATACAGCTAGGTTGGTAGCCCAAGGATATAACCAAGAGCAAGGAATAGACTATGATAAAACCTTTGCACCAGTTGCTAGGATAGAAGCTAAAAGAATACTACTTGCATTTGCTTGCTTTATGAACTTTAAGTTATTTCAAATGGATGTGAAGAGGCATTCTTAAATGGTTTCATCCAAGAAGAAGTTTATGTTGAGTAACCCCCTGATTTTAAGGACTTTGAAAAACCAGATCATGTTTTTAAACTTCACAAAGCCTTGTATGGATTGAAACAAGCTCCTAAAGCTTGGTATGAGAGGTTTTCAAAATTTTTGGTTGAAAAAGGCTATGTTAAAGGTAGTATTGATACGACATTATATATCAAAAGATGTTTAAATGATTTAATTATTGTTCAAATTTATGTGGATGACATTGTGTTTGGTGCAACTAATGAGGCTTTATGCAAGAATTTTGCTAAAGAGATGCAGGGGGAATTTGAGATGAGCATGATGGGTGGGTTGAAGTACTTTCTTGGCCTTTAAACCAAACAAAGTGAAAAAGGAATCTTCATCAACTAAGAAAGATAAATTCAAGACATGCTCAAAAGATTTGATATGTTGAAGCTGAAATCAATTTGCACACCAATGAGTCCATCCACCAGACTTAATGTAGATGAAAAAGAAAAAGATGTTGATTAAAAGCTTTATAGAGGTATGATCAGATCACTACTCTATTTAATAGCCAGTAGGCCTGATATCCAATTCAGTGTGTGTTTGTGTGCTCGTTTTCAATCTCAACCCAAAGAATCACACATGACTGCTGTTAAAAGAGTTTTTAGATACCTCTTAGATACATAAACTTTAGGAATATGGTATCCTAGGGAATCATCCTTTAGTTAAGTTAGATATTCTGATGCAAATTTTGTTGGCAGCAAAATAGATAGAAATAGCACTAGTGAAACCTGCCAGTTTCTAGGTAGTATTCTTGTGTTATGGTCAAGCAAAAAGCAACATTCAATTGCTCTCTCTACAGTTGAAGCTGAATATGTATCTCTAGGCAGCTATTGTGCTCAAATATTGTGGATTAAACAACAACTAAAAGATTATGGAATTTCAATGCATAACATACCAATATATTGTGACAATACAAGTGCAATCAACATTTCAAAAAATCCTATGCAGCATTCTAGGACTAAGCATATTGAGATTAGGCACCATTTTGTTAGAGATCACATAGTGAAAGGTGACATTAAAATTAAGTTTGTAAATACTTTACATCAATTAGCTGACATCTTCACAAAACCCTTAAATGAGGATAGATTCTATGAGATTAGAAGAAATTTAGGAATGGTTAGTATGCAAGGGCTTTAGGAAAAATTTTGAAATTTTCTCAAAAGACAGTAGGCACTTAGTCAACTAAGAGAGGCGCTTTGTCAACTAAGAGCATTCTGTCTCTTTAAATAATAAGACTCAGTTAGTTAGAGGAGAATGAATAAAATAGTAAAAAAGAAATAGTATATCGGGTGAAGGAAATGGGCACAAAATACTGCCTAGCTGAAAAATAAAAATGAAAGGCAATTTTCAAATTTTGAACAGAAGAAAAACTGACAATATTTAAGGGGAGACAGACGATTTTTGGAGAGATTAAACTGCCATTAACTCATTTCCTCTACATTTTCTCTCTTCTAAAATTAACCAACCTAAAACTGAAGCCCTCTCCTCTCAAATTCTCGAAACCCTCAATTAGAAAATCCCTCAAATCAAATGGCAAAATCAGGGCAATCTAAAGAAACCCTGAAAAAGAAAAAGAAGAAAAGGCCATTGGAGGAAAGCTCACAAATTGAAATGCATAAGAAGAAGAAAAAGATTTTACATGCATCTGGAATCGAAAAATCTGGAAAAACGCTGATCATGAAGGGTCACAAAATAGAGAAGAAGAAAGAGAGGGGAAAATCATCTAAAAAAGGTAACTCCTCATCCTTCAAGTTTAAGAATAAGGCCCATGAGGATAGATACAAGAAATAGAAAATGCCCCAATTTCTTGTGGTAAATTCATAGATTGGGATAGTTTCAATGAAACCCTAGAAATTCAAACAAGTTTATCTAATTATTTTGAGGAATTAAAACTGAAGAAGTATAGTACCTTTAAGAATCGATCTTACAGTGCTTGTTTGGGTAAAGAGTTTTATGCAAGTATTGCATTAGGAAATGAGGAACTTGAAGATTATGATGATTATATTGATCATGGTCTGAATGTGTTTTTGAATGGTAAGGAATTTGTTGTAACGGCTGTTGATCTAAGAAGTTTACTTAAAATCGAATGTGAGGAAGGTGAGTTTGAATTCCCTAAAAATTATGACCCATCCTCCCTGTGGGAAATAATTACAGGGAAGAAAGAAAAATACTCTTCCAAAAGTAATGCCGATCTAATTACAAGTCCTTAAATCAGAATTTTGCATTACTTTATAGCAGCGAACATTCATGGCAGAAGTGGCAGTTTTAGATACATTAGCCTTCAAGACTTATGGCTAATAGAGCATGCATTCAATGGTACACCCCTCAACCTAGGTTGATTTATGGTTGAAAGGATGAGAATAGCCTATATAGGGGACAAGATAAATCTGCCATATAGAAATATCATTACTTCACTGGTACAGAAGAAAGGTATTTGGTGCTTCAAGTATGAAACAAACAAGGTGAAGAGTAGAGACCAAGCCATTTACCTTGGAAGTTTTCCTAAAATGGGGTATAAACTATATGGAGAAACCTATGTTAAAACCCCCAAGGTCACTTCTGGAAAAGAGTCTTCACTCTTAGCACAATCTGAACCAACCTCTTCTCAATTCTCAAATGAGATGTTCCTAAATTTGCTTATGATGATAGATGGGAAGCTGACTAACTAGGTTGTGAGGATAGAGAAAATTGAAGGAAGATTAGCAGAGCTGGAAAAAGAGTTAAAGGTAAAAGAAAAAATGCCTTCTGAACCTGCTACTACAGACACATCTGCAACTCCAAGTCTTGCAGAAAGGCAAAGTGCTGAAGGTTTTGCTTTCCAGAGGGAGGGTTATGAACCTGAAGTGGATCAGCCAAGAAAAACTCCCTCACTTGAGCCTCAAAAGGAAGCTGAGTCAGAACAAGGGACTGAACTTATTGGTTCACTTGATGAAAATCCCTCATCTCATACAGAGCTTGAGAAAGAGCAGCCTTCTCCTCCAAATTCAGAGGAAGTATCGATTATGGATGTCTTCCATCAGATGGTCAGGGAAAAGCAAGCAGAAAAGAAAGCAGCCAAAGCACAAGTTCAGAAATTAGCATCTATTGAACCAGCACACACAACAGAGAAGCAGTTTGGGAAAGGAAAAGAGAAAGATACTGCAACTCCATAGGCCAAATCAAAACCACTTGGTAAACGCATTAAGAGAATGGCAACCAAATTTCTCAAAAGAAGAAAATCCTCCAGAATTGCTGAAAAAAGCTAGACCAGTAACTATTTCCTCTCTTCAAGACCCCTTGGAAATTTCTGACAAATCATCCCCTGAACAATCACCATAAAAATCACCACTAGAACCCTCTCCCAAACCTCTAAATGTTTTTTATGGCACTGATGAATCTACTCATTCTGCCTCTTCAGAGGATTGAAACCCTTTCATATTTGATGATGACAAAAAGGGGGGAGAATTAGGAGATAGGAAATTGGGGAGATAAAAAAAGGTTAGAAAAGAACTAGGGGTAATTTAGGAATATTGACTGCTATTTTTATTTTCCTGCTATTTTTTACTTTGACAGTTGAACAATTAAATTTAACTTTGATGTTAGATGTTTTTGAATGCTGAAAAACATTGTGGTTTATTGTTGTTTATGTTTACAAGTTGATAGTTGAATATTTAAATCTATTATTGGAGTATTTGCCATTGAGTTTATGCTGCTGCTTTGGTGCTGATATTGAGCTGTTGTGCTGATCATTAATAGTTGATATGATATTGTGAGTGAAATTTGAATGAAAATAAATATGAATGCTGATATTTTTGACTAGATGGTTTATGGCATTTATCTTTGGAATGAATTAAGTCTGGTAACAATATGACAAGCAGCAAGCTGAAATAGTAAGAATTTTCTATCACCCTATCACTTACTGCTTATTACTCCATAAGCCTGTATAAATATATTTTGTCATCAATTTGAACCTTACATGTCATTTTTTATATGACAAGAATAAAAACATGTTGAAATGAATAATAAAACTATGCACACACTAAGGGGGAGTACACATTTAAGGGGAGGAAAACCTCCATTTCGTGAAGAATTGAAAAAGAATAAAAGAACAATGTGCTGTTAATCAAGGAAAGTTTTATCATCATCAAGGGGGAGATTGTTGGCTCCATTAGTTTTTAATGATAATCTGTTACCACTTAACATGTCACGCCATCAATTTGCTACCACTCAACATGTCACCCCATAAATTTGCTACCACTAAGCGTGTCACGCCATCAATTTCTACCACTCAACGTGTCACGCCATAAATTTGCTTCCACTCAGCGTGTCACCCCATGAATCTGCTACCACTCAACATGTGACGCCATAAATCTGTAACAAATTTGCATGTCACGTCATAAATTTGCTTCCACTCAGAATGTCACGTGAAATACCCCATACTTTGATATGGTGATAAATAAAGTTGATCGAATGCAAATTGAGGTCAATTAAAATGTTTAGAAGTGATAAAAGATGAAAGGAGTAGTTTAGGATAAAATATTTCGCAAGTGAGAAAATAATAATAAAATAATAATAATTTTATCGGAGGAGAATTTGTGAGATAAAAGGCGATTTGGAAGTCAAGTGAGGCATAATAAGGTATTTTAGGCACCAAGGAGACAAGATAAAATTTTTAGAATAAAATAATATTTTGTTAATAAAATAATATTAAAATATTAATATTTAGCCGGATGTCGAAGTCAATCAAGAAGAAGGATCATATGGTTGATCCAAGTGGGGGAGAAGATGACAAGCTCGACTCTATAAAAATATTTATCATGACATACATGTGATGGATAGCATGTTTGCATGCTAGGAGAGTCCCGAAAAATTTACAAAAGTCGGTATTGTACCTAGAGGTACAATAAAGTTGATTTAAGCCTCGAACTAGATCAAATAGAGAATTTACGATGAAATTAAGAATTTTAAAGTCCCAGAATGGTTTAATATAGTGATTCGGAGTTCGAGAATCAATTTGGAGTCAAATCAGAATTTTCACTATCCAAGGGCAAAATGGTCATTTGCTACCTAGGGACAAAATGAGAATTTTAGAAAAGATATTTTTGGCCCCATTTGACTTATTGGAGTATAATTTGACTTATTGGAGTAAGATTTGAGGTTTAGAAGTGAAAAATTTTAATTTCGGTATAATTTGGAGTAAAAGGGTAAAATGATAATTTTACCGCTCCAGGGGCAAAATTGTAATTTTCCACCACCAGGACATTTTTCCAGCACATGGTCTTCCTTTATCCTCATTTTGACCATTGACTAATTGTGTGGTGGAGATAAAAAGGATTAAAATTTTTAAAGTTTTAAAAATGGGCCAATGACATGATGCCACGTGTCATGCCTTTATTAATTTATTATTTTCCTTTTTAAAAGGAACAAAAATCAGCTCATCTTCCACCCCATGGCCGGCCAAACCAGCAAGAAGAGAGAGAAAACAAAAACAAAACCCTAGAGAGAGAAAATCAAAGAAAAAGTGTGAATTTTCAGGGAAATTAAGTGAAAAAGGTGAGATTTTTCTATTAAGCTTGAGTTTTCTTATTCCCAAGCATTTCTCTTTATTTTCCATGATTAAATTACATGTTTTCATGATGAATTCAATTCTGAAAAAAAAGGGTTAGGAGAGAGAAACTTGTTAGATTAATTTGATTTTAAGTTATGTTAGTGTTTTAAGTTAGTTTAGCATATTTAGAAACAAAACAACAAGAAAAGAACTTATTTTCTCCCACAATCATTAATGGCCGAATTTATCATGTGTTGAGTGAGGATAAATTTGATTTTCATTTTAGGAGAATTGGTTAAGAAATGATGAATTATGAGCCTAGAAAAATAATGGAAATTTTCGGAGCAAAAATACGATTTTTACCCACTAGGGGTATTTTCGTAATTTACTATCGAGACTGATAAATTGAATCTCATTCACAGTCATGGAGGTAATTTAGTTATAATTGGAGCGTAGAAAGTGAGAAGAATTGATTTGGAGTTAAATTGGAGATAATAGGCCGAATTAGGTCAACGCTGCATTTAAGCGGTAGTCGGATAAGTTGTATATCATATCACGCATATATACCGAGCCTGAATTGATTTTATAATGGTCAAGCATTGATGTGGTGAATTATGTATTGTACATTGTGGATAGGTGGTGAGCAAAGTACACTAGTAAAAGAACAGAAATTGTGCTTGGAGATTAGGATTATGAGTACATCGACTCCTAGAACTGTGAGTAAACTTATTATCGTCTTAATTATCTAGAGTAGTTTTATACAACTGTGTGATTTTATGGAAAATGGGTTTAAATGGTAAATTGCTATGTTTTAAGAGAAATTGTAATTTTATAAAATGATTTTATAAATTTTTTGGAAAATCGAATATTGGTTTTGAAAATAGAGTAATTGGAGACTGCTAGTTTGTGTTGCAAATTTATGGTTTTGAATTGAATGGCTTATGATAATAAATGAGCATGAATGGCTAAACTGATTTTGGTGTTAGAATTATTTATACTTTGTATTCAGCCTTGATAGGCTAGGTTGCAATAAATTACCATGTCATGCTAGAATGAATTTTATTGATTGGTGGATTATATATTAATTATTTGCTGCAGAGGGGGTTCCGTGGACCAGCCTATTAGAGGGACACGGTAAACTCCATTATATTATTACCTCGATCGGAGAGGCGCGTAGGGTATCTCCTAGGGTAAAGCTTAGGGTTCACTTCACACCAAACCACCACGTGAAGGGAAACTCAGCCAACGCCAAGGAACGGCTGTATTTTTCTCAAACAAAAATATATTTTAAGTGTATACAAAATTTTAACAGCCTTGACGGACTCGGTTAGATGCCCTGCGCAAGGTATCACCGAGTATGAGTTTTGGCATGAGCCAAAGTTTTAAGAAATTCATAAGCCAAATTGATTACTCGATTTATATGGATTGATTTTATTTGGTTGAAATGAACTGAAAGGTAATGAAATTACAATATGATGACTTATTTTAATTGTCTCCATTTACTCAACTTTAGATAGTTTAGATGGTATCTGTTTACTCACTAGGATTTTATAATCTCACCACCCTCATTTCCTCACATTTCAGGCTCAGGAAATTCCATAGTTAGCTGACTTTGACAAGGACCTTCATTTGGACTCGAATCGGTAAAAGCTGTAGGTTTCCAGCTTCCGATGCATTTTGGATAGATGTGGGCCCACGTGTCACTATAAAAGAAATTTTATACTTTGGTTATTTGCTTTATAGTATATATAAATATAATTAACTTTTACGTTATAAGAATTATGTACCGATAGTTTTATGAAAATTATTTTATAAGAAAATAGTTTATTTTATTGAATATTTTTATTATATTCAAATGGTCAAATTTTCACTTCAAATGAATGTTTTAGATATTTAATTTGTTTTTAAATCATTAAATATATATTTTCTGCTTACCTACTATATTTTTAGCAAGTTTCGAGATTTTCGACAAAAATGACGAAAATGCCCTTGTGAGCCAGAAAATAATATGTTATGTTCTGATTTGAAAATGATTTGTAATCCCTTGAATTTTGATATTTGATAACTATTGCTCATTGGGGAAGTGCGAAAGTTGATACAAGAGCCTTGCGAGGTTTTGATCGACATTTGGGGTGAGAATGTTTGTCGAGGCCTCGCGGCGGTTGTCACGGGCCCGATGGGGAGTTCCGGGTTGTGACATCATGTCATCACCTTAGGTCATGTGGCACTGCCACATCATCATATGCGATGACGTGGCACCATCGCATCATTCAACCAGTTACACATACATTGCCATGTCACTTGATTTGCCACGTCACCACCACGTCCAAGTCCGCTGTTTGGGGGAGGGACTAAATTAGAGAAATTCTCAAAATCAAGAAACTAAATTGCTTCAATTTTGAGTCGGAGGACTAGATTGAATGAAATGGGCGAGTACAGGGACTTCTCAAGTCTTTTGACCGTTTAGTTACAGCCTTCACAATTTACAAATACACATTCGTTTAAAATTATTCAACTTTTACCGAATTTACCTTTTATTTTAATTTATTCAAAATTTCTTATAAAATGATTTTATTTAAACCCTACTACCACAATCAAATTTTGCTAAATTTAAATTTAAATTATTAATTCAAAACCCTTAAAAGTTAGAGGAAATTAATACAATAAGATGGAACAAATATTTAAAGTTATATTTAACTTTAACATGAGAAAGAGAATTTAAACTTAATTTTTGTCAAAATGATGCATTAATTTATATATTCTAGAATCAAATAATCAAGTAAAAAATATTTATATATATTTTCAATACCTTATATCTTTTACAGTTAAATATTTAGCTTATTAATAAGCATATAATAATACTCTACTCGAACAGTACCGTGACTTCGCAAGTCTATTCACTGCTCAAAACTACGAACAAAATGAAATGAATAATTAAAAAATATATCTACAAAATCAATAAAAAATAAAGACTCATCTACAAAAAGAAACTAACAAGCACAAAATATGAATGAATGTAAGAAGCTACAAGAGGAAATTGTGAGAATGGTATTGAACATGGGTCACACATTTAGTTAGGCCAACAAGTTGTCTTCATCCACAACATACCCTACATTTTCAGACATTGTCCTTCGTAATGGACAATTGTTGCGTGTGTGACTGGTTTATCTGCAACTTGAACATGTTTTCGGTTGTCACACTCATGGAGGTGCCGATTGACTTGAAGATGGTGTCGGATTTATGGACAAAATTGCAAATGGGGATCGACAATTCTGCTTGTTATGCCCGTACCTCTTGCATTGCGAACATCTCCATACTCGACTACTTTCACCAGTCGATGGAATCCTTCTCTTCCTAGGTCTTCTTGCTTAGCCGAGCCAAGGTGGTGGCAAGATGACAATTTGTTTCACATGAAGGGGGATGTCCCACTCACTAGAATGCCCTACCAGGCGAATCGACCCCGCATAACCCTCCACCAAAATGGTTGTCTTGTAGTAGTCAATGCATAATTCAATGATTTCACATTTGTATTTACTGAAAAATACAATGAACTCAATGTTCAAGCACAATGTAAATGTTATGTCAATTTGGGTTCAAATAAGAAATAAAGATATTATGACTTTATTGCTGCAATGGCATGGCTACATGACAGTAAATCTATTTGGAACTCACAACATGAATACGTCTTCCTGGATAGGTTTACAAGTTCATCCATCTTCTCCCCTTTAACTTCGAACTCCACTCGTTTGATAGGTATAACTACAAAGCGGTGTGTATCATTAAACAGTTTGCTCAATTGTCTAGTAACCCAAGGGCTGAGGGGCATGGTCATCTTGACGACCTCCTCGTACTAGTCATGGAACCAATGCTGGAACATGTCTCTGATGAACTCGATCAAAATAGTGATTGGCATTTGTCTTGCATGCTTCAAGCATGAGTTAACAGATTCCGCAATGTTGGATGTCATGAGTTGGTATCACCTTGTCGGTGAACATGCACGTGCCCAATCTCTCAGGACCTATTCTCATAAGGTCAACGTGGGCTCTGACGTGAATTTGCTTGAGCTAGTTCATATGTTTGTTAAAATCGAAAACCTTATAGCAATATCAAGCAAGGGTGAAAGTCGTCGAAACATCGTGGTGCGCATAAACCGTGGTGTGCTTCTGGGTATGCATTTTGGATTGCTTTCTTAATGCCAATATGCTGATTAGAAATGAACATAGTGTTTCAAGACAACCAACCGCAGCACATAGCTTGCTAAGAAACCACATCCACGAGTCTTTGTCCTTAACATGGCTGATGCCAAACGTAACTGGATATACGCACTCGTTCGTATCTTTGCATACAGCGACAAACAGAACACCCTTGAACTTGCCTTTTAGATATGTCGCATCAATTGCAACTGTAGGACGTATTACATCCCTAAACCCCCCGAATACAAGCCCCGTATGACCAAAAACAATATTTCAATCTTTGTGCCTCATCAGTAGCCACTGTAACGACTGTGCCGGGGTTTTCTTGTTCCAACATATAAAAATATGAGGGTAGTAGTTGAAATGACTTTTCAAGGGGGATAAAAAATAAGCCTCTCTATATACTCCTTCGCTTGCCAGGCCTTACCATACAAGCATTCCAATCCCCATTGAACCTTCATCTCACCAATTATGTCCTTAGGTCTCAATGCTACTCTATTAGCCTGAAGCTTGTGTGACATAAGTTCACTAATTATCTTCGCACTAGCGGTTGGAAATCGCCCTTGCAAACCATAGACAGTACACGTGTGTACTTTGTGCAACGTTCAAACTTGCCAATATTCTCCTTCAGGTAACTTCGTTGCATGCACACTGAACTCGCATGCCTTGTCCTTGAAACCAACCTCATAGTGACATTTACATGACCTTTTTACTCTTATCCCAAACTGCTCTTTTAGAGCCAACATGTTCAAAGCTCATTTCAACTCGACCTTCAAGGAAAACATTCTTCATCTGTATAAATGATCATCGGCACATGTCAACTCCTCAGTAGTAATTGTTTGGAAGGAGAACCTTTCTGCACTTGAAATTAGCCACGTATGAGATATCCCTGCATTTCCCCTTTCCTGATAACTGTCATCAAGCAATGTATTAGGGGAATGAATCTTGTTCTCACCAGCGATGGGGTTATTGTATATGGGTTCATCACACTGAACATTTCCTACATCAACACCTCTAACAGGTTCGATTTCGCCTTCAACATTATTGCAAATTGAAATGTCACTATCATAAAGCTAGTCATCGTTTGAACTGTCAGCATGCCATTCTCAAGCCCATCATTTGAATTGTCATCAAATTTATCCTCCACCAGCAGGGAACAAATCCTCATTTCCCTCATCAGATGCAGTATTATCCTCGAGCGTCGCAGTGCTGTCCTCAAGTGTCGTATTCTCATTCAAAAATGGCATTACACCCTCTACAGTTTTACTCGATCATTGCATTTGTTGGACAGAAGCAAGTAATTGGTTTTGATGCACATCCTGATCAAATTGTGCAGCAAATTATTCTATGAATGTCATGTGTCTACCGGGCTGCACAAACTCTTGTGCATACGTCAATTGCCACTATTGTGGGTTACAGACCGAATGTTGTGGTATATGTGAAGCATTGTAAATCTCATTTTGGTTTAGCTTATTACCATGTTCAGCTTCTTCATGTGACATGACATTTGTTTGGTGTCCCTTAATGCTGACATACATAGCCAAAACATTCTTCTGTTCTAGCATAATTAATGCAACATCCTCATCATCCTTGATAATTAGACGTGATAGCTCTCCGGGTGTACTGATCAATGCATGTAACTCAATCTCGTCGATCTTCTGAGTTTACCCCAACAACATCTTCAACCAGTTTTATCAAGCCCGTAAATGACAAATCACTCCTAACCCCCCGCATTTGTGACTCACCACCCTTGTAAATGCCATCCACCCATTGACCACCATGTCTTATCACAAGTTGCACAATTGGAACCCCACTGAAATTTTGAAAACAAAAAATTTGTCAATCTTTTTACACATTACATGTCGTGTTCTAAAATTTGTTACTCATGTTATTACACGCCATGTTTAAAAAATGTTACACACCATGTTCAAAAATATTACACGCAAGTTCAAAAAATGTTACACGCCATGTTCAAAAATGTTACATGCCATGTTCCCAACGTGTTACACGCCATGTTAAATAAAAATGTTACACGCCATGTGCTAACACATGTAATTTTAGTATATTTTTTACAGGCCATGTGCATTATAGATCATGGCGTGTAACAACTCTGGGCAATGTTTCTAATCCATGTTCTAATTTACACAAAAAGTTTCAAAAATTTATGTGTTGCAGCAATAAACCCAAAAACATACCTTGATGTCATCTTCGTTATAGGGTCTATTTATCGATTACAATATGGCCAGATGCTGAGAGATAGACCACAGCACGATGACGATCGTGCTCAACGGAGAGTTGACTGAGCTCATATAGTTCAGAGAGCTGAGAGTGCTGAAGACGATGGTGCTTAACAGAGAGTTGACAGAGTTGATACAATTCAGAGAGCTTAGAGATAACGAGCTCAAATAGCTGAGCATTTATTTCTATCTTCTCTATGGCAAGAGGGAGATATCGGGAGCTTAACTTGCCATGATGTCTTTAAGGGCATTTTGGTCTATTCATGCTTATTTTTTGTTAGAAATAGATAATTTTATATAGATGCTTATTTCTGAAATCACCTTATGATGAGGGCTATTTATCACAATATCCTCTTATTCTTTTTTAAGTTTTTAATGGATTATCGACTTCTTATGTGGAATTATCATGGTACAAGCTATAGTAGTTTTGTCAGAATAATTTTTGACTATGTGAAGCAATACCATTTGAAAATGGTTGCATTATTAGAACCTCGTATAAATGGCATTTCTGCAGATAGAGTTATTGGAAAATTAAGTTTTGACAGGTCCCATCGTATAGAAGCAGAAGGTTTTTCAAGTGGAATATGGGTTTTATGGAAAGCGAAACTATGGGTTTCAATTGTGCGGCAACATTCATAATGCCTTTTTCTATCTATTCAGCATTCGGTTGATACTTATTAGTTGTTATCTATAATTTAAGGGCATTCTGCAGCTTTTCGAAGACAACTTTTATGGGAAGAATTAGCTTTTTTCGCTTCTTCAATTACACAACCATGGTAATTGGTGGGGGACTTCAATGCGTTTTTATTTTCACATGAGAAAGTTGAGGGCTTTATGAGATATGAGAAATAGTTGGCCATGCAATCTTTTTCAAAGATTAGTAAATAATGTTGAGTTATTGGATTTAAGGTTCTTTGGGCCTAAATTCACTTGGTCATGGAGATTAGTCTCTGAACGTCTAGATAGAGCTCTATGCAACATGAGCTGGTGTTTCTTATTTAATTCAGCTTCAGTTAACCACTTCCCTTGAATTGGCTTGGATCATAGGCCAGTTTTTATTAATTTGGGTGACAGTCATACAATTCATAATAATAAAAGGTTCTTTTTTCAGGTTGTTTGGTTAATACATGCAAATTTTGGAAAGCTAGTATAGAATTCTTATGATGGCTCTAAAGGAATACAAGAAGTTCTTTCGATTTTTGTAGAACAGGCTAAACATTGGAACAAAAATTTGTTCCGTAACATTTTTTATAGAAAGAAACATTTGCTAGCAATAAGTAGTGGTGTAGAGAAAGCATTGGAAAGAAGGATTCCGGACAGTTAAGGGACCTTGAATATGCTCTTCAGCTTAAATACGAGATAGTACTTCGACAAGAAGAGATCTTTTGGATGTAGAAGGTAAAAGTAGATTGGTTAAAATTTAGTGATCACAATACGAAGTACTTCCATCTTAGAGTGGCTCGTAGAAGAAATAAAAATAAAATTATACGACTTCAAACACTAGACGGACAGTGGTGTGCTAATCAAACTACTTTCAAATCACAAGCAGTTGATTTCTTTAGGAAATTTTATTCTAAGGAAGGGAGTTCTATTCCACCAAACCCAATAAGAGGTTGGTTCCCTAAACTTAGTCATTCGACATTGAAGTGTATCCAAAAACCAACAAAAGACAATGAAGTTTATAAGGTGCTTAATGAGATGAAACCACTAACAGTTCTAGGGATTGATGGTTTTCTAGGTTCTTTTTATTAGTCACTTTGGAATATAGTATGGCAAGATGTCATCAGATATGTTAGGGAAGTCTTTGCTGCTGGAGAGTTTGGAACTAAATTTGGTTAGTCCATGATTAGACTAATTCTTAAGAATAACTTTCTTGAAGCTTTTTCACAATTCAGACTAATTTGTTTACTGCTCGTAATTTTTAAAATGGTGATGAAGTGTTAACAAATAGATTGAAACTGGTTATGAGTGATTTAATCTGGGAGAATCAGTCTAGCTTCATTCTTGGAAAGCACATCGTGGATAATATCATTGTTGCACAAAAGGTCATGCATTTCTTTAGAAGAAAACAAGGACGAACGGGGTGGATGGTGATTAAGATTGACCTTGAAAAAGCATATGATCGTCTTAGTTGGGAGTTATCAATGACATTTTGCTTAATGCAAAAATACCACAAAGTGCTATTGACATAATTGTTCGCAATTGCAGATATTGTAGCTCTCAAGTAATTTGGAATGACACTTTATCAGATAGTTTTATTCCATTTTGAGGTCTTCATCAAGGAGCTCTGTTATTACCTGACCTTTTTGTATTATGCATGGAGAGATTAGCAGTTAATCAAAGATTGTGGAAGCTCATAAAGCTTAGCAAAAATGGTCCTCTACTTACTCACCTTTTCTTTTTTTGGTAGATGATCATATTTCATTTGCTAAAGCCACAACTGACCAACTAGAAGTTATTAAAGGGGTTCTAAATGATTTTTGTAGTTGTCCAAAAAAAAAGTTAACATATAGAAGTCTTCTTTCTTTTGTTCTAGAAATGTGAATTGAAGTATTATTAATGCATTAACTGAATTTTCTTGTTTTACCTATACAAAAAATATTGGAAAATACTTGGGTATTTGTTGAGAATCCAATGATTCCAAATGGTGCTGCAAAAGAAGATGAAATTGAGCACTAAATCAACTACTTGTTGAAAGAAGGAAGAAAATGGAAAATGATATCACTTTAGCTGTTGAGTTAGTGTTTAGTGAAACTCAATAAGTATTGTCATTTTATTCTTAGTTATTTGTTTGCTTAAAACATTTTTACTGGTGTCATTTTATTTAGCTACTACTAAGGCTGAAAAGCCACATTTTATTTTGCATGTTTGTTCACTTTCCTCTTTACCGTTGAAGGCTGTTGTAATGCACAGAAATCCAAGTTTGGATTCCTGTGCTTAGCTGGTTTTACTCTTTTCATTTTATTCCCCGATTTCCTTGGCTTGGTTTGTTGCTACTCATATATATTTTAGAGAATGAAAATGGCTATGGAGTTTTTTTCTCTAATTATTGGTTTTTTCAATTTTCTTCTCTATTCCTAAAATCATTTTTAACTCCTTTGCTCTGTAGCTTAAGTTTCATTAGAAATTTTACATGGTATCAGAGCTCATAAGGGTCTTAAGCGGTCATTTTTCTTTGGCTTTTCTCTTTTATTTGATTTCTAGCTTTGTTATTTAGTTTGTGATTCATGGCTACCTCTGGTTTTAGCACTACTGCTCCTCTAGTGTTTACTAGAGAAAACTATATTTTCTGGTCCGTGAAGATGCAATCTTACCTCATAGCTTTTTCTCTTTGGGTGGTGGTGTAGACCGAAGCAGAACCTGTTCAAAGGCATGCCAACCCAACACTAGCACAGATAAGGCAGTTTGAAAAAGATAAGGTAAAAAGGTATAAAGCCTTGTACTGTTTACAATTCGCTATTTCTGATGATATTTTTAGTAGAATCATGCATTTAGATAGTCCAAAAAAGGTCTAGGATCATTTAAAAGAGGAATTTCGTGGTAGTGATAGAACTATAAAGATTCAGGCTCTCAATTTATCTAGGTAGCTTGAAATGTTGACTATGGATGATAACGAGACTATCAGGGAGTTTTCTAGAAAAATGATGGGTATTGTAAATCAACTTAGGCTACTTGGTAAAGAGATGGATGAGGAAAGACTTGTTAGTAAAATGCTGGGTAGTTTACCTGAAAAGTATGAGTCAAAAATCTCCTCACTAGAGGACTTTAGAGATCTCAATCAGATGACTTTGAAAGAGCTGGTGAATACTTTGGAGGGTTTAGAGCAGAAGAGATCTTTTAAGCAAAAGGGCATTCCTAAAAGTGCCTTGGCTGCTAAAACTAAGAATTTGAAGCCTAGCAATGGTAGTTCTATGAGAAATGAAGTAAGAAAAAAGGATAAGAGTAAGAAGATTGATGAAAAGGGACATGGGGAACAAAAGAAAAAGTTTCCACCATGCTCTCATTGTAAAAATGCAAATCATACAGAAAAGTTTTGCTGGTTCAAACCAAATGTCAAGTGCAGGAGGTGTCAACAACAAGGACATATGGAGAAGGTTTGCAAAAGCAAAGATAAAACTACTGATGAGAAAGTTGCTGTAGTTGAAGAACTTCAAGCTAATGAAAAGATTCTTTTCATGGTATAACATGTGGATAATAAAGAAAGAAAGGATGTGTGGCTGCTTGATAGTGGTTGCTCCAATCATTTCACTATATGCAAGGATAATTTTGTTGATTAGGACTCTAGCTTTAGGACAAGAATGGAGGTTGGAAATGTAGAATTTCTACTGATTTTTGGAGTGGGAATTGTTGGTGTCTAGACTCCTACAAGTAGAAAATTGATATATCATGTTTACTTCGCTCCTAATGTTAGCCAAAATTTGTTAATTGTAGGGCAATTAGTTGATGATAACTATATGCTTGTTTTCAAAGATAAGACCTGTATTGTTAGTGATTCTGCTGGTAAATAGTTATTTACAGTAGGCATGAGAAATATATGCTTTCTTGTGAATTGGATAAAGCTTAAACAGACTGCTTATAAAGCTATTATTGTGGACGCTGACCTCTGGCATTGAAAGTATGGTCATATCAATCATACTTACTTGAAGCAAATGGCAGTGCATAACCTTGTTGAAGGACTTCCTAGAATTGGTGAACCAGACAGAGTTTACAGAATCTATCAATTTGGAAAACAAAAGAGAGTTGTATTTCCTAAAACCAGAACCTGAAAAATAACTTGGAAATTGGAGTTGGTGCATATTGATATAGGAGGTCCAATGAAGACTGAGTCTTTAAATGGGAGCATATTTTATTTGTTGTTCATTGATGATGTGACAAAGTTCAACTGGATTTACTTCCTAAAAAGAAAATTTGAAGCTTCTAATGTTTTT
This sequence comes from Theobroma cacao, assembly GCF_053813885.1. Lineage (NCBI taxonomy): Eukaryota > Viridiplantae > Streptophyta > Magnoliopsida > Malvales > Malvaceae > Theobroma > Theobroma cacao. The sequence continues at coordinate 35,695,105 of NC_142647.1, read as the reverse complement.
GCTAAGTTAAAAGCTCTAGTGGAGAATCAGCCAAGCCAAACCATTAAAAAGGTTAGAAGTCAAAATGGCACTGAATTCACTATAACAAAATTTGAGCAGTATCTCTGTTAGTTTGGCATAGTGCATCAGCTCACAATAACATATAGTCCTCAACAGAATAGAACTTCTGAGAGGAAAAACAGAACAATTATGGAGATGGCTAGATGTTTGTTATTTGAAATGAGCCTACTAAAGTACATGTGGGCAGAAGCAGCTAATACTGCAAACTGTCTTCTTAGCATTGCTCAAACCATAGCTCTCCCAAACAAGACTCCATATGAAGCTTGGTTTAATGTCAAGCCTTCGGTTAACCATCTCAAAGTGTTTGGTTGCATTTGTTACTCTAAAATTCCTGATGCTAAAAGAGGCAAACTAGATGAAAAGTCTCTTGTAGTAGTCCATCTTGGTTATAACCAAGTATCCAAAGGTTATAGGGTGTTTGATGTTAAGACAAGAAGGGTATTTGTTAATAGGGATATGAGATTTGATGAGGCAACAAAGTGAAACTAGGAGACACAAAAGATTGAAAGCAACTGGGTTAGAGGTAGTACTGATGATGTTCTGGATGATTATGAAGTAGTAAATGAAGATGATGAGAACATTGATGAGGTTCTTGTTAGAGGAACATGATCACTTCTGGACATGTATAAGAGATGTCATGTAGCCATCACTAAGCCAAGCTTTTATATGGAAGCTGTTGTGGATGTGAATTGGAAGCAAGCAATGGATGCTGAGATGATGATGATCAAGAAGAATAACACCTGGGTTTTGGTTGATAGGCCAGAGAACCAGAAGGTTATTAGTGTTAAGTGGGTTTATAGAACTAAGCTGAACTCTGATAGTACAATTAGCAAGCACAAAGCTAAATTAGTAGTTAAAGGCTTCTCACAAGTCTATGGAGTTGATTTCTTTGAAACCTTTGCACTAACAGCCAGACATGATACTATAAGGCCATTGGTTGCACTTGCTGTAAATGAAGGGTGGTTAATCTGGCATTTGGACATCAAGTCAACATTTCTGAATGTTACTATTGGAGAAGAGATCTTCGTTGAGCAGCCTGAAGGCTATGTTGAACCTAGAATGGAGAACAAAGTCTGCAAACTCGTCAAAGCCCTTTATGGACTCAAACAGGCTCCAAGGGCATGGTATGAGAGAATGGACGCCTACTTACAAAGCCTAAGGTTTACTAGAAGTAGCAGTGAGCATACACTGTATGTGAAGGGAACAAGTAATAAAATTCAACTTATTATTTCTCTTTATGTGGATGATATGCCTATCATAGGTCCTAGTGGTAAATTTGTGGATGATTTTAAGGCCAAAATGCAAACTGAATTTGAAATAAGTGATTTGGTAAGGATGTTTTACTTTCCTGGTATGGAGATTGATCAAGGTTCTGATTTCATTTTACTGCATCAGAAGAAATATACATCTAAATTGTTGAAAAGGTTTAAATGGAAAATTGTAAGGCAGTAGCAACCCCTTTGGCTGTTGGTACTAAATTGAGCAAGGATGATGGTGGAGCTGAAGCAATGAAACTTATTATAGAAAGTTGATAAGGAGCTTATTGTATTTATCTTCCACAAGGCCAAATATCATGTATGCTACCAACTTGCTTTCAAGGTTCATGCACAAGCCCTCTGAAATTCATTTGTGTGCTGTTAAAAGAATTCTCAGGTATGTGAAAGGAACTTTAAGCTTTGGCTTGCAATTCTCTAAGAATGGAAATTAGAAGCTTCAAGGCTTTTGTGACAGCGATTGGGGTGGAAGTTTGGAAGACTCAAAAAGCACTTTTAGGTACTGTTTCTCACTTGGTAGTGCTGTGTTTTCTTAGAACTCCAAGAAACAAGATATAGTGGCACAATCCTCTGATGAAACAGAGTATGTTGTAACAGCCTCAACTGCAAACCAGGCTATTTGGCTAAGAAAGATTCTTCAAGATTTAATGTTTAGCTGTGAACTACCAACAACACTTTGGATTGACAGTAAATCTACAATCTTAATGGCTAAAAATCTAGTTGATCATGGCAGAACTAAGCACATAAGGATCAAGTTTCATGCCATTAGAGAAGTTGTCAGAAATGGTGAAGTGTCAGTAGAATATTGTCCCCATAAAGGAGCAACTGGTAGATTTTTTCACTAAGGGATTGAGTATTGATTAGTTCAAGTTCTTGAGAGACAAACTTGGAGTTTGCTCATCTAGAATCAAGGAGGTGTGTTGAGAATCCAGTGATTCCAGATGGTGTTGCAGAAGAAGATGAAATTGAGCACTAAATCAACTACTTGTTGAAGGAAGGAAGAAAATGGAAAACAGTATCACTTTAGCTGTTGAGTTAGTGTTTAGTAAAACTCATTAAGTATTGTCGTTTTGATTCTTATTATTTGTCTGTTTAAAACATTTTTGCTGGTGTCATTTTATTTGGCTGCTTGTAAGGCTGAAAAGCCATGTTTTATTTTACCTGTTTATTCACTTCCTCTTAACCGTTGAAGGCTGTTGTAATGCAAAGAAATCCAAGTCTGGATTCCTGTGCTTAGCTGGTTTTACTCTTTTCATTTTATTCCTCGATTTCCTTGGCTTGGTCTGTTACGACTAATGTATATTCTAGAGAATGAAAATGGCTGTAGAGTTCTTTTCTCCAATTATTGGTTTTTTCAATTTTCTTCTCTATTCCTAAAATTATTTTTAGCTCCTCTGTTCTTCAGCTTAAGTTTCATCAGAAAATTTACAGTATTCCTTTAAATTCTAGTAGGAAAACGAAGTTGTTATTTCAATACTTGGAGGATAAAAAATGAAGCAGATTGAGCTCGTGGAAGGCTTTTACACTTTTTTCTACAAGCAAGCTTACCTTAATGAAATCTATACCGTCTACGATCCCTTATTACATGATGCAGACAATGGCTATCCTAATAGAAATATGTAATAGATTAGAAGCTCTTTGCCAAAATTTCTTATGGTGAGGTGATGGAAATTCTCAAAAGTTCATCTTTAGCGGTGGCGAGAGGTTTGTAAACCTAAGGATGAGGGAGGTTATGGTATCTGAAATTTGAGATTGATGAATAAGGCATTCTTGTTGAAAGCATGCTAGCAGTTAGTGCCAAACCGCAAGCTTTATGGGTTAAATTAATCTGCGCAAAATATAATAATGGTAGGCATGCTTGTCCTGATACTCTTCAGAATTCGGGTTTGTCTTCCTTTTAGCGTTCTTTGTATAAGGTATGAGACATATTTAAAAAGAATGTTCGATGGGCTATTGGGGATGGGTTCGCAGTTCGATTCTGGATGGATACTTGGGTGGGTGACAAACCATTGGTTGAAGTGGCAAAGTCCAGAGGCATAATTTTCGATGATCAAAGTTGTGTAAGAGATTTTGTAATGCCAGATGGGGAATGGGATTTTAAAAATTTACAGCATTACCTCTTTACAGATGAGATAATGTTACTTTCAGAGACTATAGCCCTTAAACTATGTCTGTATTGGATAAGCCATACTAGGCTTTGTCTTCATCTAGGAACTTCTCTGTTTCCTTGGCTTATGACCATTTACGTGAACTGGAACAGGGTTACTTGAAAAATAATTCGAGCATGTGGCAATAGGCATGGAAATGGCGTGGATTGAAGAGAATCAGAATGTTTTTAATATAATGCTTACATGATCGAACATTGATTAATAAGGAGAGATATCGAAGACATTTGTTCAACGGTCTAAATTGTCAATAGTGTTGCTTGGAAAATGAGTCAATGCTTCATATCCTTCGAGATTGTCCTGTGACCAGTTCAATTTGGACTCGAGTTTTACCTCCAGGTATGGTTGTTTCATTCTTTAATCAATCTAATTTAGACTGGCTTCTGTCAAATTTGAATAATTCCAAGATGGAGAATAATGTAGTTCCATGGGCAATGGTTTTTGGAACAACTTGTTGGTTACTCTAGAAATGGAGAAATGTATTTGTTTTCTAGAATACCTCATATAATGTTGTAAGGAAATTGTCACAAATCTACAGTCTAGTGGCAGATATTCACACTGTTGAGTTGTCAAACTTTGATAATGGTCGTATTACTCCTAATACGAAGGAAGAAATTCTTATAGCTTGGAAAGCACCACAAGTAGATTGGATTTCTTTAAATAGTAATAGTGTAATTCGCATTTCCATTAGCCAGGGAACAGTAGGGGGAGTTCTGAGGGATTGGACTGGACAATGACGTGTTGGGTTTGCCATGAGACTTCAAAAGTGCTTTGCTTGTCGTGCATAAATTTGAGGTGTGTATAGAGCATGGCCGGCCCTTGGGTGAACCCATCCAAGTAAGGGTTTTAGGTTTCAATTCGGAGAGATTCGTAATTTAAAAAAAAAATTATAATTTTATAATAATTATAATATAATTAATTATATTAAAAATATATAATAATTAAAAAATATAAAAGTAAAAAATAATTAATAAAATTATTTATTTTTTTACTTTTTAATTATATATTTAATAAATTTTAATTTTTTATTACTTCTTTATTTTTAGAATACTATTAATTCTCAATTATATTATCTTATTTCTAATAAACTAACAGTTATATGTATTTAATCATTTTCAATAGCTATTTTTTTTCACTTATTTTTCTTATTTCCAATCAACGTATTTAATGATTTTCAATAGTTATTTTTTTTCTATATGTAAAACCAATTATTTTTTTCAATGTATAATATCTACTTTTAAAATCTTCCTTTCTTATTTGCTCTTTCTTCCTTTAACTTCAATTTTTCTCCAAAAAATACATAAAAAGTATGTTCTTTTATTATTTTTATAAAGCTGTGAACCTCATTTGCGGTTTGCAATAAGTATTCAACAATTAGGTACTATTGTTCTAATCTTTACATATTTTTTTACTTTAATTTACAAATTTTTGCTTTTAAAATAATATTAACAATTTCAATAAGTGTTGTTTTAGGAGAAAGAAGTTTTTCAAAACTAAAATTAATAAAATCGTATTTAAAATCAACAATGTCTCAAGAAAGATTAAATATATTAGTTTTATTATTAATTGAAAAAAAATATTAAAAGAACTTGATTATAAAAGTTTAATAAAAAATTTTATATCTCAAAAAGCTAAAAGAATAAATTTTAATATATTTTTTTAATTTCAATAAAAAAAGCCTCATTTAAATATTTCGTTTTAAATCTTTGAACTTGATGCAGGTTATTGATATACTGCTCAAGAGACAATGGGTAATATAAATTCCTTACGTTTACAAGAAAGGCAATATTGCTGCTAATCATACGGCTAACGAGGATTTTTCTATTGAAGAACATTTTGTAACCTATAATAGCCCACCGTCTACCTTGAGACATATACAAGCAAATGATGTAATGGGAATTTCTTTCTCACGTTTAATTAAATAATAAAGTCATTTTTTTTTTAAAAAATTACATAATATCTATTGTATTCCATTCATATCTTATTTTATTTTTACATAATAATTATTTCATTTTTCATTATTTCATTATGTGATTCGTTATTTCATTATGTGACTCGTCTGATTTGATCTTTTGTTCATAACTTTTATGCATAATATCTAAAAAAGTTCCTAAGTTATTTAGAAAAATTTAGATAAGTCTTTATACTTTTATTACGTTTAATCTAGTTTTTATATTTTTATTTTAAGTCAAATAAGCTGTTATAACTAATAAATAAGTTAAAATGGCATTTGTCATTTTATATCACATGACGCTGATGTCGTATATTAACATATCATAAATAATGATGATGCAATATTTTGAAATATCATAATTGATGATAAGTTAACATATTAATTTGATATAATAATATAATCATATGACATTTTTCAGATTTCACATCAACGTTATATTAATGCCATGTGGATATAAAATGATAAATAGTATTTTGATTAAAGACAAATAGTCTATCATGAATCACAAAAGTTTATTTGACTCAAAAGAAAAATACATGAACTCGATTGAATGAAATCAAAAAATAAGGACTTATTTAAATCTCTTAAACAGTTTAGAAATTTTTTTGAGAATTATGTCTATCTTTCATAGTTTTAATGCTTAAAATTTGAATTTATTTTTTTAAAAAATTATATTTAAATAAAAAATAAATAGAAAAGCTCACATTAATTCTGAACCCCGAGTCTGAAGGGGCTTTTGCTAGAATGTAAAAAACTTGTAACAAAAATTAAAAAGTGGAGAATTAAAGATGATAAGAATTTCAGGAAAAGGGAAAGGAAGTCAGCACCTGCTGCCAACGACCATGAAGTTGCCAAAATTCCCAAAAAGTATCTCAAGAATTTTAGGACTCAGACCAAACAAGTTTGCTTCCCATTTGACCCTTCAATCATCCCTCAAATTACGTCTCTCTCCTTTTCAAAAGCCATCTCTTCTTGTTCTACCCAACAAGTTTCAACTCTCTCAAAGTCTCCTATCCTCTCAAAAATGGCTGCCCCAATCTCCCTCTACCTTCTCCTGCTGGCTCTCTTCTGCCAAACCCATCTCTCCTTTTCCACTACCGGCCCAGCAATCGATCACAGCCGTCCATTGAGCATCTCAACCTCGGATGTTCATGATCTGCTCCCAACGTACGGTCTCCCAAAGGGTATCCTTCCAAACAATGTAAAGTCGTACACTCTGTCAACCACTGGGGACTTCACCATAGAGTTGGAAAGCACGTGTTATGTTCAATTTGATCAATTGGTTTACTATGAGAAGAAGATCAAAGGGAAGCTAAGTTATGGAGCTGTGCATGATGTGTCTGGGATTCAGGCAAAGAAGCTCTTCCTGTGGTTGCCTGTTACTGGGATTGAGGTTGATGAGAATTCTGGTATGGTTCAGTTCTTTGTTGGAGCTTTGTCTGAGAAGCTGCCCGCCAAGCAGTTTGAAGATATTCCGGTTTGTAAGGGCAACGCTTTTCTGAGGGCTGACCTTGCTTCCATGTGAATTCGGGTAGTATTATCCTTCCCTTTCTTCAATGTTTGGAATTTTCATGCTTTTTTTGGGCTCATTTCTTCTTTGTGAAGTTACATACTTGTAGACTTCGTCCTGGAAATTGAGTGTTAGTAGAATGGTATAATGCAGAGATGTTGGTGTTGCTGGTTTGGTTATTGAGATCGAATTTGGTTAGGTTCTGCTGTTGTAGGTATTGGGTGAGCTATATTGTAAGGGATACTCTGATTGGCAAATAATTTAAGGCAGGATTGATATTTGATAGTACATAATACGGATAAGATTAATGTTAATCACAGCCATAAATACAATGGAAACATAAATTTCACCCTCGAGACCATGTATCAATTAAGAATTTGATTGGCAATATGCTCTTTGAATCTATGGTAACTAAATCCTTATATAATTGCTCTTGCTCCTTCTGTAGATTTCAGGACTAGTATAGGGAAGCTAGTTTGCTAAGGTCGGGATGTTGTGAAGATCCCAAGGCATTGTGAAAAACACTAATTGTAATAACGTTTGAAGTCCTATTAAGGTGAATCACAAATCTTGATAAAGTTGAAAACTCCACTAAGATAAAAAATAGTCAAAATTCTACTTTGGTGGGTTAGGTTAAAGATTCTAAAACATCTTGCTCTTTAGAAAATTTAAAAAAGAGTAACTAAAATCTTTTGCTTTTTAGAAAATTTAAAAAATAGTCTAGAAAAATAAGCACTCCTGCTTAAAAAATTTTTTTTTTATTAATTTTCAACTTCAATGTCTCATAACTAAGCCTAAGGGTTCTATTTATAGTGTTATAGGCCCACATCTTAATAACACTCTACTTCAGGTTGTCTCATACAACTATAGTAGTTAACAAGAGATTCAAATAAAATACAACAAGACTGGCCTAATCAAATAATAATCCTTAAAAGTATTAAAATCCTATAAAAATTAGAAAAGAATTTCAATCTAAATAGATTAAAGAAAATAAATCCTAAATCAACTAAAATTAGAAAAAACTAAATTAAATAAAATCGAATCTTAAACGCTCCAACGTCATTCTCTTCGGGCAGAAAAAAAACTTGACTCCGATGAGTAAGCCTCGACATACTCCTAATATATGTTTGGATCCACATAGTATGATGGTCTACACCAACCATTCGAATAATTCATTCATTGTTTTAAAGGTTGTTTTCCATTCATCTCAACTCTTCATTCTAATTTGATGATATCCATTGTTCAAATCCATCTTCGAAAACACTCTATAACCAACTAGTTGATCAAGCATCTAATCTAATTAAGGAATAGGAAAATGATACTTAACTATTGTCTTATTTATGTTACTATTGTCCACACATATCCTCCATGAATCAACTTTCTCTAACAACGTTGGCCAAGTACAAGGACTTTTACTTTCAAGTAATAAACTTTCTCCAACACCTCATCGACTTGTCTTTGTACCACCAAAGACTCACCTTATGTATGATGAACATTAATTTCCTCTATCTCTTCATCATATTCATCATAAACCGGCTCTAATTCTTCCCAATCCAAATAATCATCTTCGTCACTTAATTCATCATTAAAATTGCTATTGTTGATTTGAGTAGCATCACGTCTTGGAAGTTACTCCTATAATTCTTGAATTTGGTGATGTAGTTTATGAATCTTGATCTCGTGATCATTTATTTGACGATTGTGATGTTTTGACGACATTTTGTTGGCTCAACAAGAAGAATCAAAACCAATAACAACAAGAACCCAAATTACGCAACGAACAATGATCCTCCTATTCTGATACCAAACTAACGACAGGGTCTTGTAAAGACACCTAGGCATTGTGAAGACACCTAGGCGTTGTGAAAGATACCATCATAGGGAGTTTAGAAACCCCACTAAGGTGAATCACTAATCTCGGCAAAGTTGAAAGTCCCACTAAGATGAAAAATAGCCATAATTCCATTTTGGTTGGCTAGGCCAAAGATACTAAGACCTCTTGCTCTTTAGAAAAGAGTATAGAGAAATAAACACTCCCGCTTAAGAAAATATTCTTTATTAATTCTTAACTTCAGTGTCTTATAACTAAGTCTAAGGATCCTATTTATAGTGCTATAAGCCTACATCCTAATAAAACTCTATTTTAGATTGTCTAATACAACTAGAATAGTTAACAAGAGATTTAAATAAAATACAATATGACTAGGCTAATCAAATAATAATCCTTTAAAGTATTAAAATCCTATAAAAATAAGAAAATAATTTCAATCTAAATAGAATAAAGAAAATAAATCCTAAATCAACTAAAATTAAAAAAAACAAAATAAAATAAAATAAAATCTTAAACGCTCTTGTGTCACTTGCATTGACATTTAACGTCATGAATAAAGTTTAAATCTGTACTCCAACTCTGTGGAAGCACAACTTGACTCTTCATTTGACTATTTTAGTTTAGACTATACTTCTATGTAGAAGCTAATGTGAATATAAGTTCATGGAAACTTGTGTATAATCATGTCTAGACATTTTGCAACCAATTCAGGCCCTAACATAATTGTAGGCTATCCCCTTATTCATTTGAAAAAAAAAATCTATGCCTCTCTTCTAGTACCCCGAAGTAGGGGTGAGCAAATGAGTGAATTGGATAATTTGATCTACCATACTTAAGGATCAAATGAATTAATCATTTTTAAAAAATCGACCAAAATCGATCAAATATAAAGGAAGATGAAACCGACCAAACATATAATTGGTTTGATTGGTTCGATTTTGGACAAATGGATCAAAATTTTATCATTTTTTTTTGTAAATTATAATATTAAAACTTATAAACTTCATCCATAATTATATATATATATATATATATATATATATATGAAATTAATGATATAACTTATATGTTATAATGTTTTATATCAAAATTTGTATAAATAATAACTAATTATAAACAATATGTTATAAAGTCTACGGTGATAGCTAATAAACTTATTAAATGCAATCATATAAATAAAGTTTATTAGAAGTTATAGCAATGTTTATGTATAAATTAAATATATATAATATATTTCTTTGTTATATATTTATATATATTTAATGATACAAATTATATGTTAAAATGTTTTATATCAAAGTTCGTATAAATAATAACTAATTATAAACAATATGTTATAAAATTTAAGGTGATAACTAATAAAGTTATTAAATGTATATAATCATATAAACAAAGTCTATTGTAAGTTATAGTATTGCTTATGTATAAATTAAATATATGTATTTATAATATATGACTTTATTATATATATATATGAAATTAATAATATAACTTATATGTTATAATGTTTTATGTCAAAGTTTGTATAAATAATAACTAATTATAAACAATATATTATAAAATCTAAAGTGATAACTGATAAAGTTATTAAATGTGATCATATAAATAAAGTTTATTGTAAATTATAGTAATATTTATATACAAATTAAATATATGTATATGTAATATATTTATACCATTATATATATTCATAATATTTTATATTACGAAACATTAATAAAGTGTAATAATTATAACATATTAATATGTAGGATATTTACTATCATATGTTATAATATTAACGTATAAGTTATATCATTTAAAATATATAACATATAATTTTATATTAATATAGATTTATAAATAAATACATATAACTAATATTAAATTACTATGATTATGATTTGTATATGTATATATAATATCTTAATATATTTTAAGTATATTATTAATTAAGTTTATAATCAATTCTTCTTAATATATATAAAAAATATTATATTATATATATATATATAACTAGTTTGGGTTTTTGGATGGATTGGTTTAAAAATTTTAAAACCAAGAACGATCAAAAAACCAATTTGATCAAACATTTTGGACCAATTAATCCAATAAACCAATTGGACTAAACCGTTTTACCCAATCGCATTTGGTTTGGATTAATAATTGATCTAAATTGATTTTGCTCACCCGTACTTCAAAGTAGCTCAGTCTAAACCATCCTCACATTCTAATTAATGGAGCTATCTAAATACGATACTTTTGCTCCTATCTAAGGCTGCGAAATGTACAAATTCAAGTTAGCTAAAAAATGCTCTACCTGGATCATTGTACTAATGGGTTAGCCAAAACTTTAAGAAATTAAAAGCAGTTTCACTAACTGAAGCTCAGATTGATGGGTTGCGACTATATGAAGGTTTTTTTAGAGGTATCTACTGTAGGCATCTCTAACGTCAGGTATCATGCCTGTTTCTGATGGCGATTCTCCCTGTTAATACCCACATATTGATGAGCTGTGGCATCTGGAATCTTGCTATTATGTTCACAATTTCTCAAGAAGTGTTCAGTGGCCACCCCAATTGAACTCTGTTAAAACTTTTGCAATATTGCATAGCTGGAGGATACAGAAGAAGTTTGAATGCAGTTTATCAATCAAGAAAAAGAAAAAGTTTGAAAGCAGTCTAGGCGGTTACTCTTTAAGAAGCACGTGCAATTGAGCAAGTTGAATAAAGACACGTAATAGTTCCAAAGATGAGGATAGAGCCAACTTTGTCTGCATTTTATGCACCTTTACAGTGGAGGTGTATTGCAAAATTCCAGTAATCACTTTTGGTTAAATAGATGCCTAATTGAATTCAGTTTTTTTCAAGCCCGTTATTGGAGTGTTCTATTGTACAAAATCTGATTGCTGTGTTGGTATTCTTTGTGGGTAAAGATTTCTTTTTTTCCTTTTTGGCAGAATCGATGCCTTGGTTCTATTGCAGGTGGGAGCAACCTTGCATTTTCTGTTTTACTTCATACTCCCATTTAAGCATTCTAGTTATGTGATCTGCGGAAGCAACTCAAATAATATCTTTGAATATCCAATTATATTTGGTGGTACATAAAACTGTATGTTTGTTTCCACAACACAGAACAATTGATATGAGAAATAGTAAAATTTGTCCTGTAGATGTAAGATTTTCCATCATTGATATAATAATGAAGGAAAATTACTGTGAATAGCTTCTGCTTCTCTAGTCTGTCGGCTATTCTGTCCCTTCTCAGGTTCTTGAATTAATGGAACGGGAAGGAAAAAAAATCATGTAACCTAGTTTAGTATTTAAACTTAAGTTGAGATGGAATTATGTTTCTTTAGTTGCAAGGTTGATATTGCAGAAACATGGTTACAAGCAGAAATGCATAAACATGAGCCGAAGGAACTGAGTAGAGCATGGGATGCAGATTTTAATCTACCATGCTTAAGATGGTTAGAGCTTTTGTCTGACATTCTGCCCAAATGTCTTGTCATTCAAAGCATTCTCTAAATGGAAGTTTCCCAAGACATTCATTCTGAACAAAGCTAATGTGAATTACTTGGAAACTTCTGAAGATATGATAAGATGCTACAGCATAGTTGCAAGGTAACATGAAAGGTTTAATTAAGCATCTGTTGGGAACCAAACAGTTCAGGAGTTTTACATTAGCACTAAGGATAGGAAGTACTAGTACATTTCTAAAGACACTCTGCTATTTCCTTTGCTTTTACTCACACCAAAGTCATACCTCTTAATCGAGATAGCTACAACTCTAAAAGGTTGATTCTGATATTTCCCTTAACCATCACATGGTAATTCTTTATTGATGCAGGCGCATATGAAAATTTATTTAATATTTTAGTTAGTTTAGGATTTTATTTTATTTATTTAGTTTGAGATTCTTTTTCCTATCTTTATTAGAATTTTAGTACTTTAAGTCTTTATTTAGGATTAGAATTACTATTTGATTAGGATTTATCTTAACTATTATAAATAAGTATCTTAGGTAGAAGATTATTATTATCATCTTTTATTATTTTGAATATTTATTCAAGAGGTTTTTTTGAAAACCCAATTATCTTTTTATTGTTCCAACACAATCAACCCTATTCTAGCCATAATTGTTGAGTTCTAATTGCCCTAAACCTTTCGGCTACATCAAGTGGTATCAGAGCAAACGATCTTACTATCCTATAAGGATTTGAGTTAGGAGATTATGGTTGGTCGAGCTAGAGGTTGAGGTAGAGGCAATCAGCCCCAACAAGCTGAGTTGGCAGAGATGCGGAGAATGATTGATGACTTGACCCGGGCTGTGCAAGCCTTGCAGCGTCAGGAACCAGTGGAAGCCCGAATGGAGAATCCGGAAGGTGACCACAACCCCCTTGAGATTCACGATCTCGAGGATGATAACGAATTTGAGAACGAGAACCCCTTTCATGAAAATGGACCCACAAATCAAGCGGCAAGAGTTGGATTGGAGGATCGATTATTACATGCTCTTGATTTAAACAGTGGAGGAATCAGGATCGAAGTAACTGATTTTCATGAAAAATTTCATACGGAAGAATATTTGGATTGGGAAGCTAGTTTGGAAAATTACTTTGAATGGAAACCCATGGCAGAAAATCGGAAAGTGTTATTTGTAAAGTTGAAATTAAAGGGTATTGCACTTCAATGGTGGAAGAGAGTTGAAGAGCAACGTGCACGACAAGGTAAGCTTAAAATTAGCACTTGGAAGCACATGAAAAGCAAATTACGAAAGCAATTTTTACCTGCTAATTATACTATGGAATTATATGAAAAGTTTCATTGTTTGAAGCAAAATAACACGACCGTTGAGGAGTATACATCGAAATTCAATAACTTATCAATTCGGGTTGGGTTAGTTGAGAGTAACGAACAAATTACTTCTCGTTATCTTGCTGGTTTAAATCATTCTATTAGAGACGAAATGGGAGTAGTTCGTTTATACAACATTGAAGATGCTCGTCAATATGCTCTATCAGCAGAAAAATGAGTTTTACGCTATGGTGCTAGAAAGCCCTTATATGGCACCCATTGGCAAGATAATTCTGAAGCAAGAAGAGGTTATCCAACATCCCAACAAAATTATCAAGGGGCTGCCACAATCAATAAAACTAATAGAGGTGCAACCAATATTGAAAAGAATGATAAAGGCAAGGGTATAATGCCTTATGGAGGACAAAACAGTTCTGGTTCTTTTACAAATAAAAGAGGCAACAATTCCCATATTCGATGTTTTACTTGTGGGGAAAAGGGGCACACTTCTTTTGCTTGCCCACAACGAAGGGTGAACTTAGTAGAATTAGGGGAAGAGTTAGAGCCTGTTTATGATGAGTATGAGGAGGAGGTAGAGGAAATCAATGTTTATCCTGCACAAGGTGAGTCATTAGTGGTACGAAGAGTAATGACAACAGTAAATGAGGAAGCAGAAGATTGGAAGAGGCGAAGTATTTTTCGCACACGAGTTATTTGTGAAGGTAAAGTGTGTGATCTTGTCATTGATGGAGGAAGCATGGAAAATATTATTTCAAAAGAGGCAGTGAACAAATTAAAGCTTCCTACAAACAAACATCTTTATCCTTACAAGATTAGGTGGCTAAAGAAGGGACACGAAGTACCAGTAACTACTCAATGTTTGGTGAAAGTTACTATGGGAGATAACTTGGATGATGAGGCCCTATGTGATGTTGTGCTAATGGATGTTGGTCATATTCTTGTGGGTAGACCTTGGTTGTATGATCACGATATGGTTCATAAGACGAAGCCAAATACCTATTCTTTCTACAAGGATAACAAGAGGTACACTTTATATCCTCTTAAAGAAGAGACTAAGAAATCAGCAAACAGCAAGATCAGCAAGATCATTAGGTATTTATTTGCTGAAAATTTTGAAGCTGAAGGTAGTGAGATGGGTAATATGTATGCTTTGGTAACTAAGCATTTAAAAAGTGATCAGATGGGTAAATCTCCTCAATATCCAACAGAAATTCAACAGTTATTGAAGGAGTTTGGAGAATTGTTCAATGAGGATTTGCCGAAAAGTCTACCACCTTTACGAAGCATCCAACATGCAATTGATTTGGTACCAGGAGCAGCATTACTAAATCTGCCAGCATATAGAATGCCACCTATGCAGCGAGCTGAGGTACAAAGACAGGTTGAGGAGTTGTTGGAGAAAGGTTTAGTGCGTGAAAGTAAAAGTCCTTGTGCTTTCCTAGCTTTGTTAGCTCCTAAGAAAGATGGTTCATGGAGGATGTGTGTGGACAGCTGTGCCATAAATAAAATTATAATCAAGTATCGTTTTCCCATTTCTCGATTAGATGAGATGCTCGATCAATTAGTTGGTTCAAAAGTGTTTTCAAAGATCGATTTGAAGAGCGGATACCATCATATTAGAATGAGGGATGGAGACGAATGGAAAACAGCTTTCAAAACTCTGGATGGATTATTTGAATGGTTGGTGATGCCATTTGGCCTTTCAAATGCACCAAGCACATTCATGAGAGTCATGGCAGAGGTACTCAAGCCCTTTTTGAATTCATTTGTGGTGGTTTACTTTGATGATATTTTGATCTATAGCCACAATAAGGAAAAGCACTTAAAACATTTACAACAAGTTTTAGAAGTACTTCAAAAGGAGCAGCTTTATATAAACTTGAAAAAATGCAGTTTTATGCAACCAGAAGTGGTATTTCTTGGTTTCATTGTGTCTGCAGAGGGTTTGAAACCAGATTTAGAGAAGATTCGTGCAATTTCAGAGTGGCCAGCACCTACATCTATCAAAGAAGTAAGGCGTTTTCATGGTTTGGCATCTTTTTATAGGAGATTCATTCGAAATTTTAGTTCTATTATGAGTCCTATAACTGAATCTTTGAAGAAAGATGGATTTGAATGGTCACATTCTGCACAAAAAGCCTTTGAAATAGTGAAAGCTTTGATGACTGAAGCCCCAGTTCTCGCACTACCAGATTTTGAGAAGTTATTTGTTGTTGAGTGTGATGCTTCACATGTAGGAATTGGAGCAGTTCTTAGTCAAGATGGAAGGCCTATAGAGTTTTTTAGTGAAAAGTTGACAGACTCTAGACGACGTTATTCAACTTATGACTTAGAGTTTTATGCTTTGGTAAGGGCCATTCGTCATTGGCAGCACTACTTGGCTTATCGTGAGTTTGCTGTTTATTCTGACCATCAAGCTTTAAGGTATTTGCATTCGCAGAAAAAGCTTAGTAATCAACATGCTAAGTGGAGTTCTTTTCTCAATGAATTTAATTTCTCTTTAAAATATAAATCTGGGCAGTCTAATACTGTGGCTGATGCTTTGAGTAGGCGATGTAAAATGTTATCAGTTATGAGCACTCAAGTCACAGGATTTGAAGAACTTAAAAATCAATATAGTTTTGATTCTTATTTCAGCAAGATAATAGCTGATTTGCAGGGTTCATTACAAGCTGGAAATTTACCTTATAGGTTGCACGAAGATTATTTATTCAAAGGTAACCAGTTGTGCATCCCAGAAGGATCTTTAAGGGAGCAAATCATTAGAGAACTTCATGGGAATGGTTTTAGAGGACATTTTGGCAGAGACAAGACTTTGGCAATGGTGGCTGATCGTTATTATTGGCCAAAAATACGCCGAGATGTGGAGAGGTTGGTGAAAAGATGTCCAGCTTGTTTATTTGGTAAAGGCAGTGCTCAAAACACTGGTTTATATGTTCCTTTACCTAAGCCAGATGCACCTTGGATTCATTGGAGTATGGATTTTGTTTTGGGACTTCCAAAGACAGCAAAAGGATTTGATTCTATCTTTGTGGTGGTGGATCGGTTTTCAAAAATGGCACATTTTATTCCATGTTTTAGGACTTCTGATGCAACTCATATTGCTGAATTATTCTTTCGTGAGGTTGTAAGATTACATGGAATTCCAACTTCCATTGTTTCTGATAGAGATGTGAAGTTTATGGGACATTTTTAGAGAACTTTGTGGAGGAAATTTGGGACAGAATTGAAATATTCTAGTACTTGCCATCCGCAAACAGATGGTCAAACTGAAGTTGTGAATCGAAGTTTGGGTAACATGTTAAGATGTCTTATTCAAAATAACCCAAAGACTTGGGATTTAGTCATACCCCAAGCTGAATTTGCTTACAACAATTCTGTCAATCGAAGCATAAAGAAGACACCATTTGAGGCTGCATATGGGTTAAAACCTCAACATGTGCTAGATTTAGTACCCCTACCACAAGAAGCTAAAGTGAGTAATGAAGGAGAGTTATTTGCTGATCATATTCGGAAAATTCATGAAGAGGTAAAGGCTGCTTTAAAGGCCAGCAATGCAGAATATTCTTTTACAGCAAATCAACATCGTCGCAAGCAGGAATTTGAGGAAGGTGATCAAGTACTTGTGCACTTGAGGCAAGAAAGATTTCTTAAGGGTACGTATCACAAACTCAAGTCTAGAAAGTTTGGACCTTGTAAGGTGCTAAAGAAAATCAGTTCAAATGCCTATTTAATTGAGTTACCACCTGAGTTACAAATCAGTCCTATTTTTAATGTTTTGGACTTGTATCCATTTGATGGATGTGATGGAACTGCATCTACCATAGACGCTCAAATTCAACACCTTCCAATTGCTAAGGTTGAAGTTATTGAGGATGTGCTAGATGTAAAAGAGGTTCGATCTAGACGAGGGAACCCGTATAGACGATTTTTAGTGAAATGGCTTGGTAAACCTGCTAATGAAAGCACTTGGATTGCAGAAGAAGAATTGAAACGAGTGGATCTCGAAATTTTATGAGGAGTATGTCAAGGCCTACTAGTCGGAGTCGAGTTTTTTCTGACCCGAGGGGACTGATGCAGGCTCATATGAAAATTTATTTAGTATTTTAGTTAGTTTAGGATTTTATTTTATTTATTTAGTTTGAGATTCTTTTTCCTATCTTTATTAGAATTTTTGTACTTTAAGTCTTTATTTAGGATTAGAATTACTATTTGATTAGGATTTATCTTAACTATTATAAATAAGTATCTTAGGTAGAAGATTATTATTATCATCTTTTGTTATTTTGAATATTTATTCAAGAGGTTTTTTTTGAAAACCCAATTATCTTTTTATTGTTCCAACACAATCAACCCTATTCTAGCCATAATTGTTGAGTTCTAATTACCCTAAACCTTTCGGCTACATCATTTACCCTTTTGCTACTTTGAGAAGTATTGCATTCACCTTCTTGTAAATGATCAGTGTATAAACAATACATGGCAGAGAGAAGTCAGAATAGAAAGTAACCTCAGCATTAATCCTCCGAGAAGCATGTCTTACTTAGAATAATGAGTTCCTTTTAGAGCTCGAAAGATAAGGACAGTGCCAAACAAACATACTAGAGCAATGTTTATTCTTCTTTTGAGTATTTCAATAAATCTTGTTGGAATATGGATTTGGTTAAATGGATCTAAATCCATTAATATATCTATATAGACAAAAGTTGCTTGTTTGTTGGTCATTAGAATTACGAATAACTTATGAGATAACTTTATCTTTAATTTATAATTTTTTTGGTATATCTTTTATTTTTCTTCTTAAATAACAATTCTTGTTATTAACTTGAAAAATTATTTTTGCAGAAACTTTCAATGTTTAAAGCTTTTCATCTAAAATCTTCTTCAATTCTAGCATGACTGCAAAAATGTTAATTTCATTGGCAATAAAAGGGTTACGGTGGTCAATCCAAGTTAAACATAAATTTTCATGTCATAAACGGGTTGACATGATTATGACACAAATACGACTATACAAAATCTAAACTCATGTAATTGTGAATCATATTTGCATCCAAAATTACGAGGATTAGTTCACAAAGTTTCTTTATCTTATTCATTATTCAATTTATCAAAATTAAGTAAACAATTTTGTCTTCTTTCCAATGCTTGTACTCTGATTCTTTATATTTACTTCGGTAGGATGATAAAACAATTAGTCACATTTTGCACATGGCATGTCAAGCATGATTAATGTGGTTATCACCACAAAATAAAAAAAGAAAAAAAAAAGAACTTAACAATCCAAATTTATAAATCTTTTCTCTTTTACCAAAGTTGTTGACAAAAGTTAGGTATTCTTTGACTTATTAGCTGATAGTGTTGAAGCATATATGCATTCGACGGAATAAGAACCGTCGGAGTTTTTGTTAATAAATTAAATCCAACCCTTTTCACCTCATCTTTCATCTACTTTTTGCTTTAATTTGTTCCTAGCTAGTTTCTTTCATTAACTTTCTTCAATTTTTGGTCTTACATTTTCGATCTTTTAGTAATTGTGATGTCATGTTTCTTCATGTTACACAACAACCAGTGAAGAAATGTGATCACATGAATATCGGTGAAATTTAATAATGACCAGGCTTAGTGATTATCAAATGAACACGCAGTGTAAAACTTTTGAATTGTTTATATTGCAGTCTGACGAATCTGATCATACATAAGATGCTAGCAAATTGGATCACCATCGACGTCCTTATCATCTCTTTTGGAATCAAAATTGTACACTAAATGCTCTAGGAAACATGGCCAATGAAATTAAAAAATTAAATTAAAAGAATGTCCTCTAACAAGTTGCCAATAAAATAAGGGTATTCTTCAGTGTTGCTTTGTCGCCCGCCGTGCTAGCGAAATGTTGCTTTTAAGATCTAAGCAAGCATAATTCAAGCACTTGAATAACTTCTCTGATGATTCCTCTACTCTTATCCACGTTAAACTCGTGTTTCTTAGTTTGGATTGATTGTACCTATAAATGCAAGATTCTTCTCTGTAGCAACAATCACAGAAGAATTACGTGAATTAGTTCTCAATCACCTTCTCCTTCCTTCGAGCTCCAAGTTCAACGTCTAATTAAGATCTGTCGAGGCCAATATACGTTGATCAAGCAAGCTGCTTAAATGGAGCGTTGCTGTGAGGTTTCGTTGCATGACAGAAATGAAAGGAAAGACAAGAACACCAATACAAATAAAAAGGAAAGGATGAGCAGGAGATTGATTGTGGAGGAAGAGAGGGGAGACGTCAATGAACTGGCTGATGCTTTCATCAAGAATTTCCGCAACCAACTGAAGATTCAGCGCGAAGAATCTTTTAAATGTTTCCAAGAGATGATTAACCGAGGAGTTTGAAGTTAATGTACTGCAAGTGCAAAGTGAAAAGTATTGATATTTCTCAGTAATGTTGTATTATGAAATTGTTTTATATTCATAGTAGTTAAAGTACTTTCTGATTCCATCCAGTCTCTGTTAATGAATATTGAGTATAATTAAACGTATAAGCAAAATCATTAAACCACCAGCTGAAGTACCAAATATTGGTACTTGGTATTTGATGCACGATGGAAGTTGACCATGTTGAGAAATTTTCCGAAAATGATGAAGGAAAGGTAAGATTTATCAATAAATTTGATAAGTTAATTGATTAAGTAGCAAGATTAGTCAATTAATATTCAATGATAATCGACTAATGTAAAACAAAGGTCAAAACTGAAAATTTGAAGCTCGTTTAATCGATTAATGTTTGATACACATATATGCAACAACAATCTTTTAGGCTTATTTTGGGATTATGTACTTCCTTCAACAGAATGGCTACAAAGTTCCACAGTTTGGAACAGTTTTATGGAAGCAATTTTTTGAGATGACAGAATGATTCTTAATGAAAGGAACACAATGGAAAGAAACTTGGAGATAACTGGCTTTGAAAGAGAAGTTGACACAGAAAATGGCAAAATAGTTTTCACCAGATTATCAGATAAGTTTTTTTCATTTCTCGAATTTATTTGCATGATTGCCTGAATTTTAGTTGTTACATATTTAAAAGGAGTTATGATGTTACAATTATGTTTCTATTAATCGTTTTATAATCAACTTGTATTGAATCAATTAGTTGAAATTGAACGTCCTTAATAACTTTATAAAATGAATGTGCATAAATCTATCCATAGTCCTTGAAAATTGAAAAATTGCTATTGCTAGGGAAACGCTTCAAAGAGAAGCTTAAAACATAAAAAAGAAGATTTGTCTCTTGAAGAGCTTGCGAGTCATTTTTAAATTGAAGAACAATATTGCAAGGAACATGAGAAATGAGAAAAGAACAAAAGACTCACGTATCAAAATGTACATGAGATGGGGGAAGGATAGTTTAACCACCCCATAATGTTAGTTTCACCCTGATTTTGAAATGACAAAATTAATTGATCTAAATATTCTTTGGAAATGTTAGAAAATGTTCTTAAAATTGAAGAAAATCCTCAAGAGTTTTGAAGTTGATTATGCAAAGAAAAATGCTTTTAGACAAATTCAAAAACTAAACTACCAACCTTAAGAATCGACCTTTTGAAATTACAGAATCGATTCTCAGCTATACAGAAAGCAAAAATTATTTTCTTCTTATAGGAGGAATCAATTCTAAAAAGAAAAAGTTAGTTCTAGAAAATATAAAAGCTATTGGAATGGGAAAGAATCGACAACTCAAAAGGGAAGAATCGATACTAGGAAAATAGAAGACAGAAAGAAGAAATCCAAGCATGAAAGAATTGATTCTCCATGAAGCAATCATCGATTCTAAGTAGGAAAGAGTCAACAAGCACAAGCTTGAAGATAGGATCGATTCCTGAAGAAGAAGATTGTGAGACCCCAACTTTTATAGGCTTGTAACTAAGCATAGATGTAATAACACGAGCTAGGGGTAATTTCGTCATTTCTTCTAATAGCTCCCAGAAGAAAGTTTTATGATATTTTAAGATCTAAATAGGCATAAGACCGCATAAATGATGTGTAATGATAAAAACACGAAGAAAACTAGAAGTGACAATAATTTTCACAACAGGGGCAAAATGGTCATTTTTCACCTTGAGTCAAAAATTTAAGTTTTCGTGAACCTGAGTATATTTAGCCCATTATGGACTTGGCCTCAATGTTGAAAGAGTAAAAGGATTTCATAGAGGGGTGGAGAAGGACAAGCTAACTTACTAAGGGCATTTTCATAATTTCTAAGGGAGTGGATAAGCTTGGGCTATAAATATCTTCTCTTTCCAGCAGCTTCTTGAATTTCCAACAGCTTCTTCTTCTTGTTCTCTTCCCATCTCACGTTGCTTCCATTCTCCATGGAAGCTTGATGTGAAGCTTTCATAACTTTCTTTCTCTAGCTCTAATTTTCATACCTTTGTGCCTTTTTGACTAGATTCCTTGTATTTTTCTCACTCTCTCACTTTAAAACCCTTGAAAATTCCCACTTCCATACTTTCTCTCACTAACTAGGTGTTTAGAAAGAGAAAAAAAGAAAAAAAACCCTATAATAGCTTGGGAATTGTTGGAAAGAAGTTCAAAGTTACAAAGCTATCAAGGTGAGTAGTAAATTAGCATTGGGTTTTAAGTATTGATAATGTCTAGTGATTGGTTTGTGAGTTTTATTGTTGAGATTGTGTATTAACTCTAATGTGACTAGAATAGTGGGAATAGATAGCCATTTAAAAATGGCAATTTAAAAGCTAGCTAAGAGATAGCTTTTAGAGTTTATAGTGTGAATTAACATAATAGTGATGTTAATGTAATGGTAGGTTCCAACGAAGTTCCATCCTTCCAATTGGACCATTAGGGAAGTAAGAGTCAGCTAAAGGCTTAACGAATACTGGTGAGTGAACTGCATTTCAAAATCGTTTTGGGAATGTGACTGTTTGTACAAAGAAATTGAAGGATTTTATACAACTTTTTCTTATAACAAGTGCCTTGGGAACAAGCTTTTTCTAAATGGTTTTATGTTGTGATATGTGGTTGTTATGGAATCATGCACCATTGCATTATGATGGTATATATATATATATATATGTTGTGCATGATAGTTGATATTGTGTATGATGATTATAGCCGTGTGTGTGCACGATGTGGGGGGATGCACATGCCGGTGATGATGGTGGTGTGGGAGATGGATGATGATAGTGCCCATGTGCACGATGTGGGGGGGGGGGGGGGGATGCACACGATGGTGCCGACTATGTGCACGATGTGGGGGGATGTACATGAGTCAGGTGTGATTATTATAATATTGATGTTTATCTATGTATTTATGCATATCTATGCTTATGAAATGAAAGCTCATGAATATGATATATGATTGAAATGCATGTGAAATCTGATTTGTTGCATTTTAGGAATTTTCATGTGTTTCATGTTGATTTTGTTGGTTTAGCAGGATGGCCTTTTATTGAGTGAAGGGAAACCTTTTTCTTGGTGATTTGTTTCTTGCTGTAGCGAGATTCATTTTCGCTGCAGCGAGAAACTGTTGGGTTTTGAAAGGGTTTGCTGGCTAGAAACTCGATGTAGCGAGAAAGGTATTATAGCATTTCACTGCAGTGAGAAACTTTTTTGTTTTGTGACCAAAATTTTGCTGCAGCGAAAAACTTTCTGTTTGCTCCTCCTTTGGTTCGGTTGCTGCCCCGTTTTCCACTTCTTTGATACCATAGTTAAGCATGGACTTCCAACATTACGGAATCGATGATTTAAGTTTAAAATAAAGAGGTTTGGTGAGAAACACTCATTTGGTTAATAACTTAAATCCCAACGTCGCTGCAAGCTGCAGCGAAAATGCCTTTTCGCTGCAGCGAAGATTCGTTGTCGCATTTGACTTGTTTGTGTAGCACTGAAGCCTTCATGTTTTTCAAATTATTTGTTATGTATGGGTTCATCATTACCAAGTGATTAATCATTTAAGGGTTTAATGAGGGATTTTTAATATGAATGAAATTAAATTGCATTATTTTAAAACAAGTGCATCATGATTTTAAATTCTTCCTTATTGTTACTTGTTCCTTTCCTTATTCACTCACTGGGTTTATACTCACCGTTTTCAACTTCATGTTTTCAGATCACGAGGCAGTTGGTAATTAGGTCGAGGTGCCCTTGTAGACTCGACTATTGGTAAGTGTCTCGGCATTTAGTAGCTGTACATTCGTCGAGTTTCTCCGCTGGACATCTAGTCTCCTTTTGATATGTATAGACAAACTTAATGTAAATTATTAGAATACATGTTGTAAACAATGTATGTATATTTTAAATGAGTAATGCCAGTACGAGTTGGCAATGCCTATCACTATTTTGATTCAAAGTTATGAAATGTGACTTAGCAATATTTGATGGAATGATGAGTAGGATAAATATATAGGCTTGCTTGGGCTTAATGGACTACGTCCATTGGGCCCTTGGACCGGTGATGGCCCGAAATTTGGGTCATGACAAAGATATCGGTTCTTGAAGCATCAAAGACAAAAATTAAAAACCTTGGAGAAGAAGAAAAGATGGAACAAATGGATAAGAGTAGAGCATCAAAGAACAAGTTAAAATTCAAATTTTGATGCCTGACCACAGTGAAGAATCAACACTTGGCGAAAGAAGAATTGATTCTTGAAAAATTGTAAAGGCATCACCTTTGAACCAATTTGAGAAAGAATCAACATCTTAAAAAGAAAGAATTGATTCTCAGGATATAGAAAGTTCCAGACTTTGGGAATGATATGAAGAATCGATACCTCATGGATAAAGAATCAATTCTACCAAGTTCCAGACTAAGGCAGATATCGATTCTCAGTATGGACGAATTGATTTTTCAAGTACGATAGACTTGATCCAGTTGGACTGAACATTCAGAAAATCATTTCAAATTTACCATAATGGGTAAATTCTCTCAAGACCTATAAATACGTGCACCAGAGAAGATAAGTAGAGAAAGAAAAAAAGCAAAAATAATAAAAAAGAGAATACAAGCTAAGCAGAGATTAGAAAGCTAGAAAAACTAAAATATTCTTCCTTTGATTCAGAAAAGAGCAAAAATCACAACAAGATCATTCCTTTCTTAATCATCACAAATTTTTGAGGTGAAACATTCCTTTATTAGTCCTTATCTAGCAAAATTCTCTCATATTTTTGTACCCAAATTGCTTATCAGCCTTGTTAGACCTCTTAAGCTTTGTACACTCTCTATAGTCTATTGTTGTTGGTTATACCTCCAAACAAAAGGTAGTGTTAAAGGTTATACCTCATTTTGAAAAGGTAAAGTTTGGTTATACCTCTATTAAAAAGGCAAACAGGTTGTACTTGATCCTTGAAAGGAAATTGGTTGTAACAGTTGTGCTTGATCCTAAAAAGGTACTAACTTTTCTAGAGGTTGTGCTTGATTCTTGAAAGGCAGTTACTTGTACAAGTTGTGCTTTAACCTATGTTGAAAAGACAATTGATAGTGGATTCAAACTCCTTGTGCTATCAAGGGAGAGGACGTAGGCATCGAAAGGCCAAACTTCTATAAAACTTGGCAAGTACTCTTTACTTTCTACATTTTCTTTGCTTAGCTCATAATCCACTTTTAAGACTCTATTTTTTAAATATTCATACTATCTTGCTTTAAAAGTGGGATTTTTATTTGATAACCAATTCACCTTCCTCGTAGTTACTTTACTTTAAGCTTATTTATCTAACACACAAAAAAGAAAAGAATTTTCTGCTAATGTTAAAAAATTCAAGATAAAAAAGAGTGCGTGTGTTTTTATTATAGAAAACCAGTTCTTTTCAAGAAAAATTGTTATTTCTTGAAGAAGAAGAAAAATGGACCAACAATAAAAAAAAAGAAATTTTTTGTTGTGATAATATCTCAATTTAATGTGTTGTAAAAAAATGAGGTTTGTAGGGGTGTTCTTTGGCCCCTTAGGCTACCAAGATCCTAACTTACTGAGTTAATGGCCATCCTTTATGCTTTATGTCTCTTTGCCTCATCTCCTTCCATCGCATCTAACGTGACCATAGAGTTTGACTATAAGAATGCACTAGCATGGGTGACAAATGAAATTCAGAGACTTTTGGGCAAATGGCAAATATTGTTGTTGGTCTAATACATGCAAGTGCACATGGTCGTACAAGCAATATAAAGGTAAGTTAAGTATCATTTCCCATAGAGATTTGCACTTATTCTTACTAAGTATTAAATTTATAACAACCTCTGTCTTATCCAAGCACTTGATTGTGAATGATCAATTAAGCTAAAAATGATTATTAACTAAGTAAATAAAGAAGAATAGAATTTCACTAAGACAAATATTAATTCAAAAATTAAGATTATAGTATCTCTCAAAATTTCATCTGAATTTAATCATTCGCTTTAACTTAAACTAATGGGATTCATGGCTAACCTAGAATTCATATTATGTAAAAGTCTTTGTCGAGATCTTACACACATACCTTTTTAAAACTAACTCCATACATTTGTATAAATTAATTAGAAAAAGTTTATTACGTTTGTGTTCTAATTTGAATGCCTAAGGTATTTAGGTATATGTCTATCCTAAATCTGAAACTATCACCTAACTCCGAAGTGAATCGAACATAAGCTATTCAAAATAATAGTTTATTTTAAACTTTCTCCGTCGTGTTACATTTAGAGACCCAATACATTTTAATTGGTGATCATGCAATGAAAAGCAATAAGCACAAAATTAAATAAGCCATGCATCATCCATTAATACTAAGTAAAAAGAAATCATATATTCAAACTACATAATGAAATACTCCATAATCTTAGAAAATAAATTTAGTTCATGATTTTTTTATAGCAAACATAACCATTTCAATAGAAAAGATAATTTCTACAGCAAAAGAACAAGAAAGAAATGAAAACAAAAAGGAATAGCAAAGCCTTTTTCGATTCTCGATCTTCGGTTGCCTTCAATTTCTTCTTGTTTACCTCATTGGAGAGCCTTTTTCTTTTCTATGACAAGCTACCATTTGCTCATTCTCCATCCTCCTTCTTTAGCTACTAAAAATCACATATTAATAGCCTCTAACAAACCCTAAAAACTCAATTCTTAATTGGCGGGAATTACATAATCCATGTCAAAGCGTCGTGGTCTTACTCCATAGGCACTGTAATGCTCTAGCCTTATAAATTGTTTTCAATGTTCTTCAATCGGTGCGACGACCTTCCTCCTTAGCTACTGTAGAGCCGAGCTCTCAGATTTTTGTATGGAGATGCTGCTTTTTCTTTTGACATTGCGGCCTTGAGTACATCTTGGCCACGACATTGCTCCTTGTAGAAACTTGGTACAACACTACTTCAGTAATTATAATACCCCATAGTTTGATAAGGTGGCTAATAAAACTTATTAGATGCCAATTGAGGTTAATTAGAGTGTTTAAAAGTGATGAAATGCGAAAGGAATAGTTTGGAGAAAATATTCTGCACATGAAGAAATAATAATAAAATAATAATATTTTTATTGAGGGAGAATTAGGGAGATAAAAAGTGATTCGGAAGTGAATCGAGGTATAACAAGGTGTTTTGGGTGCCAAGGAGATAAGTGGAAAATTTTAGAATAAAATAATATTAAAATATTAATATTTTATTCAGTGTCGTAATTTTCCATGAAAAGGGAGTATATGGTCAATCTAAGTGGGGGAAAAGACAAACGAGGAAATTTTGGAGAAAATTGTTGTTAATGGGGGTCGCGTGTCTTTATTAAATAAAGGTAGCGCGAGTAGATAAATATTTTAAATATTATGGGGACACCGCGTTGGAGTTAAAACTTTATATTTTGTTTGTACATGTGTAAAAGAAGATAATGGAAAGAAATTAGAATTAAAAGATTGTGGAAGGATACAATTAAAAAGGATGAAAACCTTAGAGGGCAAAATGGTAATTTTGCCATTAAAGTGGCTAAAGCTTCCAAAGGAAGCTTTGACTCTTCATCCTTATCCTTGGCTGATCCTTATCTCTTCAAGATGGCATTTTTTCTTCTCCATCTCCTTCCTCCCACGCCATTTTCATACTTCCACCCCATTTTCACTTGACTCCCATGCAATTGAAGAGAAAAATAGAGAGAATTAGCTAAGGAAAGAGATGAGAGAAAGGTGGAAGGCTTGGGTAGTAAGTGATTCAAGAGTAATTGAAGAAATATCAAGTGGGTCTCAATATTCAAGAAACATAAGGTAAGGGTTTTTGTGTTTTAAGCTCCTGATTGGTTAAATCTTTGGAGGAATAATGTGTGAATCATTTTGTGGCAGCTATGGTGTTCATGGGTGTAAGGTATGAATTTTGTTGGGTGAAATCCAAGCTAAAACCAAGTGGTAAGCTTAATACTACAATTTGAAGCCTATGATTGGTTTAATATTGTGAGAATGATTGTGTGTGATATGTAGTGTTATTGTGATGTCATGGGTATGGTTGGAAGGCAATTTTATTAATTGGAAGTTTGGATATGTGTGGATATGTGTTATTAGGAAAGACTTACAAGGTTATGGGTGTTGGTGCGCATGAAATAATATTGATGTTATGCTTGGTGGTAACATATAAATGAGAATGGTAGTACATGTAGACTTAGAAAACGTTTGATGGAAGTAAATTTATAATTACTGCCATATGCTGAGGTTATTGGTGTGGAAATGATGGTTGAACTTGATAAATGTCTTAGAAAAGATTAATATATGTGCTAGAGTCATAAATGAGTTACCGGTAATTATAATTTAACGAATTATGCAAGCAAAGGATAAAGGCAACTTTGGTAAAAATGTGTCATGATGTAAGTTAGTTGAATAAGGATTCACGATTGAATGAAAACGAGAAGTAGAAATGATGTACACTAAAGTTATTGAATTTGGATTGTTGCTAGGAAGTGCAAAAGTAAAAGCAATGTACTATGGTGGCGTGCCGGAGAAAATAACGAATGACCGGCAAGTAGAAATAGCTAGATACGCCTCAGAACTAATAACGACGTAGTATCTTTCAATCGTAAGGTGAGTGAACTTGCATTAAAATGTTTTGGGATAAATACATATGTGTTTAATTGAATCACCTGAAATGTTTTATCGGACTTTTCTTTAAAACGTGCATGGGAACAAGCCCTTGATGAAATGTTTTTATGTGGTAAAATATGTGATATAATGAAACCATGTGTTTCTATATTATGTAGATATGTATGTTATGCTTTGAGTGATAATGCTGTATAATAGCTATAACCGTGCATGTGCAGTGTGGGAGTGCACGTGACGGTGTCGGTGGTGTGCTGTGTGGGAGTGCACATGCCCGTAAGGATGTGGGCGGGAGTGTGTGTGATGATATTGAAATGTGAGTGTAAGGAGTGCACATGATGATATTGAAATGTGCGTGTAGGGAGTGCACATGATGATATTGAAATGTGCGTGTAGGGAGTGCACATGATGATATTACCTTGTGCATGTAGGGAGTACACATGAGCTAAGTAGGGCGATGGCAGTGTACATGTATATATATATATATATATATGCTATAGACAAGTTATGAAAATAAAAAATATGATTGCACTATATGCTATAGAATGCCTTTCCGCTGTGGTGAGAAACCCTCTGTTTTGCTTGTCTTGATTGGATATTTTCTGTAGTTTTCACTCTTTTCAACTCCATTGTGGATTATAAATCCTTCACCTTAAAGGATTAAATAATCAACGGTTGAATTAAGAGCTTTACAAGAAATTAAACTAAATTGCATTGTTTTCAACATAAGTGCATCATGTTTTCTAAAACTCCCTGTATTGATGCGTGTTCCTTTCCTATGTTCACTCACTGGGTTTATACTCATCTTTTTTTTTTCAACTTCATGTTTTAGTTTTCAAGATTGAAGGTAGTTGGATCCTAGGTCGAGGCGCTCTCTCCTATTCATCTTTCGGTAGGTTCACTATGACTCTCAATGATAGTAACCCCACCAGAGTCACTCCACTGATAGTCAACGTCTTTTGTATGTGTGTATGATTGTTTAAGTGTAATTCGCGAAAGTTATTATAAACACTGTGTGTTTGGTTTGAATAATAGTGCCGCCACACGTCGGCAAGTGATAATTTTATTTTGTGAATACTTTATGCTCGGTTGTCATGATTTAACTCGTGAGAAGGAATTATTTTTGAAAATTATGAATTGAGAACCTCGGAGGTAAATGAGAGACAAGCAGTTTAATGAATAAGTTTTCACGGAAAGGCTTGCTTGGGTCCGATGGGCTATGCCTATTTGGTCCATGCGCTAGTCATAGCTTGAGATTTGGGCTGTGAAAGTAATCCATCTTGCAATGCAATTTTCTCCTACCTTGAGACTGATCTAGGTGAAATGGTAACATGAAATTGTAGGTCTGCCTCGTAGCTTTCCCATGGTTCAAGAATCACGTTGATTGAATCTCTGTAGCTCAAGTTATGTCTGAATTACCACAATATATTAATTAAAAATTTGCTCTTAGTCTCCATTACGTAATTCAACACCATTTAGCTTTATGCACTTTTATGCAATTGATCACCTACCAAAACAAGGACAAAATTAGTGTTGGCGTAAAATAAGACTGTCAACATTAAAATGAACTAACATTATGTAAATTTAACTACATTAACATATCTTAAACTAAATAACAAAATGCATAAAAGACTAACTCAATCTAACTCAAATTCATAAGGATCTAGCTAATTTAAAATCCAAAATGTGATTGAATAACTCTATATCATAGAGTTATCAAATATTCAACAAAATTGACACAATTTGCTTTTCACTAGGTACAATCTAATTTTATCACATTCTACGAGAAGTTAATTCTTTTGCTGACTCTTCAACTACATATGGAGTTGATAAGACTTCTTTATTCTCAACATGGTGGTGATGTTTGATGATGAAGCTTCTACGCTCTTAAGCTCTTTATATTTAGTTCATTAGTTTTTTACCATCTTTTTATCACAATGTCAGATTTTTTCTACTTTGATCCTGTTATTATGATTTGCTCTTTGCCATGTGGATTCTGTGTTTAGGGACATCTCTTTTAATCTTTGTTGTTGAAGGCATGGGTTTTGTTTATTTGCTTGTGGTTCGGTTTATTTTATCTTCATGTTTCAGCTCATTGTTCTGTAAATCTGCCCTAGCCATTTAAATGTCTTAGTTGGGGATTGTCTTGGCTAGGCAACCATTACTTCTTCTCTTTTTGTAATTACCAATTTATTATCAATGAAATCTTTTGATTGGCTGAGCAAAAAAATAAGAGGTACGGTGGATTGGTTCTAGTGCTACAAAGAATGACCATTAAGAAAAGTTTGCTTTATTGGCTCGGGCGCTACAAAGCATGACCATTAAGACAAGTTTGCTTTATCTAATAAAAGAATATTTATGGAAAAGGATTATGTGTATAAAGGCATGTTCAAAATGTTTTTATCAACTATAAGAATAAAGTTAATATTTCTATTTATATGATTGAATGTTTTGATATTAGCATAATTGTTTAATTATGTTTCTTTATAATAGAATGCTTACTATGTCTAAATTAATATAATTTCAACTTTGATTAAAATGTAGAACTTTGCAAGGCTTGCATGCTAACTAAGATCATTAAAAATTTATTTCCCAATGTTGAAAGTTGTTCTAAAATGTTGGAATTGATATATGATAGTGTAGTTGTATGCCTTGCCATTGGCTTTGATAAAAAAAAGCCTTTTATTAAAATTAAATGCTTTAAATAACATTATACCCAACTGATTGGCTTATAGAGCATACAATGTCTCTATCAATATTACATTTACACTAAAGTCAATCATCTATGTATCTAGTACAAAACCGTTCCTTGTGGTGCTCATGTTTCCACTAGGATAAAGCCCTATTAAATGGTTCCACTAGATTATCCTTATGGGCTCACATTCAATCTTTATGTCATCTTTCTTGATTATTTCTTTGATCAAGTGGTAACACCTCAATATATGTTTGAATCTTTGATGAGACCTTAGTTCTTTTGTTTGCACAATGGTTCCATTGTTTTCATGATATAGGGATATCTGCTCAACAATGTTGGGAACCAAACCTAATTTAATGATGAACTTCTTGATCCAAGCTACATCTATTGCCACCTAAGACGTAAAGATGTATTCGGCCTCAGTTGTAGAATTTATAATCATTTCTTGTTTTAAACTCTTTCAATTGACAATCCCACCATTTAGAGTGAACATATAACCATTTTGAAATTTGCTATCATCCTTTTCGAATTGAAATCCTACATCACTAAAACCCCAAACTTGGTGTTGAGGAAAAACATGCAATCATATTACAATATTTAGCAAAAATTTAAAACTTTTGCCTTAAAGAGAATCATACTTTTGTTATTTAGCATAAAAAACCCTAACTGGAGTATAAAAATCATTATACCTAATGTCCTTTGAGTCGAAATGACAAGGATTTAGCATAATTTCAATCCTCTACAACAAGATAAGTTGTAGTCAACCACAAGCTATCCAAGTATCCAGCCTCCAATGGTGATCGACACAGATGGCAATTGTGGATAACTCCAAAAGAGGTTAGGGTTGCTTATACTTGCAAAGCTAGTGCTAGCTAAGGAGAGGTAATTATAACTTTATTTTGGCTAAAAATAATCAAAGCATAACCAAGAACACCAAGGTGCACTAATCGATGGCAAGGGCATTAAGTCTCTTGGTAAGGTGCAATCCATAAAGTTTATTTCTTCTTAAACAATGAACAAGGTTTAACTCAACTATTATTTAATCCTCAATCAATGAATAATTCAACATGAGTTGCACTAAAGAAAAGAAGAAAAATAGTAGCCCAATTGGTCAAGAGAGAGATTGACGACTCATGGTTTAAAAAGCAAGGCTGATTCGCAAGGATAAACTCCTTCTAAATTTTCATTATAAGCCTCTTAGGGTTTCATGGATGATTTCTAATAGTTTATTATTACTGATTTTGCCCTTCAATTTTCCAAATAAGTCTTATATTTATAAGCAATTGAATTAATCCTAATTTTTATAGGACATTGCATAGCCTTTATGCTAATCACTAAATTGCCTAGAACTAATCGAACTATTAAATTAAGTCTTTTGAGTTCTCAACTTCGTTCAACTAAGTCCAACTTAATAAACCCCTTTTCACTTTCTTTATGTGTGTGACTCACTCAGTTCTTAACATATTGGCAATAAATATTAACACTATAAAAATTCGACCTTCACCAACGAAAACAAATCTATTGAAGAAATTTGATTAGTAAATTCTAACCACTTGCAGATGAATTTTGAATGGGACAGCATCTACGTAATTTTTTGATAAAACACTGATAGAACACCGACGTAATAGTTTTTGTTAGTACTCAGCCAGTATTTATTTTGCACACAATAAAAGCAATTGGAATGAAGACTATCGATAAATTTTATTTATCGGTATAAAAGGTACTAATAGATTTACTGATAAAAAATCCTGACTAAAATTCTATCAAAAATGGCTATTCTAAATGTTAGCAATATACTGACAAAATTTTCAAAATGCCGACAGAATATTTGTTAGTTGGAAAGGTAAACTTAAATATTAATCATGCTTGTCAATAGAAGTCTCCATTGCTACTTCCATCGGTAAATGAAAAATAAAACAATCGAGGATAAAAACATAGGAATAGAAATACTAATAGAATTTTCAAAATACCGAAGAAAATTTTTTTGATTGGTCAATGTAAACTTAAACGTCAATCACATTTGCTGATGGAAGCATCTGTTGCTATTTTTGTTGAAAAATGGAAAATAAGGCATTCGTGGTCACAACATTGCAACAAAAATACCGATGGAGTTTCTAAAATGCCAATGAAAATTTTGTCGATTAGTAAAGGCAAACTCAAACGTCAATCACAGTTGCCAATGAAATTATTTGTCGCTATTTCCACCCGTAAATGGAAAATAAAGCATCCGAGGTCAAAAACATAGCAACGGTAATATTGATTGAATTTCAGTCTGTAATACCTATCCAAAATGTCAACAGGTTATCAATGGATTTTTCAAAATACCGACAATAAATTTTTCAGGAAAGTAGTCATATGTTAATTAAACGTCAATCATGCAGGCCGACAAAAAATTTCATTGACAATTTCATCGGTAAATTGAATTATATAACCAGTTCTTGTTGGCTCCATTAGTTTTTGATGATAATAAAACATTCCTATTCATTTGTGTCTAATATCTCTACTTGAGTGTGCAGGACAAAAATTGAATGCAATAACTAATCAATCATTCAAATGCACATATCAAAGAGCATAGGAATAAGGAAGTCACAATCGATCAACAAGACAGAAGCCCCTTAGTCGATTAATGAAGAGTTAGTCAGCTAAGATTTAAATCAAAAGTTGACGGGCTGAAGAGTATTGAGAAACAAAACTAACTTAGTCGACCAAGGAATGAGTTAGTCGACTAAGTGCACACTGCTAGAAACTAGGATTAGAAGATAGAGACAACTTAGTCGACAAAGATATCGGTTAGTCGACCAAGAGCATTCTGCTAAAAATTTTGAATTGTGCACTAGAAGACAGATTAACAGCCAGAATTGCTACCAAACTATTCCCAACGGTCAAAAACTATCTAACTCATATCAGAGTTGATTTTTCAAGTATAAAAGAGGGTTCCAATGGCTAGAAATGTAATGAAGGCTTTCAAGAACACAAAAAAAGAGCTGAAAAACCAAAAAATAGTTACTGTTCATTTACTACACTCAACTCCCATCTTTGTAATTGTGATATGCACTTCATTTGTACCATTTAGATCAACCTTGTGATCATAGGTACACTCCTTTTACTTCTCTCATTGTATTCTTAGAGTGAACGAGTCACTCTAAGAGATTGATTCAATTTAAGATTGCTTGATTGTGTATAGGTTTTAACTTAGCTTTGAAAAGTTAGGTGTTGGGTTTCGGTTGATCCCGATAAAAACCATTGTGAAAGGTTTTGGCTAAGCTTGGTAAAAGCCATTGTAAAAGCTTGGTGAAAGCTTGTGAATTTCACCATTCATAGTGATTGGTTGGGAAAATCCTTGGTTGAACAATCAAGGTAGTGGATGTAGGTCTTGGACCAAACCACTCTAAATTCTTGTGCAATGTCTACTTTGTTTTTATTTTCATTGCTTTTCAAATTAGTTCCTCATCTTGCCAAGAGCTAAAAAGTGCTATTCACCCCCCTCTAGCACATTTATTTGGGACCAATAAGTGGTATCAGAGCTAGTTCCCTATTCTTAAGGTCTAACATCCTTTGGGAGGATCCAAATGGCTCTCCAAAAATCCATAGTTGCTGAGGGATAATCAACAAATAAACCACCTCTGTTTGATTGCTCTAACTATCCTTATTGGAGAACTAGGATGTCAATATATATTAGGGCAATTGATTATGAGATGTGGGATGTCATAACTAATGGACCATTCATTTCCTCAACTCCAAATGTAGTGACAAATGAGATGATCCCTAAGCCAAGGTCTGAATGGACTGAGGCTGAAACTAAAAGAGTCCAGACCAATTTTAAGGCAATCAACACATTGCATTATGCTCTAACTCCCACTGAATTCAATAGAGTTTCAAGTTGTACTACAACAAAACAGGTGTGGGATAAGCTTAGAATTATCCATGAAGGGACTTATCAAGTCAAGGAGTCCAAGATAGCCTTCTTGACCTACAATTATGAAATGTTTAAGATGGAACCTGGTGAAGATATCACCAGCATGTTAGATAGATTCACAAACATCACAAACAAATTAAGTCAACTAGGCAAACCAATACTCAAGCATGAGATTGTTAAAAGACTTTTTAAAAGCGTACCAAAAAATTTGAAGCCTAAAGTGACTACAATTCGAGAAGCAAAAGACCTAAATGTCATAACTTTGGATGAAATTTATGGTTCTCTCCTTACTCATGAGCTAGAACTCAAGGAAGAAGAAGAAAAAGATAGGAGGGAAGTAAAAGAAAAGAAAAAGAGCATTGCACTAAAAGCCAGAATTCTTGAAAAAGAGCTGAAAGAGCTATCTTGTGATGATGATGAAGAGTTGGCACTGGTTGTAAGGAAATTCAAAAAGCTTATGGGCAAAAGAAACCGAAGATTGGGTAGAATAGGGTTTAAAAAAGATCAAAGTTCTTCATGGAGAACTAGAAACAAAAATGACTCCAACAAAAAGGATGAGCTAACCTGCTTCGAATGCAAGAAGCCTGGACATTTCAAGTTTGAACGCCCATTACTAAAAAATGAGACTTTAAAGAAAAATAAGAAATCAAAGAAGGCAATGGTGGCAGCTGCTTGGTCAGAGAGTGACACATCAAGTTCTAAAGGTGAGGAAGAAAAAGCTGAGGAAAGAGTAAACGTGTGTTTGATGGCACGGGATAATGAATCCGAGGTATCCTCATCCTCTTGTGATATTTCTATTGATGATTTACAAAATGAGTATGAGTGCCTTTATGATGAATTTGAAAAACTCTTTTCAAAATACAAGACTTTAAAGAAAAAGACTGCATCTCTTGAAAATGATTTAGAAAATATAAGAGAAGAGTTTAATTCTGTTTTTGAACAAAGAAACTTTCTACAAATTGAATTGGAACATTCAAAAACAGATTTTGAAACTCTAAAATTGGAGTTGGAAAGAAAAACAGAAGCCTTACAAAAGGTAAGTGAAGAAAATGCTACACTCAAAAGTTTGAAAAATGAAACTCCAAAAAGAAATGTTTACTACAAGAAAAATTATGCTAATGCATCATCTAGGTGTTATATTTGTGATAAAATTGGACATTTATCCTATGATTGAAATAGAAAAAGAAATGTGTAGAAAATAAGAAAACTATAGGTTCCAAAAGGATCCTATGTTGCTGCTAACAATCAAGGACCCTTCAAGGTATGGGTACCTATAAAGAAAAATTGAATATTTGTATTGTAGGTTGAGCTGCACTCAAAAGGTACATGTTCAAGAGCTCAACTCAAGAAGAAGCAACCTTGGTATATGGACAGTGGCTGCTCAAGGCACATGACAGGAAATGAAATGCTATTTGCACAGCTAGACAAGAAAAAAAGAGGAACCGTGTCCTTTGGTGATGATTCAAAAAGTAGAATTCATGGCATAGAAACGATTGGTAAGAACTCTCTAACTCAAATTAGTCATGTGTTATTGGTTAAAGGTTTGAAACATAATTTATTGAGCATTAGTCAATTGTGTGATAAAAGATTTAAGGTATGTTTTGACTCAACCAAATGTGAAGTGATAGACATAAGCACTAATAAAGTCTCATTTATAGGAAAAAGATTAAAGAATATGTATGTTGTATTTCTTGAGGATCTTGAACTGGATTGTGAAATATGTCTTGTGGCAAATGCTGAAAATGATAGTTGGTTATGGCATAGGAAATTAGGACATGTGAGCATGCATACCATGTCAAAGTTGATTAGAAAAAATTTAGTTGTTGGACTGCCGAATCTTAAGTTTGGGAATGATGAGATGTGTGATGCTTGCCAACTAGGAAAACAAATTAGAACATCCTTTAAGATCAAAAAAGTTGTCTCCACATCTAGACCTCTTGAATTACTGCACATTGATCTATTTAGTCTAATAAGTACAACTAGTCTAGGAGGAAAATCTTATGGCTTTGTAATAGTCAATGACTACTTTAGGTACACTTGGGTGTATTTCCTTGCTCATAAAAATGATGCTCTACCAGCATTCATAAGTCATTGTAGGAAGGTTGAAAATGAAAAAGGACTGGCTATAGTTAGTATCAGGAGTGATCATGGAGGTGAGTTTGAAGGAGATGAATTTGAAAATTTTTGTAATGAAAAGGGTTGGATCATAATTTTTCTGCACCTAGAACACCCCAGCAAAATGGAGTTGTAGAGAGAAAAAAACTGAACCTTGAAAAAAATGGCTCAAACTATGCTATGTGAGAATAATCTATTTGAATACTTTTGGGCAGAAGCTGTTAATACAATAGCTTATATCCTTAATAAAGTGTCTGTAAGTGCCATGATATCAAAGACTCCATATGAACTTTACAAGGGTAGCAAAACCAAATATCTCTCACCTTAGGAGCTTTAGCTGTAAGTGTTTTGTATTGAATAATGGTAAACAGCCTTTAGGAAAGTTTGATGCACAGAGTGATGAAGCTATATTTTTAGGATATGAATTAAACTCAAAAGCCTATAGAGTCTTCAACAAAAGATCTTTAACGGTTGAAGAATCCATCCATGTAGTTTTTGATGAATCCAATACCTTGCAAAAGGAAATTTCTGATGATGAACATGATACTGATGATCTTGAAAAACAAATGGAAGAAATGAGTTTGGATGATAAGAAAAATAGTGAAGAAAATTCCCTAGGAAGAGAAACAGAACCTCCACCCATAGAAACTCTGCAAAGAACTGAAAATTAGCATAATCACTTTCTAAGGAGTTGGAGATATGCAAAAGACCACCCACAAGAACTAATCATAGGTGATATTTCACAAGGTGTTAAAACTAGGAGAGCAACAAGAGAGACTTGTGAGTTTTTAGCTTTCATATCTCAAATTGAGCCTAAAACATTTAAAGAAGTAGAAAAAGAGGAAAGTTGGATATTGGCCATGCAAGAGGAACTTGATCAATTCAAAAGAAACCATGTATGGTCATTAGTCTCTAGGCCTATAAACCACCCTAAGGTAGATGAGCAAGGGAATGTAGTTAGAAATAAAGATAGGTTGGTAACCCAAGGATATAACCAAGAGAAAGGAATAAACTATGATGAAACCTTTGCACCGGTTGCTAGGATAGAAGCTATAAGATTGCTCTTGCATTTGCTTGCTTTATGAACTTTAAGTTATTTCAAATGGATGTAAAAAGTGCATTCTTAAATGGTTTCATCCAAGAAGAAGTTTATGTTGAGCAACCCCCGATTTTGAGGACTGTGAAAAACCAGATCATGTTTTTAAACTTTACAAAGCCTTGTATGGATTGAAACATGCTCATAGAGCTTGGTATGAGAGGCTTTCAAAATTTCTAGTTGAAAAAGGTTATGTTAGAGGTAGTATTGACACAACATTGTTTATCAAAAGATACTTAAGTGATTTAATTGTTATTCAAATTTATGTGGATGACATTGTGTTTGGTGCAACTAATGAGGCTTTATGCAAGAAGTTTGCTGAAGAAATGCAGGGTAAATTTGAGATGAGCATGATGGGTGAGCTGAAGTATTTTCTTAGGCTTCAAATCAAACAAAGTGAGAAAGGAATCTTCATTAACTAAGAAAGATACACTCAAGACATGCTCAAAAAGTTTGATATACTAAAGTTGAAATCAATTTGTACACCAATGAGTCCATCTAGTAGACTTGATTTAATGAAAAAGGAAAGGATGTTTATCAAAAGCTCTATAGAGGTATGATCGGATCACTTCTTTATTTAACAGTCAACAGGCCTGATATTCAATTTAGTGTACGTCTATGTGCTCGTTTTCAATCTAATCCTAAGGAATCACATCTGACTGCTGTTAAAAGGATCTTTAGATACCTCATAAACACTCAAACATTAGGCATATGGTATTTTAGAGAATCAACCTTTAATTTAGTTAGATATTCAGATGTTGATTTTGCCAGTAGAAAAACGGATAGAAAAAGCACTAGTGGAACCTGCCAATTTCTAGGTATTATGCTTGTATCATGTTCCAGAAAAAAGAAAAATTCAGTTGCTCTGTCCATAGCAGAAGCAGAATATGTATCTTTAGGTAGCTGTTGTGCTCAAATCCTATGGATTAAACAACAACTAAAAGACCATGGATTATCAATGCATAATATACTAATATATTGTGACAATACAAGTGCAATTAATATTTCAAAAAATCTTGTGTAGCATTCTAGGACTAAGCACATTGAGATTAGGCACCACTTTGTTAGAGACCATGTAGTGAAGGGTGATATTAAAATTGAGTTTGTGAATACTTTGCATCAATTGGCTGACATCTGTACCAAACCTCTAAATGAAGATAGATTTTATGAGATTAGAAGGAATTTAGGGATGATAAATATGCAAGCGTTGTAGGTAAATTTTTTACTCATACACATAAAACAGAAGGCACTTAGTCGACTAAAGAGAATCTCAATCAACTAAGAGTGTTCTGTCATCTTAAATAATAAGACTCAGTCAGTTAAATGAAGAAGGAATAAAATAATGAAAAAATGTGTTTACTGGGTAATAAAGAAAAAAGAAAATCTGCCTAGGAAAATAACCAAGTTTAGAGGGAATTTTTCAAATTTGAACAGTAGAAAAACTGACAGCATTTAAGGGGAAGTCAAACAGTTTTTTGGAGAGATTAAACTGCCTATTAACCCATTTCCTTTATATTTTCTCCTCTGAAACTGACTCACACAAAAACAAAACCTTCACCACTTAGAATCTCAAAACCCTCAGTCAGAAATTTCTCAAATCAAAAATGGCAAAAACCTCTCAAAGCAAAGAGATTATTGAGAAGAAGAAAGGTAAACGGCCACTGGAAGAAGCCACGGAAGCAAAAATATAGAAAAAGAAACAAAAAATTAGGTCTGCTTCAATGAGTGAAAAATCTGGAAAATCGCAGAAGGAAAAGGAGCAAAAAACAAAAAAGAAAAAAGAAAAGGGAAAATCATCAAAGAAAGGTAAATCTCTGTCCTCCAATTTTAGAAACAAAATCCATGAGAATAGGTTCCAGAAAATTGAAAATGCACCAATCACTTATGGGAAGTTTATAGACTGCAACAATTTTAATGAAGTGCCTGAATTTAAAGCAGTTTTATCAGATTATTTTGAGGAGATGAAACTGAAATATTTTAATACTTTTAAGAATCGAGCTTATAGTGCCAGTTTGGTTAAAGAATTTTATTCTAGTATAGCAGTTGAGAAGGATGAATTAGAGGAGTCGGATGATTGTCTTGAGGATGGCCTGAATGTATTTTTAAACGGGAAAGAATTTACTATGACTACTACTGATTTGGGCAATTTGCTTAAAATTGAATGTGAAAAGGGTGAGTTTGAAGTTCTAGAAAACTATGATCCCTCATCCTTGTGGGAAGTGATTACAGGAAATAAAGAGAAATATTCTGCTAAGAGTAAAGCTGGTTTCATCACTAGTCCACAAATCAGAATATTGCATTATTTCATTACTGCTAATGTTCATGGAAGAGGGGGAAGTTTTAGCTATATCAGTCTTCAGGATCTTTGGCTAATGGAACATGCCTTCACTGACAGTCCACTGAACCTAGGAAGATTTATGATTGAGAGAATGAAAAGAGCTTTTAGATTGGAAAAGATTAATCTGCCATATGGGAATATCATTACTGCACTGGTCCAGAAAAAAGGGATTTGGAGTTTAAGATATGCATTGGATCAGGTAAAGAGCCAGGATCAACCGATCTACCTTGGGAGTTTACCTAAGATGGGATACAAAATTGAAGGAGAAAATTATGTTAAAACTCCCAAAGTAACTCTTGAAGAAAAGACTTCACTCCCGGCTCAACTAGAGGCAGCACCATCTCAATTCTCAAATGAAGTGATCTTCAACCTACTTATGAGAATTGATGGAAAGCTCACAGACCAAGGAGCAAGAATGCAAAAAATTGAGGAAAAAGTGGCTGAACTGGAAATTATGATAAAGGAAAAAGGGAAATCTACTGTTGAGCCTGCAGTTAAGGACATTTCAGCAACTCCAAGCCCAACACCAGCAGAGGAAGCTGCTGAAGGCCCTGCTTTCCCAACTGAAAGCTATGGATGCATTGCTCCTTAGGATAAATGTCAAGCCCAGCCCTATAATATACTTGCCATGTCATTCATGTATTTGACAACATGCTTGCATACTTGAATACCTCGAAAATATCATAAAAAGTTGGTAGTGTACCTAGTGGTACAACTAAGTTGATTTAAGCCTCAAACTAGTTCAAATAAAGATTTTAAGATGCAATTGAGAGTTATTGAATCTTAAAATGATTTACTATGGTGATTCAGAGTTCGGGGATTGATTTAGAATTAAATTGGAATTTTCATAACGTAGGGGTAAAATGGTCATTTTCTGCCCGAGGGCAAATTTGGGATGGTGGATAAAATTTTGATCAAGTTTGACTATTTGGAACATAATTTGAGCTTGAGAAGTGAAATATTTTAATTCTGACAATTTTTCGAACATAAAGGCAAAAAAGTCATTTCACGTGTCCACAAGGATGTAATTAGAATTTTTAGAATTTTACACCACCTTGACACTTGTCAAACCCATGAAATTCATTTTATACTTTGGATAATTGAGGGATTTTATGTGGTGGAGAAGAAATGCTTAATTATTAAGTTTTATGTATGGACCAATTACATGGTGACAAGTGTCAAGCTTTAATATTATTATATTTGCCTTTAGAAACACAACTAAAACTCTCCCATCTCATTTCTCTTGGGTGACCAACGCAAGAACCAAAGGGAAAAATCATAGAACAAACCCTAGAGAAGAAACTCAAGAGAAAATTTATTGGATTTCAAGGAATTAAGCAAATAAAGGTAAAATTTCTTAATTCTAGCTTGTGATCTACCTTTCCTATGCATTCTTTTTCAATTACCATGGTTAAAGTTCAAGATCTCATGAAGGATTCATGGCTGACCGAATTTAGGGAGAGAAGATTTGATGATTTATTTGGTTAGATTTCAAGGTATCTTAGTGTTTTTAGTTGTTTGGTGATGTTTAGCATGAAAAACAAGCAAGAAATTTCATGCCCTTTACCCACACTCCTTGGCTGAAATCTTCAAGAGAGAAATTGGATAATGGACTTTGATGAATTTCATGCTATTTAGGTGCTTTTAGTTGTTTTATGATGTAAGGTGTAAAAATCAAGCATGAAAGTTACATGTTCTACACTAAACCTTCAATGGCTGAATTTTACAAGGAAGATATTGATGATGGATTTTTGTGATATTACATATTATTTAACTTGTAATTGATGACTTGGAGTGTTGGAAGCAGAATCAAGTTAATTGGAGTTGAATTGGATGTATTGGCCAATTAACCGGTGTATAGATCGAATTAAGCCAATACCATTTTATTTCGATACATAATTGAAGCTACGTAGAACACCATATTTAGATAATAATCCAAACATTTCGCATCCCATTTCATGCATTCATATAGAGCCTAAATTAGTTTTATAACGGTTTAGTACAAATATAGTAAATTGTTTGTTGTGCATTATGTTTAGGTGGTGAAACTTCCGATAAGGGTAAGCAGATTGTACCCGAAGACTGAGACTAGGAGTACTTCGACTCCCTATATAGTGAGTAACCTTATTATCATCTTAATTATCTAAAGTAGTTTTTATTCGTTGTTGTGATTTTATAGAAAAGTGAGTTTAAATGGTAAATCCTTATGTTTTATAAGTAAAATGTGATTAAATGAAATGAGTTTTATAAATCATTTTGAAATTGAATGATGATTTTAGAAATTGAGTAATTGGAGACTGTTTGATTATGTTGTAAATTTATGGTTTGAATTGAATGGCTTATGGTGATATTGGCATGAATGGCTGAATTAGAAATTGTGTTGAAATTGTATGAACTATTGTTTTGCCTTAACAGGCTGAGTAGTAATATAATTGCCATGTCATGCTTTCGAAACTTTTATTGATTTGGTGCGATATTGATTAGTCACTGCAGTGGCGGGTTTCTGTGGATCAGCCTATTAGAGAGGGGCACGGTAAACCCGATTATATTTTACCTCGGTACGAGAGGCACGAAGGGTATCTCCTGAGGTAAAGCTTTAGAGTTCACTACACGCTACACCACCACGTGAGAGTGAACTTAGCCAACACTAAGGAACGGGTATGCTTTTAAACGAAAAAAATGTGTTTTATGCGTATATGAACTTTTCTTTAATAGCCTTGACAGACTCGGTTGGATGCCTCAGCCAAGGTATCCCCCAGAATGAGTTTTGGCACGAGCCAAATTTTTAAGAAATTCATAAGCCATGTTGACTATTTGAGTGAAATGAAATTATTTTATTTAGTTGAAATGAGTTTGAAACGTTATGAATCATAGTATGATGAACTATTTTAAGTTGTCTCCATTTACTCGACTTTAGATATTTTAGATGATGTTTGTTTACTCACTGAGTTTATATAAACTCACCACCCTCATTTCCACTCATTCTAAGATCAGGATAGTCCGTAAATAGCTGATTACGTCGAGGGTTATTATTGGACTCGCCTCTTCAGAAATTGCAAGTCCACAGCTTTTGTTACCTTTGGTCATTCAGGGGCCCACACGTCATTGTAAATTAAATTACATACTCTGGTTATCTGTGTTACTGTATGTATGGATTTATTTTGCTTTTACGCTATAAAAATTATTTACGCAAAGTTCTATAAATATTGTTTTATAAGAAAATGGAATATTTCATTTAATATTTTTATTTTATTCTATTAGCTAGAATTTCACTCTAAATGAATGTTTTAGACAAAAAGACTTGTTTTTAGTTATGAAATGTGTATTTTCCCCTATATATTATATTTTCAGCTGGTTTCAAAATTTTTTTAAAAAAAGACCAAAATGCCCTTGTGAGACAGAAAATATTTTTTTATTATTGTTTTGATTTGGAAATAGCTTATAATCTTTTAAAATATGATATTTAGTAATTATTACTCACAAAGGAGGTGCGAAAACTGATATTAAGCCTTGTGAGGTTTCGGTTGGCATTCATGGTAATGAATGTTTATCGGGACATTGCGGCGGTTGTCACAGGCTCGAAAAGAGTACCGGGTCATGACAATAAAGATGTTGAACCAATGATTGACCCTAAAGCTGAGCTTGAAAAGGAAAATGGATCAAATAAGGGAACTGAAGTTCTTGGATCTCTTGATGGCACCTTTCCACCTATTCAAAATCCACAACCAAAACCTCAACCATCTCCTCCACATTCTGAAGAGGTTTCAATCATGGGTCTTTTTCATCAAATGGTTCGTGAGGAGCA
The DNA here is from genome assembly GCF_053813885.1 of Theobroma cacao. Taxonomy (NCBI): domain Eukaryota; kingdom Viridiplantae; phylum Streptophyta; class Magnoliopsida; order Malvales; family Malvaceae; genus Theobroma; species Theobroma cacao. The sequence continues at coordinate 35,650,509 of NC_142647.1, read as the reverse complement.
AGCTGAGAAAGAAACAGCTCAAACAAAAACACAGCAAGCCACATCTGCACTAGCACAGATAGTAGAAAAGCAAACTGAGAAAGGAAAAGAGAAAACTCCTGTAGCCTCACAGACTAAACCAAAACCATCTGGTAAAGGCATCAAGAGAATGGCAATCGAGACAAAATTCCTTAAAAGAAGAAAATCCTCCAGAATTGCTAAAAAGTCTAAACCAGCAACTATCTCTTCTCCTCAAGAACCTCTGAAAGTTTCTGACAAATCCTCACCTGAAACTTCACCACAAAAATCCCCACCAGAACCTTCTCCTGAACCTCTCAATGTCAAATATTTCACTGGTGATGAATCCTCTCCCTCATCCTCTTCACAAGATGATTAATCATCCTTGAGATTTGATGATGACAAAAAGGGGGAAAAGTGGAAAGCTAAGTGGAGAAAGAAATTAATTAAAAAAATGTTAAGGCAGAGGTACAAAAATCTAGGTGAAAATTAGGGTGTAGAATCTGACTAGGTTGTCTATGGAAGATGGTCCATGGTAGTTAGCTGAAAATTGGATACTGATCATTGTTCTGAGACATTGTTTATTTATTTTGTTCTGTTTATTTATTTTACCAATGACTGATGCAGAAAGTGTGTTGAGAACTTATTCTGATAATGTACTGAAAACTTATGATATTTTGGTTGGATTGTGATTGAATGAAATACTGATAAGCTGATGATTGAATATTTAAAGATGTTTTTGAGTTTATGCTGATGCTTTGGTGCTGACATTGAGCTGATATGCTGATAATTAATTGTTGATATGATATTATGAGTAAAATTTGGATGAAAATAAATATGAATGCTGATATATTTGACTGGATGGTTTATGACATATAGCTTTGGAATGAATTAAGTCTGGAAACAATATGACAGACAACAAGCTGAAATAGTAATAATGTTCTGTCACTTTATCACTTATTGCTTATTATTCCATAAGCCTGTATAAATATATTTTGTCAAAAATTTGAACCCTTACATGTCATTTTTTGTATGATAAGATTAAAAACATGCTAAAATGAATAATAAAACTATGCACACACTAAGGGGGAGCGCACACTTAAGGGGATGAAAACCTCCATTTTGTGCAGAACTAAAAAAGAAAAAAAAGACACTGTGCTATTAATCAAGGAATGTTTTGTCATCATCAAAAAAGGGGAGATTGTTGGTTCCATTAGTTTTTGATGATAATAAAGCATTCCCATTCATTTGTGTCTAATATATTTACTTGAGTGTGCAGGACAAAAATTGCATGCAATAACTAATCAATCATTCAAATGCACATATCAAAGAGCATAGGAATAAGGAAGTCACAATTGATCAACAAGACAGAAGCTCCTTAGTCGATTAATGAAGAGTTAGTCAACGAAGATTTAAATCAAAAGTGGACGGGCTGAAGAGTATTGAGAAACAGAACCAACTTCGTCGACCAAGGAATGAGTTAGTCGACTAAGTGCACACTATCAGAAATTGGAATCAAAAGACAAAGACAACTTAGTCGACAAAGATATCGGTTAGTCGACTAAGAGCATTTTGCCAAAAATTTTGAATTGTGCACTAAAAGACAGATTAACGGCCAAAATTGCTACCAAACTGTTCCCAACGGTCAAAAACTGTCTAACTCATATCAGAGCAGATTTTTCAAGTATAAAAGAGGGTTCCAATAGCTAGAAATGTAAGGAAGGCTTTTAAGAACACAAAAAAGAGCTGAAAAACCAAAAAACACTTATTGCTCATTTACTACACTCAACTCCCATCTTTGTAATTGTGATATGCACTTCATTTGTACCACTTAGATCAACCATGTGATCATAGGTACACTCATTTTATTTCTCTTCTTGTATTCTTAGAGTGAGTGAGTCACTATAAGGGATTGATTCAAGCTAAGATTGCTTGATTGGGTATAGGTTCTAACTTAGCCTTGAAAAGTTAGGTGTTGGGTTTTGGTTGATCCCTATAAAAACCATTATGAAAGGTTTTGGCTAAGCTTGGTAAAAGCCACTGTAAAAGCTCGGTAAAAGCTTGTGAATTTCACCGTTCATAGTGATTGGTTGGGAAAATCCTTGGTTGAACAATCAAGGTAATGGATGTAGGTCTTGGACCGAACCACTTTAAATTCCTACACATTGTGTACTCTGTTTTTATTTTCATTGCTTTTCAAATTAGTTCCTCATCTTGCCAAAAGCCAAAAAGTGCTATTCACCCCCCCTTCTAGAACATTTATTTGGGACCAACAGCTCTTTCGTTTTTCCCCCCATTTTTTCTTATACTTTTTTCTCCTTTCTCTATCTCCTTCAACCACAAACCTTCCCAACCCACACCCTAATAACCTATCCCTGTCGCTTATGTAACAACCCAAGTCCTAGTACCACTAGCCCAATAACTTTTGAGGCCTAAATTATATGGCCATAAAGCTTAAGCTCACGTTGTTAGTAGTGATCGACTTAGACCTTTATATAAGCCTTAAGAGTCACATTCACATTCGATATGGGATAAAGTATCACAATCCCACCCACTCAAATCCTTGATATCCTTACCATGACGACACATCAAATCACAATAAAGGCCCATTCCATAAGACAAAGATATCACTAGCGTAATGTGGAAGCCCAAATCAGGCTAGCACATACTCTGATACCAATTGTAATGACCTAAGTCCAAGCACCATTAGTCCAGCAACTTTTCAAGCCTAAACTATGTGGCCTTCAAAAGCTTAAGTCAAGTTTTTAAAAATAATTGACTCAGACCTTTATATAGGCCTTAAGAATCACTTTCACATTCGATGTGGGATGGGGTATCACAGCTTTACCGTTGCCCAACTATGACCAATGACTGACTCGGGCCCTTCATCTCTGAACCTAGCCTTTCCACCCTCGATTCCACCAGTTTGCATGGTAGAACTCTACCACTAAACTCATCCTCTCTAGGTATTTCCTTCCTCTTATTCTCCCATTTTTGTTTGATTATCGTTGGTTTAACCTTTAATTTGTGGTTTGATTTTTGTTTGTAAGCATTTTGTTGGGTTTTCCACTGACCCCTTGCACACCACATTTCACCAAATTCCCCTCACTGTAGGTAATGTTGACTTCGGTGGATTTTAATCTTAAAGGATGTGAGTTGATATCATTTAGCTATATTTGCTAGTACACTTCTTGTTTGATGCTAGTTGTTGATGTTGTTTGTTTCAAAACTATAAGTTGGTGTACTACTTGTTTAATGTCATTTAGCTATGTTTGTTGGTGCACTCATGTTGATTATTTGTTTTATGCTGGTGGTTGATGTGGTTGTTTGATGTTTGCTGTAGAAATGGTCCAGATGTTTGGTGTTTTTTAACACATGTTAATACTCATGATACTATATATGTTTGCCGACTTGTTTGAGGCTGGTTGTTGATGGTCTTTTAGTCAAATATGATTATGTACTAAATTAATTTATATACTAATAACTTAATTAAGTAGTGTAATTAATAACATAAAATAATGTATTAGTAAACAATTAATTAAATAAGTAATAATATTTAATTTAAAAAATAAGTAAATTAGTTAATGTATTAATAATTTACTTAAATAGTTTAATTACTTAAACAAAATTTTGTTAAAAATATAAGCTTAAAGTAAAACTACCAAGAGGGGGAGTAAATTGGTTGTTAAATAAAAATTCTCCTTTTTTTGAAAAGCTTTGAAGATGAGCAATAATGTGAAAAAATAAAGCAGCAAAACAGAATATGAAATGAATAAGTAAATAGTAGAAAAATAAAGAATATTCAACAGGATTTTTATAAAGGTTCAACCTTACAATGCCTACGTCCTCTCTCTTGATAGCACAAGGAGTTTGAATACACTATCAACTTTCCTTTTCAACAGGATTATGTGGAACCTTTACAACAAGCCTTTTAATAGGATCAAGTGTAACCTTCACAACATGTCTTTTATCAGGATCAGGCGTAACCTCTACCAAGACATTATCTTTTTTGGGTTCAAGCACAACCTTTACACGAGATATAGCCTTTTAAAAGGTCAAGCAAAACCCCTCTACTTTTTGCTTAGAGGTATAACCAATACAACAATGGATTCTCAAGAACCTTTAGCTCAAAACTTTTAATAGGTTTGATAAGGAAGTTTAGAATCAAAAAGGTGAGAACTTTCTCAAAGATATGAGTGATGGAAAAAGGTTTAAGCTTAAAAAGTATCAACTTAAGCATAAAAATGTGATCTTTAGGCTTTGTTTTGCTCAAAGATAGAATTTTTTTGCTCACATCTCTTTTTCTTGTTTTTTTCACTGTTTTCTTCTTCAAAGATGATTCAAATTTGCTCAAAATCTTTGCTTTAACATCCTTAAGGTAGGTATTTATAACCTATATGATTTCTTACCCATTAGAGTGAAATTTGAATCACTTTTTGTATGTTTCAGCCAACTTACATAATTTTGTCGCATATGTAGAATCGATCTTTGCTACTGAGTTATTGGTTCTGCACAAAGTTTGGAGCTTATGTCTTTGGAGAATAAATTCTTTTATTCTAAGATGTTAGTTTTTCTACAATTGGGTTCAAAAATGATACCTTTGCAATATTGGAGAATCAATTCTTCTGCCTTAAGGTGTTGATTCTTCACCATGGTTTGGCTCTAAAATTTGAATTTAAGCTTGATTTTTGGTGTTCCATCCTTATCCAATTGTACCATCTTTTCCTTGGTCACCAAGTTTCTAAATCTTTCTTTTGGTGTTTCAAGAACCAATATCTTCGCCATCTAAAATCAATGATTTTATCTTTGCATTTCTGCCTTATGCACTCTGTCTTTCTAGAATCGATTCTTTGTCTTTGAGGTGTTGGTTCTTCACAAATCCTAAAGTTTCTGTCTTTCAAGAATCGACTTCTCCTTTTCTCAAAATCAATTCTTCACTGTTGATCTCTACTTAAGAATTGACTTCTCCCTTCTGCAGAATTGATTCTTCTTGAGATAAAGAATTAAATTTTGCTTTCTTCTCATTCAAGAATCAAGCCTTTTCTTTCAAGAATTTGATTCCTAGGCTGGCATTTTGAATTTGAAAACAAGTGATCTTTGAGAAACCTAAGAAATATTTCTTTAAGTTCAAGAACATAATCATTCAAATTCAAGACATGTTCAAACAATCTTAGCATTTCTTAAGTTCAACTTCAACATTTCTTTGAGGATTTTTATTCATTTTCAAAGGTCATTAAGATCAATGAATTTTGTCATTTGAAAACAAGAATAAAGTTAACAATCTCCTCCTTTTTGATAAGACAAAATTAAGAGTAAAATTTTCTCATTGAAGAAAACTCCCCTTGAAATTATGCACAAGATTTCAAACATTTTTCTCAAGTCAAGCTCCCTTTTAATCTATGCTTTTTCAAAAAGATTTATATTTTAGTTTGAAAGCACTTTTGAAATCATTTTGAAACAAAAAAATCCAGCAATAAAGAAAAGTTAAGCTTTGCAAATTTACTCACAACATTTCTCCTCTTTTTTGTTATACCAAAAAAGAACAAAAAATAGAGTATAAGAATTATGGGGAGAAATAATATAGACATTCACAACAAAAAAGTTCAATCAATCGTCAATCAACACATAAAAATATCATCAGTGAAAATAGATATTTCATTGAATAAAGAGATATACACAATATCAATTTCACTATAATCAAATTTGAACAAAACAATACATGTAAGTGCCAATTCAAAGCAACTATTTAAGAGGTTTTGAAAATGGATAAGAGTCAAAGCTTAAGTAAAAATTATGGCTTTTTGAGCTGTTCGTACAGAATTTTCTGATTTTGGCACAATTGCTTCTGATTTCTGGATATTGGAACCATTTTGTTTCGAAGCTTAATCGGATGGCTATTGTTGTTGAATTTTCTACTCACGCAAGTTTACGTATCGCAAAGATAATATAAAGGTGAGTAGAGTGTCGATCCCATAGAGAATTGAATTAATCTTTATTGTTAACTACTAAAATTAACACATCCTAATTTTATCTAAACAATTAAAATTAAGAAGGAAAATTTAAATTAATAAACTAAAAACTTAAACTAAAACTAATATATCAGCAAATTTTACTTCTAGTGATTAACAAACCTAAGATTTTGATATCCCTCAATACTTTATCTCATTAATGTCCCTCTCTCTTAACTTAGTTTAATGGATTAAGTTGCTAACCTAGAGTCCTAAATTATTTATAAGTCTTTGTCGAGTTTCTCATAAAAATACCTTTCCTAATTAATTTACTATATGTCTATACAAATTATATTGAAGAAAGATTCATTAAGTTTGTGCTCTAATTTCGGCTACGTATGGCTTATAGGTGTATGTCTACCCTATATGCAAATCAAACCACCTAATCAACTAAATGTATTCGATCAGACAGTATTTTATTTAAGGTCTACCTAAATCTCCTTCGTCAAGGTTTAACCTAGGTTTCCAATTCAATCTAATTGGTGGCCAGTCAACTAGAAGCATTAAGAACAGAATACAATAAACAACTTAAATCCATCAAACATAAGTAAAAGATAGATAAATAATTTAGACTATATATTGAGTTCAATCATAATCTTAGATTAAAAATTTAGTTCCCCATCAAGTCATACAACATCATCAAATAAAATATAAACATTAAAACCAAAAGAATAAAAGAATAACAAAAAGATAGAAAAAACCAAGGAATGAATTCTTGATCTCCAAATCTCCTTAAATTCTTCAAATTCCTTCAATGACTCTGTAGCTTAACTCTCAACTGTTAATTTGGTGTTTTTCTTCTCTTCTTAAGTCCTCTGAAAGGCTGTTTTTATAGGCTTTGGAGTTAGGCCAAGTTGGGTAAAGAAAGAAGTCAATTTTAGCTGAGATTTCCTTATCAGACTATGTAAGTCGTAATTTTGCCAAATTAATTAACAGAAATCGTAATTGCTTTAGAACTGCTGCAGTACGTCAACTTTGATAAGATTTTTGACCATCCTACAAGCCGAACTAGGTAAAGTGGTAGATCTTTCTCTTAGCTTTCCAATAGTCCAAGAATCACTTCATTTGGAGCTCTATAGAGAATGATATGGCCAAAATACCAAAACATGTACATTGGAAGTCTGCACCTCGAAATTACGCTCCTTCTTCCATTAAAATTCTTCTTTCAAACACCTACAAAAGCACAAATAAATCAATAACAACCTATCTTAACCATATTAACACCAAATTAAGCATAAAATTAACAAAGTTTAGATTGACTTACCTAAAATAACTAATTTAAAATAATTAAATAAAACCTACTCATTTCTATGCATTACTATAAAAACCTAGCCAAATTATTATCAAAATTAAGCCCAAATAACTCTATATCATAGAGTTATCACACCCCTAAACTTAAGATTTTGCTAGTCCTCGAGCAAAACATAGAAAAGAACCTAACTTACAAAAATCAAATTTAGTTAATGAAAACTAAAATAAATATAGTTATTACTACACTACTATTACTATTACTACTACTACAACTACTAGAGATAAAGTGCACCAACTCAATGATTCTGTATAATTTCCTCAAAAGTATGTCTATCAATCATTAACCTTAGGAAAAATAAAAGTCTCATTTAGATTCATGTTTCAATTTTAATGCAAGCACATTCTCGAATGGATTTTTGTGTGTGTGTGAAATCTTATACCAAGACTATCATGACATCCGGATGAGTTTATGTCAATACAAATTTCAAATTAGTACTAGATTTTCATAGGTTTACTTTTCATCTCTCTCCCCACTAATGTAGACCAATACAAAGCTAGGGATCAATAGGACTTTATAAAGCTTGTAAAGTATGGCTAGAGTCAAGGTATGATAAAGGATATTAATGTGGCTCAAATCACCCTAAGCACATAATTATTCTAGGACCTATATATAGAGCTCTATTTTCCTTCTCCTAGTACACCTTTTCTTCCACATTTGAACTTTTTCTTTCATCCAACACTTTTTTTTTTCACAATTTCACACCCCTAAACTTATTTTCTTTGTATTGTAGGTAGTGGGGTTATTTTCATATTTTGAACTTTTTTTTTCTTCTTTCTTTTTTTTTTTTCACATCAATGTCACCTTTCCACCTTTTTCAATATTTAGCTCAATTTATATTTCCTAAAACAATATACATGCTTAGGAGTGAAGGTTGCAAAATTGAAAATTTAATTTCAAGGCTAAGCTCAATATTATGTAGTTAAACAAAGAAAAGGGAAATTAGGCTCAAAAGGGGTATACTAGGAATAAAATTTAACAAGGTTGGCTTTTTAGGCTCAAACAGTCCAAAGATGGCCTAGATCATCTCCCTAACTAAGTATTGCCTAGGATTTCACCTCGAGAGGAAATCAAATAAATTCTAGAATCATGACATAATCTAAAATTCATATCAATATAAACCTTCTCTAGATATTCAAAATAATTCAAAGTAAAAGATATAGTGCTCAAAATTATGGAAATCACATCCTAACAATGATACTTAACAAAAAAAATTTAGCATGAATCCAAACAAAAACCTTATTCACCAAAAGTTAAGAATTTAAGACAACTAGTTATCATCATTGGACAAAAAAATCATTGAAAAAATTGGCACAACTTTACTCTAGATGTCACGACTCTGAATCTCCCTCGGGCCCATGACAACCGCCGCAGCATCCCGATTTACACTCATTACTCGGAATGCCAATCGAAACCCCGCAAGGCTTACGTATCAGTTTCTTGCCTTTCCTGTGAGCAATCGTTGTTAAACATTCCGTTTTAAACAATTACGATTCAAAATATTAATTAAAATATAGCATTTTTATATAAAATAATATTTATAAAAACACGTGTAAGAAATCTTTTGTAACGTGGAAGTAAAATAAATTCATACATACAATAATTTACAAAGTTATAATGTACAATAATAATTACAATGACAAGTGGCCCATAAATACACCAAGTGTTGGTGATAGTAACCTACTGTCTGTGAGATAGAGGGGTCAACTGGAATCCTCGACAAAATCGGGTATCTACAAGCTACCACAAGCTTGAAATATTTGGAAAAGAGGTGGGTGAGATTTTGCAATCCCAATGAGTAAACAGATATTATTATAAATATCTAAAGGTGAGCAAAATGGAGGCAAGTTTAAACAACAAATCACAAACCCTTTCATAAGGTTTTCAATTTATTTCTTAAACCATAAAATATTTATAATTTACCAAAACAGTTGTTAAGGCTTATGACATTTATTAAAAACAGGGCTCAAGTCAAAAACTAATCCTTGGGGATACCTTGGCCGAGGCATCTAACCGAGTCCGCCAAGGTTGTTAAGATATTTACATGTTAAACACATGTTAGTTTTGAAAACAAGCCGTTCCTTGGCGTTGGCCGAGTTACACATTCACGTGGGGGTTCGACATGAAGTGAGCTCTAACATTACCCCAGGAGTTACCCTCCTCGCCTCTACAACCGGAGTAACTATATAATCGGGTTTACCGTGCCCCTGTAATAGGCAGTCTACGTGTCACGACCCGAAACTCCCATCGGGCTCGTGACAACCGTCGCGATGTCCCGATGGGCACTCATTACCCCGAATGCCGATCGGAACCCCGCAAGGCTTAGCATCAGCTTTCACATCTCCCCAATGAGCGACAGTTATTAAATCTTGCATTTCAAGAAATCATAAGTCGTTTCCAAATCAAAATCATAAAATATTATTTTCTGGCTCACAGGGGCATTTTCATCATTTTTCTTCGATAATACCGAAACTCACTAAAAACATGGTGTAAAAGCTAAATATGTTCATACATATTTTAAATCAGATAACTAAAGTATAAAATTACTTTTACAATGACACGTGGGCCCCCAACTAACCAATAAGATGCGAGTCTGTGAACCTATAATTTTGTCAATGCAAGGCTAACTGAAGTCCTTGATGCAATCGGCTATCTACCGGCTATCCCGAACCTGAAATGTGGGGAATTGAGGGTGGTGAGATCATAAAATCCCAGTGAGTAAACAGACACCATCTAAACTATCTAAAGGCGAGTAAATAGAGACAATTAAAAAATAATTAACTTCAGCAAATTTTTTACATCACGAATATTCATTTCAACCAAATAATCAATATGGCTCGTGAATTACTCAAAACTTGGCTCATGCCAAATCCTGTACTCGGTGACACCTGGACCAGGGGTATCCAACCGAGTCCGCCAAGGCTGTTAAAAATTTATATTTCGCATAAATCATATTTTTATTTTGAAATATAGCCGTTCCTTGGCATTGGCTGAGTCTCACTCTCACGCGGTGGTCCACGTGAAGTGCACTCAAAAAGCCCATCTCAGGAGATACCCTACGCGCCTCTACGACCAAGGTGAAAATATAAAGGAGTTTACCGTGCCCCTCTAATAGGCTGGCCCACGAAACCCCCCACCACTGCAGTAGCTAATCTTTTATCTACCACTTGATTTATAAAATCTTTTTCTGCATGACATGGCAATTTATCGCAACCTAGCCTCTCAAGGCTAAATACACTGTACAAATAATTCTAACACCAAAATCAGTTTAGCCATTCATGCTCATTTATTGTCATAAGCCATTCAATTTAAAACCATAAATTTACAACACAAGCAGGCAGTCTCCAATTACTCTATTTTCAAAACCAGTATTCGATTTTTCAAAAAATTTATAAAATCATTTTATAAAATCACAATTTCTCTTAAAACATAGCAATTTACCATTTAAACCCATTTTTCATAAAATCACACAATTTTATAAAACTACTCTAGATAATTAAGACGATAATAAGTTCACTCACAGTTTATAAAAATCAAATTCGGGTACTTCAACTATTACTCATCGGGTGCGATTTCTTTGCCCTTGCTAGAGGATTCGTCACCTTGACAACTTGTACAATTAAGAGGTTTACTACTTTGGTACTAAACCAAAATAAACTAATTTATACTACTAATGCATGATATGAAGTGCAAAATGTCTAAATTTTGCCTAAACGAGATGTTAGCCTATTTCGATCTTTTACTCGATAAATCGATATACGCGTCCGTTTAAACTCCAAATTAATTTTTTTCAGTTTCTATACCTCAATTGCACCGAAATTGACTTAATGTTCCTCAGTGTGGTGCAAATTATCAGTCCCGATAGCAAATTACGAAAATACCCCTAGTGGGTAAAAATTCATATTTCTACTCCGAAAATTCCCATTATTTTTCTAGGCTCATAATTCATCATTATTCATCATAATTCCTCAAATAAACATCAAGATCAGCACCCAATATTCCCCTAGAAAATTCAGCATAATGGGTTTCAATGGGAGAAAATTATTTCTCTAGCTTATTTTTGCTATATTTCAATATAACCTAACTAAAATCACTTAATTCAATTAAAATCAACCAAAACTCAAGTTCAAAACTCATCCATGGAGGTTTGGCCAGCATGGGTGTCCATACCCACTTTCTAATTTTGCATGGAAATGAGAAAAAAATGCATGGGTAGTGAAAATCACAAGGAAAATCAATGAAATTTACCTTTTTAATGCTTGATTTCTTGATTTCTCTTGATTTTCCCCAAATTGTTTCAGCTAGGGTTCTTATTTCTTTTCTCCCTTTTTCTCTCCTGGTTTGGACAGCTGAAGAAGATGAGAATTCTGTAATTTTGACATTTTTAAAGGCTAAAATAATATAATATTATTTTATTCATTTTTTTTGTTTTATTAATTCCTTAAATTCTAGCCATCCATTTATTTCCAAATTTTCACCATACACTTGTCCCACATATCCATAGCTTAGATAAAATTCTCAGACTTATCCAAAGTCTTGGTGGAGTAATTTTTGAAATTTACACTTTTATCCCCGTAAAAGTCAAAAATTACATTTTTGCCCCAAAAACTAAAAAATTGCCCATAGACATATTTTTCATCCCTTATACTCATACCATTCTCCAATTTGTCAAATTTGATCTAAATTCTCTCAAAATCTCAAATTTTGTTCGTGGGTGGAAAAATTACGATTTTGCCCCTACATTCCAGAAATAACCGAAATTAACCTTTTTCACTGCCAAACCCTCAAATTATAATCCAATAAGTTTAATATAATCAATCTTAATGAAACGGGAAAAAAAATTCCATATTCGTCCTCGGGTGGCAAATTACCATTTTACCCCTAGAATAGTTAAAGTTCGGATTAACTCCATATCGGACCTCAAACTCCGAATCCTCATTTTAAATCAACCCATGGGTTTTAGTTTTCTCAAATTCATCCTCGATTCTCTGTTTAAACTAGTTCAAGACTTATTTGATTGAACCGTACCATTAGGGGCGATATAATCATTTAACTTGTTTTCCAGGGCAATTCAATATACAAACATGCTATCCAAAGCATGTGAATGATATATCACAAATAATTTAAGGTCGGGTGTTACACTACGGAAACCCGCCACTGCAGTGACTAAACCCACCAACTTTAATAAAATTTTGACAATGTAACGTGGCTTTTATTTATTTACCCAGCCTGCATAGTAAAAGACATCTTACATAAATTCCCAATGCAATTATAAAATATAGCCACATATACTCATATATAATAAGCCATTCATAGGAAAATATATTTTTCAAGACAATTGGCAGCCTCCCATTTACTCAATTTCATAGTCAAAAGTTTCTTATTTTAGATAATCAACACAATATATTTATTTGTCACATTTATTTCTAAAACATCAAAAGTCCCATTTTAATCTCATTTTCGTTTCATAAAATACATAAAGAGCATTTAAAAATAAACACTAGATAATTTACAATAATAATAGGTTTACTCACCGTTTGTACAAATTAAATGCTTTTTAGGTGCCCCGATCACTGTTCGTCGGGTACGACTTCCTTGTCTTTACCGGAAGGCTCTCCTCTTAGACACATTGCAAAAATTACTCAATTCACCACATTGATGCTAAATCACTATATATCTGACTTAAATCCTATGCTAATGCATGGTATGAAATGCAATAGCCTAAAACGACTTAAACGCAGTATTAGCCTATTTCGATCTTTTACCCGATAAATCAATAAGCACGTCCGTTTAAACTCCAAATTCATTTTTTTTAGTTTCTATACCTCAATTGCACCCATATTGACTTAATGTCCCTCAGTGTGGTGCAAATTATCAGTCCCGATAGCAAATTACAAAAATACCCCTAGTGGGTAAAAATTCATATTTTTGCTCCGAAAATTCCCATTATTTTTCTAGGCTTATAATTCATCATTATTCATCATAATTCCTCAAATAAACATCAAAATCAGCACCCAATATTCCCCTAGAAAATTCGGCATAATGGGTTTCAATGGGAGAAAATTATTTCTCTAGCTTATTTTTGCTATATTACAATATAACCTAACTAAAATCACTTAATTCAATTAAAATCAACCAAAATTCAAGCTCAAAACTCATCCATGGAGGTTTGGCCAGCATGGGTGTCCATACCCACTTTCTAATTTTGCATGGAAAGGAGAAAAAATGCATGGGTAGTGAAAATCACAAGGAAAATCAATGAAATTTACCTTTTTAATGCTTGATTTCTTGATTTCTCTTGATTTTCTCCAAATTTTTCAGCTAGGGTTCTTATTTATTTTCCCCCTTTTCTCTCCTGGTTTGGATGGCTTGAAGAAGATGAGAATTTTGAAAATTTTGACCTTTTTAAAGGCTAAAATAATATAATATTATTTTATTCATTTTTTTAATGTTTTATTAATTCCTTAAATTATAGCCATCAATTTGTTTCCCAATTTTCACCATACACTTGTCCCACATATCCATAGCTTAGATAAAATTCTCAGACTTATCCAAAGTCTTGGTGGAGTAATTTTTGAAATTTATACTTTTGCTCCCGTAAAAGTCAAAAATTACATTTTTGCCCCAAAAACTGAAAAATTACCCATAGACATATTTTTCATCCCTTATACTCATACCATTATCCAATTTGTCAAATTTGATTTAAATTCTCTCAAAATCTCCAATTTTGTCCGCGGGTGGTAAAATTACGATTTTGCCCCTACACTTCAAAAATCACCGAAATTAAACTTTTTCACTTCCTATCATTAAATTATACTCCAAATAGTTAATCTTGGTCAAAAATTTCACTCCATGATCAAATTATTATCTTAGGTGGCAAAATGACGATTTTACCTCTAAACATCAAAATTTTCAATTTTTCCCCAAATGAAGCCTCGAACTCCAAACAATTATTTTTAGTTATTCCTGGACTGTAAAATATTAAATTTCATCATACGATTCCTATTTGAACTAGTTCGAGGTTAAATCAACTAAAGTGTACTGTTAGGTACAATATCGAGTTTCGTCTATTCTTAGGGACTTTCCTAGCATAATAACATGTTACTCAGTGCATGTATGTCATGACATGTGTTTATAGGGTCGGGTTTTACAATTCTACCCCCCTAAAAATAAAATTTTGACCTCAAAATTTCACTTACCAAATTCGACAAATAGATGCGGGTATTGGTTCCTCATCTGATGCTCTACTTCCCATGTCATTTCCTCCATTTGAGCACTTTTCCACAACACTTTGACCATTAAAATACTCTTGTTCCTCAATACTCGATCCTTTCTATCCAAGATACTCACAAGTTGCACCTCGAACTTCAAATCATCATGCAACTTGATTGGAGGTGCTTCGAGAATGTGAAAGGGATCTGCTACATATTTCTTAAGCATGAAGACATGAAAAACGTTGTGGATCCAATCTAACTCCAGAGGTAGTTCTAACCGATAAGCCACTGGTCCAATTCTCTCGTCCAATATACCTCGGGTTAAGCTTTCCCCGCTTCGCAAATCGAATCACACCTTTCCATGGAGAAACCTTAAGAAAAACTCTATCATCGACCTTAAACTCTAAGTCTTTTCTCCGTTTATCTGCATAGCTCTTCTGCCTATCCTAGGCTACCTTTAGCCTCTCTCTTATAACCTGGATCTTGTCATTAGTTAGATCAATCAATTCCACACTAACTAACCTTCTTTCACCCACTTCATTCTAACAAAGTGGAGTACGACATTTCCTTCCATATAAAGCTTCGTACGGTGCCATACCAATGCTAGACTGGAAGCTGTTGTTGTAAGCAAATTCCACTAACGGCAAGTGTCTATCCCAACTCTAAAAAAAATCCATGACACAAGCCCTCAACATATCCTCCATAGTCTGGATAGTCCTCTCTGACTGACCATCCGTCTATGGGTGAAAAGTAGTGCTAAATTTCAATTTGATTTCGAGAGCTTCTTGAAATTTCGACCAAAATCGAGAAGTGAATCGAGGATCTTGATCTGACACTATAGAAACGGGAACTCCATGTAGCCTCACAATCTCATTTATATAGAGCTGAGCCAACTTCTCAATAGAGTATGTACTATGGACAGCTAAAAAGTGAGCAGACTTAGTCAACCGATCTACGATCACCCAGATCGCATCCTTTCCCCTTTGTGTCTGCGGCAGTCCCAAAACAAAATCCATAATTACATGCTCCCATTTCCACTCGGGAATAGGTAAAAACTGAAGTGTACCTGCTGGCTTCTGATGCTCCGCCTTAACTTGCTAACATACGAGACACTTTGCTACGAATTCTGCTACGTCTCGCTTCATACTTAGCCACCAATAATTCTCCTTGATAGTCCTATACATCTTGGTGCTTCCAGGATGTAATGCATAGGCAGATGAATGGGCTTATTCCATTTTCGCCTGTCTCAGCTGGTTTCCCTTAGGAACACAAACTTGGTAAACATCAAGACGTTATCCTCTCTGAATCTGAATTCACTGACTCCCCCATTGATCAATTTTTGAATTTCTTTTCTTAACTCATCATCAAACCTCTAAATGTCCTTGATCTAATTAAGTAATGAAGGTCGCACAATGAAGCTTGCCAATAAGGATCCATCCTTACCATTTCTCAACTGGGACCCAAGGGATTTCATCTCTAGTAATGCTGGAAAATAACAACTCTGAAATGTTGCTAAAAACGATGAAGACTTACGACTTAAAGCATTAGCTACAACGTTCGCTTTTCCCGGATGAGAGTCTATCACCAAGTCATAATCTTTTATCAACTCCAACCATCGCCTTTGCCTTAAATTAAGCTCCTTCTGAGTGGGCAAATATTTTAAACTCTTGTGATCTGTAAATATCCGACAATGCTCACCATACAAGTAATGCCTCTAGATTTTTAAAGCAAACACCACTGCTGCTAACTCTAAATCATGGGTAAGGTAATTTGCTTCACACCTCTTCAGTTGTCTAGAAGCATAAGCCACAACTTTTTCATCCTGCATCAACACACACCCTAACCCCAACTTAGATGCATCACTGTAGACCAAAAATTCTTTTCCATTAACAGGAAGTGTTAAAACGGGAGCAGAGTTTAACCGATTCTTTAGCTCCTGAAATCGACTTTCACACACATCGTCCCACTTAAACTTAACTCCCTTACGAGTTAGACGGGTCAAAGGAGCTGCTATTAAGGAAAACCTCTGAACAAACCTCCGATAATAATCGGCTAATTCGAGGAAACTACGACTCTCCGTCACTGTCTTAGGTTGCTCCCATTGTAAAATTGCCTCTATTTTCTTGGGATCAACATATATTCCAGCTCCCCATACTACGTGTCCCAAGAATACCACTTCTTGTAACCAAAACTCACACTTCGAAAACTTTACATACAACTGTCTTTCCCGCAAAGTCTGTAATACTATATGCAAGTGGGTAGCGTGCTCATCATTATCTTTCGAGTAAACCAGGATGTCATCAATGAACACAATAACAAACTTGTCCAAGTAAGGGTGGAACACCCTGTTCATGAGATCCATAAAAACTGTCGGTGCATTAGTTAACCCGAAAGGCATGACCAAGAACTCATAATGACCGTATCGAGTTCTGAATGCTGTCTTAGGTACATCCTGTTCTTTAATCCTCAACTGATGATACCCAGACCTTAGATCAACCTTAGAAAACACTGTAGCTCCATGTAATTGATTGAAAAGATCATCAATCCTCGGCAACGGATACTTATTCTTAATGGTCATTCTGTTAAGCTGTGGGTAATCTATACATAACGGAAGTGTACTGTCTTTCTTTTTCACAAATAAAACCGATGCTCCCCACAGAGATGTACTAGGGCGTATAAAACCCTTGTCCACTAATTCTTTCAACTGTACTTTCAACTCGTTCAACTCTGCCGGAGCCATTCTATATGGAGAAATAGAGATAGGGACAGTACTTGGAAATAAGTCAATGGTGAATTCGAACTCACGATCGAGAGGAAGTCCCGGTAATTCATCAGGAAATACATTAAGGAACTCACTTACTACGAGGACATTCTCTAACTTAGGTTCCTCCCTCGATATATCAATCACGTGAGTCAAGTATGCCAGATATCCCTTTCGCACCAATTTCAAAGCTTTGAGGGCTGAGATTACACAAATGGTAATACTCGACGCTCCCCCATAAATACAACTTCTGTTCCTTCTGAACTCTGGAGAATCACTTCTTTCTTAAAACAATCCACCTTTGCTCGATGAATGGACAACCAATCCAAACCCAAGATCAAATCAAAGTCCCGAATCTCCAAAGGAATTAAATCACCCATAAATTCTTCTTCCCTAACTTTAATACCACAGTCTCTATAATACGTATTTCTTACTAACCGCTCACCCAGAGGAGTATGCACTATAATCTCTTTCTCTAATGGCGACAGGTTCCTATCTGAGAATGATGCAAATGATATGCTCACGTATGATCTATCGGAGCTCAAATCTATCAAAACATGTGCATCTCTATCAAACACAATCATAGTACCTGTCACTGTGTTAGGTCGAACCCGGGCTTCATCCTCTGTCACTGCAAAAACCCTGGTCGAAATCTGGGGCTGCAGTTTGGAAGATGGCTGCTTTGGGGTATTACTCCCCATGCCTGACCGTATCACTAGGCCTTGTTTGGACTGTGATCTCGAAGTGTCTCTCCGGGTTATACTAGGACGAGTCAAAGGAGTAGAAGTAGCTACTGTACCCCGTCTCAACTAAGGACAATCTCTTTGGATATGCCGCTGTTGGCCGCATTGAAAACATCTTACAGGCTTTCTACATGACCCAACATGAAATCCTTTGCAATTACGGCATCTGTCCAATCCTCCTGAAGTCCCCCTCTGATTACTCATCATTGACCGATCAAATCTAAAAGATCTCGGCTGTGACTGCTGAGATAGAGGTCTAATGGATGCCATAGACGCTGAGGTAGTACTTCCTGCAGTAGATGTCGAATCTCTACCTCTCTTTGAAGACTGACTTGGGAACCTAGGCGGATTCATTCTCTTTGCGAACTCAGCTCGGATCCGTCTATTCTCAGTGGCGAGCTTCTCAGCCCGTAAGGCCATATGCACAACTTCCTTATATGACTCCTTGCCAGTCATTATCATACGCTCCCGTATCTCATTACGGAGTCCCTCCTCAAAGTAGTTTACCTGGTCTTGCTCCAATCTCACCAACTCAGGTACATAAGACATCAACTCGTTAAAACGAGTCTCATACTCCTCAATGGTCATGTTCCTTTGTTTCAAGCTCAAAAATTCTCTATTTTTCTCTTTCTGATGGAAATAGGTGTAGTACTGACCATCGAACTCTCGAAGAAAATTCGTCCAAGTCAGCGGTATAGGAGATCGAGACTTTACTTAATTCCACCAGGTACGGGCTCTCTTCTCAAATAATCGTGTAGCCACTTTCATTTTCATCTCATCATCTAATCCCATATCTGCCAGTGTCTCCGATACCTGAATAACCTAATCCCTAGCTACGGTCGCATCCAACTCACCAGTAAACGAGACACAACCTAACAGTCTAGCTTCCTTCAATTTCTTAGCAATGGAGACATCCGATGTTTGGGGTGGAATAGGAGGTGGTGGCATTGGGGCTGTTATAGGGGAAACAGTGGGTGGAACTGGACCAGCTTGAGCCTGGCTCGTAAGAGTAGTGAGAAAAGCTGCTAATGCCTAAGTTACCTCGAGTGACATGGCAGGTAAGTCAGGAGCAGCAACATGTGGTTGATGAGGTACAAGAATGTCAGTAGACTCAATAGTAGGAGCTGCTCTAAAAGAAGACGCAACCGACTCCTTTTCTATGGAATCTGACTGACTCTATCTAGGGCGACGTTTTCCTCTACCGGTAGATCTAGTGATAGGTGGTAGCTCACGTCGAAGAGGCATAATGATCTACAAAAAGAACAAAATTGGTTTAGGCGACTTAAGACTCTATATGCAATTACATGTAACTAACTAATCTTAACTGGGCCACACTGACATTGTCAATTATTTTAAAATAACTTTAAATCCAAGAACTTTAAAAATCAAAAACTTCTTTCAAAACCATAAGCTTTTAAACTGAAAGCTCTGATACCAATCGAATTGTCACGACCCGAAACCTCCCTCGGGCCCATGACAATCGGAATGCCAATCGAAACCCCGCAAGGCTTATGTATCATTTTCTTGCCTCCTCTGTGAGCAATCGTTGTTAAACATTTCGTTTTAAATAATTACTATTCAAAATATTGATTAAATATAGTATTTTTATATAAAATAATATTTATAGAAACACGTGTAAGAAATCTTTTGTAACGTGGAAGTAAAATAAACTCATACATACAATAATTTACAAAGTTATAATGTACAATAATAATTACAATGACAAGTGGCCCATAAATACACCAAGTGTTAGTGATAGTAACCTACTGTTTGTGAGATAGAGGGGTCAACTGGAATCCTCGACAAAATCGGGTATCTACAAGCTACCACAGGCCTGAAATATTTGGAAAGGAGGTGGGTGAGATTTGACAATTCCAATGAGTAAACAAACATTATTATAAATATCTAAAGGCGAGTAAAATGGAGGCAAGTTTAAACAACAAATCACAAACCCTTTCATAAGGTTTTCAATTTTTTTCTTAAACCATAAAATATTTATAATTTACCAAAACTGTTGTTAAGACTTATGACTTTTATTAAAAACAAGGCTCAAGCCAAAAACTAATCCTCGAGGATACCTTGGCCGAGGCATCTAACCGAGTCCGTCAAGGTTGTTAAGATATTTACATGTTAAACACATGTTAGTTTTGAAAACAAGCTGTTCCTTGGCGTTGGCCGAGTTACACATTCACGTGGGAGTTCGACGTGAAGTGAGCTCAACACTACCCTGGGAGTTACCCTCCTCGCCTCTACAACTGGAGTAACTATATAACCGAGTTTACCGTGCCCCTCTAATAAGTAGTCCACGAAAACTCGCCATTGTAGTGACTAAACCCACCAATTTTAATAAAATTTTGACAGTATAACGTGACTTTTATTTATTTACCTAGCCTGCATAGTAAAAGATAGCTTACATAAATTCCCAATGTAATTATAAAATATAGCCACATATACTCATATATAATAAGCCATTCATAGGAAAATATATTTTTCAAGACAATTGGCAACCTCCCATTTACTCAATTTCATAATCAAAAGTTTCTTATTTCAAATAATCAATACAATATATTTATTTGTCACATTTATCTCTAAAACATCAAAAGTCCCATTTTAATCTCATTTTCATTTCATAAAATACATAAAGAGCATTTCAAAAATAAACTCTAGATAATTTACAATAATAATAGGTTTACTCACCGTTTGTACAAATTAAATGCTTTCTAGGTGCCCCGATCACTGTTCGTCGGGTATGACTTCCTTGCCTTTACCGGAAGGCTCTCCTCCGAGACACATTGCAAAAATTATACAATTCACCACATTGATGCTAAATCACTATATATCTGACTTAAATCCTATGCTAATGCATGGTATGAAATGTAATAGCCTAAAACGGCTTAAACGCAATATTAGCCTATTTCGATCTTTTACTCGATAAATCGATATACGCGTCCGTGTAAACTCCAAATTAATTTTTTTCAATTTCTATACCTCAATTGCACCCAAATTGACTTAATGTCCCTCAGTGTGGTGCAAATTATTAGTCCCGACAACAAATTATGAAAATACCCCTAGTGGGTAAAAATTCATATTTTTGCTCCGAAAAATCTCATTATTTTTCTAGGCTTATAATTCATCATTATTCATCATAATTCCTCAAATAAACATCAAAATCAGCACCCAATATTCCCCTAGAAAATTTGGTATAATGGGTTTCAATGGGAGAAAATTATTTCTCTAGCTTATTTTTGCTATATTACAATATAACCTAACTAAAATCACTTAATTCAATTAAAATCAACCAAAACTCAAGCTCAAAACTCATCCATGGAGGTTTGGCCAGCATGGGTGTCCATACCCACTTTCTAATTTTGCATGGAAATGAGAAAAAATGCATGGGTAGTGAAAATCACAAGGAAAATCAATGAAATTTACCTTTTTAATACTTGATTTCTTGATTTCTCTTGATTTTCTCCAACTTTTTTTAGCTAGGGTTCTTATTTCTTTTCCCCCTTTTCTCTCCCGGTTTGGACGGCTTGAAGAAGATGAGAATTCTGAAAATTTTGACCTTTTCAAAGGCAAAAATAATATAATATTATTTTATTTATTTTTTTAATGTTTTATTAATTTCTTAAATTCTAGCCATCCATTTGTTTCCAAATTTTCACCATACATATATCCCACATATCCATATCTTAGATAAAATTCTCAAACTTATCCAAAGTCTTGGTGGAGTAAGTTTTAAAATTTACGCTTTTACCCCCGTAAAAGTTAAAAATTACATTTTGCCCCAAAAACTGAAAAATTACCCATAGACATAATTCATCCCTTATACTCATACCATTCTCCAATTTATCAAATTTGATCTAAATTCTCTCAAAATCTCAAATTTTATCCGCAAGTGGTAAAATTATGATTTTGCCCATACACTCTAGGAATCACCGGAATTAAATTTTTTCACTTTCTATCATTAAATTATACTCCAAATAGTTAATCTTGATCAAAAATTTCACTCCATGATCAAATTATTATCTTAGGTGGCAAAATGACGATTTTGCCCTTGAACATCAAAATTTTTAATTTTTCCCCAAATGAACCCTCGAACTCCAAACAATCATTTTTAGTTATTCCTAGACTGTAAAATATTAAATTTCATCCTACGATTCCTATTTGAACTAGTTTGAGGTTAAATCAACTCAAGTGTACCATTAGGAACAATACCAGGTTTCGTCTATTCTTAAGGACTTTTCTAGCGTAATAAAATGCTACTCAGTGCATGTATGTCATGACATGTGTTTATAGGGTCGGGTTTTACACTAGATTCCTAAAATTCAAACAAAAAATAAATTTTTTTTACCAATACCAACTAATCCTAAATTATTTATAAATACGCATGCAAATAAAATTAGATCTAAAACTTTCACAGAATATTCATCATCAGAAAAATAAATTCACCCCCCAAACTTAAACTAAACATTGTCCTCAATATTAGAAAAAAGAAAGGAAAGGTAAAGAATATTCCTTTAATGGTTGAATAAATCTGGAGAAGCTTTAATCCTCCTCTTCATCACCATTATCCTCTGCATCATTAGTACCCCTATGAGGATTAGGTGCTGATGGAAGAGTAGACATATCCATTCCCATAAAAGCACCATAAGCTCAAAACATGTGATCCATATGTTTTTTTTTTTAATACTAAAAATTCACGCAGGGCCCAGCTACCCTGTTAAATTTTATTAATTACGAAATAAAATACAAACGAGGGGGACCTAAACCGTACCTCCAAATTACATGATCATGAGAAAATTTTGGAGAAGCACCTAGAGTAAGGAAAACTATTTTATGTGCATAACTTTTGATGCTATAGTAAAACAGATATTCCCTACTATTACATTGAGACAATAAACTAAAGTAAAATTTAAAATAGAAAATGTAAATAAAAAAACACCTAGAATGGGGTGTTTCATTTTATGACCATATTTTTTATTATCGTCATAAAATTGAAACACTCCCATATGACAAAAATCTATGTGAATAACAAAATAAAAAATAAACTAGGAGTACTAATCCTTTACATTCATTTAAAACGAACATAAGGAAAACTAACTTTTTCTAATCGAAGAATACCTTTAAGTTGCCCTTCTGCTTTTGAAAATACCTACAGGTTCTGGTGCATATGCTCCTGATTTGAGAGATCGTCTGCTGCCTGATTCCCCTCTCGATGGATGTGCGAAATCCGAAAAGAGATACCACTCAAGGATCTACGAATGGAAGTAAGCAAATACCGAGTCCTAGAGGATCCCTGATGACCCTCATTTATCATGTGTACCACTACTTTTGCATCCATTTCTATCTAAAGTCTAGTAACATTGTACTCAAGACACAAAAGTAAACCCTTGTGTAGTGCCATTAACTTTGCCTGTAATGAGTCACATGGTCCAAAATTTTTAGAAAATCCAAAAATCATGGTACTTGTATGGTTTCGAAGAAGTTCTCCTCCGGCAGCATTATGAAAATTATGCTTGGAACTCCCATCAACATTCAACTTAAACTCACTTGCTGATAGTTTATGCCAAAAGAATTTTTTGGCGGATGTGGGGTTGCCTGCTCAAATATTAGACCCAATACCTGAGCAATATGCAGATCTCCCTTCCATTGCCATCGGTGGAATTACCTCCCATGGAATAATTGGTAGATGAGTTTGAGTACTCTCCACACCACCCTATTAGGATACATACCAAGGTCCCTATGCTTCGCATCATTCCTTTCAACCCATAAGAACCAAAAAATGAATAATGGCATTAACGTGCGTATGTGTCCTTTTTTCGTATAATCACCATAGTACAACCATGCCCATATAATCTAATCGACAGTTTGGGGATGAGCAATGTTGATTTGGAAAAATTTTGGAAAATAATTCCAAACCTGTGTAGCTATTGGGCATTCCCACATGACATACAAGAGAGACTCATCTAAGTTACAATGTTGGCATTTGGAAACTAACTAGAATCCCTTGGTTTTCAGCCACAAATCAACTGAGATTCAATCCTGTAATAACCTCCATAGAAAGAAGGAAGTAGTAAGAGGAATGCATTTATACCAAATTAAATTGAATACAGGATTTATCGACTGTCGCTGTCGAATTATCTCTCAAGCGGACTTAGTAGTGAATTGCCCATCCGAGGTAGGTACCTAATATGCCCTATCATCACCGGGTGGATTGATCAGAATTTTTAAGATTTTCACCACAACATTCTCGATAACACATTGTTCAGCTTACCCACATCCCATTTGCCATTATCATAGAAATAGCAAACTCTTGTCATAGATGATGTAAAGGATGGAAATCGACTAACCAAGGGTGCTTCACCCATCCAACAATCATGCCAGAAAAATAACTCACCCTTACCAATCCACCACCTGGTGTATTGTTCTGTGACCAGGCAGCTAGCTAACACTCGTTTCCATGTTTGTGAATCACGAAGCTTTGGTTGTACATTCCTTGGAATTTGACCAGCACAATATTTACTCCGCATAAATTGCATCCAAATGCTGTTACAAGTTAAAAACCTCCACCAAAGTTTCATGCTAAAGGCCTTCAACACATCACCTAGGCCTCTGATGTCTAATCCTCCCTCATTAGATGGTAGAGTGATCTTATGCCACGAAGTCTAATGGATTTTTCTAGTACCTGCCGAACCTTCCCACAAAAAATTATTGAACATTCTGTCAATTCTTTTAATCACACAAATAGGAGGTTTAAGGACCTGGAGCATATACATAGGCAGAGAAGATAATACAGTACGTAATAGTGTTATTCGTCCTCCCAGAGATAGTACTTTGTTATCCCATCCTGTTATATGGTTCTGGATCTTTGCAACCAAATCATCAAATAACATTACCTTTTTTGGCCCTTTATAAAGAGGCACCCCCAAATATGTGATAGGCAGGCACTTATGGATGAAGCTAGTGACTTGAGAAATGATCTGGATGCGACTGTTTGCCATATTTCGATGAGTGATGAAGCAACTCTTTGAATGGTTTATTCGCTACCCAGAAATTGCCTCATTGTCCTGCAAGAACAATAGTATTTTCTGCAAGGAGGATTTCGCACCGTTAGTGAATATAATTATATTGTCTGCAAATGCTAAGTGGCTTACTGGCATAGAGCAATCAGAAAGATAATGCAGTGAAAGATAAGTGGCAAACAAAGCATTCAATCCCCGAGATAAATATTCCGCAGCTAGGATAAATAACAATGGGGAGATGGAATCACCCTATCTTAGCCCTCTTTCTGACTTGAAATAACCCACAGCACCACCATTTATCAGTAAAGAAAACCAGCAATTAGATATGCATCGGCGAACCATGCCAATCCTCTGAGAATTAAATCTAAATTGTTGTAGCATTCTATAAAGAAAATCCCATTCAAGCCAATCATAAGCCTTCATCATATCCAACTTGAGAGCTACATTTTAGCCCCTTGACTTTTGATCAATCTTCCTAATTAGTTCTTGGGCAAGAAGGATATTGTCACTGATCAGTCTCCCCCTTACGAAGCCACTCTGATTATCTGTAATTATGGAGGGAAGCACATTTGCAAGACAGTTAGCTAAAATCTTAGTAATGATTTTATTTAAAACATTACAAAGACTTATCGGTCTGAAATCACTCCACTTCGAGGCATTGTTATTTTTGGGCAGCAACACAATAGTTGTAGATGTTATTCCCCTTGAGAGGTTGGCTCCATGGAAAAAATCAACAAATGTATCCAGGAGGTCATTAGCCACCATATCCCAACGTTGTTGATAAAAATAAGAGGAGAATCCATCAAGGCCAGCAACACTGTCTTTGTCAATATTGAAACTGCCTTTTTTAGCTCCTCCATTGATGGCACTACACATAAATTAATATTATCATTCTCAAATATAATAGTAGGAATCAATGAAGTATCAAACTTGGACATGTCACACGGTTCCTTTTTCATGAGGGAGGAAAAGAATTCCACTGCAGAAGACTTCACAGCATCCAGTTCTTCAATCCAACTCCCATTCCGATTTTGTATTTTAAAGATATGGCTTTTGATTTGTTTCTTCTTGACCCGCATTTGGAAAATTTGGTGTTACGCTCACCCTCCGCTAACCATTTAATACCAGATTTTTGCTGCCAAAATAATTCTTCAACACTGAGTAGATGATTAAGTTAGGCATAGGCTTTATTCATGATAGCTCGGTTCTCCGTTGACTGCTTCTGTTGAAAAATTATTTCATAATCTATAGCTCCTTGTTCTGTTACCTTCAAACTGTGGAAAATGTCTCCGAAAACTTCCTTATTCCACCGTTTTAGAGCTTGTTTCAAACGTCGTTGCTTTGCCCAGAAAGCTTGTAATCTATAGCCAACAATGGGAGAAGTCCAGTTTTGTTCCACAAAATTTTTAAACCCATGGTGAAAAACCCAAGCATGCAAGAATCGAAAAGATGAGGGAACTTTATCTTGGTTCTTAGAGCTGGAAACCAGCAATGGACAGTAGTCTGATTCATCCTTATTCAAGTGCTGTATACGTGTAGAAGCAAAAAAGTCTACCCAATGATGATTATACACCATTCTGTCCAACTGTTGAAACATATGGTTATTAGTCCAAGTGAATGGGTTTCCTTCATAGCCACCATCCATTAACCCACAATCAAGTAAAGCAGTAGCAAAGTCTTTCATAGAACCTGTATGTGGCACAACTCCATTCAACCGTTCTCCACTGTGTATAATTGCATTAAAATCGCCCTCAACTATCCACGGTGTATGAATATTAATTGCCAAGCTCCTCAAGCAATCCCAAAGAACTAACCTCTCTGACCTGGTGCATTTTGCATAGATAAAAGATGCCAACAGAGGGACTTTCAGCCATGGCATGGTGAGCTTATCATGCAGACATTGAACATGATCCAGCAACACTTCACAACTCAAATCAAAAGAATGAAATAGCAATATCTTCTAGGAGCTGCTCTTGAAAACTTTTTCAAAACCCAATTTTCTTCTGATAAAATCAACTTTAGAACTATCAACCATAGGTTCCATAATTGCTAGAATTTTTATTTTATGTAGAAGCTGTAATTTTTTTATTCTTCTTTGAATTACTACACTTTCAATACCCCTCACATTCCATACTAGTGCACTAATAATGATCGGGTTCTATCTTCAAAACTCACCGTAATGGAATCATCGTCCGAAACCCTATCATTTTCCCCCATATCCACGGCTTCTTCTGATGCTAGGCTGAGTATTTTACCAATTGAAGCTGCAGAGGCTGAATGTCTCCTGTGCTGCACTGGTGGATGAACTTCCACTTTTGCGAGATTAGTTCCTAAAATAGAGGGAATGTTACTTAGCTCTCTATTATAAATGTACTTACCTGAGGCGGACTCCTGGGTGGGAGGAATGTCAACATAGTCTTCCATCCTTTCCCGTGGGCATGCACTTGTTAGAACAGCTTGATTATTTCCAACTAAGCTATTAGTCTGATTTACACTCTGTCCCCCCATTGGGCTGTGTTCTCCACTGCCTTCCAAAATACCCACTAACACATTTGGATCCCCTAGCCCACTTTCTGCCCTCTGCTGACCATCCCCTTGTACTGCCGGCACTGAAGGTTTAAAATAATAATTTTTTGAATATTCTCTGGTATCCTCACACACCAATTTATCCATCCACGTCCCATCTCCCGCTCCGTGTACTATCAACTCCTTATCTCTCATACACTTGCCCCCATATGAAGGGCCCCACTAGTCATAGACGTTGACGAGAGGACGTGTAGCAGACCTGCCCATTGCTGTTATCCTATCGAAAGTTTGCAGCACTCCTTTTTTATTTTGCTCACCGTCACCTGCTTGTTCTGACATCCTAATTCTTGGGTCTGAAGTCTTGTCTCTCTCGCCATGTGGGCCTCCACTTGTTCGAAGCCATTGACCATCTCCATGCAGCACGGGTTCCTCCAATTGTTCGATCAATTTTTGTTTCATTTTTTTCTTTTTCTAGTTGCGAGCTGCACCATTGTTAGCTTCTTTCACATCCCTGCTACCATTTTTAACACTGTCAGTCGGGATGTATCTGGTTTCATACACCGATTTTTGCCCGTCCCACTGTGGTAAAATCATTGCCCGATCTGATGGCTTTAGAAAATTATTCTTTGAATTCTTTAGAAAATCACTACGGTAACATGTGATCCATATGTTGATTGCA
Organism: Theobroma cacao; assembly: GCF_053813885.1. Classification (NCBI taxonomy): domain Eukaryota; kingdom Viridiplantae; phylum Streptophyta; class Magnoliopsida; order Malvales; family Malvaceae; genus Theobroma; species Theobroma cacao. Next base: position 35,622,247 of record NC_142647.1, on the reverse strand, counting down.
TTGGATTTGATAAGTCATGTGTTGCTCAAATTGTTGCCCAAGATTCTCAACTCGGTGCTCAAGGTTCTCAATTCTCTAAGTCATTGACAATTGTTGGTGTCTTGGTCGAGGGGGTGGAGGATGATGTGTAGAAGAAGAACTACCCCTAGTAGAAGTTTGAGATTGTTTGAGGATGAGATTAAGATCAATTGGCAGTTTAGGGTGCAACAACTCCTCACTAGCATCCCAATGTACATCAGCTTGTTTGCACATAGCTATAATCAGAGAAGGGAACCACAAACCTTCACACTTTGATTATGCAGTGTGAGTCATGGCTTTGTAAATTATGCGACCAATATCAATTGTGCATCTAATCATGATTGAATAAATGAGGATGGCTCGATCTTTTGTGACATCACTAGTATGTGTGGTAGGAAGTAATTTGGAAGCCACAAAATATAACCATATCTTAGAAGTTGATTTCATCATAGTCCTCTTGAATGAAACTGGTGCATTATTGAAAAATCGCCATTGAGCACCCTCATCACAAAGTATATTAATGATATCATCCCAATTTTCATGCTCAGCCACATATTGATCATAACCATCGTTTGCAATATCAAGAGTTTCGTAAAATTCATTGATGGCATGGCTCGAGAATGGAACTAATTTTCTTCGTACAAAAACAAAATTATTAGTAGCTTCTATAGCATTAGCATAAAATTCTCTTACCAGAGGGATACTTGCAACTGCTAGTGAAGCACAAAATTTTTGCCAATGGCGGCTATCAACCATTGGTTGAAGGTCAAGGTGTGTAATCAACCCTTGATCCAATCCTCGTTCGGGTATTACAATTTTGTTTGCAAGAGAACTTGCGTGTCTAGCCACAACATCAGTTGACACAAATCTAGTATGATCAAACGAACCATTGGAATTTTGTCTTGATCGTTTGGGTGCTAGTCTCGAATATCATACAATTAATTCTTAACCAAAAGAAAAGAAAAGTACCAACAGAACAAAACACAATATACCATATTCTCCACTTTCAACTTATGTTTGAAATTTAAAACATAAATCTAAACAATCTACCATACTCATAAAATAATGAAGTGCAATATCTCTAGATTCATCAATATTAATCACAAATTTTAAATAATATGAAGTAAGTCATCAATATTAAAAATAAAAGAAGAAACGAAAAGAAAGAGAAAAAAAAACTAAAAGAAATATTGAAACTTACTTGATATTTAGTGCAGAAGTGATGAAAATCAATAGGGGAGAATATAATGAGTGTGGATACTTGATCTTGGAGAAAGAACTATGAAAGGGAAAGGGGAAGAGAAAAGGAAAGATGGGAGGAATGGTTGAAAAGAGAGGAGTGGAAGTGCAAAAAATTGTACTAAAGGGAAGGGGTAGGTGAGCTGGAGTGATGAAACGTGGGGGGCCTCTCTCTCTTTTAATTTTTTTTTTCAGTAGTGGGTTGCCTAAAGCAGAAAGCCCATAAAAAAGGGCACCATGGCCTACCCCTAGTGGGAGCTGTGGCCCTCGTTCCTCTTATCCGTGAGCCCGCGGCCTCGCTTGATGGGCGTCGCAACCTGCGTCTTTTTCCATTGTTGGGTCGCAGCCTCCCCTTGAGGAAGCTGCGACCTACACCCTTTTCTCTCCTTTTTTTTTTCAAAACACGGGGCCGTGACTTACCCTTAGTGAGTGTCGTGACCCTTCTTACTCTGAGCTGTGAGGCCGTGGCCTCGCTTAATGGGCGCTACGGCCCGCACTCCATCATTTAAGAAGAAGCCGCGGCTTGCCCCATTCCCCAAAATTTTTTTTATTTTTTTTATTTTTTATTATTTTTACATGTTCATGCAAAATAACAAAAAAATTAGTAAATAATAATGAAATAAATAAAAATAAGTAAAATTAAATAAAAGAAAGTAAGTTAGAATGCTTGGGTTGCCTCTCAAGAAGCACTTGATTTATAGTCATTAGCTTGACTTTTTCTGATTTAAATTACGTCAATAAGTGTGATTGAGGACCTTTGATGATCGAAATCGCCTCCCCAATAATGCTTTAGCCATTGTCCATTTACTTTGAAGGTTGATTTACCATCAGCTACCTCCACTGCTCCATGAGGATATACTTTCATCACAATAAAAGGTCTGGACCAAAAAGATTTCAATTTTCCAAGAAATAATTTCAAACGAGAGTTGTATAGGAGAACATGTTGGCCAGGTTCAAAACTTCTGTTTATGATTTTCTGGTTGTGCCACCGTTTTGTCTTTTCTTTGTAGATTCTTGCATTCTCATAAGCTTCTTGACAAAATTCATCCATCTCATTAAGTTGCAAAAGATGCTTTTTTTCGGCTGCTTTAAGATCAAAATTAAGCTTTTTAATTGCCCAATATGCCTTGTGTTCAAGTTCGACTGGAAGATGACAAGCTTTTTCGAACACCAATCTGTAAGTTGACATCCCAATTGGAGTTTTATATGCTGTTCTATATGCCCACAAAGCATCATCCAGCTTTTTCGACCAATCTTTTCTGGAAGGACAAACAATTTTCTCCAGAATTCTTTTAATTTCTCGATTTGGCACTTCAGCCTAGCCACTTGTTTGAGGATGATAAGCAGTGGCTATTTTGTGCTTGACTCCATATTTGGCTAGGATTGCTTCAAAATTTTTATTGCAGAAGTGAGTCCCTTCATCACTAATTATGGCTCTAGGTGCACCAAAACGTGTGAAGATGTTCTTGTGTAGAAAGTTTATCACTACCCTAGAGTCATTTCTTGGCAATGCCACAGCTTCAACCCATTTAGAGACATAATCAACAGCAACCAAGATGTATTCATTATTGAAGGAAAGAATGCATGGACCCATAAAATCAATTCCCCAAACATCAAAAATTTCAACTTCCAATATGTTGTTTAAAGGCATCTCATGTCTCTTAGATATATTGCCCATTCTTTGACATCTATCACATCTTTCAACAAAATTATGAGCATCCTTAAAAAGAGAAGGCCAATAGAAACCTGATTGTATAACCTTTGCAGCAGTTCGTTTTCCTCCATAATGTCCTCCATAATTAGAAGAATGACAATGATGAAGAATATTTTCAAATTCTTCTTTAGGAACACACTTTCTAATGATTGGATCTCCACAATGCTTGTAAAGAAAAGGCTCACCCTACATGTAGTATTTGACATCACACAAGAATTTCTTCTTTTGTTGAGAATTAAATTCAGGAAGGAAGAGATTACTCACTAAATAATTCACAATATCAACATACCAAGCCAAATTTTTTTGCTTCTCTATATGAAACAATTGCTCATTAAGAAAGGTTTCATTGATCACTGTTGAATTCCCAGTGTGCTCAGTATTCTCCAATCTCGATAAATGATCTACCACCTGATTTTCTGTACCTTTCCTATCTCGGATTTCCAAGTCGAATTCTTGGAGCAAAAGTACCCATCTTATCAAGCGTGGTTTTGCATCTTTTTTCTCGATCAGATATTTAATAGCTGCATGATCTGTGCAAACAATAACTTTAGTACCAACAAGATATGAGCAAGATTTATTGAAAGCAAAAACAATAGCAAGCAACTCCTTTTCGGTTGTGGTGTAATTTGCTTAAGCTTCATTCAATGTTCTTCTAGTATAATAAATAGGATGAAAAATTTTTATTTTTCATTGGCCCAAGATTGCACCAACTACATAATCACTAGCATCACACATTAGTTCAAAAGGAAGATTCCATTCAGGAACAGTGATAATAGGAGCAGAAATTAATCTCTTTTTCAATTCAACAAAAGCATCATGGCAAGCATCATGAAAATTTAAAGAGGTATCCTTTTCTAACAAATTACACAATGGCTTAGAAATTTTAGAAAAATCTCTAATGAATCTCCTATAAAATCCAACATGTCCTAAAAAACTACGAATTCCCTTAACAGAGGTGAGAGATGGAAGTTTTTCAATGATTTCAATTTTTGCTTTATCTACTTCTAAACCTTTACTAGAGACTCGATGGCCTAAGACTATGTCTTCTTGCACCATAAAGTGACATTTTTCCCAATTTAAAACTAAATTAGTTTCTTCACAACGCTTGAGCCCTCTAGCAAGATTAAATAGACAATCATCAAAATTATCCCTAAAAACTGAAAAAACATCCATAAATATTTCCAAAAACTTTTCAACCATATCAGAAAAAATTAACATCAAACATCTCTGAAAAGTAGTTGGAGCATTACAAAGTCCAAAAGGCATTCTACAAAAAGCAAAAGTTTTCAGGAGCAATGGCAATTTGATTATAACCAAAATATCCATCGAAAAAGCAATAAAAATCCTTACCTGCTAATCTATCAAGCATTTGATCAATAAAAGGTAGTGGAAAGTGATCTTTTCTAGTAGCTTTGTTTAATTTTCTATAGTCCATACGTACTCTCCATCCAGTTACAATTCTAGTAGGAATAAGCTCATTATTTTCATTAGAAACTACCATCATGCAAACTTTTTTAGGGACACATTGGATTGAACTTACCCATGAACTATCAGAAATAGGATTGATAATACCAGCATCAAGCCACTTGATAATTTCTTTCTTTACTACCTTTTTCATGATCGAATTCAGCCTTCGTTGATGCTCAATTGTTGCTTTGTGATTTTCTTCTAACAGAATTTTGTGCATGCAAATTGATGGACTAATTCCTTTGATGTCTGCAATGGTCCATCCAATTGCTTTTTTGTAGTCCCTTAAAACTTGAATGAGTTTATTTTCCTGTTCATTCGAAAGAGAAGAAGAAATAATTACTGGTAGTGTAGAAGAATTTCCCAAAAAAGCATACCTTAAATGATTAGGCAGTGGTTTGAGCTCAAGTGAAGGAGGTTCTTCAATGGAAGGTTTGATTGGTAAAGTTGTAATTGATAATTCCAAAGGTTCAAATCGGGATCTTGGAAAACATGAATACACATCGAAATGGTTAACATATTCAAGAACTTTTTTGTCAATAATTTCACATGAAGAATTCAAAGAAGTTTCTAGTGGATCTTGATGATTTTCAATAAACACATTATTCGTTATGTCATCAACCACATTAATTGAGAAACATTCATCATGTTCATTGGAAAATTTCAAAGCCCAGAAAAAATTAAATGTTACCTGTTGGTCTTCAACCCTTAAAGTAAGCTCACCTTTTTCCACATCAATTAAAGCTCCAACAGTTCTCAAGAATGGTCTTTCAAGAATGATCGGTATTTCACAATCTTTTTCCATCTCAAGAATAATAAAATCTACTAGAAAAATAAATTTATCAACTCTAACCAAAACATCTTCTACAATACCATAAGGATAGGTGATGGATCTATCGGCAAGTTGTAAAGTCACAGAAGTTGGTTTAATCTCTTCTAAACCCAATTTTTTATAAATGGATAATGGCATCAAATTTATACTTGCACCCAAATCACATAAAGCTTTAGCAAAGCAAAGAGCACCGATAGTACATGGAATAGTAAAACTACCTATATCTTTAAGCTTTAGTGGAAGCTTATTCTGAATAATGGCACTGCACTCTTCAGGAAGTGTAACAGTTTTAAACTCCCCAATTTCCTCTTTTTAGACAGGATGTCTTTCAAAAATTTAACATATCTTGGCATTTGTTCTGGAGCTTCAACAAAGGGAATATTAATATGTAATTTTTTAAACACATCAATAAATTTCTAGAATTGTTTGTCAAGTTTTTCTTTCTGAAATCTTTGAGGAAAAAGTAGCGGGGGTGTGGGAGTAGTTTTAATTATGATTTTTCTTTTGAATTTTTAACAAATTTTTCAACTACAATTTCTTTTTCAACATCTTTTTCAATTTCTTTTTCATTAGATTAAATTAAAATTTTTGAATTTAAATCCTTACTACTTACCGCTTTACTTACCTCTTTTCCATTGCGAAGATGAATTGCCTTACAATGTTCCTTACCTTTTTTTTTGGATTGGTTTCAGTATCACTTGGTAAGGTACCTTGAGGTCTAGAATTTAAAGCACTGGCAAGCTGGCCCATTTGTATATCAAGATTTCTAATTGAAGTTGCTTGATTTTGAATGGAGGCATCAGTCTTTGTTATGAATGCATCAGTCTTTGTCATGAATTGCATGAACATATCCTCCATTGAAGGCTTTTTCTTTAGCATAGGAGCTCTAGATGGAAATCTAGGAGGAAAGTTTGACTTAGCCGTTGATGAAGACCCTTGGTTGTTATTCCATGAAAAATTAGGATGATTAGTCCAACCAGGATTATAAGGGTTGGAATAGGGGTTGTTCTGTTGCCTATTTCCAACAAATTGACAAGATTCAGAATAGATGGGACAATTGTCATTGGAATGTCCTTCCCCACAAAATTCACCTATCATAAAGGAGTTCTGAATAGCATTAACACTCATTTTATCTATTTTCTTTGTGAGAGAGGCCAATTGTGTAGAAATAGTATGCAACACATCTAATTCATGAATTCCAACAATTTTTCTTGTATCCAATCTTTCAGATGCCCATTGATAATTATTAGAGGCTATCTCTTCTAGCAAATCATAAGCCTCATCAATGGATTTACTCATGAGTGAACCTCCAGCAGCAACATCAATGGTAGTTCTAAAAGGTCCCAGTAAACCATTATAAAAAGTCTGAACTTGCAGCCACTTAGGTAATCCATGGTGAGGACATCTTCTAATCAAATCCTTATACCTTTCCCAAAACTCATTTAATGATTCAGAATCAAATTGCATGAAAGAAGTGATATCATTCTGCATCTTTGTTGACTTTGCAGGTGAGAAGAATTTTGCTAAGAATTTTTGAGCCAAATCATCCCAAGTATTAATGGAACCAGCAGGAAGCGAATTTAACTAACTCTTTGCTTTATCTCTCAATGAAAAAGGGAAAAGCCTCAATCTTATGACATCATCAGTAACACCATTAGCCTTGAATGTATCGCAGATTTCCAAGAGATTTATAATATGAGCATTTGGATAATCATTAGGCAAACCCCCAAACTGAATAGCAGTCTAAATCATCTGAATGATTAATGGCTTAATTTCAAAATTATTGGCTTGAATAGGAGGTCTTCGGATACTAGAGTGGAGATTTTGTACTTGTGGGAATGCATAATCCTCAAAGGCTTGGTCTCTTCCTCTTGTTGATCAGCCATGGTTGTACTGGGAGTAGAAACTTTTTTATTTTTCCTCCGAAGTCTATGAAAAGTTTTTTTTTCGATTTCTGAATCAAAAGGAACAATTTCTAGATTTCGGGCTCTTCGCATACAATGACCAAAAGTACCTTAAAAAAAAAGAAAAGAAAAGTCTAGATTAAAATTAAGAATGCTTGGTATTAATATTAACAAAAAAGAATTAAAAATCAATTCCCCGGCAACAACACCAAAAACTTGTTGTTGAATTTTTTACTCACACAAGTGTATGTATTGCAAAGATAATATAAAGATGAGTAGAGTGTTGATCCCACAAACAATTGAATTAATCTTTATTGTTAACTACTAAAATTAACACACCCTAATTTTATCTAAGCAATTAAAATTAAAAAGGAAATTTTAAATTAATAAACTAAAAACTAAAACTAAAACTAATATATTAGCAAATTTTACTTCTAGTGATTAACAGACCTAAGATTATGATATCCCTCAAGACTTTATCTGATTAATGTCTCTCTCTCTTAACTTAGTTTAATGGATTAAGTTGCTAACCTAGAGTCCTTAATAATTTATAAGTCTCTGTCGAGTTTCTCATAAAAATACCTTTCCCAAATAATTTACTATATGTCTATGCAAATTATATTAAAGAAAGATTCATTAAGTTTGTGCTCCAATTTTGGCTATGTATGGCTTATAGGTGTATGTCTACCCTATATGCAAATCAAACCACCTAATCAACCAAGTGTATTCAATCATATGCTATTTTATTCAAGGTCTACCTAAATCTCTTTCGTTAAGGTTTAACCTAGGTTTCCAATTCAATCTAATTGGTGGCCAGTCAACTAGAAGCATTAAGAACATATTAAAATAAAAAACTTAAATCCATCAAACATAAGCAAAAGAGAGATAAATAATTCATACTATATATTGAGTTCAATCATAATCTTAGATTAAAAATTTAGTTCCCCATCAAGTCATACATCATCATCAAATAAAATATAAACATTAAGACCAAAAGAATAAAAGAATAACAAAAAGATAGAAAAAACCAAGGAATGAATTCTTGATCTTCAAATCTCCTTGAATTCTTCAAATTCCTTCAATGACTCTGTAGCTTGACTCTCAGCTGTTAATCTGGTGTTTTTCTTCTCTTCTTAAGTTCTCCGAAAGGTTGTTTTTATAGGCTTTGGAGTTAGGCCAAGTTGGGTGAAGAAAGAAGTCAATTTTAGCTGGGATTTCCTTATCAAACTATGTAAGTCGCAGCTTTGCCAAATTAATTAACAGAAATCGTAATTGCTCTAGGATTGCTGCAGTATGTCAACTTAGACATAATTCTGACCCTCCTAAAAGACGAACTGGGTAAATTGATAAACATAAAAGTTGTATATCTTTCTCTTATCTTTCCAATGGTTTAAGAATCACTTCATTTGGAGCTCTGTAGAGAAAGATATGGCCAAAATACCAAAACATGTACATTGACACTCTGCACCTCGAAATTGCTCTCCTTCTTCCATTAAAATTCTTCTTTCAAACACCTACAAAAGCACAAATAAATCAATAACAACCTATCTTAATCATATTAACACCACATTAAGCATAAAATTAACCAAGATTAGATTGACTCACCTAAAATAACTAATTTAAAATAATTAAATAAAACCTACTAATTTCTATGTATTACTACAAAAACCTAGCCAAATTATTATCAAAATTAAGCCCAAATAACTCTATATCATAGAGTTATCTCAGCTATCTATTTTGATGAAGGAAGTAATGCAATGATTAATCATCTGTTCAAATTTTTTAATGTAGTTCTCCATTTCAGCGCAGAAGAAGTGATGTGCACCTTCAGGTATGTATTCTATACTAGGTAGTCCAAATGGACCTTCATTTGCCCTTGGAAGAGGTTCATAAGGAATTGAAAGATCCATTGGTAGATCAAATATGTCGAAATCTAATTCTTTGTGGACTTTATCATACTTTTCTTTCTAACCTACTACTTGTGTTTCTTTTCTTTTATCTTTATCTTTTTGTTGAATATTTCTCCTCATCCATTCATTTCTGATAGCATCATATTCAAGATCGAGTTTTTCAATTGCCCCTTGATCAAGATTGTTGACTTTTTTAACCATTACTAGCTTCTCCAATGAGGTATCAACCTTCATCTTTGCCAAAATGTTTGAGATGACCATTCCATAAGGTAGACAATTTTTTTATTCATCTAGCTATTGATTCCATATCTTTGTAAATGAAATATGCTAGATCAATTGGAGTACACTTCTTGATATCATGCATGAACCACATGTCTTCAACTGTCATTGTACTGCTTTTGTGGTTGGATGGTCTTAGTGTTTGTGTGACGATCAAATGCAAAATTTTGTTATTTGCACTGAGTCTTGTTGTGCTCTTTGGATTTTTTGCTGAAGTGATTGGACCATGTCACAGCCCAAATTTCAAGCCATGACCAGTGCATGGACCCAATAAGCATGGCCCACTGGGCCCAAGCAAGCCTTTCTATAAAAACTTGTTCATTAGACCCTCTGTCCCTCATTTACCTCTAAAGTTCTTAATTCATAGTTTTCAAAAATAATTTCTTCTCAAGAATAAATCATGGCAACCGAATATATATCATTCACAAAATAATATTATCATTTGCCAACCTGTGGCGACATTATCATGCAAACCAAACATACAGTGTTTACAACAAATCTCATGAATTACATTTAAATAACCATATATACATACAAAAGACCTTGACTATCAGCGGATTGACTCGGGCGTGGATACTATCATGGGGTGTGCTGGTAAACCTATCGTAAAAAGAATAGGAGGAAGCACCTCTTCCTAGGATCCAACTACCTTTGAGCCTGAAAACTAAAACATGAAGTTGAAAAGAATGAGTATAAACCCAGTGAGTGAACATAGGAAGGGAACAAGCAAACGATAAGGAAAGTTTATAAATCATGATGCACTTATGTTAAAAACAATGCAATTTAGTTTAATTCCTCGTAAAACCCCTCAATTCAACCTTAGAGTAAACTAAAATTGGAATAGCATATGATCATAATAATTGATATGTGTATAGGATAGGGATATACCTATAGGCCATATGTAGCCAAATTAGAGCCTGAACTTAATGAGTCTGTTTTAATTTCAATTCACATAGGGATATAGTGTTTTGGTTAAAATAGATATTTTTATAAGATGAGTCGGGAGACCCTTATAAATAATTTAGGACTCTAGGTTAGCAATTCAACCCATTAAAATAAGTTAAGAAAGAGAGGTAAGATTTAGATGAAGTGTGAGGGATATTGTAATCCTAGGCTTGTTTGATTTGATATTTTTTCAAGTTATTATTATTTGATTTTTCTTATTGGTTTTAATTTTAGTTAATTAGTTTTAGTTAATTAATTAATTTTGATTATTTGGATAAGATTAAATTGTTCTAATTTTAGTACTTAGTAAAATTTTAGATTAATTCCTGTGGGATCCATACCCTGCTTGCTAATATACTATCTATTCGATACGTATACTTGCGTAGTAGGATTTTAACTGACAAGTTTTTGCATGTGCACTCCCACACCGCACACGCGTGGTTACAATTATCACACAATATTATCATTCAAAGCATAACATATATATCATCAGAATATAGGAACACATGGGTTCATCACATTACACATTTTACAACATAAAATGTTTCATCAAGGGCTTGTTCCCATGCATGATTTAGAGAAAAAAAATCAAATAAAATCATCTAAGTGCTTTATCCCAACACATATGTATTTCCTCAAAAAATAATTTAATGCAAGTTCACTCACCTTAACAATGCAACCTAACAAGACTAGCACCTACAAGATCTTAATCCGAGTAGTCCCGAAATACCATTAAAACTTATAGTTGCCAAAAAACAATAATAGCTTCAAATATATCATAAATTTAAACTTAATAATTCTAATAAGCATACTCTTGATAAACTACATTCTAGCCTAATTTTTAATCTAGAATTCTAGTTTAATTCTCAAACCCATCATATCAACTATTCCAATTTAAAGGTTTTTTACCTTGATGAGCTTAGAGGCATAAAGATCAACAAAAACCTAATATTTCCAAGAAAAAAAATTTGAAGAAATTAGGAAATAAAATCTGAAAATATAACCCATAAATTCATAAATTCTAGGAGTTGAAAATATATACCTTTTAGCCTTAAAAATGGAGATTTAAAGTTGAAAATTCAAGTGTCAATGATGCTGGAGTAGAAATAGAAAATAAAGGAAAGAAAGAGAGATTTTTTCCTTCTCTCTCCTAGGGTTTGGTTGTGCTAGAACATGGGGTTAGAAGCTGCAGGTTTGGTGTCCAAGAAGTTAGGAGAAGAAAGAAGTAAGAAAAGAAAGGAAATGAAAAGAAAACAAAGAAAATCAAATGAAGAAAAAAATTGATTTTAATGGAGGTGAAATGGAAATGGCATTGGGTGGGTGAGGAAGAAGAAGAAAATATCTTTTGGTTAAGATAAGAACCAGCCATGTGATAAAGATGAAGAGTCAAAGCTTCCTTTGGAAGCTTTGTCCAAACTAATGGTAAAATTACCATTTTGCCCTCTAAGGTTTTCACTCTTTTTAATTGTATCCTCCCACAATCTTTTAATTCTAATTTCTTTCCATTTTTCTTTCTTAACACTTGTACCAATAAAATGTCAAGTTTACGCTTCAACGTGGTATCACTGCAATATTTAAATATTTGCTTCCTCGCACTAGCTTTATTTAATAAAGACACGCTAGCCCCATTAACGTCATTTTTCTTCGAAATTTTCTCGTTCTTCTTCTCCCCCACTTAGATTGACCATATACTCCTTCTTCATGAAAAATTTCGACACTGAATAAAATATTATATTTTAATATTATTTTATTAATAAAATATTATTTTATTCTAAAATTTTCCACTTGTCTCCTTGTCACCCAAAATGTCTTATTATGCTCCGATTCAGTTCTGAATCACTTTTTTTATATTGTTAATTTATTCTCAATAAAAATATTATTATTTATTTATTATTTCTTCACTTGTGAAATATTTTACTCTAGAATATTCCTTTCACCTTTTATCACTTTTAAACATTCTAATTAACCTCAATTGGCATCCGATAAGCTTTATTAGCCTTCATATCAACGTACGGGTATTACAATCTCCCCCACTTAAATAGAATTCATCCTCAAATTCACGTCGTTGTCGGGTTATTTGTGAGACCTTAACCTTTATAGACTCGTAAAGGGAAGTACACGCAATATCCCTGATCAGGGGTAATTTCATCATTTCCTTAGTAAGCCCATAAAAGTAAGATTTTAGACAATATTATGGCCTAAGTAGGCCTAAGGAATAAATGGATGATGAAATTAGGTGTAAAATGAAAAGGAAACAAAAATTTTGATGATTTTTACTGTAGGGGCAAAATGGTCATTTTTCACCTCGAGTTAAAATTTTAAGTTTTCATGAACCCGAGTATATCTAGACCATTATGGACCTTGTCCCGGTGTCAAAGAAGTAAAAAGATTTCATAAAGGGTTGGAGGAGAGTAAGTTAATTGGTGGAGTGGCATTTTGATAATTTAAGTGGAATGGATAAGATTGGCTATAAATATCTTTCTTCCAGCAGCTTTTTCTCCCATTTTCTAGCAGCTTCTTCTTCTTCCTCCTTCTTCTCTTTCATGTTGCTTCCAACCTCCATGGAAGCTTGATATGGAGCTTGCATGATTTTTTCTCTTTAGCTATAGTTTTCATACCTTTGTGCCCTTATGACTAGAACCCTTGTATTCTTCTACTCTCTCTCCATAAAACCCTTGAAAAATCTTATTTCCATATTTTCTCTCGCTAATAGGGTGTTTTAGAGAGAGAAAGAGAGAATTACCCCATTTGTGTGGAAGCTATTGGAAGAGAATTCAACTACAAAGGAACCCTAGGGTGAGTGATGAACTAAGCTTGATTTTTAGCTATGGATAATGGCTAGTAATTTAGATTAAGAGTTGTTTTATTGTTTAAGATGTTCATTCATTTTATAGTGATTTAGATAATGAACATAGATAGTCATTTAAAGTGGCAATTGAAAGCTAGCTAAGAGATAGCTTTTAGGGTTTATAGTATGTGAATTGACCTTTTGCTTATGCTAATGTGATTCTAGGTTCTAACGAAGCCCTATCATCTCAATTGGATTATTAGGGGAATTAGAGTCAGCTAAAGGCTCAACAATATACCGGTGAGTGGACTTGCATTTCAAACTTGTTTTGGGGAATGTGAATGATTTTATCCAACTTGTCTTTGAAAATGTACCTTGGGAACAAGCCTTTGATGAAGTGATTTTATATTGTGAAAATGTGCTATACAATGGGCTATGTGTTATCAAAATATGATAGTATGCATAATATGCATTGGGTGCTTCTTTGTATGTTGATGTGGACCCGACTATGTGCGAGTAGGAGTGCACATAAGCCGTTGCTGACCCGACTATGTGCTAGTAGGAGTGCACATAAGCCGTTGTTGACCCGGCTATGTGCGAGTGGGAGTGTGCATAAGCCGTTGCATATGAGATGATGATGATGATGGGAAGGTGTATATGATGATTGATATCTATATATATATATATATATACACATACATATATGGTATATGGTTGTAAATGCAAAAATGTGAGCATTTGATTTGTTGAAATTTGAGAGTTTACATGTGTTACATGTTGCTTTTGTTATTTAGCAAGATGGCTTTGTTTTAAGGGAAAAGGAAACCTTTTTCTTGATGTTCTGATTCTCGCTGCAGCGAGAAACTCTCGGGTTTTGAAAGGGTAGGCTGGCTGAAAACTTGCTGCAGCGAGAATCCATTTTCGCTGTAGCAAGGAAGGTACTGTAGCTTCTCGCTGCAGCGAGAAACTTTCTGTTTTATGACCAAAATCTCACTACAGCGAAAAACTTTCTATTTTTCACCTCTTTTTGACCAATTATTGCCCTATTTTCCACTTCTTTTCTACCATATTTGAGCATGGATTTCCAACATTAAGGAATAAGTGAATTAAGCTTAATATGAGGAGGTTTGGTGAGAAACCCTTGGCCAGTCAAGAAACCCTCGGTTAGTTGATAATTGAAATCAAGTGTCGCTACAGCAAAAAGGCATTCTCACTGCAGTGAGGACCCGTCATTTATTGACATGATTCGCATAAATGCTATTACAGTTTTCACTCTCCAAATCCTTTGTTGAGCATGGATTTTTCCAATATGTGATTTTTTTTTCTCATGTGGGGTTTACATGAGGGGTTTAATAAGATAAAAAACAAATTACATTGTTTTAAAAAAGAATGCATTATGATTTCGTTAAACATTCCTTATGGTATGCTTGTTCCCTTTCTTGTTCACTCATTGGGTTTATACTCACCATTTTCAACTTCATGTTTTTAGATCACGAGGTAGCCGGTAACTAGGACGAGGTGTCCTTGTAGACTTGTATTCATCTTTTGGTAGGTGTCTCAGCATTCAGTAGCTGTACATTCGTCCGAGTCCCTCCGCTGGAAGTCAAGTATTCTTTTATTCTGAATAGACAAACCTAATGTAAATTATTAAGATACGTTATAGACAATGTATATACACTTGTTTGGTATGCTAGTATGAGTTGGCAAATGTTTAATATTATTTTGACCCTAAGTTATGAAATGTGACTTAGCAGTTTATGATGGAATGATGAACACGTCAGATTAATAGGCTTGCTTGGGCTTAGTGGACTATGTCCATTGGGCCCATGCACAGGTCATGGCCCAGAATTTGGGTTGTGACATTATTAATCTCACTCTATGATCTTATTCCATTTCTTACTTTATAGGGAATTTTGATTTATCCACCTAATTTACCTCCAATTCAACTAGAATACTTCACTTATGTCTATTATCATCTTTTAGAATCAAATCGGCGGTAACCTTCACAAACATTATCTTTTATATTAAAACGTCGAGTATGCCTCTATCACCATCATTGAATTGGAACCATAACTCCATCTCAATCATACCAATTTCAATCACATTTTATACTTACTTATGTATACCTAATCACCATCTTATTACCTCATTCCTTGTCAAACTTCTCGATATTCATTCATTCATCTTATCCCCATGCACTATTACGTAGCTTATAGCATTACAAACATGCCATATTCATTCTAGTACGTATTCTCAATGTTGGGAGGGAGGTTAATGCCTTCAATTATTCCCACATACATCATGTTTATCTTGCATTTATGAAACTTCAATCTTCTTAATCATGTTGGTCCATCTTGTATGGCTTAACCACGCTATAGATTACATTTCCTTGATATCATTTCTTTGACTATTTCTCCAAAATTTCTTATATCAACATAGCTCAACTTCCGATGGGATTTCTTATCGTTGTACTTATTATACAACTCATCAATTATACTGTCTTCAAATCTCGAATCACTAAGAACAATTCTTCACTTTAGTTGGGCACATCACTAACTCAACACATACGAATGTACACGCACATTTAAGTATCAACATTCCTTATTATGTGTGGGAATCCTTGTATTCAAGTGCCTTCGAACTAAATATCCCTTTTTTCATTCCCATCTATAACTAAGATTCAATATAATAATCCTCATAGTGTATGTCAAAATTCTCGTATTCAATCTACAAACATTAGGGTACAATCAATTTCAGATTGCCCTTTTTCAGTTGTTTAAATTACCATTCAACTTGCATCTTACCACATGTTATCTCTTACGTAATTCATATGACTTCTTCTTATGCCTATGCAAAACCTCCCATCATTTACATGCTTATACTTTTTTCTTATCATTTCCAATTATATGCTTTAGTTTCATTGTACTCTATATCCTTGCATCATAATGTCATTAATTGCATCTCACTGCTAAACGTCATTTTCATTAAATTGTAATCTAGTGTCAAGCTCGGCTCTACAATATGTCATTCTTACATAAGAATGCATGTTTGCTTACTTGGGTACCTCGACAATCGTTAAAGGACAGTATTATACCAAATGGTACCATTAAGTTAAATTAAACCTTGAACTTGTCCAAATAGAGATTTTAAGATGAAATTGAGAATTTTAAAACCCCAGACTGACTTAAAATGGTGATTCGGAGTTCAAGGACCGATTTGGAGTCAAATTGGAATTTTCCATAACTTAGGGGCAAAATGGTCATTTTTCCACTCGAGGTGAAAATTGGAATGTTGGAAGAAGTTTTTGATCAAGATTGACTATTTAGAACATAATTTGAGTCTGAGAAGTGAAAAATTTTAATTCCAGCATTTTTTCAAGCATAAGGGCAAAATAGTCATTTTACCACCCGAGGGGTAAAATAGTCATTTTGCCACCCCAGGGGCAAAATTATAATTTTACACCACCCAACACTTGTCCAGCACATGGATTTTACCCAATATTATTATGGATAATTGAAAGATTTTATGTGGTGGAGAAAGAAAGCTTAATAGTTAAGAATTTAAAAATGGACCAATGGCAAGGTGACAAGTGTCAAGCTTTATTTCTTTATTATTTCCCTTATAAATTAGCACAAAATCAGCCTATTTCTCTTCATTATGGTCGGCCAAAGCAAGAACAAAGGAAGAAAAGAAAGAACAAGAACCCTAGGGTGAAAATTCAAGAGAAAATTGGTGGATTTCAAGTAATCAAGCAATCAAAGGTAAAATTTCTTGATTCTGACTTGTAATCTACCTTTCCCATACATTCTTTTGCATTTTCCATGGTTGAATCACAAGATATCATGAAGGATAGTGTGCTGATCAAACCCTAAGAAAGAGAATTTGATGATGATTTAGATAGATTTTTAAGATATATGAATGTTTTTAGTTGATTGGTGATGTGTAGCATGAAAATCAAGCAAGAAAAATTCATTTTCTCCCATCACCCATCATTGGCCGAACCTTCCTTGTAGAGTGTTGATGGTGGATTTGATTTTATTTCAAGTGAATGGTTAGGAAATGATGAATTACGGTGAGAAAATCAAATAGGAAAAATCATAGTGTTGATGCACTCACCATGGCTGAAATTCTCAAGAAGAAATGTGAGGATGGTTTTGCCATATTTCAAGTTATTTAATTTGTGTTTGATGATTTGGAGTATTGGGAGAAAAATGGAATTATTTGGAGTTGAATTGGACATATTGGCCAATTATTCGGGTGATAGATCGAATTAAGCCAATACCATTTTATTTAGGTACACAATTGAAGTTGTGTAGAAGACCATGTTTAAACGATAATCCAAAAAATTTGCATTCCATTTCATGCATTAGTATAGAGCCTGAATTGGTTTATAACAATTTAGCATAAATGTAGGAAATGGCTTATTGTGCATTATGTCTAGGTGGTGATTCCTCCGAAAAAGGGCAAAGAAATTACACCCGAGGATCAATAGTCGGAGTACTCCAAAATTCAAACTCCTGATACTGTGAGTAACCTTATTATCATCTTAATTATCTAAAGTAGTTTTTATTCGTTTTTGTGATTTGGTAGAAAAATGAGTTTAAATGGTAAATCTTTATGTTTTATAAGCAAAATGTGATTAAATGAAATGATTTTATAAAATTGTCTTGAAATTGAAAGATGGTTTTGAAAATGGAGTAATTTGAGACTAATTGTTGTGTTATAAATCATGGTTTGAATTGAATGGCTTATGATAATATTGGCATGAATGGTTGATTTGGTAAATGTGTTGAAAAAGTATGAACTGTTGATTTGCCTTGAGAGGCTGTAAAATAAAATAATTGCCATATCATGCTGTTGAATTTTATTGAATTGGTGGGTTATAAATTAGTCGCTGCAGTGGACGAGTTCCGTGGACCAGCCTATTAGAGGGGCACGGTAACCCTATTATATTCATACCTCAATATGAGAGGCACAGTTGGATAACTCCTGAGGTTAAAACTTTAGAGTTCACTTGTAAAACCTGACCCTATAAATACATGTCATGACATACATGCACTGAGTAGCATGTTATTACGCTAGAAAAGCACCTAAGAATAGACGAAACCCGATGTTGTACCTAACGGTACACTTAAATTGATTTAACCTCGAACTAGTTCAAATAGGAATTGTAGGATGAAATTTAATATTTTATAGTCCAGGAATGACTAAAAATGATTGTTCGGAGTTCGAGGGTTCATTTGGGGTAAAATTAGAAATTTTGATATTCAAGGGTAAAATCGTCATTTTGCCACCTAAGATAATAATTTGATCATGGAGTGAAATTTTTGATCAAGATTAACTATTTGGAGTATAATTTAATGATAGGAAGTGAAAAAGTTTAATTCTGGTGATTTTTGGAGTGTAGGGGCAAAATCGTAATGTTGCCACCCACGGACAAAATTTGAGATTTTGAGAGAATTTAGATCAAATTTGACAAATTGGAGAATGGTATGAGTATAAGGGGTGAAAAATATGTCTATGGGCAATTTTTCAATTTTTGGGGCAAAAATGTAATTTTTGACTTTTACGGGGGCAAAAGTGTAAATTACAAAAATTACTCCACCGAGACTTTGGATGAGTCTGAGAATTTTATCTAAGCTATGAATATATGAGACAAGTGTATGGTGAAAATTTGGAAACAAATGGATAAAATTTTAAAAATGGGCCAATGAGAAACTGACACGTGGCATTTTTTAAAATAAAATAATATTATTTTAATGAAAAGTCAGCCATTTAAATCCAAATTTTGAGTGCTGGCCGGCCATAAGGAAGAAAAAGAGAGGAAATAGAGAGGAAAGGAAGAAAAAAAGAAAAACCAAAGAGAAACAAGAAAATTCAAAGAGAAATTCGCGGTTTTCGACCGTTTACGCGTCTAACGGTAAGATTTTTCGATTTTAGCTTGATTTCTACCTTTCCTATGCCTTTATTTCCATTTAGCATGCTTGAGGAGAGAGATCAAAAAGTGATATCAAGGGCTGGACGAAATTCTAGGGGAGAGAAATTGAAATTTTTAGGTTTTGATTTTTAGTTAAATTGATAGTTTTAGTTAGTTAAAGGTGTTTAGAAATTAAATTGGGCAAGAAATCATTAAATTTTCACAATACCCACTCTTGGCTGGATGCTCAATGCTGTACAATGATGATGAATTGATTTTATTCTAAAGAAAATGAAGAGAAAATGATGAAAAATGATTAAACGTGATAGAAAAACAAAGTAGAAAATTAACCGAGTTAATGTCCCATTTTTGGCCGAATTTTCCAAGGAAGGGAGTGAGCTGATTTTGTTACTTTTAGAAGGTTATTGGCTGATATTTAATGGTTAGAAATGTTGGAGAGAGAATGGGATGATTTAAAGCTAAAATGGAGCGCGTTAGCAATTTATCGGGCAAAGTGCCAAAAATAGGTTAATACCGCGTTTAAGCCGTTTTAGGCTATTGCATTTCATACCATGCATTAGTATAGGATTTAAGTTAATTATATAGTGATTTAGCATCAATATGATGAATTGTGTAAATTTTTGTAATATGTCTAGGAGGAGAGCCTTCTGGAAAAGGCAAAGAAGTCATACCCGACGAGTAGTGATCGGGGCGCTTAGAAAGCTTTTAGTTTGTACAAACGGTGAGTAAACTTATTATTATTGTAAATTATCTAGAGTTTATTTTTAAATGCCCTTTATGTATTTTATGAAATGAAAACGGGATTTTTGATGTTTTAGGAATAAATGTGATAAATAAAAATATATTGTATTGATTATGAAATTGAGTAATTGGAGGCTACAAATTGACTTAAAAAAAATATATATTTTCCTAGGAATGGCTTATGAGAAATGAGTATATGTGGCTATATTTTGTGAATGCATTGGGAAATTTATGTAAGTTGTTTTACTATGCAGGCTGGATAAATAAATAAAAGCCACGTTATACTGTCGAAATTTTACTAAAATTGGTGGGTTAGTCACTGCAGTGACGGGTTTCCGTGGACTGCCTATTAGAGGGGCACGGTAAACCCAGTTATATAGTTACTCCGATTGTAGAGGCGAGGAGGGTAACTCCCAGGGTAGTATTAGAGCTCACTTCACGTTGAACCCCCACGTGAATGTGTAACTCGGCCAACGCCAAGGAACGACTGTTTTTTTAAAAATAAAAATGTGTTTCACATGTGAATATTTTAACACCCTTGGCGGACTCGGTTAGATGCCTCGGCCAAGGTATCCCCGAGGATTAGTTTTGGCTTGAGCCTTATTTTAATAAAAGACATAAGCCTTAACAATTGTTTTGGTAAATTACAAATATTTTATGGTTTAAGAAATAAATTTAAAACACTATGAATGGGTTGAAATTTGTTGTTTAAACTTGCCTCCATTTTACTCGCCTTTAGATATTTATGATAATGTCTGTTTACTCATTGGGATTGCAAAATCTCACCCAACTCCTTTCCACCCATTTCAAGTTCAGTATAGACTGTAGATAGCTTATCTCATCGAGGACTACCATTGGATCTGTATTTTCCAAACCGTAGGTTCACAGTCCTCTTTACTTTTGTTTATTCGGGGGCCCTCTTGTTATTGTAAATTAAATTAAATATTTTGGCTTACTGTATTTCAGTATGTATAAATTTATTTAGCTTTTACGCTATAAAAATTATTCACGTATAACTCTATAAATATTGTTTTATAAGAAAATAAAATATTTTCCTTAATATTTCTTTTATGTTCTTATTATATTCAAATAACCGTAATTTCGTTTTAAATGAAGATTTTAGACTTTTAAACTCATTTTGAATATGAATTATGTGTTTTGTACTTGTATATTACGTTTTAGCCAGTTTCGAAATTTTTGAGAAAAAAATGACCAAAATACCCCTGTGTGGCGAAAATTTTATTTTGATTGTTTTTTTTCTAAAATAGTATATATTCTCTAAAAACTCGATATTTAACAATGATTGCTCACAGGAAAGGAAAGAAACTGATATGTAAGCCTTGCGAGGTTCTGGTTGGCATTCCGGATAATGAGTGTCAATCGGGACATCGCGGCGATTGTCATGGGCTCGAGGGGAGTACCGGGTCGTGACAATTCGATTGGTATCAGAGCTTTTGGTTTTAAAGATAAGAGCTTTTGGTTTTAAAGATAAGAGTTTTTGGTTTTAAAGTGGTTTTAAAAAATTACAATATCAGTGTGGCCTCGGATTAAGTTAAGTTAGGTTGAATAGAATGCATGCATTTTCATATAGAGCCTAAGGTTCCCTAAGCTTGCTCGTTTTCTCTTATAGATTATTATACCTCCTCGACGCGGACGCCCACCTCTCACTAGATCGGTTGGGAGGGGAAGAGGTCGTTCCCAACGTCATCAGCCAAATACAATAGAGGAGGAATCAGCTGCATCTACCCTTCGGGCAGCACCTGCTGCTGAGCAGGCCGATAGTCCTCCACATCCTCCATCTCCTCAGCCACCTACGGGTATTCCCGCCATGCCTACTGAGGCAGCACAAGCATTGGCAGCTTTCTTTGCAGCAATGGCTGGTCAAGCTCAGACTGGTCAAGTTCCACCTGTAGTGCCTCCAACTACTCCTTTAGTTCCACCACCAGTACAGGATGTATCCATTTCCAAGGAGCTGAAGGAGGCTAGGCAATTGGGTTGTGTATCTTTCACGGGTGAGTTGGATGCCACGGTGGCAAAGGACTAGATTAATTAGGTTTCAGAGACTCTCTCTGATATGAGATTAGACGACGACATGAAGCTGATGGTGGCTACGAGATTATTAGAGAAGAAGGCTCGTACTTGGTGGAATTCGGTGAAGTCTCGTTCCGCTACTCCTCAGATATGGTCTGATTTTCTCAGGGAATTCGATGGCCAGTATTTCACTTATTTCCATCAGAAAAAAAAGAAGAGAGAATTTCTAAGTTTGAAACAGGGAAATCTAACTGTAGAGGAGTACGAGACTCGTTTTAACGAGTTAATGTTATATGTGCCGGATCTGGTGAAATCTGAGCAGGATCAGGCTAGTTATTTCGAGGAAGGGCTCCGTAATGAGATTAGAGAGCGGATGACAGTGACTGGTAGGGAGTCGCATAAGGAAGTGGTACAGATGGCTTTACGAGCTGAGAAGCTCGCGATTGAGAATAGGAGGATTCGGAATGAGTTTGCAAAAAGGAGGAATCCTGGTATGTCTTCTAGTCAGCCAGTAAAAAGAGGCAAGGACTCAGTGATTTCAGGGAGTACTACTTCTGTTTCCGTGACATCTCCTCGATCTCCATTTCCACCATCACAACAAAGACCTTCGAGGTTTAACAGATCTGCTATGACTGGTTCTGGGAAGAGTTTCGGAGGTTTTGACAGATGTAGAAATTGTGGGAATTATCATAGTGGGCTATGTAGAGAGCCAACAAGATGTTTCCAATGTGGACAGACGGGTCATATTAGGAGTAATTGCCCACGGTTAGGACGAGCCACGATAGTTGCATCATCTTCACCAGCTCGCACTGATATACAGAGGAGAGATTCTTCTGGGTTGCCACCGAGACAGGGAGTGGCCATACGGTCCGGTGTGGAGAGTAATACCCCGGCACATCCACCTTCGAGACCACAAACTCGTACCTCGACAAGAGTTTTCGCTGTGACAGAAGATGAGGCACAAGTCCGACCTGGAGCAGTGACAGGTACTATGTCTTTATTTGATAAAAATGCTTATGTTTTGATAGATTCTGGCTCAGATAGGTCTTATGTGAGCACCACATTTGCATCAATTGCTGATAGAAACCTGTCACCATTAGAGGAAGAAATTGTAATTCACACCCCTTTAGGAGAAAAGCTAGTTAGAAACAGTTGTTATAGAGACTGTGGGGTAAGGGTAGGCGAGGAAGAATTTAGGGGTGACTTAATTCCTCTAGAGATCCTGGATTTTGATCTAATATTGGGTATGGACTGGTTAACTGCACATCGGGAGAACGTGGATTGTTTCCGAAAAGAAGTTGTTCTCCGAAATTCGAAGGGAGCAGAGATTGTGTTTGTAGGGAAACGTCGAGTATTACCGTCTTGTGTAATCTCGGCCATCAAAGCTTCAAAATTAGTGCAAAAAGGGTATCCGACTTATTTGGCATACGTAATTGATACTTCAAAGAAGGAACCTAAGTTAGAAGATGTCCCGATAGTAAGTGAGTTTCCTGATGTATTTCCTGATGATTTACCGGGACTGCCTCCTGATCGAGAGCTTGAGTTCCCTATTGATTTACTTCCAAGTACCGCACCTATTTCTATCCCTCCATATAGAATGGCTCTGGCAGAGTTGAAGGAGTTGAAAGTACAATTGAAAGAGTTGGTGGACAAAGGTTTTATACGCCCTAGTATATCTCCATGGGGAGCACCAGTTTTATTTGTGAAAAAGAAAAACGGTACACTTCGGTTATGTATCGATTACCGACAGCTTAACAGAATGACCATTAAGAACAAGTATCCGTTACCGACGATTGATGATCTTTTCGATCAATTACAGGGAGCTACAGTGTTTTCCAAGGTTGATCTAAGGTCTGGGTATCATCAGTTGAGGATTAAAGAACAGGATGTACCCAAGACAGCATTCAGGACTCGGTACGGTCATTATGAGTTCTTGGTCATGCCTTTCGGGTTAACTAACGCACCGGCAGCTTTTATGGATCTCATGAATAGGGTGTTCCACCCTTACTTGGACAAGTTTGTTATTGTGTTCATTGATGACATACTAGTTTACTCTAGAGATAATGATGAGCACGCTGCCCACTTGCGTATAGTATTACAAACTTTGAGGGAAAGACAGTTGTATGCAAAGTTTTCGAAGTGTGAGTTTTGGTTACAGGAAGTGGTATTCTTGGGACACGTAGTATCGAGAACTGGAATATATGTTGATCCTAAGAAAGTAGAGGCGATTTTACAATGGAAGCAACCTAAGACAGTGACGGAGATTCGTAGTTTCCTCAGATTAGCCGGTTATTATCGGAGGTTTGTTCAGGGGTTTTCCTTAATAGCAGCTCCTTTGACCCGTCTAACTCGTAAGGGAGTTAAGTTTGTGTGGGATGATGTTTGTGAGAATCGATTTCAGGAGCTAAAGAACCGGTTAACCTCCGCTCCCGTTTTAACACTTCCTGTTAATGGTAAGGGATTTATAGTATATAGTGATGCCTCAAAGTTGGGGTTGGGGTGCGTATTGATGAAGGATGAAAAAGTTGTGGCTTATGCTTCTAGACAGCTAAAGAGGCATGAAGCAAATTACCCTACCCATGATTTAGAGTTAGTCGCAGTGGTGTTTGCTTTAAAAATCTGGAGGCATTACTTGTATGGTGAGCATTGTCGGATATTTACGGATCATAAGAGTTTAAAATATTTGCTCACCCAAAAGGAGCTTAATTTGAGGCAAAGGCGATGGTTGGAGTTGATAAAAGATTATGACTTGGTGATAGACTATCATCCGGGAAAGGCGAACGTTGTAGCTGATGCCTTAAGTCGTAAGTCTTCATCGTCTTTAGCAGCACTTCAGAGTTGTTATTGTCCAGCATTAATAGAGATGAAATCTCTTGGGGTCCAGTTGAGAAATGGTGATGATGGATCCTTATTGGCAAACTTCATTGTGCGACCTTCGTTACTTAATCAGATCAAGGACATTCAGAGGTCTGATGATGAGTTAAGAAAAGAAATTCAGAAACTGACCGATGGAGGAGTTAGTGAGTTCAGATTTGGAGAGGATAACGTCTTGATGTTTAAAGATCGAGTTTGTGTTCCTGAGGGAAACCAGTTGAGACAGGCGATCATGGAAGAAGCCCATTCATCTGCTTATGCATTACATCCCGGAAGCACCAAGATGTATAGGACTATCAGGGAGAATTATTGGTGGTCGGGTATGAAGCGAGACGTAGCAGAATTCGTAGCAAAGTGTCTCGTATGTCAGCAAGTTAAGGCGGAGCATCAGAGGCCAGCAGGTACACTTCAGTCTTTACCTGTTCCCGAGTGGAAATGGGAGCATGTAACTATGGATTTTGTTTTGGGATTGCCGCGGACACAGAGGGGAAAGGATGCGATCTGGGTGATCGTAGATCGGTTGACTAAGTCCGCTCACTTTTTAGCTGTCCATAGTACATACTCTATTGAGAAGCTGGCTCAGCTCTATATAGATGAGATTGTGAGGCTACATGGAGTTCCCGTTTCTATAGTGTCAGACCGAGATCCTCGATTCACTTCTCGATTCTGGCCAAAATTTCAAGAAGCTCTCGGAACCAAATTGAAATTTAGCACTGCTTTTCACCCACAGACGGATGGTCAGTCAGAGAGGACTATCCAGACCTTGGAGGATATGTTACGGGCTTGTGTCATTGACTTTATTGGGAGTTGGGTTAGACATTTGCCATTGGTGGAATTTGCTTACAACAATAGCTTTCAGTCTAGCATTGGTATGGCACCATACGAAGCTTTATATGGAAGGAAATGTCGTACTCCACTTTGTTGGGATGAAGTGGGTGAAAGAAAGTTAGTGAGTGTGGAATTGATCGAGCTAACTAATGACAAGATCAAGGTTATACGAGAGTGGCTAAAGGTAGCCCAGGATAGGCAGAAGAGCTATGCAGATAAACGGAGAAAAGACTTGGAGTTTGAGATCGATGATAAAGTTTTTCTTAAGGTTTCTCCTTGGAAAGGTAATAATTTGAATACTTTGAAGTATTAAATCTTATTGATTATACTATCATGATAAATTATGGTGTTTTATTGGATAATGAAAGGTGTGATTCGATTTGCGAAGAGGGGAAAGCTCAACCCGAGATATATTGGACCATTCCGAATCATTGAAAGGATTGGACCAGTGGCTTATCGGTTAGAATTACCTCCGGAGTTAGATCGGATCCACAACGTTTTTCATGTCTCCATGCTTAAGAAATATGTACTAGATCCCTCTCACGTCCTCGAAGCACCTCCGATCGAGTTGCATGACGATTTGAAGTTCGAGGTACAACTTGTGAGTATCTTGGATCGAAAGGATCGAGTACTGAGAAACAAGAGTATTTCAATGGTCAAAGTGTTGTGGAAAAGTGCTCGAATGGAGGAAATGACATGGGAAGTAGAGCATCAGATGAGAAACCAATACCCCCATCTATTTGTCGAATCTGGTAAGTGAAATTTTGAGGTCAAAATTTTATTTTAAGGGGGGTAAAATTGTAAAACCCGACCCTATAAATACATGTCATGACATACATGCATTGAGTAGCATGTTATTACGCTAGAAAAGCACCTAAGAATAGACGAAACCCGATATTGTACCTAACGGTACACTTAAATTGATTTAACCTCGAACTAGTTCAAATAAGAATTGTAGGATGAAATTTAATATTTTATAGTCCAGGAATGACTAAAAATGATTGTTCGGAGTTCGAGGGTTCATTTGGAGTAAAATTAGAAATTTTGATATTCAAGGGCAAAATCGTCATTTTGCCACCTAAGATAATAATTTGATCATGGAGTGAAATTTTTGACCAAGATTAACTATTTGGAGTATAATTTAATGATAGGAAGTGAAAAAGTTTAATTCTGGTGATTTTTGGAGTGTAGGGGCAAAATCGTAATGTTGCCACCCACAGACAAAATTTGAGATTTTGAGAGAATTTAGATCAAATTTGACAAATTGGAGAATGGTATGAGTATAAGGGGTGAAAAATATGTCTATGGGCAATTTTTCAATTTTTGAAGCAAAAATGTAATTTTTGACTTTTACGGGGGCAAAAGTGTAAATTGCAAAAATTACTCCATCGAGACTTTGGATGAGTCTGAGAATTTTATCTAAGCTATGAATATATGAGACAAGTGTATGGCGAAAATTTGGAAACAAATGGATGAAATTTTAAAAATGGGCCAATGAGAAAGTGACACGTGGCATTTTTTTAATGAAATAATATTATTTTAATGAAAAGTCAGCCATTTAAACCCAAATTTTGAGTGCTGGCCGGCCATAAGGAAGAAAAAGAGAGTAAATAGAGAGGAAAGGAAGAAAAAAAGAAAAACCAAAGAGAAACAAGAAAATTCAAAGAGAAATTTACGGTTTTCGACCGTTTACGCGTCTAACGGTAAGATTTTTCGATTTTAGCTTAATTTCTACCTTTCCTATGCCTTTATTTCCATTTAGCATGCTTGAGGAGAGAGATCAAAAAGTGATATCAAGGGCTGGACGAAATTCTAGGGGAGAGAAATTGAAATTTTTAGGTTTTGATTTTTAGTTAAATTGATAGTTTTAGTTAGTTAAAGGTGTTTAGAAATTAAATTGGGCAAGAAATCATTAAATTTTCACAATACCCACTCTTGGCTGGATGCTCAATGTTGTACAATGATGATGAATTGATTTTATTCTAAAGAAATGAAGAGAAAATGATGAAAAATGATTAAACGTGATAGAAAAACAAAGTAGAAAATTAACTGAGTTAGTGTCCCATTTTTGGTCGAATTTTCCAAGGAAGGGAGTGAGCTGATTTTGTTGCTTTTAGAAGGTTATTGGCTGATATTTAATGGTTAGAAATGTTGGAGAGAGAATGGGATGATTTAGGGCTAAAATGGAGTGCGTTAGCAATTTATCGGGCAAAGTGCCAAAATAGTTTAATACCGCGTTTAAGCCGTTTTAGGCTATTGCATTTCATACCATGCATTAGTATAGGATTTAAGTTAATTATATAGTGATTTAGCATCAATATGATGAATTGTGTAAATTTTTGTAATGTGTCTAAGAGGAGAGCCTTCCGGAAAAGGCAAAGAAGTCGTACCCGATGAGTAGTGATCGGGGCGCTTAGAAAGCTTTTAGTTTGTACAAACGGTGAGTAAACTTATTATTATTGTAAATTATCTAGAGTTTATTTTTAAATGCCCTTTATGTATTTTATGAAATGAAAACGGGATTTTTGATGTTTTAGGAATAAATGTGATAAATAAAAATATATTGTATTGATTATGAAATTGAGTAATTGGAGGCTACAAATTGACTTAAAAAAAATATATATTTTCCTAGGAATGGCTTATGAGAAATGAGTATATGTGGCTATATTTTGTGAATGCATTGGGAAGTTTATGTAAGTTGTTTTACTATGCAGGCTGGATAAATAAATAAAAGCCATGTTATACTGTCGAAATTTTATTAAAATTGGTGGGTTAGTCACTGCAGTGACGGGTTTCCGTGGACTGCCTATTAGAGGGGCACGGTAAACCCAGTTATATAGTTACTCCGGTTGTAGAGGCGAGGAGGGTAACTCCCGGGGTAGTATTAGAGCTCACTTCACGTTGAACCCCCACGTGAATGTGTAACTCGGCCAACGCCAAGGAACAGCTGTTTTTTTAAAAATAAAAATGTGTTTCACATGTGAATATTTTAACACCCTTGGCAGACTCGGTTAGATGCCTCGGCCAAGGTATCCCCGATGATTAGTTTTGGCTTGAGCCTTATTTTAATAAAAGACATAAGCCTTAACAATTGTTTTGGTAAATTACAAATATTTTATGGTTTAAGAAATAAATTTAAAACACTATGAAATGGGTTGAAATTTGTTGTTTAAACTTGCCTCCATTTTACTCGCCTTTAGATATTTATGATAATGTCTGTTTACTCATTGGGATTGCAAAATCTCACCCAACTCCTTTCCATCCATTTCAGGTTCAGTATAGACTGTAGATAGCTTATCTCATCGAGGACTACCATTGGATCTGCATTTTCCAAACCGTAGGTTCACAGTCCTCTTTACTTTTGTTTATTCGGGGGCCCTCTTGTTATTGTAAATTAAATTAAATATTTTGGCTTACTGTATTTCAGTATGTATAAATTTATTTAGCTTTTACACTATAAAAATTATTCACGTATAACTCTATAAATATTGTTTTATAAGAAAATAAAATATTTTCCTTAATATTTCTTTTATTTTCTTATTATATTCAAATAACCGTAATTTCATTTTAAATGAAGATTTTAGACTTTTAAACTCATTTTGAATATGAATTATGTGTTTTGTACTTGTATATTACGTTTTAGCCAGTTTCGAAATTTTTGAGAAAAAAATGACCAAAATACCCCTGTGTGGCGAAAATTTTATTTTGATTGTTTTTTATCTAAAATAGTATATATTCTCTAAAAACTCGATATTTAACAATGATTGCTCACAGGAAAGGAAAGAAACTGATATGTAAGTCTTGCGGGGTTCCGAATGGCATTCCGGATAATGAGTGTCAATCGGGACGTCGCGGCGATTGTCATGGGCTCGAGGGGAGTACCGGGTCGTGACATCACTTCACGGCAAACCACCACGTGAGGGTGAACTCAGCCAACGCCAAGGAACGGCTATGCTTTCAAAATAAAAACATGATTTATGCGTACATAACTTTTTAACAGCCTTGGCGGACTTAGTTGGGATAGCCTTCGGCCAAGGTATCCTTGATAACTGAGTATGAGAATGATTTTGGCATGAGCCAAACTTTTTAGGAAATCATAAGCCTCGTTGTTTATTTTGGTGAAATGAATCTATTTTTTCTTATTAAAATGAGTTCGAAATGCTGAGAATCATTTTTATGCTAATCTATTTTATCTGTCTCCATTTACTCAGTTTTAGATATTTTAGATAGTATTTGTTTATTCACTGGGATTATATAATCTCACCATCCTCCTTTCCAACCATTTCAGGCTCTGGATAGTCGGTAGATAGCTCACTTTGTTGAGGGCTACAATTGGACTTGCACTCTCAAAAACTGTAGGTTTACTGCTTTTGATACTTTTGGTCGTTCGTGGGCCCACGTGTCACTGTAAATTAAATTTTATACTATGGTTATCTGTATTACAGTATGTATGAATTTATTTAGCTTTTACGCTACAAAAATGATTTATCGGTAACTCTATAAATATTATTTTATAAGAAAATAAAATATTTTATTAAATATTTTTATTATATTCAAATAGTTATAGTTTTACTTTAAATGAATGTTTAGACATCTAAACTTATTTTTGATTTTGAAATATGTGTTTTCCACTCACATACTACATTTTTAACTGGTTTTGAAATTTTTAAGAAAAAATGACCAAAATGTCCCTATGAGACAGAAATTATTTTTTTTATTGATTTAATTTGGAAATAGCTTAAAATCTTTTAGAACATGATATTTGGCAACAGTTACTCACAGGGGAAATGAGAAACTGATATTAAAGCCTTACGGAGTTCCGATTGACATTTTAGGTAATGAGTGTCGATCGGGACACCGCGGCGATTGTCACGGGCTCGAGGGGAGTACCGGGTCGTGACATCTAGTATGTGTACATGCTTTATAATCTCATTGATCCTTCAAAGATTCATCTTTACATGATCGTTGCATCTTATGCAATACCACAATCCCTAAAAGTCATCTTTATTTCTCAATTATCTTTCATGCCTATAACATATACATTATATCTTTATTGCATTTCGATGTTAACCAGTCACTTTAGACTTAGACTCATTTGAATCATGTATGTCGCATGCATTTCTAAATTCCAATTTCCATAATACATTAGGAGGTTTTCATTATCCAACTTCATTATCAAGGTTACCTTCAACCATCCTTTGTATTATTCTCTCATACTAATATAACATCTTTCTCCCTTAGCCCATTGACTATATGTACTTGAAATTTCAAGACTGGAAACAAGGTTATTCTCAAGTACCTCTCAATGTCAATGTGAGTATCACTTTCAGCTTACGACTTTCCTTTTGTAACAACATAACTTAATGCTTGTTTTCACAAGATTCATAGCAGGATTCCTCTTGAATATTTCCTTGCAGTTACCAACCTTAAACTTATATCTCACCACATGTGATCACATAACTCGTGGTTTAGCCGTTAGGCTCCTTAGCAAGTTTCAAAATCCCACATATTATACTTACCGTGTATGATTGGTAATGCCTTCTCAAGGATGTTCATGCATTCCCAAAGCACTTAATCACTTATTTGCTCTTAAACATTCCGAGCATATCATTTCAAAATGGCATGCACTTATTCACCAAGATATTTAAATGCATGCTCAACTATTCATACTTCAATTTATCTTCAAGGGTTTCTAATATGCCACATAATTGGCCTTGTGTTGTTACTAATCCTTTTTCATTCAACTAAGTCGAGATAAGATTTATAAATCCGCATGGCTATACTTTGTTTTAACTCATTTTGTCACGACCCGGAACCTCCCTCGGGCCCATGACAACTGCCACGATGTCCCGATTGACACTCATTATCCGAAATGCCAATCGGAACCTCGCAAGGCTAACGAATCAGTTTCTTGCCTTTCCTATGAGTAATCGTTGTTAAATATCGAGTTTTAAGAAACTATAAACTATTTTAGATCGAAAACAATCAAAATAAAATTTTCGCCACATAGGGGTATTTTGGTCATTTTTACTAAAAAATTTCAAAACCTAATAAAGATACAACGTATGGTAGAAAAATATCCATTGTCGATTAAAATTAAATTTTTGTAATCTAAATCTTTCATTTAGAGTGAAAAGTTGGCTAATTAAACTAAATAAAAATATTTGATAATATATTTCATTTTCTTATAAAACAATTTTTATAGAACTATACATAAATAATTTTTGTAGCGTGAGAATAAAATAAATTCATACATACAATAATTTACAAAGTTATAATGTACAATAATAATTACAATGACAATTGGCCCACAAATACACCCAGTATTGGTGATAGTAACCTACTGTCTGTGGGATAGAGGGGTCAATTGGAATCCTCGATAAAATCGGATATCTACAAGCTACCACAGACCTAAAATGTTTGCTAAGGTCCAAAGGCGAGTAAAATGGAGGCAAGTTTAAACAACAAATCACAAACCGTTTCATAAGGTTTTCCATTTCTTTCTTAAACCATAAAACATTTGTAATTTACCAAAACAGTTGTCAAGACTTATAACCTTTATTAAAAACATGGCTCAAGCCAAAATCTAGTCCTTGGGGATACCTTGACCGAGGCATCTAACCGAGTCCGTCAAGGTTGTTAAGATATTTACATGTTAAACATATTCTAGTTTTGAAAACAAGCCGTTCCTTGGCGTTGGCCGAGTTACACATTCACGTGGGGGTTCGACGTGAAGTGAACTCTAACACTACCCCGGGAGTTACCCTCATCGCCTCTACAACCGAAGTAACTATGAAACCGGGTTTATCGTGCCCCTCTAATAGGCAGTCCACGGAAACCTGTCACTGCAGTGACTAACCCATCAATTTTAATCAAATTTCAACAGTATAACGTGGGTTTTATTTATTTACCCAGCCTGCATAGTAAAAACAGCTTATATTTATTCCCAAGGCAATTATAAAATATAGCCACATATACTCATATATCATAAGCCATTCATAAGAAAATATATTTTTCAAGACAATTGGTAGCCTCTAATTACTCAATTTCATAATCAACACAATATATTTTTATTTGTCACATTTATTTCTAAAACATCAAAAATCTTGTTTTAATCTCATTTTCGTTTCATAAAATACATAAAGAGAATTTAAAAATAAACTCTAGATAATTTACAATAATAATAGGTTTACTCACCGTTTGTACAGATGAAATGCTTCATAGGTGCCCCGATCACTGTTGGTCGAGTACGACTTCCTTGCTTTTACCGGAAGGCTCTCCTCCTAGACACATTGCAAAATTTACCCAATTCACCACATTAATGCTAAATCACTATATAATTGACTTAAATCTTATACTAATGCATGGTATGAAATGCAATAGCCTAAAACGGCTTAAACGCGGTATTAACCTATTTTTGGCACTTTACCCAATAAATTGCTAACGCGCTCCATTTTAGCTCTAAATCGTCCCATTCTCTCTCCAACATTTCTAACCATTAAATATCAGCCAATAACCTTCTAAAATCACCAAAATCAGTTCACTTTCCTCCTTGAAAAATTCAGCCAAAAATGAGACATTAACTCGGTAAATTTTCTACTTTGTTTTTCTATCACATTTAAACATTTTTCATCATTTTCTCTTCATTTCTCTTAGAATAAAAATCAGATCATCATCATTGTACCTCATTTCAGATTCAGCCAAGGGTGGGTACCGTGAAAATTTAATGCTTTCTTGCCCAATTTAATTTCTAAACACATTTAACTAACTAAAACTATCAATTTAACTAAAAATCAAAACCTAAAAATTTCAATTTCTCCCCCGTTGAAATTCGGCCAGCCCTTGATGTCACTTTTAGATCTCTCTCCTCAAGCATGCTAAATGGAAACAAAGGCATAGGAAAGGTAGAAATCAAGCGAAAGTCGAAAAATTTTACCGTTAGACGCGTAAACGGATGAAAAACGCGAATTCCTCTTTAAATTTTCTTGTTTCTCTTTGGTTTTTCTTTTTTTCTTCCTTTCCTCTCTATTTTCTCTCTTGTTCTCCTTTATGGCCGGCCATCACTTAAAATGGGGTTTAAATGGGCTGACTTTTCATTAAAATAATATTAAATCATTAAAAAGTGCCATGTGTCACTTTCCCATTGGCCCATTTTTAAAATTTCATCTTTTAAACTTCAATTTTTCACCACTTAACATACCATAGTTGTTCATACCAAAAATAAATAAATCCTATGATTTTGACAAGTTTTGGGTGGTGAAAATTACGGTTTTTACCTTGAGACGACAAAATTACCGTTTTGCCCATATGTTCCGAAAATTGTCAAAATTGAAAATTTTCACTTCCTATCATTAAATTATACTCCAAAAAGTTAATCTTGGTCAAAAATTTCACTCCATGATCAAATTATTATCTTAGGTGGCAAAATGACGATTTTTTTGCCCTTGAACATCAAAATTTTCAATTTTACCCCTAATGAACCCTCGAACTCCAAACAATCACTTTTAGTCATTCCTGGATTGTAAAATATTAAATTTCATCCTACGATTCCTATTTGAACTAGTTCGAGGTTAAATCAACTCAAGTGTACCGTTAGGTACAATACCAGGTTTCATCTATTCTTAGGACTTTCCTAGCATAATAACATGCTACTCAGTGCATGTATGTCATAACATGTGTTTATAGGGTCGGGTTTTACACATTTGCTATGCCACCCTTGTAATTTTTTCATTCACAATTTCATCACTTAGTATTGACATCCCTTGTCAATGTCTCATACATTCATCTAACTTTTCACTCACTTTTTGCTTAGCCTTTAACAAGGCTTAATCTCTTGTCTTCTTTATTTCTTAGGATTTGACTTTAGTCAACATATTATTCATCTCAATACTTCACATGGCAATTGATCTTAATGTAGCTATCTCAAGAACTCTCTAACTTCTCTTTTACTTACAGGCCAATACATAAGGCAATAAAGAAACTTTTCAATTCACTCATATAAACACTTTTCCAATGCACTTAAAACTGCAAATAACAAAGCTTGACATTAAGATCAATGACCGTAATTCAACTTGTGAGTTTCAGCTTCATGATACTCACAATTTGCTCGTGCTTTCTAGCCATGAGGGGTTCTTAACGCGACAGCGTTGGGCAATCAGCACTGCGATGTTACAACTGCTGGAATTTACTTTATCAAATTGATTATTCTACCTTTAAGGCTACCACACTAATCATTCTCAGCCGCATGGCTTTCCTTTAAGCCTATGCCACAATTTCCGTAAGCACATGTATCTTCTCTTTGCTTATCATATGTAATAGGCCAAGACTATACTTTCAACTCATTTTATCCTTTAACACTTATCATCAATCATTAAGTCCCACCTTAGGACATCCTTTCCATATTGTATAATGACTTTACAATATATATATATATATATATAATACACCACACATAATTATTCACTATTTATGGCATCCCACAATTCTTATCATCCAAAATTAATTGCCTTTCTTGTCTTGTAACTCAAATAGTTTATTGACATTTAATGCAAAAACTATGAAAATAGTTCATCTTTCTCCACACTTTATACTCACAATCATTATTAAATCAAGAATTCATCTTTCCCAAGTTCCATGATTTACCTCCAATGGTCTATATTTGTACCAAATTATCATTTTATAATGTCATGGCACCATGTGCCTCCATTTTTACCATCAATCATACTTCATAAGAAACAATTAAAAGACTTACATACCTTTTTCTTCTTTTGTGCATTGCACAACTCTTTAGGACCTACCTACACACTACAGACACTTGACCAGCGAATTATCCTTTTTGACCTTTTTCCTGTTTATCCAGCATTTACCCTTATTTCTCATCCATAGGAATATCGGGTTACAATTCCCTTAATACTTAAGTTTACAATCCTCGACTTAATCACATTAACCATTCAAAGTGTCATCTATAGTCTCATTAATTTCTCTCATATCCTTCCGAATTGTAACTACAATTGAGATTTCAAATTTCACATTTCTACGATTAATCGGTAATCGTTTGTCAGGTCTTGTAGTTACTTGTACCATTAATATCTTTCTACGTCGACCTTTAATAATTATCTAAGGCGACCAACCACACCACTAAGGTGAATATCCTTCCTCAATAATTATATTGCTAGTCCACCT
Source organism: Theobroma cacao (assembly GCF_053813885.1). Classification (NCBI taxonomy): domain Eukaryota; kingdom Viridiplantae; phylum Streptophyta; class Magnoliopsida; order Malvales; family Malvaceae; genus Theobroma; species Theobroma cacao. The sequence goes on along the minus strand of NC_142647.1, from coordinate 35,586,557 downwards.
CTATCATACCAAAAGAGTCCTGTATGCACCAAGTCATTTAAATAGCTACTTCATAATCCATTTGAGTCACACGAAAATAAAAGCCAAACTTTTAAGTCCTTTGTACAGACAACTACTACTACTTAGTTTACACCGCATTTACCCACACTTAAAGTAATACGAAGTTCAATGAAAAAAGTAAGTGTCTTTAAGATCATCATCGCCTTCATCCGAGCACATCAACGGATCCTCTTCCGGGTCCTCTTTTACCTCCTGAGATTTCCCCATTTTATCCTTAATCCAAGCTTGTTGTATTCTCACGCATTCCTCCCTACTCACAGGTGCAGCACCTCTCCCACAACCAAGAGGAAAGTCTCAGACACTTGACACCTTGCTTGGATGATAGCCCCTTGCCATTGCCTCCTTTATCTTTTCCTTAGACATTTCCAAAAAGAAACTTTTTACGCTTTCCCAAATCTTAGTGCTTACCTCACTTTCAAAGCTCTCACTACTTTCGAAGATTTCCCTACTCCGAAACAATATTTCCAAATCTGGTGGGATCCATCCAATAGGAATCCAAGACTGGCCACTTTCTTGAATCCTTGAATCAAGGAGCCATTGTCTCCTAGCAGTGGAATCTAGCGATCCCTCACTAGTGCTATGATAGGTATCCGGACTATCGTTGCTTCTTGACATGGCGCATGTAATAGGCGCACCTCCAAACCTATATGCAACCAAGCATCAATTGCTTAGTCATTTATGCATCATAGGAATAGGTGGGTTTCTAATGAATCAGAGGCTTATGTAGCCTCCGGTCCTTGACTTATGTTACGCACCCACAATCCAAGGACAAGACCCTACACGGACTCCAACAACTCCGCTGAAAACCACAAGAACCCCTAAGACTCAACTAAACCTAGAGCTCTGATACCAACTTTGTCATAGCCCAAATTCCAAGTCATGACTGGTGCATGGACACAATAGGCATGGCCCACTAGGCCCAAGCAAGCCTTTCTATGAAAACTTGTTCATTAAACCCTCTGTCCCTCATTTACCTCTAAAGTTCTTAATTCATAGTTTTCAAAAATAATTTCTTCTCAAGAATAAATCATGGCAACCGAATATATATCATTCACAATATAATATTACCATTTGCCAACCTGTGGTGACATTATCATGCAAACCAAACATATAGTGTTTACAAAAAATCTCACGAATTACATTTAAATAACCATATACACATACAAAATACCTTAACTATCAGCGGAGTGACTTTGGCGTGGATACTATCATGGGGTGTGTTGGTAAACCTACCATAAGATGAACAGGAGGAAGCACCTCTACCTAGGATGTCAAGCCCGACCTTATAAATTACTTGCCATGTCATTCATATGATTGATAATATGCTTGCATACTTGGAAAGTCTCGAAAGAAAAATCGTTAAAAGACGACAATGTACCAAATGGTACAATTAAGTTAATTTAAGCCTCGAACTAGATCAAATAGAGAATTTAAAATGAAATTAAGAATATTAAAGTTTCAGAATGGTTTAATATGGTGATTTGGAGTTCGAGGATCAATTTGGAGTTAAACCGAAATTTTCACTGTCCAGGGGCAAAATGGTCATTTGCCACCTAGGGACACAATGGAAATTTTTAGAAAAGATTTTTTTTTGGCCCTATTTGACTTATTGGAGTATAATTTAAGGTTTAGAAGTGAAAAAGTTTAATTCCGGTGATTTCTACAGTGTAGGGGCAAAAATCGTAATTTTACCATCCGCGGACAAAATTGGAGATTTTGAGAGAATTTAGATCAAATTTGACAAATTGGAGAATGGTATGAGTATAAGGGATGAAAAATATGTCTATGGGCAATTTTTCAATTTTTGGGGCAAAAATGTAATTTTTAACTTTTACGGGGGCAAAAGTGTAAATTTCAAAAAAATTACTCCACCAAGACTTTGGATAAGTCTGAGAATTTTATCTAAGCTATGGATATGTGGGAGAAGTTTATGGTGAAAATTTGGAAACAAATGGATGGTTAGAATTTAAGGAATTAATAAAACAAAAAAAATAAATAAAATAACATTATATTATTTTAGCCTTTAAAAAGGTCAAAATTTCCAGAATTCTCATCTTCTTCAAGCCGTCCAAACCAGGAGAGAAAAGGGGGAAAAGAAATAAGAACCCTAGCTGAAAAATTTGAGGAAAATCAAGAGAAATCAAGAAATCAAGCATTAAAAAGGTAAATTTCATTGATTTTCCTTGTGATTTTCACTACCCATGCATTTTTTCTCATTTCCATGCAAAATTAGAAAGTGGGTATGGACACCCATGCTGGCCAAACTTCCATGGATGAGTTTTGAGCTTGAGTTTTGGTTGATTTTAATTGAATTAAGTGATTTTAGTTAGGTTATATTGAAATATAGCAAAAATAAGCTAGAGAAATAATTTTCTCCCATTGAAACCCATTATGCCGAATTTTCTAGGGGAATATTGGCTGCTGATCTTGATGTTTATTTGAGGAATTATGATGAATAATGATGAATTATGAGCCTAGAAAAATAATGGGAATTTTCGGAGTAAAAATACGAATTTTTACCCACTAGGGGTATTTTCATAATTTGCTGTCGAGACTGATAATTTGCACCACACTGAGGGACATTAAGTCAATTTGGGTGCCATTGAGGTATAGAAACTGAAAAAAATTAATTTGGAGTTTAAACGAACGCGTATATCGATTTATCAAGTAAAAGACTGAAATAGGCTAACACCGCGTTTAGGCAAAATTTAGACATTTTGCACTTCATATCATGCATTAGTAGTATAAATTAGTTTATTTTGATTTAGTACCAAAGTAGTAAACCTCTTAATTGTGCAATTTGTCAAGGTGGCGAATCCTCTAGCAAGGGCAAAGAAATTGCACCCGAGGAGTAATAGTTGGAGTACCCGAATTTAGTTTTCGGAAACAATGAGTAACCTTACCATCATTTTAATTATCTAAAGTATGTTTTTATTCGATTTTGGTGAATTTTATGAAATGAGTTCAAATGGTAAATTTTTATGTTTTGTAAACAAAATGAGTTTAAATGAAAATATTTTATAAATTGTCTTGAAACGAAATAACGATTTTGAAAATAAAGTAATTGGAGACCACTTGTTATGAATTAAATTTATTATTTGAATCGAATGGCTTATGACAGTATTTGCATGAATGGCTGAATTAATATTTGTGTTGAAATATATAAAATATATATTTAGCCTTGAAAGGCTGTGAATTGCAATAATAGCCATATCATGCTATCGAATTTTATTGTATGGTGGGTTTGACCTGCTGCAGTGGGCTGGGTTCTGTGGACTAGCCTATTAGAGGGGCACGGAATCCTGTTATATTTTTATCTCGGTTGGAGAGGCGAGTAAGGTAACTCCTGAGGTATAACTTTTAGAGTTCACTTCACGCCAAACCACCAAGTGAAGGGGAACTCGGCCAACGCCAAGGAACGGCTATGTTTTCAAAATAAAAACATGACTTTCTAATAGCCTTGGCGGACTCAGTTGGGATAGCCCTCGGTCAAGGTATCCCAGATAACTGAGTATGATAATAAATTTTGGCATGAGCCAAGCTTTTTAAGAAATTCATAAGCCATACTAATTACTTGCTTTAAATAAATTGATTTCATTTGGTTGAAATAAGTTGAAAGATGATAAATTACAGTTTAATGAAATATTTTAATAGTCTCCTTTTACTCGACTTTAGATATTTTGAGTGATGTTTGTTTATTCACTGGGATTTTATAATCTCACCACCCTCCTTTCCACCCATTTCAGGTTCAGAATAGATTGTAGATAACTGATATCGGCGAGGATTACAATTGAACTTACCACATCTAAAAACTGTAGGTTCATTTCTTTTGATACTTTTGGTCATTCGTGGGCCCACGTGTCACTGTAAATTAAATTCCATACTTTGGTTATCTGCATTACGGTATGTAGGAATTTATTTTGCTTTTACGCTGTAAAAATTATTTATGCAATGTTCTTAAATTATTGTTTTATGTGAAAATTGAATATTTTATTTAATATTTTTATTTTATTCTAACAGTCATAATTCCATTTTAAACGAATGTTTTAGACATCCAAAATTATTTTTGATTATGAAATATGTGATTTCCACTTACATACTATATTTTTAACTGATTTTGAGATTTTTGGGATAAATGAGCAAAATACTCCTGTGAGACGGAAATTATTATTTTATTTGTTTAAGTTGGAAACAGTTTAAAATCTTTTAGAATGTGGTATTTGGCAACAGTTACCCACAAGGGAAATGAGAAGCTGATATTAAAGTCTTGCGGAGTTTCAATTGACATTCCGGGTAATGAATGTCGATCGAGACGTCGCAGCGGTTGTCACGGGCTCGATGGGAGTTCCGAGTCATGACATAGGATCCAACTACCTTCGAGCCTGAAAACTAAAACATAAAGTTGAAAAGAATGAGTATAAACCCAGTGAGTGAACATAGGAAGGGAACAAGCAAACGATAAGGAAAGTTTAGAAATCACAATGCACTTATGTTAAAAACAATGCAATTTAGTTTAATTCCTCATAAAACCCCTCAATTCGACCTTTGATTATTTAACCGCTTAGTGTTGAAGGATCCATGATGCATTATGAAATCAAAAAGTGAAAACCACAGTAAATATTTGAGCAAGACAAGCAAGACAGAGAGTCTTTTTTTTTCGTTGTATTGAAAATCAATTTGGAAACAATTAACAATTTCAACATTTAACATTCAGTGTAATCACATAATTTTTCTCTAACATTTCTATGCTATGTGTAAACATGTATACAACCACTAGCTCATTAGATCATGTGCACTCCTACACCACACATAGCTGAAATCATCATCCACCGATCATCAGCTCATGCGCACACCCACACCGCACATAGCTGGAATCATCATCCACCAGTCATCAGCTCATGTGCACTCCCACACCACACATAGCTGGAATCACCCGTCATCACCGGCATGTGCACTCCCACACCGCACATGTGTGGTTACAATCATCATACAATATTATCATTCAAAGCATAAAATATATATCATCAGAATATAGGAACACATGGGTTCATCACATTACACATTTTACAACATAAAATGTTTCATCAAGAGCTTGTTCCAAGGCATGATTTAGAGAAAAAAATCAAATAAAATCATTCAAGTGCTATATCCCAACACATATGTATTTCCCCAAAAATAATTTAATGTAAGTTCACTCACCTTAACAATGCCACTTAACAAGACTAGCACCCACAAGATCTTAATCCGGGTAGTCCCGAAATACCATTAAAACCTATAATTGCCAATAAACAATAATAGCTTCAAATATATCATAAACTTAACCTTAATAATTCTAATAAGCATACTCTTGATAAACTACATTCTAGCCTAATTTTTAACCTAGAATTCTAGTCTAATTCTCAAACCCATCATATCAACTATTCCAATTTAAAGGTTCTTCACCTTGGTGAGCTTGGAGGCATAAAGATCAACAAAAACCTAATATTTCCAAGAAAAAGAATTTGAAGAAATTAGGAAATAAAATCTGAAAATATAACCCATAAATTCATAAATTCCAGGAGTTAAAATTATATACCTTTTAGCCTAAAAAATGGAGATTTAAAGTTGAAAATTCAAGTGTCGGTGATGGTGGAGTAGAAATAGAAAATAAAGGAAAGAAAGAGAGATTTTTTCCTTCTCTCTCCTAGGGTTTGGTTGTACTAGAAAATGGGGTTAGAAGCTGCAGGTTTGGTGCCCAAGACGTTAGGAGAAGAAAGAAGTAAGAAAAGAAAGGAAATGAAATGAAAACAAGGAAAATCAAATGAAAAAAAATTGATTTTCATGGAGGTGAAATGAAAATGGCATTGGGTGGGTGAAGAAGAAGAAGAAAATATCTTTTGGTGAAGATAAGAACCGGTCATGGGACAAGGATGAAGAGTCAAAGCTTCCTTTGGATGCTTTGACCAAACTAGTGGCAAAATTACCATTTTACCCTCTAAGGTTTTCACCCTTTTTAATTGTATTCTCCCACAATCTTTTAATTCCAATTTCTTTTCATTTTTCTTCCTTAACACTTGTACCAATAAAATGTCAAGTTTATGGTTTAACGCAGTATCATCGCAATATTTAAATATTTGCTTACTCGAGCTAGCTTTATTTAATAAAGACATGCGGGTCCCATTAACGTCATTTTTCTCTGAAATTTTCTCATTCTTCTTCTCCCCCACTTAGATTGACCATATACTCCTTCTTCATGGAATATTTCGACATTAAATAAAATATTAATATTTTAATATTATTTATTAATAAAATATTATTTTATTCCAAAATTTTTCACTTGTCTCCTTGGCACCCAAAATGTCTTATTATGCTCCGATTCACTTTCGAATCACTTTTTTATATCATTAATTCATCCTTAATAAAAATATTATTATTTAATTATTATTTCTTCATGTGCGAAATATTTTACTCTAGAGTATTCCTTTCACCTTTCATCACTTTTAAACATTCTAAATGACCTCAATTGGCATCCGATAAACTTTATTAGCCACTATATCAAAGTATTGGTGTTACAGTCTCCCCCACTTAAATAGAATCCGTCCTCAAATTCACGTCAGTGTCGGGTTATTAATCTCACTTTATGATCTTCTGGGATTTTGTTTTCTTCATTTATCTCAATGATAGAATCTCTTTTGATAGGTTTCAGCTTCAACAATTTTTACACCAGCATTGGTGTGATAATGATCTCCTTTCCACTTACCAACGTAGTAAATGAATTGTGGTCCTTGATATCTTCATCATTTTCTCCTTCATATTCAGTGGTTGCATTTGAATAAAACAGCTGAACTAATTTTTGATAAACTTATTTTCTTACACACAAATATTCCTGCCATCCCATTTTCCTTAGATTTTCAATATAAGGCAGTTTAAATTCTTTCTACAACCATTCCAAGTCTATAATTATTCCATTAATTACCTTTCTTTTGAAGTAGGTTGCATTAAATATATTCCTTTCTTTTTTACTTGTAAAGCTAATGTTGAATGAATCGAGTTTCTCAGATCTCGTTGTTTTGGAAGGTGTTGCCGGAGCTTTTCCTTTTTCTTCCCTGACCTTTTTGAAGCCATTTCTTTGATGACTGATTCTACTCTGAAGGTTTGGTATGAAGAATCGAGGTTTTGAAAAGGGGATGTTGATTTTTTGTGAACAGAACCGATTCTATTTTGGATGACTTGTACTTATAAATGGGTCAATTAGAACTTAAGCAGATTTGAAATTCAAAAGGTTTTTGTGAAAGTTTTAGTCTTTTGATTCTTAAAAGCCTACTCTGCGAGAGAGAAAATTTCTTCAAAGAAAGGATTGAGAAATCTTAACTTTTGAAGAGATTTAAAGAAGAAAAACATGTTTTTAAATACTTAAGAAGTTTCCTAACTTCAAGTGCTAGAGTTGATTCTTAGGTGGTAAGAATTGATTCTTTATGCCTTAGTTTTTCAAGACTTTTTCAATTCTTTTTGAGAATTGATTCTTGAAATTTAAGGTGTCGATATTTTGAATTCCTGAAGTAGATTCTTAAACTTTGTAAGCTTAAAAAAAAAAGATTTTTTTATCCAAATCAAATACAAGAAATCTTCTAAATGGAATTGAGTTTAGTGCACATCACTATTGGTTTTGAATGATGCATACGTATGGCATGATATGTGAATCTTATTGTAGAAACTATTATGCAAACAAGATCATCAAAAATCAATCATTCAAATTATGAATTCAAGGAATTTATCCTTCTTCATATTGTAATTAAAAATAATTATCAACTCACTTTAAGTCATGATCTATGTCATTCAAAAAACATTGATCAATTAACCAGAAAATATTCAAACAAGCAACAATTCATCTTTCATAGGCAAGTTATTCATGGAATAGATATCACCTTATTCTTGCTATAAGCTCAGTCTATGCATTCTTGCCTTGATTTTTCCTACAAAATAGAACCAATTTTTGACCTTGCTGCCCAATCTTTCTTGGGTCCATAAATGTTAGTTCTTCTAAGTTTGATTTTAATTGGAATCTCAAAAATTTCCACAATTCTTCCCCTTTCAGGTTTGGTTCTTTTTGGATCTTATTCCTTTTTGACAATCTTTTCTTTAGGGGGTGTCTTTGTAAGAGAACAAAAATATATAGAATTACCTTTCTTATAATAGTAGACACATACATGTGATACACCATGCTTTTCATTTTCTTTTTCAAAGAAAGTTTTTATCTTTGTTTCTCTTGGTGTCTTATCATAACCTAAGCCATTTTTGTCAAAGAAGGCTTTTTGAGTTTCAAGCGTCTCATTAAGTTTCTATGAGCTCATGTTCCATTTAAAGAATGATTCATTTAATTGCTCATTTTTCTTTTTCAAGGCATTCATTTCATTCTCTAAATTATTTACTTTGTTTTCCAACTTAGACTCAATTTTAATCATGCAATCATTTTCTACCTTAAGCTTAGAAATGACTTTTTTGTATTTCAAATTCATGTGTTCAAATTCAAATGCTAACTCATCATGTGCATCCTGAAGCTCATCAAAAGTATGTGCATCATCATTTTAATCATAAGAACAATAAGCGATGTTTAAATAACATACCTTGGAGTTTCAACTTCCATAAAGCACAAGTTTACAATTTCCTCTTCTTGCTCATCTTGGGATTCATCACTGTCACTCACGCAGCTATCATAGCTTTTCTCTTGGAGTTTCTGTGATGACTTTTTTTGAGTTCTAGACATTCATATTTAGTGCAACCAAGATTTTTGCATTCATAACAAATAATATGATCATTTCCATGGTCAACCTTTGGAATATCTCTTCTCAAATTTCTTCTATGTTCTTCTCTTTTGAATGGCTTTTTGCTTCCTTGATTATTCCTAAAAAATCTATGGAACCTTCTAGTTAATAGTGTTATCTATTCATCATCCTCCTTTTCATTGTCACTCTTAAGTGACTTTTCATCACTCTATTTTACAACTTGAAGAGCAATGTCTTTTCTTTTTTATCCTCTAATTGCCTCATGTCTTTCTTTCTCACACCTAACATCGTTTCATAAGTAAGCAAAAATCTAGAAGCTCGTCTAACTTAAGTACATTTAGGTCTTTGGCTTTTTCTATGGTAGTCACCTTTGGTTTTTGAGACTTTGGTAAGCAGTGAAAGATTTTCTTCACCAGTTGTGCATTAGGGAACTTTTTTCCTAAAGCCTTAAGTCCTCTTATGATCTTTGTGAATCTTTCAAACATTTCTTTAATAGATTCCTCATCTTTCATTTTGAACAGCTCATAATCAAGTATCAGAATACTAATCTTTGATTCCTTTACTTGACCGGTGCCTTTATAACAGTTTTCTAAAGTGTCCCAAATCGTTTTTGTAGAAGAGCACATAACTACCCTATTAAATTCACTTTGACTAAAAGTACACAAAATAGCTGTTACAACTTTGTAATTCAATTGTATTAACTTTTTATCCTTATCGTCCCATTCTGCTTTTATCATAAAATATTTCCCAACATCAAAAGTCCTGGTAGGAATACGAGGTCCATAAACAATAATATCCCAAAAATCAAAATCAATAGATTTTATAAAGTTTTTAAACTTCATTCTCCAAAAAAAGGTAGTTTTTGCCTTTAACAAAGAAGGCCACATCATAGACTGTTCTTCACCAATGAAGCTCGAGGACACCATAGCTATTATTTGAAGCTTTTTGTACAAGATCTCTTAAAGGTGGTTAAACCTACAAAACTTGAAAACCTACTCTAATACTAATTGTTAGAAACATAAGCTTAAAGTAAAACTACCAAGAAAGGGTGAATTGATTGTTAAATAAAAATTTCCCCTTTTTCGAAAAGCTTTGAAGATGAAGCAAAAATATGAGAAAATAAAGCAGCAAAACAAAGTATGAAATGAATAAGTAAAGAGAAAAAAATAAAATGTAGTCAATAGGATTTTTATAGAGGTTCGGCCTTACAATGCCTACATCCTCTCCCTTGATAGCTCAAGGAGTTTGAATCCAGTATCAACTTCCTTTTTCAACAGGATCAAGCGTAACATTTACAACATGCCTTTTAACAGGATCAAGCGTAACCTTCACAACATGCCTTTGACCAAGATCAAGCATAACCTCTACCAAGACACTGCCCTTTTCAAGTTCAAGTACAACCTTTGCACAAGATGCATCCTTTTAAAGGATTAGGCAAAACCCTTTTACCTTTTGCTTAGAGTTATAACCAATACAACAGTGGATTCTTAAGAGCCTTTAGCTCAAAACCTCAAACAAGGCTTATAAAAAAGTTTAGAATCAAGAAGGTGAGAGTTTTCTCAAAAGATATAAGTGATGAAGGAATGTTTAAGCAAAAAAAGTATCAATTGAAGGATAAAAATGTGATTTTTAGCCTTTGTTCCTACTTAAAAATAGAATTTTTCTACTCATTGCTCTTTCTCTTGTTTTTTCATTTTTTTCTTCTTCAAAAATGATTCAAATTTGTCCAAAATCCTTCAAAATCCTTGCTTTAACATATTTAATAGGTATTTATAACATCTAGGATTTCTTGCCCATTGGAGTGAAATTTGAATCACTTCTCATACGCTTTAGCTAGCTTGCCAAATTCTATCACATATGTAGAATCCATTCTTTGCCATTAAGTTGTCAGTTCTTCACAAAGTTTGGAGCTTTCTATTTCTAAAGAATCAATTCTTCTATTCCAAGATGCTGGTTTTTCTACAATTGAGTTCAAGGGTGATACCTTTACAATCTTAGAGAATTGATTCTTTTGCCTCAAGGTGTCAGTTTTTCACTATGGTTTGGCATCAAAATTTGAATTTAAGATTGATGTTTGGCACTCCATCCTTAACCAATTGTAGCATCTCTTCCTTAGTCACCAAGTTTCTGAATCTTACTTTTGGTTATTTAAGAACCAATATCTTCTCCATTTAGAATCGATTATTTCTTCTTTGCATTTCTACCTTCTGCATTTTGTCTCTCTAGAATCAATTCTTTATCTCCGAGGTGTCAGTTCTTCACAAATGCTGAAGCTTCTGTCTTCCAAGAAAGAACTTCTTCTTTTCTCATAATTAATTCTTCACTGTTGATTTCTACTTAAGAACTAACTTCTCCTTTCTCCAAAATAGATTCTTCTTGTGATAAAAAATTAAATTTTTTTCTTCTCATTTAAGAATCAATTCTTTTCTTTTGAGAATTTGATTATTAGGCTGACACTTTGAATTTTGAAAACAAGAAATCTTTGAGAAACTTAAGAGATATTTCTTTACGTTCAAGAGCATGATCATTCACATTCAAGACATTTTCAAACAATCTTAGCATTTTTTAAGTTCAGCTTCAACACTTCTTTTAAGATTTTCATTCATTTTCAAAGCTTAATAAGTCAATGAATTTCGTCATTTCAAAACAAGAATAAAGGTAACAAATTTAATTAAATGAGTAATATTATTTAGTTTACACAAAATTAAATTAATAAATGTATTAATAAATTAATTAACAATAGCAATGAGATGAAAGTATAATTAACTATTTGTTCCTAGATACCCTCTAAGATATTTGCAGCCTCACAATCCATGAGGCATTTAAAATTTCATGTAAGTTATGCAGATAATACAAAGGAGATACCTATAACTTATACAATTTGTTTAACTCATTATGATTTAGCTTCACAATCCATTGTTAGCTTGATGTCCACCAAATGGAAATCGTATCCTTGTTCAATAATTATTGAAGTTAGTTGTAGTTCTCCATTTAGAAGCTAGCAATGGATTGTTCTGCTAAACCTAATGAGTTAAAGGTATAGTATACTAGGTTGTTGATATCTCCTTGGTAGTATTCACAAAACTTGCAAAAATTGTTAAATGCCTCGTGGATTGTGAGGCTACAAATATCTTATAAGGCATCCAACAACAAATGGTTATATACTCTTTGGTCTCTGCTACTCTTCTACTGTTAATCTATTTCATCTAAGAACTCTCATTATCTTAAACACATGAAAATGGTAAACCCAAGGAATAAAATGGTTTTCACTAGACATCCATGGAAAGAAGCTAGCTAGTATCACAAAACACCTTATTAAATCAAAAATAAAAAAAGAATTAAAATTAATTAGAAAAATAAAGCACAAAAAAATAAAGGAATATAAACTCACATTATTAAGACAATAGACACAATATTTGAAAAGATCAATCTTTCCAAATGATTCTTGAATTCTAAAGCTCAATACTCCAAACCATGCCTCTTCCTTCCAAGTCTATAAGATAAATATAGTAACCTAGTCTGGCCATCATTGTTTCCAAGTTGACCAAACTATGTCACTAATTTATGTAATAAACTTGGATAGAGGAGGCATGGTTTAGAGTATAAAGTCTTAAAACTCAATAACCATTTGGAGAGATTGCTCTTTTTAGCTATTGTGTCTACTACCTCAATAGTGTGAATTTATATTCTTTTGTTGTTTTATGCTTTATTTTTTCAAATAAATTTAATGTTTTGTTTTGCTCGATTTATTAATGTGTTATGTGGTACCAACTAGCTTCTCTTCGATGTCTACTGAAAAGCATTACAAACCTTCAGTTTGTCATTTTAATTCATGTGTCTATGGTCATGTGAGTTGCTAGTGGCATAGATTGTTCATGTGTGATGCTTAAGTTTTTGTCGAAATAGATTTCTTACCAGTAAGAAAATTAAGGACTAATAATAATTTGTCATTTTTTTTGTTTAGGGAGTACAGGGAAACCTGTCACTCAAATATTCCATGGAGTTGATTGACAAACTTCAAATTGAATTTAATTTAAGTCAATTGGTTAGGTCCATAGAATATACGAGTTATTGGCATTACAATGTTTATTGCAATGTACAAGCTGTCAACATTGGGTATGTTGGTCAAGTTCATGGAATATCTGAGTTCCCCTTCAACGAGTACAATTGATAACCCTATTTCATAGAGTTATTTTGTCACAATTTGACTATTAAATTGGCTAAGTTCTTGAAATTTAGTTTCGGAATTAGGTATTTTTATTTATTTATCTTAGTTTAGTAAATCATATAGAGTTGATTTAATTTAAGTCATTTTATTTTAGTTTGATGAAAATTTACTTTTATCTTGGTTGTTATTGGGTATGTTTGTTGCTTTTATAGGTGTGCAAATAAAAAGGGCTTCAATTGATAAAGAAGAGTACAAGGGAAGATTCATGATTATCCTACACATATTTCAGTATTTTGAGCATAACTCTCATTATAGAAGTCCAATTGACATGATTCTTGAGCCATTGGAAATCTAAGAGACAAGGTCCAACTTTCTCGTTTACCATTTTGCCCAATTTGACTGAGATCAAGGAGGAAATTTCATCACAAGTTGATTAAGTGCAGTAAAGTGTACTAGGAGATAGCGGATGTGGCACCACAACGCCAAAGAATAAAGGTTGTAGCTCCCAAAAACTAGAAAGTTGGGTGCCATAACACTAGAAAAATGGGGTTGCAGCATCGACATGATACCTCAGACACTCTAATTTTAAATTTGACTTAAATTTGGTTCTTTTGGAGCTCACGTAAAGACACTTTTAAAGCAATTGAAAGGCAAGTTTAAGGTTGGGTTTCTTTGAAGAAAAAGAGCGATCAAGCACTCAAGAAAGTAAAGAAACGCATAGAAGATTGAAGATTGAAAACCTGACAATCTTTAGTTTTCTTTTATTCTCTATTTCTTCTTTATTTTTCTTGAATTATTACTATGGTTAAATTTCTTTGGATTATGTTTTTGTTATTCATCATGAACTAATTTGCTCTATCGAGGATTGCAATTGAACTCAACATGTAGTTTGAATTTTTAATTTCTATCTTACTTATGATCAATGGAATACAAGTTGCTTATTCCAACCTTGTGTTTAATATGTCTGATAGACTGGCCACCAATTAGAATGATTTGGATACCTAAATGCAACTTGACAAAGGGAGTTTAGTGTAGACCTTGGAAGGAATAGAATATGTTCAAATTTATTTAGGCTAACTGCCACCGAATGATTTAATTTGCATATAGGATAGATATAGAGCTATATGTCATATGTAGCCAAGATTAGAGCATGAGCTTAATAGGTCATTCTATTGAATTTACATAGACATATAGTGACTTGGTTGGGAGAGATATTTTTATAAAAATATCGATAGAGACTTATAAATAATTTAGGAACTCTAGGTTACCAACTCTGTCACGACCCGGAACTCCCTTCGAGCCCGTGACATTCACTCGATGTCTCGATAGACATTCATTATCCGGAAAGTCAACCGAAACCTTGCAAGGCTCTCGCATCAATTTTACATCTCCCCTGTGAGCAATAGATACTAAATATCATGTTTTAAGGGAATATAAACTATTTTTAAATCAAAACAACCAAAAAGTAATTTCTGCTACAGAGGGGTATTTTGGTCATTTTTACCCGAAAATTTTGAAAACTGGTGAAAATATAGCATACAATCGAAAAATATTCATTTCTTATCTAAATATAATTTTAGTAATCTAAATCATCCATTTAAAATAAATTTTTTGGCTAATCAAACTAAATAAAAATATTAAATAAAATATTCCATTTTCTTATAAAACAATATTTATAGAACTCTGCGTAAATAATTTTTGTAGCGTAATAGCAAAATAAATTCATATATACAGTGGCACATGCAGCTAGGTATACAAAATATTCTACATTGACATGTGGGCCCCGATATTACCGAAAATATGCAAGACTGTAGACCTTTGATTTCTAAGGATGCAGATCCAAAGGCAATCCTTGATAAAATCAGCTGTCTACAGACTGACTGTCACAACCCGAAACCTCCCTAGGGCCCATGAGAACCGCCGCGATGTCCCAATTGACACTCATTACCCGAAATGCCAATCAGAACCCCGTAAGGCTTACATATCAGTTTCTTGCCTTTTCTGTGACCAATCGTTTTTAAACATTCCATTTTAAACAATTTTTAGTAGTTTCCTGCTCAAGTAAATCAAAAGATAAAAATATTTTAAAAGGATTTATAGATAAATATCACTATTCAAAATATTGATTAAAATATAGCATTTTTTAATATAAAACAATATTTATAGAAACACGTGTAAGAAATCTTTTATAACGTGTAAGTAAAATAAATTCACACATACAAAAATTTACAAAGTTATAATGTACAATAATGGTTACAATGACAAGTGGCCCAAAATACACCCAGTGTTAGTGCTAGAAACCTACTGTCTGTGTGGTAGAGATGTCAACTGGAATCCTCGACAAAATAGGGTATCTACAAGCTACCACAGACTTGAAATGTTTGAAAATGAGGTGGGTGAGATTTTGCAATCCCAATGAGTAAACAGACATTATCATAAATATCTAAATGCGAGTAACAGGGAGGCAAGTTTAAACAACAAATCACAAACCATTTCATAATGTTTTCAATTTATTTCTTAAACCATAAGATATTTGTAATTTACCAAAACAGTTGTTAAGGCTTATGCCTTTTATAAAAGAAAACAAGGCTCA
Organism: Theobroma cacao; assembly: GCF_053813885.1. Taxonomy (NCBI): domain Eukaryota; kingdom Viridiplantae; phylum Streptophyta; class Magnoliopsida; order Malvales; family Malvaceae; genus Theobroma; species Theobroma cacao. The sequence goes on along the minus strand of NC_142647.1, from coordinate 35,570,974 downwards.
AGCCAAAACTAATCCTCTGGGATACCTTGGCCGAGACATCTAACCAAGTCCGCCAAGGTTGTTATAACATTTACATGTGAAACACATTTTTATTTTTAAAACAAGTCGTTCCTTGGCGTTGGCCGAGTTAGACATTCACGTGGGGGTTCGACGTGAAGTGAGCTCTAATACTACCCCAAGAGTTACCCTCATCACCTCTACAACCAGAGTAACTATATAACCGGGTTTACCGTGCCCCTCTAATAGGCAGTCCATGAAAACCCGTCACTGCAGTGACTAACCCACCAATTTTAATAAAATTTCGACAGTATAACGTGGCTTTTATTTATTTACCCAGCCTACATAGTAAAAACAGCTTACATAAATTTCCCAATGCACTTACAAAATATAGCCAAATATACTTATATCTCATAAGTCATTCATAGGAAAATATATAATTTTCAAGACAGTTAACAGCCTCCAATTACTCAATTTCATAATCAACACAATATATTTTTTTTGTCACATTTATTTCTAAAACATCAAAAATCCTGTTCTAATCTCATTTTCGTTTCATAAAATAATAAAGAGCATTTTTAAAATAACTTTAGATAATTCACAATAATAATAGGTTTACTCACCGTTTGTACAAACTAATTGCTTTTTAGGTGCCCCGATAACTACTCGTCGTGTACGATTTTCTTGCCTTTACCGGAAGGCTCTCCTCCTAGACACATTGCAAAAATTTACTCAATTCATCACATTAATACTAAATCACTATATATTTGACTTAAATCCTATACTAATGCATGGTATGAAATGCAATAGCCAAAAATGGCTTAAACACGGTATTAACCTATTTTTAGCACTTTACCCGTTAAATTGCTAACGCGCTCCATTTTAGCTCTAAATCATCCCATTCTCTCTCCAAAATTTCTAACCATTAAATATCAGCCAATAACCTTCTAAAATCACCAAAATCAGTTCACTTTCCTCCTTGGAAAATTCAGCCAAAAATGGGACATTAACTCGGTAAATTTTCTACTTTGTTTTTCTATCACATTTAACCATTTTTCATCATTTTCTCTTCATTTCTCTTAGAATAAAAATCAGATCATCATCATTGTACCTCATTGCAGATTCGGCCAAGGGTGGGTATTGTGAAAATTTAATGCTTTCTTGCCCAATTTAATTTCTAAACACATTTAACTAAGTAAAACTACCAATTTAACTAAAAATCGAAACCTAAAAATTTCAAAATCTCTCCCCTAGAATTTCATCCAGCCCTTGATGTCACTTTTAGATCTCTCTCCTCAAACATGCTAAATGGAAACAAAGGCATAAGAAAGGTAGAAATAGAGCTAAAGTCGAAAAATCTTACCGTTAGACGCGTAAAAGGGCGAAAAACGTGAATTCCCCTTTGAATTTTCTTGTTTCTCTTTGGTTTTTCTTTTTTTCTTCCTTTCCTCTCTATTTTCTCTCTTGTTCTCCCTTATGGCCGGCCAGCACTTAAAATGGGGTTTAAATGGGCTGACTTTTCATTAAAATAATATTATATCATTAAAAAAATACCACGTGTCACTTTCCCATTGGCCCTTTTTTAAAATTTCATCCATTTGTTTCCAAATTTTCACCATACACTTGTCCCACATATCCATAGCTTAGATAAAATTCTCAGACTTATCCAAAGTCTCGGTGGAGTAATTTTTGAAATTTACACTTTTACCCCCGTAAAAGTGAAAAATTACATTTTTGTCCAAAAAACTGAAAAATTACCCATAGACATATTTTTCATCCCTTATACTCATACCATTCTCCAATTTGTCAAATTTGATCTAAATTCTCTCAAAATCTCAAATTTTGTCCGTGGGTGGTAAAATTATGATTTTGCCCCTACACTCCAAAAATCACCAGAATTAAACTTTTTCACTTCCTATCATTAAATTATACTCCAAATAGTTAATCTTGGTCAAAAATTTCACTCCATTATCAAATTATTATCTTAGGTGGCAAAATGACGATTTTACCCCTGAACATCAAAATTTTCAATTTTACCCCTAATGAACCCTCAAACTCCGAACAATCATTTTTAGTCATTCCTGGACTATAAAATATTAAATTTCATCCTACAATTTCTATGTGAACTAGTTCAAGGTTAAATCAACTCAAGTGTATCGTTTGATACGATACCGAGTTTCGTCTTTTCTTAGGTGCTTTCCTAGCATAATAAAATCCTACTCAGTGCATGTATGTCATGACATGTGTTTATAGGGTCGGGTTTTACAATTCTACTCCTCTTAAAATAAAATTTTGACCTCAAAATTTCACTTACCAGATTCGACAAATAGATGCGGGTATTGGTTCCTCATTTGATGCTCTACTTCCCATGTCATTTCCTCCATTCGAGCACTTTTTCACAACACTTTGACCATTGAAATACTCTTGTTCCTCAATACTCGATCTTTTCGATCCAAGATACTCGCAGGTTGCACCTCGAACTTCAAATCGTCATGCAACTCGATCGGATGTGCTTTGAGGATGTGAGAGGGATCTGGTACATATTTCTTAAGCATGGAGACATGGAAAACGTTGTGGATCTGATCTAACTCTGGAGGTAGTTCTAGTCTATACGCCACTGGCCTAATTCTTTCAATAATACGAAAAGGTCAAATGTATCTCGGATTGAGCTTTCCTCGCTTTGCAAACCGGATCACACCTTTCATTATCCAACAAGATATCATAATTTACCACAATAATATAATCAAATAAAACTTAATACCACAAAGCATTCAGATTATTACCTTTTCAAGGAGAAACCTTAAGAAAAACTCTATCATCGATCTCAAACTCCAAGTCTTTTCTCTATTTATCTGCATAGCTCTTCTACCTATCTTGGGCTACCTTTAGCCTCTCTCGTATAACCTTGATCTTGTCATTAGTTAGCTCGATCAATTCCACACTAACTAACTTTCTTTCACCCACTTCATCCCAACAAAGTGGAGTACGACATTTTCTTCCATATAAAGCTTCATACGGTGCCATACCGATGTTAGACTGGAAGCTGTTGTTGTAAGCAAATTCCACTAACGGCAAGTGTCTATCCCAACTCCTAAGGAAATCCATGACACAAGCCCTCAACATATCCTCCATAGTCTGGATAGTCCTCTCTGACTGACCATCCGTCTGTGGGTGAAAAGCAGTGCTAAATTTCAATTTGGTTCCGAGAGCTTCTTGAAATTTCAACCAGAATTGAGAATTGAATCGAGGATCTCGGTCTGACACTATAAAAATGAGAACTCCATGTAGCCTCACAATCTCATCTATATAGAGCTGAGCCAGCTTCTCAATAGAGTATGTACTATGGATAGCTAAAAAGTGAGCAGACTTAGTCAACCGATCTACGATCACCCAAATTACATCATTTCCCCTCTGTGTCTGCGGCAGTCCCAAAACAAAATCCATAGTTACATGCTCCCATTTCCACTCGGGAACAGGTAAAGATTGAAGTGTACCTGCTGGCCTCTGATGCTCTGCCTTAACTTACTGACATACGAGACACTTTGCTACAAATTCTGCTACGTCTCACTTCATACTTGGCCACCAATAATTCTCCCTGATAGTCCTATACATCTTGGTGCTTCCAAGATGTAATGCATAGGCAGATGAATGGGCTTTTTCCATGATCGCCTGTCTCAACTGGTTTCCCTCAGGAACACAAACTCGGTCTCTAAACATCAAGATGTTATCCTCTCCAAATTTGAACTCACTAACTCCCCCATCGGTCAGTTTCTGAATTTCTTTTCTTAACTCATCATCAGACCTCTGAATGTCCTTGATCTGATCAAGTAACGAAGGTCGCACTATGAAGCTTGCCAATAAGGATCCATCCTCACCATTTCTCAACTGGACCCCAAGAGATTTCATCTCTAATAATGCTGGAAAATAACAATTCTAAAGTGCTGCTAAAGACGATAAAGACTTACGACTTAAGGCATCAACTACAACGTTCGCCTTTCTCGGATGATAGTCTATCACCAAGTCATAATCTTTTATCAACTCCAACCATCGCCTTTGTCTCAAATTAAGCTCCTTCTGAGTGACCAAATATTTTAAACTGTTGTGATCTGTAAATATCCTACAATGCTTACCATACAAGTAATGCCTCCAGATTTTTAAAGCAAACACCACTGCTGCTAACTCTAAATCATGGGTAAGGTAATTTGCTTCATGCCTCTTTAGCTGTCTAGAAGCATAAGCCACAACTTTTTCATCCTACATCAATACGCACCCTAACTCCAACTTTGAGGCATCACTATATACTACAAATCCCTTACCATTAATAAGAAGTGTTAAAACGGGAACGAAGGTTAACCGGTTCTTTAGCTCCTGAATTCGATTCTCACAAACATCATCCCACTCAAACTTAACTTCCTTACGAGTTAGACAGGTCAAAGGAGCTGCTATTAAGGAAAACCCCTGAACAAACCTCCAATAATAACCGACTAATCCAAAGAAACTACGAATCTCTGTTACTGTCTTAGGTTGCTCCCATTGTAAAATTGCCTTTATCTTCTTGGGATCAACATATATTCCAGCTCCCGATACTACGTGTCCCAAGAATACCACTTCCTGTAACCAAAACTCACACTTCAAAAACTTTGCATACAACTGTCTTTCCCGCAAAGTCTGTAATACATACGCAAGTGGGTAGCGTGCTCATCATTATCTCTCGAGTAAACTAGGATGTCATCAATGAACACAATAACAAACTTGTCCAAGTAAGGGTGGAACACCCTGTTCATGAGATCCATAAAAGTTGTCGGTGCGTTAGTTAACCCGAAAGGCATGACCAAGAACTCATAATGACCGTACTGAGTCCTAAACGCTGTCTTGGGTACATCCTGTTCTTTAATCTTCAACTGATGATACCCAGACCTCAGATCAACCTTAGAAAACACTGTAGCTCCCTGTAATTGATCGAAAAGATCATCAATCCTCGGTAACGGATAATTGTTCTTAATGGTCATTCTGTTAAGCTGTCGATAATCGATACATAACCGAAGTGTACCGTCTTTCTTTTTCACAAATAAAATCGGTGCTCCCCACGGAGATATACTAGGGCGTATAAAACCCTTGTCCACCAACTATTGCAATTGTACTTTCAACTCCTTCAACTCTGTCGGAGCCATTCTATATGGAGGAATAGAGATAGGTGCGATACCAGGAAGTAAATCAGTAGTGAATTCAAACTCACGATAGGGAGGAAGTCTTGGTAATTCATCAGGAAATACATCAGGAAACTCACTTACTACAAGGACATTCTCTAACTTAGGTTCATCCCTCGATATATCAATCACATGAGCCAAGTATGTTGGATATCCATTGCGCACCAATTTCAAAGCTTTGAGGGCCGAGATTACATAAAACGGTAATACTCGATGCTCCCCCATAAATACCACTTCTGCTCCCTCTAAACTCTAGAGAATCACTTCTTTCTTAAAATAATCCACTTTTGCTCGATGAGTGGACAACCAATCCATACCCAAGATCAAATCAAAGTCCCGAATCTCCAAAGGGATTAAATTACCCATAAATTTTTCTTCCCCGACTTTAATACCACAATCTCTATAGTACGTATTTCTTACTAACCGCTCGCCTAGAGGAGTATGCACTACAATCTCTTCCTCTAATGGTGACAGGTTCTTATCTGAGAATAATGCAAATGATATGCTAACGTATGATCTATCAGAACCCGAATCTATCAAAATATGTGCATCTCTATCAGACACAATCATAGTACCTGTCACTGTGCTAGGTCGAACTCAAGCTTCATCCTCAGTCACTGTAAAAACCCTGGTCGAAATATGGGACTGTGGTCTGGAAGATGGCTGCTCTAAGGTATTCCTCTCCATGCCTGACCGTATCACTAGGCCCTGTCTGGACTGTGATCTCAAAGTGTCTCTCCGTGGTATACTAAGACGAGTCGGAGGAGTAGAAGTAGTTACTGTACCCAGTCTCAACTAAGGACAATCTCTCCTGATATGCCCTTGTTGGCCGCATTGAAAACACTTTACAGGCTGTCTACATGACCCAACATGAAATCCTTCGTAATTACGGCATCTGTCCAATCCTCTTGAAGTCCCCCCTATCTACTCATCACTGGCCGATTAAATCTAGAATATCTCGGTTGCGACTGCTGAGATGGAGGTCTAGTGGATGCCACAGACGCTGAGGTAGTACTTTTTGCAGTAGATGTCAAATCTCTGCCTCTCTTTGAAGACTGACCCGGGAACGTAGGCAGATTCCTTCTCTTTGCGAACTCAGCTCGGATCCGTCTATTCTCAGTGGCGAGCTTCTCAGCCCGTAAGGCCATCTGCACAACTTCCTTATGTGGCTCCCTACCAGTCACTGTCATCCATTCCCTGATCTCATTACGGAGCCCTTCCTCGAAATAATTTGCCTGATCCCGCTTAGATTTCACCAGATCTGGCACATATAACATCAACTCGTTAAAACGAGTCTCGTACTCCTCTACAATTAGATTTCCTTGTTTCAAGCTCAGAAATTCTCTTTTCTTTTCTTTCTGATGAAAGTAAGTAAAATACTGACAATCAAATTCTCTGAGGAAGTCAAACCATGTCTGAGGAGTAATGGAACGGGACTTCACCGAATTCTACCAAGTACGAGCCCTCTTCTCTAGTAATCTAGTAGCCACCATTAGCTTCATATCGTCATCTAATCTCATATCAAAAAGAGTCTCTAAAACTTGACTAACACAATCCTTAGCTGCGGTCGCATCCAACTCACTAGTAAACGAGACGCAATCCAACTGTCTAGCTTCCTTCAATTTCTTAGAAATGGAGACGTCCGGTGTCTGGGGTGGAATAGGAGGTGGTGGTACTAGGGCTGTTATAGGGGAATCAGCAGGTGGAACTGGACCAACCTGAGCTTGGCTTGTAAGAGCAGCGAGAAAAGCCGTTAATGCCTGAACTGCCTCGGGTGTCATGACAGGTACGCCAGGAGTAGCAACAGGTGGTGGAGGAGGTACAGGAATGTCCGTAGACTCAGTAGTTGGAACTGCTCTAAAAGAAGACGCAGTCGACTCCTCTTCTATGGGATTCAGCTGACTCTGTCTAGGGTGACCTCTTCTCCTACTGGTAGATCTAGTAATAGGTAGTAGCTCACGTCGAGGAGGCATGATGATCTAAAAAAATGAAAATTAGTTTAGACAACTTAAGACTCTATATGCAACTACATGCAACTAACAAATCTTAACTGGGTCACACTGACATTGTAAATTATTTTAAAAAAAAAAACTTTAAATCCAAGAACTTTAAAAATCAAAAACTTTTTTTAAAACTATAAGCTTTTAAACCAAAAGCTCTAATACCAATTGAATTGTCACGACCCGGAACCTCCCTCGGGCCCATGACAACTGCCTCGAAGTCCTAATTGACACTCATTACCCGAAATATCAATCAGAACCCCGCAAGGCTTACATACCAGTTTCTTACCTTTTCTGTGAGCAATTGTTTTTAAACATTCCATTTTAAACAATTTTCAGTAGTTTCCTGCTCAAGTAAATCAAAAGACAAAAATATTTTAAAAGGATTTATAGATAAATATCACTATTCAAAATATTGATTAAAATATAGTATTTTTTATATAAAACAATATTTATGGAAACACGTGTAAGAAATCTTTTGTAACGTGTAAGTAAAATAAATTCACACATACAAAAATTTACAAAGTTATAATGTACAATAATGGTTACAATGACAAGTGGCCCAAAATACACCCAATGTTAGTGCTAGAAACCTACTGTCTCTGTGGTAGAGATGTTAACTGGAATCCTCGACAAAATAGGGTATCTACAAGCTACCACAGACCTGAAATGTTTGGAAAAGAGGTGGGTGAGATTTTGCAATCCCAATGAGTAAACAGACATTATCATAAATATCTAAAGGCGAGTAACAGGGAGGCAAGTTTAAACAACAAACCACAAACCATTTCATAATGTTTTCAATTTATTTCTTAAACCATAAGATATTTGTAATTTACCAAAACAATTGTTAAGGCTTATGCCTTTTATAAAAGAAAACAAGGCTCAAGCCAAAACTAATCCTCGAGGATACCTTGGCCGAGGCATCTAACCGAGTCCGCCAAGGTTGTTATAACATTTACATGTGAAACACATTTTTATTTTTAAAACAAGTCGTTCCTTGGCGTTGGCCAAGTTAGACATTCACGTGGGGGTTCGACGTGAAGTGAGCTCTAATACTACCCCGGGAGTTACCCTCTTCGCCTCTACAATCGGAGTAACTATATAACTGGGTTTACCGTGGCCCTCTAATAGGCTGTCCACGAAAACTCGTCACTGCAGTGACTAACCCACCAATTTTAATAAAATTTCGACAGTATAACGTGGCTTTTATTTATTTATCCAGCCTGTATAGTAAAAACAGCTTACATAAATTTTTCAATGCACTTACAAAATATAGCCACATATACTTATATCTCATAAGCCATTCATAGGAAAATATATAATTTTCAAGACAGTTAACAGCTTCCAATTACTCAATTTCATAATCAACACAATATATATTTTTTTTGTCACATTTATTTCTAAAACATCAAAAATTCGGTTCTAATCTCATTTTCGTTTCATAAAATAATAAAGAGCATTTTTAAAATAACTCTAGATAATTCACAATAATAATAGGTTTACTCACCGTTTGTACAAACTAATTACTTTTAGGTGCCCTGATAACTACTCGTCGAGTACAATTTCCTTGCCTTTACCGGAAGACTCTCCTCCTAGACACATTGCAAAAATTTACTCAATTCATCACATTAATGCTAAATCACTATATATTTGACTTAAATCATATACTAATGCATGGTATGAAATGCAATAGCCAAAAATAGCTTAAACGCGGTATTAACCTATTTTTAGCACTTTACCCGATAAATTGCTAACGCGCTCCATTTTAACTCTAAATCGTCCCATTCTCTCTCCAACATTTCTAACCATTAAATATCAGCCAATAACCTTCTAAAATCACAAAAATCAGTTCACTTTCCTCCTTGGAAAATTCAGCCAAAAATGGGACATTAACTCGGTAAATTTTCTACTTTGTTTTTCTATCACATTTAACCATTTTTCATCATTTTTCCTGCATTTCTCTTAGAATAAAAATCAGATCATCATCATTGTACCTCATTGCAGATTCGGCCAAGGGTGGGTATTGTGAAAATTTAATGCTTTCTTGCCCAATTTAATTTCTAAACACATTTAACTAACTAAAACTACCAATTTAACTAAAAATCAAAACCTAAAAATTTCAAAATCTCTCCCCTAGAATTTCGTCCAGCCCTTGATGTCACTTTTAGATCTCTCTCCTCAAGCATGCTAAATGGAAACAAAGGCATAAGAAAGGTAGAAATCAAGCTAAAGATGAAAAATCTTACCGTTAGACGCGTAAACTGGCGAAAAACGCGAATTTCCCTTTGAATTTTCTTGTTTCTCTTTGGTTTTTCTTTTTTTCTTCCTTTCCTCTCTATTTTCTCTCTTGTTCTCCCTTATGGCCAGCCAGCACTTAAAATGGGATTTAAATGGGCTGACTTTTCATTAAAATAATATTATATCATTAAAAAAATACCACGTGTCACTTTCCCATTGGCCCTTTTTTTAAATTTCATCCATTTGTTTCCAAAATTTCACCATACACTTGTCCCACATATCCATAGCTTAGATAAAATTCTCAGACTTATCCAAAGTCTCGGTGGAGTAATTTTTGAAATTTACACTTTTGCCCTCGTAAAAGTGAAAAATTACATTTTTGCCCAAAAAACTGAAAAATTACCCATAGACATATTTTTCATCCCTTATACTCATACCATTCTCTAATTTGTCAAATTTGATCTAAATTCTCTCAAAATCTCAAATTTTGTCCGCGGGTGGTAAAATTACGATTTTGCCCTTACACTCCAAAAATCACCAGAATTAAACTTTTTCACTTCCTATCATTAAATTATACTCCAAATAGTTAATCTTGGTCAAAAATTTCACTCCATTATCAAATTATTATCTTAGGTGGCAAAATGAAGATTTTACCCCTAAACATCAAAATTTTCAATTTTACCCCTAATGAACCCTCGAACTCCGAACAATCATTTTTAGTCATTCCTGGACTATAAAATATTAAATTTCATCCTACAATTTCTATTTGAACTAGTTCAAGGTTAAATCAACTCAAGTGTACCGTTAGGTACAATACCGGATTTCGTCTTTTCTTAGGTGCTTTCCTAACATAATAACATGCTACTCAGTGCATGTATGTCATGACATGTGTTTATGGGGTCGGGTTTTACACTGACCTGAGCCTGAAATGGGTGAAAAGAAAGGGTGAGTTTTTATAAACCCAATAAGCAAAATTCATCTATAACATCTAAAGCCGAGTAAATGGAGACAGTTAAATCATCCCATCATAATATAATTCATAACATTCAAAACTCATTTCAATTCATATAAAACAATTACATTTCATCAAAAATAATCAGTAAGGCTGATGACTCTCTTAAAACTTGGCTCGTGCCAAAACTCGTACTCGGAGACACCTTGGCCCGAGCATCCAACCGAGTCCGCCAAGGTTGTTAAAACGATATATATGTCACGACCCGGAACGCCCCATCTAGCCCGTGACAACCGCCGCGAAGCCTCGACAAACATTCTTCACCCCGAATGTCGATCGAAACCTCGCAAGGCTCTCGTATCAACTTTCGCACTTCCCTAGTGAGCAATAGTTATCAAATAATCAAAATACGAAGGATTACAAATCATTTCCAAATCATAACATAACATTTTTTTTTTTGCTCACAAGGGCATTTTCGTCATTTTTGTCAAAAACCTCGAAACTTGCTAAAAATGTAGTAGGTAAGCCGAAAATATATATTTAATGATTTAAAAAAAATTAAGTATCTAAAACGTTCATTTGAAGTGAAAATTTGACCATTTGAATATAATAAAAATATTCAATAAAATAAACTATTTTCTTGTAAAATAATTTTCATAAAACTATCGGTACATAATTCTTATAGCCTAAAAGATAATTATATTCATATATACTATAAAGCAAATAACCAAAGCATAAAATTTCTTTTACAGTGACACGTGAGCCAACATCTAACCAAAATGCATCGGAAGCTGGAAACCAACAGCTTTTACCGATTCGAGTCCAAATGAAGGTCCTTGTCAAAGTCAGCTAACTATGGAATTCCCCGAGCCTGAAATGTGAGGAAATGAGGGTGGTGAGATTATAAAATCCCAGTGAGTAAACAAATACCATCTAAACTATCAAAAGTCGAGTAAATGGAGACAATTAAAATAAATCATCATACTGTAATTTCATTACCTTTCAACTCATTTCAACCAAATAAAATCAATCCATAAAAATCAAGTAATCAACTTGGCTTATGAATTTCTTAAAACTTTGGCTCGTGCCAAAACTCATACTTGGTGATACCTTGCGCAGGGCATCCAACCGAGTCCGCCAAGGCTGTTAAAATTTCATACACTTAAAATATATTTTTAGTTTGAGAAAATACAGTCATTCCTTGGCGTTGGCTGAGTTCCCCTTCACGTGGTGGTTTGGCGTGAAGTGAACCCTAAGCTTTATCCCAGGAGATACCTTACGCACCTCTCCGTTCGAGGTAATAATATAATGGAGTTTACCGTGCTCCTCTAATAGGCTAGTCCACAGAACCCCCTCTGCAGTAAATAATTAATATATAATCCACCAATTAATGAAATTCATTCTAGCATGACATGGCAATTTATCGCAACCTAGCCTCTCAAGGCTGAATACACAGTATAAATAATTCTAACACCAAAATCAGTTTAGCCATTCATGCTCATTTATTATCATAAGCCATTCGATTCAAAACCATAAATTTGCAACACAAACTAGCAGTCTCCAATTACTCTATTTTCAAAACCAATATTCGATTTTTCAGAAAATTTATAAAATCATTTTATAAAATTACAATTTCTCTTAAAACATAGCAATTTACCATTTAAACCCATTTTCCATGAAATCACACAGTTGTATAAAATTACTCTAGATAATTAAGACGTTAATAAGTTCACTCACTGTTCTAAGAGTCGATGTACTCCTAATCCCAGTCTCCAAGCACAATCTTTGTACTTTTACCAGTGTACTTTGCTCACCACCTATCCACAATGCGCAATACATAATTCACCACATCAATACTTGACCATTATAAAATCAATTCAGGCTCGGTACTTATGCATGATATGATATACAACTTATCCGACTACCGCTTAAATGCGGTGTTGACCTAATTCGGCCTATTATCTCCAATTTAACTCCAAATCAATTCTTCTCACTTTCTACACTCCAATAATAACTAAATTACCTCCATGACTGTGAATGAGATTCAATTTATCAATCTCGATAGCAAATTATGAAAATACCCCTAGTGGGTAAAAATCATATTTTTGCTCCGAACATTTCCATTAGTTTTCTAGGCTCATAATTCATCATTTCTTAACCAATTCTCCTAAAATGAAAATCAAATTTATCCTCACTCAACACATGATAAATTCGGCCATTAATGATTGTGGGAGAAAATAAATTCTTTTCTTGTTGTTTTGTTTCTAAATATGCTAAATTAACTTAAAACACTAACATAACTTAAAATCAAATTAATCTAACAAGTTTCTCTCTCCTAACCCATTTTTTAAGAATTGAATTCATCATGAAAACATGTAATTTAATCATGGAAAATAAAGAGAAATGCTTGGGAATAAGAAAACTCAAGCTTAATAGAAAAAATCTCACCTTTTTCACTTAATTTCCTTGAAAATTCACACTTTTTCTTTGATTTTCTCTCTCTAGGGTTTTGTTTTTGTTTTCTCTCTCTTCTTGCTGGTTTGGCCGGCCATGGGGTGGAAGATGAGCTGATTTTTGTGCCTTTTAAAAAGGAAAATAATAAATTAATAAAGGCATGACACGTGGCATCATGTCATTGGCCCGTTTTTAAAACTTTAAAATTTTTAATCCTTTTTATCTCCACCACACAATTAGTCAATGGTCAAAATGAGGATAAAGGAAGACCATGTGCTGGAAAAATGTCCTGGTGGTGGAAAATTACAATTTTGCCCCTGGGGTGGCAAAATTACCATTTTACCCTTTTACTCCAAATTATACGAAATTAAAATTTTTCACTTCTAAATCTCAAATCTTACTCCAATAAGTCAAATTATACTCCAATAAGTCAAATGGGGCCAAAAAAAATCTTTTCTAAAATTGTCATTTTGTCCCCAAGTGGCGAATGACCATTTGCCCCTAGATAGCGAAAATTTTGATTTGACTCCAAATTGATCCTCGAACTCCTAATCACCATATTAAACCATTCTGGGACTTTAAAATTCTTAATTTCATCATAAATTCTCTATTTGATCTAGTTCAAGGCTTAAATCAACTTTATTGTACCTCTAGGTACAATACCGACTTTTGTAAATTTTTCGAGACTCTCCTAGCATGCAAACATGCTATCCATCACATGTATGTCATGATAAATATTTTTATAGAGTCGGGCTTGTCATCTTCTCCCCCACTTGGATCAACCATATGATCCTTCTTCTTGATTGACTTCGACATCCGGCTAAATATTAATATTTTAATATTATTTTATTAATAAAATATTATTTTATTCTAAAAATTTTATCTTGTCTCCTTGGTACCCAAAATACCTTATTATGCCTCACTTGACTTCCGAATCGCCTTTTATCTCACAAATTCTCCTCTGATAAAATTATTATTATTATTTTATTATTATTTTCTCACTTTCGAAATATTTTATCCTAAACTACTCCTTTCGTCTTTTATCACTTTTAAACATTTTAATTGACCTCAATTTGTATTCGATCAATTTTATTTATCACCATATCAAAGTATGGGGTATTTCAATCTCCCCCACTTAAATAGAATTCGTCCCCGAATTCCCGTCGATGTTGCGTTATCAATCTCCTTCTATGATCCTACTCCTTGTTCCTTCTATGGGGACATTCAATTTATTTACCTCGTTCACCTTCAGTTCAATTAAATGCTTTATTTATGGCAATTATCATCCTTTGGAAATGAATCAATAATACTTTTCACAACCATGATCTCTTATATCGAGACACTAAGCATGCCTTTATCACCATTATTAAATTTGAACCATAACTTCATCTCAATTATACTGATTTCGATCACATATCATACTTACTTATGTATACCTAATCATCATTTTATTAGTTCGCTCCGTACCAAATTTCTCAACCTTGATTCATCCATCTTATACTGGTCCATACTCTTCCTTTAATAAAGTTCCATTAAGAACTTAAACAATTCAAGGTTTACCTTCAAAGTCATTTATAACTTTAATCGTTCATTACATGTCCGTTAACACTTTAGCTCACTGACCTCCTCTAGCATTATTTCAAAATCTCCCAATTACTGAGAACAATTCTTCACCTTAGTTAGTCAAACTATCAATTTCATATATACATATATACATGCATTTTCGAATTTCAACCTCTCTCTTTATGTATAGGAATCCATGTGTTCACATGCCTTGGTCTACATTCCCCCTTTATTCCTCCGTATCCCAATCCTAGTTTCAATATAACGATTCTTATAGTGCATGTCAACCTTCTTATTATGCTTGCATACAACTTCATATCATTCATATCTTTTCCAACCATATGTTTGAGTTTCCTTATACTATATATCATTCATCACAATGTCATCTCCATTGAATTATAATCTATTATGCATGTATGCTTTATAATCCTATTGATGCCTCAAAGATTTATCTCAACTTGATCATTGCATCTCATGCAATACCACAATTCCTAAGAGTCATCCTTTTGTCCTTAATCATCTTTCATGCCTCTATATTATCTTGTATCTTTCTTGCATTACGATATTGATTTGTCACTTAAGACTCAAACCCATTTGAATCATGTATGCCTTAAGCATTTTCGAATTCCAATTTCCATAATATATTAGGAAAGTTTCATTATCTGACTTCATTTTCAAGGTCAACTTCTATCATCCTTTGTTCCACTCCTTCATATGAACAAAACATCATTCTTCCTTAACCAATTTATAAATTGTACTTGAAATTGTAAAACTTAAAACTAGATTCTCCTCAAGTATTTTTCAATACTAATACTAATATCACTCTTAGCTTACAACTTCCTTTTTATAATCAAATAACTTAGTGCTTGCTTTAACGAGATCCAAAGAAAAACTTCTCTTGAGTATTTCCTTGAGAATATCTATCTTAAACTTATGTCTCACAGCATGTGATCCCTTAACTTGTGATTTAGCCGTTAGGCTTCTCAGCAAGTTTTAAAAATTTTACGTTTCATACTTGCTGTGTATGATTAGAATCTCTTCTCAAAGATGTTTATGTATTCCTAAAACACTTACTCTTAAAGATATATAAATACATACTCATCCATTCAATCCCTAACTCATCTTCATAGGTTTCTAGGGTGTCACCCAATTAGCCTCATGTTGTTCCTAACTCTTGTCATTTTACTGTATCAAAACAGATATTACAAATTCTCGTAATGATATTCTATATAAACTGATTTCCTATACCAGTCTCGTAATTCTTCCTTCACACTTTCATTATTTGGTATCTCATCCCAATATAGTCATCTCAAGAATCTTTCAAATTTTTTTCTTTTAATTATATGCCTATATATAAGGCAATAAAGAAGTTTTTCAATTCATTTGGGTAAACATTCTCCAAAATATTTAAGACTCCCAGATAACAAAACACAATGACCAACAACCAAAATTCAATTTGTAAGCTCATTATCGTGTCACTCTCATCTTACTCATGCATCATAAACGTGAGGTATTCGAAGCATTACAACGTTGAACAGTCAATGCTAAAGTACTGTAGCTATTGAAAATTTTCTCATCAAACCTATTTGTCTACATTCAAAGTCACCACATCAATCATTCTCAACCAGTGATTTCCCTTCTAGATATATATCATGAGTTCCATAAGTATAGGTACCTTCTATTTTCTTGTCATACACATTAAGCCAGATTAATACTTTCATCTCATGTCATCTTTTGACGTTTATCAACATTCATAAAATTCCACCTCAAAACATCCTTTCCATACAATGTAATAAATTCAAAATACATATACCACTCCACACATAAGTTGCCTACTATCTACAACTTTCCTCAAATTTATTGACATCCCTATCCAATTATCTTCTTTGTCTTATACTCCAATAATTTTATTGACTTTCGGTATAATTAACTACGAAAACAGCCCAGCTTTCTCCTCACTTTATTCTCGCAATCCTTACTGAATCAAAATTTTATATTCCCCATATTCCATAATTTAACTTCATTGGGTTATATTTGGCCTAACTATTGCCTCATAGTGTCATAACATCACTGAATAATCCCCTTCATGCTTAAATTACAATCATCAACTTAATCACGTTACCCATTTCGAATGTCATTTATAACCTTATTGCTTCCTTCTATAACCTTCCTCAATAATTATATTACCAATTTATCTCTGTTATACTAAAAGATTCCCATACATATCTAATTATCTAAACAGCTATTTTACATTTCGTTCGAGTCATACAAAATAAAAGCCACTCCTAACTCATTTACACAGGTAACTACTACATTTTCCCTTAAACGACACTTGCCTAGATTTACGACAATACAACTTCAACTAAAGTATTAAACATCTTTAGGTTCCTCATTGTCTTGATCCGGGCACATCAATGGATCCTCTTCCTCTTGAGACTTTCTCCTTTGTTCTTCAATCCAGGCTTGTTGCATTCTCCTACGTTCCTCATCACTTATCGGTGTAGCATTTCTTCCACAACCAGGAGGAAAATGTCGTACAACGTTCACCCCCCTACGGGGTTTACTTACCACTATTACTTTCTCCTTATTCTTTTCTGGTTGTTCCCTTACATTTCTCCCATAGCTTGGTGGAAAATGTCGGACTACTGTCACCCTCTTCCTAGAACGAATACCTCCTTCGGCTATCCTTAATTTCCCCCTTTCTTTAGCATATTCCTTAGATTCTCTCAAAAAGGAACATCTCATGCTTACATTAATATTATTACTATCTGCACGTTTTGGACAACTCGATTCGGGCTGCCATCGGCTCCTAGCAGTAGAATCTAGTGATCCCTTGCTAATACTATGAGAGGCGTCGGGACTACCGTCTCTCCTAGACATGGTGTGTGTGTCACCAGTGCACCTCAAAACCTATACGCAACCAAGTAGTAATTACTTAATCATTCATGTATCACAAAAGTAGGTAGGTTTCTATATGTAGATGCATGCATTCTATTCAATCTAACCTAACTTAACTTATCTTAACTTAACTAGACTTGGGGCCACGCAGTGTCAGTGTAGATTTCTTAAAACAACCTTAAAATCAAAAACTTTAAAATTCAAAGCTTTAAAATCAAATTATCTGATCTTTAAACCATGCTCTGATACCAATCTAAATTGTCACGACCCGGAACTCCCCATCGAGCCCGTGACAACCGCCGCGAAGCCTCGACAAACATTCTTCACCCCGAATGTCGATCGAAACCTCGTAAGGCTCTCGTATCAGCTTTTGCACTTCCCCGGTGAGCAATAGTTATCAAATAATCAAAATACGAAGAATTACAAATCATTTCCAAATCATAACATAACATTTTTTTTTGGCTCATAGGGGCATTTTCGTCCTTTTTGTCGAAAACCTCGAAACTTGCTAAAAATGTAGTAGGTAAGCCGAAAATATATATTTAATGATTTAAAAAAAATTAAGTACCTAAAACATTCATTTAAAGTGAAAATTTGACCATTTGAATATAATAAAAATATTTAATAAAATAAACTATTTTCTTGTAAAATAATTTTCATAAAACTATCGGTACATAATTCTTATAGTGTAAAAGATAATTATATTCATATATACTATAAAGCAAATAACCAAAGCATAAAATTTCTTTTACAGTGACACGTGGGCCCACATCTAACCAAAATGCATCGGAAGCTGGAAACCTACAGCTTTTACCGATTCGAGTCCAAATGAAGGTCCTTGTCAAAGTCAGCTAACTATGGAATTCCCCGAGCCTGAAATGTGAGGAAATGAGGGTGGTGAGATTATAAAATCCTAGTGAGTAAACAAATACCATCTAAACTATCTAAAGTCGAGTAAATGGAGACAATTAAAATAAATTATCATACTGTAATTTCATTACCTTTCAACTCATTTCAACCAAATAAAATCAATCCGTAAAAATCGAGTAATCAACTTGGCTTATGAATTTCTTAAAACTTTGGCTCAAGCCAAAACTCATACTCGGTGATACCTTGCGCAGGGCATCCAACCGAGTCCGCCAAGGCTGTTAAAATTTCGTATACACTTAAAATATATTTTTAGTTTGAGAAAATACAGTCGTTCCTTGGCGTTGGCTAAGTTCCCCTTCACGTGGTGGTTTGGCGTGAAGTGAACCTTAAGCTTAACCCCAGGAGATACCCTACGCGCCTCTCCGTTCGAGGTAATAATATAATGGAGTTTACCGTGCTCCTCTAACAGGCTAGTCCACAGAACCCCCTCTGCAGTAAATAATTAATATATAATCTACCAATTAATGAAATTCATTCTAGCATGACATGGCAATTTATCGCAACCTAGCCTCTCAAGGCTGAATACACAGTATAAATAATTCTAACAACAAAATCAGTTTAGTCATTCATGCTCATTTATTATCATAAGCCATTCTATTCAAAACCATAAATTTGCAACACAAACTAGCAGTCTCCAATTACTCTATTTTCAAAACCAATATTCAATTTTTCAGAAAATTTATAAAATCATTTTATAAAATTACAATTTCTCTTAAAACATAGCAATTTACCATTTAAACCCATTTTCCATGAAATCACACAGTTGTATAAAATTACTCTAGATAATTAGGACGATAATAAGTTCACTCACTGTTCTAGGAGTCGATGTACTCCTAATCCCAGTCTCCAAGCACAATCTCTGTACTTTTACCAGTGCACTTTGCTCACCACCTATCCACAATGTACAATACATAATTCACCACATCAATACTTGACCATTATAAAATCAATTCAGGCTCGGTATATATGCATGATATGAGATACAACTTATCCGACTACCGCTTAAATGCGGTGTTCACCTAATTCGGCCTATTATCTCCAATTTAACTCCAAATCAATTCTTCTCACTTTCTACGCTCCAATTATAACTAAATTACCTCCATGACTGTAAATGAGATTCAATTTATCAGTCTTGCTAGCAAATTACGAAAATACCCTTAGTGGGTAAAAATCGTATTTTTGCTCCGAAAATTTCCATTATTTTTCTAGGCTCATAATTCATCATCTCTTAACCAACTCTCCTAAAATGAAAATCAAATTTATCCTCACTCAACACATGATAAATTCAGCCATTAATGATTGTGGGAGAAAATAAATTCTTTTCTTGTTGTTTTGTTTCTAAATATGCTAAATTCACTTAAAACACTAACATAACTTAAAATCAAATTAATCTAACAAGTTTCTCTCTCCTAACCCATTTTTTAAGAATTGAATTCATCATGAAAACATGTAATTTAATCATGAAAAATAAAGAGAAATGCTTGGGAATAAGAAAACTCAAGCTTAATAGAAAAAATCTCACCATTTTCACTTAATTTCCTTGAAAATTCACACTTTTTCTTTGATTTTCTCCCTCTAGGGTTTTGTTTTTATTTTCTCTCTCTTCTTGCTGGTTTGGCCGGCCATGGGATGGAAGATGAGCTGATTTTTGTGCCTTTTAAAAAGGAAAATAATAAATTAATAAAGGCATGACACGTGGCATCATGTCATTGGCCCGTTTTTAAAACTTTAAAAATTTTAATCCTTTTTATCTCCACCACACAATTAGTCAATGGTCAAAATGAGGATAAAGGAAGACCATGTGCTGGAAAAATGTCCTGGTGGTGGAAAATTACAATTTTGCCCTTGGAGTGGCAAAATTACCATTTTACCCTTTTACTCCAAATTATACCAAAATTAAAATTTTTCACTTCTAAACCTCAAATCTTACTCCAATAAGTCAAATTATACTCCAATAAGTCAAATGGGGCCAAAAAAAATCTTTTCTAAAATTGTCATTTTGTCCCCAGGTGGCAAATGACCATTTTGCCCTTAGATAGCAAAAATTTTGGTTTGACTCCAAACTGATCCTCGAACTCCGAATCACCATATTAAACCATTCTGGGACTTTAAAATTCTTAATTTCATCGTAAATTCTCTATTTGATCTAGTTCGAGGTTTAAATCAACTTTATTGTACCTCTAGGTACAATACCGACTTTTGTAAATTTTTCGAAACTCTCCTAGCATGCAAACATGCTATCCATCACATGTATGTCATGATAAATATTTTTATAGAGTCGGGCTTGTCATCTTCTCCCCCACTTGGATCAACCATATGATCCTTCTTCTTGATTGACTTCGACATCTAGCTAAATATTAATATTTTAATATTATTTTATTAATAAAATATTATTTTATTCTAAAAATTTTATCTTGTCTCCTTGGTACCCAAAATACCTTATTATGCCTCACTTGACTTCCGAATCGCCTTTTATCTCACAAATTCTCCTCTAATAAAATTATTATTATTTTATTATTATTTTCTCACTTTCGAAATATTTTATCCTAAACTACTCGTTTCGTCTTTTATCACTTTTAAACATTTTAATTGACCTCAATTTGTATTCAATCAACTTTATTTATCACCATATCAAAGTATGGGGTATTTCAATATACACATAAAACATGTTTTTACATTTAAAAATGTAGTCGTTCCTTGGAGTTGGCTGAGTTTCACCCTCACGTGGTGGTTCGACGTACAGTGAACTCTAAATATACCTTAGGAGATACCCTCTGCGCCTCTCATACTAAGCTAAAATATAACGGGGTTTACCATGCCCCTATAATAGGCTAGTCCATAGAAACCCACCCACTACAGTAAGCTAATCAATTATCCCACCAAATCAATAAAAATTTCAGCAATATGACATGGCTAATATGATATTACCCAGCCTGTGTCAGGCAAAACAAAACAGTTTATATATATTCCACACAAAACACAAATCTAGCCATTCATGCCATCACATTGTCATAAGCCACCAATTCAAACCATATATCAAAACACGAGTATATAGTCTCCACTTACTCAATTTCAAAACCAATATTCAATTTCAAAACAAGTTATAAAACTCATTTCATTTAACCAACACTTCAATTTTAAAACATAGTAATTTACCATTTAAACTCATTATTCTTTAAAACATAAAAACAAGTAGAAACAACTTTAGATAGTTAAGATGAAAGTCTGTTACTCACAATAGCGGGAGTTTGGAGTAGTTCTATTCTTGGTCCTCGGGTACAATATCTTTACCCTTATCAGAAGGCTCACCACCTATACATAATACACAACACGTAATTCAATATATTTGTGCCAAACTATTATAAAACTATTTCAGGCTCTATATGAATGCATGAAATTGAATGAGAATTGTCCGAATGACCACTTAAAGACGGTGTTCTACATGGGTTCAATTATGATCGGACTGAATTTGTATTCGACCTAACTCGAACAATACACTGTTGAATTAATCAAAACATCCGATTCAACTTCAAATATATTCATTTCACTTCCAAAATTCCAAATACACCTAAGTACCTCAATGAGCTTAATTGTGACCTAATTCACCATAACTGAAATTCATTCCGATTTCGATATCCAACATCATAATTGATCAATTCCTAGCTAAATAACTTGAAATAAAACAAAATCCATCATCAACAAGTCACCCATAAAATTTGGCCAAAGAGGGTTGTTGAAGGGCATGTAATTTTCTTGCTTGTTTTTTATGCCAAACATCATCAAACAACTAAAAACACTTAGATATCATGAAATCTAGCAAAATCCACCATTAAAACCTCTCTCCCTAAGTTCGGCCAGCATGTAATCCCTCATGAAAACTTGTATTTCATCCATAGAAAATGAAAAAGAAAGCATGGGTAAGGTAAATCTTAAGCTAAAATTGAAAAATCTTGCCTTTAATTGTTTTGTTCCTTTAAATTCAACAAATTTCTCTTGGATTTTCTTCTCTAGGGTTTGCTCTTATTCTTTTCTCTTTGTCCTTAGCTTTGGCCGGCCATGAAGAGTGAAATGGGAGGAGTGTGTGCTGGTTTTTTAAAGGGAATTATAAAAGGATTAAAATTTGCCACGTGTCACCATGTAATTGGTGCATGCTTAATACTTAACAATTAAGCATTCTCTCACCACCACAAAATTATTCATGGGCCAAAATGATGATGGGTGAAGTTCATGGGCTGGACAAGTGTCATGGTGGTGCAAAATTCAAAAAATTTCAATTACGTCCCTGTGGACACGTAAAATGACCGTTTTACCCCTAGTTCAGAAAAATGTCGAAATTGAAATTTTTCACTTCTCAAATTCAAATAATTCTCTAATTAATCAAATTTAGTCAAAATATCATCCAACATTCCAATTTTTCCCTTGGGTGGCAAAATGACCATTTTGCCCCTACGTTATGAAAATTTTTGAATTAACTCTAAATCACTCCTCGAACTCCGAATCACCATATTAAAACATTCTAAGGTTCAATAACTCTCAAATACATCCTAAAATCTCTATTCAAACTAGTTCGAGGTTTTAATCGACTTAATTGTACCACTAGGTACGATACCGATTTTTAACGATTCTCCGAGTCATCCAAGTATGCAGACATGCTATCAAGTACATGAATGACATGGCAAGTATATAATAGAGCTAGGCTTGACAAACTCAATCCATTTAGCAAGTCAAGAAAGAAAGATAAAATTTAGATGAATTGATGAGAGATATTGTAATCTTAGGCTTGTTTATTGATTAATTTTTCTAGTTAAGATTTGTTATCAGCTTTTAGATTTAGTTTAGTTATTGTTTAGTTTTAATTTTTACTTTTAGTTAATCACTTTATTACGGTTGTTTGAATAAGATTAGGTTGTGATAATTTTAGTACTTAACAAAAGTTGGTACAATTCTCTGTGAGATTCAATACTCTATTTATCATTATATTACTTGTTAACGATACGTGCACTTGCGTGGTAAATCCGATAATAACAGCACACTCCATCACTTGTATATCCAATGGAGTTGACTAAGTTTCTTGGGATTATTTAGAAAGTAGGGATTGAGCAATTAATGTTGTGAATTCCCTATTTGCTAAATAATCTTGGGTAGGTAGGTTATATCCAAATAATATATATGAGATGTTGGTTTTGAAATCTTTGAATGGAAGAAAGACAAACACTATCAAACAAATCATGTTCCAGAACACATGTTGTCTTTTTTCCTTTCAAAATGAGCGTTTCTACCAAAGGAATGTTTCCACATAAGTTCAAGTTTAGCGTTTAGCAAATCTTCAATTGCATGATGTGGTTAATAGTCCATTTGTATTCCTTATAAGAGTAGTTAGTAGTTCATTTGTATTCTTCTACACGTGTTTTTCTTTTTATTTGTAATTGATTGTAATAAAAATAATACAATTTGTATTCACGTTTTTATTAATTAATAAAATATTTTTTCATATTTGTAATAGTTAAAATTATTTCTCTTACATATTTCAATTCATTTAGTTTTTAATTTTTTATCATTTAGGTATAAAAAATTTTTTTAAAAAATACCAACGTATTTACCAACAGATTCATAGTTTTTACCAACAGAATTTGACTATGAGGTTGGCATTCAATCCGTCAGTAATTTCGATCGATGATTTACAAACAAAATTTTCTAACAGACTGATTGTAGAGTTGACTAGATATATTACGAATGGATTTGTTATTTTACCGAAAAAAAGGCCAATGGAATATGCCGTTGGATAATATTTCAACCGATTATTCTATCATTGATGGAGTGGCCATTACCGCAGAGGGTATTTTTGATCACGTGCTAATGGATTTTTCAGTCAGCATTTTCGTCAGTGATTTGGAGCATCAACGGATTGTTAAGCTTTGCCAACAGAATTGTCCGTCAATGAAGCTTGAATTTCTAGTAATGTAACTATAATCTCAATCAAATTAGGATTAAATGAATCAAACTTCTTTTCATTCACCATTAATTTTCACTGATTAGTTCATAATTATTAGTCAAGATTGGCATCTAACAAATACATCATAAGTACCTAAATGTTAAGAAGAGTCATAGTTGTTTGACTCAACCGTTCAATGCACAAGCTTGTAATTTATGTGTGTGACCCATTAGGTTCATAAAATGTTGGCAATAAATATTACCTATAATCTCAATCAAACAAGGATTAAATGAATCAAACTCTTTTTCATTTCACCCTCAATTCCTAATTGATTAGTTTATATTTATTAGTCAAGATTGGCATCTAGCAATGTATCATAACTACCCAAATGTTAAGAAGAGTCATAGTTGTTTGACTCAACCTTTCAATGCACAATAATGTTACGTAATTAGGTATAATGCTTAAAAAGCCCCCTAAACTATTTAAGAAATTTTAAATAAGTCATTATGCATCTATTATGCCCAACCAAATCTCTGTACTTTTATTTTGGGTCAAATAGGTCATCATGACTAACAATGATTACTAAAAAAGCTTGGTTAAATGCAATAAAAGCATTGCATTCCACACTTAAGGTAACCAAATGATCTCAAGTCTAAGGATCACTTACACAACTGCCACAAAAAAAATTTTCATAGACACTTAAATGATATACCAAATAAAATTCTCATGATGGGTCAGTGAACTTGTTCTTTTAACAAGCAACCACGTGTTAGGTCCAGTATCCCCATGCTTCAATCCATGAGATCGATGCTCACTTCATAAGTGAGAAACATAACCATGTGTTCATCTTTATGTTTTATCAATAGCCATTTTTCTTGATAAAACTTCAACGAGGAAACTTTTAGGAATAATGCTTCGGTGCAATAAGGTTCACATAATTATAACCCCTTATAATACCTCTTGCAAAGCATTTAACATTCCATGAACTTTATTTCAACTAATCAATATTTATAGGTCTTTTGGAAATAAAGAATGCCTTTTTATAAATAATAAATTCTTAAATACAAGATGTATTTTTACGTGACCAACCAATTGACTTGCAAGACATAAAACTAAACTATCAATCTCCTACTTGCACTAAAGCCAATCATTTTGTATCTAATATTGAACTTTTCCATAAAACAATCATGTTTCTTTTGGATAAAGCCTTAATGAATGGACCACTCCATTAAGTAAGAATTCCATAAATGAAGTGTTATATGTGCCTAATTTTTGTCAAAGCTTTCTTAGCTTTGGTCAGATGTTAGAAAATCAATATGCATTAATCTTTAAGGATATGAAATGCAAAATCTATGAACCGTGTGGCAGTGAACTTATGACCTTATCCATGAGAAACAAAAATTTCACTTTAACCTAGCATCAAATGAATAAGCATGTTTTCTCTATTGTCATGAATGACACGGGTATTTGACTTAAAAGGTTAGATCATGTAAATTATACTTCATAAAAGCAAATATATGGCCTAAATCTTGTCAAATTTTACTAACTATTCATGATGAAGAAAGCATATGCAATGCCTTTCAATATCGAAAGCAAAATAGGTTGTCTTTTCTTGCTTACAGCAACTAGATTGCTACAAAAAAAAAAACTTTAGCTACTTAATTCTTTTGTTTGTAGACCAATGATTTTATAATCACTCAATGGCAGTAGGTTCTTTTTAATATTTATGGATGATATGTCAAGCTTTTGTTGGGTTTATTTCATCAAATTCAAATCTAAACTGCTTAGCATGTTCTTAAAGTTTAACACTATTGTTGAAAACCAATCAAGATGCTAAGGACTGACAATGGAGGTGAATATACCTTAATTGAATTCAGTAGTTATTTGGAAAAGGCAAGGATTAAACACCAAAGAACAACATCCTACACACCACAGCAGAATGGTGTGTGTAAAAGGAAAAGCATTTCCATAATAGAGATGGCTAAGTGTACAACACAAATGTGTATCTATTGTGTAAAACCCGACCCTATAAACACATGTCATGACATACATGCACTGAGTAGCATGTTATTACGCTAAGAAAGCCCCTAAGAATAGACGAAACCCGATATTGTACCTAACGGTACATTTGAGTTGATTTAACCTCGAACTAGTTCAAATAGGAATCGTAAGATGAAATTTAATATTTTACAGTCCAGGAATGACTAAAAATGATTGTTTGGAATTCAAGGGTTCATTTGGAAAAAAATTGAAAATTTTGATGTTCAGAGGCAAAATCGTCATTTTGCCACTTAAGATAATAATTTGATCATGGAGTGAATTTTTTTACCAAGATTAACTATTTGGAGTATAATTTAATGATAGGAAGTGAAAAAGTTTAATTCCGGTGATTTCTGGAGTGTAGGGGCAAAATCGTAATTTTACCACCAACAGACAAAATTTGAGATTTTGAGATAATTTAGATCAAATTTTACAAATTGGAGAATGTTATGAGTATAAGGGATGAAAAATATGTCTATGGGCAATTTTTCAGTTTTTGGGGTAAAAATGTAACTTTTGACTTTTATGGGGGCAAAAGTGTAAATTTCAAAAATTACTCCACCAAGACTTTGGATAAGTCTGAGAATTTTATCTAAGCTATGGATATGTGGGACAAGTGTATGGTGAAAATTTGGAAACAAATGGATGGCTAGAATTTAAGGAATTAATAAAACATTAAAAAAATAAATAAAATAATATTATATTATTTTAGCCTTCAAAAAGGTCAAAATTTCCAGAATTCTCATCTTCTTCAAGTCGTCCAAACCAGGAGAAAAAAGGGGAAAAGAAATAAGAACCCTAGCTGAAAAATTTGGGGAAAATCAAGAGAAATCAAGAAATCAAACATTAAAAAGGCAAATTTCATTGATTTTCCTTGTGATTTTCACTACCCATGCATTTTTTCTCATTTCCATGCAAAATTAGAAAGTGGGTATGGACACCCATGCTGGCCAAACCTCCATGGATGAGTTTTGAGCTTGAGTTTTGGTTGATTTTAATTGAATTAAGTGATTTTAGTTAGGTTATATTGTAATATAGCAAAAATAAGCTAGAGAAATAATTTTCTCCCATTGAAACCCATTATGCCGAATTTTCTAGGGGAATATTGGCTACTGATCTTGATGTTTATTTGAGGAATTATGATGAATAATGATGAATTATGAGCCTAGAAAAATAATGGGAATTTTCAGAGCAAAAATATAAATTTTTACCCACTAGGGGTATTTTCGTAATTTGCTATCGAGACTGATAATTTGCACCACACTAAGGGACATTAAGTCAATTTGGGTGCAATTGAGGTATAGAAACTGAAAAAAATTAATTTGGAGTTTAAATGGAGTGCGTTAGCAATTTATCGGGTAAAATGTTAAAAATAGGTTAATACCGCGTTTAAGCCGTTTTAGCCTATTGCATTTCATACCATGCATTAGCATAGGATTTAAGTCAGTTATATAGTGATTTAGCATCAATGTGGTGAATTGTGTAATTTTTGCAATGTGTCAAGGAGGAGAGCCTTCCGGTAAAAGCAAGGAAGTCGTACCCGACGAACAGTGAACGGGGCACCTAGAAAGCATTTAATTTGTACAAACGGTGAGTAAACCTATTATTATTGTAAATTATCTAGAGTTTATTTTTAAATGCTCTTTATATATTTTATAAAACGAAAATGAGATTAAAATGGAATTTTTGATGTTTTAGAAATAAATACGACAAATAAATATATTGAGTTGATTATCTGAAATAAAAAACTTTTGATCATGAAATTGAGTAATTAGAGGCTGCCAATTGTCTTAAAAAAATATATTTTCTTAGGAATGGCTTATGATATATGAGTATATGTAGCTATATTTTATAATTGCATTAAGAATTTATGTAAGCTGTCTTTTACTATGCAGGCTGGGTAAATAAATAAAAGCCACGTTATACTGTCGAAATTTTATTAAAGTTGGTGGGTTTAGTCACTGCAATGACTGTCACACATTGTAATACAATTAATAAGGTATTAAAGTACATAAAATGTGCCTATGACTAGGTTTTTTTTTAAATGTTTGTGGATAAATAAAAGTAGAGAGAACACATATTCACCTCTAATAGTACAAGATGATTTTGTTCTTAGTATCCTTGCTTTTGAGGATAACAAG
Source organism: Theobroma cacao (assembly GCF_053813885.1). Classification (NCBI taxonomy): domain Eukaryota; kingdom Viridiplantae; phylum Streptophyta; class Magnoliopsida; order Malvales; family Malvaceae; genus Theobroma; species Theobroma cacao. The sequence continues at coordinate 35,542,622 of NC_142647.1, read as the reverse complement.
CCAAAATCCCCTCATCACACCATAGGGTCTTCATAATTATACACAACATTAACTCTCAACATAGCACTAAGCAACCTTCAGTAACATCAAAAATCAAAACAACTAACAAGCCTACCCTATTTACACCAATACTCCCCGATGGCTATTACAAAAAGAAACCTTTGAAAAGTTAACACCCTCTACATTCTAAAGTTGCTATTGATAAAAATTTTCACCTTTAGTATCCCAAACCAGGCTCAAAAGCATCAATTTCTATCATTCACACCATGAACCATGGAATAGCAGTAATAGTATTTGACAACAGAACTTTACCGATAAACACTTAAGTAGTAAATCACCATCCAATATTACCACCTCAATTCAAAGCCAAGATGTTTAACTACGATCCATCCCAACAACATCCATCGCAAGTCAAGAGATATATATTTTCAACTGACATAGCAAAATTCACAAAGATGTATAAAAACAAAACACTTATTACTACTATCACACTTAGTAAGGTAATGCCCCAAGGATACTTAATCAAAAACATTCAATAATTCTACCTATTGTTGCACTCTTCCTTTAGCAAGGTTGTCTACTAGTTGATTTGTTTCCCTGTAAATGTGATTAATTTCCCATTTCTCCACTTTTTTTTTCAACCTTTCGATGTGCAAGATCCACTTTTTAAGCCTCTAAAAAGCTTTAAATGGGTTATTTGTCCATTTAATTACATTCCTTGAATAACTTTCAATAGTCAAAAAGTGCGAAGAGTGCAAGTAAACCAATTTTGATCCAGCAAAGGTTATAAAAGCCTCCCTAATGGCTCTAACTTCTGCCACAATAGCATCTTCTGCTTTTATAGCTTTTGAAAAGATAAATTTTAATATTTTCGCCATCATCTCTCATGACTACCTCTATCCCTACCTCCCCAAGGCAGCCTTGAATTGCCCCATCCACATTATATTTCATCTCCCCTTTATGCGGTTTGCTCCACTCCTCCACTATTCTGGTTTTCTTCCTTTTCTTTATCCCTACACCCTTAATTCAAAAATTGTTAGTGTCTAATACCATTTCATACTTAAAGAGCCACAAAGCTTGGGCCCATGTAGCAACTCTTAATTTAACAAGTTCAAAAACCTGATCAACATTCCAAGTGACACCTGTTAAAGATGGGAGTCTAAAATGAGGAAATTTTTGGCCTTGAAATGTTTGACACTAATGGAAAAGAAGAACACATGATCTCATCTGTTTTTAACTTTTATCTTTATGGTATTTTATATTTTATTTTCTCGTAACAGAATAACCTACGAGCTATCAAGTATTAGCTATAGAAGGCATGTGGCATTTCTTGATTGTAAGCCACTATCTAATTAGCAGACAAAGTGCAATTTGGTACTGCTGTGCCATTGCCCTGTCCTATTTGTTTTGATTTCCTCCAAAGGGTGGTTATATAAACCACACCATTTCACAAAATGAATATATTCCAACCATTGCCTTCTTTATTAAGAATTAGGTATTTTTACTCTGTTCTTATCTCTGCACTGTGACTGATTTTCTTTATGAAATTCTTCATGGTATTAAAGCATTTTTGAGATCTTGAGGAACCGTGGCTAGTAAAAGAGAAGCTACTACTCATCTATGTAAAGCTCTAAAGAAACCATATGGTATCAGCAAGCTACAATGCCTCTACTCTTTTGGTTATTCAATGGTGAAACCTATCCTATATGGGTAGTGAAAATGATAGCCTATTTACGTGCTTTCAATTTATGGGATGTAATTGAGGTAGGTGAAAAGCTTCCAGTCTTAAGGCAAGCAAACCCCACCATCGTTCAATTGAAAGAACATAGTGAAGATGTAGCCAAAAGATTTAAAGCACTGTCATGTATTCATTCCATCGTCTCAAACTCCATATTTACTCACATTATGCCGTGTGAATCACCAAAAGAGGCTTGGGACAAGTTAAAAGAAGAGTTCCAAGGAAGTGATCGAACACGTCAAATACAGGTATTAAATATGTTGAGGGAACTTGAAGTCTTGAAAATAAAGGAGGATAAGTCTACAAAAGAGTATTCTAACAAGATTTTGAAGGTGGTCAACCGACTTAAACTTCTTGGAGAAGATCTAACTGAGAAGCGTATTGTGAACCAGGTTCTTGTGAACCTGTTAGAGAAGTTCAAGGCTAAAATATCTTCTTTGAAGGACTCTAAAGATCTGACTAAGATCACTATCATAAAGCTTATGAATGCTCTTCAAGCTTAGGAGCAAAGGAAAGCCATTCGACAATAAGATCATACTGAGGAAGCTTTTATGGCTAAAGCAAAAGGCAAGTGTTTTCTTGGAAAAAAAGAAAAATGATGTTGACAAGAAAGATAGAGGAAAAATGTCAATGAAAAAAGACCAATAAAGTAGAAGAACCAATATCCTTCTTGCCAATATTGCAAGAAACAAAATCATACTCAAAAGTTTTGTTAGTTTCAACCAAATGTTGAATGCAAATCTTGCAATCAACTTGGTCATGTGGAGAAGGTCTGTAAAGCCAAAAAAGCTACAAATGTAGAAAAGTCAGCTATTATGGAATAAATAGAAAAAAAAGACAAAAAAAAAACAGTTCTTTTTGTTGCACAGAAAGTTTCTAGGGTTGAAAAGAAAGATACTTGGCTTATAGGCAGCACCTGTTCAAGCCATCTGATTGGGAATGAAGCCTTATTCATTACTCTGGATAGAAACTACAAGTCAAGAGTTAGAATTGATAATGGTGATTATTTTCAAGTTATTGGTACTAGCATGGTTGGAGTTCAAACTTCATCAAGAATCAAGTACATTTCTCAAGTTTTATATGTTCTTGAAGCTAGTCAAAATCTTTAAGCATCAATCAATTGCTCAAAAGTAATTATGAACTAGTTTTTAAAGACCTCAGCTGTTCTATGTTTGATTCCCTTGGTAAGGAACTTTTTACTATACCTATGAAAGGTAAATGCTATCATATCGATTGGATGGAAGTTGAGTAGTGTAACTATATGTCAACTGATGATGATAACAAGAAATGGTACACGAAACTTGGGCATATAAATTATAAGTCTCTAAAAATGATCTCTACTGCAAAATTAGTTGATTGTTTGCCTAAAATTACATATGGTTATCATTTATATGATACATGTATGTATGGATAGCATGTTAGAGAACCATTTCCAAAACATAGCAAATCAAGAACCATAGATGTTCTTCAAGTGGTGCACTCAAATGTTAAAGGACCAATTAAAACAGCATCACTAAGTGGCAACATGAATTATTTGCTATTCATAGATGATTTTAGCATATTTGGTTGGATTTATTTTCTTAAAGCTAAATCTGAGGTTTTAAGTTGCTTTGTTAAGTTTATTGCCATGGTTGAAAAGGAGTCAAGCCATGTTATTAAAGTTTTGAGAACAGACAAGGGTAAAGAGTATACTTCAAGAAAGTTTGAAGATTATTTGAGTTACAAGGGAATTAAGTATCAGTATACCATCACATATAGCCCCCAACAGAATGGGGTTTGTGAGAGAAGGAACCGAACACTTATAGAAATGGTCCAATGCCTTTTATTTGAAAAAAATATGCCTAAAAGTTTCTGGGTAAAAGCTCTTCATGTTGCAACTACTTTGTTGAATATGTTTCCTTCCAGGGCACTCAATAATATAACTTCTTTTGAGGTCTAGTACAAGTCAAAACCAAGTGTTACTCACTTAAGGGTGTTCAGTTGCATTTTTTATGCTTATATACCTCAAGCTAAAATAACAAAGCTTGATTCAAAGTCACAATTGGCTATTCATACTGGTTTTGGTGAGATAACAAAAGGATACAGACTCTACAACCTGGAAAAAAAAGTTTTTATGTCTAGGGATGTAAAGTTTGAAGAAAATTAGACGTGGAATTAAGAGAAACAGGAAATAGAAAAATCAATTAACATTAATGTCGTTGCTGATTCAGATATTGGAAGTTACATGTTGGATGATGATAATATTAATGAATTGCCTATGAGAGGTTCCATAACTCTGCAATATGTCTATGAAAGATGTAACTTGGCATTACTTAAACCAACAACCTTTAATAAAGCTCAAAAAAGTGAGGAATGGAGGCAAGCAATGAAGGCTGAGATTGATATGATTAACGGGAACAACACCTAGACTTTGGAAGAAAAACCAAAGAACCAAAAAGAAATAGGTGTGAAATGGATCTTTAGAGCCAAGTATAATGCAGATGGATCTGTAAATAAATATAAGGCTTGATTGGTAGTAAAGGGGTACTCACATGTATACGGGGTTGATTACTTGGAGACTTTTGCTCTAGTTACAAAACATGACACAATTCGATTACTTGTGGCTTTGGCAGCTCGAAAAGGTAGGAGAATCTACCATATGGATGTAATGTCTGTATTCTTAAATGGCTTACTTATAGACGATATATTTACTGAACAACCTAAAGGGTTCATCAAGTAAGGAAATGAAACTGAAGTCTGTAAGTTGAACAAAGCTTTATATGGGCTTAAGCAAGCACTAAGAACCTGGTATGAAAAATTCAACTCCTACCTCAAGAGCAAAGGTTTCGAAAGAAGTGACACAGAGCATACTCTCTATGTCAAGAAAATAGGTGAAAAATCCCAACTGATTGTTGTTATATATTTGGATGATCTACTTATTATAGGTCCAAATGGTGATGAAATAACGAAGTTTAAAACTCAAATGAACAAAGAATTTGACATGATTGATCTTGGTGAAATGTCTTATTTCTGGGGAATGGAGGTGATTCAAAAAGAAAATGGAATGAAAACTCATTAACACAAGTATGCAAAGGATCTATTTAAGAGATTCCAAATTGATGCTTATAAAGAGGTTAACACACCTATTGTGTTTGGAAACAAATTATGCAAGGATGATGGTTGTCATGACCAAAATTTCGGGTCATGACCGGTGCATGGGCCCAATGGACATAGCCCACTAAGCCTAAGCAAGCCTATTTACATGATCTGTTCATTACTCCATCAAAATTACTGAAGTCATATTTCATAACTTTGAATCAAAATAATACTAAACATTGCCAACTCATAGTGGCATATCGATCAAGTGTATATATATATATACATTGTCTATAACATGTATCTTAATAATTTACATTAGGGTTGTCTATACATCTCAAAAAGAAGACTCGATTTCAAACGGAGTAACCATAGCGAAGGTGCAGCTACTGAATGCCATTGATACCTACCAAAAGATGGATACAAGTCTACGAGAACACCTCGTCCTAGTTACCGACTGCCTCTTGATCTGAAAACATGAAGTTAAAAACAGTGAGTATAAACCCAGTTAGTGAACAAGAAAGGGAACAAGCAAACATTAAGGAATGTTTAACGAAATCATGATGCATTCATTTTTCAAAACAATGCAATTTGTTTTAGTTCTTATTAAAACCCCTCATATAAACCCCACATGAGTAAATCACTTTATGAAAAGGGTCCATGCTCAACAAAGGATTTGGAGAGTGAAAACTTTAATAGCATTCATGTGAATCAGGTCAAATAAATAACGAGTCCTTGCTACAGCGGAAAGGTAGCTACAGCGAGAATGAATTTTTACTGCAACGACACTTGACTTAAATTATCAACTAGCCGAGGGTTTCTCACCAAACCTCCTCCTCATTTTAAACTTAATTCATTTATTCCTTAATGTTGGAAGTCCATGCTCAATTATGACATTAAAGAAATGGAAAATAGGGTAGCAACCGAACCAAATGAGGAGCAAAACAGAAAGTTTTTCGCTGAAACGAGATTAAATCTTGATGCAGCTAAATTTTTTGTCACAAAATAGAAAGTTTCTCGTTGCAGCGAGAATACATTCTCACTGCAGCGAGATTTTCAACCAGCCTTACCCTTCCAACCCGAGAGTTTCTCGCTGCAACGAGAATGAATCTCGCTGTAGCGAGAAATAGAGCAATGAGAAAAAAGTTTCCTTCCTTTCAAGAAAAAGCCATCCTGTTGAAATGACAAAATCAACATAAAACACATAAAGGTTTTCAAAGTTCAACATGCCAAATTCATATGCATTTCATTACAACCATATGCCATATATGTGTATATATATATATATATATATATATATATATATATATATCAATCATCATACACACCCTCCCATCATCATCAGCTCATATGCATCGGCTTATGCGCACTCCCACTCACACATAACCAGGTCAGTATCGGCTTATGCACACTCTCACTCGCACATAGCCGGGTCAACATCGGCTTATGCACACTCCTACTGGCGCATAGCCGGGTCAATATCATTACACAATATTATTCATATATATATATATATATATCAACATAATGTAGTAATACAACAATCCATAACAGCCACATGTCACACATAGAGACAATTTATCAAAGGCTTGTTCCCAAGGCACCTATTTTTAAGAAAGATTGAATAAGTCATTTACATTCCCAAAACTATTTTGAAATGCAAGTTCACTCACCGGTATTTGTTGAATCCTTTAGTCGACTCTAACTTCTCTAATTGTCCAAATGGGGTGGGCGATGGGGCTTCGTTGGAACCTATTATCACATTAGCATCACCATTAAGTCAAGCCACATACTTATGAATTCTAAAAGCTTTTTCTTAGCTAGCTTCCATTTGCCATTAAATGGATATCCATTTTCACTATTCTATCACTCCAAAGTGAATTAATAATCTCAACTACAAAGTATTCACAAGTCAAATCTCTAGTCATTCTCAACACTAAAATTTCAACTCTAATTTACTACTCATCTTACTAGCTTTGTAGCTTTGAAATTCTTTCCAACAATTCTCCAAACTATTGTAAAGCTTCCTCTTTCTCTCTCTAAAACACCTAACTAGTGAGAGAAAGTATGGAAACAAGATTTTTCAAGGGTTTTTAGGTGAGAGAATGGAAGAGCACAAGGGTTTATGGAAGGGTGCACCAAAAGCATGGAAAATGGAGCTATTTTAAGGGAGATTATGGAGCTTTATATCAAGCTTTCATGGAGGTTGGGAAGCAACGTGAAAGATAAGAAGAAGAAGAAGAAGAAGAAAAGCTACTGGAGAATGTAGAAGCTACTAGAAGAAAGAGATATTTATAGCCCAAGCTTATCCACTCAACTTAAATTACCAAAATGCCCCTCCACAAATTAGCTTATTCTCCTCTAATCTTTTATGAAATCTTTTACTCTTTTGACATTGGGACAAGGTCCATAATGGTCTAGAAATGCTCGGGATCATGAAAACTCAAAAATTTTGACCCGAGGTGAAAAATGACCAATTTGCCCCTATCGTGAAAATCATCACCATTTTGATTTCCTTTGTCATTTTACCCTTATTTAATCATCCATTTATGCCTTCGGCCTATTTAGGCCATAATATTGTTTAAAACTTACTTTTAGGGACTTACTAAGGAAATAACGAAATTACCCTTGATCAGGGATATCGTATGTACTTCTATCTACGAGTCTATAAAGGTCAAGGTTTCACAATGGTAGTCCTAAAGATGATGAGTACAAGTTCAGAAGTATGATAGGTTGCCTGTTATATATAACAGCAACAAGACCTAATATTATGCAAACTGTAAGTGTGCTTTTTAGGTACATGAACTCTCCTTCAAAAAATTCATTATTCTACTACAAAGAGAGTGCTAAGGTACCTAAAAGGAACCTTGAGTTTTGGACTAGACTATTGTAAGAAAGATAGCTTAAACTTACAGGGGTTTAGTGATAGCGACTAGGCAAGATGTTTAGATGATTCTCGGAGTATTAATGGTTATTGCTTCTCCTTCGGTAATGGTATGTTCTCCTGGAATTCCAAAAAGCAAGAAGTTGTTGCACAGTTGTCTACGAAGGCTAAATATATGGCTGTTGCTTCAGTAGTAAACAATGCTTTATGGTTGAGAAAGATGCTAAATGATTTGGGTTTTATTCAAATAAAAGGAACAATGCTCAGAGTAGACAATTAGTCAGCAATTGCGATTGCCAAAAACCCAATTCAGCATGGAAGGACAAAATATATTAAAGTTTCATGCGATTCGTGATGCAGTAAAGAATGATGAGATTGAGTTGGAATGTTTCAAAACAGATGAACAAGTTGCTGATATTCTCATTAAGACTCTCAGCAAGGAGAAGTTCATCACTTTACGCACCAAGTTGGGAGTGCTCATGGCAAATCCCATGGAGGTGTGTTGAAGATGGAGTCTGCAATGAGGAAATTCTTGGCATTGAAATGTTTGAAACTAATGGAGAAAAAGAACACGTGATCTCATCTGTTTTTAACTTTTATTTTTATGGTATTTTATATTTTATTTTCTTGTAACAGAATAACTTGTGAGCTATCAAGTACTAGCTATAAAGGGCATATGGCATTTCTTGATTGTAAGCCACTATCCACCTAGTCGACAAGGTGCAATTTGGTACTACTGTGTCGTTGCCTTGTCCTATTTGTTTTGATTTCCTCCAAAGGGTGGTTATATAAACCACACCATTTCATAAAATGAAGATATTCTAGCTACTGCCTTCTTTATTAAACATTTGGTATTTTTACTCTGTTCTTATCTCTGCACTGTGACTGATTTTCTCTATGAAATTCTTCAACAACCCTAAATACCATATCATTTCTACACAACCACACAGACCATAATATAGCATAATAGGCCATGCACCATATTTTTATCTCACCTTTGCCTACAAAAACAACATTCCAAAAATTAAACGAGTTGATTAATATAGCACAATATAGCATAATATGACTATGGTTATTGGTTTAAAAGAAATGAAGATGGTGAACCTAAAGCTTTCTTTAATAGTGACTGGGCAATGAGTGTTGAAGATTCTAAAGGTACCTCGTGTTATGCTTGTACTCTAGGAAGTGATGCTTTCTGCTAGAATTCAAGGAAGCAAGATGTTATTTTTCAATCAACTACTGAAGCTGAGTACATTGCTGCAACAAACCAAGTAATTTGGCTTAGGAAAGTGATGGCTGATCTTCATTTTAATCAAGTGAACCCTACTGTCATTTGAATGGACAACAAGTCAGCAATGGCCATCGTTAAGAATCCTTTACAATAAGGAAGAACTAAACATATCAATGTTAAGTTCCATGCCATTCCTAAAGCTATAAATGGTGAAATACAAGTTGAACCTACAGTTTTGAGATGCAAGTTTCCAAGGAGGAGAGTTGAAATTGAGGCTCCTCCATGAACTCCATTAGCTCCTACATCAATTTTTGAAGATTGTGAGATTAGTTGAAGACCACATGTGAAGGCTAATGTCACACCATGTTTAGAGGCAGGCATAGGAGGATGGAGAATGAAGACTCTTGTAAGTTAAACTTAACTTGTTTAATAGTATAACCGTTAGCCATTGTCAGGTTACTAAATTGTCTCTGAAGTTTCAGCAGGTTACCACCACTGATTTCAAAGTGACAAATCTTGTCATTAAGCTTTGTATATAAACTCTCATGAAATGATATGGAAATGTTGCACTTCTTTCCTTTTACCAAAATTAAAAAAAAAAAAAGTTCACTTTGTGTTTCTGCTCAATATACCGAGCCTCTGTGGTGATGTTAGTGAGTTTATACAAAGTGAAACTTTAACGGTATCTCCATGAAAAGTTAGCTTAAACGAAATTGGTAAAAGATCTATATGCCTAGTTTAATTTGAACAAAAGAAGCATAAGGCATAAGAAAAATTTGTTAGATCTTTCATTAAAAATGATTAATTAAAAATTAAAATTATAAATCTGCTGGCTTCCAGCTGAGCTCAACTTTTGATCTTCTCTTTATGAAGCTCAAGTTGAGTATTGAGGGACTGGGAAGTGCTGTCAGCTGTAATTCGCATCCAAGCCATCCGGACCTTTTGTAATGGCTGACCTCATCTGACAATATTGTTTTTCATTCTTGGCAATGCTGCCATGCCCTTTTAAAGTTTTAGAACTAAATGGACGGCTAATCCTGCATGATACCTGGTCGTAATTTTCCATTCCAGAACTTCTTTGTGTAGGTTTCCTAGCCTCTAGTTTGTTTTCCTCTTTTCTAACCTCAAAACATTCCGACTCAACTGAAAGTAAGCTAGAGTCACGTGACTCATGCACTATTCCTTAAGCTTTGCCCTAAGTTAGCATGTGTCCTTGTTTCCGCCTTTTGACCTCTCCCTTCTCCAAGTACTTTTGCAATCTGAACTACCTGAAGCTTTACTTAGTTCATCTCTCCTCGCCAAGAAAACGTACATTTCTTCCAAAGTTGCTTTGATGTAATATATTCTTACCCTCAGTTCTCACTTTCAGCCTCAGACTCTGCACCTCTTACAATCTAGAAACTAAAAGGGAATTCTCAAGGTAACAAATGTCCGTGACAACATCATGATAAAATACATATAATTGTAATTCGAAATGTTACTTTAGTCATTGAAATGAAAGCAGGCAAGCCATCCTGGCATTGGTTTGATCTGGTACTGTCAGGTGAATGGAGTTGCAAACACCCAATTTCTGCAACTGATGATCTAGTGTACTTCTCAGATTTAGCAGTCTTTGAGTACTTCCAGTAGCAGCCCCTGCTTTCTTTGGATGATAAAGTTTTACTTATCCCAAAAATGGGAAACCAATTTCTATCCAGAATATTGCAACTTGCTATTTTAAGGATGTTATTGGGGACAAGATCATGGAGTTTTGATACAGAAACTAGAATGAAATTTCTAAGCCAAGTGATAAGAGTTGAGCGACCTTTATGTTAAAAGTGAAAATAAGTAAGCACGCACGAATTTCCTTGCTAAATAAAACTTCAAATTTTTGAAAGTCCCAAGGTTAACCTGCAGAAGGAAGAAAAAGAATCCATGTAGCCGACTCCTAGTAGCTTCAGATCAAGGCTTAGTTGAATTATGGCACTTAATATAGTTAGCCTTTTCTTTACATAGAATCAGCTTCCATATGCTCGGATATTCCTCCCTTAGTGCGCCATATACATACATATATATATATATATGATCTACAGTAGAAATAGATATTTTCCGGAGTAAGTAGAAAGGATATTTGAAGTACGTTTTTACATTCAAATCAAGATGACAGGCAATCTTGCCTCGCAATTAACAAATGTAACAAAGAAAATATAGTCCCTGGAAACTTAGGACATACCCTATCTTTATTGGAAAGGACCAAAACAAATTCCCTTCCAGCTATGGAATAAGATGACACTAGCATTAATTACGCCAAGGTTTCTTTGCAAATCATGCTTCTAAATGGAGATTGTACCTATAAATACATGATCGTAATTCTCCTTTACATTAGGACTAAGAAATTCAAGAATGGAGCACGATACATATGTTCTTATTCATTTTCTCCACAACATGGATGACAAGGAGAGTGAGGCAAAGAGAGAAGGAATGATGCCAAGGAAACCGACTGAGCGTCAACAGGGCGACATAAACAAACTGGCAGATGCTTTCATCAGCAACTTCCGCAAACAGCTTACCTATCAGCGGGATGAGCCCATCAAATATTATCAGGAGATGAAAGCGTGAGGCGCCTATGCTGTCCGTGAAATAGGGGATGTATTGACCACTTACAAGTAATCTTTTGTTTTGATTATCAGTTAACAACTTGATTACAAGCAGAGAAATAAGTGACTTTCTTTTTTTTTGAATGATACTGCGATGAGATGAATTCTTCCTTCCCCCTTTAATTGACATCCATGGTTCACAGTTTTCTTTCAAGTTCTATGAGGAATACCAATATCTCCATGCTGCTAATTAGCACAACCATCTTCAAATTATCATGGGAATCAACATATAACTCACAGCCATCAAGATATAGGATCCAACTGTATATTAACTCATCTCAGATAAACCATGTACATCACAAAGCATCTCAAAGATTACATACTACAAAGATAAGATCTCACAAAAAGACAGAATCCTAAGCCCAAATGACAAGATTTACAAGTATCTGCTCTCTTCATATATGTAAAAAATAACCTCATAATTCTATTGCCGAGATCAACAGTGAACCACCTCACCTGCAAATGCACCATGGGATAACATCCAGGCTGTTCTTCTTCAATGACTCAAAAGCACCCTTGGTCGTCTTCATCGTTTCACTTCTTCAAGTCAACCACAAGCAGAACACTCTTAATAAGGATAATCCCCTCCCCTGGTGGGTCACTGTTGATATCAATCTCCATAGCAAGTATAAACATCAGGAAAGGTAACAGTGTCTATTCAGCTTTTCCATTCAGGAGGTGCTGAACCCCACAATGTTGGTGAATGAATAAACATTTGAAATCTGAATACCATGGCATGACAATTCTAAACAAATGCATGAATTTCTATGCACGAGTAACCAAATTTGATTCTGGCTCTCATGCTTGAAGCACCTGACAATGAACAATATGACTTCTCAAGCCACTTCGGCCTGCTATACTTGACCATATATTTGTAAAAAGAGTCCTGAAATGACCTTTGCCAGCAATGTTTTCCCAAAGATGAGGATTGCTCTCAACCTGTTTATCCGGACTGGAAACATCAACCAGACTTATGCTCATGTTATTGCGAATGATACAAAGCTTGCCATTCAGAGGAACAAGAGCAGCAGCCTCCAAGGCTCGAGAACTCCCTAAATGGAGCTTACTATCAATAAATTTGTTCCATGAATCTGTGGCTCCATCATACACCCTAAGCTTGCATCCATCACGGCAATCCAGGGCATAGAGCCGTCCATTTAAAGAGATACTAGGGTTGCGCCAACCAGAAACCATCCCATCACTGACTGAAGTCCAGGAATTAGTTTCAGGATCATATGCTTCACTCATAACCTCACGGTGGGATCCCAGCCCTTTTAGAAACCACTTTCCATCATAAACAACCCCAATGAAAGGTACCATAGCAGTGCTCATATCTTGAATAAAACTCCACCGGTTCCTGTTTGGATCATAAACTTCAGCAGATCGTAAAGTCCTTTGAATTCCCTCACATTCCCCGCCAGCCACATAAAGGCAGTTATTTATTACACAGGAACCAAAGAAATGACGTTTTCGAAGCATATCTGGTGCCCTGTGCCACTTGTTTGTCCGGGCACTGTAGAAAATAACACGTCTCATTGACCCCCTTAACGGATCCTTTCCTCCAAACAAGTACAGGTGGCAACCACTTAGAACAGCACAACCAAAACCAAGGGCCTCAGAATACTCCCTTGGAACTGGAGGAAGTGGCTGCCAGAGCTGATGGATAGGGTCAAACGCATTCCATGAGATCTTTCCATCACGGTCTCGCTTGAAGACATAAACCCACTCTTCTGCCATTCCAAGACTTTTTCTGAGAGAATAAAAAAAGTTCCCAGCCAAAAGGCGACACCATCTCTTACAAACAAGACGGAGTTTACGATGTTCTGCACGAGGAACTCGAATAAGACAAGCAATGGCAAGATCATCAGGAAGGCCAGGGAGGAGAGGTGGCTGAACTCGAGTCCTCTCTCTTCGAGAGTTTTTACTCTTGTGTGCATTGGGATTGATATCAGGCTGGATACAAAGCTTTGATCCTGGGACAAATTTCCTTGCTTCAGCAACTGTCTTTAATCCAGAATCCACTTTACAATAGCAAGATACAGAATCAACCTGCAAAAATTTCCAGTTAGGAAGGAAGACAAAAAAAGATGGACATCAGAATACAATAAAGATGTAGAACAGAGAAAAGAACTGCTCATATTAGATGCATCATTGATCATTCATGGTGCCTTTTGCAAAAATTTGTACCTCACTCACAGTTTATATGCTTACAAACAATATCAGCAAAGGCAGCAACATCAATCCACTGTTATCATTTCTAGATGACAACCAAGGAAAAGCTTTCAAATTTTCTTGGGAAAAATCAGAAGTGAGGGTGTAGAGCAACTCCTACCTTGTTTACTTTTGTTAAGTATGAAAAGCTTCTTGATTTAATATGGCATGTTACAGATTTGTGACATGACAGTTCTAACTAAAGTTTCAAAGACTGGAGCTAAGATATGAGTCCCACAGGAAGTTTTTTTCTTTTTATTTTTTGCAATTTCTTGGGCTGTATGGAGACTGGAGGGCATGAACTTCACCCATTTTCAAACCAGTGTAGGCATCATCAGATTTAGTTAATAACCACATTATATCATCTACACCTAGAAACTTCGCATCTCAGATTTTTCAGAAAAAATTATGAAGCTCTAATATTCCCAAGTTTCTTTCAAGTCTATCATGTAAAGTATTAAGCACTATACACAGAAGGGAAGCAACCCTTCCATTCCTTCTCCTCCTTTCTATTAAGGAACAGTTCTGAACTGAGAAAACAAGACATAAAAATTCAGGCAAAGGGGGAAGAAGAAAATAAAAGTTACTCTGTAAGATATGATATCAAAGAACAAAGAGCCTGAATAAAAGTTATAAGGTAACCAAAGAATACCATTAGATCCAGTAGTCATCCAATATGGTATTAAAGTTTAATTGACCTGCTTAAACAGTAAGCTCTCCAATTCACCTAAACCTTAAAATCAAGTTCTGGTGCTAGGCAAATTGAGGGCCAATTCTTGGACCACATACCAAGCCCAATGAATTTACACATGATGAAGTACACTAGTATAAAACAATTTATCAGCCTTCAAGTTACAAATTCAAGCTTCACAGTTTCTGGTATTTGAGAGAACCACCAAATCTAAAAGGTTGAGAAATGATAGAGAATGGCCAACTAATACATACAAATGCCCGACATGACCCTTCACAAGCAAATGAGGCAGGACTTTGCATGTGAGTCACACCGTCTAAGGGATTTATATTATGATTGCTGAACTGCTAGAGTCTCAGGATTCCAGACACAGAAGCAGCAGGTCAAATAAACTCTAAATCATATTGGATAAATATTGAACATAAGAGTGTAAGCCAATAGATTTAGACCCAACAACTCTTTTAGTCTTATTTTTTTGTCCATTCTACTCGACGAAATTTATTTTGACACACCAGTTCATTCATAGGATCTGTCACAAACACCCAAACCATATATCACGTACAAAGCCACAATCTATATATGCATGTATGTCCATCTATTTAACACTATGAGGAACCAACAAAGGCTGCTCCATGGTTCTTCCTACATGAAAGGGTATCTCCAGGCTTTGCCTAGGCCTAATCCCCTCCCTCGGGCAATCATAAAGTTGCACTCCCCCATTCAGCTTGGTGCATTCAGGATTTTACTCCCAGAGTGCTTCCTATATGATGTTTGTAGCTAAATCAGCAGCTAACTTGAGGAAGAGTATACAAATAAGCCAGGCAACAAACAGCAGAGCACCTTCTTTTCTTAATGCTTTATTTTATCATTTAACAAACAACAAACTATATCAATGTTCAATTAAGTAAAACAACACTTGTAACTAGAGAAAATTTGAAATTACAAACTAATCACTCTCAAATTATCAATTAAAAGAAGAAAAGTATATGAACCAATAAAGCTAAAACCAAAGTCAGCATAGTCTAAAGACCAAACTTTATATGCACCCAAGCAAAAAAAAATTAAATAAATTCATTAAAATTGAAGAGAAAAAGACTCCAAAACTTAGAATAAAGGGTAAAGAAAACACCTAAGTTGCAGGAGTTTAAAAAGCAGAATTAAAATACAGAGAATCAAATTGAGAACTGAAAAGGCAAAGTTGCAAGCTACAGAGGAAGTAAAAAGGAAAATGGTCCCTATTTATATGTTCATCAAATCCCAAATTACCCCCAAAAGAATGCTAGACTAATAGAAGAGTTTGATCTTGGAATCAATAGAAGCTTGCCAAAGAAAGAACAACTCGATTAAGAGAGCCAAATTCCCACACCCCAATACACAGAACAACTAGGCATTTCAGACGGCTATTTCGGAGACAGAAGGCCTTCAAGAAAAACAAACCCATTATAATGCACACTAAAACCTGTCAAAGGCCCAATTAAGCACAATTCGCCATCCGGGTATCCTCGAATTTTCTTGAAAACTAAATCCCAAGAAAAAAACCATGTCTAAAACACGTTACCAATAAATTCACCAACCGGGTATCACTAAAACTTCATGAATTTGACAAAGACAAAAAAGAAAGAAGGAAAGATGTTAGAGCTTACCAATGGAGCTTGAACTCGAAACCCTCTGGGAGTATTAGATGACTGTTGAGAAACAGATTGCTCCATTCTTTAAAACCAAAGATTCATAGACAGAATCAAAATCTACTATAATATAAACCCTTTTTCTCTTTTCTTTTAAGAGACTCAGATCGAGACCCCAATTCAGAGATTCAGTACTCAGAATCTGATCCTCCAAACTTAAAAATTTTAGTAATTTATACGTCTTTTACCAGTATACAACATAAAAGAAAACCAACTTTTTCCCTTCTTTTTTTCTTTTCATTTCATTTCATTCTTTTTCTTCTAATCAAACACCAACAAACAAAATAAAACCTGAGTCTTCCGATTTTTTTTTTCCCTCTCTCTCTCTCTCTCTCTCTTTCCCTCTCTCTTAAGTCTAACTGAAGAGCAAGCACACAGCTGGACCCATGGGTTTCACCAACTTCTTTAAATTTTGTTTTCTTACTTAAGAATTTAATTCTTACTTTAATGTTAGAGTTTTTTTAATTAGTAGCATTAATTTTGAGTGAATTCTAATGTTAAAGTCTTATTAGAAGACAAAGAAATTTTGATGAGGGGGAGGGGGACTCCTGAATTGTTTACCATTGTTGGGTCAAACCCCACTTTAAATGGTGCAAGAGAGAGAAATGCTCATCATGTGGCTGAATTAAATACTTCTTCTTTTAGATTTCTTTCGGCATTTTTGTTTTTCTTCATTTTCATCACACATATTAGTTATTGCATCATAAATAGTAGTATACCACTTCTTTTTCATCCCAAATCGTAAATCAACATTCTTGAATGTGAATGCTATTTTATAAGAATTGGACAGCTCTTTTACTCACAAATGTCATTCGAATAATTAAATTAGACATAATGTTTAAAATAAATTTTTAAAATATTTTTAAAAAATTAAATAAACTCTTTTTTTTATTAAATATTTTTTATTATTGATTAATAAAATCTTTATTTTTTTATTTTAAATCAAATAAATTTTTATTGCTACAGATAGACAAACTGTTATTAGTGAAACTATTAATACTGAAGTGATATGTTTACATGTTATAATGAATAGTGACGTAAAATACAAAGACTTGATGAGATGCAATTAAAAAAAAAGAATTTGTTTAAATTTTTTAAAATAATTTAAAAACTTTTAAAAAGATTATGCTATTAATTTATTATTAATATTTAGTTTTCTTATGTAGTCAGATAATCATACTATTGTCCTTTTTCAATATTTCTCTATTTAATTGAAGATTATTGTGCTATTTAGTTGAAGTTCCAAATGATTATGCTGATGGTGTATGAGTAACGTCAAATGTAATGATTTTTTCATTTACAAGTTACATGCACACAAGTATGAATTTTAATTATAGTTAATCATCACATCACATATCACAAGTTAATAAAATAAATCAATCAATAAATTAATACATGATTCGACAAAATTATATAAAACCAAAACACATTCACATTCACATATACATATAATAACATTTGAATTTGAAATGTAAAAGTCTCAAGACTTTTTCATAAAAATTAAATCCATTAAAGCATTTGGTTTGATTTTGGGCACATTCAATTGGAAATGCAAAAGTCATTAAAAAAATTAATGATATTGGACCTCAAATGGAAATAACAATAATGTAGTACATGGTGTAATTAAATACACAGATCAATATATGCACCCCACAGATCAAATCGATACCTGTTGAAAATGGAAAGCTGCTAGTGGAGACTCAATGCCCAGAAATCTAGTTTAACATTGACATTAGGAAGGAAGACATGAAATAGGTGCATCACAATGCGGTAGGTACGCTAAAATCTGACTAGTCATTGCAAAAGATTCAAAGCGCTCTAGGAAAGGTAGGGATTGAAGTTGTGTTGAGATAATGGAAGAACCACAGTGTGGTTGCCACCTTTAATAGCAGAGAGTTGATGGAGATATTAATTGAGCAGTATTGGGAGGCCTTTGCACCATGGTTCAAGAACTTAAAGCCATTTAAAGAGGAGAGAAAGAGCATTAATTTGGCCATTTGGGTCAAGGTCAAAAACGTCCCTTGGTATTTATGGCACGATGATCTGTTCATTATGCTAAGCAATAAGTGGGGGAGATTTGTCCAAATGAACGAGTCAATGAAACTGAGAAAACAATTTGACGGTGCCTTGTTAATGGTGGAAGTGCAAGATAAGTCCACCTTTCCCTTAACTACAAAGCAGTATGTTAATAATATCGTGTATTTGGTCCAAGCAATGGTGGAATCTGATGCACTTGCAAATCCAACTGTTTCAAACGGGAATCACTCCCAATCGAGGGAGATTTTCGACATAGGAGAAAAGGAGGGAACACAAGATAAAACCTCCTTGGACATTATGCACAATCTAACACATGGTAACAAATTTCAAATGAAAGAGCCTGAACCTGTTAGTCAAAATGAAAACAACTCTCGGTTTATGACCAAGGCAAGCAACTATACAAGAGAGCTTGATATGGAAAATTAGAAGTTGAATCACAGAACAAGTAAAAAGCTGTTGACTCCTAAGATTGAGGTTGGAGAGGTGGGCCTTAAGGCAAAAAGATCTATTGATTTGGAAATGCATGGCGTCAAGGGCCCAAGAAACAAGGATGAGATCCCACATGCCACATGGCATATGGACAAAATGAAAATGTGTTGGGAAATCGAGTGGATAGGTGTAATCACAAAGTGGAACGAGCCGATCAATAAGAAAGAGCCAAGTTCAATACAACTTATAAGACAAAATGGTAAGGAAATAGGCCATTCCTCCATAGATCCACTCGAATGCACAACTAGGTTTTTTGAAAAAAGGTCTTCACTTATTTGTTGCAAGGGAACGATGGATGATTGGAACTTACATTCAGACAAGAGTGTTGATGAGCTACAAGAAGTCTTGGAGGATTCGATGGGTGATTTACCTTTGGCAGCATGGACAGCCAAAAAAGGGAAAAAAGGAAAATCTAAGAAATTGAGAAAAGCAACTGCCAACAAAGCTAGAAATGTGGGAATAAAGCTTGCTAGCAAATCGATTGATAGATGGGGGCTCTACTAGAAAAGTCAAAAACTGAGGCACAAACAAATGAAACTAACAAAGTTAGTAGAAGGTGCCAAAGGTAGTACTGATAAGAACAAAGTTGGGATTGATGGGTTGCCACCTAGTACATTGGAGGGTGGTGGCACCAACAATGTGACGCATTTTGATGATGTTGAGACTAGTGGTCACCAAATGTGGGCAATGAGGCCATGCAAGGTGAATGTCTTTCGAGTAGTGTTAGTGAGGGTGATATAGTCAACTGTATCTAGAGTAGTACGCAAGTTCCAATAGACATTATTTCTTTGCTAGGTAAAAATAGGGGAATGGCGGAAGAAAAAGACCTTATTAATGTGTCTATTGGAGTAGCCTCTAATTACGGGGAGACATTATAAAAAATTAGAGGCATTAAACGTACCAGAAAAACTAGACTAGTGGGGAAGAGTCGAGATAACAAGATGATAGCAAACTTAAAGACGATGTTGAGGGAAAATGGCGAGGCTCTGGGCTCTGATTATGACTCTTCAAGGCATGACTTAAAAGCAACATTTGTCGTAGCTGACAAACTGGGGTTAATGTTTGTTGATAGCAAAGAGGCTTTTGTGGAGGAATTTTGCAAGTTAGGCGAAAAAATGCAAGAGAAGAAGGCAGTCTGAGGCAAGGGGGAGGTTATGGATTTTATGGCTAAGTTCTTTGATTCTGATGTTTTTAATGAGAGGATTAACTCCTCTTTCATTACCTTAATTCTTAAAACTAATAACCCCACTGCCTTTAACGAATATAAACCTATTAACTTTATTGGCAATGTGTATAAGGTAGTGGCAAGGGTTTTAGCCAATCGGCTCAAAAGGGTGATCGATGAGGTGGTGGGTCCTAATCAATTTGCCTTTACTAAAGGTAGACAGATCATCTATTGTGCACTCATCGCCATTGAAATTGTGGATAGTTTGCAAAGGAGTAATGGATGGGGTGTTCTTCAAAATCGATTTTTGAGAAGGCCTTTGACAATGTGGATTGGAGCTTTCTTGAATTTGTGATTCGAGAAATGAGGTTTCCTGAAAGGTGGAGGAAATAGATCATGTCATGTATCTCCTCGGTTGTCGTTTATGTTCTTGTCAATGGATCTCCTACTAGACAAATCAAGTTGAGACATGGGTTGCGACAAAGATGCCCTCTTTCCCCTTTCCTTTTCAATTTAGTTGTTGAAGACTTCAGTGCACTAATACTTAAAGCAATTTTCGAAGGGCTATGTAAAGGCGAGGAGGTGGGAAATAGTGGACTTGTCATACCTCACCTTCAATGTACAGATGTCACCATGATTTTCAGCAAGCCAAACTTAGAGAGTGTTTTGAATATTAAAAAGGTCTTACGATGCTTCCAAGTGATCTCCAGTCTTAAAATCAACTTCTGTAAGAGTAGTTTATATGGCATCAAAGTAGGGGACCTTGTGGAGACTTGGGCTACTAGAATTCCATGTTTAGTTGGCTCTTTCCCCTCAATTTATCTTGGCCTCCCACTTGGAGCGAAGCACCACTCTAAAACCTTATGGCACCCGATGATTGACAAGTTCAAATCTCTTATCGATTAAAGGGGGGTCACTCTTATTAGATCCGTCTTCGCTTGCCTTCTTGTGTACTTCATGTTGTTACTCAAGATGCCTAAAGGGGTTAAGGAGGAATTAGATAGGATTTAGAGACGATTCCTTTAGGATGACATGGTTGAAAGGAAACGACTACATTAGGTGGATTGAGAGTTAGTTTGTAATCCTAGAGATCGTGGGGGTCTTGGTTTGATTGATCTTCGGCTGAAAAATCGAGCTCTATTAAATAAATGGATTTTGAGGTATAGTGAGGAAAGAGAGAGTCTATGGAATTCAATATCACCGTTAAAAATTGAGGGGATTCCTTGGGTTTCTTACCAAGTGACTCGGGAGGTAGACGATCATTTACCATTTGGCGTAACATCATCAGTCCATTAACCCTTTCGGGGAGCTCTTCTTCTCTTTTGCCGCAAGTATTTGTTACATGATTGGGAATGGTAATATTATTTATTTTTGGGAGGATGAATGGGTTGACGGCATTATCATTAGAGCAGTCTATCCTCGCATCTATGCCTTAGCTACTAACAAATCAGGCAAAGTTAGAAAATTTGGTTCATGGGTTAATGGCAAATGGCAATGGGAAGTGGAGCTTAGGAAACGAGTCCTTGATTGGGAAATTGAGGCTTGGAACCATTTTCAAGCTTCATTAAGGAACGCGGTTCTTATTCAGGACATTGACGACAAGCTAATTTGAAAACATTCACCTAGTGGACAATACTCCTCTAGTTCTTTTTGCAAGACAACTTTTGGTAATAATGAGGGGAATGTGGACCTATGGAAGAACGTGTGGGCAGGCTTGGCTCCTCCAAATATTGAGATTTTTGTGTGGCAAGTCATTAAAGGTTAAGTTGCGGATAAAGAGGAGCTTATGAAAAGAAATCTCATGTTCAGAGAGGCGGTTGCTTGTGTGCTTTGCAACAAAGGAATGGAATCAGTTAACCACCTTTTCTTCATTTGTATTGACTCTTGGAGGATTTGGAGTAAATGGTGCGAAGAGTGGGTATTCATTGGTTGCATGCCAGGGGATGCAGCTACTTTTTTTTGGCTTGGAATTCCTTTACCATTGAAATTTTAAGAAAGAAAGTCTAGAGAATGTCCTTCTTCACCATTGCTTGGTCCATTGGGTTCTTTCAAAATGAAATGGTCTTTGAAAGGAAATTGTGGGGTGCAGAGTAGGTTTTCAATATTATTAAAATGAGAATCATATGGTGGGTCAAGTCCAAATGGCCTAATGATAACGAGTCCATCATGGACATTATGCATTCCCCCTTCTTGGCACATGAGTTTTCTACGCCTAAACCCATCAAGAAGGTTATCACTTGGGAAAGACCACCAAAAGGTTGGCTCAAATTCAACACGGATGGGGCTGCCAAAGGCTGCCCAAGAAACCTTGGGATCGGAAGGGTGTTTCGTAATGATAGGGGGAGGTTAAATTGATGTTTTCCAAGAAAGCTGGGTGAGGGGATGCTAATCTTGCAGAAGTTTTGGCAATAAGGTAGGCCGCGACCATCTTTGCAGCTTCCTTACGAACAAATTCAATGAACCCTATCATTAAGAACGACTCTAGAAACACCATCACCTGGATCAACAAACCAAAGGCCGCCCCTTGGAAAACTGCGACATTTGATATTTCAAATCATTGCACTCAAAGGCAGAGTGGCAGGATGGTAGATTCAATATACTCCAAGGTCAAGTAATGAGATGGCAAATAACCTCGCTAAACAGGGAGTTGATAGATTGAGTGACCTGGTGCGAATGTTCCTTTAATAGCTTGTTTTCTCCCTTTTGCTTATCATAGGAGTTTATGTCAATTCTGGAACTTGGGCAGATTTGGTGGATTTCATCCTATCCCATTCTTTGAAACAGGCTTGCAAGTTTTGTTTGTCTTTCTTACTTTTCTTGATGTGAAATGATCGTGTGAATAGCCTAGTGCATGATTATAGTGTCACTTGGTAACTTACAATTGTATAGATTTTGAGGCTATAGGTTGCTGTGAATCCTAGTTTCTTCTTAGGTTCTGCTATTGGCTACTTTTTTGTAAGCCATGCTAAGTAGTAACTCGATTGCTCCCCTGCAGTTGAGTTTTGCCTTTCTTTTGTAATTTTTAAAGATTTTTCCTCCTTAAATAAATCCATCTTAATCTTCAAAAAAAAAAAATACAATGGATTGATAGCAACATAATTAAGCTTTGGGAATGGATAACATATTTTAACAACTTTTGGCCTTGTTTCTTGAGATCTTGGAATTAAATTTGTTTGAAGTTTTATCTTGAAGTGGAAAAGGTAAAATAATTGGAAGGATTATGAGTATTAAGAAACTCATAATTACCCTTAAAAGCTTTTTCATTTCAACTTTTTTTACTTTATTTCATGCTATTTTGAGCAGAGGAGTGATGTGTCTTGTATCTCACCGGATGAGGGTAGAGCTGAAAATTAATCTAATGAAATGTTGTACGACAGATATTGAACAGCAACCTAGATATGAGCAATATTAAGAGGAAATGATGAATGAGGTTAGGACAAATATTCCCTAGTTGGAGGTTAGAACAACCTAGATCTATACTTTAGTTTAATCCTTGTTACAAATCATAAATCTATGGCTCATGTGATGTGAGGCCTCTTCTTTTGTTTTCACGATTCCTTCTACATGGAAAACTATATACTAACTAGATGTTTTTGTTTTTGCTTTTTTTTTGGTAAAATGGATTGTTAAACAAATTGAAAAAAATTAACTTATTAAAAATTTCAATTTTAAATGATTCAAAACTTTTAATGGTTTATCCAAAATACTCCAAATGACTAAAAAAATAATAAGTTTCAAAATAATAGAAGGTATATCCAAATAAAGACAACTTTAATAAATAAAATAAAAAGGTAAATATTAATCACCAACACATTGTAAAAATACCTAAAAGAGCAAATTAATTCTACACGTGATCAAGTGAAATAAAAAAATAATAATAAAATTTAATATACTTAATATTAATTTTTTTTATCACTTTTAACCCTTTCAACTCAACCAAAAAATAAATATCAAAATAGAAATTTTGATTTCACTGATTATAATCTTTAAATCAAACTAAAATAGAGCCATAAAAAACTTTTAAGAAGTTTGGGAGAAGATATTGAACCCACATCCCCCTTTAGTTCCCTCCTTGTTAATGGCTAAACATCTTTTTTATAAAATAAGAAAAAACTACCTCATCATATAATGAGTATACCAAAAATATATAAGTAAAAATAGAGAATTTTTTTCCCTTTTTTTCTGACATTTGGAATAACGAGATAAGAAGTTATTGTCGAGGCCTGCCCCTGCCGCCATCCCTTCAAATCTACAAATAAATCAACTATTTATTGTAATTTTATCATAATTAATGTCTATGAGAAGGGCATTTTAGATGTTTAACTAACAAAGAAAGAAGAGTTCAAACAGCATTGGGGCCGGGGATTGTGATGAGATGATGAATGTACTTGCCCTTTTGGCTCTTCTGCAATTGTCAAACAGATTAGCCAACAAATCTACACTTGTCATTCTTCTACAAAACCCATTTGTTCAAGCTCTGCTTCGATTCTTCCTGTCCTTCACTTTGGCGTCCTTTGGTTCATAACTTTGTCTTATTAGGTGATGCATGCAAG
This sequence comes from Theobroma cacao, assembly GCF_053813885.1. NCBI lineage: Eukaryota > Viridiplantae > Streptophyta > Magnoliopsida > Malvales > Malvaceae > Theobroma > Theobroma cacao. The sequence goes on along the minus strand of NC_142647.1, from coordinate 35,518,227 downwards.
TCAACTGAACCATTACCAAATTCTCCTACAGAAGGTCGTATAGCTCGGCACCTATTCTTTTCCATTTCCTCGATTGCAATATGTTTCTCTTCCCATCATAATCAACGCTGGACCCTATTCTCTTCATAATCATTAGAATAAGCTGTGGCCATCATTGGATTTGATGTCATTAGAGGTAACGGGCATTGTGATCAACTGCAAAGTCTAATATTACAGACCCAGAGTTTCACTTTCGGGACAGATTTATGGAATGAAATGATACCATTAGAGCAAGGGTTGATACAAAAATAAGATTTAAACCAGCAGGAATCCAACAAATGATGAGGAATGATTCCCACATTACCAACTAATATTGCCTTCTGCAAAAGAATCGTCCATTTCCAACAAAGCTTGCTACTTATTCCAGTTACCACCAAAATATTACATAAGTCGTTCATTCAAACTCCTTTCAAAAGGGAATATTCATTTGTAAACGGTAAAGACAGCCTCTCAACAATTCATCCCCACAAACAAGAGGGTTGGAAAGAACATGTCTATGAGATCGAAAAGGATGTTGCCAAAATGAAACCCTCTCTCTCCCACTACATATTCTGCAACCCATTACCCAACAAAATTAACAGAAAATGATCAAAATATGACAGCAAAAGAGGAGTAAGAAGTAATCCCTATTTGGTTAGAATTCCTTCACCAACACCTACTAACATGATACACGCAGCTTCTACTCCTTCCACATCGACACCAAACTTACATCCCCCTCCCTTGTAATAGTGATAATAACCTCCTACTAAAGTATAAAATGACAATCACTAAGATTGCTAGCAAATGATAATGTAGACCAAAAAAAAAGTAGTTCCTATGAAAGAAAGGGGAAGCTCTAATACTATTAGACACTCAAAAGTACTTAAAAAATGTGAGTATTCAATCCCATGCACTGGTAACACCTGGACCGTAGCCGCTGCCACCACCATACCCGCCAGAAGCAGCATACCCACCAGCACTGTTGCCCCCACCATAGTAGTCTAAATTACCCCTGTTGAAAGATGAGTCCCTTCGAAAGTCACGCCCACCAAAGCGGCCTCCCCCAGGACGTCGGTTCCGCCCCCCAAACGAACGAGCAGCATATCGGGTCAGCCAAGCAGGCACCTCTTGATTTGCTTCTTGCATTAGATCTGCTAATGGCCTTGCCAAAGAAGCATTGTTATCATTGAAGAAGGCTGTGGCTAAACCAGTTTTGCCTGCACGCCCTGTCCGTCCAATTCGATGAACGTAGTCATCAATATCATTTGGAAGGTCAAAGTTCACCACATGTGCAACATGAGGAATATCAAGACCACGGGCTGCCACATCAGTTGCTACCAAGATTGGGGTAGCACCACTTTTAAATGACCGTAATGCTTGTTCTCTTTCCTGCAATATACGGAATAAATATGTATCTTAACAACAGATAAAGAATTGTAAGGCCAAACAGCTAAAATCATTCACTTTACAAGCATTGGAAGCATTCTATACATGAAAATTAGAGAAAAAATTGCTCAAAATATGTATGAGGTGAAACAGAGAGGAGGATGAATGTCAAGCCTTAAGTACACAGTGTGACTGATGTAAGCCAAGACTATTTACAACCAAAAACAAAGGCACTGCCAAAAAGGACCGACTGATCCATTGTTTTTATTTTCAAGTACTAATATTCTTAGAGATCTGAAGACCTAGAATATAAATAATTTGGAATATAGGCCCACTTATTTATTAGATATATTCTTTCATGTAGAAATCCAACTGCAGGCATATGCATAGTCAATATCCACACTCATATGCATATAAATGCATCACCCATTAACAGACATGTTAATGATTAACATCAATTAACAGAGATGAGAGATAAGTCTGGGGTCACCAAAAGTTCTGCATAAGCTCCCTATAGAACAAATATCAAGTGTGGAATCGGCATAGGTTAGAAATTGCACAAAAAAAAAAAAAAAGAATATTGATCACTAGTAAACTAATGGATCATCAAGGACCAAATACAAAAGAAAGAAGAACAGGAAATCTGAAAGGGAGATTACAATGACCTACTCCAGCCAGGAGAGTAAAAGGAAAAAACACCAAAAACAACTAGGATGGATTCACCGAGAATTATGCTCCAATTCCAAACCAGTAGCTTACAGTTTAGCAAATTGTTCCATTCCTCTCATCCAAACTTCTCTCACTTCTTATAAATGGTATAACTATCCCCCATTAAATAAACCAGATTAACACAAATTAACATATACGGCAACAGAAAACCAAAAGAATGTGTTTTTCCAAGAACAGGAAACAACATAATTAAGAAGTAACTCACTGACAAAAATTTCCCAAAAATGGAAACTTAAATTACTTTAAAAAAAGGCAGAAAAAAAAAAAGGCACTCTAATAGGGATTTTAAGGCATTGCAGCTATAGAAGCAAATTAAACATCTAGGCAAATATTCTAACGGTCCACCCTTCAGAAGCTTGTGAAGTATCTTGGCAATTACTATTAGCATCATAAAAGTTTGTCAGATCACGAAATTATCTGCTTCATTGGATTACAGATAAATTTAATAAGGATTTCCTCGTCAATGAGGCATTCCAACTCATAGACATCAAAACCAGATACCATTGAGTGTGTACTCTAAATATATTGGCTTGGTTAGAATTAAAAGTAACACAAAAGCGCTACCTATCATTTACATGCATGAATACTCAGGTCACTGTCCACATGGAGGTACTTCCACTAACTGTTTAAATTTGTCCCAAGAGAATCATTGGGCATTATCCGAAAGAAAACCGTGAGGAATTTGCAATTATCAATACTCCACACTAACCGAATAATTAAAGAAATCTATTGACAATACTACCACACCTCAGCTATGCACATAGGCATGACAAACCCAAAGACTTCTCAGATACAAATACCTACAGGGATCAAGGTGGATACCTTTAGGGATGCTTATTTGCAAAAAAATATCAATCATTTCTCCTATGAAAGGCATTTGAGGGAAATTCAAAGAGGGGTGCAGCACCTTACTGTCCCCAAAATAATTGATAATGCATACATTCCTTATGTCAGAAAACATATTCAACTCCAAGTTTCTAAACTAGGCAAAGAACCATGGTAGGCAAAACCCACAAGTGAAGGTAAAAATAAGCAAGCTCAAGCTTTTAAACAATTATTAACACAAAAAATGTCTACAACAATGTAAAAGGCAATGGTTTAGCATAGACATCCCTTTTTTTTCTTGGTAGGCCATTTTTTTTCCTTTTAAGTCCAGAGAATGCAAATTTCCAATTCATAAATTTCCAGAAACCGTTTACTTCCTAGGCTGCAGGGGGTCTCAGTTTTATTTAAGTTTAGCCACTTAATTATTATTAAAACCATCCAACTGTGCAGCACTAAATACCCTGCCATATCTGCAGCAACTTCCCATAACCATAAATATAAAGCTTTAGTAGCAAACAAATAAGCCCCAACAAAAATATTCTAGGGTTTAAATACACTTCTATAGAGTCTAACAATTAAACTCAACATAAGTGCATAAAAATTACTAAAAGCAAAAAAAAATACCTGCTGGGATCTATCACCATGAATGGTAGTTGCAGGAAAACCATTCATGCACAACCAATGTTCCAGTGAATCAGCTCCCTTTTTTGTCTCAACAAAAACTAATGTAAGAGCTTGCTGCAAGATTAAATTACAAAATTATCTCAAAATAGGAAGATACAGTCTCATTCACAAAACCATAAAGTAGACAAATGATTTACATATAGAACTAAATCTGAGTCATATAGGAATCTCCATTAATTAGTACCTTTCCCTGGACACCATTTGCCCTCTGCGCATGAAGAAGATCCATAAGGTGACTTCTTTTGTCTGACTCATGAACAAATTCTACTCTCTGGACAATCAAATCAGTACTTGATCCAACTCGTCCCACCGCCAAGAAAACATAATTTGCAAGAAAATCACAGGCCAGTCTCTGCATGCAACAAAAATGAAAGGGTAAATAATTACCAAAACACATGATACATCCACTCTAGATGATATTCCAAGATAGTAGCAACTTGGGCGTAGTTAAAGTGGCAAGAATGGACTGGGGTTTGGCTAAAGAACTTAAGTTAGAGCCGTAATGCTCTAACTCTTGTAGCCAATAAAAAAAACAATATTCCAACATAATACATGCCAGAATAACAAAGAATAATGCATGCAATGTATGAATCTAATAAATAACTTCATAATGTAAAGAGGTAAGAAAATAAGAGATTCTATTATATATGCAGGTGCTTCTGCGTGGGTGTATATTGCCTCACTCATTAGTAAAGCATTAAATATTCATAAGAACTTAAATAAAAATTTAAACACACTAGCAGGCAAATATTAAAGGATTCATTACAAAAGACAGGAGCAACCTGTATCTCTTTTGGAAAGGTGGCACTGAATAGCATTGTTTGTCTAACACCAGGAGGGGGCATGTCCATTTGTTCCACAATTTTTCTTATTTGAGGCTCAAAACCCATGTCCAGCATTCTGTCTGCTTCATCAAGGGCCAAGTACCTGATCATCTGTAGAGAAACTCTAGCCCTCTCTAGCAAGTCTACCAATCTTCCAGGAGTTGCCACGAGAATATCAACACCTCTCTCCAGCTCCCTCAGCTGGCCAAATAGAACATCATCAACTTATGGTAAAACAAATATACTTGCAAATGTAGTAGAGCTCAAAATCAAAACCAGAATTTCAAATTTTTGTGCTAGCAACAGAAGAAATGTGCAAGTATATTGCATAGCAACAAGACACATCAGAGAAAAGTGTACAGAACTTGTAAATTTAAGAAATATGTTCAAGAGAAGTGAGGATAGTTCCACTTTAGCCAGCACCACCTAGAGTGCAAATTTTTTCTTAAATAGAAGTAGAGAGTTGATACAGAAAATACATCAAACTTATTGCACAACTATATTAGGTGATGCTAATTATAGTAAAACTAGAATAATAAGGGATAAAACGAAAGCAAAGAGGAAAGGAAAGAAAAAGCACCTGTTGGTTAATAGGGGCACCCCCATAAGCAACAACCACCTTAACACCTGTTTGATAAGAGAACTTCTTGGCTTCCTCATGTATCTGCAATAATAATCACAAAATGTAAATTCCATGGTATCACAAATTAATTAAATTGACAAAATTATAACACCCACTTGCATTGAGAGCTCCCTGGTAGGAGAGAGAATAAGAGCTAGTGGGTATACAGTACGCGCCCCACGTAAGGGTCTTTGTGGAACCTGGCCTCTCATAATTCCACTGATAATTGGAAAACAAAAGGCAGCTGTCTTTCCAGAACCAGTCTGTGCACATGCCATCAAATCCCGCCCAGCAAGTGAAATGGGGATGGCATGCCTTTGAACAGGTGTCGGCTTCACATACTTGCACCTACGAATGTTTAGGTTAAGTGCTTCACCCAAGTCAATCTCTGCAAAAGTATTGACAGGTGGTGGCACGTTATCACCACTAGTCTCAACAGGAATGTCTTCATAAGCATCAAAGTTAATCCCAGTATTCTCTTGCTCACTAAACACCTGCTCTGTATCATCATCATTTCCAAATGGATTAACTTCCCTGTCTCTCCCACGATCCCAACCACCACTTCTGCCACCCCATCCACCAGGTCGACCACCACCACCACCACCACCACCACTGTACCCTGATCGGTTGTAATAATCAGTCCTAGGAGCAGCCCAACGGGATCCGCCATATCCAGGTCGGTCATTACTTGATGCAGCACCAGTGGAAGTAGGAGCAGGCGGGTCTGAAGAAGATGGCCTATTACGGAGATGTGGAGGAACATAAACAGGTCGGCCAGCAGCTGAGGTGGTACCAACAGCTCCATTGCTAGCAGAGGAAGAACCAACACCTACATTCTCGGCTGCAGAATTCGCAGCCAAATCTGCCCATGATGTTCGTGTAGTCATCACAATTCACAACCACCAAGTTTCCAAAATTTTTAACAGCACCCCTTTTAGTCAAAATCCAAGAATTCACTTCAAAGCCCCTCAAAATTAACAAAATTATTTCCAATATGAAATTTGTCCAACCTGATCAAACCATAGAAAGGAATAAAATAAATCCATCAAAACAAATGATGCTATCAAATCTTACATCATCAGTAACCCAAATGCAACATGTCAATGTAAACAATCAGCTGGCTCTATTCGGTAGCCCAAAGAAAAGGAATATAAAACCCACAAAAAAAGAATAGGAAAACAAATATCGAATTATTCCAAAATTGATTGGCATAATTTTCTTCCTGTCGCGTAATCAAAAAAAGAAAACCCAAATGCAAAACAGCAAGAAGACAGAGAACCAAAATCCCCAAAAAAGTAACGGAGAGAAGGAAAAAAGAAACAAAACTGATCTGCTAAGGCTACAAAAAAAACTCGTAAATAAGAGATTCAAATGCATAAATGAATTAATCTAATTACATAGACAGATGGACGCAGAGAGGAGAAAGCGATGGAAACCTGAGAATGAGAAAACCCTGAAATTCGATGTCCAAAGAATGAAGATCCAAAACGAAAACAAACCCTAATTATGCAGACACACGCTGAGAAGAAAAAGGCGATGAACAATTTTAAAAACAAAAAAAAAAAAATATCTTTCTTTCTCTCTCTGAAACCAAACACTTTATATTTATACTCTCTTTTTTCTTGACTTATCAAAAAAGTTTCCTCTCTCCCTTAGCCGATTTCCCTCTTCTTCTCTCTCTTTTCTTATATATTTTTTATCAAATTAATTCAAATGTGTAATTTGGAATATTTTTATTATATTTTTAAAAATTAAAAAAAAAAAAAGAGAGAGAGAGAGAGAGAGTGAGGGGTCCGTATAAATTTTGCGGCTAAAGGAAACGAGCGGTCTTAAACGCATCTAAAATGGGTAAGTTACGCCACTGAATTTACTTCGCTGTAAATAAATGGGATGGGACTATTCTCAACGGATGCCCTTCTTTTCTCCCCTTTTCAACAGTGGTCCCTTACGGGGGAAGTTGTTTCAAGCCCAAGTCTTTTTGAGTCAATTACTTCATTTTCTTTTTGCTTTCTACCAAAAGTTGAAGCCAATAACTTTATAAGGATTACTTGATGAAGTTCTTTTTTAAAGTCAATAAATATTTTAAAATTTTTAATTGTTTATATTTTTTTCATGATAATTACATATCTTAAATGTGAAATGTAATTCACAAATTTGAGAATTTAAAAAGTGATAGAAGAAATATTTATATTTAACATGATGCATTTTAAGAACAGTAACTTTGCCATGGGGTCTCCTTCTCGTCGAAGGAATGGAAAAGTAATCTTCCCTTCGTTTGAGAAAGTAAATTGTTGTCTAGATGACCTTCAAGCTCTATGATGAAAACCACAAAAGCACCTTCTTTTTCATGTTTCTCAATGGACAACAGTAGCTTCCCCATCTTGATGATTTATTTGATCAATTTGATTAAAATCAAATCAAATTAAAGGACGCCCTTACTATGCAGCAAGATTTTTTATGGGCGAAGATTTTATTGTGGTAATATTATAATTTTTTTAATTGTTTGGTTGGTGTGTATTTTGTAAAATTTTATCAACATTTGATGTTAAGAATTATGAATAGTATTTGTCACATTCCATTTTCACAACATGATCAACGTATGGATCTATGTGGGTATGACCTATTAGGTCCAAGTAAGCCTTTAAATCAACATTTGCGAGCTTGTCATCCTCTACACTCATAGAACATCCATACATTATAATATATTCACAAACAATGAGCACCATCACACAATTATGGAACTTCTCTACATAAAGTGTGGGATTGCTTTCATTAAAATATTAACATTTGTATAACACATAAATTTTGTAGTCCAACACACATCTCGTGTTATTGTCATATGTGCTCCTTTCACCATAGGTATCATCATTCGTATGCACCATTTCGAGACTCAACACAATAATCCACGATCATAAAGTAAACATGAGTATCTCAATATTTATTTATAATTCCCAATATCAACATTAGTATAAATAATGCAAAACACTCGACTTGACATACTGCAAAGTGTAATGACATTAGAGGTTTGGAAGGAAGGCACTATCACACCTACTAAATATGAGTTAAGTGACTCCTCCACAAGGTGCCAAGCCAAGCGAGATACTAATTTGTAAAACAAAATAAGAGAAACTAGCAGATGAGTCACAAAGACTTTATAAGTGGATACCGGAAAAGGGACAAGCTAAATAAGTAAGTTTTTGCATATATCATAAATTTATGATAAACATGCATTTTTGCATAATCATAACTTTCTCATTCAAATACTTGAAAATGAGATTTATTGTAAAACAAAGAACTTTCTTTAATAATAACATGTTTTATAAACTCATTTATGAAAGTAAGATTTACCGTTTGTAAAAATGAAAAAAAAATATTGTTATGAAAACAAAGATATCACACTTTTACCTGGAGTATTAGATCCCTTGTGAGGGTTTTGATACCTTGCTTTTAAACCCGAGCTAGGGGTATTTCCATACTTATACTTGATTCATATAGGATCCTATGCTAGGATCTACCGCGTATCACATACATACATAATTTGTACGTTATCAAGCAATCACATAATAGTATTCATTTCATCACAAATATTGTCACACACATATTGTATAACCGTGTCTCAAGACAACATCACACAAGTGTCCTCCCATTGACACTAATACCATGGATTGGAGCACTTCATCCACACTCCGTTACCACATATAACATATCATGGCATTGGACTTGGGCCCTCCATTGACACCCGTATATTGTCCAAATCATTAGTGCCTTTGTCACGACCTAGATTTTGGGCCATGACCCGCGCATGGGTCCAATGGACGTAATCCACTAAACCCAAGCAAGCCTATTATTTATCTTACTTATAATTCCATCTATTATCACTAAGTCATATTTCATAACTTTGAATCAAAATAGTGATATACATTGCCAACTCGTACTGGCATTACTCATTTAAAATTTACATTAAGTTCATTTATACATAACAAAATAATACTCGACTTCCAGCGGAGGGACTCGAATGAATATACAGCTACCGAATGCCGAGACACCTACCAAAAGATGGACACAGGTCTAGAAGGACACCTCGTCCTAATTATCGGCTGCCTCGTGATCTGAAAACATGAATTTGAAAATGGTGAGTATAAACCCAGTGAGTGAACAAGGAAGGGAACAAGCAACAATTAGGGAGAATTTAAAATCATGATGCACTTGTTTCAAAACAATACAATTTAGTTCATTCCTATTTAAAACCCCTCCAAACCCAAAAGTTTCTCGCTGCAGCGAGCATGAATTTCGCTGCAGCGAAAATGGAGCAACAAGAGAAACATTTTTCCTCACTCAACAAAAAGCCATCCTGCTAAACTAATAAAATCAACATAAAATTCATGAAAATTCTCAAAGTACAATGTGTCAAATTTCACGTACATTACAACCATAAATCATTGTCCATCAATTTGCTATAACACACACATTTACATATGTATATATATATATATATATATATATATATATATATACGTATATACCCATCATCATCATCTCACCAACCCATCATCATCATCACCAGCTCATGCGCACTCCTTACTTGCACATGGCTGGGTCATCACCGGGTTATGCGCACTCCCTACTCGGACATAACCGGGTCATCACTGGGTTATGCACACTCCCTACTCGCACATAATCGGGTCATCCTCGGCTTATGCGCACTCCCTACTCGCACATAGTCGAGTCAACATAATTACACAATATTATATTCAAGCATATATGTATATCAACATAATGCAGCCACATAAAAATCCATAATAACCACATTTCATAACATAAACATTTTCTCAAAAACTTGTTCCCAAGGCATTCATTTTCATGAAAAATTGCATAAAATCATTCAAACACTTTGTTCAAAATAGTCATATTCCCAAAACAATTTTGATAGGCAGTCCACTCACAGGTGTCGAAAATCTAGATTCTGAGTGCACTCGGACTAATAGTCCTTAGGCGCAATTCCTTTGCCTTTTCCGGACGTCTCACTACCTTGACAAATAACAAAGTCGAGGAATTTACTATATTGTCCCTAAATTGATATAAACTAATTTAAATTACTAATGCTTGATATGTAAATGCAAAAAAAACGTTCGATTACCACTTAATCAGGGTATCGATTAAATTCGATTAATCACCCGATTAATTAGCGATTGTGTCCAAATCACCTCTAAATTAATTCATTTTTCCTCTAATACCTTAATTTACCACATACCATTTAAATAAAGCCAAATTCAACATTAGAACCCTCACAGTTCCTTATAAAAAAATTCAGTCATTTGGTGCACTAGCACTGAAATTTTTTTTCTACATAACCGTTTCACCTTAATTCATCATTTTCGAAGCCATTTTCCTTGAAATAAAAACAATCCCCCATTGATGTTCAGCCCTCATGGTTCGACCAACAAGGAACCCTAGAGAAATTGAATATTTCTTTTGTGTTTTTGTTCATAACCATATTTAACTATCCCTAAACACTACCATAGTCTAAAATCAAATTATTCCAACAACAATTCCTCTTCCATACCCATTTTTCACAATTGAATTCATCATGATAACTCAATATTCAACCATGAAAATCAAGAACAAAAGCATGGGTAAGCTAGGTATCAAGGAGAATTAAAGAAATTTTAACTTACCTAGCTTGTTTCCTTGATTTCTTTACTTTTTCTTTGAATTTCCACCTAGGTTTTCTTGTTTTTCCCTTTGTTCTTCCTTTTTTCTTGTTGCTGATTGTCTAGGCCGAATATGGTGAGAGAATTGGGGATTTAATGGGCTGATTTCTATAGAAAATAATAAAATAATCAAGCATGCCACGTGTCACATGCTTATTGGCCCAATTTTAACTTTTTGACTTTTTCTTCTTAATTTTCCACCACAATTATTCTGGTATTTATCCAATCCTACCACATTTAAAATCCCTTGGTCTTGACAAGTGCTGGGGCGAAAAATTTACCGATTTGCCCCCGAGACGAAAATATTACGATTTTATCCCTATACTCTAAAATGTACTAGAATCACATTATTTCTACTTTTCAACCTCAAATAACTCTAATATTGATCAATATTAACCAAATGGGGAAAAATTATTTTTTTAAAAATTCCCGTTTAGTCCTTTAGTGATAAAATTACCATTTTACCTTTGTACTCCAAAAATATCGGGAATCACAATTTTTCACTACTAAACATCATTTTATACTCCAATAATCAATATTATATTTCATATAATTATTCTTGGTCAAATGTGATCAAATCTTGGCTAGATTTCTCCATTTAATCATCAAATGGTAAAATGATCGTTTTGTCCCTAATCGGTCAATTTTCCTGATGGACTTCAAACTGGACCTTGAACTCCGAATCACTATTCTAAGCCATTCTGCAGGTTTCAAAATTTTCAATTTCCTCTTAAAATTTCTATTGGAATTAGTTCAAGGCTCGATTTAACTTAGTTGTACCACTCGGTACAATACCATCTTTTAATAGAGCTTGACAGGGTCTCACATTCTCCCCCACTAATAAAAATTCGGTCCCCAAAATTAAACTCAATGTAGAGTGGGTTACCTTTACATATCGAAAAGGTGTGGATGCTTTGTCCTCATGTCATCCTCAGCTTCCCACGTTACCTCCTCGTTAGTGTGATTCCGCCATAACAGTTTCACTAAGGCTACATCCTTTGAACGGAGCTTTTTAACTTGCCTATCAAGGATAGCTATCGGTTGTTCCTCATAGGTTAGATCATCTTGCAACTGAATGGTTTCATACCGTATTACATGTGATGGATATGGGTTGTACTTCCTAAGCATGGACACATGAAACACGAGATGGATATTCGAAAGGTCTGGCGGTAATGCCAAACGATATGCCACTGCTCCAACCCTTTCTAAGATCTCGAAGGGTCTTATATACCGAGGACTTAACTTCCCTTTCTTGCCAAACCTCATTACCCTTTTAGTTGGTGAAACTTTCAAAAATACATGATCTCCTACTTGGAACTCCAGGTCTCTCTGTCGGTTATCAGCATATGACTTTTGTCTACTTTGTGTTGTTAACATCCTCTGACGGATCATGCGTATTTTCTTAGTGGCATCTTGCACCAACTCAAGCCCCAAAAGTTTCCTTTTTCCTACCTCTAGCCATCCAATGGGTGACCTACATCTCCGTCCATATAATGCCTCAAATGGTGCCATTTGGATGCTAGTTTGGAAACTGTTGTTGTAGGCAAATTCCACTAAGGGTAGATATTGCTCCCACTTGACACCAAGGTCTATCACACAAGCCCTCAACATATCCTCCAATGTCTGTATGGTCCGTTCAGACTGTCCATCAGTCTGAGGGTGGAAAGCTGTGCTGAAATTCAACTTAGTGCCCAATGCTTCTTGCAACTTTCCCTAAAACCTACTAGTAAACTGAGCTCCTCTGTCAGATACTATAGAAATGGGAATACCATGCAGTCGTACTATCTCATCCACATAAACTCGAGCGTATTGGGCAGCCCCATAAGTAGTCTTAACCGAAAGAAAATGAGATGACTTTGTTAACCGGTCTACTACTATCCAAATTGAATCATATCCCCTACTAGTTCGAGGCAAACCCGTTACAAAATCCATAGCAATATGTTCCCACTTCCACTCGAGTACTGGTAATGGCTGTAGTAGCCCTTTCAGGTTTTTGATGCTCGGCCTTAACTTGCTGACAAACCAGGCACTTGGAGATAAACTCAGCTACATCTCTCTTAAGTCCTTCCCACCAATACACCTCTTTCAAATCTTGATACATCTTTGTAGCCCTTGGATGTACCACATAAGCTGCCATGTGAGTTTCCTCCAATATTTCTCTCATCAACCCGTCACCATCAGGCACATAAAGTCTGGTTCCATACCTCAACACTCCATCTGTGCCTTTAGTAAACATTTTTCCTTTCCTACCCTGAGGATCCTCTAAGGCCTTAGTCACAAACTCATCTTTACTTTGTGCTTCTTTAATCCTGTCCATTAAAATAGGCCTCACTCTAAAATGTGCTAGCAAAGCATTTGTCTCCGCAACTTCCAAACGTACACCTATGTCTCCCAAGCTATGGATCTCTTTAACCAAGGATCTCATATCAGTAGAAATATGTGCCAAGCTTCCCATTGATTTTCGACTCAAGGCATCCGTCACTACATTGGCCTTACCAGGATGATAAAGAATAGTACAATCATAATCCTTTAGCAACTCCATCCATCTACATTGCCGTAAGTTAAGATCCCTCTGCTGAAATATATACTTCAGACTTTTGTGATCCGTGTATATCTCGCAAGTCTCACCATACAAGTAATGTCTCCAAATCTTTAAGGCAAACACGATTGCTGCCATTTCCAAATCGTGTATGGGGTAATTCTGCTCATGCCTTTTAAGTTGCCTAGATGCATACGCAATCACCTTCCCATGTTGCATTAATACAAATCCTAAACCAACCCCTGATGCATCACAAAACACCGTATAACCCCCTGTGCCTTGCGGTAGGCTTAACACTGGAGCTGTGGTGAGACATGCCTTAAGCTTCTCAAAACTATTCTCACAAGCATCAAACCACTCAAATTTTGTATCTTTACATGTCAGCTTAGTCAGAGGGGCAACTATTTTGGAGAAGTCCTTCACAAAGCGACGATAATAGCCAGCTAAACCCACAAAGCTTCTAATCTCCGTAACTGAAGTTGGCCTTGGCCATTTTTCCACTGCTTCAATTTTCTTTGAATCAACTTGTATCTCATCCTTAGATACCACATGCCTCAAGAATGCAACACTTTCGAGCCAAAACTCACACTTGGAGAACTTAGCATACAATCGATGTTCTCTCAAAATTTGGAGCACTATCTTAAGATGCCGCTCATGCTCCTCTCGGCTCTTTAAATATATCAAGATGTCATCAATAAACACCACCATAAACTTATCCAAATAAGGCTTGAACACTCGGTTCATCAAATCCATGAAGGCTGCAGGAGCATTCGTGAGCCCAAATGACATCACTAAGAACTCATAGTGCCCATATCTTGTTCGAAATGCGGTCTTGGGTATATCTTCGTTCCGGATTCTCAACTGATGGTACCCAGATCGTAGATCTATCTTAGAGAAACATTATGCTCCTTGTAGTTGATCAAATATATCATCTATCCTTGGGAGAGGATATTTATTCTTCACCGTTACTTTATTAAGCTGTCGATAATCAATGCACAGCCTAAGTGACCTATCTTTCTTCTTCACAAATAACACTGGTGCTCCCCATGGGGATATACTAGGACGGATGAAGCCTTTATCCAACAAATCCTCTAATTGATCCTTAAGCTCTTTGAGCTCTGCCGGTGCAATTCTATATGAGGGTATGGATATAGGTCTAGTGTCGAGAATTAAATCTATACAAAATTCAATCTCTCGCTCGGGAGGTAAACCTGGTAGCTCCTCGGGAAATACATCCACGAACTCCTTCACCACCGACACTTGACTTACATTTCCAACTTTCGCCTGAGTATCCCTTACAACAGCTAAGCAACCTATACAACCCTGTCGTATTAACCTTCTGGCAGAAATGACCGATATCAAATTGGTTGGAGCATTACTCCTATCCCCCTGAATACTAAATGATGATTCATCGGGGAAATCAAATCTAACCAATTTATGATAACAGTCCACACTAGCATGACAAGGTGATAACCAATCCATCCCCAAGATCACATCAAAGTCTAAGGTGTCTAACACCACCAAATTCACCAAAGTGTTCTTGTCTTTGACTCGTACTACACAAGACTCATATTCCCATTCGACCACAAATATCTCCTTTAAAAGAGTAAACACTACTAATTGTTCCTCTCTCTTAACACAATCTCTACCCAACCGAGATGCAAAACATGGAGAGATAAAAGAATGAGTAGCACCAGGATCAAATAGTACCCGAGCATTCATATCACAAATTAAAAGAATACTTGAGACCACGGCATTGGATGTCTGGGCCTCCTGCTGTGTTAAAGCAAACACCCTTGCCTAGCCTCTACCAACAGAACTCTAATGTCCGGACCCAAATGGCCTGCCCTGAGAGGAAGTACCAGCACCTCTACCCCTCGATCCACTAGCCTTCTGGCCAGATGAGGCAGCAATTGAAGGAGCAGATGAAGCTGGTTGGGTGGAACCATGAGCAGAATCTTGTGATTGATGAGCCCTCGAACAACCTCTCATAATATGCCCAAGTTGACCGCACCCGAAACAAGTTCTTGTGGTAAGGAAACATCATCCACTATGTCGTCTCCCACAAATATCACAAAAGTGGGTGACTTGACTACTCTGTCTCGAATCTTGTTGTCTCATAACATTGAAAGTTCTCTATCCTGTCCCAAAACTAGCACTAGGCAGGTCACTCCTCTGTTGGGATAATCGTAAATCCCTTTGTGGACCCTGATGGTTAGAAGACGAATCACCACTACTGAAATCTCTTCGACCTTGATAACCCTCAGACTTGGCCCTCTTTGCCCTATCCCTCGCAGCCCTACTCTCACTGGTCCTCATCTCAATGCGCTGAGCACAATCTACTGCTGCAGAATAGGTAGTGAAATCTCGAGATGCCACAGCCCTAAACAGTGGCTCTACTAACCCATCCACAAACCTCTGAATCTTCATCTCTTCAGTAGAAACAAGGTAGGGAGCATAGCGAGACAACTGTGTAAACTTGATGTCATACTTCGACACTGTCATACTCGAAGTCTGTACCAAATTCTTAAACTCTCTGGCTCTGGCATTACGTACACTGAGTGGTAGGAACTGATCCAAGAAAGCTACACTAAACTCACTCCAAGTCAATAGTGCTGCATCCGTCGGTCTGCCTTTACACAAGGAGCTATACCATTCCTACGCCACATCCTCTAATCGGAAGGCAGCTAACTCGACTGATCGGACACTAGAGCATCCCAAAGCTTTACATATATTCTCCATCTTATCTAGGAAAACCTGGGGTTTCTCTGATGCATCAGACCCTAAAAATGATGGAAGCTTAAGCTTTAGGAAATTGGGAAGAGAAATCTCTAAGTGACCCCTCTCCACCTCACGATATTGGTGATCGGTCTGTCCTTGGGAGCTAGGAGATTTTTGTACTATAGGTCTCCCCTTTACTACCCTCTGTATATCCTCCATACGGGTCGCCATCATCTCTACAACCCGGTTAACTCCCTGTAGGCCTGTCGTCAAATCCTTAATAGTAATACCCCCAGCTGGGTGTCTATCTACATTACCTGAGGACTGTCCCTCCTCTTGCCTACTCACAGGCGTATCCGACCTCACTGGACTAGTGACCCTGCCACGTCTACCTCGACCTCTTTGGGTGGATGCCCGTGGTCTATCTACCATCTCAATGGGAGCATCTTGCTCCTCTACCCGTCTTGAGGCGGCTCGTGTCTTAGGTGGCATTCTTACTTAGACAAGAGCAAACACCTGTTATTAAACACATATTATAATCATACTTAAGGCAAAAGGTGGTTTCTAAGATAGGGAATCTATGTGGTCATTTGGTTGTAAAATGTGCCGCGGTTCACACTTCACAACCGAAGTTCCCACATAAAAACCCGACACTCCGCTGGACCAACAAATGGAAGTCCTAGGACTTAGACAAACCTAGGGCTCTGATACCAACATTGTTACGATCCATATTCTAGGCCATGATCGGCGCATGGGTCCAATGGACGTAATTCACTAAACCTAATCAAGCCTATTATTTATCTTACTTATAATTCCATCTATTATCACTAAGTCATATTTCATAACTTTGAATCAAAATAGTGATATACATTGCCAACTCGTACTGACATTACTCATTTAAAATTTACATTAAGTTCATCTATACATAACAAAATAATACTCGACTTCTAGCGAAGGGACTCGGATGAATATATAACTACTGAATGTCGAGACACCTACCAAAAGATGGACATAGGTCTATAAGGGCACCTCGTCCTAATTATCGGCTGCTTCGTGATTTGAAAACATGAATTTGAAAATGGTAAGTATAAACCCAATGAGTGAACAAGGAAGGGAACAAGCAACAATTAGGGAGAATTTAAAATCATGATGCACTTGTTTCAAAACAATGCAATTTAGTTCATTCCTACTTAAAACCCCTCTAAACCCGAGAGTTTCTCGCTGCAGCGAGCATGAATTTTGCTACAGCGAAAACGGAGCAACAAGAGAAACATTTTTCCTCACTCAACAAAAAGCCATCTTGCTAAACTAATAAAATAAACATAAAATTCATGAAAATTCTCAAAGTACAATGTGTCAAATTTCACGTACATTACAACCATAAATCATTGTCCATCAATTTGCTATAACACACACATTTACATACGTGTATATATATATATATATATATATATATATATATATATATACGTATATACCCATCATCATCATCACCAG
Organism: Theobroma cacao; assembly: GCF_053813885.1. Lineage (NCBI taxonomy): Eukaryota > Viridiplantae > Streptophyta > Magnoliopsida > Malvales > Malvaceae > Theobroma > Theobroma cacao. Next base: position 35,500,671 of record NC_142647.1, on the reverse strand, counting down.
CTCATCATCATCATCACCAGCTCATGCGCACTCCCTACTCGCACATGGCTGGGTCATCACCGGGTTATGAGCACTTCCTACTCGCACATAATCGGGTCATCACCAGGTTATGCGCACTCCCTACTCGCACATAATCGGGTCATCCTCGGCTTATGCGCACTCCCTACTCGCACATAGCCGAGTCAACATAATTACACAACATTATATTCAAGCATATATGTATATCAACATAATGCAACCACATAGAAATCCATAATAACCACATTTCATAACATAAACCTTTTCTCAAAAGCTTGTTCCCAAGGCATTCATTTTCATGAAAAATTGCATAAAATCATTCAAACACTTTGTTCAAAATAGTCATATTCCCAAAACAATTTTGATAGGCAGTCCACTCACAGGTGTCGAAAATCAGGATTCCGGGTGCACTAGGACTAATAGTCCTCAGGCGTAATTCCTTTGCCTTTTCCGAACGTCTCACTGCCTTGACAAATAACAAAGTCGAGGAATTTACTATATTGTCCCTAAATTGATATAAACTAATTTAAATTACTAATGCTTGATATGTAAATGCAAAAATATGTTCGATTACCGCTTAATCGCGGTATCGATTAAATTCGACCGATTACCCAATTAATTGGCTATTGTGTCCAAATCACCTCTAAATTAATTCATTTTTCCTCTAATACCTTAATTTACCACATACCATTTAAATAAAGCCAAATTCAGCATTAGAACCCTCACAGTTCCTTATAGAAAAATTCTATCATTTGGTGCACTAACACCAAAATTTTTTTTCTACATAACCGTTTCACCTTAATTCATCATTTTCCAAGCCATTTTCCTTGAAATAAAAACAATCCCCCATTGATATTCAGCCTTCATGGTTCGACCAACAAGGAACCCTAGAGGAATTGAATATTTCTTTTGTGTTTTTGTTCATACCCATGCTTAACTATCCCTAAACACTAACATAGTCTAAAATCAAATTATTCCAACAACAATTCCTCTTCCATACCCATTTTTCACAATTGAATTCATTATGATAACTCAATATTCAACCATGGAAATCAAGAACAAAAGCATGGGTAAGCTAGGTATCAAGGAGAATTAGAGAAATTTTAACTTACCTAGCTTGTTTTCTTGATTTCTTCACTTTTTCTTTGAATTTCCACCAAGGTTTTCTTGTTTTTCCCTTTGTTCTTCCTTTTTTCTTGTTGCTGGTTGTCTAGGCCAAATATGGTGAGAGAATTGGGGATTTAATGGGCTGATTTCTATAGAAAATAATAAAATAATCAAGCATGCCACGTGTCACATGCTTATTGGCCCAATTTTTAACTTTTTGACTTTTTCTTCTTAATTTTTCACCACAATTATTCTGGTATTTATCCAATCCTACCACATTTAGAATCCCTTGGTCTTGACAAGTGTTGGGGCGAAAAATTTACCGATTTACCCTTGGGGTGAAAAAATTACGATTTTGCCCCTATACTTCGAAATGTACCGGAATCACATTATTTCTACTTTTCAACCTCAAATAACACTAATATTGATCAATATTAACCAAATGGGGCAAAAATCATTTTTTAAAAAATTCTCGTTTAGTCCTCTAGTGATAAAATTATCATTTTACCCTTGTACTCTAAAAATACCGGGAATCACAATTTTTCACTGCTAAACATCATTTTATGCTCCAATAATCAATATTATATTTCATATAATTATTCTTGGTCAAATGTGATCAAATCTTGGCTAGAAATCTCCATTTAATCATCAAATGGTAAAATGATCGTTTGTCTCTAATCGGTCAATTTTCCTGATGGACTCCAAACTGGACCTTGAACTCTGAATCACTATTCTAAGCCATTCTGTGGGTTTCAAAATTTTCAATTTCCTCTTAGAATTTCTATTTGAACTAGTTCAAGCCTCGATTTAACTTAGTTGTACCACTCGGTACAATGCCGTCTTTTAATCGAGCTTGACAGGGTCTCACAACCTTGATGGTTTATGGCCCTTCATCTACACTCGTATGCCATCCTCAGCAATAACATGATGGTCTAGGGCCCTTCGTCTACACCTTGTATGCCATTGTATCATCACGCATGATGAAGAATTTGGGCCCTCCATCTACACCCTTTCACTCCACAAACTTCACACTTCATCAATATAACCATACATACATTCAAACAAACTCAACACAACCATACACATTTACAAGTGTACATAACAATGGGCAATATCATGTTCAATCAAGCAAAGCCAATGCTCACATAAGCAATTACCATCAATATTTCCATATCAATTTCATACAAGAGGATGTACATCATCCATACATGTAATTCTATGTTTACATATCGATTTCATATTAACCATACCAAAGAAGAATCTTTGAAGATAAATCATTTGAAAAGGCTTGTCCCCACTTGTTCAAAATAAATACATAGTATCATATTTACATATATATTAGATTCAAAACTTTCTTTAAAAAGTTTTGAACAAAATACTTGAAATCAATATTTTTTCCAATGTCATTTAAAACATGCAAAGGTAAATAAACTTGCAAATCATGCTTTTTTTACGTATTAAAGTACTTAAAGAGGTGTACCCACTCACCTTGACAAAAAGTAAATTTTCCTAAGCTTCGATTTGCCAAACCTTGGTTGTTCTACAATCTCAAACTTTAATAATCATCGAGCATAATAAATCTTATAAAATATCTTATAGTTTCTAACAAACCCATTCTCAAAACTAGTCAAGTAATCGAATATTCTTCATTTAAATTCCAACAAAATTTAACACTTCAAACCAAAATCATTTATTGAACAACCTTAAGTACCCTTACCTCAAAAACCTTTTTGAAGAGTAAAAATTGCCAAAATCCTTAACTCAATGGAGGATTAATAAGCTAAAATTTGTAGAAAATGGTGTTAGGTTAAACACATGGTCTTTAAAACTTGAAAATGGTAAATCTCACCTTAAATTTGAGTTTGGAAGGTTGAATCCTTGCTAAATGGGGTCTTAAAGGGTTGTAAGAGGGTTTGGAGATTGTTGGAGAATGAATGGAGGTTGAAGAAATGAAAAATGCAAAGTAGGGCTTGAGTTAAGGTTTTTTGTTTTTTCTTGCTAGACTCTAGGGATCTACCTTTTAATGCCCAAGGATTAACCTTTTTTGCTAAAAAGGTTGGATTTTGGTCTTGATTTGCAAGAATCGACCCTTTAACCTTTGGGGTTGATACTTTAGTTCTCGAAGCTATTCAAAGTGTTTTATCTTGCTAGGATAAACCTTTTTAACCCTTAGTAGTCGATCCTTGTACTTTTAAAAGCCTAATAAGAGTTCAATTACTTCCAAGGATCAACCTTCATGCCTTAACTTGCAAAAACACATTCTTTTAGTTTCCTTTTTCATCCATTCTTTCAACCATTAATCATCCGCAAATATAACACCATCTTATGAAGAAATTTATATAACTAAATGATCAGGAAAACTTATCCAATAATCAAATTCAAAATATAGTTCATCAATACTCAAAATTTACCAAGTTACACTTAAAGAAAAACAAGGATTTCACAATATTACATATCATAGCAGCAAACTAAATATCATATCTGCATCTTTAATTTCATCATGCTAATCAACATTTTACATATGTACAAAGATAACTTCATACAGAATGTACAAAAAAAAGTTTTGTATTCAATGATGAACACCAAGTTGTCTAAAAAATAGCATGGAGTTTGATTTGTACAAGGTACTCAAAATAAGTTATGTCAACTTTTTGGATAACATTGCATAAGTAGATGGTATTTCGAACTAGAAAAGTTGAATTCACAGTAATAATTTCAAAATTTTAGTTATGCTTGTCACGTCCAGCATTGTAACAAAAATTTAAAAAGAAAGAGAAAGAGAGGAAAACAAGGGAAGAAGAAAAAGATGAGACCACATGTCATTTGAAAAGATTGAGCAAAGGTGACGAAGAAAAACTTACTTAACACTCTTAATAAGCACATTTGCATGTTGATTTCTAGTTGATTATGTAATATTAAGAGTACTTGCATGTTAACCATTGATCACCCATGTGTAATTTATAAAAGCCTCTAATACATTTGTCAAATGCATTTTTGTCCACTTAATATTCCTTCAGTAGCATTCATTTGACATAAATTATACTGTAAATGTTACTCTATAAATAATAAAATTAATTATGAAGAATATTGATAGTATTATAAATTGTTATATATGTAGATATTAGCAATAATTTGATAGGGAAAAGACTGAAATTGAAAAGTAGTGGGTAATGGAAAGTTCAAACTCATAAACAGGAATTCCTCAAGTTCCCAATCAATAAACCCACATGCAATCAAGCTCAATAAAACCCATGGACATTTTGTCATTAAAACCAAAACCACCATCATCTTCCTCGAACATTGTCCCTGAATTCACGAAGGAGCCACTGTGTGGCGTCGCCAATGCTAGCCTTCCTTTTTTGAATCAAATTGTTCAAAAACTTGCTTTTCCTCTCAAACTCCTACTCTACTCCTTTCATTTTTCCTTTCTATTTTTCTTTCTCTTTCTATAATTTCTCATTAATATAATAAATACCCATAAGAAGTTAAAGATCAAAAAAGCTAAAAAGGAAAAAAGTTTCTTGACTTATCAATTGGCAATGCTATTCGTTCCACTCATTTGATAAAAAGTCTCAAAGAAATAAAAAAAATCCTAAAAAGAGAGGTAAAGGCCATATTTCCTGAATACCTAGGGGTCAAATCAAAAGTGCTGTTGATCATTTGGGGTGGAGGCGACAATGCAAGGTCAAAACCAAGGTTGAAGGCAAGAAGGGCAATTGTGGTGGTGGTGGTGGTGGTGGTGGCAATAGAGGCAACTGTAGCAGTAATGGTGGAGAAACAGGACACGAACTCAAGTTGGGTAACTGAAATAGCCCATAAAAAAAAAGCATAAAAACCTAAAAAGTATCTCTAACATATAAATGCTAACCACCCAAAATATCCTCACAAAAGTAGAGCAAAAGACCAAGATATCCTTCAAACCTCTAAAATCCCACCCACATCCTTTGTAGGTTAGAATCTATATATAAATATATATTAATACTTTTCATAATTGAAAACAGAAATAATTTTATATAATTAAATTATTAATCATTCAACTATTTTAAATTATTTGATTCCGTTGCACTTTTTAATCGAATTATGAAAAATTATCTTATAACTATAATTTATTATACAATAAATGTCAAAATAAAAATATTTATATTAATATTTATGAATTTAATTAAAAGTAACAAAATTATAAAATATAATCGAGTAAATAGAAATTAAGTAAATAAATCTAACATCAAACTAAAAAAAATTATAACTCCAACAGTCATTAAACATAATTAAAATCATATTCTAAAATACTAGTTCATTATAATTGATACAAGCATAAAAACTGCAAAAATTACATCCATAATAAGACATTGTTTGTTTTAGAGAAATAAATTTTTGAAAAATAAAAATGTTTTTGAAGAAGGTATTTTCTTGACAAGTTTTTCTGTTGTTTGGAAGAAGATGTGAAAAATATTTTCTATTATTGAGTAATATAATGGAAAATTTTGAAAATTTGTTAAAAATATAAATTTATTGTATTAGACAAACATGAATATTCTTGTAAAAATTACTAATCAAATCAAATAATTGTCTCCATTAAGACACAATAATTTTTTCTTTTTTATTTTTGCAATTAAACACCTGCAAAAGAAAACAAAATCTTTTTATTCATGATTTGGAACTAAAAAGTTACAAGCCCACATAAAGAATACCATTACTAAAAGCTTTCCTACCTAGATTTTTACATGATTCTTCAAAGCACCCAATCATTGCACAAAGAACTCCAAAATCCTTAAATATATTCAACAAAGAACTCAACTGGATCAATAGAGTGTTAGAACCTAAAACAATTGTAGAGATCTTGACAACTGAAGATGGTTAGGAAGACGAAAAGAGAGAGGACGGTTGAAATTACAAGCTCTTTAGTCATGGGTTTATGAGTGATGATAAGGAAAAGAAAAGGAAAGAGGGAAGGACACGTGGTCATCGATAAAAGGTAAGGGAAGCGATGGTTGGTGGTGTTGGGTTAAGAAGGTTGAGGGTTTGTGGGTTTATAAAGGGCCTTACATGCATTTTGCATTTTGGAAATTGTCTTTCCAAATAGAAAAAGAATAGAATTTTCAAAATTTGGCCTCTTTTTTCATTGTTTAGAAGTAAAGCTCCAAGTAACCATCTATTTTTTGCGAATCAAACAGAGAAAATAGTAAAAATAATTTCTTGTGAAATAATTAAAAGTTAAATAAATAACTTCAACAACTATGGAAGTAAAACATTTAACAAAGACTAAAAATAGAAATGTTGCATAATTATTAATAGAATAATTTTCTATCTTCATTCAAAGCTTGTACTTTCACCTTCATCACTCATCCAAATTTCTTTAAAAATAATCTAGTAGGTAATCAATCACTAATTGTGATATTTGCTTGAAATTTGGGTACTTTAATTAAATTGAACTTTCAAACTGAATTAATTGAACACTAAAATATAAAGAAAAGCCACTTTGATAGTTGATTAAAACTATTTTAAAATTAACCAATCTACCGAATTAATTTGGTTTGATCGATTAATTCAATTTTGCATGAATGATACACACCCTTAACCATCCCTTTTATTGGAGAAATCTTGCTGAAAACTCCTATACAAGAACAAGTAAGAACCAATTACAAAAACCTAACCTTATTTTGCATTCTTGAGATTGGGTTAAGAATGCTACAACTGCAATAATTTTGTTTGAAATTTAGTTTAAGATTCTATTAGTATTTCTGATGATGTAAACAAGGTTTTATACATTTTCTACTATTGATTTATAAATTTAAAGCTTAATAGAACTTTAAAAAGATTTCTAGTTTTTTTTAAGCTTATTAATGCTTTTTTACTTGGTGTAGGAAATGTTTGTATATTGCACTTGTTTCTTTGATCTTTGATAGTGATTTTTTAAAGGTTCATGAATATTTTGTTAATTAGTTAGGTATTGAAGAGAAAAAAAAAATAGAATTTTAAGTTACATCATTTGAGAAATTTTACACATCTATAATGTCTATTTCATTATCAAATGGCTAGATTTTGAAGGCTCGTTAACAAAGGGAGCAAAATGGGATATTCTCTTCTAGTTTATGTGCTTATGTCACATGGTAACAGCTGGAGTGCACCATTGTGTGGTTTTAGGCACCCTTGACACCCTCAGGAATGCCTAAGTCAATCTAACCTTGCCTTTCCCACTCAAGGAGATGGATTGCTCAAGAGTGACTCACACAACAATGGAAGTAAAGTGCATAAAAAGTAAAGCATAAGAATGATTGATAAAGGAAGTTGTGCACTCATTCTTTATATAACGCATGTACAATATATAAAACCTTAAAGCATTCTCTCCTTAGCTTGAGCTTTGCATATTGGTGTGGGATGTCCTTTATATAAAGGGTTACCCTTTACAACTGCTATATAGCCTCATGGAGGGAAAATTTAAACCTAAATAGCCCCCTCTTTTTAATAGTTTTTTGGAGGAGCCTCAACCAATGATTTTCAAACCTTTAACTTGCTGGAACATGTTCCTACTCATTGGAATTGTGTTTTGCCGGTTGGAGCTAAGTAAGGTTAGGCTACTTGTTTTGGCAACTTGTAGTTTTGGCCTTTTAGGTTAGACGTTGACTTGTCTAGTTCCTTGACCTACCTAACACCCTTTTTGGCACTTAGGCTACTAGTCTTGTTGGACTCTTTTGGCCAACTCCCATAACATCAACACATTGCCATCTTTTTAGATCCTGCTCAACTGCCTTTTTTACCCACATCCCTTTGGATAAGCACCCTGATGGCCTATTCTTGGCGAGCCCCCAAGCGTCCTTAAGGCTTCTTGGCTCCCAAAGCACCTTTCCTCTGGGTTGATCTCACAAGCCATGACATTTTTCCCTACTCAATTCAACAATGTCCTCTGCTATGTTAATTAGCTCAATATGATTGGTCCAAAAGGGGGTGAATTAGGCTTTTTTTTTTTTAAGCTAGAAATTCTTGCAAGGCCTAACTACCTTGTAAACATTTCATTAATAATCAAAAAAATAAGTACAAAAGGGAAGGGGACATGAACCGAACCTCTAGAGTTACATGAGATTGAGAAAGATTAAGAAGAGTGCCTAGAATGGAATGTTTCATTTTATGAACATTTTTTTGACTATGGTCATAAAATTGAAACACTTCCATATTACAAGAATCTATGAAAATGACATAATGAAAATAACAAAAATAAATTAGGAGTACTACTCCTTTACATTTATCTAAAGCGAACATAAGGTAAACTAACTTTATCTAATCTAAGAATACCTCTGAGTTGACCTTCTACTTGTGAAAAAACTTGCAAGTTTTGGTGCGTTTGTCTTTGATTTGAGAGATGATCTGTAGCTTGGTTCCCTTCTCTATGGATGTGCGAAATCCGACAAGCGATATCACTCAAGCATCTGCGAATGGAAGCAAGTAAATACCGAGTCCTAGAGGATCCCTGGTGGCCCCCATGTATCATTTGTACCACTACTTTTGCATCAATTTCTATCCAAAGTCTAGTAACATTGTACTCAATACACAAAAGAGTACCCCTATGTAGTGCCATTAACTTTGCCCGTAATGAATTATAAGGTCTAAAATATTCAGAAAATCCAAAAATCATGATACACGTATGATCTCGAAGAAGTCCACCTCCAACAGCGTTTTGAAAATTATGCTTGGAACTACCATCAACATTAAACTTAAACTCACTTGTTAATGGTTCGTGCCAAGAAAATATTTTTGGTGGATATGGGGATGCTTGCTGAAATATTAGACCCCATGCTTGAGCAATCTGTAAATCACCCCTCCATTTCCACCGGTGGAATTGCCTCTCGTGAAATAATTGGTGGATGAGTTTTAAAACTCTCCATACCACTCTGTTAGGATACATACCAAGGTCTCTATGCTTCGTATCATTCCTTTCAACCCATAGAAACCAAAAAATAAATAAAGGCATTAACGTGCGTATGTGTCCTTTTTTCGTGTAATCACCAGAGTACACCTATGCCCAGATAATCTGATAAACATTCTAGGGATGACTAATGTTGATTTGGAAAAATTTTGCAAAATAATTTCAAACCTATGTAGCTATTGGGCATTCCGACATAACATGCATGAGAGACTCCTCTAAGTTGCAGTGCTGGCATTTAGAAATTAACTGAATCCCTTGGTTTTCAATCACAAATCAATTGGGATCCAATCCTGTAATAACCTCCATAGAAAGAAAGAAATAGTTAGGGGAATGCTTTTATGCCAAATTAAATTGAACACAAGATTCACCGATTGTCGCTGTCAAATTTTCTCCCAAGCAAACTTAGTAGTGAATTGCCCATCCGAAGTAGGTACCCAATACGCCCTATCATCACTGGGTGGATCGATCAGAATTTTTAAAATTTCAGCCACAACATCCTCCGGTAACATTGTTCAGCTTACCCACATCCCATTTGGCATTATCATAGAAATAGCAAACTCTTGTCATAAATGATGCAAAGGATGGAAATCGATTAACCAAGGGTGCTTCACCCATCCAACAGTCATGCCAAAAAATAACTCACCCTTACCAACCGCCACCTAGTGTATTGTTTTGTAACCGGGCAACTAGCTAACATCCGTTTCCACGTTTCTGAATCACAAAGCTTCAGTTGCACATACCTTGGAATTTGACCAGCACAATATCTAATCCGCATAAATTGCGTCCAAATGCTGTTACAAGTTAAAAACCTCCACCAGAGTTTCATGCTAAAGGCCTCAACCACATCACCTAGGCCTCTAATGTCTAATCCACCTTCATTGGATGGTAGGGTGAACTTATGCCACGATGCCCAATGGATTTTTTTAGTACCTGCCGAACCTCCCCATAAAAAATTATTGAATATTCTGTCAATTCTTTCAATAACACAAATAAAAGGTTTAAGGACCTGGAGCAAATAAATAGGCAGAGAAGATAATACACTACGTAATAGCGTTATTTGCCCTCATAGGGATAATATTTTATTATCCCATCCTGCTATACGGTCCTGAATCTTTGCTACCAATTCATCAAATAACATCACCTTTTTTGGTCCTTTATAAAGGGGCACCCCCAAATATGTGATAGGCAGGCACTTACGAATGAAGCCAGTGGCTTGAGAGATGATCTGGATGCGACTGTTTGTCATATTTCGATGAGTGATGAAGTAACTCTTGGAATGGTTTATTCACTGCCCAGAAACTACCTTAAAATCCTGCAAGAAAAATAGAACTTTCTACAAGGAGGATTTCGCACTGTTAGTGAATATGATTATATCGTCTGCAAATGCTAAGTGGCTTACTGGCATAGGGCAATAACATAAGTAATGCAGTGATGGATATTTGGCAAACAAAGCATTCAACCCCCGAGATAAATATTTCATAGCCAGAATAAATAACAACGGAGAGATGGAGTCACCCTGAATTAGCCCTCTTTCTAACTTAAAATAACCCATAGCACCACCATTTATCATCAAGGAAAACCAGCAATTAGTTATGCAATGGCGAACCATGCTAATCCACTAAGAATTAAATCCAAACTGCTATAGCATTCTATAAAGAAAATCCCATTCTAGCCGATCATAAGCCTTCATTATATCCAACTTGAGAACTAAATTTCCATCCCTTGACTTTCGGTCAATCTTCCCAATTAGTTCCTAAGCAAGTAGGATATTGTCACTGATCAATCTCCCCTCTACGAAGCCACTCTGATTATCTGTAATAATAGAAGGAAGCACTTTTGCAAGACGGTTAGCTAAAATCTTAGTAATGATTTTATTTAAAACATTACAAAGACTTATCGGTCTAAAATCACTCCATTTCGAGGCATTATTATTTTTAGGCAGCAACACAATAGTTGTAGACGTAATTCCCCTTAGGAGGTCTGCTCCATGGAAAAAATCAACTACTGCATCCATAAGGTCATTAGCAACTATATCCCAACATTGTTGATAAAAATATGATGAGAATTCATTAAGGCCAGTAACATTGTCCTTATCAATATTAAAGACTACCTTTTTCAGTTCCTCAATTGATGGCACTGCACATAAACTAAGATTTTCATTATCAGATATAATAGTAGGAATCAATGAAGTATCAAATATGGAGATATCACATGGTTCCTTTTTCATGAGGGAGGAAAAAAATTCCACTGCAGAAGACTTCACAACATCCGGATCTTCAATCCAACTCCAATCCGGATTTTGTATTTTGAAAATATGGCCTTGGATTTGCTTCTTCTTGACCTTCGTGTGGAAAAATTTGGTGTTACGCTCACCCTCCACTAACCATTTAACACCAAATTTCTGTTTCCAAAATAATTCTTCAACACTAAACAAATGATTAAGCTGGGCATACACTTTATTCATGGCAACTTGGTTTTGCATTGACTACTCCTGTTGAAAAATTATTTCATAATCTACAGCTCTTTGTTCCGCCACCTTCAAATTGTGAAAGATGTTTCCAAAAACCTCCTTATTCCACTATTTCAAAGCTTGTTTTAAGCGTCGTTGCTTCACCCAGAAAGCTTGTAAACCAGAGCAATAATGGGAGAAGCCAAATTCTGTGCCACAAAAATTTTAAACCCCTGGCGAAGTACCTATGCATGCAAGAATCGAAAAGATGAAGGAACTCTATCCTGCTTCCTAGAGCAGGAAATCAACAAGGACAATGGTCTGACCCGTCCATATTCAGGTGCTGTATACGTGTAGAAGCAAAAAAGTCTGCCCAATGATGATTATACACCATTTTGTCCAACCGTTGAAACATACGGTTATTAGTCCAAGTGAATGGGTTTCCTTCATAGCCACCATCCATTAACCCACAATCCAGCAAAGCAGTAGCAAAGTCTTCCATAGAACCTCCATGCAGCACAGCTCCATTCAACCGTTCTCCACTGTGTACAATGGCATTGAAATCGCCCCCAACTATCCACGGTGTATGAATATTAATCGACAAGCTCCTCAAGCAATCCCAAAGTACTAACCTCTCTGACCTGGTACATTTTGCATAGATGAAAGATGCCAACAGAGGGACTTCCAACCACGGCATGGTGAGCTTAACATGCAGACATTGTACATGATCCAGCAACACTTCACAACTTAAATCAAAGGAATGAAACAACCATATCTTTTAAGAGTAGTTCTTAAAACTTTTTCAAAACCCAATTTTCTTATGATAAAATCAACTTTAGAACTATCAACCATGGGTTCCAAAATTGCTAAAATTTTTATTTTATGCAATAACTGCAATTTCTTGATTCTTCTTTGAATTACTGCACCTGAGATACCTCTCACATTCCATACAAGTGCACTAATCATGATCGGGTTCTAGCTTCAAAACTCACTGAGATGGAGTCTTCATCCGAGAACCCATCATTTTCCCCCATATCCACGGCTTCCTCTGAGGTTAAACTGAGTATCTTACCAACTGAAGTTGTAGTGTTTGAATGTCTTCTATGTCGCACTCGTGGATGAACTTCCAATTTTGCGAAGTTGGTTCTTGAAACATAAGGAATATCACTCAACTCTTTATTATACATGCGCTTACTCGAGGCGGACTCCTAGGTAGGAGGATTTTCATCCTAGCCTTCCATCATTTCACGTGAGCATGCCTTTGATGAAACAACTTGATTTTGGCCATCTACTTTCCCAGTTTGATATGCACCCTATCCAATTATTGGGCTGTGTTCTCCACTACCTTCAACCATGTCAACTGACACCTTCTGGCCCCCAGTCCCACTCTCTGGCATTTGCTGACCATTCCTTGCAATAGAGCCGTTGGTCTTTCCAATGGTTCTATGAAATAATTTTTAATCTTTTCACCTGCATTTGCTTGTATAAGTTCCTGCACCAATGTCCCATCAGCCACTGTAGGCGTTGCTAATGCCATTTCCCCTTCACCCGTGACTTTGCTTGTGTGGTCTCGCTGCCCAAGCAAAGAAAAGAAAGGACGTGTGACAGGCCCTCCCGCTTCTGGTGCCATTGAGCCATCAACTTCAACAGGTGCTGGCATAAGGGCCAAAAGCTCTAGGTCAAAAAAGGCATTTTCTAGGCACTGTTTGTCTGCCCCATGCAGACTTAATTCTGCCACCCAATCAGTCAACTTTTGATTTTTTTCTTTATTTTTGTTATTTCTTGAACTTACCATACTCCAACATTCTATTTCTGCATGGTTTTCACGTTCTCCCACGTATTTTCCAATTTGACCATGCATTCCATATTCGTGAAAGAGCACCTACGCCTCGCCTTCCTTCGTTTGTGACTTTACAAGAGATACTACTTCCATTTTTGCACCACCCGATTCACCGTTGCCGTGCTGGCCTTCCGTACCCTTCCTCGGCTCGTACGTCACTTCCCGATGCACTTTGCTTGATCCTCTGCCTTCAACCAAAGACAAATGCCCAACAACAGTGAGAACGGGTGCAGCTTGCTCATTTGCTGCTGCAGTTTCTTAGGCGGGCATGGCACTATTCACGTGCCCTATTTACCCTTGTTTTGCTTTCTTTACCGATTTTACTTCCTCACCCACCTCCAACGTCCCAAAGCGGTTCGATAATGACACCGTTGCCTTCCCACAATTCTATACCTTGACATCCCAGCCTATCTTTTCTTTTGCTTCATTGTTCCTCAACTTTCCGATCGATTGCCATTGCATGTTTTGTTTCACCTGAACTGGCAACATTGATTCTTTTCCTTTTTCTTGTTTTTGCTTCGATTTTGGCTCTATCTTCAGTATCTTTCTTTTATCATATCTCAACATTTTGCTTACCTAAGTCTTCATCGGATTCGTTGGTCGATTTCCTAGCACCAAACACGTTGAGACCGTATGACCCACATGACAACAATGCTCACAATACTCCGACATCTTAGAAAACTCAACCTGCTGCATGTAACGTCCAGTAATAGTCCCGATAACCCGATCCTTCACCACAATCCATACCTAGTCCACCGATTCTTTCCTACAGTCATACTCCACGTAAACACGGGCCACGCTAGGCCGAGCTCCCATAGCAGTAGCTTCATTAATATACAATGGCTTCCCTACAATTTTAGCTATAAACAACAATGCTGATTTCTCATAAAGGTGGGCTTTTAAGTTAGGAAAAGAGATCCAAACAGGAACTATAGGAGATTCTTTTTCTGCTTCAAAGTCTATAGTCCATTTAAAAACCCTCATCTTCTGGTTAACAATAAACCATTGCTGCCGAACCTAGATCCTGTTAAAGCCTTACTCATTCGATAAATGTATCAAGACATGTTTGTAATCCAACCACCGAATGGTGTAGGCTCTAGTGAGGCCGATTCCTTTGAAGGCTTGCCCGATGTCTTGGAGTTTTGGCATGTGACTAAACTTCCCGATGAGGGAATGCTTGAACGGCTGGGCAAGGGACTGGATCTCATCCTCGTAAAATGCTACTGCTGGTTGATCCTTGTATACGATAGGGTCTCTAGAGGAAGGGATCAAAGACAGCTTATCTTTCACCGCTATAAAGAGAAAGGATTTTTTGAGGGCTCGGGGGGAGAGTGGCGGTTGGGTTTTGTCTTCTGCAACTTGCTGGAATCCATGGAGGACTTGCAAGTTGGGGAGTTTCTCCACGTTGGCGTTTGGGTTGGTTGCCGCTTGCCCTGGGGGTGATAGGGCAGCCAATGGGAAGTGGTTTGAGGGGTCCGGTGGCCGACCTGTGGCCAAGCCATGGTGGGTGAGAAATGAGTAAAACGCTTGGGAGTTGAGAGCGTTTTCCATCAATTTTTTTCTTGTATATGTCTTAAACGGTGAATTAGACTATTTTGAGAAATTAAAAAAAAAAACTATTTTCCTTTTTGAACAAAATCTTTTCTCTAATTCAAAAGCTAAGTTTAGAAAGAAAATAAACTAATTGGCTTTTAGATCAATGAAAGAGAATTGAATTTTTAAGTAAAATGAATAGTAGAGAAATTAACACAAGTGTTTTACAAAGGTTCGGCCTCCTTGCCTACGTCCTCTCCCTTAGATTCACTAAGGAGCTTAAAATTCATTATTCAATCAAAAAGCTCAATACAATGCCTTTTGTGGATCAAGCATAACCATACAATACAATGCCTTTTTATGGTTAAAGCACAACCACTCTTCCTTTTCTATTGGCTAAGGTATAACCACTTGAGCAAATACAATGAGAGAAATGTAGGTACAGCAAGAGTGCCTTTTAAAATTGAGTGAGGAATTTAGTACAGTACTTAAAAGAAAGAATGGAAGCCTAATAAATGCTTGACTAGAAAACGTTTTGTATTTAAGAAGAGTACAATAGTTTTTGAATGTATCTTGGCTAATTCTCCTCTCTTGAGTTGTGTTTCAAGTCTTTTAACCTTCATAAATGTTGAGAAAGCTTGTATTTATAGTTGCTGAAGTGTCAAGGGTAGTTAAAAGAGCATTTAATGTGAAAATAGCTGTTTTTCTTTTTATCTAAGACTCCAACAGTCATATTGTATTGATACATATGTGAATGTATCGACACATTGCCTTTTGTTTTGAATTCCTGCCGAGTTGTATCAATACATTTATTTATGTATCAATATATTTGAACTTACCTGTAGGGATCTCCGTAATCTACTTAAATATGTATCGATACTTATAGATCAGTGAGCATTTTGTTGAAAATCTATCGATACATTTGAAAAATGTATCGATACTTTTAGGTCAGTATACATTTTGTCTCAATTCTATTAATACAATTGAGGATTTATCGATGATTAAATTTGACTTTTAAGTTTTGACTTTTGCTGAAGAACATGCATCGATAAATGTTGGAATCTATCGATACTTATCCAAATGTATCAATACATGAAGAACATGTATTGATAGATTTGAACCAAAATGCATTTTCAGAGCTGTTTTCACTTCTTTTCTTTTTTAAACTTACTTGACATTGTTTGAGAACATGAGACCTTTGATCCTTTGTGAGTTAAGTAAAAATTTTAATCATTTTTTTTTGTCATTTCAAAATATAAAAGATAATTAGGTTAACAATCTCCCCCCTTTTTGATATGACAAAATAAAAGGGCAAAATTTTAAAACTTGGTTTGTTAGACGTTTTAGGATCTGAAAGTGGATTTTAATCTTAAGTCTTCCCCCTTAATTTTTGCTACCTTTTAACTTAAGATTGTAAGAAATTATGTGATTTTGCTCTCCATTCTCATTCTTTTTGTTATATAAAAAAGAATGAAGTAAAGAAAGAGATAGAGAGAAAAAGAAAAACTTAACGCAATGGAATAAAGAATTGGAAATAACAGGTGACCATTAATGATAAAAACACCGTGCATAAAGACAATGTAAGCAAGATAACCAATGAGGAGAAACAAAGATGGATTTAAGCATAAACAACTATGCAACGCATAAGTGATTCCAAAATAGAATGACAACCAAAATTTGGTAAGGAAAAACCATGTAATAGGAGTAAACATATTCTAAAGGAATGAACAATAAGAAGTCAGGAACTATGCAATGATGAGCATGAGTAAAATGCAACCAACTAATCCAATAAGGTATGGAGAGAAAAGGAAGTGGCCAATGTCCTATGGGAAGATCTTAAGCGGGTGGCGAAAATTGAGCATGGAACTTGGTGAATTGTTCCTTGAGATGCTGTTGTCGATGAAGGAGCTCCTGGTTCTGAGCCTCTAAGGTGTCCAATCTGTGAATGATACGAGCATCCATAAATTCCATAAAAGATAATAATCGAGAATAGGCTTGCTCATTATCAAAGGTAGTGAACATAGGAGGGTGATTGGGACCAACACTAGGATAAGCACTTGGACCGATACTAGCATTAGGTGCGACAATAGGTTCAGGAAAGGTATCCGCACGATCTTCATCACCAGCAAACTCAAGATCATTGACGGTTTCTTTTCAGACTCAAGATTGTTAACATAGACAAAACCAAGCTTGTTGATAGCATGCTCATTGATCTTCATGTGCATCGCATGCTGCTTAGGTGGATCACACCTAGTGTTGATGCCCACAAAGTCAATGATAGCACTGATGGCCATGCCATATAGAAAAGTTTTATGAGATTTGGTAATGATCTTGAGCATGTCATCAAGAATAAACTTGGCAATGTTGACACGTTGGTTGCGTTTGATGCCGTACAAAAACCAAAAATCATCACTTTTTATTGTAGAGTAATTTGTGCCATAAGGGTGAAGAATGTGTGAGATGATAAAGTGGAAGATGCGATTATAAAATGACATATGTTTGACACTAGTCACATTTTTTTCACTCATGGGAGGATAAATGTAGACAGTGGACAATGTTTCCTGTGACATGACACCCTCAACATAATTTAAATCACCCTGACGAATCTCTAAGTCAAGGATAGAGTCAAGTGTGTGTTGTGCAACCATAATTCACTTACCCATAACATAAGTGCAGAATCTATCAGTGTGCTCTATGGTGTCAATAACCTCATAATCTTGAAATTTTGTGGTGGCATTGA
Organism: Theobroma cacao; assembly: GCF_053813885.1. Taxonomy (NCBI): domain Eukaryota; kingdom Viridiplantae; phylum Streptophyta; class Magnoliopsida; order Malvales; family Malvaceae; genus Theobroma; species Theobroma cacao. Next base: position 35,483,063 of record NC_142647.1, on the reverse strand, counting down.
AATAGAAGACGAGGACAAAGTCAACATAGTAAGTACAGTTCATGGATAGATAATTGAGTCAATCTAATTGTCAAAAATTATCAATATATGGAAAATTGATGATAGTAAGGTAGTTGAAATCAATTACCCATCTAGGCTTGATGTCTTGTTTGGCAAAGTCTTCGTCAAACTGTCGCTCTAATGAGGGATGACAGAAATTACGTTTGAATGAACAATCATCGAAATGGGGGGCCGACGGTGGTGGTGGTTGGTCAGATGGAAAAGCCACGAAAGTGAAAGCCCGGGTGCTGTTGGCTGTTGCTTTTTTGCACTTTGGACGAGAGGCCTTTGGGGAAGGAACGATGAATAGATTAACTGGAAGAAGGTGTTTTGGGGGCATGAGAATTGATTTAAGTGGAGCACTTTGGTGGAAAAAGGCAACCAATTTCACGAATCAGAGGTTGGGAGGAAGGTAGGGTTTTGGGGTTTTAAAATGTGAGAAATTTTAAAGTTTAGAGAAAGTGAGATGGAAATTTAGAAAATGAAGATTGCTAAAAGTAAGGAAAGAAGGTAAGAAAGGGTGTATTCGGTGTAGATTTGAGTAAGAAATCAAAGGTGACGGATGGAGGGGAAAGAATTTGGAAAGGAGAAGTCGAAAAATGGGGTGAAAATGAGCCGTCAAGCACTAAAAACTCCATAATGTATCAATATGTGGGTACATGTTTCGATACATTCCAAACAGAATGCTTTAATTTTGGCTACTGGATGAAATGTATTGATATATTTTATAGGTATCAATACATGTTCTTGAATGTATCGATACAATTAGTATGGGATTTTAATGTTGGCTACTTGACAAAATGTATTGATATACTAAGAAAATGTATCGATACATGTTTTTCATGTATCGATACATGAACCTCTGTGGCCGTGAACAAGATGCTTTTGAGTCCAAAACTTAGTGAGTTAGTCTAAACATTTAAGTTAAACAAACTAGTGTGAGTTGTTAAGTTTAAAATTACTATTGAAAATAGGTCTGGAACTTGTTCAGGTGAAAAATCAAGAATTTGAAAGAAAACGCTGGTTCACTCATCAATTGTTTAATAAACTTTAAGAATTAGATGACCATGATATGAATGCATGGATATGTCATGAACAAGCAGGTTCATCAATACCAAAAGACATGCAATCACTTTGCAGGAAGTCATTTTAAATAGGTATTCAACCAATTAGGATATTAAACATGGATTTAGTCATAAATATAACCAAGCATATAGGTATCTACTAGTCAGTTTTTTCTTTTTTATATAGGATTTATCAAACCTAGTTCACTCCTAATTTTACAAAAATGTTCTTTATCAAGTGCTTTTGTAAAGATATCAACCAATTGATCTTTTGTACCTACATACTCAAGCACAGCATCTCCTCTTTGAATGTAATCTCTAATGAAGTGATGTTTTATTTCAACGTGTTTAGTTCTAGAATGATGGATGGGATTCATTGTGAGATTTATGACAATAGTGTTATCACATTTTATGGGAATTTTATTTATAGCTAGTCCATAATCTTCTAATTGTTGTTTCATCCATAACACTTGAGCATAATAACTTCCGGCATCCACATATTTGGCTTCAATAGTGTATTGAGCTACACTATTTTGTTTCTTTAAGAACCAAGAGATCAGCATACTACCTAAGAATTGACATGTCTCGGATGTGCTCTTTCTATCTATCTTACATCCACCAAAATCGACATCCGAGTATGAATGGAGATCGAAGGTGGAACTCCTTGAATACCATATTCCTAGATTAGATGTCTCTTTCAATTATCTGAAAATTCTTTTTACAGCACCCAAGTGTGGTTCTTTAGGAGATGATTGGAATCTAGCATATAAACCTACACTAAAACTTATATCTGGTTTACTAGCAATGAGATAAAGTAAAGAAACAATCATGAATCTATAGAGCTTTTGGTAAACGGACGTACCTTTTCATCCTTGTCAAGCATGATTAAAGTGCTCATTAGTGTGTGATATATCTTTGAGCTGTCCATACCAAACTTTTAAGCATATCTTTTGTATATTTGGCTTGACTTATGAAGGTACCCTCTTTTTTTTTGTTTGATTTGTAATCTAAGAAAGTAGTTCAGTTCACCCATCATGCACATCTCAAATTCTTCTTGCATTGTTTTAGTAAACTCTTGACAATGAACCTCATTAGCAGTACCAAAAATTATATCATCAACATAAACTTGCATAATTAAAATGTCTTTGCCTTTGTTTTTGATGAATAGAGTTTTATCAACTTTTCCTCTATTAAACTCATTTTTGATTAAAAATTTTGATAAGGTTTCATACCAAGCTCTAGGAGCTTGTTTTAATCCATATAAGACTTTTCTCAATCTAAAGACATGATTTGGAAAGTTTAGACTCTCAAAACCAGGTGGTTGTTCAACATATACTTCCTCATTAATCAATCCATTTAAAAAGGCACTCTTAACATCCATTTGATAAAGTTTAAAGTTTATATAGCATGCAAAGGCTCATAACATTCTAATTGCTTCTAATCTAGCTACCGGAGTATATGTTTCATCACAATATATACCTTCCTCTTGACTATATCCTTTGGCAACCAACCTAGCTTTATTTATAGTTATAATTTCATTCTCATCCATTTTGTTTCTAAAAACCCATTTTGTTCCTATAATTGGGTAAACATTTGACCTAGAAACTAGTTCCCATACTTGACATCGTTCAAATTGGTTCAATTCTTTTTGCATGGCTAATATCCAATAATCATCATTTAAAGCTTCATCAATGTTTTTGGGTTCAATTTGTGAGATAAAAGCAGCATATTCACAAACATTTTGAACTCTAGACCTAGTTCTTACCCCTTGATTAAGATCACTAATGATTTTGCTTTCATCAACTTCTTTTGTTACCACTGGATAGCTAGACTCACCTTCTTCAATTATTGGTTCAATGCTTTGCTCTTCCTTTTGTGATACCTTTTCATTTACCTTGGATCCTTCAATGTTGAGATCAAGCCCTTCAACTTGTTCTTGAAGAATGCCTACATCATCATCATAGTGTTCCTTTCTAAAATGAGGATTAAAATAATCAAATAACACATGAATAGATTCTTCAATAACTAATGTTCTTTTGTTGAATACTCTATATGCTTTAGAGGTCAAGGAATATCCTAGAAAGATTATTTCATCACTTATAGCATCAAATTTACCTAGATTTTCCTTTCCATTGTTTAGGACATAACATTTGCAACTAAATGGATGAAAGTAATTTATGTTGGGTTTCTTTCCTTTGTAAAGTTCATAAAGAGTCTTTTTCAAAATTGGTCTAACCATAGCTCTATTTATGATGTAGCAAGATGTATTTATAGCTTCTGCCCAAAAGTATCTAGATAGATTATTCTCATATAGCATGGTTTTACCCATTTCTTCTAAAGTCCTATTTTTTCTTTAGCATCAAATTTACCTAGATTTTCCTTTCCATTGTTTAGGACATAACATTTGCAACCAAATGGATGAAAATAATTTATGTTGGGTTTTTTTCCTTTGTAAAGTTCATAAGGAGTCTTTTTCAAAATTGGTCTAACCATGGCTCTATTTATGATGTAGCAAGATGTATTTACAACTTCTGCCCAAAAGTATCTAGGTAGGATATTCTCACATAGCATGGTTTTAGCCATTTCTTCTAAAGTCCTATTTTTTCTTTCCACGATTCCATTTTGTTGTGGTGTTCTAGGAGTTGAAAATTTGTGATAATATCCATTTTCATCACAGAGTTGTTCAGAGCCTAAATTTTCAAATTCTTTCCCATGATCACTTCTAACATTTGTTATTTTGTATCTTTTTTCATTTTCAACCCTTTTGCAAAAAGAAGTAAATATTTTGTAAAGCTTCATCTTTGTGTGCAAGAAAGAAAACCCAAGAGAATTTAGTATAGTCATCCACAACTACTAGGCTATAGTTCTTTCCACCTAAGCTAGTGGTCCTAGTTAGTCCCAAAAGATCTATGTGAAGTAATTATAGTGTTGTAATGGTAATTACATCCTTTTTAGATTTAAATGAGCTTCTCCAATATTTTCCTTTAGCACAAGCATCACAAAGTTGATTATATTCAAAACTTAGCTTGAGAAGTCCTATCACAAGATCTAGAGACAATAATTTTGAAATTGTATTCATACTAGCATGCCCTAGTTTTCTATGCCACAACCAATTATCCTTATTCTTTTTAACCATGAAACACACATTATTAGAAGATAAATCATCCAAGAAAACAACATATGTGTTGCCTTATCTATTTCCAACAAATAAAGTTTCATTTGTTTTGATATCAACAACATGACCCATTGAAGATTCAAAGATGACTCTAAGACCCTTATCACAAAGTTGACTTATGCTTAGCAAATTATGTTTAAGACCATCTATAAATAGAACATTTTCAATTTGAGAGAAGGAGTTTTTACCAATTGTGCCAATACCTTCTATGTGACCTTTTGAGTTGTCAACAAAGGTTACATTTCCTCTTTTCTTTGGCCTTAATTTCTTGAAGAATTCCTTGGTTCCGATCATGTGTTTAGAGCACCCACTATCGAGATACCACTTTCCTTTTTCTTGTGCTTTTGATTTCAAGCAAGCGAGCTCTTCCTACAAAAGCAAAATCAAATATTTGACTTTGATACCCATTTTTTCTTAGGCCCATATATGTTAGTGCCCTTGGTTTTTTTTTAGAACCCACTACAATTTCACTATCTTACCATGTGGAGATTTTGTTCCTTGTGGAACCCACACACTTTTGACTTCTTTACCTCTAAAAGTAATAGTTCTCAAAGGACAAATGTAAGTAGAGTGTCCTACTTTATGACAATAAATGCATATGATAAAGAATCCAACTTTTACATTTTCTTTAACAAGGAAATTTTTAAAATGTGTTTCCTTTTGAGTTCTATCATAGCCTATTCCTTCTTTGTGAAAGAATGCTCTTGGTGTTTCTAGTATATTATTTAATTTTTGTTAAATCATATTAAACTTTAAGAATGCAGCATGCAAATTTTCATTTTCCCTCTTTAACTCATTTTTCTTAAATTCCAAGTCTTTAACTATGGTTTCTAGTTCTATTTTTGCTTTGACTAAAAACTCATTTTCTACTTTAAGCTTGGATATAATGTTCTTGTATTTCAATGTTTTTTCTTCAAATTCAAATACTAAGTCATCATATACATTTTGTAATTCATCAAATGTGTATGATTCTTGATCTAAGGTGTATGAATTTGAATCATGAGAAGTAAAGCATACCTTGGCATCCTCAAGTGCCATGAAACAAAGATTGGCAACTTCATCCTTTTCATCTTGAAAGTCATCACTATCTCTCTAAGTGGCCACCATGGCTTTCTTCTTGAAGTTCTTTGAAACACTCTTCTTGTTTGGATATTCATATTTGATATGTCCTGTTTTTCCACACTCATAGTATATTAACTGGTCTTTACTATGTTTCCCTTTTGGCATGTCTCTTCTAGAAGGTTACTTACCCCTATAGTTTTTTCTCATAAATTTACTAAATCTCTTAGCTAGCATGGTTGTATCCTTATTTTCCTCACTCTTATCTTTTACATTTCTCTCATCTTCTTCAATTTTGGATTTTAAGGCTAATCTTTTCTTTTTATTGTCCTCATTCATTTCGTCATCTAAAGCATTCTCATGTTTTATTGTCATCTCATATGTAAGTAAAGATCCTATAAGTTCTTCTAAGTTGAAGTCATTTAGGTTTCTTACTTCCTCTATGGCTATCACTTTTGGTATCCACGACTTGGGAAGACTATAAAGTATCTAGTTAACAACTTGGGCATTCGGGGAAATCTTTTCCCAAGGATTTAATCCTCCAACTATATGAGTGAATCTTTCATACATTTGATTCATGGTCTCATTGTCTTTCATCTTAAATAGCTCATAATCATGCGTGAGAAGTCTTATCTTGGATTCCTTTACTTGGTTTGTTCCCTCATACGTTGTTTTTAAAGTATCCCAAATTTGTTTAGTGGTTTCACACATGGATTATTTTATTGAATTCACTAGCACTTAGAGAACAAAGAAGTGTATTGAATTCCTTGCAATTTGTTTGTATTAACATTTTTTCTTTGTCATCCCATTCTTTCCTAGTTTTTATAATGGTTTTTCCATCTACTTCCTAGTGTGAACATAGAGGCCATCTAAGATAACATTCTAAACATCAAGATCAACTAATTGAATGAACATTTCCATTCTTTTCTTCCAATAGGGATAGTTCGTACTTGAGAACAATGAAGGTCATTGAATTGCATGCCCTTCGCCAAGAATAGCTGCGGTGGAGTCCATTTGATAAGTTAAGCTTTGCTTTTCGAATCACTCAAGGATGCTAGACCTACAAAATTGAGCCCTCACTCTGATATCAATTGTTATGTTAATTAGCTCAATATGATTAGGTTTAAGAGGGGGTAAATTGGACTATTTTAAGAAATTGAAAAAAAGTTATTTTCCTTTTTGAACAAAATCTTTTCTCTCATTCAAAAGCTAAGTTTAGAAAAAAAACAAACTAATTGGCTTTTATATCAATGAAAAAGAATTGAATTTTCAAGCAAAATGAATAGTAGAGAAATTAACACAAGCGTTTTATAAAGGTTCGGCCTCTTTGCCTATGTCCTCTCCCTTATATTCACTAAGGAGTTTAAAATGCTTGACTAAAAGCTTAATAAATGATTAACAAGAAGAATTTTTGAATTTAAGAAGAGTACAATAGGTTTTGAATGTATCTTAGCTAATTCTCCTCTCTTGAGTTGTGTTTTCAAGTCTTCTGACCTTTATAAATGCTGAGAAAGCTTGTATTTATAGTTGCTGAAGCTTCAAGGGTAGTTGGGAGAGCATTTAATGTGAAAATAATCGTTCTTCTCTTTATCCAAGACTTCAACAGTCATATTGTATCGATACATATGTGAATGTATTAATACATTGCCTTTTGTTTTGAATTCTAGCTTAGTTGTATCGATACATTTATTTATGTATCGATATATTTGAACTTACCTGTAAGGATCTTTGTGATCTGCTTAAATATGTATCAATGCTTTTGGATCAGTTAGCATTCTGTTGAAAATCTATTGATACATTTGAGAAATGTATCAATACTTTTAGGTCAATATACATTGTGTCTCAATTTTATTGATACAATTGAGGATGTATCGATAGATTAAGTTTGACTTTTGCTGAAAAACATGTTGGTCTTAAAGAGCGTGCTAGAGGGGGGTGAATAGCAATTTTGGAATGACACTAAAATTCCTTCGTAGTAAAGAGCTGATTCAAGGAGTTTGAAAATGGAAGTTTAAAGTTTGTTGGAGGAATGATTTAAGCGCTAAGAGTAAGAAGAAAATAAAAAAAGGTAGACAAGACATAATGATTTATAGTGGTTCGGTCCCCTTGATCTACAGTTACTACCTCAATCTCCCAATCAAGGATTTTCAAACCAATTCACTAAAATCAATGGAATTCCTAAGCCTCCACCAAGATTTTACAATAGCTTTTCATAGGCTCAACCACAACCTTGAATAATGGTTTTTCATGGGATTAACCAAAACCCAAAATGGCTTTTCACAGGTTTAGCCACAACCTTTAACAATGGTTTTTCCCGGGATCAACCAAAACCTAAAACTAACTTTTCTAAGGCTTAGTTACAACCTACCATAACAACCAAGCTAACCCAAACTTGATCAACCGCTTAAAGTGTCTCTCACACTCTAAGTAAACAGGAAATAGAGAAAAGATGAATTATAATTGATCACCTAGCTGATCTAAGATATACAAAGTTAAGCTCAAATAGTTTTTCAAAGGATGAGAGTAAAATACAAGTGTAAAGAGAAGGTTTTTGGTCTTCTAAGCTTAAAATCACTTTGGATAGCTTCTTTATCTTATTTTTGACTATTGGAAAAGCTTTAAATACTTGTAAAATCACTTCTAGCCGTTAGAGACAAAAACTAGGCATTTCTAGCCATTATTTTGTCATTTTTTGCTTAAATTCAAATTTCTGACAATGAGCTTTTAGCTGACTAACCATAATTCTTAGTTGATTAAGTCTTCTTTGTCTCGCACATTGTTTCTCTGTGTTAACCAATTAATAGCAACTTTAATTGATTAATAACTTTTTGTTTTCAAGCACTTTCAAATACTGTTTTTTGCCAACCTCCATTCAACAAATTAATTCTCCCTTTAACTGATTGAACCTTCTCTCCATTCTTCCTTAACTAATTAAAATGGACTCTAACCAATTAAGAAGTCTTCAACTTTAAATCTCTTGGTTTGGTGTCGTGGACGGTCATCAATATTTTGAATTTGAATTTTGGTGTATCTTGACACTTTAACTTTGACCTTTAACTAGTTAACACATTTCCTTTAACCGATTAAAAGGCTTTTGGTTTGCATCCAGCACCCGTTTAATTGATTAAACCTTGTGTTAACTAGTCAACACCTTTCTGTCTATCCTTAGTGTAGCACCTAGAATTACTTAATTGATTAAGGATTTGTGTTAATCAGTTAAGACTAATCTATCTTCATTAAAGCTCTTTTTTTTTTTTGCTTGTTTGACCAATTAACCCATCTTGCAACTTAAAAAGTATCTTGACTTGCTTTCTCCTGCACACTTAAACAATATAATTAGACACCAATGAATGAGAATGTTTTGCTATCATCAAAATTTTATAGTGTCAACATTCTCTCTGTCTTATTTTTTATGATGACAAAACACTCATAGATTAAGAGTACAATGTCTATGTTCAATATGAATGCTTCAAATTTTTATGCATAATGAGTTGCTTCCCCTTAGTCAATGCATCTAGTTTTGTTTAAAAATTTGTAATAAATTATTTATAATATCCACAATAATTAAACAAGATATACAATATCCACAGTAGCTAAGTAAGATATATTGAATATCCATAATAACTAACATATAATATTCAGCAAAACCACAACTAAGCATCACACACATAAATTAAACATGAAGTTTATTAAACTCTATTTAATTTAGTCTTCCTTCTCTCCTTTTTAATCATCATTAAAAAAGATATTCAAAACTCCCCCTTAATAAGTGCATCTAGATTTTCCTTTAATCTTTAAATCATACTTTAATGAATAGGAATCATAAGCACTCATATACTTCAGTCATACAAGCTTATAGATATAGTTCAATAACTTCAAGAGTTAAGCTTATAACTATGTAAGAACAAATGTATGGAAGTTAAATCATTTTAAGAAATTGTCAAGGATTACTCAAATAGTGTTCAAGCAAATTTGAACATTTTGTCATAATCAAAACTACAATAATTTTAAAGCTAACAAACTCCCCTTTTTTGATATGACAAAACTATGAGCATAATTTGCACTTCGAGCAATTTTAAAATCTCCCCCTCAACATATGCATAAAATTAAATTTACTCATAAACCTTTTCCCCCTTTTTGTTATATCAAAAAGGTTAAGAAAAGTGAGCATTAAACACTTAAGCTCAAGAAATAATGATTAGCAAAATCCATCAAGAATATAACCATTAAGACCATGAATATGTAACCATAAAGTCACCAAAGTCATCATATATCTGCACTTAATATCCTTAACCAAGTCATTAAGAAATAGACCCATTAAGCACATTCAAGTATTAATTCATCAAGAGAATCATCAATAAGAATGCCACATGTATATATCTTTGTAAGCAAAATGTGGACATAACATTTATGAAGTTCAAGAAAGATAAAGATAAAAATGTTCAATAAGCACATAAGCCATATTTCAACTCCAACACCAAGTGTTAAAGCTCAATATACCAATTGATAGATATAAGTAAACTTTCCCCCTTCGTAAAAACACAATATCAATTATGAGAGATGGAATCATTTAACAGTTCATTATATCAATTGGTAAAGAACTAGTAAAGACTTCCCTTATCATTAAGCATTCCAAGCATATCAACTTCAAGTCTTAAAACATTCAAGAAAGATATGATCAATTTAAAGCACAAGTGAGAAGAGACAATTATAAAGCTTGATGCTAATTTTAAAGCTATACACTAATTGAGAAAACTTAAGGCTTGATACCAAATATGCATTTCAACATTCATGTTTCAGTGAGAAGCAATATAAGGCACAATATCTATTTTGGTGTTTAGAAAGATGTTATTTGTAGTGAAGAACACCAAATGTTGAATTCCCACCAAATCTTGTTACTGAAGATCTTAATTCCTTATGATATCAAGCACAATGATTGACTCCCCCTTAAGAAATCATAAGCTCAACATAAATTGTTAGAGATCCTCAATAGATCAAAAATTAAGAGAGCAATCATGAGCCTAAAATAAATGAGCATTCATATGGATATTCAATTTATTTCCCTAATACTCAAGTATTCAAGTATGAGCATTTGAATAGATGTTCAACATATGCATCAAGTACTTATATTTTCAAGAAGTATTTGCAAAGTAGTTCTTAAGCATGTCTAAGGTATCACTAGTCTTCAAGCATCATTCTCAATTATCATCAAGTATTATTAATCATCATCAAGCATTCATTATTTATTCTCAATATCAATCAGCCAAGTAGTATCAATCAAGCATTTTCAGGAAATTCTCTAATTCGTATATAAAAATATCAACTCAAGGAGAAATTAAAAAAAATTATCATAAAGCATTTTTAGTGAGTATTTTTCCAAATTATTTTCAAGCGGTCATTCATCCAAGTCATTTTGAAGCAAGCATTGCAAGATGTATTCTCCAGATTATAAATGAAATTATCAATTCAATGAGAACTTTCACAAAATGCCTATCACTATTAATGAAGCATGACCAAAGTATTTTGCACTCATTTCAATCATGTAAGAGAGATTGTGATCAAGTAAGCACTAACATGATTACAAAAAATAAAATGACCATTTTCATTAATCATGATTCCAATTTTCATAAATATATAGACATATACCAAAAAAAACAACAAGCATTGATTTTAATGTGGTACATGTTATTTCTCAATATTCTTCATAATTCATGAGTGATACTTGTTGGCTCTATTAGTTTTTGGTGATAATAAAACATTCCCATTTATTTGTGTCTAATACCTTTACTTGAGTGTGCAAGAAATTAATATATGAAATTAATTTATTGACTCTTCAAAGAGTATTTTTGAAAGAAAAAGAATGATAAAATCGTCAAGATGTAACTAAATAACAAGGAGGAAGCTTATTGGTGAAATAAGAAAGAACATTAGTTGACCAAATTTTAAATTGAAGAAATGGCGGGCTGAAGAGTTTATAAAACAGAATCAATTTAGTCAACCAAGTCAGTCGACTAAGTACTCTCTACCAGAATCCGTAAACCAGAAACAGAACCAACTTAGTCAACCAAGTCAATCGACTGAGAGCTTTCTGTCTACAAATTGAACCAGAGCACAATAAAACAGATTAACGGCTAGAACTCATCCTCAACTATTTTCAACGGATATAAAACTGCCAAACTGCCATCAGAGTTACATCTCCAAGTATAAAAGGGTCTTCCAACAATAAGAAATAAGTTTTTTAGAAGCTTTGAATGAGATTTAAGCTATGGAAAGTAGAAAAACCAAAAAAGCTTCATTGCACTTGACTGCACTCAAACACCAATCTTTGTAATAGAGTTCAGCACTTCATCTTGTACCATCTAGATCAAAGTAAGTGATCATAGGTACTTCTTTATTACTTCTCTTGTATTCTTAGAGTGAGTGAGTCACTCTAAGGGGTTGTTCATGCTTAGGATAGCTTGATTGTTGTAGGTTGTGGTTGAGCCCTGGAAAACCACATTGAGTTTTAGTTGAGCTCATGAAAAACTAATGTAAAAGGTTTTTGGCTGAGCTTGGTAGAAGCCATTGTAAAGCTTGGTGAAAGCTTGTGAATTTCACCGATCCATAGTGGATTTATGGGAAAATCCTTGGTTGGATAATTAAGGTAGTGGATGTAGGTCTTGGACCGAACCACTCTAAATTGCTATGCATTTTATACTCTGTTTTTATTTTCTTAAGTTCTGAAAATTAGTTTCCAATCTTGTCAAGAGCCAAATTGTGCTATTCACCACCCCTCTAGCATATATTATAGGGACCAACAATTAGTATCAGATCTAGTTCCCTGTTTTTAAGGCTTTACATCCTTTGAGAAGATCCAAATGGCTCAACAAAAAACCATAGTTGCTGAAGGACAATCAACAAACAGACCACTTCTATTTGATGGCTCTAATTACCCTTATTGGAGCACTAAAATGTCAATTTATATTAGGGCTATAGATTATGAAATGTGGGACGTCATAACTGATGGACCCTTTATGCCCTCAACCGTGAATGTAGTGACAAATGAGTTTATGCCCAAGCCAGAGTCTAAATGGACTGAAGCTGAAACTAAGAAAGTTCAAATAAACTTTAAGGCTATCAACACATTGCATTGTGCATTAACCCCCACTAAATTTAACAAAGTCTCAAGCCGTACAACAGCTAAACAAGTGTTGGAAAAACTTAGAATAATCCATGAAGGGACTTCTCAAGTAAAGGAGTCTAAAATTGCTCTCTTAACACATAGTTATGAAATATTCAAAATGGAGCCTGGTGAAGACATCACCAGCATGTTTGATAGGTTTACAAACATCACAAATAAATTAAGTCAGCTAGGTAAGCTTATCCCTGAACATGAATTAGTTAAGAAACTGCTTAGAAGCCTACCAAAATCCTGGAAACCAAAAGTGACTGCCATTAAAGAGGCTAAAGATCTAAACATTATCATACTCGATGAGATTTGAGGTTCTCTTCTTACTCATGAGCTAGAGCTTAAGGAAGAAGAAGAAGAAGACCGAAGGGAAGCAAAGGAAAAGAAAAAGAGTATTGCACTTAAAGCTAGCATCCTTGAAGAAGAGCTGGAAGAGCTTTCCTATGATGATGATGAAGAATTAGCTCTAGTTGCAAGAAAATTCAGAAAGCTAATGAGCAGAAGAAATCGAAGGCTAACTAGAAGAGGATTCAGGAAAGACCAAGGTGTTTCATGAAAAATAAGGAAGAAAAATGACTCCAACAAAAAGGAAGAGATGATCTGATACGAATGCAAGAAACCTAGTCACTTCAAGTCCGAATGTCCATTGCTGAAAGATGAAACCCCCATGAAAAATAAGAAATTCAAGAAAGCAATGGTGGCTGCTACATGGTCGGACAGTGACACATCAAGCTCTGAAACTGATGATGAAAAATCTGAAGAAAGAGCAAACATCTGTTTAATGGCACAAGAGGATGAAACAGAGGTACCCTCATCCCCTTACATTAATTCTTATGATGATTTACAGGATGAGTATGAGTGCCTTTATGATGAATTTGAAAACCTTTTTTCAAAATACAAATCATTAAAGAAAAAGGCTACATTTCTTGAAAATGATTTGGAACAAATCAAACAAGAATTTACTTCTGTTTTTTAACAAAGAAATATTTTACAAATTGAGTTAAAACACTCAAAAATAGACTTTGAGGTTTTAAAACAAGAGCTGAAAAACAAGTCTGAAGCTTTGCAAATAACTCTTGATGAAAATACAGCTCTTAAATGTTTGAAAAATGAATCCTTAAAAAAAGATGTATACCACAATAAAAATTCAGCTAAAGCATTACCTAGATGTTATAATTGTAGTAAACATGGTCATTTATCATATGAGTGTTTTAAGAAAAGAACAGTGCAGAAAGTTAAGAAAATCTGGGTTCCTAAAGGATCCTTTGTTGCAACTAACACTCAAGGACCCATCAAAGTATGGGTACCTATAAAGAAAAATTGAAATTCTGTTTTGTAGGTTGAGTTGGACTTAAAGGAGACATGTTTAAAAACTAAACTCAAAAAGAAACAACCTTGGTACTTAGACAATAGCTGTTCACGACACATGACAGGACATGAGATGATGTTTGCTCAGTTGGATAAGAGAAATGGAGGAATCGTATCCTTTGAAGATGATTCAAAAGAAAGAATTCATGGTATAAGTAAGGTTAGTAAGAATTCCCAAACTCAAATTAGTCATGTATTGTTGGTTAAAGGCTTAAAGCATAATTTACTAAGTATTAGTCAATTATGTGATAAAGGATTTAGAGTGTGCTTTGATTCAACTAAGTGTGAAGTGATAGATATGAGTACAAATAAAATCTCATTTATAGGAAATAGATTGAAAAATATGTATGTAATTTTTCTTGAAGATCTTGAAGTAAATAGTGAAACATGTCTTATTGCAAATGCTGAAAATGGTAGTTGGCTATGGCATAAGAGATTAGAACATGTGAGCATAAATACTATGTCAAAATTAATTAAAAAAAATCTTGTTGCTGGACTGCCTGAAGTAAAATTTGAAAATGATAGGATATGTGATTCTTGCCAACTAGGAAAACAAGTTAGGACATCCTTCAAGTCCAAAAAAATTATGTTAACATCTAGACCTCTTGAATTGCTTCACATTGATCTATTTGGTCCAATAAGCACAACTTGCTTAGGAGGAAAATCTTATGGCTTTGTTATAGTTGATGACTATTCTAGATATACTTGGGTGTATTTTCTTGCTCATAAGAATGATGCTCTACATGCATTCTTAAGTCATTGTAAGAAAGTAGAAAATGAAAAAGGATTAGCCATAGTTAACACAAGGAGTGATCATGGAAGAGAATTTGAAAATGATGAGTTTGAAAAGTTTTGCAATGAAAAAGGGTTGGATCACAATTTTTCTGCACCTAGAACACCCCAACAAAATGGAGTTGTAGAGAGGAAAAACCGAACCTTGAAAGAAATGGCTACAACCATGCTATGTGAGAACAACCTACCTAAATATCTTTGGGCTGAGGCAGTAAATACAACAACTTATATTCTTAATAGAGTCTCAATAAGACCTTTGATTTCAAAGACTCCATATGAACTTTTTAAAGGTAGGAAACCAAATATTTCTCACCTTAGGAGTTTTTGTTGTAAATGCTTTGTATTGAACAATGGAAAACAGCCCCTAAGGAAGTTTGATGCAAAGAGTGATGAAGCAATATTTTTAGGATATGCTTTAAACTCAAAGGCCTATAGAGTTTTTAACAAAAAGACCTTGACCGTAGAAGAATCAATTCATGTAGTTTTTGATGAGTCAAATGCATTGCAAAAAAACGTTCATGATGATGATGATGTAGAAGTCCACCTAGAAGTCCACCCAAAAATAATGAAGAAAGCTCACCTAGAAGAGAAAATGAAACTCCACCTCTAGAAAATCTGTAAAGAGCAGAAAATCAACATGATGATCTACCAAGGAGTTGGAGATTTGTGAGAGATCACCCACAAGACCAAATAATTGGTGAGATTTCACAAAGAGTTAAAACTAGGAAAGCAACTAGAAAAACATGTGAGTTTTTCAGCTTTTATATCTCAAATTGAACCTAAAAACTTTGAAGAAGCTGAAAAAGAGGAAAGTTGGATAATGGCCATGCAAAAAGCACTTGATCAATTCACAAGGAGTCATGTATGGTCATTGGTACCTAAACCTTCAAATCACCCTATTGTTGGTACAAAATGGGTATTTACAAATAAGGTAGATGAGCAAGGAAATGTAGTTAGAAATAAAGCTAGGTTGGTAGCAAAAAGATACAACAAAGAAGAAGGAATAAATTATGATGAAACTTTTACTCCAGTTGCTAGGATTGAAGCTATAAGGTTGTTGCTAGCTTTTGCATGTTTCATGAATTTTAAATTGTTCCAAATGATGTCAAAAGTGCATTCTTAAATGGATTAATTCAAGAGAAAGTATATGTAGAACAACCACCTGGTTTTGAAGACTTTGAAAAATCTGATCATGTTTTCAAACTTCATAAAGCCTTGTATGGATTGAAACAAGCTCTTAGAGCTTGGTATGAAAGGCTTTCAAAATTTCTAGTTGAGAAGGGTATAATAGAGGCAGCATCTATACTACATTGTTCATTAAGAGATATCTAAATGATTTAATTGTTGTGTAAATATATGTGGATGATATTGTATTTGGTGCAACCAATGAAGCTTTATGAAAGAACTTTGCAAACGAAATGCAGGGTGAATTTGAGATGAGCATGATGGGAGAGTTGAAACACTTCCTTGATCTTCAAATCAAACAAAGTGAGGAAGGAATCTTCATCAACCAAGAAAGATATACTTATGATATGCTCAAGAAATTCGATATGCTAAAGCTGAAATCAATTTCCACACCAATGAGTCCATCCACCAAACCCGACTTAGATGAAAAAGGTAAGGATGTAGATCAAAAGCTCTATAGAGGTATGATCGGCTCTCTTATCTACTTAACAGCAAATAGACCAGATATTCATTTTAGTGTGTGCTTATGTGCTAGATTTCAGTCACAGCCTAAAGAATCACACCTAACAGCTGTTAAAAGAATTTTTAGATACCTCATAGACACTCAAGAACTAGGAATATGGTACTCTAGAAACTCAACTCTTAGCTTAGTTGGATATTCAGATGCTGACTTTGCTGGTAGTAGAATTGATAGAAAAAGCACTAGTAGAACATGCCAATTTTTAGAAATGATGCTTGTGTCTTGGTCCAGCAAAAAGTAAAAATCAGTGGCACTGTCTATAGCAGAGGCTGAATATGTATCATTAGGTAGCTGTTGTGCACAAATCCTTTGGATCAAGCAACAATTAAAAGACTATGGAATAACTATGCATAATGTATCGATATACTGTGATAACACAAGTGCAATCAATATATCAAAAAATCCTGTGCAGCACTCTAAGACAAAGCACATTGAAATTAGACACCATTTTATTAGAGACCATGTGATGAAAATGATATTAAGATAGAATTTGTGAATACCTTACATCAATTAGCAGACATTTTTACCAAACCTCTGAGTGAAGATAAATTCTATGAGATTAGGAGAAATTTAGGGATGATTAGTGTGAAGGAATTATAAGAAAACCTTTGGCTTTCTCATAAGAAATAGAATGCTTTCAATCGACTAAAGATTTCTCAGTCAACTAAGAGTGATCTGACAGCCTTAAATAATAAGACTCAGTGAGTATAGAGAAAGAAGAGTGAAATGTGGTAAAAATATGTGTTTACCGAGTGCAAAAAGAATGAAGAAAATTTGTCAAGGGTAAATAACCAAATTTTAGAGGGAAGTTTGAAATTATTAAGAAATGAAATAGGGCAGTACTTAAAGGAAGGTGAGCAGTTTTTCTTTGCAACAATTGCAAACTACCTCTCCTCCTCTCTCCCCTGAAACCCGTTGCTCTAGAAACAAAAACCTAAATTTCCCTATTTGCCTCTGAAACCGACTCAAACCCTCAAAAATTTCTGCAACCAACATGGCCAGAACATCTCAGAGCAAAGAGATATTAGAAAAGAAGAAAGGGAAAAGGCCAATGGAGGAAGAAACAAGAACTGAAAGTGTGAAGAAGAAACTGAAAATCATGCCTAGTTCAGTGAAAGATATATCTAAGAAACTTAGAGAAAAGAAGCAGAAAACTGGCAAGAAGAAAGAAACAGAGCCCTCACTCCACAAAGGTACCAGTTCATCTTCTTCGAAATTTAGGAATAAGTTGCATGAGTATAGATTCAAAAATATCGAGAATGCACCAATCTCTTATGAAAAATTCATTGACTGGAAGAGATTTAAGGAAAATGTAGAAATCCAGACCAGTCTATCTGAGTACTTTGATGAACTAAAACTAAAAGGCTACAGCACCTTTAAGAATAGATCTTACAGTCCAAGTCTGGTCAAAGAGTTTTATTCTGGAATTACGTTGAAAGGAAAGGAATTAATAGATTCTGATGACTATGTAGAAGATGGTTTGAATGTTTATCTAAACGGAAAAGAGTTTGTTATGACTATTGAGGATTTAGGGAACTTACTGAAAATAGAGTATGAAGAAGGTGAATTTGAACTGCCTGAACAATATGATCTGTCCTTATTATGGGAGATCATTACTGAAAATAAAGAAAAATACTCTTCGAAAAGTAATTCTGGTTTGATAACCAGCCCTCAGATCAAAATTCTACACTATTTCATAGCATCAAATATACAAGGCAGAAGTGGAAGCCTTAGCTACATCAGCCTCCAAGACCTTTGGCTAATGGAGCATGCTTTCAATGGAGTGTCTCTAAATTTGGAAAGATTTATGATTGAGAAAATGAGAAGTGCCTGTAGATTTGATAAGGTAAATCTACCTTATGGGAATGTGATTACATTCCTTGTATAGAAAAAGGGAATATGGGCAAAGAGGTATGATATGGATCTAGTAAAAACCAAAGATCAAGCTATTTAGTATGGCAACTTGGTTAAAATGGGGTATGTACTTGATGGAGAAAGGTTCATTAAAACCTCCAAGACTAGTCTAAGAAAAGAACACAGCCTACCTGCTCAACCTGAAGAAGTCCCCTCCAGATTTTCAAATGAGATGATTTTTAATTTGCTTATGATGATTGATGGTAAACTGACTGACCAAGGAGTGAAGCTACAGAAAATGGAAGATAAAATCACTGAGTTAGAAAATAAGCTGAAGGAAAAGGAAAACATGCCATCTGAACTTGTGGCTGCAAACAGTTCTGCCACATCCAGCACTACACTTGTACAACAAGGTGTTGAAAGTTCATCTAAGTCAGCAGAAAAATCAGCTCTTCGTGTTGAAAGTTCTGGCATTCAGGCTGAAGTTCCACCTACAAATCTGCCAGTCCTGCTCTACAGACTGTAGACTCACACCAAGGGGTTGATCATCCAACCAAGACAACCTCCCCTGAATCTCAAAGCAAAAATGATTCAGAAATAGAGAAACACCAGGTTTCTCCTTCAAACTCAGAGGAAGTCTCCATCATGGATATCTTCCACCAAATGGTTAAAGAGGGAGAAGTTGAAAAGGACACTACCAGGACAGAAACTCAAAAGGTTGGTGAAGGTGTAGGAAAAGGGAAGAAATTTGCATCAATTGCTAGAGCAAAGACAAAAGCAGGGAAAGCCAAAGTCACTGCAGCACCACCAACTAAGGGAAAACTACCAACCAAAGGCAGGAAGACTATGGCCACCAAGACAGCTTTTCTCAAAAGAAAAAAGTCTTCCAGGTTGGTAGAGAAATCCAGACCAGTTTCAGCCTCCTCTCCAATCCCTGTCTCAGACAAGTCATCCCCAAAACCTTCCCCAAGATAAACATCACCTCTCCGACAGCCCTCTTCGTTTCCTCTCAACCCTTTCTACAACATTGAAACTTCACCCTTTGACACATCAAATGAATAGAAGCCCCTCCCTTTGATGCTGACAAAAAGGGGGAGTAGAATACAATGGGTGCAGGAACTAGGAACTAGAAGAATAGAAGTTTTAAAAAAAATGTTAGGGTAGAGGAACCAGGAAGGAACCTAGGAAAGGAAAGAAGACAAAATCAAAGATGAATGAACTTAGAAAAGTAGGAGATAGGAAGCAAAAATAGTCCAGGGGCAGTTTCGAAATACTTGTTGGTTAATTGTTATTTGTGCCATGGTGGCACTTGAACACTTGGTTTTAATCTTGTTATCTATATGGTTGTTTAACAAATGGATGCTGATATGATTATGATGTTTGACTGCTGGAAATTGAAATCTGTTGATATTTTGCTATCTTTGGTATTTTTACTGCTGTTGACAAAATTTACTACTGCATTGATATTGAATTATATGCTGATAATTGATTTTTGTTGTGGTATTGTGAATAATTTCTATTTGAAAATAGATATAGATGGTGTATATAACATATCAATTGAAACATGAATAATGTATACAAAATCTTAAATCAATAAGCTGATTGACAGCTACTGGAATAGTGATTAAAATCTGTCAACACTTAAAGCTGAAAATTTAATGATGATCTGCTAATACGTACATGCTGCAAATCACTCCATGTTGTTGAACATATGTATACTCTAAATATACAATATCATTTTTTATATGACGAGAATAAAACTGGCTGAAATAAAATAAACAAAATATGCACACACTAAGGGGGAGCTTATACTTAAGGGGGACCAATCCTCAATTATTGCAGAAAACTAAAAAGAATTTAAAATGACACTATGCTATTAATCAATGAGTATTTTGTCATCATCAAAAAGGGGGAGATTGTTGGCTCCATTAGTTTTTGATGATAATAAAACATTTCCATTTATTTGTGTCTAATACCTTTACTTGAGTGTGTAGGAAATTAATATATGAAATTAATTTATTGACTATTCAAAGAGTATTTTTGAAAGAAAAAGAAGGATAAAATCATCAAGATGTAACTAAATAATAAGGAGGAAGCTTATTGGTGAAACAAGGAAGAACATTGGTTGACCAAATTTCAAATTGGAGAAATGGCGGGTTGAAGAATTTAAGAAACATACAATTTAGTCAACCAAGTTAGTAGACTAAGTACTCTCTGCCAGAATCTGCAAACCAGAAATAGAACCAACTTAGTCAACCAAGTTAGTCGACCAAGAGCTCTCTGTCTACAAATTGAACTAGAGCACTACAAGACAGATTAACGACTAGAACTCATCCTCAACTATTTTCAACGGATATAAACTGCCAAACTGCCATCAGAGTTGCATCTCCAAGTATAAAAGGGTTTTTCAACAATAAGAAATAAGTTTTTTAGAAGCTTTGAATGAGATTTGAGCTATAGAAAGTAGAAAAACCAGAAAAGCTTCACTGCATTTGACTACATTCAAATGCCAATCTTTGTAATAGAGTTCAGCACTTCATTTTGTACCATCTAGATCAAAATAAGTGATCATAGATATTTTTTTATTACTTCTCTTGTATTCTTAGAGTGAGGGAGTCACTCTAAGGGGTTGTTCAAGCTTAGGATAACTTGATTGTTGTAGGTTGTGGTTGAGCCTTTGAAAACCACATTGGGTTTTAGTTGAGCTCATGAAAAACTAATGTAAAAGGTTTTTGGTTGAACCTGGTAAAAGCCATTGTAAAGCTTTGTGAAAGCTTGTGAATTTCACCGATCCATAGTGGATTTGTGGGAAAATCCTTGGTTGGATAATCAAGGTAGTGGATGTAGGTCTTAGACTGAACCACTTTAAATTGTTGTGCATTTTATACTCTATTTTTGTTTTCTTAAGTTCTGAAAATTAGTTTCCAATCTTGTCAAGAGCCAAATTGTGCTATTCACCCCCCTCTAACACATATTATAGGGACCAACAATACTAAAGAAAATTGAAAATAAAGCAGTCAACTCATGAATATATTCAAAGTGAACATTCAATCATCAATGAATACCAATTATCAAGATTCAAGAAAAAGATATTTAATCAAAGCACATTAGGCATTCATTCCTAAGTAAAACTATAGGCCATATTTTGTTTGACATGTTAAGTTGTTTATGGTGACCTATAAGCTAAAGTTGGATGCACACCAAATCTTTAGATCATGTAAGCAATAAGGCTCAATGAAGACATAGTTAACATTTAAATGTATGTTCAAAATAAATTTCAACTATGCCAACTCACAATATATGTCATGGTCAAACTTGACAATTACATTCATATTCAAATGCATAGCTTAAGTCAAGTTTTAGACTTCAAACTTTAAGGTCAAGCAAAATGAAAAATCACGTAAGCATGCATCTTGACCAATATAATAGATGAACCAAAATTTATTTTCATGAAGTTCAACAAGTTCATCATGATCAATTTCATAAGTATAATCAAAGAATCAATCTTGAAACAATCATTGAAGCACAATCATAGAGCATATTTCAAGAATTGATCTTATAATTCATTGTAAAGATTTTTCAACATAAGAACATGAACAGTTCATTTCTCAAGACATGATTTTTCAATGTAAGCACATGACGATTTATGGAATCAATATGAGTGTTATGCATGAGAATAGATAGATTTAAGTAATCAAAAAGGATTTCCCATTTTTCAACAAGTCTTGCTATTTCAATAATATGTGCTTGCACCAAATGATCATGAAAGTATTCATAATGCATGTTTTTAAGAGTCAAGAATCATCTTTGAAAAGGAAGTTCATGGAAGAAAATATTACAATAGACAAGAAGTAAAGTAAGAAGACATTTTGGAACTCAAAACCTATCTATTTTGACTTTAGGGCACTCAAGAATCAACTACATATCCTTGGGGTTGACTTTTTATCATTCCAGCAGTAATTTTTTTTTTTTTTTTTTTTTTTGCATTTTGTTCTCCAATAGTTGACTAGCTATGCTTAAGAGTTGATTATGCTTGATCCTTGTATATTAAAAAGCTAGAAAAAAAAATGCAAAACTTGCAATGTTCCAAGGTACAACGATCTCAAAATATAGACTTGTGTGAGAATAATTCAGAATTTCATTTCAACCATGTTTGGAATATCATTTTGGACATGTATGATAAAAGATTCTTCAAGAAAAACATGTGAACTCAAATTTTGGCTTTTATTGCTCACTGTTTACAAGTGCTAAAAGGTTGAAATGCTCATTTATAGAATTATGTCTCTAATATGCTCAAGCATGTTCAATTTTCATCATGATGCATGAATATGACTTATAAAATGTACAAGCATTTTAAACAACGTTTAAGCATAATAAGCATCAAATTTAAAATTTTCAACAATTTTTCAACATATAGACAAAGATGCCCTGGAGGTTATTCAAGCATTCATTTGCAACAAGAACAAGATATAATGGCATTTTCAACACAAGGTATAATTGTTCAAGTTATATATTATTGAAATCATTGTAATCTTAAGGATGTCAAACATTGCAAATAGATCTATTCCTTTGCTTGAAAAATACCATCAATGTTAAATTATCACACTCAAGATCATACTTTAGAAATCCTTTTCAATCAATTTCACCAATCATGAGAGAAATACCTAGCAACATCGAATTTGTGCAATTTATACAAATATATCAAATCAAGTTTTGTTCAACCATGCTATATCATTAAAAATAAAGAATTAGTAATTCATTTTCAATCAAAGAGGACAAAAAGGTTTTGCAAGAAAAGCATTCGAGAAAGATTTAATCTCTCTTTCCAAGATTTTGCACTTAAATCATATATACAAGATTTGAGTTGGACATGCTATGTATAAAATCATGAGCTCAATGTTATTCAATTTTGTTCAATTAGGATTGAAATGATTTTTGAAATTTGTAATGAGCATAATGAATCGTGTTTATGCATGTCAAGGGTCATTTTCAAATATCTCACAATTATGTGCCAAAAATACCCTTATGACCATTCAAGCTTACAAGCAAGCATGCACATCCAATAAGAATAAGTCATAAGTATTTTCATTACGAAACAAACTTGTTCAATTCATAAATCATTCTAAACTTAAAGGATGGCAATATTTTTCTCATATAAGCTCATTTTGCTTTAAAAGTAGCAATTAAAGTAATCAAAACTTTCAAACTCATTATCAATCATCGTGAACTATTCAAGTAAGTTCTAAAATGTAAATCGAGATTGTTCAAATGGTCAACTTATGTTAAGCACAAGGAAATCAAGGACAATTTTTTTCTTTTAACTCAATCTTCCTTCTTTTAGGCTACTTGAATAAGTGTGAGTGTAACTCATCAAGTATGCTCATATTTCTATCGCATTATCCAACCTTTTATATTTCAAAATTATGCTTAAAAGTCATTTTTCCTCAAAGAAGTAGTGTGGAAACAATATAAGTATTGAAAATACTATTTTAGCCTTATTAACATAATTTCAAATCATTTGCTGATATAGATTTGGACAATAATACCGAAGCTGATGCAATGCTTGTTGACTTGGATAAGGAAGTTGATGAGGAGATCAAAGGAAGGCAATTATCTTTATCAGTGAGAACTTCATTACCACAATCTCGGTACAAAAAATCATGCAATAATCCTTTTGAAGATGACAACATTAAATTCATGTTAGAAATTTTGGGAGAGATTGCATCTACTATTAGAAGGCTAAGTGATGATAAAATTGATGATGCTCTTGTTTATGCTCAAGTGATGAATACAGATGCGCATAAAGAGCACTTCTTCTATTTGCATTTGATTATTTAATGAAACTTGAGAAGCAAGCAAGAACATACATGGTTAGGATTGACAATCTAAAAATAGCTTGGCTAAACAATTTCATGTTTCATAGGAATGATGATTAGATTTTCTAATTTGAAGAACTTATGTCGGATATTTGTAGGATGCTTTTAATTATATATGTAGTAACTGTAATGTAAATTGATTAATTATATTCCTAGTAGGTCTATGTAGGATGATTAATTATATTCATAGTAGGTTTTATTATTGAGGATAATATTTGTAGGATATTTGTAGGATGTTTTTAATATTATATATATAGTATGAATTTGTGGGATACTTAATCATATTTTTAATATGTTTTATTATAAATGGAATGTTTTTATTACGTAGGATTATTAAATTTGATTGATGCATATGTTTTTAGTTAATTTCTTATTATATAATATTTTAATATTAAAAATTAAGTTTTAAATGTTTTACACAATTGATAAATATTGATATTTTCAGATCTATAAAGATGTTGGGCATTTATAAAATTTTTATAAATTGAGTGATGGTGGAAAATATATTCCACAAGATAACCCAAACAACGAAAAATATTTACAACAGTTTGTTCAAATAGTAAAAAATATTAAAGTTTCTTTTAAAATACTTTGCATAGAAAAATTTTTTCCCAATAAGCTATTTTACGATTACCAAATGAATCCTAAATTTAAATTATTACCTCATCTGTCATTTTATTAAGAAAAACAATTTGGTTTGTGTTAAAATGTTCACAAAATTTATATTTAGTTTTCTCAATTAATTATGAAGGGCACTATTATAAAAGAACACACACACATAAATTTAATAACTTCACATCTTTCAAAATTTAAATAATTAATATTCAAATAGTGCATATTATCATATTGTTATTTATTATTTTAAAAGATAAAGTTTGAAAACTTAAAAATTTACATTAAAAAGCATGCAAGTGTATTAAAGTGTAGGCTTCACATGTGATGTTAGTTTAGAAAGAATGAGATTATGACATTGACATATACATATATCTATAATCTATAATATTAAATTAGTCTTATTATTTGTTGCACCAATCAATCAAAAAGGAGTAATTACCCAGGGCAACCTACACTCCGTGTGGTAGTAAATTATAATATATAATTTATCAATCCTTTTAATATATATATATATATATATATATATATATTTGTGAACCAAATAAATTAAGTATCATTCTTTCATTTCACTTCCCGAATCTTTGTACGTCAATTTTTTATCTCCTGTCTTTTCATTTCCCATTTCCCATTCCCCATCCATCCATCTTCTCCGCTTCCAATTAAGTTTCAAGTATAGCATAAAGAAAGAATTCAAACGGTAAATATGTCTCAAATTATGAATAAAATTAAATGAAAGAGATATGTCCTTCATTATTTTTCTTTATAATTTTTTTTGGTGATATTTCATTTTTGTAATGTAAAACTGAAAAGCTACATGTGTGCCATGCTGGATACCACACAAATTTTAAAAATTACTATGACAATATAATACATCAGATTTATTTTTTAATGAAGTGACATCATGGACGATTTAGTGGTGTATAATTTTTATATATTATCTGCATATCAAATATAAATTTTATTAATAAATGAAAAAATGGTTCATTTTAAGCAATTTTTTTTGCATTTTGCTACTATACTAGTGAAGTAGTATTAATGCTGTAGGGACGAGGCCATTTTTGGATGAAACAGAAAGACTTGTGTTATCACTTTATTATGAGCATGATTTTATGATCTCACCGAAGCTCTCCCAAGATTGCTTGTACATCTCTAAGCTTCTGTTATTCCAATAAGATCCTTGTTAAGATGAGCCAATCACATCTACAGCCACAAGGCAAATCGCAACCCGCGCGCTACTTGCACTGTGATTGTCACGCTCTTATCCAAGCCCTCCACCACATGTTTCCCTCCGTTACGATGGGTCCGTTATTTCCACTCGCTAATCTGGAAGACACCAACATTCCACCCAAAAACAATTTTGAAATGCCCCTTACATTTTTACCTTGGAAAAACACTCAATTAGGGGAAAAAAAAGAAAGAAAGAAAACTGATTTTTGTTAGAAGGAGTGAGTGATCCAAACAAAAAGAGAAGAAAGCGAAGCAGTCTCTCTCTCTCTCTCTCTGTCTTCACAAAAACATTGGGCTCTTCACCACCACTTCCTTTCTTTTCCTTTTCTCTTCAGAAAACTAGAAATCTCTCTTTCTCTCTCTTTCTTTGGTTCTTCTTCTAAGAAATAAATTTAGAGTTTTTTTTTTTTAAAAAGAACAATTGTTTGGGAAATTTTAGGAATCTAGGTTTAGGAATTATTAAAGAGAGATGGATTCTTCGGTGAGTTCGAACTCCCATGGGAACCTGGACGAACAGATTTCGCAGCTGATGCAGTGCAAGCCCTTATCGGAGCAGGAGGTAGTTATTTTTCATTCCGAAATGAAACGGATCTGTTTGAAATTTCTTGATTTAGGACTTGATCTGTGACGTTTTCCACCGATCCATTTTTCTTTCAGTATTTTCTGGATATTGTACCAGATCCATTTTATTTGCTGGAGGAGTTTATAGGAAAAAAAGAAAAAGAAAGATAAGATCTTTGTAGAATCAGTTTTTTCTTTATTTGCTTGCTTTTACTGATATTGATTCATTTTGTTTGTTAATTTTCTTGCTTGCTTTTCATTTCCCATTACAAAAGTATACTCTTCCTGGAATTTCTGGTTTGGTAGTAGGAAAATTATTTTAGTTCCTTAATTTTATCATAGTTTGGAAGCCATACTCAATTGGCTAAAGGATTTGTTTTTGAGACTACGAATTAAATGCCTGGGGAAATGTTGTTAGAGGGTAGAGATGTTTGTGGTTATCAGTTGCCTCATTCAATACATTTGGTTATACTTGTGCTTCTCTCTGTAAAGATTTTACACAACAAGCCTTGGTCATCTAGCTCCAAAAGTAGTAATATTTGCACAGATAGATGGATTTGGTCCCTTTTAAATGGGCAAGGTTCCGTAATTTGAGTTGTGATTAATCTATTTCTTGCTTGTAGCATTGTACCTTATTTGGACAGTTTTCTAAGTGTGGTCAAGTTGCGTGTTTTGGTGCCAAGGCACTGTACTAATCTAGCAAAGGTAAACCTTTATTGATGCGTGCACCTCGAAAGCCAACAGGCTTACCGTTGTTGGCTTCTTTTCTGTTTCTTCAAATTTCGTCCTTACATGGGATGTATTTTTGATTGAGAAAAAAACATAAAATGAATGTTTCTTTTTCATGTTTATGGATATAGTGTCCATTTATAAGTTCCTGTGGAGAAGGAAATGACGGGAACTTCATGCTAGAATGTAATGGTGTTATTGAATGGAGTCAACGTTTCTTTTTCAACGTTTTAAAGTCATTAAGTTCAACAAATTTTTTTAAAGTCAACTTTAGGGTATGAGATGGAGTCAACTTTTTAAAGTTTATGAAAAATTTATGTTTGAAGTCATTAAGTACAACAAATTTGAAATTTTTTATTAATTTTTTTTTAAATTAACAACTTTCTTCAATTGGTTGAGTGTTTTTTCCCACCTTTAGTTTGCCTTGCACCTTCGAGTAGCCTTTTCTTTACAGCCTTTATACTTGTTAATACGGTCATTTATGGATTAGTTGAACTCATTGTTTTCTCACTCCCTTTTTTTAGATGACAATCTTTTCTTTTTCACTTTTTTTTTTTATTGTTACCTGATTTTGTCCTTTGTATTTGTTATGATTTAGGTTAGGGTGTTATGCGACAAGGCTAAGGAGATACTGATGGAGGAAAGCAATGTTCAGGTGTGCCTTATCATCCATTGCTTCTGTCACGACTCTCACTACTATTTTGTTTCTATTATTTTTTCCCCCTGAAATAGTATTTTTTAATGGTGATGTCCATTTTGTTAACCTTTATTTGTTATCGGCAGTGTTGCATTTCTGAATTTTTGCACATTAATCCTTACATTTTTTTGTTTCCATATTTGTGTTGCCTAATGCTTTTCTATTTTCTTAAATATAAGTTTAAAAATTAGTTGGTTTAGTAGAGGTTTATGTTGAGATTGGAACTGCTGAAGATTTGTTTTCACTGATGTAATATGTCTTTTCTTTTATTGAAAAGGAAATGTACTGAGTCTGTTGTTTTAAAATCTTTGTTCTCTTTACCTGATGACTTGTAAGGTACAAAAAAGAATAGTTTGATAAAAATGGTTCACTCTATAGTTGATAAGACTCTGAGGGAAAAGAAAAAAAAAAGAATGAATAGCTAGAATGGACCGCAAAAGTTTAAATGCTTTCTAAAGCAATTGTCAGCTTTCATACCTCTCTGTGTCTCTACCGGTTGTTTGAACTCCTGATATGGTCATCAGGTATCTTTAACTCCTATACTATTTTGGCTTTTGGTACAAATGGAAGTCCGTTGTGCTTTGGATAGGTAGGTCTCTCCCATCCCATAAACCCCATCTTCTCATTCCCATGATTCGAACCTAAGATCTTTAAGTTGAAAGTCTCAAGTTCTTATAGTTCGGGTGTCAGGTGTCCCCTTGGGGACCTTAAATTCTTGATTAAATTTTCATTTGGAAGGCTTACTACCAGATCCTTTCAACTACTTTAATGAATGCATGATTTGCCTGCTCCTGTGACAGTTGCTGTTGGCTTACTATGAGTTGTATGTTTTTTTGTTTGATGCGATACAGCCTGTCAAAAGTCCTGTCACAATATGCGGTGATATTCATGGGCAGTTTCATGATCTTGCAGAACTTTTTCGAATTGGAGGGAAGGTAATTGTTCTGATTGAGGCAGCTATCTTGTGTTTTAAATGTTATGCTAACTTTTGTGAACTATTTGCAATGCGTCTAGTACTTTGTTTCTTTTGTCTAGTCTTCAACAAACATTTATAAATCATGAACACAGCTATCACGCACATCTAATTATAGTTCCGTTGTAAAGATTTTTCAGTACTTTGTGAGATGGTGTAAGATGGAACTGTTATGCCTGGAATGTAATGTAATACACTCGGAATCAGAATAACTTCCATAGTTTCTCTTGAGTTCAAATTGATTTGCATATTGTTAGCTATTTCATAAAAATTTTAGGTGCATTGATTTGCTCAATTTGCTTGTTCATCAATTAAGCTTGTCTGTTTCTTGCACTTCCTATTTCTTTTAGCTCTTTTTCACTGTTCTTTTTTTTTCCTAACATTTATACTTTCTTTTTTTTTTTTTTCTTTCAAATTTTCTGGTCAGTGTCCAGATACAAATTACTTGTTCATGGGAGATTATGTTGACCGTGGTTACTATTCAGTTGAAACTGTAACAGTAAGTGTGATTTACTGTCTTTGATTTTCAGCTTTTGGTTGTTTCACCTGGAATGTTTGTTTTTTTGTTTTACTGATTGTGTTCTTTTCTGCTAGTGATATTTTTATACAAAAAACCTACATTATTTTTGTTCATTGAGTGTGTATTGATTTTGGATAAAGCCAGAGGGTTAGATGGGGGGGGGGGGGGGGGGGATGCTTTGTGGTTACATTACTTTAATTGCCCTTCTTCCATTTAATGATGCTTTACTGCATGATGAATTTACATGGGTCTCCCGGATTTGACAGATTTTTATAGATCTTAGGTGGCGATGTGTGTGTACTCATGTGTGCATACGCACGGACCCACATGCTTGGTATTCTTTTTGAGCTTTGTACATCGATGCTCAAACAAATTTTAGTAAATCATAGGAGGCAGATATGTTTCATATTGATTTTCTTATGCGTGTGTATATGCGTATGTATGTCTGAATCCATGTTTACGTGTATCTATGCAATTATTACATATATATGTTCATACAGACATATACATAAATGTGGGTTTGTGTATGAATTATGTCAAATGCCCAAAGACACATTTATGCACTTGATATTCTGTCTGAACATATTTCATGGTTGCTCAAACTGACCTATGTTGAAACTTTTTTCTACTGATATGTGGTCAGGTCAAGTTTGATTGGCCTTTTTGTGTAACAGTCCCATTATTACTGCAGATTTTTATATCTTGTAACACGTGTTGAAATCTTGTTCTTGCTTCTTATGCCTCTACCTCCCTGGCATAGGAGACCTATCTGCTGTCTGGTTTCATGCTTTACTATCCATGTTATTTGTCGTACTTGTGGCTCATAAAACCGTTTTATTTGTTGTGTCTCTTATGCATCTTTATCATTCAATAATGGGAGTCAAACCAGTAGAAAGGATGGGAATGTAATCTATAAATTTGACCTTTTTTTTTTCTATGACCATAAGCAATCTGGAAAACTTAAGGTGGAGTCTCAAGTATACTGCTTATGTAATTTTGGTGGTTCTTCATTCTATGAATTAATGCAGGGTCTTGACTAATTGCTGTTAATTATGTTTAATTGTGGTTGCAACTTATCATTTGTTTGTGATTAACTTTTGTTCAGCTCTTGGTAGCCCTCAAAGTGCGTTACCCCCAACGGATAACTATACTGAGGGGAAATCATGAGAGCCGTCAGGTATGCTATGTTTC
Source organism: Theobroma cacao (assembly GCF_053813885.1). Taxonomy (NCBI): domain Eukaryota; kingdom Viridiplantae; phylum Streptophyta; class Magnoliopsida; order Malvales; family Malvaceae; genus Theobroma; species Theobroma cacao. The sequence goes on along the minus strand of NC_142647.1, from coordinate 35,452,450 downwards.
TAAATGATTGTTCTTAATATATATTTAAGCTATGAACATTTCTTGTAAGAGCTTATTTAAGTAGGAATGATTTGTTGGTGTTCTTTCTAAAAGCTGTAATGCATGTAAGAAAAACTTGGTTGTCTTCGTTGTTTTCCAATTTTCTTTTGCAATTTACTTATATCCATTTGATTCTTATATTTCCTGTTAATTGTTTTCTGTTTATGAATGCAGATTACTCAAGTGTATGGGTTTTATGATGAATGCCTAAGGAAGTGAGTATCTTAGAATCTTGCTATATAGGCTTTTTTTTTAATGCAGAAATACATTAACTTTGAGAGTTGAGATTGAGGCTGGTTTTCTTTAATTTGACTGTAAAATACTGCTTGTTATCTTTCCTTCCTGTTCACTCTTTTCATTTATAATGTGGTTTCTAAAGGTGGGCATAAGGCCCAATTTGATTATCGTGATTAATTGGGAAGGTAATCTGGTTATATTTTGTGGTTCATGTGTAGCTTTGATTCATGAACCTAATGTTGCAAATAGATAAAATAAAGAGAACTGATTATTATAGGGACCGGCTTGATGTCAGAATTTTAAAAAATGTATTTTGATCTGGATTTATGATATTTTTTTCAATAGCTGCCAGATCTTCCTTTGTTAACCAAAGAAGTTTTCATGCAATATTTGTTAGGGTGGCATGTCAGTTATCTTTCTTAATGAACCAATTAGGTAATGAACTGGTTTGAATGTCAAATATGGAAGTAGGTGATGCCAATGCTAGTGTTGGGGCAATTGGATCTCGTCCATGAATAAGCTTATTTCTCATTCAATTGCCTAATTTAAAGGGTGTCTACAGTTTTTTGTGCTAGGAAGCAGAATTCACTTCATAAATAATTGTTATTCTGAGAATAGAAGTGGGCTGCAGAAACAATTTTAAATAACTCAGGAACTACATTCTCTGTTACTCTTTGACATATACTGGTCCTATGTTAATTGTTCATTCATTTTCTTTTTTGGGTTAGGAAGTTTCTCTTTTATTAAGTTATTGGTCTTTTCTTTGAAGATATGTTTTCTATTTTATCTGCAGGTATGGCAATGCCAACGTATGGAAGATCTTTACTGATCTGTTTGACTATTTTCCACTAACAGCATTGGTTAGTATCTAGTTATTTAGTGTTTGATGTTGTTTGAAATGATCTTCGGTAAAGTTTTTTTGTTGTGATTACTTGAAATTGGGACATTACTTGGATGTGAGTAATTAGACACTTGGTATGGCATGCTATCATGGTGTCATGGATTATAATTCCAGTGTTTTCAGTAACATGATGCACAACTTTTGAAAAGTGATCCCTTGCTATCAACTATGTTGCTCGAACTCTTCATTTTCCATGAAGTACCTAGGTTTGACACATATCTGATGGATTTGAGTATGGAGGTCTGACCCTCCAAAGAGAAGGAAAAACTTAGAAAAATTTGATCATACCTGTATCGAGGACATATCTCTATCCAACACTTACCCCCAATCCAAGTAATGTAGGTTTTCAAGATGCCTTCTTTTACCACATAATGACTTAACTTTTAACTGTAACCATAAAGGGTTTGAGACGAAAGCAAACTAGTGATACTACCTTAGTTCTAGCACACTGTTCTCATCATTTTTCCCAACATTGCCAGGACTTTTTATTTTGTTTTTTCCTGCATCTGTCACTAGTATATCTTTACCAGAATTATTAGCAGCATCATTTATCACTTGAAGCTTCAATTTGCATAGATCATGTTGGACTAAACATCTAGCTAAGCTAAGCTCAGCTAATGCCGCTGATGTCTAACTTTTGATATAGTTTGTTAGTTTATGACACCAGAATCAGTTATAGGTGAACTATAGATGTATGGTTTTTGTTAATGGTTCTTACCTGCAGACTTTCTTCTGTTTTGAAGGTTGAATCTGAAATTTTCTGTCTCCATGGTGGGTTGTCTCCATCCATTGAAACCCTGGATAACATACGTAATTTTGATCGTGTTCAAGAAGTCCCTCATGAGGGTCCCATGTGCGATCTTTTGTGGTCTGACCCAGACGATCGTTGTGGTTGGGGTATTTCTCCAAGGGGTGCTGGATATACCTTTGGCCAAGTATTGATTTTTTGCTTTGCTTCCTTTTTTGGTTTTATTCCTGTTTTTCTTGGAAATGGTCAAAGGATATGTTTTTATCTTCCCTTTGGTGTGCTAACCTTTTATGATGTCTTCAGGACATATCTGAGCAATTTAACCATACAAATAACTTGAAGCTGATTGCTAGGGCTCATCAGCTGGTCATGGAAGGATACAATTGGGGTCATGTAAGTAGTTCCACAGTGTTGGTGCCTTTTCCAGAATTTTTTGAGTTTTGATACGAAATTTGTGTTATTGATGATTTGACAGGAACAAAAGGTTGTTACTATATTTAGCGCACCTAATTATTGCTATCGATGTGGAAACATGGCTTCCATCCTGGAAGTTGATGACTGCAAGGGTCATACATTCATTCAGGTGAGCTGTTCTCTTTTCACACAATGCTAATATTTTCATTGTATGTGTATGTAAATGCTTGCATTTCCATATATTATGTTCAAAACATGGGTTGAAGTAAACATTTTAGAACTATTCTGTTTTTGCAGTTTGAGCCTGCTCCAAGGAGAGGAGAGCCGGATGTAACCCGGAGGACACCCGATTACTTCTTATAAAGTAACTTGGCAGTGGGTTGATGAGTCTCTGGTGGCCAGTGTCCATCAATGGGTTTGCGTTGAGGGTTTTTTCAAATCTAAGATAAGATTTATAATTAGCAATGGTGGTTGTTGGGTGGCAGCGAGCTTGTATATGGCTGATGAGGGCTTCTTTGGTCAGGGTTGTTTCCTTGAATTATGCTTGGGTTTCTGCAAGAGGAGGCAAAAGAGCTGGTAACACTGTAGGGGCATATGTACCATTTTCCAGCAGACAATGTGACACTATTATTTATTTTCTTTGATTTTAATTTTTGTTTCTTTTAATCTGTAGAAGAAAGGGCATGGGCTGTTCGAGGGTTGGGATATGTAGAGGGATGCTGACAACATTTTCCTTATAATGGGTGCTTTGGTTTTTTTTTTTTTTAATATATTTTTTTCCACAGTGCCAATCAAATAGGTGTTTTTCTCTCTATTTAACAGAACCCTGTTTCTTTTTACAGTCAAATAGAATTGTATTGGGTTCAATGTTTTTCTTTTTTCTTCTTTTTGAAAAGCTCTTAAGACACAATGAAAATATTCACGAAATCATTACCTTCTTGATTGAAATCAGTTATTAGGGTTTCCGATACAATAGTTTTGCTTAGCCTGGTGAGTTGTGTTTGGTAAATAAGATCGAGAATGATATAGGATAAAGCAAACTGGACGAATAAATTCTTTTTAATTTTTGATCCCAACTGTTGTTTTAGTAATTCTACATCTAATTTGGAGAACTGTAACGGTGTCGTCAATTTAATGACTGGTCAATTTAGTTTATTTTTGTACTTGCACACTGTATGCAATTGGGTCTGATGTTGGCATGGTGTTAATGTGTTAGATTAAAACAAATTTTTGGTAAAAAATATTAGCAATGTTGATATACTTTTTCTCCCTGTTTTTTCTTCTCCTTTATGCTCAAAACTATGTCGTTTTGGTGGGACGGCAATTTAGTCCTTTTTTTTCATTTTCTTTTTATCCTCTTCTCTCTAGCTCAGCCCCAAGCCCAGATTCCGCCCGCTGCTGTGCTAGTCTTCAATGATTAAAATTTCCAAAAAAAAAACACCCACAAAACTTTGTCTTTTCGTCTTCTTTTTACAAAAAGGATAGTTTTTTCAAAATTTATTCTAATTTTTCAATATTTCTCTTTTTCTTTTTGGAGATTTAATAAATAGATTTTGTTTTCTTGAATGTAGAAAGATTTGGAGGGTGACCGAATGCCCATTTATAAGGGTAAAGGCACCTTGCCCTTACGGTTTAGCGTGCAGGTTTGCGGGCACGATGGTGCTTCGGCTGCAACTGCTAACGTGTTGAAGAAAAGCTCTCGGTTTGCAGGCTGGTTCAATCATTGATATTTCCAGTTCTTTGCTAAGCATATTGCTCAACCACTGCCGATGTCTCCTAAGTTTTGAGAAATTGGAAAAGTTTCTTGGCAGTGCTCACTGGCTACCGGTAAATTGCTCGGCTGTCTGTATTATTATTTATTAGTTTTTATGTTATTGTAAGATTCTATCAAAATGGGTGAAGAAAAGTGTTTTAAGTTCAGACTTTGTTCATATATGTCACGGTATTTTTAGCATAACTCTTAACTCCAGATGTTCAAATGATGCAATTTTTGGACTATTGGAAAGTTAAGAGATAGTACTATAATTTTTACGAGATCACGTTGACCATTTTTGCCTCAAAGATGGAGACAATTGTAATCAAAGTTGACACAGTGTAGCAGTCAGTGAGAAGAAGACAAAGAAAAGGGAGCGCCTCGGCTTAGATGGGATATGCTGAGGCATTGAACCGAAAAATTTGAAAAAACAAGGCTGAAAAGAGCAGGTTACCGACTGACAAAGTCCCTATTGGGCTCTACATTTGTTCTAAGCCCATATTAAGAATTTTTAGACTAAAGTAATCTAGTTTAGGTAGAATTTAGTTAAGTAAGGTTATAAATAATTAGCTTAAGGAGAAATTAGCCATATATATACATATAGATACACACATTAACGAGAAATCCAAATAGAGATTCAAGAATCTAGAAGTTGGGGTTGAAGATTGAAGATCAAGGTTGCAAAATATTTATTTATATTCCTTAGCTTTTATTATTTTTTATTATTCTTGATGGCTAAACTTCATATATTTTTATTTACTTTTGCAATTATGTCTTGTTAAATTTGTTTTTCTAAGATTGCAATTAAACTCACATGTAGTTTTAATTTTTAATCTTTTTCTAGTTTATTTTCAATGAGATTGAATTGTTTATTTCAATTTCCTCTTAATGCTTTTAATTGTTTGATCACCAATTAAATTGATTTAGAAACTTAAACAAACATGGGAAAGAGAGTTTAGTATAGACTAAAATTGAAATAGCATATGATCATATTTATTTATTGAATGAATAAATTGATTTGTGTATAAAATAAGAATATACCTATATGCTGTATGTAGTCAGGATCAAAGCCTAAACTTAATGTGTTTATTTTAATTTCAATTCACATATGAATATAGTGTTTTGGTTAAAATAGATATTTTTATAAGAGACTGGGGAGAGCATTATAAATAATTAAAGACTCTAGATTAGTAATTCAACCCATTGAAATAAGTTAAGAGAGAGGTAAGATTTAAATGAAATGTGAGAGATATTGTAATTGTAGGTTTTTCTAATTTGATTTTTAGCCAGTTATCTTTTTGCTTTGATTATTAGTATTAATTAGTTTAGTTTTAGTTGATTAATTTTTAGTTTAATTAGTTATTAAATTTTTGATTGTTTGAATAAAACTAAATTGCTTTAATTCTAGTATTTAGTAATATTTTAAATTAATTCTCTATGGAATTTATACTCTACTTACCAATATATTATTTGTTCGATATGTAAACTTGCGAAGGTAGAATTTTAACTGACAAGGTTTTGATGCCGTTGCCAGAGAATTGTTTTTTAGAATTTTTACTAATATTAATATCAAACAAATTTTGTCTTAATGTAATTTTTTAATTTTATTTTTAAATACTTTGGGGTGAGGTGATGGATTATTATAATTGTCGGTGACTATCTGAACAATTTGAGCCTAAGAAGGTTGTGAGTGATTATAAATTGACTATCAGTGCTTTGACAGTTCAAGCAGATGCTTTGTCTTAAAGAATTAACACTTAGGGTGTTAATGTTTTTTAAAGTTCTTTTGTGATATGCAAACTTTGTGGAGATTGGCATTTAAATTACTGTCCAGTTTATTATGAATCAATGCAATTTAATGAAAACTTCAATGGGTAGCAAAACAATTCTTATTCCTGTAGTTACAACTCAGGGTGAAATCATCTAAATTTTTTACTGAGTAATGATTAGGATCCTACATATTCATAATAGCTTATTTTCTATCATGATTTTTAATTACAAGTTATAGCCTCTATACTTGATAAGAAGCCAACTTTGGAAGAAATGTTTATGCAATACATGACATATATGGATGCAATCATTCAAAGTCAAAATATTCAAGGGTGAAAGGTTTAAAATTGGAAATAAATAAAAAGGCTTAATCTCAATATTTCTCAGTGATCCTGCTTGACTTTAAATGACTGCATCTATATTTGTCATGTATTGTATAAACGTTTTTTTTTTAAGTTGACTTCTTCTTAGGCATTGGGGCTTTAACTTGTGACTAAAAATCATGATGAAAAACAGGCTGTGATGAATATTTAGGACCCTGATCATTAATAAATAAAAAATTTGGGTGATTCCATCTTGAGTTGTAACTATTAACTTCAAGAAAATTTGATGGTTCCTCTAATTGTTTTTTTCTTAGGGTCTCCTTCTATTGCTATTAAGGCCTAATAATAAGCCTAATATTGACAGAGTGGGTGACGAACAAAGCAATTTCCACTTCTTATGTATTCCCAAAAACAGAGAAGAGTTTTCAAACAATGCCACCTTCAAAAACAACAATCATCCAATCATGACAATTCTGTCCCAAAAACAGAGTCACACCAAACAATGTCCAAATCGAAGGGAGAGAAATCCCTGTGAAAAGACAAAACAAAACATAAGATCACAAACCGTACAAAACTATGCAATTCAAAACACAGTCAGCCAAACACAAAAAGAAAAATTGAAGCAAAAGAATCATACAAAAACAAAAGGAAAAAGTTCCAACCCAGAGTTTGGAGGGTTCACAATCGACGAGGCTCGACTTCAATTTTTCTTTGGGAGTTGTTGGCTTCGGGTTCTGGTATCTTTTAGAGCTTCTTCAGACCTCGGTTCAAAAGGAAAGGAGACTTGGAGGGAGGCGGTAGAAAGCCTGGCCGCAGATAGGGACAACGGAGGAGGAGTTTCTTCAACCTCGGTTCAAAAGGAAAGGAAAGGTGAAGGGAGGCAGTAGAAAGCCCAGTGGCAGATAGGGACGACGGAGGAAGAGCAATTTGTTTTTAGGTTTTAGAGAATGGGAAGAAGGATTGATAAACAAAAGAACAAAAGGAGAGGAAGAAAGAGAAAGCCGCACACCGTTTAGTGGAACAAATGTCCTGTAAAAAGGAGTAAGGCTCTAGCCCATGAATGCCCATTATGGAAAGTCCAAGGGTGTTGGGCTTAAATCCAACCTATTGAATAAATCTTTAGATCCTTTTTATATTTTTTAGCTCATTTTATTTTCATTCACACACAAGTTTGAGTCTTTATAATCTCTATATCAACAAAAGTTTAAATAATTCATATTTTATTAATAAATAAATAAACTTAAAATATAAATAAATTTTAATATATTTATATTAAACTTATTATGTAATGAATATTTAATAATAATAATAATAATATCTTTAGATATTCATAAAATATTAGACATTAATGTACAATGTAACATATTTATTATTATTAAATTATAAACAAAATTAATATTATTTTATTATCTATTTATAATATAATATTTATTAATTTTAACTAAATTTATCAATTTGTAAAATATTAATTACTTATTTATAATAAGCATAAAAACGTACGAAATTTTATTACTTGATACCAAAGTCAAAATAACTTAATTTGAATTTTATAAATTACATATAAAAATATAAACATGAAATTACCCCAAAGCACTCAAAAAATCCAATTTAAAGATATTAGGCATCTAATATAATAACTCCCCATCCTATAATACAATTAAAGGATTATAAAACCATCTTTCATTTACAATCACCAATTATCACTAATACAGCTAGAAGCTAACCATGTAAAGTATTTATAGCAACCATTTATAGTAACTTTCAATCCACGGTTTTCTGTCTATTACTAGAAGCTAACCATTCACAGCCCATAGCCATTTAAAGTATTTCCTTACTGTCCGTGTCCTATTCAATCATAAACTTTAGTGATCCACTTAACTTAAGACTTTTTCCTAATTGAACCAAAGAATCCTACTCAGGACTTTACTTAAGCTAATTAAACTCAACTTGAATTTTGATATCTACAGTCCTTATCCATCACTAATCACTAATATGTTAATTTTATATAATATATATTTATATGTATTACTTTATTATTATATATATGTTATAAAAAATAAGATAATAATTACTAATAAAGTTATTAAAATATAATCATATAAATAAAGTTAATAAAGTTACTAATAAAGGTTATAATTACTAACAAACTATTATTAGTTTTTTTAATATATTATTGAATTTTATCACCTATTTTTATGAAAGAAAACATATTTATATTTTTAATATTATAAAATACAATATGTATATATTTAATTTCATTAATATATTTCCTATAAAAGATTAATAAAATTTTAAAAAAATCTTAATATATTTTAAATAAAAAATTTAAAGAATAGTAATACCGATGGAATTTTCTAATGGAAAATTCCGTTGGAAAATCTAGCTGGCTTTAAATTTTTTTTTGCTTTAAACTTTCCAATGAATTTCAAATGAATTATTTTTCGCTGGAAATTTCCAACGAAAATCCGTCAGAAATTTCGTTGGAACGTTTGGAGGCAACAAAATTTTTTTGTGCAAAAAAATTTTTCGACGAATTTTCAACAAAATTTATCAATTGGAATTATTCTGTTAGAAATCCGTTGAAAATCCATCGTTAAAGGTCACATGAAAATTTCGTCAGAATTCCGTTTATTAACTTTAAACTTTTCTTATATGCGTATGCTCATATTTGTTATTGCTTTACCATAAAACATACTTATAAAGTTTTTCATCTCTTTACACGACAATAACCCATTTATAACACTTCTTAAAACATCATGTTCATAACAATGGCTATATATAAATCAACCTTCAAAACAAGCTAAAAAAAATACTACCAATTTAGTTTTTATTATATATTGAATAGCATACTATGTTTGCGATGTTGTCAAAAACATAAGCAGCATGTTTTTGAGTATGTCTTGTTTTAGAGACAGCATGTTACGCATGGATGAAACATGTTTATATTATATAAGTGTTTGCTGTGCACAAATTAAACATCTCTAAAGAGCTTTTCTAAACGTTATTAATTCATATTTTGTTTTATACTACATAGCATGCTAACACTCTTATTGAAATAATTTGATTTCACACAATGTTATCCAAAAAAATGAAAAGCCATTATTTGAAGTGGTTGCTGCAGACAATTATTGAACTATGTTTTCTAGATAACATTATGCTTATTAATTTAAAAAAAAAAAACATTATGCTCATTAATCGTTGTCAAGCATTTTTTTGTATGTTATGTAACAATCGTTGTATATTTTGTAACAAATATTATTTGCAAATATCTCAAATGTTAAGAATTAGATATGTTTCATTGCTTCCTTCTTTTGCTTTCCAGTGATGCTAGATGCAAACAGACACCTCCATGAGCTCTTCAACTATTGTAACAAAAGCAAACACCACTACACCTTTTCCCGTCAAACCATTCCCTACAACTTAGCTCCTTCAATCTCAATTTGAACCAACTCTACCTCAATCTATTCAACTCATAAACTCTCCACTTGAATCATCTCTGTCAAACAATGAAAGTTTTCCAACAACTTGTCCATCTCGTTCAACAAAATGAAAATCTTTATCTCATCCTCCTAAAACATCCTTTACTCAACAAAACCTCCACACTATGACAACTAGATCAAAGAATGAAATTTTTAAACAAAATGCTAAATATGTGTCTACCTTTCTAACTTGTATTCCCTTTAAACCAAAAACCATCAAGTTTGCATTTCAACATCTTAGGTGGCTTTATGCCATGAAAGAAGAAATCATTACATTAAAAGAAAATGATACTTGGGAGTTAGTACCAAGAACTTCTAATTTCCATGTGATTGGTAGCAAATGGGTTTATAATACCCAATTAAAATCATATGACTCACTTGAAAGACTAAAAGCTTGATTGGTTGCAAAAGGATATTCATAAGTATAAGGATTAGATTTCTCAAAAACCTACTCTCCTGTCCACAAACTTGTCAGTATAAGAATTGTTGTTACCATTGCATTATCCCATAGTTGAGAAATTAAACAATTGGATGTCAAAAAAGGTTTTTTTTTTTTTCATGAAAAACTGAATGAACTTATCTACATCGAGCAACCACTTCGTTTCCAAGATCATAGCAAGATCCATCATCTCTGAAAATTTAATTAAGAAAGCTTGGTTTGGTCTTCGTTAAGCTCCACATACCTAGTTTGATTATTTTACTTTTAATTGGTTTTTCTTGTAGTACAACTGATTCATCACTCTTTATTAAACATCATTCTAATAACACCATTTATTTATTAGTTTATATTTATGACATCTTATTAACTAGCACTATTAATCATTCTTTAAACACTCTCTTTCAAGAATTACACAATGAATTTTCTATGAAAGACCTTGGCTACATTCATTATTTCTCAAGCATAAAAGTTCATCATTTCTCTCAAGGCCTACTTCTTAATCAAACTTAATGTGCATTTGATCTTCTTGAAAAAGCTCAAATGACAAACTGTAAAGCTATATCCATTCCCATACTTGTAAACTTCATCCTTGCTCTACTAATTCTTTTGAAAATTTACATTTTTATCGAAACATTGTTGGTAGCTTACAATAATTAACTTTCACCAAACCCAATATTAATTACCTTTAATGTTAATTATGCATCTCAATTTATGCATTCTCCTTCAAAATATCATTTCCAACTTGTGCAAAAAATTTTACGTTATGTTAAAGGGACCAACTCATTTCACATTAAGCTTTTATCACACAATCCTCTATTACTTCATGCTTACTTTGATGTAGATTGGGCAAGATGTCCATTTACTCGACGATACACCACTAGCTATTGTACTTTTCTTGGTGACAACTGTATTTCTTAGAGCCTAAAAACGTAGTCCTTTGTTACTAGAACTAATGCATAAATTGAGTATCGTGCATTAGATAACCATGAGCTTACATGGATATCTTATGTTCTCCATGACCTTGGCCTTGGCCTAAACATGGACAAACCACCATTTTTTCTCTACGATAATTTATTAGTCTTTCATCTTACCATCAATCTTATTTTTCATGCATAAACAAAACACATTGAAATTAACTATCACTTTGTCTATAAAAAGGTGGCGTTAGGTTCCTTTGTCACTCAATTTGTTCCACTCATCAAATAGTTGACATCTTCACAAAAGCTCCACCTCACAACACCTTTAAAGGTTTTGGTATCAAACTTGATCGATGGGACCTTCCCATAACCAATTTAAAAGGGAGTGTAGAAACAGATCACTTATCACAAAATAACCCATTGCATTATCATAAAGAAAAGCATAGCAATACTGTAACTACACCTCACATGTTCTAAAAATCATGACAAAATCACCTTTACATTTGTACAAACAATAGTCCACAACTATAAAAATTAGTACAAAATCACATCAATAGATTTGTATGATATTTGACAAACCATTTACTCTATAAAAGCAAATAACATCTTAGTATCACAACACATATAAATAAGAAATGATGTAGAAGTTAAAGAAGAACACAGAGTTTCTAGTTAGAGAAAATAAAGAGCACGTGAAAAGCACATGGATATGTTATAATGAGCACGTGATTGGCATTCTAACGTTTAATAACTTATTACTATAAAAATTTACTTTGTTTCTGAGTTATTGTAACTTATTTTTGTTTTTACTTTCTCTTTCATTCCAATTAGTTAGTTTTTCTTCTCTTTAAAAGCTTGTATACCAGACTATAAAAAGAGATTTTATCATTCATATGAAGAATTGAATGATACAATAAAATTTCTCAAATATTTCTTTTCCCATTTGCATTCCCATCTTAACTTTCATGGTATCAGAGCGGAAGTTAAGGTTTCTAGTACATTCAATTTCGTAAGAGCTAGCTAATGTTCGGGAAGTTTGCAATCTTCCAGTGCAATCTTTTATAGCTTAATTTTTCACTTGTTTGAATATGTCTTTTTGTTTTCTTGGTTGAGATTCTTGCTTTTCCTCGTTAAGAATCTTGTTGTTCTGTTACACAATTATACTAGATATCTTGTTTAGTTTCAAATTCCATTAAGAATGGAACAAATCTTATACAAAATTTAATTGTTTCTCTTGAATTGTTTTTTTTACTTTTCTATCTTGAGATTTCTTGAACCTTAAGTAAAGTTAATGACTAATATTAGAGTGCCTCTACTACAAACAACACAAATCTGATCAACCTCATAGATCGAGGATATTAATTCTTCTTTCTATTTGCACCATATTGATCACCATGGATCAGTAGTTATCAATCCAAAATTAACTTTAGAAAATTATATTTAATGAAGTTGTTCATTCATTCTTGCATTGTCCATAAGAAATAAAGCTATTTTTCTTAATGGATCAATTGAAAAGCCAGAATTGATTGATGATCTATGTGTCTCATGGAAATGTTGCAATGATCTTATTGTAGCACAGCTTTTAAAGTCTATTACTATATTAATTGCATCTATAGTGTTCTTTATGAATTTTGCTCTTGAAATTTGAAATACATTACAACAGTGACATTCATAACTAGATGATACACGTGTTTATAACCTACAATTGTCTTTGAGAAATATTACTCAAAGAACTAAATCAGTGAAAACCTACTTCATTGAATTGAATTTTATATAGAAGGAACTTAAGAACTACTGTCTATTACCTTACTGTGAATGTCGAGCTTTCAAAAAATTTGCTAATCAATGTCAAAAAGATCTTATTTTAAGGTTTCTCAATGGACTTAATGAGTCATATTTTGCATTAAGATCTTAGATTTTTCTGATGAAACTATTTCCTACTTTGAACAAGGCATACAACTTGGTGTTACGAGAAGAATCACAAAGAAAATTGTTAACGCAATCTCAGTTTCTGATAGAATCTGCAGCAATGTTAGCAATTATTGATGGTAAGAAGTAAAAAAGGTCAAAAATGGTGTGTAGTCACTATGGAAAAATAAAAAAAGACATCTCAAGGAAAAATGTTACAAGTTAATAGGTTTTCTTGAAAATTTCAAGTTCACTAAAAGGAAGAATAATTTCAAGAAGAGAAGTTCTATTAAATCTTGCATTACTTCAGTTAATAGTGTTTCAACTGTTAATATACAAGCTGAATAGAAGGTGGACCTAGATTTCAATTCTATGTCCTAGATGACTTACACAAAGACTCAATTTCAAAACTTTTTGCACTCATCAAAAAAGATGAACCAAACAGTTAAAATGGCTTTCTTCAAACACCTTGCAAACCAAACTTTCTTTGATTATTTTAGTTTTAACGGGTATTTTTTCTAGCTACTCTAGCTATTATCTAGTTAGTTGTCATTCAAATAATTTCATGATAAAACATATTTCCTAAATTATGGACATAAGTGCGTAAGATCATTTTGGTTGTTCAATTACCTAACAATACAAAAGTAGCTATTTCACACATAAGCATTGCTCAATTAAGTCCACCATTAATCTTACATAATGTGCTATGTGTTATCACTTTTAAATTCAATCTCCTTTCAATAAGTCAATTCACAAAAACAAATAGTCATTTCATATTCTTTACTAACACTTACTTTATAATTCAAGACCTCAACAAATGGACTATGACTAGAGTTGCTAAAGTTTTATCAAAACTTCACTTCTTGCATCACAACCAGGATACATAATATCTTGCACAATTTAGTTTTGAGAAGTTTGTGAAATTACCATCAATTGTTTTAGTCAATGCTTGTAAAACAGATTGTTTTTAATGTTTCAATTTATGGCACTTTAGACCTCGTCATTTGCTTATTAATAAAATAAAGGTGATTCACAAAAATTTTTAGAAGTTTCTTGTAATAGTGAATTACCATGTGAAGCATGTGAGGTATGTCTTCCAACTAAACAAAAATATTAGCTTTTCCTAAGCATGTTCAAAATACTACTTTTGTTCTTAAGCTATTACATGCTAATTTTGAAGGGCCATACACAACTAGCACAATAGGTGGTCATCACTATTTTCTTACAATAGTTGATGACTTTTCTAGATTTACATGGATTTTTTTATGAAAGTCAAATAAGATGTTTTGTCTATTCCTTCATTTTATAATTTGGTTTTAAATTAGTTCAATATTTCAATCAAGCAAATAAGATCTGATAATAGCTTAAAATTCAATTTAACTGATTTTTATGCTTCTAAAGGTATTGTGCATCAAAACTCTTGTGTTGAGACACCTTAGTAGAATGGTGCTATAAAACGACAACATCAAACTCTGATGTGGTACCTAGGTCCTTGTCGTTCAATTCTACTTACCAGTTAAGGTTTGGGGAAAAGCAAATCTCACTATTGTTCATATTATTAACAGAATACTATTTTTCACTCTTCAAAATAAATCACCCTTTGAAATATTATTTCAAAAACCTCTTTCATATGATTACTTTAGAGGCTTTGGATGCCTTTGTTTTACTTCCACACTAACACATAACAAAAAGAAATTTACACAACGAGCTACAAAATGTGTGTTTCTTAGATACCCTTCTGGTACAAAAGGTTAGAAAGTATATGATATTGATGCACGCAAGATTCTTATATTAAAGAACATGATTTTTCATGAAAATATTTTATCTTTTCAAACTGTTTCTACTTCTGCACCTTCTTTGGATTTTTTACAAACACTTGGCATACACGAGTCAAATTTGCATATTCTTGAGTACTTTAATGATAATTATGTTCTTCCTCATAATACATTAGCTGACCAACATTCTTTTGACTCATTTACATCATTTAAACAAGTTTCTAATGCTACCAGCACTTCACATTCTCTTACTTTGCATATACACATTCTTATTCTTAGTACTTCTGCTTTTTGTCTTATTAATATTTCTTCTATTATTTTTCCTTTACCTAAGACAAGTACTCAAATTAAACTACCATCTAAGTATTTAGAAGCTTACCATTATCAACTTCTGTCTCAAACTCATGCTGCTACAACACATCCTATTACTAAATACTTATCAAATAGTAAGCTTTCTAGTGACCATGGACTTTTTACGACTTTTTTTCTCTCAAATTCCTGAACCACAATATTACCACCAAGCTGTTCAACATTCTTAATGGAGAGATGCAATGAAAACTAAATTGGAAGCCTTGGAAAACAATGGTACATAGAGTGTGGTTCCTTTCTATAAGGTGCAAATGAGTTTGTAAAATCAAAATAAATGCAAATGGTTTGGTAGAAAGGTGTAAGGCTTGTATGGTTGTAAAAGGGTATAACCAACGTGAAGGTTTTGATTACCAAGAAACTTTTAGCCCAGTTACCAAACACAAAACTATCAAAGTATTCTTAGCACTTGCAGTAGCTAAGAATTGGTTTCGATCTCAACTAGATATTAATAATGCATTTTTGAATGGTGATTTGGATGAAATTGTGTACATGGATCTTCCTCAAGGTTATGTCAACAAGGAGGAGCCTTCCTTAGGGTTATGTCAACAAAGGGGAGTGTCTACCTGCTTCTTTTGACTTATTTTGGATTTTTTACAACACTTGGCATACATAAGTCGAATTTGCATATTGTTGATTCCTTTACTAATAATTTTGTTTTTTCTCATAATACATTAGCTGATCAACATTCTTCAGACTTGTTTAGATCATCTAAACAAGTTCCTAATGTTGCCAACTCTTTAAATTCTCCTACTTTGCATATACACATTCCTGTTTTTAGTACTTCTGCTTTTAGTCCTACTAATATTTTTCTTGTTATTCCTCTTTTACCTAGGACAATTACTCAAATTAAACAACCACCTAAGTATTTAGAAACTTACCGTCATCAACTTCTTTTTGGAGCTCATGCTGTTATAGCACATCTTATTACTTATCAGATAGTAAGCTTTCTAGTGATCGTAGACTTTTTACTACTTCTTTTTTCTCAAATTCTTAAACCATAATATTACCACCAAGCTATTCAACATTCTTAATAGAGAAATGCAATGAAAACTGAATTGGAAGCCTTCGAAAACAATGGTTCACGGAGTATGGTTCCTTTGTCTCCAAATGCACGTGCTATAAGGTGCAAATGGGTCTATAAGATCAAAATGAATACTAATGGTTCACTAAAGAGGTATAAGGCTCGTTTGGTTGCAAAAGGGTATAACCAACGTGAAGGTTTTGATTACTAAGAGACTTTCAGTCCAGTTGCCAAGCACATAGCTATCAGATTATTCTTAGCACTCGCAACAATTAAGAATTGGTTTCCATCTCAATTAGATATTAATAATGCATTTTTGAATGGTGATTGGATGAAATTATGTACATGGACCTTCCTCAGGGTTATGTCATCAAGAGGGAGTCTCTACTGACTTCTAAGATGGTATGCAAGCTACATAAATCACTATATCAACTTAAGTAAGCCTTTCAACAATGGAACTCAAAGTTTACAGCTTTTTTGCTCAAATATGGTTTCAGTCAATCCAAATCAAATTATTCATTATTCGCCATGGTCATAAACAACGAAGATTTTGTTGCCTTACTGGTGTATGTGGATGATATTTTCATTCGAAATTCATCAATACAAGCTATAAATGATGTTAAACATATCTTAGTACACAATTTAAACTGAAAAATGTTGGGAAATTAAAATACTTCCTAGGACTTGAAGTGTTAAGATCATCAAAAGGCATTTTGGTGTGTTAAAGGAAATATACACTAGATTTGTTGGAAAAGCATGGTTTGTTAGGAACAAAACCATTGTCTATACCTATTAACTACAATCATAAACTAAGTAAAATTGCAGATGAAGAGAAGATATCAAATCCTATAGAATATAGGCAACTAATTGGAAATTTATTGCATCTGACTTTTACAAAACCTAACATAGCATATACGATGCAAGTTTTATCCCAATTCATGGATAAATCGGGACATATACATTTAATGGCTGCACATTGAGTATTGAAATGTTTGAAAGCTTTACTTGGGCAATGAATTTAAATGAAAGTAGACTTAAATTTAAACATCATAGCATATACAAATAATGATTGGGCAAGATGCCCTGATACGAGATGACTTGTAACAGATTTTAGTGTGTTTCTTAGGAATTCTTTAGTTAGTTGGAAGTCAAAGAAATAATCAATGGTAGCATGCAACCCAATAGAAGCTGAATATAGGTCGATGGCATCAACATGCTACGAAGTTATTTGGTTAAAGTTCTTGTTAACTGATTTTTGTTTTGATCATAAAGGTGCCATTAAACTTTACTGTAATAATCAATCAACTATTCATCTTTGTAAGAATCTTGTGGTACATGAACGAACTAAAGACATTGAAATGGACTGCCATTTCATTCAAGATAAAGTGATGCAAGGACGAATTGAACTTGTGTGTGTGCATACAAGTTCCCAAATTGCATATTGCTTACTAAAGCCTTGCAACCACGACAATGTCATCACTTAACAAAATGTGTGTTTACAATACTCACATACATCTTCAGAGACAATACAAACGAGAAAGGATGCCAACGTTAAAGAAGAAAGTATAGTTTCTATTTAGAAAAGATGAAGAGCAAAAGACATGGATCTATTATACTGAGCATGTGATTGACATGCTAATGTTTAATAAGTTATTACTGTAGAAATTTACTTTGTTGCTAAGTTACTATAATTGATTTTTGGTTTTGCTTTCTCTTCTGCTCTAGTTAGCTAGTTAGTTTTTCATTACCTTTTGGTTGAGTTTCTCCACACATACATGTGTTTTTTGGTGACTTATGTTCATAATTAGATTGAAATTTATGCCACGAATTGTGTATAATTCAAACACTGTCATTCAAGAATTTCATGTGTGGTTCAATTAAGCTTAAAAGGTTACGCACTATTAAGCTACTGTTTTAGTCAGATACTAGTTAAGTCTTGATTTTGTTGTGAATAGATTCAAATTGGCTTCTCCACTTAATATTTCCATTCATTTCAAATTAAATGTTTGATATTTTTATGTTCAAACTTTATGCATCGGGCAAAAAGAAATTTGAGATGGCTAGATTGAATTTTATCTTTTATGCAGAAGTAGGATGTTATGCACTTCTTTTATTGTTTTTTGAGTTTTTGGTGCCTTATAGGAAAATTTCTAACTAGTTCTCGATGGGCTTCTCAAGGCATGTTGTGTTTCAAAAAAGATGATCCAGAAATATACAAACCCCGAAATGAGACAATAGATAAAACAATCACTCCAATGTAACGAAGCAGTTATGCCATTATCAACAAGCCCAATTGTTCATTACTCATTATTTTCGTAAACTTTCACAATCAACCTATACTTGAATCTGTTTTATTTTTGGTTTCTATTATATTTTATCGGTTCATTCTCTCAAAATGTCCTCATTTAGCTAGCCTTCCATTTTTTCTGTTGTCTCCAATGTGTTTCCTCTATGAAGTAATAATCGAAGTCCACGCCTCGACTGTAAGTTCTCACATCACTTTCATTAGCCATTGTTGTTTTCACCAATGTGGTTGGGTTTCCATAGGATTTATAATGGAATTCAATATTGGATTTTGGTTGAGCCAAAGGCAAATAATTTGATCTTGGTATTTGCTTTGGATTGGTCAGCATAATTCCAAGGAGAAACTCCAGACCTAAATTTGATAATTGCTCATGGACTGAACCATTATGTTGAGATGCGTAAAAGCTCTTATTTGTACTTTATGAGCCAATCTAAATGAGATAATGACAACAACATATTACACTTATCACCATAGTTTTTTTTAGCATCATTTGTTACATATTTTGCAATAGTTTTATTTAGTTTATTGAGCTTTTTCAATTTGAACTTTTTCCCTTTTCTTACTTAATAGCTAGTACTTGACCACTTACTATCGAAGTGGGTTTATATAAGGTCCTGAACTAAACACATAAGGCGTGTCTTCTCCCATAAAACTCATGCATCTGAGATTAGTTAACATGAGAAGAGACTAAGTTTTTCTCTTTTTTTTTTTTTGGGGGGGGGGGGGGGGTGGGTGGAAAACTTTGAATTTCTACAAGCGACAGCCTTGGTGAGAGAAAAGTCTAGCTCGGATCCTAGGCGAATAAGCCTTGTGCACTAGACTCCAGATCATTAAGGACATAATCATCATAATCCAAGTGAAAGGTGTAACAAGGTATCAAGCAAGATCAAGATTCCCATCTAGTTTCCATAAAAGGACAAGGTTGCCAACAATGCTCAACTAGGTTGGTCTGGACAAATCTAGCATCTATGTCCAACTCAATATTCCCAAGAAAAGATGTGATCTGCGTCATCACAATATGCTATTTGAAAATTATTGGCAGAAGAAAAGAAACAAGTATAAAAACATGAGTTTTTTTTTTTTTTTTAAATGGGCTCCATGCATAAAGCATTTCTGGCAATAGACTTCTTTATAATTTTAACTGTTTTTAGCCAAGAGAATTAAAATTTGAACAAAATGCTCCTTAATAAAACCCCCATTCGTTTAGCTTCACGCCTCAACCCGAAACCTATTAACGAGTCAAGCATGTTTACAAGGTATGTAACTCCTCAATTCTCATCGACAGACCGTACATCCCTTCAAAAGCAATTCTATCGAAAGTATTCCTCGCCAGTTCAACTTTCGAGCATTTTTCGCAGTGGTAGAAGCATTTTGGAGTGGTTATTATTCACATAAAGGTAGTTCACATATTGAGCAGTGAGAGGAAGTTCACATTATGCGGAGAAAGGTATAATATATTTTTATTTTATTTTGAATCATGTGGAGAAATGTTTTTAGGGCTATTGTTATTCTTTATGTTTTTCATTTATGGTTTTTGAGCATAAACCTATACATATTGCTTGTTCATATTGATATTCTTGCTGTTTGAAATTGTTGAATATAAACATGAAGGTGGTATTGTTGGTGTTGTTGGGGTCAAAAGTTGGATGGCGATATAGACCTCGATGGTGTTGGAGAGCTAGACGGTGAGATATATACCCCAATGGCGTTGGAGAGCTAGACAGCGATATATATACCCCGATGTTGTTAGAGAGCTGTACGGAGGGACAGCTAAATCGAGATTTTATTTTAAAATTTTTATCTGAATAGCGGAAGAGGAGAAAAAAATCGAGACCACTTAATTTGGATTAAATGGTTTAAAGGGTATTCTTGTAAAGTCATGTCAAAAATTGTCTAAAAACAGTTAAAATTATAGTGAATGTTATTTTTAAAGTAACCTTATTACGAAGGTTATTTCTCATAATTTTCTCTAAAAATATACTACAAATATAAATCAAGCGGGAAACATCTGTTTTTAATGACCCTTAGATCTCTCATATTTTAACTGATTTACTGTAGTACACATGGCCATGTGAATTTGCTGCATCTCCCCTTTTAATTACTTATTTTACTGATAATTTTTTTTTGTTTGGAAGTACTTATTTTACTGATAATTGATCATAAAGAAACAACTACTAATGAACAAACTTCTGACCTGTCAGATCGTGAAATAAAAGATTCGAAACATAATTGATCATAAAGAAACAACTACTAGTGAACAAACTTCTGACCAGTCAGATCGTGAAATAAAAGATTCGAAACCAGGATACTATGCAGATTATGTATCAAACTATGCAATGGAACAAGAGAGGCATTTCTACATAACTTTCTTCTTTCACTACATATCTTTCCCATCCCAATATTTATTGTTTATTCTCTCTTTCTAGTCTGCTCAGCCTTCTAAATATTTGCTAGGATTGCCAGATGTGTATAACATTTTCACTGGCATCAAAACATTGCATTGGAGCCAGCAATGGAAACTTACAGTCTCGAAAATCCATGTCTACAACAGCAAGAGAAGAAGTGATCACAGCTCCAAAAATACCAATCACCCTCCCTGGATTGACAAAGCATGGCATTCCCCACACCAATTTACAAGTACAAGAAATTGTCAGAAGGCAATCTTGGCCAAACAACTTAGCGAAGGAAGGCAATTGTAGAAAACCGCGGTTCCATCCTACTTTCCTCGAAGAAGCTTACAACAAGTGCAGGAACATTTGTGCAGAATATGCCAAGACTTTCTATCTAGGTCCAGCCTCATTTCCCTTTCACTCCATCAACTTAAAAGAGTTACCCAAAATTTCTACAAGTCTTGCAAGTGGAGTCTCAATTCGACTTTGCTTCTTTAAATTTTAGAACCGTTTCTGACAATGGGAACATCTTTCAAATATTTTCATTTCCATTTCTTTCAAAAATGATATTTGATATTTCCGCTCTTGGAGTTTGATGTTTCTGATGCTTATTATATGATGCAGGCACCTTGTTGATGACAGAGGAGCGGCAGAAAGCCATATGGGCAATTTATGGTAAGAAACTGGTGATTACTAAATTTACAGATCGCCTAGTGAGCTAAAATTTAATTTAGAAGCAAAGTAGAGCAGCTGATTATGTCAGAGTTTTATTCTGGAGTAGTACAACGTTCGATATAGAATAACTCCAACATTTTGGAAATAGTTAAGGGGGTTGAATGTAAGGTATGTAGATCTTAATGCTTGAGAATGTGCAGTAACTTAAAAAATGCATATCTATCCATGCAGTTTGTAATTGCTTTTTCTTGGCTTAGGAGGAAGGGGATTCTTCCATAATTCCAAATTGTTACTAGTTTTGCGGCTGAACTGAAATATGTCTCTTCAGTTTGGTGCAGGAGGACTGATGAACTGGTTGACGGGCCAAATGCAGATTACATGAGTTCTGCTGTTCTTGAAAGGTGGGAAGAGAGACTGCAGGATATCTTTGATGGACGCCCCTATGATATGTTCGATGCTGCACTCTCCGACACTGTTTTCAACTTCCCCTTGGACATCAAGGTATACCATAATACCAAAGATGTTTGCTACCAGAAGCATTTGCTTAAGAATCAATTCATTCAAAGTTTATACGCCACTCTATACTTGGCATGTAGTGAAATAAATTAATTATTGGTCATGATTATTGCGCCTAACATGCCATGTACAACTTTAAGCGTAAAGCATAAGGAAAATCCACCTAATTAGGGCATTGTCTCTTTTTATGGTATAGCCTTTCAGGGACATGATTGAGGGCATGAGAATGGATACAAGAAAATCGCGATATAAAAATTTTCAAGAGCTTTATCTTTACTGCTACTATGTAGCAGGAACTGTTGGTCTAATGAGCGTTCCAGTAATGGGAATTGCACCAGAGTCCTCTGTTTCTGCTCATAGTATATACAACGCAGCACTCTACTTGGGCATTGGAAATCAGTTGACGAACATTCTTCGAGATGTAGGAGAAGAGTAAGTCTTTATATAGGCTACCTACTTTATTTAAGTTTACCTGGTCAAATCCCCTGCTTATCTCACTTTTCCCTTATGATTTTCTTTCGTTAGTGCGTTGAGAGGCAGAGTTTATCTTCCTCAAGATGAGCTCGCACAGTTTGGTTTATGCGACAAGGATGTGCTGTCCAAGAAGGTAACTGATGCCTGGAGAGAGTTCATGAAAGAGCAAATTACAAGGGCAAGGTTCTTTTTCAATCTAGCTGAGGAGGGAGCTTCACAGCTTGACAAGGCTAGCCGCTGGCCGGTATACACCTTAACAACAGTTGGGCATCCACCATACACAGACACAAAATTCTAGCACCTTCTTTTGCATCATAACTAGTTTAGAACAAATCGAACTATAGTAAGAGAAACATGTTCCAATCACTAAGCCTTGCCAAATGCACATATTCATAACGTATAACGTGAGTTTGATAATATTTATGAGTTCTAATAACATTTGGACAATATGCAGGTTTGGTCATCCTTGCTACTGTATCGAAAGATCCTGGATGCGATTGAGGATAACAATTATGATAACTTGACAAAACGAGCATATGTTGGAAGGACTAAGAAACTTCTGACGTTACCCTTAGCCTACACTAGAGCCTTATCAAAACCTGGTTTGAGCTCTCGCTGACAAGCAATTTCAGCATGATTGTTAAATATGTTTGATAGAGAATATGTAAGAAACTATACACAAATATGACTTTTGTGGTGGCCTTGCATATATGCCATTTTATTAACTACATATAAGAAAAAGGAAGAGAAAAAGAACTATGGAAGAACGTCTTCATTTTAAGAATTCTTATGTAATAACCCACACCAGTATCAGTTTATAGATATGATTCTGCCTAATTTCCTAGCTTCCTTAATGGATTATAAAATAACTAGCTTTGACCTTATGCAATGCACGAGACATAAAAATTTATAAATTTTTAATATAAATTATTTGTTTATATATACGATAAATCATTGAAAATTTTCAATAGTTTAATCTTTTCAATACATTTGATAAGTCAATCTTAGAAATCACTTAAAACAAGATTTTCAACGAAAAAGTGGTGAAAATCTTAACTAGTTAAAGGCAACTTTAAGTTAATTTTATTTAAGAAAAAATTGTTATTTAATTACATTAATTTTATACTTTTTTTCTTTTTAACTATTTATGCTTCCTTTTTCAACTATAATCAATGCAAAATACTTATAATATCATTTGCTTGGACAAATAGCTTTTTTCTATTCTTCTTGTCAAGCCCTACTCTATGATATACTTGTCATGTCATTCATGTGCTTGATAGAATGTATGCATAAGTGAATGTATCGAAAAATCGTTAAAAGTCGATATTGTACCTAGTAGTACAATTAAGTTGATTAAAGCCTCGAACTAGGCCAAATAATGATTTTACAATGTATTTGAGAGTTATTTAATCTTAGAATGTCTTAATATGATGATTCCAAATTCGATGATTGATTTGGAGTTAATTTGAGAATTTTCATAACGTAGGGGCAAAATGGTCATTTTGCCACCCAAGGGCAAAATTGGAATGTTGGACGAGATTTTTGACCAAGTTTGACTATTTGGAGCATAATTTGAAATTGCGGAGTGAAGAATTTCAATTCCGATATTTTTCGAGTATAAGGGCAAAACGGTCATTTCACGTGTCCATGAGGACGTAATTAAAATTTTACACCACCATGACACTTGTCAAGCCCATGAATTTCACCTATTATCACTTTATGCTCTGGATAATTATGGGATTACATGTGGTGGTGAGAAATTGCTTAGTGGTTAAGTTTTTAATCATGGACCAATCAAGTGGTGACATGTGTCAAGCTTTAATATTTTTATGATTTTCCTTTATAAACCGACTTAAGCTTCTCCCATTTCACTCTTATGGCCGGCCAAGCAAGGGAACAAAGAGAAAAAGAGAAGAACAAACCCTAGGAAGGAAAAATTAAAGAGAAATTGTTGGATTTCAAGGAATCAAGCAAGTAAAGGTAAGATTTTTTAATTTTAGCTTGTGGTCTACCTTTCCCATGCATTCTTTTTCATTCTCCATGGCTGAAATTCAAGTTTTCAAGAGGGAACCTTTGCTGGCCAAATCTAGAGAGAGAAGTTTTGGTGATGAATTTTGCTAGATTTCATAATATCCTAGTGTTTGTAGTCATTTTGTGATGTTTGGAAGGAAAAACAAGCAAGAAAATCACATGTTCTTCAACCACCCTCATTTGGCTGAATTTTCTATAGGACATGTTGATGATGGATTTGGTTGTATTTCATGTTATTTAGCTAGGAATTGATGAATTATGGTGTTGGATATCGAAATCGGTTATTAAAAAATATAGTTCCTTTAGAAAATGGCTTGATGGAAAATGAGAAAATCATAGTAAATGGACTTGGATTTGATTCCTAATGATATATATGGATTTACGAGACTGTGTAGACCTTGATTAGTATGTTAGTTCGAAATCGGAATGAATTTCGAAAAATGGTGAAGTTAGTCAAAAATCAAGTTCATTGTAATGTTTTGGTGTATTAGATTATTGGGAGTGTAATGAATTATATTTGGAGTTGAATCGGATGTTTTGGTTAAATAAATGGTGTATAATTTGAATTAAGTCGAATACAAATTCATTCCGATCACAATTGAACCCACGTAGAACACCGTCTTTAAGTGATTATTCAGACAATTCTCATTCAATGTCATGCATTCATATAGAGCTTGAAATAGTTTTATAACAGTTTGTCACAAATATATTGAATTACGTGTCGTGTATTATGTATAGGTAGTGAGCCCTTTGATAAGGGTAAAAATATTGTACCCGA
This sequence comes from Theobroma cacao, assembly GCF_053813885.1. NCBI lineage: Eukaryota > Viridiplantae > Streptophyta > Magnoliopsida > Malvales > Malvaceae > Theobroma > Theobroma cacao. Next base: position 35,427,188 of record NC_142647.1, on the reverse strand, counting down.
GAACCAAGAATAAGAGTACTCCAAACTCCTGCTATTGTGAGTAATCAGACTTTCATCTTAACTATCTAAAGTAGTTTATACTCATTTTTATGTTTTAGAGAAAAATGAATTTAAATTGCAAACTATTATGTTTTATAATTGAAGTGTTGATTAAACAAAATAAGATTTATAACTTGTTTTGAAATTGAATACTGGTTTTGGAAATTGAGTAAGTGGAGACTGTATACTTGTGTTATAGATATGTTTTGACATATGGTTTGAATTGATGGCTTATGACAATGTGATGGCAAGCATGGCTGGATTTGTGTTTGTTGGAATATATGAACTATTTTGCTTTGCCTTGATAGGCTGGTAATATTATATTAGCCATGTCATGCTGTCGGAAATTTTATTGAGTTGGTGGGTTATTTGATTAGCTTACTGCAGTGGGCGGGTTTCAGTGGACCAGCCTATTAAAGGGGCACGGTAAACCCGGTTATATTTTACCTTGGTACGAGAGGCGCAGAGGGTATCTCTTAAGGTAAAGTTAGAGTTCACCTCACACCGAACCTGTAAAGCCCGACCTTATAAAATACTATTCATGACATACATGTGATGATAGCATGATTGCATGCTAGGAGAGTCCTAAAAAATTTACAAAAGTCAGTATTGTATCTAGAGGTACAACAAAGTTTATTTAATCCTCGAACTAGATCAAATAGGAATTTTAAGCTGAGATTAAGAGTTTCACAGTTCATGGATGACTTAAAATGGTAATTTGGAGTTTGAGGATCAATTTGGAGTCAAATTGGAATTTTCACTAATTAGGGGCAAAATGGTCATTTGTCACCTGGAGACAAAATGGGAATTTTAGAAAAGAATTTTTTTGGTCCCATTTGACTTATTGGAGTATAATTTCACTTATTGGAGTATGATTTGAGGTTTAGAAGTGAAAATTTTTAATTTCGGTATAATTTGGAGTATAGGGGTAAAATGGTAATTTTGCCACCTCAGAGGCAAAATTGTAATTTTCCACCACCAGGATATTTTTCCAGCACATGGTCTTCCTTTATCTTCATCTTTGACCCTTGACTAATCATGTGGTGGAGATAAAATGTTTAAATTTTTAAAATTTTAAAAACGGACCAATGACATGATGCCACTTGTCATGCCTTTATTAATTTATTATTTTCCTTTTTAAAAGGCACAAAAATCAGCTCATCTTTCACCCCATGGCCGGCCAAACCAGCAAGAAGAGAGAGAAAACAAAAACAAAACCTTAGAGAGAGAAAATCAAAGAAAAAGTGTGAATTTTCAAGGAAATTAAGTGAAAAAGGTGAGATTTTTTCTATTAAGCTTGAGTTTTCTTATTCCCAAGCATTTCTCTTTATTTTCCATGATTAAATTACATGTTTTCATGATGAATTCAATTCTGAAAAAATGGGTTAGGAGAGAGAAAGTTGTTGGATTTATTTGATTTTAATTTATGTTAGTGTTTTTAGTTAGTTTAGCCTATTTAGAAACAAAACAACAAGAAAAGAATTTATTTTCTCCCCCAACCATTAATGGCTGAATTTACCATGTAGTGAGTGAGGATGAGTTTGATTTTATTCTAGGAGAATTGGTTAAGGAATAATGAATTATGAGCCTAGAAAAATAATGAGAATTTTCGGAGCAAAAATACGAATTTTTACCCATTAGGGGTATTTTCATAATTTGCTATTGGGACTGATAATTTGCACCACACTGAGGGACATTAAGTTAATTTGGGTGCAATTGAGGTATAGAAACTGAAAAGAATTAAATTGGAGTTTAAACGGACCCGTTAGGAATTTAATCGGGTGATAAGACGAATTAGGCCAATACCGGGTTTAGATAGTTACCAGTGCATTTTTGCATTCCATATCATGCATTGGTAGTCTAAATTAGTTTAATTTTCATTTAGTACCAACTTGGTGAAATTCTCGATTTTGTACTGTGTCAAGGTGGTGAGTCCTTCGATAAAGGCAAGGTGTAAAACCCGACCCTATAAATACATGTCATGACATACATGCATTGAGTAGCATGTTATTACGTTAGAAAAGCACCTAAGAATAAACGAAACCCGATATTGTACCTAACGGTACACTTAAATTGATTTAACCTCGAACTAGTTCAAATAGGAATTGTAGGATGAAATTTAATATTTTATAGTCCAGGAATGACTAAAAATGATTGTTCGGAGTTCGAGGGTTCATTTGGGGTAAAATTAGAAATTTTGATATTCAAGGGCAAAATCGTCATTTTGCCACCTAAGATAATAATTTGATCATGGAGTGAAATTTTTGACCAAGATTAACTATTTGGAGTATAATTTAATGATAGGAAGTGAAAAAGTTTAATTCTGGTGAGTTTTGGAGTGTAAGGGCAAAAATCGTAATTTTTCCACCCACGGACAAAATTTGAGATTTTGAGAGAATTTAGATCAAATTTGACAAATTAGAGAATGGTATGAGTATAAGGGATGAAAAATATGTCTGTGGGCAATTTTTCAATTTTTTGGGCAAAAATTTAATTTCACTTTTACGGGGGTAAAAGTGTAAATTTCAAAAATTACTCCACCGAGACTTTGGATGAGTCTGAGAATTTTATCTAAGCTATGAATATATGAGACAAGTGTATGGTGAAAATTTAGAAACAAATGGATGAAATTTTAAAAATGGGCCAATGGGAAAGTGACATGTGGTATTTTTTTTAATGAAATAATATTATTTTAATGAAAAGTCAGCCCATTTAAACCCAAATTTTAAGTGCTGGCCGGCCATAAGGAAGAACAAGAGAGGAAATAGAGAGGAAAGGAAGAAAAAAAGAAAAACCAAAGAGAAACAAGAAAATTCAAAGGGAAATTCGCGGTTTTCGACCGTTTACGCGTCTAACGGTAAGATTTTTCGATTTTAGCTTGATTTCTACCTTTCCTATGCCTTTATTTCCATTTAGCATGCTTGAGGAGAGAGATCAAAAAGTGATATCAAGGGCTGGACGAAATTCTAGGGGAGAGAAATTGAAATTTTTAGGTTTTGATTTTTAGTTAAATTGATAGTTTTAGTTAGTTAAATGTGTTTAGAAATTAAATTGGGCAAGAAATCATTAAATTTTCACAATACCCACTCTTGGCTGGATGCTCAATGCTGTACAATGATGATGAATTGATTTTATTCTAAGGGAAATGAAGAGAAAATGATGAAAAACGATTAAACGTGATAGAAAAACAAAGTAGAAAATTAACCGAGTTAATGTTCTATTTTTGGCCTAATTTTTCAAGGAAGGGAGTGAGCTGATTTTGTTGTTTTTAGAAGGTTATTGGCTGATATTTAATGGTTAGAAATGTTGGAGAGAGAATGGGATGATTTAGAGCTAAAATGGAGCTCGTTAGCAATTTATCGGGCAAAGTGCCAAAAATAGGTTAATATCGCGTTTAAGCCGTTTTAGGCTATTGCATTTCATACCATGCATTAGTATAGGATTTAAGTTAATTATATAGTGATTTAGCATCAATGTGATGAATTGTGTAAATTTTTGTAATGTGTGTAGGAGGAGAGCCTTCCGGAAAAGGCAAAGAAGTCGTACCCGACGAGTAGTGATCGGGACGCTTAGAAAGCTTTTAGTTTTTACAAACGGTGAGTAAACTTATTATTATTGTAAATTATCTAGAGTTTATTTTTAAATGCCCTTTATGTATTTTATGAAATGAAAACGAGATTAAAACAGGATTTTTGATGTTTTAGGAATAAATGTGATAAATAAAAATATATTGTATTGATTATGAAATTGAGTAATTGGAGGCTGCAAATTGACTTGAAAAATATATATTTTTCTAGGAATGGCTTATGAGAAATGAGTATATGTGGCTATATTTTGTGAGTGCATTTGGAAAATTTATGTAAATTGATTTTACTATGCAAGCTGGATAAATAAATAAAAGCCACGTTATACTGTCGAAATTTTATTAAAATTGGTGGGTTAGTCACTGCAGTGACGGGTTTCCGTGGACTGCCTATTAGAGGGGCACGGTAAACCCAGTTATATAGTTACTCCGGTTGTAGAGGCGAGGAGGGTAACTCCCGAGGTAGTATTAGAGCTCACTTCACGTCAAGCCCCTACGTGAATGTGTAACTCGGCCAACGCCAAGGAACGGCTAGTTTTAAAAATAAAAATGTGTTTCACGTGTGAATATTTTAACACCCTTGGCGGACTCGGTTAGATGCCTCGGCCAAGGTATCCCCGAGGATTAGTTTTGGCTTGAGCCTTGTTTTAATAAAAGACATAAGCCTTAACAATTGTTTTGGTAAATTACAAATATTTTATGGTTTAAGAAACAAATTGAAAACATTATGAAATGGGTTGAAATTTGTTGTTTAAACTTGCCTCCATTTTACTCGTCTTTAGATATTTATGATAATGTCTGTTTACTCGTTGGGATTTTATAATCTCACCACCCTCATTTCCACCTATTTCAGGTTCAGTATAGACTATAGATAGCTGATCTCATCGAGGACTACAGTGGGATCTGCATTTTCCAAACCGTAGGTTCACAGTCCTCTTTACTTTTGTTTATTCGGGGGCACTCTTATTATTGTAAATTAAATTAAATATTTTGACTTACTGTATTTAAGTATGTATAAATTTATTTAGCTTTTACGTTATAAAATTTATTCACGTATAACTCTATAAATATTGTTTTATAAGAAAATAGAATATTTCCCTTAATATTTTTTTATTTTCTTATTATATTCAAATAACCGTAATTTCGTTTTAAATGAAGATTTTAGACTTTTAAACTCATTTTGAATATGAATTATGTATTTTGTACTTGTATATTACGTTTTAGCCAGTTTTGAAATTTTTGAAAAAAAAAAGACCAAAATACCCTTGTGTGGCGAAAATTTTATTTTGATTGTTTTTGATCTAAAATAGTATATATTCTCTAAAAACTAGATATTTAACAATGATTGCTCACAGGAAAGGAAAGAAACTGATATGTAAGCCTTGTGGGGTTCCGGTTGGCATTCCAGATAATGAGTGTCAATCGGGACGTCGCGGCGATTGTCATGTGCTTGAGGGAGGTTCCGGGTCGTGACAATTCTATTGGTATCAGAGCTTTTGGTTTTAAAGATAAGAGTTTTTGGTTTTAAAGTAGTTTTAAAAAATTACAGTATCAGTGTGACCCCGGATTAAGTTAAGTTACGTTGAATAGAATGCATGCATTTTCATATAGAGCCTAAAGTTTCCTAAGCTTGCTCGTTTTCTTTTATAGATTATTATGCCTCCTCGACGCGGATGCCCACCTCTCACTAGATCGGTTAGGAGGGGAAAAGGTCGTTCCCAACGTCGTCAGCTAGATGCAGTAGGGGAAGAATCGGCTGCGTTTACCATTCAGGCAGCACCTGCTGCTGAGCAGGTCGATAGTCCTCCACATCCTCCACCTCCTCCACCACCTACTGGTATTCCCACCATGCCTACTGAGGCAGCACAGACATTGGCAGCTTTCTTTACCGCAATGGCTGGTGGAGCTCCGACTGGTCAAGTTCCACCTATAGTACCACCAGTTACTCCTTTAGTTCCACCACCGGTACAAGATGTATCCATTTCCAAGAAGCTAAAGGAGGCTAGACAGCTCGGTTGTGTGTCTTTCACGGGTGAGTTGGATGCCGCTGTGGCAAAGGACTGGATTAATCAGGTTTCAGAGACTCTCTCTGATATGAGATTAGACGACGACATGAAGCTGATGGTGGCTACGAGATTATTAGAGCAGAGGACTCGTACTTGGTGGAATTCAGTGAAGTCCCGTTCCACTACTCCTCAGACGTGGTTTGATTTTCTCAAGGAATTCGATGGTCAGTATTTCACTTATTTTCATCAGAAAGAAAAGAAGAGAGAATTTTTGAGTTTGAAACAGGGGAATCTAACTGTAGAGGAGTACGAGACTCGTTTTAACGAGTTGATGTTATATGTGCCGGATCTGGTGAAATCTGAGCAGGATCAGGCCAGTTATTTCGAGGAAGGGCTCCGTAATGAGATTAGAGAGCGGATGACAGTGACTGGTAGGGAGCCACATAAAGAGGTGGTACAGATGGCTTTACGAGCTGAGAAGCTCGGACTGAGAATAGAAGGATTCGGACTGAGTTTGTAAAAAAGAGGAATCTTGGTATGTCTTCTAGTCAGCCAGTAAAAAGAGGCAAGAACTCAGCGACTTCATGGAGCACTACTTTTGTTTTCGTGACATCTCCTCGACCTCCATTTTCACTATCACAACAGAGACCTTCGAGGTTTAGCAGATCTGCTATGACTGGTTCTGGGAAGAGTTTTAGAGGTTCTGACCGATGCAAAAATTATGGAAATTATCATAGTGGGCTATGTAGAGGGCCAACAAGATGTTTCCAATGTGGACAGACGGGTCATATTAGGAGTAATTGCCCACGGTTAGGACGAGCCCCGGTAGTTGCATCATCTTCACCAGCTCGCACTGATATACAGAGGAGAGATTCTTCTAGGTTGCCACCGAGACAGGGAGTGGCCATACAGTCCGGTGTGGAGAGTAATACCCGGCACATCCACCTTCGAGACCACAGACTCGTACCTCGACAAGCGTTTTCGCTGTGACAGAAGATGAGGCACGGGTCCGACCTGGAGCAGTGACAGGTACTATGTCTTTATTTGATAAAGATGCTTATGTTTTGATAGATTCTGGCTCAGATAGGTCTTATGTGAGCACCACATTTGCATCAATTGCTGATAGAAACTTGTCACCATTAGAGGAAGAAATTGTAATTCACACCCCTTTAGGAGAAAAGCTAGTTAGAAACAGTTGTTATAGAGATTGTGGGGTAAGGGTAGGCGAAGAAGAATTTAGGGGTGACTTAATTCCTTTAGAGATCCTGGATTTTGATCTAATATTGGGTATGGACTGGTTAACTGCACATTGGGCGAACGTGGATTGTTTTCGAAAGGAAGTTGTTCTTCGAAATTCGGAGGGAGCCGAGATTGTGTTTGTAGGGAAACGCCGAGTATAACCGTCTTGTGTAATCTCGGCCATCAAAGCTTCGAAATTAGTGCAAAAAGGGTATCCGACTTATTTGGCATACATGATTGATACTTCAAAGGGGGAACCTAAGTTAGAGGATGTCCCGATAGTAAGTGAGTTTCCTGATGTATTTTCTGATGATTTACCGGGACTGCCTCCTGATCGAGAGCTTAGGTTCCCTATTGATTTACTTTCGGGTACCGCACCTATTTCTATCCCTCCATATAGAATGGCTCCGGCAGAGTTGAAGGAGTTGAAAGTACAATTGCAAGAGTTGGTGGACAAGGGTTTTATACTCCCTAGTATATCTCCGTGGGGAGCACCGGTTTTATTTATGAAAAAGAAAGACGGTACACTTCGATTATGTATCGATTACCGACGGCTTAACAGAATGACCATTAAGAACAAGTATTCGTTACCGAGGATTGATGATCTTTTCGATCAATTACAGGGAGCTACAGTGTTTTCCAAGGTTGATCTAAGGTTTGGGTATCATCAGTTGAGGATTAAAGAACAGGATGTACCCAAGACAGCGTTCAGGACTCGGTACGGTCATTATGAGTTCTTGGTCATGCCTTTCGGGTTAACTAACGCACCGACAGCTTTTATGGATCTCATGAATAGGGTGTTCCACCCTTACTTGGACAAGTTTGTTATTTTGTTCATTGATGACATACTGGTTTACTCGAGAGATAATGATGAGCATGCTGCCCACTTGCGTATAGTATTACAAACTTTGAGGGAAAGACAGTTGTATGCAAAGTTTTCGAAGTGTGAGTTTTGGTTACAGGAAGTGGTATTCTTGGGACACGTAGTATCGAGAACTGGAATATATGTTGATCCTAAAAAAGTAGAGGCAATTTTACAATGGGAGCAACCTAAGACAGTGATGGAGATTCGTAGTTTCCTTGGATTAGCCGGTTATTATCGGAGGTTTGTTCAGGGGTTTTCCTTAAAAGCAGCTCCTTTGACCCGTCTAACTCGTAAGGGAGTTAAGTTTGTGTGGGATGATGTTTGTGAGAATCGATTTCAGGAACTAAAGAACGAGTTTAACCTCCGCTCCCGTTTTAACACTTCCTGTTAATGGTAAGGGATTTGTAGTATATAGTGATGCCTCAAAGTTGGGGTTGGGGTGCGTATTGATGCAGGATGAAAGAGTTGTGGCTTATGCTTCTAAACAGCTTAAGAGGCATGAAGCAAATTACCCTACCCATGATTTAGAGTTAGCAGCAGTGGTGTTTGCTTTAAAAATCTGGAGGCATTACTTGTATGGTGAGCATTGTCAGATATTTACGAATCATAAGAGTTTAAAATATTTGCTCACCCAAAAGGAGCTTAATTTGAGGCAAAGGCGATGGTTGGAGTTGATAAAAGATTATGACTTGGTGATAGACTATCATTCGGGAAATTCGAACGTTGTAGCTGATGCCTTAAGTCGTAAGTCTTCATCGTCTTTAGCAGCACTTCAGAGTTATTATTTTCCAACATTAATAGAGATGAAATCTTTTGGGGTCCAGTTGAGAAATGGTGAGGATGGATCCTTATTGGCAAACTTCATTGTGCGACCTTCATTACTTAATCAGATCAAGGACATTCAGAGGTCTGATGATGAGTTAAGAAAGAAATTCAAAAACTGACCGATGGGGGAGTTAGTGAGTTCAGATTTGGAGAGGATAACATCTTGATGTTTAGAGATCGAGTTTGTGTTCTTGAGGGAAACCAGTTGAGACAAGCGATCATGGAAGAAGCCCATTCATCTGCCTATGCATTACATCCCGGAAGCACCAAGATGTATAGGACTATCAGGGAGAATTATTGGTGGCCGGGTATGAAGCAAGACGTAGCAGAATTCGTAGCAAAGTGTCTCGTATGTCAGCAAGTTAAGGCGGAGCATCAGAGGCCAGCATGTACACTTCAGTCTTTACCTGTTCCCGAGTGGAAATGGGAGCATGTAACTATGGATTTTGTTTTGGGATTGCCGCGGACACAGAGGGGAAAAGATGTGATCTGGGTGATCGTAGATCGGTTGACTAAGTTCGCTCACTTTTTAGCTGTCCATAGTACATACTCTATTCAGAAGTTGGCTCAGCTCTATATAGATGAGATTGTGAGGCTACATGGAGTCCCCATTTCTATAGTGTCAGACCGAGATCCTCGATTCATTTCTCGATTCTGGCCGAAATTTCAAGAAGCTCTCGAAACCAAATTCAAATTTAGCACTGCTTTTCACCCACAGACGGATGGTCAGTCAGAGAGGACTATCCAAACCTTGGAGGATATGTTACGGGCTTGTGTCATTGACTTTATTGGGAGTTGGGACAGACATTTGCCATTGGTGGAGTTCGCGTATAATAACAGTTTTCAGTCTAGTATTGGGATGGCACCATACGAGGCTTTGTATGGAAGGAAGTGCCGAACTCCGCTCTGTTGGGATGAAGTAGGTGAAAGGAAGTTAGTGAGTGTGGAATTGATCGAGCTAACTAATGACAAGATCAAGGTTATATGAGAGAGGCTAAAGGTAGCCCAGGATAGGCAGAAGAGCTATGCAGATAAACAGAGAAAAGACTTGGAGTTTGAGATCGATGATAAAGTTTTTCTTAAGGTTTCTCCTTGGAAAGGTAATAATTTGAATACTTTGAAGTATTAAATCTTATTGATTATACTATCATGATAAATTATGGTGTTTTATTGGATAATGAAAGGTGTGATTCGATTTGCGAAGAGGGGAAAGCTCAACCCGAGATATATTGGACCATTCCGAATCATTGAAAGGATTGGACCAGTGGCTTATCGGTTAGAATTACCTCCGGAGTTAGATTGGATCCACAACGTTTTCCATGTCTCCATGCTTAAGAAATATGTACCAGATCCCTCTCACGTCCTCGAAGCACCTCCGATCGAGTTGCATGACGATTTGAAGTTCGAGGTACAACCTGTGAGTATCTTGGATCGAAAGGATCGAGTACTGAGAAACAAGAATATTTCAATGGTCAAAGTGTTGTGGAAAAGTGCACGAATGGAGGAAATGACATGGGAAGTAGAGCATCAGATGAGGAACCAATACCCGCATCTATTTGTCGAATCTGGTAAGTGAAATTTTGAGGTCAAAATTTTATTTTAAGGGGGGTAGAATTGTAAAACCCGACCCTATAAATACATGTCATGACATACATGCATTGAGTAGCATGTTATTACGCTAGAAAAGCACCTAAGAATAGACGAAACCCGATATTGTACCTAACAGTACACTTAAATTGATTTAACCTCGAACTAGTTCAAATAGGAATTGTAGGATGAAATTTAATATTTTATAGTCCAAGAATGACTAAAAATGATTGTTCGGAGTTCGAGGGTTCATTTGGGGTAAAATTAGAAATTTTGATATTCAAGGGCAAAATCGTCATTTTACCACTTAAGATAATAATTTGATCATGGAGTGAAATTTTTGATCAAGATTAACTATTTGGAGTATAATTTAATGATAGGAAGTGAAAAAGTTTAATTCTGGTGATTTTTAGAGTGTAGGGGCAAAAATCGTAATTTTACCAACCACAGACAAAATTTGAGATTTTGAGAGAATTTAGATCAAATTTGACAAATTGGAGAATGGTATGAGTATAAGGGATGAAAAATATGTCTATGGGCAATTTTTCAGTTTTTTGGGCAAAAATGTAATTTTTCACTTTTACGGGGGTAAAAGTGTAAATTTCAAAAATTACTCCACCGAGACTTTGGATGAGTCTGAGAATTTTATCTAAGCTATGAATATATGAGACAAGTGTATGGTGAAAATTTGGAAACAAATGGATGAAATTTTAAAAATGGGCCAATGGGAAAGTGACATGTGGCATTTTTTTAATGATATAATATTATTTTAATGAAAAGTCAGCCCATTTAAACCCAAATTTTAAGTGCTGGCCGGCCATAAGGAAGAACAAGAGAGGAAATAGAGAGGAAAGAAAGAAAAAATGAAAAACCAAAGAGAAACAAGAAAATTCAAAGGGAAATTCGCGATTTTCGACCGTTTACGCGTCTAACAGTAAGATTTTTCGATTTTAGCTTGATTTCTACCTTTCCTATGCCTTTATTTCCATTTAGCATGCTTGAGGAGAGAGATCAAAAAGTGATATCAAGGGCTGGACGAAATTCTAGGGGAGAGAAATTGAAATTTTTAGGTTTTGATTTTTAGTTAAATTGATAGTTTTAGTTAGTTAAATGTGTTTAGAAATTAAATTGGGCAAGAAATCATTAAATTTTCACAATACTCACTCTTGGCTGGATGCTCAATGCTGTACAATGATGATGAATTGATTTTATTCTAAGGGAAATGAAGAGAAAATGATGAAAAACGATTAAACGTGATAGAAAAACAAAGTAGAAAATTAACCGAGTTAATGTCCCATTTTTGGCCGAATTTTCCAAGGAAGGGAGTGAGCTGATTTTGTTATTTTTAGAAGGTTATTGGCTGATATTTAATGGTTAGAAATGTTGGAGAGAGAATGGGATGATTTAGAGCTAAAATGGAGCGCGTTAGCAATTTATCTGGCAAAGTGCCAAAAATAGGTTAATATTGCGTTTAAGCCGTTTTAGGCTATTGCATTTCATACCATGCATTAGTATAGGATTTAAGTTAATTATATAGTGATTTAGCATCAATGTGATGAATTGTGTAAATTTTTGTAATGTGTGTAGGAGGAGAGCCTTCCGGAAAAGGCAAAGAAGTCGTACCCAACGAGTAGTGATCGGGGCGCTTAGAAAGCTTTTAGTTTGTACAAACGGTGAGTAAACTTATTATTATTGTAAATTATCTAGAGTTTATTTTTAAATGCCCTTTATGTATTTTATGAAATGAAAACGAGATTAAAACAAGATTTTTGATGTTTTAGGAATAAATGTAATAAATAAAAATATATTGTATTGATTATGAAATTGAGTAATTGGAGGCTGCAAATTGACTTGAAAAATATATATTTTTCTAGGAATGGCTTATGAGAAATGAGTATATGTGGCTATATTTTGTGAGTGCATTTGGGAAATTTATGTAAGTTGATTTTACTATGCAGGCTGGATAAATAAATAAAAGCCACGTTATACTGTCGAAATTTTATTAAAATTGGTGGGTTAGTCACTGCAGTGACGGGTTTCCGTGGACTGCCTATTAGAGGGGCACGGTAAACCCAGTTATATAGTTACTCCGGTTGTAGAGGCGAGGAGGGTAACTCCCGAGGTAGTATTAGAGCTCACTTCACGTCGAGCCCCCACGTGAATGTGTAACTCGGCCAACGCCAAGGAACGACTAGTTTTAAAAATAAAAATGTGTTTCACGTGTGAATATTTTAACACCCTTGGCGGACTCGGTTAGATGCCTCGGCCAAGGTATCCCCGAGGATTAGTTTTGGCTTGAGCCTTGTTTTAATAAAAGACATAAGCCTTAACAACTGTTTTGGTAAATTACAAATATTTTATGGTTTAAGAAACAAATTGAAAACATTATGAAATGGGTTGAAATTTGTTGTTTAAACTTGCCTCCATTTTACTCGCCTTTAGATATTTATGATAATGTCTATTTACTCGTTGGGATTTTATAATCTCACCACCCTCCTTTCCACCCATTTCAGGTTCAGTATAGACTATAGATAGCTGATCTCATCGAGGACTACAGTGGGATCTGCATTTTCCAAACCGTAAGTTCACAGTCCTCTTTACTTTTGTTTATTCGGGAGCACTCTTATTATTGTAAATTAAATTAAATATTTTGGCTTACTGTATTTAAGTATGTATAAATTTATTTAGCTTTTACGTTATAAAAATTATTCACGTATAACTCTATAAATATTGTTTTATAAAAAAATAGAATATTTCCCTTAATATTTCTTTTATTTTCTTATTATATTCAAATAACCGTAATTTCGTTTTAAATGAAGATTTTAGACTTTTAAACTCATTTTGAATATGAATTATGTATTTTGTACTTGTATATTACGTTTTAGCCAGTTTTGAAATTTTTGAGAAAAAAATGACCAAAATACCCCTTTGTGGCGAAAATTTTATTTTGATTGTTTTTGATCTAAAATAGTATATATTCTCTAAAAACTCGATATTTAACAATGATTGCTCACAGGAAAGGAAAGAAACTGATATGTAAGCCTTGTGGGGTTCCGGTTGGCATTCCGGATAATGAGTGTCAATCGGGACGTCGCGGCGATTGTCATGGGCCTGAGGGAGGTTCCGGGTCGTGACACAAGGAAATTGCATCCGAGGGCCAGTAGACAGAGTGCTTCGAAAGTCTGCATTCTAGACATTGTGAGTAAACTTACTGTCATTTTAATTATCTAGGGTGGTTTTTAGATGCTTTCATGAATTCTATGAAAAAAGAAATTTAAAAAGGTAAATTTTCATGTTTTATGAATAAATTTGTTTCAATGAAATTAATTTATAAATTGTTTTGAAATTAATAGTGATTTTGAAAAATAGAGTACACGGAGACTGTTAATTGTGGCAATTTGATTGTTTAAATTAACTGACTTATGATAAATCGAGCACGATTGGCTAGTTGGCAATTGTATTGAAATGCGAATTGTTTGGTTACCTTGAAAAACTGCGAATTACAAAATTTTCATATTATGTTATTGAGTTTTATTATATGGTGGATTATATATTAATTAATCACTATAATAGGGGGTTTTTGTGGACCAGCCTTTTAGAAGGGCATGGTAAACCCCATTATATTCTTACCTCGAACGGAGAGGCGCGTAGGGTATCTCCTGAGGTAAAGTTTAGGGTTCACTTCACGCTAAACCACCACGTGAGGGGGAATTCAGCCAACGCCACGGAACGACTATGTTTTCAAAACAAAAACATGATTTATGTGAAATGTGAATTTTAATAGCCTTGGCGGTCTCGGTAGGATGCCTCGGCCAAGGTGTCCCCGAGAATGGATTTATGGCACAAGCCTAGATTTTTATGAGATTCATAAGCCTTTTTACGTATTTTGAACGAGATGTGTTCTAATTGTATAACCCAGTTTATGATGATTTACTTTATTGTCTCCATGTACTCAACTCTAGATGTTTATGATGATGTCTGTTTACTCATTGGGATTTTATAATCCCACCACCCTATTTTCCACCCATTTCAAGTTCAGTATAGACTGTAGATAGCTGATCTCATCGAGGACTACAGTGGAATCTGCATTTTTCAAACCGTAGGTTCACAGTCCTCTTTACTTTTGTTTATTCGGGGGCACTCTTGTTATTGTAAATTAAATTAAATATTTTGGCTTACTGTATTTAAGTATGTATAAATTTATTTAGCTTTTACGCTATAAAAATTATTCACGTATAACTCTATAAATATTGTTTTATAAGAAAATAGAATATTTTACTTAATATTTCTTTTATTTTCTCATTATATTCAAATAACCATAATTTCGTTTTAAATGAAGATTTTAGACTTTTAAACTCATTTTGAATATGAATTATGTGTTTTGTACTTGTATATTACGTTTTAGCCAGTTTCAAAATTTTTGAGAAAAATGACCAAAATACCCCTGTGAGACAAAAAATTAATATTTTATTTGTTGAAAGTTGGAAACAGCTTAAAATCTTTTAGAACACGATATTTGACAATGGTTGCTCACAAGGGAATAGAGAAACTGATAGTAAAGCCTTGCGGGGTTTTGGGTTGACATTTCGGGCAATAAGTGTTTACCGGGACACCGCGGCGGTTGTCATGGGCTCTAGGAGAGTACTGGGTCGTGACAGAACCACCACGTGAAGGTGAAACTTAGCCAACGCCAAGAAATGGCTGTGCTTTTAAATGTAAAAGAAAAATGAGTTTTATACTCATATGTTATTTTAACAGCCTTGGCGGACTCGGTTTGATGCCTCGGCGCAAGGTGTCACTGAGTGCAAGTTTTTGGCATGAACCAAGTTTTAAGAGAATCATAAGCCTTGTTGATTTTGATGAAATGAAATTGATTTACATGGGTTGAAATGAGATTTGATGTTATGAATCATATTATGATGAGATATTTTAAATTGTCTCCATTTACTCGGCTTTAGATGTTTTAGATGAATTTGCTTACTCACTGGGTTTATAAAAACTCACCCCTTATTTTCACCCATTTCAAGCTCAGGGCAGTCTGCAGACCGCTGATTATGTCAAGGGTTTGCTTTTGGGTTTGCACCCTTAGAAATCGCAAGTCTATAGTCTTGTACATATATGTTTATTTTGGGGGCCCACATGTCATTGTAGAATATTTTGTATACCTGGCTGAGTGTGCCACTGTATGTATGAATTTATTTTGCTTTTATGCTACAAAAATTATTTACGCAGAGTTCTATAAATATTGTTTTATAAGAAAATAAAATATTTTATTTAATATTTTTATTTAATTTGAATAGCTATAATTTCACTTTAAATTGATGAATTAGACAACGAAACTTATTTTTAGACATGAAATGGATGCTTATTACTCATATATCATATTTTTATCAGGGTTCAAAAAATTTGGGTAAAATGACCAAAATACCCATGTATAGTAGAAATTACTTTTTGATTATTTTTGATTTGAAATTGGTTTATATTTCTTTAAAATATGGTATTTAATAACTGTTGCTTACAGGAGAGATGTAAAACTGATGTGAAAGCCTTGCGAGGTTTCGGTTGACATTTCGGGTAATGAATGTCTATCGAGACATCGCGTCGGATGTCACGGGCTGGAAGGGAGTACTAGGTCGTGACACTTATAATAATAATAGCTTTCTCCAAATGGACAGAGGAGGCCTTATAATCGATTATCCTTCTTCAAGAGGGTTGTTAGTGAATCCATAGCCATGAGATTTCTTGAACTAGTATGATCACTCTAAGGTGGTTAAATCTACAAAAGTAGAGTCCAAGTTCTGATACCAATTATTAGTTCAATTAGAGTGAATAATTCAAGTGGGATGGTTGATTAGATTCCTAAAAGTCTTTTTCACAAAATAAACTTTTAAAAGAAAAATATCAAATATTTAGATGATTAATAATTCAATAAAATTTGACTAAAAGTCAATACAATAAAGATAGAGAGTAAAGTGTAGAGATAATTACAAACTCGATTTATATGGGTTCAACCCTTCCTCTTGGTGCCTACGTCCTCTCCGTTAGCTTACTAAAGTGTTGAATCCATTATTGAATTTTAATCAATACAAATACCTTTGAAAGTTTTTTTTTTCTTTTCGTTTGTGCTACAACGGAAAATACATTTGAAAGGTTAAGGTATAATATCTTTTGTCTTTTAAGGCTTAATTAGATAGACCCTCTACACAATATATTTTGAAAGTTAAGATATAACCTCCCTATCTCTCAAGGATTTGAGCGTTTGCAAAACTATACAAATAAGAAAACCTCTAATAGGTGGATATTGCTTAGTAAGTACAAGTCATAATGGGACAAAATCAAAGCAAAGTACAAAGAGTATGAATAAAAGCTCTAATGGATTTAAGATCAATTGAAAGCTTTGAAAACCTAGATAGAATGAGAAAAATGCTTTCTCTTAACTTGTTTCTTCTCTTGCTTTTATTCATAGATGACGCAAAAATGGTGCATTTATGCTTGGAAAACCTATTAGAGTCATTGTATAGCATTAAATACAACAAGAGCCATTACTTTGCTCAATTTTTTCCTTCATTACCACAAACGAATACTATTGGGGTCGGTTCCCTCTTTCATGGGATCCATTATAAAAAAACAGGTTTTTTCTGACGAAAAAAATTCAGTTGAAAATTTCCAACAGAATTCTAAAAAAAATTCCATTGAATTTTTTCGACGGATTTTCGACGAAAATTTTCCTACGGAATTTTTTCGTTGGAAATTTTTTTGCGAGGAAAGAAATTTCAGCCACCACCTTTTCCGACGGAATTTCAAACGAATTTTTCGTTGGAATTTTTCAATGGAAAATTTTCTGTTGGAAATCCGTCGGAAAGTTAAAAGACTAAAAAAATTTAAAGCCTGGTAAAGTTTCCAACGGAATTTTTCATTGGAAAAGGTTATTACCAATGGAATATTCCGTTGGAAAATTCTGTTGGTAATAGTATTATTTTAATTAATTTTCTTAAAATATTTTATACTTTTTATAAATTTTATTAATCTTTTATAAAAAATAGATATTAGTAAAAGCAAATACATACATATTGAAGTTTATAATATTTAAAAGTTTAAGTCTATTTTCCTTTGATTAATTTTGTACATTTTTTAAAACTTTATTGAATCATACACTAAAAATTAATTTTATAACATTAAAAAAATTATAGAAAACAAAATAAATTTGTTAATTTTATGAAACTACATGATAAGATATAATAATTAATTAAACAAAAAATAATAATACTTTATGTACGTTTTAATTGTAATTAGTTAATATATATAAATTAAGAAGATAGATTTATAATAAACTTATTAATATAATATATTTAAAATATATTAAATTATTATATCTATGTATACAAATTAGAATCATAGTTATAGAATATAAGTCACGACCTGGAACTCCCATCGGGCCCATGACAAACGTCGCGACGTCCCAATAGGCACTTATTACCCGAAATGTCGATCGGAACCCTGCAAGCCTTAGCATCAGCTTCTGCATCTCCCCAGTGAGTGACAGTTATTAAATCTCGTATTTCAAGAAATCATAAGTCATTTCCAAATCAAAACAATATAATATTATTTTTTAGCTCACAGGGGTATTTTCGTCATTTTCTTTCAAAAATACCGAAACCCACCAAAAACATGGTGTGTGGGTGAAAAACACATGTTTCATAATTAAAAGTAAATTTAGATGTCTAAAATAATTATTTGAAATGAAATTATAATTGTTTGAATAAAATAATAATATTCAATGAAATATTTTATTTTCTAAATAAAAAAATAATATTTATAGAGAAATCCGTAATTTAATTTCTGTAGTGTAAAAGCTAAATATATTCATACGTACTTTAAAGCAGTTAACTGAAGTATAAAATTACTTTTACAGTGACACGTGGGCCCCCAACTAACCAATAAGGTGCGAGTCTGTGAACCTACAATTTTGTCGATCCAAGACTAACTGAAGTCCTTGATGCAATCGGCTATCTACCGGCTATCCCGAGCCTGAAATGTGGGGAATTGAGGGTGGTGAGATTATAAAATCCCAGTGTGTAAACAGACACCATCCAAACTATTTAAAGGCGAGTAAATTGAGACGAATTAAAATATTCTTTTCTAATATATGTTTCATAACATGAATATTCAGTTTACTCAATTAATCAACATGGCTTATATATCTCACAAAACTTGGCTCCTGCCAAAATCGTTCTCGCGGGTACCTTCGTCAAGGTATCCCACTGAGACCGCCAAGGCTGTTAAATGTCCCATACCCATAAACATGTTTTCGCATCTGACACAGCCATTCCTTGGAGTTGGCTGAGTCTCACTCTCACGTGGTGGTCCACGTAAAGTGCACTCAAATCTTTACCTCAGGAGATACTTCATCCAACATCTCCCCCCGGAGGTAATTATATAATTGGGTTACCATGCCCCTCTCATAGGCAGTCCACGGAAACCCCCACCACTGCAGTGACTATGGATTATTTTATCTACCACCTGATTTATAAAATATTTTTCTACATGACATGGCAATTTATCGCAACCTAGCCTCTCAAGGCTGAATACACAGTACAAATAATTCTAACACCAAAAATCAGTTTAACCATTCATGCTCATATATTGTCATAAGCCATTCAATTTAAAACCATAAATTTACAACACAAGCAGGCAGTCTCCAATTACTCTATTTTCAAAACTAATATTCAATTTTCCAGAAAATTTATAAAATCATTTTATAAAATCACAATTTCTCCTAAAACATAGCAATCTACCATTTAAACTCATTTTCTATAAAATCACACAATTGTATAGAACTACTCTAGATAATTAAGACGATAATAAGTTTACTCACAGTTCTAGGAGTCGATGTACTCCTAATCCCAGTCTTCAAGCACAATCTCTGTACTTTTACTAGTATAATTTGTTCACCACCTATCCACAATATACAATACATAATTCACCACATTAATGCTTGACCATTATAAATCAATTCAGGCTCGGTGTATATGCATGATATGATATGCAACTTATCCGACTACCGCTTAAATGCGGTGCTGACTTAATTCGGCCTATTACTTGATTAAATGACAATTGTGTCCGATTTGGCTCCAAATTGCGCCATTTCATTTCTAATACCTCAATTCACCAAACATTATTCAAATAACACCAATTTCAGCATCAAAACCCTCCCATTTCTTCATGGAAAAATTCAGCCATTATAGTGCACTAGCACCGTGATTTTTCCTACTTAATTTTCTCACCATTATTCATCATTTTCTAAGCCATTTCTCTTGAAATAATAACGATCCATCACCCACACACATCAACGAAGATTCGACCAATGAAGATTCATGGGGAAAATGGATTCTTTTCTTGTTGTTTTGCTTCTAAATATGCTAAATTAACTAAAAACACTAACATATCTTAAAATCAAATCAATCCAACATCTTTCTCTCTCCTTACCCATTTTGACCAGCCATGAATTCATCATGAAAACATGTAATTTAAGCATGGAAAATAAGGAGAAATGCTTTAGGAAAATAGATTTCAAGCTTAAGTTGAAAAATCTTACCTTTTTCACTTGTTTTCCTTGATTTTCCACACTTTTTCTCTTGAAATTCTTCACCTAGGGTTTGTTCTTCCTTTCTTTCCCTCTCTTCCTTGCTTGGTCGAATATTTGGAGAGATAATGGGTTGATTTATGCTGATTTTTAAGTTAAATAATAAAATATCCTAAGCTTGACACATGGCATGTTTCCATTGGTCCATTTTTTAAACTTTAAAAATTTTAAACCTTTTGTCTCCACCACATGATTAGTCAAAGGTCAAAATGAAGATAAGGGAAGACCATGTGTTGGACAAATGTCCTAGTGGTGGAAAATTACAATTTTGCCCCTAGGGTGGCAAAATTACCATTTTATCCTTATGCTTTGAAAAATATCGGGATTTCAATTTTTCACTTCTCATCCTCAAATCATACTCCAATAAGTCAAATATGATCAAAATCTTTCAAAAAAATTCTCATTTTGTCATCGAGTGGTAAAATTACCATTTTGCCCTTGGATAGTGAAATTTTCTATTTGACTCTAAATTAATCCTCAAACTCTGAATCACCATTTTAAGTCATTCTGGGACTTTAAAATTTTTAATTTTACCCTAAAATCTCTATTTGATCTAGTTCGAGGCTTAAATCAACTTTGTTGTACCACTAGGTACAATACCGACTTTTGTCGATTTTTCGAGGCTCTCCTAGTATGTAAACATTCAGTCAATCACATGCATGTCATGACAAGTATTTTATAGAGTCTAGCTTGACATCTTCTCCTCCACTTGGATCAACTATATGATCCTTCTTCATGACTGATTTCGACATCAGACTAAATATTAATATTTTAATATTATTTTATTAATAAAATATTATTTTATTCTAAAAATTTTATCTTGTCTCTTTGGTTCCCAAAATACCTTATTATGCCTCAATTCACATCCGATAAGCTTTATTTGTCACCATATCAAAGTATGGGGCATTTCAATATATATATATATATAAACCTGCATTATTCACAAAAAAAATATAACCTATTATATTAATATGAAACTACAAGTTATATTCTTTAATTAATCGATATAACTTTATAAGTTAATATATATATATGTATGTATATGAGAAATTAAAATATCCTACATATATATATTAATATGTTTTATATGTAAGCTTATCGTAAATTTTATTTATATTATTACAATTATTAATTTTATTAGTTATTATCATACTTTTTATAAAATTATATTGATAATTAATTATACAAATTTTGTTATATATATCAAAGTATAACATATAATTTGTGTCATTAATATATATAATAAATTTAATAATATAAAATTATGTTTTATATTGAGTAATATAAAAAAATTTATTTATTAATAAAATTTAAAATATTTAAATTTGTGTTAGTATAAATACTTGAACTTGTGTTCAGATGAAAAATGAATTAGACTTTAACTAAGTGTACCACCCACCCAAACTAATTTAAAAACTCCCCAACTTAACATTATTAAAAATGACTCGCCAGTTGCGAGTGACATAAACTGCATGTTTTGTTAATTTCGTGAGCCTATATAAGCTCTTCTGTCACGACCTAATTTCCCGGGCCATGACCGACGCACGAGCTCAATGAGCATAGCTCACTAAGCCCAAGCAAGCCTATCCATTTACCTTTGCTTAACAAATTTATCATATCATGCATACACACACACACGCACACACCTTTTCCCGGGTGTGAACATAGTCAAAACACAATGGCATTATCGATAATAATATACATGCACTATACCAGTCATGTATTTAGCAATTTACATTGCATACACATATTCACATTGTTAGATTGTATTCACAATACAAAAGAACCCATGACTTCCAGTGGAGACATTTACAATAAAAGGGATTACTATCGAATGCCAGACACATACCTAGGAGATGCACTACGGGGACTCCTCGATCTGGGGTCCAACAGTCACCTGATCTGAAAACATGAATTTTTATAAAACGTGAGTACAATACTCAGTGAGTGAACAAGAAGGGAACGAGCATACCGTAAGGAATGTTTATCGAAATCATGATGCATTCGTTTTCTCAAAACCATGCAATTGTTTTAGTTCCTTTAAACCTCTCATGTAAACCCCACATGAGTAAATCACTTTACAAAAATCCATGCTCAACTATGGTACCAAAGAAATGAGAAATATGGCAAAAACTCACAAGTTAGCAAAATGGACAGAAAGTTTCTCGCTGCAGCGAACTTCATTCTCGCTGTAGCGAGAACCAGAACATCAAGGAAAAGGTCTCCTTTTTCCCTTAAAACAAGTCATCCTGCTAAAATAACAATAGCAACATGTAACACATGTAAACTTCCAAATTTCAACAAAATAAATGCTTACATATTTGCATTTACAACCATATACCCATCATCAACATGCACACCATCCCATCATCATCATCATGCACATCATCCCATCATCATCATCTCATATGCAACGGCTTATGCTATTGCCACTAGGGGGTGGGAGATCACGAAGCATCCCCCCCTTCACTTGGCAAGAGGTGCACTTCACTCCGGATCACGAAGCAACGGAGCAGTCCCTTCCCTCATCTTCCAAGCTTCCCCCCCTTCACTCGGCAAGAGGTGCACTTCACTCCGGATCACGAAGCAACGGAGCAGTCCCTTCCCTCCTCTTCCAAGCTCTTGGGTGGAGAGTCATACTTCGCCACAGATCGTACCTATCAAAGCACTCATAGGGTGGAAGATCACGAAACATCCAGCCCTATAAGCTACGGAGGCAACAACGGCTTATGTGCACTCCTACTCGCACATAGCCGGGTCAGCAACGGCTTATGTGCACTCCCACTCACACATAGTCGGGTTAGCAACGACTTATGTGCACTCCTACTCGCACATAGCTGGGTCAGCAATGGCTTATGTGCACTCCTATTCGCACATAGCCGGGTCAGCAACGACTTATGTGCACTTCTACTAGCACATAGTCGGGTCAGCAACGGCTTATGTGCACTCCTACTCGCACATAGCCGGGTCAGCAACGACTTATGTGCACTCCTACTCGCACATAGCCGGGTCCAAATCAACATGTAAAGAAGCATCTAATGCATATCATGCATTTTATCATATTGTGATAACACATAAACCATTGTATAGCACATTTTCACAATATAAAATCATTTTACTAAAAGCTTGTTCCCAAGGTACATTTTCTAAGACAAGTTAGATAGAATCTTTCATATTCCCCAAAACAAGTTTGAAATGCAAGTCCACTCACCAGTATTAGGAGTAGAAATACTCTTATTTTCAGTCTGCAGGTACAGTCCTTTACCCGTATCCAATGGCTCACCACCTAGCCATAATCCATGACACATATTCCAATTAAATTGTGTCTAACAGTCAGAGGCTATTTCAGGCTCGATATATATATGATATGAAATGAAAAATGCACGGGTAGCCATCTAGACTCGGTACTGACCTAAGTCGATTTTTCATCCGATAAATTGGCCAATGCATCCAATTTCACTCCAAATTAATCCATTTCTCCTCTAATAACTTAATTTACCACATACCATTTACATAAAGCCAAATTCAGCATTAGAACCCTCACAGTTCCTTATAGAAAAATTCGGTCATTTGGTGCACTAGCACCGAAAATTTTTCTACATAACTGTTTCACCTTAATTCATCATTTTTCAAGCCATTTTCCTTGAAATAAAAACAATACCCCATTGATATTCAGCCCTTATGGTTCGACCAACAAGGAACCCTAGAGAAATTGAATATTTCTTTTGTGTTTTTGTTCATAACCATGTTTAACTATCCTTAAACATTAACATAGTCTAAAATCAAATTATTCCAACAACAATTCCTCTTCCATACCCATTTTTCAGAATTGAATTCATCATGATAACTCAATATTCAACCATGGAAATCAAGAACAAAAGCATGGGTAAGCTAGGTATCAAGGAGAATTAAAGAAATTTGAACTTACCTAGCTTGTTTCCTTGAATTCCAACACTTTCTCTTTGATTTTTCCCACCTAGGGCTTGTTCTTCCTTGGTTTCTCTTCTCTTCTGGTTTGGCTGATCACTATGGGAGAAATGGGCTGATTTTTATGCCTTTTATAAAGAAAATAATGAATGGATGAGATTTTGACACATGTCACCATTCCATTGGTCCATGTGTCATACTTATCCATTAAGCAATCTCTCTCCACCACACATTTCTCATGTTTATTCATTTGCAGGATGAATAAAATCCCTCGACCTTGACAAGTGCTGAGGCAAAAAATTTACCGATTTGCCCCCAGGGTAAAAAAATTACGATTTTGCCCTTATACTCCAAAATGTACCGGAATCAAATTATTTCTACTTTTCAACCTCAAATAACACTAACATTGATCAATATTAACCAAATGGGGCAAAAAAACTCATTTTATAAAAATTCCCGTTTAGTCCTCTAGTGGCAAAATTACCATTTTGCCCTTATGCTCCAAAAATACCAGGAATCATAATTTTTTGTCACTGCTAAACATCATTTTATACTCCAATAATCATAATTATATTTCATATAATTACTCTTGGTCAAATGTGATCAAATCTTGGCTAAAAATCTCCATTTAATCATGAAATGGTAAAATGACCGTTTTGTCCTTAATCGGTTGATTTCCCTGATGGACTCCAAACTGGACCTTGAACTCCGAATCACTATTTTAAGCCATTCTGTGGGTTTTCAAAATTTTCAATTTCCTCTTAGAATTTCTATTTGAACTAGTTCAAGGCTCGATTTAACTTAGTTGTACCACTCAGTACAATACCGTCTTTTAATCGAGCTTGACAGGGTCTCACATCTTCTTTGGTGCATAAGATTATTTATTATATTTACGAGTATCTAAATATATTTACAGTATAAATCTTTCTTCCTTTTCTTTTGTTTTGTTTATTTTGATTTTCTAATACTAAAATAAACTTATATATTTAAATATACAACCTTTCCCTGGAATAAAATGAAACTAAAAATATATATTTTATTTAAGCAAAATGGTTTAAACCCAAAACTAATTAAAACAAGCCCAAATCAAGGAGAGAGGTTATGCCTTTTTGGGTTAAAATTGGCCCAGCTCAAAGACCCACAAAAAGCCCAAATATGCTACACCAGATCGGCTTCCAGAGGCCCAAACTGCTACTCTCAAAATGCATCGTTTTGGTGCTTCAATGGCCACTTAAGAGTCTTCAAAACGACGTCATTTTGAATACTCTAACCCTAAGTATTTAAGCTTTTTTTCCCATTCCTTTCTCATTTTTTGCTCTCTTTTTCTCTTTTTAGCCGCAACCCTCTCTATGCCTTATCTATGAAAATTTTCAGCCTCTCTGTCTCTATTTCTTTCGACCAGTGAGCAGAATCGACGCAGCACCCAAATCGAGCTCCTTTCCAACCGGCGCCACACCCTTTCTCCCTTTCTCCCTTTCTCCATTACTCCGACCAGCGACTGCACTTTTCCTCTATCCTTTGCTGGCTGGTTACCCAAAAACCTCATTTTATTCTCTCCCTACCGCCGGCGTGCAGAAGCTTTCAAATCTGGCTTTTTTTTTTGGTATGTTTTGGTTGTTGTTTGGTTGTGATTTTTGATTGTTCTATGATTTCCTTTTCTATTGTGGGTTTAGCAGTATCGTTGGTAGAAAGCTAGGATTTTTTATTGTTGTGGATTGTGGTTCCAGCTGCTAGTAGTTACACATTTTTTTTTGTGGCTGATTTGATTTTTAGTTCTTGTTATTGCTTCTTAATGATTGATGCTGAAGTCTAGGAAAAAACATATAAATCTTTTTCATGTATTTGTTTCTTTCTATTTAGCTTTATTCTAATGTCTTTTACATCAATATTTCTGGTGCTGTAGGCAGACATTGTTTTCTTATCACCTCCTTGGGGTGGTCCGGATTACACTAAAGTAAAGATATATGACCTCAAGACAATGCTTAGGCCACGTGATGGGTACTCCTTTTTGTGCTACCAAAACGTTTTGCATAAAGCTAATATTTAAGTTTTGCTATTGGTACCTCTTAAGAGTTGTCTTAATTTCATTCCAATTGTACTCCTGCAGATATTTCTTGTTTGATGTTGCAAAGAAAATTGCCTGCAGAATTGTCATGTTTCTCCTTAGAAATGTAGATCTCAACCAATTGGCAGAATTGTCATGTTTCTCCCTCGAAATGTAGATCTCAACCAATTGGCAGAATTATCTCTGTTTGCACAGCCTCCTTGGTCATTAGAGGTAATCTTTGAATTTTATTCATCAGTGAACTTTGCTGATATAGATACTTAGTAGGTATCACCACAGGAGTATATTTTTGCACTTAAAACACTGTTTTTAATGTAAGATATAGAGATTCTTGATGTGCTCACTAGAAAACAAGATATGTTGACCAGAGCTCCTTTGCTCAAATCATGATCCTCGGTTTGTAATAAATTTGATCTTTCAGTTGTTTTTTATGGGCAAAGTTTTGAAAAAAATTAGTTTTTGAAATAATTTGTCTGATTTTTCAATAGCTGCTTTCTTTGTGCTCCATATGCAAGTCTATTATCAATAGAAATTTCTATAAATTGTTCCCAATTTCGTTTTAAAATCTGTTTTTCAGAGGTATCCTATCTAGTAGTCTAGAAATGTACTTGCTCTCTTTAATTTGTGAACTAGTTTTATGTTCTTGCTGTTGAATTTTATCTTCTTCTTGTTGCTAAAGGCAAATGTTCATACTCTTAGGTTGAGAAAAATTTTTTGAATGGAAAGCTGAAGGCAATAACTGCTTACTTCACAGAGACGACAGTCAAAAGACAATAAATCAACATTACTTGTGTGGAGTAGTGAAGGAGAACAGGGTCACCTTTTTGTGGATATCGAGCTCCTAATGATTTTCAATGCTGTTTTATGAGTTCCCTTACCCCAGCCTCAATTTTGGTTACGCTATGAATGAAAGTAATGTAATTAAGTGCTTTCATATTCTCTCTTCAAAAGCAAAACAAATCTCACGGATAATGTAGGACAAAGTTGTTGCCTTATGACTGAAATGGAGGAAGATGTATAGAAATTATGGCTTGGAAAACAAAAATCAATGTATGTAAAATGTTAAAAGATGACAAATACAATTATTCTGAAAGCCCAACAATTTCCAATGAAATTCCGTTGGAAAATCATTTCCAACAGAATTTTCCGTTGGAAAATCATTTCCAACAGAATTTTCCGTTGGAATTTCCTCCCCAACGAAAATTCAATGAGATAGCTTACAAAAATCAGATTTTTTCCAACGGAATTTTCAATGAATTTTTCGTTGGAAATTTTCAATGGATTTCCAACGGAAAGTATTACCGAAGAGGTTTTCACCGACGGAATTTCCAACGGATTTTTTCATTGGAAATCCGTTGGAAAAAAGCTTTTCCAATTGAAATCAATCTTTTTCCAATGAAAAATTCCATTGGAAAAAGGCTGTTTTTTGGTAGTGATCAATGCTGCATCTAAAAGTTTAAAATTCTATGAAAGGGGATAGATCCCTCAAATGGCAAATCCCTAACAGGAAGGATCTTTTAGCTTTTGCTCAAAATGGATTGATCTCTTAACCCTTGGGATCTATCCTTGTAGCTTTAGTTGAGATTCTTTTTGCTTCTATCTCAAAAGGATCGATCTTTTAACCCTTGCAATCGATCCTTGTAGCATTTATGAAATATTCCTCTAAATGTGAACCTTCTTCATTCAAGAATGAGTATTTTAAGGTTTTGAATGTTTTTAAGCTTAAAAGGAACTATTTATTTTGATGTATTCAAAATAAAATTTATTAGAATAATTTTGATCATTATCTTTTGTCATTTAAAATAAGAATCAATTTAAAGCTAACAAATGAGTTTGATTACTAAAATCAAGTGTTAAAATGGCAAAGACAAAATTATACTAGATATTGGACCATATATGCTCTATGTCTTGTTTAATATTTGATGATGAAGGAATAATAATTATACAGCGAGACTGTGTATTAAAACGTTGAGACAAACCACTATGACGATTCTTAACATTTGATACTGATCTTGTCACGACCCGAAACTCCCCATCGAGCCCGTGACAACCGCCGCGAAGCCTCGACAAACATTCTTCACCCCGAATGTCGATCGAAACCTCGCAAGGCTCTCGTATCAGCTTTCGCACTTCCCCGGT
This sequence comes from Theobroma cacao, assembly GCF_053813885.1. Classification (NCBI taxonomy): domain Eukaryota; kingdom Viridiplantae; phylum Streptophyta; class Magnoliopsida; order Malvales; family Malvaceae; genus Theobroma; species Theobroma cacao. The sequence goes on along the minus strand of NC_142647.1, from coordinate 35,399,270 downwards.
GAGCAATAGTTATCAAATAATCAAAATACGAAGGATTACAAATCATTTCCAAATCATAACATAACATATTTTTTTTTTTGCTCACAAGGGCATTTTCGTCATTTTTATCGAAAACCTCGAAACTTGCTAAAAATGTAGTAGGTAAGCCGAAAATATATATTTAATGATTAAAAAAAATTAAGTATCTAAAACATTCATTTGAAGTGAAAATTTGACCATTTGAATATGATAAAAATATTCAATAAAATAAACTATTTTCTTGTAAAATAATTTTCATAAAACTATCGGTACATAATTCTTATAGCGTAAAAGATAATTATATTCATATATACTATAAAGCAAATAACCAAAGCATAAAATTTCTTTTACAGTGACACGTGGGCCCATATCTATCCAAAATGCATCGGAAGCTGGAAACCTACAGCTTTTACCGATTCGAGTCCAAATGAAGGTCCTTGTTCAAGTCAGTTAACTACGAAATTCCCTGAGCCTGAAATGCGAGGAAATGAGGGTGGTGAGATTATAAAATCCCAGTGAGTAAACAGATACCATCTAAACTATCTAAAGTCGAGTAAATGGAGACAATTAAAATAAATCATCATACTGTAATTTCATTACCATTCAACTCATTTCAACCAAATAAAATCAATCCATAAAAATCGAGTAATCAACTTGGCTTATGAATTTCTTAAAACTTTGGCTCGTGCCAAAACTCATACTTGGTGATACCTTGCGCAGGGCATCTAACCGAGTCCGCCAAGGCTGTTAAAATTTTGTGTACACTTAAAATATATTTTTGTTTGAAAAAAATACAGCCGTTCCTTGGCGTTGGCTGAGTTTCCCTTCACGTGGTGGTTTGACGTGAAGTGAACCCTAAGCTATACCCCAGGAGATACCCTACGCGCCTCTCCGTTCGAGGTAATAATATAATGGAGTTTACCGTGCCCCTCTAATAGGCTGGTCCACGGAACCCCCTCTGCAGTAAATAATTAATATATACTCCACCAATTCAATAAAATTCATTCTAGCATGGCATGGCAATTTATCCTAATCTAGCCTCTCAAGGCTGAATACACGATATAAATAATTATAACACCAAAATCAGTTTAGCCATTCATGCTCATTTATTGTCATAAGCCATTCAATTTAAAACCATAAATTTGCAACACAAACTAGCAGTCTCCAATTACTCTATTTTCAAAACCAATATTCGATTTTCTAGAAAATTTATAAAATCATTTTATAAAATCACAATTTTCCTTAAAACATAATCATTTACCATTTAAACCCATTTTTCATAAAATCACACAGTTGTATAAAACTACTCTAGATAATTAAGACGATAATAAGTTTACTCACAATGTCTAGAATGTTGACTTTCGAAGCACTCTGTCTACTGGTCCTCGGATGCAATTTCCTTGCCTTTATTGGAGGACTCACCACCTTGACACAGTACAAAATTGAGAATTTCACTAAGTTGGTACTAAATCAAAATTAAACTAATTTAGACTACCAATGCATGATATGGAATGCAAAAATGCACTGGTAACTATCTAAACCCGGTATTGGCCTAATTCGTTTTATCACCCGATTAAATTCCTAACGGGTTCGTTTAAACTTCAATTTAATTCTTTTCAGTTTCTATACCTCAATTGCACCCAAATTAACTTAATGTCCCTCAGTGTGATGCAAATTATCAGTCCCAACAGCAAATTACGAAAATACCCCTAGTGGGTAAAAATTCGTATTTTTGCTCCGAAAATTCTCATTATTTTTCTAGGCTCATAATTCATTATTCCTTAACCAATTATCCTAGAATAAAATCAAACTCATCCTCACTCACTACATGGTAAATTCAGCCATTAATGGTTGGGGGAGAAAATAAATTCTTTTCTTGTTATTTTGTTTCTAAATATGCTAAACTAACTAAAAACACTAACATAAATTAAAATCAAATAAATTCAACAACTTTCTCTCTCCTAACCCATTTTTTCAGAATTGAATTCATCATGAAAACATGTAATTTAATCATGGAAAATAAAGAGAAATGCTTGGGAATAAGAAAACTCAAGCTTAATAGAAAAAATCTCACCTTTTTCACTTAATTTCCTTGAAAATTCACACGTTTTCTTTGATTTTCTCTCTCTAGGGTTTTGTTTTCTCCTTTCTCTCTCTTGTTTCTTGCTTGGCCGAATGTTGAAGAAGAAGAATGGGTGGGCTGATTTTTTATTTATGCCTTTTTATTGTTTAATGAAATAATATTATTTTATTCATATTTTAAATATTTTATTAATTCATTTCTTTTTTCTAGCCATCCACTTGTCCTATTTTCTTTCACCATGCATTCCCTTTGACTTATCCAAGTCTTAAGTGAAATTTTCAGATTTTTCCAAAGTTTTGGTGGAGCAAATTTTTCAAAATTACACTTTTGCCCCTAAACTTTTCAAAAATTACATTTTTATCCCAAAAATTGAAAATTTTCCATAATGCATAATTTTCACTCCTCATACTCATTTCACACTCCAAATAATTAAATTTGATCAAAATCCTTTCAAAAAATTAAATTTTCGATTCCGAATGGTAAAATTACCATTTTACCCTTTTACTCCAAATTATACCGAAATTAAAATTTTTCACTTCTAAACCTCAAATCTTACTCCAATAAGTCAAATGGGGCCAAAAATCTTTTCCAAAAATTTCCATTTTGTCCCCAGGTGGCAAATGACCATTTTGCCCCTAGATAGCGAAAATTTCAATTTGACTCCAAATTGATCCTCGAACTTCGAATCACCATATTAACCCATTCTGGGACTTTAAAATTCTTAATTTCATTTTAAATACTCTATTTGATCTAGTTCGAGGCTTAAATCAACTTTATTGTACCTCTAGGTACAATACCGACTTTTGTAAATTTTTCAAGACTCTCTTAGCATGTAAACATGCTATCCACCACATGTATGTCATCATAAATATTTCTGTAGAGTCGGGCTTGTCATCTTCTCCCCCACTTGGATCAACCATATGATCCTCCTTCTTGATTGACTTTGACATCCGGCTAAATATTAATATTTTAATATTATTTTATTAATAAAATATTATTTTATTCTAAAAATTTTATCTTGTCTCCTTGGTACCAAAAATACCTTATTATGCCTCACTTGACTTCCAAATCGCCTTTTATCTCACAAATTCTCCTCCGATAAAATTATTATTATTTTATTATTATTTTCTCACTTGCGAAACATTTTATCCTAAACTACTCCTTTCGTCTTTTATCACTTCTAAACATTTTAATTGACCTCAATTTGCATTCGATCAACTTTATTTATCACCATATCAAAGTATGGGGTATTTCAATCTCCCCCACTTAAATAGAATTCGTCCTCGAATTCCTGTCGATGTTGCGTTATCAATCTCCTTCTATGATCCTACTCCTTGTTCCTTCTATAGGGATATTCAATTTATTTCCCTCGTTCACCTTCAGTTCAATTAAATGCTTTATTTAAGGCAATTATCATCCTTTGGAATCGGATCAGTAATACTTTTCACAACCATGATCTCTTATATCTAGACACTAAGCATGCCTTTATCTCCATTATTACATTTGAACCATAACTTCATCTCAATTATACCGATTTCGATCACATATCATACTTACTTATGTATACCTAATCATCATTTTATTAATTCGCTGCGTACCAAATTTCTCAACCTTGATTCATCCATCTTATACTAGTCTATACACTTCCTTTAATAGAGTTCCATTAAGAACTTAAACAATCCAAGGTTTACCTTCAAAGTCATTCATAACTTTAATCGTTCATTGCATGTCCGTTAACACTTTAGCTCACTGACCTCTCTGGACACTATTTCAAAATCTCCCAATTACTGAGAATCATTCTTCACTTTAGTTAGTAAAATTATCAATTTCATATATACATAGATACATGCATTTTCAAATGTCAACATCTCTCTTTATATATAGGAATCCATGTGTTCACATGCCTTGGACTACATTCCCCCTTTATTCATCCATATCCTAATCCTAGTTTCAATATAATAATTCTTATAGTGCATGTCAACCTTCTTATTATACTTGTGTATAACTTCATATCACTCATATCATTTCCAACCATATGTTTGAGTTTCCTTATACTATATATCATTCATCACAATGTCATCTCCATTGAATTATAATCTATTATGCGTGTATGCTTTATAATCCTATTGATGCCTCAAAGATTTATCTCAACTTGATCATTGCATCTCATGCAATACCACAATTCCTAAGAGTCATCCTTTTTGTCCTTAATCATCTTTCATGCCTCTATATTACCTTGTATCTTTCTTGCATTACGATATTGATTTGTCACTTAAGACTCAAACCCATTTGAATCATGTATGCCTTAAGCATTTTCGAATTCCAATTTTCATAATATATTAGGAAAGTTTCATTATCAGACTTCATTTTCAAGGTCAACTTCTATCATCCTTTGTTCCACTCCTTCATATGAACATAACATCATTCTTCCTTAACTAATTTATAAATTGTACTTGAAATTGTAAAACTTAAAACTAGATTCTCCTCAAGTATTTTTCAATACTAATACTAATATCACTCTCAGCTTACAACTTCTTTTTATAATCACATAACTTAGTGCTTGCTTTAACGAGATCCACAGCAAAACTTCTCTTGAGTATTTCCTTGGGAATATCTATCTTAAACTTATGTCTCACAGCATGTGATCCCTTAACTTGTGATTTAGCCGTTAGGCTTCTCAGCAAGTTTTTAAAATTTTACGTTTCATACTTGCTGTGTATGATTAGAATCTCTTCTCAAAGATGTTTATGTATTCCTAAAACACTTACTCTTAAAGATATATAAATACGTACTCATCCATTCAATCCCTAACTCGTCTTCATAGGTTTCTAGGGTGTCACACAATTAGCCTCATGTTGTTCCTAACTCTTGTCATTTTACTGTATCAAAACAGATATTACAAATTCTCGTAATAATATTCTATATAAACTGATTTCCTATACTAGTCTCGTAATTCTTCCTTCACACTTTCATTATTTGGTATCTCATCTCAATATAGTCATTTCAAGAATCTTTCAATTTTTTTTCTTTTAATTATATGCCTACATACAAGGCAATAAAGAAGTTTTTCAATTCATTTGGGTAAACATTCTCCAGAATATTTAAGACTCCCAAATAACAAAACACAATGACCAACAACCAAAATTCAATTTGTAAGCTTATTATCGTGTCACTCCCATCTTACTCATGCATCATAGGCGTGAGGTATTCGGAGCAGTATAATGTTGAACAGTCAATGCTGAAGTACTGTAGCTATTAGAAATTTTCCCATCAAAGCTATTTGTTTGCATTCAAAGTCACCACATCAATCATTCTCAACCAGTGGTTTCCCTTCTAGATATATATCACGAGTTCCATAAGTATAGGTACCTTCTATTTTCTTGTCATACACACTAAGCCAGATTAATACTTTCATCTCATGTCATCTTTTGACTTTTATCAACATTCATAAAATTTCACCTCATAACATCCTTTCTATACAGTGTAATAAATTCATGATACATATACCACTCTACACATAAGTTGCTGACTATCTACAACTTTCCTCAAATTTATTGTCATCCCTATCCAATTATCTTCTTTGTCTTATACTCCAATAATCTTATTGACTTTCGGTATAATTAACTACGAAAATACCCCGGCTTCCTCCTTACTTTATTCTCACAATCCTTACTGAATCAAAATTTTTTATTCCTCATATTCCATAATTTAACTTCATTGGGTTATATTTGTGCCCAGCTATTACCTCATAGTGTCATAACATCACTGAATAATCCCCTTCATGCTTAAATTATAATCATTAACTTAATCACATTATCCATTCCGAATGTCATTTATAACCTTATTGCTTCCTTCTATAACCTTCCTCAATAATTATATTACCAATTTATCTCTATCATACTAAAGATTCCCATACATATCCAATTATTTAAACTGCTATTTTACATTCCGTTCGAGTCATACAAAATAAAAGCCACTCCTAACTCCTTTACACAAGTAACTACTACATCTTCCCTTAAACGGCACTTGCCTAGATTTATGATAATACAACTTCAACTAAAGTATTAAACATCTTTAGGTTCCTCATTGTCCTGATCCGGGCACATCAATGGATCCTCTTCCTCCTGAGATTTTCTCCTTTGTTCTTCAATCCAAGCTATTGTATTCTCCTATATTCTTCATCACTAACCGGTGCAGCATTTCTTCCACAACCGGGAGGAAAATGTCGTACACCTGACACTTTTCTAAGGGGTTTACTCGCCACTGTTACTTTCTCCTATCCTTTTCTGGTTGTCCCCTTACATTTCTCCCACAGCCTGGTGGAAAGTGTCGGACTACTGTCACGCTCTTCCTAGAACGAATACCTCCTTCGGCTATCCTTAATTTCCCCATTTCTTTAATATGTTCCTTAGATTCTCTCAAAAGGGAACCTCTTATGCTAATATTAATATTATTACTATCTGCACTTTTTGGACTACTCGGTTCGGGTTGCCATCGGCTCCTAGTAGTAGAATCTAGCGATCCCTCACTAATACTATGAGAGGCGTCGGGACTACCAACTCTTCTAGACATGGTGTGTATGTCACCAGTGCACCTCAAAACCTATATGCAATCAAATAGTAATTGTTTAATTATTTATGGATCTCAAAAGTAGGTAGATTTCTATATGAAGATGCATACATACTATTCAATCTAACATAACTTAACTTAACTGGACTTGGGGCCACGCAGTGTCAGTGTAGATTCCTTAAAACAACTTTAAAATCAAAAACTTTAAAATCCAAAGCTTTAAAATCAAAATATATGATCTTTAAACCATGCTCTGATACCAATAAAATTTGTCACGACCCGAAACTCCCCATCGATCCCGTGACAACCGCCGCGAAGCCTCGACAAACATTCTTCACCCCGAATGTCGATCGAAACCTCGCAAGGCTCTCGTATCAGCTTTCGCACTTCCCCGGTGATCAATAGTTATCAAATAATCAAAATACGAAGGATTACAAATCATTTTCAAATCATAACATAACATTTTTTTTTTGCTCACAAGGGCATTTTCGTCATTTTTATCAAAAACCTCGAAACTTGCTAAAAATGTAGTAGGTAAGCCGAAAATATATATTTAATGATTAAAAAAAATTAAGTATCTAAAACATTCATTTGAAGTGAAAATTTGACCATTTGAATATGATAAAAATATTCAATAAAATAAACTATTTTCTTGTAAAATAATTTTCATAAAACTATCGGTACATAATTCTTAGAGCGTAAAAGATAATTATATTCATATATACTAGAAAGCAAATAACCAAAGCATAAAATTTCTTTTACAGTGACACGTGGGCCCATATCTATCCAAAATGCATCGGAAGCTGGAAACCTACAGCTTTTACCGATTCGAGTCCAAATGAAGGTCCTTGCTCAAGTCAGTTAACTACGAAATTCCCTGAGCCTGAAATGCGAGGAAATGAGGGTGGTGAGATTATAAAATCCCAGTGAGTAAACAGATACCATCTAAACTATCTAAAGTCGAGTAAATGGAGACAATTAAAATAAATCATCATATTGTAATTTCATTACCATTCAACTCATTTCAACCAAATAAAATCAATCCATAAAAATCGAGTAATCAACTTGGCTTATGAATTTCTTAAAACTTTGGCTCGTGCCAAAACTCATACTCGGTGATACCTTGCGCAGGGCATCTAACCGAGTCCGCCAAGGCTGTTAAAATTTTGTGTACACTTAAAATATATTTTTGTTTGAAAAAAATACAGTCGTTCCTTGGCGTTGGCTGAGTTCCCCTTCACGTGGTGGTTTGACGTGAAGTGAACCCTAAGCTATACCCCAGGAGATACCCTACGCGCCTCTCCGTTCGAGATAATAATATAATGGAGTTTATCGTGCCCCTCTAATAGGCTGGTCCACAGAACCCCCTCTGCAGGAAATAATTAATATATACTCCACCAATTCAATAAAATTCATTCTAGCATGGCATGGCAATTTATCGTAATCTAGCCTCTCAAGGCTGAATACACGATATAAATAATTATAACACCAAAATCAGTTTAGCCATTCATGCTCATTTATTGTCATAAGCCATTCAATTTAAAACCATAAATTTGCAACACAAACTAGCAGTCTCCAATTACTCTATTTTCAAAACCAATATTCGATTTTCTAGAAAATTTATAAAATCATTTTATAAAATCACAATTTCCCTTAAAACATAATCATTTACCATTTAAACCCATTTTTCATAAAATCACACAGTTGTATAAAACTACTCTAGATAATTAAGACGATAATAAGTTTACTCACAATGTCTAGAATGCTGACTTTTGAAGCACTCTGTCTACTGGTCCTCGGATGCAATTTCCTTGCCTTTATTGGAGAACTCACCACCTTGACACAGTACAAAATCGAGAATTTCACTAAGTTGGTACTAAATCAAAATTAAACTAATTTAGACTACCAATGCATGATATGGAATGCAAAAATGCACTGGTAACTATCTAAACCCGGTATTGGCCTAATTCGTTTTATCACCCGATTAAATTCCTAACGGGTTCGTTTAAACTCCAATTTAATTCTTTTCAGTTTCTATACCTCAATTGCACCCAAATTAACTTAATGTCCCTCAGTGTGATGCAAATTATCAGTCCCAACAGCAAATTACGAAAATACCCCTAGTGGGTAAAAATTCATATTTTTGCTCCGAAAATTCTCATTATTTTTCTAGGCTCATAATTCATTATTCCTTAACCAATTCTCCTAGAATAAAATCAAACTCATCCTCACTCACTACATGGTAAATTCAGCCATTAATGGTTGGGGGAGAAAATAAATTCTTTTCTTGTTATTTTGTTTCTAAATATGCTAAACTAACTAAAAACACTAACATAAATTAAAATCAAATAAATTCAACAACTTTCTCTCTCCTAACCCATTTTTTCAGAATTGAATTCATCATGAAAACATGTAATTTAATCATGGAAAATAAAGAGAAATGCTTGGGAATAAGAAAACTCAAGCTTAATAGAAAAAATCTCACCTTTTTCACTTAATTTCCTTGAAAATTCACACTTTTTCTTTGATTTTCTCTCTCTAGGGTTTTGTTTTCTCCTTTCTCTCTCTTGTTTCTTGCTTGGCCGAATGTTGAAGAAGAAGAATGGGTGGGCTGATTTTTTTTTTATGCCTTTTTATTGTTTAATGAAATAATATTATTTTATTCATATTTTAAATATTTTATTAATTCATTTCTTTTTTCTAGCCATCCACTTGTCCTATTTTCTTTCACCATGCATTCCCTTTGACTTATCCAAGTCTTAAGTGAAATTTCCAGATTTTTCCAAAGTTTTGGTGGAGCAAATTTTTCAAAATTACACTTTTGCCCCTAAACTTTTCAAAAATTACATTTTTACCCCAAAAATTGAAAATTTTCCATAATGCATAATTTTCACTCCTCATACTCATTTCACACTCCAAATAATTAAATTTGATCAAAATCCTTTCAAAAAATTAAATTTTCGATTTCGAATAGTAAAATTACCATTTTACCCTTTTACTCCAAATTATACCGAAATTAAAATTTTTCACTTCTAAACCTCAAATCTTACTCCAATAAGTCAAATGGGGCCAAAAATCTTTTCTAAAAATTTCCATTTTGTCCCCAGGTGGCAAATGACCATTTTGCCCCTAGATAGCGAAAATTTCAATTTGACTCCAAATTGATCCTCGAACTTCGAATCACCATATTAACCCATTCTGGGACTTTAAAATTCTTAATTTCATTGTAAATACTCTATTTGATCTAATTCGAGGCTTAAATCAACTTTATTGTACCTCTAGGTACAATACCGACTTTTGTAAATTTTTCAAGACTCTCTTAGCATGTAAACATGCTATCCACCACATGTATGTCATCACAAATATTTCTGTAGAGTCGGGCTTGTCATCTTCTCCCCCACCTGGATCAACCATATGATCCTCCTTCTTGATTGACTTCGACATCCGGCTAAATATTAATATTTTAATATTATTTTATTAATAAAATATTATTTTATTCTAAAAATTTTATCTTGTCTCCTTGGTACCAAAAATACCTTATTATGCCTCACTTGACTTCCAAATCGCCTTTTATCTCACAAATTCTCCTCCGATAAAATTATTATTATTTTATTATTATTTTCTCACTTGCGAAACATTTTATCCTAAACTACTCCTTTCATCTTTTATCACTTCTAAACATTTTAATTGACCTCAATTTGCATTCGATCAACTTTATTTATCACCATATCAAAGTATGGGGTATTTCAGATCTTGTGTAAAACCCGACCCTATAAATACATGTCATGACATACATGCACTGAGTAGCATGTTATTATGCTAGGAAAGCACCTAAGAAAAGACGAAACCCGATATCGTACCTAACGGTACACTTGAGTTGATTTAACCTCGAACTAGTTCAAATAGGAATTGTAGGATGAAATTTAATATTTTATAGTTTAGGAATGACTAAAAATGATTGTTCGGAGTTCGAGGGTTCATTTGGGGTAAAATTGAAAATTTTGATGTTCAAGGGCAAAATCGTCATTTTGCCACCTAAGATAATAATTTGATCATGGAGTGAAATTTTTGACCAAGATTAACTATTTGGAGTATAATTTAATGATAGGAAGTGAAAAAGTTTAATTCTGGTATTTTTGGAATGTAGGGGCAAAATTGTAATTTTACCACCCGCGGACAAAATTTGAGATTTTGAGAGAATTTAGATCAAATTTGACAAATTGGAGAATGGTATGAGTATAAGGGATGAAAAATATGTCTATGGGCAATTTTTCAGTTTTTTGGGTAAAAATATAATTTTTCACTTTTACGGGGGCAAAAGTATAAATTTCAAAAATTACTCCACCGAGACTTTGGATAAGTCTGAGAATTTTATCTAAGCTATGGATATGTGGGACAAGTGTATGGTGAAAATTTGAAAACAAATGGATGAAATTTTAAAAATGGGCCAATGGGAAAGTGACACATGGCATTTTTTTAATGATATAATATTATTTTAATGAAAAGTCAGCCCATTTAAACCCCATTTTAAGTGCTGGCCGGCCATAAGGAAGAACAAGAGAGGAAATAGAGAGGAAAGGAAGAAAAAAAAAGAAAAACCAAAGAGAAATAAGAAAATTCAAAGGGGAATTCGTGATTTTCGACCGTTTACGCGTCTAACGGTAAGATTTTTCGACTTTAGCTTGATTTCTACCTTTCCTAAGCCTTTATTTCCATTTAGCATGATTGAGGAGAGAGATCAAAAAGTGATATCAAGGGCTGGACGAAATTCTAGGGGAGAGATTTTGGAATTTTTAGGTTTTGATTTTTAGTTAAATTGGTAGTTTTAGTTAGTTAAATGTGTATAGAAATTAAATTGGGCAAGAAAGCATGAAATTTTCACAATACCCACCCTTTGCTGAATCTGAAATGAGGTACAATGATGATGATCTGAAATTTATTCTAAGAGAAATGAAGAGGGAATGATGAAAAATGATTAAATGTGATAGAAAAACAAAGTAGAAAATTTACCGAGTTAATGTCCCATTTTTGGCCGAATTTTTCAAGGAAGGGAGTGAGCTGATTTTGTTATTTTTAGAAGGTTATTGGCTGATATTTAATGGTTAGAAATGTTGGAGAGAGAATGGGATGATTTAGAGCTAAAATGGAGCGCGTTAGCAATTTATCGGGCAAAGTGCCAAAAATAAGTTAATACCGCGTTTAAGCCGTTTTAGGCTATTGCATTTCATACCATGCATTAGTATAGGATTTAAGTTAATTATATAGTGATTTAGCATCAATGTGATGAATTGTGTAAATTTTTGTAATGTGTCTAGGAGGAGAGCCTTCCAGAAAAGGCAAAGAAGTCGTATTCGACGAGTAGTGATCGGGGCGTTTAGAAAGCTTTTAGTTTGTACAAACGGTGAGTAAACTTATTATTATTGTAAATTATTTAGAGTTTATTTTTAAATGCCCTTTATGTATTTTATGAAACGAAAATGAGATTAAAACGGGATTTTTGATGTTTTAGGAATAAATGTGACAAATAAAAATATATTGTATTGATTATGAAATTGAGTAACTGGAGGCTGCAAATTGACTTGAAAAATATATATTTTCCTAGGAATGGCTTATGAGAAATGAGTATATGTGGCTATATTTTGTGAGTGCATTGGGAAATTTATGTAAGTTGTTTTTACTATGCAGGCTGGATAAATAAATAAAAGCCACGTTATACTGTCGAAATTTTATTAAAATTGGTGGGTTAGTCACTACAGTGACGGGTTTCCGTGGATTGCCTATTAGAGGGGCACGATAAACCCAGTTTGTCAAGCCCGACCTTATAAAATACTTTCCATGTCATTCATATGATTGACAATATGCTTGCATACTTGGAAAGCCCCGAAAGAAAAATCGTTAAAAGACGAGAATGTATTAAATGGTATAATTAAGTTAATTTAAGCCTCGAACTAGATCAAATAGAGAATTTAAAATGAAATTAAGAATATTAAAGTCCCAGAATGGTTTAATATGGTGATTTGGAGTCAAATCGGAATGTTCACTAGCTAGGGGTAAAATGATCATTTGCCACCTAGGGACACAATGAAAATTTTTAGAAAAGAATTTTTTTGGCCCCATTTGACTTATTGGAGTATGATTTAAGTATTGGAGTATAATTTGAGGGTTTGGCAGTGAAAAAGCTTAATTTCAGTGATTTTTAGAGTGTAGGGGCGAAATCATAATTTTGCCACTCGCGGATAAAATTTGAGATTTTGAGAGAATTTAGATCAAATTTGACAAATTGGAGAATGGTATGAGTATAAGGGATGAAAAATATGTCTATGGGCAATTTTTCAGTTTTTGGGGCAAAAATGTAATTTTTGACTTTTACGGGGGTAAAAGTGTAAATTTAAAAAATTACTCCACCAAGACTTTGGATAAGTCTGAGAATTTTATCTAAGCTATGGATATGTGGGACAAGTGTATGGTGAAAATTTGGAAACAAATGGATGGCTAGAATTTAAGGAATTAATAAAACATTAAAAAAATGAATAAAATAATATTATATGATTTTAGCCTTTAAAAAGGTAAAAATTCTAGAATTCTCATCTTCTTCAGCTGTCCAAACCAGGGGAGAAAAGGGGGAAAAAAATAAGAACCCTACCTGAAAATTTGGGGAAAATCAAGAGAAATCAAGAAATCAAGCATTGAAAAGGTAAATTTCATTGATTTTTCTTGTGATTTTCACTACCCATGCATTTTTTTCTCATTTCCATGCAAAATTATAAAGTGGGTATGGACACCCGTGCTGGCCAAACCTCCATGGATGAGTTTTGAGCTTGATTTTTGGTTGATTATAATTGAATTAAGTGATTTTAGTTAAGTTATATTGAAATATAGCAAAAATAAGCTAGAGATATAATTTTCTCCCATTGAAACCCATTATGCCGAATTTTCTAGGGGAATATTGGCTGCTGATCTTGATGTTTATTTGAGGAATTATGATGAATAATGATGAATTATGAGCCTAGAAAAATAATGGGAATTTTTAGAGTAAAAATACAAATTTTTACCCACTAGGGGTATTTTTGTAATTTGCTATCAGGACTGATAATTTGCACCACACTGAGAGACATTAAGTCAATTTGGGTGCAATTGAGGTATAGAAACTGAAAACAATTAATTTGGAGTTTAAATGGACGCGTATATCGATTTATCGAGTAAAAGACCGAAATAGGCTAACACCGCATTTAGGCAAAAATTTAGACATTTTTGCACTCCATATCAAGCATTAGTAGTCTAAATTAGTTTAATTTCAATTTAGTATCAATGTGATGAATTTTTCGATTTTGTACTGTGTCAAGGTGGTGAGTCCTCCGATAAAAGCAAGGGAATTGCACCCGAGGACCAATAGTCTGAGTATTTCGAAAATCCCCACTCTAGACACGGTGAGTAACCTTACCATCATTTTAATTATCTAAAGTATGTTTTTATTCGGTTTTGGTGAATTTTATGAAAATGAGTTCAAATGGTAAATTTTTATGTTTTGTAAACAAAATGAGTTTAAATGAAAATATTTTATAAATTGTCTTGAAACGAAATAACGATTTTGAAAATAGAGTAATTGGAGACCACTGATATGTTGTAAATTTAAAATTGAATTAATGGCTTATGTTATTGTATTGGCATGACTGGCTGGGCTGTGTTTTTTATGAATTGTATGAATTGCTTTATTTTACCCTTGCAAGCTGGGTAGTAATATATTAGCCCTATCATGCTGTCAAAATTTTATTGTATGGTGGGTTTGACCTGCTGCAGTGGGTTGGGTTCTGTGGACTAGCCTATTAGAGGGGCACGGAATCCTGTTATATTTTTACCTCGGTTGGAGAGGCGACTAGGGTAACTCCCGAGGTATAACTTTAAAGTTCACTTCACGCCAAACCACCACGTGAAGAGGAACTCGGCCAACGCCAAGGAACGACTATGTTTTCAAAATAAAAACATGACTTTCTAATAGCCTTGGTGGACTCAGTTGGGATAGCCCTCGGCCAAGGTATCCCAGATAACTGAGTATGATAATAATTTTTGGCATGAGCCAAGCTTTTTAAGAAATTCATAAGCCTTACTGACTACTTGCTTTAAATAAATTGATTTCATTTGGTTGAAATAAGTTGAAAGATGATAAATCACAGTTTGATGAAATGTTTTAATAGTCTCCTTTTACTCGACTTTAGATATTTTAAGTGATGTTTGTTTACTCACTGGGATTTTATAATCTCACCATCCTCCTTTCCATCCATTTCAGGCTCAGAATAGATTGTAGATAACTGATATCGGCGAGGATTATAGTTGAACTTGCCACATCCAAAGACTGTAGGTTCATTTCTTTTGATACTTTTGGTCATTCGTGAGCCCACGTGTCACTGTAAATTAAATTCTATACTTTGGTTATCTGTATTACGGTATGTAAGAATTATTTTGCTTTTACGCTATAAAAATTATTTATGCAGTGTTCTTAAAATATCTTTTTATGTGAAAATTGAATATTTTATTGAATATTTCTATTTAATTATAACAGTCATAATTCCATTTTAAACGAATGTTTTAAGCATCCAAATTATTTTTGATTATGAAATATGTGTTTTCCACTTACATACTATATTTTTAGATGATTTTGAGATTTTTGGAATAAATGACCAAAATACCCCTGTGAGATGGAAATTATTATTTTATTTGTTTAAGTTGGAAACATTTTAAAATCTTTTAGAATGTGGTATTTGGAAACAGTTACCCACAGGGGAAATGAGAAGCTGATATTAAAGCCTTGCGGGGTTTCGGTTGACATTCCGGGTAATGAATGTCGATCGAGACGTCGCGGCGGTTGTCACGAGCTCGATGGGAGTTTCGGGTCGTGACAATTAAGTTGGTATCAGAGCTTTTGGTTTTAAAAATTTACAGTGTCAGTGTGGCCTCGAGTTAAGTTAGGTTAGGTTGAATAAAATACATGTATAAGCATATAGAGCCTGAGGTTGCCTAGACTCACTTTGTTCCCTCTTATAGATTATTATGTCTCATCGACGCGAACAACCACCTTTCACTAGATCAGTTGGGAGGGGAAGAGGTCATTTCCAACGTCGTCAGTTAGGTGCAATAAAGGAGGAATCGACTGCATCCACCATTCGGGCAGCACCTGCTGCTGAACAGACCGAGACTCCTCCACATCCTTCACCTCCTTTGCCACTTACTAGTATTCCTGTTATGCCTCTTGAGGCAGTTCAGGCATTAGCAGCCTTCTTTACTGCTATTGCTGGCCAGGCTCAGGCTGGTCAAGCACTTCCTACAGTTCCTCTAGCTGCTCCTTCAGTACCACCATCCCTACCTCCTGTCCCACCACCAATGCTAGATGTTTTTGATTCTAAGAAGCTTAAAGAGGCTAGGCAACATAGTTGTGTTTCTTTTATGGGTGAGTCGGACGCAACCGTGGCTAAAGAGGTGGTGCGAATGACTTTAAGAGCTGAGAAGCTTGCGAATGAAAATAGGAGTCTGCGAGCTGAGTTAGCAAAAAGGAGAAATCTGAGTGTATCTTCTAGTTAGCCACCAAAAAGGGGCAAAGACTCCTCTGTTTCAAGAAGTTCACGTAGATGCAGAAATTGTGGGAATTATCATGTTGGGCTGTGCAGAGAGCCTGCACGATGTTTTCGTTGTGATCAACCGAGTCATATTAGGAGAGATTGCCCACAGTTAGGACGAGCAACTGTAGCTGTTCCATCTCCACCAGTTCATAGGGATATGCAGAAGAGAGATTCCTCTGGATTGCAACCGAGACAGGGATGATTTTGACATACCACCAAGGGTAGATTAAATATGTTGAAATTAGTGCTCTAATAAAGTACATATGATAGAAAGCTAGTTTGTAAGTTGTAGTTTTCATGATCATGAAATATATAAGGATTATCAATATATGGACATACATTTGGAGTTGTAATTTACAAGTTTGAAGTATTTAAGATATGATTAAATGGAATTAGCATTAGTTAGGGTACGTAAATCTTTTAATTAATTTCTATGGAGTATGCGTGATAGTAGAATGGAGGAACATCGTGCAGTGATGCTATATGGTGAAATCACTATACAATATGGAAAGGGTATTTTCGAGTGGGATTTATTGACTAATGATAAGTGATGAGCAATTTAAGATACATGTAGCTATGAATAAATTTGGAGATTTTTGCTTAAGTAAACTTATATTAAATGTTATGGTAAAGATATATGAATGCTAGTGGCAAAATAAATACGTTAAATCAATGTTTTGATCGCACATTTGTGATAGAAAGTTAGTCTTGCTAATTGTGGTATAGACTCGAAGGGAAGCCACACGATTGTGAATAATTGAGGTAGTAGCTTTAAAGGTGGAAGAGTTGCTAAGATAAAGTGAATTCAAACCGTTGTAACGCCACAGTTCTGACTGTTAAACGCTGTCACGTTAAGAACCCCTAATGGCTAGAAAACAAGAGCAAATTGAGAGTGACATGAAGATGAAACTCACGAGTTGAAGAATGGTCATTGGGTTTCATGCTAAGCTTTGTTGTTTGGAGTCTTAAGTGCATTGGGAGGTATTAAGATAAAGATGATGAGTGAAATTGCAGAGTTTTTTTTTTATTGCCTTATATATATTGGCATGTAAGAGAAAGAAAAGTTAGAGAATTTTTGAGATGGCTACATAAAAATAAATTAACATGTGGAGTGTTAAGATGAATAATATGATGACTGAAGTCAAATCTTAAGAAATACAGAAGACAAGAGATTAAGTCTTGTTAAAGACTAAAGAGGAAGCGAGCGAAAGGTTCGATGAATGTATGAGATACTGATAAGAGATGTCAATACCAAGTGAGGAAAATGTAAATAAAGATTTCAATAATGATATAGCAAATGAGTTTATATAGAATATTGTTATGAGAATATACTAATCTTGTCTTGACCTTGTTGAAAGGAAAGGATTAGTAACAACACAAGTAAACTAGGTGACATGCTAGAAACCCATGGAGATAAATTGAAGCATGAGTAGTTGGTCATGCCTTTATGGAAATGATATACTTGGTGTATAAAAGAGTAAATAAGTGATTAAGTGTTTCAAGAATGTTTAAACGCCCTTGAGAAAGAATTATAAGTTATACATGATGAGCATAAGATGCGTGACTTTAAAACTTGCTAAGGAGCCAAATGGCTAAGTTACGGGTTAAATAATCATATGTTGTGAGACATAAATTTAAAATAAATATCCCTAAGGAAATACTCAAGAGAAGTTCTGCCATAGATCTTGTGAAAGCAAGCACTAAGTTATGTAGTTATAAAAAGGAAGCTATAAGCTGAGAGTGGTATAAATATTAACATTAAAAAGTACTTGAGGAGAATTTAGTTTCAAGTCTTGTAATTTCAAGTACAATTTGTAAATTAGTTAAGGAAGAATGATGTTATATTCATATGAAAGAGTGGAATAAAGGATGATAGAAGTTAACCCTGATAATGAAGTTAGATAATGAAACTTTCTTAATATATTATGTGAATTGGAATTCCAAAATGCGTGAGGCATACATGATTCAAATGAATATGAGTTTTAAGTGACAAATCAATATCGAAATGCAATAAGGATACAATATATAGGAGACATGAAGGATAATCGAGGAATAAGGATGACTTTTAGGAATTGTAGTATTGCATAAGATGCAATGATCAAGTCAAGATAAATTTTTAAGATACCAATGGGATTATAAAACATACACGCATAATAGATTATAATTCAATGGAGATGACATTGTGATGCAATGATATACAGTACAAGGAAACTTAAGCATATAATTGGAAATGATAAGAAGAGAATATAAGTATATAAATGATGAGGAACTATGCACAGGCATGATGAGAATTTGTATGAATTATGAAGATTATTCTATTGAATCTTGATTGTGGATGGGAATGAATTAAAAGAAATTAGTCTGAAGGCATTTGAAAACAGAGACTCGTATACATAATGAGGAATATAGACATTTGAATGTACATGTATATGTATGTGTGGAGTAGTGATGTACCCAACTAAAATGAATAATGGTTTTAGTGGTTTGAGATTTGAACTCAATATATTTGATGAGTTGTATAGATAATGTAACAATTAAGAGTCTTATCAGAAGATGATTTATGGTGACCTAAGGAATTTTGGAGAAATAGTTAAGGGAATATAATCTATAGTACGATTAAGCCATATGAGATGGATTAATAGGATTAAGAAGATTAAAATTTCCTAAATGCAAAGTAAACATGAAATATGTAGAAATAATTAAAGCCATTAATTTTCTCGAACGCTGAGGATATGTACAGGAATGAGTATGGCGTGTTAATGATATTGTAAACTACACAATAGTGTATGAGGATAGGATGAATGAATGAAAGTCGAGAAGTTTGATATGGAATGAAGTAATAAGATAGTGATTGGTATACCTAAATAAGAATAAAATGCGATCGAAATTGGTATGATTGAGATGGAGTTATGGTTCAAGCTTAATGATAGTAACAGAAGCATGCTTGGTGTCTCGATATAAGAGATCATAATTGTGAAGGTTATTATTGATATGATTTTAAAGGATAATAATAGACATAAGCGAAGTACTTGAGTTGAATTGGAGGTAAATGAGGTGAACAAATCGAAATTTCCTTATAAAGGGGAAGACATAAGAGTCGAGCATTAGATGAGAAAACAATACCCCCACCCTTTCTTTGAGTTCAGTACATGAAATTTTGAGGTCAAAATTTTACTTCAAGGGGGATAGTGTTGTCAAGCCCGACCTTATAAAATACTTTCCATGTCATTCATATGATTGACAATATGCTTGCATACTTGGAAAACCCCGAAAGAAAAATCGTTAAAAGACGACAATGTACCAAATGGTACAATTAAGTTAATTTAAGCCTCGAACTAGATCAAATAGAGAATTTAAAGTGAAATTAAGAATATTAAAGTCCCATAATGGTTTAATATGGTGATTTGGAGTTCGAGGATCAATTTGGAGTCAAACCGGAATTTTCACTATCTAGGGGTAAAATGGTCATTTGCCACCTAGGGACACAATGAAAATTTTTAGAAAAGAATTTTTTTGGCCCCATTTGACTTATTGGAGTATAATTTGAGTATTGGAGTATAATTTGAGAGTTTGGCAGTGAAAAAGTTTAATTTCGGTGATTTTTTGAGTGTAGGGGCGAAATCATAATTTTGCCACTCGCGGACAAAATTTGAGATTTTGAGAGAATTTAGATCAAATTTGACAAATTGGAGAATGGTATGAGTATAAAGGATGAAAAATATGTCTATGGGCAATTTTTTAGTTTTTGGGGCAAAAATGTAATTTTTGACTTTTACGGGGGCAAAAGTGTAAATTTAAAAAATTACTCCACCAAGACTTTGGATAAGTCTGAGAATTTTATCTAAGCTATGGATATGTGGGACAAGTGTATGGTGAAAATTTGGAAACAAATGGATGGCTAGAATTTAAGGAATTAATAAAACATTAAAAAATGAATAAAATAATATTATATTATTTTAGCCTTTAAAAAGGTAAAAATTCCAGAATTCTCATCTTCTTCAGCTGTCCAAACCAGGGGAGAAAAGGGGGAAAAAAAATAAGAACCCTACCTGAAAATTTGGGGAAAATAAAGAGAAATCAAGAAATCAAGCATTGAAAAGGTAAATTTCATTGATTTTCCTTGTGATTTTCACTACCCATGCATTTTTTTCTCATTTTCATGCAAAATTAGAAAGTGGGTATGGACACCCATGCTGGCCAAACCTCCATGGATGAGTTTTGAGCTTGATTTTTGGTTGATTATAATTGAATTAAGTGATTTTAGTTAAGTTATATTGAAATATAGTAAAAATAAGCTAGAGGTATAATTTTCTCCCATTGAAACCCATTATGCCGAATTTTCTAGGGGAATATTTGTCACGACCCGAAACTCCCCATCGGGCCCGTGACAACCGTCGCGAGGCCACGACAGACATTCTTCACCCCGAATGCCGATTGAAACCCCGCAAAGCTTAGCATCAACTTTCGCATCTCCCCGGTAAGCAACAGTTATTAAATCTCGCATTTCAAAAAAATCATAAGTCATTTTCAAATAAGAACAATAAAATATTATTTTCTGGCTCACAGGGGTATTTTCGTAATTTTTCGTCAAAAATCTCAAAACTTGCTAAAAATGTATTAGGTAAGCAGAAAATATATATTTAATGATTTAAAAACAATTAAGTATCTAAAACGTTCATTTGAAAGCAAATTGTTGACAACTAGTACTATTCAAAAATAATAAATAAAATATTCTATTTTCTCATAAAATAAATTTTTATAGAAATATTCGTAAATAATTTTTCGCACATGAAAGTAAAATAAAAATTGTATGAATAGAAATACAAATAACCAAAATATAAGTTTTGATTTGCAATGACACGTGGGCTCCAATTGACCAAGAGGATGTAAGACTGTGAACTCTTACTTTCTAAAATGCAGTTCCGAGCTTAGTTCTCGTCCTACTCGACTATCTACAAACTGTCTTGAGCCTGAAAAATGTATAGGAAAAAGGGGTGAGATTTTATAATCCCAGTGAGGAAACAGATACCATCTAAAGTATCTAAAGCCGAGTAAATGGAGACAATTAAAATAAGTCATCATACTGTAATTTCATTACCTTTCAGTTCATTTCAACCAAATAAAATCAATCCATATAAATCGAGTAATCAACTTGGCTTATGAATTTCTTAAAACTTTGGCTCGTGCAAAAACTCATACTCGGTGATACCTTGCGCAGGGCATCCAACCGAGTCCGCCAAGGCTGTTAAAATTTTGTATACACTTAAAATATATTTTTAGTTTGAGAAAAATACAACTGTTCTTTGGCGTTGGCTGAGTTCCCCTTCACGTGGTGGTTTGGTGTCACGACCCAGAACCTGCCTCAGGCCCATGACAATCGTCGCGATGTCCCGATTGATACTCATTATTCGGAATGCCAACCGGAACCCCGCAAGGCTTACATATCAGTTTTTTTCCTTTTCTGTGAGCAATCATGGTTAAATATCGGGCTTTTAGAGAATATATACTATTTTAGATCAAAAACAATCAAAATAAAATTTTCGCCACACAGGGGTATTTTGGTCATTTTTTTCTCAAAAATTTTGAAACTGGCTAAAACGTAATATACAAGTACAAAACACATAATTCATATTCAAAATGAGTTTAAAAGTCTAAAATCTTCATTTAAAACAAAATTACGGTTATTTGAATATAATAAGAAAATAAAAGAAATATTAAGGAAAATATTCTATTTTCTTATAAAACAATATTTATAGAGTTATACGTGAATAATTTTTTTTATAGCGTAAAAGCTAAATAAATTTATACATACTGAAATATAGTAAGCCAAAATATTTAATTTAATTTACAATAACAAGAGGGCCCCCGAATAAACAAAAGTAAAGAGGACTGTGAACCTACGGTTTGGAAAATGCAGATCCAATGGTAGTCCTCGATGAGATCAGCTATCTACAGTCTATACTGAACCTGAAATGGGTGGAAAGGAGGGTGGTGAGATTGTAAAATCCCAATGAGTAAACAAACATTATCATAAATATCTAAAGGTGAGTAAAATGGAGGCAAGTTTAAACAACAAATTTCAACCCATTTCATAATGTTTTCAATTTATTTCTTAAACCATAAAATATTTGTAATTTACCAAAATAGTTGTTAAGGCTTATGTCTTTCATTAAAACAAGGCTCAAGCCAAAACTAATCCTCGGGGATACCTTGGCCGAGGCATCTAACCGAGTCCGCCAAGGGTGTTAAAATATTCACACGTGAAACACATTTTTATTTTTAAAACCAGCCGTTCATTGGCGTTGGCCGAGTTACACATTCACGTGGGGGTTCGACGTGAAGTGAGCTCTAATACTACCCCGGGAGTTACCCTCCTCGCCTCCACAACCGGAGTAACTATATAACTGGATTTATCGTGCCCCTCTAATAGGCAGTCCACGGAAACCCGTCACTGCAGTGACTAACCCACCAATTTTAATAAAATTTCGACAGTATAACGTAGCTTTTATTTATTTATCCAGCCTGCATAGTAAAATCAACTTACATAAATTTCCCAAATGCACTCACAAAATATAGCCACATATACTCATTTCTCATAAGCCATTCCTAGGAAAATATATATTTTTCAAGTCAATTTGCAGCCTCCAATTACTCAATTTCATAATCAATACAATATATTTTTATTTATCACATTTATTCCTAAAACATCAAAAATCTCATTTTAATCTCGTTTTCATTTCATAAAATACATAAAGGGCATTTAAAAATAAACTCTAGATAATTTACAATAATAATAAGTTTACTCACCGTTTGTACAAACTAAAAGCTTTCTAAGCGCCCCGATCACTACTCGTCGGGTACGACTTCTTTACCTTTTTCGGAAGGCTCTCCTCCTAGACACATTACAAAAATTTACACAATTCATCACATTGATGCTAAATCACTATATAATTAACTTAAATCCTAGACTAATGCATGGTATGAAATGCAATAGCCTAAAACGGCTTAAACGCGATAGTAACCTATTTTTGGCACTTTGCCCGATAAATTTCTAACGGGCTCCATTTTAGCTCTAAATCATCCCATTCTCTCTCCAACATTTCTAACCATTAAATATCAGCCAATAACCTTCTAAAAACAACAAAATCAGCTCACTCCCTTCCTTGAAAAATTCGGCCAAAAATGGGACATTAACTCGGTTAATTTTCTACTTTGTTTTTCTATCACGTTTAATCGTTTTTCATCATTTTCTCTTCATTTTCCTTAGAATAAAATCAATTCATCATCATTGTACAGCATTGAGCATCCAGCCAAGAGTGGGTATTGTGAAAATTTAATGATTTCTTGCCCAATTTAATTTCTAAACACATTTAACTAACTAAAACTATCAATTTAACTAAAAATCAAAACCTAAAAATTTCAATTTCTCTCCCCTAGAATTTCGTCCAGCCCTTGATATCACTTTTTGATCTCTCTCCTCAAGCATGCTAAATGGAAATAAAGGCATAGGAAAGGTAGAAATCAAGCCAAAATCGAAAAATCTTACCGTTAGACGCGTAAACGGTCGAAAACCGCGAATTCCCCTTTGAATTTTCTTGTTTCTCTTTGGTTTTTCTTTTTTTCTTCCTTTCCTCTCTATTTCCTCTCTTGTTCTTCCTTTTGGCCGGCCAGCACTTAAAATTTGGGTTTAAATGGGCTGATTTTTCATTAAAATAATATTATATCATTAAAAAAATGCCACATGTCACTTTCCCATTGGCCCATTTTTAAAATTTCATCCATTTGTTTCCAAATTTTCACCATACACTTGTCTCATATATTCATAGCTTAGATACAATTCTCAGACTCATCCAAAGTCTCGGTGGAGTAATTTTTGAAATTTACACTTTTACCCCCGTAAAAGTCAAAAATTACATTTTTGCCCCAAAAATTGAAAAATTGCCCATAGACATATTTTTCATCCCTTATACTCATACCATTCTCCAATTTGTCAAATTTGATCTAAATTCTCTCAAAATCTCAAATTTTGTCTGTGGGTGGTAACATTACGATTTTGCCCCTACACACCAAAAATCACCAGAATTAAACTTTTTCACTTCCTATCATTAAATTATACTCCAAATAGTTAATCTTGGTCAAAAATTTCACTCCATGATCAAATTATTATCTTAGGTGGTAAAATGACGATTTTACCCTTAAATATCAAAATTTCTAATTTTACCCCAAATGAACCCTCGAACTCCGAACAATCATTTTTAGTCATTCCTGGACTATAAAATATTAAATTTCATCATACAATTCCTATTTGAACTAGTTCGAGGTTAAATCAATTTAAGTGTACCGTTAGGTACAATATCGGGTTTCGTTTATTCTTAGGTGTTTTTCTAGCGTAATAACATGCTACTCAATGCATGTATGTCATGACATGTATTTATAGGGTCGGGTTTTACATTTGGCGTGAAGTGAACCCTAAGCTATACCCCAGGAGATACCCTACGCGCCTCTCCGTTCGGGGTAAAAATATAATGGAGTTTACCGTACCCCTCTAATAGGCTGGTCCACGAAACCCCCTCTGCAGTAAATAATTAATATATACTCCACCAATTCAATAAAATTCATTCTAGCATGGCATGGCAATTTATCGCAATCTAGCCTCTCAAGGCTGAATACACAATACAAATAATTCTGACACCAAAATCAGTTTAGCCATTCATGCTTATATATTGTCATAAGCCATTCAATTTAAAACTATAAATTTACAACACAAGCAAGCAGTCTCCAATTACTCTATTTTCAAAACCAATATTCGATTTTTCAGAAAATTTATAAAATCATGTTATAAAATCACAATTTCTCTTAAAACATAGCAATTTAACATTTAAACCCATTTTTCATAAAATCACATAATTGTATAAAACTACTCTAGATAATTAAAACGATAATAAGTTTACTCACAGTATTAGGAGTAGAAATACTCCTATCTTCCGCCCTCGGGTGCAGTCTCTTACCCGAAACAATTGACTCACCACCTATCCATAATCTATGACACAAAATTCAATAAATTGTGTCAATTTATCATAAATTATTTCAGGTTCTTATCCATGCGTATGCACTAGATAGGATTTGAAATGTTTAAATAATCGCTTAATTGCAGTGTCTGACCTAACTCGCCTATACACGGTGTAAAGTCCTAAAATCCCCAATTCGACTCCAATTCCATCCATCTCAATTTCAATTATCCAATTATATCCACAATACCTCAATGACTGTGAATTTGGTCCAATTTATCAGTCCGGATTATAAATTACGCTTTTACCCCTAGTGGGTAACAATTTCAATTTATTGCACTGAAAATTCTCATTTAATTTCCAACCTCATAATTCATCATTTTTCCACCCAATTCTCTTAAAATAAAGTCAACCTCATCCTCACATACCATTGGCTAGATTCGGCCTAGAGAAATTCATGGAGAAGATAAATATTTTTCTTGTTGTTTTACTCATAAACATGCTAAACTAACACTAAATACTAACATAGCTCAAAATCAAATTTATCTAACAACTTTCTCTCTCTAAACCCATATGATCAGAATTGAAATCATCCTCAAATCACATGATTCAACCATGAAAAATGATGGGAAAGGTAAAGCACAAGACAAATTTAAGAAATGTTACATTTTTTCACTTGATTTTTGAATTTCCACCTATTTTCCCTTTAAATTTCTTGGCTAGGGTTTTATTTTCTCCTTTCTCTCTCTTGTTTCTTGCTTGGCCGAATGTTGAAGAAGAAGAATGGGTTATGGGTTGATTTTTTTATGCCTTTTTATTGTTTAATGAAATAATATTATTTTATTCATATTTTAAATATTTTATTAATTCATTTTTTTTTCTAGCCATCCACTTGTCCTACTTTTTTCACCATGCATTCCCTTTGACTTATCCAAGTCTTAAGTGAAATTTCCAGATTTTTTCAAAGTTTTGGTGGAGCAAATTTTTCAAAATTACACTTTTGCCCCTAAACTTTTCAAAAATTATATTTTTACCCCAAAAATTGAAAATTTGCCATAATGCATAATTTTCACTCCTCATACTCATTTCACACTCCAAATAAGTAAATTTGATCGAAATCCTTTCAAAAATTAAATTTTTTATTTTGGGTGGCAAAATTACCATTTTACCCTTTTACTCCAAATTATACTGAAATTAAAAATTTTCACTTCTAAACCTCAAATCTTACTCCAATAAGTCAAATGGGGTCAAAAATCTTTTCTAAAAATTCTCATTTTGTCCCTAAGTGGCAAATGACCATTTTGCCTCTAACCGGTCAATCTTCCGGATTGACTCCAAATCAGACCTCAAACTCCAAATTACCATATTAAACCATTCTGGGACTTTAAAATTCTTAATTTCATCGTGAATTCTCTATTTGATCTAGTTCGAGGCTTAAATCAACTTTGTTGTACGTCTAGGTATAATACCGACTTTTGTAAATTTTTTTCGGGACTCTCTTAGCATGCAAACATGCTATCCATCACATGTATGTCATGACAATTATTGAAATACCCCATACTTTGATATGGTGATAAAAAAAGTTGATCGAATGCAAATTGAGGTCAATTAAAATGTTTAAAAGTGATAAAAGACGAAAGGAGTAGTTTAGGATAAAATATTCCGAAAGTGAGAAAATAACAATAAAATAATAATAATTTTATCAGAGAAGAATTTGTGAGATAAAAGGCGATTCGGAAGTCAAGTGAGGCATAATAAGGTATTTTGGGTACCAAGGAGACAAGATAAAATTTTTAGAATAAAATAATATTTTATTAATGAAATAATATTAAAATATTAATATTTAGTCGGATATCGAAATCAGTCATGAAGAAGGATCATATGGTTGATTCAAGTGGGGGAGAAGATGACAAGCTCGACTCTATAAAAATATTTATCATGACATACATGTGATGGATAACATGTTTGCATGCTAAGAGAGTCCCGAAAAAAAAAAAATTTACAAAAGTTGGTATTGTACCTAGACGTACAACAAAGTTGATTTAAGCCTCGAACTAGATCAAATATAGAATTCACGATGAAATTAAGAATTTTAAAGTCCCAGAATGGTTTAATATGGTGATTCGGAGTTCGAGGATCAATTTTGGAGTCCAATCGAAATTTTCGCTATCTAGGGGCAAAATGGTCATTTGCCACCTGAGGACAAAATGATAATTTTTAGAAAAGATTTTTGGCCCCATTTGACTTATTGGAGTAAGATTTGAGGTTTAGAAGTGAAAAATTTTAATTTCGGTATAATTTGGAGTAAAAGGGTAAAATGGTAATTTTGCCACTCGAAATAAAAAAATTTAATTTTTGAAAGGATTTTGATCAAATTTAATTATTTGGAGTGTGAAATGAGTATGAGGAGTGCAAATTATGCATTATGGCAAATTTTCAATTTTTGGGGCAAAAATGTAATTTTTGAAAAGTTCAGGGGCAAAAGTGTAATTTTGAAGAATTGGCTCCACCAAAACTTTGGAAAAATCTGGAAATTTCACTTAAGACTTGGATAGGTCAAAGGGAATGCATGGTGGAAAAAGTAGGACAAGTGGATGGCTAGAAAAAAAAATGAATTAATAAAATATTCAAAATATAAATAAAATAATATTATTCATTAAACAATAAAAAGGCATAAAAAAATCAGCCCACCCATTCTTCTTCTTCAACATTCGGCCAAGCAAGAAACAAGAGAGAGAAAGGAGAAAATAAAACCCTAGCCAAGAAATTTAAGGGGAAAATAGGTGAAAATTCAAAAATCAAGTGAAAAAAGGTAACATTTCTTAAATTTGTCTTGTGTTTTACCTTTCCCATGCATTTCCCATCATTTTCCATGGTTGAATCATGTGATTTGAGGATGATTTCAATTCTGGTCATATGGGTTTAGAGAGAGAAAGTTGTTAGATAAATTTGATTTTGAGCTATGTTAGTGTTTAGTGTTAGTTTAACATGTTTATGAGTAAAACAATAAGAAAAATATTTATCTTTTCCATGAATTTCCCTAGGCCGAATCTAGCCAATGGTATGTGAGGATGAGGTTGACTTTATTTTAAGAGAATTGGGTGAAAAAAATGATGAATTATGAGGTTGAAAATTAAATGGGAATTTTCAGTGCAATAAATTGAAATTTTTACCCACTAGGGGTAAAAGCGTAATTTATAATCCGGACTGATAAATTGAACCAAATTCACAATCATTGAGGTATTGTGGATATAATTGGATAATTGAAACTGAAATGGATGGAATTGGAGTCGAATTGGGGATTTTAGGAATTTACACCGTGTATAGGCGAGTTAGGTCGGACACCGCAATTAAGCGATTGTCTAGACATTTCAAATCCTATCTAGTGCATACGCATGGATAAGAGCCTAAAATAATTTATGATAAATTGGCACAATTTATTGAATTTTGTGTCATGGATTATGGATAGGTGGTGAGTCAATTGTTTCGGGTAAGAGACTGCACCCGAGGGCGAAAGATAGGAGTATTTCTACTCCTAATACTGTGAGTAAACTTATTATCGTCTTAATTATCTAGAGTAGTTTTATGCAACTGTGTGATTTTATGGAAAATGGGTTTAAATGGTAAATTGCTATGTTTTAAGAGAAATTGTAATTTTATAAAATGATTTTATAAATTTTCTGAAAAATCGAATATTGGTTTTGAAAATAGAGTAATTGGAGACTGTCTGCTTGTGTTGTAAATTTATGGTTTTAAATTGAATGGCTTATGACAATATATGAGCATGAATGGCTAAATTGATTTTGGTGTCAGAATTATTTGTATTGTGTATTTAGCCTTGAGAGGCTAGATTGCGATAAATTGCCATGTCATGCTAGAATGAATTTTATTAAATTGGTGGAGTATATATTAATTATTTACTGCAGAGGGGGTTCCGTGGACCAACCTATTAGAGGGGCACGGTAAACTCCATTATATTATTACCTCGAACGGAGAGGCGCGTAGGGTATCTCCTGGGGTAAAGCTTAGGGTTCACTTCACGCCAAACCACCACGTGAAGGGGAACTCAGCCAACGCCAAGGAACGGCTGTATTTTTCTCAAACTAAAAATATATTTTAAGTGTATACAAAATTTTAACAGCCTTGGCGGACTCGGTTAGATGCCCTGCGCAAGGTATCACCGAGTATGAGTTTTGGCACGAGCCAAAGTTTTAAGAAATTCATAAGCCAAGTTGATTACTCGATTTATATGGATTGATTTTATTTGGTTGAAATGAACTGAAAGGTAATGAAATTACGGTATGATGACTTATTTTAATTGTCTTCATTTACTCGACTTTAGATACTTTAGATGGTATCTGTTTACTCACTGGGATTATAAAATCTCACCCCTTCTTCCTATACATTTTTCAGGCTCAGGACAGTTTGTAGATAGTCGAGTAGGACGAGAACTAAGCTCGGAACTGCATTATAGAAAGTAAGAGTTCACAGTCTTACATCCTCTTGGTCAATTGGAGCCCACGTGTCATTGCAGATCAAAACTTATATTTTGGTTATCTGTATTTCTATTCATACAATTTTTACTTTACTTTCATGTGCGAAAAATTATTTACGAATATTTCTATAAAAATTTATTTTATGAGAAAATAGAATATTTTATTAATTATTTTTGAATAGTACTAGTTGTTAACAATTTGCTTTCAAATGAACGTTTTAGATACTTATTTTGTTTTTAAATCATTAAATATATATTTTCTGCTCACCTATTACATTTTTAGCAAGTTTTGAGATTTTTGACGAAAATTACGAAAATGCCCCTATGAGCCAGAAAATAATATTTTATTGTTCTTATTTGAAAATGACTTATGATTTTTTTAAATGCGAGATTTTATAATTGTTGCTCACCGGGGAGATGCGAAAGTTGATGCTAAGCCTTACGGGGTTTCGATAGGCATTCGGGGTGAAGAATGTCTGTCGAGGCCTCGTGGCGGTTGTCACGGGCTCGATGGGGAGTTTCGGGTCGTGATAATTTTTATAGAGTTGGGCTTGTCATCTTCTCCCCCACTTGGATCCACCATATGATCCTTCTTCTTGACTGATTTCGACATCAAGCTAAATATTAATATTTTAAAAATTTTATCTTGTCTCCTTGGTACCTGAAATACCTTGTCACGACCCGGAACTCCCCATCGAGCCCGTGACAACCGCCGCGAAGCCTCGACAAACATTCTTCACCCCAAATGTCGATCGAAACCTCGCAAGGCTCTCGTATCAGCTTTCGCACTTCCCCGGTGAGCAATAGTTATCAAATAATCAAAATACGAAGGATTACAAATCATTTCCAAATCATAACATAACATATTGTTTTTTTTTTTTTTTGCTCACAGGGGCATTTTCGTCATTTTTATCGAAAGCCTCGAAACTTGCTAAAAATGTAGTAGGTAAGCCGAAAATATATATTTAATGATTAAAAAAAATTAAGTATCTAAAACGTTCATTTGAAGTGAAAATTTGACCATTTGAATATGATAAAAATATTCAATAAAATAAACTATTTTCTTGTAAAATAATTTTCATAAAACTATCGGTACATAATTCTTATAGCGTAAAAGATAATTATATTCATATATACTATAAAGCAAATAACCAAAACATAAAATTTCTTTTACAGTGACACGTGGGCCCATATCTATCCAAAATGCATCGGAAGCTGGAAACCTACAGCTTTTACCGATTCGAGTCCAAATGAAGGTCCTTGTTCAAGTCAGCTAACTATAAAATTCCCTGAGCCTGAAATGTGAGGAAATGAGGGTGGTGAGATTATAAAATCCCAGTGAGTAAACAGATACCATCTAAACTATCTAAAGTCGAGTAAATGGAGACAATTAAAATAAATTATCATACTGTAATTTCATTACCATTCAACTCATTTCAACCAAATAAAATCAATCCATAAAAATCGAGTAATCAACTTGGCTTATGAATTTCTTAAAACTTTGGCTCGTGCCAAAACTCATACTCGGTGATACCTTGCGCAGGGCATCTAACCGAGTCCGCCAAGGCTGTTAAAATTTTGTGTACACTTAAAATATATTTTTGTTTGAAAAAAAATACAGCCGTTCCTTGGCGTTGGCTGAGTTCCCCTTCACGTGGTGGTTTGGCGTGAAGTGAACCCTAAGCTATACCCCAGGAGATACCCTACGCGCCTCTCCGTTCGAGGTAATAATATAATGGAGTTTACCGTGCCCCTCTAATAGGCTGGTCCATGGAACCCCTTCTGCAGTAAATAATTAATATATAATCCACCAATCAATAAAATTCATTCTAGCATGTCATGGCAATTTATCACAACCTAGCCTCTCAAGGTTGAATACACAGTATAAATAATTATAATACCAAAATCAGTTTAGCCATTCATGCTCATTTATTGTCATAAGCCATTCAATTCAGAACCATAAATTTACAACACAAACTAGCAGTCTCCAATTACTCTATTTTCAAAACTAATATTCGATTTTCCAGAAAATTTATAAAATCATTTTATAAAATCACAATTTCTCTTAAAACATAGCAATTTACCATTTAAACCCATTTTTCATAAAATCACACAGTTGTATAAAACTACTCTAGATAATTAAGACGATAATAAGTTCACTCACAATGTCTAGAATGCAAACTTTCGAAGCACTCTGTCTACTGGTCCTCGGATGCAATTTCTTTGCCTTTATTGGAGGACTCACCACCTTGACACAATACAAAATCGAGAATTTCACTAAGTTGGTACTAAATCAAAATTAAACTAATTTGGACTACCAATGCATGATATGGAATGCAAAAATGCACTGGTAACTATCTAAATCCGGTATTAGCCTAATTTTTCTTATCACCCGATTAAATTCCTAACGGGTTCGTTTAAACTCCAATTTAATTCTTTTTAGTTTCTATACCTCAATTGCACCCAAATTAACTTAATGTCCCTTAGTGTGATGCAAATTATCAGTCCCAACAGTAAATTACGAAAATACCCCTAGTGAGTAAAAATTCGTATTTTTGCTCCGAAAATTCCCATTATTTTTCTAGGCTCATAATTCATTATTCCTTAACCAATTCTCCTAGAATAAAATCAAACTCATCCTCACTCACTACATGGTAAATTCAGCCATTAATGGTTGGAGGAGAAAATAAATTATTTTCTTGTTGTTTTGTTTTTAAATATGCTAAACTAACTAAAAACACTAACATAAATTAAAATCAAATAAATCCAACAACTTTCTCTCTCCTAACCCATTTTTTCAGAATTGAATTCATCATGAAAACATGTAATTTAATCATGGAAAATAAAGAGAAATGCTTGGGAATAAGAAAACTCAAGCTTAATAGAAAAAATCTCACCTTTTTCACTTAATTTCCTTGAAAATTCACACTTTTTCTTTGATTTTCTCTCTCTAGGGTTTTGTTTTCTCCTTTCTCTCTCTTGTTTCTTGCTTGGCCGAATGTTGAAGAAGAAGAATGGGTGGGCTGATTTTTTTTTATGCCTTTTTATTGTTTAATGAAATAATATTATTTTATTCATATTTTAAATATTTTATTATTTCATTTTTTTTTCTAGCCATCCACTTGTCCTATTTTTTTCACCATGCATTCCCTTTGACTTATCCAAGTCTTAAGTGAAATTTCCAGATTTTTCCAAAGTTTTGGTGGAGCAAATTTTTCAAAATTACACTTTTGCCCCCGAACTTTTCAAAAATTACATTTTTACCCCAAAAATTGAAAATTTTCCATAATGCATAATTTTCACTCCTCATACTCATTTCACACTCCAAATAATTAAATTTGATCAAAATCCTTTCAGAAAATTAAATTTTCGATTTCGAATGGTAAAATTACCATTTTACCCTTTTGCTCCAAATTATACCGAAATTAAAATTTTTCACTTCTAAACCTCAAATCTTACTCCAATAAGTCAAATGGGGTCAAAAATCTTTTCTAAAAATTTCCATTTTGTCTCCAGGTGGCAAATGACCATTTTGCCCTTGAATAGCGAAAATTCTAGTTTGATTCCAAATTGATCCTCAAACTCCGAATCACCATATTAACCCATTCTGGGACTTTAAAATTCTTAATTTCATTGCAAATTCTCGATTTGATCTAGTTCGAGGCTTAAATCAACTTTATTGTACCTCTAGGTACAATACCGACTTTTGTAAATTTTTCAAGACTCTCTTAGCATGTAAACATGCTATCCACCACATGTATGTCATCACAAATATTTCTGTAGAGTCGGGCTTGTCATCTTCTCCCCCACTTGGATCAACCATATGATCCTCCTTCTTGATTAACTTCGACATCCGGCTAAATATTAATATTTTAATAATATTTTATTAATAAAATATTATTTTATTCTAAAAATTTTATCTTGTCTCCTTGGTACCAAAAATACCTTATTATGCCTCACTTGACTTCCAAATCGCCTTTTATCTCACAAATTCTCCTCCGATAAAATTATTATTATTTTATTATTATTTTCTCACTTGCGAAACATTTTATCCTAAACTACTCCTTTCGTCTTTTATCACTTCTAAACATTTTAATTGACCTCAATTTGCATTCGATCAACTTTATTTATCACCATATCAAAGTATGGGGTATTTCATACCTTATTATGCCTCACTTGACTTCTGAATTGCCTTTTATCTCACAAATTCTCTTCTGATAAAATTATTATTATTTTATTGTTATTTTCTCACTTACGGAATATTTTATCCTAAACTACTCCTTTCGTCTTTTATCACTTTTAAACATTTTAATTGACCTCAATTTGCATTCGATCAACTTTATTTATCACTATATCAAAGTATGGGGTATTTCAATATTGGCTGTTGATCTTGATGTTTATTTGAGGAATTATGATGAATAATAATGAATTATGAGCCTAGAAAAATAATGAGAATTTTTGGAGTAAAAATATAAATTTTTACCCACTAGGGGTATTTTTGTAATTTGCTATCAGGACTGATAATTTGCACCACACTGAGGGACATTAAGTCAATTTGGGTGCAATTGAGGTATAGAAACTGAAAAAAATTAATTTGGAGTTTAAACGGACGCGTATATCGATTTATCGAGTAAAAGATCGAAATAGGCTAACACCGCATTTAGGCAAAAATTTAGACATTTTTGCACTCCATATCAAGCATTAGTAGTCTAAATTAGTTTAATTTCAATTTAGTATCAATGTGATGAATTTTTCGATTTTGTACTGTGTCAAGGTGGTGAGTGCTCTGATAAAGGCAAGGGAATTGCACCCGAGGACCAATAGTCTGAGTATTTCAAAAATCCCCACTCTAGACACGGTGAGTAACCTTACCATCATTTTAATTATCTAAAGTATGTTTTTATTCGATTTTGGTGAATTTTATGAAAATGAGTTCAAATGGTAAATTTTTATGTTTTGTAAACAAAATGAGTTTAAATGAAAATATTTTATAAATTGTCTTGAAACGGAATAACGATTTTGAAAATAGAGTAATTGGAGACCACTGATATGTTGTAATTTTAAAATTGAATTAATGGCTTATGTTATTGTATTGGCATGACTGGCTAGGCTGTGTTTTTTATGAATTGTATGAATTACTTTATTTTACCGTTACAGGCTGGGTAGTAATATATTAGCCCTGTCATGATGTCAAAATTTTATTATATGGTGGGTTTGACCTGCTGCAGTGGGCTGGGTTCTGTGGACTAAGCCTATTAGAGGGGCACGGAATCCTGTTATATTTTTACCTCGGTTGGAGAGGCGAGTAGGGTAACTCTCGAGGTATAACTTTAAAGTTCACTTCACGCCAAACCACCACGTGAAGGGGAACTCGGCCAACGCCAAGGAACGACTATGTTTTCAAAATAAAAACATGACTTTCTAATAGCCTTGGTGGACTCAGTTGGGATAGCCCTCGGTCGAGGTATCCCAGATAACTGAGTACGATAATAATTTTTGGCATGAGCCAAGCTTTTTAAGAAATTCATAAGCCATATTGATTACTTGCTTTAAATAAATTGATTTCATTTGGTTGAAATAAGTTGAAAGATGATAAATCACAGTTTGATGAAATATTTTAATAGTCTCTTTTTACTCGACTTTAGATATTTTGAGTGATGTTTGTTTACTCATTGGGATTTTATAATCTCACCATCCTCTTTTCCACCCATTTCAGGCTCAGAATAGATTGTAGATAACTGATATTAGCGATGATTATAGTTGAACTTGCCACATCCAAAGACTGTAGGTTCATTTCTTTTGATACTTTTGGTCATTCGTGGGCCCACGTGTCACTGTAAATTAAA
This sequence comes from Theobroma cacao, assembly GCF_053813885.1. Taxonomy (NCBI): domain Eukaryota; kingdom Viridiplantae; phylum Streptophyta; class Magnoliopsida; order Malvales; family Malvaceae; genus Theobroma; species Theobroma cacao. The sequence goes on along the minus strand of NC_142647.1, from coordinate 35,363,640 downwards.
TTCTATACTTTGGTTATCTGTATTACGGTATGTAAGAATTTATTTTACTTTTACGCTATAAAAATTATTTATGCAGTGTTATTAAAATATCTTTTTATGTGAAAATTGAATATTTTATTTAATATTTTTATTTTATTATAACAGTCATGATTCCATTTTAAACGAATGTTTTAGACATCCAAATTATTTTTTATTATGAAATATGTGTTTTCCACTTACATACTATATTTTTAGATGATTTTGAGATTTTTGGAATAAATAACCAAAATACCCCTGTGAGATGGAAATTATTATTTTATTTGTTTAAGTTGGAAACAGTTCAAAATCTTTTAGAATGTGGTATTTGAAAACAGTTACCCACAGGGGAAATGAGAAGCTGATATTAAAGCCTTGCGGGGTTTCGGTTGACATTTCGGGTAATGAATGTCGATTGAGACGTCGCTGCGGTTGTCACGAGCTCGATGGCAGTTTCGGGTCATGACACAGTTATATAGTTACTCCGGTTGTAGAGGTGAGGAAGGTAACTCCCGGGGTAGTATTAGAGCTCACTTCACGTCGAACCCCCACGTGAATGTGTAACTCGGCCAACGCCAAGGGACAACTTATTTTAAAAATAAAAATGTGTTTCACGTGTGAATATTTTAACACCCTTGGCGGACTCAGTTAGATGCCTCGGCCAAGGTATCCCCCAGGATTAGTTTTGGCTTGAGCCTTGTTTTAATAAAAGACATAAGCCTTAACAACTGTTTTGATAAATTACAAATATTTTATGGTTTAAGAAATAAATTGGAAACATTATGAAATGGGTTGAAATTTGTTGTTTAAACTTGCCTCCATTTTACTCGCCTTTAGATATTTATGATAATGTCTGTTTACTCATTGGGATTGCAAAATCTCACCAAACTCCTTTCCACCCATTTCAGGTTCAATATAGATTGTAGATAGCTGATCTCATCGAGGACTACCATTGGATTTGCATTTTCCAAACCGTAGGTTCACAGTCCTCTTTACTTTTGTTTATTCGGGGGCCCTCTTGTTATTGTAAATTAAATTAAATATTTTGGCTTACTGTATTTCAGTATGTATAAATTTATTTAGCTTTTACGCTATGAAAATTATTCACGTATAACTCTATAAATATTGTTTTATAAGAAAATAGAATATTTCCCTTAATATTTCTTTTATTTTCTTATTATATTCAAATAACCGTAATTTCGTTTTAAATGAAGATTTTAGACTTTTAAACTCGTTTTGAATATGAATTATGTGTTTTGTACTTGTATATTACGTTTTAGCCAGTTTCTAAATTTTTGAGAAAAAAATGACCAAAATACCCTTGTGTGGCAAAAATTTTATTTTGATTGTTTTTGATCTAAAATAGTGTATATTCTCTAAAAACTTGATATTTAACAACGATTGCTCACAGGAAAGGAAAAAAACTGATATGTAAGCCTTGAGGGGTTCCGGTTGGCATTCAGGATAATGAGTGTCAATCGAGACGTCGCGACGATTGTCATGGGCCTGAGGGAGGTTTCGGGTCGTGACATCTTGACTTATAAATATGACTAATCAATTAGGAAATTGATGATGTGTCATGACCCGGAACTCCCCATCGGGCCCATGACAACCGCCGCGAGGCCTCGATAGACATTCTTCACCCTGAATGCCGATCGAAACCCCGCAAGGCTTAGCATCAACTTCCGCATCTCCCCGGTGAGCAACAATTATTAAATCTCGCATTTAAAAAAAATCATAAATCATTTTCAAATAAGAACAATAAAATATTATTTTTTGGCTCATAGGGGCATTTTCGTAATTTTTCGTCAAAAATCTCAAAACTTGCTAAAAATGTAGTAGGTAAGCAGAAAATATATATTTAATGATTTTAAAACAAATTAAGTATCTAAAACGTTCATTTGAAAGTAAATTGTTAATAACTAGTACTAGTAAAAAATAATCAATAAAATATTCTATTTTCTCATAAAATAAATTTTTATAGAAATTGTCACGACCCGGAACCTCCCTCAGGCCCATGACAATCGCCGCGACGTCCCCAATTGACACTCATTATCTGGAATGCCAACCGGAACCCCGCAAGGCTTACATATCAGTTTCTTTCCTTTCCTGTGAGCAATTGTTGTTAAATATCGAGTTTTTAGAGAATATACACTATTTTATATCAAAAACAATCAAAATAAAATTTTCACCACACAGGGGTATTTTGGTCATTTTTTTTTCAAAATTTTCGAAATTGGCTAAAACGTAATATACAAGTACAAAACACATAATTCATATTCAAAATGAGTTTAAAAGTCTAAAATCTTCATTTAAAACGAAATTACGGTTATTTGAATATAATAAGAAATAAAAGAAATATTAAGGGAAATATTCTATTTTCTTATAAAACAATATTTATAGAGTTATACGTGAATAATTTTTATAGCGTAAAAGCTAAATAAATTTATACATACTGAAATACAGTAAGCCAAAATATTTAGTTTAATTTACAATAACAAGAGGGCCCCCGAATAAACAAAAGTAAAGAGGACTGTGAACATACAGTTTGGAAAATGCAGATCCAATGGTAGTCCTCGATGAGATCAGCTATCTACAGTCTATACTGAACCTGAAATGGGTGGAAAGGAGGGTGGTGAGATTATAAAATCCCAATGAGTAAACAGACATTATCATAAATATCTAAAGGCGAGTAAAATGGAGGCAAGTTTAAACAACAAATTTCAACCCATTTCATAATGTTTTCAATTTATTTCTTAAACCATAAAATATTTGTAATTTACCAAAACAATTGTTAAGGCTTATGTCTTTTATTAAAACAAGGCTCAAGCCAAAACTAATCCTCGGGGATACCTTGGCCGAGGCATCTAACCGAGTCTGCCAAGGGTGTTAAAATATTCACACGTGAAACACATTTTTATTTTTAAAAACCAGCCGTTCCTTGGCGTTGGCCGAGTTACACATTCACGTGGGGGTTCGACGTGAAATGAGCTCTAATACTACCCCAGGAGTTACCCTCATCGCCTCTACAACCGGAGTAACTATATAACTGGGTTTACCGTGCCCCTCTAATAGGCAGTCCACGGAAACCCGTCACTGCAGTGACTAACCCACCAATTTTAATAACATTTCGACAGTATAACGTGGTTTTTATTTATTTATCCAGCCTGCATAGTAAAACAACTTACATAAATTTCCCAATGCATTCACAAAATATAGCCACATATACTCATTTCTCATAAGCCATTCCTAGGAAAATATATATTTTTTAAGTCAATTTGTAGCCTCAAATTACTCAATTTCATAATCAATACAATATATTTTTATTTGTCACATTTATTCCTAAAACATCAAAAATCCCGTTTTAATCTCGTTCTCATTTCATAAAATACATAAAGGGCTTTTAAAATAAACTCTAGATAATTTACAATAATAATAAGTTCACTCACCGTTTGTACAAACTAAAAGCTTTCTAAGTGCCCCGATCACTACTCGTCGGGTACGACTTCTTTGCCTTTTCCGGAAGGCTCTCCTCCTAAACACATTACAAAAATTTACACAATTCATCACATTGATGCTAAATCACTATATAATTAACTTAAATCCTATACTAATGCATGGTATGAAATGCAATAGCCTAAAACGGCTTAAACACGGTATTAACCTATTTTTGGCACTTTGCCCGATAAATTGCTAACGCGCTCCATTTTAGCTCTAAATCATCCCATTCTCTCTCCAACATTTCTAACCATTAAATATCAGCCAATAGCCTTCTAAAAACAACAAAATCAGCTCACTCTTTTCCTTGGAAAATTCGGCCAAAAATGGGACATTAACTCGGTTAATTTTCTACTTTGTTTTTCTATCACGTTTAATCGTTTTTCATCATTTCTCTTCATTTTCCTTAGAATAAAATCAATTCATCATCATTGTACAGCATTGAGCATCCAGCCAAGAGTGGGTATTGTGAAAATTTAATGATTTCTTGCCCAATTTAATTTCTAAACACATTTAACTAACTAAAACTATCAATTTAACTAAAAATCAAAACCTAAAAATTTCAATTTCTCTCTCCTAGAATTTCGTCCAGCCCTTGATATCACTTTTTGATCTCTCTCCTCAAGCATGCTAAATGGAAATAAAGGCATAGGAAAGGTAGAAATCAAGCTAAAATCGAAATATCTTACCATTAGACGCGTAAACGGTCGAAAACCCCGAATTTCCCTTTGAATTTTCTTGTTTCTCTTTGGTTTTTCTTTTTTTCTTCCTTTCCTCTCTATTTCCTCTCTTGTTCTTCCTTATGGCCGGCCAGCACTTAAAATTTGGGTTTAAATGGGCTGACTTTTCATTAAAATAATATTATATCATTAAAAAAATGCCACATGTCACTTTCCTATTGGCCCATTTTTAAAATTTCATCCATTTGTTTCCAAATTTTCACCATACACTTGTCTCATATATTCATAGCTTAGATAAAATTCTCAGACTCATCCAAAGTCTCGGTGGAGTAATTTTTGAAATTTACACTTTTGCCCCCGTAAAAGTCAAAAATTACATTTTTGCCCTAAAAATTGAAAAATTGCACATAGACATATTTTTCATCCCTTATTCTCATACCATTCTCCAATTTGTCAAATTTGATCTAAATTCTCTCAAAATCTCAAATTTTGTCCGTGGGTGGCAACATTACGATTTTGCCCCTACACTCCAAAAATCACCAGAATTAAACTTTTTCACTTCCTATCATTAAATTATACTCCAAATAGTTAATCTTGGTCAAAAATTTCACTCCATGATCAAATTATTATCTTAGGTGGCAAAATGACGATTTTGCCCTTGAATATCAAAATTTCTAATTTTACCCCAAATGAACCCTCGAACTCCGAACAATCGTTTTTAGTCATTCCTGGACTATAAAATATTAAATTCCAACCTACAATTCCTATTTGAACTAGTTCGAGGTTAAATCAATTTAAGTGTACCGTTAGGTACAATATCGGGTTTCGTCTATTCTTAGGTGCTTTTCTAGCGTAATAACATGCTACTCAATGCATGTATGTCATGACATGTATTTATAGGGTCGGGTTTTACAGAAATATTCGTAAATAATTTTTTCTCACATGTACGTAAAGTAAAAATTGTATGAATAGAAATACAGATAACCAAAATATAAGTTTTGATCTGCAATGACACGTGGGCCCCAATTGACCAAGAGGATGTAAGACTGTGAACTCATTGTCACGACCCGAAACTCCCCATCGAGCCCGTGACAACCGCCGCGAAGCCTCGACAAACATTCTTCACCCTGAATGTCGATCGAAACCTCGCAAGGCTCTCGTATCAGCTTTCGCACTTCCCCGGTGAGCAATAGTTATCAAATAATCAAAATACGAAGGATTACAAATCATTTCCAAATTATAACATAACATATTGTTTTTTTTTTTTTTTTTTGCTCACAGGGGCATTTTCGTCATTTTTATCGAAAACCTCGAAACTTGCTAAAAATGTAGTAGGTAAGCCGAAAATATATATTTAATGATTAAAAAAAATTAAGTATCTAAAACGTTCATTTGAAGTGAAAATTTGACCATTTGAATATGATAAAAATATTCAATAAAATAAACTATTTTCTTGTAAAATAATTTTCATAAAACTATCGGTACATAATTCTTATAGCGTAAAAGATAATTATATTCATATATACTATAAAGCAAATAACCAAAGCATAAAATTTCTTTTACAGTGACACGTGGGCCCATATCTATCCAAAATGCATCGGAAGCTAGAAACCTACAGCTTTTACCGATTCGAGTCCAAATGAAGGTCCTTGTTCAAGTCAGCTAACTACGAAATTCCCTGAGCCTGAAATGTGAGGAAATGAGGGTGGTGAGATTATAAAATCCCAGTGAGTAAACAAATACCATCTAAACTATCTAAAGTCGAGTAAATGGAGACAATTAAAATAAATCATCATACTGTAATTTCATTACCATTCAACTCATTTCAACCATATAAAATCAATCCATAAAAATCGAGTAATCAACTTGGCTTATGAATTTCTTAAAACTTTGGCTAGTGCCAAAACTCATACTCGGTGATACCTTGCGCAGGGCATCTAACCGAGTCCGCCAAGGCTGTTAAAATTTTGTGTACACTTAAAATATATTTTTGTTTGAAAAAAATACAGCCGTTCCTTGGCGTTGGCTGAGTTCCCCTTCACGTGGTGGTTTGGCGTGAAGTGAACCCTAAGCTATACCCCAGGAGATACCCTACGCGCCTCTCCGTTCGAGGTAATAATATAATGGAGTTTACCGTGCCCCTCTAATAGGCTGGTCCACGGAACCCCCTCTGCAGTAAATAATTAATATATAATCCACCAATCAATAAAATTCATTCTAGCATGTCATGGCAATTTATCACAACCTAGCCTCTCAAGGCTGAATACACAGTATAAATAATTATAACACCAAAATCAGTTTAGCCATTCATGCTCATTTATTGTCATAAGCCATTCAATTCAGAACCATAAATTTGCAACACAAACTAGCAGTCTCCAATTACTCTATTTTCAAAACCAATATTCGATTTTTCAGAAAATTTATAAAATCATTTTATAAAATCACAATTTCCCTTAAAACATAACAATTTACCATTTAAACCCATTTTTCATAAAATCACATAGTTGTATAAAACTACTCTAGATAATTAAGACGATAATAAGTTTACTCACAATGTCTAAAATGTAGACTTTCGAAGCACTCTGTCTACTGGTCCTCGGATGTAATTTTCTTGCCTTTATTGGAGGACTCACCACCTTGACACAGTACAAAATCGAGAATTCACTAAGTTGGTACTAAATCAAAATTAAACTAATTTGGACTACCAATGCATGATATGGAATGCAAAAATGCACTGGTAACTATCTAAATCCGGTATTAGCCTAATTCGTCTTATCACCCGATTAAATTCCTAACGGGTTCGTTTAAACTCCAATTTAATTCTTTTCAGTTTCTATACCTCAATTGCACCCAAATTAACTTAATGTCCCTCAGTGTGATGCAAATTATCAGTCCCAATAGTAAATTACGAAAATACCCCTAGTGGGTAAAAATTCGTATTTTTGCTCCGAAAATTCCCATTATTTTTCTAGGCTCATAATTCATTATTCCTTAACCAATTCTCCTAGAATAAAATCAAACTCATCCTCACTCACTACATGGTAAATTCAGCCATTAATGGTTGGGGGAGAAAATAAATTCTTTTCTTGTTGTTTTGTTTCTAAATATGCTAAACTAACTAAAAACACTAACATAAATTAAAATCAAATAAATCCAACAACTTTCTCTCTCCTAACCCATTTTTTTCAGAATTGAATTCATCATGAAAACATGTAATTTAATCATGGAAAATAAAGAGAAATGCTTGGGAATAAGAAAACTCAAGCTTAATAGAAAAAATCTCACCTTTTTCACTTAATTTCCTTGAAAATTCACACTTTTTTCTTTGATTTTCTCTCTCTAGGGTTTTGTTTTCTCCTTTCTCTCTCTTGTTTCTTGCTTGGCCGAATGTTGAAGAAGAAGAATGGGTGGGCTGATTTTTTTTTATGCATTTTTATTGTTTAATGAAATAATATTATTTTATTCATATTTTAAATATTTTATGAATTCATTTCTTTTTTCTAGCCATCCACTTGTCCTATTTTCTTTCACCATGCATTCCCTTTGACTTATCCAAGTCTTAAGTGATATTTCCAGATTTTTCCAAAGTTTTGGTGGAGCAAATTTTTCAAAATTACACTTTTGCCCCTGAACTTTTCAAAAATTACATTTTTACCCCAAAAATTGAAAATTTTCCATAATGCATAATTTTCACTCCTCATACTCATTTCACACTCCAAATAATTAAATTTGATCAAAATCCTTTCAAAAAATTAAATTTTCGATTTCGAATGGTAAAATTACCATTTTACCCTTTTGCTCCAAATTATACCGAAATTAAAATTTTTCACTTCTAAACCTCAAATCTTACTCCAATAAGTCAAATGGGGCCAAAAATCTTTTCTAAAAATTTCCATTTTGTTCCCAGGTGGCAAATGACCATTTTGCCCCTAGATAGCGAAAATTCCAATTTGACTCCAAATTGATCCTCGAACTCCGAATCACCATATTAACCCATTCTGGGACTTTAAAATTCTTAATTTCATTGTAAATTCTCTATTTGATCTAGTTCGAGGCTTAAATCAACTTTATTGTACCTCTAGGTACAATACCGACTTTTGTAAATTTTTCGAAACTCTCCTAGCATGCAAACATACTATCCATCACATGTATGTCATGATAAATATTTTTATAGAGTCGAGCTTGTCATCTTCTCCCCCACTTGGATCAACCATATGATCTTTCTTCTTGATTGACTTCGACATCCGGCTAAATATTAATATTTTAATAATATTTTATTAATAAAATATTATTTTATTCTAAAAATTTTATCTTGTCTCTTTGGTACCCAAAATACCTTATTATGCCTCACTTGACTTCCAAATCGCCTTTTATGTCACAAATTCTCCTCCGATAAAATTATTATTATTTCATTATTATTTTTTCACTTGCGAAACATTTTATCCTAAACTACTCTTTTCGTCTTTTATCACTTCTAAACATTTTAATTGACCTCAATATGCATTCGATCAATTTTATTTATCACCATATCAAAGTATGGGGTATTTCAATCTCCCCCACTTAAATAGAATTCGTCCTTGAATTCCTGTCGATGTTGCATTATCAATCTCCTTCTATGATCCTACTCCTTGTTCCTTTTATAGGGACATTCAATTTATTTCCCTCATTCACCTTTAGTTCAATTAAATGCTTTATTTAAAGCAATTATCATCCTTTGGAACCGGATCAGTAATACTTTTCACAACCATGATCTCTTATATCTAGACACTAAGCATGCCTTTATCTCCATTATTACATTTGAACCATAACTTCATCTCAATTATACCGATTTCGATCACATATCATACTTACTTATGTATACCTATTCATCGTTTTATTAATTTGCTCCATACCAATTTTCTCAACCTTGATTCATCCATCTTATACTGGTCCAAACCCTTCCTTTAATGGAGTTCCATTAAAAACTTAAACAATTTAAGGTTTACTTTCAAAGTCATTCATAACTTTAATCGTTCATTACATGTCTGTTAACACTTTAGCTCACTAACCTCTCTGGACACTATTTCAAAATCTCCCAATTACCGAGAACCATTCTTCACTTCAGTTAGTAAAATTATCAATTTCATATATACATATATACATGCATTTTCAAATGTCAACCTCTCTCTTTATATATAGGAATCCATGTGTTCACATGCCTTGGACTACATTCCCCCATTATTCATCTGTATCACAATCCTAGTTTCAATATAATAATTCTTATAGTGCATGTCAACCTTCTTATTATACTTGTGTATAACTTCATATCATTCATATCATTTCCAACCATATGTTTGAGTTTCCTTATACTATATATCATTCATCACAATGTCATCTCCATTGAATTATAATCTATTATACGTGTATGCTTTATAATCCTATTGATGCCTCAAAGATTTATCTCAACTTGATCATTGCATCTCATGCAATACCACAATTCCTAAGAGTCATCCTTTTTGTCCTTAATCATCTTTCATGCCTCTATATTACCTTGTATCTTTCTTGCATTACGATATTGATTTGTCACTTAAGACTCAAACCCATTTGAATCATGTATGCCTTAAGCATTTTCGAATTCCAATTTCCATAATATATTAGGAAAGTTTCATTATCTGACTTCATTTTCAAGGTCAACTTCTATCATCCTTTGTTCCACTCCTTCATATGAACATAACATCATTCTTCCTTAACTAATTTATAATTTGTACTTGAAATTGTAAAACTTAAAACTAGATTCTCCTCAAGTATTTTTCAATACTAATATTAATATCACTCTCAGCTTACAACTTCTTTTTATAATCACATAACTTAGTGCTTGCTTTAACGAGATCCAAAGCAAAACTTCTCTTGAGTATTTCCTTGGGAATATCTATCTTAAACTTATGTCTCATAGCATGTGATCCCTTAACTTGTGATTTTGCCGTTAGGCTTCTCAGCAAGTTTTAAAAATTTTACGTTTCATACTTGCTGTGTATGATTAGAATCTATTCTCAAAGCTGTTTATGTATTCCTAAAACATTTACTCTTAAAGATATATAAATACATACTCGTCCATTCAACTCCTAACTCATCTTCATAAGTTTCTAGGGTGCCACACAATTAGCCTCATGTTGTTACTAACCCTTGTCATTTTACTGTATCAAAACAGATATTACAAATTCTCATAATGATATTCTATATAAACTGATTTTCTATACCAGTCTCGTAATTCTTCCTTCACACTTTCATTATTTGGTATCTCATCTCAATATAGTCATCTTAAGAATCTTTCAAAAAATTTTTTTTTTATTATATGCCTCTATACAAGGCAATAAAGAAGTTTTTCAATTCATTTGGGTAAACATTCTCCAGAATATTTAAGACTCCCAGATAACAAAACACAATGACCAACAACCAAAATTCAATTTGTAAGCTCATTATCATGTCACTCCCATCTTACTCATGCATCATAAGCGTGAGGTATTTGAAGCAGTATAGCGTTGAACAGTCAATGCTGAAGTATTGTAGCTATAAAAATTTTCTCATCAAAGCTATTTGTTTGCATTCAAAGTCACCACATCAATCATTCTCAACCAGTGGTTTCCCTTTTAGATATATATCATGAGTTCCATAAGTATAGGTACCTTCTATTTTCTTGTCATACACACTAAGCCAGATTAATACTTTCATCTCATGTCATCTTTTGACGTTTATCAACATTCATAAAATTCCACCTCAAAACATCCTTTCCATACAGTGTAATAAGTTCATGATAAATATACCACTCCACACATAAGTTGCTTACTATCTACAACTTTCCTCAAATTTATTGTCATCCTTATCCCATTTATCTTCTTTGTCTTATACTCCAATAATCTTATTGACTTTTGGTATAATTAACTACGAAAACAGCTCAGCTTCCTCCTTATTTTATTCTCACAATCCTTACTGAATCAAAATTTTATATTCCCCATATTCCATAATTTAACTTCATTGGGTTATATTTGTGCCCGACTATTACCTCATAGTGTCATAACATCACTAAATAATCCCCTTCATGCTGAAATTACAATCATTAACTTAATCACATTATCCATTCCGAATGTCATTTATAACCTTATTGCTTCCTTCTATAACCTTCCTCAATAATTATATTACCAATTTATCTCTGTTATACTAAGAGATTCCCATACATATCCAATTATTTAAACTGCTATTTTACATTCCGTTCGAGTCATACAAAATAAAAGCCACTCCTAACTCCTTTACACAGGTAACTACTACATCTTCCCTTAAACGACACTTGCCTAGATTTATGACAATACAACTTCAACTAAAGTATTAAACATCTTTAGGTTCCTCATTGTCCTGATCCGGGCACATCAATGGATCCTCTTCCTCTTGAGATTTTCTCCTTTGTTCTTCAATCCAGGCTTGTTGTATTCTCTTATATTCTTCATCACTCACCGGTGTAGCATTTCTTCCACAACCGGGAGGAAAATGTCGTACACCTGACACTTTTCTAAGAGGTTTACTTGCCACTGTTACTTTCTCCTTATCCTTTTCTGGTTGTCCCCTTACATTTCTCCCACAACCTAGTGGAAAGTGTCGGACTACTGTCACGCTCTTCCTAGAATAAATACCTCCTTCGGCTATCCTTAATTTCCCCCTTTCTTTAACATGTTCCTTAGATTTTCTCAAAAGGGAACCTCTTATGCTTACATTAATATTATTACTATCTGCACTTTTTGGACTACTCGGTTCGGGTTGCCATCGGCTCTTAGCAGTAGAATCTAGTGATCCCTCGCTAATACTATGAGAGGCGTCGGGACTACCGTCTCTCCTAGACATGGTGTATGTGTCACCAGCGCACCTCAAAACCTATATGCAATCAAATAGTAATTGTTTAATTATTTATGCATCTCAAAAATAGGTAGATTTCTATATGTAGATGCATACATTCTATTCAATCTAACCTAACTTAACTTAACTTAACTTAACTTATCTTAACTTAACTGGACTTGGGGCCACGCAGTGTCAGTGTAGATTTCTTAAAACAACCTTAAAATCAAAAACTTTAAAATCCAAAGCTTTAAAATCAAAAAATCTGATCTTTAAACCATGCTCTGATACCAATCTAAATTGTCACGACCCGGAACTCCCCATCGAGCCCGTGACAACCGCCGCGAAGCCTCGACAAACATTCTTCACCCTGAATGTCGATCGAAACCTCGCAAGGCTCTCGTATCAGCTTTCGCACTTCCCCGGTGAGCAATAGTTATCAAATAATCAAAATACGAAGGATTACAAATCATTTCCAAATTATAACATAACATATTGTTTTTTTTTTTTTTTTTTGCTCACAGGGGCATTTTCGTCATTTTTATCGAAAACCTCGAAACTTGCTAAAAATGTAGTAGGTAAGCCGAAAATATATATTTAATGATTAAAAAAAATTAAGTATCTAAAACGTTCATTTGAAGTGAAAATTTGACCATTTGAATATGATAAAAATATTCAATAAAATAAACTATTTTCTTGTAAAATAATTTTCATAAAACTATCGGTACATAATTCTTATAGCGTAAAAGATAATTATATTCATATATACTATAAAGCAAATAACCAAAGCGTAAAATTTCTTTTACAGTGACACGTGGGCCCATATCTATCCAAAATGCATCGGAAGCTAGAAACCTACAGCTTTTACCGATTCGAGTCCAAATGAAGGTCCTTGTTCAAGTCAGCTAACTACGAAATTCCCTGAGCCTGAAATGTGAGGAAATGAGGGTGGTGAGATTATAAAATCCCAGTGAGTAAACAAATACCATCTAAACTATCTAAAGTCGAGTAAATGGAGACAATTAAAATAAATCATCATACTGTAATTTCATTACCATTCAACTCATTTCAACCATATAAAATCAATCCATAAAAATCGAGTAATCAACTTGGCTTATGAATTTCTTAAAACTTTGGCTAGTGCCAAAACTCATACTCGGTGATACCTTGCGCAGGGCATCTAACCGAGTCCGCCAAGGCTGTTAAAATTTTGTGTACACTTAAAATATATTTTTGTTTGAAAAAAATACAGCCGTTCCTTGGCGTTGGCTGAGTTCCCCTTCACGTGGTGGTTTGGCGTGAAGTGAACCCTAAGCTATACCCCAGGAGATACCCTACGCGCCTTTCCGTTCGAGGTAATAATATAATGGAGTTTACCGTGCCCCTCTAATAGGCTGGTCCACGGAACCCCCTCTGCAGTAAATAATTAATATATAATCCACCAATCAATAAAATTCATTCTAGCATGTCATGGCAATTTATCACAACCTAGCCTCTCAAGGCTGAATACACAGTATAAATAATTATAACACCAAAATCAGTTTAGCCATTCATGCTCATTTATTGTCATAAGCCATTCAATTCAGAACCATAAATTTGCAACACAAACTAGCAGTCTCCAATTACTCTATTTTCAAAACCAATATTCGATTTTTCAGAAAATTTATAAAATCATTTTATAAAATCACAATTTCCCTTAAAACATAACAATTTACCATTTAAACCCATTTTTCATAAAATCACATAGTTGTATAAAACTACTCTAGATAATTAAGACGATAATAAGTTTACTCACAATGTCTAAAATGTAGACTTTCGAAGCACTCTGTCTACTGGTCCTCGGATGTAATTTTCTTGCCTTTATTGGAGGACTCACCACCTTGACACAGTACAAAATCGAGAATTCACTAAGTTGGTACTAAATCAAAATTAAACTAATTTGGACTACCAATGCATGATATGGAATGCAAAAATGCACTGGTAACTATCTAAATCCGGTATTAGCCTAATTCGTCTTATCACCCGATTAAATTCCTAACGGGTTCGTTTAAACTCCAATTTAATTCTTTTCAGTTTCTATACCTCAATTGCACCCAAATTAACTTAATGTCCCTCAGTGTGATGCAAATTATCAGTCCCAATAGTAAATTACGAAAATACCCCTAGTGGGTAAAAATTCGTATTTTTGCTCCGAAAATTCCCATTATTTTTCTAGGCTCATAATTCATTATTCCTTAACCAATTCTCCTAGAATAAAATCAAACTCATCCTCACTCACTACATGGTAAATTCAGCCATTAATGGTTGGGGGAGAAAATAAATTCTTTTCTTGTTGTTTTGTTTCTAAATATGCTAAACTAACTAAAAACACTAACATAAATTAAAATCAAATAAATCCAACAACTTTCTCTCTCCTAACCCATTTTTTTCAGAATTGAATTCATCATGAAAACATGTAATTTAATCATGGAAAATAAAGAGAAATGCTTGGGAATAAGAAAACTCAAGCTTAATAGAAAAAATCTCACCTTTTTCACTTAATTTCCTTGAAAATTCACACTTTTTTCTTTGATTTTCTCTCTCTAGGGTTTTGTTTTCTCCTTTCTCTCTCTTGTTTCTTGCTTGGCCGAATGTTGAAGAAGAAGAATGGGTGGGCTGATTTTTTTTTATGCATTTTTATTGTTTAATGAAATAATATTATTTTATTCATATTTTAAATATTTTATGAATTCATTTCTTTTTTCTAGCCATCCACTTGTCCTATTTTCTTTCACCATGCATTCCCTTTGACTTATCCAAGTCTTAAGTGATATTTCCAGATTTTTCCAAAGTTTTGGTGGAGCAAATTTTTCAAAATTACACTTTTGCCCCTGAACTTTTCAAAACTTACATTTTTACCCCAAAAATTGAAAATTTTCCATAATGCATAATTTTCACTCCTCATACTCATTTCACACTCCAAATAATTAAATTTGATCAAAATCCTTTCAAAAAATTAAATTTTCGATTTCGAATGGTAAAATTACCATTTTACCCTTTTACTCCAAATTATACCGAAATTAAAATTTTTCACTTCTAAACCTCAAATCTTACTCCAATAAGTCAAATGGGGCCAAAAATCTTTTCTAAAAATTTCCATTTTGTTCCCAGGTGGCAAATGACCATTTTGCCCCTGGATAGCGAAAATTCCAATTTGACTCCAAATTGATCCTCGAACTCCGAATCACCATATTAACCCATTCTGGGACTTTAAAATTCTTAATTTCATTGTAAATTCTCTATTTGATCTAGTTCGAGGCTTAAATCAACTTTATTGTACCTCTAGGTACAATACCGACTTTTGTAAATTTTTCGAAACTCTCCTAGCATGCAAACATACTATCCATCACATGTATGTCATGATAAATATTTTTATAGAGTCGAGCTTGTCATCTTCTCCCCCACTTGGATCAACCATATGATCTTTCTTCTTGATTGACTTCGACATCCAGCTAAATATTAATATTTTAATAATATTTTATTAATAAAATATTATTTTATTCTAAAAATTTTATCTTGTCTCTTTGGTACCCAAAATACCTTATTATGCCTCACTTGACTTCCAAATCGCCTTTTATGTCACAAATTCTCCTCCGATAAAATTATTATTATTTCATTATTATTTTTTCACTTGCGAAACATTTTATCCTAAACTACTCTTTTCGTCTTTTATCACTTCTAAACATTTTAATTGACCTCAATATGCATTCGATCAATTTTATTTATCACCATATCAAAGTATGGGGTATTTCAACTCATACTTTCTATAACGCAGTTTCGAGCTTAGTTCTCGTCCTACTCGACTATCCACAAATTGTCCTGAGCCTGAAAAATGTATAGGAAGAAGGGGTGAGATTTTATAATCCTAGTGAGTAAACATATACCATCTAAAATATCTAAAGCCGAGTAAATGGAGACAATTAAAACAAGTCATCATACTGTAATTTCATTACCTTTCAGTTCATTTCAACCAAATAAAATCAATCCATATAAATCGAGTAATCAACTTGGCTTATGAATTTCTTAAAACTTTGGCTCGTGCCAAAACTCATACTCGGTGATACCTTGCGCAGGGCATCCAACCGAGTCCGCCAAGGCTGTTAAAATTTTTGTATACACTTAAAATATATTTTTAGTTTGAGAAAATATAGTCGTTCCTTGGCGTTGGCTGAGTTCCCCTTCACGTGGTGGTTTAGCGTGAAGTGAGCCCTAAGCTTTACCCTAGGAGATACCCTACGTGCCTCCCGTTCGAGGTAACAATATAATGGAGTTTACCGTGCCCCTCTAATAGGCTGGTCCACGGAACCCCCTCTGTAGTAAATAATTAATATATACTCCACCAATTCAATAAAATTCATTCTAGCATGACATGGCAATTTATCGCAATCTAGCCTCTCAAGGCTGAATACACAATACAAATAATTTTGACACCAAAATCAGTTTAGCCATTCATGCTCATTTAATATCATAAGCCATTCAATTTAAAACCATAATTTACAACACAAGCAGGTAGTCTCCAATTACTCTATTTTCAAAACCAGTATTCGATTTTTCAGAAAATTTATAAAATCATTTTATAAAATCACAATTTCTCCTAAAACATATCAATTTACCATTTAAACCCATTTTTCATAAAATCACACAATTGTATAAAACTACTCTAGATAATTAAGACGATAATAAGTTTACTCACAGTATTAAGAGTAGAAATACTCCTATCTTCTGCCCTCGGGTGCAGTCTCTTACCCGAAACAATTGACTCACCACCTATCCATAATCCATGACACAAAATTCAATAAATTGTGTCAATTTATCATAAATTATTTCAGGCTCTTATCCATGCGTATGCACTGGATAGGATTTGAAATGTCTAGACAATCGCTTAATTGCGGTGTCCGACCTAACTCGCTTATACAGGGTGTAAATTCCTAAAATCCCTAATTCGACTCCAATTCCATCCATTTCAATTTCAATTATCCAATTATATCCACAATACCTCAATGACTGTGAATTTGGTCTAATTTATCAGTCCAGACTATAAATTACGCTTTTACCCTTAGTGGGTAAAAATTTCAATTTATTGCACCGAAAATTCCCATTTAATTTCCAACCTCATAATTCATCATTTTTCCACCCAATTCTCTTAAAATAAAGTCAACCTCATCCTCACATACCATTGGCTAGATTCGGCCTAGAGAAATTCATGGAGAAGATAAATATTTTTCTTATTGTTTTACTCATAAACATGCTAAACTAACACTAAACACTAACATAGCTCAAAATCAAATTTATCTAACAACTTTCTCTCTCTAAACCCATATGACCAGAATTGAAATCATCCTCAAATCGCATGATTCAATCATGAAAAATGATGGAAAATGCATGGGAAAGGTAAAGCACAAGACAAATTTAAGAAATGTTACCTTTTTTTTCTTGATTTTTGAATTTCCAACTATTTTCCCTTTAAATTTCTTGGCTAGGGTTTTATTTTCTCCTTTCTCTCTCTTGTTTCTTGCTTGGCCGAATGATGAAGAAGAAGAATGGGTTATGGGCTGATTTTTTTTTATGCCTTTTTTATTAGTTTAATGAAATAATATTATTTTATTCATATTTTGAATATTTTATTAATTCATTTTTTTTTCTAGCCATCCACTTGTCCTACTTTTTCCACCATGCATTCCCTTTGACTTATCCAAGTCTTAAGTGAAATTTCCAGATTTTTCCAAAGTTTTGGTGGAGTAAATTTTTCAAAATTACACTTTTGCCCTTGAACTTTTCAAAAATTACATTTTTGCCCCAAAAATTGAAAATTTGCCATAATGCATAATTTTCACTCCTCATACTCATTTCACACTCCAAATAATTAAATTTGATCAAAATCCTTTCAAAAATTAAATTTTTGATTCTACGTGGCAAAATTACCATTTTACCCTTTTACTCCATATTATACCGAAATTAAAATTTTTCACTTCTAAACCTCAAATCTTACTCCAATAAGTCAAATGGGGCCAAAAATCTTTGCTAAAAATTCTCATTTTGTCCCCAAGTGTCAAATGACCATTTTACCCCTAGATAACGAAAATTTTGGTTTAACTCTAAATTCATCCTTGAACTCCGAATCACCATATTAAACCATTCTGGGACTTTAAAATTCTTAATTTCATCGTAAATTCTCTATTTGATCTAGTTCGAGGTTTAACTCAACTTTGTTATACCTTTAGATACAATACCGACTTTTGTAAATTTTTTTCGGGACTCTTTTAGCATGCAAACATGCTATTCATCACATGTATGTCATGACAAATATTTTTATAGAGTCGGGCTTGTCAGCTTCTCCCCCACTTGGATCAACCATATGATCCTTCTTCATGACTGATTTCGACATCCGGCTAAATATTAATATTTAAAAAAATTTTTATCTTGTCTCATTGATACGTGAAATACCTTATTATGCCTCACTTGACTTCCGAATCGCCTTTAATCTCACAAATTCTCCTCCGATAAAATTATTATTATTTTATTGTTATTTTCTCACTTGCAAAATATTTTATCCTAAACTACTCCTTTCGTCTTTTATCACTTTTAAACATTTTAATTGACCTCAATTTGCATTCAATCAACTTTATTTATCACCATATCAAAGTATGGGGTATTTCAATCTCCCCCACTTAAATAGAATTCGTCCTCGAATTCCCGTCGATGTTGCGTTATCAATCTCCTTCTGTGATCCTACTCCTTATTCCTTCTATAGGGACATTCAATTTATTCACCTCGTTCACCTTCAGTTCAATTAAATGCTTTATTTATGGCAATTATCATCCTTTGGAATTGGATCAGTAATACTTTTCACAACCATGATCTCTTATTTTGAGACACTAAGCATGCCTTTATCACCATTATTAAATTTGAACCATAACTTCACCTCAATTATACTGATTTCGATCACATATCATACTTACTTATGTATACCTAATCATCATTTTATTAATTCGCTCCGTACCAAATTTCTCAATCTTGATTCATCCATCTTATACTGGTCTATACACTTCCTTTAATAAAGTTCCATTAAGAACTTAAACAATTCAAGGTTTACCTTCAAAGTCACTCATAACTTTAATCGTTCATTACATGTCCGTTAACACTTTAACTCACGGACCTCTCTAGACACTATTTCAAAATCTTCCAATTACTGAGAACCATTCTTCACTTTAGTTAGTAAAATTATCAATTTCATATATACATAGATACATGCATTTTCAAATGTCAACATCTCTCTTTATATATAGGAATCCATGTGTTCACATGCCTTGGACTACATTCCCCCTTTATTCATCCGTATCCCAATCCTAGTTTCAATATAATAATTCTTATAGTGCATGCCAACCTTCTTATTATACTTGTGTATAACTTCATATCATTCATATCATTTCCAACCATATGTTTGCGTTTCCTTATACTATATATCATTCATCACAATGTCATCTCCATTGAATTATAATCCATTATGCGTGTATGCTTTATAATCCTATTGATGCCTCAAAGATTTATCTCAACTTGATCATTGCATCTCATGCAATACCACAATTCCTAAGAGTCATCCTTTTATCCTTAATCATCTTTCATGCCTCTATATTACCTTGTATCTTTCTTGCATTACGATATTGATTTGTCACTTAAGACTCGAACCCATTTGAATCATGTATGCCTTAAGCATTTTCGAATTCCAATTTCCATAATATATTAGGAAAGTTTCATTATCTGACTTCATTTTCAAGGTCAACTTCTATCATCCTTTGTTCCACTCCTTCATATGAACATAACATCATTCTTCCTTAACTAATTTATAAATTGTACTTGAAATTGTAAAACTTAAAACTAGATTATCCTCAAGTATTTTTCAATACTAATACTAATATCACTCTCAGCTTACAGCTTCCTTTTTATAATCACATAACTAAGTGCTTGCTTTAACGAGATCCAGAGTAAAACTTCTCTTGAGTATTTCCTTGGGAATATCTATCTTAAACTTATATCTCACAGCATGTGATCCCTTAACTTGTGATTTAGCCATTAGGCTTCTCAGCAAGTTTTAAAAATTTTACGTTTCATACTTGTTGTGTATGATTATAATCTCTTCTCAAAGATGTTTATGTATTCCTAAAACACTTAATCTTAAAGGTATATAAATACGTACTCATCCATTCAATCCCTAACTCATCTTCAAAGGTTTCCAGGGTGCCACATAATTAGCCTCATGTTGTTACTAACCCTTGTCATTTTACTGTATCAAAACAGATATTACAAATTCTCGTAATGATATTCTATATAAACTGATTTTCTATACCAGTCTCGTAATTCTTCCTTCACACTTTCATTACTTGGTATCTCATCTCAATATAGTCATCTCAAGAATCTTTCAATTTTTTTTTTATTATATGCCCATGTACAAGGCAATAAAGAAGTTTTTCAATTCATTTGGGTAAACATTCTCCAGAATATTTAAGACTCCCAGATAACAAAACACAATGACCAACAACCAAAATTCAATTTGTAAGCTCATTATCGTGAAATACCCCATACTTTGATATAGTGATAAATAAAGTTGATCGAATGCAAATTGAGGTCAATTAAAATGTTTAAAAGTGGTAAAAGACGAAAGGAGTAGTTTAGGATAAAATATTTCGCAAGTGAGAAAATAATAATAAAATAATAATAATTTTATCAGAAGAGAATTTGTGAGATAAAAGACGATTCGGAAGTCAAGTGAGGCATAATAAGGTATTTCACATACCAAGGAGACAAGATAAAATTTTTTTTAAATATTAATATTTAGCTGGATGTCGAAATCAGTTATGAAGAAGATCATATGGTTGATCCAAGTGGGGGAGAAGATGACAAGTCCGACTCTATAAAAATATTTGTCATGACATACATGTGATGGATAGCATGTTTGCATGCTAAGAGAGTCCCAAAAAAAAAAAAATTTACAAAAGTCGGTATTGTACCTAGAGGTACAACAAAGTTGATTTAAACCTCGAACTAGATCAAATAGAGAATTTATGATGAAATTAAGAATTTTAAACTCACAGAATGGTTTATTATGCTAATTTGAAGTTCGAGGATCAATTTGAAGACAAACCGAACTTTTCGCTCTCTAGGGGCAAAATGGTCATTTGCCAGCTAAGGACAAAATGGAAATTTTTAGAAAATATTTTTGGCCCCATTTGACTTATTGGAGTAAGATTTGAGGTTTAGAAGTGAAAAATTTTAATTTCGGTATAATTTGGAGAAAAAAGGTAAAATGGTAATTTTGCCATCCGGAATCGAAAATTTAATTTTTGAAAGGATTTTGATCAAATTTAATTATTTGGAGTGTGAAATGAGTATGAGGAGTGAAAATTATGCATTATGGCAAATTTTCAATTTTTGGGGCAAAAATGTAATTTTTGAAAAGTTCGGGGGCAAAAGTGTAATTTTGAAAAATTTGCTCCACCAAAACTTTGGAAAAATCTGAAAATTTCACTTAAGACTTGGATAAGTCAAAGGGAATGCATGGTGGAAAAAGTAGGACAAATGGATGGCTAGAAAAAAAAATGAATTAATAAAATATTTAAAATATGAATAAAATAATATTATTTCATTAAACAATAAAAAAGGCATAAAAAAATCAGCCCACCCATTCTTCTTCTTCAACATTCGGCCAAGCAAGAAACAAGAGAGAGAAAGGAGAAAATAAAACCCTAGCTAAGAAATTTAAAGGGAAAATAGGTGGAAATTCAAAAATCAAGTGAAAAAAGGTAACATTTCTTAAATTTGTCTTGTGCTTTACCTTTCCCATGCATTTTTCATCATTTTTCATGGTTGAATCATATGATTTGAGGATGATTTGAATTCTGGTCATATGGGTTTAGAGAGAGAAAGTTGTTAGATAAATTTGATTTTGAGCTATGTTAGTGTTTAGTGTTAGTTTAGCATGTTTATGAGTAAAACAACAAGAAAAATATTTATCTTCTCCATGAATTTCCCTAGGCCGAATCTAGCCAATGGTATGTGAGGATGAGGTTGACTTTATTTTAAGAGAATTGGGTGGAAAAATGATGAATTATGAGGTTGAAAATTAAATGAGAATTTTCGGTGCAATAAATTGAAATTTTTACCCACTAGGGGTAAAAACGTAATTTATAGTCCGGACTGATAAATTGGACCAAATTCACAGTCATTGAGGTATTGTGGATATAATTGGATAATTGAAATTGAAATGGATGGAATTGGAGTCGAATTGGGGATTTTAGGAATTTACACCGTGTATAGGCGAGTTAGGTCGGACACCGCAATTAAGCGATTGTCTAGACATTTCAAATCCTATCGAGTGCATACGCATGGGTAAGAGCCTGAAATAATTTATGATAAATTGACACAATTTATTGAATTTTGTGTCATGGATTATGGATAGGTGGTGACTCAATTGTTTCGGGTAAGAGACTGCACCCGAGGGCGGATAATAGGAGTATTTCTACTCCTAATACTGTGAGTAAACTTATTATCGTCTTAATTATCTAGAGTAGTTTTATACAACTGTGTGATTTTATGAAAAATGGGTTTAAATGGTAAATTGCTATGTTTTAAGAGAAATTGTGATTTTATAAAATGATTTTATAAATTTTCTAGAAAATCAAATATTGGTTTTGGAAATAGAGTAATTGGAGATTGCTAGTTTGTGTTGCAAATTTATGGTTTGAAATTGAATGGCTTATGACAATAAATGAGCATGAATGGCTAAACTGATTTTGGTGTTATAATTATTTATACTGTGTATTCAGCCTTGAGAGGCTAGGTTGCGATAAATTGCCATGTCATGCTAGAATGAATTTTATTGATTGGTGGATTATATATTAATTATTTACTGCAGAGGAGGTTCCGTGGACCAGCCTATTAGAGGGGCACGGTAAACTCCATTATATTATTACCTCGAACGGAGAGGCGCGTAGGGTATCTCCTGGGGTAAATCTTAGGGTTCACTTCACGCTAAACCACCACGTGAAGGGGAACTCAGCCAACGCCAAGGAACGGCTGTATTTTTCTCAAACTAAAAATATATTTTAAGTGTATATGAAATTTTAACAGCCTTGGCGGACTCGGTTGGATGCCCTGCGCAAGGTATCACTGAGTATGAGTTCTGGCACGAGCCAAAGTTTTAAGAAATTCATAAGCCAAGTTGATTACTCGATTTATATGGATTGATTTTATTTGGTTGAAATGAACTGAAAGGTAATGAAATTACAGTATGATGACTTATTTAATTGTCTCCATTTACTCGGCTTTAGATACTTTAGATGGTATCTGTTTACTCACTGGGATTATAAAATCTCACCCCTTCTTCCTATACATTTTTCAGGCTCAGGACAATTTGTAGATAGTCGAGTAGGACGAGAACTAAGCTCGGAACTGCATTATAAAAAGTAAGAGTTCACAGTCTTACATCCTCTTGGTCAATTGGAGCCCACGTGTCAGTGCAGATCAAAACTTATATTTTGGTTATTTGTATTTCTATTCATATAATTTTTATTTTACTTTCATGTGCGCAAAATTATTTACGAATATTTCTATAAAAATTTATTTTATGAGAAAATAGAATATCTTATTTATTATTTTTGAATAGTACTAGTTGTCAACAATTTGCTTTCAAATGAACGTTTTAGATACTTAATTATTTTTAAATCATTAAATATATATTTTCTGCTTACCTACTACATTTTTAGCAAGTTTCGAGGTTTTCGACAAAAATTACGAAAATACCCCCGTGAGCCAAAAAATAATATTTTATTGTTCTTATTTGAAAATGACTTATGATTTTTTTTGAAATACGAGATTTAATAACTGTTGCTCACCGGGGAGATGCGGAAGTTGATGCTAAGCCTTGCGAAGTTTCAATCAGCATTCGGGGTGAAGAATGTCTGTCGAGGCCTCGCGACGGTTGTCACGGGCCCGATGGGGAGTTCCGAGTCGTGACATATCGTGTCACTCCCATCTTACTCATGTATCATAGGCGTGAGGTATTCGGAGCAGTATAATGTTGAACAGTCAATGCTGAAGTACTGTAGCTATTAGAAATTTTCCCATCAAAGCTATTTGTCTGCATTCAAAGTCACCACATCAATCATTCTCAACCAGTGGTTTCCCTTCTAGATATATATCATGAGTTCCATAAGTGTAGGTACCTTCTATTTTCTTGTCATACACACTAAGCCAGATTAATACTTTCATCTCATGTCATCTTTTGACTTTTATCAACATTCATAAAATTCCACCTCATAACATCCTTTCCATACAGTGTAATAAATTCATGATACATATACCACTCTACACATAAGTTGCTTACTATCTACAACTTTCCTCAAATATATTGTCATCCCTATCCAATTATCTTCTTTGTCTTATACTCCAATAATCTTATTGACTTTCGGTATAATTAACTACGAAAATAGTCCGGCTTCCTCCTCACTTTATTCTTGCAATCCTTACTGAATCAAAATTTTATATTCCCCATATTCCATAATTTAACTTCATTGGGTTATATTTGTGCCCAACTATTATCTCATAGTGTCATAACATCACTGAATAATCCCCTTCATGCTTAAATTACAATCATTAACGTAATCACATTATCCATTCCGAATGTCATTTATAACCTTATTGCTTCCTTCTATAACCTTCCTCAATAATTATATTACCAATTTATCCCTATCATACTAAAGATTCCCATATACTTTCAGTTACTTAAATAGCCATTTTATAATACATTCTAGTCCTATACTTTTAAAAGCCAAACTATGTTTAATTCTTTGTACAGATAATTATTATCTCTTTTACACAACATCTACTTAGAGTTAAGGTAGTGTAAAATCCTACGAAAATATTGCATGTCCTTGGGATCATCATCTTAATCTGATCTTATCGAAAGATTCTACTCCGAGTCCTCATAAAGATTCTCTTTCGGGTTTTCCTCCTCCTGAGATTTTTTTTTTTTGCTCCTCAATCCAGGCTTGTTGTATTCTCCTATATTCTTCATCACTCACCGGTGCAGCATTTCTTCCACAACCCGGAGGAAAATGTCGTACACCTGACACTTTTCTAAGGGGTTTACTTGCCACTGTTACTTTCTCCTTATCCTTTTCTGGTTGTCCCTTTACATTTCTCCCACAGCCTGGTGGAAAGTGTCGGACTACTGTCACGCTCTTCCTAGAACGAATATATCCTCTTGCAATTTCTTCCCTCGTCCATTCTCTAGGGTGCTCTCTAGGTTGTTCCGAAAGGAAATCTTGTTCAATTTTTGGTGTATTGGAGCTACTCTCACTTTCAAAATTCTCACTACTCTCGAAGCTCCCCTTATTATGAACCCATTCTGATAAGTTCTTAGGAATTCTATTATCAAGAATTCGAGACGGACCATCTTCCGAATCACCTGTATCAAGGTGTCATTTGCTTCTAGCCGTAGAATCTAGAGATCTCTCGCTGTCACTATGAGAGGTATCGAGACTACCACCACTTATAAACATGGTGTGTATGTCACCAGTGCACCTCAAAACCTATATGCAATCAAATAGTAATTGTTTAATTATTTATGCATCTCAAAAGTAGGTAGATTTCTATATGAAGATGCATACATTCTATTCAATCTAACCTAACTTAACTTAACTTAACTTAACTTATCTTAACTTAACTGGACTTGGGGCCACACAATGTCAGTGTAGATTCCTTAAAACAACCTTAAAATCATAAACTTTAAAATTCAAAGCTTTAAAATCAAAATATCTGATCTTTAAACCATGCTCTGATACCAATCTAAATTGTCACTACCCGGAACTCCCCATCGGGCCCATGACAACCGTCGCGAGGCCTCGATAGACATTCTTCACCCCAA
The DNA here is from genome assembly GCF_053813885.1 of Theobroma cacao. Taxonomy (NCBI): domain Eukaryota; kingdom Viridiplantae; phylum Streptophyta; class Magnoliopsida; order Malvales; family Malvaceae; genus Theobroma; species Theobroma cacao. The sequence continues at coordinate 35,337,627 of NC_142647.1, read as the reverse complement.
GTGCCAATCGAAACCCCGCAAGGCTTAGCATCAACTTTCGCATCTCCCCGGTGAGCAACAATTATTAAATCTCGCATTTAAAAAAAATCATAAGTCATTTTCAAATAAGAACAATAAAATATTATTTTCTGGCTCATAGGGGCATTTTCGTAATTTTTCGTCAAAAATCTCAAAACTTGCTAAAAATGTAGTAGGTAAGCAGAAAATATATATTTAATGATTTTAAAACAAATTAAGTATCTAAAACGTTCAATTTAAAGCAAATTGTTAATAACTAGTACTATTCAAAAATAATCAATAAAATATTCTATTTTCTCATAAAATAAATTTTTATAGAAATATTCGTAAATAATTTTTTCTCACATGTAAGTAAAGTAAAAATTGTATGAATAGAAATACAGATAACCAAAATATAAGTTTTGATCTGCAATGACACGTGGGCCCCAATTGACCAAGAGGATGTAAGACTGTGAACTCTTACTTTCTATAATGCAGTTTCGAGCTTAGTTCTCGTCCTACTCGACTATCTACAAACTGTCTTAAGCCTGAAAAATGTATAGGAAGAAGGGGTGAGATTTTATAATCCTAGTGAGTAAACAGATACCATCTAAAGTATCTAAAGCCGAGTAAATGGAGACAATTAAAACAAGTCATCATACTGTAATTTCATTACCTTTCAGTTCATTTCAACCAAATAAAATCAATCCATATAAATCGAGTAATCAACTTGGCTTATGAATTTCTTAAAACTTTGGCTCGTGCCAAAACTCATACTCGGTGATACCTTGCGCAGGGCATCCAACCGAGTCCGCCAAGGCTGTTAAAATTTTTGTATACACTTAAAATATATTTTTAGTTTGAGAAAATACAGTCGTTCCTTGGCGTTGGCTGAGTTCCCCTTCACGTGGTGGTTTAGCGTGAAGTGAGCCCTAAACTTTACCCCAGGAGATACCCTACGCGCCTCTTCGTTCGAGGTAACAATATAATGGAGTTTACCGTGCCCCTCTAATAGGCTGGTCCACGGAACCCCCTCTGTAGTAAATAATTAATATATACTCCACCAATTCAATAAAATTCATTCTAGCATGACATGGCAATTTATCGCAATCTAGCCTCTCAAGGCTGAATACACAATACAAATAATTCTGACACCAAAATCAGTTTAGCCATTCATGCTCATTTAATATCATAAGCCATTCAATTTAAAACCATAATTTACAACACAAGCAGGTAGTCTCCAATTACTCTATTTTCAAAACCAGTATTCGATTTTTCAGAAAATTTATAAAATCATTTTATAAAATCACAATTTCTCCTAAAACATATCAATTTACCATTTAAACTCATTTTTCATAAAATCACACAACTGTATAAAACTACTCTAGATAATTAAGACGATAATAAGTTTACTCACAGTATTAAGAGTAGAACTACTCCTATCTTCTGCCCTCGAGTGCAGTCTCTTACCCGAAACAATTGACTCACCACCTATCCATAATCCATGACACAAAATTCAATAAATTGTGTCAATTTATCATAAATTATTTCAGGCTCTTATCCATGCGTATGCACTAGATAGGATTTGAAATGTCTAGACAATCGCTTAATTGCAGTGTCTGACCTAACTCGCCTATACAGGGTGTAAATTCCTAAAATCCCCAATTCGACTCCAATTCCATCCATTTCAATTTCAATTATCCAATTATATCCACAATACCTCAATGACTGTAAATTTGGTCCAATTTATCAGTCCGGACTATAAATTACGCTTTTACCCTTAGTGGGTAAAAATTTCAATTTATTGCACCGAAAATTCCCATTTAATTTCCAACCTCATAATTCATCATTTTTCCACCTAATTCTCTTAAAATAAAGTCAACCTCATCCTCACATACCATTGGCTAGATTCGGCCTAGAGAAATTCATGGAGAAGATAAATATTTTTCTTATTGTTTTACTCATAAACATGCTAAACTAACACTAAACACTAACATAGCTCAAAATCAAATTTATCTAACAACTTTCTCTCTCTAAACCCATATGACCAGAATTGAAATCATCCTCAAATCGCATGATTCAACCATGAAAAATGATGGAAAATGCATGGGAAAGGTAAAGGACAAGACAAATTTAAGAAATGTTACCTTTTTTTTTCTTGATTTTTGAATTTCCAACTATTTTCCCTTTAAATTTCTTGGCTAGGGTTTTATTTTCTCCTTTCTCTCTCTTGTTTCTTGCTTGGCCGAATGATGAAGAAGAAGAATGGGTTATGGGCTGATTTTTTTTTTATGCCTTTTTTATTAGTTTAATGAAATAATATTATTTCATTCATATTTTGAATATTTTATTAATTCATTTTTTTTTCTAGCCATCCACATGTCCTACTTTTTCCACCATGCATTCCCTTTGACTTATCCAAGTCTTAAGTGAAATTTTCAGATTTTTCCAAAGTTTTGGTGGAGCAAATTTTTCAAAATTACACTTTTGCCCCCGAACTTTTCAAAAATTACATTTTTGCCCCGAAAATTGAAAATTTGCCATAATGCATAATTTTCACTCCTCATACTCATTTCACACTCCAAATAATTAAATTTGATCAAAATCCTTTCAAAATTAAATTTTTGATTTTGCGTGGCAAAATTACCATTTTACCCTTTTACTCCAAATTATACCGAAATTAAAATTTTTCACTTCTAAACCTCAAATCTTACTCCAATAAGTCAAATGGGGCCAAAACTCTTTTCTAAAAATTCCCATTTTGTCTCCAAGTGTCAAATGACCATTTTACCCCTAGATAACGAAAATTTTGGTTTGACTCCAAATTCATCCTTGAACTCCGAATCACCATATTAAACCATTCTGGGACTTTAAAATTCTTAATTTCATCGTAAATTCTCTATTTGATCTAGTTTGATGTTTAAGTCAACTTTGTTGTACCTTTAGATACAATACCGACTTTTGTAAATTTTTTTCGGGACTCTTTTAGCATGCAAACATGCTATTCATCACATGTATGTCATGACAAATATTTTTATAGAGTCGGGCTTGTCATCTTCTCCCCCACTTGGATCAACCATATGATCCTTCTTCATGACTGATTTCGACATCCGGCTAAATATTAATATTTAAAAAAAATTTTATCTTGTCTCCTTGATACGTGAAATACCTTATTATGCCTCACTTGACTTCCGAATCGCCTTTTATCTCACAAATTCTCCTTCGATAAAATTATTATTATTTTATTGTTATTTTCTCACTTGCAAAATATTTTATCCTAAACTACTCCTTTCGTCTTTTATCACTTTTAAACATTTTAATTGACCTCAATTTGCATTCAATCAACTTTATTTATCGCCATATCAAAGTATGGGGTATTTCATGATGAATGCAAATGGGTTTGGTTCATCTAATCCTTCTTTAACTTGGATTATAGTTATATTTGGCATAATACCTAAAAATGCCTTTAAACTATTCAAAAAAATTCAAATAAGTCTATATTTTTTATTACATTTAATCAAGTTTTTGTTTTTTTTTATTTTTGAGCCAATTAAACCTTTATAGTTTTATTTTGAATCAAATAAACTTTTATAACTAACACTTGACTTAGTCAAAATATCACTTAATTAAAATCTCACTTGTCATTCTATACCATGTGGCCTTAACTTGGCATATTAACATGTCATAATTGGTGATGACATTGCATGTTGACATGTCATAATTAATGATAATGTGGCATGATGACATGATCATGTGATAGTTTTCACCCTTCATATTAATGTCACGTCAATATCATGAAGGTATAAAATGACAAGTGATATTTTAACTAATAGCAATTAGTCAACCATTAGTCAAAAAGGCTTATTTGATCCAAAATAAAAATATAAGGGCTTGATTGAACACAATAAAAGAATAAGGGCTTATTTGAATTTTATTGAATAGTTGAAGGGTTTTTTTAGCATTATTCCTTTATATTTATTACAAACATGTTACAAACCTAATGGGTCATACACATTCAAAAGTGTTAATTGAGAATGTAATTTGGAATTATTAAAAGAAGTTAAGAACTTCAAGGGCTTGATTGAATGGTTCAATTAATCTTAAGTCAATTTTGCAATTAGCATAAAAGTTATCCAAATCCTATTAAGATTGGGAATTACTTAATTGCCTATAAATATAAGGCTTATACTGCACTTAAGAGGCACTACAATTAGCACTACTTGTTACTACAATCAAAACCTTGAAAGGCTTGTGAGGACATTAGAAAAAGAGGTGAAACCTTATTAGTTGATTTCTCCTAACCCTATGACCCATCGATTCATCTTCGTCCACCAATTTGGCCCCATAGTTTTATCTTGTCGTGAGTGCGATTGTCACGACCCGGAACCTCCCTCAGGCCCATGACAATCGCCGCGACGTCCCGATTGACACTCATTATCCAGAATGCCAACCGGAACCCCGCAAGGCTTACATATCGGTTTCTTTCCTTTCCTGTGAGCAATCATTGTTAAATATCGAGTTTTTAGAGAATATATACTATTTTAGATAAAAAACAATCAAAATAAAATTTTCGCCACACAGGGGTATTTTGGTCATTTTTTTCTCAAAAATTTCAAAACTAGCTAAAACGTACTATACAAGTACAAAATACATAATTCATATTCAAAATGAGTTTAAAAGTTTAAAATCTTCATTTAAAACGAAATTACGGTTATTTGAATATAATAAGAAAATAAAAGAAATATTAAGGGAAATATTCTATTTTCTTATAAAACAATTTTTATAGAGTTATACGTGAATAATTTTTATAGCGTAAAAGCTAAATAAATTTATACATACTGAAATACAGTAAGCCAAAATATTTAATTTAATTTACAATAACAAGAGGGCCCCCGAATAAACAAAAGTAAAGAGGACTGTGAACCTACGGTTTGGAAAATACAGATCCAATAGTAATCCTCGATGAAATCAGCTATCTACAGTCTATACTGAACCTGAAATGGGTGGAAAGGAGTTGAGTGAGATTTTGCAATCCCAATAAGTAAACAGACATTATCATAAATATCTAAAGGCGAGTAAAATGGAGGCAAGTTTAAACAACAAATTTCAACCCATTTCATAAGGTTTTCAATTTATTTCTTAAACCACAAAATATTTGTAATTTACCAAAACAATTGTTAAGGCTTATGTCTTTTATTAAAACAAGGCTCAAGCCAAAACTAATCCTCGGGGATACCTTGGCTGAGGCATCTAACCGAGTCCGCCAAGGGTGTTAAAATATTCACACGTGAAACACATTTTTATTTTTAAAACCAGCCGTCCCTTGGCGTTGGCCGAGTTACACATTCACGTGGGGGTTCGACGTGAAGTGAGCTCTAATACTACCCCAGGAGTTACCCTCCTCGCCTCTACAACCGGAGTAACTATATAACTGGGTTTACCGTGCCCCTCTAATAGGCAGTCCACGGAAACCCGTCACTGCAGTGACTAACCCACCAATTTTAATAAAATTTCGACAGTATAACGTGGCTTTTATTTATTTATCCAGCCTGCATAGTAAAACAACTTACATAAATTTCCCAATGCATTCACAAAATATAGCCACATATACTCATTTCTCATAAGCCATTCCTAGGAAAATATATATTTTTCAAGTCAATTTGTAGCCTCCAATTACTCAATTTCATAATCAATACAATATATTTTTATTTGTCACATTTATTCCTAAAACATCAAAAATCCCGTTTTAATCTCGTTCTCATTTCATAAAATACATAAAGGGCATTTAAAATAAACTCTAGATAATTTACAATAATAATAAGTTTACTCACCGTTTGTACAAAATAAAAGCTTTCTAAGCGCCCCGATCACTACTCGTCGGGTACGACTTCTTTGCCTTTTCCGGAAGGCTCTCCTCCTAGACACATTACAAAAATTTACACAATTCATCACATTGATGCTAAATCACTATATAATTAACTTAAATCCTATACTAATGCATGGTATGAAATGCAATAGCCTAAAACGACTTAAATGCGGTATTAACCTATTTTTGGCACTTTGCCCGATAAATTGCTAACGCGCTCCATTTTAGCTCTAAATCATCCCATTCTCTCTCCAACATTTCTAACCATTAAATATCAGCCAATAACCTTCTAAAAACAACAAAATCAGCTCACTCCCTTCCTTGGAAAATTCGGCCAAAAATGGGACATTAACTCGGTAAATTTTCTACTTTGTTTTTCTATCACGTTTAATCGTTTTTCATCATTTCTCTTCATTTTCCTTAGAATAAAATCAATTCATCATCATTGTACAGCATTGAGCATCCAGCCAAGAGTGGGTATTGTGAAAATTTACTGATTTCTTGCCCAATTTAATTTCTAAACACATTTAACTAACTAAAACTATCAATTTAACTAAAAATCAAAACCTAAAAATTTCAATTTCTCTCTCCTAGAATTTCGTCCAGCCCTTGATATCACTTTTTGATCTCTCTCCTCAAGCATGCTAAATGGAAATAAAGGCATAGGAAAGGTAGAAATCAAGCTAAAATCGAAAAATCTTACCGTTAGACGCGTAAACGGTCGAAAACCGCGAATTTCTCTTTGAATTTTCTTGTTTCTCTTTGGTTTTTCTTTTCTTCTTCCTTTCCTCTCTATTTCCTCTGTTTTTCTTCCTTATGGCCGGCCAGCACTCAAAATTTGGGTTTAAATGGCTGACTTTTCATTAAAATAATATTATTTCATTAAAAAATGCCATGTGTCACTTTCCCATTGGCCCATCTTTAAAATTTCATCCATTTGTTTCCAAATTTTCACCATGCACTTGTCTCATATATTCATAGCTTAGATAAAATTCTCAGACTCATCCAAAGTCTCGGTGGAGTAATTTTTGCAATTTACACTTTTGCCCCCATAAAAGTCAAAAATTACATTTTTGCCCCAAAAATTGAAAAATTGCCCATAGACATATTTTTCATCCCTTATACTCATGCCATTCTCCAATTTGTCAAATTTGATCAAAATTCTCTCAAAATCTCAAATTTTGTCCATGGGTGGCAAAATTACGATTTTGCCCCTACACTCCAAAAATCACCAGAATTAAACTTTTTCACTTCCTATCATTAAATTATACTCCAAATAGTTAATCTTGGTCAAAAATTTCACTCCATGATCAAATTATTATCTTAGGTGGCAAAATGACGATTTTGCCCTTCAATATCAAAATTTCTAATTTTACCCCAAATGAACCCTCGAACTCCGAACAATCATTTTTAGTCATTCCTGAACTATAAAATATTAAATTTCATCCTACAATTCCTATTTGAACTAGTTCGAGGTTAAATCAACTCAAGTGTACCGTTAGGTACGATATCGGGTTTCGTCTTTTCTTATGTGCTTTCCTAGCATAATAACATGCTACTCAGTGTATGTATGTCATGACATGTATTTATAGGGTTGGGTTTTACAATTCTACCCCCCTTAAAATAAAATTTTGACCTCAAAATTTCACTTACCAGATTCAACAAATAGATGCGGGTATTGGTTCCTCATCTGATGCTCTACTTCCCATGTCATTTCCTCCATTCGAGCATTTTTCCACAATACTTTGACCATTGAAATACTCTTGTTTCTCAGTACTCGATCCTTTCGATCCAAGATACTCACAGGTTGTACCTCGAACTTCAAATCGTCATGCAACTTGATCGGAGGTGCTTCGAGGACGTGAGAGGGATCTGGTACATATTTCTTAAGCATGGAGACATGGAAAACGTTGTGGATCCGATCTAACTCCGGAGGTAATTCTAACCGATAAGCCACTGGTCCAATCCTTTCAATTATTTGGAATGGTCCAATATATCTCGGGTTGAGTTTTCCTCTCTTCGCAAATCGAATCACACCTTTCCAAGGAGAAACCTTAAGAAAAACTTTATCATCGATCTCAAACTCCAAGTCTTTTCTCCGTTTATCTGCATAGCTCTTCTGCCTATCCTGGGCTACCTTTAGCCTCTCTCGTATAACCTTGATCTTGTCATTAGTTAGCTCGATCAATTCCACACTCACTAACTTTCTTTCACCCACTTCATCCCAACAAAGTGGAGTACGACATTTCCTTCCATATAAAGCTTCGTATGGTGCCATACCAATGCTAGACTGAAAGCTATTGTTGTAAGCAAATTCCACCAATGGCAAATGTCTGTCCCAACTCCCAATAAAGTCAATGACACAAGCCCGTAACATATCCTCCAAGGTCTGGATAGTCCTTTCTGACTGACCATCCGTCTGTGGGTGAAAAGCAGTGCTAAATTTCAATTTGGTTCCGAGAGCTTCTTGAAATTTCGGCCAGAATCGAGAAGTGAATCGAGGATCTCGGTCTGACACTATAGAAACGGGAACTCCATGTAGCCTCACAATCTCATCTATATAGAGCTGAGCCAGCTTCTCAATAGAGTATGTACTATGGACAGCTAAAAAGTGAGCGGACTTAGTCAACCGATCTACGATCACCCAAATCGCATCCTTTCCCCTCTGTGTCCTCGGCAATCCCAAAACAAAATCCATAGTTACATGCTCCCATTTTCACTCGGGAACAGGTAAAGACTGAAGTGTACCTGCTGGCCTCTGATGCTCCGTCTTAACTTGCTGACATACGAGACACTTTGCTACGAATTCTGCTACGTCTCGCTTCATACCCGGCCACCAATAATTCTCCCTGATAGTCCTATACATCTTGGTGCTTCCGGGATGTAATGCATAAGCAGATGAATGAGCTTCTTCCATGATCGCCTGTCTCAACTGGTTTCCCTCAGGAACACAAACTCGATCTTTAAACATCAAGACGTTATCCTCTCCAAATCTGAACTCACTGACTCCCCCATCGGTCAGCTTTTGAATTTCTTTTCTTAACTCATCATCAGACCTCTGAATGTCCTTGATCTGATTAAGTAACGAAGGTCGCACAATGAAGTTTGCCAATAAGGATCCATCCTCACCATTTCTCAACTGGACCCCAAGAGATTTCATCTCTATTAATGCTGGAAAATAACAACTCTGAAGCGCTGCTAAAGACGATGAAGACTTACGACTTAAGGCATCAGCTACAACGTTCGCCTTTCCCGGATGATAGTCTATCACCAAGTCATAATCTTTTATCAACTCCAACCATCGCCTTTGCCTCAAATTAAGCTCCTTTTGGGTGAGCAAATATTTTAAACTCTTATGATCCGTAAATATCCGACAATGCTCACCATACAAGTAATGCCTCCAGATTTTTAAAGCAAACACCACTGCTGCTAACTCTAAATCATGGGTAGGGTAATTTGCTTCATGCCTCTTTAGCTGTCTAGAAGCATAAGCCACAACTTTTTCATCCTGCATCAATACGCACCCCAACCCCAACTTTGAAGCATCACTATATACTACAAATCCCTTACCATTAACAGGAAGTGTTAAAACGGGAGCGGAGGTTAACCGGTTCTTTAGCTCCTGAAATCGATTCTCACAAACATCATCCCACACAAACTTAACTCCCTTACGAGTTAGACGGGTCAAAGGAGCTGCTATTAAGGAAAACCCCTGAACAAACCTCCGATAATAACCGACTAATCCAAGGAAACTACGAATCTCCGTCACTGTCTTAGGTTGCTCCCATTGTAAAATTGCCTCTACTTTCTTAGGATCAACATATATTCCAGTTCTCGATACTACGTGTCCCAAGAATACCACTTCCTGTAACCAAAACTCACACTTCGAAAACTTTGCATACAACTGTCTTTCCCTCAAAGTTTGTAATACTATACGCAAGTGGGCAGCGTGCTCATCATTATCTCTCGAGTAAACCAGTATGTCATCAATGAACACAATAACAAACTTGTCCAGGTAAGGGTGGAACACCCTATTCATGAGATCCATAAAAGCTGCCGGTGCGTTAGTTAACCCGAAAGGCATGACCAAGAACTCATAATGACCGTACCGAGTCCTGAACGCTGTCTTGGGTACATCTTGTTCTTTAATCCTCAATTGATGATACCCAGACCTTAGATCAACCTTGGAAAACACTGTAGCTCCCTGTAATTGATCGAAAAGATCATCAATCCTCGGTAACGGATACTTGTTCTTAATGGTCATTCTGTTAAGCTGTCGGTAATCGATACATAACCGAAGTGTACCGTCTTTCTTTTTCACAAATAAAACCGGTGCTCCCCATGGAGATATACTAGGGCGTATAAAACCCTTGTCCACCAACTCTTGCAATTGTACTTTCAACTCCTTCAACTCTGCTGGAGCCATTCTATATGGAGGGATAGAAATAGGTGCGGTACCTGGAAGTAAATCAATAGGGAACTCAAGCTCTCGATCAGGAGGCAGTCCCGGTAAATCATCAGGAAATACATCAGGAAACTCACTTACTATCGGGACATCCTCTAACTTAGGTTCCCCCTTTGAAGTATCAATTACGTATGCCAAATAAGTCGGATACCCTTTCTGCACTAATTTTGAAGCTTTGATGGCCGAGATTACACAGGACGGTAATACTCGGCGTTTCCCTACAAACACAATCTCTGCTCCCTCCGAATTTCGGAGAATAACTTCCTTTCGGAAACAATCCACGTTCGCCCGATGTGCAGTTAACCAGTCCATACCCAATATTAGATCAAAATCCAAGATCTCTAGAGGAATTAAGTCACCCCTAAATTCTTCCTCGCCTACCCTTACCCCACAGTCTCTATAACAACTATTTCTAACTAGCTTTTCTCCTAAAGGGGTGTGAATTACAATTTCTTCCTCTAATGGTGACAAGTTTCTATCAACAATTGATGCAAATGTGGTGCTCACATAAGACCTATCTGAGCCAGAATCTATCAAAACATAAGCATCTTTATCAAATAAAGACATAGTACCTGTCACTGCTCCAGGTCGGACTTGTGCCTCATCTTCCGTCACAGCGAAAACTCTTGTCGAGGTACGAGTCTGTGGTCTCGAAGATGGATGTGCCGGGGTATTACTCTCCACACCGGACCGTATGGCTACTCCCTGTCTCGGTGGCAACCCAGAAGAATCTCTCCTCTGTATATCAGTGCGAGCTGGTGAAGATGATGCAACTACCGTGGCTCGTCCTAACCGTGGGCAATTACTCCTAATATGACCCGTTTGTCCACATTGGAAACATCTTGTTGGCTCTCTACATAGCCCACTATGATAATTCCCACAATTTCTGCATCTGTCAGAACCTCCGAAACTCTTCCCAGAACCAGTCATAGCAGATCTGCTAAACCTCGAAGGTCTCTGTTGTGATGGTGGAAATGGAGGTCGAGGAGATGTCACGGAAACAGAAGTAGTACTCCCTGAAATCGCTGAGTCCTTGCCTCTTTTTACTAGCTGACTAGAAGACATACCAGGATTCCTCCTTTTTGCAAACTCAGTCCGAATCCTCCTATTCTCAATCTCGAGCTTCTCAGCCCGTAAAGCCATCTGTACCACCTCCTTATGTGGCTCCCTACCAGTCACTGTCATTCGCTCTCTAATCTCATTACGGAGCCCTTCCTCGAAATAGCTGGCCTGATCCTGCTCAGATTTCACCAGATCTGGCACATATAACATTAACTCGTTAAAACGAGTCTCGTACTCCTCTACAGTTAGATTTCCCTGTTTCAAACTCATAAATTCTCTCTTCTTTTCTTTCTGATGGAAATAAGTGAAATACTGACCATCGAATTCCCTGAGAAAATCAGACCATGTCTGAGGAGTAGCGGAACGGGACTTCACCGAATTCCACCAAGTACGAGCCCTCTTCTCTAATAATCTCGTAGCCACCATCAGCTTCATGTCGTCGTCTAATCTCATATCAAAGAGAGTCTCTGAAACCTGATTAATCCAGTCCTTTGCCACCGTGGCATCCAACTCACCCGTGAAAGATACACAACCCAATTGCCTAGCCTCCTTCAGCTTCTTGGAAATGGATACATCCTGTACTGGTGGTGGAACTAAAGGAGTAGTTGGAGGCACTACAGGTGGAACTTGACCAGTCTGAGCTTGACCAGCCATTGCTGCAAAGAAAGCTGCCAATGCTTGTGCTGCTTCAGTAGGCATGGCGGGAATACCCGTAGGTGGCTGAGGAGATGGAGGATGTGGAGGACTATCGGCCTGCTCAGCAGCAGGTGCTGCTCGAAGGGTAGATGCAGCTGATTCCTCCTCTACTGTATTTGGCTGATGACGTTGGGAACGACCTCTTCCCCTCCCAACCGATCTAGTGAGAGGTGGGCGTCCGCGTCGAGGAGGCATTGTAATCTATAAAAAATACGAGCAAGTTTAGGTAACCTTAGGCTCTATATGCAGATGCATGCATTCTATTCAACCTAACCTAACTTAACTTAATCCGGGGCCACACTGATATTGTAAATTTTTTAAAACAACTTTAAAACTAAAAACTTTGATCTTTAAAACCAAAAGCTCTGATACCAATAGAATTGTCACGACCCGGAACCTCCCTCAGGCCCATGACAATCGCCGCAACGTCCCGATTGACACTCATTATCCAGAATGCCAACCGGAACCCCGCAAGGCTTACATATCGGTTTCTTTCCTTTCCTGTGAGCAATCATTGTTAAATATCGAGTTTTTAGAGAATATATACTATTTTAGATCAAAAACAATCAAAATAAAATTTTCGCCACACAGGGGTATTTTGGTCATTTTTTTCTCAAAAATTTCAAAACTAGCTAAAACGTACTATACAAGTACAAAATACATAATTCATATTCAAAATGAGTTTAAAAGTTTAAAATCTTCATTTAAAACGAAATTACGGTTATTTGAATATAATAAGAAAATAAAAGAAATATTAAGGGAAATATTCTATTTTCTTATAAAACAATTTTTATAGAGTTATACGTGAATAATTTTTATAGCGTAAAAGCTAAATAAATTTATACATACTGAAATACAGTAAGCCAAAATATTTAATTTAATTTACAATAACAAGAGGGCCCCCGAATAAACAAAAGTAAAGAGGACTGTGAACCTACGGTTTGGAAAATGCAGATCCAATAGTAATCCTCGATGAAATCAGCTATCTACAGTCTATACTGAACCTGAAATGGGTGGAAAGGAGTTGGGTGAGATTTTGCAATCCCAATGAGTAAACAGACATTATCATAAATATCTAAAGGCGAGTAAAATGGAGGCAAGTTTAAACAACAAATTTCAACCCATTTCATAAGGTTTTCAATTTATTTCTTAAACCACAAAATATTTGTAATTTACCAAAACAATTGTTAAGGCTTATGTCTTTTATTAAAACAAGGCTCAAGCCAAAACTAATCCTCGGGGATACCTTGGCCGAGGCATCTAACCGAGTCCGCCAAGGGTGTTAAAATATTCACACGTGAAACACATTTTTATTTTTAAAACCAGCCGTCCCTTGGCGTTGGCCGAGTTACACATTCACGTGGGGGTTCGACGTGAAGTGAGCTCTAATACTACCCCAGGAGTTACCCTCCTCGCCTCTACAACCGGAGTAACTATATAACTGGGTTTACCGTGCCCCTCTAATAGGCAGTCCACGGAAACCCGTCACTGCAGTGACTAACCCACCAATTTTAATAAAATTTCGACAGTATAACGTGGCTTTTATTTATTTATCCAGCCTGCATAGTAAAACAACTTACATAAATTTCCCAATGCATTCACAAAATATAGCCACATATACTCATTTCTCATAAGCCATTCCTAGGAAAATATATATTTTTCAAGTCAATTTGTAGCCTCCAATTACTCAATTTCATAATCAATACAATATATTTTTATTTGTCACATTTATTCCTAAAACATCAAAAATCCCGTTTTAATCTCGTTCTCATTTCATAAAATACATAAAGGGCATTTAAAATAAACTCTAGATAATTTACAATAATAATAAGTTTACTCACCGTTTGTACAAAATAAAAGCTTTCTAAGCGCCCCGATCACTACTCGTCGGGTACGACTTCTTTGCCTTTTCCGGAAGGCTCTCCTCCTAGACACATTACAAAAATTTACACAATTCATCACATTGATGCTAAATCACTATATAATTAACTTAAATCCTATACTAATGCATGGTATGAAATGCAATAGCCTAAAACGACTTAAATGCGGTATTAACCTATTTTTGGCACTTTGCCCGATAAATTGCTAACGCGCTCCATTTTAGCTCTAAATCATCCCATTCTCTCTCCAACATTTCTAACCATTAAATATCAGCCAATAACCTTCTAAAAACAACAAAATCAGCTCACTCCCTTCCTTGGAAAATTCGGCCAAAAATGGGACATTAACTCGGTAAATTTTCTACTTTGTTTTTCTATCACGTTTAATCGTTTTTCATCATTTCTCTTCATTTTCCTTAGAATAAAATCAATTCATCATCATTGTACAGCATTGAGCATCCAGCCAAGAGTGGGTATTGTGAAAATTTACTGATTTCTTGCCCAATTTAATTTCTAAACACATTTAACTAACTAAAACTATCAATTTAACTAAAAATCAAAACCTAAAAATTTCAATTTCTCTCTCCTAGAATTTCGTCCAGCCCTTGATATCACTTTTTGATCTCTCTCCTCAAGCATGCTAAATGGAAATAAAGGCATAGGAAAGGTAGAAATCAAGCTAAAATCGAAAAATCTTACCGTTAGACGCGTAAACGGTCGAAAACCGCGAATTTCTCTTTGAATTTTCTTGTTTCTCTTTGGTTTTTCTTTTCTTCTTCCTTTCCTCTCTATTTCCTCTGTTTTTCTTCCTTATGGCCGGCCAGCACTCAAAATTTGGGTTTAAATGGCTGACTTTTCATTAAAATAATATTATTTCATTAAAAAATGCCATGTGTCACTTTCCCATTGGCCCATCTTTAAAATTTCATCCATTTGTTTCCAAATTTTCACCATGCACTTGTCTCATATATTCATAGCTTAGATAAAATTCTCAGACTCATCCAAAGTCTCGGTGGAGTAATTTTTGCAATTTACACTTTTGCCCCCGTAAAAGTCAAAAATTACATTTTTGCCCCAAAAATTGAAAAATTGCCCATAGACATATTTTTCATCCCTTATACTCATACCATTCTCCAATTTGTCAAATTTGATCAAAATTCTCTCAAAATCTCAAATTTTGTTCATGGGTGGCAAAATTACGATTTTGCCCCTACACTCCAAAAATCACCAGAATTAAACTTTTTCACTTCCTATCATTAAATTATACTCCAAATAGTTAATCTTGGTCAAAAATTTCACTCCATGATCAAATTATTATCTTAGGTGGCAAAATGACGATTTTGCCCTTGAATATCAAAATTTCTAATTTTACCCCAAATGAACCCTTGAACTCCGAACAATCATTTTTAGTCATTCCTGAACTATAAAATATTAAATTTCATCCTACAATTCCTATTTGAACTAGTTCGAGGTTAAATCAACTCAAGTGTACCGTTAGGTACGATATCGGGTTTCGTCTTTTCTTATGTGCTTTCCTAGCATAATAACATGCTACTCAGTGTATGTATGTCATGACATGTATTTATAGGGTTGGGTTTTACAGCGATTCTTGGTATTCCTCCTATAGGTTGAGGTTTAGGCAATAATTGACCAAAATCTTGTGTATTAGAAAAGAAAAAAAAAAGTTTGCAAGTCTCACCTAGTTGGAAGAATTGGTTCTCTTACAACCAATTGGTATTCTCCATTGCTGTTAGTTGTATTTTGATTTCTCCTTGTGAGAGAGAACTCTAATTGCCTTCCCCCTAGCTAGCACTAGATTCTACAAGCATAAGCAAACCCAATTGGAGTTATTCACAATTATCATTCATGTGAATCACCATTAGATGATATACAATTAGACAACTTGTGTTTTGCTTCAATTTGAGCTTCATGTTGAGGATTGCTATTAGTTTCAAAACCTTGTGATTACAGCTCCAAGGTCAAAAGGTATAATGATCTTATTCCTCTAGTTAGGGTTTGTCTTATGTTAAATAACCAAAGTTTGACATTACCTAAAGGAAAAGTTGTAAAATTTTCTCATGCTTCTGATATGATTGTATGTCTTTTTCCTAACAAAACTAACATATGAATGCTTGTTATGAGAACAAGTTCATTGTACATGACCCATCATAAGAATTCCATTTGGTATTTTAATCAAGTGTCTATGGAAATATTTCTCATGTATTATATGTGTTAGTGATCCTTATACTTGAGATCATTAGGTTATCTTGTGTGGGAATTGCTATACTTTGATATTACTTTAGATGATCCAAGCCAAGGATGTACATTAGGGTATAAATTTGGTATAACATTAACCGCATGAAGACAATATTGTTTCTTGGCATGCTTAACTAAGGAAATCTGTAAAGCCTGACCTTATAAAATATTTATCATGACATATATGCGATGGATAACATGTTTGCATGCTAGGAAAGTTCCAAAAAATTTACAAAAGTCAGTATTGTACTTAGAGGTACAATAAAGTTGATTTAAGCCTTGAACTAGTTCAAATAGAAATTTTAAGGTGAAATTGAGAGTTTCACGGTCCAAGGATGACTCAAAATGGTAATTCGGAGTTCGAGGATTAATTTGAAGTCAAACCGAAATTTTCACTATCTAGGGGCAAAATGGTCATTTGCCATCTGGGGACAAAATGAAAATTTTTAGAAAAGATTTTTTGGTGCCATTTGACTTATTGGAGTATGATTTGAGGTTTAAAAGTGAAAAATTTAAATCTCGGTATTTTTCAGAGCATAGGGGTAAAATGGTAATTTTATCACCCCAGGGGCAAAATTGTAATTTTTCACCACCAGGCATTTGTCCAACACAAGGTCTTCCCTTATCCTCATTTTGACCTTTGACTAATCATGTGGTGGAGATAAAAGGTTTAAATTTTTAAAGTTTTAAAAATGGACCAATAAGAAAATGACAAATGTCAAGCTTAGGATATTTTATTATTTAACTTAAAAATCAGCATAAATCAGCCCATTATCTCTCCAAATATTCGGCCAAGCAAGGAAGAGAGGGAAAGAAAGGAAGAACAAACCCTAGGTGAAGAATTTCAAGAGAAAAAGTATGGAAAATCAAGGAAAACAAGTGAAAAAGGTAGGATTTTTCAACTTAAGTTTGAAATCTATTTTCCTTAAGCATTTCTCCTTATTTTTCATGCTTAAATTACATGTTTTCATGATGAATTCATGGCTGGTCAAAATGGGTAAGGAGAGAGAAAGATGTTGGATTGATTTGATTTTAAGATATGTTAGTGTTTTTAGTTAGTTTAGCATATTTAGAAACAAAACAACAAGAAAAGAATTCATTTTCTCCAACAACCATCAATGGCCGAATTTACCATGTGTTGAGTGAGGATGAATTTGATTTTTATTCTAGGAGAATTGGTTAGAAAATGATGAATTATGGTGTGAAAAAGTAGTAGGAAAAATCATGGTGTTAATGCACCATTATTGGCTGAAAATTTTAAGAAGAAAAGTGAAGATAGTTTTGCCAAATTTTAGGTTATTTGATTTGAGTTTGGTGAATTAAGATATTGGAAAAGAATTGGAATAATTTGGAGTAATTTGGGATTAAATTGGACGCGTTAGTAATTTAATCAGGTGATAAGATGAATTAGGCCAATATCGGGTTTAGATAGTTACCAGTGCATTTTTGCATTCCATATCATGCATTAGTAGTCTAAATTAGTTTAATTTCAATTTAGTACCAATGTGGTGAATTTCTCGATTTTGTACTATGTCAAGGTGGTGAGTCCTCCAATAAAGGTAAGGGAATTACACCCGAGGACCAATAGTTTGAGTATTTCAAGAATCTGCACTCTAGACATTGTGAGTAAACGTACTGTCATTTTAATTATCTAAGGTGGTTTTTAGATGATTTCATGAATTCTATGGAAAAAGGGATTTAAAAAGGTAAATTTTCACGTTTTATGAATAAATATGTTTCAATGAAATTAATTTATAAATTGTTTTGAAATTAATAATGATATTAAAAAATAAAGTACACGGAGACTGTTAATTATTGCAATTCGATTGTTTAAATTGATTGGCTTTTGAATAATCGGGCATGATTGGCTAGTAGACAATTGTATTAAAATACAAATTGTTTGGTTACCTTGAAAGACTGCAAATTACAAAAATTGTCATATCATGTTATTGAGTTTTATTGTATGGTGGATTATATATTAATTAATCACTGCAGTAAGGGGTTTCTGTGGATCAGCCTTTTAGAGGGGCACGGTATACCTCATTATATTCTTACCTCGATCGGAGAGGCACGTAGGGTATCTCCTGGGGTAAAGTTTAGGGTTCACTTCACGCTAAACCACCATGTGAGGGAGAACTCAGCCAACGCCAAGGAACGACTGTGATGTCTAACAAAAAATGTGTTGTATGTGAAATGTGAATTTTTAACAGCCTTGGCGATCTTGGTAGGATGCCTCGACCAAGGTGTAAAGTCCGACCTTATAAAATACTAGTCATGACATATATGTGATGTTAGCATGATTGCATGCTAGGAGAGTCCCAAAAAATTTACAAAAGTCGGTATTGTACCTAGAGGTACAACAAAGTTGATTTAATCCTCGAACTAGATCAACTAGGAATTTTAAGGTGAGATTAAGATCATCACAGTCCAAGGATGACTCAAAATGGTAATTCGGAGTTTGAGGATCAATTTGGAGTCAAATCGAAATTTTCACTATCTAGGGGTAAAATGGTCATTTGCCACCTGAGGACAAAATGGTAATTTTTAGAAAAGATTTATTTGGCCCCATTTGACTTATTGGAGTATGATTTGAGGTTTAGAAGTGAAAAATTTTAATTTCGATATAATTTGGAGTATAAGGGTAAAATGGTAATTTTGCCACTCCATGGGCAAAATTGTAATTTTCCATTACCAGGACAATTTTCCAGCACATGGTCTTCCTTTATCCTCATTTTTGACCTTTGACTAATCATGTGGTGGAGATAAAATGTTTAAATTTTTAAAATTTTAAAAATGGACCAACAAGAAAATGCCATGTGTCAAGCTTAGGATAATTTATTATTTAACTTAAAAATCAGCATAAATCAGCCCATTACTCTCCAAATATTCGGCCAAGCAAGGAAGAGAGGGAAAGAAAGGAAGAACAAACCCTAGGTGAGGAATTTCAAGAGAAAAAGTGTGGAAAATCAAGGAAAACAAGTGAAAAATGTAGGATTTTTCAACTTAAGCTTGAAATCTATCTTCCTTAAGCATTTCTCCTTATTTTCCATGCTTAAATTACATGTTTTTATGATGAATTGTTGGCTGATCAAAATGGGTTAGGAGAGAGAAAGTTGTTGGATTGATTTGATTTTAAGTTATGTTAGTGTTTTTAGTTAGTTTAGCATATTTAGAAATAAAACAATAAGAAAAGAATTTATTTTCTCCCACAACCATTAATGGCCGAATTTACCATGTATTGAGTGAGGATGAGTTTGATTTTTATTCTAGGAGAATTAGTTAAGAAATGATGAATTATGGTGTGGAAAAGTAATAGGAAAAATCACGGTGTTAATGCACCATTATTGACCGAAAATTTTAAGAAGAAAAGTGAAGATAGTTTTGCCAAATTTTAGGTTATTTGATTTGAATTTGGTGAATTAAGATATTGGAAAAGAATTGGAACAATTTGGAGTAATTTGGGATTAAATTGGATGCGTTAGTAATTTAATCGGATGATAAAACGAATTAGGCCAACACCGAGTTTAAATAGTTACTAGTGCATTTTTGCATTCCATATTATGCATTAATAGTCTAAATTAGTTTAATTTCAATTTAGTACCAATGTAGTGAGTTTCTCAATTTTGTACTGTGTCAAGGTGGCGAATCCTCCGATAAAGGCGAGGGAATTACATCCGAGGACCAGTAGTTTGAGTATTTTGAGAATCGGCACTCTAGACATTGTGAGTAAACTTATTGTCATTTTAATTATCTAGGGTGATTTTTAGATGATTTCATTAATTCTATGGAAAAATAGATTTAAAAAGGTAAATTTTCATGTTTTATAAATAAAGGTGTTCCAATGAAATTAAATTATAAATTGTTTTGAAATTAATAATGATTTTGAAAAATAGAGTACACGGAGATTGTTAATTGTGGTAATTTGATTGTTTAAATTGATTGGCTTATGATAAATCGGGCATGATTGGCTAGTTGGCAATTGTATTGAAATACGAATTGTTTGGTTGCCTTGAAAGACTGTGAATTACAAAATTGCCATATCATGTTATTGAGTTTTATTGTATGGTGGATTATATATTAATTAATCACTGCAGTAGGGGGTTTCTGTGGACCAGCCTTTTAGAGGGGCACGGTAAACCCATTATATTCTTACCTCGAACGGAGAGGCGCGTAGGGTATCTCCTGGGGTACAGTTTAGGGTTTACCTCACGCCAAACCACCACGTGAGGGGGAACTCAGCCAACGCCAAGGAGTGGCTATGTTTCAAAATAAAAATATGATTCATGTGAAATGTGAATTTTTAACAGCCTTGACGGTCTCGGTAGGATGCCTCGGTCAAGGTGTTCTCGAGAATGGATTTATGGCACAAGCCCAGTTTTTATGAGATTCATAAGCCTTTTTATGTATTTTGAACGAAATGTGTTCTAATGTTATAACCCAGTTTATGATGATTTACTTTATTGTCTCCATGTACTCAACTCTAGATGTTTATGATGATGTCTGTTTACTCATTGGGATTTTATAATCTCACCACCCTCTTTTCTACCCATTTCAGGTTTAGTATAAACTGTAGATAGCTGATCTCATTGAGGACTACCGTTGGATCTGCATTTTCCAAACCGTAGGTTCACAGTCCTCTTTACTTTTGTTTATTCAGGGGCCCTCTTGTTACTGTAAATTAAATTAAATATTTTGGCTTATTGTATTACAGTATGTATAAATTTATTTAGCTTTTACGCTATAAAAATTATTCACATATAACTCTATAAATATTGTTTTATAAGAAAATTGAATATTTTACTTAATATTTTTTTTATTTTCTTATTATATTCAAATAACCATAATTTCGTTTTAAATGAAGATTTTAGACTTTTAAACTCATTTTAAATATGAATTATGTGTTTTGTACTTGTACATTACATTTTAACCAGTTTCGAAATTTTTGAGAAAAATGACCAAAATACCCCTGTGAGACAAAAAAATTAATATTTTATTTGTTTTAAGTTGGAAACAGCTTAAAATCTTTTAGAACACGATATTTGACAATGGTTGCTCATAAGGGAAATAAGAAACTGATAGTAAAGCCTTGAGGGGTTTCGGGTTGACATTATGGGCAATGAGTGTCTATCGGGACACCGCGACGGTTGTCACGGGCTCGAGGGGAGTACCGGGTCATGACACAAGGTGTCCTCGAGGATGGATTTATGGCACAAGCTTAGTTTTTATGAGATTCATAAGCTTCTTTACGTATTTTGAATGAAATGTGTTCTAATGTTGTGACCCAATTTACGATGATTTATTTTATCGTCCCATGTACTCAACTCTAGATGTTTATGATGATGTTTGTTTACTCACTGGGATTTTATAATCTCACCACCCTCATTTCCATCAATTTCAAGCTCAGATTAGACTATAGATAGCTAATCTCATCGAGGACTACTGTGGGATTTGCATTCTCTAAACCGTAGGTTCACAGTCCTCTTTACTTTTGGTTATTCGGGGGTCCACTGGTTATTGTAAATTAAATTTCGTACTGTAGATATCTATATTACTGTATGTAGGAATTTATTTTGCTTTGACGCTGTAAAAATTATTTATGCAGTGTTTTAAAAATATTATTTTATAAGAAAATCATATATTTTACTTAATATTTTTTTTATTTTCGTATTATGTCTAATTAATCATAATTTAGTTTTAAATGAAGATTTTAGACTTTTAAACTCATTTTGATTATGAATTATGTGTTTTGTACTTGTAAATTACATTTTAGCCGTTTTCAAATTTTTGAGAAAAATGACCAAAATACCCTTGTGAGATGAAAATTATTATTTTATTTGTTTTAAGTTGGAAATAGTTTAAAATCTTTTAGAACGTGGTATTTGGCCACAATTACTCACAAAGGAAATGAGAAGCTGATATTAAAACCTTGCGAGGTTCTGGTTGACATTCGAGGTAATGAGTGTCAATCGGGACATTGCGGCGATTGTCATGGACTCGAGGGGAGTACTAGGTCGTGACAAAATCTTTGGCTAAGGTAAAAGGAAAACTCAAAATATGAGTTCTTAGAATTTCATTAAAGAGTTAAGAGCAAGTTTTAAGAAGTATAAACAAACAATGGAGTAGATATTACACCATGCTTTATGTTTTTATCAGGGATATTGGATGACAAGAGATTAAATTACACTGATAGACTGAGCATTGAAGGGTTAAGTCAAACCTCTTTGACTCTTTGTAATATTTGGGTATTCGTGACATATTGCTAGATGTCAATCTTGACTTTTAAATATGGAATTAATCAATTACTGAATTGATGATGAATGCAAAATGTTTGATTCTCCTAGTTAATCCTTACTGGACAATGATTATATTTCATATTTATAGTCAATATGTTAAGAACATAATGGGTCACATACATTAAAGGATAACAAGTAAGAATGTTAAATTGGGGATTAATTGAATATATATATATATATATATATATATATATAGAGAGAGAGAGAGAGAGAGAGAGACTTCAAAGATTTGATTAAATGAGTTCAATTTTTTCAAAGGCATTTTTACAAATAACATAAAGAGTCATGCAAGTTCTAATAAGATTAAGATAAATGCAATTGTCTATAGATATATGATTCTTGTGCTGCAGTTAGAGTTACTACTTGTGCATATCTTACCAGGCTAATCCCCTAAGATAGAGAAGAGAGAATTCACCATAGAGTTACGTAACCCTGAGAATCTATTTTCTCCTCTTTTCCCTAGAAGTCAAGAATTGGTCTTCTTCCTCATGCTTTCCGGTTGGTATTTCACTTGGGAAATGAATTGTTAGTGAGTGCCTCTCCTAGCTAGTATTAGGCTTAGGAGCATAAGCAAACCCCAAACCATCATTGATGTTGTTTAACTTGGAGTTTTTGTGGATCACTATTAGAGACTAGACAATTGGACAGGTTGAGGTTTGCAGGAACCTAACCTTTGTGGGAAGAAAATTTCAATATCTCTCTATCTTAGCCTCTTGATTTGAACAATAGAGGCTTAAAGGTATAAACATCTTCAACCAACTAGTTAGGTGTATCTACATGAAACAACCATTGATGGGGAGGAAAATTCTAAATTTTCGTTGCCCATGTATATTTTTTTGCATGGTTTTTCCCAATAATGGTATCACAGTCTCCTTTACTTTTGTTTAATATAGAATTATATTAAATTTTAAGTAATTTCAAAAGAGTTTGATTGATTGATGATTTCGATCTATGATAATTTTAAGTAAAATTTTCAAAGTTGTTTGAAAATTGTTTTTCCAAATCTAGGCGGTTTGCTGTCAAATTAATGTAAACGATGCATGATTGTGATGGTAACGTGCATGAGTATGTTGAGATTAAATTTGGTTGGCCTTTGGTTTATGTTTGATTGCTCAAAATTGAAAGAACATATGCTATAATTATTCAAGCATAATTTTGAAATTTTTTGTGCAATCTCGATTTTTTATTTAATTCAATATTTTTTTTGTTCTTTTTGGCCTTCATATTCATACATATAGTGAATGACTATGTAGGCAAGACATGGAAAAATTTTGAAATATTTCAAGGCTGGTTTTGGTTGATTAATATTAAGTCGAAATTGAAGAAATAAAACTGTAGAAAATCTATTTTCAACACTGTTCTGAAATCTGGATAGCATAATGTTTGTGTAATTGTTACATGATAAAAGGCTTCCTTGGCAATGGTATTTTACAAGAGGGTGTATCTAAGGGCTAGCAAGCACCTTTAAGCTGCCTACTACAAGAAAATCAACCTAAGGGGTCAAAACAGGCCAAAAACAGCGCAAGTAAAATTGGTCTAATTGTGCTGATATCTCTGTACCCAAAGGAATTCAGTTCCCAAGGCTTCAATTAAGGGTGAAAGCCTGGTAGGGAGGGTTTATAAGAACCCTACAAGAGTTATAATGTTATTTGACCTGTGTAATTATATTCCTAATCAGATTAGGATTCCTTAAAATTTAGAAACTTTTACAAAAGTCAAACTTCTAATGAAATTAGGACTCCTAAATTGTTTTGGAAAGCATGTGTAATTCAAACTCCTAATAAGATTAGGATTCCTATATTGCTCAGGACTCTAAACTAGAACTAAGTTCTAACATGATTAGATCTTCCAATGGTAATAGAATTAAATTTCTAGTTAGACTAAAACACCTAGTGAGATTAAGACTCCTAAAAGGTTTAGGACTCTCCTTGAAATTGTTTAATTAGTGATGAAATCTAATTTTGCCATTCCTTATTAGATTAGGATTATAATAAGGATTTAATTGGATTAAATTGCTTATTCATTTTTTAGGTTAAGATCATCAAAATCGACAAGGGGTATTTTGTACATTAGTGCTGAATATATTAAATCAATATTTCAAAATTGATGAATGATACTATTTTAATTAGCATGCAAGATCAATAATTTGAATTAAACACATGTTTTATATTCATGATTTCACTGTGAATGATTATAAACTTAGACCCAATATGATTATAGATGGATGAATGATTTATTTTTCATAGTATTTTGAAATAGGGATTACAAGCTGTACCTATCTTTGTTTTTTCTTAAGGGTTGTAAATTATTTTCTCATCCTACTCCCCTCGAATATACCTCAAGGTTTCTTTATAAATTATGTAATTGTTATATAGTTTATATATGAAATAATTTATGTAAAGTGATAAAATGGAGAGCAAGGTGCCATGAAGAATTCTAAAGACATTGCACTCAATGACTCAAGAAGGTTATGTATGCAATTACCTAGGAATGAATCCAACTAGTTTTCCTTTGATAGATCAAGAAAACTAGATTAGATTAAAATCCATAATCATCCAAGTAGTATGCATGTAATAAATTTATTTTATGCAATATTATGTATGAATGCTAATGTGATGAGACCTTTAAAAAATTGACAACACCTACCCCTGTATAATCCATCAATAATAGTTACTTGTTTTTTGATATGATCAAGTTGTCTACCATTATCATAGCAAAAACCAGAGTTCTTTTTATCGTTGACTTGTTGAGCCATTTAAGGTCAATTTTACAAGAATATGTTTATACTATAACAAATTGGTCCTACTTAACTAACTTTTATTATTTGGATGAGTCACTCATGATCAAACGAAACATATATGATATAATGTTTAGATAATGTCACCTAATTGATTTAGGAGTTACATATGAAGTAATTAATAAGCACAAGTATCTACCTAATTCAATAAATCATGATTTGTTCGGTCACTCAAGGTTATGATATGTTGAATGGGATTCAACCCACTTACTCAATTTAAACTTGGATCATTTCAAGTAACCTTTCGTATCATTTCTGATTGCACTTGGGCAAGTTCGAATTATTGACTTTTTGTAATCAAATTCAATTGGGTTGAATTCAAATATAAGCAAGTCTTTCGATTTTGTCATACCAACTTTAACTTATATGGGAAATGTATAGTAAGTTAAAATCAAAGAGGATAACTTCTCAATTTAAAATATAATTATTTCTGATTGAGAGATTCGAAAATATATAAAATTATATGATCTCTTGGAGTAGGAAAAGATTGAATAATTCTAAACATAATGCTTAAAAAAGTACCTGAACTATTTAAGAAAATTCAAATAAACCCTTATTCTTTTGCTGGGTTCAATTAAACCCATGTACTCTTATTTTATATCAAATAAGCCTTTATGAATAATGATTAACTAATTGTCATTTTTTAAAATGCCACTTGTCATTTTTTACCCATATGGTGCTGACGTGACATTAATGTGTAAGGTGAAAAATGTCACGTAATCATATTATCATGTCACGTTATCATTAATTATGGCATATCAACATATCATGTCATCATCAATTATGACATATCAACATGTCACGTAGCATAGAATGACAAATGACATTTTATCTAAGTCCATCATTAGATATAAAAGCTTATTCGGTACGAAATAAAAGCATAAGGACTTGATTTTTTTAGGAAATATCTTGAGCTTAAAGGTAAATTGAGGGAGAAATGGGGTAAAATCCAAAAAGTCTCTCAAAACACTTCAAAAAGGCACTTTAATCCCTCTTATTTAAAATGATGTTTTTGGTCCCATAACTATTAACACCATAGAAAGGGCGAAACTCCTCAAAACACTTTAAAAAGATTCTTTGGTCCCTCTTGTTTTAAAATAATGTTTTTAGTCCCTTAGTTGTTAACACCGTTAGTTAACAGTTAAAAAAAATTATAACCAATACTACATAAATATTTTAAGACACAAATGCCTTTTAAAAAGAACTATTTATATTCCCTTCCAAAACCTAATAAAATTTATTTTAATATTAATAAAATTCAAATTTTGACAAAAAAAAGAAA
This sequence comes from Theobroma cacao, assembly GCF_053813885.1. Classification (NCBI taxonomy): domain Eukaryota; kingdom Viridiplantae; phylum Streptophyta; class Magnoliopsida; order Malvales; family Malvaceae; genus Theobroma; species Theobroma cacao. Next base: position 35,311,033 of record NC_142647.1, on the reverse strand, counting down.
AAAACTGAAAACTTTATAAAATTCTAGAACGGGATTTGTGAACGCGATAATTTGTCTCACTTTAATACTTAATAAAATTCAATATTTGATAGAAAAGAAATAAACTTAAAATCTTTTATATATAGTAATCAAGTCAAAATCTTTTTATATTACCCTAAACCCTAGTTCAAAGAACAAATTTTGGGTAAAATTATTTCAATAAAATTAGTAATCACAAGTAAAAAATCAATCTTTTAACCTGACACCATCAAATTTGAAATATCCATCATTGAACAAAGATTTACTTTTTAATATATTCTTTTCAATTAAAAAAATTCTCAAATTGTTGGAAAAGTAAAAAGTTTGATGGCAATAGACTTTACCTCAAGAAAAAAGTTTATGATTTTAAGGCAGATACGGCTTCAAATGTCCAAACCTTCAAATAAAATGTTTTAGGTTTTTATTCTTATTAATATTTTTAAAAGACCAATGAGAAGATTTTTTTTCAAAAGAAAATATGTTTAAATTAAAAAATAATACAACAGGTATTTATGTCTTAAAACATTTATGTAATACTAGGTCTAATTTTTTTTAACTATTGACTAACGGTTTTAACAGTCAAAGTGTAAAGCCCGACCTTATAAAATACTATTCATGATGTACATGTGATGATAGCATGATTGTATGCTAGGAGAGTCTCGAAAAATTTACAAAAGTCGGTATTGTACCTAGAGGTACAATAAAGTTGATTTCATCCTCGAACTAGATCAAATAGGAATTTTAATGTGAGATTAAGATTGTCACAGTCCAAGGATGACTCAAAATGGTAATTCGGAGTTTGAGGATCAATTTGGAGTTGAATCAGAATTTTCACTATCCAAGGGTAAAATGGTCATTTGTCATCTGAGGACAAAATGAAAATTTTAAAAAATATTTTTTTGACCCCATTTGACTTATTGGAGTATAATTTGACTTATTGGAGTATGATTTGAGGTTTAGAAGTGAAAAATTTTAATTTCGGTATAATTTGGAGTCAAAGGGTAAAATGGTAATTTTACCACCCTAGGGGCAAAATTGTAATTTTTCACCATTAGGACATTTTTTCCAGCACATGGTCTTCCTTTATCTTCATCTTTGACCCTTGACTAAAGATGTGGTGGAGATAAAATGTTTAAATTTTTAAAATTTTAAAAATGGACCAATAAGAAAATGCCATGTGTCAAGCTTAGGATATTTTATTATTTAACTAAAAAATCAGCATAAATCAGCTCATTACTCTCCAAATATTCGGCCAAGCAAGGAAGAGAGAGAAAGAGAGGAAGAACAAACCCTAGGTGAGGAATTTCAAGAGAAAAAGTGTGGAAAATCAAGGAAAACAAGTGAAAAAGGTAGGATTTTTCAACTTAAGCTTGAAATCTATTTTCCTTAAGCATTTCTGCTTATTTTCCATGCTTAAATTACATATTTTTATGATGAATTGTTGGCTGATCAAAATGGGTTAGGAGAGAGAAAGTTGTTAGATTAATTTGATTTTAAGTTATGTTAGTGTTTTTGGTTAGTTTAGCATATTTAGAAACAAAACAATAAGAAAAGAATTTATTTTCTCCCACAACCATTAATGGCCAAATTTACCATGTATGAGTGAGGATGAGTTTGATTTTTATTCTAGGAGAATTGGTTAAGAAATGATGAATTATGAGCCTAGAAAAATAATGGGAATTTTCGGAGCAAAAATATGAATTTTTACCCATTAGGGGTATTTTCGTAATTTACTGTCGAGACTGATAATTTGCACCACACTGAGGGACATTAAGTCAATTTGGGTGCAATTGAGGTATAGAAACTGAAAAAAATTAATTTGGAATTAAATTGGACACGTTAGTAATTTAATCGGGTAATAAGATGAATTAGGCCAATACCGAGTTTAGATAGTTACTAGCGCATTTTTGCATTCCATATTATGCATTAGTAGTCTAAATTAGTTTAATTTCAATTTAGTACCAATGTAGTGAATTTCTCGATTCTGTACTGTGTCAAGGTGGTGAGTCCTCCGATAAAGGCAAGGAAATTGCATCCGAGGACCAGTAGACAGAGTGCGTCGAAAGTTTGCATTGTCACAACCCGATACTCCCCTCGAGCCTGTGACAACCGTCGCGGTGTCTCGGAAGACACTTATTGCCCGAAATGTCAACCCGAAACCTCGCAAGGCTTTACTATCAGTTTCTCTGTTCCTTTGTGAGCAACCATTGTCAAATATCGTGTTCTAAAAGATTTTAAGCTGTTTCCAACTTTAAACAAATAAAATATTAATTTTTTGTCTCATAGGGGTATTTTGGTTACTTTTCTCAAAAATTTCGAAACTAGCTAAAATGTAATATACAAGTACAAAACACATAATTCATATTCAAAATGAGTTTAAAAGTCTAAAATCTTCATTTAAAACGAAATTATGGTTATTTGAATATAATAAAAAAATAAAAGAAATATTAAGTAAAATATTCTATTTTCTTATAAAACAATATTTATAGAGTTATACGTGAATAATTTTTATAGCGTAAAAGCTAAATAAATTTATACATACTTAAATACAGTAAGCCAAAATATTTAATTTAATTTACAATAACAAGAGTGCCCCCGAATAAACAAAAGTAAAGAGGACTGTGAACCTACGATTTGGAAAATGCAGATCCCACTGTAGTCCTCGATGAGATCAGCTATCTACAGTCTATACTGAACCTGAAATAGGTGGAAATGAGGGTGGTGAGATTATAAAATCCCAATGAGTAAACAGACATCATCATAAACATCTAGAGTTGAGTACATGGAGACAATAAAGTAAATCATCATAAACTGAGTTATACAATTAGAACACATCTCGTTCAAAATACGTAAAGAGGCTTATGAATCTCATAAAAATCTAGGCTTGTGCCATAAATCCATTCTCGGGGACACCTTGGCCAAGGCATCCTACCGAGACCGCCAAGGCTATTAAAATTCACATTTCACATAAATCATGTTTTTGTTTTGAAAACATAGCCGTTCCCTGACGTTGGCTGAGTTCCCCCTCACGTGGTGGTTTAGCGTGAAGTGAACCCTAAACTTTACCCCAGGAGATACCCACACGCCTCTCCGTTCGAGGTAAGAATATAATGGGGTTTACCGTGCCCCTCTAAAAGGCTGGTCCACAGAAACCCCCTACTGCAGTGATTAATTAATATATAATCCACCATATAATAAAACTCAATAGCATGATATGGCAATTTTGTAATTCGCAGTTTTTCAAGGCAACCAAACAATTCGCATTTCAATACAATTGCCAACTAGCCAATCATGCTCGATTTATCATAAGCCAGTCAATTTAAACAATCAAATTGTCACAATTAATAGTCTCCGTGTACTCTATTTTTCAAATCATTATTAATTCTAAAACAATTTATAAATTAATTTCATTGAAACTCATTTATTTATAAAACATGAAAATTTATCTTTTTAAATTCCTTTTTCCATAGAATTCACGAAAGCATCTAAAAACCACCCTAGATAATTAAAATGACAGTAAGTTTACTCACAATGTCTAGAATGTAGACTTTCGAAGCACTCTGTCTACTGGTCCTCGGATGCAATTTTCTTGCCTTTATCGGAGGACTCACCACCTTGACACAGTACAAAATCGAGAATTTCACCAAGTTGTTACTAAATCAAAATTAAACTAATTTCGACTACCAATGCATGATATGGAATGCAAAAATGCACTGGTAACTATCTAAACTCAGTATGGGCCTAATTCGTCTTATCACCCGATTAAATTTCTAACGCATCCGTTTAAACTCCAATTTAATTCTTTTCAGTTTCTATACCTCAATTGCACCCAAATTAACTTAATGTCCCTCAGTGTGGTGCAAATTATCAGTCTCGATAGTAAATTACGAAAATACCCCTAGTGGGTAAAAATTCGTATTTTTGCTCCAAAAATTCCCATTATTTTTCTAGGCTCATAATTCATCATTTCTTAACCAATTCTACTAGAATAAAAATCAAACTCATCCTCACTCAATACATGGTAAATTCAGCCATTAATGGTTATGGGAGAAAATAAATTCTTTTCTTGTTGTTTTGTTTCTAAATATGCTAAACTAACTAAAAACACTAACATAAATTAAAATCAAATAAATCCAACAACTTTCTCTCTCCTAACCCATTTTGATCAGCCAACAATTCATCATAAAAACATGCAATTTAAGCATGGAAAATGAAGAGAAATGCTTAAGCAAAATAGATTTCAAGCTTGAGTTGAAAAATCCTACCTTTTTCACTTGTTTTCCTTGATTTTCCACACTTTTTCTCTTGAAATTCCTCACCTAGGGTTTGTTCTTCCTCTCTTTCTCTCTCTTCCTTGCTTGGCCGAATATTTGGAGAGTAAATGGCTGATTTATGCTGATTTTTAAGTTAAATAATAAAATATTCTAAGCTTGACACATGGCATTTTCTAATTGGTCCATTTTTAAAATTTTAAAAATTTAAACATTTTATCTCCACCACATGTTTAGTCAAGGGTCAAAGATGAAGACAAAGGAAGACCATGTGCTGGAAAAAATATCCTGGTGGTGGAAAATTACAATTTTGCCCATGAGGTGGCAAAATTATCATTTTACCCCTATACTCCAAATTATACCAAAATTAAAATTTTTCACTTCTAAACCTCAAATCATACTCCTATAAGTCAAATTATACTCCAATAAGTCAAATGGGGCCAAAAAATTCTTTTCTAAAATTCCCATTTTGTCCCCAAGTGGCAAATGACCATTTTGCCCTTAGTTAGTGAAAATTTCGATTTGACTCCAAATTGATCCTCCAACTCCAATTTACCATTTTAAGTCATCCATGAACTGTGAAACTCTTAATCTCACCTTAAAATTCCTATTTGATCTAGTTCGAGGATTAAATAAACTTTGTTGTACCTCTAGGTACAATATCGACTTTTGTAAATTTTTCGAGACTCTCCTAGCATGCAATCATGCTATCATCACATGTATGTCATGAATAGTATTTTATAAGGTCGGGCTTTACAGCACTACCCCCTTAAAATAAAATTTTGAGCTCAAAATTTCACTTACCTGATTCGAAGAAAAGATGTGGATATTGGTTTCTCATCTGGCTCTCGACTTCCCACGTGTCAAACCCTGCTTTGTAAAATAATTATAATATCATTCACATGCTCGATAGAATGTTTGTATATTTAGGAAGTTCGAGAAATCGTTAAAAGACGATATTGCCCTTAATGGTATCATTAAGTCGATTAAGCCTCGAACTAGTTCAAATAGGAATTTTAAGGTGAAATTAAGAGTTTCACAGTTCAGGGATGACTCAAAATGGTAATTAGGAGTTCGAGGATCAATTCGGAGTCAAATTGAAATTTTCACTATATAGGGGTAAAATTGTAATTTTTCCATCTGCGGACAAAATTTGAGATTTTGAGAGAATTTAGATCACATTTGACAAATTGGGGAATGATATGAGTATAAGGGATAAAAAATATGTCTATGGGCAATTTTTCAGTTTTTGGGGCAAAAATGTAATTTTTGATTTTTACGGGGGCAAAAGTGTAAATATCAAAAATTACTTCACCAAGACTTTGGATAAGTTTGAGAATTTTATCTAAGTTATGGATATTTTAAGGAATAATGTGTGGTGGAGATTTAAAGCTTGAAAGATAAGAATTTAAAAAAATGGACCAATAATGTAGTGACATGTGGCAAGTTTAGATTATTATATTATTTAACTATAAAAATCAGCCCACACCACCATTTTCTCTTCATTATGGCCGGCCATAGCAAGAAAACAAAGGGGAAAAGAAAAACAAAAACCTAGGGGGAGAAATTCAAGGAAAAATTGGTGAAAATTCAAGGAAACAAGTGACCAAAGGTAAAATTTCTTGATTTTGACTTGTGCTTTACCTTTCCCATGCATTTTCCATCATTTTCCATGGTTGAATCATGTGATTTGAGGATGAATTCAATTCTGGAAAAATGGGTTAGGAGAGAGAAACTTGTTAGATTAATTTGATTTTAAGTTATGTTAGTGTTTTAAGTTAGTTTAGCATATTTAGGAACAAAACAACAAGAAAAGAATTTATTTTCCTCCATTACCATTATTGGCTGAATTTTCTAGGGGAATATTGGCTGATGATCTTGATGTTTACTTGAGCAATTATGATGAATAATGATGAATTATGAGTCTAGAAAAATAATGGAAATTTTCGGAGCAAAAATATGAATTTTTACCCATTAGGGGTATTTTCGTAATTTGTTATCGGGACTGATAATTTGCACCACATTGAGCGACATTAAGTCAATTTGGGTGCAATTGAGGTATAGAAACTGAAAAAAATTAATTTGAGATTAAATTGGACGCGTTAGTAATTTAATCGGGTAATAGGCCGAATTAGGTTAGCACCGCATTTAAGCGGTAGTCGGATAAGTTGCATGTCATATCATGCATATATAACGAGCCTGAATTGATTTTATAATGGTCAAGCATTGATGTGGCGAATTATGTATTGTACATTGTGGATAGGTGGTGAGCAAATTACACTGGTAAAAGTATCAAAATTGTGCTTGAAGACTGGGATTAGGAGTACATCGACTCCTAAAACTGTGAGTGGACAATTTATCGTCTTAAATATCTAGAGTTATTATACTTGTTTGATGCTTTTATTGAATGGTGAGCTTAAATTATAAAATATTATGTTTTCCAATTAAAATAATTTTTTAATAAAAATGAGATTTATATTGGTTTTGAAATCAAATATTATTTTGGAAAAATTGAGTATATGGAGACTGTGTTGAAATTTATGATTTTATATGTTATTGAAATTGGGGCTTATGACACTATGGTAGCATGATGGCTAAATTTTTGGGGTTGGCATGAAATATATGAACAATTTTGGATTGGTTTCGGTAGACTGGATTAAATTTTATTCGCCATATTAAGCTACTGGAAATTTTATGGGTCTGGTGGTATATTAAACGGTCACTGCAGTGGTGGGGGTTTCCGTGGACTGCCTATGAGAGGGGCACGGTAACTCAATTATATACTTACCTCCGGGGGGAGATGTTGGGTGAAGTATCTCCTGAGGTATGATTTGAGTGCACCTCACGTTCAGGCCACCACGTGAGAGTGAGACTCAGCCAACGCCAAGGAACGGCTGTGTGTCAGATGTGAAAACATGTTTATGGGTATGGGTCATTGAACAGCCTTGGCGGTCTCAGTGGGATACCTTGACGAAGGTACCCGCGAGAATGATATTGGCAGGGGCCAAGTTTAAAAAAATTCATAAGTCGGGGAATTTTGATGAAAAGAAATTATTTGGTATAGATTGAAACGAATTTTGTGTTATGAACATTATTGAGATATAACGTTTTTATATTGTCTCCATCTACTCGGCTTTAGATGCTTTTGATGGTAATTGTTTACTCACTGGGATTATTTAATCTCACCCCTCTTCCTATCCATTTTTCAGGCTCAGGACAATTTGTTGATAGTTGATTAAGACGAGAATTAATCTCGGAGTTGCATCATAGGAAGTAAGGGTTCGTAGCTCTACACCTTCTTGGTTAGTTGGGGGCCCACGTGTCACTGTAAACGAAATTTCATACTTTAATTATCTTTATTACTATATGAATAAATTTATTTTACTCTTACGCTACAAAAGTTATTTTAGGAAGACTTTGAAAATATTGTGTTTTAAGAAAATAGAATATTTTATTTAATGTTTTTATTATATTCAAATAGCTATAATTTTACTTTAAACGAATGTTTTAGACTTCAAAATTTAATTTAAATCATGAAATATGTGTTTCCACTTACATATTACATTTTTTTCGGATTTCGAAATTTCAAAAAAAAAATGACGAAAATGCCCCAGTGAGCTAGAAAATAATATTTTTATTGTTTTGAGTTGGAAACAACTTATGATTTCTTGAAATGCGAGATTTAATAACTGTCGCTCACCGGGGAGATGCAGAAGTTGATGCTAAGCCTTGCGGGGTTTCGATCGGCATTCGGGGTAATGAGTGCTTATCGGGACGTCGCGGCGGTTGTCACGGGCCCGATGGGAGTTCCGGGTCGTGACAATTAGATTGGTATCAGAGCATGGTTTAAAGATCAAAGTTTTTGATTTTAAAGTCGTTTTAAGAAATCCACACTGACACTGCGTGGCCCAAGTTAAGTTAAGTTAAGTAAGTCAAGTTAAGTTAGGTTATATCGAGTTAGTTGCATATAGAATTTAAAGTCATCTAAGTCTATTCCATTTCTTATTGTAGAGTACCATGCCTCCTCGACGTGGGCGTCCACCTCTCTATAGGTCAGTAGGGGGGGGAAGAGGCCGTGCTAGACTTAGTCAGCCAGATCCCGTGGAAGGGGAGTCTGCTGCACCTAGTTTTCGAGCAGCACCTGCTGTTGAGCCTACTGAGATTCCTCCACCTCCTCCACCACCTACTGCTACTCCTGGTGTTCCTGACATGTCTCCTGAGGTAGTCCAGGCATTAGCAGCTTTTCTTAATGTCATTATGGGCCAAGCTCAAGCTGGTCGAGTCCCTCATACTGTTCCCCCAGCAGTATCTCCAGTGCCACCACCACCACCTCTTGTTCCACCACCAGTGCCAGATGTCTCCATTTCCAAAAAGCTTAAGGAAGCTAGGCAGCTGGGTTGCACTTCTTTTGTTGGTGATTTGGATGCAACCGCAGCTAAAGATTGGATTACTCAGGTAACGGAGACATTTGTGGATATGAAATTGGATGATGATATGAAGTTAATGGTGGCCACAAGATTACTAGAGAAGAGGGCTCGTACATGGTGGAGCTCGGTAAAATCACGTTCCATTACTTCGTTGACTTGGATAGACTTCCTACAAGAATTCGACGGTCAATACTACACCTACTTTCATCAAAAAGAGAAGAAGAGAGAATTCCTAAGTTTACAACAAGGGAATTTAACCATAGAAGAGTACGAGGCTCGTTTTAACGAGCTGATGTCATATGTGCCAGACCTGGTGAAGTCTGAGCAAGATCAAGCTAGTTATTTTGAAGAAGGGCTCCGTAACGAGATCAGAGAGAGGATGACTGTGACAGGCCGGGAGCCTCATAAAGAAGTTGTACAGATGGCTTTAAGGGCCGAAAAACTCACGAATGAAAATCGGAGAATGCGAGCTGAGTTTGCAAAGAGGAGAAACCCGAATGTATCCTCTAGTCAACTGCCCAAAAGAGGTAAGGACACATTTGCTTCTGAGAGTACTGTTTCTGTTCCGGTGATATCTCCTCGACCCCCACTTTCACAGTTACAGCAGAGACCTCCGAGATTTAACAGGTCTGGGATGAGTAGTACTTTCGAGAAGAGTTTTGGAGGTTTAAATAAATGCGAAAAATGTGGGAGATATCATGTTGGGGAGTGTTGGGGCATAAGATGCTTTCATTGTGACCAGCCGGGCCACATTAGGAGTGACTGCCCACAGTTAGGACGGGCTACAGTAGCTGCTCCATCCCCACTAACTCATACGGATATGCAGAGGAGAGATTCCTCTGGAGTACACCCGAGGCAGGGGGTAACTGTACGATCTGAAATGGGTAGCAACACCCCAGCACAACCACCTTTGAGGCCATTGACTCGTTCTTCAACAAGAGTTTTCGCTGTAACAGAAGATGAAGCACGAGTCCGATCTGGAGAAAGTGAGTGAAAAGTTAGACGAAGGTGTAAAATAGTGGTAGGGGATGTAAATACCAAGTGATGGACGTGTAAATAAAGGTTTCAAGAATAATATAGTAAATGAGTTCATATGGAATATGGTTGTAAGAATTTCTTACTATATTGTGGAAATTAGAACTCAAAAATACTTGAGGTATACAAAGTTCAAATGAACTTAAATCTTAAGCAATAAATTGATGTCGAAATACAAGAAGGATACAAAGCAATATAGAGGCACGAAAGATGATTAAGGACAAAGGGATGACTCTGAGGAATTATGATACTGCATCGTATGCGATGATTAAATCAAGATAGATCTTGGATGCATAAATGGGATTATAAAGCATATACACATATGTGGGGTTGATATTGTGATTAACTAAAATAAAGAATGATTTTTAGTGAATTAAGATTCCCTATAAAGGAGATAACAGGAGAAGTTCAGCATCGAATAAAAGATAATACCCCGCCTTTTCTTTGAGTTAATAAGTGAAATTTTGAGGACAAAATTTTATTTTAAGGGGGGTAGTGTTGTCAAACCCTGCTTTGTAAAATAATTATAATATCATTCACATGCTCGATAGAATGTTTGTATATTTAGGAAGTTCGAGAAATCGTTAAAAGACGATATTGCCCTTAATGGTATCATTAAGTCGATTAAGCCTCGAACTAGTTCAAATAGGAATTTTAAGGTGAAATTAAGAGTTTCACAGTTCAGGGATGACTCAAAATGGTAATTAGGAGTTCGAGGATCAATTCGGAGTCAAATTGAAATTTTCACTATATAGGGGTAAAATTGTAATTTTTCCATCTGCGGACAAAATTTGAGATTTTGAGAGAATTTAGATCACATTTGACGAATTGGGGAATGATATGAGTATAAGGGATAAAAAATATGTCTATGGGCAATTTTTCAGTTTTTGGGGCAAAAATGTAATTTTTGATTTTTACGGGGGCAAAAGTGTAAATATCAAAAATTACTTCACCAAGACTTTGGATAAGTTTGAGAATTTTATCTAAGTTATGGATATTTTAAGGAATAATGTGTGGTGGAGATTTAAAGCTTGAAAGATAAGAATTTAAAAAAATGGACCAATAATGTAGTGACATGTGGCAAGTTTAGATTATTATATTATTTAACTATAAAAATCAGCCCACACCACCATTTTCTCTTCATTATGGCCGGCCATAGCAAGAAAACAAAGGGGAAAAGAAAAACAAAAACCTAGGGGGAGAAATTCAAGGAAAAATTGGTGAAAATTCAAGGAAACAAGTGACCAAAGGTAAAATTTCTTGATTTTGACTTGTGCTTTACCTTTCCCATGCATTTTCCATCATTTTCCATGGTTGAATCATGTGATTTGAGGATGAATTCAATTCTGGAAAAATGGGTTAGGAGAGAGAAACTTGTTAGATTAATTTGATTTTAAGTTATGTTAGTGTTTTAAGTTAGTTTAGCATATTTAGGAACAAAACAACAAGAAAAGAATTTATTTTCCTCCATTACCATTATTGGCTGAATTTTCTAGGGGAATATTGGCTGATGATCTTGATGTTTACTTGAGCAATTATGATGAATAATGATGAATTATGAGTCTAGAAAAATAATGGAAATTTTCGGAGCAAAAATATGAATTTTTACCCATTAGGGGTATTTTCGTAATTTGTTATCGGGACTGATAATTTGCACCACATTGAGCGACATTAAGTCAATTTGGGTGCAATTGAGGTATAGAAACTGAAAAAAATTAATTTGAGATTAAATTGGACGCGTTAGTAATTTAATCGGGTAATAGGCCGAATTAGGTTAGCACCGCATTTAAGCGGTAGTCGGATAAGTTGCATGTCATATCATGCATATATAACGAGCCTGAATTGATTTTATAATGGTCAAGCATTGATGTGGCGAATTATGTATTGTACATTGTGGATAGGTGGTGAGCAAATTACACTGGTAAAAGTATCAAAATTGTGCTTGAAGACTGGGATTAGGAGTACATCGACTCCTAAAACTGTGAGTGGACAATTTATCGTCTTAAATATCTAGAGTTATTATACTTGTTTGATGCTTTTATTGAATGGTGAGCTTAAATTATAAAATATTATGTTTTCCAATTAAAATAATTTTTTAATAAAAATGAGATTTATATTGGTTTTGAAATCAAATATTATTTTGGAAAAATTGAGTATATGGAGACTGTGTTGAAATTTATGATTTTATATGTTATTGAAATTGGGGCTTATGACACTATGGTAGCATGATGGCTAAATTTTTGGGGTTGGCATGAAATATATGAACAATTTTGGATTGGTTTCGGTAGACTGGATTAAATTTTATTCGCCATATTAAGCTACTGGAAATTTTATGGGTCTGGTGGTATATTAAACGGTCACTGCAGTGGTGGGGGTTTCCGTGGACTGCCTATGAGAGGGGCACGGTAACTCAATTATATACTTACCTCCGGGGGGAGATGTTGGGTGAAGTATCTCCTGAGGTATGATTTGAGTGCACCTCACGTTCAGGCCACCACGTGAGAGTGAGACTCAGCCAACGCCAAGGAACGGCTGTGTGTCAGATGTGAAAACATGTTTATGGGTATGGGTCATTGAACAGCCTTGGCGGTCTCAGTGGGATACCTTGACGAAGGTACCCGCGAGAATGATATTGGCAGGGGCCAAGTTTAAAAAAATTCATAAGTCGGGGAATTTTGATGAAAAGAAATTATTTGGTATAGATTGAAACGAATTTTGTGTTATGAACATTATTGAGATATAACGTTTTTATATTGTCTCCATCTACTCGGCTTTAGATGCTTTTGATGGTAATTGTTTACTCACTGGGATTATTTAATCTCACCCCTCTTCCTATCCATTTTTCAGGCTCAGGACAATTTGTTGATAGTTGATTAAGACGAGAATTAATCTCGGAGTTGCATCATAGGAAGTAAGGGTTCGTAGCTCTACACCTTCTTGGTTAGTTGGGGGCCCACGTGTCACTGTAAACGAAATTTCATACTTTAATTATCTTTATTACTATATGAATAAATTTATTTTACTCTTACGCTACAAAAGTTATTTTAGGAAGACTTTGAAAATATTGTGTTTTAAGAAAATAGAATATTTTATTTAATGTTTTTATTATATTCAAATAGCTATAATTTTACTTTAAACGAATGTTTTAGACTTCAAAATTTAATTTAAATCATGAAATATGTGTTTCCACTTACATATTACATTTTTTTCGGATTTCGAAATTTCAAAAAAAAAATGACGAAAATGCCCCAGTGAGCTAGAAAATAATATTTTTATTGTTTTGAGTTGGAAACAACTTATGATTTCTTGAAATGCGAGATTTAATAACTGTCGCTCACCGGGGAGATGCAGAAGTTGATGCTAAGCCTTGCGGGGTTTCGATCGGCATTCGGGGTAATGAGTGCTTATCGGGACGTCGCGGCGGTTGTCACGGGCCCGATGGGAGTTCCGGGTCGTGACACCACGTCATCTCCTCCATTCGAGCATTCTTCCACAATACTTTCACCATTGGAATGCTCTTGTTCCTTAGCACTTGATCCTTTCGATCTAGAATACGTACAGGCTGCACCTCGAACTTCAAATCCTCATGCAACTCAATGGGAGGTGTCTTTAAAATGTGAGAGGGATCGGGAATGTCACGGCCCGGAACTCCCATCGAGCCCGTGACAACCGCCGCGACGTTTCGATCGACATTCATTACTCGGAATGTCAACCGAAACCCCGCAAGGCTTTAATATCAGCTTCTCATTTTCCCTGTGGGTAACTGTTTCCAAATACCACATTCTAAAAGATTTTAAACTGTTTCCAACTTAAACAAATAAAATAATATTTTTCGTCTCACAGGGGTATATTGGTCATTTATCCCAAAAATCTCAAAATCATCTAAAAATATAGTATGTAAGTGGAAAACACATATTTCATAATCAAAAATAATTTTGGATGTCTAAAACATTCGTTTAAAATGGAATTATGACTGTTAAAATAAAATAAAAATATTAAATAAAATATTCAATTTTCACATAAAAAGATATTTTAAGAACACTGTATAAATAATTTTTATATCGTAAAAGCAAAGTAAATTCTTACATACCATAATACAGATAACCAAAGGATAGAATTTAATTTACAGTGACACGTGGGCCCACGAATGACCAAAAGTAGCAAAAGAAATGAACCTACAATCTTTGGATGTGGCAAGTTCAACTGTAATCCTCGCCGATATCAGTTATCTACAATCTATTCTGAGCCTGAAATGGGTGGAAATGAGGGTGGTGAGATTATAAAATCCCAGTGAGTAAACAAACATCACTCAAAATATCTAAAGTCGAGTAAAAGGAGACTATTAAAACATTTCATCAAACTGTAATTTATCTTTCAACTTATTTCAACCAAATGAAATCAATTTATTTAAAGCAAGTAATCAGTATGGCTTATGAATTTCTTAAAAAGCTTGGCTCATGCCAAAAATTATTATCATACTCAGTTGTTTGGGATACCTTGGCCGAGGGCTATCCCAACTGAGTCCGCCAAGGCTATTAGAAAGTCATGTTTTTATTTTGAAAACATAGCCATTCCTTGACGTTGGTCGAGTTCCCCTTCACGAGGTGGTTTGGCGTGAAGTGAACTCTAAAAGTTATACCTCAGGAGTTACCCTACTCGCCTCTCCAACCGAGGTAAAAATATAACAGGATTCCGTGCCCCTCTAATAGGCTAGTCCACAGAATCCAGCCCACTGCAGCAGGTCAAACCCACCATACAATAAAATTTTGACAGCATGACAGGGCTAATATATTACTACCCAGCCTGCAAGGGTAAAATAAAGCAATTCATATAATTCATAAAAAACACAGCCCAGCCAGTCATGCCAATACAATAACATAAGCCATTAATTCAATTTTAAATTTACAACATATCAGTGGTCTCCAATTACTCTATTTTCAAAATCGTTATTTCGTTTCAAGACAATTTATAAAATATTTTCATTTAAACTCATTTTGTTTACAAAACATAAAAATTTACCATTTGAACTCATTTTCATAAAATTCACCAAAACCGAATAAAAACATACTTTAGATAATTAAAATGATGGTAAGGTTACTCACCGTGTCTAGAGTGAGGATTTTCAAAATACTCAGACTATTGGTCCTCGGGTGCAATTCTCTTGCCTTTATCAGAGGACTCACCACCTTGACACAGTACAAAATCGAGAAATTCACCACATTGGTACTAAATTGAAATTAAACTAATTTAGACTACTAATGCTTGATATGGAATGCAAAAATGTCTAAATTTTTGTCGAAATGCGGTGTTAGCCTATTTTGGTCTTTTACCCGATAAATCGATATACGCGTTCGTTTAAACTCCAAATTAATTTTTTTCAGTTTTTATACCTCAATTGCACCCAAATTGACTTAATGTCCCTCAGTGTGGTGCAAATTATCAGTCCCGATAGCAAATTACAAAAATACCCCTAGTGGGTAAAAATTTGTATTTTTGCTCCAAAAATTTCCATTATTTTTCTAGGCTCATAATTCATCATTATTCATCATAATTCCTCAGATAAACATCAAGATCAGCAGCCAATATTTCCCTAGAAAATTCAGCATAATGGGTTTCAATGGGAGAAAATTATATCTTTAGCTTATTTTTGCTATATTTCAATATAACTTAACTAAAATCACTTAATTCAATTATAATCAACCAAAAATCAAGCTCAAAACTCATCCATGGAGGTTTGGCCAGCATGGGTGTCCATACCCACTTTCTAATTTTGCATAGAAATGAGAAAAAAATGCATGGGTAGTGAAAATCACAAGGAAAATCAATGAAATTTACCTTTTTAATGCTTGATTTCTTGATTTCTCTTGATTTTCCCCAAATTTTTCAGGTAGGATTCTTGTTTTTGTTTTTCCCCTTTTCTCCCCTGGTTTGGACAGCTGAAGAAGATGAGAATTCCGGAATTTTTACCTTTTTAAAGGCTAAAATAATATAATATTATTTTATTCATTTTTTTAATGTTTTATTAATTCCTTAAATTCTAGCCATCCATTTGTTTCCAAATTTTCACCATACACTTGTCCCACATATCCATAGCTTAGGTAAAATTCTCAGACTTATCCAAAGTCTTGGTGGAGTAATTTTTGCAATTTACACTTTTACCCCCGTAAAAGTCAAAAATTACATTTTTGCCCCAAAAATTGAAAAATTGCCCATAGACATATTTTTCATCCCTTATACTCATACCATTCTCCAATTTGTCAAATTTGATCTAAATTGTCTCAAAATCTCAAATTTTGTTCGCGGGTGGCAAAATTACGATTTTGCCCCTACACTCTAGAAATCACTGGAATTAAACTTTTTCACTGCCAAACCCTCAAATTATACTCCAATACTCAAATCATACTCCAATAAGTCAAATGGGGCTAAAAAATTTCTTTTCTAAAAATTCCCATTGTGTCCTTGGGTGGCAAATGACCATTTTGCCCCTGGACAGTAAAAATTCTAGTTTGACTTCAAATTGATCCTCGAACTCCAAATCACCATATTAAACCATTCTGGGACTTTAATATTCTTAATTTCATTTTAAATTCTCTATTTGATCTAGTTCGAGACTTAAATTAACTTAATTGTACCATTTGGTACATTGTCGTCTTTTAACGATTTTTCTTTCAAGGCTTTCCAAGTATACAAGCATATTGTCAATCATATGAATGACATGGAAAGTATTTTATAAGGTCGGGCTTGACAACACTACCCCCCTTAAAATAAAATTTTGACCTCAAAATTTCATGTGCTGAACTCAGAGAAAATGTGGGGGTATTGTTTTCTCATCTAATGCTCGACTTCTTATGTCCTCCCCTTTATAGTGAATTTCGATTTGTTCACCTCATTTACCTCCAATTCAACTCAAGTACTTCGCTTATGCCTATTATTATCCTTTAAAATCATATCAACAATAACCTTCACAATTATGATCTTTTATATCGAGACACCAAGCATGCTTCTATTACTATCATTAAGCTTGAACCATAACTCCATCTCAATCATACCAATTTCGATCGCATTTTATTCTTATTTAGGTATACCAATCACTATCTTATTACTTCATTCCATATCAAACTTCTCGACTTTCATTCATTCATCCTATCCTCATACACTATTATGTAGTTTGCAATATCATTAACACGCCATACTCATTCCTGTACATATACTCAGCGTTCAGGAAAATTAATGGCTTTAATTATTTCTACTTATTTCATGTTTACTTTGCATTTAGGAAATTTCAATCTTCTTAATCCTATTAATCCATCTCATATGGCTTAATCGTACTATAGATTATATTCCCTTAACTATTTCTCCAAAATTCCTTAGGTCACCATAAATCGTCTTCTGATAAGATTCTTAATCGTTACATTATCTATACAACTCATCAAATATATTGAGTTCAAATCTTGAACCACTAAAACCATTATTCATTTAGTTGGGTACATCACTACTCCACACATACATATACATATACATTCAAATGTCTATATTCCTCATTATGTATACGAGTCTCTGTTTTCAAATGCCTTCAGACTAATTTCTCTTAATTCATTCCCATCCACAATCAAGATTCAATAGAATAAGCTTCATAATTCATACAAATTCTCATCATGCCTGTGTATAGTTCCTCATCATTTATATACTTATATTCTCTTCTTATCGTTTCCAATTATATGCTTAAGTTTCCTTGTACTGTATATCATTGCATCACAATGTCATCTCCATTGAATTATAATCTATTATGCGTGTATGTTTTATAATCCCATTGGTATCTCAAAAATTTATCTTGACTTGATCATTGCATCTTATGCAATACTACAATTCCTAAAAGTCATCCTTATTCCTCGATTATCCTTCATGTCTCCTATATATTGTATCCTTATTGCATTTCGATATTGATTTGTCACTTAAAACTCAGATTCATTTGAATCATGTATGCCTCACGCATTTTCGAATTCCAATTCCCATAATATATTAAGAAAGTTTCATTATCTGACTTCATTATCAAGGTTAACTTCTATCATCCTTTATTCCACTCTTTCATATGAATATAACATCATTCTTCCTTAACTAATTTACAAATTGTACTTGAAATTACAAGACTTGAAACTAAATTCTCCTCAATTACTTTTTAATGTTAATACTTATACCACTCTCAGCTTATAGCTTCCTTTTTATAACTACATAACTTAGTGCTTGCTTTCACAAGATCCATGGCAGAACTTCTGTTGAGTATTTCCTTAGGGATATTTATTTTAAATTTATGTCTCACAACATATAATCATTTAACCCGTAACTTAGCCATTTGGCTCCTTAGCAAGTTTCAAAGTCACGCATCTTATGCCCATCATGTATAACTTATAATTCTTTCTCAAGGGCGTGTAAACATTCTTGAAACACTTAATCACTTATTTACTCTTTTATACTCCAAGTATATCATTTCCATAAAGGCATGCCCAACTACTCATGCTTCAATTTATCTCCATGGGTTTCTAGCATGTCACCTAGTTTACTTGTGTTGTTACTAATCCTTTCCTTTCAACAAGGTCAAGACAAGATCAGTATATTCTCATAACAATATTCTATATAAACTCATTTGCTATATCATTATTGAAATCTTTATTTACATTTTCCTCACTTGCTATTGACATCTCTTATCAGTATCTCATACATTCATCTAACCTTTCGCTCGCTTCCTCTTTAGTCTTTAACAAGACTTAATCTCTTGTCTTCTTTATTTCTTAAGATTTGACTTCAGCCATCATATTATTCATCTTAACACTCCACATGTTAATTTATTTTTATGTAGCCATCTCAAAAATTCTCTAACTTTTCTTTCTCTTACATGCCAATATATATAAGGCAATAATAAAAAAATAAAAAAAAACTTTGCAATTTCACTCATCATCTTTATCTTAATACCTCCCAATGCACTTAAGACTCCAAACAACAAAGCTTAGCATGAAAACCAATGACCATTCTTCAACTCGTGTGTTTCATCTTCATGCCACTCTCAATTTGCTCTGCTTTCTAGCCGTTAGGGGTTCTTAACGTGACAGCGTTTGATAGTCAGTACTGTGGCGTTGCAACGGTTTGAATTCACTTTATCTTAGCAACTCTTCCACCTTTAAAGCTACTACCTCAATTATTCACAATCGTGTGGCTTCCCTTCGAGTCTATACCACAATTAGCAAGACTAACTTTCTATCACAAGTGTGAAATCAAAACATTGATTTAACGTATTTTTTTTTTTGCCACTAGCATTCATATATCTTTACCATAACATTTAATACGAGTTTGCTTAAGCAAAGATCTCCAAATTTATTCATAGCTACATGTATCTCAAATTGCTCATCACTTATCATCAGTCAATAAATCCCACTCGAAAATACCCTTTCCATATTGTATAGTGATTTCACCATATAGCATCACTGCACGATGTTCCTCCATTCTACTATCATGGATACTCCATAGAAATTAATTAAAAGATTTACGTACCCTAACTAATGCTAATTCCATTTAATCATATCTTAAATACTTCAAACTTGTAAATTACAACTCCAAATGTATGTCCATATATTGATAATCTTTATATATTTCATGAGCATGAAAACTACAACTTACAAACTAGCTTTCTATCATACATACTTTATTAGAGCACTAATTTCAACTTATTTAATCTACCCTTGGTGGTATGTCAAAATCATCCCTGTCTCGGTTGCAATCCAGAGGAATCTCTCCTCTGTATATCCGTATGAGCTGGTGGAGATGGAGCAGCTACCGTAGCCCGTCCTAACTGTGGACAATCTCTCCTAATGTGACCCAGTTGATCACAATGAAAACATCGTGCAGGCCCTCTGCACGGCCCAACATGATAATTCCCACAATTTCTGCATCTACGTGAACTTCCTGAAACAGAAGAGTTTTTGCCCCTGTTTGGTGGCTGACTAGAAGATACACTTAGATTTCTCCTTTTTGCTAACTCAGCTCGCAGACTCTTATTTTCATTCGCAAGCTTCTCGGCTCTTAAAGCCATTCGCACCACCTCTTTAGCCACGGTTGCGTCCGACTCACCCATAAAAGAAACACAACTATGTTGCCTAGCCTCTTTAAGCTTCTTAGAATCAGAAACATCCAACACTGGTGGTGGGACAGGAGGTGGGGATGGTGGTACTGAAGGAGCAGCCAGAGGAACTGTAGGAAGAGCTTGACCAGCTTGAGCCTGGCCAGCAATAGCAGTAAAGAAGGCTGCTAATGCCTGAACTGCCTCAAGAGGCATAGCAAAAATACTAGTAAGTGGCAGAGGAGGTGGAGGATGTGGAGGAGTCTCGATTTGTTCAGCAGCAGGTGCTGCCCGAATGGTGGATGCAGTCGATTCCTCCTCTATTGCACCTAACTGACGACGTTGAAAACAACCTCTTCCCCTCCCAGCTAATCTAGTGAAAGGTGGTTGTTTGCGTCGAGGAGACATAATAATCTATAAGAGGGAACAAAGTGAGTTTAGGCAACCTCAGGCTCTATATGCTTATGCATGTATTTTATTCAACCTAACCTAACTTAACTCGGGGCCACACTGACATTGTAAATTTTTTAAAACAGCTTTAAAATAACTTTAAACCCAAAACTCTAATCTTTCAAACCAACAGCTCTGATACCAACTTAATTGTCACGGCCCGGAACTCCCATCGAGCCCGTGACAACCGCCGCGACGTTTCGATCGACATTCATTACTCGGAATGTCAACCGAAACCCCGCAAGGCTTTAATATCAGCTTCTCATTTTCCCTGTGGGTAACTGTTTCCAAATACCACATTCTAAAAGATTTTAAACTGTTTCCAACTTAAACAAATAAAATAATATTTTTCGTCTCACAGGGGTATATTGGTCATTTATCCCAAAAATCTCAAAATCATCTAAAAATATAGTATGTAAGTGGAAAACACATATTTCATAATCAAAAATAATTTTGGATGTCTAAAACATTCGTTTAAAATGGAATTATGACTGTTAAAATAAAATAAAAATATTAAATAAAATATTCAATTTTCACATAAAAAGATATTTTAAGAACACTGTATAAATAATTTTTATATCGTAAAAGCAAAGTAAATTCTTACATACCATAATACAGATAACCAAAGGATAGAATTTAATTTACAGTGACACGTGGGCCCACGAATGACCAAAAGTAGCAAAAGAAATGAACCTACAATCTTTGGATGTGGCAAGTTCAACTGTAATCCTCGCCGATATCAGTTATCTACAATCTATTCTGAGCCTGAAATGGGTGGAAATGAGGGTGGTGAGATTATAAAATCTCAGTGAGTAAACAAACATCACTCAAAATATCTAAAGTCGAGTAAAAGGAGACTATTAAAACATTTCATCAAACTGTAATTTATCTTTCAACTTATTTCAACCAAATGAAATCAATTTATTTAAAGCAAGTAATCAGTATGGCTTATGAATTTCTTAAAAAGCTTGGCTCATGCCAAAAATTATTATCATACTCAGTTGTTTGGGATACCTTGGCCGAGGGCTATCCCAACTGAGTCCGCCAAGGCTATTAGAAAGTCATGTTTTTATTTTGAAAACATAGCCATTCCTTGACGTTGGTCGAGTTCCCCTTCACGAGGTGGTTTGGCGTGAAGTGAACTCTAAAAGTTATACCTCAGGAGTTACCCTACTCGCCTCTCCAACCGAGGTAAAAATATAACAGGATTCCGTGCCCCTCTAATAGGCTAGTCCACAGAATCCAGCCCACTGCAGCAGGTCAAACCCACCATACAATAAAATTTTGACAGCATGACAGGGCTAATATATTACTACCCAGCCTGCAAGGGTAAAATAAAGCAATTCATATAATTCATAAAAAACACAGCCCAGCCAGTCATGCCAATACAATAACATAAGCCATTAATTCAATTTTAAATTTACAACATATCAGTGGTCTCCAATTACTCTATTTTCAAAATCGTTATTTCGTTTCAAGACAATTTATAAAATATTTTCATTTAAACTCATTTTGTTTACAAAACATAAAAATTTACCATTTGAACTCATTTTCATAAAATTCACCAAAACCGAATAAAAACATACTTTAGATAATTAAAATGATGGTAAGGTTACTCACCGTGTCTAGAGTGAGGATTTTCAAAATACTCAGACTATTGGTCCTCGGGTGCAATTCTCTTGCCTTTATCAGAGGACTCACCACCTTGACACAGTACAAAATCGAGAAATTCACCACATTGGTACTAAATTGAAATTAAACTAATTTAGACTACTAATGCTTGATATGGAATGCAAAAATGTCTAAATTTTTGTCGAAATGCGGTGTTAGCCTATTTTGGTCTTTTACCCGATAAATCGATATACGCGTTCGTTTAAACTCCAAATTAATTTTTTTCAGTTTTTATACCTCAATTGCACCCAAATTGACTTAATGTCCCTCAGTGTGGTGCAAATTATCAGTCCCGATAGCAAATTACAAAAATACCCCTAGTGGGTAAAAATTTGTATTTTTGCTCCAAAAATTTCCATTATTTTTCTAGGCTCATAATTCATCATTATTCATCATAATTCCTCAGATAAACATCAAGATCAGCAGCCAATATTTCCCTAGAAAATTCAGCATAATGGGTTTCAATGGGAGAAAATTATATCTTTAGCTTATTTTTGCTATATTTCAATATAACTTAACTAAAATCACTTAATTCAATTATAATCAACCAAAAATCAAGCTCAAAACTCATCCATGGAGGTTTGGCCAGCATGGGTGTCCATACCCACTTTCTAATTTTGCATAGAAATGAGAAAAAAATGCATGGGTAGTGAAAATCACAAGGAAAATCAATGAAATTTACCTTTTTAATGCTTGATTTCTTGATTTCTCTTGATTTTCCCCAAATTTTTCAGGTAGGATTCTTGTTTTTGTTTTTCCCCTTTTCTCCCCTGGTTTGGACAGCTGAAGAAGATGAGAATTCCGGAATTTTTACCTTTTTAAAGGCTAAAATAATATAATATTATTTTATTCATTTTTTTAATGTTTTATTAATTCCTTAAATTCTAGCCATCCATTTGTTTCCAAATTTTCACCATACACTTGTCCCACATATCCATAGCTTAGGTAAAATTCTCAGACTTATCCAAAGTCTTGGTGGAGTAATTTTTGCAATTTACACTTTTACCCCCGTAAAAGTCAAAAATTACATTTTTGCCCCAAAAATTGAAAAATTGCCCATAGACATATTTTTCATCCCTTATACTCATACCATTCTCCAATTTGTCAAATTTGATCTAAATTGTCTCAAAATCTCAAATTTTGTTCGCGGGTGGCAAAATTACGATTTTGCCCCTACACTCTAGAAATCACTGGAATTAAACTTTTTCACTGCCAAACCCTCAAATTATACTCCAATACTCAAATCATACTCCAATAAGTCAAATGGGGCTAAAAAATTTCTTTTCTAAAAATTCCCATTGTGTCCTTGGGTGGCAAATGACCATTTTGCCCCTGGACAGTAAAAATTCTAGTTTGACTTCAAATTGATCCTCGAACTCCAAATCACCATATTAAACCATTCTGGGACTTTAATATTCTTAATTTCATTTTAAATTCTCTATTTGATCTAGTTCGAGACTTAAATTAACTTAATTGTACCATTTGGTACATTGTCGTCTTTTAACGATTTTTCTTTCAAGGCTTTCCAAGTATACAAGCATATTGTCAATCATATGAATGACATGGAAAGTATTTTATAAGGTCGGGCTTGACAGGGAACATACTTTTTCAACATCGAGACGTGGAAGACATTATGAATCCGATCTAACTCTGGGGGTAATTCAAGTCTGTAAGCCACTGGCCCAATCCTTTCAATGATACGAAAGGGTCCAATGTATCTTGGATTGAGCTTTCCCCTCTTCGCGAATCGAATCACACCTTTCATCATCCAATAAATACTACAAATTATCACAATAGTATAATTAAATAAGATTTAATACTTGGAAATTTCAAATTATTACCTTTCCAAGGAGAAACCTTAAGAAAAACTTTATCGTCAACTTCAAACTCCAAATCTTTCCTTCGTTTATCCGAATAATTCTTCTGCCTATCTTGAGCTGTCTTTAATCGCTCTCGGATAACTTTGACCTTATCGTTTGTCAAATCAATCAATTCCACATTCACCAATTTCCTCTCACCTACTTCATCCCAACAGAGCGGAGTTCGGCATTTCCTTCCATACAAAGCCTTGTATGGTGCCATCCTAATACTAGACTGAAAACTATTATTATAAGCAAACTCCACCAATGGCAAGTGTCTGTCCCAACTCCCGATAAAGTCAATGACACAAGCCCGTAACATATCCTCCAAGGTCTGAATAGTTCTTTCAGATTGACCATCTGTCTGTGGATGAAAGGCAGTACTAAATCTTAATTTAGTTCCAAGAGCTTCCTGAAATTGCGGCCAAAATCGAGAAGTAAATCGAGGGTCTCGATCTGACACAATAGAAACTGGGACTCCGTGTAATCTCACAATCTCATCTATATGAAGTCTTGCCAGCCTCTCAATAGAATACGTGCTATGGATAGCCAAGAAATGGGCAGACTTAGTCAATCTATCCACAAACACGCAAATAGCATCTTTCCCACTTTGTGTCAGCGGTAAACCCAATACAAAGTCCATAGTCACGTGTTCCCACTTCCATTCAGGAATCGGTAAAGGCTGAAGAGTACCTGACGATTTTTTATGCTCCGCCTTGATCTGTTGGCATGTGAGACATTTCGCTACAAACTCTACTATGTCTCGTTTCATACCCGACCACCAATAACTTTCTTTAATAGTCCGATACATCTTGGTGCTTCCGGGATGTAAAGCGTAGGCGGAAGAATGAGCTTCTTCCAAAATAGCTCGTCTCAATTGATCATCCTTGTACACAAATTCGATCTCTAAGTATCAAAGTACCATCATCGCTGAGTTTAAACTCACTAGCTTCTCCATCTTGCAGCTTTTGAACTTCCTGCTTCGACCAATCATCAGATTTCTGCAATTCTCTGATCTGATTCAACAATGAAGGTCTCACGACGAAACTAGCAAGTAGGGTTCCATCCTCACCATCATTCAACTGGATCCCTAGAGATTTCATCTCAAGTAACATCAAAAAATAAGAACTCTGAAGTGTTGCTAACGACGATGAGGATTTACGACTTAAGGCATCCGCTACAACATTTGCTTTTCCCGGATGATAATCAATCACTAAGTCATAATCCTTAATCAACTCCAACCATCGTCTCTGTCTCAAGTTAAGCTCTTTCTGGGTGAGCAAATACTTCAAACTCTTATGATCAGTAAAAATTCGGCGACGCTCACCATATAAATAATGTTTCCAAATCTTCAATGCAAAGACTACTGCTGCTAACTCCAAGTCATGAGTAGGGTAATTCGTCTCGTGCTTCTTCAACTGTCGGGAAGCATAAGCTATTACCTTCTCGTCCTGCATCAACACACACCCTAATCCCAACTTAGATGCATCTTTATATACCACAAATTCTTTTCCACTAACAGGAAGTGTTAAAACAGGAGCGGAGGTTAACCGGTTCTTTAGCTCCTGAAATCGATTCTCACAAACATCATCCCACTCAAACTTTACTCCTTTACGAGTCAAACGACTAAGAGGAGTTGCTATCAAAGAAAATCCCTAAACAAATCTCCGATAATAACCGGCTAAGCCAAGAAAACTACGAATCTCTGTAACCGTTCTTGGTTGCTCCCATTATAAGATTGCCTCTATCTTTTTGGGATCGACATAAATTCAAGCTCCGGACACCACATGTCCCAAGAACACCACTTCCTTCAACTAGAATTCACATTTAGAGAACTTGGCATAGAGTTGTCTCTCGCGCAAAGTTTGCAACACAATGCGCAAATGGGCAGCATGTTCATCATCATTCTTAGAATAAACCAGGATGTCATCGATGAATACTATCACAAACTTATCCAAGTATGGATGGAACACCCTGTTCAAAAGATCCATAAAAACTGCCGGGGCATTAGTCAAACCAAACGGCATCACCAGAAACTCATAATGCCCATAACGCGTCCTGAAGGCAGTCTTGGGTACATCCTGCTCCTTAATCCTCAACTGATAGTACCCAGATCTCAAATCAATCTTAGAGAATACCATAGCACCTCGTAATTGATCAAAACGATCATCTATCCGAGGTAAAGGGTATTTATTCTTGATGGTCACTCGGTTCAACTGACGGTAATCGATACACAATCGAAGAGTGCCATCCTTCTTCTTTACAAATAGGACTGGTGCTCCCCAAGGAGAAATGCTAGGGCGAATGAAACCTTTATCCACCAAATCTTGAAACTGGACTTTCAGTTCCTTCAACTCTGCTGGAGCCATTCTATATGGAGGAATAGAAATAGGTGCGGTACCCGAAAGTAAATCAATAGGGAACTCAAGCTCTCGATCAGGAGGTAGTCCCGGTAAATCATCAGAAAATACATCAGGAAACTCACTTACTTTTGGGACATCCTCTAACTTAGGTTCCCCCTTTGAAGTATCGATCACGTATGCTAAATAAGTCGGATACCCTTTGTGCACTAATATCTAAGCTTTGATGGCCGAGATTACACAAGATGGTAATACTCGACGTTCCCCTACAAACATAATCTCTGCTCCCTCCAAATTTCGAAGAACAACTTCTTTTCGAAAACAATCCACGTTTGCCCGATGTGCAGTTAACCAGTCCATACCCAATATTAAATCAAAATCCAAGATCTCTAGAGGAATTAAGTCACCCCTAAATTTTTCCTCACTTACCCTTACCCCACAGTCTCTATAACAAGTATTTCTAATCAACTGTTCTCCTAGAGGGGTATGCACTATAATTTCTCCTTCTAATGGTGACAGGTTTCTATCAGCAATTGATGCAAATGTCATACTCACATAAGATCTATCTGAGCCAGAATCTATCAAAACATAAGCATCTTTATCAAATAAAGACAAAGTACTTGTCACTGCTCCAGGTCGAACTCGTGCCTCATCTTCTATCACAGTAAAAACTCTTGTTGCGGTACGAGTCTGTGGTTTCGAAGGTGGATGTGATGGGGTATTACTCTCCACACCGGACCGTATGGCTACTCGCTGTCTCAGTGGTAACCCAGAAGAATCTCTCCTCTACATATCAGTGCGAGCTGGTGGAGATGATGCAGCTACAGTGGCTCGTCCTAATTGTGGGCAATTACTCCTAATATGACCCGTCTGTCCACATTGGAAACATCTTGTTGGCCCTCTACATAGCCCATTATGATAATTCCCACAATTTCTGTATCTGTCGGAACTTTCGAAACTCTTTCCAGAACCAGTCATAGCGGATCTGCTAAACCTCGAAGGTCTCTGCTGTGATGGTGGAAATGGAGGTCGAGGAGATGTCACGGAAACAGAAGTAGTGCTCCCTGAAGTCGCTGAGTCCTTGCCTCTTTTTACTGGCTGACTAGAAGACATACCAGGATTCCTCCTTTTTGCAAACTCAGTCTGAATCCTCCTATTCTCAGCCGCGAGCTTCTCAGCCTGTAAAGCCATCTGTACCACCTCCTTATATGGCTCCCTACCAGTCATTGTCATTCGCTCTCTAATCTCATTACGGAGCCCTTCCTCGAAATAGCTGGCCTGATCTTGCTCAGATTTCACTAGATCCGGCACATATAACATCAACTCGTTAAAACGAGTCTTGTACTCCTCTACAGTTAGAATTTCCTGTTTCAAACTCAGAAATTCTCTCTTCTTTTCTTTTTGATGGAAATAAGTGAAATACTGACCATCGAATTCCTTGAGAAAATCGGACCATGTCTGAGGAGTAGCAAAACGGGACTTCACCGAATTCCACCAAGTACGAGCCCTCTTCTCTAATAATCTCGTAGCCACCATCAGCTTCATGTCGTCGTCTAATCCCATATCAGAGAGAGTCTCTGAAACTTGATTAATCCAGTCCTTTGCTATAGTGGCATCCAACTCACCCGTGAAAGATACACAACCCAATTGCCTAGCCTCCTTCAGCTTCTTGGAAATGGATACATCCTGTACTGGTGGTGGAACTAAAGGAGTAGCTGGAGGCACCACAGGTGGAACTTGACCAGTCTGAGCTTGACCAGCCATTGCAGCAAAGAAAGCTGTCAATGCTTGTGCTGCCTCAGTAGGCATGGCGAGAATACCCATAGGTGGCTGAAGAGATGGAGGATGTGGAGGACTATCGGCCTGCTCAGCAGCAGGTGCTGCCCGAATGGTAGATGCAGCTGATTCCTCCTCTACTATATCTGACTGATGACGTTGGGAACGACCTCTTCCCCTCCCAATTGATCTAGTGAGAGGTGGGCGTCCGCGTCGAGGAGGCATTGTAATCTATTAAAAAATACGAGCAAGTTTAGGTAACCTTAGGCTCTATATGCAGATGCATGCATTCTATTCAACTTAACCTAACTTAACTTAATCTGGGGCCACACTGATATTGTAAATTTTTAAAACAACTTTAAAACTAAAAACTTTGATCTTTAAAACCAAAAGCTCTGATACCAATCGAATTGTCACGACCCGATACTCCCCTCGAGTCCGTGACAACCGTCGCGGTGTCCCGATAGACACTTATTGTCCGAAATGTCAACCCAAAACCCCGCAAGGCTTTACTATCAGTTTCTCTGTTCCCTTGTGAGCAACCATTGTCAAATATCGTGTTCTAAAAGATTTTACGCTGTTTCCAACTTTAAACAAATAAAATATTAATTTTCGTCTCACAGGGGTATTTTGGTCATTTTACTCAAAAATTTTGAAACTGGCTAAAACGTAATATACAAGTACAAAACACATAATTCATATTCAAAATGAGTTTAAAAGTCTAAAATCTTCATTTAAAACGAAATTATGGTTATTTGAATATAATAAGAAAATAAAAGAAATATTAAGTAAAATATTTTATTTTCTTATAAAACAATATTTATAGAGTTATACGTGAATAATTTTTATAGCGTAAAAGATAAATAAATTTATACATACTTAAATACAATAAGCCAAAATATTTAATTTAATTTACAATAACAAGAGTGCCCCCGAATAAACAAAAGTAAAGAGGACTGTGAACCTACGGTTTGGAAAATGCAGATCCCACTGTAGTCCTCGATGAGATCAGCTATCTACAATCTATACTGAACCTGAAATGGGTGGAAAAGAGGGTGGTGAGATTATAAAATCCCAATGAGTAAACAGACATCATCATAAACATCTAGAGTTGAGTACATGGAGACAATAAAGTAAATCATCATAAACTGGGTTATACAATTAGAACACATCTTGTTCAAAATACGTAAAAAGGCTTATGAATCTCATAAAAATCTAGACTTGTGCCATAAATCCATTCTCGAAGACACCTTGGCCAAGGCATCCTACCGAGACCGCCAAGGCTATTAAAATTCACATTTCACATAAATCATGTTTTTGTTTTGAAAACATAGCCATTCCCTGGCGTTGGCTGAGTTCCCCCTCACGTTGTGGTTTAGCGTGAAGTGAACCCTAAACTTTACCCCAGGAGATACCCTACGCGCCTCTCCGTTCGAGGTAAGAATATAATGGGGTTTACCGTACCCCTCTAAAAGGCTGGTCCACAGAAACCCCCTACTGCAGTGATTAATTAATATATAATCCACCATATAATAAAACTCAATAGCATGATATGACAATTTTGTAATTCGTAGTTTTTCAAGGCAACCAAACAATTCGCATTTCAATACAATTGCCAATTAGCCAATCATGCTCGATTTATCATAAGCCAGTCAATTTAAACAATCAAATTGTCACTATTAACAGTCTCCGTGTACTCTATTTTTCAAAATCATTATTAATTCCAAAACAATTTATAAATTAATTTCATTGAAACTCATTTATTCATAAAACATGAAAATTTATCTTTTTAAATTCCTTTTTCCATAGAATTCATGAAAGCATCTAAAAACCACCCTAGATAATTAAAATGACAGTAAGTTTACTCACAATGTCTAGAATGCAGACTTTCGAAGCACTCTGTCTACTGGTCCTCGGATGCAATTTCTTTGCCTTTATCGGAGGACTCACCACCTTGACACAGTACAAAATCGAGAATTTCACCAAGTTGGTACTAAATCAAAATTAAACTAATTTCGACTACCAATGCATGATATGGAATGCAAAAATGCACTGGTAACTATCTAAACTCAGTATTGGCCTAATTCGTCTTATCACCCGATTAAATTCTTAATGCGTCTGTTTAAACTCCAATTTAATTCTTTTCAGTTTCTATACCTCAATTGCACCCAAATTGACTTAATGTCCCTCAGTGTGGTGGAAATTATCAGTCTCGATAGTAAATTACGGAAATACCCCTAGTGGGTAAAAATTCCTATTTTTGCTCCGAAAATTCCCATTATTTTTCTAGGCTCATAATTCATCATTTCTTAACCAATTATACTAGAATAAAAATCAAACTCATCCTCACTCAATACATGGTAAATTCAACCATTAATGGTTGTGGGAGAAAATAAATTCTTTTCTTGTTGTTTTGTTTCTAAATATGCTAAACTAACTAAAAACACTAACATAAATTAAAATCAAATAAATCCAACAACTTTCTCTCTCCTAACCCATTTTGATCAGCCAACAATTCATCATAAAAACATGCAATTTAAGCATGGAAAATGAAGAGAAATGCTTAAGCAAAATAGATTTCAAGCTTGAGTTGAAAAATCCTACCTTTTTCACTTGTTTTCCTTGATTTTCCACACTTTTTCTCTTGAAATTCCTCACCTAGGGTTTGTTCTTCCTCTCTTTCTCTCTCTTCCTTGCTTGGCCGAATATTTGGAGAGTAAATGGCTGATTTATGCTGATTTTTAAGTTAAATAATAAAATATTCTAAGCTTGACACATGGCATTTTCTAATTGGTCCATTTTTAAAATTTTAAAAATTTAAACATTTTATCTCCACCACATGTTTAGTCAAGGGTCAAAGATGAAGACAAAGGAAGACCATGTGCTGGAAAAATATCCTGGTGGTGAAAAATTACAATTTTGCCCATGAGGTGGCAAAATTACCATTTTATCCCTATACTCCAAATTATACCGAAATTCAAATTTTTCACTTCTAAACCTCAAATCATACTCCAATAAGTCAAATTATACTCCAATAAGTCAAATGGAGCCAAAATATTCTTTTCTAAAATTCCCATTTTGTCCCCATGTGGCAAATGACCATTTTGCCCCTAGTTAGTGAAAATTTCGATTTGACTCCAAATTGATCCTCAAACTCCAAATTACCATTTTAAGTCATCCATGAACTGTGAAACTCTTAATCTCACCTTAAAATTTCTATTTGATCTAGTTCGAGGATTAAATAAATTTTGTTGTACCTCTAGGTACAATACCGACTTTTGTAAATTTTTCGGGACTCTCCTAGCATGCAATCATGCTATCATCACATGTATGTCATGAATAGTATTTCATAAGGTCGGGCTTTACATGCATTCTAGACATTGTGAGTAAACTTACTGTCATTTTAATTATCTAGGGTGATTTTTAGATGATTTCATGAATTCTATGGAAAAAAGAATTTAAAAAGGTAAATTTTCATGTTTTATGAATAAATGTGTTTCAATGAAATTAAATTATAAATTGTTTTGAAATTAATAGTGATTTTGAAAAATAGAGTACACGGAGACTGTTAATTGTGGCAATTTGATTGTTTAAATTGATTGGCTTATGATAAATCGGGCATGATTGGCTAGTTGGCAATTGTATTGAAATGCGAATTGTTTGATTGCCTTGAAAGACTGTGAATTACAAAATTGCCATATCATGTTATTGAGTTTTGCTGTATGGTGGATTATATATATTAATTAATCACTACAATAGGGGGTTTCTGTGGACCAGCCTTTTAGAGGGGCACAGTAAACCCCATTATATTCTTACCTCGAACGGAGAGGCGTGTAGGGTATCTCCTGGGGTAAAGTTTAGAGTTCACTTCACGCTAAATCACGTGAGGGGGAACTCAGCCAACGCCAAGGAACGACTATGTTTTCAAAACAAAAATATGATTTATGTGAAATGTGAATTTTAATAGCCTTGGCGGTCTCGGTAGGATGCCTAGGCCAAGGTGTCCCTAAGAATGGATTTATGGCACAAGTCTAGTTATTATGAAATTCTTAAGCCTCTTTACATATTTTAAATGAAATGTATTCTTATGCTGTGACCCAGTTTACGATGATTTATTTTATTGTCTTCATGTACTCAACTCTAGATATTTATGATGACGTCTGTTTACTCATTGGGATTTTATAATCGCACCACCCTCATTTCCACCCATTTCAGGTTCAGTGTAGGCTGTAGATAGCTGATCTCATCGAGGACTATCGTTGGATCTGCATTTTCCAAACCGTAGGTTCATAGTCCTCTTTACTTTTGTTTATTCGGGGGCCCTCTTGTTATTGTAAATTAAATTAAATATTTTGGCTTACTGTATTTCAGTATGTATAAATTTATTTAGCTTTTACGCTATAAAAATTATTCACGTATAACTCTATAAATATTGTTTTATAAGAAAATAGAATATTTTACTTAATATTTTTTTTATTTTCTTATTATATTCAAATAACCGTAATTTCGTTTTAAATGAAGATTTTAGACTTTTTAACTCATTTTGAATAAGAATTATGTGTTTTGTACTTATATATTACGTTTTAACCAGTTTCAAAAATTTTGAGAAAAAATGACCAAAATACCCATGTGAGACAAAAATTAATATTTTATTTATTTTTAGTTGGAAACAGCTTAAAATCTTTTAGAACACGATATTTGACAATGGTTGCTCACAAGGGAAATGAGAAACTGATAGTAAAGCCTTGCGGGGTTTCGGGTTGACATTCTGGACAATGAGTGTCTACCGGGACACCGCGGCGGTTGTCACAAGCTCGAGGGGAGTATCGGGTCGTGACACAAAGGACCAAAAACATCATTTTGAAATAAAAGAGATCAAAGTGTCCTTTTGAAGTGTTTTGAGAAGGCTTTTGGATTTTACCCAAAAAAAGGTGAATTGTAAAAAGAAAAAAAAGGTGAAAAAGGTGAAAGATGTTAGAAATTTGCCCCTTGTTTATAATTGTCGAAAATAAGTTTGGGGGTAAAAAGAAAAAAAATATATAGTGTGTTGTACAAAGGAAAGTTTATTTCAAGTTTGGGGTGTTATTAGGAAGAAAAATAGTAATAATAATTTTGAGCTTTTTATAGGTCCTAGATTGATTTAGTGCTTAAGGTAATTGAAGCCTAAATATATCCTTTATCATACCTGTAAAGCCCGACCTTATAAAATACTATTAATGACTTACATGTGATGATAGCATGATTGCATGCTAGGAGAGTCCCGAAAAATTTACAAAAGTCGGTATTGTACCTAGAGGTACAATAAAGTTTACTTAATCCTCGAACTAGATCAAATAGGAATTTTAAGGTGAGATTAAGAGTTTCACAGTTCATGGATGAGTTAAAATGGTAATTTGGAGTTTGAGGATCAATTTGGAGTCAAATCGAAATTTTCACTAACTAGGGGTAAAATGGTCATTTGCCACTTGGGGACAAAATGAAAATTTTAGAAAAGAATTTTTTGGCCCCATTTGACTTATTGGAGTATAATTTGACTTATTGGAGTATGATTTGAGGTTTAGAAGTGAAAAATTTTAATTTCGGTATAATTTGGAGTATAGGGGTAAAATGGTAATTTTGCCACCTCAGGGGCAAAATTGTAATTTTCCACCACCAGGATATTTTTCCAGCACATGGTCTTCCTTTGTCTTCATCTTTGACCCTTGACTAAACATGTGGTGGAGATAAAATGTTTAAATTTTTAAAATTTTAAAAACGGGCCAATGACATGATGCCATGTGTCATGCCTTTATTAATTTATTATTTTCCTTTTTAAAATGCACAAAATCAGCCCATCTTCCACCCCATGGCCGGCCAAACCAGCAAGAAGAGAGAGAAAATAAAAACAAAACTCTAGAGAGAGAAAATCAAAGAAAAAGTGTGAATTTTCAAAGAAATTAAGTGAAAAAGGTGAGATTTTTTCTATTAAGCTTGAGTTTTCTTATTCCCAAGCATTTCTCTTTATTTTCTATGATTAAATTACATGTTTTCATGATGAATTCAATTCTGAAAAAATGGGTTAGGAGAGAGAAAGTTGTTGGATTTATTTGATTTTAATTTATATTAGTGTTTTTAGTTAGTTTAGCATATTTAGAAACAAAACAACAAGAAAAGAATTTATTTCCTCCCCCAACCATTAATGGCTGAATTTACCATGTAGTGAGTGAGGATGAGTTTGATTTTATTCTAGGAGAATTGGTTAAGGAATAATGAATTATGAGCCTAGAAAAATAATGGGAATTTTCGGAGCAAAAATACAAATTTTTACCCACTAGGGGTATTTTCGTAATTTACTGTTGGGACTGATAATTTGCACCACACTGAGGGACATTAAGTTAATTTGGGTGCAATCGAGGTATAGAAACTGAAAATAATTAAATTGGAGTTTAAACGAACCCGTTAGGAATTTAATCGGGTGATAAGACGAATTAGGCCAATACCGGGTTTAGATAGTTACCAGTGCATTTTTGTATTCC
Organism: Theobroma cacao; assembly: GCF_053813885.1. Taxonomy (NCBI): domain Eukaryota; kingdom Viridiplantae; phylum Streptophyta; class Magnoliopsida; order Malvales; family Malvaceae; genus Theobroma; species Theobroma cacao. The sequence goes on along the minus strand of NC_142647.1, from coordinate 35,276,543 downwards.
ATATCATGCATTAGTAGTCTAAATTAGTTTAATTTTGATTTAGTACCAACTTGGTGAAACTCTCGATTTTGTACTGTGTCAAGGTGGTGAGTCCTCCGATAAAGGCAAGGAAATTGCATCCGAGGACCAGTAGACAGAGTGCTTCGAAAGTCTGTATTCTAGACATTGTGAGTAAACTTACTGTCATTTTAATTATCTAGGGTGGTTTTTAGATGCTTTCATGAATTCTATGGAAAAAGAAATTTAAAAAGATAAATTTTCATGTTTTATGAATAAATGAGTTTCAATGAAATTAAATTATAAATTATTTTGAAATTAATAGTGATTTTGAAAAATAGAGTACACGGAGACTGTTAATTGTGTCAATTTGATTGTTTAAATTAACTGGCTTATGATAAATCGAGCATGATTGGCTAGTTGGCAATTGTATTGAAATGCGAATTGTTTGGTTACCTTGAAAAACTAGGAATTACAAAATTGCCATATCGTGTTATTGAGTTTTATTATTTGGTGGATTATATATTAATTAATCACTGCAATAGGGGGTTTCTGTGGACCAGCCTTTTAGAGGGGCACGGTAAACCCCATTATATTCTTACCTCGAACGGAGAGGCCCGTAGGGTATCTCCTGGGGTAAAGTTTAAGGTTCACTTCACGCTAAACCACCACATGAGGGGGAACTCAGCCAACGCCAAGGAACGGCTATGTTTTCAAAACGAAAACATGATTTATGTGAAATGTGAATTTTAATAGCCTTGGCGGTCTCAGTAGGATGCCTCGGCCAAGGTGTCCCCGAGAATGGATTTATGGCACAAGCCTAGATTTTTATGAGATTCATAAGCCTTTTTACGTATTTTGAACGAGATGTGTTCTAATTGTATAACCCAGTTTATGATGATTTACTTTATTGTCTCCATGTACTCAACTCTAGATGTTTATGATGATGTCTGTTTACTCATTGGGATTTTATAATCTCACCACCCTCATTTCCACCCATTTCAGGTTCAGTATAGACTGTAGATAGCTGATCTCATCGAGGACTACAGTGGAATCTGCATTTTTCCAAACCGTAGGTTCACAGTCCTCTTTACTTTTGTTTATTCGGGGGCACTCTTGTTATTGTAAATTAAATTAAATATTTTGGCTTACTGTATTTAAGTATGTATAAATTTATTTAGCTTTTACGCTATAAAAATTATTCACGTATAACTCTATAAATATTGTTTTATAAGAAAATAGAATATTTTACTTAATATTTCTTTTATTTTCTTATTATATTCAAATAACCATAATTTCGTTTTAAATGAAGATTTTAGACTTTTAAACTCATTTTGAATATGAATTGTGTGTTTTGTACTTGTATATTACGTTTTAGCCAGTTTTTAAAATTTTTGAGAAAAATGACCAAAATACCCCTGTGAGACGAAAAATTAATATTTTATTTGTTTAAAGTTGGAAACAGCTTAAAATCTTTTAGAACACGATATTTGACAATGGTTGCTCACAAGGGAATAGAGAAACTGATAGTAAAGCCTTGCGGGGTTTCGGGTTGACATTCCAGGCAATAAGTGTCTACCGGGACACCGCGACGGTTGTCACGGGCTCGAGGGGAGTACCGGGTCGTGACAATTCGATTGGTATCAGAGCTTTTGGTTTTAAAGATCAAAGTTTTTAGTTTTAAAGTTGTTTTAAAAATTTACAATATCAGTGTGGCCCCGGATTAAGTTAAGTTAGGTTAGGTTGAATAGAATGCATGCATCTGCATATAGAGCCTAAGGTTACCTAAACTTGCTCGTATTTTTTATAGATTAAAATGCCTCCTCGACGCGGACGCCCACCTCTCACTAGATCGGTTGGGAGGGGAAGAGGTCATTCTCAACGTCATCAGCCAAATACAGTAGAGGAAGAATCAGCTGCATCTACCATTCGGGCAGCACCTGCTGCTGAACAGGTCGATAGTCCTCCACATCCTCCATCTCCTCAGCCACCTACGGGTATTCCCGCCATGCCTACTGAGGCAGCACAAGCATTGGCAGCTTTCTTTGCAGCAATGGCTGGTCAAACTCAAACTGGTCAAGTTCCACCTGTAGTGCCTCCAACTACTCCTTTAGTTCCACCACCAGTATAGGATGTATCCATTTCCAAGAAGCTGAAGGAGGCTAGGCAATTGGGTTGTGTATCTTTCACGAGTGAGTTGGATGCCACTGTGGCAAAGGACTGGATTAATCAAGTTTCAGAGACTGTCTCTGATATGGGATTAGATGACGACATGAAGCTGATGGTGGCTACGAGATTATTAGAGAAGAGGGCTCGTACTTGGTGGAATTCGGTGAAGTCCCGTTCCGCTACTCCTCAAACATGGTCTGATTTTCTCAAGGAATTCGATGGTCAGTATTTCACTTATTTCCATCAGAAAGAAAAGAAGAGAGAATTTCTGAGTTTGAAACAGGGAAATCTAACTATAGAGGAGTACGAGACCCGTTTTAAAGAGTTGATGTTATATGTGCCGGATCTGGTGAAATATGAGCAAGATCAGGCCAGCTATTTCGAGGAAGGGCTCCGTAATGAGATTAGAGAGCGAATGACAGTGACTGGTAGGGAGCCACATAAGGAGGTGGTACAGATGGCTTTACGGGCTGAGAAGCTCTCGACTGAGAATAGGAGGATTCGGACTGAGTTTGCAAAAAAGAGGAATCTTGGTATGTCTTCTAGTCAGCCAGTAAAAAGAGGCAAGGACTCAACGACTTCAGGGAGCACTACTTCTGTTTCCGTGACATCTCCTCGACCTCCATTTCCACCATCACAGCAGAGACTTTCGAGGTTTAGCAGATCTGCTATGACTGGTTCTGGGAAGAGTTTCGGAGGTTCTGACAGATGCAGAAATTGTGGGAATTATCATAGTGGGCTATGTAGAGGGCCAACAAGATGTTTCCAATGTGGACAGACGGGTCACATTAGGAGTAATTGCCCACAGTTAGGACGAGCCACTATAGCTGCATCATCTCCACCAGCTCGCACTGATATACAAAGGAGAGATTCTTCTGGGTTACCACCGAGATAGGGAGTAGCCATACGGTTCGGTGTGGAGAGTAATACCCCGTCACATCCACCTTCGAGACCACAGACTCGTACCGCGACAAGAGTTTTTACTGTGACAGAAGATGAGGCACAAGTCCGACCTGGAGCAGTGACAGGTACTACGTCTTTATTTGATAAAGATGCTTATGTTTTAATAGATTCTGGCTCAGATAGATCTTATGTGAGTACGACATTTGCATCAATTGCTTATAGAAACCTGTCACCATTAGAGGGAAAAATTGTAATGCATACCCCTCTAGGAGAACAGTTGATTAGAAATACTTGTTATAGAGACTGTGGGGTAAGGGTAGGTGAGGAAGAATTTAGGGGTGACTTAATTCCTCTAGAGATCTTGGATTTTGATTTAATATTGGGTATGGACTGGTTAACTGCACATCGGGCGAACGTGGATTGTTTCCAAAAAGAAGTTGTTCTTCGGAATTCAGAGGGAGCAGAGATTGTGTTTGTAGGGGAACGTCGAGTATTACCATCTTGTGTAATCTCAGCCATCAAAGCTTCGAAATTAGTGCAAAAAGGGTATCCGGCTTATTTGGCATACGTGATCGATACTTCAAAGGGGGAACCTAAGTTAGAGGATGTCCCAATAGTAAGTGAGTTTCCTGATGTATTTCCTGATGATTTACCGGGACTACCTTCTGATCGAGAGCTTGAGTTCCCTATTGATTTACTTCCGAGTACCGCACCTATTTCTATTCCTCCATATAGAATGGCTCCAGCAGAGTTGAAGGAACTGAAAGTCCAGTTGCAAGATTTGGTGGATAAAGGTTTCATTCGCCCTAGCATTTCTCCTTGGGGAGCACCAGTCCTATTTGTAAAGAAGAAGGATGGCACTTTTCGATTGTGTATCGATTACCGTCAGCTGAACCGAGTGACCATCAAGAATAAATACCCTTTACCCCGGATAGATGATCTTTTTGATCAATTACGAGGTGCTATGGTATTCTCTAAGATTGATTTGAGATCTGGGTACTATCAGTTGAGGATTAAGGAGCAGGATGTACCTAAGGCTGCCTTCAGGACGCGTTATGGGCATTATGAGTTTCTGGTGATGCCGTTTGGTTTGACTAATGCCCCGGTAATTTTTATGGATCTTATGAACAGGGTGTTCCATCCATACTTGGATAAGTTTGTGATAGTATTCATCGATGACATCCTGGTTTATTCGAAGAATGATGATGAACATGCTGCCCATTTGCGCATTGTGTTGCAAACTTTGCGCGAAAGACAACTCTATGCCAAGTTCTCTAAATGTGAATTCTGGTTGGAAGAAATGGTTTTCTTGGGACATGTGGTGTCCGGAGCTGGAATTTATGTCGATCCTAAGAAGATAGAGGCAATCTTGCAATGGGAGCAACCAAGAACGATTACAGAGATTCGTAGTTTCCTTGGCTTAGCCGGTTATTATCGGAGATTTGTTCAGGGATTTTCTTTGATAGCAGCTCCTCTGACTCGTCTGACTCGTAAAGGAGTTAAGTTTGAGTGGGAAGATGTTTGTGAGAATCGATTTCAGGAGCTAAAGAACCGGTTAACCTCTGCTCCCGTTTTAACACTTCCTGTTAGTGGAAAAGAATTTGTGGTATATAGCGATGCATCTAAGTTGGGATTAGGGTGTGTGTTGATGCAGGACGAGAAGGTAATAACTTATGCTTCCCGACAGTTGAAGAAGCACGAGACGAATTACCCTACTCATGACTTGGAGTTAGCAGCAGTAGTATTCGCATTGAAGATTTGGAGACATTATTTATATGGTGAGCGTTGTCGGATTTTTTCTGATCATAAAAGTTTGAAGTATTTGCTCACCCAGAAAGAGCTTAACTTGAGACAGAGACGATGGTTGGAGTTGATTAAGGATTATGACTTAGTGATTGATTATCATCCGGGAAAAGCAAATGTTGTAGCGGATGCTTTAAGTCGTAAATCCTCATCGTCGTTAACAACACTTCGGAGTTCTTATTTTTCGATGTTACTTGAGATGAAATCTCTAGGGATCCAGTTGAATAATGGTGAGGATGGAACCCTACTTGCTAGTTTCGTCGTGAGACCTTCATTGTTGAATCAGATCAGAGAATTGCAGAAATCTGATGATTGGTTGAAACAGGAAGTTCAAAAGCTGCAAGATGGAGAAGCTAGTGAGTTTAGACTCAGCGATTATGGTACTTTGATGCTTAGAGACCGAATTTGTGTCCCTAAGGATGATCAGTTGAGACGAGCTATTTTGGAGGAAGCTCATTCTTCCGCCTACGCTTTACATCCCGAAAGCACTAAGATGTATCGGACTATTAAAGAAAGTTATTGATGGCCGGGTATGAAACGAGAAATAGCAGAATTTGTAGCGAAATGTCTCACATGCCAACAGATCAAGGCAGAGCATGAAAAACCGTCAGGTACTCTTCAGCCTTTACCGATTCCTGAATGGAAGTGGGAACATGTGACTATGGACTTTGTATTGGGTTTACCGCGGACACAAAGTGGGAAGGATGCTATTTGGGTGATTGTGGATAGATTGACTAAGTCCGCCCATTTCTTGGCTATCCATAGCACGTATTCTATTGAGAGGCTGGCAAGACTTTATATAGATGAGATTATGAGATTACACGGAGTCCCAATTTCTATTGTGTCAGATCGAGACCCTCGATTTACTTCTCGATTTTGGCCGAAATTTCAGGAAGCTCTTGGAACTAAATTGAGATTTAGTACTGCCTTTCATCCACAGACAGATGGTCAATCTGAGAGAACTATTCAGACATTAGAGGATATGTTACGGGCTTGTGTCATTGACTTTATCGGGAGTTGGGACAGACACTTGCCATTGGTGGAGTTTGCTTATAATAACAGTTTTCAGTCTAGTATTGGGATGGCACCATACGAGGCTTTGTATGGAAGGAAATGTCGAACTCCGCTCTGTTGGGATGAAGTAGGTGAGAGGAAATTGGTGAATGTGGAATTGATTGATTTGACAAACGATAAGGTCAAAGTTATCCAAGAGCGATTAAAGATAGCTCAAGATAGGCAGAAGAATTATTCGGATAAACGAAGGAAAGATTTGGAGTTTGAAGTCGACGATAAAGTTTTTCTTAAGGTTTCTCCTTGGAAAGGTAATAATTTGAAAATTTCAAGTATTAAATCTTATTTGATTATACTATTGTGATAATTTGTGGTATTTATTGAATGATGAAATGTGTGATTCGATTCGCGAAGAGGGGAAAGCTCAATCCAAGATACATTGGACCCTTTCGTATCATTGAAAGGATTGGGCCAGTGGCTTACAGACTTGAATTACCCCTAGAGTTAGATCGGATTCATAATGTCTTCCACGTCTTGATGTTGAAAAAGTATGTTCCCGATCCCTCTCACATTTTAGAGACACCTCCCATTGAGTTGCATGAGGATTTGAAGTTCAAGGTGAAGCCTATACGTATTCTAGATCGAAAGGATCGAGTGCTAAGGAACAAGAGCATTCCAATGGTGAAAGTATTGTGGAAGAATGCTCGAATGGAGGAGATGACGTGGGAAGTCGAGAGCCAAATGAGAAACCAATATCCACATCTTTTATTCGAATCGGGTAAGTGAAATTTTGAGGTCAAAATTTTATTTTAAGGGGGTAGTGCTGTAAAGCCCGACCTTATAAAATACTATTCATGACTTACATGTGATGATAGCATGATTGCATGCTAGGAGAGTCCCAAAAAATTTACAAAAGTTGGTATTGTACCTAGAGGTACAACAAAGTTTATTTAATCCTCGAACTAGATAAAATAGGAATTTTAAGGTGAGATTAAGAGTTTCACAGTTCATGGATGACTTAAAATGGTAATTTGGAGTTTGAGGATCAATTTGGAGTCAAATCGGAATTTTCACTAACTAGGGGTAAAATGGTCATTTGCCACTTGGGGACAAAATGGAAATTTTAGAAAAGAATTTTTTGGCCCCATTTGACTTATTGGAGTATGATTTGAGGTTTAGAAGTGAAAAATTTTAATTTCGGTATAATTTAGAGTATAAGGGTAAAATGGTAATTTTGCCACCTCATGGGCAAAATTATAATTTTCCACCACCATGCTATTTTTCCAGCACATGGTCTTCCTTTGTCTTCATCTTTGACCCTTGACTAAACATGTGGTGGAGATAAAATGTTTAAATTTTTAAAATTTTAAAAACGGGCCAATGACATGATGCCATGTGTCATGCCTTTATTAATTTATTATTTTCCTTTTTAAAAGGCACAAAATCAGCCCATCTTCCACCCCATGGCCGGCCAAACCAGCAAGAAGAGAGAGAAAATAAAAACAAAATCCTAGAGAGAGAAAATCAGAGAAAAAGTGTGAATTTTCAAGGAAATTAAGTGAAAAAGGTGAGATTTTTTCTATTAAGCTTGAGTTTTCTTATTCCCAAGCATTTCTCTTTATTTTCTATGATTAAATTACATGTTTTCATGATGAATTCAATTCTGGACAAATGGGTTAGGAGAGAGAAAGTTGTTGGATTTATTTGATTTTAATTTATGTTAGTGTTTTTAGTTAGTTTAGCATATTTAGAAACAAAACAACAAGAAAAGAATTTATTTTCTCCCCCAACCATTAATGGCTGAATTTACCATGTAGTGAGTGAGGATGAGTTTGATTTTATTCTAGGAGAATTGGTTAAGGAATAATGAATTATGAGCCTAGAAAAATAATGAGAATTTTCGGAGCAAAAATACGAATTTTTACCCACTAGGGGTATTTTCGTAATTTACTGTTGAGACTGATAATTTGCGCCACACTGAGGGACATTAAGTTAATTTGGGTGCAATTGGGGTATAGAAACTGAAAAGAATTAAATTAGAGTTTAAACGAACCCGTTAGGAATTTAATCGGGTGATAAGACGAATTAGGCCAATACCGGGTTTAGATAGTTACCAGTGCATTTTTGCGTTCCATATCATGCATTAGTAGTCTAAATTAGTTTAATTTTGATTTAGTACCAACTTGGTGAAACTCTCGATTTTGTACTGTGTCAAGGTGGTGAGTCCTCCGATAAAGGCAAGGAAATTGCATCCGAGGACCAGTAGACAGAGTGCTTCGAAAGTCTGCATTCTAGACATTGTGAGTAAACTTACTGTCATTTTAATTATCTAGGGTGGTTATTAGATGCTTTCATGAATTCTATGGAAAAAGGAATTTAAAAAGATAAATTTTCATGTTTTATGAATAAATGAGTTTCAATGAAATTAAATTATAAATTATTTTGAAATTAATAGTGATTTTGAAAAATAGAGTACACGGAGACTGTTAATTGTGGCAATTTGATTGTTTAAATTAACTGGCTTATGATAAATCGAGCATGATTGGCTAGTTGGCAATTGTATTAAAATGCGAATTTTTTGGTTACCTTGAAAAACTAGGAATTACAAAATTGTCATATCGTGTTATTGAGTTTTATTATTTGGTGGATTATATATTAATTAATCACTACAGTAGGGGGTTTCTGTGGACCAGCCTTTTAGAGGGGCACGGTAAACCCCATTATATTCTTACCTCGAACGGAGAGGCGCGTAGGGTATCTTCTGGGGTAAAGTTTAGGGTTCACTTCACGCTAAACCACCACGTGAGGGGGAACTCAGCCAACGCCAAGGAACGACTATGTTTTCAAAACAAAAACATGATTTATGTGAAATGTGAATTTTAATAGCCTTGGCGGTCTTAGTAGGATGCCTCGGCCAAGGTGTCCCTGAGAATGGATTTATGGCACAAGCCTAGATTTTTATGAGATTCATAAGCCTTTTTACGTATTTTGAACGAGATGTGTTCTAATTGTATAACCCAGTTTATGATGATTTACTTTATTGTCTCCATGTACTCAACTCTAGATGTTTATGATGATGTCTGTTTACTCATTGGGATTTTATAATCTCACCACCCTCATTTCCACCCATTTCAGGTTCAGTATAGACTGTAGATAGATGATCTCATCGAGGACTACAGTGGGATCTGCATTTTTCCAAACCGTAGGTTCACAGTCCTCTTTACTTTTGTTTATTCGGGGGCACTCTTGTTATTGTAAATTAAATTAAATATTTTGGCTTACTGTATTTAAGTATGTATAAATTTATTTAGCTTTTACGCTATAAAAATGATTCACGTATAACTCTATAAATATTGTTTTATAAGAAAATAGAATATTTTACTTAATATTTCTTTTATTTTCTTATTATATTCAAATAACCATAATTTCGTTTTAAATGAAGATTTTAGACTTTTAAACTCATTTTGAATATGAATTGTGTGTTTTGTACTTGTATATTACGTTTTAGCCAGTTTTTAAAATTTTTGAGAAAAATGACCAAAATACCCCTGTGAGACAAAAAATTAATATTTTATTTGTTTAAAGTTGGAAACAGCTTAAAATCTTTTAGAACACGATATTTGACAATGGTTGCTCACAAGGGAACAGAGAAACTGATAGTAAAGCCTTGCGGGGTTTCGGGTTGACATTTCGGGCAATAAGTGTCTACCGGGACACCGCGGTGGTTGTCACGGACTCGAGGGGAGTACCGGTCGTGACAATACCTTATGTCACGACCCGAAACTCCCCATCAGGCCCGTGACAACCGCCGCAAGGCCTCGACAGACATTCTTCACCCCGAATGCCGATTGAAACCCAGCAAGGCTTAGCATCAACTTCCGCATCTTCCCGGTGAGCAACAGTTATTAAATCTCGCATTTCAAAAAAATCATAAGTCATTTTCAAATAAGAACAATAAAATATTATTTTCTGGCTCACAGGGGTATTTTCGTAATTTTTCATCAAAAATCTCAAAACTTGCTAAAAATGTAGTAGGTAAGGAGAAAATATATATTTAATGATTTAAAAACAATTAAGTATCTAAAACGTTCATTTGAAAGCAAATTGTTGACAACTAGTACTATTCAAAAATAATAAATAAAATATTCTATTTTCTCATAAAATAAATTTTTATAGAAATATTCGTAAATAATTTTTCGCACATGAAAGTAAAATCAAAATTGTATGAATAGAAATACAAATAACCAAAATATAAGTTTTGATCTGCAATGACACGTGGGCTCCAATTGACCAAGAGGATGTAAGACTGTGAACTCTTACTTTCTATAATGCAGTTCCGAGCTTAGTTCTCGTCCTACTCGATTATCTACAAACTGTCCTGAGCCTGAAAAATGTATAGGAAGAAGGGGTGAGATTTTATCATCCCAGTGAGTAAACAGATACCATCTAAAGTATCTAAAGCCGAGTAAATGGAGACAATTAAAATAAGTCATCATACTGTAATTTCATTACCTTTCAGTTCATTTCAACCAAATAAAATCAATCCATATAAATCGAGTAATCAACTTGGCTTATGAATTTCTTAAAACTTTGGCTCATGCCAAAACTCATACTCGGTGATACCTTGCGCAGGGCATCCAACCGAGTCCGCCAAGGCTATTAAAATTTTGTATACACTTAAAATATATTTTTAGTTTGAGAAAAATACAGCCGTTCCTTGGCGTTGGCTGAGTTCCCCTTCACGTGGTGGTTTGGCGTGAAGTGAACCCTAAGCTTTACCTCAAGAGATACCCTACGCGCCTCTCCGTTCGAGGTAATAATATAATGGAGTTTACCGTGCCCCTCTAATAGGCTGGTCCACGGAACCCCCTCTGCAGTAAATAATTAATATATAATCCACCAATCAATAAAATTCATTCTAGCATGACATGACAATTTATCGCAACCCAACCTCTCAAGGCTGAATACACATTATAAATAATTCTAACACCAAAATCAGTTTAGCCATTCATGCTCATTTATTATCATAAGCCATTCAATTTAAAACCATAAATTTACAACACAAGCAGACAGTCTCCAATTACTCTATTTTCAAAACCAATATTCGATTTTTCAGAAAATTTATAAAATCATTTTATAAAATCACAATTTCTCTTAAAACATAGCAATTTACCATTTAAACTCATTTTTTATAAAATCACACAATTGTATAAAACTACTCTAGATAATTAAGATGATAATAAGTTTACTCACAGTATTAGGAGTAGAAATACTCCTATCTTCCGCCCTCGGGTGCAGTCTCTTACCCGAAACAATTGACTCACCACCTATCCATAATCTATGACACAAAATTCAATAAATTGTGTCAATTTATCATAAATTATTTCAGGCTCTTATCCATGCGTATGCACTAGATAGGATTTGAAATGTTTAGACAATCGCTTAATTGCGGTGTTCGACCTAACTCGCCTATACACGGTGTAAAGTCTTAAAATCCCCAATTCGACTCCAATTCCATCCATTTCAATTTCAATTATCCAATTATATCCACAATACCTCAACGACTGTGAATTTGGTCCAATTTATCAGTCCGGACTATAAATTACGCTTTTACCCCTAGTGGGTAAAAATTTCAATTTATTGCACCGAAAATTCCCATTTAATTTCCAACCTCATAATTCATCATTTTTCCACCCAATTCTCTTAAAATAAAGTCAACCTCATCCTCACATACCATTGGCTAGATTCGGCCTAGAGAAATTCATGGAGAAGATAAATATTTTTCTTGTTGTTTTACTCATAAACATGCTAAACTAACACTAAACACTAACATAGCTCAAAATCAAATTTATCTAACAACTTTCTCTCTCTAAACCCATATGACCAGAATTGAAATCATCCTCAAATCACATGATTCAACCATGAAAAATGATGGGAAATGCATGGGAAAGGTAAAGCACAAGACAAATTTAAGAAATGTTACCTTTTTTTTTCTTGATTTTTGAATTTCCACCTATTTTCCCTTTAAATTTCTTGGCTAGGGTTTTATTTTCTCCTTTCTCTCTCTTGTTTCTTGCTTGGCCGAATGATGAAGAAGAAGAATGGGTTATGGGCTGATTTTTTTATGCCTTTTTATTGTTTAATGAAATAATATTATTTTATTCATATTTTAAATATTTTATTAATTCATTTTTTTTCTAGCCATCCACTTGTCCTACTTTTTCCACCATGCATTCCCTTTGACTTATCCAAGTCTTAAGTGAAATTTTCAGATTTTTCCAAAGTTTTGGTGGAGCAAATTTTTCAAAATTACACTTTTGCCCCTGAACTTTTCAAAAATTACATTTTTACCCCAAAAATTAAAAATTTGCCATAATGCATAATTTTCACTCCTCATACTCATTTCACACTCCAAATAATTAAATTTGATCAAAATCCTTTCAAAAATTAAATTTTTGATTATGGGTGGTAAAATTACCATTTTACCCTTTTACTCCAAATTATATCGAAATTAAAATTTTTCACTTCTAAACCTCAAATCTTACTCCAATAAGTCAAATGAGACCAAAAATCTTTTCTAAAAATTCTCATTTTGTCCTCAGGTGGCAAATGATCATTTTACCCCTAGATAGCGAAAATTTCGATTTGACTCCAAATTGATTCTCGAACTCCGAATTACCATATTAAACCATTCTGGGACATTAAAATTCTTAATTTCATCATAAATTCTCTATTTGATCTAGTTCGAGGCTTAAATCAACTTTATTGTACCTTTAGGTACAATACCGACTTTTGTAAATTTTTTGGGACTCTCCTAGCATGCAAACATGCTATCCATCACATGTATACCATGATAAATATTTTTATAGAGTCGGGCTTGTCATCTTCTCCCCCACTTGGATCAACCATATGATCTTTCTTCATGACTGATTTCGACATCCGGCTAAATATTAATATTTAAAAAAATTTTATCTTGTCTCCTTGATACGTGAAATACCTTATTATGCCTCACTTGACTTCCGAATCGCCTTTTATCTCACAAATTCTCCTCCGATAAAATTATTATTATTTTATTATTATTTTCTCACTTGCAAAATATTTTATCCTAAACTACTCCTTTCGTCTTTTATCACTTTTAAACATTTTAATTGACCTCAATTTGCATTCAATCAACTTTATTTATCACCATAGCAAAGTATGGGGTATTTCACCTTAACTGTCACGACCCGGTACTCCCCTCGAGCCCATGACAACCGCCGCGGTGTCCCGGTAGACACTTATTGCCCGGAATGTCAACCCGAAACCCCGCAAGGCTTTACTATCAGTTTCTTTGTTCCCTTGTGAGCAACCATTGTCAAATATCATGTTCTAAAATATTTTAAGCTGTTTCCAACTTTAAACAAATAAAATATTAATTTTTCGTCTCACAAGGGTATTTTGGTCATTTTTCTCAAAACTTTTAAAACTGGCTAAAACATAATATACAAGTACAAAACACACAATTCATATTCAAAATGAGTTTAAAAGTCTAAAATCTTCATTTAAAACGAAATTATGGTTATTTGAATATAATAAGAAAATAAAAGAAATATTAAGTAAAATATTCTATTTTCTTATAAAACAATATTTATAGAGTTATACGTGAATAATTTTTATAGCGTAAAAGCTAAATAAATTTATACATACTTAAATACAGTAAGCCAAAATATTTAATTTAATTTACAATAACAAGAGTGCCCCCGAATAAACAAAAGTAAAGAGGACTGTGAACCTACGGTTTGGAAAATGCAGATCCCACTGTAGTCCTCGATGAGATCAGCTATCTACAGTCTATACTGAACCTGAAATGGGTGGAAAGGAGGGTGGTGAGATTATAAAATCCCAATGAGTAAACAAACATCATCATAAACATCTAGAGTTGAGTACATTGAGACAATAAAGTAAATCATCATAAACTGGGTTATAGCATTAGAACACATTTTGTTCAAAACACGTAAAGAGGCTTATGAATCTCATAAAAATCTAGGCTTGTGCCATAAATCCATTCTCGGGGACACCTTGGCCGAGGCATCCTACCGAGACCGCCAAGGCTATTAAAATTCACATTTCACATAAATCATGTTTTTGTTTTGAAAACATAGCCGTTCCTTGGCGTTGGCTGAGTTCCCCCTCACGTGGTGGTTTAGCGTGAAGTGAACCCTAAACTTTACCCCAGGAGATACCCTACGCGCCTCTCCGTTCGAGGTAAGAATATAATGGGGTTTACCGTGCCCCTCTAAAAGGCTGGTCCACAGAAACCCCCTACTGCAGTGATTAATTAATATATAATCCACCATATAATAAAACTCAATAACATGATATGGCAATTTTGTAATTCGTAGTTTTTCAAGGTAACCAAACAATTCGCATTTCAATACAATTGCCAACTAGCCAATCATGCTCGATTTATCATAAGCCAGTTAATTTAAACAATCAAATTGCCACAATTAACAGTCTCCGTGTACTCTATTTTTCAAAATCACTATTAATTTCAAAACAATTTATAATTTAATTTCATTGAAACTCATTTATTCATAAAACATGAAAATTTATCTTTTTAAATTCCTTTTTCCATAGAATTCATGAAAGCATTTAAAAACCACCCTAGATAATTAAAATGACAGTAAGTTTACTCACAATGTCTAGAATGCAGACTTTCGAAGCACTCTGTCTACTGGTCCTCGGATGCAATTTCCTTGCCTTTATCGGAGGACTCACCACCTTGACACAGTACAAAATCGAGAGTTTCACCAAGTTGGTATTAAATCAAAATTAAACTAATTTAGACTACCAATGCATGATATGGAATGTAAAAATGCACTGGTAACTATCTAAACCCGGTATTGGCCTAATTCGTCTTATCACCCGATTAAATTCCTAACGGGTCCGTTTAAACTCCAATTTAATTCTTTTCAGTTTCTATACCTCAATTGCACCCAAATTAACTTAATGTCCCTCAGTGTGGTGCAAATTATCAGTCCCAACAGCAAATTACGAAAATACCCCTAGTGGGTAAAAATTCGTATTTTTGCTCCGAAAATTCCCATTATTTTTCTAGGCTCATAATTCATCATTCCTTAACCAATTCTCCTAGAATAAAATCAAACTCATCCTCACTCACTACATGGTAAATTCAGCCATTAATGGTTGGGGGAGAAAATAAATTCTTTTCTTGTTGTTTTGTTTCTAAATATGCTAAACTAACTAAAAACACTAACATAAATTAAAATCAAATAAATCCAACAACTTTCTCTCTCCTAACCCATTTTTTCAGAATTTAATTCATCATGAAAACATGTAATTTAATCATGGAAAATAAAGAGAAATGCTTGGGAATAAGAAAACTCAAGCTTAATAGAAAAAACTCACATTTTTCACTTAATTTCCTTGAAAATTCACACTTTTTCTTTGATTTTCTCTCTATAGGGTTTTGTTTTTGTTTTCTCTCTCTTCTTGCTGGTTTGGCCGGCCATGGGGTGGAAGATGGGCTGATTTTGTGCCTTTTAAAAAGGAAAATAATAAATTAATAAAGGCATGACACATGGCATCATGTCATTGGCCCGTTTTTAAAATTTTAAAAATTTAAACATTTTATCTCCACCACATGTTTAGTCAAGGGTCAAAGATGAAGACAAAGGAAGACCATGTGCTGGAAAAAATATCCTGGTGGTGGAAAATTACAATTTTGCCCCTGATATGGCAAAATTACCATTTTACCCCTATACTCCAAATTATACCGAAATTAAAATTTTTCACTTCTAAACCTCAAATCGTACTTCAATAAGTCAAATTATACTCTAATAAGTCAAATGGGGTCAAAAAAAATCTTTTTTAAAATTCCCATTTTGTCCCCAGGTGGCAAATGACCATTTTGCCCCTAGTTAGTGAAAATTTCGATTTGACTCCAAATTGATCCTCAAACTCCAAATTACCATTTTAAGTCATCCATGAACTGTGAAACTCTTAATCTCACCTTAAAATTCCTATTTGATCTAGTTCGAGGATTAAATAAACTTTGTTGTACCTCTAGGTACAATACCGACTTTTGTAAATTTTTAGGGACTTTCCTAGCATGCAATCATGCTATCATCACATGAATGTCATGAATAGTATTTTATAAGGTCGGGCTTTACAGCACTACCCCCCTTAAAATAAAATTTTGACCTCAAAATTTCACTTACCTGATTCGAATAAAAGATGTGGATATTGGTTTCTCATCTGGCTCTCGACTTCCCACGTCATCTCCTCCATTCGAGCATTCTTCCACAATACTTTCACCATTGGAATGCTCTTGTTCCTTAGCACTCGATCCTTTCGATCTAGAATACGTACAGGCTGCACCTCGAACTTCAAATCCTCATGCAACTCAATGGGAGGTGTCTCTAAAATGTGAGAGGGATCGGGAACATACTTTTTCAACATCGAGACATGGAAGACATTATGAATTCGATCTAACTCTAGGGGTAATTCAAGTTTGTAAGCCACTGGCCCAATCCTTTCAATGATACGAAAAGGTCCAATGTATCTTGGATTGAGCTTTCCCCTCTTCGCGAATCGAATCACACCTTTCATCATCCAATAAATACCACAAATTATCACAATAGTATAATCAAATAAGATTTAATACTTGGAAATTTCAAATTATTACCTTTCCAAGGAGAAACCTTAAGAAAAACTTTATCGTCGACTTCAAACTCGAAATCTTTCCTTCGTTTATCCGAATAATTCTTCTGCCTATCTTGAGCTGTCTTTAATCGCTCTCGGATAACTTTGACCTTATCGTTTGTCAAATCAATCAATTCCACATTCACCAATTTCCTCTCACCTACTTCATCCCAATAGAGCGGAGTTCGGCATTTCCTTCCATACAAAGCCTCGTATGGTGCCATCCCAATACTAGACTGAAAACTGTTATTATAAGCAAACTCCACCAATGGCAAGTGTCTGTCCCAACTCCCGATAAAGTCAATGACACAAGCCTGTAACATATCCTCCAAGGTCTGAATAGTTCTCTCAGATTGACCATCTGTCTGTGGATGAAAGGCAGTACTAAATCTCAATTTAGTTCCAAGAGCTTCCTGAAATTTCGGCCAAAATCGAGAAGTAAATCGAGGGTCTCGATATGACACAATAGAAACTGGGACTCCGTGTAATCTCACAATCTCATCTATATAAAGTCTTGCCAGCCTCTCAATAGAATACGTGCTATGGATAGCCAAGAAATGGGCGGACTTAGTCAATCTATCCACAATCACCCAAATAGCATCCTTCCCACTTTGTGTCCGCGGCAAACCCAATACAAAGTCCATAGTCACATGTTCCCACTTCCATTCAGGAATCGGTAAAGGTTGAAGAGTACCTGACGATTTTTGATGCTCCGCCTTGATCTGTTGGCATGTGAGACATTTCGCTACAAACTCTGCTATGTCTCGTTTCATACCCAGCCACCAATAACTTTCTTTAATAGTCCGATACATCTTGGTGCTTCCGAGATGTAAAGCGTAGGTGGAAGAATGAGCTTCCTCCAAAATAGCTCGTCTCAACTGATCATCCTTAGGAACACAAATTCGGTCTCTAAGCATGAAAGTACCATCATCGCTGAGTCTAAACTCACTAGCTTCTCCATCTTGCAGCTTTTGAACTTCCTGTTTCAACCAATCATCAGATTTCTGCAATTCTCTTATCTGATTCAACAATGAAGGTCTCACGACGAAACTAGCAAGTAGGGTTCCATCCTCACCATTATTCAACTGGATCCCTAGAGATTTCATCTCAAGTAACATTGGAAAATAAGAACTTTGAAGTGTTGCTAACGACGATGAGGATTTACGACTTAAGGCATCCGCTACAACATTTGCTTTTCCCGGATGATAATCAATCACTAAGTCATAATCCTTAATCAACTCCAACCATCGTCTCTGTCTCAAGTTAAGCTCTTTCTGGGTGAGCAAATACTTCAAACTTTTATGATCAGAAAAAATCCGACAACGCTCACCATATAAATAATGTCTCCAAATCTTCAATGCGAATACTACTGCTGCTAACTCCAAGTCATGAGTAGGGTAATTCGTCTCGTGCTTCTTCAACTGTCGGGAAGCATAAGCTATTACTTTCTCATCCTGCATCAACACACACCCTAATCCCAACTTAGATGCATCGCTGTATACCACAAATTCTTTTCCACTAACAGAAAGTGTTAAAACGGGAGCGGAGGTTAACCGGTTCTTTAGCTCCTGAAATCGATTCTCACAAACATCATCCCACTCATACTTAACTCCTTTACGAGTCAAATGAGTCAGAGGAGCTGCTATCAAAGAAAATCCCTGAACAAATCTCCGGTAATAACCAGCTAAGCCAAGGAAACTACGAATCTCAGTTACCGTTCTCGGTTGCTCCCATTGCAAGATTGCCTCAATCTTCTTGGGATCGACATAAATTCCAGCTCCGGACACCACATGTCCCAAGAAAACCACTTCCTTCAACCAGAATTCACATTTAGAGAACTTGGCATAGAGTTGTCTCTCGCGCAAAGTTTGCAATACAATGCGCAAATGGGCAGCATGTTCATCATCATTCTTCGAATAAACCAAGATGTCATCGATGAATACTATCACAAACTTATCCAAGTATGGATGGAACACCCTGTTCATAAGATCCATAAAAACTGCCGGGGCATTAGTCAAACCAAACGGCATCACCAGAAACTCATAATGCCCATAACGCGTCCTGAAGGCAGTCTTAGGTACATCCTGCTCCTTAATCCTCAACTGATAGTACCCAGATCTCAAATCAATCTTAGAGAATACCATAGCACCTCGTAATTGATCAAAAAGATCATCTATCCGGGGTAAAGGGTATTTATTCTTGATGGTCACTCGGTTCAGCTGACGGTAATCAATATACAATCGAAGAGTGCCATCTTTCTTCTTTACAAATAAGACTGGTGCTCCCCAAGGAGAAATGCTAGGGCGAATGAAACCTTTATCCACCAAATCTTGCAATTGGGCTTTCAGTTCCTTCAACTCTGCTGGAGCCATTCTATATGGAGGAATAGAAATAGGTGCGCTACCCGGAAGTAAATCAATAGGGAACTCAAGCTCTCGATTAGGAGGTATTCCCGGTAAATCATCAGGAAATACATCAGGAAACTCACTTACTATTGGGACATCCTCTAACTTAGGTTCCCCCTTTGAAGTATCGATCACGTATGCCAAATAAGTCGGATACCCTTTTTGCACTAATTTTGAAGCTTTGATGGTCGAGATTACACAAGATGGTAATACTCGACGTTCCCCTACAAACACAATCTCTGCTCTCTCCGAATTCCGAAGAACAACTTTTTTTCGGAAACAATCCACGTTCGCCCGATCTGCAGTTAACCAGTCCATACCTAATATTAAATCAAAATCCAAGATCTCTAGAGGAATTAAGTCACCCCTAAATTCTTCCTCACCTACCCTTACCCCACAGTCTCTATAACAAGTATTTCTAATCAACTGTTCTCCTAGAGGGGTATGCACTACAATTTCTTCCTCTAATGGTGACAGGTTTCTATCAGTAATTGATGCAAATGTTGTACTCACATAAGATCTATCTGAGCCAGAATCTATCAAAACATAAGCATCTTTATCAAATAAAGACATAGTACCTGTCACTGCTCCAGGTCGGACTCGTGCCTCATCTTCTGTCACAGTAAAAACTCTTGTCGCGGTACGAGTTTGTGGTCTCGAAGGTGGATGTGACGGGGTATTACACTCCACACCAGACCGTATGGCTACTCCCTGTCTCGGTGGTAACCCAGAAGAATCTCTCCTCTGTATATCTGTGCGAGCTGGTGGAGATGATGCAGCTACAGTGGCTCGTCCTAACTGTGGGTAATTACTCCTAATGTGACCCGTCTGTCCACATTGGAAACATCTTGTTGGCCCTCTACATAGCCCACTATGATAATTCCCACAATTTTTGCATCTGTCAGAACCTCCGAGACTTTTCCCAGAACCAGTCATAGCAGATCTGCTAAACCTCGAAGGTCTCTGCTGTGATGGTGGAAATGGAGGTCGAGGAGATGTCACAGAAACAGAAGTAGTGCTCCCTGAAGTCGCTGAGTCCTTGCCTCTTTTTACTGGCTGACTAGAAGACATACCAGGATTCCTCCTTTTTGCAAACTCAGTCCGAATCCTTCTATTCTCAGTTGCGAGCTTCTCAGCCCGTAAAGCCATCTGTACCACCTCCTTATGTGGCTCCCTACCAATCACTATCATTCGCTCTCTGATCTCATTACGGAGCCCTTCCTCGAAATAGCTGGCCTGATCCTGCTCAGATTTCACCAGATCCGGCACATATAACATCAACTCGTTAAAACGAGTCTCGTACTCCTCTACAGTTAGATTTCCCTGTTTCAAACTCAGAAATTCTCTCTTCTTTTCTTTTTGATGGAAATAAGTGAAATACTGACCATCGAATTCCCTGAGAAAATCGGACCATGTCTGAGGAGTAGCGGAACGGGACTTCACCGAATTCCACCAAGTACGAGCCCTCTTCTCTAATAATCTCGTAGCCACCATCAGCTTCATGTCATCATCTAATCCCATATCAGAGAGAGTCTCGGACACCTGATTAATCCAGTCCTTTGCCACAGTGGCATCCAACTCACCAGTGAAAGATACACAACCCAATTGCCTAGCCTCCTTCAGCTTCTTGGAAATGGATACATCCTGTATTGGTGGTGGAACTAAATGAGTAGCTGGAGGCACTACAGGTGGAACTTGACCAGTCTGAGCTTGACCAGCCATTGCTGCAAAGAAAGCTGCCAATGCTTGTGCTGCCTCAGTAGGCATGGCGGGAATACTAGTAGGTGGCTGAGGAGATGGAGGATGTGGAGGACTATCGGCCTGCTCAGCAGCAGGTGCTGCCCGAATGGTAGATGCAGCTGATTCCTCCTCTACTGTATCTGGCTGATGACGTTGGGAACGACCTCTTCCCCTCCCAACCGATCTAGTGAGAGGTGGGCGTCCGCGTCGAGGAGGCATTATAATCTATAAAAAAAATACGAGCAAGTTTAGGTAACCTTAGGCTCTATATGCAAATGCATGCATTCTATTCAACCTAACCTAACTTAACTTAATCCGGGGCCACACTGATATTGTAAATATTTAAAACAACTTTAAAACTAAAAACTTTGATCTTGAAAACCAAAAGCTCTGATACCAATCGAATTGTCACGACCCGGTACTCCCCTCGAGCCCGTGACAACCGTCGCGGTGTCCCGGTAGACACTTATTGCCCGGAATGTCAACCCGAAACCCCGCAAGGCTTTACTATCAGTTTCTTTGTTCCCTTGTGAGCCACCATTGTCAAATATCATGTTCTAAAATATTTTAAGCTGTTTCCAACTTTAAACAAATAAAATATTAATTTTTCGTCTCACAAGGGTATTTTGGTCATTTTTCTCAAAATTTTAAAACTGGCTAAAACATAATATACAAGTACAAAACACACAATTCATATTCAAAATGAGTTTAAAAGTCTAAAATCTTCATTTAAAACGAAATTATGGTTATTTGAATATAATAAGAAAATAAAAGAAATATTAAGTAAAATATTCTATTTTCTTATAAAACAATATTTATAGAGTTATACGTGAATAATTTTATAGCGTAAAAGCTAAATAAATTTATACATACTTAAATACAGTAAGCCAAAATATTTAATTTAATTTACAATAACAAGAGTGCCCCCGAATAAACAAAAGTAAAGAGGACTGTGAACCTACGGTTTGGAAAATGCAGATCCCACTGTAGTCCTCGATGAGATCAGCTATCTACAGTCTATACTGAACCTGAAATGGGTGGAAAGGAGGGTGGTGAGATTATAAAATCCCAATGAGTAAACAAACATCATCATAAACATCTAGAGTTGAGTACATTGAGACAATAAAGTAAATCATCATAAACTGGGTTATAGCATTAGAACACATTTTGTTCAAAACACGTAAAGAGGCTTATGAATCTCATAAAAATCTAGGCTTGTGCCATAAATCCATTCTCGGGGACACCTTGGCCGAGGCATCCTACCGAGACCGCCAAGGCTATTAAAATTCACATTTCACATAAATCATGTTTTTGTTTTGAAAACATAGCCGTTCCTTGGCGTTGGCTGAGTTCCCCCTCACGTGGTGGTTTAGCGTGAAGTGAACCCTAAACTTTACCCCAGGAGATACCCTACGCGCCTCTCCGTTCGAGGTAAGAATATAATGGGGTTTACCGTGCCCCTCTAAAAGGCTGGTCCACAGAAACCCCCTACTGCAGTGATTAATTAATATATAATCCACCATATAATAAAACTCAATAACATGATATGGCAATTTTGTAATTCGTAGTTTTTCAAGGTAACCAAACAATTCGCATTTCAATACAATTGCCAACTAGCCAATCATGCTCGATTTATCATAAGCCAGTTAATTTAAACAATCAAATTGCCACAATTAACAGTCTCCGTGTACTCTATTTTTCAAAATCACTATTAATTTCAAAACAATTTATAATTTAATTTCATTGAAACTCATTTATTCATAAAACATGAAAATTTATCTTTTTAAATTCCTTTTTCCATAGAATTCATGAAAGCATTTAAAAACCACCCTAGATAATTAAAATGACAGTAAGTTTACTCACAATGTCTAGAATGCAGACTTTCGAAGCACTCTGTCTACTGGTCCTCGGATGCAATTTCCTTGCCTTTATCGGAGGACTCACCACCTTGACACAGTACAAAATCGAGAGTTTCACCAAGTTGGTACTAAATCAAAATTAAACTAATTTAGACTACCAATGCATGATATGGAATGCAAAAATGCACTGGTAACTATCTAAACCCGGTATTGGCCTAATTCGTCTTATCACCCGATTAAGTTCTTAACGGGTCCGTTTAAACTCCAATTTAATTCTTTTCAGTTTCTATACCTCAATTGCACCCAAATTAACTTAATGTCCCTCAGTGTGGTGCAAATTATCAGTCCCAATAGCAAATTACGAAAATACCCCTAGTGGGTAAAAATTCGTATTTTTGCTCCGAAAATTCCCATTATTTTTCTAGGCTCATAATTCATCATTCCTTAACCAATTCTCCTAGAATAAAATCAAACTCATCCTCACTCACTACATGGTAAATTCAGCCATTAATGGTTGGGGGAGAAAATAAATTCTTTTCTTGTTGTTTTGTTTCTAAATATGCTAAACTAATTAAAAACACTAACATAAATTAAAATCAAATAAATCCAACAACTTTCTCTCTCCTAACCCATTTTTTCAGAATTTAATTCATCATGAAAACATGTAATTTAATCATGGAAAATAAAGAGAAATGCTTGGGAATAAGAAAACTCAAGCTTAATAGAAAAAACTCACCTTTTTCACTTAATTTCCTTGAAAATTCACACTTTTTCTTTGATTTTCTCTCTCTAGGGTTTTGTTTTTGTTTTCTCTCTCTTCTTGCTGGTTTGGCCGGCCATGGGGTGGAAGATGGGCTGATTTTGTGCCTTTTAAAAAGGAAAATAATAAATTAATAAAGGCATGACACATGGCATCATGTCATTGGCCCGTTTTTAAAATTTTAAAAATTTAAACATTTTATCTCCACCACATGTTTAGTCAAGGGTCAAAGATGAAGACAAAGGAAGACCATGTGCTGGAAAAAATATCCTGGTGGTGAAAAATTACAAATTTGCCCCTGAGGTGGCAAAATTACCATTTTACCCCTATACTCCAAATTATACCGAAATTAAAATTTTTCACTTCTAAACCTCAAATCATACTTCAATAAGTCAAATTATACTCTAATAAGTCAAATGGGGTCAAAAAAAATCTTTTTTAAAATTCCCATTTTGTCCCCAGGTGGCAAATGACCATTTTGCCCCTAGTTAGTGAAAATTTCGATTTGACTCCAAATTGATCCTCAAACTCCAAATTACCATTTTAAGTCATCCATGAACGGTGAAACTCTTAATCTCACCTTAAAATTCCTATTTCATCTAGTTCGAGGATTAAATAAACTTTGTTGTACCTCTAGGTACAATACCGACTTTTGTAAATTTTTAGGGACTTTCCTAGCATGCAATCATGCTATCATCACATGTATGTCATGAATAGTATTTTATAAGGTCGGGCTTTACATTAACCCTAGCCTTACCTTACAAGTCTAATAAAGACCTATTGATCTTTGAATGAGTGTTGGTCTACATTAGTGGAGAGAGATAAAAAACAAACTTATGGGATCTTAGTACTAATCTATACTTGGACTTAGTATAAACCAATCCGAATAACATGATATTCATTGTAAGAGATTATTCACAACAAACACAAGAAATCTATTTGAAAGTGAGCTTTTATTTGAATTGATGCATGAATTTGAAGATTATCTGCATTTTACCTTAAGTTGAAATTGTAGGATAATTTTTGAGAAAAAATTGGAAAATCATAACTTGGTAAATTTTTATCTCTTGAAAAGTCTTTTCATTAAGTTTCTTTATTTTCTTTATATTCTTTTCTTTTGATTGAGGACTAGCAAAATCTTAAGTTTATGAGTGTAATAATTCTATGATATAAAATTATTTTTATCTTAAATTGTTCTCAAAAGTTAACTAAGTTCTTGAATTTAGGTTAGGATTTAGTTACATTTAGTTATTTTTCTAATTAATTTATTTTTATTATGTTATTTTATGTTTATTTATCTTAGTTTAGTTATTATTTATTATTTTTTATGTTTTTGTAGGATTCTAGAAGAATAAGGCTTAATTGGGTGAAGAAAGGTGTTTCAGGAGTTCAGACTCTATTCGTATATGTCACGGTATTTTTAGTATAACTCTCACTCCAAATGTCCAAATGATGCAATTCTTGGATCATTGGAAAGCTAAGAGATAGAGCTACAATTTCTATGCAGATTACTTTGATCGTTTATACATGAAAGATAAAGAAATTCATAGTCAAAGTTTACAGAGTATAGTAGTTAGTGAGAAAAAGACAGGAAGAAAAAGGAGAACCGCAGCTTAGACAGGGTGTGCTGTGGCGTCGAGCTAGAAAATTTGAAGAAACAAGGATAAAAAGAGTAGGTTACAGGCTGACAAAGTCCCTATTGGGCTCTACACTTATTCTAAGCCCATATTAAGAATTTTTAGGCTAAGATAGTCTAGTTTAGGTTGAATTAAGTTAAGTAAGGTTATAAATAGTTAGCTTAAGGAGAAGTTAGTTATATGCATACATATACATACACACATTAAAGATCAAGGCTGCAAAAATATTTATTTTCTTCGTCTTTAGCTTTTATTATTTTTTATTACTCTTGATGGCTAAACTTTATATGATTTTATTTATTTTTGCAATTATATCTAGATCAATTTATTTTTTTAGGATTGCAATTGAACTCACATGTAATTTAAATTTTTAATCTCTTTCTAGCTTATTTTCAATGGGATTGAATTGTTTATTCCAATTTGCTCTTAATGCTTTTAATTGTTTGATCACTAATTAAATTGATTTAGAAATCTAAACAAACTTGGGAAAGAGAGTTTAGTGTAGATTAAAATTGGAATAGCATATGATCATATTTATTTGATTGAATGAATAAATTGATTTGTGTATAGGATAAGAATATACCTATATGCCGTATGTAACCAGTATTAAAGCCTAGACTTAATGAGTCTATTTTAATTTCAATTCACATAGGAATATAATATTTTGGTTAAAGTAGATATTTTTATAAGAAACTGTAAGAGCATTATAAATAATTAAGGACTCTATGTTAGCAATTCAACCAAGTGGAATACGTTAAGAGAGAAGTAAGATTTAAGTAAAATGTGAGGGATATTGTAATACTAGGCTTTTCTAATTTATTTTTAGCCAATTATCTTTTTGCTTTGTTTATTAGCATTAATTAGTTTAGTTTTAGTTTTAGTTGAATAATTTTTAGTTTAATTAGTTATTAAATTTTTTATTGTTTGAATAAAACTAAATTGTTCTAATTTTAGTACTTTGTAATATTCTAGATCAATTCTTTGTGAAAACGATACTTTGCTTACTAATATATTATTTGTTCTATACGTATACTTGCGTAGGTAGAATTTTAATTGACAAGTTTTTGACTCCGTTGCTGAAAAATTGTTTTCTATAATTTTTACTGATACTAATACCAAGCAAATTTAGTCTTAATTCAAAATTTTTTTATTCTATTTTCACATACTTTTGGTTAAGGTGATGAATTATTATAACTATCAGTGGCTATCTGAACAATTTGAGCCTAGGAGGGTAACGAGTGATTATGAATTGTTTATCGGTACTTTGACTGTCCAAGTAGATGTTTTGTCTCAAAGAATTGACACTTGAGGTGTTAATGTTTTTTAGAGTCCTTTTGTGATATGCGAACTTTGTGGAGATTGGTATTCAAGTGATTGTTATCTAGCCTATTATGAATCAATGCAATTTGATGGAAACTTCAATGGGCAACAAAACAATTCATACTCTAATAGCATGTTTGGTTGGGGGAATGGCTAAGCCATTCCCCTTTTATTCCCAAGGAATTTTGATTCCTTGGTTTGGTTGAAAAATGATCTAAGGAATAGTCATTCCATAGGAATGGCTATTCTCCAAAATTCTTTAAAATCAAGGAATAGCTAATACCACCCTCCCCCATGGTATTAGCTATTCCATGATTAAGGAATAAATTCAAAAATTGATAAAGACAAAAATACCCCTACAAGTTTGAAAAATTACAACTTCATTTATATAAAATATTATTTTTCTCTCTCTCCTCTTTCTCTCACTTGATTCCAACTTTTAATAAAATATTAATATTTTAAAATATTAATATTAAATTATAAATAAAATATTAATATTTAAATTATCAATTATTAATAAAATATATTATAAATTATTCCTATTTAAAAAAAAATAAATTAAAAATAAATAAACATAATATCATTTAAATTATATAAACAATATTAATAATTAAATCATCAATTATTAATATTTTAAATAAATTACCAATTATTAATATTTAAAAAATAAAATAAAATAAAATAAAAAATTAATCATAATAATATTTAAATAAAATAAAATATTAATATTTAAATTATCTATTATTAATATTTTAAATAAAAAATCAATTATTAATTTTCAAAAATAAAATAAAATAAAATAATTGATCATAATAATATTTAAATTAAATAAAATATTAATATTTTAAAATATAAATAATTAAATTATAAATAAATATTAATATTGAAATTATCAATTATTAATATTTTAAAAATAAAATAAAATAAAAATTAATCATAATAATATTTAAATTAAATAAAATATTAATATTTAAATTATTAATTATTAATATTTTAATTAAATTGTAGATTATTAATATTTAAAAAATCTAATAAAAATAAAATGTCATATAAATAATAAAGAGTGTTTTTGTCTTTTTATTTTCTATTCCTTTCTTATTCCAAAATTATTGTTACCAACCAAACACTACAATAAGTTATAATAATTATTCCTATCCTATTCTCTTTGTCATACCAAACTAAGTAATAACTATTCTATTCTATTCTCATCTCATTCTATTCCCACATAATAACTATTCTATTTCATTCCTGTCTATTCCGCCAACCAAACGTAGAGTATTAGTAATACTGAAACTTTGTATGAGACAAAATATCAAGCTGTAGATTCGTCTGCTTTTGGTCCACTGATGGCTAGGAGTGAAGCCAAGTTGTAGCTTTGGGTAAAGTGGTAATGATAAGGGATGAGATTTGGAAAGGCATGTGGGCCATTGTAGCACTGCTGCCATTCTAGTTTTATGCTGACCACACAGAAGCAAAGACAAAGCTCATGTATAGAGCTTGCATGAATACCTTTAGGATTAGTGATAGTACCACAAAAAAATTTTTTCTTTGACTTGCTTCCTTCTTTCTGCAAATACGTCTTCTGTTTTGAACTGCCCTCTATAAATTTGACATTAATTCCAACAATTTTGAACTTTGCTACTATCACAAATTTTATCATAATAATTTTGGGTGCTTGTCTGTACAGTCTTCATTAATAAAAGTCTTGATGTTCTTTTTTTAAAAAAAGAAATCATAGAGACATAATTAAACTGAAATGAAAAGGAAATGCTCACCTAAAGAATGTAATTTCACACGTGGAAGTTGTTTTTCATACTATTTATATAAGGCAAAAATTAACTATTGAACTATCTAGAATTTCTGCATTATCTATTCATCCTAAATGTTGATTCAAACAAATCTCAAATCACTGTTAAGGATTAAAAAATTTTCAAAATTAGAATTGTACTTGTAATCCTTATCAAATCGCTAAATCTTTCACTAAATCTTTCACTACTATTGAATAAATTGAAAGAGTTTCACTACTATTGAATAAATTGAAAGAGTTTCACTACTATTAAAATCAAATCTCAAAATATTTCACTATAGTTATGCTTAAGGATTTTATAGCGACATGGAATTACAGAGGCTAGATTTAAGAGTAAACATTCTGTGGAAAATAGGCTCAAAGAGGCTGTAGACTTTTATTACATCAAAAAGGCATATATAGTTTAAAGATATGCTTTGTGCATTAAACTTTGGACAAGGAACTGCATGGCGTGGTTCCTTGTTTTCTGTTCTTAATTTTTTTTTTCAATGATGCTTTCAATTAGTATAAAGTGCAGTATTTTAATAGAGAAACTAAAGCATTCATCATAATCACATTGACAAATTTGGTTAAGACTTCTCTTAATCTATCGCAGGTTGATTGATTGGACAAAGCATCACATACTCAAAGCAACACATCCTTCTGGTTTGTTTGCAAATTGAGGCTTCTTTGGTTACAGGTTAGTATAATTTTGGCAAGAACAAGTTTACTCCTTTGTGAGTTACACACTGATGGTCTTGATATATATAATAATGTTTTTTTGGATAGTGAGATGGGATTATTTGGTTTATTGAGATTAGTTTTTGTGTTACATTTGAGTTAGGTATTTTCTACTTTGAAATTATAAAATTAATTTGATCTTAGCTTCATAGATTTTTTTTTTCAATCCTCTACAATATTTCTTTTTTTAAAAAAAATTGTGTGAGATCAATTTCACCATCTTGACATGTTATTATATTATTTTAATTTATATTTTAAAATGTTTAAATGTATTTCGTAATAACATATTTTGTTTACACATTTTTAATTATAAACATGAAGGGGAATTTCTCTTGATTGTCATATTCTATGAAACTTAGGGTTACAAAATGACAGGAGATTGATCTTGGATGTACAATCGACTAACTTCTGATGGATTCATTAGAGATGAATTTATAAATGGAGTTAAACAATTCATTGATTTTGCATTTTCTAACCGTTCATTTATGTGGGAGAATAAGATTAGATGTCCCTGCTTTCGGCATAGCAACAAGAAGTTTTTAAATTCTGATAAGGTGATGGATCACATCTTAAAAAAGGGTTTTATTGGTGCTTACACAGTATGGAGTTTACATGGGGAATATGATGTTGGACAATCATCTAGAAGTGGAGATGGCATGCAAGGAGAACTATATGCTAGTCATGGGAAATATGGGGAATATGAGGAACCTACATATGAAGAGGAAATAGAAAATCCATATGCTAGAATGGTTAGGGATGCTATGGGTCTAGAAGTTGCTTTCAATTCTGGTCATGATAATCAATCAAGATTTGTGGAAGAATATCCAAATCCAAATGCGGGTAGCTTTTACTCTTTGTTAAGGAACGCAGATGAACCTTTGTGGTCAGGTTGCACAAAGTACACAACGTTTTCAACTGTGTCACAAATTTTAAATGTTAAATCAGAGTTTAATTTGAGTGAATCGTGTTTTGATCATTTATTGGAGATATTAAAGAATATGTTACCATCAGATGAAACTTTACCTAATGACTTTTATAGAATGAAAAAGAAGATGGCAAAACTTGTACTTGAATATATCAAAATTCGTGCTTGTAAAAACAATTGCATCTTATTTTATAAGGAAATTACTGATTTGGAGTATTGTATGACATGTGGTCATCTTTGTTATAAACTGATGAAATCAAGTGTCAAAAGGAAAAAGAAAATTCTTTATAAGATTTTACATTACTTGTCACTTATATCGAGGCTTTAAAGGCTTTATATGTTAGGAAAAATTGTTGAACATATGACATGGCATGCGCAAAACCAAAGTGATAACAGAGTACTTAGACACTTTGTTGATGGTGAGGCTTGGCAACACTTCAACCACACACGAGTTATTTGCAATGGAACCTCGAAATGTCAGGTTAAGGTTATGTACTGATGGTTTCAATCCTTTTGGACCAACTACAAAACCTTACTCTGTTTGGCCTGTAATGCTCACTGTGTATAATTTACCCCAATGGATGTGTATGAAACAACCATATACATTTCTTAATATGGTTATTCCGAGAAAGAAAAGTTTAAGCCAAAACATAGATGTTTTCTTGAGACCTTTGATAGATGAGTTGAAAGTATTGTGGACTGAGGGTGTTATCACATATGATGCCTATAGGAAACAAAATTTTCAACTAAAGGTAGCATTATTATGGACAATTAATGATTTTCCTGCTTATGGTATGTTGTTAGGGTGGAGCACTCATAGACGATTATCATGTCCTTATTGCATGGAACACTCTAAGGCTTTCATATTGGATCATGGTAGGAAACCTTGGTTTTTGATTTTCGTCGACAATTTTTGCCACTTAATCATCCTTTTAGGAGGCAAAGAGATAAATTTCTTAGAAAAAGAGTTGAGCATGACTTCTCAATTCCTCGATTATCAGGTGAAAAAATATTGTCACGATTGAATTCACTTTCTAATATTCCATTTGGAACAAAATGTGGTGAACAAAAGGTTTAGGGTTACGGTGTAAGTCATAATTGGGTGCAAAATAGTATATTCTGGAAATTACCTTATTGGCATACGCTTCTTATTCGTCATAATCTAGATGTGATGCATATTAAATGTAATGTATTTAAGAATATAGTCAACATAATGATGGATGTTAAGGGGAAGACGAAAGACAACTTATAGGAACGACAAGATTTGAAGGTATATTGCAAGCGTTGAGAATTGGAATTAGTGGAAAATAATGGACACATTTTCAAGCCTAAGGCTTTGTACACTTTAAGTAAGGAGTGAAGAAAAATTGTTTGTGCTTGGGTGAAACAAGTGAGATTACCTGATAGTTTTGCATCGAACATATCTCGATGTGTTAATGAGATCGATTGCAAATTTTATGGGATGAAAAGTCATGATTGTTATGTTTTCTTTCAGCAATTGCTCCCAATTGTCTTTCGTGATATGGTGCCTCACTCAATTTGGGATGCGATTACTGAGATATCTCATTTTTTTTAGAGATTTATGTTCAACTGAACTACATGTACATCACATGAAAGCTTGGGAAGGAAAAATATGTGAAACCATATGCAAACTAGAAAAGATCTTTCCTCTCAGTTTGTTTGACTCTATGGAGCATTTGCTAATTCATTTACCTTATGAGGCAAAAGTTGGAAGACCCGTCCAGTATCGATGGATGTATCCATTTGAAAGGTATTATATATGTTATTTATTTTCTAATAGTCTATTAGAAGAGTTTTAGGTACTTATTAAGTATCATGAATATTATGATGTTTAGGTTTTTGCATGCTTTGAAGAAGAAAATGAAAATTCGCGCTTTTGTTGAAGGATCTATATGTGAGGCTTATATGATCGAGGAAATCTGTAAAGCCCGACCTTATAAAATACTATTCATGACATACATGTGATGATAGCATGATTGCATGCTAGGAGAGTCCCGAAAAATTTACAAAAGTCGGTATTGTACTTAGAGGTACAACAAAGTTTATTTAATCCTCGAACTAGATCAAATAGGAATTTTAAGGTGAGATTAAGAGTTTCATAGTTCATGGATGACTTAAAATGGTAATTTGGAGTTTGAGGATCAATTTGGAGTCAAATCGGAATTTTCACTAACTAGGGGCAAAATGGTCATTTGCCACCTGGGGACAAAATGGGAATTTTAGAAAAGATTTTTTTGACCCCATTTGACTTATTAGAGTATAATTTGACTTATTGAAGTATGATTTGAGGTTTAGAAGTGAAAAATTTTAATTTCGGTATAATTTGGAGTATAGGGGTAAAATGGTAATTTTGCCACCTCAGGGGCAAAATTGTAATTTTCCACCACCAGGATATTTTTTCCAGCACATGGTCTTCCTTGTCTTCATCTTTGACCCTTGACTAAACATGTGGTGGAGATAAAATGTTTAAATTTTTAAAATTTTAAAAACGGGCCAATGACATGATGCCATGTGTCATGCCTTTATTAATTTATTATTTTCCTTTTTAAAAGGCACAAAATCAGCCCATCTTCCACCCCATGGCCGGCCAAACCAGCAAGAAGAGAGAGAAAACAAAAACAAAACCCTAGAGAGAGAAAATCAAAGAAAAAGTGTGAATTTTCAAGGAAATTAAGTGAAAAAGGTGAGTTTTTTTCTATTAAGCTTGAGTTTTCTTATTCCCAAGCATTTCTCTTTATTTTCCATGATTAAATTACATGTTTTCATGATGAATTAAATTCTGGAAAAATGGGTTAGGAGAGAGAAAGTTGTTGGATTTATTTGATTTTAATTTATGTTAGTGTTTTTAGTTAGTTTAGCATAATTAGAAACAAAACAACAAGAAAAGAATTTATTTTCTCCCCCAACCATTAATGGCTGAATTTACCATGTAGTGAGTGAGGATGAGTTTGATTTTATTCTAGGAGAATTGGTTAAGGAATGATGAATTATGAGCCTAGAAAAATAATGGGAATTTTCGGAGCAAAAATACGAATTTTTACCCACTAGGGGTATTTTCGTAATTTGCTGTTGGGACTGATAATTTGCACCACACTGAGGGACATTAAGTTAATTTGGGTGCAATTGAGGTATAGAAACTGAAAAGAATTAAATTGGAGTTTAAACGGACCCGTTAGGAATTTAATCGGGTGATAAGACGAATTAGGCCAATACCGGGTTTAAATAGTTACCAGTGCATTTTGCATTCCATATCATGCATTGGTAATCTAAATTAATTTAATTTTGATTTAGTACCAACTTGGTGAAACTCTCGATTTTGTATTGTGTCAAGGTGGTGAGTCATCCGATAAAGGCAAGGAAATTGCATCCGAGGACCAGTAGACAGAGTGCTTCGAAAGTCTGCATTCTAGACATAGTGAGTAAACTTACTGTCATTTTAATTATCTAGGGTGGTTTTTAAATGCTTTCATGAATTCTATGGAAAAAGGAATTTAAAAAGATAAATTTTCATGTTTTATGAATAAGTGAGTTTCAATGAAATTAAATTATAAATTGTTTTGAAATTAATAGTGATTTTGAAAAATAGAGTACACGGAGACTGTTAATTGTGGCAATTTGATTGTTTAAATTAACTGGCTTATGATAAATCGAGCATGATTGGCTAGTTGGCAATTGTATTGAAATGCAAATTGTTTGGTTACCTTGAAAAACTACGAATTACAAAATTGCCATATCATGTTATTGAGTTTTATTATATGGTGGATTATATATTAATTAATCACTGCAGTAGGGGGTTTCTGTGGACCAGCCTTTTAGAGGGGCACGGTAAACCCCATTATATTCTTACCTCGAACGGAGAGGCGCGTAGGGTATCTCCTGGGGTAAAGTTTAGGGTTCACTTCACGCTAAACCACCACGTGAGGGGGAACTCAGCCAACGCCAAGGAACGGCTATGTTTTCAAAACAAAAACATGATTTATGTGAAATGTGAATTTTAATAGCCTTGGCGGTCTCGGTAGGATGCCTCGGCCAAGGTGTCCCCGAGAATGGATTTATGGCACAAGCCTAGATTTTTATGAGATTCATAAGCCTCTTTACGTGTTTCGAATAAAATGTGTTCTAATGCTATAACACAGTTTATGATGATTTACTTTATTGTCTCCATGTACTCAACTCTAGATGTTTAGGATGATGTTTGTTTACTCATTGAGATTTTATAATCTCACCACCCTCCTTTCCACCCATTTCAGGTTCAATATAGACTGTAGATAGCTGATCTCATCGAGGACTACAGTGGGATCTGCATTTTCCAAACCGTAGGTTCAAAGTCCTCTTTACTTTTGTTTATTCGGGGGCACTCTTGTTATTGTAAATTAAATTAAATATTTTGGCTTACTGTATTTAAGTATGTATAAATTTATTTAGCTTTTACGTTATAAAAATTATTCACGTATAACTCTATAAATATTGTTTTATAAGAAAATAGAATATTTTACTTAATATTTCTTTTATTTTCTTATTATATTCAAATAACCATAATTTCGTTTTAAATGAAGATTTTAGACTTTTAAACTCATTTTGAATATGAATTGTGTGTTTTGTACTTGTACATTACGTTTTAGCCAGTTTTAAGATTTTTGAGAAAAATGACCAAAATACCATTGTGAGACGAAAAATTAATATTTTATTTGTTTAAAGTTGGAAACAGCTTAAAATATTTTAGAACACGGTATTTGACAATGGTTGCTCACAAGGGAACAGAGAAACTGATAGTAAAGCCTTGCGGGGTTTCGGGTTGACATTCCGGGCAATAAGTGTCTACCGGGACACCGCGACGGTTGTCACGGGCTCGAGGGGAGTACCGGGTCGTGACAAAATCTCCTCGTTTTGCTCATTGTATTTTGAACCTACTGTGCAAACAAGATTAAATCGAGTGCCACGTAATGATGATGGGGGAGACGTGGACTCTCATGGTCGCTTTTCGATTTTCACTCATCTTGGGCGAGCTTTTAGTCCATTAGATAAATCTCGATTTTTAAATGAGGATGAATTTTATGCTGCTGAGCTATATGTTTTAATGAATTGCGAAGAAATGCTCCCATACATTAAGTACTATTTTACCATAAATCTAAATGATTGATCATAAGAATGAACTTAATTTGTAAATTACGGATATGATGATAGGATATTTGATGATATGGTGAAAAGATATGTGCATATATCGGAAGATGAATTAGAGAAAGTTCGTAATGCAAGATTCGTAAAATGGTTTAAAGAATACGTAAGTTTATGTAAATTATAAGTGAACTTTTCATAACAAGTATGTGTTACTTATGTAAATTAACCATTCTTGATCTTGTATTACATGTTGGTAGTGAAATACCCCATACTTTGATATGGTGATAAATAAAGTTGATCGAATGCAAATTGAGGTCAATTAAAATGTTTAGAAGTGATAAAAGATGAAAGGAGTAGTTTAGGATAAAATATTTCGCAAGTGAGAAAATAATAATAAAATAATAATAATTTTATCGGAGGAGAATTTGTGAGATAAAAGGTGATTTGGAAGTCAAGTGAGGCATAATAAGGTATTTTGGGTACCAAAGAGACAAGATAAAATTTTTAGAATAAAATAATATTTTATTAATGAAATAATATTAAAATATTAATATTTAGCTTGATGTCGAAATCAGTTAAGAAGAAGGATCATATGGTTGATTCAAGTGGGGGAGAAGATGACAAGCCCGACTCTTTAAAATATTTGTCATGACATACATGTGGTGGATAGCATGTTTGCATGCTAAGAGAGTCTTGAAAAATTTACAAAAGTCAGTATTGTACCTAGATGTACAATAAAGTTGATTTAAGCCCCGAACTAGATCAAATAGAGAATTTACGATGAAATTAAGAATTTTAAAGTCTCAAAATAGTTTAATATGGTGATTCGGAGTTTGAGAATCAATTTGGAGTCAAACCGGAATTTTCGCTATCTAGGCGTAAAATGGTCATTTGCCACTTGGGGACAAAATGGAAATTTTAGAAAAGATTTTTTTGGCTCCATTTGACTTATTGGAGTATAATTTGACTTATTGGAGTAAGATTTGAGGTTTAGAAGTGAAAAATTTTAATTTCGGTATAATTTGGAGAAAAAGGGTAAAATGGTAATTTTGCCACCCTAGGGGTAAAATTGTAATTTTCCACCACCAGGACATTTTTCCAGCACATGGTCTTCCTTCATCCTCATTTTGACCATTGACTAATTGTGTGGTGGAGATAAAAAAGATTAAAATTTTTAAAGTTTTAAAAACGGGCCAATGACATGATGCCACGTGTCATGCCTTTATTAATTTATTATTTTCCTTTTTAAAAGGCACAAAAATCAGCTCATCTTCCACCCCATGGCTGGCCAAACCAGCAAGAAGAGAGAGAAAATAAAAACAAAACCCTAGAGAGAGAAAATCAAAGAAAAAGTGTGAATTTTCAAGGAAATTAAGTGAAAAAGGTGAGATTTTTTCTATTAAGCTTGAGTTTTCTTATTCCCAAGCATTTCTCTTTATTTTCCATGATTAAATTACATGTTTTCATGATGAATTCAATTCTGAAAAAATGGGTTAGGAGAGAGAAACTTGTTAGATTAATTTGATTTTAAGTTACGTTAGTGTTTTAAGTTAGTTTAGCATATTGAGAAATAAAACAACAAGAAAAGAACTTATTTTCTCCCACAACCATTAATGGCCGAATTTATCATGTGTTGAGTGAGGATGAATTTGATTTTCATTCTAGGATAATTGGTTAAGAAATGATGAATTATGAGCCTAGAAAAATAATAGAAATTTTCGGAGCAAAAATACGAATTTTTACCCACTAGGGGTATTTTCGTAATTTGCTACCGAGACTGATCAATTGACTCTCATTCATAGTCACTAAGGTAATTTAAGTATAATTGGAGTGTAGGAAGTGAAAAGAATCGATTTGGAGTTAAATTGGAGATAATAGGCCGAATTAGGTCAGCACCGCATTTAAACGGTAGTCGGATAAGTTGTATATCATAGCATGCATCTATACCGAGCCTGAATTGATTTTTATAATGGTCAAGCATTGATGTGGTGAATTATGTATTGTACATTGTGGATAGGTGGTGAGCAAAGTACACTAGTAAAAGTACAGAGAATGTGCTTGAAGACTAGGATTAGGAGTACATCGACTCCTAGAACAGTGAGTGAACTTATTATCGTCTTAATTATCTAAAGTAGTTTTATACAACTGTGTGATTTTATGGAAAATGGGTTTAAATGGTAAATTGCTATGTTTTAAGAGAATTTGTGATTTTATAAATTTTCTGGAAAATCGAATACTGATTTTGAAAATAGAGTAATTGGAGACTGCCTGCTTGTGTTGTAAATTTATGGTTTTAAATTGAATGGCTTATGACAATATATGAGCATGAATGGCTAAACTGATTTTGGTGTTAGAATTATTTGCACTGAGTATTCAGCCTTGAGAGGCTAGGTTGCGATAAATTGCCATGTCATGCTATAATGAATTTTATTGATTGGTGGATTATATATTAATTATTTACTGCAGAGGGGGTTCCGTGGACCAGCCTATTAGAGGGGCACGGTAAACTCCATTATATTATTATCTCGAATGGAGAGGCGCGTAGGATATCTCCTAGGGTAAAGCTTAGGGTTCACTTCACGCCAAACCACCACGTGAAGGGGAACTCAGCCAACGCCAAGGAACGGCTGTATTTTTCTCAAACTAAAATATATTTTAAGTGTATATAAAATTTGAACAGCCTTGGCGGACTCAGTTAGATGCCCTGCGCAAGGTATCACTGAGTATGAGTTTTGGCACGAGCTAAAGTTTTAAGAAATTCATAAGCCAAGTTGATTTCTCGATTTATATGGATTGATTTTATTTGGTTGAAATGAGTTGAAAGGTAATGAAATTACAGTATGATGACTTATTTTAATTGTCTCCATTTACTCGACTTTAGATAGTTTAGATGGTACCTGTTTACTCACTGGGATTTTATAATCTCACCACCCTCATTTCCTCACATTTCAGGCTCGGGAAATTCCATAGTTAGCTAACTTTGACAAGGACCTTCATTTGGACTCGAATCGGTAAAAGCTGTAGGTTTCCAGCTTCCGATGCATTTTGGTTGGATGTGGGCCCACGTGTCACTGTAAAAGAAATTTATGCTTTGGTTATTTGCTTTATAGTATATATGAATATAATTAACTTTTGCGCTATAAGAATTATGTACCGATAGTTTTACGAAAATTATTTTACAAGAAAATAGTTATTTTATTGAATATTTTTATTATATTCAAATGGTCAAATTTTCATTTCAAATGAATGTTTTAAATACTTAATTTTTTTTAAATCATTAAATATATATTTTCGGCTTACCTACTACATTTTTAGCAAGTTTTGAGGTTTTCGACAAAAATGACGAAAATGCCCTTGTGAGCAAAAAAAATGTTATGTTATGATTTGGAAATGATTTGTAATCTTTCGTATTTTGATTATTTGATAACTATTGCTCACCGGGGAAGTGCGAAAGCTGATACGAGAGCCTTGTGAGGTTTCGATCGACATTCGGGGTGAAGAATGTTTGTCGAGGCTTCGCGACGGTTGTCACGGGCTCTATGGGGAGTTCCGAGTCGTGACAATTTAGATTGGTATCAGAGCATGGTTTAAAGATCAGATATTTTGATTTTAAAGCCTTTGGTTTTAAATTTGTTTTAAGGAATCTACACTGACACTGCGTGGCCCCAAGTCCAGTTAAGTTAAGATAAGTTAAGTTAGGTTAGATTGAATAGAATGTATGCATCTACATATAGAAATCTACCTACTTTTGAGATGCATAAGTAATTAAGCAATTACTATTTGATTGCATATAGGTTTTTAAGTGCACTGGTGACATACACACCATGTCTAGAAGAGGTGGTAGTCTCGATACCTCTCATAGTGATAGCGAGGGATCTCCAGATTCTATGGCTAAGAGCAAATGGCACCCTGATACAGGTGATTCGGAAGGTGGTCCATCCCGAATTCCTAATAACAGAATTCATCGAAACTTAGCAGAATTGGTTCATAATAAGGAAAGCTTTGAGAGTAGCCAGAATTTTGAAAGTGAGAGTAGCTCCAATATTCTGAAAACTGAAATAGATTTCCTTTTGAAACAATCCGAAGAGTACCATAGAGAACATACGAGGAAGGCAATTGCAAGGGGAGATATTCGTCTTAGGAAGGGGGTAAACGTTGTACGCCATTTTCCTCCTAGATGTGGAAGAAATGCCGCACCGGTGAGTGCCGAGGAAATTAGGAGAAGACAACAAGCCTGGATTGAAAAGCAAAGAAAAAAATCTCAAGAGGAGGAAAACCCGGAAGAGGATCTTTAGGAGGACTCGAAGTAAAATCTTTCGATAAGATCAGATTAAGATGATGATCCCAAGGACATGTAATATTTTCGTAGGATTTTACACTACCTTAACTCTAAGTAGATGTTGTGTAAAAGAGATAATAATTATATGTACAAAGAATTAAAAATAGTTTGGCTTTTAAAGTATAGGACTATAATGTATTATAAAATGGCTGTTTAAGTAACTGAAGGTATATGGGAATCTTTAGTATGATAGGGATAAATTGGTAATATAATTATTGAGGAAGGTTATAGAAGGAAGCAATAAGGTTATAAATGACATTCAGAATGGATAATGTGATTACATTAATGATTGTAATTTAAGCATAAAGGGGATTATTCAGTGATGTTATGACACTATGAGGTAATAGTTGGGCACAAATATAACCCAATGAAGTTAAATTATGGAATATGGGGAATATAAAATTTTGATTCAATAAGGATTGCGAGAATAAAGTAAGGAGGAAGCTGAGCTGTTTTCGTAGTTAATTATACCGAAAGTCAATAAAATTATTGGAGTATAAGACAAAGAAGATAATTAGATAGGGATGACAATAAATTTGAGGAAAGTTGTAGATAGTAAGCAACTTATGTGTGGAGTGGTATATGTATTTTGAATTTATTACACTGTATGGAAAGGATGTTTTGAAGTGAAATTTTATAAATGTTGAT
The DNA here is from genome assembly GCF_053813885.1 of Theobroma cacao. Lineage (NCBI taxonomy): Eukaryota > Viridiplantae > Streptophyta > Magnoliopsida > Malvales > Malvaceae > Theobroma > Theobroma cacao. The sequence goes on along the minus strand of NC_142647.1, from coordinate 35,236,657 downwards.
AAACGTCAAAAGATGACATGAGATGAAAATATTAATCTGGCTTAGTGTGTATGACAAGAAAATAGAAGGTACCTATACTTATGGAACTCATGATATATATCTAGAAGGGAAACCACTGGTTGAGAATGATTGATGTGGTGACTTTGAATGCAGACAAATAGCTTTGATGAGAAAATTTCTAATAGCTACAGTACTTCAGCATTGACTGTTCAACACTATACTGCTCCGAATACCTCACACTTATGATGCATGAGTAAGATGGGAGTGACACGATAATGAGCTTAAAAATTGAATTTTGGTTGTTGGTCATTGTGTTTTGTTATCTGGGAGTCTTAAATATTCTAGAGAATGTTTACCCAAATGAATTGAAAAACTTCTTTATTGCCTTGTATATAAGCATATAATTAAAAGAAAAAAATTTGAAAGATTCTTGAGATGACTATATTGGGATGAGATATCAAGTAATGAAAGTGTAAAGGAAGAATTACGAGACTGGTATAGAAAACTAGTTTATATAGAATATCATTACGAGAATTTGTAATATCTGTTTTGATACAGTAAAATGACAAAAGTTAGGAACAACATGAGGCTAATTGTGTGACACCCTAGAAACCTATGAAGATGAGTTAGGGATTGAATGGATGAATACGTATTTATATATCTTTAAGAGTAAGTATTTTAGGAATACATAAACATCTTTGAGAAGAGATTTTAATCATACACAGCAAGTATGAAACTTAAAATTTTTAAAACTTACTGAGAAGCCTAACGGCTAAACACAAGTTAAGGGATCACATACTGTGAGATATAAGTTTAAGATAGATATTCCCAAGGAAATACTCAAGAGAAGTTTTTCTCTGGATCTCATTAAAGTAAGCACTAAGTCATGTGATTATAAAAAGGAAGCTGTAAGCTAAGAGTGATATTAGTATTAATATTGAAAAATACTTGAGGAGAATCTAGTTTTAAGTTTTACAATTTCAAGTACAATTTATAAATTGGTTAAGGAAGAATGATGTTATGCTCATATGAAGGAGTGGAACAAAGGATGATAGAAGTTGACCTTGAAAATGAAGTCAGATAATGAAACTTTCCTAATATATTATGGAAATTGGAATTTGAAAATGCTTAAGGCATACATGATTCAAATGGGTTCGAGTCTTAAGTGACAAATCAATATCGTAATGCAAGAAAGATACAAGGTAATATAGAGGCATGAAAGATGATTAAGGACAAAAGGATGACTCTTAGGAATTGTGGTATTGCATGAGATGCAATGATCAAGTTGAGATAAATCTTTGAGGCATCAATAGGATTATAAAGCATACACGCATAATAGATTATAATTCAATGGAGATGACATTGTGATGAATGATATATAGTATGAGGAAACTCAAACATATGGTTGGAAATGATATGAATGATATGAAGTTATACACAAGTATAATAAGAAAGTTGACATGCACTATAAGAATTATTATATTGAAACTAGGATTGGGATACAGATGAATAAAGGGGGAATGTAGTCCAAGGCATGTGAACACATGGATTCCTATATATAAAGAGAGATGTTGACATTTGAAAATGCATGTATATATGTATATATGAAATTGATAATTTTACTAACTGAAGTGAAGAATGGTTCTCGGTAATTGAGAGATTTTGAAATAGTGTCCAGAGAGGTTAGTGAGCTAAAGTGTTAACGGACATGTAATGAACGATTAAAGTTATGAATGACTTTGAAAGTAAACCTTGGATTGTTTAAGTTCTTAATGGAACTCTATTAAAGGAAGGGTATGGACCAGTATAAGATGAATGAATTAAGGTTGAGAAATTTGGTATGGAGCAAATTAATAAAACGATGAATAGGTATACATAAGTAAGTATGATATGTGATCGAAATCAATATAATTGAGGTGAAGTTATGGTTCAAATTTAATAATGGTGATAAAGGCATGCTTAGTGTCTCGATATAAAAGATCATGGTTGTGAAAAGTATTACTGATTCAGTTCCAAAGGATAATAATTGCCATAAATAAAGCATTTAATTGAACTGAAGGTGAATGAGGTAAATAAATTGAATGTCCCTATAGAAGGAACAAGGAGTAAGATCATAGAAGGAGATTGATAACGCAACATCGACGGGAATTCGAGGACGAATTCTATTTAAGTGGGGGAGATTAAAATACCTCATACTTTGATATGGTGATAAATAAAGTTGATCGAATGCAAATTGAGGTCAATTAAAATGTTTAGAAGTGATAAAAGACGAAAGGAGTAGTTTAGGATAAAATATTTCGTAAGTGAGAAAATAATAATAATTTTATCAGAGGAGAATTTGTGAGATAAAAGGCGATTTGGAAGTCAAGTGAGGCATAATAAGGTATTTTGGGTACCAAGGAGACAAGATAAAATTTTTAGAATAAAATAATATTCTATTAATGAAATAATATTAAAATATTAATATTTAGCCTGATGTCGAAATCAGTTAAGAAGAAGGATCATATGGTTGATCCAAGTGGGGGAGAAGATGACAAGCCCGACTCTATAAAATATTTGTCATGACATACATGTGGTGGATAGCATGTTTGCATGCTAAGAGAGTCTTGAAAAATTTACAAAAGTTGGTATTGTACCTAGATGTATAATAAAGTTGATTTAAGCCTCGAACTAGATCAAATAGAGAACTTACGATGAAATTAAGAATTTTAAAGTCCCAGAATGGTTTAATATGGTGATTCGGAGTTCGAGGATCAATTTGGAGTCAAACCGAAATTTTCGCTATCTAGGGGCAAAATGGTCATTTGCCACCTAGGGACAAAATGGGAATTTTAGAAAAGAGTTTTTTGGCTCCATTTGACATATTGGAGTATAATTTGACTTATTGGAGTAAGATTTGAGGTTTAGAAGTGAAAAATTTTAATTTCGGTATAATTTGGACAAAAAGGATGAAATGGTAATTTTGCCACCCCATGAGTAAAATTGTAATTTTCCACCACCAGGACATTTTTCCAGCACATGGTCTTCCTTCATCCTCATTTTGACCATTGACTAATTGTGTGGTGGAGATAAAAAGGATTAAAATTTTTAAAGTTTTAAAAACGGGCCAATGACATGATGCCACGTGTCATGCCTTTATTAATTTATTATTTTCCTTCTTAAAAGGCACAAAAATCAGCTCATCTTCCACCCCATGGCCAGCCAAACCAGCAAGAAGAGAGAGAAAACAAAAACAAAACCCTAGAGAGAGAAATCAAAGAAAAAGTGTGAATTTTCAAGGAAATTAAGTGAAAAAGGTGAGATTTTTTCTATTAAGCTTGAGTTTTCTTATTCCCAAGCATTTCTCTTTATTTTCCATGATTAAATTACATGTTTTCATGATGAATTCAATTCTGAAAAAATGGGTTAGGAGAGAGAAACTTGTTAGATTAATTTGATTTTAAGTTATTTTAGTGTTTTAAGTTAGTTTAGCATATTGAGAAATAAAACAACAAGATAAGAACTTATTTTCTCCCATAACCATTAATGGCCGAATTTATCATGTGTTGAGTGAGGATGAATTTGATTTTCATTCTAGGAGAATTGGTTAAGAAATGATGAATTATGAGCCTAGAAAAATAATAGAAATTTTCGGAGCAAAAATACGAATTTTTACCCACTAGGGGTATTTTCGTAATTTGCTACCGAGACGGATCAATTGACTCTCATTCACAGTCACTAAGGTAATTTAAGTATAATTGGAGTGTAGGAAGTGAAAAGAGTCGATTTGGAGTTAAATTGGAGATAATAGGCCGAATTAGGTCAGCACCGCATTTAAGCGGTAGTCGGATAAGTTGTATATCATAGCATGCATCTATACCGAGCCTGAATTGATTTTTATAATGGTCAAGCATTGATGTGGTGAATTATGTTGTAAAACCCGACCCTATAAATACATGTCATGACATACATGCATTGAGTAGCATGTTATTACGCTAGAAAAACACCTAAGAATAGACGAAACCTGATATTGTACCTAACGGTACACTTAAATTGATTTAACCTCAAACTAGTTCAAATAGGAATTGTAGGGTAAAATTTAATATTTTATAGTCCAGGAATGACTAAAAATGATTGTTCGGAGTTTGAGGGTTCATTTGGGGTAAAATTAGAAATTTTGATATTCAAGGGCAAAATCGTCATTTTGCCACCTAAGATAATAATTTGATCATGGAGTGAAATTTTTGACCAAGATTAACTATTTGGAGTATAATTTAATGATAGGAAGTGAAAAAGTTTAATTCTGGTGATTTTGGAGTGTAGGGGCAAAATCGTAATTTTGCCACCCACGGACAAAATTTGGGATTTTGAGAGAATTTATATCAAATTTGACAAATTGGAGAATGGTATGAGAATAAGGGATGAAAAATATGTCTATGGGCAATTTTTCAGTTTTTGGGGCAAAAATGTAATTTTTGACTTTTACGGGGGCAAAAGTGTAAATTTCAAAAAATTACTCCACCGAGACTTTGGATAAGTCTGAGAATTGTATCTAAGCTATGGATATGTGGGACAAGTGTATGGTGAAAATTTGAAAACAAATAGATGAAATTTTAAAAATGGGCCAATGAGAAAGTGACACGTGGCATTTTTTTTAATGAAATAATATTATTTTAATAAAAAGTCAGCCATTTAAACCCAAATTTTGAGTGCTGGCCGGCCATAAGGAAGAACAAGAGAGGAAATAGAGAGGAAAGGAAGAAAAAAAGAAAAACCAAAGAGAAACAAGAAAATTCAAAGGGAAATTCACGGTTTTCGACCGTTTACGCGTCTAACGGTAAGATTTTTCGATTTTAGCTTGATTTCTACCTTTTCTATGCCTTTATTTCCATTTATCATGCTTGAGGAGAGAGATCAAAAAGTGATGTCAAGGGCTGGACGAAATTCTAGGGGAGAGAAATTGAAATTTTTAGGTTTTGATTTTTAGTTAAATTGATAGTTTTAGTTAGTTAAATGTGTTTAGAAATTAAATTGGGTAAGAAATCATTAAATTTTCACAATACCCAGTCTTGGCTGGATGCTCAATGCTGTACAATGATGATGAATTGATTTTATTCTAAGGGAAATGAAGAGAAAATGATGAAAAACGATTAAACGTGATAGAAAAACAAAGTAGAAAATTAACCGAGTTAATGTCCCATTTTTGGCCGAATTTTCCAAGGAAGGGAGTGAGCTGATTTTGTTGTTTTTAAAAGGTTATTGGCTGATATTTAATGGTTAGAAATGTTGGAGAGAGAATGGGATGATTTAGAGCTAAAATGGAGCGCGTTAGCAATTTATGGGGCAAAGTGCCAAAAATAGGTTAATATCGCGTTTAAGCCGTTTTAGGCTATTGCATTTCATACCATGCATTAGTATAGGATTTAAGTTAATTATATAGTGATTTAGCATCAATGTGATGAATTGTGTAAATTTTTGTAATGTGTCTAGGAGGAGAGCCTTCCGAAAAAGGTAAAGAAGTCGTACCCGACGAGTAGTGATCGGGGCACTTAGAAAGCTTTTAGTTTGCACAAACGGTGAGTAAACTTATTATTATTGTAAATTATCTAGAGTTTATTTTAAATGCCCTTTATGTATTTTATGAAATGAGAACGAGATTAAAATGAGATTTTTGATGTTTTAGGAATAAATGTGACAAATAAAAATATGTTGTATTGATTATGAAATTGAGTAATTGGAGGCTACAAATTGACTTGAAAAATATATATTTTCCTAGGAATGGCTTATGAGAAATGAGTATATGTGGCTATATTTTGTGAATGCATTGGGAAATTTATGTAAGTTGTTTTACTATGCAGGCTGGATAAATAAATAAAAGCCACGTTATACTGTCGAAATTTTATTAAAATTGGTGGGTTAGTCACTGCAGTGACGGGTTTCCGTGGACTGCCTATTAGAGGGGCACGGTAAACTCAGTTATATAGTTACTCCGGTTGTAGAGGCGATGAGGGTAACTCCCGGGGTAGTATTAGAGCTTACTTCACGTCGAACCCCCACGTGAATGTGTAACTCGGCCAACGCCAAGGAACGGCTGATTTTTAAAAATAAAAATATGTTTCACGTGTGAATATTTTAACACCCTTGACGGACTCGGTTAGATACCTCGGCCAAGGTATCCCCGAGGATTAGTTTTGGCTTGAGCCTTGTTTTAATAAAAGACATAAGCCTTAACAATTGTTTTGGTAAATTACAAATATTTTATGGTTTAAGAAATAAATTGAAAACATTATGAAATGAGTTGAAATTTGTTGTTTAAACTTGCCTCCATTTTACTCGCCTTTAGATATTTATGATAATATATGTTTACTCATTGGGATTACAAAATCTTACCCAACTCCTTTCCACCCATTTCAGGTTCAGTATAGACTGTAGATAGCTGATCTCATCGAGGACTACCATTGGATCTACATTTTCCAAACCGTAGGTTCACAGTCCTCTTTACTTTTGTTTATTCGGGGGCCCTCTTGTTATTTTAAATTAAATTAAATATTTTGGCTTACTGTATTTCAGTATGTATAAATTTATTTAGCTTTTACGCTATAAAAATTATTCAGTATAACTCTATAAATATTATTTTATAAGAAAATAGAATATTTTCCTTAATATTTCTTTTATTTTCTTATTATATTCAAATAACCGTAATTTCGTTTTAAATGAAGATTTTAGACTTTTAAACTCATTTTGAATATGAATTATGTGTTTTGTACTTGTATATTACGTTTTAGCCAGTTTCAAAATTTTTGAGAAAAAAATGACCAAAATACCCCTGTGTGGCGAAAATTTTATTTTGATTGTTTTTGATCTAAAATAGTATATATTCTCTAAAAACTCGATATTTAACAATGATTGCTCACAGGAAAGGAAAGAAACTGATATGTAAGCCTTGCGAGGTTTCGGTTGACATTCCGGATAACGAGTGTCAATCGGGATGTCGCGGCGATTGTCATGGGCCTGAGGGAGGTTCCGGGTCGTGACATATGTATTGTACATTGTGGATAGGTGGTGAGCAAAGTACACTGGTAAAAGTACAGAGAATGTGCTTGAAGACTGGGATTAGGAGTACATCGATTCCTAGAATAGTGAGTGAACTTATTATCGTCTTAATTATCTAGAGTAGTTTTATACAACTGTGTGATTTTATGGAAAATGGGTTTAAATGGTAAATTGCTATGTTTTAAAAGAATTTGTGATTTTATAAAATGATTTTATAAATTTTCTGGAAAATCGAATACTGATTTTGAAAATAGAGTAATTAGAGACTGCCTGCTTGTGTTGTAAATTTATGGTTTTAAATTGAATGGCTTATGACAATATATGAGCATGAATGGCTAAACTGATTTTGGTGTTAGAATTATTTGCACTAAGTATTCAGCCTTGAGAGGTTAGGTTGCGATAAATTGCCATGTCATGCTATAATGAATTTTATTTATTGGTGGATTATATATTAATTATTTACTACAGAGGAGGTTCCGTGGACCAGCCTATTAGAGGGGCACGGTAAACTCCATTATATTATTACCTCGAACGGAGAGGCGCGTAGGATATCTCCTGGGGTAAAGCTTAGGGTTCACTTCACGCCAAACCACCATGTGAAGGGGAACTCAGCCAACGCCAAGGAACGGCTGTATTTTTCTCAAACTAAAATATATTTTCAGTGTATACAAAATTTAAACAGCCTTGGCGAACTCGGTTAGACGCCCTACGCAAGGTATCACCGAGTATGAGTTTTGGCACGAGCCAAAGTTTTAAGAAATTCATAAGCCAAGTTGATTTCTCGATTTATATGGATTGATTTTATTTGGTTGAAATGAGTTGAAAGGTAATGAAATTACAGTATGATGACTTATTTTAATTGTCTCCATTTACTCGACTTTAGATAGTTTAGATGGTATCTGTTTACTCACTGAGATTTTATAATCTCACCACCCTCATTTCCTCACATTTCAAGCTCGGGGAATTCCATAGTTAGCTGACTTTGACAAAGATCTTCATTTGGACTCGAATCGGTAAAAGCTGTAGGTTTCCAGCTTCCGATGGATTTTGGTTAGATGTGGGCCCACGTGTCACTGTAAAAGAAATTTTATGCTTTGGTTATTTGCTTTATAATATATATGAATATAATTAACTTTTGCGCTATAAGAATTATGTACCAATAGTTTTACGAAAATTATTTTACAAGAAAATAGTTATTTTATTGAATATTTTTATTATATTCAAATGGTCAAATTTTCATTTCAAATGAATGTTTTAGATACTTAATTTTTTTAAATCATTAAATATATATTTTCAGCTTACCTACTACATTTTTAGCAAGTTTCGAGGTTTTCGACAAAAATGACGAAAATGCCCCTGTGAGCCAAAAAAATGTTATGTTATGATTTGGAAATGATTTGTAATCCTTCGTATTTTGATTATTTGATAACTATTGCTCACCGGGGAAGTGCGAAAGCTGATACGAGAGCCTTGCGAGGTTTCGATCGACATTCGGGATGAAGAATGTTTGTCAAGGCTTCGCGGCGGTTGTCACGGGCTCGATGGGGAGTTCCGGGTCGTGACAGGTAGGTTGTAGAACATAGGGATAAAATTGATCCACGTATACTTAAAATCTCTCATGGTCTAGGACGTATGATAAGGTGTTACAAAGGATACTGCTTGAATGGTTTTAAGTTTCACACTCTAGACATGGGCAAAATCGTAAGATAATAAATAGTGGGGTATGCATAAAAAGGAGTTTTTACAATGATTATGAGCATGACTTTTATGGCATTTTGGTGAATATAATCGAGTTGGAGTATTTTGGTATCGGAAACAAAGTTGTACTATTTAAGTGTCATTGGTTTGACACTGAAAAAGGTATTAAGGTAAACCCTTTTCATGGTCTTGTTGAAATTAAACACAACTAAATACTTACCACTAATGAACCATTTGTTTTAGTTGGAAAAGCTCAGCAAGATTATTATAGTAGTTATCCATCTACCAAAAGAGATTGATGTGATTGGTGGGCAGTATTTAAAACAAAAGCTAGAAGTAGATTCCACCTACCTAGTAGTGGAGATAGAGAAAATGAAATTGATTTGAATGAAGAGTGTACTAAGAAAACGATGCGTCTATTTTGATTAATGTTACTCCCTCAGAAGAACTTGATAACTCTATAGTTTTAGCAAGTGGTGATTATGAAAAAGTTAATCTCTTAATTGAGGATGAAGAAGATGACATGCAAGGAGATGAAGATGAAAAAGATGACATGGAAGGAAATGAAGAAGAAGAAGTTGAAGACGAAGATGAAGAAACTTTTGGTGATGATAGTGATAATAATGAGTAAAATGAGTTTGCTTATGCTGAAAGTGATTGATGATGGTAGATATTTATGATATCGATTTTGTATCTTTTGTTACACAGTTGTTTAACTTAGTTATTTATTTTGAAGATCTTGACATGTTATACAATTATTATAGTTTATATTTTCAATTATTGAAGTGAATACTTTATAATGGCATCTTTTATTGTACACATGATTACGAATTACTCTTGATTGTTGTAATTTGATGATTTTATAATTTGTTTTAATTTTTTTAATTTTGTGTGTGAATTTTAATAAAAAAAATATTGTAGGAACGATTGTTAAAGGGAAATGTTCAAAACCGAGACCTAAAGCAACAAATGCCTCTGCAATTATGTCATTGCTTTCGAATGCTAGTGTGTTTGCTGATCCATCCACTCAACCACAGATGCAGCAGGTCAATGATGTGTCCTCTAAGCCACCCTTTTTGTTGGCTGCATTTGCAGAGCAAGTAGATAATGAGACATCTACTCACGATTCTTCTAGATCTACATCTATTGATTTAGGTGCAAGTATAGATGGTACATCCTTAAGGTCAAGGGGTAGGGGGCTTGGAGTAGGATTACAAACTCCTATAGATCCATCCGAAAGATTTCGTATAACTCCTATTGGAGAGAGGTACATTATCTTGTATTATAATGAGATAGTTATATTTGTTATATATTTTATTATGCAATAATTTTCTTTTATCTTTTACAAATACTTTTTTTGAGCGAGGGGTCACGACTACAATAACAAGGATCATAAAAAATCACTTCAACGGTCTATGGTCGATATAGAGGAAAGTTCTTAATGATGTAAAGGAGTTAATTTTTAAAAATTTTCAGGAACTATGTTTGTTGTTTAATTAAATTATAACTTTTTATTTTCAATTAATTTGTATCAATTTTTTTAGTTACTATATTATTTTGATGTAGGAAAAATGTGTTTGGCCTACAAATCAAAATGTTTTGGTTTGACAAATATGGGATAAAATTTGTTCCAATCAGTTAAGAGACATGCTTTCAAAAGAGAGGAATAAAGCAATAATAGAAGCCAAAACACACAACATTAGGGATTGCAAAGGCATGTCAAGGGAATGGATCACAAATGAAATCCAAGATGCCTTTATCGATACGGTATGGGGTATAGAAGAATGGTATGAATTAATCTTACTTTGCATTTATATGTATGGTTTTCTTTCAAATTAAATTTAAATTGTATGTTTAGTAGTTTGACTTTGGTTTTTCCTTACATGTTATTTATATATATGGATTATGAAGGAGTATATATAGTTGTAAATAAATGCAGGCAATTGAGATAAAAAGAGATGTTTTGTGGAAGTGTTCAACCGTACCCATAAGTGTATGACGGGTCATGGTGATTTTATAGATAACAAGTCTAAATCTATGAGTGTATGTACAAAATGGATTAATTTTTACTAGAAAATTGACGATATAATTGAATACTAATCTTATTTAATTTTTTATGTAAGAAATGTATACTTCTGTACTATTGCAGAAGTATGGTGAAGATTCATCTTCTCAGCCAGAATTCGATTCGCATGCTTGGACTGAAGCAATTGGAAGGATAAAGACTACACGCGCTCACGTATATGGGTTTGGTACTTTGGTGCTTGTTACAACTCAACTTAGTGAAACACAAAGCAATGTAGCAACATCTGAGTCTACGTGCGGCCCTATCAACTCAAATGCTACCAGTCCTACAATTACATTACAAGAAAAAGTGGAAAATCTATCAAAAAAACTTGGATAAGATTCATGAGGAAATACATGGAGAAATACATGAAGAAATTAAGAATGCAATGGCGGAAAGTATGAGTGAATTTATGGCACGTATGGACGCAATGATCGTGACTAATATGCTTTCAAAACAAGGAAATGTTGGTACTTCAAGCTCAAATCTTGACAAGTAAGAAGGCAACATTTCATGATATAATGTCTCTTTTTCATTTCTAGACTTGGATACTTTTTAGTATAGGTATTTAATAACACATTTAGCTTTATATCACGTTACGGGTTTGACATTTTTAGATATTGTGTGTTTATGACAAATTTTAATTATATGAACTTGACTTTGAATTTTAGGTTTTAATGTGCGTTTCTCTTATATAGTTTGAAAGTCAATTGTGGATGTCAATCGATAATTTATTATTGAAATTTTAATTGGTAATTTTTGTTGGAAAAACATTACTAACAGAACATGTAATTGAAAATTAGTAAAAGAATTTCCATTGGAAATACATTACCAACGAAAAATTCCGTTGAAAATTTGTAACAGAATTCTGTTGGAAATGCCTTTCGGACAAAAAGATCCATTGAAAATTTCCAACGAAATTTTTCGTTGGGAATTCTTTTCCAATGAAATTCTCCATGGGAAATGCTATTCTAACGGAATTTTCCATTGAAAATTTTCAATGGAATTCTCTTTGGGAAATGCTTTTTCAACAAAAAATTTCGTTGAAAATTTCTAATGGAATTCTGTTTGAAAATAATTTTCAATGGAATTTCCATTGGAAATTTCCATCGAAATTCCGTTGGAAATTCATTTCCAACGGAATTACTACGGGTTAGCCTTCGAATTATCTCTTTTTCCAATGAAATTTTTCATTGAAAATTTTCGACGAATTTCCAACGGAAAGTATTACTAATAAGGCTTTTACTAACGAAATTTCCAACGAAAAATTTCATTGGAAATCCGTCTGAAAAACGTATTTCCAACGAAAAATTTTGTTGGAAAAAGCTTGCTTTTTTGTAGTGTTTTTCTTTAAACAATCTATGACAATTGTAATATTTAAAATTGTTAATATCAATAGACAATTGTCAATATCTATTAATTCAAAAATTTTATACTGAACTTTTAACATCAAATGTTTATAAAATTATACAAACCCACTACATAGCACAGGTGTTCTTCTAGTTATCATTAAACTCACCTTCACCATCGGATTGAAAAATTTTAAGCCTTTTGTTTAATTGATTCTCAATGTATTTATAGAAATCAATAAAGTATTATAAAAAATCATATTTATATTTCAAAGGAAAATACCAAGTGAACCTTGTATATTCATCAATAAAAATAACATAGTAACTAAAATTTTGATGTGATAAAACCGATGCCTTTCCTTATAAATCACAATGAGTAATAGAGAGGGTTCCCTACAGAATTCAATTCTAGTAAAAAATGGCAACCTACATGCCTTGGTCATTTGACAGCTAGTGCAAATGTGCTCCATATCAATGCATTTATCTTTACTAGAAATTAAATTTTGTTTTCTTAAAGTGTCAATTACACGCATTTGAGGGTGTCTCAGCCTTGCACGACATATTTTCGCTGTTATAGATTGAAATCTATTAGAAAACAATGTTTCTTGTGTTGAACTCTTACCTGGTTGCAAGGTATAAAGTCTTCCTTTCCTATTTCCTGTTACTATGACTTGCTTTTGTCTCCTTGTACTTTATCATAAATCCATGAGATGAGAATTTGTAAATATAGGGATAATTAGTAGTTAATTGGCTAATAGAAAGTAAAGTTTTCTTAATGTCCAACACAACAATAATGTTATCAATGTTGAAGCTACTATTTCCAATTTTGATTAATGTAGAAGCAATATGTGTGATGTCTAAATATGTCCATTGCCTACTGTAATTTTATCATGTCTTTTGTATGCAACAATATGATCTAGCTTGCCAACATCTATTGTGTACTATGTGAAGAAGCACCGATGTTTGGATGCTAGGCTTCATCCCGAATATTTGTGATGGTTAAGGCTGCTAAAGCTTGTGATGGAATTTCGTCTTGATAGATTTGATTGATGCGTTGCCAATCATTAAGTGTAGTGTGTCTTGGCTTGTCACAAATCTTAAAGATGACTTGAGTTTCTTACCCTTGCTTGATAGAGAATTGGTTGTAGAGACTATAACAGGTTTAGCACCTAAAATGCAATTCTTAGTGATAATGTGATTAGCTTGAGGAAATCCACGTCCTTTAGATGAAAAACCAGGCTAAGATCGCCTAAACTTGGGATTAAAATTCCTTCCACTTGATCATTGTTGGAATCGTTGGCCAACAAAGGCCATATTTTGATTGAGAGATCCAAAAGCATCATATGAATGATGGTTGAATTTATTGTCTTCATTGTTTCATGTCACTGAAGAAAACCAACAATTTTTCGATGTGATGGAATTTGAGGTTTCATCATGGCTATAACAAAAGGCTCATATCCAAGGCCAAGAAATTCGATTACTAACAAGTTTCTCAATTGCAGCTAGGTCATCACATATCTTCTTGAATTTCTTGATAGAATCAAATATCTGAAGATTAACTTTCCTATGAGTTTGTAATCTTTGCAATAATAATTTCTTTTTCCTGTGATTCTTGTGCAAAGGTTTCTACCAGAGCATTTCAGACATCAAAAGAGGTTGCAAGCACAATAACCAAACTGAGGACCTTTTCAGACAACATATCGATAATCTGTCCTCGGAGAAATGCATTAAACTTCTTTTAAGACAAATATTTTGGATTGTTTGCTGGAACATGAGATGAGGTGGAAATGGTTCGATCAGGCATCAAATTTTTGCCATCAATAAACCCCAACATATCTTGACTTTCAATCAGTCCCATGATTTAGGTTTTGCAAAGGAAAAAATTAGTTTGATTGAGATGGATGGAGACAAAATTACTGACATTGTGAGTTGAAGGATATACATACTTCGGTGATGCCATTTTATTTATAAGAGGAAGAAGAACTTTGACAGTGATAGAAGAAGAAGGATAGAGATGAAACTTTGGAAGATAGTTTTACCTGAGATAGATGGAAGATAGTGTAGAAAGAAGAAGAAGACTAGAAGAAGTTTAATAAAATGATGAAGAAGATTTGAAGAAATTTAATAGAAAGAAGATTCGAAATAAGAGTGCCAAACGACACTATAATAGAGACTATGAAGATAGATAGGTCAGAATTAGAAATTAAAAGATGAAGAGAGAGATCAGAATAGAAATGAGTGGAATTTAGAAGATAAGAGAGAAGGGTAGAGGAAGGTGGCGGTATGAGAAAGAAAGAAAGAAGTTTTTTTTGGTGAGAAAAAAAAAACAGCCATTGGTGGGTGTTTAGAAAGAGAAGGAGAGGAAGGTTGCTGCTACAGCCGAATCTAACAGAGAAAGCAGAAAATGAGGACTACCAATCTGTCCTTACAGCTCTCTGATATCATGTAAAAAAACTCAACTGAAAAAAAGACGGTAAGAAGTGCAAAATGTAAGATTTGTTATTCTACTCTTGCGTTGTGATGCAGAGAGGGTCTTCGACTTTATAGAGTACATGGTTTGTTTTATAGGGGAAGTTTTCTCAAGGGTGAATGAGCCGCTGTTTGTACAAATCTGTAGACATGATTTTGTATTGACATTTAGCATATGTGAGCTATAGCTATGGTGCTGCTAGGCTGTACTTTATGATGATGCTCTTGTGACGAGTGATCTGCTTCTGCAGTATGATGTAACTCCTTGTCCAATTCAAAAACGAAATCAAATAAAATCTCTCCCAAGTGAGTAAATTTCTTTTCTCTTTGTTTCGGGGTAGGAAGCGTCCAACGCGAAGCCTACTCTTTGGAAAAGAGAGACCACAACAAGGCCCGATTTCCGGCCATAACCCCGTAGGG
This sequence comes from Theobroma cacao, assembly GCF_053813885.1. Taxonomy (NCBI): domain Eukaryota; kingdom Viridiplantae; phylum Streptophyta; class Magnoliopsida; order Malvales; family Malvaceae; genus Theobroma; species Theobroma cacao. The sequence continues at coordinate 35,221,624 of NC_142647.1, read as the reverse complement.
CGTAGACCCTCTTGGCTTTGAACGTCAATCATTTAAGTAACACAGAACCACCTGTACAAAGAGTGTTTGTAGTCCGTCGGTTTGGTAATTGTCTTTTTACCGGAAAACACATTCTTATCAGCAAGATGCTTATCACTTGTAATTGTATAAGAACCTCTTACGGAGGCAAATAACATCAACTTGAAGTTTTGATTATCTAGTATCGCCTTTAAAATCTAAGGTTCAGTTCCATTTATGCCCCCCTGTTTTCCAACAATCAGACTGCGTATTTGACAGCAAATGACTATGGAAATAGCACATGAGTTGACTATCAAGTATATGTGTGGCATATAATGACCTATAATAGACCCAGAGAACAAAGCAAGTTCTGCACTATTATGTCTTTTCTGTGGAGAAGAGTGATAGGGAACTATGAAGGTATTCCTGCCATCATTTCAGTTAAAGGTAACGGGCATCCATAGAGCACCTGCCACATCTTCATTTGGGTAATTTGTATAATTTAGGTTACCAATACTTCCCCAGAAGGGAATGAAATAAGATACATCACTCCCTCTCCTCGATACTCACAGGCAAGGGCTTAAATGCAGCCAAAACCACTGCAACTTTGCATACAAGAAATCCTATCATTCCAACCAAGAGTTCTTTCGGAGTCAACACAAATGGAGTATCTCCCACGCCATACTTAACTGCTAATAAAGAAAGTGCCACAGCCAGTGCCAGGATTGAAAGTGGACTCCTAAATCTGACCATTTGATCTCCAGGATTCTTGGAGATTAATTCTGAAGCTGATAATCCATCAACAGACCTTTGCAATAGCAACAAATATAGAAAACCACTGATCCCGCCGAGTAAGAATGCGAGAGCAGAACTTTCCCCAATTGAGAAGGATGCAAACGATGTACCAACAAATATAAGAACAGCATCATATAGTAACAAAGAGAACTTCAAATCTGCATATTCCTTCATACTTTTCTCATTAGATATCTGGTCACTCAAGGGTAAAGTTGGTTGTGAGAAGCCCTTGCTAAACATTTTGAAGAGATTAGGCCCAGATAACTCAGTAACAAGGCAAGGTCTTAGTTCCACCATGGACTCATCACCACCCTCTCCAAGCAAGATCTCATCAACTTTGAAGTTATATTTAGAACCAATAAATTCAACATTGTCCCCATAATCTTCCTCAAAGGAAGGTTGAGATGCATTAAGGATGATCAGGCTGACACCTCCTAATCTCCACTGACCTGAGAAAGGAGAATGGAAGACAACTATTCATATTCTCCAGTTGCACCTACTTTAAAATACAGGTCACTGAACAGCTTCTTTGCATGAAACAATATCCAAAATCTAACAATTTTTATTTGAGACTAACCTGATTCAAGACTGATCCAAAGAGCTTCAACCTTCCCCAAGTTCGGTCCCTCAAAGACAAATTCATCAACTGAACCTCTTTGGAAATAGAGAGTTTCAGGCTCTGTAACGTTCTCTAACTTTGCAGGATCTTCAATTAACAAATATGCAGGTATCCTCTGTAATATTGAATCACCTTTCTCATCTATCAAACATAAGAGTATTCCAGCATTTATATTACTCAAACTTGAGCCATACATTCTACTTGTTTGCAACCTAACCTTGTAAAAAGACCGTGCTCCATTCAAGCTGGTAGATGAAAAAATATTTTCTCCCAAGGTCTCTGTACAGACTTTAAGTTCTGTGGATGGTAAAAGATGTGAAGGTTTTGCAAAGCCCTGAAAATCTGGAGTAGATATGATTTAGCAGTAAACTTCCACCAGATGGGGAGTGCTACACCAAACTCTCTAATTAACATTGTTTTAGAAATAATCTTCAGTTTGTGATATGCTAGGTGAAAATATAATTTGAAGGACTAATGGTAATTTGAAAGGAAACAAAGCAGTTATACTAAGGGACTACAGAAAAATAAAAATTTTCTACTAATAGTCACTCAACATATTAACGTGATTTTGCTCTTGGAGCTACTACACTTACTAGAATATATATATATAATTTTGGTCTGCAGGCAGCACAGCCTTCAGCACTACCAGATAACAGTAAGAAAACACTAAGAAAAATGAAAGAGATGCAGTAACCAGTCATGGCTGGTGATGCTACATCTAAACATAATTATTAAAAGCTCCTACTACAACAGAACATAAAGATTTCTAGAGCCTCTGAGCAAAGCAAAGCATAAAGGCAGGTGCCTGATAAGAAAAACATGCATTTGCTAGAATCTATATAAACTGGTAACAAATTGCATAAAATTCACAACATCAGATAATATGATAGATTCTCAATTTGCAACATGTTTATAAGATCTAGGATTTTTCAAGAAACTTCTTGCATGCTTTTAATCATGTTTTATGTCATTTTGCTTCTTTCATAGTTGCCAGTACCTTCTCTAGAGATTTACTGCTTTTCACAATGCATTTCATTTACCATGATTTTGAAACTTCGACCAATATGTTGTTTGGCCAGGTATATGTTTTGTTACTTTGCCACAAAAATTACATTATCAGGGATGATGTATGCTAAATTTGCTCATTTCTGTGTAGGCTACGATCTGCTCTTGAATCTTGTGAAGCCATATCTGTCCCTATATTAATAGAGGGACAAACTTAGGAAGCAACCAATAAGCACAGACTGACAAGCATGTAAGATAGCTAATTTTACTGACTATTGATAATTTGATACTCTGCAAATACAGTCGCACAATGCATGTCAAGAATTCAAATGAAATTCCCTAATTTATTCTGCATTGTTTACATAAACATATGTACAAAGACATGCAGGTTAAATTTGAAGTTTTACTATATTCCTCCATTAATTCAGGACTACTCAATCAATAGATTGCTTGAAAGTGATCAACGCCAGATTTCAAAAGTAAGAGGTCAACTAGGAAATTCTCAAACCCCACTACGATACAGTATACATGCCATAATTAATAGCAAAGATATTTTCTATTGTCATTGAATATAGCATCATGCATAGCATCAACTAGTAGTGGTATATCAAGAGTAGCCGAAAATTTTGTTCAATGGTATATGCATGTATTTTCTGCTGAAAGAGCTGGGTTCAAATCTGAATTCCTTATATATATATATATAAAACATATCAAAGCAATATCCAAACTACAAATGGAAGCCTCTGTAGCCTCAGAACTTACAACTCTAAATGTTTATGAATTTAGCAACCAAAAAAAGCAAAAATAGCCGTTTTCTGTGAACCCCATGAATAAACATCTAAAAAGATATGAACTTAGCATCCTTCCTAAACTTTTCTACCCTTAATCTCCTGATGAGATACCCATAAAAAGAACGGGAAAAAATAGAAAATAAGCAAGAAAAATAAAAGTTAAAAAAGAAAAGGGATGGATGGTAGATTATAGAACGAGAGGATTCTCAAACAGGGATTTAAAAAGAATAACTACGAACAAAGACAAGGATTTTAATTTGATTTGTCATATAGTACCTTGGAAATTAGATTTCTTGGAACAAGAGAGGAAACCAAAGCGACAACGAGCAGCTCGGAAGTGAAACTTTCTTCCTACATGAATTGGTGGTGAAATTCTAACGGGGTTCCTTTGATTCGTTGCAAAGATTGTATGACTAACAGAAACCGACTCCATTGCCAAGGTCAACACCATTACCCGTGCCTGCAACTTTCCTCAAAACCAGAATTTTGCCTGTTGCACGACGTCGTTTACCACCTTCGCTGCATCGCTAATCACTGCCCAGTATTTGGATTCATATATATATATATATATTAGAGGTGTACAATTACCAGGCTGGAACCGGACCTACCCGATAACCTTTTTCAATAGTCAAGTCTTAATCATCTATTTATTTATTAAGTTATTACTAAAATCATATATTATTTTATATTAAAATTTTTAAAATTTCAAATATATTTTAAGAGTTAATATAGATATATATAATTTTATGGAAGCATTTCATTTTTTAATTGATAAATTTTATATAGATTTCTTATGGTATGACATTTCTCACATGGTACCTTAAAGTTATAACTTTTTTTATAATGGAGAGTGAAGAGTTTGAATACTCTCTTAGAATGGTTTTATTGATAAGCATTCATATGTTTATATAAAAATTACAACATCAATATAAAAGGAAAAACAATCTGTACAATGAAGTGTATTACCTAAATAAAGGTAATGTCTTATAATTAGGCCTATGATTAAGGAAATCAGACCACTAAGTCAAACCAAATATTCTTCATTTCTCCTCCTCAAGTTGGAGCATGAAGATTAGTAATGCCCAACTTGACCAGTAAATCATGGAAACGATTTCGCCCAAGAGCTTTGGTGAAAATGTCAGCCAATTGGCATCGAGATGAGATTGACCGTGGAACAAGAGTTTTTGACTAGATGTGTTTCTTGATAGAATGGCAACCTATCTCGATGTGGTTGGTACGTTCATGAAAGATTGAATTTGAGACGATTTGAAGTGCAGCTTAATTGTCGTAAAATAATGAAGCTGGTGTCGAGTGTGAAATTGGTAGGTCAGCCAATAACCTAAGAAGCCATATAATCTTACTTGCTGTAGTGGCCATGGCTCTATACTCTACTTCTATGGAGGAACAAGAAATAACTAATTGTTTCTTGGATCGCCACGAGATAGGAGACGAGCCAAGAAAGATGATGTATCCCATGGTTAACCTACATGTCGTTGGACAACCTGCCCAATCTGCATCACAACAAGTTCTGAGAGTCATTTGACTATCAACAGGAAGTAACAAACCCTAGCTTAGGGACCTTTTCAGATATCAAAGAACACATAGGGCTGCATCTAAATGAGGCTGAAATGGACAATGTATAAACTGACTTAGTACATGAACAACAAAACTAATATCAGGTTGTGTAATAGTGAGATATAATAATCTTCCAATTAACCTTCTGTACGGCCCTAGGTTTGAACAAAATGGTCCTACATTAGGATTGAGTTTAACTTGTTGGTCCATGGGCGATGATGCAAGTTTGCAATTAGTGAGTCCACTATTGGCCAATATATCAAGTACATATTTCCATTGACTCAAGACAATGTCGAATGGAGAATGTGCCACCTCAGTGCCTAAAAAGTTTTTCAACTTGCCTTAATCTTCAATATAAAATTCATGATCCAAGTGAGCCTTTAATTGAGAAATCTTTATTGCATCAATCCTTGTTACTCTAACATCATCAACATAGATTAATATTGCGATAGGTGACTCCTTAACAAAGTAAATAAATAGAGAATGATCAGCATGGGATTGGACATATTCGATAGCTAGTAGGGAATTAGTAAACTTTTGATACCAATTTGATAATGCTTGACAAAGCTCGTAAGGGGATTTCTTAAGACGACAAACACGTTATTCCCTTTTTTTTGGCAAAGCCTTGAGGCATTTTCATGTAGACTTTTTCTTTTAAATCCCCATGTAAAAAGGCATTGTTGACATTCAGTTGGTGCAACTCCCAACAACGTACAGCAACGATGGCTAGAAGATAGTGTACCATGACCAATTTCACAATCGGAGCACACTTCTCATGAAAATCCACCCCTTCAATTTGAGTATAGCCATTGGTAACTAGTCGTGCTTTATAATGCTATACTGTTCCATTTGGGTTATATTTGATTTTATATACCCATTTGGAATCAATGGCTTGCTTTCTTGGAGGTAGAGATGTTAAAATCTAGTTACTATTTGTTTCTAATACAAATATGTAAAGCCCGACCTTATAAAATACTATTCATGACATACATGTGATGATAGCATGATTGCATGCTAGGAGAGTCCCGAAAAATTTACAAAAGTCGGTATTGTACCTAGAGGTACAATAAAGTTTATTTAATCCTCGAACTAGATCAAATAGGAATTTTAAGGTGAGATTAAAAGTTTCACAGTTCATGGATGACTTAAAATGGTAATTTGGAGTTTGAGGATCAATTTGGAGTCAAATCGGAATTTTCACTAACTAGGGGCAAAATGGTCATTTGCCACCTGGGGACAAAATGGGAATTTTAGAAAAGATTTTTTTTTGACCCCATTTGACTTATTGGAGTATAATTTGACTTATTAAAGTATGATTTAAGGTTTAGAAGTGAAAAATTTTAATTTCGGTATAATTTGGAGTATAGGGGTAAAATGGTAATTTTGCCACCTCAGGGGCAAAATTGTAATTTTCCACCACCAGGATATTTTTTCCAGCACATGGTCTTCCTTTGTCTTCATCTTTGACCCTTGACTAAACATGTGGTGGAGATAAAATGTTTAAATTTTTAAAATTTTAAAAACGGGCCAATGACATGATGCCATGTGTCATGCCTTTATTAATTTATTATTTTCCTTTTTAAAAGGCACAAAATCAGCCCATCTTCCACCCCATGGCCGGCCAAACCAGCAAGAAGAGAGAGAAAACAAAAACAAAACCCTAGAGAGAGAAAATCAAAGAAAAAGTGTGAATTTTCAAGGAAATTAAGTGAAAAAGGTGAGTTTTTTTCTATTAAGCTTGAGTTTTCTTATTCCCAAGCATTTCTCTTTATTTTCCATGATTAAATTACATGTTTTCATGATGAATTCAATTCTGAAAAAATGGGTTAGGAGAGAGAAAGTTGTTGGATTTATTTGATTTTAATTTATGTTAGTGTTTTTAGTTAGTTTAGCATATTTAGAAACAAAACAATAAGAAAAGAATTTATTTTCTCCCCCAACCATTAATGGCTGAATTTACCATGTAGTGAGTGAGGATGAGTTTGATTTTATTCTAGGAGAATTGGTTAAGGAATGATGAATTATGAGCCTAGAAAAATAATGGGAATTTTCGGAGCAAAAATACGAATTTTTACCCACTAGGGGTATTTTCGTAATTTGCTGTTGGGACTGATAATTTGCACCACACTGAGGGACATTAAGTTAATTTGGGTGCAATTGAGGTATAGAAACTGAAAAGAATTAAATTGGAGTTTAAACGGACCCGTTAGGAATTTAATCGGGTGATAAGACGAATTAGGCCAATACCGGGTTTAGATAGTTACCAGTGCATTTTTGCATTCCATATCATGCATTGGTAATCTAAATTAGTTTAATTTTGATTTAGTACCAACTTGGTGAAACTCTCGATTTTGTATTGTGTCAAGGTGGTGAGTCCTCCGATAAAGGCAAGGAAATTGCATCCGAGGACCAGTAGACAGAGTGCTTCGAAAGTCTGCATTCTAGACATAGTGAGTAAACTTACTGTCATTTTAATTATCTAGGGTAGTTTTTAAATGCTTTCATGAATTCTATGGAAAAAGGAATTTAAAAAGATAAATTTTCATGTTTTATGAATAAATGAGTTTCAATGAAATTAAATTATAAATTGTTTTGAAATTAATAGTGATTTTGAAAAATAGAGTACACGGAGACTGTTAATTGTGGCAATTTGATTGTTTAAATTAACTGGCTTATGATAAATCGAGCATGATTGGCTAATTCGCAATTGTATTGAAATGCGAATTGTTTGGTTACCTTGAAAAACTACGAATTACAAAATTGCCATATCATGTTATTGAGTTTTATTATATGGTGGATTATATATTAATTAATCACTGCAGTAGGGGGTTTCTGTGGACCAGCCTTTTAGAGGGGCACGGTAAACCCCATTATATTCTTACCTCGAACGGAGAGGCGCGTAGGATATCTCCTGGGGTAAAGTTTAGGGTTCACTTCACGCTAAACCACCACGTGAGGGGAAACTCAGCCAACGCCAAGGAACGGCTATGTTTTCAAAACAAAAACATGATTTATGTGAAATGTGAATTTTAATAGCCTTGGCGGTCTCGGTAGGATGCCTCGGCCAAGGTGTCCCCGAGAATGGATTTATGGCACAAGTCTAGATTTTTATGAGATTCATAAGCCTCTTTACGTGTTTTGAACAAAATGTGTTCTAACGCTATAACCCAATTTATGATGATTTACTTTATTGTCTCCATGTACTCAACTCTAGATGTTTATGATGATGTTTGTTTACTCATTGGGATTTTATAATCTCACCACTCTCCTTTCCACCCATTTCAGGTTCAGTATAGACTGTAGATAGCTGATCTCATCGAGGACTACAGTGGGATCTGCATTTTCCAAACCGTAGGTTCACAGTCCTCTTTACTTTTGTTTATTCGGGGGCACTCTTGTTATTGTAAATTAAATTAAATATTTTGGCTTACTGTATTTAAGTATGTATAAATTTATTTAGCTTTTACGTTATAAAAATTATTCACGTATAACTCTATAAATATTGTTTTATAAGAAAATAGAATATTTTACTTAATATTTCTTTTATTTTCTTATTATATTCAAATAACCATAATTTCATTTTAAATGAAGATTTTAGACTTTTAAACTCATTTTGAATATGAATTGTGTGTTTTGTACTTGTATATTACGTTTTAGCCAGTTTTAAAATTTTTGAGAAAAATGACCAAAATACCCTTGTGAGACGAAAAATTAATATTTTATTTGTTTAAAGTTGGAAACAGCTTAAAATATTTTAGAACACGATATTTGACAATGGTTGCTCACAAGGGAACAGAGAAACTGATAGTAAAGCCTTGCGGGATTTCGGGTTGACATTCCGGGCAATAAGTGTCTACCGGGACACCACGGCGGTTGTCACGGGCTCGAGGGGAGTACCGGGTCGTGACAATTCGATTGGTATCAAAGCTTTTGGTTTTCAAGATCAAAGTTTTTAGTTTTAAAGTTGTTTTAAAATTTTACAATATCAGTGTGGCCCCGGATTAAGTTAAGTTAGGTTAGGTTGAATAGAATGCATGCATTTGCATATAGAGCCTAAGGTTACCTAAACTTGCTCGTATATTTTTTTATATAGATTATAATGCCTCCTCGACGTGGACGCCCACCTCTCACTAGATCGGTTGGGAAGGGAAGAGGTCGTTCCCAACGTCATCAGCCAAATACAGTAGAGGAGGAATCAGCTGCATCTACCATTCGGGCAGCACCTACTGCTGAGCAGGCCGATAGTCCTCCACATCCTCCATCTCCTCAGCCACCTACTGGTATTCCCGCCATGCCTACTGAGGCAGCACAGGCATTGGCAGCTTTCTTTGCAGCAATAGCTGGTCAAGCTCAGACTGGTCAAGTTCCACCTGTAGTGCCTCCAGCTACTCCTTTAGTTCCACCACCAATACAGGATGTATCCATTTCCAAGAAGCTGAAGGAGGCTAGGCAATTGGGTTGTGTATCTTTCACTGGTGAGTTGGATGCCACTGTGGCAAAGGACTGGATTAATCAGGTGTCCGAGACTCTCTTTGATATGGGATTAGATGATGACATGAAGCTGATGGTGGCTACGAGATTATTAGAGAAGAGGGCTCGTACTTGGTGGAATTCGGTGAAGTCCCGTTCCGCTACTCCTCAGACATGGTCCGATTTTCTCAGGGAATTCGATGGTCAGTATTTCACTTATTTCCATCAAAAAGAAAAGAAAAGAGAATTTCTGAGTTTGAAACAGGGAAATCTAACTGTAGAGGAGTACGAGACTCGTTTTAACGAGTTGATGTTATATGTGCCGGATCTGGTGAAATCTGAGCAGGATCAGGCCAGCTATTTCGAGGAAGGGCTCCGTAATGAGATCAGAGAGCGAATGACAGTGATTGGTAGGGAGCCACATAAGGAGGTGGTACAGATGGCTTTACGGGTTGAGAAGCTCGCGACTGAGAATAGAATGATTCAGACTGAGTTTGCAAAAAGGAGGAATCCTGGTATGTCTTCTAGTTAGCCAGTAAAAAGAGGCAAGGACTCAACGACTTCAGGGAGCACTACTTCTGTTTCCGTGACATCTCCTCGACCTCCATTTCCACCATCACATCAGAGACCTTCGAGGTTTAGCAGATCTGCTATGACTGGTTCTGGGAAGAGTCTCGGAGGTTCTGACAGATGCAGAAATTGTGGGAATTATCATAGTGGGCTATGTAGAGGGCCAACAAGATGTTTCCAATGTGGACAGACGGGTCACATTAGGAGTAATTGCCCACAGTTAGGACGAGCCACTGTAGCTGCATCATCTCCACCAGCTCGCACAGATATACAGAGGAGAGATTCTTCTAGGTTACCACCGAGACAGGGAGTAGCCATACGGTCTGGTGTGGAGAGTAATACCCCGTCACATCCACCTTCGAGACCACAGACTCGTACCGCGACAAGAGTTTTTGCTGTGACAGAAGATGAGGCACGAGTCCGACCTAGAGCAGTGACAGGTACTATGTCTTTATTTGATAAAGATGCTTATGTTTTGATAGATTCTGGCTTAGATAGATCTTATGTGAGCACGACATTTGCATCAATTACTGATAGAAACCTGTCACCATTAGAGGAAAAAATTGTAGTGCATACCCCTCTAGGAGAACAGTTGATTAGAAATACTTGTTATAGAGATTGTGGGGTAAGGGTAGGTGAGGAAGAATTGAGGGGTGACTTAATTCCTCTAGAGATCTTGGATTTTGATTTAATATTAGGTATGGACTGGTTAACTGCACATCGGGCGAACGTGGATTGTTTCCGAAAAGAAGTTGTTCTTCGGAATTCGGAGGGAGCAGAGATTGTGTTTGTAGGGGAACGTCGAGTATTACCATCTTGTGTAATCTCGGCCATCAAAGCTTCAAAATTAGTGCAAAAAGGGTATCCGACTTATTTGGCATACGTGATCGATACTTCAAAGGGGGAACCTAAGTTAGAGGATGTCCCAATAGTAAGTGAGTTTCCTGATGTATTTCCTGATGATTTACCGGGAATACCTCCTAATCGAGAGCTTGAGTTCCCTATTGATTTACTTCCGGGTACCGCACCTATTTCTATTCCTCCATATAGAATGGCTCCAGCAGAATTGAAGGAACTGAAAGCCCAGTTGCAAGATTTGGTGGATAAAGGTTTCATTCGCCCTAGCATTTCTCCTTGGGGAGCACCAGTCCTATTTGTAAAGAAGAAAGATGGCACTCTTCGATTGTGTATTGATTACCATCAGCTGAACCGAGTGACCATCAAGAATAAATACCCTTGACCCCGGATAGATGATCTTTTTGATTAATTATGAGGTGCTATGGTATTCTCTAAGATTGATTTGAGATCTGGGTACTATCAATTGAGGATTAAGGAGCAGGATGTACCTAAGACTGCCTTCAGGACGCGTTATGGGCATTATGAGTTTCTGGTGATGCCGTTTGGTTTGACTAATGCCTCGGCAGTTTTTATGGATCTTATGAACAGGGTGTTCCATCCATACTTGGATAAGTTTGTGATAGTATTTATCGATGACATCCTGGTTTATTCGAAGAATGATGATGAACATGCTGCCCATTTGCGCATTGTGTTGCAAACTTTGTGCGAGAGACAACTCTATGCCAAGTTCTCTAAATGTGAATTCTGGTTGAAGGAAGTGGTTTTCTTGGGACATGTGGTGTCCGGAGCTAGAATTTATGTCGATCCCAAGAAGATTGAGGCAATCTTGCAATGGGAGCAACCGAGAACGGTAACTAAGATTCGTAGTTTCCTTGGCTTAGCCGGTTATTACCGGAGATTTGTTCAGGGATTTTCTTTGATAGCAGCTCCTCTGACTCGTTTGACTCGTAAAGGAGTTAAGTATGAGTGGGATGATGTTTGTGAGAATCGATTTCAGGAGCTAAAGAACCGGTTAACCTCCGCTCCCGTTTTAACACTTCCTGTTAGTGGAAAAGAATTTGTAGTGTACAGCGATGCATCTAAGTTGGGATTAGGGTGTGTGTTGATGCAGGATGAGAAAGTAATAGCTTATGCTTCCCGACAGTTGAAGAAGCACGAGACGAATTACCCTACTCATGACTTGGAGTTAGCAGCAGTAGTATTCGCATTGAAGATTTTGAGACATTATTTATATGGTGAGCGTTGTCGAATTTTTTCTGATCATAAAAGTTTGAAGTATTTGCTCACCCAGAAAGAGCTTAACTTGAGACAGAGACGATGGTTGGAGTTGATTAAGGATTATGACTTAGTGATTGATTATCATTCGAGAAAAGCAAATGTTGTAGCGGATGCTTTAAGTCGTAAATCCTCATCGTCGTTAGCAACACTTCGGAGTTCTTATTTTTCGATGTTACTTGAGATGAAATCTCTAGGGATCCAGTTGAATAATGGTGAGGATGGAACCCTACTTGCTAGTTTCGTCGTGAGACCTTCATTGTTGAATCAGATCAGAGAATTGCAGAAATCTGATGATTGGTTGAAACAGGAAGTTCAAAAGCTACAAGATGGAGAAGCTAGCGAGTTTATACTCAGCGATGATGGTACTTTGATGCTTAGAGACCGAATTTGTGTCCCTAAGGATGATCAGTTGTGTCACGACCCGGAACTCCCCATCGGGCCTGTGACAACCGCCGCGAGGCCTCGACAGACATTCTTCACCCCGAATGCCGATTGAAACCCCGCAAGGCTTAGCATCAACTTCCTCATCTCTCCGGTGAGCAACAGTTATTAAATCTCGCATTTCAAAAAAATCATAAGTCATTTTCAAATAATAACAATAAAATATTACTTTCTGGCTCACAGGGGTATTTTCGTAATTTTTCATCGAAAACCTCAAAACTTGCTAAAAATGTAGTAGGTAAGCAGAAAATATATATTTAATGATTTAAAAACAATTAAGTATCTAAAACGTTCATTTGAAAGCAAATTGTTGACAACTAGTACTATTCAAAAATAATAAATAAAATATTCTATTTTCTCATAAAATAAATTTTTATAGAAATATTCGTAAATAATTTTTCGTACATGAAAGTAAAGTAAAAATTGTATGAATAGAAATACAGATAACCAAAATATAAGTTTTGATCTGCAATGACACGTGGGCTCCAATTGACCAAGAGGATGTAAGACTGTGAACTCTTACTTTCTATAATGCAGTTCCGAGCTTAGTTCTCGTCTTACTCGACTATCTACAAACTGTCCTGAGCCTGAAAAATGTATAGGAAGAAGGGGTGAGATTTTATAATCCTAGTGAGTAAACAGATACCATCTAAAGTATCTAAAGTCGAGTAAATGGAGATAATTAAAATAAGTCATCATACCGTAATTTCATTACCTTTCAGTTCATTTCAACCAAATAAAATCAATCCATATAAATCGAGTAATCAACTTGGCTTATGAATTTCTTAAAACTTTGGCTCGTGCCAAAACTCATACTCAGTGATACCTTGCGCAGGGCATCCAACCGAGTCTGCCAAGGCTGTTAAAATTTCATATACACTTAAAATATATTTTTAGTTTGAGAAAAATACAGCCGTTCCTTGGCGTTGGCTGAGTTCCCCTTCACGTGGTGGTTTAGCGTGAAGTGAACCCTAAGCTTTACCCCAGGAGATACCCTACGCGCCTCTCCGTTCGAGGTAATAATATAATGGAGTTTACCGTGCCCCTCTAATAGGCTGGTCCACGGAACCCCCCTCTGCAGTAAATAATTAATATATACTCCACCAATTCAATAAAATTCATTCTAGCATGGCATGGCAATTTATCACAATCTAGCCTCTCAAGGCTGAATACACAATACAAATAATTCTGACACCAAAATCAATTTAGCCATTCATGCTCATATATTGTCATAAGCCATTCAATTTAAAACCATAAATTTACAACACAAGCAGGCAGTCTCCAATTACTCTATTTTCAAAACCAATATTCGATTTTTCAAAAAATTTATAAAATCATTTTATAAAATCACAATTTCTCTTAAAACATAGCAATTTACCATTTAAACTCATTTTTTTATAAAATCACACAATTGTATAAAACTACTCTAGATAATTAAGACAATAATAAGTTTACTCACAGTATTAGGAGTAGAAATACTCCTATCTTCCGCCCTCGGGTGCAGTCTCTTACCCGAAATAATTGACTCACCACCTATCCATAATCCATGACACAAAATTCAGTAAATTGTGTCAATTTATCATAAATTATTTCAGGCTCTTATCCATGCGTATGCACTAGATAGGATTTGAAATGTCTAGACAATCGCTTAATTGCGGTGTCCGACCTAACTCGCCTATACACGGTGTAAATTCCTAAAATCCCTAATTCGACTCCAATTCCATCCATTTCAATTTCAATTATCCAATTATATCCACAATACCTCAATGACTGTGAATTTGGTCCAATTTATCAGTCCGGACTATAAATTACGCTTTTACCCCTAGTGGGTAAAAATTTCAATTTATTGCACCGAAAATTCCCATTTAATTTCCAACCTCATAATTCATCATTTTTTCACCCAATTCTCTTAAAATAAAGTCAACCTCATCCTCACATACCATTGGCTAGATTCGGCCTAGGGAAATTCATGGAGAAGATAAATATTTTTCTTGTTGTTTTACTCATAAACATGCTAAACTAACACTAAACACTAACATAGCTCAAAATCAAATTTATCTAACAACTTTCTCTCTCTAAACCCATATGACCAGAATTCAAATCATCCTCAAATCACATGATTCAACCATGAAAAATGATGGAAAATGCATGGGAAAGGTAAAGCACAAGACAAATTTAAGAAATGTTACCTTTTTTCACTTGATTTTTGAATTTCCACCTATTTTCCCTTTAAATTTCTTAGCTAGGGTTTTATTTTCTCCTTTCTCTCTCTTGTTTCTTGCTTGGCCGAATGTTGAAGAAGAAAAATGGGTGGGCTGATTTTTTTATATGCCTTTTTATTGTTTAATGAAATAATATTATTTTATTCATATTTTAAATATTTTATTAATTCATTTCTTTTTTCTAGCCATCCACTTGTCCTATTTTTTTTCACCATGCATTCCCTTTGACTTATCCAAGTCTTAAGTGAAATTTTCAGATTTTTCTAAAGTTTTGGTGGAGCAAATTTTTCAAAATTACACTTTTGCCCCTGAACTTTTCAAAAATTACATTTTTACCCCAAAAATTGAAAATTTTCCATAATGCATAATTTTCACTCCTCATACTCATTTCACACTCCAAATAATTAAATTTGATCAAAATCCTTTCAAAAAATTAAATTTTCGATTTCGAATGGTAAAATTACCATTTTACCCTTTTACTCCAAATTATACCGAAATTAAAATTTTTCACTTCTAAACCTCAAATCTTACTCCAATAAGTCAAATGGGGCCAAAAATCTTTTCTAAAAATTTCCATTTTGTCCCCAGGTGGCAAATGACCATTTTGCCCCTAGATAGCGAAAATTCCAGTTTGACTCCAAATTGATCCTCGAACTTCGAATCACCATATTAAACCATTCTGGGACTTTAAAATTCTTAATTTCATTTTAAATTCTCTATTTGATCTAGTTCGAGGCGTAAATCAACTTTATTGTACCTCTAGGTACAATACCGACTTTTGTAAATTTTTCAAGACTCTCTTAGCATGTAAACATGCTATCCACCACATGTATGTCATCACAAATATTTCTGTAGAGTCGGGCTTGTCATCTTCTCCCCCACTTGGATCAACCATATGATCCTCCTTCTTGATTGACTTCGACATCCGGCTAAATATTAATATTTTAATATTATTTTATTAATAAAATATTATTTTATTCTAAAAATTTTTATCTTGTCTCCTTGGTACCAAAAATACCTTATTATGCCTCACTTGACTTCCAAATCGCCTTTTATCTCACAAATTCTCTTCCGATAAAATTATTATTATTTTATTATTATTTTCTCACTTGCGAAACATTTTATCCTAAACTACTCCTTTCGTCTTTTATCACTTCTAAACATTTTAATTGACCTCAATTTGCATTCGATCAACTTTATTTATCACCATATCAAAGTATGGGGTATTTCAAGTTGAGACGAGCTATTTTGGAGGAAGCTCATTCTTCCGCCTACGCTTTACATCCCGGAAGTACCAAGATGTATCAGACTATTAAAGAAAGTTATTGGTGGCCGGGTATGAAACGAGACATAGCAGAGTTTGTAGCGAAATGTCTCACATGCCAACAGATCAAGGCGGAGCATCAAAAACCGTCAGGTACTCTTCAACCTTTATCGATTCCTGAATGGAAGTGGGAGCATGTGACTATGGACTTTGTATTGGGTTTGCCGCGGACACAAAGTGGGAAGGATGCTATTTGGGTGATTGTGGATAGATTGACTAAGTCCGCCCATTTCTTGGCTATCCATAGCACGTATTCTATTGAGAGGCTGGCAAGACTTTATATAGATGAGATTGTGAGATTACACGGAGTCCCAGTTTCTATTGTGTCAGATCGAGACCCTCGATTTACTTCTCGATTTTGGCCGAAATTTCAGGAAGCTCTTGGAACTAAATTGAGATTTAGTACTGCCTTTCATCCACAGACAGATGGTCAATCTGAGAGAACTATTCAGACCTTGGAGGATATGTTACGGGCTTGTGTCATTGACTTTATCGGGAGTTGGGATAGACACTTGCCAATTGTGGAGTTTGCTTATAATAACAGTTTTCAGTCTAGTATTGGGATGGCACCATACGAGGCTTTGTATGGAAGAAAATGCCGAACTCCGCTCTGTTGGGATGAAGTAGGTGAGAGGAAATTGGTGAATGTGGAATTGATTGATTTGACAAACGATAAGGTCAAAATTATCCGAGAGCGATTAAAGACAGCTCAAGATAGGCAGAAGAATTATTCGGATAAACGAAGGAAAGATTTGGAGTTTGAAGTCGACGATAAAGTTTCTCTTAAGGTTTCTCCTTGGAAAGGTAATAATTTGAAATTTCCAAGTATTAAATCTTATTTGATTATACTATTGTGATAATTTGTGGTATT
Organism: Theobroma cacao; assembly: GCF_053813885.1. Lineage (NCBI taxonomy): Eukaryota > Viridiplantae > Streptophyta > Magnoliopsida > Malvales > Malvaceae > Theobroma > Theobroma cacao. Next base: position 35,204,808 of record NC_142647.1, on the reverse strand, counting down.
TATTGGATGATGAAAGGTGTGATTCGATTCGCGAAGAGGGGAAAGCTCAATCCAAGATACATTGGACCTTTTCGTATCATTGAAAGGATTGGGCCAGTGGCTTACAGACTTGAATTACCCCCAGAGTTAGATCGAATTCATAATGTCTTCCATGTCTCGATGTTGAAAAAGTATGTTCCCGATCCCTCTCACATTTTAGAGACACCTCCCATTGAGTTGCATGAGGATTTGAAGTTCGAGGTGCAGCCTGTACGTATTCTAGATCGAAAGGATCGAGTGCTAAGGAACAAGAGCATTCCAATGGTGAAAGTATTGTGGAAGAATGCTCGAATGGAGGAGATGACGTGGGAAGTCGAGAGCCAGATGAGAAACCAATATCCACATCTTTTATTCGAATCAGATAAGTGAAATTTTGAGGTCAAAATTTTATTTTAAGGGGGGTAGTGCTGTAAAGCCCGACCTTATAAAATACTATTCATGACATACATGTGATGATAGCATGATTGCATGCTAGGAGAGTCCCGAAAAATTTACAAAAGTCGGTATTGTACCTAGAGGTACAACAAAGTTTATTTAATCCTCGAACTAGATCAAATAGGAATTTTAAGGTGAGATTAAAAGTTTCACAGTTCATGGATGACTTAAAATGGTAATTTGGAGTTTGAGGATCAATTTGGAGTCAAATCGGAATTTTCACTAACTATGGGCAAAATGGTCATTTGCCACTTGGGGACAAAATGGAAATTTTAGAAAAGATTTTTTTTTGACCCCATTTGACTTATTGGAGTACAATTTGACTTATTGAAGTATGATTTAAGGTTTAGAAGTGAAAAATTTTAATTTCGGTATAATTTGGAGTATAGGGGTAAAATGGTAATTTTGCCACCTCAGGGGCAAAATTGTAATTTTCCACCACCAGGATATTTTTTCCAGCACATGGTCTTCCTTTGTCTTCATCTTTGACCCTTGACTAAACATGTGGTGGAGATAAAATGTTTAAATTTTTAAAATTTTAAAAACGGGCCAATGACATGATGCCATGTGTCATGCCTTTATTAATTTATTATTTTCCTTTTTAAAAGGCACAAAATCAGCCCATCTTCCACCCCATGGCCGGCCAAACCAGCAAGAAGAGAGAGAAAACAAAAACAAAACCCTAGAGAGAGAAAATCAAAGAAAAAGTGTGAATTTTCAAGGAAATTAAGTGAAAAAGGTGAGTTTTTTTCTATTAAGCTTGAGTTTTCTTATTCCCAAGCATTTCTCTTTATTTTCCATGATTAAATTACATGTTTTCATGATGAATTCAATTCTGAAAAAATGGGTTAGGAGAGAGAAAGTTATTGGATTTATTTGATTTTAATTTATGTTAGTGTTTTTAGTTAGTTTAGCATATTTAGAAACAAAACAATAAGAAAAGAATTTATTTTCTCCCCCAACCATTAATGGCTGAATTTACCATGTAGTGAGTGAGGATGAGTTTGATTTTATTCTAGGAGAATTGGTTAAGGAATGATGAATTATGAGCCTAGAAAAATAATGGGAATTTTCGGAGCAAAAATACGAATTTTTACCCACTAGGGGTATTTTCGTAATTTGCTGTTGGGACTGATAATTTGCACCACACTGAGGGACATTAAGTTAATTTGGGTGCAATTGAGGTATAGAAACTGAAAAGAATTAAATTGGAGTTTAAACGGACCCGTTAGGAATTTAATCGGGTGATAAGACGAATTAGGCCAATACCGGGTTTAGATAGTTACCAGTGCATTTTTGCATTCCATATCATGCATTGGTAATATAAATTAGTTTAATTTTGATTTAGTACCAACTTGGTGAAACTCTCGATTTTGTATTGTGTCAAGGTGGTGAGTCCTCCGATAAAGGCAAGGAAATTGCATCCGAGGACCAGTAGACAGAGTGCTTCGAAAGTCTGCATTCTAGACATAGTGAGTAAACTTACTGTCATTTTAATTATCTAGGGTAGTTTTTAAATGCTTTCATGAATTCTATGGAAAAAGGAATTTAAAAAGATAAATTTTCATGTTTTATGAATAAATGAGTTTCAATGAAATTAAATTATAAATTGTTTTGAAATTAATAGTGATTTTGAAAAATAGAGTACACGGAGACTGTTAATTGTGGCAATTTGATTGTTTAAATTAACTGGCTTATGATAAATCGAGCATGATCTGCTAGTTGGCAATTGTATTGAAATGCGAATTGTTTGGTTACCTTGAAAAACTACGAATTACAAAATTGCCATATCATGTTATTGAGTTTTATTATATGGTGGATTATATATATTAATTAATCACTGCAGTAGAGGGTTTCTGTGGACCAGCCTTTTAGAGGGGCACGGTAAACCCCATTATATTCTTACCTCGAACGGAGAGGCGCGTAGGGTATCTCCTGGGGTAAAGTTTAGGGTTCACTTCACGGTAAACCACCACGTGAGGGGAAACTCAGCCAACGCCAAGGAACGGCTATGTTTTCAAAACAAAAACATGATTTATGTGAAATGTGAATTTTAATAGCCTTGGCGGTCTCGGTAGGATGCCTCGGCCAAGGTGTCCCCGAGAATGGATTTATGGCACAAGTCTAGATTTTTATGAGATTCATAAGCCTTTTTACGTGTTTTGAACAAAATGTGTTCTAACGCTATAACCCAATTTATGATGATTTACTTTATTGTCTCCATGTACTCAACTCTAGATGTTTATGATGATGTTTGTTTACTCATTGGGATTTTATAATCTCACCACTCTCATTTCCACTCATTTCAGATTCAGTATAGACTGTAGATAGCTGATCTCATCGAGGACTACAGTGGGATCTGCATTTTCCAAACTGTAGGTTCACAGTCCTCTTTACTTTTGTTTATTCGGGGGCACTCTTGTTATTGTAAATTAAATTAAATATTTTGGCTTACTGTATTTAAGTATTTATAAATTTATTTAGCTTTTACGTTATAAAAATTATTCATGTATAACTCTATAAATATTGTTTTATAAGAAAATAGAATATTTTACTTAATATTTCTTTTATTTTCTTATTATATTCAAATAACCATAATTTTGTTTTAAATGAAGATTTTAGACTTTTAAACTCATTTTGAATATGAATTGTGTGTTTTGTACTTGTATATTACGTTTTAGCCAATTTTAAAATTTTTGAGAAAAATGACCAAAATACCCTTGTGAGACGAAAAATTAATATTTTATTTGTTTAAAGTTGGAAACAGCTTAAAATATTTTAGAACATGATATTTGACAATGGTTGCTCACAAGGGAACAGAGAAACTGATAGTAAAGCCTTGCGGGGTTTCGGGTTGACATTTCGGGCAATAAGTGTCTACTAGGACACCGCGGCGGTTGTCACGGGCTTGAGGGGAGTACCGGGTCGTGACAAAATATCTCCTTATCCATGGCATCACACCAATGCTGCATTTTGACTGCTTGAAAAAATGATTTCGACTCATTAGTAGCTGAGATGGCCACTAAAAACATATTGTGAGCTTTAGAAAATTTGGAGTAAGAAATATTATGAGATAAGGGACATATTGTCGAGTTGGCCGAAGGAGATGAAGAGTGCGAATTTGGATCAAATGAGAGGGGCAAGGTATAATCATATCTGGATAGTTGCTTCAATACTTGTCACTGTCGTTTGATAAGAATAATACTATGCTATTCTGCATGTGATGAAGAAATATTATTTTCCTGTATTACCATCCTTGGCTCATTAAATAGGAAGTAGGTGAATCAGCAATTTAGTTAATGCTGTTGTCCAAAGGTGTTGACTCCTTTTAAGGGTGCATCGATGATGTGTCCTTACATTGGGCTACCCTGACTTCTTGGACTTGGTCTGAATGGTCAACTTTGGTGAATTGCCCACTAGTTTTTGCTTATGGTACTTGCAAGACTTGAGTATCCATGCGATTCATAAAATTGACTAAAATAAGTGGTCTGTGTGTGCTAATGTGCATTCTCAGTAGTTGAATCATTAGCTTTTGTATTTGTTTTGTCAAATGGGAATATTTCTTCCCAAAACTACACATCTCGAGAGATATAAATCCTTTTGCTCTCAAGATCACATATGCAAATCCTTTTTATCTTAAAGGATAGCCAACAAAGATTCTTGGTTTACTTCGAGAGGCAAACTTATCATAAGACTTGTTATTGACATGTCTATAACAGAGGCACCCAAAAGATCTAAAATGGTCATATGGTGGAGGTCTACCAAGCAATTTCTCATATGGGGTTTGATTCTCTATGATTGAGAGTGGCATACAGTTGATCAGATACGATGCAGTGAGTACACATTCACCCTAAAAGGTGATGGGAAGGTTTGCTTGAAACCAAAGTGCTCATGCCACTTTTAAAAGGTGACGATGCTTGCATTCTACCACACCATTTTATTGCGGTGCGTTTGTGCAGCTGGTTTGTCTTTCTATGCCATACTCAAAATAGTGATCCATAAAATCTTCATGTTTAAACTCCAAGCCATTGTCTGTTTACAATATCTTGATCTGTGCATTGAATTGTGTCTTGACCCATTGAAAAAAATAAGGCAAGAGATTTTTAGTTTCTAATTTATGCTTCAAAAGAAAAACCCATGTTGCCCAGTTATAATCATCAACAATAGTGAGAAAATAATGTGCTCTCGAAAAGGATGTGGTGTGATAAGGACCCCAAATATCACAATGAATTAAATTGAAAGCAAGCAAACTTTTATTCTTGTGAATTAGGAAAGGCACTTTAGTTTGTTTTGCCCAACAACAAGCATTGCAAAAAAAATTGTCCTTTCTAGTGTAGGTTATAGATAAATTTGGAACTATTGAAAGATGATCCAAAGGAATGTGCCCTAATCGATGGTGCCACAAGATTACATTATTTTTGCCTTTAGCCAAAAAAACCTTGCTCGCCCTTATTGGCTTCAACTAATATAATTCATTATGCACTCTACCCACCCCAATCGGCTTCCTCAAGAGTAAGTCATGTATCACACAAAAATCAAATCTAAATATGAGAAGATAATTCAAGTCATGAGTTATTTTGCTCACAGATAGCAAATTAAAATAAAAATTAAACACGCCAAGAACTTTATTTGTGGCTAATTATGCCCAAGATTTACACAACCCACAGCATGCACTGGCATAGTATCACCATTCGGGATTCGAACAGGTGGAATATTAGAATTTTCAACCATGTTCAATAAACTGTCAATTTGATGAGTAATATGATCTGTTGCCCTAGTGTCAATTATCCATGAGTTGTCCTTCATACTAGACGAATCACTAGAAAAGTTTGCCTTTAAGGCCATGTTGATTGTGGTCCAATATTAAAGTTGGACTCATTTAATTACCGCCTAGAAAGTCCATTAGCTGTAGGTATTGGGCTTGTGTAAGCCCAAGGATTGATGAATGAGACACGTGACTCATGTCTATTTCTCCCATAGTTGCAAATGCACAAGTTTGTTTCCCAGCCACCATTATTGGAGTTCGTGCCCAATAGTGCACTTGTTTGCCATTGAGTTTCTATCTTCGCTACCAATTCGGTGGGTACCCAACAATCCTGTAGCAAGAATCACAAGTATGGCCGGCTTTATCACAATGAGTGCAGCGAGAATGAGAGCCTTCTTTTCCATGTTGGTCTCGTTGGTCATTGCGTCGATCGCCTACCTTTTGTCCACTGCCACGCCTTGCGTCATCGATTGCTGATTTTTCATCATTAAGACAGTTCCTTTAGGCACTATGGATCACGATGCAACCATTGCCAATTGCTTTTCTTCTTGTGTTGCAATCTCATAAGCCGGCCCAACGGACCGCAAGGGCTCCAAGCTAAAAATTTGTGAACGCATGCTTCTATAGCTTTCATCCAATCCCATTAGAAAGTTAAATACCTATTTTTCCTCGAGTATTTCTTGCATTTGTCTCAAGACATCACAAGTGCACTTTCCATAAGTGCAAACCGATAAGGGTAGAAAGGCTTGTGATTCATTTCATAAAATTTTCAATTTTCTATAATAAGTAAAGATTGGAACCTTTTCCTGTTGTAAGAGTGTAATTGCTCATTTGAGTTCATAAACCCTAAGTGCAATGCCCTAAGTGAACCGATCCTCGAGATTTGCCCATATTTCATTTTCATTTTTTGTATGTGCTGCTTCTCCTTATAATTCCTTTAAAAGGGCATTAATTAGCCAAGATAATGCTATTACATTACACTATATCCAATTTTGAAATTTTGGGAAATTAATTTTTGGTTTTGGAATTGATCTATCCACAAACCTTACTTTGTTCTTGGATTGGAGAGCCTTCGGGAAACTATCCCTCAAAGTGAAGTAGTTATTCCTAGTTTCATTTAGAGGATGTGTAACAAATATTAGGCTAAGATGATTTGAGGGATGTATGTAATAGGGCGATTTGGTATCAACCAAGGTGTTATTAGATGTATTTGCACCTATGGTGGATACCAAATTCTCGTTACCCTTATTTGCTCCTTCCCCACTCTTATCTGCCATTGGAGAATTTTAACTTAAGTTGTTTACAACCTTGCTCTGATATCATGAAGAGTTTGAATACTTTCTTGGAATGGTTTTATTGATAACTTTTCATAGGTTTATAAAAAAGTTACAGCATCAATATAAAAGGACAAACAATCCGTACAATGAAGTGTATTGCCTAAATAAGATAACGTCCTATAACTAGGCTTACGATTAAGGAAATCAAATCACTGAGTCAAACCAAATATCCTTCGTTATTCTTCAGTAGAGAGGAAATGAGGGAGAGAGGAGAAGAAGGACTACTGTTACTCTTCATAATTCAATAGGGATAGAGGGGAGGCAAAATGGAGGTTTTCTGATTGCTACAAGTGATTGTTTTAACTATAGTTCTAAGATTTTCGTTTTGGAAAAGTAAACTGTGTGTTGTTTTTGCAATAAATAGTTACCCTACCATCAGTCTTCTTAAACAAATAGACAATTCTTCATGCATCATGTAAGACTCATAGTGTCCACATACACCTTTAATTTAATAGAATAAATAATTCTTTTTATCAACCAATCCTTGGTTCAAATATTTAGTTCCTTTCTTATGGATTATCACAAATGACTAGACATGATATGAGAAGTATCCTTTCATGTTTGTTTTGATCTCACTTCAACTTTATACACCATTGAAATTGCTAAATTGAACAACTGACAACTATTTTGGAATTTGAGTGAAAATTGAAACAGAAATGTTGTTGTTTCCCTTAAATTTATGTAATTTGTTGTTGCTTATTAGAATTTCTTAGTTGCACAATGTGGGGCATATTAAAATAAACTGTTTGTTATGAATATAAACTTTCATATTAGTGTGGAAGAAAAACATAATCTTTCGTAATGGAGCATAAATAATGGATTAAATAAAGAAAAGAAAATTATCTTTTGGGTATTTGTAATGGAGACATAATGCTAGGTGCAATTTTCCCATTTGAAGTTTCAAAAGATAAAAGTAATATATGATTTTATTGGTACATGGTAGTGTTAAGAGAAGTGAGATATGGCTTTTGGTGAAAGGAATTTTCAAAAAATCAGTTTTGAAATTATTGATCATTTGGGGTCCGAGTAACATCTTGGTTAGTTTAACACTCATTTCTATTGAACTATTAAATTTATTTCTCTAGGATTTGTAAATTAGAGGACTTATTGAACCCATCATAGAGCATGTAAGCAGAAAATGTATAATTTATTCTTTTTCCTTGTGCATATGAAAGCTAAGGGCCAAAACACATGATATTAACAGTTCCAAAGAACGAACTTTGAACTCTTTATCATTAATATCATTGGTTACTTTTCATTTGTAGGTATTCAACATTAGGTGAATAATCGTAAAACAAAAAGTATAAAATTTAATTTGGATAAAATACATTGACACCTTTAATTTTTGCTTGTAATTACACGTGAATCTATTAATTTTCAAAATGAACAGTTTATCCTAAACATACAAACAACGTTAATGCCTAAACATGAAATGTCTAAAGTACCTTTATTCTTTCTGCACTCTTTTCCTGTCTCTTAAATGAGCCCGTGACACTCTCTTCACAAGTCAACCACTTATCAGCTAGATTTGGCTGTGGAATGCCAGATTCAACTAGACCTCTCTAGGGTGCACCAGATTGATGCTTCCTTGGAGAGCACTCAACTCCTATAGCTTAGGGAGCACCAGATCGGCTCCCTAGGGGAGTACTATATCAGTGTTCCTTTTGGGAGTGCTGATGGACGTAGACCGTAAGGTGGCCGACTGACGAATTGTAAATTAAAGAGATTTTTTTCAATAAAAGAGAAAAAAATTTTAAAAATAAAAAATTATATTTCATATAGCAATAATTTTTAAAATTAATGAAAGGTAAAATTGTCTTAAAAATATTATCACGTCATGAAATTAACAAAAAGATTAATTGTTAACTAACGACAAGCCTTATGTGTCCAACGAAAGATATGTTTTAAAACGGATTGTCCATTTTGAATACTAATGAACCCACATATAATTATAACTAAAAGTTGAGGGTGTTAGTGTAGTTTACCCAATTAGTTTAGTTTCCTTGTAAATTAAACAAACTGTATATTTTTTGTATGTAAAATACTCAACTAATTTTTATGGACAAGAGTGAGAAGTGAGGAGAGAAACTGTGAGAAACGTTATAAAAGAAATGCAAAATACGCTCAAATCTTGTTTTTCTTTAATTAAGCAAAAAAAATAAAAGGATTATAAAAGAAAGGTTGTTATTGTTTTCTTACAAAAAAATTAATTAAAAATTTAACACTGTTACCCATTGGGCAACAAAAATAAAAGACAAGGCTTTATGCGGAAAAAAAATAAAGTCAGGATTCTATGTGAGAAAATGTTATACCACAAGGAGCTATTCTAAATATATATATATATATATATATATATAAGAACCTATCACTTATAAGTGTAGACTCATATAATATTTTAGTGTGCTCTATACAATTCATGATTATAATTTGTTAATTGTAAGAGATATACTCATGTATATGTACATACATACATATATATATATATATATATAGACATTCCATCAATGTTCCAGTCATATATTGTATTAGCATTATATTTATTTTGAAACACTAGTTTCTCATCTATATTTAGATTAGGTGCTGTGACTTTAGGGTAATAAAGTTTTTTAGGTTCTTTCCAAATTATTTTGTTAATTTGTTGATCCTCAAAGCTATTTGGGTCAATTTGTTGATTTACCATATTTATCGAATGTGTTTGTTGTATTGGTGTTTCAGGGATTACTATTCCTAAGTTTTGACTTTCTAAAGCATCAATTCGATCCTAAATCTCTCTTAAAGATTGATTTTGTTGTTCTTGATGGAATCTTTTTAGAATTTCAAAAGGTTTAAAGATGGGTTCTTTGGTTTTGATATTTTTTGTATTTGTCGATAGATTTTGTGTGGATTTGGGTTGGTTTTCTACCAAAGTTTCTAAATTTTCTAATTGTTTTGAAATAGTGTGGAGATTTAAATTTGTATAGTTGTTTTGTTCGACTATCATTTTTATGTCTCTTGAAGAAACTGTTTCTCCTAAATCAGAAGGTCTCATTCTTAATGGAGTTGCTCTTATTCTTGTATTTTTGTATGAATATTAAACTTCTACCAAAGGAGGATGTTGAGGTTCAACTTCCCCTCTGGTAGTTTGCCATTTGGTTATATTGTTTTTGGCATTTATTGATTTAGAATAATATCCTTCAAACCATTCAAAGAATTTTATTAGAATTTTATGTATGTTCATAAAATTGTAATATTGTTGTAAGATTTCTTCCTTTTCACTTTCATAAGTGTTGAAATAGTTTTCTCTTTTTTGCTTATTTTTGTTGGAGTAGATATGTTTTCTACACCATGTTTTATCAATTACAAATTCTTTTTCTAAAACAAAAATTTCTGAATTTTCTCTATCATTTGTGTTTATAATCGGATTATTAATCGTTGATGAATATGTTGAACACATATTGAGAGAATTTGTTGGACTATTCTCTTGTCTATTATATATGGGTTGAGGTATGTTTAAGGAATTATCTATTCCCTGTAAATTTGTCCTAATGGTGGAAGGTATTAAAGAAATAGAAGCTCTAGCAGTCCTAAAGTTCGTTCCATGAGTAGACCAGTTTTCTCTTAAAATGTTTAGGCTTCGTATAGAGGCTGTGCTATGTCTTAGATCAAAATACTATCTTGGAGGCATTCTTGGAGGTCTATTGAATACAAGTTCTACAGAGCCATCACTATATTCTGCTACATGGTTTATTTCAGTATTTTGGATGGTGATAGGAGTTGTGGCTCCTTCGAGTTTCCATCTATTTGAAAGTTGTACTTCATGCCATTGAAAGGTCTTTGGTATGGTTGTGTAGGATCTAGACATGTCTGTTTGAATTAGGAGAGTTTCTCATTTTAGGCTATGAATCAAAGCCTTAGTATTGATAACATAGTACATAGCTTTGTAATATAATCTATATACCAAGGTTAATGGTTTCATCCCTGGCATCATTTTATAATTATGCATTTGAATTTGAAGTGTAAAGCATGAAAAATTGAAGATTTATATATTTGATTTTAGGGAATTGTAGGAATTTCCCAGTTATCTATTTCTTCAATAATATTTTCATAATGAACACTTTCTTCATTAACAGATTAGGTTGGGTTAGATGCCAAACTAGAACAAAAGGTAGTTCTTAAGAAAGGGAGCATTTTGTAATTATGAAATTCTTTTCCTATCAAAGAGGGTTTTTACTGCTCTGAAACAATGTCCTTTTCTACCTACAAGAAGGAGAGTTGTCTTAAATGCCTAACCCATGGCTTAGACCGTTATCCTTAGGTCTCAGCAGAAATTGACATAGTACAAATAAAACAATTAAAACTAGAACTCGAAAAATAAAAGCAATGTTATAAAATAATCAACTTTTAAAGAAATACCTTTTCTCCGGCTAGCTTTAATACCAAAGTCATCCCACCAATCCTCACCCAAGGATCTCCAGTATTTGTTGATGAAAGATAAGAATTACAAGAGAGAATTTTACAGGAGAGAATTCTTGACAGATTGAAAACTCTACCCTTTCTTTAATAGTTTAAGCCTTTTATAGGTAGCATATTACATTACATTTGCATTTGCATTTGCATTTACATTTCATTATTGAAAGACTGTTTCATTTTTGTTTGGATTCCTTTTGTCGGAATAATGTAGAGGCCGTTTCAATTTTTTTTTCTTTTCTTTGCATTATTGGAAGACTAATTAGTGCCATATTGTCTTCTTTTTCTTCTTTTCTTGTGATTCTTGAGTCATTATGCAGATTGCATTATTGCTTTTCTTTTGCTGCAGAAGCTTTCGAGCTTATCTGTAAAGCCCGAGCTTATAAAATACTAGTCATTACATACATGTGATGATAGCATGATTTCATACTAGGAGAGTCTCGAAAAATTTACAAAAGTCGGTATTGTACCTAAAGCTACAATAAAGTTGATTTAATCCTCGAATTAGATCAAATAGGTATTTTAAGGTGAGATTAAGAGTTTCACAGTCCATGGATGACTTAAAATGGTAATTCGGAGTTTGAGGATCAATTTGGAGTCAAACCGGAATTTTCACTATCTAGGGTAAAATGATCATTTGCCACTTGGGGACAAAATGAGAATTTTAGAAAAGATTTTTTGACCCCATTTGACTTATTGGAGTATGATTTAAGGTTTAGAAGTGAAAAATTTTGCTTTCGGTATAATTTGAGTAAAAGGATAAAATGGTAATTTTGACACCCCATGGGCAAAATTGTAATTTTCCACCATCAAGACATTTTTTCCAGCACATGGTCTTCCCTTATCTTCATTTTTGACCTTTGACTAATCATGTGGTGGAGATAAAATGTTTAAATTTTAAAAATTTTAAAAATGGACCAATCAGAAAATGCCATGTGCCAAGCTTAGGATATTTTATTATTTAACAAAAAACCAGCATAAATCAGCCCATTACTCTCCAAATATTCGGCCAAGCAAAGAAGAGAGAGACAGAGAGGAAGAACAAACCCTAGGTGAGGAATTTCAAGAGAAAAAGTGTGGAAAATCAAGGAAAACAAGTGAAAAAGGTAGGATTTTTCAACTTAAGCTTGAAATCTATTTTCCTTGAGCATTTCTCCATATTTTCCATGCTTAAATTACATGTTTTCATGATGGATTGATGGCTGATCAAAATGGGTTAGGAGAGAGAAAGTTGTTGGATTTATTTGATTTTAAGTTATGTTAGTGTTTTTAGTTAGTTTAGCATATTTAGAAACAAAACAACAAGAAAAGAATTTATTTTCTCCCACAACCATTAATGACCAAATTTACCATGTGTTGAGTGAGGATGAATTTGATTTTCATTCTAGGAGAATTGGTTAAGAAATGATGAATTATGAGCTTAGAAAAATAATGAGAATTTTTGGAGCAAAAATACGAATTTTTACCCACTAGGGGTATTTTCGTAATTTGCTATCAAGATTGATAATTTGCACCACACTGAAGGACATTATGTCAATTTGGGTGCAATTGAGGTATAGATACTGAAAAAAATTAATTTGGGATTAAATTGGACGTGTTAGTAATTTAATTGGGTGATAAGACGAATTAGGCCAATACCGAGTTTAGATAGTTACCAGTGCATTTTTGCATTCCATATTATGCATTAATAGTCTAAATTAGTTTAATTTCAATTTAGTACCAATGTAGTGAGTTTCTCAATTTTGTACTGTGTGAAGGTGGTGAGTCCTCCGATAAAGGTAAGGAAATTGCATCCGAGGATCAGTAGACAGAGTGCTTCGAAAGTCTGCATTCTAGACATTGTGAGTAAACTTACTGTCATTTTAATTATCTATGGTGGTTTTTAGATGATTTCATGAATTTTATGGAAAAAGGAATTTAAAAAGGTAAATTTTCGTGTTTTATGAATAAATGTGTTTCAATGAAATTAAATTATAAATTGTTTTCAAATTAATCATGATTTTGAAAAATAGAGTACACAGAGACTGTTAATTGTGGCAATTTGATTGTTTAAATTGATTGGCTTATGATAAATCGGGCATGATTGGCTAGTTGGCAATTGTATTGAAATGCGAATTGTTTGGTTGCCTTGAAAAACTGTGAATTACAAAATTGTCATATCATGTTATTGAGTTTTATTGTATGGTGGATTATATATATTAATTAATCACTGCAGTAGGGGGTTTCTGTGGACCGGACTTTTAGAGGGGCACGGTAAACCCCATTATATTCTTACCTCGAATAGAGAGGCGCGTAGGGTATCTCCTGGGGTAAAGCTTAGGTTCACTTCACGCCAAATCACCACGTGAGGGGGAACTCAGCCAACGCAAAGGAATGATTGTGTTTTCAAAACAAAAATATGATTTATGTGAAATGTGAATTTTAATAGCCTTGGCGGTCTCGATAGGATGCCTAGGCCAAGGTGTCCCCGAGAATGGATTCATGGCACAAGCCTAGTTTTTATGAGATTCATAAGCCTCTTTACGTATTTTAAATGAAATGTATTCTTGTAAAGCCCGACCTTATAAAATACTATTTATGACTTACATGTGATGATAGCACGATTGCATGCTAGGAGAGTCTCGAAAAAATTTACAAAAGTCGGTATTGTACCTAGAGGTACAACAAAGTTTATTTAATCCTCGAACTAGATCAAATAGGAATTTTAAGGTGAGATTAAGAGTTTCACAGTTCATGGATGACTTAAAATGGTAATTTGGAGTTTGAGGATCAATTTGGAGTCAAATCGGAATTTTCAATAACTAGGGGCAAAATGGTCATTTGCCACTTGGAGACAAAATGGGAATTTTAGAAAAGAATATTTTTGGCCCCATTTGACTTATTGGAGTATAATTTGACTTATTGAAGTATGATTTGAGGTTAAGAAGTGAAAAATTTTAATTTCGGTATAATTTGGAGCATAGGGGTAAAATGGTAATTTTGCCACCTCAGGGGCAAAATTGTAATTTTCCACCACCAAGATATTTTTTCCAGCACATGGTCTTCCTTTGTCTTCATCTTTGACCCTTGACTAAACATGTGGTGGAGATAAAATGTTTAAATTTTTAAAATTTTAAAAACGGGCCAATGACATGATGCCATGTGTCATGCTTTTATTAATTTATTATTTTTCCTTTTTAAAAGGCACAAAATCAGCCCATCTTCCACCCCATGGCCGGCCAAACCAGCAAGAAGAGAGAGAAAACAAAAACAAAACCCTAGAGAGAGAAAATCAAAGAAAAAGTGTGAATTTTCAAGGAAATTAAGTGAAAAATGTGAGATTTTTTCTATTAAGCTTGAGTTTTCTTATTCCCAAGCATTTCTCTTTATTTTCCATGATTAAATTACATGTTTTCATGATGAATTCAATTCTGGAAAAATGGGTTAGGAGAGAGAAAGTTGTTGGATTTATTTGATTTTAATTTATGTTAGTGTTTTTAGTTAGTTTAGCATATTTAGAAACAAAACAACAAGAAAAGAATTTATTTTCTCCCCCAACCATTAATGGCTGAATTTACCATGTAGTGAGTGGGGATGAGTTTGATTTTATTCTAGGAGAATTGGTTAAGGAATAATGAATTATGAGCCTAGAAAAATAATGGGAATTTTCGGAGCAAAAATACGAATTTTTACCCACTAGGGGTATTTTCTTAATTTACTGTTGGGACTGATAATTTGCACCACACTGAGGGACATTAAGTTAATTTGGGTGCAATTCAGGTATAGAAACTAAAAAGAATTAAATTGGAATTTAAACGGACCCGTTAGGAATTTAATCGGGTGATAAGACGAATTAGGCCAATACCGGGTTTAGATAGTTACCAGTGCATTTTTGCATTCCATATCATGCATTGGTAATCTAAATTAGTTTAATTTTGATTTAGTACCAACTTGGTGAAACTCTCGATTTTGTACTGTGTCAAGGTGGTGAGTGCTTCGATAAAGGCAAGAAAATTGCATCCGAGTACCAGTAGACAGAGTGCTTCGAAAGTCTGCATTCTAGACATAGTGAGTAAACTTACTGTCATTTTAATTATCTAGGGTGGTTTTTAGATGCTTTCATGAATTCTATGGAAAAAGGAATTTAAAAAGATAAATTTTCATGTTTTATGAATAAATGAGTTTCAATGAAATTAAATTATAAATTATTTTGAAATTAATAGTGATTTTGAAAAATAGAGTACACGGAGACTGTTAATTGTGGCAATTTGATTGTTTAAATTAGCTGGCTTATGATAAATCGAGCATGATTGGCTAGTTGGCAATTGTATTGAAATGCGAATTGTTTGGTTACCTTGAAAAACTACGAATTACAAAATTGCCATATCATATTATTGAGTTTTATTATATGATGGATTATATATTAATTAATCACTGCAGTAGGGGGTTTCTGTGGACCAGCCTTTTAGAGGGGCACGGTAAACCCCATTATATTCTTACCTCGAACGGAGAGGCGCGTAGGGTATCTCTTGGGGTAAAGTTTAGGGTTCACTTCACGCTAAACCACCACGTGAGGGGGAACTCAGCCAACGCCAAGGAACGGCTATGTTTTCAAAACAAAAACATGATTTATGTGAAATGTGAATTTTAATAGCCTTGGCGGTCTCGGTAGGATGCCTCGGCCAAGGTGTCCCCGAGAATGCATTTATGGCACAAGCCTAGATTTTTATGAGATTCATAAGCCTTTTTACGTATTTTGAATGAGATGTGTTCTAATTGTATAACCCAGTTTATGATGATTTACTTTATTGTCTCCATGTACTCAACTCTAGATGTTTATGATGATGTCTGTTTACTCATTGGGATTTTATAATCTCACCACCCTCATTTCCACCCATTTCAGGTTCAGTATAGACTGTAGATAGCTGATCTCATCGAGGACTACAGTGGGATCTGCATTTTCCAAATCGTAGGTTCACAGTCCTTTTTATTTTTGTTTATTCGGGGCGCTCTTGTTATTGTAAATTAAATTAAATATTTTGGCTTACTGTATTTAAGTATGTATAAATTTATTTAGCTTTTACGCTATAAAAATTATTCACGTATAACTCTATACATATTGTTTTATAAGAAAATAGAATATTTTACTTAATATTTCTTTTATTTTCTTATTATATTCAAATAACCATAATTTCGTTTTAAATGAAGATTTTAGACTTTTAAACTCATTTTGAATATGAATTGTGTGTTTTGTACTTGTATATTACGTTTTAGCCAGTTTCGAAATTTTTTAGAAAAATGACCAAAATACCCCTGTGAGACGAAAAATTAATATTTTATTTGTTTAAAGTTGGAAACAACTTAAAATCTTTTAGAATACGATATTTGACAATGGTTGCTCACAAGGGAACAGAGAAACTGATAGTAAAACCTTGCGGGGTTTCGGGTTGACATTCTGGGCAATAAGTGTCTACCGGGACACCGCGACGGTTGTCACGGGCTCGAGGGGAGTACCGAGTCGTGACAATTCTAATGCTGAGACTCAGTTTACGATGATTTACTTTATTGTCTCCATGTACTCAACTCTAGATATTTATGATGATGTATGTTTACTCATTCGAATTTTATAATCTCACCACCCTCATTTCCACCCATTTCAGGTTTAGTATAGACTGTAGATAGCTGATCTCATCGAAGACTACCGTTGGATCTACATTTTCCAAACCGTAAGTTCACAGTCCTCTTTACGTTTGTTTATTCGGGGCCCTCTTGTTATTGTAAATTAAATTAAATATTTTAGCTTACTGTATTACAGTATGTATAAATTTATTTAGCTTTTGCGCTATAAAAATTATTCACGTATAACTCTATAAATATTGTTTTATAAGAAAATAGAATATTTTACTTAATATTTCTTTTATTTTCTTATTATATTCAAATAACCATAATTTCGTTTTAAATGAAGATTTTAGACTTTTAAACTCATTTTGAATATGAATTATGTGTTTTGTACTTGTATATTATGTTTTAGCCAGTTTCAAAATTTTTGAGAAAAATGACCAAAATACCCCTGTGAGATGAAAATTAATATTTTATTTGTTTTTTGTTGGAAACAGTTTAAAATCTTTTAGAACACGATATTTGATAATGGTTGCCCACAAGGGAAATAAGAAACTGATAGTAAAGCCTTGCGAGATTTCGGGTTGACATTCCGGGCAATGAGTGTCTACTGAGACACCGCGGCGGTTGTCACGGGCTCGAAGGGAGTTTCGGGTCATGACAATTCGATTAGTATCAGAGCCTTTGGTTTTAAAGATTCAAGTTTTTAGTTTTAAAGTTGTTTTAAAAATTTACAGTATCAGTGTGGCGCCGGATTAAGTTAGGTTAGGTCGAATAGAATGCATGCATTTTCATATAGAGCCTAAGGTTCCCTAAGCTTGCTCGTTTTCTCTTATAGATTATTATGCCTCCTCGACTCGGACGCCCACCTCTCACTAGATCGGTTGGGAGGGGAAGAAGTCGTTCCCAACGTCATCAGCTAGATACAGTAGGGGAAGAATCGGCTGCATCTACCATTCGGGCAGCACCTGCTGCTGAGCAGGCCGACAGTCCTCCACATCCTCCATCTTCTTAGCCACCTATTGGTATTCCCGCCATGCTTACTGAGGCAGCACAAGCATTGGAAGCTTTCTTTACCACAATGGCTGGTTAAGCTCAGACTGGTCAAGTCCCACCTATAGTGCCACCAGCTACTCTTTTAGTTCCACCACCAGTACAGGATGGATCCATTTCTAAGAAGCTAAAAGAGGCTAGACAGCTCGGTTATGTGTCTTTCACGGGTGAGTTAGATGCCACTGTGGCAAAGGACTAGATTAATCAAGTTTCAGAGACTCTCTTTGATATGGGATTAGATGATGACATGAAGCTGATGGTGGCTACGAGATTATTAGAGAAGAGGGCTCGTACTTGGTAGAATTCGGTGAAGTCCCGTTCCACTGCTCCTCAAATATGGTCTGATTTTCTCAAGGAATTCGATAGTCAATAATTCACTTATTTTCATCAAAAAGAAAAGAAAAGAGAATTTCTGAGTTTGAAACAGGGGAATCTAACTGTAGAGGAGTACGAGACTCGTTTTAATGAATTGATGTTATATGTGCCGGATCTGGTGAAATCTGAGCAGGATCAGGCCAGCTATTTCGAGGAAGGGCTTCGTAATAAGATTAGAGAGTGGATGACAGTGACTTGTAGGGAGCCACATAAAGAGGTGGTACAAATGGCCTTACGGCTGAGAAGCTCGCGACTGAGAATAGGAGGATTCGGATTGAGTTTGCAAAAAAGAGGAATCCTGGTATGTCTTCTAGTTAGCCAATAAAAAGAGGCAAGGACTCAGCGACTTCAGGGAGCACTACTTCTGTTTTCGTGACATCTCCTCGACCTCCATTTCCACCATCACAGCAGAGACCTTCGAGGTTTAGCAGATCTGCTATGACTGGCTCTGGGAAGAGTTTCAGAGGTTTTGACAAATGCAGAAATTGTGGGAATTATCATAGTGGGCTATGTAGAGGGCCAACAAGATGTTTTCAATGTGGACAGATGGGTCATATTAGGAGTAATTACCCACGGTTAGGACGAGCCATTGTAGCTGCATCATCTTCACCATCTCGCACTGATATGCAAATGAGAGATTTTTCTGGGTTACCACCGAGACAGGGAGTAGCCATACGATCCGGTGTGGAGAGTAATACCCCGACACATCCACCTTTGAGACCACAGACTTGTACCTTGACAAGAGTTTTCGCTGTGACGAAAGATGAGGCACGGGTCCGACCTGGAGCAATGACAAGTATTATGTCTTTATTTGATAAAGATGCTTATGTTTTGATAGATTCTGGCTCAGATAGATCTTGTGTGAGTACGACATTTGCATCAATTGCTGATAGAAACCTGTCACCATTAGAGGGAAAAATTGTAGTGCATACCCCTCTGGGAGAACAGTTGATTAGAAAAACTTGTTATAGAGACTGTGGGGTAAGGGTAGGTGAGGAAGAATTTAGGGGTGATTTAATTTCTCTAGAGATCTTGGATTTTGATTTAATATTGGGTATGGACTGGTTAACTGCACATCGGGCGAACGTGGATTGTTTTCGAAAAGAAGTTGTCCTTCGAAATTCGGAGGGAGTAGAGATTATATTTGTAGGGGAACGTCGAGTATTACCGTCTTGTGTAATCTCAGCCATCAAAGCTTCGAAATTAGTGCAAAAAGGGTATCCGACTTATTTGGCATACGTGATTGATACTTCAAAGGGGGAACCTAACTTAGAGGATGTCCCAATAGTAAGTGAGTTTCTTGATGTATTTCCTGATGATTTATCGGGACTACCTCCTGATCGAGAGCTTGAGTTCCCTATTGATTTACTTTCGGGTACCGCACCTATTTTTATCCCTCCATATAGAATGGCTTCAGCAGAGTTGAAGGAACTGAAAGTCCAATTGCAAGATTTGGTGGATAAAGGTTTCATTCGCCCTAGCATTTCTCCTTAAGGAGCACCAGTCCTATTTGTAAAGAAGAAGGATGGCACTCCTCGATTATGTATCGATTACCGTCAGCTGAACCGAGTGACCATTAAGAATAAATACCCTTTACCCTAGATAAATGATCTTTTTGATCAATTACAAGGTGTTATGGTATTCTCTAAGATTGATTTGAGATCTGGGTACTATCAGTTGAGGATTAAGGAGCAGGATGTACCCAAGACTGCTTTCAGGAAAAGTTATGGGCATTATGAGTTTCTGATGATGCCGTTTGGTTTGACTAATGCCCCAGCAGTTTTTATGGATCTTATGAACAGGGTGTTCCATCCATACTTGGATAAGTTTGTGATAGTATTCATAGATGACATCCTGGTTTGTTCGAAGAATGATGATGAACATGTTGTCCATTTGAGCATTGTGTTGCAAACTTTGCGCGAGAGGTAACTCTATGCCAAGTTCTCTAAATGTGAATTCTGGTTGAAGGAAGTGGTTTTCTTGGGACATGTGGTGTCCGGAGCTGGAATTTATGTCGATCCCAAGAAGATTAAGGCAATCTTGCAATGGGAGCAACCGAGAACGGTAATTGAGATTCATAGTTTCCTTGGCTTAGCCGGTTATTACTGGAGATTTGTTCAGGGATTTTCTTTGATAGCAACTCCTCTGACTCGTTTGACGCGTAAAGGAGTTAAGTATGAGTGGGGTAATGTTTGTGAGAATCGATTTCAGGAGCTAAAGAACCGGTTAACCTTTGCTCCCGTCTTAACACTTCCTGTAAATGGAAAAGAATTTGTGGTATACAGTGATGCATCTAAGTTGGGATTAAGGTGTGTGTTGATGCAGGATGAGAAGGTAATAGCTTATGCTTCCCGGCAGTTGAAGAAGCACGAGACGAATTACCCTACTCATGACATGGAGTTAGCAACAGTAGTCTTCGCATTGAAGATTTGAAGACATTATTTATATGGTGAGCATTGTCGAATTTTTACTGATCATAAAAGCTTGAAATATTTGCTCACCCAGAAAGAGCTTAATTTGAGACAGAGACGATGGTTGGAGTTGATTAAGGATTATGACTTGGTGATTGATTATCATCCGGGAAAGGTAAATGTTGTAGCGGATGCTTTAAGTCGTAAATCCTCATCTTCATTAGCAGTACTTCAGAGTTCTTATTTTTCAATATTGCTTGAGATGAAATCTCTAGGGATCCAGTTGAATAATGGTGAGGATGGAACCCTACTTGCTAGTTTCGTCGTGAGACCTTCATTGTTGAATCAGATCAGAGAATTGCAGAAATCTGATGATTGGTTGAAACAGGAAGTTCAAAAGCTTCAAGATGGGGAAACTAGTGAGTTTAAACTCAGTGATGATGGTACCTTGATGCTTAAAGACCGAATTTGTGTCCCTAAGGATGATAAGTTGAGACGAGCTATTTTGGAGGAAGCTCATTCTTCCGCCTATGCTTTACATCCTAGAAACACCAAGATGTATCGGACTATTAAAGAAAGTTATTGGTGGCCGGGTATGAAATGAGACATAGCAGAGTTTGTAGCGAAATGTCTCACATGCCAACAGATCAAGACGGAGCATAAAAAACTGTCAAGTACTCTTCAACCTTTATCGATTCCTGAATGGAAGTGGGAACACGTGACTATGGACTTTGTATTGGGTTTGCCGCGGACACAAAGTGGGAAGGATGCTATTTGGGTGATTGTGGATAGATTGACTAAGTCCGCCCATTTCTTGGCTATCCATAGCACGTATTCTATTGAAAGGCTGGCAAGACTTTATGTAGATGAGGTTGTGAGATTTCATGGAGTTCCAATTTCTATTGTGTCAGATCGAGACCCTCGGTTTACTTCTCGATTTTGGCCGAAATTTCAGGAAGCTCTTGAAACTAAATTGAGATTTAGTACTACCTTTCATCCGCAAACAGATGGTCAATCTAAGAAAACTATTTAGACCTTTGAGGATATGTTACGGGCTTGTGTCATTGACTTTATTGGGAGTTGGGACAAACACTTGCCATTGGTGGAGTTCGCGTCTAATAACAGTTTTCAGTCTAGTATTAGGATGGCACCATACGAGGCTTTGTATGGAAGGAAGTGCCGAACTCCGCTTTGTTGGGATGAAGTACATGAGAGGAAATTGGTGAATGTGGAATTGATTGATCTGACAAATGATAAGGTCAAGGTTATCCGAGAGCGGTTAAAGACAGCTCAAGATAGGTAGAAGAATTATTCGGATAAACGAAGGAAAGATTTGGAGTTTGAAGTCGACAATAAAGTTTTTCTTAAGGTTTCTCCTTGGAAAGGTAATAATTTGAAAATTCCAAGTATTAAATCTTATTTGATTATGCTATTGTGATAATTTGTGGTTTTTATTGGATGATGAAAGGTGTGATTCGATTCGCGAAGAGGGGAAAGCTCAATCCAAGATACATTGGACCTTTTCGTATCATTGAAAGGATTGGGCTAGTGGCTTATAGACTTGAATTACCCTTAGAGTTAGATCGGATTCATAATGTCTTCCACGGCTCGATGTTGAAAAAGTATGTTCCCGATCCCTCTCACATTTTAGAGACACCTCCCATTGAGTTGCATGAGCATTTGAAGTTCGAGGTGCAGCCTGTACGTATTCTAGATCAAAAGGATTGAGTGCTAAGGAACAAGAGCATTCCAATGGTGAAAGTATTATGTAAGAATGCTCGAATGGAGGAGATGACGTGGGAAGTCGAGGGCCAGATGAGAAACCAATATCCACATCTTTTCTTCGAATCTAGTAAGTGAAATTTTGAGGTCAAAATTTTATTTTCAGGAGGGTAGTGCTGTAAAGCCTGACCTTATAAAATACTAGTCATTACATACATGTGATGATAGCATGATTTCATGCTAGGAGAGTCTCGAAAAATTTACAAAAGTCGGTATTGTACCTAGAGGTACAACAAAGTTGATTTAATCGTCGAACTAGATCAAATAGGTATTTTAAGGTGAGATTAAGAGTTTCACAGTCCATGGATGACTTAAAATGGTAATTTGGAGTTTGAGAATCAATTTGGAGTCAAACCGGAATTTTCATTATCTAGGGGTAAAATGATCATTTGCCACCTGGGGACAAAATGGGAATTTTAGAAAAGATTTTTTGACCCCATTTGACTTATTGGAGTATGATTTGAGATTTAGAAGTGAAAAATTTTGCTTTCGGTATAATTTGGAGTAAAAGGATAAAATGGTAATTTTGCCACCCCATGAGCAAAATTGTAATTTTCCACCATCAAGACATTTTTTCCAGCACATGGTCTTCCCTTATCTTCATTTTTGACCTTTGACTAATCATGTGGTGGAGATAAAATGTTTAAATTTTAAAAATTTTAAAAATGGACCAATAAGAAAATGCCATGTGTCAAGCTTAGGATATTTTATTATTTAACAAAAAAATCAGCATAAATCAGCCCATTACTCTCCAAATATTCGGCCAAGCAAATAAGAGAGAGACAGAGAGGAAGAACAAACCCTAGGTGAGGAATTTCAAGAGAAAAAGTGTGGAAAATCAAGGAAAACAAGTGAAAAAAGTAGGATTTCTCAACTTAAGCTTGAAATCTATTTTCCTTGAGCATTTCTCCATATTTTCCATGCTTAAATTACATGTTTTCATGATGGATTGATGGCTGATCAAAATGGGTTAGGAGAGAGAAAGTTGTTGGATTTATTTGATTTTAAGTTATGTTAGTGTTTTTAGTTAGTTTAGCATATTTAGAAACAAAACAACAAGAAAAGAATTTATTTTCTCCCACAACCATTAATGACCAAATTTACCATGTGTTGAGTGAGGATGAATTTGATTTTCATTCTAGGAGAATTGGTTAAGAAATGATGAATTATGAGCCTAGAAAAATAATGGGAATTTTCAGAGCAAAAATATGAATTTTTACCCACTATGGGTATTTTTGTAATTTGTTACCGAGATTGATAATTTGCACCACACTGAGGGACATTAAGTCAATTTGGGTGCAATTGAGGTATAGAAACTGAAAAAAATTAATTTGGGATTAAATTGGGCGCGTTAGCAATTTAATTGGGTGATAAGACGAATTAGGCTAATACCGAGTTTAGATAGTTACCAATGCATTTTTGCATTTCATATTATGCATTAATAGTCTAAATTAGTTTAATTTCAATTTAGTACCAATGTAGTGAGTTTCTCAATTTTGTACTGTGTCAAGGTGGTGAGTCCTCCGATAAAGACAAGAAAATTGCATCCGAGGACCAGTAGACAGTGTGCTTTGAAAGTCTGCATTCTAGACATTGTGAGTAAACTTACTATCATTTTAATTATCTAGGGTGGTTTTTAGATGATTTCATGAATTTTATGGAAAAAGGAATTTAAAAAGGTAAATTTTTATGTTTTATGACTAAATGTGTTTCAATGAAATTAAATTATAAATTGTTTTGAAATTAATAGTGATTTTGAAAAATAGAGTACACGGAGACTGTTAATTGTGGCAATTTGATTGTTTAAATTGATTGGCTTATGATAAATCAAGCATGATTGGCTAGTTGGCAATTGTATTGAAATGCGAATTGTTTGGTTGCCTTGAAAGACTGTGAATTACAAAATTGTCATATCATGTTATTGAGTTTTACTGTATGGTGGATTATATATATTAATTAATCACTGCAGTAGGGGATTTCTGTGGACCAGCCTTTTAGAGGGACATGGTAAACCCCATTATATTCTTACCTCGAACGGAGAGGCGCGTAGGGTATGTCCTGGGGTAAAGCTTAGGGTTCACTTCACGCCAAACCACCACGTGAAGGGGAACTCAGCCAACGCCAAGGAATGGCTATGCTTTCAAAACAAAAACATGATTTATGTGAAATGTGAATTTTAATAGCCTTGGCGGTCTTGGTAGGATGCCTCGGCCAAGGTGTCCCTGAGAATGGATTTATGGCACAAGCCTAGTTTTTATGAGATTCATAAGTCTCTTTACGTATTTTAAATGAAATGTATTCTAATGTTGAGACTTAGTTTACGATGATTTACTTTATTGTCTCCATGTACTCAACTCTAGATATTTATGATGATGATGTCTGTTTACTCATTGGGATTTTATAATCTCACCACCCTCCTTTCCACCCTTTTCAGGTTCAGTATAGACTGTAGATAGCTGATCTCATCGAGGAGTACCGTTGGATCTGCATTTTTCAAACTGTAGGTTCACAGTTCTCTTTACTTTTGTTTATTCGGGGGCCCTCTTGTTATTATAAATTAAATTAAATATTTTGACTTACTGTATTACAGTATGTATAAATTTATTTAGCTTTTACGCTATAAAAATTATTCACGTATAACTCTATAAATATTGTTTTATAAGAAAATAGAATATTTTACTTAATATTTCTTTTATTTTCTTATTATATTCAAATAACCATAATTTCGTTTTAAATGAAGATTTTAGACTTTTAAACTCATTTTGAATATGAATTATGTGTTTTGTACTTGTATATTACGTTTTAGCCAGTTTCAAAATTTTTGAGAAAAATAACCAAAATACCCATGTGAGACGAAAATTAATATTTTATTTGTTTTTAGTTAGAAACAGTTTAAAATCTTTTAGAACACGATATTTGATAATGATTGCTCACAAGGGAAATAAGAAACTGATAGTAAAGCCTTGCGAGGTTTCGGGTTGACATTCCGGATAATGAGTGTCTACTGGGACACCACGACAGTTGTTACGGGCTCGAGGGGAGTTCGGAGTCGTGACATTATCCTTTCTTCTTTTTCTTGTGATTCTTCTTTATTTGGTCCTGTCAGAGGCTTTGGCTTTTTCTTGCATTGTTTTTTTTTTTCGTTGTAGAGCTTGTTTGAAATACCCCATACTTTGATATGGTGATAAATAAAGTTGATCGAATGCAAATTGAGGTCAATTAAAATGTTTAGAAGTGATAAAAGACGAAAGGAGTAGTTTAAGATAAAATATTTCGCAAGTGAGAAAATAATAATAAAATAATAATAATTTTATCAGAGGAGAATTTGTGAGATAAAAGGCGATTTGGAAGTCAAGTGAGGCATAATAAGGTATTTTGGGTACCAAGGAGACAAGATAAAATTTTTAAAATAAAATAATATTTTATTAATAAAATAATATTAAAATATTAATATTTAGCCGGATGTCGAAGTCAATCAAGAAGAAGGATCATATGGTTGATCCAAGTGAGGGAGAAGATGACAAGCCCGACTCTATAAAAATATTTATCATGACATACATGTGATGGATAGCATGTTTGCATGCTAGAAGAGTCCCGAAAAATTTACAAAAGTCGGTATTGTACCTAGAGGTACAATAAAGTTGATTTAAGCCTCGAACTAGATCAAATAGAGAATTTACGATGAAATTAAGAATTTTAAAGTCCTAGAATGGTTTAATATGGTGATTCGGAGTTTGAAGATCAATGGAGTCAAATCAAAATTTTCACTATCTAGGGGCAAAATGGTCATTTACCACCTGGGGACAAAATGAGAATTTTAGAAAAGATTTTTTTTGGCCCCATTTGACTTATTGGAGTATAATTTGACTCATTGGAGTAAGATTTGAGGTTTAGAAGTGAAAATTTTTAATTTCGGTATAATTTGGAGTAAAAGGGTAAAATAGTAATTTTGCCACCCCAGGGGCAAAATTGTAATTTTCCACCACCAGGACATTTTTCCAGCACATGGTCTTCCTTTATCCTCATTTTGACCATTGACTAATTGTGTGGTGGAGATAAAAAGGATTAAAATTTTAAAATTTTAAAAACGGGCCAATGACATGATGCCACGTGTCATGCCTTTATTAATTTATTATTTTCCTTTTTAAAATGCACAAAATCAGCCCATCTTCCACCCCATGGCCGGCCAAACCAGCAAGAAGAGAGAGAAAATAAAAACAAAACCCTAGAGAGAGAAAATCAAAGAAAAAGTGTGAATTTTCAAGGAAATTAAGTGAAAAAGGTGAGATTTTTTCTATTAAGCTTGAGTTTTCTTATTCCCAAGCATTTCTCTTTATTTTCCATGATTAAATTACATGTTTTCATGATGAATTCAATTCTGAAAAAATGGGTTAGGAGAGAGAAACTTGTTAGATTAATTTGATTTTAAGTTATGTTAGTGTTTTAAGTTAGTTTAGCATATTTTGAAACAAAACAACAAGAAAAGAACTTATTTTCTCCCACAATCATTAATGGCTGAATTTACCATGTGTTGAGTGAGGATAAATTTGATTTTCATTCTAGGAGAATTGGTTAAGAAATGATGAATTATGAGCCTAGAAAAATAATGAAAATTTTCGGAGTAAAAATACGATTTTTTACCCACTAGGGGTATTTTCGTAATTTGCTATTGAGACTGATAAATTGAATCTCATTCACAGTCATTGAGGTAATTTGGTTATAATTGGAGTGTAGAAAGTGAGAAGAATTGATTTGGAGTTAAATGGAGATAATAGGCCGAATTAGGTCAACACCGCATTTAAGCGGTAGTCGGATAAGTTGTATATCCTATCATGTATATATACCGAGCCTGAATTGATTTTATAATGGTCAAGCATTGATGTGATGAATTATGTATTGTACATTGTGGATATGTGGTGAGCAAAGTACACTGGTAAAAGTACAGAAATTGTGCTTGGAGATTGAGATTAGGAGTACATCGACTCCTAGAACTGTGAGTGAACTTATTATCGTGTTAATTATCTAGAGTAGTTTTATACAACTGTGTGATTTCATGAAAAATGGGTTTAAATGGTAAATTGCTATGTTTTAAGAGAAATTGTGATTTTATAAAATGATTTTATAAATTTTCTGGAAAATCGAATATTGGTTTGAAAATAGAGTAATTGGAGATTGTTTGCTTGTGTTGCAAATTTATGGTTTTAAATTAAATGGCTTATGACAATATATGAGCATGAATGGCTAAACTGATTTTGGTGTCAGAATTATTTGTATTGTGTATTCAGCCTTGAGAGGCTAGATTGCGATAAATTGCCATGCCATGCTAGAATGAATTTTATTGAATTGGTGGAGTATATATTAATTATTTACTGCAGAGGGGGTTCCGTGGACCAGCCTATTAGAGGGGCACGGTAAACTTTATTATATTATTACCTCGAACGGAGAGGTGCGTAGGGTATCTCCTGGGGTAAAGCTTAGGGTTCACTTCATGCCAAACCACCACGTGAAGGGGAACTCAGCCAACGCCAAGGAACGATTGTATTTTTCTCAAACTAAAAATATATTTTAAGTGTATACAAAAATTTAACAGCCTTGGCGGACTCGGTTGGATGCCCTGCGCAAGGTATCACCGAGTATGAGTTTTGGCACGAGCCAAAGTTTTAAGAAATTCATAAGCCAAGTTGATTACTCAATTTTTATGGATTGATTTTATTTGGTTGAAATGAGTTGAAAGGTAATGAAATTACAGTATGATGATTTATTTTAATTGTCTCCATTTACTCGACTTTAGATAGTTTAGATGGTATCTGTTTACTCACTGGGATTTTATAATCTCACCACCCTCATTTCCTCACATTTCAGGCTCAAGGAATTCCATAGTTAGCTGACTTTGACAAGGACTTTCATTTAGACTCGAATCGGTAAAAGTTGTAGGTTTCCAGCTTCCGATGCATTTTGGATAGATGTGGGCCCACGTGTCACTATAAAAGAAATTTTATGCTTTGGTTATTTGCTTTATAGTATATATGAATATAATTATCTTTTACGCTAAAAGAATTATGTACCGATAGTTTTATGAAAATTATTTTACAAGAAAATAGTTATTTTATTGAATATTTTTATTATATTCAAATGGTCAAATTTTCACTTCAAATGAACGTTTTAGATACTTAATTTTTTTTTAATCATTAAATATATATTTTCGACTTACCTATTACATTTTTAGCAAGTTTCGAGATTTTCGACAAAAATGACGAAAATGCCTCTGTGAGCAAAAAAAAATGTTATATTATGATTTGGAAATGATTTCTAATCCTTCGTATTTTGATTATTTGATAACTATTGCTCACTGGGGAAGTGCGAAAGCTGATACAAGAGCCTTAAGAGGTTTCGATCGACATTCGGGGTGAAGAATATTTATCGAGGCTTCGCTGTAGTTGTCACGGGCTCGATGGGGAGTTTCGGGTCGTGACATTGTTGCTTTTTCTGCAGAGGCTGCTTTTTGCCTTATCTCTTTCTTTCTTGGGATTCCTCTTGTCTAAGTCACCATGTAGAGGCTGTCTTATTCGACTTGTATATTTTGGTTCCTTCTATGGATTTATTTCTTTCTCCTTGAAGGAATAGATAAAGTTGGTATTAAAGCCGAAGGATTGGTATCAAAGCCATACCAGAGATCCTCGGATGAGGATTGGTGGGGTGACTTTGATATTAAAGCTAGTCGGAGAAAAAATATTTCTTTAAAAGTTGATTATTTTGTAACATTGCTTTTATTTTTCGAGTTCTAGTTTTAGTTGCTTTATTTGTACTATGTCAATTTCTACTAAGACCTAAGAATAACAGTTTAGGCCATGGGTTAGGCATTTAAGACAACTCTCCTTCTTGTAGGCAGAAAAGGACATTATTTTAAAGTAGTAGAAACCCTCTTTGGTAGGAAAATAATTTCATAGTTACAAAATGCTCCCTTTCTTAAGAACGCTCTCTTGTTCTAGTTCGGCATCTAACCAAACCCAATCTGTTAATGAAGAAAATGTTCATTATAAAAATATTATTCAAGAAATAGATAATTGGAAAATCCCTAGAGTTCCCTAAAATCAAATATATAAATCTTCAACTTTTCATGCTTTACATCTAAACTTTTTCTGTGGGTATCTGATCAAGACTAAAGAAAAATGGATACCCATCCAAAATCAATATGAAAACATCCATCTTTTGGATCAAGAGACAATTGAAAAACTCAAAAACCAAAAATATAATTATATCAATTTTGGATTAGTACAAGTAAGAGCCAAATCTCTTACCAAAGAAGGACTAGATACTTCCATCCTCATAGCCTTAAGGGATAAAAGACACCTTCATTTTAATGATTCCTTGATAGGAACAATAGTGTAAAGCCCGACCTTATAAAATACTATTCATGACATACATGTGATGATAGCATGATTGCATGTTAGGAGAGTCCCGAAAAATTTACAAAAGTTGGTATTGTACCTAGAGGTACAACAAAGTTTATTTAATCCTCGAAGTAGATCAAATAGGAATTTTAAGGTGAGATTAAGAGTTTCACAGTTCATGGATGACTTAAAATGGTAATTTGGAGTTTGAGGATCAATTTGGAGTCAAATCGGAATTTTCACTAACTAGGGGCAAAATGGTCATTTGCCACCTGGGGACAAAATGGGAATTTTAGAAAAGATTTTTTGACCCCATTTGACTTATTAGAGTATAATTTGACTTATTGAAGTATGATTTAAGGTTTAGAAGTGAAAAATTTTAATTTCGGTATAATTTGGAGTATAGGGGTAAAATGGTAATTTTGCCACCTCAAGGGAGAAATTGTAATTTTCCACCACCAGGATATTTTTTCCAGCACATGGTCTTCCTTTGTCTTCATCTTTGACCCTTGACTAAACATGTGGTGGAGATAAAATGTTTAAATTTTTAAAATTTTAAAAACGGGCCAATGACATGATGCCATGTGTCATGCCTTTATTAATTTATTATTTTCCTTTTTAAAAGGCACAAAATCAGCCCATCTTCCACCCCATGGCCGGCCAAACCAGCAAGAAGAGAGAGAAAACAAAAACAAAACCCTAGAGAGAGAAAATCAAAGAAAAAGTGTGAATTTTCAAGGAAATTAAGTGAAAAAGGTGAGTTTTTTCTATTAAGCTTGAGTTTTCTTATTCCCAAGCATTTCTCTTTATTTTCCATGATTAAATTACATGTTTTCATGATGAATTAAATTCTGAAAAAATGGGTTAGGAGAGAGAAAGTTGTTGGATTTATTTGATTTTAATTTATGTTAGTGTTTTTAGTTAGTTTAGCATATTTAGAAACAAAACAACAAGAAAAGAATTTATTTTCTCCCCCAACCATTAATGGCTGAATTTACCATGTAGTGAGTGAGGATGAGTTTGATTTTATTCTAGGAGAATTGGTTAAGGAATGATGAATTATGAGCCTAGAAAAATAATGGGAATTTTCGGAGCAAAAATACAAATTTTTACCCACTAGGGGTATTTTCGTAATTTGCTGTTGGGACTGATAATTTGCACCACACTGAGGGACATTAAGTTAATTTGGGTGCAATTGAGGTATAGAAACTGAAAAGAATTAAATTGGAGTTTAAACGGACCCGTTAGGAATTTAATCGAGTGATAAGACGAATTAGGCCAATACCGAGTTTAGATAGTTACCAGTGCATTTTGCATTCCATATCATGCATTGGTAATCTAAATTAGTTTAATTTTGATTTAGTACCAACTTGGTGAAACTCTCGATTTTGTATTGTGTCAAGGTGGTGAGTCCTCCGATAAAGGCAAGGAAATTGCATCCGAGGACCAGTAGACAGAGTGCTTCGAAAGTCTGCATTCTAGACATAGTGAGTAAACTTACTGTCATTTTAATTATCTAGGGTGGTTTTTAAATGCTTTCATGAATTCTATGGAAAAAGGAATTTAAAAAGATAAATTTTCATGTTTTATGAATAAATGAGTTTCAATGAAATTAAATTATAAATTGTTTTGAAATTAATAGTGATTTTGAAAAATAGAGTACACGGAGATTGTTAATTGTGGCAATTTGATTGTTTAAATTAACTGGCTTATGATAAATCTAGCATGATTGGCTAGTTGGCAATTGTATTGAAATGCGAATTGTTTGGTTACCTTGAAAAACTACGAATTACAAAATTGCCATATCATGTTATTGAGTTTTATTATATGGTGGATTATATATTAATTAATCACTGCAGTAGGGGGTTTCTGTGGACCAGCCTTTTAGAGGGGCACGGTAAACCCCATTATATTCTTACCTCGAACGGAGAGGCGCGTAGGGTATCTCCTGGGGTAAAGTTTAGGGTTCACTTCACGCTAAACCACCACGTGAGGGGGAACTCAGCCAACGCC
Organism: Theobroma cacao; assembly: GCF_053813885.1. Taxonomy (NCBI): domain Eukaryota; kingdom Viridiplantae; phylum Streptophyta; class Magnoliopsida; order Malvales; family Malvaceae; genus Theobroma; species Theobroma cacao. Next base: position 35,173,163 of record NC_142647.1, on the reverse strand, counting down.
AAGGAACGGCTATGTTTTCAAAACAAAAACATGATTTATGTGAAATGTGAATTTTAATAGCCTTGGCGGTCTCGGTAGGATACCTCGGCCAAGGTGTCACCGAGAATGGATTTATGGCACAAGCCTAGATTTTTATGAGATTCATAAGCCTCTTTACGTGTTTTGAACAAAATGTGTTCTAATGCTATAACCCAGTTTATGATGATTTACTTTATTGTCTCCATGTACTCAACTCTAGATGTTTATGATGATGTTTGTTTACTCATTGGGATTTTATAATCTCACCACCCTCCTTTCCACCCATTTCAGGTTCAGTATAGACTGTAGATAGCTGATCTCATCGAGGACTACGTGGGATCTGCATTTTCCAAATCGTAGGTTCACAGTCCTCTTTACTTTTGTTTATTCGGGGGCACTCTTGTTATTGTAAATTAAATTAAATATTTTGGCTTACTGTATTTAAGTATGTATAAATTTATTTAGCTTTTACGCTATAAAAATTATTCACGTATAACTCTATAAATATTGTTTTATAAGAAAATAGAATATTTTACTTAATATTTCTTTTATTTTCTTATTATATTCAAATAACCATAATTTCGTTTTAAATGAAGATTTTAGACTTTTAAACTCATTTTGAATATGAATTGTGTGTTTTGTACTTGTATATTACGTTTTAGCCAGTTTTAAAATTTTTGAGAAAAATGACCAAAATACCCTTGTGAGACGAAAAATTAATATTTTATTTGTTTAAAGTTGGAAACAGCTTAAAATATTTTAGAACACGATATTTGACAATGGTTGCTCACAAGGGAACAGAGAAACTGATAGTAAAGCCTTGCGGGGTTTCGGGTTGACATTCCGGGCAATAAGTGTCTACCGGGACACCGCGGCGGTTGTCACGGGCTCGAGGGGAGTACCGGGTCGTGACAATTCGATTGGTATCAGAGCTTTTGGTTTTCAAGATCAAAGTTTTTAGTTTTAAAGTTATTTTAAATATTTACAATATCAGTGTGGCCCCGGATTAAGTTAAGTTAGGTTAGGTTGAATAGAATGCATGCATTTGCATATAGAGCCTAAGGTTACCTAAACTTGCTTGTATTTTTTTTATAGATTATAATGCCTCCTCGACGCGGACACCCACCTCTCACTAGATCGGTTGGGAGGGGAAGAGGTCGTTCCCAACGTCATCAGTCAGATACAGTAGAGGTGGAATCAGCTGCATATACCATTCGGGTAGCACCTACTGCTGAGCAGGCCGATAGTCCTCCACATCCTCCATTTCCTCAGCCACCTACTGGTATTCCCGCCATGCCTACTGAGGCAGCACAGGCATTGGCAGCTTTCTTTGCAGCAATGGCTGGTCAAGCTCAGACTGGTCAAGTTGCACCTGTAGTGCCTCCAACTACTCATTTAGTTCCACCACCAATACAAGATGTATCCATTTCCAAGAAGTTGAAGGAGGCTAGGCAATTGGGTTGTGTATCTTTCACTGGTGAGTTGGATGCCACTGTGGCAAAGGACTGGATTAATCAGGTGTCCGAGACTCTATCTGATATGGGATTAGATGATGACATGAAGCTGATGGTGGCTACGAGATTATTAGAGAAGAGGGCTCGTACTTGGTGGAATTCGGTGAAGTCCCGTTCCGCTACTCCTCAGATATGGTCCGATTTTCTCAGGGAATTCGATGGTCAGTATTTCACTTATTTCCATCAAAAAGAAAAGAAGAGAGAATTTCTGAGTTTGAAACAGGGAAATCTAACTGTAGAGGAGTACGAGACTCGTTTTAACGAGTTGATGTTATATGTGCCGGATCTGGTGAAATCTGAGCAGGATCAGGCCAACTATTTCGAGGAAGGGCTCCGTAATGAGATTAGAGAGCGAATGACTGTGATTGGTAGGGAGCCACATAAGGAGGTGGTACAAATGGCTTTACGGGCTGAGAAGCTCGCGACTGAGAATAGAAGGATTCGGACTGAGTTTGCAAAAAGGAGGAATCTTGGTATGTCTTCTAGTCAGCCAGTAAAAAGAAGCAAGGACTCAACGACTTCAGGGAGCACTACTTCTGTTTCCGTGACATCTCCTCGACCTCCATTTCCACCATCACAGCAGAGACCTTCGAGGTTTAGCAGATCTGCTATGACTGGTTCTGGGAAGAGTCTCGGAGGTTCTGACAGATGCAGAAATTGTGGGAATTATCATAGTGGGCTATGTAGAGGGCCAACAAGATGTTTCCAATGTGGACAGACGGGTCACATTAGGAGTAATTGCCCACAGTTAGGACGAGCCACTGTAGCTTCATCATCTCCACCAGCTCACACAGATATACAGAGGAGAGATTCTTCTGGGTTACCACCGAGACAGGGAGTAGCCATACGGTCTGGTGTGGAGAGTAATACCCCGTCACATCCACCTTCGAGACCACAGACTCGTACCGCGACAAGAGTTTTTGCTGTGACAGAAGATGAGGCACGAGTTCGACCTGGAGCAGTGACAGGTACTATGTCTTTATTTGATAAAGATGCTTATGTTTTGATAGATTCTGGCTCAGATAGATCTTATGTGAGTATGACATTTGCATCAATTACTGATAGAAACCTGTCACCATTAGAGGAAGAAATTGTAGTGCATACCCCTCTAGGAGAACAGTTGATTAGAAATACTTGTTATAGAGACTGTGGGGTAAGGGTAGGTGAGGAAGAATTTAGGGGTGACTTAATTCCTCTAGAGATCTTGGATTTTGATTTAATATTAGGTATGGACTGGTTAACTGCACATCGGGCGAACGTGGATTGTTTCCGAAAAGAAGTTGTTCTTCGGAATTCGGAGGGAGCAGAGATTGTGTTTGTAGGGGAACGTCGAGTATTACCATCTTGTGTAATCTCGGCCATCAAAGCTTCAAAATTAGTGCAAAAAGGGTATCCGACTTATTTGGCATACGTGATCGATACTTCAAAGGGGGAACCTAAGTTAGAGGATGTCCCAATAGTAAGTGAGTTTCCTGATGTATTTCCTGATGATTTACCGGGAATACCTCCTAATCGAGAGCTTGAGTTCCCTATTGATTTACTTCCGGGTACCGCACCTATTTCTATTCCTCCATATAGAATGGCTCCAGCAGAGTTGAAGGAACTGAAAGCCCAGTTGCAAGATTTGGTGGATAAAGGTTTCTTTCGCCCTAGCATTTCTCCTTGGGGAGCACCAGTCCTATTTGTAAAGAAGAAAGATGGCACTCTTCGATTGTGTATTGATTACCGTCAGCTGAACCGAGTGACCATCAAGAATAAATACCCTTTACCCCGGATAGATGATCTTTTTGATCAATTACGAGGTGCTATGGTATTCTCTAAGATTGATTTGAGATCTGGGTACTATCAGTTGAGGATTAAGGAGCAGGATGTACCTAAGACTGCCTTCAGGACGCGTTATGGGCATTATGAGTTTCTGGTGATGCCGTTTGGTTTGACTAATGCCCCGGCAGTTTTTATGGATCTTATGAACAGGGTGTTCCATCCATACTTGGATAAGTTTGTGATAGTATTCATCGATGACATCCTGGTTTATTCGAAGAATGATGATGAACATGCTGCCCATTTGCGCATTGTGTTGCAAACTTTGCGCGAGAGACAACTCTATGCCAAGTTCTCTAAATGTGAATTCTGGTTGAAGGAAGTGGTTTTCTTGGGACATGTGGTGTCCGGAGCTGGAATTTATGTCGATCCCAAGAAGATTGAGGCAATCTTGCAATGGGAGCAACCGAGAACGGTAACTGAGATTCGTAGTTTCCTTGGCTTAGCCGGTTATTACCGGAGATTTGTTCAGGGATTTTCTTTGATAGCAGCTCCTCTGACTCGTTTGACTCGTAAAGGAGTTAAGTATGAGTGGGATGATGTTTGTGAGAATCGATTTCAGGAGCTAAAGAACCGGTTAACCTCCGCTCCCGTTTTAACACTTCCTGTTAGTAGAAAAGAATTTGTGGTATACAGCGATGCATCTAAGTTGGGATTAGGGTGTGTGTTGATGCAGGATGAGAAAGTAATAGCTTATGCTTCCCGACAGTTGAAGAAGCACGAGACGAATTACCCTACTCATGACTTGAAGTTAGCAGCAGTAGTATTCGCATTGAAGATTTGGAGACATTATTTATATGGTGAGCGTTGTCGGATTTTTTCTGATCATAAAAGTTTGAAGTATTTGCTCACCCAGAAAGAGCTTAACTTGAGACAGAGACGATGGTTGGAGTTGATTAAGGATTATGACTTAGTGATTGATTATCATCCGGGAAAAGCAAATGTTGTAGCGGATGCCTTAAGTCGTAAATCCTCATCGTCGTTAGCAACACTTCAAAGTTCTTATTTTCCGATGTTACTTGAGATGAAATCTCTAGGGATCCAGTTGAATAATGGTGAGGATGGAACCCTACTTGCTAGTTTCGTCGTGAGACCTTCATTGTTGAATCAGATAAGAGAATTGCAGAAATCTGATGATTGGTTGAAACAGGAAGTTCAAATGCTGCAAGATGGAGAAGCTAGTGAGTTTAGACTCAGCGATGATGGTACTTTCATGCTTAGAGACCGAATTTGTGTTCCTAAGGATGATCAGTTGAGACGAGCTATTTTGGAGGAAGCTCATTCTTCCGCCTACGCTTTACATCCCGGAAGCACCAAGATGTATCGGACTATTAAAGAAAGTTATTGGTGGCTGGGTATGAAACGAGACATAGCAGAGTTTGTAGCGAAATGTCTCACATGCCAACAGATCAAGGCGGAGCATCAAAAACCGTCAGGTACTCTTCAACCTTTACCGATTCCTGAATGGAAATGGGAACATGTGACTATGGACTTTGTATTGGGTTTGCCGCGGACACAAAGTGGGAAGGATGCTATTTGGGTGATTGTGGATAGATTGACTAAGTCCGCCCATTTCTTGGCTATCCATAGCACGTATTCTATTGAGAGGCTGGCAAGACTTTATATAGATGAGATTGTGAGATTACACGGAGTCCCAGTTTCTATTGTGTCAGATCGAGACCCTCGATTTACTTCTCGATTTTGGCCGAAATTTCAGGAAGCTCTTGGAACTAAATTGAGATTTAGTACTGCCTTTCATCCACAGACAGATGGTCAATCTGAGAGAACTATTCAGACCTTGGAGGATATGTTACGGGCTTGTGTCATTGACTTTATCGAGAGTTGGGACAGACACTTGCCATTTGTGGAGTTTGCTTATAATAACAGTTTTCAGTCTAGTATTGGGATGGCACCATACGAGGCTTTGTATGGAAGGAAATGCCGAACTCCGCTCTGTTGGGATGAAGTAGGTGAGAGGAAATTGGTGAATGTGGAATTGATTGATTTGACAAACGATAAGGTCAAAGTTATCCGAGAGCGATTAAAGACAGCTCAAGATAGGCAGAAGAATTATTCGGATAAACGAAGGAAAGATTTGGAGTTTGAAGTCGACGATAAAGTTTTTCTTAAGGTTTCTCCTTGGAAAGGTAATAATTTGAAATTTTCAAGTATTAAATCTTATTTGATTATACTATTGTGATAATTTGTGGTATTTATTGGATGATGAAAGGTGCGATTCGATTCGCGAAGAGGGGAAAGCTCAATCCAAGATACATTGGACCTTTTCGTATCATTGAAAGGATTGGGCCAGTGGCTTACAGACTTGAATTACCCCTAGAGTTAGATCGAATTCATAATGTCTTCCATGTCTCGATGTTGAAAAAGTATGTTCCCGATCCCTCTCACATTTTAGAGACACCTCCCATTGAGTTGCATGAGGATTTGAAGTTCGAGGTGCAGCCTGTACGTATTCTAGATCGAAAGGATCGAGTGCTAAGGAACAAGAGCATTCCAATGGTGAAAGCATTGTGGAAGAATGCTCGAATGGAGGAGATGACGTGGGAAGTCGAGAGCCAGATGAGAAACCAATATCCACATCTTTTATTCGAATCAGGTAAGTGAAATTTTGAGGTCAAAATTTTATTTTAAGGGGGGTAGTGCTGTAAAGCCCGACCTTATAAAATACTATTCATGACATACATGTGATGATAGCATGATTGCATGTTAGGAGAGTCCCGAAAAATTTACAAAAGTTGGTATTGTACCTAGAGGTACAACAAAGTTTATTTAATCCTCGAAGTAGATCAAATAGGAATTTTAAGGTGAGATTAAGAGTTTCACAGTTCATGGATGACTTAAAATGGTAATTTGGAGTTTGAGGATCAATTTGGAGTCAAATCGGAATTTTCACTAACTAGGGGCAAAATGGTCATTTGCCACCTGGGGACAAAATGGGAATTTTAGAAAAGATTTTTTGACCCCATTTGACTTATTAGAGTATAATTTGACTTATTGAAGTATGATTTAAGGTTTAGAAGTGAAAAATTTTAATTTCGGTATAATTTGGAGTATAGGGGTAAAATGGTAATTTTGCCACCTCAAGGGAGAAATTGTAATTTTCCACCACCAGGATATTTTTTCCAGCACATGGTCTTCCTTTGTCTTCATCTTTGACCCTTGACTAAACATGTGGTGGAGATAAAATGTTTAAATTTTTAAAATTTTAAAAACGGGCCAATGACATGATGCCATGTGTCATGCCTTTATTAATTTATTATTTTCCTTTTTAAAAGGCACAAAATCAGCCCATCTTCCACCCCATGGCCGGCCAAACCAGCAAGAAGAGAGAGAAAACAAAAACAAAACCCTAGAGAGAGAAAATCAAAGAAAAAGTGTGAATTTTCAAGGAAATTAAGTGAAAAAGGTGAGTTTTTTCTATTAAGCTTGAGTTTTCTTATTCCCAAGCATTTCTCTTTATTTTCCATGATTAAATTACATGTTTTCATGATGAATTAAATTCTGAAAAAATGGGTTAGGAGAGAGAAAGTTGTTGGATTTATTTGATTTTAATTTATGTTAGTGTTTTTAGTTAGTTTAGCATATTTAGAAACAAAACAACAAGAAAAGAATTTATTTTCTCCCCCAACCATTAATGGCTGAATTTACCATGTAGTGAGTGAGGATGAGTTTGATTTTATTCTAGGAGAATTGGTTAAGGAATGATGAATTATGAGCCTAGAAAAATAATGGGAATTTTCGGAGCAAAAATACAAATTTTTACCCACTAGGGGTATTTTCGTAATTTGCTGTTGGGACTGATAATTTGCACCACACTGAGGGACATTAAGTTAATTTGGGTGCAATTGAGGTATAGAAACTGAAAAGAATTAAATTGGAGTTTAAACGGACCCGTTAGGAATTTAATCGAGTGATAAGACGAATTAGGCCAATACCGAGTTTAGATAGTTACCAGTGCATTTTGCATTCCATATCATGCATTGGTAATCTAAATTAGTTTAATTTTGATTTAGTACCAACTTGGTGAAACTCTCGATTTTGTATTGTGTCAAGGTGGTGAGTCCTCCGATAAAGGCAAGGAAATTGCATCCGAGGACCAGTAGACAGAGTGCTTCGAAAGTCTGCATTCTAGACATAGTGAGTAAACTTACTGTCATTTTAATTATCTAGGGTGGTTTTTAAATGCTTTCATGAATTCTATGGAAAAAGGAATTTAAAAAGATAAATTTTCATGTTTTATGAATAAATGAGTTTCAATGAAATTAAATTATAAATTGTTTTGAAATTAATAGTGATTTTGAAAAATAGAGTACACGGAGATTGTTAATTGTGGCAATTTGATTGTTTAAATTAACTGGCTTATGATAAATCTAGCATGATTGGCTAGTTGGCAATTGTATTGAAATGCGAATTGTTTGGTTACCTTGAAAAACTACGAATTACAAAATTGCCATATCATGTTATTGAGTTTTATTATATGGTGGATTATATATTAATTAATCACTGCAGTAGGGGGTTTCTGTGGACCAGCCTTTTAGAGGGGCACGGTAAACCCCATTATATTCTTACCTCGAACGGAGAGGCGCGTAGGGTATCTCCTGGGGTAAAGTTTAGGGTTCACTTCACGCTAAACCACCACGTGAGGGGGAACTCAGCCAACGCCAAGGAACGGCTATGTTTTCAAAACAAAAACATGATTTATGTGAAATGTGAATTTTAATAGCCTTGGCGGTCTCGGTAGGATACCTCGGCCAAGGTGTCACCGAGAATGGATTTATGGCACAAGCCTAGATTTTTATGAGATTCATAAGCCTCTTTACGTGTTTTGAACAAAATGTGTTCTAATGCTATAACCCAGTTTATGATGATTTACTTTATTGTCTCCATGTACTCAACTCTAGATGTTTATGATGATGTTTGTTTACTCATTGGGATTTTATAATCTCACCACCCTCCTTTCCACCCATTTCAGGTTCAGTATAGACTGTAGATAGCTGATCTCATCGAGGACTACGTGGGATCTGCATTTTCCAAATCGTAGGTTCACAGTCCTCTTTACTTTTGTTTATTCGGGGGCACTCTTGTTATTGTAAATTAAATTAAATATTTTGGCTTACTGTATTTAAGTATGTATAAATTTATTTAGCTTTTACGCTATAAAAATTATTCACGTATAACTCTATAAATATTGTTTTATAAGAAAATAGAATATTTTACTTAATATTTCTTTTATTTTCTTATTATATTCAAATAACCATAATTTCGTTTTAAATGAAGATTTTAGACTTTTAAACTCATTTTGAATATGAATTGTGTGTTTTGTACTTGTATATTACGTTTTAGCCAGTTTTAAAATTTTTGAGAAAAATGACCAAAATACCCTTGTGAGACGAAAAATTAATATTTTATTTGTTTAAAGTTGGAAACAGCTTAAAATATTTTAGAACACGATATTTGACAATGGTTGCTCACAAGGGAACAGAGAAACTGATAGTAAAGCCTTGCGGGGTTTCGGGTTGACATTCCGGGCAATAAGTGTCTACCGGGACACCGCGGCGGTTGTCACGGGCTCGAGGGGAGTACCGGGTCGTGACAAATAGAAACTAGCCTTTGTAAGGGACCAATACACTTTAACTGTTTCTCAAATTTTATGGTATCATTAAAAGATAGAAACATCTTAAATTCTTTAACACTTCAAATTCAAACACATAATTATAAAATGATGTTAGGGTCAGAACCATTAACCTTGGTGTACAAATTATATTACAAAGCTATGTACGCTATTATCAATACTAAGGCTTTGATTCATAGCCCAAGAGGAGAAACTCTCCTAATTCAAATAAATATGTCTAGATCTCACATAACCATACCAAAGACCATTCAATGGCATGAAGTACAACTTGCAAATAGATGGAAACTTGAAGGAGCCATGATTCTTGTCACCATCCAAAATACTGAAATAAATCGTGTAGCAGAATATAGAGATGGTTCTGTAGAGCTTGTATTCAATAGACCTCCAAGAATGCCTCCAATACAATCTTTTGATCTAGAAGTCTAAACATTTTAAGAGAAAACTCATCTACTCATGGAACATACTTTAGGACTACTAGAGCTTCTGTTTCTTCAATACCTTCCACCATTAGGACAAATCTACAGGGAATAGATAATTCCTCAAACATACCTCAGCCCATATATAATAGACAAGAGAATAGTCCAACAAATTCTCCTAATATGTCTCCAACATATTCATCAATGACTAATAATCTGAATATAAACACAAATGATAGAGAAAATTTAGAAATATTTGTGTTAGAAATAGAATTTGTCATTGATAAAGCATGGTGTAGAAAACATTTCTACTCCAACAAAAAAAAAAAGCAAAAAAGAGAAAACTATTTCAACACTTATGAAAGTGAAAAGGAAGAAATCTTACAAGAATATTACAATTTTATGAACAAACATAAAATTCTAATAAAATTCTTTGAATAGTTTGAAGGATATTATTCGAAATCAATAAATGCCACAAAAAATATAACCAGATGGCAAACTACTAAAGGGGAAGTTGAATCTCAACATCCTCCTTTGGCAAAAGTTCAATATTTACACAAAAATACAAGAATAAGAGCAACTTCATTAAGAATGAGACCTTCTGATTTAGGAGAAATAGTTTCTTTGAGAGACTTAAAAATGATAGTCGAACAAAACAACTATACAAATTTGAATCTCCACACTATTTCAAAACAATTAGAAAATTTAGAAACTTTGGTAGAAAACCAACCCAAATCCACACAAAATCAATCAACAAATACAGAAAATATCAAAACCAAAGAACCCATCTTTAAACCTTTTGAAATTCTAAAAAGATTCCATCAAGAACAACAAAATCCATTTTTAAAAGAAATTCAGGATTGAATTGATGCTTTAGAAAGTCAAAACTCAAGAATAGTAATCCCTGAAACACCAATACAACAAACCCATTTGCTAAATATGGTAAATCAACAAATTGACCCAAGTAGCTCTGAGGATCAATAGATTAACAAAATGATTTAGAAAAAACCTAAAAAACTTTATTACACTAAAGTCACAACACCTAATTTAAATATAGAAGAGAAACTGGTGTTTCAAAATAAATATAATGCTAATACAATATATGAGTGGAACATTGATGGAATATCTGAATACAACATCCTAAGTACACTCCAACAAATGACAATGGTGTTTAATGTATACAAAACTCAAAACCAAACAAGTCAAATTACAGATCATGCGATAGCAAATCTTTTGGTTGCTGGATTCATCAAACAACTAAAAGGTTGGTGGGATAATTATCTTATCACAAATCAACAACAAGAGACATTAAAAGCCATAAAAAAAGACAATGAAGGTAATAATATCCTAAATGAATAGGGAAGAGAAATACAAGATGCTGTTACAACCTTCATCTTCTCATATCAAAACATTTCATAGGAAATCCTTCTCATCTTAAAGACAGATACTCAAAATTATTATCAAATTTAAAATGCAAAAAATTAACAAATTTCAAATGGTACAAAGATATCTTTATGACAAGAATAATGCAAAGATCTAATAATCAACAACCATTCTGGAAAGAAAAATTTCTAGTAGGACTTCCCACTTTATTAGCAGAAAAAGCTAGAAATCAAATAAGAGAAATTTAGAAAGGAATAATTCCTGATGAAAATTTTACATACGGTGAGCTTATAAGCTTTACTCAAAAGGAAGGATTAAAAATATGTCAAGATTTAAAACTCCAAAGACAATTGAAAAAAGAAAGAAAACTTTATGAAAAAGAATTAGGATCATTTTGCCAACAATTTGACATTAAGCATGAACCCTTTTCTTTAAAAGCTTGTTGTTTTGCAAAACCAAAAGTAAAAAAACATAAGAAGATTCTTCCATAATATTATCAGAAACCAAGATACAAGAAGTATAGAAAAACAAAACAAACCCAAAAGCAACCAGCAAAAATTGATAGAACGATAAAGTGTTTTAGATGTGGGAAAACTGGTCACATTTCAAAATATCGTAAAATTAAAAGAAAGATTAGTCAACTCCAATTAGATGAAGAAATCGAACAAAAAATTAACGAAATACTTATAGAATCTACATCTGATAATGAAACATCTGTAAATAGCGAATCTTCAAAAGAATTACAGATAGATGAAATACAAATTACATCTTAATCTTCAATAGAAAATGAAACTCTAATTCAAGTCTTAACCAAGGACCAAGAATTTATGATTGAAATCATTGATAAACTTCAAGACTCAATTTTAAAAAAGGAATATCTTGAAAAACTAAAAAATTCGATAAAAGAAAAAACAAACAAACCCATTATAACAAACCAAGAAAATATGTACAATATTAAAAATATTATTTTTGATAAATATGAAAAGCTTAAACCAAAACAAATAACAAAAGAAGAATTACGTATGGAAATAAAAAATATAAAAGAAGAAATTTCTAAACTAAAGAAAGAACAATTAAAAATAAAACATCAAGTCAAATGTTGCTCGTTTCTACTATTCCTAACAAGGAATCATTAAAATGAAGGTGTCTTTTATCCCTTAAGGCTGTGAGGATGGAAGTATCTAGTCCTTCTTTGGTAAGAAGTTTAACTCCTACTTGTACTAATCCAAAGTGGATATAATTATATTTTTGGTTTTTGAATTTTTCAATTGTCTCTTGATCCAAAAGATGGATGTTTTCATATTGATTTTGGATGGGTATCCCTTTTTCTTTAGTCTTGATCAAATACCCACAGAAGAGTTTAGTTGTGAAGCATGAAAAGTTGAAAATTTATATATTTGATTTTAGGGAACTCTACAGATTTCCCAATTATCCATTTCTTGAATAATATTTTGATAATGAACATTTTCTTCATTAATAGATTGGGTTTGGTTAGATGCTAAACGAGAACAAGAGGTAATTCTTAAGAAAGGGAACATTTTGTAACTATGAAATTATTTTCCTATTAAAGAGGATTTCTACTGTTCTGAAACAATGTCCTTTTCTTCCTACAAGAAGTAGAGTTGGCTTAAATGCCTAACCCATGGCCTAGACTGTTATCCTTAGGTCTAAGTAGAAATTGACATAGTACAAATAAAGCAATTAAAACCAGAAATTGGAAAATAAAAGTAATGTTACAAAATAATCAACTTTTAAAGAAATATCTTTTCTCCGGCTGGCTCTGATACTAAAGTCACTCGAGGATCTCCGGTATTGTTGCAAGAAGAAATGTATGTAATAGATTAATAGATATATAAAGGAAAGTTTTGAAAAGATTTTTATTGATGAAAGATAAGAATTACAAGAGAGAATTCTTGACAGATTGAAAACCCTGCACTTTCTTTAACATTTGGAGTCTTTTATAGGCAACATATTACATTACATTTGTTGCAAGAAGAAAATGTATGTAATAAATTAATAGATATATAGAGGAAAGTTTTGAAATAATTTTTATTGATAAAAATAAGAATTACAAGAAAGAATTTTACAAGAGAGAATTCTTGATAGATTGAAAGCTCTGCCTTTTCTTTAACATTTGGAGCGTTCGGATGACTACTGGTGCTCTAGAGTGGGGATCAATGTCATAGGCATAATTCCATAATGTAATCCAAAAAATAATTAATTTTGAGAAAAAATATATTGATACATGAAATTTATTTTGATCTGGTCCAGGCTATATATGTATGTATATATAAAAGTGAGGAATTATAATTTTTTAATTAAACATATTAAAATTAAATAAAAAACTTAAATAAAGAGAATAAGTAAATTTTCATCTATTTTTAAAAAAATAATAAAAAAATATATAGATTTAGGGAAAAAAATCTTATAAAATTTTTATATTTGTATTGTGAATATAATTATATGTTTTTTCTTCAGTACTATAAGTTCATAAACTAATAAGTATGTTTGATTGAAATGTAAAATGCGACGTACATTTGAAATATAATTATTCTATATTAAATCTAAATCATACATTTTATATGTTTTTGCAAAGATTTATATTTGATCTTTTTTCATTCAAAATTAATACTTGATTTTAACCTTTTATAGTCAAACTTTTTAAACTTTAATCTTTAAAATTTTAAATAGTTTAAATTTTATAAAGATATACTTGAAAAACTTCTTCATTCAAGATATTAGAAAGTATTTTTCATATTTTAAACAATAATAAAATAATTAAAATAAAATTGAAGTCAACGTTGAAGAAAGTTTGACTAATAAAAATTAAATTAGGTAAGTATTTCTAGATGGAAAGAGTATAATTTCTTCTCGTATCTAAATACATTTTTTTGCTTTTTACTTTGTGTAATCAAAAGTTAAATAAGAAATAGTAAACTCCACATATACTCCTTGTGGTATGATATTTTTTCACATAACATTTTAAGGTTTTTTTTTTCTCATATAAAACTTTGTGTTTTATTGTTGCTCCTAAGAGGAGTAATAGTGTTAAATTTTTAGTTAAATTTTTATTTAAAAAAACCAATAAAACTCTTATGTTTGCAAGTATACACGTTTTTATGAAATAAATTAGCATTTATTTATTTAAAAGTAGGTTTTCATTTCTAAAAATGTACATTCATGCATCTATCAAAAGAAACAATTGCTTCTCTGTAAAATTTCTAAAAAACATAAAAAAAATATTTTGACAATCACCGTTAGATAAACACCATCTTTGACATCGAAAATCTTAGCAACAAATTTACATATTCTCAACAACTTTCGTTGGCCACACATTTTTTTTTTTGGAAAACAGAGTTTACTACATAATTAAAACTTATATAAAATCAATGGTCTAGATTCTATTATTGGTTGGATTACAAGTTGACAACTTCTTCTTCAGCTACTTATATACAGAAAACATTAATTTAAGAAGCTACAAAAAATACATAAACAACCAAAATCCTTCCTTAAAAAACCTCAAAAAAAAAAAAAACGAGCGAAAGACAACAAGTAAAACACTTGAAATTAAAAACCCAAACATAAATTGCTTAACATAAATCTCAAGAGCTATGAAGGTAAATATACAATAAGGCAATTCTAGTAATCAAGTTTGTTTATATATGTCAAATTCTTGATTTACATATGTAAAGCCCGACCTTATAAAATGCTATTCATGACATACATGTGATGATAGCATGATTGCATGCTAGGAGAGTCTCGAAAAATTTACAAAAGTCGGTATTGTACCTAGAGGTACAACAAAGTTTATTTAATCCTCGAACTAGATCAAATAAGAATTTTAAGGTGAGATTAAGAGTTTCACAGTTCATGAATGACTTAAAATGGTAATTTGGAGTTTGAGGATCAATTTGGAGTCAAATCAGAATTTTCACTAGCCAGGAGCAAAATGGTCATTTGCCACCTGGGGACAAAATGAGAATTTTAGAAAAGATATTTTTGACCCCATTTGACTTATTGGAATATAATTTGACTTATTGGAGTACGATTTGAGGTTTAGAAGTGAAAAATTTTAATTTCGGTATAATTTGGTGTAAAAGGGTAAAATGATAATTTTGCCACCCCAGGGGCAAAATTGTAATTTCCACCATCAGGATATTTTTTCCAGCACATGGTATTCCTTTATCTTTATCTTTGACCCTTGACTAATCATGTGGTGCAGATAAAATGCTTAAATTTTTAAAATTTTAAAAATGGACCAATTAGAAAATGCCATGTGTCAAGCTTAGGATATTTTATTATTTAACTTAAAAATCAGCACAAATCAGCCCATTATTCCCCAAATATTCGGCCAAGCAAGGAAGAGAGGGAAAGAAAGGAAAAACAAAAACTAGGTGAGGAATTTCAAGAGAAAAAGTGTGGAAAATCAAGGAAATCAAGTGAAAAAGGTAGGATTTTTCAACTTAAGCTTGAAATCTATTTTCCTTAAGCATTTCTCTTCATTTTCCATGCTCAAATTGCATGTTTTTATGATGAATTGTTGGCTGATCAAAATGGGTTAGGAGAGAGAAAGTTGTTGGATTTATTTGATTTTAATTTATATTAGTGTTTTTAGTTAGTTTAGCATATTTAGAAACAAAACAACAAGAAAAGAATTTATTTTCTCCCACAACCATTAATGGCTGAATTTACCATGTAGTGAGTGAGGATGAGTTTGATTTTTATTCTAGTAGAATTGGTTAAGAAATGATGAATTATGAGCCTAGAAAAATAATGAGAATTTTCAGAGCAAAAATATGAATTTTTACCCACTAGGGGTATTTTCGTAATTTACTATCGAGATTGATAATTTGCACCACACTGAGGGACATTAAGTTAATTTGGGTGCAATTGAGGTATAGAAATTGAAAAAAAATAAATTGGAGTTTAAACGGACGCGTTAGGAATTTAATTGGGTGATAAGACGAATTAGGCCAATATTGAGTTTAGATAGTTACCAGTGCATTTTTGCATTCCATATCATGCATTGGTTGTCGAAATTAGTTTAATTTTGATTTAGTACCAACTTGGTGAAATTCTCGATTTTGTACTGTGTCAAGGTGGTGAGTCATCCAATAAAGACAAGGAAATTGCATCTGAGGACTAGTAGACAGAGTGCTTCGAAAGTCTGCATTCTAGACATTGTGAGTAAACTTACTGTCATTTTAATTATCTAGGGTGGTTTTTAGATGCTTTCATGAATTCTATGGAAAAATGAATTTAAAAAGGTAAATTTTCATGTTTTATGAATAAATGAGTTTCAATGAAATTAATTTATAAATTGTTTTGGAATTAATAATGATTTTGAAAAATAGAGTACACGGAGACTATTAATTGTGGCAATTTGATTGTTTAAATTGACTGGCTTATGATAAATCGAGCATGATTGGCTAGTTGGCAATTGTATTGAAATGCGAATTGTTTGGTTGCCTTGAAAAACTGTGAATTACAAAATTGCCATATCATGTTATTGAGTTTTATTGTATGGTGGATTATATATATTAATTAATCACTGCAGTAGGGGGTTTCTGTGGACCAGCCTTTTAGAGGGGCACGGTAAATCCCATTATATTCTTACCTCGAACGGAGAGGCGCGTAGGGTATCTCCTGGGGTAAAGTTTAGGGTTCACTTCACGCTAAACCACCACGTGAGGGGGAATTCAGCCAACGCCAAGGAATGGCTATGCTTTCAAAACAAAAACATGATTTATGTGAAATGTGAATTTTAATAGCCTTGGCGGTCTCGGTAGGATGCCTCGACCAAGGTGTCCCCGAGAATGGATTTATGGCACAAGCCTAGATTTTTATGAGATTCATAAGCCTTTTTATGTATTTTGAACGAGATGTGTTCTAATTGTATAACCCAGTTTATGATGATTTACTTTATTGTCTCCATGTACTCAACTCTAGATGTTTATGATGATGTCTGTTTACTCATTGGGATTTTATAATCTCACCACCCTCCTTTCCACCCATTTCAGGTTCAGTATAGACTGTAGATAGCTGATCTCATCGAGGACTACACTAGGATCTGCATTTTTCCAAACCGTAGGTTCACAGTCCTCTTTACTTTTGTTTATTCAAAGGCCCTCTTGTTATTGTAAATTAAATTAAATATTTTGGCTTACTGTATTTAAGTATGTATAAATTTATTTAGCTTTTACGCTATAAAAATTATTCACGTATAACTCTATAAATATTGTTTTATAAGAAAATAGAATATTTTACTTAATATTTCTTTTATTTTCTTATTATATTCAAATAACCATAATTTCGTTTTAAATGAAGATTTTAGACTTTTAAACTCATTTTGAATATGAATTATGTGTTTTGTACTTGTATATTACGTTTTAGCCAGTTTCAAAATTTTTAAGAAAAATGACCAAAATACCCCTGTGAGACGAAAAATTAATATTTTATTTGTTTAAAGTTGGAAACAGCTTAAAATCTTTTAGAACACGATATTTGACAATGGTTGCTCACAAGGGAACAGAAAAATTGATAGTAAAGCCTTGCGGGGTTTTGGGTTGACATTCCGAGCAATGAGTGTCTACCGGGATACCGCGACGGTTGTCACGGGCTCGAGGGGAGTACCGGGTCGTGACAACATAATACATGTACTACCTTTTTATCAAATTGTATCCGTCAACCATCCACAATTTATTGACAAAAACAGAAAGGAGGGGATGGAGGCTCGAAAGAATTAAGAAATGAGAGATAGCTCTCTAAGGAATTAGATGAAAGTGAAAATAATTGTCCTCGTAGAGGATCACCTTTTTCTTTTTGCTCAGCTACCTCGATGTATTGCTCAATGAGTTTCTTTACCTTCTCACCTTCATTGGTTAAGAAATTAGCATTCTTAGAATTCAAGTGGTATTTCATAACCTTATTAATGGTTTTTTCTACATACCACCTATATTATTTAGTTGTCATTACATAACTCTTATAGAGTTGCTTGATATGTTTTTAGTTTGATGTAGGCCTCCTATCTATCTTTTTTCCTCTCTCTTTGAAGAAAAATTTAGGAATTTAGGTTTAAATGTAAAAAATAAGGTTTTCGATATTGTTGTTTTTCAATAAAAATTTAACTAAAAATTTAACATTGTTAAACCTTTTAAAACACAAGGTTTTATTTGAGAGAAAAAACCTTAGTGTATTATGTGAGAAAACATAATATCGCAAGTAGTCCATGTCGAGTTTACCCATAAAAAATATAAGAACAAAATCATCCCCAACTTAACTTGTAAAATTTGTAAAGATTATATCATAAAGATCAGATAATATCTCATGTAATAACTTTTTATTGAAATAACGAGATAATTTTTTTTGGTAAAGTTTAAACTTTTAATCTAACATAAATGTTTTTTAATAATATAATGTTAGAAGGCTTAATGTTTTCCATGATGTGACCTAGTAATGGCATGACTTCATATATGTTGCACACATAAGTAAAGATTAATATCCAACAGTGTATCATGACTACCCAAGTATTAAGAAGAGTTAAAGAAGTTTAACTTAACCCTTTAGTGCTCAATCTTCTTGTGTAATTCAATCATTCATCAACCAATATCTTAATAAGATATAAAGTATAATTCAATGTCTACTTTATATTTTTCTTTATCATTTTAGTTCTTAAAGCTTACTTTTAGCTCTTTAATGAAATTTGAAAAACTCATTTTCTAAATCTTCATTCTACCTTGGCTAAAGATTTCCTTGAGTTAAACATGCTAAGAAGTAATGAGATGTCTCTCTTAAGATAACTTACGATGATGTATCCTTTATTGATCATTCATTTTTTCTTCATATGCTTCAAGTTATACCCCATACTCACCTCATTACATACCTTTGACTAAGACTACCATGCTGGTATTTGTCATAACATGTGAGCTCGAAAACTCAACTGTTCGACGTAAAAGGGGAGTTGGCATCAATCTTTTTTGTTTAGGTGTAATTGACCACTTAAGTGAATCTATTTTTTCCTAACGAGGTTCTAAACTCAACTTTGGTTCATTAAAAAGAATATGTTTCTGTTTATGAAACAAACTAGGTTTAGGAGTATAATTCATTAAAAAAAATATGTTCTAGTCTACAAAACAAACTAGGATCAAGAGAACGATTATTTGTGAAGAATGTATTAACACCATCACAACACCCATTAATATTAATACCTCAATTAATCATGTGTTATCGTTTAGCCTTATAAAATAAATTTTAAATTTATATTCAAACAAAATTACTTCCCTTTTCATTCTTAATGAAATTACGATGTTTTACAAGCAATAGAAAAAGGTACGATCTCTTTTTTTTTTTTGTATTTTCCTTTTTCTCTTTTATCTCTAGAATGAGAGCCTATTTCTTTAAACTTTCATCTTTCCTTCTCCATTTAGAACTCTAGCGTCGGATTACCGCTCTTTGTCGTCACCTTCGTCGTTGACCACCGCTCACCAGTGTTGAAATCTTTTCAAATTTCACCCACAATACCTCCTTAAGCCGCTCTTCCTTCTAATCAAAAGTGTTTCATCGAAAAGTGGCTTTAATTTTCCTATATCTAAACTCAAAATCCCAAAACCAAAAAATCTCCCAAAAACACTTTTCTCTCCCTATTGATCATTTTTTTTCTTACTCATTGTTGTGTGTAATGTTCAATGTATGGATAATTAATTTTGTTTTAAATTCTCTTTCTTAAATCCTAGTTTAATTTCACTTTTTTCTTAGAGTTAAATGTCAATCAGGATTAGGAGCGGTTTGCATTGATCTTTATCACTATTTTTCCATTCATGATTTTTGTTCATCATTTTTCTATTTATTTTTTGTTTTTTCTTTATTTCATATTTTTTCAAATTTTATATTTTTTAGTTCTCAAGTAGACACACCATATACAATATTGAATTATAACCATCCCCATATTAGATAACCTAATGATCTCAAGTCTAATGATCATTTATACAATAGGCACATGTGAATATTTCCATAGACACTTAAGTGAATTACTAAATGGAATTACCATGGTCTGCTATGTTTAATGAACTCGTCTTTTTAACAAGCATCCACATATTAGTTTTAAGTATATATCTCCATACTTAAAATCTATGAAACTAATTGCTTACTTCCTAAGTATGAAATATAAAATATGCTAATATCTTGGATTTTATCGATATCTTGTCTTGATAAACCACTGAGTAGAAAGTATGAGGAATAATGCTTTGCTGTAAAGATTTCATAATGATCAAACTACCTAATAAGTCCTTGTACTATAGTGTTTTCTTCAGTTTAGTCCCACTACCCAAAAATTGGTTCGAGCCTTCTTCCTAAATCTGCCTAATTGACCGTTAGTAGTACTAATGTTGCGTTGACGTGTTTGATGATGTTGACATGACATTGACGAGTTAGAGGGTACTAGTGCAGCTTGCTTTTCTTTTTTTTTCTTCTTCTTCTTTTTTTTTCCCAAAATCGTGTTGTTTTGGTAGGACTATTTAAATCAATTTTTTTTTTTCATTTTTGCTTTTCTCTTTCTCTTTCTAGCTCTATTCTCTTTCTCTCTACCTTGCCCTTATTTCCCTTAGATTGCCCCAAACTCAAATTTTTGAATTGGAAAGACTTGATGAAAATTTCATTCCTTTACTTTGATGGAAAGTCTATTTCATTACTTGGTGTGTGTCATGATTCATGGAAATTCCAATGGAATAATGTCATTTCTTTTCATGGATTTTTAAACATGAATTCTTGTCTTTTGGAAGGTTATTTACACTTGATTTATGTCACAAGTTCATGGACTTTGAATAAGAGGTGTTTATTGCATGAAAGAGCACCAAAAATTTAAGATTTTAAAGGTCCATGAGCATTTTGGACTAGGGGGATCGACCCTTCCCCTAAAAAGGTCGATCCTTGCAAGGAAAATTTTCAAAAAGGTGCATTTTTGAAGATTTTTCACTGGTATTTGTTTAAACACCTTGAATGGACTTTCTAATTGATTTAAAAAGCATCCAACGACTTCTAAATGTCATTCAAATATATTGTTTTACATGTCTTATGTACCCACGATGGGTTTCTTCAAATCTTTTTGGAAGTATGCTTGTTTAAGACTATGTCTCACATACAAGTGTTTCACTATTTTAATTAAGTAAAAATTAAAGAGAGGTTTTCCTTTCATTAAGACTTGTTTGAATGGCACATCTACATGTCGAACTTACATGTTCATATGTTTAAATGACACAATCATGAGTCGAGTTTGTGTAATTTGAATGTAAATGATTTTACAATAAAAACTCATGCATTTAACTTGTCTCCCCTCCCTATATTCACTCTTTGAGCTTTATACTCACCCGTTCAAATTCAGGTTGTGTTTTCATATCAATAAATGGTAGGCATACTAAGGAATAGCCAAGAGATTGGCATGTGATGTAAACAATTGTAATATGATTATATTTCGTATGTGTTGAGCACACAAGACATGTATTGGAATGTCAATGATGGATGTGTTTAATTAATGATGAAACATTACGTGTGTGTATTTATATATATAGGTGATCCATATATGCATATTGAATTGGTTTATCATAGCAAATGATATATATAATATGTGTACATCTATCTATTAAGAAAGCTTGCTTAGGTCTAGTGGATGTTATTTATTAAGTTCTTATATCAATCATGGTTTGGGTTTTGGTCATAACAAGAAATAACAGTTTCAAATGCAGCCAAAAAACATGAGTATTCAAAAATAAGAACTACAGTAATTTGCAACATCATATTCCCATTAATAACCATGTAATTTTAGGCTACTATTATTTTGTATGTTGGGGTATAGAAAAAATTAGTAATATATATGAGATGGATGTAAAGTACTCATTAAGGGGCAATTTTCTTTTTTAGATCTAGGAAAACGGAGATGGATTTTGAAAAAACTATCCTGATTAAGGGAAAGAGGTAAAAATAAAGAGTTTTATGGTGTTTTTTTAAAAATTTTCGAGTATCGAAAACTAGCAACCGTTGATCAGCAATAGTGGCAACCATTAGTCGAAAGCTAGAGTCTGGGTTTGGGGGCGATCTTGGGGAGAGAAGGATGAGATGAATATAAAGCACCCATTAAGAGACGATTTTCTTTTTTAGATCTAGGAAAATGGAGATAAATTTTGAAAAAATTTTCTTGATTAAGGGAAAGAGAGCAAAAAGAAAAAAGAGTTTTATGATGTTTTTCTTTTCAAGTTTTCAACTATAAAAAACTAGTGATGTTGATCAACGATAGTGGCGACTGTCGACTAGAGGTTGGAATTTGGGTTTTGGGGTGGTTTTGGGCAGAGAAGGACAAGGCAAAGAGAGAGAATGAGAGAATGAAAAATGAAAAAAAAAAAGTGCTTTAAATAGTCTCACAAAAACTGTGTAGTTTTGGGCAAAGAGGAAAAGAGAAAAAATAGGAAAAAAAACACCAAACCAGTACCATATGACATGTCAGCATCGTTTGACACGTCATCGCCACATTAACACTATTAATTGTCAATTTAGATGGAGTTAGGTAAGATGATCCAATTGCACACAACGTCAGAGTACAAAGACTAAATTGACCAATTTATAAGTAAAAGAACTAAATTGAAGAAAATCTTATAGCATATGTACTTTCCAAATAGTTTGACCATTTCATAATTCTAACTCTTTATAATTCTTTTTGCATGACTTATTTATCAATGGATTTTATCTTTGTAATTAAATGGCATTAAAATGTATAACTCATAGAATAAGACCTTTTATTATTACAATGCAGATAATCGATAATAAAGTTTCTTCAAGAACACGTTGATTGGCTTGCAGGCACATATTGACTCTATAAATAGCACACAACGTAACAAAAAGATTAATTGTGACGTTGGTACATGTGTGAGTGTGGGTAGGTTCACCCCATCACTTGGGTTTTTGATAGAATCTTTGTATATATGTTTTCAATTACAAATTGATTTAAGAAAATTTTAACTAGAAGTTACCTACTTTAAGCTTTAACTAAAGAATCTTAATCAAAGATAAAGTTAATTATCAGGCCCCCTTTTCTCAAAGCCAAACGCGAGCTCATGCCCGCCCAAATTGAGCTTTGGTGTAAGTAACTCCCGTTGGACACCTCTAACCTTAATTATGAGTCTTTTCCTTTTGTTTTGTTTTTTTGATTATGTCAAATAGCACATTACTAATGTAGTTAAAGTGCTAATCCATTAGCCTAGGACTTTAACATGCTTAAATATTAAATGTATAATATAACATTTTGATTATATCAATATAAGATTCTATTTAATTGAGCAAATTTGCTAAATAATTCTATTAACTCTATTGAGCTTTGGTCACGTGAATTACAACATTGAATCTACTTGGTCAATGTGACAAAAAAATATTTTTTTTCTTTCTTTCTTTTATCGCTTCAATTTTGTTTCATGTTATTTTTCCTCCCCTATCTACCCCTACGCCAACCTTTAGCTAACAGTCTCCCCACCCATCCCAATGTTAGATCGCCCCACCCATCCCTACGTCTCTCTCTTTTTGACATTGAAGTTAAACTTCTCGACTTCACAATAAAAGCAAAACAAGGAAAATAGCTTCCACTAATCTATTTTGAGAAGATCCAAATTTATGTAGAGATGGTTCATGGGTAACGCTGACTTCATATGTTACAAAGATAGTAGAATTGTGTGGTCCTCGACACTGCCTTCTCAATGAAAGATAAGACAGATTTTTCATTACATCAATTGCGGAACATGGAAATTTGACTCACCCACCAATCCGGACCTCCGAATCTTTCTTTTTCCAATAGAAAAAGTACAATTATATATTATTAGTCGTCGTTTGGCCCACGAGTAAATAGTCTATTTCAAATTTAACATTTGTTAAACGTTTTACTTTTATAATTTAATTTAAAAATAATTCTAGTTCATCGGGGTCAGTGATTCCATCCTTCATGCCTCCATCTTTTGTCCTTTTTGATTCTTTTCCAAGCAATGGGTCCCTTGATATTTATGATAGTATTGCATAAAAGTTGTAACCAACGAAGCGGAGTAAATAAAATAAGAAAAGGGGAGTATTTTCCAAAAATAAATAAATGAAATAAAGGGAAACTTTTGAGAAATGGAATGTGAATAAATCGTCCCTCACCAGCCGCCAGCCTGCCACTCGCATCACAGAATCTTAAGGAAGATCCACGATCATAAAATTACTGTCTACTATAAAATTTATAATTTATAATAATCCATATCCATAGATAAATACGTAAATTTTTTTTGAATGCAGAAGTATATCTTATCCATTATATTTTAAATTGCCATTTTATATTGATTTTCTTAATAGAATTTATATTATAGATGATTATATAAAATTATTTTCACAAAAGAAGTATACTTCTAATATTTATAAATAATAATTTTAAAACAATAAACAAAATCATTTACAAATTAAATTAATGAATTTGAGTTTGAACAGGCACATTTGAATCACATAAACAAATTTATATTATTTTAGTTCAAATCAGTTAATCATGATTGTAGTTTTCACATATTTTAAAAAAGGCATTGCTATTTAATGCATTATCGTCAGTTGTAGCCAAAGATATTGGCCCGTATTTGACTTTAAGTGGAAATAGTCTTTATTACTATTTCCCATATTAAATGAGGATTGTATTTACAAATCTCCCATTTAAAATAAAGATGGAAAACGGAGTAGTTGGAGACAACAAATTGAGTCATGGAAGAATCCCTCTTCTTAGTCACACTCTGATCTTTTCCTCCCATAACCGATGCCCATGAGTCCTGAATATCTGGTTGTCCAAAGCTGCACGAAGCAATATCAACAAGCTGATATCGTCTGGTAAGTTGTTATCCTGCTTTCTCTTATCCGCACCCACTTGTTTGAGCTTACTCAACGTCCTTAAATTTCCCCTTTATCTCTCAAAGTTCTCCTCAATTCTGAAACCAGTCATGATGCAAGTTGAAATCCAGTCAACAAACCCCGGACCAGGCTTGGAACAACATGAAAACCTTTCCAAGACGCCAAACCACTCATCTCAGCAACTCCCCATCAGTACCAACCCCAAAACACCAAAAAAGCTGACTCTTATCCCTCTTATCTTCCTCATCTATTTTGAAGTTGCTGGCGGCCCCTTCGGTGAAGAGCCCGCAGTCCAGGCTGCAGGCCCTCTCTTTGCCCTTCTGGGGTTCCTTGTGTTCCCTTTCATCTGGAGTGTCCCCGAAGCTCTGATCACTGCAGAGCTTTCTACCGCCTTCCCTGGTAATGGAGGCTTTGTTATTTGGGCCGATCGTGCTTTTGGTCCATTCTTTGGCTCCCTGATGGGATCTTGGAAATTCTTTAGTGGCGTCATTAACATCGCGTCTTTTCCAGTTCTATGCATAGACTATCTAAAGAAGATTATCCATCCTTTGGAGTCAGGCTGGCCTCGGCATATTGCTATTTTGATTTCAACTTTGGTATTATCTTTTGTAAACTATACGGGATTAACCGTTGTTGGTTGGGCTGCTGTTTTGCTAGGTATTGTTTCGCTTTCGCCTTTTATTTTAATGTCGCTTATAGCAATCCCCAAGATCCAACCCCATAGATGGCTCAGTTTAGGGCAGAAAGGTGTGAAAAGAGATTGGAATCTGTTTTTCAATACCCTTTTCTGGAATTTGAACTTTTGGGACAGTGCTAGTACTCTTGCCGGAGAAGTAGATAAACCCCAGAAAACGTATCCTCGTGCTCTTCTTGTAGCAGTGATTTTCACTTGTTCAGCCTACCTGGTTCCACTCTTTGCGGTCACTGGGGCTGTTTCTGTTGATCAAAGTGCTTGGGAGTCCGGATTTCATGCTGAAGCTGCAGGCATGATTGCAGGGAAGTGGCTGAAATACTGGATTGAAGTGGGTGCTGTGTTATCAGCAATCGGTTTATTTGAAGCTCAATTAAGCAGCTGTGCTTATCAACTTGTGGGAATGGCAGATTTAGCCATTTTGCCTAAGTTTTTCAGTAGCAGATCCAAATGGTTCAACACTCCTTGGCTGGGGATACTGCTTTCATCTTTCATCGCAATTGGTATGTCATATATGACTTTTACAGATATCATATCATCAGCAAATTTCTTGTACAGTTTGGGAATGCTCCTGGAATTTGCATCTTTCATTTGGCTGAGGAGAAAGTTGCCAGAAATAAAAAGACCTTACAGGGTTCCTCTGAGGATTCCAGGACTGGTTATCATGTGTTTGATCCCATCAGCATTCCTTATAGTTGTTATGGTTATTGCCACTAAAATTGTATTTTTGGTTAGTGGCCTCATGACTGTGGGCGCCATTGGATGGTACTTTCTGATGAAATTTTGCAGGAAAAAGAAGATATTTAGGTACAGCAATGTTGAAGTTGAAGAAAGATGACAAGTCAAGACACATCAAGATTCTTAGCAGCAAACAGTTATTTAGAGTTGGGACATTGGGCTTTGAGTTTGTATAGGTGTTGAACTTTGAGTTTGTATGGGTGTTGAGTCCTGTCTTCGGCCAATGAACTTGTTAATTGCGTACATAGAGAATCCTGCTTGTTTGCCCATCTCGTTCTTTTGCTCTGTTTTAGTCCACCCTTCTGAAGATTTTCTTCGATTGAGGAAAGGGTGAAAAAAACCAGAGAGGAAAAGGTGGAACAATGAAGCTTGTTCTGTTCTCACTTTTGAGTTTCCATGACTTTGATTTCTTCAGCAATCTACAGCATCCACACAGGAAGGCGGAAGCATTCCACGTCTCAAGTATTTAAGGGTCAGATTTAGGTAGTGTTTCTTAAAAAGCGAAAAATTGATATAACTTAACTTAGTAGATTAATGACATGAAAACAATTAACTAAAAATAATAACTATTTATAAAATTAATACTCGGTAAATTAATAATCTCGATTAAATAACATTTTTAACTGGTCTCGACTTGAGACCAATTCGGTCAATAAATTTGTAAGATAAATACATTTTAAGAAAAAGGTATAATGTTTAAATAAGTTTTTAAATTATTTAAGAAAATTCAAATAAATCTTTCTTCTTTTATTATATTCAATCAAGCTTCTATATTTTTATTTTGAATCAAATAAATCCTTACAATTAATGATTGATTAATTGTCATTAGTCAAAATATTACTTGTCATTTTATATCTACACTGTATTGACATAATATTAGTGAAGGGTAAACCACAAGGTCATGTTATAATATCAAATTAACATATCATACATCATCAATTATGATATATCAGCATGCCATATCATTCTCAATTATAATATGTTAATATGCCATGTCAACTCACACAATATAAATGGCATTTTGACTAAATCAATTATTAGTCATAAGGGCTTATTTGACTCAAAATAAAAGTATAAAAGAAGTTTTGACTCTTTATCCTTATCCTTGGCTGATCCTTATCTCTTCAAGATGGCATTTTTTCTTCTCCATCTCCTTCCTCCCACGCCATTTCCATACTTCCACCCCATTGTCACTTGACTCCCATGCAATTGAAGAGAAAAATAGAAAGAATTAGCTAAGGAAAGAAAGGAGAAAAAGGTGGAAGGCTTAGGTAGTAAGTGATTCAAGAGTAATTGAAGAAATGTCAAGTGAGTCTCAAGATTCAAAAAAAATAAGGTAAGGGTTTTTGTGTTTTAAGCTCATGGTTGGTTAAATCTTTGGAAAAATGATGTGTGAATCATTTTGTGGCAGCTATGGTGACCATGGGTGTGTGGAAATTATGAATTTTGTTGGGTGAAATCCAGGCTAAAACCAAGTGGTAAGCTTAATGCTACAATTTGAAGCTTATGATTGATTTAATATTTGGAGAATGATTGTATGCATATGTAGTGTTATTGTGATGTCATGGGTATGGTTGGAAGGCAATTATATTAATTGGAAGTTTGGTGTGTAGATATGTGTTGTTAGGAAAGGTTTAAAAGGTTATGAATGTTGGAGTGCATGAATGAATATTAATGTTATGCTTAGTGGTAACATGTAAATGAGGATGGTGGTACATGTAGACTTAGAAAATGTTTGATGGAAGTAAATTTATAGTTGCTGCCATATGCTAGGTAATTATTATGGAAATGATGGATAAACTTGATAAATATCCTTAGACAAGATTTATATATGTGTTAGAGTCATAAATAAGTTGTCGGTATCTATAATCTAAAGAATTATGCAAGTAAAGGATAAAGGCCACTTTGGTAAAGAATATGTCAAGATACAAGTTAGTTGAATAAGGATTCATGATTAAAGGAAAAAGAGAAATAGAAACGAGGTACACTAAAGATATTGAATTTGGATTGTTGTTAGGAAGTACAAAGTAAAGGTAGTGTATTGTGGTAGTGTGCCGGAGGAAATAACTAGCGATCGGCAAGTAGCAATAGCTAGATACGCCTCTGAACTAATAGCGATGTAACATCCCGCTATCGTAAGGTGAGTGAACTTGCATTAAAATGTTTTGGAATAAATGATTATATGCTTGATTAAACCACTTGAATTATTTTATTGGTTTTTCTTAAAATTTGTATGGGAACAAGCCCTTGATGAAACGTTATATGTTATGAATGTGTAATATGATGAATCCTTGTGCTCCCATATTATGTTGATATATATATGTTGTGTATTGATAGTTAATATGGTGTGATAATTATAACCGCGCATGTGTGAGATGTGGGGGTTGCACATGCTAGTGATGACGGGGTGAGGGAGTATGGATGATGAGATTACTTATGTGAGCGATGTGGGGGGAGCACATGATGGCATTAGTTGTCTGCGATGTGGGGGTGCAGATGACGATGATGATTTATGCCATGTGTGCAATGTGGGGGGAGCACATGATGGAATTAGTTGTGCGCGATGTGGGGGTACACATGATGACTTCGGCTATGTGCAGTGCGGAGTGCACATGGGCTGGGTGAGGTGGTGGTTGTATACATGCTTGTATATATATGCTATAAATATGTTTTTTATATGATATAGAAAAGGTTATGAAAATAATATGTGACTACATTGAATATTGAGAAAACTTGATTATTGTCAATGTGCTTGATTTAATGTACAATGTGGCATGAGTGGATTTTCCTTGTGGCAGTGAAAACCCCTTAGATTTTATCTGGCCAGAATTTTATTGCAGCGAGAATGCCTTTTCGCTGCGCTGAGAATCAATTTATTAGGTTTGACTTGCTTGAATTTTACTAAAATTTTCACTCTTCAACTTCTTTGTTGTTCATGGATCCTTCATCATCAAGTGATTAAACAACCAAGGGTTTGAATGAGGGGTTTTTAATAAGAAATAAACTATATTGCATTGTTTTTGAACTTAAGTGCATCATGATTTCTAAACCTTCCTTAACGTTGCTTGTTCCTTTTTTATGTTCACTCACTGGGTTCATACTCACGTTTTTAAACTTCATGTTTTAGGTTTTCTGAGTTAAAGGTGACTGGTCCTAGGATGAGGTGCTTCTCCCTATCCATTGCTCGGTAGGTTTACCATGACACTAAATGTTAGCAACCGTGCCCAAAGTCACTCCGCTGACGGTCAAGGTCTAATTATGTGTATATGAATGCTTGATGTGAAATGCTAAGACTCATTTGTCAAGCTATATATGTATATTATAGTTGATGATGCCATTATGAATACATAATTGGGTTATATGAATTGTTTTTAAAGGAATTGTATTTGAACATTACTAATTTCGGATTTTAAAGACATATGGATTAATGTACAAGATTATATAAATAGGCTTGCTTGGGCTTAGTGAATTGAGCCCATTGGGCCCTTACACCGATCATGGCCCAAATATTAGGCTGTGACACCATAGTTGACCTTGATCAAGTGGTAGTCGACTACACCAAACCAAATTTAAAAAATACAAGCTTTCTAGAAAAGGAAAATGGCTACTCGACTACAAGTGACCGTGAGACACAAAATTTGAAAGGAAAATGGCTAGTTTCTTACTCTAATCATCTCCAACAGCTCCAATATTCTTTCAACTACAAAAAAGACCATTAGGAAGCATTTCAAGTTGAGGAAGAAGAAATAAAAATGGCCAAACTCTTGAAGATCATGATTTTGAAAAGAAATAAGAGAAAACGAAGCAAAACAAAGTCTACTTGAACTAAACCTTCTTTGTGCTTGCACTCCAATCCTTATATCCAATCTTTATACCTAATGTTAGGCATTCTTCTTCCATTGTACCCGCTAAGCAAAATCTGTCACTACCCGGAACCTCCCTCAGGCCCATGACAATCGTCGCGACGTCCCCGATTGACACTCATTATCCGGAATGCCAACTGGAACCCCGCAAGGCTTACATATCAGTTTCTTTCCTTTCCTGTGAGCAATCGTTGTTAAATATCAAGTTTTTAGAGAATATACACTATTTTAGATCAAAAACAATCAAAATAAAATTTTCACCACACAGGGGTATTTTGGTCATTTTTTTTTCAAAAATTTTGAAACTGGCTAAAACGTAATATATAAGTACAAAACACATAATTCATATTCAAAATGAGTTTAAAAGTCTAAAGTCTTCATTTAAAACGAAATTACGGTTATTTGAATATAATAAGAAAATAAATGAAATATTAAGGGAAATATTCTATTTTCTTATAAAACAATATTTATAGAGTTTTACGTGAATAATTTTTATAGCGTAAAAGCTAAATAAATTTATACATACTGAAATACAGTAAGCCAAAATATTTAGTTTAATTTACAATAACAAAAGGGCCCCCGAAAAAACAAAAGTAAAGAGGACTGTGAACCTACGGTTTGGAAAATGCAGATCCAATGGTAGTCCTCGATGAGATCAGCTATCTACAGTCTATACTGAACCTGAAATTGGTGGAAAGGAGGGTGGTGAGATTATAAAATCCCAATGAGTAAATAGACATTATCATAAATATCTAAAGGCAAGTAAAATGGAGGCAAGTTTAAACAACAAATTTCAACCCATTTCATAATGTTTTCAATTTATTTCTTAAATCATAAAATATTTGTAATTTACTAAAACAGTTGTTAAGGCTTATGTCTTTTATTA
The DNA here is from genome assembly GCF_053813885.1 of Theobroma cacao. Lineage (NCBI taxonomy): Eukaryota > Viridiplantae > Streptophyta > Magnoliopsida > Malvales > Malvaceae > Theobroma > Theobroma cacao. The sequence goes on along the minus strand of NC_142647.1, from coordinate 35,142,287 downwards.
AAACAAGGCTCAAGCCAAAACTAATCCTCGAGGATACCTTGGCCGAGGCATCTAACCGAGTCCGCCAAGGGTGTTAAAATATTCACACGTGAAACACATTTTTATTTTTAAAACAAGTCGTCCCTTGGCGTTGGCCGAGTTACACATTCACGAGGGGGTTTGACGTGAAGTGAGCTCTAATACTACCCCGGGAGTTACCCTCATCACCTCTACAACCAGAGTAACTATATAACTTGGTTTACCGTGCCCCTCTAATAGGCAGTCCACGGAAACCCGTCACTGCAGTGACTAACCCACCAATTTTAATAAAATTTCGACAGTATAATGTGACTTTTATTTATTTATCCAGCATGCATAGTAAAAACAACTTACATAAATTTCTCAATGCACTCACAAAATATAGCCACATATACTCATTTCTCATAAGCCATTCCTAGGAAAATATACACTTTTCAAGTCAATTTGCAGCCTCCAATTACTCAATTTCATAATCAATACAATATATTTTTGTTTGTCACATTTATTCCTAAAACATCAAAAAAACCCGTTTTAATCTCGTTTTCATTTCATAAAATACATAAAGGGCATTTAAAAATAAACTCTAGATAATTTACAATAATAATAAGTTTACTCACTGTTTGTACAAACTAAAAGCTTTCTAAGCGCCTCGATCACTACTCGTCGGGTACAACTTCTTTGCCTTTTTCGGAAGGCTCTCCTCCTAGACACATTACAAAAATTTACACAATTCATCATATTGATGCTAAATCACTATATAATTAACTTAAATCCTATACTAATGCATGGTATGAAATGCAATAGCCTAAAACGGCTTAAACGCGGTATTAACCTATTTTTGACACTTTGCCCGATAAATTGCTAACGCGCTCCATTTTAGCTCTAAATCATCCCATTCTCTCTCCAACATTTCTAACCATCAAATATAAGCCAATAACCTTCTAAAAACAACAAAATCAGCTCACTCCCTTCCTTGGAAAATTCGGCCAAAAATGGGACATTAACTCGGTTAATTTTCTACTTTGTTTTTCTATCACGTTTAATCGTTTTTCATCATTTTCTCTTCATTTCCCTTAGAATAAAATCAATTCATCATCATTGTACAGCATTGAGCATCCAGCCAAGAGTGGGTATTGTGAAAATTTAATGATTTCTTGCTCAATTTAATTTCTAAACACATTTAACTAACTAAAACTATTAGTTTAACTAAAAATCAAAACCTAAAAATTTCAATTTTCCTCCCCTAGAATTTCGTCCAGCCCTTGATATCACTTTTTGATCTCTCTCCTCAAGCATGCTAAATGGAAATAAAGGCATAGGAAAGGTAGAAATCAAGCTAAAATCGAAAAATCTTACCGTTTGACGCGTAAACGGTCAAAAATCGCGAATTCACCTTTGAATTTTCTTGTTTCTCTTTGGTTTTTCTTTTTTTCTTCCTTTCCTCTCTATTTCCTCTTTATTTCCTCTCTTGTTCTTCCTTATGGCCGGCCAGCACTTAGATTGGGGTTTAAATGGGCTGACTTTTCATTAAAATAATATTATTTCATTAAAAAAATGCCACGTGTCACTTTCCCATTGGCCCATTTTTAAAATTTCATCCATTTGTTTCCAAATTTTCACCATACACTTGTCCCACATATCCATAACTTAGATAAAATTCTCAGACTTATCCAAAGTCTCGGTGGAGTAATTTTTGAAATTTACACTTTTGCCTCCGTAAAAGTGAAAAATTACATTTTTGCCCAAAAAAATTGAAAAATTGCCCATAGATATATTTTTCATCCCTTATACTCATACCATTCTCCAATTTGTCAAATTTGATCTAAATTCTCTCAAAAACTCAAATTTTGTCCGCGGGTGGCAAAATTACGATTTTGCCCCTACACTCCAAAAATCACTAGAATTAAACTTTTTCACTTCCTATCATTAAATTATACTCCAAATAGTTAATCTTGGTCAAAAATTTCACTCAATGATCAAATTATTATCTTAGGTGGCAAAATGACAATTTTGCCTTTGAACATCAAAATTTCCAATTTTACTCCAAATGAACTCTCGAACTCCGAACAATCTTTTTTAGACATTCCTAGACTATAAAATATTAAATTTCATCCTACAATTCCTATTTGAACTAGTTTGAGGTTAAATCAACTCAAGTGTACCGTTACGTACGATATCGGATTTCGTCTTTTCTTATGTGCTTTCCTAGCATAATAACATGCTACTCAGTGCATGTATGTCATGACATGTATTTATAGGGTCGGGTTTTACAATTCTACCCCCCTTAAAATAAAATTTTGACCTCAAAATTTCACTTACCAGATTCGACAAATAGATGCGGGTATTGGTTCCTCATTTGATGCTTTACTTCCCATGTCATTTCCTCCATTCGAGCATTCTTCCACAATACTTTCACCATTGGAATGCTCTTGTTCCTCAGCACTCAATCCTTTCGATCTAGAATACGTACTAGCTGCACCTCAAATTTCAAATCTTCATGCAGTTCAATCGGTGGTGTCTCTAGAATGTGGGAAGGATCGAGAACATACTTTTTCAACATCGAGACGTGGAAGACATTATGGATCCGATCTAACTCCAGGGGTAATTCAAGTTTGTAAGCCACTGGCCCAATCCTTTCAATGATACGAAAGGGTCGAATATATCTCAGGTTGAGCTTTCCCCTCTTCGCAAATCGAATCACACCTTTCATTATCCAATAAAACACCATAATTTATCATGATAATATAATCAATAAGATTTAATACTTCAAAGTATTCAAATTATTACCTTTCTAAGGAGAAACTTTAAGAAAAACTTTATCATCGATCTCAAACTCCAAGTCTTTTCTCCGTTTATCTGCATAGCTCTTCTGCCTATCTTGGGCTACCTTTAGCCTCTCTCGTATAACCTTGATCTTGTCATTAGTTAGCTCGATCAATTTCACACTAGCTAACTTTCTTTCACCCACTTCATCCCAACAAAGTAGAGTACGACATTTCCTTCCATATAAAGCTTCGTATGGTGCCATACCAATGCTAGATTGGAAGCTGTTGTTGTAAGCAAACTCCACTAACGGCAAGTGTCTATCCCAACTCCCAGTAAAGTCAATGACACAAGCCCATAGCATATCCTCCAAAATCTGTATAGTCCTTTCGGATTGACCATCCGTCTGTGGGTGAAAAGTAGTACTAAATCTCAACTTAGTTCCGAGAGCTTCTTGGAATTTTGGCCAAAATTGAGAAGTGAATCGAGGATCTCGGTCTGACACTATAGAAACGGGAACTCCATGTAGCTTCACAATCTCATCTATATAGAGCTGAGCCAGCTTCTCAATAGAGTATGTACTATGGACAGCTAAAAAGTGAGCAGACTTAGTCAACCGATCTACGATCACCCATATCGCATCCTTTCCCCTTTGTGTCCGCGGCAGTCCCAAAACAAAATCCATAGTTATATGCTCCCATTTCCACTCGGGAACAGGTAAAGACTGAAGTGTACCTGCTAGCCTCTGATGCTCCACCTTAACTTGCTGACATACGAGACACTTTGCTACAAATTCTGCTACGTCTCGCTTCATACCTGGCCACCAATAATTCTCCCTGATAGTCCTATACATCTTGGTGCTTCCGGGATGTAATGCATAGGTAGATGAATAAGCTTCTTCCATGATCGCTTGTCTCAACTGGTTTCCCTTAGGAACACAAACTCGATCTCTAAACATCAAGACGTTATCCTCTCCAAATTTGAACTCATTGATTCCCCTATCGGTCAGTTTTTGAATTTCTTTTCTTAACTCATCATCAGACCTCTGAATGTCCTTGATCTGATTAAGTAACGAAGGTCGCACAATGAAGTTTGCCAATAAGGATCCATCCTCACCATTTCTCAATTGGACCCCAAGAGATTTCATCTCTATTAATGCTGGAAAATAACAACTCTGAAGTGCTGCTAAAGACGATGAAGACTTACGACTTAAGGCATCAGCTACAACGTTCGCCTTTCCCGGATGATAGTCTATCACCAAGTCATAATCTTTTATCAACTCCAACCATCGCCTTTGCCTCAAATTAACCTCTTTTTGGGTGAGCAAATATTTTAAACTCTTGTGATCCGTAAATATCCGACAATGCTCACCATACAAGTAATGCCTCTAGATTTTTAAAGCAAACACCACTGCTGCTAACTTTAAATCATGGGTAGGGTAATTTGCTTCATGCCTCTTTAGCTGTCTAGAAGCATAAGCCATAACTTTTTCATCCTACATCAATACGCACCCCAACCCCAACTTTGAGGCATCACTATATACTACAAATCTCTTACCATTAACAGGAAGTGTTAAAACGGGAGCGGAGGTTAACCGGTTCTTTAGCTCCTGAAATCGATTCTCACAAACATCATCCCACACAAACTTAACTCCCTTACGAGTTAGACGGGTCAAAGGAGCTGCTATTAAGGAAAACCCCTGAACAAACCTCTGATAATAACCGACTAATCTGAGGAAACTACGAATCTCCGTCACTGTCTTAGGTTGCTCCCATTGTAAAATTGCCTCTATCTTCTTGGGATCAACATATATTCCAGTTCTCGATACTATGTGTCCCAAGAATACCACTTCCTGTAACCAAAACTCACACTTCAAAAACTTTGCATACAACTGTCTTTCTCGCAAAGTTTGTAATACTATACGCAAGTGGGCAGCGTGCTCATCATTATCTCTCGAGTAAACCAGTATGTCATCAATGAACACAATAACAAACTTGTCCAAGTAAGGGTGGAACACCCTGTTCATGAGATCCATAAAAGCTGTCGATGCGTTAGTTAACCCAAAAGGCATGACCAAGAACTCATAATGACCGTACCGAGTCCTGAACGCAGTCTTGGGTACATCTTGCTCCTTAATCCTCAACTGATAGTACCCAGATCTCAAATCAATATTAGAGAATACCATAACACCTCGTAATTGATCAAACAGATCATCTATCTGGGGTAAAGGATATCTATTCTTGATGGTCACTCGGTTCAGCTGACGGTAATCAATACACAATCGAAGAGTGCCATCCTTTTTCTTGACAAATAGAACTGGTGCTCCCCAAGGAGAAATGCTAGGGCGAATGAAACCTTTATCCACTAAATCTTGCAACTGGGCTTTCAGTTCCTTCAACTCTGCCGGAGCCATTCTATATGGAAGGATAGAAATAGGTGTGGTACTCGAAAGTAAATCAATAGGGAACTCAAGCTCTCGATCAGGAGGCAGTCCCAGTAAATCATCAAGAAACTCACTTACTATCGGGACATCCTCTAACTTAGGTTCCCTCTTTGAAGTATCAATCACGTATGCCAAATAAGTCGGATACCCTTTCTGCACTAATTTCGAAGCTTTGATGGCCGAGATTACACAAGACGGTAATACTCGACGTTTCCCTACAAACACAATCTCTACTCCTTCCGAATTTCGAAGAACAACTTCCTTTCGGAAACAATCCATGTTCACCCGATGTGTAGTTAACCAGTCCATACCCAATATTAGATCAAAATCCAGGATCTCTAGAGGAATTAAGTCACCCCTAAATTCTTCCTCGCCTACCCTTATCCCACAGTCTCTATAACAACTGTTTCTAACTAGCTTTTCTCCTAAAGGGGTGAGAATTACAATTTCTTCCTCTAATGGTGACAGGTTTCTATCAGCAATTGATGCAAATGTGGTGCTCACATAAGACCTATTTGAGCCAGAATCTATCAAAACATAAGCATCTTTATCAAATAAAGACATAGTACCTGTCACTACTCCAGGTCAGACCCGTGCCTCATCTTTCGTCACAGCGAAAACTCTTGTCGAGGTACGAGTTTGTGGTCTCGAAGGTGGATGTGCCGGGGTATTACTCTCCACACCGGAGCATATGGTCACTCCCTGTCTCTGTGGCAACCCAGAATAATCTCTCCTCTGCATATCAGTGTGAGCTGGTGAAGATGATGTAACTATCGTGGCTCGTCCTAACCGTGGGCAATTACTCCTAATATGACCCGTCTGTCCACATTGGAAACATCTTGTTGGCCCTCTACATAGCCCACTATGATAATTTCCATAATTTTTGCATCGGTCAGAACCTCCGAAACTCTTCCCAGAACCAGTCATAGCAGATCTACTAAACCTCGAAGGTCTTTGTTGTGATGGTGGAAATGGAGGTCGAGGAGATGTCATGGAAACAGAAGTAGTACTCTCTGAAATCGCTGAGTCCTTGCCTCTTTTTACTGGCTGACTAGAAGACATACCAAGATTCCTTCTTTTTGCAAACTCAATCCGAATCCTCCTATTCTCAGTCGCGAGCTTCTCAGCCCGTAAAGCCATCTGTACCACCTCCTTATGCGACTCCCTACCAGTCACTGTCATCTGCTCTCTAATCTCATTACGGAGCCCTTCCTCGAAATAACTGGCCTGATCCTGCTCAGATTTCACCAGATCCGGCACATATAACATCAACTCGTTAAAACGAGTTTCGTACTCCTCCACAGTTAGATTCCCCTGTTTCAAACTCAGAAATTCTCTCTTCTTTTCTTTCTGATGAAAATAAGTGAAATACTGATCATCGAATTCTCTGAGAAAATCGGACCACGTCTGAGGAGTAGTGGAACGGGACTTCATTGAATTCCACCAAGTACGAGCCCTCTTCTCTAATAATCTCGTAGCCACCATCAGCTTCATGTCGTCGTCTAATCTCATATCAGAGAGAGTCTCTGAAACCTGATTAATCCAGTCTTTTGCCACAATGGCATCCAACTCACCCGTGAAAGACACACAACTGAGTTGTCTAGCCTCCTTTAGGTTCTTGAAAATAGATACATCTTGTACCGGTGGTGGAACTAAAGGAGTAACTGGTGGTACTATAGGTGGAACTTGACCAGTCGGAGCTCCACCAGCCATTGCGGTAAAGAAAGCTGCCAATGCCTATGCTGCCTCAGTAGGCATGGTGGGAATACCCGTAGGTGGCGGAGGAGGTGGAGGATGTGGAGGACCATCGGCCTGCTCAGCAGCAGGTGCTGCCCGAATGGTAGACGCAACCGATTCTTCCTCTACTGCATCTAGCTAACGATGTTGGGAATGGCCTTTTCCCCTCCCAACCAATCTAGTGAGAGGTGGGCGTCCGCGTCGAGGAGGCATAATAATCTATAAAAGAAAACGAGCAAGTTTAGGGAACTTTAGGCTCTATATGAAAATGCATGCATTCTATTCAACCTAATCTAACTTAATCCGAGGCCACACTGATACTGTAAATTTTTAAAACCACTTTAAAACTAAAAACTCTTATCTTTAAAACAAAAAGCTCTGATACCAATAGAATTGTCACGACCCGGAACCTCCCTCATGCCCATGACAATCGTTGCGACGTCCCCAATTGACACTCATTATCCGGAATGCCAACCGGAACCCCGCAAGGCTTACATATCAGTTTCTTTCCTTTCCTGTGAGCAATCGTTGTTAAATATCGAGTTTTTAGAGAATATACACTATTTTAGATAAAAAACAATCAAAATAAAATTTTCACCACACAAGGGTATTTTGGTCATTTTTTTCTCAAAAATTTCGAAATTGGCTAAAACGTAATATACAAGTACAAAACACATAATTCATATTCAAAATGAGTTTCAAAGTCTAAAATCTTCATTTAAAACGAAATTACGGTTATTTGAATATAATAAGAAAATAAAAGAAATATTAAGGGAAATATTCTATTTTCTTATAAAACAATATTTATAGAATTATACGTGAATAATTTTTATAGCATAAAAGCTAAATAAATTTATACATACTGAAATACAGTAAGCCAAAATATTTAGTTTAATTTACAATAATAAGAGGGCCCCCGAATAAACAAAAGCAAAGAGGACTGTGAACCTACGGTTTGAAAAATGCAGATCCAATGGTAGTCCTCGATGAGATCAGCTATCTACAGTCTATACTGAACCTAAAATTGGTGGAAAGGAGGGTGGTGAGATTATAAAATCTCAATGAGTAAACATACATTATCATAAATATCTAAAGGCAAGTAAAATGGAGGCAAGTTTAAACAACAAATTTCAACCCATTTCATAATGTTTTCAATTTATTTCTTAAACCATAAAATATTTGTAATTTACCAAAACAGTTGTTAAGGCTTATGTCTTTTATTAAAACAAGGCTCAAGCCAAAACTAATCCTCGGGGATACCTTGACCGAGGCATCTAACCGAGTCCGCCAAGGGTGTTAAAATATTCACATGTGAAACACATTTTTATTTTTAAAACAAGTCGTCCCTTGGCGTTGGCCGAGTTACACATTCACGTGGGGGTTTGATGTGAAGTGAGCTCTAATACTACCCCGGGAATTACCCTCCTCGCCTCTACAACCGGAGTAACTATATAACTGGGTTTACCGTGCCCCTCTAATAGGCAGTCCACGAAAACCCGTCACTGCAGTGACTAACCCACCAATTTTAATAAAATTTCGACAGTATAACGTGGCTTCTATTTATTTATCCAGCCTGTATAGTAAAAACAACTTACATAAATTTCTCAATGCACTCACAAAATATAGCCACATATACTCATTTCTCATAAGCCATTCCTAGGAAAATATATATTTTTCAAGTCAATTTGCAGCCTCCAATTACTCAATTTCATAATCAATACAATATATTTTTATTTGTCACATTTATTCCTAAAACATCAAAAAATCCCGTTTTAATCTCGTTTTCATTTCATAAAATACATAAAGGGCATTGAAAAATAAACTCTAGATAATTTACAATAATAATAAGTTTACTCACCGTTTGTACAAACTAAAAGCTTTCTAAGCGCCCCGATCACTACTCGTCGGGTACGACTTCTTTACTTTTTCCGGAAGGCTCTCCTCCTAGACACATTACAAAAATTTACAAAATTCATCATATTGATGCTAAATCACTATATAATTAACTTAAATCCTATACTAATGCATGGTATGAAATGCAATAGCCTAAAACGGCTTAAACGCGGTATTAACCTATTTTTGGCACTTTGCCCGATAAATTGCTAACGCGCTCCATTTTAGCTCTAAATCATCCCATTCTCTCTCCAACATTTCTAACCATTAAATATAAGCCAATAACCTTCTAAAAACAACAAAATCAGCTCACTCCCTTCCTTGGAAAATTCGGCCAAAAATGGGACATTAACTCGGTTAATTTTTTACTTTGTTTTTCTATCACGTTCAATCGTTTTTCATCATTTTCTCTTCATTTCCCTTAGAATAAAATCAATTCATCATCATTGTACAGCATTGAGCATCCAGCCAAGAGTGGGTATTGTGAAAATTTAATGATTTCTTGCCCAATTTAATTTCTAAACACATTTAACTAACTAAAACTATCAATTTAACTAAAAATCAAAACCTAAAAATTTCAATTTCTCTCCCCTAGAATTTCATCCAGCCCTTGATATCACTTTTTGATCTCTCTCCTCAAGCATGCTAAATGGAAATAAAGGCATAGGAAAGGTAGAAATCAAGCTAAAATCGAAAAATCTTACCGTTAGACGTGTAAACGGTCGAAAATCGTGAATTTCCCTTTGAATTTTCTTGTTTCTCTTTGGTTTTTCTTTTTTTCTTCCTTTCCTCTCTATTTCCTCTCTTGTTCTTCCTTATGGCCGGCCAGCACTTAAAATGGGGTTTAAATGGGCTGACTTTTCATTAAAATAATATTATTTCATTAAAAAATGCCACGTGTCACTTTCCCATTGGCCCATTTTTAAAATTTCATCCATTTGTTTCCAAATTTTCACCATACACTTGTCCCACATATCCATAGCTTAGATAAAATTCTCAGACTTATCCAAAGTCTCGGTGGAGTAATTTTTAAAATTTACACTTTTGCCCCCGTAAAAGTGAAAAATTATATTTTTGCCTAAAAAACTGAAAAATTGCCCATAGACATATTTTTCATCCCTTATACTCATACCATTCTCCAATTTGTCAAATTTGATCTAAATTCTCTCAAAATCTCAAATTTTGTCCGCGGGTGGCAAAATTACGATTTTGCCCTTACACTCCAAAAATACCATAATTAAACTTTTTCACTTCCTATCATTAAATTATACTCCAAATAGTTAATCTTGGTCAAAAATTTCACTCCATGATCAAATTATTATCTTAGGTGGCAAAATGACGATTTTGCCCTTGAACATCAAAATTTCCAATTTTACCCCAAATGAACCCTCGAACTCCGAACAATCATTTTTAGTTATTCATGGAGTATAAAATATTAAATTTCATCCTACAATTCCTATTTGAACTAGTTCGAGGTTAAATCAACTCAAGTGTACCGTTAGGTACGATATCGGGTTTCGTCTTTTTTTATGTGCTTTCCTAGCATAATAACATGCTACTCAGTGCATGTATGTCATGACATGTAGTTATAGGGTCGGGTTTTACAAAATCTATCTTTAGAGCCACTAATGCTATTCTTGTAAAGGTTCTAACTTACTCTTGAAAAGTTAGTGTAAGGGTTATGGTTGACCTTGGAAGCCATTGTATGGGTTTGTGCTAATCCTATTAAAGCCATTGTATGTGATACCTTTGCAATATTAGAGAATCGATTCTTTTGCCTCAAGGAGTTGATTCTTCACTATGTTCTGGCGCTAAAATTTGAATTTAAGCTTAATTTTTTTGTCTCCACTTTTGTCAGTTGTACCATCTCTTTCTTGGTCACCAAGTTTCTGAATTGTACTTTTGATGCTTCAAGAACCGATATCTTCTCCATGTAGAATTGATTCTTTCTTCTTTGCATTTTTAGCTTATGCATTTGTCTCTTTAAAATAGATTCTTTGTCCTTGAGGTGTCAGTTATTCACAAATCCTTAAGCTTCTGTCTTCTAAGAATCGACTTCTTCCTTTTTCATAATTGATTCTTCATCATTGAATTCTACCTAAGAGCTGACTTCTTTTTTTGCAGAATCGATTCTTTCTGTTATCAAGAAATAGATTTTGCTTTTTTTTCATTTAAAAATCAAGTCTTTTCTTTTAAAAATTTGATTCTTAGGTAAATATTTTGAGTTTTGAGAACAAGAGATCTTCGAGAAAGTTAAGAAATGTTTCTTTAAGTTTAAGAACAAGATCATTCATATTCAAAACATGTTCAAACAAGGAAAACATTTTGTAGACACCCTTTCTTAATTAGAGAAAGAAGAAGAAGAAGAAGAAGAAGAAGAAGAAGTAGGAAATGAAGGAAAAGAGGAAAAAAGAGCTTTTATACTATAAGCAAAATGACATAGTTTTGTTTCAACTAAAGGAGGAAGTTTCGTGGGTTGAATCTCATCAATCGAGCCCACTTTTGTTATTTTGGCCCACTTCAATTTATTTGGGTAACTTTGACCCAATAGCTTGGTTTTCTTTTTGGGTTTCCTAACCCAATTAGGTGAGTTCTTGTACTTTTTTATTGATTTGTTTTTAAATATCTTAAATTATTTTCCTTTATGATTTTTTATTTTATTTTTATTTATTTAATTATTTATTTTGTTTTTTCAAAATTACAAGCTAATGCATAATTTATGTAATTTTTCCAATGATGAAATCTAAAGAAAACCAAAAGTGGCTTTTTGGGAATTTCTACGTGAGAGAATTTTTCAAAATTTTACTAGAAGCGTTTGGGAGATTTTGGAAAATTTTTTATATTGAGGATTTCTATTTATAATATATAAGGAAAATAAATATTGAATATTGAACTATAATAAAATTAAATAAATAAGTTCTTTAATGATGAAATCTCAAAAAAACCAAAAGTAGCTTGTTGTGAATTTCTAGCTAAGAGAATTTTCTAAAATTTTACCATGAGTGTTTAGGAGAATTTGAAAATTTTTGAAATATAGAGGATTTTTATTTTTTAATATATAAGGAAAATAAAAATTGAATATGGAACTAGAATAGAATTAAATAAATAAGTTCGCCAATGATGAAATCTCAAGAAAATCAAAGGTAGCTTATTGGGAATTTCTAGGTGAGATAATTTTCTAAAATTTTACCATGAGCATTTGGGAGATTTTGGAAAATTTCAATATCAAGAATTTTTATTTGAAAATCTACTAAAATAAAAATAAGAAAAGGAATGGAATTAAAACATTGAACTAGATTTTATTTAGTAAGGAAACATAATTGATAGGGTACCAATTAAATGGGTGCTGTGGGAGTGCTAATACCTTCCACACACGTAAAGGACTTTTGAACCTAATTTGCTTCGTTAACTAGAACCTATTATTTTTTAATGAGCTTAAGTCAAGCTTAGGACTTCATAAAAAAAATAAATTCAATTGGGTGGTTAATCGCACTTAAACAAAAAAAATTAATAGCAACACTTTTTTTAAGTCAAACTATTGAGTTTTAAAACTCACCACGTTATGACAGTTTGACAATTCCACTATGGATGCTTAGAAAGTCAAGCCCATAATTAGTTATGTGTAAAAGGCTAGTTTACAATAGTTTAATTTTATTTTCCTTTATTATGTCTTTTCTTTTTCAATATTTCAATTTTTAATTTTAATTCCCTCTATTATGTTTTTCTTCTCTTTATATGTATAACATGTTTTTTTCCACACACTCACTTTGCAGCCATGCATAAAGCCTTCTACCCAGGCTTTGTCCCTTTTAGGAGGAAGTGAAGTATCGCTGTTCTCGTGAGGTGACAACCTCCGCATAAGCCAATGAAATACTTCCACTCAGATTAAACCCTTTTTGTTAGTAGCCTATGATGATGAGAATTGGGGTGCCTTACTAGTCCAGAGTGGACGACAATAAAGAACAATTTGAGAACATTTAGCTTGGTGTTTAATCCTAGCCCACATATAGTGAACTATTAGAGCCAACCTTAGATAGAGCCTTCCTACCTTATTTTTAGAAAACATCAAGATTGGCACTCATTATAATTTTGTTATGATATTTGTTTTTGTAATTATTATTTCCTGTATGTACTAACTCTTTTGCTTTACTTTACAATCATGCATTTGCATCATGCATTCACCACATAGGATGTCTGCCATGTGACGATACATGATGAAGGCGACTTTTGTTACATTCATGGAATGCTCACCTTTTGATTTGAAACTCCAATAATAAGAGCTACAACAAAAAGAGGATGATTGCTTTATAGATGGTTATATTTCCACTCTCCTTAAGAAGATTCATCTTGATCTTCAACAAAATAATTTCTCCGAGTTGCTTAAAATATGGGGGTTATGGAAAAAATAGCAACAAAAAAGGTTTCAACAAAAATATGAACATATCGCATCATTATTCCAATCAGTCTAGATGATCAAATAATTCGAGCTGTAATCCAGTTTTAGGATCCTTCATATAGATGCTTTGTTATTTAAGAGGTGGAAATGACCCTAACTATCGAAGAATATGCAATTTTACTTGGTCTAAATACCTCTTATTCATATGAGGTATATTGGAGAAAGAGAAAGCCAGCTAGTTGCAATACACTTGCAAGACCAATGCAAATCAATTTGCAAGAATTGAATGCAAATAAAATTCATAAAAGAGAAAGTATTTGCATATCATGGAGTTTTCTTCGAGACTTTATCATGAAGCACTTAGAGGATGAGCAAGGTATAAGTATGATGGCTATAACAATCTACGGGTTGATAATCTTTCCAAAAATGTTGGGACACATTGAAATGAGAATCATTGACTTTTTCGAACAAATTGAAAATGGAGTTCATCCTTCATTAGCAATTTTGGCAAAAACCTTTAGATCTTTAAACTATTGCAGATGACATGGCAAAGGATGTTTTATTGGATGTGCATAACTCCTATTTGTGTGGTTTCAAAGTCATTTCAAATGTGAGAAACACACCTTTCGTAAGTCTTACCATGCGTCTGCTCCTATCTTAGAGTTTTGCAAAAGTTAATGGCCTAACAAGAAGTCCAAAGCAGAGTGGGTTTCAAGGCTTCGACATCTCGCTAGTTCAGAAGTAATATAGAGAGCACTTTGGATGTCTCAAGAATCCACAGTATACAAATGTGGAGACAACCCATTGGTTTCATTTTTGGGGCCTTGGGGAGCGATAAGTTATGCTCCAATCATGGTACGAAGGCAATTCAGAAAAGAACAATTCATCCCAATGATGCATAAGCTCAATCAGCTTGAGTTCTCTTATGGCCAGCCAAGGACAGTAAAGAAGATTGATGAAATTGTTAAAGCATGGACACAAGTGCAAAACGTAAGTCTAGGGAGTTTAGCTGACAAACTTACTTTTGGGTATTTTACATGGCAACGTCTAGTCAAAGACATGGTATTTCCATCAGAGCCTAATGGTACTAATAACACTGAAGCAGGGGCTAGTGAATCATCATGTGATAAGATGGCCATGTGGAAAGTTGAAAATAAGAGGTTGTGACAAGAAATAAAAGATTTGACAAAAGAATGAGAATTGAAGTTTTAGAAGCATTGCAAAGAACATAATGAATGGAAGGAGAAATATGAATGCTTGGACTATACTTTTTAGTTAATGACTACTGATCTTGGCAAGTTACGAAAAGATTTAAGTAAGAAGGAAAACGACTTGAGTGAGAAACAAAAGCAAATTAATAAGTTCCAAGTTTCTACAGATAGTATAGGATAGAGGATGCATTTTTAACTAGAGAAAATTAAAAGGCTTAGGGAAGAATGTGAACAAAATGAGCACATTATTCTAGCCCTCCAAAAGAGTTATGACCAAGCTAGACAAGAGTGCCTTTTGTATCAAGTTTATGAAAGATCATGAAACATTAGGGAGACATGGAGGCGTGAGTTTTTAGCCAAGCAAGCTTAGGTGGAACACTTCGCAAAGCAGACTAATAAGGCAGTCCTTAAGGCAAGGGAGATAGTTAAAAAGATAGAGTTACTCAACTGTGAAATTCATCCGAATGGAGTATATGGAGAATGATTGCTCAATTTCATGGATGAAGTGCATGATCATTACAAGTAAGTTGGGTGTCTTAGGTATTTTAACTTAGATTTTTAAGTATATTCAGTTTTTTTAGGTGAGATTTTTTTTATTTTAAGATAGATTGTTCTTTATTAGATTGAATGTAAGTAGTTTAAGTTGGATTTTATTTTTGGCAATAGGAGTTTCCTTTTGTTATCTATCATCCCACAACAAATATTCAAAACATATTTAGAGCATGCATTTAGATATCTAAGCTTATTTTTCCTAGACATTCCAAGGCATTCTAATATATTTAGAGTATGCATTTACATGTCTAGGCTTATTTTTCATACGGACATATCCAGACTCATATTTATTTTAAAAAGGGGTCCTCATGATAGCTCATTGGCCAAAACACTTATTCGTCACCCATACAACACTCATCTACAAATCAAGATCATGGAAAACGAACAAGCTAAGCAAATGGATCAAATGGAGAAACCTCAAGAAGAGATAAAAGTGCAATTGGCTAAGATGATGGACTTAATCATGAATATTAGCAAACAAAAAACAATGGCTGAAGAACTTGTTAACCAAGCTAGCCAATAGATCCCAAGTAATAATGATTCCATGTACCAACCTCTAGTGTCTCAAATGCAATACCAATACCCCATACATCCTATAGGAGATCATCTTTATTATAGGGGACAATCATCAATGTAGTGAACAACTACTTGAGTAAACTCAGCTCATCCAATTATAGTTCTAGATTTAGATGATCCAAAGGAATAGGAAAAGTTGAGTGAAGGAGCATCCGAGGCTATAAATAATTTGGGAGCACAAAAAAAGTTAGACCTCTTAGAGGAATGATTATATGCTATGGAAGGAATAGATGTTTTAGCCTCTATTGATGCTTTAGAACTAAGTCTCGTACTTGGACTAGTAATTCCTCCCAAGTTTAAGGTCCCTGATTTCGAGGAATACGATTATACTAAGTGTCCAATGGCATATGTAACCATGTATTGTTGTAAGATGGCTGCTTACACTCATGATAATAACTTGTTAATTCACAGTTTTTAAGATAACCTTACAAGATTAGCCGTTAGATGGTATAATAAGCTAGATAGAAACCATGTGCATTCATGGAAAGATTTGGCACAAGCGTTTGTAGTTCAATATAAACATATGGCAGACATGGCTCTAGATCGTTTGACCCTTCAAGGCATGGAAAAGAAAGATACTGAAAGCTTCAACGATTATGTTTAGAGGTGGAGAGATATTGCCTCACAAGTCCTGCCACCATTGATTCAGAAAGAAATTATAGTCATGTTCATCAACACTTTGAAGGCCCCATATAGCGAAAGGTTGGTAAAAAATGCCATCAAGAATTTTGCAAATATGGTATTGTCAGGGGAAATAATTGAAGCTGCAATTAAGAGTGGTAAGATTGAAGGAAGAGACACCCCCAATTCTAAAAAAAAGAGTGCATAAAAAAAAAAGGAAGTTGAATCCCAAGCAGTTACACTTGAAAATCCCCAAGCCAGAGCATACAACCCATATCATCCTTATCTCCCTTACCAACCCTATTATCCCACCTTAAACAATATTTCCTAAAACCCTTATCCTTACCAATAGGCCCCATAATAAGCTTTCTAAACAAGTGTCCAATTGATACCATCACCACCAACCCAATCCATTATTCGACCAAACAATACCAGGGAACTTAGAAATAATCCAATGACATTTAACCTTATTCCCATATTTTATATAGCTCTGCTTCCCCAACTAATCGAACGCCACCTCTTGGCAAAAGTTCACTTAGAACCTTTAAAGCCACCTTACTTAAAGTGGTATGATGTCAATGCTCAATGTGATTACCACTATGGCATTCAAGGTAACTCAATAGAAAATTGAACAGCTTTGAAATGTAAGGTGTAAGGATTGGTCATAGTTGGACTTTAGAACTTTACGAAGAAACTTGAGACAAATGTCAATGAAAATCCCTTGCCCAATCATTCAAAGGCATCGGTTATGGGAAGTGAGGTAGCTCGGTACATCAAATGGAATGTGAGCGAAGTTCAAACCTTAATGGAGGAAATATATAAAGCTTTAGTTTATGCTGGTATGATTGAGCTAGTTTGGATGGACCAACATTTCAGATATCCAAGATATGATTCCAAGCATGCATGTAAGTATCATGTCGAAATTAGTGGATATTCCATTCAAGTATGCAAAGCCTTTATCCAAAAAGTACAAGAAATGATGGATTCATCCATAATTGATTTTTACGAAGAATGTGAGGAAAACTCGCAGTGGTAGAAGATTCAGACACTACTCCTAAGGCTTTGACTATTTATTACGAAGAGGAGACAAATTCAAAGGTCAATGTTACTAAGCTTATGGTAATCGTAGAGGTTCTTAGCCCTTTCCCCTATCAAAGCAATAAGGTGACTTAGAGGTATAATTACAACATCATATCGCAAAGGATATTTAATTGTTTACCTCAAGAGGGGAATGATGCTAACATAACTAATGTTAGAGGAATAACTCGGAGTGGGAGATGTTATACCTCTAAACTACTTGAAAAGGGAAAGAAAGCAAAGTTGACAATTAAGAAATAGAAAGTCCATCACAAGGGCAAACGAGTCAACCTATGGTTGTATAAGATGTGGGACACAAAAAGCCAATAGCATAGAGAAAAACTTGTGAATTTCTCAAGTTTGTTAAACATAGTGATTGTAGAGCAGTTGAATAGAATGCTAGCTCACATATCATTATTGGTGCTACTCTTAAGCTCTAAGCCTCATCGAAATGCCTTACTTAAAATACTCAATCAAGCCCATCTGCCACATAACATATTGGTTAAGAATTTAGACCACATTATCAGGAATGTTGTTGTAACAGATTTCATTACCTTTAATGACGATGAGATTCCACTAGGTGGCAGAGGACATAACAAGGCACTTCATATAACCACCAAATGTAAAAACCATATCATGGTTAAAGTCCTCATTGATAATGGCTCCACACTGAATATTATGTCGTTAACCATGCTAGCTAATCTACCTGTGGACATGTCCTACATGCAAAAAGCCACATGATTGTAAAAGCTTTTGATGGAACCAGATGAGAGGCAATTGGGGATAAAGATGTGCCAATATAGATCAACCCTTGCACTTTTCTTATTAGATTCCAAGTCATGGACATTATACTGTCATATAGTTACTTGTTGGATTGACCATGGATACATATGGCTGGCATAGTACCATCATCACTCCATCAGAAAGTCAAGTTCGTAGTGAATGATTAGTTGATAATAGTCTCAGGTGAAGAAGATATCCTTGTCACCCAATCACCATCGACCTTTTTTATTGAAAGCACAAAAGTAGTAGTGGAATGTTCTTTTAGATCTTTTTGTTAGTCCCAAATAAATGTGCTAGAAGGGGGGTGAATATCACTTTTTGGCTCTTATAAGAATTAACTTCTAATTAGGGACAAATGTAAAATAGAAGAAAGATTTAAAGATGAATGAAAGACTAAAAACAGAGCAGATAATCACACTAGAATTTATAGTGATTTGGTCCAAGACCTATATCCACTACCTTGATTGTTCAACCTAGGATTTTCCAAACCAATCCACTATGAACGGTGAAATTCACAAGCTTTCACCAAGCTTTTACAATGGCTTTTACCAGGCTCAGCCAAAACCTTTCACAATGGTTTTTACCAGTATCAACCAAAACCCAAACAAACTTTATAGGCTAAGTTAGAACCTATACACCTAATCAAGCAATCCAAGCTTGAACAAATTCCCTTAGAGTGTCTCACACACTCTAAGTATACAAGGAGAAGAGAAATAAAAGTGTAACTATGATCACTGACTTGATCTAAGTGGTATAAAATGAAGTGCTTATCTCAAATATAAAGATAGGAGTGAAGTGCAGTAAGAGTGCAGAGTTTTTGCTAGTTTTTTGCTTTTTTTTTTTTTTTATAATTCAGGCAGGGGGATTATACACCAACTAATGAGACAAATGCTCGGGTGTTGGTTTTTAGCTCTTTTTGTTCTTGAAAGCCTTAATTACCTTTTCTAGTTGCTGGGAGCCCCTTAAACACTTGAAAATCAGCTCTGATAGGTGTTAGGCAGTTTTTGACTGTTGGAAACAATTTGGTGGAAGTTTGGGCTGTTAATCTCTCTTCTAGTGCTCAATTTAAATTTTCTAATAGAATGATCTTAGTCGACTAACTGCGCTCTTAGTCGACTAAGTTGTCTCGGTCTTCTGATCCCAGTTTTTGGTAGTGAGTTCTTAGTCGACTAACTTCTTTATTAGTCGATTAAGTTATTTTTGTCTTGAAGTCTAGATTTTTGGAAGTAAGCTCTTAGTCGACTAACTTGCTTCTTGGTCGACTAAGTCTTCTCTATTTCTCAATCCTCTTGAGCCCGCCAACTTCTAATTTGAATTTTAGCTAACTAACATGCTTCATTATCTAACTGAGACGCTTCTGTTTTATTGATCAATTTGTGGCTTCTTATTCATGTGATTTTTGATATGTGCCTTTGAATGATTGATTTATTTTTGGCATACAATTTTTGTCCTGCACACTCAAGTAAAGATATTAGACACAAATGAATGGGAATGTTTTATTATAATAAAAAACTAATGGAGCCAACAATCTCCTTCTTTTTGATGATGACAAAACATTCCTTGATTAACAGCATAGTGTCTATTGGTTCTTTTTTTTTTTTTTAGTTCTGCATAAAATGAGGATTTCCTCCCTCTAAGTGTGTGCTCCCCCTTAGTGTGTGCATATTTTACTATCCATTTCAACAATTTTTATTTATGTCATATGGATAATGACATTATATATTCAGAATATATTTATGCAGACATATAAAATGATCAACAATAGGTGACTAGTTGACAGAATATCATCAATATTTCAGTTAACTGTTTGTCATCAGCATATTATTTTTAGATTTTATTTATGCCATTAATCATCTAACAGATATAGTATAATTTACATCCATATACGTTTTCAACCAAATTCCATTCACAATATCATAACAAAAATTAATTGTCAGCATAATAGCCCAATATCAGCACCAAATCTTTAAGCAACAGCAGTCAAACTATCATAAACATCAAGGATAGATTTCAATGTTTAACCATCAACAACTAAATAATATAACCAGCTTAGCAGTATCCCTTTTTTAGCACAATAACATAAGCAACAAAGTTAAATTCAGATGTTCAACTTTCAACAGAACAAAAATCAGCAAAAAAACAAAAACATTGTCATTGTTTTGTTCCTAAGTTGCCCCTAGATCATTTCTACTTTCTTTCTCCCTTAAACTTTTCTATAATTACTCCCTCTTTTTGTTAGCATCAAAACGAAGGGGTGTTGAATCAGATTCTGAAGAGGCTGAAGGGTTGGACTCGTCAGTGCCATAGATGACATTAAGGGGTTCAGGTGAAGGTTCAAATGATGGTCTTTTGGGTGAGGCTTAAGGGGATTGGTTTGAAATTTGCAGTGGATTTTCTATAGAGGAAATGGCTGAGGGTTTGGCTTTTTTTGCTATCCCAGAAGACTTTCTTCTCTTGAGGAATTTTTTGTTTGTGTCCATGGTCTTCCTTCCTTTACTAGGTGGCTTAGGTTGCTTTTGTGTCAGTGCTGTAGCTTTTCCTTTGTCTTTCTTAGGTTGAGCAGTCTGCTCTACAGTGTGCAGTGACTCAAATGCTTGCTTCTAAGCTTTAGCCTTTGCTGCCTCCTTTTCTGCTTGTTCTTCTTGAACCATTTGCTGAAAAACATCCATTACTGATACTGCCTTAGAGTTAGAGGGTGATAGCTATTCTGGCTGAGGTTCATGATGGGATAGAGAATTTTCAAATGAGCCAAGCACTTTAGTGCCTTGATCTGATTCATCTTTATTTTAAGGCTTAGGAGTTGGAGATTTCCTTGGTTAATCAACTTCTGGTTCAGGGCCCTCAGCTTGAATGATAGGACTTACAGCCTGAATAGTGGAACCTTTGCTTGGAAGGCAAGACCTTCAGTAGCTTGTCTTGTTGGTGCTTGGCTTGGAGTAGCAGAGGTGTCTGCAGCAACAAGTTTAGAAGTTGATTTCCCTTTTCCTTTCATCACATTTTCAAGTTCTTCCAACTTTTCTTCAATTTTCTACATCCTCACAGCCTAGTCTGTGAGCTTTTCATCAATTCACATCAACAGATTCAGTACCATTTCATTTGAGAACTAGGAGGGAGCTACTTCTGATTGAGCAGGGAGAGAAGATTCTCCTCCTGGAGTAACCTTGGGGGTTTTAATAAATTTTTCTCCATCAAGTTTGTACCCATCTTAAGCAGACTTCTAAGATAGATAGCTTGGTCCATGCTTTTTACTTGATCATTCTCATACCTAGAACTCCATATTCCCTTCTTCCTAATTAGTGAGGTGATCACATTTCCATATGGCAGATTTATTTTATCAATTTGACAGGTTTTCCTCATCTTCTCAATCATAAACCTACCTAAGTTGAGTGAAGCACCATTAAAGGCATGCTCCATCAACCACATGTCCTAAAGGCTGACATAGCTAAAGCTTCCACTTATTCCATGAATATTTGCAGTAATGAAATAATGAAGAATTCTAATATGAGGGCTCTTAATTAAACCAACATTACTTTTGGATGAATATTTTTCTTTTTTCCCTGTGATTATTTCCCACAGAGATGAAGGGTCATAATTCTCCGAAATTTCATAATCACCCTCTTCACATTCAATTTTAAGCAAATTTTCTAGATCTGAAATAGTCACTACAAACTCTTTTCCATTTAAGAAGACATTCAGACCATCATTAATGAAATCATTAGAATCCTCAAGTTCATCCTTATCTAAAGCTATGCTTGTATAAAATTCTTTCAGCAGACTAGCACTATATGTTCTGTTCTTAAAAGTTCTAAATTTCTTTAGTTTCATTTCCTCAAAATAATTCGATAATCCTAATTGGATTTTAGGGTTTTCATCAAAGCTCTCCCAGTCAATAAATTTGCCACATATAATCGAAACATTTTCAATTTTCTTGAACCTATCCTCATGGGTTTCATTTCTAAACTTTGAGGATAGAATCTTACCTTTCTTGAAGGATTTTTCTTTCTCTTTCTTTTTCTCTTCTCTATGTTCCTTTTTTGTTTGCTTTTCCCAGTTTTCTCAACTACAGAGGTGGAAATAATCTTCTTCTTCTTCTTCTTCTGAATTTTTGATTGTGGACTCTCTTCTATTGGCTGTTTGCCTTTTTTCTTTTCTAGAATATTTTTAGACATGAAGGATTTTTCCATTTGGTTTTGAGATGTTTCTAGCATGGGGTTTCGTGGGTTTGAGAGGAAAGAGTTTCAGTTTAGAAAGAATCGATTTCAGATGAGAGAAATGAAGGGAGAATGAGTTAAGAGAGGTTAATTCTTCTAAAAACCGTCTGACTCCCCCTCTTTAAATATGGTTGGTAACCTCATCTTTTCAAAATTCAAAAATTTGCCTCTCAATTTTATTTTCCAATTAAGTGGTTTTTCTCCTCTTTTTCTTCACCTGGTAGATTGTTTCTTTTTACTATTTTATTCATTTTCTCTTTATTTGACTGAGTCTTATTGTTTAAAGAGGCAGAATACTCTTAGTTGATTAAGAGATTCTTAATCAACTAAGTCCCTACTGTTTTGTGAATGAGAAACACAAAAATTTTCTTACAACTCCTGCATATTAACCATGACTAAATTTCTTCTAATCTCACAGAATCTTTCCTCATTTAGAGGCTTAGTAAATATATAAGCTAATTGTTTCATGGTGCTAACAGACTCAATTTTAATGTCTCCTTTAATTACATGATCTTTAATAAAGTGATGCATAATTTTAATATGTTTGGTCCTAGAGTGTTGGACAGGATTCTTTGAGATGTTGATGGCACTTGTGTTATCACAGAAAATTGGTACATTATGCAAGATTGTTCCAAAGTCTTTTAATTGTTGTTTGATCCATAAAATCTGAGCACAACAACTGCCTAAAGAAATATATTCAGCTTCAGTTGTGGATAGTGCAACTGAGTTTTATTTTTTACTTGACTAGGATACAAGCTTATCTCCTAGAAACTAACATGTTCCACTAGTGCTCTTTCTATCTATTTTGCTCCTAGCAAAGTCTGCATCTGAATATCCAATAAGATTAAAGGATGTTTCTCTAGGATACCATATTCCTAAAGTTTGTGTATCTAAGAGGTATCTAAAAATTCTTTTAACAACAGTCAAATGTGATTCTTTGGGTTGAGATTGAAACCATGCACACAAGCATACACTAAATTGAATATCAGGTTTGCTAGCTGTTAAATAAAGTAATGATCCAATCATACCTCTATAGAGTTTTTGATCAACACTTTTTCCTTTTTCATCAGCATCAAGTTTGGTGGATGGACTCATTGGTGTGCTAATTGATTTTAGCTTCAGCATGTCTTGAATGTATATTTCTTGGTCGATGAAGATTCTTTCCTCACTTTGTTTGATTTGAAGGCCAAGAAAGAATTTTAGCTCACCCATCATGCTCATTTCGAATTCACCATGAATCTCTTCAGCAAAGTTCTTGCATAAAGCCTCATTAGTTGCACCAAACAAAATATCATCCACATAGATTTGAACAACAATTAAATCACTCAAGCATTTTTTGACAAAAAGTGTTGTATCAATGCTTCCTCTATTATATCTTTTCTCAACTAAAAACCTAGAGAGTCTTTCATACCAAGCTCTTGGAGCTTGTTTTAGTCCATACAAGGCCTTATAAAGTTTGAACACATAATCTGGTTTTTCATAGTCCTCAAATCTGGGGGGTTGCTCAACTTAGACTTCCTCTTGAATGAAACCATTTAAAAATGTACTTTTTACATCCATTTGAAATAATTTGAAGTTCATGAAACATGCAAATGCAAGCAATAATCTAATGGCTTCAATTCTAGCAACAGGAGCAAATGTCTCATCATAGTCAATGCCTTCCTCTTGGTTATACCCTTATGCCACTAATCTAGCTTTGTTCCTAATAACATTTCCTTGCTCATCTACCTTATTTCTAAAGACCCATTTTGTGCCAACAATGGGATGATTTAATGGTCTAGAAACTACAATCCATACTAGGTTTCTCTTAAATTGATCAAGCTCTTCTTACATTGCCAATATCTAGTTTTCTTTTTTTTTTGCCTCCTTAAAGCATTTAGGCTTAATTTGTGAGATGAAAATTGTGAATTCACATGTTTCTCTAATTCCTCTCCTAGTCTTGACTCCTTGAGAAATATCACCTATGATTTGCTCTTGTAGATGATCCTTGATATACTTTCAACTTTTTGAAAGATCATTGTGTTGATTTTCAGTCCTTTGTAAGGTTTCTAAGGGTGGAGGTTCTGTTTCTCTTCCTAGGGAATTTTCTTCACTTTTTTTTTTTATCATCTAAGCTCATTTCTTCCATTTGTCTTTCAAGGTCATTCGTATCATCTTCATCAGTAGGAATTGCCTTTTGCAAGGCATTAGATTCATCAAAAACTACATGGATAGACTTTTTAACTATTGAGGATCTTTTGTTAAAGACTCTATAAGCTTTTGAGTTCAACGCATATCCTAGAAATATAGCTTCATCACTTTTAGCATCAAACTTTCATAGAGGATGTTTTCCATTATTCAACACAAAACATTTGCAGCCAAAGCTTTTAAGGTGAGAGATATTTGGTTTTCTACCTTTGTATAGTTCATATGGGGTCTTTGATATCATGGCTCTTATTGACACTCTATTAAGGATGTAAGCTGCTGTGTTTACAGCTTCTGCCCAAAAGTACTTTGGTAAATTATTTTCACAAAGCATAGTTCGAGCCATCTCTTTTAAGGTTCGATTTTTTTCTTTCTACAACTCTATTTTTCTAGGGTGTTCTAGGTGCAGAAAAATTATGATCTAACCTCTTTTCATTACAAAAGTTTTCAAACTCATCTCCCTCAAACTCACCTCCGTGATCACTCCTAATGTTAACTATGACAAGTCCTTTTTCATTTTCAACCTTCCTGCAATGATTTACAAATGTAGATAGAGCATCATTCTTATGAGCAAGAAAATAGACCCAAGTATACCTTGAGTAGTCATCAACTATCACAAAGCCGTATGATTTGCCTCATAGGCTAGTTGTGCTAATAGGTCCAAATAAATCAATGTGCAATAGTTCAAGAGGTCTAGAAGTAGAGACAACCTTTTTGGTTTTGAAAGATGTTCTAATTTGTTTACCTAGTTGACATGCATCACAAATTTGATCATATTCAAATTTACGCTTAGGCAATCCTATAACCAGATTTTTTCTTATTAGTTTTGAGATGGTATGCATGCTCACATGTCCAAGTCTCCTATGCCATAACCAGCCATCATTGTCAACATTTTCCATAAGACATGTTTTACAATTCACCTCAAGATCTTCAAGAAATATAACATACATATTCTTAATTCTTTTTCCTATAAATGAAAATTTGTTAGCACTTATGTCTATCACTTCACATTTATTTGAGTCAAAGCATACCTTAAATCCTTTATCACCCAATTGGTTGATGCTTAACAAATTGTGTTTCAAACCTTTAACCAGCAACACATGACTAATTTAAGCTTGAGAGTTCTTATCAATGGTTCCTATACCATAAATTCTACCTTTTGAATCATCACCAAAGGAAACGGTACCTTTCTTTTTCTTGTCTAGCTGAGCAAACAACATTTCGTTTCCAATCATGTGCCTTGAACAGCCACTGTCCATGTACCAAGGCTGCTTCTGCCTTAGTTGAGCTCTGAACATGTGTCTTTTAAGTTTAGCTCAACCTCGGATTCATCATCCTTTGCCATTAGACATAAATTTGCTCTTTCTTTAGCTTTTTCTTCTTCATCATCAGAACTTGAAGTATCACTATCTGACCAAGTACCAGCTACCATTGCCTTCTTTGATTTTTTGTTTTTCTTTGGCGTTTCTTCTTTCAGCAAGGGGCATTCTGACCTGAAATGTCCTAGCTTCTTGCATTTAAAGCATATAGGCTCTTCCTTCTTATTGGACTCGATTTTATTTTTTGTTCTCTATGAAGAGCCTTGATCTCTTCTATACCCTATCTTAGCCAATCTCTGATTTTTTTGGCCCATAAGCTTCCTGAACCTTCTTGCAACCTTAGCCAGTTCCTCATCATCATCATCACAAGATAAACTATCCAATTCTTCTTCAAGGATGCTCGCTTTTAAGGCAATGCTTTTCTTATTTCCTTAGCTTTGCTCTTGTCTTCTTCTTCATCTTCCTTGAGTTTCAGGTCGTGAGTGAGAAGAGACCCATAAATTTCATCAAGAGTTATGACATTTAGGTCCTTGGCTTCACGAATGGCAGTCATCTTTGGCTTCCAATTTTTAGGCAAGCTTATAAGAAGTCTTTTGACAATTTCATGTTCAGGAATTGGTTTGCCTAGTTGACTGAGTTTATTTGTGATGTTTGTGAACCTATCAAGGATGCTGGTGATATCTTCACCAGGTTCCATTTTAAACATCTCATAGTTGTGGGTTAAGAGATCTATTTGGACTTCTTGACTTGTGAAGTCCTTTCATGAATAATCTAAAGTTTGTACCACTCTTGTTTAGCTATGGTACAGCTTGACACTTTGTTGAATTCAGTGGGAGTTAAAGCACAATGCAGTGTATTGATTGCCTTAAAGTTTGTTTGGACTTTTTTTGTTTTAGCTTCGGTCCATTCAGACCTTGGCTTAGGAATAATCTCGTTGGTTACAACATTTAAGGTTGAAAGAATAAAGGGACCATCAGTAATGACATCCCACATCTCATAATCTATTACCCTAACGTATATTGACTTCCTAGTACTCCAATATGAGTAATTTGAGCCATCAAATAGAGGTGATTTGTTTGTTGATTGTCCCTCAACAACTACTGATTTTTGAAGAGCCATTAAGATCTCCTTTAGGATGTTAAGCTTTGATAAAAAGAGATTAGCTCTGATACCACTTGTTGGTCCCAAATAAATGTGCTAGAGGGGGTGAATAACACTTTTTGACTTTTACAAGAATTAACTTCTAATTGGGGATAAATGCAAGATAAAAGAAAGATTTAAAGATGAATGAAAGACTAAAAACAAAGTAGATAATCTCACCAGAATTTACAGTGGTTCGGTCCAAAACCTACATCCACTGCCTTGATTGTTCAACCAAGGATTTCCCAAACTAATCCACTATGAAAGATGAAATTCACAAGCTTTCACCAAGCTTTTACAATGGCTTTTACCAGGCTCAGCCAAAACCTTTCACAATGGTTTTTACTGGGATCAACCAAAACCCAAACTAACTTTTATAGGCTAAGTTAGAACCTATACACCCAATCAAGCAATCCAAACTTGAACAAATTCACTTAGAGTGTCTCGTACACTTTAAGTATACAAGGAGAAGAGAAATAAAAGTGTGCCTATGATCATTGACTTGATCTAAGTGGTACAAAGTGAAGTGCTTATCTCAAATACAAAGATAGGAGTGAAGTGCAGTAAGAGTGCAGAGAGTTTTTACTAGTCTTTTCCACTGGATGCCAGAGGACATAACAAGGCACTTCATATAACCACCAAATGTAAAAACCATATCATGGTTAAAGTCTTCATTGATAATGGCTCCACACTGAATATTATGTTGTTAACCGTGCTAGCTAATCTACTTGTGGACATGTTCTACCTGCAAAAAGCCACATGATTGTAAAAGCTTTTGATGGAACTAGATGAGAGGCAATTGGGGATAAAGATGTGCCAATATAGATCAACCCTTGCACTTTTCTTATTAGATTCCAAGTCATGGACATTATATTGTCCTATAGTTACTTGTTGGATTGACCATGGATACATATGGCTGGCATAGTAC
Source organism: Theobroma cacao (assembly GCF_053813885.1). Lineage (NCBI taxonomy): Eukaryota > Viridiplantae > Streptophyta > Magnoliopsida > Malvales > Malvaceae > Theobroma > Theobroma cacao. Next base: position 35,114,435 of record NC_142647.1, on the reverse strand, counting down.
CATTATCACTCCATCAGAAAGTCAAGTTCGTAGTGAATGATTAGTTGATAATAGTCTCAGGTGAAGAAGATATCCTTGTCACCTAATCACCATCGACCTTTTCTATTGAAAGCACAAAAGTAGTAGTGGAATGTTCTTTTAGATCTTTTTATTGGTCTCAAATAAATGTGCTAGAAGAGGGGTGAATATCACTTTTTGGCTCTTATAAGAATTAACTTCTAATTGGGGACAAATGCAAAATAAAAGAAAGATTTAAAGATGAATGAAAGACTAAAACCAGAGCAAATAATCACACCAGAATTTATAGTGGATTGGTCCAAAACCTATATCCACTATCTTGATTGTTCAACTTAGGAATTTCCAAACCAATCCACTATGAACGACGAAATTCACAAGCTTTCACCAAGCTTTTACAATGGCTTTTATCAGGCTCAGCCAAAACCTTTCACAATGGTTTTTACCAGTATCAACCAAAACCCAAACTAACTTTATAGGCTAAGTTAGAACCTATACACCTAATCAAGCAATCCAAGCTTGAACAAATTCCCTTAGAGTGTCTCACACACTCTAAGTATACAAGGAGAAGAGAAATAAAAGTGTAACTATGATCACTGACTTGATCTAAGTGGTATAAAATGAAGTGCTTATCTCAAATATAAAGATAGGAGTGAAGTGCAGTAAGAGTGCAGAGTTTTTCCTAGTTTTTTGCTCTTTTTTTTTTATAATTGGGGCAGGGGGATTATGCACCAACCAATGAGACAAATGCTCGGGTGCTGGTTTTTAGCTCTTTTTGTTCTTGAAAGCCTTAATTACCTTTTCTAGTTGTTGGGAGCCCCTTAAACACTTGAAAATCAGCTTTGATAGGTGTTAGGCAATTTTTGACTATTGGAAACAATTTAGTGGAAGTTCGGGCTGTTAATCTCTCTTCTAGTGCTCAATTTAAATTTTCTGATAGAATGATCTTAGTCGACTAATTGCGCTCTTAGTCAACTAAGTTGTCTCTGTCTTCTGATCCCAGTTTGTGGTAGTGAGCTCTTAGTCAACTAACTTCTTTTTTAGTCGATTAAGTTATTTTTGTCTTGAAGTCTAGATTTTTGGAAGTAAGCTCTTAGTCGACTAACTTGCTTCTTGGTCGACTAAGTCTTCTCTATTTCTCAATCCTTTTGAGCCCGCCAACTTCTAATTTGAATTTTAGCTAACTAACATGCTTCATTATCTAACTGAGACACTTTTGTTTTATTGATCAATTTATGGCTCCTTATTCATGTGATTTTTGATATGTGCCTTTGAATGATTGATTTATTTTTGGCATACAATTTTTGTCCTGCATACTCAAGTAGAGATATTAGACACAAATGAATGGGAATGTTTTATTATAATAAAAAACTAATGGAGTCAAAACTTTTGAAGTTGTCAATGCTACTTATGTAAGTGAGGGATCGATGATTTCTACCCAACAATTATCAAAAAATTCGAAGATGGTAATCAAGCAGACAATGGGTAAAGGATGTCTCGTTGGTTTTGGACTTGCTAATGAAGTGCAAGGAATCAAAAAATCTGTGGTATTAAAGAAAAATGAGGACAATTTTGGTTTAGGGTATAGACCTGCAAAAGAAGAGAAAATGAAGATAATAGTTGAGAAAAGGCAAAAAAGATTGGATCATTTTCGAGGCACAAAACTAGAAATTAAAAGATTGAGTATCCTTTATTTGAATGAAACATTTTATTCAGTTGGCTGCACTTACCCCGAGGGAAGTCTTGAAGATGCTTTCATAGATTCTCAATCCAGTAGTCTAGGATAAATAGCAAAGTAGAAAAGGAAACACATTTGGTATATTAGAGACTACTTGACATGACATTGAGCAATTGGAAGGCAATTAAGTTGGCAGCTATCTATGACCCTCTTAGCTAGATATGCAATCTTTGATGCTTATGCCCAAAAGCATTAGAAAATTTTAAGAAGAATGGGCTTTCTTTGTTTCTTTGTTTTTAAAATGACCCAAGTGGTCCTTTGCTCATGCCCAAGAGTACTAGGAAGGTTTTAATGTACAAAAGGCATCTTTTGTTTTATTGTTTTAATAAAATGATTTGTGTGGTGCATTTTCATGTCTTTTCATTGATTTAATTTTCGTGCATCAATTTCATCAGCTACATTCCCACACTTTTTTCCATTTTACCCAGTTTCAGCGATCTAAATAATGAATATGTAGACAATGATAATAATCTGGGATTTGATTTTGAAAGAGATACAAATGTTAATGAACTTGAAGAGGATGTGGATGATTACACCTTGACCCCTAATTTGCTAAGACTTGTCGAATAAGAAGAAAGAAAGATTGCACCCCATCAAGAAATTTCTGAGACAATTAATTTAGGAGATACAGAAAAGAAAAAAGAAGTTAAAATTGGCACATTGTTATTGCCAAAACAAAAACAAGAACAAATAGTGTTACTTCGGGAATATGTGGATGTGTTTGCATGGTCATACCAAGATATGCCAAGACTTAGCACAGACATTGTCATGCATAAGTTGCCATTGAAGCCAGAATACAAACCAATCACGTAAAAATTGAGGTGCATGAAATTGGAGATTTTTAAAATCAAAGAATAAGTGAAGAAGCAGTTTAATGCTAGGTTCTTGGAAGTAGCCAAATATCTAGAATGGGTGGCTACCATAGTCCTTGTCCCAAAAAAAGATAAAAAAGTTAAAATGTGTATCGGTTATCGAGACTTGAATAGGGCAAGCCCAAAAGATAATTTTCCATTGCCTCATATTGATAGTCTGGTACATAATACAACCAAATATTCCTTGTTATCATTCATGGATGGATTCTTAGGCTACAATCAAATTAAAATGGCCTCAGAAGATATGGAGAAGACAACTTTTGTAACTATGTGGGGCATGTTCTGTTATAAAGTAATGCCTTTTGGACTGAAAAACGCTAAAGCTACCTACCATAGAGCCATGGTAACACTCTTTCACAACATGATGCACAAGGAAACATAAGTATATGATGGCGATATGATTGTAAAATCTCGAAGAGTGGAAGATCATATGACTGGTCTTTGAAAATTGTTTGAAAGATTGCGAAAATACTAACTCAAGTAGAATCCATTTACGTGTACCTTTGGCATCACTTCAGGAAAATTGTTAGGTTTTATTGTCAGTGAGAAGGGAATTGAGGTTGACCCCGATAAGATACGAGCTATTCAAAACTTGCCACCTCCTCACACTCAGAAAGAAATTAGAGGATTCTTACGAAGGTTAAACTATATCACCCATTTTATATCTCAATTTACGACCAAATGTGATCCAATTTTCAAGCTTCTTCGTAAACATGACTCTAGTGAATGAAATGAAGAATGTCAACCAACATTTGACAAAATTAAAGAGTACTTATCCAATCCACTAATGCAACCTATGCTAGGAAAACCTCTCATTTTATATCTGACAGTGTATGACCAATCTATGGGATGTGTATTGGGGCAACAAGATGAAACTAGTAAAAGGGAGTATGCCATTTACTACTTGAGCAAGAAGTTCACTAATTACGGATGTAAGTACACACAACTCAAAAGAATGTGTTGTGCATTGGCTTGAGTAGCACGTAGACTTAGGCAATACATGTTGTATCACACAACTTGGCTTGTGGCAAAGCTAGACCCTATAAAGTATATCTTTGAAAAACCATCTTTGTCAATAAGGGTTGCAAAATGGCAAGTTTTGCTTTTTGTATATGATATCGTGTATATGAGCCAAAAGGCAATGAAAGGAATTACAGTGGCCGATTTCCTTACAGATAGAGCAGTTGATGATAATGAATGTATAAAGTTTGATTTCCCAAATGAGGTTTTGATGTGTATCTCACAAATTGATGAGGAGAGTCCCACAACAAAAAAATGTGGAAAATGTTATTTGACGAAGCATCAAATGCTTTGGGGCATGTGCTAAGAATGGTATGATTAGAGCATCAATGCACCGGAATAACAAATATTGCAATAAAATAAAAACCATGCCTTTTACCTTTGGATTACCTTAGCTATTTAATGCAAAGTTAAACACCATATAAAATTAGAAAAATTGTACCTTTCCAAGTGATATTCTAATCAAATGGATTCCTTTTCTTAACAAAACGTGAACACCTTTGGTGTGAAAGAATCCTAGCCACTCAATCGCTTGGCTTCCAATGATGCACACACGATTGCAACGGATCCTTATCAAGGAGACAGCTTTATGCTACAAGCTTGTGCTAGCAAGTGGACAACAATTTGTCCTTTTCTCTTCTTTGATTTCCAGCAAAGAATCAAAAGAGAAGTTTTTAAAAATGAAAAAAAATAAACTTCTCATGAGTGGCAGCATTGAAGAAAAAAGCTTTTTTTTTTTGTTTCTTTCCCCCAAAAAGAAAGAGTAGCTGTAATGTGATATTTATATCTAGGTTTAACTTATTAAAATTTGCAAAATATGTCCTTAAGATTATAACAATTATAATATTTAACCAATGCCTAATTAAACTCTTTTAATTAGGTTTTTAATAGTTAAAACCTAGAATTTGATTTAAGTCTAACTTAAATCATCACGCTCTTAATTTTATCCAAATTGCAACATTTGTGTGTGACCCATTAGGTTCCTAACATGTTGGCAATGGAATTGAATTATAATATTATTAATTAATTAATTTAAATGAATCATATTCACTTTTAAATTAACTAATTCAATTCCATAGATCATGATTGGCATCTAGCAATGCATCATGGCCACCCAAATTGTTAAAAGAGTCAAAAGATTCTTTGACAGCCTTTCAGTGAACAGTTTTTCAGTTTAATTCATTCCCTCATCATATATCCTGAAGATGATAAGAGCTTGATGCAGTGCCTACTCTTATTGATCTCCATATTTGTTCTTGTAGTTAAATTATTAGCTTTATAGAGACTTATAAAACTCATTTCATAATCTCCTAATCACCTTAGCCAAGGATTTGATTAAGTTAATATCAACCAAGAACTAATGAGATATTTCCTTTTGAATCACTTGGGATGATGATTCCTATCTTGACCACTCATTTACCTTCATATGCTTCATACTATACTAAAAAACATCCTGTTTTGGCATCTGTCACGACCCAATTTTTCAGGCCATGACCGACGCATGAGCTCAATGAGCGTAGCTCACTAAGCCCAAGCAAGCCTATCCATTTACCATTGCTTAACAAATTTATCATATCATGCATACACACACACACCTTTTCCCGGGTGTGAACATAGCCAAAACACAATGGCATTATCAATAATAATATACATGCACTATACCAGTCATGTATTTAGCAATTTACATTGCATACACATATTCACATTGTTAGATTGTATTCACAATACAAAAGGACCCATGACTTCCAGCGGAAACATTTACAATAAAAGGGATTACTATCGAATGCCAAATACATACCCAGAAGATGCACTATGGGGACTCCTCGATCTAGGATCCAACAGTCACCTGATTTGAAACATGAATTTTTATAAAACGTGAGTACAATACTCAGTGAGTGAATATTAGAAGGGAACAAGCAATCTCAACTAGGAAATTTGACAATCATGATGCACCGGTTGAAAATAAGGTCATTTTCATCTAACTACTATTCCAAACCCTTTTTCCCTTAAAACAAGCCATCCTGCTAAAATAACAATAGCAACATGTAACACATGTAAACTTCCAAATTTCAACAAAACAAACGCTTACATATTTGCATTTACAACCATATACCCATCATCAACATGCACACCATCCCATCATCATCATCTCATATACAACGGCTTATGCTCATATAGCTGGGTTAGCAACGGCTTATGTGCACTCCCACTCACACATAGCCAGGTCAGCAACGACTTATGTGCACTCCTACTCGCACATAGCCGGGTCCAAATCAACATGCAAAGAAGCATCCAATGCATATCATGCATTTTATCATATTGTGATAACACATAAACCATTGTATATCACATTTTCACAATATAAAATCATTGTACTAAAAGCTTGTTCCCAAGGTACATTTTCTAAGACAAGTTGGATAGAATCTTTCATATTCCCCAAAACAAGTTTGAAATGGAAGTCCACTCACCAGTATTAGGAGTAGAAATACTCATATTTTCAATCCGCGGGTACAGTCCTTTACCCGTATCCAATGGCTCACCACCTAGCCATAATCCATGACACATATTCCAATTAAATTGTGTCTAACAGTCATAAGCTATTTCAGGCTCGATATATATATGATATGAAATGAAAAATGCACGGGTAGCCATCTAGATCCGGTATTGGCCTAAGTCGATTTTTCATCTGATAAATTGGCCAATGCGTCCAATTTCACTCCAAATTAATCCATTTCTCCTCTAATACCTTAATTTACCACATACCATTTAAATAAAGCCAAATTTAGCATTAGAACCTTCACAGTTCCTTATAGAAAAATTCAGTCATTTGGTGCACTAGCATCGAACATTTTTCTACATAACCGTTTCACCTTAATTCATCATTTTTCAAGCCATTTTCCTTGAAATAAAAACAATCCCCCATTGATATTCAGCCCTCATGGTTCGACCAACAAGGAACCCTAGAGAAATTGAATATTTCTTTTGTGTTTTTGTTCATAACCATGCTTAACTATCCCTAAACACTAACATAGTCTAAAATCAAATTATTCCAACAATAATTTCTCTTCCATACCCAGTTTTCAGAATTGAATTCATCATGATAACTCAATATTCAACCATGGAAATCAAGAACAAAAGCATGGGTAAGCTAGGTATCAAGGAGAATTAAAGAAATTCTAACTTACCTTGCTTGTTTCCTTGATTTCTTCACTTTTTCTTTGAATTTTCACCTAGGTTTCCTTGTTTTTCCCTTTGTTCTTCATTTGTTCTTGTTGCTGGTTGCCTAGGCTGAATATGGTGAGAGAATTGGGATTTAATGGGCTGATTTCTATAGAAAATAATAAAATAATCAAGCATGCCATGTGTCACATGCTTATTGGCCCAATTTTTTAACTTTTTGACTTTTTCATCTTAATTTTCCACCACAAATATTCTGGTATTTATCCAATCCTACCACAATTAAAATTCCTTGGTCTTGACAAGTGCTGGGGCAAAAATTTACCGATTGACCCCTAAGGTGAAAAAATTACGATTTTGCCCTTATACTCCGAAATGTACCAGAATCGCATTATTTCTACTTTTCAACCTCAAATAACACTAATATTGATCAATATTAACCAAATGGGGCAAAAATCATTTTATAAAAATTCCCGTTTAGTCCTCTAGTGGCAAAATTACCATTTTGCCCTTGTGCTCTAAAAATATCGAGAATCACAATTTTTCACTGCTAAACATCATTTTATACTCCAATAATCATAATTATATCTCATATAATTATTCTTGGTCAAATGTGATAAAATCTTGGCTAAAAATCTCCATTTTATCATCAAATGGTAAAATAACCGTTTTGTCCCTAATTGATCAATTTTTCTGATGGACTCCAAACTAGATCTTGAACTCTAAATCACTATTCTAAACCATTCTGTGGGTTTTAAATGTTTCAAATTCCCCTTGGAATTTCTATTTGAACTAGTTCAAGGCTTGATTTAACTTAGTTATACCACTCGATACAATACCGTCTTTTAATCGAGCTTGACAAGGTCTCACAGCATCCTTGATTAGGCACCCACAAGGATGAAATCAAAGCATAGTACTCCACATACAAAATAACTTGGTGTCTCAAGTCTAGGGAGTAGTTACACAATTGACACATGAGAAGTATTGCATAGGCACTTGAGTAAGGTACCAAATGCACTTCTCATGGCGGGTCATGTTCAATGAACTCACTCTCCCATGGCAAGCACCCACATGCTAGTTTCAAGTATCTTTATACTTCAACCTATGAAAGTGATTGCTTACTTCACAAGTAAGGAACATAACATGTGGCAATCTTTGAGCATTATTGATGCCTTGTCTTAATAATACAATGATCAAGAACTTTTAGGAACAATGCTTTAATGCATAAGGATCTCATAATTGTATCCCAATACAATTCCTTTGCAAGCCATATATAGTTCCATGGGCTTTATCTACATAAGTACAAAAAATAATTAAATCACAAACTTTTGGATAAAGAACTACCTCAATGTTATTATGAATAACAAAAAATCATACATGAATATCTCAAAATTGCAACTCCCAAACTACCACAGATTGGCTTGTAGGGCTTATACTAACAATCTCGCACTAACACTAAAGCCAATCTTTTATACCACTCAAGATGACGATTATGCTTTTATTGGATAGTGCTTTAGTGAGAGGATTAGGAATATTATCCTTAGTGGGTATACATTTTATGCAAACGTTTCTTCTTCCAATGATCTCCCTAATCACATGGTAAAGCCACAATACATGCTTGGATTTCTAATGAGGCCTTGGTTCCTTTGCTTGTGCAATGGCTCCATTGTTATCACAATACAAAGGTATTGGATCAACAATGCTAGGAACCACATCTAGTTTAGTAATGAACTTCTTCATCCAAACTACCTCTTTCACTACTTTAGATGCAGAGATGTATTTGGCCTCAGTTGTAGAATCTGCAGTCGTCTTTTGTTTGGAACTTTTCCAACTTACTACACCTCAATTGAGTGTGAACACATATCCACTTTGCGACTTGCTATCGTCTTTGTCAGTTTGAAAGCTTTCATCTGTATAACCCCTAACTTGGAGTTCACCTCATCCATAAACTAGAAATACATCTTTAGTTCTTCGTAAGTACTTCAGGATGTTTTTCATAGCTATCCAGTGACTTTCGCCAGGATTAGCTTGGTATCTACTCGTGACACTTAAAGTATAAGACACATTTGGTCTAGTGCAAAGCATCGTATACATGATAGATCCTATTGCTGAAGCATATGAGATTTTATCCATGCGATTTCTCTCTTTTGGATTCTTTGGACACATGTCCTTGGAGAGATAGATGCCTTACGACATAGGTAAGTGTTCCTTCTTAAACTCCATCATGCTAAACCTCTTTAGCACCTTGTCTATGTATGTGGATTGGGAAAGACCTAGCAACCTTTTAGATATCTCTCTATAGATTTTATTCCTAGAATGTAAGTTGCTTCTCCCAAATCCTTAATGGAGAATTGTTTGGATAACCAAATCTTCGTAGATTGCAGCAACGTTATATCATTTCCTATGAGTAATATGTCATCAACATATAGCACTAGGAAAATTATGGCACTCCCACTAACCTTTTTATAGAGATATGGTTCATCCTTATTTTTGATGAAGTCATTTTACAGCTTCATCAAAATGAGTGTTCCAACTTCGAGAAGCTTACTTAAGTCCATAAATGGACTTTTGAAGCTTGCACACCTTATTAACATTAGCATTGGATATAAAACCTTCATGTTGTGTCATGTACACTTCCTCTCGCAAGTTTCCATTGAGGAATGCAATTTTTACATCCATTTCCCATATTTCATAATCATGGTATTCAACAATTGCAAGCAAAATCCTAATGGATTTAAGCATAGCAACTGGTGAAAAGGTTTTTTCAAAGTCAATACCTTATTTTGTTTGTAACCTTTTGCTACTAGTCTAACTTTAAAGGTTTGCACTTTGCCATCTACATCGGTCTTTCTCTAAAAGATCCACTTGCACCCAATGGGTTTTATCCCTTTAGGTGGATCCACCAAAGTCCATACTTGGTTGGTATCCACGACCTCCATTTCAGATTTCATGGCTTCTAGTTGTTTCTTAGAATCGATGTCCAACATCGCCTCCTCATAGGTTGTAGGCTCATCATTTATGGGCAATGCGTCTCTTTCCAAGAGAAATCCATATCTCTTTGGAGCTTGACATATTCTACTAGACCTTTTGAGTGGTTGTGACTTTTGAGATTGTGGTTGTACATTAGATGTCACAATGTCAAGCTCAAGTTCCATTGGAATGTCAATTTGTGGGTATCAAACTTCTTCAAGTACAACTTTACTCCCACTAGCCCTTTCATTTAAGAACTATTTCTCTTATTTTTTCTCTCTTTTCTTCTTCAAAGATGATTCAAATTCTTTCAATTTCTTCCAAAAATCCTTACTTTAACATCCTCAAGGTAGGTATTTATAGCCTTTGAGATTTCTTTATTGTTGGAGTGAAATTTGAATCATTTCTCAAATTTTAAAACAGCTTGCACAATTTTGTTGCATATGTAAAATCAATTATTTATTGTGGAGTTGTCGATTTTTTTTAAAGTTTGTAGCTTTCTATCTTTGGAGAATAGATTTTTCTCGTTAAAGGTGTCGGTTCTTTCACAACTGGGTTCGAAGGTCACACTTTTGCAATCTTGGAGAATCGATTATTTTGTCAGAAGGTGTTGATTATTCATCATAGTCTGCTGTTGACATTTGAATTTAATCTTAATTTTTTCCATTTCACTTTTGTCTAGTTGTACCATCTCTTTGTTAGTTAGCAAGTTTCTAAATTGCAGTTTTGGTGCTTCAAGAATCGATATCTTCTCCACGTAGAATCGATTCTTTCTTCATTGCATTTCTTGTTTATACATTCTGTCTTTCTAGAATCAATTCTTTGTCTTTGAGGTGTCAATTTTTCACAAATCCTGAAGCTTCTATCTTCCAAGAATTGATTTTTTCTTTACTTATATTCAATTATTCATTATTGATCTCTACTTAAGAATTAACTTTTCCTTTTACAGAATCGATTCTTCCTATTAAAAAGAAATAGATTTCACTTTCTTTTCATTTAAGAATCAAGTCTTTTCTTTTAAGAAATTGATTCTTTGGCTAACACTTTGAGTTTTGAGAACAAGAGATCTTTGAGAAAATTAAGAAATATTTCTTTAAGTTTGTAACACCCCCAATTTTCGATATAAATTAAGTAAATTGATTATATGTTGTGTATGCCAAGTGTGTGAGAAAATATATGATGAATCCCATAGTTTGAGGTTTTGATCTAAGTTTGATGTTATGTTTGTGAATTTATGTGTATGGGATTAAGTTAAATGAATGATTTGAGGTGTGATATTAATATGGAATGATTTTAGGGTGTTAAACTTGGATTTTTGGAAGTTTTGGAAGCTTAGAATTATCTACAAGGGAAGATGTATCGATACATCCCCTCATATATTGATACATTCTTGGCAAGAAGAACAATATGAGGTGTTCTATAGTAATTCTATCGATCTATTTGAGGATGTATCGATAAATTTGGTCAAAAGATGAAGAACAATATGAGATGTTCTAGAAGAATTCTATTGATATATTTAAGGATGTATCGATAGATTTGGTCAAAAAATGAACATGTATCGATGCATTACATTGAGACAATGTATCGATACATTCACTTGAAATTATGGCAGATGCATTGATACATTGCCAAACGTATCAATACATCACTGAGGAAAGGCAAAAATAAAAAAGGGTTCACAAGCATTTCGCCCATTTAACAAAAACTCCCAAACATTTTCTCTATTTACCATCTTAAAAACCCCAAGGCCCCAAAAGGATTATTAGGGCTAATTTGAGCTTGGGAAACACCTCTAAAGGTAAGATTAAACATTTTTACCAATTATTTCTCAATTTAATCATTTAGATTCTAAAAAATCTAATTTTTCTAGCTTTGGTGAATCTTCCTCGATTCTATTGAAATTTGGAGCCAAGATTCTTGCAATCTAACTTCTAAGGTATGAGTTTAGCTCGTTAATGAAGGATTTGAGTTTAAACAGTTGGATTGCTAAGATTTGGTTAATTATGGAAAAGTTGGCATTTTTTGAAAGACAAGAATAATTAATATTTTCATGTTCTAATGTGTTTGATAGGGGGAAACAGAGTTAAACCAACTTGTTGGCAAGCTAGAGGATGATTGGAGGCTAAGGATTAAAACTTGGCTGGAAATATGTGAGACCCTGTCAAGCTCGATTAAAAGACGGTATTGTACCGAGTGGTACAACTAAGTTAAATCGAGCCTTGAACTAGTTCAAATAGAAATTCTAAGAGGAATTTGAAAATTTTAAAACCAACAGAATGGCTTAGAATAGTGATTTGGAGTTCAAGGTCCAGTTTGGAATCCATCAGAAAATTGACCAATTAGGGACAAAACGGTCATTTTACCATTTGATGATAAAATTGAGATTTTTAGCCAAGATTTGATCACATTTGACCAAGAATAATTATATGAAATATAATTATGATTATTGGAGTATAAAATGATGTTTAGCAGTGAAAAATTGTGATTCTCGGTATTTATGGAGCACAAGGGCAAAATGGTAATTTTACCACTAAAGGACTATACGAAAATTTTTTTAAACAATTTTTGCCCCATTTGGTTAATATTGATCAATATTAGTGTTATTTTAGGTTGAAAAGTAGAAATAATGAGATTCCGGTACATTTCGGAGTAAAAGGGCAAAATAGTAATTTTTCACCCTAGGGGCAAATCGGTAAATTTTTCACCCCAGCACTTATCAAGACCAAGGGATTTTAATTGTGTTAGGATTGGATAAATACCAGAATATTTGTGGTGGAAAATTAAGAAGAAAAAGTCAAAAAGTTAAAAATTGGGCCAATAAGCATGTGACACATGGCATGCTTGATTATTTTATTATTTTCTATAGAAATCAGCCCATTAAATCCCCAATTCCCTCACCATATTCGGCCTAGGCATCCAGAAACAAGAAAAAGGGAAGAACAAAAGGAAAAACAAGAAAACCTAGGTGGAAATTCAAAGAAAAAGTGAAGAAATCAAGGAAACAAGCTAGGTAAGTTAAAATTTCTTTAATTCTCCTTGATACCTAGCTTACCCATGCTTTTGTTCTTGTTTTCCATGGTTGAATATTGAGTTATCATGATGAATTCAATTCTGAAAAATGGGTATGGAAGAGGAATTGTTGTTGGAATAATTTGATTTTAGACTATGTTAGTGTTTAGGGATAGTTAAGCATGGTTATGAACAAAAACACAAAAGAAATATTCAATTTCTCTAGGGTTCCTTGTTGGCCGAACCATGAGGGCTGAATATCAATGGGGGATTATTTTTATTTCAAGGAAAATGGCATGAAAAACGATGAATTAAGGTGAAACGGTTATGTAGAGAAAAAAATTCGATGCTAGTGCACCAAATGACCAAATTTTTCTATAAGGAACTGTGAGGGTTCTAATGCTGAATTTGGCTTTATTTAAATGTATGTGGTAAATTAAGGTATTAGAGGAGAAATGAATTAATTTGGAGGTGATTTGGACACAATCGTCGATTAATCGGGTGATCGGTCGAATATAATCGATACCGTGATTAAGCGGTAATCAGACATATTTTTGCATTTACATATCAAGCATTAGTAATTTAAATTAATTTATATCAATTTAGGGACAATATAGTAAATTCCTTGACTTTGTTATTTGTCAAGGTGGTGAGACGTTCGGAAAAGGCAAAGGAATTGCGCCTGAGGGCTATTAGTCCGAGTGCACCCGGAATCTAGATTTTCGATACCGGTGAGTGGACTTGCATTTCAAACTTGTTTTGGGAAATATGAAAGATTCTATCCAACTTGTCTTAGAAAATGTACCTTGGGAACAAGCTTTTAGTAAAATGATTTTATATTGTGAAAATGTGCTATAAAATGGTTTATGTGTTATCACAATATGATAATATGCATTGAATGCTTCTTTACCTGTTGATTTGAACCCGGCTATGTGCCAGTAGGAGTGCACATAAGCTGTTGCTGACCCGGCTATGTGCGAGTAGGAGTGCACATAAGCCGTTGCTGACCCGACTATGTGCGAGTAGGAGTGCATATAAGCCGTTGCTGACCCGGCTATGTGTGAGTGGGAGTTCACGTAAGCCGTTGTTGCCCCCATAGCTTATAGGGCTGGATGCTTCGTGATCTTCCACCCTACGAGTGCTTTGATAGGTATGATCTATGGCGAAGTATGACTCTCCACCCAAGAGCTTGGAGGAGGAGGGAAGGGACTGCTCCGTTGCTTCGTGATCCGGAGTGAAGTGCACCTCTTGCCGAGTGAAGGGGGGGATGCTTCGTGATCTCCCACCCCCTAGTGACGATAACATAAGCCGTTGCATATGAGATGATGATAATGGGATGATGTGCATGATGATGATGATGGGATGGTGTGCATGTTGATGATGGGTATATGGTTGTAAATGCAAATATGTAAGTATTTGTTTTGTGGAAATTTGGAAGTTTACATGTGTTACATGTTGCTATTGTTATTTTAGTAGGATGACTTGTTTTAAGGGAAAAAGAAGACTTTTTTTTTCCATGATGTTTCGGTTCTCGTTGCAGCGAGAATGAAGTTCGCTACAGCGAGAAACTTTCTGTCCATTTTGCTAACTTGTGGGTTTTTGCCATATTTCCCATTTCTTTGGTACCATAGTTGAGCATGGATTTTTGTAAAGTGATTTACTCATGTGGGATTTACATGAGGGGTTTAAAGAGCTAAAACAATTGCATGGTTTTAAGAAAACGAATGCATCATGATTTCAATAAACATTCCTTATGGTATGCTTGTTCCCTTCCTTATTCACTCACTGAGTATTGTACTCACGTTTTATAAAAATTCATGTTTTCAGATCAGGTGACTGTTGGACCCTAGATCGAGGAGTCCCCGTAGTGCATATCCTGGGTATGTGTCTGGCATTCAATAGTAATCCCTTTTATTGTAAATGTCTCTGCTGGAAGTCATGGGTCCTTTTGTATTGTGAAAACAATCTAACAATATGAATATGTGTATGCAATGTAAATTGCTAAATACATGACTAGTATAGTGCATGTGTATTATTATCGATAATGCCATTGTGTTTTGGCTATGTTCACACCCGAGAAAAGGTGTGTGTGTATGCATGATATGATAAATTTGTTAAGCAAAGGTAAATGGATAGGCTTGCTTGGGCTTAGTGAGCTATGCTCATTGAGCTCATGAGCCGGTCATTGCCAGGGAAATTGGGTCGTGACAAAATATTTCCAATTTGTCACTGTGAGTGGGTTTGATTAAAATGCATGTGATGTATACGCCTTGATAAAGGAGCTGCCATGGTTTTAGAATGTGTGTATGTATATATATGTATATACATGATTGCCTAGGTGTAAATGCCTAGGCTAGAGAACCAAACTGTGGAATGGGTGTTTGTGTGCTGTGATGTGAGCCACATAGGTGGCTTATGGTGTGTGTACCTAGACTAGGATGTCTAGAGATTATAATGAACCCTAAGAGTAGATTTCCCTAGGTGAATGAGATGTTAAGAGGATTTGATCAAATGATGCCTTGGAGACATAGAGGCACTTAGAAACTTGACTGAGCTATATACGATTGAAGCTTGACAAACATATGATTTGTGATATATTATGGATGTGTGGATGATAAAGGCATGATAGCCTTATTTGTGGATTTGTTTTTCAGTTTGAGGGATGAGTTTCGAATGTTGATCTAATTTATGGATGAGTGGAATTCTGTCACTTTGTGACTATGTGTGTGCCTGCAGGGATGATGGTAAACAGGGACAGTGGCACTAATCTCACCTGTGATTCCAACCTATAGTGCTTTGATGCCACCTATTTGAGAATACTCCGAGTGATGCCGACTATCAATAGATTACTCTAGTCGATGATTTGATTCTCCGTTAACGCTGTGCGTGATTTGTTCTCCACCTATTGCTTCAGCATGTGAGTGATCTGTTTCTCTGCCAGCAGCTTTACCTTGAGTGTGATTTAAGTCTCAGTTGGTTGGCCATCGAGCATGATTTGACTATGCCCAGGGGAGGACCACTTGTTGATTTGTTTTGTAGACGACGCGAGATAACCGTGAGAGGCTTAGATAAATATGATATGAATGTGTTGTGATACTTTAACGACTAGAATGTGCTATGGAAAATGATGTGAATAGCTTTGATCAGCTTCGAGGGTAAGAAAATGATATGTGTGATGATCTTTGGAGACATTGAGGATGATGATATGTTCTCTTATTGGAGATTTAGGGATAGTAATATGGCCTATGTTTAGAGATGTTTGTTGGATTATGTGGTTGCACCGAGAATACGATATTTATATGTATATATATTTATTTATATATGATCTTGTTTATCTGCACCATTCACTGAGTATTATAGTACTCACATATTTGTGTACAATGTGCAGATAAATAGACCACAGAGGTGCATGGCAAAGGTTGTCTACAGACAAACCAATTTTGGCATCCAATAGGTTCTAATTACATGTCGGTCACTCAGCTAGGTCAGTTGAAGTCTTCTGTTGTGGTTTTATATGCAAGCACGATGTGCCATATGAACTTATGTAAGAGTTGTTATGTACGAACCGATCTTGGATGGCAAACTATGGCCCTATAAACATTTGTATGAATTATGTGCCAGGGATAATTGTCACGACCCAAATTATTGGCCATGATCGACGTATGGGCCCAATGGACATAGCCCGCCAAGCCCAAGCAAGCCTATCTATATGACTTGTTCATCATTCCATCAAAAGTTGCTAAAGTTATATTTCATAATTTTAATTCAAAATAATGTTAACCATTACCATCTCATAATGGCATTACCAGTGAAATATACATATATTGTCTAAAACATATATCTTAATAATTTACATTGGGTTTGTCTATAGAAAACCAGAAGGGATACTCGACTTCCAGCAGAGAGACTCGGGCGAAAGTTCAGCTATTGAATGCCGAGATACCTACCAAGGAAACGAATCTACGAGGACACCTCGACCTAGTTACCGGCTGCCTCCTGATCTGAAAACATGAAGTTGAAAATGGTAAGTATAAACCCAGTGAGTGAACAAAGGAAGGGAACAAGCAAATGATAAGGAAAATTTAAAGAAATCATGATGCACTAATTTTCATAAACAATGCAATTTAGTTTAGTTCTTATTAAAACCCATCATTAAACCCTTAATGAGTTAATCACTTGACGATAAAGGATCCAAGCACAACAAAGGATTTGAAGAGTGAAAACTTTAATAGCATTCAAGTAAGTCAAGTAAAATGATGGGTCCTCGCTGCAACGAAAAGGCATTCTCGCTACAGCAAAATTTAGCTCAAATTATCAACTGGCCGAGGGTTTTTCACTAAACCCCCCTCATTTCAAACTTAATTAATTAATTCCTTGATGTTGGAGGTCCATGAACAACTATGGTGCTAAAGAAGTGGAAGATAGGGTAGCAACCGAACAAGGTAACAATCAAGACAGAAAGTTTCTCGTTACAGTGAGAATAAATCTCACTACAACAAGAGGCTTCAGCAAATTTCTCGCTGCAATAAGAACCAAGCTAATGTAAACCCTCTAAACCCGAGAGTTTCTCGTTGCAGCAAGAAACAGGACACCAAGGAAAAATTTTCATCATCTCAAGAAAAGGCCATTCTACTGCAATGACAAAATCAACTTGAAAACACTTGGCAATTTTCAAGGTTCAACATGCAAAATTTCACATGCATTACAACCATATACCATATTCATGAATTTTTATTGCATAAACATATATACATATATATTACATATATACATATATAAACACCAATACCACCACCGTCTTACCCAGCTCATGTGCAACCCCCACATCGCGTAAATAGCTGGAGTCATCGTGTGCATTCCCCCACATCGTGCACCGGCAATATCATCATCCACACTCCCACACCCATCATCATCGACATGTGCTCCCTCACATCGCGCACAGGCTCGGTTATAATTACAAACAATATTTCTATCAATACATATTATATATATATATATATATATATATTTAGATATACATATATATCAACATAACATAAGGCACATGGCTTCATCACAGTTGCATTCCACAACACAAAACATTTCATTAAAAGCTTGTTCCCATGCATATTTTAGAGAAAAACAGATAAAATATTTCAATGGATTTCATCAAACACATATGCCCTAATCCCAAAACATTTTAATGCAAGTTCACTCACCTTGGTGGGTTGTAATTGAATTTCTTTTCAAAATTCTTCCAATATATTATAAAAGCTCCCTCTTTCTCTCTCTAAAACACCTAGCTAGTTAGAGAAAGTATGGAAGTAAGATCTTTCAAGGGTTTTAAAGTGAGAGAGTGAAAGAGCACAAAGGTTCTATGCAAAAGTGCACAAAGGCATGAAAGTTAGAGTTAACTTGAGAGAAGTTATGGAGGTTTCATAACAAGCTTCCAAGGAAGGTGAAAGAAACGTGAGATGGGAGGAAGAAAAAGAAGAAGAAGAAGCTGCTCGAAGATGATATTTATAGCTCAAGCTTATCCAACTCCACTTAAATTATGAAAATACCCTTAACAAGTTGGCTTGTTCTCCTCCAATCCTTGGTGCAATCTTTTTACTCTTTTGACAATGGGACAAGGTCCATAATAGTCTAGAAATACTCGGGTTCATGAAAACTTAAAAATTTTGACTCGAGATGAAAAATGACCATTTTACCCCTACCTTGGAAATCATCCTTATTTTTATTTCTTTCATCTTTTTTCCCTTATTTTCATCATTCATTTATGCCTTAGGCCTACTTAGGCCTTAATATTGTTTGAAAACTTACTTCTAGGGGCTCATTAAGGAAATGACGAAATTACCCATAGTTAGTGATATTGCGTCTACTTCTAGCTACGAGTCTATAAAGGTTAAGGTCTCACAATAATATATTATATTTGGTTTTATTATGAATATTTGATTATTAAATCCCTTGGCTTGTGTTATATGATTTTGGATTCTAAGACTTGCTTGAGTCTAGTGGGCTTGATTGCTAGGCTTGTGTGCTTGTCACGGACCCTCGGATTTGGGTCATGATAAAGTTCAAGAGCATGATCATTCATATTAAAAACATGTTCAAACAATCAAAGCATTTCAATATATTTTTCTTTTAAGTTCAGCTTTAACGCTCCTTTGAGGATTTTCTTCATATTCAAAAATATCTTTCATTCATTTTCAAAGCTCATTGAGTTCAATTAATTTTGTCATTTCAAAGCAAGAATAAAGCTAACAAAATCCATTCCGACACCATTCAAAGGCAGTTGAGTCAGCAAAGCTTAGCACTTGAAACTAATTTGCACTTAAGAAGTTTGTTCGACCCTTTTTAGTAAAGACTTTTTGACGTTTCAGTGTTGCAATTTAGGAGAACTTTGAAGCAATGACCAATTGAAGAGGATGAAGATTCGGCTGTGAAGAACTTTTGGATGCTAGACTATGCATTGTAAAAGTTGTTTTCTAGATTTTGGAATAATTTAGAATTGAAGCAACTTTCCCTATTTACAGTGAATGAAGGCACTATGAATCTAGAATACTCAGAGCGATGAACTTGAAAGGGGAAATGAATTTTGGAGGAGAGGATGAATCTAAGAAGGATTGGATGAATTTGGGAGAGTGAAGGATTCAAAGAATTTAAGAAACCAATGGGCATAGTTGACTGTACATGGGTTATAGTCGACTATGGTTTTCAAAATTAGAAATTTTACACTATTTAAAAGCTTAGCCTAGTAAACCCTCTCAGTTACATAGTCGACTATGTCTTTCCTACTTTTACTTTTGACTTTAAAATCATCTATAATTGACTATATTTATTGTACTAGTAGATCAAGGTTAAGTTAAATGAAGAATTTGGCTTTAAACATACTTTAAAATGACCCCGATTTATTGATAAGGTTTAGAAAACTTATTTAGGTTTGTTTAGAACTCAACAAGACAATATGAGAATTGATTTTTGGCTCTAAAAATCATTTGAAAACCATGTATACTGGATTGAAAAATTAAGGATATATTTTGGAACTTGTGAAGTGTGTTTTTTTTTCTTTTGAAAATCATGAGAGATGATTGAGGTCCTAGTCTTGGATGACTTGCGTGAATGGTGTATGCATGTATAATATGAACAATGTGTAATGCAACATGCCATAATTAAATATACAATCATATATTCACACAATCAATCAAATAACAAAATTAGCAAATACACACATATATGTATACAAATATCTTCACATAAATATTTGATCAAATGATCAACAAACTATTCCAATCACAAATATTAAAAAAAATTATAACTATAGTGAGAAGCATATAATGATTCTATGTTTTAATCATTCAAGAAAGAATTAGTAGCGTCATTAAGCACAAGATTAATATGGTGCTTGAGAGATATTACCAATAACGTAGAACACCATTTGTTGTGATCTCACCAAGCTCATTTGTTGAAGATTTAAGGTGCACAATCATCATGGGACAAGGCCAATGATCAACTCCCTTTTAATCATTCATTAAATTGCTTCCAACAAAGAGGAGTTAAGTGGTTAATCACATTAGAGCATAATCTTACCTTCCCTTTGATGGAATATGTGATGAACATGGGGATAAATAATGATTATATGATAGATGAGCATTTAAATAGAACGTTCAACATGTCAATCTCATACTCATGTATTCAAGGAACTAGTAGCCATGAGTATTTAAATAAATATTCAATATATGCTTCAAATACTCATAATTTCAAGAGTGTATGCACATTGGTTCCAATGTGTGTCCAAGATATCTTCAAGCATTGGCTGTCAATTTCATCATATAATGTCCAAACACTATCAATCAATCATTTTGCAATAATTTTCTAATGATAGTTCAAACGATAATTTCTTCAACAAAAGTATACCATCATTAGGTACCCTTAGCAAGTATTTTTCTCAAATTCATAAGACATGTGTCAAATTAAATGTGTAAGAATTGATAATCAATATTGCACATGCCATATCTCAATGATCTTCATCACAAATGAATGATTTAATTTATCTCTTTCTTGTGCTGTTGACCTAGACCATGTATGCTTCTCCTGTAAAAAGAAACTCAAACTTTTGTTTTTGGTACCCAAACTCTCTTCAGTCATTTTAGGTTAGTGATCTCTGTTGCCTTTTTAACCACATTAATCTCTATCATCTTATCTTGTGGAGGTTTGGTTCCTTTGGGAATCCATACATATCTACCTACTTTATCTCTTTGTGTAACAATTCTATAAGAGCAAGATAAAGTGGAATGTCCAAATTTGAGGCATGAAGTGTGTTAATTTCATTCTTGTTTTGAAATGACAAGATTGATTGAATTTAATTAGCTTTGAAAATGAATAAAAGATATTTTTGAATATAAAGAAAATCCTCAAAGAAGTGGTGAAGTTGAATTTATTAAAATGCTATGATTGTTTGAACATGTCACTACCAAAAAAAAGCTTTTTTCAATGGAATTTTTTGTTGGAAAAAGTTAAAATTCCATTGGAAATACCTTTTATCAATGGATTTCCAACGAAAAAATTTCATTGTAAATTTTGTTGGTAAAAGCATCATCGAAAATATTTTCCATTGAAAATCGACAGAAATTTTTGACAAAAAATTTTGTCTAAAAAATTACATAATCCGTCGGCTGTCTTATATCAGTTCTGTTGCAAATGCTTTTGCAACATAATTTTTCATTGGAGAAGCATTTCCAATGAAATTCCTTTGGAAATTTCTAATGAAATTTTCCATTGGAGAAGCATTTCCCATGGAAATTCCATTAGAACTACATCCATAATGCCTTTCTAACGGAAATTACCAACTAAAATTTCGGTAATAACTTAACAATTGACATCCATAATTGACATCCAAAATTTATAAAAAAAATACACATTAAAATCTAAAATTCAAAGTCAAGGTCATGCAATTAGAAATCGTCATAGACACACAATATCTAAAAATGTCAAACAAATATAAACATAAAACTAAATGTGTTATTGTACGCCATACTAAAAAAGTATCAAAGTCCAACAAAGGAAAA
The DNA here is from genome assembly GCF_053813885.1 of Theobroma cacao. NCBI lineage: Eukaryota > Viridiplantae > Streptophyta > Magnoliopsida > Malvales > Malvaceae > Theobroma > Theobroma cacao. Next base: position 35,092,587 of record NC_142647.1, on the reverse strand, counting down.
GATTTTAAGATTTTAAGCATGCGGATCGAATTCTAGCTGAGACGATGAATCTTCACCATACTTTTGTGATAATGTAGAATTACACATTTCTTACAAAAAAAAGGTTATGAATTATATGTTATTAATAGATGGATGGTTGTTTGTGTCAATAAATGGATGGACATTTGCTAACACAACTTGAAACATATATATTGAGCCAAAAAAAAAAACCCTAAAACATATATACCTAATCTATATATAAAAGAGGATTTATCTTATGTTCTTTTTTCCTTTTTATCTATCTTATACTATAAAGAATAAAATTTGAAAAAGAGATGGGAATTCTAAACATACACTCGACCAAGTTCTTTTTGAGCTTTCTCAATAAAAGCATAAACAGCTGCAACATCTCTTAACCTTCTTGGCCATAGTTTAGTAGGGATTTTCTACAATATTTTCAGCAACAATAATTCAAAAATAAGAGAGAGAGAAAAAGTAAGAGAGAGAAAGAGAGAGAAAATGGGTAGAGAAAGAGAATATTTACCTTTCCAGAAGCTTTCTCAAAAGTAGCAACCATTTCAAGCATAATGTACCACAGCCAATTCCAAGATTATAAACAACGAAACCTAGAAGAAAAGTTTAAACAACCCATAAATTTACTAATTCATATTGGTAAATATATGAACGTAAATTCATTAACATGTAATAATATAAATTGTTTTAAAATTTTCAAAAAAAAATAAAAGAAAGAAAAGCTGTGGCAATTGCTTGATAGATTGCCATGGCAGCCCGCTAGGCGACTGCCACCTTTCTTTGCCTAAAGGTACCTCAACACTCTCTCCAACCCACCTTTAACCTAAAACACACGAGTACCCCTTCCCTTATTATCCAAAAAACCAGACAACCAGGTTTTATAAGAACCCAAAAAACCAAAAGCAAAAAAAAAACATTTTTGGTTTTGAAAAAAAACTTGGAAAACAACCACTAGCTTACAAACTATAAGAAAACCCAAAAGAAAAAAAAAACCTAGGGAAAAAATCTAGCAACCTATACCATACTAAAAAACAAAACCATTACAAGCGTAAAAAGAAAATAGAAAACAAAAAGAAAATGTGCTATTATTTTTATTTGTTCTATTTCTTTCTCTTTTTGGGTTTTGGGTTTTTTATAGATATAGGGAAATAGAGTGAGTTTTTGGGAAAACATTCAAATGAAAGAGGAGGAGAAGGAAAAGGTTTTCATAGATATAGCGACGAATGACGGTCGGTGACGATGGTGATCGACGATAGCAGTGAGGATGGTGTCCACTTGTTGGTAGCTGGGAGGAGACCAGATTTGTTTTAGAGAAAGGGGAGAGAAATATAACTAGTGAGAGAAAATGAAATAAGAAAATGAATTAAAATGTTTATTTTTTATTTTTATATTTAGGGTTTGGGTAAAAAGTGTTAAATGGAACCGTTTAGGTATAAAAGAGTAAAATAAAAATAAAAAAATAAAAAAAGGAAAGCAAAAAATAAGAAAAAGAGAAAAGGAAAGGAAAAAAAAGAGAAAAAATAAGAAAAAGAGAAAAAAAATAAAGAAAAAAGACTTGGTGCAATGGTAAGGGCTATACTAACTTGTTGTAAAGTCCATGGTTCGAACCTTAACAAGTGTATTTCATTTTTGGAAAAGAAAGAAAAGAGGAGAAAAGAGGAAGTGGGCACACAACCTAAAGAAAAAACCCAAGGAAGGAGAAGGTGTAACATAGGAGAGAGGTGGTCCAAAAAAAAAAAAGAAAAAGAGAAAAAGGGGAGCCCAATAAGGAAGAAAAGGGAAAAATGAGAATGGGGCTTGTTAAAGCCCACAATCTGGACCTAAAAGAGTATCTCCGAGTTCCACCAATATGATGGGAAGGCTTGGGGAATGTTCTTAGTAAAAAGCCTTTACTCGTACTAGGGTTGCATTCATGAGAATATTATTTTTACTTGTAAATGATTACCTCGATGTTGGGATTTGCTTGATAAGCTTGCAAATACGGGTTTCCCTGAGTAATTCCCTAGGTAAAAAAGTAACCTCGAATCCCACCAATATGACGGGTGGTTTTGGGAGATGTTCTCAAGAAAAGGTTTTCCCTTGAAATTTATCGAGATTTATGTCATGCATTTCACAATTGCATCATGTGAAAGTCACCTCCACAAAATCGAATAATGGACTTTAGGTCATGAATAAAATCAAAAATAAAAAAATTGAATAATGATTAAGGAAATATAGGAATAAAATTAAAGGTTAAAGTCAAAATAGGATAATAATTGATTATTTGTTACCATTCATTCAATGGGCGTCACGGGGATGTTAAACCTTCCTCGTGTGTAACTGTACTCTCGAGCCCAACCTCAATTATGTAAACCGATCTCTATTCTTTATACGAACCTAAAATCAATTTAGAACCTCGTTGAATAGAAAAAAATTAATAAGTGGCCAATCACACCTAATAAAAAAGATTAGTGGCAACTCCTTAAAATTTTCATGTCGAGGCAAATGGGTTCTTGAACCCACACATTATGACAGTTTGGCAAGTCCACTAGGGATTTTTTGAGAGTCCAGCCATTAAATAATCATAAGTTATACAAAACCTAATTAATTGATGATATTTTATTTCCTTAATCTTAAATACTATTATTTTACCCATTTTCTTTGTGATTGCATGTTATTTATTCGCTGAAATAATTGTGGGCATTTAGGATAGTGGGCATGAGATGAGTGATTAAAGGTTAGACCATTCCTTCACACACATGACACATTGAATTCATGCATGAGCCTTCTACTCAAGCTCTGTCCTCATTAGGATGGGGTTAAGTAGCTGCACTCTCATGAGGTGATAATCTTCGCATAAGCTAGTAAAATACTACCACTCCTATTGAACCTAGTCTATTTGAAGCCTGTACTGGGTAAAGGCTAGCGTGCCTTGCTAGTCCAAGTGGGATGACAATGAGGAACAGCTTGAGAACCTTTAGCTTTGAGTGAAACCGAACTCAGCATATAGAAAACAATAAGAAGCCAACTTTTAAGTAGTGCCATGCTAATCTCTTTCATAGAGACTCTTTGAATTAGGACACACGAAGGAACCATTTTTGTCCTAGCACTTAATTATTGATAAAACCAAAAAAATAAAGCATAGGTTTTTGTCAACGTGACTTTTTTCCAAAAAAAAAAATGAAAAGACATAAAAAAAGAAAAAAAATTTCCTTTTTCTCTTTTATAAGAAAAACAAGAAACAAAGCTTTTGATATTCATTATTTTACTTTTCTTTTTTTTTTAGAATTTGAAAAGAGTAGTTTTTTTTTTGTCTTTTCTCCTAATAAAAAAGCAAAAAAATAAGGAAACATGAAAAAATTGCTTGAAAGGTTGGAAACCTTACCTTAATCAATTTAAAACTTGAGTTGAGGTCAAATTTAGACTAGTTTTGAGAGCAATTGGGAAAGAGGAAGAAGAGATGGCCTTAATTGAGCATTTAGCTCGAGGCTTTCTTTTTTCATACTTTTCACCTCAAGTATTGATACTTTTTGACAAGTATCACAATGGTTCACGAGATAGAGGGATCACGAGTTGCTTTTCTCCAGCCGTAATTGCCAAAAAAGACTTCTTCTGAACATGTGGGGATAAAGGCGGCTGATTGTTAGACTCCATATTTTGCCCGTTGCCATTGATGACTAAAGGTTTCACATGTGTGGTTGTTGTATGGTCTTGGGTGGACCCCTGCGACATGGAAATGGAGTGAATAACATGCTGGGATGGGAGTGGAGGGTCCGGTAGATGTTAGAGCTTGTTTAGAATAGATCTGAGCTTGGAAAACCATTATTGAGGTAAGATTACACCTTTTTACAAATTGATTTTTTTTTATGTCGGTTAATAACTTAGAAATCTATTTGCCCTAGCTTTGGGTGATTTTTCTTCTTTGAGCTTGTTAGAGATTAGGAGCTTGGATTTGGGTAACGTAGCATCTAAGGTAAGGATTTACACCCTTTGAACTTAATATTTGAAATCTAGGTTTTATAACCATGAATAATTAGAGAAAAACCTATTTTAAAAAGTTTAGAACTTTCGAAAGCTAAGAAATAATTATTGTTTTGATTTGTTCAAGGGAAGAATAAGGCTAGTAGCACGTTGGTGAGCTAGAGAATCATTGAAGGTAAGAAAAGCTCGATTTGGCTGTGAAGTAACCTTCGACTGTTACTATGAATGGGTTTAATTATTTGAATAAAAGCATGTAATGCTTATTGTGTTGTTAATGCATTGCCATGGTGCTTGAATGGTGTATGTATGCCTAGATGAATATGTCTAAGCTAGTAAACTATGTATATGTATATATGTTATATGTGATGTGCATGTGTGCTATAGTGTAAGCTACACAATGGCGTATATCTAAGCCTAGACTAGGAGGTCTAGTGAGAATGATGACATCTAGGAGTAGCTTACCCAAGACGATTGATCTCTTAGAGAATTATGAATAATTGATGCCTTGGAGAGTTAAGGGCATTTAGAACTATATTAAGCGTAGTAATGTTTGAAGCTCGTTAAGTGTGATTTATGTTGTAAATGTTACATACGTGGTAGCAAAGGCATGATGGCCTTATTTATGGAATTGTGTTCGTCCGATAATGAGAGTTCCAGACATTGATTTGATTTGAGGTCGAGTGGAGTATTATTCCTTGTGACTTTGTTCTGTGCTTGCAAGAATGGTGACAAGTAAGGATGGTGGTATTAGTCTCACCTGTGATTCCTACCTGAATTGTGTCAATGCCATCAATCAAGTATCTCTAGATGATGACTTTGACTTTCTACCTGTTACTTTGGCACTCGCGTGATTCAATGCTCTACTAGCAACTTAGCCCTAAGCGTTATTTGATTCTGTCGATTAGCAACCGAGCGTGATTTTCACTATGTCTAAAGAGGACCACTCTACAATTATGATTTGAACTATGAGTGATATGTTATAGCCTCAAGAAGGCAAAGATAAGTTTAGATTAGATGTGTTGCTTTGGCAACTATGTTGTGCCTATGAAGGTTCAATTTGTAATGGCTTCAAAGGTAGGCCTAATTTTTTGTGCACTATTTGTGGAGACATAATGACATGAATAGGATTTATGAGATTTGTGGAATGACCACCAGGGATGAATGATATGCCCTTAATGTTTAGAGATGTTTGTTAGAATATTTTGGTTGCACAATAATGCAATATATGTATATACATTTGTGTATTTGATCATTTACATTAATATGTTTGAATTATCTGCACTTCTCACTAAGTATTAGATGACTCACCCATTTGTAGTACCATGTGCAAATAAATAGGTCATTGGACAATGTGTGGCTAAGGTTATCCTTTGACAAACCAATTTTAGCATCTGATAGGTCTCTTATTTGATGGGTCCACAATGCTGAGTCTAACTTTAGGTCTTCTACTTTCAATTTAGTTTTCAATATGTGTTGCATTGCATTGTGGTATGTTGTTATTTTCTTAAGGGTTGTATGAGATGAACCCACTTATTGGCTAATGTATGGCTTATGTATATGTTCAGCAACATGTATGAACTATGAGCCAAAGGGCAACTTGTATGCATTTGAATTTAAGTTATATTATAAATATATTTGATGTGGAAACCCTTGGTTAATTGTGTATGATCAGATTTGATATGAATTTTTTAGGCTTGCTTGGGTCTCGCGAGCTTCGTCTGTTGGACTCTTGCACTAGTCATGGCTCCTTAGTTTGGGTCGTGACATAAATGGGCCACATGTGTTTTGTAAAGAGGTAGATAGCAAGGTAGTGATTATAATTAGAAAGAAATAGAATGATAAAGTAAAGAAGTTTATTCAAATCAATTACAAAGCATATAACACTCTCCTTTACTACCTATGTGTTAGTGATTTTAACAAAGTGTTTATGCATGAAAATGAAAAACAAATTTGGGACACCTTGAAGACTACCTATGAGGGAAAAAACCAAGTTAAGGAATCTAAAATTGAGTTGCTTACACATGATTATGAGCTTTATAGGATAAAATAGGGTGAATCAATTAATGAAATGTTTGAGAGATTCACCAACATAGTTTGAGGTCTAAAAGCTTTAGGAAAGGATTTCCTTAACGCACAACTCGTAAAGAAAATCCTTTATAGCCTACCAAAGTCTTGGAGACCTAAAATCACGACTATAGAAAAGGCTAGAAATCTAAATGATTTTAAACTAGAGGAGCTTATAGGTTCTTTTTTCACTTAGGAAATGACACTTAAACATGAGCATGGGAAAAAAAAACCTAAGAAAGAAGAGATCAAGGAAAAAAGGTTAGCCCTTAAATCTTTAGCTAAAGAGGATAAGAGAAACACTAAAAGTGATAGTGAAAATAAATAAGATATGGCTATGTTAGCAAGAAAATTTGATAGGGTCATGAAGAAGAACTTTAGAGCTAGAAAACTTACAAAGAGGGATGTGGCTAAGGAAGAGTATTCAAGAGGTCCCTTAATATGCTTTGATTGCAAGAAGCTCGATCACACCAAGTATGAATGCCCTAATAAAAGAACGACTTCAAGAAACTTCAAAAAAAAAGAATGATGGCGACTTAGAGTGATGGTGATGATTCACAAGATGAAGAAGATGATGAAATTGCAAATCTTTATCCCATGGCACTTGATGACTATAAGTGATTTTTATGATAATGATGAAAATGAGCACACCTTTGATGAATTGCAAGATGCTTATGATCTTATGTTTGAGTTTAAAAAGAAAATGTTGAAATATAAAGGCATCATAGTAAAGCTTAAGGTTGAAAAGAGAACCTAGTTAAAACTAGGATTGAGTTGGAGAATAATGTGAAAAACATGTAAGTTGAAATGAATGAGATGAAAAGAAAGACAAAAGTTTGCATGACATATTCTCTAGATTTCAAAATAGCCAATAAAAATTGAATGACATGTTGGAGTTATGAAAGGCCTTCTTTAACAAAAAAGGGTTAGGCTATGACTTTACCTAAAAAGAAACCCATCTTAAAAATTTCTTTGTTAAAGATAATGAGAAGTAAGATGGATCCTTTAGATGTATTTGTTGTTTTAAATTTGGACATTCCACTCTATCTTTCCCTTTGAGAGTTGTCTCACCTAACGACAAAGTTGTAAAGCATACATGGGTTAAAAAATGAACTATTCTTACTTATTCTAGAGTGATAAAAATTGATAAGGTTCACAAGAGAAACAAGGTTGTTAACTGTAAAGGACCCAAGAAAATTTGGGTACCAAAAACAAAAGTTTGAGTTTTAATTTTGGAGAAAGAGCATACATGATATAAGCCAATAGCACAAGAAAAAGGTAAATTAAATCATTCATCGGTGATGAAGATCATTGAGGTATGGCACATATAAAATCAATTATCAATCATTATATACTTGATTTGGTACATGTCTTGTAAAATTGAAAAATAAGCTTGCCAAAGGTACTTAATGATGATATCATTTTGACAATTGATGATATACTCTTGTTGAAGAAATTCTTTCGTGAAGTATTATTCATATATGAATTAAAGAATTCTTTCAAAATGATTGATTGATAATGCATGGACAATGCATGATGAAATTGAAAATTAATTCTTGATGATATCTTGGACATACATTGGAGCTAATGTGCATATATTCTTAGAATTAGGAGCATTTGAAGCACATATTGAATATTTATTTAAATGCTTATGACCTTTTAGTTTCATGAATATTTGTGTATTTGATTAATATATTGAATACTCACTTCAATACTAATTTATCATATGAGAAGATTTATCCCCAAATGGTTCAACAACATTCATTCAAGGGAAGGTAAGATTATGCTTTAATGTGATTAACCATTTAATTCCTTCTCTTTGTTGGAAGCAGTCTAATGAATGATTAAAGGGGAGTTGATCATTGACATTGTCCTATGATGTTTGAGCACTTGAAATCTTCAACAATGAGCTTAGTGAGATCTCAACAAATGGTGTTCTAAGTTATTAGTATTGTCTCTCAAACACCATATCATTCTTGTGCTTAATGATACTCTTAATTTATGCTTGAATGATTGAAACATCGAATCATTATGCTCGTCACTATAGTTATTATATTTTTGAAATTTGTGCTTAGTATAGTTTGTTAATTATTTGATTAAGTATTCATGTGAATATATTTGTATGTACGTATATATGTATTAGTTGATTATATTGTTTGATTGATCATGTGCATATATGATCGTATATTTAATTATGGCATGTTACACCACACATTGTTCAAATCATACATGCATACACTATGCATTCAAGACATTCAAACTAAAGTCCTCCTAATCATTCATCATAATCTTTGAAAATGATTTTTGAATTTTAAAAATATATATTCAATCACGCATAATTGTGTATCAAATATGCTTCATTTGTTTGTCAAGCTTTCTTAAAAAGCCAAAATCCAATTAAGTGTGTTTTGAAAGCCAAAATGAAATTATCAAGTCAAAATTTAAAAGTCATAGTAAACTACTTTTGTAAATGGGGTTGACTAGGTTCGGGTTTCATTTGCTCAAAAATGGTTTTAAGAAAGACGTAGTTGACTATACCCTTTGAAAAGTCAACTAGTCACTTGTTTTAAAAAGCCTAACCATGTTTTTAAGAAACCAGAGTCGACTATGGCACAATATATAGTCGATTATGCTCGACAGGATTTAAATCACTTAAACTCTTGACTTTTTCCCAATTCATCTAATCTTTCCTAGATTCATCACCTCTTTCAAGTTCATTTCCTTTAGAATTTCTAGATTCATTGAACCCATTCAAAACCCTTAAATTCCTTCCATTATAAATTGAGTATTTTGGCTCATTTTCAAATCATTCAAAACCTAAAAACCCACTGTCTATAGAGCAAAGTCTAGTCCTCTAATTCAATATTTGACCCTAGGTTTTTAGGATTGACTCTCCACATCTTTTAGTCGATTTTCACTCGAAAAATCACTTATCCATGGCTCCACCTCAAAGGCACTACAAAGTTCCATCTCAAAGAGGTAATTTGGCTCCATCTAGCGTCACAAGGTTCCAGGCTTTGAACTTGCCTAACAATGTTGCTCAACAACGCTACAAGAATCTCTTTACTTTGAGAACCATCTACCAGGGCCAAGTAATAGATCTTGACTTTTTCGATTTTGTTTTCCATATATTGAGAATTTTAGAACCTTGGGATGGTACAATTATTTAAGTCTTAATATTCTTATATTTGAGAAGCTAGTAAGAGTTTTCTGTAGCAATGCAACTGTGGAATATAGGAATGAGAATAATGAGCTAAAGGTTTATGATGGTGCCTTTACTACTTGCATTATGGGTAGAATGTTCAAAAGAACCCCTGAGTTGGTTAGAGAAGTATTTGGGTTACAATGTGCACCAAGTGTAATGACTTCTATTAGTGATCAGTTGCTAGGTCAAGAACTAAAGAAATAGTTGTATGTGAATAATATAGGTGCCCTTGATTCATGCACTAGGCTGTCCATGATGGATAGGATTTTACACTTGATCATTTCTTGGACCTTAAGACCAGTGTCTAGTAAACACTCATTCGTGTCTAAGGAAAATCTTTGGTTCCTACACCATAACACTCTTATTGATCTTGGAAGTTTCATATTTTCTGACATGATAAAAGTTGTGGTAGGGACTAAGTCCAATCTTATGTATGGCCAAGTTATCACTCAGATACTTGCTCATTTTAACATCGATGTCTCTTCCATGGATGATGCTAATTCTTAAACCAAGATCAAAAAACTTGAGAAGATTATGTTAAGTAGAATAGGTTATATAAAATATGCTGATATAGGAACTTGGGTACATAAAAGAGCTTGTCAAAAAGTGATGGTGATGGTGATGATGATAATGATGATGATTAGGAAGATGTTCTTCCACCAACTTTAGCTAAACCATCCTCTAGTATTATGCCATCTAACTCGTCAAACATCAAATTTGATACTATTATAGCCACATTGGATGAAAACTTGAAGCGACTTGATATCATGGCTGCATACTTTGATAGCTTTGATCAGTAAATCCAACACATGCTCCAGCATCAAGAAACCTAGAGACTCACTTTGCATAACACTTTTCTAAAAAAGGTGTCATGACTCAATTTTTGGGCCATGACCAGCGCATGGGCCTAATGGACATAGCCCACTAAGCCCAAGCAATCTTATTTATATAATCGTACTCATTATCCCGTCAACTATTTTTACATTTACATCTCATAATCTCAACCCTTTAAGTATTTTAATAGTAAATTATAACAATCAAAACTGCAATTATATTATCTCAAAATAACATTAACTATTGCCACTCATGGTAGCTTTACCAATCAAAATGTACATATATGGTCTAAGGTATACATCTTAGTACTTTACATCACAGGTACGTATTTACAACAAAAATGACATTGGGCTTTTAGTGGAGTGACCAAGGTGAAGGTGCGGCTACGAAATACCAAGATACCTACCAAGGATACGAATCTATGAGAACACCTCGACCTAGTTACCGACTGCCTCTTGATCTAAAAACATGAATTTGAAAAAGGTGAGTATAAACTCAGTGAGTGAACATAAGAAGGGAACAAGCAATCGATAGAAAGAATTTGGAAATCATGATGCACTTGTTTCAAAAACAATGCAATTGATTTAATTTCTTATGAAAAGCCCCTCCTTTCAAACTTTGATTAATAACCTCATAGTGTTGCAAAAACCCATGATCAATCCACGAAGTTAAATGGGTGAAAAATATGACAAAATCAAGCAAGGTAGCAAGCATGACAGCAAGTTTCTCGCTGTAATGAGAAACAGTGTCAATTTGCATGTATTTCTGTTTTTCTATCATATCTACCACTACGGAAGTCCAATTGATCTGATTTTTAAACCATTAGAAAGCTAAAAGATAGGGCTGCAACTTTTATGTTTACCACTTTTCCCATTTCGGACGGGAAGATAGTCAAAATCTTCATCGAAGTGAAAGAAATGTACTAGAACCCGAGAGTTTCTTGCTACAGCGAGAATCAAGCCAGTGTGACCCCCAAAACCCGATAGTTTCTCGCTGCAGCGAGAAACAAAGAATTTTTACTGAAATGGGTCTTGTTACATCAAAAGCCATTTTCTTGTTGAAATGAAAAGCAATTTGGGAGCAATTAACAATACCAACACACAACACAATCACAATTATTTTCATAAACTTTCTATAACATATATATATTTGTATATACACACATCATCATGCATACCATCCCACCACACTCAACTCAATGCAGTATCACCATCATGTGTGCACTCCTTAGTCGCAAACTTCAACATCATCATGTGTGCACTCCCTACTCTCACACTCTATCATCATCATACAACATTATTCATCAATACAAAACATATATTCATATATATACCTACCAACATAATATAGAAGCACATGGATTCATCCTTTTACACATTTCACATTTGTCACAGCATCAGAACATTTTATCAATGGCTTATTCCCTGGCAAACATTTTTAAAGAAAAGATGGATAAAATCATTCAAATACATTACATTTCCCAAAGAAATTTTGAAATGCAAGTTCACTCACCAGTCTTTATTGATGTTTTGGTGGGCTCTAGCTTCGACTAATGTTCTGAATGGAGGTGTAGGGTTTCGTTGGAACCTATCACACACAACAACATCACCATTAACCCAACTTGGCATTATTACTATTCCGAAGCTATTTTCTAAATTGGGTTCTACAAGTCATTCCTAACTAGTTTCCAACTACTATTAAATGGCTATTATTTGCACCATCCTAATCACTTTAAAATGAATAAACAACCTCAACTACAATCCATTCCCAAGTCTCATCACTAGTTATTCTCAACACTTCAATATCAAATTCTAAATCCCTACTCACCTTGGTAGCTTCGTAGTTGGATCTCTTTCCAAAAACATCAAGCTATTATGGAAGCTCCCTCTTTCTGTCTCTAAAAGCCTATCTAGTAAGAGAAAGTATGGAAGTAAGATTTTTTTTTCAAGGGTTTTAAAGTGAGAGAGTGAAAGAGCACAAAGGTTCTATGAAAGGGTGCACAAAAGCATGAAAAGTGGAGCTAGCTTGAGAGAGTTATGGAAGCTTGAAGAGAACTCCCATGGAGGATGAAGAAACGTGAGAAGGAAGAAGGAAGAAGAAGAAGAAGCTACTGAAAAATGTGAGAAGAAGCTATTGGAAGATGATATTTATAGCTCAAGCTTATCCAACTCCACTTAAATTACAAAAATGCCCTTAGTAAGTTAGCTTATTCTTCTCTAATCCTTTGTGCAATCTTTTACTCTTTTGACACTGACGCCAAGTCCACAATAGTCTAAAAATACTCAGGTTTACAAAAAATTAAAAATTTGACCCAAAATGAAAAATGACCATTTTGCTCTTACTTTGGAAATCATCATTATTTTTATTTTTTTCGTCATTTAGTCCTTATTTTCATCATTCATTTATGCTTTAGGCCTACTTAGGCCTTAAAAATGTTTGAAAGCATACTTTTAGGGGCTCACTAAAGAAATGATAAAATTACCCTTAGCTTGGGTTATCGTGTCTACACCTAGTTATGAGGCTACAGAGGTCGAGGTCTCACATTCTCCCCCACTAAAAGAAATTCGGTCTCCGAATTTAAATCAAACTATAAGGTAGCATACCTTTATGTATTAAAGAGGTGTGGATACTTGGTCAGCATCTCCTCCTCGGCTTCCCATGTTACCTCTTCACTGGTGTGGATTCGCCATAACACTTTCACTGAGGCTACATCCTTAGAACGGATCTTTTTGACTTGCTTATCAAGGATAGCCACTAGTTGCTCCTCATAGGTTAAATCATCTTACAACTTGATAGTTTCATACCGTATTACATGAGATAGATCTGGGTTATATTTCTTAAGCATTGACACATGGAATACGGGGTGAATGTTCGAGAGGTCTGGTGGTAGCACCAAACAATAAGCCACTGCTCCAACCCTTTATAAGATCTCGAAGGGTCTTATATACCGAGGACTCAATTTTCCCTTCTTGCCAAATCTCATTACCCCCTTTGTTGGTGAGACCTTCAAAAATATGTGATCTCCTACCTGAAACTCCAAGTCTCTTCTTTTGTTATCAGCGTATGATTTCTATCTACTTTGTACTCACAACATCCTCTGTCGAATCATGCGTATTTTCTCGGTGATGTCCTACACCAACTCAAGCCCCAAGAGTTTCCTTTCTCCCACCTCTAGCCATCTAATAGGTGACCTACACCTCCGTCCATATAATGCTTCGAATGGTGCCATTTGGATGCTAGCCTGAAAATTATTGTTATAGGCAAACTCCACCAAGGGTAGATATCGATCCCACTTGACCCCAAGGTTTATTACACAGGCCCTCAACATATCCTCCAATGTTTGTATCATCCGTTTAGATTGCCCATTAGTTTGAGGGTGGAAAGCCATGCTGAAATCCAACTTAGTGCCCAATGCTTCCTACAACTTTCCCCAAAACCGACTGGTGAATTGTGCTCCTCTATCAGATACTATAGAAATGGGGATACCATGCAGTTGTACTATCTCATCCACATAAACTTGAGCATACTGCGTAGCCCCGTAAGTAGTCTTAACCAAAAACAAAATGGGCTGACTTTGTTAACCGATCTACTATGATCAAATTGAGTCATAGCCCCCACTAGTTCGAGGCAAACCCGTTACAAAGTATATTGCGACATGCTCCCACTTCCATTCAGGCACTGGTAATGGTTGTAGTAGCCTTGTAGGCCTTTAATGCTCGACCTTAACTTGTTGACAAACTAGGCACTTAGAGACAAACTCAGCTACATCTTTCTTAAGTCCTGCCCACCAATATACCTCTTTCAAATCTTGATACATCTTTGTAGCTCCTGGATGCACCACATAGGCTACCATGTGCTCCTCCTTCAATATTTCTCTCCTCAATCCATCACTATTGGGCACATAAAGTCTGGTTCCATACTTCAATACTCCATCTGTGCCTTTAGTCAACATCTTTCTTTTCCTTCCTTGAGGATCCTCTAAAGCCTTAGCTATGAACTCATCTTGACTTTGTGCTTCTTTAAATTTGTCCATTAAAATAGTCTCACTCTAAAATGTGCTAGAAATGCATTTGCTTTTGAAACTTCCAAACGCACACCCATGTCTCCCAAACTATGGATCTCTCTAATCAAGGATCTTCTATCTGTAGAGATATGTGCCAAACTCCCCATAGATTTTTGACTCAAGGCATCCGCCACTACATTTGCCTTACCGGGATGGTAGAGAATAGTACAATCATAATCTTTTAGCAACTCCATCCACCTACATTGTCGCAAGTTAAGATCCCTCTGCTAAAATATATACTTTAAACTTTTATGGTCCGTATATATCTCACAAGTCTCACCATACAAGTAATGTCTCCAAATCTTTAAGGCAAACATGATTGCTGCCAACTCCAAATCATGTGCGGGGTAATTCTACTCATGCCTTTTTAGTTGCCTTGATGCATACGTAATCACCGTCCCATGCTGCATTAATACACACCTTAAACCAACCCGCGATGCATCACAGAATACCGTATAACCCTTTATGCCTTATGGTAGGCTTAATACTGGAGCTGTGGCAAGACATGCCTTAAGCTTATCAAAGTTATCCTCACAAGCACTTGACCACTCAAATTTTGTATCTTTACGTGTCAGCTTAGTCAAAGGGGCAACTATTTTGGAGAAGTTCTTCACAAAGCGACGATAATAACCAGCCAAACCTAAAAAGCTTCTAATCTCTATAATTGATGTTGGCCTTAGCCACTTTTCCACTGCCTTAACTTCCTTTGGATCGATTTGTACCCCATCCTTGGATACCACGTGACCCAAAAATCAATGTTTTCAAGTCAAAACTCACACTTGGAGAACTTGGCATACAATCGATGTTCTCTCAAAGTTTGGAGCACTATTTTAAAATGCTACTCATGTTCTTCTTAGCTCTTCGAGTAGATCAAGATGTCATCTATAAACACCACCAAATAGGGCTTGAACACTCAATTCATCAAATCCATAAAGCCCGTAGGGGCATTCGTAAGCCCAAAAGACATCACCAGGAACTCATAATGCCCATATCTTGTTCGAATCCTCAACTGATGGTACCCAGACCGTAGATCTATCTTAGAGAAACATTGTGCTCCTTGTAGTTAATCAAATATATCATCTATTCTTGGAAGGGGTTACTTATTCTTGACCGTCACTTTATTAAGCTGTCTGTAGTCAATGTATAATCTAAGTGACCCATATTTCTTCTTTACAAATAACACCGGTGCTTCACGTGGTGAGATGCTAGGACGGATGAAGCCTTTATCCAACAAATCTTCTAACTGATCCTTAAGCTCTTTAAGCTCCACAGGTGTCATTCTATATGGGGGTATGGATATAGGTCTAGGGTCAGGAATCAAATCTATGCAAAATTCAATATCTCGCTTGGGAGGCAAACCTGGTAGTTCCTCGGGAAATACATCCATGAACTCGTTCACCATCGACACTTGGCTTATATCTCCAACCTTCATCTAAGTATCCCTTACCATAGCCAAATAACCTGAACAACCCTATCGTAAGAGCCTTCTGGTTGACATGACCAATATCAAATTGGTTGGAGCACTGCTTCTATCCCCTTGAATACTACATGGTGGCTCATTCAAGAAATCAAATCTAACCAATTTATGATAACAATCCACGCTGGCATGGTAGGGTGATAGCTAATCCATTCCCAAGATCACGTCAAAGTCTAAGGTGTCTAACACCACTAGATTCACCAAAGTGTATTTGTCTTTGACTCAAACTACATAAGACTCATATTTCCATTCGGCTACAAATACCCTTTTAAAGGAGTAGACACCTCTAATTATTCTTCTCTCCTAACACGATCCTTACCCAGACGAAGTGCAAAACATGGAGAAATAAAGAGAATAGGTAGCACCAAGATCAAACAATACTCGAGCATCCATATTACAAACAGAAAGAGTACTTGAGACCACTACATTAGATGTCTAGGCCTCTTGGGATGTTAAAGCATATACCCTCACTTGGCCTCTACCAGTAGAACTCTAACGTCCAAACCTAGACGGCCTGCTCTAGGAGGAAGTAATAGCACCTCTACCCTTCCATTCACTAGCCCCCCGATCAAATGAGAAGGCTACTAAAGGAGCAGATAAAACTGGCTGAGTAGAGTTACGAGCAAAATCTTGTGATTGATGAGCCATCGGGCAATTCCTCTTAATATGCCCAAGTTGACCACACCCATAACAAGCTCTCGTAGTATGGAAACATCGTCCATTATGCCGTACTCCACAATTATTGTAACGATCAATAGCTTGACTACCCTATCTTGAATCTTGCTGCCTTCCCCGACTAAAAGTTTTCTGCCTTGATCCAACACTAGCACTAGTCAAGTCACTCCCTTGTTAGGGTAATCGTGAGTCCCTTTGTGTGTTATGTTGACTCCATTAGTTTTTTATGATAGTAAAACATTCACATTCATTTGTGTCTAATGCCTTTACTTAAGTGTGCAGGAAAATTAATGTATAAAAATTATAAATCAATCCTTCAAAGTGTATATTAAAAGAAAAAGGGAGATAAAAATAATGAGACATGACTGATTAGCAAAGAGGAAGCTCATTAGCTGAATAAGGAAGAATGTTGGTTGGCCAAGATTCAAATTGGAGAAATGGCGGGCTGAAGAGTTTGAGAAACAAAGACAACTTAGTCAACCAAGAATTAGTCACTCGACTAAGTGGTTACTACCAGAATTGCTAGAGACAGAGAGCGAAAAATAGAGAAAAATTAGCCAACTAAGATATCGAGTAGTCGACTAAGAGCATTCTGCCTACAAGTTTGAAAGTTGCACTAAAGGATAGAGTAACGGCTAGAACCGACTTCCAACTATCTCCAACAGCTAAAAAACTATCAAACTACCGATGTTTCTCCAAGTATAAAAGGGTCTTCCAACAATTAAAAAGTAGTTCTTAGAAGCCTTGAATGAAATTTGACCTATAGAGAGTTGAAAAACCAGAAAATCTTCACTGCACTTGTCTGCACTCGAGCGCTTATTCTTTGAATTTGTAATTTGCATTCAATCTTGTACCACTCAAATCAACCAGTGATCATAGGTACTTTCTTTCACTACTTCTCTTGTATTCTTAAGAGTGAGGAAGTCACTCTAAGGGGTTATTCAAGCTTGGGATAGCTTGATTGTTGTAGGTTGTGTTTGAGCCTTGGAAAAACCACTTTGGGTTTTAGTTTAGCCTATGAAAAACTATTGTGAAAGGTTTTGGCTGAGCCTTGTAAAAGCCATTGTAAAGCTTAGTAAAAGCTTGTGAATTTCACCGGTTCTTAATGGATTTGTTGAGAAAATCCTTGGTTCAATAATCAAGGTAGTGGATGTAGGTCTTAAACTGAACCACTCTAAATTGATGTGCATTGTCTACTTTGTTTTTATTTTCTTTGTGTTGAAAATTAGTTCCTCATTTTGTCAAGAGCCGATATGTGCTATTCACTCCCCCTCTAGCACATATTATTGGGACCAATAAGTGGTATCAGAGCAAGTTCCCTGTTATTAAGGTCTAACACCCTTTGGGAGGATCCAAATGGCTTAACTAAGATCAGTAGTGGCTGAGGGACAATTAACAAACAGACCACCTCTGTTTGATGGCTCTAATTACCCTTATTGGAACACTAGGATGTCAATCTATATTAGAGCTATAGACTATGAATTATGGGATGTCATAACTGATGGACCTTTTATGCCCTCAACTGTGAATGTGATAACAAATGAGTTGATGCTCAAGCCAAAGTCTGAATAGACCGAGACTGAGACTAAGAAAGTTCAAGTAAATTTTAAGGCCATCAACACATTACATTGTGCCTTGAACCCCATTGAATTTAATAAAGTCTCAAGCTGTACAATAGCTAAACAAGTGTGGGAGAAACTTAGAATAATCCATGAAGGGACTTCTCAAGTAAAAAAGTCCAAAATTACCCTCTTAACACATAACTATGAAATGTTCAAAATGAAGCCTGGTGAAGACATCACCAGCATGTTTGATAGGTTTACAAACATCACAAATAAATTGAGTCAGCTAGGTAAGCCTATTCCTGAACATGAATTAGTAAAGAGACTGCTTAGGAGTCTACCAAAAAATTAAAAGCCTAAAGTGACTGCAATTCGAAAGGCAAAAGATCTAAATGTTATCACCTTAGATGAGATTTGTGGCTCTCTCCTAACTCATGAGTTGGAGCTTAAAGAGGAAGAAGAAGAAGATAAAAGGGAAGCAAAGAAAAAGAAAAAAAGCATTGCACTTAAAGCCAGCATCCTTGAAGAAGAGCTGAAAGAGCTGTCATACGATGATGATGATGAGTTAGCTCTGGTTGCAAGAAAATTCATAAAGCTTATGGGCAGAAAAAATCGAAGATTAGCTAGAAGAAGGCTTAGAAAAGATCAAGGTGCTTCATGGAAATTCAGAAACAAAAATGACTCTATTAAAAGGAGGAGTTAATTTGCTACAAATGCAAAAAAACCTAGCCACTTCAAGTCAGAATGTCCATTGTTGAAAGATGAGACACCAAAGAAAAATAAGAAATCCAAGAAAGCAATAGTAGCAGCTGCGTGGTCGAACAGTGAAACTTCAAGCTCTAAAGCTGAAGATGAAAAATTTGAGGAAAGAGCAAACCTTTGCTTGATGGCACAAGATGATGAAACCGAGGTATCCTCATCCCCTTGTGACATTTCTGTTGATGATTTACAAGATGAATATGATAGCCTTTATGATGAATTTGAAAAACCTTCTTCAAAATACAAAACATTAAAGAAAAAGGCTACATCTCTTGAAAATGATTTGGATAAGTTGAGACAAGAATTCAATTCTGTTTTTAAGAATAGAAATATTTTGCAAATTGAGTTAGAACACTCAAAAACATATTTTGAAGTTTTAAAATTAGAGCTGGATAATAAGTCTGATGTTATGCAAAAATTACTTGATGAAAACACAACTTTCAAATGTTTGAAAAATGAATCTTCAAAAGGATATGCATACCACAATAAAAATTCTGCTAATGCATTACCTAAATGCTATAATTGTGGTAAATATTTTCATTTATCATATGATTGTTTTAAGAAAAGAAATGTGCAGAAAGTTAGAAAAATTTGGGTCCTTGAAGGATCTTATGTTGCAACTAACTCTCAAAGACCCATCAAAACATGGGTACTTATAAAGAAAAACTGAAATTTTATTTTGTAGGTTAAGCTACACTTAAAAGAGACATGTTCAGGAGCTCAATCAAGAAGAAGCAGCCTTGGTACATGGATAGTGGCTACTCACGACACATGACAGGAGATGAAATGTTGTTTGCTCAATTGGACAAAAGAAAAGGAGGTACTGTATCCTTTGGTGATGATTCAAAAGGTAGAATTCATGGGATAGGTACGGTTAGTAAGAACTCTCAAACTCAAATTAGTCATGTGTTACTAGTAAAGGGTCCAATAAGCACAACTAGCTTAGGAGGAAAATCTTATGGCTTTGTAATAGTTGATGACTATTCTAGATATACTTGGGTTTATTTTCTTGCTCACAAGAATGATGCTTTATCAGCCTTCATAAGTCATTGTAGGAAAGTAAAAAATGAAAAAGGACTGGCCATAGTTAGCATAAGGAGTGATCATGGAGGAGAATTTGAAAGTGAGGAATTTGAGAAATTTTGCAATGAAAAGGGGTTGGATCATAACTTCTCTGCACCTAGAACACCTTAACAAAATGGAGTTTTAGAAAAAAAACCGAACCTTAAAAGAAATGGCTAGGACTATGCTATGTGAGAATAACCTACCAAAGTATTTTTGGGCTAAGGCAGTGAACACAGTAGCATATATACTTAATAGAGTCTCAATAAGACCCATGTTATCTAAGGCACCTTATGAACTCTACAAGGGTAGGAAACCAAACATTTCTCACCTAAAGAGCTTTGGTTGTAAGTGCTTTGTATTGAACAATGAAAAACAACCCTTAGGGAAGTTTGATGCAAAGAGTGATGAAGCAATATTTTTAGGATATGCATTAAACTCAAAGGCCTATAGGATATTTAACAAAAGGACTCTAACGGTAGAAGAATCAATCCATGTAGTTTTTTATGAGTCAAATGCTTTACAAAATGAAATTCATGATGATGATGATGATGATATAGAAATCCTAGAAAGACAAATGGAAGAAATGATCTTAGAAAATAATAAAAATATTGAAGAAAGCTCACCTAGAAGAGAAAATGAAACTCCACCTCTAGAAAATCTGCAAAGAGTAGAAAATCAACATGATGATCTTCCAAGAAGTTGGAGATTTGTAAGAGACCACCCACAAGACCAAATAATAGGTGACATTTCACAAGGAGTTAGAACTAGGAAAGCAACAAGAGAAACTTGTGAGTTTTCAGCCTTTATATCTCAAATTGAGCCTAAAAACTTTGAAGAAGCTGAAAAAGAGGAAAATTGGATAAGGGCCATGCAAGAAGAACTTGATCAATTCACCAGAAACCGTGTATGGTCATTAGTACCTAGACCTTCAAATCACCCTATTGTTACACCAAATGGGTGTTTAGAAATAAGGAAGATGAGCAAGGAAATGTATTTAGACATAAAGCTAGATTAGTAACATAAGGTTACAATCAAGAGAAAGGAATAGATTATGATGAAACCTTTGCACCCGTAGCTAGAATTGAAGCCATAAGGTTGTTGTTAGCTTTGGCATGCTTTATGAACTTCAGATTGTACCAAATGGATGTAAAAAGTGCATTTTTAAATGGAATCATTCAAGAGGTAGTGTATGTTGAACAACCTCTAAGTTTTGAAGATGTTAAAAAATCAGATTATGTTTTCAAACTTCATAAAGCCTTGTATGGATTGAAAGAAGCTCCTAGAACTTGGTATGAAAGGCTATCAAAATTTCTAGTTGAAAAAGGTTATATCAGAGGTAGCATCGATACTACATTATTCATTAAAAGATATTTAAATGATTTAATTGTTGTACAAATATATATGGATGATATTGTATTTGGTGCAACTAATGAGGCGTTATGCAAGAACTTTGCTAAAGAAATGCAGGGTGAATTTGAGATGAGCATGATGGGAGAGTTGAAGTACTTTCTTGGTCTTCAAATTAAGCAAAATAAGGAAGAGATCTTCATCAACCAAGAAAGGTACACTCAAGATATGCTCAAAAAGTTTGATATGCTGAAACTAAAACCAATCTCAACACCAATGAGTTCATCCACAAGACTTGATCTTGATGAAAGAGGAAAGAATGTAGATCAAAAGCTATATAGAGGTATGATCGGTTCACTACTTTACTTAACAGCAAGCAGACTAGATATTTAGTTTAGTGTGTGTTTATGTGCTAGATTTCAGTCACAACCTAAAAAATCACACTTAACAGCTGTTAAGAGAATCTTTAGATACCTCTTAGAAACTCAAACTTTAGGCATATGGTATTCTAGAGAATCAACTTTTAGTTTGGTTGGATATTCAGATGCTGACTTTGCTGGTAGCAAGACTGATAGGAAAAGCACCAGTGGAACATGTCAATTTCTAGGTAGCATGCTTGTGTCATGGTCCAGCAAGAAACAAAATTCAGTAGCTTTATCTACAGCTGTAGTAGAGTACATATCAATAGGTAGCTATTGTGCATAAATTCTTTGAATTAAACAACAATTGAAAGACTATGGAATGACTATGCATAACGTATCAATATACTGTGATAATACAAATGCAATTAATATATCAAAAAACCCTGTGCAGCACTCTAGGACAAAGCACATTGAGATTATACACCACTTTGTTAGAGACCATGTAATGAAAAATTATATTAAGATTGAATTTGTCAACACTTTATATCAACTAGCTAATATTTTTACTAAACCATTGAATGAAGATAGATTCTGTGGAATTATAAGGAATTTAGGTATGATTAGTCAGCAGGAATTGTGAGAAACTTTTTGGTTCACGTACATGAAACATAATGCATTTAGTCGACTGAGATGAATCTTAGTCAACTAAGAGTGTTCTGGTAGCATTAAATAATAAGACTCAGTTAAAATAAGGGCAAGAGGAATAAAATAATGGGAAGAAACTGCCTACCGGGTAATAAAGAAAAGAGAAATGTTGCTTGAGGTGAATAACTAAAATTTAGAGGGAGTTTTGAAATTTTGGGCAAATAGAATAGGGCAATATTTAAGAGGGAGTTGAACGATTTCTCTAAAAGGAATTAAAAATGGCTGACAACTTTTTTTCTCCACTTTTCTCTCCCCTGAAACCCGAGCCTCTGAAATTGAAACCCATCTCTTCACATTTTCTTCTAAAATCTATTCAAACCCTTTGCCATTTAGACAAAACCCCTGTCAAACAAATTCTTGAATCAAAATGGGGAGATCTCCACAGAGCAAAGAAATCGTAGAAAAGAAGAAAGAGAAGAGACCACTGGAAGAAGGGACAGAAACGAAAAGTCTGAAGAAGAAACAGAAAATCATGTCTGCATCAGTAAAAGAGATATCGGAGAAACTAAAAGAGAAGAAGAAGAAAATGAAAAAGAATAAGGACAAGGAACCTGTACTCAAGAAAGGTACTAGTTCCTCATCTTCTAAGTTCAGAAATAGATTGCATGAACAGAGGTTCAAAAATATTGAGAATGCACCAATTTCTTGTGGCAAATATATTGACCGGAAGAGTTTTGATGAGAACTTAGAGATTCAGACTAGTTTATCTGACTATTTTGATGAACTAAAATTGAAAAAATATAGCTCCTTTAAGAATAGATCCTATAGTGCAAGTTTGGTAAAAGAATTCTATTTTGGCATTGCTTTAAAAGAAAAGGAATTAGAGGATTCTGATGATTATGTCGAAGATGGTCTGAATGTATATTTGAATGGAAAAGAAATTGTTGTCACTGCTGAAGATTTAGGAAGCTTACTAAAAATCAAGTGTGAAGAAGGTGAGTATGAGTTCCCAGAAAAGTATGATTCATCCTCATTATGGGAAATCATCACCGAGAGAAAGAAAAAGTATTCTTCAAAGAGCAATTCAAGTCTGATAATCAGCCCCTAGATTAGGATTTTACACTATTTATAGTAGCAAACATTCAAAGCAGAAGTGGAAGTTTGAGTTACATCAGCCTTCAGGATCTTTGGTTGATGGAACATGCCTTTAATGGGGTTGCTCTGAATATGGGCAGGTTCATGATATAAAAGATGAGAAGAACTTGCGAACTTGATAAAGTCAACCTGCCTTATGGAAATGTCATAAAATCCCTTGTCCAGAAAAAGGGATTTTTGGCCAAAAAGTATGAAATAGACATGGTGAAGACCAGAGATCAAGCCATTTACTATGGCAACTTGATCAAAATGGGATACAAGCTAGATGGTGAGAAATTCACTAGAACACCCAAAGTCTCTACTATACCAGCACCTACCGAGGCATCCTCCTCCCAATTCTCTAGTGAAATGATCTTTAATCTTTTGATGAGGATAGATGGTAAGCTCACTAATCAAGGAATGAGACTGCAGAAGATTGAGGAAAGGATAGCTAAATTTGAGAATGAATTGAAAAGAAAGGAGAAAGTGTCCTCAAAACCCGCTGCTGCAGACTCATATGAAACTCCAAGTATTGCACTAGCACAACAAGGTGCTGAAAGCTCAGCCTTGCAAGCAAGAAGGTCTTCTGCTCATGGTCATGGCATTCAAGCAGAAGATTCTCATCCTGGTGTGTAGCAACCAAAGGCACCATCTTCTAAACACCAGAGTGTTAGTTAAAATCCTACTACGCAAGTATACGTATCGAATAGATAGTATATTAGCAAGCAGAGTATCGATCCCACAGGGAATTGATCTAAAACTTTACTAAGTACTAAAATTAGAACAATTTAATCTTATCCAAATAATCAAAACTAATTAACTAAAACTGATTAACTAAAATTAAAACCAACAAGAAAAAATCAAAATAATAATAACTTTAGAAAATATCAAATCAAACAAGCCTAGGATTACAATATCCCTCACACTTAATCTAAATCTTACCTCTCTTCCTTAACTTATTTCAATGGGTTGAATTGCTAACCTAGAGTCCTAAATTATTTATAAGGGTTTCTCAACTCATCTTATAAAAATATCTATTTTAACCAAAACACTATATCCCTATCTGAATTGAAATTAAAATAGACTCATTAAGTTTAGGCTCTAATCTGGCTACATATGGCCTATAGGTATATGCCTATCCTATACGCAAATCAATTAATATGATCATATGCTATCCCAATTTTAGTTTACTCTAAAATCCTTTTCCTAAGTTTTCTTAGGTTCCTAGATCAATTTAATTGATGGCCAAGCAATTAAAAGTATTAAGAACAAATTAGAATAAACAATTCAAATCCCATTAAAGATAAGTAAGAAAGAGATTAAAAATTTAGACTACATGTGGTTCAATTGCAATCCTAGAAAAAGAAATTTAGCTACTCATAATTGCAAAATAAAATAACATTGTATAAAATTCAACCATTGAAAGTATCAAGAAAGATAAAAGCTAAGGAAGAAAACAAAACAATATTTTCCGCCTTGATCTCCAAGTTTTAGCCTTAACTTGTAACTTCTTGAATCTCTCAAAAGTTGTGTGTCTAATGTTGTTAAACATATCTTATTTATACTAATAGACTAAACCTAAAGTTCCTTAAGCTGACCTAGGGTTTAATTGGGCTTAAGAGTGTAATAAAAGGCCCAAAAATCAATTATCAGTCTTTACAAATTTTCATTCCCGACACAGTACGTCCAGCCATTTTCCTACACGATTTTCTCTATCTTCAGTGCAGAACTGGGCAAAGTAATCTTCATGAAAGTTATAGCCCTGTCTCTTAACTTTCCAATAGTTCAAGAATCACATCATTTGAAGTTCTATACCTTGAGATATAACCAAAATACTAAAATATATGCAAGCAGATTCTGGGTCTTTTAACACCTTACTTTCCAAAATTAAGCCCAATCACTTTCAATCTTACAAAAAAAATATAAAAACTAATAAATAATAACTAAAATAAAAGGAATAACATAAAATTAAAATAACTCACTAAAAAGTAACCTAATCATAAAAACAACTAAAAATAATTAAATTATAATTGAAAATTGAGGACTTAGCTAATATTTAATAACAAAATTGGAATAAAACAATTCTATAAAATAGAATTATCACAGAGCAAGAACAAATCTAATCAAGGGACAGAAGTGACAGCTTCCGAGGATGAACATGTTCTTGAGAAACATCAACCTTTCCCTCCCAACTCAAAAGAAATATCCATTATGGATATTTTCCATCAAATGGTTAGAGAGGGAAAAGCTGAAAAAGATACTGTTAGGACATAAACTCAAAAGGACGGTAGAGATATAGGAAAAGGGAAGAAACCTGCATCAGCTCCTAAAGTAAAGACAAAATCTGGGAAAGAAAAAGCCACTATAGCACCAACAAAGGGAAAACCACCAACCAAGGGAAAGAAGACTATGGCCACCAAGACATCCTTTCTCAAGAGAAGAAAGTCTTCTAGGTTGGCAGAGAAATCCAGACCAGTTTCAACCTCTTTTCCTTAGAGTCCAGTCCCTGTCTCAAACAAGTCATCACCAGAACCTTCCTCTAGAAAGTCATCATCTCTCCGAAAGGCTTCTCCTTTTCCTCTAAACCTTTTCTATGGCACTGAATCCTCACCCTTTGACACATCAGACGAATAGAAGCCCCTTCTTTTGATGCTAACAAAAAGAGGGAGTAGAATGGCAGAACCAAGGGTGCAAGAATCAGAGAATAAATAAAAAAAAATGTTAGGGTGGAGGAACCAGGAAGGAACTTAGAAAAGAAAAGAAAGCAAAAATGAATTATGAGTAGGAACTTAGAAAAATAGGGGATAGGAAGCAAAAACAGTTCAAGGGCAATTACAGAACATCTTTTGATTAACTGCTATTTGTGCCATGGTGGCATTTGAACACTCAATTTTAATTTTGTTGTTTATATGGTAGTGTGAGATGTGAATGCAGATATATCTAAGATGTTTGTTTGCTGAAAATTGAATGTTTGCCGATACTCTACTATCCATGATATTTTAACTATTGTTAACAAAATTTGTTGCTAAACCATATTGAACTGCATGTTGATAACTGCTACTGTATGTTGATAATTGATCAACTTGGGATTGCAAATAATTATGGATGTTGTGAATAGAGTGTTGACTGAATTATGAAGGAAATAGACAAAATCTGATGACTATATGCTGTTGACAGACCCTGCTGAATGTTCTATGAAAAACTATCAACATTCATTGCTAAATCACCCAAAATTCTACAAATATGTATTCTCTAAATGTGTAATGTCATTTTCTATATGACAAGAATAAAATTGGATGGAATAAATATGCACACATTAAGGGGGAGCAATCCTCATTTTCTGTAAAAAACTAAAATGAGTAAAAAGACATTATGCTGTTAATCAGGAATGTTTTGTCATTATCCAAAAAGGGGGAGATTGTTGACTCCATTAGTTTTTGATGATAGTAAAACATTCACATTCATTTGTGTCTAATGCCTTTACTTAAGTGTGCAGGAAAATTAATGTATGAAATTAATAAATCAATCCTTCAAAGTGTATATTAAAAGAAAAAAGGAGATAAAAATAATGAGACATGACTGATTAACAAGGAGGAAGCTCATTAGTTGAATAAGGAAGAATGTTGGTTGGCCAAGATTCAAATTGGAGAAATGGCGGGCTAAAAATTTTGAGAAACAAAGAAAACTTAGTCAACTAAGAATTAGTCAGTCGACTAAGTAGTTACTGCCAGAACTGCCAGAGACAGGGAGCAGAAAACAGAGACAAATTAGCCAACTAAGATATCAGGTAGTCGACTAGGAGCATTCTGCCTGCAAGTTTGAAAGTTGCACTAAAGGACAGAGTAACGGCTAGAACCAACTTCTAACTGTCTCCAATAGCTAAAAAACTGTCAAACTGCCATCAGAAATGTTTCTTCAAGTATAAAAGGGTCTTCCAACAATTAGAAAGTAGTTCTTAGAAGCCTTGAATGAAATTTGACCTATAGAAAGTTGAAAAACCAGAAAATCTTCACGCACTTGTCTGCACTTAAACGCCTATTCTTTGAATTTGTAATTTGCATTCAATATTGTACTACTCAGATCAACTAGTTATCATAGGTACTTTCTTTTACTACTTCTCTTGTATTCTTAAGAGTGAGGAAGTCACTCTAAGGGGTTATTCAAGCTTGGGATAGCTTGATTGTTGTAGGTTGTAATTGAGCCTTGGAAAAACTACTTTGGGTTTTAGTTTAATTCGTGAAAAACTATTGTGAAAGGTTTTGGCTGAGCCTTGTAAAAGCCATTGTAAAGCTTGGTGAAAGCTTGTGAATTACACCAGTTCTTAGTGGATTTGTTGGGAAAATCCTTGGTTGGATAATCAAGGTAGTGGATGTAGGTCTTAGACCGAACCACTCTAAATTACTGTGCATTGTCTACTTTGTTTTTAGTTTCTTTGTGTTGGAAATTAGTTCCTCATCTTGTCAAGAGCCGATTTGTGCTATTCACTCCCCCTCTAGCACATATTATTGGGACCAACACTATGGGCCTTGACGGCTAGAAGATGAAACACCGCTACTGAAGTCCTTGCGACCTTGATAGCCTTTTGTCTTGGCCCTCTTTACTCTATCCCTCGCAGCCTTACTCTCACTGGTCCTCATCTTAATCCGCTGAGCGTAATCCACTATTGCGGAGTAGGCTTTGAAATATCGGGATGCCACAACTCTAAACAGTGGCTCCACTAGCCCATCCACAAACCTCTGAATCTTTATCTCCTCAGTAGAAATTAGATAGGGCACATACCGAGCCAGCTGCATGAATTTGATGTCGTATTTTGACATCGTCATACTTGGGGTTTGTACTAAGGCCTCAAACGTGCATTACGTACACTGAGTGGTAAGAATCATTTAAAAAGGTTGTACTAAATTCCTTCCAAGTTAGTGGTGTTGCATCTGCCGGCCTACCTCTATGCAACAAGCCATACCACTCTTACGCCACGTCTTCTAATGGGAAGGCGACCAACTCTACTGATCTATTACTGAGCATCCCAAGGCCTCACAAATTTTCTCCATCTTATCTAAGAAAACTTGGGGTTTCTCCGATGCATCAGACTTTGAAAACGACAGAGGCTTAATCTTCAAGAAATCAGGAAGGGAATTTTCTAAATGACCCCTCTCAACCTCATGATGTTGGTGATCGGCCTGTCCTTGGGAGCTGGGGGATTCTCGTACTGTAGGTCTCCTTTCCACTATCCTCAGTATATCATCCATACAGGTTGCCATCATCTCTATAACCCGATTAACTTCTTGTAGGCCTGTCACCAAGTCCTCGTCGGTAATACCCCCGGTTTGTTGTCTACCCATATCACTTGAAGACTGTACCTCCTTGTGTCTGCTCACAAGCGTATCCTCCCTCATCGGCCTAATGGCCCAGCCAAGTTTACCTCACCCTCTATGGATAAATGCCCATGGCCTATTTGTCATCTCATTAGGGGCATCTTGCTCCTCCATTTGTCTTGAGGCAGCTCATGTCTTAAGTGGCAGTCTTACCTAGACAAGAGCAAACACCTATTATTAAACACATTTTTCTATAATCATACATAAAGGAAAAAGTGGTTTCTAAGATAGGGAATCTATGCAGTCCCTTAGTTGTAAAATGTGTCGCGGTTCACACTTCACAACCGAAGTTTCAAGATAAAGACCCGATACTCTATTGGATCAACAAAAAGGAAGTCCTAGGACCTAAACAACCTAGGGCTCTGATACCAAGTCTGTCATGACCCAATTTTTAGGCCATGACCAACGCATGGGCCCAATGGACATAGCCCACTAAACCCAAGCAAGCCTATTTATATAATCGTACTTATTATCCCGTCAATTATTTTTACATTTACATCTCATAATCTCAACCCTTTAAGTATTTTAATAGTAAATTATAATAATCAAAACTGCATTTATATTATCCCAAAATAACATTAACTATTGCCACTCATGGTAGCTTTACCAATCAAAATGTACATATATGGTCTAAGGTATACATCTTAGTACTTTACATCACAAGTACGTATTTACAACAAAAATGACTTTGGGCTTCTAGTGGGGTGACCAAGGTGAAGGTGCGGCTACGAAATGCTAAGATACCTACCAAGGATACGAATCTACAAGAACACCTCGACCTAGTTACCGGCTGCCTCTTGATCTGAAAACATGAATCTGAAAAAAGTGAGTATAAACTCAATGAATGAACATAAGAAGGGAACAAACAATTGATAAGAAGAATTTTGAAATCATGATGCACTTGTTTCAAAAATAATGCAATTGATTTAATTTCTTACCAAAAGCCCCTCCTTTCAAACTTTGATTAATAACCTCATAGTGTTGTAAAAGCCCATGATCAATCCATGAAGTTAAATGGGTGAAAAATATGTCAAAATCAAGCAAGGTAGCAAGCATGACAACAAGTTTATCGCTGTAGTGAGAAACAGTGTTAGTTTACATGTGTTTCAATTTTTCTAGTATATCTCCCACTACAGAAGTCCAATTGATCTGTTTTTTGGACATTAGAAAGCTAAGAGGTAGGGATACAACTTTTATGTTTACTACTTTTTGCAGTTCGGACGGGAAGGTGGTCAAAATCTTCATCAAAGTGAAAGAACTGCACCAGAACATGAGAGTTTCTTGCTGCAACGAGAATCAGGCTAGTGTGACCCCCAATACCCAAGAGTTTCTCGCAGCAGCGAAAATGAATCTCGCTACAGTGAGAAACAGAGCATTTTAAGTGAAATGGGTCTTGTTACATCAAAAGCCATTTTCTTGTTGAAATGAAAAGCAATTTGGGAGCAATTAACAATACCAACACACAACACAATCAAAATTATTTTCATAAACTTTCTACAACAGATATATATTTGTATATACATACATCATCATGCATACCATCCCACCACACTCATCTCAATGCAATATCATCATCATGTGTGCACTCCCTACTCGCACACTTCAACATCATAATGTGTGCACTCCCTACTCGTACACTCTATCATCATCTGTGAGCACTCCCTACTCGCTCACTTTAACATCATCACACAACATTATTCATCAATGCAAAACATATATTCATATATATACCTACCAACATAATATAGAAGCACATGGATTCATCCTTTTACACATTTCACATTTTTTACAACATCAAAACATTTTATCAAGGGCTTGTTCCCTGCACACATTTTTAAAGAAAAGTTGGATAAAATCATTCAAATGTTCATTCAAATACATTACATTTCCCAAAGAAATTTTGAAATGCAAGTTCACTCACCAGTCTTTATTGATGTTTTGGTGGGCTCTAGCTTCGACTAATGTTCCAAATGGAGGTGTAGGGTTTCGTTGGAACCTATCACACACAACAACATCACCATCAACCCAACTTGGCATTATTACTATTCCAAAGCTATTTTCTAAATTGGGTTCTACTAGCCATTTCTAACTAGTTTTCGACTACTATTAAATGGCTATTATTTGCATCATCCTAATCACTTTAAAATGAATAAACAACCTCAACTACAAAACATTCCCAAGTCTCATCACTAGTTATTCTCAACACTTAAATATCAAATTGTAATTCCCTACTCACCTTGGTAGCTTCGTAGTTGAATCTCTTTCCCAAAATTTCAAGCTATTATGGAAGCTCTTTTTTTCTCTCTCTAAACACCAAGCTAGTGAGAGAAAGTATGGAAGTAAGATTTTTTTTTTGAAGGGTTTTAAAGTGAGAGAGTGAAAGAGCATAAAGGTTTTATGAAAGGGTGCACACAAGCATGAAAAGTGGAGCTAGCTTGAGAGAGTTATGGAAACTTGAAAAGAACTCCATGGAGGATAAAGAAACGTGAAAGGGAAGAAGGAAGAAGAAGAAGAAGCTTCTAGAAAATGTGAAAAGAAGCTACTGGAAGATGATATTTATAGCTCAAGCTTATCCAACTCCACTTAAATTACAAAAATGGCCTTAGCAAATTAGCATATTCTTCTCCAATCCTTTG
The DNA here is from genome assembly GCF_053813885.1 of Theobroma cacao. NCBI lineage: Eukaryota > Viridiplantae > Streptophyta > Magnoliopsida > Malvales > Malvaceae > Theobroma > Theobroma cacao. Next base: position 35,061,415 of record NC_142647.1, on the reverse strand, counting down.
TGAAATCTTTTTACTCTTTTGACACTAAGGCCAAGTCCACAATGGTCTAAAAATACTCGGGTTTACGAAAAATTAAAATTTTGACTCGAGATGAAAAATGACCATTTTGCCTTTATTTTGGAAATCATCATTATTTTTATTTTCTTCGTCATTTAATCCTTATTTTCATCATTCATTTATGCCTTAGGCTTACTTAGGCCTTAAAAATGTTTGAAAGCATACTTCTAGGAGCTCACTAAAGAAATGACAAAATTATCCCTAGCTCGGGTTATCATTTCTACATCTAGTTATGAGGCTATAGAGGTCGAGGTCTCATAAGAAGACACTAGCTAGGATGACTTGTACACACTCATGGATATCATTTAGCATATTATATGTGTGTACTCATGAAAGGATTATAGTACTAATATTTTCCCTTTATATATATTTATAACATCCATGATTGAAAATATATATGTTGTTGCTCCTTGACTATGCTAAATGGATACATATTGTCACAACCCAAATTTTTGGGCCATGATCGGTGCAAGGGCCCAATAAACATAGTCTATTAAGCCCAAGCAAGCCTATCGATTTATCCTACTCATCATTCCATCAAATGTTGCTAAGTCATATTTCATACTTTTGAATCAAAATAGTGATATACATTGCCAACTCGTACTAGCATTACTCCTTAAAAATTTACATACAATGTCTACAACATGTATTCTAATAATTTACGTTAAGTTTGTCTACACAAAACAAAATAACACTCAACTTCCAGCGGAGGGACTCGGATGAATGTACAACTACTGAATGCCGAGACACCTACCAAAAGATGGACACAGGTCTACAAGGACACCTCGTCCTAGTTACCGGCTACCTTGTGATATGAAAATATGAATTTAAAAATGGTGAGTATAAACCCAGTGAGTGAACAAGGAAGGGAACAAGAATACCATAAGGAATCTTTAATGAAATCATGATGCATTTTTTTTTCAAAACAATGCAATTTGTTTCTATTCTTATTAAAAGCCCTTCATCAAGCCCTTAAATGATTAATCATTTGAAAATTTTTAACCCATACATAGCGAACCATTCGAAGAATGAAAGCTTCAATATTGCACAAGCAAGTCAAATACGACAACGAATCTTTGCTGCAGCGGAAAGGCATTCTCGCTGCAGCTAAAATGAATTTTCGTTGCAGCGACGTTGGGATTTAGTTATTAACCGAACGAGGGTTCCTCAACTGATTGAGGGTTTCTGACTAAACCTCCTCATTTTAAACTTAACTCTTTTAATCCTTAATGTTGGAAGTCCATGCTCCCATATGGTAGCAAAGAAGTGAAAGATAGGGCAGCAATTGGACAAGATAAGAGACCAAAACAGAAAGTTTTTCGCTGCAGCGAGATTCAGCGAAATTTTTACCCAAAAACAGAATGTTTCTCGTTGCAAGGATATTGAATCTCACTGCAGCAAAATTGCAACCCAGAAAACAGAAAGTTTCTAGCTACAGCGAAAAGCTTCGGTGTCATTTTCGCTTCAGCGAAAATGCATCCTCGCTGCAGTGAGTTTTCGACCAGTGTACCCCTCCAAATTCGAGAGTTTCTCGATGCAGCAAAATACAGGGCATCAATGTAAAATTTACCTTTCTCCCAAAGGAAAAACCACCCTACCAAAAGGTCTAAACCAACATGAAAACACATAACAATTTCTCAAGGTTTAACATGTCAAGTTTCACATGCATTACAACCATAACCCATTATCCATCAATTTCCTATAACACACATATTTACATATATATATATACCCATCGTCATCATCACACCATCCCATCATCATCATCACCAGCTCATGCGCACTCCCTACTCGCACATGGTTGGGTCATCACCAGGTTATGCGCAGTCTCTACTCGCACATAACCAGGTCATCCTCGGCTTATGCGCACTCCCTATTCACACATAGCCTAGTCAATATAATTACACAATATTATACTCAAGAATATATGTATATCAACATAATGCAGCCACATAGAAATCCATAATAATCACATTTCATAACATAAATCTTTTCTCAAAAGCTTGTTCCCAAGGCATTCATTTTCATGAAAAATTGTATAAAATCATTCAAACACTTTGTCAAATCCATCATATTCCCAAAATCAGTTTTGAAGGTAGTCCACTCACCAACTGATTGTAGAACCTTTAGTTGCCCTAATGATCCAATTGGAATGATGGTGCTTCCTTAAAAACCTAGGATCACATTAACATAAACAATAGATTAATTTACACACTATGAACTCTAAAAGCTATCTCTTAGCTAGTTTTCAATTGCCTCTTTAAATGGCTATCTATGTTCACTATCTTAATCACTAAAAAGTAATGAACATACTAAACAACAAAACAGCTCATAAATCACAATTACTAGCCATTTTCTGTAGCTAAAAATCAAACTTGGTGCATCACTCACCCTAGGGTTCCTTTGTAGTTGGATTCTCTTCCAATAGCTTCCAAATTAAAGGAGTGATTCTTTTTTTCTCTCTCTAGAATGCCCAACTAGTGAGAGAAAGTATGAAAACAAGATATTTCAAGGTTTTTGAAGTGAGAAGATGAAATAGCACAAGGGTTTATGGAAGGGTGCACCAAAAGCATGATAATTGGAGCTAGAGAGAGAAACTTGTGGAAGTTTGAAAATCAAGCTTCCATGGAGTTTGAAGAAACGTGAGAGAGGAGAAGGGAAGAAGAAGACCAGCTGCTAGAAAATTCAAGAAGCTGCTAGAAATTCAAGGTATTTATAGGCAATCTTATCCCTTCCTTTAAAATTACGAAAATGCCCCTCCACTAATTAACTTACTCTCCTCCAATCTTTTATGCAATCTTTTTGCTCTTTTAACACTGGGACAATATCCATAATGGTCTAAACATGCTCGGGTTCATAAAAACTTAAAATTTTAACCTGAGGTGAAAAATGACCATTTTGCCCCTGTTATGAAAATTGTTGAAACTTCTAGTTTCTTCGTGTTTTCATCATCACACATCATTTATACTGTCTTATGCCTATTTAAGACTTAAAATATCATAAAACTTTCTTATGGAAGCTTATTAGACAAAATGACGAAACTACCCTTAGCTCATATTATTACATCTATACTTACTTACAAGCCTATAGAGGTTGAGGTCTCACACGTATATTTCGCTATGCCTTGATTAAATATGTTTAATGGAAATATATTTCCTTATGCTTTCCTTGAATATGTATGGGTTAGAAATATATCTTGATCTATTACTTTATAACTATGATAAATGGATATATTTCTTGATTTCTAAATTGAATATCTTGCATGGAAATATATCTCATTACTCTAGATTGGTGGTTAGATATTCTAATTAGCCTTAATGCTTATCTATAGTTGATGATTTTCACTAACCATTGTTTCTTGAGTTTACGTGCTTAAAGCTCACACTTTTTTTCCTTTTTTATACAACAAAAAGGGAGAGAAGGTTTATGAGCACATTGAAATGCTCTTGTACTCACTCTTATACTCTTTATAAAGTTGAAAATTTTTAAAACATTTTGAACTTCATGCATAAGTTGAGGGGGAGAATTTTTAAAGCTCTTATTCATTTCTTATACCTTTCTCACTTAAACTTAAATGTTTTCAAAATAAGGGCTTAAAGACTAATTTAGTTAAGGGGAACTTTCAAGAAATTTCAAATGCAATATGCTCATGGTTTTGTCATATCTAAAAAAGGAAGATTGTAAGACTTGAGTTATATTATGTTTTGATTTGACAAAAATTATATAATATCTTGGTTTTAATGTCAAGCATTTGAAATTTTCTTAATCATGTTTTTCATCCCCTAAGGTCACACATTGGTTTAAAAAGCCATGCATGATTAGAAAACATCACAAAAGCTTTCAAATAATGAATTTTCAACTAAGTAAATATAGAGCAAACATGCCTTGAATTAATATTTGATTACAGGAAAGAGGCAAGGAAGAAATAACAGAAGAAAGGCGCCAAAAGGTCAAGGAATCTTGAAGACACAAGGCAAAAGTCAAACCTAGAGAAGCTCAAGTCGATCCAATGGCATAATGATTGAAGAACGAATGAAAAATTGTGAAACAAAGAAAACATAGTCAACCCTATAAGGGGTATAGTCAACCTTGAGGCAGATTGCAAAGAATAATTCAACTTTTGGCAAGCCATAGTTAACCTTAAGAAGGATGCAGTCGACCTTGAGGCAAAACACTTAGGAAATTTGAAGATTTAATGAGCCATAGTCGACCCTGAAGGCATCATAGTTGACTACACTTGAGCAAACTTCAAAATCACAAGCTTTTAAAAGAAGATCGAGTATCAAACCTTAAGGGTTAAGTATAAAAGCCCTAATTTGTGATTTTTGAAGAGCATAGTCAACCCTAAGAGCATTGTAGTCAACCCTCAAGCTTCAACAATGGCCAGATTTAGTTCAAACTTGTGTTTAATAGCTCCAAACACCCTTGTGATTATAAAATGCAACCTTTGAATAATTCTGAAGTAAGAAAAGATTGGCACTATATCTAAAAACCTTAGAGAGACACTCAAGCCTATCTTTTCTCTATTGCCTTCATCTTAGTGTTCTAATAAGAATACAAAAAGCCATAGAAGCTTATTCACTTACTTGAAAATCCTTGAGTTGAAATTCTTGAAATTACTTTTTCTCTTTGTACATAAAGCTTAAACCTTTAGCACCCAACCTTTGTAGAGACATTCTTGCTATATTTTGTACTCATCTTGTAAAGGTTCTAGCTTAACCTTGAAAAGCTATTGGTGGGTTTGTGGTTGAACCGGTTAAAAACCATTGTTGAAGGGTTCCGTTTGCTCTCATGAAAAAGCATTGTAAGGGTTCCATTGCTCTCATGAAAACGTTGTTAAGGGTGCTGCTTACTTTCATGATAAAGCATTGTTGAGGGTTCTGCTTGCTCCCGTGAAAAAGCATTGTGATGGTTTAATGCTTGATCTCGTAAAAGGCACATTTCTTTGAGTGAATTTGAAATTCCTTTGTTTTAAAGGGAGTGGATGTAGGCACTAGAAAACACCGAATCATTATAAAATCTTTGTGTCTTGATTTTAATTTTTTGCATTGTAATTTATTGCTTGCATTTTTTTTAGAAAACTCTTTATTTTGTTTTGACACAAAAAGAATTTTTAATTGCCAAAAGATTTGATTTTTTTCATTTGTTTTAAAAAAAATTTTCTTAACTACCAATTTACCCCCTCTTGGTATATATTGCTTTAAGCTTATACTATTAACAAAGTAAATGATAGTGCCATAGAGATGATGGTTGGAAGATTGAAAGGGGTCAATGAGCCATTGAGATGATGGCTAATAGGATGGATGCTAAGCAGAGGTAGATCAAAAGCTATCAGGCCATGAATGCCTTATCTAACTTTCAGGAGCAAAAGGACCATTAATAGACTAAGTTGGTACAAATACAAGGAAAGGTATTGCTTAATGGCTTTCTTAAGGTGAAACCCTCATCTTTCTTAGAGTCAGATGTGACATAGGATCCGCAGTGATAACTCTACGTTATAGAGTTATTTTGTCATATTTTAAGCATTAAATGGGCTAAGTTCTAGAGATTTAGTTTAAAAAATTAGTTATTTTTAGTTATTTATCTTATTTTAGTAAATCATGTTGGGTCGATTTAATTCAAGTTATTTTATGACAATTTGTTTTAACTTTAGTTGTTATTTAAGTTAGTTTGTTATTCTGGTATGTGTGCACTTGGAAAGGCTTTAATTGATGAAGAAAAGTGCATAAAAGGTCCATGCTTCTTCTGTATATGTTCTAGTATTGTGAGCATAACTCTCATTATCAAAGTCTAATTGACGTGATTCTTAAGCCATTGGAAAGTTAAGGGCTACAACTTTTATGTTTGTGACATTGCCCAATTCAACTTGAAAAAAGTAGAAAATCACGTCACAAGTCAAAGTAATGTAGCAGAACCAGGAAGGCAATACAAAATGTTAGGTGCCGCAGTTGTGAAATCTCACCTTGAGTAAGATGATAAGTTAGGAAATCCTTAGGTGAGCATATAGATTACATGTTTTGAATATCAAACTTAGATTGAACCTTCCAAAAGAATTATTGATACTTTTTGTTGTCTGTCACTTTTGAAGCAAAAAACTTTTCCAAGTTTGGAAAGGGTCAAAATATGTGATTTTTGTAAAACCATCTTTTGGAAATAAAAAAATGGCGATAATGATTCCTTTGGCTTTTAGATGATCAAAAATTATTTTTTTTTAATTTTTTGAGCATGTTTGCTAGGGTAAATGGGAACCGTAAATTTAATTTCGGTCAAACTTTTTCGATTTTGTTCTTGAAAGTAAAATTTAGATTTTGATTCTTTTGAATTTTGATCTTTTTGATATTCTTATTGAATCCAAAAGGGGGGTTGTTTGCCAATTTACCTTAAATATCTTAAGTGAATGGAAAGTAAAAAAGCAAAGAGGACATTTACTTAAATGGTAGTTAATGTAAATAAGCTGGGCAGGTTTTATAGGCAGTCATGATGGATCAATACATTTAGTCCAGAAAGGGTTTTTGATGAACATGTATCGATACATGTTCATAATGAATCAATACATTTTCCCCAAAACCAAATGTATAGATACATGGGCCAATGTATCGATACATTTCGTCCATTTCAGAAAAATAAAAAAAGGTAAAAATGTTTTTTCACCCCCTAGCTTATAAATATATCACATTTTTCGAGGGTTAGCAACCCTTAGTTGCATTTGCAAGGTAAAACACCTATTTTTAAGCTTTTTCAACACATATTTAATCCAAAATTTCATTTTTATGATTCTAAGGCTTATATTTGGGTTTTTTTGGAAAAATATGACATTTTTAGCTTTTAAATCTTTTTAGCTTTGGATTTTCATAACCTAAATAGTTGTGTTATTGCCCAAAGTTTCTGCTGGTGATTTAAGTTTAAAAGTTGTATGATTTGCTTAAGCATCTAAGCTTACGTAAGGTAAGGATGGAATATTTATGGGTTTCTAAGCATGGGTTTTAGCAAGAAAATTAGTTCAGCCAAAGTTGAGTACTTTCGAAAGTACATAGAATGATTATTACGAAAATCTTATTCTAGGAAATGATTGTGATGATTGTTGTATGATAGGAACACTTGAAAACTCCATGGATAACGCTAAAAGGGAGTTGTTGTTGGAGCTAGGAATCTACTCTCCAATTAGGTGAGTGGATACACCATTTTCAACTATTTTGATAGGTAAAGCTAGCATGACATCGATGAAAAAGATTATTTATGCATATTGAAATTTTATCTCCAAAATTGGTTATCAAAGGATTTGAGATTCTAAAAGGAAAAATGATTTTCTAAGAAAATAAATTGATAATGATTGTGATGTGATTTACTCAATGGATTTTCTAAAATGTTTACGAATCTACTATATATGTAAATACTCTACTATGTATTAGTTTTCAACAAAGGGGGACAAGCACTTTATGTTTGAAGTCCACTCAATTATTCCAGTATTAGGACTAGTGTAGGTACGAGATATTGTATGTTTATTTATAGATGTTATAATATGCATGTTGATATGATGAATGCCCTAAGATATGTATATGATGTGAGTTCCATATACCATATGAGATGATCAAGTATGCATGATGTATACTATAAGATGGAGTATATAATGTAAATTCCATATACCACTTAAGATGATTAAGTATGCATAATTAATGCTATGAGAATAGGTATATGTTGTATATTTCGTATACTACTTGAGATGATTGAGTTAGCATAATTGCCATGACATTATGTATATGATCTAAATTTCATATACCTTATGAGATGAGTAAGCGTGTATGTGAAGGACATTCCACATACCATATGCTATGAGTATGAGAAACTCAAAGAGTGTGATTGATTCCACTCTCACGAGGCGCAAGTGAAGACTTCACTCCTATGATGCATCATAAAATGTCCAAGGTGCAATGGGGCTGTACATTGCCAGCCCAAGGTGCAATGGGGTTATATGTTGGTAGTTCAAGGTGCAATGGAATTATACATTACCAACCCAAGGTGTAATGGGGCTGCACATGGCTAACCCAAGGTTGATGGGGGTCAAACCATCACAATGTATGACTTTTAATGTTAATGAAACGATCATGGTTGCTATGTTTATGGCATGATGTATGTTGAGTTCATTTGAGTAATGTTTATGGTTTATACCTTATGATGGCATGAAAGTGTGCTTAGTAAGAATAATTGATCCCTAAAGATAGTTTCCAAGATGTAAAAGGACTTAAGGTATGGCAAAATGCTGAAATTGTTTAGAAACTTGGTCTCTGTGTCCAAAGTATCGATACATATGGAGCACGTATCGATACATTCTAAACAGATTGCCATAAGAGGCTTTCTGTGTGAAATGTATTGATACATTTTACCAATGTATCGATAAATGCTTGTAAGTATCAATACATTCAATAATGTGCTAATAGATATGGTACAGAAAAGGATGTTTGAGTGAATTTGATGAGGATTTTTAAAGGTAAAAGATTTCTAAAGGTTTATATAATTTTGTTTTCAAACAAAAGGTATTTAAATGAGGTTAAATGTTATGTATAATGAATTTGATGATTCAGAAGTTAGGAACGGCATGAGATATAAATGCATGGTTATGAAATACTCTTATCCCCTAGCTCGTCCCCTTCTCGTATCCACTCACAGAGTCTTTGTGACTCACACGTTATTTTTCCCATTTATTTTGTTGCAAATTAGTGATAGTAGCTGATAACAGCCAGTGTTCGATTTTCATTCCTTGGTAGGTGTCTAACAGCCATTTGATGCTTGAAAGTTAGTCACATTCCGCTGACGAGTCGATCTTTACTTTATGTTATGTTTACAGACTATGAATATGGTTATGTTGATATCGCCAATGTTTAGGAATCTTATGTGAATAATTTTATGTATGAGATCATGATGATGGCTCGAGAGCCTATATGGACACCCAAGGGTGCTGATGATGTTAATGTTTATATTATCGTGCACTATGACAGTAGCACTTGTTAATACACATATAGATGTATTAAGTTGAGCTTACATAATTAAGTTGAGAAGTTCTTTTATTGTGTAATAAGTTTAAAGAATGTATGTATTACGATTATGTATGTCATTGGATGTGATATGATGCTTCCGCATGTGATGATGAATGTTTGATGATGTTATGAGAAAAGACTTGCTTGGGCCTAACGGTTTATGCTAGTTTGGGTCCTTGCATTGGTCACAATCCTTCCAAGAAATGGGATGTGACAACAACCATGGATCAATGGGGCACCATTAAGAAGAGGAAACCATAGGCCAAAGTAGAGAGCTCACTGTCGTGGCATTAAGGGAGAGGTATCACAGCAGCAACTCGATACCCTAGGTTTTGTAATTTTCATATTTTTGTTTCATATAAAATTCTTAGCCGTATTTAAAGACACTTTTAGAGCACTTGAGAAGAACAATTAAGCTAGGTTTTCTCTAAAGAAAAAGAGCCATCAAGCAATAAAAAACTCTTGAAGATTGAAGATCAAAGAGTTGATGATTTTGAGTATTTTTTTCTTCTTTAGTTCTTTGTATACTTTCTTTGTTTTATGTTGATAGTTAAACTATTTTGGATGATGTTTTTAATAGTTATGAGGAACTAATTTTCTTATCTAGAATTGCAATTGAACCCAACATGTAGTTTGAATTTTTAATACGCTCTTTTGTTTATGATTGATAGTGTTAAAGTTGCTTATTTCAATCCTATGCTTAATGCGTTTGATTGCCTGATCACCAATAAGACTGATAAGGTAACATAAGTGGAACTAAGAAAGGGAGTTTAGTGTAAGCCTTGGATGAAATAGCATATGTTCAATATCAATTGCATGAGATGATTGATTTGATTCGCACGTGAAGTAGACATACATTTGCATGTCATATGTCGCTAATTATAGAATCAAACCTTAATGAGTTTTTCTTAATTGCAATTTGCATAAACATATAGAGAATTGGTTAAGAGAGATATTTTTGTACGAAACTCGACAAAGACTTATAAATACATTAGAATTTTTAGGTTAACAACTCACCTATCTAGTAAATAAAAGGAGAACAGAAGAGATTCAGATGAAGTGTTGAAAGGATATTGTAATTCTAGGTTCTATTTGATTGATTAATTTTATTTCAATTGCCACTCTTGTCCTTAGTTTTAGTTTATTTAATTTTCAGTAGCTTTAAAAATTAGTTTTTTGGATAAGATTAATTTTAGTGCTTAGCAAAAGATTTTAGTGCAATTCTCTGTGGGAATTGTACTATACTTCTTATTATACATACACTTGCATGGTAAATCCGACAAAAAGTGTTTGATGCTACTACTAGGGAGTTGTTTGCTAAAACTTTTTTTATTAATATTAATACCAAGTAATCTTAGTCTTAATAAAACCTTTCTTTTTTTGTCTTCAAGTACTTTTCTTCATTGTAGGCAAAGAGTCAAAAATTTAGAAATTGTTCCTTTGAATCTAGAAATCGAAAAGACTTTTCGAAGACTTCAAAAGGAAAATCAAAAGGCTTCAACTCACCATGATACAAAGTTTGATCAACAAGAAAAGAATAAGTCCTTGAGGGAATATGTAGTTCCTCTTGTACAAGGCTTTCATTTTACATTCGCAGACCTACCATCTAGGCTAATAATTTTGAGATTAGACCAGCAATCATTTAGATGATTTAGACTTTAGTTCAATTTGAGGGATTGCCAAATGATGATTATAATGCACATATTGTGAATTTCTTGGAGATTTATGATACGTTCAAGACTAATAGCGTTTCTAATGGTAGATTGAGGTTTTTCCCGTTTTCATTGAGAGACATGGCAAGGAGTTGGTTGAATTCACTTCTGGCTGGTTCCATTAGTACTTGGGATTATTTGGCTCATAAATTATTGGCTAAGTTTTTTCCACCAACTAAGACAGCAAATGAGGAATGATATCACCTCTTTTATGCAATTTGATTTGGAATCACTATTTGAGGCATGGGAGAGGTATAAAGATTTACTTAGAAGATGTCCTCACCATGGGCTACCTAACTGGCTGCAAGTATAGACTTTCTATAATGGTTTGCTAGGACCAATTAGAACCATTGTTGATGTTGTAGCTAAGAGGCACTAATGGGTAAATCTATTAATGAGGCTTATGACTTGTTAGAAGAGATGGCTTCCAACAATTACCAATAGTCATCCGAAAGATTAGGTCCAAGAAAAGTTACTTGAATTCATAAGCTTGATGCCATTACTGCCTTGATTGCACAAATGGCTGCTCCCACTAAGAAAATTGATACATTGGGTGTTCATGCTATTCAAATTCCTTTTGCAACATGTGAGTTATACGGAGATAGGCATTCCAGTGATCAATGTCGAATTAGTACTAAAGCTATACAATTTGTTGGAAGTTTTGATAAATATTAGAATAATCTATATTCAAACAACTACAATCCTAGTTGGAGGAATCATCATAATTTCTTATGGAGTAACAACCAAGGGTCCTTATTAGCAACAAAGCTAATTTTTCTTCCTAGTTTTCCACTACAAGCTAAAGCTCCTATGCTTGAGAAAAAGCCAACAATGGAAGAGATGTTCATGTAGTACATGGCCAAGAATGATGCTATCATATAGAGTTAAACAACATCACTCAAAAATCTTGAGACACAAATGAGTCAGTTAGCTAATGTCATTAATAGTAGACCTTAGGGTACTTTACCTAGTGACATTGAACCCAATCCTAGAAGATAAGGTAAGGAGCATTTTTAGGCAATTACACTTAAGGGTGGTAAAGAGGTAAAAGATAGTAGTTTGCAATCTGATGATCCAATTAAGCTTGCTGAAAAAGAGGTTGAAAGTGGCAACGTTGAAAAAAAAATTGTGTTTGAAAATTCTGATGATCAAACTGAAGGAGAGAAACCTCAGTTAAATTCATCACAACCACCACCACCTTTCCCTCACCGTTTTCAGAAGCAAAAGCTCGACAAGCAATTTTAGAGATTTCTTGAGATATATAAAAAACTTCATATTAATATTCCTTTTGCTAAAGCTTTGGAAAATATGCCAAACTATGTGATGTTCTTGAAAAAACTTTTGACCAAAAAGACATTGGGTGAATTTAAGACTACTACACTTACTATGGAGTGCAATGCCATAATTCAGAATAAGCTTCCACCTAAGCTTAAAGATTCAGGCAGTTTTACCATTCCATCCATTATCGATACATTATGTTTTGCCAAAGCCTTATGTAATTTCGGTGCAAGTATAAATTTGATGCATTTCTCCATTTATTGGCAACTTGGTTTCCAAGAGATTAAGTAATAACTATATTTGATAGAGTTATTTGGTATTAATTTCCAATATAATTTGTTTAAGTTGTTAAGATTTAATTTAAATACTATGAGTTTCTAGCCATTGATTTTATTTTATTTAATTATATTGTATTCCATTGTGTTAAGTTATTTTATGATGTTTTGTTTTAAGTTTAGTTATTATTTAAGTTAAGTTTCATGTTTTTGTAGGTGTGATTTGAAAAGAAGTCTTATTTAGTGAAAGAGATGCATTTTCAGTGCAGACTTTAACTACACATGTTGCGAAATTTCAAACATTTCATTCACCACAGAAGTCCAATTAATGTGATTCTTGAACCATTCGAAAGCTAAAAGGCATAGCTACCAATTTTATGTTTATCATTTTGCCAACTTCAGCTTGAAAGGTGGTCAAAAATCATGTTAAAGTTAAAGCAATGTAGTAGAGTTTGATTAAGCAATATAAAGGTTTGAGTGCCGCAATGATCATGGGACCAGTGCTATGGCTCCTCGATTGGGAAGGATGCCTCAAGGCATATTTGAGACTCAACGCTATGGCCACCAAGCACCCAATGCTGTGGCACTCAAATGAAAACCTTCAAAAAATTAAAATTGCATGACGCCTCAGTGCCCAAGCAAGGAAGGCCACGGTGCACAATGAAGAACAAAGAATATGAGATATTTGACTTCTATTTAGCGTTGGACTTAAGCCCTATTTAACTCCTCTTTGAGAAGCATGTAAAACCATGAATTAAGCTAGGTTTTTCTAAAAAAAAAAGGATCAAAGTTAACAAGAAAGTAAGGAAAGCCAGGAAGATTGTGGATATGAAGCATGATAAATATTAGAGTTCTTTTTTTTTTCTTGTTATCTTTATACTTTCTTGTTTAGTTTTGACGGTTAAATTTCTTACAAATATATTTTTTTTCTTAATCTAGATAAGAAAGCATATTTGTCTCAATTTAGACAAGATAAAATATTTTTGTCTTAATTAAAGACAAGAGTTGTCTTAAATTAAGATAATGCTAGGAGGATCTTGCAAAATGAATCTAGACATCCATGTTCATAAAAAGAGACTCCATGTTTAACTATCACTCTTTTATTTATTATTAATTGTTTTTAAATAAAGATGGATAATAATAAAATAAGAGTTATTATTCAATAAGGAGTTTTATTTTATCAAGAACTCTAAATGATAATTAAAGAATTAAATTATTTATCTTTTAATTTTAATTTTGATAATTATGGAGCATGTTTGATACTTCCATAACTCTAAATGGATAGTCAAGATCAATTCAAAGGTGTTTAAGTTTGATTAAACCTTTGAGTCAAGAGTTTTAATAAAAAGAGAAGAGATTGGAAGAAAAGAAACAAACGTACTTTTTCTTGAAAAAGTTTCAGCCATCACTTCTCTTCTCCTCCTCCAAACTTTTCTGTATCTTTCTTCCTTTCTCCCATTCTTGGCTGAATTTTATGAAAGAAAATAACCATTAATTTTTAGGAAGAAAAAAGAGACAAAATCAATTGCCATTTTGTAGTCTAGCATTTCACACCTTGTCCACTCATGGTTCAAGTTGAAAGCATTATTGAAGAATAAGTGGTAAACTTGTCTGGTCAAGAAATCATTCATTGGTGTGGTGATGTCCAAAAATAAAAATCTCAAAATAAAAGGTATTTCTTATTTTTGCTTAATAGATTCTTATCTTTTTAGGATGTGATTATGTTACTTGCAATAAGAATGATGTGTATTTCTGCTTATGTAATTAGATTTCTTCCTTCCTTTATAAAAATTTTTTTTTGAAATCCATGCTTTACACAATCACATCAATCCACTAAGATCCTACTCCAACATGGGCAAGGTATACGGATTTGCTACGGAGATGTCCTCACCATGGATTACTTAAATGGTTGCAAGTTCAGGCTCTTATAATGGTTTGCTAAGATGAATTAAAACCACAATTGACGCAACAGCTGAAGGTGCACTTATGAGTAAATCCATTGATGAGGCCTACAATTTGCTGGAGGAGATGGCTTCAAATAATTACCAATGGCCATCAAAAAGATTGAGGACAAGAAAAATTGTTGGTATCCATGAGCTTGATGCAATTAATCTATTACTTCACAATTGGTTGCTCTCACAAAGAAAACTGATAGTTTGAGTACTAATGTGGTTCAGAGCCTTTTTTTGACTTGTGATTTATGTGGGAAGGACATTTTAGTGACCATTGTCCTATTTATATGGAAATAGATAGCCACAAAATAATCCTTATTCCAACACATATAATTTGGGGTGAAGAAATCATCCTAATTTTTCTTGGAACAACAACCAGGCATTTTCATTAGCTCTTAAGCCAAATTTTCTTCTAAGATTTCCACCATATCCTCAAGCTCCTACGCTTGAGATAAAACCAACAATGGAAGAGATATTCATTCAATATATGGCAAAGAATGATGTTGTCATTTGAAGTCAATCTACATTAATCCAAAGCCAATCAGCATCTCTCCAAAATCTTGAGACATAATTGGGTCAGTTAGCCAATGTTGCCAACAATAGACCTCAAGGTACTTTACGAAGTGATGTTGAACCCAATCCCAGAAAAGAAGGGCAAGAGCATTGGAATGCATCACTCAGAAGTGGAAAAGAGGTAAGTTGTACAAATTTAAATTTTGAAATTTTGGTTAAGCTAGTTAAAAAAGAAACTAAAAAAGATGTTGGAAAAGAAGTTGAGAAAGACGATGAAAAGATGTTATGGTTGAAAATTCTAGCAAAATATTAAGTGCAAAAAACTAAAAAATAAAGCCTTCACAACCACCTCCACCACTTTTTCCCAATGTTTTCAAATGTAGAAACTTGACAAACAATTCTAAAGATTTCTTGATGTCACGACCCGGAACCTCCCTCAGGCCCATGACAATGGCCGTGACGTCCCGATTGACACTCATTATCCGAAATGCCAACCGAAACCCCACAAGGCTTACATATTAGTTTCTTTCCTTTCCTGTGAGCAATCATTGTTAAATATCGAGTTTTTAGAGAATATATACTATTTTAGATCAAAAACAATCAAAATAAAATTTTTGCCACACAGGGGTATTTTGGTCATTTTTTTCTCAAAAATTTCGAAACTGGCTAAAATGTAATATACAAGTACAAAACACATAATTCATATTCAAAATGAGTTTAAAAGTCTAAAATCTTCATTTAAAACGAAATTACGGTTATTTGAATATAATAAAAAAATAAAAAAAATATTAAGGAAAATATTCTATTTTCTTATAAAACAATATTTATAGAGTTATACGTGAATAATTTTTATAGCGTAAAAGCTAAATAAATTTATAAATACTGAAATACAGTAAGCCAAAATATTTAATTTAATTTACAATAACAAGAGGGCCCCCGAATAAACAAAAGTAAAGAGGACTGTGAACCTACGATTTGGAAAATACAGATCCAATGGTAGTCCTCGATGAGATCAGCTATCTACAGTCTATACTGAACCTGAAATGGGTGGAAAGGAGTTGGGTGAGATTTTGCAATCCCAATGAGTAAACAGACATTATCATAAATATCTAAAGGCGAGTAAAATGGAGGTAAGTTTAAACAATAAATTTCAACCCATTTCATAATGTTTTCAATTTATTTCTTAAACCATAAAATATTTGTAATTTACCAAAACAATTGTTAAGGCTTATGTCTTTTATTAAAACAAGGCTCAAGCCAAAACTAATCCTCGGGGATACCTTGGTCGAGGCATCTAACCGAGTCCGCCAAGGGTGTTAAAATATTCACACGTGAAACACATTTTTATTTTTAAAACCAGCCGTTCCTTGGCGTTGGCCGAGTTACACATTCACGTGGGGGTTCGACGTGAAGTGAGCTTTAATACTACCCCGGGAGTTACCCTCCTCGCCTCTACAACCGGAGTAAGTATATAACTGGGTTTACCGTGCCCCTCTAATAGGCAGTCCACGGAAACCCGTCACTGCAGTGACTAACCCACCAATTTTAATAAAATTTCGACAGTATAACGTGGCTTTTATTTATTTATCCAGCCTGCATAGTAAAATCAACTTACATAACTTTCCCAAATGCACTCACAAAATATAGCCACATATACTCATTTCTCATAAGCCATTCCTAGGAAAATATATATTTTTCAAGTCAGTTTGCAGCCTCCAATTTCTCAATTTCATAATCAATACAATATATTTTTATTTATCACATTTATTCCTAAAACATCAAAAATCCCGTTTTCATTTCATAAAATACATAAAGGGAATTTAAAAATAAACTCTAGATAATTTACAATAATAATAAGTTTACTCACCGTTTGTACAAACTAAAAGCTTTCTAAGCGCCCCGATCATTACTCGTCGGGTACGACATCTTTGCCTTTTCCGGAAGGCTCTCCTCCTAGACACATTACAAAAATTTACACAATTCATCACATTGATGCTAAATCACTATATAATTAACTTAAATCCTATACTAATGCATGGTATGAAATGCAATAGCCTAAAACGGCTTAAACGCGGTATTAACCTATTTTTGGCACTTTGCCCGATAAATTGCTAACGCGCTCCATTTTAGCTCTAAATCATCCCATTCTCTCTCCAACATTTCTAACCATTAAATATCAGCCAATAACCTTCTAAAAACAACAAAATCAGCTCACTCCCTTCCTTGGAAAATTCGGCCAAAAATGGGACATTAACTCGGTTAATTTTCTACTTTGCTTTTCTATCACGTTTAATCGTTTTTCATCATTTTCTCTTCATTTCCCTTCGAATAAAATCAATTCATCATCATTGTACAGCATTGAGCATTCAGCCAAGAGTGGGTATTGTGAAAATTTAATGATTTCTTGCCCAATTTAATTTCTAAACACATTTAACTAACTAAAACTATCAATTTAACTAAAAATCAAAACCTAAAAATTTCAATTTCTCTCCCCTAGAATTTCGTCCAGCCCTTGATATCACTTTTTGATCTCTCTCCTCAAGCATGCTAAATGGAAATAAAGGCATAGGAAAGGTAGAAATCAAGCTAAAATCGAAAAATCTTACCGTTAGACGCGTAAACGGTCGAAAACCGCGAATTTCCCTTTGAATTTTCTTGTTTCTCTTTGGTTTTTCTTTTTTTCTTCCTTTCCTCTCTATTTCCTCTCTTGTTCTTCCTTATGGCCGGCCAGCACTCAAAATTTGGGTTTAAATGGGCTGACTTTTCATTAAAATAATATTATTTCATTAAAAATTACCACATGTCACTTTCCCATTGGCCCATTTTTAAAATTTCATCCATTTGTTTCCAAATTTTCACCATACACTTGTCTCATATATTCATAGCTTAGATAAAATTCTCAGACTCATCCAAAGTCTCGGTGGAGTAATTTTTGAAATTTACACTTTTGCCCCCGTAAAAGTGAAAAATTACATTTTTGCCCAAAAAACTGAAAAATTGCCCATAGACATATTTTTCATCCCTTATACTCATACCATTCTCCAATTTGTCAAATTTGATCTAAATTCTCTCAAAATCTCAAATTTTGTCCGTGGGTGGTAAAATTACGATTTTGCCCCTACACTCCAAAAATCACCAGAATTAAACTTTTTCACTTCCTATCATTAAATTATACTCCAAATAGTTAATCTTGGTCAAAAATTTCACTCCATGATCAAATTATTATCTTAGGTGGTAAAATAACGATTTTGCCCTTGAATATCAAAATTTCTAATTTTACCCCAAATGAACCCTCGAACTCCGAACAATCATTTTTAGTCATTCCTGGACTATAAAATATTAAATTTCATCCTACAATTTCTATTTGAACTAGTTCGAGGTTAAATCAACTCAAGTGTACCATTAGGTACAATACCGAGTTTCGTCTATTCTTAGGTGCTTTTCCTAGCATAATAACATACTACTCAGTGCATGTATGTCATGACATGTATTTATAGGGTCGGGTTTTACAATTCTACCCCCCTTAAAATAAAATTTTGACCTCAAAATTTTACTTACCAGATTCGACAAATAGATGCGGGTATTGGTTCCTCATCTGATGCTCTACTTCCCATGTCATTTCCTCCATTCGAGCACTTTTCCACAACACTTTGACCATTGAAATACTCTTGTTTCTTAGTACTCGATCCTTTCGATCCAAAATACTCACAGGTTGTACCTCAAACTTCAAATCGTCATGCAACTCGATCGGAGGTGCTTCGAGGACGTGAGAGGGATCTGGTACATATTTCTTAAGCATGGAGACATGGAAAACGTTGTGGATCTGATCTAACTCCGGAGGTAATTCTAACCGATAAGCCACTGGTCCAATCCTTTCAATGATACGGAATGGTCCAATATATCTCGGGTTGAGCTTTCCCCTCTTCGCAAATCGAATCACACCTTTCATTATCCAATAAAACACCATAATTTATCATGATAGTATAATCAATAAGATTTAATACTTCAAAGTATTCAAATTATTACCTTTCCAAGGAGAAACCTTAAGAAAAACTTTATCATCGATCTCAAACTCCAAGTCTTTTCTTCGTTTATCTGCATAGCTCTTCTGCCTATCATGGGCTACCTTTAGCCTCTCTCGTATAACCTTGATCTTGTCATTAGTTAGCTCGATCAATTCCACACTCACTAACTTCCTTTCACCTACTTCATCCCAACAGAGCGGAGTTCGGCACTTCCTTCTATACAAAGCCTCGTATGGTGCCATCCCAATACTAGACTGAAAACTGTTATTATACGCGAACTCCACCAATGGCAAATGTTTGTCCCAACTCCCAATAAAGTCAATGACACAAGCCCGTAACATATCCTCCAAGGTCTAGATAGTCCTCTCTAACTGACCATCCGTTTGTGGGTGAAAAACAGTGCTAAATTTTAATTTGGTTCCGAGAGCTTCTTGAAATTTCAGCCAGAATCGAGAAGTGAATCGAGGATCTCGGTCTGACACTATAGAAACGGGAACTCCATGTAGCCTCACAATCTCATCTATATAAAGCTGAGCCAGCTTCTCAATAGAGTATGTACTATGGACAGCTAAAAAGTGAGCGGACTTAGTCAACCGATCTACGATCACCCAAATCGCATCCTTTCCCCTCTGTGTCCGCGGCAATCCCAAAACAAAATCCATAGTTACATGCTCCCATTTCCACTCAGGAACAGGAAAAGACTGAAGTGTACCTGCTGGCCTCTGATGCTCCGCCTTAACTTGCTGACATACGAGACACTTTGCTACGAATTCTGCTACGTCTCGCTTCATACCCGGCCACCAATAATTCTCCCTGATAGTCCTATACATCTTGGTGCTTCCGGGATGTAATGCATAGGCAGATGAATGGGCTTCTTCCATGATCGCTTGTCTCAACTGGTTTCCCTCAGGAACACAAACTCGATCTTAAACATCAAGACGTTATCCTCTCCAAATCTGAACTCACTGACTCCCCCATCGGTCAGTTTTTGAATATCTTTTCTTAACTCATCATCAGACCTCTGAATGTCCTTGATCTGATTAAGTAACGAAGGTCGCACAATGAAGTTTGCCAATAAGGATCCATCCTCACCATTTCTCAACTAGACCCCAAGAGATTTCATCTCTATTAATGCTGAAAAATAACAACTCTGAAGTGCTGCTAAAGACGATGAAGACTTACGACTTAAGGCATCAGCTACAACGTTCGCCTTTCCCGGATGATAGTCTATCACCAAGTCATAATCTTTTATCAACTCCAACCATCGCCTTTGCCTCAAATTAAGCTCCTTTTGGGTGAGCAAATATTTTAAACTCTTGTGATCCGTAAATATCCGACAATGCTCACCATACAAGTAATGCCTCCAGATTTTTAAAGCAAACACCACTGCTGCTAACTCTAAATCATGGGTAGGGTAATTTGCTTCATGCCTCTTTAGCTGTCTAGAAGCATAAGCCACAACTTTTTCATCCTGCATCAATACGCACCCCAACCCCAACTTTGAGGCATCACTATATACTACAAATCCCTTACCATTAACAGGAAGTGTTAAAACGGGAGCGGTGGTTAACCGGTTCTTTAGCTCCTGAAATCAATTCTCACAAACATCATCCCACACAAACTTAACTCCCTTACGAGTTAGACGTGTCAAAGGAGCTGCTATTAAGGAAAACCCCTGAACAAACCTCCGATAATAACCAGCTAATCCGAGGAAACTACGAATCTCCGTCACTGTCTTAGGTTGCTCCCATTGTAAAATTGCCTCTACTTTCTTAGGATCAACATATATTCCAGTTCTCGATACTACGTGTCCCAAGAATACCACTTCCTGTAACCAAAACTCACACTTCGAAAACTTTGCATACAATTGTCTTTCCCGCAAAGTTTGTAATACTATACGCAAGTGGGCAGCGTGCTCATCATTATCTCTCGAGTAAATCAGTATGTCATCAATGAACACAATAACAAACTTGTCCAAGTAAGGGTGGAACACCCTGTTCATGAGATCCATAAAGCTGCCGGTGCGTTAGTTAACCCAAAAGGCATGACCAAGAACTCATAATGACCGTATCGAGTCCTGAACGCTGTTTTGGGTACATCCTGTTCTTTAATCCTTAACTGATGATACCCAGACCTTAGGTCAACCTTGGAAAACACTGTAGCTCCCTGTAATTGATCGAAAAGATCATCAATCCTCGGTAACGGATACTTGTTCTTAATGGTCATTCTGTTAAGCTGTCGATAATCAATACATAACCGAAGTGTACCGTCTTTCTTTTTCACAAATAAAATCGGTGCTCCCCATGGAGATATACTAGGGCGTATAAAACCCTTGTCCACCAACTCTTGCAATTGTACTTTCAACTCCTTCAACTCTGCCGGAGCCATTCTATATGGAGGGATAGAAATAGGTGCGGTACCCGAAAGTAAATCAATAGGGAACTTAAGCTCTCGATCAGGAGGCAGTCCCGGTAAATCATCAGGAAATACATCAGGAAACTCACTTACTATCGGGACATCCTCTAACTTAGGTTCCCCATTTGAAGTATCAATTACGTATGCCAAATAAGTCGGATACCCTTTCTGCACTAATTTCGAAGCTTTGATGGCCGAGATTACACAGGACGGTAATACTCGGCGTTTCCCTACAAACACAATCTCTGTTCCCTCTGAATTTCGGAGAACAACTTCCTTTCGAAAACAATCCACGTTCGCCCGATGTGCAGTTAACCAGTCCATACCTAATATTAGATCAAAATCCAAGATCTCTAGAGGAATTAAGTCACCCCTAAATTCTTCCTCGCCTACCCTTACCCCACAATCTCTATAACAACTATTTCTAACTAGCTTTCTCCTAAAGGGGTGTGAATTACAATTTCTTCCTCTAATGGTGACAAGTTTCTATCAGCAATTGATGCAAATGTGGTGCTCACATAAGACCTATCTGAGCCAGAATCTATCAAAACATAAGCATCTTTATCAAATAAAGACATAGTACCTGTCACTGCTCCAGGTCGGACCTGTGACTCATCTTCCGTCACAGCGAAAACTCTTGTCGAGGTACGAGTCTGTGGTCTCGAAGGTGGATGTGTCAGGGTATTACTCTCCACACCGGACCGTATGGTTACTCCCTGTCTCAGTGGTAACCCAGAAGAATCTCTCATCTGCATATCAGTGCGAGCTGGTGAAGATGATGCAACTACCGTGGCTCGTCCTAACCGTGGGCAATTACTCCTAATATGACCCGTCTGTCCACATTGGAAACATCTTGTTCGCTCTCTACATAGCCCACTATGATAATTCCCACAATTTCTGCATCTGTCAGAACCTCCAAAACTCTTCCCAAAACCAGTCATAGCAGATCTGCTACACCTCGAAGGTCTCTGTTGTGATGGTGGGAATGGAGGTCGAGGAGATGTCACGAAAACAGAAGTAGTACTCCCTGAAATCGCTGAGTCCTTGCCTCTTTTTACTGGCTGACTAGAAGACATACCAGGAATCCTCCTTTTTGCAAACTCAGTTCGAATCCTCGTATTCTCAGTCGCGAGCTTCTCAGCTCGTAAAGCCATCTGTACCACCTCCTTATGCGGCTCCCTACCAGTCACTATCATCCACTCTCTAATCTCATTACGGAGCCCTTCCTCGAAATAACTAGCCTGATCCTGCTCAAATTTCACCAAATCTGGCACATATAACATCAACTCGTTAAAACGAGTCTCGTACTCCTCTACAGTTAGATTCCCCTGTTTCAAACTTAAAAATTCTCTCTTCTTTTCTTTTTGATGAAAATAAGTGAAATACTGACCATCAAATTCCCTGAGAAAATCGGGCCACGTCTGAGGAGTAGTGGAACGGGACTTCACTGAATTCCACCAAGTACGAGCCCTCTTCTCTAATAATCTCGTAGCCACCATCAGCTTCATGTCGTCGTCTAATCTCATATCAGAGAGAGTCTCTGAAACCTGATTAATCCAGTCCTTTGCCACAGTGGCATCCAACTCACCCGTGAAAGATACACAACCGAGCTGTCTAGCCTCCTTTAGCTTCTTGGAAATGGATACATCTTGTACCGGTGGTGGAACTAAAGGAGTAACTGGTGGTACTATAGGTGGAACTTGACCAGTCGGAGTTCCACCAGCCATTGCGGTAAAGAAAGCTGCCAATGCCTGTGCTGCCTCAGTAGGCATGCTGGGAATACCCGTAGGTGGCGGAGGAGGTGGAGGATGTGGGGGACTATCGGCCTGCTCAACAGTAGGTGCTGCCCGAATGGTAGACGCAGCCGATTCTTCCCCTACTGCATCTAGCTGACGACGTTGGGAACGACCTTTTCCCCTCCCAACCGATCTAGTGAGAGGTGGGCGTCCGCGTCGAGGAGGCATAATAATCTATAAAAGAAAACGAGCAAGCTTAGGGAACCTTAGGCTCTAAATGAAAATGCATGCATTCTATTCAACCTAACTTAACTTAATCCGGGGCCACACTGATATTGTAATTTTTTTAAAACCATTTTAAAACCAAAAACTCTTATCTTTAAAACCAAAAGCTCTGATACCAATAGAATTGTCACGACCCGGAACCTCCCTCAGGCCCATGACAATCGCTGTGACGACCCGATTGACACTCATTATCCGGAATGCCAACCGAAACCCCACAAGGCTTACATATTAGTTTCTTTCCTTTCCTGTGAGCAATCATTGTTAAATATCGAGTTTTTAGAGAATATATACTATTTTAGATCAAAAACAATCAAAATAAAATTTTCGCCACATAGGGGTATTTTGGTCATTTTTTTCTCAAAAATTTTGAAACTGGCTAAAACGTAATATACAAGTACAAAACACATAATTCATATTCAAAATGAGTTTAAAAGTCTAAAATCTTCATTTAAAACGAAATTACGGTTATTTGAATATAATAAAAAAATAAAAGAAATATTAAGGAAAATATTCTATTTTCTTATAAAACAATATTTATAGAGTTATACGTGAATAATTTTTATAGCGTAAAAGCTAAATAAATTTATACATACTGAAATACAGTAAGCCAAAATATTTAATTTAATTTACAATAACAAGAGGGCCCTCGAATAAACAAAAGTAAAGAGGACTATGAACCTATGATTTGGAAAATGCAGATCCAATGCTAGTCCTCGATGAGATCAGCTATCTACAGTCTATACTGAACCTGAAATGGGTGGAAAGGAGTTGGGTGAGATTTTGCAATCCCAATGAGTAAACAAACATTATCATAAATATCTAAAGGCGAGTAAAATGGAGGCAAGTTTAAACAATAAATTTCAACCCATTTCATAATGTTTTCAATTTATTTCTTAAACCATAAAATATTTGTAATTTACCAAAACAATTGTTAAGGCTTATGTCTTTTATTAAAACAAGGCTCAAGCCAAAACTAATCCTCGGGGATACCTTGGCCGAGGCATCTAACCGAGTCCGCCAAGGGTGTTAAAATATTCACACGTGAAACACATTTTTATTTTTAAAATCAGTCGTTCCTTGGCGTTGGCCGAGTTACACATTCACGTGGGGGTTCGACGTGAAGTGAGCTCTAATACTACCCCGAGAGTTACCCTCCTCACCTCTACAACCGGAGTAACTATATAACTGGGTTTACCGTGCCCCTCTAATAGGCAGTCCACGGAAACCCGTCACTGTAGTGACTAACCCACCAATTTTAATAAAATTTCGATAGTATAACGTGACTTTTATTTATTTATCCAGCCTGCATAGTAAAATCAACTTACATAACTTTCCCAAATGCACTCACAAAATATAGCCACATATACTCATTTCTCATAAGCCATTCCTAGGAAAATATATATGTTTCAAGTCAGTTTGCAGCCTCCAATTTCTCAATTTCACAATCAATACAATATATTTTTATTTATCACATTTATTCCTAAAACATCAAAAATCTCTTTTTTATTTCATAAAATACATAAAGGGCATTTAAAAATAAACTCTAGATAATTTACAATAATAATAAGTTTACTCACCGTTTGTACAAACTAAAAGCTTTCTAAGCGCCCCGATCACTACTCGTCGAGTATGACATCTTTGCCTTTTCCGGAAGGCTCTCTTCCTAGACACATTACAAAAATTTACACAATTCATCACATTGATGCTAAATCACTATATAATTAACTTAAATCCTATACTAGTGCATGGTATGAAATGCAATAGCCTAAAACGGCTTAAACGCGGTATTAACCTATTTTTGGCAATTTGCCCGATAAATTGCTAACGCGCTCCATTTTAGCTCTAAATCATCCCATTCTCTCTCCAACATTTCTAACCATTAAATATCAGCCAATAACCTTCTAAAAACAACAAAATCAGCTCACTCCCTTCCTTGGAAAATTCGGCCAAAAATGGGACATTAACTCGGTTAATTTTCTACTTTGTTTTTCTATCACGTTTAATCGTTTTTCATCATTTTCTCTTCATTTCCCTTAGAATAAAATCAATTCATCATCATTTTACAGCATTGAGCATTCAGCCAAGAGTGGGTATTGTGAAAATTTAATGATTTCTTGCCCAATTTAATTTCTAAACACATTTAACTAACTAAAACTATCAATTTAACTAAAAATCAAAACCTAAAAATTTCAATTTCTCTCCCCTAGAATTTCGTCCAGCCCTTGATATCACTTTTTGATCTCTCTCCTCAAGCATGCTAAATGGAAATAAAGGCATAGGAAAGGTAGAAATCAAGCTAAAATCGAAAAATCTTACCGTTAGACGCGTAAACGATCGAAAACCGTAAATTTCCCTTTGAATTTTCTTGTTTCTCTTTGGTTTTTCTTTTTCTCTTCCTTTCCTCTCTATTTCCTCTCTTGTTCTTCCTTATGGCCGGCCAGCACTCAAAATTTGGGTTTAAATGGGCTGACTTTTCATTAAAATAATATTATTTCATTAAAAAATGCCACATGTCACTTTCCCGTTGGCCCATTTTTAAAATTTCATCCATTTGTTTCCAAATTTTCACCATACACTTGTTTCATATATTCATAGCTTAGATAAAATTCTCAGACTCATCCAAAGTCTCGGTGGAGTAATTTTTGAAATTTACACTTTTGCCCCCGTAAAAGTGAAAAATTACATTTTTGCCCAAAAAACTGAAAAATTGCCCATAGACATATTTTTCATCCCTTATACTCATACCATTCTCCAATTTGTCAAATTTGATCTAAATTCTCTCAAAATCTCAAATTTTGTCCGTGGGTGGTAAAATTACAATTTTGCCTCTACACTCCAAAAATCACCAGAATTAAACTTTTTCACTTCCTATCATTAAATTATACTCCAAATAGTTAATCTTGGTCAAAAATTTCACTCCATGATCAAATTATTATCTTAGGTGGTAAAATAACAATTTTGCCCTTGAATATCAAAATTTCTAATTTTACCCCAAATGAACCCTCGAACTCCGAACAATCATTTTTAGTCATTTATGGACTATAAAATATTAAATTTCATCCTACAATTCCTATTTGAACTAGTTCGAGGTTAAATCAACTCAAGTGTACCATTAGGTACAATACCGAGTTTCGTCTATTCTTAGGTGCTTTTCCTAGCATAATAACATACTACTTAGGACATGTATGTCATGACATGTATTTATAGGGTCGGGTTTTACACTTGAGGTATTTAAAAAGTTGCATATTAATATTCCTCTTACTGAAGTTTCAAAACAAATGCCAATTTATGTGAAGTTCTTAAAAAAAATCTTGAACAAAAAGAGGAAATTGGAAGATTTTGAGACATTGCACTTATTGAGGAGTGTAGTGTTATAATCCAAAATAACCTTCAACCAAAGCTTAAGTATCCAAGGAATTTTTCTATCCCTGTACTATTGGTAGTTTTAAATTTTCTAAAGCTTTGTGTGATTTGGGTTTTAGTGTTTCACTTATGCCTTCGACTATTACTACGAAACTTGGACATACTAAGATACGACTTACTACAGTTTCTTTGCAATTACCAAGCTGAACAATTAGGTACCCTATTGGGATTATTAAGGATGTCTTAGTAAAAGTTAGGAAGTTTTACATTCTGTTGAGATGGAAGAAAATATGGAAATTCCTTTTATTTTGGGAAGACCATTCTTAGCTACAGTTAGAGTAATCATTGATGTGAAGAATGGCAAGATAACTTTCAAAGTTAGAGATGAGGTATTCTAGTTTAATATATTCAAATTAGTTAAGTATCCTTCCTCAATAAAAAGTTGTTATAGAATGGATGGAGTTGATTAAGGTAAAGATAAGCTTATTCCACCACTTTCAATCAAGCACGCACGAACTCTTGAGTTAGAATCACCACCTTCCATTAATCTTGATTTTGAGGTTGGACAGCAAATAATACTCTTTAATTCACATCTCTATCTTTTACCATGGCAACTTCAACCATGTTGGTGGAAATCCTTTAAAGTGGTAAAGGTTTTGTCTTATGGCCCTATTGAGATATTTAGTACATTTATCGAAGCATTAAAGGTTAATAAACAAAGCCTCAAGCCTTATGTTGTGGATGAAGAAGTGAAAGAAGTGATGCCATAGTCAAGCTAGTGACTATAAAAAAACGATTCTTGGGAGGCAACCCAAGCTTTCTAAACTTATGCTCTTATTTTTATTTATTTATTTGTTCCTTAATCTCTTTTTCTTTTGCAAAAAAATAAAAATAAAAAGCCTCCCATAAGCATTAATGACAGCAATGAAGATGAAGAAGATGAGTAGTCTCTCCTCATTCCTACAAATGCCAGAGAGTATTCTTTTACTTTTACTTTTTCTCCTTTTAATATTAAAGACAATGTTAAGTTTAAGTTTTGGGAGGAGAATTATTTTTCTAGAAGTCGAGATTTTATTTGCATGCATGTTTTAGGTTAGCTTATCATATACTTTTCATTATGATTGTTTGAAAATTTTAAGATCTAGAGTAATCAGTGCCAAATTTTTTAATGATTTCCTTATCCAATGATGAGAATTTAGTTGTCTTGTATTTTTAGCTCTTGGTAAATACGGATATTATTTAATTCATGCTAAGTTTGTTTTTGCTTAATATCATCGTTAAGATGTGATTTTCACATATTGAGCTCTATATCTTTTGGTTTGAATTATTGTGCCATCTAGAAAACGTTTATATTAATGTGAATTTTAGATTATGTCAAGAATTCTAAAATTTGTTTAATTCTTTCTCAAGGTGAAATCTTAGGCAATACTTAGGGAGATGATTTAGACCATCTTTGGACCAGTTTGAGCCTTTCAAGCCTACCTTATTATATTTTATCCCTAGTATACCCCCTTAAGCCTAATTTTCCCTTTTCTTTGTTTAAACACATAAAAATTAAGCCAAGCCTTTAAATAAAATTTTCAATTTTGCAACCCTCACTTTTAAACATGTATATTGTTTTAGGGAATATATATTGAGCTAAATGCATATGGTAGAAAGGTGAAGTTTTTGAAAAACTGAAAAAAAAATCAAAAATCAATGATAAAAATCACCCCACTACCTACAATACAAAGAAATAAGTTTAAGAGTGTGAAATTGTGATGAAAAAAAAAAAGAATAAAGTTTTGAACAAAAAGAAAAGTTCAAAGAGAAGAAAAATGAGTTACATGGAGAATGAAAATAGAGCTCTATATAGGTCCTAGAATAATTATGTGCTTAGGGTGAATTGAGCCAAATTATTATCCTTTATCCTACCTTGACCCTAGCCATACATTACAAACTTAATAAAGACTTATTGATCCTTGACTTAATATTAGTCTACATTAGTGGAGAAAAAGATGAAAAGTAAACCTATGGAATCTAGTACTAATATGAAATTTTGCATTGGCATAAACTCATTCAGATAAGTGTGATGTTCTTTGTAAAAGATTTCACACACAAAAACAAAAATCCATTCGAGAATGAGCATGCATTTGAATTGAAACATGAACTTAAATGATAACTATATTTATCTTGAGCTGGAGATTTATAGATATACTTTTGAGGAAATTACGGAGATCATTGATTTGATGCTATTTGTCTCTAGTTAGTTTGTTTATTTATGTTGATTTCATCATTTAAATTGCTTTCTCCTTTGTGTAGTTTTTTTTTTATATTTTGCTCGAGGACTAGCAAAATCTTAAGTTTGCGGGTGTGATAACACTATTTTGGTTTTAATTTCCAATATATTTTGTCTAAGCTTTTGAGATTTAATTTAAACATTAGGAGTTTTTAGCCATATATTTTATTTAATTCAATTATATTAGGTTTAATTGTACTAAGTTATTTTATGATGTTTTATTTCAAGTTTGGTTATTATTTAAGTTAAGTTTTATGTTTTTGTAGGTATGCTTTGAAAATAAGGCCTATTTAGTGAAAGAGATGCATTTTAGGAGCAGACTTCAACTACATATGTTGCAGTATTTTGAGCATATCTTTCTCTACAAAAGCTCAATTGATGTGATTCTTAAACCATTGGAAAGCGAAGAGGCAGAACTACAATTTTATATTTGCCACTTTTCCCAATTTATCCTATAATCTAGTCAAAAACCATGTTGAATTTGAAGTAGTGTAGTAGAATCTGATTGAGCAATAAAAAGCTTTGAGCGCTACGGCCATCATAGACCAGCGCTGTAGCACCTTGATTGGGAATGATGCCTCAAGGCATATTTGACACTTGGTTTCGTGCCTACCAAGCACCCAGTGCCTTGGCGCTCAAAGGAAAACCTTGAAATAAAATTAAAAGTGCACGGCACCACAGCACCCAATGAAGAAAGAAGAATTTGAGCCCTATTTAATTCCCCTTTGAGAAGCATGAAAAAACATGAATTAAGCTAGATTTTTTGAAGAAAAATAGGTATTGAAGCTAGAAAAAAACTAAGGAATACAAGGAAGATTGCAAATTAGAAGAATGATAAATATTAAAGTTCTTTCTTTTCTTGTTATCTTTATACTTTCTTGTTTAGTTTTGATCGTTAAATTTCTTTTTGGATGATTTTTACATACATTATGTTGAACTAAGTTTTTAATTTAGAATCAGAATTGAACTCAATGCATAGTTTGAGTTGTTAATATTCTTTTTTACTTATTATTGATAGTATTTGAGTTGTTTATTTCAATCTTGTTCTTAATGTGTTTGATTGATTGACCACCAATTAAATTGAATTGGAAACCTAAACAGAATTGAGAGAGGGAGTTTACAGTAAGCCATTAATGTAATAGCATATAATCAATATCAATTGCATAAGATGGATTGATTTGATTCGCGTGTAGGGTAGGCATACATTTACATGTCATATGTAGCCAAAATTAGAATTTGTTCTTAATGAGTCTTTCTTAATTTCAATTTGCATAGACACATAGTAAATTGATTAAGATAGATAATTTTATAAAAAAACTCGACAGAGACTTATAAATAAATTAGAACTCTAGGTTAACAACTCAAGCCTAGCTAGTAAGTAAAGAAGGAATAGAAGAAATTCAAATGAAACATTGAGGGGATATTGTGGTCCTAGACTTTTAGTTAATTAATTCTAGTTAAATTGTTACTTTTGCTTTCAGTTTTAGTTTTAATTTTAGTTTATTTAATTTTTAGTGTTTTAAATTTGGTTATTTGGATAAGATTAAGTTGTTTAATTTTAGTAATTAGAAAAAAGATTTAGCCAATTCTTCATGGGAACAAATTTTACTTTCTACTATATTACTTGTTAATGATACGTACACTTGCATGATAAATTCGACAAGAAGTTTTTGACGTCGTTGCTTGAGAATTATGCAAAATCTTCTTTGTTAATATTAATACCAAGCAATCTTAGTCTTAATTCAAACTTTCCTTTTCTTTGTTTTCAGATACTTTTGGTCATTGTATGCGGAGAGTGAGAAGTTTGGAGATTGTTCCTTTTGATCTTGAAATCAAAAAGACTCTTCGAAGTCGTCGAAAAGAATATCTACAAGCTTCAACTCAATTCGAAACAATGGCTGAACAATAAGGAGATTAACAAATTCAAGGGCAACTAGAACAAGAAAATAAATCCTTGCGAGAATATGCTATACCTCTCGTTGAAGGCCTTCCTTCTAGCATTCGTGGACCTACCATCTAAGCCAACAATTTTGAAATCAAGCCAACAATCATTCAGATGATTTAGACTTCTAGTCAGTTTGGGGGATTGCCGAATAATGATCCTAATGCACATATTATGAATTTCTTGGGAATTTGTGATACTTTAAAAAATAATAGCATTACTGATTATGCCATTAAATTGAGGTTTTTCCTATTTTCACTTAAAAATAAGGCAAATAATTGATTACATTCGTTTCTAGTTGAGTTTATTACTACTTAGGATGATTTAGCTCAATAAAAAAGGTAAGGAGATTATAAGGCAATCATTTTTTGTAGTGGAAAAGTGGTAAGTGGAACAAATTAAATTCTGGAAATTTGGTTAAGTGTATTGAAGAAGAAACTGAAAAAGACATTGAAAAACAAGTTTAAAAAAATTTTAAGGTTGAAAATTTTGGTGAAAAATCAAGTACAAAAAATTCATAAATAAAGCCTTCACAACCACCCCCACCACCTTTTCCTCAACATTTTCAAAAAGATAAAGTTGACAAACAATTCTAGAAATTTCTTGATGTATTTAAAAAGCTATACATTAATATTCCTTTCGCTGAAGCTTTGGAACAAATGTCAAGTTATGTGAAATTTTTGAAAGACATCTTGTCTGAAAAGAGGAAATTAGAAGAGTTTGAGATAGTTGCACTTACTGAGGAGTATAGTGCTATAATTCAGAATAAGCTTCCACCAAAGCTGAAGGATCGAATGAGTTTTTCTATTTCTTGCATTATTGGTAGTTTTAAAATTTTGAAAGCTTTATGTGATTTAGGTGCTAGTGTTTCAATAATGTCTTTGTCTATTTCCAGGAAACATAGATTTAAGGAGATACAGCCTTTTACAGTTACCTTGCAGTTAGCTGACAGATCAATTAGGTACCTTGTTGGGATTATAGAAGATGTTTTAGTTAAAGTTGGACATTTGTACACTCTAGTGGACTTCATTATTCTAGAGATGGAAGATGATGTTGAAATTCCTTTTATTAGCACAACCGTTCTTAGCTATAGTAGAGGCAATCATAAATGTGAAAAATGGTAAAAATAACTTTCTAAGTTGAAGGGGAGGAAGTAGAGCTTAATATATTCAATGCACCTAAGTATTCCTATACAAATAGTTGCTATAGAGTGGATTCAGTTGATAAGTTGGCTAAAAAGGAATTTGATGAGAATCATCCTTCAACAACAAGTATAGCAAATTTTGATGTTGGACAACAAGTTTTGTTACTTTCGAATCCATGCTTCAAGATTTTTCAATGGAAAAAGCTAATCAAGATGGTTGGGTCGTTTTAAAGTGGTTAAGGTCTATCCTTGTAGTATCATAGAAATTGCTAGTGAGACTGCTGCAACATTCATGGTTAATGGAATAAGCCTCAAGCCTTATTGTAGTGGTGAAGAAGTGAAAAAAAGGGTACCATAGTCAAGCTATTGAATATAAAGAAATGCTTTTTGGGAGGCAACTCAAGCTTTCAAAACTCATATTTTCTCTTTTTGGTTATTTTTATTTTATTGATTTATATTTCTATATTAATCTCTATTTATTTTCTTTTTATAGTAAAAGAAAAAAGCCTCCCACAAGCATTGATGATAATAATGAAAATAAGGAAAAAGCGTAAACCTTTTATGGAGTCCTCCAACTATTAAGGGAGTATTCTTTCACCTTTTCTTTATTTATTCCTAACATTGAGGACAATGTAAAGTTTAAGTTTGGAGGGGAGAATTATTTTGTTGGAAGTTGATTTTTATATGCTAATTGAGATTTTATTTATTTGCATGAATGTTTTAGGTTAGTTTATCAGTTACTTTTCTTTATGTTCACTTGAAAATTATAGGATTCGATGATTTTCATATACAATGATAAGGACTTAGTTGTCTTGTATCTTTAGCTTTTGGTAATAAGGATATTGTTTGGTTTGTGCTAAATTCTTTAGCTAAGTATCATTGTTGGAATGTGATTTCCACATATTGAGCACTTTGTCTTTTTGTCACGACCCAGAACCACATTCGAGTCCGTGACAACCGCCGCGATGTCCCGATAGGCACTCATCTTCCGAGTACCCTATCGAGACCTCGCAAGGCTCTCGTATCAGTTCCTCACCTAACCTGTGATTTACTGTTACAAAAATCATGTTTTAAAACAATACAGATAATTTTTTTGGTCCAAAAACAATAAAATTTTAATTTCTGCCTCACAGGGACATTTTTGTCATTTTCGTCAAAAATTTCGAGACAGGTTAAAAATGTAATAATTAGGTGAAAAACGCATATTTCATACTTAGAAATAAATTTTGATATCTAAAACGTTCATTTAAAAGCAAATTGTTGACAATTAGTACTATTCAAAAATAATAAATAAAATATTCTATTTTCTCATAAAATAAATTTCTATAGAAATATTCATAAATAATTTTTTCGCACATGAAAGTAAACTAAAAATTGTATGAATAGAAATACAGATAACCAAAATATAAGATTTGATCTGCAATGACACGTGGGCCACAATTGACCAAGAGGATGTAAGACTGTGAACTTTTACTTTCTATAATGCAATTCCGAGCTTAGTTCTCGTCCTACTCGACTATCTACAAACTGTCCTGAGCCTGAAAAATGTATAGGAAGAAGGGGTGAGATTTTATAATCCCAATGAGTAAACAGATACCATCTAAAGTATCTAAAGCCGAGTAAATTGAGACAATAAAATATCTCATCCCAATATGCATTTCATAACTTAGAAATTTATTCCATCCCATGAAAACAATTATAATTCAATTAAAATGATTTTCAAGGCTTATGTTTCTCATAAAATTTGGCTCATGCCAAAACTCATCCTCGGGAATACTTGATCGTCATCAAAGCATCCACTTGAGTCAGCCAAGGCTGTTAAAACGACTTATTCATATAAAATAGTCGTCTCTTGACGTTAGCTGAATCTCACTTTCACGTGGTGGTAAAGCGTGAAGTGGACTCAAATCCCTCCACAAGAGTTACCCTACGCGCCTCTCCCACAGAGGTAAAATAAATTAGCCGGGTTTACCGAGCCCCTTTAATAGGATGGTCCACGGAAACCCGCCACTGCAGTGTAGGTCAGCCTCACCTAATCATAAAATAGTTTAACATCATAACAAGGTAATTTTTTTATAATAACTAATTTGCACGGCAAACCACAATTCATGTAATTTCAATACAATAAACTAGCCAAGCATGCTCACACTATCATAAGCCATTTGAATTAAAAATACAATTCATACTTAACAACCACAGTCTCCATGTACTCTATTTAAAACAAAATAACATTCATCATTAATTTCAAACAATTTAAAAAACCATTTTATAAAAACATATTTATTTATAAAACACGAAATTTATTCTTTTTAAATCCATTTTTCATAAAATTTATAAAATTTCATAAAAACTACCTTAGATAAATTAAATGATAATAAGTTTACTCACAGTATTAGGAGTAGAAATACTCCTATCCTCGGCCCTCGAGTGCAATCTCTTACCCGAAACAATTGACTCACCACCTATCCATAATCCATGATACAAAATTCAATAAATTGTGTTAATTTATCATAAATTATTTCAAGCTCTTATCCATGCGTATGCACTAGATAAGGTTTGAAATGTCTGGACAATCGCTTAATTGCGGTGTCCTACCTAACTCGCCTATACATAGTGTAAATTCCTAAAATCCCCAATTCAACTCCAATTCCATCCATTTCAATTTCAATTATCCAATTATATCCACAATACCTCAATGACTGTGAATTTAGTCCAATTTATCAGTCCGGACTATAAATTACGCTTTTACCCCTAGTGGGTAAAAATTTCAATTTATTGCACCGAAAATTCCCATTTAATTTCCAACCTCATAATTCATCATTTTTCCACCCAATTCTCTTAAAATAAAGTCAACCTCATCCTCACATACCATTGGCTAGATTCGGCCTAGAGAAATTCATGGAGAAAATAAATATTTTTCTTGTTGTTTTACTCATAAACATGCTAAACTAACACTAAACACTAACATAGCTCAAAATCAAATTTATCTAACAACTTTCTCTCTCTAAACCCATATGACCAGAATTGAAATCATCCTCAAATCACATGATTCAACCATGAAAAATGATGAGAAATGCATGGGAAAGGTAAAGCACAAGACAAATTTAAGAAATGTTACCTTTTTTTCACTTGATTTTTGAATTTTCACCTATTTTCCCTTTAAATTTCTTGGCTAGGGTTTTATTTTCTCCTTTCTCTCTCTTGTTTCTTACTTGGCCGAATGTTGAAGAAGAAGAATGGGTTATGGGCTGATTTTTTTTATGCCTTTTTATTAGTTTAATGAAATAATATTATTTTATTCATATTTTGAATATTTTATTAATTCATTTTTTTTTCTAGCCATCCACTTGTCCTACTTTTTCCACCATGCATTCCCTTTGACTTATCCAAGTCTTAAGTGAAATTTTCAGATTTTTCCAAAGTTTTGGTGGAGTAAATTTTTAAAAATTACACTTTTACCCTAAACTTTTCAAAAATTACATTTTTGCCTTAAAAATTGAAAACTTGCCATAATGCATAATTTTCACTCCTCATACTCATTTCACACTCCAAATAATTAAATTTGATCAAAATCCTTTCAAAAATTAAATTTTTGATTTTGGGTGGTAAAATTATCATTTTGCCCCTATACTTTAAAAATACCGAAAACTCATATTTTTCACTACTAAATCTTCCAATTGTACTTCAATACTCATGTCATACTCAAACATGTCAAATGGGGCTAAGAAAATCTTTTCTAAAAATTTTCATTTTGTCCTCAAATTGTAAAATGACCATTTTGCCCTGAACTGGTCAATTTTTCGGATTGACTCCAAATCGGACCTCGAACTCCGAATTACCATTTTGGATCATCCCTGGACTATGAAATTCTCAATTTCATCTTTAAGATCTCGATTTTATCTTGTTCGATGTTTAATCGACTTAACTGTACTTCTAGGGGCAATATCGTCTTTTGTTAATTTCTCGGGCTTTCTCAATATACAAACATTCTATCGAGTATGTGAATGACACCATAATTACTTGATAGAGCAGGGTTTGACACTTTTACTTTGAACTATTGTGCATATATATCTAGAAAAGGTTTATGATGATGTGAATTTTGAATTATGTCATGAATTCTAAAATTTGCTTGATTCTCTCTTGAGGCAAAATCCTATGCAATACTTAGTTAGAAAGATGATTTAGGCCATTTTTGGACTGTTTGAGCCTTTCACGCCA
Source organism: Theobroma cacao (assembly GCF_053813885.1). Classification (NCBI taxonomy): domain Eukaryota; kingdom Viridiplantae; phylum Streptophyta; class Magnoliopsida; order Malvales; family Malvaceae; genus Theobroma; species Theobroma cacao. The sequence goes on along the minus strand of NC_142647.1, from coordinate 35,025,190 downwards.
ATCGTGTTATATTTTTATCCTTACTATACCCATTTGAGTCTAATTTTCCCTTTTTTTTTTTGTTTAACCAAATAATAATTGAACCTAATCTTTTAAATAAATTTTCAATTTTGCATCCCCTAGTCCCAAATATGTATATCATTTTAAGATGTGTATTGAGCTAAATGTTGAATGAGATAGAAGGTGGAATTGATGAAAAGTTCAAAAATATATTGAGTATTCATCCCTCTAGCTACAAGTTAAAGAAATAAGTTTGGGGGTGTGAAATTGTGATGAAAAAGAACAAGAAGAATAAAGTGTCGAACAAAAGAGAAGTTTAAAGTGAAAGAAAGGGTGTATATGAAGAAAGAGAATAAAAGCCTAATATAGGTCCTAGAATGATTATGTGTTTAAGGTGATTTGAGCCACATTCCTACCTTGATCGTAGCCATACATTATAAGTTTAATAAAGGCCTACTGATCCTTGACTTAATATTAATCTACATTAGTGGAAAGAGACATGAAAAGTAAACCTATGGAGTTCTAGTACTAATTTGAAAATTTGTGTCACAACCCGAAACCTCCCTCAGGCCCATGACAAACGCCGCGACGTCCTGATTGACACTCATTATCCAGAATGCCAACTGAAACCCCGCAAGGCTTACATATCAGTTTCTTTCCTTTTCTGTGAGCAATCATTGTTAAATATCGAGTTTTTAGAGAATATATACTATTTTAAATCAAAAACAATCAAAATAAAATTTTCGCCACACAAGGGTATTTTAGTCATTTTTTTCTCAAAAATTGGGTTCGACGTGAAGTCAGCTCTAATACTACCCCTGGAGTTACCCTCCTCGCCTCTACAATCGGAGTAACTATATAACTGGGTTTACCGTGCCCCTCTAATAGGTAGTCCACGGAAATCCGTCACTACAGTGACTAACCCACCAATTTTAATAAAATTTTGACAGTATAACGTGGCTTTTATTTATTTATCCAGCCTGCATAGTAAAAACAACTTACATAAATTTCCCAATGCACTCACAAAATATAGCCACATATACTCATTTCTCATAAGCCATTCCTAGGAAACTATATATTTTTCAAGTCAATTTGCAGCCTCCAATTACTCAATTTCATAATCAATACAATATATTTTTATTTGTCACATTTATTCCTAAAACATCAAAAATCTCGTTCTAATCACGTTCTCATTTCATAAAATACATAAATGGCATTTAAAAATAAACTCTAGATAATTTACAATAATAATAAGTTTACTCACCGTTTGTACAAACTAAAAGCTTTCTAAGCGCCCCGATCACTACTCGTCAGGAACGACTTCTTTGCCTTTTCCGGAAGGCTCTCCTCCTAGACACATTACAAAAATTTACACAATTCATCACATTGATGGTAAATCACTATATAATTAACTTAAATCCTATACTAATGCATGGTATGAAATGCAATAGCCTAGAACGGCTTAAACGCGGTATTAACTTATTTTTGGCACTTTGCCCGATAAATTGCTAACATGCTCCATTTTAGCTCTAAATCATCCCATTCTCTCTCCAACATTTCTAACCATTAAATATCAGCCAATAACCTTCTAAAAACAACAAAATCAGCTCACTCCCTTTCTTGGAAAATTCGGCCAAAAATGGGACATTAACTCGGTTAATTTTCTACTTTGTTTTTCTATCACGTTTAATCGTTTTTCATCATTTTCTCTTCATTTTCCTTAGAATAAAATCAATTCATCATCATTGTACAGCATTGAGCATCCAGCCAAGAGTGGGTATTGTGAAAATTTAATGATTTCTTGCCCAATTTAATTTCTAAACACATTTAACTAACTAAAACTATCAATTTAACTAAAAATCAAAACTTAAAAATTTCAATTTCTCTCCCCTAGAATTTCGTCCAGCCCTTGATATCACTTTTTGATCTCTCTCCTCAAGCATGCTAAATGGAAATAAAGGCATAGGAAAGGTAGAAATCAAGCTAAAATCGAAAAATCTTACCGTTAGACGCGTAAACGGTCGAAAACCACGAATTTCCCTTTGAATTTTTTTGTTTCTCTTTGGTTTTTCTTTTTTTCTTCCTTTCCTCTCTATTTCCTCTCTTGTTCTTCCTTATGGCCGGCTAGCACTTAAAATGGGGTTTAAATGGGCTGACTTTTCATTAAAATAATATTATTTCATTTTTTAAAATGCCACGTGTCACTTTCCCATTGGTCCATTTTTAAAATTTCATCCATTTTTTTCCAAATTTTCACCATACACTTGTCTCACATATCCATAGCTTAGAAAAAATTCTCAGACTTATCCAAAGTCTCGGTGGAGTAATTTTTGAAATTTACACTTTTGCCCCCGTAAAAGTGAAAAATTACATTTTTGCCCAAAAAATTGAAAAATTGCCCATAGACATATTTTTCATCCCTTATACTCATACCATTCTCCAATTTGTCAAATTTGATCTAAATTCTCTCAAAATCTCAAATTTTGTCCGTGGGTGGTAAAATTACGATTTTGCCCCTACACTCCAGAAATCACCAGAATTAAACTTTTTCACTTCCTATCATTAAATTATACTCCAAATAGTTAATCTTGGTAAAAAATTTCACTCCATGATCAAATTATTATCTTAGGTGGCAAAATGACGATTTTGCCCTTGAATATCAAAATTTCTAATTTTACCCCAAATGAACCTTCGAACTCCGAACAATCATTTTTAGTCATTCCTGGACTATAAAATATTAAATTTCATCCTACAATTCCTATTTGAACTAGTTCGAGGTTAAATCAATTTAAGTGTACCGTTAGGTACAACATCGGGTTTCGTCTATTCTTAGGTGCTTTTCTAGCGTAATAACATGCTACTCAGTGCATGTATGTCATGACATGTGTTTATAGGGTCAGGTTTTACAATTTGCATGGCATAAACTCAACCAAATAGCATAATATTCTTTGTAAAAGATTTCACATGCTCACGGATATCCATTCAAGAATGTGCTTGCAATTGAATTGAAATATGAATTTGAATGATGCCTATATTTTGCCTTGAGTTGGAGATTGATAGATATACTTTTGAGAAAATTGTGAAAATCATTGATTTGGAGCTATTTGTCTCTAGTTAGTTTGTTTATTTAAGTTGTTGTCATCATTTAAATTCTTTTGCTTTTGTTTAGTTTCTTTTGTATTTTGCTTGGAGACTAGCAAAATATTAAGTTTGGGGGTGTGATAACTTTATTTTATAGACTTATTTGGTCTTAACTTTCAATACATTTTGTCTAAGTTCTTGAGATTTAGTTTAAGTATTAATTGTTTTTAGTTGTTTTTAACTATTTATTTTACTTTTGTTAATTATTATGGGTTCAATTGCATTAGGCTATTTTATGTTATTTTGATTAAGGTAGTGTTTGGTATGAGAGAAGTAGGAGCACATTCCTTGCAATGTGTCTAATTAAATTATATTGCAGTATTTATATTACAACCAAGGGAAGTAATGTGATTGCAGTTCAAAACCAATGTAATCACATTACATTTCACTTTGCAATGTTATTAAAGATATTTTTACCTTTCAACTTTATTACTTTATTAAAAAAAATTTCTAATGTTATAATTAAAATAAAAAACATTAAAATAAAATATATAATGTAAGAATTAGAAATTAAAATAAAATAAATTAAATTAAATTAAAATTTTTATAATATAAGTAAAAGAAATTAAAATAAAATATATAATATAAAAAATTATATTAAAGAAATGAAAATAAAATATATAAGATTATAATAAGAAATAAAAATAAAATATATGGCATTAAAAATATATTTTAGAGATGATATTATATAAAAATTAACTAAAAAATACAAGTATATAAAACTTGTATTTTAATAAATAAGGGTAATTTTGAAAATTAACATTACATTCCCAGCAAAGTACTTGTAAACCAAATGTTGTAATGTTATCTTCCCCACATTTTAATTATTATTTTGCTTGTATAACAAACATTGTAATGTTATTTTCCCAGCAATCACATTGCTTGCAATCACATTACTTGCGATCACATTACCTGTAATCACATTGTATTGTAAAGTACCAAACTTCACCTAAGTTAGTTATTATTTAAGTTAGTTTATATTATTGTAGGTGTGATTTGAAAAGAATACCTATTTTGTGAAGGAGATGCATTTTAGGTGGAAACTTTAATTGCATATATTTTGGTATTTCGAGCAAACCATCCATTACAAAAGTCTAATTGATGTGATTTTTAGACCATTGAAAAGCTACAAGATAGAGATACAACTTTTATGTTTATCATTTTACCCAGTTTAGCTTGGAAAGAGGTAAAACATCATACTGAAATTGAAACGCGAAAATAAAGCCTGAAGATCAAGTCAGAGGCCTCGACGCCATGGCCACCATGGGACTAGCGCCATAGTGCCCCATCGTCAAACAATGCTTCAAGGGCCTCTAGGATGCTCAACACCATGGCCACTACCAACTAACACCGTAATGCCAAAAAAAAAATTAAAAGAGGTTTAAATAAGGAAATAGACTTCTTGTGCATTTGGACTTCTATATTGACACAATCATGACCTTATTTAAGCAACCTTTCAAAGAACATTTTAGCATAAATTAAGCAAGATTTTTCTAAAGAAAAAAAAAAGCATTGAAAATAGAAAGAAGGGAAAGAATTCAAAGAAGGAATTGCATATCGAAGAATTGACAAATCTTGGAGTTCTTTTCTTCTTTAGTCTTCTTTATACTCTCTTGTTTAGTTTTAATGTTTATACTTTTTTGGATGATGTTTACATGCAAGAAGAGGAACTGAGCGTTTAATCTAAAATAGAAATTAAACCCAATGCATAGTCTAAGTTTTTAATACTCTTTTTTGCTTATGATTGATAGTGTTTGAGTTGTTTATTTAAATCCTGTTCTTAATATGTCACGACCCGAAACTCCCCTGGAGCCCGTGATAACAGTCGCAATGCCCCGATGGGCACTCATCTCCCGGAATGCCAACCAGAATCCCGCAAGGCTTAATATCAGTTTCTCTTTTCCCCGGTGAGTAACCGTTGCCAAATAATATGTTCTAAAGGATTTTGAGCTATTTCCAACTTAAAACAGATAAATTAAAAAATTTTGTCTCACAAGGGCATTTTGGTCATTTTTCACTAAAAATTTCGAAACCAGTTAAAAATGTAGTAAACAAGTACCAATCACATAATTCACAATTAAAAATAAGTTTAGGCATCTAAAACCTTTATTTAAAATGAAATTATAATTATTTGAATATAATAAGAAGATAAAACAAAATATTCAATAAAATATTATATTTTTTTATAAACAGTAATTTTAGAGTTATACGTAAATACTTTTTGTAACTTGAAAGCAAAATAAATTCATTCATACTGTAACGCAATAAACTAGAGTATTTAAATTAATTTAAATTTACAACATCGAGTAGGCCCACAATAACCAGAATTAAAGAAACTGTGAACCTACAGTGTGGAGGACGCTAATCCAATGAAAATCCTTGATGGAACCAGTTATCTGCAGCCTACTCTGAACTTGAAATGGGTGAAAGGAGGGTGGCGAGATTATAAAATCCCAGTGAGTAAACAAACATCATTTAAATCAGCTAATGTCGAGTAAAATGAGACAATTAAGATATCCCATCACAATATGTATTTCACAATTTGAAATTTCATCCCAACCCATGCAAGCGGTTGTATTTCATTTAATTTCTCATTTAAGCTTATGACTTCTATAAACATTTGGCTCATGTCATCAAATAGTACTGGACGACACCTTGATCAAAGGCGTACACTCGAGCTCGCCAAGGCTGTTAAAATTTCGTATACACGTAAAACATATTTTTAGTTTGAAAAATACCGCCATTCCTTGGCGTTAGCGGAGTTCATCATCACGAAGTGGTTCAGCGTGACGTGAACTCTGTCCATACCTCTGGAGATACCCTACGTGTGTCATGACCCGGAACCATCTTTGAGTCCGTGACAACCGTCGCAATGTCCCGATAGGCACTCATCCCCCGAATAACATATCGAGACCTCGCAAGACTTTTATATCAGTTTCTTATCTTCCCTGTGGTTAATCGTTGCCAAATGTCATATTTTATAGGCTTTTAAGCCTTTTTTCGATTTAAAATAGTGAAAAAATAAATTTCACTTCACAAGGGTATTTTGGTCATTTTTGTCAAAATTTCAAATTTGACCAAAATGTAGTACTTAAGTGAGAAATGCATATTTCAAAATCAAAATTAAATTTGAATGTCTAAAACGTGATTTAAAATGGAATTATAACCATTTAAATAAAATAAATATATTCGACAAAATATTCTATTTTTTTACAAATTAATATTTATAGAGTATTTTGAAAATGATTTTTAGTAGCGTAAAAGTTAAATATATTTATACAAACTATAATACGAAAAACCAAAGTATGAAATTTAATTTACAGTGTTACGTGGGCCCACCAATGAACAGAAGTAGTAAAGACACTAAACCTACAGTTTTTGAAGTAGTATGGCCAACTATAGTTCTCGACAATGTCTGCTATCTACAGGCTAACCCGGCCTGAAATGATGGGATAAAATAAAAGGGTGAGATTATAAAATCTCAGTGAGTAAACAAACACCATCTAAATAATTTAAAGGCGAGTAAAGGGAGACAATTAAAAATATTTCCTTTCAGCAATTTTTCACAACACGAATATTCATTTCAACCAAATAATCAATATGGCTCATGAATTTCTCAAAACTTGGCTCATAGCAAATCCTGTACTCAAGAACACCTGGATTAAGGGTATCCAACCAAGTCTGCCAAGGTTGTGAAAAATTTTATATAGTCATAAAACTTGTTTTTATTTAAAAAAAAAAAAACAGTCGTTCCTTGGCGTTGACTGAGTCTCACTTCACGTGGTGGTTAACGTGAAGTGCACTCAAAAAGTCCACCTCAGGAGATACCCTACGCGCCTATATGATCGAGGTGAGAATATAAAGGAGTTTACCGTGCCCCTCTAATAGGCTGGTCCACGGAACCCCGCCACTGCAGTAGCTAATCTTTAATCCACCAATTGATCAAATTTCAATGGCATAGCATGGCAATTACATTACTAACCAATTTATCAAGGCAAAACAGACAGTTCATATTTTTCAACAAAAGTATAAATTCAGCCAATCATGCCAATTTATCACAAGCCATTTAATTCAAATCATAATATACAATAAATCACATGGTCTCCAATTACTCAAATTTTCAAATCCAACATTTTATTTTCAAATCAATTTATAAAAATTTCAATTTATTTTATAATTTCATTTATTTTATAAATTCATATTCTTCTCAAAAAACAAGAAATTCATCATTTAAAATATTTTCACAAATCACAAAATTGAATAAAAACTACTCTAGATAATTCAAACGATAATAGGTTTACTCATAGGTTTCAAAAGTTCAGATTTTTGGTGTACTCAACTTAGTGATCCCCAAGCGTAATTTCGTTGCCTTTGTCGAATGGCACACCACCTTGACACAGTATAAAATCAAGAAATTTACTACGTTGCCCTTAAATTGAAATAACTAATTTAGATCACTAATGCATGGTATGAAATGCGAAAGGTCTAAATTTTGCCTAAACACCGTATTGACCTATTTCGGTCTTTTACCGGATAAATTGAAATACACATCCAATTTAGCTCCAATTGATCCCATTTCTTTTTCTAATGCTTCAAATCACCAATGTCCAGCCAAATAACCCAAAAATTAGCAAAGCCACATTCATATTCCTTCTTGGAAAAATTCGGCCAAAATGGTACATCATTGTCACAATTTTTCCTACTTGATTTTCTTTCCATAATTCATTAATTTCCATATCAAAAACCATGATTTCATAATCAAATAACCTAAAATAACATCACATTCTTCCTCACCATTGACTTGAAAATTCAGCTAAGGCTAGGTAATGGGAAAAATGAATGTTTTTCTACATATTTTGTTTACTAACATGCTAAACTAACACTAAACACTAACATATATCAAAATCAAATCAATCCAACAATTTTCTCTCTCTAGACCCATATGACCAGCCATTAAATCACCATGAAAACATGCAATTTAATCATGGAAAATAAGGAGAAATGCTTGGGAATAAGAAAACTCAAGCTTAATAGAAAAAATCTCACCTTTTTCACTTAATTTTCTTGAAAATTCACACTTTTTCTTTGATTTTCTCTCTCTAGGGTTTTGTTTTTATTTTCTCTCTCTTCTTGCTGGTTTGGCCAGCCATGGGGTGGAAGATGGGCTGATTTTTGTGCCTTCAAAAAACGAAAATAATAAATTAATAAAGGCATGACACGTGGCATCATGTCATTGGCTCGTTTTTAAAACTTTAAAAATTTTAATCCTTTTTATCTCCACCACACAATTAGTCAATGGTCAAAATGAGAATAAGGGAAGACCATGTGCTGGACAAATGTCTTGGTGGTGGAAAATTACTGTTTTGCCCCTAGGGTGGCAAAATTACCATTTTGCCCCTATGCTCTGAAAAATACCAAGAATAAATTTTTTTCACTTCTTAATCCTCAAATCATACTCCAATAAGTCAAATGGGGTCAAAAATCTTTTCTAAAAGTTTCCATTTTGTCCTCAGGTGGCAAATGACCATTTTACCCCTAGATAGTGAAAATTTCGGTTTGACTCCAAATTGATCCTCGAACTCCAAATCACCATATTAAACCATTCTGGGACTTTAATATTCTTAATTTCATCTTGAATTCTCTATTTGATCTAGTTCGAGGCTTAAATCAACTTTGTTGTACCTCTAGGTACAATACCGACTTTTGTAATTTTTTTTGGGACTCTCCTAGCATGCAAACGTGCTATCCATCACATGTATGTCATGACAAGTATTTTATAGAGTCAGGCTTGACATCTTTTCCCCTACTTGGATCAACCATATGATCCTTCTTCATGTCTGATTTCGACATCCGACTAAATATTAATATTTTAATATTATTTCATTAATAAAATATTATTTTATTCTAAAAATTTTATCATGTCTCTTTGGTTCCCAAAGTTCCTTATTCTGCCTCAATTCACATTTGACCAACTTTATTTATCACCATATCAAAGTATGGGGCATTTCAACGCGCCTCTCCTATCGAGGTACATATATATATCCGGATTTTGTGCCCCTCTAATAGGCTGGTCTACAGAATCCGCCCACTGCAGCAAGCTAAACCCACCATACAATAAAATTCAATAACATGATATGGCAATTATTGTAATTCACAGCCTTTCAAGGGTAAATACATATTTCATACATTTCAACACAAATATCAATTCAGCCATTCATGCAAATATTGTCACAAGCCATTCGATTTCAAATCATAAATTTACAATATAACAAGTGGTCTCCAATTACTGTATTTTTCAAAATCATTATTCGATTTCAAGACAATTTATAAAACCCTTTCATGTAAATACATTTTGTTTGTAAAACACAAAGATTTACCATTTAAACTCCTTTTCATAAAATTTCACCAAAACCAAATAAAAACATACTTTAGATAATAAAAATGATGGTAAGGTTACTCACCTCACAATAGCGGGATTTCTACGTCACTATTTCTTCATATAGACATACAATTACTCCTAATTGCCAATCATATACTTTGCTCGACACGCTTCCACATTAACTTTCCTAGCATAATTTAAATCCACTATATTTAGTGCATTAATTCCACTTCCCTTCCTCTCATTCTATTATAAATCCACTCACCTAATTCATATCTTAATATAATTTACTGTCACGACCCGGTACTCCCCTCGAGCCCGTGACAACCGTCGCGACGTCCCGATCGACACTCATTACCCCGAATATCAACCGGAACCCCGCAAGGCTTTAATATCAGCTTATCATTTCCCCTGCGAGTAACTGTTGCCAATTACCACGTTCTAAAAGATTTTAAACTATTTCCAACTTAAAACAAATAAAATAATAATTTCTGTCTTATAGGGGTATTTTGGTCATTTTTTTTAAAAATTTTGAAACTGGTTACAATGTAATATATAAGTTCAAAACACATAATTCATAATAAAAAATGAGTTTTGAAGTCTAAAATTGTAAAACAAGACCCATAAATACATGTCATGACATACATGCACTGAGTAGTATGTTATTATGCTAGGAAAAGCACTTAAGAATAGACGAAACTCGGTATTGTACCTAATGGTACACTTGAGTTGATTTAACCTCGAACTAGTTCAAATAGAAATTGTAGGATGAAATTTAATATTTTATAGTCCAGGAATGACTAAAAATGATTGTTCGGAGTTCGATGGTTCATTTGGGGTAAAATTAGAAATTTTGATATTCAAGGGCAAAATCGTTATTTTACCACCTAAGATAATAATTTGATCATGGAGTGAAATTTTTGACCAAGATTAACTATTTGGAGTATAATTTAATGATAGGAAGTGAAAAAGTTTAATTCTGGTGATTTTTGGAGTGTAGGGGCAAAATCGTAATTTTGCCACCCACGGACAAAATTTGAGATTTTGAGAGAATTTAGATCAAATTTGACAAATTGGAGAATGGTATGAGTATAAGGGATGAAAAATATGTCTATGGGCAATTTTTCAGTTTTTTGGGCAAAAATGTAATTTTTCACTTTTACGGGGGCAAAAGTGTAAATTTCAAAAATTACTCCACCGAGACTTTGGATGAGTCTGAGAATTTTATCTAAGCTATGAATATATGAGACAAGTGTATGGTGAAAATTTGGAAACAAATGGATGAAATTTTAAAAAGGGGCCAATGGGAAAGTGACATGTGGCATTTTTTAATGAAATAATATTATTTTAATGAAAAGTCAGCCCATTTAAACCCAAATTTTGAGTGCTGGCCGGCCATAAGGAAGAACAAGAGAGGAAATAGAGAGGAAAGGAAGAAAAAAAGAAAAACCAAAGAGAAACAAGAAAATTCAAAGGGAAATTCGCGATTTTCGACCGTTTACGCGTCTAACGGTAAGATTTTTCGATTTTAGCTTGATTTCTACCTGTCCTATGCCTTTATTTCCATTTAGCATGCTTGAGGAGAGAGATCAAAAAGTGATATCAAGGTCTGGACGAAATTCTAGGGGAGAGAAATTGAAATTTTTAGGTTTTGATTTTTAGTTAAATTGATAGTTTTAGTTAGTTAAATGTGTTTAGAAATTAAATTGGGCAAGAAATCATTAAATTTTCACAATACCCACTCTTGGCTGGATGCTCAATGCTGTACAATGATGATGAATTGATTTTATTCTAAGGAAAATGAAGAGAAAATGATGAAAAACGATTAAACGTGATAAAAAAACAAAGTAGAAAATCAACCGACTTAATGTCCCATTTTTGGCCGAATTTTCCAAGGAAGGGAGTGAGCTGATTTTGTTGTTTTTAGAAGGTTATTGGCTGATATTTAATGGTTAGAAATGTTGGAGAGAGAATGGGATGATTTAGAGCTAAAATGGAGCGCGTTAGCAATTTATCGAGCAAAGTGCCAAAAATAGGTTAATATCGCGTTTAAGCCGTTTTAGGCTATTGCATTTCATACCATGCATTAGTATAGGATTTAAGTTAATTATATAGTGATTTAGCATCAATGTGATGAATTGTGTAAATTTTTGTAATGTGTCTAGGATGAGAGCCTTCCGAAAAAGGCAAAGAAGTCGTACCCGACGAGTAGTGATCGGGGCGCTTAGAAAGCTTTTAGTTTGTACAAACGGTGAGTAAACTTATTATTATTGTAAATTATCTAGAGTTTATTTTTAAATGCCCTTTATGTATTTTATGAAATGAAAACGGGATTTTTGATGTTTTAGGAATAAATGTGATAAATAAAAATATATTGTATTGATTATGAAATTGAGTAATTGGAGGCTGCAAACTGACTTGAAAAATATATATTTTCCTAGGAATGGCTTATGAGAAATGAGTATATGTGGCTATATTTTGTGAGTGCATTTGGGAAAGTTATGTAAGTTGATTTTACTATGCAGGCTGGATAAATAAATAAAAGCCACGTTATACTGTCGAAATTTTATTAAAATTGGTGGGTTAGTCACTGCAGTGACGGGTTTTCGTGGACTGCCTATTAGAGGGGCACGGTAAACCCAGTTATATAGTTACTCCGATTGTAGAGGCGAGGAGGGTAACTCTCGGGGTAGTATTAGAGCTCACTTCACGTCGAACCCCCACGTGAATGTGTAACTCGGCCAACGCCAAGGAACGGCTGGTTTTAAAAATAAAAATGTGTTTCACGTGTGAATATTTTAACACCCTTGGCGGACTCGGTTAGATGCCTCGGCCAAGGTGTCCCCGAGGATTAGTTTTGGCTTGAGCCTTGTTTTAATAAAAGACATAAGCCTTAACAATTGTTTTGGTAAATTATAAATATTTTATGGTTTAAGAAATAAATTGAAAACATTATGAAATGGGTTGAAATTTATTGTTTAAACTTGCCTCCATTTTACTCGCCTTTAGATATTTATGATAATGTCTGTTTACTCATTGGGATTGCAAAATCTCACCCAACTCCTTTCCACCCATTTCAGGTTCAGTATAGACTGTAGATAGCTGATCTCATCGAGGACTACCATTGGATATGCATTTTCCAAATCGTAAGTTCACAGTCCTCTTTACTT